>NC_133132.1:119984398-125808301 GCF_048418815.1 Hemitrygon akajei | reverse complement strand
TAGGGGTACAAGTGGGGTGTTTTGGAAGTAGCAGTGATGTAAAAGGTTTTTAGCACTCTGGGGTTCATCAGGCAGAGCACTGGGTGTAGGATTTGGGACATTATTTTACAATTGTGTACGTCATTGGTGCGGCTCCGCTTGCAGTACTGTGTGCAGTATTGCTCACCCTGTTAAAGGAAAAATGGGGGTTAAACTGGTGAAAGTGCAGAAAACAGTTTCCAAGGAATTTGCAGGGCTAGAGAGCCTGTGTTGTATTGAGAGGTTGACCAAGTTAGGTCTCTATTCCTTGGAATGTAAGCGAGTGAGGGGAAACCTTTGTAGAAATGTTTAAAATTGTGAGAGTCATAGCTAAAGAGAATGTTAATAGTCTTTTCTCCAGGGCTGGGGAGTATAAAACAAGGGGGCCCAGATGTAGGATGAGTGGGGCAAGATTTAAAAAGACCCGAGGGGTAACTTTTTTCCACACACGATGGTGGTAAGAGTATGGAAGAAGCGGCCAGAGAAAGAGGTTGAAGCAGATATTGTGGAACCATTTAAGATGCTTTTGGAGAGGCTTAGAGTGATGTGGGCCAAATGTAGGAATTTGAGACTAGCTGGGTGGGCACTGCAGTTGGCATGGACTCATTGGGCCAAAAGGCCCGTACCTGTGCCGTATAGCTCTATTATTCCAATGGAATATTCGCATCATAGGATGGAATCTGCTCTGGGTTTGTGACCATTTTCACACAGCGTCTTGGAGTTGGTTGAGTACAGTTAAAATTGAGCTTTGTCAACATTTAGATTTCGGTGGGAAGGCAACAATTCAGTCATATGCATCATCCTCCGCAGACAGTTCACTAACTTTCACAATGAATTTTAATCCGCTTGGCTCATCAGGAATCCTAGGGAAAAGAAGTAGGAGCAATCATGTGTAGAGTGCTCCCAGAGACAGCATTCCTTCTCCTGGCTGAATAGGAGTGGCTCTTTCTTACTTGGGCCTCAGCAACTGCTGTGAATGAAGAATGGAGTTAGATCAGTCTTTTTACAGTCCTCATAATCCAATTTCACAGAGATGGTTTAATAAGGACATTAAAGTATTATTGAAAGTGTGCAACAAGATTCAATTGCTGTGTCAAATTCTCTTTAATTCCTGGGTGATCTAATTGAGTGAGAATCATAACAAATATTACGGAATTAGTTGTCATTTTTTTGCTGTCCAGCAAAACATTTCACCAATAGCCTACTTGGTGATGTTCAGTTTATTTGGCAGAATTGGCATTCTGTCACTCATTCTAAATCTACCAAGTAGCCCACTTGAAAACATGCAGATTGACAGTATGTTGAAATGACTCATAAAACTCATCTGCCAGATAGTGAACGTTGACCCTCGGCCTCCTTTGCGGCTTGTCGGTGCCACCCATCAGAAGCCGGAACTGTCTATCCCTCAGCAGCCCTTCAGAGCAAGTCAAAGTTGTCAGATATGGCGCATTTGTTAGCACTCTTACCTCCACGATCAGAAGACTGTGAGTTCAGCTGCAATGCTAGAGACTCACACACGTAATGCAGGATGCAGTCCTCGTTCTGCAGAGAGAGCATTACATCTCTGGAGCTGTCACTCTTCAGATAACATGTCTGGTCGAGATTTCATCTGCCCTCTCAAGTACATATAAAAGATTCTATGTCGTACTTTGAAGAACAGACATGTTTTCTGAACATCTACCAAATATCTACCCCTCAAAATTGTAACAAATGACTTGCCAACTATGGCATTGCCATATGGAGGAACATGCAAGGTGACTGATATTTTCCTACATTACAACATGAGTGAATTTTAAAGGAATTGTATTGATTTTTGTATTGTTTTGAAGTCACAAATAGCAATGTGCAAGTCCAAGTCTTTCCTTTTGGATTACAGTAATTCATTGTGTTGCATTTTCCTATGGCTGATGTGCATTGGGAAAAAGTCCCCAATCCCACTGTGTCACCAGAATTCCTGTGTTAAAATCATACTGCTTGGTTTCCTACAAACTATGCTCTTTATTATTCTTGTTTTTAACAGCTAATGTATAGAATATAATTGTCCCAGATTTACAGTAAATAATCTGGAACCTTCACCTTTTCTTCTAAGCAAGCAACTATAGTACTATTCTGAGGAACCCCTAAAGCATTTAATGTAGCTGTCAATAAGCATAGTCTATGCCAGGGTGTCAAACTCATTTTAGGTCATGGGCCGGATTGAGCAAAATGCAGCTTCATGCGGGCTGGATCAGTCGGACGCGTGCGAACGCAGCTTTCGTTGCCTCCGTTTTTTTCATGTGTCCTCAGTCCTCTGCTATAACTACAAAGTGTTTCACTTTACAAATTCTGTTTCTTATGAAGAAGACTGCCGAATAAACACCTAAAAACCCTGAAAACCTGGTACCTGAATAAACTCAGCATTAGCCATATCATACGCCATAGGCGCTTCAATTACTGGGCCAGCTTTAATAGTAATTAGATATTATCTCGCAGGCCAAAGATAATTCCACCTCGGGCCGGATTTGGCCCGCGGGCATTGAGTTTGACATATATGGTCTGTGCTAATGATGGATGTAAATCTTATTCAAACATGGATTATCGAAAATGACAGTGGTTAAAAACATGTTTCCAATAATGCCTAAATGCAGAGGTACTTGATCAGTAACCCTTTTCAATCGATCACCTGAACTGATTCAATGTTTGTGGGGAGAAAAAATTACCATAATTGGGACATAATTGACACAAAGTCACATAGATGTCTGAATGCCACAACTATAGTACTGTGCAAAAGTTTTAGGCACAAATATATAGCTAGGGTGCCTTTTGCACAGGACTGTATAATGTATTTTCATTTACCAAATAACGCTTAATCCTACTGAGTTAAGTACTGTACTCTTATTTCTGAACAAACTTCCTATTTTAAACTACTGTATACACAGTACTGTGCAAAAGTCTTAGGCACATTTATATAGCTGGGGTCCCCAAGACTTTTGTACAGTACTGTATAATTTCATTTAGACTAAGCACGTAAGTCCCTGTTTCAGACAAGAAGACCCAAGCCGAGACCAGAGAGTTCAGCGCATTGCTAAGGAGAACAGAAAAATGTGCAGGTGTATATGATAACAGAATGGCTCTGAGAGTAAACTGGGATTAGAATAGACTGTAGTCCTTTCACCTTGGTAAAGTGAACATCTGATATCATGGATGCCCATTCATTCCTCATTCAGAGTTTAGAAACAAGCTGTAATGGATGTAACATGCCTATCTGAGAAATTACATGTTGTTCTTTAAAACTGTGTTGGATTTCATTAGAACTGCGTGATGTGCCAGAGGAAGAGTGGGAGTGAGTGAATTTAACAGGCATCTGTAAACTCAGTGTCATGCTTGTGGACTGAATGGAAGTGTCTTGCAAGAAAGCTATCCAATCTGTGTTTAGTTCTCCGATACAGAGGGGGCCCATTGCAAATATTGAATACAATGCGCTGAATCAGAGGAAGTATCAGAATCAGGTTTATTATCACGGGCATGTGACATGAAATTTGTTAACTTGGCAGCAGCAGTTCAATGCAATAATAATCTAAGAGAGAGAGAGAGGAGAGAGAGAGAGAGGAAGAGAGAGAGAGAGAGAGAGAGAAGAGAGAGAGAGAGAGAGAGAGAGAGAGAGAGAGAGAGAGAGAGAGAGAGAGAGAGAGAGAGAGAGAGAGAGAGAGAGAGAGAGAGAGAGAGAGAGAGAGAGAGAGAGAGAGAGAGAGAGAGAGAGAGAGAGAGAGAGAGAGAGAGAGAGACGAGAGAGAGAGAGAGAATAAATAAAATAAAACATAATAACAAATAAACAAGTAAATAAATTAGGTATATTGAATTGATTTTCAAAAAAACGTGCAAAAACAGAAATACTGTATATTAAAGAAAAGTGAGGTAGTGTCCAAAGATTCAATGTCCATTTAGGAATCGGATGGCAGAGGGGAAGAAGCTGTTCCTGAATCGCTGAGTGTGTGCCTTCAGGCTTCTGTATCTCCTACCTGCAAGTGAAATCCATCGCTGCTTCACATGGCCAGCAGGGAAAGCTACAAATTCCTTTTTTGTCTTAAATAAATCTTCTTGGGCATGCTTTGACTCCTGATCCTCACTCTGGTCGTTTTGGACTGTTGATTAATCTGACACTCCTTCCCTGGTCAGTCCTCTGACTAATGATGATGTTAAGTCCCAGTGATATCTTTGGACTGCGTTATTGAAGAAGGCCACTTGATCAAAAAGAGGCAGTGTGACCTGGAACAGGTGGTAATGGGATCATGAGGTGTAAGTAAAAACCCACCTCAAGGATTTCCATAACATCTTCAATCCCCAACCCTAGTCAGCTTGACTAACTTCTGCTAGCTAAAGGCCAACGCCTCCAAAAAAAAAGCATAGTATCCAGAACAATGTATGTAGTATTAAGAAAAACGTTCATAACTTGCTGAAGTAATAAACATAATGTTGCACGCCCTATTCATGAATAAAGCAGTAGGTCCCAGATCATATTTCCAGGAAATCAAGTAGAAATTATCATATGGAACCAAAACAGTAATTATATCCTTTTGACAGTGACTATACTTAAAACACTATTGACTGTAAATTGCTCTAAATAAAGATTTTGAGTTTGTGATAGCCACTATTTAACTTAAATCTTTTCTTTATACATAATTATATGCTTCTCAAAGAACCCTTTTTGCAAAATCCATTGACAAATCATTCTTAAAATAATGAACACAGCATTATATCATCTTCTTTTGCCTTTTTCTTAAATTGGAGTCCAGGAGGAGATATCTAAGTAACCAGCTGTCAATTAGCTTTTATTTTCTACAGCAACTTTCCCTCAACTTTGCGTCACATAACTAGTTTTGCATATTACAAATGAAATCCAAACAGACTGGTTTCTGTTTCAATGTGATCCATGAAAAGTAAAAGTTTATTTTACACCTGCTATGCTTTTGCCAATAAAATATATATTTTTTAAGAGCCTTGTTTATTTTGGCTCTAGAGTATGTTGTTGACTGACACTAAGAGGATTCCTTCAGAAACTTACTCATTTTCATAAGCTTCATTTTGGCTACAGTTCCTGAATTTGATATTGGTGCCAATGTTAGAGTCTGAGGTTTGAAGACAGACAACAGGATCTCAAGATCCCAGGCATTAACACCTAACGATATGTCCAACTGTAAAATCTGGTATTTTCAGCATGAAAAATCTTGTTAGTGTGCAGCAGTCTGTGAGGAGGACAGTCTCAGAGTCCACTACTGTTTTGAGATACATTGCCTACTGAAACAGTGCAACCCTCCTTCTACAGTACACGATTCACCTCTACACCAGTATTAGTTAACTCCGTGCATCCTTTCTTTGCTGACAGCACTACTGTTTAAATTAGATCAGAGATCCAAAACCCCATTTGGCCAAAATCTTATCCATGATACTGCCGACAAAAAATAACTGTAGGCGCTGTAAACCTGGAATTAAGAGCAAAAAGTACTGGAATGTCGGGCAACATTGTGAAAAGAGAAACAAAGTTTTCACTGTGGGTGGAAGACTCCCTGAGAGATTGAACTTTATCCAAGCAGTACTCCAGTAGAGTTTCTGGCTGCCTGCAAGTTCGACCCAGACCTCGAACTGCCAACCCTCCAAAAGGCTCTGGAAAATTGTCCACAAGTGTTATTACCAACAAGTTAAAATTGCTGCCTCAGTGCATCCACTTACTGGTTCTTTGTTAGTTCTGTTAAATAAAGTGGTAGAGGGTGGTATGGTATTTAATACCTGGGTGATGTCATCATGAGTCAATTGTTCATCCTAATACTGCTTAAAGATGGTGAGGGTTTCTGCCTCTTGAGTGTGTTAGGCACTGAGTTCCAGACATTTATCATTCTGAATGAAAATGTTTCTGCTGCTCTTGCATCTAATCTTATACATCTGTATAACCCTTAGAATTTTAATCTTCTGCCAAGAGAAAATGATCCTCAACTAAGTCTTCTTCGGCATGAGTCCGGAGAATGGAAGCAGCCTTTTTGGTGCTCAGGAGTATGGGTCAGTCTCTGAAATGTTGAGGATTTCCCCAGTTTCCTTTCATACCCAGCTCACAGAAAGTCACCTGTGTAATGGAGCTTGTTACTCAGCAGTTACTAGCGTAAAAACAGTAGGAAAAACACTCAACCCTAGGGAACTGAACTTTGATGTGACAAGTACAACAATACTTATAGACGACGTAGGATCAAATGTCACAAGGTCAAGGAAAGCCTCCAACCAGAGCTGGAAACTTCAACTCCACCCAAAACTCAATTTGAAATTCAGAAGCCTAAAATTGGGATTCTTCAGGGCTGTTTTTAGTATCGTTTTGCAATTCAGAATCATGCAGGCATGCAATGTAATCATGGAAAACTTACTGTACAGAAGCAGCCTCCCCTGTGGCCAAAGAAGAGTACTTCAACCTACTCCCACCTTCTAAAAGTAGATCTAGAGTCCTGCAGGTCAGGAGTTACACATCTTAGCATTGCTTAAAATTGATGAAGATTTCTGTTTCTTGTAGCCTTTCTGGAACTGAGTTCTAGACCCAGGGTCTAGAAGGGGTCTGGAGACAGTCTTTTTGTAGATTTAAGATCGGATGTTGATAGATTCTTAATTAGTCAGGACACAAAGTGATATGAGGAGAAGTCTGGAGACTGGGGCTGAAAGGAAAATGATGAAATGGTGGGTCAGACTCGATGGGCCTAATGGAGTAATTCTGCTCCTATATCTTATGGTCTTGTAGCATTTTGAATGAAAGCATTTATGTGTATCTTCCTTCTAATCTTGTGCATCTCTGCCCCTTTGGAATTTTAATCTTTTGCTAAGGGAAATGAGTTCTCAAGCAAGTCTCCCTTTGGTTTCTCAAGTGATGGCTAAAATATCATTCTTGACAGCTCCTAGGATAAATTATGTGAGTGATTTCTTCCAAGTAAAATTGTACTAATAATGAAAATAGGTTACACACATCTCTTTGTGATCCACTTTAGCATGTCTGAAGTTTTCCTAGTTTTAAGCACACATTCAATGCAAGTTTCAGCTCACTCCAAAATAATACCCCTTCCTTGATACCACTTTCTGATGAAATTTACTAGAATTTCAAAATTCAAGTTGGGAAAAACCTTATCCAAGCCACAGAAAATCAATGGCTCAATGCTCCTCATGATGATTGTCATGGAATGGCTTTCAGAGAAAGGGGAGATAGTCCCCTTACATTGGATCATTCAAAAATTGGATCCGTAGCTCAAATGAGACCATTCATACAGATTCAGAAGTCTCAGTCTATGCACACAGTTTTGGGAGGGTAACTGATCCTGGATGGAATGAGTGGGGGGGGGAAGGGGCAGAAGGAATTGAACCTTAATGGACAGAGGCAAAGAGATGTCAAATGTCTAAGGTTCTCTTACTGTAGTCTCACTCTTTCCATGGCAGCTAATGTGTTGCAATGTCCTTTTGCAATATTATTGTGCCTTTATGAGTTAACGATCTTTTCTGAGCTCTGCACAGCAAGTTGGCAGTAGCTGCTTTCATTGGAACTCCCACAGGCACCATTCAAACTATCTCTTGAAATGAGACACATGCCAACACTATTGCAAAATCTGTTTAAAACATGAGTTTTAAAAACATGATTTTTGGAGAGGATCAGGCTTACTGATAGACCTACTGTACATGCAATGATGTTTCAGGTAATCAAAAAGGTACCCTTCTAGCAACAAACAAAAATTGCTGGAAGAACTCAGCTTGACAAGTATATTAATTATGTGAAAAGAAAATACTGCAGATATTTCAAATTTGAAATAAAACAGATAATGTTGGAAACACTCAGGTATTTATGTGGAGGGAGAAACCAGATTATTGTTTCAGGTCAATGCCATTATCAGTATGGAGAAAAGTTGAAAATAAAATATGTTTCAGAGAAAATGGAGGAGAAAGGAGCAGAAAAAGTGGAGGAAAGGTCTGGAGACCAAGGAAGTCAGAATGACAGAAATTGTGAATGTTGGTATCTGGGGTGGATAAAATCTGAAATACTAAATGATGAAAGAGAACAAAAAATAAATGGTGTTGTAGCGGTGTGCTACACGCAGCGCTGAAATAACGATGGAGTCGGTGAGCTGCAGTTGCAAAAAGAGATTTATTCAAACTTCGTGGCCTCGCTTTAAAGCCTTCCTGATCCCGCCCTCTCTGGGCGGGAATGCTGTGGGGGCGTGTATTCACAGTCCCGTCCCACACGCGGGCTTTTCCCCTTGCTGGTGAAGCAGGCTTGGCGCACTTTCTGCGACCGGCCTCAATGCCGGCGAGCGTCGCTTTGTGAGCCGGTTCGAGTGCGCTGGGAAGTGGGTCGCCACACAACCCCCCCGCCCCAGAGCTAGCAATACACCCCCCAATGTCCACAGTCTGGGTCGGACTCTGTTTGGGAGGTCTGCCTATGCGTCGCGGTGCCGGAATCTCGACCGGCTGCGCCACGTCCACATGGGCCGGTTTGAGTCGGTCCACCGTGAAAACTTCCTCTCTCCCCCCAACGTCCAGCACGAACGTGGACCCGTTGTTCCTGAGCACCGTAAATGGCCCCTCGTAGGGCCGCTGTAGCGATGCCCGATGTCCGCCCCGTCGTACAAAAACGAACTTACAGTTTTGCAGGTCTTTGGGTACGCAGGTCAGGTTCTGCCCATGCTGTGAAGTGGGTATGGGGGCCAGGTTGCCGAGCCTCTCGTGTAGTCTGCCCAGGATTGCTGCGAGTTCTTCCTCTTGCCCCCTTGGGGCTGGTATGAACTCTCCTGGGACGACCAGGGGTGCGCCGTACACCAACTCGGCCGACAAGGCGTGCAGATCTTCTTTGGGTGCCGTGCGGTTTCCGAGCAGGACCCAGGGAAGCTCGTCCACCCAGTTAGGACCTTTGAGGCGGGCCATGAGAGCCGACTTTAGGTGACGGTGGAAACGCTGCACCAGTCCATTCGACTGTGGGCGGTAGGCAGTTGTGTGGTGCAGCTGTGTCCCCAAAAGGCTGGCCATAGCTGACCACAGGCTGGAGGTGAACTGGGTGCCTCTGTCGGAGGTAATGTGGGCCGGTACACCAAAGCGAGATACCCAGGTGGCAATCAGTGCCCGGGCGCAGGATTCGGAGGTGGTGTCGGTGAGCGGGACCGCCTCTGGCCATCTTGTGAACCGGTCCACGATAGTCAGGAGGTGCCGCACTCCTCGCGACACTGGCAGGGGGCCCACGATATCCACATGAATGTGGTCGAAACGCCGGTGGGTGGGGTGGAACTGCTGCGGCAGAGCTTTGGTGTGCCGCTGCACCTTGGCAGTTTGGCAGTGCATGCATGTTTTGACCCATTCACTGACCTGCTTGCGGAGTCCGTGCCAAACGAACCTGTTGGAGACCATCCGGACAGTTGTCCTGATGGGGGGGGTGCGCTAAGTTGTGAATGGAGTCGAAAACGCACCGCCACCAGGCTGCCGGGACGATGGGGCGGGGTTGACCGGTGGTGACATCACAGAGTAGGGTCCTCTCACCCGGGCCTACGGGGAGGTCCTGGAGCTGCAAACCAGAGACTGCAGTCCTGTAACTAGGGATCTCCTCGTCTGCCTGCTGCGCCTCCGCCAGTGCTTCATAGTCTACCCCCTGGGACAGGGCTTGGATGTTAGGGTGGGAGAGGGCGTCCGCCACGACATTGTCCTTTCCCGAGACATGCTGGACATCCGTCGTGTATTCGGAGATGTAGGACAGATGTCGCTGCTGGCGGGATGACCAGGGGTCGGATGCTTTTGTGAACGCAAAGGTAAGTGGTTTGTGGTCCGTGAATGCGGTGAAAGGCCTGCCTTCTAAGAAGTACCTGAAATGCTGGATTGCCAGGTATAACGCCAACAGTTCCCAATCAAAAGCACTGTATTTGAGCTTGGGTGGTCGTAGGTGTTTGCTGAAAAACGCCAGGGGTAGCCAGCGACCCTCGATGAGTTGTTTCAGCACCCCACTGACTGCCGTGTTAGATGCATCCACTGTGAGGGCGGTAGGGACGTCTGTTCTGGAGTGCACCAGCATCGCAACATTTGCTAAGGCTTCTTTGGTTTTAATGAAAGCAGCGGCGGACTCCTCGTCCCGGGTAATATCCTTGCCCTTACCCGACATCAGGGCGAACGGGGGCGCATGATTCGGGCAGCTGAAGGGAGGAAGCGGTGGTAGAAATTCACCATACCCATGAACTCCTGAAGGCCTTTGATTGTGTTGGGTCGGGGGGAAATGGCGGACCGCGTCTACCTTTGCAGGCAGAGGGGTTGCCCCGTCTTTAGTAATCCTGTGGCCCAGGAAGTCGATGATGTTGAGCCCGAACTGGCATTTGGCCGGGTTGATTGTCAGGCCGTATTCACTCAGTCAGGCGTTAGAGTTGACGGAGGTGGGACAGATGCTCCTGACGACTGCTGCTGGCTATGAGGATGTTGTCCAAATAGATGAAAGCGAAGTCCAGGTCACGTCCCACCACGTCCATTAACCGCTGAAATGTCTGTGCGGCGTTCTTTAGGCATCTTGTTCATCAAAGCCGACAGCAGCTTGTCTCCCAAACCATCCAGGTGCAGTAAGCGGGCAGCTCGCTCGCGCCATGAGAGTCCGAAAGTCCTTATGAGCAAGGCTTTGAATTCTGTGTATTTGCCATCCGCTGGGGGTGACTGTATGAACTCCTCAACCTGGGTTGCTGTTTCCTGGTCGAGGGAGCTCACCACGTAGTAGTAACGTGTGGCATCCGAGGTTATCTGCCGAATGTGGAATTGGGCTTCTGCTTGCTGGAACCATAGGTGAGGTCGCAGCGTCCAGAAGCTTGGCAGTTTTAACGAAACTGCATGAACAGATGCGGCGTCGTTCATCTTCTGCCCAAATATCGTTTGGGCCATCGGGGTCACCAGTTGTAGCGGTGTGCTACACGCAGCGCTGAAATAACGACACGGAGTTGGTGAGCTGCAGTTGCAAAAAGAAATCTATTCAATCTTTGTGGCCTCACTTTAAAGCCTTCCTGATCCCGTCCTCCCCAGGCCGGAATGCTGTGGGGGTGCGTATTCACAGTCCCGTCCCGCGCGCGGGCTTTTCTCCTTGCTGGTGAAGCAGGCTTGGCGCCCTCTTTGGGACCGGCCTCAATGCCGGCGCGCGTCGCTTTGTGAGCCGGTTTGAGTGCGCTGGGAAGTGGGTCGCTACAATGTAATGTATGGCACAAGACTGTGTTAGATATTATTCTGGAGTTATGAAATTAGGATAACATTAATTAAATTGAGAGACCGTCTTCAGGAAATAAAACCTGTTCACAATTTAACTTCAACTGATGCTTTAATGCTATTGAAACCAATCATTGTGTGTGCGTGTGACATTCTAATTCAGCACCATTGAAAGTATGCAGGGGAAGACAATAGATGAATATTCTCATCTTTCTTTCAGTCTCATCTTTTTGCCAGTCCTGATGTAGGGTCTCTGCCTGAAACACTGACTGTTTACTCTTTTCCATAGATGCTTCCTGAGTTCTTCCAGCATTTTGTGTGTGTTGCTGAGATGAATGTTTATGTTAATTGGTGATCAATGAAAACTATAGAATGAGATCAGCGAAGGTATTAAGTGACCATCTTCTGTATTAACACTTTGTTAAAAGCATATCCCTGCCACTTAATATACATCTAGGACAAGTCTGTTTTAAAGATGAAAGATTTGCTTTATTTGTTACATGTACATCGAAAAAGACAGAAATGCATCATTTGCGTCAAATCAAATCAGTGAGAATTGTGCTGGGCAGCCCGCAGATGTCACAGTGCTTCTGACGCCCAAATTCACTCATCCAAACCATGTCTTTGGAACATGGGGGAACATCTCCCTCCACCACTACATCATCATTTCCTGTCAGACTCATCTTATGCACTTGTACCTTATGTACAGACACTTCTACACTTAGCGTCACTTTATGGATACATAATCAATATATAATAAGCTATCACACCTTCTTAGTTTGATTTCTCATATTCTTTTCCAGTTCTGATGAACAGTCTTGAACCAAGAAGTCAACTGTTTGTTCCTTTCCATAATAAACTACCTTAGAAAACATAGAAATCTACAGCACTTTACAGGTCCTTCAGTACACAAAGTTGTGTCAACCATGTAACATACTCTAGAATCTGCCTAGAATTTTCCTACCACATAGCCCTCTATTTGTCTAAGTTCCATGTACCTATTTAAGAGTCTCTTAAAAGATCCTGTTGTATCCGCCTCCAACACCTTCGCTGGCAGTACATTCCATGATTCCACCACTCTGTGTGAAAATCTTACCTCTGGCATCCCCCTTGTACTTACTTCCAAGCACCTTAAAACTATGCCCCCTCTATGCCCCCCATATCTTAGGTATTTATATTTTTTCTGCTTTTTATTATTGTGTTCTTCATCTTATGGTGTTGTTTTTGTGCTGCATTGGATCTCGAGTGACAATTATTTTCTTTTCTTTTACACTTGTACTGAAAATGACTTGAACCTTGAAACTGGAGCACCCATGTGGCCTTTGGGAGAATATACAAACTTACAGACAGCGGCAGGAATTGAACCCTGATCTTATAGTTGGCATTATAATAATGTTATGTTAATCACTATGCGACTGTGCCACCCTAAAATTTAATATTCTGGCTAGTTGTATATTCAGGGAGCCATCCCTCAACACTGTAACAAAAGAGGAATATTTTGGGTTTCTGGTGTTGTGGCAGAAACATTCAGACCAACCACTAATATGGAATATTCAAAGAGTTCAGTTAGTTAGGATATGATCCTATTGTAAATATGTAATTCTGCAAAGCTACCTGTCTACATTCATAAATCAGTGAGAAGAGGTCATGACCTAGGTGGTGGGAAGCTGCTGATGATGGATGCTGCCTTTTTTAGGAAACCCTATGTATCTGTGATGTCTTTTTGAAGGAATTATGGATTTGTATTCCCAGATCCCTCTGTGCCCTATGTTAGTCATCTGGAAGAGCAACACCTCCCACTTGTCTGCATTAAGTTCCATCTGGCATTTCTCAACTCATTTTCCCAGCTGGTCCAGATCTCGCTTCAAGCTTTCGCTGTCCACTACGCCCCCAGTCTTGGGGTCATCCGCAAATTTGCTGATCCAGTTAACCACATCATCATCCAAATCATTGATATAGATGAGAAACAACAACAGACACAGCAGTGATCCATGCAGTGCTCCACTAGTCACAAGCCTCCAGTCAGAAAAGCAAGCATCTATTATCACTATCTGGCTTCTCCCACAAAGCCATAGTCTAATCCAATTTACTACCTCATCTTGAAAGCCCAGCTACTGAACCTCTTGTCCAACATCCCATGCAAGACCTTTTCAAATGCCTTGCTAATGTCCACTGCCTTGCCTTCATCAATTTTCCTGGTAACTTCCTCGAAAAACACTATAAGATTGCTTTGACATGACTTACCATGCATCTAGCCATATTGACTATCCTTATTCCGCCCCTGTCTATCCAGACACTTACATATCCAGTCCCATAGAATACCTACCAATAACTTTCCCACTACTGATGTCAGGCTCACCAGCCTATAATTTCCTGACTATTTCTAAGAGTCTTTCTTAAACAATGAAACAAAAATCCTCCAAACTCTTGCATTTCATAACTTGGCTGAGTGGCGCCACAACAATAAGCTCTTACTCAGTGTTAGTAAAACAAAGGAGCTGGTTATTGACTTCAGGAGGAGACTACAGGAGGTCCATGAGCCAGTCCTCGTCGGATGCTCAGAGGTGCAGAAGATCAGCAACTTTAAATTCCTTGGTGTTACCATTTCTGAGGACCTGGCCTGGGCCCAGCACTAAAGTGCAATTACAAAGAAAGCACGACGGCACCTCTACACCTTGCAAGTTTGCAAAGATTCAGCATGACATCTAAAACTTTGACAAACTTCTATAGATCTGCTGTGGAGAGTATACTGACTTGCTGCATCACAGCCTGATATGGAATGCCCTTGAACACAAAATCCTACAAAAGGTAGTGGATACGTCATGGGTAAAGCCCTCCCACCCTCTGAGCACATCTACAAGGAGCGATGTCGCAGGAAAGTGGCAATCATCATCAGGACCCTCACCACCCAGTTGATGCTCTCTTCTTGCTGCTGCCATTGAGAAGAAGCTACAGAAACCTCAGGACTCACACCAGCAGGTCCAGGAACAATTATTACCCCTCAGACATAAGGATCTCGAACCAGAAAGGATAACTTCACTCAACTTCAGTGGTCCCATCTCTGAACTGTTCCCACAACCTGTGGACTCACTTTCAAGGACTCTTCATCTCACGTTCTTGATATTTGTTGTCTTTTACACACTGGTTTTCTGCCCTGTTTGTGTGACTTTCATGGTTATTGAATGTATTGAGGATGCCAGCATGAAAATGGATCTCAGAATTTCTGGTGAAAGTTTATGTTCCGATGTACCACCTGCAAGATATTGCTCTCTCACTTGCCACTTAAATCAGATTTGGTGGAAAAATATAGAAGTACAGGCAGATAAAGTCATTTAGACTAGCATCATTGCTCATGGTGCAGACTTTGTTCTTGTGCAATACCATTTTATGCTCTGTAACAGACCAAACTCAGCCAAGGTAATAAAAGATATTTAAAAAATTTTCCCAGTCAAAAAAATCAAATTTGCGAAATTGAGGATGTCTTTAAATCTTGTGCTTCAGATAGATTGTCATTTTCTTTCATCATAACCTTGTTAGCTAGTGAATCAAAATATTCTTGAAATACCATGTGCTGAAAGTACAGCTGTGCATCACACCATTCAGTAACATGGATGTACTCTATTTTCATGGAAGGGACCAGTGGTATTCAAGGAATTCGATATAATCCAGATCAATGCCTCCCACTCTTCCACTTTAAATATTTCTCCCAGCTACAACTGGTACATCACATTTGCAGGCTGACCGTTTATAAAACTCTGCCTCTTCATCAGTACCTCCTAAGCCTGAAAGTGAACCACTTTGAACAGCTGCATGTAAACAGGACTCTTTCTACGCTCTACACATTCACATACTAGCTTGACTTCTAAATCCTGAATGACCACCACCTTACTTTGATAGTCTGACCCTGGTTATAAACATCCCAGCCAGTGCCAACATAACTCATGCACTGATATTCTGTGAAACCTGTAATTAATTTGTATTTTTCCAATGAATTCACTTAGTATTTGTACTGGTTTTGCTTTGCGTGCCATACCATATGTAATTAAATAAAGGTAGTGGAATGAAAACATAAAGCAGTTACAAAGAAAGAGCTGTGCAGGTAGGCAAATAAAATGCAAGAATCATGATGAGTGGATTGGGCAAATCATTAATAGAATGAAAGATCCATTCTGAAGTCTGATAACGCTGGAACAGCAGATGTCCTTGAATCTAGTAGTAGGTGCTGTGCATCTTTTGTGTCTTCTGCGCAAATGGAAAAGGGAGAAGAAAGAATGACTGAGGTGGCAGAAGTTGTGTTGTTGATCATGTTAGCTGCTCTCCTGAGGCAGTAGGAAGTATAGATGGAAATAATGATGAAGATGGAGGCAATGGAGGGTAGGCTGGTTCACACGATAGACTGGGCTATGTCTTCAAGGCTATGTCTTCAACTCTCTGCAATTTCTTACAGTCTTGAGTAGGTCCTTTACCAAATCAAGTTATGATGCTGGGTCATCAAGGACATGCTGAATTTCCTTAGCCTTCCGAGGAAGTAGAAGTGTTGACTCTTCAATGGATGGAGTCTGTTTAACCTCTCTTCACAGTGTAAACTCCCCACTCCAGGAATCAACTGCATCTTTGTTTCATTTCTGCCACTGGACATACATCCTCCTTTTTAGATCAAGGTAACACCTGTACACAGTTTTGCGGTTATATGCCTCAAAGTAATTGCAGTAAGGCATCTTTACTCTTGTATTCAAATTCTCTTGCATTATATGCTGACATGTAATTTGTTTTCTGAATTGCTAGGCAATAATTGCTGGCTTCATCAGTATTGCTCGTGCCATGAACTCATAAAATAATTGCTCTATTGCATTCTAATGAAAGGTCTCTTCAAAATTTAATGCGAATCTACAATGGCTGTAGATTGTGTTTTGCAGGTGAGTATTTTACCTGCAAATAAAGCAAACATATGAAAAAGAAAGAAATGGTGAATGACAGAAGTCTAATGAGAGAAATATAACCCGTTTAGATTCTTAACATTAGGTCTTGAAGACAGGGCCCAACTTAAATAATTATTATCTTAATGTGATCTGGTGAACTATTTAGCTTCATTGGCTGCATCAAGCACTAGAACCTTTGAATAAATTATATGGTGTTGTGGCAACAGTGGACAGTGCAAATCCCTGGCGATGCAGGTCAGAAGTAGGGCATAGGAAAATTGAAGTGCGGCCTGCAAAATACATTAGCACGCTTGCTTTAATCAGTCAGACTGTCAGTTAGCTTGAATTCCACAGTGGTGCATTTCCTCAACAAATTACGTTGAAAGCTTCTGACTTGGCTTGAGCTTCTCGAAAGGAATCATACATTTCGCATCACAGTGAAGCTCTCAGCTGCCAAGGCACTCTACAACCCAGCCACAACCTTGAAATTTAACAAATTAACAATTACTCAATTCTTTTGAATTAGGTAATCTTGTTTTTTTCCTCTAAATAGAATATTCTGTGTATTAACATTCCCTTTGATTTATCTTGTTTATGCCTTGTGCAGTTATCTTCTTGGAAACATTATGGTAATTCTCTTATTCTTGAATTAAAATAGAAGATTAATAATTAAAAAGAAAATGCACTCTGGGTTCATTGGAATCCCAATAGTGATAACAAGATTTTTAAATCAGCATACTGCGGGGACACAATCAGCAGGCATCTAAATTTTATCCTAATCACACGTGCTCTTTTTTGAGGTTTATAAAGTGAAACTCCAAAACCACAGATAGAACAGTGCAATGGACAAAGCGAATGAAACAACTGACTCTCCTTTTAATAGTTTCCCTCTTCCTTGTACCTGATTCATTGACCAGTGCAGATTATTCAGTGAAAGCATTTTTGACTGCTTTCCAAAACAGTTGGGCGTATCTCATTAAGAAGATCAATCCATTCTCCACAACCTTAAAACTTAGTAGCAGAAGACCAAGTCATAAGTTTGAAAAAGATGGTTTGTGTGGTCATGAATTACAAAAGATATAATTGGCACTGACTATTCATTGAGTTAGCAAATCTTTATAATATTGCCACCATGGGAAAATACAATGGATCACTACTGTGAAACTAATTCGTAAAATTGTTGCCATTGAGTTTTGCTGCCCACTATGACTAGAAAATCAGATAAATAAATTTAGAAACACACAATGTATGTTAGAATTTCTGAGTCACTCTCCCTTAGAAGCTCAAAATCAGAATTAATGCAACAGTAGCATCTCCAACATTAAACGGATAAATTATTTAAAATTGCCTACTTCTTATATCATGCGTACTCTAAAAATGTCTGAATCAATCAAATCAGACCATTAGTTCATAAACCTTAAGGGGCTGCTAAGGAATGCGTCCTGTGTGTTGGATAAACATCGAGGCTGAAGGCTGCAGCATTTTACCAATTTACCAGGGATTTGGCATCATATCTTTGTGGTCTCCAACATGTATTGATACAATTATTTTTTGTGAAACTTGGATAAATTAGAGGATAAATTTGTGCAGCATCCAAAGTCAGTGTTATTGAAGCCAAAATTATACATAAAGGAGAATTTGGCTGGTTTGTGATCAGACAAAACATTAAGTGCCTTCACAGCCTCTGCCACACCTTCTCTGCATTGTAAGATAATAGCAGGACAAGCAAGCCAATCCTTCCATTGTAAAGTTGAGAGTTCCAGCTGAATCAAGGTTCATACCAGTAAAGTCTGAGTGTCAAAAAAGATGAAAATGGAACTTTCACAAAAAGCTTTGTTTGTGTATGTAAATACATTTGCAGTGACAATGTTTTTTTTAACTAAAATTAATCTCATGCATTTAACTTTTTTCTTTAACCATGAATAAAATTATTGCGTACAGTTCTGGGGTAACATAAAAAATTGGTGCTGGACTAGGCCATTCGGCCCCTTGTGTCTGTTCTGCCATTCACAAGACTGTGGTTGCATATCTATCTCAGAACCTATTCCTACAATTGCTCAAATAATTCATTCCCTTAATACCCAAGCATATACAAAGCAAAAATGAATATATGCTCAATGATTGAGCTGCTGCCCACTTGGACAGAGAATTTTAAGACTCACTAGCCTCTGCATGAAGAAATGTATTCTTATATCTGCCCTGAACAGTTGATCAAATATTTTGTGACTTTGACCTATGGTTTGAGGTGAGAGGAGATCAAAAATGCAGAAAACTCCACAAAATTTACTTTGAAAGTATGTCATGCAACAGCAGCAGCTCTGAGGAGTTTTCTGCACTTTGAGGTCCTCTCACTTAAAATCAGAGGTCAAGGTCATAAAAATGGTGAGAAAGCTCTGCCTACGTAAGTGAACAAACTTGTTGCAATATCTATAGTGAAGCAATGCTCGTGACCAGGAAGCAGTGATGAGGAACTTCCTAAATAATTCCAAACTCCCTCCTTCAGGTGACCACGTACTTAATTTGCTTTGTAAGTGGCACAGCTTCACAGCTACAGGTTCAATCCTGTATGGAGCTTGCACAATCTTCCTGTGACAGTCTGGCTTTACTTTGGATACATGCTGAGCCTATGACTGTGTGGGTTTCATCCAGGTATTCCAGTTTCTCCCATATTCCAAAGATGTGTGTGCTGGAAGGTAAATTGGACTCTGTAAATTTTCTCTAGGGTGTAGGTGAGTGTTTTAATCTGGGCGACTTTATGAGAAAGTGGAGGAATCTACTGGGATCAGTGTAGGGGATTGGCATGCAATCAATCTGCTGAAGTCTTTTTCTGACCTTATGATAAGTCTGACTGGAATTATGGAATGAATTGCCAGAGGAAGTGTTAGAGACGGGTATCATTACAATGTTAAAAAGACATTTAGACAAATACATGAATAGAAAATGTTTAGAGGGGTATGAGCCAAATGCAGGGAAATAGGAACAGCCCAAATAGGCACATGTAGACATTTGGGCTAAAATCCTTTTTAATTTGATGATTCTATGATTAAGTTGGAAGACTTTATAAACCTTTACTTTGTCCCAGATAATCCAATTAATAGGTATTGCAGCATGCACCATATGTAATGTTCTCCCTGAACAATGATTGCTCCTTTAATACCATCTCTCTTTGATGATGTCACTGCTAATGAGTGCTGCAAAAGAGGTTCCAGAGTAAGGGTATTCACTGAATAAAGTCAGTTTCATTAATTGATTATTTCCCATACTGAAGAATTATAGTGACATGCAGAGGCAGGAGCAAGGAGAGCTTGACTGAAGCATTCATAGGAACACACTCCTAACTTCCAGCCACATGCATACTCACTCCCACCTAACCTCTACTTCCAAAAATACTTAGATGTGGCATGAAGCACACATCACTAATTACAATGACCCCAACCATTCGAAAAGGCATCAGCAAATTGTGCTTTTAAATAGCCCACTTGAAATCAAATATGAATCCATTTCACACCTATTCACTCAAGACATAAGTGAAGCAAGGATTGATGTAGCACTTTAACATTTGGATCAGAAGGTTGTGGTTGCAAGGTGGATTCCTTAGACTTAAAATGTAGGGTGAGATTTTGGTACAGTACTGAGAGAAAGAATACTTTGCCAATGAATGTAATAAAATATGGATGCTGGAATTCTGCAATAAATATGGAAAAGTGTGAATGCTGACTGGCCTGCTGAACATTTCTAACATTTTTTAAATCTGTCCTGTCAGTTGGACACAGCAAATCCTATCTCAATATATCAGAATCAGAATCAGGTTTAATTTCACTGGCATATGTTGTGAAATCAGTAAACCTTATGGCAGCAGTACAATGCAATACGTTAGTGGTCGACTGGTCGATCTTTGAGACTTTCCCAGTAGATCCTGAAAAAAAAAGAAAAATAAATACACAAATACTGTTGAGAGATTGTTTCCGGGTTGCGGGGTTTTAGTTCCGTTTTTTCTGCCCAGTGCACATGCGTGTAGCTCCCCCGCACTACACAGTGTAATTCAGTGGTCCCCAACCACCGGGCCACGAGGAAACGATACGAGTCAGCTGCACTTTCCTCATTCCCTGTCACACCCACTGTTGAACTTGAATGCACGCGAGGTCATTAGTCGCCTAAACGCAGTGATACCCTCATGTCAGGGGTCACTGGCCGCCTCAAGCGGCTGGCAAGAAGTGCCGTTGCTACTGGCCTGGAGCGCGGACAGATGGGTGCCGCCTCTAAACCTGTTTAGCACACCGAATGTTCGTGGGGAACCCGGTGCTAAAATATTCGCTGATGGCCTAATTCGGGCGCAGGTGACCTAATTCGTAAGTATCAGAACAGCTACCTCGCTGCGATCTACTGAAGCAAACTTTTGTCGGCCGATAGATCCTATAAAGAGGGTGGACACGCGACCTGTCGCACTCCACGTTTGCTCTCTCCAGACTGTGACTGCCACAGCTCCAACATGGGGACCTCCAGCCCTGACCTTGTCCTCTCACCCCAGCCGCACCTGGCCAAGGCGTCTGGCAGCGAGTGGGCGGGAGGCTGGAGTTCCGGCCCGGAGGCTGTCTAATGAGGCAATGAAGCCCTCAAAACTGCTTTGGCACCTTGAGTCCAAGCTCCCTGCACTAAAAGACAAACCGGTTGAGTTTTGTGAGCGGAAAAAACGTGAGCAAGCGGGACAGAAGCAAGTGCTGAGAGCCACGTAAACTAAATTGCAGAATAGACTGGACATAAGGAACCTGCTTTGAGTATCACTGTATTCTAGTTGTGTTTAACAGCCTCCCCCTTCCCCGTCGGCCTGTCCGCAAGAATATTGTCAATATTAAACCGGTCAGTGGTGCAAAAAAAGGGTGGGGACCCCTGGTGTACATACATTATTTCTGCTTCCGGGTTGTGGTGTTTTACTTCCGGTCTTTTCTGTCCCGGTGCACATGCAAGTAACTAATTGATTTGGTTGTTGATCTTGCCTTTCACTAAGGCCGAGGTAGGGGATCTTGGGCTTAAAAAGGTTGGTGACCACTACAATACATAATGAAAGAGGGAAGAGAGACTGTGAATTACAGTAAGTATACATATATATTAAATTGTTAAATTAAATTAGTGCAAAAAATATAAATAAAAAAGTAATGAGGTAGTGTTCATCTGTTCAATGTCCATTCAAAAATCAGATAGCAGAGGGGACTGAATTGTCGAGTGTGTGCCTTCAGGCTTCCGTACCTCCTTCCTGACGGTAGCAATGAGAAAAAGACAAGTCCTGGATGATAGGGCTCCTTAATGATGGACAACGCCTTTCTGAAGCACCGCTCCTTGAAGATATCCTGTATACTATGGAGGCTAGTGCCCATGATGAAGCTGACTAATTTTACAACTCTCTGCAGCTCACTTTGACCCTCCATACCAGTTAGTGATGCAGCCAGTTAGAATGCTCTCCACGATACATCTGTAGAAGTCTGTGAGTGTTTTGGTGACATACCAGATCTCATCCAACTCCCAATGAAATATATCCACTTCTTATGGTTGCATCAATATATCTGGTCCGGGTTAGAACACCCAGGAATTGAAATTGCTCACTCCTGAAATTGAACGTGAATTTGAAGAGCAAGAACTCGTATCTGCTGTTCCAGCTAGAAGTTATCCCTGATTTATCATGACTGAAATAGATGATCTTATCATTATGGCAATGGTGTTTGTTGGAGATTGTTATGTATAAATTAGATGTCGCATTGCCTACCAAACAGCACTGACTTTTCAATTGGTACACTATCTTTATTGTAGATGCAAAACTATAATTAAAATTTTAGTTACATGATTGTTAAAATTGGAGGTTCCCAAGTGATCCAAATTTTTTGCAATTTTTGTTTGCAAACCTACAACTACAAAGATAGTTTAAAGATAGCTTGCTATCTTTAAAGGTAGCAAGTTTATCACACTTCCTTTGTTTTAGTATCTACTTCAGCATTACAATGAAAAGGTATCAGTCTTGGGAATAGGCTTCCCAGGGAGAATGCAAATTTGACAGAAGTCTTCTAAAGAGGTATGACTAATTTCAGATATCATATTTAATCAGAGTGGCATATCTGGGTCTGTTGAAGACTAATTGATGATACAATTTATCAACAACTTCATTAGCTTTGTATAATCTACTTACCAGAACGGTTGAAGGAAAACCATCTTGGTCTATTAATAACCAGGTTTTGAATATGCTTCGCAATTTGATACGAATGCAAGGTTAACTATGGACATCAAGTATTAGATAATAAACAGTCCAACCAATGAAATTCATTTAAGATGGAATAATCACTATTAAATAGCTAAACTATCTAATGAATTATTTATTTGCTGTATCAGTTCACATATAATCTGTCATGTTCAGCAAGAAGCATCTCTGTGTGTCTCTCTATTCATTGCATGTACAAAGCTTAAGGATTGTTTGCAATAATGTAGTAAGATCTTCTCTACATGCTAACTTGAATGATCAACTAGCTCAGAATTATTTTAATGAGTGGGAATATGGTTTATCTGAGGAAATATTAGCCAATCCCATAGTCTATTGTCCAAGGCTTTATGAAGGGTCTCGACCCGAAATGTCAACTGTATATTCATTTCCATAGATGCTGTCTGACCTGCTGAGTTCCTCCCGCATTGTATGTGTGTTGCTCAGCATCTCCTGTATCTTCAGAATCTCTTGTGCTTTTGATCTTCCCAATATTTTCCATTATCCTTCCACTCTCCAAAATCTCCAGTGCATTGAAAACTGACATTCACAGCTTTTGTCATCACAAGACACAAGAGATTCTGCAAATGCTGAAAATCTTGAACAACACACACAAAATACTGAAGGAACTCAGCAACTACCCCAGCTCCACCCCACAAAGCTATCTTTGCTGGCCTCATTTTTTTTCCCTCCAATTCCCATACATCTACCCTTACTCTTCCCCATTTCATCACAACAGGAATATGGTTCCCCTTGACCTCACCTATCACTTTATGATCCTCCATACCCAGCACATTATTCTCTGCAGCTTCTACATCTCCAGTGGAGTCCTACCACCAGGCACATCTTTCCCTCTCACACACACAAAATGCTGAAGGAACTCTATGGTGAGGAATAAAATGTTGACATTTCAGACGGAGAAATTGTTTTCAGTTCTATGTGATGCTGATGTGCAGCTCTTGAAGATGTGATTTGATATTGACAATGAATTTAATGTAAATATAATTCTTTCAGGATTCACTTCTGGTTGACTTTGGTTATGGATATGGAGAATTCCAAGGTGTATTAAAGAAGGAACTCTTCTTCCTGTTACTCACTGGCTACAGTGTTGAACACCATGCCTGCTCATCTTCGTGATTTGTCATGGTTTCCTCCAAATGCCTGAAATCTATTGAATAATTTCCACCATTGATTACAGGAAAACTGCCTTCAGAGCAACATGCATATCTTCCGTTAAATAATAAACAGTGATTTGCCCCATCTTGTAGCTGAAATCATGGTAATAAGACAGGAGCACAATTGCTATATGCTTTCTTAATCCTTATTTCCATGCCAGCAATGCCTTCCAATTCCATTCATGTTTTCTCTGAGTTCACCTTATGCCACACCACTTTAATGCTGCAAATTATTGTTACTTGAAAAGGAAGCCTGTATGATTTTGAACATTTATAAGTACAAAGGAGATACTTTGGCAAAACATAAATACAGGAGTCTTGATGAAATGGCTTGGCTTGAAGAGTTGATTGTTTATTCTTCACCATAGATGCTGTTTGACCTGCTGAGTTCCTCCAGGGTTCTGTGTGGGTTTCATTTACTGTAAGATTTGCTTAGTGATTCTTGAAAATATTAGAATTTTACATAATGATATTTACCAACCAATAAGTAATAGGTGACACCACTCCTCTCTTGGTCTCTTTCTAACTTAGAACTCATACACAGATTGCGAAAAGAAAATGTATAGTGTTGGTTAAGTGAAGGGCTACTTAACCTGCCAGGGCCTCTTGCCTGGTGTAGTAGTATGCTCAAGAGTCTTGACTGCAGGTTCCATCTAGCTAAAACCTGGTTCCGCTTCTCAGCCAGCATGTGATGCATATGTATAATAGGCTCAGTAATATGTTGATTTCTGTACCTGACGGGAACAGCACTGAGGATCAAAGGACCAGCTGATCTGGAAGTGCCACAGCCTTTCTCCAGCTCTGTTCTAAATTTTGTAATTAAAAAAAGGATCTTCAAGAAGAATAAAACAGTTAATAAGAAAAATAAAAACTAAATCTTTCTATGTAATTAATATACACTTAGAACATGCTTACTTTAACTCCAAACTAATGTAAGTTGTTTTATTGATAAACTTAATAATTTAAAGAATAACTGTTCATTGCCTGTTTATTCATTATGTTCATTGTCATTGCTTTCTATACTGTTCTATTGCATTCATACATATCAATAGCACTGCTGCCACTCGAGTGACATCCTGGAATGGTATACTGCTACAGTAATAATTGATGGCCATCCTCCACCAACCCAGCCTCTCCCTCTCCAGTAGGAGAAGAACCCTACACAGTGGTCCTTCTCCAAGCCCTTGGGTGGCTGCACCAAGCTTCAGTGTGTCCCTCAGCATGTGCTCCTGCAGCCTGGAATGTGTCAGTGCTTAACATATGCATGCTCTTTCTGTTATGTATTTATAGAAGGCTAAGTGTAATTTGCAATTTCCACCAGATTCCTGTTGCTATAGGCTTCATTCCATTATTACCATGGATACCTGAACTATTCCCATGGAGACAATCTAGGTTCCAAATTAATTTTTTTTTTGAAGAACAGTAATGCCTGCTACTTTTGTAACAACCTCTGCATGTAATTTTCAATGTTATGAAAGCAATATATTGTATAACAATTATGTTATTCTATAGATTCTTAATTTGTATATTTTCCTGTATGAGGATTTGAGAATATTCTTCACTTTGTTTGGCAATCAGATAAGATTTAAATTGCTTATCTGAGAAGACTCCTTTCACCTGCCTTCTAATAAGAAGACACAGAAGACTGCTTAATATGCAGTAACATCTAGTGCATTTAGGAAAGATCTTTGACCATTAAAATTTGGAATCAAAATCTAAATGTCCCCCAAAAAATCTTAATTCCTTCCACTGTTTTCCAACACAAAGAAGCAAAGGGAAACATACAGCAGAACCATTGATCGACAGACCTATTACAGAGCAGCACCAATATTGTTGGGGGACTGTAAGACTAAAGACAGTACTCCATGTCTGTTGTCCTTCTTACTACACCTCAGTACCATTCCACAGACCAGCACATAGGCATGGGCAGTGGAATCGCATTTCAAGCGATAACCAGCAATGTTTGTGTAACAGCTTTGTTTTGCAAAATAATAGAAGGCTTCAAAAGATATTAGCACCTGTGTGAGAAAGTCTGTAGATTCTGGAAAACCAAAACAACACTTAGCGGACAGGCAGCATCTGCTGAAAAGAGTTAACAGTTGACGTTTTGGACCGGCACCTTTCTTCCGGACTGAAGATGAAGGGGGAGTATGCCTGAATAAAAAGGTGTGGGGAGCGGAAAAGGCTAGCAAGAAGGTGATCGGTGAAGCCGGGTGGCTGGGAAAGGTCAAGGGCTAGAGAAAATAGAACCTGATAGCAAAGGAGAATTTACAATAGGAGAAAGGAAAAGGAGGAGGGGACCCAGGGGGAAGTACTAGGCAGATGAGAAGAAGTAAAAGGTCGGGGGGGTGGAATATAGTGTGGGGAGGGGGAATTTTGTTCACTGGAAGGAGAAAGCGATACTTATGCCATCAAGTTGGAGGCTACCCAGATGGAATACATGGTGTTGCTCATCCAGCGTGATGGTGGCCTCATCTTGAAACATGAGGAGACCATGGAGTGACACGTTGGAATGGGAATGGGAATCGGAATTAACATATTTGGCCACTAGGAAGTCCTGGTGCAGGTCATTGGGAATAGGTCATTTGAATGGATTCGGCATGGACTAGATGGGCCAAAGGGCCTGTTTGTGCTGTACTTCTCTATGACTCTGTGATTCTATAATAAGTTGGGTGCTGTTGTGATGGAAAATAACTGGTTCTTTGAGTCTCAACAGTAGAGGCCTGGACACACACTGTTTTAATAATAAGGAATTTATTTACAAGGGGAAGTCGGGTCAACACAAGCAACTACAATAGTCTAACAAAAAACACTTAGGGTTAACTTGTGTGGGGAAGGTCGAGTCGGCTGTACAATACACAGGAAGCGGTGTGGGGACAGGTTACAGTTACACATACAAAGAACAAGGGAAAAGCACTACAACAGCTATCCCCCTTGACCTTGGATAGCTGCGGCTCCCTTACCAGAACAAACAATAGACCTTCCCAAGCATAAATCAATGCACTTACCTTCAATGAGGTGGTCTGTAACAGAGAGTGAGCCAGGCACGTCTCACCTTTTATAGCATGGGGCTGGGTGAGATAATCCAATTAAGGTGACCAATAATTTAGGTGTGCATTGATTAGTTGGGAGGGGCCAAATGTTGATTAGCGTGTGGTGTGTCCTCCAACCAGCCAGGTGGCAGTGCGCCTGTCATGTGGCCGGTATCTCTGGATACAAGTGCGGAGCCAGATTGGATGGTAGGTAAGGACAAGAGGGACTCAATCACTTTTATGGGAAGATGTTTGGGAAAAGGAGGAGATATGGGTGAGGGCAGCATCAATAGTGGAGGTAGGGAAACCCTGTTCTTTAAAGAAGGAGGACATCTCTGATGTTCTGGAATGGAAAGCCATATCTGATGAACAGTCCATATTTTGGGGCAAGACTGGAAAGAAAGTGAGCAGAAGCCAGAATAATGCACCTTCCTTTCCAGAGTCGATGAAGGGTCGACTTCCATAGATGCTGCCTGGCCTGCTGAATTCCTTCAGAAATTTGTATGTGTTGCTCAAGATTTCCAGCCTCTTTAGAATCTGTTGTGTCAATCCTAGCCTCTGCTATGTGGATGGGTTATTGGTGGCTTATCCTGTTGAGCAACACATACAAAATTCTGAAGGAATTCAGCAGGTCAGGCAGCATCTATGGAAGGGAGCAAAAAAAAATCCCACTTCCCCACACAAAAAAAAACAAACACAGACGGAACAGGCACATCAGCCCCCAAATCTCTCCTCCTGGACAAAAAAGGAGCAAAATGGATCAGGCACATTGACCCCCAAATCCCTCCTTCCACATAAAAAGTAAACAAAATACATCAGGAACCAAACAAAACAAAAACGTGAACTTGAAGCTGGCCATCCTTGCTAATGAGTTGTGTATCCTCATGACTTACCCTTCCTGAAGTCCACAATCAAATCCATGATACTGCTGAAGTTGAGTGTGAAATTGTTGCTGCGACACCACTCAATCAGCCAATCTATCTTAATCATGTATGACTTCCTGTTGCCAACTAAGATTCTGTCAACAACTGTATTGTCATCAGCGAGCCTCCAATGCATAAGATTGCAAGAACCCTACAGAGAGCAACTTCAAGTTCCTGGGCATCAATATCTCTGAGAATCTATCCTGAACCCAACATATCGACGCTGCTACAAAAAAGAGATGGCAGCTGACATATTTCATTAGGAGTTTGAGGGAACTTGGTATGTCGCAAATTTCTACAGATTTTAACGTGGAGAGCCTTATATCTGGCTGAATTACTCACTGGTGTTGGGGGGGGGGGGTTGCTAATGCACAGGATCAAAATAAGCTGCAAAGTATTGTAAACTTCTCCATCATGGGCAATCCTTCAAGGAGTGATGCCTCAAAAAAACGGCATTTATCATTAAGGTCATGTCTTGTTTTCATTGCTACCATCAGGAAGGAGGTACAGAAACATAGAAACATATAAAACCTACAGCACAGTATAAGCCCTTCAGCCCACAAAGTTGTGCCGAACATGTCCCTACCTTAGAAATTACTGTTGCTACAAGACAACAAATTTCATGTCATATGCCGACGACAGTAAACCTGACTTTGATTCTGACTCTGAAGTCCTACTCCTAATCAATAAGCGTTTGTAGTAAGAATCCCTTACATTTGAAGATCTCCTGAGGGATACTAATAAAAGGTCACCAGAAGTCAATGGAACAAAATTTCTGGAAGTGACATACAATATGAAAACATTAATATATTATGTGCTAGTGAGACTAATCTTGGGAGACGTTTTATTTATCCCTTTGAAAGCACGCCCTCAGGTAATTACACTGTGGGTAATGTGGGACTATGCCTGGATGAAAACATGTAGGAATACCTAAGTGAATAATCAACATCATTGGGCCCAACAAGATATTTAGGATAGATTCAAAATTTGGAACAGAGATGAAAATCTGTAACATTCTGTTGGGAATTTTGATTTACAGGAGAAAAAAAATCACATGAAATTCGTGATATTTATTCATTTCTTTCAGATTTAGTTAGTCCTCTGACCTACTTTCCCTGTTTATCTTCACCAGATGAATAATGAGCAATGGAGCAGGAACTTTTCCCTCAGTACTTTTTTCTCCTATTGATTTCATCGCAAAGCATATTCAACTCCTACTGATCTGGTAGCAGAATATATACGTAGCTGGGTGCTGTGCAGCCAACATCACACCTGCAACCATTTAAACCAGGAGAAAGTTTGTGAAATACGGAAGACCAGTCTTCCCCTCCTATTGTTGTCTGAAAAGGGAAATTTACAGCATGGTATGGTGCTGGGGCCAACTTGATTTTTCAGTAAGATCTAGCTAACCCCTACCTGAATTTGGTGGTATTATATAGTTGGCTCCAAAAAAAAACCTTGAAAAGTTGCAGGAACGATAAATAAAATGGGAAACTGGTATGTCTAGAAATTTGTTTGGCATGGTGACTTGTCTACTGGCATAAAACAGACACCAACATATTCAAAGTGACAGGCATCCTCCACTGAACTCCATTGCCTGGAATATCTGTTTGGATTCAGGTAATACATGACAGTAAGGGTGCAATAAAATAAGTAATCAATTCTGGTTGTCTTTCACAAAACTGGATTGCCCCAATGTCCAACGTGCTATGTAATAAGCTTGCTCAACAGGCTGGCTGTGGTGTTCACAGGCAGCAAGGAGTCTTCAGCAACACCAGTTAAAAGACTTCTACACTCCCAAAAGTCTACATACATTTCATTTTTCACTATCTCTTTCTATGATGTCTAGCTTTCATGATAAAAGTGAAATCTTTAGAAACATTGAGCAAGTCCTGGGGAAACAATCAGGAGGGGAGGCAATGAGGGACAAAAGGAAAGATGTGGAGAAGGGCACAGCTCAGGCTTTATTTGACACGTTACCTCGAGGTATTTTCTTAGCTGATGCCGTTGTTTCATGAGGGAGTCCTATTTGAACTGCTTTAGTCATGGCATGTGCTATCTAAGGATGGGAGCATTGCTAGTGGTGTCAAAGATATAGGGGTCAATGTACGTTATGGTGCTCTGAACAATCTTCACTGTTGCTCCCTTTAGTGGTCAGATAACCTGAAGAGAAAACAACTTGTCTCAATCTGGCTCTCCTGACCTGGAACATCTAGAGGACAAATACTGTCCATTTTAATCTGCTGAGGAAGTTACCTGCCGCCATCCCGGTAGAGGTGCCCATTACACTTCAGGCCAATTTCAAACTGGCTCTAGAGGAGATGAGCACCAATATCAGCAGTCATGAAACAGCATACCTGATGCCCTCCCTATCACCGTGGGGGATTTCAACCAGGCCAGCTTGAAGAAGTCTCTGAACAATTACCATCAGCATATCACTTGTGCAATCAGAGGAGCCTACACATTTGACCTCAGTTATACCACTGTCAAGAATGTTTACTGTGCCACCCTATGCCCACAATTTGGAAAGTCCGATCATCCGGTTGTACTTCTACTCCTGGTGTATAAGCAGAGACTAAAGACTGCAGCACTAGTGGTGAGGACCAAGAATGTGTGTCTGACCAAGGGAGGCAGAGGAGTGCTTAATGTGCTGCTTTGAGTTGGTGGGCTGGAATATATTCAGGGACTCATCTTTGAAATCTGAACGAGTATGCTACTGTTGTCACTGATTTCAACAAAACCTGTGTGGATGAGTGTGTGCTTTCGAGAACATACTGGACACACCCAAACCAAAAGCCACGGATGAGCCAGGGGATCTGTAGTCTGCTGAGGGCTAGATCTATGTCATTCAAGACCAGTGATTCACAGATAGACAACAAGTCTAGCCACAACCTATGGAAGACTATTTTAAAGATGAGAAAACAATCCTGATTGAGGTTAGAGATGGAATCGATGCATGTCAGTTCCAGCAGTGTTTGCTGGACATTACTTCCTTCAAGGTAAAACCTAACATTATTAATAGCTGTGATTCTTCACTCCAGATGAGATCTATGTTTTTTATGCATGCTTTGAAAGGGGGAATAAAATTACACCTCTACAGATCATTGAAGCATTGGGTAACCCAGTGAACTATCTCTCCGAGGCCGTCGTCAGAACATCTTTCAAGAGAGTGAGCCCTTGCAAGGCGTCAGGTCCTGATGGGGTACCCACTAGGGCATTGAAAAACATGTGCCAACCAGCTGGTGGAAGTGTTCAAGGACATCTTCATTCTCTCGCTACTGCAGTCGCAGTTTCACACTTCCTTCAAAAGGATGAAAATCATACCAGTGCCCAGGAAGAGTAGGGTGAGCTGCCTCAATGACTATTGCCTAGTTGCACTCACATCGACTGTATAAAGACCTGGACCCACTGCAATTTGTCTATCGCCACAAGAAGTCTGCAGTGAATGCAATCTCACTGACTGCACACTTGGCCTTGGACCATCTAGGCTTCTGTACCTCCTTCCGCAACGGGATCTGTGACTTCCTCAATGGGAGACCACAGTCAGTGCGGATTGGAAATAACATTTCCTCCTCGCTAACAATCAACGCTGGTGCAGTCCAAGGATGTATCCTTAGCACACTATTCTGCTCTCTCTACACCCATGATTGTGTGGCTAGGCGCAGCTCAAACACTATTTATAAATTTTTCAGATGGTGACAGAAAGGCATAGGAGATCAGCTGGCTGAGTGGTGTTGCAACAACAACCTTGCATTCAATATCAGTAAGACTAAGGAATTAATTGTGGACTTCATGAAGAGGAAATCAAAGGAACCAGTCCTCATCAAAGGATTAGCAGTGGAAAGAATGAGCAGTTTCAAGTTCCTGGGTGTCAACATCTCTGGGTCCAATATATTGATGCAATTACAAAGACGGCATGAAGTGGTTGTATTTCATTAGAAGTTTGAGGAGACTTGGTATGTCATCAAGACTTGTGCAAATTTCTAAAAATGTATCATGGAGAGCATTCTAACTGGTTGCATCACCAACTGGTAAGGAGGGGCTACTGCACAGGATCCGAAAAAGCTGCAGAGATTTGTAAACTTAGCCAACTCCATCTTGGGCACTAGCCTTCCCGGCACCAAGGACACCTTCAAAAGGGTCGGAAGGTGTTGACAAAGGATTGGAAGGTGTAGGGTCTCTATGGGTTGAGTTAAGAAATGGCAAGGGTAAAAAGAACCTAATGGCAGTTGTATACAGGCCTCCAAATGGCAGCCAGGATGTGGATTACAAAGGAGATAGAAAAGGCGTGTCAGAAAAGCAACGTCATGATAATTGTTGGGGATTTTAACATGAAAGTGGATTGGGAAAACCAGGCCAGTATTGGACCTCAAGAGAGAGAATTTGTAGAATGTCTAAGGGATGGCTTTTTAGAACAGCTTGATATTGAGCCTACTAGGAGATCAGCTCCGCTAGATTGTGTGTTGTGCAATAATCCAGAGGTGATAAGAGAGCTTAAGGTTAAGGAACCCTTAGGGAACAGTCATCACAATATGATCGAGTTCATTTTGAAATTTGAGAAACAGAAACTAAATTCCAGGGTGTCAGTATTTCAGTGGAATAAAGGAAATGACAATGGCATGAGAGGGGAACTGGCCAAAGTTGACTGGAAAGGGACACCAGCAGGAAGGACAGCAGAGCAGCAATGGCTTGAATTTTTGTGAAAAATGAGGGAAGTACAAGACAGATATATTCCAAAAAAGAAGAAATTTTCAAATGGAAGAATGACTAACAAGTGGCTAACAAGTGAAGTCAGAGCCAAAGTAAAAGCAAAAGAGAGGACATACAAGGAAGTCAAGGCTAGTGGGAAGATAGAGGATTGGGAAGCTTTTAAAAACTTGCAGATGGAAACTAAGAAGGTCATTAGGAAGGAAAAGATGAATTATGAAAGGAAGCTGGCGACTAATATCAAAGAGGATGCTAAAAGCTTTTCTAAGCATATAAGGATAAAAGAGAGACGCAGAGATGGCAGAGGAACTGAATGTGTATTTTGCATCAGTCTTCACAGTGGAAGACACCTACAGTATACTGGACATTCAAGAGTGTCAGGGAAGTAAAGTACGTGCAGTGAAAATTACAACTGAGAAGGTGCTCAGGAAGCTTAATGATCTGAGGGTGGATAAATCTCCTGGATCTGATGGAATGCACCCTTGTGTTCTAGAAGGAAGTAGCTGGAGAGATTGTAGAGGCATTAACAATGATCTTTCAAGAGTTGATAGATTCTGGCATTGTACCAAATGACTGGAAAATTGTGAATGTTGTTCTGCTATTTAAGAAGGGTGGGAGGCAGCAGAAAGGAAACTATAGACCTATTAGCCTGACATTAGTGGTTGAGAAGTCGTTGGAATCGATTGTTAGGGATGAGAAAACGGAATATCTGGAGACAGGCCAAAGTTTCCTGAAAGGAAAATCTTGCCTGCTAACCTATTGCAATTTTTTGATGAAATTACAAGCAGGGTAGACAAAGGAGATGTAGTAGATGTGGTGTATTTGGATTTTCAGAAAGCCTTTGACAAGGTGACACACATGAGGTGTCATGGTCCCGATCGTTTATTTCCCATCTTGTTCCTAATCTTCTTTGATTATGCCATGGTCCCAATCATTAATTTCCCAATTGCTTCCTATTCTCCTTGATGATGACACACCTTGTTTCCATCAAGAACTCAGTATAAGAACCTTAGTGTCACAACCACTAGTCGCCAGTTCGTTGGTATTTTCTCCTGTGAGTAAACTACCTTTCCCGAACGCTTAGAACCATTTGTTCTAAGTTTAACTCCAGTTTCAAGGTTTACCTATGAGACTGCTTTTCTGAGTCAAAGCTCCATGTCAAGTCTCTGAGTCAAAGCTCTGTGTCAAGGTTCCATATCAGGGCTCCGTGTCAAGATCCCTCCTGCTTGCTGTTCGGCGTTTACGCTCGTGTAAACATCCAAACTCAGTCTCCGTGCCTGTGTCCTGCACTTAGGTTAGCTTCAGTCGCTCATTGCAACATGAGGCTGCTTAGCAAGATAAGAGCCCATTGAACTACAGGGGAATTACTAGCATGGGTGGAGCATTGGCTGTGTTGTTGCGTGAATGAAATCACTGGAGAGAGTTACTGGTAGATACAAAGAAGCTTCTTTATTTGACTAAACAAGGTACAGCAGGCATCATACCGAGATGCTTTTGGTGGAAAGGTATGTGGCCCAACATGGGGCTTGATATTTATTTACTAAACACAAAGGGCAATCCATATTTACAAAGTATAGTCAATGCTTTCTTTGGAAGCTACATACAAACTTCACACCTTCTGATTTCATCCATCCCACAGAAGCCAGCAGGTTTGTGGACTGGGATTCACAGCTTCTAGGAATGCATCGTTCCAAGTTAAATCCACAATACATTTTCAAGGAACAGAAGACTGGTAGCCAAAGCCATTTGCTAAATGTAAATGACCGAAACCCAAAAAAATCACTCTAACAGGCTGATCAGCAGAAACCAGGGAGGGGTAATAAAGGGATCCTATTCTGGCTGGCTGCCAGTTACCAGTGGAGTTCAACAGGGGTCGGTGTTGGGACCGCTGGTTTTTACGATGTATGTCAATGATTTGGACTATGGGATTAATGGATTTGTTGCTAAATTTGCCGATGATACAAAGAAAGGTGGAGGAGCGGGTAGTGTTGAGGAAACAGAGAGCATGCAGGGAGACTTAGATAGTTTAAGGGAATGGGCAAAGAAGTGGCAAATGAAATACAATGTTGGGAAGTGTATGGTCATGCACTTTGGTGAAAGAAATAAATGGGCAGACTATTATTTAGATGGGGAGAGAATTCAAAATACAGAGATGCAAATGGACTTGGGAGTCCTTGTGCAAGATACCCTAAAGTTTAACCTCCAAGTTGAGTCAGTGGTGAAGAAGGTGAATGCAATGTTGGCATTCATTTCTAGAGGTATAGAATATAAGAGCAGGGATGTGATGTTGAGGCTCTATAAGGCACTCGTGAGACCACGCTTGGTATTGTGTGCAGTTTTGGGCTCCTTATTTTAGAAAGGATATACTGACATTGGAGAGAGTTCAGAAAAGATTGACGAGAATGATTCCAGGAACGAAAGGGTTACCATATGAGGAGTGCCTGGCAGCTCTTGGACTGTATTCCCTGGAGTTCAGGAGAATGATGGGGGGGGGGGATCTCATAGAAACATTCAGAATGTTAAAAGGCCTGAACAGATTAGATATGGTAAAGTTATTTCCCATGGTAAGGGATTCTAGGGCAAGAGGGCACGACTTCAGGATTGAAGGACGTCCATTTAGAACAGAGATACGGAAAAATTATTTTAGTCAGAGGGTGGTAAATCTGTAGAATTTGTTGCCACATGTGGCTGTGGAGTCCAAGTCATTGAGTGCATTTAAGGCAGAGATAGATAGGTTCTTGAATAGCCAAGGAATCAAAGGGTATGGGGAGAAGGCACGGGAATGGGGATAACTGGAAGAATTGGATCAGCCCATGATTGAATGGTGGAGCAGACTCAATGGGCCAAATGGCCTACTTCTGCTCCTATATCTTATGGTCTTAAAAGATGATGCCTCAAAATGGAACCCCCATTAAGCATCCCAGTCACCCAGGACATGCCTTATTCTCATTGCCGCCATGAAGGAGGAGATACGTATGCCTGAAGAGATACACTCAACATTTCAGGGACTCTTTTTTTACCCTCTGCCATCAGATTTTTGAAATGTATGTTACTCCATGAACACTACCTCACTATTTTTACTCTCTTTTTGCACTAATTACTTAATTTAGTTTTTAAATATATATTTCTTATTGTAGTTTATAGATTTAAAAAAATCATGTGTTGGAATACTGCTGCTGCAAAACAACACATTTCATGAAACATGCCAATAATATTAAAGTTGATTCTGATTGTGAATTCCATTCCTTCAATGCCCAGTCAATATAAGGCCACTGGAAGTAAATTGTGTTGAGTCTGTGATTAGTTTCTTGGCAGTGAATATTGTGAATTTATTCCATGTCATCTTTATTCCCACCAGAGCATCAAGTTCCAAGCTGGATTGGACTTCCAGATTCATTCAACTCATGCACAGAGGCAAGGCTTGTTAATAACCAAATCAAGGCTGCCACAAAGCAGACACGACACCTGAGCACATCTCCAGATTTGTGATAGGTTTGAATATCACCTGGGCAAGAGAAAATGCAGCATGAGGAGGAGCAAGCGGGTAAAACACTTAGAGCACCACATATAAACTTTACAATTACTCTTGTCCTTTTCTACTCCAAATTATACAGTCTAACATTTTCTCCCATAACAGTGCTTTAGCAAAGTCTGATGAGGTTTTGGAGTCCCAGCAAATGTCTTGAACTGGTGGTCGATAAACATACCAGATAGGACAATTATTGCTTAAGTGGTGGGCAGTGCTTGTGGCCAAGCTTTAACCAGGCAGGGGAACTGAAAGTTGGATCAGTTCTCCTATGCCTAACCGTAGATCCTCAGATAGAGGAGCATGCAGGGAGGGGAGGTGAGACATTGTTCCCTCCATTTGATGCTATTATTGCCATTCCTGGTGCTTACTGATATATTTCCCGTAGGGTCCCATGGAGAAAAATGAATTCAGCTTCCCCCACAATGACCTAGGCTTGCGAGGACTTTCAAAAGAAAATACAAGGGTGAAATTTGAAATTAAGAGTAGTTCTTTCTGAAATCCAACTTCCTATCTGACAGGAATTCTCAATAATGACACAAAATTCAGCAATCATCTACTTCATTAAAAAAAAACCTGATGTAAGCTAGGTCTGAAAAATTTAACATGATACTGGCCAGATCCCAAAAAGTTAACTTGTGGAAAATTAGAAATGTTAATCTGTTTTTTCCGTAGTAGCAGACTTGATTCATATAATATATCTTGGAACAAAACTAATCCTTTAATTGAAGCCCAAGATTGACAATATTTTGTTATTTATATAATGGCTTCAAAATGGAAACTCAGACCCAGCTACTTCACTGAACATAATTAGACAATAATTGACAATGATCCAAAAAAAGAGGTATTTAGAGGATGATTTAAATCAGGACTGATGGAATGTTTCCATTTGAAACATTGTCAACTCCTCCCCCTGACCCCCCCACCACAGATTCTCCTCAACCCATTGAGATCCCCCAGCAGATTGCTTGTTATGAAAGGTATCTGAAGCTTGGGTGTAGGCTGCTTCAGGAGGTCATAAGGAATGAGAATGCACAAAAAGCCACAGATGCAGAAATGCCATGTTGCTAGGCTGGTTAATTTTAAATTGAAAGCTTGTAAGGATGTAGAGACAATTTAAATAATTAAACGGGTTAAAAAGAGAGCAACTTTTAGAAATATAGAAAACATAGAAACCTACAGCACAATACAGGCCATTTGGCCCACAATGCCCTGCCAAACATGTACTTACTTTAGAAATTACCTAGGGTTACCCATAGCCCTCCATTTTTCTAGGCTCCATTTACCTATCCAGGAGTTTCTTAAAATACCCTATTGTAGCCGCCTCCACCGCAGTCACTGGCAGCCCATTCCACGCACTCACCACTCTCTGCGTAAAAAACCTATCCCTGACATCCCCTCGGTATCTACTTCCAAAGCACTTTAAAACTATGCACTCACCTGTTAGCCATATTTTGTTGATCTGCCTTTTGCCTTTGGCCATTTGCTATGGCATAGAATACAGGCACAAGAAGCATTGGTTTATGTTAAATGAAGGCTGACTCAGCACTGGAATAGCTCTCAAATCTTATCACCTCTGTTTATTGTTGCTTCAGATGTTTGACAATCAGTCTGAAGGAAAAAAAAACGTTAACTTTCTATTCTTCTATCTAATTATTGTTACTGGCGATGACATCTTTTACTCGCTGCTTCCAAGAAATTCTATCAGTTTGTACCAAGGTCTTCTAACTTCAGAGAATACTTCTTGTGAGATGCTGAAATGATGCCCTCTTGGCTGACAAGCTGAAGAAGCATCAGGTAGGTTACATATGAGATAATCAGTTGTTCAATCTATTAATTACTTCTTATTTAGTGAAGTGCCTGGCTTCTGATTGCTGCAGTCAAACTGACAACTCAGTCAAATGACTTTGAACAGAAGGAACTGGAATTATTATTGGTAACAAAATAGACAATGCCTGGTTGTGGAGAATTTCAAGCTGTGACAGTAGGATTGTTAACTTAAGCAACATTTACTCTTTCAACAGTGATAAGATGTGTATTGGGTTGCTTTCAGTTCTGACAAGAGGGTACATTTAGAAGTCATTCAACCGCAGAATTAAGCTGTATGAAATGGGAATAAGGGTTACCCCGCTGATGCCCATGATTTCAAAAATGCCCCCATCCTGCAAGATTCTAGAAGGCATTGGATTAGACCACATAAGACCATAAGACATAAGAGCAGAAGTAGGCCACTTGGCCCATCGAGTCTGCTCTGCCATTCAATTATGGCCGATCCTTTTTTGTTTCTTCTCCTCAACCCTATTTACATAAGAACATAAGAAATAGGAGCAAGAGTAGGCCATCCGGCCCATCGAGCCTGCCCCACCATTCAATAAGATCATGGCTGATCTGTCCGTAAACTCAGTTCCATCTGCCTGCCTTTCCCCATAACCCTTAATTCCCCTACTATGTAAAAATCTATCTAACCATATCTTAAATATATTTAGTGAAGAAGCCTCAACTGCTTCCCTGGGCAGAAAATTTCAGATTCACTACTCTCTAGGAAAAACAGTTTCTCCTCATTTCCGTCCTAAATCTTCTCCCCTGAATCTTTCCCGGCCTTCTCTCCGTAACCTTTGATGCCAATCAAGAACCTATCAATCTCTGCCTTAAATACATCCAACAACCTGGCCTTCACAGCTGCACGTGGCAACAAATTCCACAAATTCACCACCCTCTGGATAAAGAAATTTCTCTGCATCTCTGTTTTGAATGGACGCCCCTCTTGTCCTAGACTCTTCCACCAGGGGAATTAAGGGTTATGGGAAGGCTGTTGTCGAGGGCCTTCTGAAAGTCCAAATATACAATACCAACTTCATCCCCTTTATCTATCCCACTTGTAATCTCCTCAATGAATTCCAACTGGTTTGTCAGGCAGGATTTTCCCTTAAGGAAACCATGCTGACTTTGTCCTATCTTGACCTATGTCACCAAGTACTCTATCACCTCATCCTTAACAATTGACTCTAACATCTTCCCAACCACTGAGGTCAGGTTTAAGGTGAGAGATAAACGAAAGGGACTTGAGAGGCACTCTAATGCACAGAGTGATGTATATATGGAATATGCTGTAGAAAAAGTTAGTTTTTTGAAAGACATTTGTGTAAGTACATGATTGAAGGGGTTTCAAGGGATTGTGGATCAAACACACATGAATGGCACAACTAAGTAACACCCAAAATGCTGGAGGAACTCAGCAAGTCGGGCAGCATCTATGGAAATTAATAAACTGATGATGTTTTGGGCTGAGACCCTTCATTAGGACTGGAAAGGGTGGGGGAAGATACCAGAATAAAAAGATGGGGCAAGGAGAAGGGCAGCTAGAAAGTGATAGGTGAGGCCAGGTGGGTAGGAAGGATAAAGGGCCAAAGAAGAAGGAACCTGATCGAGGAGGGGAGTGGACCATAGGAGAAAGGGAAGGAGGAGGGGAGCCAGGGGGAAATAATGGGCAGGTAAAAGGAAGTGAAAGGCCAGAGTGGGGAATCGAAGAAGGGAGGGGGAGGGATTTTTTTTAATCTTAAGGAGAAACTGATATTCATGCCGTCGGGTTGGAGTCTACCAGGATGGATTATAAGTTTTTGCTTTTCCCCCCGAGTGTAGCCTCATCTGGCACAAGAGGAGTCCATGGACCGACATGAAGGAATAGGAATGGAAATCAGAACTAAAGTGTTTGTCTGCCGGGAAGTTCTGCTTTTGGCAGATGGAGTGGAAGTACTTGAGAAAGCGGTCCCCCAATTTACGATGTAGAGGAGACCACTTTGGTAGTACTGGACACAATAGATAATCCCAGTAGATTTGCAGGTGAAGTATTGCCTCACCTGGATGGACTGTGTGAGATTACTGCTCAGTCTACTGTTGTGGACAGCATGGACCAGTTGGGCCAAAGTGCCTGTTTCCATGCTGTAGTATTCTATGACTCATTTCAACACCAGGAATGCAGGGCGATTAAACAGATCCTTTCATATTTGTCTTTCTGGTTTCAGGTAACACTTTTCATGAAGCCTTAAAATAGTGGAATGCGTTTCAAGCTGCTCTGAGTTATCTATGGATTCAGGATTAGAGATCTGTGTGTGGTAAATTTTTGGGCATTATATAGATCATAAGACCATAAGATATAGGGGCAGAATTAAGCCATCGAGTCTGCTGCACAATTTCATCATAACTGATCCAATTTTCCTCTCAGCCCAATATAGTGCAGGAAGATCTGGAAAAAAAAGGCAAAATGTAGCTATCCTACAAAAATAGAAGGGTCTCGGCCCAAAACGTCAACAGCGCTTCTCCCTATAGATGCTGCCTAGCCTGCTGTGTTCTACCAGCATTTTGTGTGTGTTGCAGTTTTATTTTATTCTTGATTTTGTATATTAGTAAACACCATGTAAGTCAATAGCAGGCATAGCAATGGACGTGAAATAACCCTTGAGTAGTTAGTGCAGGTAAAAGCTTCACAAATGCTGTTATTTTTCTTTTCACCAGTCAGAGCAGTTCAGGTAACACATGCTTCAGTAGACAGTGAACAATCTAATTTATTCCCACACATCAACTTGGATAATGTGCTATTAAGACAAATATTCAAGTTGTTGGAGTGTTCTTACTCAAGTTCAGGATGTTCCTGCAATTTTAAATAAATACCATAGAATAATTAGAAAGCTTGTCAGTGAAAGCAAAACATTGTTATTGCAATATCTCTTAGATTTTGTGTCTCAGCTGGTAAGACAGAAACTTCGTGTAAGTCTGTTAGATAATTGGTTCACTGACATCTGAATAATAAGAACAGGTTACTATCTCGGATATTAAACTTCCATCCGAACTGGAAGTCTTTAAAGGAACTCTGAATGATACCTAGAGGAATAAAAAAAACAACTCAAATAAGACATTAGCTGCCGATCAAAATATACTATACTTATAAAGAATTTTACTAACTTTTCCACTGGAAATACTAATGATGTATACACAAAAACAAATTCTTGGCATCACACATGATGGGCCCGCACAGATTAGGCATCCTTGGCATCTTACAAGAAAAATAGTTCTTGACTTAACATTTGCACCTATTGGCATAGCGAAAACCAGGGGTAGCGCCCACCATGTTCTCTGAGTATCCAGCTTTTGCAGCTGAGTAGCAAGAGGTGACAATGAGCCTTTGAATATTTTTCTTTACTATCGACTTGCCTTTTCCCTTCCAAGCTGTGCCTTTCTAGCACCTCCCATTTTCATTTCAGATTACCAGCACTCATGGTAGTTTTTTTTCTCCTTATTCATTATTTTATCAACTCTGCTATTTTCAGAATCTTAGATCAACAGAGCAGATGGTTAAAGTGAAACGGCAAGATTGCAGTGTATGTGTAAATTAAAAGGATGAAGTTAACAAAGTAGTACAAAACCATATCAAATAAAGACAACAATATTAGATCACGCAATATATCAAAACCATAGTCAGTGCTAAGCTGTCATCAGTTTTTGGGCTCATAATTATGTAGTTGTTATGGAGATGCTTGGAATGGAGGAAGTTCAGAACACAAAGATACATTATATAATCATCTTAAGTGTATGCAGTGATGGAACTGATCTGAATAACTGCATTTTCTTACTGAAAAACATAAGTCTGTTATAATTCTATCAGTTCAAGTGATGCTCAGAAAGGCAGCAATTATGTTTATTGAGCACATAAGACATGTTGTTAGTGGGGTGGATGTGAGATGTGGAAATTTCTTTTTTAAAAGGATTAATAAAATCAAAAGGAACTGCCTTTTATAAGACCATAAGCATTTTGCTTTTATTATTAGAATCACAGTCATGCAAATATATGCACAGAAAAGAGGCCATTCATGCATTTGTCTATGCTAGCCCAAATGGAAATAGCTTTATAGAAACATAGAGAGCCTAGAGCACAATACAGCTTAATTAGATCCCAGTTCAGAGCTTATAGTCTACAGTTATGTGAATCATGGTTCTTCAGGTATCATCCTGCAATATGTGAAAATTTACTTCAGTGGGCAGAGATTTAGACCCATTAATTTTTTATGGATTGTTGTCCCTTCAAGTCCTCTTTAATTCTTGTCAGATGCATCTCACTGTATGCCCCTCAAGCCATTGACTTTTCTGTATAAAGGAAATATATATATATATATTTATGGTTTCCCTTGTCTAGGGTTCTCATAATTTTGTGCACCTCAGTTAAATCCCTCTACTTTTGCAGCAGTTCCATCTCACTCTTAAGTTAACATGGAATGCTACTGACACTTCTCTCTGTTCTCTGGATCTTGCTGTTTCCATCTCAAGAGATGCAGTATCCACTGACATTTACCATAAAACCAGTGACTACATTACACATGCTTGCACCCTGTCTCTTGTAAAGACACAATCCTTTCCTTTCATTTTCACTGTCTCTGCTGCATCTGCTCTCAAGATGAGCCATTCAATCTGGGTCATCTGAAATATCTTCCTTTTACAGGAAACATGGTTTGCCTTCCACTGTGGTTGATGGAACTCTCATCCATATCTCTCCATTTCCCACATTACTGCTCTTACTTCATCTCCATCCAGACATTAAAGAGAGACAGAGTTCCCTTGATTCTTACCTATCACTCTATGAACTTCTGCATCCAGCAAATCATTCTTTGTCATGTTGGCCAGCTGCAGCACAATCCACCACGGGTTACATTTCCACTCTCTTACTTTTTTTCTGCTTTACACAGAGACCACTCTCTCCATAACATCCTGGTCCGTTCATTTCTCCCCATCCCCTGGCATATTCCTTACAAACACAAGAGGTGCACCACATGTTCCTACTCTTCCTTCCCTACCATCATTCAGGGAGCAAAACAGCCCCTCCATTTGAGGCAGAGACTCACAGGCACCTCCTCTATCCTTGACATTTGCATTTGCTGCTCTTGCACTGACCTCCTCTACATTGGTGAGACAAGTATAGACTGGGAGATCACTTTGCACATGCACTCAGTCTGCTCCTGACTGCAAGCTATTTCAACCCCTCTCCCCATTCCCAAACTGACCTATCTGTCCTTGCACTACCAGGGTGAGGTAAAATGTAAACCAGAGAAACAGCACCTCATATTCCGCCTGGGTGGTCTACAACCCAACGGCATCAACATTGAATTCTGCAAATCCAGGTAACCCACTCTGTTTCTGCTCCTTCTGTTCCACCGAGGTCTTTTCACAAGCCCTTCTTTCCAACCTTCCCTCTAAACACAGTCCCCATAAACCCATTTCTTCCCCTCCCCTGCACTAATTTTGCCTATCATCAAACAATCTATTCACTTGGTCCCTTATCCCTCCCTCTCCCTCCAACCCTCCAAATGCTCCCAACTGCTCAAGTATCACCATCCTTTCTTGTCTGATTCCATAACCAACAGCACTCTGTCGTTTACGCTAATCACCTCCTAGCCTTTGCTGCTATCTATTCACCTTCCTCCCCTCACCTTACTCCATCTAGCTATCAATTCTGCCTTAACTGGCTCTACCTATTGCTTGTCAGCTCCTTCCTCACTCTCGCCCTCATCTCCTTTTCCAGTTATTCCCTCCACCCCTTACACTCTCAGTCCTGTTGCAGAGGAATTGACAACCATTTGTTTGCCTCCATAGATGCTGCCTGACCTGTTGATTTCCTCCAGCAGTTTTTATTTTGCTCCAGATGCCAATATCTGCAGCTTCTCATCTGCTGTCTCTCTTCTGTGCACTTTTTTCTGAAGCAAACAACCTCAGCCATTCTCAATTCTTAACCATAATTTATTCAGTCAGTGAGATCTATGGCAGCATTCTAAGGCATAGATTCATTCTATTCTCTCTCTATTGCTGTCACATGCTTCCTGTAGTATAATAACCTGACATGAACACTATACTCCAACTGTGGTCTAAGTAGTATTTTATTCATTTCTAACGACACATTTCTGTAACTATATTCCATGTCTTGATCAATAATGGCAAGTATAACTACGTGTTCTTAACCACCTCAGGAATCAGTAGACAAGTAATCCAAGATGTTCCTCTGCATTTCTCTAAAGCCCATTTCAAAATATCCTGACCATGTATTCCTTTGTCTTTTTGTTGCCCTGCCTCAATCTATTAGCTCACACTTCTCTGGCTTGAACTCCATCTTTCATTTATGTGCCAATTAACTCATTCATTGGTATCTTTTTGCAGACTGCATCATTCTTTCTCTCCATCAGCCACATTACAATTTTGACACATCAGCTATATTTAAGTCCAAATTATATTGTAAAAGGCAAGGGACTTTGATCTGTGGAGCCACAGTTTATACACCACTCTAGTCATCATATCTCCTTTTCACCATATCCCATTTTCCTTGAGTCATAGCACAGAAGCAGACCCTTCACCCCATCTGGTCCATGCTATTCAAGTATCTTCCCTGCTAGCCCCATATTGGTCCACATATGGTCATTACACTCCGGATCCCTCCCCTCCACGTACCTATCCAATGCCTGTTAAATGTTGCAATTGTACCTGCCTCAACCTTTCCAGGTACTTACGACCATCTGTGTAAAGAAATTACCCCTGTTTAGACTTCTTTTCCCTCTTACTTTGTATGTGTTTTGGAGTCTCCAAACTAGAGGACACAAATGGAGCCCACATCTCAACTGGGGAAAAGACTATGACTGTCCACCTTATTCATACTCCTCACAATTTTATGAACTTCTATTAAGGTTACCCCTATTTTCCTATCCTTCAAGGAATAAAGATCCAGTGTGGCCCACCTCTCCCCATTACTCAGGCCCTTTAGTCCAGCCAACATCCTTGTAAATCTCTTCTGCACCCTCTCCAGCGTAACAATGTCTTTCCAATAACATTGTGACCAAAACTGTACACAATGCTTTCATTGTGGCCTCACTGACAATTGCAACATAATGACCTCGCTCCTAAATTTGATGCCCTGAATGATGAAGCCTAGCATGTTAATGCCTTCTTCACCATCCTGTCTATTTACGCAGCTACTTTCACTGTGGAGCAAGTGCACTCTTCCTCTGAAATCTGCACATTTACTCCTAAGACATTATACAAAGCATCAGTGCCCTGCCATTCACTGTATAAGTCTTACCCTGGTTTGATTGACAAAATATATCACCTCGCTTGAAATCTATTTGCCATTCCTCAGCCCATTCCCCTAACTGATCAAGATTGGTTTGTATTTCATTGTAACCTGCTTCACTATCAACAAGAACCCCTAATTTAGTATCATCCACAAACTTGCTAATTGTGCCATGTCCATTCATATCCAAATGATTTACATAAGTAGTGAATAACTGAGGTCACAGCTTTGACTTCTTGAGCACCCCAATAGTCACAGGCCCCCAGTTGGAGAATTGACCATCTATCACTTTCTGCTCCTTATTATTGAGCTAATTCTGAATCCACCTTGCCAGCTCCCCCTGAATCTCATCTGGCCTAACCTTACAGATCACCTTGCCAGGTGGGACCCTGTCAAAGGCCTTCCTAAAGTCCATATAGATGGCATCTAATGCCCTATATCATTCATCCTCTTAATTATCTCTTCAAAAAATTCCAAGTGATTTGTCAGAAATGACCTCCTGAGCCTAAAACCATGCTGACTATTCCTGATTAGGCCTTGACTATTGGAATCAACCTTGTCCCTCAGAATTCCCCCCAGTAACTTCTGAAATCAGCCTGTAGTTCCCTGGCCTATCCTTTGCCACCCATCTTGAACAATGGAGTATTAGCCACAGTCTGGTCTTCAGCAACTTCACTGGAGGATTGGATCAACTCTTAATCTGACTTGCCATTTTAGATTGGATCCTATGGGACTTTACCTCCTGAATCAGCCTGCAATGTTAAATTTTGTTTAAGTCCATGCTATCTGCAAAATCAAAAACATTATTTTCACAAAAAAAATTCAGTTCAGTATGTTCGAAGAAGAACATTGAACCTCACCTTTTTTTATGCCATGGAACAATACCATTAAGCAAGAGGGTCCGTGGACCCCAGTTCAGGAAGCCCTGATCTAAACCAAGAGCTGAATATTCAGAGGTGCATTAATTAGCCTGTAAACAGAAGAACATAAAATGTTAATGACAAGATTCAGCAAAACACATGGCATCTTGGAGGGATAGATAAAACGCAATGTTATTAGAAGCTGAGTTGGGCATAGAATGAGAGCCAGAGAATTTTAAATTAAGGATTCAAAAATAGCCCTTTATTAAAGTCATGATTGAAGATAATGGATGGTTGATGATTGGAGCAGATCTGATAGCCAACAGGCCTGTTTCCATGCTGTTAGTTTCCAACTTATTGACTCTTAACCTATTCTTTACATTGGCATTGACTTGCTTACATTAACACCTGGAGACACAAGAAGCTAGCAGGAGGGAAAGGAATGTCAACATTACGGGTCAATATCATGCATCAGGACTGAGAGTGCAGCGGAAGGTCAGCCAGGTTAAAGAAGAGAGGGGCAGCGGTGAGGTAGCAGCTTGTAGGTGACGTGAACCCAGTTGAAGTGAGAGCTGGTGGGCAAATGGATCCAGGTGGGGAATAAGTAGGCATGAAATTGGGAGACAGAGATTAGGGTATTTGGTGGAAAAAGACAAGAAAGGAAAATAAAAGGCAGAAAAAGCTGGGGGAGGGGTGAAGGGAAGGAAAAGGTGGAGAAACAGCCTGGAGTTTGATGGGTGGAGGAATAAGAAGTGCAGAAGCTGGACTCTGACGAGTGAGGAAGGTGATAAGAGGTACCAGATATCAAAGAGCTGCTGGGCAGTTGGGCCCAGGTTGAGAGGGATAGGCGACCCATTAGGAAAAGTGTGTGGGCAATAGGTGGATGGAATTAGGTGGGGGAGGGGGACAAAACTGGGAGAAGGGGGCGGGGAGGTTACTGCTAAAAGTTTCTATGGTAAAAAGGGAGTGGAAGGACCAAAATGGATTGGATGGAGAGAGAGGAAAAAGGGTTACCTGAATTTGAATAAGTTGGTCCTGGAAGATAGGTTAAGATGGGTAGATCTTTTGCGACTCGCACAGTCATGATGGGCCAAGGGTCCACCTCCTGTGTTGTGAATTTCCTATGATTCTACAATGGTTTCATCCAAAATTTGACAATGACATTGAGGCTGAAATTTCCTTCAGTACAGGCCTGACTCTACTATTCTGATCACATGCAAGCAGTTGCAATCGAGATGCATGTTTTTTCACTTAAAGAGGCTAAATATAGAAACATGCTGACACTGGGCACCTGCAAGCAGCACCGTGGAGCCACTTACCTTTGAAATTCAGCCCTATAGACCTCCCTCCTGCAAACATTAACAGTAGAAGTAATTAAAATAGTGGTATACATTGTTCTTAATGAAGGTACATAGCTGCATACCACTTGAAAAAACTACTTACAATTTAAGAAATGAATATGATATATTTTTGAAAATTTGGCACCCCTATCTACAAAAGATAGGATTAAATATATAGGTCCTTTGAAGATAAAATTATAAAGTAATTGGGGAAAATTAAAATTAAAATTATTTTGAACTCCATGGAGCATGTGGGGATCCTCCGGTATCCAGGCAATCTTCTTTTTTTTCCTTTTTTCTTTCTTTCTTTTGTTTTCTTTTTTTATATAAGGGTTTGGGGGGGGAAGGGTTAAGGGGAGGGGGAGGGCTAGTATTAATTTTTTTCACTTTTTTTTACTATTCTAACATTCTATTCATTCTATGTAATTCTTTAAAAAAATGTAATAAATAGATAGATAGATAGATAGATAGATAAATAAATAAAAAATGAAGGTACATAGGCAGTTAAAATATGAAATCTGGTAGCATGGTAATACTGCCACAGTATTTTTTTTTTGCACTTTTGTCCCAGTTTTCTCAAATGGCAAAAAAAAAATTGGATCTGGAAACACAATACCGTATTTAGATTCTTTGATCTTGTTTTATCTGAATAATTATTGATCTTCTGCCTTAATCCTCAGGCAATCAGAACCAGGAAGGATCTCTGAGCAGTTTGGAGACAGGATATTCACTGTATATATCTGTCCATATCCCAGAGATCTATTTTTTATGGAGCCTTGCCAAACAATAGGCAATCCAAACACAACACTCGTCACTTCAAGTATAGTTCACTTTCCATTGCAAGTTCTGATACAAATCTCCAGACTAACCAGAACCGTTTTGTATATCCTTTTCTTCCATGAACTATGTTCAGTATAGGACTTCTGAGACACGACATGTCTAATTGGCGGGTGCAGACACTTTGGCTTGCTGGGTTACCTCGTCTCCAGTCCAATCTGCACTTGTACTATTATTTTGACTTAAGCAGCAGACAAAAGCTATCAGAAGAAGAGAACTTGCATGCATAGTTATTTTCATAACATTTCAAGATGTCTTACTGCAGTCAGTATTATAAATAAGGAAAGACAACAAGAAATGTGTGCATTTAGAAAGCCCACAAACAGTAATGAAACAAGTGACTAGATCAACTATTTTGGTGAAGCTCTTTAAAGGATTAATGTCTGCTTGGTCTCCAGAAACACTGCCCTGATCTTCTTGGTGGACTCCATGACATCATGTTCATCCACAAGGACAGAGAGAACTCACTTTAATCTCTTCTCTGAGCAGTCACGTCAGACATCCTTGGTAGTAGACCAAATTACCAGTTTTGAGGGCACATCACAAAATGCCGGTGGAACTCAGCAAGTCAGGCAACACCTATGGAAGGGAGTAGTCAGTCAAAGTCTACTCTCCTCCTTGAAGCAGGATTTCCTGCTGGCCACCCATTTCAATTCTGCCTCCCATTCCCATTCCAACATGTCAGTCCATGGCCTCTTCCACTGCCACGATGAGGCCACACTCAGGCTGGAGGAGCAGCACCTTATATTCTGTCTGGGTAGCCTCCAACTTGATGGCATGAACATTAATGTCTCTAACTTTCTGTACCCACACCCCCTCCTCTCTTTCACCATTCCCCATTGATGTTTCCCTACTACACCTTCCCTTCTTATCTGCCCATCACCTCCCTCTGGTGCTCCTTCCTTTCACTTTCTTACATGGTTTTTTGTCCTCTCCTATCAAATTCCCCCTTTCCAGCCCTCTATTTCTTCCAAAAATTGACTTCACAGCACTTTACTTCACTCCTCCCTTTGTCCTGGTCTTACCTATCACCTGCCATCTTATACTTCTTCCTGCCCTCCCCCACCTGCTTATTCTGACCTCTTCCCCCTTCCTTTCCAGTCCTGATGAAGGGTCTCGTCCTGAAACGTCGGCTCTTTAACTCTCTGCCATAGATGCTGCCTGATTTGCTGAGTTCCTCAAGCATCTTGTGGGTGTTGCTTTGGATCTCCAGCATCTCCAGATTTTCTTGTGTTTGTGATTTATCAGTTTAGTGATATGCCGAAGATTTCAGGTTGTGACTTGTAACCACAGTCTTTGGGTGCAGAAGTAAGGCCGCCAATTAAAAGATATAGACATTGTAAGGAGGATGTGGAGACTTTGGAGAGGGTGCAGAAGTGTCTTACCAGCATATTGCCTGGATGAGATGGAATCTGCTATGACAGCTTAGACAAACTGGGATTGCTTTCTTTGGAGTAGTGGAGGTTGAAGGAAGATCTCACTGAAGTTTATAAAATTATCAGAGACATAAATAGAGAAGACAGCCAGTACCTCTTGGCTCGAAATGTCTGTTAGGGGACTTGCATTTAAGGTGAGATGGGGCAAGTTCAAAGAAGGTATGTAGGTAGGCGAGCTCTTACACAGAGAACAGTGGATGCCTGGCATTTATAAAGCTCTTAGATTGGCACACGAATATGCAGGGAATGGAGGGATGTTGAGGGATATGGATGACATGCAGGAAGTACGGAATAATTATCATTCCCTTAGATATCTTGGTGCAACATCATAGGCAGAATTGCATGTTCCTGTACTGTACCATTTGATATTCAATGTTCTGTGCTTTCTGCTAGGGGTGAAATAAACTAAGCAAAATCTGTTGTGTTGTTGAAACATTTCTTTCTGCCTGGTTTATATGAATAAATCCTTCTTGATGCTGTGCTCCGTTTGTTGACCTAGATAATTCTGCACTGGTTTAGTCATTGTTTTCACAAATAATGAGACAGCTGAAGATAAAATTTTATTGGTCCAAAATCTGTGAACATTTAGCCGAGTGTTAAAGTTACAGATTCATGTTAATGACACCTTGCCTACTTCAGGATGCTCTCCTAAGATCCTACTAATTTGGCTCATTCAGTTTTTTATATGGTTTGTTGATGGACTGTGTAGGGCACTTTTATTGTCTGATTTGTAATACCTATCTCGAGATAACAGGATTATGATTGGGCAGACTAATAACATCTTTATCTTTTATAGCAAGTTTTAACTGTGACTTTTATATATCACTTCTTTATACAGCATCAATAAAAGTCCGGATCATTTGTCTCTTACAACAAAGGAATGTATTCTGAAGAAAGATCTGACAACGCTTTTGGTTTATTTCTCAAATACCTTTATTATAGTTTCCTTCACCAGAGCTTCTCCATATCTAACTTATCAAATCCATTTATCATATATAAACAACACAATTACCCCACAGCTCAACCTGTTAAACTGAAAGGAATATAACTAATGCCACATTGCATTACCCTTTAAGTAGCTATATCATTCTAATAAGCTTCGCCAAACAAAGTATATGCTCTCCTATTCAATTGCAACTGCTGATCCTGCCCTTGTAGCTATTTTGAGTTCAGTGCCATAATTCTTCTCCCTGGTAGAAGTCTTTTGGTTCCAAGAATATTTGGGTTTGGCATACATATATGGACTAAGATAAACATTCAGACTCAATGCCTCAGTTGTAGAATGTCATTGTCCATAAAGAGACAATACAGCCCATCAAAGCTGCTTCATTATTCACTTTGGGTACCAATGATCTCCAGAACTTTCAGGATGATGTTCCAACAGATTACTGGGATGATAAGTGCAGAGGAATGGCTGTGATTTTATGTAGTGTGAACTAGCTACTCTCCCTTCATCTCATCAATAACATTCCTCCAAGGCTTACTCACCATCTGGCCTGGACATCTCTCTTCACAAGACACTGTTGTCTGAAGCCATGCTTTCTGGGTACATAACTGCTCAAGATCATCCTCAAGGTATCATCTAGAATGGATTCTTCTCAACTTCAAATAGTTACACTTCAAGAACAACTAATCAACAAGGTTCAAAATCTGTGCCTCTGTACCTCCTTTGCAACTAGGTCCTTGACTTCCTTATCAAGACAGACAACAATCAGTGTGGATCAGAAAAAGCACCTAGTCCTCATTGACAAGCAACACAGACTCACCTTACACAGAAATGTACAAAACCTGCAGCACAATACAGGCCCTTTGGCCCAGAAGTGTGCTTAGCCCACTGCTTTCTGCTCTACCTCCCTACACACATGACTGTGTGCCCAGGCACAGATAAAATGCCATCTACAAATTCACCGATGACACAACTGTTGTTAGCAGAACTTCAGGTGGTGATGAAGAGGTATACTGGAGTGAGATAGGTTGGCTGGTTGAGTCTGCAACAGCAACCTTGCCTAGAAGAGTGGGGAGGGAGACAGGGAGAGAAGGAGAGAGCGGGAAAGAGAGAGAGAGAGAGAGAGAGAGAGAGAAGGGAAGGGGGAGGGAGATGGGGAAAGGGAGAGCAGGAGTGAGGGAGAGAGAGGGAAAGGTGGGGAGGGAGAGGGGAGAAGGAGAGAGGGAGAGGGAGAGGGATGGAAGGCAGATATTACGAGTATTAGTGTGATTCGTTGATACTTGCATGTTTTCTTTTACTTTTACTAAGTTTTGATTTTATTTAGTTTTGTTATCTTTAGCTATGAACAAACTAGTACTTGAGATGACCAGAAACGAGGGGAGAAGAATATTGGACCTATGGTCAAATGAGGAACTATAAGATATTCCCTGCTTAAGCCTGATTTATACTTCTGCGTCACATGTACACCGTAGGTACCACATACCCTACGCCATACCTACGCCGTGCTCTACGCTTTAGGGTGACATGCAACCCCCCCCCCCCCAAAAAAAAAGTAACTCGCACGTCGCGGCAACGCAGACTGCAACAACTGTGATTGGTCCACTTGGTAGCATTGCATTTCCTCCTACGCATTTCCGGTTGCTTCTTCTCCGCCATGTCTGTACACCGATGTGAAATAGATGAACCAAATCATCAAATCTACCTGTCGACATGCAAAAATGTTTGAAATGCATTTCCTCGTCCGTGTCTCTCACTCAACACAGTGGCATAGAAACCCCACTACTAACTAGCATTTTGGCGCACACCAACGCATGCTCACTGCAGCGTAGAGCCTATGCAGAAGTGAAAATCAGGCCTACGGTGTAGCCCATATGCACAAGTATAAATTAGCCTTCAACCTTGGCAAGCCTGGCAATCAATTGTTATCATTAATTGTCCTCAGGAAGATGCTGGGATTTCCCTTCCTGACTCACTGACTATTTCCAAGTCAGCATAGCACATGATGTACCAGTAGTAGTCTTTTCCCATTCTTTTTAAGCTTCTGACAGACAGGAGAAGTTATGAATTTAATAGGATTATTCAAGTACTTATGTAGTTGTAGCTGTGTATTTTGTAGAAATTATATTCTGTATTGAAGACACAATGACGGTCAAGGGAGAGAATTTTGAGGACAGAGAATATAATCATTGATTAGTTTTGGGAGTTAAAAGGCTTGGGAGTACCAGCAGGTGAGTCACTCACTGCAGAATAATAAGCCTCAAATCTGCTTCACAAGGCAATCTGCAGATGCTGAAAATCCAGAGCAACATTCACAAAATGTTAGAGGAACTCAGTAGATCAGGCAGCATCTATAGAGAACAGACAACCCTGATGAAGGGTTTTGGTCAGAAACTTTGATTGTTTATTTCTCCACATAGATGCTGCCTGACCAGCTGAGTACCTCCAGTATTTTGTGTGTGTTGCTCAGATGTATTTGTAGCAGAGTATTTATATGATCGATACTGTTAGGTGTTTGGAAAATGGTGAATCACAATAAGCACCCCAACACACCCCTTCCTGCACTTTCTCCAGGATGTCAGAAATGGTAATGTAAATGATTATCAGGCAGAAGTGTTTAAACTTACTTTTGTTGAAGATAGTTATGTTTGACATTTGTGCGGTGGAAATATTATTTGATATTATCAGCACCAGCCTGAACTTTTAGAACACCAAAATGGTGGCAATGTACTGACATTTAGTGGTAATAAACTGACAATGCATTGAGAACTTTGGTATCAAACATACAGACAGATGTAAAAATAAACTAATCCTACTCGGGCTGGCAGGACCTGGCCGTAGTTACCATAGGGACAAGTTTTTGTGCCCTGGTTATTCATGATCTATATCAGTGATGTAGCTGAAGAGACCAGAAGTCATGCTTTAAAGCTTGCTGATCAAGGTCAAAGTCAAACTTACTGTTATATTCACAGGTGCATGTATATACAGGTACAATGATAAACATGCAGCAGATTCATGGGCATAAAGCAACATATAAGCAGCATTCACAAGAAAAAAATTAATTAGGCATAAATTATACACCATTTTTACAAGAAAGAACACAAAAGAACAAAACAAATTTTCATGTAAAGTGAGCAAAATTTTGTTAAACTGTATGATCAAGGCTGTGCCAGCTGATTGTGCGGATGATATAAAAATTAAGTGGAATTGTGAGTAGCTTCCAGTCCTCTTCTTACTTTCAACATTGCCCTGGTCTCCTTGTGGATACTGACATCTTCAAAATCCAAGCAGCAGCAAATCATTGTAAATTGGAAGGTCTCCTCTGAAATGTAATGCTATGGATCCTCAGAATAATCTGGACTGTTGTTCAACACCAGGTGGTCTGTCTGATTATATTTCAGGCAACAGTGTGTTTCTTATTGATAGATGGTCCCATTCATGTATGGAGACCTGGTGGTGGAGCCAGAAGCCAGACTTGGTCACAGCAGACATGCTTCTCTGGTTGAGAGACCTGATGGGGCAGCCAAGAGCCAGACTTGGTCACAGCAGACATGTTTCTCTGGTTGAGAGATGAAGCCACACCAGCAGTGTGGAAGCTAAAGGTATGGATGAACACTCACTCTTTCCAAATGTGGCTATCTGGCAGTGATCAGCAGGAGCTTCTGTGAGCTAATGGAGTTATTTTGCTCATTGAGGAGTGAAACAACTTGCATGCTTTCAGATGGCACTTTCAAGATGAAGTGTGGACAAATCTGTCTCTTGTGGAACCACCAGGAAACACTTATTGCCAGCAAAACCTTGTGTGCCCGCTGCCTGTTGTTCTCACTTTAAGGACTCTATCTTGTTATTTCATGCTCTTGTTATTTATTGCTATTTAATTATATTTGCATTTGCACCGTTTGTTGTTTTCTATGCTCTTGCTCTTTCACTGATCCTGTTTACAGATACTGCTCTGTGGATTTGCTGAGTATGCTCACAGGAAAATGAACCTCAAGTGTGTATGTGGTGACATGTAAATACTCTTATAATAAATTTTACTTTGAACTTTGAACTAGGCACACCATGTGCTGTCACTGAGTCCTGTTGCTTGAGGACTGCTGTTGTACTTTGGGACACAAACATGCCTCTTCTTAGATAGCATGAAATCTGCTAAGGTGTGTGCAAATTTGTGCAGAAAATTAGAGGTGAGTTATTGTGAATAGTGCACAATAAACAAAATACTAGTGCTATGGTCTAACTTTTCAATTTATTTGACAAACATACCTGAACATGTATATTGTGCTAAATAAAATAGATTTTCATTTGAGCTAGGCTTCTACCTTAAAGAAATTCTGGTCACCTTTACTTTGCTTTTATTGTAGCCATAACACGTTCAGCTAAATTCCTCACTCACTGAGTTCTCTGAAATATATACCGTACCTTGTAGGGTAGCTGTTAATAGTGAATCTGTGTAATACAATAAAGGAATGCTTTGTTTAACTTTCTCAGTTAATATAAAACCACCCACTAATTATTCAACTGAGATCAAAGATATATTTGCACTGTTGTTTACTGAAGTTTAAAAATGTTTCTTTCCCTTGAAAAAAGTCCAAATTAGGAATGCAGTCTCTAAGAACACGGATGTCTTATGTCCTTAAACTTTTGATGAAGTATCATTATCAATCAATGCACTCCAATCCTTTGGTGATTTTTGTCGTGTCAGTATGAACATCTTTCCATTACCGACCCAAAGAATGTTTCATTCTATCACCTCCTAGGTGAAGAGTGTTTAGACGACTGATCCTTAGAGGAAGCCATCAGTTTGGAACCAGGTCAGTGGGTGTTTAATTTGGATCACTGATTTTAACACAATGTTTTGATGTGCATTGGGAATTCTGACAAGGATGAATGATGATTTGAATGAAATATACTGTAGGTGCCATACAAAGACTGGGAATTTGAAAACTTGCTTTGGTCTCACACGAGCAAAGAATAATTTATTACAACCTCCTTTATGCTACAGCTGCAAGTTGAATTTAATGAAAATTGACAGATGATTTGTGGCAACAATTTTCACTACAAGCTGGTTCCAAGATGAAGATCCACTTTCTATCGGAAGTTTTGTTAACTTGCAGAGCAATTAAATCATTTCTTACTTTGTCACCTACAATGCTACTAATTTGCCACTGTTTAATACCACTGATGAATAAGAACTAATATCATGAAAGATACAAGTGTTTGGTTTAAACACTTGCATAATACTCTGCATTCAGTGTAAGAATATATCAAATTGATTTTAATATATTGATAAAGAAAATATTTATATGGAATGGTGTTCCAAATTTGAATATAAATATGTTTAAGGTCAATGTGAAACACTGCATTTCTAGTCAAGAATCTCAATGTAAATTTAATGTAGAGATGCAGATCCAAGAAGAATTTATCACGGTCTTTTACATATAAATAAAATAACAATAAAAAATTGAGATATTAGAAGCAAACATAGCTATAGAACCAACAATTACATTTATACAGTACTGTGCAAAACGTCTTAGGGGCCCTGAATTTTTTACATGTTTTCAGATTCCACAGAGATCTGATCTCCACATTATTGAGGTAGTCTGGGGTTATCTGGAGAGATGGAAGCAAGTGGGGCAGTCGACATCTGAAGAAGAACTGTGGCAAGTTCTCCGAGATGCTTGGAACAACCTACCAGTTTGATGCAGTTTTAAAGGCAGTGGGTGGTCATATCAAATATTGATTTCATTTAGTTTTTTACTGCTTACTGCTCCTTATGGTAAATCTTTTGATATATAGAAATTTATCGTTGCATTATTTTTGAAAACATCTTTGGTTTACAGAACATTTTTGCACGTACCTAAGACTTGTACACAGTACTGTATCTGGAGCATCTAGGAATGGCTCTTTATAAAGAAATACTGGTATTTCTATGCTTCTTTTCTCACAGACTAAGGACATCCCAAATTTCTTTGTAAACAGATATAGTCACTGTTGTGACATTAGAAATATAACAGACTTTTGGTGGATTGAAAGTATTTAGAAATAGTACTGTAGAAATGTTTCAGCATTATTGATTGATCAATAAGTATTGATATTCTCTTCTTCAAAATGATTCTGTGGAATCTTTATATCCAGCTAAGAAGTGGAATAGGTTATAGAATCATACAGCAAGGACTTACTGAGCCTGTGCCAGTTATTATGTACTTAAATACATTAATACTTTAGTAATCTTACTGAATCATTCCCCTCACCTGCACACAAAGGGAAATTTACATCGAACAATTTACTTACTAATCTGCATGTATTTGGAATGAAGGAAACCGGAATAACCAGTTGAAATCTGTTTGGTCTAAAGGAGAATGCACAAACTGCACTAGAGGTCAGGATTGAACTCGGGTCATTGAAACTGTGGGCCAACAACTCTACCAGCTGTGCCACTACACCATCCTGAATGCCTCACTGCTGCTTGAGAGTGTCAGCCAAGAACATTGCGGTCAACTTTCTGAAGTAGGCCTTACTTTGACAACTTGCTGATTTAGGGGCAGAAAGTGCCACCACATGTGTAACATTCCAATGGTAAGTTGACATGATGGGAAAAAAAGAAACTGCTGGGAGAGTGTATAAGAAACTTATACTCAATGGACAGTCTGTGTAGTTCTAAGGGTCTGCTGTCCTGACAAGGATACTGTCCTTTGGTTAAATTTAATCTAAGACTGTATCTCCTCTGCCAAATGGTTCTAACAGTAACCACGGCAACATTCTAACAGGAGTAAAGCAGCTCTCCTCCAGTTTCCTAAAAATATATTGTGTCATGTGCGTTAACAACCAACACACCCCAGGGTGTGTGGGGGACAACCCACAAGTGTCATCACACATTCTGGTGCCAAATTAATAACAAGAGAGTCAGACAAGTGTAGAGAGGAATTGGCGTCTAACAATGTCTAACATTGGCCTTGGTTATTAACAACGTACACACCAGCTAGATCAGTGATTTCCAACGGGGGTGGTTACATGTCACTAAGCGGAACCCTAGCTTGAGGCATGAGACCTGACCAACTATGTCATTTCGCTCCATCATCATCATCTGATAGACGTTCCCAGTTTGTGTCAATTTTTTATTTTACTTTAGCCCCGTTAATGATTGATAAATACATATAGCACGATTTCTATGAGTCTGAAGCCAGAGAAGCCTTGAATTCTAATCCTGCTAAGAAACAGAAACTACAGAAAGTGTGTCAACACAATGTTACATACCTGGAGTATGGTTTTATTCCATTGCTGTCAGATCAATGATGCCCCATGTATCTTATTTGTAATATTGTACTGTCTAATGAAGCCATGAAACCATCAAAATTGAAGGAACACTTCTATAAAAGACACCCTGAAAAGGCTACTTATGGTACTATACAGTTCTAGAAGATAGAAGAGGCATCTGAAAAGCATTGCACACTCGAGTAATTGGCCGAGAAAGCTAAAAATGACCTTGATAGTGGTCTCATTGCTTCTTACAGCATTTTCAAATTGATTACAAAGTGTGGAAAATCTCATACAATTGGTAAAGATTAATAATGCTTGCTGTATCAGAAGTGTTCAAAATGGATACCAGTACTTTTAAATCATTTGCTCTGAGTAATAACTCTGTAGCTCATTGTATTGACGAAATGAGTGATGGCATTGAGGATTTAATATGCACAGAGTTACAAAAAATGAGAATTTAGGATATAACTGGATGAGGCATTGCTATTGGTATATGGTCAGTTTTACAAAAATGTAAAAGTTTATGAAGAAATTCACTTGTGTTAAAAGTTAAAAACAAATATCAACAACGAATCCATCTACGACAAGCTCAAAATGTATTTTGAGGATTAAAGTATTCCAATGAGGACGTGATTTCTTGTGCAACAGATGGAGCACCATGTATGACAAGTCACCATGTTGGTGTAACACTTCCCCAACAGGCTGGTATATGTCTAAGGGAAAAGGAGATCCAGCCACTCACCACCCCCACCTCCCGTACACGCAGGTGCTGTGAGAATCAAGTTTATGCCACGTGTACCACACAATATCAAACTCACACCAGATACCGCTACAGAATACACTTTAAAGATTTTACTAAAACTAAAAGAGTACTATGCAATACAGTATATATGAAGGAAAATAAAATAAAGCAAAAGGCGCCAACTTATCAAAGTTCAGTCAGTTTCGTTCACATCGTTGGAGCTCAACCATCGAACCATTCGACCCCTCATCGCTTGCCTCCGACCTCCACGTCCTTGCACCTGGGACCACCCTGGTGGTCGACCGAGCAGTGCAGCACGTCCACCTTCCTCGGCGTCTCCTTCCCGCCTCTCCTCTAAAGACCGCGAAACCCCCCAAGCTCCCAGCCCCACAAGACAAAATAACATTCCCCATTGGTTAACAAATGAATACAATCCCCATATCAGCAAGTCCAAAGCTAAACAACTGCGAGAAAAAAAACACTTATCAGACATAAAAGCATTCCTACTCTAGCAAACCAAAGAAGCCATTTTGATTACATACACAGTACAATGTACACTGGTTTAGTGGCATTTTTGAAAAAAGAAATTCCAAGTCCATTTGCAATCCACTGTGCTGTTCATTGTCAACATCTCGCAGCCAAAATCCTCAGCTAGTGACTTTTTTCAAGCATGACTCTAGTAATATCTCCTATCAACAAAATTAAAGCTCATCCATTAAATAGCAGAATATTTCACCAGTTATGCCAAGATAGCGATGAAGAGTTTGAATGCTTCCATCTTCACACTGAAGAGTGTTGGCTGTCAAAAGGTTGCTTCATAAAATGTTTCTTCGATCGTTTTGACACTGTGGTTGAATTTTTGTTCAAAGTCAGCGAGCGTTTGGGAAACAGGATTGAATTTCTACATGGAGATGTGGCATATGTACGATCTGTATGACAAAATCAACATTCTAAATATGAAACTACAGGGTGAGAAGTTCAATTCAATCCAGGAAAAAAGTGCAGCATCCTCTTTTATCAGAAGATTGGATATATAAAAGAAAATTGGGAGAAGAATGTTCTCACAGTTTCCATGCATGGAATTTATGGCACCCCCCTTCACAGACAGTGATTTGCAAGAGTACTGCTTACAACTTCAATCACTGAAGAAGGATTTTCAGAATCAATTCCAAGATTTGAACAATCTGGAAATTCTTTGCAATACGGAAGAACAGGAAGAGAACTTGCAAAAAGAAATTATCAAAAATTCAGAATGATGAAACAAAAATGCTTTTCAAAAATGCCAGCATTTGTGGTATGTGGGTACACTATGATACGAAGTTTCCTGGTCGTTTGAGAGGAGCCAAACTTCTCTTCATTGCATTTCTATCCTCTTACCTTGTTGAAAGAGGCGTCAGTGCAGTGAACTACACACTCACAAAAAAACAGAAACTACTTGGACACGGTTACGTGTGGACACTTAAGGCTTTCGCTGTCACAACTTGAACCAGATATTCCAACTCTTGCTAAAAACCATCAAGCTCAAAGATCACATTGATATCGAAGCTGCTGTACAGCACACAGGTACTGTGTAAGCTAGGTTTAAAGACAAATAAAGATTTAAAGCAGGATCATTTTTCTCATGTTAGTATATGGTAGACATGTTTTTACACTACAGGGGTACCGGAAATTATATTGTGCGTTAGAGGGGCATTAGCAAGTATGAAGGTGCTTTAGGGGGATGTTGGAATAAAAAAGATTGGGTAACACTGACCTAGGTCCTCTCACAAAGCAGGCACAAAGTTAATGCTTTCTCAGAGAAAATGAAAATGTGAGAATGCTGCATGTTAAAATATTATATCCCTTACCATAATTTGAATAACACACACAAAATGCTGGAGGAACTCCGCAGGCCAGACACCATCTACAGAAAAGAGTACAGTCGACATTTCAGGCCAAGACCCTTATGGGACCATTATTTGAGATTGTTTTGAGGTTAATAAATACATAAGAAATACAAGAAATGTATTTTATTTAAATGTATAAATAAGCAATGGGCAGCATAGTAGCTTAGCAGTTAGTGTAATCCTTTACAATGCCAGCGACCCGGGTTCAATTCCTGCCGCTGTCCGTAAGGAGTTTTTACGTTCTCCTTGTGACCGTGTGTGTATCCTTCAGGTGCTCCAGTTTCCTCCCACAACTCAAAGACGCACGGCTCATTGGTCACATGGGTGTAATTGGGTGGCACGGGCTGGAAAGGCCTGTTACCGTACTGTATCTCTAAATAAAAACAAAACAATAAACAAATAAGTACAAATTTATGATAGTCCAATGGCAATTGGAGGTTGAAAGGTCAAAGCCAGAAGTGATTGAGGTTACTAGTTGTATTTTCCTTTGGTTTTGAGGGTAGGGATCAAAGTCTCAGAAATGCTGGGAACCAAGAATCTAATAAAGATGAAGAGCTGAGGGAAGTTAGCATTGGTAAGAACATAGAATCAGGATCAGAATGAGAATTAGATTCATTGTCACTGGCATATGACATGAAATTTGCTGTTTTGTGGCAGCATTACAGTGCAAAGACATAAAAATCGATAAATTACACAAAAAATACAGTAAAAGGAATAATCAAGTCAAGTCAAGTCAAGTCAACTTTTATTGTCATTTCGACCATAACTGCTGGTACAGTGCACAGTAAAAATGAGACAACGTTTTTCAGGACTGTGGTGAACTACATATACCTGTCTGGACACGCCCCCCACTGCTGACTGCTCCTGTGGCTCCTCCCACAGACCCCGGTATAAAGGCGATTGGAGCCTGAGCCCTGCCCTCAGTCTCCAGGATGTAGTGTGGTGGTCAATTGCTGCTTGTTCTTTCTTCCAGCCAATAAAAGCCTTTATCTCGCCTCACGTCTCGGAGAGTTATTGATGGTGCATCAAGGACCATGGTGTGACATGACACAGTACAAAAAAACTAGACTGAACTACGTAATAAAAAAAACAAAGAGAAAGCTACACTAGACTACAGACCTACACTGGACTGCATAAAGTGCACAAAAATCAGTGCAGGCATTACAATAAATAATAAACGGGGCAGTAGGGCAAGGTGTCAGGTGTCAGGTAATGAGGTTGTGTTTATTGTTCTGTGGGCTGTTCAGAAATCTGCAGGAGAATATCAGAACCAGAGGAGGGAATATATTAGACCTGGTCTATACCAACATTTGCGGAGCCCACAAGGCTCTCCCTCTCCCTTACCTCAGATACTTAGACCACAGATGCAGTTTGCTAATCCCTGCATATAGACCACTGGTTAAACCAGTTCACAGAGATCAGGACCCGACCAGAAGGTGCTACCTCACATTGTAGGACTGCTTTGAAGGCATAGACTGGAGCATATTTGGGGAGGTGACTGCTTACAATCGTCAAGTCAACATTGATGAATATGTGGGATCGGTGACTGGCTACATAGGAAAGTGCATTGAGGATGTTACCGTGAGTAAACACTACACTACCAGGGCAAACCAGAAACCATGGCTGACTGCAGAGATTCATGCACTACTTAGACGTTAGCATGCTGCCTTCGGATTGGGTCTGGATGACAGTAAGGTTAGCAAGAGCCATGCTCTCCTGTGCCATCAAGAAGACAAATCACAAGTATCCACAGACACAGACGCCAGGGACATGCAGTGCATGTGGCAACGTATACGAGCCATGAACAATAAGATGTTCACTCTGCACGTCGACAACTGTGATGCCTCCCTTCCTGATAGGCTGAATGCTTTCAGTGCACAATCTGACCAATTGAATGATGTGACGTTGAGAGAAGTCCCCTCTCTTCCTCTGTCTTGCCGCAGCCGAGGTGGAGAGGACTGGGTAAACACACGCAAAGCTGCAGGTGCTGAGGGACTGTGCAGCCCAGCTAACAGAGGCCTTATTGGACATCTTTCCAACATAGACTTCACAGTCCACTCAGTTAATGGTAGGGGTCCATGTCATAAAAATGGTTGGCAAACCCTGACTTAGAAAGACTTTGATGAAGTCTTACAAAAAAATTAAATAATCGATTGGCGTGGATTAATTAACACCAAAATAAAGTGCTTCAAGATGTTGGTTATGGTACAAGTTAGCACCTGCCTCAGAGATTACCTGGATCCATTGCGTTTTGCCTGCCGCCAGAAGCCAACAGCAGATTTGATTTTTCGAGCTCTTTATTCGGCCTGTGCCACCTCGACAACAGAAATCCATATGTCAGGCTGCTGCTCATGTCTACAGCTCAGCATGCAGCACAATCATTCTATCAAGACCTGGGCCTCTGTGTCTGTCTCTGCAAGTGGATACTTGACTTCCATGTTTGCAGACCTCAATCTCAGTGACGTTTCCGCCTCGCTGGCCATCAACCCATGTGCAGCTCAGGGCTCTGTGCTTAGCTCTCTACTTTAACACAGATAACCTGGTGCCTAAGCACAGCTTCAATGCCATTTCCAAATTTCCCAATAATACCACTGCTATTGGCGATGAGCAGCGCGAAATAGAACACCAGATTGAGTGGTGCTGCAACAACGTGCTCTTGCTCAATGTCAGTACAAGGAAAGTTCACTTCAGGAAGAAGAAGGAAGGCGAAAATATGCCAATCTACATTGAGAGATCAGCTTTGGAGAGAGTCAACAGCCTTAACTAGGAGCTGGACTACAGGTGGTAGGGTTGAGGGCAAATAAAATTGGCCTAACAAGTAAGACTGAAAGGAAGAACAGCAAGGGGTAGGTGAATGAAGATGGTGGGACTATTGGGCCATTGCTAAAAGAAATATGGGTAAGGAAGATGAACTTAGAGCTGAGATCAGTACATGGAGAAACAATGTTGTCATCGGAGAGACCTGGTTGCACGAGGGACAAGAATGGAAGTTCAATGTTCCTCGGTTTTGTTCTGTTAGGCATGACAGGGAGGGTGGTGAGAGATGAATGGGGTTGCACAATTGATAAGGGAGAATGTCACAGCAGTGCTCAGAGAGGACAGCCTAGAGGACTTGCACACAGAAGAAATTTGGGTGGAACTCTGAAATATGAAAGGTGGAATTAGGCTGATTGGATTAGATGATAGGCTCCCCCAAAGGGAGCAGAGGAACATATATATAGATAGATTATAGCAAGGGTCAGGAACAACAGGTTTGTAGTAGTGGGGAATTCAACTTCCCCAGTATGTTAGAATGTCCTTAAGACAAGAAGCATAGATGGGGTGGGATCTTTCAGTGCATCCAAGAGGTACATACTCTTGAAACAGTATGCGGAGAGTCCAACCAGAAGAGAAAACATACTGATCTTGGGAAATGAGACAGGTCAGCTGACAGACTGAAAAGCTTATTGTGGTGCACAAAAGTGGTGTTCTGTCTCAGTCCTTCTCACCCGACCTGGAACATATAGCGGTCAAATGTCATCCACTTTATCTTCTGAGGGAGTTTTCTGCCATCATCCTGCTAGCGGTATACATTCCACCTCAGCCCAATGTCAGGCAGGCACTGGAGGAGCTGAGCAAATATCACAGGCTCAGAACTGTGTACCCTGATGTCTTCCCTATCAAAGTACAAAGTGGGTGTACTTTATACAACCTTAAGATTTGTTTTCTAAAGAAACCCAATAGAACCCATTAAAACGAGAGACTGTCAAACACCTGAAGTGCAAAGAGAAAAAAAAGAAAGAAAAAACTGTGCAAGTAATAAAAGTAAGCAATTAGCATTCAGAACTGACGTTCACAACAGTGAGTTCACACTCTGATGGCTGCAGGCCACAGCCACAGTTCGGTGCAAACCTCATGGAGTAATGAGTTGAAGTTCAGCACAGAGTTGAGTAAACCTCATGGCACAGCAATTTGAACCGGCTTGTCCCTCGCCTCCAGCCCTGACACCCTGTCATTTATGGTCCGGCCTGTCACTTAAATTATCTCGACCTTACTCTCAGACATGGACCTTACAGATTCGATATGCTCTCAGGCCAGTGCTCTGCCACCTAAATTTGACCCATACCCAACTTTTCCAGTTCAGCTCAGCGCTTAAATTGATCAAAGCTTGGGTCTTTCCTCCCTCTCAGACCCAGGTCTGGGCCCTGCCACCTTGTCTCTACATCATCACTTCTCGCCTTGGTCCTGCCAAATCGAATTCCCTCCAAGTTCGCTCCAGGAATGGCCAAGCAGTGGCTCATTCCCCGCTCTCTAGTTCAGACCCGACCACCTCAATTTGCCCTGTACACACCACGCCACAGCCTTCGAAACTTCACTTCCCTTTGCAAAAATGCCAGGTCGTACAGGAGTTCAAAAGCTCAACTCCGACAGGGAAGCCATAGCCAATTGTTGACAGTGATTGTTAAGCAGAAAAAGTATAATTAATGAAGTAATAAGATGTTTTTGCAGGAATTGCAACCAGGCCAGCTTGAAGATGTCTCTGAACAACCACCACCAACATATCACCTGTGGGAACAGATGAGCCAACCCATGTGACCACTATAACACTATAACCACCATTAAGAACACTTACTGTGTCATCCCATGTCCACACTTTGAAAAAACTGATCATCTGGCTGTACTTCTACACCCAATGTATAGGCAGAGACTAAACACTGCAGCATGACTGGTGAAGACTAAGAAGGCATGGTTGAGGGAGGCAGAGGAGTGCTTACAGGACTGCTTTGAGTTGGTGTACTGGACAATATTCAGGGATTTATCTTCAAATCTGAATGAATACGCCACAGTGGTCACTGACTTGATCAAGACCTGTGTGGGTGAGTGAGTGTCTTAGAGAATGTACCAAATTAAAAGCCATGGATGAGCCAGGAGATTCAGAGTCCACTGAGATCTAAATCTCAAGGCTGGTGGTCCAGGTACAACCTATGGAAGGGTGAAAAACAATTCCGATTCAGGTTAGAGACAGAATTGGATGCACCACTGCTCTGGCTGGGTTTACAGGCCATTACTTCCTACAAGGTGAATCCTAACATCATGAGTAGCCGTAATGCTTCACTCCCAGATGATCTCAATGACTTCAGGAATGCTTTGAAAGGGAGAACTTCGCTAAAGCTACAATATGTGAATCCCTGCAGTATCTGGTGACCCTGTGATCTCTGTCTCAGAGGCTGACATCGTAACATCTTTCAAGAGGTGAACCCTCGTAATGCATCAGGCCCTGATGGTGTACCTGGTGAAACAACACCAAACCTATGCCATCCCAACCATTGAGTGGTTCAAGGACCTCTTCAATCTCTCAAACTTCCAGTCGGAGGTTCCCATCTGCTTCAAAAGGGTGACAATCTCCTAGAGCAGGGTGAGCTGCCTCAATGACTATCACCCAGTGCCACTCACATCTACAGCGATGAAGTGCATTGAGAGGTTGGTCATGACTAAATTCAATTTCTTTCTAAACAAGGACCTGGGATCTCTGCAATTTGCCTATCACCACAATCGGTCTACAGCAGATACAATCATACCGTCTCTCCACTCTGCCTTGAACCACCTAGACAATAGTAACACCTACATCAGGCTGCTGTTTGTTAACCGAAGCTCAGCATTCAACACAATCGTACCCTCAGTTCTAATCAACAAGCTCCAAACCCTGGACCTCTGCTCCTCCCTCTGCAACTGGATCCTAGACTTCCTCAGTGGGAGACCACAATCTGTGCAGATTGGAAATAAGATCTCCACCTCATTGACAATCAACACTGGTGCACTTCAAGGATGCCTGCTTAGCCCACTGCTCTCCTTCTACACTCATTTGGTATGGAGGGGCTACTACACAGGATCAGAAAATGTTGCAGAAAGATAAAAACTCAGTCATCTCCTACACAGGCACTAGCCTCCCCATCATCCAGGACGCATTTAAAATGCAATGCCCCAAGAAGGTGTCATCCATCATTAAAGTCTCCCATCACCCAGGACTTGCCCTCTTCTCATTTGCTACCATTAAAGAGGAGTTACAGGAGTCTGAAGAAACACACTGAATTGAATTGACTTTAATTTTTACATCCTTCGCATACATGAGGAGTAAAAATCTTTACATTACATCTCTATCTAAACGTGCAATGTGCAATCATCATAGTAATTTAGAATAATTTATAATAAATAGAACAGTCAATGTAATATAGAGTACACTCAAATCAGTGTGAGTTCATCAGTCTGATGGCCTGGTGGAAGAAGCTGTTCCGGAGCCTGTTGATCCTGGATTTTATGCTATGGTACCGTTTCCCGGATGGTAGCAGCTGGGATAAATTGTGGTTGGGGTGACTTGGGTCCCCAATGATCCTATGGGCCCTTTTTACATACCTGTCCTTGTAAATGTCCTGAATCATGGAAAGCTCACAACTACAGATGTGCTGGGCTGTCTGCATCACTCTCTGCAGAGTCCTGTGATTAAGGGAGGTACAATTCCCATACCAGGCAGTGACACAGCCAGTCAGGATGCTCTCAATTGTGCCCCTGTAAAAAGTTCTTAGGATATGGGGGCCCATACCGAACTTACTCAACCGTCTGAGGTGAAAGAGGCGCTGTTGTGCATTTTTCAACACACAGCTGGTGTGTACAGACCACTTGAGGTCCTCAGTGATGTAGATGCCGAGGAACTTAAAGTTCCTCTCAACCCCAGGTCCATCGATGTCAATAGGGGCTAGCCCGTCTCCATTCTTCCTGTAATCCACAACCAGCTCCTTTGTTTTTGCAGCATTGAGGGAGAGGTTGTTTTCGTGACACCACTGTGTCAGAGAGATGACTTCTTCCCTGTAGGCCAGCTTGTTATTGTTTGAGATAAGGCCAATCAATGTAGTGTCATTGGCAAATTGAAGTAGCAGATTGGAGCTGTGGGTGGCGATACTGTCATGGGTATGCAGGGAGTAAAGGAGGGGTCTCAGTACGCAGCCCTGAGGAGCCCCTGTATTGAGAGTCAGAGGGTTGTTTCAGGAACTGCTTCTCCCATCTGCCTTCAGGTTTCTGAATGGACAATGAACCCATGAGCACTTCCCCAGTATTTTTTCTTCTCTTTTTGCACTAATTTAATTTCATTTTCTGTTTTATATACACTGCTTATTGTAACATAGTTTTTATTATTATGTTTTGCTGTGTATTGCTTCTGCAGAACGTCAATTTTCATGACATACGCCAGTGATTTTAAACCTGATTCTGATAGGTGGTGAACATTTTGGGAATAGTAAACACAACTCATTGTGTTTTAAGATCATTACTGTATGAGCAAGGACAAAATTGGATCTTGTGGGAAGATACTAAAGTGAGGGAAGACAAATTATGACAGGATAAGACAGAAGCTAATGTTGTCGATTGGAAGCAGCTGCTTTTGGACAATTCCACATCTGACAAGTGGGAGATGCTTAAAAACCAGCTGTTTAGAGTTCCAGATTTGGATGTTCCGGTAAGGAACAGTGACAAGGTAAGGGAACCTTGGATGACCTGAGAGTTTCTAAATTTAGTCAGGAAGAAAAAGGAAGCATATGTAAAATTTCAGTAGCTGAAATCACACTGAACCTTTGTCAAACATTAAGATAGCAGGAAAATGATCAAGCAGGCAAATAGAACGGCTAAACGGGGCTATGAAATATCTTGCTGAACAGGATCAAGGAGAATGCCAGAACATTTTAGAATTATATTAATGATACCTAATACCTAAGTGTCATGTTTTGTAACTCCAAAACATAAAAACTAATTGAAAGGAAAGCAAGGGAACCGGGAATGCAAGACTAACTTTATTTTTTTACTTTGAGCAAAGCACATAGGTATGGCATGACGTATGCAATCCACATATTTTTACATATAACCAGAATGAATTATTTAAACAACAAAGAATGCTTAATCAAACAATGTATTTTCAATATCACTCAAATATTACTGCTATATTAAATACACACTAAAGAGAGGAAAGGTCCACTCAAGGATAAAGAAGGGAGTTTCTGTTTGGAGTCAGAGAAGTCAGCAGAGGTACTAAATGAATACTTTGTGTTGACATTAACTAAGGAAAAGGATTTAGAAGATTGTGAAGGCACAGTGGTGTATGCAGAGAGGTTCACAAGGATGATTCCAGGAATGAAAGGGTTAACATATGAGGAACGTTTGATGGTCTGGCTCTGTACTCACTGGAATTCAGAAGAATGAGGAGGAAATCTCATCTCATATATAGGCCTCCAAATAATAGCTACGATGTGGGGTTGACATTGCGATGGGAGCTGGAAAAGGCATGTAATGAGGGTAATGTCACAGTTGTAATGGGGGACTTCAATGTGCAAGGGGATTGGGAAAATCAGGTTGGTGTCAGATCTCAAGAGAGGAAATTTGTTGAATGCCTGCGAATAGCTTTTTTGATGTGCTTGAACCAACTTGGGGAAAGGCTATATTAGATTGGGTGTTGTGCAATAACCCATATCTTATTAGGGACCGTAACGTAAAGGAACCCTTCGGGGGCAGTGATCATAGTATGATTGAATTCATACTGCAATTTGAGAGTGAGAACCATATGCCACATGTATCAGTATCACAATGGAATAAAGGCAGTTACAGAGGCATGAGAGAGGAGCTTGCTCAGGTGAATACTGGCAGGGATGACGGCAGAGCAGAGAGGGCTGAAGTTTCTGGGAATCGTTCATAAGGCACAGGATAGATATGTCCCACAGAATAAGTTCTTGAATGGCAGGGGTAGGCAACCATGGCTGACAAAGGAAGTTTGAAACCAAGGGAAGGGCAGATAAGGTAGCAAACAAAAAGTGGGAAAATGGATGATTGGGAAGCTTTTAAAATCCAACAAAAGGCAACTAAAAAAGCTATAAGAAGGGGAGAGATGAAATATGAGGACAATCTAGCCAATAATATAAAGCAGGATACCAAAAGTTTTTCAGTTATACAAAGAGTAAAAGGGAGGTGAGAACTGATATTGGATCACTGGAAAATGATGCTGGTGAGGTAGTAAAGGGGGACAAAGAAGTGGAGGCTGAACTTAATGGGTACTTTGCATCTGTATTCACTGTGAAAGACACTAGCAGTGTGCCAGAGGTCCGCGAGTGTCAGGGAGCAGGAGTGAGTGCCAGATGGACTACATCCCAGAGTCCTGAGAGAGGTTGCTGAAGAGATAACGGATGCATTGATCATGAACTTTCAAGAAAAACTTGATTCTGGCATGATCCCGGAGGAGTGGAAGGTTGCAAATGTCACTCCATTCTTTAAGAAGGGAGGAAGGCAAATGAAAGGAAATTATAGGCCAGTTAACCGAACCTCAGTGGTTGAAGGTGTTAGACTCTATTATTAAGGATAAGGTTTTGGGACTCTTGGAGACTAATGATAAAATAAGTCAAAGTCAGCATGGTTTCTGTAAAGGGAAATCTTGCCTGAAAGATCCGAAGGAGTTCTTCGAGAAGTAACAAGCAGGGTGGACAAAGGGGAGGCAGTAGATGTCATTTACTTGGATTTTCAGAAGGCGTTTGATAAGGTGCCACACATGAGGCTGCATAACAAGATAGAATCCTATTGTGCTACAGGAAAGATACTGGCATAGATAGCGGAATGGCTGACAGGCAGGAGGCAGTGAGTGGGAATGAAAGGGGCCTTTTCTGGTTGGCTGCCAGTGACTAGAGGTGTTTCTCAGGGGTCAGTATCAGGACTGCTGCTTTTCACACTTTTTGTCAATGATTAGATTTTGGAATTGATTGCTTTGTGGCAAAGTTTGTGGATGATACGAAAATAGGTGGAGGGATGGGTACTGCTGTGGAAGAATAGGCAAATAAGTGGCAGATGGAATACGGTGTTGGGAAATACATGATAATGCATTTTGGTAAAAGTAACGGTAGTGCAGACTATTACAAATAGACTCAAATATCAGAGGTGCAGAGGGTCTGAGGAGTCCTCATGCAAGATTCACAGAAGGTTAGTTTACAGGTTGAATCTGTGGTAAAAAAGGCAAGTGCAATGTTGGCATTTATATTAAGGGAAATAGAATATAAAAACAAGGAGATAATGCTGAGGCTTTATAAGACACTAATCACGCTGCACTTGGAGTATTGGGCCCCACATCTCAGAAAGGATGTGTTGTCATTGGAGAGAGTCCCGAGGAGGTTCACGAGGATGATTCTGGGAATGAAGCGGTTTACATATGAGTAACATTTCGCAGCTTTAAACCTGTACTCACTGGAACTTAAAAGATTGTGGAGAATTTCATTGAAACCTACTGAATGTTGAAAGGACTAGATAGGGTGGATGTGGAGAGGATGTTTCCTTTGGTGAAGGTATCTAGAACTAGAGGGCACAGCTACAGAGTTGAGGGTCAACCCTTCAGAAAAGCGGTAAGGAGGAATTTTCTAGCCAGAGAGTAGTGTATCTGTGAAGTGCTCTGCCGCAGACTGCAGTGGAGGCCAAGTCAATGGGTATACTTAAAGTGGAATTTGATCATTTCCTGATCAGTCAGGGCATCAAAGGATGTAACAAGAAGGCAGGTATATGGGGTTGAGTAGGATCCAGGATCACCCCGATTGAATGGCGGAGCAGATTCCATGGGCTAACTGGCCTAATTCTGCTCCTACGTCTCATGGTCTTATGGTCTAACACTGTTGTGAGCTGAATCAGAGGTGGCGATGAATCAGCATACAGGAGGAATATTGAAAATCTGGCTGAGTGCAGCCACAACAACCGCCTGAAGCAAATCACACAAAATGCTAGAGGAACTCAGCAGGCCGGGCAATATCTATGGAAAAGAGTACAGTCGACATTTCAGGCTGAAGCCCCTCAGCAGGACTGGAGAAAAAGAGATGAGGAGACAGAGTTAGAAGGTGTGGGGAGTGGAGGGAGAAATCTGGAGGGGGAGGGGAAGAGTTGGGAAGTTGATTGGTGAAAGAGGAGAAGGGGAAATCTTACACGAGAGGACAAAAGGCCATGGAAGCAAGAAAAAGGAGAGGAGCACCAGAGACAGGTGATGAGCAAGCAAAGAGATAGGTTGAGAGAGGGAAAATGGGATGGAAATGATGAGGGAGGGGGCATTACTGGAAATTCGACAATTTGTTGTTCATGCTATCAAGTTGGAGGCTACCCAAACGGAATATTGGGGGGGGGGGTCAAGGAGTGGTCAAGGAGGTCACATACGGAGCAATCCTTGTGGAAAGCAGAAAGAAGTCAGAGGGAAAGATGTGTTTGATGGTGGGATCCCATTGGAGATGGTGGAAGAGTTAAGGAGAATTATTTGATGGATGCTGAGGCTCGTGGGGTGATAGGAGAGGAGAAGTAGAACCCTATCCTTGGTGGGGTGGCAGGAAGACATGCAGAAAATGGAAGAGATGTGGTAGAGGGCAGCATTGATGGTGGACAGAGGGAAGCCACTTTCTTTGAAGAAGGAGGACATCTTCGATCTGGAATGAAAAGCCTCACCCTGAGAGCAGATTCAGCAGAGATGGCAGAATTGAGACAAGGGGATGACATTTTTGCATGTGACAGAATGGGAAGAGGTAGAGTCCAGGTAGCTACAAGAGTCAGAATGTCCTCAATGTCACCCAACCTTTCACTCAATGTCAGAAAAATCACAGACCTGATTAATGACTACAGGACAAACAAACCAGAGGTTCATGAGCCAGTGCTCATCAGAGGTGGATAGGGTCAGCAACTTTACATTCCTTGGCATTATAATTTCAAAGGACCTGTCCTGGGCCCAGCACATAACTGCCATTACAAAGAAGGCACAACAACACGTCTACTTTCTTCGGCGTTTGATCTGGTTCTGCATGTCATCTAAAACTTTGAGAATTTCTATAGATGGAATTTGGAAAGCATCCTGACTGTTGGCATTATGCTGTTGTACGGAAACACCAATGCCTTTCTTTTGGTTGTGGACTTCAGGAAGGGTAAGGTGAAGAAACACATACCAATCAGATGTGGAGTGAGTGAGCAGTTTCAAGTTTCTGGGTGTCAAGATCTCTGAGGATCTAACCTGGTCCCAACATATTGATGTAGTTATAAAAAAGGCAAGACAGCAGCTATACTTTATTAGGAGTTTGAAGAGATTTGGCATGTCAACAAATACACTCAAAAACTTCTATAGATGTACCATGGAGAGCATTCTGACAGGCTGCATCACTGTCTGGTGTGGAGGGGCTACTGCACAGGACCAAAAGAAGCTGCAGAGGGTTATAAATCTAGTCAGTTCTATCTTGGGTACTAGCCTGTACAAAGTACATCTTCAGGGAGTGGTATCTCAGAAAGGCTGCATCCATTATTAAGGACCTCCAGCACCCAGAGCATGCCCTTTTCTCACCATTTCCATCAGGTAGGAGGTACAGAAGCCTGAAGGCACACACCCAGTGATTCAGGAACAGCTTCTTCCTCTCTGCCGTCCGATTCCTAAATGGACATTGAACTCTTGGACACTACCTCACTTTTTTTTAATATACAGTATTTCTGTTTTTGCACATTTTTTAAACTATTCAATATACATAATTGATTTGCTTGTTTATTTATTACTATTATTTTTATTTTATTTATTTTTCTCTGATAAATTATGTATTCCATTGAACTGCTGCTGCTAAGTTAGCAAACTTCACGTCACATGCCGGTGATAATAAACCTGATTCTGATTCTGATTCTGACTGTTATGTAGATTTTTAATGTCTGTTATTCCTCTTCCCCCTTCTGTCCCTGATAATGTTAATCAAAGCACGCTCGAGTGTACATAATGTTTCCCGAAATTTGTCATTTCAATTCTTATTTTTCTTTTTAAATTTTCCTGATCGGTTTTCAACCAAGATATTGTGCCAAAAGAATATGTTAATATGGGTGTAGTGAAAGTGTTTATTGCCTTTGTTATATTTTTACTGTTGAGCTCTGTTTGGCTGATTTTCTCAAGCCTTGAAGTAAATTCTGTCAAAAGTTTTTCCTTTATCACACTATGATTTATTTTCTTTTGCTTGTTGATATCCCAGATACTTGTCTGTTTCACATTCATCCATCGGTTGTATTGTATCCTGAGCCTGTTTTGTATTCTATTAGCTCTATTGCACCTTCCTTTATGTTTAATGTTCTGCACTTACCTAGTCCAAAGTTCATGTTTACTTCTTTTGAAAATAGTTCTGCTATTTGAGCTACTTGCTTTAGCTCTGAGGAAGGAGCGTATAATTTCAGATTGTCCATGTATAGAAGGTGTTCCATTGTTTTTGATTTTTGACACAATATTCACCCGATACTGTAGAGAGCTAGATTAAAATAATAATGGGGTTAGAGTTACCCTGGAATATGCCTCTGTTTATTTTGATAACAGTGGTTGTTCTTTTTTGGTTGTTAATAGATAAAGTGATTATAATATGCCAATGTTTCATCTGATGTTAAAGGAATTTCACAAGTATTGTGTATAGTTTATATATACTGAGAGCTTTTGTTAATCTTGAATGTGGGCCAGAATCAAATGCTTTTTGATAATCATTATACGTTACCACATGAAAGAATTCTGCTTTTCCGCCGTGCTTGATTTAGAATTACATAATCTATTATCAATTGTTTTTTCACATCCTTTCATACCCTTATGGCACCCTTTCTGCTTTCTGTAAGTATATTGTGGTTATCTAAGTGACCAGTGACTAATTCTGAGATACATGATGTTATAATTTTATATGTAGTTTGTAAAAAAAGTAATTGGATGGTATTTTGATGGATAATTTGTGATTTTTTCTTTAGGTAAAATAGATGTTTTGCCTTCTGTCAAAAATTTGGGCACTTTTTAAGGATTTTTAAAAAATATATTGATATGCAATATTAGGTATGGATGAAGGCAAGTACATTTTTAGATCAACAATGATGACTGTTATCACCGCCTGTATTTTTCCAGTTGTGAGTATTTTTATAACTGTTTTAGCATATCCATTATAACTTCAGGTATTTGCATATCTTCAATTGTATTCCCTTTGTCCTCCCTAATCCAGTTTGCTTCTTGATTTTGTGCCATCTTGTTTGACCAGACATTAGACCAAAAGTAAATTGTCTCTGTGCTTGTTAGTAATTCTGTCCTAGGGTTGGTGACATTTTAGTACGCATTTGGTCTTAATGTTCTGTATAAACCTTTTTCATTGTTTCTAAACTGATAATTCTGTTTTCTTCATCTGGTGCATTTGATGGATCTATTTAGTCTGGTTTTGAATGCACCAAGCTCCTATTTTATTGTATCTATAAATTCTACCCTGCTTTTGTTAGGGTGATTATATCTTGTTTGAACTTAATGTTTTCTTGGTATTTCCTCAGTTTATCTCTTAACTTTCTTGCTCAAGTTTTCCATTTTATACTCCATTAGGTGGGCTATTTCTACTCTTAAGGTTTCAAATTTGTTTCTCTTCTCTACTGCAATTTCGGTGTTATTTATTATCATCCGCACTTGTGCATACAATATCAACAATTTTCTTCAAAATCCTGATAAAATGACAAATTATTATAATAATTATTATTATAATCATTGTTTCTTTTTTTCTTTCTTTTTGTATTTGCGCAGTTCCTGGTCTTTTCCAAATTAGTTGTCTGCCGATCCTGTTGGATGCGGTCTTTCACTGATTCATTTATATTTCTTGTTTGTTCTGTGAATGCCCGCAAGAAAATGAATCTATGGGTTGTATATGGTGACATATATGTACTCCGATAATAAATTTACTTTAAGGTTTGATCTATCACTGGAAACAGGCATGCACTTAAGGAGGCAAATGGTATAGCAGGATTCATAGCAGGGGAATTAAGTACAGGAGCAAGGACGCCTTGCTACAATAAATGAGGAACTGGTCTGATGAGTTTTGGTCCTCCTACCTAAAGAAAAGGATATACATTCCAGAAAAGGAGTGCTGCAAAGTTTCATCAGATTGATTCCTCAGATGGTGAAACTACAATACAAGGGAAGACCACTCTGAATATTAGTTTGTACATTCAGTGAAGTTTAGAATAATGGAAGGGAACCATTGCAATATAGAGTAAGATGGATAGGATATGGGATGATGTTTGCCTTGCCTGCGATGTCTAGAAAGAGGCGTCACAGTCTCAAAAAACAGGGCAAAAGTTCTAGAACTAAGATGAGAAAAACATTCTTGACTAGAGGTCATGAACATATGGAATTTGCTGCTCCAAAAGGCAGTGGAAGCCATGCCCCTGAATACTTGGAGATAGATAAATTTCTTCACACAGTAAATATGAAGGGATGTGTGTGAGTGAGGGGTGGGGGGAGTGTTGGTGATCACTATAAGCTATTGACAGAGATGATCACCAATGCTTATATTGAATGCCAGAGCAGTACGAAGTGCCAGATGGTCCTCTGCTCAGAACAGATCAATCATGAGTAACATTTAAATGTTAGGGAGATGCAGTGCTTGAAGCAGCATTGAGAACAGGTGCTGAGTGACTGGAGCTTGCCCACCACTTCAGTCCAATCATGGGGATGAGTTCTAATTTACACCATTTTTACATCAAGCCTGCATTCATGTATGAATGTTGAGATTTCCAATACTCACTGATTTCTATGATAAAATGTGGGACAGGTTTAATATTCCGAAAGCCTCAGTACTCCATGCCTGATCGTCCAAGACTTGTGTGAATAGCAGTTAAACTTCAGGTCAAATCATCAACACCAATCAGTTAAAATTACTGAAAAATCTTCAGCAAACAAGTCACAGATCAGTGTTAGTTGTAAAGTTCAACATGAACCTCATCCAACTCCATCCAAAACTATCTGCACATCTTTCTTTTTGTTTCATCTGATTGTGTTTATTGAGTTTACTCGTAAGTGCAGCAATGCTGCCCCATCAGCTATTCCTTGTGGGCGCAAGCTCCATGTTCAGTGCACTTGTTAATAGCACACTGGAAACAGATCTCAATATTTGCCTGTCATAGATTCTGTTTAAATTATGGACATGTATTGTAAGCTAAACGTAAAGGTAATTGTTGCTACTGAAACAACATTTGGAAAGCTTGAATTTGTCAGTTACATATCTGGCCATGACCTGAAGTTTAACCTCATAAACAGATTTACAGCATTGTGAAAATGTGCAAACTTCAATGCAAGTTAGTCATATGTCACTAAAGAGCCAGGTTTGGATTGATTTCACTTGGGCCATGAAGTCGTTTACACGACTTTGGAGTTGTTCCCCATTTTTCTAAATGTCTTTAGCAATTACATGTGTGTACTTCTTGGCTAGCAGGTTTCTTTTTGCAGTTTAATTTAAAACCAACTGTTAAACACAGTTGTCCTTTGGATAAGTCTGGATAATAAGCACTATGGGTAAATATATAATGAGAAAAATGAACAGAGAGGATAATATTCTACTGATTGATTTTAATTTTGATTTGTTTTGTAAGCATGAGTGACAATGTAAAGTGAGCCTGGCTAATGAGTTCTGACTGTACTGTGCTTTATTGTGGATTAAGAACAGGGAGGGGGAATTAATCAGCATTCCATGCCTTCTGGGAGAATAATTTTAGATTAAAAAGAATAATTCCTCTTCAGATCAAAGTGAATTGAGGGAAAGACTAAATTCCTGTGTTAAGCAAGTATTGAATGAATCTACATATTGAAGGAAAATGAGGCACTGTAGTTTCTGAAAGGTCCAGAAATTATTTACACTGAGCAAATCATCTCAAACACAAGAGCACAATTGTTTTCCTACCTGTTTTTTTGGTCCAACGGTTTAATGCAATGCAGATACTTAGTGAAAGTGGAGTTCCTATTCCTCCTCTTGCTGGAAAGTTTTGATTTACACTTTTCTTAAGATTACCAGCAATCAGGAGAAAATATTACCAATGGGAATGAAAACACTCTTCAGCAGAAAATCAAAATAGGCCAATAGTGAATCAACCATCAGCAAGAGATCATAAAATTTATTCTGTTTCATTAAGTTTGTTCAGACTGTTGAGTTAGATGCTACTGGTGAGGGTAATTTTTACCCTCACTCTCTTAAGAAGAAAATAATTAATTCAACAATACTAGTAAATAATGATGTAATTAACAATAAATAATTAACAATGATTAATAAATAAACTCCCCAGCCAAATGTGGTACTGTTCTGTGAGAGATAAGCACAGGACGGAACTGCACTACTAAGTTTTCCTCAGTGTCAGGGAAGGAGTTAACTACCAATGTAAATAGATATAAAACAGCAAGAGACTTGCATTCCATTGTCTACTCCCTTTTAATGCCATTTTAATATTTGAAAGAAAGCTCTTACCTTGATGTGAAAATATGTCCCTCATTGTGTATTAAGCTCATCTGAACTAGTTTGAAACCTTTTTAGTTATCTTTTGGATTCTTTATTTATAATGTCACTATTTATCATCAACGTTTACACATTTAAAACTGCAGAAGGCCTTCAGAATTCAGTAGGTCATCAATTCAATGCTTGGTTATATTAGTACTGGAGTTAAAGTGAGTAAGGTCTCTGTCTTACAAGCCCTGTTATTATTTGAAGTGAGACCAAACTAGTGACCTTGTCTGTGCTTGTTTCTTTGCTTGTCAGAAAAAAAGCCTGAGCCCCACTTTGAAGATACTGTGAGAAATCACTTCCTGTAATATGTAGCATTCCTGATCAACTGCACATTGTCAAGTACTTCACTTTAAACTAATAATAAACAAGCCCAGGATAGTTTATTGATGTTGCCATCAGCGGCTCAGCAGAAACAAAGTGCAATTCAATTGAGTTGGCTTTTAAATGTTAGAAGTGTTTACAGACAGCATATGGTGCAAAGAATGGCAATTTTTCCCAACCAGTTTGTGCAACTACAGTGCAAATTTCATATATAGTTTTTAAGGAGTGTTAACACAAGCTAATCTCTTCTTACTATAGAATGCAACAGGTAGACATTCTGTTCTGCAGCACAGAGAATAATGTTAATTAACAAAAATCAGAAATAGAAAGGTGCAGAGTAGAAAAATTTAATCCCATCAAATAGCACATTTGAGCCCAGTTTGGTGTGGTGCAACAGGCTGCCACCCAGGTAAAAGAAAGACAGAAGAGACCTTTGGAATCTCTGTAGGAATGATGAAGGCAGAGCGGAAGGCACAGATTGGTACAAATTGGCACTCCCCTCAGGAAAAGAAACAGACATTTGTGTTAATTACTGAAAAGGTCAGTGTAGTCTCCTAAATCCCACAACATGAAAGAAAAGTAGGATGAAGGTACTGTTTTGAAAACCTCTGCTAATCCAAGCAAATAATTTTGTCATGTGTGGTACATTCCTACCAAAAATGCAAGGCAATCATTATTTCTGATAACTATTTCATTATTTTGCAGTCATCTGCAATATCATATGCAATGCTACTAACATTTAGAGTTCCAGATTAGATGGATTTCAAGAAATTCTTTATATGAACAGCAATTAATGATGAAAGGTCTAAATACAGTTAATAAATGCAGACAGCAAATGCATACACAACAGATATTTGTAAAGGAAATTTATAACATGATTCTCAAAGCAAAAACGAAACTTAAGATGTCAGAGCTAATGTTTCAGGCCAACACATACAAAATGCTGGAGGAACTCAGCAAGCTCGGCACCATCAATGCAAAAGAGTGAACAGTTGACGTTTGGGCCCAGCCCCTTCAGCAGGACTGATGAAGGGTCTCACCTGAAACACTGACCGTTTACTTTTTTCCATTGATCCTGTCTAACCTGATGAGTTCCTTCAGCATCTTGTGTGTGTTGCTTTGGTTTTCCAGCATCTGCAGAATTTCTTGTGTTTGTAATGTTTCAGGTCTAGTTTTTCATTAAATTTGAAAAAAAAAAAGAATAAAACCATTTCTAAGATGCAAAGAGATGTGGGAGCGGTGAATGACAGGGCAGAATGGCAAGAGGTATTGAATGAAAAATGTACCAGAGACTGGTACATGGTGAGTGGTACAAAATAAAGATTAATATCAAGACACAACTTTTTACACATAAGATCTGTGTGTGATGTGTCTTTTGAGGTGAATCAATTATCCAGATATGCTGCTGTAGTGAAAAAAAAATCTACTCCACAATCGTTTTCAGCACTTGTGCATCAGAAGGCTATATGCTTAGCCTGCTCCTCTACTCACTTTATGCTAAGCACAAAGCCAATGTTATATTCAAGTTTGTCGATGACACCACTGTCATTGTCCAAGTCAAAGTTGGTGACGAATCAGCATATACGAAGGAGGGAGATTGAAAATCTGGCTGATCTGTGTCACACAATAACCTCTCACTCAATGTCCTCAAGACCAAGGAGATGATTATTGACCTCAGGAGGAGGAAACTAGAGGTCCATGAGCCAGTCCTTATCAGGGATCAGAGGTGGAAAGGGTCAGAAACTCCAAATTCCTTGGTGTTAACTTTTCAGAGGATCTGTCCTGGGTCCAGAGGCATTATGAAGAAAACATGACAGTGCCTCCACTTTCTTCGAAGTTTGTGAAGATTCGGCATGTCTTGGACAAATTTCTGTAGATGTGTGGTGGAGAGGTTGCATCATAGCCTGGTTTGGAAACAACAATGCCCTTCTATGGAAAAACCTATGCAAAAAGTTGTGGACACAGCCCAATCCATCCCAGGTAAAGCCCTCCTCACTATTGAGCATGTCTCCAAGGAGCATAGCCATAAGGAAGCAGCATCCAACATCAAGTACCCCAAACATTCTGGCCATGCTGCTTCGAGAAGGAGCTACAGGAGTCGTAGGTCCCACACTCTCAGGTTCATCAACAATTATTATGTTTCAACCATCAGGCTTCTAAACCAGCATAAATAACTTCAGTCACATCAACTCTGAATTGATTCCACGCCCTATGAGCTCACTATCCTGAACTTTACATCTCCTGTTCTCAGTAATTTTTATTCATTTGTTTTGAACCAACCTGCACAACCCAAACACTATCTCAGTATAGCAGTGGACTTCCAATTGCTCTCTTTCTCATAAAGATTGTGCATTTTTTATGTATATTTATTTTTCTTGTGGAACTGTCTATCTGAAGCTATGTACCTGTGCTGCAGCTGCAACCAAGTTGCTCACTGCACCTGTGCATTCATGTACATATGACATAAACCTGACTTCGACTTTGAGGCAGGCAAGGAACTCGGTCAGCCTATTGCAGGAAACGGAGTGCATTTTTATCAATAGGGCTGTTAACTAGGCAGAGGACTCTGCTTTCTTTTGTATGAATTTGGAGTATTTTGCAGAGACATCAATGACAGTGCCGGTTGTCAGTAGTCCAGGTCTCAAAGGCATACAGAAGAAGAAGGGAACCTTTTTTTATTAAGTTATACACTCATTCTTTTAAAGCAGTCTTTTCAAATTTAGTTTATATCTTTCAAACTTATACATCCATTGAATGAATGTCCACACTGAATCAGAATCAAGTTTATTATCACTGCCTTGTACTGTATGATGTGAAATTTGTTTTGCGGAAGCGATACAATGCAAAGACATTAAAAAACTAAAAACTACAAAATAAATAATTACATTCAAAAATGTGAAATAATGAAGTAGTGTTCATGGGCTCGTGAACTGTGCAGAAATCTGATGGTTGAGGGGAAGAAGATGTTCCTAAAATGTTGTGTGTGTATTTTCAGGCTCCTCTGCATATTTCTCCATGAGGTCATATTCCACACGGTGAGGGCCCTTGGTCATGGTTGCCACTTTCTTGAGGTAGTGCCTGTTGAAGATGTCTTTGATGGCAGGGAGGGCTGTGTCTATGTTGGAGCTAGCTGTGTCTACAACCCTCTGCAGCCCATTTCAACCCCATGCATTGGAGCCTGCAGATCAAGCCATGATGCAAACATGTCTGAATGCACTCCACTGTACACCTGCAGAAAGTAGCAAAAGCTTTTGCTGTCGTGCCAATTCTTCTCCCAACAACCTAGTGCTGTTGGTGTGCCTTCTTCATGATTGTAACAATGTGCTGGGCAAGATCATGAACAAAAGGTGAAAGCTAAAAGGTACTTTTAAAAAATGAGTGTCTTTGGATATATATTTTAAAGCACAGGTTAAATGGAAAGTTTTGTTCCCTATAAGATAATAAAGGCAATCATTTGAAGCATTCACATTCAATTATTTAAAAAAGAGAAAAGTAACTTTCAAACTTTTCATTTCAAAAGTTTTTCCTATTACAAATGTACATCCGCTCAATGTTGTTATCATTTTATTATGACTATGAAAATTGCTCTACTTACTAAAGGAAAAAGGAAGGTTGAATTAGTTTGGAAAATAACCACTTCAGGTTACCATGAAGAATTCTCCCACCTCCCAGGTAACCCGAGAGAATACAATGCATGTTTGGACTTTCTGGGGTATCTGTCTTTTCAGGATCTATTAGTGCTTAAAAGGGCTTTACTTAAGAAATGTGTGCCCAGTTTAGATCCATGTTTCCACAAATTGCTGCTAATACCAAATAATTCTAACTTAGGCTTCATTCAACAGCGAGAAAAGGGTGCTGAAGTAACAAACTGTCTGAATCAACAGACCCATAAGATTTGAGGGGAAGAAGTAAGCATGCAGAAAATAAATGAGCATGTACTTTGTTGCATCTATTTGAGGTTTGTATTGTGTTTTCTTTGACAATAGGAATGGAAGGCTATTATTCTAGTTGGAGGTCTATAACCAGTTGGGTTCCATAAGGGACTTCTTTTGTTTGCAATATTTGTCAACGGTTTGGATGAAAATGTAGATGGATGGATTAGCAAGTTTGCAAGTAACACCAAGATTGGTGGAACTGTAGACAGTGTAAAAGACTATCAAAGAATACAGCAAGATATATACTCAGTGGCCAGTTTGTTAGGAACATCTTGTATCTAATAAAGTGGTCACTGAGTATATGTTCATGGTCTTCTGTTGCTGTGGCCCATCCACTTCAAAGATTGACATGTTGTGCATTCAGAGATGCTCTTCTGCACACCATTGTTGTAATGTGTGGTTATTTGAGTTATTGTCACCTTCCTGTCGGCTTGAACCAGCCTGGCCGTTCTCCTCTGACCTCTCTCATTAACAAGGCTCTTTCACCCACAGAGCTCCTGCTCACTGGATGTTTTTGTTTTTCACACCTTTCTCTATAAACTCCAGAGACTGTTGTACATGAAAATCCCAGGAGATCAGCAGTTTCTAAAGATACTCAAACCACCCTGTCTGACACCAACAATCATTCTGTGGTCCAAGTCACTTCGATCACATTTTGTCCCAATTCTAAAGTTTGGTCTGAACAACAATTGAACCTCTTGACCATATCTGCATGCTTATATGCATTGAGTTGCTGCCACATGATTAGCTGATTAGATATTCAGCATTAACGAGCAGGTGAACAGATGCACTTAATAAAGTAGTCACTGAGTGTAGGTCTCTCAAAGATATGGGCGGAGGTGGTAAATAAAATTTAATCTGGGCAAGTGATACTGGATGCATGTTAGGAGGTCAAATGAAATGGGAAAATGTACAATTAATTGCCAACACCTTTATACCATTGAGAGATCTTGAGGTTATGGTCAATAGTTCAATTAAAGTGGCAGTGCAAGTGGATAAGGTAGTAAAGAAGGCATACATTCTTTGGTAGGGGTGTTGAGTATAACAGTAAGGAAGTCATGCTGTAGATATATAGACCTTTAGTCACCCTGCGCTTGGAGCATTGCATGAAGTTCATGTTGCCCCAATATAGGAAGGATATAGAGATGGTGCACAAGAGATTCTGATATGTTCACCAGTACATTGCCTGGATTTGTGGGTATGAGATATAAGGAAAGATTGAGAAAAAAGGACCCCATCACCAAGCACATCTTTCCCTCCCTACCCCTCTCAGCTTTTCGCAGTGATCGTTCCCTCCGCGACTACCTGGTTCACACGTCCCTCTCCACAGAACTCCCACCTGGCACTTATCCCTGCAAGCGCAAATGCTACACCTGTTCCCACACCTCCCCCCTTACCATCATTCCGGGCCCCAGACAGTCCTTCCAGGTGAGGCAACACTTCACCTGCGAGTCAGTTGGAGTCGTCTATTGCATCCGGTGCTCCCGGTGCGGCCTCCTCTACATCGGCGAGACCCGACGCAGATTGGGGGGACCGTTTCGTCGAGCACCTCCGCTCCGTCCGTCACAATATACAGGACCTCCCGGTTGCCACCCACTTCAACTCTGCCTCTCATTCCCATCTAGATATGTCCATACATGGCCTCCTCTACTGCCATGATGAGGCCAAACTCAGGTTGGAGGAGCAACACCTCATCTACTGTCTGGGTAGCCTCCAGCCTAGTGGTATGAACATTGAATTCTCCAATTTCCGGTAATTCCCTCCCCCTCCCCCTTTCCCTTCCCCTATCCCAGGTCCCTCCCTGCCTCTCTCCCCTTTCAACTTACTACTTCTTTATCTCTACAGTTCTTTCATGCTTATCCCCTTCCCCTCCCCCCTTTATCTTTCCTCTGATTGGTTTTCCACCTGGTGCCTCTAGGCCCTACCCCCTCCCCTATCTCTATTACTGGGCTTCGGCCCTCTCTTCCCCCCCATTCCTGATGAAGGGTCTCGGCCCAAAACGTTGGCTACTCTTTTCTCACGGATGCTGCCTGACCTGCTGAGTTCTTCCAGCGTTGTGTATGTATTCTTTGATCCACAGCATCTGCAGTTGTATTTTTATGAAAAAAATTGGGTGTTCTCCATAGAATGTCACAATTAGTATCAGAATTAGATTTATTATCACTAATACATGTTGTGAAATTTGTCAGTGGCCAAGGGGAGACCTGATAGAGGTTTTTAAAGTTATGAGAGGCAAGAACAATGCAGGAATAAAGGCAAAACTTGCAGAAAATTCAACAAAGTAGAACACGTACAAAGAACATGTTGGGCAGACAAAAATAAATGGACACAGGGAAATGAAAAATATAAAAAGTCCATTTGCAGTTTCAGAAGGAGCACTAATCTGCACACTGTTGATGAAAAATCTGATAATGATGAGAGTGACACATGTCTGGGTAGCCTTGAGGTTTACAATGTGAAAACTAACAAGAGACAAGCAATATGGCTTACACCAGAAGTGAACAGCAAATTAATTAAAATGGAATCGGACACTGGCACAGCTGTTTCAGTCATTCCATAAAATTAAACTGAATGGCATTTAAAAGATACTGAACTGAAGCCTGCAGTTCAAAATAAGAATTGCTTTCTGGATCCAGAACTGGCTTGCTCATAGAAGGCAAAGTGTGGTTGTAGACGGGTCATATTCTGCATGGAGGTCGGTGACCAGTGGTGTGCCTCAGGGATCTGTTCTGGGACCCCTTCTCTTTGTGATTTTTATAAATGACCTGGTTGAAGAAGTAGAGGGATGGGTTAGTAAATTTGCTAATGACACAAAGGTTGGAGGTGTTGTGGATAGTGTGGAGGGCCATCAGAGTTTATAGCGGGACATTGATAGAATGCAAAAATGGGCTGAGAAGTGGCAGATGGAGTTCAACCCAGATAAGTGTGAGGTGGTTCATTTTGGTAGGTCGACTATGATGACAGAATATAGCATTAATGGTAAGACTCTTGGCAGTGTGGAGGATCAGAGGGATCTTGGGGTCCGAGTCCATAGGACACTCAAAGCAGCTGTGCAGGTTGACTCTGTGGTTAAGAAAGCATATGGTACATTAGCCTTCATCAATTATGGGACTGAGTTTAGGAGCCGAGAGGTAATGTTGCAGCTTTATAGGATCCTGGTCAGACCCCACTTGGAGTACTGTGCTCAGTTCTGGTTGCCTCACTACGGGAAGGATGTGGAAACCATAGCAAGGGTGCAGAGGAGATTTACAAGGATGTTGACTGGATTGGGGAGCATGCCTTATGAGAATAGGTTGAGTGAACTCAGCCTTTTTCCCTTGGAGTGACGGAGGATGAGAAGTGACCTGATAGAGGTGTATAAGATGATGAGAGGCATTGATCGTATGGATAGCCAGAGGCTTTTTTCCCAGGGCTGAAGTGGCTAGCAGGAGAGGGTAGGCACAGTTTTAAGGTGCTTGGAAGCAGGTACAGAGGAAATGTCAGGGGTAAGATTTTTATGCAGAGAGTTGTGAGTGCGTGAGAGGAGCTGCTGGTGATGGCGGTGGAGGCAGATAGAACAGGGTCTTTTAATAGACTCCTGGACAGGTATATGGAGCTCAGTAAAATAGAGGGCTATGTGTAACCCTAGGTAATTTCTCAGGTAGGGACATGTTCAGTACAGCTTTGTGGGCTGAAGGGCCTGTATCGTGCTGTAGGGTTTCTATGTTTCTAAATAGTGCTGTCAGTTACCATAAGACAATAAGATAGGAACAGAATTGTGCCATTTGACCCATTGAGTCTGCTCCACTACATCATCATGGCTGATCCATTTTTCCTCTCAGCCCAATTTCCTGCCATCTCCCCATATCCCCTCATGCTCTGAACAATCAAGAATCTATCAACCTCTGCCTTAAATATACATAAAGACTTGGTTTCCATAGCTGCCGGTGGCAAAGAGTTCCACAGATTCACCACTCTCTGGCTAATGAAATTCCTCCTCATCTCCATTCTAACAGAAAGTCCCTCAATACTGAGGCTGTGTCCTCTGGTCTTAGACTCTCCCACCATAGGAAATATCCTCTCTACACCCACTTTATTAAAGCCTTTCAGCATTCGATAGGTTCCAAATAGATTACACCTCATTCTTCTGAGTTCCAGTGAATACGGGCCCAGATCCATCAAATGTTCTTCATATGACAAGCCATTCAATCCTGGAATCACATTCATGAAGCTCCTTTGAACCCCCTACAGTTTCGGAAAATCCTTTCCAGTATAAGGGAGCCAGAACTGCTCGCAATACTGCAAGTGAGGCCTCACCAGTGCTTTATATCCTTGCTTTTCTATTCTAGTCCTCTTGAAATGAATTCTAACATCACATTTGGCTTTCTCACCACAGACTCAACCTGCAAATTAACCTTTAGGGAATCCTGCACAAGAACTTCCAAGCTTGTACTTCAGTTTTTTAAAATTTTCTCTCTATTTTTAAAAATAGTCAATCCATTCATTGGTTCTACTAAAGTGCATGACCGTACACTTTCTGACTCTATATTCCATCTGCCATTTCATTGTCCAGTATCCTAATCTGTCCAAATCCTTCTGCGGCCTCCCTACTTCCTCAAAACTATCTGTCTCTCCACCTATTTTCATATCATTTGCAAACTTTGAAACAAAGCCATCAATTCCATCATCCAAATCATTGACATATAATGTAAAAAAATAGCAGTTCCAACACAGATTCCTGTGGAACACCACTAGTCACCAGCAGCCAACCAGAAAATGCCCCCTTTATTCCCACTCCTTGTCTCCTGTCAATCAGTCACTGCTTTATCCATGCTAGAATCATTCCTGTAATACCATGGTCTCATAGCTTGTTAAGAAGCCTGATGTATGGCACCTTGTCAAAGGCCTTCAGAATATCCAAGTATACAACATCAACTGATTCTCCTTTGTCTATCCTGCAAGTTATTCTTTCAAGGAATTCCAACAGATTTGTCAGGCAAGGTTTTCCCTGAGGAAACCATGCTGAGTATGGCCTATTTTATCATGTGCCTTCAAGTACCCTGAGACCTCATCCTCAATGATCAGCTCTACCATCTTCTTAACCACTGAGGTCTGACTAATATGCCTATAGTTTCTTTTCTTCTGCCTTTCTCCCTTCTTAAAGAGTGGAGTGACATTTGTAATTTTCCAGTCTTCTGGAACCATTCCAGAATCAAGTGATTCTGAAGGACCATTACTAATGCCTCCACAATGTCTTCAGCTACCTCTTTCTGAACACTTGGGTGTACACCATGTGGTCCAGGTGATTTATCAACCTTCAGACTTTTCAGTTTCCCAAGAACCTTCTCTCTAGAAATGGTAACTTCCCACACTTCATGACCCCTGACACCTGGAACTTCCGCCATATTGCTAGTGTCTTCCACAGTAAATTGCATGGTTATTCCTGTCAGTGATCTACTTTATGACGATACTTTATCTAAAATAATGGAGACAAGTGTTTGTCAGGAGTTCATTTAGAACCCATATGACATCATGTTCTTCCCTTAGACTTTCAGCTCAAATTTTAATCTCTTAAAAAACATTCTGCATTAATACTTCTCACATTTCTATTGTTCTTGGGTGCCAACATCTCTAAAGAACTATCTTACAACATATTGATATGGAGGGGTCACTGGACTGCATTGGAAAGAGCTGCAGGAGCTTGCAAAGTCATCCAGCTTCATCATGGGCACTAGCCTCCCACTATTGAGGACTTCTTCAAAAGATAATATCTCAGAAAGGCAGCATCCATCATGAAGTATCCCCATTCCCCAGGATATGGTCTCTTATTGCTGTCATCAGGGAGTAGGTACAAGAGTCTGAATACATTGACTCAATGTTGTAGTAACAGCTTCTTTCCCTCTGCCGTTAAATTTCTGAATGGATAATCAATACACCCACAAACACTACCTCACTTTTTTTGCACTACTTATTAATTTAATTATATATTTTGAAATTTATAATTTTTTATGTATTGCACTGCTGCTGTTTAGCTGCTGCTAAACAACAGATTTCATGACATTTGCTGGTGATGTAAAACCTGATTCTGATTCATCTCCAAAGAATAGAAAACAAAATCCGCACCTGTAAGCAAACCCCATATCCCACATAATGACTAAACCCAAGTCACCTTCAGCTCACCCAGCAATGGCAACAGCAAATTTTTATGACTAAAATAAGTACCCTTTTCAGAGTACATTGATTCCATTACAAACCCACTCACAACTACATATTATTCCATGTAGCTTTTGGAAGTGTTGGTTACCATCCAAACAGCCTTTAAGTGATTTTAAATCAAAGTATTCCAGCCCACTAGATATTGTGGTTTTAAATTGTCCCAAATCAAGCCAACTTATTTTTGTTTTAACTTTGTATGATCGCTTTTCATTATATACTACAGTTTCTTTGCCTAATTTATTCAATATTTGAGATCCAAATAATTCATATTCCAAACCCACTCCAAAGGATTCACATTATTGCTTTATAAAGTATCACAATACTAATCAACTGAAATGTCTATACTTAAAAAGAATCAGTTCAGGAATTGTAGGCTGTAATTTCTGGTGACTTGGTGACTGCAATTAGGGTTCCATGCCATAATTGTAAGGCTGTTCAAGCATATTTGCTGTTGACAGTGTATCTGGAATTATATTCTGAGCTTACAGGATTTTATAGGCAGTATATGTAACTTTATGAAATATACAGAGGTGTGCAGAAGTCTTTGGCACATGCGTATATCTAGGATGCCTTAGACTTTTGCATGGTACGGTATTTGTCAACCTAGAGCAGACAGCCAGTTTGTAAATCTGGCAGGAGCAAAGGATACTGGGAGTGGAGATGGTGGAGCACCAGGGGAATGGTGTGGACACGTGACAGCGAAGAAGCACTGGGGGCAAGGGGTAGTGGGGTGCAGACATGCCCAGCCCTGAGACACCAGGCAAGGTCATTTGATTCCAAAGAATTGATTTATTGGTCATTACAGAACGTCTCTCCTTCCTCTCTCCCTCCCTCTTTCCTCAACCATGATTCCCCTCTCCCTACCCCCTTCCAACTCTCAGTCCACAATAGAGACCCATATTGGAATCAGGTTTATCATTGCTCACATATGTCATGAAATCTGGTTTTGCTTTTGCAGCAGCATTGCAGTGTGGTACATAATATTACTACACTACCGTACAAAAGTCTTAGGCACCCTAGCTCTATATATATATATCTATGTCCTTAAGACTTCCACACAGTACTGTATATACTGCATAATATAATGTATATACTCTATATTCAACTTTTACAAGATTAAAATAGATATAAGGAAAAAATAAATGTACTTTTTCTCTTGTATGTTTTATATGTTTTTGGACTGTGTACTCATGTGATGTACTAGAATGCAATACTTCCTGCAGTGGAAGAATGTTTATAATGCTTTATGTACTTTGCATATAAAATGCCTCTCCTCTTACAATGGATTTGTCTCGACAATCCTTATTAACTATATTTAATACAACCAGAAAAGGGTGTACATAAAACAGAGGCTCAAAGCACTAAGATAGGAATGAAGTAAACAATTAGTCTCTGTATAATTATTCTCTGAGATCACAGCAATATAGAAGCATTGTAAATAGAAGCAGGAGTAGGAATGAACCACGCATCCATTTGAACCTGCTCCTCCACTTAATAGAATTATGGCTGACCCTTTATCTTAATAACATATTCTCACACCTACATCAAACACCCAAATAGCCTTTAAGTGGGTTTAAATCAAATATCCCAGCCAAGAGCTCTCCTGGTTTTAAATTGTTCCAAATCAAAACAAGTCAACTTATTTTTGTGTTTTTTTAAAAATATACATCACTATCTGTTTGCTGAGTTTAATCTATTTCTGGAATGTTTGATAAAATCTTTTACTGCTCTTTGTGCCTCGAACTTTATCCATATCCTTCTGAAATTCATCAAAATGGCTTTTCTGGACCCTTATGGTAGAGGAGTTTACAGGTCCCAATGAAGGTTCTCAACCCGAAACATTTCCCCCCATAGATGCTGTCTGAGCTGTTGAATTCATCCAGCATTTTGTGTGTTGCATTTGCAGTCTCTTGAGTGTCCACAGATTCATCATCCTCTGAGTGAAGAAATACGTTTTGATCTCAGCCCTACCTTATTTCGTTGGACTGTACTAGATTCCCACCTAAGAGAAACATCCTCTTTGCAACCTGCCTGTTGAAGCCAAAATCTTATATGTTCCACTGACATTTCCTCTTATTCTTTTAACCACATGTAGATCTGCTCTGGTGCCTGGAGCCCACTGCCTTGACTCGGTCTACACCCGATGTTTGGTCGACGATTTAAGTGCTGGGCGGAATTGGAGGGGTATACTTAAAACAGAAGTTGATAGATTCTCGTTTAGTAAGTCATCAAAGGTTATGGAGAGAAGGCATGAGAAGTGGTTGAGAGGGAAAATAAATCAGCCTTGAGAGAATGGTGGAGCTGACTCGGGTCAAATGGCCTAATTCTGTCCCTGCGTCTGATGGTCTTGTGGGCTTTCAGAAAGTTATCAGTTTTAATTTCAATATAAGATTCATAATAAACCATATAACAATTACAGTACGGAAACAGGCCATTTTGGCCCTTCTAGTCCGTGCTGAATGCTTACTTTCACCTAGTCCCACCGACCTGCACTCAGCCCATAACCTTCCATTCCTTTCCTGTCCATATACCTATCCAATTTTACTTTAAATGACAATATCGAACCTGCCTCTACCACTTCTACTGGAAGCTCGTTCCATCCACTCTCTGAGTAAAGAAATTCCCCCTCTTGTTACCCCTAAACTATTGCCCCCTAACTCTCATGTCCTCTTGTTTGAATCATTTTAACTAAGATCAAGGAAACAGCTTGGAATAGAAATTCATCCTCGAATTCATGCATTAAATGCAAAATAAATCAATAACTGCAAATTGTCTTATACCTCTAAAATTTGGTTCCTGTGAAGATATTGTAATGAAACTTTGGAACTGGTAGTTCTATGTTCTGCCTGACCAAGGACAAATTTCATCTGATTGCTAGGGTGACTGGTATGTTTATGAGTTTGGACTGTGGAGACTGAGAGGTATATTCCTTAAATTACAAAAGGAACTATATTTCAAAATTATTTAATTGTCTGTGACTCTTCTTGAGAGTGTACAAGATGCTGTAAAAATGCAGTAGTTTCAGAACCATGCAAGCATATTACATTTATGTTCTGCAATTGTCAAGCTGGAAAAATTGGGAGTGAGTAAGGGCATATTATTCAGTTCCCAGTAACATAATGCAATTGTTCAGAAATGGTACCCTGATTCATAAGCCTAGAAAAGACCTGAAAATGTTTGATATGCTTTAAAAGAACATAGGCAACTGCATCAATGTATTCTTCATTCTTCATTCTTCATCAAATCACTGTCCTTGAAGCGGTGTCATTCCATGATATGAATCATATTGGGATGTGTTTCCAGTTGCATTCACTCAAACTGTAAGAGGGCAGCCATTTCCTCAAAGCTGAGGCAAAGCCATATTAAATCAAATGATAAAATGAAACAGGATAGCTTGTGAATATGCAGCAGATTTCAGCACTGCAAGGCATGGGAAACAGGGCATTTTCGCTTTTGAAGAATTTCCCGGACTCTAATTTTCTACTAACCGTTAGCAGCACCAAACTGTGCAATAGATCACCGAAACACTGAAGCACATTTTTGCAGACCACACACTGCCACGGACATCTGGACATAATCTCAAACTTTACTGGTGAATTTCAGAAACAGTCTGTCCTTCTTCATGATTCTTTTCCTTTATCTTACTGAGAATACATTGCATTTTATTCAAAACAACTTAGCTTCCATCATATTCACATACCTCAAAGGTGACCTATTGCATTGCTCAGAAAGTTTCATGAAAGCAGGAGAAAAATGAGATGGATTCCTTTTTGTTACATTATCCCCTCTTCAGCTTATCTTTGCTCAATCTCCTCAGACTCAGTGGTGTTCATCAATCAAGTTTTACATTGTGTTGTTCTCTGTAAATTACGCGTATAATTGTTCCAATTTTACATAGGCAAGATAGATTTTTGAAAAACTTGTTTATGTAATATTTAATGCTTGGCCTTCATTGTTTTCAAATCTTATTCATTTATGTCAACCATTTTTACACAGAAACTTAAAGTAAGGGCTGAGTCTTGGTTATAGGATACCACCGAAGTAGAAGAGGCAAAAATAATCAGGAAGCAGTAATTGAGGAACAATAAGTTTCTGTTTTAAAAGCCATTGGGGTCATTTTCAACTTGGGGGTAGGATTCATGGATGGCTGAAGGTGTGGGAGCCAAGGCATGAGGTGATCCAAAGTGATTCAAGGAGGATTCTTGAACACTGTGTCAAAAAGATGAATCAAAATATGCCTTTGATTGACGAAGTAAAAAACCTTAAATTAATTCAAGACACAGTTAAGTGGTAAAATGGAGTAGGATTTTAGAGCTCCTTTTACCCTTAGTGTTTGAATTTCAATTTGTGTCAAGTGCCTCCCCCATATGCATAATTATAATGATTATTTTTTAAGTGTTGCATCTCCCCAAATACTGAGCCACTCAATATGCTCAGTGTTAAATGACAAGCAGGCACGTTACATAACAAGCTCTTAATCTGCAGCCATCCCTTCTATGCTTCACTCTCCAAATCCTTCACTCAGCTTAAAAGCCCTCATATGGCCTTTCTCTCTACAGAAAGAGTCAACCATAAGGTCAAGGCTCTGCTGGGAGACTTCTGATCTGGGCTACCAGTTGGATTCAGTTCTGGGTCATCAGCAGGAGTCAAATCAATAAATCTCCCACTGTTTGCTACCATGTATGGATGTGGTGCTACAGCCCCAAGGCCATATAACTTGCCATTAATTTACTTAAGAAAACCCTTGTGTCATGCCTGTAAAATAAGATCTGTGAAAACTTCACCTGGCCATATTGAGGACATTTTGCACAAATTGTTGTTGGGTGATTGAAATGTTATTCATTCAAGATCTATGCAAGTATCTATTTAGCTCAAGATCATATTCTCCACAGTTAAAGATATCATCACAAAAAGAACAAAAAAAAACAAAGTATGTGGTGGAATTCTCTCTTGAAACACTTGAGCATAAAGGATTGATTGATTGATTGATTGATTTAAAAATTAAAGGAACATTGCACAGATAGAATGGAGATAGACAACAGAGTGAGAGTTGCATTCATTTTATTTCTGAGTATTAAATCTCCGACTACTGCTTTAAAATTAAATGAAGGTCTCAGGCTACTTGGAGACGCATGATATAATAGGCCATAATCAGCATGGTTTTCCCAAGGGAAATTCTTGCCGGACAAATCTGCTGGAATCCTTTGAAGAAACAAGTGGGCTAGACAATGAAGAATCAGTTGATGTTGTATACTTGGATTTTCAGAAGGCCCTTGACAAAGTGCCACACATGAGGCTGCTTAGCAAGCTACGGTATTACAGGAAAGTTTCTAACATGGATAAAGCAGTGGGTAATTGACAGGAGGCAACGAGTTGGAATAGAGTGTACTTTTTCTGGTTGGCTGCCATCGACTAGTGGTGCTCTACAGGGGTTTGTGTTGGGAAAAATTCTTTTTACGTTATATGTCAATGGTTTGGATGATGGAATTGATGGTTTTGTTGTAAACTTTGCAGACAATATGAAGATAGGTGGAAGGGCAGGTAGGTTTGAGGATGTAGAGAGGCTATAGAAGGACTTAGACAGATTAGAATGGGTGAAAATAAGGCAGATGGAATACAGTCTTAGGAACAGCATGGTTGTACACTTTAGTAGAAGAAATGAATGGGTTGACTATTTTCTAAATAGAGAGGAAATACAAAAAGCAGAGGCATGCCGGGACTTGGGAGACCTTGTGCAGGATTCCCTGAAGGTTAATTTGCAGGGTGACTCTGGTAAGGAAGGCAAATGTGATGTTAGCATTCATTTCATGAGGCATTGAATATAAAAGCAAGAATGGAATGTTGAGACTTCAAAAAGCACTGGTGAGGCCTCACTTGGAGTGTTGTGAGCAGTTTTGGACCCCTTGTCTTAGAAAGGATGTGCTGAAACTAGAGAGGGTTCAAAGGAGGTTCACAAAAATTATTCCAGGATTGAATAGCTTGTCACTTGAAGAATGTTTGATGGCTCTGGGCACGTATTCACTAGAACTCTAAAGAAAGAGGGGTGACCTCATTGAAACCTATCGAATGGTAGAAGTTCTTGACAGAATGGATGTGAAGAGAATGTTTCCGATGGTGGCAGAGTGTAAGACCAGAGCACACAGCCTCAGAATAGAAGGGTGTCCTTTTAGAACAGAGATGAGGAGGAATTTCTTTAGCCAGAGACTGGTGAATCTGTGGAATTCTTTGCCTCAGGGTGCTGTGGAGGCCAAGTCTTTACATATATTTAAGGCAGAATTGATAGATTCTTGATTGGAAATTGGGGCTGAGAGGAAAATTGGATCAGCCGTGATGAAATGGTGGAGTAGACAAAATGGGCCAAATGTTTTGATTCTGCTCCTATATCTTATGGTCTTATGATATAATAATGAACAATTTTCTTAGAGAGAAGAATTTATAGATTATGACAATGCATTTGTCGATGGGAAGGAGATTACTATAAAATGACTTGCTACATGGAAGGCATACTGTACCTATTGTGCTGTGGTATTAAGATGCAGGATTTAGTACTTCACACATGCAGCAACTTTTTTGAAAGTATCTGATTTCCAGGTGTATTGCAATGGTCAAATAGATAACTCTTGCCAGGCTATTTACCATGAGATCTTAAAATACACTAGTGATATATTGACCTCATTTGATATACGAGGAGTGATTGATAAGTTTGTGGCCTAAGGTAGAATGAGTCAATTTTAGAAAACCCAGCGCATTAATTTTTCGACATAGTCCCCTCCTACATGTACACACTTAGTCTAGCAGTCGTGGAGCATACGGATCCCTTCCTTGTAGAAGTGGTCCACAGCAGGGGTGATTGATAAGTTCGTGGCCTAAAGAAGAAGGAGATGTTATTAACTTCAAACTTTCTGCATTTTCACTCAAAGTGTTGAACTGCACGTGCATGTAATGAGAGCATCTTGAACCTCCAGGTGGTCCACAGCAGGGATGATTGATAAGTTCATGGCCTAAGGTAGAAGGAGATGAGCTATATAGCTCTTGTTATATGGACGTGTGGTTCAACTATTTGAGTGAAAATGCAGAAAGTTTGAAGTTAATAACTCATCTCCTTCTAGCTTAGGCCACAAACTTATCAATCACCCCTGCTGTGGACCACTTCTGGAAGTCCAAGACATCGACTTCTACAAAGAAGGGATCCATATGCTCCACAACCGCTGGATTAAGTGTGTAAATGTAGGAAAAATAAATGTGCTAGGTTTTCCAAAATTGACTCCTTCTACCTTTGGCCACGAACTTATCAATCACCCCTTGTACTAGCTTCTAGAGCAACTCCTCCAAATGAGAGAAAGGCAAGTTCATTCAGTTTACATGAGTGATCATAGTCTTCCAGTTACCTGGCACCTTAATTCTGCATCTCAAACTCACTTGGACCTTTCTTTTTGACTTCTAATACTGCTCCAGTGAAGCCCTACAGAAGCTCAAGGAGCAGTGGCCCAACTTATGAATGTGTACATTACAGTCCTTGGGTTTTAATTCCGAATTCAACAATTTAAGATAAACAACATATTTTCAGTTCTCCATTGGTGTGCGTGTATTTGGTTTTCTTTTGACTTTCTTCTATATTTAATGAATAGTTTTTGTTGTAATCATTACGCTGGCTACTTTGATCTACACACTAACTCAAGCATTGCTTTCTCTGCCCTGCTTCTGCAATTTAAAATACCGTAGCTTGCATTCTCAGTTCTGATCCATGGTCATGGTCTTGAAACATTGACTCTGCTTTTCCACCTCCATGGATTTTGCCTGATCCATTGAGTCCTTCAAGCATTTTCCTTTCTTGCTCTGAATAGTTCTCCAGAGAACAACCTCCAGAAATTGGGCAGTGCTGAGGAAAGAAGTTGTTTAATTTTCCAACGTTTATTGTCACCTACCCAGCAGTGATCAGAACACAGGTGCATTTCTTAGGAAACGATCATCGTCTCATGAAGACAGGAGCAATAGAAATATCTTAGGACCAATCGGAGACTGAACACAAAATGCTGCAGGAACTCAGCAAGTCAGGCAGCATCAGTGGAAATTAATAAACAGCCGACTTTTCGGGCTGAGACCCTTCATCAGGACAGGAATGGGTGGCACAGTAGTGCAGCGGCCAGCGTAATATTTTGAAGTGTCACCGGTCAGGGTTCCCTTCATGTCTCTGTCTGTAAGGAACATCTGGGTTTCCACTATGTACTCCAGTTTCATCTCACATTCCAAAGATGTACGGGTCAGTTAGGGTTAGCAAGATGTGGGCATGCAGTGTTGGTGCAGGAGAAATGATGATACTTGCAGCTATTCCCAGCTCATCCTTAAACTGTGTTGGTCGTTGATGCAAATGACACATCTTATTGTATATTTCAATATACAGGATTCAAATAAAGCTGATCTTTTACAGTTTCTGTTGATATACAAAGAACAACACAAAAATATCATTCCTATTTTCTTGGCATTGTGATGGATGGTAAAGCGTTTTGTAAAAGGACATTGTGCAGGGAGAAAGTTGGAGGTTTGGGTGGGTTTATACAGTAGAGAAAATGCAAGGTTAATATTTGCTTTTAGTATAAGGAATAGAATTACCTACTGACCTTGCTGACAGCAGAATGAAAGAAAAGTTATATTTGTTGGTTTGTTGATTTTTTTACTGCATACAATTACAGAACAGCAGGGAAAAAAAGAAATAAAGCTTGCTTTTTCTGTGTTAGAATTTCTTTCAGCTCATTGGTTAATGAGAAACACCCTATCACCTTCCTAGCAGAATTGATGTATATGAAGTGTTCTGACGGGTAAGAACTCCACCCGGCATATCACTTGCATTGCCAATGTCTGTGCAAGCTGTGCCCAGAAAGTTGCAGCAGGTCCATGCAGTGATAAAATTCCCTGAGCTAATTCACTTTCAGGGGTAGAAATTGAGAAGGTTTCATTTGGCTGCAGACTCAAGCTGACAAAGTGTAGCCCTTGAATTTATTTGTGCCCTACCGCAATCCTGCACAGAGCCAGCCAAGAAAGCTTTAAAGGGATATGTTGACAGCAAATACCACACTGATCTACCTAGGAATACTATAGGAAGAAAAGAGTAGATTGGGGCTGAATGAATTGTGCTTCAAAATTCTGGCATGGATTAGGTGGGCTGGATGTCTTTCCTCTGTGCCATAAAGAGTTCACGACTCTTATACTCCCATAACTCTTGACTTTGTAGTTATATTAGCTTTGTATGCAAATTATCATGCTGAGTCAGCTTAGAAAAACAAGTGTATCATTTACCCATATAATTATATGATTTCTAGCAATAATTTTATAATATAGGAAGCACAATGACTGCCTCTCAACAGCAAATCTTATTTAAAAATGCAAACACAAGGAAATCTGCAGATGCTGGAAATTCAAGCAACAGACACAAAATGCTGGTGGAACGCAGCAGGCCAGGCAGCATCTATAGAAAGAAGTACAGTCGACGTTTCGAGCTGAGACCCTTCATCAGGACTAACTGAGAGAAAAGATAGTAAGGCAGTTGACGTTTTGGGCCGAGACCCTTCGTCAGGACTAACTGAAAGGAAAGATACTATCTTTACTTTCAGTTAGACCTGACGAAGGGTCTCAGCCCCAAAATGTCGACTGTACGTCTTCCTCTAGATGCTGCCTGGCCTGCTGCGTTCCACCAGCATTTTGTGTGTGTTGATTGAGCAAATCTTATTACTGCTTGGAAGGCAGGGTGATATAGCAGTTTGTGCTTCTGCCTCAAATCTCCAGTGATCTAACAACAATCCAGACCTCAGGTGCTCTCTATGTGGTGTTTGCAAACTCTTCCTATGACCACGTACGTTTCCTCCTGGTTGCTCTCACATCCCAAAGATGTTCTCATAGCCTAAATAGCAACTGGAATATGCCCAATAATGTAAGTAAATGGCAAAAAAGGCAAAAGGGAGTTTGTGGGTGTACTATGAAAGAGATCAGCATAAACTCTGAATAGCCTCCTTCTCAGTCTTAGTAAGTAACAAGTAAACTGAAATGTACTCTCTTCTTGAACAGACATAGAAAGAAAGTAAATTTGCATAGGGATGAGTATCTATTTTTCACTTGTGCGGGTGCTGTCTAATTTACAGTCTTTCAGGCATTCTGAGTCTTTTGTACATGTAAATCTAGGACATGACTCCTGCTGGTGAACTACGCTAAGAAATGAGTTCACAATGAGCAAGGCTGGCATTGATTTGAAGATTCTGCAGTTAAAAAAATTTCAAAACTGCAAAGTAAGTTTATTACCAAAGTACATGTGTGTCAACATATACAGTCGCGAGATTAATTTTCTTGTGGGCACACACAGATTTACAAAGAAGCACAGTGGAATCAGTAAAAAACCACACACATTAAGGCGAACAACCGGTGTGCAAAAGACAACAAACTCTACAAGCACATAAAGAAAAAACAAACAACAAAATAATAATAATAAAATAAATCAGAGTTGCCGCTGACAAAAAGTCAGTGATAAATGCTTCTGTAATGCAAGATCTCAACATTGCCGATTTGCAACAAGGAAATTATCCAGAAAAAAAATGAAAAATATCTAAGCATCTTCTTGACTAGGATTTTTATTTGGGGATCAATAGATAAGGAGGGTTCCATAACCTCCTGTATTACTTCCCTGTTATAATGGCCTTCAATTCTGGACTGACCCACAAGTGGAAAGTCAAAAGCATCTTGAGTTTTTCTTTTTGTTTGATAAAGTAGACATTGTCATTGCTGTTGTATACCAAACTATTAATAAGCATTCCTTTTCTGCTTTTTTATGACAATTTTTCATTGGGCACGTTCATTGATCATGAAACATAACATCAACATCTTTTTGGCCATTTCCATGGCTTTAGAACCCATACTGCGTGGTCCTCTTCTTTACTTCCATTCACAGTGTGGTTTACGTTCTGTTGGTGATAGCTTAACCAGATCTCTTTGTACTGTGCTGTATCGTTACACGTCTGGATTGGGCTGCTTGCATGAACATAAAGTCAAACGCCCAGTACACTAGAGTATGCTGCAGTCAGATAGAAAAAGAGAGAGAAACCAATTTGTCAATCTTATTCCCTAAAACAAGTTGAGAACAGATTGTATTTTAAAAATTGCAGGGTTACCCAATGCCAGCTCTGGATTGGTAATTTTCCTATTGTAAATCAACGGAAGTTCGCTCTCTCTTCAATTCAGGATATTTTTGCTATGATTATATCCCCAGAATGCAAAGATCTACTCTTGGCATTTTAATTGGAATAGGATCTGTCATGACAGCCTTATTATTGCAACTCCTTTGTATGTGTATGTACAGTATGTAACTGTAGCAGTCAGTATAATTAGAGCAGTCAGTCTACTGTTAGACATGGTGCCAGATGCCAGAAAGCCTTATGTACCATCTATGTTGTAGAGTTATTTATTGTTTGAAATGACAGTTAATACAGATTGCTGATTTATAATTTGATTAGTTTCTGTTCAGTGTCCTTACCATACTGCTGTTCTGCTATTTACCTAAAGGAACATGTTCCTGCCTTTATCCCTTATTTGTTATATTGCAACATTACTTTATCATAGCCATTTAGGAAGTCAATTTCTAATAATTTTCACTGAGAACAGAAAGTTAATGTGTTGCTGAATTATTAGCCCAAAGAACATAAATATATACCTATAAAAAATAAAAGGGATTGATCTTGTACCATTCAGTGGTCTGCAGAAGATACAATGCACAATGACAAAATGGAGCCATTAGATTTGGAGTACAACATGAAGAAGTACATTCTTCATGGTCCCATTTCAAAGTTGGGAGCACATCCAGTGAAAACTCTTGAAAATTAGACCCATGAATCACATTAACAATCTACTTCATAAAAGCATAAAAGCAATGAAAAATAGGTTCTGGATAGATTTTCCTAACTTTCTTCGACAGTTATCAATAAAGCTTAATATTATCAGAAGATATGTAGCATTCAAGTCTTACAAAACTACAGCACAGAAACAGGCCCTTTGGCTCATCTAGTCGGTCCCAAACCATTTAAACACCCATCGACCTGTTCTTGGACCATAGCCCTCCCATCCATGTACTGATCCAAACTTCTCTTAAACATTGAAATTATAATCACATTAGGTCTTAGAATGCAGCATTAACCAGGAGAAAAGAAGAGACATTATATTGTAGCAGTTAACTCTCCCACCAAACAGCTCCAGAAAGTCATGATTACAGTCATCATTTAAACTAAATGATTTTGCATTGCTAGGGGATTACTCAGTCTCAAGTGCCATCTTTCAGATGACACATTATGTCAAGACTGTAACTGCTTTCTTGGAGAAGACGCAAGCCTGGACAAAATGGACAAAAGAGATGATCCTGCTGATGTCCTGACCAACATTTATCATTCACACAGGGATCGCTCCATCCCTGATGGAGCCATGTATGGACATATCCGAATGGGAATGTGAAGGAGAGTTGAAGTGAGTGACAACCAGGAGATCCTGTCTGTTGTGGCGGACAGAGAGTAGGTGCTCGATGAAGCGGTCCCCCAATCTGCGTCGGGTCTCGCCGATGTAGAGGATGCCACACCGGGAGCACCGGATGCAATAGATAACCCCAACAGACTCACAAGTGAAGTGTTGCCTCACCTGGAAGGACTGTTTGGGGCCCTGAATGGTGGTAATACTCTCCTTCACATTCCCATTTGGATATGTCCATACATGGCCTCCTCTACTGCCATGATGAAGCCAAACTTCGGTTGGAGGAATAACATCTCATCTACCCATCTCATCTACCGTCTGGGTAGTCCCCAGCCCCTTGGTATGAACATCAAATTCTCCAACTTCCGGTAATTCCCTCCCTCTCCCTTCCCCCATCCCACCTTCACTCTGTCTCCTCTTCTAGCTGCCTATCACCTCTCATGACTATTCCTTCTTCTACTACCCATAGTGCTTTCCCCTTAGATTCCTTCTTCACCTCTCCTGCCTATCCCCTCCCTGCTTCCCCTCCCCCACCCCTGTATCTTTCTTCTGATTGGTTTTCCACCCTCTCCCCACCTTCTTTATAGGGCCCCTGCCCTCTCCTTCTTTAGTCCTGACGAAGGGTTTTGACCCGAAACGTTGACTGCTTCTTTCAACGGATGCTGCCCGACCTGCTGAGTTCATCCAGCTTTTTTGTACATCTTGATTTGACTACAGCATCTGCAGTTCACTTTTTGTTTACCATTAATACTATATTCTGCCATCATATTTGACCTAGCAAAACGAACCACCTCACAGTTATTGGGTTGAACTCCATCTGCCACTTCTTAGCCCAGTCTTGAATCCTATCAATGTCCTGCTGTAACCTCTGACAGCCCTCCACACTATCCACAACACCCCCAACCTTTGTGTCATCAGCAAATTTAATAACCCATCCCTACACTTCCTCATCTACATCATTTATAAAAATCGCATTACTGCACCTGCCCATTCATCTCCTTTCTCACCTCCATTCAGGACTCAAAATATTTCTTCCTGGTGAGGCAACACTTCTCTTGCAAATCTGCTAGGGTTGTCTTTGGCATCCGTTGCTCCCATTGTGGCCTCCTCCACATTGGTGAGACCCTCTGTAAATAGGGGGATGGTTTTGCCGAGCATCTCTGCTCCATCTGCCAAAAGTCAGACTTCCCGATAGCAGAACATTTTAATTCTGATTCCAATTCACATTTCAACATGTTGGTGCATGGCTTCTTCTTGTGCAATGATGAGACCATCCTCAGGGTGGAGGAGAACACCTTATATTCCATCTTGGTAGCCTCCAACCTGACGAGATGAGTATTGATTTCTCCTTCCGGTAAAAAAAATCCCTTCCCTTCCCCTCTTCTTTCACTCTCGCCTCTTGCCTCTTCTCACCTGCCTATCATATGAAATAGTGTCCCTCCTCTTTCCCTGTATCCTCTGCTCCTCTCTCCTATCCTATCAGATTTCTTCCTCTCCAACCCATTACTTTTACCATCCACCTGGCTTCACCTATCACCATTTAGTGATCCTTCTTCCCCTCTGGCACCTCCTCCTTTCCTTTCCAGTCCTAAGAAGGGTCTGAGCCCAAATCGTTGCCTGTTTGTTCATTTCCATGGCTGCTGCCTGACCTGTTGGGATCCTCCATCATTTTGTGTGTGTTGTTTTGGATTTCCACTATCTGCAAAATCAGAATCAGAATCAGGCTTATTATCATCGGCAAGTGATGTGAAATTTGTTAACTTAGCAGCAGCAGCTCAATGCAATACATAATCCAGCAGAGAAAAAAATAATTAAATTAAAAATAATAATAAATAAACAAATAAATCAATTACAGTATTCGTATATTGAATAGATTCTAAAAAGTGTGCAAGAACAGTAATACTGTATATTTCAAAAAAAGGTGAGGTAGTGTCCAAAGATTCAATATCCATTTAGGAATTGGATGGCAGAGGGGGAGAAGCTGTTCCTGAATCGCTGAGTGTGTGCCTTCAGGCTTCTGTACCTCCTACCTGATGGTAACAATGAGAAAAGGTCATACCCTGGGTGCTGGAGGTCCTTAATAATGGATGCTGCCTTTCTGAGACACTGTTCTCTGAAAGTGTCCTGGGTACTTTGTAGGCTAGTACCCAAGATGGAGCTGACTAGATTTACAACCTTCTGCAGCTTCCTTTGGTCCTGTGCAGTAGCCCCTCCATACTGGACAGTGATGAAGCCTGTCAGAATGCTCTCCACGGTACAACTATAGAAGTTTTTGAATATATTTGTTGACATGCCAAATCTCTTCAAACTTCTAATAAAGTCTTACCATTGTCTCGCCTTCTTTATAACTACATCGATATGCTGGGACCAGGTTAGATCCTCAAAGATTTTGACACCGAGGAACTTGAAGCTGCTCACTTTCTCCACTTCTGATCCCTCTATGAGGATTGGTATGTGTTCCTTTAACTTACCCTTCCTGAAGTCCACAATCTGTTCTTTTGTCTTACTGACATTGAGTGCCAGGTTGTTGCTGTAGCACCACTCCACTAGTTGGCATATCTCACTCCTGCACACCGTCTCATCACCACCTGAGATTCTACCAAAAATGGTTGTATTGTCAGCAAATTTATAGATGGTATTTGAGTTATGCCTAGTCATATAGTGAGAAGAGCAGTGGGCTAAGCACACACCCTTGTGGTGCACCAGCATTGATTGTCAGCGAGGAGGATAGGTTATCACTAATCCGCACAGATTGTGGTCTTCCAATTAGGAAGTTGAGGAGCCAGTTGAAGAAGGAGGTACAGAGGCACAAGTTCTGCAACTTCTCAATCAGAATTGTGGGAATGATGGTATTAAATGCTAAGGTATAGTCGATGAACAGCATCCTAATGTAGGTGTTTGTGTTGTCCAGGTGGTCTAAAGCCGTGTGGAGAGCCATTGAGATTGATTCTGCCGTTGACCTATTGTAGCGATAGGCAAATTGCAATAGGTCCAGGTCCTTGCTGAGGCCGAAATTCAGTCTAGTATGACCAACCTCTGAAAGCATTCATATTTATATTTTAAGTAATACTAAAAGCAAACTTCCTCATCTTTTTCATATTGCTGTCCACGGGGTTTTGCTTTGGGAAATTGGCTGTCATTCTTTACTACTTCAGAAAGTGTTGGCAGTGCAAAACTTCATCATTGATTTTAAAATTCTTTGGGATAACCTGAGATCATTAAGTGTACCGTGTACGTGGAAGCCATTCATTTAATCTTCACCACTGAAGGTCTGTCTTCCACCATGAGAAACATCCTTTTAACATCTTCTCTCTCCAGGCCTTTCAAAATTTGAAAGGTTTCAATGAGATTCCCCCCTCAACCATCTAAATTCCAGTGAGTGCAGACCCAGAGCCATCAAACGTTCCTCGTATGATAACCCTTTCATTCCTGGAATCATCCTTCTGAACCTCTTCTGTACCCTCTCCAAAGCCAGCTCATCTCTTCTAATACGAGGAGCCCAAAACTGTTCAGAATACTCAAGATGACGCCTCACCAGTGCCTTAGAAACATAGAAACATAGAAAACCTACACCACAATACAGTCTCTTCAGCCCACAAAGTTGTGCCTTATAAAGACTCAGCATCACATCCCTGCTCTTGTATTCTAGACCTCTTGAAATGAATGCTAACATTGCATTTACCTTCCTCACCACTAACTCAATCTGTAAGTTAACCTTTAGAGTGTTCTGCATAAGAACTCCCAAGCCTCTTAGCAACTCAGATTTTTTGACTTTCTTCCCGTTTAGAAAGTAGTCCGCATATTTATTTCTACTACCAAAGTGCATGACCATGCATTTTCCAACACTGTATTTCATTTGCACTTACTTGCCTATTCTCCTAATCTGCATCCTACCTGTTTCCTCAACACTATCTGCCCTTCCACCAATCTTCATATCATCTGCAAACCTGGCCATCTATTTCATTATCTAAATCACTTCTATGGAGCGTAGAAAGAAGCGGTCCCAACACCGACCCCTGCGGAATACCACTAGTCGCTGGCAGCCAACCGGATATGGAGGAGCAATAACTTCTTTATTGAAGCATTCCCTTTTCTTGATGAAAGGAATCTAGCTCTACATGTTTAATGTGTGTCAGCCCAACCACATGGCCAACAGAGTATGGTGTGCAATTGCTTTGAACCTCTTTACCATTGGACCACGTTTTCACTCTTTCAAGCCCATGTGGCAGTTGCTGTGCAGTGGACAAACTAGAACCCGCAGCAGAAAGATATTCTCAAGGATATACAGGTAGCACATGGGGAGAAGTGACATCCAACTGTAAGTTTAGCACAAAGGGGAGAATATAAGCTTACAAATCAGAGGGCAATAGGATTGATATTGTATACTGGGGAAAAAATGCTGAAAATGAAGCGACTTATAACCTCTATAAAAACCTTACTTTTAATTCAGTCTTGTGTTTAATGGACCATAATAGGCATTCAATACAAAATTCATACTTGTCATCAGAATGCATGAATTATTATTTTCAGTGAGTCCTGAAAATGTCACAGAAAATGGGAAAAGATTTGAAATAATGGTTTAAAAAGCGATGTAATATATAACAATTTTAAAACAGCACATTCCTGCCAGCAAGTAAGGAAAACATGTTAAGAATGATCCTTTTCAAAAAAGTCAATGTTTTTTTTAATTAACAGTATTTTTGATAACATTTACAGTGAAAAAATGCTTGTAAATCTTGGCTATTGAAGCAGCATTTTTGAGGTATATTCAACACACCCTCTCACAGACATTCCCTTTATTCTACACATCTTTCCCTTACCTTCTCTTCTATGGAAAACTATCTTGGATCTCTGACTTTTGCAGTTCTGATGAAGAGTCATGGACCAGAAATATTGACTGTTTCTCTATCCACAGATGCTGATTGACCTGTTGTGCTTTTTCAGCATTTTCTCTTTTGATTTCTGATTTCTAGCACTTATATTTTTTACATTTTTATACTCAAATTAATTTTTGGGGGAAAAAAGCAAGATAAGTTGTGATTAAAATGCTGAAAATTCTGGGCATTTAAGTTACCAACACAAAAATGATCTGGAAGAACACAACAGGTCAGCAATATCTATGCTGGGAAATGGACAGTTGGCATAAAAGTTGCTCTCAGAGAAGAAAGCAGGTAATATATTAACCCTTACCAGGTATTATGAAGGCACCTTCTAGGAATTGTGAACATAAGACACAGCTAATGTGGTCTTCTCTACAATGAAGAAACCAAATGTACTCCTTGAGTGATTTATTTCCAAAGTACTGCATTCAGTTCACAAGGGTGGCAAAGGATCCTGCTCTTTGCCACTTTAGTACGAGATCCCACTCCACTCTGCCTTATCATCCCGTGGCCTCCTGCACTGTACAATGAGGCCCAATGCCAGCTAGATGAATATCACCTCATCTTCTGTCTGGGCACCAATATTCTGGACTCAACATTGAATTCTACAAATTCAAATAACTGGATTTCTCTGTATCTACAAGATCATAAGACCATAAGATATAGGAGCAGAATTAGGCCCATTTGGCCCATCGAATAGGCTCTGCTATTTCATCATGACTGATTCAATTTTCCTCTCAGTCCCAGACATTTGCCTTCTCCCTCTATCCCATCATGCCCTGACCATTCAAGAATCTATTAACCTCTGCCTTAAATATACATAAAGAGTTGGCTTCCACAGCTGCCTGTGGCAAAGAATTCGACAGATTGATGACTCTCTTGCTAAAGAATTTCCTCCTCATCTCCATTTTGAAAGGACGTCCCTCTATTCTGAGGCTCTGTCCTCTGTTCTTAGTCTCTTCCACAATAGGAAACATCCTCTCAGCATTCACTCTATCAAGGTCTTTCACCATTTGATAGTTTCAAGTGGTCACCCCTCATTCTTCTGAATTCTACTGAACACAGGCCCAGAGCCATCAAACGCTCTTCATATAACATGCCATTCAATCCATGAATAATTTTTGGGAAAGTCTTTTGAACTCTTTTCAGTTTTTGCACATTCTTTCTGTGATAAGGGCCCCAAAATGTTCACAATACTCCAAGTGAAGCTTCACCAGTGTTTTATAAAGTCTCAATATTATATCCTTGCTTTTATATTCTAGTCTTCTTAAAATGAATGCTAACACTGTATTTGTCTTCCTCACCACAGACTCAACCTGAAAATTAAACTTTAGGGAACCCTGCACAAGGGCTCACAAGTCCCTTTACAACTCAGCTTTATTTGTATTTTCTCTCCATATAGAAAATAGTCATTCTTTTCACTTCTTCTACCAAAGTGCATGACCATACACTTCCTGACACTGTATTCCATTTGCTATTTCTTTGCCCATTCTCCTAATGTATCTAAGTCTGTATCTATCTGTAACCTCTCTGCTTCCTCAATACTACCTGCCTTTTTACCTATCTTCAAGTCATCTGCAAACTTTGCAAAGAAAACCATCAATTCCATCATCCAAATCATTGACAAATAACATAAAAAGAATCGGTCCCAACACAACCCCCTGTGGAATACCACTAGTTACCGGCAGCCAACCAGAAAAGTCTCCCTTTATTCCCACTCTTTGCCTCCTACCAATCAGCCACTGCTTTATCCATGCTAGAATTCTTCCTGTAATACTATGTGCTCATAACTTGTTAAGCAGCCTCATGTGCGGCATCTTGTCAAAGGCCTTCTGAAAATCCAAGTACACAACAAAAACTGATTCTCCTTTGTCTATCCTGATCATTGTTTCTTCAAAGAATTCCTTTAGATTTGTCAGGTAAGATTTTCCCTTCAGAAAACCATGCTGACTATGGCCTATTTTATCATGTGCTTCTAAGTACCCTGAGAGCTCATCCTTAATAAGACACTCCAACATCTTCCCAGCAACTGTGGTCAAACTAATAGGCCTATAGTTTCCTTTCTTCTGCTTCTCCCCTTTCTTGAACTGTGGAGTGACATTTGCAATTTTCCTTTCTTTTGGAACCATTCCAAAATCTAGTGATTCTTGAAGGATCATTACTAATGCTTTCATGATCTCCTCAGCCACCTCTTTCAGAACTCTGGAGTGTACATCATCTGATCCAAGTGACTTCAGACCTTTGAGATTCCCAAGAACCTTCTCTCTAGAAATGATAACTTCATACACTTCGAGATCCCTGACACCTGGAACTTCCACCATACTGGCAGCATCTTACACAGAGAAGACTGATACAAAATACTTATTCAGCTCATCTGCTATTTCATTGCCCCCATTATGACCTTTCCAGCATTGTTTCCCAGCAGTCTGGTATCCACTCTTTCCTCTCTTTTACATTTTAAGTTTCTGAAGAAACCTTTGGTATCCTCTTTAATATTATTGGCTGGCTTACTTTTGATTTCCATCTTTACCTTCATAATGACCTTTTTAATTGCCTTCTGTTGGCTTTTAAAAACTTCCCATGGATCTTTGCTTTATTATATGCCCTCTTTTTTTTTTACTTTTATGGTGGCTTTGACCTTTCTTGTTAGTCACGGGTCTGTCAACTTGCCTTTAGAATACTTCTTCCTCTTTAGGATGTAATATCCTGTGCCTTCTGAATTGCTTCCCAAAATTCCTGTCAGGGTTGCTCTGCTGTCATCCCTGCTAGTGTTCTTTTCCAATCAATTCAGACCACGTCCTCTCTCACGCCTCTGTAATTCCCTTTACTCCACTGCAGTGCTGATACATCTGACTTTAGCTTCTCCTTCTCAAATTTCAGGGTGAATTTGATCATATTATGATCACTTACCCCTAAGGGTTCTTTCACCTTAGGGGCTCTAATCATTTCTGGTTCATTGCAGAACACCCAATCCAGAATAGCTGATCCTCTAGTGGCATCAACTATGAGGTGCCCTAAAAAGTCATCCTATAGACACTCTAGAAATTGCACCTTCTGTAATCCAGCCCCAACCTAATTTTCGCAATCTACCTGCATATTGAAGTCCCCCCAGGGCTTTTGAAACATTACCGTTTTGTCGTTCATTTTCTATCGCCCATTTTAATTTGTAGGCCACATCCTGACTACTGTTTGCGGCGTCTCTAGACAACTCTCCTCAGGGTCCTGTAACTCCTGCAGTTTCTTTGCTCAATCCACATTGATTCCACACCTTCTGATCCTATGTCACCTCTTTCTAATGATTTGATTTCATTTTTTACCAACAGAGCAACACCACTCCCACTGCCTTCCTGCCTATCCTTTCAATACAATCTCTATCCTTGGACAATCATTCCAAATCCAACACCTTCAGTCCAGTATTTACCCTTCTTGAATTTGTCTGCCTTTAACGTTGCAACTCATCCTGCTGACTGCAGTTTTGCCCCGATTAGCAGCCGCTCCTCACTACCCATCGCCTCTGTTTGTAAGTGAGCAACCTCATCTTCAGCACTATTATCCACTTTCCTACACTACTTTTTGCATTGAAAAATAGGCAGTTCAGGACACTAGTTACACCATGCTAATTTTTTATTCCTAATATTGTCTGTGGTCTTACCAACATCTGCCTCCACAATCTCTCCACTATCTGCTCTGGCACTCTGGTTCCCATCCCCCTGCAACTCTAGTTTAAACCCCACCGTGCAGCATTATCAAACCTTCCCAATAGGATATTAGTCCTCCTCCAGTTCAGATGCAGCCATCCTTTCTGTACAGGTTCCACATTCCCTGGAAGAGAGTCCAATATTCCAAAAATGTTATGCTCTTCCTCCTACACCAACTCCTTAGCCACATACAATCTTCCTGATTCTGGTCTTACCTGCACCGTCACAGGTAGCAATCCTGAGGTCACAACCCTGAAGGTCCTACCTTTTCGCTTAGCAGCCAACTCCCTGAACTCTCTGTGCAGAACCTCATCACTTGTCCTACTTCATCACCCGTATCAATCATCCATCTGTGATATTGACTTAGCTTGTTGGCTTTCCTCTCCTTTTTCCTATCTGTATGTGGAGGACATGTTCAGCCTAACCATTAGATCATGTTAGTCTGATTTGCATTTCACAACTCCTGCATACTTTTGTCGACATTCCTTTGTATTCCTGACCCCCACCCACCTTCCCTGTAACTTAATGAACTTGCCTGTATCTCTCCTTCCCAGTTCTGATGAAAGATCTTGGACCTGAGACATGAACTCTGTTTCTGTTCCCACAGGTGTATAAAATGATGTGAGAGGCATTGATTGTGTGGACAGTCAGAGGCTTTCCCCCAGGGCTGAAATGGCTAGCATAAGAGGGCACAGTTTTAAGGTGCTTGGAAGTAGGTACAGAGGAGCTGTCAGGGGTTAGTTTTTTACGCAGAGAGTGGTGAGTGTGTGGAATGGGCTGCCGGCGACGATGGTAGAGGCGGATACGATAGGGGCTTTTATGCAACTCCTGGATAGGTACACGGAGTTCAGAAAAATAGAGGGCTATGTGTAACCCTAGGCAATTTTTAAGGTAAGGACATTTTCAGCACAGCTTTGTGGGCTGAAGGGCCTGTATTGTGCTGTAGATTTTCTATGTTTCTATGTTTGTAGATGCAGCTTACTTGCTGAATGTCTCCAGTATTACAGTTTTATTACAGTTAGAGGTTATCTCAATTAATTGAAGCAGAAGAACTCACTGTTATGAGGATATGCAGTGCAATCGTGATTAAGTGGACAAGTTGCACTGATTGAATTATGTAAGCCTGATCTAATTTTTGCTTGCTACCTATCAAAATTAAACACCTCAAAGTTTTGCTCTAACCTTGTCTGAATGCATGATAATCAGTCTACTTATGCAATCTATAAAAGCTAAGGAAGAGAGAGGGAAATATTATAAATAGTGTCTAATGCATTGTTATCCATTAACAAACTATATTTGGGAAATCATCTTGAAACCACAAAGTGAAATGGTGTGAATCATGCTAAGTTCAATGTCAATAAATAAGCCTGCACCATAAGGAAAAGTATATCAACAATTTAATACTGACAACTGTACAATTCAGCCGAGGTACCATGAATCCTATACAAATCAGAATTTATTCCACATTTGAAAGTGCAGTGAAGGAAAGACTAATTGGATAAATCTTGAAGCTAAGATCTTTCAGCTATGGCAAGTATTTTATGAATTTAAATGAGTTTTATACTTGGAAACTATAAAACAGTTTCCTGATATCCTTTCTGAGATTTGGTGTTGCTAGGCATTTTTGTCAGGAATTTTAATGCATGTGCTACATAATTTTATTCTTGACTTTTTTATTTGGAGACCACAGTCAGTGCAGATTGGTAATAACATCTTCTCCTTGCTGACAATCAACACAGGCACGCCTCAAGGACACATGCTTAGCCCACTGCTTTACTTTCTGTACACTCATGACTGTATAATTAGGCACAGCTCAGACACCAACTATTAATTCACAGATGACACCACTGTTGTTGACAGAATATCAGGTGGTAATGAGGAGCTGTACAGGCACAAGATAGATTGGTTGGTTAAGCACTGATGCCAATGCAACCTTGTACTCAATGTCAGCAAGACCAAGAAATTGGTTGAGGGGTGAGCAGCTTCAAGTGCCTGGATGTCACCATCTCAGAGGATTTATCCTGTGCTCAGTGCATTGAAGAAAACAGGATAAAGTTCATTCAGAGTTTGAAGAGATTAGTTATGTCACCAAAGACTCTACAAATTTCTACAGATTTACCATGGAGAACATTCCAATTGGTTCCACCACTACCTCATATGGAAGTTTCAATGTACAGGATCAAAAGGAGACTCAACCAGCTCCATCTCAGTACAACAATCCCTAGCACTAAGGACATCTTCAAGAGGTAGTTCCTTGAGAAGGTATGCTTAAGGACTACCATCATCCAAGACATGCCCTCTTCTCATTACAAACATCAAGGGGGAGATACAGGAGGCTGAATATCCACACTCAATATTTTAGGAAAAACTTTTTCCCCTCTGCCATTAGATTTTTTAATGGACTATGATCTACAACTCTATTCCTCTTTTATTTCACTATTTATTAATTTACTTATTTTTTGTATGTAACTTTCTGTCATTTGTTTTATGTCATGAATGATACTACTGTCACAAAGCAACAAATTTCACAATATCTATCAGTGATAATAAACCTGATGCTGATTGAGACGGTGGAACCAGTTTTGGAAGATTATGCATATTTTGGATGTAGCAATGAGATTATTTTTTCTTGTTAATTTGTTCAGGCTGATAAATTGTCTGTTTGTGAAGTTTGTTCTTGGCCTTATGTAGTTTCTTATGTCTTTTTAAAAGGACTCTCATCTGAAGACTAAAATCTAGCTGTGGTTGTAGGAAATGTATTTTGCTTTTCTACCAAGATGTGCTGCCAGTACATAATGCTTTTACATTGATCCATGGCAATGTGCAACAGAAAAATTCTAATTTCTCCTATTTCCCTTTGAATATTCACATCCCCTAGATTCTTCCAACAGTACGAGAGGTAGTTCACCGTAACTAATTAAGCTAATGCATAACACGTCTTTGAGATGTGGAAAGAAACTGTGGTGACAGTGCGAACACGTGAACTCCACACTCACAGCACTGAAAGTCAGAGTCAAACCCAGGTCACAAGATTCAAGATTGTTTAAAGTCATTTCCGGTACACATGCATAATGGAAAATTGTTACTACGTATCTGATGCAGCACCAAAAAAAAAACACCAGAAGATAAAGAACACAATAATACAAAAACAATAAATATACCATAAATAGATAATATAGCTCATATATATAAATTGACTGCACATCAATAAACTGAAGAGTCTGTACATAAGGTGAATCTGACAAGAAATGATGATGGGGGTGTGGAGGGGTGGTTTGCTGGGTGGAAGTCTTGATCAGCCTTACTGTTTGGAGAAAGCAAGTGCAGCCTCCACCCTGATGGGAGTAGGACAAACAGCCTATGAGCAGGGTGGGTGGGATATTTCATGATGTTACTGGCCATTTTCTGGTTTATTTCTGTATCAACCTCCTGGTTGGTGGATCATTTAGTACTGGTGATGCGTTTGGGCAGTGTCGAGCCTCCCTATTCACCAGTTCAGTTTCCGCACCATGCAGTGATGCAGCATGTTTGGATGCTCTCAATTATGCAACTGTAGAAGGATGTGAATACAGTTGGTCATAATCCAGCTCTCTTCAGCCTCATCAGAAGGTAGAGGCATTGGCGAGCTTTCCTGATTGTGAAGAATATGATCCGGGACCGTGAGAGATTGTGCAAGATGTGCGCTCCCAGGAGTTTGAAACCCCTTGCAGTTTCCATTGCCGTGACGCCAATGTGAAGAGGGTGTGTGTTGGCTGAGTTCTCCTGAAGTCGATAACACTCCCTGAGTGCTCAGCCTGGCATGTTGCCTGGCCCAGCCACCTTATGGGGGTTAACTCTCTGCAGAGTCCTATTCACAGTGGCTCGTCCCATGGCTGGTGTTGTGTTGCATGACTCAAAGCATGCATAAAAGTTGTTCAGAGTGTCAGGGAGGGAGGTGTCACTGGTGCAGTTGACACTTGTTTTAAATTATATAGTCAGAAATACCCTTACTGTCCAGCCACACACAGTAGGGATCATTGTTGGACAGGTGTTCCTGAATAGTTTGTGCATTGGACAGTCTTTGGACTCTTGATGTCGAAGATGAGGTTTTTCCTGACTGCTCTGTAAGTTATTCTGTCTCTAGACCTGGAGGCATCGTCCCAAGCTTTCAGTAGGGAACACATCTCTGCATTTAGATGGGGATTCTGGTTGGGTTGTGAGGTGACTGTTCTTGAAGAGTCAACTTCCTCTGCACACTTACAGATGCAGTCAGTGACAGACAAGGCATGTTCCTTGAGATCTGTGTCTTCTTTATTTCTGGCGACCTCCTTGAACATCTGTCAGTCCATTCAAAACAGCTGTGCCATTCTGCTGTGCTTATTGATGTTCTTGATAGATGTAGACTGCTGCTGCTTGACTACTGCTATGTAATATATACTTCTTTATTAATGTGCAAAGCTGTACTGAGTTCAATATACAATATACAATATTCAATATACAATGATTGTCTTATACAATAATATCAACTCATTGACCCAGAGTCAGTTTAGATGATAAATTATCAACCCATATTATCAAAAATATTTCCCAATGTTGACAAGTATTGTGATAGATGTAAAACTGAGATAGCTACATTGACACATATGTTCTGGTCATGTTCTATATTAAAACTGTTCTGGAAGTCAGTCTTTTCGACAATTTCTAAAGCACTTAGAATCAATTTACAACCTAATAAGTTGACTGTGCATTTTGGAATAATTCCTCAAAATATTCGTGGTATTTCTCTGTCTGACCAACATGTTATTGCGTTTGTTACATTGAGAGCTAGGAGGGCCATTTTGTTGAAATGGAAGGATATATCTGCTCCTACTCTGTCACAATGGTTCTCTCAAGAGATGCTCTGTCTCAGTTTGGAGAAAATTAGAAGTCGAACCTTTGAACCTTTATTTGATTTTGAGAAGAGATGGGGCTCATTTGCTCGTTACTATCATTTCAGTTAACTGATAGATTTCCTCCACGACCTAAGTGTAAATTTTGTTTTGATATATTTTTTCTTCTTGTTGGCGGTTCAATGTTTATTTTTAGAAGCTTTCTGTATGATGCATGGCTCCGGGGTTGTGCCCTCAATGTGTTCTTTTTTTTCTCACTTTTCTTGCTTAGTAGGGTTTTTTTTAATTCATCAGAAAAAAAAAATTTTAATTATCAACCGTGGTTGCAAATTCTCTGTGTTCCCAAGAAACTAAGATGGTGAAAGAACTCAGTTACAATCAAGCATTGAGGATAGTAAACAAGCATATTTTCAGTAAGAACCTCAACATAGGTAACTATGATGCAATGAGAAGTTATGTCATTTCAGGATAAATAATCCTTTACTATCAGTCAAGAATCTTCAGGTACCTCTGATGCAGGTTGTCAGGATGAAAGAACATTTGATACTTTCCCACCAACAGGCAGCAATTAATGTGATCTCTTTTTAATCAATAACAGATGCAATCACTTCAGCCAAACAGACCTTAAAAGAAACCTATTCACACTAATGGTATTTTAGGCTATTGGCTAACTTTTTTATTGACTTGTAAAAGCTCTATAATGAGGACCCTGGGTGTCATCTGGAATTTCTATCACAATTTCATGTGGAAATATTTCCCAGTTGAAGGTTAAAGGGTCTGCTCTTTATCCACACAATATTTTAGCCTTTCTCCTGAGAACAGAGTGCAATAATGATTGAACAGTGAATAAGTAATTGATTAACTGGATAGCCAAATGATTCATTGGATTTTTCTTTCCCCAAATCCTATCTATTCTATATTGAGCTAAAGGAGAAAACAAGCTGATCATTGAAAGGTAATAGTCATAAGAAAAAATGAATAGAGCACTTTACATTTAACATTGCAAAGAGCTGGAAGAGAGTGTAGAACAAAATTGCTGGTGTTTAATGTGAAACTGTGAAGAAATGTTTATGGGATTATTAATCTGAAAATTACCGATTAGATAAAAATAAGTGGTTGCAAATGGATACAGCAAGGAGGTGACAGTGAGAATGCTTTCATGTGTATTTATATTCTGCTGAATCTGAGGGGTATTTTATGTGTTTCCCCAATGATAGAATCTGGATCACCTGGATTTTATAGAAAGTTGGTAAAAGTAATTTTGGACCATAATAGAGGCATCTGAATATCAGAACCCTGAATGAAACCATCGATGCTCAAGGAATTTCATGACCTCAAAATTCCCCATATATTTTACAGCCAATGAAATTCTTGATTATATTGGAGTAATTTGGCACTGCCAAATACCATGAACAACAAGAGTTAAATAACCAGGTGATCTGCTTTACTGAAGCCAATTTTCAGCAAGGTCCTTTTTTTTCTCAAGCGGTGCAATGTGATTTCTGTTGAAAATTCATTTTAAAGGCCAAAAAAACCCTCATTTTAATAATTTAATACACAAAGGGCAAATGATTAGTGTCACTGTTGTTTGGACCCACAAAGCTTTAGGGAAAAAATCTGCAAAAATTAAAATGAATCAACATTCTTATTATTTAATTGCAGAAGAGAGTTTAGGATAATGTACTTTAGGCAAATTAGAAAATTTCATCGAAAAGAGAATACAAAGCATGATGTATAAAGAATTTTTGTAATACTTTGCTTGTCTTTAAAAGACTGGAGATTTTAAATGTTTAGTTGTGCAAACAAACTGAGTTCTTTCTCCCTGTGTCATTTGTAAGGAATCTTTTGACCCATGCACCCCTTTCAATTGCGATTCATTGATTTAAAGGAAACATCCAATAAGAATTGTCAATTTAATTTAGATTCCAAATGCAACACATTGGTTAGGCTTAGATTTTTCTAGAAAGAAGAGACCATGCATTGATAATTGCAGCTTTTACAAGATCAATACTACATCCTTGATGCTCTGTACCTTTGATGGGAATAGTAGATGGACATCAGAATTAGAGCAGAAATGCTGTAAAGCCTTCAACAAGAAACAGTTAACATTGCAAGTCATAACTTCCAGTTCGGGCTTTGGATGTGTGGCCCCTTACTTATCATGATGTAGGAAAAATGGTGTCACAGTTTCTATATTCTCATGTTTCTTGGAAATCTCTAACCCCATGACCAATCCAAGTGGAAAAGAAACATTTGGAATTGTGTTAAACCTTGAGTCCGTGTATTGGAAGGACAGGAAAATTTTGTGTATGTGAGGGACTAAGCAGAACTCTTGCAAACTACCCACTCACCTGCCCAGTCCTTCAGAACCCACGACATTAAAGTGAAAGTAAGTCATCCACAATACCAAACACTGCTGCAGTTTAAATCTGAGAAACTCATAAAACTCAGATTAATATAGATCGGAAACTGGTCCTTCAGCCCACTGGATGTCTGCCAACCACCAAGCGCTCAGCTTACACTTTTACCATTTATAAATCTCTTGATGACACAACTACTGTTGGCAGAATTTCAGATGGTAATGAGAAGGCGTACGAGAATGGAAATACATCAGCTGACTGAGTTGTGTCGCAGCGACAACCTTGCACTGATCAGTAAGACCGAAGAGTTGATTGTGGACTTCGGAAAGGGTAAGATGAGAGCGCACACACCAGTCCTCATCGAGGGATCAGAAGTGGAAAACATTGAGCAATTTCAAATTCCTGGGTGTCAAGATTTCTGAGGATTTATTCTGGGCCTAGCCTATTGATCCAGTTACAAAGAAGACACAACTGTGGCTATATTTCATTAGGAGTTTGAGAAGATTTTGTATGTCACCAAAGACACCCACAGATTGCTACAGGTGTATTGTGGAGAGCATTCTAACTGGCTGCATCACCTTCTGGTGGGTTATGGGGGGCACTGCACAGGATCAGAAAAAGCTGCGGAAAGATGTGAACTCAGTCAGATCCATCATGGGCACTAGCCTCCCCAGCATCAAGGACATCTTCAACGAGCTGTGCCTCAAAAAGCCAACATCCATCATTAAGGGCCCCATTACCAAGGATATACCCTCTTCTCATTGCTGCCATCAGGGACGAGGTATAGGAGCCTGAAGACACACAGTCAATGATTCAGGGATAGCTTCTCCCCCTCTGCTATCAGATTTCTGAATGGACAATGATCCCATGAACAATGCCTCCCCACTTTTTATTTATCTTTTTACATTACTTATTTAATTTAACTATATATATTTACAGTAATTTTTCAGTTTTTTATTATTATGTATTGCAATGTACTGCTGCTGCAGAACAACAAATTTCTCAACATATGCCAGTGATATTAAACCTGAATCTGATTCTGAATTCCTCTGTTCTTAGTGGTAAAAACATAAATCTCTGTATAAGGTTTTATTTGCAATTTGATGATAAATGAGCAGGCTGCCCTATTTAATCTCAGCTCCATTAGTTTGCATTGTGACCTCCTTTATGTTATTGGTGATTCCTACTTGTAATGAATGGAACTATAGACAGGTATATCATTAAATTGCTGTCTCTCTCCCGCTCATCAAGCTGATGCTTTGTGAAGTGAGTTATTCTCTTTCAGAAACAAAAGAAAGTCTGCAGATGCTAGAAATCCAAAGCAACATACACAAAATGCTGGAGTATGTCAGGCAGTATCTATGTAGATGAATAAACAGTAGATATTTCCAAACAAGGTCCTTCTTCAGGACTGGAAAGGAAATGGGAAGAGGCCAGAGTAAAAAGGTGGGAGGAGTGGAAGAAGGATAGCTTGAAGGCAATAGGTGAAGCCAGATCGTTGGAGAAGTAAAGGACTGGAGTTGAAGGAATCTAATAGGAGAGGAGAGAGGAACATAGGAGAAAGGGAAAGAGGAGGGACAGCAGGGAGTTGATAGGCAGTTGAGAAGAGGTAAGAGGCCGGAGTAGGGAATAGAAGAGGGGAGGAAGTAGGGAAAACTTTGTTTTTACCAGAAGAAGAAATAGATATTCGTGCCATCAGGTTGGCAGCTGCCCAGATGGAATATACTATATGGTGTTGAGCCTCCACCCCGAGACTCGTTGTAAACTGGGGGACCACTTCGTCAAGCACCTCCGCTCCATCTGCCAAAAGCAGAACTTCTAGTTGGCCAAACATTTTAATTTCAATTCCCATTCCAGTTCCAATATGTCGATCCATGGTCGCCATCTGTGCCAAGATGAGGCCACCATCAGGGTGGAGGCACAACACCTTGTTTGGGTAGCCTTCAACCGGATGGCATGAATATCGAATTCTCCTTCCGGTAAAAAAAAATTCCTCCCCTTCTCCTCTTCTTCTTTCCCCTACCCTGGCTTCTTACTTCTTCTCACCTGCTTATCACCTCCCCCTGAGTCCTATCCTCCTTCCCTTTCTCCTATGGTCCACCCTCCTCTCCTATCTGATTCCTTTTTCCCTAGCCTTTTACCTTTCCCACTCACCTGGCTTCACCTATCACCTTCTAGCTTCTCTATCACCTTCTCTAGTGCCTTTAACACCATCCAGCCCAAGATCTTAAAGCACAAACTAACGGAGATGGGAGTAGACTCTCACATGGTGGATTGGATAGTGGACTACTTGACAGATAGACCTCAGTATGTGCGGTTGGGAGACTGTAGGTCTGACACAGTGGTCAGCAGCACAGGAGCGCCACAGGGAACCGTACTATCTCCGGTCCTGTTCACCCTGTACACATCTGACTTCCAATATAACTCGGAGTCCTGCCATGTGCAGAAGTTCGCTGATGACACGGCCATAGTGGGGTGTGTCAGGAATGGACAGGAGGAGGAGTATAGGAAACTGATACAGGACTTTGTGATATGGTGCAACTCAAACTACCTGCGTCTCAATGTCACCAAGACCAAGGAGATGGTGGTGGACTTTAGGAGATCTAGGCCTCATATGGAGCCAGTGATCATTAATGGAGAATGTGTGGAGCAGGTTAAGACCTACAAGTATCTGGGAGTACAGTTGGACGAGAAGCTAGACTGGACTGCCAACACAGATGCCTTGTGCAGGAAGGCACAGAGTCGACTGTACTTCCTTAGAAGGTTAGCGTCATTCAATGTCTGCAGTGAGATGCTGAAGATGTTCTATAGGTCAGTTGTTGAGAGCGCCCTCTTCTTTGTGGTGGCGTGTTGGGGAGGAAGCATTAAGAAGAAGGACGCCTCACGTCTTAATAAGCTGATAAGGAAGGCGGGCTCTGTCGTGGGCAAAGTACTGGAGAGTTTAACATCGGTAGCTGAGCGAAGGGCGCTGAGTAGGCTACGGTCAATTATGGAAAACCCTGAACATCCTCTACATAGCACCATCCAGAGACAGAGAAGCAGTTTCAGTGACAGGTTACTGTCGATGCAATGCTCCTCAGACAGGATGAAGAGGTCAATACTCCCCAATGCCATTAGGCTTTACAATTCAACTGCCAGGACTTAAGAACTTTTTTTAAAGCTATTATTAATGCTTTTTGAGTTAGTGATTTAGATGCATATCATATTATTACTGAGTTAAGTATTGTATGTAATGAGTTTTTGCTACAACAAGTGTATGGGACATTGGAAAAAAATGTTGAATTTCCCCATGGGGATGAATAAAGTATCTATCTATCTATCTATCTATCTATCTATCTATCTATCTATCTATCTATCTAGCTGTCCTCCTTCCCCCCCCCCCCCCCCACCTTACTATTCTCTTTCAGGTATTCCTGCAGCCCACTAGAAGCACCTTGGATGCTTTGAAGATAACAGAAACTGTATTCCAGCATCTGCAGATGTTCTCTAGTTTGTACCAGAAGGGTTTGTATTGTTTGTTTTAATAAGGAGGATCCAATAACAGGATGGGAATTACAGTGACAATTACTTTCAAATTCCAACAGTCTGCACTACTTTTACACTTGCTTATGAATATGAGTACCAGCAAGCTTTAAAAAAAAACAAGTTGAGAAAACGGACCTACTTGCTTGGCTTGAAAACTCCAAACTTCTTTTTGCTTTTTGTCAGGTCCTGATGGGAAATGAGACAATACAGGCAGATGGATCATTTGCCAGCAGCATGGATTTTCATTCAAAGAATGACTTCAGTGAGCGAAGGTGCAATGTGTTCTCTCACCATTTGCAAGAGCAACTGTCAAGTCTTTCAAATGCAAAGTGACAAGTACAATAGAGTGATGGATAACAATTGATGCCTGGCATGGGATTGGACAATGTGAAACATGGGGATATATGCAACAAGTATTGATAATGATTTCTAGTACAGAACTACTTTAAGCAATGTTTGAAGAAATACCATTGTAATTTTAACAGCAGCCACTTGAAGTGAGGAAGAAAACATCATTTTTGCAGGTCAAAGAGTGAATGTAAGTGGTTCGCAGGCAAAGAAAGTACCACTCAAGTGTCCAACATCTTAGAATACATCTGAATTGAGGGCATTCTATATTGCTCTTGCCTTCTATTGTGAAACTGCTAAAATCTTTTGGGATTATGGTTGTGTTGGACTAGAAAATATTCTGGACTGCTAGACCTTATTCCTATTAATAAAACAATATACCTTTATTTCACTTTTTTTCAAACATGTTCTGCAATAGTAATAAAATTTTCAATGAACTCTGTCTGTTTAAAGAGTGTGCAACAAACAGGGCCCCAGTAATTTTAAATGGATTATGGGCAATGAGGCCTTGGTGTGTTTAAAGGAAGTGTGGAAAAATAATCTGGTGAGTTTAAAGCGAACATGGGAAACAGGGCCTCGACGTGTTTAAAAGGAGTGCAGGAAATGGAGCTTGGCAAGTTTTAAGGGAGTTTGGGAAACATAACCTGGTGAGTTTAAAGGGAGATATATAAATAGAACCTGGTGAGATAGATCATAGTATTTCTGAACAAAACCGAATAGGGCCAGACGGGACATTTTGGTGTTCCAAAGATTGTGAGGATCTGTTGGTTTGTGCATTGTGAAAGTGAGATTTGAAAAAGCCAATGGGGCCAGTCGAGACATTTGGTGTGTTACAGATCATGGAGTACTTATGCCCCTGGCAAAGACCAATAAAATGATGTTAGGCTTAAGTAGAGTGGCCATTGTTGGAATGGGACAGCGTCAGTGTGGAGAGTTAAAGCTTTAGTGAGAAAAGGAGAAGGCCATTTTGTGAATAGGCTGGTGGAGGAGCCTAAGATCTGAGGCTTTGGCTCAAGGCATTTCAATCAGGAGGCACAGGTGAGTAGCAGATAAGTTTTTTATTAAATTATTTGTTTCATGTAACTAAAAAGATACCGAATTACAACTTATTGAATAAAAAAGGGATGCGGGATCAGGTGATATGTTGTAATTGCATGTTGTTGGGGGGGGGGGGGTCTGTAGTTCAATCCCATCATTGTGATTCCACACTTCCCACACTTCCCCTGTACCATCTCCACAGACACTCATTCATCCATGCTATCACCTCATTCCCTAGGCAGTTTTAGAGTAGGTTACATGGTTGGCGCAACATTGTGGGCTGAAGGGCCAGTAATGTGCTGTAGATTTCTATGTTCTATGTGCACTCACTTGCCCCATTGAAATGTTCTTACAACCAATGACCTCACTTTAAGGACTCTTTATTTCATTTTCCTTATTTATTGCTATTTATTTATGTATGCTTTTGCACAGTTTGTTGTCTTCTGCACTCTGGTTGATCTTTCATTGAACCTGTTGTAGTTACTATTCTATAGATTTGCTGAGGATGCCCACAAGAAAATTAATCTCACAGTTGTATATGATGGCATATACAGTATGCACTTTAATAATAAAACTTACTTTGAACTTTGATCAACCACATACATGCATACCACCAAACAAAACAATGTTTCTCAGACCAAGGTGCACACCACAGTACATATAACTCACACACAACATGTAAAGTAACATTACCACATATAAATTAACAAATAATGAAATATATTCCAGGAGATTGACATTTAGCATAGGGTGCATTTACAATGTAAGTTAAAAAGTAAACAGAATAACACTACCGGTGTTTTCTAAGTGAAGAGACTGGGAAAGGTGGCCAGAAGTTCAGTCGTCTCACAGTCTGGGGGATAAAGCTGTTACCCATTCAGACAGTCTTTGTCCGAATGCTGTGATGCCTCCTGTCTGATGGTAGGGATCAAGGAGATTGTGGGATAGAAGAGAAGGATACTTGACAATGCTAATGGCTCTGTGTACATAGCACTCCTGGTAAATATCTTGGATGGATGGAAGACAGACCCCAATATTCCTCTCAGCAATCCTCACAATGCTTTATAGGGTATTGCAGTCATCTACCTTGTAATTTCCATACCCCCAAATGGTAATGCAGCTGGTCAGGACATTATCAGTGGCCCTCCTAGAAAAATTGTTTAGAATGAAAGTCTAACAACAATGAAAATGAAAATCTCACCTTAATCTCTTCAAGATGGCTAAAAACACACAGACAAAGGACTGGAGGAACTCAGCAGGCCAGGCAGCATCTATGGAAAAGAGTATAGTTGATGTTTCAGGTTGAAACCTTTCTGCAGGACTGGAGAAGAAAAGCTGAAGAGTAGATTAAAAAGGTAAGGGGAGAGGAAAGAGAAACAGAAGGTGATAGGTGAAACCTGAAGGGGAGGTATGAAGTAAAGAGCTAGGAAGTTGATTAGTGAAAGAGACAGAAGGCCACGGAAGAAAAGAAAAGGGGGAAGGAGCACCAGAGGTTGGTGATGGCTTGTCAAGGAGATAAGGTGAGAGAGGGAAAGGGGGATGGAAAATGGTGAAGGAGAGAGGGATGGGTAGCATTACCAGAAGTTCGAGAAATCGATGTTCATGTCATCAGGTTGGAGGCTACCGAAACTGAATATAAGGTGTTGTTCCTGTATCCTAAGTGCATCCTCATCACAGCTGTAGAGGATGCCATAGCTAGACATATCAGAATAGGAATGGTACATGGAATTAAAATGGGTGGCTACTGGGAGATTGCACCTTTTCTGGCATTTCCAACATTAGCAGACTTTCTCTTGTTTATGATAAGAAGACTAAAAATGTGGTGTTGAATGATCCAGTAAATTCATATATTATGTACACACACAGAAACTATCCCTAAATCTATCAAGTTTTCAGTAAATTCAATAATTTTGACTCCATAGATCCTTGTGTAAAGAATTCCAAATACTCAGCCCCCTCAGTGTGAAGAAATTCCTCCCTATCTCAGTCCTAAGTAGCCTCTTGAATATTCTGAGGTTGTGACCGTTGCTTTTAGGTTCCCAGTTTGGAGAAACATCTTTTCTTTATCCAACCTGTTAGGTTCTGTGAGAACCTTGTAAAGTTCAATGAAATCTCCTCTCATTCTTCTTAATTCCAGAGAAGACAGATCTATTCAATTCCTCATTATATGCCAAATACATGGTTCTAACATTCATAGAACCAATTTATTGAATCTTTATTGCAATCATGTTCAGAGGCCACATTACTGCAGTAGGACATTTTCTCTTGTTTACCAAAATGTTTCTGTATTAAAAGCCAAGATATCATTAACTTCTTAATCATTTGCCACTCCCTGCTGAACGTCGACGACTCCTCGGTAGAGATCGTTAAGAGCACCAAATTTCCTTTGTGTTCACCTGGCGGAGAATCTCACCTGGTCCCTCAACACCAGCTCCATTGCAAAGAAAGCCCAGCAGCATCTCTACTTTCTGCGAAGGCTGAGGAAAGCGTCTCCTCCCCCGCCCCCCCCCCCCCATCCGCATCACATTCTACAGGGGTTGTATTGAGAGCATCCTAAGCAACTGCATCACTGCCTGGTTCGGAAATTGCACCATCTTGGATCGCAAGATCCTGCAGGGGATAGTGAGGTCAGCTGAGAAGATCATCGGGATCTCTCTTCCTGCCATCACAGACATTTACACTACATGCTGCATCTGCAAAGCAAACAGCATAATGAAGGACCCCATGCACCCCTCATACAAACTCTTCTCTCTCCTGCCGTCTGAGAAAAGGCACCAAAGCATTCGGGCTCTCACGACCAGACTATGTAACAGTTTCTTCCCCCAAGCGATCAGACTCCTCAATACCCAGAGCCTGGACTGACACCTTATTGCCCTGTTGTCTTGTTTATTATTTATTGTAATGCCTGCACTGTTTTGTGCACTTTATGCAGTCCTGGGTAGGTCTGTAGTCTACTGCAGGTTTTTTTCTGTGTTGTTTTTTACGTAGTTTAGTCTAGTTTTTGTACTGTGTTATGTAACACCATGGTCCTGAAAAATGTTGTCTCATTTTTACTATGCACTGTACCAGCAGTTGTGGTCGAAATGACAAAAAAGTGACTTGACTTGACTTGATACTCACATATTGGTTTTAATAATGAGCATCCAAAGGTGCCTAAATCCCTGTGAGCAGATCTGTCACTATTGAATGAACCAAATGCAGTTACAGAATTACAGACAGACAGAAAGGATCAATGCAAATGAAGACAATTGCTGCTAGTTTTGTGTACAGGCCAGCTTGGAATTCAGATCTAGGAGAACTATCCAGTTGATGCGCCATTTGTTAGGATTATTTAACAATACATTAGGAAACAATATTACCTGGAGGATAGAGGATTAGTTAACTAATAGAAAGCAGAGAGTTGGGATACATGGGTTTTCTCTGGTTGGCAATCAGTGGTGAGTGGTGTGCTGCAGGGGTCAATGCTGGGCCTGCAACTGTTCACGATATACATTATGGAAGAGGGGACCAAGTGAGGTGTATCTATGTTTGCTGATGATACTAAATTGAGTGGTTAAGCAAATTGTGCAGAAGATACAGAGAGCCTGCACAGAGATATAGGTATGTTAAGTGAGTGGACAAGGGTCTGGCAGATGGAGTACAAAGTTGGTAAATGCGAGGTCATCCACATTGGAAAGAAATATGAAATAGCAGATTTTATTTAAATGGTAAAAAAATTACAGCATGCTGCTGTGCAAAGGGATTTGGGAGTGTTTGTGCACGAATCACAAAAGGTTGGTTTGCAGGTGCATCAGGCTATCAGGAAGGCAAACGGAATGTTGAGCTTCATTGCTAGAGGGATTGAATTTAAGAGCAGGGAGATTATGCTGCAATTGGACAGGGTACTGGTGAGGCTGCATCTGGAATACTGTGTGCAGTTCTGGTCTCCTAACTTGAGGAAGGATATACTGGCTTTGGAGGCAGTGCAGAGGAGGTTCAGCAGGTTGATTTCAGAGATGAGGAGGTTAGACTATGAGGTGAGATTGAGTTGCCTGGGACTGTACTCACCGGAATTCAGAAGAATGAGAGGAGATCTTATAGAAACATATAAAATTATGAAAGGGATAGATAAGATAGAGGCAGGAAAGTTGTTTCATCTGGTAGGTGAGACTAGAACTAGGGGACATAGCCTCAAGATTCGGGGGATTAAATTTAGGATGGAGAATGCTTTTCTCAGAGGGTGGTGAATCTATCAAATTCTCTGCCCAATGATGCAGTGAAGGCTACCTCAGTAAATATATTTAAGACAAGGTTGAATAGATTTTTACATAGTAGGGGAATTAAAGGGTTATGGGGAAAAGGCAGGTTGGTGGAGATGGGTCCATTGCCAGATCATCTATAATCTCATTGAATGGTGGAGCAGGCTTGATGGGCCAGGTGGCCTATTCCTGCTCCTATTTCTTATGTTCATACGTTCTTATGACTAATGAATCAAGTGAACATAATTTTCTGTGCAAAGGGATGTGACAATTTATTGGTCCTTGTTGTTAGTTATGCTAAATTATTGGAAGTTAAGCACGTGGGAATTTTCATGATCATAGAATGTACATTAAATGAATTGAGAACAATTTGTCTCTGTCATGGATGACTGGAAGAAAGATTTCTAGCAACTGATCACAATTTCACTCATGTTAATATGAAGCTCTTTTCTAGAAAATGGTATTTATATGGTATCAAATGGAACAGCTGAACTTTCCATCGGAATAGTTAATGATGCCTCATAGAAACTAATACACCAAGGGTTCTCATTTTCTTGCAAAATGCACTATTTGACAAATAAACTCTTCTCAGGCTTCTCAGGTATAGTTATCAATTATAAAGAATGTTTTGATGACAAACTCCAACATCTTCATCAGGAATGAAGATGGCAGAGTTTGCCATTGAAATGTCTGTTAAAGTTGATACCTGTACCCAGCTGGAAGCCCAATAATAGTTTATTCATCAGACATGTCAGACATGAAGTAAAGAGCTGGGAAGATTATTGGTGGAAGAGATAAAGGGCTGGAAAAGGGTGAGTCTGATAGAAGAGAACAGAAGGCCATGGAAGAAAGGAAAGGGGGGAGCACCGGGGGAGGTGATGAGCAGGTAAGGAGATGAGGTGAGAGAGGGAAATGGTGAAGGAGTGGGAGGAGCCATTACCGGAAGTTCGAGAAATCAATGTTCATGCCATCAAGTTGGAGGCCACCCAGACAGAATATAAGGTGTTGCTGCTCCAACCTGCTTGTGGCCTCATCATGAGAGTAGAGGAGGCCATAGACTGACATGCCGGACTGGGAATGGAAAGTGGAATTAAAATAGGTGGCCACTGGGAGATCCTGCTTTTTCTGGCAGATGGGAGCATGGGTGAAGCCTTCTCCCAATCTACATTGGGTCGCACTGATATATAGGAGGCCACACCAGGAAGACCAGATACAGTAAATGACCCCAACAGACTCACAGGTGACATGTTGCCTCACCTGGAAGGACTGTTTGGGGCCCTGAAAGGTAGTGAGGGAGGTGTGGCCATTGTACCGCTTGCAAGGAGGGAGACCAGTAGGGAGCGATGAATGGACAAGGGAATTTAAGTGAATCTTCGTGACAGAGTGAAACAGAAACAAAAGAGTCATTAAGTCAGATCAGAGATTTCAGATCAAAGATAGGTTCAAATCTTGAACCCCCAGAAACAAAACAAATGCAATGGAGCAGTGTGTGGCTTTAAACAATATCTCATCCAGATGGATCAATCACCTGACTCAAAGACAGATAAAGGCACATTTAAATAATGCCTCAGAATTCGTGGCATTCCCTGCAACAGATTCCACAAGACCACCACAATCATCAGGGCTGTCGGAAAGCTCAAAGCAAGTAGTACTGTGTTGAAACAGCAGAAAACAGAGTGCCTGCAGAGGAGTCCGCTGAACACATTTGTCCAGGTGGGTTCAGAAGTGAGAATGTTTCTTCTGAATGTGGAAGTAAAAAAGTAATTAGATCTGTGAGAAGAATGATCAGAATTTACAACTTGAGGCAAGACTAAGTCTAGAGCTCAATGTTTAATTTATAACCAAATGCAAACAGAGTATAATGTATTTTGGTAACTGGTTAACAGCCAAAGAGCTTAGCCTAATTTCATATATTATGGATTTGATTGGATGACTGCTTTATAGCGTACCTGGACATAATTAAATCAGTCCTGCCTAGGAGCAGGTAGACTCCACATATATACGTTTGTACATATACAGTTACTTCCATAAATTAGCTTTTTCTTGATGTTTAATGGGCATCCTCTATTGTCAATGTTCACGTGAATAATAAGGTGATTCTCCAGTGGTTGCTTGAGTCATTAAAACTGTAACAGTTACAAACACCAATTTTTATCATTCTTCTTTCTGGATTTTTGCTGCCTGGATTTAGCAGCCACTCTTCTTACATTTCAGCACTTGAAAAAATAGATAATTGGCTGTAGAATGTTTTGGGAGGTTCCAAAACTGTAGAAGACAGCAAAATTGCAAGATTTAACTTTGCCAAAGTTCATACTAGTTTATAAATAGAGCACAAGTAAGTGATAGGATATTTTATTATGGATGGAGACTGTCTTCAACATTAAGCCCAACTTCAGCTCTTTTTGACTTTGTAACCATTGTAGTGTTGTGAAGTGGGTCGCCACACCATGTTCATGGTTAGAGTTATGACCCAATACGATGCCACATCTATCTCGAATTCAGAAGCTTGCTTATATCCTTTGAGAAAAGGAACTTTGCATTTAGAGTTATCATTTTAAGATCAGATTTATAATTTAAATATTTACAATGAATTATGACAAACCTGAATATCCATTGGCCTGTTTTTTAAACTTGAGTATCTTCTGGTGGTGCCTGACAGTGATATGATTTGAGCTGCCAGAGAGTGTTGAGTTGTAAAGTCATCAGAGAGCTAAATTACCCTGCAGACTTAAAGCAATCAAGGATAAGCAATGTTGTTCATATTGCCTTGTCTCCATGTCAGATCCTCTAATGACATCTTCAGTTCTATTTAAATATATATATTTTTCTCAGTAGACATTATATATACACAATGGATTTGATTTCTACTCTCAGGTGAACTGACCTAGAAACTCATAAGTAGCATAATTGCAATTATGGTATGATCCATTTACTGTGTTGGGTAAAGATGATTTCCTGCAGATCTGATCATTCATTCTGCTGGACAAAGACTTGGTGAAAATTAAACTGGGAAAAGTTGTGTGTCTTGATTCATTTTTTAAATTATAAATGAGAACATGGACATTTAACTTTAATTTCAGTAAATAAATTCAGCAAAATCTTATTTCTAAATCATGAAGATTATTAAGCAAAACTCTTTCATATCTTAACATGCTAATGATGCATCTCTGACCAATTGATGTTTATCTGGCAGTGTGGCCTCTCTTTGTAAGAATGGGTAAATCTGAAACACACCTAGTTTTCAACAACCAGCCTTGGGTAGCCTTGGCTAGCAGCAAATGCTCAATTGTCTTTATTGTTTTTATCTATATGATGCCAGTTAATTCCCACTAGAAAATACCAAACAAGATACCTAGAAATATATTTTGCAGTTAAAAAGTCATCACAAGTATCAAATATCTGTTCCTGTAATTCTATAACTTAACATGATCTGTGCTGAATTCTACCACATAGAAAAAAAATGGTCTTTTGCCCTAAACTAAATGAAAAATGGTAAGAAATGAAGAAATCAATGTCTTCATCTTGCTGCAGTTATGCTTGAACAGAGAGACACATAACTTTAGTTCCCCAGAAACCTGACAATGCTCAGGCGAAGGCATCATAAGACCATAAGATATAGGAGCAGAAGTAGGCCATTCGGTCCATCGAGTCTGCTCCGTCATTCAGTCATGGGCTGATCCAATTCTTCCAGTCATCCCCACTCCCCTACTTTCACCGCATACCCTTTGATGCTCTGGCTAATCAAGAACCTATCTATCTCTGCCTATGACTCGGCCTCCACAGACTTACCACCCTCTGACTAAAGTAACTTCTCCACATCTCAGTTCTAAAAGGACGTCATTCAATCTTGAATTCATGCCCTCTTGTCCTAGAATCCCTTACCATGGGAAATAACTTTGCCATATCTAATCTGTTCAGGCCTTCTAACATTCAGAATGTTTTATGAGATTCCCCCCTTATTCTCTTGAACTCCAGGGAATACAGCCCAAGAGCTGCCAGGCACTCCTCATATGGTAACCTTTTCGTTCCTGGAATCATTCTCGTCAATCTTCTCTGAACTCTCTCCAATGTCAGTATATCCTTTCTAAAATAAGGAGCCCAAAACTGCACACAATACCAAGTGTGGTCTCATGAGTGCCTTATGGAGCGTCAACATCGCATCCCTGCTCTTATATTCTATACCTCTAGAAATGAATGCCAACATTGCATTCAACTTCTGCACCACCGACTCAACCTGGAGGTTAACCTTTAGGGTATCCTGCACAAGGACTCCCAAGTCCCTTTGCATCTCTGCATTTTGAACTCTCTCCTCATTTAAATAATAGTCTGCCCGTTTGTTTCCTCCACCAAAGTGCATAACCATACACTTTACAACATTGTATTTCATTTGCCACTTCTTTGCCCATTCCTCTAAACTATCCAAGTCTCTCTGCAGGCTCTCTGTTTCCTCAACACTACCTGCTGCTCCACCCATCTTTGTATCATCAGCAAATTTAGCCACAAATCCATTATTACCATGGTCCAAATCATTGACATACATTGTAAAAAGCAGCGGTCCCAACACTGACCCCTGAACTCCACTGGTAACCAGCAGCCAGCCAGAATAGGATCCCTTTATTCCCTCTCTCTGTTTTCTGCCAATCAGCCAATGCACCACCCACGCTAGTAACTTCCCTGTAATTCCATGGACTCTTATCTTGCTAAGTAGCCTCATGTGCGGTACATAGTCAAAAGCCTTCTGAAAATCCAAGTACACCACGTCTACTGCATCTCCTTTGTCTACTCTGCTTGTAGTTTCCTCAAAGAATTGCAGTAGGCTTGTCAGGCAGGATTTTCCTTTCAGGAAGCCATGATGGCTTTAGCCTATCTTGTCATGTGCCTCCAGGTACTCCACTTTTGCATAACACTGTTAATTTGTGAGCTAAAGTTCCTCTCCCCTAAAAACTGTGTAACTATCCATAAAAAGCTGTTTGAGCACTTGCTATGTAAATATAAAAGACTGAAAGGAGAAATGAAGCATGCATCCAGTGTGATGTGGATTGGTGTGCGGAGGCTGCACATGATGATGGGTCACCCAGGAAAATGGGTCAAAGAGCCACATGAGTTCAGCTTGTTATCAACACTTGCCAGACATTCTTCTACAATGAAGTCATTTCCACATATCATTGTAATTTTTCTGTGAGGAAGCTGACCATTCACGTGCGAAATTCTGAAGATCCATTATGGGAGGCTGCATAGAGTGCCACACTTTTAACAATAACAGGCTTTTTATTCCAGGCCCTAAGGGAAGTATTACATGGAGCAATTGGAATGCATTTCATATGCACTGAAGGTCAAAAGACTCTGATATCAGCTGTTTGCTCTCTATTGAAATTTAATCATGTAAGCAAAATATTTCATTCTTCTCTGAGGTTTTAATTTCTAAAGCAAGAAAAGAAAGGAAATTAAAGTCTTTCCTTTTAACAAATGTGAATGAAAATACTTTATTTTTCACTTGCTATTTTTTGATCTCTCTGAAGTCCAGTCTGACCTCTGTAAAAGTGGTGTTCACTTTGGGCACTTTCAACATTGGCTCCATGCTGACAGATCCAAGCGAATCAAACCCAACCTCAAATTTAATTGACTGAATTTGCCAAACTTTTCTAGAAAATAGAATATAATTCTTGGCAAGAGTTTTGCCAGTGCAGTTTTTAACATTTTAAGAAGCAGGTAAAGACAACGATAAAGTATGAGCACACACAAAATGCTGGAGGAGCTCAGTAGGTTAGGCAGCATCTATGGAAAGGAATAAAGAGCTGACGTTTTGGGCCAAGACGCCTTGTTAGGACTGGAAAGTGGGGGGGGGGGGAGAAGGGAAAGCTGGAATAAGAAAGTGGGATCAGTGGGGTAGTTGAAGCAGTACAAGCTAGAAGATGATCGGCAAAGCCGGGTGAGGAGGAAGGTAGGTGGTGGCAGAGGGGTGGTGAAGTGAGAAGCTGTGAAGTGATATGTGGAAAAGGTAAAGGGTTGAAGAAGAAGGAATCTGACAGGAAAAGGGAGTGGAACATGGCAGGAAGGGAAGGAGGAGTGGCACCAGAGAGGGGCACCAACGTGGTAGCTTAGCTCTGCATCTTATTACCAGACACCCAGCATGCTGTTCCTGCTTGCTATTTAAAGTTTTAAAAATGAGCAACAGAAGTGAATTTGATCATGCTTTATGAACATTTCAGCAAACCATGCAGCATTTGGAGTTAATGGACGTAGTAACTGTTCACAGGAGTGGAACTGTTAGGCCCAATAGGTTTGATCGAAAGAATGTAAAAATGCTAGCCTGTGGATAGCTTACTTTTTTTACACACAAAAAAATCTGGTGCTAATACATCCAACATGCATAAGAACTGTGGACATTCATTCCTTGCTAGGGATGAGCCAGCTTCCTGCTCAGAACACATTGTAAATTCCCAGGATACCCATTTAAACTTACATAGTCATGGAGTTATAAACTACCGCTATGCCTATTCTGTTTGCAACACCTATTTCCATATCATTTTCCATACTTTCTCACAATAAGAGCTCTGCCAAGTCTATGATGGCTCTCAGAACAATTCTATTAATCCCACTCCCCACTTAATTCCCCATAAACCATTTAAATCACACACCAATTAACTGATCCTGACTCTCATATCATCCACCTGCTCCAACAGCATGTACATTCTCCAATTAAGCTATCAACCCACTTGTCTTTTGGACATGGGGAACACCCACACAGCCACAGAAAGAACATTCAAATGCTTGTTGATAGTGGATACCAAGATCAGGATCACACTTGGGTCGCTGGAGCTTAAGGGGGCAGCGCGAGTATCACATCACTGTCGTACCCTTTTAGGTACATGGATGGTGAAATCAGTTCCCAATTAGCTGTAGTGTAGACTGTGAATATTGCATTCATCCTCTGGACTGCAGAGCTGCAAAACCAGCAGAATTTAATCAGAATCAGAATCAGGTTTATCATCACTGGCATGTGACATGAAATTTGTTAACTTCGCAGCAGCAGCAGTTCAATGCAATACATAATACAGAAGAAGAAGAAAAATAATAATAATAACAAATAAATAAGTGACTCAATTACAGTATATGTATATTGAATAGATTAAAAATCGTGCAAAAAACAGAAACAATATATATTAAAAAACTGAGGTAAAAAGGTGTTGTTCACGGGATCAATGTCCATTTAGGAATCAGTTGGCAGAGAGGAAGAAGCTGTTCCTGAATCGCTGAGTATGTGCCTTCAGCCTTCTGTACCTCCTACCTGATGGTAACAGTGGAAAAAGGGCATGCTCTGTGTGCTCAAAGTTCTTAATAATTGATGCTGCCTTTCGGAGACACCACTCCCTGAAGATGTCCTGGGTACTTTGTAGGCCAGTACCCAAGATGGAGTCAACCAAATTTGCAACCCTCTGCAGCTTCTTGCAGTCCTGTGCAGTAGCCCTTCCATACCAGACAGTGATGAAGAAAGCCAGAATGCTCTCCATGGTACATCTAGAGAAGTTTTTGAGTGTATTTGTTGATATATCAAATCTCTTCAAACTCCTCATGAAGTGTAGTCACTGTCTTGCCTTCTTTATAACTACATCAGTATGTTGGGATCAGGTTAGTCCCTTGGAGATCTTGACACCCAGGAACTTGAAACTGCTCACACTCTCCGCTTCTGATCCCTCTATGAGGATTGGTATGTGTTCCTCTGTCTTATCCTTCCTGAAGTCCACAATCAGCTCTTTCATCTTACTGATGTTGAGTGCAAGGTTGTTACTTACTCCAATAGTTGGCATATCTTGCTTTTGTATCCCCTCTTGTCTCCATCCAATATTCTACCAACAATGGTTGTATTACCAACAAATTTATAGATGGTATTTGAGCTATGCCTAGCCACACAGTCATGGTTATAGAGAGAGTAGAGCAGTGGGCCAAGCACACACCCCTGAAGTGCACCAGTGCTGATTGTCAGCGAAGGGGAGATGTTATCACCAATCTGCACAGATTGTGGTTCTCCGGTTTGGCGAATGAAACACAATGTTGGAAAATGCATGGCTTTGCACTTTGGTTGTAGAAATAAATGTGCAGACTATTTTCTAAATAGACAGTAAGTCCAGGAATCTGAGATGCAGAGGGACTTGAGAGTCCTTGAGCAGAACAACTTGAAGGATAACTTGCAGGTTGAGTTGGTGGCGAGGAAGGCAAAAGCCATGTTAGCATTCATTTCAAGAGGTCTAGAATACAAGAGCAAGGATGTGATCCTGAGGCTTTATAAGGCACTGATGAGGCCTCACTGAATATTGTGAACAGTTTTGGGCCCCTCATCTTAGAAAAGATGTGCTAGCATTGGAGAGGGGCCAGCGGAGGGTTACAAGGATAATTCCAGGAATGAAAGGGTTATTATACAAGGAACATTTAATGGCTCTGGGTCTGGTCTGTACTCACTGGAATTCAGAAGGATGAGGGAGGATCTCGTTGAAATGAGTAGATGCGGAAATGATGTTTCCCATGGTAAGAGAGTCTAGGACAAGAGGGTATAGCCTCAGGATAGAGTGGTGACCTTTCGAAACAGTGATGCAGAGAAATTTCTTTAGCCAAAGGGTGGTGAATTTGTGGAATTAGTTGCTGTGGAGGCCAGGTCGTTCAATGTATTTAAGGCAGAGATTGATAGATTCTTGATTGGATATGGCATCAAAAGTTATGGGGAGAAGGTCGGAAATGGGTTGAGGAGGAGATAAAAAGGATCAGCCAAGATTGAATGGTGGAGCAGACTCGATTGGCCAGATGGCCTAATTCTGCTCCCATGTCTTATAGTCTTATAGTCTAAGTCGAGGATCCACGTGCAGAGGGAGGTGCAGATGCCCAGGTTCTGTAACTCCTCAATCAGGATTGTGGGAATGATGGCATTAAATGCTGAGCTATAGTCGATGATCATCATCCTGACATAAGTGTTTGTGTTGTCCAGGTGGTCTAAGGCCATGTGGAGAGCCATTGAAATTGCACCTGCTGTTGACCTATTGTGGTGATAAGCAAATTGCAATGGGTCCAGGTCATTGCTGAGGTAGGAGTTCAGTCTAGTCATGACTGAACTCTCAAAGTATTTCATCACTGTAGATGTGAGCGCTACCGGGCGATAGTCATTAAGGAGGGTACTTGAGATCACTGGAAAAATGCTACTTAATGTGAAGGCTCAAAGGCTTTGTTTGTATCCTCCATTAAAATTTAAAGTTGTTGTGGACTAATACTAGCTTCTACACTCCACCCTTCTCCACACACGATCACTGCTCACTTTCCACCTAAGGGGGCACAGAGGGTTTGATGCCATCAACTCAGCACTTTTGCAGGATGTTTTGCATCTCTAACATGACTGTGTGTTGCATCTAGTGAAGGACTGGTGCTTCTAGAGTGCAATGTGTTTCTAATAAAGCAAGAGCATCATTTTAGCATGGTATTTTTGCACTTCAGTTTCAAAGCATCAGGCCATACCAGTTTTAGTTTTAAACCCAAAAGCTAATGGAAATCAACTTGACACCAAGTATTCAGAATTTTATAAGTAGAGGGTATGCAATTTATTATGAGGTGAATTTTCTTGGTGAACTATCTCCATCAAAATTCTGACTCTAAATGACATATGTAGCGCTTTTCAGTTGATTATTTGTATATCCAGAGATTGGCAGAAAGTTGCATGTCCAAGTTCCCACATAATTTTTATTCAAAATTATGCTCTTGTGACTCATGGGTTAATTTAAGCCTATTGCTTAATTTTGCTCGCCATAATTTATTTACTAGTATTACCTCATTTGACAAGCATACCCACCAGGTCAACTCTCCGGGAATAATACAACAGCAAAGTCTTAAGATCTAGTCCATTTCCCCACAGTAGATCATAAAAATTGGAAATTTGACCCTTAAAGCCTACTGGTGCAGAGCAGCTGATTAATCCAGTTTGGTTTTCTAGTTCCTTTACTACTATCCATTATGCGACATGTGTCTCAGGAAACTGGGTTACTGTTTCAGTAGGTCACAAAAAAAAATCAGTGAGTCTAATGCAGCTTTAGAGGATTAAGACACAGCTTTTATCAGAGCAGGAGTTCACTGCACTTGGGATTATGCTTTGGAGCTTTGCAACTAATGTAGATGGGAAATATCCATATACAACTGACAATGCCTTTGGGGAATTATAATTACTGCTGCAAGAGAGATCAAAGACTGGGAGGGAAACGTCAAGACTCAATATGAAATTATTAACTCACTTTTTGTGTGATAAAAGGCATGATATTGTACATTTGGTGTCGTTCACTTTAGCAAAACTAGAATTGGTTGGGGCCGACATGTTCAAAAGCAGCCGCAAGTGCATTCAAGAAGCTTAGGACTACTAGAGGCCACCTCACTGCACTAATCCATCCCAACCATCTGTTCTTTTATTGATTCAGACATAAGCCAGTAATGTTTATTTAAATTTAAAATGATATGGTTTTTAATGGACACATTTTATTTTATGCTGTTCTAATTTCAATTTTTACAATGTCTAAACCTGTTTTCCAAATCTTGGCACAAAGCTTCTTAAATTTGACAGAAGTATCATGGCACAAAAGAAATGGATTTAATATTTTAACTTCTGAGGAAAATTTCTATTTATCAGGCTCCCAGATTAAAGAATATTGATGGGAAATTTTTACAGAACTATGTGGAAAGAGTAAGGCTAAGGGACAAAATGAACAAAACTTGGATTAAGCTGCCACAGACTCACTGGACCAAAATGGCCTTCATTTGTTCTGTATGATATGATTCAATGAAGAATGTATTAGCTGTGGTAGCTGGTCTTTTCGCAATGTTACGTCATTGCTATATATAAAATTCACTCATCGCCTTAGTCTGCATTCTTCTCAGCAAATTACATAGTCCATGCCTGCATGCTGTAAGACAAGGATATTGGCTAGGTGATAGGTAACATACTTACTGTCAAAATGCCAGGCAGTAACTTTATCCAATAAGAGAGAGTCCAACCATCTGTCCTTGGCATTCAGTTGTTTAACCAGTGCTGAGTTTCCTACCATTAATATCCCAGGGGTTACCATTGAACAGAAACACAACTGGATCAGGCACATAAATCTTAAACTACTGCAGTCCGTCTGATAAAAGTGTTAATGAGGTGGGTGTACCAAATGTTGAAGGGACTAAATGAAGTAGGATGTATTTCCAAATAGGGTTGGGATGTATGTTAGCAGAAACCTTCAGATTGTTGTTCACCAATGTATCTGCTTGCCTTGTCTTTCTTAGTGGGAGCAGTGTTGGGTTTGATAAGTACTGCTGAAGCAATTGCAGTGTATTTTGTGGATAGTGTCCATTGTGTGCCAATGGAAGAGAGAATGAACGTGTAGGGAAATAGACTGGGTGGCAATCAATTGGGCTGCTTTGTCCTGGCTGATGTCAACTTTCTTGAGATTTGTTAGATTAGCACTTGTCCAGGCAAGTTGTGTGCAAGTAGTCACTCTTTCCATCTTAATGACATCTTTCACTTGGCCTGGTGACTGAACACAAGATTCGAAATGTGGCCTCACCAACATCTTGTACAACTGCAACATTACATCCCAATTTCTATACTCAATATACCAAACTTACTCACGGCCTAACAACACTTCATTTTCTTTCTGGGTATGCTGCAGACTTCAGCACTTAGTATCAAATTCTCCAAGTTGATGTATCTCACTCTTCCTGTTTGTACAAAAGCTTTATTTTTCCTATCATTCTTCCTTTTCTCTTTTATCGCATGCTCAGACTGTACAAAATTACAAAGAATATACAACATTAGCAATATACACTGGTATAGAAGCTTAATTGTATTTTAACTGCTCCAGAGAAATTCCCTTTCTGTCACTATTTGGCCACACCCCAACTTCTCTAATATCTGGACCAAGGGTTCCCAACCTTTTTTTAATTTGTTACCATTAAATTGAGGGGTCCGTGGACCCCATGTTGGGAACCCCTGATCTAGACTGACTTTGTGTCTCTCTTTTGCAGACCTAATAAACAGTCTGGACCTGAAATTTCCACAGATGCCGCCTGACCTCTAAATATATCCAGCATTTTCTGATTTTATAACAGGGATGGGTTATAAAGAACAGCCATTTAAAGCCACAGTCCATGATAAATAATTCCACATTAGAGAACTAGCATATTGACCCGTCCACAACTACAGTTTTGTGCATAAAAATAACAATGGACTTTTGCGACAAGCGCAAGAAAGCTAAACAAGGTCAACTAGCAGCATTTTATTAAAAAAATCACATTTGCTTTTTGAGACTTTTGGGAAATATAGTAACATGATAAAGGTAATAAAGTGAAGTTTTACACTTGGAATTTCAGGGAGAAGTTAGTGAGCCATCACCTAAGTAAACTTGTTCTAAAATCAAAATGCATGGCATTAAAAAGCAAATAACTGCATCACTAGAAACATCACTGGAGACAGCATACAAAGATTTGTGTGGATAGGCACTGACAATTGATATGTCTGATCTAGAATCTCTTTGTAATCCTTTAGATAATTAATGGAATCTTTAAATTATAATGATTTTTCAATTGCACAAACAAAGATTGTTACTGTCAATACTTTTTCTGTATTTGTTTCAATCAGCAAAAATCCAGACAGAAGTTCATGTTAGGACCACACTAAAACTTTCAAAGTAAAGCCTTCTGTCAAAGAATCAAATTCACACAATCTATCAGTCAACTTTTTATGCTTGTTTAGGGCAGTGGGGCTGGAATCAGTCCGTGTGATATCAATATATGTATTAAGTCATTTACATGAAAATTATCAATAGATCAGAATTTTGAAAAGGATCACATAACAAGATTTTGAGGAAAAGAAAGAGAAATGAGACCTGGTGGAAATGCAATTCAGAGCATAAATCTACCCAGTAGATTGAATGGTCTTCTGTGCTGTAAAGCTCCGATGATACATCTGGATGAAAGAGGGAGACTGTGTTTGATTTCTGGCAATATGGTAATAATATGTATATATATTTCATGGTGATACAAAGGAGGAAATGTTATTAGTTCACCAGTAGAGTAAGGAAATTCACATGGTATGCACTGAAATTGGGATCAGATTTTCAAATTCTACTTTGAAAACACCGATGTGTTTGAAGCTCTGAAATCTAACCCTGAAGTATCTCATTTTCTCACTTCCACTGTAACACAAAAGAATGCAGCACCAAAGCCTTCAGAGAGCAAGAGAAGAACAGTTCAAGGTAATAGTAAACAGAGCTGCATCATTTCTCTCCTGCATACTCTCTCTCTTTCTCTCTCTCTCTCTCTCACACACACACACACACACACACACACACACACACACACACACACACACACACACACACACACACACACACACACACACACACACACACACACACACACACACACACACACACACACACACACACACACACACACACACACACACACACACACACACCGAAATGCTTCATCCACAAAAATAGAATTCCTGATAACCATCAGATGCAAAAAATTTAATGCACTGGAGGCATGCTGTGCAATAATATGACAAGCTTGCTGAGTTAAAAACTGGGTGAATGACTTTTAAGCCAAGAAATATGAGACTCAGAGAGGTAATAACAGCAGAGAATCTTAGAGATTACTAAGATCCTCCTCCTGGATGGAATCCCTCTGCATGTAGGGGCAATGTTCCAACATATTGCTCAATCTTAAAAAGTGTAACATGGCCTTTTCTCAGGCATTGTGAGGTAAGACCCCCTTATCTGCGTACAATGCTCCTTTGGTCAATGTTTTCTGGATAGATCATGAAATCATATATTTCACTTCTTTTATGTCTTTTGTTTTTTTTTTGTCTTGAATGTGACTCTGGAACTGTTGGATCCTGTGATTTACAATTTGCAGATTGTTCGAGTGTTCCAGGGGTTGGTGAATCTGTGGAATTCATTGTGACAGAAGACTGCAGAGGCCAAGTCATTGGGTAAATTTAAGGCAGAAGTTGATAAGTTCTTCATTAATAAGTGTGTCAAGTAGGGAGGAAAAATAAATCAGCCTGACAAATTAGCACAGCAGACTTGATGGGCCAAATGGCCTAATTCAGTTGCAATGTTGTATGGTCTTAATTCTGCAACAGCAAAAAAATCATTACAACAATTTGAAATAAACTTTTCCTTTTATCGTACACAGCAAAAGCATCCCACAATTAGGCACCGTATCAATCGAAGACTGTGGTATACCATAAAGGAGATAGGAGAGTTGAGATGGGATCAGCCATGATCTTGTTGAATGGCGGAGCAGGATTGAGGGGCCGATTGGCCTACTCCTGCTCCTATCTCTTATGTTCTTATGAGATTGGTTGGTAAAATCAAAGCTCAGGGCATCAGGGGGAAGACATTGACATGGATAGAAAACTGGTTGGCAGATAGAAAGCAAAGGGTAGCGGTGAATGGGTGTTCCTGGGAATGGCAGGTGGTGACTAGTGGGGTGCCACAGGGCTCGGTATTGGGACCACAGCTGTTTACAATTTATGTCAACGATTTAGATGAAGGCATTGAGAATAACATCAGCAAATTTGCTGATGATACTAAGCTGGGTGGCAGTGTGACATGCGATGAGGATGTTAGGAGAATTCAGGGTGACTTGGATAGGCTGAGTGAGTGGGCAGATACTTGGCAGATGACGTTTAATGTGAATAAGTGTGAGGTTATCCACTTTGGGAATAAGAACAGGAAGGCAGATTATTATCTGAATGGTGTAGAGTTAGGTAAGGGAGAAATACAAAGAGATCTAGGAGCCCTTGTTCATCAGTCACTGAAGGTGAATGAGCAAGTGTAGCAGGCAGTGAAGAAGGCTAATGGAATGTTGGCCTTTATTACAAAGGGAATTGAGTACAAGAGCAAGGAAATCCTCTTGCATTTGTACAGAGCCCTGGTGAGACCACACCTGGAGTATTGTGTACAGTTTTGGTCTCCAGGGTTAAGGAAGGACATCCTGGCTGTAGAGGAAGTGCAGAGTAGATTCACGAGGTTAATTGCTGGGATGTCTGGACTGTCTTACGCAGAGAGGTTAGAGAGTCTGGGCTTGTACACGCTGGAATTAAGGAGATTGAGAGGGGATCTGATTGAAACATATAAGATTATTAAGGGATTGGACAAGATAGAGGCAGGAAATATGTTCCAGATGCTGGGAGAGTCCAGTACCAGAGGGCATGGTTTGAGAATAAGGGGTAGGTCATTTAGGACAGAGTTAAGGAAAAACTTCTTCTCCCAGAGAGTTGTGGGGGTCTGGAATGCACTGCCTCGGAAGGTAGTGGAGGCCAATTCTCTGGACGCTTTCAAGAAGGAGCTAGATAGGTATCTTATGGATAGGGGAATCAAGGGATATGGGGATAAGGCAGGAACCGGGTATTGATAGTAGATGATCAGCCATGATCTCAAAATGGCAGTGCAGGCTCGAAGGGCTGAATGGTCTACTTCAGGACCTATTGTCTATTGTCTAGTGTCTATAAAGAGCATTCTAACTGGTTGCATTGCAGATTAGTATGGATGCTCCAATACATATGACCAAGAGATGCTGCAGGAACTTGTAGACTCAAATCTCCCCACCATTGAGGACATCTTCAAAAGGCAATGTCTCAGGAAGGTGGAATCCAACATTAAGAATCCTCACCATCTGGGACATGCCTTTTGTCATAACTGCCATCAGGGAGGAAGTAAAAGAGCCTGAAGCTGTTTCAGGAACAGCTTCTTCCCCTCCACCATTTGATTTTTAAACAGTCCATGAGCGCTACCTCACTATTCCTCTTTTGCACTATTTAGTTATCTACTCTAACTCATGGTAATTTTTACATCTTGTGCTGTGTGTGCGTGTGTGTGTGTGTGTTGATTGTCTCTTGTATCCAACAATAATACGAGACCTGTGTGGGAGAGTTTTTAAGGTGGAAGAGCTGATGCACGAGGGCAGTTCCATCCTCTCAACCTTGGAAGTTTGAATCTGTTGATATGAGTAGTCATCACAAACTGGGGTCTTTCTTGATTGCAGTGGATGACCATGATTTCTTCTGTGCCTTGTCATTCCCATTGTTCTCGCTGAAGCGCTGCAGAATCACCTTACCGGCCATTGGATCTTACCGTTGATGTGACTGAACTGACTTCACAGCACTGTACTGTCCTGATATCACAAAAGCAACAAAATTCATGACATACGTTAGTGATAAATGGCCTGATTCTGATTCTGACAATGTGATGTTGGGACCCTTTTCCAAGAGGCAATTGTTGACCATACAGACTGCAAGATTATATATTCTGTACCAGCTGAGAAAGTATACAAACATTACAGAACCTTTAACAAACCCCTTTTCCTCATTGTGTTGGCACGTGGCCAAGTGGTCTAGTGATCTAAAGGTTGCTAGTTCGAGCCTTGGCTAAGGTAACGTGTTGTGTCCTTGAGCAAGGCACTTAACCACACATTGCTCTACGACGACACCGGTGCCAAGCTGTATCGGCCCTTGTCCTTCCCTTGGACAACATCGGTGGTGTGGAGAGCAGAGACTTGCAGCATGGGCAACTGCCGCTCTCCCATACAATCCTGCCCAGGCCTGCGCCCTGGAAACTTTGCAAGGCACAAATCCATGGTCTCTTGAGACTAACAGATGCCTATATACTATTTCCTCATAGATTTAAATACATATATTAACATGCTTATTAAAAAACTTCACCAAACAGTGCCATGATCAGCTGTCATAAAAACTTGTTCTAGTTTTCACTGTAGGCAAAGGCCAAGTGCATTCATCCCATCAGTTCATTTATGTCATTCTCCTGCTTCTTATTTCCCTGTGGACCTGTCATTTATCACCACCACCCTCCGCCATTATCATTTTTACCTGCATACAGTTAGGGCCGAATTATGAACATATTAACAAATAGGAGACAGAGGGAAGATCATATAGAGGTTTATATCAGCCAGAGATAAGATAGATGGTTCAAATCCTTTTTCCAACACGGGGTAACCAAGAACTAGAAGGCACAGGTTTAAAGACAACAGCGATAGTCTTAATTGTTGTGCCACTGCAGTGGTGTCTGTGGATGACAGCTGCAGTTGGAGCTTGTTACAGAATTATCATATCCATGGTTTGGTAAATGAATATTGGAGGGAGTTAGTGTGTGTGCCTTGCTTGACTATCTTCATTATGGAGTGGTACCCTCAGAGAATTCCGGCCAACGGGATAGAACGTAGAACAAAGGTTTTTCTCAACTCAGAAATCTGTGTGTGTATTTTTATTTTATTTAGAGATACAGTATAGTAACAGGACTTTCTGGTGCATTAGCTCATATCTCCTTATTACACTCACATGATCAAATAACCTACTAACCCATACATCTTTGGAATGTAAGAAGAACTCAGAGAATCCAGAGGAGAACCACACAGTCACGGGGAGAACATACAAACTCCTCATAGACAGAAGCGGATATTGAACCCAGGTCACCAGTGCTGTAATAGAGTTATGACAATCGCTACAACGCTGTGGTAACCTTGCACTCAACATCAGTAAGACCAAAGAGCTGATTGAGGATTTCAAGAAGGGCAAGGTGAGGGAACACGAATCAATCTTCATAGAGGGATCAGAAGTGGAGAGAGTGAGCAAGTTCAAGTTCCTGGTTGTCAAGGTTTCTGGGGATCCAACCAGGTCCCAACATATCTATGCAGCTATAAGACAGAGGCTATATTTCATTCGGAGCTTGAGGAGATTTGGTTTGTCAATTAAAACACTCGAAAACTTCTACATGGAGAGCATTCTGACAGACTGTATCACTGTCTGTTATGGAGGTGCTACTGCACAGGATCGAAAAAGCTACAAAAAGTTGAAAACTTAGTCAGCTCCTTCTTGGGTACTAGCCTCCATAGAATCCAAGACATCTTCAAGGAGTGGTGCCTCCTGTAACAGCATCCATTATTAAGGAGTCCTATCATCCAGGACATACCCTCTTCTAATTATTACCTCAGTCAGGAGGTACAGAAGCTTGAAGGTACACACTCAGCAATTCAGGACAGCCTCTTCCTCTGTGTCATCTGATTTTTAAATCCATGAACCAATGAACCCATGAACACTACCTCACTTTTTTAAATTATTTCTGTTCTTGCACTATTTTGAATTTAACTAATTTAATTTAATTAATTTAACTAATTTAATTTAACTTAAGTATACATATATATATACTTACTGTAATTTATTTATTTATTTGTTTGTTTATTTTTCAATATTTATTATGTATTGCATTGTACTGCTGCTGCTGAGTTAACAAATTTCGCGATGTATGCTGGTGATATTAAACCTGATTCTGATTCAGATTCTGATAACCAGAGAATGGGTTAAATTTCATGAACTGCAATTTGCACAGATTACAAACATTTTCTTGTCTTCCCTACAAAAGCAATGAAATTCAATTTCACAGCATGATAAAATATGCAATGCAATTTCTAAGCAACCAGTCTTGAAATGCATCTGCTCTCAGAGATCTCATTGTTCATTGCTTTGCCAGTCGATGAGGTATCAGTAACTAACTAGTGGCCTTACAGACTTCCTTTCAGGTCTGCCCTATTGCAGATCGCAGAAGAAAGTAACTGCTGTAACTGGACAAGCTATACCTGGGGTTGTGGAATGGAGATGACAACTGCTCGAGGGCCAAGACATTGGATGAGGTCGTAGGAGTTAAGAAAGGTTGCAATTTGCCGTCCAAACTGGAACCTGCAGTCAACAGAATGCAGGCAAGTAATTATATTGAATGGATCCTGTCTGTATCAAATTTCTAGCACTGTGCTGGGATATGGTTAGGTGCTTATTTTCCATCACCCTGCTAGAGAGAAAGTAGTGTTTTGAAAATCTCAGTGTTTGGAGAGTGACCTAGAACATTGGAACCATGTGAGTTACATTCCCCGGCCATGATTTAAAGGATTGCTGCCTGTGGAATTGTGGACTAGTCTCATAAACAATGTGACTACAAGAGCACATCTGAGGCTGAGTATCCCTATGCCGAGTGACTCGGCTTCTAATACACCAATGCCTTTCCATCATTCTTGAGATACAAGTCAGGAGCATATTGGCATTCAGCTGGATGACTGCAGCTCTAACAAATCTCCAAGAGACTCAACACTATTCAGGACAAGGCAGCCAATTTGACAGACATTGCAACAAACATCCTACGCATTCATTCACTCTACCATTGGAACACAGTAGCTGCATTGTGTATCATTTATAAAATGCACTGCCTTGTTTACCAAACCCATGACTTTATCATCAGGAAGGATGAGGCAGCAAGCACATGGTAATACCACCACCTACAGATTCCCCTTCCACACACATCTTCTTGATTTGGAAATTTTTTGTTGGTTCTTCATCATCCCCTGTCAAAATTCTAGATCACCCAGCTGACATGACTGTGGGACTATTTTCACCAGGAGGACTGCACTTCCAGAAGGTGGCTCACCACTACCTTCACGATGCAATTGGAGATGGATGATATGTTCTGACCTTCTGAATTGCAAAGCATGTCTAACAACAAGAATTTGGTAAAATCCACCTTCAGCTTGAACAAAATTTTTGACATCACATTTTTACTGTGGTTCAATTTGAAATGTATTGTAATCATCTTCTATTTTGTGTACTGAATGAAAAACGAAGTCATGTCTACAAATTTCTGGACAAAGATTCCTTCCCTATTTGCACAATTATTTGGTGGAAGACACTGCCATTTTCATCTGTATGTTAAAAAAATCAGTGTAAAATCTCCACAGTGTTGAACAGCATATTGTTCATATGTGAAATAATTTAGTCATTGTGTATTTTACAATCAACAGTTTTCTTTCAAACCGTATTCTCGTTTAAAATCTATTCATCTTGCATGAGCTACCATTCAATTATTGCTAGGAACAATTTTTCAGTTGCTTGTACAATTGGATGATGCTCAAAATTGACATAATTGATTGCAGGTAATACCGAACATATTACGTATCTCCACTATGATTAGAATATGAATGACGTTTGAAACATTTACTGGTACAATTTCACACTCATTTTTCTAACATTGTTTACAGTTTACTTTTGATTTCTTTTGCACACCAGTTCTTGGTATTTGTAACTGTTCCAAGTTAATATATATTTTAACTCAGAGAAGTACTTTGCTATTACACTGGATTTTGGGTGAATGGCCATTTGATATGTTGTATATGGAGTACTCTTTCCTGTGTGCGCATAACAAGGATAATATTTTCTAAACATTCTTCTGTTCAAAATAGTTAGAAGGTTTTTTGCAATGGTCCCAGGCATATTTGTTTTCAGTGTTAATTGACACTTTTTTTGGATATTGTTTCCTTTAATCATATTCTTGTTTTAAAATTCTGCCTAAGTCTTCCAATCACACAAAAATTGTTCACTCCTCCAATATTCCCCTCTGATAGATAGATAGATAGATAGATAGATACTTTATTCATCCCCATGGGGAAATTCAACTTTTTTTCCAATGTCCCATACACTTGTTGTAGCAAAACTAATTACATACAATACTTAACTCAGTAAAAAATATGATAAGCATCTAAATCACTATCTCAAAAAGCATTAATAATAGCTTTTAAAAAGTTCTTAAGTCCTGGCGGTAGAATTGTAAAGCCTAATGGCATTGGGGAGTATTGACCTCTTCATCCTGTCTGAGGAGCATTGCATCGATAGTAACCTGTCGCTGAAACTGCTTCTCTGTCTCTGTCTCTGGATAATTGGCACTTCAGCATTGAATTATAACCTCTAAACTCTTAGAGTTTGGAATTCACTTCCTTCAACTTCTTTCCTGCTCTACCTTTCTTTCCACTTCAAGACTCTTCTTAAAATGTACCACAGCCTGTCCTATCTCCTTAATGTTGACATTGTCACATACTCCAAGTTACAGTGAACAACTCACAAACAAGAGAAAGTCTACAGATGCTGCAAATCCGAGCAACACACACAAAAATGCTGGAGAAACTCAGCACTCTCAATGCAGGTTCTAACAACCCTGGACACTCCCAAAGTGCTGACTGTGCAACCACCAACTCCAAATTCGATGGTGGAGTCTGCGTTTCGCAATCGGCACCTTGGAGGCGTCTGAGGTGCAGTCCTGCCAAAGGATTTTGGCCCAAAATGTCAACTGCACTTTATTCCATACTTTTTATTTCATAGATGCTGCCTGGCCTGCTGAGTTTCTCCAGCATTTTGTGTGTGTGTGTGTGTGTTACAGTGAAAAACTGTCCTGATGAAGAATCTTTACCTGAAACATCAACTGTTTATTCTTCTCATAGATGATGCCTGACATGCTCAGTTCCTTCTATAGTTTATGGGTGTTTTCCAGTGAAAAGCTTGTTTGCATACCATTTATAAAGATCAAATCATTATACAGTGAACTGAGCTAAAATTAGGTAAGACAATAACAAATGCAGTATAAAGTGTAACAACTACCAAAAGAGTGCAGTGTACATAAATGGTAAAATTCAAAACCTTAATAAGGTAGATTGTGAAGTAAGTTCATTTTATCTTACAAGAGATTGATCAAAAGTCTGATAACAGTAAGATAGAAGCTGTTCATGAGTTGTCCATAAGGCCATCAGAACAGAAGATATAGAAGCAGAATTAGACCATTTGGCCCATCAAGTCTGCTCCATTATTTCATCATGGCTGATCCAATTTTCCTCTCAGCCCCAATCTCCTGCTCTTTTCCCGTATTCCTGCATGAATCTATCAACCTCTGCCTTAAATATGCATAAAGACTTGGCCTCCACAGCTTCCTTTGGCAATGAACTCCACAGATTCACCACTCTCTGGCTAAAGATGAGTTCCTCTTCATCTCTGTTCCTCTTCATCTCTGTTCTAAAAGGATGCCCCTCTATTTTAAGGCTCTGTCCTCTGGTCTTAGACTCTCCCACCGTAAGAAACATTCTCTCCATATCCACTCTATCAAGGACTTTCACCATTCAATAGGTTTCAATGAGATCACCCCTCAACGTTCTGAATTCCAGTGAATAAACGGCCAGAGCCATCAAACACTCTTCATATGACAAGCCATTCAATCCTGGAATCATTTTCGTGAACTTCCTTTGAACGCTCTCCAGTTTCAACACATCATTTCTAACATAAGGGACCCAAAACTGCTCCCAATACTCCAAAAGAAGCATCACGTGTGGATAGTAAAAGGCTTTTTCCCAGGGCTGAAATGGTTGCCACAAGAGGACACAGGTTTAAGATACTGGAGAATAGGTACAGAGGAGATGTCAGGGGTAAGTTTTTTACTCAGAGAGTGGTGAGTGCATGGAATGAGCTGCCGGCAACGCTGGTGGAGGCGGATGCGATAGGGTCTTTTAAGTGACTTTTGGATAGGTACATGGAGCTTAGAAAAATAGAGGGCTATGGGTAAGCCTGGTAATTTCTAATGTAGGAACATGTTCGGCACAACTTTGTGAGCCGAAGGGCCTGTATTGTGCTGTAGGTTTTCTATGTTTCTATGTTTCTATCACTAGTGCATTATAAAATCTCAGAATTACATGATTGCTTTTATATTCTAGTCCACTTGAAATGAATGCCAACATTGCATTTGCCTTCCTCACCACAGACTCAGCATGCAAATTAATCTTCAGGGAATTCTACACAAGGACTCCCAAGTCTATTTGCATCTCATTTTTTGTACTTTCTCTCCATTTAGAAAATAGTCAACCCTTTCATTTCTTCTACAAATGTTCATGACCATACACTTCTCAACACTGTATTCCATCTAAAATTTCTTTGCCTACTCTTTCTAAGTCTTATTGTAGCCTCTCTACCTCTTAAAAACTCCCTGCCCCTTTACCTATCTTCGTATCATCTGCAAACTTCTCCATCATCCAAATCATTGACATATAATGTAAAAAGAACTGGTCCCAACATTGATCCCTGTGAAACACCACTAGTCACCAGCAGCCAACTAGAAAAGACTCCCTTTAATCCCATTCTTTGCTGACTGCCGATTAGCCACTGCTTTGTCTTTCCTGTAATATTGTGGGCATGTACACTGTTAAGCAGACTCATGTGTGACACCTTGTCAAAGACCTTCTGAAAATCCAATGACCCTACATCAACCCACTCTCCTTTGTCTATTCTGCTTGTTTCGCCTTCAAAGAATTCCAACAGATTTGTCAGGCAAGATTTTTCCCTTGAGGAAGCCATGCTGACTGTGGCCTATTTTGTCATGTGCTTCTAAGTACCATATAACAATTACAGCACGGAAACAGGCGATCTCGGCCCTTCTAGTCTGTGCCGAACACTTACTCTCACCTAGGCCCACTTACCTGCACTCAGCCCATAACCCTCCATTCCTTTCCTGTCCATATACCTATCCAATTTCACTTTAAATGACAATACCGAACCTGCCTCTACCACTTCTACTGGAAGCTCGTTCCACACAGCTACCACTTTCTGAGTAAAGAAATTCCCTCTCATGTTACCCGTAAACTTTTGCACCCTAACTCTCAACTCATGTCCTCTTGTTTGAATCTCCCCTACTCTCAATGGAAAAAGCCTATCCACATCAACTCTATCTATCCCCCTTATAATTTTAAATACCTCTATCAAGTCCCCCCTCAACCTTCTACGCTCCAAAGAATAAAGACCTACCGGTAACTTGTTTCCCTGTAACTTAGGTGCTGAAACCCAGGTAACATTCTAACATTCTACTTTGAGACCTCATTCTTAATAATCAACCACAGAGGTCAGACTTACTGGCCTATAGTTTCCTTTCCGCTGCTTCTCTCCTTTCTTGAAGAGTGGTGTGACATTCGCGATTTTCCAGTCTTCTGGAACCATTCCAGAATCGTGAAAGATAATTACTAATGCCTCCACAATCTCTTCAGCCACTGCTTTCAGAATCTTGGGGTGTAAACCACATGGTCCAGGTGACTTATCTATCTTCAGACCATTGAGTTTCCCAAGAACCTGCTCTCTTGAAATGGTAACTTTGCACACTTCATGACCCCTGATACCTGGAACTTCCACCGTACTGCTGGTGTCTTCCACAATAAAGCCTGATGCAAAATACTTATTCAGTTCTTTCACCATTACCTTATCCTCCATTATTTCTTCCCCAGCATCATTTTCTAGCAGTCCAATACCCAATCTCACCTCTCTTTTACACGTTATGTATCTGAAGAAACTTCTGGTATCCTCTTTAATATTATTTGCTAGCTTACTTTGATATTCCATCTTTACCTTCTTAATAACTTTTATAGTTATCTTCTGCTGGTTTTTGAAAACTTCCCAATTCTCTAACTTCCCACTAATTTTTGCTCTATTTTATGACCTCTCTTTGTCTTTTATGTTGTCTGGGACTTCTCTTGTAGCTATGGTTGTGAAATCTTGCTTTTAGAATGCTTCTTCCTCTTTGGGATGTATATATCCTGTGTCTTCCAAATTGCTTCCAGAATTTCCAGCCATTGCTGCTCTGTCATTATCTCTGTCAGTGTTCTTTTCCAATCAATTTTGGAGAACTCTTCTCTCATGCCTCTTCAGGAAGGGTAAGATGAAAGAACACATACCAATCCTCATAGAGGGATCAAAAGTGCAGAGAGTGAGCAGCTCCAAGTTCCTGGGTGTCAAGATCTCTGAAGAGCTAACCTGGTCCCTACATATCGAAGTAGTTATAAAGAAGGCGAGACAGTGGCTATACTTTATTAGGAGTTTGAAGAGAATTGGCATGTCAACAAAAACACTCAAAAACTTCTATAGTTGTACCATGGAGAGCATTCTGACAGGCTGCATCACTGTCTAGTATGGAGGGGCTACTGCACAGGACCGAAAGGGCTGCAGAAGGTTGTAAATTTAGTCAGCTCCATCTTGGGTACTAGCCTACAAAATACCCAAGACATCTTCAGGGAGCGGTGTCTCAGAAAGGCAGCGTCCATTATTAAGGACCTCCAGCACCCAGGGCGTGCCCTTTTCTCACTGTAGGAGCTACAGAGGCCTAAAAGCACACACTCAGTGATTCAGGAACAACTTCATCTCCTCTGCTATCCAATTCCTAAATAGACATTGAATCTTTGGACACTACCTCACTTTTTTAAAATTTCTGTTTTTCTGTTTTTGCACATTAAAAAAAATCTATTTAATATACGTAAATGATTTGCTTGTTTAATTATTATTATTATTACTTTAATCTTTTTTTCTCTGGTATATTATGTATTGCATTGAACTGTTGCTGCTAAGTTAACAAATTTCACATCACATGCCAGTGATAATAAACCTGATTCTGATTCTGATTCCGATTCCCTTTACTCCACGGTAATACTTGTACATCTAACTTTGGCTTCTTCCTCTCAAATTTCAGGGTGAATTCAATCACATTGTGATCACTTACCCCTCTTGTTCTTTTACCTTAAACTCTCTAATTAATTCTGGTACATTGTACTGTACCCAATCCAGAATAGCTGATCCCCTAGTGGGCTCAACCACAAGCTGCTCTACAACACCATCTTGTAGGCATTCTTGAGTTACCCCTCATGGAAATTAGTCCTCGTCCTTGTATGTCATGTAATCATCTATCTTTTGACAACATTTATGTCAGTCAGGGGTTTCCAATCTGGTGTCCATGGACCCCTTGGTTAATGGTATGGTCCATAGCATTAAAAAGTTTGGGAATCCCTGATGTAAAGAATTTTAATGTTTCTGTGTGTTAAAGATGCTATATGAATGCAGATTGCTACTGATTGAAATTTGATTACATATTTCATGTTATAATCACTGTTGATAAGAGGGGTCTTGTAAGTTTAGAGTATTTGGGCTTGCAGATTGTAGTAGATAACGTGACATAAAGACTACTGCACAAGTAAGGAGCCCATGGTATCAGGGGAAATGTTTGCAAATGGATGGAGTAACTAATTCAGTAGTTCTCAACCTGAGGTTTGCTAACTCCTTGTAGGTTTGAAGAATGGGGTTGCAAGGATTTTTTTTTACCAATGACAGTAATTGGTTAGGAAGATCACCATAGAACCATAGAACCATAGAACACTACGGCACAGTACAGGACCTTCAGCCCTCCGTGTTGTGCTGACCCATATAATCCTTAAAAAAGTACTAAACCCACACTACCCCATAACCCTCCATCTTTCTTTCATCCATGTGCCTGTCCAAGAGGCTCTTAAATACCCCTAATGTTTTAGCCTCCACCACCATCCCTGGCAAGTCATTCCAGGCACTCACTACCCTCTGTGTAAAAAAACTTACCCCTGATGTCTCCCCTAAACTTCCCTCCCTTAATTTTGTACCTATACCCTCTGGTGTTTGCTGTTGCTGCCCTGGGATAAAGGTACTGACTATCCACCATATCTATGCCTCTCATAATCTTGTAGACCTCTATCAAGTCCCCTCTCATTCTTCTATGCTCCAAAGAGAAAAGTCCCAGCTCTGCTAAGCTTGCTTCATATGACTTGTTCTCCAATCCAGGCAACATCTTGGTAAATCTCCTCTGCACCCTCTCCATAGCTTCCACATCCTTCCTATAATGAGGTGACCAGAATTGAACACAATACTCTAAGTGCGGTCTCATCAGAGATTTGTAGAGTTGCAACATGACCTCTCTACTCTTGAACTCAATCCCCCTGTTAATGAAGCCTAGCAACCCATAGGCCTTCTTAACTGCCCCATCAACCTGTGCAGCGACCTTGAGGGGTGTATGGATTTGAACCCCAAGGTCCTACACGGGATGAGGTCCTACAAGGTGAATTTAGGGAGTTAGGAGATAAACTAAAAAGTAGGACCACGAAGGTAGTAATCTCTGGATCACTACCAGTGCCATGTGCTAGTCAGAGTAGAAATAGGAGGATATTTCAGATGAATATGTGGCTTGAAAAATGGTGCAAGGGGGAGGGATTCAAATTTCTGGGGCATTGGAACCAGTTCTTGGGGAGGTGGGACCGGTATAAACAGGACGGTCTGCACCTGGGCTGGACTGGAACCAATGTCCTAGGGGGAGCGTTTGCTACTGCTGTTCAGGAGGCTTTAAACTAATGTGGCAGGGGGATGGAAACAAGTGCAGAGAGACAGAGGGGTGTAAAATGAGGGTAGAACCAAAAAGTAGTAAGGTGAAAAGTAAAAGTGACAGGCAGGCAAATCCAGGGCAAAAAGCAAAAAGAGCCACTTTTCAACATAATTGTGTAAGGGCTAAGAGTGTTGTAAAAACAAGCCTGAAGGCTTTGTGTGTGAATGCGAGGAGCATTCGTAACAAGGTGGATGAATTGAATGTGCAGATAGTTATTAATGAATATGATATAGTTGGGATCACAGAGACATGGCTCCAGGGTGACCAAGGATGGGAGTTCAACATCCAGGGATATTCAATCTTCAGGAGGGATAGACAGGAAAGAAAAGGAGGTGGGGTAGCATTGCTGGTTAGAGAGGAGATTAACGCAATAGAAAGGAAGAACATTAGCCTGGAAGATGTGGAATCGATATGGGTAGAACTGCATAACACTAAGGGGCAGAAAACGCTGGTGGGAGTTGTGTACAGGCCACCTAACAGTAGTAGTGAGGTTGGGGATGGCATTAAACAGGAAATTAGAAATGCGTGCAAAAAAGGAACTGTAGTTATAATGGGTGACTTCAATCGACATATAGATTGGGTGAACTAAATTGGTAAGGGTGCTGAGGAAGAGTATTTCTTGGAATGTATGTGGGATGGTTTTCTGAACCAACATGTCGAGGAACCAACTAGAGAGCAGGCCATTCTAGATTGGGTATTGAGCAATGAGGAAGGGTTAGTTAGCAATCTTGTCGTGCGAGGCCCCTTGGGTAAGAGTGACCATAATATGGTGGAATTCTTCATTAAGATGGAGAGTGACATAGTTAATTCAGAAACAAAGGTTCTGAACTTAAAGAAGGGTAACTTTGAAGGTATGAGACGTGAATTAGCTAAGATAGACTGGCAAATGATACTTCAAGGATTGACGGTAGATATGCAATGGCAAGCATTTAAAGATCGCATGGATGAACTACAACAATTGTTCATCCCAGTTTGGCAAAAGAATAAACCAGGGAAGGTAGTGCACCCGTGGCTGACAAAGGAAATTAGGGATAGTATCAAGTCCAAAGAAGAAATATATAAATTAGCAAAAAAAAGCGGCACACCTGAGGACTGGGAGAAAGGGAGGACAAAGGGCTTAATTAGGAAAGGGAAAGAAGATTATGAGAGAAATCTGACAGGGAACATAAAAACTGACTGTAAAAGCTTTTATAGATAAGTGAAAAGAAAAAGATTGGTCAAGACAAATGTAGGTTCTTTACAGTCAGAAACAGGTGAATTGATCATAGGGAACAAAGACATGGCAAACCAATTGAATAACCACTTTGGTTCTGTCTTCACTAAGGAGGACATAAATAATCTTCCAGAAATAGTAAGGGACCGAGGGTCTAGTGAGATGGAGGAACTGAGGGAAATACATGTTAGTAGGGAAGTGGTGTTAGGTAAATTGAAGGGATTAAAGGCAGATAAATCCCCAGGGCCAGATGGTCTGCATCCCAGAGTGCTTGAGGAAGTAGCACAAGAAATAGTGTCCGTTATCAAAGATGTGATAACGGCACATTTGGAAAGAGGTGAAATCATCGGACAAAGTCAGCATGGATTTGTGAAAGGAAGAACATGTCTGACGAATCTTATAGAAGTTTTTGAAGATGTAACTAGTAGATTGGATAGGGGAGAGCCAGTGGATGTGGTATATTTAGATTTTCAAAAGGCTTTCGACAAGGTCCCACACAGGAGATTAGTGTGCAAACTTAAAGCACACGGTATTGGGGGTATGGTATTGATGTGGATAGAGAATTGGTTGGCAGACAGGAAGCAAAGAGTGGGAGTAAATGGGACCTTTTCAGAATGGCAGGCAGTGACTAGTGGGGTACCGCAAGGCTCAGTGCTGGGACCCCAGTTGTTTACAATATATATTAATGATTTAGACGAGGGAATTAAATGCAGCATCTCTAAGTTTGCGGATGACACGAAGCTGGGCGGCAGTGTTAGCTGTGAGGAGGATGCTAAAGAGATGCAGGGTGACTTGGATAGGTTAGGTGAGTGGGCAAATTCATGGCAGATGCAATTTAATGAGGATAAATGTGAGGTTATCCACTTTGGTTGCAAGAACAGGAAAACAGATTATTATCTGAATGGTGGCCGATTAGGAAAAGGGGAGGTGCAACAAGACCTGGGTGTCATTGTACACCAGCCATTGAAGGTGGGCATGCAGGTACAGCAGGCGGTGAAAAAGGCAAATGGTATATTGGCATTCATAGCAAAAGGATTTGAGTACAGGAGCAGGGAGGTTTTACTGCAGTTGTACAAGGCCTTGGTGAGACCGCACCTAGAATATTGTGTGCAGTTTTGGTCCCCTAATCTGAGGAAAGACATTCTTGCCATAGAGGAAGTACAAAGAAGGTTCACCAGATTGATTCCTGGGATGGTAGCACTTTCATATGAAGTAAGATTGAATCGACTAGGCTTATACTCACTGGAATTTAGAAGATTGAAGGGGGATCTTATTGAAACGTATAAAATTCTAAAGGGATTGGAAGATGCAGGAAGATTGTTTCCAATGTTGGAGAAGTCCAGAACGAGGGGTCACAGTTTAAGGATAAAGGGGAAGCCTTTTAGGACTGAGATGAGGAAAAACTTCTTCACACAGAGGGTGGTGAATCTGTGAAATTCTCTGCCACAGGAAACAGTTGAGGCCGGTTCATTGGCTATATTTAAGAGGAAGTTACATATGGCCCTTGTGGCTAAAGGGATCAGGGGGTATGGAGAGAAAGCAGGTACAGGGTTTTGAGTTGGATAATCAGCCATGATCATACTGAATGGCGGTACAGGCTCAAAGGGCCAAATGGCCTACTCCTGCACCTATTTTCTATGTTTCTATGTCCTTTTGTTCATCCACACTCTTAAGTAACTGACCGTCAATCATGTACTCAGTCTTCTGGTTTGTCTTTCCAAAATGCATCACCTCACACTTGTCCAGATTGAACTCCATCTGTCATTTTTCTGCCCAACTCTGCAGCCTGTCTATATCCTCTTGTAACCTTCGACCACCTACAGCACCATCCATAACTTCTCCAATCTTCATGTTATCCGCAAACTTACAAACCCATTCTTCTGCCTCTACATCCAGGTCATTTATAAAAATCACAAATAGCAGGGGTCCCAGGACAGATCCCTGCGGCACTCCACTAGTCACCGACCTCCAGGCAGAATACTTTCCTTCCACAACTACCCTCTGCTTTCTTCTTTTAAGCCAATTTTTTATCCAAACAGCCAAGGTTCCACTTATCCCATGCCTCATGACTTTCTGGATGAGTTTCTCATGAGGGACCTTGTCAAATGCTTTGCTAAAGTCCATGTAGACCACATCCACTACCCTACCTTCATCAATTTCTTTTGTTACTTCTTCAAAAAATTCAATCAGGCTCATGAGGCACGATCTTCCCTTCACAAAGCCATGTTGACTATCCATGAGTAGACTGTACTTCTCCAAATGCTCATAGATCCTATCCTTAAGAATCCTTTCCAGTAGTATGCAGACCACCGACGTAAGACTCACCGGTCTATAGTTCCCAGGTTTCTCCCTATTACCTTTTTTAAACAAGGGAACTACATTTGCCATTCTCCAGTCCTCCGGCACTTCCCCTGCAGCCAAAGATGATTCAAAGATCATAGCTAATGTTCCTGCAATCTCTTCTCTCAATTCCCACAACAACCTGGGGTGTATCATATCCGGCCCTGGGGATTTATCAATCTTAATGTTTTTAAGAAGATCCAGCACTTCTTCTTCCTTAATCTCCACACTGTCCAGCACACAGGTCTGCTCTACTTCGACCTCATCCTGATCGAGATCCTTTTCACTTGTGAATACTGAAACAAAGTATTCATTTAGGACCTCCCCAACCTCCTCCACTGTAACTACTACCCTATATTTCCTGCACCATTCTAAAATCTGCCTGCTTCTCTGCTCCTCGGTGTCCTGAGGGCTATTTGGGGGCCTCTAGACTACTCCCAGCACAGTGATTGATCCCTTCCTATTTCTGACTTCCACCCAGACTGACTCCATGGACACTCCTTCTGCAGCATCCTCCCTTTCTGTAGCTGTGATACTATCCCTGACCAGCAATGCCTTTCCCCCCTTTTCTGCCCCCCATCCTATTCCTTTTAAAACACCTGAACCCCGGGACCTGCATCATCCAATCCTGCCCTTCATCCGACCATGTTTTAGTAATGGCCACAACATCGTAATTTCACGTACTAATCCATGCTCTAAGTTCATCCTCCTTGTTCCTAATACTCCTAGCATTGAAATAGACACATTTCAACCCCTTTAACTGGCTACAGTTATGTTCTGTTCCCTGCCTGTCCTTCCTCATCAACTCAGAACTCTTAGCATCATGCCCTTGTCCTTCTACCTTAATCCCTGCACTCACATTCTGATTCCCACCCACCTGCCAAACTAGTTTAAACCCTCCCCAACAGCTCTGTCAAACCTCCCTGCCAGGAAATTGGTCCCCTGGGATTCAAGTGCAACCCGTTCTTTTTGTACAGGTCACACACACCCCAAAAGAGGTCCCAGTGATCCAGAAATCTGAATCCCTGCCCCCTGCTCCAATTCCTCAGCCTCGCATTTATCCTCCACCTCATTCTATTCCTATTCTCACTGTCGCGTGGCACAGGCGGTAATCCCGAGATTACTACCTTTGAGGTCCTGCTTCTCAACTTTCTTCCTGACTGTCTGTAGTCTGTTTTCAGGACCTCTTCCCTTTTCCTACCTATGTCATTGGCACCAATATGTACCACGACCTCTGGCTGTTCTCCCTCCCACCGCAAGATATCTTGGACGTGATCAGAAACATACCAGACCCTGGCACCTGGGAGGCAAACTACCATCTGAGTTTCTTTCCTGCATCCACAGAATCGCCTGTCTGAACCCCTGACTATAGAGTCCCCTATCACTACTGCCTTCCTCTTCCTTTCCCTGCCCTTCTGAGCCACAGGGCCAGACTCTGTGCCAGAGGCAGGGCCACTGTCGCTTCCCCCAGGTAGGCTGTTTCCCCTCAACAGTACTCAAACAGGAGTACTTATTGTCAAGGGGTACAGCCACAGGAGTACTCTCTAGTACCTGACTCTTCCCCTTCCCTCTCCTGACTGTGACCCATTTCTCTGTCCCCTGTGGCCCCGGTGTGACCACCTGTCTGTAACTGCTCTCTATCACCTCCTAACTTTCCCTGACCAGACGAAGGTCATTGAGCTGTATCTCCAGTTCCCTAACACGGTCCCTTAGGAGTTGCATCTCGATGCACCGGGTGCAGATGTGGCTGTCCGGGTCGCCGAGAGACTCCAGGAGTTCCCACATCTGACACCGACCACGGAAAACTGGTCTCACACACATACTACCTCCTTTAGCAATCAACAACTGCCTCACCTCGTCCCGTTACCGCCGAAACCCATGGAGACAAACCCCTTTCAGTCTGCTGTCTCCCACTCCGCTGCCCGCTCCCAACGCTGCCCACTGGGTATGGCTGCCTTCTTTTTAAACCATTTGCGCTCAACTGGCTGACGTCACGCACCTGCGCAGTCTGGCCTCTCTCTTCCGCCGAGAACTCAAAATGTCTTCCCGCTGGAAATCCTTAGGTGCTCTCCCGCTGCCTTCTTCTTCCGAGTCAAAAATAACTTAATCACAAATAACTGAAAATGAAATATATTCAGCAAGTTGATTAACAGGGCCACACAGAACCCATGTCTTTGAGGGGGTGGTCCTTCACATTAGCAGCTTTTCTTTGCAGAGACACACATCTTATCAAGTGTCTTATTTACAAGAAGGGTGGACACCACTGGGTTAATTAACAGAAAACAGGCAGAAAAAATAGGTCATTTTCAGGTTAAGGTATAATTAGTTGGTTGTTATAGGGATCAAAGCTGGGGCCTCAATTAATTACCAAGGGTGTTAGTGACTTAGATGAAGGGCCCAGGTATTTTGCAGCCAAATGTGGTGACCAGAGAAAGATTGATGAGGAAACATAATGCAAGAAAGTAACGTGCAATCTGCAAAAGTTAAGTGAAAGGACAAAAAAAGTGACAAATGGCTTATAATGTAGGGACACATAATTTGATAGGAAGAACAGCAAAGCAGAATGTTTTTCAAATGGAGAGAATGAATTAATGGGGAACAGTAGATCAACAACCACATGGTATGCAACCACTAATGACTGGATACTGCTCATGAACAACTTAAGGCATATTTTGCATTCAAAATACAACCTAAATATTTTTACAGAGCTGCAATCAAATACAACTTAGAGAAGGTTTATAGCTGTTTTACAGGAGCACTCTGATTCCACAGCAACAAAATTTTCTGAATCTAGCTAAAGTTTATATTTTAACAAAGTTTAAGGAATGAGTCTACTTATAATTGGTAATTGTTATTCAGCAGTAATGATAAATTTTTTGGTGAGATGAAAATATGTGTATCCAATGGACAGCCCTAATTTTCTGCAACGGTTACTTTTTCTTGTGCATCAACCTTACCAACACAATAACTTTATGGAATTCAATGAACTTGAACAGTAAGCTCGAAAGTTCTGCTGTTTTTGTAAAGCTAACACTGGCAGACAACAAATTCCCACTTTTAAGTGAGAATCTGGCCTTGACTACAGTTGTGTGATTTGTACATAAATTACAATCTAGCCATTAGATACACTGTTATTTCAACAATAAATTCTAACCCATTATAAGGATAACTGGACATATTTCATACAATCAAGTTGACTTAAAGGATCAGCACTCTTTCATTGGGAGTTATTCCCTCTCTATTGGCCTTTTATCATAAAGTTCAAAGTCCTGGAAACTACTTTATTTCTCAAACATGACAGCAGTCTTGAAAACTGACAATTTTATTGATCTTTTCTTTTAGGGGATTTAGTGAGGCAGGGAATTGAGATAAAATCTGAAGACCTGGATTCAAATCATTCCAAGGCACTAAAGTAAACTGACTTTGAGATTTATTTTTCCAGTTCCATCAATTCCAAAACTATAGCATATTTCCCCTCTCCTTAATTGTACAGCTTCAATTGACTAAGGAGAATTAATTTGTGTCAGTTAGGGGCCAGCTAGATGCCACCCATGGGTGCTCTGCTATTCTGTATATGAACACACCTGTGATACGGGAGCAATGAGATGCAACACTTAAACTGAGAGGATGTGATGAAATAAAAGCATTCTTTTACAGTTCCTCAGGGTCAGCTTCCATTCTACTTCTGTGGGTTAGGAGATAAGTCTTGATTACAGCCTGGAAACTCCATTGCTGGGCACAAGGTTCTCGATGAGGTTGGTGGATATCGTGATGTTGTGCACTTATTTGGAGGCTGTTGCACTTGTTTGTGCACTGTATCCATGTTCAGTCATTGTTGAGACACAAATTGTTGAGGCCTTTCCTGGATTCTCCTTCTCTATTTTGAGCAAGCTTGGGCTAAGGATTCCCACAAGTTGGTGAAGATATTACAGCTAGAAAAAAAACATTATTAAAACATCTACCTGACCTGCAGAGTGTTTCCAGCACTTCCTACGTTTATTTGAAAAAACATGTTGTCATTTTTGAAATGGTAAATGTTGTCCAAGTCGCTTCTCAGGCAGGAGTTGATGTGTTTCATCACCAACCACTCAAAACACTTCATCACAGTGGATGTAAGTGCTACTGGATGATAGTCACTGAGACAGGTTACCATGTTCCTCTTAGGCACTGGTATAATTGAAGCCTGATTGATGCATGTGGGTATCTCAGACTGCTGAAGGGAGAGGTTGAAGATATCACTGAACACTCAGCCGGTTGATTAGCACAGGTTTTTAGTACTCGACTAGGTATACCATCTAAGCAGGATGCTTTCCGTGGGATAATCCTCCTGAAGCATGCTCTCGTGTCATCCTTAGAGACGGAAATCACAGGGCCATTTGGGGCTGGGGGAGTTTGTGAATGTTCCTCCTTTTTATGAAACAGGTAGTAATTGGGCAGGCGAACTTAAATATTTTGCATCATTCTTCACTGTGGAAGACACCAACAATATGCCAGAAATTCAAGAGAGTCGGAGGCAGAAGTGAATGTAGTTGCTATTACTAAGGAGAAGGTGTTTGGGAAGCTGAAAGGTCTGAAGGAAGATAAGTCACCTGGACTAGATGGACTATATTCCAGGGTTCAGAGGAAGACATTGTGGAAACATTAGCAGTGATCTTTTAAGAATCACTAGTTCTGGAATGGTTCTGGAAGGATGAAACATTGCAAATTCACTCCACTCTTTAAGAATATAATAGCAAGGATGTAATGTTTTATAAGGCATTGATCAGACCACACATGGAGTATTGTCAGAAGATTTGGGCCCCTTATCTGAGACAAGATGTGCTGGTATTGGAGAGGGTCCAGAGAGAGGTTCATGAGGATGATACCAGGAATGAAAGGGTTAATGTATTCTTTTCTAAAGAGCTCTATCAAGCATGTATTTGCCTTGGTTACATTTTTAAGCATCTTATTAACATATTGTCGCATCTGTAAATACCGATAAAAATCTTGTTTTTCTAATAATGGAGTGAGTTTGGATGGAAAAACTTGATAAGATATTTTATTACGCCCTCTCAGAAATCCCATTATGATAGTAACCTCCCTGTTTGCTGGAGAAATTGTGGAAATCAAAATGCAAATCATTATCATATTTTTTGGGACTGCCCTGTTATCAAAAACTATTGGAGGGGGATACACAATGCCCTACAAGACATCTTTAAATGTGAAATACCCTTGGAGAGTAAGACCATATATTTCGGATATATACCTCAAGAATGGTTGAAAAGAGATAAATATTTGATGAACATACTGTCGGTGGCTGGTAAAAAGACTCTTACTAGGAAATGGTTATCACAGGAAGAGCCCAACTTTAAATACATGGATGGAAATTACAATGGACATTTACAAAATGGAGAAGATAACAGCATCTGTTAATCTTGTTAACAAGCTGGAACAATTTGATTCATACTGGGAAAAATGGTTTAACTACATAAGTATAACTACATAACAACAAGTGTATGGGACATTGGAAAAAAGTTGGAATTTCCCCATGGGGATGAATAAAGTATCTATCTATCTATCTATCTATCTATCTATCTATCTAATGCCTCATAGGCCTGATTTTATTCTCACAAATCAATGAATCTGCTGTAAAAAAAGATCACTCCCTATTTGTACATAGTTCTTTCCTTTTGTTTGTTTTTTCTTTCCACTCTTTTCTATAAGTACACCTCAGATAAATACTTTGTAGAGATTTGTGATATATATGATTATATGATGCACATGTACAATGTCTGAAATACATCTTATGGAAATGTTTGTTTGATGAACTTCAATAAAAAAATAAATTACAAAAAGCAAGGGTTAATGTATGAGGAGCATTTGATGGCTCTGGGCCTGTACTCACTGGAGTTTAGAAGATTTAGGGGTGATCTTGTTATGCTTTGTAACTTCAAAACATTGAGCTAATTGAAAGGAAGACAGAGAGTCCAGGAATACAGATGTAAGTTTCTCTTTAAGTGAGGTGCATGATGATGTATGTAATTAATGTATTTTTACCTATAACCAGTAATTAATGATTTAAATGAACAAGAACATTTAATGAACAACATATTTACAAGATTACTAAAATATTATTAAAATATTCAAATATTCAAAAGTTAAAAGGTTCATTTTATTATCAAAGTATGTATGCAGAATACAACTCTGAAATTTGTCTTCTTCAGAATACAGAAAACCATTCAATAGTTGAAAGACATCAATTCTCCCTGCACAAAAAGAAAGCAAAATTCACAGACTCCAAACCCCCAATAACCCTTCCCTTGCACAAAAACTAACAGATCACACAAGCCCCCAGCCTGTCAATTGGCAACAAGAGAGAAAGAATGTGGTCTGTACACACCGGCTATGTGGTGAAACAGGCACAACAGCGCCTCTTTCACCTCAGATGGCTGAAGAAGTTTGGTGTGGGTCCCCAAGTCCTAAGAACTTTCTACAAGCTCACAATTGAGAACATCCTGACTGGCTGCATCATTGCCTGGTATAGGAACTGCACTTGCCTCAATTGCAGGACAGCCCAGCGCATCTGCAGATGTGAACTTCGCACTATTCAGGACATTTACAAAGACAGGTGTATAAAAAGGGCCCCAAGGATCATTGGGGAACTGAGTCACCCCAACCACAAACTGTTCCAGCTGCTACCATCCAGGAAAAGGTATCACAGCATAGAAGCCAGGACCAACAGGCTCTGGGACAGCTTCTTCCACCAGGCCATCAGACTGCTTATCTCATGCTGACACATGTATTTCTAAGTTATATTGACTATCCTGTTTTACATATTATTTACTATAATTTGCTATAGATTGCACATTGCATATTTAGACAGAGACATACCGTAAAGATTTTTACTCCTCATGTATATGAAGGATGTAAGTAATAAAGTCAATTCAATTCAATACATCTCAGCTGTATACACAGTTATACAACTACTATATACAGACATCCACCACATAGTAAATTTTAAAATGTCCCATTCAAAAATCGCTGTGAAGGCTTTCTTACTTTTGTGGGATAACATGCTTCCTGACAAGGGGGATCACTCTGCTTGGCATTTGAGACTTGGAGCTGTGAAAATAATCTCAGGCTCTACGGCCTCCTCTGTGACAATTGTAGAAGTTGACTCTGAGACTGCAGGAAGTGATTCCGACAGTGGTAGCCACGTTTTTTCTTCTTCCTTTTTCTTCTGGTTTGTGCATCATCCTTCTATTGCTCCCTTGCTGATCCCATCTCTCCTTTTGGTTGCCTCATCCACAACATCATCTGACGAACCCTGTGTTTTTGTATTTCCATTGACTCCTTTGTTTTTGATCTTCCATTTATCCAGTCTTTGTGTCTACTCTTACAAGCGGCCTTTGGCCTCCCACTTGAAATTCATGCAATAACCTTAGTAAACACAGGGTAGAGTTTGGTTCTTTATAGTCACAAAGCTGAATGCTTGCAACTTTCCTGAAAATCCTTGAACTCTCTTCCAGCTTAAAACTACGCCACATTTCATAAGTAACTGCCTGATTAACATATCAGAAGCTTTCTCGGATATGTTGTTTACACAAACTGTTGTAGGCAGACCATTGCTTTCATCACTTTCACGCTTCCTCGAAGCAGCATGGTAATTCCTTAGTGCAATATGCTTTCCAACCAGAGGCACAGAGGTTGGTACCAATACCTGCTTGTCCTCTGTTGGGCAATGACTCATGGTGTACAGCATGGAGACAGTTGTGGCATCAGCGGGTACCTTTCTTAACTTGCTTTCAGTTGGCTTTATTGCAGGAGATGTGGCTTACAACTGGTGGATGGATTTTCAATCAAGTTGTAGATGTCTCAGACAATCATGTCCCCCACAATGTGGGTCCTCCTTCTTTAATCACATACAAACTCAATGTGGCTTGTTGGTTGTTGTATTTCACTGTTACAGTTGTTAATCCCATAGGAGTTATTTCTTCTCCACTATGTTCTTAGCTGAATACTTGCAGTCTTCAGCTCAGTATCTTTCAAATGCTGTTCAGACTCATTTTGTGGAATGACTGAAACAGCCGAACTAGTGTCCAATTCCATTTTAATTAATTTGCCACTTGCTTCTGGTGTGAGCTATATTGCTTGTCGATTGTTAATTTTCACACTGTAAAATTCAAGGCTACACAATCCCGTGCTATTCTCTTCACTATCTGCTTTTTCATCAACAGGTTAATACTCTTTTTGAAACTGCAACTGGACTTCTTATATTTTTCTCTTCCCTAAACAGTCCATTTATTTTTGTCTGCCCCACATGCTCTTTGTGTGTGTCTGACTTTGTTGCATTTTCAACAATTTCACCTTTAAATCTACATTTGTTTGGTGTATGTGAGTGCCTCCCACAAGAGTAACACAATTTTTTCGGCCAGATGGGTTTCTGTTTAGATGCTGCGATTTTAGTCACAGTGACTTCCATTCCTGACTGCAACCCAATTGTGTCTCTGTTTGCTGTTTCCATTGAAACAATGATTTCCACTGCTCATTGGAATGTAATCTGTGCTTCAGTTAGGAGCTGTTTTTGAATGCCTTCTTTTAAGATTCCACAAGCTAAGCGTTCTCTAAGACCATCACCGAACTGACAACTCTCTTCAATTCAGCCATGTATGCTCAAATGGGCTTGCCTTCCTTTTGATTCCATTTATGAAACCTAAAGTGTTCAGCAAGCAACAGTGGCTTTGGTTCTAAATGTTCCTGCATCACTTTTCAACATCAGGAATGCTCATTTCTGATGGTTTGGTTGGAGCATTCAAGCATAGAAGCAAACTGTACACCTTTAAGCCCCATACACTTGGCAAAATTGGCACCCACTTCTTCTTGGATATCCCATTTGCTTCAAAATACTATTCCAAATATTCAGCACACATGAGCCAATAACCAGTTGTGTAATCAAATTCGTTAGCCTTTCTGATGTAATGAGCTATTTCTGATTTTTTAAATGATTATTATCACCCAGCACTCAATCTTTATGACCCCTGAATTACTCCATTTACAGCCCTTTTTTTGATGTGAAGTCTGCTGAAGGGTCTCACGGGTTTTGGCCTGAAACGTCGATTGTGCTTTTTCCATACATTCTGCCTGGCCTGCTGAGTTCGTCCAACATTTCATTAGTTTGATTACTAGATGGAAAGATCTATGCAGGGAAAGCATATTCTCTGGAGTTTAGAGCAATAAGAGATTCCCAAGAGGCTTGATGGGATAAATGCAGAGATGACAAACCAAAAAAAAGAATCAGCCTTCAGAACTGGCTTTAGAAGAAATTTCTTTACCCAGAGGACAATAAATCTTTTTAAGAAGTTGTGGAGACTCATGTGTTGGGTATATTCAAGGGAAATATTGATAGATTTGTTGGTATTGGGTTAGTGCAGAAAAGTGGAGTGTTGAATGGCAGACCAGGTATAGTAAGTTAAACGACCTCCTCCAGCTTTCTGCATTCATATGTTCATTTGTATTGTTGTAAAACGGAAAGTTTCTCCATAAGTACTCCTATTTTTTTTCTTCATATGTCCCTCTGGTCTTTCTGTGAATGAGAATAGGCTTCTCTCTGTTCACTTTTCTAAACTTGGCATGATTTTTTATCAAATCTCCTGTCAACCTTCTTTATTCCATGGAGAACATACCTATTTCTTTTTTGCACCTCAAATTCTTCATACTGTAACATTTTACACACAGGTGATCTGGATTCAATTCCCGCTGCCGATTGTAAGGAGTTTGTATTGTCTCCCCATGATTGCATTGGTTTCTTCCAGCTGCTTTGGTTTCCTCCACATTGCTAGTAGCTTAATTGGTCACCTGGGTGTATTAGGCTTGTTGGACCAGAAAGACCTTTTACCATGCTGCTTCTCTAAATAACAATAAACAAAATACCGTGGAACCAATTATATAATGTTTCCTCATCCTTCACATCCTTTCTAAACTTGTGCGTGCCTTCAGTATTGCCTCTTACCTCAAAGATCAAAATCTCTCATCTGTAACTCTAATAATACTTCTTGCTAGCAATATAGCTTTCATAAACAGTATAATTTTTGTGTATTCTCTGTGTGAATGTATGGGTTTCCTCCAAGTGCTCTGGGTTTCAGCCTACATCCTAAAAGTATTTAGTTTGGTATCTAATTGTCCATTGTAAATTGTCACTAGTGGTTGAACCAAGGGAAATTGATGGAAACTAAGTTTGATGGGAGTGTGGTCTTACTTTGAGAAGCCTAAGATTTGAAGAATAATGATCAGATTTCCTATGTGCCTTGGAAATGCAGTAAATTGTTCTGCAACACCCTGAGAATAAACGGGATTAGTCTAGGATTAGTGTAAAATTGATGGTTGGCATGCACTCAGAACACAGGATGGTCTCTTTCTGTGTTGTATTTCTCTGTAATCCTATGACGGAACGCCTCTAATAATAAACAAAGAAAAAATCTCTAAACATGTTACATGGATGTTCCCTACTTTAGGTTAATAGAGTCACAAAGTCATAAACTCGGAAACAAGCCTGACTCATTTATGCCGACCAAACAGACAACTTACACTAATAGAAGGGTCCTGACGAAGGGTCTCGGCCCGAAACGTCGACAGCGCTTCTCCCTATAGATGCTGCCTAGCCTGCTGTGTTCTACCAGCATTTTGTGTGTGTTGTTGTTTGAATTTACACTAATCCCTTTTATCTAGCATTTGGATCTCTCTTCCTTTTCTATCCATATACTTGTCCAGATGCTTGTTAAACACTGTTATTGTATAGTGAGTACACTGTGTTAAATTGTTACCTAACAATGTTACTTGGTTCAAATTACCTAACATGCTGTTTTGGACAGATTTTTACAGAAACTCTATTAATATCTACTGTATCATGATTATATTTGCAAAGCTATTGTTCAGGATCAGTTTTTCTTAAATCATAGAAACATAGAAACATAGAAAATAGGTGCAGGAGTAGGCCATTCGGCCCTTCGAGCCTGCACCGCCATTCAGTATGATCATGGCTGATCATGCAACTCAGAACCCTGTACCTGCTTTCTCTCCATACCCCCGATCCCTTTAGCCACAAGGTCCATATCTAACTTCCTCTTAAATATAGCCAATGAACCGGCCTCAACTGTTTCCTGCGGCAGAGAATTCCACAGGTTCACCACCCTCTGTGTGAAGAAATTTTTCCTCATCTCGGTCCTAAAAGGCTTCCCCTTTATCCTTAAACTGTGACCCCTCATTCTGGACTTCCCCAACATCGGAAACAATCTTCCTGCATCTAGCCTGTCCAATCCCTTTAGAATTTTATACGTTTCAATAAGATCCCCCTCAATCTTCTAAATTCCAGTGAGTATAAGCCTAGTCGACCCAGTCTTTCTTCATATGAAAGTCCTGCCATCCCAGGAATCAATCTGGTGAACCTTCTTTGTATTCCCTCTATGGCAAGAATGTCTTTCCTCAGATTAGGGGACCAAAACTGCACACAATACTCTAGGTGCGGTCTCACCAAGGCCTTGTACAACTGCAGTAAAACCTCCCTGCTCCTGTACTCAAATCCTTTTGCTATGAATGCCAACATACCATTTGCCTTTTTCACCACCTGCTGTACTTGCATGCCCACTTTCAATGACTGATGTACAATGATACCCAGGTCTCGTTGCACCTCCCCTTTTCTTAAACGGCCACTGTGGTGAACTACATATACCTGTCTGGACATGCCCCCCCTGCTGACTGCTCCTGTGGCTCCTCCCACTGACCGTGGCTCCTCCCATGGTCCCCGGTATAAAGGCGATTGGAGTCTGAGCCCTGGCCTCAGTCTCCAGGATGTAGTATGGTGGTCAATTGCTGCTTGTTCTTTCTTCCAGCCAATAAAAGCCTATATCTCGCCTCACGTCTCGGAGAGTTATTGATGGTGCATCAGCCACCGTTCAGATAATAATCTGTTTTCCTGTTCTTGCAACCAAAGTGGATAACCTCACATTTATCCACATTAAATTGCATCTGCCATGAATTTGCCCACTCACCTAACCTATCCAAATCACCCTGCATCCTCTTAGCATCCTCCTCACAGCTAACACCGCTGCCCAGCTTCGTGTCATCCTCAAACTTGGAGATGCTGCATTCAATTCCCTCGTCTAAATCATTAATATGTATTGTAAACAACTGGGGTCCCAGCACTGAGCCTTGCGGTACCCCACTAGTCACTGCCTGCCATTCTGAAAAGGACCCGTTTACTCCCACTCTTTGCTTCCTATCTCCCAACCAATTCTCCATCCACATCAATAACATACCCCCAATACCGTGTGCTTTAAGTTTGCACACTAATCTCCTGTGTGGGACCTTGTCGAAAGCCTTTTGAAGATCTAAATATACCACATCCACTGGCTCTCCACTATCCACTCTACTAGTTACATCTTCAAAAAATTCTATAAGATTCGTCAGACATGATTTTCCTTTCACAAATCCATGCTGACTTTGTCCGATGATTTCACCTCTTTCCAAATGTGCTGTTAGCACATCTTTGATAACCGACTCTAGCCTTTTCCCCACCACCGATGTCAGACTATCCGGTCTATAATTCCCCGGTATTTCTCTCCCTCCTTTTTTAAAAAGTGGGGTCCTTCCATCCTTCCATAGTAACAAAATTTATGAATGGGTTAATCACTGTCAGAAGTGATTAAAGTCCTCGTAAATTTTCGCTTTACATTACATTCCTTCACAAAAAAAATGATTTTTCTTTAAGTTTGGAGGGAGTATGGTCTTAATTTGAGAAGCCTTATATCTGAAGCATTATGATCAGAAGACCCATCATAAATTCATTGAGCGCCTCTGCTCCATCCGCCACAAGCAGGACTACCTGGTGGTCAAACATTTTAATTCCAATTCCCATTTGTTGTTGCGTGAATGAAATTGTCAGACAAAATTACTGCTAGATACAAAGAAGCTTCTTTATTCAAAAAAACAAGGTACAGCAGGCATCATATGGAGACACTTTCAGTGGAAAGGTCTGCTGGCCCAACTTGGGGCTTGATATTTTATGTGCAAAACACAAAGGACAATTCCATATTTACAAAGTATAGACAATGCTTTCTTTTGAAACTACATACAAACTTCACACCTCCTTATTCGCATCCATCCCACAGATGCCAGCATCGTCTCAACTCGGATTCACAGCTTTTAGGAATCCATTGATCTAAATTAAACCCAAAGTACATATTCATAGCAGAAGACTGGTAGGCAAAGCCATTTGCTAAATGTAAATGACCTAAACCCAAAAATCACCCTAACACCATTCCCGTACCAGCCTGTTGTTCCATGGCCTCCTCTTATGACACGACAAGGCCACCCTTAGGGAGGAGGAGCAACATCTTATATCTCATCTGGTTTACTTTTCAACTTATTGATTTCTCCTTCTGGTGAACAAATTCCACCCATCCCCTCCCCCCCCCACACCCCCCGTCTATTCATCTCTCCGACCTTCCATTTATTCTCATCTTCCTCCTGTGTCCCTTCCTTCTCTCCTTTCTCCTACTGTCAACTCTCCTGTCCTGTCAGATTCTTTCTTATCCAGCCCTTGACCTTTCCCACCCAACTGGCTTCGCCTATCATCTTCCAACTAGCCTCTTTCTCCTCCCCCACATTTTTATTCAGGCATCTTCCCTCTTCCTTCTGAGCCCTGAAGAAGGGTCTCAGCCCAAAACGTCGACAGTTTACTCTTTTCCATAGATGTTGTCTGACCTGCTGAGTTCCTCCAGCATTTTGTATGTGCTGATTATGATTGGGTGTTCTAAGTGCTCAGGAAAATCAACATGGTCCTTATCACTTTGATTTTATTTAATAGCATTATTCTGAAGGACTGTGCTCCTTCCATTTGACAATTCTTTCTTAGTATATCTCAAAACACTTGATACATTTATAGCAGGTCCATTTTTAACACACCTCCCTTCACAAGACAAACTCTGATCTACTTGTCACTATTTTTGGTAAAGAATGGAATATCTTGGTATGAATGTATTCTGTAGTCTAACAGGCAATTTTGATGAGTCATTTTGCCAGGGTTCTAAAACCACAGACTGGGAGTGTGACTACGCTGATCGTTTAAGTTCTTCATCCATTCCTTTATTAAATATGTTTCAATTTCTTTTTTAATCAATATTCTGAAGAATTTATTGCTTTATAGAAACATTCCATTTCCTTACAGGGCTTGCATAACTACAAAGCATCTTCATGAGAGACTTGTCCTTCCTTACCTCCGTAATCTCTTCCAGCCCAACAATACTGATTTTTAGCACTTCAAGAGGCTTAGTTTTAGTATCACTGATTTTACTTTTTCCACCATAATAACCTTGTCTTTAGTCACCAAGTACCTAAGATTTGAATTCTTTCTCTAAACCTATGTCTCTCCACCTCTCTGCCTGCATCTAAGAATGCCTTAGAGAAAAAAACTCTTTGACCAGGTTGCCATAGAATCCCTTTTCACAGCTTAGTGTCAAATGTTTATCGATACTACGAATATCTTGGGCACATTATAATGCTAAAATAACTATATTTGTTGAAAGCTGTTGTCGTTAGAAGCGAATAAATTTCGCAAGAGATATTTGCACATGCAGAATCCCAGCTTTGGTACTTATGCCATTCTATTATCAATTGACCTCATTCTGGAGTTAACCCCTAACTTTAGCTGAACCCCATTGTTAAGCAAATGTCAGACTGAGAACTCATCATAGCAAGTATTGCAGAGGAGCAGTGGAGGCAGTTCAGCAATGAGCAATAACTTTAATAATAAACTGCAAAATAACAAGTCAAAAGGGACCACAAAACACAAGAGAAAAGATACTTAACACAACAAGGCAACTGAAAACTAGGAGCAACTGGTTGAGGCTTGCTGATTCTTATTAGTTCACAAGGATTGTGGATGAGAGCTGGGTTTAAATAGGCTGCAGGTGATGAGTTGGAAATAAGTGGAAAGTGACTCCTGTTAGCTGGCGAAGACTCCGAGGAGCCTGTATGGTCCGGCAGACACACCATTGGGAATATTGGGGAGACAGGAGCACTAGGGTATAAAATGCAGTTTTGTAAATACTTAAATGGTCAATATTTTGACCGCCTCCTAGGAGGGTTCATGGCAAACTCAGAAGGCATATTGTGGATGTGACATCTGTTGTAGGATATGACAAATATATGCAAATTAGTAATCAAATGAATGGATAGAACATTTAGCAGTCCTGGATTCCTACCTTCAGTTGATAACCATTACTTCTTCCAAAAATTGGTGGATATTTTTAGTATACAGTCTTATGGATAGTGAAAATAAGGTGGCAATAAAATGGACGTAGACTTTCTCATTCTCATCCCAATCTTCGAATTAAGAGAATATGGTCCGATGTCAAGCATTGTTCTGGGGTTGATGAGAACCCAATTATATAAGCTTTAGTCTGGCGGCCCAAGTGTATTATGGTGCTGGGATCCAGGTCCTAGACCAAGGCACTAACCAGTGCTTGGATAATTTAAGTACTGGCACAGATAGGCTGCAAGCCTGAGTGTTGAGACCGGAGACGAAGACTGGCCTGATTTTGGTTGGTTTCCCGTGAAAGTTCATTCCTTTCTCCATAGCACCAAGCCTGTGAACTGATCTGGCTGCAGTGCATTTTCGTCCTGCTGGTGTGATGAACTGGGACCAAGGTTTGGGCCTACTCTAGCTGCTCCAACAGTGGATCTGGGGATTCAGTTTGGTTCAGAATACTGTTGGCATCCTTCTGTTGTTTGCAGGATTTGTGGGGTTTTTTTTCTCTTTCTCTGTGCAGTGGTTTTTGGTCTTTTTTTAAAGACTGGGTTGTTTGGGTTTCTTGTTTTGTGGCTGCCTATAAGCAGGAAAATCTCAAGGTGCGTAATCTATACATTCTTTGATAATAAATGTGGTTTGAATCTTTGAGTACAGTCGGCCGTCCTTATCCGCGGGTTCCGCATGTGTGGATTCAACCAACCGCGGATCGCGAAAACCCGGAAGTTGAGCATTGTTCGCCTCACGTCTCATTCGTTCGCTGCTTGTGTTGTGAGTGAGAGGAAAAAGTTTAAGGCTAATAAGGGATGGCTGACTAGCTGTGTAAAGTGTTATAGCCTCAAGAACTTAAAGATCACAGGAGAATCGGGATCGGCTGATGCCGAGGCGGCATTAGCTTTCCCAGAAGAGCCACAATGGTTGCATCTGTACTGAACATGTACAGACCTTTTTTTCTTGTCATTATTCCCTAAACAGAACAGTATAACAACTACTTACATAGCATTTACATTGTATTAGGTATTATAAGTAATCTAGAGATGATTTGAAGTATATGGGAGGATGTGCATAGGTTATATGCAAATACTACGCTATTTTATATAAGGGACTTGAGCATCCACGGTTTTTGGTATCCGCAGAGGTCCTGAAACCAATCCCTCGCGGATAAGGAGGGCTGACTGTATACATAAATTCTCCATTCTCTGAGATGTGGACTAGTTACTGGATCACTTACAAATGTCTATGGACGTACAGTGGAGAACGTTCTGCCAGGTTGCATCACTGTGGAGGCTCCAATGCATAGGATGTCAGAGGGTTATAGACTCAGCCAGTTCCATCATAGGCACAATCCTCCCCACCATCGAGGATATCTTTAAGAGAAGGTGCTTCAAGAAGGTGGTATTCATCGCAAAGGACTTCAGAAATTAATACCCCCTTCTCATTTTGAGTGTCAAAGAGGAGATACAGAAGCCCAGGACTCACACACAATAATTCAGAAACATCTTCCCCTCTGCAATCAGATTTCTGTACAGTGAACATTACCTCCCTATTCTTTTTTATTACACCATTTATTTATTCTTGTAATGTATTGTTATTTTGTGTATGAAACAACAAATTTCATGTCATACAAGCCAGATAATAAATCTGATTCTGATTCTGAGGTAACTTGAGTAAATGCATTCCAATTGTGATGTTTCTCGGTTCCTTACAATCTATTGACACACTTTTTGTGGCATGATAAGGCATTGGCCCACCATTAATTATAATAACTGTATCACTAAATACTACATCTTTACTTTGCCTGTTAGGCACCTTGCCAGGTTGCTTTCCAAGTATTATTCCAAGATTGCAGATGGGCAGTTTACAACTTCCTCCTTGGAAATGTTCCAAGGTTTACGGTTGACCAAAGGCCAGAAAGTTGCTTCTTTTCTCTTTAGAAACTTGTCTAATGATGTTTTTCTGAGATAATGGGATACATCAGAAGCCACTGTCACTTAATGCTATTGGTTTGTGATAAGCAAAAGGCTCCTTCTGTGATTAAGAGTATCGTGTATCTGTCCATCATTTTATTTAAAGTTAAAATACCCATTTATTTCAGTCCCAGTTGGCAACTATCTATTGGTCTTTTTTTAATTATATCAAATCTGAACATCCTTGTTTTGAATGCTTGCATCAGATTTAGGTTTCTAAAGTGTTTCAATGACTGGAAACAGAAATAAGAAAAAGACTGATGATAAAAGGTTACCAGTAGATAACTTTAACTGCTGATATTGGAATGAAATCACTGTGTCATCATGCAGAAGCAGGGACACTTAAATTCATTAGCCTTGGCTGATTGGTAGCACTCTCAACTCTGAATTAAAAGATTGTGGGTTCTAGCCACACTCAAGGACTTAAGTACATTATCTGGGCTGGCACTTCAACACTCTGCTAACAGAGACTTGCTGTTGTGCTTCTCTTGAATGAAGTGGTAAATCAGGACCCTCGTTGCCCATTGAGATGGCTCTAAAGGATTTTATTTACCATTTCTCCAAGAAAGCAGCCTGATGCTCTCAGTCCTTTACCAATAAACTATAGCATATTCTGAAGCTACTTATCATATTTTGTTTTGTAAAATCATGCTGAATATAATAAAAAAGTTACCTCTAATTGTCTTTGCTATAATGTGTAGTTTTTTGGTGGTTGTAGCATAGTCATCCTGCTACATCAATTCAGTTCTCTTTCTTTCAGGAGCACTAGAAAATTCATTGTAAATTTTTTTACATTTTAATTTTAAAAAGGAGATCCATTATTTGTCATTCTTATGTTTTGTTTCATCTCTTTAACCTAACAACACCTTGACGTGTGTAGGGATAGTATTTTTCCTGATCTTAGAAATACCTGGTGAGAGTGCAGAAATAATTCAAGCAACACAGATGTAGCATTTGACTTCTGTTCGGATGAAGGTCAGACAGAGAAATAGGCAGAACTTGATTTACTTACCTTCATTTCATCTTCAGCATCAGTGAAGTTGAATTTCACCCATTTCATCGATTTTTCAACTAAATGGACATATTTCTTTCTTTTCAAGGTGTAGGGGTGAAAGCCTCATGATGTACTGAAATGGCTTTCATTTCTGAAGGATGAGATTTGTCTGACTTCCATATAGTATGTTATATTCATGTGGTGTGGATGGGTCTGTACTGTTAATTATTCAGGCTTTCAATAGGCTGTCACAGGAGCCATTAATGTGCATTTCCCTGCTCTCTGCACAGAATTTGCTGTGCATTGCTTATATTCAAAGTATCAAAAGACACTCAAGCTTTCATGCAGGCACAAAGGGAAGGACTCAGCCACATAACATAGAATCCAGAGGTCTGAGGTGAAATGGAATTGAAAGCTAGCTCTGGTGCAAGTCAAGAAGAGCTGATAAACAGACTTACTATATGTATATAGTCAGGAGCAACTCGTGTCTTTCCAATCTATCATTTTCAATATTGTTTATGATATATTCTACTAGATTCATTATGTAAATATATCCAGCTGATTCATCCAAACTGACTAAAGTACAAGTAGCTTTGTCAACTCCAATCAAATTCATTCCAGGATGCTCCACTGCAGAAAATTCAATGACTTGTTAGAGTGGCTGTTAGATGTATCCACTATTGTTAACAACCAATAAATAGAAATGTTCGAGGAAACTAGAAAACAACATAAAACTAATCGCAATTAGCTTTTTTCTGTACTTTACTTGCTGCAGTGTTTGAATAATGTTGGAAGTTTCGTAATACTGGTTTCAGGTCAAAGCCCTTTTATCAGAACTCAGTTTTGATCTCAGATAAGATTTCAGTTCTATCAAGAATCTTTAAACTGAAGCATTAACTCTGCTTCTCTCTATGCAGATACTGCCTGACCTGCTGAGTTTTTCATCATCCCCGTGCTTATTTTTGTTCAATTCATTGTTAAGTTCTGAGAAATATAACATACCCATTCAGCAGATGCAGTGATGCTCCACAAATCTGTGTTGAACCTTGCTTGAACAGTTGTGAATGACAGAGTAGTCAGTGTCATAGAATTACAGTGGTCAGCAATTGGAAACTCACTTTCTGTCTAACCAACTGAACAGGGGTGTTCTGCAAAGTGCTCACACAAGCTACACATGCTTTTCTCGGTACAAAAGAGGCCACATCATGAGCAATTAATGCAGGTCACCATAGTGCTAGTTGCTAGATGGGACACTTGGTTCCCTGGATAATGGAAGTGAAGTCCAGATGCTGCATTTCCTTCAGTTATACCTCGGAGGATCGACCCTTGGCCCACATCAAAACATTGGTTCAATCATGAAACAGACGTGCCAGCAGATCTGCTTCATTAGAAGTTGAGGAACATTTGGTATGTCATCAAAGACTCTGGCAAACTTTTGGAGATGTACAGTGGAGAGGATTCAGAATAGTTGCATCACAGCCTAATATGGAGGGTCCAAAGCACAGGATCAAAGGAAGCTGCAGAAAATTGTAGGCTCAGCCAGCTCAACTGCGGGCACAACCTCCAAATTGTCAAGGACTTCTTTAAGAGATGGTGCCTCAAGAAGTTGACATCCTTCTCTAAGGACCCTCACTATCTGGAACGTGCCCTCTTCTCATTACTACCATCAGGGAGGAGATACAAGAGACTGAAGATCCCATTGAAGAACTTTTTCTCCTCCACTATCAGATTTTGATTTGTCCTTCGACTCACGAACACTAATTCATGATTCCTGTTATTTGCAACATTTATTTAAAAATTTATAGTAGATTTTATGTAGTGCATTGTATTGCTGCTGTAAAAACAACAAATATTATGACCCGAGGAAATCTGCAGATGCTGGAAATTCACACAACAACACACAAAAAATGCTGGTAGAACACAGCAGGCCAGGCAGCATCTATAGTGAGAAGTGCAGTCGACGTTTCGGGCCGAGACCCTTCGTCAGGACTAACTGAAAGGAAAGATAGTAAGAGATATGAAAGTAGTGGGGGGAGGGGGAAATGCGAAATGATAGGAGAAGACCGGCGGGGGGGGGGGGGAGTGGGATGAAGCTAAGAGCTGGAAAGGTGATTGGCGAAAGTGATACAGAGCTGGAGAAGGGAAAGGATCATGGGACGGGAGACCTCGGGAGAAAGAAAGGGGGGGAATATTATGACATATTTGAGTGATAATAAACCTGATTCTGTTTCTGAGGAGAATAGATATCAGTAAATGCAATGAAATGTTGAGAAGCCACAGTACAAGAATGGGAACTACAAGAAAACCAGTGCGAGAACAAATGAGTGATATAAACGTCAAAATTATGTAATTCTGGTAGCATAAAGTTGTGAAAAATACCTGTCCAGCAAGGGTTAATACCATTCAGTGGCTTAATAAATCGATAGGAAGTCAAAACATGACACGTTAAGGAAACAAAACAGCCCTATATATGAATGTTTCTCTATCTGATTCATGTTAAACAGGAAGGCTAACTGCCTGCCTCTAACCAATCACCATTTCCTGTTGAATTCTGTGACTCCTGTGCAGTTTCTTTACAAAGGGAAATTGTCCATAATTTCCAGATAATCAGTGATCAGTAAAGCCACCCAGTCAGTCACATTAGTGCTGCATCTTGTTTAAAAACAGAAATGGAGTTTCATTTGATGTCCGTGATTGTCATTGTTGTACAAAAATGAGGATGTGTATGTTTGTTTAATATTAGGGTTTTTAATTAAGAGTCCAATGCAATGTCACTAATCAAAGTAAACAATGTTCATTATAAGAGCTGTTGAGTTGCTAGGTCAGCAATTTAAGAATAATCTGTTCAAGAGAAAAAAAATCTTATGTCAAAAAAATAGCCAAATAAATTACACAGACTTTGTTTATTTTCCTTTTAAATGGGGATACCGTGGGCAGTCAAGCTGCATCAGATATTCTTGTGCATACTAAATGCCAACCTTACACAAGAAATGAGATCTCTTTAATGATGTTACAACTTTGATACTTCACCTAAAGTTGCATCAATTTCTGCTCGACTGGAGTTACAGTTGATGTACTAGTTTTATAGTGGTTTTCTTTAAATTTCAGTACAATACAGTGACTCATTCAAGGTCTCAGCCATAATGCTATTTTTCTATATTTGCCAATCAATGGTTCATGCATTCTCATTTCTGCAGGTTTTGACTGCCTATATTTGATGATCAAATGAAAAATTTAGTGTAACACTTACCCAACAGGCTGGTATATGTCTAGGAGAAAAGGAGAACCAGCCACTCACCAACCCCACCTCCTGTACACGCAGGTGCTGTGAGAATCAAGTTTATGCCGCGCGTACACACACCATATCAAACTCACACCAGATACCGTTATGGAATACACTTTAAAGATTTTACTAAAACTAAAAGAGTACTATGCAATATAATATATATGAAGGAAAAGAAAATAAAGTAAAAGGCGCCAACTTATCAAAGTTCAGTCAGTTTAGTTCACATCGTTGGAGCTCAACCATCGAACCATGCGACCCCTCGTCATTTTCCTCCGACCTCCACGTCCTTGCACCTGGGACCACCCGGGTGGTCGACCGAGCAGTGCGGCGCACGTCCACCTTCCTCAGCGTCTCCTTCCCGACTCCCCTGAAAAGACCGTGAAAACCCCCAAGCTCCCATCCTCACAAGACAAAATAACATTCTGCATTGGTCAACAAATGAATACAATCCCGATATCAGCAAGTCTAAAGCTAAACAACTGAGAGAGAAAGCACTTATCATACAAAGAAGCATTCCTACTCTTAACAGAACAAAGAAGCCATTTTGATTAACATACACAGTACATTGTACAATAGTAAGTTTCAAGACAGTGCCCTGAAGTACCATTTAATTTGTAGGGTATGCATCATCAAGCTAATTATGAAGAGCTAGTTGCAATTTGATTGATGGAATAGATGTGAATGCCAAACATAAATGGGGTTCATAGACATGATTGCATTTTCACACCTGTTCATTTATCTTTTTATTTATTTTTTTATTTTAGCAATGCAATGCAGAGAAGGCCATTCCAGCCTGTCAAGCCATGTTGCCCCAGCAACACTCGACAAACCCGATTTACCCTAACCTAATCACAGGACAATTTACAGTGACCATTTAACCCACCTGGTATGTCTTTGGACTGTGGGAAGAAATGAGAGGATCTGTAGAAATCCCATGCATTCCACTGAGAGGACACACAGAGACCCCTTACAGAACGGCACTGAACTTCAGAGCACCCCAAGCTGTAATAGTGATGTACTAACTGCTACACTATCGTGGTGCCACAAATCTGTCTTTGATCCATCTGTGTTTGGTTAATGCAGAAGACAGATTAAGTAAATTTCAATTTTCTAAACAAAATTAATGCAGGAATATTCACTGAGGGAAAATCTATGTGTCATATTTGCAGCTGCTGTACCCCTATACCTGAGCAAATATTTCATAGCACAAACGTACTGTATACTCAGTGGCTATTTTATTAGGTACACCTGTATGTTGTACAAATATCTAATCAGTCAGTAATGTGGCAGCAACTTAGTGCATAAGTGCACACAGACATGGTCAGCGGTTCAGTTGTTGTTCAGTCAAATGTCAGAATGGGGAAGAAATGTGATCTAAATGACTTTGACCGTGGGATGATGGTTGGTGCCAGATGCAGTAGCTTGAGTATCTCAGAAACAGCTAATCTCCTAGGATTTCCATGCACAAAATTCTCTAGAGTTTACAGAGAATGGTGAGAAAAACAACAACATGTCCATTGAGCAGCAGCTCTGTGTGTGAAAATGCCTTGTTAATGACGGAGGAAAGCTGACAGTAACTCAAATACTGTAACCACCTGTTACAACTGTGGTGTGCAGAAGAGCATCTCTAAATGCACAACATGTCGTACTGTGTAGTGGATAGGCTACAACAGCAGAAGACGATGAGTATACTCAATGGCCACTTAATTAGGTACAAGTGATATCTGGCAAATGAGAACTGAGTGTATATGTGTTTAAAGATAAGGCATGGAGTATAAATTTAATTGTTCTACTATTGGTGATGTGGCTACTCTAAATCAATTATCTAATTTATGCATCATTAAAGCTTTTTTGTCATTTCTTACTGACAGCAGGCATATACAATGTCATTCTGTCACTGTAACTAACTTGGACTTGCTGAAAGAAAAGCTCATTGGCTCTAATATTAGATAGATAGATAGATAGATAGATAGATACTTTATTCATCCCCATGGGGAAATTCAACTTTTTTCCAATGTCCCATACACTTGTTGTAGCAAAACTAATTACATTCAATACTTAACTCAGTAAAAAATATGATATGCATCTAAATCACTATCTCATAAAGCATTAATAATAGCTTTTAAAAAGTTCTTAAGTCCTGGCGGTAGAATTGTAAAGCCGAATGGCATAGGGGAGTATTGACCTCTTCATCCTGTCTGAGGAGCATTGTATCGATAGTAACCTGTCGCTGAAACTGCTTCTCTGTCTCTGGATGGTGCTATGTAGAGGATGTTCAGAGTTATCCATAATTGACCGTAGCCTACTCAGCGCCCTTCGCTCAGCTACCAATGTTAAACTCTCCAGTACTTTGCCCACGACAGAGCCCGCCTTCCTTACCAGCTTATTAAGACGTGAGGCGTCCCTCTTCTTAATGCTTCCTCCCCAACACGCCACCACAAAGAAGAGGGCGCTCTCCACAACTGACCTATAGAACATCTTCAGCATCTCACTACAGACATTGAATGACGCCAACCTTCTTAGGAAGTACAGTCGACTCTGTGCCTTCCTGCACAAGGCATCTGTGTTGGCAGTCCAGTCTAGCTTCTCGTCTAACTGTACTCCCAGATACTTGTAGGTCTTAACCTGCTGCACACATTCTCCATTAATGATCACTGGCTCCATATGAGGCCTAGATCTCCTAAAGTCCACCACCATCTCCTTGGTCTTGGTGATATTGAGACGCAGGTAGTTTGAGTTGCACCATATCACAAAGTCCTGTATCAGTTTCCTATACTCCTCCTCCTGTCCATTCCTGACACACCCCACTATGGCCGTGTCATCAGCGAACTTCTGCACATGGCAGGACTCCGAGTTATATTGGAAGTCTGATGTGTACAGGGTGAACAGGACCGGAGAGAGTACGGTTCCCTGCGGCGCTCCTGTGCTGCTGACCACCGTGTCAGACCTACAGTCTCCCAACCGCACATACTGAGGTCTATCTGTCAAGTAGTCCACTATCCAATCCACCATGTGAGAGTCTACTCCCATCTCCGTTAGTTTGTGCCTTAAGATCTTGGGCTGGATGGTGTTAAAGGCACTAGAGAAGTCAAGGAATGTAATCCTCACAGCACAACTGACCCCCTCTAGGTGAGAGAGTGATTTGTGCAGCAAATACGTGATAGCATCCTCCACTCCCACCTTCTCCTTATACGCAAACTGAAGAGGATCCTGGGCGTGCCTGGTTTGTGGCCTCAGATTCTGTATTATCAGCCGCTCCATGGTCTTCATAACGTGCGACGTCAAGGCAACAGGTCTGAAGTCATTCAACTCCTTTGGTTGTGGTTTCTTCATTTTATAATTTCTTCATTTTATTAATGCATTTCATTAAGTCATAAAATGCAGTCAATAGGATGTATGAATTAATGTGAGATGTAGGAAACTAATGATCACTACACTTTGGCAGAAGATGAAGTCTTTGAAGAGTAATTTTTTACTGTCCTAGATTAATTGTTTATTTTACAACTGAGACACGTTAATACAATATAAAATTCTCACAATTTAGATATTTTGCATATGGTGTGAAACTGATTTGATCCTCTCTCCTGCTTTTGCCAATAGCCTTAACTATGTTACTTGATTAATAGAATATTGAGTGCTAATAAGGTAATGCTGTGTTTCAATTCATAATTAAGGAAATGCATAATTAGAAAACATAATTGAATTCTGATACATTAAACTAGTTTGAAACATTATTAAACCTCACCTAAAATGAGTCATTTGCAAAATCTGTATCTGAATCCTTACTGCTAAGAAATCTTACAGCCAAGAATGGAACAATTCTCCATTGCTTGTATTCCATATGATAATCCTAAACAGTAATAGTGTTTGAAACAGTAAAAAGTGTATCAATTCTGAAACAGCAACTCTATGAAACCAGAATGAATTGGAAGTATTGACAGAAGTGTGTGTGTGTGGGAGGGGGGGGGGGACATCTGAAATTTAGCACTTAGGAAGGGTTATGACTCTGCAGCCTTCTACAGAATTTGCAGTGATGGAAGGGAAGTAATTTGGTGCAGGGAAATTCTATGTTTAAAGCAACTGCTGCCAGGATGAAGTATGTGCTTATCTGAGGCTGTCAGTATTCACTTTAGTAGAAGAGGGATGCTTCAGATTATGGATGGATCACTGCTTCTCAGGTGACAGTTGGTGCACACAGACATAAAATATTCTAAGTGAATTACCTGCTATGCCTCTACACCTCCTTAGGGAGAAATACCTTGCATCAGAGACAAACTATGCATCCATCATTCGTTTTATCAGCTGGTGTCTCCCATCTCCTGCTGAACCATTATCTTAGTGTGTCCGAGGACTCCAGTTACTGCACAAACATTCCATACATCTCTGAAGAGATAAAACATCTGCTGACTTTGAGCAGCACAGCTGATAGGAATTTGCTCTCTGTCTAGTGGCTATTAGATCCCAATTACCTGTATCATTTCAAAAGATAGTATTAACAGATTGAAGTCTTTACTAGTTATTTTCAAAGTGTGTGGTACTCATATGTTTGCACAGGAATGTATGTTGTCATTACACTAATGTCAAAAAAAGTAGGCTATTATTGCATCCAACATGTTATCTGTGCTTTCTTATGGAGGTCATGAATATTAGAACATAGATCATAGAAACTTATAGCACATTACAGGCCCCTCGGCCCATAATGTTGTACCAACCATGTAACCTACTCTAGAGCCTGCCTAGAATTTCCCTAGCGCATAGCCCTCTAATTTTCTAACCTCCATGTACCTATCTAAGAGGCTCTTAAAAACCCTATTGTATCTGCTTCCACTACTGCCCCTCTTTGCTTCAACTTTCCTCTTTTGAATGTGTTAGAATGATTCTGTAGTCTGCAATATTTGCCGTTTATTCATCCAAACAGTTATTGCTTACATGTAAGTTCGTATATAGCTTGGAGGAAATTCATCTTGGGAGAGGATAATAACCAAGGATCATCCTGTCTCCAAATTTGTGTTTATGTTCATGCAACTTCTACTTCAGTTTTGGAATTATTGGACTGGGTAACAAGGTGGGCCATTGATGATTGCTTTATATTAGAACCTTTTAAAGCTGTACTCCTGAGAATTCAGCTAACAGTTTTATTTTTTTTTTGGTTACAACCTCAGGAGCAGCAGTTTCTGCTGATTCCACTTCTCCAATGCAGAATATTGAGGGCCATTGCCACTTCCCTCATGGTGCTTTGGATGAGAACCATTATCATGTATTAGGAAATGAATTTGGGACATTATGAGGCAGTATGAAGCCCCTTGAAGAAACCCAAAGACACCATAAGATTTCCACACGCTATTCATCCAGATTATTTTATTTCAAATGTATGGCAATTTAAACATTATCGCAAAAAGTTCTTTCAACTCATCTGCAATCTGTAAACCACAAAAATTATTGTTTCCCTTTCATGATTGTTTTTTCATAGCCTCCAGTTTGGTGCCTGAGGTACGAGTGGTGCTTGTGCAAGCACACGAGATGTGGGAGTACTCCAGTTTTGAGGCACAATTGTAAAACTCAATCAGAGAAGCCAAACTAAGAGAAACATATGTATAGTCAATTAATTGATGTTAACATATGGAATCAATTAACAAATGACCATGTTCATCCACAAACCAACAGGTAAAAAAGGTAGTTAGGAATTTTGAAACAAAATGTCTGTCACAATATCTTTAATGGGTCACAAGCAGCTTGACAGTTTCCCTTGGATGTCAAACCCCAGACACCTGGCCCTGATGAATACCCAACTGATACTGCTGTCTTCTATCTACTGAAACACCTCCCCAGCCACTGCTGCTTTTACATCTTGCGGCACCAGATTGAAGCTAAAGCTTCCTCCCAAACCACCTTTACCTGTCCACTGAACTACCCTGACTGGCATCTATATCTAGGACTGCTGGTATTAGAAACACAGGAGATTCTGCAGGTGCTGAAAATCTTGAGCAACACACATAAAATGCTGGAGGAACTCAGCAAGTCAGGCAACAAACATCAATGGAGGGGAATAAACAATCGATGTTTTCGGTTTCAGCTCCCTTCCCTTCCCTTCCAATATTGATGAAGCGTCTTGGCCCTGATATTGCTGCTGCTGGCATTAGAACCTGACTTTAGTTGTTCTACCATAAGCAGCTAGAAAGAAGGATCATGAGAGACAGAGATGAAGATAGAGAGAATGAGTGAGTGTGTGTGTGTGTGTGTGTGTGTGAGAGAGAGAGAGAGAGAGAGAGGGAGAGAGGTAACACAGTGGAGAAGGCAAGAGTAAAAGGCTAGTGAGAGACAATAGAAGTGATTTAGCATGTGAGGGTGGAAGAGAGAGAGTTAGAGAAGAGAGATTAGAGCAGGTGAGACAAAGACTGAACAAGACTGAGAGGCAGGGGAGAAAAGTGAGAGAGGGCCAGTTACCTTAGTGAGCACTGCAAAGGAAGTGATAATGCAGAAACTCTGATAGGATGGCGTTGGCACTACTGGGTAGAGTCTGAGTACTCTCAATGATTATGACAGGTTTTGAACCCTCCTGCCTGTCTCTTCAAACAGAGGAGACACACCCTCTAACAATACACCAAACAAACTTTTACAACCACTTATGAAACTTTGAGAGCTCTAAACAAAGAATTACAAAATGGGCTCCCAGCCTGCTCAAGATTCAGTACAGATGCCAGCACTGCACCACCTTTGCCCTCCCCACTGGCATGTATATTTAGTTGGTATATTTAGTAATTAGTCCAGGACAGAGAAGGAAATCAGGCACAAAGGTTAACTATATCTTCTTTTAAGGTGGGCATACATATATGATGGACCATCAGTTCAAAAGAGAAGTGTGGGGCAAGTATTGTTGAACACAGAGAGTGGTGGGTACCTGGAATGTGCTGCAAGGGCTGGAAGAAAAGGTATTTAAAAGACTCTTGTTACAATACTCACCCAACCGCACCAGCTTCCAGGGTTTAGATGCTCTGACTCTCTGGAATATGGATGGGAGGCTTGGCCCCTTTAACGATTCAAGCCAACCCCACTAATTTTGGCCCTGTTTTGGCAGCAGGATTTTAGTGTTTAAAGAGCACCTAAACTAAGGTTCAGTGCTCAATCAACAGCTCAACTTTGGATTCTCATCCAGCGTCTAGTTTAAAACCTTGTCTTCAGTTCAGTCTCGTAGTGTGTCTCGGATTCTAGTCTCAGCTACTGCAGCACTTGGGTCTGAACCATCCTTGCCTAGGTCCCCCGTCACAGTTCAATTGAGCCTAACTTGGACCCAGCGGGTTATTGCGGCCTCTCGTCAGCTGCAGGCATCCACAGCGAGAAAATTTCAAGACAGAGCAAGGAGGTACATAGCCTTCAGGTTGCCAAGAGCCCTCCGTTAGAAGAAAGCCGGAGTCACTCGGGTGAGGCTGCTGGTCACTGCAGAATCTGTCCATCTACCCCGCAGAGATTCAGCGCGGGTTCTCGCCACGGCTTCCTCGCTCAGTGTTCATTGGTGTTCGAACTCCAGCTGACCCGGTTCCCCATGGAGCTCGGAAAGGCAGCCTTCATGATCTCTCTTTTGACCGGGAGAGCCCTGCCTGGGTCACCATGCATTGGGAGTGGAGGTTTGATTCGGAACAATTCATGAACATCATACAGAGGGTACTCCATCATCCTGCTGGAGCTAACAGGGCCTTGGACCATCTGATAAAGGTGTGTCAGAGTAGTTGATCAGCAGCCGACTACACTATTGAATTTTGGACTTTGGATGAGAAGCGTGGTTGGAATTGGGAGGCCTTGGCCACTCTGTACCACCACTGACTCTGAGCTGAATACAAGGATGCCCTTGCCTTGGAGTAGAGTATTAGAGGCTCTGATTGATCAGTCTACCCACCTTGATAATCGCCTGGTGGAGCATAAGTGGAACTCTCTTAGGAGATCAAAGAGGTCTCGTCAAAACCCAGCCTCAATGCATCACAGTTCCACATCCCAACCTCAGACAATGTCCAGCCAATTTCCTGCACCATCCTATCAAACCACTGCAAATCGGTGCGCAAGATTCTCCACTGATTCCAGCGGTTCAAGCGTTGGTGTTAGTTGCTGCTATTACCGTAGGGAAGCAGATCACCTGCAAGCCTAATGTCCAAAACTGCAGCAGTGTTTGGCAATCCCTTGAGGACTGGGAACGGTCTGGACTTGACGAACGATGCCGGGTCCCTGAAGGGAACCCCCTGAATCCAGTTCTCAGACATCACACCAACATTGCCCCTCCGAGTAGCCAGAGCCACCAGGAGGCGGCTGTAGGGGAGGGGTCCTGGTACAATATACACCCAATCCTGCTAGCTTCCGGGATTTAGATGCTCAGACTCTCTGGAATATGGACAGCTGGCTCCTGTAAAGACTCGGGCCCACCCCACTAACTGGCCGCCATAATTTGGCACCAGGATTTTAGTACTTAAAGAGCAGCTAAACTGAGGTTCAGTGCGCAACTTTGGATTCTCATCTAGCATCTAGTTTAGAGGCCTGTACTCGTTTTGTCGTGCCGTGCCTCCATTCTAGTTTCGGAAACTGCAGCACCTGAGTCCTAACCATCCTTGTCTAGGCTTCTTGTCACAGTTTTTAGATAGAAACATGGATTTGCAGAGACTAGAGGGATATGGATGTTCTGCAGGCAGAAGCGATTAGTTTAGTTAGACATGTAATCACTAGTTTAATGAACTCACCAGGGTACCATGGGCTGAAGGGCCTGTTCCTGTGCTGTACTGTTCTATGTTCTCTGTCCTCTGTTCTATCTGCATGTTGTAGAGGAGGCAGGCAGTGAATCCTGTGGGCCAGCACCACTGTCAGTCACAGAAAATATAACAGTAATTTCTAGAAGCCGATATTCAACCTGCTGTGCCTTAGCTTTTCTCTGAAATGCTTTGACTAATTGTTAGTAGACCTAATACCTGATTAGTCCACAATTCCCTGCAAGTATGGATAGTATTATTTCTAACTTATCTCTTGTTCCTCATGTCCTTATTGCTTATTAGGAAATACACTGAGTGCTGTACAACTGCTCGATAATGCAAGTTTCTAATCAGCCAATCATGCGGCAGCAACCCAATGCATAAAAGCTTGCAGACATGGTCAAGAGGTTGAGTTGTTGTTCAGACCAAACATCAGAATGGGGAAGAAATGTGATCTAAGTGACTTTGATTGTAGAATGATTGTTAGTGCCAGACAGGGTGGTTTGAGTATCTCAGAAACTGCTGATCTCCTGGGATTTTCACACACACAACAGTCTCCAGAGCTTACAGAGAATGGTGCAAAAAACTAAAAGCATCCAGTGAGCAGCAGTTCTGTGGGCAAAAATGCCTTGTCAAAAGGAGAAGTCAGAGGAGAATGGCCAGACTGATCAAGCTGTCGGAAAGGTAACTCAAATAGCCACGTGTTACCACAGGAGTGCGCAGAAGAGCATTTCTGAATGCACAACATCTTGAACCTTGAAGTGGATGAGCTGTAGCAGCAGAAGACCTCATGTATACACTTAGTACCGAATAAAGTGGCCACAGTGTGTACATTTCATAAAAAGATGCACTCATCTCCTGGACTAGCTCAGAATGTTATAACTGAATAACATGTTTCCATAAACTGCCTTTCTATGTCCTCCAGTTGCTGGGAACACACAGATCAAGCTAAAACTGAAACTGAAGTTTCCACTCAGACGAACTTTCACGCCCATTTCCTTTCATTTTGTTTAAAAGTAAAGATTTTCATAAGAAACAAAATAAAGTCAGGATTGTGGAATGCAAAACAATGATTGCAGAGAAATGAATAGCAACAATACTTAAGTGGTGACAGCAGCTCTGATGAAAGAGCATCCAGTCTTCTCAAAATCAACACAAGATTCTGAACATGATACACAAAAATAACCCAATCATTTGAACTTATAATTGTGTCCATGGCCAAAGGCACACAAAGGAAGATATATCCGCTCACCTTAATATTTTTAATGCATTCAAAGGATGCGGGTGCCACTAGCTGAGACATAATTTATTATCCATACCTAACTGCCTCTGAACCATATGACTAGCTACGGTAGTTTATTTCAGCGGATAGTTAATAAAGTCGTAGAGCTCTGCGGCACAGAAACGGTTCACTGAGTTTGCATGTGCACTTAGGTACTCATTAGGCACTTGTACAGGAGCGAGATATACCAGCTAGTTGAGTGGTGTCACAGCAACAACCTTGAATTCAACATCAGTAAGACCAAGGAGCTGATTGTGGATGACAGGAAGGATAAAACAAGGTAATGCAAACCAGTCCTCACAGAGAGATCAGAAGTGGAGAGAGTGAGCAAGTTCAAGCTCTTGGGTGTCAAGATCTCTGAGGATCTAACCTGGTCCCAACATATCGATGCAGCTATAGAAAAGGCAAGATAGCGGCTATATTTCATTAGGAGTTTGAAGAGATTTGGTTTGTTACCTAAAGCACTCGAAAATTTCTATAGATGTATCGTGGAGAGCATTCTGACAGGCTGCATCACTGTCTGGTATGGGAGGGGTGCTACTGCACAGGACCAAAAGAAGATACAGAAAATTGTAAATATAATCAGCTCCATCACAGATACTAACCTCAGCATTATCCAAAACATCTTCAAGCCGGGGTGCCTCAGAAAGGTGGTGTCCATTATTAAGGACCCCCATCACCCAGGACTTGCCCTCTTCTCATTGTTAGCATCAGGAAAGAGGTAGAGAAGTTTGAAGGCACACACTCAGTGATTCAGGAACAGCTTCTACCCTCTGCCATTCGATTCCTAAATGGACATTGAACCCATGAACTCACTTTTTTTATTTTTTCCGTTTTTGTACTATTTTATATTTTACTATGTAATACACATATCTAAACTTACTGTCATTAATTCATTTATTTTTTTCTATATTTACCATGTGTTACAGTGCACTGATGCCGCTAAGTTAACAAATTTCTTGACATGTGCCGATGATATTAAACCTGATTCTGTTTCTAATTCATTTACACTAATGCTACATCACTCTGCATTATTCTCCCCAGACTGTGACACTGCATCTATCTCAATGCAATGAGTAATTTCTGGTGGCCAGTAACTAAGAACCTACACGTCTTTGGCATGCGGTTGCAATTCCATGTGAGAATACACAATCAGCACTGAAGGTCAGGAATGAGGCCAGACTGCTGGCGTTGTGAGGCAGCAGCTCTACTAATGGGCAGCACGGTTGGCCACAATTGCTTTACGGCCTCAGCAATCACTAGTCAGGGTTCAATTCCCACCACAGTCTGTAAGGAGTTTATATGTACTCCCAGTGATGGCATGGGTTTCTTCTCAGTGCTCAGGTTTCTTCCCACATTCCGAAGACATGCGGGTTAGGGATACAGTTAATGACTCTTTCCTAGGGCTAGGGTTAGAGAGTTGTGGGCATGCTATGTTGGTGCTTGCAGGCTGCCTCCAGCACAATCCTCGGGCTATGTTGGTTGTTGATGCAAAACAAGCACTTCACTGTATGTTTCAATGTTTCAATGTACATGTGACAAATAAAGCCAATATTTAATCTTCAAAACTATGTCACTGTGCTCTTAGTATGTGAATAATCATCCACTATGGTGGAACTAAAGCCAAGCACCGTCCGATTGGTAACTGCAGATTTCTTGCCTGAAAAATGTTAGTGAACCAAATGGATTTGTAGGACAAACCAATTATTACACAACGACTGAGATCAGACTCATATTGCTCCATGTTTAGTGCAGACGCCTGGATGGCAGTCCAACTGCTTAACCGTTATGAGCTTTGACAAGCAGCCAATCCGGACATTGGAAGTTTGGAGAGGATTTCAATTGGTCCTCTGCTCAAGGATAAAAGGCGGGAGCTTGTCTTGATAGCATTATAGAACTTCGACCAGCAATCAGTCGACATTTGGGATAGATTAGTTAGAGCCAATCAAAGAAAGGTAGAGGCAAGCGCAGTGGCTGTCATCTGAGTGGATATAGTCAGAGTGGTGATCTTAAGGCTTTAGCTCTTCAAGGCTTCCACAAAGAGAGACTTCAGTCAGAGAAAGGAAAGGAAAGAAAGCTCAAGTTTGTTCTTCTCTTCTCAACATCTGCTCAGCTAGGACAGTAGAGATGCTGGGCAGGATAGTGCAGTGCTCCTCTTGTAGGACGTGGGAAGGCAGGGAGACCTGCAGTGTTCTTGACCACTACAACTGCGAGAAGTTCATCCAACTGCAGCTCCGAGCAAACTATGTTAAGGAGCTGGAACTGGATGAAACCCAGATCATTTGGGAGACTGAAGGGGTGATAGGTAGGATATAAAGAGAGGTAGTTAGATTGAAGGTGCAGGACACAGGAAACTGGGTGACAGTCAGGAAGGGGAAGGGGTTAAGGAGCCAATGCAAAGAACCCCTGTGGCCATTGAAACATAGAAATATAGAAAATCTACAGCACATTACAGGCCCTTTGGCCCACAATGTTGTGCCGACCATGTAACCTACTCCAGAAGCTGCCTAGAATTTCCCTCCCATGTAGCCCTCTATTTTCTAAGCTCCATATACCTATCTAAAAGTCTCTTAGAAGACCCTGTTGTATCTGCCTCTACCACCTTCACTGGCAGTGCATTCCAAGCACCCAGCACTCTCTGTGTGAAAAACTTACTTCTGACATCCCCCTCTCTACCTACTTCTGAGCACCTTAAAACTATGCCCTCTTGTGTTAACCATTACAGTACTGGGAAAAAGCAACTGGCTATCCACATGATCTATACCTCTCATCATCTCATACACTTCTATCAGGTCACCTGTCATCCTCTGTCGCTCCAAGGAGAAAAGGCCATGTTCACACAACCTATTCTCATAAGGCATGCTCTCCAATCCAGGCAATATCCTTGTAAATCTCCTTTTAGAAGGGACGGTTTGCACCTGAACTGCAGGAGGACTAATATCAAGCGGGAAGGTTTGTTAATGCTGCGCGGTACTCAAACTAGAGTTGAAGGGGATGGGAACCAGAGTGCCAGAGCAGTTAGAGGATAGGTTTCAGAGGCAGGTGTTGGTAACACCTCAGACAAATTTAGAAATAAAAAAATTGAGCATGGTGCAACTGGTGTCCTGAGCTGCATATTTTTCACTGCAAGAAATAGCACAGGAAAAATAGAGCTGAAGACGAGGTGGCTCGTTTACAAACAGGGACAATGTGTAGTGAGGGGAGGCTGTTGAAAGGGCAAAACTGCAGTCAACAGGATGAGGTGCAACGTCAAAGGCAGACAAATTCAAAAAAGGTGAACACAGGACTGAAGGTGTTGTATCTGGCAGCTTAATGTCCAAGGATACACAATGTATTGAAAGGGTAGGCAGGAAGGCAGAGGGGACGGTGTTGCTTTGTTGGTAAAAAATGAAATCAAATCATTAGAAAGAGGTGACATTGGGTTGGAAGTTGTTGAATCATTGTGGATGGAGCTAAGAAACTGCAAGAGTAACAAGACCCTGATGAGCGTTGTACAGAGACCACCTAACTGTAGCAAGAATGTGGCCTGCAAATTACCATGGGAGATAGAAAATGCATGCCGAAAAGGTAATGTTACAGAGTCATGGGGGGACTTCAATATGCAGGTAGATTGCGAAAATTAGGTTGATGTTGGATTAAGGAGGTATCATTTCTAGAGTGTCTATAGGATGGCTTTTTAGGGCACCTCATAGTTGATGCCACTAGAGGATCAGCTATTCTGGATTGGGTGTTGTGCAAAGAACCAGAAATGATTGGCAAATGAACCCTTAGGGATAAGTGACCATAATATGATCAAATTCACCCTGAAATTTGAGATGGAGAAGCTAAAATCAGACATATCAGACTAACAGTGGAGTAAAGGAAACTGCAGAGGCATGGGAGAGGAGTTAGTCAGAATTGATTGGAAAAGAACACTGGTAAGGATGATGGCAGAGCAGCAATGGCCGGAATTTCTGGAAGCAGTTTGGAAGGAACAGGATATATACATCCCAAAGAGGAAGATGTATTCTAAAGGAAAGATGACAGAACTGTGGCTAACAAGAGATGTCAAAGCCACCATAAAAGCCAAGAGAGGGCATATAATAGAGAAAAATGGGTAGGAAGTTAGAAGATCGGGAAGCTTTTAAAAACCAACAGGCAATTAAATAAGTTATTAAGAAGGTAAAGATGGAATACAAAAGTAAGCTAGCCAATAACATTAAAGAGGATACCAAAGATTTCTTCAGAGACTTAAAGTGTAAAAGAGAGGGAAGAATGGATATTAGACTGCTGGGAAACAATGCTGGAGAAGAAGTAATGGGGAACAATGAAATAGCAGACATATTGAATAAGTATCTTGCATCACTGTGGAAGACACTAGCAGTATGGTGTAAGTTCCAGGTATCAGGAGGCATGAAGTGTGGGAAATTACCATTTCTAGAGAGAAGGTTCTTGGGAATCTCAAAGGTTTGAAGGTAGATAAGTCACTTGGACCAGATGATGTACACTCCAGAGTTCTGAAAGAGGTGGTAGAAAGATCATGGAATGATCTTTCAAGAATCACTAGATTCTGGAATGGTTCTGGAGGATTGGAAAATTGCAAATGTCACTCCACTCTTCAAGAAAGGGGAGAAGCAGAAGAAAGGAAACTATAGGCCTATTAGTCTGACCACAGTTGTTGGGAAGATGTTGGAGTATCTTATTAAGGATGAGGTCTCAGGGTACTTAGAAACACATGATAAAATAGGCCATAGTCAGCATGTTTTTCTGAAGGAAAAATCTTGCCTAACAAATGTGTTGGAATTCTTTGAAGAAATAATGTTCAAGATAGACAAAGGAGAATTGGTTGATGTTGTATACTTGGATTTTCAGAAGACCTTTGACAAGGTGCCACACATGAGGCTGCCTAAAAAGCTACAAGTCCATGGTATTACAGGAAAGATTCTAGCATGGATAAAGCAGTGGCTGATTGGCAGGAGGCAAGGAATGGGAATAAAGGGAGCCTTTTCTGGTTGTCTGTTGGTGACTAGTGGTGTTCCACAGGGTCTGTGTTGGGACCAATTCTTTTTATGTTATTTGTCAATGATTTCAATGATGGAATTGATGGCTTTATTGCAAAGTTTGCAGATGATTTGAAGATAGGTGGAGGTATTTCTGAAGATAGAGAGGCTACAGAAGGACTTAGACAGATTAAGAGAATGGTCAAAGAAATAGCAGATGGAATACAGTGTCAGGAAGCATATGGTCATGCACTTCGGCAGAAGAAATGAAAGGGTTGACTATTTTCTAAATAGAGAGAAAATACAAAAAACTGAGAGACTAAGGGACTTAGAAGTCCTTGTGCAGGATTCTGTAAAGGTTAATTTGCAGGTTGAGTCTGTGGTGAGGAAGGCAAATGCAATGTTAGCATTCATTTCAAGAGGACGAATACAAAAGCAAGGATATAATGTTGAAATGATTAAGGCCTCACCTAATGTACTGTGAGCATGTTTGGCCCTCTTATCTTAGGAAGGATGTGCTGAAACTGGAAAGGGTTCAAAGGAGGTTCACCAAATTAGTCCAGGATTGAATGGCTTGTCATATGAAGAGCTTTTGATGTCTCTGGGCCTGTATTCAGTAGAATTCAGAAGAATAAGGAGTGAGCTCATTGAAACCTATTGAATGGTGAAACTTTGGAATTCTTTGCCACCAGCAGCTGTGGAGGCCATGCCTGTATGTATTTTTAAGGCCAAGGTTGATAGATTCTTGATTGGTCAGGACATGCAGGGATACAGGGAAATTGAGCCTGAGAGGAAAATTGGATTTGCCATGATGAAAATGCAGAGCAGGCTCTATGGGCCAAATGGCATTATTCTGCTCCTATATCTTATGGTCTTATGTCACCATTGATCAAGTTCCTGGATGTAAAGCAATTCAAACTGGAAACCACTGTTCCATAAGTTTCTAACAATTGACCAGGTCAAATGTCTTAAGAAACCATGCTGAATGAAAGACACAGCCACTGCTTTCTCCTCCTTCCAATGACATGTCCCTGCAATAATTTTCTCCACAAATGTCCTCAGTAGAAATCCAGGAAATATCATTTGCATATTCTAGTAAAATTTGGAATTGCTTTCTGGTTCTTGAGAAAATTCTTAGCATCTAAAGGGCAGTTTAAAGGAAAGTTTAGAGATTTTAAATTTAGATCTTTTTGAGAAAAGCTTAGTATTTAAGGGAAAGTTGAGACTTTTAAATGTACTAAATGATTGATCTATATAGAAAGATAGATAGACAGATACTTTATTGATCCCAAAGGAAATTACAGTGTCATAGTAGCATTAAAAGAGAAGTAAGAATTTTTTTTTAAGAAGTTACCTCAGTCTTACATGAGGGAGTCATCACTTCCCGTGTGTGTGTATTTATATATATATACACACACATACACACACAGCATATTTCACATGTAACCTGCTGCCCAAATACATGCAAAGTATCTTCAGTATGAACTACAGTGACAACATTTTTGTGTTAATAGTTATGTCACAAGTTATTGAGACAAGACAGAGACAGCGCTGTAACCACCATGAAATTCATTTCATTTGCACATGAGAGAAGCAAAAAAAACAGATTTCCACCATTGCTCAAATATGAAGTATTGCTGTGAGGAAAATAACTGAATCAAAGTAAGAATTATTTATCAGAAAAAAGGGGTTTTGTTTTGTTTGCTCAGCATATGCCCAGAATGGTTGAGCTTGTTTGGTTATCATCTACACTCAGTCCACTCTTTGAACTGGGCACTATGAGGCACAATAATTGGTGTCAGCACCGCTGGATCAGGAAGGTAAAAATCAGTCCAGATTCCAATACTCTCTTGAGTGCCACCACTCCCCTTCCCCAACAGGAAGTCCATTGTGAAAAGCGGATGAGGACAGTATATGGTTCTGCAGTGGTATCCTGGTGCTTGATTGATTAGCCAGTAGATACTGTAATGGTTCCTACATGAATAACAATCTCCTAAGCAAGGTGTTGGAATGTAACTGGCACACATCAAAATTTGATTTTAGTGAGATGTCACCACCCTCCAGGAAATGAATGACAATTGCGTTTTTTTCCATTTGAATGTTATGTCATCACCAAATGTAAATAACACACCTCAGGAAATTACATTAATAATGAATGGCAAGTATGTCAGGTGGAAAATAACAATGGTAATAAAAATAACCTTGCTCTATATATAATATTGTGCCTTTTATTCAAATGGCTGTCAGCTTCAGCTTCACTTGAGGGTGGAACAAACCAGCTTCCTTTAACATGAAACAATGGTCCAGGATAACAGTAAATCAGTTTAGCAACAATCCTATAATAACAGACAAACAAAATAAAAGAAATTTTGTTTCAAATATCCCTCCCAAGATTTATAAATGTCCAGACAGACATCACAACACAGAGTGATACTGTCTTTTGTTTCCAGTTTCAAATTTCTAAGCAGCTCATCTCACAGTCCAGGAAAGAGGTGCTGCTGCCTGGATTGCTGGGCCCAACACCTTTAAAGTTCTGTCAGTATCCTGGATGTGTCTAAAATATCTTTTGTAAATTTTATAAATTTGCTGATAAAACCATTGTCGTAGGGTTTCAGGTGGCAATTGGAGGTGTACAGGAATGAGATAGATCGGCTAGTTGAGTGGTGTCAAAACAACAATCTCTCACTCAGTGTCAGCAAGTTCGAGGAACTGATTGTGGACTTCAGGAAGGGGAAGTCAGGAGAACACACACCAGTACTCATCAAAGGATCAGTGGTGGAAAGGGTAAGCAGCTTCAAGTTCTTGGCATTAAGATCTCAGAGGATCTATCCTGAGGTCGCCATATGGACGCAAACATGATGAAGGCATGCCAGTGACTGCACTATATCAGGAGTTTGAAGAGCTCTGAAAAATTGCTAAAGATGTGCTGTGGAGAACATTCTGATTGGTTGCATCACCACCTGCTACGGAGGGGGTAATGCATAAGAGCGCAAGAGGCTTCAGAGAGTTGTAGACTTATGCAGCTTCATCATGGGCAGAAGCCTCACACCATCAAAGACATCTTCAAATGGCAATACTTCAAGATTAAAAATTCAAGATTGTTTTATGTCATTTCCAGTACACAAGGGTAAAGGATCTAGGCCTCATATGGAGCCAGTGATCATTAATGGAGAATGTGTGGAGCAGGTTAAGACCTACAAGTATCTGGGAGTACAGTTAGACGAGAAGCTAGACTGGACTGCCAACACAGATGTCTTGTGCAGGAAGGCACAGAGTCGACTGTACTTCCTAAGAAGGTTGGCGTCATTCAATGTCTGTAGTGAGATGCTGAAGATGTTCTATAGGTCAGTTGTGGAGAGCGCCCTCTTCTTTGTGGTGGCGTGTTGGGGAGGAAGCATTAAGAAGAGGGACGCCTCACATCTTAATAAGCTGGTAAGGAAGGCGGGCTCTGTCATGGGCAAAGTACTGGAGAGTTTAACATCGGTAGCTGAGCGAAGGGCGCTGAGTAGGCTACGGTCAATTATGGATAACTCTGAACATCCTCTACATAGCACCATCCAGAGACAGAGAAGCAGTTTCAGCGACAGGTTACTATCGATGCAATGCTCCTCAGACAGGATGAAGAGGTCAATACTCCCCAATGCCATTAGGCTTTACAATTCTACCGCCAGGACTTAAGAACTTTTTAAAAGCTATTATTAATGCTTTTGGGATAGTGATTTAGATGCATATCATATTTTTTACTGAGTTAAGTATTGTATGTAATTAGTTTTGCTACAACAAGTGTATGGGACATTGGAAAAAAGTTGAATTTCCCCATGGGGATGAATAAAGTATCTATCTATCTATCTATCTATCTATCTATCTATCTAGGAAAACAAAACAATTGTTATTCTAGATCTGATACAGCACAAAATAAAACACAATAAGATAAAGAACACAAGACTAAAAATATAAATATAAATAAACATTAGCTTATATACAGTACATACAGTAGATGGTGGCATGTACATGAAGTGATGCTGGGTATAGAAGTGTCTGTACACAAGGTGACTCAGACAGGAAATGATTAACTTGAGGTGGTGGTGTGGGTTGTCAGGTGGAGATATTGATCAGCCTTACTGTTTGAGGAAATTAGCTGTTTTTGAGTCTGTGATCCTGCCACCTGGCCTCTTTCTGATGGGAGTGGGGCAAACAATCCATGAGCAGGCTGGGTGGGAGCTTTTATGATGTTACTGGACCTCTTCCAGCTCCTTTCTGTATCAGTGTCCTTGACAATGAGAAGGCTGGTGTTGATGATGCATTGGACAATTTTGAATATCTGTTGTAGACCCTTCATGTCTGCCACAGTGCAGTTTCATATCATGTTCGGATGCTTTCTACTCTGTGTCGGTAAAAGGTCATCAGAATTGATGTCAATAAGTTTAGCTCCCTTCAACCTCCTCAGAAAGTAGAGACATTGGTGATTGTTCTTGATTCTGTAGGATATGTTCTTGGGCCATGAGAGGATGTGTGAGATGTACACTTCCAGACATTTGAAACAGCTTGCAGTTTCTACTGCTGTGCCACTGAAATGAAGGGGGGTATAAGTGGTGCGAGTTCTCCCGGTCAATAACCATCTCATTTGTCTTGTTGACATTGAGGAAGAGGTTATTTGCTTGGTACCAGGTTTCTAGCTCTTCCACCTCCTCCCTGTGGGCCATCTCATCATTGTTGGTGATTAGCCCCGCGCATCAGTGTCATATCATCAGCGAACTTAACAATGTGTTTGCTCGTGTGTTTGGCCGTGCAGTTGTATGTGAGCAGAGTGTAAATGCAGTGGGTTTAGCACACAGCCCTGGGGGACATCCGTGTTGAGGATGATGTGGAGGGAGAAGCTATTGTGCCTACTGACCATCTGAGGTCTGTTAGTTTGGAAGTCCAACACCCGGTTGCTCAGTGGTGTATTTAGATCGAGGAATAGAAGTTTGTTCACTAAGTTCTGTGGGACAATAGTGTTAGCCCCTTGCTCTATTTGCTTTATACTTATGATCTTGAGGTTAATAAAACTCCAATGCTGTATGTTAGTTTGTTGATTGCATCACTGTTATTGGCTGAAGCAAAGATGGTGACAAATTAGCATATAGAAGGGAGATTGAAAATGTGTTGAATGGTGCTACAACAACCACCTTGCACGCAGCGTCGTCAATTCCAAAGAGCTAATTTTTGACTACAGGAGAAAGAAGCTGGAGGTTCATGAGTCAGTCCTCGTAAGGGGATCGGAGATGACAGGGCCACTGACTTTAAATCTTTGGCGTTACCATGTCAGAGAATCTTTCCTGCGACCGGTAGGTAAATGCCATCACAAAGAAGGCATGTCAGTACCTCTACTTTTTCAGAAGTTTGCATAAAGTACAAACTTCCATAGATGCAAAGTGGAGTGTATTCCAACTGGTTGCATCACAGCCTGGTATAGAAACACCAATGCCCAGGAACGGAAATGTCTACAAAATGTGGAGGATAGAGCCCAGTCCCACACGGACAAAGTCCTCCCCACCACTGACCACAGTAAAAGGCAGCATCTGTCATCATGGACCCCCACCATGCTCTCTTCTCACCACGAACATCAGCTGACAAGGGAACTCAAAACCAACATAAAAGCAAAATAGAGGGATATAACAGAGCAAAAATTAGTGCAAATCTAGTGGGTTGGAAAACTTAAAACCAACAGAAGGCAACTTAAAACACCCATAAGGGAGGAAAGGTAAACCAGTCAACAATATCAAGACGAGGAACATTTTTTCAAATATATAAAGAGTAATTGAGAGGCGAAAGTAGATATTAGATAGCTGGAAAATGATGCTGGAGAGGTAGTAATGGGGGACATGGAAATGGTGGAAGAACTAAATAAGGATTTTGCAAACACAAGAAAATCTGTAGATGCTGGAAATCGAAGAAACACACACAAAATGCTGGATGAACAAAGCAGCATCAATGGAAAAGAATAAGCAGATGATGTTTTGGGCCAAGACCCATCATCAGAACATTTAGCATCGGTCTTCAATGTGGAAGACACTAGTAGTATGTCAGAAGTTTGAGAGTGCCGGGGGCAGCAGTAAATGCAGTTGATATTACGAGTGAGAAAGTGCTTGGGAAACAGAAAGGTCTGAAGGTAGATAAATCACCTGGACCAGATGGACTACATGCCAAGGTTCTGAAAGAGGCAGCTGAAGAGATTGTGGAGACATTAGTAATGATCTTTCAAGAATCCTTAGGTTCTGGAATGGTTCCAGAGGACTGGAAAATTGGAAATGTCACCCCACTCTTCAAGAAAGAAAGGAGGCAGAAGAAAGGAAATTATAAGCCAGTTAGCCTGACATTGGTAGTTGGGAAGATGTTAGAACTCATTGTTAAGGATGTGGTTTCAGTGTTCTTGGATGCACATGATAAAATAGGCCATAATCAGCATGGTTTCCTCAAGGGAATATCTTGCTTGACACATCTGTTGGAATTCTTTAAGGAAATAACAAGCAGGATAGACAAAGGAGAATCGGTGGATGTTTTGTATTTAGATTTTCAGAAAGCCTTTAACAAAGTACTGCACTTGAGGCTGCTTAATAAGGTAAGAACCCATGATATTACAGAACCCATGTATAGAGCATTGGCTGATTGTCAAAAGGCAAAAAGTGGGAAAAAAGGGAAGCTTTTCTGATTGACTGCTGTTGACTAGTGATTTTCCCCAGGGGTTGGTGTTGGAATTAATTCTTTTTATATTTTATGTCAATGATTTGGATGATGGAATTGATGGCTTTGTGGCCAAGTTTGTGAACAATATAAAGCTAAATGGAGAGATAGGTAGTGTTGAGGAAACAGGGAGGTTACAGAAGGACTTGGACAGAGCAGAGAATGGATAAAGAAGTGGCAAATGGAATACAGTGGTTGGAAGAATATGGTCATGCATTTTGGTAGAAGGAATAAAAGCATAGACTATTTTCCAATTGGGGAGAAAATTCAAAAATCAGAGGTTCAGAGGGATGTCGAAGTCCTCGTGTGGGATTCCTGAAAGGATAACTTGCAGGTTGATTCGGTGGTAAGGAAACCAAATGCAGTGAATTCTTTTCAAGAGGACTAGAATACAAAAACAAGGACGTAATGCCGAGACTTTTATAAGACATTTGTCAAAGCACACTTGGAGTATTGTGAGCAGTTGTGGGGCTATTGTTTAAGAAAAAATGTACTGACAATAGAGAAGATTCAGAGGAGGTTCAGAAGACCGATTCCAGGAATGAAAGGCTTATCATATGAGCAGCGATTGATGAAGCTAGGACTTTCTCACTGGAATTTATAAGAATGAGGTGGGATCTAATTGAAACCTCTTGAATTTTGAAAGGCCTAGACAAAGTGGATATGGAGAAGATGCTTCCTGTTGTAGGGGAGTCTAGGACCAGAGGGCACAGCCTCAGAATAGAGGGATGTCCATTTATAACAGGGATGAGAAGAAATTTCTTTGGCCAGAGGATGGTGAATCTGTGGAATTCATTGCCATGGGCTTCTGTGGAGGTCAATTCATTGGGTATATTTAAGGCAAAGGTAGGTTCTTGATTAGTTGGAGCATGGAAGTTTACAGGGAGAAGACAGGAGAATGGGGTTGAGAGGGAAATGGATCAGACATGATGAATTGGTGGAGCAGACTCAATGGGCCAAATGGCCTGATTCTGCTCCAATGTCTTATGGTCCTAAGTGCCGAATCCAGAAAGAGCATTCAGATAGAAGTGTCCTTGTTTTCTAGGTGTGTCAGGGCAAAGTGGTTCTGTCAGTAAGCATATTGGAGAGTGTCTAGTGTGTAAGGAGTTTTTGATATGTGCCATTAGCAGACATTCAAATCTTCAGGATGATATGGTGTCAGTGCTACTGGGTGACAGTCGTTTAGTTCTGAATGTGTAGAGTTCTTTCACAGGGATGGTGAGGGCTGATTGAAGCATGTTGGCACAGCAGTCTGAATGAGTGGTGTTGAAGATGTTCATTGCTAATATGACAACAGAAGGTTCATGGAACCAGCTCAGATAAGCAGAATGACACAAAACTATTATTTACTTAGAACTGGAAAACTTCCTTTATTAGGACAGAATCACAGGCATCAAACTACTTATCTAGGTGTGTGCAGGCCCCTCTTCCTGCAGCACACCTCCCACTCTGCCCGATCTGTGGCACCGTTCATGACTATCCCATCAGTGAGGCCTCGAAGAATTACTCCCAAGCCCCCCTGGATGCTCTATTTTGATACAGTCTACACTAGTATAAAATGCTACAGTAAGTGAACCAATACATTAGCACCAGCTTGAACTACTGAATCAGAACCAATTATCACTAGTTACCACACTTCACGAATCCTACCCTTGTGTTCACCAATGTTCACATTCTCAAGGCCGGACTCTCCCAGTGTATTACATTCTCATGGTTGCCGTATTCTATTCCCACAGTCTAATCAAAGCTTCTGCAGCTACTTCTGCTATATTCAAGGACACAGTGGTGCTGAAGACATTCAACAAGCACAAAGATTAACCCTTTACAATACATCCGTGAAGACATCGGTGAACTGGTGTGCATACTCCCTGAATACTTGGGCTGGGGTGCTGAATGATCTGGCAGCCATCCAGGTGGGGGTGGGGGGTGACTGTCTGCTGAGCAGTTCTCATGTCTGCCGCTGATACTGACAATGGCTGCTTACTTGGAAGCCTGGTAAATTTTGTGGCTGGCATTGTGTTGCATGCCTAGAAGCATGCAGAAAAATTGTTTGGAGCACCGGGGAAGAAGGCTATATCCATTACAAAGGACCCTCACAATCTAGGAAATGCCCTCTTCTCATTACTACCATTGGAAGGAGCTATGAAAATCCACACTCAACATTATAGGAGCAGCTTCTTCCCTTTCGCCATGAGATTTCTGAACAGTCCATGAACACATGAATACTACTTCATTATTAAACTTTAGCACTATATTTTTGTAATCTTTTTGTTTCTAGACTGTACACTGCTACATAACCATGAATTTCACATCATATAAGTTAGTGATTATAAGTATGATTGATACCTCCAGGCTGGTAGGAGATTGAGAGATGCCCCTTCTGAGAAATTAACTTTACTGCTACCTTGTGATATGTCTCATTACAACCAATAGGGAGGAAGTACAGGTGCCTGAAGACCCATACTCAATGTTTTAGGAACAACTTTTTCCCTTCTCCATCAGATTTCTGAACAGACCATGAACCCACAAACACTACCTCCCAATTTCTCTTTTGCACTATTTATTTTTCTGTTATAACTTATAGTAATTTGATATGCCTGTATTGTATTGCTGTCACAAAACAACTAAGTTCATGACTTTTGTCAGGGATAATAAACCTAATTCTGATTCAGATTTTGACAAACAAACCACAATCAATAAGGATAGGCAGCAACACCTTCGCCACGATCATCCTCCACATCACTGCATCCTCAGCTCCCTGGTCTACTCCTTGTGTATTCACGACTCTATGGCCAGATCTTGCTCTAACTCCACTTGCAAGTTTGCAGATTATACCACCATAGTGGGCCACATCTCAAATAACAATGAGTCCAAGTAGGAGAAGGAAATAGAGAGATAAGTAATATGGAGTCATGGCAATTATTCTCAGTCTCAGCAAAACCAAAGAGCTATTCATTGATTTCAGGAAGTGGTGGGAGGGGTGTGCACATGTCCCTCCCTTCATCAATGGTGCTGAGGTGAAGAAGGTTGGGAGCTTCAAATTCCTTGGAGTGAACCTTACCATTAGCCTGTCATGGTCCAACCAGGTAGACACAATAGCTAAGAAAGCTCACCATCGCTTCTACTTCCACAGGTGACATGCGCCCTTTGACCTTCACCTGTTTTTATCGATGCATCCAATCCAAATGTATCATGGCTTGGTACAGCAACTGCTGTGCAACCACATCACAGAAACCATGGACTCTGTCTGCACTTCCCACTGCCTCAGTAAAGCAGACAGCATAATCAAGGACATCACCCATCCCAGATACACTCTCTTCTCCTCTCTCCAATCAGGGTAGAAAACACACATACCTGAAAGTACATACCATGAGGTTCAAGGGCAGCTTCTGTACTGTTATTACAAGACTGTTGAATGGTTCCCTAGTATGACACAATGGACTCTTGATTTCAATGTACCTCATTGTACCTAGTACCTTCAGTGCTCTTTCTCTGTTATACCTTCTACTACCTCAGTGGGCTATTGTACCAAAATGATCTGTATGAATATATACAAACTAAGTTTTTCACTGCACCTTGTTAAATGTAACAGTAATAAAACTACTAATTTAATAAACCAATTTACCACATCTGTCAGGACTTTACCTATTGACATCAGACAAAGTTAGGCCCAGAATCTTGATGATCCCAGCCAGCCCCCAATACAGATTACTACACCCATTAGACTATTCATGCCCATGGTGAATAAGGGGATTCTGTCTGAGCTGCTTCATTGAGAGTTGCTTGTGTGAATACAGATTTCCACTGCAAAATAGAAGAAATGATTGAAAATCACCAGATGCACCCAAAAATATCCATGTGTTGGTTAATGCTGAAGGATTAGGAGGGACAATATATTTCAGGGTGCAGGATGGTATATGGGCATGAGTGTGAGTGCCAGGATAGTGGTAATATCAGTGGTTTAGATATAACATGGATTATACAGAGCATAAATATCTGGTCTGTGAGGAATAATCCAGGGAAGGATGATCCAATCTTCCTGAAAATGCTGAAGAAATGGCTGAGCTCTGCCCACCAGGATGTTTTAGACCTGTGGATAGCTGTGGGATCTACCCACCCCAAAATATCATGGGCTGGGGAAATGGACCAGAGGGGAGATAAGTTGCAGAATGGCTTTAATGAATGCAGCTGCTGTGACAAAACAGGACTTGCTCTGTGCATCAGCAAGTGGGACTCTTAGCAAAGGAACCCTGGAAGGGTAAAGGTGACGATAAGTTACAGCTGTGGCCTCTCAGGCCGTTCAGCTCAGGTTAGAGGCAGTGTCCTTTTAGGGAAGGAAGATCCTAGAGTCACCCAGCAAGGCAGGCAGAAAGCACAGCAGCACCCTCTCTGTCCATTCTGACTGCTTACTAGACCATGGAGCTGGTGAAGACAGGATCTATGTCAAACAGCTTCCTTTGTCAGTACTGGTCTCCCATGGAAGTGCACCGGAGGTCTATTCAGGGCCAGAAATACAATATGGCCATTAACCTTATTGACCTTATATGGCCAATAAGGTCATTAATATCTTGCCTTGCATGTGACTGGAGAGGGTATGTGCATTACCAGTGTAGGGTGAAACAATGACAACAGAGAGAAGTAAGCCTCAGTTAATTTGTAGAGGGAGTGTAACTTTCAGCAGACTTCTGGATATGTCCGAACAATGAGGGTACTGTGCAGGGAAAAGACACACTAAGTAAGGCGGGTATTATCATCAACTCAGGTTGTGTGGATGAGTCAGTGTCAGCAAACCGATGAGATCTACAGAAAGACAGCATGGCCACAGAGGGACAGCCAGGGACCAGAGTCAGGTCAATGTGTGTGAGTCATGTCAGGAGGTCTCTGAGGTAGGGGCCAAACTCAGACCAGAAGAGTTAGAAGCATTGGGAATGTAAAGTGCAGAGGGGTATGAGTGGGAAAACCTCAGGGCAAAAAGGGCATAAGTACAGGATACCAGAGAAATTGTAAGAACTGCTGAAACCAGTTTAGTAAAATTATATGGAGATGTGAACGCCTGTTGTAACTAGCTTAAATTGTTACAGGACTGACCAAAACAGCAATGGATTGCTGTTCAGAAAGAGCCAGAGGGAGACTGGGTGATGCTTCCATAGCAGGATGACCAAGTCATCATAATGGAGATACCTGAAAAGGTAGAAATCACTGCCAGATGGATAGGTGGTACTCCTGACAAATGACACCTGCATCTGTGAGCAGAGCCAGTGAAGCAGCCAGTGGAAACTCTGGACCCAGGTCAAACAGTATGGTTCACTTTCTTGTCACCCTCACAGGCAGAACAAAAGACAATAACAATGTCCTTACAGAGAATTAAATGACAGACACCTGCCTGTTGCTTCAAGTTGACAGCTCCAGCTGAAAACAAACCTACAAATGAAAGGGAACAGGAACACGAATGCTGAAGACACAGAGAGAGCATATCAGCAAGTTGTGATAAAACATTACAGTGTAATGATAATTGTGGACACAAGAGATTCTGCATATGCTGCAAATCTTGAGCAGTAAAATCAAGCAAACTCAAGCAACCTTAAAGGTCAGGCAGACTAAGGGGAGGGAGAGGGAGAGAGGGAGATACATGTGCCATTAAACTTAAAATGCTGACTATGATCCTGATACAACGTTACCCAGCTGGTGCCCTTTGCCAACACAGTAACTACTAAAAGTCCTGTCTGATAGACCTCCTCCTGTATCAAAAGTGAATGACTCTGCACTTCCCTACATCGTATTCCATCTGTCACTTCTTTGCCCATTCTTCTAAACTATTCACATCCTTTGGCAGACTCCCGGTATCCTCAACACTTGCTGCCCCTCCACTTATCTTTGTAGCATGCAGAAACTTGGCTACAATGCCATCAATTCCATCATCAAGATCATTCACATATAAAGTGGAAGATAACAGTCTCAACACCAACCCCTATAGGATACCACTAGTCACTTGCAGCCAATCAGAAAAAAAATCCCCTTTATTCCCACTCAAGCTTCATGTGTGGCTCCTTGTGAAAAGCCTTCTGAAAATCCAAGGAAATTACATCCCCGAACAACACACACAAAATGCTGGAGGAACCCAGCAGGCCAGGCAGCACCTACGGAAAAAAACACAGTCGACTCCTGAAACGTCAACTGTGCTTTTTTCCATAGATGCTGCCTGGCCTGCTGAGTTCCTCCAGCATTTTGTTTATGTTACTTGAATTTCTAGCATCTGCAGATTTTCTCTTGTTTGTGGAATGACATCCCTGACCCTCCTTTGTCTGTTCTGCCTGTAATTTCCTCAATTAATTCTAGCAGATTTGTTAGTCAAGTTTTCTCCTTAAGGAAAACATGCTGACTTCAGCCCATTTTATTGTGTGCCTCCAAATACCTGAAAATCTTATGCTTACTACTGTCATGCCAACCACTGAATTCAGGCTAACTTGCTTATAATTTCCAGCCGTCTTAAAGAGTGGATTAACACATAATTGCAGCATGTTTTCATTATTCTTATACTCAGCATGCCTACCAGTGAAGGCAAGCATGCCATATGTCTTGTTCACCACCTTACCCATGCACTTAGTTACTTTCAGTGAACTATGAACCTGGACCCCAAGATCCCTCCATGCCTCAGTGCTATTAAGGAGTCTACCAATAACTGGATATATACTCCTTGCATTCAACCTAAACATTGCAAAACCTTACACTCTCCGAGATTGAACTCCATCTGGCACTTCCTTGTCCATATCTCTAACTGATCGATGCCCTGCTTACGCCTTTACGCTGTCCGCGTCTGCACCAACGTTGGCATCATGTATAAACTTGTTAATCTGCCCTTCTACATTTTAATCCAAATCATTGATATATATCACAAAGAGAGCTCCCAGTACTGATCATAGAAACATAGAAACATAGAAAATAGGAGCAGGAGTAGGCCATTCGGCCCTTCAAGCCTGCACCGCCATTCAGTATGATCATGGCTGATCATCCAACTCAGAACCCTGTACCTGCTTTTTCTCCATACCCCCTGATCCCTTTAGCCACAAGGTCCATATCTAACTTCCTCTTAAATATATCCAATGAACCGGCCTCAACTGTTTCCTGTGGCAGAGAATTCCACAGATTCACCACTCTCTGTGTGAAGAAGTTTTACCTCATCTCGGTCCTAAAAGGCTTCCCCTTTATCCTTAAACTGTGACCCCTCATTCTGGACTTCCCCAACATCGGAAACAATCTTTCTGCATCTAGCCTGTCCAATCCCTTTAGAATTTTATACGTTTCAATAAGATCCCCCCTCAATCTTCTAAATTCCAGTGAGTATAAGCCTAGTCGATCCAGTCTTTCTTCATATGAAAGTCCTGCCATCCCAGGAATCCATCTGGTGAACCTTCTCTGTACTCCCTCTATGGCAAGAATGTCTTTCCTCAGATTAGGGGACCAAAACTGCACACAATATTCTAGGTGCGGTCTCACCTTGTACAACTGCAGTAGAATCTCCCAGCTCCTGTTCTCAAATCCTTTTGTTATGAATGCCAACATACCAGTTGCCTTTTTCACCGCCTGCTGTACCTGCATGCCCACCTTCAATGACTGGTGCACAATGACACCCAGGTCTAGTTGCATCTCCCATTTTCCTAATCGGCCACCGTTCAGATAATAATCTGTTTTCCTGTTCTTGCAACCAAAGTGGATAACCTCACATTTATTCACATTAAATTGCATCTGCCATGAACTTGCCCACTCACCCAACCTATCCAAGTCACCCTGCATCCTCTTAGCATCCTCCTCACAGCTAACACCACCGCCCAGCTTCGTATCATCCGCAAACTTGGAGATGCTGCATTTAATTCCCTCGTCTAAATCATTAATATATATCGTAAACAACTGGGGTCCCAGCACTGAGCCTTGCGGTACCCCACTAGTCACTGCCTGCCATTCTGAAAAAGTCCTGTTTACTCCCACTCTTTGCTTCCTGTCTGCCAACCAATTCTCTATCCACATCAATACCATACCCCCAATACCGTGTGCTTTAAGTTTGCATACTAATCTCCTGTGTGGGACCTTGTCAAAAGCCTTTTGAAAATCTAAATATACCACATCCACTGGCTTTCCCCTATCCACTCTACTAGTTACATCTTCAAAAAATTCTATAAGATTCGTCAGACATGATTTTCCTTTCACAAATCCATGCTGACTTTGTCTGATGATTTCACCTCTTTCCAAATGTGCTGTTATCACATCTTTGATAACCGACTCTAGCATTTTCCCCACAACCGATGTCAGACTAACCGGTCTATAATTCCCCGGTTTCTCTCTCCCTCCTTTTTTAAAAAGTGGGGTTACATTAGCCACCCTCCAATCCTCAGGAACTAATCCAGAATCTAAAGAGTTCTGAAAAATTATCAGTAATGCATCCACTATTTCTTGGGCTACTTCCTTAAGCACTCTGGGATGCAGATCTTTGAGGGACATCACAGGTCACAGATCTCCAGCCAGAAAGACAACCTTCCACCCCTTCGTTCTGTCTTCTCTGAGCATGCCAATTCCAAATCTAAACTTGCAATTCACCCTGGATACCAAATGCATCCAAGATGAAACTGCGGTCAAACACCTGGAACAACATTTTATTGCCACTACTGCTAGAATCTTGTAGATAACCATTTAGGTATAATGACCGTGCAGTGTCAGTGCAGGCCCACAACGAGATGTGATAGCTGATTAATTGTGGATCAGGACTTCAGTGAAGGGCATTTTTGCTTCCCTACTGATTCAGAGCCTCATCAAATTTTAGCCTTCCTCAGATTATTCTCGGGTTACGAAATTACGGATGGCAGGAATTCATTTCTGCGAATTAGTTCATTTCTGTGAACTAGTCTTCCAGAATTTAGCTTCAACAGATACTTTAAATGCGTTGAAACTACTCTCTGGGTGTGGATATTCTGAATTGGTCCCATTGGAACTATGCAAGGAAAGACAATCAAGGAACATTCATTTTAATTGAGGTAATTGAAAACTTCATGGGGATGTTAATGATGACATAAAGTGACCATCTCCTGTATTAACACATTATTAAAGGCACAAGTCTGCCACTTAATGCATAATTCAGGACAGATCCGGTTTAAAACCATAAAACGAGAAGATTTTGGAGCAGAATTAGGCCTTTTGGTCCATCAAGTAAGGTCCACCAATTTTCCTTTTAGCCACAATCTCCTGCCTTCTCCCTGTATCCCTTGAGCAATCAAGAATCAATCAACCTCTGCCTTAAATATGCACAAAGACTTGACCTCCACGGCTGCCTCTGGCAAAGAATTCCACAGATTCATCACACTCTGGCTAAAGAAATTTCTCCTCATCTCCATTTCTAAAAGGATGCCTCTCTATTCTGAAGCAGTGTCCTCTTGTCTTAGACTCTCCCACTATAAGAAACATCCCCTCCATATCCACTCATTCGAGGCCTTTCACCATTCGATAGTTTTCAATGAGGTCACCCCTCTTTCTTCTGAATTCCAGTGAATACACGCCCAGAGCCATCAACTGCTCTTCATATGACAAGCTATCAGTCCTGGAATAATTTTCGTGAACCTCCTTTGAACCCTCTCCAGTTTCAGTCCATCCTCTCTAAAATAGGGGGACCAAAACTGCTCACAATACTCCAAGTGAGGCCTCACCAGTGATTTATAAAGTCTCAACATTACATCCTTGCTTTTATATTCTAGTTTTGTCATTTAATAGCTGGATGTGTATCAAGGGAACCACTTAACACTGTAACAAAAAAGGCATATTTTGCATGTCTCGACTTTGTGATGAGAAGCATTTTTTAGACCAATGACCAGTATTTGAATATACAGAGTCAGGTGATTGGGATGTGCTCTCATTGTAGATATGTAATTATGCAATTACCTGATATCATTCAAAATATTAAAGAAAGGTAAGTGATTATAACCATTGAAATTGGGGTTAATTATTTGTTGATATCATAGTGTTAAAAAATATAAAAGATTGTGTTGTAAGCAGAACTAGAGACTTTCTCCCAAAGATCTGCTGTGTTTAATATGACTTGTATATCGTGGATGTGATTTAGTTTAGTCAGTCACAACAGGGCAATCTTGGATAATACTTACCTTTCAGTTCATATCAACAATTCAAATCATCCAGTCATTATCATTCTGCTGTTTATGAGAACTAAATGTGAGAAAATTAGCTGCTGTGTTACCATAGTGATTCCATGGCAGAACTCCTTCCATGATCATAAAGTAATTTGGAATCAAAAAATGAAAAAAAAACTGAGCACAAGAGACTGTGCAGATGCTGGAAGTCCAGAGTAACACATACAAAATGCTGGAGGAACTCAGCAGATCAGGCAGGATCAATGGAGAGGAATAGAGGGTCGACATATTGGGCTCAGACCCTTCAACAGGACAAAAAAAAAACTAAAAATGTTGGAAATTTAAAATAAAACTTACAATGGTAGAAATATTCTTCTAGACTCACACATTTATGGAGAGAAACACAGACCTCTCCTTTCAGGTAACTGGAGCAAAAGCACAAACATCTGTAGTGTGAAGGTATTAGTTTTGCTGACTATGAAGTTCTAAGCTCAAATGAAGACTTTAAGTCCTATCCATGAGTATTCTCACTAAAGGGAAATTATGCTGTAATTACCGGTACTCAATCTTCAAAAGATCTAGTTCATTTCCCTGTTTATTCTTAGCAGTTGCCAATACTCCCACTATTCAAATGATGGGTCTCCTCTCCCTACCAAGGAGAAGATACTTCCAACTAACAATGTAGTTTAAAACACAGTTAATTTATTTTCAGTGATACACATTTAAATCCAAACACCGTTCTTAAAATTTTAAACTCACAGAGGATTTCTATCTTAAACATTTCCAAATTATAAACCAGTTCTAAAATACAAAGATCAAAATATTTCCAAAACTAGGTACAATTCCTAAAAACTAATTGTCCATTGCAGAAATTGAAGCCAGGCGAATGCATTCTAGCTTACCCCTAGCTTCTAGATGTCTTTATTCTGTTCCTGATAAGCCTGAACAGCTCTCTACATTTCTCCTCATTCTCTGCCACTTGGGTGACTTCACACATATATGATATTTCCTCAGATACCCTTCTTACACAAATGGTCTAAAAGCATCTTGGAGACACAATTTTCAGCTAATACTATAAAGGTAACTTCTTTGAGTACATGAACTTTCCAACTATAAACACATCTATTATTGATAAGCTAAATAATATTATTCATTTGGTCTGCAAGCTTTTTCCTGTTTTGAAACAAGACAAATTAAATAACCTATTATCTTATACTGCACTCTCAAGCAGTAATAAACCAGGTGCAGTGAGCTACATCCTACTTTTCACAGACAGAGCTGTGCTTTTAACTTCAAGCTGATTAGTGCTTTCTATCTACATTTTAAGAACAGAAGTCTGACTCCCGTTTTATGACCAGAAGTAATCAAACCAAAATTAGTTACACATTTACTTACAGTACATCTATTTATGATCTTTCAAGTGGCAACTGTTATGTTTAGAAAGTGAGTTTAGCAAAACAGGACCAAGAAAGCAAATATCCCTCACAGTAGGAACTCAACAGGTCAGGTAACATCTGTAGAGGGAAACCGGACTCACATCACCAGCATCAAGAACAGTTACTACTCCTCAACTATCAGGCTCTTAAACATAACAGGATAACTACACTCATCTATTGAGATGTTCCCACAAACAGTGATCTCACTTTAAGGACTCTTTATCTTGTTATTTCATGCTCTCATTATTTATTGCTATTTATTTATATTTACTTTTGCATAATTTGTTGTCTTCTATGTTCTACCTGATTTTACACTGATCCGGTTGTAGTTATTATTCTTTTGATTTGCTGAGTATGCTTGCTGGAAAAAGAATCTCATGATTGTATGTGATGACATATATATACTCTGATAATAAATGTTATTTTGAACTTTGAAATCAATTGCCGACATTTCAATTTGAGACAGAGATTTTTGTGTGTGAGACTTTTCCTCTGACCTTTCATCAGCTGGAAGCAATTTGGAATATTCCATGGTTATGGAAGTTCTTTATGAGTACTTTATTTTGGTGCACAGACACAAATAAGAAATAAAATTTCTAAATAAAATTTAGAAACAAGTAATTTCTAAACAGGTTGCCATCTGGTGGGCAGTTTACTGCTCAAATTACATGTAGGAAATCAGCTTAAACAACTCATCCAAAAATTCTAGTACTGTATTTGCAATGAGTCATTATGTTTTGAATGAAACACAAATATGGAGCTCAGGAGACGATGGCATCTAACGGCGATTCCTTTGCTTGCATCTTTGGAAACAGTTCTATTTCTATCACTAATATCTTTATTTTTCCCTTTCAGGGTTCTTTTGAAGACCCTGACTTCGGTTCTTTGCGGGAATGGGACCCACTGATGGGGTCTCACGACCAGCTGTTATTCGACATACCAAAGACGCAGCCTAGAAGATTAGCGTGCCTTCGGAGTTTCGGGATTTCATGGCGGGCGGACTCGAGGTTGGTGCCTCTGCAGGAAATCAGTATGTCGTAGGAGACAGAAGATCGAAAGCAGCAAGTGGCCACTGGCTGTGTCCCCGGACAGCTGAGTTCTTTGGGCACAGAGTTTGGAAAAAGCAATGCAACGGACTCTTAACATCATACATCAGTGAATAGTTTGTTATGTCTCCCCCTCCCGTGTAAAATGGGGATATTTCTTTTTCCCTTATTAGGGAGCGAGAGAGCCTGTGGTATGTTGAATTACCCGGTGAATAAGTAGTCTTTGGGGTACTGCAAGACTGTGTCTTACATTGATGCTTTGCTGCATGCTTCCGTGCTTGGTGGGAGTCACCAATGCTTTTTTGCTGGTAGGGGAGAGGGGTATTGTGGCTTTGTTGCTACTTAAGCGTGGGAGGGAGGATCTGAGGGGGATTTGGGGTTCTAACATTAAACTGTCATTCATTCTTTGGGGCACTTTTCTGTTTTTTTGGATGGTTGCAAAGAAAAAGAATTTCAGGATATATATTGTATACATTAAATGTACCTTTGAAACTTTTGGAATCTTTGAATTCACTTCTTTCTGTCCAAAGTGTATTGGCCATGAACTAGATTTTGTGGAGCAGAAGAATCCTGTTTTAAGGAATGTTGCCTTTACAGATTATTTAGCAAATTATTCAACAACCTAAATTTCTCTACAAGTAATTCTACTTTTTTTTAGTATTTGTTGTGCATTACAGTTCTGCTTCTCAGCTAGTTTAATTTTCAGTCTATTGTATTAAGGTCTGGGTACACATTGACCAGAATTTTTTAAACCATTTTCAGAAATCACCTGTCTGCATTCTGACAGTTTAAACATATTGGGCTATAATCCAACCTATGACACATTTGCTTTAATGTGTACATATCGTGCAGACTGGAAGTCATGGTGTATTGTGCCTTTACAGGAGATTATGTTTGCAGTGTTTTACTATACTGATCAAATCTCATATGAAAAGATGAAATGTGAGAACAGCATTTCTGCTTTAAGAAGGTGGGTTTGTGCTGGAATTTGCAGCACACCTCTGAACATTAATATAGGTTTGTCTATGAATTAATATAGGCAATGTATGCCCATCTGTGGTTTGGGGTTAGAAAAGGGGTCATACAAAGGATAGACTGGCTTGAAAACGCAGAGAGATGTGAGCATCCATATAAAATGAAAGCATTGTTATTCAATACCACTGACTGTTGGACTTTTCAGGGAGACATTTTCTGGGAATTAGTTCTGTTAAAGGTCAATTGCAGGGGTCAAGAGTTGGGTGCAATTACCTAACGGAATGAAGTGTTGAGGATGTTCGGTTAGTAACCTGATCCAAGCCAACAGGCAGTTTTCCAGTTGACTCCTTAAACAGAGTACAAACTGATCACCAAGGAAAATACTTCAGCAGCACAGTCCTAAAGAAAAGGTAGAAAAATACAATGGAAAGACACCTTATTTCTGTTTCTTACTGTTGAATTAAAGTCAACATTTGACCTTTAGCTATTGTAGTGAGAAAATATGAGCTGTTTCATATCTTTTAATCTCCTTTAATGTGATTGCAAAGTTACTCAAGTATATGTTTAATTAAATTGTAAATAATAATTAGAGAAATGTAAGTTAACCTCAGTAAAACAAGTGACAAAGCATAAAGATGTAAATGCAACTCTTCTAGTATATTTTACAGTGAAAAAAGTATGTAACTTGATCATTCATCAGATCTTCTCCTTGGTTGGTCATGGCAATCTGAAGAATATACTATTTTAATTTACCATATATGTTAGCATGCACTAATAAGGATGCATTAACAGCCCACAGTGAAGATATCTGGGACGTTAAACTGTGGATCTACATTTCCTATTTCTAAAATGGATGCCTGGACCATGGTTTCTACATTCGGCCTGAGCAATGCTAAGTGTAGGTTCAGGTCAATGGAAGGCACTTAGCTGATGCCAAAATAATTTGAAAATCACGTTTGACTATTTGTTGGCTTATCAACAATATCTCTGGAACACTGGAGCAAAGGTCATACCTAGACCTTCAACCATGCAATCACAACCCCCTGTGACTCACTAAGCTGATCATCCCACCTCTCCTCAATTGTGAGCTTGACCATCATCCATCTCCAGCAGCTAATCAAGAGCCAATGCCAACACACACGCCTACTATCATCAGCAACAATAACCAGACAAATCACAATCCGTACAGATGATCTAACTCAACAAATGAGATGCAAGTTTTTTCTTCTCCTCCCCCCAACTGATAACCCAGCTGTCCTCTTCCTTGACCCTCTCATTCCCACAGCCATGCTTTGAGCTGGGGGGATCAAGGAAAGGACGAATGGCTAGGTAAATAAACATAATCGGTACATCCATGGTCCATTAGTCGGTGTCTATCACACATAAAGACAAAAAAGTGTCAAAATAAAATGCTTAAGATCTGATTTTATTGTATGCCTGTACCAGGGTTATGTGCCGTGCACCATGTTCTGAACTGTGTTTCATTTTGATATAAAATTTTATTTGAGATTGAAGTACTTTTAGAAGTCTCAGTTCATCAACATTCTGCTTATTTTCAGCAATTTCTTAGTGGTCTAAACAAAAGCCTTAAACTCACAGTTTAATAATCATGAACTCTAAAGCTGACAGAGTAACGTCCAATCCCTACAGTGCAAGCAAATGGAAAATAATTAACTTATTTACTGATAACAGCACAATAACAGGCCCTTCTGGCCCAATGAGCCCGCACCACCCAATTACACCCATGTGACCAATTACCCTACTGAACAGTACATCTTTGGAATGTGGGAGAAAACCGGATAATCCGGAGTAAATCCATTGGTTCATGGGGAGAATGTACAAACTACTCATGGGCAGCAGCAGGAACTGAACCTGCATCACTGGTGCTGCAATAGTATTACACTAACTGTTACGGTACCCTATCACCCCTAAAAATGTTTTAATCATTTTATACAACTTTGTTCACAAGAGTGGAAGTCAACAGCAAGGTCAGCATGTAATGCCCATCCCTAATTGCTCATGAATTAAGTTGGTTACCAAGACATTTGAGAGAACAGTAAAGAATCAGAACACATTGCTGTGGTTCCAGTGTCATATACAGAATAGGGAGTGATGCATTTTTCTATCCAAAAAGAATCGATAAACTCATTCAAATATTATAGTAATCTGGTAGCTTCGTGGTCATCACGACTGATGCCAGACTTTTATCCCAGAGTATATTTCATTAAATAAATTTAAATTCCATTGTGTGACTTGATTGTTTTCATCTCTGAATCATCAATGCAAGTTCCGGGGTTGCTAATCTAATAATTTGTCCAGTGTGATATCATAACAGTAGTGAAGCCACTAATTTAATCCAAACATAGAGAGGATTTGGTGTCATACAGTGAAACAGAAAATACAAAGACTCTGGCTGGGATCAGTAAATACGTCTTCAGATGCCACATATTATCCATATCCACCGTTCAATGCATGGCCCATCACTCACCTTCCAACAATGTCTGTCACCCTTGTATACTTAGCACTGCTGTGAGTCTCACTCCCATAATCTCATTAATGACATTGTTCAGGTTGGTATGAAGCACTGGAGTTGAACTAGCATTACCACAAGAACTGATATTGCGACTTGCCTATCTACTTCCACAGAGCAAAGCATCATATGCATTAACCAGTGCGGTAGGTAGGTCATGTAGCTAGCTGTACAAATGTGCACATAAACATTAAATTGGTAGGAAATTGCCACTGATGGTACAAAGCATTGCTCCACCAGCCCACAGCCGAGCTTTATCAACAAAATATTTGAGGAGAATTTATAACCCAAAATGGAATATTATATTGGAAAAAAATGACCAGTGTGTGTTGATAGAAAGGTGTGGTGGGAGGAGTTCATCAACACTGACACATTTACATGTACTGTAGATCTTAAGCAGTAGATTGACAAGTCAGTGTCTGCTGCCCTTTTGATGACATTTCAAGCTGATTTTGATTAATAAGCTTTAAGTATAAAAACCAAAGAAATAGCACTTCACAATGCATTGGATGTGAAAATGATGTTCCCTGCAAGTTTGAAATTTAAACCACATTAAAACGTGATTACTAAATAATCACATTGAAGAAAATATATTGAAACATATAAGCAAATAAAACCAGAATCATTTTTTACTGAGTTACTGCAGTATCTTAATGTCTGGAAGGGGGAAAATGAATTCAATACATTTTCAATGCTGAATGACCTTTAGCTCAATGCTACAAGGGACTATTGAATGACTACAGCTTATGATGATTGTGATGATGACACCAAATCACCTTGTCTCCTGGGGGCAAGAGGAATATTCACAGGCTAGATGACTGACATCAACAGAAACAAACAAACTCACCATGAGGTATGGAGTAGTATTTGGCCTTTAACCTTTGACCAGGTGATTTGAGCATGATTAAATTGGAATCACATAAGCTGCGGGTTAATTTTTACATCTGGATTTTTTTGACTTTGACGTATATTAAGAAACTGCCAGCTTCCATTCTGAATGTCATCTGTAATTTCTGTGTGGTGCTCTTTCTGTCGAAGCAATGGAGACGTATTGACAGCCCGCCGTAACATACAAGTGACTGCTTCATTTTCACCAGCTTCAGATCAAATAAACACTATTCAGAAATGAATGAAGTCATTTAGATGGTCCACTAGACCTTGTAATTGCAGCTTCATCAAACCAAAATAATATTGCTTGAGAAAAACCATATGAATTGCCGGGCTTTTATCTGGCTGGGTGTACTGGGTGTCAAATGGTGGGGATTATCCTTCAAGCTGTTACATGTGCGTCCTTCAGAAAATCAAGCCTTCTAAATGCTGACAGTTGTTGGTGAGGTAGGACTGATTGTGTACACTGTTTGCAGAATCAAGTTTCGAAACTCCAGACTGGTAATTAGTGCTGTCCAATGGGTTAAACATTATAGTTATGCATCAAGTCTGGCGGTCCAAGTATCATTTTGAATTAAACTGACCACTGGCTAAATACTTAACATATTTGTTCATGCTTTTATTTTGTTTAGACAATTCTCTTTGGCTCCTGGCCACCTCTATTATGAGATAATTTGTTCAAAGGGATTCTTCACTGAAGAACTTGCTCCCTTGGTATCATGAAAGAATGATCGAAACAGAAGAAATAAGATAACTTTATTCTAGCCCTTTACAAAATATCAAAAATCAGAAAACCACTACGTACTCCTTGTAACATTAAATGTGGCAGCTGATTTATGCAAATGCTAGATCCTGTAGACCACAGTGAAATTAATGTGTGGCAAATCTGTGTGTCTTTTGTCAAGTTTATTGAAGGACAAATGTTGGCCAGGATTTCAAATAACTTCCATTTTCTCCTTGTAATAGTGCCATGGGATATTTTACCACCAGTTGAAAAACTAAACAAAAGTTTCATTTAGCAGCCAATTCAATAAAAAACCCACATGAAAGTGGAATAGTAGCATTGGTCTATGGACGTCAATGTTTGCAGAGGAATAGGGTCTCACAACTTTTTGACACAAAAGCAGCAGCAGTAGCAATGAACCAAATAACAACTGTATGTTGGCAAAGCTGGGAATTTCAACACATATTCACTAGTATCGGGGGGATAAGTTTTCTTATTAAATTTACTGGTCTGAACTCTGTCCTTTTTACAGGAGAGCTGGCACAGTTTCAGCTAGACTAGCCAACAAACAAATAGCCAATTTCACATTTTCTTGACCTACTTTCCACCTGCAGAAGATGCCACATCATCAGTAATTGTCAGAGGGAATACTGTAAACTATATGCTAATTCTTTGGCCATAGGAATTCTATACTGATTTGCATGTGTCAACTCCTAAAGACCCACTCCACCATTACTATCGCCAATATTTCCACATACAGGGTCCGCATCCTCAGACTGGGTTGGGCGTTGATGCAAACAACACATTTCGCAATATGTTTTGAAGTACACGTGACAAATAAAGCTAATCCTTAATCTTGAAAATGCTTTTGTACTTTGTCCAAGTTCAAATTTGCTCACAGTATTCATATAACTTGAAAAGAATTTGCAGATTATATGGTACCAAAGAAGAGCCATAGTGTTTGTCTATGCAAAAGGACTTTGAGGTTAAAGTGAAAGATAGCTGATCGGACTTAGGCACATTTAGCAACTCTTTGCCTCCCAAGGAACATATGTCATGCCATCTGTGTTAGAGGATTGTCTTCAACTGTTGTGCTTCTGTCAATGAAAGCTCTGTAAGCAAAACAGGGCTTATATTACAGGCTTTCTATGTCTCATCTCATTGATGTAAAGTTTCCAGCTTTTACCATCATGGAGTCATTATCCATTGAAGTACTTATCCTTAAAACAATATTCTGCCCACCTCTCAATACGAGCAAATTTATCTCCAGCAATTTAAAAATAAGCTAGTCTTTTGGCGAGAGTATCTGAAATTTCACGAAGCATCAATTATGGAAGAGTAGAGTTTCAAACTGCTGTGTGATCAGAACCTAGATATTAATAAAAAATGTTATTGTTAAAATTAAGTATTAGTGTTGAAAACAGGAAAGTAGCTGGTTCTTTATCTTAAAAACAACCAATTCTATCTATTTAAGTCCATGTCCTGTTTTTAGTACCTTTCATATTTTCCGATGAAATTATTTATGTCTTCTTGCATACACCTTTGAGAAATTTGGAAAGGTGCTGTCCACAAAATGTGGATCGTGTTAACAGGACTGGTACATAAAGCAATGGCCGGTTGGCAGAGCCTTTTCAAGGTTGGCTGCCAGTGACTAATGGTTTTCCACAGTGATCTGTGTTGGGACCAATCCTTTTTACACTATATGCCAATGATTTGGATAATGGATTGATGGCTTTTTGCAAAGATTGTAGATGATACAAAGTTAGGTGGAGGGGCAGGTAGTTTTGAGGAAGTAGAGAAGCTACAGAGGGACTTTAGGTAGATTCGGAGCATGCGCAAAAATGTGACAGATGGAATACAGTGTCCAGAAGTGTATGGTCATGCACTTTGGAAAAAACAAATAAGGGGTAAATGATTTTCTAAATGGAGAGAAAATACAAAAATCTGAGGTGCAAAGGGATTTGGGAGTTCTTGTGCAGGATTCCCTAAAGGTTAATTTGCAGGTTGAGTCTGTGTTGAGGAAGGCAAATGAAATGTTAGCATTCATTTCAAGAGGACTAGAATATTCAGCAAGTATGTAATGCTGAGGCTTTAAAAATCATTGGTGAGGCCTCAGTTGGAGTATTGTGAGCAGGTTGGGCCTCTTTGAAAGGATGTGATGAAACTGGAGAGGGTTCAGTGGAGGTTCACAAAAATGATTCCAGGATTGAATGACTTGTCATATGAAGATCATTTGATATTCTAGGTCTGTATTCACTGGAATTCAGAAAAATAAGGGGTGACCTCATTGAAACCTATCAAATGGTGAAAAGCCTCAATAGTGTGGATGTTCCCTATGGTGGGAGAGTCTAAGTCTAGAGCATATATGTCAAACTCAAGGCCCACGGGCCAAATCCGGCCCGCCGTGGAATTATCTTTGGCCCGCGAGATAATATCTAATTACTATTAAAGCTGGCCCCAGTAATCGAAGCGCCTATGGCGTATGATATGGCTAATGCTGAGTTTATTCAGGTACCAGGTTTTCAGGGTTTTTAGTGTTTATTCGGCAGTCTTGCTCGGCAGTCTTCTTCATAAGAAACGGAATTTGTAAAGTGAAACACTTTGTAGTTATAGCAGAGACTGAGACACATGAGAGCAGGCTGAAAAAACGGAGGCAACGAAAGCTGCGTTCGCACGCGTCCGACTGATCCGGCCCGCATGAAGCTGCATTTTGCTCAATCCGGCCCGTGACCTAAAATGAGTTTGACACCCCTGGTCTAGAGGAAACAGCCTCTGAGTAGAGGGACAAAGATGTGGAGGAATTTATTTAGCCAGAGACTGGTGAATCTTTGGAATTTGTTGCCACAGACAGCTGTGGAGGCCAAATCTTCATGTATATTTAAGGCAGAAATTGACAGATTCTCAATTTGTCAGGGCACATAGGGATATGGGAGGAAAGCAGGAGTTTGGGGCTGAGAGGGAAAATGGATCAGCCAAGATGAAATGGGGGAGCAGAGTCTATGAGCCAAATGGCCTAATTATGCTCCTTTATCTTATGGTCTTATTTGAGGAATTGACTGTGCTTTGGAGGTAGGAGATGAATCTCATGCCATTATGCAAGACCTGCTCAGTAACATATTTTGATATTAGTCCCAAAACTTAATCCATAAAATATTGGTCATGCTGCTGAAGTCATGATTAATATTTTCTCCACTAGAATTTGGAAAAATTGCAGATCAGCTTTGAAGTATGATTGGTAAGTTTTCAGATAATATAATAGTGAGAAACATTGGTTGAGACTACAAAATGATATGCATCAGTAATGGGCAGAGCATGGGTGGAAGGAATTTAATCCAGGTGCACTTCGGAAGAGCTAAGTAAGTTAGGACATACAGTATATAATGATTGATCAGATACTGTGGAGTACTGAGGAAAAGAGGGATAAAGGTGTACAAGTACAAGGATCTCTGAAAGTGGCATCCAAAATATTTATCTTCAATAGCCAGGGCACAGATTATAAATTCAGAAAGGTTATGGAACAACTTTATAAAATATTATTTTTATAGCAATATTTTAAAACAATATTAAAATTCTGTTTAAGTTTGGGATGGTGCATTCCAGTTGTGCTACTTATTGAATAGGCTGAGTTGTTAGTCTTGAAGTGGAACTGAACATCACATTATCATATCAGAGAATCTGTCCTGGGACCAGCACGTAAGTGGACCTTTAAAGAATGCAATTGCAGCGCCTCTACTTTCTTAGAAGTTTGTGCAGATTCGACATGTCATCTAAAACTTTGACGAACTTCTATAGAAACAACAATGCCTAAGAATGGAGTACTGAAGACCTGTGCTCCAAATGGCTGGTGTATTCATGGATCTTCAACCTCTCATTCCAGCAGTGTGTGGTACCCACTTGCTTCAAGCAGACTTCAATCATCCTGATGCTCAAGAAGAGCATGATAACCTGTCAATATGACTGTTGCCAAGTGGGACTTACATCCACATTGATGAAGTGCTTTGAGAGGCTGGAGTTGAAGCATTATCAACTCCTGTCTGAGTGGCGACTTGGATCTGCTCCAATTTGCCTACAGAAACAACAGGTCTCCAGCAGATGATATCTCATTGGCTCTTCACACAACACTGGAACATCTGAACAGAAAATATAGGTACATCAGGATGCCCTTTATCAATTACAGCTCAGCATTTAACAACATCATCCATTCAAAACTAATTAGCAAACTCCAAGACCTGGGCCTCAATATCCCCTTGTGCAATTAGCTTATGGATTTCCTCACTTGTAGACCCCAGTCAGTTTGGATTGGCAAAGACATCTCCTTCATTTACTCCATCAGCAGAGCAGCACCACAGGGACGTGTATTTAGCCCCCTGCTCTACTCGCTTTACACTTATGACTATGTGGCTAAGTACAGCTCCAACACCATGTATGGCAGTGATGACACCACTGTTGAGGGTTGTATCAAAGGTGGTGATGAATCAGCATACAGGAGAGAGATTGAACATTTGGCTGAGTGGTGTCATAACAACAACCTCTCACTCAAAGTCAATAAAACCAAGGAACTGATTGTAGACCTCAGGAAAGGGAAACCAGAGGTCGATCAGCAAGTAATCATTGGAGGATCAGAGGTGGAGAGGGTCAGTAACTTTAAATTCCTGAGTGTCACTATCTCAGAAAACCTGTCCTAGGCCCATCATATAATTACAAAGAAAGCACAAAAGCACCTCTATTTCCCCAGGAGTCTGCAGAAATTCGGCATGTCATCAAAAATGTTGTCAAACTTCTACAGATGTGTGGTGTAAAGTGTACTGACTGGCTGCGTTACACCTGGTATGGGAACAGCAATGTCTTTGAGTGGAAAATCCAACAAAAGGTAATGGATTCAGCCCAGTACATCACGGGTCAAATCTCACCAACCATTGAGCCCATCTACATGAAACGGTGCCATAGAAAAGCAGCATCCTTCATCAAAGATCCTCACCTCCCAGGACATGCTCTTTTTTTGGTGCTGCCATTAGGTAGAAGGTCCAAGTGCCTCAGGACTCACACTTCCACATTCAAGAATGATTACTACCCTTCAGCCTTCAGGCTCTTGAACAAAAGGGATAACTACACTCATTTAAGGTATCTTTTATCTTGTGATTTCATGCTGGTTATTTATTGTTATTTAATTCAGACTGCATTTGCACAGTTTATTGCCCATTAATCCTGTTTACAGTTACCTTTCTATAGACTTGCTAAGTATGCCAACAGAAAAAGAATCTTAGAGTTGTTTTTGGTGATATGTATGTACTCTGATAATGAATTCTATTTTGACTTTTGACGTTGACTTTGGAAAATCTGAAATAAAAGTAATGGATACAGCCCGGTCATCACAAGAAAATTCCGCCCCACCATTGAACACGTCGACAAGAAGCGCCGTCACAAGAAGGCAGCATCTACCCTCAGGGGCCCCCACCATGGGCCATGCTCTGTTCTCACTGCTGCCATCAGGAAGGAGAGACAGGAGCCTTATGTCCTCCACCACCAGTTTCAGGAAGAGTTATTACCCTTCAACTATCAGGCTCCTGAACCAGTGTGATAAATTTCACTCACCTCAACACCTAAACACTCACAGAACACAACCTGTGGTCTCACTTTCAAGGACTATAGTGGCAGAATATAGTATTAATGGTAAGACTCTTGGTGTTGTGGAGGATCAGAGAGATTTTAGAGTCCAAGTCCATAGCAGCTGTGCAGGTTGACTCTGTGGTTAAGAGGGCATATGGTGTATTGGCCTTCATCAATTGTGGAATTGAATTTAGGAGCCAAGAGGTAATGTTGCAGCTATATAGGACGCTGGTCAGGCCCCACTTGGAGTACTGTGCTCAGTTCTGGTCGCCTCACTACAGGAAGGATGTAGAAACCATAAAATGGGTGCAGAGGAGATTTACAAAGATGTTGCCTGGATTGGGGAGCATGCTTTATGAAAATAAGTTGAGTGAACTCAGCCTTTTCTCCTTGGAGCGACGGAGTATGAGATGTGACCTGATAGAGGTATATAAGATGATGAGAGGCATTGATCGTCTGGATAGCCACAGGCTTTTTCCCCAGGGCTGAAATGGCTGCCACAAGAGGGCACAATTTAAGGTGCTTGGGAGTAGGTACAGAGGAGATGTCGGGGTAAGTTTTTTTCACTCAGAGTGCGCTGAATGGGCTGACGGCAATGGTGGTGGAGGCGGATACAATAGGGTCTTTTAAGAGACTTTTGGATAGGTACGTGGAGCTTAGAAAAATAGTGGGTTATGGGGAAGTCTAGTCATTTCTAAGGTCGGGACATGTTCAGCTCAACTTTGTGGGCCGAAGGGCCTGTATTGTGCTGTAGGTTTTCTATGTTTCTATGACTCAAAAACTCTTGTTCTCAGAATTATTTATTTAGTTATTTAGTTTTTATTATTATTATTTTTATATTTGCATAATTTTATCTTCCTTTACACACTGGCTGCTAGTCAGTCTTTGAGTGTAGTTTGTCATTGATTCCATTGTATTTCTTTATTTTACTGTGAATGCCTGCAAGGGAATGAGTCTCAGGGTTATATATAGTGACACATATGTACTTCGATAATAAATATACTTTGAACTTTGAACTTTTGACAAGCATTAACCTCAGTGGGGATGATATGTTGGCAGACTTAGTAGACTATATGGTTGTGTAATTTGTCTGGCATTGCTATAAAGAAGTCACAAACAATTCTTATACTATGGTGAAAACCTCTGGATTTATTCCTTCATTAACTTACATTTATTTAGTGCCTTATATTACTTCAGGATATCTCAATAAAGTATATTATTGATTAAATAAGGACAGGCAGCAGCAAAGTCATATGTTATAAGTTACAAAATATTGACAATGGTGCTGAGAGTAATGCTTTGCTCTCATTTGAACTATTGCATGTCATCTTTCACATGCACCTTAGAGGGCATATTGGGCCAACATTAATATATCATTTGAGAAACAATCATTCCAAGATTTATTTTCCATATCAGTCTGGAACTTTGTACACAAGAACTTGGAAGAGTGACTTGTTGTCCTAGGGCCAAGATACTACAACTGATCTGATTTTGATGCCTGATGCTTGCTGCTTTCTATAGATCACCACCAGGTATTCAATGTGTAACCTTAAAGTACACTGCAGATGCTGTGGTCAAATCATCACGTACAAACAAGCTGGATGAACTCAACAGGTCGGGCAGCATCCGTTGAAACGAACAGTCAATGTTTTGGGCCGAGACGCTTTGCCAGGACTGAAGAAGGAGGGGGCAGGGGCCCTATAAAGAAGGTGGGGGGAGGGGGGAAGGTGCCAGGTGAAAAACCAATCAGAGGAAAGATCAAGGGGTGGGGGAGGGGAAGCAGGGAGGGGATAGGCAGGAAAGGTGATGAAGGAATGTACACCTCAAATACCATCTGGGTAATTTCCAGCCCCTTGGTATGACCACCGAATACTCCAACTTCCGGTAATTCCCTACCCCCCTCCCCCTTCCCCCATCCCACTTTCACTCTGCCTCCTCTTCCAGCTGCCTATCACCTCTCTCATGATTCTGCCTTCTTCTACTACCCATAGTGCTTTCCCCTTACATTCTTTCTTCACCTTTCCTGCCTATCCCCTCCTTGTTTCCCCTCCCCCACCCCTTGATCTTTCCTCTGATTGGTTTTTCACCTGGCACCTTCCACCCTGCCCCCACCTTCTTTATAGGGCCCCTGCCCCCTCTTTCTTCAGTCCTGATGAAGGGTCTCGGCCCAAAATGTTGACTGCTCATTTCAATGGATGCTGCCCGACCTGCTTGTTTGTACGTGTCAATGTGTAACCTTGATTGGCCAAGCTCGATATACACAAATGTCCACATGACGAAGTACATGTGTTGTTTGGTGTCAACAAATTTTTACATAGATTGAAGTTACTAGTTAGTACCACTATTATTATTAATGAAATTCACAGCCACTGTTAATACCAGGTCTGTTACTTCATTCAACAGTAAGTTTTGTACTAAGCTTTTAATGGAAAATTCCAATGGTGACAGTTGCTTTGTGTTGTCCCAATATCTTAAGTGATTTGTACTTCCTTCAATGAAATTTATCTCCAGGACAATTTCCCATGTCTCCCAAGACCTGATACACTAAATGTTTGAAATATTTGAAAGAATGACAAGTGAAAGCTGTCAGAAAATCGCTGGATTAAATAATATAATTAATTATAAGACTGGTAACGCATTTAGAAAATCATTGAGACCAATACAGTTATTTCACAGACACCTATTTGGCAATAGGAAATTTCAACTTTTTCCTTAAAGAAAGGAACTTCATTTTGCATCCACTGTACTGAGAGTAAGTTGTTCTGGTTCGAGCTACTTTCCTCTGTTCCCTTTAAAAGTCAATCTCCCTAGCAAGCCTGCACTTCATGTGAACCAAAACTTGATCTTATTGGCTAAATGTTTCGGATTACTTGAACAATGAACCTTTTATGCTATTGGGTCATTCACTGGGAATATTATAGAATGCAAGTGATTTCTTCCACTCTTTTTAACTTGGCAGAAAATAAACCACCTCAACAGGTAATGCCATTCTGGACTATAAGAAATATATGCGCACAAATAAGTAACTTATCACATTACATGTCAATGATTTGGATGATGGAATTGATGGCTTTGTTGCAGATGATAGGTGGAGGGGCAGGTAGTTTTGAGGAAGTGGAGAGATTACAGAAGGACTTTGACAGATTAGGAAAATGGACAAGTATGTGGCAGGTGGACTACTGTGTCGGGAAATGAATGGTCATGCACTTTGGTAGAAGAAATGAAAGGACTGACAATTTTCTAAATGGAGAGAAAATACAAACTGAGGTGCAAAGGGACTGGGGGATACTTGTGCAAGATTTTCTGAAGGTTAATTTGCATCTTTAGTCTGTGGTGAGGAAGGCAAATGCAATGTCAGCATTCATTTCAAGAGGACGAGAATATAAAAGCAAGGATGTAATGCTGAAACTTTATAAAGCACTGGTGAGGCCTCACTTGGAGTATTGTGAGCAGTTTTGGGCCCTTTATCTTAGAAAGGATGGGCTGAAATCGGAGACAGTTCAAAAAAAATTCACAAGAATGATTCCAGGATTAAATGGCTTGTCATACGAAGATCATTTGATGGCTCTGGGTCTATATTCACTAGAATTCAGAAAAATGATGGGTGACCTAATTGAAACCTATCAAATGGTGAAAGGCCTTGATAGAATGGTTGTGGGGAGGATGCTTCCTATTTGGGAGAGAATAAGACCAAAGGACACAGCCTCAGAATCGGGAGGCAGTGGTGGAGGTCAAATATTTTTGATAGATTCTTGATTAGTCCAGGCATGAAGGGATTTGGGGAGAAAGCAGTAGATGAGGGCTGAGAGGAAAATTGGATCAGTGATGATGAAATGTTGGAGCAGACTCACTAGGCCAAAAGCCTAATTCTGCTCCTATGCCTTATGGTCTCATGGTCAAAATAGTAGTACATTAATCCAAACCTCATCCTCATCATAATAACTGGTTTTGAGAGATCCTTATGAATGGTCCAATGCCTTGGCTCAACGACATCAGTGCTCTGTCCTACTGTCCGCACTTGCCCTATGCAGCAGGGCAGGGAATTGGCAAAACTGGCAAGAAAGAGAGATGGAACTGGGACTGTAAATTTGGTCGGAAAGCTGGTATTGCTTGGAATTCTAGTTAAATATTCAAATAGTACATACAGCACAGAAACAGGCCCTTCAGCCCACAATGTTGTGCCAAACAGTGAGCTTATGTTTAAAAGATTTCATACTTGCAGTTTTCCAACTTCCTCCAGGTTCCCTTTCAGGTATCAGCACTGTATCCTCTAAGTTTTCTCAACACAGTGGACTCTTGGAATCAATTGAATTGTCCTATCAGCTTGCGTTATGATCTGATACTACAATTCAAATGCAGAGGAAACTAAGAAGCTTCAGAGAGTAGCGCACTCTGACCACACGTATTCCCTCCTCACCACTAGCCTGTTTTCATGAGGCACTGCTTCATGAAGACAGGACCTATCATCAAAGATCCCCACCATCCGACGTGTGACTTCTTTTGCAGCTATCATCAGGCAGGAGGCAAATGTGCTGTGCACTTATTTGCTTGCTTTTTTAATGTAAAAGAGGTTTTCATCTATCTTCAGGGGATTGCAACAGCCATTTAGAAAATGCCATCAGTCCTGATTAGAGCTCTGAGGATCTAACCTGGTCCCAGCCTATTGATGCAGCTATAAAGTAGGCAAGACAGTGCCTATATTTCACTAGGAGTTTGAAGAGATTTGTGTTGTTACCTAAAACACTCGAAAGCTTCAATAGGTGTACCATGGAGAGCATTCTGACATGCTGCATTACTGTCTGGTATGGGAGGGGGTGGGGTGGCGGCTGCTACCTTGTCAGCTCCACCCCGTGTTTTAGCCTCTGTAGTATCCAAGGCTTCTTCAAGGAGCGGTGCCTCAGGAAGGCGCTGTCCACTATTAAGGATCTCCATCCACCAGGACATGCCCTGCTCTCATTGTTACTGTCAGGTAGGAGATGCAGAAGCCTGAAGGCACACACTCAGCAATTCAGGAACAGCTTCTTCCCCTCTGTCATCCAATTCCTAAATGGACATTGAACCCCTGAACACTACCTCACTTCTTTATTTAATATACAGTGTATTATTTCTGTTCGTGCATTACTTTAAAACTGTTTAATATACATATATATATTTACTGTAACTGATTTACTTATTTATTTTTCTTTCTGTATTATCATGTATTGTGTTGTCCTGCTGCTGCTAAGTTAACAAATTTCACGACACATTCTAGTGATAATAAACTTGATTCTGATTCTGATTTTGTCCATTTCCCAATATATGCATATGTCCCCTGTAACCTGTACAACCCTATTTACTACATCAGTTTAACAACACAGGGAAGACAGTGGAACAAAAATGGCAGGTATTTCTGGGAATAATGCAGAAGGTGCAGGATCGGTTCATTCCAAAGAGGAAGAAAGATCCTAAGGGGAGTAAGGGGCGGCCGTGGCTGACGAGGGAAGTAAAGGGCAGTATAAAAATAAAAGAGAAGAAGTATAACATAGCAAAGATGAGCGGGAAACCGGAGGACTGGGAAGCTGATAGCAAAAGAGGCAATACGCCAAGAAAAAATGAGGTACGAAGGTAAACTAGCCAAGAATATAAAGGAGGATAGTAAAAGCTTCTTTAGGTATGTGAATAGCAAAAAAATAGTTAAGACCAAAATTGGGCCATTGAAGACAGAAACGGGTGAATAGGAAATGGCAGATGAGTTGAACAGGTACTTTGGATCTGTCTTCACTAGGGAAGACACAAACAATCTCCCAGATGTAATAGTGGCCAAAGGAACTAGGGTAAAGGATGAACTGAAGGAAATTTATATTAGGCAAGAAATGGTCGGTGTTGGATAGACTGTTGAATCTGAAGGCTGATAAGTCCCCAGGACCTGATGGTCTGCATCCCAGGGTACTTAAAAAGGTGGCTCTAAAAATTGTGGACTTATTGGTAATCATTTTCCAATGTTCTATAGATTCAGGAACAGTTCCTGTTGATTGGAGGGTGGCTAATGTTGTCCCACTTTTCAAAAAAGGAGGGAGAGAGAAAACAGGGAATTATAGACCGGTTAGCCTGACGTCAGTGGTGGGAAAGATGCTGGAGTCAATTATAAAAGAGGAAATTACGACAGATTTGGATAGCAGTAGAAGGATCAGTCCGAGTCAGCATGGACTTATGAAGGGAAAATCATGCTTGACTAATCTTCTGGAGTTTTTTGAGGATGTAACTATGAAAATGGACAAGGGAGAGCCAGTGGATGTAGTGTACCTGGACTTCCAGAAAGCTTTTGATAAAGTCCCACATAGGAGATTAGTGGGCAAAATTAGGGCACATGATATTGGGGGCAGAGTACTGACATGGATTGAAAATTGGCTGGCTGACAGGAAACAAAGAGAAGTGATTAACGAGTCCCTTTCGGAATGGCAGGCTGTGACCAGTGGGGTACCGCAAGGTTCAGTGCTGGGACCGCAGTTGTTTGCAATATACATTAATAATTTAGATGAAGGGATTAAAAGTAACATTAGCAAATTTGCTGATGACACAAAGCTGGGTGGCAGTGTGAAATGTCAGAAGGATGTTATGAGAATGCAGGGTGACTTGGACAGGTTGGGTGAGTGGGCAAATGTATGGCAGATGCAGTTTAATGTGGATAAATGTGAGGTTATCCACTTTGGTGGCAAGAACAGGAAGGCAGATTACTATCTAAATAGAGTCAAGTTAGGAAAAGGGGAAGTACAACGATATCTATGTGTTCTTGTACATCAGTCAATGAAAGCAAGCATGCAGGTACAGCAGGCAGTGTAGAAAGCTAATGGCATGCTGGCTTTTATAACAAGAGGAATTGAGTATGGGAGTAAAGAGGTCTTTCAGCAGCTGTACAGGGCCCTGGTGAGACCACACCTGGAGTATTGTGTGCAGTTTTGGTCTCCAAATTTGAGGAAGGACATTCTTGCTATTGAGGGAGTGCAGCATAGGTTCACAAGGTTAATTCCCGGAATGGCGGGACTGTCATATGTTGAAAGATTGGAGCGACTGGGCTTGTATACACTGGAATTTAGAAGGATGAGAGGGGATCTGATTGAAACATATAAGATTATTAAGGGATTGGACACACTGGAGGCAGGAAGCATGTTCCCGCTGATGGGTGAGTCCAGAACTAGAGGCCACAGTTTAAGAATAAAGGGTAGGACATTTAGAACAGAGATGCGGAAGAACTTTTCCACCCAGAGAGTGGTGGATATGTGGAATGCTCTGCCCCAGAAGGCAGTGGAGGCCAAGTCTCCGGATGCATTCAAGAGAGAGTTAGATAGAGCTCTTATAGATAGCGGGGTCAAGGGATATGGGGAGAGGGCAGGAACGGGGTACTGATTGTGTATGATCAGCCATGATCACAGTGAATGGTGGTGCTGGCTAGAAGGGCCGGATGGCCTACTCCTGCACCTACTGTCTATAACACAATGACCACTTTGATCACTTTGCATGACAATGAGCTTTTTGGATCTGATCGCGTTCCTTCCCAACAAAAGTGTGTATAATTGATTTTTAAAATTTATGCTTTTATTGTGAATGCTGCTTATCTGATGCTATGTGCCTGTGTTGCTGCTGTGTTTCATTGCACCAGTAATAAATGTGCATGACAATAAACTCAATTTTAACTTTGAATTAAATGGTTGCAAATACCTAGACTGAATGGAAGTCAAATAGCTACATCACCATAAACAGCAGGCCTTGTAATCTTCCAACCCTTCCCATCCAGGAACCTGGGCATTCTCCAGAATCAAGGATCAAGGAAATTTTCTCCGGGATTTGTCTCTATACTTTAAGTTCCTTCACATGTGAAAATCACCATCTCAACCTTATGATAAGGAGCTCAAGTCCTCAATCGCAGCACACAGTTGGTGACCAAGCCAGTTAGAATTTTCTTTTCATGATCAAAATGGCTTATATTTGCTGATACATATTAGGAGTAAATGAGCCAATGGTGTGTCAGGACTTATTGTACTGTCCTTGCTGGGTCTCAACACCTCCCTCTTTAAATGGATCCTGGACTTCTTAAAAGAGGGGCCACCTTCTGACATCTACATAATTTATTATTATATTGTAATTTGTCCTCTACTGTGCCTATTGTTTTGTTTATTAATTATTGTACTGCCCTGCACTGTTTTGTGCACTTTATGTAGTCCTGTTCAGGTCTGTAGTCTAGTGCAGTTTTTATGTTGTTTTACGTAGTCTAGTGTAGCCTTGTGCTGTCTCACATAGTCTAGTGTAGTTTTGTGCTATCTCACATAGTCTAATGTAGTTTTGTGCTGTCTCACATAGTCTAGTGTAGTTTTGTGTTGTTTCACATGGTCTAGTGTAGTTTTGTGTTGTTTCATGTAGCACCAGGATCCTGGAGGAACATTGTCTCATTTTTACTATGTACTGTACCAGCAGTTTATGGTCGAAATGACAATAAACTTGACTTGACTTGACTTGACACAGTCAGTCTGTGCGGTCAGTAACTTCTCTAGTCCCATTACGCTGAACACTGGTGCTCCCCAGGGCTGTGTGCTCAGCCCACTGCTGTTCACACTGCTGACGCATGGCTGTGTCGCAGAATCCAGCTCAAACTGGTGTCATAAAGTTTGCGAATGACACAACAGTGGTTGGTCTCATCAACAACGATGATGAGTCAGAGTGCAGCGATGAAGTGGAGCTGCTGGTGGACCAGTGTGAAGAAGAACAACCTAAATCTGAAAGTGGAAAAGACAAAGGAAATCATTGTGGACTTCAGGAAGGTGCAGATGAAGCATCCCCCTCTGTGAATATGTGGCTCTATTATAGAGAGAGTTAAATGCACCAAGTTGCTGGGAGATCACATCATAAATGACCTCACCTGGCCCCTTAATATCACCTCCCTGAACAATAAGGCACAGCAGCATCTCCACTGGCCGAGGACACTGAGGAAAGCAAGACTTCCCACTCCCATCTTAACTCCATTTTACAGGAGCACCATTGAGAGCGTCCTGTCAAATTGCATCTCCATTTGGTGCAAGAACAGCCAAGCGTCAGACAGGAAGTCCCTACAAAGGACTGTGAGAGCCGCTGAGAGAATCATTGGGGTCTACCCTCCCATCCATCAGGGACTTCTATCAACAGCACTGCGTACCTTAGTATTCATCAATGATCCCATCCATCGATCCATCCAGCATCCCTTTTGACTTTCTCCCATCAGGCAGAGGACTCTGATACATAAAAACAAGAATGGTTGGGATGGGAAACAGTTTCTTCCCTCAGGCCATTAGGAAAAACCACGACAATCCTGAGTGTCATTAGAATAGCACCAGCAGAAAGGCACCTGTCCACGCTAGGAGCCCTGCTTGTCCATGCGCAACAATATCTCAGCTGAGAATTTAGCTGTCTCCTTGCTGAGTCCCAGTTGAGCTGCCTGATGTATTTGTCCTGCCCTTGGCTGAACAAGTTAGACATAGAACCTTTTAACCAATTCCAAGATTAATCTAATCCTTCCCTTCCAAATATAATGTCTTGTTGTATGAGAGAACCATTCATTAGTCTTATAACAGTGGGGTAAAAGCTATTCTTGAGCCTGCTAGTACATGCTTTCAAGTTTTTGTATCTTCTGCACAATGGGAGAGGGGAGAAGAGACAGTGTCTGAGATGGGTGGCATGGTTTATAATGCTGGACATTTTACTGAAGCAGTGAGAAGTATAGACAGAGTGGAAACTGGTTTCCATGATGTGCTGTGCCGTGTCCACAACTCTCTGCAGTTTTTTGTGGTCAAATCATTCCAAGTGTCACCAGTTAAATTGTACTGTTGTGGCGACCCACTTTCTGCACAGGCGAACCGGCTCACAAATAGCCAGCGCGCGGGGGGAGACTTTGGTAATGCACCTCTGACGTCATTTCCGTCTGGAGACGGTGGGCGCTAGGGATTAAATGCCAGCGCCGCGAAGTTTGAATAAACTAGTCTCGAAACGACTTACTGATTGCGTGTCGTTATTCCAGCGCTGTGTGTAGCACATCGCTACACTGTACCTTACAATATTTAAATTACGCACTTTACTTTGTTTATTTATGCGTAATTCATTTGTAGATTCTATTCTTACTTTCCTAAGTTATTGCGTGTTATGTGTACTACTGTGCTTTACACAATGGTTCAGAGAAATGTTGACTCATTTGATAGTATACATGTACATAGTTAAATGACAATAAACTTGACTTGACTTGAAAACCTCAAGGTAACTTCGGTACTTTATCTGCTGGCTTTTTACTTAGCTACCTTGTAATAGTTCAATAATTATGTTTTAGAAACATAGAAATATAGAGAACCTACAGCACAATACAGGCCCTTCGGCCCACACAGCTGTGCCAAACATGTCCTTACCTGAAAAATTACCTAGAGGTACCCATAGCCCTTTAATTTCTAAGCTCCATGTACCTGTCCAGGAGTTCTTAAAAGACCGTATTGTATCCGCCACCATGACCGTCACCGGCAGCCTACTCCACACACACATTACTCTCTATGTAAAAAACTTACCCCTGACATCTTCTCTGTACCTGCTTCCAAGCACCTTAAAACTGTGCCCTCTCATGCTAGCCATTTCAGCCCTGGGAAAAAGCCTCTGACTATCCACATGATCAATGCCTCTCATCATCTTATACACCTCTATTAGGTCACCTCTCATCCTCTGTCGCTCCAAAGAGAAAAGGCCGAGTTCACTCAACCTATTCTCATAAGGCATGCTTCCCAATCCAGGCAACATCCTGGTAAATCTCCTCTGCACCCTTTCTATGATTTTCACATCCTTCCTGTAGTGAGGCGACCAGAACTGAGCACAGTACTCCAAATGGGGTCTGAACAGGATTGATGAAAGCCAAAGCACCATATGCTTTCTTAACCACAGAGTCAACCTGCACAGCTGCTTTGAGCATCCTATGGACTCGGACCCCAAGATTCCTCTGATCCTCCATACTGTCAAGAGTCTTGCCATTAATACTATTTTCTGCCATCATACTTAACCTACCAAAATGACCACCTCAGTCTTATCTGGGTTGAACTCCATCTGCCACTTCTCAGCCCAGTTTTGCATCCTATCGATGTTCCGCTGTAACCTCTGACAGCCCTCCACACTATCCACAACACCCCCAACCTTTGTGTCATCAGCAAATTTACTAACCCATCCCTGCACTTCCTCATCCAGGTCATTTATAAAAATCATGAAGAGTAGGGGTCTCAGAACAGATCCCTGAGACACGCCACTGGTGACCAACCTCCATGCAGAATACGACCTGTCTACAACCACCCTTTGCCTTTTGTGGGCAAGTCAGTTCTAGATCCAAAAAGCAATGTCCCTTTGGATCCCATGCCTCTTTATTTTCTCAATAAGCTTTGTATGGGGTACCTTATTAAATGCCTTGCTGAAATCCATATACACTACATCTACTGCTCTACCTTCATCAATGTGTTTAGTCATATCTCCAAAAACTTAAATCAGGCTCGTAAGACTCAACCTGCATTTCACAAAGCCATGCTGACTATTCCTAATCATATTATGCCTCTCCAAATGTTCATAAATTCTGCCTCTCAGGATCTTCTCCATTAACTTACCAACCACTGAAGTAAGACTCACTGGTCTATAATTTCCTGGGCTATCTCTACTCCCTTTCTTGAATATCTGCAAACCTCCAATCCTCCAGAACCTCTCCTGTACCCATTGATGATGCAAAGATCATCACCAAAGGCTCAGCAATCTCCTCCCTCACTTCCCACAGTAGCTTGGGGTACATCTTGTCCGGTCCTGGTAACTTATCCAACTTGATGCTTTCCAAAAGCTCCAGTAAATCCTCTTTCTTAATATCTACATGCTCAAGCTTTTCAGTCCACTGTAAGTCATCCCCACAATTGCCAAGATTCTTTTCCGTAGTGAATAGTGAAGCAAAGTATTCATTAAGTACCTCTGCTATTTCCTCCGGTTCCATACACGCTTTTCCACCGTCACACTTGATAGGTCCTATTCTTTCATGTCTTATCCTCATACTTGTAGAACCCCTTGGGGTTTTCCTTATTCCTGTCTGCCAAGGCCTTCTTATGGCCCCTTCATGCTCTCCTAATTTCTTTCTTAAGCTCCTTCCTGCTGGCCTTATAATCTTCCAGATTCTTTTGGAAGAGGACAGCGAGGCTGAGAAGAAGTGCGGCGGCGGCCATTTTCAAATTGCTTCTCAGATCGGAGTTCTGAGAGGCGGGACTGCGCAGGCGCGTGAAGGAGGCCTGGGAAGGAGGGAAGATATAAAAAGAACGCAGCCTTAAGCAGCGGGCAGCTTCGTTTGCGGGCAGCGGAGTGAGTCGGGAGCAGAGTGTAGGGCTTGGGCTCAGAGGGCTTAGGCGGAAGAGGGCACAGTAGGCTTATCTTTTAGTTCTTGTTATTTTCAGTTATTCGGGAAGTATGAGTGTGAGGGCAGCTTGTTGTTCTCGGTGTCGGATGTGGGAGATTCTGGAGTCTCCGAGCCTCCCGGACGTCCACATCTGCGCCAGGTGCGCCGAACTGCAGCTCCTGAGGGACCGAATTAGGGAACTGGAGCTGCAGCTCGATGACCTTCGCCTGGTCAGGGAGAGTGAGGAGGTGATAGAGAGGAGTTACAGGCAGGTGGTCACTCCAGGGCCACGGGAGGCAGATAGGTGGGTCACGGTCAGGAAGGGGAAGGGGCAGGTACTAGAGAGTACCCCAGTGGCTGTACCCCTTGACAATAAGTACTCATGTTTGAGTACTGTTGGGGGGGACAGCCTACCTGGAGGAAGTGACAGTGGCCGGGCCTCCGGCACAGAGGACGGCCCTGTAGCTCAGAAGGGTAGGGATAGAAGAAAGAGGACCATAGTAATAGGGGACTCGATAGTCAGGGGTTCAGACAGGCGGTTCTGTGGAGGTGATCGGGAGTCCCGGATGGTAGTTTGCCTCCCTGGTGCCAGGGTCCGGGACGTTTCTGATCGCGTCCAAGATATCCTGAAGTGGGAGGGTGAGGAGCCAGAGGTCGTGGTACATGTAGGTACCAATGACATAGGTAGGAAAGGGGAAGAGGTCCTGAAACGAGAGTATAGGGAGTTAGGAAGGCAGTTAAGAAGAAGGACCGCAAAGGTAGTAATCTCGGGATTACTGCCTGTGCCACGCGACAGTGAGAGTAGGAATGGAATTAGGTGGAGGATGAATGCGTGGTTGAGGGATTGGAGCAGGGGGCAGGGATTCAAGTTTCTGGATCATTGGGACCTCTTCTGGGGCAGGCGTGACCTGTTCAAGAAGGACGGGTTACACTTGAATCCTGGGGGGACCAATATCCTAGCGGGGAGGTTTGCTAGGGCTACGGGGCAGACTTTAAACTAGTAAGATGGGGGGGCGGAAATCAATTTGAGGAAACTATGGGAGAGGAGGTTAGTTCACCAGTAGAGCAAGTAAGTAGACCGTGTGTGAGGGAGGACAGGCAGGTGATGGAGGAGGGATGCGCTCAGCCCGAAGTTGTAGGGGAGAAGAAAGAAAAGGATAATAAATTTGAATGCATTGCTAGGGATGAAAAGAGAGGAGGAGGTGGAGAGTATCTTAAATGTATCTATTTTAATGCTAGGAGCATTGTAAGAAAGGTGGATGAGCTTAAAGTGTGGATTGATACCTGGAATTATGATGTTGTAGCTATTAGTGAAACATGGTTGCAGGAAGGGTGTGATTGGCAACTAAATATTCCTGGATTTAGTTGCTTCAGGTGTGATAGAGTAGGAGGGGCCAGAGGAGGAGGTGTTGCATTGCTTGTCCGAGAAAATCTTATGGCGGTGCTTTGGAAGGATAGATTACAGAGCTCCTCTAGGGAGGCTATTTGGGTGGAATTGAGGAATGGGAAAGGTGTAGTAACACTGATAGGAGTGTATTATAGGCCACCTAATGGGGAGCGTGAGTTGGAAGAGCAAATGTGTAAGGAGATAGCAGATATTTGTAGTAAACACAAGGTGGTGATTGTGGGAGATTTTAATTTTCCACACATAGATTGGGAAGCTCATTCTGTAAAAGGGCTGGATGGTTTAGAGTTTGTGAAATGTGTGCAGGATAGCTTTTTGCAACAATACATAGAAGTACCGACTAGAGATGGGGCAGTGTTGGATCTCCTGTTAGGGAATGCGATAGGTCAGCTGACAGATGTATGTGTTGGGGAGCACTTCGGGTCCAGTGATCACAATAGCATTAGCTTCAATATAATTATGGAGAAGGACAGGACTGGACCTAGAGTTGAGATTTTTGATTGGAGAAAGGCTAACTTTGAGGAGATGCGCAGGGATTTAGAGAGAGTGGAATGGGTCAAGTTGTTTTATGGGAAGGATGTAATAGAGAAATGGAGGTCATTTAAGGGTGAAATTATGAGGGTACAGAATCTTTATGTTCCTGTTCGGTTGAAAGGAAAGGTTAAAGGTTTGAAAGCGCCATGGTTTTCAAGGGATATTAGAAACTTGGTTCGAAAAAAGAGGGATGTCTACAATAGATATAGGCAGCATGGAGTAAAGGAATTGCTCGAGGAATATAAAGAATGTAAAAGGAAACTTAAGAAAGGGATTAGAAAAGCTAAAAGAAGTTACGAGTTTGGTTTGGCAAATAAGGTGGAAGTAAATCCGAAAGGCTTCTACAGTTATATTAAAAGCAAGAGGATAGTGAGGGATAAAATTGGTCCCTTAGAGAATCAGGGTGGTCAGCTATGTGTGGAGCCGAGGGAGATGGGAGAGATTTTGAACGATTTCTTCTCTTCGGTATTCACTAAGGAGAAGGATATTGAATGGTGTAAGGTGTGGGAAACAAGTAAGGAAGTTATGGAACCTATGACAATTAAAGAGGTGGAAGTACTGGCGCTTTTAAGAAATTTAAAAGTGGATAAATCTCCGGGTCCTGACCGGATATTCCCCAGGACCTTGAGGGAAGTTTGTGTAGAGATAGCAGGAGCACTGACGGAGATCTTTCAGATGTCATTAGAAACAGGGATTGTGCCGGAGGATTGGCGTATTGCTCATGTGGTTCCATTGTTTAAAAAGGGTTCTAGAAGTAAGCCTGGCAATTATAGACCTGTCAGTTTGACATCAGTGGTGGGTAAATTAATGGAAAGTATTCTTAGAGATAGTATTTATAATTATCTGGATAGACAGGATCTGATTAGGAGTAGCCAGCATGGATTTGTGCGTGGAAGGTCATGTTTGACAAACCTTATTGAATTTTTTGAAGTAGTTACGAGGAATGTTGACGAGGGTAAGGCAGTGGATGTAGTCTATATGGACTTCAGCAAGGCCTTTGACAAAGTTCCACATGGAAGGTTAGTTAAGAAGGTTCAGTCGTTAGGTATTAATGCTGGAGTAATAAAATGGATTCAACAGTGGCTAGATGGGAGATGCCAGAGAGTAGTGGTGGATAATTGTTTATCGGGATGGAGGCCGGTGACTAGCGGGGTGCCTCAGGGATCTGTTTTGGGCCCAATGTTGTTTGTAATATACATAAATGATCTGGATGATGGGGTGGTAAATTGGATTAGTAAGTATGCTGATGATACTAAGGTAGGAGGTGTTGTGGATAATGAGGTGGGTTTTCAAAGCTTGCAGGGAGATTTATGCCGGTTAGAAGAATGGGCTGAACGTTGGCAGATGGAGTTTAATGCTGAGAAGTGTGAGGTTCTACATTTTGGCAGGAATAATCCAAATAGAACATACAGGGTAAATGGTAGGGCATTGAGGAATGCAGTGGAACAGAGAGATCTAGGAATAACAGTGCATAGTTCCCTGAAGGTGGAGTCTCATGTAGATAGGGTGGTGAAGAAGGCTTTTGGAACGCTGGCCTTTATAAATCAGAGCATTGAGTACAGAAGTTGGGATGTAATGTTAAAATTGTACAAGGCATTGGTAAGGCCAAATTTGGAATATTGTGTACAGTTCTGGTCACCGAATTATAGGAAAGATATCAATAAATTAGAGAGAGTGCAGAGACGATTTACTAGGATGTTACCTGGGTTTCAGCACTTAAGTTACAGAGAAAGGTTGAACAAGTTAGGTCTCTATTCATTGGAGCGTAGAAGGTTGAGGGGGGATTTGATCGAGGTATTTAAAATGTTGAGAGGGATAGATAGAGTTGACGTGAATAGGCTGTTTCCATTGAGAGTAGGGGAGATTCAAACGAGAGGACATGATTTGAGAGTTAGGGGGCAAAAGTTTAAGGGAAACACGAGGGGGTATTTCTTTACTCAGAGAGTGATAGCTGTGTGGAATGAGCTTCCTGTAGAAGTAGTAGAGGCCAGTTCAGTTGTGTCATTTAAGGTAAAATTGGATAGGTATATGGATAGGAAAGGAGTGGAGGGTTATGGGCTGAGTGCGGGTAGGTGGGACTAGGTGAGATTAAGAGTTCGGCACGGACTAGGAGGGCCGGAATGGCCTGTTTCCGTGCTGTGATTGTTATATGGTTATATGGTTATATTCTTATCATTACCTAGTTTTTTGAACCTTTCATAAGCTCTTCTTTTCTTCTTGACTAGATTTATTACAGCCTTTGTACACCACCATTCCTGTACCCTACCATCCTTTCCCTGTCTCATTGGAACGTACATATGCTGTTCACAGGGTCCTGTTCACCCTGTACACATCAGACTTCCAATATAACTCGGAGTCCTGCCATGTGCAGAAGTTCGCTGATGACACGGCCATAGTGGGGTGTGTCAGGAATGGACAGGAGGAGGAGTATAGGAAACTGATACAGGACTTTGTGATATGGTGCAACTCAAACTACCTGCGTCTCAATATCACCAAGACCAAGGAGATGGTGGTGGACTTTAGGAGATCTAGGCCTCATATGGAGCCAGTGATCATTAATGGAGAATGTGTGGAGCAGGTTAAGACCTACAAGTATCTGGGAGTACAGTTAGATGAGAAGCTAGACTGGACTGCCAACACAGATGCCTTGTGCAGGAAGGCACAGAGTCGACTGTACTTCCTAAGAAGGTTGGCGTCATTCAATGTCTGTAGTGAGATGCTGAAGATGTTCTATAGGTCAGTTGTGGAGAGCGCCCTCTTCTTTGTGGTGGCGTGTTGGGGAGGAAGCATTAAGAAGAGGGACGCCTCACGTCTTAATAAGCTGGTAAGGAAGGCGGGCTCTGTCGTGGGCAAAGTACTGGAGAGTTTAACATTGGTAGCTGAGCGAAGGGCGCTGAGTAGGCTACGGTCAATTATGGATAACTCTGAACATCCTCTACATAGCACCATCCAGAGACAGAGAAGCAGTTTCAGCGACAGGTTACTATCGATACAATGCTCCTCATAAAGGATGAAGAGGTCAATACTCCCCAATGCCATTAGGCTTTACAATTCTACCGCCAGGACTTAAGAACTTTTTAAAAGCTATTATTAATGCTTTTTGAGATAGTGATTTAGATGCATATCATATTTTTTACTGAGTTAAGTATTGTATGTAATTAGTTTTGCTACAACAAGTGTATGGGACATTGGAAAAAAAGTTGAATTTCCCCATGGGGATGAATAAAGTATCTATCTATCTATCTATCTATATGCAGAACTCCACACAAATATTCCCTGAACATTTGCCAGACTTCTTCCGTACATTTCCCTGAGAACATCTGCTCCCAATTTATGCTTCCAAGCTCCTGCCTGATAGCCTCATTTTCCCCCTTTCTCCAATTGAACGCTTTCCTAACTTGTCTGTCCCTATCCCTCTCCAATGCTGTGGTAAAGGAGATAGAATTATGATCACTATCTCCAAAATGCTCTCCCACTGAGAGATCTGACACCTGACCAGGTTCATTTCCCAATACCAGATTAAGTACAGCCTCTTCTCTTGTAGGCTTATCTACATATTGTGTCAGGAAACCTTCTTGAACACATCTAACTAACTCCACCCCATCTAAACCCCTTGCTCTAGGGACATGCCCATTTATATTTCGGAAATTAAAATCTCCCACCACAACAACCCTGTTATTACTACACTTTTCCAGAATCTGTCTCCCTATCTGCTCCTTGATGTCCCTGTTACTATTGGGCGGCCTATAAAAAACACTCAGTAGAGTTATTGACTCCTTCCTGTTTCTAACTTCCATCCACAGAGACTCCATAGACAATCCCTCCATGTCTTCCTCCTTTTCTGCAGTCGTGACACTATCTCTGATCAACAGTGCTACACCCCCACCTCTTTTGCCTCCCTTCCTGTCCTTTCTGAAACATCTAAAGCCTAGCACTCGAAGTAACCATTCCTGCCCCTGAGCCATCCAAGTCTTTGTACTGGCCACAACATCATAGCTCCAAGTACTGACCCATGCTCCAGGCTTATCCGCTTTGTTCATAATACTCCTTACATTAAGATAGACGCACCTCAAACCATCAGTCTGAGCGCGACCCTTCTCTATCACCTGTCTATCCTCCCTCTCACATTGTTTCCAAACTTTCTCTATTTGTGAGCCAACTGCCTCTTCCTCCATCTCTTCAGTCTGGTTCCCACTCCCCTGCAATCCTAGTTTAAACTCTCCCCAGTAGCCTTAGCAACCTTCCCTGCAAGAATATTGGTCCCCCGGGATTCAAGTGCAACCCATCCTCTTTGTACAGGTCACTCCTGCCCCAAAAAAGATCCTAATTATCCAGAAATCTAAATCCCTGCCCCCTGCTCCAATCCCTCAAACACGCATTTATCCTCCACCTCATTCTATTCCTATACTCACTGTCACGTGGCACAGACAGTAATCCTGAGATGACTACCCTTGTGGTCCAGCTTTTCAACTTCCTTCCTAACTCCCTGTAGTCTGCTTTCAGGACCTCCTCCCTTTTCCTACCTATGTCATTGGTACCAATATGTACCATGACCTCTGGCTGTTCACCTTCCCACTTCAGGGTATCATGGACGCTATCAGAAACATCCCAGACCCTGGCACCTGGGAGGCAAACTATCATCCGTGCTTCTCTTCCTGTGTCCACAGAATTGCCTGTCTGACCCCATAAATATAGAGTCCACTATCACTGCTGCCATCTTCTTCCTTTCCTTACCCTTCTGAGGCACAGGAGCAGCCACTGTTGCTTCCCCCAGGTAGACCATCACCCCCCCCCCAACAGTACTCAAGCAGGAGTACTTATTGTCAAGGGGTACAGCCACAAGGGTGCTGTCTAGCCTCTGACTCCTGCCCTTCCTTCTCTTGACTGTTACCCACTTATCTGTTTCCCGAGGCCCCGGTGTGACTACTTGCCTATAGCCCCTCTCTATCACCTCTTCACTCTCCCTGACCAGACGAAGGTCATCGAGTTGCATCTCCAGTTCCCTAACACGGTCCCTAAGTAGCTGCAGCTCGACGCACCTGGTGCAGATGTGGCCATCCGGTAGGCTGGGAGTCTCCCGGACTTCCCACATCTGACACCAAGCACAGAAAATCGGCCTCACACAGTACTTCCTGTCTGTATTCTACATAGTTAACCACCTTGCCTCAACCCATTATTGCTGAAGCCCCGTTGAGCCAAAGCCTTCCTACTCTGTCTCCCTCATCTTCGGATGCCGGCTCTATTAAGGTGCCTCCTTTTAAACTCTTCTCACTGTTCCCACTGGCTGACATCCACACGCTTGCACAGTCGTTCCCCGTTCAAACCACTGAAGAAATTAGTTCAATCAGCAGCTGGAGTTAAAATGTTTATCTGCAAAGCTACAAAATTTATAAAGAAACTCCAAATGTTCAATTTGAAGTTTTTTTATGGTCAGAGAACTGGAAATGTTGCAATTGAGTTAAGACAATCAGATGTTGAGATGATATCATAATGTGTCTCCCTGGAGGTAGTACTCGGGTCTGAAAGTGGGAGACTAGAATCCGTAGTGTGAGAGACAAGCCTGCTCGTGGAACAAGAAGGAAGCATGTTGGAAGTCATGAAGGTAGCCAACAGCAGAAGAATTAGAATTGGAACTGAATTGATTGACTATAGACCCATGTATCAAGATTTGATGAAAAGCTTGTCTTGGATACTGTTTACACAGATCAGTTCATTACCCAGAGCACTGAGCTCGATCAAGGTAAAACAGTAACAATGTGGAATAAGATGTAACAGGTACAGAGCAAGTGCAGTGCAGGTAAACAATAAAGATCAAGATCATAGCGGAGCAGGATTGCACCTGTGTGTGTTAATCATTCTTTCTCTTCCCCATGTCATCTCGTTTACCACAATTCATCACTCCTCATAGCCTCTTATCTTGGATATTCACCTGCCTTCACTTTCTTTTTCCCAATATATCTGAGCATGAACCTATTTAAATCCCAGTCTTTTGTTCTGTCATACCTCTCTTTCATAACCATCGTTACTAACTGTACTCTATTCAGTAGATTAGGTCCCATTGCACTCACTCACAGATTTGTTTTTCTCCACTTTGCAGCAGAGAGCAAAAATCACCCAAAAGAGGAATAGAGCCAGATGGAAGGACTTTCTCTGGAAGTGGTGATGCTGAGGAGTACTGTGATCACCATTTTAACAAAGAGATAAATGCAACATCATTAAAACAGCAGCTGACAATGTTCCATTAAAACAGGTTAACATTTTCATTTGTTGCACCTCCAAATTTGATATCAAATCAGGTCCTGTTATAATAATGAAGAAAATCCTTCTATTTACCGTAGATTCCGGACTACAGAGCGCACCTGATTAAAAGCCGCTGGCTCTAATTTTAGAAATAAAATCAATTTTTTACTTGTACAGGCCGCACCGGATTTTAGGCCGCAGGTGTCCCACGTTGTAATATGAGATATTTACACAGAAAGATATTACACGTGAGGATTTTTTAACTTTTAATTAAATCCATATGGTAACATAAACAAATACATATTGCAAATGCTTTTTTTCGAACCGTGCCTGTAACGCGGCTACTTTTAAATATACGTTGCGTATACTTTTTTACTGAACAACATTCCAATATCTCCTAATGACTGGTAAAAAATATATATACTGCAGCCTACCAGGAAAAGTTATTGATCGCCTTTAACTTAAAAGCAGCGTTCGCTCAGATCCAAAGCCGCTCCGCCGCTCCCCCCTGCCCTCTCGTTTATCGCAAACCGGCGTTTTCCCACAAGACGCGGCGAAACCGGGTGTGACGTCATAGCATCCCGCGATGTAGTACAGAAAACAAATATAGTTAAAACAGTTCTAACTTTAACTAGAAAATGAATTACTAAGCGAAAATATTATAAACTAAATAACTGCCATAAAGGCAGCACAATGCTTTTCTTCAAGTGTTTTCCATGTTGATGAGGGTGAGTACAAATGACTGATTTACAATAATTTAATTGTGAAAGTGCGCTTGATTTATCGTACAATTTCATTGGACCTCTGTGAACTACTCATCAATTTTATTGGACTACTGTTACGAGGCAAAATGTTTTTGGCGGCATGAAAAAAATAATGTATTAGCCGCACCGTATTAAAGGCCGCAGAGTTCAAAGCTGTTCAAAATGTGGGAAAAAAGTAGCGGCTTAAAATCTGGAATCTACGGTAGTTCATCAATGTGAAATTTTTACCACATTAATAGTTTATTATTCAGCAGTGAAAAATGCTATTTACAATATTAATGAGAACCTGAAACACGTATGATAAAATGCTTCAATTTCAAGTAATAGGAGTTAATGAAGGGATATTTGTATAACTATTCACACAAAGTCAGATAGCTTTAATTTCTTTTATACATGAAACATATTTTGGGTATATTTTTCCATGCTGAATTATCAAGCAAGAAATGTGCTTCCTGAAGAGTTTCAACAGTTGACTAACAGGAACAAGTTTTGATTGGGCTTTTCCTCTGCTGATAACCTTCTACAGTGATATTAATGCTGACATCACCGTGCAGGAAAATAATGATGTAATTCTGAATTACTAGATCAGGCATTATAACATTAATGGAATGGAAAGACAGCAAAGTCTTACGGATATTCTTTTCTTTGTTGACTTAAATAAAGAGTTGACTTGGCTCCAGATCAGAGAAGTCTGCTTGCTGTTGTTCAGTCTGACATTGAAGCTGTTCAATAAGGTTATACCAGCCTCTCTGTAACACCTCTCCTTTCGGAATGTCTATACAATTCTCTCTGATCATGGTAGTGAATAATTTGGCGATTTGCAATTAAATACTTTGGAACCAAAGGTAAACTAGGATTAGTTTTTAAGTGTTTGTGCAATTCATTGTGGCTAGTACTGTTCCTGCTTATCATTATAGCTTTTAGAACAAAATTATAAAGACTCAAGAGACTACAGATGCTGAAAATTTGAAACAACATGCAGATGAACTGGAGGAATTCAGGCTACATCCACACTAGACCGGATAAATCCGTAACCAAAGCTTTTTCTCTTTGTTTTGACCCTCTGTCCACACTGAACCAGCATTTTCCTCCCTCAAAAACGGAGCTTTTCTAAAACGCCCTCCAGAGTGTGTAAATTTGAAAACGCCGCTTGGGCAGAGCAGTGTGGACGGAGTAACCAGAAATTTCTAGAAACGCTGTCATGATGTGCCGGAACAACCTAACAATTTCAGAACAGAAGGCAACGAGACTGAAGCCAGAAGAGTTAGAAATGTACTCAACAAATACTTTGACCCATAACTTACTGAATAAATAAGTATACTCACTTTGCCCTGTTTTCTGTTTATGCAGGTACTTCTCTGACAATAGATGTGTAACAGCCTAATGTAACATTGTATGGAAATACAAGATAACACTGATGCAGACATGTTTTATACATTTAACAAGGTGCTTTATTAATGCAACAGAGTTTGTCCGTTTTTCAGTGTTCGTTGTCAGGTGGGTCATACTGTCCATGAACTCCCTGTTGGTAGCCTCCATACACTCCAGTGTTTGTTTTTTTTTAGTTTTAAATCCTCCTGCATGAGAGCCAACAGCTCTCTGTCATTTGGCAATTTTCTTTTAAGTTTTTCTAGTCTGTAACTGAACAAACGCGCACATTCACAGCGAGATTCGACACCAAACATGTCGCTTGTTTTCTGTAGATGTGTCCTGAGCTTGCCCATAGGAGGAGATTTGCCCAAATATCTGTTTTAATGTGGACAGAGGTATTTTCAAAAACATTTGGTGTGGATACCTATCATTCTTACGTGAAACCGGTGTTTTCAAAATTATCCGGTCTAATGTGGAGAGGCAGCATCTGTGAAGGGAAATAGACAGTCGATGCTTCAAATCAAGACCCTATAGTAGGGCCGGGAAGAAAGATGGGGAGAGCTAGTATAACAAGTTGAGAGTAATTGGTGAAACAGAGCTGGCAGGTGATAGGAAGATCGAGGTGAAATAGGTGATAACAATTTATTTTCTGTTTTAGGATCATTTCAACAATGCATTGAATTGAAAATGAATTGACTTTATTACTTACATCTTTCATATACATGAGGAGTAAAAATCTTTATGTTACGTCTCTGTCTAAATGTGGAATGTGCAATTTATAGTAATTTACAGTTGTGTCAGCATGAATTAATCAGTCTGATGGCCTGGTGGAAGAAGCTGTCCCAGAGCGTGTTGGTCCTGGCTTTTATGCTGCAGTACCATTTCCCGGATGGTAGCAGCTGGAACAGTTTGTGGTTGGGGTGACTCAGGTCCCCAATGATCCTTTTTACACACTTGTCTTTGTAAATGTCCTGAATCATGAGAAGTTCACATCTACAGATGCGCTGGGCTGTCCATACCACTCTCTGCAGAGTCCTGCAATTGAGGGAAGTACAGTTCCCACACCAGGTAGTGATGCAGCCAGTCAGGATACTCTCAATTGTGCCTCTTTAGAAAGTTCTTAGCATTTGGATGTTACATAAATACAGCTACAGAATCAGAAAAGATACTTGACTCACTGAAGTTCGTTTTTGTTCTACCCAAGCATCCTACTATTAAAATTAATTATATTGCAAATGTTTCAATAGTTTTATTTCTGCTACTCTGATGGATAATTCAATCCAGATATTTTTCCTCTTTGGAATCAATGCAGGCAAATGCGATTCCAATGGTTTTACATCCAGGAAATATGTTAGGATGCAAAGCTACTTCAATTAAACATCCTGCAGGACTCTCAGTACTTTGCAACTGACATGCAGTGGGAAATCATCCACCATCAGCTTCTGAATAACTGCTCACCATTCTTAAAGTCGTGCTTGGAAGTAATATTAAAATTCTTTGAAGTCCTATAGTTACTCATAAGTTTTGCATAATAATTATGGAGGCATTCACAGCTTTATCACCTAAAAAAAATCCAGAGCAATGTGTTGCAGAATGACTTTCTATTTAATACTTCTTTCTCCTGCCTTGTTCACCATTCAGAATCTACATGTCCCCTGTGCTTCAATCCCAGCTTCTATAGTATGAAATGGATGCCATGTGTAAATCAGGTACAACAACAACACAGTTTCAATTTTCCAAGAACTGCAATTTAAGTGACAGCTATTAGACTATGTTCATTAATATCTGTGCCACACTGATTTATTCCTTGCAAAATATTTAGATTTTGCATTGGCAAGCACCAGCAATCAATCTGTTAGAAGGCCAAGTGACAAACTTAATCAAGAACTAATATCCACTGATTTTACCACATGGAAAACGAATGTATAAGTAATTTTGGTTGCTGGCAAGTGGGATTCACTATTGTATGCAGTGGCAAAGCAGCAGGAATATAATACAGTAATTGACCAGTTGTAATTATAATCATGGTGACTTTAATCAGAACATTCTTGTGCAAGGCCTTTAGATCAATGTTACTGAGAAACATCCAAATTAGGTGAACTAGTTACAATTATCCTTTATCAAAAACTTATGAAAATATAAACAATTCGCTTAGTTTTTCTACTGGTTCCATGATCTTTTCTGCGTGCTTTTGGTTTTACATTTGTTATGAACAATGATAATAAATAACAAGTGCTCAGACATACTGTGCTCTTTGTCCTATGGGCAAGTTAATTTTCCTACGTCATACAATAATAATATAGTTCAGTGTAGGTATTGGAAGTGGGTAAATCCATGCGGATTCCAATCTCATGTTAAAAGGACCCGTGATTAATACAGTACTGTGCGCATTATGTCAGAATCAGAATCGGATTTATTATCACCGGCATGTGACGTGATATTTGTTAACTTAGCAGCAGCAGTTCAATGCAATACATAATATAGAAAAAAACAGAAATAATAAATAAATAAATTGCAGTATATGTATATTGAATAGATTAAATATAGAGCAAAAAACAGAAATACTGTATATTTTTAAAAAGTGAGGTAGTGTCCAAGAGTTCAATGTCCATTTGGGAACTGGATGGCAGAGAACTGGATGTGCCTTCAGGCTTCTGTATCTCCTACCTGATGGTAACAGTGAGAACAGTGAGAATACCCTGGGTGCTGGAGCTCCTTAATAACAGAAGCTGCCTTTCTGAGACACCACTCCCTAAGGATGTCCTGGGTACTTTGTAGGCTAGTGCCCAAGATAGAGCTGACTAGATTTACAACCTTCTGCAGCTTCTTTCAGTCCGTTGCAGTACACCCCCCCACCCCCACACCAGACAATGATGCAGCTTGTCAGAATGCTCTCCACAGTATATCTCTAGAAGTTTTTGAGTGTATTTGTTGACATGCTAAATCTCTTCAAGCTCCTGATGAAGTACAGTCACTGTCTTGCTGTCTTTGTATATTATTTGTATACAGAACTAATTATTTTATTTGATTTGATTTAAAGGTGGAAAGACAGCAAGAGATGAAGAATGGCATCCATGGGAATTAGAAACTGTTTGAGAAGATGTATTGATCAGAAGAATGCATTAATAACATCAGAAAGTATGAAAAAAGACAAAGCTAATTAATTCCTAACTTCCTAACCAGAAGATCGTAATCTGTGCGGATTAGTGATAACATATCCTCCTCGCTGATGATCAACACTGGTGCACCTCAGGGGTGTTTGCTTAGCCCACTGCTCTACTCTCTATATACACATGACTGTGTGGCTAGACATAGTTTATATACCATCTATAAATTTGTTGACGATGCTACCATTCTTGGTTGAATCTCAGGTGGTGATGAGAGGACGTACAGGAGTGAGATATGCCAACTAGTGGAATGGTGCCGCAGCAACAACCTGGCACTCAACCTCAGTAGATGAAAGAGCTGATTGTGGACTTCAGGAAGAGTAAGACGAAGGAGCACATACCAATCCTCATAGAGGGATCAGAAGTGGAGAGTGAGCAGTTTCAAGTTTCTGGGTGTCAAGATCTCTGAGGATCTAACCTGGTCCCAACATATCGATGTGGTTAGAAAGAAAGCAAGGCAGTGGCTATACTTCATTAGGAGTTTGAAGAGATTTGGCATGTCAACAAATACACTCAAAAACTTCTATAGATAAATAGATTCCACATCCTTCCTGTGCTCTGCCTTGTCATTGTTTGAAAACCAGGCTATTATTGTGGTGTCACCTGCAAACTTATAAAGGGAGTTAGAGTGAAATTTTGCCACACAATTATGAACCTTGAAGGTAATTAATTAAAATTTCAAGGCACATTCGTGATCAGATAATATTACATCATTTTTAAGCCTGTTAGAAGGTCAAAAAGACTTATTTTGCTCTGGTCATTTATTGGGTTTAAAATTCCTGAACTTTTATGTTAGTTTGGCCAACATCAGCTAAATTAAGCTGAGAATAAATAGCTCAACTACAAAGAAACACAAGGGCAATGTGTTCTGGAGTACATCATAAATTCTCAATTTGGTCCATTTTACTGACATTACAGCTGGTTGAGAATGAACTCTATATCGTGCTACAGCTACAAGTTGGTTGGGTAACTTTCATGACTAGTCAAAAATTACATCTAAGAAATTTCTGTTTCATGTTGTCAACAAACATCACTTCTTCACCTGAATAAACTCTATCCAGTATGCATTATACTTTCACATATTAAAAATTTAGCTAGAATTACTTAGCCAATGCACTGGAAGCCTTCATATGGCATCAATCTCCTGTATGCTAATCACTCAACATATAGTATCCATAGAGGCATTGTCTTTTTACATAGCTTGGTTGTCTGATGTTGAAAATAATTCAACTATTAACCTGCTGTTCACAATAAAATTATATCTGAGATGGGCATGCATTAATTCAGCGTGGATTTTAGAATGAATACAGAATTCAAATAAACCATCTTGTGCTGTTCTTTCTAATTAATTTTTTAAGTTCCTTTCCAAAGGCCACTTAGGTAACAGTAAATTGTTTACCTGCTACTCTGCTGCCGATGACATGTAAATTATTATTTATATCTGCATTTAACCGTAATACATTCAGTGCACTATCATTTACGCTTCTCTGTTTTTCACAATTATTCTTCAATACATTCGGCAATGATTTTCTCAAGACATCACGGTCTTTTTGTATGCATTGCATGTCAAAGATGAGATTCAATGGCAATCAACAGTTTTATTTGCGTGTATTGCCCAAACTAAAACAAGGGATGGAAGGCTTTTCTACCATCATGTAAAGTTAATATATTGCCTATTATAAATTCTATCAGATACTAGGCAGCAATTTCAACGCACTAATCTAACTTTTGGGTTCACATAATTTAACCCCTCAAGCTTTGCTCTCACAGTTTATGAGGTCATCCAATCCATTCAATTAGATTTCAGCTTTCTAACCACTCCCAGGTATCCATTATTCTGTATTCCATACCATTAACATGAAGCAGATTGTAAAACAACAAAGGTTCCCCTCTTCTTAGTCAGTGGGTAATGGTTTGCACACTGCCTTCATTATGATTCTAATCCTTGAGTGTAAGCTGAAGAGTACTGGACTTGAAATGGCCAAAGGTCAGTGAGATAAGAAGGGGTCTGGCCCAAATTAACTGGGCAGAAAAGTTCACAAACTGTTTGACAGAGAACCATCTTCAAATATATGACGGATCGGATGGGTTAAAAAAATAAACAAAGTTAAAAGATGGCACATCAAAGAATAAAGTTTTATGGATATATTAAGAAATTATGTCTAAATTCACACTGGAATTAGAAAATACTGAGAATAAGTTTAAGAAAAAGAAAATGTATAATAGAGGGGAAAAACTGAAAATTAGGATAACCAATCAAAAGGTGAGAAAGCATAAAAGATAAAGAAAAACATTATTTAAATATACAGAATATTCATAAAAGTGTGGGGCTATTCATAAAGTATCTATCAAAAAGCCGCTAAGAATTAAGGGATTCAAAGAGTTCAAGTTCCAAATATCATTAAAAGTGCAACAATTCTATCATCTCATTAAAGATTAGCCATTTTCCATTCAGAAAGAAGGAGAAGAAAGCCAACTAAAAACTAGTTAGCTGAGGCTTATTTTTGGGCAAACTATTTCATAATCTATCTTATGTAAAGAGATTGCATTGACTGACTAAAACTGAGCCCCACAGAAGCTGTAACTGGGAAATATAAAGTCTTTATTTACACAGCAAACCAGCAGAAGAGAGTCCAGGAGAATCAAAGATAATCGCACTTTCCTGCCATGATATTTTACACTTCTTCAACACAAAGGTAACAATAAACGATTAACTATTGTTTCAATTGCTATAATTGCCTACTTAACTTTAACACTTTGAATACTGCCAGGTAAATTTACAGAACTACATACTTACAGTAATAGATTCAAAATAGTTTAATGTCATTTCCTGTACTCATATGTAAGGAGAGCAAAATAATTGTTACTCTGGATCCAATGCAGCCCAAGAAAAAAACACAAAAGATAAAGAACACAATAATGATATGAAAAAATCCTTAAAACACATACACAGTAAATAGAGATACATAAGATAGCTTATATTCATAGATGATGGTATGCCCATGAAGTGATGCTCGGCTGGTGGTCCTGGTGTGGATGCTATGTAGCCTCCTCCCTGACAGGACATACAGTCCATGAACAGGATGTGTGGAATCCTTCATGATACTACTAGCCCTTTTCTGACACCTTTCTGTATATATGTCCTTGATGGTGGGTAGGCTGGTGCCAGTGATGTGTTGGGCAGTTTTGACTACCCATTGTGGAGCCTTTTTGTCTGCTGCAGTTCAGTTCCAGTACCAATCAGTGATACTGCCTGATGGAATGCTTTCTACTGCTCTTCTGATGTGAGTATGTACAGATTGTGAAAAAGCCCAGCTCTCTGCAATGTCCTCAGAAATTAGAGGCTTTGGTGAGCTTTTTTGACTCTGTAGGATTTCTGAGACATGAGAGGTTGTGTGTGATGTGCACTTGCAGGAGTTTGAAGCTCTGTGTTCTGCTGCCGATGTAGAGAGGGATGTGAGTGCCACAAGTCCTCCTGAAGTCGATAACCATTGTGTCTTACTGACATTAAGGAAGTATTTAAGGATTAAGGAGGAAGCTCTTCCTCCTCCTTTCTGTAGACCGTCTCATCTCATTGTTGTTGGTGATGAGCTCCACCATTATCATTTCATCAGCGGATTTGACGATATCATTGTTCGGGTGCTTGGCCATGCCGTCATGTGTGAACAGAGTGTAAAGCAGTGGGTTTAGCACACATCCACATTGAGGATGATGTGGAGGGAGAAGCTGTGGTGCATTCTGACTATCTGAGGTCTGTTGGTTTGGAAGTCCAACACCCAGTTGCACCGTGGTATATTTAGACCGAGGAGGAGGACTTTGTTCACCAAAGTCTGTGGGACAATAGTGTTGAATGCCGAAATGAAATCTCAAAACCACATTATGACATAAGTGTCCTTGCTTTCTAGGGGTGTCAGCGCCAGATGAATGACAGATGCTATGGCATCTGTTGTAGATCAGCTCTGTCGGCAAGCTTATTGGTGAGTGTCCAATGTGGCAGGAATGGAGTTTTTGATAAGTGACATTATCAGCCGCTCAAAGCCATTTAGTTTTGAAGGTGTAGAGTTCTTTGGTACAGGGATATTTATAGAGAAACTGTAGAGTGCAGAAACCTGTCGAGGACCATCACTGCATGGGCTAATAATGCAATCTCCATGCGTCAGAACTGTATTGAATAGACCAAATGGCAGATGTGCAAGGATGCAGCCACAAACAGAATAGACAAAGACCTTGAGGAATATACGTCAACTGTCATCGGCTACATCTGTAGGTAGCACCTCCCAACTAGCAGGATTGCTGTCAATATTCAATACTGCTGTCTGTTCCAAAAGCCCATAAGTACAACTGCAGACACCTAAATGTCCGTTTTGCTACAGTGTTGAAGGACAACTCCATGAACATACAACTAAATTGAAAGTTTAAGTGATAAAACAGACCTGCCCTGAAATGTGCTTAAGTGGACAGTGTACATCTGTAACAATGTGCTAATAGCAGGAATCCTCATCCCCTGAAGGCTCTCAGTCTGAAGTGATGACTGTTTATATTCCTCCATAGATGCCTGATTTGTGGAGCTCGTCCAGCATTTTGTTTGTGTTGCTCGGGATTTCCAGCATCTGCAGAATCTCTTGTGTCATTCATCTATTGTCTTCCCCTATGTTCAAAGTTCAAAGTGCCTTCATTATCAAAGGATGTATACTATAAACAACCATGAGTCCATCACCACATGATTGGTTTCAATAGCCACAAAGTATCAGTTGGAAGTTAAATTGTGTAGAGGTTTTATTTCCTGAAGACTGGCTCTCAATTTAGTTAATCCACAGTTATGCTATCCAATGATATTCACCTTCAAAATCCTGATAAATAACAGAGATTGCAACAATAAAATGCAACTGGTTATGAAGCGAAAGATATAAATTACTGTATATAAGTATACAAGATTGAAAGAGAAAAATATTGTTTAGAGCACACACATAAAGGAAATGCACTGAACAGTGCAGATGAGAAATGAAATGTATTTATTTAAGCCTAAATTTGTTAGGCAACATGAAAATGTCCAGCTTTGTTCAGAAGTTTTGTATGTGTGATTATAGAAAGCTGATTGAGGCTGAAGAAAGTATAGAATGTAGTTCACCAAGATGATGGGAAGCTGCACCTGTGAAGGGAGATGTGAGGATTGATTCCAATAGGGAAGAGAAAATAGGGAGGAAACTTCTAACATCATGAAGAATTTAGATCAATTGATTATGAAAATTCTAATTTTTTTTCTGATTCAGAAGGCACTGCTCATGAAGTGAGAAGAGAATTTCAAAAGCTGTGATAAAAACTTTGATCCATGACCTTCCCTTGTGAGCCATTATAAATAAGCCATTGTTCCCTTTGAACAGAACCAGAATCAGAATCAGGTTTAATATCACTGGCATATGTCAAGAAATTTGTTGTTCTGCAGCAGCAGTACGTTGCAATACATAATAATAAAAAACTGTAAATTACAGTAAAATGTATATATGCATGTATAAAAACAGAGAACTAAATTAAATATGTAGTGTAAAAAAAAGTTGGAAAATACCACGGTAGTGTTCATGGATTTACTGTTCGTTCAGAAATCTGACGGCTAAGTGAAAGGAACAGTTCCTAAAATGTTAAGTTTGTGTGTCCAGTCTCCTGTACCCCCTCCTTGATGGTAGCAAATTAGAAGGGAACAAGACCTGCTGATAGGGGGCCTTCATGATGGATGCCACTTTTTGAGGCATCTCACTATGATGGAACTGACAGTTTACAAGTTTCCACAGCTTTGTGCAGTAGACCCTCCATACCAGACATCAATGCAACCAGTTAGAATGCTCCCCACAGTAAATCTGTAGGAGTCTGTGAGTGTCTTTGGTGTGATACCAATTCTCTTCAAACTCCTAATGAAATATAGCCGCTGTTGTCCCTTCTTTGTAATTGCATTGATATGTTGGAACAAAAAATAGATCCTCAGAGATGTTGACACCCATGACCTTGAAAATGCTCACCCTTTCACTTCTAATCCCTTGATGAGGACTCCTTGACTTCCTCTTCCTGAAGTTCACAATCAATTTCTTTGTCTTACTGACGTTGAGTGCAAGGTTGCTGCTGCGACACCACTCAGTCAGCTGATCTTTCTCACTCCTGAACACCTCCTGGTCATCATCTGAAATTCTGCCAACAATAGTTGTATCTTCAGCAAATTTGTAGATGGCCTTTGAGCTTGCCTGGGCATGCAATTGTGGTGTAGAGAGAGTAGAGCCGTGGGCTAAGCACACGTCCGTAAGGTGTGTCAGTGAGGAACAGGTGTTATGTCTGATCCGCACAGACTGTGGTGCCCCAGTGAAGAAGTCAGGGATCCAGTTGCAGAGGGAGGTACAGAGGCACAGGTTTTGGAGCTTGTTGATTAGAGCAGAGGGTATCATTTTGTTGAACGCTGAGCTATAGTAGTAAACAGCATCATTATATAGGTATTACTATTCTCCAGCTGATCCAAGGTCGAGTGGAGAGCCCGCGAGACTGCATCCACTGTAGACCTATTGTGGCAAATTGCAGTGGGTCCAGATCCTTGCTTAGACAGGAGTTGATGCAGGACATAGGCAACCTCTCAAAATGCTTTATCACAGTAGATAAGAGTGTCACTTGGTGATAGACATTGAGGCAGCTCACCCTGCTCTCCTTGGGCATCGGTATGATTGTTGCCCTTTAGAAGCAGGTGGGAATCTCCGAGTCCAGCAGCGAGAGACTGAAGGTGTCCTTCAACACTCCCACCAGCTGGTTGACATAAATTTTCAGATTTCTAGCAAGTACACCATCTAGGCCTGACACCTTGTGAAGGTTCACCTTCTTGAACGATGTTCTGACATCGGCCTCCAAGAAAAGGATCACAGATGCTGCAGGGATTCACACAGGTTTAGTTTTAATCTCCCATTCAAAGCATGAATAAAGTTGTTGAGCTCATCTGGGTCTGAAGCTTCACAACCATTGATGAAGTTAGGTTTTGCTTTATATGAAGGAATGGCCCGAAAATCCTGCCAGAGCTGATATGCCTCTGATCCCATCACTAACCTCAAAGAGAATAGTGGGAAGTTACCTTAATTATTTTAACATTATACATTGTCACTGCTAAATATTTGAATTTAATCACTTCCACATAGACACTTGGCAAGAATTATCCCTCTAAATCTAAGCATTAATGTATCTTTGGACCTTTGTTTCTATTTTCCTTTGTTAAACTGTAAGAGAATTGAATTGTCAAATAAAAGCATTATAAAAGCTAGCAATTGCTATGAATCACCAGAGTATAGGAAACACAGCTTTGTTGGAAGCAAGGAAAGATTAATGGATCTTTGTCATTCAGTGAGATAAGTTAAAGGAAGAAGGCAGCAATTAAGTGCAAAGTATTTCAAATTGGGTGCCATACTTCAGGGTATGTGCAGCGCCTTCATTCTAATTTTAAACAGAGCTGTTGTCAGAGGTCTTGAGCTAAAAACAGAAATTCCTCAAGGTAATTAGCAGTAATGCTTTAACAAGAGGGAAATGTGGCCTGGCTCACTCCAATGCATTCAGGAAGTTATTGTTTGTTTCAGGCCCTACTCCTTCCTGTTTGGGTAGTCCATGATGAAGTTTATTTTCAATGTCCAAATCAGCAAAGTGAGATAATTTGTATCTGGTTCCTTTTCAGAGTTCAAAGCATCACATTTCTGTCAAGGATCACTGGCACCTTCCAGGCAAGGAATGAGGTCATGGGATATCCTTGTTACACAGGAAATTGTTGTTTTGTAAGAAGGAAGAAGTGTTTTTGAATCCACAGTTCCACTACCAAAAATAAAGTGTAGCCAATAAAGTGGCCTATTCTCACTTTGCATCAAGTAACAATCACTGCTTTTGTCTGATATGCTGTGCAAGTGGTACAGGCTGGGATACCATTAATCCTATGGGAAGTCCCTCTTAGCAAATAAAAACTTAGCTGATCTTTTTGTTAACATTTTTAAAGCCAACAAAAAATAAACCAATTTAGTATCTGCATAATGCTGATAGTGGCATATTGCCATTACAGAGGTGTCAAAATCTATGGTCTAAAGTAATTTTCTTTTATTCACCTTCAATCAGCCTAATTGAATTGTGATAAAGTTAATTCCAGACAGTAAGCATGCAAAAGCTTCCTTGTAATTTGGCAATAGGCAAAATTCAATTATAGCTGATGGTTAGCCTTATCACTTGTTTTAGATATAGTAGCCCATCTCACTTAAAACAAAATAGTTTCTTTTTCTTTGTTTGAGCTTGAGGAGACTTGGTATTAGGGAGTATTCTGGAGTTATGTGAATAAAGTAGCTATCAATTCAAACAAGAACCAGACCAGTTCTTACTGTAACTGTAAATAAGTTCAGGAAGCTTGCAATTAGCCTTTAGTTCTTATTGCAAATTGCAAACTGTAAATTGAAGTTAAATTGACCCACAGGCTATAATTTCGCATATGCAACAGCCAATCTTCAAAACAATGAGGTTGTATTAATTGGCCTGCATTGAACTAAGCAACATGGCAAATTTATTTGTACTATTGTCACCTGAGGCAGACCACAATGTTGTCATTTAGCAATCAAACATGGCCACAGGTATAGGCAATCAATAGTTTTTGTGTATTTACCATAATTGTGTTCTTGGAGCCAGCCCTGACAACATTAATTTTGGGTGTCTGGCTTTCTGTCGTTAAAAGGCTTTAGAATATTTGTGTTAATTAGTTTCTCCCAAACGTATCTGGACCTTCAGAGATGTCTTATCAATTTCAATGTGCTTCTACGACTGTACTGTATATATCTCCAGTGAACCATTTGTCAATCCAAAGTATTGCATCAGATACTTTTAGCTTTTGATCTTAAGGTTATAAAGGGTGATGTAGCTTTGGGTTTGTGAACCTCTACCGAGAGTGTCACCAGAATGATGCTTGCATGTGGTGACAACTAAAGACTTCTATATCAGCGGCTTCAGTGTCACTCCAATGACTTTGACCATAGTCACAACACTTCCCTTGTCAGCCACAATTGCCTAGTCCTGCCATTTGAGAACAACTTCTTCTGTAGTTCATATCTATCTTGCGCCTTGTGAATTATTCCCAGAAAATTCTGCCATCATCCCCTCCAGTATCATCCTTCAAAACACCTAGGCAAGCTGCTCTCTCATGCCTCTGTAATTCCCTTTATTCCAATGTGATATTGATATCTGTGATTTATACTTCTCCCTCTCAACTTGCAGTAGGAATTCAATCATATTATGATCACTGCCTCCTAAGGGTTCCTTTACATTAAGCTGACTAATAAAATTACACAAAACCCAATGTAAGATAACCTTACCCCTAGTTTGCCCAAGCACAGACTGCTCTAAAAGGCCATATCTTAGGCATTCAACAAATTCCCTCCCTTGTAATCTGACACCAGCCTGAGTTTCTCGATCCCCTTTCGTACTCAAGTCCCCGATTACAGTTGTGACACTGCCCTTATTACATGCCTTTTCAGCTTCTTCCTCTCTGCCATCAGATTTCTGAATGGACAATGAACCCAGGAACATTACCTCACTTTTTTTTTCTCTCTTCTTGTACTACATATTTAACTTATTTTTTACATATGCTACTTGCTGTAATTCATAGTTTTTTTTAATATTACGTGTTGCATTGTACTGCTGATGCAAATCAACAAATTTCACAAAAAAGCAATGATATTAAACCAGATTCTGATTGAGAGTGAGAAACATAAAAGACAGCTGCCGGAATGTAACACAAAGTTCAAACTGGTTTTCAGGTTCAATCGTATATCAGTTATGCTGTCAGCTGTAGGCGAAAGATGTATCTCTGCCACACAGAAGTGGAAGGGCTCAAGTGGTGTATTCCAGCGGCAAAGTGCCAGGCTTCCTTGTGCATCTCCTGCCTTTGAATAAGAATAACCATAAAACTGATTCTGTACCAGATTTGACTAATCCCCAATCTGCCAAAGAAAGGAGGTGTAATATTAAATTGTAATTACACTGTAGTGATTAACGGATGTGGCTTTCATACTTTTATCAGCATTAGTCATTCTTAGGGCCAATTATTTTCAGATTGCAATGATAATACCTCGAAGTATAAATTTATAAATGTTCTTCTGCTTTCCCTTTTCACCATCTAAACCTCCAGTGCACTGGGTGGAACATTGCTGTTAAGCCACTGCTTTTTTACCTCCCAGGTTATGCAAGGCTAGTTTTGAGAAGTTCTGCTACCATTTATCTGATTATTACCTTTGGGTGAGAGGGTATTTTGATTTTAATATAACTTTTAAAAGGCTGTAGCAAGTTAAAGAGGTGTTTGTGCTGCTGGACTGCGGGAAGCAGGGATCATTGTTAGCAAAGATGTCTGAAGGTGGACTGCTAATATTCTCCAGCACATCTATGCTCGAACAAGCTTGATCTCAGGAAGAATGTTTTGAGATAAAGTTACATTTTTGAGGTAGCTTCTTGCTAGTTCAATTATGTTCACTGTTTTGAATGTATAGAACATACTTAGAATCTCATCTAAATGTCAACACTTCCAACATCCCAACATTATGACTTGCGCCATTCTTGGCCATGTGATGAAGTTCTGGAGTGGGGGTTGAACACAAAATACAGGGAACGGAGACAAAGCAGGAATCTAAATTTTGACAGCAGAACCTAATTAAACCACACACAATGTCATCAAATATTACTGATCACATGCCAAGCAATGGCTTGAAATATGGCTGTTCGCTAATTTTCTTTTTATAAGTTTTGAGTTTTTCTACAACATTGGGGAAAATTTGCTTCATGTTTACAGGGACTAAACTGCAAAAATGATGGTAGTTTTTGCACCAACTCAGTTTACTTCTTTAATTGTTTTGTCCACTATTTATTTTACTAAGTCAGTATGATATCAGAGTGCAACTAGTGTAAATAGATCAGTTATTTCACTTCTTCCCTTTTGAGGATGACTTGCTTCAATACGATTTTGTCTGCCACCACCACTCTGTTCCTGCAGAACAACAATACTCAGTGATGGACAGTAGCGTTGTTCTGCAAAAGCAGAGGGGCAGAGGACCTTTATTTGTATGGGTGGTTAGTTTAAGGTAGATACTTTCTCACACTTCAGTGAACAATTTTAACAACTTGGAAGTCAGCTCCAAAAATACACATTTGTGAGGTTTCTTCATGTACTTCAGAAAGATAATGAAGGTCGGAAGTGATCTTTGTTCAAAGGTGAGAAGAAAAGGTTGACTTATTTCTCATGTTTACTATTTTAAGCTCTTTTTGTTTACATTATTCAAGGACTATTTGAAAAAGGGTTGCCATCTTTCTCCCCACTTCTATTTACTTCTTTAATACTTTACTTTTATGTTGATTACCATTATCAGTGGAGCCAATTTCATGAGTAGATCACAGTTATTTTTAGCATTGCAATCAAGAAACCTTCTCCACCAAAGTAGAAGATGAAAAAAAATCATGCAAAATGTGTGCATGTCTAATAAACAAAAGAGATCCTGCGATGCTGGAAATCCAGAACAACATGCAAAATACTGGAGGAATAACAGCTTCTTACTCAGTGTCAGCAAAATCAAGGAGCTGATTATTGATTTCAGGAGAGGGAAACCAGAAGTCCATAAGCCAGTCCTCATTGGAGATTCAGAGGTGGAGAGAGTCAGCAACAACTTTAAATTTCTTGATATTATCATTTCAGAAGACTTGTCCTGGTTCAGCACACAAGTGTAATTACGAAGAAAGCACAGCAGCATCTCTGCTTCCTTGGGAGTTTGAGAAGATTTGGCATGACATCTAAAACTTTGACAAACTTCTATAGATGTGTCATGGAGAGCATATTGATGGGCTGCATCACAGACTAGTATGAAAAACACCTATTCCCTTGAACAAAAAATCCTACAAAAAGCAGTGGATATAGCCCGGTCCAACACAGGTAAAGCTCACCCCACCACTGAGTACATCTACATGGAGCATTGTTGCAGGAAAGTAGCATTCATCATAAGGCTCTCTCACCATCTAGGTCATGCTGTTTTCTCTCTGCTGCCATCAGAAGAAGGTACAGGAGCCTCAGGACTCACATCACCATGTTCAGGAACAGTCATTACTCCTCAACCATCGGGCTCTTGTATCAAAGGATATAACTTCACTCAACCTCATTTGTCCCATTTGCCCATCATCGAATTGTTCCCACAACCTATGGACTCACTTTCAAGAACTCCTCATCTCATTTTCTTGATATTTATTGCTTAATTATTTATTATTATTATTATTATTTATTTCTTTTTGTATTTGCAGTCTGCTGTCTTTTGTACATGTGTTGAATGCTGAGGTTGGTGTAGTCTTTCGTTGATTCTATTATGGTTATTATTCTATTATGGATTTACTAAATATGTCCACAAGAAAATGTATATGGTGACATATATACATATCATCATCATTATGTGCCATGTTGGAAGACACGCGCGAACATGGTCTTGATCACGATTGTTCTTGGCAAATTTTTCTACAGAACGGGTTTGCCATTGCTTTTCTTCTTGGCAGTGTCTTTACACATCCGGTATTATTTAGCGTCAGTTAGTCAAAACGTTTGCATTCGTATACAGTATATATTTTACCTTTCTATGCATATAAAACACCTGAGAACTCATGTTTCAGCGCCGGGCTTTGTAAGTTCCCGAGTTCAATCTAGTGACAGAGCGCTATCGAGTGAGCTCTCCACCGTGCCGGGTTGATGTGGAGGATCAAAAACCCCAAACCCCCAAACCCAATAATTAAACCATTGCGTTGCTTAGTAATAATTGTAGCTTTCATCGGGGCAGGGCCTTTCTCACTTTATCCTTTAAAATTGTTCCGATCGTTGACCGACCTAGCCTAATGCTTTTCTAATGACTGATGGTGTTTCACCTCTTTCCGATCACTTTATTATTTCCACTTTATTTTCAATCGTTATCGTGATTATTTTCGTGAACAGAAACACTGCGGATTCAGATCTCTGCCGCTGGGTCCTAATGTCCAGCACACTGAGACAGGTTAAATAAGGTCTTGGGTTCCGCTGGGTCCTAAGATCCACCACATTGGGACAGGTTGAGTAAGGGACTTGAGCATCTGCAAATTTTGGTATCCGCGAGGGGTCCCATAACCAATCCCTCGCAGATAAGGAGGGCCGACTGTATCTCCATCCCACTATATATATGTACTTTGATAATAAATTTACTTTGAAATTTGAACCTGAAGTTAGGCTGAACTTTAAACTTTGATCTTTTGAACATTTGAACTTTGAACTAATTCGAGCAAGCAAGTAATTTTAACAACCATTGTGCTTCTCATGTGATGTGACATAGAGTACTATATTTGAATCAGTTTTACCTCTCATCAGAAGATATACAACGTTTATGTTCCTATCTGGTTTTACTTGTTCTTCCTATTAGATATTTAAAGATTTAAATAGTAACAATAAAATGTTATTCACTTGAGTGAAGTGGGTGACATTGACAGGGCCATCATTTACTGCTCATTCCTATTTAGCCTGAAAAGATTATCATGCAAGGGATGAAATTTAATGGAAGGCAAAATCAACTTGGCTTCGATTCACTTACAGATGAAAATGAGCAGTGATGGCAGGTGTCCTTCTTTAAAGGACTTTTGTGAAGCAATTGGATTTTTTAAAGAATATGATGGCTTTGTGGTTACTTTTGTGCTCTTTATATTTTATGATTTTTCGATTATCTTCAGGATCCTCAAATTCCATGCGATGACAATGCATTCTCCAAGTTATTAGCTGAAGCACTTAGATAACTCTCCAATAACATAATCACTACACTGTGGGATGTAATAGAATCAAGATATTTGGTGCAATCTATATGGTTGCTGATGAATGCTATGAGTTAGTTAATAGATCAGGGTATTTTACAAAATATCCGTTTAAGGTTGTAGTTATTTAATGAAATCTTAAGGTTGAAATTAAATTGCATCTGTCTCTCAGTCCTACGTAGCTTTTAATGATAACATATTGAACACAAGGCTGAAGATAACTATTAAAATACAAGAGTTCCTTCATGTTTGGAATTGTAAGTGATTTGCAGGAAGCTGTAATAAACTTTACATATTTCAGGCATTTTGCTTTGTTCTGAAACATTTGGAACTACCCAAACTAAATTCTACTAAAGATTAATTAAGCTTCATCTGTCATTTATTTCCAGTTCAAACTTCCTGAACAATTAAATACATTCTGACATAAATGCAGGGAATGTCAAGAATATAATTGCTTTAATTTGAACCTGAATGATTACTGGTCAGAAAGAGTGTATTCAGTACCTTGGATACCTGTGACATTTCACATGATGGTAACTAAAGCAAAGCTCGTAAATTTGAATACCGTACTGTGGACAGTATTCAAAGTAGTATACAACATCATATCTTATAATTTATAATTTTAAATGAAGTGGACAAGTTCTTACTCAACGGGAAACCCATTTACATGATTAGAGTACAGTTTAGGAACTGGCTCTTTAATGCATAATGTTGTGTCAGATGAATTAAACTAGCAATTAAACACCTGTAACGTGCTGTAAGTTTTCACTGCTAATGTAATGGCCTCTCTGTAATGTTTCACTGCTAAGGTAATGGTTTCTCTGTAGCAACAATATTTGGGTTATGACTAGAAGTAATGAGAGCTTTGCAATGAGAGGGATGAGGGTCTGGGAGCATGGACGTCACGGTCTTTATTCAGTGAGAGATGAAGAGAGAGAAGCAAATGGAAAGAGTTGGCAGACACCGGATGGAGTGGACTGGGAGCAAGGGTCCGAAGGTCAGTAACACTCGGAGGAGGTCGATGGGGAATGAGTGGACGGACCCGTGTGCTCCAACATGCTCATTAGACTGTTGCATTAAAATGGGCCCCTTTTCTTTTTAATTTCTTTACTACTCCTATAGTCAGATTAAGATTTATAAAGCTCAATCATTTAATTGCATATGGTGTACTGTCTGATATTTTGCAGTTCAGATTTGTAACCGGGCAACACATCATGCAGCATCCACACAAACAAGATTTCTCAGTTTGGCTGGGCCAGAAGCTGTCTTCCCCTGGACAAACGCATGCGGGCCGAACCTGAGGGTTACACACCTAACTGCACTCATCCCTTCTGCCTACACAATGTCCATATTCCTCCATTCTTTGCACATTCAGCTGCCTATCAAAACCCTTTTAAGCGCCTCTTTTGTATTCTTCTCCACCACTACCCTGGCAGCGCATCCCAGCCAGCCAACACTCTCTATGTAAAACTCCTGTCTTGCATTTCTTTGAAATTACTCCCTCTCCCCTTAAGTATATGCCCCCTTATGATCCTGGGGAAAATATACTGTCTGCCTGCTATTACATCATCAAATGCTGCCACTGTCTTTTGCACTCGTTCCCATGTGGATTTTCGGAGAAACATCTCATTTCTATATACATTGTATGGTTATATACGTTATATACATGTATATAGTTAAATGACAATAAACTTGACTTGACTTGACATCCAGATGATAATCCTTCTCAAACCCACATGGATTCAACCACTATAGAACAGTGGACAGCAGCATCATAACATTCAACCTTCATTCTGGACATTCCTTTCTCATTCACCTTTATCCATTTTTTGGCTCTTAACTAAAAATAGTGACACCTTACCAAGATATAAAACATTTTAGTTACTTACAAGATAGATGAGGTGTTATTGGAAAGATTAGGAATATTTCTAAGAAAGACAGAATTGTGCAATATAAGTTTACTGAACAAAATTGTTCCATTTGTATATTTCACTTCTACAAGATCAAAAATTATGTTAATTTATTTTCCACTTCTTTAACCTGTAAGTTACAAATTAATCTTGTAGCTTAAAGCTTTCTATTTTTTTAGAATTCTTCAACATTTGGGGTTGAGACACTTCATATGGACTGGGATAAGATGAACAGCCTCAGCCCATAACATTGACTGTCGATTTCCTTCCTTCAGTGCTGTCTGATCCACTGAGTTTCTCCTGTGCTTTGTGTGTTGATAAATCTCCAGACTGAGGGAACCATATTGTCTGGAATACAAAATTCTTCCTGCTCATCTCTGAATTGAGCTATCAAATCTTTAAATCTATTTTGGGGACATATAGGGCCTTGGTTTAATGTTTGTTTGACAGTTGTGTTCTGCTTGTAGAGAATGTAATCAGAGCTTCAAAATATTTTTAAAAAAAATTATTTATGTAGTCTGTACAAGGAAACACTTATAATGTTAATAGCCAGGAAGTTTGGTTCCCCAATATAACAGCAAAATGAAATTATCATTTCCATTAGCATTCTTATTTGTTTTTGCAGAATATATCTGAACCTTCTGATAGAGTCTTTACATAGTTTTAACTTGCATTGGAGCTTCATCCTCTGTTGGTAGCAGTAAACTTTGCTATAAAGAAACAGCTCAATACACTAATGCCAAAACATAGAGCATTTAGCAACACAGACCAGGACTGGTGGTTGTGCTTTGGGCTGACTCAAATTCTGATTTGAGAATTGTTGCATTTTTCAGGTAGTGAAAGCTGAATGAAAAGGAATACTTGTCTTCTATTATCTTCTAAGAATGGTGGCTTCTTTGATACAGTGGATGTGTGGAATGCCCGATGATGGTTGCAGCAGATAAGTTAGGGACATTTAAGAAACTCTTAGATAAACACATGGATGATCAAAAAATTGAATTGAAATTACTTTATTACTTACATCCTTTATATACATGAAGAGTAAAATCTTTATGTTACATCTCCATCTAAATGTGCAATGTGCAACTATAGTAATTTATAATAAATACTATGTACAACAGGACAGTCAATATAACATAGAAATGCACGTTGTGTCAGCATGAATTAATCAGTCTGATGACCTGGTGGAAGAAGCTGTCCCAGAGCCTGTTGGTCCTGGCTTTTATGCAGCAGTACCGTTTCCCAGATGGTAGCAGCAGGAACAGTTTGTGGTTGGGGTGACTTGAGTCTCCAATGATCCTTCAGGCTCCTTTTACACACCTGTCTTTGTAAATGTCCTGAAAAGTGAGAAGTTCACATATGTGCTGGGCTGTCCGCACCACTCTCTGCAGAGACCTGCAATTGAGGGAAGTACAGTTCTCATACCAGGCAGTGATGCAGCCAGTCAGGATGCTCTCAATTGTGCCCCTACAGAAAGTTCTTAGAATTTGGGCGCCCATACCAAACTTCTTCAACCGTCTGAGGTGAAAGAGGCGCTGTTGTGCCTGTTTCACCACACAGCCGGTATGTACAGACCATGTGAGATCCTTGGTGTTGTGTATTCTGAGGAACTTAAAGCTGTTCACCCTCTCAACCCCAGATCCATTGATGTCAATAGGGGTTAGAAAGTCTCCATTCCTCCTGTAGTCCACAACCAGCTTCTTTGTTTTTACGACATTGAGGGAGAGGTTGTTTTCTTGACACCACTGTGTCAGGGTGATGATTTCTTCTCTGTAGGCTGCCCCCTTATTATTTGATCTTAGGCCAATCAATGTAGTGTTGTCAGCAAATTTAATTAGCATATTGGAGCTATGGGTGGCAACACAGTCATGGGTATACAGAGAGTAAAGGAGGGGGCTTAGTACACAGCCCTGAGGGGCACCTGTGTTGAGGGTTAGAGGGACAGAGGTGAGGGAGCCCACTCTTACCACCTGCCAGCAATCTGACAGGAAGTCCAGGATCCAGCTACACAAGGCAGGGTGAAGGCCGAGGTCTCTGAGCTTCTTGTCAAGCCTGGAGGGAATTATGGTGTTGAATGCTGAACTGTAGTCTAAGAACAGCATTTTCACATCAGCATCCTTCTTCTCCAGATGTGTAAGGACAGTGTGTAGAGCAGTGGCTATTGCGCCATCTGTCGATTGGTTGTGTCGGTAGGCAAATTGTAGGGGTTGCAGTGTGGGTCGCATCATGCTGCAGATGGAGTCCTTATCCAGCCTCTCAAAGCATTTGCTTATTATTGAGGTGAGTGCGACAGGACGGCAGTCATTTAGACATGTTACCTTGGACTTTTGTGGTACAGAGACAATGGTGGATAATTTGAAACAAGAGGGCACTCTACGCTGGGAGAGGGAGAGATTAAAAATGTCTGTAAACACACCTGCCAGTGCTATATAGGAGAGTTGGGTCAGATTGGACTGAGAGTTGGTTAAAATTCTAGTACAATATAATGGGCTGAATGGTCTGCTCTGTGCTGTAATGTTTTCTACGTTTTAGTGAACAGTTCAGTCCCTCTAAATTCTTCTACAGACTGTCATATGTATACTGGTACTGCATAAACAGACCTGCATATCTAGCTGTAAGCTGCTTACTGTAGTGTTTCAGTTCAGACTTCATTCTAGACATTCCTCATTTTAAGACATCTTCAGGTTTTACCACAAACACTTCAAATTTGTCAAGAATCTAAACACTATGCAAGGGAATTTATTTAAACTGCCTTAAAATGGTGACTGTAAAGGCAGTATCAACACCAAGAAGGTTAAGGTGGGAAGGTGTGATTTAAACGGCAGGGAAGTAGGAATTTTTTGCTGTCTTTTATTTGTTGACTGAACAGCCTACAGGCACACTCAGTGCAAAGTCAGCTGAGAAGATGGAGGGGTGGCTGGATATAAAGGGAGTGGAGGAGGATCTAAGAGCCAGCTGTTATAACTGCAGGGAACACACATTTATTCACTGCCAAGCTTGCACAGACACATAAAAATGGAGAGGTACACGTAGATGGATTTTATACACATGTTTGTATCACACACACACACACACACACACACACACACACACACACACACACACACACACACACACACACACACACACACACACACACACACACACACACACACACACACACACACACACACACACACACTCCCTCCCTCCTTCAGGATGGAAGATAATTTGCCTCCATTCCTGTTCTGAGAGTTCTGAGGTGACAAATGAGGAAAATGAAGCACATTCAATTTTTGCCACTGGTGGAACAGGAAGAACTTAGAAGGGGCAGGTAGATAGATTGGAAGGTGTTGTTATCTTTCTGCCATTTGCACTGGGCTTCTGCAATAGCCTGATATATTGACCAACGTAGTATCCCTAAAACTCCTTCTCCATCTTAATGACTATGGGCCAGGAATTACTAGAGTTTGTGGGGGTATTGCAACTTTATCTAGGAGGTGTTGAGAACATCCTGAATCTTTTTCTCTGACCAGCTGGTAACCTTGGGTAATGCAGGGGATGCCGGTATAATTAGAAAATAGGTTAAAATGATTTTTAAATTTTTTCATCCTCTGTTCTGTAGTGGCAAAGATATTGTCTATTCTTTAAAATTGACAATCTATTATATAAATAGAAAATAGATACATTGTGAATCCTTGTCTCCTATCCAGTATTTCAGGTTATAGTGTATAATCTAATATATAAATCTCCTGTTATGAGGTGTTTCAGTTCTGACTTAGTGAACTTAACAGTAGTTCACTAAACATTTGTCCTGAAGATTTTACTTAATAAGTAGTAAAAACAGAACGGAAAAGCCAGAATGATAAAACATTGAGGGAATTGGAGGTGGACCTCAGGGACAGACTACAAAGACAGATATTTCTTCAGGGACACCTCTTGATTCAGTTCTTACAGGTCTGCTATTCACTTATTTAAACACAGACCTCTTTTTAATGTGTGGTGTAAAAGAACATATGTTGGACAACTGAATGACAGTATTCTCACATGTTAAAGATATTTCACTGCACAGTAGCAATTAGACTATTGGCTCCTCCCTCTCTACTTGGTTGGATGTTTGGTCCTATAGATGAGCCAAGGCTCCTCTTGTCCTCTCATTTGGATGGGAAAGAGTCCATTATACAATTATGAAAAAAAAACATGGAGTTTCCATTTGTGTACCATCCTTCACAAACTGACAAACTGCTTCATCATTATTACAATGCAGTGACTTCTTAGCTTTGGCCACACTGTCTGCCACATTAAATTTGTATAATTTGTTGTCATAAACACTAGAGTGCAATGAAAGACCTTGTTCACGTAAAGTTCGCAGCATAAGCAGTATACACCGTACACCATTTCCTCCAGCACGACGATGATGACACGAAAAAAAGGGATTTATTAGATATGAAGTATCCATGGATCTTTAAAAAAAACATTTTAATGAAGTAGATTAACAGGAACAAGTTAGAGTTGTTGGTCTCTCTTATAACTGGCTTTACAATCGCCAGGCCTGCACAGAATCACGAAGGCATAAAAAGTTCTGATGTGATCCTTGCAGCTCAGGTGCTCCAATCTTCCAAAAGAAAAGTGTGAAGCAGAACTTGTGGGTGTTTCAGGGAATATAGATTTGGCACTGATGAGCGGCAGCACATTGAGCGGACTTCCAAGTTAAAGGAAAAGGAAGACAGGCAATGTGTTTACAAGGAGAGGACTGCAGAGGAAAGCTTTAAAGGAGAATGGAGTGACACTTGAGGAAAGAGAATTGTTAGTAATACCATGCTGGGATCAGGAGGAGAAATCTCATGACCAACATTGGTTGAAGAGGTCATCAGCAGAGCAAGAGGAGGATCCCAGAGAGCAACAACAAAAATGGACACCTTTGGTGCTGCAGTTGGCAGGAAACTGATTAGCGACTGTGAGTTATAAGCTGTAGCATACAAACATAAGAAGTAGGAGCAAGAGTAGGACATTTGTCTCCTCCCACAGAGTAACTGTGCTGCCAGTCATTATGATTATGGCTATTCTTTAAAATCCGAGCCATTCTCCTGCATTGATCCCATTGTTTAAAAAGCTACCATTTGTTGCCCAGCATCATTGCTGAATTCACTAGAGAGTCCCAAAGATTCATTACACCTTGGGTGAAGATTTTTCTACTCATCTCTGTTCTAAATGGCTGATTTCTCATTTTCAGGCTGTGGTCCTTGGCTCTAAAATCACAAGGAGGGGAAACCACCACACTGACCCTATCAATTCCTCAGGAGTTTCATATATCACACAGAGATCAACTAAACTCAGGCAAGTTTAGTATTAGCCTGCTTAATCTCCTTTCTGCCTATTACCTACCAGCTACTGTCTCCTAACTCCACCATCACCCCCTTCCCCATCTGGCTCTTCTGCCCATCATCTCGCTCCTCACCTACCAGCCCTTACCTCACATCTCCCACTCACCGCTGTCTGGCCATTTCTGCTCTATCCTCTCAGTCCTGATGCTGGGTCTTGACCTGAGATGTGAGCTGATGGTTTGCCCCTGAATGATGTAGTTTGATGGACATCTACCACAGAAATCACATCAGACGATCCCCACAACTCATGCGGGGAGTTGCTCACTTGAATTTCTGTCATGGCATGAGATGATGCAGAATTGACTCCTTTTGTTTCATTTCGGCCCTGAAGTGCGCACTGCTGCGCACTCTGATTTCCAAGCCTAACCTGTTTATCTTTCCCCACACAAGTACATTGTGTCATGACATGCAGGCCTTTAGGCCCACTGGGTCTGTGCCCGCTAGCAACCACCTACTTCCACCAATCCTACGCTAATCCTATTTTGTTCTTAATTCTCCCAAATCCCCCAGATTCTAACATTCACTGAGAGACTAGGGACAATTTACCATGGTTAATTTAGCCTACAAGTCATATGTCTTTGGTATATCATAATAAATCAGTGCACCCAGAGCCAATCCACATAGTCAAATAGATAATGTGTAAACTCCACACAGACCATACCTGAGGTCAGGATAGAACCCACATCTCTAGGGCTGTGAGATCAGCACTATTCACTCTGCTGCCGTGCTGCTGAAGCTTCCGATGCTCTGAATATTTCCTGCTTTTACTTCAACTTCCCAAATATGCCGTATTTCTTTTAGTTGTGATTTTATTGACACCACTCAATTAGATCCCGCATTTAACGACCTTAAAAGTGGTGCGTGACTTTGCTGTGTGGTCCTTGACTTGCAGGTAGAAAGGAGAGGATTGCTCCACTAACCTCGGGGATCACAGACAGAGGTCAGTGAGGAGATAAGCAGTTCAGCTGTCCAGAGGGATGATGATTGATAGCAGTTTGAGAATGAATTGAGAAGGGGATTGCGGAAGTCGTTTCCCCCTGGGCAAATGATGTGAATGGTGGAATTGGCGGAGAGCGGAGAGATGTGGGTGGGAAGGAGCTAAGGAAGTGGTCAGAGATAGCCTTGTTAAATCAGGCAAATAATAGCTAGGCAATAAAAGTAGGTGCAATTAATTTTAGCTGATTACATCATTTTTGTCATTATTGTTATTAATCATTTAGAAAATTGCTGTTTTTCCTATATTGGACAAAATTAGACTCTAACTAAAGACTGAGAAAGGAAATAATGAACAGAAATTTGCATGGCAGAGATCATGCCCTCTGTGCAATCTGATATCCAACCATACTTTGGGTAATGTGACTTGCTAGAGGCAAGATTGTGACAGTGAAACTGTTTCTATTTATATCAAGTTATTTCAATGCTTCGGCAATGCTGTTTTGATCCTTGCTCGCCAGGCTATTGACCCAGGATGTAATGAAAGACTTTTCTGTTTCTTCACTCGTTCACATGTATCTGGTTCATTTGGGCCGGATCCTCAGGAAACAACCAGCTGGTCTTTGTTAGTAGCATCTTCTCTGCACTCCCACCCCCACCTCTTTCAACCAAGGCAGTCTATTTTTTCTCATGAGGAACGTATCTACAAAAGAAAGGAACTGTAGTATGACTTTGATTTGTGACTAACAGAAAACCACTTTAACAGCAGAAGACTAGCTTGGGGCCTATTCATAAAAAAACGAGAATATTTAAATTGAACGCTGGTCACTGCTACCTTCCTCTTTTAGGACTTCAGATAACCAAGCTGAAGTTATGATCCTCAATTGTTTTTCATATGAAGGATCAAATGATAAAGCGATAGAGAGTTTTGTAGCTCTCAGTGATGAGCGCTGTTCCTTTTGAATGCAGCATCCTACCCAGATGCAGTACAGCTCAGTAGGGCAACCACCCTGTTCAATACTGCGCGAAACTGCAGAGAGTTTTGGAGACAGCTCAGCACCTGCACACCCTCCATGAACTTTGTCTATACTTCTCAGGTCTTTGGAAAGGCAGACAACATAATCAAAGACCCCTCCAACTTTGGACGTATTCTCTTCTTTCCTTTCTCTTTAAAAGAACAAAAACCTGAAAGAATATACCACCAAGCTCAAGGATCTTCTATCCTGCTTTTATCAGACTACTCAACAGATACCTTGTGCAATAAAGATATTCTCTTGACCTCACAATCTAACTCATCAAGGCCTTGAACATTGCCTGCACTGCACATTTTCTGTAATTGTAACACTATATTCTACACTTTGTTATTGTTTTTCCTTTTCTTTTACTTGATGTACTAATGTGGTGAAATAATCTGTATGGATGGCATATCAAGCTTTTTATTGTATCTCAATATATGTGAACATAATAAAACAATTATCTATCAGTTAGTAATACAGACTGTCTATCTGAGGCATGTTGTTAGCTGAGCATTTTATCAATTCATACTCTGTGGTACTGAGTGGTGGGGTGGACATACATCTCTACCAAAGGAGGTGTAAGGCGGTCCTTCCCTCCATTAGTCTGCAGGTCACCCTTGGGCAAGGTGTAGCACCTGCTTAGCCCTCTGATGGTGGATGGTCATACGAGCAGCTGATTCACATCACAAGTACTGCTTACGTGGCCTCTGACTCCAGGCAGACAATCTCTGAATGATTGGGGTCACCCATCTTGTAAAGACACTGCCCAGAAGAAGGCAATGGCAAACCACTTCAGTAGAAAGATTTGCCAAGAACAATCATAGTTGTGGAAAGAGCATTATCACCTTTGTCATACAACTGAGCACACAACAAAATAATGAACTCTATGGTAACAGTCCAAACTTATTAAACTTTTGTTATAGTCATCACTACAGTGAAAGTAAACCAAGACTTGGGCCACCATTGTGGGAAGCTCTTCATTCCTGTGGTGCCACTGTTGCCAGAACACCCTACCTTTCAATTTGCTTTCATGCTGGACCGTAAAAGGAAAGAATATAAAATGAGATTGGAACTTATTCTGTTGTATCTCCTGTTGTTCAGTTTTAGCCTGAGAGAATTCATAAGTCAGCGACACTAAACACACATATGCTGGTGAAATAATGATGGTGAAAATATTTGGTGTACTTATTCTCATTTATAATAAACCAATAATAGACATCTGAGGTGTTTGTACCACTGATCTTGATATGAATGTGTAGAGTTGATTGCAGAATGAATGATTCAAGAGTTCTGGCCTTTAATATTAAATGTGAAAATGGCCTTGAAACTCTTTACTCTTCAGAACAGACAACCAACCACGCTGCCCATTCCAATCATCCTCCATTCAGGCTCTGAATGAGAGCAGAGCAGAATTATTAAAATATCTGTGAGATATGAAACTCAGAGTCAGATTTAAATCCTCGTGGTAGTTGGAAGTCATATTGTAAAGATGAAAAATCCAGAGCAATAATGAGAACTTCCTACCATAATACATATTAAATGATTGTGCAGCATCCACAGGAATTTTATAAGAGTGTTATAAAAACAATAGGAGAATGCTGAGCAACATATTCGGACTGATAATGGCTTAGTCAATAAGGCAGGTTTGGAGGAGTATCTTAAAGGAGGTGGAGGAGTGAAGATGTTCAAAGAAGGAATTCCAGAGCTCAGTGCCTGGATATTTGAAGGCAGAGAGGTGAATGTGGAGCAATTTAGTCTGAGGGATATCAGGAACCCAGCATCAGCTGAACACAGTACTCTGAGACTGGAGGAGATTATAGAGATAAGCAGGGGAGAAACCATGGAGGGTTTTGAAAACAAGACAGAAAATCGAGGCATTACTTAATGAGAAACAAATGTGAGCTTGCAAGAACTGGGATGAACAGTGAACAGGAATTTAGTGAGAATTAGAATGGAGTAGCATAGTTGAATCACTGAAGAATGAATTTCAGAATTTGTTTTGTAAGTTACCAAGTTAAAAACAGTTTAACACTGCTATATATCTCTGTTTTATTGTAGTTGGCAGAGTGTTCTTTCCTCATTCTTTTTATGGGATTACAGAAGCTACAGATATTTTATTTATCTTTTCTTTCAGTAAGGATTGTCCAGTCTCATTACTAAAAAAGATTTTGATGGCTCTCGGTTGGAACAGAAGCTTGCTTTTTTAATCAGAGTTAATGCAAAAGAAGTCTCTGAGGGCAGTTCTCTGAAGATAAAAACAACAAAAGGTTGTCTTGTGCACTTTCCAATGCCAGCAACTCTGCACAGTTGGACACAAATAAAAACCTCACTGTTGACAGTCAGTCAGTGCCTCCTGTGGAGTGCAGACACTAATTTATTTGGTAATGCTTGCAGCTTTTTATTATCCAGTTAAAGATGACAAAGATCTTACTTTGCTAGATCCGAGATTTGATATATGCTATGAATAAGATCAGCCGTATTTCATAATCCATGGAAAAGTGCAGGAAATTCACTGGGAGTCATCTTGACTTTATACAGTTGTACAGAATGAATCAAGCCTGTTTTATCTCTCTCCTCATTTGTATTTCCATTTCCGTCAATCGGAATAAAGTGAGGAGAGATGTAAAATGGGCTTTTGATTTTGCTGAGAACTATTCAACACAATCATGCATTATTCCAATTGAGTGGTGATCAGATTTGGAACCCAGGCTGATTACAAAGACATCACAGAGGCAGAAGTCATGTGGCAGCAAGAAATCCGCTGAAGGTAATCAGTGATTCAAGCAGCACCTGTGGGAGGTAAGGAATTGCTGATTTTTTTTCTTCTTGGGTCTAAATCCTGCATCAGGACTTTTGCTTCATATTCCAGCATCTGCAGTCTCTTTCATCTTCAAAAGTCATGCCAACTGGAGATCAGTTTCAGGCTTCCGGTAATCCACTCCTTTAAGTGGAATTTCACCAGCTTGACCATGTCAAATAGTAATTTTACACCAGTGGAGTGAATTTCCATCTCTGTTTTACCCCTAACATATTCCACTTTCAGTCAAACAATTTGAAAAATTATCATCCCATTAATTCTAATAGATAGAAAGTAGACAAGTTCCATAATTAGGTCCACCTGATCACTGTTAAGTATTTAAGACCATTCCAACCAATAAACACAGTGGAAATATACCCTGGCACCTGATATGAGAATGCCATCTGCCCTTCAAGCTTTCTAATCTGTCCTTCATTTTTTTTAATCCATCCAACCTTCTAAGACAAATCACAGATGGAAATATCTGTTAAATTTCTCTTTGTCTTGTGCAAATAGAACATAATATACACCACAGGAACAGGCCCTTCAGCCCACAATGCTGTGATGAGCTACTTAAACAAATTACACCAAATTATGATATTCCCATCTGCCCGGAAGAAGGATCCTTCTAAACACATCAAATTGTAATTATACACCATGCAGTCAATTACTATTCCAATGCAACACACACACACACACAAATACTGGAGGAATTCAGCAGGTCAGGCAACATCTACAGAAAGCGGAGGGCGAACATAAGTGGAGATGTGGAGAAAGCGAACCAGCTGAACAACTTCTTCAACAGGTTCGACAGCTCAATCTCATCCTCACCGCAGAAATCCACACCAGGCTTACTTCCCTCACAGGAAAATAGCCACTCACAGGAGACCTTGCCCACGCCCAGAATTACGGCTGCACAGGTGGAAGGTCAACTGAGGAAGATCTGTACCAGCAAGGCGGCTGGACCGGATGGAGTTTCCCCACGATTACTGAGGGCCTGTGCTACTGAGCTGGGAGAACCACTACAGCGCATCTTCAACATGAGCCTGGAGCAGAGAAGAGTACCCAGACAGTGGAAGACATCCTGTATTGTCCCAGTACCGAAGAAACCACAACCAAAGGAGTTGAATGACTTCAGACCTGTTGCCTTGACGTCGCACGTGATGAAGACCATGGAGCGGCTGATAATACAGAATCTGAGGCCACAAACCAGGCACGCCCAGGATCCTCTTCAGTTTGCATATAAGGAGAAGGTGGGAGTGGAGGATGCTATCACGTATTTGCTGCACAAATCACTCTCTCACCTAGAGGGGGTCAGTTGTGCTGTGAGGATTACATTCCTTGACTTCTCTAGTGCCTTTAACACCATCCAGCCCAAGATCTTAAGGCACAAACTAACGGAGATGGGAGTAGACTCTCACATGGTGGATTGGATAGTGGACTACTTGACAGATAGACCTCAGTATGTGCGGTTGGGAGACTGTAGGTCTGACACGGTGGTCAGCAGCACAGGGGCGCCGCAGGGAACCGTACTCTCTCCGGTCCTGTTCACCCTGTACACATCAGACTTCCAATATAACTCAGAGTCCTGCCATGTGCAGAAGTTCGCTGATGACACGGCCATAGTGGGGTGTGTCAGGAATGGACAGGAGGAGGAGTATAGGAAACTGATACAGGACTTTGTGATATGGTGCAACTCAAACTACCTGCGTCTCAATATCACCAAGACCAAGGAGATGGTGGTGGACTTTAGGAGATCTAGGCCTCATATGGAGCCAGTGATCATTAATGGAGAATGTGTGGAGCAGGTTAAGACCTACAAGTATCTGAGAGTACAGTTAGACGAGAAGCTTGACTGGACTGCCAACACAGATGCCTTGTGCAGGAAGGCACAGAGTCGAATGTACTTCCTAAGAAGGTTGGCGTCATTCAATGTCTGTAGTGAGATGCTGAAGATGTTCTATAGGTCAGTTGTGGAGAGCGCCCTCTTCTTTGTGGTGGCGTGTTGGGGAGGAAGCATTAAGAAGAGGGACGCCTCACGTCTTAATAAGCTGGTAAGGAAGGCGGGCTCTGTCGTGGGCAAAGTACTGGAGAGTTTAACGTCGGTAGCTGAGCGAAGGGCGCTGAGTAGGCTACGGTCAATTATGGATAACTCTGAACATCCTCTACATAGCACCATCCAGAGACAGAGAAGCAGTTTCAGTGACAGGTTACTATCGATGCAATGCTCCTCAGACAGGATGAAGAGGTCAATACTCCCCAATGCCATTAGGCTTTACAATTCTACCGCCAGGACTTAAGAACTTTTTAAAAGCTATTATTAATGCTTTTTGAGATGGTGATTTAGATGCATATCATATTTTTTTTTACTGAGTTAAGTATTGTATGTAATTAGTTTTGCTACAACAAGTGTATGGGACATTGGAAAAAAGTTGAATTTCCCCATGGGGATGAATAAAGTATCTATCTATCTATCTATCTATCTATCTATCTATCTAAATGAATAAACAGCCAATGTTTTGGGCCGAGACTCTTCATTAGGACTGGAAAGGTGCCAGAACAAGAGGTGGCGGGGAGGAGGAGGACAAGCTAGAAGGTGATAGGTGAAGCTAGGTGGTTGAGGGAAGGTAAGAACCTGGGAGGTTACAGGTGGAAAAGATAAACGGTGAAGAAGAATGAATCTGATAGGAGAGGAAAGTGGAACATGGGAGGAAGGGAAGGAGGAGGGGCACCAGAGAGAGGTGATAGGCAGGTGAGGAGAAAAGGTAAGAAGCAGTAGCGGGGAATAGAAAAAGATGGAAGGGGAAGGGGAAAGGGGAAAATACCATAACTTGGAGAAATTGAACTTCTGAACTGTAGAGATGTTTGTGGTGAAAATTCCAAGAGATTAGCAGTTTCTGAGATACTCAAGCCACCCCGTCTGAGACCAATAGTCAAAGTCACTTAGATCACAGTTCTTCCCCAATCTGAAGAAATTCTTCCCCAATTGTTCAGATGTTTGGTCTGAACAACTGAACCAGTTCATCATGTCTGTATGCTTTGCATGGATTGAGAGCTGCCACATAATTGGCTGATTAGGTATTTGTATTAATGAGCTGATGTACAGACGTACCTAATAAAATGGCCACTGTGTGTACTATCATATAAGCAGCTTTCATAAGAAAAACATAAATTAATCATAAATTAAATATAAGTTTTACAAGAAACAATTAGAACAAATGAGAATAGTCCTGACGGTGGGTCTCGGCCCGAAACGTTGACAGTGCTTCTCCTTATAGATGCTGCCTGGCCTGCTGTGTTCCACCAGCATTTTGTGTGTGTTATTTGAACAGTCCATTTTACTTCAGATGGTCAAAGTAGTAATTTTGTTGCAGGTTTTGCTGGTTGCTTCAAGGACCAAATGGTTGAAGGGAAGTAGCTATTCCTCAGCTTGCTGGTTTGAGACTTCAGGCTTTTGTACTTCTTGCCCAATGATAGCTTTAGAAAGATGGCATAGACTGAATGGTGGGGTCTGTGGTGATAAATGTGACCTTCTTGAAGCAGTGCCTCCAAGAGATACTAACAGTGGTGGAGAGGGATGCACCTATGATGTATCGGGCAGAGTCCATTACCCTCTACAGCTTCTTATATTCCTGTGTATTTAATTTGCCATACCAGACCACGATGCAAACAGTCAAAGTTCAAAGTAAATATATTAGCAAAGTGCACCATGGAGCGCATTCTGACAGGCTACATCACTGTCTGGTATGGAGGGGCTACTGCACAGGACTGAAAAAAGCTGCAGAAGCTTGTAAATTTAGTCGGCTCCATCTTGGGCACTAGCCTACAGCGTATCCAGGACATCTTACGAAGCGGTGTCTCAGAAAGGCAGCATCTATTATTAAGGACCTCCAGCACCCAGGGCATGCCCTTTTCTCACTGTTACCATCAGGTAGGAGGTACAGAAGGCTGAAGGCACACACTCAGTGATTCAGGAACAGCTATCTGATTCCTAAATGGACATTGAAGCTTTGGACGCTACCTCATTTTTTTAAATGTACAGTATTTCTGACTTTGCACTTTTAAAAAATAATCTATTCAATATACGTAACTGATTTACTTGTTTGTTTATTATGTTTTATTTTATTTATTATATTTTTTCTCTCTCTCTGCTATATTATGTATTGCATTAAACTGCTGCTGCTACGTTCACGTCACATGCCGGTGATAATAACTCTGATTCTGATTCTGAAGTACATATATGTCACCATATACTACCCTGAGATTAGCTTTCTTGTGGGCATTCACATGAAATACAAAGGAACACAATAGAATCAATGAAAAGCTACACCAGATTAACATGGACAAACAACCAATGTACAAAAGACAAACTGTACAAAAATAACATAACATTAATAATAAATAAATAATCAAAATTAAGAACATTTGTTGTAGAGTCCTTGAAAGTGAATGCATAAATTATCTATCGTCCATGGAATAAGTTCAGTTACAAACAGGAGAATAAATTTAGTGTTGGGTGAGTGAAGTTATACCATCTAGTTCAAGAGCCTGTTGGTTGAAGAGTAATAACTGTTCCTGAACCTGGTGGTGTGGGTCCTGAGGCTCCTACACGTCCCTCCTGATGGCATCATTGAGAAGATGCCCTGAATAGTAGGTGTCCTTGACGATGGATGTTTCCCTGCAACATCTCTCCTTGTAGATGTTCTTAATGGTGGGGAGGGCTTTTCCTGTGACAGAGAGGTCTGTATCCAATACTTTTTGTAGGCTTTTCATACCAAGCCATGATGCAACTAGGACACATTCAATAATACATCTGTAGAAGGTTAGATGGTTAGAGTGTTCAATGACAACCTGATCTTCCTTAGCAGTCCCCCTACCCAAGGCAGACCAGCTCAAGGGGCACCACCACCCCATCCCGTAGGTAGAAGTACAGCAATATAGTGCTTCAGAACAAGTGCTCCTACAAGTAGTCCAGGCAAAGTCTTCTCCACCAGGTTCCCCTGTTTTTTCCCTCCAGGTCCAGTCCTAACTTTCTCTCCTCGCCAGTGTAGGTCCCCTCTTTCTGCACCCCCCCCCCCACCCCCAGGTCCAGGTCACCCCTCTCCACCACGCCCCCCCCTCCCCCATGGCCAGGATCCCCTCTCTCTCCCCACCAGTTCCTGGGTCTGTATGGAAATACCAAGGCCATTGCACAGAAAATCCAACGGTCCAGGCCATCATGGCACTCCACACCATTGAACACATCTACACAAAATGCTGTCGCAGGAAAGCAGCATCCATCATCAGGGATTTGCCCCACCACCGCCACCCAGGACATGCTCTCTTCTCACTGCGGCCATCAGGAAGAAATACAGGGGCCTCAGAACTCACACCACCAGGTTCAGGAACAGTTATTACCCCTCAACCATCAAGCTCTTGTACCAATGAGAATAACTTCACTTGCCCCATCATTGAAATGTTCCTACAACCGATGGACTCACAATCAAGGGCTCTTCATCAAATGTTCTCGATATTTATTTCTTATTTAATTTATTATTATTAGTTCTTTCTTTTTATATTTGCACAGTTTGTTGCCTTCTGCACTCTGGTTGAACGCCCAAGATAGGCAGTCTTTCATTGATTCTGATATGGTTATTATTCTATAGATTTATTTACTATGCCTACAAGAAAATGAATCTCGGGGTTATATACATGAGACGTATATGGAATTTGATAATCAATATATTTTAAACTTTGAACTTTTCCACACATATCCTTATGAAATTGGTGTTTACTGTGGCCTGTTCATTTCACTCCACTGACGTATCAACGGAAACAATTATTAAGGATGAAGTTATGGAATACTGGTGACACAGGACAAAATAGGGCAAAGTCAGCATGGTTTCTTTAAGGGAAAATATTTCCTGACATGTTGGAATTCTTTGAGGAGATTACAAGTAAGATAGGTAAAGGGGATGCAGTGGATATTGTATATTTGGACTTACAGAAGGCCTTTGACAAGGTGCCACACATGAGGCTGCTTACCAAGTTAAGAGCCCATGGTATTACAGAAAAGTTACTAACATGGTTAGAATATTGGCTGATTGGTAAGAAGTAGCAAGTGGGAATAAAAGGATACTTTCTGGTTAACTGCCAGTGATGAGTGATGTTCTACAAGGGTCGGTGTTAGGACAGCTTCTTTACATGCAATATATCAATAATTTAGATAATGGAATAGAAGGTTTTATTGCCAAGTTTGCAGATGATATGAAGATTGGTGGAGTGGCAGGTAGTTTTGAGGAAACAGGTAGGCTGTAGAAGGGCTTAGACAGATTAGGAGAATGGGCAAGAGAGTGGCAAATGAAATAAGATGTTGGAAAATGCATGGTCATGCACTTTGGTAGTAGAAATAAATGTGCAGACTATTTTCTGAATGGGAAGAAAACCCAAAAATCTGAGATGCAGAGGTACTTGGGAGTCCTTTTGCGGTATACCCTAAAGGTGAACTTGTAGGTAATGTCAGTTTTGAGGAAGGCAAATGCAGTGTTAGCATTAATTTCAAGAGGTCTAGAATACAAGAACATGGATGTGATGCTGAGGCACAGGTGAGGCCTCACCTTGAGTATTGTGAACAGTTCTGGGCTCCTCATCAGAGAAAAGATGTGCTGGCATTAGAGTGGGTTCAGAGGAGGTCATAAGGATGATTCCTGGAATGAAAGGGTTAATATATGTTTGATAGTTCTACATCTGTACTTGTTGGAATTTAGAAGGATGAGGGGGGGATCTCATTGAAAGCTTTCGAATATTGAAAGGCCTAGACAGAGTAGATGTGGAAAAGATGTTTCCCATGATGGAGTAGACTAGGACTGGAGGACACAGCCTCTGGATAGAGGGGCGTCCATTTAAGACAGAGGTATGGAGAAATTTCCTTAGCCCAAGGGTGGTGAATTTGTGAAATATTTTACCAAAGCCAGCTGCAGAGGCAAGTTGTTAGGTGTATTTGAGACAGAGCTTAATAAGTTTCTGATTGGACATGACATCAAAGGTTATGGGAAGAAGGCCAAGGAGTGGGTCTGAGGAGGGGAAGAAAAGGATCAGTCATGATTGAATGGCGGAGCAGACTTGATGGGCCAAATGGCCTAATTCTTCTCCTATGTCTCACGGTCTTATGTATCCTTCGATGCGTTCCAGTCCACTGATCTGAACCGATCCTGAATTTGCTCCTCCACTTCTGTTATCCAACTCTTTATCATCCTTTTCATTGACGTCGCACTCTTCTGTCTTTGTCAGTACATGTCCACTGCATTATAAAAAACCTGGGGTAGGGAATTTCCATGCAATGGGGTGCATTCCTGATCAGCCGTTAAAAACACAGTGAACTAAGGGAGGAAGGGTTTGTGTGATTTTACATGGATACCAGTTGGATTAGCCACAATATAAATACTGAGTAAAAGCCAAAAGTACTATTCACCCTCAATCTCTTTTTTAATTTGTCACACAAAAGTGTGTGATGCAATGACTTTTCTGGAGAAGTCTATATTGCAGATTGCATTGGTATGGGTAGGGTATGATCACAGGTTTGGGTTGTTAAGTAGAGCATCTGTCCCAGTGATTTAATCTTATGCATAGTAATGTTTGTGCATCTGTAGGCTATATGATATAAATTCCTTTCCCAGGGTGCTCATTCTGCCTGTACTGATTGATCCTGGCAACTATTGCACCTTATAGATCAGTCTAAGTTAGACAGAATATTATGAGGAGAAAATTAAGGGTCCTGAGGCTGCCCTTCCACTGGCTCTGACTTTGACATGTGCAAATGAGGGCAATCAGAAAAATTCAAAAGGCAGAAGGAAATGCAGGCCAAATGTTTTAATGGTAGAGATCAAAGAGTAATGGCTTCCATCCGATTTTCTTGTCTGAAAAAAATATTCTGTACTGTTTATCTCCTGAAAAGTAATTCTGCCCTTCAAGGCCCAGCTTTAGGCTTTAGTTCCAGGCATGTCAAGGTTTTGAAACACATCCCTGCCAAAATATTAGTCTCAGGATAGTATTACATTCAAAATAATGTCACATCCTTACAGCTTCCACACGCCGATCATTATCTTCAAATGGAATTGGAGCACAGGCACATGGATACTAAGAAGATGGTTGCATTACCAAGTAAACAATCTTACCTATCACCTTTGAACAAACGAGTTGACAGCAATTTGCAACTGTGAGGTGGCATTTTGCCTGAAAGCAGCAAAAGATGAGGGAGGTCACTGATAGCATCCTCTCAATGCAGAGATGATGGAAGAGTACCCACTGCTCAGTCTCAATGCTGACAGCGCTTTTAATGATTTCTCATGTTATCACATTCTTATCTGTAAACAAACACTAGAGTTCAAGTGATGCAGCTGCACTGAATAATGTTTGATTACAAATAAGTTAGTGTGAAGCCACAGTAGAGCAGGATCAGAGACAATAATCTTTTCCTTTTCCAAATATACCTTACTATTTGACAGGCTTGTATTAACTTTATGCAACACAAGTAACACAACATCAGAGAAAACCTTCTCAACCAAACAAATAGACTATCCAAAAAGCTTCCAGTTTTTTTTTGGTTTTGTAGAATTGCTCCACTTAAAGTCTAGTCCTGCTCTTGTGTTGTTTTAAATCTTATCATTATTTCATATTGTCATATCAAAATCCCAGCTTTTTAAAGTGTTTGCCTGCAGTTCTGTTGGTTGCAACCTGTAGAATTATATGACACTGCGGCATTGACTATTTCAAATTTATTTCAGTGGATGCAAGGCATTCTGAAATCTTGAAGAATCTCACCTGTGCACATTGGATCCTTTATTCTTTGCAGCCTGCAGTATCAAAATGCCACATTAGATTAGATTAGATTAGATTCAACTTTGTCATTGTGCCGAGTACAGATACAAAGCCCCACAAATGACCAGGAGACGCAGAAGATTCTTCAAGAAGTGTTAAACTTTAATTTCCAAATCAAAGCTGAGACAGTCATTGAGCTAGTCGCTGATTGCCCACCGATCCTTGTACATAGCATTTTTTATAGCAATCTCCTGGTTTAGTTGCATTAGCATATCCAATCGGTCTACAGTTGCGTATCACTAGTACATCAGCCACTATTGTTTCTATCCATTAATTTAATCATGTTCTAATCTACATCTCTTAGCTACCTCTCATTTGGCTACATTCTTAAGTCACTGATGTGTTCAATAATACAGAGACAATACAGAGATTTCATTCTCCTACTAAATTGGATACATACATAGCAAATAGCAAACACAAAGCTGACTACATAGTTTTGGTTACACAGCAAACAATGCAACTTTTTTACTCCAATATATCCCCCCTTTGAGACCCATATCACACAGAGAAAGAAGACTAAGAGTCCGCGCACAAAAGCCCCAATAAACTCAAGCACTTATTCCCAAATCTCCGGTTAAACTATAATTTTCTGCGCCAAGACCTCAAAGTATTCTCTCCCTGTTACCCTGGGCCTCTGAACCAAAAACCTGTCCCTTTGTACCTGAGACAGGGAAAAAAAAACTCAGAAGCCCTTACAATCTACTCCCAGACTGTCGTTTTGCTCTTGTTCATCCTGCAGGTGTTGTAGGCTGTAACAATACATTTTCGGTGTTTCTTTCTCCACTAAGCTTGCTTCAGTAATTGCCACGAGCATCGGAAATTGGTTGGTTGCAGCACGCACTACAAGAGACTTGAGACAAGGAAGAAAACAGCACAGCACAAGCGCACAGCTCAACAATACAATACTGACAGTTATTGCCATCTTAGTCAGCCATGCTCCCCATCCTCCGAGTCTACTTTCTAACCAGTCAAATAACTGATGTCCGAACCCTGCATTCTGTTTAACTTCCTTTCTTAGACTTTTCAACTTATACATTGCCTTAGTAAACGATCCTTCTGAACTATTGTTATTTGGTATAAAAGTACAGCATTTCTCTCCAAACATCACACAAACTCCTCCTTTTTCTGCCAACAGCCAGTCCAATGCTGGTCTATTCTGCCACACCATTTTGCTAGTTGCATCTAACTGTTGTCCCAAGGCCTCCAGTGCATCATTGGTGTAGTTGATGAATCTTTGCTGATTGTAATATATATAATTTATCCATTCAACAGTCTTAATAGTTCCTATCAAGGGTAGAAATGTTTTGAAGCCTGCAGCAATCTCATTTCTCGCCTTAAATTTGTTAGGTATACCTCTCGGCTGTCCTATACTATCTATCCAGATCGTCGAGTCGGGTTCATATTTTCTCCTTTTCCGCAATAGTGTCTGCTGTTCAGAGATATCAGTGTTGAAGTGTACTTCAGGGGATACTATAACTTCTTGAAGTAGCATAACACGTGTACACGTACCTGCCCAATTGATGGGAAGCTTGGATCTTAGACCTTCCTCACCACACAGCCACCAGGTGTCCGCTAAGGGGATGGTCTGTGTGTCCAATGCACCTTCGGGTGGAGGGGAACCTACTGTGTGTCTTTCGCCTGGGGTTACATCCCACATCCGAGTGCAGCTACCTCTGAAATGACCCACTGGACGAGCACCTTTCCTCGTAAAACATTCATAGCTCAACTTATATTGCATTATAAGCTGTTCCAGTGTAGGTGTCTGGCTTCTTTTGTTTATAGCCCATGGTCTGCTGTAGTTGTAGTCAGAGGCAAGCTTGCGTTGATCAAACTGCGGGGAAGCCTGATATAACATACACCAATATGGGCACATTGGTGCGTTTCTCATACAGCTTTGATAGCAGGGATCTGTTTTAACACAAAGCTTCAGGAAACAAGCCTTAATCGAACCTGAATACTGTCGTTCACATTGCTCCCTATACTCTCTTCGCCACCGCGTGCAAGTGCAGGAGTTATAAGGCATGGGAACTACATGCTGAGTGGGGCTTTCCCTTGAGCACAGGTAACAATTCTGTCTCTTCATCATTCCTGCCGTGTAAGTTGCCCATTGATACCACTGATTAGTACGTGTCTGTAACCATGGTGAGGAGGTAAGTGTTGTGCTCCTCTTACTTCCTTCTGTAGGTTCTGTGGGGACTGAACAGTCCCATTCCAAATCTGCCACACTAATGGTTTTCAAGTCTGCACTGGAGTATGTGGGTGCTTTGTCCCCAGGAGCACGACTGGTCGTTCCCAGCTCATCCCCATTATCTGAAGAAGCCCTACTATCCACCACCACATCCTGAGGGTCTTCAGGCCCATCCTCAGAATCAAAAATTTCCCTTACTAATTGATCAAACTCCTGTGTCAGCTTCTTGTTCCTCCTGTCTGTCTCCTGCTAGCTGCTCTTCCGCATCACTTACCTCGGACACCTCACCTGATCGCCCTTGCGGGACTGCCCTCGTGCAGTGGTTCAGATGGTACCAGGTGGAAATGCAGTTAGCATCTAACGAGAAATGCAAAGAATAGTGTTATTTACAAATAACTGCAAATAAAAAGTAAGTGCTACAGCACACAAGTATAAAAGTACTGAGACAGTACAATATGGGTACAATACTGCTTAGCGCTGTGATGTGAGGTTCAGCAGGGTCCCAGCCTCAGGGAAGATGCTCTTCCTGAGCCTGCTGGTGCGGGAGCAGAGGTTCCTGTAGTGCCTACCGGATGGGAAGAGAGTAAAAAGTCCATGGTTAGGGTGAGATGCATCCTTGATAATGCTTTTCGCCCTGCCCAGGCAGCGTTTATGGTAGATGTTCTCAATAGTGGGCAATTGGGTGCCATTATTCCGTTGGGCCGTTTTCACAACACACTGGAGTACTTTGCGGTCCGATACGGGACAATTGCCATACCACACTGAGTTGCAGTTGGTGAGTATGCTCTCAATGGTACAGCAGTAAAAGTCCGTCCATATCCTGGGACAGAGGTGAGCTTTCTTGATGCTCCACAGGAAATAAAGGCACTGTTGCGCCTTTTTGATCAGGATGGAGGAGTTCAGGGACCAGGTGAGATCCTGGGAAATGTGGACACCAAGGAACTTGAAGCTTGATACACGCTCCACTACAGCTCCGTTGAGGTAGATGGGGACGTGAGTGTTGCTCCTAGCATGCCTGAAGTCCACAATGATCTCTTTGGTCTTCTGGGTGTTAAGGGCCAGGTTGTTGTCAGCACACCACGTGGCCAGGTGCTGGACCTTGTCCCTGTAGGCTGTCACTAGCCCTTGAAAATGAGAGAAGTCCAAATAGTTTGGCATGTTGGTCCCATGTCCATGGCTTTCAGTGCTGTGTGGACAGCGATGCCTTCTTTTTAAATTTGATGTAAATCAGAACCATTTGGAGAGCATTTGTAGTTGAGCAAAAGCCATGCCTGTCACATTATAAATTTCATCTGTCAGTGCCAGTTGGAGATGCTAGCACTGGCTGGCTAAAAAACAGGTCAAATTGCCATGCTTTTCACAGCCTCTCTCTCTCTCTCTTTGACAGGTATCCAGAGAAAGGACTGGTGCACAGACAAGTCCCTGCTCTCTCATTAGCATTGCCAATTTGAGCCAGCGCTCTTGTCAGCCTCCAATCAAAGGGCACATAGCTGGAAAAGGCGATTCTAAAGCTGAGAGTGACATTAATATGTCAATGTTAAAGTAATTAAGTCAGTCAACTCTCTACTAGAAATCCCGTCCATTGAATGCATGGGTGTCCAGGTATGAGATGTGGCCTGAAATTTCAAAAGGTAAAAGGAATTTGTGGCTATTTGAATCCCTTCTTTCATAGAGGAGATAAATGTGTACTCATTCAGCACCCCTTTGAAACTGTCTCAGTGTCAAAACCAAGGTCCTCCCTGGCATGCAAATTGCATCCTTGAATAAACAACAGAGAATCTGCAGATGCTGGAAATCAAAGTAACACACACAAAATGCCGGAGGAACTCAGCCGGCTAGGCAGCATCCATGGCAAAGCATAAACAATCGATGTTTCCCTTCATCAGGACTGGAACAAAGAGATGAGAAGTCTGAGAAAGATAAGGAAGGGGAGGAAGAAGTACAAGGTGGTAGGTGATAGGGGAAACTGGGAGAGGGGGAGGAGTGAAGTAAAGAGCTAAGAAGTTGATTGGTGAAAGCAATTAAGGGCTAGCGAAGGGGAAATCTGATAGGGGAGGACAGAACGGTATGGAAGGTAGGGAAGGGGGGCCCACCAGAGGGAGATAAGGAGATAAAGTGAGAGAGGGAAATGGGAATAGGGATAAGTGAAAGGGGAGAGGGCAATTACTGGAAGTTTGAGAAATCGATGTTCACGAACTTCCAGTAATTGCCTTCCCCCCTCCACCCCAACCAGCACTATTCCCCATTGCAATTTCTCTCTCTCACCTTATCTCCTTACCTGCCCAACACCTCCCTCTGGTGGCCCTCCCCCTTCCCTTTCTTCTATAGCCTTCTGTCCTCCCCTGTCAGATTCCCCCTTCTCCAACCCTGTATCTCTTTCACCAATCAACTTCCCAGCTCTGAACTTCACCCCTTCCCCTCTACCCCCTCCCAGTTTCACCTGCCTCCTCCTACCGTGTACATCTCCCTCCCCTCACGCACCTTTTTGTTCTGACTTCTCATCTCTTTTCTCCAATCCTGATGAAGGGTCTTAGCTCAAAACATTGACTGTGTACTCTTTTCCATAGATGCTGCCTGGCCTGCTGAGTTCCTCCAGCATTTTGTGTGGATTACTGAGGCAAACATATCAGGTTTTCCATCACCCTAGGATCTTAATACTTTATATTAAATTTGCATTCCTGAAAATAATAATTTTATCTTTTTATCCTTGTCTTGTAATCTATTCATGGCATAGACCTCTTCCTAATACTTGTAGCCCTTAAACTGATCAGCACAATTTACTTCTCTGCCTAGATCTCTTGTCCAATTGCTTTTGTGCTCTTTTCTCCTCTATGTGCTGTAGAGGAGAAATACTGTAGTTACTCCAGCTCATTCGCTGGATGCCTTTGAATTCCTTATCTGATTCTTGAACTTAAATGTTCTCTGTTACACCTCTCTGTCTATTTTCTCTATGTATATTTATTTTTGGATTACTTTGGATTTTTCTTCCTGCTCTATAGGTGTTTGCTCTTCTTGGTACAGTGTATGCATCTCTAGTTGCTTTTAATGTCCTTTTAATTTGCAATAAAATAATCATGGGTTTTGGAGATGCCTGGGGTATTATAAAACAGCTTTTCTTCAGGTCTCTTCAATATCTTGCTGTAGATATAACAGAATGAGCATGCAACTGAGCCAAAAAAAACCACAAATATGAATTTACTTTCTTCAGGATAACTCAGTCTGAAAATAAAATATGCCTGATTTTGGAAATGAAACAGGAAAAAAATTGTAAATGGCAGAATAATTTCTTACAGAATCATTTAATTATTTACCACAGCCTATGTTATCTTTTACAGTTCCCCTCATTCCTAGTGAATAGAGCACTATTATAAATTGTTCTTTCACTTGAGAATGAATGTGCAGACTAAAGTGACAGAGCACTGTGCAGAAAATGGGCCTAGAAATCCCCCTGCAACTTTAGTGGATCAATAGAGTCATTAAACAGCACACCGTCAAGCATTTCAGTAGTTCCCAAGCACAATAGCTATGGACACTTGTATTTCCCTGCTGCATACTGAATTATAGAGTTAGTCTCGGACCAGGTCTTTGACAGGGTATGTGAAGTCAGAGGTTGAGGTAAAAAGGCCCAGCAAGTTGAACATCTGATTTGGGGATCAGAGAAGGAGTGTAGAGGAGAATATGGTAATATAGTTTGCTATCAGAGAAGGGAAGGAGTGAAGACAAGATGGCGCTAAACAGCCACTCCTTTACTTGCATCTTCAGAAACAGCTCTGTTTCTATCTTTGATATCTCTTTTTTTTCCCTTTCAAGGTTCTTTTGAAGACCCTGACCTGGAGTTAACTCTGACTTTGGTTCTTTGCGGGAATGGGACCCACTCTCAGGTCCTCACGACCGGCTGCTGTTTGATATCCCGAGGACATGGCCTGGATAGTGAGCGTGCTTCCAGGGTTCCGGATTTTAGTGGTTCTGGGGACATGCTGATACTAGGCCCGTACCCCTGACTGAAGCATCATGGGAGAACACGGAACATCGGGAGCAGCAGGGTAGCTGCTGGGGATCGTGTGTCTGGAGACCTGAGCTTTTTTTGGTGCCGACTCTCTGGGCGCAAAGCTCAGAAAAAGCGACACAACAGACTTTTAACATCATAAGTCAGCAAGTTGTATGTTATGTCTCCCCTCTCATTGTGAACTTTGTCACATGGTGCGAGCAGAATCATCTGCAGCTTAATGTGAAAAAGACTAAGGAGCTGGTGGTGGATCTGAGGAGGACTAAGGCACCGGTGACCCCAGTTTCCATCCAAGGGGTCAGTGTGGACATGGTGGAGGATTACAAGTACCTGGGGATACGAACAGACAATAAACTGGACTGGTCAAAGAACACTGAGGCTGTCTACAAGAAGGGTCAGAACCGTCTGTAGTTCCTGAGGAGACTGAGGTCCTTTAACATCTGCCGGATGATGCTGAGGATGTTCTACGAGTCTGTGGTGGCCAGTGCTATCATGTTTGCTGTTGTGTGCTGGGGCAGCAGGCTGAGGGTAGCAGACACCAACAGAATCAACAAACTCATTCGTAAGGCCAGTGATGTTGTGGGGGTGGAACTGGACTCTCTGACGGTGGTGTCTGAAAAGAAGATGCTGTCCAAGTTGCATGCCATCTTGGACAATGACTCCCATCCACTCCATAATGTACTGGTTAGGTACAGGAGTACATTCAGCTAGAGACTCATTCCACCGAGATATAACACTGAGTGTCATAGGAAGTCATTCCTACCTGTGGCCATCAAACTTTACAACACCTCTCTCAGAGTGTCAGACACCCTGAGCCAGTAGGCTCGTCCTGGACTTATTTCCACTGGGCATGATTAACTTACTATTATTTAATTATTTAGGGTTTTATATAGCTACCGTAGATTCCGGACTACAGAGCGCACCTGATTAAAAGCCGCTGGCTCTAATTTTAGAAATAAAATCAATTTTTTAATTGTAAAGGCCGCACCGGATTTTAGGCCGCACCGGATTTTAGGCCGCACCGGATTTTCGGCCGCAGGTGTCCCACGTTGTAATATGAGATATTTACACAGAAAGATATTACACGTGAGGATTTTTTTAACTTTTAATTAAATCCATATGGTAACAAAAACAAATACATATTGCAAATGCTTTTTTTCGAACCGTGCCCGTAACGCGGCTACTTTTAAATATACGTTGCGTATACTTCTTTACTGAACAACATTCCAATATCTCCTAACGACTGGTAAAAAATATATATACTGCAGCCTACCAGGAAAAGTTATTGATCACCTTTAACTTAAAAGCAGCGTTCGCTCAGATCCAAAGCCGCTCGCGTAATGCGCTCCCTCCCTCCGTCCCGTTTCATCGCAAACCGGCATTTTCCCACAAGACACCGCGAAACCGGGTGTGACGTCATAGCATCCCGCGATGTAGTACAGAAAACAAATATAGTTAAAACTCTTCTAACTTTAACTAGAAAATGAATTACTAAGCGAAAATATTATAAACTAAGTAACTGCCATAAGGCAGCACAATGCTTCGAGTGTTTTCCATGTTGATGAGGGTGAGTACAAATGACTGATTTACAATAATTTAATTGTGAAAGTGCGCTTGATTTATCGTACAATTTCATTGGACCTCTGTGAACTACTCATCAATTTTATTGGTCTACTGTTATGAGGCAAAATGTTTACGAGGCGGCATGAAAAAAATCATGTATTAGCCGCTCTGGATTAAAGGCCGCAAAGTTCAAAGCTGTTCAAAATGTGGGAAAAAAGTAGCGGCTTAAAATCCGGAATCTACGGTATATAGAGGGAGAGAGGGAGAGGGAGCGGGAGAGGGAGAGGGAGAGGGAGAGGGAGAGGGAGAGGGAGAGGGAGAGAGAGAGGGAGAGAGAGAGAGAGAGAGAGAGAGAGAGAGAGAGAGTGACTAGTATGTTCTAGTATGTTGAATTACTGGGTGAGTGAGTAGTTTTTGCGGTACTACAAGTCTGTGTCTTTATTGATGCTTGCTGCATGCTTGAGTGCTTGATGGGGGGGGCAAAGATCCTTTTTTGCTGGTGGTCGGTTCCTTGCTGCTGCTTGTATGTGGTGGGGAGCCGGGGGGTTTTAACTGTAATTCATCCTTTGGGGCACTCCTCTGTTTATGTGGATGTTTGTGAAGAGAAAGAATCTCAGGATGTATATTGTATACATTTCTCTGACATTAAATGTACCTTTTGAAACCTTTTTAAAAGGTAAGAGGTTGCAGCATGCTGCTGTGCAGAAGGCCTTGGGAGTTCTTGTGCATGAATCATAAAAGGTTGGTTTGCAGGTGCAGCAGGCAATCAAGAAGGCAAATGGAATGTTGGCCTTCATTGCTAGAGGGATTGAATTTAAGAGCAGGGAGGTTATGCTGCAATTGTACAGGGTACTAGTGAGGCCGCATCTAGAGTACTATGTGCAGTTCTAGTCTCCTTACTTGAGGAAAGATATACTGGCTTTGGAGGTGGTGCAGAGGAGGTTCACCAGGTTGATTCCAGAGATAAGGGTGTTAGGCTATGAGGAGAGATTGAGTCACCTGGGACTGTGCTCACTGGAATTCAGAAGAATGAGAGGAGATCTGATAGAAAAATGTTCACTAAGAAAAAGAATTTCAGAATGTATATTGTATACATTTCTCTGACATTAAATGTACCTATTGAAACAGACATTGAGGTTTGCAGTTATTGATTTCTTCATATGAATTTGGCTCTTTTTACCATGCATTTGCCCGGTTTTTATTTTTTGAACCGGCAAGGTCTATGTTCAAATGGGTAATGGCATCAAGAACATTTTTGTCATAACTGTTGTGTATTTAATAATGTTAAATAAAAATGCTGCATCCACATTTTACAAAGCCCATCCAGATCTTTATACCATCCATGATAAAGTAGCCAGTGACCATGGAAGCTGAAGGACTTCTTTGCAAGGTTGAGTGGAACCCATGGGCAATGTCAGTGGTCCGAGTAGCCAAGAAAAATGGGTCTGTCAGGATCTGTGGTGATTTCAAGGTCATGACCAACCAAGTACTGCAAGTAGATCAATACCCTTTGCCCAGGATAGAAGATATCTTTGCAAACCTTTCTAAAGGAAGACAGTTCAGAAAAAAAGATTTAGCTGAGGTCTACCTAAAAATGGAGATGGAAGAAGAAGTAAAGTTTTCCTCACCATAAACACTCACAGAGGGCTTTATTGCTATAAAAGGCATATTTTTGGAGTAGCATCTGCACTTGTACTCTGGCAGGTAGCTGTGGACCAGGTGTTGAAAGACTACCCAGATGCTTTATGTTACCTGGATGACAGCATTGTTACCCGTGAGAATCTCCAAATTTTGGAGCATCTCCAAAATCTGAAGATAGTGCTAAAAGGATTAGAAAATTATGGGCTCAAAGAATGACATAACAAGTGTGAAATCTTTAAATCAAGCATCACTTACTGAGGTCACAACATTGATGCACTAGTATTTACACAAGTGTGCTGAGAAAATTCAAGCAGCGGTGGATGACCCAAGGCCAAATTACGTGTTACAGCTGCAATCGGTGTTATGATTTGTCAATTACTATAACAGGTTCCTGCCAAACCTGGTTACTGTGCTCCACCCATTGGGCCCATTGCCAATCAGGAAGAAATGGCATTGGATAAAGCAGATGAGGTGGCTTTTCAAAAGACAAAGGAAATGGTGACATCATAACCGTATGCGCACATTATGAACCACATCATTCAGTGAAGCTGTACTATCTTGCCTTATGGTATAGATGCAGTTATGTCACCTGTTGAGTGATGGAAGTAAATGCCCCATCACCTTTGCTTCACATTTCCTTACCACTGCAGAGAAAATTTATGCACAGATTGACAGAGACGCCTCAAGTCTGGTTTGGGTTGTAAAACATTTCATGGGAGAAAGTTTACCTTTATAAATGATCATCAACCACTAGTATCCATTTTTAATCCACAGGAAGTGTGCTTCACTAAAATCTGCAGCAAAATGAAGAGATGGGCATTGCTTCTCGGAGGACACCATTACAAGACCAAGTTTAAGAGGATGACTAATCTTGGAAATACTGATGGATTGTCCCTTTTACCATTGGAAAAGGAAATGTCTGAAAAATTTACAAAAGAGGACACTCCTCTTGACTTTTTCGCTCTATTGCAAATCAAAAGTCTCCCCATTACGACAGAAGTAATCCAAAGAGAAATCAGAAAAAAATCCAACACTATCTCAGTTTTACATAGCAATGCAAAATGGCTGAAACATGTAGCAGAAATTCCAGATCCCTCATTTTACTAGTGCCAGGATGAACTTGCCCTTGATGTGGGTTGCCTTATGTGGGAATTAAGAGTTGGGTTACCATCCAAGCTGAGAGCTAAAGGGTTGGAGGAGCTACATGCTGATCATCTGGGCATGGTCAAAGTCTAGGCATTGGCTCAAAGTTTTGTCTGGTAGCCTGGGGAAGATTGGCAGATCGAGCAACTTGCCGTGTACTGTTTGGGATAAATATGTCCTGAAGATGCCAAGAGTAGCGCCTCTCCATGCCTGCAAATGTCCTGTGATGCTCTGTCAGAGGATTCATTTGGATTTTGCTGGACCATTCATGGGCACTACATTTCTTGGTAGTAGTAGATGCAGCTACAAAGTGGCCAGAAGTGTTCCCAATAGACTCCACTACAACCTCACTCACTGCGAATGTCTTGAGGAACCTGTACTCAAGGACTGGTATTCCAGAACACTTAGTCAGTGACAATGCATCACAGCTTGTTGCGGAACCATTCCTGAAAATTAATGGAATAAGACATATTACATCTGCACCGTACAACCCAGCTACAAATGGTTTGGCAAAGAGTTTTGTCCAGAGTCTAAGGAATGCACCGTGAGCAATGTCATTAGAACAAACTACACTGACTCTGAGTCAGAACCTCACCGATTTCCTCCTTGCAAACTGCAATGCAGCACACTCCATAACCAACAGATCACCGGCTGTGTCGTTCCTGGGTTGTCCCTTGCGTTCATGCTTGGATCTCCTCAAACACAGAAGTACATGGGACAAACAGCTGAGACAACTTGAAGGCTCCTGAAACAAGGAAATTCGATGTTTCATTCTGGACAAGCTATCCTGGCGAGGTGATCCGAAGTGGGTACTCAGAAAGATTAAGCACAGAACTGGACCACTCTCCGACACACTGGAGATTGTATCTGATACCATCTGGAGATGACACATTGATCAGCTGAGGAGAGCAGAGTCAGTTGTTAGAGAAGAAAGGTGGTCAAAGCTGTCAGAACCTCTTCCTGTAGTTCCAGCATCAACTCTGAAAAGCACCATGGAGGAGGCCCCAGAACCTGAGATTTTTTTCACAGCCACAGGCCTCACCTGGCAAGTAGAGTGTTCCTCCTTGTCAGGAAAGACGTTAGACCATAAGAGTAAGAAAGACTCCACAGCGATTAAATTTTTAGGCCTGAAAAGAACAATCTAAAATTTATTATGCTGTAGCTTGCTGTAAATGTGTATGTACTAGTTATATTAAATAGTATACTGTGTGTGTGTGTATATATATATATATATATATACACACACACACATATATATGTATACTGTGTAATCTTAGATGCATTCTATATTGGGTTGGCATTTATCACTAATTTATCACTAGACAGGGAGGAGTGTTCTGTGTTTAATGTTTCAGTAATATTTGAGTAATATTGTAACTACGTATATTGTTTGATTAAACATTCCTGTTGTTTAAGTAATTCATTACAGGTTATATAAAAAATACAAGTATGTCACACCTTGCTTAAAGTAAAAAGTTCCTGGCTCCATGTTTCCTTTCAATTAGTTTTATGTTTTGGAGTTACAAAACACAACACTAACTAACTCAAAATTCCTAACTTCCTTCTGAAATTGTTCATTGGTTCAGTCTGCAGATTGTCAGCAATTATAAGTAACCTTATGTCAAATAGTTTTAGAGTCTTCCAACAAATAATGATATCTCTGAACAGACATGGGATATTATCTATTCCATCTTGGGATGACCAATATTTGCTGACCCATTTTGACCCATGCAGAATGGTAATAGCAGCAGGAGAATGGAAATATCTCGTCATCTCCAGGTTTCTTTCCATATCACATCACTGGACCCAAAAACTTCACTGATAATAAAAAAAAATTCCTCGAACTCACAATCTAATGGCACGGACTACATACAGGAAATCAAAATGGGGCAGATAGGGACTGGGAATAGATGCTGACCTTACCATGATAAACCATTCCTAAAAATAATTGCTTCAAATATATTGCCTTTGTTGAAAAGGTAACAAACTTGAAGAATAAACAAGAGGAAATGTGCAGATGCTGGAAATCTGAGCAACACTCACAAAATGCTGGAGGAACTCAGCAAGCCAGGCAGCATCTATGGAAAAAAGTACAGTCAGCATGTTGGGCTGAAATTTGAAGAATATATCACTTTGGTGTGAAGCACATTGATGTTGGCTTGTAATCCTGGAAAAGGGCAACTGGGCAGGAACAGCAGGTGACTATGATTCTATTTCTTCCTCAAAGGACATTAACAATCTTATTGGCTATATTTCAATCATAATGTAACTAATCTTTATCAGGCTTTCATAAAACTTGCAAATTGACATAACGGGAATTAAGCTAATCTTCACTGAGTTTATTAATTTGTTTGTCCAGTAACGTGCTATGTTATCCAAGCACCAAAGTTCTCAACCAAATTAGAAAACAATAAAACATTTTAAAATGAACTTGCATAAGGAACAGGATTTTAAAATTGCTTTGCAGCTTTTAGTCTGCTCATGTGTTTTTGTAAATATTAGGTTTGACTCAAACTACTCTGGTTTTACAAGGGAAAATGTTGGTTACTGCCGTAATCTGTAAATCTTTAACATACTATTGATAATTCCCTGGGGTGGATTACACAGATCAGCCAATGACTCTCATGATAAGCATTTCTGTTAATCTAGATTTTTATCCTATTATTCATACTCAGAGTTGACTGAACCAGGCAAATTTCATTTATTTTTCGCCTTGAGAACAGAAATTAGGCATTAAGTTAAGAGATACTATAGCTGTCATTGGAAAGGAAAGATAAATTGTCAGACAGAAAATGATCTTGTTCACAAAATGTTACCTCTTGGCCAATTTGAAATGTCACATTGAAGCTATGAAGACTTACTAAAGGTTTCTCCACAGATCACATACTGTATGCCAAGGGTGGAGCCGGATAGTCAGTAGAAGGGATGCAATGGTGGACAGTAAAGTCAACAGCATGCACTTGTGCGATGACCTTAGCGAAATACGCCCAGGCTTTTCAGAGAAGTGTAAGAGAATAAAAATAGACATTGAGTCAAAAAAGGATACATTGATGCTGTGCCCTCTTGTTCTGGACATTCCCTCCATAGGAAATATCCGCTTCACATCCACATTATATAGTCCTTTCAACATTCGGTAGGATTCAATGAAATCCCCACACATTCTTCTAAGTTCCAGTGAGTAAAGGCCCAAAGTTGCCAAATGGTCCTCCCATGTTAACCCCTTCATTCCCAGAATCATCCTCTGGACTCTCTCCAATGACAACACATCCTTTCGGAGATATGGGGTCCAAAACTGTTGACAATACTCCAACATATATGGCCTGGATGAAGAAGTAGAAGGGTGGGTTAGTAAGTTTACTGATGACACAAATGTTGGAGGTGCTGTGGATAGTCTGGAGGGTTGTCAGAGATTACACATCAATAGGATGCAGAACTGGACTGAGAAGTGGCAGATGGACTTCAACTCAGATATGTGTGAAGTGGTTCATTTTGGTAGGTCCAATTTGAAGACAGAATATAATATTAATAGTAAGACATATGGCAGTGTGGAGGATCTGAGAGATCTTGGGGTCCATGTCCATAGGACACGCAAAGCTGCTGCGCAGGTTGACAGTGTTGTTAAGAAGGTGTATGGTGTGTTGGCATTCATCAACTGTGGGATTGAGTTCAAGAGCCATGAGGTAATGATACAGCTATATAAGAACTTGGTCAGACCCCACTTGGAGTACTGTGTTCAGTTCTGCTCACCTCACTACAGGAAGGATGTGGGTACTATAGAGAGAGTGCAGAATAGATTTACAAGGATGTTGCCTGGATTGAAGGGCATACCTTATGAGAATAGGTTGAGTGTACTTGGCCTTTTCTCTATGGAGTGACAGAGGATGAGAAGTGACCTGATAGAGGTGTATAAGATGAGGGGTATTGATTTTGTGGATAGCCAGGGGCTTTTTCCCAGGGCTAAAATGACCAGACACTCCTCCAGCATCTTGCATGTATTGCTTTGATCTCCAGCAGCCACAGATTTTTTCTTGTGTACAATTAGTCAGAATGCTCTCTAATGTACATCTGTAGGATTTTGCTAGTCTTTGGAGACATACAAAAGCTCCTCAACTTGGTAGCAAGATTTCATCAAAATGTTGGGCCCAGGATAGATCTTCTGAGATGTTGACAGTCAGGAATTTTAAGTTTCTCACCCCATCCACTGCTGTCCCCACAATGAAAATCGGTGTGTGCTCTCTGACTACCCCATCCTGAAGTCCTCTTTCAAATTCCTGGTCTTGTTGGCGTTGAGTGAGAGGTTATTGTTGTGACACCGCTCAACCAGCTGATCTATTTTGTTCCTCTACGCCTCCTCAAGACCATCTTAGATTCTGCCAACATGCAGTGGTACAATCAGCAAATTTATAGATGATGTTAGAGCTGCACCGAGCCACACCATCATGAGTTAGAGAGAGCAGAGCAGAGGGCTAACCATGCATCCTTGAGGTGTTCCTGTGTTGATTGCCAGTGAGGAGCAGATGTTATTACCAATCCATACCAGTCCTCGTGACATTAGGCAGTTGAGCAACAGACCAGAATTCTCAAATTATCAAACTGCAGTAAGTTACAGAAATGCAGAGAGGTAATATCACAGTGGGACTTAGTACAAGGGTATTTTAATATCAGGATGCTGACTAACTATGAATCAATGGCAGTTGGTGAGTATGAATGTGATTTAGTAAGGATACATCCAATGGAATTCTGGATGAGAGCAAGATTCCAAGTTGTGGGAATTCAGGAGAACAGCAATAGCCTGGTCCAGAACTACCAATATCTGAATGATGCAGCGAGCTATTTATAAGTTACAACAGTAAAAAGGATTCATATGCTTTCCTAAAAGTCACTGAGCTGGAAATGAGTAACTTCTGCTGTGGTGTGACCATTATTTGTGTGTCTGTAACCAAAGAAATGTGTGGCTTGGAAGAATTTGTAATCAGATAGATTTAAGCTTTACAGTTCCTCCTCACTCTACACCCCCACAAAATTAAGCCTGGAGGATTAACAAGAAAGACAAGAAGGAATACTTTTATTTAAAGTCAATCTGATGGAAGTCTACAACAGGACGCTGTCTTTAGAACATCACTGTTCAGAAGTTCTGTTATTTTTGCCTTTGGTCCTCTTCCAGTGGTTTATTTCACCATCCTCTCAAAGTCTTTCCTTCCGTTAGCACATGTATTATTTCACACAAATATTTTCTGATCCACATGTACACATCCTGTCTGCAACCATACATCCACAATGTGTGTGTGTGTGCCCACATGAGTGTATCTATCACACTGAAAAGCAATATGCACTCAATTAAGGACCAGTTATAACTACAGGGGACATTACAGAGGAATAATCATTGCTTCTAATAAATTGTCAGTTTAAATATTCTTGTGATCTCCATTGAAGTTGCAGAATTGTAGGTCTATAAATTTGACAATGTTTCACTTGTGTTTAGCATTATTCAATTGGAAATGATTTTTGACTCAAATGAAACTCAGAGCAATTTTTGGGTTGTTGGTATTTTGACCTGACACAATTCATCTTTGTGTTGCTCATGTGATCACCATGCTAGTTGTGCTTGGGATGCCATCTATTTTCGTTCTCTCAGCATGCCCCATGAACTCCCACAGTAAAGACATCAACTACATGGAGCAAGATTTGGACCACTGTAAAGTAAGGGCCTTACTTAACTTTGATCATTTGATATCCCACAACCTCCACCTCACTATTTTCCCTTCTTTCTCTCAACCCCCTCCAGTCCAATCATCCCATTCATGCTCCTAAATCCTTGAGGTGCCTACAATAGATGAGGTTTGAGGTTTAGGCTTATAATAGATGCTCTGAACCCTTCTCTACACCCAATGGCCCATTCTCCACATGGTTGTTCCACCATTCCTATAGAATAATGTCCAGCCCTGCTTCAGCCCGAAGCCCCTCCCATAGTTCCAATTCCTCTTGATGTTTCTCTTGTCCAACCAAAACCCAAACCAAGCCACTTACCTTACTCGCCTATGTGTCAATCACCAGACCTTGAGCCAAAGTAGCACGTAATTATTACAACTCAGGACATTTCAGATTTCATTTCCAGCAACGTCCTGTAAGGAACCTCAGTACGTCCTCCCCGTGGAATGTGTGGGTTTTCCCAGGGTGCTCTAGTTTCCTCCTGCAGTCCAAAAATGTACTGGGTAGGTTAATCAGTCATTGTAAATTGTCCTGTGATTAGATTAGGGTTAAGGTTGTGGGTTTCTGGGGCAGAGTGGTTATAAGGCCAGAAAGACCTACTCCATGCATGTGTGAGGGCCTTCACTGGTCAAAGCTGACCATTGGCATTGCATCCTAGCTGTCTAGATACACAAACCTGGGCAGTATAACATAGAGAATAACTCAATGTAGTATTGCCTTAGGGGCTCCAGTTCTGAATTTTTCCCTCGGTGTTTACTCTCGAAGTCTTTCCCATGAGTGGATATAGTCACAAGGCAGGGGAGGTTTGTGATCAGAGTCTTCCTTCTTCTAGATGAGCTGCCAGCCACAGCTAATGAGCCCCATCTGCCCGAGGCAAATGGTTTTAAGGTGCCAGTAACCCTCCTTTGCCCCTTCTCCTGTCAGTAGAAACAATTCTGCTGGGCTTAGTAGCTAAGCCACACATGAAGGCCAGGAGCTGGACTTGGTTGTCAGAGGCTCTTTGAGGCACACACCATTGGGAGCATTTAATAGGTAGTGGGAGCTTGTCCCCATTACCACCCCAGCTACAAAACCTTAGGAACTCCACACTATATCACCAAATAAATAAACAAACAAACAAACCCCAAGCACAGCCTTGTTCCCAGATATTACACCTCCAACAACGAACCTGTTTTAGCAGCTTCTCGTCTTTGGGTTTCATGTGGAATGAAACTTACATTAGCATTCCCAAGGCAGGAATAATCAGCACTGCTTCATAATTTTTCAACCATCTGTTTTCTATGGATTTAAAGATGTGCGCCATTTGAAACATGAATAAGGATAAAATGGTAGACAGTATTGAAGAAAAGAATGAAGCTGTTATTTTTCAGCAAGTTTTTTTTTCTGCCAATGTTTTATTATTTAAGTGATCAGAAATCTCCTCTGTCATGAATAACATTCAGGACTCTGAGCTAGAGTCACCAGAAATGAATTTGACCCAAAGCTTGTTATATAGCAAAAATTGGATTATATTTAAAAACCAATCAGAATCAGAATGAAGATTAATATCACTGGCATACACCACAAAACTTGTTGCTTTGCAGCGGCAGTACATTGCAATACATAATAATAAAAAAATCTGTAGATTTCAATAAGTAATGCCAAAAGAGAGCAAGCAAAGAAAAAACAGTGAGATAGTGCAAATGGGATCATTGACCCATCAGAAATCTGATGATGGAAGGGAAACAGCTGTTCCTAAAACATTGAGTGTATGCCTTCACATTCCTGTACCACCTCCTTGATAGTAGCAATGAGAAGAGGGCATGTCCTGGGTGATGGGTGTCCTGAATGATGGATACTGCCTTACGAGGCATTGCACTTTAAAGATATCCTTGATGCTGGGGAGACTAGTGAACATGATAGAGCTGGCTGAGTTTACAACTTTCTGCAGCTTCTTCTGATCCTGTGCAGTGACCACTCCATATCAGACGGTGATGCAGCCAGTTAGAAGGCCCGCCATGGTACGTCGGTAGATACTTGGTGGTTGCCTTTGGTGATATACCAAGTCTGCTGAAACTCAAAAATCTGCAATATAATATAAATTCTTTAATTAGTTTACTTAATACTGCTTTTCCTAACTATTTTCTGTTGTATAACCTAAATGCAGCCCAGAATAACACTCAACACAGAGTGGTGTGTCTGAAGTATCATTCAGCTACAGCTTGGAATTTGACCTGTTCACTCCTTCTTCAAAGTTTTCAAAAGAATCTTTCTTACACTAAACATCCAGTAGGCAGAAACTACTGCCAAACTCCCAGCTATGCAATACCAAACCTGACAATCATGATCAGAGCACAATCCTACAAAACGTGGACCTTTTTCTGCATCTCGGGAGCCACCTTCACAGGAGTGAAGATGGATATCGATGACAAAATTCATCATCATCTCTGGTGTATCAGCACAGAATTCAGGAGTCTGAAGATCAGAGGAGTTAACCCTAACATGAAATTCATGTCACACATCAACAGTGAGCCTTAATCTCTGGTACAGTTCAGAGTTGTGAATAACATTAAAGAGCAGGAGGAATACCACTGGCATTACCTCCACACTGAATGGCAGGGTGAAGGGGTACAGCAGATAATGTTGTTGCCTCAGATCTCCAGCGACCTGAGTTCACTCCTGACGTGTGTTGAGTTCTCTGGCTGCTCCCATTTCCTTCCACATCCCAAAAGACAAGCTGGCTGCTTGACTCAGCAGACTCATGAGCGTTATGTGCCGAGCTGACTCAAGGGACTGCAGATGCTATAATCTAGAGCAAGAAGCAGCCTGCTGGAGGAACTCAGTGGATCGTGCAGCATCTGTGGGAGAAAGAAATGGTGATGTTTCAAGTCAATACCCTGCATCAAGATTCTTTCAGGCTGCTTGATAGGTTAGTTTGTTACTGTAAATTACCCCTAGTGTTAGTGAAGAAATGAAGGAAAGTTAATAGGGATTTGAAAGTGCATAGGTTAGAAAGCAATGAGGGTTTTTCAATGTTGTACAGAAATATGAGGAATTTAACCAATATTAGTACCCTCTCTCAGGTAAATATCACCAGCACTGTGACTCAGATCAGGTTTACAAACAATCAGCATCTGCAGATTTTCTCTTGTTTGTGATTTGATTACTACTCTGCGAAGTCTCTTCCAGGGATGCCTACCCTGAAGAAGATTAAATCTTCCCTTCGATGGGAATTTAGTGAAACCCTCTCTTACTGCTCCCCCGCTGTGACCCTGCTGCTCTCCGACTCCTCGACCATGTGCTTACCTAGACCTGCTCCAATAGCCATGTATCCTGTCTGGGAACATGCCTTCACCGCAGGTTTATACCACACGGTTTCCAGATTCGTTTTCAAGCTGCTCGATTTGGACCCTCTGAGGACCCCAGGTACTCAATTTCAATTGACTGCTTCTCCCACTGCGTTCTACGCGCCATGAATGTGTTGCTCTGATCCTGTATAATCTACTTGGCCATCAGAAAACTGACGCTGACCTCTGGCACAGGAAGGCATTTCTGTAGGTCAAAGAGACAGTGCAAAAATGTTCTCAAAATCTTCTTGAAAAAATGTAACATCTTTACAGATTCATAAGGATGTATGAACCAAAAACACTCAAAATGGACAAGAGACATTTGGGCTCTTGAGTCTTCATGACAGGAGCCACATGAAGGAAAAACACGAGCAACAGAAGGAATACATGACATCGCAAATAGTCAAGCTGAGATTATTCTCATGTGCACAAGTATGGTGATGTATGGGGTACATGTGCAAAGTAAATGGAGCTTGAAGCAGCATCACTGGTACAGCCACCTAACTCCACAAACCCATCAACACCACTTCCCCCACCGCAGCTCATGTACAACTCTTCAGCCACTTCAGAATGAATAGAACAGGCAGAGAAGAAAATCGTTTTTGGCTCCAAAGAATGCCCTAACGATGATCATTATGCAATTAGATGCTGTAAAAATTGAAGAAGCTAAGAGATGGGGTCATAGAGCACTACAGCACAGAAAGAGCCATTTGGCCAAACTAGTCCATGCCTAATTGTTATTGTGCCTAGTTCCATCACCTGCAAATGGACAATAGTCCTTGGTACCCCTCCCATTCGTGTATGTATCAAAATTTTCTTAAATGTTCTAATCAAACCCGTATCCCCACTTCTCTGGCAGCTCGTTCCACCCTCTGAGTAAATGATCTCCCTTTCAGGCTTCCCTTAAATATTTCACCTTTCACTCTCAATCTACAAGCTCCAGTTCTTGTCTTACCCAACCTTAATGGAAAAAGCCTACTTGTATATACCCTATCTATATCCCTCATAATTCTGTAACATCCCTCAAATCTCCCCTGAATTTTCTATGCTCCAAGGAATAAGGAACCTTTCCCTATGACTCAGGTCATCAAGTCCTGGCAACATCCATGTAAAATTTCTCTGTACTCTTTCAAGTTAAGCAGGTTATGAAAAGGTAAGTCTTAATCTGAATCAGAATCACGTTTATTATCACCGATACGTGTTGTGAAATTTGTTAATTTAGCAGCAGCAGTTCAATGCAATACATAATATAGAAGAGAGAAAAAACTAATAACAATAAATTAATAAATCAATTACAGTACATGTATATCGAATAGATTAAAATTTGTGCAAAAAACAGAAATAATATATATTTGAAATGAGGGAGTGTTTAAGGGATCAATGTCCATTTAGAAATCGGATGGCAGAGGGGAAGAAGCTATTCCTGAATCACTGAGTGTGTGCCTTCAGGCTTCTGTATCTCCTACCTGATGGTAATAGTGAGAAAAAGGCATGCCTTGGATGCTGGAGGTTCTTATTAATGGACGCTGCCTTTCTGAGACACCGCTCTTTGAAGATGTCCTGACTCCTTGTAGACTAGTACCCAAGATGAAGCTGACTAAATTTAGAACCCTCTGCAGCTTCTTTCAGTCCTGTGCAGTAGCGCCCCCCTCCCCCCATACCAGACAGTGATGCAACCTGTCAGAATGCTCTCCACGGTACATCTATAGAAGTTTTTGAGTGTACTTGTTGACATGCCAAGTCTCTTCAAAGTCCTAATAGAAACATAGGAACATAGAAAACCTACAGCACAATACAGGCCCTTTGGCCCACAAAGCTGTGCCGATCATGTCCTTACCTTAGAAACTACCTAGGGTTACCCATAACCCTCTATTTTTCTAAGCTCCACGTACCATTCCAGGAGTCTCTTAAAACACCCTATCGTATCTGCCTTCATCACTGTCGCCAGCAGCCCATTCCACGCACTCACCATTCTGTGTAAAAAGCTTACCCCTAACATCTTCTCTGTACCTCCTTCCAAGCACCTTAAAACTGTGCCCTCTAATCATAGCCATCTCAGCCCTGGGAAAAAGCCTCTGACTATCCACATGGTCAATGCCTTTCATCATCTTATACACCTCTATCAGGTCACCTCTTATCCTCCGTCGCTCCAAGGAGAAAAGGCCAAGTTCACTCAACCTATTCTTAGAAGGCATGCTCCCCAATCCAAGCAATATCCTTGTAAATCTCCTCTGCACCCTCTCTATGGTTTCCATGTCCTTCCTGTAGTGAGGCGAGCAGAAATGAGCACAGTACTCCAAGTGGGGTCTGACCAGGGTCCTATATAGCTGCAACGTTACCTCTCGACTCCTAAACTCAGTCCCACAATTGATGAAGGCCAATGTACCGTATGCCTTCTTAACTACAGAGTCAACCTGTGCAGCAGGTTTGAGTGTCCTAATGAAGTATAGTCTCTGTCTTGCCTTCTTTATAACTGCATCAGTATGTTGGGACCAGGTTAGGTTTTCAGAGATCTTGATACGCAGGAACTTGAAGCTGCTCACTCTCTCCGCTACTGATCCCTCTATTAGGATTGGTATGCGATCCTTCATCTTACCCTTCCTGAAGTCCACAATCAGCTCTTTCATCTTACTGATGTTGAGTGGCAGGTTGTTGCTGTGACACCATTCCACTGGATGGTATATCTCGCTCCTGTACGCCCTCTCATCACCGTCTGAGATTCTACCAAGAATGGTATCATCAGCAAATTTATAGATGGTATTTGAACCATGTCTGGCCACACAGTCATGGTTATAGAGAGAGTAGAGCAGTGGGGTAAGCACACACCCCTGAGGTGCACCAGCATTGATCGTCAGCGAGGAAGAGATGTTATCACCAATCTGCACAGATTGTGGTCTTCTGGTTAGAAAGTTGAGGATCCAATTGTGGAGGGAGGTACAGAGGCCCAGGTTCTGCAACTTTTCAATTAGGATTGTGGGAATGATGGTATTAAATGCTGAGCTATAGTCGATGAACAGCATCCTGACATAGGTGTTTGTGTTGTCCAGGTGGTCGTATCTCAATATGAGGTTTATAAAGCTGCACCTGAAGTATTCCATTCATTTTTGGTTATCCCATCATAGGAAGGATGAGGAGACTTTGGAAAGACTGTAGAAGAGGTTTACCAGAATGTTGCCTAGATTAGAGGAGAGGTTCATCAAACTGTGGTTGTTTTCTTTGGAGTGGCACTAGCTGAGGGGAGATCTGATAGAAGTTTATAAGATTATGAGAGGCATAGATAGAGTTGTTGGCCAGTATCTTTCCCTCAAAGTCAGGATACACAATACTAGAGGCATACACATGAGGTGAAAGGGATTAAGTCAAACCAGATGCTGAAAGTAGCAAGGATATTAGCCAGAGTAAAGATTGTTGGAAAACACTGTCAGGCGTGATAGTGAAGGCATCTACAGCAGAGGATCTCAGGCAGATGAATGTGCAGAGAATGGATGGGTACTGATATTGTGCAGGTAGAAGAGATTAGTTTAGTTAGGCATTTAATTAGTTTGGCACATCATGGGCTGAAGGGCCTCTGTTATACAGGAACATTCGATGTTCCATATTTATTTTATTTATTTAGAGAAAAGGGCTTTCTGGCCTTTTGAGCCATGCCCCCTGGCAATCCCTGACAGCTCTGATTTAAACTTAGCCCAATCAAGGAAAATTTTACAATGACCAATCAACCTACCCGCTACGTCTTTGGATGCGGAGCAACACCAGCTCCATAGCAAAGAAAGCTCAGCAGCATCTCTACTTTCTGCAAAGGCTGAGGAAAGTCCATCTCCCACCCCCCATCCTCATCACATTCTACAGGGGTTGTATTGAGAGCATCCTGAGCAACTGCATCACTGCCTGGTTCGGAAATTGCACCATCTCAGATCGCAAGACCCTGCAGCGGATAGTGAGGTCAGCTGAGAAGATCATCAGCGTCTCTCTTCCCGCCATTATAGACATCAAGTCAAGTCAAGTCACTTTTATTGTCATTTTGACCATAACTGCTGGTACAATACATAGTAAAAATGAGACAATGTTTTTCAGAACCATGGTGTTACATGACACAGTACAAAAACTAGACTGAACTATGTAAAAAAACAATACGGAGAAAGCTACAATAGACCACAGACCTACACAGGACTGCATAAAGTGGACAAAAACAGTGCAGGCATTACAATAAATAATAAACTGGACAATAGGGCAAGGTGTCAGTCCAGGCTCTGGGAATTGAGGAGTCTGATAGTTTGGGGGAAGAAACTGTTACATAGTCTGTTCGTGAGAGCCCGAATGCTTTGGAGCCTTTTCCCAGACGGTAGGAGGGAGAAGAGATTGTATGAGGGGTGCATGGGGTCCTTCATAATGCTGTTTCCTTTGCGGATGCAGCGTGTAGTGTAAATGTCCATGATGGCGGGAACAGAGACCCCAATGATCTTCTCAGCTGACCTCACTATCCCCTGCAGGATCTTGCGATCTGAGATGGTGCAATTTCCGAACCAGGCAGTGATGCAGCTGCTCAGGATGCTCTCAATACAACCCCTGTGAATGTGATGAGGATGGGGGGTGGGAGATGGACTTTCCTCAGCCTTCGCAGAAAGTAGAGAAGCTGCTGGAATTTCTTTGCTATGGAGCTGGCGTTGAGGGACCAGGTGAGGTTCTCCGCCACGTGAACACCAAGAAATTTGGTACTCTTAACGATCTCTAGTGAGGAGCCGTTGATGTTCAGCGGGGAGTGATTGCTCCGTGCCCTCCTGAAGTCAACAACCATCTCTTTTGTTTTGTTCACATTAAGAGACAGGTTGTTGGCTCTGTACCAGTCTGTTAGCCGCTGCACCTCCTCTCTAAAATGACTCGTCGTTCTTGCTAATGAGACCCACCACAGTCGTGTCATCGATGAACTTGATGATGTGGTTTGAGCTGTGTGTTGCAGCACAGTCATTGGTCAGCAGAGTGAACAGCAGTGGACTGAGCACACAGCCCTGGGGAGCCCCCGTGCTCAGTGTGATGGTGTTGGAGATGCTACTCCCGATCCGGACTGACTGAGGTCTCCCAGTCAGGAAGTCTAGGATCCAGTTACAGAGGAAGGTGTGCAGGCCCAGTAGGCTCAACTTTCCAATCAGTTTCTGAGGGATGATTGTAGAAACATAGAAAATAGGTGCAGGAGTATGTCATTCGGCCGTTTGAGCCTGCACTGCCATTCAGTATGATCATGGCTGATCACCCAACTTAGAACCCTGTACCTGCTTTCTCTCCATACCCCCTGATCCCTTTAGCCACAAGGGCCATATCTAACTTCTTCTTAAATGTAGCCAATGAACCGGCCTCAACTGTTTCCTGCGGCAGAATATTCCACAGATTCACCACTCTCTGTGTGAAGAAGTTTTTCCTCATCTCGGTCCTAAAAGGCTTCCCCTTTATCCTTAAACTGTGACCTCTCATTCTGGACTTCCCCAACATCGGAAACAATCTTCCTGCATCTAGCCTGTCCAATCCCTTTAGAATTTTATACGGTTCAATAAGATCCCCCCTCAATCTTCTAAATTCCAGTGAGTATAAGCCTAGTCGATCCAATCTTTCTTCATATGAAAGTCCTGCCATCCCAGGAATCAATCTCGTGACCCTTCTCTGTACTCCCTCTATGGCAAGAATGTCTTTCTTCAGATTAGGGGACCAAAACTGCACACAATATTCTAGGTGCGGTCTTACCAAGGCCTTGCACAACTGCAGTAGAACCTCCCTGCTCCTGTACTCAAATCCTTTTGCTATGAATGCCAACATACCATTTGCCTTTTTCGCCACCTGCTGTACCTGTATGCCCACCTTCAATGACTGGTGTATAATGACACCCAGGTCTCGTTGCATCTCCCCTTTTCCTAATCGGCCACCGTTCAGATAATAATCTGTTTTCCTGTTCTTGCCACCAAAGTGGATAACCTCACATTTATCCACATTAAATTGCATCTGCCATGAATTTGCCCATTCACCTAACCTATCCAAGTCACCCTGCATCCTCTTAGCATCCTCCTCACAGCTAACACCGCCGCCCAGCTTCGTGTCATCCGCAAACTTGGAGATGCTGCATTTAATTCCCTCGTCTAAATCATTAATATATATTATAAACAACTGGGGTCCCAGCACTGAGCCTTGTGGTACCCCACTAGTCACTGCCTGCCATTCTGAAAAGGTCCCATTTACTCCCACTCTTTGCTTCCTGTCTGCCAACCAATTCTCTATCCACATTAATACCAAACCCCCAATACCGTGTGCTTTAAGTTTGCACACTCATCTCCTGTGTGGGACCTTGTCGAAAGCCTTTTGAAAATCTAAATATACCACATCCACTGGCTTTCCCTTATCCACTCTATAGTTACATCTTCAAAAAATTCTATAAGATTTGTCAGATATGATTTTCCTTTCACAAATCCATGCTGACTTTGTCTGATGATTTCACCTCTTTCCAAATGTGCTGTAATCACATCTTTGATAACCGACTCTAGCATTTTCCCCACAACCGATGTCAGACTAACCGGTCTATAATTCCCTGGTTTCTCTCTCCCTCCTTTTTTTAAAAAGTGGGGTTACATTAGCCACCTTCCAATCCTCAGGAACTAATCCAGAATCTGAGGAGTTTTAAAAAATTATCACTATATGCATCCACTATTTCTTGGGCTACTTCCTTAAGCACTCTGGGATGCAGACCATCTGGCCCTGGGGATTTATCTGCCTTTAATCCCTTCAATTTACCTAACACCACTTCCCTACTAACATGTATTTCCCTCAGTTCCTCCATCTCACTAGACCCTCGGTCCCTTACTATTTCTGGAAGGTTAAGACAGAACCAAAGTAGTTATTCAATTGGTCTGCCATGTCTTTGTTCCCTATGATCAATTCACCTGTTTCTGACTGTAAAGGACCTACATTTGTCTTGACCAATCTTTTTTCTTTTCACGTATCTATAAAAGCTTTTACAGTCAGTTTTTAATGTTCCCTGCCAGCTTTCTCTCATAATCTTTTTTCCCTTTCCTAATTAAGCCCTTTGTCCTCCTCTGCTGGTCTCTGAATTTCTCCCAGTCCTCAGGTGTGCCACTTATTTTTGCTAATTTATATGTTTCTTCTTTGGACTTGATACTATCCCTAATTTTCCTTTGTCAGCCACAGGTGCACTATCTTCCCTGGTTTATTCTTTTGCCAAACTGGGATGAACAATTGTTGTAGTTCATCCATGCGATCTTTAAATGCTTGCCATTGCATATCCACTGTCAACCCTGCAAGTATCATTTGCCAGTCTATCTTAGCTAATTCACGTCTCATACCTTCAAAGTTACCCTTCTTTAAGTTCAGAACCTTTGTTTCAGAATTAACTATGTCACTCTCCATCTTAATGAAGAATTCCACCATATTATGGTCACTCTTACCCAAGGGGCCTCACACGACAAGATTGCTAACTAACCCTTCCTCATTGCTCAATACCCAATCTAGAACGGCCTGCTCTCTAGTTGGTTCCTTGACATGTTTGTTCAGAAAACCATCCTGCATACATTCCAAGAAATCCTCTTCCTCAGCACCCTTACCAATTTGGTTCACCCAATCTATATGTAGATTGAAGTCACCCATTATAACTACTGTTCCTTTATTGCATGCATTTCTAATTTCCTGTTTAATGCCATCCCCAACTTCACTACTACTGTTAGGTGGCCTGTACACAACTCCCACCAGCGTTTTCTGCCCCTTAGTGTTATGCAGCTCTACCCATATCGATTCCACATCCTCCAGGCTAATGTCCTTCCTTTCTATTGCGTTAATCTCCTCTCTAACCAGCAATGCTACCCCACCTCCTTTTCTTTCCTGTCTATCCCTCTTGAATATTGAATATCCCTGGATGTTGAGTCCCATCCTTGGTCACCCTGGAGCCATGTCTCTGTGATCCCAACTATATCATATTCATTAATAACTATCTGCACATTCAATTCATCCACCTTGTTACGAATGCTCCTCGCATTGACACACAAAGCCTTCAGGCTTGTTTTTACAACACTCTTAGCCCTTGTGGTGAACTACATATACCTGTCTGGACACGCCCCCTGCTGACTGCTCCTGTGGCTCCTCCCACAGACCCCTGTATAAAGGCGATTGAGGTCTGAGCCCAGCTTCTCCGTCTCCAGGATGTAGTATGGTGGTCAACCACTGCTTGTTCCTTCTTCCAGTCAATAAAAGCCGATATCTCGCCTTTACGTCTCAGAGAGAGTTATTGATGGTACATCAGCCCTTATACAATTATGTTGTAAAGTGGCTCTTTTTGCTTTTTGCCCTGGATTTGCCTGCCTGCCACTTTTACTTTTCACCTTACTACTTTTTGCTTCTACCCTCATTTTACACCCCTCTGTCTCTCTGCACTTGTTCCCATCCCCCTGCCACATTAGTTTAAAGCCTCCTGAACAGCAGTAGCAAACGCTCCCCCTAGGACATTGGTTCCAGTCCAGCCCAGGTGCAGACCATCCTGTTTATACCGGTCCCACCTCCCCCAGAACTGGTTCCAATGCCCCAGAAATTTGAATCCCTCCCCCTTGCACCATTTTTCAAGCCACGTATTCATCTGAAATATTCTCCTATAACTACTCTGACTAGCACGTGGCACTGGTAGTAATCCAGAGATTATTACCTTTGTGGTCCTACTTTTTAGTTTATCTCCTAACTCCCTAAATTCACCTTGTAGGACCTCATCCCGTTTTTTACCTATATCATTGGTACCTATGTGCATCACGACCACTGGCTGTTCACCCTCCCATTCCAGAATGTCCTACAGCCGCTCAGAGATATCCTTGACCCTTGCACCAGGGAAGCAACATACCATCCTGGAGTCTCACTTGTGGCCGCAGAAACACCTATCTATTCCCCTTACAATCGAATCCCCTATCACTATAGCTCTCCTACTCCTTTTCCTTCCCTTCTGAGCCGCAGAGCCACCCATGGTGCAATGAACTCGGCTGCTGCTGCCTTCTCCTGATGAGACATCTCCCCCAACAGTATCCAAAACAGTATATCTGTTTAGGAGGGAGATGACCTCAGGGGACTCTTGCACTACCTGCCTACTGCTACGCTGTCTAGTGGCCACCCCTTCCCTTTCTGCCTGTGTAGCCTTTACCTGCGGTGTGGCCAACTCACTGAACGTGCTATTCACGACTTTCTCAGCAGTAGGAATCCAATCACAGCTCCAGCCGCTCAATGTGGTCTGCCAGAAGCTGCAGCTGGACACACTTCCTGCACACATAGTCGTCAGGGACACTGGAAGTATCCCTGATTTCCCACATGCTGCAGGATGAACAAACCACAGGGCTGATCTGAGCTGCCATAACCTACCCAATACTTGCCTCAACTTTTGAGACTTTCTCCTTTGAAAGGAACTTACCCGGCCTTACCTCACTTAGAGTGAAGCTCGTCCTCAACCTCTTCTCGCTAAAGCCTCAACTCTCCACTCCTTCACTGACTCACTAGCAGCTTTCCACAGGCTGCTCCGCTTGAGGTAACCCTCTATTTATTTATTTGAGCTTTTCAAACTGCTTGGTCACCTGACCTCGATTGCCCAATCAGCTGCTTTCTGATGAGTCTGAGCTATTCAAATCTTGATTGTCTAATCAATGGCTTTCTGTTGAGCTATTCAAATCTTTGTTGACTTGATTGCACAGTCCAACTGCCAAAACTGCCAGAATCTCTTGAGTCAAAGCCTCAAATCTCCACTCCTTCACTGGTCCACTCACTCACTTGTGTTGAATGCTGAACTGAAGTCTATGAACAGTTGTGTCTTTTTTGTCCAGGTGGGTTAGGGCCAGGTGGAGGGTGGTGGCAATGGCGTCATCTGTTAAGCGGTTGGGACGGTACGTAAATGGCAGGGGGTCCAGTGAGGGGGGCAGCAGGGTCTTGATATGCCTCATGATGAGCCTCTCGAAACACTTCATGATGATGGATGTAAGTACAATGAGACAGTAGTCATTGAGGCAGGACTCTGAAGACTTCTTCGGGTCAGGGACAATGGTGGCGGCCTTGGAGCATATTGGAATGGTGGCACTGCTCAGGGAGATGTTGAAGATGTCAGTGAGAACATCTGCTAGCTGGTCTGCACATCCTCTGAGCACTCTACTAGGGATGTTGTCTGGTCCAGCAGCCTTCCATGGGTTGACCCTGCACAGGGTTCTTCTCACATCGGCCACGGTGAGACACAGCACCTGGTCATTTGTAGGAGGGGTGGACTTCCTCGCCGCCACGTCATTTTCCGCCTCAAACCAGGCGTAGAAGTTATTCAGCGCATTTGGGAGGGAGGCATCACCTGCACAGTCAGGTGATGTTGTCCTGTAATTGGTGATGTCCTGGATGCCCTTCCCCATGTGCCGCGTGTCTCCGCTGTCCTGGAAGTGGATTAGCTGGGCATGTGCACGCTTTGCCCCTCTGATGTCTCGGGACAGTTTGGCCCTTGCTGTTGTTAGAGCTGCCTTGTCACCTGCTCTGAAGGCGGAGTTGCGGGTCCTCAGTACCTCCGCTGTCATCCATGGCTTCTGGTTAGTGCGTATAGTGATGGTCTTGGACAGAGTAACATCATCAATGCACTTGCTGATGTAGCTGGTCATTGATGCTGTGTACTCCTCTAAGTTGGTAGAGTCGCCATCGGTTGCAGCCTCCCTGAACATGTGCCTGTCAGTGTGCTCAAAGCAGTCTTGAAGAGCAGAGATGGCTCCTGCTGGCCAGGTTTTCACCTGCTTCTGAACCGGCCTGAAACGCCTGATGAGCGTTCTGTATGCTGGGATTAGCATAACAGAGATGTGGTCTGAGTATCCGAGGTGGGGGCAGGGCTCTGCCCGGTACGCGTCGGGGGTGTTTGTGTAAACCAGGTCCAATGCGTTCTCGTTGTAAAGTCCACATACTGATGGAATTTGGGGAGCACTGACTTAAGGTCCACATTTACTCCACACGCTCCATCCGCAAAGCAAACAGCATTATGAAGGACCTCACGCACCCCTCATACAAACTCTTCTCCCTCCTGCCATCTGGGAAAAGGCACCGAAGTATTCGAGTTCTCACGACCAGACTATGTAACAGTTTCTTCCCCCAAGCTATCAGACTCCTCAATACCCAGAGTCTGGGCTGACACCAATTTACTGCCTTCTGCTGTGCCTATTGTCTTGTTCATTATTTATTGTAATGCCTGCACTGTTTTGTGCACTTTATGCAGTCCTGGATAGGTCTGTAGTCTAGTGTAGTTTTTGTATTGTTTCATGTAGCACCATAGTCCTGAAAAACATCGTCTTGTTTTTACTGTGTACTGTACCAGCGGTTATGGTCGAAATGACAATAAAAACTCACAGACCTCTGTTGATACCCCTGCCCCCCCCCCTTACCCCATCCCTATCTATATTTTTAGTCTGGTTCTCTTTCTCTCTCTTTTTCCCCCCTCACTATAATCTCCCCCCAGCCCTACTTTTCTTTCTCTTTTATTTCCCATAATTCTCCACCTTCCCCCTAGCCCATTTTCCTTCAGCCTATCACTTCCCAGCTCTCTACTTCATCCCTCCCCCCACTTCTTATCCCCCCCTTGACCATCCCATGTTACTTCACTCCTGATGAAGGGTTTCGGCCCCAAACTTTGTCACTACCTCCTCCCATAGATGCCTGGCCTGCTGGGTTCTGCCAGCATTTTGTGTTTTTAATAAAAAGTGACTTGGCTTGATGTGGGAGGAAACCAGAGACCCAGGGAAACCCGGGCATTCCACAGGGAGAACAGATGGAGACCCCTTACATAGGATGCCAGGACTGAACTCTGAACTCCGATGCTCCGAGCTGTTAAAACATTGTGCTTACCACTACACTACAGTGGCTTCTGTTGTTCTGTGACCTGCAGCGTATAAAGGATCTGCAAAACAAAACACCAATCCATCTGTTAGTCTGAACAACCAGTCAAGACATTTTATTATAATTGTATAGTTTTGAATATTTACAGCTGCATTTTGCTGTTATTGCTATCATTAATTGGAGCCTTCTGTGTTTATTTTAAGCAGTTGAATATTGAAACTTATCACCAGTTACAGAGGCACCTAATCTTCAAAAGACTGAGATCTGACAGTGGGTCACTGGAATGAGATGTGTGAAGAGCCAGTTCATCCCTCTTTCTGAACTTGGTGTGTTACTTCCAAAGAGTTCTGACAGTCTTTATAAGCACAGCCATTAATCACTGACTACTCCAACTAATCTCAAGGTAAATCATCAATAAATGATGTCATTTTAACACCTGATACTGAGCAGACAACAAAACCGCTCCCATTTCTCTTTGGTGGTCAAGGAATGCTAATAAAACCCAGGAATTAAGAGCAGTCATGCTTGGAATTGGCTTTTGTCCACTGTTGCATTTAACACTTCCATTTAGAAAGATAAGAAAGCTTGCACTTCTCAACTAATTCACTTCCAGAATACTGACTCATCTGTTTTTCTATTCGGAAGAAGGTGCTGAACATGCGGAGTAGAAATCACACCTCTCACTCGATAACTAACATTTTTAGATATCTCTCATTTAGACATGGCACTATGGTCCTGATCATCATTACAAATTTTGCTCCTTCCTTTCACTTGGAAATCTAGGAGAGAAAAACTGACAGTCTTATTCATCTGCAGATTTTCTCGTGTTTGAGTTTTATTTTAGATAATTTTTGTTGGGGGGGGTGGGGGAAATTCTGGTCAAGATGGTGCCAGTGAACAACAATTCCCCAGGCTAGTCAATCATTTCAGCTTTCTACATCTTCTACCTTAATTTTGTTCTTGAAACTTGGAACCGGTGACTTACAGTCTGTAGTTCGAATAAGTGCATCTAGCGCTCTGCTGTTCCCAGGGAAACTCTAGGAAAGAAAGCTGAGCACTAGCTACCATGAAGAGAAGCTCAGAAATTAGATGAATGGGGATGATCTCTCACCGATTAAAGCACTGAGGAAGATTGAAACATTGAGGTAAATGCGGAGGGGAGCAAGTGGTTCACGGACAGGCTGCCGGTTTGTGCCGCTTTCTCGGTTCATATCACTTTACCGGGGAGGCCTCTGGTTCGAGTCGCTGCCCTTGGAGGGCAACTGGTTTGAGTCACTACCATTGGAGAGCTGGCTGGTCTGAGTCGCTTCCCCGGAGAGCCCATTGGTTCAAATCGCTGCCATTAAAGTGGACACTGGGGCCATAAGTTTGAGCCGCTGCCATTGGAGAGGCCACTGGTTTGAGCCTGCCATCAGAGGGGCTGCTGGTTTGAGTTGCTGCCCTGGGAGGGGCTGCTTTTTCGAGTTGCTGCCTTCAGAGGGGCTGCTGGGTCCCAATGCTCTTGGTGATGTTATCAAAGTTCTGAGATTTATGGATTGGACTGTAGTTCATATTGGCCTCTTTCAGTGCTATGTTTTTAGTGTTCTCTCTGTTCCTTCTTGTTGTGGATTGGTGGGCTGTGGGCTTAGGTGATCTGTTAGTTTTTGTGTGAGGGAGGGTTTGGGACCCTGCATAAACAGTGGAAGAAGCAAACCATCTCCCGAACAACACACCTGCTTCTCCCACGCTAAAGATGCTCCTGCATTGGCCTCATCAGACCCACAAAACTGGAGAAGAAGCAATTCATAATCGATCCTCAGGACCACCTAAGAAGGACAGATACTATAAGGCAGACTTCAGTGTCACTCTGGATTGATGACTTGAAACAGGCTCCCAGGTAACCTTCCACCTCTGAATTACCTTCTGAATTTGGGAGTAGAAAGAATATAAATATTTTAAGAAATTTTTACCAAGTGGACAGCACAGAAAATTTGCAACCATCTACAGATCTTAGATATAGTTCCTTAATTGCCTGAATTTAGACTTTTTCAATATTTAAATTGCTTGAAGCCTTCCTGAGTATCATGTCCAGCCCTGAAGTTTAAGACCAGGTGGTAAGTTTCACTCTGCTACTACCCACATTCAGCAACAAAAGCACACTGCTCTGTAAACACAATCAAGTGGGAAGACGCACAGACATACAGTATATTGCAAATAGTCATGAAGTGTACATTGAAATCTTGTTCAATATGTAGACAACATATCTCCATGTAGGTTTATGAAAGAATTAGAAATATGTAGTGAATTAATTTCAGAGAGGACGTTTGGTCTGGGAGGCGACCTTCAATGCAACTACAGCTGTTTACTGTCATGAATTGCTTTAATCAATGCCAAACAGTCAGGGTTGCTTGATGCATCAGCGACCATTTCACCTTTGTTTGAACAATCTTGTTTCCTTTAAAGGTTTCCTGTCCAAATGTTACAATCTTTCCTTCAGGTTCAAAAGATCATGTCAACACCACCTGAAGCTCACAAATAAATGGTCCAAAGCTCAATTCACTTAAGGGGGAAAGCACAAGGAAAGTACTGATGGTGGTTACCAGAACATGGAAACAAATTGAATATTCCTGATTTACAATTCTTTCTTCGGTTTAATTTTAGTCTTGCTTTCCAATTTATTAAAGAATTATAATTTATTTAGTTCTTTATTAAGATCCAGCACAGAATGTACTTGAGTGTAAAATGAAGCAGTGGAAACTACCTCAGTATATATATTTAAACAAGTTTGGATAGATTTTTCATAGGGGCATTAAGGGTTCTGGGGAAAAGGCAGTGAGGTGGAGATGAGTCCATAGCCAGATCAGCCATGATCTTATTGAATGGCAGAGCAGACTCGATGGGCCAGATGGCCTACTCCTGCTCCTATTTCTTATGTTCTTATAAATACATTTGGGTGTTTAGAGGTCAAGTAGGAGGAGGCATTGGGCCTCCTAACGAGTATTAAGGAGTATTAAGGTGTTGCAAAAGCAAAGGAGCTACTTATGGACTACAGGAGGAATGGAGACAGGCTAACCCCTATTGGCATCAATGAATCTGAGATTGAGTCCTCTCAGCTTTAAGTTCTTCAGTATACACATCACCGAGGATCTCACGTGGTCTGTACATACTGTCTGTATGGTGAAAAGACACAACAGCACCTCTTTCACCTCAGACAGTTGAAGAAGGTTGATATGGGTACCCAAATCCTATGAACTTTCTACAGGGGCACACTTGAGAGCATCCTGACTGGCTGCATCACTGCCTGGTATGGGAACTGTACCTCCCTCAATCACAGACTCTTGCAGACAGTGGTGCAGACAGCCCAACACATCTGTAGATGTGAACTTCCCACTATTCAGGATATTTACAAAGACAGGTGTGTAAAAAGGATCATTGGGGACCCAAGTCACCCCAATCACAAACTGTTCCAGCTGCTACCATCCGGGAAACGGTACTGCAGCATAAAAGCCAGGACCAACACGCTCTGGGACAGCTTCTTCCACCAGGCCATCAGACTGCTTAATTCATGTCTTTCTACGCTATATTGACTGTCCTGTTGTACGTACTAATTATTACAAATTACTATAAATTGCACATTGCAATTCAAGCAGAGATGTAATGTAAAGACTTTTACTTCTCATGTATATGAAGAATATAAGAAATAAAGTCAATTCGGCAAGTCCACAGAAGACAGAATTTGTACTGCATTGTTGGTATAATTCAGAAGTTAAGAATGAAGTTGTGGATGTTGTTATTCTGATATATTTTGCATCCCAGCTAAATATAAATCTCTTTGTGCAGATTTTGAATTAGATATGTCGCTATAAAGCTAGCCAGGAAGTCATGACAAAAGCTGGGGAGATCTACAGTCATTTAAAGTCCATGTTTATGAGAGGAGATGATTCTAGCAACAATACATTGAAAAAGAATCCCTCTGAACTAGAGCAGCAGAAAGATAAAACCAAAGAAGAGGAGAAAGAAGCTAAAAATAACACAACAAAGAAGCAAGACTTGGATTTTGCAGTAAATGGTGAGACCATGCCTGTGAAGAATGAGACTCTCCCAGAAAATCAAGAACAAGATCAACCATAGGCAGAAGAAGGGAATAATACTGAGGAGATGTTGATTGGCAAAAAAAACAGTGCTCCAGATTTATGAGAAGTGCTTCAGTCAGATGGTAAACACACCAGTGGCACAGAACCGGTCACAATGGAGATGGAGTCAGCCATCAAGAGTTGAGCCTTTGAATCCAAATCAACTATGGGACTTGTTTCAAGATCTGGGTTACTTTCAAATTGTCCTAGAACCTATTAAAGACTGTTTGGTTTTGTTGTCTGCCCATACAAAGAAGCTGAAAGAGGTTACTTGTTGCGCAGAGCTTTGTTTTTCTTCATTTTGTTGAAAAGAGAACAAAGATAATTATCAGCACAATTAAGATCTCTTTTTTTCATAACCGTAAGAAGGAGGAAGTGAATGTGATGCAAGTACAAAAATGGCTGCTTTTAATTGATGGGAAATTCCTTGGATGTTCTTCTGATCAGCAGAAATCCTGGATAAATGTGTAAGCAGGGTTCCTGCTGAAGTTCTGGCAGCCAATTTGGAAAACACCTGAGGAAATCATGATGCACGCTTTACTTAATTCAATGGACTTGAACGTATTTGTTCTCTGACTTCACTTGAAATTACTTGTTTGAACATTTTGTCATTTGAAGTATGTTCTTCATGATGGCTTGGCTCACAGAATTGGTCATTTTTTTTCAAAACCTCTTCCAGCTACAATGGACCATTACTCATTTCCCCCAAAATGACTAATTTCTCAGTCCGTATATAACTTCAAGGAAACAGAAACCTATGTAGACCTTTCAGTTTTATGTCATTGTAAAATACAGCTTTGTAACCAATTATTAAAGTTTGACTTTGTGGGAGTTTGTACGTGGTGTTGACACTGATGTAGTGAACTTTTTTTAAAGCTGCTTTGTATGGAGAGTAGGGTAGAAGAGAGTGACATTGTAGGGGAGACCCATACATGGGTATTAACCCCTTGAATTTGTTCCTCTCATGCCTTCCAAACCCCAAAAAAGCCATTCTATTTGTTCTTCCTTTTATTCTTAATAAAATGAAGTCTTGCCAACACTTATAATTTCATAAGACCTCAAAACTGTGGAACAACTTATTTCTTTGTCTTCCCTTTCTCCTGTAGCTTGGAAAGCCAGTAGGTTAAGTTCTGGGTTCACTTAATGTCTTCTGTTTCTTGATTAACCTAAACATTTTTTCATCTTAACTGTGGTGGTCTGCACTGTAAGACATGACCTTTGGCTTTTGTTTATTAATTTAAAAGAAAATAAATCCTATTGTAAAAGACCACCAAGGATAAATGGCCTTTAGCAGGTTTATTCAAAAAGTTTTAAAATGCAAACTTATATATATATATATAAAAGAAATAAAGTCAATTCAATTCAATAAGCCCCAAGGCCTGATGGGATTTAGTCCAGGTTATTGAAAGAGTTGAGAGATGAGGTTGCTGGGCCCTTGACCAGACTCTTTGTGTCCTCTGTAGCCACAGGTGAGGTCACTGAGGACTGGCGAGTGGCTAATGTTGCACCTCTGTTTAGGAAGGGAACAAGGGAAAATCCTAGGAACAATAGACTGGTGAGTCTCACTTCAGTTGTAGAGAAATTGCTGAAGAAAATTCTTAGGGATAGGATGCATGAGCATTTGGAAATCCATGGCCTAATTAGGGAGAGCCAGCATGACTTTGTACGAGGCATGTCATGTCTTACCAAGTTGATTGAGTTTTTTGACAAGGTGATGAGAGAAATTGATAAGGTAGGGCAGTAAATGTTGTCTGCATGGATTTTAGTAAGACACATGACAAAGTCCCTCATGGGAGACTAATCCAGAGATTAAGATGGATGGGACCTGCAATGAGTTGGCTGCTGGATTCAGAACTTGCTTGAGGATAGAAGGCAGAGGGTAGTGGTTAAAGGGACATTGGAGCTGGAGCTCTGTAATCAGTGGAAGTTCGCAGGGATCTGTGCTGAGTCCTCTGCAGTTTGTGATGTATGTACTAAATTACCTGGGTGAACATGTCGATGGTGTTTAGTAAATTTGTGGATAACACCAAGATTGGTAGATGGAGTTGTGGTTAGTGTACAAGACACTATCTAGTGGCAAAGAATACAGCATGGTATAGATCAGTTGCAGATACTGTATGTGCTGAGAAATTGCAGATGGCAGGTGAAGTTAAACTCAGATAAATGTCAGGTTTTGCACGTTGGTAAGGCAAATGCTTGGAAACAGTACATTATTAATGGCAAGATCCTTAATAGTGTTGCTGAGCAGAGAGATCTTTAGATCCATATTCACAGCTCCTTGAAAGTAGCTACACAGGTTGATAAGGTGGCTAAGAAAGCTAATGGAATGCTTGCTTTTATTGGTTGAGGCATTGAGTTCAAAAATGGTTCATAAATCTAACTCCTAAATAGAGGTTACCGGTTATTGATGTGCACCTCCCCAAAAAAGTAAATCATATGTCGCAGCAACGCAGACCGCAACAACTGTGATTGGTCTGCTTGGTAGCATCGCATTTCCTCCTACGCATTTCCAGTTGCTTCTTCTCCACCATGTCTGTACACTGATGATGAACCAAGTCATCAAATCTACCTGTCGACATGCAAAAATGTTTGAAATGCATTTCCTCGTCCATGTCTCTCATGAAGAAACTCAACACAGTGGCATAGAAACCCCACCGCCAACTAGCGTTTTGGCGCACACCAACGCATGCTCACTACGGCGTAGAGCCTACGCAGAAGTGAAAATCAGGCCTACCGTATAGGCTATGGCGTAGCCCATACATACAAGTATAAATCAGCCATAAGTCGTCGCTGTGCTTCACAGCACCATCAGAGAGAGCCACTGGGAGAGAATATAATCCTCCCACAGCTTGGAGACCAAGTCCTGATAAGGGAGCTGCCTCGAAAGACAGGGTTCACTCGCAGTTAGATAGGACAACAGGCGCTTCTGACAAATGACTGCTGTGTTTGTGCACAGACCTGGCGAGGCATATGACTCACCTTGCGGTTGCCCTCACAGACAGAACAAGGGATTGAAAGCAACACACACACAAAATGCTGGAGGAACTCAGCAGGTCAGGCAGCAACTATGGTAAAGAATAAACAGTCGATGTTTCAGGCCAAGATCCTTCCTAAATCCAGTATCATTACAGAGCATCTAAGTGATGAACAACAGCCTGCTGTGTCACATCTGACCACAGATGACAGAAATAAACCCACAGAGGAAAGAGAGCAGAAATGCAAATGCAGAAGGCAGAAAGAGAGCAAATTGTGAATAAAGTTTAAAGTATAACAGTAACTATACTTTGTAATGAAGGCTGTTCCTTGGAGGTAGGTGACGAGTTGTATAGATCAGAATAGAAAGATATTGGGGAAAGTAGATAGGAAGGGATCTGAGTTAAGGAAGAGACATCAAGATCCATCATCTCGATGAAAGGCAGACTGAGAAAGAGAGAAGAAATCGCACACAGTGTTGGACGGCAGCCCCCCAAGCTGAATAAATAAGCTGGGCCATTTCAGTGAAAGGACAGTCCAGAAGGGGGTGCCACCGGGGTGAGGTCCTTGCAGCTATTTGAATAGAAACCACCCAAAGCCCTCCTGTAGATCAATCAAAAGGACTGGTTGTCAAGGTCACTCTGATAATCTTCTGTCATGGCATGGAATGTAAACTGTTGCCTATGTACCTGAAACCAAGTTACCTTGCTGTGACCCTGCCCACAGAGTAACTACTGACAGCCTCTGCTGATCGTTTTATCTATCAAAGGTTGAAGGGGCAAAGAGGTTGTGACCACATTTCAGGAACGCATTTTTGTCATCTCTCCGTAGTCTTGTAGATAGCCAATTAAGGATGTTCGATAGGATAGATGTAGGTACGTATAGGTTAGAAATCGGGGAAGGGATTTGAAGAGAAGGGCATTTTCACTGCTCCAATTAATTAGATCCTCCTTAAGGTTGACCTTCCAGGGTTCAATAGGAAAGGTATGTTTTGGAGTACTCTGCAATTATGTGACTATAACAGATATTAATTCACACAAGAATCAGACTTCGGTTCTTAATGTAAATGTAAATCAGTTCAGGAAGTTTGCACTTAGCTCAGCGGTCCCCGACCTCCGGGCCACGGACCAATACCGGACCGTGAAGCACTCACCGGTGCAGTGGTAGCCAGAATGCACCAAGCACATCTTTAAGAAAAAAGCCGAAATAAACAAGCTAATTAATTAGAGCGCCTCTGATCTTAACACTGTTTTTTCCCCCCTTGTTCAATCCCTTCCCACCTATATTTGTGACACTTCTTACGCTTTGAATTTTTTCAATGATTTTAAGTTCCCTGGTCCCCACTGCCTTATCTTCACCATGATGTGCAGTCACTATATACCACCATCCCCCACCAGGAAGGTCTCAAAGCTCTCTGCTTCTTTTTGGATTCCAGACCTAACCAATTCCCCTCTACCACCACTCTCCTCCATCTAGCGGAATTAGATCTTACTCTCAATAATTTCTCCTTTGGCTCCTCCCGCTTCCTCCAAACCAAGGGTGTAGCCATGGGCACCCGCATGGGTCCCAGTTATGCCTGCCTTTTTGTTGGCTTTGTGGAACAGTCCATGTTCCAAGCCTATACGGGTATCAGTCCCCCACTTTTCTTTCGCTACATCGACGACTGCATTGGCGCTGCCTCCTGCACACATGCTGAGCTCGTTGACTTCATTAACTTTGCCTCCAACTTTCACCCTGCCCTCAAATTTACCTGGTCCATTTCTGACACCTCCCTCCCCTTTCTTGATCTTTCTGTCTCCATCTCTGGAGATGGCTTTTCTACTGATATCTACTATAAGCCTACAGACTCTCACAGCTACCTGGACTATTCCTCTTCCCACCCTGCCTCTTGCAAAAATGCTATCCCCTTCTCACAATTCCTCCATCTCCGCCGCATCTGCTCTCAGGATAAGGCTTTTCATTCCAGGGTGAAGATGTCTTCCTTTTTTAAACAAAGGGACTTCCCTTCTTCCACCATCAACTCTGCTCTCAAACGCATCTCTCCCATTTCCCGCACATCTGCCCTCACCCCATCCACCCGCCACCCCACTCGGGATAGGGTTCCCCTTGTCCTCACCTACCACCCCACCAGCCTCCAGGTCCAACATGTAATTCTCCGTAACTTCCGCCACCTCCAATGGGATCCCACTACCAAGCACATCTTTCCCTCCCCCTCCTTTCTGCTTTCCGTAGGGATCGCTCCCTACGTGACTCCCTTGTCCATTCATCCCCCCCCCCCCCCCCATCGCTTCCACCGATCTCCCTCCTGGCACTTATCCTTGTAAGCGGAATAAGTGCTACACCTGCCCTTACACTTCCTCCCTCACCACCATTCAGGGCCCCAGACAGTCCTTCCAGGTGAGGCGACACTGTGAGTCGACTGGTGTGGTATACTGCGTCCGGTGCTCCTAGCGTGGCCTTTCATATATTGGTGAGACCCAACGCAGACTGGGAAACCGTATCGCTGAACACCTACACTCTGTCCGCCAGAGAAAGCAGGATCTCCCAGTGGCCACACATTTTAATTCCACGTCCCGTTCCCATCCTGATATGTCTATCCATGGCCTCCTCTACTGTCAAGATGAAGCCACACTCAGGTTGAAGGAGCAACAACACCTTATATACCGGCTGGGTATCCTCCAACCTGATGGCATGAACATTGACTCCTCTAACTTCCGCTAATGCCCCTTCTCCCCTTCTTACCCCATCCCTGATATATTTAGTTTTCTCCTCCTTTCTTTTCTCTCTCTGCCCATCACTCTGCCTGTTCTCTATCTCCCTCTGGTGCTCCCCTCCCCCTTTCTTACCCCCTAGGCCTCTCATCCCATGGTCCTTTCCCTTCTCCAGCTCTGTATTCCTTTTGTCAATCACCTTTCTGGCTCTTAGCTTCACCCCACCCCCTCCGGTCTTCTCCTATCATTTCACATTTTCCTCTCCCCCTCCTACTCTCAAATCTCTTACTATCTTTCCTTTCAGTTAGTCCTGACGAAGGGTCTCGGCCCAAAACGTTGACTGTACTTCTCCCTATAGATGCTGCCTGGCCTGCTGTGTTCCACCAGCATTTTGTGTGTGTTGCTTGAATTTCCAGCATCTGCAGATTTCCTCGTGTTGACCTAATTAATTGTTTATTCATGTTTATTTTGGCTTTTTTCTTAAAGATGTGCTAGGTGCATTCCGGCTACTGCTGCAGCCCTGCATGCTTCGTGGCCCAGTATCGGTCTGCGGCCCAGAGGTTGGGGGCCACTGACTTAGCCTTCAGATCTTTCTGTAAATTTCTAACAGTAAATTGAAGTTAAAAAACATAGACTGCTCCACAGTGAAGAGATTGTATATGCATGAGCCAAACATTAAGACAATGGGTTTGTGTTACCGTAGATTCCAGACTACAGAGCGCACCTGATTAAAAGCCGCTGGCTCTAATTTTAGAAAGAAAATCAATTTTTTACTTGTACAGGCCGCAGGTGTCCCACATTGTAATATGAGATATTTACACAGAAAGATATTACACGTGAGGATTTTTTAACTTTTAATTAAATCCATATGGTAACATAAACAAATACATATTGCAAATGCTTTTTTTCGAACCGTGCCTGTAATGCGGCTACTTTTAAATATACGTTGCGTATACTTTTTTACTGAACAACATTCCAATATCTCCTAACGACTGGTAAAAAATATATATACTGCAGCCTACCAGGAAAAGTTATTGATCGCCTTTAACTTAAAAGCAGCGTTTTGGCTCCGCCGCTCGCCCCCGCCGTCCCGTTTATCGCAAACCGGCATTTCCCACAAGACGCGGTGAAACCGGGTGTGACGTCATAGCATCCCGCGATGTAGTACAGAAAACAAATATAGTTAAAACTCTTCTAACTTTAACTAGAAAATGAATTACTAAGCAAAAATATTATAAACTAAATAACAGTGTTTTCCATGTTGATGAGGGTGAGTACAAATGACTGATTTACAATAATTTAATTGTGAAAGTGCGCTTGATTTATCATACAATTTCATTGGACCTCTGTGAACTACTCATCAATTTTATTGGTCTACTGTTACGAGGCAAAATGTTTTTGGCGGCATGAAAAAAAATAATGCATTAGCCGCTACGTATTAAAGGCCGCAAAGTTCAAAGCTGTTCAAAATGTGGGAAAAAAGTAGCGGCTTAAAATCCGGAATCTACGGTAATTGGCTTGCATCAAACCAGGCAACATGGCAAAGTTATTTGCACCATTGTGACTTGAGTGTAAGCTGGCAGACAAGGCGATGTTGTCACTTAACATATGGTCACAGGTATAGACAATCAATAGTTTCTGTGTACTAATAAGTGTGAGGTGGTTCATTTTGGTAGATCAAATATGATGGCAGAATATAGTATTAATGGTAAAACTCTTGGCAGTGTGGAGGATCAGAGGGATCTGGAGGTTCAAGTCCACAGGACACCCAAAGCTGCTGCGTAGGTTGACTCTGCGGTGGAGAAGGCATACGTTGCATTGGCCTTCATCAATCATGGGATTGGGTTTAGGAGCCGAGAGGTAATGTTGTAGCTATATAGGACCCTGGTCAGACCCCACGGAATACTGTGCTCAGTTCTGGTCGCCTCACTACAGGAAGGACGTGCAAACCATAGAAAGGGTGTAGAGGAGACTTATAAGGATGTGGCCTGAGAGTAGGTTGAGTGAATTTGGCCTTTACTCCTTGGAGTGATGGAGGATGAGAGGTGACCCGATAGAGGTGTACAAGATGATGAGAGGAATTGATTGTGTAGATAGTCAGAGGCTTTTTCCCAGGGCTGAGATGGCTAGCATGAGAGGGCACAGTTTTAAGGTGCTTGGAAGGAGGTACAGAAGAGATGTCAGGTGTAAGTTTTTACGTAGAAAGTGCTGAGTGCATGGAACAGGCTGCCGGCGACAGTGATGGAGGCGGATACAACAGGGTTTTTTAAGAGCCTCCTGGATAGGTACAGGGAGCTTAGAAAAACAGAGGGCTATGGGTAACCCTAGGTAATTTCTAAGATAAAGACATGTTCAGCACAGCTTTGTGGTGTAGGTTTTTTATGATTTTTTATTTTTTTGATCATAGTTGTGTACTCAGAGACAGCCCTGACAAAATTTAGGGCCTCTGGCTCTCTGTCATCAAAAGGCTTTCATTTCTCCCAAAGGCATTTGGACCTTCAGAGGTGTCTGATAAATGAAAGTGCATCGCAAAAGAACCGTTAGTCAACCCAAAATAATAAAACAAACAATGTCATTGTAACTATTGAAATTATAATGAATCACCTCCTGTTATCGCTGATCTTACGGCTATAAAAATGTGATGTACCTTTGGGTTTGTGCGCATCTGCCAAGAGTGTCTCCAGAATGATGCCAGCTGGTTGTACTGAATAAAGACTGCTTTAGTGTCTCTCTGGTGACATCAATCACAGTCACAGAATGATCCAATGAAAAAAGTCCCAAACTGCTCAACCTCTGTCCCAACGTTTGCTGACAATACAGCCATTGTTGGTAGAAACTCAGGTGGTGAGGAGAGGGTGTACAGGAGTGAGATATGTCAACTAGTGGAATGATGCCACAGCAACAACCTGGCACTCAACGTCAGTAAGATGAAAGAGCTGATTGTGGACTTCAGGAAGGGTAAGACGAAGGAGCACATACCAATCCTCATAGAGGGATCAGGATTGGAGAGAGTGAGCAGCTTCAAGTTCCTTGGTGTCAAGATCTCTGAGGATCTAACCTGGTTCCCACATATCGATGTAGTCATAAAGAAGGCAAGACAGCAGCTGTACTTTATTAGGAGCTTGAAGATAGTTGGCATGTGTGGAAGAAAATATCCAGAGCTGACACTGTATTGAGCAAGGAAGGGTTAATGATCTTTAAATGTAAAATCAAAGTCTACTGTGACTAATGTATTCTGTGCTGCTGACAATGTGCCTTTCAGTGAGGATGATTAAAATAACTATGTTTGTATTTGTTATTCAAAGAATCATCACATGTCTGATATACTCTTTTGAGAAATTAACACTGAAGTAAATGTGTAACTGCTCAGGGACATATCCTGCAACTTTTCTACTCAGCAGAACTGCCATCAAAGATCCTCTTTCTGATTATGTGTTTTTCTCTCATATGCTTGGGATATAAATAAGAGCGTGACCCATTGTCAGACAGAGTCTCACAAACTCCGCTTTGAGGAGGATGGGCTCTCCATGATATCATGCTACAATAAAGGCGTTCTGAAGCGATCTCCCTCCGTGTCCGAATGTTAGTTCTTTTTCCACAATGACAGCATGTCAACAAATACACACAAAAACTTCCATAGTTGTAACGTGGAGAGCATTCTGACAGGCTGTATCACTGTCTGGTATGGAGGGACTACTGCACAGGACTGAAAGAAGCTGCAGAAAATAGTAAATCCAGTCGGCTCCATCTTGGGCACTAGCCTACAAAGTACCCAGGACATCTTTAGGGAAGCGGTGTCTCAGAAAGGCAGCGTCCATTATTAAGGACCTCCAGCACCCAGGGCATGATGCCCTTTTCTCATTGTTACCATCAGTAGGAGGTACAGAAGCCTGAAGGCACACACAGCGATTCAGGAACAGCTTCTTCCCCTCTGCCATCCGATTCCTAAATGGACATTGAAGCTTTGGACACTACCTCACTTTTTTTTAATATACAGTTTTCTGTATATCTACACATTTAAAAAAAATCTATCCAATACATGTAATTGATTTACTTGTTTATTTATTGTTATGTTTGATTTTATTTATTTTTCTCTCTCTCTCTGCTAGATTATGTATAGCATTGAAATGCTGCAGCTAAGTTAAGAAACTTCACGTCACATGCCGGTGATAGTAAACCTGATTCTGATTCCCCCACATCTCAGTCAAGTGATCACACCAGGCAAGTTAAAGCAGACACAAGATGGTAAGGAAGTGAGGTGTACAAGATAGTGAGAGGCATTGATCGTGAGGATAGTCAGAGGCTTTTCCCCAGGGCTGAAATGGCTAGCATGAGAGGGCACAGTTTTAAGCTGCTTGGAAGAAGGTACAGAGGAGATGTCAAGGGTAAGTTTTTTACAGAGAGTGGTGAGTGCGTGGAATGGACTGCTGGTGGCGGTGGTGGAGGCGGAAACAATAGGGTCTTTTAAGAGACTCCTGAATAGGTACATGAAGCTTAGAAAAATAGAGGGCTACGTGTAAGCCTTGGTAGTTCTAAGTTAAGGACATGTTCAGTACAGCTTTATGGGCTGAATGGCCTGTATTGTGCTGTAGATTTTCTATGTTTCTTCTATGTTTAAGCTACTTTTGACTATTATGCATTCCTGTAATTTGAGAAATTCTTTAGAGCAATGTATGTAAGTGGTGAATAATAAACTAGATTAAGTTGAGTCCAGATTCACATGTGGAGTGCCCACCTGTCTGTACTAATCTTATGTGGATACAGTAGGCTGACCAAGGTATCCTCTGATTCCGAGAGTCTTCCCACAAGGTGCAGTAATCCATAAGGAGGACTAGGATTTCCTGCCCTTTGATCTTCTTTTGCAAGGTCACTGCAATCAAAGGTCTTTGAACTTTGTTCAGAAGTCTGATGGTCAGAACTACTCAAAACCGTCAAATAGGATTACAATTGCAAATACATAAAATGTGCACTATGGAAAAGATATTTATTTAAAAGGTAACTCAATGACCCAGAAATTAATTCAAAATATATGCATAAATCAAATAAAGAATCAGAATCAGATTTAATATCACTGTTATATGTCATGAAATTTGTTGTTATGTGGCATTAGTACACTGCAATATGCTAGTACCCATGATGGAGCTGGCTGAGTTTACAACTTTCTGCACTTTTTCTGATCCTGTGCAATGGCCCCTCCAAACCAGATTGTGATGCAGCCTGTTAGAGTGCTCTCCATGGTACATCTGTAGAAACTTATGAGAGTCTTTAGTGACATACCAAACCTCTCACAAATTAAAAATTCATGTTTATCATTTTACTCAGAGTCACAACCTCATTAAGTAAGTAAGGATCACCTGAAATTCGAAAAATATGCAGTAAGTAATGTGGGCATCTTGTTCATCTGCCTAACTTAGTGAAATTGAAAGGAATTTGGAGAGAGCTTACTAGACTAACACCAAGGATGGCAATTAGTCTTGTCATGTTATGCGGGATGGTTGGACAGCCCAGTTATCTTTTGACTGTTGGAGATTGGAAGGATGAAAAGGATTTGACTCAAACAAGTACAATCCTGAGGAGTGGATGAAGACAGGATGTTTCCTTTTGTTTTAGAACCCAGAACTTGGGGGGGGGGGGGTTGGTGGGAAGAATGGGACGTTTCTGTTTAAAGAACAGATTCCCATCTTCTTATATCAACTATCGCTGATGTAGAAGTGAAGCTGGAGATATTAAAATTATTGACTCATCAAGATCCAAAATTCAAGATTCTCTAATGCCATTTCCAGCATTTAAGTGTAACACACAATTAAAGTAGTGGTAGTGGGGGTAAGGTGTAGTGAGTTAGTGGGTGAAGGCACTGATTAGCCTTATTGCTTGGGGAAAATAACTATTTCTGAGTCTGGTGGTCCTGCCGTGGATGCTATGTAGCCTCCTCTCTGATGGGAATAGGACAAATAGTCCATGTGCTGGGTGGGTGTGATCCTTCATGATGTTATTGGCCCTTTCTCAGCACCTTTCTGTATACACATCCTTGATGGCGGGCATGTTGGTGCCAGTGATGCTTTAGGCAGTTCTGACTACACGTTGTAGAGTCTTCCTGTCCACCACAGTGCAGTTTGCATCCAATGCAGTGATATAGCATGTAAGAATGCTCAACACTGTGCATCTGTAGAAGGATGTGAGGTTGGATGTGCATAGTCTAGCTCTCTTCAGCCTTCTCAGAAAGTACAGGTGTTGGTGAGCTCTAATGATGTGGAAGGTGAAATCAGAAACACTAGGTCTTCCACCTAAAAAAAAATTTAAAAATAGTGTAATTTACAAACCACAAAAAGCAGGAGGAACTCAATAGGTCAAGTAGCACCTGTGAAGGGAAATGGCAAGTCAAAGTTTTGGGTTGTGACCCTTCATTTCAACTTTGTATCCAAGAAGGAAACATGGCTGTGTTTTGCTCCAGATTCCAGTATCTGAAGTCTCATGTGCCTTCATTAAAAAACCATTCAACATAGCATCAGAACAAAATACCTCCTGTACCTAATAAAGAGGCCACGGAGTGTATTTTCTTCTACTTGCTTGAATTTTACCAGCAATGGAGATTTGCCAGTTGGAAGACCAAGATGGTTAGGGAATTAAATTGTATTAGTAGCAACAGATAATCTAGAATGACTAATAGTCTAATTATTTTATGTAACTATTCAGCCTAGGCATGTACTATCTGCTGGAGTTTGGAAGGATGAAAGAGCACTTGAATTGAAACCAATATTATCCCGAGGAGTGGGTGTTTCCTCTTGTGAGAGAAGCTAGTGAGACTGGGAGTTTCTGTTTAAGAAAATAGAAGTTCCTATTGAAAGTAGTAACAAGATATAACTTTTTTCTCTGAGAAAGCTGTGCATCATTATAACTGTATTCCTCAGAGTCTTTGAATATTTTTAAGACCAGAGGTAATAGATTCTTGATTAGCAAGGGGGGGGGGAGGGGTAAAGGGTCATCAAAGGTAGACATGAATGTGGAGTTGAGATTACAATTACAGTAGCCACAATTCCATTCAATGCTGGAGCAGGTTGAGGTGGCCTTGTGACTTCACCTTCTCCCAATTCATATGTCCAGAACTTTGCAATCCAGTTTTCTCAAACAGTTGCCCTTTCAAACAATCATTCAAAGTTTCTTGTTTCAATGCAAACATCAATTTAACAGTTTATTTTGGAAGATTTTCTTAAAAAGAAATTGTCATTACACTTTCTTCAAGCTATGTCAAAAAAATATATATATTTCCATAGTAATCCAAAGGCTTACATTTTAAGCTTCACTATCAATCTTTAGCACAACTCCCATCCTCACAGATTCAACAGATTTCTCAAACATTTTAACTGCTTAAAAAATAAGGAGAATGAATTATTTATGCTCTATAGCAGTGTGACATTTCTGAGAGACAGTGATTAAAAGCAACAGATGAAAACAGCTGGAAGAATTTAAGTTTGATTTTTAACCTCACATTTTGATACCCACGCGCCCTCTAAGGAAGGACAAAAACCAGATTCATAAAAACAAATACAAGAAAAGATTCTTTTCATAATCACTTATCTGAATTGCTAATATTTTGAGTCATAATTTCTTTTCAGCAGTGTATTGTATCAGAAGCCTGTTTGTGTTTCGAATATATACAGTATTTTAAAGTGTTTTCATTCAGTCAGCTCAACAGAAATTAGCTATTAAAGTTACTGTAAAGATTCACATAATTCACTATGAGCAATTCATGGAAATTACAAAATGATTTCATAAAGGAACATGATTTGCCGAGCTCCACTTAAATTGTATGCAGCTTATGTATAATTCAGGCATTAACCTTACTGTCATTTCTTGCTCTTTATTTTTCAGATCACATTGACAGCAAAAGGTCTTGGGTGCAGTTTCGATGCTTAGTTCAAACCTGCTGCTGTTGCAATTTTCTCTTGAATGGCAACATATTTTCTGCCTTTTTCACTCTCGATGCCACAGGATCCTCCTTTCAAGATCCTGCTGCGTGGATAATTAAAACAAATTTGCAGCCCAGAGAAAGGAAGTGAAGAGTCTGCATTTATGCAACAACTATTACTGCATCACTGGAAAGCCAGCCGATATTTTTAAAATGTATTCACTCTTGCAAGACAAGGAAGGTAGCAACCAATTCGTGCTGACCAAAGGTGGGTAAATAGCTTCAGAATTTTGAGCCAATACCCTATTTTAGTACCATTAGGATAAATAATAGACGACAAAATGTGAATCCAATTGGACTGAGGGTCAACACTGTTCAAGTCCTTAACTATCCGGAGGTGTGACTCCAGACAGGGAGCAGCAGCAAGTTAGTTCATCCACATTACACATCTCCATGAGTTCCTCTGTGCACAGATTGCTAGTCTTTTTTAGATGCTGTTCATATCTGAAATCAGTGGGGTATAAGCAATGCCTTTAGTCAATATATTACTGGATCAAAATATTCACAGTTTACGTACTTAGCATGGATGTCACTTTGCGTACAGAGTGGAAGTTGCCAACAGCTGATAAATGCTCATCTAACACCTTGGCTAATTTTCACTTCCACAGTGCAAGATGGGCAAAGAGATAAAGATTAAAGAGTTGTTTAAGATTAAAGGTTGCTTTACTGTCACATATATATCAAAACTTGTAAAAATACATTGAAATGAGTCATTTGCATCAACAACCAACGTGGTCTGATGATATGCTGGGGACAGTCTACAAGTTTCACTATGCTTCTGTTGGCTGTAAGTGTTGTTGGTGTTAAATAGGCAATGTTGTTAATTAAATATGTAGTAAGTGATTGTTGTGTATAATTAGTAGGACATGACATGGGTGCTATGATAACTGAATGATGGAATAATTGAGAGGTGTGTAAACTGGGCAGTTTATAAGGCTCCAGGCTATTTTGTCAGTCAGTCCACCATTGACTTTCTAACCCATCAGAGAGGACTAAAAATCAATATCTTTCCTTACCATCCTCAAACAAATCTGACTAATCTGGCCACAAGACTCTAATGAGGATAGTAAAAACCACCAAGAGAATCACCGTGGTCTCCCTCCCTCCATTTGTGACATTTACCAGGAACACTGCATACAAAGCATTGTTGAGGATCCCCACCACCCATCCCACGATCTCTTTGACCCACTACCATCAGGAAGGAGGAACATCAGGACTAGGTCTGTTAGACTGGGTTACAGCTTCTTTCCTTAACCTGCCACAACTGAGGTCTCATCACTGTTTACTGTGTACCTGTGTGATGCACTTCATATCCAATTGAATTATATTTTATTAACTCATTTGCAGTAATAATTTGTTTTATGTTCTGTGTGTGATATATGTATTGTGAGTGCACCATGGTACAGAGGAACGTTGCTTTGCTTGGTTGTATATATGTGTAATGCCCTGGGTAAGGTTTCTACTGTTATGCTGTGAGGTATTTGCTTTAGTAGTTTTCTGTAAAAGCAGTGTGTCCTGTTGGTCGAATGTTTTAATTTCAGCTAAAGATAAGGAGCTATGATGTTCAACTTAGGAATGTTGTGTCAGCCAATCAGGATGGTGGGATTGGCAGAAAGTTCTAGGGAGAGCTGTGAGGAAAAAGATTTGTGATGGACAGTGGTGAGGTTCATGGTCTTTTGATGGGGGTTGCGCAGAAGAGAAGATCGGGAGGGATGCCTGTAGGATTCGTTCTGATGGGAAGACGTAATTGCACAGAGTGCTTTGCAAAATGAAGGAGTCCAAGATGGGAAGATCTACCAGTGACTGGGGATGAAAAATCAGCACTATGAGTATCGGTTATACCCAGCTTTTGGAAGAGATGAGCTCCAATGGTAATGTGCACATTTATACTGATCTAACTGTAATGGGGCCCTTTTTTACCCCTTTGTTTCTTTCTCTTAATAACTGTTTGATAAAGCTGAAATTGATAAATATACTTTCTTTATAATTTTATGCTGGTGTATGATTTGTCATTTCTTGGTGACCCAAAATTTTGTATGGGCAATATCTACATAGCATTCGCTCATATCGAGGTTTTGTTATATCCCAACATTCCTGTTTGGCTGAACCTCAAATCATATGGACCCTAGATGTATATTGCTTATGAAAGGTGGCCTTCTCACCACTGAGTCACATAGCTATTGAGCCAAGTTTCCATATGTGCCTGGTGAGGGGGTTACATATATACAGTCAGATGACAATAGACCTGAACTTGACTAAGTTAACTCTTTCAGAGATGCTAATCAAAGCTTTTCTTTTCACTTCCATACAGAAATGATCCACATCATCCACGTAAAATCTCTGAAGAATTCAAGTTTCAGAATTCTGAAGACCCAGTAGATTGAAAGCTTATGTTAGACTAACAAGATTTCTGGACCTAAGACCATAGAAATACAATGAAAAGAGGTCAGAACAATTCCTTGGGCCTTTTGCATTGCAGAGTATGCCATGGTTGACTTTGTATTTTCTTGGCCAATCCACATAACCTAGAATCACTTGTCCATCTCAGAGGGAATTCCCTCTGCAATTGGATCTTAGACTTCCAACCTTGAAGACAACACTCTGTGTGGATTGATGATAATATCTCCTCCTTGCTGACCATCAACATTGGTTCACCTCAGGGGTGTGCGCTTAGTCCACTGCTCTACTCTCTATACCCATGACTGTGTGGCTAGGAATAGTTCAAATACCATCTATAAATCTGCTGATGATACAACCATTGTCTGTAGAATCTCAGGTGGAGATGAGAAGGCTTACAGGAGTGAGATATACCAGCTAGTTGGCTGGTGTTGCAATAATAACCTTGTACTCAATGTCAGTAAGACAAAAGAGCTGATTGTGGACTTCATGAAGGGTAAGACAAGGGAATGCACACCAGTCCTCATAGAGGGATCAGAAGTGGTGAGAGTGAGCAACTTCAAGTTCCTGGGTGTCACCCCAACGTATCGATGCAGCTATAAAGAAGGCAAGACTCATTAGTAGTTTGAAGAGATTTTGTCTGTCAACTAAAACACTCAAAAACTTCTATAGATGTACCATGGAGAGTATTCTGACAGGCTGCATCACTGTCTGGTATGAGGGATGCAGGTGGGGTTACTGCACAGGAACAAAAAAGCTACAGAAAGTAGTAAAATTAGTTAGCTCCATCATGGGTACTAGCTTCCGTAGTACCCAAGTAATCTTCAAGGAGTGATGCCTCAGAAAGGTGACGTACATTATTAAGGACCCCCATCATCCAGGGCATGCCCTCTTCTGAATGTTACCATCAGGAAGGAGGTACAGAAGCCTGGAGGCACACACTCAATGATTCAGGAACAGCTTCTTCCACTCCACCATCCAATTCCTAAATAGACATTGAACCCATGAACTCTACCTCACTTCTCCATTTAATATACAGAATATTATTTCTGTTTTTGCACTATTTTTAATCTATTCAATATACATATATACACTTATTGTAATTTTATTTATTTACCTTTTCTTTCTATATTATTATATATCACATTGAACTGCTGCTGCTACGTTAACAAATTTCACGACACATGCTTGTGATAATAAAGCTGATCCTGACTTCTGAAGGCTGAATCCCTTTTCTAGAGATGATCGCCCCAGTTTAAAGAAACATCATCTTAGCATCTGTCTTGTCAGCCCCTGTTTGTTTCAAAGTCAGGCGATACAGTGTTGCTTGCACTAAAAGAAGCTGGCCAGCTTATTCTAGTTATAAAATGTCTCAGATAAAGGTTATTGTTGTCATAGTTAGTCTTATAACATCAGTATGTATCTCTCGCAATGTCATGCACTCCTCCCCTTCCTCTGACAATTCACAAACCTCATAAAACCCAAATTTAAACAACCATGGCTCTTGGCAGTACTCAAATAACATTTTACTTTGCCCATTCTTCATCTGATTTGTCTCTCCCATGTAATTTCATATGAAGCAGTTCAGGGTTTCCCATGTAAATAACATATGAGCAGCAGAATCAAAGGAAGTAAACAGCTGTCAGGACTGACCTCCATAATCCTCCCGAGTAATCCCTTCCACATTGTTCCAATTCGTTACACCCTCAGCATGATGACCTCCTACCGCTTTTTTATATATTTAATTGAAAGGGCTCCCTTTGTTCAGTGGGCTGATACCAATCAGAATCATCCCCTACTCTCACAAAAGTCATCATCTTTTGTCAGGCTCTCCTATACCTGATCATTGTGAGCAAAGATATTTTCTTCTCACATAGTTTTGCCCAGATGCCTTCAATGTACAAAGTGATGTGAATCTTTTGTAATTTCAAAAATAAAATGTATTTATAGAATACATAGAACGTGCAAAGGAATGCATGGCTTTCTTACATACAAGAGAAAATCTGCAACACACACAAAATGCTGGAGGAACTCAGCAGGCCAGGCAGCATCTGTGGGAAAAAAGTATAGTCATTGTTTTGGGCTGAGTCCCTTCCGCAGGACTGGAGAAAAAAGATGAGGAGTAGATTTAAAATGTGGGAGAAGGGAAAGAGAAACACGAGGTGATTGCTGAAACCGGGAGGGGAAGGACTTTTCCAGAATCCACTTTGCATCATCACAGTCAACCATTTCCTTTACATACTGATGGCCTCTCCACATCAGCTAGGAGCAAGCATTGTTTACTGATCTTTTTTTCTGAAAAGATGTCGTGAGTCACTGAAGCTTTATTCAATTCACAGACACCAGAAGACAGTCACACGTCATCCTTTGATTCCTTCCGGGGTCAATGCCATAACCATGTGTAATATTCATTGTTCAGATATTCAGATATTACTGTTGTGGACCAAATACTGAAATAAAATTCCTGCTGAAGGGTCTCAGCCTAAAACTTCGACTGTACTCTTTTCCATAGATGCTGCCTGGCCTGCTGAGTATCTCCAGCATTTTGTGTGTGTTGCTTGGACTTCCAGCATCTGCAGATTTTCTCTTGTTTGTGACAGAAATAAAATTATTTTGCTACTTGGACTACCAATCAAGATAGAAGAACTTTTTTTAAATATATAAGCAAATGAATTTTAACCTTAATTTCAGAACAGTGGAAAAGTACTTCATTCCAAGTTATAATAGAAAAATCTGTTGATCTTACTGATAAATACATCAACCTATGAAGTTATGACACTAACAGCGTGCAAATATTTCATTAAGGCTGTTTACTCATACTAAAATTTTTAGTTTAGGAATTACCATCACTGATACTAAAGACAAATCCCTAATGCCTTTGTGTGAAGTTCCCCTGTCTGCTAATTTAACCAGAGGTATGGAACAATTAATTTGGTTTATTTGAACAACTTAGTTCCTCTTTTATTTAAAAATCTTTATCAATCCACTTCTTTTCCTTTGAAGATAACATTCACTTTTAGAGAGACACATGCTTTGATCATAATAAACTTTCCTCTTTCTCTGCTATTTCTGTGTGAAAGCATTTACAATTAGATTATCATTGTCCTTATTGGTCTGAATTTTTGTTTTCTTTAGATCATACTTTCTAGAAAGTACTGTAAATTTAAAATATGTCTCCAGAAAGATTTACTTCCATAATGGACTGTATTATTACCTTTGTTATAAATATTTTAAATTTGTAATACAAATATAGTTCACATGTCTTTAGGAGATCCAGAAGTACAGGTTTCAGATAGTTCTGTCAATTCTTTGCCTATTCTAAAGTTCATGGCAAAACCAAGTGTTTTAGAGTATTAAGGTACTATTTAAAGTTTAAAGACAATATACACAAGCTCAGCTGGTCTTTCCCCAAGCTCAGAATATTTCAGACAAAATATTAGCTTCATGCTCATGGGTCAATACAGGTCTGCATGGCAGAGGATTTTGGAATTTTTAACAAGCCATGATACCCAAGAGTTTCCTTGTGACAAAAAAGCAATGTTTGAGTGGTTTTACAGTTCACTAACAATATGTGAACTAGTTCACACAGGAAACTATCTTGTAACATCATTAATCTTTTCAATTGATCAACACTATAAGAAATTTCAAACTAAATTCCAAAACATGTAAGGCTTATTTCCATATCGAAGCAAGGAATCAGCATACTTCTGAATATATTTTTTAATGATGGGGTTAGTTTTTCCATTCAGAGAGATGTTTCTGGAGCAAGGGTTTGACTTTCTATGATTAAATATCAAATACAATAGATACAAGAGGCAGGCCTGTTCATAAAACTCAGTTAATATACACAAAGTATACATTTATTTACAAGGCAACCAGGCTCCAAAACAACACTAAACAGAACTTCACAGAGAAAAGGTAATAAGCTGATGCCTGTTACTGTCTAACACAAGCCAAACTGTTCCAGTACAGCAACAACATTGTCATCTACCCGGCAATGTGGAAAATGTCTCAGGTTTTCCCTGTACTCAAGAAATCGGACAAGTCTAACCCAGTCAATTACCACTCTATCAGCCTTCTCTCAATCTATAAATTCGCTGATGATACAACCATTGTTGGTAGAATCTCGGATGGTGACAAGAGGGAGTACAAGAGCGAGATATGCCAACTAGTGGAATGGTGTTGCAGTAACAACCTACCACTCAATATCAGTAAGATGAAAGAGTTGATTGTGGATTTCAGGAAGGGTAAGCCGTAGGAACACATACCAATCCTCATAGAGAGAGTGAGCAGTTTCAAGTTCCTGGGTGTCAAGATCTTTGAGGATCTAACCTGGTCCCAACATATCAATGCAGTTATAAAGAAGGCAAGACAGCAGGTATACTTCATTAGGAGTCTGAAGAGATTTGGCATGTCAACAAATACACTCATAAACTTCTATAGATGTACCATGGAGAACATCTTGACAGGCTGCATCATTGTCTGGTATGGGGGGGCGGGTGACTACTCCACAGGACTGAAAGAAGCTGCTGCAGAGGGTTGTGAATTTAGTCAGCTCCATCTTGGCTACTAGCCTACAAAGTACCCCAGATATTTTCAAGGAGCGGTGTCTCAGAAAGGCAGCATCCATTATTAAGCACCTCCACCATCCAGGGCATGCCCTTTTCTCACTGTTACCATCCATTAGAAGGTATAGAAGTCTGAGGACACACACTCAGCAATTCAGGAACAGCTTCTTCCCCTTTGCCATCCAATTGGAGGAGGAGGGGAGGTGTACAAGATAATGGGAGGCATTGATCATGTGGATACTCAGAGCATTTTCCTCAGGGCTGAAATGGCTAGCACGAAAGAGCATAGTGCTTGGAAGCAGGTACAGAGGAGATGTCAGGGATAATTTTTTATGCAGAGAGTGGTGAGTGCGTGCAATGGGCTTCCAGCAGCAGTGGTGGAGGTGGAAACGATAGGGTCTTTTAAGAGACTCCTGGATGGCTACAATAGAGGGCTATAGGTAAAGCCTAGGTAGTTCTAAGGTAGGAACATGTTCGGCACAGCTTGGTGGGCCAAAGGGCCTGTACTGTGCTGCAGGTTTTCTATGTTCCTATGTTACTAATTCCTAAATGGACAATGAACCCTTGGACTCTACCTCACTTATTTATTTATTATTTATATATTATTATTTATATTTATAAATAGTTATAATATTTATCTATTATTTATATATACACATATATAATTTCTCTTTTGCACAATTTTTAATCTATTCAATATGCATATACTGTAATTGATTTACTTATTTATTATTATTATTATTATTATTTTATTTACTTATTTTTCTTCTATATTATATATTGCATTGAACTGCTGCTGCTAAGTTAACAAATTTTACGACACATGCCAGTGATAATAAACCTGATTCTGATTCTGATATAATCATCAGCAAAGGAATGGAAGGAGTCATCAACACCTACTCGGCAATAACCTGCTTACGGATGCCCAGTTTGGGTTCCGTCAAGTCCACTCAGCCCCTGACCTCATCACCTCCTCGGGCCAAACATGGACCAAAGAGCTAAATATCAGAGGTGAGGTGAGAGTGATAGCTCTTGAATCCAAGGCAGCATTTGACTGAGTGTATCAAGGTAGCCTAGCTAAAATGGAGTCAATGGGAATTAGAGGGAAATTCTCCGCTGATTAGAATCATACCTGACACAAAGGAAGATGGTTGTGGTGGTTGGAGGTCAATCATCTCATCACCAGGACATCACTGCAGGACTTCCTCAGGGAAGTGTCCTAGGACCAACCATCTTCAGCTGCTTCACCAGTGACCTTCCTTCTGTTGTAAGATCAGAAGTGGGGATGTTCGCAGATGATTGCACAATGTTCTGCACCATTTGTGATTCTTCAGATAGTGCAGCAGTTCATACCCAAATGCAGCAGGACCTGGACAATATCCAGGCTTGAGCTGCCAACTGGTAAGTAACATTCAAGCCATGCAAGCACCAGGCAATGACCATCTCCAACAAGAGAGGCTCTAATCATCGTCCCTTGACATTCAGTGGCATCACCATCACTGAATCCACTACTATCAATATCCTGGAGGTTACCATTGACAGGAAACTGAACTGCCCTAGCCAAATAAACACCATGGCTACCAGAGCAGGTCTAAGGCTAGGAATTCTGCAGCGTGTAACTCACCTCCTCTCTCCCTAGGAGGAGTTGTAATGTTTGCTGTTGTGTGCTGGGGCAGCAGGCTGAGTGTAGCAGACACCAAAAGAATCAACAAACTCATTCGTAAGGCCAGTGATGTTGTGGGGGTGGAACTGGACTCTCTGATGGTGGTGTCTGAAAGAGGATGCTGTCCAAGTTGCATGCCATCTTGGACAATGTCTCCCATCCACTCCATAATGTACTGGTTAGGCACAGGAGTACATTTAGCCAGAGACTCATTCCACCGAGATGCAACACTGAGTGTCATAGGAAGTCATTCCTGCCTGTGGCTATCAAACTTCACAACTCCTCCCTCGGAGTGTCAGACACTCTGAACCAATAGGCTGGTCCTGAACTTATTTCCACTTGGCATAATTTACCTATTATCATTTAATTATTTTTGGTTTTATTTTGCTATATTTCTACTCTATTCTTGGTTGGTGCAACTGTAATGAAACCCAATTTCCCTTGGGATCAATAAAGAATGTCTGTCTGTCTGTCTAAAGCCTGTTTTCCACCTACAAGGTTCAGGTCAGGAGTGTAATGGAATACTCACCACTCACCTGGATGAGTGCAGTTCCATCAATGCTCAGTAAGTTTGACACCATCTAGTATAAGGCAGCCCACTTGATTGGTACCGCTTCCCCAAGCATCCAATCCTTCCACCATCGACAAACAGTTGCAGCAGTGTGTACTATCTACAAGATGCACTGCAACAACACACCAAAGTTCCAGCGGCAGCACCTTCCAGTCCCACGACCATGACCATCTAGAAGGACGAGAACAGCAGATACTGAGAACACCACCACTTGGAAATCCTCCTCCAAGTTACTCACTATCCTGACTTGGAAACATATCATCATTCCTTCATTGGTGCTGGGTCAAAATCACGGAATTCCCTCCCTACCAGCACAGTGGATATACTTACACCTCAGGGACTGTAGCGGTTCAAGAAGACAGCTCATCATCACCTTCTCAAGGGCAACTAGGAATGGGCAATAAATGCTGGCTTAGCTGATGATGCCCACATCCTATAAATGAATAAATAAAAAAAAAGATTTATGCCCCAGTATGACATAATTGCTTCAATGATTTCAAAATGAAAGCAGACACTAAATTACAGTAAGTATTTGGCTTGAAGATAATGTAGAATGAGGAGTATGCCTGCTCTAAGGATGCAGATTATGGATGTAGTTTTGAACTATTGACTGTCTGCATCTCTCCCAATTAACAAAACAATGATAATATATAACAGGATGAAGTTTTAAGTGTGAAATGAAACTTTATCTTTAGAAGCACATGTAGTGATTACATCACGAAGCACCAATTATAGATCTGACAAAGATGACAATGAGAACAAATAGTGCCTTCCCACTTGTTGATTCTCTCAGTTGCTGCTGTGAATCAATTCCAACTAGATCTGTGACTGCCGCCATTTCCAACTGGATCCATAACTTCTGTCATCTCCAATTGGATCCCATCACTAAGCACATCTTTCCCTTCCCCCCCCCCCACTTTTCACTTTCTGCAGGGATTGACCCCAAGGGACCCCCTTGTCTATTCGTCCCTCCCAAATGATCTCCCTCCTGGTACATATCCTTGCAAGTGGAACAAGTGCCACACCTGCCCCTACACATCCTCCCTCACTACCATTCAGAGCCCTAAACAATCCTTCCAGGTGAGGCAACACTTCACCTGTGAGTCTGTTGGGGTCACCTACTCTTACTAGTGTTACCGGTGTGACCTCCTATATACTAGTGAGATCCAGCATAGATTGGGAAACCGCTTCACCGAGCATCTATGCTCCATCCGCCAGGAAAAGCGGTATTTCCCAGTGGCCACCCATTTCAACGTTCCCTTTCGAACATGTCAGTCCATGGCCTCCTCTACTGCAGTGATGAGGCCACACTCAGTTTGAAGGACACCTTAAATTCTGTCTGGGTAGCCTCCAACCTGATGGCATGAACATCGATTTATCGAACTTCACCAGTGACCACTCCCATTTTCCTCTTTCACCTTATCTCCATACCTGCCCATCACATACCCCGGTGCTCCTCCCCTTCTCTTTCTTCAATGGCCTTCTGTCCTTTCCTATCAGATTTTCCCCTCTCCGTCCCTTTCTCACTTTCACTAATCGACTTTCCAGCTCTTTACTTCACCTCCAACTTTCACCTATCACCTACTACCTTGTACTTCTTCCTACCCTCCCCTCCCACCTTACTCTGACTTCTCATCTTTTTTTTTCCAGTCCTGATGAAGGATCTTGGCCCAAAACGTCAACTGTTTACTCTTTTCCATGGATGCTGTCTGCCCTGCTGTGTTCCTCCAGCATTTTATGTGTATTACTTTGATTTCCAGCATCTGCTGAGTTTCTCTTGTTGGAGACTCAATATGTCAGTTATGTTTTGGGACTCAAACTGTTTAATCACTAGTGGTATTCTTCATTTCTTTTGTTTTGAATATAGAAATCCTCCTAAAAGTTATTTCCTCTCACTGTTATTTCTAAAAGATGTGGAGGAGCAAGTTTCAACAGCTAGACAGAGCATTAGGGGGTTGCCAAGCGCATTCAAAGGTCAAAGTTTAAAGAAAAATTATTATCAAAGTACATACAGTACATGTTACTATATTCTACTTGGAGATTCATTTTCTTTCAAGTACTTACAGGAACATAAAGAAATACAGTATAATTTATGAAAAACTGTCCATAACAAAGATCAACAACAACCAAAGTACAAAAGAAGGCAAAATGTGCAAATGGAAAAAATGAGAACATGAGTTGTAAACAATCTTTGAAAGTGAGCCTGTGGATTGTAGAATGAGTTCTGAGTTGTCAGAGAAGCTATCCACAAGTTCCGGAGCTTAATGGTTGTCGGGTACTAACTGTTCCTGAACCTACTTAAGGTTCCTGCACCTTCTGTCTGATGGTGAGAAGAGAGTGTAGTCTGCATGGTGGGGTCCTTCATGATGGATTTTACTTTCTTGTGGCAGTGCTCCATGCACAAATGCTCAATGGTGAGAAGGGCTTTGCTTGTTAAGGACTGGGTTGTATCTACCACATGCTATAGTCTTTTCCATTCTTGAGCATTGGTATTTCCATACCAGGTCATGATGCAACCAGTTAGGATACTTGTTACTGTACATCTACAGATATTTGTCAGACTTTGGTGACATGCCAAATCTATGTCAATTTCTAGGAAAGTAAAGAAGGTGTTGTGCCTTCTTTGTGAAGGTACTTACCTGCTGGTTGCAAGACAGATCTTCTGATATGATACCACCAAGGAATTTAAAGCTACTGACCCTCTCCACTTCTGATCCCCTATTGAGGACCAACTGACGGAGTTCTGGTTTCTTCCTCCTGTAGTCGATAATCAGTTCTTTGGTTTTGTTGATGTTGAGTGACAGGTTGTTGTGGTGGCACCAGTCAATCAGATTTTCAATCTCCCTCCTATATGTCAATTTGTCACCGCCTTTGATTTGGCCAACAACAGTGGGGTTATCAGCAAGCTTAAACACGGAATTGGAGCTGTACTTAGCTGCACAATCATAGGTATACTGCATAAAGTGAGAAAAGCAGAGGGCTAAACACCAAGCCTTTTAGTGGACCCTTGCTGATGGCGAGTATGGAGGAGAAATTGCTGCTATTCTTTGGACTACCAGTGAGGAAATCAAGGATTGAGTTGCACAGGGAGGTATCAGGACCAGGTCTTGGAGCATAGTGATGAGTTTCAATGAGGTGATAGTGCTGAATGCTAAACTATAGTCAATGAAGAGCATTGGAATGTATGCATCTTCAATGCCTAGGAGATCCAAAGCTGAGTGATGGGCTAATGAAATGACATCTACTGCAGATCTATTGTGCTGGTAGGCAAATTGGATTGCATCCAAGTCACTCCTCAGGCAAAAGATGATATGCATCATGACCTACCTCTTACCAGCTGGTGGCATAGTGGCATCAGCACTGGACTTCAGGGTGAGGGGTCCCGAGTTCGAATCCGAATCCGGCCAACTCCCTTGCACGCTCTCCATCTGTGCCTGGGTTGAGTGTCGAGCTAGCAACTCGACCTCGTAAAAAAAAGAGAGAGGGATGGGCTCCGCCAGGTTTCAGATGCCCAAGACACGCTGTACGATGAGCAATCACTTAAAAGATCGGTGCAGAAAGCTTGTCATGATGGTGCCCCGACTACTCCACACACACACACACACACACACACACACACACACACACACACACACACACACACACACACACACACACACACACACACACACACACACACACACACACACACACACACACACACACACACACACACACACCACCTCCCCCCCCCCGAAGCACTTCATCACAGTGTATCTAAGTGCCAAGGGATGATAGACATTGAGGCAGGTTGTCACATTCTTCTTAGATATTGGTATGATTGCAGCTTTCATGAAGCTTAGCCTGGGATTGTCACTTCTCGGTGAAGATGATTTTCTGGAGGTCATACCTGGACTTCTTGTACTTTCCTGGAATGTCAATGATCTAGCCCTCAGCAGATTTCAAATTGCTTGGTTCATCCAGGACTTCAGGTTGTTGAAGACTCTGAATGATTTTGTGATTTCCATGAGTCCATGACAAATGTTGCAAATAGCTTTAGGTGCTCTGGTGAGTTCCTGACCATGGCCTGGTCTACTGACTCAAAACTGCTGCTCTGCTTCCCGTGACCACCTCTTTGTGTCCTTACCTCTGGTGTCTTGCTCTTTAATCTCTGTCTACATGCACACAGGAGGAGGACAGCCAGATGGTCAGACTTCCTGAAGCGCATTTGGGGAATGGAACAATAAGCATTCTTGATGGTAGTAGAGCAGTGGTTGAATGTTTTGGGTGCCGCAGGTGATGTGCTGATGATAGTTGGGCAGAGATTTCTTCAAGCAAGCCTAATTGAAGTTCCTGGCAAGGATGTGATTGGCATTTCAGTCAGCTTGCTCCTACATTGAGCACTAGCTCGACATCTTATTTTGGTGATATGCAAAGTATAATCAGGATCATGGCAGAGAACTCACTTGGTAGAATGGTCAGCGCTTAATCATTATATGTACCATGTTGGGAGAACAAGAGTGACACAGGACCTCTATGCCTGAAAACCACAATGAGTTTGTACTGAAGCATAAGCCACTGCTTCTGTCCTTTCCTGATACTGCCTCTGGTCCATTAATGGATTGAGAACCCCTCAGGCTGGAGCATAAGGTATCACTGCCCATGTGTGACCTGGTATCGTGGGCCTCACATTTACTATCAATGTCAATCTGCCATAAGGTCAGTCCCTTTTGACCATAGACCGTCATTTCGAATCTGCAGACGCCGGAAATCCAAGCAAAGTGCTGGGGGAGCTCAGCAGGCCAGGCAGCATCTGGGGAAAAGAGAACAGTTGATATTTTGGGCCAAGGCTCTTCATCAGAACTGGAAACTAAGACAGGGAGTCAGAGTAAGAAAGTAGAGGGAGGTGAGGTTTAACCACAAGGTGATCGGTGCACCAGGAAAGGAGGGGTGGTGAAGGAGTGAAGTAAAGAGCAAGGAGGTCGATTGGTGAAAGAGATACAGGGCCGGAGAAGGGGAAATCTGATAGGAAAGGACAGAAGGTCATGGAAGAAAGCAAAGTGGGGAGGAGCACCAGAGGGAGATGATAGGCAGGTAAGGAAATAAAGTGAGAGAGGAAAATGGGAATGGGGAATGGTGAAGGAGAGGAGGCATTACTAGAAGTTTGATAAATTGATGCTCATGCCATCAGGCTGGAGGCTACCCAGATAGAATATAAGGTGCTGTTCCTCCAACCTGAGAGTGGCCTCGTCACGACAGTAATGGAGGCCGTGGACGGATATGTCAGATTGGGAATGAGAAATGGAATTAAATTGGGTGGCCACTAGGAGATCCCAATTTTTCCGGCAGATAGATAGATTGTAGACGCTCAGTGAAGCAGCCTCCCTATCAGAGTCAGTTCTCACCAATATTCAGGAGGCCACAACAGGAGATAACCCCAACAGACTCACAAGTGAGGTGTCTCCTCATCTGGAAGGACTGCTTGGGGCCCTGAATGGTAGTGAGGGAGGAGTTCTAGGGGCAGATGTTGAACCTGTTTCACTTGCAAGCATAAGTGCCAGGAGGAAGATCAGTGGGGAGGGACAAATGGACAAAGGAGTCGCATGGGGAATGACATCTGCAGAAGGGGAACGATGTGCTTGGTGGTGGGATCCCGCTGGAAGATGGCGGAAATTCCAAAGAATTATGTGCTGGACAAGGAGACTGGTGGGGTGGTAGATGAGGACAAGAGAAACCCTGACCCTGGTGGGGTGGCGGGAGGATGGGGAGATGTGCGCAAAATGAAAGTGATGCGGTTGAGGGCAGTGCTAATGGTGGAGGAAAGGGAGCCCCTTTCTTTGAAGAAATAATTCCAACACTTCTGCTGAGTTATATAGGATAGAATATTCATTAGAATTTTGCTAGATGAGTCCAGCCCATGAAGTGAAGGTAGGATTCAGAGGGTATGGATATTGCTTGACAACTTCCTCAGTTTCTATTTGAATGGCCATTTGTTCACGGGGCAGACCTTGCTAGATTAGAGCTGGGTGTGCTTCTGTAGATTTTTGCACCAGGTGGCCCATCTGATTTTATTGTTGTTTGTAGCAGTGGAATCACCGGCTTAATAAACCATTTCAAAGAAGAGCAAAAAATCAGCCATTGCTGATAAGCTTTTTCAACAATTCTGTAGTTTTGATATTATCTTTTCTGACACAAGTGAGGCACTCCAGTAATTTACTGAATTTCAATTTCTCCAGCCTCCATTATGAGAATTGCCTCTGGTTCCTTCCTCATAGATTCATAAAGTATGGAAGCAGGCTCTTTGGCCCATCTTGTCCACGCCAGCTATGTTACCCAGTAAGTTAAATCCATTTACTCACATTTGGCCTCCAGTCCTCTAAACCTCTCCTATCCATGTACTTATTTAGATGATTTATATTAATTGCTAATGTGCACGTCTCAACCTCTATTTCTGGCAGTTCATTCCAAATATGTTGTAATCTGAAATATTTAACATTTGAACTTTTTAATGGAATAGATAATCATTTCTATGATATTCAAAATGATTCAAATAATATTTAGGAGAGGGGAAACTCCGATTTCAAACCTCGGCTGCCTTGCGGCTATACCTGCTCACGAGAAAGGCTTTGGGAGAAAACCCTGAGGAAAAATCCGGAGTCGGAGTCCGGAAGGTGGCTGACTGCTGTTCCCAGCACCAGCACGGCAACTCCTGCGATGCTGCTGGCACCAAACTGTATCGACTTTCGTCGTTCCTTTGGACCTGTCATCAGCATGGAGAGGGGCTCCCACTGCATGGGCAACAGACGGATCTCCATATCAACTCTGCCCTGGCTTGCACCCTGGAGAAGCCGCTCCCAGTGACTACCAGAGGCACAGTGCCAATGGGTGACCACGACTGAGGGAAGCCACACAAATAATATTTAAAACAATTCTATGGATATCAAAAATTTACTTATATATACAGTAACGCAACTGTAAACATTCTAATCGCAAGAATAATCTACAATTTAGAATTACTTTAGTGTGTTATATTAATAAACATTTAAAGGATGATCTATATACTCTTTTGATTTGTGTAATTTAGAAATGGTAATATATTTGCTTGTGCAGATAAAAATTTGTTTATCAGATCTTAAGATATTTGCAATGTTATTTATATGAATGTCAAATTATCTCCATCAATTTCTTTTAAAAGTTAGCGAGGTACATCATGAGAACCAATCTCTGAGATCTCCATGTGATGGACTGTGATGGACTTTCTAATCTCTGTGTTTCAGCTGCCAATAATTCTGGTTTCTCCTAGAGTTGCCAGAATCAAAGGGGTGGTTAAGATGGCTGATGGACAGTTCCAGAGAAAGGTGCTGGCTGACTGCTGTGGATGTGTCAACATGCTCTGAACGTATATACTTGTGCTTTGCTAAATGGAAATATGGTGGTTAGGGTTAGATGACATTTTACTTACCTTCTTAACTAATTCTGGTCTGATCCCTTTTTCTCTAAGCCAGCCATAGCCAGTATATCAAGTGTTTCAGCACTATTTGAATATCACCAGCCTTCACAGGATAGATAAGTGATTTGTTTTCTTTTAGTAATTGTAACACGTTGTCTAAACTAATTAGATAGATAGATAGATAGATAGATAGATAGATAGATAGATAGATAGATAGATACTTTATTCATCCCCATGGGGAAATTCAACATTTTTTCCAATGTCCCATACACTTGTTGTAGCAACAATTATACTTACTTTTAATGAAATTCTCTTTTTTAATTATTCAGATATTTTCAATCTGTCTCTAAATGCCTTGCCAATGTGTTGCATAGCCTGACACCTTCTTCCTCTGCTTATGCAGTCCTTGTGATCAACAAAGAATTGCTCCCACTCTAGTTCTGAAGTTATTGATGAGATGCATCTCTGCCATAGATTAGGCAAGTGCTGGCTGAAGGGCTGGATGGATGAGTAGACCATGAGATGGTTCACTCAATCTTCTGCATATTCCTATGCATGGCACCAAATTCTGAATAATGTTCTGAATGATTCTCCTTGATTATGGATGGTTATGGGCCAGAGACTCCCAGGAGTCAATGGGAATGTTTGAATGACTCCCAGGAGTCAGAGAAATGTTGAATATCTGCATGCAGATTCTGAGTATATCTTTGAATCTTTTTATTTCTTTCCCCACTATAACCTCTTCCCATGACAGTTGTGCCTGCACTTTGTCCAGGTCTTAAACATTTCAGAGGGCATCCAGTGACACCTACAAACTGCTCTACTTTGTTGAGCTGATGCAATAGGTGCAAGTTTATTGTCATTCAACCATAGACATGTATACCACCAAATGAACCAACATTCTTCTGGACCAAGGTGCAAAACACAGTACATATAACTCACACACAACATATAAAGTATTATTTCCATATACAGATTCACAAACATATTCCAGAAGATTAGCATTTAGCATAGGTATCTTTATCAGATGGTAAAAAGTAAACAATATAATGCTACTTGTGCTTAATATGTGATGCGACTGAGCAGTGGAAGGAGTTGAGTATACTCACCACCTGGGGAAGAAGCTGTTTCTCATCCTAACAGTCTTTGTACTAATGCTATAGTACCTCCTGCCTGATGGTAGGGAGTCAAAGAGATTATGAAGAGATCCTTGACAATGCTAAGTGCCCTGCACATACAGCACTCCTGATGAATATCTCAGATGGGTGGAAGAGAGATCCCAATGATTTGCTCAGCAGTCCTCACAATCCTTTGTAAAACCTTGCAATTCCCATACCAGACAGTGATGCAAGTATTAGGACACTCTCAGTGGTGCTTCTGTAGAAATGATTTAGAGTGGGGAAGGGGAGGGGGAACTTGCTCACCTCAACTCCTCAGGAAGTGGAGATGATGCTGTGTTTTCTTGACTAAAGAGGTCGTGTTGAGAGAGCAGGTGAAATTGTCCACTAAACTTGGTAAATGGAGCTTAAAAAAATAGAGGACTATGGGTAACTCTAGGTAATTTCTAAAGTAAGTACATGTTCAGCACAGCATTGTGGGCCAAAGGGCCTGTATTGTGCTGTAGGTTTTCTATGTTTCTATGTGCGCTCGCAGGAATTTGATGCATCTAACTCTCTCCATGCAGGAGCTGTTTATGTTCAATGAGGAATGGGCAGCCTCCACCTTTCTAAAGAGCAACGCGACCAGCAGGTCATTAGGAGCTGTCCAAATTCTAAAGACAAGGCAACCACATCCATCCTGCAATAGGTTGCTGCTTATTGCAGACTAGCTCCTATACGATCTGGCCAATTAATCCCCTACCGCAAGCAACTGCAGAGAGAAGTACACACGGGCTGTTGGAGAGAGTTGCCGATTTTCAGATGCTGCTTCTCTGCATTTCCCATGAATGATTTTAGTCTCAGATTTGGTTGGCCATCGTACTATTCATAGATATCAACCTTGTCCAATTACCTTGGAATATCTTGCATGCAATGATGGAACTGCGTTTGAATGACTTGACAAGGTTGTCTCTTCCTCTCCTTACAGGAGGCTTACAGCCTCACAGACGCTCATCTCAGTACCAGCATTGGAAAATCCACCTTTTCAGCTAGAGGCACTTACTTATATTAGTTGACAGTCAATGTGTAAAACTCATAGTGTTGCCGAGCACAGAGGTGAGACCTTGGACCACCACATCCACACTGATATTTTTGTCCCCTTAACATTAATTCCATCTGTCCATGCTTTGCCTATACAAGAGCCTTTCAGACTGTCTCTTAAAAGTATGAATTGTATTTGGTGATGTCTGAAATATCTGGCAGGATATTTCAGACATCACCAATCATTGTGTAAAAAAAAACTTTCCTTCCAGGTTACACACACAAAATGCGGGAGGAACTCAGCAGGCCAGGCAGCATCTATGGAAAAGAGTATAGAAGGGCAGAGACCCTTCAGCAAGGACTGGAGAGAAAAAGATGAGGAGTAGATTTAAAAGGTGGGGGGGAGGGGAAGGAGAAACACAAGGTGTTAAGTTAAACAGAGAAGGGGAGGGGTGAAGTAAAGAGCTGGGAAGTTGATTGTTGAAAGAGATACAGGACTGGAGAAGGGGGAATCTAATAGGAGAGGACAGGAGGCTATGGACGAAAGAAAAGAGGGGAGGAGCATCAGAGGGAGGTGATGGGCAAGCAAGGAGATAAGACGAGAGAGCGAAAAGGGGATAGGGAATGGGGGGCTATTACCAGAAGTTCAAGAAATCGATGTTCATGCCATCAGGTTGGAGGCTACGCAAACAGTTCCACCAAACTGAAAAAAGCTTCTTCCTCTCAACTTAAACCTAAGCCATGAGAGTTCTACCATGAGAGAAAGATTCTATCTGTCTATTCTAACAATGCCTCTTAAATTTTATGTACATCTATCAGCATTTTAGATGGGTGAAGAACTTTCAGTTGCTTGCTAGATTGAAATTCTGAAGGATGCAGATGGTGTACTAGTTTCAAGTGTGTAAACACAATTTGCAAGATATTTGTGCTGCCTGAGAATTGGTTGGAAGCACATTGTCATATATTCCAAAAATAAGCGAACAAGTATATAATGGGAACTCCTCAAGTATGTAAGTTATAAATATGTCTTAGTCCAATTAAAGAAAAAGGTAGAATTGTATAAATTACTGTTCAACACCTTCAGCAGTTCTTACTATTGCTTTCACATCAGTATATTCTTAAAGAGCAAGAGAATACAGTTACAAGATTAGTAACTTGGATTAATATGCTCAATTTACTTTACATAAATATTTTAATAATTTCTTTATACTATTTATTGCAAGACAAACTGAAAGCTATATGTTTTGAGAAAGGTTGCCATATTTAAAACTTATTCAAACTCATTCTAGTTTTTAGAAACATAGAAGCATAGGAAACCTACAGCACAATACAGGCCCTTTGGCCCACAAAGTTGTGCTGAACATGTTCTTACCTTAGAAATTATCTAGGGTTACCCATAGCCCTCTATTTTTCTGAGCTCCATGTACTTGTCCAGGAGTCTCTAACATTTTTCAGTTATGTCATGGTTTTCATGCCTTTATTTAGATTTACCTTTATTTTTTATTTGAAACAATAGTAGATTCCAAATTAGTCTCCTTATAAATGACAGCAATTCAGTTTGAAGGAAGTTCTAGACCAGAGGACTGAGAATTAATTGACGAAGAGGTAATGTGTTTAACAGTATTTTAACTTAAATCACCGGTCATAAAATTAAAAAAATTAATATTCATTCAAAATCCTGCCAAAAACATTTTCCATTGTGTCAAAAGTCCACTTAAATAATATATTTGAAATATTTGACATTTTCTTCTAAACTTGATAGGCTGATTTGATGTGAAACTATTATGAATATGTGGAAACTATTCTTAACAGTGCTGAGTTTATATCCATTATATCCACTCAGTGAGAAAGCAACAGATATTTTAATCTGAAAAGCAATATTAGCAGTTGATCTCATTACATAATCCGTAAAGGTTTATCTCTGGAATGTCTGGCTAAATGACAGGATCATGACCTTAGTTGGTTGCAGATGTTGCACCAGTTTGACACCTGCAAATCATTTGGCAGTCCCTGTTTATTTGGTAATTCTTGAGTGCTACTAGTCTTCCCTCTGCTTGTTTTCCTCTGTGTAACTAATCCCAGGGGATAGCTTTGCCAAGGAGACACTTTGGTTTGATCTTTGTAAGAGATGCACATGTAAAAATTAAGAGGACTAATAGGATACCATGATCATTGTACAAAACAATTTTGTAAACACTATATCCAATTTTACACGCTCCAGGAGTTGAAATGCACGTTAAGAAGCTAGGATGTTTTTAAATGCAGTGAGCCTGAGCAGAAACTTCCAGGTTGCAAGCCACACATGCAATTTTACATTTATGTTTAGTCCAACACATGGGCAATAAAAGAGAGTGAAAGTATTAACTAAGCACAAACCACACAGTTATTGTTCAAGGATTCCAGCCCTCTACTGGGCTAGAAAATTATGTTGAAATGCCTAAAACTGGGCAACACTACAATTTTAGAAATGCAATCCTGCAAAACAGATATCAAAATCCAGTCTTTACTTATTTAAAATGGATATGGATATCATAAAAAGAAATACAAAACAGAAGATACTAAATATCTTGAAGATTTTTTTAAGGAAGTTTTCAGTTGGAGAATCTGTAGAGATGGAGAAATTACTTCTTTCTTCAGGAACTTTGAGAGATGGGGATAGGCAATATGTCCACAAATTCAAAAAACTTTGTTGTCTTTATTTTACCTCTTTATACAGCACATTGATTATTGCTGTTTCAATTTCAAGTGCATATTAGTTTGAACTTTTTGTAATACCTGAATTTATACAAATCTTGTAATAAATTTCAGAAATAAAAGTCGAAGTCAAAGTCAATATTGTTATTTGCTCAAGGTTTGTATAGGAGCAATGAAAAGCTTATTTGCAGCAGAATCACAGGCACATAGCATCATGTAAGCTGCATTCGGAAGAAACACATTAAAAATAACATACATAAAATGGTGGAGCAACTCAGCAGCATCTTTGGAAATGAATAGACAGTCGATGGGCCAAGATCCTTTTTCAGGATTGAAAAGGAAGGGGAAAACACCAGAATAAAAAGGTGGGGGGAGGGGAAGGAGGATAGCAAGAAGGTTAGGCGAAACTAGGTGAATTAGAGTGAGGAATAGAAGAAGAGTGGGGGGGGGGAAGGAAATAAATTACAGGAAATAGAAATTGATAATCATGCCATCAGGTTGGAGGCTACCCAGACAGAACAGTTGTTACTCCCTCTTGAGATGTATTAAATACATATTACACACAATTTTTGCAAGAAGACACAAAAATAGAACAAACAAAAGTATTTTTCTTGCAACAGGATCAAAATGTTCATTGTACTGTTGAAATGTATTGATTAAAGCTGTACTGCTCAGTTCAGAAACTGAATGATTGAAAAAAATAGCTGCCCTTGAACCTATCAATCACTATAATTGTAATATATCTGTGACGCGAGTACTTGATAAAGATGGTTTTGGACCGAGATGTTGGAGTATCTAAATCAAGGATCGAGACACGATGTTAAACTGGACCGAGAACTGAGCACACAACAAAAGCTAGGCGATATCTCCAGTAAGGCTTATGATTGGGCACTGGACCTCATTTCAGTTGCTTTTGAAATACTCAATTCTTGGTGTCCAAAACATGATTGCCAGTTAGTGGGCCACCCTGAACCCCTTAAAGGGACCATGCCTGCTATCCGAGTTAGAGCATCTGAGCCCCGGAAGCTGGCATGGTTGGGAGTGTCTCACAACAGGAGCCCCTCCCCTACTCCTGATTGCTCTGTCTGCTCAGAGAGGCAGCGATGGTAGTCATGGACGAGAGCTGAATCCTGATGTCTCTTTCAGGCACCCAGCACCTTGCCTTGGGCCCAAATTCTTCTCAGTCCAGGAGGCACTGCTGAACACTCTGAGGAGAACATGAACCCAAAAGACTTCTCACCGTGAAGACCTGTTGCCCATCAATAAACCTGGGTGGCAGTGGGGCTGATGGTGGTGGGGCTAAGGGGCTGCTGCAGACAGGTTTTAATTTAGAGATATGGAAGGTGGAGTTGATTTTTAGGGTCTTGGGAAGCCTCAAGGTGTAAGCCACCAGGTTTACTTTTCTCAGGACTTTGAAAGGTCCAATGAACTTGAACCTGAACAATGAACATTCCAGACTCCACCTGGAGAGGCAGATCATGAGTGGATGGCCAGACCTGTTGCCCAGGCAGCAAAATGGGTTCCTGTCTTCTCCTTCAGTTCACCCAGGTCTCCGCCTTCTAGCTAACAAAATCTCTCTTGCCATAATCCATTTTTGCTTGCAGCATTGGATGAGCCTTTCAGCCACAGGGACCTCAGCCTTGGTCTCCTGTTCTGGAAAGAGAAGCAGAAGATAACCAAACGAGCACTCAAACAGTGACATTGCATGCACTGAATGCTGTGAGGTGTGGTGGGCAACCTCTGCCCACATCAAATGGTTCCACCACTCATCAGATCATTCTGAGGCCAGGCATTTAAGTCTATGCCCTAAATCCTGTTTGGTCTGTTCCGTCTAGCCTTTGGACTGCAGGTGGAACCCAGAGGAAATGCTTGCTGTTGCCCCTATCAGCTTACTGAATACCTTCCAGAAATGTGATGTGAATTGTGGACCATGATCCAAGCCAATATCCACTGGAAATCCATGGATCGTGAAGACCTGGTGCAGGAGAATTTCAGCCTTCCCGTAGTTTCTCCAAGGCAATGAACGATCAGGCTTTTAAAAACTGATTGACAATTACCATGATGACAATCTTCCCCTGGGAAGACCCATGACAAGTCCACGGAGATGTGCTGAGGGATACTTGCTAAAATACGGATGAGTTTGGAGTATTTTTCATTGGTTCTACTTTTCTTCTGGACATCTTTTCTGATAAATCAAGGCCACCATTATTGCAGCTTTGCAAAGAGGAACTGAGGTTAATCCCTGAGTTATCCAATGGACATTCAGTCACTTCTACTATTTACATGAGAATGATCAACATTAACCTTCTGAGACAGTCCTTTGCTCCATCTCCAGTTTCATGGGATCAGAGGTGACTGATGAGGTCAAAGTGAGAACTGCAGACTCTATTACAGATGTGTCATGGTGGGATGCAAGAGGCGTCTAATGGGACCATTCCTTCTGCGGTTGATATGGGGCTTCTTTATGCTTCCAATGCATCGACTTGAGGTTTTCAATACCATGGTGAATGTTCCTTCTCCATTTCAATTTGTCAAAGGCCAGAGATTTACAAGCACATTTTGATTATTTCCCTCTATCCCCCTTAGTAATCTCTTCCCATGGAACAGATGATCAGTTTCGGAGGTCTGATGTGGGGCATACAAGTGAAATGGTATGCTCAATTTAGTCATCTGAGGATAACTAGGTCTTCTGGGATTGTTTTGCCTATCCTTTCAATGGTTTTGGAAGATTTTGCAAAGACAATGTAGGTTATATTTTTCCAGTACCTTCATGTGCCGGCATTAGTCAGTCAGATTTAAGAACCATCCAGGAGTGGAGAGTTCTTTGCTGCCTGTTAAACCATAAATTTCATGCCAGGTCAGTGGACTTGATATCCAGACACTCCTTAGTCCTTTCCTTAATCAACCAAAGTCTATGTTGTTGTATAGGAGGCAGTGGTTAATCTCATCATCAACATCTGTCTTTATCAAGTGGTGGCTTCACAGATATTGAAAATGGGAGTGTTTTCCAGGATTTTACAATGACCCTTCTTTGTTGGAGGGCTGTGTTGTACAGCAGGGGTAGGATGGTAAAGAACTTGAATCTTGTGTGTGTTGAGTAAGGCTCATCTTCACATATGCTTTGACATATGAGTCGAATGAGTCCCTTAAAATCTTCTGGGAAAGACCTTCCCTGTAATAGACAGCAGAGAAATTCTCTGTACCTACAACAGTTGGACTTGTCCTCTTTCCTGAAATTGGTCACAGTTGCAACATCTCTATTATATTCTCTGCTTCCTAAATGTAAATACTGTGGAGTTGGAAGTGAAGCTCTTCACAACTGATTAAGAAATGAAGAGTTGATCTTTAGCATACATTAAGTTTTTTTAAGAGTCTGATACCAGTGGAATAGAAACTGTCCTTGAATCTGAAGGAATACACTCTTAATCCTTTGTATCTTCTGACCCTGGTACGGGGAAGAAAAGAGGATGGCTGGGATGGGAGGGATTTTTGATTATTTTGGCTACTTTCCCAAGTCAATGAGATGAGTAGATACAGGCTGCGGAGGGGATACCGGTTTATATGATGGACTCGGCTTGTGTTCACAACTCTCTGCAATTCCTTGCAGGCTTAGGCAGAGCTGTTGCCATTCCAAGCAATGACCAGAAACAATAGGACAGTTATCCATTCTCAGCACTGAAGACCTGCAGCCAGGATTATCTGTCTGAAATGTTGTGCCTGTCAAAGTATAACAAAGTATAAGTAGCCATTTTTAAAAAATATCATTAAGCCATGTTTTAAGCAGCCAGAGGGAATCAGGTGCTGTTTGGGTTTAAATTTGTCAGTTCACTCCCATACTTCTACTGCATGAAGAGAGTTCATTCGTTGAAGCGTGAATGTAAGATAGTGTTGAGAGAAAGCCATATAATTTTGTTACATTTCTGAGATTCCTAAAGGACTAGATGCAGTAGCTGACAATCACTCAACTCTTTGGACTCCCAGCAAGACTCATCACATTTCTGAATACAAACGTTTAACTGAATCAGCATCATCAGAAGCAGGTTGTCTGCATCTCTCAAAGAGTGAGAGCCTACAGCAACAAAATTGCTTTATTAATTTTCTGAATTCAGAGGAACACTCGCTGAGGATTTCTTTGAGAAGGGTGAAACAGAAGATACTATAGGACATTTAATAGCACACTCCTGTTGACTATATAGATCTGGAGGGAGCCTACTATATGGTTCCCTTACACAGTCTGATTGCTTTGGCTGAAGGAATTGGTGCTTCTGTTTGAATAGGGAGAAAACTGCTAATGGAGCCAGGTGATACAAAGGGATTGTGGTGAAATATTTGGCAAAATCTGGATTTTGGAACAATACAAAATGTCTATTATGCTTCTTTAAATTATAAAACATAAGTGCCAGAGATTCATCTGAAAGTTATCACAGATGCTCCCTCACACATTATTCTTTCTAGGTGACACATCAAATCTAAGATGGACAGGCAACCTTCTCCATTGCCCCTTTTGAAAGCATTTCAACTATCAAGAGATTATCTTCCTTCAACTCATATCTTCCTCCATCTGTTCCTCCTCACAATGCACATTATTATGAATTGCCTACCTCCTCCCTGCCCCCACAGACAGGTTGGATTCCAGGAAAGGGAGTAGCACATGCTAAGAATAAGTAAACACAACCTCCATTGAAGACTGAAGAGGCTTCTGCTTCCTATTTTTCAGTGACATCATTATAAACACAATGCATCACAGCCCCCCTCAACCTTTACAGTGCTGTTGTCTCATTACTTTGCCAATGGTTTAACACTATTTTCCTCCAGTTCAACACTGAGAAGGCTGAGCACTATTGAATTCTCTGTGTCATATTGTTTAGTTCTTAAAAACTTGTATGCAAATTTGAAAGAGGCCTCTAAATGTTCCATTATTGTTAGTATACAGTACCTGAAGAAAGTAGCTAGCATGAATATGCTTTGCCTACACTTGAATATGTTTTACCAACTTCTGTAGGATTGTATAACAGATTTAGAAATCTAATTTGACCCCTGTTTTAGGTTAGGAGTGATGTGTACCAATTTAAGGACTTAAAATTTACCTGTTGTTTTATTTTTATTTATTTCAGATACAGCATGGAATAGGCCCTTTCGCCCTTTCGACCCACAGGGCCCAGCAATCCTCTGATTTAATCCTAGCCTAATAACCTACCAACCAATACATCTTTAGATTGTGAGAAGAAACCAGAGCACTTGGAGGAAACTCACATGGTCGACTACAGTTGGGAGACTGTAGGTCTGACACGGTGGGCAGCAGCACAGGGGCGCCGCAGGGAACCGTACTCTCTCTGGTCCTGTTCACCCTGTACACATCAGACTTCCAATATAACTCGGAGTCCTGCCATGTGCAGAAGTTCGCTGATGACACGGCCATAGTGGGGTGTGTCAGGAATGGACAGGAGGAGGAGTATAGGAAACTGATACAGGACTTTGTGATATGGTGCAACTCAAACTACCTGCGTCTCAATATCACCAAGACCAAGGAGATGGTGGTGGACTTTAGGAGATCTAGGCCTCGTATGGAGCCAGTGATCATTAATGGAGAATGTGTGGAGCAGGTTAAGACCTACAAGTATCTGGGAGTACAGTTAGACGAGAAGCTAGACTGGACTGCCAACACAGATGCCTTGTGCAGGAAGGCACAGAGTCGACTGTACTTCCTAAGAAGGTTGGCATCATTCAATGTCTGTAGTGAGATGCTGAAGATGTTCTATAGGTCAGTTGTGGAGAGCGCCCTCTTCTTTGTGGTGGCGTGTTGGGGAGGAAGCATTAAGAAGAGGGACGCCTCACGTCTTAATAAGCTGGTAAGGAAGGCGGGCTCTGTCGTGGGCAAAGTACTCGAGAGTTTAACATCGGTAGCTGAGCGAAGGGCGCTGAGTAGGCTACGGTCAATTATGGATAACTCTGAACATCCTCTACATAGCACCATCCAGAGACAGAGAAGCAGTTTCAGCGATAGGTTACTATCGATGCAATGCTCCTCAGACAGGATGAAGAGGTCAATACTCCCCAATGCCATTAGGCTTTACAATTCTACCGCCAGGACTTAAGAACTTTTTAAAAGCTATTATTAATGCTTTTTGAGATAGTGATTTAGATGCATATCATATTTTTTTACTGAGTTAAGTATTGTATGTAATTAGTTTTGCTACAACAAGTGTATGGGACATTGGAAAAAAAGTTGAATTTCCCCATGGGGATGAATAAAGTATCTATCTATCTATCTATCTGGTCACTGGGAGCATGTACAATCTCTTTACAGGCTGCAGCAGGAATTGAATCTGGGTCACTTGTACTATAAAGCATTGTGCCAGCCATTATGCTACCATGCTGCCCTAAGTTGATTAAACTGATTTCTAAGGTTCACATAAGCCTGCCAAGGCGTTCAAGAAAAAAAATGGCTGTCATCAGTTGATGCACTGATGACCAAGGAGCAGGAACAACTTTTTTAACATTAACATTAAGAAACAAGAGCTTACATAAGCTGGAGGTCTGAAACAAAAACAGAAAATGTTGAAGAAAATCACCAGGTTTGACAACATTTATGGTTTAAGAAACAGAATTAACCTTTCAGGTCGATGAACTTCCAGAACGAGAAAATTGAGAAAACAATTGTGTTTCAAGTTGCAGGAGACAGAGTGAGCAGGGCAATTGTACGTAATAGAATGGAGACCAGGTTTGTCCAAGCTGCAGAAATGCTGCTGGTGCTGCTTTAGAGAGGATGATGAGTGCTTATTAATTGTAGCTGATCTCTCTGCATGAGGGTAACTTGAAGAAATGAGTGAGGGCAGGAAAAGAATGCAATGTTGAAACTGTGGGACACAAGGGATAAACGTTGCCAGAAATGTGAAAGAGAATACTGTTAGCATCTGTGGAGAGAGAAAGTCTGAGATAGTTACATCAGAATTGCCCGCTTCTGACGCAAACTTTCAATATTTAGTCCAGAAGGTTGCAATAACTCAACCTGGGCATATAGATGTAGCTAGTGTACCTAAGACATTTGCACAGTACTGTACGAATTTTATGAATTACACTGCACTGCTGCCATGAAAGAAAACAAATTCCATGACATACGTGAGTGATTATAAACCTAATTGAGATATGGGTCTCTATTGTGGATTGAGAGTAGGAAGGGGGCAGAGAGAGGGGAATCGTGGTTGAAGAAAGGGGAAGGGAGAGGGCAGGGCATGGGAAGCATCAGACAGAGATTCTGTAATAGATAGATGACAGATAGACACTTTATTGATCTCAAAGAAAACTGCAGTGTCTCAGTAGCATTACAAGTGCACAGATGTACAAATATATAAATATTAGAAGAGAAGTAAGAAAGAATAAAAAATCAGTTACCTCAAACAGTCTGACAGGTTGGGGGCGGGGGGGCACTGCCATCACTTCCCCGGCTATAGGTTGACTCATAAATAGAGCCTAATGGCCGAGGGTAAGAATGGCCTCATGTAACACTCTTTGGAGCAGCACAGTTGTCTTAGTCTATGACTAAAAGTGCTCCTCTGTTCAGCCAAGGTGGCATGAGAGTGTGAGAAAAATTGTCCAGAATTGCCAGGATTTTCCATAGGGTCCTTTGTTCTACCACAGCCTCCAGTGTGTCCAGTTTGACTCCTACAATAGAGCCAGCCTTTCTAAGCAGTCTATTGAGCCTATTGGTATCACCCATGTTTATACCATTGCCCCAGCACCTCACCACAAAGAAGTTAGTACTGGTGACAATTGAATTAATTATCAATAAGTCAAATGTGTGGAATCAAATAACCTTGCCTGGTGTCGAAGTGCTGGGTATGTCTGAACCTAAGTCACCCTTCACCCCGGCACTCCTTCTCTGCCATTTGTCCCACACCCCTCCTACAGTGCCTCACCCTCACCAGCATTCTTCGCTCCCACTAGATTTATAAATGCGGTCTCTGCTCCATGTTGAGAAATGCAGTACTGTGCAAATATCTTAAGCACCCAAGCTATATACATATGTATATGCCTAAGAATTTTGTATAGTACTGTCTATATATATTTGATAGTTTTCTTTATTAATTCACAATCTATTATAACTGTCCACAATGTGTTGACATAAGTTATAGCAATATTGTATTCCTTGTTCTTGATGTGTTAAACAAACCAGCTTAGTGTATAGCCTAATTATTTCAGTCTCTTGGTGTAACAGTTGTTCCTCTATATATTTTTTTTGCTTTCAATCTCTGCCTTGCAACATCAAGAATTCAGTCTAATTACTCACTGTGAACATTATTATATGAAATAAGCCTATTTGTTCTTTCAATTAAATATGGCAATGTTTGGATGTTACATTTCACTAAATAATTACACTTTACAGTATACCTCAATCAATGCCATGCACCAAGACATATTTATTTTAATCATCCAATTTCTGTCAAGTACCATAATGTTCTGATGTGTATTATAGTGTATGTAATGTACATGGCATTTACACTTCTAAAGCATAAACATTTATTAAACTAAAATTGTTTGAAACATTTTTTAAAATTTAGAGATACAATGTGGAATAGCCCCAACTGGCCCTTCAAGCCATGCCACCCAGCAACCCACCTATTTAACACTGGCCTAATCGTGGGACAATTTACAATGACCATTTGACCTACTAACCAGTACAAATTTGGTCTGTGAGAGGAAACTGGAGCACCCTAAGGAAACCCATGTAGACAAGAGGTGAAAATACAAACTCTTTACAGAAGACACTGGAATTGAAGTCAGAATTCTGATGCCCCAATCTATCATAGGTCGCATTAACCATACTACCATACTACCATAGCACCCAAATATAAAGATCATTTTGTAATGTATGGATCTATTTCTTAGTACTACGTATTCATCTATTGTCTGCGCATGATCATTGTTCTCTTTTGCTCTGCAATATGAATACACCAGCTAAAGCCATCTCCTGCATGCATGCGTTTATTTAATATATATGTGGTTGTGCACAGACAAGTTTATTTCAAGTATGTGTATAAATGAAACAAATGCACTTCGTAAAATGAGTGTTGGAACTATACTTGTGGATCAAAAATCTTTTGATAGATCAATACCACAATCCCCACGCTATCCTACCACTAATCATGTCTTTCTCCCCTGCCCCTCTTCGGTTTCCTCAGGGATTACTCTTATCTCTCTTGTCCACTCGTCCTTCTCCCCTGATCTCCCTCCTTGTACTTACCGCTATAAACATGACAAGTGCTACACTTGTATTCCTTTTGCCAATCAACTTTTGAGCTCCTAGCTTCATTCCTCCCTCTCCTGTCTTCTATCATTTTGGAGCTCCCCCCTCCCCCTCCCACTTTCAAATCTCTTACTATCTCTTCTTTCAGTTAGTCCTCATGAAGGGTCTCGGCCCAAAACGTTGACTGTACTTCTTCCTATAGATGCTGCCTGGCCTGCTGTGTTCCACCAGCATTTTGTGAGTGTTGCTTGTATTTCCAGCATCTGCAGATTTCCTCGTGTTTGCAAGTGCTACACCTGCTCACTCACCTCTTTCCTCACCACCATTCAGGGCCCCAAACAAAGACACTTCACCTGGGAGTCTGTCTAGGTCAGTTATTGCACCCAGCACCCCAGTGCAGTGTTTTCTACATTGGTGAGAGCCAACCCAGTTTGGAGTGTTATGAATGTACCACAGCTCTGCGGGGCCGAAGGGTGCGGGGTAGCCCCCTCCTTTGTGAGAATCGCAAGATCACTATTGAGTCCATTCAGGAGACCCAGGAAATGAGAGAAAGACATGCAGAATCCACAAGTCGTTGGAATGTGTCATGGTCTCCGAGAGGCGGACCCATTGATGCCGGCTATTGTCTCTTGGAGACGGACTTGTGTATTACATCCTGTACGATGCATCGAAGCCCCAGGCAATGAACCGAGGGGGAGGTTGGTGGAGGGATTGCATTATCCCAACCTGATTGACACCTGAGATCCTGTGAGTCAGGATAAAAAGAGGGTCTGTGGGAACAGCCCCTCAGACGCACCAGAAGAAACGCCAGCGATCCAGTAATAGCAAGAAACCAGGGGAAAGGCCACGTGCGTCCGGTTCCATTTGCCCTGGAATCGGTGGGCCCTTTTCCACGGCCGAAAGGTTTTTAGCTAACAACGGGGAAACCAACTCCCAACGACTCTCGAAGGATTGACATCATAAAAGGAATGGGCAAGTTTTAAACCCTTCTTTCTCTCCAACCCAAAAGCTGCAGCTTGAATGAACTGAGTGACTCTTATATTTCCATCGGACAATACATTATCCCCTAGACAACGATAGAGCTATTTCTTATTGATTATTATTATACCCGCTCTTTTAGATTTAGTATTGACGACGTATATTATCTGCATGTTTGCATTGACCTTATTTTGTGTATTTTTATCAATAAATACTGTTAAAACTAGTACCATCAGACTTCAACGGACCTCTCTATCTTTGCTGGTAAGTGACCCAGTTACGGGGTACGTAACAGGAGGTCTGCTTCCACGAGCACTTTCACTCTGTCTGCTACCAAAGGCAGTATCTCCCAGTAGCTACCCATTTCAATTCAGCTTGCCATTCCCATTCTGACATGTTTATGCATGAACTCCTGTACTGCAGGACACAGATAGAGGAGCAACATTTCATAATACACCTGGCTAGCTTCCAACCTGATGGCATGAACATTGATTTCTTTAACTTCCAGCGCTCCCCCTCCCCCTCCACCATCCTCCTTACTCATTCCCCTCTTCTTACTTATTAATCTTCTTTTAAGAAGCAGAAGAGAATGAAGGTCGCTTCAGCCTCCCTCCGTATTATTGGTGTGTATTGATAAAGGCCAAATATCATGACTGCTGCATTTATGATACCTGTCTAAAGCCTGAAAGATGGCTACAAATAAATAAGTTTCACTTTTATTCCTACTTCTAGAAAACTTTCTGCAATCCTATCAAGACCAAGTGGACACCTCCTGCCTCTCCATCTGTCCTAAGCTATACTACTGACATATAATTAACTCCCTTTCTGCTCTAGTCCTTTTTGAGCCTACCCACTGCTATCAGGCAAGGTGGCCAGACATGTGCTCCTTCAATCATGAAATAGGCTGAAATAGAAGACTTTATTTCATTACACTGAACAATTTCTCACAACATTCAGATACAGGATTATTCCCTTTATTACCTGTTTTTGAAAGCGTGTCTCAGCAAATTTCTACATCTAGTTGTTTTATACCATGATCAATTTAGAAATAATGTTTAATAACAATTTTATAATCTAGTTTTGCATGCCATTGTCTGCTTCCTATTCATCTATTTGCTCTATTAACAAATAAGCCATTGTTAAACAGGGAGCTGGAAAATCCAAGAAAAAGGATGTTAAAATGATGAAACAGCATATGCTTTTGTTCCTTTTGCAGTTGAAACACTGAGTTAATACGTCCTCTGCAAGTTGAATCTAATCATTTACGGATTTGTGGTTTGAGTTATCTCACACAGACTTCTAGCTCTAATGAGGAAAACAAAATAAAAAAGGATAATTGAGCATGCAGATACAAAGCATGTTCAAAATAAGAAAGATTACAGGAAGGGTGGAACATCAGATCTAAAGGCCATAATTATTTAGGCATTCTAATGAATTGCAGTTAATATTCCATATGTACAGATTATTGAATTGAGTCGTGAAAAGCCAAGATTTGCCTCCTGACTAATCCTGGAAGGATGTTTGGTTTGGAACTATTCCAAAGTAAGCAGGTTTTAAGGCTTGTTTTAGAACCGTGATGGATATGTACTTCTTGAATTTTTTTTGCTAGGCTTGCTTTCTAAATAGTAGCTGCCACTTGAAAGACACAAACTGTTGTAAGTAAACTTCCAACTAGCAGCTTGTTTACTTTCTGGTCGTAAAAGAAAGTCAGTCTTCAGTTCTTGAAATGTAAATGGAAAGCAGTAATCAGCTTGAAGTCAAAAAACAAACAAGCTCTGTACTTTGCTGACAACTCTGTCTGTGGGTTGAAGCAAATGCTAATCACAGCACCTGCTTTATTATTGCTCAAGGTTGAGTGTAAGATAATGGGGTGTTTAAGTTGGGCTGTTTCAATCAGACAAGCTGACTCTTAGGTTCTTTAGTTTAAGGAAGTTTGCAGAACAGATGGATAATACCATTTATCATATTAATAACTAAAGTCTTTATAGCTTAGAGGTTTATGTGTTCAAAGAACTTAACTTCACAGCATTTACAGCCTTAGCTAATATCTAAGTCTCCAAAAAAAGATTTTTAAACCATTTGTGTTGAAAGGATATCCGAGGAATATGCTTGTCAAGCCATCCAAGTGAGAGAACAAGGGTATAAATGCAGAGAATAATTCATGCTTGTTTAGAATTAGGTAAGGAACATCAAGAAGCAACATAGGAGAAACAAAAGGTGAACAAGAGTCCTTTTCTTCTGCTTCAGTTTCTGCAACACACAATTCATTTGTCTGCATCTTGTTGATATGTCTTTTTAGTTTATTAGCCAGGAGCTAGCTTAGTTATTGGAATTGTACATGTGTACTGGAAATCTATAATGCTTAATCCTTTATGTTTAAGAAATGCTTTATGCTTTGTGCTTTGGAGGTGGTTTCTGTTTTAGAAATGGGTTGTGATTTGGAAACATTTAAGATAGAAATCCTCTGTGAGTTTTAAATGTATTTTAAGGATGTTGTTTGGATTTAAGCATGTGTCACTGAAAATAAATGAACTAAGTTTTAAACTACTTTGTTAGCTGGAAGTACCTTTCCTTGGTAGGGAGAGGGGACTCACCACTTGAACTGTGGGTATTGGCAGCTAAACTCGCCTTGGAGAATAAACATGGAAGTGTACCAGCTGTTGATGCTTGGGTAGTTACAGTATCATTTCCCTTTCGTAAGACTGCTTGTTATTTATATCCAATAGGGCTTAAAATCTTTGTTTGAGTTCAGAACCATGCGGTCAACAAACCCAATGCCATCACAGATGGCTTCTAACCTGGTCACATTACATCAAAAGTATTATATTTTTTAAATTATTATTTAGCAGTAGTCTAACTGAGAAAGCTCTTGACAAGTGCTAGTTCTTTCATACTATTAAAATAAACTGGTCAAAAGTTTAACTATAGCCAATAAAAAAAGAATATAGGAACAGATTCCTGTACAGGAAGCCAGTGCAGCTTCCCAAGTACAAACTTCAGATTTCGCAGGCAGTATGCACCATGCCTCCAGCTGATACTGAAGGAATTCTGAAGTGGCTACTGAAGTGGTTCCTTAAGGTTGTTATAGCCGATAGTGGTAATGGGGACAAGTTCCCACTACTTTAAAAAAATTCCCAATGGCGTGCACCTCAAATAGCCTCTGACAACCAAGTCCAGCTCCTGGCCTTTACATACGGCTTACCTACTAAGCCTGGCAGAATCATTTCTACTGACCGGAGAAGAGGCAAGGTCAGTTTACTAGCACCTTAAAATCAGTCGCTTCAGGCAGATAGAGTTCATCAGCTGTGGTTGGCTGCTCATCTAGGAGAAGGAAAACTCTGATCTCAATCCTCCACTGCTCTGTGGTTATAACCACTCATGGGGAAGGCTTTGGGAGTAAACTCCCAGAGAAAAATCCAGAGCTGTAATCCTTATGGTAGTGCTACATTGAGTTTAACGCTGGCTGGCAACTCCTGCGATGCTGCTGGTACCAAAATGTATCGGTCTCTTTCTGTTCCTTTGGGTTCATTAGATGTGTGGAGAGGGGGAGCTTGCCACATGGGCAACAGTTTGCTCTCCATATCGTACTGCCCAGGGTTGTGTATGTAGACAGCATGGATGCAACATCCTTGGTGAAGTCTGAACAATAGAGGCCTCACTCACTCACTCACTCACTTCAAATTTCCGGGAGGTTACAGGCCTTCAGAGCCAGTCATACTTCTCAACATATTCAGCAATACTTATTAATGTTATTGCCAGTAGTCTGGGTATCACCTCCACATGAATCTATTTCACATACAGTACCTATAAAAAGTATTCACCCTGCTTGGAAGTTTTCATGCTTTATTGTTTTACAACATTGAATCACAGTGGATTTAATATGGTTTTTTTGACAGTGATCAACAGAAAAAGACTCTTTCATGTCAAAGTGAAAACAAATCTCTACCAAGTGATCTAAATATAAAACACAAAATAATTGATTGCGTTAGTATTCACCCCCTTCAAGTCAGTACTCAGTAGATGCACCTTTGGCAGCAATTACAGCCTTGAGTCTGTGTGGATAGGTCTCCATCAGCTTTGCACATCTGTACACTGCAATTTTCCCTATTCTTCTTTACAAAACTGCTCACGCCCTGTCAGATTGGATGGGGATTGTGACTGAACAGCCCTTTTCAAGTCCAGCCACAAATTCTCAATTGGATTGAGGTCTGGACTCTGACTTTGCCACTCCAGGACATTCATTTTGTTGTTTTCAAGCCATTCCTGTGTAGCTTTGGCTTTATGCTCGGGGTCATTGTCTTTTTGGAAAAAAATCTTCTCCCAAGTCGCAGTTCTCTTGCAGACTGCATTGGGTTTTCCTCCAGGATTTCCCTGTATTTTGCTGCATTCATTTTACCCTCTACCTTCCCAAGCCTTCCAGGGCCTGCTGCAGTGAAGCATCCCCACAGCATGATGCAGCCACCACGCTTCACAGTAGGGATGATGTGTTTTGATGATGTGCCGTGTTTGGCATAAGACAAACATAGCATTTAGTCTGACGGCCAAAAACTCAATTTTGGTTTCACCAGATCATAGAACCTTCTTCCAACTGACTTCAGAGTTTCCCACATGCCTTCTGGCAAACTCAAGCCAAGATTTCATGTGAGTTTTTTCAACAGTGGCTTTCTCTTTGCCACTCTCCCATAAAGCTGTAACTGGTGAAGCATCTGAGAAACAATTGTTGTTTGTGCAGTCTCTCCCACCTCAGCTACTGAAGCTTGTAACTCCTCCAGAGTTGCCATAGGCCTCTTGGTGGCCTCCCTCACTGGGCTCCTTCTTGACAAGAGAAAATCTGCAGATTCTGGAAATCCGAGCAACACAGACAAAATGCTGAAGGAACTCAGCAGGCCAGGCAGCATCTATGGAAAAAAGTACAATCAACGTATCAGGCCGAAACCCTTCATCAGGACAGGAGAAAAAATGCTGAGGAGTAGATTTGAAAGATAAGGGGAGGGGGGAGAGAAACACCAGTTGATAGGTGAAACTTGGAGGGGGAGGGTGAAGCAAAGAGCTAGGAAGTTGATTGGTGAAAGACACAGAAGGCCATGGAAGAAAGAAATGGGGGGGGGGGGGGAAGAGCACCAGAGGGAGGCAATGGGCAGGCAAGAAGATAACATGAGAGAGGGAAAAGGGGATGGGAAGTGGTGAAGGGGGAGATGCATTACTAGAAGTTTGAGAAATCAATGTTCATGCCATCAGGTTGGAGGTTACCCAGACAGAATATAAGATGTTGTTCCTTCAACCTAAGGGTGGCCTTATCCAGACAGATGCTCAAATTTTGTAGAGGTCTGATCAATGGTTTCTGGTAAAGTGGTAAAGTGACAAACAGAGGCTATGTAATTAACATTTAAAAATCTCATCTGTTATACAAAAGTAAATTTCCTAGGAATGACATTTACCAATCAGAGATGTGCTTTAACCCTTGAATTAATACAAAGTGTCACTTAAATAGGATATCCAAAGACCATAAAAGCCTTAATAATCAGCCCTAGACATATTGAGTTATGCTGGAGCTTTCATACCTGAGTGTGGTCAATTGTTAAAAACAGATGTAAACCAGAGAAATGCAAAGCCTTTTGTTTTTGCCCTGGAAGATTATGAGGCACTAGAGAAACAGATGAATGCAGTTCAGCTGGCAATAGACCTCCACACAAGAGACCTAACAAAATCTCTTGTTCTGCAAATCTGTGTATCACCAAAATCCATTGTAGCCATCTGCTAAAATAAAGGAGATGAAACACAAGCCCCACACACTCCGCCACATATAATTCCACCCCAACAGAATAGAAATTAACTGCCTTAGAACAATGTCTCACTAAGGAATTCCATATTGTTATTGCAGTAAGACCACTGCAAGGGGACAAACCAATTATACAGAATTTGTGGCTTTGAAAAACGATAGTAAATTACCAACAAATGAATGGAGAGCTACCATAACTGGATATGGGGAATGGCAAATAGTTTTACAAGATGACATCTTCAACTGGGAATACATTCCGGAGAGCTATGACTTATAATCTTTGCCTTTTATGGAAGATGGAGAACCTTCTTCTCCAATGACCTAATATAGCATCATATCCTTTAGAGCACTATTCTCAAATATGGTACTGTGATGGATCAGCCAAGAAAATCCAGAAGGATGGATTCACTCAGTTATAATCCTTGCTCTAGATTAATAAAAGGATTTTTTACAATTGGAAACTGAATTTGAAACACATGAGTTGCAAGCACATCCTTTAGGGAATCATACAACTTCAATTTGCAGAAGCTAATTCCCGGAAATGTGTCTAAAACAAGTAAATAAAAACAGAACCAGCTGATGTGTATTGACTTCAATTATGTTAGGAATGCGGCAAAAAGAGATCTTCCCGTCTCGTCAACTACCGGATGGAGAACAGACAGAGGTAAACTGCTTCCTCATTTGTCCAGATAGAAGAATATTAATGGTAATAAACTAACTGACAAACGAGTAATGAACAAGTAAAATAAGTTAGACCACATGACCATAAAACATTGGAGCAGAAGTAGGCCATGTGGCCCATTGAGTCTGCTTTGCCATATCATCATGGCTGATCCATTATTCCTCTCAGCCTTCTCCCCGTATCCCTCATGCCCTGACCAATTAAGAATCTATCAATATCTGTCTTAAATATATATACAGACTTGGCCTTCACAGCTGTCTGTGGCAATGAATTCCACAGATCCACCACTCTCTGGCTAAAGAAATTCTTCCTCACCTTCATTTTAAAAGAATGCACCTCTATTCCGAGCTGTGTCTTCTGGCTTAGAAAACATCCTCTCCACATCCACTCTATCAAGATCTTTCACCATTCAATAGGTTTCAATGAGATCACCCTGTATTCCAGTGAATACAGGCTGACTATGGCCTATTTTATCATGAGCCTCCAAGTACTCCAAAACTATATCCTTAACAAAGGACTCCAACATCTTCACAACCACTGAGGTCAGACTAACTGGCCTATAGTTTCCTTTCTTCTGCCTGGCAGACTGGTGGCGGACAAGCCACTCAAATGAAATTAGCCATTTTATGCTGGTTGCTTTACATGTTGAGTGATTTCAAGCGATTTGTTGCAAATTATAAAGAATGTCAGAAATCAGAATCAGGTTTAATATCACCGGCATGTGTCGTGAAATTTGTTAACTTAGCAGTATGAGTTCATTTCAATGCATAATATTAAAGAAGAGAGAGAAAAATAAAAATGGGAATCAGATGGCAGAGGAGAAAAAGCTGTTCCTGAATCGCTGTGTGTGTGCTTTCAGGCTTCTGTATCTCCTACAGTGAGAAAGGAGCCTCCACTCCCACACCTGCAGGCATAGGAAGAGCTTCTTCTCTGAGGCTGTGACCCTGCTGAACCTCACATCATAGCGCTAAGCAGTATTGTACCCATATTGTACTCAATACTTTTATATTTGTGTGCTGTAGCACTTACTTTTTATTCACAGCTATTTTGTAAATAACACTATTCTTTGCATTTCTGGTTAGATGCTAATTGCATTTTATTGGCTTTGTATCTGTACTTGGAACAATGATAATAAAGTTGAATCTAATCTAATCTAGACGATGGCGCCTAAAGAATTGTTGTTTACTGGTGCCATCTTGACTAGAAGTCTTCGGTCATCTACCTACAGGAAAAATGTAAATAGGGTTGAAAGAGTACAGAGAAAATTTATAAAGATGTTGCCAGGACTGGAGGACCTGAGTTAGGGAAAGATTGAATACATTAGGACTTTATTGCTTGGAACATACAAGATTGAAGGGAGATTTGATCAGGGATGTTTGGCCTTGGATCAGCACCATTCAGGCCCAGGTCGGCAGTCACTCTTTACAGAAGGACTGAGAGCATGCAGCCATCCTCCTCGTATGCAGATGAACAGATGTTTCTTACATTCTGAGATTTATGTAATTATTGGACTGTACTTGATTCTGGTTTCCTAAAGTTTTTCTGTGTTCTCTTTCTTGTGGAAAATTGGCAGATGGGTGATCTGTTAATTTTTTGTGTATGTGAGAGGGGTTGACGGTTTTGTTGCCACTGTTGCTGTTTCTTTTCTGTGAGTGAGGGAGTTGGGGATTATTATAGTCGCTTTTTTTTCTTCAGAGAATGGGGGGGGGGGAGGAATTTGGGGCCTGCAAGTTTTGTTTCTTTTCTTTTTCATTTTGGGTAGGGGGTGTGGGTGGGAATTGATCTCTTTTCTTTCATCAATACTCATGATCCTATATTTAGTGGCTACCTGGAGAAGACAAATATCAGACTTGTATTGTACATGCATACTTTGATGATACTATGAACCAATGAACTTCGGAAACCTGTGCAGAGTAATCCAAACAATACTTCAAACTGCACACAATAGTCCAAATTAGGCCTCACCAATGTCTTATGACTTCAACATAACATCACATCTCCTGTCCTCAATACTTTGACTTATGAAGGCCAATGCACCAAAAGCTTTCATTATGACTCTATCTACCTGTAATGCCACTTGCAATGAATTATAGACTTGTATTCCCAGATCAGTTCATTCTATCGCACTCCTCAGTGCCCAACCCTTCACTGTGTAGAACCTCTCATGGCTGATTTTAATGTTTCAAGGTTCAAGATAATGATTCAATGATTTTAAAAAAAGATAGAAATCCTCTGTGAGAATTGGAAAATGTTTAAGATAGAAATCCTCTGTGAGTTTTAAATGTGCTTTAAAAGTGTTGTTTAGATTTAAGCATGTATCACTGAAAATAAATGAACTGTGTTGGAAGAATCTTCTCCTTGACAGAGACAGGGGACCCACACTCAGATAGTAAACCTACTGTGGAGAATAAACTGGGAAGTGAACCAGTTTTTGAAGATTGGGTAGATACAGTATAATCTCCATTTAGATAGATAGATACACTGATATTGTATTTGTCCCAAAGGAAATTAGTGCTACAGTAGCATTACAAGTGCACAGATATACAAATATACAAATATTAGAAGAGAAGTAAGAAAGAATAAAAAATAAGTTACCTCAAACAGTCTGACAGGAGGGGAGGGGGTGCTGTCATCACTTCCTTTGTTATAGGTTGATTCATTATAGAGCCTAATGGCTGAGGGTAAGAATGACCTCATATAGCGCTCTTTGGAGCAGTGCTGTTGTCTTAGTCTATGACTACAATTGCTCCTCTGTTCAGCCAAAGTGGCATGCAGAGGGTGAGAAACATTGTCCAGAATTGCCAGGTCCTTTGTTCTATCATAGCCTCCACTGTGTCCAGTTTGCCTCCTATAAGAAAGCCAGCCTTTCTAATCAGATTATTGAGCCTGTTGGTATCACCCATGTTGATGCCACTGTCCCAGCACATCACCGCATAGAAGATTGTACTGGTGACAACAGACTGGTAGAACATGTGAAGTAGAGGCCTGCATACTTCAAAAGACCTCAGTCTCCTCAAGAAGTAGAGGCAACTCTGGCCCTTCTTGTACACAGCCTCTGTGTTGGTGCTCCACTCAAGTCTGTCATCCAAGTGCACCCACAGGTACTTGTAGTAGGACCTCATCACATCCACGCTCTAACCATCAGTTGTTACAGGGAGCAAAGCAGGCTTAGTTTTCCTAAAGTTCATCACCATCCCCTTTGTCTTACTAATGTTGAGCTGCAGATAATTCAGTTTGCACCATTTGACAAAGTCCCCCAGCAGGGCCCCATATTCATCCTCCCTTTAAACACCCATCTACTGCTACTGAGAATACTATGCAAGCAGGGTTTTTCAACTGAGGTTGAGTGGGACTACATCCAGAGGTTATGGATTAAGGGTTATAGGTGAGGTTTAAGGGAAACATGAGGGGAAACTTCTTCACTCAGAGGATCGTGAGAGTGTGAAATGAGCTGCCAGCACAAGTGGTGCATGTGAGCTCAATTTCAACACTTAAGAGAAGCTTGGATAGGTACATGGATAGCAGGGGTATGGAGGGCTATGGTCCGAGTGTAGGCCAATCGGACTAGGCAGTCTAAATGATTTCAGCATTCACTAGATGGTCAAAGGATCTGTTTCTGTGCTCTATCACTCTATGAATCGGTATCGGATAGGGATTAAAGTCTTTGTTTTAGTTTAGAACTTTGCAGTCAGCAAACCCAATACCAGCACACCATCTTCAAAGTATGACTTTAATTCTTTCCCTGCTTAATGATGTAATAATGCAAAATCTAATTCATGAGCTTATTTGATCGGAATCGTCTCCACTTCAGCTTTCCTGACCTACAAAAGAAATGCACTTTGGCATATGGATGAATGGGTGAACTGATGCTTTAACTTTCAACACCATAATCTTTCCATTTAAATTTTGGCGATAACAGATAGAAATATATTGAGAGACCACATGGACTTGGTGGGCCAAAGGGCCTATGTCCATGTCAGATGGTCAATATTAATGTCTTGCTAAGTGTTAAGAGTGTTTAAAGAGAATCAGCAAACTAATCTTTTATATCTTTTGTGAAAATGTGTTTTTCTTCAGATGCTTTCTGCACTTGAAGTTTCCACCAAGTTTACTCAACTGACGATAATAGTAACTACAATTTATACAGAATTTTCAATATAGAGACCTGTCTCTATGAAGTATCATAGCAATGCTGTCAAGCAGGATGTTAAGAAGGTAAAACAGATGAGCAGAATCTTGATCAAAGTAATTAGGGTCAGGATGGTAGAAAGACTAAAATCAGGAGTAGTCAAGGATTAGAGGAGGGATACAGGGATTTACAGAGATTGGAATGGTGAGATCATGGTGGGGCTGATTACTTTGGAGCCAATGCAGATCAGTAAACTCAGTTAGGGTGGATGGATGAATGAGATTTGGGGCCTGTTAAGACATGAAGCATGCAGAATGAGTACAGGCAGCTGCTTGCATCTGACACTTCCCCAAAGTGTATTGTTTTATGGACCTTGGAGGCAAGTTTATGACTGAAGAGCCTTCCTGTAGCCCCAGCGAATCATTAAGGTTTTCCTGTAAAAGGAATATACCTTCTCCGAGCAGTGATTTTCAACTGGCTGCTCAAGCCTCTTGGCATTTGCAGAACACTGACACAACCCTCTTCCATTAATGTAGCATCCATTCATTTAGTAGGAACACTCCTGTGTAAAAGCATTACTTGTATTTTGATATTTCCTTTAAAAAGCTGAATACCGAGATTGCACTTGCTGGGCTAAGTGCTACCTGCTGTGAGTATTTGCAGAACAAAATCAAAGAATGTCACATTTTCAGTCTGGCATTACACAGGAATATTAACATTGTTCTTGCAGGAGTAATCTTATACTTGAAGTGACTTGCAGAAGACACACAACACTTCTACATCTCTTTGAAAGATAGCAAAACAATTTCTGGACTGTGTTATTTAAATTTACCAGGAAAATTTGTTATCTTAATTCTTTAATATGTATTTTATTGATAGATAAGTTTCTTCTTTTCTGAAATGCAATCGTTTTTGAATTTAGGATTGCTGAAATAAATATTAGCAGTTAATTTCCAGAGGATCATAAAGTACCTCACCTTTGAGCTACCTGGATATTTCATCAAGAACTATTAAATTGGGTGTTTTCTGAGTTTGTTCTTTCTTTGACTTATTTGAAATGCAGGGAAGCACTCTGCAAGATTTTCTATCAGAACAAGGAAAAAATAACACAGCTCATTTATAAGATTTGTTGCTGACAGAGAAGGCGCATGCTTGAAGTACAATGTAGGGACACGAATATCAACATTGGAACAGATGTTCCTCAGGACTGACTTTACTTTGTGTATCTGTCTGATGTAGGCACAGAACCAGTATAGTTAGAGGAAGCAAAATAAACAAGTTGCAAATGTCTTAGCAACTCTCTACTTGCAGGCAATCAGTATATTCCTGGCAGTTGGAATAACAACCCACATTACAAATTGGTGACAGTAATGGACTTCGCATGAGAAAGTAATAGACTTTGGGTCAAGCAAGAGGAATGATCAAACAGCCAACACTATTAGTGACCACACTGGCATATTGAGGCAACAGCAGCAGAGCTAAGTGTAGTGCAGATATGGTGCAGGCAATGAAGGAACACTGGATGTGTGTGCACACTGGGGTAACAGAGCTTAACAATGACAGAAGTGCATAAAGAAAGGCACGATGAATCAGAAGGTAAGGCCATGGGGAAATGTTGTGCATTCCGCTGTGGTATAATGATTTTCTCAGTAGCAGAAAAGAAGGAAACAGTGACTCTTTAGACTTAAAAACAGTTATATTAGATGCTTCAGTTTATATGCAGCTCATATATAAACTGTATAGAAATGTTTTCTTGTTGTGAGAAAAAGTGGAAATCAATACTTGTGCTGGAAATACACCAAAGAGAATGATACTGCACCATTGTGCAATTGCTGCTAATGGTAATTATCGATGCTGTAGAAAATTAATAGTAATATTGACATGATAAATGCATATAGAACATAAGAGCAAACTAGTGAGAAAACAAAAGACTGCAAAAGCTTGTTTAGATATATAAAAAAGAAAGATAAGCAAAATTAAGAACATAAGAACTTAAGAAATAGGAGCAAGAGGAAACTACCTGGTGCACTGAGCCTGCTAGATCACGGCTGATCTAGCCTGGATTCAGCTGTACCTACTTATCTAACTCTTCCAATATTTTGTATGTTTCTGTAAGGTCCCCCTCATCCTTCTGAATGCCAGCAAGTATAGTCCCATTGAACTCAATCTCTCCTAATAGATTAACCCCCTCATCTCTGGAATCAACCTCCTCTGTAGTGCCTCCAAAGCCAATGTGTGTTTCCTCAAAGAAGGAGACCAGAGGTTCTCATAGTACTCCAGGTGCAGCCTCAACAGTACATTTGCAGCAAAACCTCCCTGCTCTTAAATTCAATTCCTCTATCAACGAAGGCCAACATTCCATTTGCCATGACAACCTGTTGCAATTCATGCGCATGCACTCCCGACTCTCACTACAAAACAGCATGCTGCAATCTTTCAGCATTTAAGTAATAATCTAATCTCCAAATTTTCCTTCCAGCAAGGATGACCTCACATCTACTAACATTTTACTCCATCTATAAAACCCTTGTGTGGCCTCCGTCAGTCGTGGTCGACCATGGGTACTGCACCTCTGATAGTCACTGGTTTGTTGAGCAGCGTTGACTGTGGCTATCGAGGCCGATTCTGGAACAGTAGGCTCTGCCACAGTTGCTGCATATGTAGGGTGTTGTGGAATTGTTGTCCGCTCTCCACTGTGCTCTCTGTTTAGCTCTCTGCTCCTCAAACTGACTCAGGATCACTCTTTCACCTTGCTCTAGGTGTTGCTGAAGAGTACCTCGCCATTTATTGCGGTCATCTGCTGTATCCTCCCAGCACTCTGTGGTGATTTTTAAGGCCTTCATGTCAGATTGAAGTGAAGCTGGGGTCTACCAATGTTCCTCTTGTCTGTTGCTGGTTCACCGTAGAGGATGTCCTTTGGCAGTCTACCATCCTTCATACGACGGACGTCCCCAGCCAGCGCAGTCTGCGTTGTCTTAGAAGTGTCTTAATAAGACCCTTACACAGTTACTTAACCTATCTATGTCTCTCTGCAGACTCTCTATATCCTATACAATCAGCTTTGCTTTTTCATTCAATTTAACATCATCAGCTAACTTATATATGCTATGTTTAGTCCTCTCTTCCAAATTGTTAATGTACAGTCTATAATGACAGTTGAAAGTCCAGCACTCTGCTCACCACTGACTACCAACCAGAGAAACATCTGGTTCAAAGATTCAAAGTACATTTATTATCAAAGAATGTATAAATTGTACAACCTTGAGATTTGTTTGCTTACAGGTAACCACAAAGCAAGAAACCTGAGGGAACCCCATTAATGAAAAAAATAAAAAGACCAACACCTGATGCACAAGAGAAAGGAAAAAAATACAAATCACGGAAACGATTGAAGCAAACAGCAATATTCCGAACCAAACTGAGCCCTCAGATCTGAGCCCCAGAGTAGGCCCTCGCTGATCAGTTCATCATATTAGGCGGCAGGGAGCACAGCAGCCGGGGCATCTTCATAACCTCAGCCCCATGGAGAGAGGAATGCCCACCCCAAATCTCTGCCATCTATTGGGTAACTAGTCCTTTATCCATGCTAATACATTGTTGCCAATTTCATGCATCCTAATCTTATGGAAGTCTTCTATTTTATTTAATTATCTTAGAGATACAGCACAGTAACAAGCTCTTCCAGTCCAATGAGCCTGTGCCACACATATGACTAATTAACCTACGTCTTTGGAACATGGGAGGAAATAAGGGAATGTGGAGGAAACACGTGAGGTAATGGGGGAGAACATACAAACTCCTTACAGAAAGAATTGAACCGCATTAGCTCCAAAGTAAGCTGCGTTTGCCTGATGGAACCACTTCAATCCAGCGGTCTCACCAGTTGTTCCTTAATGATAACCTCAAGCATTTTCCCAGCTGCAGATATTAAGCTAATTGGCTTACAGTTGCCTGTCACTTGCCTACATCCTTTTTAAACAGTGACATGATATTTGCTATCTTCCAATCTGCCAGAACTTACCCAGAGTCCAGAGAATTATCACAAACACATCTACTATAGTTTCACCATCCAGTGTCCTGGGATGCATTCCATTAGGACCAGGGGCTTGCCTACTTTTAGGCACAGTATTTTCCATAGCAGCAACTCCTCAGTGATAGCAATTATATCGAGGTTCTCACCTCCCATAACATCTTTTAGACTTATTATATGTGAAGACTGACAAAATAAATTCGAAGTCTCAGCCATTTCTTCATTATGCAAAATGAATTCCCCCTTCTCATTTTCCAGGACATCTACATTCATGTTCACCATTCTTTTTTGCTTTATAAAATTATTAAAAGCTTTTACTAACATTTTTTAAATATTTCTGATAGTTTACTTCCCTAATCTTCCCTTTCTTTATTGTTTGCTTTGTAGTTCTTTGTTGCTTTAAAAATTTTTCCCAGTCTTACAGTTTCCCGCATAAGCCCCATACAGACTCAGATGGAAAAGAAAGTGGCAGATAAATTAGACAATGGTGTGAACCAGAGAATGGTGTGAGAAACAAAAAGCATCCAATGAGTTCTGATGGCAATAATGCCTTGGTAATGAGAGAGGTCAGTGGAGAGTGGCCAGACTGGATCAACCTGACAAGAAGGTGACAGTAATTCAACCACACATTGCAGAAGAGCATTTTTGAATACATAACACATCAGACCTTGAAGTGGATGGGCTATAGCAACAGAGACCACGAACATACACAATAAAGTAGGCACTGAGTGTAATTTCCATCCAGTTATTTCAGTTTTTTCAACCTTTATAACTTTGTGCAAAATATTAAAACAAATTGCTGCCATAGACAGAAAAAGTCAATAATATAATTTAGCTTTGACAAATATTACACCATTTTTCCAAAAACATGAAATCCCCTTTAAGTGCTCTCCAGAAAGAGATAGATGGTGGAGTTAAGGAGAGCAAAGTGAAATCCTCTCTTGGAATTTATAGGATAATTGTAACCACAGAGTTTGTCTTTCTCACCAATAACATCAGAATCAGGTTTAATATCATTGGTGTATGTCATGAAATTTGTTGTTATGCAGCAGCAGTACAGGGCAACACATAATTTTTAAATTATAAATTACAACAAGAAACATATATACAGTAGATTCCAGTTAATTAGGACCAGTACACTTTGGCCCAATGAAGCAGCTGCCCCAATTAGCTGAAGATTCATGGGAATATGGTGCTAGGTAGTTGTCTCTTTGAGTTTAACTATAGAAACAACTTAAATTCCTCTCTCTAATGCCACTGTTTTCCCTTTTCAAGGTGGCTGGGTGATGCACCATCAATAACTCTCGGAGACATGAGGCGAGATATAGGCTCTTATTGGCTGGAAGAAAGAACAAGCAGCAAGTGACCACCACACAACATCCTGGAGACTGAGGCCGGGGCTGTGCCTCCAATCGCCTTTATACCGGGGTCCGTGGGAGGAGCCACAGGAGCAGTCAGCAGGGGGGGCGTGTCCAGACAGGTATATGTAGTTCACCACACTGGGGTTGCTTTGAGGTCCTGATCTGCAACAGCACGCAAATTGCATTTTTTTTTACAATGGATGAGCTTCTGCTCCTGAAGCTTGCCGGCTAACTGTTTTCCAAAATTCTCCAGGCATGGCTTGGAAGATGGCTCCGCCAGGGTGTGGCCCTGTGGACAACTGATTTTAGGCTGGTGTTGCCGACTGAGGTATTGCAAAAGAAGGAACATCAGGATTTTGCTGCAGCACAAGTACGAACGGGGATCTCTGTAGTCAGATGATCGTACTCTCTCTCTCTCTTTCTCATTGGTGGGGAGAGTTTGGTGCCAATTCTCAAGATGGGGAATCTAAGAACAAAAAGCATTGCAGTTGAATGTAAGATTGTAACAGCAACTTTGGTTGGTTTCCTCTTTTGCTATGAAACGGTGGCATCTCTCTGTCCCTTGTTGGTGAGAGAGCGAGCCTGTGGCATGTCAATCTGTTGGGTAAACAATAGCTTTAGTTGTCTGCAGATTACGACCTCTGTTTGGGTGCTTTGCTACTGCCTGGTGGGTGTCGGGTGCTGATGCGTTTTTGCTGAAATGGATGGGGGGGGGGAGGTTGATGCATTGATGCTTGCAAGGGGGATTGAGGAGAGGGGGCTTTGGGATTCTAATTATTTTCTGTCATTCATTTTTTGGGGTTTTTCTGTTTTTTATGGATGTCTGCGTAGACTAAGTATTCCAAGCTGTATATGGTATATTCTCCGATATATGGTATATTTTATGGTATATGGTATATATTCTCTGATAATAAGCAGAACCATTTGAAATAGATAGAAAGGTATAAAAAGACAAACTAATTTTAACTGAGTAGAATATTATGTATTTAAATGAAATACAGAACAATTTAGAATACTAACAATACTAATACAGTAGTATAAAGCTGTGTATTGGTTCCTAATAGTTATTGATGAAAAGCTTCATCCAGTGTATGCTGCCAAGTTCTTTTGATTGACCGTAAATGAACAAACTCAGATCAGACACTTAGTGCAGATATGAGACTGTCTTCATGCAATTCCTTCGACAATTGCATCCTCCAAATCTTCATTTTCATTGGAACATTCAAAATGATTGTCAATACCATCAAATTCTTCAGCAGTTCCTAACTTGTCAAAGTAGTGAAATTGATTCATTATGAAACTGTTTTACGTGAACATGAAAATGTTAATCATTTAAAGGTATAGTATTGTTCACTCATACTTCAGGAAATCTGTTAGAGAATACGTACACGATGCTGGAAGAACTCAGCAGGTCAGGCAGCATCTGTGAGAAAAGAGGAAATCTGTTGCTGATTGTGAACAAAAATAGAAAAAATTTGAATCTTTTTGTGGAGAGAAAAAATATTCAATTCCAACATTACTTGTTTTCCAAGGGTTAAAGATTATACAGTTATAGTGGGAATTATGGAGCCACTTCAGAAGAACATATAATCTTTTGAATTGGTTGTATAACTGCCACAAAAAGTATACCTTTTTAATGCTTTGCAGAATAACAATATTGAAATTGAATATTTTTTCCTTCAAGAAATGAACTAAATTATCTGCTTTTTGTTAAGCAATCAACTACAAATTTCTTAATATCTTTAAATGATTACAATATGTAGGCTTGTGAAAGATAGAAAAGGCCCATGATTACAATTAACCTATAAACCTATAAATCCTAGCTGAGGATTTATTTCACTTTACTGTCCTTGAAATGCTGCAAATATAAATACTGATGCAAATCTTCCAATCACTAGAGCCATTAACATGGTAGATATTTTAACTAACATTCTGGTAGATAACATGTTTGTCAACATCCCAGAAGAATATAGAAATTTTACTTTTTCCTAATGAGTTCTGAGTTCAGGCACTTTTCTTTCCTGATTTTAAACTGTTGACTTTAGTGCACTTAAGAATACTTCAACAATAGATTTTACTACATGGTAACAATTAAGTAAGTTTCAAAATACTAAAGTGAATCAAATATAAATCCCAAATTACCATGTTGATTAATCTGTACTTTTCTTCAAATTACATTTAAAAATGCATTTGGCCAAGTTGAAAAGAAGCCCTATTAGTTTTCATTTTCTGTTAGTAACAAGCCAAATAGGACAACATTTCCCTTAAATGACATTTAATCTTTGCTTTGCTTGCTATCCTCTGGACAGTTATTTGCTTGTTGATTAGGATCTTAAAGCTAGGATTAAGCAACCACACACAGTTTAATCTCTAAGGATATAGCTCCACATCTAAAGGAAGTCAGTTTCTGATGTTTGAACTGAAAAATGACAACTAGTTGCTTTGCAGGAATATGGTAAACGTAGGTATAGCATGAATTCCTAAAAAATAATTGGTCAAGGAAAAGGAAGTGTAATCTGTTGATTGGATGATCTCTAATAATGTCTTAATGTGCTTATTCATGTAATCTATTTCATTTTTGCAGGCTAAATTGAGATTGGAGGAAAGATTGTATGAAATAAATTGGTGGATGAAAGAGATTTAATGTAGAGGAAGTGGAGGTAAATAAATCTGAGATTAAGAGAAGCAGGTCAGAAGAAAGACGGATGCACAAGGCCAGAGGTGGAGAGAGAAAATAATAAGAAATGATGAGGAAGACAGGGAAAAGAGGACAAGTAAAGGAAGTTTAAAGTCCAAAGTTCGAAGTAAATTTATTGTCAAGATACGTATACATCACCATATACCACTCTGAGATTCATTTTCTTGCAGGCATTCACACCAGAACTATGAAATACTATAGAATCAATGGAAAGCTACACTGGCAAACAACCAATGTGCTAAAGAAGACAAACTATGCTATTACAAAAAGCAAATGAAAATAACAATAAATAATTTTTAAAAATAGATACAATTGAGAACATGAGTTGTAGAGTCCATACGTTGTAGAATCAGTTCAGTGTTAAGTGAAGGAAAGTTATCCAGATTGGTTCTGTAGCCTGATGGTTGAAGGGTAATAGTGTTCCTGAACTTAGTGGTGTGGGACCTGTGGTTCCTGTACCTCCTTCCCTTATGATGGTCCTTGATGATGCGGCTTTCTGGTGCTTCTTGTAGGTGTGCTCAAGAGTGGACAAGTCTTCCCTGAGATGGACTGGGCTTTGTCCACGATAGGAATGGAAAGAGAAGACAGCAGGAAAGGAAAATATGGGAAGGAAAAAGGAAGGCAATTCAAACCAGTGGACAACAGGGGTGAGATTGAACAGCTAGACAGACTAGCAAAGGACAAATATAACCAGTCCAGTAGAATGACCGTATACTAAATGGGAAACATAGCTAGAAGAAAGGGCTTGTCCAAAAGGTAAGTAGATAGATAGATAGATAGATAGATACTTTATTCATCCCCATGGGGAAATTCAACTTTTTTCCAATGTCCCATACACTTGTTGTAGCAAAACTAATTACATACAATACTTAACTCAGTAAAAAATATGATATGCATCTAAATCACTATCTCAAAAAGCATTAATAATAGCTTTTAAAAAGTTCTTAAGTCCTGGCGGTAGAATTGTAAAGCCTAATGGCATTGGGGAGTATTGACCTCTTCATCCTGTCTGAGGAGCATTGTATCGATAGTAACCTGTCGCTGAAACTGCTTCTCTGTCTCTGGATGGTGCTATGTAGAGGATGTTCAGAGTTATCCATAATTGACCGTAGCCTACTCAGCGCCCTTCGCTCAGCTACCAATGTTAAACTCTCCAGTACTTTGCCCACGACAGAGCCCGCCTTCCTTACCAGCTTATTAAGACGTGAGGCGTCCCTCTTCTTAATGCTTCCTCCCCAACACGCCACCACAAAGAAGTAGGGGCTGTTTAACCTGAAAGACATTGCTGAAATCTTGCAGCATGTGGGAAAATGGGCAGAATCTACAGGCATCACCAATTGCACAGAAACATATTCAGATTTGCTACCCTTTTAGTGATGGAGGATTTGAAATCTAACTCAATATGAAAAAAGTATCAAGCCAATACGCTATTTGTAGATAAACTGACCACAAAGTTATACACAAGGTCAAGGATGATAAAGAAAATCTTAAACGTTCTGTTAAAGTGTATAAGATAATAAGAGGCATAGGTAAGGTGGACAGCCAGCAACTTCTCTAACTCTTGAAGTTACAGTCCATCTCGTTATGATCTTGCTCCTTATTGCCTACCAACACTGCACTTGGTCCTTAGCTATTGCATTTTATTCCACACTCTATTATCGATTTATCTTGCAAAATCTCTGCACACTGTATAATGAATTGATCTGTATAAACAGTATGCAAGTCAAGCTTTTCAATGGTCCTTGATACATGTATCAACAATAAACAAATTCCCATTCCGACGTATACACTCTTCCTGCATTACATATTTCTGATATATATCTGCACAAAGATATAGCTAGCGTGCCTAAGACCTTAGCACAGTAGTAATTGTATGTATTACACTTTACTGTTGCTGGTGCAAAGAGAAATATATCTCATGGAACATGTGAGTAATGATAAACCTAATTCTGATAGGGGTCTCTATGGTGGACAGCGAGTGGAAAAGGGGCAGGAAGAGGGGAATTATAGTTGGGAAAAGGGCAAAGGAGGGGGAGAGAGCTGGAAACACCAGAGAGGCATTCAGTAATGATCATTCTGGTGTAGTTAGTGCTATGTTTAATGTTGCCAAACACATTGATGAAAATGCTCATCAAATATTCCAAGAGGTTCTTGAAATAAATCATATGTATTTGCTGAGTAAGTGAATCAGCACAGAAATGGTGAAATGAATACTTAATCAAATTGAGGAGTCAAAAACAATCCAGTCTCTAATTTGAAATCAGAGAGATAAACGAAATGTTCTTGAGAACTTCATCCACCAATGCCAAATGAAATGCAATCCCAGGGAGGAGCAGTTTGAAGCAAGTGGGAAGTGAAAGAAAGAAAAGCTGTCAAATCTGCATTCCGGTTCACAGTCCAGTCTATGTTCCTTATTCCAGGTTTTCCGGTTTTCCCCAGTTTCTGTTGAGGCAGCTGATTCTCATTTGGGCTGGCTTCATAAATAGCTTCAGGATTCAGCCTCTGGCTGCTGGTTTGTTCCTGCCCAAACCTCCTGTCTGTATCCCTTCCCTTCACCTTCCTCCTGGAGCCTCGCCTTCACTGCTGTCAAGTTCAACCACCGGACCAACACAAGGAACTGTCTTTCATTGTTTTGAACTGTCTCTGTGTCCTCGCCTTTGCTAGGTAGGTTGGGCTGTTTGCTGCTACCTAGTGTTGGGAACTGTCTGTGTCTATGCCTTCGCTAAGTAGGTCTGGCTGTCTGTCGCTACCTTGTATTGGGAACCATCTCGTCGTATCCTGCATTCTGTGTAATGAGTCCCGGCCCTACGTTCTGTACCCAAGGAGGGGTCCTGGCTCTGTTCTATGTAATGAGTCCTGGCCCTATGTCCTATTCCCAAGGAGGGGTCCTGGCTCTGTGTTCCATGTTCCTGTCTCTTCCTTGACCAAGTCAAGGCTTTGGGGTCTCATCCAGTCCTAGCCACGTCCTGGAACCTTGTTTTTTCCTAGCCATGGCTTTGTGTTCAAGTCTTGTCCATGTGCCTTGCCCAGCCCAGGTGTACCTTGCCCAGCCCAGTGCTGGGGTTCCCTCGTCCTGTGCTGGAGTTCCCTTGTCCTGTCCGGGAGTCTCACGTCCGGTCCTGTTGCCTCTCCTCATCCTGGAGCCACGTCTCGTCCTTGCCGAGTTCTGGAGTCTGGGTCCTTGTCCAGTCTCTGGCTCGGAGTCCAAGCCCAGGCTCCTAGTTCCCAGTTCCATGTCCTGGTTCCGCTATCCTTGTCAAGTCCTAGCCCAGGCCCAGAATCATTGTCTCGTCCGGGGCTTGTGTCATGTCCAGCGTCATTTCTTCCCCACTTTCCTTGCTTCCTTTTCATACCTAGTCCTGTTCCAGGTAGTTTAGTGTCTGTGTCTTGCATTTGGGTCTGCTCCCATCACTGCCTTATGACAAAAGCAGGCTTGATGGGAAAAAAGAACATCATGGAACTACCACAGCAGAAAATTCTGACTCATTAGAATAGCACCAGCAGAAAGGCACTGTCTACCCTAGGAGCCCTGCATACTCCATGCTGAACAATATCTCAGATGAGAATTTAGCTCTCTCCTTGGTTTGTACCAATTGAGCTGCCTTATGTGTATGTCCTACCCCTGGCTGAACAGGTTAGACATACTGAGCTGTCTCCAGATGTACGGAGAAACATCAGTTTGTCAAACTCTGGCAGCAAAACTTCCAAGTTTTCAGCAGTTTTGATGAATGTTTTGACCATCTTAGTGCTATTCACATTCCCCCTGCCCCCTCCCAAGCAACAGATACAGTTGGGCACTCTCATTTGAAAAGTTTAATGCATGTTGGCAAAAAGCAGAAGCTGCTTTATGATTTTCACCTGGCTTCTTATATAACTCGTGATTAGTGTGCACAACCACACAAGTTCAGGAATCATGCAACTTTATTGCAAGATGCTTGATAATACAAATGAATTCCTGGGACAGTGAAACAAACTGGTACAACCCTCCCATACAGAACTATTTTAACACATAGTTTCATAGTGACATGATAGGCTAGGCCCACATCTTCACTGATTATCATCTCTGGAGCATTCCCTGCAATATTTCAAGCGTCAATATACAAAACCTTTATTCTGCAATTTTAGGCATAATTTTAGTTACAACATTGAATGAAAATAATAGAACCAAATTCTGTACTATAAAATTAATGAATGAATAACCCTAGGTTAGGAAAACTTCACATTTCGGAATCTATTCCAACAACACTTCAAGGTACTTTTCTAACAACAGGACTACTTGAGTAGCTATTTCTGAAGTCTTAGTGTAATCCTCTTGAATTACATTGCTTTCCCAGAGTGTTGGAAAGCAGACAAACATTGAAGGATATGTAGGTTTGAGTGGGATTTTGGAAGACCCCAGCAGGAAATAAAGAACAGATTGAAAGACAACTGTGTGGTATATGTGGTGGGTCACTCTGTGGTAGAATTACAAATTTAAATTTGTTGTAGATACACTGATGGGTTTATTGTCATAGAACAGCAGATCCTATATCAGTTAGTTTGAAGATAGATTTTATTTTGTGCTTATCTATTGTCTGGACAATCTAACCTATGGAATGTACAAGTATAATCTCCCATATACCCTGTGTGTATTTCAACAAGAATTTTAAAAGGCAGCAGTAACAAATACTTCAGTAATTGAAAATAAATCAGAAACTAAGAACCTCATTAATTTTATAAAGTACATTTAATTAAGGAGAGTCATAACACTGTACTTCTTTAAACTCTTCCACCAATATCTCCCAATTAAGCCAAAATAGAAAATCAGAGAAATATCTTCCTCCGTCTTTCATCCTGAGAAGATCAGATGAAGCCAGCATTATCCTTGGATTCAAATATATTTTTGAATCAGAAAGTCAGTGAATGATCACTGAGATCCCTATCTGAACATACATCCTATGAAACACCTCAGCAAGTTCCGTGTACGCCGTGACGCTGAACTCTTCTTCTGCTGGCTTCGTCTTCGAGCCTACTTCTTCGGCAAGGACTCTCCACCCCCACTGATGACCCCTTCTCCCGTCTTCAACCCTCCTCCTCTTCATGGACACCCCGCTCTGGTCTTCTGTCTGCTCTGGATCTCTTTATTGCTAACTGCCGATGGGACATCAACCATTTCGACTTCATCACACCTTGTTCCAATTCCAACCTCACTCCTTCCGAATGCTCTGCTCTCCACTCCCTCTGCACCAATCCCAACCTTACCGTAAAACCTGCTGACAAGGGGGGTGCTGTTGTAGTCTGGTGTACTGACCTCTACCTTGTTGAGGCACAGCGACAACTCACTGATACCTCCTCTTATTTACCCCTCGATCATGACCCCACGAAGGAGCACCAGGCCACTGTCTCCCACACCATCACCAACCTTATCAGCACTGGAGATCTCCCATCCACTGCCGCCAACCTCATAGTTCCCACACCCCACACTTCCCCTTTCTACCTCCTACCCAAGATCCACAAACCTGCCTGTCCAGGTAGACCCATTGTCTCAGCTTGCTCCTGCCCCACTGAACTCATTTCTGCATACCTTGACACTGTTTTATCCCCCCTTGTTCAATCCCTTCCCACGTATGTTAGTGACACTTCTCAAGCTTTGAATTTTTTCAATGATTTTAAGTTCCCTGGCCCCCACCGCCTTAGTTTCACCATGGACGTCCAGTCCCTATATACCTCCATCCCCCACCAGGAAGGTCTCAAAGCTCTCCGCTTCTTTTTGGATTCCAGACCTAACCAATTCCCCTCTACCACCACTCTCCTCTGTCTCGCGGAATTAGTCCTTACTCTCAATAATTTCTCCTTTTGCTCCTCCCACTTCCTCCAAACCAAGGGTGTAGCCATGGGCACCCGTATGGGTCCCAGTTATGCCTGCCTTTTTGTTGGCTTTGTGGAACAGTCCATGTTCCAAGTCTATACGGGTATCCGTCCCCCTCTTTTCCTTCGCCACATCAACGACTGCATTGGCACTGCCTCCTGCACACATGCTGAGCTTGTTGACTTCATTAACTTTGCCTCCAACTTTCACCCTGCCCTCAAATTTACCTGGTCCATTTCCGACACCTCCCTCCCCTTTCTTGATCTTTCTGTCTCCATCTCTGGAGATGGCTTATCTACTGATATCTACTATAAGCCTACAGACTCTCACAGCTACCTGGACTATTCCTCTTCCCATCCTGTCTCTTGCAAAGCTGCCATCCCCTTCTCGCAATTCCTCCGTTTCCGCCACATCTGCTCTCAGGATGAGGCTTTTCATTCCAGGATGAAGGAGATGTCTTCCTTTTTTAAAGAAAGGGGCTTCCCTTCCTCCACCATCAACTCTGCTCTCAAACGCATCTCTCCCATTTCCCGCACATCTGCCCTCACCCCATCCACCCGCTACCCCACTCAGGATAGGATTCCCCTAGTCCTCACCTACCACCCCCACCAGCCTCCGGGTCCAACATATAATTCTCCATAACTTCTGCCACCTCCAACGAGATCCCACCACCAAGCACATCTTCCCTCATTCCCCTCTTTCTGCTTTCCACAGGGATCGCTCCCTACGCGATTCCCTTGTCTATTCATTCCCCCCCCCCCCCCCCCCCCCCATCCCTTCCTACCGATCTCCCTCCTGGCACTTATCCTTGTAAGCAGAACAAGTGCTACACCTGCCCTTACACTTCCTCCCTCACCACCATTCAGGGCCCCAGACAGTCCTTCCAGGTGAGGCGACACTTCACCTGTGAGTCGGCTGGTGTGATATACTGTGTCCGGTGCTCCTGGTGTGGCCTTTTATATATTGGTGAGAGCTAACACAGATTGGGAGACCGTTTCGCTGAACACTTATGCTCTGTCCACCAGGGAAAGCAAGATCTGCCAGTGGCCACACATTTTAATTTCACATCTCATTCCCATTCTGATATGTCTATCCATGGCCTCCTCTACTGTCAAGATGAAGCCACACTCAGGTTGGAGGAACAACACCTTATATTCCGTCCGGGTAGCCTCCAACCTGATGGCATGAACACTGATATCTCTAACTTCCGTTAATGCCCCCCTCCCCTTCTTACCCCATTCCTTATTTATTTATTTATTCCCCCCTTTTCTCTCTCCACTCCTTGCCTGTTCTCCATCTCCCTCTGGTGCTCCCCTTCCCCTTTCTTTCTCCCTAGGCCTCCCGTCCCATGATCCTTTCCCTTCTCCAGCTGTGCATCCCTTTTGCTAATCAACTTTCCAGCTCTTAGCTTCATCCCACCCCCTCCTGTCTTCTCCTATTATTTCGGATTTCCCCCTCCCCCTCCTACTTTCAAATCTGACTTCTTTTCTTTCAGTTAGTCTTGACGAAGGGTCTCGGCCCGAAATGTCGACTGCACTTCTTCCTATAGATGCTGCCTGGCCTGCTGCGTTCCACCAGCATTTTGTGTGTGTTGTTTGAATTTCCGGCATCTGTAGATTTCCTCGTGTTTCCTATGAAGCCAGCTGGTTTTTGACTCCACGCCTTAATCATAATTCAGCCCTGCCAGTCTGTTGTTAATTTAATTACCTGACAACCAAGTTTAACTCAATTATAATGTTTTAGACCTAGGTAGTCTTCCCCAGACATAAACTTCTTTAAGGGCAGGGCATTTCATTGTACATTCAAGTGGTAAACAGAGTGTAGAGTATTTGTGCTAACACCCTGTCGTACACATTTCCCTCCTGTTCTGGGATACTTAACAGAAAGTCCTCCTCATTGTAATACCCTGCCACAATAACTTGGATCTTCAACAAAAGACCAGGAAATATGACTGTTACATGACTTACTGACAATTTAAATGCTATATCAATTTAACATTCTCTTTTTTCATCAAACATTATTCTTACCGCATATCACATACAATAAAGTCAAAAACCTTGAACTGATTGTTTTAAGTTTGGATTCGAGGTCTGATGCTCTAAGAGCAGAGGATTTCCAAATTTGAGCCAATGGTCTGCAAGTGAGAAGACTAGAAAGTATGCTGCCTTGTTTTTGTATGAAGTGTCATGGTTGAAAATAAAACTAAAACAACATATTAAAGGCAGAATTAACCATGAAACATTAATATAAAGCTTTGAAATTATACACTAGCTGTTTAAAAATTCACATCACAGTGAGCGTTCAGTTCTGCAATCAATGGTTCTGATATGACTCTGGGGTAAAAGCCTTTGATTATTCTGAGCTGTTACAACAATCACATGCACTTTTTCTTCCTCCAGCAGAACAGGGCTGCTCAGCAAAAGTAGCCTTACATCAAATTCAAATAGTGGAAATCTTTAGCCTGCCATTGACATGACATTACAGTATAAGCCTGCAACAACTTTTGACAGCTGTTTTCTTATCTTGGTGTGTTTTGAGGAAGCTGAACTGCAGGCTATGAAAACTCCTGTTGTAACAAGCGATGTGCAATAATGAGATTCCACTGTATCTGCTTCCTTTATGGCTTTATCTGCAAGAAGATTAAACATCAATCTATTACCTCAGAGTCCTGCTTATAGTCTGTGACAAAAGGAAATTTACCAGTTACTGTAATGAAAATGATTGTAGGCTCCAGTCCCAATGGGGCTGAAGCAGAGTCTAACTGTGACCTCTTAAAATGTTCTTTCACGTGCCAAGTCACCAACCAATGAGAAGATTAAATTAAAATATTAAGTACGGAAAATTCTAGGCAGGTCAGACAGCATCTGTGTAGAAAGAAGCAAGCATTGACTCTGCAGATCAATGGCTTCTCATTAGAATTTTCTGAAAGATAATTGATCTCAATTATTAATTAAGTTTCTCTTCATGACTCTCTGATGTGTAAATCAACCTTGTCTTATCTATCTATTATATTATACTTGAAGGGTTCTGATACTTTTCCAGCAAAACCACTGTCGAGTTAATTGACTCTTTAGAGACCTGGTTCAGTCGTGTTATGAAAATAACAACAGAAAATGCTGGCAGCTCTCAGAGGGATAGACTGCTCTCTGGAAAGAAGAGTCAATATTTGGGTACTTCTGCCTCATCATCCTCTAAATCAATAGAATTATGCTTTGCTTCTAAAAAGATTACAAGTTTGTGTAAAATTGGGAATAAATTACAATGTCACATTTTATTCATCTTTTTGACTATGAGCTTCTCATTAACTGGACTTTCTCAATGGAAGCTTAAGGTCAGCTCTTTGTCACAGCTGTAGATAGTGTGCCTTTAGTACAGGGAAATGTAAGAATTTAAGACATTCCACAATGCATAGGGGATTTCCATACCTGCTCAATTTCCAGGAAAACACAGCTTTGTAGAGCTGTTAAATTAACAACAATGTTGGTGGCCTCAAGTAAATTTAGATCTTGAACCAACCACCAAAAAAATGACTACCATTCTTATTGGCTAAAAAATGTTATATCTGTAAAAGAACTTACACTGTTGCATTTTCATTATAAATCTATCTCTTCCAAAAACCTCTGATATGGCAGAGAAGCAGTAAGATGTGTTAATCAAAAAAATGTCATTTGGCTTTTGAAATGGCTTGAAATCTGAAGCTCTAGATTCCCTTTACTGATAGATCAAGGCATTCCATGAAATGATCACCTTGTCTATGCTTGGTCTCGCCAATGTAGAGGAGGCCACGCCAGGAGAAACAAATGCAGCAGACTAGGTTGGAAGAGACTCATGTTAACATTTGGATGACTGAGAAGGGCTCTTTAGTGAATGCAGTGAAGGAGAAGATGCAAGGGCAAATGATTCACTTCCTATATTGGCAGAGCAAAGTGCTAGGGGATAGGGAGAGGTGAGAGGGGAGAGATAAGCATACCAGGAAGTCACTGAGGGTGCTGTCCCTATGAAAAGCAGAAAAAACTGGAGAGTGGAAGATGTGACCAGTACGGCAATCCCATTCCAGCTGACAGAAATCATGAAGACACAAAGGTACTGCAGATGCTGGAAATCTAGAGCAACACACACAAAATGCTGGAAGAACTCAGCAAGTCAGCAGCGTCAATGGAAAGGAATAAACAGTCAATACTTTGGGCCAAGACCCTTCATCAGAACTGAAAAGGAAGGGAGCAGACACCAGAATAAGAAGGTGGTGGGGGTGAGGGAAAGAAGTTATCAGAAGTTAGAAAAAGCAATGTTTGTGCCAATTCCAGTTCGTGGATCCATGGCCTCCTCCACTCGCATGATAAGTCCGCGCTCAGGATGAAGGAGAAACACCTCATATTTCATCTTGGTAGCCTTCAAAATAATGGCATGAAAATCAATTTCTCTAACTTCTGGTCATTTCTCAGCCCCCTCTCCCTTACTTGTTCCCCTTCCCCCACTTTTTATTCTAGTTTCTGCTCCCTTCTCTCTCTCCCCTTTTCAACCCCTCCCAGCCCTGAAATTCGCTGTTCTCTCCACTTCCATCAGGAAGAATCAAAAGCCTGAAATGTCATACCACCAAGATTCAAGGTCAGTGTCTAACTCACAATCATAACTATTGAGTAGACCTCTTTTACAATAAGATGGACTCTTCATCTCACTCTTTATGCCGTCAATGCTTTGCACCTTTTATCTGACTGTACTGCACTTTCTCTGTAACTGTAATAATTTATTAATCTACATTCTGTTACTGTTTATCCTTTGAATTACCTTGATGCCATTATTGTCGTGTCATCAGCATGATGTAAGTAATTGATGATTCTGCTGCCAATTCTCATCTATTGATTCTTCTCGTATACACCTGCTTCTATCAAGATTTGTTCAGCGTACAAAGTAAATAGGCGGGGGAGAGAATACAACCTTGTCATACGCCTTTATGGATGCTGAACCATTCTGTTTCTCCTTGTTCCCTTTGAAATGCTGCTTCTTGATTGATGTAAAGATTGCATGTAAGGATGATCAAATCTTTAGAGAAGCAGGAGTATATGAGGAGAATCAAGGGGTGAGAATTGGTTGCAGAATCATCTTTGTTATGCTGATAACCTTCACTCGGCTGATGACAGGACAATACTGGCTGAAAATGAAGAAGACCTGAGCTACTACAAACCAGCATCAAGGAACGTAGCCTCAAGGTGTGTCTGCACCTTAACCTGAAGAAGGCGAAGATTATGACTGCCGGCAGCACAACCAACTTTAATCCCGATGGAGAGGAAATTGAAGTGATTGACAGTTTCAGCTTACTTGGATCAATGATTAACATCAAAGCGGTAAGCTGTCAAGAAATCCAATAAAGAATCGCCCTTGGCGGAGCAGCCATGAGGGATTTAGAGAAGATCCTCTGGAACGGGAATCAATCTTGACATACTCTGGCAACCCACTTTCTACGCAGGCGAACCGGCTCACAAATAGCCAGCGCGCGGGGGGGGGGGGGGGGGGGGGAGACTTTGGTAATGCACCTCTGACGTCATTTCCGCCCAGAGAGGGCGGGCGCTAGGGATTAAATGCCAGCACCACGAAGTTTGAATAAACTAGTCTCAAAACGACATGTCGTTATTTCAGTGCTGTGTGTAGCACATCGCTACATTGGTGACCCCGACGGTCCAAACGGGATTTGGAACAAAGATGACCAACTCTTCATCTGCTCATGCAGTTTCGCTAAAACTGCCGACTTTCTGGACGCTGCGACCACGCGTGTGGTTTAGCCAAGCAGAAGCCCAGTTCCAGATTCGGCAGATATCCTCTGATTCCACGCGTTACTACCACGTGGTGAGCACCCTTGACCAGGAGACGGCCGCCCAGGTTGCGGATTTCATACAGTCGCCCCCAGAAGAAGGCAAATATGAAGCATTCAAAGCGCTGCTCATTGGGACCTTTGGCCTCTCACGGCATGAGCGGGGTGCCCGCCTGCTTCACCTGGACGGTTTGGGAGACAGACTGCCATCAGCATTGATGAACGAGATGCTGTCCCTGGCTGACGGACACAAGCCCTGCCTCATGTTCGAGCAAGCGTTCCTAGAGCGACTGCACGAGGACATACATCTGCTGCTGGTCGACACAGATTTCAGTGCCCCCCGGAAGTGGTGGACCGGGCAGACGTGCTGTGGAAAGCCAAGAGGGAGAGCGTGGCGTCCGTCGGTCAGATTACCAGGCCACACACCCAACAGGCAGGGGGGCGCACACAACACAGAGGCAGGAGTGAGGAGGCCAGTGAACAGTGGTGTATCTACCACCAGCGGTGGGGCACAAAAGCCCGCTGTTGTCACCCGCCCTGCAAGGGCCAGGGCCAGCTGCCGCTAATGACTATGGTGGCTGGCCACCAGGACAGCCTCTTGTACGTCTGGGACAAACAGTCTGGATGCAGGGACGTCACGTGATGACATAGGATCGAGACGTGGAAATCCAGCTCTCCCGTAAAAAAACAGTAAAATAATGTTTGTGAAGAAAAGTTAGTAAATACTTATTAAAAATTACTTATAAACTACTCAGGATTGTCTTAAGATGTGTCTCCTAAACAGAAGCAGAACAAAACTACTACTTTGAAGACAACACAAGTTGGAAAAGAATCAAGGCCGGCAGCCATGAAAGAGCCTCGGGCTCAACTGCATTTTACCTCCGGCGATACAGAACAGGAAACTGCGGAAACATCAACCGTTTCCAAAAAAAAAGAGCAACAGGAATTGCGCATGCATGAAGGAAGGGGTATGCACAAACACAAGCAAACCAAACTACAAATCCCAGCTATGATCGGAACTGAAAGTGAAAGTGAATATGAGGTGGAATCATACTCTCTGGATAAATCAGACGAAGACGAAGAGACAAACAAAGAAGAGCAACAGGAAGAGGTTGGAGATGACATTGGAGGCATAAAAAATCTTTGGTGCAAATAATGCATGAATTAAAAGCATTAAAAGTAATAAAAATAGATATTAAAAATATGAAGATTATGTTTGATAAAATGATGAAAAGACAGGACAAAATGGACAAGAAAATTCAAAACTTGGAAGAAATAACGGGAGACACCATTGATAGAGTGAATAAAATGGAAGATAATATTTCTGCCTGGACATCAGAAAGAAAACAGTTGTTGGAAAAAGTTGATATACTTGAAAATTTTAACAGGCAAAATAATATTAAGATTGTTGGACTTAAAGAAGTTATAGAGGGAGAGGATCCAATAAATTTTTTTCAAAAATGGATTCCGGAAATTTTGGAAATGGAAGAAGGAACCCAGTTAATTGAAATTGAAAGGGCTCACAGAGCCTTAAGATCAAGATCTCAAGTTGATCAAAACTCACGATCAATCTTGATAAAATGCTTAAGATATCAAGATAAAGAAAAGATCCTGAAGGCGGCTGCCCAACATGCCAGAAAGAGAAACGGGCCATTGATGATAGAAGGGAAAACAGTTCTTTTCTATCCTGATATAAGTTATGACCTTTTGAAGAGAAAGAAGGAATTTAACCCAGCAAAATTTTTTTTATGGGAAAAGGGTTATAAATTTATATTGCGCAACCCTGATAATTTTTTTGGATGACGGAAAAAGAAGATCTTTTACTGATTATCGGGATGTGGAAGAATTTGCACAAGAACTCCCAAATATTCGTTAACCACAGCCAAAGATTTAAAAGTGAAATGGATTAAAGATGAAGACAGGGACAGTGAATGGAGCTAATAGATGTTTAAGGACAGAAGAATATTTAAATATATTCTTAATTATATGATATAAGGGGAGAAAGGTAAAAATTTGAGAAATATTAATCGAGTGTAGTGATATTTTTTCTTCTCTTATATATACTTTTTTATGTTACGGGGGAGCTGGGGGAACTTCGGATTGATTGCTACGGGATTCACGTGTGTAATCATGGCGATTGCCATGACCCGCACAACGGAGGGGGGTAATGTTGTGTTTTTTCTTTATTCACAACATTAGTAGGGGGGTATTTTGTTATCTTTTTTCTTTATAATCTATTTTTCTTTAATCTTTCTTTCTTTGCCTGGACAATTGGGGGTGTGGGGGAGACACATAGCATCACAGAGAATTTTAAAAAGATTCCCCAAGGTACTACGAAAGTTGAAAAGTTAGGTATTACTATAGACTGGAGTAACCCTGTTAAAAATAATGACTAATTTACTAAATTTTAAAAGTTTTAATGTTAATGGGCTTAATGGACCGGTGAAAAGAAAAAGAATTTTAACATACATTAAGAAAATGAAAATAGATATAGCTTTTAGCTGCATTTATTTGAAAAAATTACTTATAATTTAAAAGGTATAAACGAAATATTTCTGAAAATTTGGCGCCCTTATTTACAAAAGATAGGATTAAATATATAGGTGCTCCGAAGATAAAATTATTGGTTATTTGGGGAAAGAAACAAATATATATACTAAAGCTATTATGAACTCCATGGAGCATGTGGGGATCTTCCGATATCCAGGCATTCTTTCTTTCTTTCTTTCTTTTTTTCCCTCTTTTTTTTCCTCTTTCTACATGGATATGTTAGGGGGTAGGGGTTAAGGGGAGGGGGGAAGGGTTGATTATTTTTTTTTCCTTCTGTAACCATCTGAAAATTCAATAAAAAAGATTTTACAAATAAATAAATAAATAACAGTTAGGACGCTGTTTCTTGGTCGACACCGGAGCGGAAATCAGCGTCTTGCCCCCGACGGGGTACGACACCTGCAACAGGAAGCCAGGACCCACCCTGAGGGCTGCAAACGGCAGCACGATACGGACCTACGGCACCCGCACAGTGCAGCTGCAGTTCGGCGCCAGCCGGTTCACGTGGGTCTTCACACTGGCCGCCGTGGCCCAACCACTCCTGAGGGCGGACTTCTTGCGAGCTCACAGTCTGCTGGTCGACTTGCAAGGGAAAAAACTGGTACATGCTGAGACTTTCCAGACGTTCTCCCTGGGTGAAGCCAAGTTGCCGGCCCCACACCTGGACTCCATCACGCTGTCAGACAACGAATTCATCAGAAACCTGGCAGAATTTCCATCGATTCTGGCACCGCAGTTCACGGCAGCCATGCTCAGACATGGGGTACAGCACCACATCCCGACCCAGGGACCACTCCTCCACGCCCGCGCACGAAGGCTCCCCCCGGAAAAGCTCTGCCTGGCGAAGGAGGAGTTCAAGAGGATGGAGGAATTGGGGATCGTATGGAGGACTGACAGCCCATGGGCCTCCCCCCTGCACATGGTGCCCAAAGCAGCTGGGGGTCGGAGACCATGCGGCGACTACCGCAGACTGAACGAGGCTACCACTCCAGACCGCTACCCCGTGCCGCATATACAGGACTTTGCAGCAAACCTGCACGGGGCAAGAATCTTTTCCAAAGTAGACCTCATCCGGGGATACCATTAAATCCCGGTGCACCCTGAAGACATCCCCAAAACAGCACTTAGCACCCCATTCGGCCTGTTCGAGTTCCTCCGAATGCCTTTCGGCCTGAAGAATGCCACACAGACTTTCCAGCAGCTAATGGACGTGGTGGGACGAGACCTGGACTTTGCGTTCATCTATTTGGACGACATCCTTATAGCCAGCAGTTGTCGTCAGGAGCATCTGTCCCACCTCTGCCAGCTCTACTCCCGCCTGAGTGATTTCGGCCTCACGATCAACCCGGCCAAATGCCAGTTCGGTCTCGATACCATCGACTTCCTGGGCCACAGGATTACCAAAGACAGGGCAACACCTCTGCCCGCCAAGGTAGACGCGATCCGCCACTTTGCCCGGCCCAACACGGTCAAAGGCCTGCAGGAGTTCGTTGGTATGGTGAACTTCTACCACCGTTTCCTCCCCTCAGCAGCCCGTATCATGCGCCCTTTGTACACCCTGATGTCAGGTAAAGGCAAGGATATCACTTGGGACGAGGAGGCTGCAGACGCTTTCGTTAAAGCCAAGGAAGCCTTGGCAGATGCTGCGATGCTGGTGCACCCCAGAACGGACGTTCCGACCGCACTCACGGTGGACGCATCCGACACAGCAGTCGGTGGGGTGCTGGAGCAGCTCAACGAGGGGCGCTGGCAATCCCTGGCGTTCTTCAGCAAGCACCTACGACCACCCAAACTCAAGTACAGTGCTTTCGACCGGGAGCTGTTGGCACTGTATCTGGCAATCCGGCATTTCAGGTACTTCTTGGAAGGCAGGCCGTTCACCGTATTCACGGACCACAACCGTTGACCTTCGCGTTCACGGAGGTGTCCGATCCCTGGTCGGCTCGCTAGCAGCGACATCTGTCCTACATCTCCGAGTACACGACGGACATCCAGCATGTATCGGGAAAGGACAAAGGCGCCCAGTTCACCTCCAGCCTGTGGTCGGCTGTGGCCAGCCTGTTGGGAACGCAGCTACACCACACTACTGCCTACCACCCACAGTCGAACGGACTAGTGGAACGCTTCCACCGTCACCTGAAGTCGGCTCTCATGGCTTGCCTGAGAGGGGCTAACTGGGTGGACGAGCTTCCCTGGGTCCTGCTTGGAATTCGCACAGCGCCCAAAGAGGATCTGCACGCCTCGTCGGCCGAGTTGGTGTACGGCGCGCCCCTGGCCGTCCCGGGAGAGTTCATACCAGCCCCAAGGGGGCAAGAGGAAGAACCCGCAGCAGTCCTGGACAGGCTACGCGAAAGGCTCGGCAGCCTGGCCCCCGTACTGACTTCACAGCACGGACGGACGCCGACCCATGTACCCAAATACCTGCAGAACTGTAAATTTGTGTTTGTACGAAGGGGTGGACACCGGGCACCGCTACAGCGGCCGTATGAGGGGCCGTTCAGGGTGATCAACAACAACGGGTCCACATTCATGCTGGACATTGGGGGGAGAGAGGAGGTTTTCACGGTGGACCGACTCAAACCAGCCCATGTGGACTTGGCGCAGCCGGTCGAGGTTCAGGCACCGCGGCGCAGAGACAGACCTCCCAAACAGAGGCTGATCCAGACTGTGGACATTGGGGAGTGTATCGCCGGTTCTGGGGGGGGGTTGTTATGTGGTGACCCACTTTCTGCGCAGGCGAACTGGCTCACAAATAGCCAGCGCGTGGGGGGAGACTTTGGTAATGCACCTCTGACGTCATTTCTGCCCGGAGAGGGCGGGCACTAGGGATTAAATGCCAGCGCCGCGAAGTTTGAATAAACTAGTCTCGAAACGACTTACCGACTGCGTGTCGTTATTTCAGTGCTGTGTGTAGCACATCGCTACAATACAACGATTTGTCTTGTGTTCTCAATGTCATTATATGGATGCAAAAGTTGGGCAGTAAAGAAAAAGAATAGGAAGCACATTGACACCTTTGAACTGTGGTGCTGGGGATAAATACTGCGTGTCTGGCGCACCTGTCACAGAACAAACAAATCAGTCCTCAATCCAAAACATTGATCATTTTTATGTCTCCATAGTGTGGCTGATTTGCTGAGTTCCTTCAACAGTTAGCTTCCTATTTGTTCAGATTTTCTATATCTTACATCTCCATGGCAGAATAATTATTCTGAAAACCTAATAGCTAAGATATACCACAGATGGTATTTTCTGCATAGCCAGTAGCTTCACCGATTTACAGGGGTCAGTGCCAACTTGGCCCATTTCAATGTAGGGTGATACCTGCTACCTTCAGAGCCACAAGTGTATGAAGATTTTAAAAAAACATCAGGCAGCCTTACTGATCACTAGCTTACTAGGCAAATTTATTCCAGAATATAAAGAAACAAATGAAGAAAAAAGGCAGCTGCAGACATCAGTGTTACACACAGGTTTGCTTTTCACTTCAGATCAAAGCTAGAAAGTAAATCATAACATGTTCACTGCTGACTACAGTGCTCCAGTTCTGATGCAGATGAGCTATGAAACACTTGCCAAGAACTCCACTAAATGTGTACTCACTGTCAAATAGCTGAAATGTTCAAAGTCTGACTGATTGAAATCTGTGTATTGACAATGTAAATACTGATATCTCTCTCAAGGAAAGCAGGTTTTGAAGAATAAATAATCTGTGCAAATATTATAACAGTGCTGTTTTAGTAATCTCTTTACAATTAGATCTTTTTTTTTACAAAACAAGTCAGGTTTTGATCTAAATGCATTGAGCGATAAAGAGATAAAGGCAGCTATGCTAGTTAAAATTGGATCTGAGTTAACATGACTGGCTGACCAAGATGAAAGGAAACAAGTTCCTACACTATAGTTTCGATGCAGTGCCTCACAACATGAAAGTGACAGTACTTCCTATGTTTTCGACAGACCTTTATCCAAGTGTCACTTTTTAAAATATGGACGCAACAGATTATGGCAAGTAGATAAATTAAAACTCGAGACATCAAGAGTTATTCCTTTAAACTCAGTGTCAAAATGCATTCCTAGCAAGATTTGTTCCAAACTAAACAGTAATGGCAGGCTGTTATTATTGCTGGATGCTATACTTCCTGTCTGTTTCTTTTATTGTTCATAATCAGTCCAAATCTCCTTGTATAAATGGAAATTACATCAAACTTTGGCTTCTATTAAATGGCAGGAAATGAAAGTTCATACTGGACACTGCCACTTCCTGTCTGCACAGGAAGACTGCACAGAAATGATCCTTTCGGGAGCTCTCCGAGGTAAGACGCCGGAATTTGGATCCTCTTGCACTAAAATTCAAGCAATGTTTGCAGAAGTGTGCAATGGATTTCAAAACATCTTTTAAACCAGGATATCCCTCCCATGACACAGGAATTTAAAGCAGGAAAAGGGAAAGATGTCCAGAGGTTTAACAGCTGAAAAACAGGGAAGTGACTAGAATGGAATTGATTCCTTTCCAGTTATTATCACATCTCCCATGAATGTAATTCAGAACTGACAGGATGGCTTCATTCTCTCCAAGGAATCTCCTTCAGATTCTTTCTCCTTTGGGATGATTCTTGGGTACGCTTGCCAGCAATCCTCCTCAGTGAGTGGGGAATGTGGTTCAGGGTAGTCGGAGAACCCTAAACTCCTCACAGATTGTTAATGCCAATCTGAACAGGCAGATATGTTTTACAGCTGATTTAATGAGTGGATGAACTATTCTAACATCAGAGTTTTTTCTTACTTAGGTCCTCACCAAATATTTCACTGTGTGGGGCTCATTATTTTAGGACTTTTGTCCCTACAAGTCCCTCTTCAAAGAGTATGTAATATTTTTATCACAGACACTGATGACAGTCACTTCTTCGAACAGATGTTACTTTAATCCAGCCAGCATCCTTCTTTTTTTGTCAAAGATTTATAAAAAAGTGAAAGAAAGTAAATTGCTTACACTACCTCTTCCAACAAAAATGCTTTTGAGTAACTTACTTAGAATTAATTCAATCACAGTAAGTGAGGTGATGTATTTTAGAAAGTCAAATGCAAGGAGGACATAAGCATTTAATGGTAGAGCACTAAGGAATGTTGATGAACAGAGGGATTTGGAGATTAAGTCCATAGTTCCAATCATGCATGGGGAGAGGGTGCTGAAAAAGACATCTGGATGCTTGACTTCATAGGTTGGGGCAAAAACTGAAAAAGTCAAGATGTTATATTGAAACTTTGCAAAATGCTGGTTAGACCACACTTGGAGTATCATTTTCAGTTCTGGTTGCTATATGATAGGAAGAATATGGTTGTACTGGAAATAGCACAGAGAAGATTCGTCAGAATGTTGCCTGGCTTGGAGGACTTCTGCTAGCGGGACAGATTTTTCCCCTTGATTGAAGTTTGACCTAATAGAGATATATAAAATTATAAGAGGCATAGATTGTATAGATAACCAGAACTTTTTCCTGTGAATGGATTATCAGAAACAAGAGGGCATAGGTTTAAGCTGAGAAAAAGGAAATGTAAAGAGATTTGAAGGGAAATTTTTTTACAAAGAGAGTGGTTGAGATTTGCTGCCAGAAGAGGTGGTCACTAGGTCATCACCATGTTAAGGCAATAAATAGGATCCTTATTGAAGAATATGCACCTGATGCAGGCAAATACACTTTGAATAGGTATACAAAACTATGAGGGTATAGATCGTGTGAATGTATGTAGACTTTTTCCCCTCAGGTTGCATGAGACTAGAACTAGAGGTCAGAGTTTTAAAGTGAAAGATTAAATATTTAATATTTAATGGGAAACAAAGGGAACTTCTTCACTCAGAGGGTGGTGTGAATGTGGACCATCTGATGTGGTAGATACGAGCTCAATTGTAACATTTATGAAAAGTTTCAATAGGTACAGGGATATCAGAGGAATGGAAGTAAGTCTATGTTCCAGGTGCAGGGAAATGCAAATTGGCAGCAAACTAGGCTGGTACAGATGTATGGTACAAAGAGACTGTTTTTGTGCTGTAGTGTTCTATGATTGTGAATCTAAACAGAATTAGTGTTGATGGGCAAAAAGATAGGCAAGAACATGATGGGCCAGATGGCTTATTTTTGTGCTATAGCTATAAATCTACGTTTGTAGAAAGAGTAATCATTGCACATTTCATGTTAAAATGTTACACACAAGTAGTCCCTAAATTCATGTAGTAGCCACTGCAAGTACTTCCACCAGCAATTACTTATTTTGCTTTTTGATATTCTTGGCTGCAAGAGGAAATTTGGGATACACACCGGAAAATCTTTCTATTTCCCTATTTATCAATGGGACTGTTAATGGCCATCCAATCAGGCGGCAGATACATGAGGTTTTACAGCTCATTATCGGATTGGATGTTACGTTAATGCTGGTACAAAAGAACTCAAGATAATGTGTGTTATCAGAACTTTAAAGCAGAATAATCAGATTAGATTATTAGAACAGTAACACTGAATAATTTTATTTTTCTTAGAATCAGAGCTTTTAAGTTTGGAATTCCAGTACCTTTAAATCAGAGTTCAGGAATAAGGGATGATTTAACAAATGCATTTCCTGAGGTCTTCCTATTTAGCTGAGTTGTGTAAAAAAAAATCAGCTGTAGCTGTTTGAATGAGCACAGTCAGAACCATTTAACAATGGCACAGGCTTTCTCTGGGTCCATTGTTATGCCTTAGGGTGAAAGGACGTAACCCAAGAAGGAAATGACTGGGATGAGGAACTGGCATTTTTTTAACTTGCAATACTGTTCCAGGAAGTTTTCTAACTTCCGTTCAAGCTGGCACTAGCAAACAGCAATTCCTCGGGGGACATCTTCCAGGTAGTCAATCATTTCGGTTTTTCTATGTCTTCTACTTATTTTTTTCATCTTACTTTTGTTCTTGTAACTGTTGGAGCCTGTGATTTACAGTCTGTAGTTCGATTGAGTGAACTAGTACTCTCCTGTCCCTGAGAAAATTTCAGGAGAGAATTACGAGCACGAGCTACTATGAGGGAAAGCTCAGAGACTGGATGAGGGACCATGATTGATCACAATTCTCACTGATTAAATCATTAAGGAAGATTGAAATATTGAGGCAAATGTGGAGGAGCAAGTAGTACTCAGAGCAGCTGCTGGATTCGTGTTGCTGCCCTCAAAGGGGCCACTGGGTTTGAGTCACTACCCTTGGAGGGGCCACTGGGTCCCGATGCTTTCGGAGATGATATCAAAATTCTGAGATTTATGGATTGGATTGTAGTTCATATTGGTCTCTTTCAGTTCTATGTTTTTTTTACATGTTCTCACCCATTCTTTCTTGTTGCTAATTGGTGGGCTGGGAGTATGGGCTTCAATGTTCCTGTTGTTGACTCTCCATGTGGATGAACTGATAGTTTTTGTGTGAGGGAGGAGTTGGAGGACAGATTGGAGTTTACCAGGTTTTGTTTCTTTTTCTTTTCATGTGGGTGGATTGAAGTCTTCCTTTCAACTACTTCTGTGGTTTTCTGTATGTTATGGCTATCTGGAGAAGACAAATCTCAGTTGTATTCTGCATACGTACTTCGATCATAAAAGGAACCTTTGAACCTCTGAGTTGGTTTTTGAGGAGATGCTGAAGGACTGAACAAATGTGACAGATGTGGCCTTGGGGATCCTTAGAGAAGATGAGAACATCTTCGAGGTAGATGAACACATAACTGTGTGGCATGTGTCGGAAGATCTCAGGAATGATGGTGTGGCAAATAGCTGGAGTGCTGGAGAGTCAGGAAGGCTTCAGTGGGCTCTATGAGCGCTCTCTTCCACTCATGCCCCCACTGAAAGCGCATCAGGTTGTATATGCTCCTTAGATCTAGTTTGGTGAAGATCTGGAACTAATGGAGTGTTACAAATGTGCTACTCATTAAGGGGATAGGGTAGCGGTTCTTAAGTATGATTTTGTTGAGTCCACAGTAATCAATGCAGAGATGAAGATCCCCATCTTTCTTTTTGACATGTGGGAACCCTGCACTAGTTGGAGACTTGGATGGCCATACTGTAGTGCTTTGGCAAGTAGTCATTCATGGCTTGAGCCTAACGAAGGGAGAGGGACAACAGAAAACCTCAGAGTGCTGGTGTCCAGAAAGAGGTTGATCACACAGTTGTCTGGTCTGTGAGGTGGCAGGGTGCTGACTTCCCTTTTACTGAAGGTGATGGCTAAGTCATGAGGATGAAGGTTTCCTCTGTCTCCATGGATTTACGGCGTGACGTCCACTAGTGGTACAATAGGTGGTTCCCCAACTCAGCAGTGAGCTGGATGGTCAGGCAAAGTGAAGGTTATGAGTGGAGTGCCAGGGGTAACCCAAAGTGAGAGGAATGCTGGGAGAGTTGGTCAGGAGGAGTCGGATGGTCTCATGGTGCTCCGATACTCAGGTAGTGTGTGCACTCTGACCTTCCCAGACCCCATGGGACAATAGTCGTACTGAAAAAGGGGTGAGAGATAGGCTCAGAAGGGGTCCAAGCTGCACATACAGAGTCCAGTCCAGAAAGCTGGCTGCTGGACCAGAATCCACTAGACTAGAGCCTGATGTGTACATAGAGCCGTTGGGGTGTGGAGGGCAGAGAGAGTGAGTCAGGCTATGCTGCTGGAATGAGGGGCTGAGGAGAGTTTACCAGAGAGAAGGCCCTTTGTCCCTTCGTGGTGGTGCTGTTTCCTCAATACAATGGGCATTTGATGCATGGGTGATTGGTTGCTCCACAGTAAGTGCTTAAGATATTCCTCCACCGATGTTCACACTCTTGGGGACCTCTCGTTAAATGCAGGGGTTCTAGATGTATTACTGATGAGGGTCGAGTAGCTTGAAATGGTTCTGGGAACGGAACTGGGGTTCTGGTTGATGATCTGGAGGGTCGCTGAATAAGACGTTTGTCAATATGGAGAACCAAAGTGATGAGGCTTGAGGTCAGTGGGCATCTCCCAAGTAGACAGCTTACCTTTCAAGTGCTCCAAGAGGCCGTGATGCTAATGGGCCAGCAGTATTTCTGCATTCCAGCCTCACTCTGCTGCAAGGCTCCTGAATTCCATGGTGTAATCCAACACCGAGCATGAGCCCGGAGGCAGGAAAAGTATCTAATTTGCTGCCTTGCTTCTACTTCCCAGGTGGTCAAAAACCTGGTGCAACTCTGTGATGAATTCCTTGTACTTATTGCAGGTGGTGGTTTTATTGTCCCAGCTAACAGCAACCCAGGTCAGAACTCGCCCAGTCAAGAGAGAGATGACAAAGGCGGTCTTGGTTCAATCCATTGAATACAGAGATGGCTGGAGATCAAAATGGAAGATGCATTGGGAAAGAGATTTGTCGCATCGAGTTGGGGATCCATTGAAGTGTTCAGACACTGGAATCTGGGGCTCAGACGGTGCAGGTTGACTGGTGTGAGGTTCCTGTACTGAGACAGAGCTCACGTGGCCAATGGTTTTTAGATTGTCTACTCACGTCAGCGGGCAATTTTCTTTAGGCAAGCAAACTCTGCTGGGTCGATCGTTGTTTCACCCATCCTGTCAGGAAATGATGAGCAGGCTTGAACCAAATGCAGAGCTGTGGAACCTTAATAATTAACTTTTAATTAACAACTTCTAATAACAAGCCACAAGGAGTCACAAAACAAGACAGAATAGAACAGGGCAACAAGGTAAATGAAGGCCAGGAGCAATTGATTGAGGCCAGCTGGTTTGATGGGTGAACAAGGACTGTGGACGAGTCCCTTTTTAAATAGGATTGTAGGTGATGAGTTGGAAATGAGTGGTTGGCGACTCCTGTTAGCTGGGTGGAGACTGGGAGGTGGCTGCTTGTGTAGGCCTGACAAGGGCATGCTCTCTTCTCGGTCTTATCATCCGGGGGAGGCACAGGAACCTAACGATACACACTCAATGTTTTAAGAACAGCTTCTTCCCCTCTGTCATCCGATTTCTGAACTTTTCATGAATCTATAAACACTACCTCACTATTTTGCTCTCTATTAACACTATTTAGCTATTTTTAAATATTTCTTATTGTAGCTTAGTTTTTTTTTGTACTGCACTGTACTGCTGCCACAAAAGAACAAAAGTTACATTCAAATGTCAAACGGTTATGTCTCAGGATACTTCACTGAGTTGTGTAAATATCCTTTGGACTGACACTCAAATCTTTCAGAACATTCAACCAAGTATGATACTGAGTTCCTTTCATTCCTACATGCTATTACTCTATATCCCCTCATCCCAAAATGTCAACCAATGTTGGATTTAATCATTAATTGATCTAACAAAAAATAACTTCATTGGCTTCTTTAATGAAGTAACCCAAGCCAAAATGCTGTGCAAGAAAGCCATCGGCCAAAATTTAATATAAATAGAGGTGATCAGGGCAGTCTTGCAAAACTTTGGTTAAAAATGTAGATTTAAAGGTGCATCTTAGATAATGACAGACAGCTTGAAAACAGGAACTTCAGAGCTGGGCCTCAGTATTGATGCCATGACCATCAATGGCAGAGTGGTTAAAATCCTAGCTGTGCCATATTCCAGAAATGGAAGAGCACAGAGATTCTAAGGATTCAAAGGTTCATTTATTATCAAAGTATACAACTCTGAGATTCTGAGATTGTGGTTTATTGGAGAGGGAGACTTTGCCAAAGTCACACATCCAAATACAAGGGAAAGATGTTTAAAAATAGGATCATGAACCAAATGATGTACCTTTTTACCACAATATTACCATCTTTTATTTGCGGTAGCAATCCTTAGACCTCTCTTGACTTTTACGGCTACATCACCTTTGTGTATGATTTTATCACCAGCTGGAGAAACTTACTCTATTTACCCTATCATTAATTTTTAAAATCCTAACAATCACTTAATCAACAGACTTTGCAAACTCCAATGTTCTGAACAATATTATGGGATTTCCTCATTATATAAACTTCCAGTCCTGCATTGGATATGCATTGTGCTCCTTCCAAGATTAAGGCATCTTTTCCAAGTTATGATGCCTAGAACTCTGCACTGTACACTAGATGTAGCCATTACCAGGATTTGTAGAAATTGACTAAGACTCCCTCTCCTTTACATGTTAGATCTCTGATTCAGGACTAGCATTCCAGTAGCCAAACAATTAGTGTTTAGTTAGCAGAAACCATGTCTGAATACAGCCATCCATCACCTTTAGAGTTAGCCGAGTCTGTTGGTAGGACTTACACTGTTGAAACATGTCCTTCCTGGGGATGGTGCATAAGATTCCCCTGCCTGATGTATGAATGCTTGTTATTGTCAGTGTCAGATTGTTGAATTTTAACAACTACTTGAGGATTCTCATAACTTCTCTCATGGATTTTCCATGGTTAAGTTTCAGCAGTCATAAAGGTATGACAAAATGGTGGAACCAACAGAGTCTAGATGTCACAGTGGAAAGCTGTATCCTGAAGCACAGCATTTAAGATAAAGCTTCCTATGTTATGTATGCTAATAAAAATTATTCTGTTATGCATGTTAACAACAAAGGCCATGTACAGGAGCACTGGTTCATCAAGCCTGTCCTTCAAATCCATCCTGCCTTGTGCATTGCCCACACAATCTATCCTTGCGGATAGATTCATAATCTCCTGAGGGAAGGGGATGAATAACTGAACCCTGTACAAAGTGGTGGTTACAAGTTGGGCGGATCTTTTCAACCCCTCTAAACAACGCAATGGAGGGTGTATCTGGCATAAAGACAAGTTTTCCTCCCATAAATAATGCCATGCCACAGGTAGATTGGTGGGAAGGAGGCCAGAAAGCTTTGCCCTCACATTGTTCACCCACTGCTTGCCACAGGCCCCAGACTGAGATGGAAAGTTAGTATGCTGGCTAGCACTGGTACCTACATCCTTTATTGTATCACATCCTGTTTGTCTGTCTTTAACATGTTCACTGATTTACAAGGTTTAGCTGTTGGTAATAACCAAATTTTAACAGTCCAATGATATTTACAAATCTACCTTGGTCCTTACCTTTCTCTGGGACCTCTTCCACCTTTTTGAATTCTCTTTTTCCTTGTGTTTTGTTCTTTTACAAGTTCCCAAAGGTAATGAAAAGCACAAGAAAAACACAGACATTGGAAAGGTGAAAGGTTTTCTGTTATTATTTTAGCATCTATGATCAATGGTGCCTTAAATGCTGGAATTCCTAGCTCTTTATCTCAACCTTACCTGTTCAAGTAGGCCTTAAAATTCACATTTGATTAAGCTTGTTGGTGTCACCAGTCTATACTGCATCTTACAGCCACAATATCATCGTATCATCCCCTATGAAACATTTTTGGTTGGGGCAGTTTACTAAGGATCCCATACAAAAGTAAATTATTGCCACTGTTTTCACACATTGTTGAAGTATCAAGTACGACTACATTGCAATCTCATTTCTCCCAGCTGCATTCTGGAACAAGCAACCAATATTGTTCACTTTCATATTGCAGGGAAAATTATAAAGTGTCTAACAGTAGGAAGGATGGCAGACAGAAGAATAACAACATTGTGCTTTCATTCAGAACAACAGCAATAAAATATTTCCTGCGGTTTCATTCTTGTAGAAACAGCTGATCTTTTACTAGTTCCTACTCGACACAGATTAGTATCTACTCTTACACTAATTACACCCGCAGGGTCTGGCTTCTACCCCTTCCCTGCATCCTGCATTTAATACCACGCGAATAATTCTGCAAATGATTTATGGTCTTAAAGTCACAATAGATGGGAAGACATGTATACATATACTGCAGTAAATAATTATTTGAGTTGGAATTGCCCTCCAGGATTCATCAGAGATCACTCATCCACCAACATTTCAGCCCCCTTTCCTGCCTTTAGATCTTAAATCAAAAGCAATTGAATTAAAAGCACTCCTTTCTCGCCTAACTCTTGGGCAGTCAGCCAAACCTCTCATCAGCTGATCAGAGGCACAAACTTAGCCAATACCACATCTGAGCCAGAGGCCAGGCACTGAGTCACCATTTACTGAACCCAGTTGGTGGTCATAAAACATGAAGGGAGTTTGTTGGAGGTATTGCTCCTCTTTTGCAGGGTTTACATTGTAAATCCTTTTTAATGGTCAAGTCAGCCCCAGTCGTGAAGTTGTTCATTGTATCACATTGCTTACCTTGCACCCCCTTCATAAAACAACACACGCAAAATGCTCGAGTAACGCAGCAGGTCACGCAGCATCCATGAAAGTGAATAAACAGTTGCCTTTTGGGCCGGGACCTTTCCTCGACGTAAGAATGTTTCCCTTCCTAAAAATGTTTTTCATCACTTGCTGATACTCCACCTCGACAATAAAGAGATCCAACCATGGTGATTGACTGGAGAATTATTTTGGCCCAGTCTGGATGAGCTTTGTTAGTTCTGCCATGCCCCCGGTATTAAAGCTAACTTTCAGTGGTATTGTATTGCTGTGTTTCTCTGGAATGTGCTGGATACATTAGTCTAAGACACTTATTTACATTTTGAAAGCTTCTCGCATTATTGTTGGAAGTGATGAGCTGATGTTGCATTATTCTCTCCTAAATATCTCTTTGTACTGCCACTTTGAGAATGCAAAGTATCCAGTTTCATTGCTTATTTGGATATTGTACCCATATTGTAGGTTTCTTATTTGGGGCAAAAATCTGAAGAAATTTTTCAACAACTTTTAAAAGGCACTTGGACAGGTACACGGAGAAGGAAGGTTTAGAGGGATATGGCCCAAACATGGGCAGATAGAACTAACTTGGAATGAAGTCATGGTCAGTGCAAACCAATGGGCAGAGTGCTTGATTCTGTGCTATATAACTGGTGGTTGGAGGGAAAATGTTACCATCAGGACAGAAGCTACATGGATGATGTCACAAGCGTTCTTCAGACGGCTGCATGCACAAGAAGACTGCAGAAGAGGCTGTTCAAGCTAGTGACATGGGCAAGAATGAAGATCAAGCCCTCCAAGTTGTGAAGCCTATCCCTCTGAAAAGGGGTTAGAAGCAACAACATCATCTTTGTTGTAGAGGGCGAGGAAATCCCACTGTTGGCCATCCAAAGCATTGGGAGGCAGTACACCGCAGGGATGTTCGACCGCCAGAAACGGAAACAGAAACGGAAACGGAAACAGCTCGCAGAGGGCCTGGCCAGAATCGACTGGAGCCACCAACCCAGAGAGTATAAAGTGTGATGCTACCAGTTCACACTGTACTGATGTGGCCCTGAAAATGTGTAAAATTCCCTCATCAGCTGCCAGTTGGATGGATACGATATATCCAGATGTGGCTGGGCTGCCTTGCTGTTTCTTGGGCCTCTTCGGGAAGAATATGTTGTAGCTGCCACTGAGGTCCACCAGCCTGGGGTACAAGCAGGAGAAAATCTGACTGGTCATTGAGCTGAGGAAGTCCAGTATCCTGCTGGTGAGGAGTGCCAATGCCCCAATCCATACCGACCTTAAATGGAGAGCTCAATCTGAAGTAGACCAGGCCATCAGCAGGCTGCAGCGCCAAGAAGTTGTTGGCAGAGTCTAGGCTAGATATGCAGGACTTGGATGCAGGAAGGCAGCACGTTTCTGGTCCAAGGCCTTGAAGAAAGAGAGGAAAGCCATGGTAGTGGAGGGGGTGACAAGGAGAAAGCAGGAGTGCTACAGGGTGAAGGCAGTGGCACAGGGCTGCCAGGGAAAATAGACAACATGGGAGAGCACAATCAACAGGACATTCAGCTGGTCAGTCCTGCGGAAGGTCCCACAAGCCAGACTCAGCTTCCTCACCAGGGCAGCCTATGATACTTTGCCCTGTCCCTGAAATTTTCACCAGCGGTTTGGCAGTGAGGATAGCTGCCTCCAGTGTGATACCATCAATGCCAACCTCCAACACACCCTAGCAGGACGCCAGATGGCACTGTCCCAAGGGGGCGACAGATGGTAGCACAACCAGGTCCTAAAGAAGCTGGCAGAGATGCAAGAAGCAGCCTTTCCCAACAACTCATCCCACTGGTAAGAACGCTGAATGCGCCCACCAAAGAGCTCCTTCAGAACTCCTGTCTGCAGGCAAGGAGTGGAACATGAGAGCAGATCTCAGCAGACAGCTATACTTCCCCAGGAAAATGGCCTCCACATCTGTCCGCCCAGACATAGTACTGTGGCCCATGGCTGACGAGACTGTCCTCCCCATTGAGTTAACCATCCCATGGGATGAAGGGTGGAGGCTGCCCATGAGTGGAAGAGGTCAAAATACTCAGATCTAAGGAAGCTGGCTGGAGGACCATCGTCTACCCTGTGGAGGTAGGATGTCGGGGCTTTACCAGCGCATCAATGACAAGGTTACTCCATGATATGGCAGTGACTGGAGCATTGGCTGAAGAGGCAGGGAAGGGCAACTTTTGGCTGTGGCTGAGGTGGAAGGACAGAAATTGGAGGACTGACTAACCCCATTGAAAGCTGCAGGGGGTAGCAGGGAGATACCCCTGCCACTGTTCCGCCACCAGGAGATGTACCAGGGATAAGGAAGTGAAATATCAATGAGTGGCAGTCCTCTACAGTTGGAAGTGTGGCAGGCAGCAATGCCAAGCATTTTTCAAATGTCTCGAAATGACTGTGTAAGCTACTATATTACAATTCATTCCATTCGATATTCACCACACCTCCCCCCGCCACAGGGAAGTTTATGTTGCTCCACCAAAACCATAAACATTCAAGATAAAGATTAGCTTTATTAGTCACATGTACATTGAAACATCAAAACATACATTGAAATACAAGCAACACACACAAAATGCTGGAGGAACGCAGTAGGCCAGGCAGCATCTGTGGGAAAAAGTACAGTCGACATTTCGGGCTGAGACCCTTTGGCAGGACTGAAGAAAAAAAAAGCAGAGGAGTAGATTTAAAATGTGCAGTCAGTGGAGAGAGAAACACAAGGTGATAGGTGAAACCGGGAGGGGGAAGGAATGAAGTAAAGAGCTGGGAAATTGATTGGTGAAAGAAATACAGGGCTGGAGAAGGGGGAGTCTGATGGAAGAAGACAGAAGGCCATAGAAGAAAGAAAAAGGGGAAAGGAGCACTTGTTCTGCTTGCAAGGATAAGTGCCAGAAGGGAGATCGGTGGGGAGGGATGAATGGACGAGGGAATCACATAGGGAGCAATCCCTACAGAAAGCAGAAGGTGGGGGAGGGGAGGGAAACATTTGCTAGTTGGTGGGATCCCATTGGAGATGGTGAAAGTTGCCCAGAATTATCTGCATGACACAGAGACTGGTGGGGTGGTAGGTGAGGAAATACATTACTTGCATCAACAAAAAACACAGTCTGAGATCTGCTGGGGCAGCCCACAGAACTCGCCACATTTCCGGAGCCAACATATCATGCCCTAACCTACTAACTCTAACTCATATGACTTTCTCTTGCTGATCTGATTTGATGCAAATGAGAGGTGACCTGATAGAGGTGCATAAGAGGCATTGATCGTGTGGATAGTCAGAGGTTTTTTTCCCAGGGCTGAAATGACTAGCACGAGAGGGCACAGTTTTAAGGTGCTTGGAAGAAGGTACAGAGGAGATGTCAGAGGTAAGTTTTTTACCCAGAGAGTGGTGAGTGCTTGGAATGGACAGCCAGTGACGGTGGTGGAGGCAGAAACGGTAGGGTCTTTTAAGAGATTCCTGGGTAGGTACATCAGCTTAGAAAAATAGAGGGCTATGGGTAACTCTAGGTAATTTCTAAGTTAAGGACATATTCAGCACAGCTTTGTAGGCCGAAGGGCCCATACTGTGCTGTAGGTTTTCTATGTTTCTATGTTTCTAAATGATGCATTTCACTGTATGTCTAAATGTACATGTGACCAGTAAAACTAATTGCTTTAATCTTAATAATGTATCTGTAATCTGTAATATATCTGTCAATCAGATATATTACTTTCTCCATGCTAGAAATTGTAATGAACATACCAGCAAACTTCTGACTTAAAGACAGAGAGATTTTAATTGCATGGCTCTGAATAAATCTGCCAAGAAGTGACAGAATGGTGATCCTGCTGGAGGACAGGAATTAAAACGTCTAGGAGAAAGAGGAGAGGAGGAGGTGTCAAAGAGTTGTAGATAATCCATTGGTACATGTCCCAGCATGGTATTCAAAGATTTTGACAGGAAGAGCAGGTACTTGGAGAATTTATGTTTAGAGGGGAGGAGGCATGAGTGATGGTGGAATAAAACATGGAAAAGAGAGGACTGAAGATACCAAACATTCCTGCCCCTCTGCTGCTGAGATTCCAGATCTTATTGGTTGCTTGGTAACTGCTCTTAAAAGAGCCCTGATTTTTTGGGAGCAGCCAGCTTTCCTGAATTTTGACAATATACTTTAAAACTATGAGTGGGTGTGATAGCCTTAGAAGCATATTAAAAATTTTCCGCTCCTGCTGTTTGAACCTAATGCTACCTGCATTGCTGAGTTTAAAAATTTCCCCTATTTCTATTGTTTTAAATGGACATATTTTGTTGAGCTAGCGATAGGTGGGGATTATTTGCCAGAATGTACATGTCTTCTCAGCAGGTAGAACTGATGATGCACAAGGATATGAAAATGAAATAAGGAAATATCCAGGTATGAAATTTTAATGTTCAGAAACTGTACACAATGGTCCTCAGTTAGCTGAACACACAGGGATCCATTTGCACCAGCAAACGAATGTGTTCCTCACACAATGGATGCTTTAACCAAACAAACATTTTTAGAAAATCTTGAGTTTCTATAAAATATTCCACCACGTTAACATTGTGCCAAGCACCATTGATCTGGATATCATTGCCTGTTCGTTATGAAGAAATTTAAGGAGTTAGTAGCTGCAGGAAAGGTTTTGTTCTGTTTGGCACAATAGAAGCACTGAATCATAAATTTGCCCCCAGAGGTAATTCCAATTTTAGACCAACCTACAAACATACGAAACACAAAGAGTTACTTGTCTTGCCTATTACGTTCTATTCATCCGAAGCAAATATTCTCTATATAGCTTCTTCTTGTTCTCCTGAATAATACTAAGTAAAACCATTCTCGTGAAAGGGATGGGTTCTGATTATTGCATTAAATCAGAGTTTGAAGTGAATAAACAAGAAAGCCATTTGTGTTTTTTTTTTGTAAAAGCTTAAATACATAATTGAGCCTTTGCCTGCCTATGATATGTAGAAGCAGAACGCCTGAGTGTAAGGATCATTAAACCACACAGTGGAATGACTGACAGCCAACCAGAAAAGGTACCCTTTATTCCCACTTTTGCTTCCTGTCAGTCAGCCAGTCCTCTATCCATGCTAGTACCTTTCCTGTCATACCATGGGCTCTTATTTTGTTAAGCAGCCTCATGTTAAGCAATCTGGTCAAAGGCCTTCTGAAAGTCCAAATAAACAACATCCACTGACTCTCCTTTATCAATCCTGCTTGTCATTTGCTCAAAGAACTTTAACAGATTTGTCAGGCAAGATTTCCCCTTTAGAAAACAATGCTGATTTGGTCTATTTTATCATGTGACTGCAAGTACCCAAAAACCTCACCCTTAATAATAGACTCCAACATCTTTCCAACCACTGAAGTCAAGCCTGTAATTTCCTCTCTTCTGGAATGACATTTGCAATTTTCTAGTCCTTAGGAGCCATTCCAGAATCTGGTGATTCTTGAAAGATCATTATTAATGCTTCTACAATCTCTCCAGCTACCTCTTTCCGAACCCTGGGGTGTAGACCAGCTGGTCCAAGTGATTTATCTACCTTCAGGCTTTTCAACTTCTCAAGCATTTTCTTCTTAGTAATAACAACAACACTCACTTCTGCCTCCTGACATGTTCTCATTTCTGGCATCTGATTGTGTCTCAGAAAGGCAGCGTCCATTATTAAGGACCTCCAGCACCCAGGGCATGCCCTTTCCTCACTGTTACCATCAGGTAGGAGATACAGAAGCCTGAAGGCACACACTCAGTGATTCAGGAACAGCTTCTTCCCCTCTGCCATCCGATTCCTAAATGGACATTGAAGCTTTGGACACTACCTCACTTTTTTTAATATACAGTATTTCTGATTTTGCACATTTCTTTTTAATCTATTCAATATACGTAATTGATTTATTTGTTTATTATGGTTTTTTTCTGTCTGCTAGATTATGTATTGCATTGAACTGCTGCTGTAAAGTTAACAAATTTCATGTCACATGACGGTGATAATAAACCTGATTCTGATTCTGCTTCTTCTACAGTGAAGACTGATGCATAATACTTACTGTTCATTTCCCATTTCTTTGACCCCCATTACTACCTCTCCAGTGTTATTTTCCAACAGTTCAATATCCAATCCCACCTTGCTTTTTCTCTTTATATATCTGAAAAACTATCAGTATCTTCTTTTATATTATTGGCTAGCTTCTCTTCATATATCATCTTTTCTCTCTTTATGGATTTTTAATTGTCTTCTGTCTGTTTTCATAAGTTTCCCAATTCTTTACTTCCCCACTAATTTTTGCGATATTATGTGCTGTCTCTTTTGCTTTTAAGCTGTCTTTGACTTCCATTGTCAAGCACAGTTGTCTCATCCTCCCTTTAGAATACTGTATTTCTTCATCCTTGGGATGTATCTATCCTACGTCTTCCAAATTGCTCCCAGAAACTCCAGCCACTGCTGTTCTGCCCTCATCCCTCCTAGTATCCCTTTCAAATCAACTTTGGCCAGCTCCTCTCTCATGCCTCTGTAATTCCCTTTACTCCACTGTAATACCGATAAATCTGATTTTTGCTTTTCCTTCTAAAACTGCAGAGTGAATTACATCATAGTATGAACACTGCCTCCTAAAAGTTGCTTTACCTTAAGTTTCTGTGGTGAACTACATATACCTGTCTGGACACGCCCCCCCCCGCTGACTGCTCCTGTGGCTCCTCCCACTGACCCCGGTATAAAGGCGATTGGGGCCTGAGCCCTGCCTCTCAGTCTCCAGGATGTAGCATGGTGGTCAATTGCTGCTTGTTCTTTCTTCCAGTCAATAAAAGCCGATATCTCGCCTCACGTCTCAGAGAGTTATTGATGGTGCATCAGTTTCCTAATCAAATCTAGATCATACATTACACCCAATCCAGAATTGCTGTGAGCTCAACCACAAGCTGATCTAAAAAGCCATCTCAAAGGCATTCTATTTATTCCCTCTCTTGGGATCAGCACCAATTGAATTTTCCCAATCTACCTGCTTACTGAAATCCCCTATGATTATTGCAACATTGCCCTTTTTACATGCCTTTTCTATCTCCTTTTGTAATTCATAGCCCACATCCTGGCTACTGTTTGGAGGCCTTTATATAACTCCCATCAGGGTCTTTTTACCTTTGCAATTCCTTAACTCTACCCAGTACAGACAAACAGACATAATTTATTGATCCCGAGGGAAACTGGGTTTCGTTACAGTCACACCAACCAAGAATAGTGTAGAAATACAGCAAAATAAAACCATAAATAATTAAATAATAAGTAAATTATGCCAAGTGGAAATAAGTGGACCAGCCTATTTGCTCAGGGTGTCTGACACTCCGAGGGAGGAGTTATAAAGTTTGATGGCCACAGGTAGGAATGACTTCCTATGACACTCAGTGTTATATCTCGGTGGAATGAGTCTCTGGCTGAATGTACTCCTGTGCCTAACCAGTACATTATGGAGTGGATGGGAGTCATTGTCCAAGATGGCATGCAACTTGGACAGCATCTTCTTTTAAGACACCACCGTCAGAGAGTCCAGTTCCACCCCCACAACATCACTGGCCTTACGAATGAGTTTGTTGATTCTGTTGGTGTCTGCTAATCTCAGCCTGCTGCCCCAGCACACAACAGCAAACATGATAGCACTGGCCACTATAGCCTTGTAGAACATCCTCAACATCGTCCAGCAGGATTCTTCATCTTCCAGTCCTATGTCACCTCTCTAAGGATTTGATTTCATTTTTTTTACCAACAGAGTCATCCCACCCCCTCTGACTACCTATCTGTCCTTTTGATACGATGTGTATTCTTGGATGTTAAGCTCCCAATTATAATCTTCTTTCAGCCATGCCTCAGTGATGCCCTGATGCCCACTACATCATGGCTGCCAATCTCTAACTGCCCTACAAGTTTTCACTTGAAGTATTATCAGCAGTTTCGGGCCCCATATCTTTGAAAGGATATGTTATTGCACAGACTCCAGAGAAGATTAGAACATAGAACATAGAAAACCTACAGTATAATACAGGCCCTTCAATACAATTTGCTCAACCTATTTTCATAAGGCATGATCCCCAATCTAGGCAATGTCCTTGTAAATCTCCTCTGCACCCTTTCTATAGTTTCCACATCCTTCCTGTAGTGAGGTGACCAGAACTGAGCACAGTACTCCAAGTGGGGTCTGGCTAGGGTCGTAAATAACTGTAACATTACCTCTTGGCTCTTAAACTCAATCCCACGGTTGATGAAGGCCAATGCAGTGTATGCCGTCTTAACCACAGAGTCAACCTGTGCAGCTGCTTTGAGCGTCCTATGGACTCAAACCCCAAGATCCCTCTGATCCTCCACACTGCCAAAAGTCTTACCATTAAAACTATATTCTGCCATCATATTTGACCTACCAAAATGAACAACCTCACACTTATCTAGGTTGAACTCCACCTGCCGCTTCTCAGCCCAGTCTTGCATCCTATCGATGTCCCACTATAACCTCTGACAGCCCTCCACACTATCCAGAACAACCCCACAAGTTTCATGAGGATGATTCCTGGAATGAAGGGGTTAACATATGAGGAGCATTTGGCAGCTTTTGGCCTATACTCATTGGAGGTGAGAAGAATGGGGCCGGGGGGGTCGTCTCATTGAAATCTGCCAAATGGTGAAAGCACTAGATAGGGTGGATGTGGAGAGAATGTTTCCTATGGTGGGGGTATCCAGTACAAGAGGGCAAAGGTAAGGAGGAATTTTTTTTAGCCAGAGAGTACTGAAGCTATGGAATGCTCTGCCACAGACTGTGGTGGAGGCTATGTCCATGGGTATATTTGAGGTGGAGGTTGATAGTTTCCTGATCGGTCTTGGCATCAAAGAATATGACGAGAATGCAGGTGTATGGAGATGAATGGGATCTGGGATCAGCCATGATGGAAAAGCGGAGTAGACTTGATGGGCCGAACTAATTCTGCTCCTAAGTCTATGGTCTTACGGTCTAAGGCCATCCGCCTTATTCTGTATACTATGTGCATTTAAATATAAAACCTTCAGTATTCATCACCCACTTTGATTCTGGCCCCCTATTACACTTTAACTCATTCCATTGACTGTAATTTTGCCTGATCATTTGCCCATTCTTCATCACAGTCTCACTACACGTTGCACCTACTTGTATACCAACTGCCCCATCCTCAGCCCAATCACTCTGGTTCTCATCATCCTGCCAAATTAGTTTAAACCCTCCCTCTCAGTTCTTGCAAACCTGCCCAGAAATATATTGGTCCCACTTGGGTTCAGGTGTAACCTGTACTTTTTTTAAAAACAGGTAATACCCTCCCCAAGAAGAGACCCAGAAATCTGAGACCCTTCCCCCTGCATCAGTTTCTCAGCCACTTAATCTTCTGCCAAAACACCCTATTCTTACTCTCACTGGCACATGACACAGGCAGCAATCCAGAGATAAGTATGCTTGAGGTTCTGCTTTTCAGATTTCAGCCTAAGTCTCTAAATTTCCTCTTCAGGGTCTCCTCCCTTTTCCTACCTCGGTTGTTGTTACCAATATGTACCACGACTTCCGACTGCTCTTCAGAATGCTATGGGCCCAATATGAGATATCCCAGACTCTGGCACCTTGGAGGTGACATACTACCCAGGTGCCTCTTTCATGTCCACAGAATCTGCTTTCTGCTCCTCTACTTATGGAATCCCCTATCACTAATGCACTCCTCTTCTCCCCCCCCCTTCCCCTCTGAGTCACAGAGCCCATCTCAGTGCCAGAGACCTGGTCACTGCAGCTTCCCCCCACCCGCCACAAAAGGATTCAAGCAGTAGCCACTGGGATACTCTGCACTCACTGCTTATTCCCTTTCCCTCTCCTGACAGTCTGCCAAGTACCTGCCTCCTGCATCTTAGGGGTGACTCCCTTCCTGCAGCTCCTATCTATCACCTTTTCCTTCTCCTGTATGAGCTGAAGCTCAAATTCATTAACACATTCTCTAAGGACTGCAGCTCGATGCACTTCATGCAGATGTAGTTACCAGGAAGACTGGAGGTCTGCCTAAACTCCCACATCTCACACAAGGGCCATACTGGCAACACACACAAAATGCTGGAGGAACTCACCTGGCCAGGCAGCATCCATGGAAAAAAGTACAGTCTACGTTTCGGGCCAAGACACTTCAGCAGAAACCTTTTTTCCTCCAGTCCTGCCAAAGGGTCTTGGCCCGAAACACTGACTGTACTTTTTCCACAGATGCTGCCTGGCCTGCTTAGTTCCTCCAGCATGTTGTGTGTGTTGCTTGGATTTCCAGCATCTGCAGATTTTCTCTTGTCAAGAAGCATACTGTACCATTACCTCCCAATCCATTTTCAGTGTACTAGCTATGTACTAACAGAGAAAATTAAACTTACTAGAAACTTTCTTACCTATAGTACTTGGAACTTCCCCTGTGCCTGCCCAAATTGTTCTCACCTAAACCTGTTGAGCCAAAGCCAGACCATTCTAACAACGGCCCACTCCAACAATGGCTCCTCTAACACCAATTTTCTTTTTATTGGCCCTGCGCTAATTTCAGTTCACCACCAAGAAGTTGAAAGCTCCCAAGCTCTTTTTAAGCCTTGCGCCTAACTATAAGTTAAGAAATGTCTCCAAATTGCTTGAACTGCAAGCAAATCTTATCAGGGCAATGGGACACCGGTGAACACAGAGGAGACAGTCACTCTTCTTTGACAGCAAGTTATAAGACTAAATGTAAAAACAGACAAATATTGGGAAGAAAGTTGAATTGGAATTAAATCATGTGGAGTGCTGTGAGTGCAACTGCATCACCAGAGAGACATTGAAGCTGGTGATATAGATTCATCACGACAAACAGGCATTCTGCTGGAGTCCTTTTTGGAGTCTCTCAAACACAAAGTACATCACATCTTTATACCCTTAAGATCAAGGGTAACAGCAGGTGATTCAATATAATTTCAATGACATTGTTCACTTTAATATTTTGGGTTGACAAGGTTTCCTTTGAATTCCACATCTCCAGTGGCAGAATGTTCAAACACCTTTGCTGAGATGAAGTAGTTCAGAAAGATAGCCTAAGACTTCTGAGGACACAGTGCCAGACACCCAAGATTAGTGGTTTGAGTAGACAAATCTCCCCACTATTGATAACTCAGTTGTTTAATGTGCTAAGTGATAATATCAGTCTGGCCTGCAGGCCTCCTCTTTCAATTTTCAGTGGTGCTAATTACTTAAGCCCATAATTCCCTGTTTGATGCACGTCAATTAACATATAACGTCTGGCTAACACACAAGAATGTCTCATGGTCACTTCACTTAACAAACCATATCTTTTACCACCCTGTCCCCTGCTGTGGGACAACCTGTGCCCCACAGACAGTATTGTTTACTTACAAAGATGTTCTTATAACTTCAAACTAATTAATATTTGTGATTTACATTAACTGATGAATGATTCTCATTTGAATTAATATCTGAGATATTCACATAATTCTATAACTCCTTAGTTATCCCTAAAATACCCTCCTCGTGACCCCGAGAAAGAAATTTGTCCCCGGAAGGCTAAACTTTAAGGAGGATATAATGAAGTGGGGCAGCAAAAATGCACTTCACTTAGGATCCTACCCCAACTAATGAGAATTAGAATCAGAAGCAGGTTTAATATCACTGGCATATGAAGTGAAATTTGTTGTTTTTGTGGCAGCAGTACAAAGCAATATATAATGATAGAGAAAAAACTTTTAATTACTTTAAGTATATATACTGAATAGTTAAATTGATTAAGTAGTCCAAAAATAAAAAAAATAATAAAGGTAGTGAGGTAGTGTTCATGGGTTCAATGTCAATTCAGAAATCGGATGGCAGAGGGGAAGGAGCTGTTTCCTGAATCATTGAGTATGTGTCTTCATGCTCCTGTACCTCCTCCGTGATGGTAACAATGAGAACAGGGCATGTTCTGGGGTCCTTAATGATGGATGCCACCTTTTTGAACTATCGCTCCCTGAAGGTGTACTGGATACTACAGAGGCTGGAGCCCATACGGAGCCAGCTTCAGTCACATCCTCTGTTTGGAGACATTTATTCTCCCTATGAATGTAACCAGTCTTTAAAATGCAGCTTTGTCTTTCATGGCTCTACTCATTGCCTTCTTTCCTGCTGGCTCATATCATATCCTTTCTTCACCCATTCAGCTTCTGATCATTGAAACTATAAAACACACTGAAGTTACAGTGTGGGCAGGAGACACCAGCAAGGTAACTGCTTCTTGTTCGCAGGCAATTATTCTCATTCCCTGCCATGGCAGAAGGTAGTCAGAATAATCTGACAAGCTTCTCAGTTCCTTTGATTGATCCATAGGAGGTTTCAGGTAGTCTCTATCTGAATGGCCGCAAGGACCTTACCCCGGTGGCACCCTCTCCTGGACTCTTCTTTCGACCGCTGGCCCAACCACTGAGTGAGTCCAGCTCATTTGTGTTTGCTCCCATTCAGAGTGGGGTGGCTGCCTTCAGACATTATGCAAATTCTTCTCTTTCTCTGTCTGCTTTGTTAGCAACGTTGTAGAACTTGATGCCATAACTCAGACCCCTTCCCATTGATTTTCCCAATATACTTCTATGCAACTAATCATCTACTTTTCAGAATAAGCCTTCATGGCAAAGTATAATTACCATGTTATTCACGGCTTGCTGTTACACTCTGTCTGTGACAAGAGATCTTGACGAGGATGGTTAGGACCCAAATGCTGAAGTACCTGAGACAAGAACCAAGACGCAGTTCAAAACTGGAATGAGAACTGTACATTAAACAAGGTGCTAGATGATATAACTAGTTGTGCACTGAATTTCCATTCAGGTGCTTCTTAAATACTGAAATCCTGGCTCCAAAACATATCAATCAATCAGTAGAATTGTCCTGAATCCTTAAGGGGACTGTGCCAGCTAGCCATACTCTGGAGAGTTACGGTGTCAAAATTCCAGAAGCTGGCATGGTTGAGTGCGTATCATGCTCTGTGTCTTCTACCTTAACGTTTCCCTAACTTTTCATTCGCAGATCTTCTTCCATGAGAAGAGTCCATATGTGAAGCAACAGGCCAGTGTTTATCACTTAAATTCTCTCTAATGATGTCGCTACAGGGTAGACTTCATCCCTTGGTCTGCTTGAGAAGGCAACATGAAAGTGAGTCATACCATTGAACTTGAATCCAGCGTTTCCATTGGCTGCCGCCGGGTCTGCACACAGACAAGGGTGGCACTCATCAGGAGCCCCACCAGTGCTCCTATCCGCTAGGAAGTGAACACTGGTTTTTCAGGCAGCTCCCTTACCATGACTTGGTCGCCTGCCTGTGGGAGGACCATCTTCTCTCTCTTTGGCTCTCTCTAATCAGAAGAACGTTGCCATTGTTTGCCTCGATTCTTCAACACTTTAAGGTGGTTCCAAAGGTCATTTATATCCTGGACTATTATATCCTTCTAACTTTCAGGTTCACCACAATCCATAATCATCCATGTGGGAGTTGCATCTCCTCTACTTGCCCTTCCAGCAGTGTCTCCTTTACACCAGTATCTTCATCCTGCTCTATTTTCAGCTGACACTCAAGTCTCATTATCTGTTGGGATGTAACTTGTGGGGATCACTTCAGTGTCCCTCACTCTTGTTACTAATCTGTTTTTGAGGATGAGAACTGCCTTCCAAGCTTCTGCCTGGCTGTCTGTGACTGCTCTCAGCCTCCCTCTACAATGGTGTGGGGAATGTGTAAATGAGCTGCCCCATCATTGCTACAGGCTCACAAACCTGCACAACCCAAACTGCACAGTCCAAGGCAACAACTCACCAGGGAAGTCTGGCTACAACAGGAGTCGCTTGTTGAATAGTATGCTACTGCTCCTTTTTGTCTTCCCATGGTCCTGTGCTACTGCTGCATTGTTGCATCCTAACTCATGGCTACTGGAAAGATGAAAGAAACAAGATGCATCTGGTAATCCTAATGCAGGTGAGGAAACCAGGGGTATTTAATATCCATGAAGGTCTACTCCTCTACTGATCCCCACTTTATTCCTCCAGAGGGGGCTTCCCTCCTTTGACTTCCCGCCTGTAATTGTAGCCACCGGTGCTACAAATCCTGGTATGAAGTTGTAATGATAATGGAATAGTTCCATTAACGTCCTCACTCCCCACACATCAACTGGACAGGGCATGGATTAATTGGTGTTCTTCTGTCAGGTGACATGTAATATCTACCCTGTGAGACAGCATGTCCCAGGTATTGCACTGTTTTCTTTCCTAGTTGACCTTTATGTGGGCTGATCTCAAATCCCTGGTGTTGTAATACTTCCAAAACACTCACTATTGTCCCATCGTGCCCTACTTCATCCTTTGAGGCAATTAACAAATCATCTACACAATGTAGGATTTTACTACAGAATGGCATCAGGTCAAGCTTTCCTAAGATCTGTGCCAGGACCTTATGGAAGATGGCAGGACTATTGTGGAAACTGGGAAGTAGACTAGTCATGTATACTGTTGTCCCTCCAAGGTGAAGGCAAATTGATCTTGAGACTCAGGAATTGATGGCAGCTCCCAGAATCCATTGGCAATGTGCCATTAAGGATTGTGGCTGGACTGGCCACTGTGGGATGCTATCACAATGTGGTCTTATTGAGTGCAGTGTAATGAATTGTGAATGGGTAGTGATCAAAGAAGTCTCCGTCAGTATACCCTGCTGTTTCAACTCCTTTATTATACTTCAAACAGCTACAAGTGTATCAGTCTTTATAGGCTATTGTTTGTGTGGTTTGTGTAGTTTCCCTTGTATTTTAATTGGGACTATTCTAACCTGCACAGTTTTGCTTGTGTCTGGCCCATACCCTTGGGAATTGCTGACAGAGTAGCCCATAAATACCTTCCTTGCTCCAATCTCAGTTTATCAGGGCTGCTGCAGCTAAATGGGCCGCATTGCAAACTCCAGAGGTTGTACACCCTGACTTGTCCATGTAATTTCTCCCTTTCCTGAATCTATGATGACGCCTGCTTCCCTTAGTGCATCTATTCCCAGGACGGTATCCTCATTGCTCGGACAGGCCCAGAAATGAACTTCCTCGATTTCAAGTATCTGAGGCTCATTATTTTCTACTGTCATTGCTCTGCCCCCCCCTTGCCCCACAACATCTATCATGTAAATAGCCTTTCCAGGTGTCAGTACGTGATATTGATGCCCCTGTGTCCTCTAACATATCGTATTACCAGCCCCCTGACAATGCTGTTGTGTACATCTGTGAGTCACCAGTGTTGATGATGGGGGCCACTGACAGCTATTTGTCTGACCTCGATGCTGTCTTTACTGGTTCTATAATCAGATCAGCAGTCAGATTGGACAGAGAGAGAGTGTCATGGTTGGAGACTTTATTGACATCTACCTGTATTGATGGGTGACTCTCATGCCTCCACGTTACGACACCGTCTCTAACCGTGGCCTGGGATACCACAGAGGTCCCATTTGTTCTCCCCTGCCCGTCAGTGTCTAACATGGCAAATGAAGCAAGATCCTTGTGTCTTCAGAGCACATGGATATAAATGATATCGATTCAAATGAGTCTTTAGTTCTTAAACTAAATCAGAAATATATAGATAGAGAAATAAAATGGACAAAATGTTTGGATCCAGGCAGAAGCAATAAAGGAGCCAGAAAAGAAACACAAAGTAAAATAAAGTCAACACAGTTATCATCTTTCATACCTTTTATAAGAATTGAGAAATGAGACTCAACAGACTAAATGTAGACTGGAATAATTGATTGCCTTTTCATATCAATGATCGTGTTGCTAATGCCCGTTTAACCTGTTGATTCAGAACACTCATATCATACTGCGAGTTTAATCGGAAATTAATATGAAAAAGGTAGCAAATTCCTGAGACACCTTTGTGTAAAGGAAATGACTGTGTGACTTTAATTGACCAGCACATCACAACCTAATGCTTCTTCACCTGAATTTGATGGCCACTTTAAGAATGATGTTCATTGTGAATTCAATGTTATTTTTAAGCAAAATCAGTGTCACCATGGTTGAAATATGAATTTTGATTAAAAATGAAAATAATGTTTATCAATGACAGTGAAAGCCTGTCAAAATTAATGTCTATCTGGCAGAATTAAGCATAAATCCCAAACAATGAAGTAATCAATCTTTTAGAAAGAAAATGTTTGTGGTTCAAGGTGCTGATATGTGTGCTTCTCCAATATCTGGTGTGTAGCTGTCTAAGGTACATTTCCTTCCAAAGAATATTAGTTATGTTTAACTAAGCACGGATGATACAAATGGTTTGGTTTATACACATATTGGCTGTAAGTTCAAATGAGAAACAGATCCATGAACAGCCATGTTATTTCTTAGCACAGTCTCTCCTGTTCTCTTCAAAGTGCTGAAGCTTTTATTTTTTTAGTCTGGGTTCCAATACATCTGGGCACGTGAGCAGAAGAACATTTCAGTGAAGTCTGGGCTCTGTCCTCACTTAATTCTGAAACATCAAACATCTAACCCTTATTACTGTATATTGAAACGGAGGAATTCTGTTTTTAAGAAATGAATTGTACTGCTGACAAGGCAAGAGACATATAAATGCTGAAGGAATTCACAGAATCCTGATGAACGGTCTTCATTCAAAATGTCGACCGTCCATTTCCCTACATAGATGCTGCTTGATCACTGAGTTCTTCCAGTAGTTTGTGTGTTATACCATGGACTACATTGTCCTGAGTTTAGCCAAATCAGCTATGAGGCCTGAAGTTAATTTATCTTTCACCTGCCTAATCCTCATCCATTCCCCACCCCACCCCCTCTACCTGTAAACACAAAACATCTTGTTCAAAAATATAATTGGTAAGCTGACATCATTAGTTCTCCCATCAAGTAATTTGATAATCCCCCTCAGTGTGATGCTATTTACTTTCATGTATACTGTAGCATTCAGGAAGCAGATGATTTATTTTCCAGTGAATATGGCAAGGCATGTCAGCAGCACCTAACAACACAAACTGAAGATGGAAGAAGACCATTTGAGACGTATTAATCATGCCCCATGGAGATACTATGTAACCATACACATCATTTACCCACCTCTTAAAGTTGCAATTTCCTGGGCAAGGTAAAAAAAAAAGAAAAAGAACTGGTCAATTTGGAAAACTGACCCCCCCCCCCCCCCCAAGGCAATCAAGCAAGGGTCGTAGTGAACACGTTAGCTCATCACTCATCGTCGAGCTAACTACCAACTTATTACCTTCCATAAATGGAAATACCATCTTTACTCAGGAATTAGTCAAGCTCCTTCTTAAAGAACTCCAGCAAATCCATATCCATCACACGTTCTGGTAATTTGTTCTAGAGGCCAATGTCTCTCTCTGAAAAGAAATACTTCCTGACATTTAAACTAATTCATTGCTTAAGGATTTTATGTGTATGCCTATTAGCCATACCACCTGCATCCTTCTTAAATAACACAGCCAATAGTACTGAAGGGTCAGCTGGGGCTCAGCTGATAGCACTCAAAGTCAAACAGTGTGCTTGCAAGCCCCAATGTAAAAGTTTGAGGACAAAAATCTGGGCTGCTATCCAAAGGCAAAACTGGTAAGAGTACTACACTATTGAACGTGCCATCTATGAATGAAGGCCCCCTTTGCTTTCTTCAGTGAATGTAAAAGATATGAAGGTAAACTTTCAAAGAAAGGTAGGGTTATTATCCCTGATGTCCAGGACAATAGCTGTTCCTTTTTCAAAATTACTGAAAACCAACTGATTGTTACAAAATTGCCTTTTTTATGAAACTTATCAGCCCAAGAGTTTTTACACATATTCCGGTCTCTCGGAGTGTAATTGTGTAAGGATATTAACTGTGGCCTTTCACTATGGGCCTTGATTGTGGCTGTAAAAACTTCAGCAAGTCCCTTAGCAGATAGGTGTGTTTTTATTTTTATTCTTGGATGAAGTAAACTTCAATAGATGGCAATGATAATCCGGTTTTCTCCTTAATTTCCCATTCACAAAACCATTGACAAATAGTTCCAAGATGTTAATTTTGAAAACAAATATAAGTTTGACTGTTTCTCATTACTTCAGCTTCAGTGCAGATCTGCTTGCTTTAAAATTGCTTTGTTGCTTTTTAACGGCAGCAAGAGAATGTTGTGCAAGGCAGTCATGAAGAATCTATGTTGTAGTCAGGCGCTTACCCCAATTTGAGCATTCATTGTTGCAAAGAACGGGTGAACCCAAACGCAGGACACTGGCACGGAGATAGAGTTAGGCCGCAGATGAGGGCGTGAGCGTGGCTGGAGCTGAACGGCAAACAGGAGGAAAGGCAGGCGGTAGGCAATACTTACCTTGACACGGAGAGACAGAGTTACACAGGTAAACCTCGGCACTGATGAAAAAATTAGAATACACAATCCTAAGCGGCCAGGAACATGAATGACCACACTGGCTAAAACAACGATCTAGCGATGAGTGGATGCAAAGCCAGGATATTTATGCTGCAGGTTTAGATGAGAGTCGGGTGTGCCGCAATCAAAGGGAATTAGGAGAATGTGGGGAATTAACTGTCGGGACCGTGACATTCATCCAGTGTGCATAAGGCGCAAACTGCAAAGACGAAAAGAAAGAAATAATGATAATGAATATTGATAACATAAGATGAAGAGTCCTCCTAAGGAAGTAGAGGCCCTGCTGTGCTTTCTTCATAATTGCATTTACATGCTGGGCCCTGGACAGGTACTCCAAAATAATACCACCGTGGAATTTAAACTTGCTGCTACTCTCTACCTATGATTCTCCAATGAGGACTGATCATGGACTTCTGGTCAGTCGCTGAGCTGTAGCCAGTGTCAGGTTCAGGCCTGAAGTCCAACATGTGATCAGAGATGAAGTTGAACACACATGATCTGAGGGCCTGAGGAAGTACTACGGGTTAAGTGGAGAAGTGACAATCAGTATGAGCCCTCAGAGAAGTATTTAAAATAAGACCCTTTGGGAAGACTGCAGAAAAGTGCTTCAGACCAGGAAGATCGGATCCTTTATAAATAAAACTGATGTAGATCTCAATTGGGACCTGCTTGAATAAGTGGCTCATTCTATTTGCAAGCTTGTATGTGCACAGTGATGGTGCTCAAGAGCTGTTAAAATGTTTGTAGTTCACCAATAGGCATCATTGTGCACAGCCAGGTGTCTCCATTCATGAGCACATGAAGGACCAGAAACGAATTTCCAGAAGTGTGCCAAGTGTCCAATCACACTGCAGAGAACTCAGTGCTCAGAGAGTTAAATCTCAAACATTTCCAATGGAAGTCTCTCATATCCTGACTTCTAGCTGTTTTAGCAGCTCTGTCCTTCTGCTGAAGTGAGCTGTAGAAGAAGGCTCTGTCAGCTTCAAAAGTAATCCTCATAGAAGGCAGGCTGTGACTAATGAAACATTGAGTCTGTTCTACTGAAACCACTGGAGTCACTAAGCATGCAGACTTGTTCAGGAAACTAGCATCTGGACTGAGTTAGGGTAGGTATTCCCAGTTCTACTTAATGCTGTAGGGTATATATATGATTTACTATTTAAGGATATTACTTTTTTACACTTTTATAATTCTAAATGAACTACTGAGAGATGGAAAAGGATTCATTAGTTCCTCTTAAAAAAGTTAAATTGCCCCAAATCAGTGGAGCTAGAGGTTAGCACAGGGACACATGCCGCAATGCAGCGATGATATCAATACCTGTATTCATAATCCTGACATTCTCCACTCTCATTCTGATCCTTCTGGTGTGAAATGTAAAAGGATAAACTGCTCATATTAAATCTCTTATCCATGCTGCTAGCTGGCTAGACTGGAATATGGTTGCAATGGAACACCAATGTAGAGAATAAAAAGAAGTCAATGAAACAAAACTTACTTTGTTTATATGTCTTCATATTTTTTTCAGATATTTATTTCTGGCTATCTTGATTAACTAAAGGAACACTCTATAACGGATTCAATCTATAATAGAAACAAATGCAGATTCCATATCAAGGATTATTTAACTGGTGGTTACTTTAAATTAATAAATGGGAGAAGCCAACAAGAATGGCAGAGACAGGCTGTATCAATTCCCTATGTTTACAAGATTTAGACTATGCTTCTTTTTCGTGGATTGTTACATTGTCGTGGTGGAGAGGCCTGTGACTTCCTCAGATCTGTCTGGAGTTTAGCCATCAGACACTAGTTCTTGGTAGGGTAATGTCAAGGAGGAGGTTCCAGACAAAGGACAATCCAAACAAAACTTCAAGGTAAAGCTGGCAGAAGAAGATGACACATCACAATGGCAGTGAAAGTGGAGGAAGGCTGCAGCAGCAAAGCATCCCCAGTCATCTTGCATTCCATACCACTGGACCCTAACCCTGATCTATCAAGGACTGTGTGGTGGCTGCCCATGCATTAGCCTCCCCATGTTAAACAAAGTCAGATACAGCTATCTCCACCAAGGGAATAATCTCTTCGGAGAACATCATACTCAACTCGAGTGATCGGACTACTATAGACTGTGCTCATCTCCTGCTGCCTGTGCATCAGAGTCAATCAGTAGGGGGATAGGATATGGATCAAGAGCTTTTGACCAACATAAACTTTTGCCTGGAGGCACAAGAGACTGCAGATGCTGGAAACAGGAGCAATGAGATTTTGGAGGAACTTAATGGGTCAAGCAGCATCTATGGAAGGAAATGGATAGTTGATGTTTCGAGTTGAGACACTTCATCTGGATTGAATGATACTGGAGAGGTAGATAGTATAAAGAGGTAAAGGGTAGGGTGCAGCAAGTTTTAGAAAGCAATTGGTGGATCCTGTTGAGTTTTCTTGAAATTGTAAGGATTATCAGGGTTCTGAGGGGTATAGATAAGGTAAATGCAAGCAGGCTTTTTCCACTGAAGCTGGGTGAGACTAGAATTAGAGGTCATAAGTTAAGAGTGAAAGGTGAAATATTTAAGGGGAACATCAGAGGAAACTTCTTCACTTCGAGGGTAAAGCAAGTGGGGAACACACTGCCAGTGGAAGTGATGGATACGCGCTCATTTACAGTGTATGGACGGGAGCAGTTTGGAGTGCTATTATTGTCCAAGTTTTGGGTGGGGGGGAGGGGCTTGTCAGCCTTGGACGGCAGCTGCCTAGGAGAAGGAAAACTCTGATTTTAAACCTCCGCTGCCTTGTGGCCATACCCACCCATGGGAAAGGCTTCAGGAGTAAACCTCAAGGAAGAAATTTGGAGCTGGGGTCTCGAAGGCAGTTTGATGTTGTTTACAGCTTCACTCTGGCAACCCCTGCAATGACACTAGTGCCAAGCTATATCGGCACTTGCCCTTCCCTTGGACTACATCAGTGACGTGGAGAGGGCGAACCTGCTGCATGGGCAATAGCTAGTTCTTCAAATCTTCCCGCCCAGGCTTGTGCCCTGGAGAGGACACAGACCACCAGAGGCACAAACCCATGATCCCTTGGGATCAATGGCTGCCTACTACATTGTCCAGGTCAGGTCAATGAGAGTAGGTGATATAACAATTTGGCACTGATTAGATGGGCCTGTTTCTGTGATCTATGACTCCATGGCTCTATGCAAGAACAAGTTTTCAATATATATCAGGTTTATTCATATCCTCAAGCCAGCTTACCAGACAAATAAATACAGTTTAAGTGTAATCAGTGATGTAATAAGGTATATTAAATCATCATCAACTTTGAATACAATCAGGTATCCATCAACAAAGGAATTTTGTGTGCCATTGTGCTGGCAATAAGGCCAACATATTGATGGGGACGAACACACTGAGATGCCCATTGTTAATTGTTTGATTGTAGTGAGCAGCACATTACCACTTATCCCAGTTTTAGCTAGGAATACGTTACATGCTGAGGCAATCTCACCACTCAGACGTCCAACTACTGGGCAAATAAGGGTTGGTTCAGGTATGACCACTGATTGTGTCAGGTCAGGTAAGACAAATGGAATGGACACAGCCTCAGAAAGGTCAGATATATTCTTGTGTACAGCAATTCAGCAGCATCTCATATCCACTGACAGCTGTGACTGGTACATTATTAGTGCCGCACTCATTAAATAATCAGCTGGAATTTCCTAAGCGGCATTTAAATTTGTTCTCTATGGGATAGAGTGGCGATTGCTAAGAGTTATGAGCTTAGAGACTGCATATTTATTTTTTATATACTAATTACAAACTACAGTATATGCATTTATACAGTAAACTGAACACTGTCATTTGAGAGAAGGGTTGTTGAAATCAGTAGACAAAGCACAGCATATTTTTTGACCTCACTGTTGACCTCCAACAGAGGCTCAACAATGGTCGTAGGCAAACCTAAACCTACTTAATTCGCTGAACGGCCTTCAGGTGAGTTGGGGAATATTACTAGGAAAAATATCAGAGACCAGAAAGAAACTATCTTTACCCTACTGGCACAGTACGACCTGCCTTTAGGATAGCGGCCTTGAAAAACCATTAATTGAGATTTGGGGAAACTCAATATAAAAGCTGTAGTATTCACAGTCTGTGTTGTGCTCAGTCATAAGATAACTTCACAAAAGGACCTGAAATCAACCATTGAATCCATTATTTTCCAAAACATTGGGCCTCAGAACAAACACTGCATGTTCTTAGTTGTATGGCATACACAACATGAAATGTGAGTATTCTACTTATACACAATATTAGTTTCTGAAAGTTTATTTTCTTTGGTCATGCTGTATTCCTTGTATATAATCTTAAATAAACCTTATGTTCTCTTAGCTACCATCAGCAGTCTGAAGGCACTCACCACTAGTTTTAAGAACAGCTACTAAGAGCAATTAGTCAAGTTTCATTCCTCCACTCTTTCCCCATAGCCTTGGAATTTTTACCAGTTAGTTACTTATACTGGACTAATTGAATTCTCTTCCACTACTATACATGGAAGGAACTGCTAGATCTAATATTTCACTGTGTAGAAACGTCTTTCCTCATCTTAGTTTAGGGTTGTTTTTCCCAATAGTCTTCATCTCCAGCTCTTGGACCATCCATCAATATGAAAAGTTTTTCTATCTACTTATATCCTTCATAAATATAAAAATCTCTTTCAAATCCCTTTGTAATCTTTTCTTTTCCAAGGAGAGCAATTCCAGTCTGTTCAAATAATTGAAGTCTTTCAACCTAGAAATCCTTTTTGTAAGTCTCATTTGCACCATCTCTACAATGTGGTGACCAGATCTAAACTGAATGAGGCCAAAGGTTCATCATGACCTTCTTGAACGTGTACTTTTTTTGTATTTTGTAAGTAAAACCTTCCAATATTATTTCATACCACAACCATCACTGCAGAGAGCAGCAGATGTGAATATAATAAACAGAATCAAATGTTATTGATATCGATAAAGTGGCTAACTCATTAACTGATGTTTTGATTCATGTGAAACGCCATAGCGTGTGGTTGAAATTATTTCAACTCAAAAGAAGACTAACATTTCAGATTTTTATTCTGTTTGTACAGTCTGCACATCAGACATCAGTTTGAGTTAGCCCAGTTTAGCAAAGTCTGCTTTGAATTGGCTCCAATCTTTATCAGTCTTTCTTCCAGTAGAGTTTATAATTATCCTAAATTACTCATAATCTGCTAAAAAGGTTTTGACCTCATCTAATGCTACAATGCTTAATTCTCTTGCCAATTATGTAATCTACACTAAATGCTGTGTTTAGATTACTCCATTAAGATGAAGGCATATCTTTGTCCCTTTTACTTAATTGTGTTTTCCTTTCACCACCTTCTGGCATATTTTATTATGGCACTTTCATAACATAGAGATATCTCTGTCCTGCACTATAATCTGTGAATTAAGGAGCAATAGGCTAAGGCTTTGCTAATGAGGGCTTGGTACCTTCTGTAATAATAAATGGAAGTTACCATACTCATAATATGCTTTCTTAGAGATTATATTCAGCTTAATCATAGAATTATATCGCACAAGTTGATGACATTTGGCCCAAAATGTAGGTGCTTTGATTTTCTTTTGAAATTTAATTCCACCATCTTTTCAGGCAGCACAGTCCAGAACATAACAACTTCTTGCATAAGGAAAATCTTTTCATTTTGAATATTCTTTGCCAAATATTTTGTCTCATTTTAAATTGTTTTTCTCTCTTTACACTAATAACACTTCCATAATATTGAACATTTTAATCTCCTCATTTCTGAAGAGAATAAACTCATCTTTTCCTGTCTCTTGACATTATACCCTTGGTACCATTCTGGTAAATGTATTCTACAACATCTCCAAGGCTATGTATGATAGGGTACCCATGTTTGAATACCATACTTCATTCAATGCCTAAACACTGACTTTTAAAGTCTACAATAACTTCTTTGCCTTGGTAATCATTTTTCTAGAAAACTAGTTCGGTAGTATGTTGTTATAATTACAAGCTTCTGGTAAGATGGTGACACACACGGATGTAGCAGTCTCTGTGGGGCCAACCAAAAGTGTTACTGACTTTTTAAAAATCTTCGTTATGATTACAAGACACTGCTGGTCATTAAGAACTTCTAGTACTGCAGGTTTACCACATCAGCTACTTGCTCATTGCTGAAGGAGCTAGATTTAGTTCGAATTGTATTGCTGCCTGCTACAGAGAAGAATCAGAGTTGACGTTTGAAGGCAGTGTGCAGTCTTAACAGTGAATGATTGTGTTAGTCAGTTTTTATGTGATCACAAGCCCCTGTTAGACGTTGGTAATGTGGAATGTTTCAAGTCAGGTTTGCTGGTTATTGGTGGAAACGACGGAGGGGGAGCTGCATGGCCTCGGTTGGAGTGCAGGCGAGGCCTCAAGCTGCAGTGTCACCTGTTTGCAGCCGCCAGGACAAAGGCATCAGAGTCAATACCCAGAGGCAGTGTGGAGCAGCATTCTTGAGGGCATCGGTGCTGCCCTCCAGTGTTCGCTCAGTTGAAGACAAGCTGGATTGTGTTCCTTTGAATTCATGAACTCAGGGACTTGGGCTATATTATATATTTTTGTGTGACTGCATGTTTACAGCAATCTTATATGTGGTATATGTACTTTGTGCTATGTATGACTGTTGGTACTATGCTTTGCACCTTGGACCTGGAGGAAATCTGTTTTCTTTGGCTGTATTTATGGGTGTTCATGTCAGATGACAATTAATCTTGAACTTAATCTTCAATTTGAGTTGGTGCATAACACTCATTGCAAGTTGCAATTGGTAGTACCCTGATACAATAAAAGATTTAATAAGTTGAAAATTCCTCTGTGTGTGATGTGCATAGTCCTAAGGTACATTGAGAACATGAAGATAAGATAAAACACTGACAACACACCCTTGATCCGTGACCTAGGTCAATTTACATATATGCATGTGGGCCAAATGCAGGAAATCAGACCGGCACATTAGCAACAGTCTATTGATACACTTTCATAAGATTGTCAATGTACCATTGCAAATTTATTGGGGAAGCAATAGTAGGAGAGCTTATTGAGCTCACTTATGTAAAATTATATGGCAATTTTGATATTTCTGGAACATTTTAGAGGTGGACATAAAACATATAGTACAAGAACAGACCCTTTGGCCAATAATGGTGTGCCAAATTAATTAAACGTAATTAAATGCCTAACTAAACAAATCCCTTCTGCCTATATAATGTCCATATCCCTCTAGTCTCTGTATACTCATGTCCCTATTGAAGAACATTTTGAACACCTCTATCATACTTACCCACACCAACTCTCTGCTCCCACCACCATCTCTGGCAGTGTGTTCTAGGCACCCAACAGTCCCTCTGTGTTTAAAACTTCCCTTACACATTGCCTTTGATCTCATCCCCTCTCACTTTAAATACATGTCCTTTCCTACTAGACATTTTGGCCCAGGGAGAAAGGTACTGGCTGTCTACTCTTTCTATGCCTCTCATAATCTTATAAACCTCTGTCAGATCTCTCCTCAGCCTCTCTCACTCAGAGAATACAATCCAAGTTTATTCAACCTCTCCTTACAGCCCATGCCATCTAATGCAGCCAGTATCCTGGTAAACTTCTGCACTCTCTCCATAGCCCCAAGATACTTACTATAATGGGATAGCCAGAACTGAGTGCAATACTCCAAATGTGGCCTATTCACAGTCTTATACAACTGCAGCATAATTTCCGACTCTTTAACTCAGTGCCTCAACTAATAAAGGGAAGCATGCCTTATGCCTTCTTAATATTGAATTGATTTGAATTGACTTTAATACTTACACCCTTCAAATACACGAGGAGTACAAATCTTTATATTACATCTCCGTTAAAATTTGCAACATGCAATTATAGCCATTTATAATAAATATTATGTACAACAGGATAGTCAATATAACATAGAAATACAGCAGTGTCAGCATGAATTAATCAGTCTGATGGCCTGGTGGAAGAAGCTGTCCCGGAGCCTGTTGGTCCTGGCTTTTATGCTGCGTTATCATTTCTTGGATGGTAGCAGCTGGAACAGTTTGTGGTTGTGGTGACTCAGGTCCCCAATGATCCTTCAGGCCCTTTTTACACATCTGTCTTTGTAAATGTCTTGAATAGTGGAAAGTTCACATCTACAGATGCGCTGGGCTGACCGCACCACTCTCTGCAGAATCCTGCGATTGAGGGACGTACAGTTCCCATACCAGGCAGTGATGCCGCCAGTCAGGATGCTCTCAATTATGCCCTTGTAGAAATTTTTTAGAATCTGTGAGGCCATACTAAACTTCTTCAACTGTCTGAGGTGAAAGAGGCGCTGTTGTGCCTTTTCTCACCACACAGCCAGTACGTACAGACCACATGAGATCATCGGTGATGTTTATGCCAAGGAATTTAAAGCTGTTCACCCTCTCAACCTGAATCTATTGATGTCAATAGGGGCTAGCCTGTCTCCATTCTGCCTGTAGTCCACATCCAGCTCCTTTGTTTTTTGCGACCTTGAGGGAGAGGTTGTTTGCTTGACACCACTGTGTGAGGGTGATGACTTCCTCTCTGTAAACTGCCTCATTATTATTTGAGATTAGGCCAATCAGTGTAGTGGTGTCAGCAAATTTAGTTAGCAGATTGGAGCTGGTAAGAGCCCACTCTTACCAGCTGCCGGTGATTTGACTGGAAGTCCAGGATCCAACTACACAAGGCAGGGTGAAGGCCGAGGTCTCTGAGCTTCCTGTCGAGCCTGGAGGGAATTATGGTGTGAGTGCTGAACTGTAGTCAAAGAACAGCATTTTCACATAAGCATCCCTCTTCTCCAGATGTGTAAGGACGATGTGTAGAGATGTGGCTATTGCGTCGTCTGTCGATTGGTTCTGTCGGTAGGTGAATTGTACAGGTCCAGTGTGGGTGGCTGCATGCTGCAGATGTAATCCTTGACCAGCCTCTCAAAGCATTTGCTTATTATTGAGGTGAGTGCGACAGGACGCCAGTCGTTCAGACATAACTATCCATCTGACCAGCTGAAATCCCAAGATCCTTTTGTGCATCAACACTATCAAGGGTCTTACTATTAATGGTGTGGAGCCCCTTAGCACTTGATGTTTCAAAATGCCACACCTCACATTTGCCTGGATTATACTCTACCAGCCATTTCTGCACCCATATCTGCCACTGATCCATAACCCACTGTATTTTTTGGCAATCTTATATACCAGGGGTTCCCAACTCTTTTTATGCCATGGACCAAAACCATTAAGCAAGGGGTCCATGGACCCCAGGTTGGGAACCCTTTTTTATACTATCTAAAACATAACCAATCTTAGTAATGTCTGCAAATTTGCTAACTTTGTGCATATGGATCCCAGTATGGATTCCTGCGGAACATCCCTAGTCACAGACCTCAAACCAGAATAAGTCCCATCGACCATTACCCTCACTCTATGAGCAAGCTAATTCAGAATCCAAACGACCAAATCATTGGAGGTCCCATGTATCTTAATCTTCTGAGTCACTGAAGATCCAACATCAAACATCCAATTCTATCTATCTGTGCAATTCTCTCTGAACCTTGGAGGCACAGCCTTCCTCCAAATTTCCCACTCGGAGCTATTTCTCTACGATAGTTCTTTGCCCACTGTTGAAATCTCATCTAATCCAATGTTTTCAAACAAGCTTTCAGCCAATCTCACTGATCTGAAAACTTTTTAATTTTATTTTGAACACCCTTTCTGTAAAGTACCCATCATTGAAGGCACTATATAAACACAAGCTTCTATTTTAGCATTGAAAAACTGTGGCAACCCACACAGAATCTCTGATATATGATGCCAGTGGGCAAGGCTCCCTGCCAAAGATGCAGAGTCAGGAAATTACCTTTTAACAGTTTGTAACATGGAAGGAGATTAGTGAAATATAAATGATTTTATGTGCTCACCAGGGACAATCAACATCCATTTGTCAGGGGAAATCATGCTGAAGTAACTTAATTGAATGCTTTGAAAAAAATTAAAGTGCATAGATAATGGAGTGGTAGTTCCATTTAGACATTAAGGAAGGTACCATCTCAGAAGAAGATAGCAGTAGTAATAGGGGACTCTATAGTTAGCAGGACAGACAGGCAATTCTGTGGCTGCAAAAAAGGAACACAGATGGTAGTTTGCCTCCCAGGTGCCAGAGTCCACAGTATTCTGAATACTGTATGTCTATAATATCCTAAAAAGTGAAGGTGAGCAGCCAGAAGTCCTGGTACATATTGGCCCATAGGTAGAAAAAGATGGAGGTCCTGAAAACAGAATACAGGGATTTGGGAAGGAAGCTGAGAAGCAGGCCCTCCAGGCTAATAATAAGGGTAGAAAAAGGGTAGTAGGATTGCTGCCTGTGCCACGCGATAGTGAGGACAGGAACTGAATGAGGTAGCAGATAAACGCGTGGCTGAAGAATTGGAGCAGGGGACAGGGATTCAGATTTCTGGATAATTGGGACCTCTTCTGGGCAGGTGGGACCTGTACAAAAGGGACGGGTTGCACTTGAATCTGAGAGGGACCAATACTCTTGCAGACAAGTTTACTAGAGTTGTTGGGAGGGGTTTAAACTAATATGGCAGGGGGATGGGAACCAGGATGAGCCAGCAGGTTTACAAGTAGATGTAAGGAAGGACAATCCAATGAATGGGGTACAAATGCAGATAGATCCAAGAGTTAAATAGTACCATGGAAACAAATTTCAAAGGGCAAAGAATGCAGGACTGAAGGTGCTGTATTTAAATACGTGTAGCATTCGAAATAAGGTGGATGAATTCATGGCATAATTAGAGGTTGGTTGGTATGATGTTGTGGCAAACACTGAGACTTGTTTGAAAGAAAACCATAGTTGGGAACTTAACATCAAAGGATATACTTTGTATTGGAAGGACAGGCAGGAAAGCATTTGTGGTGGTGTGGCTCTGTTGGTAAGAGACGGAATTACATCTTTAGAAAACGGCGACATTGGATTAGAGAATGTTGAACCTTTATGGGTGGAGTTGAGAAACTGCAAGGGTAAAAAACCTTTATGGGAATCATATATAGGCCTCCAAATAGTAGCCATGATACAGGGTTGAGATTGCAAAGATAGCTGGAAAAGGCATGTAAAAAAGGTAATGTCACAATTGTAATGGGGGACTTCAATATGCAAAGGGATTGGGAAAATGAGGTAGGTGTCAGATTGCAAGAGAGGGAATTTGTTGAATGCCTATGAGATGGCTTTTTAGAGCAGTTTATGCTTCAGCTTACTCAGGGAAAGGCTATCTTAGACTGGTGTTGTGTGATAACCCAGATTATATTGGGAAGATTAATGTAAAGAAACCCTAAGGAGACAGAGATCATAATATGATTAATTTCATACTGCAGCTTGAGAGGGAGAAGCATAAGTCACATGTATCTGTATTACAATGGAATAAAGTAAATTACAGAGGCATGAGAGAGGAGCTTGCCCAGGCGGATTGGAGGAGAATACTGGGGGCGGGGGAATGACTGCAGACCAGAAATGGCTGACATTTCTGGGAATAGTTCACAAGGCGCAGGATAGATATGTCCCACAGTTCTCAAATAGCAGGACTAGACCATCATGGCTGACAAGGCAAGTTAAGGACTGCATATAAGTTAAGGAAAGGGCATATAAGGCAGCCAAAGTGAGAGATAATTTGGATGTTTGGGAAGCTTTTACAATCCAACAAAAGGCAACTAAAAAAGCTGTAAGAAGAGAAAAGATGAAATATGAGGGCAAACAAACCAATAATATAAAGCAGGATACTAAAAGCTTTTTCAATTACATAAAGGGTAAAAGGGAGGTGATAGTTGATATTGGACCACTGGAAAATGATGCTGGTGAGGTAGTAACGGGGGACAAAGAAATGGTAGATGACCTTAATGGATACTTTGCATCTGTCTTCACTGTGGAAGACACTAGCTGTGTGCCAGAGGTCCGTGAGTGTCAGAGAGCAGGAGTGAGTACCTATTGCTATAACAAAGGAAAAAGTACTAGACAAACTCAAAGGTCTTAAGGTGAATAAGTCACCTGGACCAGATGGACTACATCCCAGAGTCCTGAGAGAGGTTGCTGAAAAGATAGCAGATGCATTGGTTATGATCTTTCAAGAATCACTTGATTCTTGAATGGTCCCAGAAAACTGGAAAATTGCAAATATTACTCCACTCTTTAAGAAGAGAGGAAGACAAAAGAAAGGAAATTATAGGCCAATTAACCTAACTGTTAGGAAAGTGTTGGAGTCGATTATTAAAGATGAGATTTTAGGGTACTTGGAGACTAATGATAAAATAATTCAAAGTCAGCATAGTTTCAGTAAAGAGGAAATCTTGCCTAACAAATCTGTTAGAGTTCTTCGAGAAAGTAACAAGCAGGGTGAACAAAGGAGAGGTAGTGGATGTCATTTAATTGGATTTTCAGAAGGCATCTGATAAGGAGCCACACATGAGGCTGCTTAACTAAGCAAATTACTATGTCATTGCAGGAAAGATGCTGTCATGGATAGTGGAATGGCTGACAAGGAGGAAGCAGCCAGTGGGAATAAAGGCGCCCTATTCTGATTGACTGCTAATGACTAGTGGTGTTCCTCAGGGGTCAGTATTGGGACCGCTACTTTTCACATTGTTTGTTAATGATTTGAATAATGGAATTGATGGCTTTGTGACAAAGTTTGCGGATATTACAAAGATAAGTGGAGAGGTAGGTAGTGCTGAGGAAGCAATGGGATTGCAGCAGCACTTAGACAAACTGGAAAAATCGGCAAAAATGTGGCAAATGGAAGATGTACAATAATGCATTTTGGTAATAGGAACAATCATGTGGACTATTATCTAAATGGAGAGAAGGTTCAAACATCAGAAGTGCAGAGGCACTTAGGAGTCCTCATGCAAGACTCCTAGAAGGTGAATTTACAGGTTGAGTCTGTAGTAAACAAGGCAAATGTGATGTTGACATTTATTTCAAGTGGAATAGAATATAAAAGCAAGGAGATAATGCTATGGCTTTATAAGACACTAGTTAGGTCACACTTGGAGTATTGTCAACAGTTTTGGGCCCTATATCTCAGAAAGAGGCTGGCTGGTGGCGCAGTGACATCAGTGCTGGACTCCGGAGCGAAGGTTCCCGAGTTCAAATCCAGTCGGGCCGCTCCCAGACATGCTTTCCATCCGTGCCGGGTTGAGTGTCGAGCTCGCAACTCAGCCTCATTAAAAAAACACTGCATTGTGAGAAGGATGTGGGGGGCAATTCACAAAATCTTTCCTCCAAGACAACCACTTGAAAAAATAAGTGGTTGCCGAGGCTCTGGCAGAGTATGGCACACAAAGAAAATTCTCAGAAAGGATGTGTTGTCATTGGAGAGAGTCCAGAGGATGTTCGCGAGGATGATTCCAAAAATAAGGGGTGAACATATGTGGAGCATTGGAATTTAGAAGAATGCGTGGGGATCTCATTGAAACCTACTGAGTGTTGAAAGAACTAGACAGGGTGGAAGTAGAGAGGATGTTTCCTATGGTGGGGGTAGAGGACACAGCCTCAAAATTGAGGGGCGACCTTTTAAATCAGAAGCAAGGAGGAATTTTTTTAGCCAGAGAGTAGCAAATGCTCTGCCTCAGACTGTGGTGGAGGCCAGTCTGTGGGTATATTTAAGGTAGAAGCAGATAGTTTTCTGATCGGTCAGGGCATCAAAGGATATGGCGATAAAAGCAGGGGTATGGGGCTGAGTGGGATCCAGGATCAGCCACAATGGAATGGCAGAGCAGACTCGATGGACTGACTGGCCTAATTCTGCTCCAATGTTTTATTGTCTTAAGAGGATTGTTACAAAAATCAAACACATGGTATTAAAGAAACATGGCCACATGCCTGTGGAAAACAAAAGGAAATATATTACAATGACAACAAACAGTACAGGAGACTTGTGAGGTCATGAGTGAGTTAGCAGCACAGGCGAAGTGACCAAGGTTACACATCTCATGAAACTTTGGGAAGTTTGGTGCCGGAAAAATGAGCAACGATCAATGAGAAACATGATGGGTCAGGCAGCATTTGTAGGAGAAAAGGAACTGTCAATATTTTGGGATGAAACCCAGCATCAAAAAAAAATCAGAGCTGAAAACATCAAATAAATTACATAGCTGCCTTTCAGATTCACGGAATGGTATGTTTCCCATGACTGAGAGTCTAGAACTAGAAACCATTCAATGTATTTTAGTAAACTATTTAAGAACTTTTTAAAAGCTATTTATTAATGCTTTTTTTTTGAGAGGGTGATTTTAGATGCATATCATATTTATACTGAGTTAAGTATTGTATGTAATTAGTTTTTGATACAATAAGTGTATGGGACATTGGAAAAATGTTGAATTTCCCCATGGGGATGAATAAAGTATCTATCTATCTATCTATCTAAAGGAATGCCAATTTAGGATTTAAAGCGAAAGGAAGTTCTTAATCAGAGGTAGTAAATCTTCTGAATTCCCCCCTTCCCCCACCCTGCCCCCAGTTGCACTGGAGGTTTTGTCATTGATTTAAAGCAGAATTAAAATTGACAAGAATCCTGGGCATTAAGGTATATGGGGAAATCGCAGGAAAATGAGGATGCAAAAGAAGACCAGCCATAGACTGGTCTTAAAGGGCTGAATAGACCACTGCCACCTCTACTTCAAAAGCTCTTAGAGTCTCAGTAAGGTAATAATTATCAAAGTTATTGGCTTTCTTCATCATTGAAACAAGAAATAACTAATGGAATTTTCAACAAGCACGTTGCAAAATTATGAACGCTATTTCAAATTTGTTTGACACAAACTAACAAGGCACTAATAAAAAATTTATATCAGGAAAAGGAAGGTAACATTAGATTTGATTTACATTTATCATGCTATCACTCTGTGTTTCCCACTATCTCACAATAACTTTGGCTAGAGAAGTTCATCAGGCACCTGTAAAAATCTTCAAAACATCCAGTTAATTCTCTTAACTCTTGTGCCATAGGCAATGTTGAGCTATTACAGCAGCCGTCATTTAAAATGAATTTTCTTTTATTTAATCGCACATCTGTGAAGCATCTTGAAACATTTCCCACTTTAAAGATTGTTATTCTTATAATGCTTGAAAAGCCATGTGGAGCTCAACTGTTCAGGTACATAATGGACAGACTATAATGAAATCTTGAAAGGAAAGGTCAAGAATTGTAATTACACATTTAAGAATATATTATTAATTATATCATATCCTGTAAAAGATTGCATATCAATTCAGTTACATTTTCCGGTCAAGTCCTGCATTCAATCAGAAAGCCAAGGGAAAACAGACCACAGCTTTTCACAAACTCACATGGGGAAAAGTCAATGATTGGGTTTTCTGGAAAGAAATACTGCCTCCAGGTCACCTAGAGCAGCAGACTGGTACAGTTCTCAGTGTCGAGCCCAAGTGGATGATGCCAAGATCGGGAATATAGTGGATACTGATGAAGTCTATCAAAGCTTGCAGCAGGATCTCGAATAGCTGGAAAAATGAGCTGAAAAATGGCAGCTGTAATTAAATGCAGACAAGTGTGAGGTGTTGCACCTCACCTTGGAAGGATCATCCTGGGTAGGCCTTACACGGTGAGAGGTAGGGCACTGAGGAGTGCAGTAGACCAGAGGAAGCTGGAAATACAGATCCATAATTCCTTGAAAGTGGTGTCAAAAATAGATAAGGTCATTAAAAAAAAGCTTTTGGCCATTGGCCTTCAGAAATCAATGTAATGTTGAAATTGTGTAAGATGTTTGTGAGGTCTAATTTGGATTATTGTGTCCTGTTTTGGTAATGAACCTATAGGAAAGATGTAAATAAAACTGAAAGAGTGCAGAGGATATTTACAAGAATGTTTCTGGGGCTTGATCTCCTGTGTTATATGGAAAGGTTGAACAGGTTAGGAATTTATTCTCAAGAATGTAGAAGATTGAGGGGAGATTTGATAGAGATATACTAATTTATGTGGGGTATAGATCGGGTAAATGCAAGCAGGCTATTTTCACTGAGTTTGGGTGAGTTGACAAATAGGGGTCATGGGTTAAGGGTGAAAGATGAAATGTTTAAGGGTAATATGAGGGGGATCTTCTTCATTCAGACTGTGGTGAGAGTGTGGAACAAGCTGCTAGCACAAGTGATAGATGTGAGGTCGATTTCAACGTTTAAGACAAATTTGGATAGGTACATGGATGAGAGGGATATGGAAGCTATGGTCTGAGTGTAGGTCAATGGGTCTTGGCAGTTCAATGGCTTCGCACAGACTAGCCTGTTTCTGTGCTGTCGTGTTCTATGACTCACCCACTAATGCAAATGTCAACCTTCCCACATTTGCACTGAAATTTCCAAATTAGTGCATACTGCACAGTGCAAAGAGTAGTGGATAGCTTTTCATTAAAAATGTATCCCTTAGGGATACCTTTGCATCCCTTAGCATTGCAAACCATGCAAAGGAACAAAACTCATTTATAGGCAGGAACAAAAAGCAACCTGGTCATGTTCACAGGACTATGTTCCAGCTAGGTGACTGACATTGAGATCAAACTGATTGCAAAACCCATTAAAATATTTCTGTTCCAAAGACAAGCAAACAAAGAAGACTTGAAATATCAAGGTACTCTTCCCAAAAGCTTTAATTCCTATTAAATATGTAAAAGTGACACACACAAAATGCTGAAGGAATTCATTCGACTGTACTTTTTCCCATAGATGCTGCCTGGCCTGCTGAATTCCTCCAGCATTTTGTGTGTGTTGCTCAGCTTTCCAGCATCTGCAGATTTTCTCTTGTTTGAAGAATGTAAAAGTTACTGATTTCATAGTTCAAGATGCTGAGAAAGAGTAATCAGAATCAGAATCAAGTTTATTATCACCGGCATAAGCCATGGGATTTGTTGTTATGTGGCATTGCAATAATACAAACTGTAAATTACAGAAAGAAGCATACATATATTTAAAAAGTTAAATTAAATAAATAGTTGCAAAAAGAGAAAACAATAGTGTTCATGGGTCTAATGTCAGTTCAGAAATCTGATGGCAGAGGGAAAGAAGCTATTCCTGAATTATTGATGTGTGCCTTCCGGCTCCCGTACTTCCTCCTTGATAGTAGCAATGAGAAGAGGGCATGTCCTGGGTGATAGGGATCCTTAATGATGGATGTCACCTTTTTGGGGCATTGATCCTTAAGGATGTCCTGGATGCTGGGAAGGCTAGTTCCAAGATGGAGCTGACTGAGTTTACAAACTTTTGCAGCTTATTTTGATCCTTTGCAGTGAACCCCTCTTATATCAGACAGTGATGCAGCCAGTTAGAATGCTCTCTGTGGTACATCTGTAGAAATTTCCAAGTGTCTTGGTGACATATCAAATCTCCTCAAACTCCTAATGAAATATATCTGCTGACATCCCTTCTTTGTAATTGCATCAATATGTTTGGCTCAGGATAGATCCTCAGAGATGTTGACAACCAGGAATTTGAAATTGCTCACCCTTCTTACTTGATCAGAACTGGTGTGTGTTCCCTCATGTTACCTTTTCTGAAGTGCACAATCACTTCTTTGGTCTTACTGACATTGAATACAAGGTTGTTGTGGTGACACCGCTCAACTAGCTGATCTATCTCACTCCTGTATGCCTTCTCATCACCATCTGAAATTCTGCCAACTATAGTTGTACTATCAGCAAATTTATAGATGGCATTTGAGCTGTGCCCAGTCATGGGTGTAAGGCGAGTGGAGCAATGGGCTAAGTACGCATCCTTGATTGTGCTAATGTTGATTATCAGCAAGGTGAAGGTGTTATTTCTGATTCACACAAACTGTGACCTTCAAGTGAGAAGGTCAAGGATCCAGTTGCAGAAGGAGTTACAGCAGCACAGGTTTTGGAGCTTTTTGATGAGAATTTAGGAATGATTGCGTTAAACTGAGCTGTAATCAATAAACAATGAGATCCCATTCACTGTAGACCTTTTGTGGAGATAGGCAAATTGTAATGGCTCCAGTCCTTACTTGGGCAAAATTGACTAAACAGAGCCAAATAAAGAATTTCATTAATACATTCAAAAATATTTCAAAAGAAATAAAGAAAAATAATATGATCAATAATTATGGAAAAACAGTAAATATGAAATTTCCTGTGATGTGAGGTAGTTTGAATATGATGATTCCAGTCAATTCATCCTTGTAGTAAAAACCATGCTAATTTAGAAGCAAGGGACTATGGCTAAGAATTAATTGAAGTTAGTTCAAAACAATTGGCTTCCTGAAATACATTTTCTGTCAAGCTCTGCAAATTAGCAACCACCATATTGATTTTGTTATAACCAATCTCTAACATTGAAAGATAAAAAAATAAAGTATCATCTTGATTTTTTAAATTCTTAACACCCAATTTTTTCATTTGGCAACAATGAATGTCCTAGTATCTTCATCACCTGTTGGTAAAATGCTGTTAGCTAAGATACTTACAAACTTTTACTACTTTAGTGGATAGCATTCACATTCAAAACATTGTTAGCTTTAATGGTTTAATTTTACCAGATATCCAGACATAAAATTTGATAGTGTTGTTGATAATAATGAGGTATGTCTTTGAATACCCACAAAATGGTATTGATCTGTTGATAAAATGGGCAAGTAAGTGGCAGATGAAATTTAATCCTGTAAATAAATGCATGTTTACAATTATATTTAGTGAGTACTAACACAACTAAAATATACATAATGTATTGTTGAATTCTGAGAATTACCAAGGACTATTCAATTATCTTTCAAGAAAGCAGCACATGCAAATAAGATGATTAAGAAAGCCCAATAGATGCTTGTCTTCATTAGATAGCGCATAAAATATAAGAGTAAAGAGGTTATAAATCAACTGTATAAAATATTAGTTACACCACAGCCAAAGAATGGCATGCATTTTAGGTCACCACACTACAGGAAACATATGACTGTGGTGGACAGGTAGCGGAGGAGATTCACCAGAATGTTGCCTGGTCTGGAGCAGTTCAGTTATGAAGAGAAAGTCAAAATAAGCTGAATTTGTTTTCTATTCAGCAGAGAAGGCTGAGGGGTAACCTGATAGAGCTATACTGAATTACAATGGCATAAACAGAATACATAGTAAGAAATCTCTCCTCATGATAAAATAACCAGAGGGCACAGCTTAATGATAACAGATGGGAAGTTCAGAGGGAATCTGAGAAGAATTTTTTGTTCCGAGGATGGTTGAAATCTACCGGAGACAGAGACTCTCACATTTCAGAAATGCGCACCGGAAGTGCCACATCAGAGAAGGGGCTGATTTGAATGCTGGAAAATGGAATAGGTACCTCATGGCTGACAGTGGGCCTAAGAGCCTGGATCTATGCTATATAATTCTATTGTTCTATGATTCCATGTCCTAGGAGTCACCCTTCAGTTTACTGTGGTAATTCAGATTCAGATACATGTACAGCAGTCAATTGCTGCAGAATGAAGCCATTTTGACTCTTGCCAATTTACCTGAGCTAATGGCCTGCTTGATTCACCACTATGGTCGCAGTAACTGTTTACCAATCCTCCTGATGTGTGACAAAGGCAAGGAACTCTGTAAGATGAGAGAATCAAAGCTCTTTGAGTTCATGCATGGCAGAGTTAACACCCAGCACACACAAAATGACTCCAAATATATCTTGCCTCACAGGGAAGCAAGGCATTATTCTCTCTCCACCTGTTACTTGCTGTCAAGAGAAAATAAAAAACAAATAGCTCAGTTTGAATAGAAAACCCCAGGGACCTCCCTTTTGAAACAGTGGATAACAAACTATGTGATCTTGCAAACATTTTCAGCTTCAGACTGGAAGAAGTCAAATGCATAAAGATTTATTGTCATGTTCTTGCTCTGTTCTGATCTTGTGATTGTGATTACATCGGAAAGTAAAATGAGGATGTCCTTAAGGAAACAGAGTCCTCTAAAATATGGTCCTCACTGAGAAAGAATACTTCAGAAAACAACAGACAGATACAGCCTTCTGCCAAGAGTTGCCCTCTCCTTGTTCTCCCAGGAATATTGTCAATGAAGAAAATAGCCATTTTATTATCCCGAATCACCCAAACTGATTGTGTAAAGTCAGAGCCAACAAACTCTGCAAAATATTTGCTTGAATGTACTATAGATTAGTGGAAATTTCTGCATTTCTTAAGTCCACTTTGGCCCCTACAACTGAATTTCTGCCTGCACTGTTTAACTGGACTGGGGTCAAATTCATGAGACAACTATTTTTCTTACAGTTGCATCTAGCTGCATCCATTAATATATACGTAATAACAAACCAATGCTTTAAGATTTTCTGATGAGGAACATATCAAGATTCAGTCAGAAGAGACAGGTATAGTTATGAAGGCTATTGAGACTTCTTTCTGAATTTCTTGGCCTTAATTTTAACTTGCCCCATATATGAGAAATAGGGTTGAGGAAGCTTTTAAAATATGGAGAGCAATTTATGTTCCTTGTCAGCTCACTGTTTCTCTGCTGAGTCTTTTCACCTTTCCTTTTCAGAAGCTGCATCTCTATACCAGTTATTCTCTGTTGTATTGTAAAAGCATCCTTTCCTCATGTGTGAGGAGGCAGCATTAGGATTAGGCTTCAATTTCACCCCTCCAAATTCTCTTCAAGAAATGGAAAATAGAGCAGAGGTAGAAGATCAGCCTTGGATTTTAAAGAACAGGACAGCGGGCTCGAAGGGCTAGGTAACCTATTCTTGCTATTTAGTTCTATCTGCATGAACGTCCAGAGGGTTTTACACTTGGAGACTCTTGCAACAAATTTCTCATAAACCTAATACATTGGGGCAATCCATGATAGTTCACCCTCATTGCCAACCTGGCAAACTTGACAGAAGAGGTAATAGAAGTTGAGAGCTTGGTATAAAACTGGATAAGTTTAATGTATAATTTGAGGAAACTATAAGCTATAATTTTATATTTTTGGGAAGGAGCTTTTTCAATAATGGTAGTGATTTGAGAGCAGGAGCAGTCAGCCAACCCAGCATTCCTTTTTTTTGTAGGACCTTGCACATTCCTGACATTAGATGAAGGTTAAGTTAAAAGCATCACTGCAGGGCATTGCGTGTGGTGAGGTGCAGAGCAAGTCTCATTAGTGTATGGACAGACTCCTGCAAAGCCCTTTAATGTGGTACAGTCACATTCTTTCAAGCCTCTTGAAAAAAAAGCAAAATAAAGTGGAACATTTATTACTGTTTTATAACTGGTTTCTTTTTTCTCATGGAACATTTAGTGCTTGTTAGGGTGAAAGCTTAGGGATTTCCTTCACCATGGGAATGGCTGCAATTAATAGAAAAATGGGGTAAGGCAGCTACTTGGAAACAAACCAAGGTTATGACCTTTACCGCAGGGGGTGTAGGAAAAGAAAGCGAAGCAGTTTGACGAGATCCTCCATCAGAGGAGCCTTTGACCTAAGGTTTCCAGTGCTAGGTATCCTTACAATGAAACATACTTGTTCTAATGGACAAAATCGTTGTGTACTTATTATTTAAGTAATATATGAGTAATCTTGAGTGTGTGTGTATATATATATATATATAGTTTAATCAAGCATTCTTGTTTGCTTAAATAATTCATTATGAGTTACATGCATAAATATGTGAATTGCATAGGTCATTACACTACCACATGACACGCGCGCACCTCACTTAAAGTAAACTCAGAGCTAGACACACATTCACAGACTCCCGTGTCTTCCTTTGAATTAGTTTAATGTTTTGAAGTTACAACATTGCTAACCAGGTATTTTAAAAACAAACCCAAGTTAGTTATCGACCTGTTGAAGCGCAGTGAAATGTTTGAACTGAAAAGAACACAGTGAGTAAAAAATACAACCCAGCGCATGCTGGGACAGTCGAGTTTAAAAACACAACCCAGCACATACTCTTTAGAAGGGAAGACACAATCAAGCTTTTTTAAGAAATCAGAAAACGGAAGAATTCATGCATTCATAAAGAGTGATAATAATCATAAAAAAATAACAGAAATGACTGGATATATCAGAAAGATTGATGCATTTGATTACACAACTGGTAACAGGCTCATATATACTGAGCTAATTCAATAATAGTTTGAAGCAAATGAAATAGCCAATGTGAAAATAGTATCAATTTTGCTTTGAAGTTTAACTGCTCCAACCAAACCATCCAAAATGAGCTTTGTCAAAGTGATGAAGGATCATTTAGAATCAAAACCATTGCTGATTGCAGAGTTTAGAGTTATAAGTTGAATCAAAAGGAAGAGGAGTCTATTTCCACATACAGGGCTGAAATGAAGATGTTGGCTGAACATTGTCAGTTCAGTGATGGGCTTAATGATATACTGAGAGATTGTTTAGTCTGTGGAATCTTACAAGAAAACATTCAAAAATGGCTCCTAACTGAAGCACAACCTACATTTATAAGAGCAATAGTTGGAATTACTGCTTCAAAGTGAAATGAAAGTGAAAATGAACAAAATTGCAATATCTAAACAGAAACTGGCCTGGCCAAACGAATTGTGTTACCTTTGTGACAGAGGTTCACATACACCAGATCAATGCAGGTTTAAATGTTAAACATGCAGAAAATGCAACAAAGTAGGATACATACCAAAAGCATGTTGGACAGACAAAAAGTAAATGGTCTACAAAGGGAAGAGAAAAAGATAAAAAGTCAAACTGGAGTTTCAAAAAGATTACTAATCCGCATGCTGCTGGTGAAAAGTCTGATAATGATGAAAGTGACTCAGGACTAGGTAGCCTTGAGATTTACAATGTGAAAACTAGCAATAAACAAGCAATATGGCTTACACCAGAAGTGAACAGCAAACAACTTGCATGTCACATCCCCTGCAATAGAACCGATATAGGACAAACAGGTGTTGGTGCTAACCTCTTTGTCTCTGGTTGGAAACCATATGGGACCAAGGAAGGACCATGCTGCTCAGAGGAAATGTGAAAGTAACAAAAGCAGTGGTCTGACCACAACAGTTTTTGTAGACAGAAACAGAGTTTTTCAGCTGTTTAAATCACAGTAGAAAGATGACAAACAACAGGGAAGTATATTTAGATTAGACAGCAGAATGATTGTTTCTATGGATTTAACACTTTAAAAAATACTACAGGCAATTAAAATTGGAGAAAGGAGACCCTGAACATCATTGGTTACTCCTTTGGGCCAGCGGGATTGTTCGATAGTACTGAACTATTATCAGGTTGTGAAAGGAGTATGTAAACTGAACTTGATAGAACTTAAAGTCCTACTGCACAAATATGGAGATTTAATTACATATAAAATGTCCCTTGTTCCCCGTGGCATGCCTGCACAGTTGATGGGATTAGCTTTTTGTGCAATAGGTGGCTCCTGTGAGATCATGTGGCACTTTTGGAGTTGCAGATGAAGCTAACTATATGAAGGAGACATTTGGAAAGAGACAGAAAATAAGAGCTACAAGGCATTTGAGGTACTTTAATGAAGCAATTCTACAAAATAAAAGCAAGTGTAGGAAGATACATCAAAACAGAGTGGAAGACACAAATAATTGATTTGCTTCCTTAGCCCCCAGAATCCCTCGGTGCAGCAGAAGAAGAACATCTGTGTTCTGGCAAGGGCAACATGCCTAAAGACGTCAACTTTCAAGTATTTCCTTTGTATGATTATAAAGCCTTCAGTTTCTCATTTATATAGAACGTGGAACATGAAGCAGTACTGCACAGTAACAGGCCATTCGGCCCACAATGTTGTGCTGAACTAAGTAAACTAATAATTAAATACCTAACATAATTAATCTTTTCTGCCTACACAATGTCTGTATCCTTCAATTTTCTGCATATTCATGTGCCTTTTGTTATGCTTTGTAACTATAGAAACTAATTGAAAGAAAAACACAGGAAGTGGGATATTTTTCTACTTAGTTTTCTTTCCTTTCTATCAGTACGATACTCACATATGACGTGGTGTCATAATGGTATATGCCATTCATGTATTTTTTACATACAGCTCATAGTGAATTATGTAGGTTATGTAAAAACACAAAAAATGCTTAATCAAACAATATATTTACAATATTACTCAAATATTGCTGAAATATTAAATACACAACACGGCTCCCTGCTTAGCTATAAACTGCAACTCAATATAGAGTGCCTCTCAACTTAACATATTGCTATCTAGTCATCTATATATATATATTTAAAAGCAGTGTACATACTCACTGGCTAACTTATCATGAATAGAATAAGGAACTGCCAGTCTTTCTATAAACTTGGTTGTGACATTTTCATCTAACTCTATTTTACCACTGATATTTGTGTGTTTTCCAATGCCATCCTTGAACCCTGCTGTGGCATCATCTAGTACCTTTTTTAGTTCGATCTCAGTTGACTCCATTGCAAGGAATGTAGCATGTTTATGCTGGATGGATCGCCAATGACGTTGCAGTTGTTTCAGCCAATCACAGCCCCACAATGCTGGCTCTCCTATTTTTACAATATACAAGCCCAGTGTGGCTTGTTGGTTGTTGTATTTCACTGTTATGAATGTCATTCTCACAGGAATTATCTTTTCTCCAGTATAATTCTTAGTTGGATATCTGCAGGCTTCTGTTCAGTACCTTTGAAACGTCATTCAAACTCATTTTGTGGAATGACTGAAACAGCTGAGCCAGTATCGAATACCATTTTAATTAATTTGCGGTTCACTTGTGCTGTAAACCTTATTGCTTGTCTTGTTGGTTTTCACATTGTAAATCTGAAGACTGTTCAGTCCTGTGTCACTCTCATCATTATCAGATTTTTTATCAACAGCATGCTGATTAGTATTCTTTTTGAAACTGCATCTTGACTTATTATCTTTTCCTCTTCCCTGTGCAATCCTTTACACCTGCATTGGTCTGGTGTATGTGAGCCCCTGTCACAACAGAAAAACACAATTTTTTCAGCCTGGCAGGTTTCTGTGTGGATTGCAATTTTGTTCACACCCACTTTCATTTTTGACTGCAACTCAATTGCATCTCTGGCTGTCGTTTCCATTGATATAGCAATTTCAACAGCTCTTTTAAATGTGAGTTGTGCTTCAGTAAAGTGTTGTTTTAGAATGATTTCTTGTAAGATTCCACAAACTAAATTATCTCTCAGCGCATCATTAAATACATCACTGATCTCCCAATACTTGGACAATTTCTTCAATTCAGCCCTTCTTTCTGATTCCGCTTATGAATCTTAAAGTGTTCTACAATCAACAATGGTTTCATTTTAAATGTTCCTGCATTACATTCATATATCAGCAAAGCTCATTTTGGCAGATTTGGTTGGAGCAGTTAAACTTTGCACCAAAATGTATGCTTTTCCACCAATTGCACTTAGCAAGACAGGTACTTGTTTTTCATCAGCTATTTCATTTGCTTCAAAATGCTGCTCAATTCATTCAGTATACATCATCTAGTTATCTGCTGTGCAATCAAATGTGTCTATCTTCCCAAGGTAGCCATCCATTTCTGTTTTTTACTAATTTATTATTATTATTATCACCCAGTAATCATCATTTATAAACCTGTGGCTGTACTTGTTGATTGTTAACTCTGTCCATTTTCTGCCATTGTTTTTTTTTAACTCAAACATCTCTTTGCCCTTCTGAAGAAAATAGTGCAGTGCTTCAACAGGTAGGTAGTCATCTCGGATTCATTTTAAAAATTCCTTGTCACAACTGCGACGTTTTGTAACTCCAGAATCTAATTGAAAGAAAAACATAAAAGCCAGGGTATTTGCCTACTTAGTTTCCTTTTTTCCATTTTTTTAATGAAGCTCTCACATATGACAAGTTTGCTTAATGTTATATGCCATTCACGTACAGTACCTCTTACATATAACCCCGAATGAATTTGGTAAACAAACAGAGAATGCTTAATCAAATGATATTACTCAGATATCACTGAAATATTGAATACACTACACCTATCTAGGAAACTCTTAAACACCTTATTTTTATTTGCCTTCACTACCAGCTTAGGGAGCACATCTCTTCTGCACCTTCTGCAAAGCCACCACATCCTTCCTAAAATAAGGCAACCAGAATTGAATGTGATACTCAAAATATGGCCGAATCTGAGTTTTATACACCTGTAACATCTTGACACTCAAACTCTGTGCCTCAACCGATAATGACAAGCATGTCACACTCCTCCTTTTCCACCCTGTACAACCACTTTTAGATAACTTGGTAGATTGAGAGATAATTAGATAGATAGTTTATTGATCCCAAAGGAAATTACAGTATCACAGTAGCATTACAAGTGCACAGCTATACAAAGAACCAAATATTAGAAGAGAAGTAAAAAATAATAAAAAATAAGTTACCTCAAGGAATCTAACAGGTGGAGGGTCATCACTTCCCCAGCTATAGGTTGACTCATTATTGAGCCTAATGGCCAAGGATAAGAATTACCTCATTATAGTGCTCTTTGGAGCAGCGCAGTTGCCTCAGTCTATTACTAATAATGCTCCTCTGTTCAGTCAAGATGGCAAGCAGAGGGTGAGAAACACTGTGAGAAACCAGAATTGCAAAAATTTTCAGTAGGGACCTTTGTTCTATCACAGCCTCTAGTGGGTCCAGTTTGACTCCTTCAGCAAGAGTCAAATCAGATAAGATTCTAATCAGTTTATTGAGACTGTTGGCATCACCCATGTTGATGCCACTGCCCTAGCACAACGACCACATAGAAGATTGTACTGGCAACAACAGACTGGTGGAACATGTGAAGGAGAGGCCTGCACACTCCAAAGGAACTTAGTCTCCTCAGGAAGCAGAGGTGACTCTGGCCCTTTTTGTACACAGTCTCTGTGTTGGTGCTCCACTCAAGTCTGTCATCCAGGTGCACCCCCAGGTACTTGTAGGTCCTCACCACATCCACGTCCTCACCATCAATAGTAACCGGGAGCACTGCAGGCTTGGTCTTCCAATAGTCCATCACCATCTCCTTTGTCTTACTAATGTTGAGCTGCAGATGATTCAGTTTGCACAAAGTCCTCCACCAGGGCCCTGTATTCATCCCGTTCTCCTTTTACACACTCAACTATTGCAGAGTCATCAGAGAATTTCTGCAGATGACGTGACTCAATGTTGTATCTAAAGTCCAAGATATGCAGGGTAAACAGGAAGGTTGCAATACGGTCTCCTGTGGGGCCCTGAGACATGTCTGACACACAGCTCTGAAGTCACACAAACTGTGGTCTGCCAGGATACAAAGGAAATGCCAACCTGCATTGAATGGAGCTTTTCCCCTAGGAATGAGGGCTGTATGTTATTGAAGGCACTAAACAAATCAAAATGCTTACCCAAATGGGAGTAGATGCTGTTCAGCAGGTAGAGAGGTAGGTGATAACATCGTCATCTCTAATGTGTTCCAGCTCTAATGTAACAATTAATTTGAAAATATATTTGATCTTTTGCACATAACACAATTTGCACTTACATGCATCAAACCTGTCCAGCCAGGTCATTTCTATAACAATGCTGGTTTTAAACAGATTCATGTAAAAGAAAGTAGAGAACAAACCAAAAATGATAAACTATATTGAGTCTGACAGGATCACTAAAACATTATAAGACCTTTCTTAGAGGTCCAATTCTGGAAAGGACATTCCTTTGGAACAGAGATGAGGGGGAAAATTCTTTATCCAGAGGGTGATGAATCTGCAGAATTCCTTGCCACAGATGGCTGTGGAAGCCAAGTCATTGAGTACATAAAGTGGATGTAAATAGGTTCTTGATAAGTAAGTGTGTGAAGGAGAGGGTAGGAGAAGGGGTTGAGAGGGAATAATAAACCTGAATAATAAGTAATACATCAGGCATGAATGGCTGAGCAAACTCAATGGGCCCAAAGGCATAATTCTGTTCTTCTGTCTTATGGTCTATGGTCAGATAAGGAAAGTTTGGAGCATAGAAAATTTGCCTCTGGTAGAAAGAATACTAAAAGCAATTAAGGAATGTGAATAACCCTTAAACAGCAGGACAGAGTAATTAGGAAATGGGATTCACCTTCCTTCTCCTTCAATGGCCTAATTCAGTATTTAGAACATTGGGTTATATCACTACATGGTATATAACATGTTACTAGTATATACATAGGAGGATAAAAGTCCAGGAAAGTATCTATTACTGAAATTGAAAGAAAAAATAATTAAAGAGATGAGGGTCTTCAATGGTAATAAATTGAAGCTGTTGCAGTAACAATAAGTGGAGTTGAATATGCTGGGATTTATTAAAAATGCCAAACAAAATTGAGCAGAAATATTGAATGAATTTTTATATATTTAAAATATTGCTGCTGCAACATCTAGAATACTTTGTACACTTTGCTCACCCGTACTATAAATATCATATCACTACCATTGAATGTGTACAACCAGAACATCTGAGGGGACAGATAAAGGGTTTAGTTTATGAGGAGCAATTATGTAAATTCAGCATATTCTTACTGGAAAAAGAAAGGTTGAAAGTGATACCTGCTTTTAGAAATTGAAATAGATTAAAAAATAGGCTAATTTTGACTGGAGCTTGAAAGATTTTGAAATATTTTTCTGTGGCAAATTGTTGAATGCACTAACTGATAATGTAGCCTTGAAACAAAGCCTTGTAACCAAACATCTGGGGCCTGAGTGAACAAGACAAGTAAATGTGTATTTCCTTAACCTATCAGATTGAAGGAATGTAAAATTAATTATACAGAATAAAGACGTGTCTGAATTAGAAGGAAAAAGCTAGAAAGAGTGAAAAAAGTAAAGTTAAATAAAACTTAACATTGAAAATATTAGTTTAAAAATTTTCATTGGGAATGAAGTACTACAGTAGAAGCAGCTTTTTTTAAATCTCGAAGTGCTTGTTTTGAAGTAATATATTGTTAAAAGAATCAATGACTGGAATGGTCTGAAACTTCCCCTACACAAATACAAAAGCCTTACCTCTATATCATTTCTGTTTTATTCATTGCATGTTCCCCACCAGATGCTTACCACATTGTCAAATTTTCGTCCCATTGGGCCACCAGCTCTCTTCAGGTAGCTCCAACATAAAGGAAAGTTGGGAGTGGGGGTTCTGCTGATATATTGATAGCTTTGTGAGGGTACTGGGGTAGAAATGGGATTTGTAGGATCTGTGTCACAAGGACTCTAATCCTGAATAATCCACTTCTAGGTCCACAATCCTGTCAGCGCTCATCATGGAAAATAATGGGTCAGCTATCGTGATTAAATAATCTTCTTTTAATTGATCCTGAGAAATAATTGAGAAACATTTAATTGTGGGGCATCTGCATCTAGTGTGAAGATTATTTCAAAAGGATCCATGATCTCTAATTCTGAGTCAGCAATCTAGGGATAGATGAAGCAAATTTAATTGGTGCTCTGGAAGTAGGTGGGATGGAGCATTGTTATTCCCCTTGACACCCAAGAAAGAGCTGGACGTGCACTTTTCTCATCCCTGCAACACTCGGACTCCTTTCGCCAGTGACTCAATGCCTGGCAAAAGAAAACATCTGCTGAAGATAAATCAAGAAGCTAGATGTCATCTGAATTACATCATATCAAGGTGGGGTTGAAAAGGATAATAAATCAGCCATAACAGATTGGTGGAGCAAACTAGATGGGTTGAATGGACTAATTATGCACCTATGTCTTATGGTGATTATTAGATGTATGCTTTTACTCCTAAGCTCAACCATAAGATTAGACATAAGCGAGTTTAAGATTTATTTCCACCTCCTTGTTTTGTGATTTAAAAATGATGGAATCATATAGCATGGAAATAATGCCTTTGTTCCACTGGTCATCAAGCACCCTTCTACAGTAAGTCCATAAATAAGTCCCACTTTTTTCCAACTCGCCACAGATTCTTTCTCCCACCTACACATTCAAGCCAATTAACCAACTAGCTAACATGTCTCTGGGATATGAGAAGAAATCAGAGTCAATGCAGTCACAGGGAGAACGTGCGAACACCTCACATGCAGCAGTGGAGATGAGGACTGAAGCTGGGTCACTGGAGTTATGTGACAGCAGCTCCACAAAGAGCACCACTATCACACCCGAAGCTTGTGTCCAAATTCATCTGATTCAAAGGAGCAGGGTCAGGAGAAACAAAATTTGGGGAGTGAAATCCTGAGAATTCATGGGACATTGAAGTTTATTGAAGCAAGTAGCTGAAATTTACTGTCACTTTGTAATTCCAACTATCAGACTGATTGGCAAGAAGATCACTGGGGATGCTCTGCAGCATATTGGGGGAAAATGATTCAGGGAATTTTGGGGCCACAAGAGACTACAGATGCTGGAATATGGAGCCACACACAACATGGAGGGTCAGGAAGCATCTACGCAAGAAAATAAACAGTCGATATTTTGGATTGAGACCCTTCATCTGGACTGGATTTGTGGGATGGGGGAGTGAGAGGGAAAATGACCAAGGGGAAGAAGACACACATCACGTTTGATGAAATCGGAATTAGAACTGGTTTATTATTGTCACTTGTATCGAGATGCAGTGAAAAGCTTGTCTTGCATACTGTTCATACAGATCAAATTATTACACAGAGAATTGATGTAGAACCATGTAAAACAATAACAGAATGCAGAATAAAGTGCAACAACAGCTGCAGAGAAAATACAGTGGAAGTGAGCAATAAAGTGCCAGATCATAACAAGGTAGTTGTGTGGTCAAGAGTCCATCTTATTATACTAGCGAACTATTCTATAGCCTTTGTAGCTGTGGTAGTAGCTGTCCTCGAGGCTGGTGGTATAAGCTTTCAGGCTTTTGTATCTTCTGCTTGATAAGAAGAGGGGACTTCCCAGGTTCATGGGGTCTTGATGATACTTCTGTTTAATTGAGGCAGTGAGAAGTATAGATGGAGTCAAATGAAGGAATCCAATGGAAAGACACGCTTGTTCCTCAGGTTAACAAACTGCATTATACCATCCTCCCGAACCCCACACTCTCCCTCCTCCTCCATCCCTGCAATACAAACACACACACACTCCCACTACTTGATGCTGGTGATGTGTGATGCATAATACAGACTGAAATGCTAATGGTTAGTTTACATGATTTGGGAGAATCCTGGATCATAGGAGGAAAACACTGGTCTTTACATTTTCACTTTCATGTTCTCCATATAAAAGTAACACAATAAGGAATGATGATAACTACAAATCATTGAGGTCTCTGATAAAAGGTGAATTTATCAAGGATAAGACTAGGTATACCTAAGCTAATCAGTATTTACCTACTGTTGGCCGTTCAGCTTTCCTTGGCCTTATCCTGTCTGGCCAAAGATGACTCTGGCACCTCAGCAATGTGGCTGATCCTTAAATATTCTGTGGAACAGTTCAAGGGCAATTTGGGACAGGAATAGATGTTGGCTTGGCCATCAACCCCCTAGCAAAATTCACAGCATTGATGGATGAGAAGCTGTGGGCACGGAGTTGCCAAAGGGAGAGAGGACTATGGGCATGACAAGAATGAAGGTCTCAATAACAAGTTCCATCCCTCATTTCCCACTATCCAACTTGACATAGAATTATAGAAATATGTAACATTTGAAATGGCTGCACTACCTGAAATTGCAAATATATCCGGTCCCAAAGCTCAATTGATAATCAGTAGATTGCTTGTCCTCAGGTATCAGTCCAACCTCCCATTTAAACTTGTTTAAGAGTTATCTGCCACCGTCTTTTCAAACAGCACATTTCAAATTCTGACAAACTCCAAAGAAAAAAATACTTCCCCTTTTGAGACACTTTAATAATGAATTTAAAACTAGGCCCTTTAGTTGATGGTGCATCTGTCAGAGAGTGTTTTTTTTTGTATCTCAATCAAAATCCTTGAGCATTTTCAATCAATCGCCTCTATCTTTTCTCATCCAAAATACATAGTCTTGGTTTCTCCAAACTCTCCTCCGATATGAAGATGGCAATTATATTTCACTCAACACTTATTAAAATTTTTATAGCTTTCATGAATTTTGCTGCTAGAATAACCCTTATTATTCCAGCTGGAGGCCTATTTTGTTCCCTTGTTTTCAATTGCCATTTTATTTACTAAAATCAGGTTTCATGGCTATCTGGAAGATGAATATCAGAGTTGTATTGTACTTTGACAATACAGTAAAATGAACCATTGAATCTTTGATATTAACTTGTTTTTTAAATTTACATTTAGGATGGGGATATAAACATCAACTACTCTTAACAGATATAAAAATTCAAAATGACTTTATCAACTGAAATGAACTTTGGAACATGCCGTGGCCAGGAAAAGCACGATGTAGATTTAAATCTTTCTTTATAGCACCTACTTAAAAATTTTGCCGATAGAGAACATTATTTTCATTAGGGATCTCACCATGAATCATCTCAGGCATCCCTGCAATGAAATTTATCATCTTATTTTCTATTTATTTTTAGGATTTGAACTAACTTGTGTCACATCGGTGTGTGGAAAGAAAGCAGGTTCTCTAACTGCAGTTAGGGCACATAAAGCCACTGTAGATGCTTTCTGTAACTTAAAAATAATTGGTTTTATTTCTTTTAAGGTTCTGATTAAAGGACTTCTGACTTGAAATTTCAACTGTACTTCTCTCTGCACAGGTGCTGTGTGACCTGCTGAATGTTTCCAGAATTTTCTTTTTTTATTTCATATAACACAGATCATAGAACAGTACAGGATACATAAAAACATAGAAAACCTACAGCACAATACAGGCCATTCGGCCCACAAAGCTGTGCCAAACATGTCCTTACCTTAGAACTACCAAGGCTTACCCATAACCTTCTATTTTTCTAAGCTCCATGTATCCATCCAGGAGTCTCTTAAAAGACCCTATCCTTTCCTTTTTTCACTCTAAAATTCTACAGAACAAAAATAATACAACAACCATTTCAGCCCTGGAAAAAAGCCTGTGGCTATCCAGAAGATCAATGCCTCTCATCATCTTATACACCTCTATCAGGTCACCTCTCATCCTCCGTCACTCCAAGGAGAAAAGGCTGAGTTCACTCAACCTATTCTCATAAGGCACGCTCCCCAATCCAGGCAACATCCTTGTAAATCTCCTCTGCACCCTTTCTATGGTTTCCACGTCCTTCCTGTAGTGAGGCAACCAGAACTGAGCACAGTACTCCAACTGGGGTCTGACCAGGGTCCTACATAGCTGCAACATTACTTCTCGGCTCTTAAACTCAATCCCACGGTTGATGAAGGCCAATGCACCATACGCCTTCTTAACCACAGAGTCAACCTGCGTGGCAACTTTGAGTGTCCTATGGACTCCGACCCCAAGATCCCTCCGATCCTCCCCACTGCCAAGTGTCTTGCCATTAATGCTATATTCTGTCATCATATTTGACCTATGGGCCATTTGGCCCATGATGTTGTGCTGACCTTTTAACCTACTCCCAGATCAACCTAACCCTTCCCTCCCACATTTTTCTTTCATCCATGTGCCTATCTAACATTCTCTTATATATCCTTAATGTATCTTTCTCTAGTACTTACCCCAGCACAATGCTCCAAGTGTTGTCTAACCAGAGATTGATGGAGGTCCAGACTTGCAGCATCCATAGAATTTATTTTTTTGTTTTTTATTCAATTAATGTTTTATTATTGCTTTTAAACCTTGTGATTCATGTTTGTTAGGAGGAAAAAACATTTATTTCCAACTCCCACAGTTGGAAATAATGAATATTTACAATTTTGTTGTAATAATCAATATGTTATTTGCGATAAACAAATATCTAGCAGTGTGAATATATCGTTTAAGGATAACTGAAGTGAATCAGAAGAGAAAGATTTTAAAAATGATTCACTTTATTTGTCATATGTATATGGAAACACACACTGAATTGCATTGTTTTGCATCAATGTCCAACACTGTCTGAGGATTGTGCAGCGGACAGCCTGCATGTTTTGCCACATTTCTATTGCCAATATAACATACCCTCAATTTACAAACTCTAAATGTGCATCTTTGGAATGTGGAAGGAAACCGGAGCACCCAGAGGAAACTCGCGTGGTCACAGGGAGAACATACAAACTCCTTACAGACAGCAGTGGGGATTGAACCTTGATCAGTGATTACAGGCACTGTAAAACATTGAGAAAACCCTTTTCTACTTTGCTGCCCTCCCTGATATTCCTGACGTGCTTTCCAGATGGTAGAAAGGCTTTGGTGCTTTTGGAGGTGAGTTATGGGCCAAAACATACTCAGCCAGTAACCTGCTTTTGTGAACAGGTTATATGTGATATGGTCAGTTACAGTCAATGGTGATCATAACGGAGGGCTCAGTAATGTTAATACCCTTGAAAGTGAAAGTTAGCAGATTAGATTGTCTCTTGTTGGAGTTAATCACTGACTGTATAACAGATTCATTCATACAGTTACTCACCTCATCCATGCTGACTGTACATTCCTAAATTAGTGCTGGCATATCAAGCACCCTGCAATCTAGTGGATTTTGGTTGCCAATATATATATTTGTAATTTCAGGGGTGGGGTAGGAGGGAATAAGTTTTTGGTCATTGTCACTGATGTGTGTATTGATCAAGTACATGGATGTGTGTAAGATGTGTATTGTAGGTTACTGATACTCTCATCTATTTGCATTAGCGACTAGAAGTCAAATTCCCACCTGCCCCATCTTAGATTTTGTTGAGAAACCCAACAACCTTTCATGATCTTACTAATGAACTGCATTTGTCTTCTTTGCAATGATTCCTTTTCCTAAGGATATTCTTTCAGCTTGGCTCCAATTTATTCCCACTCCAGGACATTTCCAGTTAACAGGATCACACACAGCTGTTTCCTTTTACAACATTCCCACTTCCCTCAGCAACATTGTCAGCTGTCAAATCATCATTCCTAATTGTTTCCCTCCCATTGTTCCCAGCTGTTTCCATTAGCCTCATTCCCATTCCTGCCCCAATGCTGTTGCAGCATTATTGCTGGTTTTGGTAGCACCATTCCTAGAGTTTTCCTTAGTATCATTCCCATCTCACCCAGCACAACTCCTAGATACCTCTCAACTTTCTCAGCACCATTTCCAGATGTTTCCTCAAGCTGAAGAAGAGGGAGTCTGATAGGAGAGGACAGAAGACATGGGAGAAAGAAAAGCAAGAGGAGCACCAGAGAGTGCAGGCAAGAAAATAAGGTGAGAGAGGGGAAAGGGGATTGGGAATGGTGAAGGAAGGTGGGGGAGGGGAGCATTACCAGAAGTTTGAGAAATTGATGTTCACGCAATCAAGTTGGAGGCTGCCCAGATGGAATACTAAGTGTTGCTCCTGCAGTCTGAGTGTGGCCTCATCACAACAGTAAAGAATGCATCTTCATTGCCACAAACATTAAAAGACAATTTAACAATGTTATGTAGTGTTTCAAGGACTTACAATGGACACTGTACCTGACAACTACATATCTACACCGAGTGCTGTCGCAGGAAAGCAACATTCATCATCAGGTTCTCACACCACGCAGGCCATGCTGTCTTCTTGTTGCTGCCATCAGGAAGAAGGTACAGGAGCCTCAGGACTCACAGTACCCCAGATTCAAGAACAGTTATTATCCTTCAGTGGAGATAACTTTGTAACAAGTTTTGTCAAAAATTTTCCATTTATCACACTCAGATAATAAAAATTATCTATTTTCTTTAGTTGTTGATATCCCAAATACTTACGAGTTTCATACTCATCCGTTGATTGTATTGTATCCTGCTGCTCTGTTTTGTATTCTACTGGCTCTATTGCACCTTTCTTTAACTTTGATGTTGTGCACTTACTTAGTCAAAAGTTCATGTTAATATCTTTCAAAAGTGATTCTACTATTTGAATTAATTGCCTTAGCATTACTGATGAAGGAGTGTATAATTTCAAATCGTCCATGTATAGAAGGTGCGTCAAGGAATAATTTGTATGGTTGTTTCAGATCTGATACTCTATTTTCATCCAATTCAGTAAATGAGAGAATGGGTTTCAACTAGACAAAACCATAATGGGCTTAGAGATTCACCCTGAAAAATGCCTCAGTTTATTTTGATAACAGTTCTTTTTTGGTTGTTAATAGATAGGGTGATTATAATACATCAATGTTTCATCAGCTGTTGTAGGAACTTCACAAATATTGGGTGCAGTTTATAAGAACTTCTGTTAACCATGAATGTAGGATAGAATCAAATGCTTTTGGTAATCAAAAAGGGCATGATTTAGAATTACAGAAGTTGTTATTTACATTTTTTCATACACTTTATCCTTTCTGCTCTTCTATAAGTATATTATGGTTAGCTAAGTGAGTGGTGATTAGTGGTAGACATACATGATGTTACAGTTTTATATATAGCTTTAAACAAGTGATAGGACAATACTTTGATGGATCTTCTGTGATTTCCCCTTTAGGTAAGAAATATGTTTTACCTTCAGTCAAAAATTCAGACACCTTTCAGGATTAAAAAAAAAGTTGAACTGTATTAATAGTACAGATGAAGGTGAGAACTTTTTTATACCAATAATTATGACTATTAGTGCTGCCAGTATTTTTCCAGTTATGGGTATTTTTCATGACCTCTTTTAGCATATCCATTGCAACTTCTGGTCCATTGCATGTCTTCAATTGTGTGAGTGTGTTCTTTTTCCAACTAATCCAGTTTGCTTTTTGATTGTGTGTCACCCTGTTGGACCAGATGTTCATTATCTCTGTGTTTGTTGGTAATCCTGTGCTAGGTTTGGTGACATTTTGTTGCATCAAATTTATTTTCAAGCTATAGTATAAACTCTTTCATTGTTCCTGAACTGATAATTTTGTTTTCTTCACCTGGTGCATTTCATACATCTATTTAGTCTGGCTTTGTATGCACCAAGCTTTTGTTTTAGTGCATTTATAAATTCTACAATGATTTTGTTAGGTAGATTGTATCTTGTATGAACCTTGTATTGCCTTAGGATTTCCTTAGCTTTTCTCTTAACTTTCTTGCTTGGGTTATTCTATGGAAGCCATAGAAAGGGTGCAGAGGAGATTTACAAGGATGTTGCCTGGATTGGGGAGCATGCCTTATGAGAATAGGTTGAGTGAACTCTGCCTTTTCTCCTTGGAGCGATGGAGGATGAGAGGTGACCTAATAGTAGTGGTTAAGATGATGAGAAGCATTGATCATGTGGATAGTCAGAGGCTTTTTCTCAGGGCTAAGATGGTTGCCACAAGAGGACACAGGTTTAAGGTGCTGGGGAGTAGGTACAGAGGAGATGTCAGGGGTAAGTTTTTTACTAGAGAGTGGTGAGTGCGTGGAATGGGCTGCTGGCAATGGTGGTGGAGGCGAATACGATAGGGTCTTTTAAGAGACTTTTGGATAGGTACATGGAACTTAAAAAAATAGAGGGCTATAGGTAAGCCTAGTAATTTCTAAGGTAGGGACATGTTCGGCACAAGTTTGTGGGCCAAAGGGCCTGTATTGTGCTGTAGGTTTTCTATGTTTTATACTCTATTAGATGGGCTATTTCTGCTCTTAAGATTTCAATTTTGTTTCTCAATCTCATCTGCTATTTTGGTATTCTCATTTCATTACTCAGTTTTGAGTTTCTATTCATGAGTGCTTCTGTTGTGGGGCAATTGCACTGCACTGCCATTAGTGCTGCATAGTATGTTATTGTGTGTAGTTCTTAAAATGTTTCAAGTTTCCCTAAATATCGTAGTAATATAATATTGTTCAGAGTACTAGCATTTTTTTGCAAATTCTGATCATGCGTTTTGCTTTGGTATGTAGGGTCTTTTTGTTGGGTCAATCATTACTATTATTATTGTAATGTTCTCTTTTGTATTTGCACTGTTTGTTGTCTTTGCACATTGGTTGTTTAACCGCCCTGTTGGGTGTTGTCTATCATTGATTCTTGCATTTACTGAGTTTGTGCATGAGAAAACAGACCTCAGTGTTGTATATGGTGACATAAATTTACTTTGAACTCAAATATATATTTTAGTCATTTTTCACAGATTCTAGATATGGATTAAGACCAGACACACTAATTATAAGGAGTTGTAAGCAGCTCTGGCGATACACATTGTAGTTCTCTGCACACATATGCAGAGCTGTTATTGGATTGCCAGATTATTATCAACATCAGCTGAACAGCTCTTGCTATATTTGCATCTTGGCATTAATGAGCAACAGATATGTTTTAAAAATGAGAGTCATTCAGATCACCACACTTTTACCACTGTATTCAATGCCAGCCTGTCCTCCCTCTGAAAAAAAAAATCAGGTTAGAAATAAATGCAGGGTTGAAAACATATTCTAACATGCTGCTGCATAATCCTCACTCAGCTGTCCTGCCAAATCAGGAGAACAATGCAATTGGTCCTTAGCTGTATGTTTTACAAATCTAAGGCTCTTTGTAGTCACAAACAAAGCAGTAAATTTACTGACCAATCTCTCTCGGTAGCAAGAGATTATAATGTGGTGACTCTGAGTGAGATCCAGTACCTAAGTGGAGGGGTTATTATTTTGATTACTGGGCAGGGACTTGAGCTTCTACCATGTGCTTCACCATGCAGAGGAAGGCATAGTGTTGGAGAAGTGAATTGACTAGATTGGTCACTCACTAAAGAAAGGAATCGGTCATAGAACTTCTATTATACACTTCAGAAAGGCAGCTCAATTTTTGTGGGTAATTCTTTGCCAAATGTATTGTTTAGATCACAGAACCCCCAGAACAGAAAATAGAGTTTCTAGAGTACTTAGGAATAATTACATTTTAAATTGTTCATATTTTTAAATAAATACTATTTTCAGACTAGAATGATACAGGCTTACTCAGCATGGATTTAAAATCACATTCATAACCATCTACTCAGAAGCCAAGATTAATTCTACTTTTATCATTACAACTTCAGTATATTATAACTATGATGAATACTTGCTTACTTTTATCAAGTTAGAGATGGAATTGGAGGCACATCAGCTTTGGTGTGGTTTGGAAGCCATTACTTCCTACAAGGCAAAAGCTAACGTCATGAATGGATGTGATGCTTCACTCCCAGATGAGCTCAATGCCTTTTATGCATGCTTTGTAAGAGAGAATAAAACTTCTCCTATGCATCTGGTAACCCTGTGAACCCCACCTGGGAGGCTGATGTCAGAACATCTTTCAAGGGGATAAACCTTCACAAGGCATACCTTCACATGGTAGGGTATTGAAAACTTGTGCCAAGCAATTCACGGGAGTGTTCAAGAACATCGTCAATCTCTCAATGCTGCATTCAAAGGTTCTCAACTGCTTCAATAGGGTGACAATCATACCAATGCCCAAGAAGAGTAGAGTGAACTGCCTCAGTGACTATCACACAGTTGTACTCACATCTACTGTGAAGAAGTGCTTTGAGGGGTTCGTCATGGCCAGGATCAACTCCTGCCTAAGCAAAGTCCTGGACCCTCTGCATTTTGCCTATCACAAGAGGTCATTACAACTGATGCAATCTCACTAGATCTCCACTCTGCCTTGGATCACCTGGACAATAGCAATACGTATGTCAGGCTGCTATTTATTGACTACAGCTCAGCGTTCAACACAATGATCACTGCATTTCTCATCAAGCTCCAAAACCTGGACCTCTGTTCCTCCCTCTGCAACTGGATTTTCTCACTAGGAGATCACGGTCAGAGCAGAATGGTAATAACATCTCCTTCTCGCTCCTCATAGGTGCACCTCAAAGTTGTGAGACTAGCCCACTGCTCTACTCTCCCTACACCATGGCTGTGCGGCCAGGCACAGCTCAAACACCATCTATAAGTTTGCCGATGACACAACTATTGATGGCAGAATACATATTTTTATTTTAAAGTTACTTAAATTAATTTCAGATTTTTAAAAAATGTCTCAGATTATCCTAAAGTTATTGAGATTGGTGAGCTATTATGACAGCACAGCATTGTGGGGGCTGGCACCTGAGGCCTCCTCACAGTACAAGGCCCACTCCACTTCATGCAACAATTATCACATACAGAGATTAGGTTCAGGTGGTCTCCTTATCTTGAAGAGGGCAATACAAATTGTGGGGAGGGAGGGGCATCAAAGCCAGAGAACAGGATCTGGACTATTAATTAATGCTGCCAATATGCAATGTCAGGGGAAAAAATCTTTCCCATAGAATATCCACTAATGTAGTAAAATTTATGTCTTGACATCCTGTTTCAGGCAATTACTCTGCCTCGGAATAACAAATGTTGTCTGATAATCTTTTTTTTGGAAGCTGTAGACAGACACCAGTTGGTGTGGGCCCGCTGCTGCATTAATGGTTTCTTACTTTATTCCTGCTGCTCAGAGCAGATATTCCTGCACTGGAAGCTTTCACCATTTCACTGAATGGGAGCCCAGGGAACACTCAAAACTTCTGTACTGAAAACAACATGGAGCCGAACGTTCTATCCCAGAAGACCCACCACTTCGTTCTGCTGCAGATTCACTTTTGATGATAATAGTGGTCACTAAGGGCTTTATTAAATTGTGTATAGTGTTACAAGCAGATGTTCTGGCACAACTCCTTATCCTTGGTGTATTTAATGAGGAACAATAAAACTGAATTTTTAAGTTCCCTATAAGTAAGTCTTGTAAAATTTGGACTGTCAGCAATTCCAAGTGTTGTTATCTGAAAATATAAAACCCACCCAACCTCCCTTTGAACAGTTGCATTGCAAAACCAGAACTGTTGCCTGTCATCCTTGGAGCAATGAAACGCATGTCAAGAACACAACAAAGAAAGGTCTACTTACATCCTCCTTCCCATGAAGGCCCTGATTTTTCCTAGATTACAGACAAGACAACCAATAACTGTTGTCCAAGAATAGACTTTTAGTAATTTCCACCTGGAGATATTTCTGTACTGTTACCAACTCCATATTGAGATGTGGCTAAAATGAATTATTGGGATATTCCCAGCACCTCTGCTCTGCAAGTCAAGCTTCTCACTATACTGTACTGGGTATTCAGAGATAGGTCATGGAAGCGCCTTGCATATTTTTTTCGAACTCTCCTCCAAGCATTAATCTGATTCTTTCCCCATGGTTGTCTGAGAAGGATAATTCTGGAACCTGTAATCACAGCCTTCATTCACTCAAAAGCCAGACCAATGATGTTGACATCTTGCTTTCTTCTCTCCCTTGTATCATTTTCTTGGAGATGAGCATTTTTTTGAATTATTTCTTACTTTTCTAATATGTTGTATATTTGTATATCTGTGCAGTTGTAATGTTATTGTGACATTATAATTTCCTTTGAGATCAATAAAGTATCTATCTATCTATTTGTGCTTCAGTAATTACATGGTGCCAGCCATTAGTGTAGACGTACATCACTTAAAATAACCTTCCTTGTGGTATGGCTGTCCTGTCTCCATCACTGGTGGACTGAGATAAAGGAACTAATTAACAGTCACATTTCATCCTGTTCCACTTCCATCAACATTCTAGGCTACTTTAACAGAAGTTGATGCAACAAGATGCCAAGGTATTGGCATGAAGATGCCAGACTGTCTTATTTCTTGGACAATGTCTCCCATCCACTCCATAATGTACTGGTTAGGCACAGGAGTACATTCAGCCAGAGACTCATTCCACCGAGATGTAACACTGAGAGTCATAGGAAGTCATTCCTACCTGTGGCTATCAAACTTTACAACTCCTCCCTCGGAGTGTCAGACACCCTGAGCCAATAGGCTGGTCCTGGACTTATTTCCACTTGGCATAATTTACTTATTATTATTTAATTATTTATGGTTTTATTTGCTATATTTCTACACTATTCTTGGTTGGTGCGACTGTAATGAAACCCAATTTCCCTCGGGATCAATAAAGTATGTCTGTCTGTCTGTCAATCAATGGACACAAACCTTACGTCATTATCACAGCACCTTTTTTTTGAAAGTTTTAAAATTTATACCCCACGTAATTTATTTTAGCCATCTACAATCAGTTTTAAAATGATTTCTACTACGGCCTAACCATTGAACACAAATATGAATAGTATCACCACACATTCTTGAGAATGGTGAATTTGAAAGGTTGCTATATTTTCAACGAGTGATTCTGCTGATGGTGGAGAAAAGAGTCCACACCAGTGGGTTAAAGCTGATTCCTACTCTGTTCATTTAGATGCATGTATTCTACTGAAGATCATGATAAAGAAAACACTACTGAAGTAACATCAAAGTGTCTAATGTACTATGAGGTGTCCCAAACACAGAAGAAACTGAGGGCCGCAGAATGAATGTACAGACTCCTTATAGACATCAGCAGAAATTGAACCAAATCATGATGCAGTAAATAGCTTTTTGCTAACTGGGCTTCCCCTGTTAATTTCTTTTTCTGGACTGTCTCTGAGTCCAGAAAGCTGCAACATACCCTGACGGAAGGTGAGATGCTGTTCATGAATCTTGCAGTGGGCTTCTTTGTACAGTGCAGGAAAGGACAGAGGGGGTGGTAAACTAAAGTGCCCTGGTATTACAAACCTTTTCAATGATCAACTTGAAGAAGGAGTTCCTGGACAGTTTCATGCAGGACAAACACCGAAAGTTTGCAGACCACATATTTTGCCTACTATCACTGCTACTTTCAAGAAAGTTTGCATGGCACTTCAGTCTAAGTCAGTCAAATCCTCACTCACTTTCCTCAGCTCAGTAGAAGGCCATGAGAAGGTTAGTGGTGACCTTGGATAAGAAGTGGAGCCTATGATGAAAGCCCTTCCATTTCTCAGCTATTGTTCTGCACACAACCTTTAGGCAGTTCCATGCAAAACCAGCTCAACAATAAATAATTGGAGAAGTTAAGACTATCATACTCAATGAATTGTATAACTCTACAAAGAGACTTTGGTCTACTTATCCAATGATCCCTGAAGACAACAGCACAGATAAATAAAGTGGTTAAGAAGGCATACAGGGTATTTGCCTTCATTAGCTGGGCATAAAATATAAACACGAGCTTACATTACAAATTTTCAGAAGGCATTTGATAAGGTCCCACATAGAAGATTGGTGGGTAAAATCAAAGAGGGCATCGGGGGGAAGGCATTGAAATGGATAGAAAACTGGTTGGCAGAAAGAAAGCAAAGGGTAGCGGTGAATGGGTGTTTCTCGGAATGGCAGGTGGTGACTAGTGGGGTGCCACAGGGCTCGGTATTGGGACCACAGCTGTTTACCATTTACATTAACTATTTGGATGAAGGCATAGAAAATAACATCAGCAAATTTGCTGATGATACTAAGCTGGGTGGCAGTGTGACATGTGATGAGGATGTTAGGAGAATTCAGGGTGACTTGGATAGGCTGGGTGCGTGGGCAGATACTTGGCAGATGGCGTTTAATGTGAATAAGTGTGAGGTTATCCACTTTGGGAATAAGAACAGGAAGGCAGATTATTATCTAAATGGTATAGAGTTGGGTAAGGGAGTAATACAAAGAGATCTCGGAGTCCTTGTTCATCAGTCACTGAAGGTGAATGAGCAAGTGCAGCAGGCAGTGAAGAAGGCTAATGGAATGTTGGCCTTTATTACAAAGGGAATTGAGTACAAGAGCAAGGAAATCCTCTTGCATTTGTACAGAGCCCTGGTGAGACCACACCTGGAGTATCGTGTACAGTTTTGGTCTCCAGGGTTAAGGAAGGACATCCTGGCTGTAGAGGAAGTGCAGCGTAGATTCACGAGGTTAATTCCTGGGATGTCCGGACTGTTTTACGCAGAGAGGTTAGAGAGACTGGGCTTGTACACGCTGGAATTAAGGAGATTGAGAGGAGATCTGATTGAAACATATAAGATTATTAAGGGATTGGACAAGATAGAGGCAGGAAATATGTTCCAGATGCTGGGAGAGTCCAGTACCAGAGGGCATGGTTTGAGAATAAGGGGTAGGTCATTTAGGACAGAGTTAAGGAAAAACTTCTTCTCCCAGAGAGTTGTGGGGGTCTGGAATGCACTGCCTCGGAAGGTAGTGGAGGCCAATTCTCTGGATGCTTTCAAGATGGAGCTAGATAGGTATCTTATGGATAGGGGAATCAAGGGATATGGGGACAAGGCAGGAACCGGGTATTGATAGGAAATGATCAGCCATGATCTCAAAATGGCGGTGCAGGCTCGAAGGGCCGAATGGTCTACTTCTGCACCTATTGTCTATTGTAAATTCATAAAAGATGGGTTTGGCCACAGATGGCATACTGTGTGAAGGTTTGGTCTGAAAAAGGATGGATGTGGTGGAATATTTCCCTGATGTATGTCTCTAGGACTATGATACTAGGACTCTATAAGATGCAGTGGCTAGTAATACACAATGGGTTTGAGTGGAAAGAGTGAATAGTATTGGAAATAAACCATGGTTAGGAGTAAACTAAAGGTCTGCAAAGTGCATTCTCTAAATAGGACGAAGCATAAATGAGTAGATATTAAAGGTGTGAAGGATGGGAACAGCATGGAGGAAATGTGTCTATTTTCATGTGAGAAGTATTATATAAAAGGGCAATGAATTTAAGAGGATGGAATTCACTTAAGTACTTGGAATTATGATGTGGCCATTTCAGAGATTTGCCTGTCACAGGGGCAGGAATGGCTATTGGATGTTCCAATGCTCAGACAGTCCAAAAGAAACACAGAGGGAGGTAGGGGAGTGCCATTGCTAATTAGGGAGAGTTTCACAGATGCAGAAAGGGAAGATATCCTGAAGAAATTGTCTACTGAGTTAGTGGGGATGAAAGAGAGCAATCACTGTTTTGGGAGGATTCAATGGACATCCCCAGTAGCAACAGAGACACCGAGGTGCAGATTGGATGGCAGATATTGGAAAGATGCAAAAATAGCAGGGTTGTTGTCACTGGGGGCTTCAACTTCCCTAATATTGATTAGCACCTCCTTAGTGCAAAAGGTGGAACTTGTCAGTGGTGTTAGAGAAGGATTCCTGACACAATATGTGAAAAGGCTGACTAGAGAGGTCATACCGGATCTAGTGCTAGGCAAAGAACATGATCAGCTGATAGATGTCTCGACTTGTATTCATTCTGGAGACAGTGACCAGAACTTCCTGACTTTTACCATTGTCTTGGACAGGGATAGCAGCAGATGGCATGGGAAAGTATTTAATTGAGGGAGGGTGAATTATGATGATATTAGGCAGGAATTTGAGAGCAAACATTTGGTACAGATGTACTCAGAGAAATGTAGAGGTTAAGCAACTTGCATGGAGTTCTAGATAGATTTCTATCATTAAGGCAGGAAAGGAAAGGATGGTAGGATGAACAAACCATGGTTGACAAGAGATGTGGAACATCTAGTCCAGAGGAAGAAGAAGCATACTTAAGGTTTAGTTAGCCAGTATCAGAAAAGGATCTATAAAGTGACAAGGTAGCCAGGAAGGAGTTTAAGAATGGACTTGGAAAAGCCAGAAAGGGACTTGAGAAGGCCTTGGCGAGAAGGGTTAAAGAAAAGCCCAAGGTGTTCTATACCTATGTGAAGAAGAGCAGGATGTTTAGAGTGAGGGTAGAACCAATCGGGGATAAGAAATGAAACGTGTCTGGAGTCAGAGGAGGTAGGGAAGGTCCTTAATGAGTGCTTTGCTTCAGTATTCACCAGTGAGAGGGACTTTGACTAATGTGAGGTCAGCGCAGAACAGGATGATATGCTAGAGCATGTTGACATTAAGAAAGAGGATGTGCCGGAATTTTAGAAAAACAGTAAGTTCTGAGAACAGATGGGATGTACCCCAGGTTACTACAGGAAGCCCTTTTGACTCAGCAGCAGAGTTTACATCTTCCAAATGTCCTATCAGTTTTCTACTCCATCCAGATTGTGGGGTGTTTACTAACCATATGCAATGATACTGCCATCTCTGTCAATGCCACAGTTCTGAAAAACTGGATGAAATTGTAAGGTTTAGTTTGGTATTGGACAAACATGTCAGAATATGAAAATAGTATATTTACTACCTCATGACTTCCGTGCTCAGCCGAATCATACAGAAAGGTGTGAGACAGTGAGGTGAAGATCATGCATGCTAAGCGGCAGCCAATCTGTTTCACAAGCAATTACTTATTTAACATGAGCAGAATAGAAAGGGGACTTTCAGAATGCAATAATTTATCTAATTCTATGGATTTTTAACAAAACCAGCTTGGTTTTCTGGGAAAAAAATTCTTTTTCATTCAGCTTAATGAATTACAAACAAACCCTGCCAGTATTTCACCCTTTACTCACATAACAGGGAAAGATTTGGTTAACAGCTTGTCCAGTTGGTATGGGATCCATCTAGGCTCTGTGGTATGTTAAGCTCTCAATATATGTTTGTATAGGTCACCTCTGACACTGGGAAGCTCCATAGAGATGTGAAAAAAAACCTCTATCTTTCATCAGGCAGGAGAGAGACCAGAGCAAACCTGAGGGTAAGCAACCAGCAGAAAGGAAAAATTACATTTGTATACATTATTGCTGTTTCGCTGACATTTGAGGCTGCCTTCGTTGGAAGTAATTCATTCAGTAAAGCGCAGGAATTTGAAATACAACATTATTGTCCTTATGGCTCAATTACATGCTGCTTTTATCAGCTAAACCATCAGAAAGGTTGCCGGCTAGGTCACTGTGGATTGCATGCCTTAAGCTTGTTTGCTGAAGGATGTGCTGTATGGCCAAATCGAGGACCGCCCATAACATAGAAGAAGGTCAAAGATTAAATACAGCAACAAGATCAAGCAAAGTCTCAAGAAATTCCACATTCCCACCGACAGCTGGGATAAGCCTACTCAGAACCATTCATTTGGAGAAGCTGAGTTAAAGCTGGTGTAGCCACACTGAGAGTTTAGGCAGAGGTTTGTGGTAGACACTGTGGAAAGGTTGCTGCTATTATATTGAATCCTTCAACCACACCAATGTTAAACAATACAGGGTTCCTTTGCTGTATCTCTTTTCATCCATCAAAGCCCTTGATAGCCTCAGTAATAGATAGTTGCTATCTATCACTTCTCCCAAGCTTGAAATTCCTAGAAGCTGCTCCACTGACAAATATGTATTGAATCTGGAAGGGCATCACAAGGCCTTCCCAAATTTTAGGGACAAGGGGCCCTATTAGTCTGCATTGACCTATTGTAAAACATTGTGACCTCATCTCATACTGATGGATCAAGGAAGGAGTGTTTGATAGAGAAGGAGAAAATTTTAAAAGGGAGCAAATGTCTGGGACTGATTACTTCTGCCAAAACAGCTTTTCTCTCAGCTGGGTTCAATTCAATCCAACAGGGAGTGTAATTGACAGGATTCTTTAAGAAACAAGGAGAGGAAGGCAAAATACATCTGTTCTTCACTGATTGAAACTTTGTTAGAAAATGGGCTATTACCCACAAATTCTTGCTCCCAGTAGGAGTTCTGCTTGTCCGCCCCATCTCTAACACTCAGCCCAACATATAGCAAGCCTGGTATCGTGAGGATGTGGGAATGGTCCTAAACTACTCTGATTTGTAGAGGGAGTGGGAAAATAGCCAGAATAATTTGCTGGAGTTAATGTAAAAGACAGCTGTCATTCTCAAACCTGTTTTTCCTCCTTGCCCTTCAGCATACATAGAATGGGTTTAGAAGAAGAACATTGCATTTACCAAGTTTTCTGCAATTGAATTATAGTTTAGAGTTTATAGACTCCATCGACCAACCCTCAAATTCTGATTTCATAATCCATTACATTAGTCTAGTCCTTTAGCGGTTCAAATTTACCTACTTTTTGCATTCAATTTTAATAGAATTAATTTATACAATGCTCAAAATAGTGAACTGTTCATTCATTAAGTGTATGCCAAAATGAAGTGAGGAGGTAATTGGATAGCAAAGGAATAGTGAGATATGTTTCTAATGCTGGCAAATGGGATTAGTGTGGAGAAGCATAACAGTGACTTGGACAAGTTGGACAAAAGGGTCTATTTCTGTGCTATGACACAAGTGGATTCCCAATCCAATCTTCCTTACCTTCTATGTGCAGATAGATTAATCAGCCTTTCAACTTTATCTAATACCAAATAGAGAGCAAGAAAGCAAATACTTTAAACACAGGAGAACTACATTAAACTATGTCTCAGAAAGGCTTTAAGTCTCTCAGCAATATACATAAATACTTGCTGCATATGCAAAGTACTGGAGGAACTCAGCAGGCTAGGCAGCATCTATGGAAAAGTGTAAACAGTCGACTTTCTGGACTGAGACCCTTCATCGGGACATAAATACTTCATATTTTCTCTGTTCCTCTTTGGTAATCCTGACCAATGTAATATTTGCAGGACAACAAGGTGAATTTGAACCACTTATTAGTGGATATTGAAGCATTATGTGCATTTCCCTTTGGCCTTTCACACACACAGCTGGGGAAGCTAGCTCAGCTACTTAGTCTTATAGTCCAGTATTTGGCAGAGTAATAAGGGTAAATCTTTGCCTGATAGACTTCTGGTATTACACGGTGAAACTCTTGACTTTTGGGTTATGGTACTTCGAATACCAGCCTGTTGTACACATACTTGGTACCTTACATCATAGGACATAGAACAATGCAGGTCCTATGGTCCATTATGTTATGTCAACCCTTTAACCTGCTCAAGATCAATCTAAACCTTCCCTCCCACACAGGCCTCCAGGGTGGTGCTCCAACGTACATCACAGCAGGTTCTCTTGCTCCACTTTATCACCATCCTCTTGCAAGGACATCTGACATTGGCAGCACGTTCTAATTAGCAGAACCTCATTGAATATTCAGTACTGGTGTTTGCTCCAAAAGCTTCAGTAGAAATTTCAGGTATCCAAAATATACCCCCTTTTGTTTTTAAACAAAGTAGAACGATGACTCCATGAATATATAACTAACCAGAAGATTAAGTGAGAAAACAGATCTGTCCTGAACTGTGCCTTAAGTGGTCGGGATACACCTTCAACAAAGTGCTATGTAGTTTCAACGGGACAGAATCAGAATGTCCCATTAAATTACGTACAGGTGTTATTCCCTGTATATCGGAGAGACCCAGCGTAGACTGGGAGACCGCTTTGCTGAGCACCTACGCTCTGTCCACCAGAAAACATGGGGTCTTCCAGTAGCCACCCATTTCAATTCCACTTCCCATTCCTATTTCGTGGCCTGCTCTACTGCCACAATGAGGCCACATTCAAGTTCGAGGAGCAACGCGTTATTTTCCGTTTGGGTAGCCTCTAACTTGATGGCATGAGGAGGCCTCTCTCAGGTTGGAGGAGTAACGCATTACATTCCATCTGGGTATCCTTCTCTTCACCATTCCTGTTTGCCTCTCTCATCTTTTTCTGTACCTGCCCATCACCTCCCTCTGGTGCTCCTCCTCCTTCCCTTTCTTCCATGGTCTTTTACCCTCTCCTATCTCCTGCCCCTTCTCCAGCCCTTTATCTCTTTCACCAACCAACTTCCCAGCTTTTTACTTCACCCCCCCTTTCTGATTTCACCTATCAACTACCACTTTCTACTTCTTCCTCCCCTCCCCCCCCACTACCTTACTCTGACTTCTTATCTCTTTTTCCCCCCAGTCCCGATGAAGAATCTCAGCCCAAACTTCGATTGTTTATTCCTTTCCATGGATGCTGCCTGGCCTGCTGAGTTCCTTCAACAATTTGAGTGTGTTGCCTTAGATTTCCTTACGATTGGTTCTCATTTTAGTTCATCTATAATCCCAGTGCATAATTTAATAACTCCAGAGTGATCCGTAGGAAAAGTGAGAAGAGACTGGCAAACAACGAGATAGTCCTTTTTTTTAGAAAAAATAAGAGTTACAACAGCAAAAAATATTAAATGCTACAGAAACACAGCGTCTGAAGTTTGATTAGTTTTAAGTGGCTATGTGTTACATAGACTCAACTCAACACGGCAACATGGCTCAGGGAACGGGTTATTAAAGAGGTACAACACAGCAAGGTGGGTGTTGACATTTGCATGAAGAATAGGAACAGGTGCTTTAATAAAACCCAAAGTTTTCTGAGTTACGACGGACTTTCGCAAAGAGAAGACCAACTGTGGGAAAATCATTGCTCCCTGTCCCAAGGGAAAACATCAGAGGGGATGAACCTTGGTTCAGTTTACAATTTGTCTGTTTTTCTTAACTTTTACTTTTTGAGATGAAATGGGCAACAAAATGTCAGCTGCAATACTTCAAAGCATCTTCCATTAATCACAGTAATGAACAAAATATTGCACACCATTCTGATGTGAATAAAAAGCACCCGTTTAAAAACAATAGGTGTAGTTTGCATCGGTGCCTTCCAGGAGCAGCTGGATAAATATCCACGTAAGAATAGAGGAAAACTTTTGGATGAATATGGAGAGATACAATCCATTAGTTCACAGAATGTGATTTAGTTGTTATGCTGTATTAATCAGGAACGTGACATTAGTGGGAAGTTGCTACAGAGCACATAGCTTAAGGGGCTTAATTACAGCTTGGTTTAATTTATCTTGGCTTAATTATCAGGGGTTCAGTGAGCTGTTTTACATAATATTTCCCTAACTAACTGAAAATGAGGAAAATAAACCCAGACATAAGAGATCGTACAAGATTTGTGAATTCGGTGAGCTTGATGGCCTTTTTTAATTCTTTTATTTTCATATTTAACTTGTCTTTCTGACATTTCAAAAAATGACCTTATGGATTTCCTCCCCGTGTTCTAGTTGACTTGTGGATCGGCAAATTAATTTACTGAAGTAAATTGGCACTGGTATGAGTAATGGAATCTGATTGGACTTGATGGGGATATGGAAGGAATAAAATGGGATTAACGTAGGATTAATGTAAATTGATGTTTACACTGACTCAGTGGGCCAAAAGGCCTGTTTCCATGATCCATAACTCCATGACTTTGTGTTTATGCCCCCAGATCCTGAATCAATTAGTGATTGCTTCTTTGACATGTAGTAGTTATTAAAACAGCAATGGCAAGGGAGAATACATGAGGCCCAGCTTCCACATATGTCAATTAACAGGCATAAATCATCAACGTTCCCTCTAACTGTTTTTTACAGCTACGCAGATCAACCATTGCTCTGAGCAGGAAATTTTTTACTCGGTCTGAAAGCCACACGGCACTTTAAATGACAAACGCAAGGAAATCTACAGATGCTGAAAATCCAAAGCAACACACACAAAATGCTGGAGGAACTCAGCAGGTCAAGCAGCATCTATGGGGGATAAAAAGTAAACAGTTGACATTTCAGCTGAAATCCTTCTTCAGGACCTTCTTCGGTCAACTGTTTACTCTTTTCCATAGATGCTGCCTGACCCGCTGAGTTCTTGCAGTATTTTGTGCGTGTTGCCCTGAAGAAGGATCTAAGCCTGAAATGTGACTGTTTACTTTTTCCATAAATGCTGATTGACCTGCTGAGTTCCTCCAGCATTTTGTGTGTGGCACCTTAAATGTTTTTTTTGTAATATGCCTCAGCGATCAGTGGGCCAGTGGTTTCTGAATAATGAGCTACCAACTTCTATTATGTGTTTATTATTACAGTTTGTAACAATCTTGTAACCTGAAACACAGCCAATGTAAATATGTTGAAGCTCTAAAAACGTTTGGAAGTCAAGGTTGTGGTTCATTTATTATTTAGAAAATTTATGGATTATATTCATTAACATATAATTAATTAAAGGGTATTTCACAATTATATTAACATAGATCTCAAAATTATATTAGTATATTTTCACAATTATATAAACATTGTATAAAATAAAATTCCAGCTGCATGGCGACAAAGGCTATGTGCATGGGAGCATTTTAGTTACTGCACAGCCATGCACCCGCGCAACTTCGAATATGTTGCTCATACTGACAAATTAATTCTAAACACGAGATTCTTCAGATGCTGGAAGTCCAGAGTAACATGCACAAAATGCATGAACTCAGCAGGTCAGCATTTATGGAGAGGAATAAACAGTCGATGTTTTGGGTTGGAGCAGTGGTGTTAGAAGCTAGAATAAGAAGGTGCGGGGAGAGAAAAAGTAGAAAGAGGCAGGTGATAAGTAAAGCCAGTAAGGGGAAGTTAGGTGGGTGGGTCAGGGTGAGTGAATTGAGAAGCTGGGAGGTGATAGGCAGAAAAGGTAAAGGGCCACGGAAAAGTGATAGGAAAGTGGACCATAGGAGAAAGAGGAGGAGGAGGGGCACCAGAGGGAGGTGATAGATAGTGAGGAGAGAAGGGGGTAAGACAGGAGCCAGAATGAGGAACTTAAAATGACAGAAGGTGGGAGGGGGACAAATTAGTGGAAGTTAAAGAAATCGATGTTCATGCTGTCAGATTGGAGGCTACCCAGGCAGAATATGAGGTGTTGCTCTTTCAATGTCAGAATGGCCTCACCAGGACAGTAGAGAAGGCCATGGACCAACACATTGGAATGGGAATTGAAAGTGGAATTAAAACGATTGACCACCAGGAAGTTCTGCCTGTTTTGCACAGATTGAAGGTGCTGGCAAAGCGATCCCCCAAGCTACACCAGGTCCTTTCCATAGTTGCAGCTTGACCTGCTGAGTTCATCCAGCATTTAGTGTGTGTGAAAAACAAATTCATTCAGTTATGAAATGAATTAACTTATTTATAAATTAAAACTATAAAATAAAAGGTATTGAAAAATTGAAACCACAATGTATCATGAATTTTTATCTTCAGAAAGAAAGTATAAAAATTCATAGTTCAGATATTTAACAGTTAGATTTGTTTCAAAGACAGAATTGGCTTTTGAGATCTGAATGAACAAGGAAAATATGCAAGAAAAAAGAGAAAATACTGGAGGTCAGGCAACATCTATAGGAAGAGAAGCAGTTAAAGCTTCACCTACCGGTATGTCTGTTTGCAGTATCATGCGGAAAACTTTGGACCAGAACATGAAGCCTATTTTCTCCAGTAAGGGAATCTCTTATAACCACAGAATGGAGTCTTATGAGTCATCAGTCATTGTAAAGCAAGCAACATCAATTTGTGTGTGATGGAGTAAGGTCAGACCACTTCCATCATCACCGTATGTATACGTGTTAAGGATTGTAGACTGCAACAGCACACCAACATGCACTCCAGCAGATTACAAGGACTAGTTACTTGGCATGGTTTAATGTACAAAGCTTGACTTGATGAGAATCAGAACATTCCTGATACAGGAGAGCAATCAGGCTTGTTTTGCGCATGGAAGCTTGGTGCATGATGTGATGGGCTGCAATAACCATATAACAATTACAGCACGGAAATAGGCCATCTCAGCCCTTCTAGTCCGTGCCAAACACTTACTCTCACCTAGTCCCACCTACCTGCACTCAGCCCATAACCCTCCATTCCTTTCCTATCCATATACCTATCCAATTTTTTTTTAAATGACAAAATCGAACCTGCCTCTACTACTTCTTCTGGAAGCTCATTCCACACAGCTACCACTCTCTGAGTAAAGAAGTTCCCCCTCGTGTTACCCCTAAACTTTTCCCCCTTAAATCATGTCCTCTTGTTTGAATCTCCCATACTCTCAATGGAAAAAGCCTATCCACGTCAACTCTAATTTTATAAATTTAAATAATTTTAAATATCTCTATCAAGTCCCCCCTCAGCCTTCTATGCTCCAAAGAATAAAGACCTAACTTGTTCAACCTTTCTCTGTAACTTAGGTGCTGAAACCCAGGTAACATTCTAGTAAATTTCCTCTGTACTCTCTCTAGTACTCAGGAAGCTGAATAGTCTAAGGGTAGATAAATCTCCTGGACCAGACGGAATGAACCCTTGTGTACTGAAGGAAGTAGCAGTGGAGATTACGGAGGCATTAGCAATGATCTTTCAAAAGTCGATAGATTCTGGCCTGGTTCCGGAGGACTGGAAGATTGCAAATGTCACTCTGCTATTTAAGAAGGGGGCAAGGAAGCAAAAAGGAAATTATAGACCTTTTAGCTTGACATTGGTGGTTGGGAAGTTGTTGGAGTCGATTGTCAACAATGAGGTTACGGAGTACCTGGAGGCATATGACAAGATAGACAGAACTCAGCATGGTTTCCTTAAAGGAAAATCTTGCCTGACAAAACTAGTGCAATTTTTTGAGGAAATTACAAGTAGGCTAGACAAGGGAGATGCAGTGGATGTTGTGTATTTGGATTTTCAGAAGGCCTTTGACAAGATGCTGCACATGAGGCTGCTAAACAAGATAAGAGCCCATGGAATTACGGGAAAATTACATACGTGGATAGAGTGTTTGTTGATTGGCAGGAAACAGAGAGTGGGAATAAAGGGATCCTGTTCTGGTTGGCTGCCAGTTACCAGTGGGGTTCCACAGGGGTCCATGTTGGGGCCGCTTCTTTTTACGCTGTATATCAACAATTTGGATTATGGCTTTGATGGCTTTGACACAAAGCTAGATGGAGGGGTCGGTAGTGCTGAGGAAACAGAGTCTACAGAGAGACTTAGATAGATTGAAGGAATGGGCAAAGAAGTGGCAAATGAATTACAATGTTAGAAAGTGTACGTTCATGCACTTTGGTTGAAGAAATAAATGGACAGACTATTATTTAAATAGGGAGAGAATTCAAACTTCTGAGATGCAATGGGTCTTGGGGGTCCTTGTGCAGGATACCCTTAAGGTTAACCTCCAGGTTGAGTCGGTGGTGAAGGCGGTGAATGCAATGTTGGCATTCATTTCTAGAGGAATAGAGTATAGGAGCAGGGATGTCATGTTAAGGCTCTATAAGGCACTGGTAAGACCTCACTTGGAATACTGTGTGCAGTTTTGGGCTCCTTGTTTAAGAAAGGATGTGCTGACATTGGAGAGGGTTCAGAGAAGATTCACTAGAATGATTCCGGGAATGAGAGGGTTAACATATGAGGAATGTTTGACCGCTCTTGGACTGTACTCCTTGGAGATTAGAAGAATGAGGGAGGACCTCATAGAAACATTTCGAATGTTGAAAGGCATGGACGGAGTGGATGTGGCAAAGTTGTTTCCCATGGTGGTGGAGTCTAGTACGAAAGGACATGACTTGAGGATTGCAGGGCGCCCATTCAGAACAGAGATGCAAAAAAATTTTTTTAGCAAGAGGGTGGTGAATCTATGAAATCTGTTGCCATGGGCGGCAGTGGAGGCCAAGTCATTGGGTGTACTTAAGGCAGAAATTGATAGGTATCTGAGTAGTCAGGGCATCCAAGGTTATAGTGAGAAGGCAGGGGAATGGGACTAAAGGGGAGATTGGATCAGCTCATGATGAAATGGCGGAGCAGACTCGATGGGCTGAATGGCTGACTTCTGCTCCTTTGTCTTATGGTCCTATGGTTTGTTGACATCTTTCCTATAATTCGGTGACCAGCACTGTACACAATAAGAAGGAAGGAGACATGAAGTTTGCTACTGAAGGAAGATTTGAGGTTGTTCTCATTACAGATGGATTAGCAGCTGTAAGAGATGCAGTCCAGAGAAAGGCTGCCCTCTCTCCCCACTCCTGCTCTTTCCTTACCTCCTTTTCCCAGCTGTTTGCAGGTCAGCTGGCGAAAAAGGCTGAAACCTCAGATGTGCAGAGAGCAGCAGGGATTCCTGATTCCTGAGATATGTGCTTGTGAAGCTAACCGGCAGCAGGACGTTGAGCACACACCATGGTTCTGTGCTACTTCAAGTGGCAGCTGGGCTTTTGATGTAGGCATGCCAAATGAGTGTTTATAACCTGAGTTTATAACCTGAGTTAAGAGGCTGAGTTAAGAGGCTGATCTTCAAGGGATGGCCATTGTCACCCAGTGGCTACCTTTCAGTTTGCCTTGAGGTTTACGTATCAAAGCAAAAGCAGATTGCTGCAAGATGAAATCATCCTTCTATCAGAGTATGTATGGTGCATTTGATATTTATGGCCATTGGCCACCAAGGGAGTGAGGCACCACAGTGGCGTAGCTGTCAGTGTGATGCTATTACAGCTTGGAGCAGTCTGAAGCTTGGAGTTCAACTCCAGTGCCGTCTGTAAGGGGGATTTTATTTTCTCCCTGTGAGTGTGTGTGTTTCCTCCAGGTGCTCCAGTTTCCTCATACAGTCCAGAGTTAGTAGATTAATTGGTCATTGTAAATAGTCCTGTGATTAGGCTAGTATTAGATAGGTGGGTTGCTGGGCAATGTGCCTTGTTGGGCCTTGTTCAAGTCATTCAAGTCAAGTTTATTGTCATTTAACCACGCACACACGCACACACACACGCACAATAGTACACAGAATACACATAACACACTTATGAAGGTAAGGATAAAATCTACAGATGAATCACACATGAAGAACAAACTAAGGTGCATTAATTTTAAATATTAGAAGGTACAGAACAGATTAACCAGGGACCCTTTGAATACGATGCGGTCAGGAGTTCAGAAGCCTAATGACCTGGGGTAAGAAAGTATTTCTCATTCCGACCTTTCTTGTTTTTATGCATCATAGTCTTCTGCCTGATGGTCCAAAGTCAAAGGATTCTGGATGGATGGGTGGGATCCTTAATACTGTAATACAAAGGGTTCTGCATATGCAGTGCTGCTGATAATGTCTCCAATGGATGATAGAGGGACCCCTATGATCCTCTCAGCTGTTCTCATGGTCCTTTGTAGGGAGTTCAGGTCCCTTACTCAACTGCTCCCATACCAGATGGAGATGCAACTTGTCAGGATGCTCTCAATTTTGCTCCTGTAAAATGCAGTTAAAATGGCGGGGGGGGGGGGGTGGGTGATGTGGGTTTGGGCCCTTGCTTACTTCAATTTTCTTAGGAAGTGGAGGCATTGCTGTGCCTTCTTGTTTGGGGAGGTGATATTAAGGGACCAGGTGAGGTCATCCATGATGTGAACTCCGAGGAACTTAGTGTACTTAACTCTCTCTACAGAGGAGCCCTGTATTCACAGAGGGGGATGGTCTGCCTACACCTTCCTGATGTCCACAACTCATTTTCTTTGTCTTCTCCACATTCAGATTTACGTTATTCTTTTCACACCAATTCACCTGCTGCTCCACTTCCTCTCTCTACTCCATCTCGTCGTTGAGGCCAACCAATTGCTGCTCATCCGCAACTTGATGACACTGTTTGAGCTTGATCCTGCGACACAGTCATGCATCAGCAGTGTGAACAGCAGGGGGCGGAGCACACCGTCTCCATGCTATATCTCTAAATAAACAATTAATTCATTAATTAAGGCTTTTTAGATACAGTGTAGTTTGAAATTGACATGCAGCATTCCCAAAATACAATGAACGTGGATTGTGATACACTGGGAAGTTCATAATGCAGGCAAAGGCATCCTAGTCATGTTGCAGTCCTGGGGAAATAGCCAGTAAAACACCCAGATCTGGGGCCACCTAGCTACTACAGCAACCTTGAGCACAAACGTCTCAGCTACTGGCAATATATTCCCTTTAGTCTATGCAAACACCAAATACTATTTATGCCAAAATTCCACAGAAAAGTGAAGATTCCTTTCAACGGTGCTAACAGGGCTTCTTCCTACAGTTATTTACAAGAATAACCTGTATCATTGAGATTTAAATGGACATTGCTTGCATCAAATTCGCATTGTGCAAGGTTTACAATCATAATCTGCCTCATTTACAGAATTCGAGTGGGCATTAGCAGGGCACGTCCTTCCTCACTGACTGATCGGTTGGCTGTACTGTTGAGCTGCTGAGGCCTCCGTTGGTCAGGGTTGACCATGGCCATTGCGTCCTAGCTGTCTACATACACAGGGTACAATATGGAGAGCAAGCTCCCTCTCTCCATGCATCTGACGAACACAAAGGAACAACAGAGACCGATACAGTTTGGCACCAGCAGTGTCACAAGAGTTGCCAGCCAGTGTTGAACTCAGTGTAGGACTGCCTTAAGGACGCCAGCTCCAGATTTTTCCCTTGGGTCTTACTCCCGAAGCCTTCCCCATGAGTGGGACAGAGAAGGTTTGAAATCAGAGTTTTCCTTCTCCTAGACGAGCGACCAACCATGGCTGACGAGCCCCCTCTGCCCGAAGCAACTGATTTTAAGGAGCCAGTCATCAGCCTTTGCCCCTTCTCCTGTCAGTAGAAATGGTTCCGCTGGGCTTAGTAACTAAACCACACGTGAAGGCAAAGAGCTGGATTTAGTTGTCAGAAGCAATTTGAGGCACATGCCATTGGAAGCATTTAATAGGTAGTGGGAGCTTGTCAATATTGCCAACCCCAGCTATAACAACCTTAAGGAACCATAAATGTGCATTTTAGATACCATGTCAGAAGCATTTCAGGTCTCCAATTGCCAAATCAAAACAAAAACTATTCAGTCAATTTTTGGTCAATACTTTTGAAGAGAGATTCGGGGTGAATGACACTGCAAACATGAAATTTTTAAAATCCCCACATAACCAAAGTTTTAACCCTAACGTGCTGAGTGTGGAGTTAGGATCTGTCATTATAGCCGCTGATTAAAATTAAAATTGGAGAGAGTTAACCGAAGCAGATAGACTTTTGCTACTCTGCTCTGTTTGCTGTTTTACAGTCATAGGCCTATGTCATAGAATTGTGAGAACTATTGCAGTTTGTTGCTGAAAGGTGAAATAAAACAGCTGAGCTTTGATCTAATGATTTATGTCCCTCTTCTACCACAAACAGACAGTGATCTTTAGTCTGGGGCATTTGATTTCAAACATTTTTTGGAAGAACAGAACTCTATTACTGTCAACAGACAGAAAGAAACTGTGATATTTTACACTTCTCCCACAAAAATTTAACATTAGATAATAATATTACCGGTTACATAGATTTTCAAGTGATAAACCATTGAATCATTTTACACTTATTTCATTCTTGCTTTCCTGGTCTCCCCCAACAATCTTCCTGGTCAACAATATTGACTGATCAGCAGCTCAAATCTTTTGCTAATGCCACTAGCTAGCTGAGAAGTTGCTCAGAGGAATGGCACTGCATTATAATTCCTTGGATTCCTATATGAACAAGAGGAAGGATCTTAGCATTACCTTTCTGTAAGAGGATGACAATCAAGGTTAAGAGCATGTTATGTTGGCCATTAGTTTTGTTCTACACCATGATGTACAAATTGCTCCTCTGTATGGATTATCCATCTGCACCCTGAAGTACAGGACTGTCACTCTTATTTGAATTTTATTTCTGATCTGATTTTTTTTTACCAGCACTGTGCATTGAGTGTTTGTAGAGGGCAGTGCCTGGCAGTTCTTCTTCATTGCCAGACGTATTAAAGCGGACTAAAATAAAACTTCCTAGTGTCAGCAATAGGAAATGCTGCCAAATGAGCATTAATGACTACTAATAATGATTTTAAACTACCAGGAGAATTATTAAAATGGACTTAGATATCTGATGAAGTGGAAAAGTTATTGTTCACGTTTACACCTTTGCTAAATGGCAATGTCCAAGTTTTATAAATATTTCCAAATGGAGTTGCATCCAACCTGCTTTGCCTCATTTGCCTCGCATTAACTGCAGATAAATCATTGATATCTTTAACATTATTAACACCCAAGATTTGAGTGCTGCAGCTCAGGCCAGGGTTCATTCCTTATTTTTGATTGCCATTACGAAGGATATGGTGGCCCTTTTACCAAATGAATGGTATACTGGCCGACCTTTTGCTCCAATATCACTCCAGAACTAAACTACTTGCAATATGAGAGCTGTAAGCCAATTTATTCCACTGATATAACATCTATTGTTTGGGTAATCTTAGTTTTCTCCTGGAGACATCCAACTGTTTAATTTGCTAACTGTGTAGAACCATAGGGATAAAAAGAACTTACCAACCTCTTTGACCTATGCCACCCTTGGTCATGTTTGCTTTTGGTATCAGTGGATGTTTAAGTATATGACTTACGACTGTAAACTTCGCAGCAAGAGCTCTTTCAGTTTTGACACCTATGGATAAATTGCACTTTAGTTTCAACAGTACATTTAAATATCAACTGAATTATGGTGTAATTCAATAATAGTTCTTCCTTTTCATTTCAATTGCACAATTTCTAATATTTCTTTTCACACACAGGCAATAGAATATATTTAAAACAGCAACCTCAGGGTTGGGAAGAAGCATTATCATATTTACACCATCACCTCCTCTGCCACCTCCCCACCACCAGTACATTTGTGATTGAATTTCATTTCCCCCCGATCTGGTTCAAAGGATCACGGTAGAGTGCTAATGGTTTGAACCCTAGGTCAGAAACAGTGATGTACTTGATGCATCCGTGATTGCAACAAGAACTTTGCAGTTTCCATTTGTGTAGCAGGTAGCCACATCTGCCCTGGGCTGGTCTCAACTGTCTCTGGGTAAACTAGGATCAATGAGGAAAGCCAAACCTGGACTTCCATATTAGGACTCTTTGTAAGACATGAGCGTGTGACATTATTGCCAGGTGCCATCGAGCAGGGCAGCACGTCTGCTGAGGATATTGGCTATCTTGTGATTAGCTGTGAGGTAGTTACAATTGTAAGATTTAAAAGGTATTTAGATAAGTACATACAGAATAGTACTGAACTTTAGAGATACAGGTCGTGCAGACGATAGAATTAGCAAAGATGGGCATTATGGTTGGCATGGATGTAGTGGGCCGAATGTGCCCTTTTCACAGCTGTGTGATTCTATGATCCTTTGACTCAATGATAAGAAGGCAAGGGAGCTGATTTTGCACATTCTCAGTTTGAACAGTCAGATTCTGGACTCCATGTATTATCTTCCTTCCCAAAAGTTAAATCAAAGAATAAAATTATCCAACTAAAAATCTACATTCCACAGATGATGCCTCATAAAGAGTGTTGGATTCTTCCTGTGGTGTGGATGCTCAGGCTAGTCTCTTTACACCAGTGATGCTGATTATGACGTTACTAGCAACTGAGAAGGTCAAAGAAAAGGTTAACACAAACCAGCATTACACAGCTGTTTGTAAGATTGAGCTCATTATTTTAGCATCATTGTAGTCTGGATTATTGAGTGGACTGATGTGACAAAATGCCTGGTACCATAACTTGAAAAGTGCTGGAAAAACACAAGTAGATAAGCATGAGAAACACACCACTTCCTCCTAAACTAATTCACAACCTTTCCAATTGACTCATCCGCTCTCTCAACAAATCACCCACCCCACCAAAAACCCTTCCACATCACTCCCATGTGGAAAAACACCAAACTCTCTTACCCAATGGTCCAACTTCCCCATCACCTCTTCATCCAACGCATCATTTGTCCAACCAATGACCTTCACACCACCACACATGCTTCACAGAACACTCCACTCTCTTCTACGCACACTTACCCAACACTACAGCAAACCCTCTGTACTCCACCACCCAACAATCCCCATTAAACCGTTCCTGCCCCTCCTGCCTACACTCCCCACCAGACCCTCCCTGCCCCATTACTCCACAACCCCACGCTGTCCCATCACCCTACGCTCCCCACAACCCCTCCCTCTCCCATCACCCTACACTCCCCACAACCCCTCCCTCTCCCATCACCCTACACTCTCCATAAACCCCTCCCTCTCCCATCACCCTACACTCCCCACAACCCCTCCCTGCCCCATCACCCTACTCTCCCCACAGCCCCTCCACTCCCCACAAACCCTCCCTGCCCCATCACGCTACACTCCCCACAACCCCTCCCTGTCCCATCACCCTACTCTCCCCACAACCCCTCCCTGCCCCATCAGCCTACACTCCCCACAACCCCTCCCTGCCCCATCACCCTCCCCTCCCCACAACCCCTCCCTGCCCCATCAGCCTACACTCCCCACAACCCCTCCCTGCCCCATCACCCTCCCCTCCCCACAACCCCTCCCTGTCCCATCACCCTACTCTCCCCACAACCCCTCCCTGCCCATCAGCCTACACTCCCCACAACCCCTCCCTGCCCCATCACCCTCCCCTCCCCACAACCCTTCCCTGCCCCATCACCCTACTCTCCCCACAACTCCTCCACTCCCCACAAACCCTCCCTGCCCCATCAGCCTACACTCCCCACAACCCCTCCCTGCCCCATCACCCTACTCTCCCCACAACCCCTCCCTCTCCCATCACCCTACTCTCCCCACAACCCCTCCCTGCCCCATCACCCTACACTCCCCACAACCCCTCCCTGCCCCATCAGCCTACACTCCCCACAACCCCTCCCTGCCCCATCACCCTACTCTCCCCACAACCCCTCCCTGCCCCATCACCCTACTCTCCCCACAACCCCTCCCTGCCCCATCACCCTACTCTCCTCACAACCCCTCCCTGCCCCATCACCCTACTCTCCCCACAACCCCTCCCTGCCCCATCACCCTACTCTCCCCACAACCCCTCCCTGCCCCATCACCCTACTCTCCCCACAACCCCTCCCTGCCCCATCACCCTACTCTCCTCACAACCCCTCCCTGTCCCATCACCCTACTCTCCCCACAACCCCTCCCTGCCCCATCACCCTACTCTCCCCACAACCCCTCCCTGCCCCATCACCCTACTCTCCCCACAACCCCTCCCTGCCCCATCAGCCTACACTCCCCACAACCCCTCCCTGCCCCATCACCCTACATTCCCCACAACCCCTCCCTGCCCCATCACACTACATTCCCCACAACCCCTCCCTGCCCCATTACCCTACATTCCCCACAACCCCTCCCTGCCCCATCAGCCTACACTCCCCACAACCCCTCCCTGCCCCATCACCCTATTCTCCCCACAACCCCTCCCTGCCCCATCACCCTATTCTCCCCACAACCCCTCCCTGCCCCATCACCCTACACTCCCCATCACCCTACACTCCCCATCACCCTACACTCCCCATCACCCTACACTCCCCATCACCCCTCCCTGCCCCATCACCCTACTCTCCCCATCACCCCTCCCTGCCCCATCAGCCTACTCTCCCCACAACCCCTCCCTGCCCCATCACCCTACTCTCCCCACAACCCCTCCCTGCCCCATCACCCTACACTCCCCACAACCCCTCCCTCTCCCATCACCCTACACTCCCCACAAACCCCTCCCTGCCCCATCAGCCTACTCTCCCCACAACCCCTCCCTGCCCCATCAGCCTACTCTCCCCACAACCCCTCCCTGCCCCATCAGCCTACTCTCCCCACAACCCCTCCCTGCCCCATCACCCTCCCCTCCCCACAACCCCTCCCTGCCCCATCACCCTACTCACCCCACAACCCCTCCCCTCCCCACAACCCCTCCCTGTCCCATCACCCTACTCTCCCCACAACCCCTCCCCTCCCCCACAACCCCTCCCTGCCCCATCACGCTACACTCCCCACAACCCCTCCCTGCCCCATCACGCTACACTCCCCACAACCCCTCCCCTGCCCCATCACCCTACACTCCCCACAACCCCTCCCTGTCCCATCACGCTACACTCCCCACAACCCCTCCCTGTCCCATCACCCTACTCTCCCCACAACCCCTCCCCTCCCCACAACCCCTCCCTGCCCCATCACGCTACACTCCCCCACAACCCCTCCCTGCCCCATCACGCTACACTCCCCACAACCCCTCCCTGCCCCATCACGCTACACTCCCCACAACCCCTCCCTGTCCCATCACCCTACTCTCCCCACAACCCCTCCCTGCCCCATCACCCTACACTCTCCATAAACCCCTCCCTCTCCCATCACCCTACTCTCCCCATCACACCTCCCTGCCCCATCACCCTACTCTCACCATCACCCCTCCCTGCCACATCACCCTACACTCCCCACAACCCCTCCCTGTCCCATCACCCTACACTCTCCATAAACCCCTCCCTGTCCCATCACACTACACTCCCCACAACCCCTCCCTCTCCCATCACCCTACTCTCCCCACAACCCCTCCCTGTCCCATCACCCTACTCTCCCCATCACCCCTCCCTGCCCCATCACCCTACACTCCCCACAACCCCTCCCTCTCCCATCACCCTACTCTCCCCACAACCCCTCCCTGTCCCATCACCCTCCCCTCCCCACAACCCCTCCCTGCCCCATCACCCTCCCCTCCCCACAACCCCTCCCTGCCCCATCACCCTACTCTCCCCACAACCCCTCCCTGTCCCATCACCCTACACTCTCCATAAACCCCTCCCTCCCATCACCCTACTCTCCCCACAACCCCTCCCTGCCCCATCACCCTACACTCTCCATAAACCCCTCCCTCTCCCATCACCCTACACTCCCCATCACCCCTCCCTGCCCCATCACCCTACACTCCCCACAACCCCTCCCTGTCCCATCACCCCTACTCTCACCCACAACCCCTCCCTGTCCCATCACCCTACTCTCCCCACAACCCCTCCCTGCCCCATCACCCTACTCTCCCCACAACCCCTCCCTGCCCCATCAGCCTACTCTCCCCACAACCCCTCCCTGCCCCATCACCCTACTCTCCCCACAATCCCTCCCTCTCCCATCAGCCTACTCTCCCCACAACCCCTCCCTGCCCCATCAGCCTACTCTCCCCACAACCCCTCCCTGCCCCATCAGCCTACTCTCCCCACAACCCCTCCCTGCCCCATCACCCTCCCCTCCCCACAACCCCTCCCTGCCCCATCACCCTACTCACCCCACAACCCCTCCCCTCCCCACAACCCCTCCCTGTCCCATAACCCTACACTCCCCACAACCCCTCCCTGCCCCATCACGCTACACCTCCCCATAACCCCTCCCTGTCCCATCACCCTACACTCCCCACAACCCCTCCCTGTCCCATCACGCTACACTCCCCATAACCCCTCCCTGTCCCATCACCCTACACTCCCCACAACCCCTCCCTGCCCCATCACCCTACTCTCCTCACAACCCCTCCCTGTCCCATCACGCTACACTCCCCACAACCCCTCCCTGTCCCATCACGCTACACTCCCCATAACCCCTCCCTGTCCCATCACCCTACTCTCCCCACAACCCCTCCCTGTCCCATCACGCTACACTCCCCACAACCCCTCCCTGTCCCATCACCCTACACTCCCCACAACCCCTCCCTGCCCCATCACGCTACACTCCCCACAACCCCTCCCCTCCCCACAACCCCTCCCTGCCCCATCACGCTACACTCCCCACAACCCCCTCCCTGCCCCATCACCCTACACTCCCCACAACCCCTCCCTGCCCCATCACCCTACTCTCCCCACAACCCCTCCCTGCCCCATCACCCTACTCTCCCCACAACCCCTCCCTGCCCCATCACCCTACACTCTCCATAAACCCCTCCCTCTCCCATCACCCTACTCTCCCCATCACCCCTCCCTGCCCCATCACCCTACTCTCCCCATCACCCCTCCCTGCCCCATCAGCCTACTCTCCCCACAACCCCCTCCCTGCCCCATCACCCTACTCTCCCCACAACCCCTCCCTCTCCCATCACCCTACTCTCCCCATCACCCCTCCCTGCCCCATCAGCCTACTCTCCCCACAACCCCTCCCTGCCCCATCACCCTACTCTCCCCACAACCCCTCCCTCTCCCATCACCCTACTCTCCCCATCACCCCTCCCTGCCCCATCAGCCTACTCTCCCCACAACCCCTCCCTCTCCCATCACCCTACTCTCCCCACAACCCCTCCCTGCCCCATCACCCTACTCTCCCCACAACCCCTCCCTCTCCCATCACCCTACTCTCCCCACAACCCCTCCCTGCCCCATCAGCCTACTCTCCCCACAACCCCTCCCTGCCCCATCAGCCTACTCTCCCCACAACCCCTCCCTCTCCCATCACCCTACTCTCCCCACAACCCCTCCCTCTCCCATCACCCTACTCTCCCCACAACCCCTCCCTGCCCCATCACCCTACTCCCCACAACCCCTCCCTGCCCCATCACCCTACTCTCCCCACAACCCCTCCCTCTCCCATCACCCTACTCTCCCCACAACCCCTCCCTGCCCCATCAGCCTACTCTCCCCACAACCCCTCCCTGCCCCATCACCCTACTCTCCCCACAACCCCTCCCTCTCCCATCACCCTACTCTCCCCACAACCCCTCCCTGCCCCATCACCCTACTCTCCCCACAACCCCTCCCTCTCCCATCACCCTACTCTCCCCACAACCCCTCCCTGCCCCATCAGCCTACTCTCCCCACAACCCCTCCCTGCCCCATCAGCCTACTCTCCCCACAACCCCTCCCTGCCCCATCACCCTACTCCCCCCCACAACCCCTCCCCTCCCCACAACCCCTCCCTGTCCCATAACCCTACACTCCCCACAACCCCTCCCTGCCCCATCACGCTACACTCCCCACAACCCCTCCCCTCCCCACAACCCCTCCCTGCCCCCATCACGCTACACTCCCCACAACCCCTCCCCTCCCCATAACCCCTCCCTGTCCCATCACGCTACACTCCCCACAACCCCTCCCCTCCCCACAACCCCTCCCTGCCCCATCACGCTACACTCCCCACAACCCCTCCCTGCCCCATCACGCTACACTCCCCACAACCCCTCCCTGTCCCATAACCCTACACTCCCCACAACCCCTCCCTGCCCCATCACGCTACACTCCCCACAACCCCTCCCCTCCCCACAACCCCTCCCTGCCCCATCACGCTACACTCCCCACAACCCCTCCCCTCCCCACAACCCCTCCCTGCCCCATCACGCTACACTCCCCACAACCCCTCCCTGCCCCATCACCCTACACTCCCCACAACCCCTCCCTGCCCCATCACCCTACTCTCCCCACAACCCCTCCCTGCCCCATCACCCTACTCTCCCCACAACCCCTCCCTCTCCCATCACCCTACTCTCCTCACAACCCCTCCCTGCCCCATCACCCTACACTCTCCATAAACCCCTCCCTCTCCCATCACCCTACACTCCCCACAACCCCTCCCTGTCCCATCACCCTACACTCCCCACAACCCCTCCCTGTCCCATAACCCTACTCTCCCCACAACCCCTCCCTGTCCCATAACCCTACTCTCCCCACAACCCCTCCCTGTCCCATAACCCTACACTCCCCACAACCCCCTCCCTGTCCCATAACCCTAAACTCCCCACAACCCCTCCCTGTCCCATAACCCTACTCCCCACAACCCCTCCCTGTCCCATAACCCTACACTCCCCACAACCCCTCCCTGTCCCATAACCCTACTCCCCACAACCCCTCCCTGTCCCATCACCCTACACTCCCCACAACCCCTCCCTGCCCCATCACGCTACTCTCCCCACAACCCCTCCCTGCCCCATCACGCTACACTCCCCACAACCCCTCCCTCTCCCATCACCCTACTCTCCCCACAACCCCTCCCTGTCCCATCACCCTACTCTCCCCATCACCCCTCCCTGCCCCATCACCCTACACTCCCCACAACCCCTCCCTCTCCCATCACCCTACTCTCCCCACAACCCCTCCCTGTCCCATCACCCTCCCCTCCCCACAACCCCTCCCTGCCCCATCACCCTCCCCTCCCCACAACCCCTCCCTGCCCCATCACCCTACTCTCCCCACAACCCCTCCCTGCCCCATCACCCTACACTCTCCATAAACCCCTCCCTCTCCCATCACCCTACTCTCCCCACAACCCCTCCCTGCCCCATCACCCTACACTCTCCATAAACCCATCCCTCTCCCATCACCCTACACTCCCCATCACCCCTCCCTGCCCCATCACCCTACACTCCCCACAACCCCTCCCTGTCCCATCACCCTACTCTCCCCACAACCCCTCCCTGTCCCATCACCCTACTCTCCCCACAACCCCTCCCTGCCCCATCACCCTACTCTCCCCACAACCCCTCCCTGCCCCATCAGCCTACTCTCCCCACAACCCCTCCCTGCCCCATCACCCTACTCTCCCCACAATCCCTCCCTCTCCCATCAGCCTACTCTCCCCACAACCCCTCCCTGCCCCATCAGCCTACTCTCCCCACAACCCCTCCCTGCCCCATCAGCCTACTCTCCCCACAACCCCTCCCTGCCCCATCACCCTCCCCTCCCCACAACCCCTCCCTGCCCCATCACCCTACTCACCCCACAACCCCTCCCCTCCCCACAACCCCTCCCTGTCCCATAACCCTACACTCCCCACAACCCCTCCCTGCCCCATCACGCTACACTCCCCATAACCCCTCCCTGTCCCATCACCCTACACTCCCCACAACCCCTCCCTGTCCCATCACGCTACACTCCCCATAACCCCTCCCTGTCCCATCACCCTACACTCCCCACAACCCCTCCCTGCCCCATCACCCTACTCTCCTCACAACCCCTCCCTGTCCCATCACGCTACACTCCCCACAACCCCTCCCTGTCCCATCACGCTACACTCCCCATAACCCCTCCCTGTCCCATCACCCTACTCTCCCCACAACCCCTCCCTGTCCCATCACGCTACACTCCCCACAACCCCTCCCTGTCCCATCACCCTACACTCCCCACAACCCCTCCCTGCCCCATCACACACGCTACACTCCCCACAACCCCTCCCCTCCCCACAACCCCTCCCTGCCCCATCACGCTACACTCCCCACAACCCCTCCCTGCCCCATCACCCTACACTCCCCACAACCCCTCCCTGCCCCATCACCCTACTCTCCCCACAACCCCTCCCTGCCCCATCACCCTACTCTCCCCACAACCCCTCCCTGCCCCATCACCCTACACTCTCCATAAACCCCTCCCTCTCCCATCACCCTACTCTCCCCATCACCCCTCCCTCTCCCATCACCCTACTCTCCCCACAACCCCTCCCTGCCCCATCACCCTACTCTCCCCCACAACCCCTCCCTCTCCCATCACCCTACTCTCCCCACAACCCCTCCCTGCCCCATCAGCCTACTCTCCCCACAACCCCTCCCTGCCCCATCAGCCTACTCTCCCCACAACCCCTCCCTGCCCCATCACCCTACTCCCCCCACAACCCCTCCCCTCCCCACAACCCCTCCCTGTCCCATAACCCTACACTCCCCACAACCCCTCCCTGCCCCATCACGCTACACTCCCCACAACCCCTCCCCTCCCCACAACCCCTCCCTGCCCCATCACGCTACACTCCCCACAACCCCTCCCCTCCCATAACCCCTCCCTGTCCCATCACGCTACACTCCCCACAACCCCTCCCCTCCCCACAACCCCTCCCTGCCCCATCACGCTACACTCCCCACAACCCCTCCCTGCCCCATCACGCTACACTCCCCACAACCCCTCCCTGTCCCATAACCCTACACTCCCCACAACCCCTCCCTGCCCCATCACGCTACACTCCCCACAACCCCTCCCCTCCCCACAACCCCTCCCTGCCCCATCACGCTACACTCCCCACAACCCCTCCCCTCCCCACAACCCCTCCCTGCCCCATCACGCTACACTCCCCACAACCCCTCCCTGCCCCATCACCCTACACTCCCCACAACCCCTCCCTGCCCCATCACCCTACCTCTCCCCACAACCCCTCCCTGCCCCATCACCCTACTCTCCCCACAACCCCTCCCTCTCCCATCACCCTACTCTCCTCACAACCCCTCCCTGCCCCATCACCCTACACTCTCCATAAACCCCTCCCTCTCCCATCACCCTACACTCCCCACAACCCCTCCCTGTCCCATCACCCTACACTCCCCACAACCCCTCCCTGTCCCATAACCCTACTCTCCCCACAACCCCTCCCTGTCCCATAACCCTACTCTCCCCACAACCCCTCCCTGTCCCATAACCCTACACTCCCCACAACCCCTCCCTGTCCCATAACCCTACACTCCCCACAACCCCTCCCTGTCCCATAACCCTACTCCCCACAACCCCTCCCTGTCCCATAACCCTACACTCCCCACAACCCCTCCCTGTCCCATAACCCTACTCCCCACAACCCCTCCCTGTCCCATCACCCTACACTCCCCACAACCCCTCCCTGCCCCATCACGCTACTCTCCCCACAACCCCTCCCTGCCCCATCACGCTACACTCCCCACAACCCCTCCCCTCCCCACAACCCCTCCCTGCCCCATCACCCTACATTCCCCACAACCCCTCCCTGTCCCATCACCCTACTCTCCCCCACAACCCCTCCCTGCCCCATCACCCTACACACCCCACAACCCCTCCCTGCCCCATCACCCTACACTCTCCATAAACCCCTCCCTCTCCCATCACCCTACTCTCCCCATCACCCCTCCCTGCCCCATCACCCTACTCTCCCCATCACCCCTCCCTGCCCCATCAGCCTACTCTCCCCACAACCCCTCCCTGCCCCATCACCCTACTCTCCCCACAATCCCTCCCTCTCCCATCAGCCTACTCTCCCCACAACCCCTCCCTGCCCCATCAGCCTACACTCCCCACAACCCCTCCCTGCCCCATCACCCTACTCTCCCCACAATCCCTCCCTCTCCCATCAGCCTACTCTCCCCACAACCCCTCCCTGCCCCATCACCCCTACTCCCCCCACAACCCCTCCCCTCCCCACAACCCCTCCCTGTCCCATAACCCTACACTCCCCACAACCCCTCCCTGCCCCATCACGCTACACTCCCCACAACCCCTCCCCTCCCCACAACCCCTCCCTGCCCCATCACGCTACACTCCCCACAACCCCTCCCCTCCCCACAACCCCTCCCTGTCCCATCACGCTACACTCCCCACAACCCCTCCCCTCCCCATAACCCCTCCCTGTCCCATCACGCTACACTCCCCACAACCCCTCCCCTCCCCACAACCCCTCCCTGCCCCATCACGCTACACTCCCCACAACCCCTCCCTGCCCCATCACGCTACACTCCCCACAACCCCTCCCTGCCCCATCACGCTACACTCCCCACAACCCCTCCCTGTCCCATAACCCTACACTCCCCACAACCCCTCCCTGCCCCATCACGCTACACTCCCCACAACCCCTCCCCTCCCCACAACCCCTCCCTGCCCCATCACGCTACACTCCCCACAACCCCTCCCTGTCCCATCACGCTACACTCCCCACAACCCCCTCCCCTCCCCACAACCCCTCCCTGCCCCATCACGCTACACTCCCCACAACCCCTCCCCTCCCCATAACCCCTCCCTGCCCCATCACGCTACACTCCCCACAACCCCTCCCTGCCCCATCACGCTACACTCCCCACAACCCCTCCCTGCCCCATCACCCTACACTCCCCACAACCCCTCCCTGCCCCATCACCCTACTCTCCCCACAACCCCTCCCTGCCCCATCACCCTACTCTCCCCACAACCCCTCCCTCTCCCATCACCCTACTCTCCTCACAACCCCTCCCTGCCCCATCACCCTACACTCTCCATAAACCCCTCCCTCTCCCATCACCCTACACTCCCCACAACCCCTCCCTGTCCCATAACCCTACACTCCCCACAACCCCTCCCTGTCCCATAACCCTACTCCCCACAACCCCTCCCTGTCCCATAACCCTACACTCCCCACAACCCCTCCCTGTCCCATAACCCTACTCCCCACAACCCCTCCCTGCCCCATCACCCTACTCTCCCCACAACCCCTCCCTCTCCATCACCCTACATTCCCCACAACCCCTCCCTCTCCCATCACCCTACACTCCCCACAACCCCTCCCTGCCCCATCACCCTACACTCCCCACAACCCCTCCCTGGCCCATCACCCTACACTCCCCACAACCCCTCCCTGCCCCATCAGCCTACACTCCCCACAACCCCTCCCTGCCCCATCACCCTACACTCCCCACAACCCCTCCCTGCCCCATCACCCTACTCTCCCCACAACCCCTCCCTGCCCCATCACCCTACTCTCCCCACAACCCCTCCCTGCCCCATCACCCTACACTCCCCACAACCCCTCCCTGCCCCATCAGCCTACACTCCCCACAACCCCTCCCTGCCCCATCACCCTACACTCCCCACAACCCCTCCCTGCCCCATCAGCCTACTCTCCCCACAACCCCTCCCTGCCCCATCACCCTACACTCCCCACAACCCCTCCCTTTCCATCACCCTACACTCTCCATAAACCCTTCCCTGTCCATCACACTACACTCCCCACAACCCCTCCCTCTCCCATCACCCTACACTCCCCACAACCCCTCCCTGGCCCATCACCCTACTCTCCCCACAACCCCTCCATGTCCCATCACCCTACTCTCCCAACAACCCCTCCATGTCCCATCAGCCTACTCTCCCCACAACCCCTCCCTGCCCCATCACCCTACACTCCCCACAACCCCTCCCTGGCCCATCACCCTACTCTCCCCACAACCCCTCCCTGCCCCATCACCCTACACTCCCCACAACCCCTCCCTGCCCCATCAGCCTACACTCCCCACAACCCCTCCCTGCCCATCAGCCTACACTCCCCACAACCCTCCCTGCCCCATCACCCTACACTCCCCACAACCCCTCCCTGCCCCATCACCCTACTCTCCCCACAACCCCTCCATGTCCCATCAGCCTACACTCCCCACAACCCCTCCCTGCCCCATCACCCTACACTCCCCACAACCCCTCCCTGCCCCATCACCCTACACTCCCCACAACCCCTCCCTGCCCCATCACCCTACACTCCCCACAACCCCTCCCTGCCCCATCACCCTACACTCCCCACAACCCCTCCCTGCCCCATCACCCTACACTCCCCACAACCCCTCCCTGCCCCATCACCCTCCCCTCCCCACAACCACTCCCTGCCCCATCACCCTCCCCTCCCCACAACCCCTCCCTGCCCCATCACCCTCCCCTCCCCACAACCCCTCCCTGCCCCATCACCCTCCCCTCCCCACAACCCCTCCCTGCCCCATCACCCTACACTCCCCACAACCCCTCCCTGCCCCATCACCCTACTCTCCTCACAACCCCTCCCTGCCCCATCACCCTACTCTCCCCACAACCCCTCCCTGCCCCATCACCCTACACTCCCCACAACCCCTCCCTGCCCCATCACCCTACACTCCCCACAACCCCTCCCTGCCCCATCACCCTACTCTCCTCACAACCCCTCCCTGCCCCATCACCCTACACTCCCCACAACCCCTCCCTGCCCCATCACCCTACACTCCCCACAACCCCTCCCTGCCCCATCACCCTACACTCCCCACAACCCCTCCCTGCCCCATCACCCTACACTCCCCACAACCCCTCCCTGCCCCATCACCCTACACTCCCCACAACCCCTCCCTGCCCCATCACCCTCCCCTCCCCACAACCCCTCCCTGCCCCATCACCCTACACTCCCCACAACCCCTCCCTGCCCCATCACCCTACACTCCCCACAACCCCTCCCTGCCCCATCACCCTCCCCTCCCCACAACCCCTCCCTGCCCCATCACCCTACACTCCCCACAACCCCTCCCTGCCCCATCACCCTACACTCCCCACAACCCCTCCCTGCCCCATCACCCTCCCCTCCCCACAACCCCTCCCTGCCCCATCACCCTACACTCCCCACAACCCCTCCCTGCCCCATCACCCTACACTCCCCACAACCCCTCCCTGCCCCATCACCCTACTCTCCCCACAACCCCTCCCTGCCCCATCACCCTACTCTCCCCACAACCCCTCCCTGCCCCATCAGCCTACATATACACCGTGCTAGGCTTCTCACCAGTTTACATTTCACGTCTCACATACTGCTGACAGTTGAACCATTTACAAAGAATTCCAGATGGATGAAACTTAAATCTATAATCTGACCCTCCAGTTTAAAAAAGAGCAATAGTCCTGTTTTGTAAAAAAACACCTTAATTTTCACAGATGAAAGAAATTGAGATTGTAAAGCTATTCATGAGTTGCAGCATGTGGTTGCAGTAGAGCATGTAATTCACCTGGAATTTCAGTCGCCACTCGACGGAATCGCCTCCTTCCACAGGTCTTTAAGGTGTTACTGGTGTGCAATAAAAGCAAAAATAATAAAGGAAAGACAAACCTTCTCTCAATTTCACCGATTATAAATGTCTGTAAGGGTTTATATGCCATGAATAATTTACTCCAATGGAGTCTGGTTCAGACTGACCTAACTTCTGTAACCTTTTACTCACCGTCTACAATACAATCTTTCAGCACATTCGATTTCCTTTATTTTCTTTCAGTTCCTGACAGACCACCAGTGTGAACTCTATGTGAACAACGAGTGGATAGATTTACCAGCATCCTCATATAACCATGTTCATGGTCCATGGGATTGCATGCTCATATTTCAGTAATGGAATTCAGGTTATGAGAGAATACCAGCTTTCATATTTAGTTCAATACTTGGCTTTAAAGTTGCTGTTTCCACTTTTCAGTGATATGCCTGTCAATTTTAGGTCAGTTTCACGGGTCATTTTCACAGAATTAACCCTTTGAATGCTGTATTAGCATTGCTACTGAGAACCAAAAATACTGCCGCAATACAAATCCTTACTCTGTCACGGACTTTTCTTGATGTTTCTGCTGAAAATCTTCTCCCAATTGTTCCATGAAGCATTGCAAAGATGACCTCCTTCTGTTGGGATAAAGAGAAACAAATAGGTCACTTGTCACTCTAAATGCCTAGGCACAAAATTCTGAGCTGTTGTACAGTACAGAATCGGGGACAGCTTCATCGGCAGAAGTGTTGTCTTTCATTAAAGCAAGTTCCTCTTTCAAATGAGGATAAAAGGTAAAAGATTCACATTTGAAAGAGGACCTTGCTTTAATGAAGGGCAGCACTTCTGACAATGAAGCTCACCTCTACTCTGACATAAAAACCAGTGATGTTACGCCGGATGAAAGATAGATAGATAGATAGATACTTTATTCATCCCCATGGGGAAATTCAACTTTTTTCCAATGTCCCATACACTTGTTGTAGCAAAACTAATTACATACAATACTTAACTCAGTAAAAAAAAAATATGATATGCATCTAAATCACCATCTCAAAAAGCATTAATAATAGCTTTTAACAAGTTCTTAAGTCCTGGCGGTAGAATTGTAAAGCCTAATGGCATTGGGGAGTATTGACCTCTTCATCCTGTCTGAGGAGCATTGCATCGATAGTAACCTGTCGCTGAAACTGCTTCTCTGTCTCTGGATGGTGCTATGTAGAGGATGTTCAGAGTTATCCATAATTGACCGTAGCCTACTCAGCGCCCTTCGCTCAGCTACCGATGTTAAACTCTCCAGTACTTTGCCCACGACAGAGCCACTGAGCTGAGGCATTACTGGTAGATGCTGGCTGAGAAGCTGAGTATTTCCAGCAGTTTTTGTTTTTTACCCATTTTCCTAATATTCTCCATGGAAAATTGCTGGCTGAGGGTCATTGTTCTGGATCTTGCTAGATCTAGTCTATTGCCCAAAACTGTGGCCTTCAATGTTCATAAACTTGCATTCTCTTGTGTTTGATGCAGAGTGCTGCCCTTGCTGGCCCTCTGCATCCTGAACTTGGGCAGTGAATGCTGAGCACTCACAGCACACACCCGGACACGAAGTAAACCTGTGGGTGAAGATTTATCTCCTTTCACAGCTGTGAAGCAATTTCAAATATTTTGAAAGACTTCCCAAGATGGTTAGAACCTATTAGAAAGATGTAAATAATTTACAACCAAAATAATTTAATGTCAAAGTTAAAGTAAGTTTATTATCAAAGAAATGTAATAGAATTTATGAAAACCAATAAGCAAACAAAGACCGACAAACAACCAATGTGCAAAAGAAGATAAATTAGGCAAATAGCAAATAAATAATAGTGAGAATGTGAGCTTTAGAGTCCTTGAAAGTGAGTCTGTAAGTTGTGGAATCACTTCAGAGTTGTGAGAGACATTATCCACACAGGTTCAGGAGCCAAATGATTGTAGAGTAATAACTGTTTCTGAACTTGGTGGTGTGGTGCATAAGGCTGCTGTACCTCCTGTCTGATTTAGGTAGCGAGAAGAGGGAATGGCCTGCATTGCGGGAGTCCTTAATGACTTTGCAGCTTTCAAATTTCAAAATAAATGTATTATGAAAGTACATACATGTCACCATATTCAACCCAGAGATTCATTTTCTTGCAGCCATTGACAGTAAATGCAAAGAAACACCATAGAATCAGTGGAAAACCACACACGACAAGACAGACAAACAAACCAATGTGCAAAAGGCAACAAACTGTGCTAATAGTTCCAGTTGCTCAATGAGGTAGTGAGGCCTAGATCTTAAAGCTTTACTGATTAGTTTTGAGGGGATGATCGTACTGAATGTCGAGCTGCATTCAATGAAGAGCATCCTGATGTATACAATTTCACTGTCCAGATATGCCAGGATTGAATGAAGAGCTAATGAAATGGCATCTTCTGTTTGCCTGTGGTGACGGTAGGTAAATTGGAGTGGTTCCAAGTCACTCCTCAGGCAGGAGCTGATATGTTTCATCAGCAACCTCTCGAGACACTCATTACCAAGTGCCACTGCATGATAATCATTGATCATCACTTCAAGCCTGTTTGAAGCAGGTGGGTATCTCAGACTGCCTAAGCCAGAGGTTAAAGATCTCAGTGAACTCCAGCCAGTCATTCAGCACAGATCTTCAGAAATCGGCCAGGTACCCTCTTTGGTTCAGATGCTTCCTGTGGGTTCACCCTCCTGAAGGATGCTTTCTCGTGGCAGTACTCCATATAAATGCGTTCCATGGTGGGGAGGGCTTTTCCCCAGATCGGTTGGACTGTATCCACCACTTTCTGTAAACTTTATGTAAAAAGACATCAACTGATACAAATCATTAAAAAATATGGAGCACAAAAATTAAAAGTATTAACTTAGTTTGCTTAATCTGCAAGACTCCCCAGTGAAGTATTTCAAAGCTCCAATTCTATACCAGACTGGCTGGTATAGAATAGGAGTGGCAATGTTCCAAAACAATACTGTAAAACTACATTCTGCTGTTAGACTCTATATGGAGTACAGCAGTGGAGCCTAGTGTCAGCGTACATCACTCAGAAAAATTCTGGACTCGCAGTAGATCTGGGACTTGCATTGAACTGAATGGTTGAATGACAAAGGCCCCCTTCAGGACAGTCAGGAAGATTCAGTTCGATATCTTGGTTCATGCCACACATCAGCTGCTGCCGCCAGTGGAATCATGTCAGAGCAGATAGCTGTATATTTGGTGAGGGCTGAATAATAAGGTTAAGATAAAGAACATAATCAATATTCCATATTTTCTTACATCAGAGAAGGAAGACAGGTTGGTCTATCAAGTTCATGTCAGCTCACAAAGCAAAACCATTCCCCTACTAATTTCACCTTGCTGTTATCCCTCTCCTGCTTTATTTTCCTTCGGCAGTGTCATCTAGCAATTATTAATTTAGCCTAGAATTTACATTGATCAAATATCAGCCAACAGACTCATTTCTATGAAATCATTTATTTTATTTAAGGATACAGCACGGAACAGGACCTTGCGGCCCACCAAGCCACACGGCCCAGCAAAACCACCAAGTTAACCCTAGCTTAATCACGGAACAATTTACTACGGCCAATTAACCCACTAATCGTCGTGACTTTGGATTGTAGGAGGAAATCAGAGCACAGTCCAAAATCGCGTGCACTTCACGGAAAGGACATACAAACTTTCTCGCAGAGAATTTCAAACTCTGACTCCCGAGCTGTAGTAGTGTGCCAGCTGCCAGGCTACAGTAGCATAACTTTGTATGTTATTTCAATTGGTCATCAATCCACTTAAAATAAACAGATAAGCTGTTCTAGTGAGTTAGTGGATTAAAGACCTGTAATAAGCATTTGTATATTAATATGACATAGCATCCTCTTTATGTTGCCCATAAACTTGAAAATCAAACAGTATGCCCCAGCTAAAGCTTTTAGATTAATCTACTTATGAAAGAAAAACTTCCTGTCTATAATTATTGCAGTGGCTCATTGCTGGCATAACTGTAGAGACCAGAATCTCATGAGATGAATTTAGCAGCCATTTAAAAAATGCCATAGTGCTCTGCTTTGGAAGAGGGCCATGCTAGCTGAGTGCAAGCTGATAATGTTGCAGTGAGGAAAACTGAGCGTCTGGGATCTGAATGAACAAGCAATCAACTGCGTGTATCCAATATTATTGAAGGGTTATGAAATGAGCAGTGCAAGGACTGGAAAGTGTATTCAGTGGATGATAACAATACCAAATCAGTTACAGAAAGAGAAATAGAGAAGAAAAGAAAGATCATAATCAGAATGAAAATGTGACAGAACCTATTATTTTCAAAATATCTGGAATCAATGCTATTAAATAGTTATTCAGACTTGACATATTATTTTGTGGTGAACAAGCAAATAGTTCTCAATGCACTCCGGTGAATTGCATGTCTGGGAAATAGTAGATATAGAAGATGGTGCTATAAGTAATCATTAACTTCTGTGAATTACCGTAGATTCCGGACTACAGAGCGCACCTGATTAAAAGCCGCTGGCTCTAAGTTTAGAAATAAAATCAATTTTTTACTTGTACAGGCCGCACCGGATTTTCGGCCGCACCGGATTTTCGGCCACAGGTGTCCCACGTTGTAATATGAGATATTTACACAGAAAGATATTACACGTGAGGATTTTTTAACTTTTAATTAAATCCATATGGTAACATAAACAAATACATATTGCAAATGCTTTTTTTCGAACCGTGCCTGTAACGCGGCTACTTTTAAATATACGTTGCGTATACTTTTTTACTGAACAACATTCCAATATCTCCTAACGACTGGTAAAAAATATATATACTGCAGCCTACCAGGAAAAGTTATTGATCGCCTTTAACTTAAAAGCAGCGTTCGCTCAGATCCAATGCCGCTCCGCCGCTCGCCCCCCCGCCTTCCCGTTTATCGCAAACCGGCATTTTTCCCACAAGACGCGGCGAAACCGGGTGTGACGTCATAGCATCCCGCGATGTAGTACAGAAAACAAATATAGTTAAAACACTTCTAACTTTAACTAGAAAATGAATTACTAAGCGAAAATATTATAAACTAAATAACTGCCATAAAGGCAGCACAATGCTTTATCTTCGAGTGTTTTCCATGTTGATGAGGGTGAGTACAAATGACTGATTTACAATAATTTAATTGTGAAAGTGCGCTTGATTTATCGTACAATTTCATTGGACCTCTGTGAACTACTCATCAATTTTATTGGTCTACTGTTACGAGGCAAAATGTTTTTGGCGGCATGAAAAAAAACCATGCATTAGCCGCACCGGATTAAAGGCCGCAGAGTTCAAAGCTGTTCAAAATGTGGGAAAAAAGTAGCGGCTTATAATCCGACATCTACGGTAAGTTCTCTGCAACCACCTTGACCTGAATTATTGTGTCAAGTAGGCAAAGGTAAGCACATTGACATCCCACAGTAACTCAGGGTCATTCCTTCTACACCAGATTTTACACTGGAACTAGAGATCATAGGTTAAGGGTGAAAGGTGCAATATTTAAGGGGAAACTGAGGATGGACTTCTTTACTCAGAGTGTGGTGGGAATGTGGAATGAGCTGACAGCATGAGTGGTGGAGGGACATTCAATAGGAACATTTAAGTACATGGATGGGAGGAGTATGACGAACTATGTGGCCCATATGTGGGTTGATGGGGCTAGGTAGAGCAACAGTTCGGCATGGACTAATTGGGCTGAAGGGCCTGTATCTGTGCTGCGCTGGTCTGCGACTCTAAATGAAAAGGCGAAGAATACAGACAGGTTGATCTGTTGCTTTCTTGGGTCATCAATGAATTGATGTCCACTTCAAAAGCATTGATGGTGCGTCTTGTGGCATTGAACAGTGTTAGGTCAAAGAAATGAACCCAGCATATTTTGTCCAGGGGCATGGAATGACACTTTGATAATGGCCATCACAATCAACAGGGCTCAGGAAGAGAATTTGATTCTGCCTTTGGAATTACAGCCTCCAAAAAATAAATCTCAGTAAGTAAAGTTATAAATGACGCGTAATGTCTGTATGCTTCTCTACACGGCAGGAAATAATACAAAACACTTCTCTGAAGCATAGCATTCAAAGTAAGCTAACAAGCAGCAGATTTCATTGGGGTAGATCACAAGACCCAAAGAGTTTGACCCCTATTAACCACTGACCTTCTCTGCACTAAATTCCAATATCACTGGTCACTTTTGTGTTCATGTGACACTCGATGTTATTTTCACATTCCAGGAGTTTTGTCCAAAATTACTTCCACATCTTTGATGACCCATGAGATTTTCCAGGACTCGTGGATGCAAAGCATCAAAAGCTAGAAGTAAGTGGAAGCAGGTTTATCCGTATCCACTACCAAATGGTCAGGATACAGAGAGACCAGCACCCCATAATGTATAGGTTAACCTTGCTCGCAACTTCAATGGATCTCTTGGGCAATAGCTCTTTAGATACTGGGGAATGGGATCCTGTCAGGAGGTAATTGAGATGGAGATTAGATGTTAGGATTGCTACCTTGACATGGAGCGGAAACAGGGATAAAAATAAAGAGAACAGAATCAAGACTTGTTGAAGAATTGTGTAGAAGGGTGAGCAGGGTGAAAACAACATCTTTAAACTTGATGAAGTATTTTAGACTTTGTGTATTTATAATTAAGAGAATCTGATAATATGAAATTTGCTTTGATTATACTGTATTTATTACCAGAATAAAATTTATAGTTTCTAATGTTCTGTTGATCATAAAATAAATGTATCATTGTCTGCATTACGATGTAAATATGTTTTAAGTATCAGAGGGTTATGGACTCTGCACTAAAAGTATTTGAAAGCATACTATAAAAATATAAAACATATGAACATTTTGATAGTTAACAAAATAAACTTTTAAATATATACATTTTAAAAAATAGATTATACAAAGATAATCATTTAAGTTAAAATTTAACTGTAGTTCTGGAAAGTAGAATAATAAAAATACACAATTTAATTGTTGATAATCTTACTTCAATATCCATTCAATATGAAATGATCAATATTATCAAGATTATTTTCCCCTTGTGACACTAATACTTCACACTGATTGGTTGCTTCATGAACAAGAGTGGCCACTCATGGTTCTGCTTATTGCCAAGTTACGCCCTAGCTGTTGTCAGTAATGTCCTAATTTTCATGTACAAGCTCACCTTTTTAGATATAATTATGTCCTGAGATCTACTCCCAGGAAAATAAGATAAGATGAAACTTTATTTATCCCAAAGAATAAGCAGTCTGTTTAAACTAAGTTATATAAATCTAAAATCTAGTGTATGCAATAATATGGTGGATGTCTGTGCATCAAGCTGACAATGAGCGTGAGGTTATTATTGTGACAACCACTAAACCAGGTGTTATACCTCCATACTGTACACTGACTTATCACCCATGATTTGGCGAATGACAGCTGTGTCATCAGGGGTATGTAGATGATATTGGAGCTTTGATTAACTACACTAATTCTGTCCCATTCTTGAAGTTGCCTGGTGAATTCCTCTTCTAAAATGTTTAAACGTGCACAAAGATTTTCTAGGTAGAACTATGTTTACCTTTGCCATGTTTTTGCTTGATATGCAAAAACTTCTATAGACGTACCGTGGAGAGCATTCTGACAGGCTGTATCACTGTCTGCTATGGGGAGGGTGGTGGTGGCTACTGCACAGGACCAAAAAAGCTGCAGAGGGTTGTAAATTTAGTCATCTCTATCTTGGGTACTAGCCTACAAAGTACCCAGGACAATTTCAAGGAGCAGTGTCTCAGAAAGGCAGCATCCATTATTAAGGACCCCCCAGCACCCAGAACATGCCCTTTTCTCACTGTTTCCATCAGGTAGGAGGTACAGAAGCCTGAAGACACACACTCAGCAATTCAGGAACAGCTTCTTCCCCTCTGCCATCTGATTCCCAAATAGACATTGAACCCTTGAACACTACCTCACTTTCTTAATATATTTCTGTTTTTGCACGATTTTTAATCTATTCAATATACATATACAATTAATTTACTTATTTATTTTTTCTTCTCTTCTATATTATGTATTGCACTGAACCACTGCTGCTAAGTTAACAAATTTCATGACATGCTGGTGATAGTAGACGTGATTCTGATTCAAAATAGCAAAGTGCAGTGACATTCAACACAATCAGTTCTAATTAACAACCTCTAAAAGTGGGCCTCTGTACCTCCTTCTGCAAATGGATCCTTAACTTCCTCACTGGGAGACCACAGTTTGTGTGAATGGGAAATAATATCTTCTCACTGACAATCAGTGCCAGTGCACGTCAGAGGTGTGTGCTTAGCCCACTGCTCTACTCTCTCTACACCCATGACTGCATGGCTGGGCACAGCTCAGACAGCATCCATAAATTTGTCTACTACAGAATTTCAGATGGTGATGAGGATGCGTACAGGAGCAAGATAGATCAGCTGGTTAAGTGGTGCTACCACAACAATCTTGCACTCAACATCAGGAAGACCAATAAATTAATTGTCCTCATCAAGGGATCAGAAGTGGAAAGGGTGAGCAGTTTCAAGTTGCTGAGCATCAATATCTCTGAGGATCTCTGCTGGACTCAAGAAGGCATGACGGTGGCTATATTTCATTAGGAATTTGTGAAGAATTGGTATGTCACCAATGACACTTGCAAATTTCTACAGATAGAACTGTGGAGAGAATTCTAACTGTTTACATCACTGTCTGGTATGGTGGACATTGTACAAGATCAGGGGAAAAAAGCTGCAGGAAGTTGTAAACTCAGCCAACTCCATTATGAGCAGTAGCCTTGCCAGCATTGGCATCCATCATAAAGGACCCTAATCAGCTGGGACATGCCCTCCTCTTCACTGCTACCATCAAAGAGAAGGTACAGGAGCCTGAAGACACACATTCAAAGTTTCAGGAACAGCTTCTTCCCCTTTACTATCACATTTCTGAATGGACACTGTATCCCTGAACACTTCAGTATATATTTTCCTCTCTTTTTGGACTACCTATTTATTTTTTATATATACTTATTTTTGTAATATATAGCTTTTATCATTGTGTATTTCAATGTATTTCTGCCGCAAAGCAACAAATTTCACGAGGATACAGACCAGACAGCTGATGCTGGAATCTGGTACAACAAACAACCTGCTGGAGGAACTCAACAGGTTGAGAAGCCTCTGTTGGAGCAAAGGATTTGTCAATACTCTGGAACAAAGCTCTGCGTCAGAATTCAGAGTGGAGAAGTGAGAAGGCTAGTGTACAGAATGGAAGGAGAGTGGTGAGAAGGACTCTTCACACTGACCTTCTCATCTTTCCACTCCCAGTCCTAAAGCAGGCTCCTCTTGCAAATCCATTGGGTCATATACTTATTGCATCCGATGCTCCAGTGTTACTTCCTCTGTATTGGTGAGACTCAATGTCAACTGGGGGACTGATTCACTGAGCACCTTGGCTTTGTCTCCATAAAAGGTAGCTTCTCCTAATGGCTACCTACTTCAGTCCAGCTTCCCATTCCAACACCACCATGTCTGTCCAGGGCCTTCTCTACTGCCATGATGACAAAAAAAAATCTCAGGTTGGAGGAACAGTACCTCATATTCCATCTCCCAAGTTGATGGCATAAAATAGATCTCTCTAACTCCTCGTAATTACTTCCCCCTATCCCTTATCTCTTTTTCCATTCCCCATTCTAGGTACCTTCTCATCCCTTCTTTTCTCCTCACCTGTACATCACCTTGCTTTCATGCCCGTCCTCCTTTTATTTTAATTCATGGTCCACTTTCCTCTATTAGATTCCTTCTTATTCAGCCCATTACCTCTTTCACCTATCACCTCTCAGCTTCTTACTTCATTCCCCACTCCCCCACCCAACTTCCCCTCATCTGGTCTTACCACCTGCCAGCTTGTACTCCTTCCCCTCCCTTCTTTCCTCCTGGCCTCTATCCCCTTCCTTTCCAGTTCTGATGAAGGATCTCGGCCACTACATCAACTGTTCATTCCACTCCATAGATGAGATCCTCTAGCATTTTGTGTGTGTTGCTTTGACCCAACATGTCCACAATTCCTTCCCTCCCACAGAAGCTGCTCAAACTTCTGAATTTCCCCACATTGTCCCCGGATCACCGACTCGTGTTCAGATGTTAATTGTCAATAAATGGAGATATTGATAGTCACTGCTGTTCATGAAGCAAATTGTTCAGTAAGCTGTACTATGTAATAACTCTCTGTTCTTTCCCCAAACCCGCAGATCAGCTTGTTCAGTTTTAATATTATTCCTGGAGGGAACTTGAAGTCCAAAAATCATAAATTATCTGAAGGCCCTTACACACTTTGTTGATTTAAGAACAGTAATAATTTCAGGCATCAGATATAAAAATCTTTATAGGACTTTCCCTCAAAGTAACCACCTCACAACACTATTACAAATTAGTTCACACTGGCAGCATCAAGCTTTTGATTAGGGCTTGTAGTATTTTGCATGTCCTCTACACATGGGAATTTTCAAGAACTGTTCATTGGGTAGAAATCAGATTGGAAGGCATCTAGTCAGGGTTTCCAAAGTTAACAGAAACCAACATACACTCAGTGGCCACTTTATTAGTTGCAGCTGTACAACTGTCAGTTATTGCAAATATCTAATCAGCCAATCAAGTGGCAGCAACTCAGTACATAAAAATATGTAAACACAGTCAAGAGGTTCAGTTCTCATTCAGCCCCAAACATCAGAATGGGGAAGACCTGTGATCTAGGTGACTTTGACCGTGAAATGATTGTTGGTGCCAGGAATAGCAATTTGAGCAGCTCAGAAACTACTCGTCTACTGGATTCCTATGCACAACAGTCTCTAGAGCTTACAAAAAATGATGTGAAGAACAAAAGACAACCCAAATAACCACACAAAAGTGATGTGCAGCATCACTGAATGCACAACACATCGAACCTTGAAATGCATGGGCTGCAGCAGTATATTTTTTTTAGCGAGTCGTACCAGACAGTCAGCCATTTTTGTCTGGTGCGTGGTGTCAGGATTGGGTCTCCTTTCGGATTAACCGGGTCACGATATGAACGTTCCTGACTTGACCCTTGTATTTTTTATGAGGCTGAATGGTTAGCTTGACGTTCAACCCAGCACGGATGGAAAGCGTGCTCGGGGACGGCCCGACTTGGATTCGAACTCGGGAGCCTTTGCTCCGGAGTCTGGCGCTGATGCCACTGTGCCACCAGCCGGCCAAGCAATAGAAGATGACAGTGAACATACACTCAGTGGTGACTTCATTAGATATGGGAGCATAATGTCAATAAAGAAAGAACGTGGTTTGGAGTTATCTAGATAATGAGTGTTGTATACAAACCAGGTGTACTATGTAATACTGAACAATGTGATCATCTTGCCCATTATCAATTTTCTTTAATGTCTTTAATGAGAGCTTTTGGTACATTGGCCTTTATAAATCAAAGTATTGAGTATAAGAGTTGGAATGTAATGGTGAGGTTGTATAAGACATTGGTGAGCATTGGAGTATTGTGTGCAGTTTTGGTCTCCTAATTTACAGGAAGGATATTAATAAGGTTGAAAGAGTGCAGAAAAGGTTTACAAGGATGTTGCTGGGACTTGAGAAACTGAGTTACAGAGAAAGGTTGAATAGGTTAGGACTTTATTCCCTGGAGCGTAGGAGAATGAGGGGTGATTTGATAGAGATGTAAAAAATTATGATGGGTATAGATAGAGTGAATGCAAGCAGGCTTTTTCCACTGAGGACAGGGGAGAAAAAGACCAGAGGTCATGGGTTAAGGGTGAAGGGGGAAAAGTTTAAAGGGAACATTGGGGGGGGGGGCTTCTTCACGCAGAGAGTGGTGGGAGTGTGGAATGAGCTGCCAGATGAAGTGGTGAATGCGTGCTCACTTTTGTCATTCAAGAAAAACTTAAATATGGATGAGAGGGGTTTGGAGGGATATGGCCCAGATGCAGGTCAGTGGGATTAGGCAGAAAAATGGTTCGGCACAGCCAAGAAGGGCCAAAAGGCCTGTTTCTGTGATGTAATGTTCTATGGTTCATTGATAGATGAATAATGATAGATAATTGATAGATGGCTGGGATAATTGAACACTACAGCTCTCTCAATGTCTTCAGATTTTCATGTCTATCAGGGAGAGCTGAAAAGCACAGAAGTTAACTGTCAATCCAAAGGAAGACACTTCCAATAATTCAGCACTCTCTCAGCAGAGATAGATCAACCCCTGTGTTGGGGCTTCAGCTCATGACCCCTCAACAGGAGAATTGTCACAGAGAAAGCATACTAAAATTAATCAGCATACTTACTAATAAAAGATAAATTATGTTCTGAATAGCAATTTTTATTGTTATATTTACTGACCTCAGCATAGATTTTAGTTTACCAAATAAAGACATGCACCAAGTTGCAATATGCAGTCCCAATATATGAAGTTTTGTTGCTCGGAGTCCAAAAGAAAGTATTTTAACTCCTGTTGAGTCATATGTTTGTTCTGTACAATAAACCTACTTTAACCATAGTAAGATACATTTTCTCAATAACCCTTTTCAAATATTTAAGAGCAATGACAAAAATGCAGAGTAATAAAAGGTCATGTGCTATTTTTGTACTTAAGATAATGTATGGAATGGCTTGCTACGTAAGTTAAAAGCAGCAGATTTCACTGGTTTGATCATAAGATCCAAGGAGCTTGACCCCTATTCTCTATTGACAGTCTGTGCAGTAAATTCCAAGGCCATTGGTCACTTCTGTATTCATGTGATATTCCCTGGTAGTTTCACATTCCAGGAGCTGCGTCCAAACTTACTTCAATCACATCTCTTTGCTCACAGGCTTAAAATATTTAAATGAGACTTTTGTTGCTTTTGAAACTTCATATAAATTAGAAGAATACATGAATTTATGGTGTGGCTGCTTCCCGTGAAGCATAGTCTGTATGAGCTACTAGCCTAAGGCACAATGCCAGAGCAATTGCTTCCTCGTATCTGCCTCATCAGGTTTACAAGAAACATATCTAGTGTAGTTTGGTGCTGTTGGAATAGATACAGATCCCAATCATAGATATTTCACACAGATGGTGGCACAGTGTTTCAGGAGTTAGCACTGCTACCTCACCTGGGTTTGATTCTGACCTCCAGTCCTGTCCGTATGGAGTTTGAATTTTCTCTGTATGGATTTCTGCCTTACACTCAGCTTCCTCCCATATCCCAAAGACAAGCTGATATGTTAATTGGCTACTAAGCAGCAGAAGAGTCAAAGAGCTGGTAATGGGTATGAATGAGAGAGAATAAGGCTACGTCCACACTATACCTTATAAATCTATAACCAAAGCTTTCTCTCTTCGTTTTTACCCTCGGTCCACACTAAAACGGCATTTTCGTCCCCTGAAACCAGAGCTTTTCAGAAACGCTGTCCAGGGTGTGTAATTTTGAAAACACCGCTTGGGCAGATCAGTGTGGACGGGGTAACCGGAGAAATCTGAAAACGCTGTCAGACGGCAGCGCGCTATTTCATTGTTTTCTTGAACGCAACCTAACAATTTCAGAACAGGTGGCAATGAGACTGAAGCCAGAAGAGTTAGAAATGTACTCACCAAATCCTTTGACCCATAACTTACTGAATAAGTATACTCATTTTGCCCTGTTTTCTGTCCTTGCTCGTACGAAGGTGGTTTACCTATTTATGCAAGTACTTCTCTGACAATAGATGTGTAACAGCCTAATGTAACATTGTATGGAAATACAAGATAATACTGGTGCAGACATGTTTTATACATTTAACAAGGTGCTTTATTAATGCAACAGAGTTAGTCAGTTTCTCAATGTTCGTCATCAGCCGGGTCATACTGCCTGTGAACTCCCTGTCGGTTGCCTCCATATGCTTCAGTTTAAAAAAAATTTACTTTAAAGTCCTCCTGCGCGAGAGCCAACAGCTCCCTGTCGTTTAAGTTTTTCTAATCTGTAACTGAACAAACACGCACTTTCACAGTGAGATTCGACACCAAACATCTCGCTTGTTTTCGATAGATGTGTCCTGCTCCGAAATCTCTGTTTCAATGTGAACAGAGATATTTTTAAAAACGCATAGTATGGACGCTTATCGTTTTTACGCAAAACCGGCATTTTCAAAATTATCCGGTGTGGTGAACTACATATACCTGCCTGGACACGCCTCCCCCCCTGCTGACTGCTCCTGTGGCTCCTCCCACAGACCCCTGTATAAAGGCGATTGGAGGCACTGCTCCTGCCTCAGTCTCCAAGATGTTGTGTGATGGTCTCTTGCTGCTGATAGTGCTCTCTTCCAGCTAATAAAAGCCTATCTCTCACCTCATGTCTCCGAGAGTTATTGATGGTGCATCATCCGGTCTAGTGTGGATGTAGCCTAAGTTGCAGTTGTACTGGGAAAAGGAGAATGGGAATGGAATTGATGGGATTACTCTTCTGGAAGCTAGCATGGACTAATGGGTTAAAGGACCTCCTGATTCAAATGGAAGCAAAATAAATAAAGTTGCCTACTCCTTTTGGTATCCTGCCTAACCCCAATATTTAACTTTTAAGTATAACACTTATACTGCAAGGGTAGTCATAGCTGAAGGGTGGTAGTGGAGACAAGCTCCCACTGCTAAACAAATGGTCTTCATGGCGTGCATCTCAAACAGCCTCTGACAACCAAGTCCAACTCCTGGCCTTCACGTGTGGCATAGCTCTTATGCCCGGCAGAGCTGTTCTCACTGACAGGAGAAGGGGCAAAGGCAGGCCACTGGCGCCTTAAAACCAGTTGCTCCGGGCAGATGGGGCTCGTTAACCATGGATGGTAGCTCATCTAGGAGAGGGAAACTCCAGTTTCAAACCTCCGCTGCCTTGCGGCTATACCCGCTCATGGGAAAGGTTTTGGGAGTGAACCCCGAGGAAAAGTCTGGAGTCGGAGTCCCAAAGGTGACTGACTGCTGTACCCAGCACCGGCATGGCAACTCCTGTGATGCTGATGGCATCAAACTGTACCGACTTTCGTCCTTCCTTTGGACTGTCATTAGCATGGAGAGGGGAGTCCCACTGCATGGGCAACAGACGGATCTCCATATCAACTCTGCCCTGGATTGCACCCTGGGGAAGCCGCTCCCAGTGACTACCAGAGGCGCAGTACCCATGGTCCACCTCAACCGATGGAGGCCACACAAGTATATTATCACTGTCAATTTACTATTTAAGAACAATAGGTGGTAGTCCCCTTCCAAGCCTCAACCCAATATATCAGAGTGTCAGTCACCAAAACCTGTACAAAACTCTCCATTTGACTGCTCCTGGCCTCACATGAAAATAATTTAACTGAATTGGGATATCTGATGAATTGAAAACCATACACGCAAGATTATTTGTTGGATCATGAATGCATGTCATATTGTACCAGCACACAAACCTGGCTGTTAAGGTTTTGAAAGCAGAAGAGAATTTACGGACCAACTCCTTATCAACATTCTGACTTTGAGGAAGAGCACACGCGTTCCTGTCCCTTCAGTAGGGTAACTCTGCCTGATCTTTCATGCTGCCTTCATGAACTTAAAATATGAACAAGGAGTCCAAACTCAAATTTTTCATCAGAAAATATTCCCTATAATAGTTTTTCCAATCACATTTAAAGAAAAAGGGAAAACAGAAAGATCACGCTGTGTCATAGATAACACTCAATTTTTAAAGTCTGAAGACTGATGATAAAGGTTGTAGTGGTTGGCTGAGGATTAGTGAGTAACCACGTTGATATAAAACAATATGAAATCTGAAAATCAGTGCACGAAGCACATAACAAGTTAAAATTTCACTGGCTGTATCATAATTATGTTAGTTCCTAATGGACAATTGTACACAAAACTCCCTGATCCCCTAACATAATCAAGCAAAACTCAAAAATATTTATTCATCCCCACATCCCTGTTATATCTGTGCTTTCACAGACAACCAGTGTCTCCTACCTTTGACACTCAGGACATGTGCCATGCAGATTTTAATTACATCTGTTTGTAATTTAAGCAATTGCTCCTTTCTCATGGAATTAAATGCCAAAATCTTAATTGTAGCTTCTTGTTAGCTTTCACTTTGCTTAAGATGTGTTAAACATACATCCTCTAGTTCTGTTTCCCTGTCAAATATGAATCTATGCCAAAAATGTCCCATGATTTTTTTTTAAATTGGATGATGCTTCCAATGCTATCTTGCTTTCTAGTTAAAACAGAAATCAGTTTTGTGAGCCCCTTCTTAAAACATTGTTAGAGTACACTTCTCAACTTCTTTTGATTCCAAGGCAACTTCAAAAGCAGCAAGTCCATCCTGCAGCATGGTGTGCTTGTAACAACTTGAAGCTTAATGCTATCAAAACAGTGGCAATGAGGATTGATTTCTACCAACAACCTGCGCCCCCCCCCCAAACTTGGAAATTAATGGACAGACTGTGTCTGTAGTGGAATCATTCAAATTCCAGGGACTGTTCTTTCTACAACAGCTTAGGAAATTTAACATCTCAGCCATCATTGAGAGGTTGTGACCACTGTTTGGTTTCCTGCTGCCTCTTCCCTCGCCAATTCCAGGTTGCAGTGAGTGGTCCACACAGCGGAGAAGGTAAGTGTCTGTCAGCTACCGATATTAACACAGCTGTTCACTGCCAGAGTGAAGAAGAGAGTTTAAAAAATTATTGCTGACTCTGCCCACCCAAGCAGTCACCTATTCACCAAAGTGCCACCAGGGAGATGCTGCAAGCCCATCACCACCAGCACTACATGTCAGCACTGAAGCTTCTTACCTGTAGCTATCCAGCTTCTCAACAAAGCTTACTCAGGTGGAATGCCCAAACTGTCCCTGCACAACATTTGTTAAATGGTCTTTCCTGCTCTCCTTGTTCTGTTGATAATTATTGAGTCTGTTCACATGTTTACATTTACTTAAGTTGGATTGCTGACATTTGCATGTTTGTTAATTGTTGATTGTTTGCACTAAGTCTTGTAAATTGTTGGCTACTGTTGTGTTATGGTATTGTCCTATGTTTCATGCTTGGCATCAAACGACAATGAATTCTGGTTTGATTAACCAGAATTTGGCAATAAAATAGTTCTGATTCTGATCTGGTTTGAATTAGATGATGGAATTAGTTCAAAGTACATCACTGTATGAATTAGATTTGCTAACACCAATTTCAGCAAACTGATCAGTGTCCATTGATATCCTATCCACCTTTTGTGACCAAACAAGCTACTGCTTTGTGCACAAGTTTACTGAATAATATTCAAATTCCATCTGTGAATCCTTATCCTAACTGCTAGCTCAGTCTGTTATTTTCAGCGCAATATTTTAATTCAATCTCCAATATTTTAGTTGCTTGAACACATCACTTAACAGCAGTATCTAATTTTATATGTTATACTGAAGAACAGTCAACCATTCATTTTCAAATACATTTATCGAATTCCTGATGATCAGGGAACTTTGCTGCTCTTGTCAGTGGGATAAAATTTGACCAACAAAGCCTTATCTATTCTCAAGAATGTACAACTGAGCAACAAATCACTCAGGAGATTTTGCTCATATCAAAGCAACCTGTTAGAGACTAATGCAGAGTACTTCCCAACATGCGCTTTGACCTGAGGAATAAATTAAAACACATTTGAAAATAATTTTTAAAATAAATTTGAATTAAGGACATTTTTTTCACTAACTCCCTGACCAAGTCAAATATATTGTTTTCCAAAATGTTTAATAATTTAAAAAAAACAGAAATTAATCTAGTCTTAGCATTTGCTATTCCAATGGCCATGGTTTCATTCTCAGTCCCGCTCTTGTACCTAGAGTGTTTTTTTTTGTCCTTGACAACATCTGAGTGAATTAATGCATCTATTCTCGACAGTATTAACTCTTTACAATATTGTTCTACCTACCTAAATTACACATAAAATCCCGATCAATAGCCTACTCAATGTTTTCCAAAGATTTACTTTTAGTGTACTCTTAATGTTGGGGCAGGGGTAAGGGGTTCTAAATGGTTCTATTTAAAATCCTAGACTTCTCTTATTATTAACAACCTTGCACCGAATGTTTGTAAGACCAAGGAACACCAACCTTGCACTCAACGTCAATGAGACCAAGGAGCTGATTGTGGACTTCAGGAATGGGAAGTCAAGGCAACACACACCAGTCTTCATCAAGGGATCAGCAGTGGAAAGGGTGAGTAGTTTCAAGTTCCTCGGTATCAACATCTCTGAAGATCTATCCTGGGCCCAACATGCAGATGCAATTACACAGAAGTCAGAAAAGTGAATATAATTCATTATGAATTTGAAGAGACTCGGAAGTTTCTACAGTTGTATTGTGGAGAGCATTCTAACTTGCATCATTGTTTGGTATGGAGGGGCCACTGTACAGGATTGGAAAAAGATGCAGAAAGATACAAACTTAGCCAGCTCCATCATGGGCCCTAGCCTTCCCAGCATCGAAGGCATCTTCAAAATGCAATACCTTAAAAAGGGAGCATTTGTTATTAAGGATATATATATACACACTTCCTTATTGTAATTTATGGCTTTTTATTATGTATTGCAATGTACTGCTACCGCAAAAGAAATTTCATGATATATACCAGTGATATTAACTTGATTTTGATTATTAAGTATATCATAATTTTATCTACTGTTAAGTTTTTCATTCATGTATTTAAACTCCCCTCTGTTCATCCTAATCATGCAATGCCTTTCCACTGAGTTTAAATTACTATTCATTTTTCCCAATACTTAGCAATATGTTACATCTGCTGCTTGACTGCCCAATTACAGTGACCTGTCCATATCTCCTGAAGTCTTCTACCTACCTTCTTGCCAAATCTCTTAGGTTGGAATTGTTAGTATAATCTTCAATTCTGTTTTTATACTTAATTCAAATCAATTAAACATATCAACAAGGAAGTGCCAACATAAACTCAAGTAGATTAGTGTTAACTCTTCCTAGTGTGAGCAACACCTACTTACAATTTGTTAACTTAGCTCAATGCCAGCTTATTTTCTTTTTAACAAGGCTAAGATGAAACAAATTATCAAATGTCTTCCGAATATCAGTATATCAATTACATCATCAAATGTAATCAAAACTGGTTTGCTATTAACAATTCAATACTGATATTTTGTGATTAACCTATTACATTTCTAAATGCTGCTTCATTTCTCCTGCAATATGGATGGTGAAAGATTTCCCACATTTGATGTTGGACAAATTGGTTTACAGTTTTGTTGTTAGGCAGCTCAAATAAGTGGAAAATGCCAATTAGCATTAAAGATGCCACCGATTCAATGCTGACAAGAATTAATTAGCAACCTCAATCAGGTTATAAGAATAGCTCAGTAATAACACTCTCCTGAAATCAGACCTCGTTAAATAGGAAGAAAATCTTTGGTTCAAAGGACTCTTATTCTTATTTGAAGTTTGTGTTTCATTCATAAATAACCGAAGAAGAATTTCAAACTGGTCTGAGTATAACCCTGAACTACAAGGTTGTGTTGCATGCTGGAAATTTGCATTCCTGTCCTATCGCACAGTTTCCTCAGATCAAAAAGCCCTCGGTTGGCTCCCAGAGATTCCCCGCCTCTCTCCCTGACCTTTACAATAGAAACCCTCCAAAATGTTCCCAATAATTGCCGTCAAAGGCATGGTCTAGCAGCAACTTAATTGAAGGCTTCCATTGTTACAACCATCGTGATGCTTTGAAAAGAAAGATCAGGAAGTATACTTGACAGAACCGTTTCTCTCTATAAAAAGAGGGAGAACACTTTCATTCCCTTTGAAGCAGGAGAGAGTGAACTTTACTCTCCATTAAGTTCCAAAGTACTTAGCCTGTAAGTACGTGATGTTGGTGACCAAAATCTAAAAATAATGTTTTAGTCCCCTACACACATGTAACTGAAAGACAAAATGAATGCTACAACAAAATAGAGAAGTGCTTCACCTTCTTATAACATTTTCTTTAAATCAATACAGTGAGGAAGAAACTTAACAGAACAGCTGACCATTTTGCATTCAAGAAACAAATGGTCAAGATTTCTTCTAATGGGCCAAATAGCCTAATTCAGTTCCCTTGTCTCATGATTTAAAAATCAGGGCTTGAGCAGATTCTGTAAAATTTACAATAAGAATTAAATTATAAGTTTGAAGACAAACTGTGTTTCAATGACTTTTGCTATTGCTTTGGAGATCGCCTGATCCAAACTTCTTTTGAATGGAACAGGAAGACTAGTGAAAGTGGTCAGATGAATGATGCAAACTGTAAGTTATCAAGCACAATCATACTGAATAGTGGGACAGGCTTGAAGTTTTAGAGATGTATATACGTATTCCTGTTCTTGCTTATTACATGTGATAACCTGGTCAAGTGTGTCAATTGTGAAATACTTACATCAAGTTATTGTTACAATGTGAATGAACACACGAGCAAATGGGGCTGCTCAGCTAGGCAGCTTGGTTGGGATGGATGTTTTGGGTTGAAGGGCCTATTCCTGAACCGTGTAACCGACTACCTTTTGTGGGTACAAAACATTGGAAATATTTATCCTTCTGCTGGTGAATATAGAGAAAGACAGCCACAGCTTCTGCTGGGCTGCTGATAAAATGGATCTTCATCAATAGATGTAGTGTCTAATGATGAGTCCAACCCACAACTGCAACTTTGATCTAAATGACAGATCGGTCTTGTTCTCCAGGGGAGAGTTAGTGGAGCATGTTTGCTGATGTTGTCTGAGCATACCTGGTCTCATCGCACATACCTCACTGAGAAAAGTTGATGCGGAATCATCTGAGGTTTCAATTGCCTTCTCTCCTTGACCCCAAGAAGACTTAAGTTGAAAGCGTCTTAAATAAAATACGCGCTGTCCCCCCCCCCCCATGACACATACACTGCCTCCAGCCAGAATCTGTGTTCTGACCTCTCCTGGTGAGCTGACAGATGTCTGTGATAAACCCACATATTGCCAAAGGCATCAATGACCCCCTCTCACTCACTCAATAAATTTCTTTGGGCTCACTGGGAAGGTTGTAAACAACTTCATCCTGAGAACTCTAGATGCGCATTGCTGTGGATTTCCTCTGTTCTGAACAGCCCTTATTTCTGTGTGATCCATATGATGAGCTCTGGACTTAAGAGAGAGAGCAAAGACATTGAGGGCATGCCAAGGCAATGCATTTGAATGGGACCTAAGATAGAGAAGATAGGAGTTTAAATCAGAGAAACTGAAGCAATTGTCCTTAGATTTTAAAAAGGGCAGTGAAATTAAAAACTACAAGAATATGATAAGTTTTGATACCAGTAAATGGATGAAACTGTTGTCACTAGCAGGAATTTAAATAATATAAATACCAAGCATGTATGTAGAGTAGAACTAGTGAAAGTAATTTGTAACTTGAAAGCATGAGGATAGAAAGGCAATATGGAACCAGAAGGCAAATAAAATTGATTGAATAGCATTTTCAAAGCTAACACTGTGGGCTTTCCATTCAGCCTTCCTAAAAGACAGAACCAGCGACAACGTCGATATCTCGCAGACAGCTCACAAACCTATTTGATACTCTTCTAAACATACTTCTTCTGAACTGCGATCGATTGCGGCCTTCAAGACTTCATATGGTTTTTCAGAATACAATCACGAAGAAGGCATGCCAAGAGCTCTACTATTCTAGGAGTATTACAGAAATTTACTGTCAGTGAAGTCTTGCAGATTTCTTTCGAAATGGTGGAGAACGTTCTGACTGATTGCATCATTGCCTGATATGAAGGCTCCAATGCACAGGATTGCAAGTAGCTGGCGAGGCCTATGTATTCAGCCAGCTGTAGCCCTCCCTCCCGCGGGCTCAACCCTCCCAGCCATCAAGTTATCTGCAGCTTTGCCTCCACAAAGCTGCATCGATCACTAAGGACCCTCACCATCCAAGACCTGCCCTATCCTTGTTATGACGATCAGGGGAAGGCACAGGAGCCAGAAATCCCACCCTCTGCAATGAGAAAGAGCTTCTTACCTTCTACCAGTCCATGCACGCTATCTCACCATTCCTCTTTTGTTTGCTCTATTTACTTTTGTAATTTATAGCAATTGAATGTCTTTGCACAGTACTGCTGCCCAAGACAAAATTCACTTCATTTTAGTCATTGGTTATGTATTTGATTCTGATCTTACAATGTTAAACCTATAGGTTTTTCACTAATTTACCATTGTAAATCAGAATGCCTGGCAAGAAGAAATCAGGTGGAAATTTCTAGTGTATTTGTCAATGAAGGAACACATCAATAATGAATTTTTTTTTAGTTAAGTGTTAATACAAATTCAATTTCTATTATAGTTTAGAGAATTTAGGCAGTTATGATTTATGCTGCTGATGAAAGGCATTAGTGATGTTATAATTATTTTCAACATTTAAAAGCATGTAATTAAACTGTAAGCAATTGAAACAAAATCACGGCTACGAACGTGTGTAAAAAAACAGATCACTGTGCAAGTTGTGCAGCTCTGTGCTGGAGCAAGAGCGCCATCACATGGAAGACCCGTACCAAACTTCCTATTAGTGACAAACGAGAAAATCTGCAGAAGGAAAACCACGAAACGCACGCAACATGCAAGCCAGGCAGCATTTATGGAAAAAAATACATTCAACCCTTCGGGCCGAGAACCTTCGGCAGGACTGGATAAAAAAAAAGATGGAGTAGATTTAAAAGGTGGGGGACAGGAGAGAGAAACACAAGGTGATGGGTGAAACCGAGAGGGGGAGGGATGAAGTGAAGAGCTGGGAAGTTGATTGCTGGAAGAGATACAGGGCTGTGAAGAGAAGGGGTAGTCTGATAGTAGAGGACAGAAGGCCATGGAAGTAAGAAAAGGGGGATGAGCACAAGAGGAAGGCGATGGTCAGGTAAGGAGATAAGGTGAGAGAGGGAAAAGGGGATGGGAAATGGTGAAGGAGAGGGGAGAGGCCATTACCAGAAGTTCAAGAAATCAATTTTCATGAACTTTGTGACCTGATGAGGTCACAATCAGGTTGGAGGACCAACACTTTATATTCTGTCTGGGTAGCCTCCAACCTGATTGTGCCTCATCGCAACAGTAGAGGAGGCCATGGATTGACATATGAGAATGGGAAGTGGAATTAAAATGGGTGGCCACTTGGAGATCCCGCTTCTTCAGGTGGATGGAGCGTAGGTGCTCAGCGAAGTGGTCTCCCAATCTATGTCAGGTCTTACCGATATACAGGAGGCCACATTGGTAGCACCGGTCACAGTATATGACCCTAACAGACTCACAGGTGAAGTGTCGCCTCACCTGGAAGGACTGTTTGGGGCCCTGGATGATAGTGAGGGAGGAGGTATACCACTTGTTCCACTTGCAAGCATAGGTGCCAGGAGGGAGATCAGTGCAGAGGCTTGATGTCTTGATACAATTTTGAATTCATTATTTCCTCTATGGTTGCATGCCGTTCAGGCCTTGAGGCAGCAAAGCAGCCCCCAAACCATAGGCTTCCTCTAACATGTTTCACAGTTGGGATGAGGCTTTGGTGTTGGTGTGCAGTGCTCCTTTCCTCCAGACATAGCAGTGTGCACTTCTGCCAAAAAAGTTCAACTTTTGTATCACCTGTCCACAGAACATTGTAGAATATCCTGGATTTTTGTGGAATCTCAAATTTTGCAAATTTGAGATGTACAGCAATATCTTTTTGGAGAGCAGTGGTTTCCTCCGTGGTGTCCTTCCACGACCACCATTGTTGTTCAAAGTTTTTTTTACAGTGGATACACAAATAGAGACTTTAGCAAGTTCTAGAGATTTCTGCAGGTCTTCTGCTGTTACCCTTGGTTCTTTTTCATCTCCTTCAGCATGGCGTGTTGTGCTCTTGGTGTGATCTTTACAACTGTACTGAATCTCTTTAGTGGCCTCAGATCTTTGGAAATGCTTTGTAGCCTTTTTCAGCTTCATGCATCTCTACAACTCTTTTTCAAAGGCCCTCTGAAAGTTATTTTGATTGAGGCATGGTGCAGGTAAACATCTTTCTTGAGAAGAGCAGGCTGTCAGTAACCCGACTGTGTGTATATTTTGTTTGAAATAGGGCAGGGCACCTCTACAACCCACACCTCCAATCTCACCTCATTGATTGGAACACCTGACTCCCAATAGCTTTTGTAGAAGGCATTACCTCAGATGTCCACATACAATCTGGGTTCAAAAAAGTATTTGTTTAAATGGTATATTCAGTATTGATGAGAAGTACAATTATTTGTGTTATCAGTTTAGGCAGATTGCTTTTGCCTATTATTGTGACTTAGGTGAAGATCAGACCACATTTTACGAGTAATTTATGCAGTAAACCAGGTAATTGCAAAGGGTTCACAAACTTTTTCTTGCAACTGTAGCAATTTTCAAAGATCAATTACCTTATAGATGTTCCCTGACTACATCGTCCTGCAGACAAAAACCCACATGGAGTGGTACAGTGATTATACATAGGAGTGAGTTGCACTGGGATCCTCTTCCAACAGCATGAAATATGGACAAGAACCACTTCCTCTTCAAAACAACCGATCATCCTCCCGCAGCTGAGAATCAATCACAATCCCATGCTTGTAGCTTTGAAGGTAACAAGGGCATAGAACAACATATGCTGGATGGCTGAGTCCATAAGGAGAAATGGCCAGCTGGGTAGACAGTGAATAGCATGAAGGATAAACCACCCTCATTTCACCTTTGCAATCTGTGGCAGACACACCTAGTCATGATGGCATTGCTGATAGCCCACCATCTTACCTTGACACTAAAGACACTCTCTTCCTTTAGTGCAACGTCACAATAATCGTAAACAGGACAGACTCAGAATTGATCTAGGAGTTCAGATCTGAGCATTTGCAATATGCTGTAGGCTATGAGCGACTGCAGAAAAGGTATTTAGCATTAGTCTTCACGGTGGAAGACACGTGCAGTGTGCCAGAGATCCGTGAGTGTCAGGGAGTAGGAGTGAGTGCCATTGTTAGTGCTAGGCAGACTGAAAGGTCTTAAGGTGAATAAGTCACCTTGACCAGGTGGACTACATCCCAGAGTCCTGAGAGAGGTTGCTGAAGAGATAACAGATGCATTGGTCATAATCTTTCAAGGAACACTTGATTTTGGCATAGTCCCAGAGGAATGGAAGAGCACAAATATCACCCCACTCTTTAAGGGAGGAAGGAAGGCAAAACAATGGAAATTATAGGCCAGTTAGCCTAACCTCAGTGGTTGGGAAAGTGTTGGCATCTATAATTAAGGATGAGGTTTCAGGGTACATAGAGACTAATGATAAAATAAGTTAAAGTCAGTATGGTGTTTGTAATGGGAAATCTTGCCTGACAACTCTGTTAAGAGTTCTTCAAGGAAGTAACAAGAAGGGTGGACAACGGAGAGGTAGTGGATGTCATTTACTTTGATTTTCATAAGGCATTCAATAAGGTGCCATACATGAGCCTGCTTAGTAAGATAAAATCCTAAGGCATTATAGGAAAGATACTGACACGGATAGAGGAATGGCTGACAGGCCAGAGGCAGTGAGTGAGAATAAAAAGGGCCTTTTCTGGTTGGCTGCCAGTGACTAGTGGTGTTCTTCGGTGGTCAGTATTGGGACTGCTACTTTTCATACTGTTTGTCAATGATTTGGATAATGGAATTGGTGGCTTTGTGGCAAAGTTTGCAGATGATATATAGATAGGTGGAGAGGTAGGTAGTGCTGAGGAAGCAATGTGATTGCAGCAGGATTTAGATAAATTGGAAGAATGAACAAAGGAGTGGCAGATGGAAAACACTATTGGGAAATGCATGAAAAATACACTTTGGTAAAAAGAACAATAGTGTAGACTATTATCTAAATGGGGAGAAGGTTCAAACTCGCAGGTTAATTTACACATTGAGTCTGTGGTAAAGGCGGCAAATGTGATGTTGGCATTATTTCAAAGGGAATAGAATATAAAAGCAAGGAGAGGGTTTTGGGCCCCATATCTCAGAAAATTTGTTGCCATTGGAGGGAATCCAAAGGATGTTCCCAAGAATCAGAATCAGGTTTATTATCACCGGCACGTGATGTGAAATTTGTTAACTTAGCAGCAGCAGTTCAATGCAATACACAATCTAGCAGAGAGAAAAAATAATAAAGAAAATCAATTATGTATATTGAATAGATTAAAAGATGTGCAAAAATATAAATACTGTATATGTTAAAAAAAAAGTGAGTTAGTGTCCAAAGATTCAATGTCCATTTAGGAATCGGATAGCAGAGGGGTAGAAGCTGTTCCTGAATCACTAAGTGTGTAGCTTCAGGCTTCTGTACTTCCTACCTGATGGCAACAGTGAGAAAAAATGCATGTGCTGGGTGTTGGAGGGCCTTAATAATGACTGCTGCCTTTCTGAGACACCACTCCCTAAAGATGTCCTGGATATTTTGTAGGCTAGTACCCAAGATGGAGCTGACTAGATTTACAACCTTCTGCAGCTTCTTTTGGATGATTCTAGGAATGAAGGGGTTAACATATGTGGAGTGTTAGGCAGTTTTGAGCCTGTACACACTGGAATTTAGAAGAATGCAAGGATGAGGATCTCATTGAAACCTACTGAATGTTGAAAGAACTAGATAGGATAGATGTGCAGAGTACATTTCCTGTTGTGGTGGTACCTAGAAATAGAGGGCAGTGCCTTGAAATTGAGGGGTGACCTTTTAGAACAGAAGCAAGGAAGAATTTTTTAAACCAGAGAATAGTGAATCTATGGACTGCTCTGCCACAGACTGGGGTAGAGCCCAAATCCATGGGTATATTTTAGGCAGAAGGCAGGTGTAGGGAACTGGGATCAGCCATGATGGAATGGCGAAGCAGATATGATAGCCGAATTCAGCTCCTATGTACTATGGTAGCAGCACATCTCTAAGTTACCATCAGGCCAAAGAAGCTGCACCAGGCATTTCTAAAAAGTGACGTGCATCCAGAGGAAGCTGCAATTCAGCATGTCACAGATAGAGGTTAAAAAAAAAATCCACAATCAATGGATCTGATTAAAGCTCTGTAATCCGACATCTTAATACGAATCGTAATGAACAATTAATCAGCTGAAACATTTTCACCTTCAATTATATAACCATCTTAAATTGGGTTTTGGAAGGAAATTTTCCTCCAGACTTTATTACAGTTTTGATTCGAACAAGTAGCTGTATTCCAGAGTGGGATGCTAATCAAATCCCACATCATTAAGGCATTTGAATGAGTATGGTATAAAGGTGCCCTGATAACTTATCAGATCTGAATTACGATCTATTTTGCTGATTATCTAAGTATGCTTCTCATATCTTACTCCTTTTAGAGATTTAAATATTTCACTATTTTGTACGTTTATCTTTTTCTCGGCCAGTTTTCCACTTTGGCTTCATGCCCAAGGCTGAGTCATTTACAAAACAAACCATTAAGGTAGAAAGTAGTTCATGACTTGCTGCCTAGCCTGTTCAAATAGAACAAGGAGAGTTATCCTCAAATTCAAAACATCTTCAACACAATGAACTGGAAGATTAAACATTAATTGCTCAATGATATTATGAAAAATGTTCCACTTTCCTAGAACCAATAATGCCAAAGGTCTTGGGACTGTGGATTTTAGAACACCAGTAGTGTTATTTAAAAATAACTATTTCAAAAACAATGGCTCCTGGTTTTGAAGAAGAAACAATGCCAGGAGTAATGAGATACCATTACTATTGAGATACTAAAAAAAAAGATAAAACTTAGTTTGGATTAAGTGCAAGATCTGACAAAAAGGTTTGGGTCTGCGAAAGTGAAGCTGGCAAAGGTTCAGTGGAACTGACTTGAGTGCAGACCATGTTGCTGCCCGCTACTTGAAGGCATCGGAGTTGGCATATGAAAGCAGCGTGCATTGTAACCATGAGCAACCATGTTTCTCTTGTCATCACAAGACCCTGTTGGACATTGATAACCTGAGATGCTATAGGTCTGTTTCCCTTGTTTGGTGGCAAGACGGGCTACGAAGCAGCAGCATAGCCTCAGTTGTAGTGAGGAATAGGTCTCAAGCTGCAGGCTTGACCGCTATTACAGTCCGGGTAAGGAGACATGATGTCTGTGTTCAGTTAGGGGCTGGCCTCTCCTGTTGGTGCTGCCCTCCAGTGTTCAACTGGTGGAATGACAGGCTGGATTGCCAGGAGCCTCAAATCCCATGTTGCTCAGGGTCTTGGACCATACATGCGTTTTGTTGCAGAACTATGTTTCTTTTCCTCTTACTATTTTGAATACATGTTATGTACCTTGACCCCAGAGGAACACTGTCTTGTTCGACTGTATCGATGCACGGTTTGAATAATTAAACTTGATTTGATTTTGGTTTTAAAATCTGGTACATTGCTTTTCCTTCTGCTGCATGACCTGCAGAGCTTTTCCAGTTTTTTAATATTTTGTATTGCCAGCATTTACACTTTTTCCATTTTCTTAATTTGCAATGCTAGTCTCCCCTTAGTGGCTCCAAAGGACATTGCTACCTAGTACTGAATTGTACATAAATACAGTATTACCCACAATGTCCAATAAGCTTGCATGATTAGCTGAGGCCACTGTACAGTTGCATGACCATTTCAAATTCAGCTGAAACATTATTGCCTCCAAAAAAATATATCTTTTAATGAACAGCTTGTTAGAGTTTGTCTACAAACCTTAGGAAACTATTCTGCCAATTTTCAAACTTAGCTGTACAAACTTTCCCAGTAGGCAGCAGGTAGTGTTTGTAGTTCAGACGAAGTTCAAGTGAATTGGGCTAAGGAATTGCAATCACACCTGCACATTTTATTGGCTATTGTCTACATTAAGGCAATAACGAGTCTTTAATTCAAAGAATTAAGTTCTCAGATGACTTAAGATGAGTTTTCCCAAAGTATGTTGGTATTGGAGTGTGCTGCATTAATAGGTTATGTTTGTGGTGGAGAATGGATTCTAACATGAACTGCTTTTAGGCCACGTTATGGATTTGGTCCATAAATACTATAAAGAGCATAACTGCATTGAATTGATGCTATTTATATAAAAGTCAGGCCAAACTGAATCCATATTTAAAGTCCCCACGGCAATAGAGTATAAAGAGCATTATAAAATAATATCCCATTCTACTTTGTGACAGCTAACTCTTGAATTAAAACAGACTTACTATAAGCCACACACTGAACTGTGAATAACCAAGTTTCAGAAACTTACTTTGTAGTAATTCCTTGAATCTGTCCAGCTGACAAGAAAACAATCATTTCCTACATTGGATTAACACCGTTTAAAATGATCACTTTTCATATTTCATCAAATCATACAACACACAAGATTTTTGAACAGTTTATTCACCAGAACAATTCTGACATCTGATGTTTCATTGTCACATTAGATTGGTGGAAAAACTGTCAAGTTCTGAAACAGAGATCAACGTGCAGACCCTAATTATTGTTAACCATTTCTAGATGGCATTTTGAAGAAATAAACACCTTCAAGCTTCTGTAGTTACTTGTCATTTTCTCTGCTGAACTAAACTACAACACATGTAGTATTCAAAAGCGCCTAAACAGTTGGTTGGGAAGATAGCCAAAATTTAAGAAAGAGGATTGAGCCTCCTTTTCAAGAGCAGCCAGCTCTTCTACTGAAGGTGCCAAAGCATCAACATGACCCTTGTACTGGCCACCTGCCAAGAGGAAGAGTAAGAAAGTGAAAATTAAGACATTTAAATCACTTAGTTAGAGATAAAACACTTCAGCTTTTGTGACACACATTCATTACCAAAGAAGTCATTTGAGGTTACTGTTCTTTGATGGAGGTAGCTCAACAAATGTACTTGACCCAAATAATATTTGTAAATATGTATCCATACAACTATATCTAAAATCCCATTCTTTGACAGTAGTGAAGAGAGATCAAAATTGGCAAGAGCATAAAACATGTAGGGACAATAGTGTATGTTACTCCAACTGATTTTGATTCAGACTGAAATGCTTTTTCACGTCTGTAAGCAATGTGACCCCAGTTAACTATTACTCCTTTCTTTCTCCAAAGTATGGGCCAAAGTACAGCACCCAACTTAAGACTTTACTTTCTAAATCTGCAGGAGGCAAAAGCAGAGGGGCTGCACTCAAGCAATGCAAAATTTAATATTGTATTAGTAACCCAGAGGCCTGAGCATTGCTTTACAAGTTCAATTCCCACCATTCCATTGGGAAATTTAAATTTGGTTAAATAAGTAAACCTCAGATTGAAAAGCTTAAGTAATAGTGTCTATACAAGTACCAGACTTTTATAAGAAAGGAGCATTTGGTTCAATTTATAGATTAAAATGTCTTTACCATCTGCTATATAACTTGAATGGATTACTTGAAAATTTCAAAGGCAATTATGTTTGGGCAATAAAAAACACATAGCAGCGCTGAATTCACAAAATAATCTTTCGAGTCAGCAGAAGCATTAATAACTAGAAAGCACAGATTTAATCCGAATAGCAAAAGGAGCAGAGGCAATTAAGAATGTTTAAAAGGGCCAAATTGTTGCATTCTGACTGCACTACCTAAAAGCATGGAGGTGGAGAATTCAAAAACAACTTAAAAGGTGATTGGTTAATTACCTGAAAGGAAAAAAATTACAAAGATATATGTAGGATAAGAGCAAAGGCAATGAACAACTGAGAGATGTTTTTCAAAGAACAAGTATGATATCACACATATAAAAATGGCCTCTGCTTTATGCTTTATGATTTTATTCAAAAATTGTGGTTGAAAAGACTAATGATTTTTTAAAAACTGAGATGTAACATTATAATAAAAGTGCATATCCAAAATACTCACCTCCTAGTGCTCTTTTTTGCCCATAGACTACTTTACCATCAAATTCATCAACTGGAATTTTCAGATCAGGCTCTACTTGAGTGATGATGACATTTAAGTGCTCTTCAACGTCAGTCAACAACTTGTTTAAAAACAAGGTTGGCCAGGGTGGATGGAAAAATAATAAGAGAGAACATTTCTTAGTTGTTAATCCACTCAAGGTCTTTTCACTCACGTGGCATTAAAATAGTGGTACAGAATCCTTGTACTGTATTCTACCAATATTCACATCAGAAAATTCAATCTTATTTTTAAAGGGGATTGAGATAGTTCATATGTTTGAGGATACATAACAAATAGAAGTTGGTTGTACAGTTCCTTGGATAAATCAGAATGGCTGAAGTCTTAACACCATTTTCCGGATTTCTCAACTCCCTTATGGTCAGCCTTCATTGCTCTTTAAGTTTGACAATACCAAACAATATTCACAATCTTTAGAAAACAATTCCTCATCTCCAAACTGGGTAACTCCCTCTGAATCTGTCTTCTGGCTCTGAATCTTCACACAAAGAGGAATGTTTTCCTATTTACTTACAAATTAGGAAGTTATTCATGCCATTGAGCCTTTCCCATTCCCCAAAGTTACTTATTCGTAATCTGTCACATGCCCATCAACTGCGCCCCCCCCCCCCCCCCCGGATTCACTGCAATCATGTATACTTGGGCAATCTATAACAACTAGTTAATGTTTCAGCATATCATTGGGAGGAAAGCAGAGCACCTAGTGGAAACCTACACAGTCATAGGGAGAACATACAGTCTCATTCACAGATTGAACCCAAGTGCCCAGAGCCAGGTCAAAGTGATGCTCTCTTGTTATCTACTGTCATGCCCTTTCAGAATCTTCCATATTTCAATAGAGTATCTCATGCTCTTCGACATCTTACTCTGTACAGGCTTATTTTGGCCAACCTTTCCACTTTCCAGGAACAAAAATGGAAATGCAGCACAAATTAACTTTTTCTTTTAAAAAAGGGGAGTTGGATCAGGAGATATGGTCAATTCTGCTTTTAAATATACAATCTGGTTAAGCTCCTACTTGAATAGCCGTGGTTCCATTCTGATTTAACATAAATATGAGTGAGTTATTTTGAATTATTCACACCTTGTTCTGGATGTAAAATAACTTCTGGACTGTATTTAATGTATTTAAGTAAACTACTTAAGAACTTTTTAAAAGCTATTATTAATGCTTTTTGAGAGAGTGATTTAGATGCATATCATATTTTTACTGAGTTAAGTGTGTATGTAATTAGTTTTGCTACAACAAGTGTATGGGACATTGGAAAAAATGTTGAATTTCCCTATGGGGATGAATAAAGTATCTATCTATCTATTAGAATCTGATCATGTAGTTTCAACACTATAGAAAAGATAACCATTTTCATTTGAAAACAAAGCAAATTATGCAGCCCCAAGAAGTGCTTATTAGCAGTTATAAATCCCTTGGCATGACAACAGACAGCAGAGGGTCAAATATGTGGATTATGGATCAGGCTTTTGCAAGGAGGAAATTTCACAGCATAATATCCTCACCCCCACGTTCTAGATGGCCAACTTCACAATGATTGGTAATTAAATGTTTTAACAGATTAATCCTCATTATTGTTTATTACATTCAGAACCAGTTCAAAGGTTAAACATTTTCAAAGCTCAAAACGTCTTTGTTGCCTTAAAGAGAAGTAGGTTTAATTCTTACTGGTGGAACCAGTACTTTAATGGTGGAGGCAGATACATTAGTGAAATTTAAAAGACTACTAGACAGGTATATGGAGGAATTTAAGGTGAGGGGTTATATGGGAGGCAGGGTTTAAGGGTCAGCACAACAGTGTGGGCCGAAGGGCCTGTACTGTTCTATGTTCAATGTTAAATGTACAGTGTGAATGTCACAGAAAATTGCAAAATGACTTTTTAAAAAATATTGATAATGTTTTGACAACAGCAACCTAAAATGCAAATGTCGGTAAGATACAAAATATAGTAAATTAATGTACCTGCATTTCATTGTACCAAATGGTACATCCTCCTTGATCTTTCAGCCTGGTGTTATAGCAACCTCTTCCACGATTTGGACAGGAATGATACCAGACCTATAAATGGTTAGACATAAATGACGTTCCTTGTCAGTAGTTTTTAAATGCTGGCTACGTGAGCAGAATAAGCTCAGCAGACATTGGATTCAGGGAAACTTGCTGTGTGAATTCAGAATTAGCTTGTGCACAGAAGGCAGAGGGTGACAGTACATGGAATGCATTCTACCTGGAAATCCACAATCGTCCACAGGGATCTCTTTGCGTCATTCTGCACTTCCTCATTCAACTCATTTATAAAGATCTTAAAGTTTAGTAGTGGAGTCATGCATAGTGCAGAAGATTGTTGCAGGTTACAATGGTACATCGACAGGATGCAGAGTTGGGTTGAGAAGTGGCAGATGGAGTTCATTCCAGAGAAGTGCAAAGTGATACACTTTGGAAGGTCAAACTTGAGGAGAGAGTGAAAGGTTAAGTGGCATGATTCTTAGCAGAGGGGTCTTGGTGTCCACTTCCTTAGATCCCTCAAAGTTGCTGAGCAAGTTGATAGGGTGGTTAAGAAAGCAAATGGTGAGATGGCCTTCATTAGTTCATGGGTTCCAAAAAACACGAGGTAATGTTGCTCTCTATAAAACTCTGGTTTGACCACCCTTGTTGTGTTCAGTTCTGGTTGTCTCATTATAGGAAGGACGTGGAAGATTTACCAAAACACTGTCTGGATTACAGAGCATGTCCTATGAGGAAAGGGTGAGCAAGCTAGTGCTTTTCTCTTTCGAACAAAGAATGCAAGGTAACTTGATAAAAGGCATCAATTGAGTGGACAAGCCATCACCTTTTTACCAGAGTGGCAATGACTAATACAAGAGTGCATAATTTTAAGGGAATTGGAGGTGAGTATGGGGGGGGGCTAGGGTGATGTCAGAGGTAAGAGTTTTTTTTTTTACACAGAATACATGGGAGGAGATATATTGATGCGTGCGGGGGAGTATATTGATAGGTTGCATCACAGAGTGGAATGGAAACACCAATGCCCTTGAATGGAAAATCCTATGAAAAGTAGGCCCAGTCCATCCTTCCCCCACCACTGAGCACTTCTACTTGAAGTGTTGTCACAGGAAAGTAGCATCCATCATCAGGGAGGTGGTACAGAAGCCTGAGGACTCACAACAGCAGGCTCAGGAACAGTTATTATCCCTCAACCAGCAGGCTCTTCACTCGACTTCACTTACCCCATCACTGAAATGTTTCCAGAACCTAAGGATTCACTTTCAAGGGTTCTTCATCTCATGTTCTTGATATTTATTGTTAACTTGTTTATTATATTTTTCTTTTTGTATTTGCAAAGTTTGTTGCCTTTTGCACACTGGTTGAATGCGCAGTTGCTGCAGTTTTTCATTGATTCTATTATGGTTACTACTCTGTTATGGTTTTATTGAGCGTACCGGGCAGAAAATAAACCTCGGGGTTGTATATGATGACTTATATGTACTTTGAAAATAAATTTACTTTGAACCATTTTTGAACTTTGATTTGTGATTTGCAGTGGTAGAAAAGTGTAGGTCCATAGTCCTTTACCAACCTGACCCCACTACAAAGCACTACCCTCTGACAATAAAAATTCATGGCAAGAGTCTAAATGGACAAATCACTTTACACATCTTGAGAACCAACTCTCAGTGAAGGCAAGCATCAAAAATAAAATTCTAAACACAAGAGGTTCTGCAGATTCTGGATGCTTTCAATGTATCAACACAGTTTTGGGTATAAGGAAAAGAATTTTCAAATATCAAGGTCTAGGCAAACACACAAAACCCACACTCTATCAGGCAACAGTGACTCCTGCACTCCGGTATTATTTTGTAGGAAAATATCATCACCAATTTCTCTGTAAAATCCTCCAAAGTCACTGTAGACAGAGGCTAGCATCTGCATCATCTCCAAAGCCAACAACCCCAGCAGTGACACCCTAGTTATACAGTTGGCTACACTGGCATTCGCATGCCATTCAGACTCACAGAACAAGGACTCATAAACTTGGTCATGGGAAGGCAGTCAGAGAATAGGATTCAAGGATGTGCTCAAAATGGAGAAAGAATATTTAGAATGGTACAAGAATCCTGAAGTTACACATCAGGAACACTTGGAAAACCTTCCCATGTTGAGGATGAAAGAAGAGGGAAGGTACAAAAATGCATAAACCAGTGAGACAGATTTAAGATTACCAATATGTAAAAAATAAAAGGATGAGCTGAATTTAATTCAGGTCCTTGTCTGACAAGAAAAGATTATGTTGGGCAACAAGGAAATGACAGAGAAATTACAATTGACTTGTGCCCATCTTCACAGAAGACAGTTTCTTGAAAAGGATCAAAGTTCCAGAGACACAGAAATTATTTTTGACAAATCATAACAATTTGAGGTTATGAGCAGAATACTGCTGATAAAGATGAACCTTTTGATGTGACGCACATGAATTTTTATATGGTTTTCAAAAAGGTTACGTAAAAGGGACAAGGATGTTTAGAATCTTGAGAGAGGATCTCAATGAAAAGTATTAAAACCTAACTGGGTTTGGGAGTGCAGATGATCTAATTTCAGTAGATGTCTAGAAATAGGAGGCTGTCTCACCAAAAGGAGTCGACAAATGAGAAATAGATTCCTTTGTGCTGTGTATATACCTCTGGAATTTTACACCCAATAGGGCATTCAGATAAATCAAAATAGCAGTTACTTCATATTAAAAGCTGCTCACTTACAGGCATTATAATGTAAAATCACTTAAAAAAACCATCTCAAACAATAAATTGATTACCTTTTCCTTCTCGGATGCCACCAAGGAAATGGCTAAACCCATTCTAAATACAAAAAAAAGGGTTACTTAGTTGCATTAAAAATAAAATCAAGATTAAGAATTGTATTATGAATGGCACAAAAAATGGCGTTAACACAATTTTGGTGTCTTACCTGTCAGCTCTTCCTACTCTTCCAATCCGATGAACATAGTTTTGTTTTTCATCAGGAAGAGTCACATTAATCACTATATTTGAGAATTTAAAAAAAAATTAGTATTGAGCAAAATTAAACAGCAACAATACTACTATTAGATATTTCACTTACCAAAAGGAACACCACGAATGTCAATCCCTCTGGCAGCAACATCAGTACAGATCAGTAATCTTACATCCATTTTCTAAAATCCAAAAATCATCAAAATATTCAGTTTACTGACTGCAAGATTTTGTTTAACTGCTATACTCTGAACAGAACACGATGAGTGAATGCTATGCTGCCATTCCTAGCTGTCTATCTTCACTGATTTCCAATAAGACAAGCAGTTCTTCAAGATTATACAAATGAAAAGCCAATTAATGAATTTTCAGATTTATCAGACAAACTGATTAACTAGTTTCAGAACTGTTCTGCGGTGAAGTTGCCTTTTGGCATAAGTGTTTCCATCCAATGAAATGAACGGCAATAAATATAGACTCTCAAAGATTGAAGTGGACATCCTCGTGTGCAGCTGCAGGAGATGGTCAAGGTCCTCCTATGCCTTTATTTAAGAAAGGCTGAAAAGGAAAATCTGAGAACTAAAAAAAAACTATCGGATTTATTAGACATGATCTCTCACACACTGACTATCCCTAATCAACCCTGTCTGTAAGCCTAACATCCATGGTAGGCAAGTTACTAAAGGGGATTCTGAGAGATAATATATTAATTTGGAAAGACAGGGTTGATTAGGGATAGTCAGTGTGTGGGAGATCATGTCAAATGAATCTGATAGTTTTTCGAACAAGTAATCAAGAAGGTCAATGAGATCAGGACAGTAGATGTGGTCTACATCAGTAAGGCTTTGATTTGGCTCTGCATGGTAGGCTATGGGAAGTTAGATCACGTTGGACCCAGGTACAGGTGGGTAAGTCGATACACAACTGATGGTAGAATACAGTATGTGATGTTGGAAGATTGTTTCTGGAATTGGAGACCTATGACTAGAGCTGTTCTCTATGATCTGATGCTAAGCTCACTGCTATATGTCATCTACATCAATGATTTGGATGAGAATAAACAGAGGACACAAAACATAGGTAGTGTCATAGCCAATACAGAAAGCTATCAGGAATTATAGAAGGATCTTGATCAGCTGCGTAAGTGGGTTGAGGAATGGAACATTAAGCTTAATTTGGGTAAGTGAAAGATGTTGCATTTTGGGAAGATAAATGAGGGCAGGATTTTCAAAGTGAATGGTAGGGCTCTGGGGAGTGCTGTAGAATAGAGGGACCCAGCACTGCAAATACATGGTTTCCAAAAAGTGGTATCACAAGAAGACAGAGTGGCAAAGGTGTTTTTTGGCATGTCACCCTTCAGTCAGGGCACTGAGTATAGAAGTTGGAATACTATATTGCAATTGTATCAAAGTGTTGGTGCGGCCACATATGGAAACTGTGCTCAGTTTTGATTGACCTGTATTGGAAAGTTGCCATTAGGCTGGAAAGTGTGTAGAGGAGATTTACCAGTTTGTGGCTGGGATGTGTGGCACTGAGTTAGAGAGATTGAGCACGTCGGAACTTTATTCTCTGGGGAGGTAGGACATTGAACGGTGATTTTAAAGGTGCATGTAAGATTATGATGGGGTATAGATTGTGCACATTGACCCTGTCTTTTTCCCTAGGGTTTGGGATTCAAGAACCAGAGGACAGAAGTTTACGATGGGGGGGAAGAGATTTACTCAAACCCAACGATTGCTCTTTCACCAAGAAAGTGGACTGTATATGGAGTGAGCTGCCAGAGGAAGTGGTTGATGCAGGTGCATTAACAACATTTACAAGGCACTTAAGCAGGTATATGATAAGAAACGTTTAGAAGGATATGGGCCAAAAGCAGGCAAATGGGACCAGCTCAGATGGGAATCTTGGTCAGTATGGACCTGATGAGTCACAGGGCCAGTCTCTATGCTGTATGGCTCTATGATAGCTCTGACACTCCCGATGGGTGGTGGCCCTTTTCAATTGTTTTGTGAGTGACGCTTGTTCTTCTTGCTACCCCATATTATGCTTTTACATTAGTGAGTACCAATTTGTCATTGAAGGTCTGCAGTGATAGATAGAAATAGTCATTTCATAAGTTTTCCACTTCGGGAACAGGACAAAGTAAGCGCATACACCTCGAGGTTAGTGATGAATGTAAACAACACATAATTGACCACAAATCCTTGGGCAACATAACAAAGAAATTAGCACAATAGTCAGCTTTCCAAAAATACAACAGCAAATTTCATATGATCTCAGTTTAAAGTTAGTTCAATACATAAATGAATACTCTTTTCTAGAGTAAACATTGAATTCTTCATATTTAAAAGCTACAAGTTATTAATTACTGGGTGTTTCAAATGTTTACAAAATGAATTATTTTTTCCTCAAAGAACTGGCACTATGGAGCTCATCCAAAATATAAAATGAAACCATCACTTTAACACAAGATTTTGTAGCTTCTGTTACTGGCTTTTAAGTTATTTTGTCCTTTCTCTGCATCTACTTAGTCACATAAAGCAACCACTAGCATTTAGTTATGTAAAAGGCAAAAAAAAAAAACATTTGATGCAGTTTAAAACAGAAAATGTGCAAAACCATTAACAGGTCAGGCAGCATCTGTGGAATGCAAAACTGTAAACTTCTGACAAAGAATCTTTGGCTACATCCACACTAGACCGGATAATTTTGAAAACGCCGGTTTTGCGTAAAAACGATAGGCGTCCACACTATGCGTTTTTGAAAATATCTCTATCCACATTGAAACGGAGATTTTGGTGAATCTCCTCCTACTGGGCATGCGCAGGACACATCTACTGAAAACAAGCGACATGTTTGGTGTTGAATCTTGCCGTAAAAGTGCGCGTTTGTGTAGTTACAGACTAGAAAAACTCAAAATGACGGACAGCTGTTGGCTCTCACACAGCAGAACTTAAAACTAAAAAAAACAAATACTGGAGCGTATGGAGGCAACCAACAGGGAGTTCACGGACAGATTGACCCGGCTGATGACGAACATTGAAAAACTGACTAACTCTGTTGCATTAATAAACCACCTTGTTAAATGTTTGGTTTTAATGTCTGCATCAGTGTCATCTTGTATTTCCATACAATGTTACATTAGGCTGTTACACATCTATTGTCAGAGAAGTACTTGCATAAATAGGTAAACCACCTTCATACGAGCAAGGACAGAAAACAGGGCAAAGTGAATATACTTATTTATTCAGTAAGTTATGGGTCCAAGTATTTGCTGAGTACATTTCTAACTCTTCTGGCATCAGTCTCATTGCCATCTGTTCTGAAATTGTTAGGTTGTGTTCAAGAAAACAATGAAATAGCACGCTGCCGTCTGATAGCGTTTTCAGAAGTCTCCCGTTACCCCGTCCACACTGATCTGCCCGAGCAGCGTTTTCAAAAATACCCACCCTGGAAAGCGTTTCTGAAAAGCTCCGGTTTTGGGGGACGAAAATGCCGTTTTAGTGTGGACGGAGGGTAAAAACGAAGAGAAAAAGCTTCGGTTACGGATTTATCTGGTGTAATGTGGACGTAGCCTTCATCTTGAAATATTAACTGCCCACAGAAATTTCCCATCTTGCTGAGTGTTTCCAACATTTTCAGCTTTTATTACTTCACATTAACATTTGAACTGAATACACATTTAAGCATACTGAATCACTGATGACAATTTTCTTAGTATTGTTTTTTTAAAAGTTATATACTTTGGAAAACTACTCAACACCTAGTGTTAAATCTTATTTTTAGAAAATCACACATGTAAAATACAACAAAAATAGTCATGCATTGAGAGTTAGAATTGCTAAAACATCTTCCAGCTATTTAGGACCAATATATACACAACATAACAAAGTCAGTCATAAGTACCTTGAATCTTTCCAAGTTTTGCTTTCTTTCATTTGGCTTTCTATCACCATGCAAACAAACACAAGAGAACTGATGTCCCTTTTTATCTGGGCCTGAAACAGGAAATTGATTTGATGTGAGAAACACACACTCAAAGCAAATAACCAAAACAAGCCTTTAGAACTAACTCACCTCCTCCCATCTGAATAAAATATTGCTCCATATTATCACAGTCAATCTTTGTCCTACAAAAGATGATTGCTTGATCCATCTTGTGTTCTTTGATTGCACGTATAGTATATTCACCCTTTAGTATTTTAATAGCTTCAGACCACATCTCTAGAGAAGCAATAAGGAAATTAAACAGAAAATATTGTATGCAAAATTAAAACTAAACAGTTAAGTGCCAAGAGCAAAACAACAGCAAGAGATCTCTAGATAAAAACATCTAACTCCCTTAGTGACTCACGAACAATCTGAAGTACTGAAAGCAAATTCATAAGTAGATTTCCAACTGATATCATACTAGTTAACTCTGCAGTTGATGCTTTCATCATTTGATGGGCCCATCATAGCGCCCAAATGTCATCAGGGTTTGTTTTCAAAATCATGAAGCCAACAACTACAAAAGTGCGTTCAAATAAAAAGTGGAAAGATATAAAAGTAACAAAAAATAAGAAAGTTGAAGGAATATCAAAGAGAATGGAACTTAGAAACATAGAAAACCTACAGCACAATACAGGCCCTTTGGCCCACAAAGCTGTGCTGAACATGTCCTTACCTTAGAAATTACCTAGGGTTACTCATAGCCCTCTATCTTTCTGAGCTCCATGTACCTGTCCAGGAGTCTCTTAAAAGACGTCATCGTCTCTGCCTCCACCACCATTGCTGGCAGCTGATTCTGCGCACTCACCACTCTCTGCATAAAAAAATTACCCCGATATCTCCTCTGTACCTACTTCCAAGAACCTCAAAACTATGCCCTCTCATGCTAGTCATTCCAGACCTGGGAAAAAGCCTCTGACTATCCATACGATCAATGCCTCATTGTCACGCTTTCTATGTTTCTATCTAAGTTTGTCTTCCAGTTGGACAATGAGCCAAAGCACAATGCCAGAACAACCATGGAGTAGCTTCAAATGAAGAAAATTCATGTCGTTGAGAGCTGCAGTCAGTGTCCTGACCTTAACCCAACTGAACATCTCTGGCAAGACCTCACCGTCATTGCTCAAGATGAGATTGCGGTGCTACTGCAGTCCATGCAAAACCATTACTTACAATGCATGTGGTACAGCTTAATTAAAAAAAAACATCTCAAGGGGCAGAATATAATGTACGTAGAGGAAATTGTGCTTTAGTACAAAATGTCTTACTTAGATTGAATCAATTCTGAGCACCAAATCTCAGGAAGGATAAACTAGTTTCGGAGGTGGTGTACTGAAGCATACAGAAACAAAATAATAAATTATATCAATTGGTTTCTCTTCCTTCTAGTTTAGGAGGTTGAGGAGTAAGGCAACTATGATGTTGCAAATGATCATGATATGATTTAATAGGATAAAGGAAATTCTTTCCTATGATAGAAGACCCTTTATATATGCAATGTCCTCAAGGTACTAAATGTTCTAACATTTCTCTGAAAAAATTATTTCTTGATGAGCTTTAACGATTTTGAACTCAATTAATGTTCACTGATCTTGAAACTTTCACATTTCAGAATGTCTGCTTGCACAAAATATCAAGTTTTGTAAACTAATTTGATGTGAGGATGTAAAACATATAATGAAATTGTACTGACCAGCAGTATTGGCACCTGGTCTTGTGTTATCTTTAGCATGAACTTCATCGGTCTGAGCAGGAGAAACAAAACAGATTACATATTTTAACATTCCACTAATTTATACTTCATTTTTAAAAAAAAGTACATTTCCAAAGGAGTTTGCTAAGTAGGTGGTTTAGAGGGAGGTAAAGGAAGACAACAGTATAAAAAGAACTTCTGATGAAAAAAAAGGTAAATTGACAAACATACATTGACAAATAACCTCTCTGTTGAGGTTACAGGTCACGTACACCAAGGTAAGTAATCTATCCTTTTTACCCGGATATGTCGTCCAGCTTTCTCCCAGTTTCGATCTGTTTTTGGATTAACTCGTACAACAACGTGATGTACAGTTTCAGGAACAGAATCTTCTCCTTTCAGGTCCACCCAGGTTGGGAAGTGCATGATTTTCTCCGAGAGTTTTTTAACATCAAATGAATGTAGTGTAGCAGAGCAAACGATCACCTAGGCAAAGAATGATAAAAGCCATAATACTCAAAATTGGAAAGGCTGATCTCACAATAATCAAGGAAAATTGCAAACCTGCTATGAATTTGTACTGTAATAGCTCCTGTCATTAGATTTGCCACACACCTACATCATCTTTACAATGAGAAATGCCTATGTGCCAAACAGAATTAATGTTGCAATTATAACTAAAAAAATTTGGTGCTTCAAATCTGTTCCACAATACGCAAGATTATAGTGGATCTGATCCTGGTTTCAGCTTTAGTTCCCAATGCCTGTCACCATGATCTCCAGCACTTAAATTACAAAATATATCTTAACTTTGATTATATTTAATGACTTAGCCACTGCACCTCTCTTTGGATAGAGGGTTTTATAGTGCCTTGATAAAGTATTCAGACCCTGCAAATATTTTTACACTCTACTGACTCATTTTCTAAATTTAAAATATACTGAAGTAGGATTTTGATTTAATCTACAAAACACTACTCATCATATAAATCAAAAGAAAAATTCCCAAACCTGTCAATTTATTTAAAATTAAAAATCAAAATAGCGAGGTTGGATAAAGTATTCATCCTCCTTGTAATTACCATGCTAACTTTCCTCAAGAGCAATATATTACCTTACCAACTCACTCAATCTGTTGATGTAAAAAAATTTGTGGATCACCTGTTTTCAATAAATTGAAACACCCCCTCTCACTGTAAGGTCTAACAGCATGGTAGATTTTCAGCAGACCAAACCAAAATGAAGGCAAAAGAGCCTTCCAGACAAGGCGGGGAAATGATAATAGATAAGCACAAATCTGAGGAAAGGGACAAGACCAACTCAAAGGCACTGAGCAAACCTCAGAGCAGTCCATCGTGAAAAAGTGGAAAAAAATATGAAACCACACTGCTTAGGTCAGGGTGTCCCTCTGAACTTAGTCACTGGAGAAGAAGAGTACTTGTAAGAGAGACTACTGGTGACACCAACAGTCATTCTGAGTAGGCTGCAGAATTCAGTGGCTTCAACTGGAGATGAGTTTTGTGGCTCCACAATCTCTAAGACCGTGCGCAAAAAGGGTACTTATGGAAGAGTGGGAAGGAAGCAGCCCTGGCTAAAAAAACCCATATCCTTGTCCTTAAAGATTTTGAAAGATACTGTAAAGATGTGGAAGGAGGATTTGTGGTCAGATGAGACTAAAGTGGAACTTTTTGGCCTCAACATTAAGTGGTAGGTGTGGTGAAAGTCTAATACTGCACATCAGCCAAGTAACACCATCCCTATGGTAAAATACAGTGGAGGTAGCAATCATACTATGGGGATGCTTTCAGCAGCAGGGACTGGAAATCTGGTCAGGGTTGATGGGGAGATGAATGCTGCTAAATACAGAGAGACCCTGGATAAAAACCTGCTTGCCTCTGATAGAAAGCTGAAACTGGAGAGGAAGTTTGTCTTTCAGTTGGACAATGACCCAAAGCACAATGCCAGAGCAACCATGGAGTAGTTTCAAATAAAGAAAATTCATGTCCTTGAGTGCTGCAGTCAGTGTCCTGACCTTAACCTGATTGAACATCTCTGGCAAGACCTCAAGATTGGTGTCCACCACTGCTCCCCAACTAAGCTGACACAACTTGAGGAATTTGGCAAGGAGGAATGGGCAAATCTTTTTCCATCATGTTGTGCAAAGCTAATAGAGACTATTCTGTACCCAAAATGACTACTGGCTGCAATAGCTGTGAGAGGTTGTTTAAGTACTGAGCAAAAATTGTGTGTGTGTGTGTGTGGGGGGGGGGGGGGGGGGCGGGGTTGGATACTTTTGAATTGCTGACATTTGAGTTTTTAATTTTTCATGCTTTGCCATTTTTCCAGTTTTTGGGCTCTACAGTGATAAAAGGAGCATGTGATCTATAAATAAAAATTCTCAGTTAAATTGATCAAAATCAATACTGTGATACTCATTTATGTGAACAAAGATTTGGATGCTGAATAATTCTGCAAGGTTCTGTAAAAATTCCTCCCATCTCAGTAATTCCTTATTTGAAAACTATGCTCCTAGTTTTAGATTCCCACAAAAGCATCAGCATTTCCTTTGCAGTTTTCTGCCAAACTCAGTTAGGAATGGGATCTTCCCTAAGATAACACCTCAGTCTTCTCAACTCCAGGAATCAATCTATTGATCATTTTTTAAATTGCTTTCAATGTATGTATAGACTTCCATATACAAGAGGTATATAGTACATGACTGAATTTGCATTACCTGCAATCTCTTGCCATCAGATGTTATTTGAGGGATCTGAGAATGCATTCTTGTAATGAAGTCAGAGTATCCTTGTGTAAGTAATCCATCCTACAAAGAGGCAACTACTTTAGATGTTCCCTTATTAGTCATAATAAAAATAAATGATAGAATGGAATTATTCTGTATTGTGTTTAGTTTACCTGTACATCATTTATTCAGAATAGTACTTCAGAATACTATTCAGAATAATTCCATTCTACCTATACAAAAGTTGTTGATTTGTCTACCACCAGCATGAGAAAGCATGATTTTGTACAACTCTTTCTTTACATATTGATCCATTTTAGTATAGTTTAAGCAAGAGGCACAGCAAATTAAAACAAAATGCAATACTGTAGTGTTGACAAGAGAATGCACTTCATTTAGAAACACTTCTGGATTTTTCAGATAATGTAGGATAAACATACAATATGCCCAACATTAAGTAATAATATTATGAGCCGTCTTTGAACACTAAAAAATAATAAATTGGAACAAATTATTGTCCATCTCACCAAGCACCAAATTAGCTGCTGAACATTCACATATGCAATGTTTACCTAATGGAATAATTAATAATGAAACAAAGGAAATTTAAAGAGGATGGGGCGTGAACAGAAAAATTCAATACCACTGTTAACATAAATATTATTCAATTGAGATTAGGTGATTATGAATTTTTAATTATGACAAAGGATCACTTACAGCTTCATCTAGCACAAAGAACCTAACTTGGGAAAGATTTAGTTTTCCTGTTGAGACAAGGTCATCAATTCTTCCTGGAGTTCCAACAACAATATCTACCTACAAAACAGACAAAAATATTTCCATATAGAACTTCAAATGTACTCACACTTCACTTAAATTACTAGATAAAAATAAAGTCTAGGATTATACCACATTTTTTCCTCATCTTTTAAGGTGAATTTTAAAAAAGCTGAATTTTTTTAAATACTGATTGTAGATGTAGGACAATGCAAGCCACATGAACAATAACTGACAAATGGTCCTCTGTACACTTCTCTTAAAAAGTAAAGACTAATACTTCAAAATTAAGCATCCAAATCAACAACTTTGATGGTGCTAATTAATTTAATTCAAGGAAATTTCTAAAGCTTTACATTTGCTTAAAAACTGAAAACACAAGCTTTTTCGTATTTTATTGTTTAGAACATTAAGAGGCAAAGTTTACAGAGCTTTACGCTTCAGTAGACTACTTAAAAGGTGCACAGTTATTAAAACTGTGTGAAAAAATATTCATGCCATTTTTCAAGATAATTTACATATAAAATTAAAATAGATAATGATAACAAGATAGAGCAACTTAAAATTAAAAAGAGCTTAAAATGGTCAAAGTTTAGAAAATGCCAAGTGACAATTCAGAGATCATTCAATTGAGTTTGGTCAGATAGCCATCCTAGCTGACGTTCAACTAAAATCAATGTGCCTCCATCACATCAAAAATTTTTAGTATTAGCATAATACATCTTGTTAATGACAAATGGGAGTAAAAAGTGTTTTGATGAAAATAAAATTGGATTTTTCTCCGGACAGGAATGAAAATTCTATACTACTTTTCATTACTTGCCCAATGTGTTTTACAACCAGTTAAGTTGTTCAGAATATTATCACATGTTCAGTGCAAAGAATGCCAATTACAGTTGGTTGAAAAATGTTTTTTTTTAAATTCATGCAGAGTTTATTTTTATTGCTTTATTCAGCTTTTTCCAAAAAATGCTAGATAAATAAGAACCAATATATTTGTAAACAACTCCCAGAAAAACTAGGAAACTTACTCCTTGCTCTAGGACAGCGAGCTGATCTTTTGCAGACACACCACCAATAATTAGGAGCTCCCTAAAACAAACAAAAACATAAAAACTAAGGAATCCTTCCAGAAGAATAAATAATTAAAAGTTTCCGAAGACTAAAAGAAACATGACCATGACAAGTCATCCTTAATCAGTGTTAAGCTGACATTTATTCCAGACGCTACAGCAAATTAACATACACATTCCTTGCACATCTAATTAAAATTGGCTTTTTTGGGAACTTTTCAAATTTCCAGTGTGATGAGTGAAGTCTGAACATCTCAGAAGCAATAAAGATGAATTTTTAGATGATGACATCCTGTCTTTTCTGAACTAAACCCTGAAACCTTCCCACATCTGAAGAGGAAAACAGTGGGATATTAAGACAGAAACACAGAGACTGCAGATGATATAACAAAAATCAAAATGCTAACTACTGAAGGAGCTCAGCAGTTCAAGTAGCATCTGTGCAGCAAAAGGAACTTGTTGTTTCAGGCTGAAACCCCGCATCAGGATATAGAGTTTAGAGGGAAGGTAGCCAATATAAAGAGACAGGGAGAGGATGGGAGGGGCTTGTAGTTAGGTAGACAGAGGGATGGGCAGATGAAGCTGGGTGGAGAAGGGGAGAGAGCAGGGGTGTGACTGGGAGACACGATGGTAGAAGCCAATATACAAAAAAAAAAGGTGGGGCAGACAGAGACCGGTGAGGGGGAGTAGAGGATGAAGGTGGAGACACAGGCTGAAGGATGATTTGTGAAGACACAAAGTGCTGGAGTCTGATTAGCAGATGGAAGGGTGAGTTAGTAGGTGAATGGAACCAGGAGAGGTAATTAAAAAAATGGAAGGACGAGAGGTGAATTTAAGGATTGAGAGAGGGGAACACAGGCGGTAAGTTACCTAAAGTTGGAGAATTTAATTTTCAAACCACTGGGTTGTAGAATAGCCAGGCAGATTGAGGTGTGATTCTTTCAGTTTGTACTTCACCACTGTTGGGGTGAGGCCAAGGATAGACAATTGGTGTGGGAATAGGAAGGGGAGTTGAAATTACAAACAACTGATTCAACGATGCTAGCAACAAAGTACTGAAAAAATTTCCAGAGATGGAAAGCTGAAACAGCGATGGACAAAGGCACAAGGATACATTAGAGTTCAATTTCTGAAATGAAAGAACCAAGATAATGCCAAAATGAGTGGAGGAGCATCAGTAACAAAATCATCCTCCAATGGAGAGAATGGTGAAACAGAAAAAGAAAGACCAACACATCTTAAAATGGATGTGAAAGAGACAGTGTATTGAAATTACCTTAGCTTGGGATCAGTAATATTTTTCTTGAATTGCTTGACATTATTGAGTGTTTGCTCTGCCAATTCCCTGGATGGTTCAATGATGAGAGCTTTAGGAGCATTTGGCAAGTTTTTAGCTTGACCCACAAGTGCAGTGCCTGAAAAGGATGAATTAATAACACCAAATGAACAACAGCTGTACGCATATTTCTATGCACCTGCACCGGGAGAGCAAACTGCAGGGAAGAGTTAAAAATGAAGGTATATCACAAAATAATTTAGCAATATTATTAACATGAGAAAATCATCTGATATTGGAAATCCAAAACAACAAACACGCACAAAATACTGGAGGAACTCAGCAGGTCAGCAGCATCTATGGAAATGAATAAATAGTAGACGTTTCAGGCTGAGACCCTCCTTCAGGACTGAGAAGGGGGAAGATGTCAGAATAAAAAGATGGGGGGGGGGAGGGGAAAATTATTTTCCATTTTAAGACATATCCTGAGGCAAAGTTATTTGCAAGGTTTGGAATTTCTGCATCATCCTCCAACTTTCATTTGCTTTCACCCACTTTATGAAATCCTTCTTAAAATCCCTTGTCTCAGTTTCGTGTTTTTTTTTTTAAAAGGCTTCTTTCAAAGATATCTTTTTCATTAACATTTGAGCATCACCCTTAACCTTTTCCTCCATGGATTAGCATTTACCTCCAAACTTTACTCCAAAGATAGAGTATAACAGTGTTGTCCTGTCAGGTTTACATTTTCACCAGCCAAACTTCTGGCTGTCTCCCACTCACCCATCCATCTCGTATTTATGATTGAAACCAGCCCATACTTTCAAGGCTTAGCAACCATTAAAAAAATCTGTCTTTTCCAATTTTCCACTTGCTACTCCACAATCATTACGATCTATTTTCTTCGATTCCGGTTCCATCCCAGATTTTGAAACTGCTCTATGACTGGTAATCATGACATAATCGTTAGTTTGGGTCCAAAAGTACTGGGATTCTCTCTATATTTCTACAACGTTCTTTAAAACAGATTTTGCTCACTAAGTATTTTGCATATGTAAACCAGCACCAAAATTTGTTTCACAGTGCTCTACGAAACATATTGCAGAATTCTGCTTCATTAAGATTAGCGTTATTGTATTTATGGGGCAGCATGGTAGTGCAGTGGTTAGCACAACGGTTTATGATACAGGCAAAATGGGTTCAATTCCTGCCATTGCCTACAAGGAATTTGTAAATTCTCCCCATGAGGGTTTCTCTCCGTGAGGACCACATGGGTTTCGTCTGGGTGCTCCGGTTTCCTCCCATGGTCCATGGATGTGGTAGGTTAATTGGTCATTGTAAATTGTTCTGTGATTAAATCGGGCGATTGCTGGGCAGCATGGTTCGAAGGACCAGAAGGGAATACTCTGCACTGTATCCTAATAAAAAAGGAGTCTTGGGAATCTTTACAAAATAGTTAAAAACTTACAAACGAAAATTAAAAGGAAGATATGCCAGGCCTGAAAATCTCAACACAAACATACAAAAGTTAGTATGTTGCTTCAGAGGTTAGAAAAGCTGAGTGTTTGCTGGTAAAATTCAAAAGTGCAATCTGCAAATTCTCAATGGTGATCTTTATTAAAAATGGCAAAGAATATAAAATTAAGTGACTGCAAGTTATCTCAATCAGATAAAATCAAAGAGTACACAACATAACAGTAAGGTTAACTTGTTAGAAGGAGATTACTCTGCTGCAGCTACCAGCACCATTCTACTCCCTGTGTTTTCTACCTCATTTCAAAATTCTTCTCAAAACTGAATATAAACTCTAGGAGACTATTAAGAATATTGCTAGTCAGAATTGTTTGAATATCTGTGAAGAATCAATGTATGAAACAGTTGTAGTTTAAAAAAAAAATTGGAGATTGTAGAGTTCCCTCCAATAGCAGCCACACTGTTGGAAACTTGCAGAGAGATGTTTATAAAAAAAGAGGATACGGTCTTGGGAGATTTTGAATTTTAAACACTGGACAAATCAAACTGCCAAAGCAGCTTGTGGACCAAGTTTACAGCATGCATTCCAGAGTTTCCATAACAACCTATCACAGATCAAAATGGGGATCAGTATTTCTGTGGTGTAGGAAAATTCATTTGTTATGTCATAATAAGCAAGCTTCTGTTGATTAAACCAAGTTCAAGAGCAAAATTAAATCAAAACTAATGTCTTACATATAACTTATTTGGTTATGAGGACCAAGATGGATGAACTAGTTTGAGAAATTAGTGTGTAACATGAAACAAAGGTTAAGGTTAGTTAAAAAAAAATTTGCAAAAGGAACAAACATGAAAATTAGAATTTTAATTGTCAGGAATGATATAAACTAAAGAGGATCGAGGAAAAAGAATGAAGATGTAAAATATAGAAAATATAAATCAAAATAAAAAAGCTTAAAGCAAATAAGACTGTAGTAAAAGTAAGCACGAGCCCCAAGATAGGAAAAATAATAAGTAATGGAATAGCAAGATAGAACAGTAAATATCTTGCCTGTCTTTACAGTACAAACAGATAGATATAATATAGTGAAGAACCAAGCGGCTAATCAGACAGAGAAACTTCAAATATTTAAAGCAGAAACTGTAGAAATTAATGGAACAGAATCTGATACCTAAAAAACCCATGTCTTGGGGATTCTATAAGAAATCACTACAGAGGAGGCATTGGCAGTGATTATCCAGAAGTATCTGGATTCTGAATGGTCCCAACAAATTGAGCAGCATCAAACCTCCATGCAAGAAAGATGAGACAGTGAAAATAAGGAGCAAATATATTAATCTGACACTGAGAAAATGCTGAAACCCCGTTTTATTACCTTGGATATTTTAGGATTTTTCATAAAGATGATTAGACAGGCACATGGCTTTACGAAGCAAATAGTGAAACTTGAATGTATTGATAAGTAAGACAAATATTAGTTAGGATACCTATGGAAATCAAGAATTTGGGGATCAGATTGGAAAAAGAAGCCAAATGCAAGAATTAGTAATGGCCGTAATAACACATACTTGAGTGGCTTACATCTCCTCATTATAACCTTTGCCATAATTCTAAAAGATAAGCACTGTTCAACACTTGTTTAATTTTTCTAATCTCACTCAATTGCTGCCACACTAAGGTTAAGTTTCTCCTTAAATTTTACCTTGAACCAGTGTGACAACATAATCTGGAATTCTTAACTCCCAAAGCAATAGACTGTCAATGATATTCATTTTGGTAAAATATATAAGACTAATCGCAGCATTATTTAAATAACTTAAAATCATTTACTGACAACATACCAGTTTGCTGAGTTTTTACAACATGACCATCGGGTGCCTTGCTTAATGCCTGAAAGCCATCTTTTGGAGGGTATTTGAATTCTTCTTCACCAAAGTTAAACTTCAGCTCAGCATTCTAGGATCCAACAACAAAAGCTTTCAGTTTATTAAAAACATTTTCTAGACATTTTTCTCTAATATGTTTAGGAAAGTTACCTTTAAAACACAAGCGGCAAAGAAAGCTTGGTTCATTAGATGTGAAGGAATATCAAAAGCATGGCCAAGGTCTTTCCCTGGTTAAAGAAAGAAAATCTTCTGAGTAGTTAATTTTCCCAACTGTTTGGTAAGAATAGGAGGACACTAAAGCAGCCTGTATAAGCTTTTAACAATGTTAGTCAAACCACAAATCTCCTCTTAAATATTTATGGACAGGAGAAGTGAAATTATTAATCACGTATCTGAAGCACACATTTCTTCCAAATACAGCTTAGTTGTCAGTTATTCCTATACTTCATCAGCAATACCTATTAAGAGTAGCATGTCTAACAATCAAATTAAGTTGCTAGTCTAGGAAAGATGAGGTTATAAATTGAATCTAAATCCTAAATCATAAATATTCTTGTAAACCAGCATTATCAAGTTGAAAGCATAAAATGCAGAATACTTTGAAGCAAACTTACCATTTTTTGAAAATTTTAAAATGTTGGAATCAAGATCTATGTAGCATCCAATCGTATCATGCATAGTATACTCCTAAATAAAAGCAATTTTACATGAAATATTAAAGACATTGTTGTTGAAATTAGCTGAATAAAAATAAATCTTATAATATATCAGTACCTCTCCATAACTCTCAAACTGTTTGCAGTTGGACTTCTTTCCAGTGCCACCAAAGCCAAAACCAAACTTGTCAGTTCCTGTTCAGATACCCCAAAATAAAACCTATCAATTCATGACTTAAGTTAAGGTGTTTGCAAACAATATTTACAGCACGCAAACTAGTCCTTTAAGTTTATTCCTTTCTTGTGTCAAAGCTCTACATGATCACATTTCAACTAAAAATTTGCCAACCACAAGCTAACCATCAGCTGTTCATCTTAGCTCCCTCTTAAATAATATGAAATTTGCTTCTTTTTCCACTTCTGATAATATTCTGCATGAGAGCTTCCACTCACTTTCTTTTAGATTCATTAGATGTTAGTGTATTGAAGTTTCCAATTTTAGTTCACCTTACAAGTAGAATATCTTTATGTTCACAAAGTAAAGATAATCACATCTGAATAATCTTAAAGACTACTGTCTGTTACTGTTCAATCTACACTCTTCTGAAAGGAACCTGTGTAATACATGTTTCATTAGGCAATAAAACTTGCCTTTTAGAACAACTTTGACATATTAGAAATGTGCAAAACAACAAATTACAATACATATAGCATTCTGTGCAGTTGACTTTTGTCAACAATTCTCAAGTATAAACAATTCAGATGAGGTAAAAATATAACAGAAGAAAGCATTGCTTTGTGCAAGGAATGCTCTGTTATATGAATTTAAGAAAACTGACAAGTAGAGTATTAATGTTTAAAGATACTTCAAAGATCACAAATGACTTGCTCAGCACAGCATAAATATTAATGAGTATTTTGCACCATCTCATCTCTCAAAAATAAGAGTGACAATTTAAGTGTAATATAAAATTAGCAATTGTAAGCAATGTTTTCAACCACATTGTTACAAACAGAAAAACCTGAACAGACCAGCTGATATAAATCTTGAGTCCACAAGGAGATGGTCCCTAGTGTCTGGTTTAAAAAAAAATACATGCATAGCTCCCATCTATTGAAATAAGACTATTTGGCCTAAGCATCGAAACTGTGAAGGTGATGACACTCGCATAAATATACTCTGCTGCATTTAATGTTATTTAACAGGAATATATTAAATAAATGAAAGAGCTCACCAATGTGATAGATAAAATTACTGAAAATTGATATTTAAGTTAATTAACTCACCTAAATCCAGTGAAGCCTGCATAGTAGACCATCCAATTCTGCATAAGCCTTGGTCATGACAATTCACTTCATAGTAATATTTACCTACACAACACAATATAATACATTTTAACACTATCTTCTCTTCAAAAAGCACTAACATCAATAAATTTAGAAAACCTATGCTGCCATTTGAGCAAATCTTGGTCCAATTAAACTAATTAATATATCTAAACCATCATGTGGAACAGATGAAAACAAAGCACATCATAACTCTTACCTTAAATCAGCTGTTTTTTAAGCAATACTAAAAGGCTACATTTCCAAAGTTACGTTAAAGCTTATGATCCAAGTTAATAGAGGCAAATCAATCTTTGATATGAAAAATCATTAAAGAGCTATAATTCAGATGTTCATATCATAGAAATTGATTCAATTATCTATGATAATCTATGATACACAAGACTTGCCTTTTTTCACTCCCTTAGTGGATCTGCATCCATGCCACTCTTTTATTTCCCTGCTTTGGCAGCACAGTCCATCTGCCCCAATAGCTGGAGAAATGTCAAAATGAGAGATCTGTGAGAAACTTTGTTCAATGTTAATTATCGAAGTAAATAACCCTGAGATTCATTTTCTTATGAGCATACTCAATAAATCTACAGAATAATAACTAAAACATAATCAATGAAAGACAGCCCAACTAGGGCATTCAACCAGAGTGCAGAAGACTGCAAACTGTGCAAATACAAAAAGATGAAACAAAAAAGCAATAGATATTGAGAACATGAAAGGAAGAGTCCCTGAAACTGAGTCCATTGATTGTGGGAACATTTTAGTGATGAGGCAAATGAAATTGTCCTCTTTGGTTCAAGAGCCTGTTGGTTGAGTAGTAACTGTCCCTGACCCTGATGTTGCGAGTCCTGAGGCTCTTGTTCAAAGGTTCATTTATTGTCAAATTATACAACTCTGAAATTCTTCTTCCCTTGATTCTTGTTCCTTCTTCCTGATTGCAGCAGTAAGAAGAGAGCATGGCCTGGGAGGTAGGGGTTCCTGAAGATGGATGCTGCTTTCCTGCGACAGTGTTTCATGTAGATGTGCTCAATGGTAGAAAGGACTTTACCAGTGATGGACTGGGCTGTATCCACTACTTTTTGTAGAGGCGTTGCTGTACTTACTCATAATTGTACGAATGTGCTGGGCCCAGGACAGATCCTGGGAAATAATACCACCCAGGAATTCAAAGTTGCTAGCCTTCTCCACCTCCAGTGAGGACTGGTTTCTGGACTATTTGGCTTCTTTCTCCTGAAGTCTATGATCAGCTGCTTAGTGTTGCTTACATTAAAAATCTGGCTGACTGGTGCCACAATAATAACCTCTCAGTCAACCTTCCTCCTATATGCTGATTCATCACAACCTTTGATTCGGCCTACGATAGTGGCGTCAGCAACAAATTTGAATATGACACTGGAGCTACGCTTAGTGACATAGTCTTCAATGTAAAGCTTGTAGAGCAGGTGAGTAAGCACATAGCATTGTGGTGCACCTGAGCAGGAGACATTGTTGCCAGTCAGAACTGACTGGGATCAGCAATGGGGAAATCCAGGATCCAATTGCACAAGGATGTTTTGAGGCCAAGGTCCTGGAGCTTATTGATTAGTTTTGAGGGGGCGATGGTGTTGAATGGTGAGCTGTAGTTACACATATTGTCTGTAGACAGTCATTTTAAACATAACAATGAGTTGTTCTTTCAGCTGGTTTCTTCAATGTCATTTTAGTTTTGATTTACACAATGTTAATTCAAGAATAAGTTTTACCTCCATTCCCTTTACAATGCCTATTCTCCAAATTACTCCAAGAAAAACACTTCATTGACATCAGCCCACAGTAATCGATTTACCATTCCTTGTAAATTGTTTTACAGTGGTTGTTCTCATACTTAACGATTAAAGTGCCCCTGTAAAGACTTATTATTCAAAGATTATGTGATAAGTGCAGTTGGCTTCATTATTGTGTTAGTCAGATAGACACAAGTGGGCCCTTCACCCTGTCAAATCCACCATCAAGTACCCATACATAAACACCTAATTTTATTCATTTGACATTCATCAACTCTTCCCAGATTTTACCACAACAAACTATACATAAATAGACAAAGGCTTACAACAACCAATGTGCAAATGAAGATAACTGGAAATTAAAAAAATGCTGAGAACAAGAGCTGTAAAGAGTCCTTGAAAGTGAGTCTATAGGTTCAGAGTGGTGGTGATTGAAGTTATCCATGCTGGATCCCAACGGCTGTAGGGTAATAACTGTTCCTGAACCTGAGGCCTATCAGGTGGTAGTAGTGAAAAGAGGGTATGACCTGGATGGTGGGGCTCTTTGATGATGGATGCAGCTTTCTTGTGGCAGTGCTCCATGTGAAATTATTCAAATGTAATTATGATACTGAGGCCATGTATATGGAATTATGGTGTTATAGCCATTACTGAGACTCGGCTACCTGAAGGGCAAGATTGGTTGCTTGATGATTTCAGGTTTAGATGCTTCAAACTGGATAGTGAAGCAGCACATTAGGATGCTCTCTACTGCACATCTGCACAAAAACCTGAGTATGGATGTGTTCTGATGAAGGATCTTGGCCCGAAACATTGTCAGTTTACTCTTTTCCATAGATATGCCTGGCCTGCTGAGTTCCTCCAGCATTTTGTGTATGTTGGTTGGATAGATGTGCATGGTGCAGCTCTCTTCAGCCTCCTCAAAGTAGAGGCATTGGTGACCTTGTAGGATTTGTTCTGGGACCATGAAAGGCTGTGCGAGATGTGTACTCCACGTTCGAAATTGCTTGCAGTTTCTACTGTTGTGCAATTTGTAAATTTAAATAACTGTTGGAGTTTTGCAATGACAAGTTCAGAAGTAATAAATCTGAAACAAGAAAACCTGCAAAGTGGACATAAAATATATTTGTTCTGGTAGCAAAAAGCACCATCTTCAAAAGAGCAGGCAGTGGAAAATAAAGTAGTTTACTTGTAAGGTCTACTTTAAAGCTGCCTATTTTGTTTAGACTGGTGGAGCAGATCATCTGCTGCCACAAAGTTTCTAGTTGCTTGTTCCTTGGACTGCACTATTCCTTCCGGAGATTAAAAACTTGCCAATAGTGCAATACTTTGGTTTAAATACGGTGTAATGCCCCCCCCCCCCCCCCAGTACACGCTTGCAACACAAATACCAGACACAAAAACCCATTACAGCATTAACATTACAGAGAAGCCATTTTGTTAGCCTGAATAGTTAACACCACAGTTACTGATACTGAGAGTCCTACATATTTTATTACAAAGTTTTTAAGATAAATTTAATCACGCTTTCATGACTTCATTTGTCATTACCATTATATCAATACAGTAGCTAGTATAAAGTAGAATACAATAGTTTCATATCTGAGCTTTACCTGAAGAATGGTTTCAACTTACCAAAGGCTGATCCTCTGTCATAAGGATTCATCTGCCATTTGTTGAACACTAGGGCAAAAAAACATTTACTAAAAAATGTATAAAATTCTAGCAGATTATGTTTTACTAAATTAATAGTACCTTTCACTACTTAGACATCTCAATAAAACAATTTACTTTCTAAACATACAATATTTTAAAATGAAAGTATCTTTTGCCAGAATGAAACACACTTCTATATCTCCATAAATATTCAACACTTCCAACAGACAGTTTAATGCTCTTGTTCTTTTAAATAATTTTCAGGATATTTTTGGACACATTTCTTATAAACTTCAAATGTACTAAATTCCAACAGGTAAGAGCAATGTTTCGAAAATGGGCTAAAAGAATTAAAAAAACAGTATGCCATCATCATTCAAGTTAGGAATGCCACATTCTGATTTAAAGATATTTGTTCCACAATTCAGCTTCATGCAAATGTAATTGAATGTTTGGAACAGTTACTTTTCTGGAGACTTGAGTTCATCTCACAAATCAATTCAGTGTCACTACCTGCACCACCAGTCTTGACAGATGATTTTCCCCCCTTCTTGCCTTCTTCCTGGTCCTTGAGTGTTTCATATACAATCTGTATAACAGGTATGCTGAAAGCCTAAAAGTAAGCATTATTTTAATTACCAACATGGCAATTCTGTATTAGGATTAACCATGTATTTTATTTATTGTAGTTCAGATTCACAGATAGAACGGTCACTTAACAATAATGGCCTCAGTTATTTTCAGAACAAATATGTAAAAACGCAACTTCAAGTAAAATAACTACACTTACCCCAGTCTTGCCACTTCCAGTTTCTGCTGCCTGTATTAATGAGAAATTAAAATACCTAAATTGAATTATCAATTACCATTTCATATGAATTATATATTTTAATCTAGTTGGTCATAACATTTAATGACATAAATTTGAAAATTCTTGATTTGTTATAAAAAGATTCAACCCACCATAAGCACATCACCACCACCCAGAATCAAAGGGATGGACTCAGCTTGGATATCTGTTGGTAGACTGATGAAAACATACATACAAGGTGGTTAATAATAATGATGAATCAATTGTAAAGTACAATTTTTACCTTTAAAAACCTCAATATAATTCCAGTGATCTCTCTGAAGAGGTAATACAGCATTAAAGCAGTATAGTTGAACAAACATTTCACTGGGGAAAGACGGTAGCATTGTGGTTAGCATAACACTTTATAACACAGGTGGCCCGGGTTCATTTCCAGCCACTGCCTTGCGAGGAGTTTGTCCGTTCCCCCCATGACTATGTGGGTTTCCTCCCACAGACCAAAAACATACAGGTTGGTGATTGTAAATTAATGATTAGGATAGGACTAAATCAGGGATTGCTGGGCAGGGTGACTCGGAGGGCCAGAAGGGCCTATTCTGCACTGTATCTCAATAAATAAAGTAAAAATAATTTGGCAGACCTTGAATGGAGGGGTGATGAGAAGTATTTATAAAGTGGGACTGCAAAATTCCTAATATTTGTGAGTACTTGGTGGAAGGCGGAGGCATGGCTATGGGACAAAGGAGGATGCAACTGTTTTGCAATGTAATCAGAAATGTTTCCCTATTGTGGTTAAAAGCTTGTTTTCCAAAATAAATAGTAAAATATTAAGATGTAACTCTGGTTTTGCAAAGTAATTCATAACATAAATTCCACCCATTATATTCCAAAATTACTGATGTTTTATTAGTAAGGAGTGGAACTTATCCAGTGTTGATGTTTTTTTCTTTGCAAGTTATTTTCCAGTCCCTTTTTCCTACAGTGTAACAGGATGGCTGAAAGCCAATAGATTATTAAGAATGAATGTGCAATACTGAATAACCAATGACAATACTGTAAAAAGATGGACAGAATTAATGAAAAGTATTTCTTTCTAAACTGGCAAAAAAAACTTGGCTCCATTGCCAGTTTTGCACACACTTATTACAACATTTATGGAGGCCATCAGCCCAACTGCGCACTCCCAATAAAGAGTTCTCATCAGTCTCATTCTCCCACATTTTATATTCATGTTGTATGCGACAGGCTGGAGTTGTCATTGCTTCTATAGCAAAGTAACTACTCAAATGGGGATCAAAAATCTATTTATCATGATCAGACCACATCCTTAGTTGCGCTGCCCTTCATTTTTGCGACGCTTATTCAGTTTCCAGGCAAGTTTGAATAGCTTGCTAACACACCCGAGCAAATTCATTTAAGCCTTACAATATGTTGAGTATTTTTCAAAAGTTATTTTTGCAATCATACTTACAGCCAGTCCATCTGTTCTACTGCCTGGGCAATTTCCATCATAACACCCATTTCTAGAAAGGATAACAATATATTTTAAATAATATTAAAAAGTAACTAAAATTTTCATTTTCTAATTACAGCTTTGATATCATATTTAGTCATGTTTAAGAACTGTTTGCAGTATCTAAATAAATTTAAAAGAAACATCAGTGACACAGCATTTGATGCAATATAATAATTGATAAGGGGTTAGGTTACATATTAGAGGTCTGTACTGTATTCTGTGCACCAGTATTTGAAGGCATCAGATTTGTGCATTTATGAGTGGGGGAAAATGTTGATCAAACAGCAAACTCCAAAAGGCACTGTAAATTCTGTTATGCTTCTCTACAACTTTTAGCATGCTGGCACTTCAAAACCCTGGGGCATTTCAGAACTGGAAGCACATCCACAAGTTTTTGTAACTCCACTGGGTTCCTATTTATTGATCTGCATACTCATACAGTTATCCATGTACAACTAAGTTCTGGCAAATAATGCATGTGTTTTTACCAAGGTCTTTCCTTTTTATGTTCAGTGAATCCTGTTTAACTGAAGATGGATCCCATTTGATCTTGTGTGCTGGTATGCACTGAGATATTAATGGAGAATATGAAGTAAGGACCCATGTCCATAGCATGGACTGGGCACACAAATCTAACCCCAGTTCTGATCTTTCCAGAACCAATGGAGAGATCAGGAGTGTGGCCGGACTTGCAGTTGGAGGCTGGGTCTGGACAGAGTGTGTGTGGACAGAGCCGAGGTTGTGGTCAGAAATAGGTGCTGTTTGGAACCAGATGTTGGTAGTTTTGCTGATAACTCTGCTGCTTGCTGCTGTAGATGATGAGTAAAGTCCTAAGTTGCAAGGGTGCAGTAAATCAAAAGCAAGCCATGGTTACTTTGACAAACTGAAACAAAGAAGTCATATCAGTGACTACTGCACTTAATGTCATCACATCCATAAGTGGCCTAGAAGTATAGACATTTTGGTTATCCAATGGCAAGTCATAGTGCTGGTTAATCATTAAGGCATATTATTTTTACCCAGATTTCAATTATGAAGAGGAAGACCTTGTCAGCACCCTGGCAAAGGTCACAACCCAGAACCAATTTACATTTATTCAGCATCTTTCATTGTTAAGTGCCTTGCAGCAGGAGAGTCGAATGCTTGAGTTCAGGGCAAACTCAAGTCACTCACAACAGCTCAGCTGTGGATGAAAGCCGATTTGTATCTTTCTTGCACCATAGAGGTGGAAATCATTTGCTGTGATAGCACGGATAAGACCATAAGACATAGGAGCAGAATCAGGCCATCCGACCCATCGAGTCTGCTTGATAAGGAACCAAAGTTTTAGCTTAGGTCTATAGAGCAACATAGTTTGACAAAAAACATTAAAACGGCACAATCGTTTGAGAATAATGGATCACCGATGAACTCGTTTTGCGCTCTAACTGGGGGATGGTGAAGTTATGGGCGAGATTATCCCCATCCTTTTCTGCTTCACGAAATTATTGCGTCGCCATGCTCGAGTGGAAAAGAAATCCAGGCGCAGAGCCGGACTCTCAGTCCGGTATTGCCCTCCTCCACTGCCCATGGCGTGACAGATAACGGAGCCAAGGCGAGTGGAAAATGCACGGTTCATTTCAAAGCAAGCTGTTGTTATCAGTGGGGTCTGGGCGGCCTTATGAGATGGTGCCGAGCTCAGGCTTTTCGAGACCAGGTTTCGAAACCCGGCATGCCTGGGCCGGGTTTCGGCGTCTCCGGCTCCAGACCCCACGCTGCCGAGCCGGATCCCGGCTGCCCAAGCCTCACGCTGACGCGGCACCTCACCTGCATACGCCGCCATCCTCGCCACTTGCTGTGCCCGCGGAAGTTGCACTCGGCTCCGCCCACGGCGTCTGCGCAGCTCCTTAAAAAATTCGGTAACTCTTTTCTATCGCTGTGCAGATCAACCGGACTACCGGGAACGGAACCGGAGCTGCCTGGGCTGGGACTGAGTCCGATGATACCAAACCGGAGTTTGATTGAGTGCGGAGTCGTTCAGCAACGGATGGACTGGGTGATTTCTCCGGTGTAACAGTGTTGGAGGTTCCCCGTACCACTTCCGGTGCTGACGATGGCGACCGAGGAGGAGAACATCTTGTACGATCTGCTGGTGCACTGCGAATGGTTACAGGAAAGCGAGGCACTGGTGAGGACAGGACTAGGGAGGGTGGTAGTGTGGAGTGTCATGGTCTTGGGTTCACGGGGAGCGGAGAAGAATGGGCAGGGGATGGAGGAATGGTGTTGTGGATAGAGGGCCTGGGTCGTGACAGAGAATTGGGGAGGATTGGGAATGGGTATTATTAGCGTGCGGAGAAGATGAATGGCTTTACTGGGGTGGGGGTGGACGAAAGATGCTGTGGGTTGGAATTGGTTTGTTATTGTCATACTATATGTATCGAGATACAGCGTACTGTTAATGCAGATCAAATCGTTGCACACTACATTGAGATGGTGCAAGGTAAGACAGTAACAGAATGCAGAACAAAGTGCAGAGTTCGTCCAATAGCAATTACGTCTGTGATGAAGTGCTTTGAGAGGCTAGTTTCTCCTGCCTGAGGAGTGACTTGGATTAACTTCAATTTGCCTGCGGTCCCAATTGGTCAACAGCAGATGCTATTTTATTGCCTCTTCAATCAGCAATGCAACACCTGGACACTGAGGATGCATTCTTCAGGATATTCAGCATTGGCTACAGCTCAGCATTCAACATTGCATCCCCTTGAAACTCAAGACCTGGGCCTCAATACCTTCCTGTGCAACTGGATCCTTGGTTTCCTCTTTTACAGACCCAGTCAATACAAATTGGCAACAACACCATCAGCGCAGGTGCACCACAAGGCTGTGTGCTTAGTCCCCTGGTCTTGCAGTTGTCACAGTTGTGATCGTGAGGCAAAGTACAGCTCCAAACACCATATTCAAGTTTGCTGACGACACCTCTGTCACAGGCAGAGTCGAAGGTGGTGATGTATCAAAATATAGGAGGGAGATTGAAAATCTGGTTGAATGGTGCCACCACACAACTTTTCATTCAATGTCAACAAAACCAGATAGGAGTTTATTGACTACAGGAGGATGAAACAATGGGTGCATGAGCCAGTGCTCGTTAAGGGATCAGAGATGAAAAGGGTCAGTAACTTTAAATTCCTTATCATATCAGAGTATCTGTCTTGGGATCATCACATAGTGCCTCTGCTTTCTTAGATGTATACGCAGATTTGGCATGTCATCTGAAACTTAACAAACTTCTATAGATGCATACTAGAAAGTACCCTGACTGGTTGCATCATGGCCAGGTATGCAAACTCCAGTGCCCAAGAATGGAAATGCTAACAAAAAGTCGTGGATACAGCCTGGTGCATCATAGTAAAATCTTTCCCTGCCATTAAATATATCTACAAGGTGTGCTGCCACAAGAAAGCATCGATTATCAAAGACACTTACCATGTAGACTAACCAGACCTAACCAATTCCCCTCTACCACCACTCTCCTCTGTCTAGCGGAATTAGTTCTTACTCTCAATAATTTCTCCTTTGGCTCCTCCCACTTCCTCCAAACCAAGGGTGTAGCCATGGGCACCCTTATGGGTCCCAGTTATGCCTGCCTTTTAGTTGGCTTTGTGGAACAGTCCATGTTCCAAGTCTATAGGGGTATCCGTTCCCCTCTTTTCCTTCGCTACATCGATGACTGCATTGGTGCTGCCTCCTGCACACATGCTGAGCTCATTGACTTCATTAACTTTGCCTCCAACTTTCACCCTGCCCTCAAATTTACCTGGTCCATTTCCGACACCTCCCTCCCCTTTCTTGAACTTTCTGTCTCCATCTCTGGAGACGGCTTATCTACTGGTATCTACTATAAACCTACAGACTCTCACAGCTACCTGGACTATTCCTCTTCCCACCCTGTCTCTTGCAAAAATGCTATCCCCTTCTCACAATTCCTCTGTCTCCACCGCATCTGCTCTCGGGATGAGGCTTTTCATTCCAGGACGAAGGAGACCCCTTCTTTTTTTAAACAAAGGAGCTTCCCTTCTTCCACCATCAACTCTGCTCTCAAACGCATCTCCCCCATTTCCCGCACATCTGCCCTCACCCCATCCGCCCGCCACCCCACTCGGGATAGGGTTCCCCTTGTCCTCACCTACCACCCCACCAGCCTCCAGGTCCAACGTATAATTCTCTGTAACTTCCGCCACCTCCAACGGGATCCCACTACCAAGCACATCTTTCCCTCCCCACTTTCTGCTTTCCCCAGGGATCGCTCCCTTCATGACTCCCTTGTCCATTCATTCCCCACATCCCTTCCCACCAATCTCCCTCCTGGCACTTATCCTTGTAAGCGGAACAAGTGCTACACCTGCCCTTACACTTTCTCCCTCACCACCATTCAGGGCCCCAGACAGTCCTTCCAGGTGAGGCGACACTTCACCTGTGAATCGGCTGGTGTGGTATACTGCGTCCGGTGCTCCCGGTGTGGCCTTTTATATATTGGTGAGACCAGACGCAGACTGGGAGACCGTTTCGCTGATCACCTACGCTCTGTTTGCCATAGGAAGCAGGATCTCCCAGTGGCCACACATTTTAATTCCATGTCCTATTCCCATTTTGATATGTCTATCCATGGCCTCCTCTACTGTCAAAATGAATCCAAACTCAGGTTGGAGGAACAATACCTTATATACCGGCTGGGTAGCCTTCAACCTGATGGCATGAATATTGACTTCTCTAACTTCTGTTAATGCCCCTCCTCCCCTTCTTACCCCATCCCTGACATATTTAGTTGTTTGCCTGTTCTCCATCTCCCTCTGGTGCTTCCCCCCCCTTCCCCTTTCTTTCTCCTGAGGCCTCCCGTCCCATGATTCTTTCTGTATCACTTTCGCCAATCACCTTTCCAGCTCTTAGCCTCATCCCAGCCCCTCCGGTCTTCTCCTGTCATTTCACATTTCCCCCTCCCCCCACTACTTTCAAATCTCTTAGTGTTACGAATGTGCCACAGCTCTGAGGGGCCGAAGGGTGCGGGGTAGCCCCCTCCTTTGTGAGAATCGCAAGATCACTATTAAGTCAGTTCAGGGGACACAGGAAATGAGAGAAAGACATGCAGAATCCACAAAAGGGTTGGAATGTGTCCTGGCCTCCGAAAGGCGGACCCATTGATACCGGCTATTGTCTCTTGGAGACGGACTTGTGTATTGCATCCTGTACTATGCATCGAAGCCCCAGGCAATGAACCGAGGGGGAGGTTGGTGGAGGGAATGCATCATCCTAACCTGATTGACAACTGAGACCCTGTGAGTCAGGATAAAAAGAGGGTCTGTGGGAACAGCCCCTCAGACGCACCAGAAGAAACGCTAACGATCCTGTAATAGCAAAAACCAGTGGAAGGCCACGTGCGTCCTTTTCCGTTTGCCCCGGAATCGGTGGGCCCTGTAGCACGGCAGAACGGTTTTTAGCTAACAACGGGGAAATCAACTCCCAACGACTCTTGAAGGATTGACATCATAAGAGGAATGGGCAAGTTTTAACCCGTCTTTTCTCTCCAACCCAAAAGTTACAGCTTGAATGAACTGAGTGACTTTTATATTTCCATCGGACAATACATTATCCCCTAGACAACGATAGAGCTATTTCTTATTGATTACTATTAGACCCGCGCTTTTAGATTTAGTATTGATGACGTATATTATCTGTATGTTTGCCTTGATATTATTTTGTGTATTTTTATCAATAAATACTGTTAAAAATAGTACCATCAGACTTCAACGGACCTCTCTATCTTTGCTGGTAAGTGACCCAGTTACGGGGTACGTAACATTAGTATCTCTCCTTTCAGTTAGTCCTGACGAAGGGTCTCGGCCCAAAATGTCGACAGTGCTTCTTCTGGTAGATGCTGCCTGGGCTGCTGTGTTCCACCAGCATTTTGTGTGTGTTGTTTGAATTTCCAGCATCTGCAGATTTACTCGTGTTTGCCATGTAGTCTATGCTCTCTTCTCACTGCTGAAATCGGGAAGTAGGTACAGGAGCTTTGATAAATTTACCTTGCACTTTGAAGTTTGAGAGAATGTCTGGTGTGGGTGGGCTCTTTAATTGTACTGGCTGCTTTTTAGATTAAGTGAGAACTATCTCCTGTACCTAATAAAGTAGGCCAATGAGGGAACGTTCATGATTTTCTTCTGCTGTAGCCCATTCACTTCAAGGTTTGACATGTTGTTCATTCAGAGATGCTGTTCTGCACACCACTGTTGTAACGTGGTTATTTGATTATTGCCACCTTCTTTTCAACTTGAACCTTTCTTCTCTGACCTCTTCCATTAACAATGCATTTTCACCCACAGGCTGCCTTTCACTGGGTTTTTTTTTTAATACCATACTCGAGACTTGTGCGTGAAAATCCCAGGATATCTGCAGTTTCTCATACCAAATTGTCTAGCACCAACAATCATTCCACAATAAAAATCACTTGAATCACATTTCTTCCCCATTATGATGTTTGGTCTGAACAACAACTATACCTCTTGACCATGTCTGCATGCTTTTAGGGATTGAGTTGCTGCCATATAGATTGGCTGATTAGATACTTGCATTAACAAGCAGGTGTATCTAATGAAGTGACCACTGCGTGCAGATGGTTTCTGTGGATGGGTGGCTGGTTTCCAAGATGTGTCCACAGTTTTTTGTGGTTATGTGCAGAGCAGTTGTTATACCATGCTGTTATGCATTCAGATAAGATGCTGCTTATTGTGAAGGATCCTGTGGTGTCATTGGCATAGGGGGAAGAAGTTGCTGGGGAGAGGACAGAGTGTTCCTTGGGAGGAGGTGATAAGGTAGGGTGGAGGCGATAAGGGAAACAACAGAAGAACGCTGGGGGATGGGAAGTATCAGGGTTTGCATCAGACAAAAAGCTGGGTGGAGGGTGAAGAAGGGATTGTGTATCATTGCGTCTCGGATCCACTTCATTAATATAAACATGGAAAATTGAAGATTAAGAATCATTTATTGAAATAACAACCAGTAGCAACGTGAAATCTGCAAACTAAATTATTTAACCAGAATAGATTTGTTATACAATATTGTGTCCTGGTGAAACTGCAGTACGTGTTTATAGCCCTTGCACCCTTTTTCTATGGCTGTCACAGTGTGTGTGAACACAGCTATGCAGCACGCTACAATTGCAAGACAAAGTTTGTGAACCCTTTGCAATAACTTGGTTTTCTGCATTAATTACTCACAAAATGTGGTCTGATAGTCATCTGTCACAATAATAGTTAAACTAATGACACACAAACAATTGTACTTTTCATGTCTTTATTGAACACATTGTTTAATCATTCACTGTCCATGCTGGAAAAATATGCAAATCCTTGTATTTAATAATTGGTCAAATCTCCTAAAGCAGTAAGAACCTCCATCAAACTGTAGCTGTTGATCAGACTTGCATGATGGCGAGGTGGAATTTTAGACCATTATTCCATACAGAACGATTCCAGTTCATCAATATTTCTGGGATACCTTGCATGAACAGCCGTTTTCAGGCCACAGCATCTCAATTGGGATAAGGTCTGGACAGAAAACTCGGCCATTCCGAGAAAAGAATTTTCTTCTTTTTAAACCATTTTGTTGTTGATTTACTCCTGTGTTTTGGAATATTGTCTTGTTGCATCATCCAAATTCTATTAAGCTTCAGATGATGGATTGCTACCCTAACCTCCTTCTGTAAAATCTCTTGATATAATTTTGAATTCACTGTTCCCTCAATGATTGCAAGCTGTCCAGGCCCTGAGGCAGCAAAGCAACTACAAACCATGATGCTCCTTCCACCATGTTCCACTGTTGGGATGAAATTTTGGTGTGCAGTGCCTTTTTTCCTCCAAACGTAGCGATGTGCATTTCTGCAGAGAAGTTCAACTTTTGTCTCATCTGTCCACAAAACATTGTCCCAGAAGTGTTGTGGAACATCCAGGTGGTATTTTGCAAACTTGAGACATGCAGCATTTTTTTTTTGGAGAGCAGTGGGTTCCTCCGTGGTGTTCTTTGATGAACACCATTCTTGTTCAGTCTTACAGTGGACTCATGAACAGAGACTTCAGCAAGTTGTAGAGGTTTCTGCGAGATTTTTTTGCTGTTATCCTTGTATTCTTTTTCACCATGAATTGATCAACACTCAGGTCTTTAGAAATGCTTATGGAGCCTTTTCCAGCTTCATACGTCCTACAATTCTTGTTCTAAGGTCCTCTAAAAGTTGTTTTGATTGAGGCAGGCTCTGTCAGTAACCTGACTTTGTGTGTCTTTTTTTTTGGGCAGGGTACCTCTACAAACATCTCATTGATTGGAACACCTGACTCCAAATAGCTTTTGTAGAAGGCTTTACCTCGGAGGTCCACGTTGTTTTTTGAACCTAGACTGAGATTGTTTAAATGGTGTACTCAACATTGGCGAGAAGTACAATTGTTTGTGTGTGATTAGTTTAGGGAGATTGTATTTGTCTATTATTGTGACTTAGTTGAAGATCAGACCACATTTTATGAGTAATTAATGCAGAAAACCAGGTAATTGCAAAGAGTTCACAAATTTTTTCTTGTAACTGTAAATAATTTCTCAAAAATTACCTAAGGCAGAAGCTTTCTTCGGTGATTTTAAAAAGATCTCTTCACTGTGAAACTGTAGAGAGTTATATACCGGCTGTATTAAATTCAATACAGAATCATTGTGCGCTTAGATAATATTAATAGTCGAATATTCTCACAACCAGTGTTAACTAAGATAATATACACACAACACTCTTTAACTATGCCATGTAAACAAGAGTCAATTTGTGGTGCAACGATAAACTTAAAACATAAAACTTCCTTTGAAATATATCTGCTAAATGTTTACCATTATGACCAAAAATTTACAATTCACAGATACCTGCTTTTTCTAGGGGAAATAAAGAGTGGATGGCGATGAATGTTTTCCACTGTGCTTCAAATAGGAATTTAAACCAACCTGCACAGAAAATAATATAAAAAAGCTTATATATAGGACATGATATTCATACAAAATGAAGACTTTTTTTTGCTATTTGTAGACCCTAGCTCCAATGAAACAGAACTGTAGTGTTAATTACCAATATATCTTGCTGAAAATTGTGTGATTTGTATCTACCTAGATTTAATTAGCAGGGATGAAATATCCATATCGAAAACTATGCTGTGGAGTTTTGGCTCAACAGAGTCAGCAGCAACACTTAACAGAAGTCTTTTTTTTAAATAAAGAGAAAAAGTTAATTTGTGAAGAAAAATAATTTCATGTTGTATATTGTATATATTTCTCTGACATTAAATGTACCTATTGAAACCTATTAATTGTCCTAGATGTATATGTAACACCATATTTATTCTTGTGTCATGTTGGCCACGAAATTCTAATGTTTCAGGAGCAACAGCCCTTGTGTCCTTCCATTACTCAGCCGTGAATTAGAAATGCCTACACTGTACATACGTGTTCAGATTAAGTTTCAAATTAATTTTCCATAGATACAGTCTGTCCTATTGAGTTCCTCCAGCATTTTGGGTTTTTTGTGTGTGTGTGTGTTGCTTGGATTTCCAGCATCTGCAGGTTTTCTCATCAACATGATAATTTGCCAGTTTTCTTTAGTCAGATCATTAATCTTTGTCCTTCTCCATCACAAATTTCCTTAACCTGGTTGAACTTAACCAATGTCTTAAAATCCAACATGTCTTAATTTAATTCATTACCTTAAGGTAACCAGTGAAAGTAATGTATTTTGACTTCTGAAAAGCGTTAGGCAAGAGAATATGAAAGGGTCAGTAGTTCAGTCGTTTCATTTAATATCAGAGAATGTATACAATATACAACCTGAAATTCTTATTCTCCACAGGCATCCTCGAAACAGGAGAAAATCTCCCAAAAATGAATGACAGAGGAAACATAAGAACCTCAACGCCCCTTGAATCCCCCCCTCCCCACGCACAAGCTGGAGCAAGTAGCATCGACTCTCCCCCCCCACAAATTATTCCAGCATAAAGCATCAGCTCTCTCACCATGAAAGCAAAAGCAAAGCCCCGAAAGACGACCTTTGTTTATAGTCCATCAAAAGCTGTTTTCTCCAAACTTTCAAAATCCCAAAGGTTATTTCACAAGTGAAATGGTTTGTTTTTCAAGTAAACAAGAAAGCTGTTCATTGCAGTAATACATACAAACAAGTATTCTTACATATGACAATAAACTTGACTTTAATTTATAAACAAACTGCTGGAAGATCTCAGCAGATCAAGCAACATCAATGTGAGGAAATCAATTGGCAACAGATTCCTACAGATTGTTTCAAGTTCCAGCATTTGCAGTCTTGTCATGTTTCCATTGGCCTTGGCTTAGTCAGGGTTTTACATATTGCATTCAAATATGAATAGAACATTCCTCACGTATACGCCACATTTCATAAGCTCATGGGTGATCTGACAGTATTTTTAACTATGCAATCCCCCACCCCCAAAAACTTTAATCTGCTGTAAATTAGTGACACTTTAATTTTGAATAATTCCAACTTTCCCTTACACCTATCCTTTTATGTCTCCTGTGTACCTTTTTTTTCCAATCATTTCCTCTGTTCCATCTAAACTCTAGTATGTACAAGATGATCTTGTTCGACGTTTCCTCATAATAAAACATACTGCTCCCCGTAACTACAATAATTGTCTGAACTGTTGCAGTTGCATTAAAATCCATCTTGATAAATTGCATGCCTAACTCCAGATGTGGTCTCACTAGTGTCCTTTGTAACTGAAATAAAACATTCCATTTGTCTCAATGCACAAAAAGTGTGGAGGAACTCCACTGACCAGGCAGTATCTATAGCAATGTATAAACAGTCAATGTTTCAGGCCAAGACCCTTATCAGGACTGGGAAGGAAGGGGGCAGGTGCCAGAATAGAAAGGTGGGGAAAGGGAGGGGAAGACAAGTTAGAAGGTGATAGGCAATGCCAGGTGAGTGGAATGAGGTAAGAAGTAGGGAGTTGATAGGGGGAAAAGCCAAAGGACTTGAGAGGAAGGAATCTCATTGGAGAGGAGAGTGGGCCATGGGAGAAAGGGAAGGAGAAGGGGCACCAGGGGGAGCTGATAGACAGATGAGAAGAGGTAAGAGGCCAGAGAAAGGAACCAAAGAAAAGTGGAGGGGCAAAAGTTACTGGAAGGAGAAATCTATGTTCATACCTTCAGGTTGGAGGCTACCTAGACAAATATGAGGTGTTGCTCCTCCACCCTGACAGTGACCTCATTAGAAACATAGAAAACATACAGGCCCTTCGGCCCACAAAGTCGTGCCGAACATGTCCCTACCTTAGAAATTACTAGGCTTACCCACAGCCCTCTATTTTCCTAAGCTCCATGTACCTATCCAAAAGTCTCTTAAAAGACCCTATCATATCCTCCTCCACCACCGTTGCCGGCAGCCCATTCCACGCACTCACCACTCTCTGTGTAAAACAAACTTACCCCTGACATCTCCTCTGTGCCTACTCCCCAGCACTTTAAACCTGCCTCGTTGTGACATTGGAACAGGAATGGGGATGAGAATTAAAATGGTTGAACTTTGAGAAATTCCACTTTTTTGCAGAGTGGAGTGGAGGTGCTCGACAAATCAGTCCCCCAATTTACAATGGTTCTGGCCAATGTAGAAGAGGCTGTATCGGTAGCACCAGGTACAGTAGACAAACCAAACAGGTGAAGCATTGCTTCATTTGGAAGGACTGCTTGAGTCATCAATGGAAGTGAGGGAGGAGGTGAATGGGCAGGCACCAATGTAGAGGAAGCTGCATTGAGAACACGATGGTGACAGATTTGCAGATGAAGTGTTCTGTGGCCTCATCTTCTTCCACAATAAGGCCACTCATAGGGTAGAAGAGTAACACCTCAAGTTCCATCTAGGTAGTCTCTGACCTGATGGCATGAACATTGATTCCTCCATCCCTCTTCTATTCCTCACTTTGGCTTCATACCTCTTCTCCTCACCTGCCTATCACCTCCTTTACTTTATACCATTGTTCACTCTCCTCTCCTGTCAAACTCCTCCTCCAGCCTTTTGCCTTCTCCACCAGTCACCTCCCAGCCTCATCCCTCTCCCACTCACCTGGCTTCACCTTCCACTTTATTCCATCATCTTCCCCCTTCAGGTTTTGGTCTGAAATGTCAACTGTTTCCATAAATGCTGCCTGACCTGCTGAATTCCTCCAGTATTTTGTGTGTGTGTATGTGTGTGTGTGTTGTGTTCAACTTCCAGCATCTGCAGAATCTCAATTATTCCATTTGTATATTAATTTCACCAACCAATAAATTCAATTCTGTTATTCCTCATTATGGATGGTATTAGCAAATTAGCATTTACAAAGCATGTACTCAGACTACATTTCAGAGCACTTCAATTTCACCATTTGTTTTTATTTTTTATGCTAATTTAGACAATTTTATCCTTCTCACATGATCCTTCATTTTATCAGACTTAACTGAATGGGCTTAAATGCTTCTATTATCACTTTTGTAGCCCCTGTATAACTTCATGCCATTAATAAATTTAGCAGTCAGTCTTCAATGCCTTCACCCACGTTATATGTGCTCTATTGGTCAATCTTCTGTCAATGCCAATATGTTACAATCTACATTGAAGTTTTATGTTTACAGCACTTCATCAAATGTGTTAGCAAGCTGAAAGTTTCGGGACCATATAGGAAGATATTATTGAAGAAGTTGTTGGTTAGGGTCTTGTTGCATGGCAGAACAAGTGTGAGGGAAGAAATGGCCATAGTCTACTCTATTTCAAATTTTCTTAAATGAAATCTGGATTTCAGCAAGGCATTTGATAAGGTACCCCATGTAAGGCTTATTGAGAAAGTAAGGAGGCATGGTATCTAAGGGGACCTTGCTGTGTGGATCCAGAATTGTCTTGCTCACAGAAGGCAGAGAGTGGTTGTCGACGGGTCATATTTTGCATGGAGGTCGGTAACCAGTGGAGTCCCTTAAGTATCTGTTCTGGGACCCCTTCTCTTTGTGATTTTTTTTAATAAATGACCTGGATGAGGAAGTGGAAGGATGGGTTAGTAAATTTGCTGATAACACAAAAGGTTGGAAGTGTTGTGGATAGTGTGGAGGGCTGTCAGAGGTTACAGTGGGACATCGATAGGATGCAAAACTGGGCTGAGAAGTGGCAGCTGGAGTTCAACTCAGATAAATGCGAGGTGGTTCATTTTGGTAGGTGAAATATGATGGCAGAATATAGTATTAATGATAAGATTCTTGGCAGTGTGGAGGATCAGAGGGATCTTGGGGTCCGAGTCCATAGGACACTCAAAGCTGCTGTGCAGGTTGATTGTTTGAAGAAGTTTTAAGACTGTTTTAAGAAGACCTTCAGCAACTGTGGGATTGAGTTCAGGAACTGAGAGGTAATATTACAACTATATAGGACACTGGCCAGACCCCACTTGGAGTACTGTGCTCAGTTCTGGTCACCTCACTACAGGAAGGATGTGGAAACTATAGAAAGGGTGCAGAGGAGATTTACAAGGATGTTGCCTGGATTGGGGAGCATGCCTTATGAGAATAGGTTGAGTGAACTTAGCCTTTTCTCCTTGGAGCAAAGGAGGATGAGAGGTGACCTGATAGAGGTGTATAAGATGATGAGAGGCATTGATCATGCGGATAGTCAGAGGCTTTTTCTTGGGCTGAAATGGCTACCACGATAGGACATAGTTTTAAGGTGCTTAGAAGTAGGTACAGAGGAAATGTCCGGGGAAAGTTTTTTACGCAGAGAGTGGTGAGTGCGTGGAATACGCTGCCAGCGGCGGTAGTGGAGGCTGATACAATAGTGTCTTTTAAGAAACTCTTGGATAGGTACATGGAGCTTAGAAAAATAGAGAGCTATGGATAACCCTAGCTAATTTCTAAAGTAAATATTTTTTCGGCACAGCTTTGTGGGCTGAAGGGCCTGTATTGTGCTGTAGGTTTTCTATGTTTCTATGTAAATCAAATTCTCACATTAAAACAGGTGCCCTTTATCATACACATCTTCCTGATCTGCTAAACAGTCTGGAAAAAAAACTCCCATTTCTGTGCTGATTTCACTTTAATTTTAATCACATTATCAGTATTGGATGCTTTAAATATGAATGTCCTAATTTTAGAAAATTATCAACACACACAAAATGCTGGAGGAAGTCAGCAGGCCAGCCAGCTGGAAAAAAGAACAGTCGACGTTTTGGGCTGAGACCCTTAGGTAGGATTGGCCAAAAAAAAGAGTAGATTGGAGTATTGTGTGCAGTTTTGGGCTCCTTATTTTAGAAAGAATATACTGACGTTGGAGAAGGTTCAGAGAAGATTCAAGAGAATGATTCCAGGAATGACAGGGTTACTGTATGAGGAATGTCTTGCAGCTCTTGGGCTGTATTCCCTGGAGTTCAGGAGAATGAGGAAGGGGTCTCATAGAAACATTCTGAATGTTAAAAAGCCTGAACAGATTAGATATGGTAAAGTTATTTCCCATAGTAGGAGATTCTAGGACAAGTGGGCATGACTTCAGAGTTGAATGACTTGGCCTCCACAGCCACTCGTGGCAACAAATTCCACAGATTTACCACCCTTAGACTAATTTCTCTGCATCTCAGTTCTAAAAGGACAAGTCATTTAGTGCATTTAAGGCAGAGATAGATAGGTTCTTGATTAGCCAGGGCATCAAAGGGTATGGGGTGAAAGCAGTGGAGTGGGGATGACTGGAAGAATTGGATCAGCTCATTACTGAATGGCAGAGCAGACTTGGTGGGCCGAATGACCTACTTCTGCTCCTATATCTTATGGTCTTATTTAAGAGTTGGAGGGAAGGAGAGGGAGAAACACTGGATGAAACTGGGAGGGGCAGAGATGAAGTAAAGAGTTGGGAAGTTGATTGATGAAAGAGATACAGGGCTGGAGAGGGGGGAGTCTGATAGAGGATAGAAGGCTAAGGAAGAAGGAAAAGGAGGAGTACTAGAGGGAGGCAATGGGCAGACAAGGAGATAACGTGAAAGAGGGAAAAGGGGATGGCAAATGGTGAAGGAGACAGAGCGGGGCCATTACTGGAAGTTAGAGAAATTGATGTTCATGCCATCAGTTTGGAAGCTACCCAGATGGAATATAAGGTGTTGGTCCTCCAAGCTGAATGTGGCCTCATTATGACAGAAGAGGAGGTCATGTATTGACATATGGGAATAGTTAATGATTGGAATCCTTTCAATAATTTTGCCTAATGGCTGATTTGTGTTGATGTTTGATGTAATACACCACTAAATCAGCAGAAATTTTGAACCGTGTATCCAAGGACATCATTTGACTCTAATCTGGAATTTGTCTTGTTTTATTTGTTTGTAGCCCAGAAACAATCGAGAACGTGGATCTGTTATTGCAAAGACTATTTCTGGTGAGTTGTGTTTGAAATCTGCGAGGTATATTTTCCAATCTGAATTAAATGTTAAACCCAGTTTTACAGAAGATGAGTTTTTAGAATCATCGAGCAATGTAACACAGATACAGGTTCTTCGGCCCATGCTGGCCATGGTGCCCACCAAGCCACTCCCAATTTTTTGTGTTCACCCTATATCCCTCTAAATTGCACTCCACCATGTACCTATCCATGTGTGTCTTAAATGATATTATTGTACTTGCACCAACCACTTTCCCTGGCAGCATGTTCCATATACTTATCACACTCTTCATAAAGAAGTTGCCATTGGGTCACTTTTAAAGCTTCCCCCCCTCCACCCTAAATCTAGACCCCTGGTTTTGCTGTCCCCTACTCTGGGGAAAAGACTGTTACAAGATGTAATAATATATATGAGTCTGGTTATTTAAGATCATTATATTAGCAACAGAAATGCTTTCATAATACAAGAAACATAAATCCTCCAAACTGCGAATTTTACACTTTCGATACCTTTCTAATCTTTGAGGCAGAATTTAGAATTTTTGTTCTGCAGTGTAAAGTTGATTTTATTTTTGGAACTTTTTTTTGGGTTCTCTTTCCACTGGAATTTGTTGGATCACTTTATCAGGAAGTTGTTTTCAACTTGTGAATTAATTAGTGATATTACTACATTTGAACTGGAGGATTGTGTATTAAGTCACTGTCCAAACCTTGAGCATAAATGTAGGCTGTGGTTCTAGTGCATAACAGAGGCTGTGTTAGGTTGTTTGAGGTGCCTTCTTTCACATCAGATGTTTAATTGGACGGATGCAATGGCTACCACAGCATTGTATTGCTGATGAGTTCATATTAGTATTCTGGGTATTTTTTCCCTCTCCAGTTAGCATTTTGAAAATATCCGTTCATGTCCACACATTCTCCCACAAATGTTTATTTAAGTAAATATCAGCTGCTGTTCCTATATCATGATTTCTGGATCTTTTATCATCTTGCTTGTAATAGTTAATTTTTCTATCACCTTTTGGTATCTGTTCTAAATAACTAGTATACTTAAGAATTTTGTAAATTGAGAGGATATTTTGTATCCTGTAATGAAAGGCACTTACTTGTGAAAAGATATCAGAGACATTTGTGATGGTCAAGTACTTTTTCAGGTGTGGACTTGCTATCTTTATTATTAATGATGATAGTGATCACGTAAATGATTTGGTGCAGTTTTAAAAATAATACAGTATTCCTCTGCTTCAATTTTAACTGTTTAACTTTATGAATAAATTCAGTCAGCATTATTAAGACTACTTACTTTCTTTTTAGCTCCTTTCAAGTTTATACTTCAATATGTTGGATACAGGTAATTAAAGCTGTTCATTTCCTTGCATTTTCTCCTCCTTTAAGGCATAAGGTGGTTGATTCTGTTTGTCTGTGCTGTTTTAGTAATATTATTGATTATTAGACTGGAGGTATTAGAAATATAGAAACATAGAGAGCCTACAACACAATACAAGCCCTTTGGCCCACAAAGCAGTGCCAAACATGGCCTTACCTTAGAAAAACAGAGGGCTATGGGTAACCCTAGGTAATTTCTAAGCTCTGTGTACCTATCCGGAAGTCTCTTAAAAGACCCTATCATATCCGCCTCTACCACTGCTGCTGGCAGCCCGTTCCACGCACTCACCACTCTCTGTGTTAAAAATCTTACCCTGACATCTCCTCTGTACCTACTTCCAATCACCTTAAAACTGTGCCCCCTCATGTTAGCCATAGTATTTTGATAACTCTGACAGGGTTTCTTGTCTATTTAATCTGACCTGGTATACTATAATATATTTTTTTATTGGTAAATTTAGTGTTCCATTTCAATAACTTTTAAGCATCAACACCAATTGACTATTCCTTTTAATTGTAATACTTTTGCATTGATATAGTGTTTAATATAACTGGTTTCTTAATAGGTTTGAGATATTTTCTAATAATCACTTTTTGAATTCTCCTCTCTGTAGCTCTTCCAGGTCTTTGCTCTCTCCTAGTTTTTTCCAGCTGGTTACAAAACAGATCACCTGGCAGCTTGTTGTAACCAGGTAATTAATGGTATTTTAAAGTTTTATTATGCTTTCGTACATGAAGCAATGTTATTTTTAGTTTGAATAGTAATGTTTTGAAGCCCTCAAATAATATGTAATAGATCTGTTAACATTTTAATAAAACCCTTTTTCTGTTAGTCTGCTAAATATTAAACTGATAAAATAGTAGAATGAAAGGGATAAAACATTGTGAAAATATTGTAAGCACTTAGTATTTTTTCCAAGAAAAATGATTACGATTTCAAAGTTAAAGTGGCTCAATGCTTCTCTGATGGAATCTTTTCAGTTTGAGTTTTAATCATGCATTTGACCTTGTGTACAATTGCTGCAATATATGCATATATATATATTGACCTGATTATAGTGAATCACAGTCCAAAGGGTACACTAATCTTAAATTGAGGTTGTTTTTCTTCTTGTATTAATTATTTTGATTAGTAGTACCAATGACCATTTGGGCAGGAATTCAGTATATAATGGCCTCAAAACCTCTAAATAGTGCATATTTTTCATTTGAATGATGAGGTTAATATTGACTTTGCTTTGAATTCTTGCGTGGAGTTGTAATTTAGACCTTTGGTTAGTGCTTCTGAAAGTAATGCATTCTTTTCAGGGTACTGGCAAAAATAATTAGAACTCAGCATTAGAGTTTTATTTTAGTTCTATGCATTAAAATTTGACAATATATTATCTGTTTTTGGACAGCAATGGAAAGTTGCTTGCTGTAGTTCAAGACCAATGCATTGAAATCAGGTACTGTATCATTCAAGTCCAAAGGATATTCTACTTCTTGTATCCCTGTTTTCCTTTTTTAAGTTTTAATAATTGGCAGCTTCAGGTGAAGTTGCTTCTATTTTCTACCTATGTGTAAATGGTATGTGCTGTTCAGACCAGTTTTTTAAAGTCTGTCATATGATGTGAAGTTCTTGCTTGCAGCAGCAATACAGAGCAAAACATAAAAGTAGTATAAATTACAAAGTAAATATTGTGAACTGACAGTAACAATAAGGTAGTACTCATAGTTTTGTGGACTGTTGTGGAGATGGCAGGTTGGACTGTGTCAGTGTTAATGTTCCCCACAGGTCTTTTCCATCACAGTGCAATAAATCCTTTCTGCACATTATGGATCAGCCATGATGAAATGGAAGAGAAACTTGATGGGTCGAATAGCCTCTCCCTCAGATGGTGCAGTTCCTGGCAGTGCGCAGATTAACATGCGCAGACAATCTAGCCTGTCATTGATCTAGCACTGGAGGGCAGCACCAATAGGAAAGGCCAGCCCCCAACTGAGGATGGACGCCATGCTACACCGCCTCCAGTGTCTTCTCTCAGGACTGCAGCAGCAGGCAAGCCCATGGCTTGAGGCCTGGTCCTCAAAGGCCTCGCCATCTGTTGTGCCACCAAACTAGGGAAACAGGCCTGCGGCATCTTAGGTTATCAATGTCCAACAGGGTCTTGCGATTGGCAGGTAAACATCCAAGACAATCACCCATGGTTATACTGCATGCGGCCTTCGTGCACAAACTTGATGGCTTCCCATAGCAGGCAGCAACACAGTCCAAATTGTACACCAATGAATAGCTCACTGATGGGGTAGACCCGCAGTGCCCAAATTTCTTGGAGTCCAGTGTTGTCCTGTGATAGGAAAATGATATTTAACCAAGAGGGAAAAAACACCTTTTGGTTGGCCCTTGAGAAGCCATTGCATCTGATCATGCCATTGCATCACAGGAAAGACACCAGAATGGATAGAGGATTGGCCGATTGCAAGGAGGCAAAGAGTGGGAATTAAGGGAATGTTTTCTGTTGGCTGCCAGTGACTCGTGGTACTCCACAGGGGTTGGTGTTGGGACTGCTTCTTTTTATGTTATATATTACATCACCCGTGAGACTCTGCAGAGAGTGGTGTGGACAGCCCAGCACAACTGTAGATGTGAACTTCCCACAATTCAGGGCATTTACAAAGATAAGTGTGTAAAAAGAGCCCAAAGGGTTATTGTAGACTCGAGTCACCCCAACCACGAACTGTTCCAGCTGCCACCATCCAGGAAGCGGTACTGCAGCATAAAAGCCAGGACCAACAGGCTCTGGGACAGCTTCTTCCACCAGGCCATCAGACTGATTAACTCATGCTGATGTAACTGTATTTCTATGCTATATTGACTATCCTGTTGTACATAATATTTATTATAAATTACTATAATTGCACATTGCACATTTGAACGAGGATGTAACGTTAAGATTTTTAATTCCTCATGTATATGAAGGATGTAAGTAGTAAAGTCAATTCAGTGCAATTCAGTGATTTGGATGATGGAAATGATGGCTTTGTGGCCAAGTTTGCAGACGATACGAGGATAGGTGGAGGGGGCAGGTAGTGTTGAGGAAGCAGGGAAGCTGCCAAAGGTCTTAGATAGATTAAGAGAATGGGCAAAGAAGTGGCAATGGAATAGCGTCAGGAAGTGTATGGTCATGCACTTTGGTAGAAGGAACAAGAGCATAGGCTATTTTCTAAATGGGCAGAAAGTTAAAAAATCCAAGGTGCAAAGGGACTTGAAAGTCCTTGCGCAGGATTCCCCGAAGGTTTACTTGCAGCTGAGTTGGTGGTGAGGAAGGTAAGTGCAATACTAACATCCATTTTGAGAGGGCTAGAATATAAGAGCAAGAATGTAATGCTGAGGTTTTATAAGGTATTGGTGACGAAAATGATTCTGGGAATAAAAGGCTTATTGCTTGAGGTCTCATTGATGGCTCTGGGCCCGTATTCATTGGAGTTTAGAAGAATGAGGGGGGAATCTCATTGAAACCTATCGAATGTTGAAAGCCCTAGATCAGGTGGATGTGGAGAGGATGTTTCCCATAGTGGGGGAATCTAGGATCAAAGGGCACAGCCTCGGAATAGAGTTGAGGAAGTATTTCTTTAGCCAAAGGGTGGTGAATCTGTGGAACTCATTGGCACATGTGGCTTTTGAGGTCAAGTAATTGAGTCTATTTAAGCCAGAGGTTTATAGGTTCATGAAAGGTTACGGGGAGAAAGCAGGAGAATGGGTTAAGAGGGAAAGTAGTTCAACCATAATGAAATGGTGGAGCAGTATTATAATTCATCTCCTCTTGTCTTTCAATTTTTGTTTCTTAAGGTGATTATTAATGATAATGATTTTCTCTTTGAGCCTAGTCTACAAATGTCACAGATTATTCCTGTGTGGGATATCAAAGGGAAAGACTATGTCATCCTTGTCCAAAGCCCCTTCCATAAAATTTCGAGAGGTTACCAAAAACTGAAAACCTGATTGTTTTTATTTTGTATATTTTCTTTTAATTTGGAGACACTGAAATTAATTGGCTTGCTTTGGGCTCCATCAGAGATCAACTAACATAATGTGGAGATGAGCATAGTAACAAATTCTGGCCACTTAAACCAATTCATCATACATTGTGCCACACCAAGTTATTTTTTATCATTCAGTTTACGTGGATTTTCTTAAATGATTATGGGATAACACTCACCAATAAGTTTATTTGACAGCATCTGCCATCTGTCATGTACCTGGCCCTGACACACCTAAAAAAATCAAGAACACGGGTCAGATTGCTGTTTCTGGATTTCATTTTGGCATCCAACACTATTGTCCCACAGACCTTGGTGAACAAACTCCTCCTCCTCAGTCTAAATACACTGCGGAGCAGTTTTGAGCTCCTGGGAGTGCACCTGGCACAACCTCTCCTCGTCCCAGAACACATCCTACACAATCACGAAAGCTCACCAATGCCTCTACTTCTTGAGGAGGCTGAAGTGAGCTGGACTATACCCACGTATACTCATAAACCACAGTGGAGAGCATCCCACAGTGCTGCAGCACTGCATGATAAGGAAACTGCACTGTGGTAGATAGGAAGGCTTTACAACAGGTAGTCGAAACTGCCCAACGCATTACTGGCGCCAGCCTACTGCCCCTCCTCCCTCACGTATACAGAAAAGCCCAGTAATATCATTAAGGATCCCCCCCACCCTGCTCATGGTTACTCATGGACTGTTTGTACGTAGCATCCTTGCCAGAACCACCAAACTCAATAGTTATTTTTCCTGAGCAGTAAGGCTGATCAGCATCTTCCATCCACTAATCCACCACTACTACTGTATCATTTCCTGTCAAAGTTATGTACAGACGTTCCTGTACCTAGCGTCAATTTTTATACATAGAATCAATCTAAGTACAATAAGCTACTGTAATCAAAATAAGTTATCTGCTGTATTTATATTTAATTATGTTTTTTTTTGCGCTGCATTGGATCTGGTGTAAGAATTATTTCGTTCTCCTTTATACTTGCATACTGAAAATGACATTAAAAAATCTTAAAGCTTGAATCTTGATAAAAAAAATTAAGTGACTCTTTTCCTAATCTTTGCAAAATATTTTACAGATCTGCAAAAGATGAATTTGGCTCTGTCATTGGAAAATGTATAGGTAACACACTTGTAACTTTTGATTAATTATTGTGCTTAAAGACTGCAGCTAAAGGGGTGGTGGATGCTGAGATTTACTTGTTTGCTGAACCTGGGTTTGTGGTAACCAATATTTACTTTAAAACAGGTCAGCTTCTGGCTATCCTCCCAAATCTTATCTTTCTGTAGCATAGTTGCCATATGAAAATCACCTTTATGGCATCTTACATTTTTAATTGGGGGGGGAAGCACACCTCATTGCATACCATCTGGTCAAATAATCTGCACTGGCTGTGTTAAAGCTGGAATTTCTTTCATTGAATTTGATAATCTTCAATATGTCAAATACTTAGAGCGGACAGACATCCACTTGATAAATATTTGAAAGAGAAACATAATGTTGGCAGAGATGGGTGGGCATGGGATATAGTTGGAGGGGCTGGTGGGTGGGAGAATAGCTTGTTTATATGTTTAAATATCAATTTGTACCATAATCTGAAATACTTTTTCTCAACTCCTAGATATTAGTCCTGAGTGTTATTTTGTTGGCTGTGAAGAATGTCACCACCTGTGCTTTTAACGATTTCAATGCTGTATATTCTTTGAATTATGTAATAACCTGAGCATGGTGTTAGCCATCTGCTTGGATGATAACATTGAACAAATTAACTACTGCAAGCTGGACTTGGATAATTGCCATCTTTGATAATGAGTCCTGCAGTTATTTTCGTGAAGTAGACAGAGAGATATTAGCTTAATCAGTGTAGAGTTACTGTTTGTGGATCTGTTTCAAGAAGATGCCACCACTATAGAAATGATCCAGTTAATAATGATTTATTTTTACAGCAGTTATTTAGGAGTGCACTTTATTTTAAAAAAACAGCTTTTATTTTCATAGCATACAACTTTGAAGTACTTAATAATGAACCTTTATTACAAAAGTTGAGAAGTTAATTACTTGTTTTTATTTCTAGTTCCAAAGGATCCTTACCCTCAGTGGCGTCGTGTGGCATGGAGTCACGATTGTACATTGCTGGCTTATGCTGAGAGCTCGGGCACAGTGAGGGTGTTTGACTTGATGGGCAGTGAACTCTTCGTAATTTCACCGGTACTACTGATGTTTATCTTCTAATGTGATGACATAAAGTGGTATTTGAAAACATCATTTTCCCAGCTATGCGCTTTTTTTAATATCAGAGGCATACTTCTGTTGATGAAGATATTAAAAAGATAGGTTTCTCTGAACAAAAAGTGTAATTTACAATATTTTCAGAAAGAAGTAAAGATACTGTTATCAATTTTATGGTTATATTTGGATAATAGCAAATAATAACTTAGTAGAGGCAAATTCAATGTATTTGTACTGTACTGCAAGGCAAGGTGGAACATCGGGCAGGCATTTCGAGTTTGTGCCTCATCTCTGTGACCATAAGTTTACTTTGGATTCTGTGCTTTGCTGCCATGTCCCAAAAATATATGAGTTGGAACCTTGGGGAGTTGACAATTATGTGGGGGAGAATTAGAGTAAGTGAATGCATGACTGACTTTAGTTCATTTTACCACTTGGGAGGGTAGTTCACCCAGAATGTTATGGTGTAAGCCAAGTATAGCATTTTAAGGAAATAGCCATAAAATTGAGGGAAAGTGAAAACAGTGGTTGGAAAAACTGCAGTGTATTGGAAACTTTGTTCAACAAGCTGGAGGAACTCAGCAGGTCAGACAGCATCCGTGGAAATGAGCAGTCAATGTTTCGGGCCGAGACCCTTCGTCAGGACATCTGACGATGTGTCCTGACGAAGGGCCTCAGCCCAAAACATTGACTGCTCATTTCCACGGATGCTGTCCGACCTGCTTAGTTCCTCCAGCTTATTGTATGTGTTGCTTTGACCCCAGCATCTGAAGTGTATTTTGTGTTTGAAAACTTTGTTTCTTGTTAAACCTATAAATTTTGTGGGGAGAGTGTGACTGTTTCAACTGCAACTGGGATGTTTTCTCTGTTTTAATGAAATAAGTAGCCTACAACTGACCTATTTTTCAAATGATTTTAAGTCTACTAGCTTTGCAGGCGACCTCAGTCATGCTGTGGCAGGGTTGATCTTCCTGGAGTCCACTGATTCTGCTCAATACTCAGCAGAACTTCTGGTAGTCAACTATCGTGGTCAGCTGAAGAGCTATTTGGTCAGGTAAAGTCTTGACATTTGACATTAATCTGCACCCTATTTTGCTGCACAACATTCTAATCTGAATTTGACTCCATCTACACCAATCAATTGAAACCATTAATTGTCTAAATTTTATGTTCATAGAAATAATTTCCACTTCCAAAAACAAATTGTTGTGATGGCAGGTACACACATTTATAATTGGTGTCCAAATCCAATACATCTATAAAGTTCTTCATAAACTAAGTTAGGTCCTTTCTGGGTTAAGTCAAAAATCAACTCTTTTAGTTATACAGCAAACACGAGGAAATCTGTAGATGCTGGAAATTCAAACAACAACACACACAAAATGCTGGTGGAACACAGCAGGCCAGGCAGCATCTATAGGGAGAAGCACTGTCGACGTTTCGGGCCGAGACCCTTCGTCAGGACTAACTGAAAGGAAAGATAGTAAGAGATTTGAAAGTAGTTGGGGGGGGGGAGGGGAAAATGCGAAATGATAGGAGAAGTCCGGAGGGGGTGGGATGAAGCTAAGAGCTGGAAAGATGATTGGCGAAAGTGATACAGCGCTGGAGAAGAGAAAGAATCATGGGACGGGAGGCCTCGGGAGAAAGAAGGGAGGGGGGGAAGCACCAGAGGGAGATGGAGAACAGGCAAACAACTAAATATGTCAGGGATGGGGTAAGAAGGGGAGGAGGGGCATTAACGGAAGTTAGAGAAGTCAGTGTTCATGCCATCAGGTTGGAGGCTACCCAGCCGGTATATAAGGTGTTGTTCCTCCAACCTGAGTGTGGCTTCATCTTGACAGTAGAGGAGGCCATGGATAGACATATCAGCATGGGAATGGGACGTGGAATTAAAATGTGTAGCCACTGGGAGATCCTGCTTTCTGTGGCGGACCGAGCGTAGGTGAAATGGTCTCCCAGTCTGCGTCGGGTCTCACCAATATATAAAAGGCCACACCAGGAGCACCGGACGCAGTATACCACACCAACCGACTCACAGGTGAAGTGTTGCCTCATCTGGAAGCTGGTGTGGTATACTGTGTCCGGTGTATTAATCACCTTTCCAGCTCTTAGCTTCATCCCACCCCCTCCGGTCTTCTCCTATCATTTCACATTTTCCCCTCCCCCCACTACTTTCAAATCTCTTACTATCTTTCTTCTCGGTTAGTCCTGACGAAAGGTCTCGGCCCGAAACGTCGACAGTGCTTCTCCCTATAGATGCTGCCTGGCCTGTTGTGTTCCACCAGCATTTTGTGTGTGTTGTTCTTTTAGTTATACGTTTTGGCATTGAGCAATCTGCAGATTAGAAACTGAAAGTAACTGGAGTATTTATTTATTTTCAGTATTTGCCCAGAACCATCAACTCTATCTGCTTCTGCCCTATCAAGCTGCGTAAAGATTTCACATATTTCAATAGGATTTGATTTTTTTTAAAGTCCAGGGACAATAGGGCTAGTCTGTTTTGTTTCTGCTCATTCAACAAACGTGGTATTATTTGTTGAATATCACCCTGGTGAACCTTTACTCCTAGCTCAATTTTATCCTTTCTTCGACCTGTCCTCTATATTCCAGGTGCAGACTCAACAAGGCCTATATAAATATTGCAAGATATGTTGTTACACTCAAATTGTCTTGCAGTAAAGATCAGCACACTATTTAGCTTGCTGTACTGCATGTTAACTTTCTGTTGTTCATGCAGAAAGACACAGTTTCTTTGAACACCAGCATCTTTCAACTTTTCAGCATTTGAATTTTGCCTATTGTTTTTTTTTGCTGAAGTTGACGATTTATTTTGGTGATAAAGTGTGGAGTAGGCCCTTCCACCCCTTTGAGCCGCGCCGCCCTGGCAGCCCTGATTTAATCCAAACCTCATAACAGAATAATTTACAATGACAAATTAACCTACCACTACCAACACCTGGGGAAAACCCATGCAGTCCACAGGGAGGATGCTCAGAGACTTCTTACTGAAGGCACCAGAACTGAACAACAAACTCTGATGCTATGAAATATCATATGTTACCATATGAAATTCTATCTAGCACGTTTCTTTTCTCTCTATTAGCAAATCCCTCAGTCCTCACCAATATATTATCACCAGTATTATGCACTTCAATAGAAACTTGAATATCATGGGTTTCATTGCAAAACCAGTCCATGAGTATTGTGGTCCATTGAATTTGTTAAATACAGCACTTTTATAAATGCAAGCTGTTGCTGTTTTTTAAGCATAAAATTGAACCAGCAATCCATTATGCTTGTTGTCTCCTTTGATAGGAATCTATACGTAAATAAGTAACCATGCTTCAGAACTTTAGGTGTGTTTTAAAACCAAAGCTTTCTGACATTGGTGTAGTTAAACCTGGTATGTAATTTGGGCACTGATTTCCATATTTATCTCTAAATGTGTAAAGCTAGAAGTTGTTATCTGATTTCTTCCTTGATGACCATATTTGTTTACAGATGCTACTTTTATTCTTGCTTTAAAATTAATGCAAATGTTTTGAAACTTCTCCAAAACCTTAAACTCTTGGGTCTTTATTTCCCTCTGTCCAGTGTTGGAACCAATCAAACTTTCCAAGAAAAACACAGCTTCAACTTTAACAACTATTATTCTCATGGTGTAATTACAGTGATCTACCATTCTGGTCACAGGTAAACATTTTTAAAATTCATAATTGTAAATGTATCCTTACAAATTAAAAAGCCCTGAAAAATCTTAATTCATTTTAAGCAAATGGTATGCCTTTTTCATGTGTACTTGACGTACAGATAAGCTAGAAGCAACCTTAACATGATGGATCCCAAACACTCCAATACATTACAAAGCAAATTTTGGGGGGGGTTTAACATATTACTTCCAGAAAATTGAATCACATTTCAAGCAATTTTTGAATCACAAGTTTGATGCCATATCACGGATAAATTAGATTTTTGTCTTGTGTAGCCACCTTAAGTGAAGGCAATGTTAGCATTCAATTCAAGAGAACTAGAATATAAAAGCAGGAATGTAACACTGAGGCTTTATACAGCATTTGTCAGAGCGTACTTGGAGTACTGTGAGCAGTTTTGGACCCCTTATCTAAGAAAGGATGTGCTGCCATTAGAGTGAGTCCAAAGGAGGTTCACAAGAATGATTCCAGGAGTAAAAGGGTTAATGTTTGAGGAGCATTTGATGGCTCTGGGCCTCAACTCATTGGAGATCAGAAGAAAGAAGAGGAGTCACATTGAAATCTATTGAATATTGAAAGGCCTAGATAGAATGAATGTGGAGAAGGTTTTAATGATAGTGGGGGAGTCTAGGACCAGATGACACCACCTCAGAATATTAGGACATCCATTTAGAATAGAGATGAGGAGGAATTTCTTCATCCAGAGAGTGCCGAATGTGTGGAATTCATTGCCACAGATGGCTGTGGAGGCCAAGTGTTACGAACCCCGTAACTAGGTCACTTACCAGCAAAGATAGAGAGGTCCGTTGAAGTCTGATGGTACTATTTTTAACAGTATTTATTGGTAAAAATACACAAAAATAATATCAATGCAAACACACAGATAATATACGTTGTCAATACTAACTCTAAAAGTGCGGGTATAATAATAATCAATAAGAAATAAGCTCTATCGTTGTCTAGGGGATAATGTATTGTCCGATGGAAATATAAAAAGTCATTTAGTTCATGCAGGCTGCAGCCTTTGGTTGGATTCAAGAGACAGATTTTTAGAACTTGCCAGCTTTTCCTTTTTATGATGTCGATCCTTCGAAATTTCGTTGGTGGTGGTCTCTTCTTTAGCTAAGCTGTCTTCCGTGGTAAGGCCCACCAATTCCGAGGCAAATGGAAAAGGACGCACGCGGGCCCCTCACCAGCTGTCGCTATTAAACGCTGTCACGGGATTTCTAGCGTTTCTCCTGGTGCGTCTAAAGGGGTTGTTCCCCAGACTCTCTTTTATCCTTACTCACGGGGTCTCAGATGTCAGTCAGGTTGGGATGATGCAATCCCTGAACCAGCCCATTCTATTCATTCCCTGAGGACTTCAATGAATAGTACAGTACTCAATACACAATTCCGTCTCCAAGAGACAATGGCCGGTATCCGAGGCTTTGTCTCGCTGAGGGCAGGACACACATTCCAAACCCTTGAGGATTCTCTCTCTCATTTCCTGGGTCCCCAGACCTGAATTAATAGTGATCTTGTGATTCTCAAAAAGGAGGGGGCTCCTTTGTACCCTTCGGTCCCTCAGAGTTGTGACACATTCGTAACACAAGTCATTGGTTATATTTAAAACGGAGGTTGAATAGTTCCTGATTAATCAGGGTGTCAATGGTTACAGGGAGAAGGCAGACGAATGGGGTTGAGAAGTAAGATAAATCAGCCATGATGGAATGGTGGAGCAGACTCAATGGTCTGAAAGGTTTAATTGTGCTGCTATGTCTTATATGGGTGAATGATATACAAATTCACCATGAATGTTGATTGGTGTTTGCCTTTAGTCAAGTATAATTGTTTGCACATGGTTTAGTCTGTAGCACTTTTTGTTCTGTGTTAATGTTATTTTTTCCTTTGTACTACTACAATGCACGATGTAATGAAATCACCTGTATGGATGGCATACAAAACAAAGTTTTTCACTGTACCTCTGTCCATATGACAACAGTAAACCAATTTACCAGTTTTTCCGGTTTCCATTTTTTATGTCCATAGGAAAAACAGCTATTCAGATAAATTTGCACACTTTGTGATTTCATTTGATGCATTTTAATATCATGTGAACTTAGTAAGTTAACAGCTTGCTCTGCCGGTTCAGAGAATCTAAATTCCTATAGAGTATAATGCCAGAAAGTTGAAGCATCAAAGTTGAATTTATCTCCTGCATTCAAATATTTCAACTGTAACTTCCATGACAGCAGGGGAGGAGAGGAATTGAAGGTAGTGGAAGAACTTTGAATTAAATTGTTCCAAAGAATTGAAATTAGAAGCTCCATTTGGGTGTTTTACGATCCAGCGGATAAGAATTTTAACAATCTTCAGTAGTCAACAAAACATTAGTTTGTTTTTCCCTGTGTGATCTTAGTTTGGGGAGAAAAAAGTACCCTTGTAATATAATATAATAAATGATTAATTTATAATGTCTATTAGCAAATGTGAATTTATGTCTGAAAATGAAATTTGCTATTTGATACTGCATTTACTTTACCAACCTTTAACATTATCTATTTTGCTAGCTCAATCATGCGTTCTTAATGTATGATGCTTTAATCTTCTATTTACTCTAATCAATGTATAATTTATAACAATGCAGACTATTGTTAGTTGGGGGCTATGAAACCAATGAAGGAGGACTCTCAAAAGCCACCAGTTATGGAATAACTTCCTGGCGGGTTCTTTCTGGTGCACCTTACTATAAACAAGTCACCAACTATGAAGAGGATGTTGGTGCTGTAAGTGAAAGAATGTCTTTTTTATCATCTATTTTTGTTTGCTTATTAATTATATGTGAAATAGTTGAATTTCATATCAGAATTAAGAGAGTATTGCAGTTAAATTCCTGTGAATTTAATACACCGTATTTGAGCTGTTGATTTTTTTTGCATGATTCTTGCACATGAATTTTTTTTGTATTTATGTAGTTCAGAATCTCTTTGAAACATTCCAAATTCCATTTTGAAGTATTCTTCATACATAAAAACAATATTACTATGTGGGAATACAGAGGGATTTTCATTCCTCTCCACCCTTCAGTGGTTCGTGCATCTGCAGTTAATGCTGAAATTGTGTGATTGCAGTCCAATTTTAATCTTGTTCCTTTAAGATTCACTGCAGAAATACCTTGGTATGGGATACATTATTCACAAATATGCACCATCTTGAGGATCAAGTATTTGCTCAGTAACAACTGTAACAATGAAATATTCCAGATTTTTAAAAATAATAATTTTCGTCTGACTATTCTCCAGTGATTATTTTTCCAAGGAGCATTTTCCTTGTTGGAGGTCTTAAGGTCAAAAAAGCTTTTGCGCCTTATACATCTTAGTGGTAACAAGCCCTCTCACAAAGACAATTTCAGAGCTAGTTTGACATGTCAAATTAAGCACTCAAAGTTTCAAAATACTTTTGAGAGTTTCAATATGATTAATAACTTAGTTAATGTTAAAAATTCAAGAAAAAGTATCAAGAGGTCTGAACACACTACAAAATACAGTACTGTACAAAAGTCTTGGAGGTGTGTGTGTATATGTAAATATATTCCAAACACTTGGTTTATTCATTACAGAATGTCCCAGTACTCCCTGCTCCATCCCTTCTCCCTTCCTCTTTTCCCAACCATGATTCCTCTCCACCTCCACCTCCCTCCCCACCTCCAGAGACCTCTCTCAGAATCAGGTTTGCCATCACTCACCTTTGTCATGAAACTTGTTCTTGTTTACGGCAGCAGGACGGTGCAGTACATAAAATTACTGCAGTACTGTGCAAAAGTCTTAGGCACCCTAGCTATATATATGTGCTGTAAACTTTTGCACAGTACTGTATGTATAGTAGATTCTGGTTAATTGGGACACATCAGGACTGGTACACTTTGGCTCAATTAAGCAGTTGCCAATTAGCCGAAGTTTCATGGAAATAGTTTAAAAAGGTATAAAAAAGACAAAATGCCATCTGATTAAGAAATTATGTATTTACGGTAAATAAAATACAGAATAAATTAGAATACTACCAGTAATACTGCAGCACGTTGCAAATATGTATTAGTTCCTTATAGTTGTTGATAGAAGAATTCATTCAGTTTACGTTGCCGTGTTCTTTTGATTGACTGTAAATTGATAAAATCATCACAGACACAGTGCAGATGGTGGACTGCTTTCATCGGCTTTTTGCATGAAGTAATGTTGTAATCTAACAATAACTTTCCAGATGATGATGAGTGGTGCTGGGCAGATGGCCTTTAATTTGGTCCAGAAGGGTAATCTTTTTCAGCTTGTGTCAAATATTTTTCTGGCATTTTGGCAAAGGTATGAATATTACTTTTAAGTCAAAATAAAAACAGGATATTAAAAGATCACAGCCTTTGGAATTGGCGAATGCTGGCCGAAATGAATAACATGAGCACATGCAACTGATGCTATCTAAAAAACTGTTCGCCCTAAGGATGGTTTAGTGTCTAACTGCCACACAGCATGCATACAATTGGCGCTAGTTAGAAACTGTTCAGCCACAGTCTCCTGTCCCAGTTAAATAGCATTGTGTCCCAAATAAGTGGCTGTCCCGATTAACCAGAATTCACTGTATTTTAAAGCAAGCTAAAGTAGCAAACCATTAGGGATTAAAAAAAAATTAAATGTTTGTAAGAATTAATGAAGTATCTAAACTTTTAAACTTAATAAACTGAGGCTTTTATTGTTGGTTCCTTACATTTCTTTTCAGGTTTGGTGTTGGGTTATTCATTTTACCTAAAACATAGGTGTAGGACATGTACCCTGTTTCCTCGTCACGCTGCACTCCATGCATGTCTATTGAAGTTCTAAAGTTATTGTCCGAAATGCCTCATTATAAAAGAATTCTTTACTGCAAAGCTTGTTTTCAAAATTCCTGTATTAGTAAATCATGTTTATTAAACTTTCAACTAACATCCATCTTGTTCTTTGCTGTCAGTCACAAAGAAGCTTATTACGGATGCTTAGTGTTCGACCCTTCTGGCGACGGCAGCCAGAGCAGGTAAGATTTACGTGAAAAAAATGATGGTTTGGATTGCTGAGTCAAAGGAATTTTGGTTGCTTATAGCTCTCATTTGGGAAAGATTTTAATGTAGCAATTAATGCTATTTTACAAAATTAAAAATTTATCCTTTAACTGCATAAAAGGATAACTACCATTCTCAATTTTCTTTCTGCTTCCTATTTTTCCAGGATCCTGCTCTCTCCCCACCCTTCTGTGTGTATGTCTGCATTCGTACACATTTGTGCAGTGGAATTCATTTCATTCCATTTAACCTTCCTCTTTTGTTCTGCTCCTCAGACTTGCTGCACTATATTTTTTTATTCTATTAGATTTACGTTTGAATCTATTATCAGCCAAAATAATGTATTGTGCTGGCTCTGTATATCAAGTTGAAAGGACCTCTGCACAAAAACTTGTCTTATCTGGAGTTGGTCATCAGAAAAAACGAAACAGCAAAAAAAAATTGATGACAATTATGCATTTTGTATTGTGATTACAAATTTTTTACTTTAAAGATTTAGAATTAACCACTAGACATTGGAACAGAATTAGGCCATTGAGTCCATCAAATTTGCTCTGTCATTCCGTCATGGCTGATTTATTACCCTTCTCAACCCAATTCTGCTGTCTTCTCTCTGTGACCTTTGATACCTTGACTAATCAGGACACTATCAACCCCCCCACTTTAAGTATACCCAATGACTTGGCCTCCACAACCACCTGTGGCATTGAATTCCACAGATTCATCACTCTCTGGCTAACGAAATTTCTCTTCCACCTTTGTTCTAAATGGATGACCCTCTATTCTGAGGCTGTAGTCCTAGAGTCCCCCACTATCAGAAACGGTCCCTCCACATCTATTCTATCTCAGCCATTCAACAGGTTCCAGTGAGACCCCCCTTCATTCTTCTTATCTCCAGAGAGTACAGGCCCAGAGACATCAAATGCCTCTCGTACATTAACCCCAAAAATCGGTTTTACTGCACTCCTTAAAATATAACACATAAAACTTAGGCATTCTAAGCGATGAATGTAATCATTATTTTCATATCTGTTAATTGGCCATAACTATTTGGACTGGTCTCCCTGCTCAGAATTGTAAACCTTAATATTGCAAAGCCTGGCCTGAAGCACCCCAGATTTGAGAGCTGAAGTTTGAATTGAAGTGGAACCTCCATTATCTTAATGAAGCATGCCAGCTCCTGCAGAACCCTGAGAACATTAGCATCTTTCTGACTGTCACTGTTAAGGTTCATTTAATAGTGATGACATTTTTTGAATTGTAAAGAAAAAAGTAAATTTCTGAAAGGATACACAAAAATATCAAATCAAATTTAAATCACTATGCTGAAGAATCTTAATGCTCAGTTCTGTAATTGCAACCAATAGTGCAATTAGCTGGCAAATGATTATTTTGAATCTGTCAGTCAGTCCAGCAGCAATGCACACAAAATACTAGAGGAACTCAGCAGGTTAGGCAGCATCAATGGAGGAAAATGAACAGTTGGCATTCTGTACCTAGACCCTTCATCAGGACTAGAAAGGAAGAAAGCCAGAATAAGCAGGTCGGTGTGTGGGGAGGAGCAGGAGCAGAGGTGGGATGAAAGGGAATGATGTGAGAAGCTAGGAGGTGATGGTTAGAATAGATAAAGGGCTGAAGAAGAAGAAATCTGACAGGGAAAGAGCAGAGGCGTGAGGGAAATGGTTACTGGAAGTTAGAGAAATTGATGTTCATGCTTTCAGATTGGAGACTACTTAGATGGAATATGCGGTGCTGCTCCTTCAACCTGGGTCTGGCTTCATTTTAGCAGTAGAGGAGACTATGTCCCTGTCCCTGACTCCATTTTTTTATTCTGGCTTTGCTCTCTTTGCAGTCCTGATGAAGGGGGTCTGTCCAAAATATCGACTCTTCATTTTCCTCCATTGATGCTGCCTGACCTGCTGAGTTCCAACAGTATTTTGTTAGTGTGCTCAGGATTTTCAGCATCTTCAGAATCTCTTGGAGTCAGTCCAGTTCTTCAGTTTGTCATTCATCCTTATCTGTTGGATAGGCTATTTTGTCTTGAGGTTAGTGCATGCGAGCAATTGTTTTCAGGCTATTCTTTGGCTGTTATCACTCCTGGAGGTCAGGTCTGCCAATGGACTACAGCTGCGGTATCAAACCCTGCAGTATATTAATCTCCCCTTAGTTACACAATGAACAATCATCAAGGCATTACATGTCTTGCCACATATACACTTGGCTTACAGCAAAGTACGGTGGGGTTATACAGGTTCCATTTTGTCACATTACATGATTAAATACATAAAAAGCTCAGAGTTTTGAATATATTTCCACACGTGTGTCCATAATTTGGAGAGTGCTTTACAGACTACCTACCAATTTCATAACAGCAATTATTTTAGAATACAGTAACAAATCTGAGATCAAAATGTGCATTGATCCATTAAACTTACTATAAAATTATCAACAAAAAATTATTTTTTAAGAAATAAAACTTTTAAAAAATTCTATTTGTAGTATAACTGTGCTGCTGATCTGCATTAAAGAGAAGCAGTTCCTGTAGATTTCAGTGACATTCAATTAAATGAAAAAAAACTCCAGATTGTAGGCATCTTGCTTGTTCAGAATTTGCTTCAAAGGACTTGCCATTCAAAAGAGCACCTTGTTGTTGAACATTGCTTTGATCCATTCCAGTGAGAGTGTATAGTTAACTTTGTGACCACTGATCAACTCCAGACAGCAGAACTGGCCTTTCAGAAATGTGAAACCTCTGACCTTGAACAATGTTTGCATTTAATGCTGAATATATAAAAAATGTTAATTCAATAGTTATTTTCAATTCCTTCAGTTGCTTTATCTTGCAACACTTACATTCCTCTGCATTGTGCTCCTGCACAGAGTTTGGGATTTAGAAACATAGAAAACCTACAGCACAATACAGGCCCTTCGGCTCACAAAGCTGTGCCGAACATGTCCCTACATTAGAAATTACTAGGCTTACCCATAGCCCTCTATTTTTCTAAGCTCCATGTACCTATCCAAAAGTCTCTTAAAAGACCCTATCGTATCTGCCTCCACCACCGTTGCCGGCAGCCCATTCCACGCACTTAACAATCTCTGAGTAAAAAACTTACCCCTGATATCTCCTCTGTACCTACTTCCCAGCACCTTAAACCTGTGTCCTCTTGTGGCAACCATTTCAGCCCTGGGAAAAAGCCTCTGACTATGCACATGATCAATGCCTCTCATCTTATACACCTCTGTCAGGTCACCTCTCATCCTCCGTTGCTCCAAGGAGAAAAGGCTGAGTTCACTCAACCTATTCTCATAAGGCATGCTCCCCAATCCAGACAACATCCTTGTAAAACACCTCTGCACCCTTTCTATGGCTTCCACATCCTTACTATAGTGAGGCATGCAGAACTGAGCACAGTACTGCAAGTGGGGTCTGATCAGGGTCCTATTTAGCTGCAACATTACCTCTTGGCTCCTAAATTCAATTCCACAATTGATGAAGGCCAATACACCATACACCTTCTTAAACCAAGAGTCAACCTGCCCAGCTGCTTTGAGCATCCTATGGACTCGGACCCCAAGATCCCTCTGATCCTCCACATTGCAAAGAGTCTTACCATTAATACTATATTCTACCATCATATTTGACCTACCAAAATGAACCACTTCACACTTATCTGGGTTGAACGCCATCTGCCACTTCTCAGCCCAATTTTGCATATTATCAATGTCCTGCTGTAACTTCTGACAGCCCTCCACACTATCCACAACACCTCCAACCTTTGTGTCATCAGCAAACTTACTAACCCACCCCTCCACTTCCTCATCCAAATCATGAAGAGTAAGGGTCCCAGAACAGACTCCTGAGGCACTCCACTGGTGACCGACCTCCATGCAGAATATGACCCGTCTAGTACCACTCTTTGGCTTCTGTGGGCAAGCCAGTTCTGGATCCACAAAACAATGTCCCCTTGGATCCCATGTCTCCTTACTTTCTCAATAAGCCTTGCATGGGGTACCTTATCAAATGCCTTGCTGAAATCCATATACACTACATCAACTACTCTTCCTTCATCGATGTATTTAGTCACATCCTCAAAAAATTCAATCAGGCTCATAAGGCACGACCTGCCCTTGACAAAGCCATGCTGACTATTCCTAATCATATTATACCTCTCCAAATGTTCATAAATCCTGCCCCTCAGCATCTTCTCCATCAACTTACCAACCACTGATGTAAGACTCACTGGTCTATAATTTCCTGGGCTATCTCTACTCCCTTTTTAAATAAAGGAACAATATACGCAACCCGCCAATTCTCCGGAACCTCTCCCGTTCCCATTGATGATACAAAGATCAATGCCAGAGGCTCAGCAATCTCCTCCCTCGCCTCCCACAGTAGCCTGGGGTACATCTCATCTGGTCCTGGCGACTTATCCAACTTGATGCTTTCCAAAAGCTCCAGCACATCCTCTTTCTTAATATCTACATGCTCAGGCTTTTCAGTCTGCTGCAAGTCATCACTATAATCACCAAGATCCTTTTCCATAGTGAATACTGAAGTAAAGTATTCATTAAGTAACTCTGCTGTTTCCTCCAGTTTCCCACTGTCACACTTGATAGGTCCTATTCTTTCACGTCTTATCCTCTTGCTCTTCACATACTTGTAGAATGCCTTGGAGTTTTCCTTAATCCTGTCCGCCAAGGCCTTCTCAGGGCCCCTTCTGGCTCTCCTAATTTCCTCTTTAAGCTCCTTCCTATTAGCTTTATAATATTCTATATCTCTAACATTGCCTAGCTCTCTGAACTATTTCGAAGCTTTTCTTTTCTTCTTGACTAGATTTATTACAGCCTTTGAACACCACGGTTCCTGTACCCTACCATAACTTCCCTGTCTCATTGGAACGTACCTATACAGAAGTCTACACAAATATCCCCCGAATATTTGCCACATTTCTTCCGTACTTTTCCCTGAGAACATCTGTTTCCAATTTAAGATTCCAGTTTCCTGCCTGATAGCCTCATAATTCCTCCACTCCAATTAAACGCTTTTCTAACTTGTCTGTTCCTATCTGTCTCCAATGCTATCGAAAAGGAGATAGAATTGTGATCACTATCTCCAAAATGCTCTCCCATTTAGAGATCTGACACTTCACCAGGTTCATTTCCCAATACCAAATCAACTACAGCCTCCTCTTGTAGGCTTATATTGTGTCAAGAAACCTTCCTGAACACATCTAACAAACTCCACTGCATCTAAACCCCTTGCTCTAGGGAGATACCAATCAATATTTGGGAAATTAAAATCTCCCATCACGACAGCTCTGTTATTATTACACCTTTCCAGGACTTGTTTCCCTATCTTCTCCTCGATACCCCTGTTACTATTGGGCGGCCTATAAAGACACCCGGTAAAGTTATTGACCCCTTCCTGTTCCTAACCTCCACCTACAGAGACTCCGTAGACAATCCCGCCATGGCGTCCACCTTTTCTGCAGCCATGACACTATCTCTGATCAACAGTGCCATGCCCCTACCTCTTCTGCCTCCCTCCTTGTCCTTTCTGAAACATTTAAAACCCGGCATTTGGAGTAACCATTCCTGTCCCTGATCCATCCAAGTCTCTGTAATGGCCACCTTATCATAGCTCCAAGTACTGATCCACGCTCTATGCTCATCCACTTTGTTCACAACACTCCTTGCATTAAAATAGACACATCTCAAACCTTCAATCTGAGCGCATCCCTTCTCTATCACCTGCTTATCCTTCCTCTCGCACTGTCTACAAGCTTTCTCTATTTGTGAGCCAATCTCCTCTTCCCCAGTCTCTTCAGTTCGGTTCCCACCCCCTAACGATTCTAGTTTAAACTCTCCCCAGTAGCCTTAGCAAACCTCCCCGCCAGGACATTGGTCCCCCTGGGATTCAAGTGCAACCTGTCCTTTTTGTACAGGTGGCACCTGCCCCAAAAGAGGTCCCAATGATCCAGAAATCTGAATCCCTGCCCCCTGCTCCAATCCCTCAGCCATGCATTTATCGCCCACCTCATCCTATTCTCACTGTCACGTGGCACAGGCAGTAATCCCGAGATTACTACCTTTGTGGTCCTGCTTTTCAACTTCCTTCCTAACTCGCTGTAGTCTTTTTTCAGGACCTCTTCCGTTTTCCTACCTATGTAGTTGGTACCGATATGTACCACAACCTCTCGCTATTCTCCCTCCCACTGCAAGATGTCTTGGATGCGATCTGAAACATCCCGGACCCTGGCATCTGGGAGGCAAACTATCCAAGTTTCCTTCCTGCGTCCACAGAATCGCCTGTTTGACCCTCTAACTATAGAGTCCCCTATCACTACTGCCTTCCTCTTCCCTTCCCTAACCTTCTGAGCCACAGAGCCAGACTCTGTGCCAGAGGCACGGCCACTGCCACTTCCCCCAGGTAGGCTGTCCCCCCCCCCCCCCCCCAACAGTACTCAAACAGGAGTACTTATTGTCAAGGGGTACAGCCACAGGGGTACTCTCTTGTACCTGACACTTCCCTTTCCCCCTCCTGACTGTGACCCACTTGTCTGTCTCCTGTGTCCGTGGTGTGACCACCTGCCTATATCTCCTTTCTATCACCTCCTCACTCTCCTTGGCCAGGCGGAGGTCATCGAGCTGCATCTCCAGTTCTCTAACTCAATCCCTCAGTAGCTGCAGCTCGACACACCTGATGCACATATAGCCATCCAGGAAGCTGGGAGACTCCAGGACCTCCCACATCTGACAGTGAGCACAGAAAACTGTCCTCGCACACGTACTTCCTCCTTTCCGCAAATAACACAGGTGAACCTTCCTTGCCTCGTCCTGTTCCGTTACTGCCTAAGCCCGTTGAGCCAAAGCCCTATCACTCTGCTGCCTCTCAGTCCACTGCCTGCTGGATATGGCGGTCTTTTTAAACCTTTTGCGTTCTACTGGCTGACGTCACATGCCTGCGCAGTCTTGCCTCTCTTTTACCCCGAGTAGTAAAACTGCCTTTGCTCCTGAAATCAGCCATTCACTGGCAGCCTCCTTGCTCTGAATTTAACCTGATTTAATTCATGTTCCTCGCAAAGAATTCTTTAACTCATTAAGTGTATGTCCAACAAAAAACACCAGGCTTCAGATATCCTGTCAAGAGTGTTGCATATAACCATATAACAATTACAGCACGGAAACAGGCCATTTCAGTCCTTCTAGTCCATGCCGAACACTTACTCTCACCTAGTCCCACTGACCCGCACTCAGCCCATAATCCTCCATTCCTTTCCTGTCCATATACCTATCCAATTTTACTTTAAATGACAATACCGAACCTGCCTCTACCACTTCTACTGGAAGCTCATTCCACACAGCTACTACTCTCTGAGTAAAGAAATTCCCCCTCGTGTTACCCTTAAACTTTTGCCCCCTAATTCTCAACTCATGGCCTCTTATTTGAATCTCCCCTACTCTCAATGGAAAAAGCCTATCCACATCAACTCCATCTATCCCCCTCATAATTTTAAATACCTCTATCAAGTCCCCCCTCAACCTTCTACGCTCCAAAGAATAAAGACCTAACTTGTTCAATCTTTCCTTGTAATTTAGGTGCTGAAACCTAGGTAACATTCTAGTAAATCTTCTTTGTACTTGCTCTCTCTATTTTATTGACATCTTTCCTATAATTCAGTGACCAGAACTGTACACAATACTCCAAACTCGGCCTTACCAATGCCTTGTACAATTTTAACATTACATCCCAACTCCTGTACTCAATGCTCTGATTTATAAAGGCCAACATACCAAAAGCTTTCTTCACCACCCTATCCACATGAGATTCCGCCTTCAGGGAACTATGCACCATTATTCCTAGATCACTCTGTTCTACTGCATTCTTCAATGCCCTACCATTTACCATGTATGTTCTATTTGGATTATTCCTACCAAAATGTAGCACCTCACACTTATCAGCATTAAACTCCATCTGCCATCATTCAGCCCACTCTTCTAACTGGCCTAAATCTCTCTGCAAACTTTGAAAACCTACTTCATTATCCACAACACCATCCACCTTAGTATCATCTGCATACTTACTAATCCAATTTACCACCCCATCATCCAGATCATTAATGTATATGACAAACAACATTGGACCCATTACAGATCCCTGAGGCATACCACTAGTCACTGGCCTCCAACCTGACAAACAGTTATTCACCACTGCTCTCTGGCATCTCCCATCCAGCCACTTGAATCCATTTTACTACTTCAATATTAATACCTAACGATCAAACCTTCCTAACTAACCTTCCGTGCGGAACCTTGTCAAAGGCCTTACTGGAGTCCATATAGACAACATACACTGCTTTAACCTCGTCAACTTTCCTCATAACCTCTTCAAAATATTCAATAAGATTTGTCAAACCTGACCTTCCACCCACAAATCCATGTTGACTGTTCCTAATCAGACCCTGTCTATCCAGATAAATATATATACCATCTCTAAGAATACTTTCCATTAATTTACCCACCACTGACGTCAAACTGACAGGCCTATAATTGCTAGGTTTACTCTTAGAACCCTTTTTAAACAGTGGAACCACATGAGCAATACGCCAATCCTCCGGCACCATCCCCGTTTCTAATGATATTTGAAATATTTCTGTCAGAGCCCCTGTTATTTCTACACTAACCTCCCTCAAGGTCCTAGGGAATATCCTGTCAGGACCCGGAGATTTATCCACTTCTTCTTTTTTTTTTATATTCCTTAAAAGCGCCAGTACTAACTCCTCTTTAATCGTCATAGTTTCCATAACTTTCCTACTCATTTCCCTTACCTTACACAATTCAATAGCCTTCTTCTTAGTGAATACCGAAGAAATGAAATTGTTCAAAATCTCCCCCATCTCTTTCGGCTCCACACATAGCTGTCCACTCTGATTCTCTAAGGGACCAATTTTATCCCTCACTATCCTTTTGCTATTAATATAACTGTAGAAACCCTTCGGATTTATTTTCACCTTACTTGCCAAAGCAACCTCGTTATCTTCTTTTAGCTTTTCTAATTTCTTTCTTAAGATTCTTCTTACATTCTTTATATTCCTTGAGCACCTCATTTACTCCATGCTGCCTGTATTTATTGTAGATATCTCTCTTTTTTCTAACCAAGTTTTCAATATCACTTGAAAACCATGGCTCTCTCAAACTTTTAACCTTTCCTTTCAACCTAACAGGAACATAAAGATTTTGTACCCTCAAAATTTTACCTTTAAATGACCGCCATTTCTCTATTACATCCTTCCCATAAAACAAATTGTCCCAATCCACTCCTTCTAAATCCTTTTGCATCTCCTCAAAGTTAGCCTTTCTCCAATCAAAAATCTCAACCCTGGATCCAGTCCTATCCTTCTCCATAATTATATTGAATCTAATGGCATTGTGATCACTGGACCTGAAGTGCTCCTCAACACATACCTCCATCACCTGACCTATTTCATTCCTTAACAGAAGATCCAACACTGCCCCTTCTCTAGTTGGTTCCTCTATGTATTGCTGCAAAAAACTATCCTGCACACATTTTACAAACTCCAAACCATCCATCCCTTTTACAGTATGGGCTGCCCAGTCTATGTGTGGAAAATTAAAATCTCCCACAATCACAACCTTGTGCTTACTACAAATATCTGCTACCTCCTTGCAAATTTGCTCCTCCAATTCTTGCTCCCCATTAGGTGGTCTATGATACACCCCTATAAGTGTTACTACACCTTTCCCATTCCTCAATTCCATCCAAATAGCCTCCCTAGATGAGCCCTCTAATCTATCTTGCCAGAGCACCGCTGTAATATTTTCTCTGACAAGCAACGCAACACCTCTCCCTGTTATCCCTCCGATTCTATCAAACCTGAAGCAACAAAATCCAGGAATATTTAGTTGTCAATCACACCCCTCCTGCAACCATGTTTCACTAATAGCTACATCATATTTCCATGTATCAATCCATGCTCTAAGCTCATCCACCTTTCTTACAATGCTCCTAGCATTAAAATAAATGCATTTAAGAAATTCTCCACCTCTTCCTCTCTGTTTATCTCTAACAGTACAAAGAACTTTACTGTCTTCTTTTTCTTCCTTCTCCCATACATCTGCTCCTACACTCTGGTTCCCCTCCCCCCTCGTATCTAGTTTAAATCCACTGGAGCCTCTCTAGCAAACCTACCTGCAAGAATATTTGTCCCTTTCAGTTCAGATGTAAACCGTCCCACTGGAACAGATCCCACCTTCCCTGGAAAACTGCCCAATTATCTATAAATCTGAAGCCCTCCCTCCTGCACCACGTCTTCAGCCATGTGTTGATCTGCACTATCTTACTATTTCTAAACCCACCTGCACGTGGCACTGGTAGCAATCCTGAGATTGCTATCCTGGAGGTCCTGTCCTTTAACATGGCACCTAGCTCCCTAAACTCACCTTTCAGGACCTCCTCACTCTTCCTACCCATGACATTGGTCCCTACATGGACCACGACATCCGGCTGCTCACCCTCCCTCTTAAGAATACTGAGAACTCGATCCGAGGTATCGCGGACCCTGGCACCGGGGAGGCAACATACCATCTGGGATTCTCGATCTTTTCCACAGAACCTCCTATCTCTCCCCCTATCGAATCCCCTATCACTACTGCTCTCCTCTTTTCCCTCCTTCTCTTCTGAGCTGAGGGTCCAGTCTTGGTGCCAGAGACGCAACCACTGCAACTTGTCACTGGTAGGTCGTCCCCACCAACGGTATCCAAAACAGTATACTTATTGTTGATGGGAACGGCCACAGGGGTGCTCTGCTCTTCCTGTCTATTCCCCTTCCCTCTCCTGACAGACACCCAACTATCTGTCTCCTGACTCTTAGGGGTGACTATCTCCCTGAAACTCCTGTCTATTTCTGCCTCTGTCTCCCGAATGATCCGAAGTGTAGTCATCAGGGACAACAGTGCTTGCCCTGACCTCCCACATACTGCAAACGGAGCACTCAACTGCCCTAATTGCTGCCTCCATTACCTACTCCTAAGCTATTAGATTAATTAAAGGAACTTACCCAGCCTTACCTCACCTGGAGTGAAGCTCGTACTCAGCCTGTGCTCGCTTTTTAAATTCCCCCGCTGATCTCAGAGGCCGACTTTCCCGCGCCTGCTCAGTCTAGCCTCTTTGCCGCGATCAGTTAAAAAAAACCAGCTTCTCGCTGAGCTTCTATTACCTCTTTCCTCTGTGCCTCTTTTTGCGATTTAAAATCACTAAATGCACTAAAATAATTATTTCAAATTACTGCAACACACACAAAATGCTGGAGGAGCTCAGTAGGCCAGGCAGCATCTATGGAAAAGAGTGAACAGTCGACATTTTGGGTCGAGACCCCTCAAGGTCTCCAAGCATTCTGTGTGCATTCTCCAGTCCAACAGCATTTTGTGTGTGTTGCTTAGATTTTTTAGCATGTGCAGATTTTCTCTTGTTTGTATTTCAAATTTTTGTTTGTCATTCATCAAAGCCCATTTAGTTTGTCGGCAAGAGTGCCTATTAATCAATGGTGTCCACAAAACATAGCCTTTTTTTTGCAGTTTCAGAAGTGTATATAGTTAATTTCTTTTCACTTCGGACTGTATGACTGGCTTTTAAAGTTCAGATAATTCCAGCTTTGTTAATAGAAAATTCTACAGTTCTTGAGATAAATGTAGACCACCTCTTCAAGTCTTTCAATTTGAAACTTGTTAATTGTGACTTTGAAATTTTGAAGTCCCATTGTTGGTCACAATCCAATTAATCAGAATGAAGTTTTGGGTTGCTTTTACAGGATAGACGCTCAACAGTTTAATAACTCTAATAATAATACCATTGTGTGCATGTTATTTCAAATTAAAGTAGATGACTATTATTGCAAGTTTTCATGGTGATAGACAGCATTTTGCATCTTGAGTCGTCTTTTTGCAGGATGGTGTTTTCAAAATGAGTTTATCGCCTGATGGAACACTCCTGGCAGCCATCCATCTCTCTGGGCAACTGACTTTATGGGAAATTCCTTCTTTAAGGCAACAGAAAGAATGGAAACAGGAAATGCAGGTAAAGTTGAGTTTTCGGTCAATACAGAGGGGGAGAAATAATCCCGTCATGTATTGCTTTCAAGCAAAGCAAGTGATAAATTTGAACTTTCATCTGGGGAAAACAAATGTTCTGATTTGAGGAATTTTGAATTCACTTTTACACGGGCATATAAACTTTCAAACTGAGCTCTTTTCAGGAAATGTTTGTTAATTTTCATCATGGAAAGTTAAACAGTGGAATATGATGTTTACGGCAGATTAAGCGAAACACATACTTAACATTTCTTACAAGATAGAAGGAGGTCACATCTATGCTTGGTATGCCTTTATTCAGAATCAGATTTACTATCAGTGGCATGTGATGTTAACTTAGCAGTAGCAGTTCAATGCAATACATAATATAGAAGAAAAAAAACACAAATTAAAATAATAATAAATAAGTAAATAGGAACTTGGAAGCATTAATTGGGAACAGGTGATCTCAGGGAAATGCATGGCAAATGTTCAGGGGATATTTGTGTGGCGTTCTGCATTGGTACGTTCCAGTAAGACAGTGAAAGGATGGTAGGGTACAGGAACTGTGGTGTACAAATGCTGTTGGAAGTCCAGTCAAAAAGAAAAGAAAAGCTTACGAAAGGTTCAAAAAACTAGGTAATGTTAGAGATCTAGAAGATTATAAGGCTAGCAGGAAGGAGTTTAAGAATGAAATTAGGAGAGCCAGAAGGGGCCATGAGAAGGCCTTGGCAAGCAGGATTAAGGAAAACCCCCAGTCATTCTACAAGTATGTGAAGAGCAAGAGGATAAGACGTGAGAGATTAGGACCAATCAAGTGTGACAGTGGAAAAGTGTGTATGGAACTGGAGATGATAGCAGAGGTATTTAATGAATACTTTGCTTCAGTGTTCTCTTTGGAAAAGGATCTTGGCAATTGTAGGGATAACTTGCAGCACATTGAAAAGCTTGAGCATATAGACATTAAGAAAGAGGATGGGCTGAAGCTTTGGGAAAGCATGAAGTTGGATAATTCTCCAGGACCGGATGAGATGTATCCCAGGCTTCTGTGGGAGGTGAGGGAAGAGATTGCTGAGCCTCTGGCAATGATCTTTGCATCATCAATGGGGGTGGAGGGTTGCAGATGTTGTTCCCTTATTCAAGAAAGGGAGTAGAGGTAGCCCAGGAAATTATAGACCAGTGAGTCTTACTTCAGTGGTTGGTTAAGGTGCTGGTAAAAATCCTGAGAGACAGGACTTATGAACGTTTGGAGAGGCATAATATGATTAGGAATAGTCAGCATGGCTTTGTGAAAGGCAGGTCGTGCCTTACAAGCCTGATTGAATTTTTTGAGGATGTGATTAAACACATTGATGAAGGTAAAGCAGTAGATGTAGTGCATATGGATTTCAGCAATGCATTTGATAAGGTATCCATGCCAGGCTTATTGAGAAAGTAAGAAGGCATTGGATCCAAGGGGACCTTGATTTGTGGATCCAGAATTGGCTTGCTCACAGAAGGTGAAGAGTGGTTATAGATGTCATATTCTGCATGGAGGTCGGTGACCAGTGGTGTGCTTCAGGGATCTGTTCTGGGACCCCTTCTCTTCGTGAAATGGAAGAATGGGTTAGTAAATTTGATGACGCAAAAGTTGGGGATGTTGTGGATAGTGTAGAGGGCTGTCAGAGGTTACAGTGGAACATCAATGGGATGTAAAACTGGGCTGAAAAGTGGCAGATGGAGTTCAACCCAGATAAGTGTGTGGTGGTTCATTTTGGTAGGTCAAATATGATGACAGAATATAGTATTAATGGTAAGATTCTTCGCAGTGTGGAGAATCAGAGGGATCTTGGGGTCCAAGTCCATAGGACATTCAAGGCTGCTGCGCAGGTTGACTCTGGGGTTAAGAAAGAATACGATACATTGGCCTTCATCAATCATGGGATTGAGTTTAGGAGTCGAGAGGAAATGTTGCAGCTATATAGGACCCCACTTGGAGTACTGTGCTCAGTTCCGGTTGGCTCACTATAGGAAGGAAACCATAGAAAGGGTGCAGAGGAGATTTACAAGGATGTTGCCTGGATTGGGGAGCATGCCTTATGAGAATAGGTTGAGTGAATTCAGCCTTTTTTCCTTGGAGCAACGGAGGATGAGGGGTGACCTGATAGAGGTGTACGAGATGATGAGAGGCATTGATACTGTGGATAGTCAGAAGCTTTTTCCCAGGGCTGAAATGGCTAGCACGAGAGGGCACAATGGAAGTAGGTACAGAGGAGATGTCAGGGGTAAGTTTGTTTACACAAAGAGCAGTGAGTGCATGGAATGGGCAGGTGGTGGTGGAGTTGGATACGATAGGGTCTTTTAAGAGACTTCTAGACAGGTATATGGAGCTCAGAAAAATAGAGGGCTTTTGGTAACCCTAGGTAATTTCTGAGGTAAGGACATGTTCGGCACAGCTTTATGGGCTGAAGGGATTGTATTGTGCTGTAGGTTTTCTATGTTTCTACAGGGGGTAAGGGGTGTGATGCAGATAAAACAGGCTTTATCCTACTCTGCTTCTAGCCCTGGCAACCAAAACCCTTCTTTTATCTTGGATATATTGTTTGATTCCCCAAACAGGTGACAGTGGAGTCCTTCTCTCTGTTCTTCTCAGGTGCACAAGTTTTGCACACAGTTACCTGAATGTGCTGAGGATGGTGTCCTTGGATTTGATCTAGAGTCAATTGTTTCCTTTAAATCTTATCTCATCAACTAAATTTAACAAGTTCTTTTCCCAGAGCAAATGCCAGTTAATATTGTTTTAAAAAAGTTTGGCTAGATCCATTAGAGTGCTCTGGTTTTATTTTAGTTGATTTAATGAACCTTTTTGACATATTCCTTACCATCCAAATTTCCCCATTGTTAAAGTTGTGGGATCCAAGCCATAATTTCTCAGAAGGCACTGTTACCCCACTGTAACTCTGAATTGTAGCATTATGACACATCTCTTCAATTTCTAATTGCCCCCACCTTTTGGGTTGTATCATACTTGCCTTTGGCGAGTGCATCTGACAATCCGTTTATCCTGCTGGACTCAATGTTATGTGCAGCAGTGGACTGCTGGTGTGCTGGGTTGTGGGAGTGGATGTACTGTACATCAAGCTCATTATCATGTTAACTTGTTTCACTAATAAAATGTAGAATTCCATTGGCATCGTTTAGCAATGCTATTCGGGGTTTGTTGTTTCTGCAACATAGAGCACCAATTGATATCTTGGTTATCAGTTAATTACTACTACACACTTTACAGATTATTAGGACATTTAATCTGGACCACTTTTTAAATATTTTACTATCAGTTTAAGCTATAACATCTTTGAAACAACTCTCAAAGTCGAGTGTATAGGCTGTATTGCTATTGAAAATGGCAACAATTTCCATATAAAGGAAAATAAAACTTTATCCTTGTGTTACTAATAGATGTTGTATCACTTTTTCCTATATGGATAAAAGGTTTGTAACTTTCAAATGTTTTGCCCAGGATGGATTTGATGCCGTTAATCCCGACTGGTCAAAATCAGTGGAAAAGAGGAAAAAAATGAAGGGTAAGAGATATTCTGAATAATAGGATGATTTTTTTCAAATTTTTATAAGGATGGATTTTTAAAAATGTTGTTCAACAGTGTCATTTTTGGAGATTGTCATTGAAATGATAATTCATATTTTCTAATCTGTGTGTTTTCTACTCTGAGTACACTAACTTTTCATTTAAAATTCCATACACTTTCTTGGTTTGATGACAGGACTCCTATAAAACCACTTTTCGCATGCAGTAGGATTTGCATATAAATAAAAGGTACTATGCTACAGATGTAAGGCACCAGGCAAATTAGAGAAAATGTTAATTTTGACTTATCAGTCAACAACTCTGTTCACAGAGTAAATTGTATGCTTAACACGTACAACACGCTGAAGGAACTCAGCAGGTCGGACGGAAACGAGCCTTCAACGTTTCTGGCCGAGACCCTTCATCAAGACTGAAGAGGGAGGGGGCAGCAGGTCTATAAAGAAGGTGGGGAGAGGGTGTGAAGGAGAAGGCTGGTAGGTGCCAGGTGAAAAAACAATCAGAGGAAGGATCAAAGGGTGGGGAAAGGGAAGCAGGGAGGGGATAGGCAGGAAAGGTGAAGAAGGAATGTAAGGGGAAAGCACTATGGGTAGTAGAAGAAGGCCAAATCATGAGAAAGTTGATGGGCAGCTGGAAGAGGAGGCAGAATGAAACTGGGATGGGGGAAGGGAGGGGGAGGGAACTACCGGAAGTTGGAGAATTTGATGTTCATGATATGAAATGTTGCTCCTCCAACCTGAGTTTGGCCTCATCATGGCAGTAGAGGAGGCCATGTATGGACATATCTGAATGGGAATGTGAAGCAGAGTTGAAGTGGGTGGCAACCGGGAGATCCTGTCTGTTGTGACAGACGGAGCGGAAGTGCTCGACGAAGCGGTCCCCCAATCTACGTTGGGTCTCGCCGATGTAGAGGAGGCCTTCGTCTCTATTGAAATTCTTATTCTCTAGTTTTATTTCAATGGTTTCTTTCATGAGGCAGTTCCAAAAGCCATTGGCGCGGCACAGAAGTTTTGTGCTGAAGTCAATCCTGTGGTTGTCTTATATGCAATGTTCTGCTACCACTGATTTCCACAGGTGACCAAAATACAGTGGCTTGCAAAAGTTTGGGCACCTCTGGTCAAAATTTCTGTTACTGTGAATAGCTAAGCGAGTAAAAGATGACCTGATTTCCAAAAGGCATGAAGTTAAAGATTACACATTTCTTTAATATTTTAAGCAAGATTACTTTTTTATTTCCATCTTTTACAGTTTCAAAATAACAAAAAAGAAAAAGGGCCCAAAGCAAAAGTTTGGGCACCCTGCATGGTCAGTACTTAGTAACACCCCCTATGGCAAGTATCACAGCTTGTAAACACTTTCTGTAGCCAACTAAGAGTCTTTCATTTCTTGTTTGGGGGATTTTTGCCCATTCTTCCTGGCAAAAGGCTTCTAGTTCTGTGAGATTCTTGGGCCGTCTTGCATGCACTGCCCTTTTGAGGTCTATCCACAGATTTTCGATGATGCTTAGGTTGGGGAACTGTGAGGGCCAATGGCAAAACCCTCAGCTTGTGCCCCTTGAGGTAGTCCATCAGGGATTTTGAGGTGTGTTTAGGATCATTATCCTGTTGTAGAAGCCATCCTCTTTTCATCCTCAGCTTTATTACATACGGTGTGAGGTTTGCTTCCAGAATTTGCTGGTATTTTAATTGAATTCACTCTTCCCTCTACCAATGAAATGTTCCCCGTGCCACTGGCTGCAACACAAGCCCAAAGTATGATCGATCCACCCCCGTGCTTAACAGTTGGAGAGGTGTTCTTTTCATGAAATTCTGAACCCTTTTTCTCCAAACATACCTTTGCCCATTGCAGCCAAAAAGTTCTATTTTAACTTCTTCAGTCCACAGGACTTGTTTCCAAAATGCATCAGGCTTGTTTAGATGTTCCTTTACAAACTTCTGACACTGAATTTTGTGGTGAGGACGCAGGAAAGGTTTTCTTCTGATGATTCTTCCATGAAGGTCATTTTTGTGCAGGTGCTGCTGCACAGTAGAATAGTGCACCACCACTCCAGAGTCTGCTAAATCTTCCTGAAGGTCTTTTGTAGTCAAACGGCGGTTTTGATTTGCCTTTCTAGCAATCCTACGAGCAGTTCCCCTGGAAAGTTTTCTTGGTCTTCCAGACCTCAACGTGACCTCCACTGTTCCTGTTAACTGCCATTTCTTAATTGCATTATGAACTGAGGAAATGGCTACCTGAAACCGCTTTTCTATCTTCTTATAGTCTTCTTCTGCTTTGTGGGAATCATTTATTTTAATTTTCAGAGTGCTAGGCAGCTGCTTAGAAGAGCCCATGGCTGCTGATTGTTGGGACAAGGTTTGAGGAGTCAGGGTATTTATTAAGCTTTGAAATTTGCATCACCTGCCTTTCCTAATGATAACAAGCCATAGCCCTAACAAGCTAATTAAGGTCTGAGACCTTGATAAAAGTTATCTGAGAGCTCAAATTTCTTGGGGTGCCCAAACTTTTGCATGGTGCTCCTTTCCTTTTTTTTCCACTCTAAAATTGTACAAAACACTAATCTTGCTTAAAATGTTGAAAAGAATGTTTCATCTTCAACTTTATGACTTTTGAAGATCAGTTCCTGTTTTACTCGCTTGGATATTCACAGTTACAGAAATTTTGACCAGGGGTGCCCAAACTTTGTGTGTGTGTGTGTGTGTGTGTGTGTGTGTGTGTGTGTGTGTGTGTGTGTGTGTGTGTGTGTGTGTGTGTGTGTGTGTGTGTGTGTGTGTGTGTGTGTGTGTGTGTGTGTACATATATATATATATGTAATAAACATAACATCCACAAACCCATGAGGAAGCTCAAATCTGGTTCTCAGGACAGCTGACGTTTACAGGATTCCCTCTGAATGCAGAGTAGTATATATCTGTTTGGGTTACGCAGAGAAATTGGTGCAATAGCACATTGCATATGCAATTATCACAAGATTGACTTTGATGGCACAAGAAATGGTGTGTCACACCAACAGCCTTTGGGACCACCTGGTGAAGGAAGCATAGAGAATAAGAATTTCAACAAAGACCTTAAGGTCTCTGTCTAAGTAAGTACTGGAATACAATTTTAAACAAATGATTGAGGCCTAACCAATCAGGAGGGACGGATAACAGGAGTTAAGTATATATCCCACTGGTCTAGACATGCCCAGCCAGCATCTCTGATGAAGAGTTTGTCATTGAAACATTGGTTAAAATTGACACTGGGATCTGGCTGGTAGCCAGAGAAGAATTTATGTGTCATATGCACCTGAAAGCATAAGGTCCTTGATAGTATTTTCAAGATTATATTTCCCTTTCTTTTCTGGATATTTAAATCAACTTAAGCTTGTCTTGTTTAATTACCTTGGAGGAACTTTAATTTGTACAATATCACTTGTCCTTCAGACAGATCATCATTTTATCCCCTCAATGATGTGAACTGGTGGGCCAATAATTCTGTTATTCTGGCCCGCTGTTCTGGTGCTCTCACTGTTTCTTCTGTGAAAACATTGAAAAACCTGCTTGGACAGTCATGTGAATGGTTTGAACCTTCACCTCAAGTTACTGCAGCCCATGACGGAAGCTTTATGAGTTTAGAGGTACTGATTATTTCTGATTTGTTTGGATTTGCATGAAAATTGTGAATGTCTAGAACTTTAAACCTTAATAATAGAACGTGTTTAATGATTCTCTTTTACAATTTTTAAAAAACTTACATGCCTTTTATCATATTTTAATTGATTTTTTAAAATTGTTGAATATTTTCAATGGGCACGATTTCTTTTCCTCCCCAACACTGGTAGGATAGTTCTTCTAATACAAAGCAACCCTTATTCGCTCATCTCCAACCTTCTTTCCTACTCAGTATTCTTGACTGCATTGGAATCTTCCTTATACTTACCCAACTTTTCCAGAATGCCAGATATTTGAGTCTTCTGTTGGGTTTTTGCCTCATGGTTTATCTTGGCTTTTGTTTACACCTTTGTCTTTAACTCTGTACCTTTTCACTGTCATCCTATGATGGCATAATGCCTGTTTGTTTTCCACTTTTGTGTATTCAGCTGTAGCCAGTGAAATAGCTGCTGTAGCCAGTGAAATAGCTGCTGTGGCTTTACTTCATGCTCTGTGTTGCCTTGCATGATCCCTAACGATATATCCTTGGTCTCTCTCTTTTCTCATCTGCATTGTTTCCATTGGTGAGATCTCTGATAACATGTCTATTTGCAGGAATCCCCTAAGCACTTCAGTGACTACTAGGGAAGAAGAATATTCTCCACAGACATTCTTAATCGTTGAGAATAATCATTAGAGAGTTTTTGTATTTTGCTGAGTGAAATATCCACCCCATTATGTACATTGAATAGAAAAAATTATTTAATATTTGCAGAGGTTTAAAATGTGCTTTTGTTGAAGATGTGATCTGTGCATGTGTCAAATCTATTTTGCTGGATTTTGTATCTCTGCTCTTTTGTCAATTGTTCCATAAGTTAGGGCTACTTTTTCAAAAGGAAAAGCTGGATATTTGCAAACACGAGGAAATCTGCAGATGCTGGAAATTCAAGCAACACTCACAAAATGCTGGTGGAACGCAGCAGGCCAGGCAGCATCTATAAGGAGAAGCACTGTTGACGTTTTGAGCCGAGACCCTTCATCAGGACTAACTGAAAGGAAAGATAGTAAGAGATTTGAAAGTAGGAGGGGGAATGGAAAATGCAAAATGATAGGAGAAGACCAGAGAGGGTGGGGTGAAGCTGAGAGCCGGAAAGGTGATTGGCAAAAGGGATACAGAGCTGGAGAGGGGAAAGGATCATGGGACAGGAGGCCTAGGGACAAAGAAAGGGGGAGGGGAGCACCAGAGGGAGATGGAGAACAGGCAGAGTGATGGGCAGAAAGAGAGAAAAAAAAGGAGGGGGGAAAGTAACTAAATATATCAGGGATGGGGTAAGAAGGGGAGGAGGGGCATTAACGGAAGTTAGAGAAGTCAATGTTCATGCCATCAGGTTGGAGGCTCACACTTCACCTGTGAGTTGGCTGGTGTGTGGTATACTGCGTCCGGTGCTCCCGGTGTGGCCTTTTATATATTGGTGAGACCCGACGCAGACTGGGAGACCGTTTCGCTGAACACCTACACTCTGTGCGCCAGAGAAAGCAGAATCTCTCAGTGGCCACACATTTTAATTCCACATCCCATTCCCATTCTGATGTGTCTATGCACGGCCTCCTCTACTGTCAAGATGAAGCCACACTTAGGTTGGAGGAACAACACCTTCTATACCAGCTGGGTAGCCTCCAACCTGATGGCATGAACATTGACTTCTCTAACTTCCGTTAATGCCCCTCCTCCCCTTCTTACCCCATCCCTGATATATTTAGTTTCTTCCCCCCCCCTTTTTTTTCTCTCTTTCTGTCCATCACTCTACCTGTTCTCCATCTCCCTCTGGTGCTCCCCTCCCCCTTTCTTTCTCCCTAGGCCTCCCATCCCATGATCCTTTCCCTTCTCCAGCTCTGTATCCCTTTTGCCAATCACCTTTTGGGCTCTCAGCTTCATCCCACCCCCTCCAGTCTTCTCCTTTCATTTCGCCTTTTCCTCTCCCCCCCACTACTTTCAAATCTCTTACTATCTTTCCTTTCAGTTAGTCCTGACGAAGGGTCTCAGCCTGAAACGTCGACAGTGCTTCTCCCTATAGATGCTGCCTGGCCTGCTGTGTTCCACCAGCATTTTGTGTGTGTAGCTGGATATTTGAACGCTTAAGTTTTCCCTATATATATATATATATATTTGTCTTTTCAGTGTGAAGTTAAACTGGCTCACAAGAGATATCGTTTGGAAAATAATTCAGTAGATGATAATGGTGATGAAGATTCTGACTCCGATGATGAATCCTCTGCCAAAGCTCGATACTTTGGCTATGTAAAACAGGGCCTGTATTACCTCACAGAAATGGAGCGATTTGCGCCACCTCGAAAACGACCACGAACGATCACAAAAACCTATAGGCTTGTAAGCTTGAGGTCCACAACTCCAGAGGAGCTTTATCAAAGAAAGGTCAGTATAAATTCGAAAATAAATGAGCGAGAAATACATTGGAAATTTACTTGAAGTGTTCATGTCCAATTCAAAGCATTATTTCACCAGATTAAGTTCAATTGATTTATATACTGATTGTAAAACAACATTGGGTAATTAATGTGTTAATTAAATATCAGTGAATCACAATGTCATAAATGAGATTTTGATATCCATAATGTGCAAAAGTGAACTGATATACAAATGGCGATACTCAGCTGGTCAGGCATAATCTGTGGAAACAAGAGTTCATTTTTCAGGTTGATGGTCAATGCTCACTCCCAAGAATTTGTCTTGCATGCCTTTGAGGTTTTGGTATTGAGAACATCGTATCTTTAGGTGATAGTAAACTATCTGTCAGAATTGTTTGCTCCTAATGAATTATTATCAACCCAGTTCCCAAGTGGGTGGCAGTAACCTGCCTTAATGACTACCGTCCAGTGGCGCTAACCTCAGCAATAATGAAGTGCTTTGAGCAGTTGCTTAAGGATCACAATAAATCCCATCTTCCTGCTACATTGGACATTTTTTAGTTGGTTTATCGCTCAAATTGGTCCACTGACAATGCCATCTCCTTTGCCCTGCACTCCATCCTGAAAAATGGTGTCTCATACTCCAGCACAAACAAGAGAAAATCTGCAGATGCTGGAAATCCAAGCAACACACAAAATCCTGGAGGAACTCAGCAGGCCGGGTAGCATCTAAGAAATGAGTACAGTCGACGTTTTAGGCTGAAACCCTCTGGCAGGACTGGAGAAAAAAAGCTGAGGTGTAGATTTAAAATGTGGGGGTAGGGGAGAGTGAAACACAAGGTGCTTGGTGAGACCTGAAGGGGGAGGGATGAAGTAAGGAGCTGGGAAGTAAATTGGTAAAAGAGGCAGAAGGCTATGGAAGAAAGAAAAGGGGGGGGGGGAGGAGCACGAGAGGGAGGGGATGGGTGGGCAAGGAAATAAGGGGATCGGAAATGGTGAAGTAGAGGGGCAGTGGGAGGGATTACCGGACGTTTGAGAAATTGATGTTCATGCCATCAGATTGGAGGCTACCCAAATGGAATACAAGGTGTTGTTCAACCTGAGTGTGACCTCATCACGACAGTGGAGAAGGCACATTAGAGTGGGAAGCGGAGCTACAATGGGTGGCCACTGGGCTATCCCGTTTTTTCAGGTGGATAGAGCATAGATGCTCGGTGAAGTGGTCTCCTAATCAATGTTGGGTCTCACCTATTATACAGGCGGCAACACCGGGAGCACTGGACACGGTATATGACTCCAATAGATTCACAGGTGAAAAGTTTCCTCACTTGGATGGACTGTTCAGGATGCTGAATGGTAGTGAGAGAGGAGGTGTAGGTGCAGGCGTAGCACTTGTTTTGCTTGCAAGGATAAGTGCTAGGAGGGAGATCAGTGGGGAGGGACGAATGGACAAGGAATTTGTGTAGGGAATGATCCCTGTGGAAAGCAGAAAGTGGAGGTGCTTGGTGGTGGGATCCCATTGGAGGTGGCAGAAGAATTATGTACTGGACGCAGAGGCTGGTGGGGTGATAGTTGAGAACGAGGAATCCTGTCCCTGGTAGGGTGGAGTAATGGCAGACGTGCGCGAAATAGAAGAGATGCTGTTGAGGGCAGAGTTGATGGTGCAGGAAAGAAGCCCGTTTCTTTGAAAAAGGAGGATGACTCTTTCATTCTAGAATGAAAAGTCTCATCCTGAGAACAGACGCGGCAGAGGCGGGGGAATACACCAGCATCCTGTTTATCAACTTCAGCTTGGCATTTAATATTATCATCCTTCAGAAGCTGGTGGGTAAACCGTCCTCATTGGATCTGTGTACCTCTCTCTGTAACTGGATCTTGCACTTTATTGACAGAAAGATCACAGTCAGTCCGTATTGGCAGCAACATCTTTAGCTACATCAGGATAATCATCACTCCTCTAAGGTTGCATGCTCAGCCTGCTTCTGTTCACACTGCTGACACATCACTGGATGCATTGAGCTCCAGCTCAAATCAAATCAAGTTCGCTGCTGACAACAGTGGTTGGCCTTATCAACAATAAGGATGAGAGTGCATCCAGAGAGGAGGTAGAGTGGCTTGTAGAATGGTATGAGCATAACCACTTGAGTCTCAATGTTGACAAGACTAAAGGGATGATTGTGGACTTTAGGAAAGTGTAGGCTGACCACTCCTCACTGCACATAAATGGCTCTTCTGTGGAGAGAGTTGGGCACCAAGTTTCTGGAAATGTCCATAACAGATGATCCCCCCCGTCCTTCAACACTACCTTTTTAGTCAAGAACGCACAGCAGCATCTCCACTTCCTAAGGGGACTGAGGGGCAAATGAGGCTCCCCACCCCACCCGCCATTCTAACCACTTTTTGCAGGAACATCATTGAGAGTGTCTGGACCAGCTACGTAACCATCTGGTATAGGAATTGCATCGCATCTGACTGCAGGACCCTACAAAGAATTGCGAGGACTACTGAGAGGATCATAAGGGTCTCCCTTTCACCCATCTGATATATTTATGAGGACTGCTGCATACCCAGGGCTCTTAACAGTTCCAAAGATCCCTCCTGTCCATCCCAATGATTGATCCTAATTGATGCTATGCCATAATGCAGAGCATACAGTAGGATAAGAACAACGTCTGTTATGATTGGTGTTACGAAAACCCCGTAACCAGGTAACTTACCAGCAAAGATAGATGGATCAGCTGAGTCGGATGCTACTATTTTCAAACGTTTTATTCAACAAGGGCACAAACGTATGGTTAATACAAAACATTCAGATCATACACGTCGTCAAAACTCAATCTAAAACACCGGTATAACCATAATCAATCAGAAATAAGTTCTACAGTTGTCTAGGGGGTAATACTGAGTCCAACGGAAATATAAAGAGTCACTCAGAAGTTTGCAGGCTTTTCCTTTCTGGGAACCCGCTGGGGTTTTTACGTTGTAGAGAGAGAGATGATTTAGAAAAGATGAACACTTGCCCGTCGTCTTGGCAGAGCAAATCCTTGGAATCAGGGGAGCAGACTTCCCCGTTGTTATTTAAAAGCAGTCTTTCGTTGGTTTTAGCCACAGATTCAAATTCGGAATCTAACGCACGTGGCTTCCTTCAAAATGGCGTCCCGCTCCCACGGGAATCGATATCGTGTTTCCTTGGTGTCTCCTGGGTGCGTTTGAGGGTTCTCCCCCCTCAGACTCGCCTTTATACTTCTTCACGGGATCGCAGGTGTCAATCAAGTTGCAGGTAATGCGATCTCTCTCTCAACCAGCCCACTTTGCCCGAGGGCTTTTCACGTGGTCTCCATGAGACAATAGTCAATGTCACCTTCATTCTGCTTCTTGGGAGAACATGGTCTCTCTCTCTCTTTTTGGGTCAGTTGACCCCCCCTTAACTAGGGTTCTTGTGATTCTCACAAAGGAGGGGGCCAACGGCATAACACCTTCCCCCATAACGGGTTTTTAACCAGCGGTTAAAAACAGGTTGGTACAGGATTTTTTTTTTAATCTACATACTACACAAGCTTTTCTCTTCACAGAGTACTACTGTTATACATTCAAGTCAGGATCTAAACAGGTAACAAGTACAGTGCCCCTTTTCTTTAATACCTTACCCTACCGTGCCATACATCGTATATTTAATTCAGCACCTGGATAAACAATCCGCTAGCACATTATCACTCCCCTTTATGTGCTGGATCTTAATATCAAATTCCTGCAGCATCAGACTCCAGCTTAATAACCTTCTGTTTTTATTTTTCATATTGTCCAAGAATACCAGCGGGTTGTGATCGGTATAGACCACTAGGGGTCTTTGCGCCGGACAAATGTACACTTCGAAATGTTGTATCGCTAACACAAGCGCTAACAATTCCTTTTCCACGGTAGAGTAATTCCTCTGGTGTCTATTGAACTTCCGAGAGAAATATGCTACCGGGTGCTCCACTCCATCCCCCGCTTGCTGCAATAGGACTGCTCCTGCCGCCTCGTCGCTGGCGTCCGTGGCCAAGGAGAAGGGGGTTAACAGATCGGGCGCTTTTAACACCGGGTCATGGCACAATACGGCTTTTAACTTTTCAAAGGCATTCTGACAAGAATGACCCCACTCAAATTTTTCCTCCTTCTGCAGTAATTTTGTAAGGGGGAGCGCAATGTCCGCAAAATTTTTACAGAATTTCCGATAGTATCCCACCATACCCAGAAACCTCCTCAGGGCCCTTTTATTGTAGGGTACAGGGACCTCGGAAATAGCCCGGACCTTCGCCTGCACAGGGGCCAACTGCCCGTCTCCCACCACATACCCCAGATAGGTGATTGTGGCATGACCAAACTCACTCTTGGCGAGGTTTACTGTAAGGTGGGCTGCCGACATTCGGGTAAACAAACTTTCTACAGCCCCCAGATGCTCCTCCCAGGTGTCATTCCAAACTACCACATCGTCAAGATAAGCCTTGGTGTGGGTTAACCCCTTTATCACAGCGTCTATCATCCGCTGAAATGTCCCTGGGGCATTTTTCAATCCCAAACGGCATAACGTTGTACTCGTACAACCCGGACAGGGTGACAAAGGCTGAAATCTCTCGAGCCCTGTCCGTTAAAGGAACGCACCAGTACCCCTTTAGCAAGTCAATTTTTGTGATGTACCTTGCCTTCCCCATTTGATCAATGCAATCATCCACCCGGGGAAGAGGGTAAGCATCGGTCTGGGTAACCGCGTTGACCTTCTGATAATCGGTACAGAATCTTATGGTACCGTCCGGCTTTGGGACAACCACGCAAAGAGAAGCCCATGCGGAAGAGGATTCGCGGATTATCCCAGCAGCTAGCATATGTTCAATCTCCTTCTCTACCAGCTGGCTCTTTTCAGGATTCATCCGATAAGGGGCTTGTTTAATAGGTTGGGTTGAGGTAGCTATCACATCATGTTGCGTCCCATTACACCTTCGGGGGACATCTGGGCATAAGTCTGCATGCCGGTTAACGAGCTGTATTACCTGCTCCCGCTGTTCAGGCTTTAAGTGGCCAACTTTACCCGCAAGATTCGCCAATACGACAGAGTTCTCTAATCTGGTAGGGACTATACCTATCTTGTCGAACCGTTCTGGTTCCTCCTTACCATCCGTTTTCCCTTCCTCGGACTCTCGTTGGTACAGAGTCGGTAAAAAAGTTTCGGCCAAATCAAAACTGGCCAGATTCCACCCGCTCTCGGTCTCAGCGGCCCTTTTCGACATGCTGCGAGTGACCGCACATGCGGGATAGAATTTTTTTTCTGAGGGAGGGTCTTCAACTCTCACGGGCTGGGTGGTCAGCTTCACGGCGGCACCCATCTTCCCACCCGCTAGGTCGTTACCCAGAAGGACGTCCACTCCTTCTCCCGGCAACTCCGGCAGGACCCCCAGATCTACTGGTCCCGACACCAACTCACAATCTAGAAGGACCCTATGCAAAGGCACGACCTCGGTTCGGTTCCCTATACCTCTCAGGGCTACCTCCCCCGTGCGAGGGCCGAATTTTAACACATTACGGCTAATTAACGATAGTTCTGCCCCCGTGTCTCTCCAAATTCGTACGGGAATTGGGGGGTCCCCTTCCTTCAAAGCCACGGTTCCTTCGGACCTAAATGTCTCCCGCCCCTCCTGTATTCCATCTGTCTGGGGCCTGCTTGTCGATTTTCGGATCGACGCAACACAGCCTATGGAAATAGCTGCTTTCCCTCGTTCCGACTCCTTCCTCGGAGCAGGGCATTTTGATGTAATATGTCCCACCTTTCCACAATTAAAACAGTTTAAACCAGGAGATCTCCAGGTCTCCTGTCTGTTATCCTCACTTTTTGTGCTAGCTCCCGGCGGAGTTTCTCCCTTAGCTGGCGGACTTTCCCTACCATTCCGACGGTCTCTCGGGTAACTTTTTGGCGAGGAAAACTTTGTCTTGTGGGTTAGGGCATATTCATCTGCGACCCTAGCCATCTCTGAGATGGACTGATTCGTCCTCTCATTTAAATACATTCGGATCTCTTCCGGAACGCAACCTTTAAATTCCTCAATCAAAACTAACTCCCTGAGACGCCCATAATTCTCGGCCACCTTTTCAGCTGTGCACCAACGGTCCAAGAGCACACCCTTCTCATGGGCTAGCTCGGTATACGTTTGATTCCACCCTCTTCTTAAATTTCGGAACCTTTGTCTATACGCCTCAGGTACTAACTCGTAACCTCGGAGAATGGCCTCCTTTACTTGAGCATAATTTCCGTCCCTTTCTGGGGGCAGCGCGGTATATACCCGCTGTGCTTTTCCTCGTAACACACTTTGTAACAACGCCACCCACTGCTCTCTGGGCCACTGCTGATTCCCTGCCACCTTTTCAAAAAGCAAGAAATAACTATCAACATCCGTCTCCTCGAACGGGGGGACCAACCTCAACGCCCGACTAATATCAAACCCCTCCTGTCTCTCTTCCCCTTGAGCTCTTCGCTCTTGCTTTCGCCTGTCCAGCTCCAATTCATGGCTCCTTTGTTTCTCTTTCTCTTCTGCTTCTACTTCTAGCTGCTTTAGCTGGAGCTCACGATCCTGTTCTATCTCTAATTCCTTTAGTTTGAACACATGCTCTCTTTCCACAGCCCTTTCCTTCGCGGCTCTCTCGGCTTCTTTTTCCCTCTCAGCTCTCTCGGCTTCTTTTTCCCTCTCAGCTCTCTCGGCTTCTTTTTCCCTCTCAGCTCTCTCGGCATCTTTTTCCCTCTCAGCTCTCTCGGCATCTTTTTCCCTCTCAGCTCTCTCTCTCTCTGCAGCTCTCTCAGCTGCTTCTACTTCTAGCTGCTTTACTTTAAGCTCATGTTCCAGCCTTGCTTTCTCCAACTCTGCCTGATCTGTCCCACTCGCTAATCTCCTTTTGGGAATATTTTCCAAATCCTCAGCTGCAAACACCTTCTTCCCAACGTAATGCTGTTGTATGACCCTTCGCACTTCCTGCTTTTTCATTGCTGGCTTCACCGCTGTGAGGTCTAATGCCTGCGCCAAATTTACCAAGTCTGATTTTGTAGCCTTCCTTAGCGCCTCTACCGTCGGGTTTCTCCTAAATTCCTCCACATCCATCTTTGCTGGTTTCCCGTCTGGCTACCTGCGTAACCAGATTTAAGTTTGGACTTACAGCCCGATTCACTGACCCTCCCGTTTGGTTTCAAATCCGGGACGAGCACCCCACTTGTTATGAAAACCCCGTAACCAGGTAACTTACCAGCAAAGATAGATGGATCAGCTGAGTCGGATGCTACTATTTTCAAACGTTTTATTCAACAAGGGCACAAACGTATGGTTAATACAAAACATTCAGATCATACACGTCGTCAAAACTCAATCTAAAACACTGGTGTAACCATAATCAATCAGAAATAAGCTCTACAGTTGTCTAGGGGGTAATACTGAGTCCAACGGAAATATAAAGAGTCACTCAGAAGTTTGCAGGCTTTTCCTTTCTGGGAACCCGCTGGGGTTTTTACGTTGTAGAGAGAGAGATGATTTAGAAAAGATGAACACTTGCCCGTCGTCTTGGCAGAGCAAATCCTTGGAATCAGGGGAGCAGACTTCCCCGTTGTTATTTAAAAGCAGTCTTTCGTTGGTTTTAGCCACAGATTCAAATTCGGAATCTAACGCACGTGGCTTCCTTCAAAATGGCGTCCCGCTCCCACGGGAATCGATATCGTGTTTCCTTGGTGTCTCCTGGGTGCGTCTGAGGTTTCTCCCCCCCTCAGACCCGCCTTTATACTTCTTCACGGGATCGCAGGTGTCAATCAAGTTGCAGGTAATGCGATCTCTCTCTCAACCAGCCCACTTTGCCCGAGGGCTTTTCACGTGGTCTCCATGAGACAATAGTCAATGTCACCTTCATTCTGCTTCTTGGGAGAACATGGTCTCTCTCTCTTTTTGGGTCAGTTGACCCCCCCTTAACTAGGGTTCTTGTGATTCTCACAAAGGAGGGGGCCAACGGCATAACATTGGAAATAACTTCTTCCCCCAGGCTGTGAGATTACTGAACTTCCTGACCCCCCCGATCTCATCATGTATGAAGTGCCAGGAGCATTATACTATTTACTTTTTAATTTGTGTTGTAAGTACACCTTATGCTATATGCCAATCTTCTGGAATACATTTTATTATTTGTGGTAATATTACTTTGTGTTGTATGTGAGTTGTGCATCTTGGTCTGGAGGAATGATATTCGGTGGTGTACACGTACATGTTTGAATGACAATAAACTCGAACATGATTGATATTAATGCTGACATGAGGAAATCTGCAGATGCTGGAAATTCAAGCAAAATGCTGGTGGAATGCAGCAGGCCAGGCAGCATCTATAGGGAGAAGCACTGTCGATGTTTTGGGCCGAGACCTTTCGTCAGGACTAACTGAAAGGAAAGACAGTAAGAGATTTGAAAATAGCAGGAGGAGGGGGAAGTCTGAAATAATAGGAGAAGACAGGAGGGAGTGGGGTGAAGCTAAGAGCTAGAAAGTCAAGTCAAGTCACTTTTATTGTCATTTCGATCATAACTGCTATGTACGGTACATAGTAAAAATGAGACAACGTTTATCAGGACCATGGTGTTACATGACACAGTACAAAAACTAGGCTGAACTTCGTAAAAAAACGCAAAGAAGAAAAAAACAACTAAACTAGACTACAGACCTACCCAGGACTGCATAAAGTGCACAAAACAGTGCAGGCATTACAATAAATAATAAGCAAGAAAATAGGGCAGTAAGGTGTCAGTCCAGGCTCTGGGTGTTGAGGAGTCTGATAGTTTGGGGGAAGAAAATATTACATAGTCTGGTCGTGACAGCCCGAATGCTTTGGTGCCTTTTCGCAGACGGCAGGAGGGAGAAGAGTTTGTATGAGGGGTGCGTGGAGTCCTTTATAATGCTGTTACCTTTGCGGATGCAGCGTGTAGTGTAAATGTCCGTGATGGCGGGAAGAGAGACCCCGATGATCTTCTCAGCTGACCTCACTATCCGCTCCAGTGTCTTGCTATCCGAGATGGTGCAATTTCCGAACCAGGCAGTGATGCAGCTGCTCAGGATGCAATGTGATGAGGATGGGGGGGTGGGAGATGGACTCTCCTCAGCCTTCGCAGAAAGTAGAGATGCTGCTGGGCTTTCTTTGCTATGGAGCTGGTGTTGAGGGACCACGTGAGATTCTCCGCCAGGTGAACACCAAGAAATTTGGTGCTTTTAATGATCTCTACTGAGGAGCTGTCGATGTTCAGCGGAGAGTGGTCGCTCCGTGCCCTCCTGAAGTCAACAATCATCTCTTTTGTTTTGTTCACATTCAGAGACAGGTTGTTGGCTCTGTACCTCCTCTCTATAAGCTGACTCGTCGTTCTTGCTGATGAGACCCACCACGGTCATGTCATCTGCGAACTTGATGATGTGGTTCGAGCTGTGTGTTGCAGCACAGTCGTGGGTCAGCAGAGTGAACAGCAGTGGACTGAGCACACAGCACCGGGGGGGCCCCATGCTCAGTCTGATAGTGTTGGAGATGCTGCTCCCGATCCAGACTGACTGAGGTCTCCCAGTCAGGAAGTCTAGGATCCGGTTGCAGAGGGAGGTGTTCAGGTCCAGTAGGCTCAGCTTTCCAATCAGTTTCTGAGGGATGATTGTGTTGAATGCCGAACTGAAGTCTATGAACAGCATCGGAACGTATGTGTCTTTTTTCTCCAGGTGGGTTAGGGCCAGGTGAGGGTGATGGCAATGGTGTCATCTGTTGAGTGGTTGGGACGGTACACAAACTGCAGGGGGTCCAGTGAGGGGGAGCAACAGGGTCTTGATATCCCTCATGACGAGCCTCTCGAAATACTTCATGATGATGGCAAAAGGAATACAGAGCTGGAGAAGGGAAAGGATTATAGGATGGGAGGCCTAGAGAGAAAGAAAGGGGGAGGGGAGCACCAGAGGGAGATGGAGAACAGGCAAAGAGTGATGGGCAGAGGGTAGCCTCCTACCTGATGGCATGAATGGTTAGCCTTCAACCTGAGGTCATGAACATTGATTTCTCTAACTTCCATTAGTTCCCCTCCTCCCCTTCTTACTTCAACCCTGATTTATTTATTTCCCCCCCTCCTTTTTTTTCTCTCTCTGCCCATCACTCTTTGCCTGTTCTCCATCTCCCTCTGGTGCTCCCCTCCCCCCTTCTTTCTCCTTAGGCCTCCCGTCCCATGATCTTTTCCCTTCTCCAGCTCTGTACACCTTTTGCCAATCACCTTTCCAGCACTTAGCTTCACCCCTCCCCTTCCTGTATTCTCCTATCACTTTGGATTTCCCCCTCCCCCTCCTACTTTCAAATCTCTTACTATCTTTTCTTTCAGTTAGTCCTGACGAAGGGTCTCGGCCCGAAACGTTGACAGTGCTTCTTCCTATAGATGCTGCCTGGACTGCTGTGTTCCACCAGCAATTTGTGTGTGTTGCTTGATATTAATGTTAGTACTTTTACCCAATCTCATATACATTTATGGTTTTGATCTTTTTTTAAATAATATTTAGCATCTCCAGCAATGTTGCTGATAATCTGTTTGGGAGAATGTTTCTCATGAAGATTGTATCAGATCATAAACTTGTTCTGGAAAAAAAGTCTTTTTCTATTGCCAACTCATTGTTGATAGAATCTAGATGCTGGTCAACTACAGGAAGACTTTTTGTGCTTGAGTTGAATGTCACTTTGATTTCATGTGTTAATTATTCATTTGGTTCTTATACTAGACCTTGCATTTCTGAGTAATGTATAACAATTTTAATCTTTTATGTGAAAGATTTATGCCAAAGGAAAGTAATATAGCACTGGTAGAAGCTTTTTGCAGATTTTTTGTTTCATTTCTGGGTAAAGCTCTTTCATCATAATGGAAGAAAGACAGGGCTGACCAGCAAAATGAAGAAGTATGTTAAAAGGTGGAGGTCCAGCATGCTGAATACAAAATTGTTGAGTGGTTACAGATGAAGTAATAGCTGTGAATTAGTTTTTAATGTTGCAGTAGGATTAGAAATACTGGATTATGCTCGAGACTCAGTGAGCACATGAAAATAAGATGCTAAAGCAGAGTGGAAAGAAGATTAAAGTGAACATGTTTGCTAAATTCTGTGTATTAATATTAATTCTGTTTCCACAGGCATACCTTTAACAGTAAGTTTAGAAGAACACTGATATTAGCCGATAGTTAAAATTCTTGTCAACCACATTAAAGCAACTTGCTTTGAAAGTTGCATTCTCCATTATCTTGTCTGTTCATGTGAAAATATTAGGCATAATGATTTCTGGAGAAATAACATTTATATAGAGTGTACATTATATTTGGTGCCTTTTCTTCCAAAGGTTCTTAAACCTGGAATATGACTTGAGCAATATTACAGTGTGTATTTATTAAGAGCAGTATATTAGACTGTTGTTCAGTGCCCTATTAAGTTAAGTGAGACTCATGTAAATGGATTGTTATAGGTTATGCTTCTCTTGACTTTTTATAATCCTTACATTCCCAGGAGTCTCAAATAAGCTTCCCGCTTCCTATTTCTTTCTCATTAGTGTTTGTATCACTTTGAAATGTATTATTGTGAACTGTTGGGTAACTATGCATTGCATAAAATATGAGAGCTTATTTGTAGTGTGAGAAAATGGGATGCATTTTTTTATTCCTTTTGCATGAGAATTGCTAAACAGTGATTTCATGTGAGCTACAATCTTCCATAAATGACCTCCTTAGAATTAAATCAACTAGACTAGTAATGTTGGTGATGCAAACTTGCACTTATGCATCCAAGAAATTTAAATTTGAGTAGTCTGTCATATTTCCATTTTGTTTTCCTTCGGATCTTAGGGCTTTGCCAATAAACAATCAAATTTCTTAAAACACCTTATACTTTGTTGGATTTCTACTTACCTGGTGCCTGTTATGTAGCTGGCATTTAGGGCAGCAATGAAGGTCCTCCATCCCTGGTGGTGGTGATGGCTTCTTTCATGATGTGAGTAGCTTCACTTTGGTTTTCACTGCAGTCAGTCATGCAAGTCCCAGGTGAAGACTGAGGAATACCATTGCACTCAGATGTAGAAGGATTCTTCATTACTGTTTCCATAATAATTTTGTTTTATAAGTTAGGATTGTTAGCCCTGAGCTGAACCTCTGAACCTGGAGGACCAATGGACCACTCTTAGTCTGGCCTCTACCCTTTGACCTGTTTGGGATCGGTGACCCTACCAAGACCCAAAGCATAATGCCCTGACTCCAGCTAACATGGCTCTCTGGGCCACTGAGTCACACAAGCTTCCAAACCGTGGCAAGGTTGTGGTCCTTTTGGAGGCTTATCATAGTTTGACACCTTTAATTCTAATTGTATACTTCAAATTCATCTTCATTAAAAGGGGATGATAGAATTGATTGACATTCACTGCTTCATATTCTTCTTTCTTAAAATTATAAATATAAAGGTATATGGAATCTCTAAATATAGGTAAAATGTATGATAGGTTTCCACAGGAATCAGTGCCAATCCTCTTTAGCACTGAGGTTAAAATGATGGTTAGTTACAATGATTTGGACTTGGTTGTTAAGACTGCGAATAGAAGTTTTCAGATGAAACCAATATGGGCAATTTGGCTGATAGAATTTTCTACTTCACTGTACTTCAGGTATAATTTATTGATTGTGTCCATCCTGAAGAATTTTGAGAGTGAAAAACATGAAAAATGTCAAGAAACTTGGAAGGGCAGATATGCCTGTAGTTATCTAAATGTAGGAGGACAGATAAATATATTAATTGTGAAAGCATATAGGAAATATATCACTTGTTGGCCAAGGCACAGAAGAGATCAGTATGTGAACCAATGTACTACAGCATGCACACTGTTTTGATCACCACCTTTAGATGGATATGTAGAGACAGCCTAAATGCATCAAATACTAGATGGGGTGGGGAGGGGTGGCAGAAGTACCTTTTTTTGATATTCTTCCATGTTAGTGGATATGCTGACAAGGCTAACATTTATTGCTCATGCTTAAATGTTGATTTAATTATGTAGCTTGACTGGTCATTTCAGAAGGCAACTATGAGTCAACCATTTTGCCATAGATCTGAAATCACATAAAGACAGTGTCAGGTAAAAATGGAGATTACCTTCCTAGAAGGATAATTGATCTAACAAGCAGGCTTGAATAAGGCCACTAATGGTAATAAATCTGGATTCCTATTTTTTTGTGTGAAATTATTGACTAAAGTATTTAAATAAAATGCTAACTAATGAAATGTCAAAAATATTAAAACTATGTTGGATACAAAATGATTGCATTGGGCAGACATGCTTTAGTCTTGAAATATCAATAATTATTGTGTATATTTGTCTTTTTTAAACTATGCTTCTTCAGATTGACAATGAAGAATATGGTGAAGCACTGAGTCTTGCACAAGCCTATGATCTTGACAGTGATCTAGTATATCAAAGACAATGGAGAAAATCACCTGTTAATATCGCTTCTATTCAGGATTACCTGGTATGTTTTCTGCATGAGACGAATATTTCAGCAGATTACCTAATTTCACATGTTTTGCTCATGAATTTTCTTTTTGCATCAACAGAGTTCAGCTTTTCTTTGTGAAGTGCATTTTAAGTCTACTTTAAATTTGTTTTAATGGACTTGCCTGATAATTTGTTTCATCTGCCAAGAATCTTGTAATTAAGAGTTAGGTCTTAATTCAAGTAGAGCTGATTTGTATTTTCTTTGGTTCTCAGTGTCTTATCAGATGATGCAGTTTTGGTTTAAGGCTCATGATTTGTTTTGTCTTTTGATTTCTGAGTAAGTGAATGTGATAGTTATTTAAAATTAATGTCACTTGTTATTTCAGAGTAAAATTAAGAAACGTTCCTGGGTCCTACATGAATGTGTGGAGAGAGTACCTGAAAATGTTGATGCAGCCAGAGAGTTGCTTCAATATGGACTGAAAGGCACTGACTTGGAGGCACTTATTGCTATAGGGAAAAGAGAAGATCGAGGCAGGTTTGTCAATTGATTTTTAGAATTATATAGCTTTCCCCTCCTCCTCCTCCACCCATATAAGCAATGTAACATCTAGTTCTATTTTTCAGTGTGGCATTAATTTCTACATGTTACAAAAAGTTATGGTTTTTTGTTTCCAAATGTCAACAGGTTAAAATCTGTTTCATTAGTTTTCCTTTGATATTGGTTAAAACTGGATGAAATTATTTTGTGAATGATTAAAGAATTTTGTGGCAAGCATACCTTACTTTGACATGATTTAATGCTATTTTCTCATATTCACATATTTAATTTTTCTTTCATAGTTACACATGATAAATATTGGAGTTTTCATAGTGACAAATGTTTTCAGTGTATTCTGTATGCCCGTTTTCTAATTTATTTCAAACAAAATGTATTTTATTTTTATAATTTACTTGTGGGTTGATGTTCTCTAGCCAGTATGTTCATAACTTAAAATTCAAGGCTACAGTGGTTTCACTTTAATTATTTGAACCTTAATTGGTAGAAAATGTCATAGATATCCTTACAACACTCATAAAATCTAGTGTTGTACTGTAAACCCTGTGAAATATAGTTTGGGGAGCAATAATTTTGCACATTGTTATAAAATCAGGCAGTAAACTGGCATATTAATCTTTTATCTGATAGAATTATTGCGGTTCATTTCAAAGGTAGTAGGTTTATAATTGTCTATATAATAGAAGTCGAAATGCCACATGGTTCCTGAGAGAAATTTTCCTTTTCCTTTTTAACAGATTCATTTTGCCTGGGAATCTGGACTTTGATGAAGTTCCCTATGAGGATTTCATGTCACCAATTGAAGAAGTGCAGAGAAGGAAAGAGCGGGAGGCTGTGAAGAGGCAGGAGCTGCTCCAGCTTGTGGACTTTTCCATGTGAGTCCATGCATCGATTTTCAATTTCCAGCAAAGCTTGGCAACATTGCAAATGGGATAGAGTTATTTAATTTTTTTTTCTCTTTATCTTCTCCTCTTGCCTCCTCATTGACATGCTATGGCAAAGCAAGATTTTGTTTTGTATCTGTATGTTGTTACTGACAGTAGATGATCATAAATGCAGGTGTTGCTTTCTTAGAGTTTTATTAATTTAGTTTTGGACTTGTAAATGCTCCAAGCATGCATTTGACTGTATAGTCATGTGGTGCCAGGGTTGCTGAGCTCACTAAAGATAACACACTTACTGAATCTATTAATTGCAGGGAGAATATTTGGAGTTTGAAAGAATGGTAAGCTTAAGAAAGCTATGGACTTGGTCTCCAAAATCTCTCTGTATTTCAACACCATTAAAGGTCTTGCGGTTAATAGTGGATTGCCCTTTTATATTACTTGTGTATTTGAGTTTAGGCAATGCTTTAAATGGAAAAGTTTACTCATATTTATTGTTTGAATATTTGAATGAAATACCACCCTATTAATACTTTATGGAATTTCGCTCTTGGGTCCTTGTGTGAAGCATCAACAGTGCTAAAATTATAATTATAATTTCCTTCACCTGTAATTTTACTGTTTTTCAGCATATGATCATTCATTAACCTATTGCATTTTTGAACTGTATCAATCAACTAAACAACATAAGGTTCGAACTACTTGGTTTTGTTACTGATAGTATTTTTCTGTTACCCGGAAATGTGTACAATTCTGTATTTGTGGCAATACATTGTATTGGAAGCATCAAAGGAAATGCTGGAATATATAAGAAAATGAGATGCACAGTAATAGATAATTTATTGATCCCAAAGGAAATTACAGTGTCACAGTAGCATTACAGGTGCACAGATATACATATTAGGAGAAATAGAATAAAAAAATAAGTTGTCACAAGCAGTTTTAACAGGAGGAAGTCATCACTTCCCCAGTTATAGGTTGACTCATTATAGAATCTAATGCTGAGGGTGAGAATGACCTCATATGCGCTCTTTGGACCAGTACAGATGTCTTAGTCTATTACTAAAAATACTTTTCTGTTCACCCAAGTTGGCATGCAGGGATGAGAAACATTGTTCAGAATTGCCAGTAAGATCCTTTGTTCTATCACAGCCCCCGGTGTGTCCAGTTTGACCCCTATAACAGGGCCAGCCTTTCTAATCAGTTTTTTTGAGGCTGTTGGCATCACCCGTGTTGATGCCATTGCCCCAGCACACCACCACATGGAAGATTGTACTGGAGTCAACAGACTGGTAGAACGTGTGAAGGAAAGGCCTACATACTCCAAAGGATCTCAGTTTCCTCAGGGTGTAGAGGCAACTCTGGCCCTTCTGTACACAACTTCTGTGTTGCTCCACTCAAGTCTGTCATCCAGGTGCACCATCAGGCATTTATAGACCCTCACCACCTCCACGTCGCCACCCTCAGTACTAACGGAGCTGTGCAGGCTTAATCTTCCTGAAGTCCATCTCCATCTCTTTTGCCTTACTGACGTTGAGCTGCAGATGATTCAGCTTACACCATTTGCAATTATAACAGTAGCTTTCTTTTCCCAGGTTGACACTTGAACAGAAAGAACTTTGTCGTTGTAGACTAAAGCTATTAACCTACTTAAATCGTCTAGCAACTTATGAGGTATGAAAATATTTCATTAAAGTTTGTCCTATAAATCTAATTATTTCAGGACCTAAAGTCACAGTTTTCATATGTAAAATAAAAATGGAAGATGTTCAAAACATTCAGTTGGTGAGACATCATCTACGCAAAGAGAAAGATAGTTAAAGTTTCAGGTCGACGACTCTTCATCAGCTGGTTGTGGGTCATTGTCTAATGAAGGAATGGTCTTTATTTCAGACTTACAGCATGAACAGTTTGTTTGATTTTTACTTGTTTAGTACACCTGCCAAAGGGAATTGTAATGTTGCATATTATTTGAGTTTAATTGCTGCTGTCATTGTGAGGTGTTGACTTTGTTATTTGGGAAATGATAATCAGTAATAATCAGAAGTTAAATATACACAGACTCAATACTATATGGCTTTGTTCTAATGCTTGGGTGAAGTGATTTGTAATTTCTGTTCACAGGAAATCCTTGGAGGGCTTCATGCTGCAGAGCAAAGATATGACTCAGAATTCTTCAAAAAATTTAGGAGTCAGAACATTGTATTATCAGCAAGAACATATGCGAGGGTATGGTACATTTTCTGAAACCAAATGTTAGTCATATTAAGATTTCTTCTCTTCAAAGTAATTAATTTGGTTTGCTATTCTGTCTTTTAAAAGCAATATCAGCAGCCAAAACAGTGCAATTAATGTAAATGGACTGTTGGGTCTCAAGATCCATTTATTTTCATACCAAACTCCATAAGCAATGTAATAGTTTTGTTGCTGAATAAAGTGGCAGTATAGTGCAATAATCCAGAGAATAAACAGTGTCTCCACAGCAGTTTGAGAATTCAAATTTGTTTTTAAAAACTGACGTTGTTAAGACTGGCCAACTTGTTACCAGATTATCATAAAAACTAAGTTGGTTCATTAATAACCTTTTGGAGAAAGGTTTTCTAGCTTGGATTGGCTTATCTCCTGTCCTACTTTAAAATGATTGAATCTTAATTAGTATATGAAATGGCCTGACAATGCACTTAGTTGTGTTAAACATTTTAATTAATAAGAATAAAATCAGATAGACTACTATGTTTTGATCCAAGCAGCAAATTAGCTCCCAACAAGGACATATTTGAGCTGGTAAAGGTCATGATTTCAGGGTAAGCATGGCTGAATAAAACTTACGCTGCTGACTAAACGTGATTTCTCCCAGTTGGTGAATATTTTGTGCCACTTGGCAAAAGCACTGAGGAGTAAGGATACTGAATGTGTTCTAGGAGAGGGTTGTTCGATATTTATTACCAGAAGTGTCTGAAAGAGTAAGAGAGCTTTCACCAGCAACCAGGATGTTGGAAGCCTGAGAGGATGGGATTTCACTCAGGTCCACTGCCCCAGCAGAAAAAGGCAGCAGCAGCAGCAGCAGTGTAAGAGAGCTTTGACCAGCGACCAATCTGCATTTGTGATTGATTAACAAAAGCAAATTAAAGGAAGGCAAGGGCGAGTGCAGTGACCATTATCAGAGTGGTGATCTTGAGGCTTTAGCTCTTTGAGGGCTTTAGCTCTGAGAGGCTTCAAAGAAAAGCTCTGGGTTAAGTTTTTTTCCCTTCCCCTTATAACTGCTCATTTAGGAAGGTAGAGATGCCAGGTAGGATTGTTGAATGCTCCTCTTGTGGGATGTTGGAAGGCAGGGAGATCTCCTGTGTCCCTGATGACTGTAGCTGTGAAAGGCTCATCCATCTGCAGCTTCTAACAATCCGTGTTGAGTTGGAGCCGGAGCTGGAACTGGTTGAACTCCAGATCATTTGGAAGACTGAAGGGGTAATAGATAGGGTATATAGAGAAGTAGTTACACCCAAGGTGTAGGAGACAAGAAAGGGAAAAGGAGCCAGTGCAGAGTACCCCTGTGGCTAGCCCCCTCAACAACAGGTGTATCTTCAGCGGGAATTTCTTTCGCCAGAGAGTGGTGAGACTGTGGAATTCCTTGCCACAGGTGGCAGTAGAGGCCAAACCTTTATGTATATTTAAGGCAGAGGTTGATAGATTCTTGATTGGTCAGGGCATGAAGAGATATGGGGAGAAAGCAAGATAATAGAGGTGCAAGGAAAATTAGATTAGCCATGACAATATGGTAGAGCAGACTTGATGGTCCAAATGGCCTAATTCTGCTCCCATATCTTATGGTCTTAAAATGAATTAGAAAAGAACATGGCCTCAGCACTTACTGGGATAACAGTTGGGGCAGTTGGAGCCTGCAGATAATTAATGATAAAGTCTTAGTAGGAAATGTACATTTCAACAATGGATGAAATGAGGCAGCAGCCGTGATAATGGTTGTGGGAGGTAAAGTTCTAACAGAAGTCAGCTGAAACAGTCTCAACCTTCAGCTATTGTTCTCTTTCAAACAATTACTGTTCTCCTCAGCTTAAACCTTGTATTCAAGAGAGGCAGATTTTCATCATGTGAAGTCTGATCTGGCTTTAACACAAAAATAGTATTAGGCCCCTCCAAAGTTGCTCTGTTTTGGAACACTCTCCTGTTTTGACAACTTAAATTCTTCTATTGTGTCCATACTCATCTCCAACTTGTGCAATAAGCTACTAGACTTGTCACTAAGATTTAAACCACATGGTCAACTGTGACTATAATTTTGTCTTTAATTTAGCAAGTGAAACTTCTAAACTCAAACTTCAAACTTTCATTTCTCTCCAATTTCTTTCTTCTCCCCTCATTCCTTTTCTGAGCTCAGCTTTTGTTATTTCAGTTGACACTTTCTGTTCCATCAGATGTCTTTTTTGACTGCAGATTTGCTGATATTATATATAAAAAATATAGTTCCTCTCCTTGGGTATTCTTTCCCTCTCCTTCAAATTTGCTTTCAATGCACCTGTCTTTAAGTTTTTATTTTAAAAATAAAAACTTTCAGACTCTTTCAAACAATCATCCTGTACTTTTCCTTACTTTAGTTGAATTCAACTTTAGCTTCCCTCTTTGCCAGAACTCATCTTTTGAATCCTGACAGTCATGTTTTGGTGATGAATTTTTATTAGTACCAAGATGTAAATAAAGGGATAGTTAATCAAAAGAATCTAATATATCTTGTTCTGGCAATAATAACACTGAACACATTTTCATAGAATTGTATTTCCAAAGACCATTTACTGTCTTTCAGAAGATTGTATTTCTTCAAGTTGAGTAAAGCTATAGTTGAAAATGCTTAAAAGACACTTGGCTAGTTAAGGTTATCTATGAAAAAAGAAAAACTGTTAAGTTTTTGATTGATCTTTTATCACAAAGGTAGATCTTTTTTCCCCCTCAACAGTTCTCACTTCGTTTTGTAGAATATTGCAAGCAAATATAATAATGCGCACAAATTTCATTTGGAAAAACATTTCTAGGATTAGTGTCCTTTCGAGAAACAATGTTGAGGCACAAAATGCTGTCAAAGCTGACAGCAAGTAGATCACATCTTGGATATATTCTGCTGGTGTTGATTGTGAAAGTATCTGGCTTTGTAACAGTAGACATTAAATATGGGGGTAAAGAAAATGGGGGAAAAAAGTAAAGCCCATTGTTTCTTAACTGTTTCTTAGAGATTTTGACAAGTATGAATTTGGTCAACCTGAGTAGAGGGCTTTGGTGGTTTGAATAATATTACCAACTGCGCCTTTTTCTTTCAAATAGGAGAGCAATGTCCGTGCTTTGGAGATTCTTTTCACCTACCATGGTTCAGATCTATTGCCTCATCGGCTGGCTATTCTTTCAAACTTTCCTGAGACAACAACTCCTCATGAATATTCTTTTCTTCTGCCAGAAGCAAGGTAGGACTATCCAAAAGCATTTCAGACAACTTATTCCTTTGTACTGAAGATTTCATATTAAAGTAATCTCATGGTTTTTTTGTGATTTCTTTTTTTTGGAAGTTTAATTTTGAGTGGATCCTTAAAATAGACTTAGTTATAATATGAAACTACATGTGACTTTAAATTTCCAAAAGTGAGCATTAAATTTTCCAATTTCAGGGCAAATCTTACACATTTTCTCTCCACACATTTCACTAACCTGATCCTCTGTCCTACTTGGTTCCATTTGCACATTATCCTTCATTCCTCCTTAGCTCACCTTTTTTTTTGCTCCTCTTCGTTCTGATGCAAGGTCTCAGCTTGACACATTGACAATTCGTTTCTTCTCTCCAAACACAGGCAAATGCAGAGGCACAGGCGCACACACACATACAGTTATTTTTACTAAAGATTCCAAACCAACAGAAATAGTAAAGCATGGCTTGAATTAAACTGTGGTGGATTTTATTGCAATTATAGTGAATTTATAGCTGTTTTAAAAATTAGACTAGAATATAAATCATGTGAATTAAAAAAAACCTCAGTGAATAAATTGCTTGTTACAATACTTGATTGGTAGCTATTAATATCATCTTTAGTGAATAAGCTACCCTGCATATGGATATTAGAAAACATCTGTGTCAATGGATAAAATGGTTTACAATTGACTGCTAAAATTGAAAGTGATTTATCAGAAAGCAATAAAGTACGAAAGCTGAAAATGTAGTATAACACGTATAATTCAGGTCATACTCTACAAGCTAAGAAATGTATGTGGAGAGAGAAATAGGTAATATTATTTCTGACCTTTCATCAGAAAGTTTATTTGGTGCAACAAGTATAAGAATAGTTCAAGTTATTAGTTTGTATTTTATTTATCTGATTTAGAATTTGAGACTTTTGGAGGAAAAAAGTAATTAGCTTTTTTAAGCAGTGAAGGGAGGTGATTAAATCTGAACAAGAATTAGAAGCAATTTTTATTGAATTACATGCTGGTTGATATTTAAATTTGCATGACATTTTATTTTTTAGTCACAAGCCCAGAGGGGAACATAAAACTGAGGGAAAGTTACTCTACGAGGGGTGATTGATAAGTTTGTGACCTGAGGTAGAAGGAGTCAATTTTAGAAAACCTAGAAAATTTATTTTTCCTATACTTGCACACTTAGTCCAGTGGTCGTGGAGCATACGGATCCCTTCTTTGTTGAAGTCGGCATCTTGGACCTCCAAAAGTGAGCCACAGCAGGGGTGATTGATAAAGTCGTGGCCTAAGGTAGAAGGAAATGAGTTATTAACTTCAATCTTTCTGCATTTTCACTCAGACAGTTGAACTGCAAGTGCATGTAACGAGAGCTGTATGATAACCCATCTCCTACCTTAGGCCTCGAACTTATCAATCACCACTGCTGTGGATCTCTTCAACAAAGAAGGGATCCGTATGCTTCACGACCGCTGGACTAAGTGTGCAACTATAGGGAAAATAAATTTTCTAGGTTTTCTAAAATTGACTCCTTCTACCTTAGGCCACGAACTTATCAATCACCCCCTGTAATGTTATTTTCCAGCAGTGTATTCTTATTTCTTAGTATTGTTATATTTTAAAATATAAAATTATAAATTTTATCTTTCTAAATATATGGATTGGTATTTATATATTTTAAAGTTATGATAATGAAAGTTGTAACCCCTGAGCTTAAAAGTCAAAGTAAACTTATTATTAAATTATGTACAGTATATGCCATCATATACAACCCTGAAATTAATTTTCTTGTGAGAATACTCAGAAAATCCATAGTAATAACCATAATAATAACCATAAGCGAATTAATGAAAGACTGCACCAGCTTGGGCATAAAACCAGTGTGAACAAGACATAAACTGTGCAAATACAAAGAGAAAGAAAGAATAATAATTAGATAGATAGATAGATAGATAGATACTTTATTCATCCCCATGGGGAAATTCAACATTTTTTCCAATGTCCCATACACTTGTTGTAGCAAAAACTCATTACATACAATACTTAACTCAGTAATAATATGATATGCATCTAAATCACTAACTCAAAAAGCATTAATAATAGCTTTAAAAAAAGTTCTTAAGTCCTGGCAGTTGAATTGTAAAGCCTAATGGCATTGGGGAGTATTGACCTCTTCATCCTGTCTGAGGAGCATTGCATCGACAGTAACCTGTCGCTGAAACTGCTTCTCTGTCTCTGGATGGTGCTATGTAGAGGATGTTCAGGGTTTTCCATAATTGACCGTAGCCTACTCAGCGCCCTTCGCTCAGCTACCGATGTTAAACTCTCCAGTACTTTGCCCACGACAGAGCCCGCCTTCCTTATCAGCTTATTAAGACGTGAGGCGTCCTTCTTCTTAATGCTTCCTCCCCAACACGCCACCACAAAGAAGAGGGCGCTCTCAACAACTGACCTATAGAACATCTTCAGCATCTCACTGCAGACATTGAATGACGCCAATTAATAAATAATTAATTAATAAACAATTAATTAATAAACAAACAAACAAGCAAGCAAGCAATAAGTATCAAGAACGTGAGATGAGGCGTCTCAGAAAGTGAGTCCACAGATTGTGAGAATGATGGGCAAGTGAAGTTGAGTGAAGTTATCCCCTATGGTTGAGGGGTAATAACTATTCCTGAACATGATGGTGATGTGAATCCTAAGACTTATGTATCACCTTCCTAATGGCAGCAGTGAAAAGAGAGCATGTCCTGGGTGATGGGGTCCCTGACGATGGATGCTGCTTTCCTGCGACACCATTTTGTGCAGATGTGCTCAATGGTGGGTGGGCTTTACCTATGATGGATTGAGCCCTATCCATACATTTTTGGAGAATTTTCCATTTAAGTGCATTGGTGTATCCATGCCAATGTGTGGTGCAGCCAGTCAATTTACTCTCCAGCACACATCCATTGAAGTTTGTCAGTGTTTTAGATGTCATGCCGAATCTTCGCAAACTCCAAAGGAAGTAACGGCATTGCCATTTTTTCTTCATAATTGCACTAATTTTCTGGGCCCAGGATAGGTTTCCGAAGTAATAACACAGAGGAATTTAAAATTACTGACTTAACAGAGGAAAGTCACAGTGATCAGATCTCTGGAAAGGTGGGAGAAGAGGGATGCTATGGTTTATAGGGATTTGTTAGTTAGGGGAATGGACCGGAGGTTCTGTGGGCAAGAAAGAGATTCTCATATAGTATGTTTCCTCCCAAGTGCAAGAGTCCTCAGCATTCTTAAGTGGGAATGTGAACAGCCAGAAGCTGTGGTCATGTAGTGATGAGTTTCTGCATCGGGAGTTCAGTGAGTTAGGTGCTAAGTTAAAGGACAGGACCTCCATGGTTGTGATCTCAGGATTGCTACCCATGCCATGTGCTGGTGAGACCAGAACTAGGAAGATTACAGTTTAATATATGGCTAAGGAGTTAGTGTAGGAGGGAGGTCATAAGGTTTTTGGATCATTGGGCTCTGTACCAGGGAAGGTGGGACCTGTACAGAAGGGATGGTTTGCACCTGAACAGGAGGGGGACTAATATTCTATCAGGAAGATTTGTTCATGCTGCACGGTGGTGTTCAAACTAGAGCTGCAGGGGAATGGGACCAAGAGTACCAGACCAGTTAGTGTTTTGGAGGCAGATGGTGGTAAGACCTCAGACAAAATTAGGAATCAAAAGGTTGAGCATGGTGCGACTAGTGTCCTGAGCTGTGTATATTTCAATGTGTGTTGGCACGTGGCCAAGTGGTTAAGGTGTTGGTCTAGTGATCTGAAGGTCGCTAGTTTGAGCCTCAGCTAAGGCAGCGAGTTGTGTCCTTGAGCAAGGCACTTAACCACACATTGCTCTGTGATGACACCGGTGCCAAGCTGTATCCAGTCCTTCCCTTGGATAACATTGGTGGCATGGAGAGGGGAGACTTGCAGCATGGGCAACTGCCGGTCTTCCATACAACCCTGCCCAGGACTCAGTCAACATTGAAAATCGATGAACAGCTGAAGAAGAATAATATATTTCAATGTAAGAAGTATCATAGGAAAGGTGGATAACAGTGATGAAGCTGAGGTAGGTGGTTTACAAACAAAGATAATGTGTAGTGAAGAGAAACTGTTGATAGGGCAAAATTGCAGTCAGCAGGATGAGTTGCAATGTAAAAGGCGGATAAAATCGAAAAGTGTGAATACAGGACAGAAGGTATTGTACCTAAATGCGCATAGTTTTCCAAGATGACGGCGCGACGCAGCTTGCAGCGGCCACTCCAGAGCTGATTATCTGTTATTTGTGAAGCGGAGTGCCGTGCGCAATCATAATCGGATGAAAAACGGACGTGGGAGCACGGAGGAACATCTGAAAATCTCCAGGAAGACCTTATACGTTGCTGCTGCTGTTGTGAGGTCCGGGTCTCTGCTGGGAAGAACAGGCCCCCAGTCCTCGGGGTCACATTGCCGATGGCCGTTGGCGGGGCTGTCTTAATATGCTCGTCAGAGGATAGTGCTCGGAGAAGCTGTGCCGGAGGGGATGGTCGGAGGTTCGACAGACTTGGAGTCCGCTGCGGTCAGGTCGCTTTCATTGTGTGCTGCATCTGCGAGGCTGAGTCGGGCGGCGCCGTGGAAGTCCATAGCGGGGGTATTCCCTTCTGCCGTTGGCATGGGATGACGAGTCATTCGGGGACCCTGAGGACTTGTGGAAACTGTGTGGTGGTTTCTTTCAAGCTTATAGTCTTTTAACATCTTTGGTCTATTTTTACTATACCCATGGTCTGTTTCTGTTTATCAATTATGCTATTGTTTGCACTGTTGTAACGATATGTTGTACTTATGTGGTTTTGTGCAGGTCTTGTAGCTTTAGTTTTTGTTCTTGTTTGGTGGAATTGGAGCTCCTTTCCAGGGAATGCACTAAGATGGTAGCGCAATATTAATACACAGCAGCCTCTCCGGACTCTGGATTGGGGATTGCCAAACGTTATGTGGATTTTCTGGTGTAGTCTGTTTTGTCATGTGTTATTGTCATATCATTTTGGAGGAACGTTGTCTCATTTTTTAACTGCATTGCACTTGTTTTTTTTAAAATAATAATAAACTGATTCTGAATCTGAATATGGAATAAGGTGGATGAACTTGCAGCACAGTTGCAGATTGGCAGGTATGATGTTGTAGACATCACTGAATCATGGCTGAAAGATTATAGCTGGAAGCTTAATGTCTACAGATTCACATTGTATTAAAAGGATAAACAAGAAGGCAGAAGGGAGTGGTGTTGCTCAGCTGGTAAAAAATTAAATCAAATCATTAGAAAGGGGTAACGTAGAGTCGGAAGTTGTTGAATCCTTGTGGATAAAGCTAAGGAACTGCAAGGTAAAAATACCTTGATGGGAGTTTTATACAGAGCCCCAAACAGCAGTAAGGATGTCACCTGCAAATCACAATGGGAGTGAGAAAATGCATGCAAAAGGGCAGTGTTGCAATAGCCATGGGACTTCAGTATGTAAGTAGATTGGGAAAATTATGTTGGTGCTGGATTACAGGAGGGAGAATTTCTAGAGTGCCTATGAGATGGCTTTTTAGAGCAGCTCATGGTTGAGTCCACTAGAGGATCTGCTATTCTTGATTGGGTGTTGTGTAATGATCCAGAATTGATTAGAGAGCTTAAGGTAAAAGAACCCTGAGGGGAAAGTGATCATAATATGATCGAAGGGTCCTGCTGAAGGAACTCAGCCCAAAATGTTGACAGTACTTTTTTCCATAGATGCTACATGGTCTGCTGAGTTCCTCCAGTATTTTGTGTGTGTTAGAACATAGAAACATAGAAAACCTACAGCACAATACAGGCCCTTCAGCTCACTATGCTGTGCCAAACATGTACTTACTGTAGAAATTACGTAGGGTTACCCATAGCTCTCTGTTTTTCTAAGCTCCACGTACCTATCCAGGAGTCTCTTTAAAAGATCCTATTGTATTTACCTTCACCACCGTTGCCAGCAGCCCATTCCACACACTCACCACTCTCTACGTTTAAAAAAAACACTTACCCCTGACATTTCCTCTGTACCTGCTTCCAAGAACCTTAAAACTGTACCCTCTTGTGTTAGCCATTTCAGCCTTAAGAAAAAGCCTCTGACTATCCACACGATCAATGCCTCTCATCATCTTATACACCTCTATCAGTCACCTGTCATCCTCTGTCTCTCCAAGGAGTAAAGGCTGAGTTCACTCAACCTATTCTCATAAGAAATGCTCCCCAATCCAGGAAACATCTTTCTAAATCCCCTCTGCACCCTTTGTATAGTTTTCACATCCTTCTTGTAGAGAGGTGACTAGAACTGAGCACAGTACTCCAAGTGGGGTCTGACCAAATTCCTATATAGCTGCAACATTACCTCTCGGCTCTTGAACTCAATCCCATGATTGATGAAGGCCAATACACCATACGCCTTCTTAACCACAGGGACAACCTGTGCAGTAGCTTTGAGCATCCTAAGGACTTGGAAACCAAGATCCCTCTAATCCTCCATACTGCCAAGAGTCTTACCTTTAATACTGTATTCCACCATCATTTTGACCTACCAAAATTAACCACCACACACTTATTTGGGTTGAACTCCATCTGCCACTTCTCATCCCAGTTTTGCATCCTATTGATGTCCCGCTGTAACCTCTGACAGCTCTCCACGCTATCCATAACACCCCCAACCTTTGTGTCATCAACAAATTTACTAACCCATCCCTCCACTTCCTCATCCAGGTCATTTATAAAAATCACGAAGAGAAGGGGTCCCAGAACAGATCCCTGAGGCACACCACTGGTCACCGACCTCCATACAGAATATGACCTGTCTACAACCACTTTTTGCCTTCTGTGGGCAAGCCAGTTCTGGATCCACAAAGCAATGTACCCTTGAATATCATGCCTCTTTACTTTCTCAATAAGCCTTGTATGGGGTACCTTATAAATACCTTGCTGAAATCCATTTACACTACATCTACTGCTCTTCCTTCATCAATGTGCTTAGTCACATCCTCAAAAAATTCAATCAGGCTCGTAAGGCATGACCTGCCTTTGATAAAGCTACGCTGACTATTCATAATCATACTATGCCTCTCCAAATGTTCATAAATCCTGCCTTTCAGGATCTTTTCCAGCACTTACCAACCACTGAAGTAAGACTCGCTTGTCTATAATTTCCTGGGTTATCTTTACTACCTATCTTGAATAAGGGAACAAGATCTGCAACCCTCCAATACTCCAGAACCTGTCCCATCCCCATTGATGATGCAAAGATTATTGCCAGAGGCTCAGCGTTCTCCCTTGTCTCCCACAGTAGCCTGGGGTACATCTCATCCAATTTAGTCCTATTCTCTCACACGGCTTATCCTTTTGCTCTTCACATACCTGTAGAATGCCTTGGGGTTTTCCTCAGTTTTGCTCACCAATGCCTTCTCATGGCCCCTTCTGGCTCTCCTAATTTCTTTCTTAAGCTCATTCCTGCTATCCTTATAGTCTTCTAGATCTCTATCATTGCCTAGTTTTTTGAACCTTTCATAAGCTTTCCATTTCTTCTTGACTAGATTTTCAACAGCCTTTGTACACCATGGTTCCTGTACCCTACCATCCTTTCCCTGTCTCATTGGAACGTATCCATGCAGAACACCATGCAAAAATCCCCTGAATATTTGCCACATTTCCCTAAGAACATCTGTTCCCAATTTATGCTTCCAAATTCCTGCCTGATAGCTTTATATTTCCCCTAACTCCAATTAAGCGCTTTCCTAACTTGTCTGTACCTATCCCTCTCCAATGCTATGGTAAAGGAGATAGAACTATGGTCACTATCTCCAAAATGCTCTCCCACTGAGAGACCTGACACCTGACCAGGTTCATTGCCCAATACCATATCAAGTACAGTGTCTCCTCTTGTAGGCTTATCTACATATTGTGTCAGGAAACCTTCCCGAACACGCCTAACAAACGCCACCCTATCTAAACCCTTTGCTTTCAGGAGCTGCCAAATCAATTTTTGGGAAATTAAAATCTCCCATCATGACAAACCTGTTATTATTGCACCTTTCCAGAATCTGTCTCCCTATCTGCTCCTCGATGTCCCTGTTACTATTGGGTGGTCTATAAGAAACACCCAGTAGAGTTATTGACCCCTTTCTGTTTCTAACTTCCACTCACAGAGACTCACTGGACAATTCCTCCATGACTTCCACCTTTTCTGCAGCCCTGACACTATCTCTGATCAGCAGTGCCACGCCCCCACCTCTTTTGCCCCCCTCCCTGTCCTTTCTGAAACATCTAAAGCCTGGCACACTAAGTAGCCATTCTTGCCCCATCCAAGTCTCTGTAATGACCACAACATCATAGCTCCAAGTACTGATCCACGCTCTAAGCTCATCTGCTTTGTTCGTAATACTTCTTGCATTAAAATGGACTCATCTCAAACCATTAGTTTGAGCACATCCCTTCTGTATCACCTGCGTATCCTCCTTCTTGCACTATCTCCAAGCTATCCCTATTTGAAGCCGACAACCTCTTCCTCTTCAGTTCTGGTCCCACCCTCCTGCAATTCTAAACTCTCCCCAATAGCCTTAGCAAACATCCCTGCCAGGATATTGGTCCCTGTTAGATTCAAGTGCAACCTGTCCTTTTAGTACAGGTCCCAAAAGTGGTCCCAATTATTGAGAAACCTGAATCCTTGCCCTCTGCTCCAATCCCTCAACCTCGCATTTATCCTCCGCCTCACTCTATTCCTATGCTCACTGTGGCATGGCACAGGTAATAATCTCAAGATTACTAGCCTTGAGGTATTTGCTTGGATTTCCAGCATCTGCAGATTTTATTTTGTTCATAATATATTGAATTCCCTCAGCAATTTGAGAAAGGAAAGCTAAAGTCAGATGTATTAGTATCGCACTGGAGTAAAGGGAATTACAGAGGCATGAGAGAGGAATGGGCCAGAATTGATTGGAAAAGAACACTGGCAGGGATGATGGCAGAGCAGCAATGGCTGGAATTTCTGGGAGCAATTCGGAAGGCACAGGATGTATACATCCCAAAGAGGAAGATGTATTCTAGAGTTAAGATGACATAACCTAGCTAACAAGAGAAATCAAAGCCAACATAAAAGCCATAAAGAGGGCATATAACAAAGCAAAAATTTGTGGAAAGTTAGAGGATTGGGAAGCTCTTAACAAGCAACTGAAGGCATCTAAAAAAACTCATTAAGAAGGTAAAGATGAAATACGAAAGTAAACGGGTAAGAGGGTACCAAAGCTTTTGTCAGATACATATAGTGTAAAAGAGAGTTGAGAATAGGTAGCGGACCGCTGGAGAACGATGCTGGAGAGGTTGTAAGGGGAGGACAACATAAAGGCGGATGAACTGAAGAAGTATTTTGCATCAGTCTTCACTGTGGAAGGTACTAGCAGTGTGGTGGATGTTCCAGGTGTCAGGGGTAAGGAGTGTGTGAAGTTTTCATAACTAGAGAGAAGGTTCTTGGGAAACTGAAAAGTCTGAGATAGTTACGGCACCTGGACCAAATAATGTACACCCCAGAATTCTGAAAGAGGTGGCTGAAGGCATTAGTAATGATTTTTCAAGAATCACTAGATTGTGGAATTGTTCTGGAAGACTGAAAAATTGCAAATGTCACTCCACTCTGTGAGAAGGGTATTATGTACCAGCAGCAATAGATCACAAATGGAGTCTGGTTTCGATGTTAAAACCACTATCTTTATTAGTATCTACTCTAAATATAAAAGATTAAATGAAAGAAGTTTGATGCGTATGTATGCGTGTATATAGCTCCCAAACTATCAATCTTCGGAAACAATGCTTAAAGTCTTAAGATGGTAAAGTAGAAAAGTTCAGTAATCCACAAAATCAGTGAGTGAGTAGAGAGATTTGTAAATCCACACGGAAATGTAGAGAGAGGCAATTATGAAGATTTTCAGATTCCACATTGGGTAAACGAAATAACAGAGTCGCCGAAGATCTTATATGTCGAGTTGTTCTGAAATCCACTTAGAAATATCACCAGGTGACAGTCACAGGAATATCGTCTTCTAGTGGTTACCACATAACACTTCGATTCCAGGTAAAGGCCAACAAAAGTGATACCACAGGATACTCCAATAAATCCACACATATGAATTATACGAAGTGACAGTCACACATCCGTTGTGCACTGTGTGCCAATGATCAACCCAAGCTTTTGGGCATGGGAGAGTTCCAAGCCATAGCAGTGACAAGGTGAAGTTCCCAACAGCCTGTGTGTGTCTCTGTCTCTCTCCCCCTCTGCCCCTCTCTCCCTACTGAGCAGCTGCAGTTGGCCGCAGCTTGTTATACTGACATCATAGTCCCGCCTCATCCAAGCGTCTCTTAAAGTGACAGTCCAAGTTAAAGTTACAAGAGAGAGAAACAGAAAAAAAGAAACTATTGACCAGTTAGTCTGATCTTGGTGGTTGGGAATATGTTGGAGTTGATTGTTAAGGATGAGGTCTCAGGGTACTTAGAGGCATATGAAAAAATAGCCTGTAGTCAGCATGGTTTCCTCAAGGAAATTCCTCTGTTGGAATTCTTTGAAGAAATAGCAAGCAGCAAAGACAAAGGAGAATTGGTTAATGTTGTGTAGTTGGATTTTCAGAAGGCCTTTAACAAGCTATGAGCCCATGGTATTACAGGAAAGATTATAGCATGGATAAAGCAGTGGCTGATTGGCAGGGGGCAGAGTGGGAATAAAGAAAGCCTTTTCTGGCCGATTGCTGGTGTTGCGACTGATTCTTTTTACATTATGTCAGTGATTTGGATGTTGGAATTGATGGCTTTGTTGCAAAGTTTGCAGATGATATGAGGGTAGGCAGAGAGGCAGGTAGTTTTGAGGAAGTAGAGAGGCTACAGATGGACGGATTAGGAGAATGGGCAAAGAGATGGCAGATGGAATATAGTGTCAGGAAGTGTATCGTCGTGCCTTTTAGTAGAGGAAATGAATGGGTTGGCTATTTTCAAACTGGAGAGAAAATAGAAAAAACACTGAGGTGCAAAGGGACTTGAGAGTCCTTGTACAGGATTCCCTAAAGGTTAACTTGCAGGTTGAGTCGGTGGTGAGGAAGGCAAATGCAATGTCAGCATTCATTTCAAGAGGACTAGAACATAAAAGCAAGAATGCAATTTTGAGACTTTCTAAAGCACTGGTGAGGCTTTACTTGGAGTATTGTGAGCAGTTTTGGGCCCCTTATCTTAGAAAGGATGTGCTGAAACTGAAGAGGGTTCAAAGGAAGTTCATAAGATTAATTCCAGGATTGAATGGTTTTTGCTGTAAAGAGCGTTTGATGGCTCTGCATCTGCATTCATTCGAATTCAGAACAATGATGTTGATCTCTTTGAAACCTATCGAATGATGATATGGTGGATGTGGGGAAGATGCTTCCTGTGGTGGAAGAGTCTAAGACATAGTTTCAGAATAGAGGGATGTGCTTTTAGAACAGAGATGGTCAGGGAATGAAGGAATATGGGGAGAAGCTACTAAATTGCAGTTGAGAGCAGAATTGGATCAGTCATGATGAACTGGTGGAGCAGAATCCACCAGTATGGTCTTGTAAGTCGAAGAATACAGCACACGGACAGTTCACCTGGTCCACGATGTCTATAGTCGTTTCCAAATGAAACTGATCCTTCTACGTATGTATGATCTTTATCCCTCTATTCTCTGCATATTCATGTGCTTATCTAAAAACTTCTTAAATGCCACTTTAGTATCTGCTTCCACTACCAACCTTGGCAGCCTGAGTCTCCACCTACCACTCTCCATGTATTTCAAACAGAAGCTTGTCCTGCATGTCTCCTTTAAACTTCCTCTCTTTTTCCTTAACGCTATGTCTTTTCATATTTAGCACTTGTATCCAGGCAACAGGTTCTGTCCATGGCTGTATTTGGTCTCTCATAATTTTATAAATTAATATCAGGTCTTCCTTTAGCCTCTGCTCCAGAGAAAACAAGCGTTACCTTCTGATCCAGGCGCTATTCTGGTAATCCTATGCTGCATTCTCTCCGAAGCCTTCACATCCTTCTGGGAAATAGGTGACCAGAAATGCCCAAGTTCAATAGTCAGGAAGTTGTGTTGTAACCTTATAAAACTCTGGTTAGGCTGCATCTAAAATATTATGTTTGCTTCTTGTGCCCATTATAGGAAGGATGTGGAGGTTATGGAGAGGGTACAGAAAAAGTTTATCAGGATCTTCCCTGTATTAGAGTGCATGTGCTGTAAAGAAAGGTTGGATAAAATTATTTTTAATAATTTTAAAATTATTAAAAGTTTTAGAATTATCTGGAGTGGTGGAGGCTGAGGGGAGACATGGTAGAGGGTTATAGGATTATGAAAGGCATAGGTAGAATTGACAGCCTGTATCTTTTTTCCCAGGGTTGAAATTTCTAACAGTAGGAGGAATGTATTTAAGGTCAGAGGGGATAAATTCAAAGAAAATGTGCAGGGCACGTTGCTTTATTTTTACAAATACCCAATATCTGGAATCTGCTGCCAGATGTAGTGGTGAAGGCAATATGGTAATGACTATTAGACGTGGGAGCAGAACTTGGCCATTTGGTTCATTGAGTGCCAGCGCCATTCAGTCATGGCTAATTTATTGTTCCCATTCAGTCCCATTCTCCTGCCTTCTCCCCAAAACCTTTGAAACTCTTGCTGATCAAGAACCTATTAACCTCTGCTATAAGTATAACCAATGACTTAGCTTCCACAACCAACTTTAGCAATGAATTCCACAGATTCACCTCTTTCCAGCTAAAGGATTCCTTCTTATCTATGTTCTAAAGGGATAACCATTTATACTGAACCTGTATCATCTGATCCTGGACGCTTGCACTACTGGAAACATCCTCTCCATGTCCAATCCATGCAGGCCTTTCAGTATTTGGTATTACCTCATAAATATGCAGAGAATGGAGGAATATAGATACTGTGCAGGCAGAAGGGTTTAGTTGGGTATAAATTGGTTTGGCAGAACATTGTGGGCCAAAGTGCCTGTCCCTGAGCCGTGCTGCTCAGTGTTCCAGAGGACATAGATTTCAGGTGAGAGGATTTAAGATTTAAAAGGGACCTGGTGGAGACTTTTTACACAGAGGGTGGTGAACATATGGAACAAGCTGCCAGAGGAAGCTGTAGATGTTTAAAAGCATTTAGACAGGTACGTGGGTAGAAATGGTTTGGAGGGACTCGGCCAAACACAGTAAATAGAATGGGCTTGGACGGACATCTTTATCAGCATGGATGATTTGGGCCAAAGGGTGTGTTTCTGTGCAGTATTATTTAAAACAAAAAGCCACCTTAACAATGCTGTCTGCTTCTGTTGCCACTTTCAGGGAGGTATGGACCTAAACCCCAAGGTACCTCTGCACATGAATAGTATATTAATCTGCTGTTAATTGTATACTTTCCTCTTGCGTTTGACCTTCCAAAATGCAATAATGTGAAATAAAGCAGCTTGAGTTTTACATGCAGTCCTGTCCAAGCAAATGATTGTTAGGGAGTTGCTAATTCTGCTTTCAGGGGATTAAAGAAATACCACAGTTTATGATACTAATATTGCCTTAAGATATAACATCACACTGCCAAAATTGTGTCAGTTAATAAACGGCATAATGGGTTGATTCCCATTTTTAAAAAAAATGTTCTGACTAACTAATGTGACTGACCTTACTGAGTTCATATTTCAAACAGACCAGAATTTCTAATGGTATCTTGAAAAGCAATGTCTCTCTGCGACTGAAATTCATTTTACTTGGACTTAATTTAGTTAAATTTCTACAGCGAGCTATGATTGTGCAGAACCATAAGAATAGTTGATATAATAGATTTGGTGCATGAGTACAGCATAGCAAAATCAAACTATATTCCATGAATTGTGTAATACAGTACTTTTTTTTATTATAACAAAGCAGAATGTAATGCCAGGCCAAAATATGTTTCTTAAAAGCTAAATGTTAAGCAATGAATTAAATGTTTTGAAGAGTCATTAATTAATATAGTTTTGGTATATGAATAAACTCATCTTGGGCTTCCAGCGGGGTGCAGATATCAATTTTAAGCAACGTTTCGATGACAGACTCATCGTGCACGCCCGTCGTCTGTCCCTCCTGATTGGTTAGTCCTCAACCAACCAGTTTTCCAGTGTCCCACATTATTAACAAATGAATTCCAGTTCTTAATGAGAGTGAGATCTTTGTATTTGTTAAAACTGTTATTTTGTAGTCTTATTGCAGTGGCTTCCTTCACCAGACAGCCCCAAAAGCCATTGGCGTAGTACAGTAATTTTGTGCAGTCAAAGGCAATCGTACTGCCATTGTGTATGCAATATTCTGCTACTGCTGATTTCTCTGGATAGTCTGGCTGGCGTTTACAGGATTTCCTGTGAATCTGGAGCAGCATATTTTGGCCAGATGGGGCACAGGGTGGAAATCTGTATCACGGAGCATATGAGGTGTATCCATTTGGAATACCCAGAGAATTGGTGGCGGCAGAGCAATACATACACAGTGACCATAGGATTGACTTTGGCTGCACAAAACTATTGTGTTGCATCAATGTCTTTTGGGACTGCCTGGTGAAAGAAGCTATTGAAATAAAACTGGGGAATAAGAATTTTAACAAATACAAAGATCTAGCTCTAAGTAGGAACTGGAATTCGATTGTAAAAGAGGTGGCATAGCGGAAAGCTGGTTTGTCCTCAACCAATCAGGAGGGCCGGACGACAGACATATATGTGCCACCAGACTAAATGTTTCTCAGCATCATATCATCCTTGATGAAGGTGGTGGAGTTTATTCAAAATGTTGGTTAAAGTCAATATCTGTACCTGGCTGGAAGCCCGAGAAGAGTTTATTAGTCAGATATGCTGGAAATGCATTAGATCCTCTTTCAGTTTTGGTATAGTTCGGTTAAAAAAATAGATATCAATTAGATTTTATTCCTTTAAGTTACACTGTAAAATTATATTGTGTTTATTTCGACAAGATCCATTTATTTGCATCCACAGCTCTTAAAAGTTAAAATACTGATTTCTATTTACATTAAGACAGCGAGACATTGTAGATTTTCAGATTATGAACAAAAGAATGGTAGAACTACATCTCAAAGTATTGTGATACAAAGAATGTAATGCCAGGCCAAAATATTTTTTGTAGAGTGTTTCTTAAAAGCTAAATGTTAAGCAATGAATTAAATGTTTTGAAGAGTCATTAATTAATATAGTTTTGGTATATGAATAAACTCATCTTGGGCTTAGTTTATCAAGTTAAAAAGACAGAGTTGAAGCATTTACAGTCACATGTAGCAGGAAGTACCAAATGGAGATTCCACCTCTTCTCTGTAAGCTGCTCACTGTCATTGATATCAGTCTTTAACCAATTTGCATGGTACTTAATCTGATTTTAGCTGCTGGTTAACTGCCACATAAAATCATCCAGTCTCTTCCTATCAGAGATAATCCCTTTCTTCTAACCATCCTTTCCTCACACTCATTACTCATTCCTAAAACATTAACTCTGTTTCTTTCCACAATTCTGCACTACCTGCTAAATATTTCTGTTTTTATTTTCTTTCAATTCATTTTCAATTACATCAAAAGGCCGCTAATTAATATTGTCCATGAAACATGTTTAAAACTGCATTTCAATCAGTTGAGGCAATCTTATGTATTATTAGCAACACATAACACTATTTTTGGGAAAAGAACACTATTGTCTTGAATGAAGCATATGGTAGGAAATTGGTGAAGTAATTTCCAATAATAAAGACTGCTTGATTTTCTGTCATGAGGAAATCTTCAAGTCAAGTGAAGTTTATTGTCATTTAACTACATACATGTACATAATGCATACTATGTATATAGAAATGAGACATTTCTTCAAATTAGAGTGTAAAGCACATAACAGACAAAAACTTACGAAGGTAAGAATAAAATCTACAGACGAATCACACATAAATAATAAACTAAAGTGCATTAATATTAAATATTTCAAGTTATGGAACATATTAACCAGTGACGCTTCGAATGCAATGTGGCTGGAAGTTCAGAAGTCTGATGGCCTTGGGTAGGAAGCTGTTGCTCATCCTGACCGTTCTTGTTTTTATGCATCGTAGTCTCTTACCTGATGGTAGAAAGTCAGAGGATGCTGGATAGATGGGTGGGATCCTTAATAATACTAAGGGCCCTGTGTGTGCAGCACACCTGATAACTGTCCCCGATGGATTGTAGCCTTTGATCTTCTCAGCCGTTGTCACAGACCTTTGTAAGGACTTCAGGTCTGATACTCAACTCCCATACCAGATGGAGATGCATCTTGTCAGTGGTGCTCCTGTAAAGTGCAGTTAAGATGAGGGGGGTGGTGTGGAAACCTTGGTTGCCTCAGTGTTCTTAGGAAGTGCAGGTACTGTTGTGCCTTCTTGTTCAGGGAGGTGATATTAAGGGACCAGATGAAGTTACTGTAACGTGAATGCGGAAGAGCCGTGTATTCGCAGAGGGGGATGGTTTGACTGCACCTTCTTAAAGTCCACAATGATTTCCTTTGACTTCTCCACGTTCAGGCTTGGGTTGTTCATCTCACACCAATCCACCAGCCGCTCCACTTCCTGTCTATACTCCATCTGATCATCGTTCTTGATGAGGCCAATCGCTTGTGTCATCCACAAACTTGATGACAGGGTTTGAGCTGGATCCCGCAACGTGTTTGTACGTTAGCAGCGAGTTGAGCACACAGCCCTGGGATGAGAGATGTTGCTGCCCCCTGACTGTGGCCTTACTGTTAAGAAGTCCAGTATCCAGTTGCAGAGGGAGATGCTGAGACCAAGCAAGGACAGTTTTGCTACCAGTTTCTGCAGTATTGTGATGCTGAATGTTGAAACTGGTCTATAAACAGCAGTCTGGCATATGAGACCCCAGTTTCCAGGTGGGACAGCTCAGAGTGGAGGTCAGAGGTTATTACATCATCAGTAGATCGATTTGAGCAATAAGCGAACTGGAAAGTGTCCAGTGTAGCCTGGAGAAAGGCTTTAATGTGTTCCACGACCAGCCACTGAAAGCATTTCATAATGGTTGATGTCATTTAGGCAGATTACTGTTGCCTTCTTTGGCGATGGAATGATGGTTGCTGCCTTGAAAACCAAGGGAGTAACAGATTGTTCCAGAGAGATGTTAAATATATCTGTCAGCACCTCCATTAGCTGGGATGTGCAGTCTTTCAGAACCCTGCCTGGTATATTATCAGGCCCCGCAGCTTTGTGTGGGTCGACTCTGGCTGGGGTCTTCCTCACCTCAGCTTCAGCTGGATGGAATGTCCACCCCCTCGGGTGGATGGCTACCTTCCTCGCCAGCAGTTTGTTCTGTGCATCAAGCAGGATTAGAAAACATTCAGCTTCCCGGAGTGAAGCATCCTGCTCACTGAAGTGCAAGGTAGACTTGTAGTCTGTAATTTTGCCACATGTGTCTCGTGTCTCTGGAACTGCAGAAGCGACTATAAATTTTTTGAGAAGGCTTCCATTTTGCCTTCCTGATGGAGCGGGAAAAAACAGCTCTTGCTTCCATGGGAACTGTTGCATCTCTGATCTGAAAGCAGCATCACGATCCCTTAGCCTGGTACGGACCTCTGCAGTAAACTATGGCTTCTAATTTGCCCCCACCTGCATGTATTTCATGATGACAGCATCCTCAGTACACATCTACGTTGCTGGTCATAGAATTCACGTATTCCTCGATGTTAACATGTTTGCCCTGGGTAACAGCCTCCCTGAACATTCTCCAGTTCATATTATCAAAGCAGTCCTGCAGTGCAGAGATTGCACCCTCAGGCCAGGCTTCCACCACCTTTAGAACTGGTGTGACCCATTTGATCACTGGTTTCTATGCTGGAATTAACATTACAAATAAGTGATCTGAGAGACCAATGTGAGGTTGAGGGACTGCTTTTTAGGCACATGGTATGTTAGTGTAAACCAGGTCTAGTGCAGTTTCACCTGCATTTTCAACTGCTGGTGGAACTTGGGCAGGACTGTCTTTAGTTTCACATGGTTAAAATCACTTGTGATAATGAAGATACCATTGGGTGTTTGGTTTGGAGGTCTCTGCTGGTGTTGTAGAGCTCACGCAGTATCTTGCTGACATTAGTACAGGAGGGGATATATACTACTGTAGTGAACTCCTCTGGTATATAAAATGGTCTGCACTTCACAAAAATAAACTCAATCATCAGTAAACCACTGCTAAACCCTCAATACACCAGTTCCTATTTATGTAAATGCTGAAACCCTCCAGTTGGATGGCCGTGTCTGGGATGGATTCCTGAAGCCATGATTCTGAGAGTCCTGACGAAGGGTCTCGGTCCGAAACGTCGATAGTGCTTCTCCCTATAGATGCTGCCTGACCTGCTGTGTTCCACCAGCACTTTGTGTGTGTATTCTGAGAGAATGAGTGTGCAGATGTTTTTTCTTTTGCTGGTTCAATCTCAGGTGCAGGTAGTCCAGTTTATTTTCAAGTGAGTGGATGTTTGCCAGTAAGAACAAAGGCAGAGGTGGCTTGCAGGGGAAAGTCATTCCCGGATTCCAGTGCACTTTTACCTTTTTTTTGTTTCCTTGCGCACCTCTTCCTACGGCATTGCTCACGGAGGTCTGCAGCAGGCAATGGCATACACGATAAACCCAAGCTGGTGGAGCTCCAACAGGTCACTAGCAAGTTGGAATCACTGTGCACAGTATGTTTAACAGCCAGCAGCACTTTCCGATCACAATAAAGATGTATAAGACATGGATGAACTGTTACATCTGAAGATGAAGTGTGAACATGTCGCCATTTTGGATTTCTCTAATGCTTTTTGTGCTATTGTAGCTTTACTTAAAAAAAAAGTTTTTCATATGTTTTGAGCACAGATAATCTTGTATGATAATGAAAGGCATAAATAGTGAAGAGAAGACAAAAAAACTGTCAATTTTCTTCTCAATTTTCCTTATTATAAAGTAATTATGACAGTAGATGCACCTTCAAATTTGTTTCCTTTAGCCTGAAAATTCTATTATAACATTCAGGAAAAAACCTTAGCATTTTTGTAGTAGTGCCATAAACAAGCTTCATAAATGAAATGGAAATCTTAGCTTGTAAGCATTTTCTGCTGTGTAAGTGACTTTCTGAAATTTGTTATAAATGCTTCTGTAGACCATTCAGCAATACAAATAACAATGTATTACCATATAATATTAATTCATGATTGACACTAAATTTCAGTTAAATAGAAGGCCTTGAATCATATTTACTCTGTCTTCTAAAGCAGCTTATACTGGCAGTTATTAGTTTAAAATCTATGTTTATAGACTTGAGTTTTATAATATGATTTGATGGAACTATGTAATGGACTCAGTGGCCACTTTATTAGGATCACCTGTATACCTCATTAATGCATATATCTAATCAGTAGATCATGTGGAAGCAACTCAATGCATAAATGCATGTAGACATAGTGAAGAGGTTCTGTTGTTGCTCAGACCAAGCATCAGAGTGATCTAAGTGAGTTTGACCATGGAATGGTTGTTGGTGCCAGATGGGGTGGCTTGAGTATCTCAATAACAGGTCATCTCCTTGAATTTTCAAGCACAACAGTCTCTGTAGAATGGCATGAAAAGCAAATGCGTCCAGTGAGTTGCAGTTCTGTGGGTGAACTCATCTTGTTAATGAGAGAGGTAAGAGGAGAATGTCTAGACTGGTTCAAGCTAACAGGAAGGTGTCAGAAACTCAAATAACCATGCATTATGACAGTAGAGCATTTCTGAATGCACAACATGTTGAACCTTGAAGTAGATGGGCAACAGCAGCAGATGGCCACACCAGGTTCCAGTTCTATACCTAATGAAATGGCCACTGAGTGTAAACACCTGTAGTCTTCAAAAGAATCCCTTGTGTTTTTTACGTTAATTTGTTTTATATGAATAATCATAGTAGTTTTAATTTTTATTTCTCTTTTGATGTTAATGTTGAAAGCATTATTGCATATTGTTATGTCTCTAATGAAGAAATAATGTAACTGGAAATGTAATGAATAATAATTTATAACCATCTACTAACCATTAGTAGCCCCAGTATATTTATTATGCTGAGTCTGGACACATACAATCACTGATCATATTCTGTTTTTTTCTGATGAGACTTTGGCAATGTATCAACATATTTTTGATTGAGTATTGAAAAATGATTGGTAAAAGATAACATTACAATTACCTTTACCAGTAAAATGGTTGATACATCTGTTTTATAAATTTTAAATAATATTTATGTGTCTCATTTTGTGTTAATGAAAATGTTTTGAAGCTAGTTCAGTTGTAATGGCTGTATTATTAGAAGTGATTTCCCAAACTGCTTTTTCTCACGTTATTAATTAGTCTGTAGTTAATGTATAAAATCAATTACTCTCATTTCACAAGACCTATTCAAAAATAGTAAAAATTGTCAACATCTCTAGTTGCCTCGAAATTGAAAGTTGATTTGTCTCTTTCGAGTGTCTGCAAACAAACCAAATACTTTGATCTCTAATTAGTAATTGAAAATGCACCTAATATAAATGTACTGAATCCAGCAAGATTGCAGAGGATTATATGACAGATGCAACAAGTCTTCCTTTCAAATTTTTGCATTCCTCCTTACCCAATCACGAGATGCTGTTGATGCTGGAACTCCAGAGCAAAATGCGACAGAATGTGACATGCGACAGTTTAATCCTTTCCATAGATGCTGTCTGACTTGCTGAGTTTCTCCAGCATTTTCTGTTTGTTCCTTTTCATCTGTATTTTTTACTGTATGCCCCTTTAATATTCTGCTTTTTTTCTTTGGTTTTGTGCAAATGTAAGTGGAAGAAAAACGTTCTCTGTGAAATTTGCGGACTGGAGAAACCAATTAGTGCTCTCACAGAATCCCCCCATTAAAGTTTATTTCATGTATATGTTCTGTCCTACATGTGGTACTTTGTTACTTCACTGGATAATACAATTGATGCCTGTGTTTTTGAAGGCTGGGGCAGATCTGCGTATAGCCAGCAAGGCTAGCATTTATTGTCTATTCCTAATTGCCCATGAGATGGTAGGGATGAGCGGCCACTGGCAAAGATATTACAGTAATACTGTTGGATAGAATGTTCCAAGATTTGTACTTGAAAGACTAGCAATGTACTGTATTTCTTGGAAAGGATGGTGTGATACTTGGAAGAGAATCTGCTTGTAATCGAGTTCCCATGCACCAGGTACCCTTTTTCCTTCATGATAGAGTCGATGTGTTTGGGAGATCCAGCTAGACTAGCCTGGACAATTAAATGCAGAGCACTTAGTAGATGGTGTACACTGCTTTTTCTGTGCAACAGTGGTGAAGAATGTGATTGTTTAGGGTGACTCCTAGCCTCCGAAGTGCTCCTGTAGCCACAGTGTTTACATGGCTTGTCCAGTTAAGTTTTTTGGCATTGGTGACCCTCATCCCTGCTTCTCCAACTTGGTGAATAATTGGTTACTTTGTCATTGTATTGCCATTAAAGAGTAGGGTTCAGACTCTCTCTTTTTGGAGATGAACATTGCATGACAATTTTTGTGGCAGAAATGTTGCATTTCAATTATTAGTCCTTGCCTGAACATTGTCCAAGCTTTATTGCATGCAGCACAGAGCGGTTCATTTGTTGAGGAGTTGTGAGTAGAATTGAACTTGAGAATAAAAGAGCAAACATACCATTTCTGCTCATGATGTGGATGGGAATTCATTTTAAGCAGTTGAAGATAGTCGGGCTCAGAACACTGCCTTGCGGAGCTCCTTCAGTTATGTTCCGGGATCTGGATCATTGACATCTGCTAAACACAGTCATTTTCCTTTGTGCTCAGTATGGCTCCATCCACTATGAGCCCTGTTTTACCAGGATGTCTTGATGCTACACTTAGTCAAATTCTATCTTGATAGCAAGGCCAATAACACTAAGCCCTTGAAATCAAGGATCATAGTGCCAAGTGGCTCAGGCTGAGTATTGAATAGGTTATTGGATGCTGTAATGTAATACTACAGCACCAGCTGGTGGCGCAGTGACATTAGCGCCGGACTCCAGAGCAAAGATTCCCAAGTTCAAATCCAGTCGGGCCGCTCCCGGACACGCTTTCCATCCATGCTGGGTTGAGTGTCGAGCTCACAACTCGACTTTGTAAAAAAAAAGCACTGCGCTGTGAGAAGGCTGTGGGAGACAACCACTTGAAAAAAATAAGTGGTTGCCGAGGCTCTGGCAGAGTATGGCACACAAAAAATATATATATGATAAAATGCCACTTCTTCTCATTACTGTAGACATAGCTGGTTTGGATTTCTCCAGCTTCTGTGAATGTTTATCAATGTAACCATTCACATTATCAAAGTTCAAATTAAATTTATTATCAAAGTATGTACCATATACAACCTTGAAGTTCATCATTATCATACAAGTTGCAGTATTGTTATCCACCTTTACTGTAGTTTAACTAATTTTAAATGCCACCTATTTTATTTACTGAAGAAACATTTATTTTTGGTAAATACGTAAAATGTGTTTTAAGTTTCTTAAGTTAATGGTGAAAAGCAACTTAACTTGAAAATAAATTATACTTGGCTATAAATTTTGAATTTGTGATTCAAGAAAACTTACTCAAAAGTACATGTTCTTACTCTTGCTGAAATGATAGAATTTTTAAAATTTTAAATGCATTCAACTTTTCAGATTTGTTGATGATTGTAATGACTTGGTGGCATTGCCATGGAATGAACAAAGACATCAAGATCTAGACTGGTGTGAGGAACCAAACATAAGGTAAAATAATGCAATTTATTATTTTATTCTATTAATCTCTAAACTGTAACCAATGCTGAGGCTCTGATTGGGGACTTTCAGAGCTTGGGGAAAGTGGAGGGCCGCTCTGACCCGGAACGGTAGCACCTGCAAGGGTTCCTGCTCAGGATACGAGCAAAGGCCAACGGCAGATCCGGCAGGTTCAGTAACTGAACTTAAGACGGAGAAGGCGGATGAGCTAGGACCTGAAATGACAACAGCTATAGTACAGGCGGATGAACATTTGGGAAGAACAATGGCCATTTCTTCAGTTCGCCCAACGGAAGGCAATAGCAAACTACCGTTGCTAGATACTAGGTTTCCTAGAATCTATTTGCTAAGAAAACCATGGTCAAACTCACAAAGTGTATCGCAAAACAACAGCGTCAAGAGGATCTTCAAGATAATTCTGAAGATGCTTCGCTCGGTAGGGTTGATACTGGGCAGCAGGGGATCCCCGACTGTCATCAAGCTACGGCTCATAAAATTCAAGTAACACAAAAGAAAATCATTGCTACTTGGAATATAAGAACCGTATATCAAGCAGGAAGTTTGGACAATGTGATTAATGAAATGGAAAGACTAAAGATTAACATTTGCCAAGTTCGTTGGACAGGTACTGGAACATGTCAGAACAGAAATAGAACACTAATTTATTCTTGTGGAACATCCCATACTAATGGAGTAGGAATCCTTATGGATGAAAACATGGCAAAAAGTGTTTTAGGACATTGGGCGATATCAGAAAGAGTGCTCCTTGTTAGATTCAGAGGATAATCATTTGATTTAGCGATTATACAGGTATATGCAACAACAACAGATGGAACAAATGAGGATGTAGATAAATTCTATGAAGAGCTTGAACAAGCAAAAAAGGATGCAAATCTCAAGATATTGTTATTGTCATGGGAGATCTAAATGCTAAAGTAGGACAAGTTGCTGATGGAAATACCATAGGAAAATTTGGACTAGGGGAAAGAAATGAAAGAGGTGAGAAATGGGTAGAATGGTGCAAGATGAATAATCAAGTCGTTATGAATACCTACTTTAAAAACCATCCAAGACACTTGTGGCCCTAGAATAGTCCAGGTGATAACACCAGAAATCAAATTGACTTTATTACTATAAACCAAAGATTTAGAAACTCAGTGACTCAATGCAAAACATATCCAGATGCAGACTGTAATAGTGACCATAACCCAGTAATATGTCATGTAAAAGTAAAACTTAAAAAACTAAAGAAGCAAAAACCTGAACAATCCCTGGACTACTCGCACTCAATTAAGGAAGAAATCTTAAGACAAAAATTTACAATTGAAGTAAGGAATAGATTTCAAAGTCTATAAATAGAATCTGTTGAAGATGATAGCAATCATTAGAAATGAAGTTTAACTCTCTAAAGGATGTCTTGGTAGAATCAGCAAAGTCAGTGATTCCTAAAAAAGAAAAAAGCACAAAGAATAAATGGATGACAGATGAAATCAAAAATCTAATGGCAGAAAGGAGACGGAAGAAAGCAAATCCTGTAGAGTGTTATGTCAAAAAGCCAAAGAAGAATGGTTAAACCAGGAATGTGAACAACTAGAAAGAATCCCTATTACTGATCCAAAAAGGTTACATCAACAAGTCAAGAATATCACTGGTAAAAAGCTCCTCTTCTTCAGGTGGATGCTTGAAAGCAAAGGACGGTACCACTATCATTGAAAAAGATGAGATTATGAACAGATGGACTGAGTATATTCAGGAATTGTTTGAAGACGATTGAGGCAAAAAAACAGAAATTAAGAACATTGAAGGTCCAAGTATTTTAAAATTTTAAGTTCTTAATGCAGTAGATAAGATGAAGAAAGGAAAGGCAGCAGGTCCTGATGAATTAGTAATAGAACAAATTATCGCCCTTGAAGATTATGAAATTGAAAAACTTACTGATTTAATCAATGACATTTATGAGACTGGAATAATACCAGAAGGGATGAAAAAATCAGTATTTATCACTCTTCCTAAGAAACCTGGAGCAATAGAATGTGAATCACATAGGACCATAAGTTTAATGAGTTATATCACCAAAATACTTTAAGAATTTTGATGACAAGAACTAAAAGTAAGATACAAGCTGAAATAGGTAAAGAACAATGTGGTTTTGTGAAAGACAAAGGTACAAGAAACAGATATTAATGTTAAGGATACTATCAGAATGAGCTATTCAAGTGCAAAAAGGTTTGTTTTATCAACTGCACAAAAGCATTTGATAAAGTGAAGTACAGTAAGTTATTTGAAATATTACGGGAAACTCTAGATCTAGATTTGAAAGACTTCCGCCTAATCAGAAATCTGTACTGGGAACAATCTGCCACTGTAAGAACAGAAGGAGAAGTGAGTTAGTTTACAAAAATCCAGAGAGGCGTTAGACAAGGGTGTGGTTTCTCCCCTGATTTATCTAATGTGTACAGTGAAGCAATATTACAAAAAATAAGAGGCATCCTGGGAATCAAAGTTGGCGGTGGAAACATCAATAATTTCAGATATGCAGATTACACTGTGCTAATTGCAAGTATGGAGGAAGAACTACAAAACTTAATTGATACACTTGTTGAAGAAAGTGCAAAAATGTGTCTATCAATTGCAAAAAGAATGTATGGTGATATCCTAAAAGAAGGAGAATCCTATCTGCAGGCTGAGAATAAACGGGGAAGACATAAAACAAGTACAGAACTTCTGCTACTTAGGAAGCTGGGTGACATCAAATGGCAGGTGCGACATGGACATCAAAAGAAGAATAGGGATGGCAAAAGACACCTTTACGAGAATGAAGAGTATACTGACCAACACTGAACTAGGCATGACAACCTGCCTCAGAGCACTGAAATGTTACGTTTATCCAGTTATGTTATGTGGCTCTGAATGTTGGACAATATCTAGTAACATGAGGAAACAAATTGAAGCAGCAGAGATGTGGTTCTTGAGGAGGATGCAAAGAATATCATGAAACAAATATCTAACGAGGATGTCATGAACAGAGCAAGCACAAAAAGAGAAATAATGTATGAGATTGTGAAAAGGCAACGTAACTTCATTGGACATGTGATTAGGAAAGAGGACTCAGAATGCACGGTAATTATGGGAAAGATTGAAGGGAAGAAAGCAAGAGGAAGGCAAAGACAAATGATGATGGAGATGACAGCCAGAGAACTGGAAATGAATACCAATTAATTGATCCACTTGACCCGAAACAGGAGTGTGTGGGCTATGGCAGTCAAAGCTCAAACTGGGCAAGGCACCTGATGATGACAAATTTCTTTGCTGTGTTTAACAAGCTTGTCATAAACAGTTTTAGATGCACTACTGAATTATGGATCTTAAAGGGGATAGAAAGTGGAAAGTTCATGAATAGTTTAGATGTATGAGATTTTAGGGCAAATGCAGTTTGATCAAATCATCATAAATAAAAGGTTGTCATTAAGACCAGTAACTACTGTTAGTATTTTAGAAGGAAAAGACATGCATAACAGTGTTAATGTCTTTGATGACAAAAAGATTTCTGACAAGGCTGAATGCATCCTAATTGGAAATGTATGAGGGACAAAAATACTAAATTTGCAGCTCTGATTTAAGTTTGAAGGGCTTAACTTTTAAACATTTCTAACAAAATGACTGATATTTACTGTAAAAATACATTGCCATATTGTTAATTGCTATCCATCATGACTTACAGCGGTAGAAATTGGTCTTTATTCATTTTAGTGTTCGGCCACTCGTTGCGTTCCTTAAGGCTTTCAATCCATTGATTTGTGTGGAGCCAACTGCTGTAAGGAGAATGCCTTGGGAGAAGGAAGGGGTGAAATAATGCCCAGGCACATGCACCCCAAGTCAACTTTTTATTTTATCTATGTGACTTAGTTGAATGGTCTTGGAAAAGAACCAAGAATATTTTTACTTTGACTACATCACCTTTGGAAACAAAACTAACAGAATGTCAACACCATTGTTTTACTGCACAATGGATATGTAACACAGTATAAAAGAGTTAATGTTTTGATATTTGTAATTGCGAACTCTGTGAAAATATTCAATATTTTGTTTCATGTCTGTGATTTATATTTCTTAAACTAATCTCTGCTAATATTTTCCTTTAGGATTTTGTATTTTTTGTTATACATGTACTCAATATATAGTGACAGAATCAACTTGAGTGATTGCACTACTACGGCTATATAGTAACATACTTGTTTCAATGTGTTAGTCTGCTTCAAGGGAATTAGAATCTTTATAATTCTGGATGGTTATCATTCAGCAATACTATATATTTGTTTCAATAATTTGAATGCAAAATGTGTTATTGTTATAGTGAGAGTCTCTTAACCTCCAGATGTCCAAACCCTCCAAAAACCCAGTGCTGCAATAGATCTTGTTACCCAGGGACCCTTGGTTTTAGTAAGTGGACTATCGGTAGCTGCCCTTTAAGTACACTGACCTCAATCCAGGGATTCCCTTTCTATAGTTTTGCCTATCTCTACCATTATTGTTTTTCATCTATTTTAAAATCTAAACGCGCCCCATTCTCCAATCTTTTGGCAACCTATCTAATAATATATTGCTACAAGACCTGATCAAAACCTGCCTAGATTGTGCCATGCGATATTTTCCATTAAGTATATTTTTATAAATCCAAATAGAATTTTGTTAAATGCTACTGTACTAATCAAAAAGTATAGTGTAGCTTAAAAATGTATCATGAAACTGTTATTTCAATTAACAATCTTAAAATATTTTTGCATTTTGATTAATTTCACTATATTTTATTTTTAAGCCAACTTAATTTTGTTTTAAATTCAATCTTATTTTTCTATAGAGTTCAACTGTTTTCCTATTTACTAGTTTTCTAATGTCTGCGCACCTAAAACCGAGCTTTTGACTCTGAAGGCCTGTAGCACTCTGGATGCTGTTGATATGATCCTTGGGTAGCTCAGTGAAAGTCGCTATCTGTAGTGGGACTGGCATCCTTTGACAGTTGCCAAAGTAGGGATGGCTGAAAGCTATCATTAAGTTAAATGAACATTCAGGCATATTTAAACTTGATAGCTTAACTTCCTTATTATCTTTCAAATGTGTTCATCAAAATCCCTTAGAAATTAATGGTGTTTCAGCTTACATCCCACGTTTAAATACTGGGGCATCCTTGTGGAGTCTAGTGTTAGCTTTGGCATTCTGAACCTGTCAGTAAGTCATGAACTTCTGTTTCATAGCATATGTATGGAAATCTAGGACTTGTATAATTCAACAACTGAATGTCAGTGGTTCCATTTGAGTCAGTATGATCCATCCTATTACATTTTAAGAAAGTAAACGCTGATGTTAAGAACTAAACTTGTGAAACTGAAATAAAAAAATCATTAAAACTACATAAAACAAAATGGCAATATATTAAAATGAATTGATCTGGAATAATTTTTTTCGCTAGTCGATTAATAAACTTTTTGGAAAAGTGCTATTGCTTGATTAGTAGTACAGAACAATTCTTGCTTCAAGATGTAATTTCACCATGACTATTTTGCTGATAAATGAATATTGCCTTTCACTATAGGTAAATTGTAGCAATGCATGTGTAAGCTGTTGTGTGCTGGGGCAGCAGGCTGAGGGTAGCGGACACCAACAGAATCAACAAACTCATTCGTAAGACCAGTGATGTTGTGGGGGTGGAACTGGACTCTCTGACGGTGATGTCTGAAAAGAGGATGCTGTCCAAGTTGCATGCCATCTTGGACAATGACTCCCATCCACTCCATAATGTACTGGTTATGCACAGGGGTACATTCAGCCAGAGACATTCCACCGAGATGTAACACTGAGCGTCATAGGAAGTCATTCCTGCCTGTGGCCATCAAACTTTACAACTCCTCCCTCGGAGTGTCAGACACCCTGAGCCAATAGGCTGGTCCTGGACTAATTTCCACTTGTCATAATTTACTTATTATTTAATTATTTATGGTTTTATATTGCTATATTTCTACACTATTCTTGGTTGGTGTGACTGTAACGAAACCCAATTTCCCTTGGGATCAATGAAGTATTTCTGTCTGTCTGTCTGTGAGCTTGCTGTTCATTCTGATCATATTTGGTGCTTGTTTTACCCCTGCAGAATGATAATAGATTGCAATCCACAAGACGTGGCTGAGTTTTTTTATGAAGAGCAGCCTGAACTGTTGGAATATAGAGCTGCTGTTCCCTCTATTGATATACTCACTCGATGGTATCTGAAACGTGCAGAGGAGATTGAGAGTTATTCTAGGCAGGTGAGAAGCTGAACAGTAACGTGTTTAGTGTGTTTATTTTCATGCTAAAATATTGTATATTGTTGGAATTCCTCCTGATTTCCTAAGTAATTTAGGATTGTTAATGGCATGAAAATTTGTTTCTGAAATAAAAGGATCAAAAATTAGTTTGCAAAAGATGAAAAATTTGAGATTACAAATTGAAGGAGAAGTTGAGGAAATTGGATTGACTGCTAATCTCTGGGAAATTATACTCCTTGTTCTGTCATCACACCACCTTCAGCTTTGTGATAATACAGAATTTAATTATAACGACATCTGAAGTCTGAGCTTCCAAATGAGCAACTTCCCCCCTTTTTTTAAGCAAAATTTGAAATTCACTTTCATTTGAATACTGGTGAACATACATTACTTTGTTTGCATCAATAATGTATGAGCCCCATGTTCCTAATGACAGGTAGATAGAGTCCTGCAATAGTATATTCAAATAAGAAAATGGTACAGAATTTATTGGACCAATTCTTTTCTTTAATGTGTCTACTAGTTTTCTATCCAACACTTTCCTGGTCAGCAAAAGCTGTGCTCCTTTTAATTACCATGTGGTGGCACCAAATCTCAATTTGCAGCACCCACTTCAAAATAATTTGATCACAGGAAGATCTAAACCTCAAAACAATAATTATTTAATATCTACAGTACAACACTTTCACATAGATTACAAGGTAAAAGGAAGCAATGAATAATGTAGTTTAATATAATTACTTGGATTTGTTTAGACTTAACATTTGTAAAGAGGGGATCAAATTCTTGAACAGATCTTGCAACAGCCAGGATATTAATTCCATAATTTATTTTTGTGCATTAACTTTGTTTATTAATCTTCCTAACTAATGTTAGATTCAATTCATTTTATTATTTTTTTTACTAAATCTTGCTCCTTTCTGCAACTTCTGTTTCATTGAGGAGTCTCAAGTGAAATCAGTTTAAATGGCAAAATGCAAGTCTCTGAAATGCGGTTATAATGTACCATAATTCACGTTGATACAGTAGTCTCACTGAGTTTGAAAAATTATGGAATATTAGATTGTAGACATTATAGTAAAATTGAAGTTTAATTGGAGAGAGATTGTGTGACGGACAATATGAGCAGAACTGGAAGAATTGGAAAACTGAAAATAACATTTATTATGAGCTACATGTGCCAAAAATTTGATCCATTTGACAGCACTCTCAATGTACTTCTAGGTGAATTGTGCCCTATCTCTGATACGACTTGGCAAGGAAAGGAATATTGCAGGTTTAGAGGCTCTCTGTGACGATCTGGTTACTCTGGAAACACTTGTGTATGAAGCAGGGGCTGATCCAACTCTTTCTTTGAAGGACATGCAACAGATGAACGACATTGATAAACTGAGGCAACTGTTGATAAATGTAAGAGATTCAAATATAAATTCAGCCTGAGATTATTAGCATTGTATTTCAGCAATTGATGTAACATACTCAGAATTACCACACAATTGCAATTCGTATGAGGTTTTCTTTGTAATTAAGTTTTAAAAAATAATAACTCTTCTTTAGTCCTTCCATTAATTGCTGTGTATGAAGAACAGGTGCTTCATTTGTTTCAAGTCTTTACTATTTCAGCATTATTTGCAACATAAGTTTGATCATTTTTAAGCAGATTTGTTTTCTTCTGTTCTCAACATGATGGGAATGAAACCCATGTAAAATCTAGTGTCTAGCCATTCCATACTGACAGTGTTATTTTGTACACTTTACTAAATGATATGTTTTCAATGTAATCTTTGTTCAGCAGATTATTGAGTTAAAATTATTTTCTTTTCCCATAAAAGAGACCTGTATATAGTTAATGTTGCATACTGATTTATCTTTTTGTCAAATTATGTTTTGGCAGTCATCTGAAGAAATGTATATAAAAAATGTGTACCAGTGGGTGGTTCCCTTCCTGCACCGTTGTGAAAGTAAAAAGGCGGGATTTGCAGACAAATTGCTGAAAGAATATTTAGTGACAGAGGCAAAAGAGGACTTAAAATACCCTTTGAAGATATTTCAGCAATCAAAACCTGATGTATGTTTATTACATTTTATTTATTTGTGATCATAAGTATTAAACCAGACCTCTTCCATTTGAAATTGTTTTACCAATGTCAAAATCAAGCAGCCAGTTTCCAAGTTCTATTATGAGTATTATGTTTAAAAAAAAGCTGCATCCATCATTTTTGTAAAAGGTCTGGCAGATGATTTATTTGATATTGCTGAGGAGGATGATTGTGGAGAAGAATGCACCTTCCACATCACTAATACAGTGGCCATCAGTTAATCAGACAAGCTACTTATTTGTGACAACTTTTAAAGAACAAAAACAAATTGTGAAAAAAGCTGGGAGTCCCTTCATTTATTGCGACTCTATACTACTTAGTTGGGGAAAGAGACTGGCCGAATATTTTGTAGCTAGTATCAGTCTCATGCACATGTCTAACGGCCATACGACTTCACCATGCTTGGAGGGAACAGTTTTTAAATAAAGGCATTTTTTGTTCAAAAAGCAGTGGATTTTTGTCATTGCTAATTGGTGAGTAATAAACAGGAATTCAGAACTGTTTTGCTCTCTGCTGTTTCTGGTATTCAAGCTTGGAGATGCCGAATATGGCAGTGAAAATGAAACTATTTTACTACTTCAAGTTAGGAACTATGAAGAATTCAAAGTTCAAATAGTTCAAAGTAAATTTATTATCGAAGTATATGTATGTCACCATATACAATACTGAGATTCATTTTCTAGCGAATGTTTCCAGAAAATATAAGAAACACAATAGAATGGACAACCAACCAATGTGCAAAAGACAACAAACTGTGCAAATACAAAAAGAAATTAAAAAAATAAACAAATAAATAAGTAATGGTATTGAGAACATGAGATCAAAGGTCCTTGAAAGTGAGCCCATAGCTTCTGGGAGCAGTTCAGTGATGGGGCGAGTGAAGTTATGCCCCTTGGTTCAGGATCCTGATGTTTGAGGGGTAATGGCAGTTAGGAGTTTCTGACCTGGCTGGTGTGGGTCCTGAGGTCTTGCACTACCTTCTTGCAGCAAATATGGCCTGGATGGTGGTGGTCATTGATGGATGCTATTTACTGTGACAGCATTCACCCTCTCCACCTCTGATAGCCCAGTGAGAGCTATCTGATTGATTTCTGGTTTCCTCCTCCTGAAGTCAATAATCAGCTCCTTGGCCCTTCTGACATTGTGTGAGAGATTGAATTTGAAGGTAACGATGTTATAGTTAAAATGAAAATTTGGAGGATGCAGTCATCAAAAGCACTGTTTGAAGGCAGTGCACTATCTGCACCAGGTGTCTGCACTGATTTTGTTCATTTACAAAAGAACACATCACTGAATGAATTCCTCCATTGGTAACTATTAGGGACTAATACAGTTTTATAGTACTGTAGTAGCTTTGGTAGCATTCTAATGTATTCTGTTTTAACTAATTTAAATACATTATTTGTTTCTCAAGTTAAACAGTAACTTGTCTTTTTTACACCTTTTTAACTATTTCCATGAAACTTCGCTAATTGGGACAGGTGCTTTATTAGGTCAAAATGTACTGGTGCTGATGTGTCCCAATAATCCAGACTCCACTGTACATAGTGCATCCTTAAGGTCTGATAGGGTTCCACTTAGCAGGTTAATACAATGAATTAAAATTAATGCAGTCATATAACCAATTCATATTGCTTATATTGACTGAGACAACTGGCTGCATTGACGCAGCATGATATCAGATTTACTGTGGCATAATTTTAATCTTTGAAAATGTATGCAATCTCTATCTTGCTCATCTTTTGGAATTTGGTAGGTCTTGCATGTCTGCACTTCATTCCTGCATACAAGTTTCTGGTGAATTTTTAATTTTGTGATTTGTCCACCCAGATATTTTAAATTATAATTCAGTGACATTATATACAGTACACGTTACTCAAGATAAAGTTAAGACCCCATTAAGCTGTCATACGCTCTCATGCTTAAAAACATCATTCACGAAAGTAACTTTATATAAACAGAGTTTTTGACCTCACGACAGTTAAGACCCTATATTTTATTCTGTTCATTGATTTATTCCTTATTTGTATTCCTCTTTAGTGTCAGCAGAAAATTATTCCTGATCAACAACAGTTGATGGCAGTAGCCCTAGAATGTATCTATAAATGTGAGCGAAATGATCAGCTAGCTCTCTGTTATGATGTACTTGAGTGTTTACCACAGAGGGGTTTTGGGTAAGTATGATCAAATCAATGAAGAATTACAAGTTACACATTTTGTTTTAAAGTATTCATTATGAATTATTGCTCCGAAAATATTAATCTGTTTAAAAGTAAATGATCAACAGAAACCTCAAATTCAGAAAGTCCATTTTGTTTGCTTAGGATTAACATGAGACTTTCTTATTTCTTATTACTATTTGGGAGAGGTATGGGGTGCAGGTTGCAGAAGGAATGCAGAAGGATAGAAATGAATTTGACTGGAGCAGCTGAAATGATGTGCCGTGATGCATTTAGAAAAAAACCTAAATTAATATGCGAAGATGAAATGAATAAGATCATTGATGTAGATACGCCCAATTATTTGGTGCTCTTGTGATTTTGATAGTGCCAGCTAACAGATTTTCCAGATTATCTGATGTTATTACATTATACCCAAATGCACTTTTTCACATTTTTATCATATTACACAGTACTATATCACTGAACTCAGTGGCTTAAAAAAAAATGTATTATACAAAGCACCCCAGATCCAGCTCTGAATCACAAACCAAGCTATATTCCAGAGCCAGAGTACGCATGGAGTCAGAGGAGGTAGCAGAGGTACTTAATGAATTTTATGTTTCAGTATTCACCAAGGGCAAGAACCTTAGTAATTGTGAGGATGACTTATAGTGGACTGAAACATTTGAACATATAGACATTAAGAAAGAGGATGTGCTGGAGCTTTTGAAAAGCATTAAGTTAGATTAGTCGCTGGGACTGGATGAGATGTACCCCAGGCTACTGTGAAACGCAAGGGAGGAGTTTGCTGAGCTCTGCTAATGATCTTTGCATCATCAATAGGGATGGAAGACGTACCGGAGGATCGGAGGGTTGTAAAGGTTGTTCCTTTGTTCAAGAATGAGAGTAGGGATAACCAGTAAATTATACATTAGTGATTCTTTCTTCAGTAGTGGGCAAGTTGTTGGAGAAGATCCTGAAAAGCAGGATTTATGAGCATTTAGAAAGACATAATCTGATTAGGGATATTCAGCATGGCTTTGTTAAGGGCAGGTTGTGCATTACAAGCCTGATTGAATTCTTTGAGGAAATAACAAAACACATTGATGAAGGTAGAGCAGTGGATGTAGTGTGTTTGGATGTCAGTAAGGCATTTGATAAGATTTCCCATGCAAGACTCCTTCAGAAAATAAGCAGGCATGGGGATCCAAGGAGACCTTTCTTTGTGGATCCAGAATTGGATTGCCCACAGAAGGCAAAGTGTGGTTTTAGATGGTTTGTATTCCGCATGGGGGTCAGTGACCAGTGGTGTTCCACAGGGATCTGTTCTGGGACTGCTCTTCTTTGTAATGTTTTTAAATGACCTGGAAGAGGAAGTAGAGGGATGGGTTAGTAAATTTGCTGATGACACAAAGGTTGGGGGTGTTGTGGATAGTGTGGAGGTGTATCAAGTTACAGCACGACATCAATAGGATGCAGTACTGGGCTGAGAAATGGCAGAGTTCAACACAGATAAGTGTAAAGTGGTTCATTTTGGAGGGTCAAATTTGAAGGCAGAATATAATATTAATGGTAAGACTCTTGGCAGTGTGGAGGATCAGATCTTAGGGTCCATGTTCATAGGACACTGAAAGCTGCTGTGCAAGTTGACAGTGTTGTTAAGAAGACGTATGGTGTGTTGGCATTCATCAGCCTTGGGATAGGGTTCAAGAGCTGTGAGGTAATGTTACAGCTATACAAGACCTTGGTTAGACCTTACTTGGAATACTGTGTTCAGTTCTATTCACCTTGCTACAGGAGAGATGTGGAAACTATGGAAAGACTGCAGAGGAGATTTACAGGGATGTTGCCTGGATTGGAGAGCATACCTTTTGAGTGAGCTTGGCCTTTTCTCCTTTGAGTGATGGAGGATGAGAAGTGACTTGATAGAGGTGTATAAGATGATGAGAGGCATTAATTGTGTGGATAGTTAGAAGCTTTTACCCAGAGCTGAAATGGCTAGCACAAGAGGGCACAGCTTTAAGGTGCTTGGAAGTAGGTACAGAGGGGATATCAGGGTTAAGTTTTTCACACAGAGTATGCTGGGTGCATGGAATGCACTACTGGCAATAGTGGCGGAGGTGGATACAATAGGGTCTTTTAAGAGACTCTTAGATAGGTACATGGGACTTGGTAAAATAGAAGGTTATATGGTAGGGAAATTCTAGGCAGTTTCTAGAGTAGGTTACATGGTCTGCAGAACATGTGGGTTGAAAAGCCTGTAATGTGCTGTAGATGTCTATGTTCTAGACCCATAGAAGAAGACTTCACCGAAACAGGCCCTTTGGCCCATCTAGTCCATGCTGAACCATTCAAACGCCCTAGTTCCATCGACCTGCATCTGGACCTTAGCCCTCCATACCTCTCCCGTTCATGTATCTATCCAAACTTCTCTTAAACATTGAAATTGAACTCTTGGCACCACTTGTGCTGGCAGCTCACTCCACAGTCTCACGGCCCTCTGAAGAAGTTTCTCCTCATGTTCACCTTAAACATTTCACCTTTCATACATAAGCCATTGCCTCTGGTTTTAGTACCACCCAGCCTCAGTGGAAAAAGTCTACTTGCATTTATCCTATCTATACTCCTCATAAATTTGTGTACCTCTAACAAATCTCCCCTCAATCTTCTATATCCCAAGGAATGAAGTCCTAACCTATTCAATCTTTCCTTATAATTCAGGTCCGCCAGTCTCAGCAACATCCTTGTAAGTTTTCTCTGTACTCTTTCAACCTTATTTACCTCTTTCCTGTAGACAGGTGACCAAAACTACGCAGTACTCCAAATTAGACCTCACGAACAAATTGTACAACTTTAACATAAAATCCCATCTCCTGCACTGAATACTTTAATTTATGAAGGTCAGTGCGCCAAAAGCTTTCTTTATGACGCTGTCTACCTCTGCTGCCACTTTCAATGAATTAAGGACCCGTATTCCCAGACCCCTTTGTTGCACTGCACTCCTCAGTGCCCTACCATCCATTGTGTTGGACGTACCCTGTTTGGTCCTACTGAAGTGCAACACCTCGTACTTGTCTGCATTAAATTCCATCTTCCATTTTTCAGCTGGTCCAGATCTCGCTGCAAGCTCTGATAGTCTTCCTCTTTGTCTACTGCAACCCATTCTTGGTGTCATCTGCAAATTTCCTGACCCAGTTAACCACATTTTCATCCAGATCATTGATTTACTGTAGATGACAAATAACAGACCAAGCACTGATCTCTGTAGCACTCTACTAGTCACAGACCTCCATCCAGAGAGGCAAACATCTACTGTCACTCTCTGGCTTCTCCCAAAAGCCAATGTCTAATTCAAGTTACTAACTCATCTTTAATGCCTTCCTGACTCCCCTTGTCAAGTGCCTTGGTAAATTCCATGTAGACAACATCCATTGCCTTGCTTGATCAACTTTCCTGGTTAACTTACTCGTAAAACTCTAAATCAGATTGGTTAGACACAATCTACCACACACGAAGCCATGCTGACTATTTCTAATTAAACTTTGTTTATCTAAATACTCAGACTTTGAATACAAAGTTCAAAAAATTCAGAGTTCGGGGTAAAATTTATTATCTGAGTACATATGTGTCACCACATACAACACTGAGATTCTTTTATTCCTGTGGGCATATTGATCATATCTGTAGAACAGTAACTAAACAGGATCAATGAACACCAAGCTGTGCAAATGCAAATTTAAATAAGTAGCAATAAATAACAAGCATGAAGTAACAAGTTAGAGTCCCTTAAGTGGACTCCATTGGTTGTGGGAACAGCAGAAATGGAATGAGTATAGTTATCCTCTTTTGTTCAAGAGCCTAATGGGTTGAGGGGTAGTATGTGTTCTTGAACCTGGTGGTGCAAATCCTGAGGCACCTGTACCTTTTACCTAATGGCAGCAGCGAGAAACGAGCAAGGCTTGGGATACTGGGATACTCTGAGTGCATTTAGAGTGTCTAATGGAATTCTTTAACACAAGTAGTGAAATTCATGTGTGAGTGTTTTGTCCTTTTTTTTTACATTACTCCTATGTTTTTCCTGTTCTTTATGCAGATTTTGATCATTTTTTCAAAACCCTCAGCAAGCTAACTCCACTTCTGTTTTTCAAGTTAAACTTTTGAAGTATTGTGTAATTACCTCAGCCTATCCCAAACCTTCCAGCTTATAAATTATATTTATTATTTTTTATTGTGAAGTGTCCTATTAAAATATCATCACTGAGAATCCCTTTGTCTGTTCTATATTTTTGAATGTATTTTTATTGAACATACCTTTTTTTAAAAAAAGTAAATGCATTAAAACTTTCACAGTTCGCTGTAATTTATGTAGGTAGAATATGATGCAAGTTCAGCACCTGGTCAATTGGTATGGTTTTCCCAGCATTTTGTTTTGGCATATGCTAATGTAACCACAAGCAGCTGGTTGACTGTACTGAACAATTTTGTCATTTAATTGTTTCTGCATTCAGAATGGTCTGCACGCTTTTGGCTGTAAGTATATCACTCTTGAGAAAAAGATTAACCAGAGCTTGATTTATTTACAGTCACAAATGGGTGCATATTGTTGTCTCATTAATCAAAGCTGCATGAGGTGTATTGGATGATCTGTTTTCACAGGACTGATTCATTATGTCTAGCTTTCTTATTTTTTAATTTTTGTATCTCTTGTTTCTGTTGCAACATTGAAATTGGCTTGATGGATCTGTATCAAATTTTATTTTGGAGGATTGCTGTTGATACATCCAAAATGACTTAGTAGGTGAACTGATGCAGTACCCATTCTCCACATTTATTAATGAGTTACAAACGGAATCTTTGTGTGAGAAAGAAATTTCATGAATACCTGTGATAAAAGCCAGGACCATAGCTCTTGCTTTAAGTTCTAGTGACCCCCAACACATCTCTGCTTATTGGGTAATGGTATCTGAAAGGATTTTGGGGAATCTTGAATGGCTCACAATTTGGATACAATTTTCAAAAGAGTATTTTGATCTAATTATTCAGAAAAGGCTGATCTTGATTTGGGCAGAAATACTGCTTAATTTTGGATTTTTTTTATTCAGAATTTTGAGGTAATTAGGATTTAATATTGCTGAAAGGAGGGATCCAGAAACCTTAACCTTAACATTGTGGTGTTTAATCATTTGAAATCGTATTTGAGGAAATAAAATCTGAATCTGAGAACCTAAAATTTGCGAAACAACTGCCAGCATGTCAATTACATATTTTGTTATAAATGTTCTCTTTGTCATTTTGATTTTACTGCAGTCAAGAAACAGAAGTGACTAATGCTTTGCATGATCAGATTGACTTGTTGGAACAACATCTAAGGTAGAATTTTATAGTTTTCTTAAATATATATTCTCCTTTAAAGTAGAAGATAGTTAATGTTAGAAAATTGTTTGTGATACTATATATATTTTTTGCCAGAATATAATATATAACTCTCTTCTTGTTATAAGGTATTAATTGTAATGAAGTAGTCTCTTTCTTTTAGTTTTTTTCACTTTTACTTTCTTTTTCAGCCTCTTTCAGTTTAACAATTCATTGCCATTTGGGTCTTTTGAAAATGTTTGTTTATCAGGGAAAGAGTAAAATCTATTAGAAGCAAGATTTAATGCCCGTGATTACCCTTTTTGAGATTTAGAGCAGAATCTCCCTACTAAAGAGGCTGCTGGGTGGCAGTGTGCAAATGTGTCTCTAACAAAGGAGGTGTAAGGTGCTCCTTCCCTCCACTAGCTGCAGATCACCCTTGCTTAACCTCCTGAGCAGGGTCACATGAAGCCATGAGAGCAGGTGGTGGATAGTTGTATGAGCAGCTGGTGTATATAACAGGTACTTCTTGTGCAACCACTGACTCTGAAGAGTATTGATAATAGCGGGGGGGTGGGGGGGGGGTCCACTCGCATTGTAAAAACACTGCCCAGAGGAAGGCAAAGGCAAACCACTTGTGTAGAAAAATTTGTCAAGACCAGTCATGGTCATGGAGACCATGATCGCCAATGTCATACGATACAGCACATGATGATGTTGCACGCATGCATAAAGGTGATGAACAATAAGGTTGTTGTGTAGACCACTGGGTAATTCACTAATTCTACCACGCTACTAACAGATTTAAATTGCACCTTCACTTCCACATTTGAATTAAAAATCAGCAGTCACCTGCATTCTCAAAATATGCATTCAGGTTAAAGGAAAGTTAATTAATCGTCGTTCTGTGATAATTTTGTGCCTGGAAAATAAAGAGGTGAAGCGAGAGGGTGGAAGGAACTCATGGTAAAATTCAAATACAGTAAATATGCAATTCTGAAATGATAGCTGAAATTGTTGACCACAATTGGTTACTGGCAACCAGAGTTGAGGTAACCTTGATAACCTTGCATATAAAATCTTGAATCTTGCATGAATCTATCTCAACTTTCCTTGCTACCCCTACATAGAGCTTTTCTTTTAACATAAATTTACTAGGCTGTTGGACAAGGAAAAAAATCTTGGATTTTATTGGTTCACTTTCACCAGTGGAAACGTTTCAGAAAAACTGCTTAATGTGTGCTCACTACATTATATTGTGACAGTGGAAAAAGTACGTTCTTCAGCCACTTGGATTCTTGAACTTTCTTCTTAAGAAAAGATAAATTGAATTGCTAGTTTGTGTCAGTGTTCACATTAATTATGTCCTCCAGCATTCCTGGCACTTAATTTAAGATTCAACCTGTTTCATGTTCAGGAATGTGTTTCTTATTCCTTTGCATTACAAATACAACTTGTGAATGAGTGTAAATTTTGTCACGAAATAACAAAGACATGATACAGAATATATTATTTAAAATGTGTGTGATATACTCACATGTACCATACGTTATAGATTTATATTTATGAGCAATTAATACAGAATGGAAAATAACATAGGTTGCAGAGGACTGGAAAATTGCAAATGTCACTCTGTGTTTTCAGAAGTAAGGAAGACAGAAAAAAAGAAAATTATGGGCTGGTTAGCCTGACTTCAGTTGTTAGGAATATGTTGCAGTCCATTATTAAGGATGAGATTTTAGGATTCTTGGAGACACATGATGAAATAGGCCAAAGTCATCATGGTTTCCTTCAAGGGGAATCTTGCCTGACAAATCTATTGGAATCCGTTGAGGAAATAATAGGCAGGATAGACAAAGGAGAGTCAGTGGGTGTTATTTACTTGGATTTTCAAAAGGCCTTTGAGAAGGTGCCACACATGAGGCTGCTTAACAAAATATGAACCCATGGTACAGTACGGGGAAGATGCTAGTATGGATAGAAGATTGGCTGATTGGCAGGAGGCAAATAATCACAATAAAACAGTTGGTTGGATGCCAGTGACAAGTGGTGTTCTGCAGTGGTTATTACTGGGACCACTTCTTTTCATGTTGTATGTCAATGATTTGGATGACGGAATTGAATGATTTGTGGTTAGGTTTGCAGATGATACAAAGATAGGTGGAGAGGCAAGTAGTTTTGAAGAAGCAGGGAGTCTATAGAAGGACTTGGACAGATTAGAAGAATGGGCAAAGAAGTGGCAGATGAAGTAGAGTGTAGGGAGTATAGTCATGCACTTTGGTAGAAGGAATAAAGATGCAAACTATTTTCAATATGGGGAGAATATTCAAAAATCAGAAGTGCAAAGCATCTTTGGAGTCCTCATGCAGGATTTTCCAAAGGTTAACTTGCAGGTTGATTTGGGGATAAGGAAGGCAAATGCAGTGTTAGCAATCACTTCAAAAGGACTAGAATATAAAAACAAGGATGTGATACTGAGGCTTTATAAGGCATTGGTCAGACCACATTTGGAATATTGCGATCAGTTTTGGGTGCCTTATCAATGTGCTGGCATTTGAGAGGCTCCAGAGGAAGTCCACGAGAATGATTCCGGAATGAAAGGGTTAACCTATGAGGAGTGTTTGATTATTCTGGGCCTCTGATCACTGTAGTTTAGAGCAATAAGAGGTATATTGAAAAGCCTAGATAGAGTGGATGTGGAGAGGGTATTTCTTGTAGCCTCTGAATAGAGGAACATCCATTTAGAACAGAGCTGAGGAAGAATTTCTTCAGTTAGAGGGTGGTGAATTCAAGGAATTTATCGCCACATGGAAGCCTAGTCACTGGAGATATTTAAAGTGGAGGTTGAGAGGTTCTTGATTAGTTAGGATGTCAAAAGTTACGGGGTGAGGGTAGGAGAATGGGGTTGAGAAGGATAATAAATCAGCCATGATGAATGGTGAAGCAGATTTGATGGGCCAAATGGTTTAATTCTGCTCCTATATCTTATGGCCTCATATTTTCTGATAAAACTGGTAGAATATACTCCAATAGGAATTAATGAAATGCTGCTGAATGAGGCTTTTCAGGGATATTTTACTATCTGAAGAAACGAAGAGGAAATAATTGATTTCTAAGAGTAATTCAGCGACCAATGTAACCTCCACCACCACCTGCAGTCCCTGCACTTATCTGGCCTACTCCCCTGCATTCAAACACCACTTACCTGGCCTATCCCCTGCCTTCAACACCATTTACCTGGCCTACCCCCCTGCATTCAACACCACTTACCTGGCCTACCCCTTGCATTCAACACCACTGGACTCAGTACTGAGGTCTGGATAGCTGATGAGTGGGGATGCTAAATCCTAACAGGATGAAGCTGTGACACCTATAAAATCTATGAGGTCTGCTTATAAGTGTGTCCGACATTGAGAATCACTTAGAAAATAGTTGATCTTGGAAGTAAATAAAATATTATTTAAAAGAGTATGGTCAAGTGCAAATAATTAAAAACATGAAAACAAAATAATATATCACGAAAGGTACTTCCCTCCTCTTTTGTTTCTTGTTCTACAAGCCTAGAATTGGCACTGAAATCTGGTTTTATATTCTAGGCCAGTTTCAGGTTTGGCAGAGGATCTGGATGGCAGTTCCTTTGGATAACACCAGAGGATTGCTGCAAGACTGGGCCCTGCCACTGAAGTATACTGACAGATGCAGTGCCATCTGTCATTTAGCAAACCCAGGCTTGCATGCTTGAGCACGCACGGCTGAGATCTGTAGTGTGTTGCCATTGAAATGCATGAACAAGGTTGAATCTTTCAGCGTAATGCTTAGACATTCAAAGTCCACGAAAGACTTGCTTGAAGCAGCATCACAGGCACATAGTATCAGAAAAGCAACATTCCCAGGATAAAAACATAAAGTCAACTATTTTTGCAAAAAATATAATCAAATTAAAAATGTGCATTGCAGTGCAAAGACGTCATAGAGTTTCTAAACTGTAGTGATTAGGGTTGTGAAGATTGGTTCAAGAACCATCTGGTTGAAGTGAAGTAGATGTTCTTGATCCTGGTGCTGTGAGACTTCAGGCTTCTGTACCTCCTGCTTGGTGGCAGTTGCGAAAAGATGGCATAGTATAGATGGTTGGGATCTGAGATGGATGTTGCCTCCTATCGATACAACTGATAGTGGGGAGGGTTAAGCCAATGGTATACTACAGTGGTTCCCAACCACCGGGCCACAAAGCATGTGCTACCGAGATGCAAGAAAACGATGTGATTTGGCGATATGAAACGATATGAGTCAGCTGCACCTTTCCACATTCCCTGTCACGCCCACTATTGAACTTGAACGCACACGAGGTCATTACACACGCGAGGCCATCAGTCGCCTAACCACAGTGATACCCTCGCGCCAGGGATCACTGGTTGGCCTTGGGTAACCAGCCACCTAGCGCGGTCGGCGAGAAGTGCTGATGCTACTGGCCTGGAGCGTAGACAAATGGGTGCCGCCTCTAAACCTATTTAGCACACTGAATGCTCGTGGGGAACCCGGTGCTAAAATATTCACAGATGACCTAATTCGAGCAGAGCAGTTACTTCACTGCGATCTTCTGAAAGTCATCCCTCGAGACAAGCTTTTATTGGGCGATAGATCCTACGGGGAGTGGGGGGAGCTGCTGACTCCTTCCATTGCCAATCCTCCAATGGTGACAGGTGCATGTATCCCCTCCTTCAATGTCCATGTCTGTGTTTACTCAGGAGGCAGGCACAAGTCTGTAAAACTGAGGCAAAGCAGTAGTGATGTTATCAACCATATATGGATTACAGAAGATGCGGTGCTTGAAACCAATTAGGGTGGGCAGGTTCCTAGAGTTTGCCAAGGTGTCCCCTCAGACCATGTGGGAGGCTAGTGCAGAAATTGCAGGAGCCCTGGCAAAGGTATTTAAAACGTCCTTAACCATGGGTGAGGTGCAGGAGAATAGCTAATGACATCAGTAATGGGTAAATTTTTGAAAAGTATCTAAGGGGCATTATATCTAAGCTTTTCAATAGACCGGCTGATTTGGGATAGTCATTGTGACTTTATGCATGTTAAATTGTGTCTAGCCAATCTTGGAAAACTGTTACCAGGAATGTTGATGAAGGAAAGGTAGTGGATGTTGTCTACGTGGACTTTAGAAAGCCCTTTGACTACGTCCCGCATGGAGTCCTGGTCAAAAAGGTTTAGACTTTTGGCATTTAGGCTGATATAGTAAATTGGATTAGACATTTGACTGTGGGAAAAGCCAGAGAGCAGTAATAGATGGTGGCCTGTCTGACTAGAGGCATGTGACTTGTTGTGTGCCATAGAGATCAGTGCTGTGTCCATTGTTGTTTGTCATCTCTATCAACAGTCTGGATGATAATGCAGTAAACTAGATCAGCAGGTTTGCAAGTGGCACCAAGATTGGCGCATAGTGGACAAGGAAGAAGGCTATTGAAGTTTGCAGCAGAATTTGGACCACCTGAAGAAATGGACTAAAAAATGGCAGATGGAATTTAATGCAGACATCTGTGAGGTGTTGCTATTTGGGAGGACAAACCATGGTGGAACTTTCATACTGAATATTAGGGCACTGAGGAGCACAGTAGAACAAAAGGATCTAGGAATACACATGCATAATTTGTTGAAAGTTGCGTCACAAGTAAATGGCTTTTAAAGAGAGCTTTTGGTACATTGGCATTCATAAATCAGAGTGAGTACAGCATTTGGGATGTTATGTTGAAGATGTATAAGACATTGTCAAGTCCAGATTTTGAGTATTCTGTGCAGCTCTGGTTACATACCTACAGTAATATGAAATCAAAAAGTTACAGAGAAAATTAACAGAAAATTAACCATTCCTTAGTTTCAAGTTCAGTGGGTGATATGTTGGTTTTTGTGAGCGGGAGGGGTTGAGGATTTGGGGTCTGATGTTCATATTGGTTTTTGTGTTTGGGTGATCAGTTAGTTTTTGTACATGAGAGAGGGGGTTGGGGTTTGATGCTATTTTTGCTGTGTTTTTTTTGCAAAGGGGGGGTGGGCATTTGGGGTTTCATGTTCCAGCAATCGTTTTCCATGTAGGCGATCTATTGGCTTTTGTGTGAGGGACTGGGGGGGGGGGGGTGGGTTTGGTTCTTTTTCCTTTTTGTGCAGAGAAGGGTTGATGTCTGTGTTTTCTTTCTGTATTTCATGACTGTCTAGAGAAGAGAAATATCAGAGTTGCATCGTACATGCATACTTTGACAATAAAATGTACCTTTAAACCTTTGAACTGCCCCCTATCAATTCAACCATTATTATATTATTTTTGTTATAAGAGAAGTTAACAGATGATTGTCAATTGAAAGAATATTAATATGCAATTTATGCATTGTTTGATCGTGTGTATGGTGTGCATGATTTTCCATCTTGAATTATTTTTGAAGTTGAACTGTTTTCTGCTCTTATTTATAATGCATGAATCATCAACATTAAAAGCCATTCCTCAACGGAAAGTTACATTTTAATGTGAATTATTTTGACTGATTATTTGTAATTCTTTACTTCAGTGTGGCAGAAATTTTGGAAAAGTATGGTCTGCAGAAACCAATCTCATTTGTAAAAAATACCCAGTCAAATCCAGAGGAAGCACGTTTACTTATGGTGCGGTTAACAAGACATGTTGGGCGCAAGTGAGTACATGTGGATTTACTGTAAATGATATTAAAAGAAAAAGCGGGAGCTGAAAATCTGAAATAAAATATGTTGGAGACTCTCAAAAGTTTGGGTAGCATCTGTGAAAAGGGAACTGCTGTAAATTGAATTTATTATCATGCACACGTGTGTTTGTGTATATATATATATATATATATATATATATATAGCATAGTTGGAATTGAAAACTGCTGGTAGCATTACATGCACATAGCATCATTCATAGAACATAAATAGTGCACTTTTTTTTTACAAGAAAGAACAACGAGTCCAGATTAATGCAAAGAGATCGAAGTTGTGACTGTAGAGATCAGGGTTTTGCCGAACGGTTCAAGAATCAAATGGCCGAAGGGAGTTAGTTGTTCTTGTACCTGGAGGTGCGGATCTTCAGGTTTCTCTGCCACCTGCCTGATGGTAGTCACAAAACAATTGCATGGTGTGGATAGTGGGACTCTTTGATGATGGATGTTGCCTTCTTAAGTAGCATCTTCTGTAGTTTTGGTGAGGGATGTACCTGTGAAGTACTGGGCAGAATCCACTGTTCTCTGCAGCTTCTTGCTTTCCTGCACATACAAATTGTCATTCTCAATGATGATGCAACCAGCCAGTCAAACTAACTCTGACTGAACTGGGAAGGGTTAGGGGGAAAACAAACTTGTTACTTTTACGTTATAGTGAGGATTGGGGAGGATAAAGCAAGGGGAATATCTCTGATGGGATGATACCAATTGAGTAAATGGAGCAGCTGGAATATGATTGTAATTCTCTATTTGTGTAACATATTGCTGATAGCACAGTTGTGGGACAGAGGCTAGACTGTACGGTTGCACAGGAGGCCTCAGGCCTTGGCAAAAGCAAATAAAAATAAGGCAGGCACAAACAAAGCAGTAATTGAGTGAGTGGACCAGTGTTAGAGTCGGGTTTTGACTCATCAGTCTAGGGCAAGTTAAGAATCTGGTAAGGTTCTCCTTCATTCTGTATTATTCATGTGTCAGTACATAGGTAGAGCAGTGAGAATGGCTCCAGGAGCTGTGTTGTGTGAGCTGTGTGAACTCTGGGAAACACGGGATCGGAAGATGTAGAATCTTTGTGGGTAGAGTTAAGAAACTGCAAGGGTTAGAAAGACCCTTAAGATGAGAGCAGAGTTGAAATTGGCAGCAAGGTTCTGCTTGAGTGATGGAAACAACACCAAATTCATTATTAATCTAATTCATTGATGACCACTTTGCTGCCATTGATGTACCACAGGCATTTGAAGCAGACTGTTTCACCTTCCCCATAAAGAAACTGTTCAGGTTTGGACCCACGTGGTGCCCACATTTAAACTTCAGAGAAAACAAGTGAAGTTGGTTCATGCCGAAGGGTTTCAGCCTGAAATGTTGACTGTACTTTTTTTCCATAGATGCTGTCTGGCCTGCTGAGTTCCACCAACTTTTGGTGTGTGTTGCTCAGATTTCCAGCATCTGCAGATTTTCTCTTGTTTGTGAAGTTGAAGGAAAGGTTGTCATTGTGAGGATAAGTACAGGCAGGCAATTGTGGTGGAGAGGAGCTAGTTGGGTCTCAGTTCACAGGAGAAGCAGAGGGCATTCTGAACTTCCTGATTGAGATGGAGGTTTAGAGGATTGTGTATTATTTATTTGAAGACACGTGCAACAGAATATGCCCTTCTACCCCGTCGAGCTGTGTCACCCGCAATCCCCAATTTAACCCTAGTTGAATCATGGGACAAGAGGAAACACAGTTTTCATGGGGAGGATGTGCGAACTCTTTACAGAGAATGCCGAGATTGAACTCTGAACTCCGATGCCCAAGCTGTAATAGTATTGTGCTAATCGCTATGTTACTGTGGCGCTCTCTATACTGGTCACTGGTGGAGTTCAAGGGTGGTGATTACTGAATCATAGAAAGGAACTGGAGGAACTCGTATCTCATGCAAGACTGGACTGGATATTGTCTGACAACTGAACCACAGTTGCGAGGCTTTGTTAATCAGTGAGGTGGTGAAAGAGTATTGTAGTTGAAATGTAGAAGCTGACTCATCTTTAAGCATTCCTGTTAAGACAAAGAGAAGGGGGTGAAGAATTAAGATTCAGCTTGGAGAAGGGGTCATTGCTCAGATTATTCTGGGTACAAGCATAACCTGATAGAACCAATTTAGTCCATTCCACTGAAAAGTATACCCAGGTTCTCCTGAAAGGTCTCAGCCCGAAACGTCGACTGTTTACTCCTTTCCATAGATGCTGCCTGGCCTGCTGAGTTCCTCCAGAGTTTTGTCTGTTGCTCTTCTGAAGCAGTTGGCCACCTCAGCAGTACAGTTGCCATCATACAGAGGCTATGTAGTTTTCTTAAGTTGAGTTAAAGCCAGATTCTGACTTTCATAGTTTTGTTAGCAAGAGAGAAGTAAGATGGTGTTTTTTTTTGCATGTGATCAGTAACTAACCTTCCACCATAAAGGATGTTGTAAAATTGGATTTTTCTCTTGTATCTTGCACTTAGGAACCCACCTGTAAGTGAGACTGAATGGAGAGGCTTGCTACATGACCTGTTGGAAATGCAAATGACAGTCTACAAATGCCTGGACTTGGATGCCTGTTATGAGGTAAAAGTTTCCTCTTGTATGAATTTGCACACACTATAGAGTTCGAAGGAGAAAATAATCCAGGAATGTAACCTTGAATGCCGACATATAGCTGTTCCCTGGATTATGGGAGACCTAACTTGTGTAAGTCTAGGTACACAGATTTTCCCATAAATTTTTAAAACACTTTTTAAGATTAGTTGCAGAATTCAAACTTCTATAGCAGTTATGAAATAGTAGTAGCTATTTAATTCAAAAGATGATTAATTTACAAAAAAAAACTTTGCCTGTAACCTCCCTGCTGTTATCAAGCTGATACATTGTCTTTAAGAACCTATTTGTGGGTTCATAACAGGCCATTTAAGAAATTATGGTAATATTGTAGATATAACACAGTTGGATTTTCCAAAACTCTATGACAAGGTGCCTTTGTGGATTGATGATACATATTAAAACATGTGGAGTTGGGACTCAAGAAGCAGATGGGAAATCAACCTGGCTACAAAAAGCAGTAGTCAAAATAGTTACAATAACAAAAATTTGGGAACTGGCTGAAGTTTGCCGTTTAACAGTTTAGAAAATGTGAAGGTAAAACAAATTAGGGTGTTAATACCTATGAGATAAATCCACTAATAAAATAAGTACACTAATAAATTTCTAGAATAGTGTAAATGATAACTTTGATTTCAATATGAAGACTGCACATGTTCAATCATGCATTTTACATGAGGTATTGAATGAAGTATAGGGCATCAGGGATATGAGGGTACACCTTCACTGATTGCTAAAAGTAGTTCCACATATTATCAACCTGAAAATACAGAAACAAAGGGTTAAGGTTTCTTTCTGGAGGAATGGAATGAAAAGCTAGAAAGCTGTAAAGATGCTTAGAACATTTATTTAATTGATTGCAGTGAATACTGTGGTTCTTATAATGAGGTTAAAGAAGCATTGGAAAAAATGTTACTTTAAGGTGCTTATCAGAAAATATACACAAACTGGAACTCATTGCATTAGAAAAGGAAAGTCGAGAGACGAACTTTTAGAAGTCATAAAATTCTGAAGAGATTAATAGAGTAACTCTTAAAGTGATGTTTTTATTTCTGGGAATGTCCAAAATTAGGGATTACATATCTAAGGTAGTCACCTACAAATACAAGAACTATTTTATTAAAGTTTCTTCAGCATGAAGAGGGTACAATATGCTTCCCTCAAGATGTATAGTATAGCCTTGAAGGGAAGTTCAATGCCTGGGTAAGTGAGAATGGAATAATATTAATTATGTGCATTTGTTGAGAAAGCGTGATCTGGGCAGACAAGACAACAGATGTCTTGACAAGTGTTTTGGTCCAAATTACCTTTCTCCTTTGAAGTAAATTTCTTTTGAAGTAAAAGTAAAGGACGACGAGTCAGCTTACAGAGAGGAGGTGCAGCGGCTAACGGACTGGTGCAGAGCCAGAGAATGTGAACAAAACAAAAGAGATGGTTGTTGACTTCAGGAGGGCATGGAGCAACCACTCCCCGCTGAACATCGACGGCTTCTCGGTAGAGATCGTAAAGAGCACCAAGTTTCTTGGTGTTCACCTGACGGAGAATCTCACCTGGTCCCTCAACACCAGCTCCATAGCAAAGAAAGCCCAGCAGCGTCTCTACTTTTTGCGAAGGCTGAGGAAAGTCCATCTCCTACCACCCATCCTCATCACATTCTCCAGGGGTTGTATTGAGATCATCCTGAGCAACTGCATCACTGCCTGGTTTGGAAATTGGACCATCTCGGATCGCAAGACCCTGCAGCGGATAGTGAGGTCAGCTGAGAAGATCATCGGGGTCTCTCTTCCTGCCATCACGGCCAATTACACTACATGCTGCATCCGCAAAGGAAACAGCATTATGAAGGACCCCACGTACCCTTCATACAATCTCTTCTCCCTCCTGCCATCTGGGAAAAGGCTCCGAAGCATTCGGGCTCTCACGACCAGACTATGTAACAGTTTCTTCCCCCAATCTATCAGACTCCTCAATACCCGAAGCCTGGAATGACACCTTGCCCTACTGTCCTGTTTATTATGTATTGTAATGCCTGCACTGTTTTTGTGCACTTTATGCAGTCCAGTGTAGGTCTGTAGTCTAGTGTAGCTTTCTCTGTTTTTTTTTAATTACGTAGTTCAGTCTAGTTTTTGTACTGTGTCATGTAACACCATGGTCCTGAAAAACGTTGTCTCAGTTTTACTATGCACTGTACCAGCAGTTATGGTTGAAATGACAATAAAAGTTGACTTGACTTGAAATTTCATTCATGGATACACATGGCCTGCTTAAAATATTCATAAATGTAATGGAATAGGACAAAGTGTTAGAGAAACTGAGCCACAGTAAGATGCATCTTTTGAGATCAATTAATAATCCACCTTTATAGAATCATTATTGTCCTATGGGATGGATAGCCAGAGATAGAATAAAAGTATCTTTAAAAATATACATGTAATTTCCCATTGCTTTCCTGTTTTTGGAACTGGAGTGGAGTGCAATGCACCAGCTGCAGTGTCCATAAGACCACAAGTCATAGGAGCAGAATTAGGCGATCCAGCCCATTAAGTCAACTCTGCTGTTTCATCATGGCTGATCCCGGATTCCATTCAACCCGATACACCTGCCTTCTCGCCATATCTTCTGATGCCCTGACCAATCAGGAAACAAACAAATTCCGCCTTAAATATAGCCATGGATTTGACCTCCACCACAGTCTGTGGCAGAGCTTTCCACAGATTCACTACTCTCTGGCTAAAAAAAATCCTCTTTACCTCTGTTCTAAAATTCGCCTCTCAATTTTGAAGCTGTGCCCTCTAGTTCTGGAATCCCCCACCCGCCCGGAAACATCCTCCCATATCCTCCCCATCTAGTCCTTTCAACATTCAGTGGGTTTCAATGAGATGCCCCCCCTCATTCTTCTAAATTCCAGTGGGTTCAGGGCCAAAGCTACCAAATGCCCCTTCATTCCTGGAATCATCCTCGTAAATCTCTTCTGGACCTTCTCCAATGACAGCACATCCTTTCTGAGAAATGGGACCCAAAACTGTTGACAATACTCCAAGTACAGCCTGATTAGTGTCTTATAAATGCTCAGCATTATCTCCTTGTTGTATGTATTCTATTTCCCTTGAAATAAATGCCAACATTGCATTTGCCTTCTTTACCATAGCTTCAGCATGTAAATTAACCTTTTAGGAGTCTTGCATGAGGAGTCCTAAGTCCCTCTGAATCTCTGATGTTTGAGCCTTCTTCCCATTTAGATAATAATCCATGTGATTGTTCCTTCTACCAAAATGCATTTATCATACATTGCCCAACATTGAATTCCATGTACCACTTTTTTGCCCATTCTTCCAATTTATTCAAGTCCTGCTGTAATTGCATTGTTTCCTCAGCACCACCTACCCCTCCATCTATCTTCATATCATATAACAATTACAGCATGGAAACAGCCCATCTCGGCCCTTCTAGTCCATGCCGAACACTTACTCTCACCTAGTCTCACTGGCCCACACTCAGCCCATAACCCTCCATTCCTTTCCTGTCCATATACCTATCCAATTTTACTTTAAATGACAATACCGAACCTGCCTCCACCACTTGTACTGGAAACTAGTTCTACACAGCTACCATTCTCTGAGTAAAGAAATTCCCCCTCGGGTTACCCTTAAACTTTTGCCCCCTAACTCTCAACTCATGTCCTCTTGTTTGAATCTCCCCTACTCTAAATGGAAAAAGCCTATCCACCTCAACTCTATCTATCCTCCTCATAATTTTAAATACCTCTATCAAGTCCCCCCCTCAACCTTCTACGCTCCAAAGAATAAAGACCTAACCTTTATTATAAAGAATAATAACCTTTCCCTGTAACTTAGGTGCTGAAACCCAGGTAACATTCTAGTAAATCTTCTCTGTACTCTATTTTTTTGATATCTTTCCTATAATTATCCGCGAACTTTGCAACAAAGCCATCAGTTCCATTATGTAGATCATTGACAGCAATGGGAAAAGTAGCGGTCCCAATACTGACCCCTGAGGAACACCACTGGTCACTGACAGCCAACCAGGAAAGGCCCCCTTTATTCCCACTCACTGTCTCCTACCTGTCAGTCATCCCACTATCCATGCCTCTATCTTTCCTGTAATGCTATAGGATTTTATCTTGTTCAGCAACCTCATGTGTGGATGCTTATCAAACACTTGAAAATCCAAGTAAATGACAGCCACTTCCTCTCCTTTGTCCACCTTGCTTGTTACTTCCTCAAAGAACTGTAACAGCTATGTCAGGCAAAATTTCCCTTTACAGAGATCATGCTGACTTTGACTTATTTTATCATTAGTCTCCAATTACCTTGAAATATCCTTAATAATGGACTCCAACACTTTCCCAACCACTGAGGTTAGGCTAACTGGCCTATAATTTCCTTTCTTTTGCCTTCTCTTCTTAAAGCATGGAGTGACAGTTGCAATTTTCCAGTCCTCTGGGACCATGCCAGAATCAGGTTTTCTTGAAAGATCATGACCAATGTGTCCGTTATCTCTTCCGCAACCTCTCTCAGGACTGTGGGATGTAGTCCATCTGGTCCAGGTGATTTATCCATCTTTAGACCTTTCAGTTTGCCTAGCACTTTTCCTTTATAATAGCAATGGCACTCACTCCTGCTCCCTGACACTCACGGACCCCAGGCACAGTGCTACTGTCTTCCACAGTGAAGACAGATGGGAAGTACAGTATCCATTAAGTTTATCTGCCATTTCTTTGTCTCCCATTACTACCTCACCAGCATCATTTTCCAGTGATCCAATATCCTCTCACCTCCCTTTTACTCTTTATATAACTGAAAAAACTTTTGGTATCCTGCTTTATATTATTGGCTAGTTTGCCCTCATATTTCATCTTTTCCCTTTTTATTGCTTTTTTAGTTGCCGTTTGTTGGATTTTAAAAGCATCCCAATCATCCAACTTCCCACTCACTTTTGCTACCTTGTATGCCCTTTCCTTGGCGTTTATGCTGTCCTTAACTTCCTTTGTTAGCCACAGTTGCCTACCCCTGCTATTTCTTCCTCTGTGGGACGTATCTATCCTGCGCACTGTGAACTACAGAGTTTGTATTTAGCCATCTCTGCTCTGCCGTCATCTGCACCAGTATTTTCCTCCAATCCACCCGGCAAGCTCCCCTCTCATAGCTCTGTAATTCCCTTCATTCCAATGAGAGACTATAGGCGGCGTGGCACACGGCAGCAGCTGCCTTTCGGATCTGGTGCTACTTTAATTTAGTTTTTTAGTTTTAAGGCACAATTAGGGTTTAAGGCAATGGATAACAGAGTGACTATCTACCATCGTCAGATACTGCTACAATACAGAGATCACCCAAAAACAAAACTTTATGAAAATCTGCTGGTTAGACTGCGCGACCTCGGCTTGCTGAGGGAATCGGGCCTGCAGTCCTCGGAGTCGCCTGATGCTGGTGACCAGAGTTGGGGACGTCGTAGGCGGTGTGCGAGGAAGTAGAAGCAAGGCGAGCGGGCAGGAGTCCATGCCAGGAAAAAAGGAAGCCCTAGCCGGCTCCTCTCCCATCCATTCTGCTCTCCAATGTCTGCTTGCTGAGGGAATCGGGCCTGCAGTCCTCGGAGTCGCTTGATACCGGTGGCCGGAGTTGGGGATGTCGTAAGCGGTGTGCGGGGAAGCGGAAGTGAGGCCAGGAAAAAAGGAAGCCCTAGCCGGCTGGATCTCCCGTCCATTCTGCTCTCCAATGGACATTAAATTGGACTACATCTGTGGCAACGAAATACTCGGTGGGAGTACAGAAACGGACGGAATCCTGGACGCCACCATTCAGCTGATTATTTATGTGACAGATTTTCCCCCAAGCTATCGGAATACCAACCTACTGCCCTCTGCTGTGCCTATTGTCTTGTTTATTATTTATTGTATCGCTTACACTGTTCTGTGTACTTTATGCAGTCCTGGGTAGGTCTGTAGTCTAGTGTAGTTTTTGTGTTGGTTTACGTAGTCCAGTGTAGTCTATTTATTGTTCATGTAGCACCGTGGTCCTGAAAAACATTGTCTTGTTTTTACTGTGTACTGTACCAGCAGTTATGGTCGAAGTGACAATAAAAAACAACTTGACTTGACTTACATGTGTGTTATGCTTCTCCCTCTCAAATTGCAGTATGAATTCAATCATATTATGATCACTGCATCCTAAGGGTTCCTTTACGTTGAGCTCCTTAATAAGATCTGGGTTATTACACAACACCCAATCTAAGGTGGCCTTTCCCCAAATAGCCTCAAGCCGAATCTGCTCTAAAAAGCAATTTCACAGGCATTCAACAAATTCCCTCTCTTGCGATCTGACACCAACATGATTATCCCAATCCCCTTGCATATTAAAGTCCCCCATTACAATTGTGTCATTACCCTTATTACATTCCTTTTCCAGCTCCCTTTGCAATCTCAACCCCACATCTTGGCTACAATTTGGAGGCCTATATATGATTACCTTAATGGTTTTTTCACCCTTGCAGTTTTTTAACGCCACCCACAGAGATTCAACATTCTCTGACTTTATGTCACATCTTTCTAAAGATGTAATTCCATCTCATACCAATAGAGCCACACCACTGCCTATGCCTCCCTGTCTATCCTTTGGATTCACAGTATATCCTTTGATGTTTAGCTCCCAACAATGGCCTTCTTTCAGCCACGACTTAGTGATGCCCACAGTGTCGTACCAACCAATCTCTAATTGCGCCATGAGTTTGTCCACTTATTCCGAATGCTACACATATTTAAATACAGCACTTTCAGTCCTACATTCTTCATCCTTTTGAATTTTGCCTTTCTGGTACAATTTATCTCTTTGCTCTGTGTGCATTTGTACCCAATCATTGGCTTGTCTTTCCTTACGTTCATATTACACCTGTCATCTACTTGTAAATCTGCTTGCTCATCCTCAGCTCTATCCGACTGGTTCCCATCCCCCTGCCATATTAGTTTAAACCATTCCCAACAACTCTATTAAACCTGCCCATAACAATATTGGTCCCCCTTGAGTTCAAATGCAACCTCTCCCTTTCGTACAGGTCCCACCTGCCCCAGAAGAGGTCCCAATTATCTAGAAATCTGAATTCCTACCCCCTGCTCCAATTCTTCAACCACACATTTATCTGCCACCTCTTTCTATTCCTATTGCTGCATGGCACAGACAGCATCTCTAGATTACTACCTTTGAAGTTCTGCTTCTCAGTCTCCTTCCTACCTCTCTATATTCTTTTATCAGGACCTCCTCTCTTTTTCTACCTATTTCATTGGTGTTATTATGTACCACAACTTCTGGCTGCTCGCACTCTACTTTCAGGATATTGTGGACACGAATAGAAATATTATGGACCCTGGTACATGGGAGGCAAACTACCATCCATGTTTCCTTTTTGAGTCCACAGAATTGCCTATCTGTCCCCCTGACCATAAAGTCCCCTATTACTGCTGTCATCCTCTTGAGTTCCCTATCCTTCTGAGCCGTAGGGCCAGACTCAGTGCCAGAGGTACGCTGCTGTTGCTTCCCCCAGGAAGATCATCTCCCCCTCCCCCAACAGTACTCAAAATGGAGTACTTATTGTTGAGGGGTACGGCCATAGGAGTGCTCTCCACTATCTGACATTCTCCCTTTCCTCTCCTGAAAGTCACCCATTTATCTGTCTCCTGTAGCCTGAGGTGACTGCCTCCCCTTAGCTCCTTTCTATCACTGCTTTACTTACCCTATCAAGCCAAAGGTCATCGAGCTGCAGCTTCAGTTCCCTAAAACATTCTCTAAGGAGCTGTATCTTGATGCACCTGATGCAGATGTGGCCATCGGGGAGGCTGGGAATCTCCTGGAAATCCCACATCTGACACCAGAACAGAACACTGGCTCTCGAGATATACCCCCATTCTTTCTAGAGTTAAATAAGGAATGAACCCACCTACTTGCGTTGCGCCTGCCTGTTTTTGTCAAAGCCTTGTTAAGCCAAAGCTTACTACTCTGCCTCAGACTACTCTGACAGCCACTCCCATGAAGACCGCTCCAAAAGGCCGTACCCTGAGACTGGGTTTTTAAAAGCTTTTCATGAGCTTTAAAAGTTTTAAAAGTGTCAACCTTTTCGTGAATAAAACTGAAGGAAATTCCTTCTTTAGAAGCATGGCAAATACTAATCTCATTCTCAAAATGCTATCAAGAAGTGTTTCTAGAAAGCTTATGAAGTATAAGATAAAGTAAAAGCCACTGCTCTTGCAAATGGTGAAGTCAGATTGTATTGGAAGTAACATAAACCACTTGGCTAACAACAAAAGGAAGACATCTTTTTGTTGAGGATTTTTTTATTACAATGAATCAGGCAAGGTAGATTAAAATCAGCATGTAATTCTGAAAGGATGCGCCAAGATGGATTATAAGCATTCTTCAATGTAGTGATGACTTTGAGAAGTAAAGTGGAAGTAGTTTTCCTTTTACTTTGCTAGATCTTTCTAGACTCAATTTTGCATTCATTCTTCACTGACTGAACTCATAAATCCTTAAGCTGGGGGGCAAAGCCTCTGTTCCAACAATGGTTACAGTGTGGTAAGCATAGTCCTGGAATGCTTTGACAGCAGACTGCATTACCTCATCTCAACCTACTTTGTTTTAGAGAATTTTAACTTTATCTGACATTCATAGATCTCAACCAAAAATGAATAATTAAATCTGTTATTAATAATTACAAAAATAAGATAATAAGATTAGTCTTTGAAATAACTTAATGTTTGTGAATCCCATTGAAGTGAATGAGATCTGTAATCCTAAGCCAGGGAGAGAGAGGATTCTCCAATCTGAGATGGAGAGCCCCAGTAAGATTCAATGATCATGTCTGTTGACAGATGCACAATCATCTGATACTCAGTAACTCTCCGATTGTAGCAGGTCTCTTTAATTCCAGAACTATCTTTTGGAATAGCTAAGTACCAGTGGATTCCCAGAAAAAATTATTGTATTTGTTTTCATTTTTTTAGCATCTGGCATTACTAGCAACGTTAGCAGTTATTGACGATACCTATTTCCCTTGAGAATGTGGTGGTCAGCCACCACTTTTGAATTCCTGTATCTTCTGGGGAAGGAAATTCCATCATGTGTAGGAAGTTCACGGATTTGGACAGAGCAATGATATGAGAATACTGATATATTCTTGAGCTGGAAAGAAGTACAGATTGGAGAAGACCTGCAGATAGTGGGAATCTTTTGTGCCAGCAACCCTTGCCTTCTCAGTGTGGAGGTTATGGTATTGTTGATGGAATGATGGAATAGTTTAGATCTTTCAGGCTGCAAACAAATCAGCCACTTTGAATCAGTGGTGCATGAGATGGTTAATTTTGACTTCGGTGATGTTGAACTCCTTGAGTGCACTCATCGAGACAAGCCAATAGTATTCCATGACCTCTGTCTTGTGCTTTGTAGAGGGTGAAAAGATCTTGAAGTTGTGAAGAGGTGGGTCATTGCTGTGTACCTTGCCTCTTATCTGCTCTGGCATTTATGTGAGTGGTCCAGTTGAGTATCTTGGAACTCAAATTTTTGACTGTGGGGTTTCAACATTGAGTGTTCCATCAGATGTAGATGAAGAGACTCCTTTTTTTTGAAGTCCCTTTTATATTGTGATATTGGTGGGGGGGGGGGGCTTGAAGGGTTTTTGCAGGATAGCTGTGGAGAAAATGTTTATTCTTGTGTCAGAATCCAGAACTGGAATCACTTTAAAAAATAAATTGTTGCCTGTTTAAGACAGATGAGGCAGTTTTTCTCAAAGGGCTGTGAGAATCCATAACTTTTCTTCCAAGGTCATTTGAAGCAGAATGTTTAAATATTTTTTAGGCAGAGATGGACAGATACATGATAAGCAAATGTATGAAAGATCACCAGTGTTAGACAGGAGTGCAAAATAAATTTCCAGGTAGATCACTTAATGATCTTGGGTCAGGCTTCAGGGACCAATTGATTTCCGACTGCACAATCCTCATGGTCTTAAGTTTAGGTGAATTTATTTTTTAATTTCTTGAGTAAGGCTATGACTGATGACTAGTTTGTTATTTTAAAATTATTAACAAAATTTAAATTCAGCAGATGCCACAGTCATAACTGAACATACTCTCTAGATTGTTAGATCAGGTATCAAGTCTGGCAGTTTAACTACTGCACTGCCACTGTTCCTATTTTATGATCAGGTGTGTATTTGACTGGCTTGAGTCTTCTGGGAATTTCCCTTTGGGTCTAGAGTTGTCTCCCAATCTAGAAAGGAGGAAAAGAACAAGAGGTACAAGTCTCAAATGAGTGTGCAAATACTTTCTCAATACAGTCGTCCTTCCTTATCCGTGAGTTCCGCATGCGCGAATTCAACCAACTGCAAATCAAGAAAACCCGGAAGTGCTCTTCCAGCACTTGTTGTTCGAGCATGTACAGACTTCTTTTCTTGTCGCTATTCCCTAAACAATGCAGTATAACAACTATTTTACATAGCATTTACATTGTATTAGGTATTATAAGTAATCTAGAGATGATTTAAAAGTATACGGGAGGATGTGCCTGGGTTGTCATGGATCAAGATTGAAAAATATCGGAAGTTCTCTTACTAAGTAAGTCAGAACAGGTACATCCGGTATTATTTAGCGTCAATTAGTCAAACGTTTGTCTTAGTATATAGTATATATTTTACATTTCTATGCATATAAAACACTTAAGAACGTATGTTTCAGCGCTGGGCTCGGGATCAAAACCCCAAACCCCAAAACCCAATAATTAAACCATTGCGTTGCTTGGTAATAATTGTAGCTTTCATCGGGGCAGGGCCTTTCTCACTTTATCCTTTAAAATTGTTCCGATCGTTGACCGACGTAGCCTAATGTTTTTCCAATGACCGATGGCGTTTCACCTCTTTCCAATCATTTTATTATTTCCACTTTATTTTCAATTGTGATCATGATTATTTTCGTGATCAGCAACACTGCGGATTCAGAGCTTGACCGCCGGGTCCTAATGTCCACCGCACTGAGACAGGTTAAATAAGGTCTGGGGTTCCGCTGGGTCCTAAGATCCACCACATTGAGACAGGTTGAATAAGGGACTTGAGCATCCACATTTTTTGGTATCCGTGAGGGGTCCCAGAACCAATCCCTCGCGGACAAGGAGGGCCCACTGTAAAGGTATTCATTAGGATTTCTTCTAAGTTGCTTGGAGTGGAAGTGTTTTCAAATCTATAGTTCTTTTGGATGGGTGGTTGTCAAACATGATAGGCAGGGAAGGAGATGCTGTATTCTTCTCAGAGTGAAGGAAGTATATAATTTCTTTACAATGGGATGGTGGATATTATTGGGGTATGATGTGGTCTTTTTGGAGCTGGCATGTGAAATTTCCACAGTGCCTCCTGATCACAGCAGTGCTCTTCAAATTCACTGTAGTTAGTATGGGGACACTTAAAAGGTAATGACTTCTGAAAGTTCTTCCAATTTGATGTCTTGTCTGAAACTGTACATTTCATGATGATAGATATCAAAATTCTTTGGTAGTTAAAAGTTTAATCTGAATGAAGGTTTTCCAAGAACAAAGGATGCTTAAAATAATAATGGTGATTGTTCCTTCAAAATGTGAGGTTAGAGTTGAGCTGTCACACAAAACTGTGGGAAACTTTGGTCTTCTTGAAACAAAAAGGTTAATTTTAGCATGAAGTTTAAAACTCTTTATGCATGCGCAATACTGATGGAATGTTTCACCTATATATCCATTTTAATGAATAGAATAAGTAATTGCAGACATGCTATTCTTAATAAATTAAAGCCAATTACTTTGAAGGAATTATTTGCTGTTGGAAACAAAGGAAGTAACCCAATGTCAACTTCTTATATAGTAACCACATTACCGAGTAATTAATGTGTATTTTTATTTTACTGAATTAAATTCATAATTTCATTCTTTAACTTTAAAACCTGGTTGCCTCTGTAAAATGTTCTTAATCCTTGCCTTTTGAAAAAGGAGAACTTAAAGTGACCAGACATTTTAATTTTCAGATATTTACCGAGAGCCTATTGTGTTCCAGTCGTTTGGAGAATATCCGCTTAGCTGGACAAATGATGCATTGCAGCAGTGTGTCTGTTGACCCTCCCATTAATGCTGCTTACAGAAGCAAGATACAATCCAAGGTTAACTATGAGAAAAGCCTCAAATTGGTTCTTGCTGCTGCCAGAGAGTATTTTGATTCATCGGCCACTTTGACTGATAGTTGCATGGATTTAGCCAGGTAATCTATAAATTCATGTGTTGTTTACTTTTTAAATTCTTCAGTATGATTAAGTCCGATGAGAGTTGATAGTTTTAATACCAGATGTAATTTTGCTGGTGATGCATAACTTGCTGTTCCTGCAGTTAAGATGATTTAAGAATGATTAACATAAAATGCAAGCTATAAACCTTCACCTTCTGTTTTCCCTGCAATATACTGCTGGATAAGTTTGATGTATACAACAGTTCAGATAATAGTGCAAATAGTAAGTCAAAAACATTCAAACTCCTTGTTTTGGTTGTGTCCAGACCTTCATATGGTTGCACCCCATGGTATGCGTTCAAGCAACAATAATTTGAAGCACCATTGCTGAATTAACTGTTATTTTTTTCCCAATGAAATAACATGGGAAATCCCTGCTAAATTTCGGGAATAATTAAAATGTTTCTGTCAATGTGAAAATGGTGCAAAATACTGGGCTTATGAAGTTTGAGCAGGTAAACAACATCAGAAGGTCCACGAGTGAATCTGGAAATAAATAAAAACACAAAATGCTGGCAAAACTCAGCAGGCCAGACAGCATCTATGGGAGGAGGTAGTGACGACGTTTCGGGCAGAAACCCTTCATCTCACTCCTGATATTCATCTCACTGCTTAATATTCAGTAAGGGCATTTCACGTGCATGTTGTGAATTCATAACAATACCAAAGCGTGCTGAGTTTAAGAGTGAAAATGCAGTTACAGTGCAGAGATAAACCAAGTGCTATGCAACAGTAATTACTATTCAAACATAACACATGGATCTCTCAAAGCTGCTTTATTCTGTTTGCGTTGTAGTGTCATGTAGCAAATGTCAGCTGGTGCAAGGTTAGTGTCACAGAAACAGGAGTAGAGATTTTTTTTACAAGTAGAATACTGTACTCAGAATCAGGAGAACCTTTATCTTTTAGTTTAGAAAGCTATTTAGTGTCTTGTGGTTTTATTTTGAATGGTGAGAAGAACAAACATAATCATCATTTAATACTTCATCTAAACCACTCCTCTAACTCCTAGGCAGTGCTACTAAGTAGATACTTCATCGGGCTTTGTAACTAGATTCTTTTTATGAAATCATGTTTATTTTGTACTTTGTCCTTAGAATTACTTTTATAAAGCAAGGTGATGACAGACAAAGATTTTGAAACATTTCCCGTTTGCACAGTTTTTACAGCTTACTTGCTGATTCCATTCAGGTTCTTGAAAGCAAATGCATAAAGAAACAGAACTTGGCACTCTACATGTTCATCCAGCAGTTTCATTCCTATAGAATGAATGATTGCTATTGTGATGACACTTTTTTTGTAGTTTTGAGACTCTTTCCCAATACAGTGTATTTGTATATTTTTGTAATGTGTCTCTTGACTAGAACAGGTGAAACATTAACAGTTGGTATGTTCTTCATCCATTCACGGTATTACAACCGTGGCTGACAAGGGAAGTCAAAGCTGTTCTAAAAGCAAAAGAAAGGGCATACAACAAAGCAAAAATTAGTGGGAAGTTAGAGGATAGGGACGTTTTTAAAGACCTACAGAGAGCAACTAAAAAGAATCATTAGAAAGGAAAAGATGAAATATGAAAGCAGGCTAGCAAATAATATCAAAGTGGATAGTAAAAGTTTTTTTCTAGTATGTTAAAAATAAAAGAGAAATGAGAGTGGATATAAGACCACCACAATATGAGGCAGTAGAAATATTAAGAGGGACAAGGAGATGGCTGATGAACTAAATGAGTATTTTGCATCGGTCTTCACTGTGGAAGACACTAGCAGTGTGCCAGATGTTGTGTGAAGGAAGAGAAGTGGGTGAGTTACTATTACAAGAGAGAATGTCAGAATCAGAATCAGGTTTATTATCACCAGCATGTGACGTGAAATTTGTTAAATTAGCAGCGGCAGTTCAATGCAATACATAATCTAGCAGAGAAAAATAATAAATAAAATAATAATACTAAATAAATCAATCAATTACAGAATACGTTTATTGAATAGATTTTAAAAAAACATGCAAAAACAGAAATACTGTGTATTGGTAGTGTCCAAGGGTTCAATGTCTATTTAGGAATCAGATGGCAGAAGGAAAGGAGCTGTTCCTGAATCCCTGAGTGTGTGCCTCCAGGCTTCTGTATCTTTTACCTCAGTGGTCCCCAACCACCGAGCTGCAGACCAGTACCGGGCCGCAAAGCGTGTGCTACCAGGCCACGAGGAAACGATATGATTTGTCGATATGAAACGATATGAGTCAGCTGCACCTTTCCTCATACCCTGTCACGTCCACTGTTGAACTTGAACGCAAGCGTGGTTATCAGTCGCCTAAACACAGTGATACCCTCATGCCAGGGATCACTGGTTGGCCTCAGGTGACCGGTGGCCTTGCACGGCCGGTGAGAAGTGCCGTTGCTACTGACCTGGAGCGTGGACAGATGGGTGCCGCCTCTAAACCTGTTTAGCACACCGAATGTTCATGGGGAACCTGGTGCTAAAATATTCGCAGACGAATTCGGGCTCAGGGTTTCATAAGTAGCAGAGCAGCTACCTCGCTGCGATTTACTGAAAGTCATCCCTCGAGACAAACTTTTGTCGGCTGATAGATCCTACAGGGGGGGGGGGGGGGGGGGTGGACGTGTGCCCTGTCGCACTTCTCGCTCGGTTGGTCACTCTCTCCGGACTGTGAAGGCCGTGGCCCCGGCACGGGGACCTCTGGCCCTCACCTTGTCCTCTCACCCCACCCATGACCAGCCACAACTGGCCAAGGCGTCTGGCGTCAGGCGGGCGGGAGGCAGGAGTTCAGGCCCAGAGGCTGTCTAATGAGGCAATGAAGCCCTCAAAACTGCTTTGGTACCTTGAGTCCAAGCACCCTGCACTTAAAGACAAACCCGTTGAGTTTTTTGAGCAGAAAAAACGTGTGCAAGCGGGACAAAAGCAAGTGCTGATAGCTACATAAACTAACTTGCGGAATAGACTGGACATAAGGAACCTCCTTCGAGTATTACAAACAAAGGGGGACGTCACATGATGACGTAGGATCGAGACGTGGAAATCCAGCTCTCCCGTAAAAAACCAGTAAAATAACGTTTAAGTGAAGAAAAGTTAGTAAATACTTTTTAAAAACTACTTATAAACTATTCAGGATTGTCTTAAGATATGCCTCCTAAACAGAAGCAGAAGAAAACTACTACTTTGAAGACAACACAAGTTGGAAAAGAATCAAGGCTGGTCGCTATGAAAGAGCCTCGGGCTCAACTGCATTTTACCTCTGGCGATACAGAACAGGAAACTGTGGCAACATCAACCATTTCCAAAAAAGAAGAACAACAGGAATTGCGCATACGTGAAGGAAGGGGCATGCGCAAACACGAGCAACCCAAATTACAAATCCCAGCCACGATCGGAACTGAAAGTGAAGATGAGGTGGAATCAGATTCTCTGGATAAATCGGATGAAGATGAAGAGACAAACAAAGAAGAGCAACAGGAAGAGCTTGGAGGTGATGGAGACATAAGAAAAACTTTGGTGCAAGTAATGCATGAATTAAAAGCATTAAAAGTAATAAAAAAGATATTAAAAATATGAAGATTATGTTTGATAAAATGATGAAAAGACAGGACAAAATGGACAAGAACATTAAAAACGGGAGACACCATTAATAGAGTGAATAAAATGGAAGATAATATTTCTGCCTGGACATCAGAAAGAAAACAGTTGTTGGAAAAAGTGGATGTGCTTGAAAATTTTTGCAGACGAAACAATATTAAGATTGTTGGACTTAAAGAAGGTATAGAGGGAGAGGATCAAATAAATTTTTTTCAAAAATGGATCTTGGAAATTTTGGAAATGGAAGAAGGAACCCAGTTAATTGAAATTGAAAGGGCTCACAGAGCCTTAAGATCAAGACCTCAAGTTGATCAAAACCCACAATCAATCTTGATAAAATGCTTAAGATATCAAGATAAAGAAAAGATCCTGAAGGCGGCTGCCCAACGTGCCAGAAAGAGAAACGGGCCATTGATGATAGAAGGGAAAACAGTTCTTTTCTATCCTGATATTAGTTATGACCTTTTGAAGAGAAAGAAGGAATTTAACCCAGCGGAAAAAGTTTTATGGGAAAAAGGCTATAAATTTATATTGCGCCACCTGGCAACCCTGATAATTTTTTTGGATGACGGAAAAAGATTTTTTACTGATTATCGGGATGCAGAAGAATTCGCACAAGAACTCCCAAATATTCGCTAATTACAGTCAAAGATTTAAAAGTGAAACGGATTAAAGATGAAGATAGGGACAGTGAATGGAACTGATGGATGTTTAAGTACAGAAGAATATTTAAATATATTCTTAATTATATGATACAGGGGGAGAAAGGTTAAAATTTGAGAAATATTAATCGAGAGTAGTGATATTACTTTTTTTTCTTCTCTTATATATACTTTATGTTATGGGGGAGCTGGGGGAACCGGATCGATTGCTACGGGATTCACGTGTGTAATCATGGCGATTGCCATGACCCGTACAACGGAGGGGAGTAATGTTGTGTTTTTTTTTCATTCACAACATTAGTAGGGGGGTATTTTGTTATTTTTTTCTTTATAATCTATTTTTCTTTTATCTTTCTTTCTTTGCCTGGACAATTGGGGGGGGGGGGGGGAGGCACATAGCAACATGAAGAATTTTAAAAAGATTCCCCAAGGTACTACGAAAGTTGAAAGATTAGGTATTATTATAGATTGGAGTAACCCTGTTAAAAATAACGACTAATTTACTGAATTTTTAAAGTTTTAATGTTAATGGGTTTACTGGACCGGTGAAAAGAAAAAGAATTTTAACATAACTTAAGAAAATGAAAATAGATATAGCTTTTTTTTTACAAGAAACACACTTAACAGAGATAGAACATCAGAAATTAAAGAGAGATTGGGTCGGAAATGTTATTGCAGCTTCATTTAACTCAAAGGCGAGGGGAGTTGCAATTTTGGTTAATAAAACTTTACCAATTAAAATACATAATGTATTAATTGATTCTGCAGAGAGATATGTAATTATACATTGTCAAATTTTTTCAGAACTTTGGACTCTTATGAATATTTATGCACCAAATGAAAATGATTTAAAATTTATACAAGAGGCCTTTTTGAATTTGGCTGACGCATATGACAAAATATTAATAGGAGGAGATTTTAATTTTTGTTTAGACCCAGTTTTAGATAGATCAACAAAGATTGTTACAAAATCAAAAGTAGCAAAATTTTCTTTATCATTGATGAAAGATTTAAATTTGATTGATATATGGAGAAGAATTAATCCAAAAGAAAGAGATTATTCATTTTATTCAAATAGGCATAAAACTTATTCAAGGGTAGATTTTTTTCTATTATCAACGAATATTCAAGACAGAGTGAAAAATATGGAATATAAAGCAAGAGTATTGTCAGATCATTCCCCTTGATAATGACAGATAATGATGGATAAAGAGGAAGCGATTTACAGATGGCGATTTAATTCAATATTATTAAAACGTCAAGATTTTTGTGATTTCATGAAAAAGCAGATTCATTTTTTTTAGATTCAAATTTACATTCAGTTGATGATAAATTTATAGTACGGGAAGCAATGAAGGCATATCTGAGAGGTCAGATAATAAGTTATACTTCTAAAATTAAGAAGGAATATATGGTAAGAGTATTACAAACAAGCTGGATGAACTCAGCAGGTCGGGCAGCATCCGTTGAAAGGAGCAGTCAACGTTTCGGGCTGCCCGACCTGCTGAGTTCATCCAGCTTGTTTGTACGTCTTGATTTGACCACAGCATCTGCAGTGTACTTTGTGTTTACTCCTTCGAGTATTGCAGTATTCTGGTCGTGTTTAACACGCCCCTCCCTGCCCCCCTTCGTCCGGTCCGCAAGAATATTGTCAATTTTAAACAGGTCTACGGTGCAAAAAAGTTTGGTGACCCCTGTCTTACCTGATGCTAACAGTGAGAAAAGGGCATGCCATGGGTGCTAGAGGTCCTTAATAATGAATGCTGCCTTTCTGAGACACAATTCCCTGAAGATGTCCTGGGTAATTTGTAGGCTCCCAAGATGGAGCTGACTAGATTTACAACCGTCTGTAGCTCCTTTCGGTCCTGTGCAGTAGCCCCACTCCCCCCCCACACCAGATAGTGATGCAGCCTTTCAGTATGCTCTCCACGGTACATCTATAGAAATTTTTGAGTGTATTTGACGTGCCAAATCTCTCCAAACTCCTATTGAAATATAGCTGCTGTCTTGCCCTTCTTATAACTACATCTATATGTTGGGACCAGGTTAGATACAGAGAGATCTTGATGCCCAGGAACTTGAAACTGCTCACTCTCCACTTCTGATCGCTCTGTGAGGATTGGTATGTGCTCCTTTGTCTTACCCTTCCTAAAGTCCACAATCAGCTCTTTCATCTTACTGACGTTGAGTGCCAGGTTGTTGCTGCAGCACCACACCACTAGTTGGCATATCTCACTCCTGTACGCCCTCTCATCACCATCTGAGATTCTACCAACAATGTTTGTATCGTCAGCAAATTTATAGATGGTATTTGAGCTATGTCTCGCCACACAGTCGTATGTATGTAGAGAGTGGAGCAGTGAGCACACACCCCTGAGGTATGCCAGTGTTGATCATCAGCAAGGAGGATATGTTATCACCAATTCGCACAGTCTTTCGGTTAGGAAGTTGAGGATCCAGTTGCAGAGGGAGGTACAGAGGCCCAGGTTCTGCAACTTCTCAGTCAGGATTGTGGGAATGATGGTATTAAATGCTGAGCTATAGTTGATGAACAGCATCCTGACATCGGTGTTTGTGTTGTCCAGGTTTTCTAAAGCCGTGTGGAGAGCAATTAAGATTGCATCTTCCATTGAGCTGTTGTGGCGATAGGCAAATTGCAGTAGGTCCAGGTCCTTGCTGAGGCGAGGAGTTCAGTCTAGTCATGACCAAACTCTCAAAGCATTTCATCACTGTCAGTGTGAGTGCTACCGGGTGATAGTCATTAAGACAGCTTATGTTATTCTTTGTGGGCACTGGTATAATTGCTGCCTTTTTGAAGCAGGTGGGAACTTCTGCCCATAGCAGTGAGAGGTTGAAAATGTGCTCAAAGAGCTGAAAGACCTAAGGGTACATAAGTCACCCAGATCAGAGGAACTGCACCTTAGGATTCTGAAAGAGGTAGTGTTAGAGATAGTAGTGGCATGAGAAATGATCTTTCAAAAAATCATTGGATTCTGGCATGGTGCCAGAGGACTGGAAAATTGCAAATGTCACTCCACTCTTCAAGAAAGGAGGAAGACAGCAGAAAGGAAATTATAGACAGCTTCGCCTGACCTCAGTGGTTGGGAAGATTTTAGAGTCAATTGTTAAGGATAAGGTGATGGAATACTCAGTGACACAGGACAAGATAGTACAAAGTCAGCATGGCTTTCTTCAGGGAAAATCCTGCCTGACGAACCTGCTAGAATTCATTGAGGAAATGCCACACAAGGTGCCACACATGAGGCAGTTCACCAAGTTAAGCGCCCATGGTATCACAGGAAAGTTACTAACATGGTTAGAGAATTGGCTGATTGGTAGGAGGCAGCGAGTGGGAATAAAAGGATCCTTTTCTAGTTGGTTGCCAGTGACCAGTGCTGTTCTGCAGGGGTCGGTGTTGGGACCACTTCTTTTTATGCTGAATATAAATGATTTAGATGATGGCTTTGTTGCCAAGTTTGCAGATGATATGAAGATTGGTGGAGGGGCAGGTAGGGTTGAGGAAACAGGTAGGATGCAGAAAGACTTTGAAAGATTTGGATAATGGCAAGAAAGTGGCAAATGAAATACAACGTTGGAAAATGCATGGTCACGCACTTTAGTAGTAGAAATAAATGTGTGGACTATTTTCTAAATGGGGAGAAAATCCAAAAATCTGAGATGCAAGGGGATTTGGCAGTCCTTGTGCAGAACACCTTGAAGATTAACTTGCAGATTGAGTCAGTGGTGAGGGGGACAAATGCCATGTTAGCATACATTTCAAGAAGTATAGAATACAAGAGCAAGGATGTAATGCTGAGGCTTTATAAGGCACTGGTGAGGCCTCACCTTGAGTATTGTGAAAAGTTTTGGGCCCCTCATCTTAGAAAAGACGAGTATTGGAGAGGGTCGAGGGTGGGTTCACAAGGATGATTCCAGGAATGAAAGGATTATCATATGAGGAACGTTTAATGGCTCTGAGTCTGTACTCGCTGAAATTCAGAGGGATGAGTGGAGATCTCATTGAAACCTTTTGAATGTTGAAAGGCCTAGACAAAGTAGATGTGGAAAGGATGGTTTCCATGTTGGGAGAGTCTGGGACAAGAGGACACAGCCTCAAGATAAAGGGGCGCCCTTTCAAAACAGAGATGTGAAGAAATTTCTTTAGCCAGAAGGTGGTGAATTTGTGGAATTTGTTTCTACATGCAGCTATGGTGACCAAGTTGTTGGGTATATTTAAGGCAGAGATTGATAGGTTCTTTATTAAACATGGCATCAAAGGTTAAGGGGAGAAGACCGGGAACCAAGGTTGAGGAGGAAAAAAAAAGGATCAGCCATGATTGAATGACAGAGCAGACTCAATGGGCCAAATGACTTAATTCTGCTCCTGTGTCTTATGGTCTTTCCCCATTTATGTTCAGTTGGTTAATAGCGGTTTTATTTATTTATTTTTTAACATTGGGGGTGTGAAATACAAACATAATGTTTTAATATTTTTGTCTTCATTACGTGTTCAGGTACGGAGAAGCAAGAATTAACTGAAGTTGAAATCTTATAAATGATTAGTTTAATTGTCATTAAATAATAAAATATTTACTGATGGAACTGGTTACAACCTTGGTAGCATAATTTTAGGCTCTGAATGATGTGCTTCAAAAGACTAGTGTGAAGGATTTTGGCTGACTGGGGTTGGGTAAACACCTTTGCAAGATTACAGAATTGTGTGTCTGTATTGCTTAAGGCCTGTATCAGCAGAAAATCGTGGAGCTGCCCTCTACCCCTTTGCTGTAGACATAAGGCTACATGCACCACGAGGTTACGTGACTTGGGTGTTTTTTTTCTTCTCGCTTGCTTAGGACAATATCAAATATGGAAATGTTGAACAAAACTTACCGGTTAAAATCAACCATAAAGAGAGTGAGTTTACTGATTGTAAGCAGAGTCATTGCTGTCCAGAGGGACAGCTCCTGTGTCACGTATATAAAGAGTCTCCTGACGAATACCTTGGTCTGAGTCTTGTGTGGAAAAGGAAATTCCCTATCAACAAAGGTTAATTTATTTTTTTGAAGCCCTTTTTGACCTACTTCTGCTCTGTCACCTCAAAATTCTTTTATTGAATCATTGAAATATAAGCATGGGAACAGGGACTTTGGTCCACACAATCCATATCAACTGTCAAGACTCCATTTTTATTAATCTTTTTACTTTTCCCGCATTCCCGACAACTTCATCAGATTCTACCTCTTAATTGCATTATAGTGGGCAGTCATTTAATGACTGGGATTCAGTGGGAAACTGGACCACCCAAGGGAGAATTGTACATTGACAGAAAGAGCAAGTAAGCTCAACACACATTACCATTGGAGGTAACGTCCTGATGAAGGGTCTCGGCCCGAAACGTCGACAGCGCTTCTTCCTGTAGATGCTGCCTGGCCTGCTGTGTTCCACCAGCATTTTGTATGTGTTGTTGTTACCATTGGAGGTCCTGGTCAACAGGGTTGTGAAGCGGCAGCTTTATCAGTTGTACCACTGAACCACCCACCATGACACTGCTCACTTTATTAATACTTCCACTGAAATTATATATTTTTTGCATGGTATGGTGTTTTCTACAAGCCGTTTTGCTTGTCATGAAGACCAGTATTTAAACTTTGCATGTAGAGGTCTTCTCTGTATATTTATTTTCTTAATGTTTGAGCCGTAGGTATTGAAGTGAATAATGGCAAAGAGATTTTGTTGGAAGTTGCATCCTCTGTCTCATTATCTGCCTTTATTTCATCGACGAAGGTTTATATGCCTATTTTATAGCTGCTTTGATGCAACAATTTCTCATTAACAATTGCAATGAATCCTTTTTCCTTTTCAACTTGCTTCCTCTCAACTTGCCATAAAGATAAAATAATGGAATATTATCTCTGAATTATGCCTGGTAGGTTATTGCTGTTCAATATCATATCAATATCATTGCACCTGAACTGAAGGGGTCCAATATCCTGGCAAGGAGATTTCCTAGAGCGACTTGGGATGTTTTAAACTTGTGTGGCCGAGGGGTGGAATCCAAAATGTAGTGTGGCAGAAGAGAAAGTTAAGGCAAATACAGAAACTAAAGCAAGCAAGTCCACTAAGCAGAACAGGCATGAGCAATACAAGCAGTGGCAAAGGTCTTTTAGGTTAAACAACTTTTTTAATGTTTTGAGATACAGCGTGGAACAGGCCCTTTCCCGTCCCTTGAGCCACCCAGCAGCCCCCAATTTAACCCCAGTCTAATCACGGGACAATTTACAATGACCAGTTGACTTAATAAGTTGTATCTCTGTGGACTGTGTGGGGAAAAACCCACACATTCCGTGGGGAAGAGTCCTTGCTGATAATGTCAGAATTGAATTCCAAATTCTGATGCTCCAAGTTGCAGTAGTATTGCGCGAAGCACTAAGCTACTGTGGTGTTCCATAGTAGTGTAGCAGTTCTTGCATTTTAATGAAAGAAGCCTAACAGGAAAAAAAGGTGAGCTCAAGGCATGGATAAGCATATGAAATTGTGATATTATGTTTTTTACAGAAACATGATTTGAATGTGGGTGGGATTGGTAGCTCAGTGTTTTGGGATACAGATTCAATAGGCAGGGAGGTAAGAGGAGGTGGGGGGGGCTGCATTCTGCTTTCTGATCAGAGAGAACATGATGGTAGTACTTGGAGAGGATATTGATGGAGAATTTCTGTTTAAGCTGTATGGGTAGAACCTAGAAATGGGGGGGGGGCATTTCTTTGGGACTGTACTATCATCCCTCTTCCCCAATAGTTAACAGAAATTAGAGGAGCTAATATGTAGGAAGCTAGCAGTAGGGTTAATAGGGTAATACAAGTCAATGATTTTAATTTCACTAATATTGACCAGGACAGACATAATGCTAAGGGATTGGATATGGTAGAGTGCATTAAGTGTATCAAAGGTTTTGCCAAGCAGTATTCCGATGGCCCGAAGAGAGAGGGGTCAGCACTTAAGCTTTTGGAAATGAGGCAAAACAAGTTGCTGAAGTATTGGTGAGAGAGCATTTTGGGGCCAGTGATCATAAAGCTACTTGTTTCACATTAGGTATTGGAAAAGCAGACTGGTACACAAGTTAAGGCCTAAATTGGGGAAAATTTAATTTTGGAAGCATTAGACAACAACTTGTAAAGGTTGATTGGGCGAGGCTGTTAGCAAGTATAGATGTGCAGCAAGTGGGAAGTTTTGAAAAGTTAGGGAATTACTCCTGGTGGAGTTGAGAGTAAGATTCTGAGAGCTGTGATCTACCTGAGATTGGAAAGGCAAGAACTGAATAAGTGCAGTTATCTTGGCTTTGTGTGAAAAATCATGTCAGATGAATTTTACTGATTTGTGTTTTTGAAAATATGACAGACAAGGCCAGGGCTTTTGACAAAGTACTGCATGGTAGACTGCATGGTCAAGAAGTTACAATTACATGAGATTCAGGGTGAGCTAGCCAGTTGGATATGACAGTGACCTGTGGTGTACTGTAGGAGTCAGTACTTGGGCACCTGTTGTTTGTGATGCATATTAGGAATTTGGATGAGAATGTAGATAGCATAACAAGCAAATTGGTCATGTGGTGGGTAGTGACGAAGATTATCTAAGGTCACAAGTGGATGTAAATCAATTGTGATAGTGGGCAAAGGAATGGCAGATGGAATTTTAACTCAGACAAGTGCAAAGTGATGCACTTTGGGAAGTTAAACTAGGACAGGACTTGCACAGCATTGGCAGAGCCCCATTGAATGATATAAAACAGAGGCTTAATGAAGTTTACCACACATAAGAAAGCTGCATCTCTAGATATAAGACAATTATAACCATATTTCAAAAGTCCTCCCTTGCTCAAAGGAATGGGAAAAGCACCATAAAAAATCTTGCAAGTATGTTTTTCATCACTGATTCAATAATCTATCTGTGTCCACCATTTTCATCTTGAATTTAGCCAAACAATATTATATATTTTCTAAAAAGTAATAAAAGCAAATTTGTCTGCTCATCTGGATTCTTCACCTAAAAATAACAAGAACAGGCATAAATTAGAAATGCTCAGTGAAAAAAAGATGCATTTTCAAAAAATTGTATAGATTAAACATCTACTCTTCAATCTGCATTACATATCAGAGGTGGGCTCTCCACTTTCCATGACAATGAATCAGAGTTTTGAGAGGAATGTGTTGGCTGAATTATGCTACAGGTATATTAAGTAACAATGGAATAAGGATGTAATGCATAACAGAGAGCAGAGTTTCTGACGTGTCCACAAGACCTGGAAGCTGTTGCATGTTTTTTCTGTGTAAGCTGAGGGAGTAGCCAACATCTTACTTCAAATGCAGAGCAGTCAATCAACAAACCTCACTATGCCCTGACGATGCTAAGCAGCCAAGAAATGGTGAGGTGAGGAGATATTGAGGAGGGAATCAGCCGACCTGAACCAGGCTTGGATCCCAAATTGACTTGTAATATTTTGGGTATATTGGTACCAATCAAAATCATTTGACCTTGAAGGAGTGATACAAATTAACATCTTAGTACAACTAAAATTCACTTAGAAAGAAAACTAATATGTAATTGTTGATGAGGTAATAGCTGAATCAAAACCCCACCATAATTGAATCTCCAGAACTGAAAAGATCTTAAAAAAATAAGCAAATTGTGTAATCAACTGAACAAAAATAGCAGCAATAATTGCCAATGTTTTAAATAAGGAAGCCTCAACTAGTTTCTTCTTGTATGTCAGCAATCAAAGCAAAGGCATGGCTGTTAAAGAAATACTTGCACTTGCCTTCATGAATACGAATTAAAACATCTGTATTTGAAAAGCATGGCCCAAAGAAGTGATGCAGATTGTCAATCCAACCCTGAAAAAAATTTGCATATCAATTAAATAATGCATATGGAAGTCTTTAAGAACACTTTGAAAAAAATACAATCTGAACAGCTGGGCAATGAAGTAAATTATTTATGCAGAGAATCACCTAATTAAAAAAAAACTAGAAATCTGAAAGCTTAGTTATGGATTTGCAGAAGAAGTACAGTCGTGGGATTATTGTATTGGATTTCAGGAAAAAAATTCTTCCATTTTACTTTCAATGGACTAATACATCAAAGAGGAAGTTCAGAAGAAACACTTTTATCCATTGAGCTTTGAGATTGAGGGATTTGTTATAAAAGCTGTTCCTAGGGTAAATGGATATGTTTCATTGATGGAGAATCTGGGTAAACACCTGAATGAATGTGTGGGAATAAAGACTTTTGCTGATCGCAAGGAAGGGAGAAGACTTGAATGAAAGATAAATAAATAACTAAATAAATAAAGGACTAAATAAATGGCTTGTGCTGCATAATATACTTTATGATATTTTCAACAGATAACTACATAACTGTTGAATCAATGGAAAATAAAATACAATAACAGGATCAAGGCTTTTACAAAATTACTCATTCCTCACTGCAGTGAGTTAGACCAAACTTAATTTTTCTTGTAAAGCATTTTATTATAGAAATTACTTTTGTTACCTCGGAATTGTGTTCCTCCTTAACTGACATCAGCCCATATGTTCACTCTATTAAAATCCACCAGAATGAGTCAACCCATCTCTCTCGCTGCTTCACCTCATTTGGTGGCAGAGAGCCTTCTTCATTGCATTCTTACCTTAAGACTCAACTTTTCCCCAATGATCCCCTGGCTTGCCTTCTGCCATGGCCTTCACATTATTGAATTTACTCAATTTGTTTAAGTTCATCCCCAGAACTCTGCAAGACTTTTGTGCATCTCCAACTCTGACCTTATGAGCATCCTTAATTTTCATGCTTTATTAATAAGGTCTTTAAATGTCTATACTCCAAGTCAGAAATGCCCTCCCTTAACCCCTGAATTCTATACCATATTGCCCCAAACTTTTCATCATTTTAACAAGCTTTTATTCAATAATATATCTTGCATGGTTTTAACATCAAACTTTACTTGCAAAAACTGAAAAATGTCCTGTGATGTTTTGGTATGTTATAGTTGGCACTATATAATGCAAACTGTTGTTGTTACGTTATTGTATTTGTCTGTTTAAAACAAAGCACTGATAAGGAGCTTTATTTTAGACGGCAACCAAATGGAATATTGCAATAATTAAAACTTAAAACATCCCTCTGACATTAAGAGAATTCAAAAGGAGCAGTTCAATTAAATCACCATTTTTGCTTCAATTCACGATGTATGTGGTATATTGTCAAGGAACACAAAATTTGGCAAGTTAGTGGTTAAATGACAAATTGATCCACTGTTAACTGATATTGACTGACTGATTTTAACAACAAGCCTACCATAAAGTGTCGAAATGAAGCTGCATCAGTTTGAGGCTGAACTCATGAAAACTTAATTCTTTCTACTCAAATTGAGGAACAAGACTCATGAAATTAAAACAAAAGCTCCTGTCTTCAGAGATCTTAATGTTTATATTCCTAGTCCTTGTACAAAGATGACATTACTGGCTTTAATTCTGGGAAATGTGGCAGATTAAGTACTGAAAATGCAATTTAAGAAAGAATCTAGGAAAGCAGTCTAATATTGATTGATAGGGAATTGAATAGAGGCCTCTTCAAGATAAAAAAAAGTTGATTCAAGATGGTCCAATGAATTGAAAATAGATCTTGCCTGGATTATTTGGAAACAAAGCTCTGCAGGTAAAACTGTAATTGATCAATGGAAAGCCTGTGAAGTGGAATTGTTTCAGCCACCCTGGGAATATTCCCATGAACTAGGCAGGTGATAAAATTAAAACCAGAGCTTCATGGATGACTTTAAAGATATCATAAAATACAACAAAGACCGATGTCAAGCTGTTAATACAAATGAGAAAATCAAAGGACTGATTGAGGTAGTAAACATAAAAGACGTTCTAAAAATCTTGCAAAGGTGAATAAATAGTAAATGCATAAGAAAAAAAAAGCAAGATTCAAAGGGCAATAGAATCTTACAACCAGAAGGCAAAGAAAGATGTGGTTGAGAAACTGGGTGAACTCAATGTTAATAAAGAGGTGGTACAAGAGGAATCATTCAATCCATATGGGATGGATGCATCCTAAACATGAGAAAATGCTTGGGATGCATCCAAGCTTGCTCAGGGAAGTCAGGCAAGTTATTGCAGAGGCCATGAGTAAAATCGTCTTGATGTCTTCAGAGCTAGGAGTGGTGCCCAAGGACAGGAAATTGGCAAATGTCGCAGCCTGTTTCAAAGAGGAATATGGATCAATTAAAGAAAACTGCATAAAAGGCAAATCATGCTGATTAACTTGATTCGTTTTAATAAACTTCACAGCAAGGGTAGATGAGGGAAGTTCAGTTAATATGATATAAATGCTACAGAAAAACAAGTCATGTAAGTATGGATAGAAAATTGGCCAAGTAACAGGAAAGAGGAAGCTGGAATGAAAGCATATTCATAGATTAGAACATGTTCCCTAGGGATTGGTTTTGGGTCCATAATTTTTTTGAATAAATATGAATGATTTGGACATGATTATACAGAAAATACTTTCAAAGTCTGCAGACGGCACAAAACTTAGAGACATAAAGCATGATGAAGATAATGCATAAACTTTAAGGAATTAAAGACAAGCTAGTGGAGGGGCTGGATAGATGACATCTGATGAGTAATATCAAATACATCATTTTGAATCTTGAACTTTGAGGGAACATTGCTAAGAGGATTATACAGGTAGAGGTCTACAATGCATGGAAGGAAGTACCGCAGGATTTAAAAACTAAATGTTAAAAGTAATATAGGACCTTAGGTCTATAAAAAGGAATAGTACACCAAGAGCGCAAAAAAAAATGTAAGGGTGATTATTAACAACAATATTTGTTCAGCCACAGCTGAATTATTGTGTTCTGTTCTGGATACCAAGCTACAAGGAAGGTGTTGAAGAGATTTATCAAAATTAATTTCAGGAATGAAGAATTTTAGTCATGTATATAGGCTGGAGGTGCTGGGATTATTTTCTTTGGAACAGAGGATGCTTCAAGAATCTCAGATGGAACCATGATTTCAAAATCATGAGAAGTATAATTTGATATTTTTCACTTTGAAGGAGTTGATAACAAAGGGACATGGGATGATGGTAATTAGCAAAGGAAACAAAACTGATGAAACTGATGAGTGGTTAGAATCTGATAACTGCTGGGGTCTTCAGACTTGTAACATTCAGAAAAGAGCTGGGTTATATCTGAAAGGAAATAACTGGCATGGTTATGGAAAAGAGCAGGGAATGGAATTGCATTTGTGTTGTCTGTGTAAAATCAATGGGCTAAATGACCTCCATTCATTCTATAACCATTGTGATTCTGGCCTACAAATTTAAAGGAAATTCTACCACTTGTTTAAAATTAAACTATAATTCTCTGTTGTTTCGCTATTTGTATGACTGTTGATTAAAAATCAGCATAATTTATGGTAATAGTGATTTAAGATAGTACTATCTAATGTGATAGTGCCAGCTTGTGTTCAAGTTCAAGTTTAATTGTCATTCAACCACACATGAATACAGTCAAATGAAACAGCGTTCCTCTGGGGCTGAGGTGCAAAACACATTATCAACAGTCACACACAGCACAAGGCAGATACAGTGCATATAAGATAGCAGTAAACATACAGTCACACAAAAAACAAAAAAAATTTATAGCCTATGTCCCTGGCTGACATAACCTGTAAATTGATGGTGCATGGGCATTATGAGCAAGAACAAGCAGTTCTCAGCAGTCCACCGATGGACCTACACTTGCACACACACAATCCAGCTTGTCTTCCACCAAGCAAAGCTGGAGGGCAAGACCAATGGGAGGGACCATCCTCAATCTACATGGGCACTGCTCTACACCACCCCCAGCATTTTCTCTCTGGGACTGCTACAACAGGTAAGCCCGTGGCTTGAGGCCTAGTCCTTGCTACAACCAGGGCCATGCAACTCCCCCACCATCTGTCTCACCAATAAACAATGGAAATTGACTTGCAGTATTCTACATTACCAATATCCTACAGGACCTTGCGACTGCAAGAGAAACGTCCAAGACAATTACTCTGCACACTTCCTTTGTGCGCTGACTTTCTGTAGTGGCATTAACACAGTCCATAGTCCAGTTTCTCTGCCATAGAGCAGCTCATTGATGGGGTAGACCTGCAGCAATGTTCCCTCTAATTTGTATTGACCAGTGTGCACAAAAATCATGTGCTGCGTAATTTTTTGCCCAGTGACAACAATATGTGTGCGCTGAATAATTTATTCAATTAGAACAGTATAAATAAACCAGTTCTAAAATCTGCAGACAAATCCTCTCAATCTCTATGTTGTTGACATTGTCCATATCAGAAACCGGAAAGGAAATGTGATTGTGTACGATCGTGAAATATAATTAACATGCCAGTGAGGTAGATGGTGATAACCTTTTGTGCCTAATTTAAATTCCTTTGTGCGCTAGTAACAAAAGATGTCACATGCACACGTGCACACCTTAGAGGGAACATTAACCTGCAGTACTGAAGTTCTTAATGTCCAGCATTTTCTTGCATTCATACAAAAATACATTTAAAAATACAAAACAGCTTTGGTAGCCCCCGGAGAGGCTGCTGTGTCCGAGCACTCCACCATCTTACTGGTGTCATTGATTTACAATTAACAGATGCAGATGGCTGGATTAGAAATCTGGAAATTAAATAAAATGGTCCAAACCCCAGGGCAGTTTTAGTTTTGTGGTTAGAATCCATTACAGTGATCATTTGGAGTAATAAAATAAAGTCTGTAGCTCTGTACAAAATTGATTTATACACCATTCTTTTAGTTCACTATATTCTCTTGGAGAAGATGTAATTAAATTGCACCATTAAGGTGACTGATAGTAAAAGAAATTGAGCCTGACATCTTGACTGCATGGTTGCGATCCACTTACCATCTGGCATTCCTTATTGTGTTATTAGATGCTGCTTACAGCTTATCACTGACTGCCCTGCAGTCATTCAAGAAGAGTTGGACTTCATCAGTGCTCTCAGTCTGCTGGAGGAATTCAGTGTGAAGATTTTGCCGATGCAAGGTATAAAGACTTGGTTAATGTAATTGGTACTATAGATATATGTATATAAACACACACACACTTTCAAGATCCCACTCTTGAGGGAATTTTTTTGGGTGCTTAATCCACGCTTCAAAGCTCACACCCTCAACAGTGAACAACTTTCAAACTGATCATGGTGGGAGGAAGTGACAGAGGAAAACTGAACTGATAAAGGGGTGAGATAGGAATGTGCATGAAAGTCATCTTTTAGGTGGTTGGTGTGTAAAGAATGCATCCAGTGAGTTTGGAGGATAAAACAATTGAAATGCAATACCAAATGGTGTTTGCAGTACTATGGAGCTCAACAATATTTTATTTTTCAGAATGGAACATGACATTGCTTGTCCATTTCACATCAGTCAGAAAATTTAACTGGGCACTTAGGCTACCTTTGTCCCAAAGGAATATCCATATGAGGAACTTGTTAGTTACGTTGTTCCATGTGTAATAGTTCTAGATAATTGTAAAGGAACTTGGACCATTTTGTTGTAATGTGTGCAAGTCTCAGATTGATCTGTGACATTGAACACAGAACAGTGCAGACCCTTCAGCCCACAGTGTTGTGCCAACCTTTTAACCTACCCAAGATCAATCTAACCCTTTCCTTTGGTTTAGCCCTGCGTTTTTCCTTGATCCATGTGCTGGTCTTAGAGTCTCTCAAATGTCCCACGTGTTGATAGGTCAAAGGTCAAAACCAAGTCAAAGGTTTTAAAGGTTCAAAGTTCATTTTATTATCAAAGTATACAACCCTCAAATTCTTCAATTCTCTGGGTAGCCAAGAAAGAAAAGAAAGACAGCACGATCATCAACCCCTAAATCCTATCTTTTCACAAAAAAAAGAACAAAAATGGAACAGGCACATTGACCCCCAAATCCCTCCTCCCACACCAAAAAAATGAACGAAACAGATCAGGCACATTGACCTCCAATTCCTCCTCCTGCGCAAAAAAAGAGCATAACGGATCTGGCACATCGACCACCCCCCTCACAATCCTTCCTTCCGCACAAAGAACTTTGAAAACGAATCAGGCCCACAAATCCCCCTCCCCACAGAAAAAAACGAACAAAATGGAACAGATATATCGACTTCCAAATCCCTCCTCCTGTACAAAAAAACCCCAACAGAACGGATCAAGCACATCAGCCCACAAATCCCTCCTCCCACACAAAAATAATCCCAAGATTGGGCGAAAAAACACAATATAAAAACTAAGACTGAATAAATGATTTTGTAGTCAAAGTCCACATCCAAAATGCAGACAAAACCTGGACACCACTCTCCGCACTCTCCCTCCTGTCTGGTGGCGTAGCAGAGCAAACTCTTGCTCCGATGCTTCAATTGTCCTCGTTGCTTTAGTCGGCGAACAATGGAAGCTTTAATGGCAAAATGGACCAAACATTGACTTGTGCCTTGTCCTGCAGTCTGCCCGCTGCGAGGTTTGCACACACTGCCTCTGCCTCTTGGAATCCTCTCAGAGACTGTAGAGCACTGGAAAACCCAAATGACCTTCAAACCTCTGCAGTTGCCTTTATGTTTCAATCGCTGTTGTCACTTTAATTGGTAAACAGTGGAAGCTATCATCAGCAAAATGGGCTCAAACATTGGCTCATCCTGCAGCCTTCTTGTCACAAGGTTCACTCACACTGCCTCTGCCTCCTGGAAGCATGGAGACTGTTGAACACTGAAGCACCCAAATGATCTCCAAACAGCAAAACACAGTCTCCAATAGTTCCAGAATCACATTCAAGACGAGGAACAAATGTACAAGACAAAAGAAGTGGGAAAGATGGTTCCATGATCTATTCGAGGATGTCGACCAAAGGAGTGTTGTACGCAGGCACCATCTTGACCCCTCAGTGAGACCCCTTAGGACAAAAAAAAAGTGCACAATTTAAAATTTAGCTTATATTTTCTATGGACAATTTGTTCTCAAAAACACAAATCTAGTGAATACTAATATTGTAATTACTCTGATTTATACGTTAAGTTTGGACACAGTTTTGGATATACTGCTACCTTTATTTTTGCCACAGCTGATTCATAATACAACTACCTTGAGACTCCCTTTAGCAACTGTGTTTTAAATCAGTATTGCTTTACTGTGTCCCCAGAGCAGTTCAAAGAAGGAACAGTAATTTAAACCACAGCCATGAAGAAAAAGCAAGGAAGTGAAACAAACTCCTGAATAATAGAAAGCCAGTGATAAAAATAGCTTCTTTTTCTTTACCTTCAATATTGAGCAATACCTGAATTTATAATGGTGCATTACTTCAACTGTTTTTAGAAGTTGGAAGTCATCAACAGTACAAAAGAAATTAAATGAAAATTTCAATTTGCTGATGAGATTAATCATCAATTACAAGATTTTATGTGGGATAAAGGATACTTTCACTATAGTGCAATAGTCTGTAACAAAGGCTTTAGCACTGACTTTGTTAACTGACTCCCATGTGTTAACAGTTAAGACAGTTAGGCAATTATGATAGAAAGAAGTAATGCCAAGTTTATGGTGAATTGAAATAATCAGTTTTAGCTCACTGTCTTAAGAAGAAGATCCATCTACAGAAAAATTCTATTGAGAAATGATTAATCATTTTGTTACATGTAGCTTATTGCTGCAATCCAATTTGTAATATAAACATGAAAATGTTTATAATATGATTTATAGAGCATTATTCCTAACTTTTGATTTTTAGCATGTGTTTCCTTATGGGGAAACTTCCTTGACTGCTGTGACTAATAATTCTGTTTAGACATGGGAATGATAGAGGAACTTCAGTGAAGGGTATCCTTCATTAATAAAATTTGTATTTCACCTGCTTTAGATTCATGTAATGAATAATTAATTTTTTTCAATTATTTCTCAATTGTTTAAAAAGATAAACTTCCTTGTTTGAATACTTGACTCCTGAGTTTTCTTATGAAAGAAACCATTTTATGTAAAAACACTTCCATGTCCTTAGCAAATGTTGCTACATGTCTATCTGCATAATTAGCTAGCTGTTATGAACCAGTAGCTAGCTCCGTTACTGAATATACAATATAAACTATTAAAAGTTTTGTACCAAATAACATTGTAGTAGTCATAGATACATAGAATTGGAATTAAACCACTCTTTTCAATGTGAAAATGTGAGCAAGTTTCAATATGATCAGCATCCATATTTGATAGATTGATGAGCTCTGCTTCAATTCACCATAAGTTATTGATTAGTCCTAGCATCTCATAATATAGGATATACTGCCAGCTGAATGTAAATTATGAGAGTAAAATGATGTAAATATGAAATGTCAACAGTTCAGGAACAGTTTAATTTCATAATCCCTTGGTTCATGCACATGTTTACTAGATTTAGATGCTGATTATTATGACTATTGATGAGAACTTAATCTGCGATCAAGAGGCAAATAGCTTTGCTATGAAGCCTCTTTGAACTGGTTGTTCTAAACCTTTTTTTTTAAATCCTTGCCTGAAAATAGTCTATTCTTTCATTGTATTAATTAAACCTGCCGATTTAATCGTCATGTGCCACTTCTGCAGGTGCAGGTATCTGAACTTATTTCTTTTTTCCATTTTGTTTAATTTCATGCCATGTCTATACATTTTTCTGTCATTGTGATTGTATTTTAGTTGAGGTCTCAAACTTGCACTCTTGTTAATAGCACATGAATTATTTGTTTTTCAGTTGATAAAAAGGGTTGAAACTCTTGGAGATTGAATGGTGAACTGAGATGTTAAGAAAATTGCAACAGAAATACAATTTAATTATTATGATTTCACCATAACAACTTAGTTAATTCAGCAGATTTGCCAACTGCTTTTAATGCCACCTTCTGCTATGGCACAGATACTTTATTTGAGCAAGATTACTTTTATTTTGACTTTGGAAATATACCATTTACTTTTGCTTCCTCCTGTTTCATTTCTCCTAGTGCGTTTGTGTTCAGAAAAACTCAAGCTCATAAAAGAGTGTATTTCTCAGTGTCGAACAGCTTACAAGCAGTCAAAAAAGCTCCTGAGGCTTGCAGATTTGTTGAGAGTAGGAGGTAAGTACTTTTTTTTTGTGATCTGTTGTTTCACAGTCGAGTGCACTTCAGTAGTTTTATAAAGGTGTAAATGACAACAAGAGGGACCACTGAATGTGGGTTGCTTATTTGATTTTAGTGTGTCTCTGAGTTGCAAAGTTTTATTTAAATGATAAAAATAGAGGAAGATTATCCACCTCTATCACTTCGGGCTAAGTCTCAATAAATTTTTTTTTCAAACATGTTTTTATTAGTACCATTTCCCCTTAAACATATGGGAACAGCCATTTTGGAAGAAATTAAGGAATTTAGTTAGTTGCTTTTTATAAATATTCTGCTGGGATGAATGAACATATTAACTCAATCTGATTTTTTAATAATGCCAAACATACAAAAATGAATCGGTCTTGTCATGATCCCTTGATTACCGCAATTGATTTGATTGTCATATTAATTATAAGCCAGTATTTTGCATTTAGTAAACTAAGTTTTGTCTTGTGAATTTTGTTTTGTTTTATATATAAATAGGGCATGATAAAGCAGAGCGGAAAGGGCAAGTATTGGTTCTTCTGGCTGAGCAGGCCCTTGGTTACCAAGATTTTAAAGTTGCCAGTATCCACTGCCGAGAACTTATGTCTGCAGGTGATGTTCTATTTTGATTCCATGTGGGTTTGATGTCTTTATTTTATGTCTTCTAATCTTAATTTTCAATCCTACATCAAATTCATAATGTTCACTATCAATTTTCATAATCTTTGTAGGAGCTGAATAGGAAACCAAGCTTATTAGCTTTAATTTTAATGAAGCTGAAAGAAAAAGTCAGGATAGAAATAGCAGCACTCATTAAATACTGAGGAATTGTTCATAGGTTCATTGTCTATTCAGCATTACATAAGATAGAGCCATCCCTTTCCCAATTCCTAACAAACAAATCAGTACAAATCCAAATCAGATGGCTTTATTAAACACATGTATTTCTCAAAAAGTTTACAATTTCACATTTTCTCATCAGAAAGTATAACTGGGAGAGCAAAGAAAAATTTTTAATGATTAAAGCAGTATGGCTATCCACACAGTAGTGTGGTGACAGGCTGGAGAGATATATTTGCATACTTCATTTAAAAGCATTGAGAACGCAGTTTAAATAATACCACATAGTTGGAATCCTAATAATAGACCAAGAAACCTTCTGCAGGTTGGATGCAAGCTGGATGTTACTTTAACTCTCTTGTTAAGTGAATAAGACATGCTTAATACCTGCAGTCTCACCAAGTTTTTTTAAGCTGTTAGGAGGGGAGGGGAATGGAAAATCCACATTTCAGGCAAAGACCCTTGAGCTGGACTGAAAGTTACAGAAGATGTAGCCAGTATAAAAAAAAGATGAAGGGAAGGAGTGGAGCAAGTGTTGGCGGGTGATAGGTAGATGCAGGCGAGGGAGGTGATAAGTGGAAGAAATTCTGCACTGAGTAAACATGAAATGCTAACAGTGCATTTTTAACATTGAATTTTACCCTGAATTTCAGTTATTGCTGGTGAAGCAATTTATATCTGAAATTGAGCAACTTCAGTGCAATGGTATTTGAGTACAACTCTCAGTGTGAAAATTCATTTTCCAATTTGTTTATATTGATCTCAGCCACTTTTTGATCACCTGTTACCTCTATTAGTTTTTCCATTCAATTTGAAAAGCTTTCGTCATTTGTTGTATATGTATGCATGCATGTAAATATACAGATAAAGCATAGGTAATGGCTTAATTCGCCCAACTTCTCCAAACAGTGATTACTATAAACTTCAATATTTTAAAGTAGTGCTAGCAACATTTTATTAACCTATTTTACTTTGAACTTGCATGTTTTGAGGACAACCTAATTTTGTAAAGCACCTATTTTTGCAAATTTGTGTAGTATATACCTATTTTAATATTTTCCATTGCTCAGTTTTGAAGCATATTGAATAACCCATTTGCTGTATTACTTTAAGAATGTCATATTATTTAAGACCTTTTAGGTCGAATAGATTTACAAAATAGAAAAAAGCTAACCGTTTTCTTTTGTTGTAAGAAAATAATTAACAGTTGCTGCATTATTGTCCTGAAATAAGTAGGTTAGAATAACACAAAAGAGAAAATGACCTCTATTTTAATTAGTAGTACTAACAATTGTTTTTCTTCTTTGTTTATCTGTCAAGGGTACAGTGCTGGTTGGCAGGTGTGCAGCAAACTGGGGGAGTCAGATGGCTATTATAACCTTGCCATGCGTCAGGAATTAATGGCTTTTGCACGCACTTACTGTCCTCCCAATGTTATCCAGTCGCTCTTGGCTGTCAGCAGCTCACTTCAGACACAGGTTTGAGTGAACAATCTTAACTCTGCTAATAGCTAAAGAATTTCGAAAGTGTTAACTCCAAAACTTAAATCACTTTTCATCCAATATTATCCTTCCAAATGAGAATTTAAATGTAGGTTGTTCAAAAACCTTACCACAAGTCATGGTTACATTTTAATGGAAAATTTGCCCTGTTAATGTTGGGATAAGTTGTTGTAATTTTTTCTTGTGCAGAATGGTTGCCAAATAAATTGATGGGCGTGAATTAAATGCTCTAGCCTGCTTCTAATTCATTATAAATACAGGAAATAGTTTTGGAGTAAAAGCAAATGAAAATAAAATGAAAACTGTGGCCATAAAGAGATAATTCTGAAAGTGTCCCCTCTTGGACAAATTACCAATACCAGAAGCAAAAAACATAGACTAGTAAAACTGTTATCTTCTATAAGGTGGTGCTTAGTTTGAAACAGAAGTCCTAAATTTTATTGTGGAGTTTTGTTCACATCTCCTTAGTAATAAAAAAAATATCCAGTGCATTCCAGTGTTGAATCAGACAACTGTTAGTGTTCTCCAGAAGTTCATAAAGTCAGAGTCGTTAGAATGGAAACTGGCCCTTAGGTCCATTTGAGCCTCTTCCTACCATCAAACACCTGTTTATACTCATTTCACTTTATTTTCCCCATGATCCAATCAGACCCTCTTCCCCACCCCCCCGGATTCAACCACACACCTCCACATTCGGCCAATTCTCAATGGACATTGAATCTGCCAACCCACTCACCACTGCAGTTTGGAAGGGAAACCAAAGGACCCAGTGGAAACTCACATCGTATAGGTAGCATGTAAATGCCACACAAACAGTGGTTGGGATTGAACCTAGATCACTCAAGCTGTGTGGAAACACTTCTACTAGCTGTGCCACTACAACACACACATAAATGGTGAGTGATACATATCATGGTCGGAAACTTCTGTAGTTTTGTTTAATCATATCTTGAATGAAGTTGTTGGGTTACATGTGCATTAATAATGGTGTATACCATTAGTCTTGGAATTGTTTAGAAGAATTTTTGACCATATTTTTTCCCAAATTGGTAAATTGATTTGTATCTCAAGTCAACAACCTGAACAATTAAAGACTGGACCTTTGAATTTAAGAGTTCAACTTTGCATGAACTTGTTCTGAATTTATGTTGATAGCAGTATTTTCAGACTAGGAAAATAGTTTCCTTAATTTATCTAGCGATTGGACAGTAATGTACTTATTCCTGCTCTGAGATATTTTTCCATGACTCTTCTCTCTGCAGGGAATTTTCATTGCAGCAAGGACAGTTACTCAATATTCATTAAAATTTTATTTATTTTATGTGGGGGGAAAAGCTTTTACCTCTGTGCATGTGGCTAATGGTTTGTTGGACGCACTCTGTGATGACATTGCCTGATGCTAAATCACTGCTTTCTTTTGCAGATTTTGTATCAGGCTGTGAATTATCAGATTCAACCATCAGATAGCACTGAGTCTGTGAACTTGACAGGCCATGATCAGCAGGTTAGAAGTGGTATGACTTAAAAGAGCATGATTCTCAGTACCTTTCTGAAAATGAATATCACTTTTATATTTCAAGCACAAAATGGACTGTTATTATATTATAATCTTTGATAAATGTGAATATTAAAATATGTCATTTTGGAGTTTATTTGCTTGAATAATCAGATTTTCAACAAGTACATGAATTTCTTTTAATGTTAAGATGCATAAGTATGATTCCAAGCCCCATTTCTAGTCAATCAGATGTGAAAATGTGGAGTAACACACAAAATGCTGAAGAAACTCGGAAGGTCTGGCAAACTGCATTCAGTCTCCCTGAACACTTCGCAGATCACTTTGGCAAGCACCCACCGTGGTCATCTGGAACTCCCAGGGGCCAGCCGTTTCTAATTCTCCTTCCCATTCCCACATCAGTATGTCTATTATGCAAATTCTCTACTGCCAAGTTAAGGCTAAATGCAACTTAGAGCAACAGCACTTCATCTTCCATTTCTCTTTTTTCTTTACTGATCCAAGTTGTCTCTTTCACATTATCTCTTTCTGCTTCTCTACCCTCTCCATCTGCCATCATCCACACAATCCCACTAGTTCCACTCCCCACCTCCACCCACCCTTTATTCCACCTTCTTCCATAAGACTCGATCACCTTTAGCCTGTATCACTTCCACTCATCACCTTCCTCACTTGGATCTACCTATCAGCTCTTGTTCCAGCCCTGCCCTCCACTTTCCATACTGGCTGCATCTCCATAACTTTCAGTCCAAGTAAAGGGTCTTGAGCTGAAATGTGGATTGTTCATTCCCATCCATGGATGTTACCTGACTTGCTGAGTTTTGTGTGTTGCCCCTATATCTGCAGTCTGCTGTGTTTCTAAAAATTAAAATATCATTTGATTCCAAGATGTTAAGGGATATCATATTATAATTTTAACAATTAAAAATTGTAATTCATGATCTGATAAAAGGAAGAAAAGAACCTAGGACATTTGTAAAATCCTGTCATGGATGGATGAAGTAAAATATAAGATGAGATGGATGTCTTAAACCTTTGCTTAGTCATTATTGGGAGGATTCAAAAAAATTATAAAACTATTAAAATGCTTATAGTAAATATTAATTTAACCTAAAATGTATCTGAAGGAGTAGTTTACCTTTATTAGTATAATAGTTTCATTAAGAGCATTTCAAAATCACAAATCATTTTGTGCTTTATTTTTAAACTTTTTAGATGGAGACAAAAACTTCAACTAGTTCATCGACTGATCTCTTGCAACGAACAACTGCTAAAACAATGGAGGTTCTCAGCAATACTTCCGTGACAACAAAGGCAGTTCTGCATGCTGTCAGTGATGCACAGTGGTGGAAGAAGTCCCTCAGTTACCTGCGACCTTTGCACGTAAGTTGCTTTGAAATGTATGTTAATGAAAAGGAAAGAAGATAATCAGACAACTTTTTTTTCAAATATATTTTTTTTCTAGGATGTGTCACAGACAGCTATGTTGCAGAGGACAACTGGTTTAAATGGAGACTTGGAAAAGCAAGGTTGTCATCCTTTCTATGATATCATTATTGATGATTCCTTCATTGACAAAGTAAGTTTAACAATAGAGTTAAGATTTATATTATAAACTTTGAAAATAAAGTGCCTGTGAATAGAATTTATCCCCCCCTGCAAGTTTTCATGTCCCCTTTGCAAGCTTCAGTCACTAGGTGGAAGAGAATGCACAGACAATAACTGTTGCCCGGGTGCATCACCAGTCACAGCTTTATAGGAGAGTGGCACAAAGAAAGTCATCGTTGAAAAAACTCGCATAAAATCTCAGCTTGTGTGGGAGGCTCTAAAGTCAGCTGGAAGGAGGTTCTATTATCTTATGAAAACAAAATTGAGCTCTTTGGCCATCAGACTAAATGCTATGTTTGGCATAAGCCAAACACCATCCATCAGTAAAAACACACTAACCCTATTGTGAAGCATAGATAGATAGATAGATAGATACTTTATTCATCCCCATGGGGAAATTCAACATTTTTTCCAATGTCCCATACACTTGTTGTAGCAAAAACTCATTACATACAATACTTAACTCAGTAATAATAAGATATGCATCTAAATCACTAACTCAAAAAGCATTAATAATAGCTTTAAAAAAAAAAAGTTCTTAAGTCCTGGCAGTTGAATTGTAAAGCCTAATGGCATTGGGGAGTATTGACCTCTTCATCCTGTCTGAGGAGCATGGTGGTGGCTGTATTATGATGTGGGGATGTTTCACTGCAGCAGGCCCTGGCAGGCTTGTGAAGGTAGAGGGTAATATTAATGCAACTAAATATAGGGAAATCCTGGAGGAAAACCTGATGCAGTCTGCAAGAGAACTGTAGCTTGGCAGAAGATTTGTTTTCCAGCAAGACAATGATCCCAAGCACAAAGCCAAAGCTACAGAGGAATGGCTTAAAAAACAGCAAAGTTAATGTCCTGAGAATTTGTGGCTGGACTTGAAAAGGACTGTTCTCACGATTCCCATACAATCTGACAGAGTTTGAGCAGTTTTGTAAAGAAGAATGGAGAAAAATGTTAAGTCTCCAGATGTGCAAAGCTGATAGAGACCTATCCACACAGACTCAAGGCTGTAATTGCTGCCAAAGGTGCATCTACTAAATACTAAATTGAAGGGGATGAATACTTATGCCATCAATTATTTTGTGTTTTAAATTTGTAATGAATTTAGATTACTTTGTAGAGATCTGTTTTCACTTTGGCATGAAAAGGTCTTATTGATCAGTGTCAAAAAAGCCAAATTAAATCCAGAGTGATTCAATGTTGTAAAACTACAATACATGGAAACTTCTAAGTGGGGAGGGGGAATGAATACTGTTTATAGGCGTGGTAATTCTCATTTGAAGTAATTGGCTCCATCAGAACTCATAAGAATTGCCTTTTAAGGTGGAATTTGATGGCACACTAACAGAGTAACTGAAGTTGTGGTCTCTTTCTTGTACTGAGTTTGGCTAAAAACTTATTTATTGATATGATGTGATGCATAGAATGATTTTGCTTACCAAAATACCCGATGATATAGATTCTCAGGAGGATGCACAATGTTCTTCATGTCTTACAAGTTCATTAAAAAAAAAAGTTATTTTTCAGAATCAGGTTGATTATCACTGACATAGATCAGGAAAATTGTTGTTGTACAGTGCACAATGTAAAAATTACTGTAAGTTACAATAAATAATGCAAAAGAGGAGTAGTGAGGTTGTGGTCTTGGACTGTTCAGAAATATGATGATGGAGGGAGAAGCTGTTCCAACAATGTGAAGTGTGGGTCTACAGACTTCTGTACCACCTTTCTGATGATTGTAATGAGAATAGAGTGTTGTGGATCCTTGATGAGAATGGTGAGGGTCCTTAATAATGAATGTTGCCTTCTTGAGGCATCACCTTTTAAAGATGTCCTCTATGCTGGGGAGACTGTGCTGGTGATGGAGCTGGCTCAGTTGCCAACCCACTCCAGCCTCTTTCAATACCAGCCTCATTGGAGCTTGCAGACAAGACAGTGATGCAACCATTCAGAATGCTCTCCACGGTGTATTTATATAGAAATCTGCTAACTCTGCTCAAAATCTAAATGATGTATAGATGCTAGCATGCCTTGTTCACGATAGCATCAATGAGTTGGGCCCAGGATAGATCCTCTGAGATATTAATGCCCAGAAACTTGAAGCTGTTCACCCTTTCCACCGTTGATCCCTCTATGAGGATGGGTATGTGTTCTCCTAACTTATTGTTCTTGAAGTGCACAATCTTAAGTTTTTGACAGACAGACATACTTTATTGATCTTGAGGGAAATTGGGTTTCATTACAGTCACACCAACCAAGGATAGTGTAGAAATATAGCAATATAAAACCATAAGTAATTAAATAATAATAAGTAAATTATTCCAAGTGGAAATAAGTCCAGGATCAGTCTATTGGCCCAGGGTGTCTGACAGTCTGACACTCTGAGGGAGGAGTTGTAAAGTTTGATGGCCGCAGGCAGGAATGACTTCCTATGACGCTCAGTGTTGCATCTCGGTGGAATGTGTCTCTGGCTGAACGTACTCCTGTGCCTAACCAGTACATTATAGAGTGGATGGGAGACATTGTCCAAGATGGCATGCAACTTGGACAGCATCTTCTTTCCAGACACCACCATCAGAGAGTCCAGTTCCACCCCCACAACATAACTGGCCTTGCGAATGAGTTTGTTGATTCCGTTGGTGTCCGCTACCCTCAGCCTGCTGCCCCAGCCCACAACAGCAAACATGATAGCGCTGGCCACCACAGACTCGTAGAACATCCTCAACATCGTCCGGCAGATGTTAAAGGACCTCAGTTTCCTCAGGAAATAGGGACGGCTCTGACCCTTCTTGTAGACAGCCTCAGTGTTCTTTGACCAGTCCAGTTTATTGACAATTCGTATCCCCAGGTATTTGTAATCCTCCACCATGTCCACACTGACCCCTTGGATGGAAACAGGGGTCACCGGTGCCTTAGCCCTCCTCAGGTCCCTCACCAACTCCTTAGTCTTTTTCACATTAAGCTGCAGATGATTCTGCTCACACCATGTGACAAATGTGCACTCAATGTCAGCAAAATTGAGTGCAAGGTTGTAGTTTCAGCACCTCTGTCTCATTTCTGTACATTCCGTTGCTATCTGAGATGCTGTCAATAACAGTTGTGTCTTCAGCGAATTTATAGATTGCATTTGAGCTGTGGCTAGCGCACATGGTTATAAATGTAGACAGAGTAGTGGGCTAAGCACACATTCTTGAAATACACCTATGCTATGCTGATTATCAGTGAGGAGAAGATGTTATTACTAATTCAGTTGCAAAGGGAGTACAGAGGCCTAGGTTCTGAAGCTTGTTGTTTTGCACTGAGGGGATAATGATGCTAAATGCAAAATTGTGATCAATAAACAACAGTATTGCTGTTGTCCAAGTGCTCCAAAGCTGAGTGAAGAACCGGTGAGATTGTATTTGTTGTACATGCATTGTGGTTGTAAGAATATTGCAATGGGTCCTGGTCATTTCTCAAGCAACAATAAATTTTAGCCATAACCAACCCATCAGAGCATTTCATCACAGTAGTGAGTGCTACCAGGTGACTGGCATTGAGACAGCTCACCCTGCTCTTTTTTTAAAGCAGGTCGGAACCTCCGACCGCAGCAGTGAGACATTAAAGATGTCCTTGAATTCTCTAGCATAGGTTTTCTGTGCACTGTCAGGTGCAATATTGAGGCCTGATGCCCTGCGAGGTTTCACCCTCTTGAAGGATGTTCTGACATTGGCCTCCAAGACAAAGATCACAGGGTCACCGGATTGCTGTGGGAATCCATGCAGGGACATGTCTCCTTTAGTTTTATGTTGGGTTTTCAGAAAAATATTCTGTTCAAAGATTCTGTTTTGTGGTGTTGGATTTATTGGACCATATAAATTGCCCAAGAATGTCCTGCTGTGGAAATTAATTGCTTTTGAATTCCCATTACTGATTGACTGTGTGTTTCAAATAGCTTTTGTTTTAATTTGAGGCTTTCATTGTTCAGGTTTATTATTTGAATGACCAAAGCAGAGTATTTGTCTTTGACAGATTGTAGGTAATTTGTTGTGGATGATTATGAATGTGCATATTAAGAGTGCTTACTGCTATATGATTGTGTGGATGGCAAATTTAATATAGAAATATCCACAGAATTTGCCTTACTGCACTTAAATTAGCTAATTAACTTAGAATATTGTTTCTCCAATATTCCATGCTACTATTGCAGAGTAAGATACTGTTTACTAATGTTTAGAAGAAAGGTTTGAGATCCTCTTTCAGTTCCTCCATTGATATGAAATTGAACTTGTTTGGTGCCGAATCTGTAAAATGTTGTTACTGTCAATTTAATAACATGGACTTTCTTTTTTATTAACTTAGTTGTCCAGTATTGTGGGTTCCTCGAATATAATTCAGTTTTCTGCTAGAAGTATAAACATTCGTACATCCAAAATATCAATTGGGAGGAAAATTAAGAATTTTTCTCAAAATCGGGGTTCTGGCCCCTTTTGATGTGTTGATACTAAACTACTCCATCTGATATACAATTTAATACAGGTATTCCCTGAAAACTCTAATAAATTATTTTTGAAGTGTGGAGTACAATATTCATTGATGCCATCTCTGTTAAGAAATCTAGTAGATCAGTAAAAGATTATCATTGGAAACAATGATAAACACCCGTAAAATGATGGAGGAACTCAGCAAGTCAGGCAGCATTTATGGAAAGAAATAAAGAGTTGATGTTTCGGGCTGAGACCCTTCATCAGACCTAGGGAAGGGTCCTCCATCTTGTGTTTATCATTGAAAATAAGTGTCCATTGAAAAAGGACCGTTGGACTAATTTATCATGTTTTGTTACGCTGCAATTATGGATGACGTCACTTTTCATGGACATATTCCAGTATACTGAATGAACCATGGAATATATGCTGTTATCTCCAACATTGAATAAAGACTAAAATGAAAAAAAATAAGGAAAGCTTTCCTTTTCCGCTTGGACCTTGCAGCAGATGTTATTGTAAAATTTACTTGTTCCTGATTTATTTTACATCTTTTTAACAGAATGAGGTAGATTATGCGTGTTATCAGCACAATGCTCCAGAGAACTTTGCTGAAGTTTTGCTGAGAGCTGGCAAATTGTCTGAAACCAAGAGCGAAGGGGAAAATCTTTTTCCTGCCACTGAAGGTAAAATTGCTTTCAAAACCATATGATGAAAAAATGTTACACCACATTCAATTCTGAAATTGACTAGTGCCATGAAAGCGTGTAATGTACTGACAGAAATGCAGATCACATTTGGTTTTATCCTTGTAATATATAATATATATGTAAGAAAATGTCAGCAATATGTAATGAAAAATCATATAGTGGAAATGCCAGATACAAGGTTAAGTATGTTTATTTTGTCTTACTGTCAAATGCAGGTTATTAGCTATATCAGCAATCTGAATGATGAGTTAATTCAGTTGTAATTTTCTCACTATTTAACTATGTAATCTATTCTAACTTCATACCTACTGTTGACCTCAGCTATTGTACTTTGAAAGAAAAATTAGTTATCAATGCAATATACAATGAGCATTGATAACATAGTGGCAAAAGTTTATTAAAGAGTAATATTTCAAATAAAATATAAACACGAGAAAGTTGCTAAATGTGTTTTTTTTGTCCAATTGATTAGAGTATTCTACAACCTTTGTAAGATTATATCCAAAGAATAGTGAATGCAGGAGCAAAACTAATGATCCGTTATGTTCTTTCACATGATCAAAATATGGTTCACTGTATGAAGACAATTGCTGCATCCTATAATGTGAATGCCTGACTCTTGTAATTAAAAGGGCCTTTATGGTCTCAATTAACTTGTCTGCATCTGCTTAATTACATTTCATAGCTTTATATTTTGTTTAAGCAGGCATATGATCTAAAATTAATTAATTACTCTAAGGTTTGAATCTATTTAAACTGCAACAAGATTTGTTACCCTGCTTGATGATTGAATAACTTTGTTTCTTATTCCAATGTTATTTTTCTGAAACATAGAAACAGAAATCTACAGCATATTACAGGCCCTTCAGCCCACAATGTTGTGGCGACCATGTAACCTCTGGAAACTGTCTAGAATTTCCCTACTGTATAGCCCTGTATTTTTCTAAGCCCCATGTACCTATCTAAAAGTCTCTTCAAAGACCTTACTGTATCGCCCTATACCTCTATCACTGGCAGTGCATTCCACACACCCGCTAATCTCTGTGTGGAAAGCTTACCTCTGACGCCCTGCTTGTACCTACTTCCAAGCACCTTAAAACTGTGCCCACCCCTTCCCATGTTAGCCATTTCAGCCCTGGGAAAAAGCCTCTGGCTATCCACCTGATCAATGCCTCTCATCATCTGCTTCATGTAGATTGGAGAAATTTTGAATTATTTATATTGAAATATAATTATAAACAAGTGAGTGCTGCTTTAGTGAAGTAGTTTTTAAATTTTCAGCTCATTAAAATTATTGCTTGTACTATAATCAGTGCAAGCAAAGTGATTGCATAATATGCTATCAGGATTTTGTTGATGCTTTGTGGAAGGCATACGTTATTATAGTTTAAGACCATTATCTAATACCTGTAGAATCTCTACACAGAAAGAGGGGATTGTAACATTTAAAATTGTGGGTCATTAATAGTGGAGTGCTTTCTTCAATTTCCTGTAAGTCAACCATTAGTCAAAGGTCAAAGAATAGTTGACCTCATAAACTATGCATGAATTCAGAATTAATTTGAGGTTCATATAAAGCTGTTAGGAAGAGAATTAGAAATGTAACTAAATGCTTTTATTGCTACAGATTTGAAAAGCAAATATCAAGTACTTGTGCAATGCAAAAATAATTTAGTAAGAACAATCTTCATTGCTTTCAAACAATATCATCTGTGAGTTATATTTGTGCTTCCAGTTACTTCAATAATAAACCTAGATTAAAGACACATATACCACAAGCTTAGTGTGGTAGGGTGAAATTTTAAAGTAATGGAAAAAAAGTGTACAAAATTAAGAAACACATTAAAATTAGTTTTATTGTGAAAAGCTAATCATTGTTCATTCAGAAAATTTGGAGTGGAATGGTAGCGTAGAGGTTAATGTAATGCTTTATTGCTCAATTCCTGACCGTAAGTCCATAAAACTTAAGAGCAGAATTAGGCCATTTAGCCCATCTAATCTGCTCTACTATTCCATCATGGCTGATCCTGGATGCCACTCAACCATATACACCTGCCTTCTCTCTATATCCTTTGGTGCTCTGACCGATCAGGAAACAGTCAACTTCTGCCTTAAATATACGCATGGGCTTGGCCTCCACCACAGGCTGTAGCAGAGCATTCCACAGATTTACTACTCTCTGGCTAAAAAAAATCCTCCTTACCTCTGTTCTAAAGAGTCGTTCCTCAATTTTTAGGCTGTGCCCTCTAGTTCTGTATACCCCCACCACAGGAAACATCCTCTCCACATTCACCCTATCTAGTCCTTTCCACATTTAGTAGGTTTCAATGAGATACACCCACACATTCTTCTAAATTCCAGTGAGTACAGGCCCAAAGCTGTCAAATGCTCCTCATATGTTAACCCCTCCATTCCCAGAATCATCCTTTTGAACCTCCTCTGGACTCTGTCCAATGACAATACTCCAAGTGCAGCCTAACTAGTGTCTTATAAAGGCTCAAAATAGTATCCTTGCTTTTATATTTTATTCCCCTTGAAATAAAATGCCAACATTACATTTGGCCTCTTTACCACAGACTCAACCTGGAAATTAACCTTCTGGGAGTCTTGCACAAGGACTCCTAAGTCACTCTGCACCTCAGATGATTGAACCTTCTCCTCATTTAGATAATAGGCCACACTGTTGTTCCTTTTACCGAAATGCATTATCATACATTTTGTAACGCTGTATTCCATGTGCCACTTTTTTGCCTATTTTTCCAATTTGTCATAGTTCGGCTGCATGTGTGGCACCTCCTCTAAAGCCTTCTGAAAATCCAAATAAATGACATGAATTGCCTCTCTTCGTCCACTCTGCTTGTTACTTTATTGAAGAACTCTAACCCTTCACAGAAACCATGCTGACTTTGACTTATTTTATCATTAGTTTCCAACTACCTCAAAGCCCCATCCTTTGTAATAGACTCCCAACACTTACCCAATCACTGAGGTTAGGGCTAACTGGCCTATAATTTCCATTCTTTTGCCTTCCTCCCTTCTTAAAGAGTGGAGTGATATTTGCAATTTTCCAGTCCTCTGGAACCATGCCAGAATCAAGTGATTCTTGAAAGGTCATAACTAATGGATCTACTATATCTTCAGCAACCTCTTTCAAAACTCTGGGATGCAATCCATCTGATCCCACTGACTTATCCACCTTAAGACTTTTGAGCTTGCCTGGCACATTTTCCTTTGTAATAGCACTCCTACTCCCTGACACTCACGGACCTCTGGCACACTGCTAGCGTCTTCCACTGAGAAGTCAGATGCAAAGTACCCATTATGTTCATCTGCCATATCTTTGTCCCACACTACTACCTCACCAGCATCATTTTCCAATGGTCTAATATCAACTCTTACCTCCCTTTTACTCTTTACACAACTGAAAAAAAGTTTTGGTATCCTGCTTTATATTAATGACTAGTCTGCCCTCACATTTCATCTTTTCTCTTCTTATAGCTTTTTAGATGCCTTTTGTTGAATTTTAAAAGCTTCCCAATCATCCAATCTCTCACTCACTTTTGCTACCTTATATGCCCTTTCTTTGGCTTTATGCAATCCTTAACTTCCTTTGGCAGCTGTGGTTGCCTACCTGTGTCACTTGAGAACTTCTTTGTCTGTAGAACATATCTATCCTGCGCCTTGTGAACCATTCCCAGAAACTTCAGCCATCTTTGCACTGCTGTAATCCCCACCAGAATCCTACTCCAATCCACTTGGGCAAGCTCCTCACTCATGCCTCTGTAATTTATTCCATTATGATACTGATACATGTGAGTTATGCTTCTCCCTCATAAACTGAAGTATGAATTCAATCATGATCACTGCCTCCTACAGATTCCTTTATGTTAAGCTTCCTCATATGATCTTAGTTATTACACAACACCCAATCTCAGATAGCCTTTCCCTGAGTAAACTCAAGTACAAGCTGCTCTAAAAAGCCACCTCATAGGCATTCAACAAATTTCCTCTCTTGTAATCTGACACCACCCTGATTTTCCCAATCCCCTTGCATATTGATGTCCTCCATTACAATTGTGTCATTACCCTTATTACATGCCTTTTCCAGCTCCCTTTGAAATCTCAACCCCTCATCATGGCTACTATTTGAAGGCCTATACATGATTCCCATAATGTTTTTTTTTAACTCTTGCAGTTTTTTAACTCAACCCACAAAGTCTCAACATTCTCAGATCCTATGTCTGTATGGTGTTTGTGCAATCTCCTCGTGACCGCATATGTTCTCTCTGAGTGCTTTATTTCATTCCCACGTTCCAAAGACACATGATTTAGTAGGTTAATTGGTCATATATGTGTAATTCGACGGTGTGGGTTTGTGGGGTTGGAAGGGCCTGTTACTATGCCTATTCTAAATTAATATAATTAAGATTGTGACTTTTTTTTGGGAAATATTTGTCTTGTAGTTTTTAATCCTATGTTCTTTTTGACAGTTCTTTTGCAACTGGCCAGTGATGCTTTACCGAAGGATATGACCTTAGCTCTAGCGTATCTTCTGAATTTGCCTCAGGTATGGTACTAAACATTATAGTTGGATTCATTATATCCAGGTTTTAATGTGTACTGCAGGATAAAGCTTAGCTGTAAGATTACTTTGGTATTCTGCATTATCCACTAGGTTTTGATGGCAGAGCAAATTGTTTCTCAAATTATTACTTTTTTCCAAATTTGTGGAAAATATAGCCATCCTGAACAGCATCTGTATGATATTTGCTGTTGTTAAAAGATATATATTGCTACACTTGCTGCTGTTGAACAGTTGCAACATTAGGAACTAATGTGGTATCATTGTAAAGGTCATGTATTGTATGGACAATAGGTTTGATCTTATCAGCTTAGGTTTTATTCCAGATCAACAAATGATATAGAATTATTCCCCCTGTCCATACAGTGACTTTACCATAATTGAGGAAGATCAGGATTTCAGAACTGGTAGAGTTCAGGAGGTTTACAGGTTTGTTGGGCAAGAAGAGATTGCTGAACCAGGAGGAACAAGTGTCATGTCTGTACTTTGTTTATCTAAGAACCAGTGTCGTTCAGCAAGCACTGAGATTTTAGTTGGTAGGGACTTCAGAATCAGGTTTATTATCACTGATGTATGTCATGAAATTTAATGTTTGTGTTGAAGCAGTACAGTGTAAAACTTAAAAGTTACTAAGTTACAATAAAAAATAAATTTTAAGTGCACCACCAGGACATGCCCCCTTCTCATTACTGCCGTCAAAGAGATGGTACAGGAGCCTAAAGACAAGCAGGTTAGTGTTTTAGGAACCTCTCCAGGATCATACATGAACTCGTGAGCACTACCTCACTATTCTGTTTACTTTTTGCACTGTATTTATATTTTTTTACTGTAACTTGTAGTCATTTTTTATGTATTCCACTACTATCAGAAAACAACAATTTTCACGACATAGAATTAGGTTTATTATCACTGACATATATTGAGAAATTTGTTGTTTGTGGTAGCAGTGATAATAAGTAATCAGTGATAAGAAACCTGTTTCTGGTTCTGCCTTCCATCATCTAGACATTTATTTCTTTGCTAACACTTTTTCCACAACCTCCAGCAAGATTCTACAATGAGACACATCATCTTCTCTCCTCCCCTTTGAGCATTCCAAAAGAAAGTGCAACACATACTCTTCTTTGCCTTTTCCATTTTCCCATTCTAAGGACCCAAATAGTACTTCCAAGCCAAGCACCAATTCACTTGCACTCCTTCCAAACTACAATCTTATATTTGGTGTACATAACATGATGTGTTGATTGACGAAACCCAACCCAGATTGGCTGATAGCTTTACTGAACATCTTTGTTCAACCTTCAAACTTTTGGTCACCTCTTTCAATTTAATTCTTGAGCAGCACACGCCTAATCTGATGTATCCTGCTGAAGGGTCTCGGCCCTAAACGTCGACTGTACTTTTTTCCATAGATGCTGCCTGGCCTGCTGAATCCCTCCTGCATTTTGTGTGTGTTGCTTGGATTTCCAGCATCTGCAGATTTACTCTTGTTTGCCTAATCTGACTTCTTTGTTTTCATCATTGCTGCAACAGCTCCCAATGGAAGATCAAGGATCAGCAGGTTTTCCTCCATTATGTAGATTGTAGCCTTCAGGACGTATTACTGAATTGTCGGTTTTAGATAACCATCCTTTTTTGTACTCAAATGACATGGCTTTTTTTTGTCTCCAAAAGCAGATTTTAAAATTCTTCTCTTGACAAATTTGATTTACCTTTTACACAAATATTGTTCTGTTCTCTCCAACCTCCCTCTCTTATAACTTAAAACATGCCTGTTTCTTCAGTTTCCCTGTTTTTAATGAAGGGTTCTTGAGTCAAAGTAGACTTTGCATCTCTCCTTACTGATGCTGCTCAACTTGCTGAGTACTTTCAACAATATCTGTTTTTGTTTAGAATTTGCAGTTTTTGTCCACAACCAAGAATTATTTGGGCATAAGGCAGATTACAGATTATGGATATTGCACTCAGACACCCATTTGTAATATTTAAAGCAGTCAAGGAGATCATAATTGCAACAGTAATTCTCTTGCCTAGGAAAAGCCTTTGCTCAGAGTTATTCATAAAATGTTTGGAACAAATATCAGGGTGTAACGCAATTTTATTTCCCTCATCATGTGGTATAATTCAGATCATCATTTAGTATATGCTTCTTTAAAGCATATGATTGCAACTATTTTAAGCTAATTTGCTTATTAATTTCCATGAAACCTGTTCTCTAATCTTGTTCTTCTGCATCTTTGCATTTTTTTTTAACCTCTCTTCCAAGCAACCATCAAGGTCCCTGTCATTACCATTTGCTTTAAGACTTCATCAGTGGTTGTTAATGGCAGAGATTTTCATGTACATTTTGCTCTCTCTTTGCAGTACTTTCTTTTAATATTTCTTATTGGAATTTGATTTTTAAAGATGTATTTATACTATAAAGCAACAAATTTCATGACATACCGCATGCCCGTGATAATAAACCTAACTCTAATACTAATTCTGATTCTTCTAGTTGTGCTCAATATTGTTTTTCTCTCAAAGCAAAGAAATGCTAATGCTAAAAATCTGAAATAAAAACAGAAAATGTTTGAAAGACTTAGCAGGTGTCAAAGCATCTGTGGAAACAGACGTGATGGAAAATCATTGATTTGAAATGCTAATTTTGTTTCTATCTCCATTTTATGCCAGTTTTCTTTTAATTATTTTCATGATTTGAAACGTCTGTCCCCACATTATTTGTTTCAAGAATCAGGAAAGTAGTATTCATCCTGTGTTTCAGCAAAATATTGCCTCTGTAAGCTATAACACTTTTCATAACTAATGTCAAATTTCTATCATGTCACGACCGAGTAAGCAAAACTTCAATCTGGTTAGCCATTTGTGTAATTTTGTGTCACCTAATAATAGGTTCACAAATGTGCTGCAAATGCATTCTTTTGTCAGCTTACTGAAATCTAGCATTCTCTGGAGAGTGTTTGCCCATGTAATGTTATGTTTAACTATATGATTTCAAATGTGTTTGTTTTTCTTCTTTCACAAAGCAGCATATTGTGTACATAAAACCAGTCGGTCTCTCCAACAATATGGTCACCAAGCTTGACTGACAGGAATAAGCATCTCCACTCTGGAGACACAGTTGTAGGTCGTCTATAAGCATTGAGTTTTTCAATTTGCCCTTTGGCAAATTCTTTATACCCCTCCCTCTATTAGTGCCATCCCCTACTGCATATATAGTTCTCCCACAGGCTATTTACCTCTCTACCTAATGGTTTCCATTATCACCTCCCTAATTTATCAGGTTACAGCAATTTACAGCATGACAGCCTTTGCTTATCACCCTCCTGCAGCTCGCTATCTCAACTTCACACTCCTGTCTCTATCTGCCTTTTTTTTTGTTCAGCCTCTGTCCATTATCTTTCAACCCTCCAGGTACACCAATTACCTCGAGCTCCTTTCTCGCCACCCCATTCTCTTCTTTACACTGGCAGTCTCCCCTCTCCGCTTTGCCCTTTCCCTCTACAGATACTGTTGATCCATTCAGTTCCTGTCGCAGGTTTTGTTTGTGGCTAGTGAAAGATAGTATTAGCAGGTAATTCTCAAGGGCTTTAGGAATCCTGCATAGCCTTTTATTTTGTGTGTGGCTAAAATTTTTTGGAAAAAATAATGATCTTATTTGGAAAAACACTGAACCATGAAGATGGTTTACTAACTAGGTATATACTGGAACAGAAGCAATTAGTTTACTTGCTGCTAAGGTTTACAAGAAAAACCAGTATCCTAGAAGATGTTTCCTCTGCAAAACATTGGAGAATTATTTCTTCTACTTCTTTATTTTGATCTGAAAATGCATTATTTCTCCAATAATTCAATATGAATATAAATTGAGCAATAAAAATGTATATGTGACTGTGACTCCCTGCCAAACTAGTATCTCTGGAGCATATGTTGGTGCGTGGCCAAGTGGTTAAGGCGTTGGTCTAGTGATCTGAAGGTTGCAAGTTCGAGCCTCAGCTAAGGCAGTGTGTTGTGTCCTTGAGCAAGGCACTTAACCGCACATTGCTCTGCGACAACACCGGTGCCAAGCTGTATCGACCCTTGCCCTTCCCTTGGACAACATCTGTGGCGTGGAGAGGGGAGACTTGCAGCATGGGCAACTACCGGTCTCCCATACAACCCTTCCCCGGAAACTTCCCAAGGCACAAATACATGGTCTCATGAGACTAACGGTTGCCTTTTTTTAATATGTGGATAAGGAATTTTTTTGCTGATTACCATTTTCTCAACTGAAAAGTCAGTGATCATAAGAACAGGAGTAGGCTATCTGGCCTGTCGAGCCTGTTCTGCCATTCAATAAAATCATGGCTTATCTGACCATGAACTCATCTCCACCTACCTGCCTTTTCCACATAGCCCTACCCCTTCTACGCAAAAATCTATCCAATCTTGTCTTAAATATATTTACTGAGGTAGTCTCCACTGCTTCATTGGGCAGAGAATTGCACAGATTCACTGATCTCTAGGAAAAGTAGTTCCTCCTCATCTCCGTCCTAACTCTACTCCCCTGGATCTTGAGGCTATGTCCCCTAGTTGTAGTCTCACCTACCAGTGGAAATGTCTTACAGCTATATAGGGCCTGGTCAGACCCCACTTGCAGTACTGTGCTCAGTTCTGGTCACCTCACTCCTGGAAGGATGTGAAAACTATAAAAAGGATGCAGTTGACTGAATTGGGGAGCATACCTTATGATAATAGGTTGAGTGAATTTGGCCTTTTTTTCGGAGCAGCCGAGGATGAGAGGTGACCTGATAAAGGTGTATAAGATGATGAGAGGCATTGATTGTGTGGATAGTCAGAGGCTTTTTTCCCAGGGCTGAAATGGCTAACACGAGAGATCACGGTTTTAAGGTGCTTGGAAGTTGGTACAGAGGAGATGTCAGGGGTAAGTTTTTTATGCAGAGAGTGATGAGTGCGTGGAATATGCTGCTAGTGACGGTGGTGGAGGCAGATATGTTAGGGTCTATTAAGAGACTCCAGCATAGGTACATGGAGCTTAGAAAAATAGAGGGCTATGGGTAACCCTAGGTAATTTCTAAGGTAAGTACATGTTCGGTACAGCATTGTGGGCCAAAGAGTTTCTATGTTTCTAACTTTCCTGCCTCTATCTTACCCATCCTTTTCATAATTTTGTATGTTTCTATAAGATCTCTCATTCTTCTGAATTCTGAATGATCTCCAAATTGAATTCCATATAAAAGAGGTACTGAGGTAGCAAAACCACACATTTTCAAAGACAACCTCAGTTAAAAGGTCCCTTTCTATTCACTTTAGCAATAGTGTGGACAAACGCCATGGATAATGGGCATGATTAAATTATTGTTGAAGTAATAATCTGTACCACCAGAAACTAATTCCTGTAGAATCATTATCAAATAAAGAGAGTTATGTTGACATATAAGCAATATATAAAGCTTTGAGAAAACTTTTACAGAAATAGTAAATTTTCACCTAGTCTACTAACAATTCTCAGTTTAATGACCACATTCAGTTATGCTGATGATGAACTTCATATATTATCTAAGAAATAACTTGGGCTAGCATTAATAGGAGATATCAGAAACAATATGCAGCTTCAAGCTAGTGAAAATCAAAAATCACAGTAGAAGTTGGAAATGTAAATAAGTGGAAATGCTGAAAACACTCAGGACATCAGGCAGCGGCTATGGACATCAGGACAATGAAGATGCATACTTCAGGATGTTCTTCATTGACTACAGTTCTGCATTGAACACTATTGTCTCCTCAAATATAATTATCAAGCTCCAAGATCTAGGCTTCAATACCTCCTTGTGTAACTGGATACTCGATTTTCTCATGTACAGACTCCAGTAAGTTTAGATTGACAACAACCACATTGATAACACTCCACAGTCACCATCAGCTCAGATGTGCTTAGTTCCCTGCTCTACCCGCTGTACACTTATGACTCTGAGGCTATGCACAGCTCCAGTGCCATATTTAAATTTGCTGATGAGATCAATGTTGCTGACTGAATCGAAGGTGGTCATAAGCTAGTTCTCATCAGGGAACCAGAGGCAGAGAGGGTCAGCAACTTTGCTGTGTGCATACATCTACCTTGAGGCCTTCTCTGCCGCATCGGTGGTACTGCGGATGGCTCTGCTCTTCCTCTCTCCCTCGATGCCCAAATTTCTGTAGGCTCTGGCTAAGGAATGGGCTGCGAATCCCCTACAACCAACTTCCACTGGGAGACACCTCGCTCTCCATCCAGCCTGCTGGCAGTTGCTGACCAGTCCTGCATACTTAGATAGCTTCCTTTCAAAGGCCTCTTCCAAGTGATCTTCCCAGTGATCTTCCCATGGGCCTGTTAGCTCCAGCATCACCACCTGCTTCGTAGACTTAGACACAAGGACAATGTCTGGTCGCAGGGTAGTGGCTACGATATGGCCGGGGAACCTCAGCTGCCTTTTCAGGTCCACCAACAGCTGCCAGTCTCTTGCAGAGGTCAGGATACCCGCCAATGTTCTTTAGGCGGGTATTGGCTGCTCCCCAGCTCTTACAAAGGCAATGGTCTGCTTGGAGGGTCGGGTCCACTTCGCCCATTCCACTCCTGCACTGATGGCTTCAGCGATGGTCTTCAGGACCTGATCATGCCTCCATCTGTACTGTCCCTCACCAGGTGCCCTTGGCAGCTGCCGAGGATGTGCTCCAGGGTTCCTCGCTTGGAACACAGTGGGTACGCTGATGACTCTGCCTTGTTCCATGTGTGCAGGTTTGATGGGCTTGGAAGCACATTGTACACTGTCTGGATGAGAAATTGGATGCGGTGTGGTTCGGCTTTCCAAAGCTCAGCCCAGGTCACTTTCCTCTACACCGCATTCTCCCATCTTGTCCAAGCTCCCTGTTGCTTCATTTCCACCGCCTTGCAGGTTCTCCTCTCCTCCACTGCTGCTCTCACCTCCTCCTGAACTAGATGGCGCCTTTCCTTCCCTCTGATGGTGTCCATTTGGGGAGTTGGAAAGGATCCTAGCCCAGCTCGGCCTCGTGTGACCACTCCCACCAGCCTCCTGTGACGTAGCCTTTCCTCTGCTTCCTGATCAGCTTCCTCTGCCCTTCACTTCCTGCCAGTCCTCACTTGGATCCCTGCTCTAGCCACCTTCGGATCACTTGAGTCCCTGTACTGTATCACTTCTCTGGCTCTTGTAACTTTGAATTCCTCTTCCAGGGGTTTGAAGGGCAGTTGCAGTTTATTGTAGAGTGCGATGCTGCTCAGGCTCCTTGGCAGCCCCAGCCATCTTCTGAGGTGCTTACTGACCCTCCTCTCTAAGGTTTTGACTGTCGAGATCGGAACTGCATAGATGAGAAGGGGCCACAGGATTCTGGGAAAAATGCCATGCTGATAGACCCAGGCTTTTAACTTCCCAGGTAGGCCAGACTTGTTCACAGATTTCAGCCAGCCATCCAACTCGGTGCAGGTCGCCTGATTGGATGCTATGTCCCTTAGAGAGCTGTCAAAAACCTTACCTAAGCTCTTGACTGGCTTTTCTGTGATGTTTGGGATGGCTGAACCGGAACTTGTTTTCCACCTTGCTTTTCCTCAGCACCATTGATCTTGATTTGGCTGGTTTGAAACGCACCCGGGCCCACTCCACCAGCTTTTCGTGCCCCTGCAGAATCCACCGGCCGCCGGTGACTGATTCTGTGGTGGCTGTGAGGTCGTCCATGAATGCCCTGATGGGTGGCTGCCGCTGAGCGGAATCCATTCTGGGCCCTCTGCACTCTGTTTCAGCAGACTTAGTGAGCATGTTCATGGCTAGGGAGAACAGTGTCACTGAGATAGTGCACCCTGTGATGATGCCAATCTCCATCTTGTGCCAGCTTGATATAATTGCTCCTGAAGAGACCCTCATCCTGAAGTTGCTGTAATAATCAGCGATAAGGTCTCTGATTCTGCTGGGGACGTGATGTTTGGTCAGTGTGAGCTGCACCAGCTTGTGCGGAATGGAGCCATATGCATTTGCCAGGTCGAACCACAGCACTGACAGGTTGCCCTTGTTCTCCCTGGCCTCCCTGATGAGCTGTGTCACCACACCGGTGTGCTCCAGACAGCCCGGCATCCCTGAAATGCCACCCTTCTGGACTGAGGTATCGATATAGGTGTTCTTTGCTAGGTAGGTGTGCAGCCTATTGGAAACGGCGCTGAAGAAGGTCTTTGCCTTGGCACACAGCAGGGAGATGATGCGGAACTGGTCTATCTGGGTGGCATTTTCCTCCTTCGGGATCCACACCCCTTCAGCCACTCTCCACTGATCTGGGATCTTCCCCCTTCTCCAGAAGACTCGCAGAATCTTCCACAGACGCAGCAGGAGCTTGGGGCAGTTCTTGTACACTCTGTACGAGGTGCTGCTTGGTCCTGGAGCCGAGCTTGCCCTTGCTTTGTGGATGACCTCTCTGACTTCCTTTAGCTGCAGCTCTGACATGTTGAACTGCACATCCGGTTCAGGGGAGCCTATCAGGATGTTGCACTCTCCCAGCTCCTGCTCTCTGTCAGGATCACTGTATACCTTCCTCAGATGTTGGTCTGTGTCTTCCTGCGAACAGACCAGTTTCCCACTGCGCTTCTGCCCCAGAAACTCCTTGCTGAACTTGAAGGAGTTGGCGATAAAGGCAGCACGTTTTCGGGCCCTTTCATGACGCCGTCTCTGATGTCACTCTGCCCGGCGGAGAACCCTGATCTTCTTTCGTAGTATGCACGTCAGCTGGGCCAAGCCGATGCGCTCCTCTTCTCCTGCCTCCTTGTACTGGGACTTCAGCGCTTTCATCTCCTGCCTAATGTTATGGATCCTCAACGCTCTTTGGTTCTTTGAGTAAGGTGTTCGAGACCCTTTCTTCTCCTCTTCTCCGAACCATTCAGCTGCGATGATGACCATGATTGTTGTCATGGCTTGCAGCTTCTTATCGACCCCTCCCTTTGCCATCACCTCCAGAATTTGGTTGACATCTTCGTCAAACTGTTTCCACAGTGACGTCATGTTAGCTGCAGGTCATTTGATCTGCCTCCTGTTAGAATTGATGTTAGAGGGATCAGTTTGCAACACTTGGAGGTTCCGGGCACTATGGGGTGATTCTGGGCCTGGCACCTCCTTCGTCTCACCAGGTTGGACGCCTACGCGTTGTGCTGCTCCTGCTCCCGCCAAACACTTCATCCTCGCTTTAAATTCATTGGTGTTTTCATTTCTAAATTTCGGTCTCGGGTCCACCTCGTAAGTGCCATTACAAAGAAGGCATGCCAGGATTTCTACTTTATTAAAAGTTTGCAAAGATTTGGATGTCATCTAAAACTTTGAAAAGCTTCTATAGATGCACAGTATACAGACTGGTTGTTTCACCGCCTGGTATGGACATACCAATGCCCTTGTACAGAAAAGCCTACAAAAAGCAGTAAACACAGCCCAGTCCATCACAGGTAAAGCCCCCCCCTCACCATTAAACACATCTCCAAGGAGCTCTGTTGCAGGAAAGCAGCATCTATCATCAAGAACCCACACCATCCAGACCATGCTCTCTTCTCGCCGCTGCCATCGGGAAGAGTGTACAGGAGCCTCAGGACCCACGCCATCAGGTTCAGGAACAGTTCTTTCTCCTCTCGACCATCAGCCACTTGAACTGGAGAGAATAACCTCACTCACCCCCAACACTGAACTGATTCCACAATCTATGGACTCGTTTTCAAGGACTGCCCAACTTGTGCTTTGGATAGTGATTACCTATTTATTTATTTATTATTTTAATTTTAAAAGTTTATTTTTGCTGTGCTCAAACTGGTTAAACTGGTACAGGCTGAGCCAAGAATGCTCATTTGTCAATGGGAAGGAACTTTCAGACTATCCTAGTAGTGTTCAGTACTGTGGCTTTCTGAAGATATACATTGATATTACCCTAATGCAGTGACTCCCCGTGGTGGCGGTTACGTCTCCTAAGGGGGTGTGAGGGGAGATAGAAGCTGTGGGGGCGGGGAGGGTGGTTAAGGTTCTTGGGTGGGGGTTGGGGCGGTGATGGTGAAGTAACCTGAGACCTGACGGACCGTGTCCAGTTGCTGCCATCGTCAACCTCCAATAGGCATTCCTGGTTTGTGTTAATTTTTAAAAAATTAGCCTCTAGTGATGGATAAATATGTACGGTGTGATTGCTATGACTCTGAAGTCAGTGAAGCCTTGAATTCTAATCCTGCTAAGAAACAGAAACTACAGAAAGTGCGTCAATACAATGTTACATACCTGGAGTATGGTTTTATTCTGTTCCCATCAGTTCCCTTGTGCCTCGTTTGTAATACTGTGCTGTCTAATGAAGCCATGAAACCATCAAGATTTCAGGAACACTTCCGTAAAAGGCACCCTGAAAAGGCTACTTATGGGATCCAGAAAATGAAAGAAGCATTTGAAAAGCATTGCCCACTCAAGTTATTTGTGAAGAAAGCTAAAAATAACCATGATAGTGGTTTCATTGCTTCTTATAACTTTTTCAAAATGATAGCAAAGTGTGGAAAATCTCATACAACTGGTGAAAGATGAATACTGTCTACTGCATCAGAAGTGCTCACCACTGTTCTCAAAATGGATGCCAGTATTTTGAAATCAATTCCTCTGAGTAATAACTCTGTAGCTCGTCATATTGACGAAATGACTGTAGTCATTGAGTATCAACTATGCACAGAGCTACAAAAAACAGAATTTGGGATACAATTAGATGAGTCATCTGTGCAAGACAACAAGGCATTGCTAATGGCATATGTATGGTTTATCAAAAATGGAAAAGTTTATGAAGAGATTCTCTTTTTTAAAAAGTTAAAAACAAATATCAACGAAGCATCTATCTACAACAAGTTAAAAATGTATATTGTGGCTAAAAGTAATCTGATTAGGAACACTATTTCTTATACAACAGATGGAGAACCATATATGACAGGTCGCCATGTGGATTTAGTGTCATTTATGAAAAAAGAAATTCCAAGTCTGTTTGCAATCGATTGTGTAAATCATCAACATCTCACACCCAAAAATCTCAGCCAGTGACTTTTTTCGTACATGACTCTTGTAATATCTGCTATCAACAAAATTAAAGCTCACCCATTAAATAGCAGATTATTTTACCAGTTATGCCAAAATAACAATGAAGTGTTTGGAATGCTTGCTTCTTCACACTGAAGTGTGTTGGCTGTCCCAACGGCTGCTGCTTAAAATGTTTCTTTAATCTTTTTGAAACGGCTTGAAATTTGGTTCAAAGTCGACAAGAGTTTGGGAAACAGGATTGAACTTCTGTGATGTGGCATACCTATCCGTTCTGTATGACAAAATGAACATTCTAAATATGAAACTGCAGGGTGAGAATTTCAATTTAAACCAGGTAAAATGTGCAGTGTCCACTTTTAACGAAAGATTGGAAATATATAACCAAAGCATTGGGAGAATGTTCTCACAGTTTCCTTGAGTGGAAATTAAGGCACTCTCTTTCACAGACAGTGATTTGCAAGAGTACTGCTAATCACTCAAGTATTTAAATGATCTGAAAATTCCAGACTGGTGAATTAACACATTTCTTTGCAAGGTGGAAGAACAAGAAGAGAGCTTGCAAGCAGAAATTATCAAAATTCAGAATGATGAAGAAGCAAAAGTGCTTTTCAAAAATGTCGGCTTTTGTGGTATGTGGCTACACTGTCATACTGGTCTTTGGACAAGAGCCAGACTGCTCTTCATTGCATTTCCATCCTCCTACCGTGTTGGAAGAGGCTTTAGTGCAGTAAACCACATGCTAGCAAAATACAGAAACCACTTGGACGTGAGGACGTAAGACTTTTGCTGTCACAACTTGAACCAGATATTTCAACTCTTGCTAAAAACCATCAAGCTCAAGGATCACATTGATATCAAAGCTGCTCTACAATGCACAGGTATTGTGTAAGCTAGGTTTAAAGGCAAATAAAGATTTAAAGCAGAATCAGTTTTCTCATGTTAGCATATGGTAGACCTGTTTTTACACTATGGGGGCGCCGAAAAGTATATTGTGCCTAAGAGGGGTATGAAATTGCTTTAGTGGGGCATTGGGCTAGGCATAGCTCAAATATCATCTATAAATTTGCTGACGATACAACCATTGTTGGTAGAATCTCAGGTGGTGATGAAAGAGCGTACAGGAGTGAGATGCCAACAAGTGGAGTGGTGCAACAGCAACAACCTGGCACTCAACATCAGTAAGACGAAAGAGCTGTTTGTGGACTTCAGGAAGGATAAGACGAAGGAGAACATACCAATCCTTGTAAAAGGATCAGAAGTGGAGAGAGTGAGCCGTTTCAAGTTCCTGGGTGTCAAGATCTGTGAGGATCGAACCTGGTCCCAACATTTCATTGTAGTTATAAAGAAGGCAAGACAGCGGCTATACTTTATTAGGAGTTTGAAGAGATTTGGCATGTCAACAAATACACTCAAAAACTTCTATAGATGTACCATGAAGAGCAGTCTGACAGGCTGCATCACTGCCTTGGGCGGAGCAGATTTCTCAGTTGTTAGATGAGTGGCAGTGCTCTGATGACATAAAGCGACAGAGATTGGTTGAGAGTTTGAGTGGGCAAGCCGCTGACGTGGTGAGAGCTGTGAAGACACGCCAACACTCAGCTAACATTACCAATTATCTGGGAGATTGCCTTTGGTACAACAGGGAGCCCACTGGAACTTACAGTGGGGTTTCAGAACATGCACCAGGAGAAGGGGGAGAAGCTTTCTGCTTACATTTTTCGGCTAGAGAGGCAGCTAAATTGCTTGAGGCGCAGAAGGGTCATTCAGGTGGCTGAGGTAGATCAGTTAAGAATGGACCAGATAGCCAGGGGCACCCAGTTGCAGGACCTGATTGCTTAGGGTCTCCAACAGTCTCGTAAGACGCGCCCCCCTCCCTCTTTAGTTGAGCTGATCATAGAGGTACAGGAGGAGGAGAATGCGTCGGAGGCATGGGAGGACTCTGTCAGCAGGGTACAGTCCTCAGTACTAGCCCCTTGTGGTGAAGTGACCACAGATAGCCTGCCCCGGGGAGCAGCAGAGGAGATTGTGGCAGAGTTGAGAACTGAGATATCTCGGCTGTTATCCGTGGGTATGACCCTCCCCCATATGATGGAGCTGATGTTGGGGGTGGCACGGGTCCTCTAAGGGGACGAACAAGGCGGAGGCTGCTAGCAGCCGGTGTCATGCGAAAAGGAGAGTGAGCCCCCAGGTAACCACTGAGTCATTCAACTTTGGGGACTCCCCAGTTCCTGCGGATTGGAAGAGGAGGTTGGTAGAGAAGATCTTAGAGCTGGAAGGTGTCTTTTCCACTGACGAGTTTGATGTGGGTTGTTCCAAGAGCATTTGTCACACCATCTAGTTGACCAAGGACAGCCCGTTTAGAGAGAGATCACGGAGACTGGCCCCTGCAGAGGTGGAAGACATTCGGCTGCATTTGTGTAAGTTGAAGGAAGCTGGGATCATCACAGAGTCCTGAAGCCCCTATGTGTCCCCAGTAGTAGTGGTCCGAAAGAAGAATGGGAAGATACGGATGTGCATGGATTATAGGACTCTGAACAGGCGCACCATCCCTGACCAGTATAAGGTCCTGAGAATCAAAGATGCACTGGCCTACCTGAGTAGTGCGAAGTGGTTCAGTGGGCTGGACTTGAGGAGTGGATATTACCAGATCTCCTTGAGTGAGGAGGACAAAGAGAAGACAGCATTTATATGTCCCCTGGGATCCTTTCAGTTCGAAAGGATGCCCCAGAGCATATCGGGAGCCCCTGCAACCTTCCAGTGGGTCATGGAGAAGATGGTGGGGGATATGAACTTGTCTGAGGTATTGGTGTATCTGGATGACATCATAGTGTTTGGATCCACCTTGGAGGAACATGAAGCAAGGTGACTGAACGTGCTCGGTCGCCTGACAGCTGAAGGGTTAAAACTTTCCCTGGACAAGTGCCAGTTCTGTAAAATGTCTGTTAGCTATGTTGGGCACAGAGGATGGAGTAGCTACAGATCCAGCTAAGATAGAGGTGGTGACCACTTGGCTAAGACCCCAGATGGTGAGCGCTCTGCCCTCGTTCCTCGGGTTCTGTGGTTACTATCGGAGGTTTGTGAAGGGCTATGCAAAAGTAAGTCACCCATTGAGTTAAGCAAAAGTGAGTCACCCATTGAATCAGCTTCTGTGTGGTTACCCTTCCTTGGGGAAGAAAGGCAATGGAGATAAAGGACAGGAGACTGGAGAGTATCTTAGCCCATTGGAGCCCTTTGGACCGGGACAGGGATAGGTAGGATGAAAAATGTGAAAGAGGCCTTTCAATCGTTGAAGAAGCTGCTGACAAAGGGCGCCAGTGTTGGCTTTTGTGGACCCCCAATTGCCAATTGTACTGCACATGGATGCCAGCTGAGAGGGCTTGGGGGGTTGTCCTGGATCAGGGCACTGGGTTGAGGCCGGAGTCTGTCGCCCTCCGAGAAAAACTATCCCACCCACAAGTTGGAATTTCTGGCGTTGAAATGGATGGTGGTGAATAAGTTGAGTGACTACCACTATGAGGCCAAGTTTAAGGTGAAGATGAACAGCAATCCCCTAACCTATATCCTGACCCTGGCAAAACTGGATGCCAGAGGCCATCAGTAGTTGACGGCATTGTCTGCCTGTGATTTCAGCCTGAAGTACTGGCCGGGGAGCTGGAACATTGACGCTGATGCTTTGAGTTGATGGGTGCACAAGGGACTGGACAGGGACGAGGATTTGTAGAGTGTTCCTGCCCTGGGGGTGAAAGCCCTGTGTCAGTATGCCATCATCGTGAGGACAGATGGAAAGGAGGGGCAGGATTGAGCAGTGAATCATTTGGGAGTTTCTGATAACACCATCCCCCAAGTTTATTGTAATCTGACTGCTCAGAAGACAAATTAACTGTCAGAATTGAGTTCTGGAAAAGTGGCAACTGCTTAGCGAGATGATCCGGGCATCAGTAGCATTTGGTCAGCGGTCAAAAAGGAAGACGTGGCTCAGGCAGAGAAGATGAAACACGCGTTGGTGCGTCTATTACTGAGAAAATGGCTTCAGTTGGAGTTGCGGAACCAGATCTTATACCAGATCACACACCCCCAAACTGACCTCGGCGTTGCCAGCTGGTTCTGCTGGAGAAGTATCGGAGGATTGCGTTGAAGTTATTTCATGATGATTCTGGACATTTAGAGATGGAAAAGACCTATGGATTGCTCAGAGACCGGTTTTACTGGCCCCGAATGAAGTTGGAGGTCGAAGAATACTGCAAGTCATGCATTCGATACATACAGCGGAAGACACTGTAAACAAGATTTCTTAAGTTTAGCCAAGCCAGGGGCTGTCTTCCCCTAGATTAAGCCACTAGCCAAACCAAGGGTTGCAGTTGCTTGTCTCTGTTGAGTGCAGTTTTCTATTGTGTTACTCTGTATTTACTGTGAATGCCTGCAAGGGAATGAATCTGAGGGTTGTATATGGTGACATATATGTAGTTTGATAATAAATTTACTTTGAACTTTGTACTCCTTCACCTCCCCCCTTCCATCTTTTTCTGGCTTCTTTCCCCTTTCTTTGCATTCCTGATGAAGGGTCTTGGCCCAAGGATACTGACCCTTTATTCCTTTCCCTAGTTCCTCCAGCATTTTGTGTGTTTTGTGTGTATACAAAAAAAAGGTGTTTGACGAATCTGAGCTATCATTTAGATTGGGTCTGGACCTGAAATCTTAGCTGTCTATCTCCCTCTACAGATGCTGCTCACGTGCTGACACTTTCCAGTAATTTCAGGTTTATATTAGCTGAGAACAAAACCTCAAACAACATGGTGTAGATCATATCACAAACATTTTCATCTTCCTGTAGAATTTCAGGAAGTTGAACAGACATTAACTACTTGTAGCTGTGAAACTAATAAAGTGCTAGCTAACTCAATTTTCAGTTCCCTTGATTTAAAAGCCTGAAGATTAGCGTATGGAGCTACACCCTACATTGTAAAAAAAAATAAGCATCTCCAAAACTATGATATTTCAAAGGCTAACTTGACAAATTACTGGATTTGGAAGTTCTCTTTCAATTAGTTTATTTAGAAATTAGTTATAAAATTTATATAATGTGAAAGAAATTAATTGAAAGGACATTCATAGAAATTGTGATATTTCAGAAAATGTTAATATTTTCTTTACAAACATTGAAAATGAATTATGGTACTTTCAAAAATGGCTTCTGTCAATGGCTTGTGTGGTAACTGCTCTCAGTAGCTTGACTTGTGAACAGTGTTCTCTGTATTTTAAACCTGACCCTGTTTATTTTCACTAGGTTGTAGATGCTACCAAGTGTTTTGAGAAGCTGCCTCATTCAGCTTTATCTCTACAATTTGCTGGCTATTATTACGCTTTGCAGATTTATGTCCGCATAAGTCCATGCTTTAAGGACAAGTGTCATCCATTATACAAGGTTAGTGTTTAGTTTTCTATGTAATTGAAAGCAGTTGTAATAGAAGTGCTAATGTATAATTGAAATATTGTTAGTTATGTTTCAACTGGCACATTACTTGAGAATAATAGTAATTAACTGTGAGGCAATGAAGAGGAAAAGGGGTATATAAGGATGTCCAAAACGTGTATTTCTGATTAGAACTTAACAAATTTCATGTTTGCTGCATTAAATTGACATTAATTTAATCTGCTTTAAATATTAGTGTTATGAGTGGAATTATTTCTCATTTCATGTATGGAATTAACCTGGTGTAATTAAATTTAAAACTCAATAAGCTGCTCTATTTGTATCTGAATTGTCAAATAAGGCCTGATTTTAAATAAACAAAATCTGATTTTAAACAGGTACTATCAGTACCTGTCAGTTTATACATCTCCATATCAATCAATTGTACCTGGGTTTCCACAAGGTATTCCTACTTGCTCACCCGATTTCCCTTATTTGGTTCTATACTCTGCTTTCCTATCTCATTCTATCATCTGCAGCCCCTCTATTACCTTCATCCATCATCTCCCAACCTCTGTCCCTGATTTTACCATACCGCCCTCCATCTGCCAATCATCCCTCCTCACCTAGATTCGCCTATTTCTTAGCTGCTCTTCCACTCTCCTCTACTTCTCTCCCTCTGCTTTTTTGACCCAGATAGAGGCTGACCCATAACATCAATTGTCCATTTCCCTCTACAAAACTTGCTGAGTTCCTCCAGTAATTTTTTTTGTTTCCACTATATTAACTTGTTATTAAACACTAACTGCTGCCTAAGCTAGTAAAGAAATCATTATTCAAATGATAAAAGAAAGTTGTCTTAAACAATCAATTAATGTACAAGAAAATAAGGAAAATTGCCTAGATTTTAATGGGGGTAAATGTAGGTTTAAGGAGACTTTTTATTTCAAATTGTTCCTAGGAATTTACTGGTAAACTCCAAAAGTGATATATTCAGATGATTCAGTATTCCTGTGGTGAAACCTTCTAACCTCAGGTGTACCAAGATTAATTATATCTTTGGGAAATTAAAAATTCTCAATAATATAATTAATTTAACCTAGATATATCTGTGTTAAGCAGATATTTTAGTGTATTTCAATGAAAATAATCCTGTTGGGTGCAAGTATTTTGTATCTATATTAAGCATGTAATTCACATGAGACAAAATAAATAAAAACATGGAAAATAAGGGCACAAGTGGGCTATTTGGCTCTGCCTTTTGTAATGATCATAGTTTATCATTCCAAATAACTTTTTTCCTATCAAATCCCTTAATCTGTTAAGTTCTAGGAACTCATTTTTCAATATAGTCATTATAATCATTAAAATGATTTCTTCAACTATTTCGTATGGTAGAGAATTCTCTAGGTTCACCACATTGAAGAAATTTCTTATCATCTGAATATTATGTTGCTTACTCCTTAACTTATGTTCATAGTTCAAGTGCAGACTAGGTGGCAGGTTTGCAGAGCTGGCATTCTGTCAGTAATGGCTGTTCTCAGCTCCCAGTTGTGTACCATTTCATTTCCCTTTCCCATTTTTCTACCTTTTTTGTTCCCTCTTTCATACCCTTCCTCCAGCCTCTCATCACCCAATCAAATCCTCCATTGTCATATTTCCATTACATCCCCTCCTCGATATATTACATGTAATTTCTTTGTCTAAACCATTCATCTATATTGTGGTTAGCTGGGATCCTGGCTAATTATTAGAATGCCCAATAACTTACTACATGTCATTTCTACTCTACACAGCAGCTCTCTACCGGTACTCCCTTACCTCCAGTGCCAGACCTTAAGTTTTACTTGCTAATGCAACCGTATCAAAAGCCTTCTGCAATTCTTAATTACATTCTTAATTTATTCTGCTAATTACAGACTCGAAACATTCCTATAGATTTTTAGAGCACTGTTTTCTTTCTGTAAGTCCATATTGAAGTTTTACAATTTGCTCACTAATTTCCAAGTGTGCTGCTATTGCAGCTTTTATAATGAATTTGAGTCTTACCACCACTTCTGATGTCAGGCTACGGTTTTCTGTTCTGTCTGTCAGTTCTGCTTTTTAGATAGCTTTGTTATATTAGCTACCCGCCAATTCATTGAAATCGTGAAGTCTGAAAACTGACCACCAATCATCTATTATTTTTAGGGCCACTTACTTAAACAGTGAAAGTCATTTTCCTAAAGTATTCTGTTCATTGTAGTATCTACTATTCTTACCTAATTTATTAGGTTGTCATTCACACGTGAGTTTGAAGAGACTTCCGCTGCTGGAATCTGGAGCCACAATCTGCTGGAGTAACTTTGTACAAATACAGAGTTTTGACCTGAGATTTCTAAAGTACCTTTCCTCCCACAGATGCTGCTGAATCCCCTGATTTTTTCCAGCAGATTGTTTGTCATGACCAATAAAAGATTGCATGAGCAGGTGATTCTCAGGTGCTTTGGGAAACTAGCACAGTGAATTGGAATTTGTTAATTATTGTCACATTCATTAAGATGGGTTGTCTTGCATACTGTTCATTCAGATCAAATCATTGCACTATGTATTGAGCTAGTACAAGGTAAAGCAAAAATAGAATACAGTTATAAAGAAAGTACAGTGCCGGTAGACCATAAAGTGCAAGATCGATTAAGATTGAGTTCACCTTGGCATACTAGGAAACCATTCAATAGTCTTATAACAGTGAGGTAGTAGAAGTTGGCTTTAAGCCTACTGGTACATGCTTTCAGAAGGGAGAAAGGTAAAATGTTCAGGATCTATACTTCTCACTGCCTCAGTAAGGCAGCCAGCATAATCCGAGTCCCTGATGTGCTGAGCTGTGTCTATAACTCTCTGCAGTTTTTTTGTGGTCATGAGCACAGTTGTTGCCATACCAAGGCATGATTCATCTAGGTAGGGTAGTTTCTATGGTCTTTGATAAAAACTTGTAAGGGTTGTTAGCAACATGCCTAATTTCCTTAGCCTCCTGAGGAAATACGCATATTAAGCTCTAGGCTCGATGTTGTTGGACCAGAATAAGGCTATTGGTGTTCACTCCTAGGAGCTTGAAACTCTCAGCCTTCACCAGGATTTTCAGCAGCGGCCGATTAATGATCTGAAGCTTGCGAAGATGTAGCTCACTCAGGTTCACTGACTGAGTACATGAGGCATCGATTTGCAGCAGTTTGGTGCTTTGAGCAGCAGCCAATCAGCGATTGGGATTGATTGGCAAGAACAAATTAAAATAAGGCAGGGGGCAGTGGAGCGGCCATTGTTAGAGTGAACAATGTTAGAGTGAGATTTTTGAGGCTTTAGGTCTTTGAGGCTTCAGTGAGGAGACGCTTAAGTGAGAGGAGGCAAAAATGCAGTTTGTAGATTTTATTCCCCCCCCCCCCCCCCGCCCGGTTATTGTTTTCCTTCTTAATATTTCCACAGTTAATATAGTAGGGACACCAGGCAGGATAGTTAAATGCTCCTCTTGTGGGATGTGGGAAGGTAGGGAGACCTCCAGTATCCCTGACAGCAACACTTGTGAGAAGTGTATCCAGTTGTGGCTTCTAATACTCCATATTAAGAAACTGGAGCTGGAACTGGCTGAACTCTGGATAATTCAGGATGCTAAGGGGGTGATAGGTAGGACATATAGCGAGATGGTTAAACACCAGATGGAAGACACAGGTGACTGGGTGACAGTCTGGAAGGAGAAAGAGGTTGAATAGCCAGTGCAGAGTGGCTATCTCCCTCAAAGTGGTAGACCACTTTTGATACTGTTGGGGGTTGGGGGGGGGGGGGGATAACCTAGCATAGGAAAGTCACAGTGATCAGGTCTCTGACACTGAGTCTTGTTCTGTGGCTCAGAAGAGAAGGGGAAGAAGAAGCAAGCTGTGATAATAGGAGATTTATTAGGGGAACAGAAGGGAAGTTCTGTGGATGAAAACGAGATTCCCAGATGGTATGTTGCCTCCCAGGTGCCAGGGTCTGGGATATCTCAGATCGTGCCCTCAGTATTCTTGAGTGGGAGGGTGAGCAACCAGAGTTCATGGTCCATGTGGATATCAATGACATGGGTAGGAAGAGTGATCAGGTTCCACCAAGTGAGTCTGGGGAGTTAGGTGCTAAGTTAAAGGACAGGACTTCCAGAGTTGTGATCTCAGGATTGCAGCCCATGCCAGGTGCTAGTGAGGCCAGAAATAGGAAGATCATACAGTTTAACATGTGGCTAAGGAGTTGGTGTAGGAGGGACAGCGTCAGATTTTTGGATTATTAGGCTCTCTTCCAGGCTCTCTTCTGTACTGAAGAGACAGTTTGTACCTGAACTAGAGGGGAACTAAATAATCTTGCAGATTCTAGCAGGAAGGTATGCTAGAGCTGCACGGTGGGGGCGGGTGGAGGTGGGGCTATACTAAAGTTACAGGGGGATTGGGAACCAGACAGTCCAAATAATTAGTGGAGAAGTTGTGCAGATATATGTTAAGACCTCAGACAAAGTCGGGGATCAAAAGGTTGAGCATTGTGTGACTAATGTCCTGAGGTGTGTATATTTCAATGTAAGGAGTATTGCAGGAAAGGCAGATGAGGTGAGGGCATGGATAAACACATGAAATTATGATATTGTAGCCATTAGTGAGACTTGGTTGCAGAAGGGGCAGGACTGGCAACTAAATATTCTGGGATTCCATTGTTTTAGATTCAGATTCAGATTATTGTCATTTAGAAACCAAAAATGCAATGCAGTTAAAAAATGAGACAAGGTTCCTCCAGAATTATATCACAAAAGCACATGACAAAACAGACTACACCAGAAAATCCACATAACGTTTGGCAATCCCCAATCCAGCATCCGGAGAGGCTGCTGTGTATTAATATTGCGCTACCATCTTAGCACGTTCCCCGGAAAGGAGCTCCAATCCCCCCCAGACAAGACAAGACCAAAAACTAAAGCTACAAGACCTGCACAAAACCACATAGTTACAACAGTGCAAACAATAGCATATTTGATAAAAAAAACAGACCATGGGCACAGTAAAAATAGTCCAAAGACTATAAGTTCAAAAGAAACCACCACACAGTTTCCACAAGTCCTCAGGGTCCCGATAGACTCGTCATCCCACGCAGGCGGCAGAAGGGAATACCCCTGCTATGGACTTCCACGGCGCCGCCCGACTCAGCCTCGCAGACGCAACACACACTGAAAGCGCTCCGACCGCAGTGGACTCCGAGTCTGTCGAACCTCCGAGCCTCTGACCATCTCCTCCGGCACAGCTTCTCTGAGCACCATCCTCTGCTGAGCGAATTAAGACGCCCCTGTCAACGGCCATCGACAACGCGACCCCGAGGACTGGGGGCCTGTTCTTCCCAGCAGAGACCCAGACCTCACAGCAGCAGCAGCAATAAAGAAGGTCTTCCTGGAGATTTCCAGATGTTCCTCCGTGCCCCCACGTCCGTTTTTCATCTGATTATGATTGTGCACGGCACCCCGCTTCACAAATAGCAGATAATCAGCTCCAGAGTGGCCGCTGCAAGCTGCATCGCACCGCCATCTTGGATTCAGATAGATGTGACAGAATGGAAGGGACTAAAAGAGGAGGGGTGGCATTACTAGTCAGGGAAAATGTCGCGGCAGTGCTCAGCCAGGACAGACTTGAGAACTCATCTTTTGAGGTTTTATGGGTGGAACTGAGGAATGAGAAAGTTATGACTACAATAATGGACTATATTCTAGACTGCCCAACAGTCTGTGGGATTGAGAGGAACAAATTTGTAGAGAGATTGCAGACCTTTGTAAGAAATATTAGGCTGTTATAGTAGGTGATATTAACATTCTACATATTGACTGGTCTCCCATACTGTAAAAGGACTTAGATGCAAATGTCTTCAGGAAAGTTTCCTTAATAAATACATAGAAGTCCCAACAAGAGAGTCTGCGATGTTTGCTATCAGGGAATGAGACAGGGTGGGTGACAAAAGAGAGTGGGAGAAGATTTTGCAGCTAGTGATCATAATGCTCTTAGTTTTAAAGTAAATATGGAAAAATAAACACAAAGTACACTGCAGATGCTGTGGTCAGATCAACACGTACAAACAAGCTGGATGAACTCAGCAAGTCGGGCAGCATCCGTTGAAAGGATCTATACACGGCCTCCTCTACTGCCATGATGAGGCCAAACTTCGGTTGGAGGAACAACATCTCATATACCGTCTGGGTAGTCTCCAGCCCCTTGGTATGAACATCGAATTCTCCAACTTCCGGTAATCCCCTCCCTTTCCCTTCCCCCATCCCACCTTCACTCTGTCTCCTCTTCTAACTGCCTATCACCTCCCATGACTCTGCTTTCTTCTACTACCCGTAGTGCTTTCCCCTTAGATTCCTTCTTCACCTCTCCTGCCTATCCCCTCCCTGCTTCCCCTCCCCCACCCATTGATCTTTCCTCTGATTGGTTTTCCACCCTCCCCCCACCTTCTTTATAGGGCCCCTGCCCCTCCTTTAGTCCTGATGAAGGGTCTCGACCCGTAACGTTGACTGCTCCTTTCAACGGATGCTGCCCGACCTGCTGAGTTCATCCAGCTTGTTTGTACGTGTAAGTATGGAAAAAGGTGGGTCTGGTCCACGGCTTGAAATTCTAATTTGGAAAGAGGCCAATTTTGATGGTATCAGAAATGAGCTGGCAAATGTGGACTGGGACAGGATGTTTTCTGGCAAAGGTGTATTTGGTAAGTGGGAAACCTTCAAAAGTGAAATTTTGAGAGTACAATGCTTGTACGTGCCTGTCTGAATTAAAAGGTCAAGATAACAGATTTAGGAAACTTTGGCTTTCAAGAGATATTGAGGCTCTGGTTAAGAAGAACTAGGAGGTGCATAGCAGGTACAGGCAGTTAGGAACAAATGAGATTCTTGTGGAGAAAACAAATGCAAGAGAACACTTATGAAAGAAATTAGGAGGGTTGAAAGAAGGCATGAGGTTACCCTAGCAGACAAGGTGAATGGGAATCCTAAGGGATTCTACAGATATGTTAAAGGCGGAAGGATTGCGAGGGACAAAGAGGATCAGAATGATAATCTGTGTTTGGAGCTAAAAGAGATGGGGGAGATCTTAAATGGATCTTTTGCATCAGCATTTACTCAGGAGACAGACACAGAGTCCAGAGAAGTGAGGCAAAGCAGCAACGAGTTCATAGACCCTATACAAATTGCAGAGAAGATGTTTGCTATCTTGATGCAAACCAGCGTGGATAAATCCCCAGCATCCCTAGCAGAGATATTTAAGTTATCCTTAACAACAAGTGAGATTTCACAAGGCACTAAAAATAAACTGGGAAATTCTAGGCTGGTGAGCCCTGACATCAATAGTGGGAAAGTTATTGGAAGGTATTCTCAGGGACCAGATATATGAGTATCTGGATAGACATGGACTAATTAGGGATAGTCAGCATGGTTTTCTGCATGGTAGGTCATGTCTAACCAATCTCACAGAGTTTTCGCGGAAGTTACCAGGATAAGTTGATGAAGGCATGGAAGTGGATGTTGTCTATGTGGACTTGCAAGGCCTTTGTAAAGATCCTGCATGGGAGACTAGTCAAGAAGGTTCAGTCACTTTCATTCAAAATGAAGTAGTAATTGGATGGGACATTGGTTTTGTGGGAGAAGCCAGAGAGTGATCATAGATGGTTGCTTCTCTGACTGGAAGCCTGTGACTGTGGAGTGCCACAGGGATCAGTGCTGGGTCCGTTGCTTGTTATCTATTATCAATGATCTGGATGATAATGTGGTTAACTGAATCAGCAAATTTGCAGATGACACCAAGATTGGGGGTGTAATAGTGAGGAAGTCTATTAGAGCTGGCAGTGGAATCTGGACCAGCTGAAACGTTGCAGATAGAATTTAATGCAGACAAATGTGAGGTATTGCACTTCAGTAGAACCATCCAAGGGTAGGTCTTACACAATGAATGGTAGGGCACTGAGGAGTCCAGTGGAACGGGGTCTAGGAGTACAGGTTTATAATTCATTGAAAATGGCAGAACAGGTAGATAGGGTCATAATGAAGGCTTTTGGCACATTGACCTTCCTATGGGATATTATAATGAAGTTGTACAAGATGTTGGTGAGGCCTAATATGGATTATTGTGGGCGGTTTTGATCACTACCTACAGATTTGATGTAAATAGGTTTGAAAGAGCACAGAGAAAATTTAAAAGGATGTTTGTCGGGACTGGAGGACCTGAGTTATAAGGAAAGATTCAATAGGTTAGGACTTTATGAATAGAGCACAGAAGATTGAGGGGAGATTTGATAGAGGTATACAAAATTATGAGGGCGTAGATAGGGTAAATGCAAGCAAGCTTTTTCTACTGAAGGACTAGAAGAGGTCATGGGTGAAAAGTGAAATGTTTAAAGTGGAACATGAGAGGAAACTTCTTCACTCAAAGGGTCATGAGATTGTGAATCAAGCTGCCAGTGCAAGTGGTGCATATGAGCTTGAGTTCAACGTTTAACATAGAAAACCTACAGCACAATACAGGCCCTTTGGCCCACAAAGTTGTACTGAACATGTCCCTACCTTAGAAATTACTATGCTTACCCATAGCCCTCTATTTTTCTAAGCTCCATGTACCTGTGCAAAAGTGTCTTAAAAGTCCCTATCGTATCTGCCTCCACCGTCGTTGCCAGCAGCCCATTCCACGCACTCACCACTGTCTGTATAAAAAAACTTACACCTGACATCTCCTCTGAACCTACTCCCCAGCACCTTAAACCTGTGTCCTTTTGGCAGCCATTTCAGCCCTGGGAAAAAGCCTCTGTCTATCCACATGATCAATGCCTCTCATCATGTTATACACTTCTAAGAGAAGTTTGGATAGGTACATGGATGTTAAGGGTATTAAGGGCTATGGTCCAGGTGCAGCTTGATGGGAGTAGGCAGTTTAAATGGTTCAGCATGGATTAGATGGACCGAAGGTCCTTTTTCTGTGCTAAATATTTGTATGACCCTATTTGGAGACAAGAGCATATGCATCATCCTGATCTTTCCCATCAAGCCTATACTCCTTTTGCTGACATTGAGGGAAAGGTTGTGTTGTCATAACGCGCATCACTTGGGTCTCCAGCTTTGTTATGTGAGATACGACCCACTCTGGTGGTATCTACAAACTTTTGTATGTGGAATTAGAGCAGAATCTGGCCACACAATCATGTGTGTACAGGGATTAAAATAGGCAGCTGAGAATGCAACCTTGTGGAGTATGAGTGTTTAGAATAATTGTGGTGGTGGTGTTGCATCCTGCCCCTATTGATTATGTTCTAGTGGTCAGGAAGTTGTAGAAGAAGGTGTTGTGCTCCAGGTCTCAAGAGTCTGGTGATGTTTTTGTATGGAATTCAGCAGGGTGATTTATTGATGCTGAAACCTCATAAGCAATAGTCATCAATAAAAATTAGTTTCACGTATTTAACAACAAAGAGCTTGGCATGCAGAACTTTAATTGATTTGCTTGCTTTTTTACCATTGTGAAAGCAGCTTTGTTTACTTATTGATACACAAGGAGCTCAGTGTCTCAAGTAATATTCATGGGGGAGGGGAGAGAAATTATTGATATTTAAAGATCCTGGTGCAGGGTTTCAGCCTGAAACATGGATGATTGCTAGCCACCACAGATTCTACTTTACTGTTGACTTCCTCCGGTAGATTATTTAGACCATAAGAACATAACACAGAGGAGTGAAATTAGGTGATTCAGCCCATCGAGTTTACTCTGCCATCCCATCAGGGTTGATTTATTATCCCTCTCAACCCCATTCTCCTGCATTCTCCCTGTAACCTTTTACGGCCTTGCTAATCAACAACCTATCAACCTACGCTTTAAGTGTACCTAATGACTTGGCTTGCGTAGCCACCTGTGGCAATGAATTCCACAGACTCAGTACACTATGGCTAAAGAAATTCCTCCTCATCCCTAAAGGAAATGGCCCTCTTTTTTGAGGCTGTGCCTCTGGTCTTCAACTCCCCCACTATAGCAAACATCCTCTCCACATCCAGTCTGTCTGGGCCTTTCAGTATTAATTTAGGTTCAGTGAGATTCCCCCCCCTCATTCTTTGAAACTCCAGCGTGTTTAGGCCCAGAACCATCAAATGCTTGTCATGCATTAACCCTTTCGTTCCCAGAATGATTCTCATGAACTCCCCTGTAACCTCTCCAATGCTAGCACATTTTTTCTTCGATGAAGGGCCCACAGTTGCTCACAATTCTCCCTGTGCTGACTGACCAATTTCTTTTAAAGCCTCAGCGTTACATCCTTGCTTTGCATTTACCTTCCTTAACACTGACTTAACCTGCAAGTTAATCGTTTAGGGAATCCTGCATGAGGATTTTCATGTCCATTAACACCTCTGATTTCTGAGTTTTCTCTCCATTTAGAAAACAGTCTGTGTCTTTATGCTTTCTATCAAAGTGCATGACTGTACACTTCCCTGCATTATATCCTGTCTGCCACTTCTTTGCCTATTCTCCTAATTGGTCTAAGTTTAAGTCCTTCTGCAGATTCCCTGTTTCCTCAGAACTACCTGCCCCTCCACTTATCTTCATTTCACCTGTAAACTTGGCCACAAAGTTATCATTTCCATCATCCAAATCATTGACATATAATCTGAAAAGAAGCAGTCAAAATACTGACCTCTGCAAAACACCACTAGTCATTGGCAGTCAACCAGGAAAGACTCCCTTTGTTCTGACTCTTTGCCTCCTATCTTTGTCAGCCCATCTTCTGCCCTTTCTACTATCTTTCCTGTAATATCATGGTCTCTTGTTAAGCAGCCTCATGTGTGGCACCTTGTCAACGGCCTTCTAAAAATCCAGGTAAATAACATCTGCTGAATCTCTTTTTGTCTATCTTTCCTGTTATGTCCTCAAAGAATTCTAACAGATTTGGTAGGCAAGATATCCCGTTAAGGAAACCATGCTGATTTTAACCTATTTTATCATGTGCCTTCAAGTACCCTGAAATCTCATCCTTAATAATGGACACCAACATCTTCCTGATTACTGATGTTAGGCCAACTGGCTTCTTACTCTCTGAGGTGTTGTCCATCTGGTCTAGGTGACTTATCTATTTTCAGACCCTTAGTTTCCCAAGCACCACCTTTTTACTAATAGCAACTACACTTACTTCTGCCCCTGATTTTGACTTTATGACATTCTGCTGGTGATTTCCACAGGCAACACCAAAGCAATATACATATTAAGTTCATCCACCATTTCTTTGTCTCCCATTCCTACCTCGTCAGTGTTATTTTGCAGTGGTCCAATATCCACTCTCACCTCTTTTTGCTCTTTATATTCCTGAAAAACCTTTTGTATCTGCTTTTAAATTATTGGCTCACTTACCTTCGTATTGCTTCTTTTCTCTCCATATTGCTTTTTTACATACCTTCTGTTGGTTTTTAAAAGTTTCCCAATCCTTTACCTTTCCACAAATTTTTGCTATATTGTATGTTTTTATGTTAGCTTTGACTTCCCTTATCAGCCACAGTTGCCTCATTGTCCCTTTAGAATACTTTTTTGGAATGTATCTATCCTACACCATACAAATTGCCCCAGAAACTCCAAGCATTGCTTTTCTGCCATCATTCGTGCAAAGTGTCTCCTTCCAATCAACTTTAGCGTCTTCTCTCTAATGCCTCTGTAATTCATTTACTCCAGTGTAATACTAACATACCCGATTTTAACTTCTCCCTTTGAAACTCCAGGATGAATTCTATCTCATTATGATCACATGATAGTGATTTTCAAGGAAATTATCTGGAAAGTTGATTAAGGCAAGGTAGTGGATGTTGTCTGCCTGGACTTCAGCAAGGTCTTTGACAAGGTTCCACATGGGTGGTTGATTAAGAAGGTTCATTCGCTTTTGGCATTCAGGATGAGGTAGTAAATTGGATTAGACATTGGCTTTGCAGCTGAAGCCAGAGAGTGGTAGTAGATGGGTGAGTCTCTGACTGGAGGCTGTGACTAATGGTGTACTGCAGGGATTGGGGCTGGGCCCTTTGTTGTTTGTCATCTATATCAACAAACTGGATGATAATGTAGAAAACTGGATTAGCAAATTTACTGGTGACACCAAGATTGGGGGCAGACTGGACAGCAAGGAGAGCTATTAAAACTTGCAGCAGGATCTGGACCAGCTGCAAAAATTGGTTGAAACATGGCAGTGAGAATTTAATGCAGCGTGTGAAGTGTTGTGCTTTAGAAGGACAAACCAGGGTAGGATGTACATTGTGACCTGTAGGGTGCCGAGGTGTTTGGGAGAACAGGGGAATCTGGAACTACAGATCCATACTTCCCTGAAAATGGCGTTACTGGTAGATGGGGTCATAAAGAAAGCTTATGGCGCATGGCCTTCATAAATTGTATTGAGTATAGGAGTTCAAATGTTACATTGAATTTGTATAAGACATTGCTGAGGCCTTATTCAAGTATTATCTACCCTTCTGGTCACCTAACTGCAAGAATGATATCAGTAAGATTGAAACAGTGCAGAGAAAATTTATAAGGAGATTGCCAGTACTTGAAGACCTGAGTGAAAGGGAAAGGTTGAATAGGTTTGGACTTTATTCCCTAGAGTGTAGGGTGATTTCGATAGAGGTATACAAAATTCTGATGGCTATAGATAGAGTAAATGTGAGCAAGACTATTTCTACTAATATTAGGTGAGACAAGAATGAAATCTTACTGATTAATGATGAAAGGTGAAATGAGAGGGTACTTCACTCAGAGGGTGCTGAGAGTATGGGACAAGCTGCTAATGGAAGTGGTGACTGAGTGTTCAATTTCAACCTTTAAGAGGAATTTGGATGCATACATGGATGGGAGGGATATGGAGGACAGTGGTCTAGGTGCAAGTTGATGGAACTAGCAGCACACTAGTTCAGCCCAGACTAGGTGGACCAAGAGTTGTATTGCTCTGAGACTCAATGACACAGCCTCCTAAGGATTCCTTTACCTCAAGCTTCTTAATTAAATCTGGTTCATTACCAAACACCCAATCTAGAATTACCTTTCCCCTAGTGGGATGCTCTAAAAAACCTCTTGTAAGCATACTAGAAATTCTCTCCCTTGGCAACCAGCACCAACCTATTGTCTATTCATCTCCTCTTTCAATTTTGTCTCATTATGTTTACTGCAATTTTACCCCATTATCTACCTATCCTTCCGCACAGTCTTACTACACACTAGCTACTCCATCCTTAGCCCAATCACTCTGGTTCCCATCCCCCTTGCCAAATTAGTTTAAACCCTCCCCAACAGCTCTAACAAACCTGCCTGCAAGGATATTTGTCCCCCTTGGGTTCTTACTTTCACTGGCAGCAATCTTGAAAGTAATCTTGATTACTACCCTGGAGGTCCTGCTTTTCAGCTTTTTACCTAAATCCCTATATTTTCTCTTCAGGACCTCATCCCTTTTTCTACCTATGTCACTGGTACCAATAGATACTATGACTTTTCACCCCCCTTTAGCATGCTGTGAACCTGATCCGAAACATCACTGACCCTGGCACCTGTGAAGCAACATACCATCCGGGTATCTCTTTCCTGTCCACAGAATCTGCTGTCTGCTCCTCTAATAATGAAATCCCTATCACTACTGCTTTCCACTTCTCCCCTACCCTTCTGAGCCACAGAGACAGACAGTGCACAAGATCAGGATTAAAGTGATTTGATTTCATTTTTTTTTACCAACAGAGCCACCCTATCCTCTCTGCCTATCTGCCTGTCCTTTCAATACAATGTGTGTCTTTGGATGTTAGCTTCCTTCTATGATCTTCTTTAAGCCATGACTCAGCAAAGCCCACAATGCCATACCTGCCAATCTCTTAACTCTGCTACAGGATCATCCACATGATCTTCTCCAAAAGCTGAAATCCTGCTCCCCTGTGCCAATTCTTCAGCCATGCATTTATCTGCCAAATCATCCTGTTCTTTCCCTCACTGGCATGTGACACATGCAGCAATCCAGGGATGACTACCCTTGAGTTCCAGTTTTATAGGTTTCTACCTAACTCCCCATATTCTTTCTTCAGGACCTCATCATTTTTTCTACCTCTCTCATTATTATCCTTCCCACTTACAATGCCGTGGACCCATTCTGAGACATACCTTGACCCTTACACCTAGGAGACAACATACCATCTGTTGTCTCTTTCATGTCCACAGAATTCCTTGTCTGCTCCTCTAAGTATGGAATCCCCAATCACTACTGCACTCCTCTTTTTTTTATCCCCCACCCATCCCTTCTGAACAACAGACCCAGATTCAGTGCCACTGTCACTGCGGCTTTTCCTTGGTGAGTCGCTTCCATCCCCACCCCCAACAGTATCCAAAGCAACGTACTTGTTAGTGAGTGGAACAGCCGGCTGCAGGAGCCACAGGGGTACTCTGTGCTGTCGGCCTATTCCCTTTCCCTCTCATGAGAGTTACCCAGCTGCCTGCCTTATGCAACTTAGAGATGACTACCTCTTTATAGCTCCGATCTATCACCTATTTGTGAGCTAAAGGTCATCCAGCTGCAGCTCCAGTTTCCTAACAAGTTTACACAAAGTACACTGCAGATGCTGTGGTCAAATCCAGACGTACAAAAAAGCTGGATGAACTCAGCAGGTCGGGCAGCATCCGTTGAAAGAAGCAGTCAACGTTTCGGGTCGAGACCCTTCGTCAGGACATGTCCCGACGACGCTTTTTTGTACGTCCTAACAAGTTTGTAAGGAATTGCAGCTCAATGCACCTCATGCAGATGAGTTATCAAGGAGACTGGAGATCTCCCAGAGTTCCCACATCTCACACAAAGAACATACCACTTTCTCTGGACTCGTGCTCACACACTAGTTATGTACTTGTAGACAAAGAAAGGTATTTTAAAAATAACTTAATAGAAACTTAATTAGAGTCTTAGCCTCTTCTGGCCTAAGCCTCTTGAGCCAAAGCCTGACTACTCACGCACTAGCCCTCTCCCATCAAGGCCGCTCCGCTTGCACCTCGTTTGTTTTTATTTGCCTTTGCCAAGTGCCTAGTAGATTGTCATGATTGAAGCCTACTGAAAAGTCTCAAAGGGCCCTGAGCTCTTTTTAAATCTCCTGCCATCTCTCCCACGAGCGAGTGCTCACGATGATTGAAACCCACTGAAATTATTTGCTGCTTCATTTACCTAGTGTCTAGTTGTTCAGTTTTTGTTAGTTTCTGTCATTAAAGAGTAAAACCATACTCGATACAAGTACTCAATGTGAGAATTTTTCCACAAGATTTTGGACATGCATTCATTTATTTTCTCTAATTATTTTTGCTTGGCATTCTCCTTTCATACTGAGATTGATCATTTTCATACATAAACTTAGGCTACTAATGGATATTTCCCTGGCTACAATGATTTTGAAGAAATTGTTTATTTTCAAAGTATGTGTAATTTAAAAAAATATAGGACACTACTAAAATCACTATATTTGCAGACATTTTCCTTATTTATTTTAGTTTTTTAGTTTTTGAAGAATATCATGTAAATGGTGGTAATAATTATTGATAAACTTTTATCGATGTATCTGAAATTTTGCAGGCTGATCCCAAAGAGGTAATTAAAATGGTCACAAGGCATGTGACTGAAAATGCAGACAACAGTTGGTCAGAAGAAGTACAGACATTAATTCATCATTTCAACTACTACAATCAATTGCTGACTGATTTCACACAAGCTCAAACACTTCAAGGACTTGGCAAAGGTGTGGATGTGCAGCGATTTGCAACAGATAGCCAATACAAAAGGGAGACAATTCTAGGTTTAGCAGAGTAAGTATCAAATTGTTATGCAAAATTATTCCAGTCAAACTCAAATTATGCAAAGACCAATAACACAGTACTTGCCACAATTCAACAGTCAATGAACCCTTAAATTTTGCTCAGTTCTTTCCAAAAGAAATTGGTAAAGGTAAGCAATGAAAAATACCAATTCCTTCAGGTTTATCACTCAAAAGGAAGAATATCTCTGCCATTTTTTAGGGAAACCACAATGCACAGGAAGAAATCAGCTGATTTGACTTCAATGCTATTTGTTAAGATATTTGTTCTGAATAATGTCAGCAGACTCTGGAAAGGCATTCTATAGAAAAAAGGAATTTCCATTTTCAATTAGTAACATGTTTTACTAAAAATCCTCAGAGCAACTTATGACATCTCCTGATGTGTGGTAACAGTATCATTGTTATCTGTAAGATTCTATATTGGGGATTAATGCTTTATTTTCTGTACCCTTCGTCTTTTTTAAATTAAATTCCTGATGTAATCAGTTTGTATATATTACTGAAAATGCCTACACCGCAGGTCACAGATAACAACTCAGAATGACTGTCCAAACATCAGGAGATGTCAGAAGTTGCTCTGAGGATTTTTAGTAAATCATGCTACTAACTGAAAATGGAAATTCCTTTATCTATAGAACGGCTTTACAGAGTGTGCTGACATTTTTCAGAACAAATATCTTTACACAATAAGATATCAGATTATATATGACCTCATCTTTTTCTTCAGAAGTTTTGTTCCCATATCCCTCCCTCTCATTTTTAAGTGATCAGTGTCTTGCAGAGAGCAGCGCCCCCCTCAATTTATTGTTTCTTCAATTGAAACTTCTGTTTTAGCAACTGCTAAACTCGCTGTGCAGGCTTTGTGCAAAACAGTCACATTGCATTAGACTTTCAAATCTCTTAGTATCTTGCCCTCCAGTTAGTCCTGACGAAGGGTCTCGGCCCAAAATGTCGACAGCGCTTCTCCTTATAGATGCTGCCTGGCCTGCTGTGTTCCACCAGCATTTTGTGTGTGTTGTTTACACTGCATTAGATTGTTTCATTGATTGATTGATCATTTAATGTCATTTCCAGTACACAAGTGCAAAGAAGAACGAAATAATTGTTACTCCAGATCTGATGCAGCCCATAAAAACACAATAAGATAAAGAACATAGTACAGTAATAGAAAAACACAATAAATATAAAAACACACAATAGCTTGTATACACCATAAAGTGTATATACCATAAAGTGACACGAGCGCATAGGAGTGTCTGTACATAAGATGACTGACAGGAAATGATAAAGTAGTGGTGGTGGGAGATGTGGATTAGTGGGTGGTGATATTGATCAGCTTTACAGCTTACGGAAAGTAACTGTTTTTGATTCTGGTGGTCCTGGCGCAGATGCTACGTAGCCACGTCCCTGATGGAAGTGGGACAAACAGCCCATGAGCAGAGTCAGCGGGATCCTTTATGATGTTGCTGGTCCTTTCCTGACACTTTTCTGTATATATGTCAATGGCGGATAGGCTGGTGATGAGTGGGGCTGTTCTGGCTACCCATTGTAGAACCTGCCTCTCCGCCACAGTGCAATTTCCATGCCATGCAGTGATGCAGCCTGCTGGGGTGCACTCTACAGTGCATCTGCAGAATGACATGGGTATAGATGTGCAGAGTCCATTCTCTTCAGCCTCCTCAGCAAGTAGAGGCATTGGGCAGTTGCTTTAAGCTGTTTTTAGTTGACATCACACTTTCCTCAGAGCTACATAACACAAAATGCAGGAGGAACTCAACAAGTCAGCAAGCATTTATGGAGGAGAATAAATGGTTTAAGTTTTGGGTCGAGGCCATTCATCAAGACAGGAAAGGAAAGGGGCAGGAATCAGACTAAGAAGGTGAGGGAGAGGAAGGAATACATGGTGGGGGTGGGGTGAAGGGGGAATGAAATAAGATGAAGAAATCTGAGAGGACAGTGGACCATGGAAGAAATGAAAGGAGGAAGGTCATTAGATGGTGGTGATAGGCAGATGAGAAGAGAAAGGAGTAAGAAGATAACCAGAATGGGTAAAAAAAAGAGAGAAGATGGAGGAGGAAGAAATTACTAGAAGTTAGAGAAATCAGTATTCATGCCATCAGATTGGAAGCTAGCTAGATGGAATATGACGTATTACTTCTCCATCTTGATTTTGGTGTCATCATGGTGTAGAAGAGGCAATAGACAGGCATCAGAATGGGAAGCCAAATTGAAATGTGTGGCTTTTGAGAGATCCTTTCTTTTGTAGAGAATAAAGTGAAACTGCTTGACAAAGTTGTCCTCCAGTCTGCTCCGAGAATCACCAATATAGAATTTGCTCAATGTAGAGGCCTCACTGGGAGCACCAGATAAAATGGATGACCCTGACCGACTTGCAGATGAGGTGTGGCGTCACCTGGAAGGTTAGTTGAGGTCCTGAATGGTGGTGACGGTGGAAATGTAGGGTTAGGTCTGGCACTTGTCAGGCTTCCAGGAATAAGTACCAGGAAGGAGATTGTTGGGGAGGGACGAATGGACAAAGGAGTCACATAGAGAGCCATCCCTACAGAAAATGTAGGGGGGTGAGGAAGAGAAATATGTGACAGCTGATTGTGCGTTTAAGTTCCAATCTGGAGACTTGTTTTTATTTCATGCACTGTGATATCAGTGCCATCTATTGACTTCCCAAACTGACGAGATTAAGCAACTTTGCAGCTTGAATTTCTGCAGTCTGAGGTGAGATTGCCTAGAAAAGCTTATTAAGTTGGTTTCAGGATTTTGATCCACCAGTCAGCTATCTCTTTTCAGGTCAAAATGGTGCAACCTAGAGTGAGCTCAGGTGGTGATATTCTCATATCCTTTTGCTCCTGTCTCTCTCAATGGTGGGGCTTATATTATCAGGCATGCTCTTGAATGCTGTCTTACTGGAGAAGCTCATTGCCATGGTATTTCCATGGCACAAATGTTATTTGCCACTTTTGATGCTTACCCCACTTTTGAACTTTACAATGTTTTAACTTGGGCTTCATTATCAATGGATTGAACTGAACAGTCACCCCTGAAAGTCCCCACTTCTGACTCTGTCGTTGAGGGCTGATCATGAAATGGATGTTGATACTGTGCATAAGCAAGTGAAAGCATCTTCCTTTGTACTCAGTATGACTTCAGCAAATAAATCTCCATCATAAAAGGTGGAGCTACTTGGCATATTGAGGAGGTGCTTCTCTATCATAAACAACTGCCTTCCAGTAGGATGACACAATAAACCCTAACCCATCTAAGGTGAATATAGAACTTAATCGTACTATATTGGTACACAGGAACATTCAATTAGCATCTCAGAGTAAGTTTATCTATCATTATAATGTTGTTAATTGTGGAAGCCGACTGTCAGCAAATTGAATGCTAGTTTTCCTTAGCTGCAAAAATGACTACAATTAGCAATTATTTTATTAGGTGGAAAATGCTTTGGAATATCTTGGAATATATTAAGTGTCATATTAACACAAGTTTTATTTTTTCTTACAATCACCTTTATTTGATGACCCATTCTAACAAATGGAACTGCCTCAGGTCCTGTTCATTGGAGGGTGGGGGAGTTAACAGAAATCAGATGGCAACACTCTCTCATTTCTTTAAAAAAGCATTTTTTCTTAATATCTTCAGTAAGCCTTCTTAAAAATTGCAATATAGAAGTGTTATAACGTGGAGAGTGGCAAGAGGTTTGATTGTTGGGCTTCAGATCACTTAATTTATCAAGAAAGGCTGGAAAACTAAATCTGCTTCCAACAACAGAAGATGATTGAGAAGGGATGTTTTAAAATGAAGATGGGATAGTGATGTATAACTGCTGCCAATATAAGAGAAATGGTCACAAATTGGAAAAGTACAACAAACTATGCTTGAAGTCTGTGTTAAACTAGCAATTTTAAGCAAGAGAAAATCTGCAGAAGCTGGAAAACCAAGCAACACACAAATGCTGGAGGAATTCAGCAGGGCAGGCAACATCAGTGGAAAAGAGTAAACAGTCAACGTTTCAGGCCAAGAACCTTAAACAGAGCTGGAGAAAAAAGATGAGAAGTCAGAGTAAGATGGTGTGGGGGATGGGAGGAAGAAATACAATGTTGTAGGTAGTAGTTCTGGAATGAAAAGCATCACCTTGAGAGCAGATGTGACAGAGAATGAGGAATTGAGAGGAGATAGCATCTGCTAAGCAAGAGATTGCCAATCACAATGTTTCTTCTATTGAAGTGCTCAACTGATAATGAGCTTTGTACTTATAATTGTTAAGTGTTTGGCCCAGAATATACCGGCAAAATAAAGGTGAGTTTTCTTAGAATTAATATTTGAAAATCTTTCTGGCAATTTATGGAAATGAAAATCATTTGCAAATCATGAATTTTGCTTTGCTATTTTGTTACTCAAGGCTATTGGCTCAGAGCTTCTGAGACTATTGGTTCTGCCTATGTGGCATTCACTTGCTCTTACAGATGCATGTCATAAAGAGGTGTTGGTTGGAAGTTTAATTGGCCACTATTAATTGCCATGGAGTGTAACTGAGTGAGAGAACCAGGAGGGGATTTGATGGAAATTAAAATGGGTAGGATTTGTATAAAAAGCTACGTGTGGACTCATTTCTGTGTTTTATTTTATGTATTCATACATACAGCGCGGAATAGGCCCTTCCACCCCTATGTGCCACGCTGCCCAGTAATCCCCAAATTAATCCTAACCTAATCATGCGACATTTTACAATGATCAATTAACCTACCAACTGATAAGATTGTGGGAGGAAACTGGAGAACCCAGAGGAAACCCACACAGATACAGGGAGAACATGCAAACTCCTTTCAGGCAGAGTTGGTGGGAATTTAACCCAGGTCGCCTGTACTATAATGTGTCTCACTAACCACTATGCTACTGTGCCACCTTAAAGTCATACCTCTATGACTTGCTAGCATGCAGTTATGTGTTAATCCAGAAATTACCATGTGCAGCTTAAAATATTTAAAAAACTTTCTGCGAATGCTCATCTCTTTTCTTTACAACGTTGCTACCAATATAGATCATGATCTGTGACTGTTCACACATGAATCATGAAGGTGTTACAAATGATGAACAACTCTGATGGGCAGAAGGGTACAAAATCGCCAATGCCCCCCCCCCCCCTTTTAGAGAATCGCAAATCGCTGCTATTTCGATGCTGTTATCAAGGAAATAAGAGAGACAAAAGGGACTCTGTTAGGGCAGTTGTTATTGATGACAGTTCATGAAAGTTAATGAGAGAGAGGCACTGCTAAGGTAGAATGTCTCCTCCTAACAAAAGCGGAACGGAACCATTGATTACTGCTATTGTCTTTTGGAGAAGGATTGTGTACTTGGTACTGTTCTATTCATTGAAACCCCTCAGGGGACAACCAGAGTGGGCTGGTTTGATGGGTTACATCACCCTAACCTGATTGACACCTGAGACCCCGTGAGTGGGGATAAAAGTAAGGTCTGGGGAACACCCCTCAGATGCACCAGGAGAAACGCTAGTGAGCAGCAGAAACCCACGAGACAGTGTGGGACATCGGAGACCAAACGAAGGGTCGGTAAATTTTAACTCACAGTGTTTTGTAGCAAGACCGGTGGGGGCTTGTGTGTGTGTCCACCCTTGCCTGGGTGACGAGTCCACCACGGAAGAACGGTCTAGCTAAAGGACGGAGGGGTCATACATGAATGGCCACAACAACAACGCATCGATGGATCAAGATCATAAAGGAAGGTTGACAAGATAATAGCTATTACTGTTCACACGTTCTCTCTTCTCTCTCTTTCTCTCTCTCTCTCTCTCTCCCCCCCAACTGAAACACCGCGACCAACAACTACCGCAGCCTGCATGAACTGAACTGAACTTTATATTTTCATCTGACAATTCATTATCCCCTAGACAACGATAGAGCTTGTTTCATTAATGATTATTATTATACCCACACTTTTAAGTTTAGTATTGCTAATGTATATTCTCTGTATATTCGCATTGATATTATTTTGTATATTTTTGCTAATAAATATTGTTGAAAATAGTAACACCAGACTCCAACGGACACTTCTATCTTTTCTGGTAAGACACCCAGTTACGGAGTTCGTAACAAAGGTCATAGATGGGGTGAATGTACTAAGTCTTTTTATTTCGAATACTTCAGTATTAATACCTCATTGTGCAGTTGGATCCTCAATTTCCTCACTTGCAGACCGCAGTCAGTTCAGTTTGGCAATGACATCTCCTCCACAATCCCTATCAGCACAGGTGCACCACGAGGGTGTGTGTTTAGCCTTCTTCTCTACTCACTTTCTACTTAAGTCTGTGTGGCTCAGCACAGCTCCAATCCTATATTCAAGTTTGCTGAAGACATCACTGTCATTGACTGAATCAAAGGTGGTGATGAATCAGCATTTAGGAGCAAGATTAAAATCTGACTGAGTGGTACCACAACAACAACCTCTTACTCATTGTCAGCAAGACCAAGGAGCTGATTATTGATTTCAAGAGAAGGAAACCAGAGGTCCATGAGCCAGTCCTCAGTGGAGAATCAGAGATGGAGATGATCAGCAACTTTAAATTCTTTGGTGTTATCATTTTGGAGGTCCTGTCCTGGGCCTAGCACGTAAATGCAATCAGGAAGAAAGTACAGCAGGGTCATTACTTCCTTAGGAGTTTGTGAAGATATAGCATGACGTCTAAAACTTTGACAAAATTCTACAGAGGTATAGTGGAAAGTATATTGACTGGCTGCATCAAAGCTTGGTATGGAATGTTACGTTCCCCAGTAACCAGGTAATTTACCAGCAAAGATAGACGGGTCCGCTGAGCCTGGTGCTACTATTTTCAAACGTTTTATTCATAAAGGGGCACACACATATGGTTAATACAAAACATTCAGATCATATACATCGTCAAAACTCAATCTAAAGCATAGGTGTAGTAATAATCAATCAAAAATGAGCTCTATCGTTGTCTAGGGGTTAAACGATTTGTCCAATTGAAATATAAAAGTCTCGCCAGTTCATGGAGGCTTTTTGCCTCTTGAGGGACCGCTGCGTGTTCACGGGTTGGACAGAGAAAATAAACTTGCCAGCCTTCTGGACTCAAAGCTTGAGATCGAGAACGGGAGTTCCTCGTTGTCAGTCCGAACTCCTCTTCGGGGATATTAGCCACTCGATTCCCTAGCTAGGGGATCCGAATCACACGTGGCTTCCGAGCAGCTTCCCGTTATTACGAGAGGAATGAGCGATGGTGTCCGTCTAGTGCATCGCTGGAGTACTGCCTCCAGCGGTCTCCTTTTTATCATGGCTGGCAGATTTGTAAATGTCAATCAAGGTAGGGTGAGGCCATCCCCCACACCACATTGCCCGAGGGTGTCCATGTCCCTGATATCTGGCACGTACTATAGAGTTGCAATTCACACAGGTGCCTCTAAGAACAATGGTCAACTCCGTGGCATTGTCTCTCATTTCCTGGGTCCAAGACCCGAATTAATAGCGATCTTGCGATTCTCTTGAAGGAGGGGGCTGAGGTCATGACACCTCCCCTCTTAAAAGTTTTTTTACCAGCGGTTAAAAACAAGTTGGTACAGGATCTTTTTTTTTGGACTTTAACATACTACACAAGCTTTTCTCTTCACAGAGTACTACCGTTATACATTCCAGTCAGTATCTAAACAGGTAACAATTACAGTGCCCCTTTCTTTAATATCTTAACATCACGTACCGTACTAAAGTCTGGTAGCACCAAACTTCAGCTCAATAACCACCTATTTTTATTTATTTTCTTCAGCAACACAACTAAGGAGGTGTGATCTTAGCTTAGGTGCATCTACAAAAGTTTATACAAATACTAATCGTTTCGGTCGTGTTATTTCACCGGCAGGTCTCCAAAAGGGTTGTCTTTATTAGTCACCGGCTTGGGCGCAAACCCGTACAACCGGCGTCGCTGTTTAAAAATGACAATTTCTATTAACCCTCTTCTCTTTCCCGGGGAGTCCCCCCGTGGGGAACCTGAGTAATTTGGCGAGGTACTCTCCCGCCTTTCCTTTCCTCGAGGGTTATCCTCTTAACTCCGTGTCCCCAACCTAGTCCATCATGGGAATTTCCGCCCAATTCCTTAATGCTACACAGGTAGTTAACCCTTTTGTCAAGACCATACAGGCTGGTGTGTTTTAGTTCGAACCTTTTTCTCCGGCCGCATTTAAATTTTGGCTTCCTCACAGCGCTTTCTCGAATAACAATAGCGTGTGAGGCCCCTTTACATTCCAAATCAGCCTGTAATCGATGCGCAGGCATCAATCTAGACTTTAACTTTTTCCCATTCGATTTGGGAACTACAGATTTTCCGTTCTCCTCCACAACAACAGTTATCTCTCCATTCGTAAACTCCACCTTAACTCTGAACACCCCCTTCAGCACAGACACCTTCTTTCCCGAACCAAGTCTATCTGATCCAAAAGGACGGCCGTCTCGTCCAGCTGAGTCAAATACCTCAGACTTCTTCTGAGCTCCGTGACTAGGTTCAGGACCACGTGCATCCCCATCTTGGACACACTCAAACGGGGCATTGGCCTCTTCCAGGCTTTCGATACCCGTACCCTTTTCAAATTCTAAATTCCCCTGATCCTCCCAGTTACTCTCTGGGCAACTCACTTCCGGAGTAACCTCAACCCCGCGGGCTGAAACAACCCCATCTGCCAACCCAGCAGACTTCTTCAAGGTAATGGCATCCTTTTCATCTAGGACTGCCCTCATCTCATAATCGGGAACACCTTTATAACTCTCAACTTCTTCAAATAGGGCTGCCACCCCATACAGATCATCCATGTCCAGTTCTGGACCTTTTAACAGCTTTATCTGTTTCTCATCTTTGTTTCCTACCTCTAGGATCTTTCTCTTCGCTAAGGGAGGATCTACCTTCTCTCCCTTACCCCCTTTTACGTTACTATTCCTCGTTCTACCGCCCTCGAAACCCTTGTAGCACAGGGTCGGTAAAAACGTCTGAGCCAATTTTAAACTGCTCGCTTTCTCAGCTGCCGTTCTCGACAGGCTGCGAGTGTCCGCGCATGCGGGATAGCTCGGGGACTCTATGGGCGGGGCCTCAACACGCACCGGTCGGCGGGTCATAGTCATGGCCGACCAAACTTTTCCTCATGCTAAATCGTTCCCAAGGAGGACGTCCACATCAGTTCTCAGGAAATCTGATGGCACCCCCATTTCAACTGATCCATACACCAGCTCACAATCCAAAATGACCCTACGCAAAGACACCCTTTCTGTCCCTTTTCCTATTCCTCTCAGGGCTACCTCGCCCGTCGGGGGTCCGAATGGTAATACGTTACGGCTAATTAATGATAGCTCCGCCCCCGTGTCTCTCCAAATCCGTACGGGGATAGGCGGGTCCCCCTTCCTCACAGACACGGTTCCGTGTGACAGATAAATCTCCGACCCTTCACGCTCTCTGCTCCCCTGGGACCCTCTTGCCGATTTTCTGATTACCACTGCACACCCGATAGGGATCGCTGCTCTCTCTCTCTCTGGCTCCTTTCTCTGACCAAAGCATTTAGATGCAATATGACCCACCTTTCCACAATTAAAACAGGTTAAACCAGGAAATATCCAGGTTTCCTGTCTGTTATCCTCACTTTTTCTGCTAGCTCCCGGCGGGATCTCCGCCTTAGCCGGCGGGTTTTCCCTACCATTCCGACGGTCTCTCGGGTAACTTTTTGGCGAGGAAAACTTTGTCTTGTGGGTTAGGGCATATTCATCTGCGAACCTAGCAATTTCTGAGATGGACTGATTCGTCCTCTCATTTAAATACATTCAGATCTCTTCCGGAACACAACCTTTAAATTCCTCAATCAAAAATAACTCCCTGATACACCCATAATTCTCGGCCACCTTTTCCGCGGTGCACCAACGGTCCAAGAGCACACCCTTCTCATGGGCTAGCTCGGTATACGTTTGATTCCACCCTTTCCTTAAATTTTGGAACCTTTGTCTATACGCCTCAGGTACTAACTCGTAACCTCGGAGAATGGCCTCCTTTACTTGATCATAATTCCCTTCCCCTTCTGGGGGCAACGTGGCATATGCCCGCTGTGCTTTCCCTCGTAACACACTTTGTAACAACGCCACCCACTGCTCTCTGGGCCACTTCTGATTCACTGCCACCTTTTCAAAAAGCAAGAAGTAACTATCAACATCCGTCTCCTCGAAGGGGGGGACCAATCTCAACGCCCGACTAACATCAAACCCCTCCTCTCTCTCTTGCCCTTGATCTCTTCGCTCTTGCTTTCGCCTGTCCAGCTCCAATTCATGGCTCCTTTGTTTCTCTTTCTCTTCTGCTTCTGCTTCTAGCTGCTTTAGCTGGAGCTCATGACCCCGTTTCATCTCTAATTCCTCTAGTTTGAACACCTGCTCCCTTTCCTTTTCCTTTTCCTTTTCCTTTGCAGCCCGTTCCTCAGCCTTTTCCTTTGCAGCCCGTTCCTCAGCCTTTTCAGCTGCTTCTAGCTGCTTTACTTTAAGATCATGGTCCAACCTTACTTTCTCCAACTCTGATCTGTCCCACTCGCTAATTTCTTTTCGGGGATATTTTCCAAATCCTCAGCTGCAAACACCTCCTTTTCAATGTAATACTGATTTATGACCCCTCGCACTTCCTGCTTTTTCATTGATGACCTCACCGCTGCGAGGCCTAACCCCTTTGCCAGATTTACCAAGTCTGATTTGGTAGCCATCCCTAGCGCCTCTACAGTCGGGTTTCTCATAAATTCACCCACATCCATCTTTGCTGGTTTCCTGTCTGGCTACCTGCGTAACCAGATTTAAGTTTAGACTTACAGCACGATTCACTGACCCTCCCCTTTGGTTTCAAATCCGGGACGAGCAACCCACTTGTTACGTTCCCCAGTAACCGGGTAATTTACCAGCAAAGATAGACGGGTCCGCTGAGCCTGGTGCAACTATTTTCAAACGTTTTATTCATAAAGGGGCACAAACATATGGTTAATACAAAACATTCAGATCATATACATCGTCAAAACTCAATCTAAAGCATAGGTGTAGTAATAATCAATCAAAAATGAGCTCTATCGTTGTCTAGGGGTTAAACAATTTGTCCAATTGAAATATAAAAGTCTCGCCAGTTCATGGAGGCTTTTTGCCTCTTGAGGGACCGTGTTCATGGGTTGGACAGAGAAAATAAACTTGCCAGCCTTCTGGACTCAAAAGCTTGAGATCGAGAACGGGAGTTCCTCGTTGTCAGTCCGAACTCCTCTTCGGGGATATTAGCCACTCGATTCCCTAGCTAGGGGATCCGAATCACACGTGGCTTCCGAGCAGCTTCCCGTTATTACGAGAGGAATGAGCGATGGTGTCCGTCTAGTGCATCGCTGGAGTACCCCCTCCAGCGGTCTCCTTTTTATCATGGCTGGCAGATTTGTAAATGTCAATCAAGGTAGGGTGAGGCCATCCCCACACCACATTGCCCGAGGGTGTCCATGTCCCTGATATCTGGCACGTACTTTAGAGTTGCAATTCACACAGGTGCCTCTAAGAACAATGGTCAACTCCGTGGCATTGTCTCTCATTTCCTGGGTCCAAGACCCGAATTAATAGCGATCTTGCGATTCTCTTGAAGGAGGGGGCTGAGGTCATGACAGGAAACACCAATGCCCTTGAACAAAAAATCAGACAAAAATGGTGGATACAGCCCCATCACAGGTAAAGAATGGTTTAGAGAGAAATGGGCCAAAATGAGCAAATGGGACCAGCTTAGATGGTCAACTTGGTTAGCATGGATGAGTTGAGCCAAAGAATAATAGTCCTTAAATTTCAATTGTTAAAGGAGATGAGCAATGAGTTCCCTTGTTCATTTAGACCACAAATGCTCAATTAACAATAGTTCCACATTTAGTAATTCACATGCAAAGACTTATTTAAGTTGAAGTGCTATGCAAAACCTTTCACTCCTCGAGCATTTTTCCACTTCGGGTATGTTTTTATTCATAACCCACAGCAGTGTTTTAATTGTTGTGACTTTTCAAAACTTTTCTGGGTGATTACCTGTTTTATTCTCTATAAATCTGAGCATATTGAAAACTGCCTGTAACTCAGCACATTTCAAGTGAAATGGGGGACTGATAAAAGGCCTTAGACTGAAATGTTGAGTTTTTATTCCACTAGATAAATGCTGCAATGTGATCTGTTGAGTTTCTCCAGCATTTTGTGTGTGTTGCACAAATAAGCTTCTGCATTTGGTATACACCAGTAATACCTGTTGTCTATAAAGAGTTTTATAGGTATTAGTTTTCCAAACCCAAGGTGCTTACTGAAATTTCACTAATTTTCTTATCTTCAACAGTGACTTTGGCAGGAAACTATGGAGACAGTGATTTTCAGCCACTATAGTTGTAAATTGATTTATCTAACTATTTGTTTTATATAATAAATTGAATTTATTGACAGAAAGATACAAATTCCTAAATTTTCTGCATTTTTAAAATAATTTCTCCTTTCATAGAACATTGGAAGAAAATGTGTATAAGATCTCTCTATCATTGGCTCAGCGTTACAATATCCCCCTCTGGGAACTTTACATGACACATTTGGAATTCCTTTTCACAGATAGTGGGTAAGTAGCTATAAAAACTAAGCAGTACATTCATATTAATATCTCTTTTATTTCACATATTTGTAGGCATAATTCTCAATGTTCATTTGCCGTGAAGAAGAAATGATAGCAATTCCAGAGATTGGATAGATGGGATTTTATGCTCAGATGCAACACTGAGCTCACTGCTTAAGTCCAAAGTAAATTTAGATTTGTCTTTTACAGTCCTCTACTCTCTCACTGAGAACTTCTTCCCCAGAACTCTTACTGTGACGTCAAAGCCCAGACAGTTATAAGAGATTCATGCTGCAAGGCTTCAGAAGCTCAAGGAAAGGCTGAAAGTGGTTCTGAGCAAAGCCCCAAATGAGATGGACTTTTACACTTGATTTATTGACAAACAAGCTTTCCTTCAGGACAGAGGAAGTCTTAACTTTAGAAATCATCAGTGTGACAGATTGACAAATAAGGCTTTAGGGAGCAAAGGAACTGCAGGCTTCCCTTCCCAGTAGAGACTTGTGCTAAAAATGTCCACACAAAGCATTTTCTTGTAGGAGTTGCTGTAAAGCAATCAGCAGCAAGAATTGGCTCAGTTTTTTTTTGTAGCAGCCATAGAGAATTGTAGTGTTTTAGACTGACAACAACAAACTTGGCTTAGACTGGGGAGCTAAACCTCTGATCTGTTCTGATGCTTTTCAACATTCAAGATTGTTTATTGTCATTCTGCAGTACCTACGTGTAAAGGAGAATGAAATGATTGTTACTCCAGATCCAATGCATCATTAAAAAAAACACAGCATACAGAACACAATATAAAAATGCATTAATTATATATACGATCAGTTTAAATACCTGGTCTGATCATATGTGCATGAAGTGACAGGAGTATCTGTATATAAGGTGCAGTGGGGTGATTTAATAGGTGGAGGTGTTGATCATCCTGATGGCTTGGGGGAAGTAACTCCTTTTGAGTCTGGTTGTCCTGGTATGGTTGCTGCATAGCCTCTTCCCTGATGGAAACGAGGCACATAGTCCATTAGTACGGTGGGTGGGATCTCTTGGGAAACATTTTACCCACAGTGTAATTAGGGAGAAATGACTGCTATAATATCATAAAATGGCTCATGTGTCAAGAGTAAGAGATAATGTGGGTGGAGTGACTGATAAAAGGATTAATTTACAATAATTTATGCTAACTTTACAATGGGTGATTTAACTAGCATTAATGAATACCTAGTCTCTGCCGATGGTGATGTGGCATCCACACCCGGACTTCAGAGTAAGAGGTCGCAGAATCGAATCCAGCCAGCTCCTTGCAAGAGTTCTGCCTGTGCTGGGTTGAGCGTCAACCTAAAAACTCAGCCTCATAAAACAGACAAATGCTTAAGAAACAGCTGGCCGATGCACTAAAAAAGGTGCGGGGTGGAACTCTATGGGTAACTAGCATGTGGAAATGCACTGAAGCTCATCTTCTCTATGCAGTAGATGGTCATAACAAATAAGCAGCATAAAACTGAAAGGACTTATCAAAAACCTACATTGAAGCTATCAGCAGTGCAGCAGTTAAAACATTTGTTCTCAAAAACTCACTCCATATTGGAGTCCCAGTACTCGGCATCAATTTGCTGAACTGCACTTGTGGCATAGTTTGCTTAGGTTTCAGCTAAGTGGTATCTCCATACTGATGTCTCCACCTTGTTTATTTAAAGATTTTGATTGAAAAATCCAATCACTGAAGCCTACATGGAACCTTTTGTTTTTAATTTCAGGCTTTCAACTAAAGAAATTGAAAGTCGAGTCTTGACTCTTAACCTTTTTGATGTATTGAAAAGCAAGCCAGAAGCATTTCATGAGCACATGACAAAGTATGTTTACCCAGGGATTGATGGTATGGATCACATCCGATTGCTTTATTATTTCACTCTACTTGAAAGTTGTGGCTGTGCTGAATTGATGAAACAACCCATCAAACCAGACACTCATGTAAAGTTGCTGAAAAAACTCAAGGTCATTGCTCCAGGTAGGGGTACTTGGCTTTTCAAAGGTTCATTTATTTATCTATATTATGTAGTCACAGGGCTTTTGTTAGATGTTTTATTATGTATTATTAAGAGGCTCAAGAGAGAAATAAGTCATTAATAAAATTTTCTAAGTATTCATTTAGGACATCACCTAACTCCTCCAACTTCAGGTGCATGGTTCTTCTTTTATCCCGATCAGTCCTACGTTCACTCTAGTCATCTTTCTGTTCTTTACATACAGCATATGCACAATGCCTTGGTGTTTCCCTTAATCCTACTCACCAGGCCTATAGAATCATAGAAAACTAAGGCATGGAAACAGGCCCTACGGCTCACCTAGTGCATGCCAATAAATTAATCTGCCCAGTCCCATTGACCTGCACCCCTGCATACCCCTCCCATCCATGTACATATCCAAATTTCTCCTAAATGTTGAAATCGACCCTGCATCCGCTACTTGCGCTGGCAGCTCCTTCTACAGTCTTGCCACACTCTGAATAAAGAAGTTCCCCCTCATGTTCCATTTAAACTTGTCACCTTCCATGCTTAATCCATGACCTCTAGTTGGAGTCTGTGGAAAAAGCCTGCTTGCATTTATCCTATATATACTCCTGATAATTTTGTATACCTCTATTAAATTTTTCCTCAATCTTCAACTTCTAGGGAATAAAATCCTAACCTTTTCAACCTTTTCCTATAACTCAGGTTATAACTCCTCAACTCCTGGCAACCTCCTTGTAAAGTTTCTTTGCACTCTTTCAATCTTATTTACATTATTCTTGTAAGCAGATGAACAAAACTGCACAGAATTTTCCAAATTTGGCCTCACAAACATCTTATACAATTTCAACATAACATCCCAAGTCCTGTACTCAATACATTGATTTATGAAGGCTAATATATCAAAGGCTTTCTGAACGACTATCTACCTGTAATGCGACTTTCAAGGAATTATGGATCTGTATTCCTTGTACTCCTCAGTGTTCTACCGCTCACTGCTTAAGACCTACCCTGACTGGTCCTCCCAAAATGTAACACCTCACACTTGTCTGTATTAAATTCCATCTACCATTTTTCAGTCCATTCTTGATGTCATCCACAAATTTACTGATCCATTTTCTCACATTATTATCCAGATATAGATGACAAGCAACAATGGACCCAGCACCGATCCCTGTGGCACACTAGTCAGAGAGGGAACCATCTATTACCACTCTCTGGCTTCTTCTGCAAAGACAATGTCTAATCTACCTCATTTTGAATACCAAGCGACTGAACCGTCTCATGTCTCCTTCTAGTTCTCCCAAGTCCCGTCTTCAGCTACCTAGTAACTCTCAAGAATTCTGTTTGATCTTTGCTTCATAAAACTGAAATATGCTTCTTACTTCCTCTTGACTAAATGTTCTACTTCTCTTGTTAGCCATGTTTCCTTCACCTTACTGTCCTTTGCCTGCCTCAGTGGGACAAACTTATCCAGAACCCCATGCAAGTGTTCCCTAAACAACCCTCACATTTCCATTGTACACTTCCCTGTATTTATCCTCCTAAGATCCTGCTTAAGCAGCATCATAATTTGCATTCTCCCAGTTAAATACTTCTCCATAGCGTCTGCAACCAACACTTGTCCAAGTCTGTTTTAGAGGACAGATATTTAATAGGTAAAAGTGAGGAGCAATACTTAGTACAAAAAAGACTAACTTTTAAAGGAAGTCTGTTTAAATAGTGAAGTAAGAAAGGGATCCAAGGATATGTATTTAATAATTATTAAATAATGAAGATTAAAAAGGTTTTTTAAAGCAACCACTATCACAATATTTTAAAAAAGGGACAATGTTTATATTTTTAAATCACATTTAGTGGAATACCACACATCACATAATACTCATCTTCATTTTCAATTAAAAGCCATACTGCCACTGGAAAGGCAGAAGTAAGAGTTAAAAAAGAAACCGAACTTGAGAGGTTTCAGTCATTAGGAATGACAGAAAGAGCAGGAGCCCACTTCTGGAACATTGAAGGCTAAAGACTGAGCTAACAGTGGTGCAGAAATCTGTGTCGTTCATTATTTTTGTTACATTGTTCAGAAACTGAAGATACTAAGCGGATTATTATGCATTCAGAGTTTATTTAGGATAACTTGAATGTTTGTAGGTGACTGAAAGTATTATTTTTGAATATGTCTCATTCTTACTAATAAGGTCATATGATAAAATTGTATTTGTAAAAAAGTACTTATTTGTTCCTTTTGTATGCTGACTTTGTTTCATTTGTTCTTTATTAGACCTTAATTATAAGAAGCTGACAGATGGAAACACTGATCCTTTGGAATCATTAGAACCGGTTCTCACTAGCCAGAATGTCTTATCAATTTCCAAACTGGCTTCCAAAATTCCTGGGAAAGATGCTATAATGCTCTCTCCAAATCTCATCTATGCTACATGGCTTTGTAAGCTTTTTTGGATTGGAGATTTCCAGCTTATTAAAACACCACCACAGACAGTAACCGAATGGTTGCATGCATATGATACATGTGCAAAGTATTTTGACAGGCTTTCTCCTGCGAATATTATTGAATTTGTGGATGACATCACCTTCTCTGCTAATGCTGTAAACAAGGTACTTAAAAATTTTTTTTTGGATGCAAGAGGGGAAACGGAATCATATTTACTTGAAGCTAAACGTGTAAGTGGCAGTTGCAGCACGATATGGAATTCCAACAGTGGCAGATCTAATAGAACTTGTGTGCATTTCTAATTTCAGCACTGTATAATAACAAATCAAGGTATGTTTCCCACAAACTAACCTGCAACCATGTTAAGACTTCTACCTATCAACTTTGAATGTCACTGTAACATCCAGTGAGCTGATTTAGCACAATTTGACTACAACTAGAGGTTGTGGGTTAAGGGTGAAAGGTGAAAAGTTTTAAGGGGAACATGAGGGGAAAGCTCTTTACTCAGAGGGACAAGAGAATGTGGACAAGTGGCCAACAGAAGAGACAGCTGCCAGGAAGCTTGATTCCAGCGTTTAAGAGATGGTCGGATAGGTACATGGATGGTAGGGACATGGCGGGCTATGGTCCCAGTGCAAGTTGATGGGAGTAGGCAGTTTAAGTGGCTTGGCTTGGCGTGGACTAGATGGGTCATAGGTCTTACTTCTGTGTTGTGCCTTTCTATGACTATGATTCTGTCTCTAATCTTTAGAACATTAAATTTTAGTTATTTAAGATTCTTATGACCAAATAATCATTTTGGGATAAGATAGAAGCTGAAATATCAAATATTTTACAAGCATTTATTATTGTCACATGTACCAAAATATGGTGAAAAGCTTGTCTTGCCTACAGTTCATACAGATCAAATGATTACACAGTGCATTAAGGTAGAACAAGGTAAAATAATAATAATGCAAAATAAAGTCTAACAGATACAGAGTAAGTGCAGTGAAGGTAAACAATTGGTGCAAGTTCATAACGAGGTAGATTGTGAAGCTAAGAGTCTATTTCATCATACTACTGAACTATTGTAACAGCAGGACAGAAGCTGTCCTTGAGCTAAGACAGGTTTGCTTTCGATCTTTATTGTTTTCTGCCCAGTGAAAAAGGAGGAAAGAGAATGTCTGTTGTGGGTGGGATCTTTATTTATGCTGGCTGCTTTACTGAGGCAGTGAGAAGTGCAGACAGAGTACATCGAGGGGGAGCTATGTGATGTACTGAGCTGTATCCACAACTGCTGTTTTTTGTTGTCATTGCAGAGCAGTTGCCATATAAAGCTGTTATGAATCCAGATAGGATGCTTTCTGTGGTGTATCAATAAAAGTTGGTATGGGTCAATGGGGAAATGCCAAATTTCTTTAACCTCTTGAGGAAGTAGAGGTATTGGTGAGCTTTCCTTCCTGTGTCATATAAGTGGTTGGTGACCAGCACAGGCTGTTGGTGATGTTCACTCCTCGAAACCCTTTCAACTTCAACACAATGATGTAGACAGAGGCAAGTGCACCACCCCTTTTCCTGAAGTCAATTTTCGGCTTGTTTGTGTTGTTATTGAGGAAAAGGTTGTTGTCATGATACCATGTTACTGAACTCTCTGTCTCTTTCTTAGTACGTATGTTTCTAAGTACATTTTCCTGTACTCAGACTTGTTATGTGAGATATGACCCACTACGATGGTATTACCTGCAAATTTGTAGATGGAACTAGAGTAGAATCTGGCCAGGAGTTTATATGGAGTAGAGTAGAGGGCTGACAACATAACCTTGTGGAGCACTTGTACTTAGAATAATTGTGGCACAGGTATTGCTACTTATCCCTACTGATTGTCATCTGTTGGTTAGGAAGTGCAGTGGAGGCGTTGACTCCCAGAGCCTCTAGTTTGGTGATGGATTTGCTTCAAATAGAAAGCAGATCATGTCTTGATATGTGCCAAGGAACTAAATTGCATCTGCTTTTTCTTTCACTGCTATGCATTTGAAAATATTTTTTTCTTTCTTGAAACACGTGACTATTTTAGGCTGTTTAGGATCATTCTAAAAATTATATTGAACACTTCCTTCCCAGGTGGAAATCTGAATTCCATATCTAGGACATACAAGAAAATATAATTCCCCAAGCAATGCTTGAGAATTCTGGGGAAAATTAATTACATGCCATTACCCTGTGAGCCACACCCCATTCTTACAGTTTCTACCATCTTATCTTCCTCCACCCCATACTGAAAATACTGGTCCATGATCTTTTCTTCACAGGCTTCAATTCCCTTTTACTTTTATCCTCTTCCACCACAACTCCTGATCTGTGCTACCTTCCAAGAGGACTGATCATGACCTTCATTTTTTATTTTCTTCTCCCTCCACAAAATGTTGTGCCAAAAATGCGCACATACCCTTGAACCTATGATTTACTCACTGGCACTCTGAGTGTCTCCCCTCAGAAAATAATAAAGCTATGGGATTTAATATAGGGTTGGAACATGTGACCACTACTTGGAAAGTTCTCACTTGCAAATAGTGACTACATTGAGCACATCTGAATATTACAAGGCCCTGTCAACAACATCATACTTTTGACAGAATTTGGCAGTGACTCTTTCTAGAAAATTCGATGCTGTTCTGGCTTTATTATTGAGCACAGGAAGTCACATGTCCAGCATAGATGCCAACAATAAAGCACTGTCTCAAAAATAAGTTTCTCAAATTGATAAGCAATGCAGGCAGCCAAATTTCCTTTAATAAAGAATGTGAAGAAAATTCATTATTGAAACATTACATATTTTGTAAACAGCAAAATGTTTAATAAATCACTTTTTGAATTTTAATGTAGAGGTTACAACTTTGCAGTGTTAAACTTAATAACATAATGTGATTATAATCTGATGTTTCAAGTCAATCAAATATCTTTTAATAAGATAATTCAATGTTGTTTCAGCAAAGTTTTTAATTGTGGTTCCTGATAGGTTGAAAGCATTAATCTATTCAATATTCACTGGAAATTGACAATTTCGATTTTTCTTGGAATGTGCCAATCACTCATTTTTATGTATGCTGCCAGTATTTATTGATTTAAAAATCCCTAAAAAGATGTTACTACACAATTAATAATCCTACAACCAAACAGCGTATTCAGTGGTGGCACAGTGCTTGAAAGCTGTCCCTCAGCTTCAGCAATCCAGGCTCAGTCCTGACCTCCAGTTTGGTATCTAAAAAGTTTACATGTCCTCCCTCCGGCCATATAGGTTTCACCCGCATTCTCGAGTTTACTCCCATGCCCCAAGGAGATAGTTTAGTGTGTAAATAAGTATTAATGTCTGTGAGCCATTGGTGGAAATGTGGAGAGCATAAAATCGGATTAATGCAGCTTATTTTTACTGTTCAGTATAGGTTGCAGGTCCTGCTTCCATATTCTCTGAATAAACAGAGAGCAAAACACATAGATTAGGCCAATAAAACTACACTTGTTACTTCTTCAGCATAGGTATTGGGTGATGGATGAACTATTGTGTACTTTGTCTCAGAAATGTGGAAGAGATGAGTGTTGCTCAGAGCTGTAATGGTAATGGAAATTTAAAGATATATGGATAAGATTGCTACTCTGCTTTTCATCATCTGTCTGAAAGTACTGGAGATTGGTTTAGAAAGCAGGTCTTTCCATCCATCACTGTCTTGCAAACAAATAATGGGTTTCTCAACCTGTGGTTGTCATTCACTCAGTTCGCCACCAACTCTAGTTCATGCCTGGAGTTTTACTCAGTCAGAGACCACATGACTTGATTTGTGTCAACAACTGCTGATTTGCTTTCTGAATCCTCCACCCTGCTGTAATCGCTTTATGATCAACTGCCTCTCTCCCATTCTGTAAATAAAACTTTTTTTTATTAAAATATGCAGCTACTAGGAAACTTTACAACATATTTCATTATATTGGATTTCTTGAGTGGATATATGAATCAACCCATCCAATTTAACCCCCTCTTAAACTGACAGAAGTCTAGGCAAACGTTGTATGAGTTTTCCTCTATGTACTTCGTTGGCTGAAACAGTAAAGCAGCCTGTTACCAGAACAAATCAGTGTTTGAAATGGGCAGTTCATTAAAGATTAGCTTTATTTGTCAAAACATTGAAATATAATGTGAATGTGTTGTTTTGTTTCAATGACCAACCCTGTCTGAGAATGTGCTGGGGCAGTTGCCATATCTCCTAAGCTAACATAGCATGCCTACAACTTGCTAACCATAACTTTTATGTTTTTGGAATGTACTGGAAAACCCACGCAGTCACGGGGATAACATACATACTCCTTACTGACAGGGGCAGGAAGTAGACCTGAGCTGAAAACATTCTACTTAGATGTCTTCTCACTTTGGAGAAGTACATGATACACAGCAAGATACTTGAGAAGCTAATTGTTTTTATTTGTGGAAACTTAAATCTTCTGCATGAAAGTATCTCTCTCATTGTCCTGGAAAGTGAATGGTTCATGAAAGCAAGAAAAAAAACAGCAAAACAAAAACTACTTGACACAGATCTTTGAACTTTACCTGAGCTGTAGAGTAGGATTGTAATGGAATGAGACACCACCCACATGGATGTCATTCAAGCCAGGGAAGCATGTATCTTCTGTTCCAAAGGCAATGATATTCATCAGTAGAGTTAAGTGCATGCGTATGGGCAGGTTATATATAATCAGTGTTTATACACCTACAGATGGAAAGCATGCATGGATTATCTGGGGGCATATAGAAATCTAGTCATTGTGGAGGTGGGAGGTCATTTTCCTCTTGTGAAGGTGGTGGCCAGCTCAAAGTCAACATTTGCTAACCCGGCTATGGTGCAGTGTTTGCTGGCAGACTTTACAATTTCCAGTGCAACAAAGGCAGAAGCCACTCAAGGTATGAGTGAAAATGTTAACATCTGTAGTCCAATCTTGGATTACTGCCGTTGTGTCTTTGGATTCCACTGTTGGTGAGGGCTCAGTGAATGCTATGGCACCTTGTCAATCTGTCTTTCAGGTGCTCACCACTGGGGAGTGAAAGTGCCATTTTGGAGCACAGATCAACTGGCAGTGCATTTGATCCTTCCAATATAAGAACAATTGTGTTAAGCTTTGTTTTCTGTATGGATTCAGCTTGCTGTCATCTTAACACTAGATTCTGCTCTTGGCAGCACTCTGGAAGTGTCATGTCCTCCAGCAATTTGTCCTGCAGCAGACTGCTTGGCTGGCTCGTGTCCTTTCCAGGGAGAGGGATAGTAACTCTGTATAATCCAAAACAGCTTTCATCTCACACATGACAGGATTTGTACTTCCAGCATTCCAACAGTGTCCTTACAGTTCACTGTCAGCCAGCCAGCACAGATTGCTGCCCCTCGTGATGAGATTTTAGGCATTTGGTCCAAATCTGCATGTGGTTGTCTTGAACAGCAGTCAAAATGCTCAATTGTTCCATGTGACAACTATCCACCGGGGAAACCTAAAAATAATAGGGCAGACTTGTGGAGAATAGTCAGCATGGTTTTGGCCATGGCTGTATGCATAAAAAACGTTTGTCATGCTAACTTGATTCTTGATTCTGCCTTCCATGATTATGCAGAAGATCAATGAACAGGACTGACAGTATATAAATTGTTTTACCCTGATGATACTGGCTTTGTTATATTAGCATTTGCATATGCGTCATGTGTGTCACAGGAAGGTCAATATTGGGACTTATCCCAATTTCCAATTAAGGCTGATGAGGAGCAACCCTCCTGACCTACTGAAATGCTTGCATTAAGGAAACTATGCCGTTGAGAAGGGAAGAAATAAAATGAATAACTGTACAAGACAGAAGTAGAGTTCCCACTGTTGGGGATGTGTGGTCTAGAATCCACCTTGTACGTTGTGAAGCCCAAGCATGACCTACTTTTGTCATTCCAGATGCTGTAGGTCTAGGTGTCTTCCAGTGATTATCAAGACTACAGTGTATTCGAATTTCCTAAGAGCAACTGGGATTGGCTTTGTGAGGGGTGATAAGAAAAAAGCAGAGTCAAAATGCATAGTGTTTGAAAACTAGTGGGACTCAAAGTGATCAGAGCTGGAGCCTCAACTATTTATCGTTTGTATAAAATAATATGTCAAAAACGCCAGCTCCAGTTACAGCTGTGACATTTCACACAGTCTTGATCTTTTCAATGATTTCAAGTTCCCAGGCTTCGATCATCTTATTTTCACTAGGGTTGTCCAGTCTTTATACACCTCCAACCCCACCAGCAAGGCCTCAAATCTCTCCATTTCTTTCTGGACACCAGACCCAGCCAGTTCCACTCTACCACCACTCTCCTCCATCTGGCGGAACTGGTCCTCATTCTCAATAATTTCTCCTTCTGCTCCTCCCACTTCCTTCAAACAAAAGGTGTAGTCATGGGCACTTGCATGGGTTCCAGCTTTGTCTGCCTTTTTATCAACTAGGTGGAACAATCTATGTTCCAAGCCTACACTGGTATTACTCCTCACCTTTTCCTACACTACATCGATGACTGTATTGGTGCTGCTTCCTGCAGCCATGCAGAGCTCATTAACATTGCCTCCAACTTCCACCTTGTCCTCAAATTTGCCTGGTCCATTTCTAACACTTCCCTTCCCTTTCTCAATCTCTCTGTCTTTACCTAATACTAATAAAATTTGTAAGCCCCTGATCCTCTCATCGATTTCTCAAACTTCTGGTAATGCCCCACCTCCCTTTCACCATCCCCATTTCTTTCTCTCATTCTCTCTCTTTATCTGCCTATTTTTCTATCTCTCTATCTCCTTACCTGCCCATCATGTCCCACTGGTGCTCCTCCCTCTTCCCTTTCTTCCATTGCTTTCTGTCCTCTCCTATCAGGTTCCCCTTCTCCAGCCCTTTATCTCTTTACTTCACGTCTCCTCCTGTCCTGGTTTCACCTATCACCTGCTGCCTTTTCTCTTCCCACCTTCTTTCTCTGACATCTCATTTTTTTTTTTCTCCAGTTCTGATGAAGGGTCTTGGCCCAAAACATCAATTGTTTATTTTTCATGGGTGCTGCCTGGCCTGTTGAGTTCCTCTTGTTTAGCTATTGAACTTAACAGTTTCTGACAACCTCAAATTCCCTCCACTTTTTTAAACCACTATCTGACTGTACCTTTATTTTCTATATAAAGTACACATGTGGCACCATATATACCCTGAGATTCATTTTCTTGTGGCATCCTTAGTAAATCCATGAATATAATCAATGAAAGACCACACCCAACAGGGCAAACAACAAATGTACAAAAGACAACAAACTGTGCAAATACAAGAGAAAAAATGAAATAATGATCATAAATAAGTAAGCAATAAATATCAATATGTGATGAAGAATCTTGGAGTCTATAGATGTGGCAACATTTCAGTGATGGGGTAAGTGAAATTATCCCCACTGGTTCAAGAGTCTGTTATTTTTGAAGTAATTTATTTTCATGACACTCTAATACAGGCATTCCATCTCTCGATTACATTGGTCTGTTCATTTTACCATTTCTGATGAAGAATCCATCTTCCAAACCTTCAGCTCTGTTTTCTCCCTGATGATGCCTGACCTGAATAATTCAAGGACTCTGGGGATACTTGGGAAAGCGATGATCAGCCGTGATCTAATGGAGTAATAGAGCAATCTGAAGCAGTCATCTGGCCTTGTCTTACTTCCACTTAGTTTGCAAGATTTTGCTGCATGCATAACAAAGCATGAAACTCTCTTTAAAACTGTAGTATTCCTTGAGCAATCTAGACAGCTGAATCTTCCAAGGAGAATGATTTATCACTTTCCATTAAAGTTCCTCGTGGCTGTAGCTGTAATTGCTTGTACCCATTCTTGTGGAATGAGCCTGGAGTGGAGGAATGAGCATTCATCTCCTAATATAGCAATCTATTTTTGTCTTTGTACACAATCCAAACATTCAGAAGTGTTGCCCTTTGCAGTTCATATAGCACGTCTCAAATGCATTTGGTTTCTCATTCCCTGAATGTTCAGGTGCCATGCAATCTGGGCACATTCACAGCCCAAAAAGCATGCTGCTTCTTCCTTGAAGGGAAGGAGATAACCTCCTCTTTCTTTCACTAATGAATGTATTTGAGTAATACCTCATGCAGCTGTGTTCTATGATGTAATATATGCCACGCACCTAAACTATCCGTGGCTAACTAGTTCAGGATAATAGTGACTTCCAATCAGACAATTGTTAGTCAGGCATCCTTGTTGACAAATTACAAAGATCACTTGCTTTGGATTCTCCTTCAAATTGCATTAGTAGTTCCAATAATTTCTTCGAGTACGTACCTTCCCAGCCTTCCAAGAAAGACCTTGCCTTGAGATTTTCTCTTCCCGTTTTTTGTTTTGCTGGAGAAGACCACTAAATTTACAAAAGGAAACTTTCATCTTTGGTTTCAGCATAAGTGCTACAAGCTGTCCAGCAAATCTTCACAACACCAGTAACACTTTGCTCTAACCAATGGATACAAGAAAAAACAAGTTTTGCATCAAATTATACTTGCACGTAATTGATGATTCCATTAAAGAGCGCAGGTGCAGGTACTTATCCCTGATGTTCAGACCTCATTTCCTGTGAGTGGGCCACACTGAGTGTTAATTGCGCACATACATGAATCAGTTTTATAGTGAGGTGCCAGTGGGGCGTAGCAGGAGAATTGACTTCACCCTGTGTGTTCTGTGCTTCGTGCAAGTCTACGCACAATTGAAAGCCACATTTCAATCGATTGATGTCATTAGATCAAAATCAGCTTTCATAATAAAGCAAACAGCTGAGCTTCAATTCTGTGCCATTTAATAAAATTATTTTATGTTCTCTGATTGGAGATATATCTCTAATAATGTTATTATTGAATTACATTAATAGCTTTAAGTTTTTGCATTAAATTAATTCCAGGCAAGAAACTAAAGTTGTATATTATGTTCTGCAGAAATATACCAACACAGTGAAATAAACATAAGCAGTTACAAATGCATTTCCCCCCATTTTTATTGTGAAATCTAAATATTGAAAGAAAGTTCCAAATAGGTTTGACGCAAACTATTAACACGATAATTTACAATCCAAATTTAATAACGCATACCTTTTCTTAACACTGAGAAAGAAATCCTCGATGCAACAATTTGTTGCCAGCATCCTTTTTAATTTATGGAGAGGGTGTCCTTGTACTTCTGTCATTTTGATACTGAATGAACCTTTAATACTATATCTGATTTATTTTTTTAGCTGAATGTTGAAACTAGGATGGAGATTACTAAAAGAGCGATGATAGCAATCAAACAGATCAGTGAGAAGCGGCAGAAAAAGTCTTTGGAAGGCAACATCCCACCTGCATTTAATTCCCAGGGCAGCAATGAAGAGGCTTTGACTCATCTACAGCAATCGCTAGCTCATCTAGAAACGCTCAACCACAGTTTTGTACACTCCCTGAAGGCCAGCAACCAGGTAAAGCTAATCTTGCCCTTCTCAACCAACTGCACAATGTTTACCTTCCATAAAATATAAATTACTGGCATCTACAAGGCAGAATCTCTAAACATTATTTTTTGTGCTTAAAATAAAGCTGATTAGAGCCAATTAGCAGATATCTTTCATATATTTAATTTAAACAGCAATAGCTTTACTTCCTGAATAGCCATAACATGAGATTTGTGAGGTGCTTTCTTCTATTTCCTTTTCCTTTATTTCCATGTTAAACAAATTCCCATTAGCTATAATTTATTTCATTACTGGTTTGATGTCCTGTTCTCTCAATAATTAATGCGTCTGTGATTATATTCAACATCATCTTTTTCATGGTAACAAATCTGAGTTCAATATTCTTTTCCTTCAGTGAGTTGCCCAGTTCATGCTTTTGATGTGCTTCACTGCAGTAGGAATTATGTGAACTGGTGTGCAGTTTCTACTTATCCAATAATTGATTTGGTGCCTCATTGCTCTTTTCTTTCAGCAGCTGTCATTATGCTTTATGGTCAAAAGAATATCTTTGCATGCAGACTGTTCATATGTATGCAATTAGCCACTCTCATTTGTGATGAAGGTTGGTAATTGATGCAGTGTCAAATTGTCCAGTAGGCTTCATAGTTCCTTTGAGATGAATAAAAACTGTATCACATTTATTTTATTGAGTACTTCTCCAAAGTTGGGATTGATCTAAAACAGCATAACATTATGGAAAGGACTGTGTTTGACAAGTTTATCAAAGTCCATTGAGGATTTTTTTAGTGGCAAATTTGTGTTGTTGTGTGCTGTTTATTAGAAGTTTCTCTTGGTCAGGAGTGTACCAGGAGAAAAGAAATGATGTAAACTGGAGAAACGGAAGTGTTAGGTATGTAACAGATCCATTAGTTTCTGAGAAGATGTCTGAATATTTTGAATATAAACCTGAAACTTATGCTTGTTTTTCATTTTCAGAGCTTATTCCAAAAGTACTATCATTTGTATGACCTTTCAAGATCTGAGAGCACTAAGCTGTATGATCTGGCAGTTACTATGGTTCTTGATGGACAGTCTCTTGATATGATGCAGCAGTTGTTGCTGGTTGCCGTAGAGTCTCAAGATATATCACCGAAAGCTGTTGTACAAGATGCCGTGCAGAAGGTTATAAATTTGCTAAGGTAGGCTTGCAATCAAATATACTTACAGGTTTTGAAAATTAGTATTGCTGTGCTTGGACCATTTCCTTGCCTTGACTCAATGATCTTGAACAATTCTCATAATTTTCATTTGTACTGAATAACAACACACTTGTATTAAAACAAGGTAGGATGCAGATGTTACATAATTTGTTTTAAATCATAATTCTGCTTTAATTCTCTGTTGTACCGTTTAATGATGTTCATTCTTTGACTTGTTGAATTGTCTGAACATTTTCATATCAATGCCCCGTGACTACTGCTTATAGAAGAAGCCCAAAGTTTAAGCTAAAATTGCAGTTCTGACCCCTTCTTCAGGACTCTTTCATTAGTGAAAGCAATCCAACATCAACCTTGTTAAGCCCCCTTAGAAATTTTTATGATTCTTTTATCATTCAGCAAGGAAAGCAAGTGCAAAGCATAAAGTCTCTCTTGAAGGGACAGCCCTATCATTCCAGAAAGTACTCTGGTGTTTCTCCTTTGGATTCCCTCTATTGTTATGGTAACCAACCTGTATGCAGTATTCCAAGTATGGCCTTACCAACACCATGTACGATTACAACAAAACTTCCTTGTTTTAAGCTCCAACCCCTTTGAAATTAAGGCTAAAATACTGTTTGCTGTCTTAACTACTTATTGGATCTGTCTGCTAGCTTTTTGTGATTCTATACTAGAGCACCTAGACCCCCTTCTCTTACATCACTCATTTGCAGTCATCCAATATTTTATAGGGAGTCCTCCTCTGTGCGTCCACCTCCAAGCAAAGAAGAATTACAAAACCATTAACAGCAGACAAATGAGAAAAAACTACAGTGCTTTATAATCTCTCCAAATGGTCAAGGTGGCATACGTACAGTTGGTTACTGTGAAAGTTAGTAAAATGGCCATGTAATTTCTGGTGTCAGATTGCTCAATTAAGAGCCAGGTGCCTGAGTTGCTAAAAATATATAATTTGAAACAGCAATCACATCTGTCACATGGGCTGCTCGATTCCTCATCTGATAAACCTAGGACTACCTGACCTTGGATGCATTGTGGTAGCTGGACATACAAAATGCTCATTTTATACCATTATTTCCTGTACTTGAGTGGCATACGGTAAACCATGTTTAATTTTTTTAATTGTATTTTGCTGTATGGGGTTCCACAGAGCCCTTTTAAAATTAATATAATGTAATCTTGTCAGTAAGTATTAAATGGTTAGTCTCAGTGGAAGAAGATAGATTTAACATTAAAATCTGTTGTATATCCAGTTAAAATCTTTTTAATGTTAATTCTAGCTAATAATTACATTAAAGAAAACTTCCTTTTGTACCTATTCTCCTCACTTCTGAGTGACTTTTTCTATTCTGAAGCCATTTTTTATTTAGAAACTCGCATTCAATCATTTTCTTCACGAGGCTCTAAATCAGTATGATCAGCTATCTGTATTTCTGGTTTAGGAAAGGCTAGAACTTGTTGCCAGCAGTGAGCCACTTGTGCATTCTATTGATCCACCTTCTCAGAATCTGGTTTCTTATCACTGGCGTAAATCGTGGGATTGTTGTTTTGTTGCCGCAGTACATTGCAAAACATTAAAAAAATTGTACATTACAAAAATAGTGCAAAAGACAAATATCACCAAGACCAAGGAGATGGTAGTGGACTTTAGGAGATCTAGGCGTCATATGGAGCCAGTGATCATTAATGGAGAATGTGTGGAGCAGGTTAAGACCTACAAGTATCTGGGAGTACAGTTAGACGACAAGCTAGACTGGACTGCCAACACAGATGCCTTGTGCAGGAAGGCACAGAGTCGACTGTACTTCCTAAGAAGGTTGGCGTCATTCAATGTCTGTAGTGAGATGCTGAAGATGTTCTATAGGTCAGTTGTGGAGAGCACCCTCTTCTTTGTGGTGGCGTGTTGGGAGGAAGCATTAAGAAGAGGGACGCCTCACGTCTTAATAAGCTGGTAAGGAAGGCGGGCTCTGTCGTGGGCAAAGTACTGGAGAGTTTAACATCGGTAGCTGAGCGAAGGGCGCTGAGTAGGCTACGGTCAATTATGGATAACTCTGAACATCCTCTACATAGCACCATCCTGAGACAGAGAAGCAGTTTCAGCGACAGGTTACTATCGATGCAATGCTCCTCAGACAGGATGAAGAGGTCAATACTCCCCAATGCCATTAGGCTTTACAATTCTACCGCCAGGACTTAAGAACTTTTTAAAGCTATTATTAATGCTTTTTGAGATGGTGATTTAGATGCATATCACATTTTTTTTACTGAGTTAAGTATTGTATGTAATTAGTTTTGCTACAACAAGTGTATGGGACATTGGAAAAAAGTTGAATTTCCCCATGGGGATGAATAAAGTATCTATCTATCTATCTATCTATCTATCTATCTATCTATCTATCTATCTATCTATCTATCTATCTATCTATCTATCTATCTATCTATCTATCTATCTATCTATCTATCTATCTATCTATCTATCTATCTATCTATCTATCTATCTATCTATCTATCTATCTATCTATCTATCTATCTATCTATCTATCTATCTATCTATCTATCTATCTATCTATCTAATAAGGTAGTGAATTTATTCCTTAAACATATTCTCCTCTTTGGCCAAGTCTAGTGCAACATCAAGTTGAGTAAAAGGTGCAAGCCCTGTCTGAGAAAGAAATGTAGAGCAAACTAAACTGACTGCTCATTAACCCACAACCCAGATGTACTGACAGTCAAACATGTCAAAAAATTAGATGATTTCAATGTCACAGAAGCCACTAGATACAAAAAAACCCAGAAATAGTGTTTTTTTAAACAAATTAACACTGAAGTTAAGAACATCCTAACAACTTAGAACACATATTTAAAATAATCCAGGAACAATTGAGTCTGCGAATGTAGGCCAAGCCTCTGGGATTACCAAACACTTCTGAATTTGATTATAAATCCCAAGCAGAGTGAGAGGTTATCAGGACGTGTTGAGCACAGGCATGGATTTCCAGAAGGTGCTGATGCACACTCTGCAGTAAGCTGGCCTCTCTACAAAATTGCTGGCTAGTTGTCAGTGTAATCCTCCCCAGTGTATCTCTCAATGAAAATGAACAGAGCTGAATTTCTTGCCCAAGGTTGGATTTGCCTCAGGTTTAACTGACTGACTTTCGGTATAAGAAAAGGGGGAATTGTAGCAAAGAGTGCCAACTGTGTAGCACTGGAATCCTAAATTTGGTGTCATTTATGTATGTAGAGAATTACTGCTACATCCATGTGGAGTTGGTAGCATTTTCCAAAAAGAAATGGCCTATTATGTATGCACCTGGCAATTGTACAGTATGTCCAAAGTAGACTGTCATAAAACTATCCTGAGTTGGTTAGTTTGTTTTACCTTTCATCTCTGTTCAAGGTAAATAACAATTCCCCATAACTTTTAAACATCGACAAAGTGTGGGTCACTGACTGCTCTCTAAAGGACATTATGATCAACCTAGTGGATGATTTTTCTCCTTCCTTGCATAATGGTTTGGTATGATTACACAGACATCTGTCATCCTTTGCTCTTTCACTCAAGTGTTTATTACATGAAACTTAATTACAAGTCGCAGCAGGCTATTGGCTAGCTTTCCTTGCAGCACAGGCTGCTTGGTAGCAATTAGGAATGTTCCTGGAGGAGGGTTGCTCAGCAAGGAGGAGAGCACAACTTAATACTTGAACAGTCAAACCTACTTTGACCTAATATTACTGTATCTTCTATTTGTTAGAACAATTCTGAAACTTAAAGAAGATCCATTTTGTTTTAATCCTGATCTTTGTTTTAATGCCTTATAACCTACACTTATCTAAAACAATGTAATTGACTCTCATTAATGGCCTTCTGAGGCATTGTTACATGTTTGCAATTTTTTTCAATGCAAAACAGCAGAACATTATTTCCTGAACTCTCTTTTATTAGGCTTAGTTCAAATTCTTGAATGATGTTGTTTTGTTCTGGGTTTCTCAATGAACTGGGAAATAATTCTAATTGATTTTACCCATTCTCTTCACAATATGGACACGTATTTATAGGCTGCAATTGACCAAGATAGGTTGAAGGTTCTGCTGACTTCTTTCTCTGTTGTACAGTTGGTAAATTTCTAGTTTAAATACTGATCAATTTTTTCCTACAGTGCAGCAATATTCCACTCCAGTTTGCTATGTGAGGTTTTACTAGTACAGAGTCAATTTTCAGCTAATGTCCAAAAGCGTTTAAGAGATACTTCAGATAGATAAAACATTCCATGAATATTTATTGTTATTTGAAATATTTTAAAATAGCATGTTAAAATAAATAAGCATCACTTATATTTCAGCACGATGATTTTGCTTCCAAAGACGAACACTAAGACTAAATCACCAATGCCATTATTTATAGTGCCATCATTTCTGTGCTTCATCTAGAAGTCATTTGCTATATTTGGAAATTTAACTTGTTGAATTGGCACTCAACATATTGGGACTTCCTTTCTCAACCTAGTACAGCTTTGAACTGCAAAATTGTGTTCCCAGCACATTTTAAAAATCTTTGTTTTGTTGTTTGCAACAATTCAGAATGGGCATGAGATTGAATATTTTAGTTAGACTTCTACAAGCAGGAGATGGTCAGTTATTAATTTATTGAGGGGAATAGTAATTAAAAAACATAAACGCTTTAGCTCTTAGGTAACAATAGAGGTATAGTAATACTCAGCAGATCAAAAAGCATCTGCAATGAGAAGCAGAATTATCATAAGACATAGGAGCAGAATCAGGCCATCTGCCCCATTGAGTCTGCTCCACCATTCAATCATGGCTGATCCTTCCTTTGTATCTCTTCCTCAACCCCAGTTCCCAGACTTCTCCCCGTAACCTTTCATGCCATGTCCAATCAAGAACCTATCAATCTGTGCTTTAAATACACCCAACAACCTGGCGTCCACAGCGGCATGTGGCAACAAATTCCACAAATTCACCACCCTTTGTCTAAAGACATTTCTCCACATCTCTGTTTTGAATAGACTCTCCTCTATCCTGAGGCTGTGCCCTCTTGTCCTAAACTCTCCCACCATGGGAACATCCTTTCCACATCTACTCTGTCTAGGCCTTTCAACATTCAAACAGTTTCAATGTTGAAGGGCCTCCCCTTCATCCTTCTGAAATCCAGCGAGTACAGACCCAGAGCCATCAAACGGTCCTCGTATGATAACCCTTTCATTCCTGGAATCATCCTTGTGAACCTCCTCTGGACCCCCTCCAATGCCAACACATCTTTTCTAAGATGAGGGGCCCAAAACTGTTCACAATACTCAAGGTGAGGCCTCACCAGTGCCTTTTAAAGCCTCAGCATCACATCCTTGCTCTTGTATTTGTTATGAGTGCTGAACAGACCTGATGGAAATGGGGTGCAGAGTTAACCATTCCCCCCACCCTCCCTTGAGAACTATGAACTATTGCTATTGCTATGCTGCTAATGAGAGAGAGAGATGAAGCACAGAGACAGGAACATCTGCTACAGATAAGAGAGAGAGAGAGACATTTGATTTATGTATTATGGCTTCTTCCTGGATTGTTTACCTTTCGCTGCAAAGACGTTACTTTGCTCATTAACATTCCTAAGGAGACAGCAGGAGTGGCCTGATTTGATGGACATGGTCATTTTGAGTTGATGGATGGCTGATACCCTGTCAGTGGGGATAAAAGACAGGTGTGGGGAGACACCCCTCAGACACACCAGTGGACACTGACCGAGTGTTGTGCACACACAGGAAGGTGGGGTCTTCGAGGACCGAATCAGGAGATAGGTCAATAAAGCTCACAGTGTGATGGTAGGACCGGTGGGGACTTGTGTGTGAGTCCACTCATGCCAGAGTGACGAGTCTCTAGCTGAGAACGGAAGGGTCATAACCGAATGACCACAACGGTACGACGGAATCAGAATACAACAGAAGGTTTGCTGGCTGCAGCTGCTTCATATCTATCTCTCTCTCTCTCTCTCTCATGAATTACAATATAACAGCACACGTGAACTGAACTCTATATTCTCTTATGACAATTCATTTACCCCTAGACATTGATAGAGCTTATTTATTATTGTTGATTAGTATTCCTACACTTCTATGTTTATTATTGCTAACCTGTTTTATACGTATATTTGCATTTTTGATACTGTATTGTGTAGTTTACTAATAAACACCTTTAGTTTTCAGTACCACCAGACTCCAACAGATTCTTCTATTTCTGCTGGTCTGTAAACCCAGTTACGGGGTACGTAACATATTCCAGACCTCTTGAAATGAATGCTAACATGACATTTGTCTTCCTTGCCACTGACTCAACCTGCAAGTTAACCTTCAGGGTGTTCTGCACAAGGACTCCCTAGTCCTTCTGCATCTCAGATTTTTGGATTTTCTCCCCATTTAGAAAATAGTCTGCACATTTATTTCTACGACCAAAGTGCATGATCATGCATTTTCCAATGTTGTATTCCATTTGCCACTTCCTTGCCCATTCTCCTAATCTGTCTAATCTGCAGCTGCCAGATATCTGAAATGAAACCAGAAAATACTAAAGACATTCAGCAGGCCAGTTCATGTTTTAGAGAAGGAAACATAGTCAATGTTCTGGTTTAATTAACCTCATTCTGTGGAAAGTGAGAAATCAAGTGTTGAAGTTGCAGACTTGGGAAGTAGCTAGAGTGGGATCTGTGGGATGGAGACCATTCATGCAGGTATGCAGTAGCCACTGGCATTAAGGGGGGGAGAAAAGAAACGTGCAGAATACTGTAACTGCTGCAAACCTAAAACAAGAGAGAACTCCAGATATACCCTAAAGATCAAATAGCATCTATAGAAAAATGTAATTGGTTTAATAATGTCACATATAGACAGGGACTGATTAAGGATAGTCAACATGGCTTTGTGTGTGCTAAGTCATGCCTAACTGATCTTAAGAGTTTTTCAAGGAAGATGCCAGGAAAGTTGATGAAGGTAACACAGTGGATACTGTCCACATGGACTTTAGCAAAGCCTTTGACAAGCTCCTACATATGGGAGGTTGGCCAAGGAGGTTCATGTGCTTGACATTCAAGATGAAGTAGAAAATTGGATTAAACATTTGCTTCATGGAAGAAACCAGAGGGGGATTGTGGATGGTTTCCTCTCTGACTGGATACCTGTGACAAGTGGGTTGCCACGGGGATCGTTGCTGTTTGTCATCTCTATCAACAATCTGGATGATAATGTGGTAAACTGGATCAGCAAATTTGTGGATGACAGTACGATTTGGGGGTGAGCATTAAGCCATGAAGGACTGGAGTAGAACAGAGGGACCTGCAAATACAGATTCATGATTCCTTGAAAGAGCTGTCAACGGTAGATAGGGTTGTAAAGGAAGCTTAAGGCATGTTGACCTCTATAAATTAATGTAGTGAGTAGAGGAGTTGGGATTCTAGTTGAAATTGTATAAGTGGTTGGCAAAGCCTAATTTGGAGTACAGGTAGTCCCTGAGTTACAAACGTCTGACTTACGGCCAACTCGTACTTACGAACCGAGGAACAAGAATGCCGTCCGCCATTTTAAGTCGTTGCCGTTGACACTGTGTTGAGTGTTTAACTTTGTATTTGGCTTAAATTTTTCTTAATAAGATTCACCCTGACCCCGCCCCGAGTTCCCAAGTTCAATCTAGTGACAGACCGCTTCCGTGCCAGGTTGATGTATATTCAGTGACTCCCGTACCATCTGTGCTGGGTTGATGTCGAGCTCGCAACTCAACCTTGTAAAAAAAAAACACTGCCACCTCCAGTTTAAATTCCCATGCAGAATATTGTGCAGGATCAAATACCCAAACCCAGCACAGCCCCCACGTCCCATTTAGCTTTAGGACCCAGCGGACCTCGGGAGCCGGCGCAGTTCGGGACCCACCGCCTGCAGTGTTTCTGTTCCATTGACGGGAAGCCATTGTGATGGAAAATAAAGTGGAAATAATAAAGCATTTGGAAAGAGGTGAAACGCCATTGGTCATTGGGAAAGCGTTAGGCTACAGTCGGTCAACGATTGGAACAATTTTAAAGGATAACGGATAAAGTGAGAATAATGGAGCATGTGAACAGCCCTGCCCCGATGAAAGCTACAATTATTACTAAGCAATGCAGTAGTTTAATTATTGGAATACATACGTTTCTTAAGTGTTTTATCTGCATAGAAAGGTAAAATATGTACTACATACTAAGACAAACGTTTGACTAACTGACGCTAAATAATACCAGATGTACTTGTTCTGACTTACGTACAAATCTGACTTAAAGACGGACTCAGGAACGGAACTCGTATGTAACCCAGGAACTGCCTGTATTGTGTCCAGTTTTGGTCACCTACATACAGGAAACATGTAAATAAAATGGAACATAAAAAACATAGAAAACTTACAGCACAATACAGGCCCTTTGGCCCACAAAGCTGTGTCAAACATGTCCCTACCTTAGAAATTACCTAGGGTTACCCATAGCCCTCTATTTTTCTAAGCTCTGTGTACCTATCCAGGAGTTTCTTAAAAGAGCCTATTAAATCCGCTTCCACCACCATTGCCAGCAGCCCATTCCATGCACTCACCATTCTGAGTAGAGAAACTTACCTCTGACATTTCCTCTGTACTTACTCCCCAACACCTTAAACCTGTGTCATCTTTGGCAACCACTTCAGCCTTAGGAAAAAGCCTCTGACTATCCACATGGCCAATACCTCTCATCATCTTATACACCTCTATCAGGTCACCTTTCATCCTCCATCGCTCCAAGGAAAAAAGGCCACGTTCACTCAACCTATTCTCATAAGGCATGCCCCCCCAGTCCAGCCTGCACCTCTTCTATGGTTTTCACATCCTTCCTGTAGTGAGGTGACCTGAACTGAGCACAGTACTCCAAGTGGGGTCTGTCCAGGGTCCTATATAGCTGCAACATTACCTCTCAGCTCCTAAGCTCAATTCCACGATTAATGAAGGCCAGTACACCATATGCCTTCTTAACCACAAGGTCAACCTGCACAGCTGCTTTGCATGTCCTTTGGACTTGGACTCCAAGATCCCTCTGATCCTCCACACTGCCAAGAGTCTTACCATTAATGCTATATTCTGCCATCATATTTGACCTACCAAAATGAACCACCTCAGATTTAACTGGGTTGAACTCCCATCTGCCACTTCTCAGCCCACCCCCAGTTTTGCATCCTATCAATGTCCCACTGTAACCTCTGACAGTCTTCCACACTATCCACAACACCCCCAACCTTTGTTTCACCAGCAAATTTACTGACCCATCTCTCTACTTCTTCATCCCGGTTATCTATAAAAGTCACAAAGAGTAGAGGTCCCAGAACAGATCCCTGAGGCACACCACTGGTCACCGACCTCCATGCAGAACATGGCCCTCTACAACCATTCTTTGCCTTCTGTGGGCAAGCCAGTTCTGGAACCACAAAGCAATGTCCCTCCTTGAGCATCTTAGGGAGCCCATAAAGTCTTGGTGGTACCAGAGCCTGAGGCAGATATGTCTTCCATTTGTTTGCTACCAGTCTGGATTTCTTCAGTAAAGCAGAGGTCACCCTCATAATCAAATCCGTGGGATCCCGCTGTAGAATACTGTAGATGGGATCATCCAGAACCTGTTTGGCTGTCCTGTGGTATTCCTCCAAGGACATCAAAGCTGTCACTTTTCCTTTGTCTGCTGGTAAAATCATGATGGTTGGGTTTTGCCATAGTGTTTGGAGGGCTGGTCACTCTCCTCTTATAATGTTTGGTTTCAGCAAAACAGCCCTTATGAGGGCCATGCAGATCTCTATCCTTATCTCCTCCTCTGTACCCGGTGGTAGTTTTCAGATTGCTTGCTCTACTCCTCCACTGTAGTCCAAATAAGGTTTGGCTCTGGGGACCGGAGTGAAGTTTAGCCCCTTGGCAAAGACCAATCTAGTTGCCTCACCAATGCTTTGTCTGGTTTGATTGTTGACAATCCTTTCTGGGTCCAATGGTGGGATGGCTGCTCTTTGTTTGGATAGTCCGTTGTACCTCCTGACCTGCCTCACAGTGTTCCTTTGAGAAGCTAGTTCACCTTGAGCAGCAGTGGACCTATCGATGTACTCCCAGTCACTAGGAGACAAGAGGGGCTGACTATTCCTGGTGAAGAGACAGTTGACTGCTTACGTTGATGTCCAGAGCAGATCTAATGTAATGGATGCACTCCCTTATCAACTCTTGGCTAACTCATTGTAGAATGTGCTTAGCTACCTGAGAAGCCACCACAGAACGCAACCTCATAAACTTGGGGATGATGTCCTTGTCCCAGCATCTCAGAAGGAAGGCTAAAGAACAAAGAAGCCTCGACTGCTCATTACACAGTGATTCAAAGTGACAAATATTGCAGTGAACTTCCTGTCTGTGGAGGGAAGTGAAAAAGGATCTAATGCTTTCCCGGCATATATGACGAATAAACTCTTCTCAGGCTTCCAACTGGGTACAGATATCAATTTTAACCAATAGAGTTTCGATGACAAACTGACATATTCAATTTTAACAAAGATGGCCTGTTTCCGTGCTGTAATTGTTATATGGTTATATGAAGGACTCCCTCCAGGTAAGAACCGGAATTCGATTGTGAACAAGGTGAGATAGCAGAAACCTGATTGGATGAGGACTAACCAATCAGGAGGGACGTATGATGGGGGTGTAAATACCACTGGACTAGACTTGCCCAGGCATCATCCCTGATGAAGATGGCATAGTTTATCATCGAAATGTCAGTTAAAATCAATACCTGTACCTGATGGGAAGCCCGAGAAGAGTATTTATACAGTGACAAGCTTTGTTTTGCATGCTGTTCAGTCATATTGTTGGATTCATAAGTATATTAAGATAAAAGAGACAGCAGATGCTGGAATCTGGAACAATAAGTAATCTGCTGGAGGATCGTGGCGCATCGAGAAGAACCTGTGGGAGATAGAAACTGTGAACTGCAAAAACTGCTTTTTGTGAAATTGTAGAGTTCATTGTTTGGCCCTAAGAATAGTAATATGTCTTGTTGAGATAGCTCAGAGTGACAGTGCAGGAGGTTAAAGGGAAAGGCAACCAGAAGTTCAGGGTCACCATTTTTAACACTGAGACCTTGTGCTGTGCTCTTTCACAGTCTAGTTGTCTTGTGCATTCTTGCCCATCCTCTGCAACTTAATTTCTAGTTTTTCTCATTTCTAATGAAAAGTTGTCAATCCAAAATATTAACTTTTTATCATTATAAAGGTGCTTCTGCTTGGCTTGCTGAGTATTTCTAGCATCCTTACCTTTTAAAATAAAAATAAAACTTGCAAGTCTGTTGGGCATTTCTTGCATTTGTTCAGGCAGCTCTGACGGGCGCTAAGGAAATTGTACAGCTTTGTAGAAAGTAACTGGAATTGGGTGAACTTTGGGTGGGTTTTATTTCAGTTCTCTGGATATTGGCATTTTTGTCAAAGTTATTATATATTGTTCTTCTATTCTAGCTATCACTTTAAAACTTTATTAAATGTTCCTGTTGGTATAAAAAGGGATCATGTAGTCCATACTGAGGACTGGTTTTGGAAATAATTTGGAAAATGTGTAGCTAGGATGGTTGATTGTTGGACTGAGTTGTTCCCAGATCTTGGCCATCCTTTTAAAAGTGTTTCATCACCATAAAAGAAAACATTATCAGTGTGCTGTTCACTTGTGTGATCTTCAAATGCCTGGCCATTATATACTTATCAATCAGTTACCTGGCCGTCATTAGGAAGGGATCTTGTCACTGATTGATTACATGGTGAACTGTGGGCATTGTCTGAAATTTTGCCCACATTGGCTTATAAATGGGATCAAGGTCTACATGTGTGCCTCTTAGAATTCTTTGTGGAAAACCATGCTTTACTTGCATGTTTGCTTGTACCATGCCTATCACTGATGCCCAATCAAATTTGTGCCGCTCTCGATCTTCACAAGTAGAGAATAGGGAGAATTGGTCATGCCGCTTTACGCAAGTTGATGTGTATGGATCCTCGTGGATAGTTTTCTCCCAGCCTGGCTGACATAATATTTGCTGCAGTCCCCGCATTGGATTTTGTAAAACACATTAGTCTTGTCCAATAGCTTTAAGTCTGCAGAGTGCTTTCCTCAGTATTGCTGTTGTATTATGCGTGACTGTAATTTTATGTTCTTGGAGCAGTCAGGCTGTCAATTCCAAGATATTTCAAATGTATGGAAGAGAAATGCATTTGGTCACTTCTTGGTTGGTGTATTGTTGACCTTGTAGGCATCTTGCATGAGTATCCATTTCATGCAAATACTTTGAAAAGCTGTTTCTCCTCTTTATCCTTCAGCTCCGCTGTGCTGCGATGTATCTTCACTCTTCAGAACAAAGTTTTGATACAACTCTTGTGTGAATTTGGGTGGTTACTCTTAAAGTTTAGGATCTAATCTGTATGATAAATAGATGTTCCCAAAGTGCCGTCCATTTTTCTACTGATAAGCACATTTGCGAATACCAGTTTCCTCTCAGTTTCTGTTGAACACATTGTTAATTAGTTTATGTTCTTTCAATATTGCTCCATTTTACTATAACAAAGGTATCATCAACATGTAACTATGAAAATGGACAAGGGAGAGCCAGTGGATGTAGTGTACCTGGACTTACAGAAAGCTTTTGATAAAGTCCCACATAGGAGATTAGTGGGCAAAATTAGGGCACATGGTATTGGGGGCAGAGTACTGACATGGATTGAAAATTGGCTGACTGACAGGAAACAAAGAGTAGCGATTAACAGGTCCCTTTCGGAATGGCAGGCTGTGACCAGTGGGGTACCGCAAGGTTCGGTGCTGGGACTGCAGCTGTTTAAAATATACATTAATGATTTAGATGAAGGGATTAAAAGTAACATTAGCAAATTTGCTGATGACACAAAGCTGGGTGGCAGTGTGAAATGTCAGGAGGATGTTATGAGAATGCAGGGTGACTTGGACAGGTTGGGTGAGTGGGCAAATGTATGGCAGATGTAGTTTAATGTGGATAAATGTGAGGTTATCCACTTTGGTGGCAAGAACAGGAAGGCAGATTACTATCTAAATGGAGTCAGGTTAGGAAAAGGGGAAGTACAACGAGATCTAGGTGTTCTTGTACATCAGTCAATGAAAGTAAGCATGCAGGTACAGCAGGCAGTGAAGAAAGCTAATGGCATGCTGGCCTTTATAACAAGAGGAATTGAGTATAGGAGTAAAGAGGTCCTTCTGCAGCTGTACAGGGCCCTGGTGAGACCCCACCTGGAGTAATGTGTGCAGTTTTGGTCTCCAAATTTGAGGAAGGACATTCTTGCTATTGAGGGAGTGCAGCGTAGGTTCACAAGGTTAATTCCTGGAATGGCGGGACTGTCATATGTTGAAAGATTGGAGCGACTGGGCTTGTATACACTGGAATTTAGAAGGATGAGAGGGGATCTGATTGAAACATATAAGATTATTAAGGGATTGGACACGCTGGAGGCAGGAAGTATGTTCCCGCTGATGGGTGAGTCACCCAGAGAGTGGTGGATATGTGGAATGCTCTGCCCCAGAAGGCAGTGGAGGCCAAGTCTCTGGATGCATTTAAGAGAGAGTTAGATAGAGCTCTTATAGATAGCGGGTTCAAGAGATATGGGGAGAGGGCAGGAACGGGGTACTGATTGTGTATGATCAGCCATGATCACAGTGAATGGCGGTGCTGGCTAGAAGGGCTGAATGGCCTACTCCTGCACCTACTGTCTATTGTCTATTGACATAATGGACCCAAAGTTTAGGGTTTATGATTGGCAACACCGTCTTTTCTAACTTTTGCCTGATGGCTTCCATTATGAATCTGGAGATGAGCAAACCTGTCGCTGTCTTCTTTCAACTGTTTGAAAAGTGTGCTGTTAAATTTACAGTAGGTACATTAGCAGAATTCTACCATTGTTCTTCAGTGGGCAGCGTTCTGCTAGTTTCTTTGTCTAGGCAAAAATTGATGGAGGTGAACAGAGAGGTGACATCAAAAGAGATCATTGTTTTAGTCATCGCATATGCAGATGCTGTTCAGTTTGTTCAGGAACTGTTGTGCATTATTTATTGTGTTCATATCCTGCTATTCGATATCCAAGACGCTGCCACAATTCTCTTGCTAAGTTGTAATTGGGGGAACCCGGCAATGATACCATTGGACATTGGGATGTTCCTGCTTTGTGAACCTTTGGAAGCCTATAGAATTTCACAATGTCAGCATCGTTTGACTTCATTCTCCAACACTTGTCTTCTGTGAGTTGTTACAGGTCCTGAAGCCTCAATCCCATTTTTAAACCAGTACGGGCAAAATTTCAGACAATGCACACAGTTCACCACACAATCAATCAGCATGTCCTTCCCTATGCCACAATTGAGTTTCTGTAATGGCAACCAATTAACTGATAAGTACATAAAGGCCAAGCATTTGGAGGACACACCACAAGTGAACAATGGTGTCTCCTCATATGGTGAGAAACGTTTGGAAATGGATTGCCAAGTTCGGAGAAGGCAAATTTTCTTTTCTAAGGCTAATTTGGATTTTAAAACTAAAGACTAGATTTATGGTCCATTTCTTTTGCTGTACAAGATGGGAAGGGGAAAGTTTCATTTATTTTCCAGTTTTTATTTTTAGCTCAATTCAGATATATTCCCATTAATGTCTAGATTAGCAGAATGTTTATGTCCATTCACTTACCTCCACCTTTATTGTTTTTATCCCACTGGGATCAGCACAAGTGTTCCATCAGAAAAGGATCCACTTCAAGTTCTTGAAGGTATCGTCAAATCTGTGCACTCCAGTGTTTTAAATGGGTAAGTACAACTTTACATTGAACATACTTAATCCAGAATTGCTCAAATACTTTTATTTCAATCCATTTAAAATTTATTCATTTTGTAATTTAGGGACAACCTCGTGTTTTCAGATGACCTCTTGGCATGGCTGAGGCCTTTCTGTGGCGATGCAGATTTGCCTGTAAAACCCCGAATTGATGTTTTGCAAATTCTTGAACAGGCATTTCCGCTTAATGATGAGGATAGCAAGCTGCTTGTGCTCTTCAGAACTCAGGCTGTTCTGAAGGCATGCTGGCCAGATAGACAGGTAATATGTTTACTTTATTTCCTACTTTGTAATTATCTTCATAAAATTATATTAAAGATTTATCGTGTTTGAGTTAGCAGTTACCTAAACATAGGATCCAAGCTTTTCAAGTTGGTAATTGTGCTTACATTTTGTCTCATAAAGCAGGAAAAGTAAATGGGAACTCAACTAAAATGGATTTTTTAAACTCTTTAGGTTTATAAGACTAATTTTCCACCTTAAAGATATTTTAAGGGTTAATGGTTAAGTTACCAATGTATTGCCCAGAAGACTAGACTGGCCATCAGAGATGCAAATTTGAATTCCGCGCTCATCTGCCTTCCTGCCATCTTAACAGGAATAGAATTTCTCTTGTCCTCAACTATCACCCCGTAAGCCTCCACATCCAACACATCAGAATCAGAATCAGGTTTATTATCACTGGCTTGTGACATGTAATTTGTTAACTTAGCAGCAGCAGTTCAATGTAACAAATAATAGAGGAGAGAGAGAGAGAGAGAGAGAGAAAATCAATCAATCAATCAATCAATTACACTACATGTATATTGAATAGATTAAAAATCATGCAAAAACAGATACATCTTAAAAAAGTGAGGTAGCGTCCATGGATTCAATGTCTATTTAGGAATTGGATGACAGAGGGGAAGAAGCTGTTCCTGAATCGCTGAGTGTGTGCCTTCAGGCTTCTGTATCTCCTACCTGATGGTAACAGTGAGAAAGGGGCATGGCATGGGTGCTAGAGGACCTTAATAATGGACGCTGCCTTTCTGAGACACCACTCCCTGAAGATGTCCTGAGTACTTTGTAGGCCAGTACCCAAGATCAAGCTGACTAGATCTATAACCCTCTGCAGCTTCTTTCAGTACTGTGCAGTAGCGCCCCCTCCCCCCCCCCCCCCATACTAGACAGTGATGTAGCCTGTCAGAATGCTCTCCACGGTACATGTACAGAAGTTTTTGAGTGTATTTGTTGACATGCCAAATCTCTTCAAATTCCTAATGAAGTATAGCCACTGCTTTGCTTTCTTTATAACTATATCGATATATTGGAACCAGGTTAGATCCTCAGAGATCTTGGCACCCAGGAGCTTGAAACTGCTCACTCTCTCCACTTCTGAGATTCTACCAGCAATAGTTGTATCATCAGCAAATTTATAGATGGTATTTGAGCTATGCTAGCCACGCAGTCATGTACATATAGAGAGTAGAGCAATGGGCTAAGCACACACCCCTGAGGTGCACCAGTGTTGATCATCAGCAAGAAGAATATGTTAACAACAATTCGCACAGCTTGTGGTCTTCTAGTTAGGAAGTTGAGGATCCAGTTGCAACTTCTCAATCAGGATTGTGGGAATGATGGTATGAAATGCTGAGCTATAGTCGATGAACAGCATCCTGACATAGGTGTTTGTGTTATCCAGGTGGTCTAAAGCTGTGTGAAGAGCCATTGAGGTTGCATCTGCCATTGACCTATTGTGGTGATAGGCAAATTGCAATGGGTCCAGGTCCTTGCTGAAGTAAGAGTTCAGTCTAATCATAATCACCCTCTCAAAGCTGTTGATTTGAGTGCTACTGGGCAATAGTCATTAAGGCAGCTCACGTTATTCTTCTTGGGCACTGGTATAATTGTTGCCTTTTTGAAGCAATTGGGAATTTCTGCCCGTAGCAGTGAATGGTTGAAAATGTCCTTGAATACTCCCGCTAGGTGGTTGTCACAGGTTTTCAGAGCCTTATCAGGTGCTCCAGCGGGACCTTCCGCCTTGCGAGCGTTATTCTCTTCAAAGACAGCCTAACATCGGCCTCTCAGACAGAGATCACAGGGTCATCAGGTGCAGCAGGGATCTTCACAGCTGTAGTTGTGTTCTCCCTTTCAAAATGGACATAGAAGGCGTTGAGTTCATCTGGTAGTGAAACACCGCTGCCATTCATGCTATTGGGTTTCACTTTGTAAGAAGTAATGTCTTGCAGACCCTGCCAGAGTTGCCGCACATCTGATGTCACCTCCAACCTAGTTTGAAATTGTCTCTTCGCCCTTGAAATAGCCCTCCACAAATCATACCTGATTTTCTAGTACAGGCCTGGGTTGCCAGACTTGATTGCCACAGATCTAGCCTTCAGCAGATGACGTACCTCCTGGTTCATCCATGGCTTTTGGTTTATTAATGTACAGTAAGTCTTTGTAGGCACACACTCATCCACACATATTTTAATGAAGTCAGTAACAACTGCAGCATACTCATCCAGATTCGAAGATGAATCCCTGAATACAGTCCAGTCCATCGATTCAAAGTAGTCCTCTAGGCACTCCTGTGCTTCTCTTGTCCAAACCTTCTTGGTCCTCACTGCTGGTGCCTCAGTTTTCAGTCTCTGCCTATACTCAGGGAGTGGAAGTACAGCCAGGTGATCAGACTTCCCAAAGTGAGAGCCTGGAATAGTATGGTAGGCATGCTTGATGGTGGTGTAGTAATGGTCCAGTGTGTTGTTTCCTCTGGTATTGCAAGTGATCTGTTAATGGTAATTGCTTAGTGATTTTTTCAGACTGGCCTTGCTATAATCTCCCAAAATGATGGTGAAGGCGTTAGGGTGCGCTGTTTCGTGCATGTTGATCTCATTGCTCAGATCTTCTAAAGCCTGCTTGACGTTGGCCTGAGGTGGAATGTAAACTGCTACCAAAGTGACCCCAGAGAACTCCTGTGGTAGGTAAAAAGGATGACACTTTACTGCTAGATATTCCAGGTCTGGTGAGCAGAATTGGGACAGCACTGATATATTTGTGCACCAAGAAGAGCTGATCATGAGGCATACTCCTCCACCTCTGCTTTTGAGAGACTCTGTAGATCTATCCCAACAGTGTATAGTAATCTGAATCACTGCATCTGGTACAGAAGGGGTTAACCAGGATTCTGTGAAACAAAGGACACACGCGGTCCTAATGTCCCTCTGATTCAGGACCCTGGCTCTGAGATCATCGATTTTGTTCACCAGCAAGATAGTTGGTATAGAGAGTTTAAAACTCCGTCTCCTTAAACACACTTGTAACCCCGCTCTGCAGCCGTGCTTCCTCCAAGGTATCCTACATGGGCACTTAAGACCACAATCGGTGTTGTTTCCATCAGTTTTAAGTAGCGATAGTTCATTTGAACGTATTAAGACATCTTTGTTGACTGTACTGACCTTGGAAGCAGTTGTGCTTTTTAGCTGTAACTGGCTGAAACAGGAATATTTAATCGTATCTATTGAGAGTACTGCTGCTACTCGAGTCGCACCTCGGCACCCCGGAAGTACAACTTCTCTGCAACTTCCACCATCTTCAATAAGACGCTACCACCAAACACTTCCTTAACTTCTCCACCCCTCCTACTCTCTGCTTTCAGCACAGCTCACTCTCTCTATGATTCTCTTGTCCATTTGTCCCTCCCCATTAATCTCCCTCCTGGCACTTAGTCCCTGCAATTGGAAGAAGTACTGCACCTGATTATTCACCTCTTCCCTCAACTCCATTCATGGTCCCAAACAGTCCTTCCAATTGAGCGTGCGGTTCTGTTGGGGTCATCAACTGTCGCCGATGCTCCGAATACGGCTTCCTCTACGTTGGTGCGACCCAACGTAAAATGGGGGACTACTTTGTCAATCACCTTTGCACCATCTGTAAAAATCAGAATTTTCTAGTGGCCAACCATTTTAACCCCAATCTCCATTCCTGTTCTGACATGCAAGTCCGTGGCCACCATGCTCGGGTTGGAAGAGCAACACCTCATATTTTTAGGTAGCCTCCAACCTAATGGCATGAATAGAAATTTCTCTAACTTCTGGTAACTCTTCCCCCTTCCCTTTCTCTCTTCTTCAATTCCCCACTCTGGCTCCCTTCTTACCTCTTCTCTTCACCTGACTATCACCTCCTTCTTCACTTTCTCCCATGGTCCACACTCCTATCAGATTACTTCTGTAGCCCTTTACCTTTTCTATCTATTACCTCCCCAGCTTTTTACTTCATTCCCCCCCCTCCCCACCTACCAGGATTAACCTATCACCTTCTAGCATGTATTCCATCCTTTCCCTCTACCACCTTATTCTGGCATCTTCCCCCTTCCTTTCCAGTTGTAATGAAGGGTCTCAGCCTGAAATGTCGATTGTCTATTCACTTCCACTGAGGCTGCCTGACCTCCTGAATTCCCCCAGTGTTTTGTGTGTGTTACTAAGGAAGTTAAATGCAGCCAGTGAATTTAAATTTATAATTATTAGTCATTGTAATAATGACTAGGAATTTTGTTGTAAAACCCACCTATCCTATTAGGAAGAAGTCGGTCATCCTTATCCAGTCCAGCCTGAATCTGTCTAGATCTACAAGAATGTAATTGATGTTAAGCTACCCTACAAAATGGCCCAGGCAGAAACTCAAAGTTATTTAGCAGAAGACCTAATCTGCAGAACTATCAAGTTAGCACCAAGACCTCACTGGGCTGCGGGTGAGAAGAGCCCTTCCCATCAGATACACAATCAGTGCCTTAACACAAATACAAACTGCCCTCAAGTTGGCAGCAGAAAATGTGAGACATGTAGTACACATCCTTGTGTACTACATGTTTGAAACCAAAGTTTGTAAAGGGATGCAATGATCTCTGTCAAGGTTCATCCCAAGTAGCTGCGTAACACAGGACTGTACCTAGGAACATTTACTTGAGGCAATCATCAACTGTTGCTAAAAGAATATCAACTTTGTGAAAAAGCATTTTGAGCTGTTGAAAAGTTTTTGACCCTACAGAGCAAAAAGGTGTCCCCATGAGTATGCCAGCGACTGGTATATTGTAAAGTGTGGTTTTATATGCTGAGGGTCATAAAACTGCACCTTGCAATATGAAGCTTGGTACAGCCACCATAAAGGCTTTGTGGGGAAAGACCACAGTCTAGAGCCCTGCTGTCACTGGACATTGAAGGGTTAGATCCTTACTAACGGCCTGCCAACCATTTCATTGGTGGGATAAAACATTAGTAACATTTGTATTGGGGGAGCAAAGCTGCCAGGTTCAACCAGAAAATGGATAAAACTATCCAGATCTTTCGGTGTCAACCCAGCGACCAAATCAGAATGCAGCAAAATTGCTAACAGTCTGATCTACCTTGCAAAATCCTCACAGGCATCCAGGAACCAGGATATAAATTAAACTAATAGATTCACAGGCCAGTCAAGCAACAGCCTGATTGCCACCCTTAAGCTTTGATTTTGTTTGCTATTGGCACACCGCTGTTTTTTTATAACAGCTGTTACATGCAATACAGTTATTCATCTTGGCACCTTTTAAACCTATCAGACTGGAAAACAACACTGGAGAGGTAGTAATGAGAGACAGAAAAGAGCGGATGAACTGAATAAGTCTTCAGTGTGGAAGACACTAGCAGTATGGTGGAAGTTCCAGGTGTCAAGGGAAGCTAAAAGATCTGAAGGTGGATAAGTCACCTGGACCAGATAGTATACACCCTAGAGTTTTGAAAGAGGTGGCTGAGGAGATTGTTAAGATATTAGTAATAATCTTTCAAGAATCACTACATTCTGGAATGGTTCCGGAAGACAGCAAAATTGTAAATGTCACTCATCTTTCAAGAAGGGAGAGAGGCAGAAGATAGATAACTAGGCCAGTTAGTTTGACCTCAGTGGTTGGGAAGATGTTGGAATTGACTATTAAGAATGAGGTCTCGGTACATGGGGGCACGTGATAAAATAGGCCATAGTCAGCATGGTTTCTTCAAGGCGGAATCTTACCTGAGAAATCATTTGGAATTCTTTGAAGAATAAACAGAATAGACAAAGGGAGAATTGGTTGATGGTGTGTACTGGGGGTTTCAGAAGGCCTTTGATAAGGTGCCACAAATGAGACTGCTTAACAAGCTACAAGCGCATGATATTGCAAGAAAGATTCTAGCATGGATAAAGCAGTGGCTGATTGGCAGGAAGCAAAGAGTGGGAATAAAAGGAGCCTTTTCTGGTTCCCACTGGTGACTAGTGGTGTTCCGTGGGGATCTGTGTTAGGACAGAGGTGCAAAGGGACTTGGGAGTCCTTGTGGATTCCCTCAATGTTAATTTGCAGGTTGAGTCTATGGTGAGGAAGGCAAACGCAATGTTCCCACCTTTACCACTGGAAATGATTGTTCTTGGCAAATTTATCTACAAAAGTGGTTTGCAATTGCTGCCTTCTGGGCAGTGTCTTTACAAGATGAGTGACCCCTGCCATCATCGATACTCTTCAGAGATTGTCTGCCTGGCATCAGTGGTCGCATAACCAGGACTTGTGATATGTACCAGCTGCTCATATGACTATCCACCACCAGCTCTCATGGCTTTACCTGACCCTGATCAGGAGGATAAGTAGGTGCTACACTTAACTTGCAGGCTAGCAGAGGGAAGGAGTGCCTTACACATTCTTTGGGACAGATGTATTTCCAGCCCACCTCCAATGGAATGCAAATAGTTAATACATATTAAAAAAATTAAGGTTACTTTGTGAAAGTAGCAATTATTGTATATCCTAAACCATATTTGCAAGCTGAAACTTAAAGCAAATTCCAACAGCGCACAGCCATGTTATTGTATGGTGGAAAAATCCATCTTGTAACAGTATAGGAAAGAAGATACTATTAGCCAGCAGTAAATTCTTGTTTGCATTAAACAGTGTCATCAGTACTCCAGAGTGTACCATGAAGCTTTAAATCAAAATTAGATTCAAGTAAATTTTAATCAAAATGTTATAGTAATTAACTTTTAGCATTTTTGCCTAAGCGCACTGATTTATTTTCTCCAGAAGAGTATTTCAAACCACCATCTGTTACACTATAGCTAGTTAGTTTTATTCTGCAAAATCAAGCTCAGTAAAGATAGTGCATTTTAAATTAATTCAGTTTTATAATAATTAATGTTCATCAATGTGATATTGTAAAATGATTTCAGAATATTGTTAATAATAGCCATCAAGGTTTTGTATGACAGAAAATTAGGAGCCAGCAAATAAGATTCCTTCTCTCACCCCTTTCTCTTGCCCCCCCTTTCTCTTGGTACCCCCTTTTCTCTCTGCACTCCCCTTTCTCTTGGCCCCCTTCTCTGGCCCCCTCATCCCTTCTCTCTCACCATCCCCTTCCCTCAACTCCCTTCACTTACATCATGCTTCAATCTGTCACCCATTCAACCCCTCCAACTCCTCTTACCTGCTTTCTTCCAGAATGCTGAGTTTTACTCTGCCCTGGTCCCAGTCCTTGTCCACACTGCTCCCTAATGTACCATGTCTCTCTTATGCTAACCATGCCTTCCCATTCTTAACACTTTTTTCTTCACTAGCCTTTCAATTCTTCTATTCCTTTATCTTTCCCTTTTTTATCCTTTACTTCCTGTTCCTTATCCCTTAATTTCTATAATTTTCACTTCCTCCTTCTCGGTCTTCTGCTCCCCTAACCTATTATTGTTTTGTTTTTCACCAGACGGTGCGTGCAAACAAAAATTGCCGCTGTACTGTTTTCCCTACAGCCTCCTTTGGAGGAATACAGATCTCTGTAAACCTGATGGCAGTTTTATTAACAGTCACTAAATTTGTGTGAGAGTATGTAATCCTCTTAGTCAGGTTGTGTGGACATTAAAGAGAGCTTTAATATTTAATTAATTTCTAAGCAATATAAATATAAGCTCTTGTGGATTGTAGTGATGCTGAAGAATAAAATAGCTCTTGCAAAATTTAAACTACATTGAGGCAAATAGTATTTTCACTGTAAGACATAATAGATGCCCTGATGGTAATGAATAGTTAATATAATTAATAATTTAAAGGAATTCAATTTGCTGCAGATTTGATCCTTCCTTGACTTTAGATCTCAGAGACTTGCTTTAACCACTAGAGGGAGAAAATGTGCTGTTAGAATTCCCTTGTTACACCTTAACCAAGGTCTATAGGTTCTGTAATATCCTAATTGTATTTTGCATCTATAATTGAATTCGAGAAAGTGGAGACTAAATTATAGCATCTAAAAATGGCCTTTTCTGCAGATTTTATAAGTTTGGAACCTTAATTTATTCAATGGAAATTGAACTACGCCATGCCTAATCTGTAACAATCATCATATTTCACTATCTGTTGAAAGTAGTTGTAGACTACTTGGATCATCTAGTGTTTAATTGAAGTTACAATAGATTGGTGTTTGTCCTTTGAGTACAAGTGTTTCGAAATTTGAAGTCAATTCAGGCCAAGAACTTTTTTCATTTTGCCTTTCCAGTCCTGATGGGGGTCTTGGCCTAAAATATTGACTGTTTATCCATTTTCATAGATGCTGCCCGACCAGCTTTTGTGTGTATTGCTCTGGATTTGCAGCATCTGCAGAATTACATGTGTTTATGATTTACTTTCTGAGACCCATCCTTCTCTTTCTTTTTCTTGGCCTTGACTTCCTCTCCCATAGCTTGATTTTACTTTTGTTGTTACTGATCCATTTCACTTACCAATCCTAATTTTAATCCATCTGATTTTGAGTACAATGCTCACTTTTCTTAGCCTTGAGATTTTTATTTTTTATTATTTTTTTAATTTTTTAAATTTTTTTTATTTAATTGCGTTTTTAAGTAATTACAAGAGTGGAAAAAATGTATATATCCCTTCCCCCCTCCCCTTAACCCCTCCCCCCTAACTTCCCTATATAAAAAAAAGAGAAAGTAAGAAAGAAAAAAAAAGAAAGAGTGCCTGGTTGTTGGAAGATCTCCACATGCTCCATGGAGTTCTTAATAACTTTAGTATATATATTTATTTCTTTCCCCAAGTAACCAATTGTTTCATCTTCAGAGATATTTGAAGTCTTACAGTATAGAATGTCTTAAAGCTGTAAGTGAAGATTACCATGAGACATGGGAGCAGAATTAGGCCAATTGGCCTATCAAATCTGCTCCGCCATTTCATCTTGGCTGATCCATTTTCCTCTCAACCCCAATCCCATTTCTCAAACATCTTTGTTCAATTCCAATGCTCAGAATTCCTATTCCTTACTGTCAAGGTTGAAAGACAAATATTGCTATGTTCAGTGCAATGAAAGTACTGAAGAAATTCAATTGCACAGTACAATAGTGTCATCAGGAAACAAAAACCTTGTTAAGAAAAATGTATCCAGAAATTAGAGTTGTTTGTTTTTATATTGAAAGCTGAATACAAAGATCATACATTGCATATTGTTGCTGTAATGCCTGTTAGCAATGCAGAGATAAATATGGCACACATTGATAACATTGATTCTGGAGAGGTATCAGCCAAGCTAAAATGAATCATGACTCTCAATGTCCAATCTAATTTTACAATAGGCAGGATTTCATTACAATGTGAATAAAATTATTTGTGCATAAAAGAAGCAGATGGAATTGGGTCCTATTCTTTGTCTTTATTTTCCATTTTGTCATTTACAAATAGGTAAGATAAGAAAGTATAAATTATCAGGGAAATTATAAGTCTAAAAGCAGGGAAATTGGACATTGAGCCAAATAATCCCACCTGACATTTAAGCCTTTCCCAGGCCTTGCTACATCTGTCTCCCTAGTTTTAATCTTGTAGCTGCCCCTCCACTGCATCTATACAATTTACCTCAATTTCCTTGTTGAGGAAGTTGCAGGTTCCATTGAGTAAAGTTGTTATCTCTGGTATCCCTTTTAACTTCTTTTTCTCCTCCAATTTTGATATCACGTTTATTGGAATTACGTTTTCCACATCCAACCCATCAATTCCCTTATCTTAAAGCCTCTTGCTTTAAAAAGACAAGCACATGGCTTGTTCAGTCTTTCTGTATCTCTGAAGTATCTCTGTTCTGATGTAGTCTTTGTAATACTTACCAACTGGATTTTTTTTAATGAATGAATCCATTTGAAAATATTTGTCAGAGTCTACCAAATTATATTCTGGCACCCAAGAATTGGGTTTGAGATTTGTCCAAATTCAGATTTGGCTCTAAAGACCCAGATAATTGTCTCTCATGAAATGAATACTGGAAATGAAAAGTGGCTTAACAATAGAAACAAAGTTGACATTCCATTTGATTTAAAACAAAGAAGCTGCTGATCAAAGATGATGATTAAAATGAAGAAACTGGAACTAGTGTAGGCCAGACAAGCCCCTTGAATATGCTGCAAGGTTCATTAAGATTATGGCTGATATTCAGCTCTGACTCCTTTTAGCTGTCTGATCCATGGTTCCTTAAGAGTCAGATTTATTGATCTCAACCTCCAATACTCAACAGCAGAGCATCCATTGTCCCCTAGGGTAGGGATGGACATAAATTATAAAATATCATACAGAACTCTTTGACGCCTGCCCCTTGCTGGCCATTGATGTAATCATCATTAACTAATGTGAATTCTAAATTGAATTGTTACCAGTTTTTTAAAATTTTCATGTTGAATCAGAGTTAAAATTCTATCATCCTTAAAGTTATTGTTCTTTATTTAAGCTGACAGGGTTAGATTGAATTTGTTTGGTGGTGTTGGGTTTTTTAGGGAGAATTGTGTATTCTGGTGGTACATTTTATGTTCTATAAAGCACGATTCAGGGATTTGGTTTTCAAATGCTATGCTTCATTTAACTTGTGAAAGTGTCATTTGCACTGGATGTAAAAGAGTGTTTCCTTCCTGTCTTCTTTAACAATTGTTCTGTAGGTGACCAGTGATTTTAGTAAGTTTTTTGAATATCATATATTGAACATGAATGATGCCATAAGAGTAACCGATTGCACTTTGCTGTTCTTTTAAAATGCTGTCAGTTAGATATTACATGGACCTGTGCAATTTTGCTTTTTAGCAATAGTTATCAGCAGAAATATATTTTTTCTCTAGTAGCATGTATTGGCATACTCCCATTGTAGGAAAACAACATAAATGCAGTTGTTATCCTTAAAGTAAAACCACATCTTTGCTAAAACAATAACTTATTGTAGAGATGCTTATAAATGTATTTCATCAATTTATTTTTGTGCAATATTATCATTGTTAGGTTAACGTGAGTGATATTGAAAGTGAGGGGAGCCGTTTTCAGCTCTTTATGGAATTGCTCGAAGCCAGTAACGAAGGGACTGAATTTCAGCATTTGGTTTTGCTTCTTCAGGCTTGGCCACCCATGGACAGCGAAGGCATGTAAGTATCAGTTTGTGTAGCAGTATGCTATGCGCAAGACTTGTGGTAGCATATGCAGGAATAGCTAAAAAAAAATTGAGAATGTGCTTTACTGTAATGGATTATCAATTAAGATTTAATTATGCATCTGTCCGAGGAATTGTCTTCAGAATTCCAAAAAAAAATTCCAGTTTGGACTACATCTGTATTTTCTTCCTGTGATAATACAACATAAGATTTCAGGTTCAATTAAGTTTACGGCTGACAAGTATATTAATTCCATCTACCCACTTTCGTTCCATATCCTTTAATGCCCAAGCAAAATCTGTTAGTTTTGAAATTTTCAATTAACCTATCTTCAGCAACATTTTGAAGGGAGTGAGTTCTAAGTTTCCATTTGCACTTTATTGAGTTTTCATTACCAGCTGTTGAAACACATTTGTAGAAATGTGTAGTAAAATTTGATGGGGATACCTATACAGTAACAGAAATCATTTTAGCTGAAATAAAAAGTTGAACAAAAGTGAATTATAAATTGATTCAAAGCTATGCAAGTGCATTGAGAACAGACAGTAAAATGATTCTAAAGCTGTTGAACTTGTTAAAAATGGTGTAGTAGATTCAGTATTCTTCATTACTTTTCTTGGTAGAGCCATTACTCGCAAAAAAACTTCAGCTGACACCCGCAAGTGGCTAAATTGATGTGTTTACTACATAGTGATGTAGTTTTGCATTGGGATTTACATATTAAACCAAAGTCAACATGTGTAATAAAGCAGTACTCCTTTTATTAAAAAAGTAGTAAAATAAAAATATATATGCATGCAATAATTTTAAAAGTAATATTTTTGTTGTTACTTTGCTGATGTCAACCTCTACCACTAAGTACATACATCCATATGAAATATCTGTGCAAACCCATACACACAAAACTCCTTAACCAAACCTTCCCATGAGCCATTATACCATCAATTCTTATCCTGAATTCCTTCACTTAGTGTTTCCTTTCTCTCTGTTCTCCGATTTCTTCCTGCCCTCTGACATTGGACTTTTCCTCATCCCAGGCTTTTGCCCTTCTATCACCTTATTCGTTTGATGTTTGCAGCTGCCATCTCCGGGGTCCTGGCTCCTGGCCGCCCACCTGTCCTTGTTTTCACAACGTGCACTTTCCTGACTCTCTTCCCCGAGCATTCTGACCATACACTTAGTGCCATTCCCAGCCACGTTACATTTGCAAACACGGCCCCATTCCTGGTCAAATTCCAGTTGTGTGCTTGAACCCATTCCCCACAGTGTCTGCGTGTTTTATCCCATTCCCTTCAATAATCTGCCTGCATAGCTGACCCCAGTCCCTGCCACAATCCACTCATGTGTTAAAGCATGTTTTCCGTACACCTGGGCATATTCCTTTCATGTTTCATTAGCACTCCCACTTTCCTACCTCATTACACTCCAGCTGCACACCCGACTGCATTCCCTGTCACCTTCTGAGTCCATGGGAGCAACACTTGCAAGTCACTGGAAGCCAACACTTGCACATACCAGAGTTTTTCATGATGATATATTGAATTGTTAAGGAAACTTTGCTCTGAAGATAATATTGTGGCAGATTTCAGATAGCAGCGATGTTAGTGTACAGTTGGTTGGTGTGTTTCTTTACTTTTGTGCAACAAGTTACTTTTTTGCTGTAGCCATCCATTGTATGTAAGTGAGGAATGGGAGAGTTGGTGGCTATGTCAACCAGGAATATATGGAGTTAAAATTTTAAAAATCCTCGATTTGTTTACTAATTTTAAAAATTATTTTACTATTTCTAACAGAAAGCTAGGGTATTTCTATTAATATCAGTAAACTGATTGGGATGGTATATAGGTTGTGTTTGTGACATGATAAGACCATAAGATGTACGAGTAGATTAGGTTATTCGGCCCAACTAGCCTGCTCTGTCAGTTGATTTATTTTTCCCTCTCACTCCATTCTCTAGGCTTCTCCCCTGTTAGCTTTGACACCCTTACTAACCAAGAACCTATGAACCTCTGCTTTAAATATACTCAATGTCTTTGGCCTCCACAGTTGTCTGAGGCAATAAATTACACAGATTCATTATTTTCTGGCTGAAGACATTCTTCCTTAGCTCTGCTGTAAAGGAATGTCCTTTCGTTCTGAGGCTGTGCGCTTTCGTCTGGAGTCTCACACTATTTGAAACATCCTCTCCATGTCCACTCTATCAAGACCTTACAAATATAGGCCCAGGGCCGTCAATTACTTTTCTTATGTTAATCCTTTCTTTTAACCCTCTTGACCCTCTCTGACGGGCACAAAACTGCTCATAATACTTAAAATGTGGTCTGGGCAATGTCATCCTTGTTTTTATATTTTAGTCCTTTCAAAATGAATGCTAAATTTACCTTTCTACTACTGACTAAACCTCCAGGTTAAGCCTTTAGGGAATCCTGCAGACCAAATCAAAGTGACTCCCAAAACGTAAGCAGTAGGGGCATGAGTAGGCCATCTGGCCTGTAGAGCCTGCTCCACCATTCAATAAGATCATGGCTGATCTTACCGTGGACTCATCTCCACCTACCTGCCTTTTCCCCATAACCCTTAATTCCCCTTCTATGCAAAAATGTATCCAACTTTGTCTTAAATATATTTACTAAGGTAGCCTGCACTGCTTCATTGGGCAGAGAATTCCACAGATTCACCACCCTCTGGGAAAAGCAGTTCCTCCTCATCTCCGTCCTAAATCTACTCCACCAAATCTTGAGGCTATGTCCCCTAGTTCTAGTCTCATTTATCAGTGAAAAGAACTTTCCTGCCTCTATCTTATCTAACACTTTCATAATTTTATGTGTTTCTATAAGATCTCCTCTCATTCTTCTGAATTCCAGCAAGTATAGTCCCAGGCGATTCAACCATTCTTCATAGTCTGACCCCCTCGTCTGTGGAATCAACCTGGTGAACCTTGTCTGTACCACCTTCAAAGCCATTGTATCCTTCCTTAAGTAAAGAGACCAGAACTGCACGCAGTCCTCCAGGTGCAGCCTCACCAGTACCCTGTACAGTTACAGCATAACCTCACCTGCTCTTAAATTCAGTCCTCCTAGCAATGAAGGCCAGCATCCCATTTGCCTTCTTGATAGCCTGCTGCACCTGCAAACCAACTTTCGTGATTCATGCACAAGCACTCCCAAGTCCCTCTTCACAGCAGCATGCTTCAATTTTTTGCCATTTAAATAAAAATCTGCTCTATTTATCCTTATAAAATGGATCACCTTGCATTTACCAACATTGTACTCCATCTGCCAGACCCTTGCTCATTTACTTAACCTATCTATATCTCTCTGCAGACTCTCTGTATCTTCTGCACAATTTGCTTTTCCACTTAATTTAGTGTCATCAGCAAACTTAGTTATACTGCACTCAGTCCCCTCTTCCAGATTGCTAATGTATATGGTGTACTGTTTCACCAACCCTGCAGCACACAGCTCACCACTGATTGCCAACCAGAGTAACACCCATATATCCCAACTCTCTGCTTTCTATTAGTTAACCAATCCTCTATCCATGCTAATACATCACCCCCAATTCTATGCATCCTTATCTTATGGATACGTCTTTTATACGGCACCTTATCAAACGCCTTCTGAAATTCCAAGTAAATAACGTCCAAATGTTTCCCTCTATCAACTGCACTTGTTATATCCTCAAAGAACTCCAGTAGGTTTGTCAAACAGGACCTGCCTTTGCTGAATCCATGCTGCATCTGCCTGATGGATCCATTTCTTTCCAGAGCCTCACTATTTCTTCTTTAATGATAGATTCAAGCATTTTCCTAACTACAGACTTTAAACTAACTGGCCTACAGTTACCTGCCTTTTGCCTACATCCATTTTTGAGCAGTGGTGTGACGTTCACTGTCTTCCAATCCGTCAGGAGGTTCCCAGAGTCTAGAGAATTTTGGTAAATTGTCACCAAAACCTGAACTATAATTTCTGCTATTTCTTTCAGTACCCTGGGATGCATTCCATCAGGACCAGGGGACTTATCTATTTCAGGCCTACAAGTTTGCTCAGCACTACTTCTTTAGTGATAGCTATTGTATCGAGGTCCTCACTTCCTCTCACATCCGTAACATCTCTCTTTAGCATGTTAGACATGTCCTGCACCGTGCAGACCGACACAAAGCCAAAGCCTCAGCAATTTCCTCATTACCCAACATCAATTCCCGCTTCTCATCCTACAACGGACCTACATTCACTTTAGCCACCATTTTCCACTTTATATAATTGTAAAAACTTTTACTATCTGTGTTTATATTTTGTGCTAGTTTATTTTCACAATCGAGCTTCTCTTTCTTTATTGCTCACTTAGTTGTTCTTTGTTGCTTTTTAAAGTTTTCCCAATCTTCCAGTTTCCCACTATTGGTGACTTTATACACTTGAGCTTTTAGTTTGATGCCTTCTTTTATTTCCTTTGTTATCCAAGGCTGGCTCTCCCCACCCTTACTGTCCCTGCTTTTAATCGGAATATACTTTTATTGAGAACTGTGAAAAATCTCTTTGAAAGCCTTCCACTGTTCCTCAACTGTCCCACCATATCCAGACTGTGTTCCCAGTCTACATTAGCCAAATCTTCCCTCATCCCATTGTAGTCTCCATTGTTTAAGCATAATACACTGGTTTTACACCCTCCATTGGTATGAGAACCTCAATTATACTATGATCACTGTTTCCAAGAGGATCACCAATTACAAGATCACTGATTTTATCTGTCGCATTGCACAAGACCAGAAGTATGATAGTACATTCCCTTGTAGGTTCAGTAACTTTGTATCTCCAACTTCTGAATTTTCTCCCTGTTTAGAAAAGAGTTTACATTTTTATTCCTTCAATGAAAGTGCATGACCATACATTTCCCTATGCTGTATTCCATCTGTCACTTTGTCCTTTCTGCTAACCTATCCAAGTCCTACCACAGACTCCCTGCTCCTCTACATATCTTCACATTGTCGTAAACAGACACAAAGCCATTAATTCCATCTTCCAGATCATTAACATATAACATGAAAAGCAGCAAACCCAATAAGCACCCAGCAGAACATCGATAGTCACCACAGCCAACCGGAGAAGGCCTCCTTTATTCCCACTCTCTGCATTTTGCCAGTCAGTCAACCTTCTATTCATGTTAGTACCTTTCCTGTAATACCATAGGCTCTTATCTTGTTTAGCAGCCTCATGTGTCACCATGTCAAAGGCCTACTAAAACTCCAAGTAAACAACATCCGTTGACTCTCCTCTGCCTGTCCTGCTTGATACTACTACAAAGAATTCAAACAGATTTGTTTGACAAGATCTCCCTTCAGGACACCATGCTGACCTTGGCCTATTTTATCATGTCCTTCCAAGTACCCGAAACTTCATCCTTAATAATGAACTCTTAACATTTCACTTACGACTGAAGTAAATCAAAACAGCCTATAATTTCCTGTCTCTTGCCTCCGTCTGTTCTAAAAGAGTGGAGTAACATTTGTGATTTTCCAGATCTCTGTAACCAGGATCAAGTAATTCTTTCAAGAATCAAGTTATTCTTGAAAGATCACTACTAATGCCTTCTCAATCTCTTCTGGAACCTTAGGGTACAATCCACACAGTCCAAATGACTTATCTGTGTTATCTGTAGATATTTGATGTTTCATGCAGTTGAGATGCCATGATACAATTTTTATTTGAATTTCATATTCAATAAATTGCAAGTCAGTAATTATATAAACTAAATTCTACAAATAAAGTAAAATGTAATCTAATCAAATACTTTCCTAAAACTTCATATTACTTTGAACAAGTTTTTCTCTGTGCATTTCCCAGAATAACAAGAAGATATTCTTCAATTGCACAAAAGCAGGAACACAGTTGTGTGACAGATCGTGCTGTTACTTTACAACTTCAGAGACCTGGGTTTAATCCAGGCCAATGTTGCAGATAGACTGATTTTAGAAATGGGGAAGTTTAGTCACAATTGTGCAAGGTGTTGGCAAGACCCATATCAAGTACTTTAGTTTTATCAATGCTAGAATATCTTTTCCTTTTTTAATAAAAAAAAAAGGATGTGGTAGCATTGAAGGCAATCCAAAGCAGTTTCATCAAGCTAATTCCTGGAGTGAGAGGATTGTTCTATCAAGGGAGAGATGAAAATAGAGGGAACTACTTGAACAAGGGGACAGAGTTTCAAGATGGGGTTCAATCATTTAAATAAAGTACTAATGAATGAAGTTCAACAGGATCTCATACATGAATTGCAGATATTAGCAGGCAGGAGCAACAAGTACTTCAGAGGTGCACAGAAATGTTTTGTTTCTCAGAAGGTGGTTGAATGACTGGAATTCTCTACCCCAGTGAATTATGAAAGTTGGATCCTCAGAAGAACTTAAGGTTAGGGGAGATGGCATAAATGAGAAGTTCAGACCAATGTAGATCAAACTCTGAACATGTTGAATGATGGGTCAGACTACAAGTGCCGGGTGGCCTATTCCTGCTCCTCTTTTCTTATGTTCATATTACCTTGTTATCATTGTGATGAGACTTGAGAACCTTCAGGCCACTTGTGTACCTGACCAGTTTTTACAAAGGGAAGTGAGGAAGGCTACATTTATGACAGTTGGTGAAGACCTGACTTCCACTGGCAATATAAATGAGAAAAATGGTTATATCTTTAAAAAAAAACTTCAGTGAAAATCAGACTTTGATTATAGAGAGTTACAGTTAAAGATAGCAAATGAGAGCTTCAATTATAGCTTGATGAGGGCTGGTGTTAAATCACAGCACAAGAGCAGAAGGAGGGAACGTTCTAATTTAAAATACAACAAGATGAAAGAGACTTTAGTAAGGAGACAAGAAGAAGAAAAAATATAAAAATCTCAAATTGACAGCAAAATGTGGATCATAGGTGCTGCATCTGTTAGCAGTCTAGGGAGGCATAGATCGTAACAAGGGGAATACAAAATATATCATTCACCTCACTGACTGAATGTAAAATGACGTTAAATCGCACGCTACGAAATGCAATATAATGTGGAGATGTAAAATTGTTCTTTGTATTCTTAATAGATAATGCAGTGGTCATTTAATATAAAGATGCTTATGATTACATGAGCAGTAGGCTGACACCATCTTCTTGCATAGGACATAGGACTGTGGTGCCTCACTAGAACCAACCAGCTCCAAACTAATGGTGGCAGACCTGATAGCAATGGCTCTGAAGGGCCCATGAGCAACTTGTATTGCGCCAGTGCAGTTGCTCCACATTGTGGGATGTCATTGATGAAGTTCAGGAGAATTAATAATTGATGACAGGTTTAGTTTAGGTGCAAGGACCTTTTCATGTAGACAATGAAATTTGGAACTATGTGTATTGACACTTTACATTAGTTACTTATGGTTTGAAGGAAAACTACTAAAAATGATAAATGAACAATTGAAGCAGTTCCGGTTGTATTTCTCAATGTGTGTTGTTTCCACATTGCTATAGGATTAAATGTTTTCTCAATAATTTGTTGAGTTTTGTTACTATAACTTGAGAAGGAAAAAGACTACATTGTAAAGAGGATTATAAAATCAAAATGTAACTAACACCTGTAGTATAGCTCGAATTTCAAATCAATATTATTTACAGAAAAATTGAGAAATTTTTACTTGAAGAAATAACATTTCCAATTGTAACCATCAGCTTATTAGACCATCAGACCATAAGATATAGGAGCAGAATTAGGCCATCTGGCCCATCAAATCTACTCCACCATTCAGTCATTTAGTTCATCAGCCATCTCCTTGTCTCCCGTTATTATTTCTCCTGCCTCATTTTGTAGTGGTCCTAAATCCATACTCTGTTTTATTTTTAATATACTTGAAAAAACTATTATTATCCACTTTGATATTATTTGCTAGCTTGCTTTCATATTTCATTTTTTTTCCCTTCTGATTTTTTTTAGCTGCTTTGTGTAGGTTTTTAAAAACTTCCCAATCCTCTATCTTCCCACTAATTTTTGCTTTGTTGTATGCCCTTTCTTTTGCTTTTATAATAGCTTTGACTTCCCTTGTCAGCCATGGTTGTACTATTTAACCATTTGAGTATTTCTTCATTTTTGGAATACGCATGTCCGGCACCTTTCTCATTTTTCCCAGAAATGCATACCATTGCTGCTGTGCTGACATCCCTGCAAGCATCTCCTTCCAATTTACTTTGGCCAACTCCTCTCTCATACCACTGTCATTTCCCTTACTCCACTGAAATACTGCTACATCAGATTTCACTTTCTCCCTACCAAATTTCAAGTATTACTATTAAAACTTAGTGAAGCTTATACATCAGTGGATACACTGCTGAACATGCACCTCCCAGACTTGCTGAGTGACAGATGGTATTACATCATTCACCATCCTATGTAGTTGGACTTCCCAATGAGTGCTGATGTAGGGTCTGATACCATGTAGATTTCAATAAGAATCCCATGCCTGCAGATCTAAAGGCAAAGAAAATCAAATATTAAGGATTAACTTTCAAAGTTCTGCTTTTTATGTATTTTTATTTTACTTAATATTTAAAATGTTCTTTATATTTCAGACTGAATTAAATGCTTATGAATATCTAAAGAAAAAAGTCTAAAATATTTGACAACTTTTGCAGGTGACTTAGCTGCACTCCAGCAAGCTTGGCTATTGAACCCTGTCTTGGGGTAGAGGTCTCTGCACTATGTCACTTGTTGATCTAATTGCCACCCAACACAAGAGTGTGTGAGATCAGGCCAGCATATCTCAACCAAGTGAATGCAGGACCATGGGGTTAATTGGTTCTACAACTCCAATTCCAGTGTTAGTTTATTCTCAGTTGCTGCTCTTTAATAACTATTTCTCCCTTTAACTGTGTTTGGCTTTGTTATGCCTTTCACTGAGTTATTCAACCATCCTCATGCTCTTTTGGTCCCTTTAATCCTTTTAATTACCTCACCAAGCTTGCCATTCACTAGTTTTCAATTTGTTGCAGCTTTTCAAAGAATCTAGTCATTTAGCCCTTATCTCTTTTTATTTTATTTGGATCTGTTTAATAGTTTATTTATCTTTAAGTTTTCAGTTGTAAAGAAATGTTAAGCTGTGTTTTTCTTTTTAGACATTGTTCTGACATTTTATAATGGACGTTAAGAATTTCAGAATTTATCATTCACTTTGATTTGCATATGAATAGCTTGGGAAGGGCTTTAAAACCACTACATAGAATTTGCCAGTGCTGTTGACTCAAGAGTCTTCAAACTTTTCCTTGCGCACTAACAGTTCCCAGAAACTGACCTCTTTATAATGCATTCTCAGCGTTCACCCTGAATTTCACTGTATGCTGCTAATCCAGTCTCAAGAATAACTCAAGTAGTAGTAGTACAGTCTCACGCCGAAACGTCAACAGTTTAATCATTTCCATAGATGCTGCTTGACCTGCTGAGATCCTCCAGCATTTTGAGTGTGTTGCTTTGGATTTCCAGCATCTGCAGTATTTTCTCAGTTCCTCAGTTTATCATCATTCAACTGTACACATGGATACTACCAAGCGAAACAACTTTCCTCTGGACCAAGGTGAACAACACAGGACAAAAAGTCTACACACAGAACACATAAATTAATATTACCACAAATAAATTAACAAGTAATAAGGTGCAAGTACAATACAAATTATAAATGTAAACAGTAAAACACTACTGAGAGTTCCTACGTAATGAGACCGTATGATGATTGTGGTGGCAGGGAGTTAGGTAGGGGGAAGAACCTGTTTTCCATCAGGACAACAGTTCTTGTCCTAATGCTACAGCACCTTCTGTCTGATACTAGGAGGTCAAAAAGGTTGTTGGATGGATGGGAGAGATCATTGGCAATCCAAGGGCCCTGTGTACACAGCACTCCAGATAAATACCTCTAATGGTGGTCAAGGGACCCCGATGATCCTCACAGCAGTCCTTCCAATCCTGTATAGGGACTTGCAGTCAGATGCCGTGCAGTTCCTGTACCAGACAGTGATACAGGTGGTAAGGATGCTCTTGATAGCGCTCGTGTAAAAATTGGTTAAAGTGAAGGCAGTGGGGAGCCTCACTCACATCTATTTCCACAGGAAGTGGAGATGGTGCTGTGCTTTCTTGACCAAATAGGTGTTGTTGATGGACCAGGCGAAATAATCCATTATGTACGCTCCCAGAAAGTTAGTGCTCCTAACTCTGTCCACAGAGGAGCCATGCATGTGCAGTGAGGAGTGTTCGGCCTCCATCTTCCTAAAGTCCACAGTCATCTGTTTGGACTTATCTAAATTGAAATTCAAGTTGTTATGCTCACAGCATTCTACCAACAGTTTTACCTCCTCTCTATGCCGTCTCATTGTCAATGAGACCAACCACTATTGTATCGTCAGTGAACTTGATGATTTGATTTGAATTAGATCTAGCGATGCAGTCATGCATCAGCAGAGTGAACAGAAGCATGTTGAGCATACAGCCCCGGGAAGCATCAGTACTCAACGTGATGGAGCTACTCAACATAGACTAACTGTGGTCTTTCTGTCAAGAAGTCCAGGATCCAGTTACAGAGAGGGGCGTTGAGACCCAACAAGGAGAGTTTACACAACAGTCTCTGAGGGATGATTGTGCTAAAGTCAATACACAGCATCCTGGCATATGAGGCACCATTTTCTGGGTGGGACTGGACAGAGTGGAGTGCAAACCATTATGACATCACCAGTGGACCGATATAAGTGATAAGCAAACTGGAAAGAATCACACATTCCTTCCCCATATTAGAAACTAGGTACACACCAAACTAGCTTCAGTGTGACCCCATGTCCTGTCTAACCACCATGAAACTCATGTGCTCAATTCCCTTTTATTAATCCTTCTCACCACTCCACATAATTAGGCTATCAAATACAGACATTCCTCTCCATATCCTATTATCTCCAAGCACTTGTGAGTGCAACAACATTTTCTTGAAATTCTCCTCAGTTTCACAATGCCTCAAATACAACACCCTTCTTTTCTGATAAAACTCATTTTGGTGTGCCTGTTAGTGGAAACATGGGACATTGGTTCATTTCAAGCACCAAAGGTTTACTTTTGTCTATATACATCCCTCTTACAGGGCTCATATACAAACTTGGCTTGTTAGCTAACTCTGCTAACAGCCACATGACTCAACAGTGAGAAGGTCATGTTTCATAGACAATGTATGTCTAGAGTTGGTGTGATTTCAGATTCAACCAAACAGAGATGTCAGAATGTTCTGATTACAAGAATCTTGATTTCAGCAAATGCTTTGTAAATACTACCATGCACAGTTATTGGTAGCCCTTAAATGATAGATCATACACCAGCATAAAATTATGAAAAAAATGTATATTTGCCAATTTTCAACTTTATCAAACAGTTAACAGAGGAAGAAAACAAGTGATACAAGGGCCCATTATAGTTAAACAAATCCAAATGTGCACACCAACATTGGAGCTAATTTCTGGAGGAGTTGGGGGGTGTATCACTTCACTCACACGCTGGACCCACAGTCTAAGTGAAAGCACCCGCCTCCATCCAAATTTCCCTCGAAGACCATCTCAAATGAACTGGCTCTCTCAGGAGGAGTGGCCCTTCCTTCTTGGAGCTATTCATCTGCACAAAGCACTTCTTGCAACGGGACTCTCCTTCCAACGGAATTCTGTGGCTTCTTCCCTTGTGCCTTGTTCTGCAGCTCCCACCAAACCAGACTACTATCCTTCAGAAATCTGATCCTGCCCAGCTCTCTTGAATCTTCCACTGGGCAGAAAGTTACAATTGGCTGACACAACATTCCTAAGTTGGACAACATGGCTCCTCATCTTTAGCCAAAGCCAAAACACTTTTACCAGCAGGATGCACTGATTTCACAGAAAACTGCTAAAATAAAATACCTCACAGCAAAGCAGTAGAAATCTTAACATTCTCCCCCCCCACCACCAAAAATAGTCATGTCCTCATGAATTTGGATATTATTAAACCATTATTAATAACACAGTATTCAAATTAATTTTGTGATTATAGAACCCCCCCATCTCTTTGTAAATGTAAGTAACACATCTCACCATGGGAATTGACATAACACTTTGGTGAATGCTCTGCCAGCCTAGCTGGGGGTTTCCAGACTCTGAGACATTTTTTATCTCATCTTCAGCTTCTCTACCTTCAGCCACCTTGTGGTCTTTCCTGGCCACTAGACAAAGCCTCCCCCTGCCTATCACTCACACTTTCCAGGGACTCAGGTCTCCTGCCCCATGACTGAACTCAGGTTCCCTGATTTTAAGCAGGTCAAAATCTTCAACCTCTGCTGTTGCTAACCAGCACGACCTCTCTTGGAAAGGGGTCCTCTGTCAGTCTAGTTACTCCTCCAGGATGTAACATGACAGGTTTAGACTGGATGTACCATACCATACAGTTATGATCATCCTTCAGCTTAGGAGGAACTTGCATTTTTTCAGAAGTAGCTCTGAGCACTGGCTGAATGGACAAAGTTTTCAGAAAGTTTTCTCCATTTCTCTCCTTGCATGCTCCCATGAGCTTTCTCAGTAGAAGTTCCCACAAGAATGGAAGCTCCACCTTTTTCAACTGGATCTGGGAAGACCAATAGTTTCAGTTACTCCAACATCTGCTTCCAAAAACTCCAGTTTCAACGACAAGTTTGTTTGTCTGGGGGGATTGGAGCTCCTTTCCGGGGAACGTGCTAAGATGGTAGCGCAATATTAATACACAGCAGCCTCTCCGGACTCTGGATTGGGGATTGTCAAACGTTATGTGGATTTTCTGGTGTAGTCTGTTTTCTCATGTGCTTTTGTGATATCATTCTGGAGGAACGTTGTCTCATTTTTTAACTGCATTGCATTTGTGGTTTCTAAATGACAATAAACTGAATCTGAAGTAGCCATCGTACAGGTACTCATCAGTACTAAGCCTCCAAATCTCAAGGGCACTGTAGGACATCAGTGGTAAATGCACCAAATACCGGTTATAAAAGGATCTATAAAGCAAAGTATCTTCAAAAACCTGTGTGAGGTATGGCTGTAGCATCAACATCTTCAATCTGTCTGGATCATCAGAGTTTGGATCCACGAAACCTTCAGGAATAGTGTTTTGCATTTTAGTTCTTCCACGACACACTGATTGGAATGTACCCTGTCTGAGGCACCAGCCTGTTCTGTTACGGGGTCCCTCTATAGTTTTGTTCCTTCTCTCTTTGATTAACTGCTGACTTACTTTACGAAGATTTTCCTGGCCCTCACAGTCTAGCTTGAAATGTCCATCTTCTCCACAGCTGTAATAGCAACTGTTAAAATGTTTTAACAGAAAGCTGTTAAAATGTTTTAACAGAAAGCTGTTAAAATAAAATACCTCACAGTATAGCAGCAGAAATCTTAACCAGGGCATTTATATATATAAATGTGTGTGTGTGTGTGTATATATATATACATTTTTACCTTTGGTCTGGGGAGTTGATTGCCCAAGATTTTCAGCCAGTAAGATGTATATCTGAAAATCTTGGATAATCACTCCCAGATCAAAGGAAAGAATTGATTTTTCCTTATTATACATTTTTTCCAATAACATGAACAATTGTTTGTATACATTATACGCACAACCAACCAGGTATTTTATAAAGGTAAGGGGATGGTTTCACAATCATATGAACAGCTGATAGAGAGCTCTTGGATATATCATTGATGTTTACAATACACCCTGTTCCCTGTTCCTGAGCAACAATAATTACCCTGTATTCTACCACTTTGTTTGCCCAGTTCGATTGTGCCCTATAAGGGAGACCTCTCTAGTCGATTTTGTTTGTAAGACCACAAAAATGGAATGTCATTAAGTGGCATGATACATGGTCACTTGCCCATTTTGCAATGTGCACGATTATCCTACGCTTCATGACATATCTACTCATGGTAGTGTAATGTTATTACACCATCAGTCTTTGGCTCGAGAGTCTTCGGCGAGGAGGCTGAGGGAGGAGACCACGCCAGGCACAAATGGAGAGGGTGAAGACATGACCGTTAAGCTGATTCAGTGTGCTACGTGCATGATGTGGGAGGTCAGCGACACTGATGGTGCCCCCGGCTGCTACAGCTGTGGAAAGTGTGTCCAGATTCAGCTTCTGAAGGAGCATGTTGTAGCACTGAAGAAAGAACTGGATGACCTCAGGTTTATCTGCGAAAACGAGAGTTTTCTGGACAGGACCTACAGTGAGGTCGTTACACCGAGGATATCGGAAGAGAGAAAGGGGGCGATGATGAGGAAGGAAAGGATGCTTGAAGTACAGGAGACCCCAGGGGATGTACCTCTCATAAACAGGTTCACCCTCTTGGAAGCTGTCAGGACAGAAGATACTGCCAGTCTGAGAGGCAGACAGGTCTGTGAGCCGAAAATTGGTGTAGAAGCAGAGCCGAGGAGTCAGACATCAGGAAGAGCCGTGGTAGTAGAGGACTCCATAGTAAGAGGTACGGAAAGGGGTTTCTGCGGCAACAGGCGAGATTTGAGGATGGTGTGTTGCCTGCTTGGTGCTAGGATCCAGGACATCACGGATCGATTGCAGGGAATCCTCAAGGGTGAAGGTGAACAGCCGGAAGTGGTGGTGCATGTCGGCACAAATGACATCGGGAAGAAGAGGAAGGATATTCTGCAGCGGGACTTCAGAGAACTCGGAAGAAGGCTGAAAAGCAGGACTTCCAGGGTGGTTATCTCTGGTTTGCTTCCAATTCCTCATGCTGGAGAGGGCAGGAACAGGGAGATAATGGATCTGAATGTGTGGCTGAGGAACTGGTGCAGGAAGCAAGGAGTTACATTCTTGGACCACTGGGATCTGTTTTGGGGTAGGGATGAATTGTACAAAAGGGACAGGTTGCACCTTAATAGGCGGGGGACCAGCATTCTGGCAGACAGGTTTGCCACTGCAACACGGATGTGTTTAAACTAAGTAGTGGGGGGGAGGGGATGAACTGGAAATATAAGGATGGAGTTAAAGGGAAAGTGAAAATAAGAAAAGTTAAAAAGGACAACAGAATCAATGGAGTAGAAAGCTCAAGAAGAGATCATACAGTATGGCCAAGTGAAATAGGAATTGATATGAAAGAAGAGGGGAGTAACAAATTAAAAGTATTATATATGAATGCACAAAATATAAGGAATAAAGTAGATGAGCTTGAGGCTCAGTTGGAAATTGGCAAGTACGATGTTGTGGGAATAACAGAGACATGGCTTCAAGCGGACAGGGCCTGGGAAATGAATATTCTAGGATACACATCTTATCGAAAGGACAGACTCACTGGCAGAGGGGGTGGGGTGGCTCTGTTGGTGAGGAATGATATTCAGTCCCTTGCGAGGGGGGACATAGAATCGGGGATGTAGAGTCAGTATGGATAGAACTGAGAAATTCTAAGGGTAGAAAGACCCTAATGGGAGTTATCTACAACATGCAGGTAGACTGGGAGAATCAGAATGGTACTGGACCCCAAGAAAGGGAGTTTGTGGAGTGCCTCCGAGATGGATTCTTAGAACAGCTTGTACTGGAGCCTACCAGGGAGAAGGCAATTCTAGATTTAGTGTTGTGCAATGAACCGGATTTGATGAGGGACCTCGAGGTAAAGGAACCATTAGGAGATAGTGACCATAATATGATATGTTTTAACCTACAATTTGAGAAGGAGGGAAAATCGGATGTGTCAGTATTACAGTTGAACAAAGGGTACTGTGGAGCTATGAGGGAGGAGCTCGCCAAAGTTCAATGGAACAATACCCTAGCAGGGAAGACAGTGGAACAACAATGGCAGGTATTTCTGGGAATAATGCAGAAGGTGCAGGATCGGTTCATTCCAAAGAGGAAGAAAGATCCTAAGGGGAGTAAGGGGCGGCCGTGGCTGACGAGGGAAGTAAAGGGCAGTATAAAAATAAAAGAGAAGAAGTATAACATAGCAAAGATGTGCGGGAAACCGGAGGACTGGGAAGCTTTTAAAGAGCAACAGAAGATAACAAAAAAGGCAATACACCAAGAAAAAATGAGGTACGAAGGTAAACTAGCCAAGAATATAAAGGAGGATAGTAAAAGCTGCTTTAGGTATGTGAATAGCAAAAAAATAGTTAAGACCAAAATTGGGCCATTGAAGACAGAAACGGGTGAATTTATTATGGGGAACAAGGAAATGGCAGATGAATTGAACAGGTACTTTGGATCTGTCTTCACTAGGGAAGACACAAACAATCTCCCAGATGTAATAGTGGCCTAAGGAACTAGGATAAAGGATGAACTGAAGGAGATTTATATTAGGCAAGAAACGGTGTTGGATAGACTGTTGAGTCTGAAGGCTGATAAGTCCCCGGGACCTGATGGTCTGCATCCCAGGGTACTTAAAGAGGTGGCTCTAGAAATCGTGGATGCATTGGTAATCATTTTCCAATGTTCTACAGATTCAGGAACAGTTCCTGCTGATTGGAGGGTGGCTAATGTTGTCCCACTTTTCAAGAAAGGAGGGAGAGAGAAAACAGGGAATTATAGACCGGTTAGCCTGACGTCAGTGGTGGGAAAGATGCTGGAGTCAATTATAAAAGAGGAAATTACAACACATTTGGATAGCAGTAGAAGGATCAGTCCGAGTCAGCATGGATTTATGAAGGGAAAATCATGCTTGACTAATCTTCTGGAGTTTTTTGAGGATGTAACTATGAGAATGGACAAGGGAGAGCCAGTGGATGTAGTGTACCTGGACTTACAGAAAGCTTTTGATAAAGTCCCACATAGGAGATTAGTGGGCAAAATTAGGGCACATGATATTGGGGGCAGGGTACTGACATGGATTGAAAATTGGCTGACTGACAGGAAACAAAGAGTAGCGATTAACGGGTCCCTTTCGGAATGGCAGGCTGTGACCAGTGGGGTACCGCAAGGTTTGGTGCTGGGACCGCAGCTGTTTCCAATATACATTAATGATTTAGATGAAGGGATTAAAAGTAACATTAGCAAATTTGCTGATGACACAAAGCTGGGTGGCAGTATGAAATGTCAGGAGGATGTTATGAGAATGCAGGGTGACTTGGACAGGTTGGGTAAGTGGGCAAATGTATGGCAGATGCAGTTTAATGTGGATAAATGTGAGGTTATCCACTTTGGAGGCAAGAACGGAAAGGCAGATTACTATCTAAATGGAGTCAAGTTAGGAAAAGGGGAAGTACAATGAGATCTAGGTGTTTTTGTACATCAGTCAATGAAAGCAAGCATGCAGGTACAGCAGGCAGTGAAGAAAGCTAATGGCATGCTGGCCTTTATAACAAGAGGAATTGAGTATAGGAGTAAAGAGGTCCTTCTGCAGCTGTACAGGGCCCTGGTGAGACCCCACCTAGAGTATTGTGTGCAGTTTTGGTCTCCAAATTTGAGGAAGGACATTCTTGCTATTGAGGGAGTGCGGCGTAGGTTCACAAGGTTAATTCCTGGAATGGTGGGACTGTCATATGTTGAAAGATTGGAGCGACTGGGCTTGTTACACTGGAATTTAGAAAGGTGAGAGGGGATCTGATTGAAACAAATAAGATTATTAAGGGATTGGACACGCTGGAGGCAGGAAGCATGTTCCCGCTGATGGGTGAGTCCAGAACTAGAGGCCACAGTTTAAGAATAAGGGGTAGGCCATTTAGAACAGAGATGCGGAAAAACTTTTTCACCCAGAGAGTGGTGGATATGTGGAATGCTCTGCCCCAGAAGGCAGTGGAGGCCAAGTCTCTGGTTGCATTCAAGAGAGAGTTAGTTAGAGCTCTTATAGATAGCGGGGTCAAGGGATATGGGGAGAGGGCAGGAACAGGGTACTGATTGTGTATGATCAGCCATGATCACAGTGAATGGTGGTGCTGGCTAGAAGGGCCGAATGGCCTACTCCTGCACCTACTGTCTATTGTCTATTGACCTGGGTTCAGTTCTGGAAGAAACCTGGTTTTTTCCGGGTGCTTCAATTTCCTCCCACGTTCTAGCAATATACGGATTGGAAGGTTAATTGATCACATGGGTATAATTAGTTAGCATGGGCTCATTGTGCCATAAAGTGCCTGTAACTATATTCTAAGTAAAAACAAAAATGTTTCCCTATTTGTTACAATGCTGCTTTTGTCCTGGCCCCCTCTAACAATGTGCTAAATTCCACTATGGCTATCCTAAATATTATTATCTAGTGTGAGCCATAAACAATTTTAAGAAAAGCATTGACACATTTTTTTCACCTTTCTATGGACTGTAAGTCAGACCCTGTCACAATGCTTTGTTGCCCTGGTAAGTAGCTATTGCACCCACCTTGAAATTATTAGCAAGGGAGAGTGCTGCAGTATATATTAGTAAGTTCACAAGCATAAATAGAGTGAGGCTTGCGTGCACATTTTAATTTGTACAACTAGATAAAACAGCAGTACTCTATTGTACCATATACCAATCATTTAAATAGCTCCGATTTTACCTGATAACTGTTGAAAACTTTTCTCTTTCGTTGCTTAGTTCTTCACTAAAAGCTGTGTTCTGCAGCCAGCCTTACAAAGCAACGTCTGAAAGCTGAGACAGAGAGAAAAGAACATTATCCTCATAATCCAGCATTAGCATGTTTCCAATCTAATTCTAATTCTTTCTGGCAAACAGTATTTCCTGAAGTTTCAAAGTTAATTGTTGAGGGCATTACACAGCCTTTTTGTGATTAAAGTATCTGATTGCTCCCTGGCTTTTGATTATGAAACATTGCAGCAAGTACACAATGTACCTATGGTCCTTTTATCGGAGCCTCATGCAGTACTTTGTCTCGTTCTAATAGTTCGTTATTTCACAATATTTAGATGCAAAACATTGCACGTAAATTTAAAATAAGTCACTTCTTGCTTCCTTCTTTTGTGTTGTAAAATAAGTTATTTTTAACAAAATAATTTCATCATTTTTATATTTCTCAAGTTTTATTATTAATGAGATTTTTGCATTTGAGGTTTTGCCCAGCATTATGTGGATATGTACGGTAATCAATAGTTGTCATGGATCTCTTATTGGGTTGGATAGAATTAATCTCCTTTGTATTTCTGATAATACCAAGATTAACTGGTAGCTAAAGTATTCCGATTTAAAGACCATGATCCTTCTAGACATAAAAGTAAACTTGGATCATCCAGAATAGCTATAAAATAACTGTTGTGCAGATAATCATACTCATGTCAAATATAATTTTAAAGATTTGATTGTATTTAATCTTATTGTGGCTGTAGATGGTACCAATGCAACCATTGATTTTGTTATCAAGGTAGTCAAATTAGGAATAAATTGTTTGTGAAAGACTGTTTTTCTACCGCAGTAAATGTATATCACAAGATGTTGCATTTTTCATGTAGTTTGAAATGGAACAAATTGTAAATTGAATCATACTGGCATGCTTCAAAATCAGTGCATTGTTTTCCCTCTGATTCCCAGTCACATGTTGTAGAGACAGGTATAGCTTGGTAACGTTTCCCAGCTTTGTCGTGTAATTGAAAATACATTTACTAGTTCACTTTACATTTTCTAAAGTTTTAAACATTCCAATTGTTGCACTAAACTAGCTGCAATTGTTCAAGCAGCATGCTGTTAAAAAAATGCTCCGATTTTGTAATGACACTAACATTTAGAAATACTGTACACTAATTGCACTTTCTATTAAATTTAATGTCTGGAAAAGAATTTACACTTCAGGGCAGCATGGTGGTTAGTGTAATGTTTTAGAGCATTAGCTGTAAGAATGGGATTCAATTCCCATTGCTGTCTGTAGGGAGTTTGAATGTTCTCCCTGTGACTGTGGCTTTCCTCCAGATGCTCTGGTTTCCTCCCACATTCCAAAGATGTGCAGGTTAGCAAGTTGTGGGCATTGGTAGCATGACAACACTTGCAGACTGCACGATCCTTGGACTGTGTTGGTCGTTTACACAAATGAAGCATTTCACTGTTTTGATGTTTCGATGTACATATGAAAAATAAAGCTAATCTCTAAAGCATAGATTAAAGATTCATAGATTGAATATACCCAAGGAGAGATATTGTATCGTGCAAAATTACAGTAATTCTAATACTTTTGTAAATTATAATAAATGTTTCCATTTTGGGCCATTATAATGTACATCATTGGAACCAATGATAATAAGAGGAATGTAGGCATCAAATTCCAGAGCCTACTTGGTTAAAACCTACTGAAGTAATTAGGAGACCATGAAGCCAGAATTGGAGTGGAGTGCTGGAAGAGTTACAAACATGGTGAACAGAAAGCCATTGAGGAATTTGAACATATGAATAAGAATTTTAAACTTAAGTTGGGTGGATAGCACTTGGTGAAATTAGGAGTATTCACAGCCGAGCTTAGGATGAGCTGGTGACAAAGTGGACTTAGAAGGGTATGAATGCTATGCAGCTTCAGGAAGACAAAGTTAGTTGAAGAAGGGTAATATTACAAAAGGGAAAATTGCCAAAAACAGTAAAATTGGTAAATAGTTTTAGTATTGTCTCATGTACTGAGGTACAGTGAAAGCCTTGTCATGCATGCAGTTCATACAGATCAGATTGTTATACTAAGGGCAGAACAAAGTAAAAGAATAACAAAGTACAGAATAAAGTGTAACACCTACAGAGAAAGTGCAGTGCAGGTAAACCAAAAGATTCAAAGTCATAACGAGGTAGACTGTCAGGTCAAGAGTCCATGTTATCCTACAAAAGTCTGTTCAGTATTCTTATATCAGCAGGCTAGAAGCTATCCTTGAGCCTGGTGGTATGTGCTTTCAGGCATTTGTATTTCCCGCATGTGAGAGGGTTCGGGAAGAAGAGAGATGTCCAGGGTAGGTTGGGCCTTTCATTTGTGTTGGCAGTGTGAAGTATAAACAGAGTCCACGAAGGAGAGGCTGGTTTCCATGATGTGCTGAGTCGACAGCTTTCTGTAGTTTCTTGCAGTGATGTCAACGTAGTTGTGACAGGACAGGCTTTTAGGTGATGTTCACTCCTAGGAACTTGAAACTCCCAGCACTCTGGACTTCACCTCAGTTGATACAGTTAGGAGAATGTAAACTGACCCCTTTCTGAAGTCGATGTCGACCACTTCTGTTTTGTTAACATTGAAGTAAAGAATGACTCCATGCCATTAGGATCTCTATCTTCTTCTTGTACTTTGACTCATCATTATATAAGATACAGCCCATTATGATGGTATCATCTGCAAACACGTAGATGGAGTTCAAGCAGAATCTGACCATGCATTCATGAGTGTACAGGAAGTAGAGTTGCAGGGCACCAATGTTGAGGATAATCTGTGAAAAATTGCCCTTATTTTTGTTGCATATCAGTCTGAAGACTTGTGTCTTTACTCTCTCAAAGCTGCACCCAACCATAATTAAAGCATGATAGTGCAGCTAGTAGAGTTGTTGACCAGTCGTGGCCCAGTGATCCATGTTCAATTCTGACCTCCAGTGCTATCCGTGTGGAGTTTGCATGTTCCCCCTGTGGCATAAGCATTTCCCCCAGTCATATTAAGTACTCTGAAGTCCAAAAGTCATCCACTGCAGACAGGACACTGCATATTCTATAATCTGGAGCAACTAAAATTCTGTTGGAGGATCTCAGTGGATGTACTGTGGACTTGGTAGTGTGGAGGAGCAGAGGGATCTGGGGGTACATGTCCACAGATCCTGAAAGTTGCCTCACAGGTAGATAGGGTAGTTAAGAAAGCTTATGGGGTGTTAGCTTTCATAAGTCAAGGGATAGAGTTTAAGAGTCGCGATGTAATGATGCAGCTGTATAAAACTCTAGTTAGGCCACACTTAGATACTGTGTCCAGTTCTGGTTGCCTCACTATAGGAAGGATGTGGAAGCATTGGCAAGGGTACAGAGGAGATTTACCAGGATGTTGCCTGCTTTAGAGAGTATGGATTATGATCAGAGATTAAGGGAGCTAGGGCTTTACTCTTTGGAGAGAAGGAGGATGAGAGGAGACATGATAGAGGTGTACAAGATACTAAGAGGAATAGACAGAGTGGATAGCCAGTGCCTCTTCCCCAGGGCACCACTGGTCAGTACAAGAGGACATGGCTTTAAGGTAAGGGGAGGGAAGTTCAAGGGGGATATTAGAGGAAGGTTTTTCACTCAGAGAGTGGTTGGTGCGTGGAATGCACTGCCTGAGTCAGTGGTGGAGGCAGATACACTAGTGAAGTTTAAGAGACTACTAGACAGGTATATGGAGGAATTTAAGGTGCGGGGGGTGGTTATATGTGAGGCAGGGTTTGAAGGTCAGCACAACATTGTGGGCTGAAGGGCCTGTAATGTGCTGTACTATTCTATGTAGCAGCATCTGTGAGAAGAATTTTCAGTATTCAAGTTGACTCCAAAGGTGTTCAGATTGATAGGTTAGTCTGCCCCAGAGATTGATAGGAACGTAGAAATGTCAGTAGCAGATTAGAATTATTCTATGAGCCAGCAGAGGTTTGATGGGCTTAAATAGCAGCCTCCTACAATAGGTCATATGAAATCATTTACATGTTCTCAATGGAAACTGCTGTATTTTCTTGTATTGATGCATATTTTTCATACTCTTTCATATTTTTCAACAGAGACATCTGCGAATACAGATTAATATTTCCTTGAAAGTGGCATCACATGTAGAGAGGGTTGTAAAAAAGCATTTGGCATATTGGCTTTCATAAATCAATTTATTGACTACAAGAATTGGAATGTTATGGTGAAATTGCATAAACATTGGTGAGGTCTAATCTGGAGCATTGTATGCAGTTTTCATCACCTACCTACAGGAAAAATGTAAATAAGATTGAAAGAGTGCAGAGAAAGTTTACAATGTTGCCGGGTCTCGGGGACCTGAGTTTCAGGGAGACATTGAAAAGGTTAGAACATAGAAGATTAAGGGTAGATTTGATAGACGGTTTATAGATAGTTTAAATGCAAGCAGACTTTTTTTTACTGAGGTTGGGTGAGACTACAACTAGAGGTCATGGGTTAAGGGTGAAAGGTGAAATGTTTAAGGGGAACATGAGGGGATCTTCTTCACTCAAAGTGGTGAGAGTGTAGAAGGAGCTTCCAGCACAAACGGATGCAGGTTCAATTTCAACATATAAGAAAAACCTGGGTAGGTATATGGGTGGGAGAGGTGTGGAGGGCTATGGTCTGAGTGCAGGTCAATGGAATTAGGCAAATTAATGGATTGGCTTAGACTCGATAGGCCAAAGGGCCTGTTTCTGTGCTATTGTGTTCTATGACTCTATCTTGAACTCAATGACTACTTTATGACAGCGAAGGAAGCCATTCAACCCATTGAATCTATGACAACTCTCAGGGAAATTCCCATCCCTGCCACCTGCAATACATTCCTTTAAGTTGTACACAAGAATCTAGATGTAGCTTTAAAATCTTGGAAATGTTCATTATGGGTATGTTGATGAAATACAGTTGAAGTTTCCTAATTAAAATATCTCTGCTCCTCTAGATTAAGTGAGAAGGATAATGCTTGGATTAAGCTCATCACTGCCATGTTGGGAAAGTGCAATCCTGAACACAAAATTACCATTGGTAATGAAATACTTGGCATCTGCCGGTCTCTTTACTTGACAAAGCACAAACTACCAGTTCAGGTAATTTTTAAATCTTCTTTTAAAGATGAATCTAAAGTATGTCATGAAAGACAGTTTTGTTAGTAAAAATGCAGTTGGAAATTTAATTACACACAATAGACTAGCAGCATTACATTTGTATGAAAATTCTAAATTGTAATTTCCTGTATGATCTGAACTTTTATTTGTTGCAATTCAGTATGAATCCAGCATCTGAAAACTAGGTAGCAATGGAGTTACTGGCACCAACAGTACACACCATGATCTGTCACCTTATGGCCAGACATATCCTCACTTTGCCATTCTCATCAATGAAGAATTGCAGATGGGCATGCAGAGAACAGACTCAGGCATGCCTAAAAATGAGTTGCCATGTGAAGAAGCTTCTGTTATATTTTTGTCTATTTGCCCAATTTAAATTCTCCTGAAGCCTCCATGCAAACTCCTCATAATTTATAGTATTATTCTACCCACTTTCATGTCATTGCTAAACTTAGAAATATTACATTTGACTTGCTCATCCAAATCATTGAAGCACATTATGAATACTTGGGGCCCAAGCACTAATTCTTGTTACTCCACTAGATGCTACCTGCCCTCCCAATAAAGACCAATTTATTTCTACTCCGTATTTTCCCTTATAAAAGCCTGCAGCATTTTCTCCTATTGTTGTAAATAGATTGTAGTTCCCTGTATTCTCTCTCCTTATGTCTTCAAATTGTGGGGTTACATTGACCACCCTCCCAATTTGCAGGAATACATAATCTGTACAATATTAGAAAATAATAACGTGTCCACGGTTTCCACAGCCACCTCATTCATAATCATGAGATGTATGTTATCAGGTCTTGCTTTGGATTTCAGTTTAATTAATTTCTCCAACTCTGTTTTCTTCCCAATACTCATTTCCTTCAGTTCCTCCCCAGATGTTCCCAAACATTTCTGGAAGGCTATGTGTATCCTTTTCTATAAAGATGCACCCAAAGTATTTGTTTAATTGTTCTGTCATTCCCAGCGCAGTTAGATCACATTGTTAAGCATGACAGTGTTATAAATTACTCAGATCTGTCCTTTTCACAAAAAAATGAGGAACATCCATTCTAGGTAATTACTGTCCATTCAGTCCTCAGTCAGACAGCAGCAAAATGATGGAAGGTGTCATTAACAGTCCTGTCAAGCACAATTAGTCATCACTTTTGGTTTCAATGTGGCCACTTGGCTTCAGACCTCATAGCAACCTTATTCCAATCACAGACCAGAAATTTGATATCCAAGGATGAGGGGAAATACATCAAGCTAGCACATGATTGAGCATGGCATCAAAGGAACTTGTAAAATTAAAGTCACTGAACCTCAAGAGAGTAAATACTGTAATGGTCGGAGTTGTATTGTGTGCAGAAGAAGATGGTTTGAATGTTGGAGGTAATTTATCTTGCAACTGGTCACTACTGCAATGTCTTTGTCCAAAGTATCTTCAGGTGCTTCTCATGAACTTCCTTCTATTGTAATTGCGAAAGAGTGGATGTTCACTCATAATTGCGCACTCTTCAGTTCTGTTCACTTCTTCACAAAGGCAGCAACCCATGCTTGTTTGTGGCAAGATTTAGATAACATTCAGGCATAGGGCGGTATCAGCAAAACCTCTTGTGTTTTTGTTACATTGCCTGCTGCCTTTGTTGTACAAATGGCCATCTCCAAAGAGTGCATTGAACCATCTATCCAAGACACCAGTTAGGACTAACCTCCCAACGATCATCCTAAACATTAATTCTGTCGTATATGCTATCTACAAATTGCAATGTTGTTTCTCACCATTGCTACTCCAACTGTACATCCTAAGCCTTGAACCTCTACCGGCAGATAAAGCAAGAGCTTCAGAACCAAGTTAACTCTTGACACCAAATGTTCCCCTCCAAGTCACACAGCATCCTGACTTGGAAACATATCACTGACCTTTCATCCACCCTGGATATAAATCCTAGAACTCCTCTCCAAATAAAACAATGTTTTTTTTTTTATATATATGAAGCTTGCTTGCTGCCACCTTCCTGAGGGAAATTACAATTGGGGTATAAATATTGGTCTTGACAGCAAGGAAAATGAATGAATAGACATTAAATAAAAAAGCTGAAGTCACAGCACTTAGAAAAGTTTGAAGTTAAGCTCTCTCAAGTGTTTATAATGCTAGTTGGTGCATTTGTCACTGAGAACTCAAGGCATCCTCTTGAGCTGTGACACCTGACACTGGTCTAAAACCAGAAGCTTCATCAAAGTAAAATATAGTTTTCATAGATCTGGGCAGCTGCACTGAAATCTCCAAAATGTTACTTGGTTGCTGTATAATTCTGCCATCAGTAGAATGAATAAGCAGCAGGAGTAAAAAATATTGGCAGTGATTCCAAATCTCAAATGTTACCTGCTATACTGGAGCTGCAGAAAAGAAGGCAAGTTCAAAATATTTTTTAAAAAAACACACGTTCATTGACTCCTTACTGGAATCTTTTCTGAAAACTTGTTCCTAATGAACTGGCTTACAGTCCCTATATCTCCTTTAACCCTCGCATCAGGAGTTTTCTCCAGCAGAATGTATTCTCCACAAATGAAAAATCCAACTAACTTACATTATTGCTTTAAAATAAACTTTTTTGCTGTTTCTTTTTCTTTTTCAGATGTATACGTGCATAAATTGCTTTGAAAAAAGCCATTTTTTATATTGAATTACTTCTGAAATTGAGATCACTGTATATCCCCTCCTAAAGAGGCATGATGTGTCTTTAGATGCAGTATGATTTTTGCATGAGGAGGATGAGATAGGAAAATTACCTTGACAGCTGATTCTAGATTTAATACCATCTCCCCTGAGAACATTGAACTTTGCACAGCCTGTAATGAATCCTATAGACTGTCAACAGAACCTTGGCTATGGTTGAGAGTAGAATGAGAAAATTCCAACATTTCATAGTTGGGAGAAATTCTTTAAATAGGTATAATTTTATACAAATTAATTGAGATACATGTATTGCTTTTGTCATCTTTGTTTTATTATAATCAGGATATCAAACCAAGCAATGTCTGTTTTTCTTGCTGCTTGGGCAAAAAATTGCTGTGTACAAAGTTATCCAAAATTCTACATTTCACTGCTTATCTGAAATTCAGCTCTGGTGATACACGTTTTCTTCTCTTGGTAACCTGTGCTGGCTCCCAGTTCTCTAATAGTACAACCCATCCTTCATCAATTACTGCCAGCTCCTGCCCTTTTAGCAGGTTGCACTGGTAGGGTCGCATGCTGAGCAAAAAAACATTGGCTGTTGACCTTTGTTGGCACCAATCCAAGCTCCACCAATAGTTGTCTCTGCACCTGAACTGCAAGAAGCAGAAAGGCTCAGGTTAAATGAGATCAAGGGAAGAAATGGGGTTCTGTGCTCAATCTGCCACGTGGTGGATGTGGGGAGAGGGTGTTGGGGAAGAACTACTGTAGGATATGACCATTTAGGGATCTTTATTGTTCATGCCTGATTAGAACCCTGTAGCACCACATGATAGGAAACCTTATGTTTAAGACTCTTATCCTGGTTAAGATTCTTATTGCTCTGCTGTAGGAATTACATTTTAGCAGTTCTGTAAAATCAGTCTGTACTACTCTCAGCTTGTTTGAGTTTGTGCTGAGATAAGAAGCTTTGTTATTTAACTTAGGAATGTAAGGTGTCAATCAGAATGGTAGATTTGGGAGGAGGTTCTAGAGGACGCGGGCAGCAGCTGGAAGAAAATGGGGGAAAAGATGGCTGACGATGCTGTCCCTGTTGCACAAGGTGCTTTGTGCAGATGAATGGCCTCAGGAGGGAAGAACTGATACTCCTGTGGGAGACCCATTTGTTCAAGATGGATTCTGAGTGACATTTAGAAGGTGGTGTGTGCTTCCACTCAGATCGAGGGTCCAGCATGGGAGTGACAGACAAGTTCAAGATGAGCTCCAACTTAAGTGCACATTTGACTGTTTAAGAGTAATGGGTCCTTTTTGTTTTTTTCTTTCATTTAATAACTGTTTGCTTAACTTAACGTTTTTAAATATACCTACTTTTAATGGTGTGCAGTGTACGATCTGTTATTTCTGTTATATGGTGGTAAGATACAATCTAGATGGTTGTGGCTGAGTGAAAACATGGGAATAAGCAGGATCTCTGGCTCAGGGCTAGTGGTGAGCATGAATGTTAGTACTGGGAGGGCTGTCCAATAGCAGCTACAGTTCAAGGTATACTAGCTGCTCATTATTAAGGTAGTGATGGATCAAAATTTTTTTTTACTTAAAACCAGTAACAGATCTGTTTCTATGCAGCGGACAAGCCAGTGACAGATGGAAGGGTTGATGCCAATCTTTGCCCCAATCCACTCGTCCTGATTGCCAACACGAACCTCACTAGCATTCACCTCTCTTTGAAATACACAAAAGTCTGCCTCACCATCTTGTACCTGTGCTGAAGCTAACCAATGTGATTTTATTGGCTGAAAAACATGTTTTCTCTGCCTTGGGTCATCACCAAGTTAGCCTCGTTTTTTTTGTTGCTGAATTTGAAACTTGCAGACTTAGCAATGAAGAACCTTACTTGATGTACAGTATTTTCAACTATAAAAGGATCATCTGGGAATGGCTGCACAGATTCATGCTATTAACAAGACAGAAGCTGCTATTAAAAACTTCACTGAAGCACAACTATATTCAAACTTTCTTTAAGAAGATTTGATTGCACTTGAGAGATCAGGGTACAATCAAGATAAGTTATTTGGTTTAATACCACAGAATAACACTGTGCATAAAGATTACTGTTTATATAAAATGTCTAGTGATAGAATTTGCAGAGAGACTGTTTTATTCCCACAATATTCTGTAACAATAAAGAAAATTAAGGCTTTTAGTATTGTCAGTCAAGTTGAAGAATAAACTTTGCACGGGCAGATTCATGGCTTTGTGAGCTCACTGATGAGACACATAGCAATCGGTTCTTTGCAGGAATAGATTCTTAGACACTGGAAAATTGTAGGTTACCTGAGATGTTGCCATCTGGCCTACATTGCAGCCACTACTGTTGGATAATGGACCATTGTTGGCTAGGTCAGTTCTTCCAGCTCATTTAATTTATAACTGAAGTCCCTTCAGTAGTCTACAATTTTCTCCTTTGGTGTCAGCTTTGCTGAAAGTTTCTCACTAACTGCTCTTTTTGCTGGGGTTACCAAATTAATCTGACTGGACAGAAATCTTCAAGGAGCGGTGTCTCAGAAAGGCAGTGTCCATTATTAAGGATCCCCAGCGCCCAGGGCACGCCATTTTCTCATTGTTACCATCAGGTAGAAGATACAGAAACCTGAAGGCACACACTCAGCGATTCAGGAACAGCTTCTTCCCCTCTGCCATCCAATTCCTAAATGGACATTGAACCCATGAACACTACCTTACTTTTTAAATATATATTATTTCTGTTTTTGCTCGATTTTAATCAATTCAGTATACATATACTGTAATCTATTTATTTTAACTTTTTTTTCCTTCTATATTATGCATTGCATTGAACTGCTGCTGCTAAGTGAACAAATTTCACAACACATGCTGGTGATAATAAACCTGATTCTCTTTCTGATTCTGATCTCCATGATAAAACACACAAAATACTAGAGGAATTAAGCAGCCCAGGCAGCATCCATGGAAATTAACAAGCAGTGAACATTTTGGGCAGAGACCCTTCTTGAGGATTGAACCTTCTGCCTACAAACCTCTGGAGTAATTGTTCACAAGTTATGTGTCAAAACTGTTAAGATATCTTTATTTAGTACATTTGACTATACCTGACACTCTGAAGTAACTGCAACTATTAAAAATCAAAATAAGCTCTTTACAAAGTTAAACATGTTCTTAAAGATGCAAGGTTTTAAATAATTATAAAAGGACATTCAAGCAAGCAGAATTATAATCATATCCAGATAATCTGCACTCAGGTGAAATAGCTGTACTAGAACTAATCTAGCTCAGATTCTATACATATTCTTTAGTAAAAGTGTTGGAGTTTGCAAACATTTGTGCTCTGTCATTGAATTCCTTGTGAAATCCAGAGGCAAATAAAGTCAGTAAATTGTTCAGGACCTACAGATGCCCAGTGTGAGCTGGCACTTGCTGAGTGAGTAAATGACATCAGATGGCCATTGTTTCACTCCATCCAACTTCTGATCCAACTCCTCATCATCACCCTGTATGCTTCTATCCTCTGACCTTAGCTTTGCAGTTTGCCCATTTCACTCTCTGTCTACTCTCTATATCCTATACCTGTCATCCTCTATAATTAAAAAAAAAGCCATCAACTTCATGGCAAATCTGCCAGCTTCTCAACTCCATCCCACCATTCTCACCTCTCTGACACACCAGCAGATCTATTTTGAGAAAGGTTTTAATCAGGGCCTTCACCTTGATGACCTGTCCCACGAGCATCTTAGAATATATGAGTACAGGTAGTTTATAGATATGTGTGTAAAGACTTTTTTAATGCTCATCAAAGTGAGAACTGTTCAGGCCAGGAATAAACTTTTGCAACACACACAGAATGCTGGAGGAACTCAGCAGGCCAGGCAGCATCTATGGAAACGAGTAAACAGTCAACATTTCAGGCCAACATCCTTTATTAGAATTGGAGAAAAAAAGATGAGAAGTCAGAGTAAGAAGGTGGGAGGAGGGGAGGAAGAAATGCAAGATGGTAGGTGATAGGTGAAACTGAGAGAAGGGGAGAGGTGAAGTAAAGAGCTGAGAAGTTGATTGGTGAAAAAGATGAATGAGTGGAGAAGGGGTTATCTGATGGGAGCGGACAGAAGGCCATGGGAGAAAGGGAAGGGAGGGAAGTGATGGACAGTTAGGGAAATAAGGTGAGAGAGGGAAATGTGAATGGGGGAATAGTGAAGGAGAGGCGGGGGGGGGGGGGGACTATTACTGGAAGTTCGAATAAATCTCTTCCCATTTTAGGAAAGGACTTCCTGGGTCAGAAGAAGCAGTCATTCCCAGATGTAATGTTAAGATCCATAATGTGATTTGCTTTCTTAAATTCTCAAACTAATCAGTAACAAATTAGAGTCAGACATTGGAAGATCTGAAACTCATTTCACATTGGACTGCTGAAAACAGCAGAAATTTTGTGTTAGGTTTGAATATAAAACCAATTCGCAAATTGGAAAATGCTGGATCTAATCTGCCATGCTATTTCCTCATAAAGGCTTCGTTACAAATCCTGCTGTTTCTCAAAGCATTGTGCATGTTTTCAGAGTAAAGAAGACTTGAGTTCATTTATCTTTTAATAGAGCATAATAATGAATCATAATAATGAGGGTGGATTGCTTAATGATTTAGTTCAAGGACAAGATTACTGGGCAATTTAACTCTTGGTAATCAATAGATAATTATCACAAAACTAACCACGGACATTTTATTTTGCAGTTGTCTTCATTATCTAATACGTAAAATATGATGAAAGTGAAGAGAAACAGAGTGAAAACCTGTATTTGTTTTGTTTAACTGAAGACCTTTGTGTCCTTCCACAGTATGTGAAACAAATATATATTCTGCTTCTGGATGAATCCATCCTACTGTCAGCATTGAAACTTGGAATAGAAACTGATAGCGATGAGTTGCAGACACTGGCAATGGAACGGTTAAGATCCGTCCCTCAGGTATGGACAATACATTTTAAATCTCTTAAATCTAGTCTGTGGTAATGAACTAGATATTTTATCTAAAACTTCAAAAATAAATTTAAGAATCATATTGCTCAGTAGATTCCCTCATAATATTTATACAAAAGATTAAAATTGCAGAAATTTATCTGCAAAACCATCTCAATGTGATTTAAGAAGTATGACATACCCTAGGCTGTCTTGGAACTGTTCTTAAACCGTAACTCAAATTTAATATTTCAGTGGAGTAAGATAATTGGGGGAGAAAAAAAGGTTTGTCTCTTGCATAATGAATAAAATAATTGAATTTCTGCAATAAACGTCACCATACACTGTGCAAAGCAAGATTAGTTTGGAGATCAGCCTGGCTTAGTGTGTAAATTGATCCTTCAATTTGTTTTTCACTATAAGGATTGAATGAAGTACAAGAATTATTACCATTTTAATTTTACAATGTTTTTAAGTATCATGCTGGAATTCATCCAGTCCAATCCCATGTTTGAAAAGAAATTGCCAGCAGTTGACTGAGGTGGTTTAGCTGGGTTTGCAATTGGTTTCATTTAGAAGGATACCTGTTGGTTACCCATCATTTAAGCAAGTGGCTAAAAGGCTGTTCTCCCATTATATGAAGGTTGCTTGCTGGGTTATTGTACAGAATAATATGGGAAGGAAAAAGCATTACAAAGTCCAGCTCACTTAAACAAAACCTTTCAAAGGTTGAAATATGGCTGCACATTATGCTTTCATGGATGGAGAAATGCTATGTGTTACTAAATAGCCTGTAAGCACAAAGAACAAATGCATCTGTTAAATTCATCAAGTCAAAAATAAGATTGCACATAATAGAGATGAAAGGCAGTGAACTGTTTAAATTGAAAAATGATTGCAAGTACCACACAGATGAAGTTATGCAGTTGATGTTGCCATTGTTTGGTATTTCATATACATTGTTCTTACTAGTACATCTTCATATTATCTACTCAAAGTGGTTTAATTTTTTTCAGTTCAATATATGGTGTATGTTGCCATTGCCCAAAAATGGTAATACAAATATTGCTTATGTGGCTGAACCTATTACAACATTTGTACTTCTGTGCAAGTTGAGCTCTGCAGTGGAACACATATGAAGTAATCTTTTACTCCATCACACGTGGAATACATCAGATTTCAAAAGATGGAGAATCTGACACAGTGTAGTACTTGTATTAGATGATGGGCTGTGCAGCTATATAATCTGTGTAACCAGTGATAGGCAATAAAAATAGGCTAGGAAAACTTTGAAGTACATATTTTTCAAAATCATTGCTAAATCTTTCATTTAAAGATGCACTCTTACAACTTAACATCTTCTGAACATGACATCGAGTATTACAAATCACCTGCTGGACAAAATCTATGAGTCAAGCAGCATCTGTGGGAGAAAAGGAATGTCAAAGTTCAAGTTTAATTGTCAATCAGCCGTACAGGAATACCTATGAATACAGCCAAATGAAACAGCATTACTCTAGGGCCAAGGTATGACACACAGTACCAACAGTCACACACAGCATAAAAGCATATATAAGACAAACTCATTACAAACTCATTCATAAGGCCAGTGATGTTGTGAGGGTGGAATTGGACTCTCTGACGGTGGTGTCTGAAAAGAGGATGCTGTCCAAGTTGCATGCCATCTTGGACAATGACTCCCATCCACTCCATAATGTACTGGTTAGGCACAGGAGTACATTCAGCCAGAGACTCATTCCACCGAGATGTAACACTGAGCGTCATAGGAAGTCATTCCTACCTGTGGCCATCAAACTTTATAACTCCTCCCTTGGAGTGTCAGACACCCTGAGCCAATAGGCTGGTCCTGGACTTATTTCCACTGGGCATGATTAACTTATTATTATTTAATTTTTATGGTTTTATATTGCTATATTTCTTCATTATTCTTGGTTGGTGCGGCTGTAACGAAACCCAATTTCCCTCGGGATCAATAAAGTATGTCTGTCTGTCTGAATATAGCAAGCATATATGTCTGTAAAATACAGTCAAATAAATAAAATATAGTCTAAGAATATGGCAGTTAACTGCAGCTGAGCACAATATGGCTTCTCTTCTGCCAAGTGAACACTAGAGGGAAGCACAGACTCCAGTTTGGACCCCGCACCACGCCGCCTCCGCTGGAGCGCAAAGACTCCACCTCTCTACTGGGCAGCTGTAAACAGGTGATCCTACACCTTGAGGCCTAGTTCTCGCTATGACCAAGGCCACGCATCACCCCTGCTGTCCACCAAAAAAATCAGTGAATTGTCAACATTTTGGGTGGAAATCCTGCATCAAAATTGAGCATCGCTGAGCTCTTCCAACAGATTCACAAACAAAGAAATCTGCAGATGCTGAAAATCCAAGCAACACACACAAAATGCTGGAGGAACTCAGCAGGCCAGGCAGCATCTGTGGAAAAGAGTACAGTCCATGTTTCAAGCCGAGACTCTTCAACAGGACTTGCAACAGATTGTTGGTTGCTCCTGATTCCAGCATCTGCAGCCTCTTGTCTCCATGGGTTTTAAAATAACAGCATTTGGAAAACTGTTACATTTCAGAGCATAGTTTTATCATTTTGTCATTCTACATGTTTAGCTCAAATAATTACCAACAGTTACTCATATAGTAAAAGCTGACTAATTGCCAGCATAAAATTCAACAAGGAATGTTCAAATTCAATGCATTACAGATAAGCAATTGAATTTCCTTTTAAACACATATTGTTCATTTTACTGGTTAGAGACTGGGTGCTCAAAGGAACATGTATGAGAGTGATACCACAGAGAGAGAGTGACATAGCAAAGGTGATTACTTAAAAAGTAGTAGTAAATATGGACATACTTGGGAATATTCAGTGAGAGGAAGAAGGAAAGGAGAGCAAGAAGACATTAGAAGTAAGACTATCATAGAGATCAGATGCTTTTGAATTTCTGCACTTTACAATAGTCAAAATCAATCCTTCTGCTTTTAGAAACATAGAAAACCTACAGCATAATACAAGACCCTTCAGTCCACAATGCTGTGCCGAGCATGTCCTTACTTTAGAAATTACCTAGGGTTACCCACAGTCCTCTATTTTCTAAGCTCCATGCAAACTTTTATCAATATTTAAAGAAAGTTTAGGTGCATAGTTAAAGGATAAGGGTCCTGGTGATAAAGGAACAGAACAACTGAACAGGGAAAGACTGAATCTTATTAAGATGAATTTAGACTGGTTGGTCCTAAGAGCTTGCTTCTGTGTCACAATTTATACCAAATCATATCTTAACAGAGAGTAGGTTAGAACAACAGGATGACTGTGCTCTCAGTGCATTGACTTGCATTGTTCTTATTTATTCGTTGAAGTAACCTTAGAACTTCATCTGGCCATATTTCCTGCCAACTCGTTTCTCCCTCAACTTCTCCTATCTTTATATTCTTGCTTCTGCCCCCTTTTCTAATCCCGATGTAGGATCTCAGCCTGAAACACCGATTGTTTATTTCTCTCCATTGATGCTGCCTGATCTGCTAAGTTCCTCCAACATTTTGTATGTATTGCTCAAAAGTTAATGACTTCCATTTCTACTAATGTGTAAAATTATTAACTAAAATTAGCATGTGAAACAGCTCAGAGTCACACTATCATTTAACGCAAATTCTGGCTCTTGTTCCATTGACTCTGATAATTTGGATAAGTTACAAATCCAATGCATGATCAAGGTTGCTATACATAAGAAAGAATATTTTAAGTGTCTTCCTAAGAAGACACTTCCTAATGTAGTAGATTTTATTCTTTGTTAAATATTGACAATTAAGATGATCCTGTACACATAAGTGTAACCTTAAGACCATAAGATAGAGGAGCAGAATGAGGCCATTTGGCCCATTGAGTCTTCTCTACCATTTCATCATGGCTGATCTAATTTTCCTTTCAGCCCCAATCTCCTGCCTTCTCCCTGTATCCCTTCATGCCCGGACCAATCAAGAATCTATCAACCTCTGCCTTAAATATACATAAAGACTGAGATCATTGAATCATAATACAAACATTTTGATTTTTGTATTTTTAAAGGTGGAAATCGCCCAAGTAAGTTTTGGGATTAGCAGACCTTGCCAAATTTATGCAGTGTACCATCTGTTTCAGTCATCCTAACACTTTGATTCTTAGGAGAATTCGAGCAAAACTTTTTTGCTAACATTTGATAAGGATGTTTTTTAGCTGCAGTACATTCAGCAAGCAATTGCTGCTTCAGTCAGATTAATAGTTACTTGCAGGAAAAGTGAGTGAACAAAGGAATGTGGTAATAAAATTAAACACAACAGATTTAGGACATTTGTAGGAGCAGCTTTAACATAGGAGCTCTCTGATGTATTGCCAAAATTATTGAAAGAAACTATCAATATTCAAAAGGCCAAGCAGCATCTATAGGGAGAAGCACTGTGGACATCAAGCTGTCAGGACGAATGGTCTCGGCCCGAAACATCAACAGCGCTTCTCCCTATAGATGCTGCCTGGCCTGCTGTGTTCCACCAGCATTTTGTGTGTGTTGTTTGAATTTCCAGCATCTGCAGATTTCCTCGTGTTTGATCAATATTCAAGCAAGTTTTGATGAGCAATTGAAGGGAAAGCAGTTCCAGTGATAATGGGAAAGTTACATGGATTAGGATTGTACCAATCTGATATGCTGAGTGTTTTCTGCACACTTTTTAGTTCAGCACCTGTATCCTTTTAATTGTCATTTAATATTTACTCAGTAAAGAAATTATTTTATAACATTAAATCATTGAAACATTTGCAACTTTCAATGCAGTTCAAGCTCCTTTTGGTGCATTACAGAAAAAAGCTGTCAAAGCAAATTTGACACTGAACTACAGAAAAGAGGAAGTTTCAAAGATGTTGTGAAGGTGGAAACAGAGGTAGAAAGATACAACATTTTTAAGAAAGGCATTTCACTGATTCTCCCTCCATCTTTCCTAATATAATTATCATCAGAGTAAAAAAATGATATTACAGTTTGTTCCTAGTTGAGCAATTAGATTATTACCATGCTATAGCATATAATATATTATTAATTAAGTAAGCTCAAAGGGGTCGAATCCTGAAGAGTCTGCTGTGCATCTACGTGCTTAGCACTTCCTACTAATGTTATTAATTCAAAATGCAAAGATGATAAGCACTTGTAAGTGTTTGCTAGCAATTATTTGGTATAAAGGGTAGACTGAGATTTATTTTCTTGTGATAGTTGTTTGAAGACGAGATCCAGCATGACGCAGGTTTAGTATTCAGCATGCAGTGTTTTGCTTTGTAAAGTTAGTCGGTATTTGCTCTGAAAAAGTATTAGGTTATAAAATCATTACTAGTTTTTCCCACATTTCTCTTCTTTGTAATTATTGAACTAACACTTCTTATTTAGGTAGCACGTAAGTTTTGAAAACACTTACCAATAAAAAAGCAGCATAATTGATTACAAAATGGAAAACACAAGTAGTCGTATTAGATTATAATGGGATATTGAGCTGAATGTTAATATTTATGTTAATGTAGAATGAAAATTGTTTTCCTTGATAATATGACAATTTTTAGAGTTTGTAAGAAGAAATTCTGGAAGTATAATTGAGCAGCATACTGAAGTCAAATCTAATCTGATATCAGGAGTATCCTGTGGGCATATCCTCCTTTCAAGCACATTGCTTATGCATCTTTTGCTTTTACTTTAAGAGCTTATGGGGTCATTACAATTCCTGGTTGTTTGCCTTTCTACTGATTTATGAAACATTGCAGCATGATTCCCTTCATTATGCAGAAAATGTATCATTTTCAGTTACATTATGCAAATTCATGTAGAAACAGTAGTTGGGAAATTAGGGGAAAATAAATGGAGGAATAAAGATGTAACAGATTTGCTGAGAAATTGCATAGGGTTGGGTTAATGAAAACACTGAACCAAAGCAATGTCCAGAAACTATTATTCCATTTCTTTTACACAGTTTCAGTAACAATGCTTTTTTAAATTTAACTTCAATCTTCCTCTTTTAGCCTTCAATAAAGTTGCACTAATCACAATCATTCTTACTTTATCTAAAATATGATTTTCACTTTTTTAATACCATATTGTTGTGACTGCACTTTGGAGTTTATGTGCAGTTACCAAAATTATGTACTTGTTTTATAGGGTTAGAGGAGTGCAACAAAGAATTGATATTCTGCTACATGAGAGATTAAGTATACCAGCCTGTATTCTTCTGGAGTTCAGAAGAATGAGAAGAGAAATTTTCAAAATTCTTCCAGGGCTTCACAGGTTGGATGAAGAGAAGATGTTTTCACTAGGTCTACAAATTGGGTTGTGGGGTTATGGTGTCATAGTCTCATCTTAGAAGAGTGTTGGATTGGTTTAGGACTGAAATGAGGAGACATTTCTTCATTCAGAAGGTGATGAATCCATGGAAGTCTGTGGAGGCTTAGTTATTGAAGCACAGGTTGGTAGATTTCTGGAAATGCAAGGGAAGCGTGTTGGAAAATCCAAGCTGTTAGAGAAACAGTATCCTAGCAGGGTGCCTGGGGTGGAGGATAAGGAGGAGTTGAACAAACAGGTTGTTTTCTGTGAAGCAGCAAAGTCTGAGGGAGACCTGATAGAGGATTATAAAATCACTAGAGGAACTGATAAAGAAGACAGCTGGTATCTTTTCCCCAGGTTCAAGATGTCTAATGCTAGAGGGTGTGCATTTAAAGTGAGATAGGCAAAGATCAAAGGAGGTGATAGAGGCACCATGCAAAGAATGGAGGGATATGGACCACATGTAGGCTGAAGGGATTAGTTTAATTGTCATCAGCTTAATTTTGTTCACTTAAGGTATTTAATTGACTCCATGCCTCCTCTTTCAGGACAGCATAAAAGAATATGTACTACTTTCTGAAGATATGGAATTGTCCCAATATCACAGTTAGTGAGAGAAATTGTGCTTGAACTAGTGTGTATATATTAAAAAATGAAATATTTCAAAACTAATACAAGAATCAGCAAGTAACTTGAGGATGTGACTAAACACATTGATGAAGGAAGAGCAGTAGATGTAGTGTATGTGGATTTCAGCAAGGCATTTAACAAGGTACCCCATTCAAGTAAGGAGAATCCAAGGAGATATTGCTTTGTGGATCCAGAACTGGTTTGCCCACAGAAGGCAAAGAGTGGTTGTAGACGGGTCATATTCTGCATGGAGGTCAGTGGCCAGTGGTGTGCCTCAGGGATCTATTCTAGCACCCCTACTCTTCGTGATTTTTATAAATGACCTGGACAAAGAAGTGGAGGGATGGGTTAGTAAATTTGCTGATGACACAAATGTTGAGGGTGTTGTGGATAGTATTGAGGGCTGTCAGGGTTACAGCGGGACTTTGGTAGGATGCAAAACTGGGGTCAGAAGTGGTAGCTGGAGTTCAAACCAGTTAAGTGTGAGGTGGTTCATTTTGGGAGGTTAAATATGATGACAGAGTATAGTATAAATGGTAAGACTCTTGGTAGTGTAGAGGATCAGAGGGATCTTGGGGTCCGAGTCCATAGGACGCTCAAAGTTGCTGCGCAGGTTGACTCTGTGGTTAAGAAGGTATACAGTGTATTGGCCTTCATCAATCGCGGGATTGAGTTTAGGAGCTGAGAGGTAATGTTGCAGCTATATAGGACCCTGGTCAGAACCCACTTAGAGTACTGTGCTCAGATTTGGTCGCCTCACTACAGGAAGAATGTGGTAACCATAGAAAGGGTGCAGAGGAGATTTACAAGGATGTTGCCTGGATTGGGGAGCATGCCTTATGAGAATAGGTTGAGTGAACGCGGCCTTTTTTCCTTGGAGCAACAGAGGATGAGAGGTGTATTAGATGATGAGAGGCATGGATAGTCAGAGGCTTTTCCCAGGGCTGAAATGGCTAGAATGTGAGAGCACACTTTTAAAGGTGCTTAGAAAAAGGTACAGAGGAGATGTCAGGGGTACGTTTTTTTACACAGAGTGGTGAGTGCATGAAATGGGCTGCCGGCGACGGTGGTGGAGGTGGAAACAATAGGGTCTTTTAAGACACTCCTGGACAGGTACAGGGAGCTTAGAAAAATAGAGGGCTGTGGGTAACCCTAGGTAATTCCTATAGTAAAGACAAGTTCAGCACAGCTTTGTGGGCCGAAGGGCCTGTATTGTGCTGTAGGTTTTCTATGTTTCTAATTTTAGTGGTCTAATTTGATTGTGAGCAGTGAAATGCTCTCAATGTTATATGTGTTGTAGTTTCTATCCTGGAATAATAATGGATTGATGCTAATATGATTTTTCTTTTTTTTTCTTTCATCATGGAAACTATGATGATTAAAGAAGAGGAAGTACTAGAGCTTTTAAAGAATATAGAAGTGGATAAGTCTTCGGGTCCTGACAGGATATTCCCTAGGACCTTGAGAGAAGTTAGTGTAGAAATAGCAGAGCTCTGACAGAAATATTTCAAATGTCATTAGAAATGGGAATGGTGCCGGAGAATTGGCGTATTGCTCATGTGGTTCCATTTTTTAAAAAGGGTTCTAAGAGTAAACCTAGCAATTATCAGCCTGTAAGTTTGACGTCAGTGGTGGGTAAATTAATAGAAAGTATTCTTAGAGATGGTATATATAATTATCTGGATAGACACAGTCTGATTAGGAGCAGTCAACATGGATTTGTGTGTGGAAAGTCATGTTTGACAAATCTTATTGAATTTTTTGAAGAGGTTACGAGGAAAGTTGATGAGGGTAAGGTAGTGGATGTTGTCTATATGGACTTCAGTAAGGCCTTTGACAATGTTCCACATGGAAGGTTAGTTAGGAAGGTTCAATCATTAGGTATTAATATCGAAGTAATGAAATAGATTCAACAGTGGCTGGATAGGAGATGCCAGAGAGTGGTGGTGGATAACTGTTTGTCAGGTTGGAGGCTGGTGACTAGTGGTGTGCCTCAGGGATCTGTATTGGGTCCAGTGTTGTTTGTCATATATATTAATGATCTGGATGGTGGGGTGGTAAATTGGATTAGTAAGTATGCAGATGATATTAAGATAGGTGGGTTGTGGATAATGAAGTAGGTTTTCAAAGCTTGAAGAGAGATTTAAGCTAGTTAGAAGAGTGGGCTGAAAGATGACAGATGGAGTTTAATGCTGATAAGTGTGAGGTGCTACATTTTGGTAGGAATAGTCAAAATAGGACATACATGGTAAATGGTGGGGCATTGAGGAATGCAGTAGAACAGAGTGATCTAGGAATAATGGTGCATAGTTCCCTGAAGGTGGAATCTCATGTGGATAGGGTGGTGAAGAAAGCTTTTGGTATGCTGGCCTTTATAAATCAGAGCATTGAGTATAGGAGTTGGGATGTAATGTTAAAATTGTACAAGGTATTGGTGAGGCCAAATTTGGAGTATTGTGTACAGTTCTGGTCACCGAATTGTAGGAAAGATGTCAACAAGTTAGACAGAGTACAGAGGAGATTTACTAGAATGTTATCTGGGTTTCAGCATCTAAGTTACAGAGAAAGGTTGAACAAGTTAGGTCTTTATTCTTTGGAGCGTAGAAGGTTGAGGGGGGACTTGATAGAGGTATTTAAAATTATGAGGGGGATAGATAGAGTAGATAGATGGATAGATGTGGATAGGCTTTTTCCATTGAGAATAGGGGAGATTCAAACAAGAGGACGTGAGTTGAGAGTTAAGGGGCAAACGTTTAGGGGTAACACGAGGAGGAACTTCTTTACTCAGAGAGTGGTAGCTGTGTGGAACGATCTTCCAGTAGAAGTGGTAGAGGCAGGTTCGATTTTGTCATTTAAAAAACAAATTGGATAGGTAGGTATATGGACAGGAAAGGAATGGAGGGTTATGGGCTGAGTGCAGGTAGGTGGGACTAGGTGAGAGTAAACGTTCGGCACAGACTAGAAAGGCCGGGATGGCCTGTTTCCGTGCTGTAATTGTTATATGGTTATATGGTTTTACTGGACTAACTCAACCAATACCTCAGAATCTCAACCACTGAGGATAGCTTTCGTTGTTAAGCATACTTTAGAATAAATTGAGTTGCATAAATTTCTCATGGCCTAATCCAGAAATTTGCCAGCTATTCCTCTGTGCCTTTATAGTCTTCCTCTCTGTGCTGACATCTTTGCTTCCAAATTCCTGCAGTGATTTGCTGAGAAAGCCTTAAAATTAAAAAGGTGGATGAGGTGCATGGATGGGGTGGAGAAAGCAAAGTGCAAGCTGATGTAGTGCACCAAGAAGGCTACTGCGTTGTTCCATCAAATTATTCCAGTAAAGTTGGCCTTTTAATACAAGATATTTGAATGTTCTATCTAAATCAGGACTCCTTCACAATGAAGCGATTGTGGGCACCTCATTATCTGCCACAATTTAAATTATGTAAGCACCTATTGAAAGTTGTTACTATGCACAAAAAACTATGAACATTCATTATTGCTGAAATCTACCTTATTCCATTCAAATTTGTCAGTACTTGCAAGTGCAATGTTGTTAGCTCAAAAAACGATTACCTTAAAATATGAGGATAATGAGTATAAGGAAGGTAAAGATTAGTTGATCAATGACATCAACTTGCTTATGCTTCCACTTAGAATTTACTTATACTTGCTCAGCATAGATTGTTAATAATTATGAAATTCAAATGATTTATAGCCAGTTTTTTTCTAAAACAGAAAGTTAATAAATTAATTTAATTACTTGGAATACAATGGTGGCACATACACGTTGAATGAGCAGCCTCACCTCTACTTTCTGTCCAGTCTTTCTCCTGGGTTTGACCACAACAAAGATTCTATGAAAGAAATGATTGCGATCTCCTGGTTTTGCTTCTAATCTTTTCTATCCTAAAATGCACTGACAGCCACCAAGCTATGTCATTGAGAGTTACCTGCAAAGTTGCTGTAGAAGTACAGAGCACACCAGAAGTTATACACAGATGTATCAGGACCTCTCAGTAATGACTGTTGGGGTGTTCATAACTTGCTGAGTTGAAGAGTTGGATGCACTTTCCATCTGGCTCCTCAGCAATGCACCAGCCAGAAGTAGTGCATCTATCACAGTTCCATTAATTTGAGTCATGTTTCCAACTTGTTAACTGCAGTTTTAGCCTTCTGTTGCCTATTTCACTGTTTTTATTAATTACATTATTTTTTCAAATTAATTTTAGTATATTTATATTTCTGACTATAAGAGACATTTTAAAACAGTGAAACACAAGCTCTACAAGGCTACCAAGGGAGTGCTAGGCCCCAAGGCCTCAGGGTATGCTTTCTAAATATCCCATCACTCCCCTTAGCTTTCTCCAATTCGAATTGACCATGGAACTGAATCCTCAAGATGATAGGAGCTGCATAGTAAGATTACTGTGGCACAGGAAGTGCCCTTTCCTTATTGCTCCCATCAGGGAGGAACTACATGAGCCTGAAGGTGCACCCTCAGCAATTCAGGAATACCTTCTTCCCCTTTGCCATCTGATTTCTGAATGGACATTAAACCCATAAGCTCTACCTCACTAATTTTTTCTTTTTGTACTATTTATTTAATCTAACATTTTAATGTATATAGACTTTAATTTACAGATGTTTTTATTATATATCGCAATTTACTTCTGCATAACAACAAATGTCACAACACAAGCCAGTGGTATTACACCTGATTCTGATTCTGATTGTGAGCTGATTCCGTAACACCTTTGATTATCAAAAACCTATTTCAGTCTTAAAATAAACAATTGGAAAACTTCTGTTACCATTGTAGAAGAGAGAAAATTCTAACACTGTGTATTCAAAAGTGATTCCCAATTTCTGTCCAATAAAGCCTCCCCGATAATGTTTACTTAAAAATGTTGACTGCCCTCAATGAGTGGAAATGTTTCTTTCTCTCAATCACCCGATAATTTCTTTTCAATGTCTTGATAACTGTGGTTAGATTACTAAAAAAGCCTTCCAGTACTAAACAGACAGTTGGTAGAAAACAGCCAACAAACAAAACCCTTGCCATCTTTCACCTTGCTGTGCATCGTTATTTCTATATTCCAAAGTTGACTTAGTTATGGGTTGCAACAGCTTATCCTTTAGTAATTCTTCTCCTCCTCACTGTGCTCACAGTCTGCCCTGATCAACCTACATAGTGGCAGTAAGACCTAATTGGTTTCTCCAGTTCCAGCAACTACTTTCCTTATTCCACCTTTCTTGCACTTGTTAAAATCCTCATTCTACACTGGCCCCACGAGACCCATACTGAGCATCCTTCAGAGTTAAAATATGCACAATGACTCCCCATTGCTCAGCTTTAGTTTCCTTATCAATTAATTTGGGTTCCTTCACCAATTTCTTCACTCTTCTATCTGTCATTAATCTTCCCATTGAACTTTCCCATTGGTCACTCTCCAGACTAATAATACCCTATTCATCAAGAGACTGGATTTCTGAATCCATAATGTTCTCCTTGACAAAGATTTCCTGTTCTCATTTACACTCAGTTGCCACTTGATTAATTACAAAAGGTACCTAATAAAGTGGCCAATGAGTGTATGTGTGGTCTTCTGCTGTTGTAGCGCATCTACTTCAAAGTTCAATGTGTTGTGCATTCAGAGGTGCTCTTCTGCACTGTTGCAACAGGTGGTTATTGAGTTACTGTCGCCTCCTTGTCAACTTGAACCAGTCTTTCTATTCTCCTGTGATCTCTCTGAACGTGATAACCTGCCTCAATGACTATCATCCAATAGCACTGACATCCACTGTGATGAAGTGCTTTGAGAGATTGGTGATGAAACACAACAACTCCTGCCTGAGAAATGACTTGGATCCACTCCAATTTGCTGTAGTGGCAACAGGTCCACAACAGATGTCATTTCATTGGCTCTTCACTCAACCCTGGAACAACCAAACAGTGGACAGCAAAGATGCATACATCAGAATACTCTTTATTGGCTACAGCTCAGCATTCAATTCCATCATCCCTTGAAATCTAATCAATAAACTTCAAGACCTTGGCCTCAATATCTCCTTTTGCAATTGGATCCTTGACTTCCTCATTTACAGACCCCAGTCAGTTTGGATTGGTGACAACATCTACACAACCTCCATCAGCACAGGTGCACCACAAGCTGTGTGCTTAGTCCCCTGCTCTGCTCACTTTATACTTATGACTGTCAAGGCTAAGCATAGGAGGGAAATTGAAAATCTGGCTGAGTGGTCCCACAACAGCAACAACCTCACAGGATCAGAGATGGAGAGGGTCAGCAACTTTAAAATTTTCAACATTATCATTGAGAGTATCTGTCCTGGGCCTAGCACCGTAGTACCAATAAGAAGATACCATGGCTGAGCCTCTATTTCTTTAGAAGTGTGTGAAGATTTGGCATGTCTTCTACAACTTTGACAAATTTCTATAGATGTGTGATGGAGAGAATATTGACTGGCTGCAACACAGATTGGTATGGAAAAAACAGTGATTTTGAATGGGAAATCCTACAGAAAGTGGTGGATTCTACACAGAGCACTGACATCCATCATCAGGGTCCCCCACTATCCAGGCTATGCTTTCTCTTTTCGCTGCTGCCATCAGGAAAAAGGTACAGGAGCCTCAGGATTCACGCCACCAGGTTCAGGTCAGGAACAGTTCTGACCCCTCAACCATCAGGCTCTTGAACCAGAGGGGATAACTTCATTCACTCCATTACTGAACTGTGCCCACAACTTATGGACTCACTTTCAAGGACTCTTTATCTCATGTTCTCGATATTTATTTCTTCTTATTGTTAAGTATTTCTTTTGTATTTGCAGTTTGTTGTCTTTTGCATAATAATCGTTTGTCCGTCCTGTTGGGTGCAGTCTTTCATTGATTCTATTGTGTTTCTTGGATTTACTGTGTATGCATGCAAAAAAACAAATCTCAGGGTCGAATATGGGGAAATAGATGTACTTTACTTTGAACCTTGAACTCATTAATAAAGCATTTTTGCCTGCAAGACTGCTATTTATTGCATGATTTTATTTTTTTGCACCATTCTCTGTAGGGCAGAGGTTCCCAGCCTGGGATCCATGAACCCCTCAGTTAATGGCAGGAGTCAATGGCATTAAAAGGATTAGAAACCCCTGCTCTAGAGATTATTGTGCATGAAGATCCTCAGAGATCAGAAATTTTTGAGATACTTAAACCACCTCATTCGGCACCAACCATTATTTCATGGTCAAAGTCACTTAGATCATCTTTCTTCCTCGTTCTGATGTTAGAACTGAACAGCAACTAAAACTCTTGACCAGGTCCACATGCTTTTATGCATTGAGGTGTTGATTAGATATTTGCATTAACAAGTAGATGCACTGATAAAGTGGCCACTGAGTGTATTCGCCAGTTCCTGTTGAATCCATGCCTTTGTCAACTTCAGCTGTTACAGCACTTACTCCCCAGACTAGCCTCTTGTCCTCTATCCTAGTAAACTTCCAAATCTTTTTCCTAGACAGGCATCATTCCTCTCACCAGACTTCCCATTTCAGACTTCTCACTCTCCTGTTTTAATCCCTTAATATCCTTACTCATTACAGTAATAGTAATGACATTCTATTTAATCTTTACCAATCTGAATCGTGTTTATTATCACTGACATTTCACTATTGTGAAATTTGTTGTATTACAGTAGCAATGCAGTGCAATACATAAAAATTACTATAGATTACTGTTAGAAAATATATTAAAAATGGTGTCAAAAGACAGCAGTATATTGTGGTAGTGTTCATGGAAAGTTATTCCTAAAACACTGAGTCTGTGTCTTCAGGCTCCCTATTAATTGCAATGACATGAGGGCAGGTCCTGGATGGTGAGATTCCTTCATGATGGATGCTACCTATTTGAAGCATCGCTTTTTGAAGACTTTCTTGATTTTGGGGAGGCTTGTGCCCATGATGGAGTTGCCTGAGTTTACAACCCTTTGCAGCTTTTTCCTGTCTTTTGTATTGGCCCCTCCACCAGAGGGTAGGTAATACAATCACTCAGAATGCTCCCCATGGTACATCTGTAGAAATTTGCTGGAGTCTTTGGTGACATACCAAGTCTCCTCAGACTAATGAAATATACCTTCTTCCTATTTGCATCAACATGTTAGGCCTAGGATAAATCTATTGTTATGTTAAAATCCATGAACCTGAAACTGCTTACCTTTTCCACTGCCGACTCCTCGATGAGAATTGCTGTGTGTTCTCTTGATTTCCCCTTTCTGAAATCCTCTATCAATTCCTTGGTCTTACTGACAATGAGTGAAAGGTTGTTGTTGCAACACCACTCTATCTTGCTCCTCTACTCCTCTTGTCATCACCTGAGATTCTGCCAAATGTCTCAGCCCTATATCCCAGAAAACAATAGGAAGGCCCACATAGTGGACAACTCCAGAAAGTTAGGGCACATGGAATCCAAGGTATTTTGGAAAACTGTATCCAAAATTGGCTTGGTGATGTGAGACAGAAGGTAGTGACTGAGAGGTGTTTTTTCTCACTGGGAGTCTGTAACTAATGGTGTATCATGGGGATTTTTGTTATTTGTTATATATATAAAAGGATACAAGGAAAGTGGGTGGAGCAGATAAAATGTAATCCAGATAAGTTTGAGGCAATGAATTGATGTTTATTGAACATTCACAGATGCCATAGTTAAGAAAGCTCACCAACAGTTCTACTTCCTCAGGAGCCTAAATAAGTTAGGTGTGACCCTTCATCTGTTACCAATATTTACTGATACGCCAATAAAGCATTCTATTTTAATGCATAGCAGCTTAGTATGGAACTGCTTTGCACGTGACTGCAAGAAACTGCACAGAGTTGTGGCCAGAGCTCAGCACATCACAGAAACCAGCCTCCCTGTCTATACAGTACTTTTCTATACCCCAGTAAAGCAGGCAGTATAATTAAAGACCTTGCATATTCTAGATTTGTTCTCTTCTCCCCTTTAACATCTGGCAGAAGATACAAGAGCCTAAATCCATGTACCACCAGGCTCAAGGACAGCTTCTATCCTGCTGTTCTAAGACTGTTGAATGGTTCCCTACCACAATTAGGTGGATTCTGAGTATGGTTTGGTGGTGCCAATGCAGTGGATGGGAAAAAGCTGCAGAGGGTTTTAAGTAAAGCCAGCTCCATCATGGGCACAATCTTCCTTGTTACGATCTTGTACCTTATTGTTTGCATCTACTTTCTCTGTAGCTGTTCTGCTTTATTCTATATTTTTTACTGTTTTTCGGTAAACTAGATTTGATCTGTATGAACAGTATCTCAGTACATATGGTGATAATAAGCCCATTCCAATTTGAATTCTAATTCTGAATTAGAGTCTTCAGCAGCTAATGAAATACCATATTTCAAAACAATTTATGCAAATGTATTTTTCTTCCTTATAGATTGATGCTTCCAGTTGTGATTCCGAATTGCTTTCCCTGCTGCTAGACAAGAAATTGGTGGTTGATTGCATCTCTACTGTTTTCTACCCTCACCTTATAAAACATCTTCTGGCCAATCACAAGGAGGGACAGTGGAGTGTTGATGATATCGCAGAACAGTTGAATCAAGCAGGTTATGCTGCAGAAGGTGGATCTCTAATTATGTCCCACAGAGCTGTACATCCATCCTTATGTACATTTAGCGCTGCATTAAATGTTGCAAAGAGGTGGTTATGAAGGTATTTTGCCACCACGAAGTATATTTAATTAAGTTCCTCAAAAGTGAAGTTGCATAGAAAGGGCTCAGATGGACCTGTAAGTTTCAACTGGATACTGGGTAGAAACTGACATGTCTGTAACTGCTGCCTGGAGATTATCTTCTGGAATTTGATCCACAAAATCAGTGTGATTGTCTCAGCAATCTTTCAATTGTGCATTTTTCTTGAATTCAGAAACTCATCAATTAATAACAATTAACAAGTGCTTATTAATATTATCACCGGGTACGGTGCACTTCCAGGATTGTAGATGTGAGATACTGTATTAAAATTTTCAAACAAAATTGCTTATTTAAATTTGTGGGATTATTTCTTCTGAAAGAGGAAACATGTAGGAAATATCTTGTGCAGACAAAAATATGGAAATACGTGAACTGATCTGGCGACCTGATCTCGTTCCTTAAGAGATATGGTCCATATCGAAGCAGCTCGTCTTGATTTTTCTTCAGATTGAACACAGCGTATGATGGCAAATTACCCCTCATGAACTGAGCTGCATAGTTCCTTCATGGCGAAACTTTTCAAGAAGACTAATTTGGGAAGATTGACTTCAAATTGTTTCTTAAATGCAAATTTTTGCACTTTCCGCACAATGCAGAGTTTCAAACTTCAAGTTCGTAATAAGAATTGTATTTAAAAATAAATTGTCTATCAGTTTGTTCAATAATCATTATTTACCTCCCTAGATGGTTTTCAGCATCATCCTTGGTTATTTCAATAATATGTATTCATCTAACTTTCTTTTTTCTATGAGTAGTATTTTCCCCACCCTAACACTGTTCTGCATATTAGCTCAACAGCTCAAATTGGTCCTCTTGGTGTTATTTGTAAATTCAATCAGATTGCATCAAGTTTCTATGTTCAAGTTATTTTTTGTAAAATAGATCTCTGGTGGTCCTAGCACTGAGCCCTAGGAAATCAACAAAAATAATATTATTAAACCCCATGGTGACATGGCTTGTCTAATGTTGTCACCTAATTCATCCATTTCCCTGTTTTCTCTGAATTTTCATGGCTCATGCAAAAAACATTGAATACAGGAGCAGTAAAGACCATATGACCTGTTGAACATGTTCTAACATTTAATCAAATTTAGGCTGATACTCTATCTCAGTATCATATTTCTACTCCCTTCCCGTAGGAGATACCTTTATGTCCAGAAATATTTCCTTAAATAATTTCAGCTCGTTAAAGTCCAAGGCATCATACCCAGTATCCTGAGGCTGTAAGTCTAATTAGTGGCCTTTTGTCTCACACTATACCAGATGTTTATAGGAAGTTAAGGGAAATTATGTTTTATGTCTTACTATAATCTATTTGTTTTGTCATTTAGGTTAAGGATGTTGGTGAAGTCCACAGTTCTGAACTATTGTTGACTGACATTAATTAGATTATTTTTGTGCAGATTAAACTAGTTCACTTCTGAATATTGATTCTTTTATTTTATACAAAATGAAATCAACTGTCCAAATATTTTTAGTGTCTTTAATTTTCATGTCTTTCTAAGGTTGAAAGCAATCTTTTATACCTCCTGTAGCATCTACTGATTTATCACTGCCTCAACAAATTTTCTCCCTTCTCTCATTATTCTTAGATAAACTCTCTTCATCCCTGGGGATTTATTTGTTTTGAGCACGATTAGCAAGTCTAAGACTTTGATCTCCTTTTTAAACAATATCATTGATTTAGTTGGGATATCTTTGTTTGGAAACAGAATGTAATGCTTGCCTTCCCCAGAGACACAAAGCATTCATTATTCTGTGCTCAAATTCAGTGCCAAACATTTTTGCTGTTTTACTGATTGCTCTCATGTTGTTGTGATATATCATATGCAATAAATTCCCAAAAAAATGCAGCTTAGGAGGACATTGCCCATCATGCTTTTCCTGCTTCCTTGAACCAGACCTCTTCTTCCTCCATAAAATTTACCTTTAATTCTTTTCCCAATTCCCCTCAGAATGCTTTCATTGCATCAAATGGCAACACTTTTGTGTATCTACTGTTTTAATAAGTTAATTATCTGTGAAATTGACGTAATTTGGTTTCTTCTGTCTAGAAGTACTTGTTGATTCTGTCATCATCAACATGATCATCTTGAACATCATCTCTGTATAGAGAGTTGAGGTAAGAGCTAGCAAGTGAAATGTAGGTCCAGGTAAAGAGGAGTGATTACACATTGGGGGTCTGGTAGGAGGGAGGGGTGGAAATAGCAACAGAACAGAGATGATAGAGGTAACAAAGGGTTGCAGATGACTGAATCTGATGGGAAAGGAAGTGGTAGTATGATACCAAATAAGGGAGGTGGGATGGGTACATGGGAAGGTGTGGGGGAGGGGAACCTGTAGAAGGGGGTGTGGGTGATGGGCAGATGGAGGGGTAGGAAGGGGATAAAAACAAAGCAAGGGTTGGGTTTGGTGTGTGTAGGAGGACATGGGAGGATCAGAAAGAGAAAATCAGGAGAGAGCAGTTATGAGAATAGGTTGAGTGAACTCAGCCTTTTCTCCTTGGAGCGACGGAGGATGAGAGGTGACCTGATGTGTACAAGATAATGAGAGGCATTGATAGTGTGGATAGAGGCTTTTCCCCAGGGCTGAAATTGCTAGCACAAGAGGGCGTAGTTTTAAGGTGCTTGGAAGTAGGTACAGAGGAGATGTCAGGGGTAAGTTTTTTACGCAAAGAGTGGTGAATGCGTGAAATGGGCTGCCAGCAGCAGTGGTAGAGACGGAAACGATTGGGTCTTTTAAGTGACTGCCAGATGGCTACATGGAGCTTAGAAAAATAGAGGGCTATGGATAAAGCCCAGAAAGTTCTGTGGTAGGGACATGTTTGGCACAGCTTTGTGGGCTGAAGGGCCTGTATTGTGCTGTAGGTTTTCTATGTTTCAATGTTCCTATGTTTAACTGAAACTGAAAAATTCAATGCTTATGTCATTAGGTTGTAGACTACCTGGATTCCAGTATCGGCAGTCTCTTAGCTCCATTAAAATAGTATACTCGAGCTGTTTTTTTATTATTCTTTCATAAAGGCTTCTGTGTAACTTTGTGTCCTTTGAGACATTTTGTATATACACCCCTAGGTCTGTTTCCTTTAAAATTATACCTTTTAAATTCATGTTGCTTGTCCTTATTCTAAACACAAAATGTTTCACTTCACAATTTTCACTTTTTAATTTTATTTGTAAAGTATCTGTCCATTTTACTTATCTCTCTATATCCTCTTAACTTCTAATCATCATCATCACCATGTGCCGTGTCGTACAAAGTAGGCAATGATGGTCTCATGACCATGATTGTTCTTGGCAAATTTTGCTACAAGAGTGGTTTGCCATTGCCTTTCTCTGGACAGTCTCTTTACAAGAAAGGTTACCCCAGCTATTATCAATACTCTTCAGAGATTGTCTGGTGTCAGTAGTCATATAACCAGGACTTATGATATCGACCAGCTGCTCACAAGACCATCCACCACCTGCTTCCATGGTTTCATGTGACCCTGAATAGAGGGCTAAGCAGGTGCTACAGTTTGCCCAAGAATGACCTGCAAGCTACAAAGAAAAGCAGTGCCATATACCTCCTTTGATAGAGACGTATCTCCACCCTGCCACCCGTACTAAACTCTGAAACAAACTGAGAATCCCAAAGAGGAACACCTTATATACCAGCTGGGTAGCCTCCAACCTGATGGCATGAACATTGACTTCGCTAACTTCCGTTAATGCCCCTCCTCCCCTTCTTACCCCATCCCTGACATATTTAGTTGCTTGCCTGTTCTCCATCTCCCTCTGGTGCTCCCCCCCACCCTTTCTTTCTCCCAAGGCCTCCTGTCCCATGGTCCTTTCCCTTCTCCAGCTCTGTATCACTTTCGCCAATCACCTTTCCAGCTCTTAGCTTCATCCCACCCCCTCCGGTCTTCTCTTATCATTCGCATTTCCCCCTCCCCCCACTACTTTCAAATCTCTTACTATCTTTCCTTTAAGTTAGTTCTGACGAAGGGTCTCGGCCCAAAACGTTGACAGTACTTCTCCTATAGATGCTGCCTGGCCTGCTGTGTTCCACCAGCATTTTGTGTGTGTTGAGAATCCCAAAGGTTGCCTGAGATGCATAGAGTGTGAAAGAGGTGAGAGTAGATATCAGCCTGCTGGAAAATGATGCCAGAGTGGTCATATTGGGGGAAAACAAAATGGTGGAATAACTGAATAAGTATTTTGCATCAGTTTTCACTGTGGAGGACTCTAGCAGTATGGTGGAAGTTCAACATGTCCACATAAGGTGTGTGAAGTTACCATTACTAGGGAGAAGGTTCTTGGGAAACTGAAAGTAGTTAAGTCACCTGGACCAGATGGTGTACACCCCAGAGTTCTGAAAGTGGCTGAAGAGATTGTGGAGGCATTTGTAATGATCTTTAAAGAATCACTAGATTCTGGAAGGGGTCCAGAAGACTGGAAAATTGCAAATGTCACACCACTCTTCAAGAAGGAAGAGAGGCCGAAGAAAGGAAATTGTAGGCCAGTTTGTCTAACCTCTGTCGATGGGAAGATGTTGGAGACGGTCTAAAGGATGTAGTTTCAGGGTACTTAGAGGCGCATAATAAAATAGGCTGTAGTCAGCATGATTTCCTGAAGGGAAAGTCTTGCCTGACAGATCTGTTGGAATTCTTTGAAGAAATAACAAGCAGAATAGATAGACAAAGGAGAATCGGTTGATGTTGCGTACTTGGATTTTCATATGGGTTGACAAGCTACCACACATGAGGCTGCTTAACAAGCTATGAGTCCACGATATTACAGGAAAGATTCTAGCATGGATAAAGCAGTGGCTGGTTGGCAGGAGGCAAAGAGTGGGAATAAAGGGAGCCTTTACTGGCTGGCTGCCAGTGACAAATGGTGTTCGGGACCGATTCTTTTTACATTATATGTCAGTTATTTTGATGATAGACTTAATAGCTTTGTTACAGAGTTTGCAGATGATACAAAGATCAGTGGAGGGTGCAGATGGTTTTGAGAAAGTAGAAAGGCTGCAGAAGGATTTGGATTGGGAGAATGGGCAAAGAAGTAGCAGATGGAATACAGTGTTAGGAAGTGTACTTTGGTAGAAGACATAAAAGGTTTGACTATTTTCTAAAATGGAGAGAAAATACAAAAAAATGAGGTGCAAAGGGACTTGAGAGTCCTTGTGCAGGATTCCCTAAGGGTTAATTTGCAGGTTGAGTCCATGGTGAGGAAGGCAAATGCAATGTTGGCATTCAGTTCAAGAGGACTAAGATATAAAAGCAGGGATGTAATGTTGAGAGTTTATAAGGCTCCGGTGAGGCCTTACTTGGAGTATTGTGTGCAGTTTTGGACCCCTTATCTTAGAAAGGATATTCTGAAACTGGGGAGTGTACAAAGGAGGTTCACGAAAATGATTTCAAGATTGAATGGCTTGTCATATGAAGAGTTTTTAATGGCCCTAGGCCTGTATTCACTGGAATTCAAAAGAATGAGGGGTGACAACAACTGCTTTACTAAGCACTTCATTTTGGTTGCAATATGATTCTGAACTCTTGGCCCATTAAATAGTAATAAGCCAGAGGTTAGCATATACTGTCCTTATCCTTGTCACATTCTCCATCATTTCCTTAAAGAACTCAACTAAGTTAATCAATTGTAATTCATTTTTAACAAATTAGTATTAACATTCATTTGACTTTTCTAAGTGCCATTTAGCTTTGTTGCAAGTTATTGTTTTCCCCACAACTGACCCAGGCTGATTGGTCAGAGATTCTTGTATAATCTTTTTTTAAAAAGACATGCAACATTCACAATTCTCCAGTTCTGTTCAAATGTACTTCGTCCCCTTCCCTTGCCAAAACATACCACTATGACATGTCATACGCCATGTCTTCCTCAACACAAATTGAAGATTGTGGCTAAACTCCGCTGTCTTCCCTTATTCACTGAAATTACCCTTCAGCACATTTTTATTATAACCTTCATATTTATACACAGTGATCTCGTCCCAAAATGTTGACACTTATTCATTTCCATAGCTGCTGCCTGATCTACTGAGATCTTCCAACATTTTGTGTGTTGCTCTGGATTTCCCACATTGGCAGAATATCTTGTGTTTATATTATATAATTTCTCCAGTCTTTTGCTTTACTGCTACATTGGTAGCATCCTCATTAGTGAAGACTGATACAGAGTACTTAGTATTTCAGTATCCACAGAATCTTCTTGGATGTGCCCTTCATTGCCTACCCTTTTGCTTGTGTTTCTTAAAAGGCATAGATTTCCTTTTATAATGGCCACTTATCTATTCCTTCTCTCTGAAGCATGTGAATTCTCCCTTCCATACTTCCTGTACCTTGAAACTTTTATAAGGATCCCCAGCTCAGTAGAATCTTCTGTCTTTTCATTTCAGTCACCTAAGAACTCAATAAATCAATTGCATAACACTTTCTCCCCAGTTTATGCATTTGGAAATTCATGAACAAACATACAAGTAAATAAGGAAAAGGCCACCCAGTTTCTTGACTCTACTTCACAATTTAAGAAGCTTATTACTGAACTGATTGTAACTTTAATTCTGCATTCTGGTCTATTTGTGGTAATATTTAAACTCCCCCTCCCCCACCCACTTATTTAGTACCTATCTAACTATCTCTGCATGAAAAATATTCATAGACTGCTTCTACTGCCTATTGAGATGGAGAAAGACTCACACCATCTTTCTTAAATACCGTAAATCTAATACTGTACACAGTGCATAAATAATAACACCACTGCCTTATATGGTTAAAACATAATCTCCAACTTATGATTTCAAATCCCCTCACGATAAATGGTATTAGAAACATAGAAAACCTACAGCACAATACAGGCCCTTTGGCCCAGAAAGTTGTGCCAAATATGTCCCTACCTTAGAAATTACTAGGCTTACCCGTAGCCCTCTTATTTTTCTAAGCTCCATGTACCTGTCCAAAAGTCTCTTAAAAGACCCTATCGTATCCACCTCCACCACCGTTGCCGGCAGCCCATTCCATGCACTCACCACTCTCTGAGGAGAAAAAAACTTACTCCTGGCATCTCCTCTGTACCAACTCCCCAGCAGCTTAAACCTGTTTCAGCCCTGGGAAAAAGCCTCTGACTATCCACACAATCAATGCCTCTCATCATCGTTATTCTGTTAACTTTCCTAATTACTTATCGTTTGTGTATAGTAGCCTAATGCAAGTCATGCACTCAGACACCCAGATTCCTCTTTCTCTTTGAGTTCCACAATGCTTCAGCCTATGGATAGGATATGTTTTACGTTTAATTTTTGCTGCCAGATTAGGTAATTTCACATATTCATTCATTATAATCACAATTAGCCAGTTCTTTGCCTACTCACTGAGCCTATATATATCCCTTTATAATCTCTTTATGTCCTCTGCATAATTTATTTTCCTATCATTGCATAAGCAGCAAAATTATTAATATCATTTGTTTCATTATCAAAATTGTTATCCTATATAATTTAAACTGTTAGATTGTTGCACTTTAATGTTTATATTTATAGTTTGTATTACAAATAATATTAAATGACCCTTGGCACACATTACATCTTCCCTGAGAGTCATTTGTATCTGCTCTTGTTTCCTGTTTGCAAATTGATGTTTTATCCATGTCAATGCATTGCTACCTATACAATGATCTTGTACTTTCTCCAATAGATGAAATGCTGTCCCTTCTGCAAATGTAAGTATAGTTATTTATTTCCCTTTTTCCACATTAGACGTTGGTCAAGAGAAGAATTTTGCAAAGTTAAAGCTGGTGTATCATCTAATACTGTACACGGTGCATAAGTAATAACACCACTGCCTTATATGATTAAAACATAATCTCCAACTTATGATTTCAAATCCCCTCATGATAAATAGTATCAGAAACATAGAAAACCTACAGCACAATACAGGCTGATGAAAGTATGGAAGTTGTCCTGTCCAAGATCGGAAGAAGCTGCAGAAGATCATGAACATAGCCCAGCACATCACACAAACCAATCTTTCATCCTTGGACTCACTTTACACCGCACGCTATCAGAGCAGCACTGCCAGGATAATCAAGGACACAACCCACCCAGCCAAAACACTTTTTGTCCCTCTTCCCTCCGGGAGAAGGTTCAGGAGCTTGAAGATTCATACGACCAAATTTGGGAACAGCTTCTTTCCAACTGTGATAAGACGGCTGAACGGATCCTGACCCGGATCTGGGCCGTACCTTCCAAATATCTGGACCTGACTTGCACTACCTTACTTTCCGTTTTCTATTTTCTAATTATGATTTATAATTTAAATTTTTATTATATTTACTTCAATTTGTACTTAAGGGAGTGCGAAGCGCAGAATCAAATATTGCTGTGATGATTGTACGCTCTAGTATCAATTGTTTGGTGACAATAAAGTAAAGTAGCCTCTTCTTTTAGCTTCTCATTTAATGTTGGTGTTAGTTGTTGAAGTTTTTCCATTCTGCAAATGAACCAATTGAGCCAAATGGTCCAATTTGCTGTTTCTGCTATACTTCAATAGTAAACCAATTACAATTCCATTTTTCCTCATCTAAGTGGATCAACGTGACCCATATTTTCTTTTCTGTTACATGCTTTTTTAGACTTCCTTGAAATGTATGTTTGTTATTCATTAAAGCCACTCCTTAAGCAGTAAGTACTAGATTCTTAGCAAGTCAGGTCAATTTGAGCTCGTTGTCATGTGTACAAGCACAATAAGGTACAGAAACATTACTTACAACAGCATTAAGGCACTTAAATACAGACAATGTGCAAAATATAAAGTATAAATTATACAAGAGAGTGAAGATGAAAAAAAACACTGGCTAAAGAAGTTTCTTCTAAGTTTGCTATTCAATTGCTTGGTGAATATCTAAATTGACGCCCCATAGTTGTAGATCTCTACTGGGTTGCCTCACAGTCACCTTTTCTCTAGGGAAGAGGAACCCAATACATTCATGCTTGCCTAACAAATATATTCTTGTATTTCTAGTATAATTGTTGAAAATCTTTTGACTCCCTTTGCAGCCCCACCATAGCCATCTCTTAAAGTGGCAACTAGAAATGTACACAGTTTGTATGTGGCCTGACCAAATTTCATACAACTTAGTATGAATTCCCTACTTTTCAATTCTGACCCTCTAGAAATAAACTGTGGTATTTGGCTTTCTGACTCTGTGGTGCAACCTTTAATAATTTATCACTGAAGATCCCTTTGCTCTTTAATCCTGACATGGACTTGCATCTTCTAAGAAACCTGCTCTTTGAATATGCGCAACCTCATACTCTTATGTTCCACTTCATTTGCTAATTATTTGCCTATTATGTGAGTTTACTAATATTTATTAATATCCTTCTGTAATTTATTGTAGTCCTCCTGAGGATGTTCTCTTTCCACCATTACATCTCCACCTACCTCAATATCAGCATTACATTTAGAGTCAAATGCCTAAATTATTAATGTAAATTTTGAATACCAGTTGTCCTGTGACTGATTCTTGTGAAACTTCACTGGCAATTTTGTTTCATTATAAATAGCTGTCCTTTATCCCCATTCTGTTTCTGCTCTGAAGCCAATTAAAAATCCATTTTGTGACTTGTCTTCTTTTATGTTCTCTGATATTCAGTAGCTTATTAAGCATTATCCTATCAAAGTGGCATCTTCCTCATTTTATTTTCCACTTTGTTACTATTCAAAAATAGTTGGTAAGGTCAGTCCAGTGGAATTTTCCCTTTTAGACTTTTAATTGTTATACTTTTTTCTAAAATTTCCAGACTTTTAATCTTCCCTTTTGTAGGGAATTACGTATTTTCCTATGTTTGATATTAAACTGATTGGTCCACAGTTGCCCTTATGAAATTTAAGGATTACCTTAGCTATTTGCCTATGCTGTCTCTCTCCTAGACTTCTTGAATATTTATGGAGCCAATCCATCTAGATCACTCCTTTTATTCTCTACAAGTTTGGTTAGTTTATATTCCTTTGTACATTTTTTTAATTTAGAGGTACAACACGGTAACAGAGCCTACTGGGACAACGTGCCTTGCGTCTTTGGAATATGGGAGGAAACCAGAGCACCCAGAGGAAACCCACACGGTCAACAGGAGAATGTACAAACTATTTATAGACGGTGGCAGTATTGCACCCAGATCGCTGGCGCTGTAATAGTGTTACTCCAAACACTACAATACTTCCACTTAACACATCATCCAGTGTCATTTATCATAATTTATATAATCTAATATATAATTATTAGATAATTCTGCCATCTCCATATGTATATTATTCAAATGCACTCTTTCCATCCTAACCGTCATAGGAATTTAAAAATTGGAACAGAATTGGAAGGAAAATAGCCAGAGGTTGTGGTACATATTGGTACCAATGACATAGGCAAGGATAGGGAAGAGGTCCTGAAAGCAGACTACAGGAAGTTAGGAAGGAAGTTGAGAAGCAGGACCATAAAGGTAGTCATCTGTGCCACGCGACAGTGAGTATAGGAATAGAGTGAGGTGGAGGATAAAAGCGAGGCTGAGGGATTGCAGCAGGGGGCAGGGATTCAGATTTCTGGATCATTGGGACCTCTTTTGGGGCAGGAGTGACCTGTACAAAAAGGATGGGTTGCACTTGAATCCCAGGGGGACCAATATCCTGGCAGGGAGGTTTGCTAAGGCTATTGGGTAGAGCTTAAACTAGAATTGCTGGGGGGTGGGAACCAAACTGAAGTGACAGAAGAAAGGGGGGAGGTTGGCTCTCAAATAGAGAAAGATTGGAGACAGTGCAATATGGAGGATAGACAGGTGATAGAGAAGGGACACACTCAGACCAATGGTTTGAGAGGTGTCTATTTTAATGCAAGAAGTATTATGAACAAAGCAGATTAGCTTAGAGTGTGGATCAGCACTCGGAGCTATGATGTTGTAGCCATTACAGAGACTTAGATGGTGCAAGGGAAGGAATGGCTACTTTAAGTGCCAGGCTTTAGATGTTTCAGAAGGGATAGAGAGAGAGGCAAGAGAGATGGGAGCGTGACACTGTTGATCAGAGATAGTGTCACGGCTGCAGAAAAGGAGGAAGACATGGAGGGGTAGTCTATGGAGCCTCTGTGGGTGGAAGTTAGGAACAGGAAGGGGTCAATAACTCTGCTGGGTGTTTTTTATAGACCACCCAATAGTAACAGGGACATTGAGGAGCAGATAGGGAGACAAATTTCGGAATGGTTTCAATAATAACGGTTGTCGTGGTGGGAGATTTTAATTTCACAAATATTGATTAGCATCTCCCTAGAGTGAGGGATTTAGATGGGGTGGAGTTTGTTAGGTGTTTTCAGGAAGGTTTCCTGACACAATATATAGATAAGTCTACAAGAGGAAAGGCTGTACTTGATCTGGTATTGGGAAATGAACCTGGTCAGGAGTCAGTCTCTCAATGGGAAAGCATTTTGGAGATAGTGATCACAATTCTATCTCCTTTACCATAGCATTGGAGAGGGATAAAAACAGACAAGCTAGGGAAACATTTTATTGGATAAGGGGAAATATGAGGCTATCAGGCAGGGACTTGGAAGTATAAATCAGAAAGGGATGTTCTCAGGGCAACGTATGGAAGAAATGTGGCAAATCTTCAGGGGATATTTGTGAGGGGTTCTGCACAGGTATGTTCCAATGAGACAGGGAATGGATAGTAGGGTACAGGAATAGAGGTGTACAAAGGCTGTTGTAAATCTAGTCAAGAAGAAAAGAGGAGCTTATGAATGGTTCGAAAAACTAGGTAATGATAGAAATCTAGAAGATTATAATGCTAACAAGAAGGAGATTAAGAATAAAATCAGGAGAGCCAGAAGGGGCCATGAGAAGGCCTTGGCAGAGAGAATTAAGGAAAACCCCAAGGCATTCTACAAGTACGTTAAGAACAAGAGGAAGACATGAGAGAATAGGACCAATCAAGAGTGACAGTGGGAAAATGTGTATGGAACCGGAGGAGATAGCAGAGGTACTTCATGAATGCTTTGGTTCAGTATTCACTATGGAAAAGGATCTTGGCAATTGTAGGGTTGACTTACAACAGACTAAAAAGCTTGAACATGCAGATATTAAGAACGAGGATGTACTGGAGCTTTTGGAAAGCATCAAGTTGGATAAGTCGTCGGGACCAGATGAGATGTACCCCAGACTACTGTGGGATGCGAGGGAGGAGATTGCTGAGCCTCTGGCGATGATTGTTGTATCATCAGTGAGGACAGAAGAGGTTCTGGAGAATTGGTGGGTTGTGGATGTTGTTCCCTTATTCAAGAAAGGGAGTAGAGATAGCCCAGGAAATTATAGACCAGTAAGTCTTACGTCAGTGGTTGGTATGTTGATGGAGAAGATCCTGAGAGGCAGGATTTATGAACATTTGGAGAGTCATAATATGAATAGGAATAGTCAGCATGGCTTTGTCAAGAGCAGGTCGTGTCTCATGAGCCTGATTGAATTTTATGAGGATGTAAATAAACACATTGATGAAGGTAGAGCAGTTGATGTAATGTATATGGATTTCGGCAAAGCATTTGATAAGGTACCATGTGCAAGACTTATGGAGAAAGTAAGGAGGCATGGGTTTCAAGGGGTCATTGCTTTGTGGATCCAGAACTGGTTTGCCCACAGAAGGCGAAGAGTGGTTGTAGACGGGTCATATTCTGCATGGAGGTCAGTGGCCAGTGGTGTGCTTCAGGGATCTTTTTCTCGGACCACTACTCTTCGTGATTTTTATAAATGACCTGGATGAGGAAGTAGAGGGATGAGATAGTAAATTTGCTGATGACACAAAGGTTGGGAGTGTTGTGGATAGTGTGGACGGCTATCAGATGTTACAGCAGGACATTGATAGGATGCAAACCTGGGCTGAGAAGTTGCAGATGGAGTTCAACCCAGATAAGTGTGAGGTGGTTGATTTTGGTAGGTCAAATATGATGGTAGAATATAGCATTAATGGTAAGACTCTTGGCAGTGTGGAGAATCAGAGGGATCTTGGGGTCCGATTCTATAGAACACTCAAAGCTGCTATGCAGGTTGACTCTGTGGTTAAGAAGGCATACGGTGCATTGGCCTTCTTCAACCATGGGATTGAGTTTAAGTGCCAAGAGGTAATTTCGCAGCTATATAGGACACTGGTCAGGCCCCCACTTGGAGTACTGTGCTCAATTCTAGTCGCCTCACTACAGGGAGGACGTGGAAACCATAGAAAGTGTGCAGAGGGGATTTACAAGGATGTTGCCTGGATTGGGGAGCCTTATGTGAATCGGTTGACTGAACTCAGCTGTTTCTCCTTGGAGCGACAGAGGATGAGAGGTGACCTGATAGAGGTGTACAAGATAACGAGAGGCATGGATCGTGTCAGAGGCTTTTTCCCAGGGCTGAAATGGCTAGCACGAGAGGGCATAGTTTTAAGGTGCTTGGAAGTAGGTACAGAGGAGACGTCAGGGATAAGTTTTTACGCAGAGAGTGGTGAGTGCATGGAATGGGCTGCCAGTGGCGGTGGTGAAGGCAGAAATGATAGGGTCTTTTAAGAGACCCCCTAGACAGGTACATGGAGCTTAGAAAAATAGAGGGCTATGGGTAAGCCTAGGTAGTTCTAAGGTAAGGATATGTTCAGCACAGCTTTGTGGGCTGAAGGGCCTGTATTGTGCTCTAGGTTTTCTATGTCTCTATGTTTCTCAGTCACTGGGATTGGACAAGATGTACCCCAGGCTACTGTGAGAGGCGAGGGAGGAGATTGCTGAGCCTCTGGCAATGATCTTTGCATCATCAATGGGAACAGGAGATGTTCCAGAGGATTGGAGGGTTGTGGATGTTGTCCATTATTCAACAAAGGGAGCAGACATTGTCCAGGAAATTATAGACCAGTGAGTCTTACTTCAGTGGTTGGTAAGTTGATGGAGAAGATCCCAAGGGGCCCATATTGTGCTGCAGGTTTTCTATGTTTCTAAGACCATTTGGCCCTTCATGCCTGCTCTGCAATTCCATAAGGACATGGCGATCCAATCAGGCTCAGTAGCACTCTTCCACAACCTACCCCTACCTTTTGACACGCTGCTAGAATTGCTGGTCTTTGCACCTTGAATATATTGAAATAACCCGCCTTGACAGTTCTTGGGGCTAGAGAATTCCTATGATTCACAACCCTTCAAAAAAAGAAATTCATTCCTTATCTCCATTTTAAATTGGCAAACATAGTGTGCACTGCTTTTGATTTTCTTCAAAGTAACATAGCATTTTCTAAGACCGTTATATTAGATTGTAGGAGAGCATTCACCCACAACTTTGCATGCTGACCTGTAGCAAGTTGTGGACAGCTGATTGTTGCAACCTCATTGGGAATATCATACTATATGCACTGAAGTTTTATGGACAATGGCTGAGATGTACTTAGTTAAACATAATTTACTTGCAAGAAGTTGTTAAAAATAGTTGGTTGCTACTACAGGTTGAGTACCCCTTAACCAAAATGCTTAAGGCTGGAAGCTTTTTGGATTTCAGACTTTTTTGAATTTTGGAATATGTAATAGGATAGTTGGGATAGTTGAACAACAACAAACTACGGCAGGGTTTCAGCAGCTGATTCGGGTATTCTCCCGATGCTGCTGTGTTGCTTCTGTTACCCTGCACACAGTATATTTTCATTATATTAATGGTATGCAATAATTTTTATTCTTAAGTACATATGTGCAATGTACAATTGTAAGACAAGGACTACTTACCGGTTGCACATAAATTCAGAATCAGTGTTTTGATTGAAGGTTACAGTACTCTGTATTTGTATTTTACTTTTAGGTTTTATGTAAGGTATAAAACAGTAGACTTGTTCTGGTGTTAGATTTTCATCAGCAACAATCCTGGCAAACTTATCAATTTCTCTGCTGTTTTGTGATCAGCAGACACTTTCTCTGTAAAATCTTAAAAATCTTTAAATATTTAATGCCGTACTTTTTCTTAAATTTCTGCAACCAAACTGCTGAACATTCACAATTACCTTCAGTTTTCAGTTGGTCATGATAGATCTTTGCTTGTTTGATGATTGTTAAGCTGCATACGTTCAATCCAGCACTGATGATTCCATTCTTTCAGTGCACGATCGTGACCTTCATTTTTTGCTTTTCTATTTTTCATTAACTTCTGTTCATTACATATGTAAGGTCACTTCTCTGAATTCTTTGTGATGCGCAGATCTCTACGCATCACATGGGAATCTTCCCAACACCTTGTTGGATTTTCCATTTATAATGTCAACAAAATTTTGGATTTTGGAGGTTTTCAGATTTTTGAATTTTTGGATAATGGGTACTCAATCTGTAGTATTTTTTGGTCTCGACCGTGAAGAAATGCACTTAAGTGTTGTAACCAAATGTTTGCCTCATATTGTACCTCCGTATATCTGCATGCTGCATATTTTTGTGTGAAGCTTTCTGTTCTGCATTCATTCCCAGTGTTTCTTGAGATCTCAACAGCTGTTTTCTTCCAGCTATGATGTGTATTTGCTGTGGCATTTTTCTCCTCGTAGCTTTCTGAAAAACAATCTTTTGCACAAAATGTCCCTTAATCTTCTGGAAGATGGAAGTGAGACAGAAGGTGTCCAATTTCTATTTCTCTGATTCGCATCTCACACTGATCACATTCAATTCCTGCAGCAGTTTCAAGATTCATGATTCAAAATTCAAGATTGTTTAATCATTTCCAATACACAAATGCAAAGGAGAATGAAATAATTGTTACTCCAGATCTGATGCAGCACAAAAAAACCCGCCAAGATAAAGAACACAATAAATATAATTACAGAAGAGCTTATGTACATAGATTGTATGTACATACAATGACACTAAGTACAGGAGTGTCTGTACATAAAGTGGCACCAACAAGAAATGATAAAGTAATATTGGTGGAATGGGGTAGTGACTGGAGGTGTTGATCAGCCTTAATATTTGGGGAAAGTAACTGTCTTTGAGTCTGTTGGCAACACGCACAAAATGCTGGAGGAACTCAGCAGGTCAGGCAGCATCTATGGAGAAGAGTACAGTTGGCATTTCTGGCCAAGACCCTTCATCAGGACTGGAGAAAAAGTCATGAGGAGTCAAAGTTAAAAGGTGGGGTGATAGGTGAAACTGGGAAGAGGATAGGGGTAAAGTAAAGAGCTGGGAAGTTAATTGGTGAAAGATACAGGGCTGGAAAAGGGGGAAACCCTCCCAGTTTCACCAATCACCTTGTGTTTCTTCTTTCCCTCCCTCCCTCCCTCCCCTCCCCCCCACCTTCTCACTCTGACACCCTCTGTAGTGCTGATGAAGGGTCTCGGCTCAAAACATTGACTGCACTCTTTTCCATAGATGTTGCCTGGCCTGCTGAGTTCCAAAAGCATTTTGTGTACCTTGCTTGTGTTTCCAGCGTCTGCAGATCTTCTCTTGTTTGAGTCTATTAGTATGGATCCTAATGGGAGTGGGACAAACAGTTCAATGTCAGGGTGTTACTTGCCCTTTTCCGGCACCTTTCTTTATATATGTCCTTGGTGCCGGTGATGTGTTGGGCAGTTTTGAATACCCATTTAAAATCCATCCTGTCCTCTGCAGGGCAGTTTCCACACCACGCAGTGATGCATCATGTTAGGATGTTCTCTACTGCCCATCTGTTAGAAGGTTGTGAGTATAGATGTGCATAGCCCAGCTCTCTACTTTCTGAGGAGGCAGAAGAGGCATTGGTGAGCTTTCTTGATTGTGTCGGATGTGCCTGTGCACTCCCAGGAATTCATAGCGGTTGTGCTGCCGATGTAAAGAGGGGTGTGAGTGGTGCGAGTTCTCCTGAAGTAGATAACCGTCTCCTTTGTTTTGTGGACATTGAGAAAGAAGTTACTTGTCTGGCATCAGACCTCGAACTCTTTCACCTCCTCTCTGTATGCCATCTTAACGTTGTCGGTGATGAATCCCACCACTGTTGTGTCGTCAGCGAACTGACGATGTGTTCACTCGGCTGTTTGCCCATGATCGTGAGTGAGCAGAGGGTACAGCAATGGGCTCAGCACACAGCCCCATGGTGGTGTGGGAGCACCTGTGTTGAGGATAATGTGGTAGGGTGATACTTGGCATCAGTGTCACTGGCAGAAGTCATTTAGTTCTGAAGGTGCAAAGTTCTTTGTCAAGTAATATGCCTTGCTGTAGAATCCACAGTAGTAGCTTTGCTAAAGCCAGATCCCTCTACATATTCCCATGCTTTAATTTTCTATGTCTTGAAAAGTCTGCATTGGATATCTTACTTACTGGTGTTCAATCTGGCTATCAGATGTAAGTACAAGTCACTAAGTGAAGTTTCTGTTGGGCTAATTATGTGTGTTTGTAATCAAACAGCATGTTATATGTGTGTCCCCAGTGTGTACTAGTCGAACCCCCACCCCATGCTAAATGTCATGACCTTTACACTACTGTTTGACTATCTTGTGTGATAGCTGCTTCAAGACTCCTTTGAAATTTCAGTCTGTATTGTCGGCTCTTTCTGTTATCACTGTAGTGGAGCACTGAATCTCCTGTAATCATCTGTAATTTACTGCACTGCTTTCTTCCTTGTGTCTGCGTAACACAACTCAGTGTCTTTCCTTTTCACTTATCACACATCAATCAAATGGTGCAGGAATTTGTGCAGGTTGCTGACAGATCTGGGAAACTCTGGACCTCAAAACATCTATCAGGCTCGACATTTGCATTGTTACTTTGTCGTTACCTTTGATGTCAACTATTAACTGACTGACAGCTTGCACTCACCCCGTAATCACACTTCATCTACTTGTGCATAAGGAGAACAGCGTGGCCTCCGTTACCAAAGTGCTCTGAAGTTTGAACGAAGAAATGCAATTTTTATACAGAAATTGATTGTTGTACAAGTATTGATCTAATAGAACGTCCTGAAGAAGTGTCTCAGCTCAAACCATTGACTGCTTACTCTCTTTTCCATAGATGGTGTCTGATCTGCAGAGTTCCTCCAGCATTTTATTTGTATCGTTTTGGATTTCCAGCAGCTGTAGATTTTCTCGTGTTTGTTAACCCTTCCTTTGCTGTAATTTCCACCTTTGCTGGATCTGGTCCCAGCTGTTCTGTGGACCCTCCCTCACCATTGACTGTGGTCTCTGGATGTTAAACTTCATCTGCTTCTCAAGCATTTATAAAAGTTATCTTTCTGTCCTTGCCATGCCCATTTCAGCACCAACAGTAGTTTGTCCATAATAGTACATAGTACATAGGAGCAGAATTAGGCTATTCAGCCCATTGAGTCTGCCCCACCATTTCATCATGGCTGATCCCAGATCCCACTCAACCCCATACACCTGTCTTCTTGCCATATCTTTTGATGCCCCGACCGATCAGGAAACGATCAACTTCTGCTTTAAATATACGCACAGACTTGGCCTCCACTGCATGCTGTGGCAGAGTATTCTACAGATTTACTACCTCTGGCTGAAAGATTTCCTCCTTACCTCTGTTCTAAAGGGTCACCCCCTCAACTTTGAGGCTATGCCCTCTAGTTCTGGATACACCCGCTGTAGGAAACATCCTCTCCACATCCGCCCTCTCTAGTCCTTTCAACATTTGATAGGTTTCAACGAGATTCCCCCACATTCTTCTAAATTCCAATCAGTACAGGCCCAGAAATGCCAAATACTCCTCGTATGTTAACCCCTTCATTCCCAGAATCATCCTTATGAGCCTCCTCTAGATCCTCTCCAATGACAACACATCCTTTCTCAGATATGGGGCCGAAAATTGTCCTGCTCCAAAAACAAAAATATCGCCTGCATTTGTCACCACATTAGCAAGTCCTTTGGATCCTGATCTGCCCTTTGAAACAGGCATCCTCAGCTACCAATATCTCCCATTTGGCATGCTTAAGCAAACTCCCACTGTTGAGTTCTTCATGCTAAAATCCATTCTTGTTGACATCCGGTAGACTGAAGATTTTGGCTTTGTTTGGATATACTAGAATATTGTAAACTGTCTTCATCAGATATTAGTTCCTATATCCAGTGATGCCTTATTCAGATCAGTGATTCCAAGCAGATTTGTACGTTGTTGGGCTTATCCATACACATCAAGCTTTAAACAATAGGTAGGAGTATCTACTGACACGATTGCCTCTTTTTCCATTATGATTTCAAGTTCTGCATTCAGTTTCTTTTTGACAGCTGCTGGAACACATTTTGCAAGAAGTATTACTGGCAGCTTACATTCATCTGCTCGTGGCTGGCAGTTTCACTTGAGCTTTATCATTCCTCCAAACATAACTGCCAAAGCATCCCGCAGCAGTTTGTTGAGTTTAATGTGGCCATTAGCTGAAGTTGACACCCTCACCAGATTCTTCTTCTGCACTGTTATCACTTTCTTCTGCCGGGTTGCTGGGCTGCCATGACTCCCTACAAGTAAAATTAACTTCAAGTTTATCTGTAAATTTATGATATTACACATCACCTGCAAGGAAGTCAACTGGAGAGATGTCATTTCAGATAGCAGTACAAAGATTAGTGTGCTTTCTTTGCCTTCTTTAACCCCCCCTTCTTGTTCCATTTTTGCATTGCCTGTATTCAATGTTGTGACATTAATCCTTTTATACTCTTCCACAGATATTCCATGATAGCCGCAGTCAGCTTGTGTGACACGGTGACCTGGCCTTGATAGTTTACCAGTGCTCTACAGCAAGCTGCTGCTCTTCCTTCCCTTATATTGAAATGAAACAGAATTCATCTATTTTTTGCATTTACGACCTTCCCTCACACTGCTTGTTCTTTTTTCTTTTGCCATTTCATAATGTCATTAGTCTTACAGCTGCTGCTATCCTTTCATTCAGTCTTACTTGACTTTTGAGGAATTGAGTGTCTGGATCCAACCAATCGACTTAAAATAGCACTTGAGACCCTTTTTGTCCTCTCCCTAGTAAGACACTTTATATACTGTCTGAAAAACTTCCCAAACACACTTAAATGCTCTATGTTCCAGTTAGTTTCTCACAAAAGGCGTTCCTTCAGTTCTACCTCTTTTCATTGTTACCGTCACAAAGGAGGTACAGAAGTCTGAAGGCACACATTCAGCTTCTTCCCCTCTGTCATCCGATTCCTAAATGGACGTTGAAACCCATGAACACTACCTCACTTTTTTATATATTATTTCTGTTTTTGCACTTTTTAAATTTAACTATTTAATATACATATTTATACTTAGTATGATTTATTTATTCGTATATTATCAAGTATTGCATTGTACTGCTTAACAAATTTCACAACATATGCCGTAATACCATAAGACATACAAGCAGAATTAGGGTGTTTGGCCCATCGAGCCAAACAGTCATGGCTGTTCTTTTTCTCTCGTCCTCAGCCCCACCCCCGGCCTTCTCACCCTAACCTTTGATGCCGTGTCCAATCAAGAATCTATCAAGCTCTGCATTTATTTCAAGGGGAATAGAATATAAAAGCAAGGAGCTAATGTTGAGCTAGATAGTCAGGCCGCACTTGGAGTATTGTCAACAGTTTTGGGCTCCATATCTTAGAAAGGATGTGTTGTCATTGGAGAGAGTCCAGAGGAGTTTCACAAGGATAATTCCGGGAATGAAGGGGTTAACATATGAGGAGCGTTTGGTAGTTTTGCACCTGTACTCACTGGAATTTAGAAGAATGTGTGCAGATCTCATTGAAATCTGCTGAATGTTGAATAGACTAGATAGGACAGATGTGGAGAGGATGTTTCCTATAGTGGGGGTATCCAGAACTAGAGGGTACAGCCTCAAAATTGAGGGGCGACCTTTTTGAACAGAAGTAAGGAGGAATTTTCTTCAGCCAAAGAGTAGTGCATCTATGGAACACTCTGCCACAGACTGTGGCAAGTCTGTGGGTATATTTAAGGCGGAAGCTGATCATTTCCTGATTGGTCAGGGCTTCAAAGGATATGGTGAGAAGACAGGTGTATGGGGTTGAGTGGGATCTGGGATCAGCCATGATGGAATAGCAGAGCAGACTCGATGGGCTAAATGGCCTAATTCTGCTCTGATGTTTCATGGTCTTGAAAACACCTAATGAGCTGACCTCCACAGCTGCCTGTGGTAATTCCACAAATTCACCGCCCTCTGGCTAAAGAAATTTCTCCACATCTCTGTTTTAAATGGATGCCCTTCTATCCTGAAGCTGTGCCCTCTTGTCCTTGACTCCCCCAATTTGGGAAACATATTTTCCACAGCTACTCTGTCAAGGCCTTGCAATATTCGAAAGATTTCAATGGGATCCCCCCCCCCATCCAAAATTCCAGCTACCACAGACCCAGAGCTATCAACCATTCCTCTATGATAAACCTTTCATTCCCAGAATCATCCTTGTGAACCTTCTCTGAACCCTCTCCAATGCCAGCACATCTTTTCTTAGATGACGAGCCCAAAACTGTTCACAGTACTCAAGGTGAAGCCTCACCAGTGCCTTATAAAGCCTCAGCATCACATCCCTGCTCTTGTATTCTAAACCTCTTGAAATGAATGCTAACATGGGATTTAACTTCTTCACCAGTAACTCTACCTGCAAGTTAAACTTTAGGGTGTTCTGCACAAGGAATCCCAAGTCCCTTTGCATCTCATATTTTTGGATTTTCTTCCTGTTTAGAAAATAGTCTGCACATTTCTTTCTACTATCAAAGTGCATGACCGTGTATTTTCCAACATTGTATTTCATTTGCCACTTTCTTCTCATTCTCATAACCTAAGTCCTTCTGCAGCTTACCTGTTTCCTCAACACCACTTGCTCTTTCACCAATCTTCGTATCATCTGCAAACTTGACAACAAAGCCATCTAACTCATCATCTAAATTGTTCATATACAGCATAAAAAGAAGTGGTCCCAACGCCGACCCCTGAGGAACTCTACTCGTCACTGACCAGAAAAGGATCCTTTTATTCCCACTCACTGCCTCCTACCAACCAGAAAATGCGCTAACCAGGCCAGTAACTTTCCTGTAATAGCATTGGCTCTTAACTTGGTAAGCAGCCTCATATGTGGCACCTTGTCAGAGATTTTCAGAAAGTCCAAATATACAACATCTACTGCATCACTTTTAACTATCCTACGTGTAATTTCCTTAAAGATTTTCAACAGGTTTGTGAGGCGTGATTTTCCCTGATTCTGATTCAGATTCTTGAATTCTAAATGCAATCCTGTTGCAGATCAAGGGATCCCCTCAGAGTTTCAATTTGCAGTCAGCAGATTCATTCCAGTCAAGTATATGTTGACTGTTTTCCCATCTCAGGAGATCTCTTGAAAAGTTTTGAATCTGCCCACAATTTAATTGCATGAAGGAAGATTTGGATTTGGAAACATAGAACACCACAGAAAAAAAACCTTCAATCCACCAATTTTGTGCTGACCATCATGCCAAAGTAAACTCATCCCATCTCTCTGCACGTGGTCTGTATCTTTCTATTCCCTTCCTGCTCACGTACTCTCAGTGGCCACTTTATTTACAGGAGGCACCCTATAAAGTGGCCACTGTGGGTATGTTCATGATCTTCTGCTGCTTTAGCCCATCCACTTTAAGGTTCAGCATGCTGTACACTCAGAGATGCTCTTCTGCAGACCACTGTTGTAATATGTGGTTGTTCGAGTTACTGTCACCTTCCTGTCAGTTGGAACCAATCCCCCTCTTGACTTCTCTCATTAGCAAGGTGTCTTCACCTATAAGACTGTCACTTGGCTGGATGAATTTTTTGTTTCATGCGCCATTCTTTGTAAACTCTAAAGGCTGTTGTGTGTGAAAATCCCAGGAGATCAGCAGTTTCTGAGATACTTAAACCACCCTGTCTGGTACCAACAATCGTTTCACAGTTAAAGTCACTTAGATCACATTTCTACCCATTCTGATGTTTGGTCTGAACCACTGAACCTCTTGACCACGTCAGCATTTTGTTGCTGCCTCATGATCGGCTGATTATATATTTGCATTAATGAGCAGGTATCCCACATGAAGTGGCCACTGACTATATTGGTCTAAATATCCTTTAAATAAGCCCCTTAAATATAGTGATTGTATTTGAATCCATCACCTTCTCTGGCAACAAAGTCCAAGTATCAACCTTACTCTGTGTTTATAAAAAAAATTCTGGTCAAGTCACCGTTAAACTTATACCCTACTATTTATAAGCCTGCTATGGAAAAAGATTCTGAACATCTACCAATCTATACTTCACATAATTTTGTATACTTCAAACAGGTTGCCCCTCAACCTTCTCCACTCCAGAGAAAATAAACCCAGCCTGTCCATTCTCCCCATATCTAAAGTTTTCCCATTTAGACAACATTCTGATGAACCTCTGCCGTCTCTGCAGTTCAAGCAAATACTTATATTAGTGCGGTGATCAGAAATGCACATAATACTCCAAGTGTGGCCATTTATATCTATTCCCAGACCCATGAGGTATGCATGCTATAGGTTTTCATCACCATCCCATCCAAGTGTGCTGCAACTTTCAGGGGAAACTATGGATTTGAACTCCGGAGTTTCACCATTCACTGATCCATCCAGCAATTCCCAATAGTCAGTCAATGTTCCACGTCAAGGCAATCAAACACACTCAATCAAACCTGTTTGTGGGAATACATAGTGCTAATTAATTTTTAATAATACTCTGTTATCCATATCCCAGAGTCAAAGAAGCAGGCTCTTCAGCTCATCTAATCCACGCAGAGCTATTATTCTGCCTAGCCCCACCGACCCACGCCTTGACCGCAGCCCTCCATTACATTCCCATCCATGCACTTATCCAAACTTCTCAAGTGTTGAAATCAAACTTGCTTCCAGCACTTCTGTTGGCAGCTCGTTCCACACTCTCACCACCCTCTGAGTGAAGAAGTTCCCCTTCATGTTCGTCTTAAACATTTCACCTTTCACCCTCAACCCATGGCCTTTAGTTCTAATCTCACCCAACTTTGGTGGAAAAAATGTGCTTGTATTTACATAAGTGCAACAGATTTTGCAAATACTGTAAATATAGAATAACACAAACAAAATGTTGGAGAAGATCAGCCGGTCAGGCAGCATCTATGGAAAGGAATAAAGAGTCAACGTTGACTGATCGCTGTGAATTGCTGGATTTGAGGTCCTGATAAAGGGTCTTGGTTAAAAGTGCTGCCTCTACTCCTTCCATAGGTGCAACCTGACCTGCTGAGTTCTTCCAGCATTTTCTGTCTGGTACTGTTCGCACTTATCTATACAATTCATAAGCTTGTCTCCCCCTTATTCTTCTACACTCCAAGGTATAAAGTCCTAATCTTTTCAACTTTTCACCATAACTCAGGTCCTCAGGTCCTCAAGTCCCGGGAACATCCTTGTAAATTTCCTATGCACTCCTTAAATATTATTGATTTCCTGTGGATTCTTGTCATGCCATGTTATCATTACTACTGAGTTGCATACAAACCTGTCATCGTCCTTCATCTTGGCAGCACACTCTGACTTTGAAATGCTTGATACTTGCACTTCTATTAGAAAATGGTACGTTTTACAACTGAGTGGCTGCAGCTTGTGGCTGTGTGACATCAGCCAGCAAAGCACCACATCATGTTTGGATCCACCAGTGTGCTAATAGACTTGGCTATCACTACTTTGCTGTAAATGTTAGGTCCCAAGCTGTGCACTAAAGCCGTGTTCCAAGCTGGTGTTGGATTTCTCCATACTCTTTGTTGTTGAACTTGCTCTTTCTCAGGCCTTTCACCAAGTGGCAAGTCAAATTGCCTGCAGCTGCTGTCTGCTCCTTTGAAAGCTTCCTCAGCATTTTCTTCATTGGTACTCAGTTTTGATCTTCCCCTTGCTCTAGCTGCAGACCATGTGCCCATTTTCATGCTTCATGCATTAAACACATTGTTTAATGAGATGGCGACGTGCTCAGTTGCAGCAGCCTCTCAGACTCCAAAATTAGGTGTAATTGTTCATCCTTTACATCTCTTTTATGATCAGAAGACACCGCTGTATATTAAGAAGATCAAGTTCTGTAGGTCTACCCCACTAGTGAGTTGCTCAATAGCAATGGAGCCAGACCTGTTGCAGACCGTGTTGCCTGCAGGCTTCAGGTGGCATCAGAGGCAGTGTGTGGTCCAACAAATGGTGCAAAGGATTGTCCTGGACATTTTTCTAATGATTGCAAAACCTGTTGGATATTGGTATTGTAGAATACTGTTAGGCCAGTTCACCAGCTCATTGGGGAAACTGACGGCGGGGGAGCTGCGTGGCCCTGGTTGTTTCGCGGACCAAGCCCTCAAGGTGCAGACACCCAAGTGAGGAGGTGTCAGAGGTGATGTGGCATGGCGGGCATCCATGTCGGGGGATGGCCCCTCCCATCAGTGCTGCCCTCCAGTATTCACTCAGTGAAAGACAAGCTGGATTGTGTTCATTTGTGGCTTCACGAGCGAGGGATGCAGGCTTGTACTTACCAACAACATGCCATGCACTATCAGTCTACAAGACATGACACTCAGGGGATTGGCTGTATTATTTTTTTGTGACTCTTATGTTTACTGTTATGCTAATTATATGTTGGTACGGTGTTTTGCACCTTTGCCACTGAGGAATGCTGCTTCATTTGGCTGTATTCATGGAAGTTTAAACTTGAACTTAGACAGCTGTGAGAATGAAGCTAGTGACATAATCCTTTTTATTTAAAGTATCATCTTGCTCAACCTGGCCAGGTTGCAGTTCTTGGGAAATCTCAACAGATAGAGAGTTGAAGGAGCAACAATGGTGCTGGCCTGAGGAGAAAGTAAGAGCTTATCCCACCTGGAACTCAAACAGCAAAAAAGTAATGTTTTAGAGGGAGAACGTGTGTGAGGATGAAGATTAGGCATGAGGATGCTATCACCTTCAGATTTAGCCTTGCCAGTAGCAATGACCCCAGTAGTAAGTCTTTCAAATAATAGGGCTGGAACAGCTGATATGTCTGAAGCCCTTGGGTAGCTCCTGGAGCAACTTCTACTTGGCATTTTGAAATGTGGTTGTTACAGGTGAACAGTTCTTAATGGGTGCAATCCATAAAGTGTCCAAGCAAGGCAAGAGGCCAAGCAATTTGAAGACATGAAGAAGGATATAAATGCTAATTACTAGCTTTGATTGACTTCATCTGGCATTGAATCTCCCAAGTCTATCTGCTCCGTTAGTTACTGTTGAGCTAGTGTGCTTAGTGCTTTCTGGATTTCTGTGAAATACGAATATCTCTCCATCTCACCTCTCAAGTTCTCCAGTGGAGTTGAAAATGTGTGGACCACTGTCTCCCACATTGTGTGATTCTTTACTGTTTTCCAGCCTGGCTTCAACCACAGAACTGCTGCTGACACCTGGTGCAGTCACAGTAATGCTGCCTAGCTTTAAATCAGCAAGCTGGCTTGAACTATTGCTAGCTACTCGTGCTATTCCTTCATCCCTCCTGGTACATTCAGCCAATAAATAAAATAAAAAGCACTAGCTGAATACTACAGTCTGGTAATTAGCAAGTAGTCAAATTGGTATGCTACCTGAATGGCCTTGAGTTAATCACAGTAATTCTGACTCTGTTTTCAGGGTTATCAAATTAACCTCTGGTTTCGAAAATGTATTCTGCGTACTTAGTGCAATATGTTTAAAGATGATTAGTCTGTTTCTATAAATGGTATTGGACAGCCTTTTCTGAATTTATTACTCACTGTGAAATTTTAAAAAAATGGTACTGCCCTAGGTGGATAATATTTTAAGGATGGTGCGCAGCATAATCACTACTGAGGCATATGTAACAAAGGGGAATTATGACTTGTAGAGCTGATTAAACCCTAACTTGGTCAATTTTGAGGGAATTCTTCTTGTGGGGCAAATAAAGCATTTTGCCTTTGGTCCCAAAGTGCTAAACAAATAAAGGGTATCAGACAATTTAATTGAAATTGGACTAAGCTGTTTGAGCCTGCGTTGCAGATGTATTGGATGTTTGGGACTTTACAACTTCTGGACTGTGTTATTTTCATATTCTCCTAATCAGGAGAAATCATTTGCTAATCATCCTGGTAACAATGCAATTTCAAGCTTCTTGCACATAAAGATATCATTCTGTTTCTCTCTCCATGAATGCTGCCTGGCTGTTGAGCACTTTCAGTGTTGTCCTTTTTATGTAGTATTTTGGTCACTTTAGTTTAATCTTGCAAAGGTGGTGAGGTGAGTTGAAGGATGCCACTGCTGCTCGTATTACTCTTGTTGGAAAACCAGACTGGTTGGTCTTTGAACTCAGCATGTTAAAAAAAAGTGTCCCAATTTAATTTGAGGAATGGAATTGCCTTTTCTGTCACTGCCTATTGGTACTAGCGAATCGAATATGAAAGATTCTTTCAAACCCTTTGATGTTTAATGTTAACTGAACAAAATAGATTTACAGCTACTGATAGCTGTCTGCTTCCTACAATGCAAATAACCCTACTTAACCAGTGACCAAAGAAGGAATAGATTTAATTTTGTTCCCGGGTTTTACAGTAGAAGTTCGGTGGAAATAGTTTAACAGTACTACTCATTTTGTGGCAATTTTCTGGCACTCAATAGACATTTCCAAATTGGTTATATATGTGCTGACTCCAAGTTTCATCCTTAAGTATTCATTAAATCTTACTTATTAAACCACAAAACTACAAATTACAAGGTTTTTGTCAGAGACACTTTCTGCGCCAGTTTACATGAAGTCCATTTTGGAAACTTCCTTGCTCCCCACTTGCACTAATTTAGGATGCTACTGGAGAATGTCAAAGAGAAGAGCAGATTAAACCTTCTCTGGTGCATTTGTTTCTTTCTTCAAATGGAACCTTTCCCAATACACCAATTGTTAAATTAGTCAGAGCTAGAGTTATCTATGTTAATCATCAGCCACATCATGTCAAAGTGAATAGATACCGAAGATAAGGTGAAGGTATGACATTCAGAAGGGGGTCCTTCTGCTGCAATATGTGGAGAATATTTCCACTTAACAATAGATAAAGCCCTAATAATATGGATTTAATATTGTTCTCAAGCTCTACACTGGGAATATCTTTTTAGTTCATACACAAAATTTAAAAAAAAGCATTTTTGCCTATTTAGTCAGATTTTACAAACGATTAATATACAATGTAGATATTCTCGGTCACTGAGCTGGTGGCTGGTGATACATGTCTGTGGCTGAAATACTCCCAGACCCACTAACTGAGCCCTCTCGATGGTTAATGCCGATGACACCTTCTAGAATATTAACATTCTTTGGGACGAGTGAAATAAAGACTCAATTCAGAGGTATTCTTCAGAAATATTTTCACCATTCTCCTTTGCTTTCAGTGAGTTAAACCCAAGTGCCACTGATTATTTTTTTGGTTTCTTCCGCACGTGTGCACGTTTTTCTCACGTGCTGTTGTGGGCATGCTATGCTGGCAAACCCTGAGGACTGGACCCACCCATCTTTAGGGGTGTTGGTTGTTAACACAAATGCTGCATTTCACTGTACGTTTCAATGTACCTGTACATGTGTTAAGCAAACCTGAATCTCAATCTATTAAGCCAATCAGAATTTTCCTTTAAATAACTGGAGAATTGTAATGAGCACACTTATCACACTTGTGTCACACCTCAGTTTGCCTGTCAGGAACTGATGCCAGTAATTGCAATCCAGACGCAATGCAGCGATACAAATCCAACCCTCACTATGAAAGCTGGGGAATTTAAATTCAATTCATTAAACTGGATTTAAAAATAAATTTGAATCAGTAAAGATGTACTGATTATATTGATTATTTTAGAAAATATATAGTCTTCACTGATGTCCTTTTTGAAAGGAAATCTGTTCTTGCTCATTCTGCCTTGCTACGGGGGCTACAGAAAGTTGTAAAATTAGTCAGCTCTGTCTTGGCTACTAGATTCTGTAGTATCTAAAACATCATCAAGGGGTGGTGCCTCAGAAAGGTGACATTTATTATTAGGGACTTGCATCACCCAGGAAATTCGTTTTTCTCATTGTTACTGTCAAGAAAGAGGTTCTGAAGCCTGAAGGCACACAGTCAGGAACAGCTTCGTCTCCTCTGCCCTACAATACCTAAGTGAACATTGAACACATGAACGCTACCTTATTTTTTTTATTCTTTCTGTTTTTGCACTATTTTTAATGTACCTAATTAACATACAAATATACTTACTACACTTGATTTACTTATTTATTTTTTTCTTTCTATATTTCTAAATATACTCCTTTCTGATACAGCACTCTCCCTGGTTAAACAACATTGATACAGGACTGGAGTCAGACAAACAAAAAAGTCACAGAAAGCTCATTTTGAAAACTTTTCACTATGGACATCCAGGGACTGGTGTCTGAACTGGAATACTGTACTTGGACTATTTAAGCATAGCCTGACAAGTCCTAAATCAAAAGTTCCAGCTGATATCTCAAACAATCTCAGAATATGTGCTGTCCCACCAGTGACTATATCCCCTGCATGGTAGCACTCTTGACAGAACTAGAAGGGAGTAGGCTTGTGAGTCCTAAATCTCAATTCTGGATCCTGCGAAGTCTTGGGGAATCAGGTCAAGTATCAGCAAAGAATCCACCTTTTACTGCCTATTGTCCTTGCTCAGCATATGATTCAGTGTTCCTTCATGTTAAATGATAAATTTAAAGAGGCATTCAATGTAGTAAGTGCATGGAATGTACTTTGAATGAGAGACTTCAATGTCCCTCACCTCTAGTGGCTTGTTAACACCAAGCTGGTCAAATCCCAGAAGGCATAGCTAAGAGATTTGGTACCCAAAAATGTTTTATTACATTATAATGTTGTTGAATTGTGTTGTGTGCCTTTCAGGTATTTTTATAAGTCACAAAGATGGCAATCCTTTAATACCCTGATCCCACAACAGCATTGCTAGGGTTCCTTGTGAATTGGCACAATGTCAATTTTAGTGAATTACACTTTGATCTACTGACAACGCTCATATCCTAGCATTGGTCTAGCAGTGGTAATCTTGGAGGCCAATCCTCAAAGGGACATTGCATGATCCAAACAGCAGTCACCCAACCAGTGAGAGTGGTTTCATTTTCAATGATGGAAGAAGAAAATGATGGTACCCCTGGGGGTCTGATGGAGCAGAATAGCCTACTGAAGGATAAATGTATTTTATGAAAGGGATATGGAGATCCTTAGGGCTACATGCAGACACTACTGATAGTTGTCTAGCAGCACTCTGGTGAACCTTGTGATTCTGGCAAATGCCCATGGGTGCTGTACTTTCTCCTGTGGCTGATGGAAAATGAGTGGATGATCTCCCAAATGCATGAAAGATCTGGAATTATACTGAGGAATTTGAGAGTCACTGTGCCTTCCATGGGCAAAACTGTACAGCGACTTGTGGGAATGGATTTTAAGCTGCCGATCACAGCCTCAGTGAGGACAGACCCTCAAATTTGAACGTTGATCTTTGAGTAACACAGTTTCAAGTGAGCTGTTCTGTGAATAAACAAGAGTGAGGGAAGATGGCTTAACAGATTCTGTAGACCCAGGAGAGAGAGAGAAGGAGAGGATCTGAGCTACCAAAGTGCTTGTTTGTGAACTCTAGTTTGATGGTGCTTCTGCTGCTTGTGTGGTAGGGAAGGCAGGGTAGTGTGGGGGGTGGGGTTGATGCCCAGGACAGGTCCTCAGAAATGATAACTCAATGAATTTAAAGTTGCTGACCCTCTCCATCTCTGATCCATCAATGAGGACTGGCTTATGGACTTCTGGCTTCCTCCTCTTGAAGACAATAATCAGCTCCTTGGTCTTGCTGATGTTCAGTAAGAGAGGTTGTTGCTATGGCACCACTCAGCCAGGTTTTCAGCCTTCTTCCTATATGTTGATTTGTCACCACCTTCGGTTCGGCCAGCGATGGTGGCGTCATCAGCAAACTTAAATATGGCATTGGAGCTGTGCTTAGCCCCCCAGTCATTAGTATAAAGCGAGTAGAGCAGGGGGCTGAACACATAGCCTTGTGGTGCATCTGTGCTGATGGAGATTGTGGAGAAGATAATGTTACCAATCTGAACTGACTAGGGTTTGCAAGTGAGGAAATTGCACAAGGAGGTATTGAGGCCAAAGTCTTGAAGCTTAATGATTAGTTTTGAGGGGATTTGAGAATGCATCTTTGCTGTCCAGATGTTCTAGTGTTAAGTGAAGAGCCATTGAAGTGGCATCTGCTGTGGACCTTTTACATGGGTAGGTAAATTGTAGTGGATACAAATCACTTCTCAGGCAGGAGTTGATATGATTCATCACCATCCTCTCAAAATACTTCTTCACTGTGATTGTAAGTGCTATTGGGTGAGAGATATTAAGGCAAGTTACCACATTCTTCATAGGCACCAATGTAAGTGGAGCCTGCTTGAAGCAGGTTTATACTTCAGACTACAGAAGCATGAGGTTAAAGATCTCAGTAAACACTCCAGCCAGTTGATCAGCAGAGGTCTTTAGTACTTGGCCAGGTACCCTGTCTGTTTTGTAGGTTCACCCTCCTGAGAAGGCTTCTTGCATATCTGCCTTTGAGACTGAAATTACAGGATCATCAGTGACTGTGAAAATTGGTGATGGTTCTTCCATGCTTTGATGGTCAAAGAAAACATGAAAGACATTGAGCTCATCTGGAAGTGAAGCACTGTTGTCGCCAATGTCACTTTATTTTACTTTATAAGGGGTTGGTGCATTCAAGCCCTGCCACAACTGTCCAATCCTTCATTGATTGAAGTTCAGTCTGGAATTGCCCCTTCACCCATGAGGTGGCTTTCCAGAGATCATATTTGAACCTCCTGTAACTTTCTTGGTCACCTGACTTAACTGCCTCTGATTTAGTTTACAGCACATTTCAGATCTCATGATTCATCCAGGGCTTCTGGCTGAGGAAGACTCTGAATGATGTTGTGGGAACACACTCATCTATAACTGTTTTTATAAAGTCTGAGGAAACCATAGTACATTCATTCAGACACACAGGTAAGTCTTTGAATACAACCCAGTCCACTGACTCGAAGCAATCCCATAGGTGCTTCTCAAACTCCTGTGACCACCTCATTGTTGTCCTAATCTCTGGAGCCTTGCTCTTTAGCCTCTGCCTGTGTCCAGGTAGGAAAAGGACCGCCAAGTGATCAGATTTCCTGAAATGCAGTCTGGGCATGGAACGGTAGACATTCCTCATCTTCCTATAACAGTGATCAAGTGTGTTGGGACCTCTGGTGCTGCAGGTTATATGCTGATGATAACTGGGCAGGGAGCTCTTCAAGCAAACCTTGCTGAAGTTCCTGACTATGATTTGAAATGAGTCAGGTTGGGCTGTTTTTTGTTTGGAGATGGTATTGTGCAGTATCTCAAGTCCTTGATTATGGTTGGCCGCTGGTGATATGTAAACTCCAGTGAAGATCACAGATGAGAACTCCCGGTAAATAGAACAGACAGCGTTTAATCATTAGGTGCTCAAGGTTGGGGAAAAATGACTTCGACAAAACTGCCATATTGGAGCACCACCAAGAGTTTATCATGAAACACACATCTCCATCTTTTGACTCCATCCAATGAATCAAGAAGCCTTTGAGTCTGATCACCCTACCTGATTTTCTAGGAGTAAGCTATGTCTCAATCAAACTTTGAACACAAGAATCCCACACCATATGCTTAAGAAATAAATTTGGAGAGCCAGAAGAGGCCTTGGCGGTCAGGATTAAGGAAAACCCCAAGGCATTCTACAAATATGTGAAGAGCAAGAGGATAAGACGTGAGAGAATAGGACCAATCAAGTGTGACATTTGAAAAGTGTGTATGGAATCGGAGGAATAGCAGAGGTACTTAATGAGTACTTTGCTTCAGTATTCACTACGGAAAAGGATCTTGGAAATGGTAGGGATGACTGACAGCAGACTGAAAAACTTCAGCATGTAGATATTAGGAAAGGGGATGCACTGGAGCTTTTGGAAAACATCAAGTTGGATAAGTCATTGGGACTGGATGAGATGTACCCCAGGCTACTGTGGGAGGTGAAGGAGGGAAATTGCTGAGCCTCTAGCGATGATCTTTATATCATTAATGGGGACAGGAGAGGTTCTGGAGGATTAGAGGGTTGCGGATGTTGTTCCTTCATGCAAGAAAGGGAGTAGAGATAGCCCAGGAAATTATAGACCAGCGAGTCTTACCTCAGTGGTTGGTAAGTTAATGGAGAAGATCCTGAGAGGCAGGATTTATGGACATTTGGAGAGGCGTAATATGAATAGGAATAGTCAGCATGGCTTTGTCAAAGGCAGGTCATGCCTTACGAGGCTGATTGATTTTTTTTGAGGATGTGACTAAACACATTGATGAAGGTAGAGCAGTAGAAGTAGTGTATATGGATTTCAGCAAGGCATTTGATAAGGTTCCCCATGCAAGGCTTATTAAGAAAGTAATCCAAGGGATCAATGGGGACATTGTTTTGTGGATCCAGAACTGGTTTGCCCACAGAAGTAAGAATGGTTGTAGACGTGTCATATTCTGCATGGAGGTTGGTGACCAGTGGGGTCCCTCAGGGATCAGTTCTGGGACCCTTACTCTTTGTGATTTTTATAAATGACCTGGATGAGGAAGTGGAGAGATGGTTTCATAAGTTTGCTGATGACACAAAGGTTGGGGGTGTTGTGGATAGTGCGGAGGGCTGTCAGAGGTTACAGTGGGACATCGATAGGATGCAAAACTGGGCTGAGAAGGGGCAGATGGAGTTCATCCCAGATAAGTGTGAGAAGGTTCATTTTTTTAGGTCAAATATGATGGCAGAATATCGTATTAATGGTAAAACTCTTGGCAATGTGGAGGATCAGAGGAATCTTGTGGTCCGAGTCCATAGGACACTCAAAGCTGCTGCGCGGGTTGACTCTGTGGTTAAGAAAGCATACAGTGTATTGGCCTTCATCAATCATAGGATTGAGTTTAAGAGCTGAGAGTTAATGTTGCAGCTATATAGGATCCTGGTCAGACCCCACTTGGAGTACTGTGCTCAATTCTGGTCGCCTCACTACAGAAAGGATTTGGAAACCATCAAAAGGGGGCAGAGGAGATTTACAAGGATGTTGCCTGGATTGGGAAGCATGCCTTATGAGAATAGGTTGAGTGAGCGCGGCCTTTTTCCTTGGAGCGATGGAGGATAAGACGTGACCTGATAGAGGTGTATAAGATGATGAGAGGCATTGATCGTGTGGATAGTCAGAGGCTTTTTCCCAGGACTGAAATGTCTAACATGAGAGGGCACAATTCTAAGGTGTTTGGAAGCAAGTACTGAGGAGATGTCAGGGGTAAGCTTTTTACGCAGAGTGGTGAGTGCATGGAATGGACTGCTGGTGATGGTGGTGGAGGCAGATACAATAGGGTCTTTTAAGAGACTCCTGTACAGGTACATAGAGCTTAGAAAAATAAAGGGCTATGGGTAACCCTAGGTAATTTCTAAGGTCAGGACATGTTTGGCACAGCTTTGTGGGCTGAAGGGACTGTATTGTGCTGTAGGTTTTCTATGTTTCTATATTTCTCTATATCATATCAGCGTATCTGTCCTGGGACCAGCATTTAAGTGTCATCACAAAGAAGATACGACAGCACCTCTACTTGCCTATGTGAGAACCAAACAAAATAGCGTTAGTCCAGGGCCAGGGTGCAGAACACAGTATGAGTAGACATGCACAGGACAAGGCACATATAGCAAATATAAGATAGCAATGAAATACAGTCACACAAAAAAATATAGTCCTAGTCCCTGAGTAAATGAATGTTGTAACAGTCTGCAGCTGAACACAATACAGTTTGTCTTCTGCCAAGTGAAACACTCATTGGAGTGAGGTTGCAGCATTGACTCCAACATGAACACCAAACCATATTGGCTCCAGCACCCCTGTCGAGTACCCAACTCTGCAGCCTCCCCTGGGAGGCAAATTAATTTTCTCTGATGCAATTCATTTGAGGTTTTGTTTGGGGGTGTTGTGAGTTTATTCCTTAAATCTTACTACTCTTCTTAAACCACTATAACAATTGTAGAGCATGTAATCCTTCAGTGAATCTTGGTAGGGCTGGATCACACTAAACTCAAAGTGTATCCCTCATTCACCTCTCACTATATATCTGGGGCCAGATCCTCCTCCGAAGGCTGTGTAACCCAAACCTCCTCCTGGCCTTGCCACCACAACCATTCCTCTGATTAATGTGCAGTTAGCATTTGGCAGCTAGGCGATGGAAACCAATATCCCAAACGTGGACTGTTTCTATAGCCTGCAGGCAGCTTAAGGTGGATTTGATAATTAGTTGAAAACATTTAAGTTATTCAATTAACTATTGAAGTATTATTCTGAAAGGATAAACAAGGTCCTTTAAACCGCATTACAATAATTTTCACAAAGTACTTTATTAAAGATCAGTGACCCTAGTAAAATGAATGGGATCACTCCAGATGTACTACTATGGCACTGTGTTGAGAGTTAGTTACAGAATGATACTGTGATTCCTCATAGTGGACCTTCAGTGTGATCCAATGTGCATTTGAAGAAGTTGTGGACACTGTGCATCTTCCTGAGGGTGTGGTTTGGCTCTAGTCCAATGGAATAGTAATGAAACAGCATTATGAAGGACCCCACGCACCCCCCCCCCATACAAACTCTTCTCCCTCCTGCCATCTGGGAAAACAGACAGACAGACAGACATACTTTATTGATCCCAAGGGAAATTGGGTTTCATTACAGTCGTACCAACCAAGAATAGTGTAGAAATATAGCAATATAAAACCATAAATAATTAAATAAGAATAGGTAAATTATGCTAAGTGGAATTAAGTCCAGGACCAGCCTATTGGCTCAGGGTGTCTGACTCTCCGAGGGAGGAGTTGTAAAGTTTGATGGCCACAGGCATGAATGACTTCCTATGACGCTCAGTGTTACATCTCGGTGGAATGAGTCTCTGGCTAAATGTACTCCTGTGCCTAACCAGTACACCGAAGCATTCGGGCTCTCGCGACCAGACTATGTAACAGTTTCTTCCCCCAAGCCAACAGACTCCTCAATACCCAGAGTCTAGACTGACACCAACTTACTGCCCTCTACTGTGCCTATTGTCTTGTTTATTATTTATTGTAATGCCTGCACTGTTTTGAGCACTTTATGTTGTCCTGGGTAGGTCTGTAGTCTAGTGTAGTTTTTTTCTGTGTTGTTTTCACATAGTTCAGTGTAGTTTTTGTACTGTTTCATGTAGCAACATGGTCCTGAAAAAGTCTCATTTTTACTGTGTACTGTACCAGCAGTTATGGTTGAAATGACAATAAAAAGTGACTTGACTTGACGTAGTTCTCCGGTTCATTCCAATTGGTGGTTGATATCATTGTTATGGGTCTGGAATTACATATGAGATAGGCTGTTAGCACGACAAATACCCTCACTTACGGACTTCAGTAATTCAGATCAATATTTACAACAAACTCCAAAGGTTCATTGTCACCATAACAGAGCCCGGTCTTTTCAACCTGCAGAATGCAAACTTTAACAGAAGATTACCATGACTTTATTGTAATGTCAGAGATGGGAGGAAAAGCTAACTGAGAAGAGGATCACAGCTAAATATTATTCCATCAGAATTTCAACCATCTAATACAGTGGTTCCCAACCTTTTCTATGCCCCACACCCCTAGGAAATGTTTGATTAATGTTCACACCCCCTACAAAAGTAATATCACATTTGAAGATGAAGAAGTCTAATTTCTAATTTTTGAACCACATACAATACTGCAGGTGAACAAGTTGAACATAAAAAAGAAGCTTTTAACTCAATGCATAAAATGCAAATATAATTTGAGCAATTAGATTCTAATTTATTCAGAAAAAATTGTAAACAGTAAAAATCAATCCCAATTGTGAACATAAAATTCAATGACTTCTTTGTTCCTGCTTCTCATTCATGATTTTGTCAAGATGTAGAACTTTCTTGCTGACTCCGATCTGCAAGTCTGCCTGTGGATTCAGGCGATTCCTAGATTTTGTCTTGATTGACAAAAGAGAACTGAATCCAGATTCACACAAGTACATTGTTGCAAATGGAATGAGGACACAGAGTGCTTTTCCACCAAGTCTTGGGAACATATCCAGGGCTGCACACTAAAACTCCTCCAAAGTCTTGCTTTCAAACTACATTTCAAGAGCTCGATTTGTCCGCAAATCAATAAGATCTTCCTTCAGCTCTTCATCATCTGACATTTTCTCCAAATTGTAGGAATATGGATTCATGATCCATTCTTCTGAAATCTTCAGGTCTCCAGCAGCAAAATATCCATCAAACGATTCTGACAGCATTTCCAAATGAGCCACAATTTCTTCACGCACAGCAGGAGTTACGGATCCAGCATCAACAACCATCTCTTCTAGTGAAGGAAAATTTGAGAGACTGCCTCTTTTCATCCTTCAATGCCAAAGATGTAACTTTTTTTTGAAGGCATTCAACTTTTCACAAGCCTTCAATATGTTTATCCCTTTTCCTTGAAGAGAAACACTCAGGTCATTCATACGAGTGAAAATGTCAGCTAAGTAAGCCAGCATTTGGGCGAATTCCTGTGATTCCATTGCCCCAACCAGATCACGTTCACGCTCCTCCAGAAAAACTTTGATTTCTTCCCGCAGTTCAAAGAAGCTGGTTAAAGCTTGTTGACGTGACAACCAACGGACTTCTGTGTGGAAAAGCAAAACTGAATGCTCACTTCCCAGATCCTCACAAAATGATTTGAAGATGCGATGGTTCAAAGCACACCTCTGATCCAGTTGATGATCTTCACACAAGTATCAAGGACTTTCTTCAAATTTGGAGGCAATGTTTTTGATGCCAAAGCATGCCAATGAAGAAAACAATGGGTAACTTGCAAGTCTGGAATCTCCTTTTTCATCAATGCAGAAAAACCAGATTTATTTCCAAGCATTGCAGGTGCCCTGTCAGTGCACACAGAACCAATGACTTTGATATTTAAATCATGTTTGGCAAAGAAGTCTTTCACTAGCTGCATCACATCCTTTGCAGTTGTGTTTGTTTTCAGATCTTAACAAAACAGGAAATCTTCCTTCATCGCACCATCATTGATATACCTCACTAATGTGATGAATTGACTACAACTGGAGACATCAGTTGACTCATCCAACTGAATAGAGATTTTAAGAGGACATCTGAGATGACTTGGTCCAAAATATATTCACTCAAATCACTGATTCGGTTGTGAATGACATTATTTGATATGGGCATCTGTTCAAATTTTTTTCTTGTTTCTTTGCCCAGGATAATTGTTGCCTTTTCTAGTGCACATGGCTTGATGAGATCTTCCGCAATTGTATGGGGCTTCTTAGATTTGGCCACTTTATATGCCACTTGGTATGAAGCATGAAGTAGTGGTTTTTCAACAGAAACAAAACCTAATTTTGGAAGAGCTCCTTGTGAATCAAAACGAGCTCTTTTGATTTTCAATGATCCAACATCATGTCCTTCAACATCAGCTCTGCCATGCTTGTTCTTGAAGTGCTCTTGAAGCTTGGATGGCTTCAGATTTGAGTTGGAAAACACAACGCTACAAAGAATGCACTGGGGTTTTTGCAAGCCATCATTTCCTGTTGTGCAAGTGAAACCAAAGCACACATAGTCATCATTCCATTTCCTTCTTTTTGACATGATGAAGGGTTAAGGGTAAAGAGAAAAATATGAGCTAATATGAGAAAAACTATCTGACTAAGTCAGGGATGACTGTTTTACTCAACCAGACACGCATATAGCAAAGTATCATGAGAAATATGCTTTTGAATATTATGATATTATCTGCGGTTACGCCAAGATAAATCATCAGGTAGAAATGCTACGGGGATGCAACATGACTTATTAGGCTATTCTCTACTGAATTTACACACCTATTTCTGATGATTACCGGAGATATGAACTCCCATCACACGATTCAAAGTCCTCAATGCTAACCATGATACCTCCTCAACTAACACAATTCAAAATTATCAACGATTCAAGAAAAATACCTTTTAAGAGAAAAAAAACTTTGAAATTCAAAAACTTCTTCAATGCATTGAGACAATTACGAATGAATGACTTCAGCTGCTTTTTATCAAAATGCGGCTTTTAAAAATTTTATAATTGAATAATTTACCTACTGTCTGCGGGTTTGGTTTTAACGCGAAGTTGTTACTCGATGGTTGATTCGGGATGTATAAAGATTTTAGCATTATGAGATGATTTTTAACTCTGAGATGTAACCTTCTAGCTAACATTGATGAGACTCCTCAACTCTGAGGTGTAACTCCCAGGTAACACTGATGAGAATCCTCAACGCTGACTCGGGCAGCGGGAGACTGGAGTGTGCTTGGGACAAACGTTACTCCCACTTCTGAAGGCACACTGGCAGTTGGCTGAGTGATGACTTGTGACTCATCACTTAAGGACACAAGCCACTCTTTGTCGCACCCCCTGAAATTCCATCTCGCACCCCCTGGGGGTGCGGGCACCCCAGGTTGGGAACCCCTGATTTAATACTATTAATGAGTGACTGAATTTTACAATATATTGTAAGGGACAGTACAATGTAAAATTCAAGTCTGACTCGCTTTTATTCATTTTAATCCAGTGCATGTGTTTTCCTTTCTGAAATGGTAACATGTTAACCTTTAGATAATATTGATTTTGTGATGCACAATGAATCAAGATACCAGCTTGATAGCTTCATTGTAGGACTAACCAAATCAACAAATTCAGTTACATTACAAAAGCTCTTCAAATCAACACTATGAATATTCTGCTCACCATTTCAATCTTTAAAAGCAATGAAAGGTGTTGTTTTCAGTAATGGCCATTTCACGGTCTTGTCTATAAATTTAATAAAGCATCCTGAAGTATGCTTTGATAATGATAGTTTACTTTTTCGCTTCTAGGAATTTAAGGATTTCCTTTAGAATTATGAGTGTCAGTTTATACTTCCCTGATTTTATTTAATATCAGGGTAAGTACACATGCTGGGAGTTAGGCTTCATAGTGATTACATTTCTGTCTATCAGCTAGAGCTCTAGTACACTGATACAATATCATGATTTTGAGTTGCACCAGTGCATCAGTGGGGTAACAATAAAAAGTAATAAATTATTTTCAAAAAATGATGAAACTACTTTCAGTATTGGTAATTATGAAACAACTGGATCATCTACTGCACCATTTGGCTTACAATGTCCTTATGGACAGGGTGCCACGATAGCATTGTGGTTAGTGTGAAGCTATTACAGCTTGGAGTACAATTCCAGTGGCTTCACACCCACAGAAATTAATTATGAGCAATAAATTCTGGCATTCCAACAAATCCATAAACAAGTACATTTTAAAAATAAACATGATGGGAAAACCACTATTAAGCGTTGATAAATTCTATTTTATGTACAAAATTGTAAGGGCTGCAATATGGTTTAAGTCATTTTTATGACATCAATGCCTCAGTACAAAGTCTCCTGATATGACGACTCATGCAATAAGCATATTCCTGCTGTTTATATTTGCCAGAATAAGATAATATTCATTATCTATGCTGCCTCAAGAGTATTGCTTTCATTTGTGGAAATTGCATTTCTTACATTTGAGAATACAATACACTTGGACCCTATTGTAGAAATGACCCTATGGTACCGTACCCACTTAACTTCAAACACATAGCAGAGAGTATCTCTTGTTATTTTACTCATGTTAATAAATCACACTATATTTGTATTCATCCGGCAATAATCTTTGATTTAATTACTCAGTGTTATCAGAATCAGGTTTAATATCACTGGCATAGATCATGAAATTTGTTGTTTTGCGGCAGCAGTACATTTCGATAGATAACAATAAAAACTATAAATTGCAATAAGAATTGTAATAAAAAAGACAATTAAATAAGTAATGCAGAGAGTGAGGGAGAAATTCTGAGGTGGTATTCATGGGCTCATTGTCCATTTGGAAATCTGACAGCAGATGGGAAGAAGCCGTTCCTGAAAAGTTTCGAGTGTGTCTTTTGTCTCCTATACCACCTTCTTTATGGATGCAATGAACACAGGGCATGTCCTGGGCGATGGGGGTCCTTAATGATGGATGTCACCTTTCTGAGGCACTGCCTTTTGAAAGTCCTCGACGCTGTGGAGGCTAGCTCCTATGATGGAGCTGGCAGAGTTTATGACTTTCTGCAGCTCTTTCAGATCCTGTGCACTGCATCCTCCGCACCAAACAGTGAGGCAACCGGTTAGAAAGCTCTCCACGGAGCGTGTTATTTCTGATCCGCACAGACTGTGGTCTCACGGTGAGGGAGTCAACCATCTAGTTGCTGAGGTAAGTAGAAGCCCGGACTTTGGAGCTTGTTGATTAGAACGGAGGGTATGATGGTGGTGAACGCTGAGCTGTAGTCAATAAGCAGCAGCCTGACGTAGGTATTGCTATTGTCCAAGTGACCTAAGACCGTGTGGAGAGCCAGTGAGATTGTATCTACAATGGACCTATTGTGGAGATAAAAAAAATTGCAGTGAGTCCAGCTCTTTGGTTAAGCAGGAGTTGATTCTAGCCATGACCAATCTCTCAAAACATTTCTTCACTGCAGACATGAGTGCCACTGGGCGATGGTTGTTAAGGCAGCTCACCCTGCTCTTCTTGGGCACTGGTATGATTGTTGCCCTTTTGAAGCAGGTGGAAGCCCCCAGCTGCACCAGTGTGAGGTTGAAAATGACTTTGAAACTCCTGCCAGTTGTTGACACAGGTTTCACGAACCCACCATTTACAGCATCAATGCTTTGCGAGGGTTCATTCTCCTGAAAGATTTTCTGACATTGCCCTTTGAGACAGAGCTCACAAGGTCATCTTAGGCTGCAGGGATTTTCACAGGTGTCGTTTTATTCTCCCTTTCAGAGCATATACAAAGCATTGAGCTCATCTGGGAGTGAAGCATCACAACTATTCATCATATTAGATTTCACTTTGAAGAAAATAAAGGCCTATAAGGCCTTACCATTCTTGTGTTTATCTGATATTTATTTCTCTTTGTATCTTTTCAATGGTCATCATTATTTATGGACGGTGAAATGGTGCAGAACTCTTCATAAAAGTATCCTTAATTTCATTTTAAATGGAATTTATTTGCTGCCAACATTGTCAAAATGCTGTTTATTCAGCATCTCTTTTTATTCCAAAATGTAAAAAGAAGGTAAGTGTTTCATCCTGTACTTAATCTTGTTAAAAGCCAACCACTAAAATGGAGATTACTTTCCTCTTTTAAAAGGAAATTAAAAACATATTGGAACTCACAATCTTTATGCAAGTAGTTTTACTAAAGTTTTCCTAATTGTCTGAATAATTGTGCATATTTCATCAACTTTGCAAATTATGAAAATATAGCCATCTGTTTAAAAGAATTATATCTTTCTACAAGGCAAGAAATGCAAATGTTACTTTATAAATACATATCATTGTGTTAAAGAATCTGAATTGTCATTCTTCAGCTAGATTATACATCTGTCTTTTAACCTAAATGCAGATACAGGCTTTATAAAATATGTGTTTTAAAACTACAGTGCCTATAAAAAATATTCACTCCCCTTGGAATTTTCATGTTTCATTGTTTTACAACATTGAATCACTGTGAATTTGATTTGGCTTTTTTGACGCTGATGGACAGAAAAAGACTGTTTTGTGTCAAAGTGAAAACAGATCTCTGCTAAGTGATCTAACTTAATTATAAATATAAAACACAAGGGAATTGATTGCACACATATTTACAGATTTCAGGTTAGTATTTCGTAGATGCACCTTTGGCAGCAATTACAGCCTTGAGTCTGTGTGGATAGGTCTCTATCAGCTTTGCACATCTGGACACTGCAATTTTTCCCCATTCTTCTTTACAAAACTGTGTACACAATCACTTTAGACACACACTCAGTGATTCAGGAACAGCTTCTTCCTCTCTGCCATCCAATTCCTAAACAGACATTGAACCCATGAACACTACTTGACCATCTTTTAATATAATGTGCACTGTTTCTGTTTTAGCACTATTTTAAAACTATTTCATATATATATACTTAATGTAATTGTTTTACTTACATTTTCTTTCTATATTATCATGTATTGCATTTTACTTCTGATGCTAAGTTAATAAATTTCACGACAAATGCCAGTGATAATAAACCTCATTCTGATTCTGATTCTAAAGTCATTTCGAGCCACCTTACTTGTGTCTACAGTGAATCAGTTTGCCAATCCCAATTCAGTCCACAGCCAATCACTCATCAGTTCAAAGTAGTTTTATTGAGAACTAGTACTACAAGAAAATCTAATCATAGAAATTGTAGCTATGGGAAATAGAAAATATTTAGTGTAGTAGTCTAATTTCTAGCAAAACTCACTCAGCGGTAGGAACTTTGATTAAGTTTCCTCATCTTCCTGTTCAGGAGACTCTGAGGCCAATTGCAGAACCTTAGTTTGTTAACAAGGTAACCTTGCAGAGCTGTATAATTCAATTCAATACTTGGCATTGGCTTTGTCAACCAAGCAACTTGGGGAATAATAATAACAATAATGATAGTAATGGCAAGAGCCTTTACCAGAGCATATAAAGAGAAAAGCTGCATTTATAAGAGACCAGTGCTGTAATATAAAAGTGCTTCCTGCAATAGAAAGCAAAACCCCATTTCACAGCAGTCATTTCTCACTATTAAACATAGTTACATGAGCGAATGAAAATGTTTGAGATGCAGAGAGTTACAGCAAGATGCTGTGTACCATTATGGGAAATCTACATTACACGGCTAGATTCTGCGATACTTCATACATGGGAGCTGTATTTCTTTTCAACATTTGATTCATGAGGACAACAGAAAATACAAAAGGTCTGCAGAAGGCAGCAAGAAGATGGAGATTCTGCTTTTTGTTTGCATCAAAAGGTACCGGGAGCTATTCCGATAGTAGCCTTTGCATTTGCAGCACAATTCATGTAATTTCTTAGATGGAGAAAAGGAGCAGAAAAGCTCTTCAATGAATCATTGAAGTAGGCTTTTTTTTATTTCATAGAGTATTAGTTCAAACTATTTTAATCCCTGATTGCGCCAGAACCCAGTGTCTTTGTGCTATTTTCAAAAACCTTGACTTTAATTATTACCAGGAAAAGCTGGGGCAGGATGTTTTTAATGAATTTTAGGGATTCTTGCAAATCAATCTAAACAGTTAACAGCTTTACAAGAATGCTCTGTAGTAAAACTGAAACTGATGAAACATATGAAAGTGCTTCTTAGATACAGCAAGAATCCAGCAATATTTTGTCACTATTAAACATAGTTGGTCTTGGTTCTTTCATAATGACAAGTAATGAAGTTCCATCTCTCACGTCCATAGTGGGCGAAGGGGAGCTTTGAAAGTGATATGTAGTAATATTGACAGTGGCTCTCCTTACCTATTAAATGCCATTTTAAATGGGCCATTCAAGTGACCCATTAAGGATTTTATGACAATGGGGATATCTGGGGATATGAATGGACAATAAACTGGACTGGTCAAAGAACACTGAGGCTGTCTACAAGAAGGGTCAGAGCCATCTCTATTTCCTGAGGAGACTGAGGTCCTTTAATGTCCGTAACGATGCTGAGGATGTTCTACAAGGCTGTGGTGGCCAGTGTTATCATGTTTGCTGTTGTGTGCTGGGGCAGCAGGCTGAGGGTAGCAGACACCAACAGAATCAACAAACTTATTCGTAAGGCCAGTGATGCCGTGGGTGTGGAAATGGACTCTCTGACGGTGGTGTCTGAAAAGAGGATGCTGTTCAAGTTGCATGCCATCTTGGACAATGACTCCCATCCAGTCCATAATGTACTGGTTAGGCACAGGAGTACATTCAGCCAGAGACTCATTCCACCGAGATGTAACACTGAGCATCATAAGAAGTCATTCCTACCTGTGGCCATCAAACTTTACAACTCCTCCCTCGGAGTGTCAGACACGCTGAGCCAATAGGCTGGTCCTGGACTTATTTCCACTTGGCATGATTAACTTATTATTTAATTTTTATGGTTTTATATTGCTATATTTCTTCACTGTTCTTGGTTGGTGCAGCTGTAACGAAACCAAATTTCCCTCGGGATCAATAAAGTATGTCTGTCTGTCTGTTACTAGGATGGGGGACTACAGTCACAAGGATAGATTAGGAAGACAGGAACTGTCTTCTTTTCGTCACAGGTGGAGAGATCTGATAGAAGTATATAAAATGTTGAGAGGTCTAAAGAGTGTGGATATTGGAGATGATGGAGGGGAGGTGAATGAAGACTGACATGAGGTAAAACCTATTTATGCAATGTGTGTCTGGGATCTGGAAAACATTGGCTGCATCTGTGGCGGATGGAAGTTCCCTGGTGGCACTTAAACATGATTACAATAAATACTGCACATTAGACCATAAGACAAAGGAGCAGGTCAGCCATTCGGCCCATCGAGTCTGCTCCGCCATTTCATCATGAGCTGATCCAATCTTCCCTTTAGTCCCATTCCCCTGCCTTCTCACTATAACCTTTGATGCCCTGACTACTCAGATATCTATCAATCTCTGCCTTAAATACACCCAATGACTTGGCCTCCACTGCCGCCCGTGGCAACAAATTCCATAGATTCACCACCCTCTGGCTAAAAAATTTTTTTTGCATCTCTGTTCTGAATGGGCACCCTGCAATCCTCAAGTCATGTCCTCTCGTACTAGACTCCCCCACCATAGGAAACAACTTTGCCACATCCACTCTGTCCATGCCTTTCAACATTTGAAATGTTTCTATGAGGTCCCCCCCATTCTTCTAATCTCCAAGGAGTACAGTCCAAGAGCATTCAAACATTCCTCATATGTCAAATCTCTCATTCCCGGAATCATTCTAGTGAATCTTCTCTGAACCCTCTCCAATGTCAGCACATCCTTTCTTAAATAAGGAGCCCAAAACTGCACACAGTATTCCAAGTGAGGTCTTACCAGTGCCTTATAGAGCCTCAACATCACATCCCTGCTCCTATACTCTGTTCCTCTAGAAATGTATGCCAACATTGCATTCACCTTCTTCACCACCGACTCAACCTGGAGGTTAACCTTAAGGGTATCCTGCACGTGGACTCCCAAGTCCCGTTGCGTCTCAGAACTTTGAATTCTCTCCCCATTTAAATAATAGTCTGCCTGTATATTTCTTCTACCAAAGTGCATGACTGTACACTTTCCGACATTGTAATTCATTTGCCACTTCTTTGCCCAGTCCCCCAGTCTATCCAAGTCTCTCTGCAAACTCTCTGTTTGCTCAGCACTATCAGCCCCTCCACCTATCTTTGTATCATCAACAAACTTAGCCACAAAGCCATCTATTCCATAATCCAAATCATTGATATACAACTCAAAAAAAGCGGCCCCAACACAGACCCCTATGGAATACCACTGGTAACCGGCAGCCAATCAGAATGGGATCCCTTTATTCCCACTCCCTGTTTCCTGCTAATCAACCAATGCTCTATCCATGTATGTAATTTTCCCATAATTCCATGGGCTCTTATCTTGTTTAGCAGCCTCATGTGCGGCACCTTGTCAAAGGCCTTCTGAAAATCCAAATACACAACATTCACTGCATCTCCCTTGTCTACCCTACCTTGTCTTCACATGGTGAAGAAATATTTGCAAGGTGATGGGGAAGGGGTCAGGGACTGGAGGAATGAATTACTCTGGTAGAGATCCAGTAAGGTTCAATGGTTCGATGGTTCAGTTTACTATCAGAGAATGTATACAGTATACAGCCCGAAGTTCTTTCTGTTCTCAGCCATCCATGAAACGGAGAAAAAAAATCATAGAATCATTAAAATCAACAGCACATTACAGGCCCTTCGGCCCATAATGTTGTGCCAACCATATAACCTCTAGAAACTGCCTAGAATTTCCTTACTGCATAGCCCTCTGTTTTTTCTAAGCTCCATGTCCCTATCTGAGTCTCTTAAAAGACCCTATTGTATCTACACCTACCACGTTACCGGCAATGCATAACACACACCCACCACTCTCAGTGTGAAAAACGTATCTCTGACATCCTCCTTGTACCTACTTCCAAGCACCTTAAAACTGTGCCCCCTCATGTTAGCCATTTCAGCCCTGGGAAAAAGCCCCTGGCTATCCACAATATCAATGCCTCTCATCATCTTACACACCTCTAACAGGTCACCTGTTATCCTCCATCACTCCAAGGAGAACAGGCCAAGTTCACTCAAACTGTTCTCATAAGGCATGCTCCCCAATCCAGGCAACATCCTTGTAAATCTCTCTGCACTCTTTCTATAGTATCCCCATCCTTCCTGTAGTGAGATGACCAGAACTGAACACAGTACTCCAAGTGGGGTCTGACCAAGGTCTTATATAGCTGCAGCATTACCTTACAGCTCTTGAACTCAGTCCCATGGCTGATGAAGGCCATCACACCATACACCTTCTTAACAGCAACTTAAATCCAAAGCGTGAATGGCAGAAAAAGTTTAGAACCCCAAGGCCCCACTCCCCCTCCCAAGCACAGCTAGCTGCAAAAGCATCAGCTGTCTTCCAACCCTTGCCCCAGCAAAGCATCAGCACGCCTACCACCCACCATGCAAGCAATAGCAAGCTCCCGGAGACCATGATCTAGAGTCCATCACAAACTGCGGTGACATCTCAACAGGCCCCCTCTTTCACCTACAAAGGAGAGAGTGAGAGGTAATTGTTCCTTCCACAGTGAGAGAGGAGACCAACAGATCACTGTTTCGATTTTTCGATTCAGCATCACTTATTTAAGTTCTTCTGACTCAAGAACCAACAGACTCTCTCTCACCATCAAAAGCGAGAGAGAGAGAGGGAGATCATTCAAGCGCGAAGGCCACCAACAGCCTGACTCAATGTTTCGATCTCCGAAGCTTCAGTTGATGACATTGGGCGGGGTACGGGGTCATTCACACCCTGAAGGCCCATGTTTTCAAAGCCACTTCTAGAGATCCCGAGCCATTCAGCGAGTTCAAAAAGTGAGAATCCACTGCCCATGAAGAATGTAGATCATGGACTCTGACAGGACCCCCACCACCTTGAAACAGAAAAAGAGACACGGCACAGGAGATTTAAACTGTTTTGAGGTTATATTGGAAAAATTCAGCAAGTCCGCAGAAATGTCTGGCACCACTTTTAGCCCTTCCCACCTCCACAATAGGTCAAATAACTTCCTTCTGCCTGTAATCATCCTATGATTCTATTCTTGAAGCTACCCATTACTGGTGTGTAATAAGGAGATATCCATTGTGAGAATGCATGCTTAAGGTACTTGGTGTGGGAGAGTGATGCAGGAGACTCCTGCAGTGGGCTAGCTGTCCTGGAGGTATGTATTGTAGGGATTCATTGTTGGAATTACCTGTTTGGGGGTATACTGATGGAAGGTCCTGCCTATAAGCTGTATTGCTGGAGGTATCTGTTGCAGGGGTGTGTTGCTGGAGACGTCTGTTGTGGAAGTGTATTGCCGTGGGCACCTATTGTGAGAGTATAATCTTGGTAGGTCTGATATGTGGGTACAGTATATAGCAGATCTGTTGCAGGAGAACCATGTTCAAAACTCCTTTGTGAAATAGTGGACATATTAATCTATTCATAAACTCATACAGCTGTTGATTTCCAATTTTGAAATTTGAGTAATTTTTAAACTTTTGTTTAATGAAACCACATTCATATTCTGGAAACACATGGAAAATGACATGCTCGGTGAGTAATTGATATCAGACTGCCAAAACACAACAATCATGACAAAGAAATAACTGACTCTTTAAAAAAATGTTTGTTTGTTCTGCACACTGACTACGAGATTTATATTAGTTAGGCTCTTGTTTAATGATGTGGTTGATAATTAGTTACCTCAAATGGCTTGCCTCATATATCATTTAATTCATTTGACCCCATTCTGTTTACAGTGGAGTTCTATCCTTGCTTAAGGCTAGTGGATATGGAGGTAATTTGTCCCAATGAATAAATCTGAAGTTTACTGTACATTCCAGTGGAAACTAGTACTGTTATAATGAAATTTCCTAACATTTGCAATTGTTCTTCGTTAGTGGCAGCTACAGCTTAGCAAAAATAATTAGGAACTCTTTGGACAGTAAAGGAGCCATTAGGAGGTAGTGATCACAATATGATAAGCTTTTATCTGCAATTTGAGAAGGGTAAGGGCAGCTCGGAGGTGTCAGTGTTGCAGTTGAACAGGAGAAACTATGGAGCCATGAGGGAGGAGCTGGCCAAAGTTGACTGGACGGATAGCCTAGCAGAAAAGACAGTGGAACAGCAATGGCAGGTATTCTTGGGAATAATGCACAAGGTGCAAAATCAGTTCATCCCCCAGAGAAGGAAGGATTCAAAGGGGGGAAAGGGGCCTCAGTGGTTGACAAAGGAAGTCAGAGACTGCATAGAGTTAAAAAAAAGGAAATATGACAGAGCTAAGGTGAGTGGGAGGACAGATGATTGGGAAGTTTTTAAGGAACAACAGAACTTAACTAAAAAGACAATACGGGGAGAAAAAATGAGGTATGAACGCAAGCTAGCCAGGAATATAAAGGAAGATAGCAAAAGCTTTTTTAGGTATGTGAAGAGAAAGAAGATAGTTAAGAACAATGTTGGGCCCTTGAAGAATGAATTGGGTGAAATTGTTATGGGAAACAGAGAAATGGCAGAAGAATTTAATGAGTACTTTAGATCTGTTTTCACTAAGGAAGACACAAGCAATCTCCCAGATGTATGGATGGTCCAAGGACATAGGGTAATAGAGGAAATGAAACAGATTGACATTCGGAAGGAAACGGTGATGAGAAGACTGATGGGACTGAAGGCTGACAAATCCCCAGGTCCAGATGGTCTGCACCCTAGGGTACTAAAGGAGGTGGCCCTGGAAATTGCGGATGCATTGGTAATCATTTTCCAATGTTCCTTAGATTCAGGATCAGTTCCTGAGGATTGGAGAATGGTTAATGTTATCCCACTTTTTAAGAAAGGAGGGAGGGAGAAAACAGAGAACTATCGACCTGTCAGCCTGACATCGGTGGTGGGAAAGATGCTAGAGTCCATTATTAAGGATGAAATAGTGGCATATCTAGATAGCAGTGATAGGATTGGGCTGAGCCAGCATGGATTTACCAAGGGTAATCTATTGGAGTTTTTCGAGGATGTAACCAGGAAGTTAGACGGGGGAGATCCAGTGGATGTAGTGTACCTCGATTTTAAGAAGGCATTTGATAAGATCCCACGTAGAAGATTGGTGGGTAAAATCAAAGCTCAGGGCATCGGGGGGAAGGCATTGACATGGATAGAAAACTGGTTGGCAGATAGAAAGCAAAGGGTAGCGGTGAATGGGTGTTTCTCGGAATGGCAGGTGGTGACTAGTGGGGTGCCACAGGGCTCGGTATTGGGACCACAGCTGTTTACCATTTACATTAACGATTTGGATGAAGGCATAGAAAATAACATCAGCAAATTTGCTGATGATACTAAGCTGGGTGGCAGTGTGACATGTGATGAAGATGTTAGAAGAATTCAGGGTGACTTGGATAGGCTGGGTGAGTGGGCAGATACTTGGCAGATGGCGTTTAATGTGAATAAGTGTGAGGTTATCCACTTTGGGAGTAAGAACAGGAAGGCAGATTATTATCTGAACGGTGTAGAGTTGGGTAAGGGAGTAATACAAAGAGATCTCGGAGTCCTTGTTCATCAGTCACTGAAGGTGAATGAGCAAGTGCAGCAGGCAGTGAAGAAGGCTAATGGAATGTTGGCCTTTATTACAAAGGGAATTGAGTACAAGAGCAAGGAAATCCTCTTGCATTTGTACAGAGCCCTGGTGAGACCACACCTGGAGTATTGTGTACAGTTTTGGTCTCCAGGGTTAAGGAAGGACGTCCTGGCTGTAGAGGATAGGAATTGATCAGCCATGATCTCAAAATGGCGGTGCAGGCTCGAGGGGCCGAATGGTCTACTTCTGCACCTATTGTCTATTGTCTATTAATGCAGTTGGCTCATTATTGAAAAGCAGTGTTTTTTTAGCATTATACCTTAAAGTAATACTATTTGATAAACTAGTGCTTTGACATTATTGATAATAGGTTTGTGGCTTGTTGTTGCTTGATAACACAAATCTGAACAGTAGTAGTGCTGACACATAATTTTCTCTGAAATTAATAGACTATAATTCTCAAAAGCCATTAATTTTGTTGGATTGAATGGGAACTGATGAAGTGTCCATTAAGGGTATAAATGATAAAGGCTACATGGCACTTGAGATAAACCCTTTCAAGAATGTAAAGTAGCTTAAATCTACAGAATCATGGAAACATTGCAATGATATATATGGCTATGATACCAAGAGAAGCTATAATCATAATAATGTTAATCATTTTGAAATAAAATTTTCAGCATCTGAAAATTGATTTCACTAGCCCACTTTGTTTTCAATACAAAACCAATTTCTTCCACAGTTTCTAATTTATCATGCACAGATAAAATCAGAGCTTATGTTAATGAAGGTGCACTCCTCAAAGGGGATTGATAAAATAACATGTTATCAAGCAATAAAAGGAGGAGTTGTGAACCTCAGCTCACTGTACATCAACAGATAACTTGCCAGACGGATGTTGTGGAAATTCTGTATCAGTGCAATGGATAAGGTCAGATTAAAATGTCAATCAAGTTATTTTAGAGGCGTGCCAGAATGGGAACGAACTTGACCCGAGTTGGAAGCTGTAACATTCAGAAAAACCCAATATGAAGGTGACATTCCATACTTGTTACAAACTTGGTACTGAGAAGTAAATTTAAAGTTTCTTTTTTAAATTTTACATCAGTACATGGCAAACAGTATTTCTCAGCCTAGTAATTTTGAGCATCAGTGCAGGTTTAACACTGGAATGTTACGAGTATGTGAAGAAACATGTGATTTCCCCATGAGATTAGTGACTGGAGATTGGATCATGGGTGGGTCATAAGAAATGAAAAGCACCAACAGAAGCTTAAGAGAATAATCTTCAAAACTAAAATTTGCATATGGATAGAAAATAAACTAAATTGAATGGAAAGAAAAAACAGGTACGAGTTAAGGAAATGATATCATATCTAAAAACTATCCTGAACTGGTGTTAAACATCACTGATGTCTGGCTTATAGAAATGGCCTGATTTCGGGAAACTGACACCAATTCTCCAAGCTTGGTTACTAGGTTAAGCTAACCTAGAAATCTGAGGTATGGGGCTTGTAAAGAAGTAAGTTTTGCCCATACCTTGCTGGCCTTCCAGTGTCAGAAGCTATTCTCACCACAAGGCTACAGAATAGCACATGCCAAGGTGCAGGAATATATGGTGAGGGAAACTCTAAAACTTCCTATAGCATGCACTCTGTGAGGAAGCTACAATGGTTGGGAAGATATTGGAGTCGATTATTAAGGATGATATATCAGGGTACTTGGAGGCAGATGATAAAATAGGCTGTAGTCAGCATGGTTTTCTCAAAGCAAGATCTTGCCTGGAAAACCGGTTGGAATTCTTTGATGAAAATACAAGTAGGATAGGCAAAGGAGAATTGGTTGATGCTTGGATTTTCAGAAGGCCTTCATATTTGGATTTTCAGAAGGCCTTTAACAAGGTGCCACAAATAAGGCTGCTTAACAAGCTAAGAGCCCATGGAATTACAGGAAAGATTCTAGCATGGATAAAGCAGCACTGATTGGTAGGAGGCAAAGAGTGGGAATAAAGGGAGGCTTTTCTCATTGACTGCTAGTGACTAGAAGTGTTCCACAGGGGTCAATGTTGGGAGTGATTCTTTTTAGGTTATATTTCAATGATTTGGATGATGGAATTGATGGCTTTGTTGTAAACTTTACAGACAATTTGAAGGTATGTGGAGGAGCAGATAGTTTTGAGGAAGTAGAAAGGCTACAGACCCTGACCTGCTTACATGCTGACTTTCATTCTTTGTGGGAATGGGACCCACACTCGGGGTGTCACAACTGGCCGTTACCCGACATGTCGAGGGTGCGGCCTAAGAGTTCTGCTCGCCCTTTGGAGGTCTAGGATCTCGGGGTTCTGGAGACAGGTGGATCAAAAGTCAGTGTCCCGGACCGGTGTATCGTGGGAGCTGGAAGATCTCCGGCTGTGTGCCCAGAGACCTGAGATCTTTGGGCACAGAGCTCAGAAAGAGCGATGCAATGGACTTTTAACATCGTAAACCAGTGAGTTGTTTATTATGTCTCCCCTCTCGCTGTGAACCAGAGACATCTCTTTCTCCCTTATTAGGGAGTGAGAGAAAACCTGTGGTATGTTCAATACCAGGTGAACGAGTAGTCTTTGGGGTACTGCAAGTCTGTGTCTTTGCTGTTGCTTTGCTGCACGCTTGAGTGCTCGGTGGCGAGCGCTGATGCTTTTGTTTGCTGGTGTTGGGGGAGGGTGATTGTTGCTTGCTGCTGCAATGAGGGAGGGAGGGGAGCTGGGGGTACTTTAGGGTTCTACATTTAACTGTCATTCATTCTTTAGGGCACTCCTCTATTTTCGTGAATGGTTGCGAAGAAAGAGAATTTCAGGATGTATATTGTATATGTTTCTCTGACATTAAATGTACCTTTGAAACCTTTGAATGAGTGAGACAGATTAAGAGAACGGGCAAAGAAATGGCAGATGGAATACAGTGTTAGAAAGTGTATGATACTTAGAAAAGCATATAATTCAGATAACGATAGTAATTCAAGCATGTATAAGGGTTTGTCAAATCTTAAAACACATTCGACTTCATACCTTAAAACAAAATGGGAGAAGGAAGGAGGGATAATTATATCTGAGGAAGAATGGACAATAATATGGAGGTATCAATGGAAGTGTACCAGTTCACAAAAATGGAGGGAGTTCAGATGGAAAAACTTGATAAGATATTTTATTACACCCTCTCAGAAATCCCATTATCTCCCTGTTTGCTGGAGAAATTGTGGAAATCAAAATGCAAATCATTATCATATTTTTTTGGGACTGGTCTGTTATCAAAGTCTATTGGAGGGGGATACACAATGCCCTGCAAGACATCTTTAAATGTGAAATACCCTTAGAGAATAAGACCATATATTTTGGGTATATACCTCAAGAATGGTTGAAAAGAGATAAATATTTAATGAATATACTGTTGGTGGCTGGTAAAAAGACTCTTACTAGGAAATGGTTATCATAGGAGAGCCCAACTTTAAGTGCATAGATGGAAATTACAATGGACATTTACAAAATGGAGATAATAACAGCATCTGTTAATCATAAGCTGGAACAATTTCATTCATACTGGGAAAAATGGTTTAACTACATAATGCCTCATAAGCCTGATTTTGTTCTCACAAATCAATGAATATGTTGTTAAAAAAAATCACTCCTTACTTGTACTTAGTTTTTACCTTTTGCTTGTTTTTTTCTTTCCACTCTTTTCTATAAGTGTATACCTCAGATAAATACTTTGTGGAGATTTGTGATATATATGATTATATGATATATATGTACAATGTCTGAAATACATCTTATGGAAATGTTTGATGATGAACTTCAATAAAAAATAAATTACAAAAAAAAGTGTATGATTATGCACGTTGTTAGAAATGGAGAGAAAATACAAAAAACTGAGGTGCAAAGGGATTTGGGATTCCTTGTACAGGACTCTCTGAAGTTTAATTTGCATGTTGAGTCTGTGGTGAGAAAGGCAAATGCAATGTTAGCATTCATTTCAAGAGGACTGGAATATAAAAGCAAGGATGTAATTTTGAGACTTTATAAAGCATTGGTGAGGCCTCACTTGGAGTATTGTGAGCAGTTGTGGGTCCTTCATCTTAGAAAGGATGTGCTGAAACTGGAGAGGGTTCAAAGGAGGTTCACAAATATTATTTCTGGAGTCTAAGACCAGAGGACGCAGCCTCAGAATTGAGGGGCATCCTTTTAGAACAGAGATGAGAAAGAATTTCTTTAGCCAGAGACTGGTGAATCTGTGGAATTCTTTGCCACAGGCAGCTGTGGAGGCCAAGTTTTTATGTATACTTAAGATAGAAGTTGACAGATTCTTGATTGGTCAGGGCATGAAGGGATAAGGGGAGAAGGCAGGGATTGGGACTGAGAGGAAGATTGGATCAGCCATGATGGAATAGTGGAGCAGACTCAATGGGCCAAATGGCCTAATTCTGCTCCTATATCGTATGGTCTTATGGTATAATATCCTTCTTCCATTAAGCATTGTGGGCTATGATCTTTAATAAAATTTGTTAAAGGAATGTTTGCTAAAGGAATAAAGGAATGTTTATGAATAAAATATTAATTCCTTGTTGACAATGTAAATACTGTGTATTCAAATGTAATAAAGTGGTGCAAGGAATGAAAATATTTCTATGTTCTGTATTGTACAATCAATGGCCACTTTATTAGGTACTTTATATTACCTATATATATATATACTCCTACTTTATAGCCACTTTATTACTTTATTATACACCTCTTCGTTAATGCAAATATCATGTGGCATCAACTCAATGCATAAAAGCATGCAGACATTGTCAAGAGGTTCAGTGTCTATTCAGGCCAAACATCAGAATGGGGAAGAAATGTGATCTAAGTGACTATGACTGTGGAATGATTGTTGGTGCCAGTCGGGGTGATTTAATTATCTCAGGAAATGCTGATCTCATGAGATTTTCACACACAAAGATCTCTAGTGTTTACGGAGGATGGTGTGAAAAACAAAAAAAACCCAGCATTTTTGTGGACATACTTGTCTTGATAATGAGAGATCAGAGGAGAACAGCCAGACTGGTTCAAGCTGACAGGACGGCAACATTTCAGGTCAATAACCCTACCTCATATATACCTCCTTTCAAAATATGCATTCTAATGATTCCGATGGCCCAGTCGGCAGCAGGAGCAGGCCACAGTGATGAGGTTTCTCGCAGGTCAGTGACGCCTGTTTAAAGTTACTGAAGGGACAAGTGGGGTGTCCAGTGGTGGGAGGAGGAGTGTCAGACTTTGGTTCAAAGGAGGCTTTGGCTGGAAAGAGACGTTGGCTGTGGGTAAGCTTCTGTTAAGGTTCCTTTTTTCCCTCTTTCTTGCCGTAATTAGTGTAGTAAGTGGCCCTCGTGCGTTCTTCATGCCCGAAGACACAGAGTCTCCCAGGGAACTACATTTACATAAAGTGCAAGCAGCTCCACTTCCATGCAGACCGTATTAGGGAACTGGAGCAGCATCTGGATGACCTTCAGCTTACACAGGAGAGTGAGGAGATTATCGATCAGAATTACAGAAAAGTAGTCACCCCAAAATTGCAGGAGGTGAGTAGGTGGGTGACTGTCAGGAGAAATGGAAATGTGAATAGGCATTTAGAGCAGAGCACCCCTGTGGCCATTCCCCTCAATAAGAAGTATACCATTGTGGGGATGACCTCCCTGGGGAATGCCACGGATACTGAGTTACTGGCCCTAAGCAAGGGTTCACGGTGCAGAAGGGAAAGAGAGAGAAAAGGAAGTGGTAATGATAGGGGATTCAATAGTCTGAGGAACAGACAGGAAATTCTGTGGGCATGAATGGGCCATCCAGATGCTATGTTGCCTCTTGGGTCAGGGTGAGGGACATCTCGGATTACATCCACAGCATTTTGGAGAGGGAGGGCGGGGGCAGCCAGATGTCTTGGTACATATTGGTACCAATGGCATAGGAAGGGAAAGCAAAGAGGTCCTGAAGAGAGAATTTGGAGAGTTAGGCAAAATGCTGAGAAGCAGGACCTTCTGGGTAGTAATTTCTGGATTGCTACCTATGCCATGTGCCAGTAAGGGTAGAAACAGGATGATTTGGCTGAAAAAATGTGTGTCTGAGAATGCGTGGTGCATAAGACAGGGCTTCAGGTTCTTGGATCATTGAGATCTCTTCTGTGGGAGGTATGACCTGATCAAAAGGGATGGGTTGTACCTGAACCTGAGGGAGACCAATATTCTCAGGGTCAGATTTGTTAGAGCTGATGCGAAGGGTTTAAACTCATTTGGCAGGGAGGTTGGGAAGCAATGTGAAGGGACTCAAAATAAGAAAGATGGTAAAAAAGCAAAGGTATCATGCAGTCAGACAGTCAGGGAGAGAAGACAGATGAGAAGACAAAATTGTAGCCAGCAGGGTGAGTATCAGTGGATGAGGAATGCAGAATCAAAAAGAGTAGCAAGTACAGTACTCAAAGTGTTTTATCTCAATGCACGGAGTATAAGAAATAAGGTGGATGGTTTTGCTCTACTTTTACAGATTGTTGGGTATGATGTTGCGGTCACCACTGAACAGAGGCTGAAGGATGGTTGTAGCTGGGAGCTGAATGTCCAAAGTTACACATTGTACTGGAAGGATAGTAAAGTAGGCAGAGGGGGTGTCACAATTCTGCTGGTAATCAATGGCATCAAATCAGTAGAAAGATGTGACATAAGATTAGAATATGTTGAATCATTGTGGGTTGGGTTAAGAAACTGCAAGGGTAAAAGGATCCTGATGGCAGTTATATACAGGTCTCCCAACAGTAGCTACGATGTGGACCACAGATTACAACAGAAAATAAAAAAGGCATGTCATAAGGGCAATGTTAAGGTAGTCATGGGAGGTTTCAACATGCGGGTCGATTGGGGTAATCAGGCTGGAAATGGATCTCAAGAGAGTGAGTCTGTTGAATGCCTACGAGATGGCTTTTTAGAGCAGTTTGTCATTGATCCTGCTAGGGAGATCAGCTATACTGGATTTGGTGTTATGTAATGAACTGGTGTTGATTAGGGAGCTTAAGGTAAAAGAATCCTTATGAGGCATTGATCACAATACGATTGAGTTCAACTTGAAATTTGATAGGGAGAACGTGAAGTCTGATGTAACAGTATTTCAGTGGAGTAAAGGAAATTACAGTGGTACGAAAGAGGAGTTAGCCAAAGTAAATTGGAAGGAGGTGCTGGCAGAGATGACAGCAGAGCAGTAATGATATGAGTTTCTAGAAAAAATGAGGAAGGGGCAGGACAGGTGTATCCCAAAAACAAAGAAATACTCAAATGACAAAATAGCTGACAATGGAAGTCAAGGCTAATGTAAAGCAAAAGAGCAAGCATACAACAATGCAAAAATTTGTGGGAAGACAGGAGGCTGGATGTTTTTAAAACCCTACAAGAGCAACTAAAAGAGTCATTAGGAGGGAAAAGATGAAATATGAAAGCAAGCTAGCAAACCAGTATGGAAGTAAAAGCATTTTCAAGTATGTAAAAATAAAAGAGAGATGAGAGTTGATACAGGACCGCTAGGAAATAAGGCAGAAGAAATATTAAAGGGAATCAAAGAGGTAGCAGAAGAACTAAGTAAGTATTTTGCATCTCTTCACTGCAGAAGTCACTAGCATTGTGCCAGATGTTGAAGGGTGTGAGGGAAGAGAGGTGATTGCAGTTACTATTTCAAGGGAGAATGTGCTCAAAAAGCTGTAAGACCTAAGGGTACATCAGCCACCCATACCAGCTGAACTACACCCTAGGATTCTGAAAGATTCAGAAGTAGAGATTATGGAGGCATTAATAGTGATCTTGCAAAAATCATTAGACTCTCGCATGGTGCCAGAGGTCTGGAACATTGCAAATGTCACTCCACTCTTTAAGAAAGAAAGCAGGCAGCAGAATGGAAATTATAGACCAGTTAACCTGACCTCAGTGGTTTGGAAGATGTTGGAGTCAATTGTTAAGGATGAGTTTATAGAGTACTTGGTGACAAAGGACAAGATAGAACAAAGTCAACATGGTTTCCTTAAGGGAAAATCTTGTCTGACGAACCTGTTGGAATTCTTTGAGGAGATTACAAGTAGCATAGATAAAGGGGATGTAGTGGATGTTGTATATTTGGACTTTCAGAAGGCCTTGGTTAGAACCTTGGCTGATTGTTAGGAGGCAGGGAGTAGGAATAAAAGGATTCTTTTCTATTTGGCTACTAGTGACTAGTGGTGTTCTGCAGGAGCCCGTGTTGGGACCACTTCTTTTTATGCTGTATATAAATGATTTAGATGATGGAATAGCTAGTTTTCTTACCAAGTTTGCAGATGATACGAAGGTTTGTGGAGGGACGAGTACTGTTGAGGAAACAGGTTGGCTCCAGAAGGACTTAGACAGATTAGGAAAATGGGCAAGAGAGTGGCAAATGCAATACAATATTGGAAAATGTATGGTCATGCACTTTGGTAGTAGAAATAAATTTATGGACAATTTTCTAAGCGGCGAGACAATCCAAAAATCTGAGATGCAAAAGTACTTGGGAGTCCTCATGCAGTACACCCTTAAGGTAAACTTACAGGTAGAGACAGTGGTGAGGAAGCAAATTGCAATGTTATCATTCCTTTCAAGAGGACTAGAATGCAAGAGCAGAGATGTAATGTTGAACCAGGCACTGGTGAGACCTCACCTTGAGGATTGTGAACAGTTTTGGGCTCCTCATCTCAGAAAAGGAGTGCTGGCATTGGAGACGGTTCAGAGAAGATTCACAAGGATGCTTCCAGGAATGAAAGGGTTGTCATATGAGGAATGTTTGATAGCTCTGGGTCTGTTCTCGCTGGAATTTAGAAGGATGAGGAGGGGATCTCATTGAAAAATTGAATGTTGAAAGGCCTAAGCAGGACAGATGTGGAAAGAATGTCTCCCATGACGGGAGAATCTAGGACAAGAGGGCACAGCCTCAGGATAGAGGGCTATCCACTTATAACAGATATGCAGAAAATTTTCTTCTGCCAGAGGATCGTGAATTTGCGGAATTTGTTACCACAGGCAGCTGTGGAGACCAGTTTGTTGAATGTATTTAAGACAGAGCTTGATAGGCTCTTTATTGAACATGGCATCACAGGTTATGGGGAGAAGGCTGGCGAGTGGGACTGACGAAGGGAAAAAGGATCAGCCATAATTGAATGGCAGAGTAGACTCAATGGGCCAAGTGGCCTAATTCTGCTCCCATGTCTTATGGTTTTACCTGCTGGAGGTAGATAGACCTGTAGTCTCTCTCATCCATAATTGTCTTCATTATTTTTGTGTTTGCCTTTGTACTCAGTGTCTTGGAAATTAATGAACAGGAGGTTTATGGAACTCTTGGATTCAGCAAGGGCAGCAGGTGGCAGGAAACAGAATTCAAAATACCGGAGCCAAAAACATTTAACATGATTGTTTTCAATCAAAAGTACTATCTTAGTGCACAAAGAAAAAGATCTCAGGAGGGCTCAGGCTGGATTCTGTGTCCAGCGGTAAAGCAATAGTGCTTGACATTTGGCTTCTCATTCCATTTGCCTCACTCTATCCCACATTGCCAATGCATTATTTGACCAAATCAGATGTATTATTACTGAAATATGAAATAAAAGCTGTTGTTTTGTGGCAGCGATACAGTGCAAGACATAAAAATTACTGTAAGTTACAATAGAAAATAAATAAATGCACAACAGGAACAGTGAGGTAGTTTTCAAGGGCTCATGGAGCATTCAGAAATCTGATGGCAGAGGGAAAGAAGCGGTTCTGATAAATAACAAATTGAGTGCAGTGGTATAGTTCGTAAGTGGAGGAACATTGCTGATGGAGGGCTCGGCTTCCATCCTGGTCTCAGTACTCTTGCCTTCTGACAAGTTTTACAAAAGTTCTAGCTGTTTCCTTCCTTGGATTTCTCTGCATTTTCAATGCTCTTCATTTTTCTACATTTATGGGAGCACCATCTCATTTTCTCTTCGACGCCTGACAGGTTCCCTCCTATGAGGAAGATAGAACCACCACAACCTGTATTAATTTCACCTCAAGGAAATGAAAGAATTAATCAAGGTATTAACTAGTCTGTGCTGAATCTTTGAGGAGGCAATGCAAGTCTGGTAAGTGAATGCATTGAAGTATTTTTGATGCTCGCTCTAATTCAGAACAAAAAATCTCATAATCTTTTCTTGAATTTTCAACAAAATAGTAACTTTTGAATGTCTGCATAATACCAGTTAAAGAATGTGCAGAAGTCCCATAAGACTAAAATCATAAAATGCTGTCAGTGTGAATAAAATAAAAGTTAATTGTTTGAGTCTTCTTCAGAATAAAAACTGAAGGGGACCCATTTAATGAAATTTTGCAAAAAGAATTGGATCGCGGTGAAAGCGGAAGCTGTAATAAAGAGGCGCCAACTCGCACCACAGTGAAGCAGTTAAGTAATTTAATGGCCTGTAAACCACTTGAAAAATCTGTATGGGATTGAAATTGGTACATATAGTCAAAGATTATCCCAGTGAGGCAATGAAACAGCATTAAAAAATCATGGGGTATAAAAAGAATTTTGTGCAGCAGTGTAAAAAAACATTGATGCAGTTCAAACATTGGAGCAGAGTGGAGAAAGATGCAATGATCAAGATACAGTATGAGGAAAAGTATAGAGAGCTATTTAGTCCAACATAGGTAGACAGGGCTGAAAAGGAGGCACTTGGCATAAAATATAAAAGTTAGGGCTTTATGTTGCAACTTTGCATAAAACTGATTACTGTAGATTTAACTTGGAGTACTGTTGACGTTTTGGTGACCACACATTAGAGAACATGGAGAATCCAGGGGAATTCATCAGGAGGTTGCTTGATTTGGAGAACTTCAGTTCTGAAGAGAGAATGGAGAGGCTGCCCTGGAGTGAAGGAGGCTAATGTGTGATCGGATACATAAAGGCATAGATGCTCCTCTGATTACGAACTATTGAGGTAGATTGTCAGAATACTTTTTCCCATGGTAAGGAACAGGTTTAAGGTGAAAGAATGAGTTGTAAGGGGAATTTGAGGGGGTAAGTTTTTATACGGGGAGGGGACAATATTTTGTACCCTTTGCCAGAGAAGGTGATGGAGTCCGACACAATCTGTATCTGAGAGTCATTTAGACAAGCACTTAAATAGGCAAGATATAGGAGAATACAGACTTAGTGTGAGCAAATAGAATTGGTATAGTTAGGCAAATGGGTTAGTATGGGCAAGGTGGGCTGAAAGACCTGTTTCTGGGCTGTGCAACTCAGGTGACTCAATGAGATTGCTAAAGTTCAAAGGTGCTAAAGCTAATGGTCATAGGAGGGAAACCAGTACGGGAACCTGTGTGATAGAGCTGAGGATGAGCCGCAGGCTTACAAGTAGATGATGTAATATAGAATATGAATGTAAGGAAGGACAAGCCAATGACTGGGTACAAATGCAGACAGAGCCAAGAGTTGTACCACAGAGGTAAAATTCAAAAGGGCAAAGAATGCAAGGCTGGAGGTGCTGCATTTAAATGCATGTAGCATTTGGAATAAGGTGGATGAACTCGTGAAGCAATTAGAGATTGGTCAGTATGATGTTGTGGGCATCACTGAGTCATGGCTGAAAGGTCATAGTTGGGAGTTTAATGTCAAAGGATATACTTTGTACTGAAAGGGCAGGCAGGAAGGCATAGGTGGTCGTGTGACTCTATTGGTAAGAGATAGAATTAAATCTTTAGAAAAAGGTGACATTGGGTCAGAGAGTGTTGAATCTTTGTGGGTGGAATTAGGAAAATGCAAGGTTTAAAAAAAACCCATTATGGGAACCATATATATGCCTCCAAATAGTAGCCAAGATGTGGGGTTGAGATTGCAAAGGGAGCTAGAAAGGGCATGTAATAAGGGTAATGTCACAATTGTAATGGGGGACTTCAATATGCAAAGGGGTTGGGAAAATCAGGTTGGTCCTGGATCGCAAGGGAGGGAATTTGTTGAATGCCTACGAGATGGCTTTTCAGAGCAGCTTTTGCATGACCCTACTCAGGGAAAGTCTATCTTAAATTGGGTGTTGTGTAATAACCCAGATCTTATTAGTCAGCCTAACAAAAAGGAACCGTTAGAAGTCAGTGATCATAATATGATTGAATTCACACTGCAGTTTGAGAAGGAGAAGCATAAGTCACATGTATCAGTATCTCAATTGAATAAAAGGAATTGCAGAGGCATGAAAGAGGAACTTGTCCAGGTGGATTGGAAGAGGATACTGGTGGGGGTGACAGCAGATCAGAGATGGCTGAAGTTTCTGGGAATAGTTCACAAGGTGCAGGATAAATATGTCCCACAGAAGAAGTTGTTCTCAAATGGCAGGGCTAGGCAACTGTGGCTGACAAGGGAAGTTAAGGACTGCATAAAAGCTAAGGAAAAGGGCATAGAATGTAGCAAAAGTGAGTGGGAAGTTTAATAATTAGGAAGCATTTAAAATCCAACAAAAGGCAACTAAAAAGCTATAAGAAGGGAAAAGATGAAAGATGAGGGCAAACTAGCCGATAATAAAAAGCAGGATACTAAAAGTTTTTTTCATTTATATAAAGAATAAAAGGGAGGTGAGAGTTGATGTTGGACCACTGGAAAATGGTGCTGATGAGGTAGAATTGGAGGACAAAGAAATGGCAGATGAACTTAATAAATACTTTGCTTCAGTCTTTACTATGGAAGACACTGGCTGTATGCCAGAGGTCCGTGAGTGTCAGGGAGCAGGGGTGAGTGCCATTGTTATTATAGAGGGAAATGTGCTGGGCAACCTGAAAGGTCTTAAGGTAAATAAGTCACCTGGGCCAAATGGACAACATCCCAGAGTCCTGAAAGAAATTGCTTAAGAGATAATGGAAGCATTGGTCATGATCGTTCAAGAATCACTTGATTCTGGCATGGTCCCAGAGAAAGAGAAAATTGCAAATATCACTCCATTCTTTAAGAAGGGAAGAAGACAAAAGTGAGGAAATTATAGCCTAAATTCAGTGGCTGAGAAAGTGTTGGAGTACTTTATTAAGGATAGGGTTTCAGGATACCTGGAGACCAATGATGAAGTAAGTCACAGTCAACTTGATTTCTGTGAAGGGAAATCTTGCCTGACAAATCTGTTTGGAATTCTTCAAAGAAGTAACAAGCGGTGGGTGGGGGGGGGGGGGGGTGGCAAAGGAGAGGTAATGGTTGTCATTTACTAGGACTTTTGGAAGGCATTTGATAAGGTGCCTTACATGAGGCTGCTTAACAAGGTAAAATCCTATGATCTTACGGGAAAGATGCTGTCATGGATAGAGGATTTGCTGATAGGCAGGAGGCAGTGAGTAGGAATAAAGGGGGTCTTTTCCAGTTGGCTGCCAGTGACTAGTGATGTTCCTCAGGGGTCAGGATTGGGACCGCTACTTTTCACATTGTTTGTCAATAATTTAGATAGTAGAATTGATGGCTTTGTGGCAAAGTGTGCAGCTGGTACGAAGGTGGGTGGAGGGGTAGATAGTGCTGAGGAAGCAATGTGATTGCTGCACTACCTAGACAAAATGGACGAATGGGCAAAAAAGTGGCAGATAGAATACAGTGTTGGAAAATATATGATAATGCATTTTGATAAGAGGAACAATGGTGCAGAGTATTATCTAAATGGGTAGGAAATTCGAACATCAGAGGTGCAAAAGGACTTGGCTATTATGCTTTCCTCTTGGGTATAATTTCCCTCTGGAAGTATACGGCTTCAGGAGAGGAGAGGACATGGAGCAGGAAGAGTAAAGTGCTTCCGTTTTGTAGTTGGCAGAGTCCTTGATGGTGATGAAGCATACAGAGCAGCAGGCTTGAGGGAGTGGAGAAGTGAGCAGTGTCATTATTGTGAGAGGCACAGGAGAGGTCAGTGACTGGTAAATGAGATAGACATGGTAAGTAGAAAACCGTATTGATGAAGAGGGTCCTGCCTACTTTTCCAAGGCTTCCATTGGTCAAGCTTTCCAGTATCTGCTATGTTAGGCTTGTCTGAAATTGATTACCTCTCACTTATGGCCACCAGCAGGTCACATCTCAGTGCTATTTGGCAGAGGTATTCCTTGGCAAACTCCTCCAGAACTGACCCTGTCAATACATCAGCCACTTTTCACTAATGCTGGCAGCTTCATTGCAAACACAGCCTCTGACTCACTTTTGAACTCGGTCAAGCTGTCAATCCATATGTTGCTGTACAGGCTGCAGGAACTTTTCCCCAAAGACTAATCCTCCTCTTTTAAGTAGGGGAAGGTGTTTGAAACAATCTCTTTCTATCAGCAGTATAAAAGAATATTGTGGTGACCATTTGGTCCACAATGACAGATGAGGGAGCTTGTTAAACTCAGCAATTGTTTTTATTGTGATAAACACAAAACAAACTGGATGCTGTGACCCAGGGAGAGAACAGCTCAGTCTCATAGAGACAGGGAGGTGATTATCACATACCCCTGTTACAGTCAGGGTGACCCACGAACACACAAGCAACTATCTGTATGACCCAAGCTACAATGTAACAATAAGTGAACTTGAACATCTCACCATAATTCTACAAAAGCATTCTAACACAAGAACAATAAACAGTGCTGGTCATTAGAAATGCAGGGGCAGGCTGCAGACTATGCCCCTCCCTGGAGCATCACACTGCCTCCACCCGAGGAGTCAGCCATCCTCAGCAACCCCAGATTTCATAGCAAAGTCGAAAAGTCCCAGTGGTGGTCGACGCTGATGACTGGGGCGCCGGGGGAGCTTCTGGATGCCCCCCTAGGGGTGACACTGTTTGGTGAGACTAGAGGTAGGGGACCTAGGGTGTCACTTCCTTCCTTCAGCCTCGCTGGGTCAGTGATGGCCAAGGGCCGATATGATGGCAGCCAATCCCATTGCAGCAATCCCTTCCGCTGCTCAGGCAAATGCACTCGGTGTACCACAGGTTGAGCACCTCCCTGGCCCCTTCCAGTGGCTTCCCAGCTGGGAGGATAGTTCTTTTTTCCGGGAGGGCAAGTAGGCTCACGCATGGGCCCTCCCAGTAAAGTCCTGTCCCCTGCCGCAGGCATCATAAGCCCATTTTCGGTTGCTGCTGGCTGTGCTTTGGTTTTGCCAAGCCGCATCGTGAACAGCCCGCTGGGACTCCAACCGCCCCAGGAATCTCTGGCACAGGGGGAAGGGCAAACACCAGATCTGCCAGTGTGCACAGCTCCACACCCCCCCCCGCCCCGAACATCAGCATGGCCGCGTGCACCTGGTGCTCTCCTGAACCGCAGTGTGGTATGGTATGCCACCGGGGTAGGTGGCACTCACAATCACACTGCTGCTGGCTCACGAGGGTGGCAAGCTGCGCAGCCAGGGTACGGTTAAAGTGCCGCACCGACCCATCAGAGCAGACCATCTGGCAGATGTTCTCACTGACATCTTCAACATCTCCCTGAACAGCGCCACCATTCCAACGTGCTTCAAGGCCACCACGATCGTCCCAGTGCCCTGCCTCAATGACTACCGTCCCGTTGCACTCACATCCATCATCATGAAGTGTTTCGAGAGGCTCGTCATGAGGTACATAAAGACCCTGCTGCCTCCCTCACTGGACCCCCTGCAGTTCACGTACTGTCCCAACTGTTCAACAGATGACGCCATTCCCATCACCCTCCACCTGGCCCTAACTCACCCGGACAAAAAAGACACATACGTTTGGATGCTGTTCATAGACTTCAGTTCAGCATTCAACACAATCATCCCTCAGAAACTGATTGGAAAGCTGAGTCTACTGGGCCTGAACACCTCCCTCTGCAACCGGATCCTAGACTTCCTGACTGGGAGACCACAGTCAGTCCGGATCGGGAGCAGCATCTCCAAAACCATCACACTGAGCATGGGGACCCCCCAGGGCTGTGTGCTCAGTCCACTGCTGTTCACTCTGCTGACCCACGACTGTGCTGCAACACACAGCTCGAACCACATCATCAAGTTTGCCAATGACACGACCATGGTGGGTCTCATCAGCAAGAACGACGTGTCAGCTTACAGAGAGGAGATGCAGCGGCTAACGGACTGGTGCAAAGCCAACAACCTGTCTCTGAATGTGAACAAAACAAAAGAGATGGTTGTTGACTTTAGGAGGGCACGGAGCGACCACTCTCCGCTGAACATTGACGGCTCCTCGGTAGAGATCGTTAAGAGCACCAAATTTCTTGGTGTTCACCTGGCGGAGAATCTCATGTGGTCCCTCAACACCAGCTCCATAGCAAAGAAAGCCCAGCTGCGTCTCTACTTTCTGCGAAAGCTGAGGAAAGCCCATCATCACCACATTCTACGGAGGCTGTATTGAGAGCATCCTGAGCAGCTGCATCACTGCCTGGTTCAGAAATTGTACCATCTCGGATCGAAAGACCCTGCAGTGGATAGTGAGGTCAGCTGAGAAGATCATCGGGGTCTCTCTTCCTGCCATTACAGACATTTACACCACATACTGCATCTGCAAAGCAAACAGCAGTATGCAGGACCCCACACACCCCTCACACAAACTCTCCTCCCTCCTGCCATCCGGGAGAAGGCACCGAAGCATTCAGGCTCTCATGACCAGACTATGTAACAGTTTCTTCCCCCAAGCCATCAGACTCCTCAATACCCAGAGTCTGGACTGACACCAACTTACTGCCCTCTACTGTGCCTATTGTCTTGTCTATTATTTATTGTAATGCCTGCACTGTTTTGTGCACTTTATGCGGTCCTGGGTAGGTCTGTAGTCTAGTGTAGTTTTTGTATTGTTTCATGTAGCACCATAGTCCTGAAAAACGTCTAATTTTTACTATGTACTGTACCAGCAGTTATGGTTGAAATGACAATAAAAAGTGACTTGACTTGAATTGACTTGACTTTGCAGGTGGGGGGTGGGGGGGGGGTAGTCTCGCTGGAGGATGCTGTGGTAGTGCTGATGACAGGGGCATGGCGGGCTGCGCTGGGGTGACCGGTGGCGTGGTTGCCGCACCCGCCTGATCCACTTCCTGGCATGTCCTCATGGACCCCCCCCCCCCCCCCCAGTGGGACAGCCAATCCAGGCCGATGATTCTGAAGTCCCGGATATCCGCTAGCCACACCTCATGTTTTGCTGTGCTTTTCCCCACTGCAATGTACAGCCACTTCTTCAATCCCATGACTGTAGTTGCCGATGACCGTAGCCAGCTGGACCACCATCATTGTCCACCCATGCGGGATGGACATTCCTGTTTGCAGGGGACACCCAGATAGATGATTGTGATGGTTCGCTCCGTGTTCGCCTACGCACGGTATCGGATGTCCTCATCCACACAGTCCACTTATAAATTTTGCTCTTCATTCAAACAGCCCATCCAGGGAGGTGATAATGGAGGGATTCTGCTGGAGGTCTTGGGCGATACTGTAATGTTTTGGGGGGCTAGTATTGTTTCTACCCTCTCTGCCTCTGCAAGCGCTTTGGCCAGCGACAATGGTGATTTCAGGCAAATATTCCGCCAGAGTTGCTCCAGCGTCTACACCTTTACAAAAGGTGTGGAGTGCAAGCTCTTCCTGGGCCGTGGGAAGGAACTGGGGCTAGCCCTGCTGAGCACAGTGGCAGAGATCTGCTGCAGATGAGCCCCCAACGCTGCCTGCTGCCCAGCGCTGCCTTCATTTCTTCCTCCGACGGCCTTGGCTTGAAACACTGCTCCAGCTCTGCTACGAGGGTCCTGTAGTTACACTGCTCAGCTGAGGTTAGTTCAAGGAGGGCCCACAGGGCATCCCCCTCCAGTGCCATGTCAAGGTGCACCACCATCTCGGAGGGGCTCCACCTGTTCAGCCATGCAGCAAGTCTGACCCACCAGTAAGGCTTCAGGCAGCTGGTACCATTATTTATGGAGAGCTTCAGGGTGGACCTCGTGGGTGAGTTGCTGAGGGCCCTTGGTCTTCCTCATGTTCAGACGATGTCGGTGAAGCCTGCTATGAACCTCGTCTTCCCATGGTTGCATTATCTTGGGCTTTCCGGTGCAGGCCACAAGGGAAGTGGGTGATGCGCTTCGCCGTGTCCCGCAGGTTGGGGACCCCTGGATACGCTCACTCCATCGGAGTTCCTTGGGAAGGCATGATGCTCGGTTCCCGAGTTCTTCCTCCAGGTCAGCATCCTGTTTCTGAGAACCCTGTCCAGGAAAGTGGGGTTGATGTACTGCTTGGGCACTCAACTTACTCCCCAGGTCTTCAGGCACTCCATCTATTGTTGTAGCTCTTCAATCTCGCCGTCAATTTCTAATCCCACTCCTGACACCAATGTGGCGAGCATTTGGTCCATATTGACAGGCGAGGAAGCTTGTTAAACTCAACAACTGTTTTTATTGTGATAAACACAAAGACAGACTGGGTGCTGTGAGCCGGGGAGAGAACAGCTCAGTCTCATGCAGTCAGGGAGGTGATTATCACACACCCCGGTTACAGTCTAGGTGACCCACAAACACACGTGTGAATAATTGTGTAACCCCATCTAACAATGAATGAACTTGAACATCCACCATAATCCCACAAAAGCATTTTAACCCAAGAACAATAAATAGTGCCAGTCATTAGAAAAGTGAGGGGAGGCTGTCAACCACGTTCCCCACCACTACCCCACCCCACCACTACCCCCGCACCACTACCCCCCCACCACTACCCCACCCCACCACTACCCCCGCACCACTACCCCCCCCCAACCCCCGGAGTGTCACAATTGATTCCTTTACAGACAATCTATTGTCATAGCTGTGTGTGTGTGTGTGTGTGTGTGTGTGTGTGTGTGTGTGTGTGTGTGTGTGTGTGTGTGTGTGTGTGTGTGTGTGTGTGTGTGTGTGTGTGTGTGTGTGTGTGTGTGTTTTTTGAAGCTAAAAGCCTTTTAAAAGCATATTTACATTCATATTCTTGGAATCCAAATCTCCAAACTTCACTTACACTATTTGTGATCACCTGAAGTTTATGTGAGGAGCATCCCTGCTCCAGCTGTCATTGACAAGCGATGGCGGAAATCCTTGGAGAAACTGTGTAGATGGTGGTTAGTACTGGTTCTGGGCAACTTCTTCTGATTTTCCAACAAAGTTACAACAGGAGGCTGCTGTTGAAATCTTAACTCCTAATTTAGATGGATGACCTGTGTTCTTCTGCGGTCTTTTGGGAGTTCCGATAAGCAGGCTTCGGCTGATTGCCTATCACTGTATGAAAACTGCTTCTCTATCAGGAACTCAGAGCATGGAAGAGTGCAGCCATAAAACTGTGTCCCTTCATTTCATGGCTCATTGCTTTGGGACTACAATATGATGTGCAATGATACCACTGTTTTAAACTGGGGCATGAAAACAGATTAGAAAAATGTGTCTGTTTTTGAATGTAATTATATTTGAATACCATGACTTTAAAGTCTTAATCTAACCTACTGTATGTGGATGAAATTTAATAAATTGATTCATAGTATTTGAATGTAAAATTCTAAATACGGATGCTGAGAACAGTTAAAGTATAGCATTATCATTTTAATAATTCATTTGTAATAGAAATAGAAAATTTAAATTCAAAGTAGGCGGATTTAGCATTTTATTAGTTTAGTGACAGGGATTTGTCATTATGGCAGAAATGGCATAGCAACAGGCTTTGCATTAATCCGGCAGCAGCCCAACTCATTGTTATCTCTGTAGCAGCAGCAGCCCTCATCGCTGCTGTAAGTTCTTGCATCAACAGTCCCTCAGCTGCAATAATGTTTTATTCCCCCTTTTTATGACATCTTAGAATCACAGGGTCAAACATTGTGCAAGCTGGGCCTTTGGCTCACGGATTCCATGTTGACCATTCAGCATCCTACACCCATCCCATCTCTTCATTCTACAATCCCCAGACCATACCACTCAGCTACACATTAACCCCAGTTCAAAGTGACCAACAATCCTACCAATCTGCATGTCTGTGGAATGTTGGAGGAAACCAGAGTACCCGGGGAAACCACTTCCACAATGTTCCTAATCTAATGTCATGCAGGACAGACTGATGAACTTGCATTAAAGGCTTCACTGCTGAGTTAGACCGTAAGATATAGTAATAGAATTAGGCCATCAGCCTATCAAACCTACTCCACTATTCAATCATGACTGTTATATTTTAAGCCAATTCTCCTGCCTTTTCTTCATAATTCTTAATCAAGAACTTATCCATCTCTTCCTTAAATGCTCCCACAGCATTGAATTGGTCTCCACAGATCTTTGTGGAAACAAATTTCACAGACTCACTACCCTCTGGCTGAAGAAATCTACCTGATCTCAGGTGTTAAAGACCTGGCCCCTTTATTTGAGAGCCTATGCCCTAGGATCCTAGACTATCCTACAAGTGGGAACTTTCTCTCAATGTCCATTCTATCGAGGCCTTTCAGGTCAGGAGCTTCAATTTCATGAACTCGAACAAATGAGGTACGCTTCAAATAGAGATCCCCCTCCCCAAAACAATAAAATTGATTAGATCTTATACATCTTCATGTTTCATCATATTTTAAGTAAAACAGAGCACAATAGAAAACTTCAGCAAGACCAGCAGTATTTGTGACAGTGACAGAGTTCTTAGTTCAGATCAGTGACCTTCCACAAAAGGTCAGAAACATTGGCTCTATTTCTCTATCCATAGATACTTCACACCAGCCAAGTGTTTCTGGCCATTCTGCTTTGAAAAATAGTTTTGCTTTTCAGACTTTCAGAATCTGTAGAGGTTTGCTAGAGATCAGCTGACTCGTTTACATGGTTGGTGGGTGGCATAGAGGTAGCATTGTCAACCTGAAATTATTAACCTGCTCAGTTGAGGAAAAACACCAGAGACACGAAATTACCTCTGAAATGGTTTTTATTCAGAGAGGAGTTCGCAGCCCCATGCACTTCGGGCGTAAGGTAGCCAACTCCCAATTTGACGGTTTACGAAGGTCATACTTATACCCAAAAGCAGCGTACTACATTCGCAAATATGGTTACCGATTCAAATTCATCAATTGATTGGCTATTGCATAGCTAAGCGCGCGAAATACTCGGAATAAGCATAGACGCAAGCGTAATACTTGGAATGGGTATGGACGCAAGCAAAACACTCAAAATAGGTATATAGCTCAAAATACTTTGCCGAACACATTGTCTTGTGGTCACAAGGTTCCTCTTCTTTGTGGTTGCCACATGCTGTCTGGAATCTTATTTTAGCTACCTCTTCTCTGTCCTCCTACACTTCCCCAATAACGTATCCTCTCCCTGGTCCTGTCTACATATTTTGCTACACTTACCCCTCGCCCACCCCTTCTACACGTACTCCTTACCCTCTTCACATTCTCAGCATAACACTAACAGCACCAGCAACCTGGGTTCAGTTCTACCACTCTCTCTAAAGAGACCATACGTTCTCTTCATGACCATGTGGGTTTCCTCCAGGTGCTCTTGTTTCCCCCCACTTTCCAAAGGTGTGCGGGTGAATAGTCAATTGGTCATAGAGGTGTAATTGGGTGCTGTGGACTCGTTCAACTGGAAGGGCCTGTTACCATGCTGTATCTCTAAATAGCTACCCTACAGAACAGTAATGCAATACAGTCAGCTCTCCTTATCCGCAAGGGATTGGTTCTGAGACCCTTCGTGGATACCAAAATTCGTGGATTCTCAAGACCCTTATTCAACCTGTCTCAATGTGGTGGACCTTAGGACCCAGCGGAATCCCAGACCTTATTTAACCTGTTTCAGTGCGGTGGACATTAGGACCCGGCAGTAGAGATCTGAATCCGCAGTGTTTCTGTTCACGAAAATAATCACGATCACGATTGAAAATAAAGTGGAAATAATAAAGCAATTGGAAAGAGGTGAAATGCCATCAGTCATTGGAAAAGCGTTAGGCTACGTCGGTCAACGATTGGAACAATTTTAAAGGATAAAGTGAAAAAGGCTCTGCCCCGATGAAAGCTACAATTATTGCTAAGCAACACAGTGGTTTAATTATTGGGTTTTGGGGCTTTTGGTTTTTGATCTTCCACATCAACCCGGCACGGTGGAGATCTGTCTCTTCTGTTCCCGAGGCCATGCTGAAACATATGTTCTTAAGCATTTTATATGCATAGAAAGGTAAAATATATACTATAAACTAAGACAATCGTTTGACTAACTGATGCTAAATAATACCGGATGTACCTGTTCCGATTTTGCTCGATTCTGATCCACGATAACCCACTTCCATCCTCCCATATACTTTAAATCATCTCTAGATTACTTATAATACCTAATACAATGTAAATACTATGTAAAATGGTTGTTATACTGCATTGTTTAGGGAATAATGACAAGAAAAAAAAGTCTGCACGTGCTCGAACAACAAGTACTGGAAGAGCACTTCCGGGTTTTCTGAATTCGCGGTTGGTTGAATTCGCGCATGTGGAACTCGCGGATAAGGAGAGCCGACTGTAGTTTGTTTTCTGCACCTTGGCTCAATAAAGACAAAGCAAAATAACTAATATCTATAATAGAACTTAAGTTGCTAAGATAAAAATCATGGTTTAGAGAATGTAACATGTTCAACATTTCTACACAATCCCCTGAGTACATAAGAATTAGAGTTGGGAAGTGTGATGGATATTCACTTTCCACGACCCGAGAGGCTTATTGCTAAACTCAGCTTCCTAGCACAGCTGCTGACCTTTACAAAGGGAGCTAAAATTAAACATTTAACAAATATTCTTTGCTAGGCTTTTTGTTGTAAACAAGAACCAATCCCCAGTTCTTAATGCAAATTGCAAGCAGCAAGCAGTTTGATGTTGGAGGCACAGCTTTGCAAAGCTAAGTGATCAGGAGACTTGTCTCCATTAGCCAAATGCAAAAGAATGGGATTCTGTCAATTAGCACATCAAACATGGTTGGGATGTTTGTGTACTCGGGAGGTTATCCCTCACATCATTAATTCTGGATGTCTGGAATCTCCGCCACCAGAAGCTTTTAAGACTATCTGTGTGAGTTACTTTGTCCCAGCAAAGATTTCTAGAAAACATCACATGCAGATGACATCATCTGCTAGAAAATAAAATAAATATCAGAAAGACTGGCGGATTGTTAGAAATGAAAAGGAGAACAATAGAAAGAGGGGGTTACAGAAAGAAGAACTAGAATTCCTGAGTACCAGCATCTCTGAAGATCTATCTTGGGCTCAACGTGTTGAAACAGTTACAAAGAAAGCATGACAGCAGCAATATTTCATTATGAGTTTAGGGACACTTGAGATGTCATCAAGGACTCTCACAAGTTTCTATAAATGTACTGTGGAGAGCGTTCTAACTGATTGCATTACCATGTGGTATACTGCACAGGATTGGAAAAAAGATGCAGTAAGTTGCAAACTCAGCCAGCCCTATCACGGGCAAAAGCCTCCCCAGCATCGAGGACACCTTCAAAAGGCAATGCCTCAAAAAAAATGGCACCCATCATTAAGGTCCCCCATCACACAGGACATGCCCTCTTCTCGTTTCTACCATCAAGGAGAAGGTACAGGAGACTGAAGACATACTCTCAGCATTTTAGGAATAGCTTCTTCTCTTCTCCATAAGATTTCTGAATGGACATCATTTGTTGTGTCTTTTTTTGCTCTCTTTTTGACACGACTTGTTTAACTTAGTTTTACATATATATCCTTAATGACAGGAAAGCTACCAAAGGATTGGAGGATAGCCAGTGTTGTTCCACTGTTTACAAAAGGCTCCAAATGAAAACCAGGAAATTACAGGCCAGTGAATCTGACATCAGCAGTGGGAAAGTTATTGGAAGGTATTCTAAAAGACTAGATATATAAGTATTAAGATAGACATGGACTGATTAAGGATAGTCATCATGGATTCCTGTGTGGTTGGTAATGTCTAGCCAATCTTATAGAGTTTTTTGAGGAAGTTACCAGGAAAGTTGATGAAGACAAGGCAGTGGAAGTTGTCTACATGAACTTTAGCAAAGCATTTGACAAGGTCTCACATGGGAGGCTGATCAAGAATGTTCCGTCACTCAGCATTCAGGATGAGGTAGTAAATTGGATTAGACATTGGCTTTGTGGGAGAAGCCAGAAAGTGGTGGTAGAGAGCTGCCTCTTTGACAGGAGGCCTGTGACTAGTGGTGTGTCACAGGATTGGTGCTGGGCCCTTAGTTGTTTTATATCAATGATCTGGATGATAATGTGGTTAACTGAATCAGCAATTTGTGGATGTCACAAGACTGGGGTGTAGTAGACATTGAGGAAGGTTGTCTTGGCTTGCAGAGGGATCTGCATCAGCTAGAAAAAAAAATGCAGATGGAATTTAATGCAGCCAAGTGTGAGATTTTGCACTTCGGTAAGGTCAACCAGGGTAGGTGTTACACAGTGAATGGTAGGGCTCTGAGGAGTGTAGTAGAACAAAGGGATCTGGGAAAACAGGTACATAATTAATTGAAAGTGGTGTCACAGGTAGGTAGGGTCGTGAAGAAAGCTTTTGACACATTGGCGTTCGTTAATCAATGTAGAAGATTAGATGTTATGTTAAAGTTGTATAAAACGTTGTTGAGGCCTAATTTGGAGTATTGTGTACAGTTTTGGTCAGCTACCTACAGGAAAGATGTAAACAAGGTTGAGAGAGTACAGAGAAAATTTACAAGAATGTTTCTGGGTCTGGAGAACATGATTTATAAGGAAAGATTGAATATGTTAGGAATGTATTCTTTAGAACATAGAAGACTGAGAGGAGATTTGATAGAGGTATATGAAATTATGAGGACTATCGATACGGTAAATGAAAGTAAGCTTTTTCCACTGAGGTTGGTGGGACTACAGCCAGAGGACATAGCTTAAGAGTGAAAGGTGAGAAGTCTAAAGGGAAAATGAGGGGAAACTTTTTTATTAAGAGGTCATGAAAGTGTGGAATGAGCTGCCAGCACAAGTGGCCCATGTGAACTCGATTTCACCATTTAAGAAAAGTTTGAATGGGTACACGGAAGGTTATGGTCCAGGAGCAGGCTGATGGCAGTAGGCAGTTTAAATGATTTCAGCATGGACTAGATGGACCGAAGGGCCTGTTTCTCTGCTGTACTTCTTTATGACTCCATATGTATTTCTTTTCATAATTTGTAGTTTTTATTATTATGTATTGAACTATACTGCTGCTGCAAAACAACAAATTCCATAACAAATGCCAATGATATTAAACCTGATTCTGATTCTGAATTCATTACCTTTAGTTTCTGTGATGAACGACTTGCTTTTTTGCTACTCATTGGAATGTTCTTCTAGTTTGTAATAATTGCACCTGTGTTCGGAAATCCCTTTGTAGTTTGTAAATCTTTTAGTAATTTGGGAATCGTTTATAACCTAGAAATCATCTGTCTGTGTTAAATGTAGGTTAAAAACTATTTGTCTGAATTTAAACATGTATCATTAAAAATAAAATAACCTGATTAAACTACCTTATTAGCTGAGGTATCTCCTCGTTGGTCCCACCACTCAAGCAGTGGGTAGTTGCAGCTTAACCTTGCCACTGAGGCTAGACAGGGAAATAAGACTGTCTTTGAAGGGATGGTGGATGTAGTATAATCTCCCTGTAGTGAAGGCACCTGTAGATATGTGTATCAGATAGGGCTTCTTTTGAGTTTAGGGCTTTGTGGACATAAACCCAATCACTCAAATCATGTTGCTGCTGAGATTGCAGCTTACTGCATCTTTTTCCCAATCCTGCACAGTATACCACATGGATGCTGTCCACAGTACATTTATAGAAATTTGGGAGAGTCCTTGATGACATCTCAGTGTCTTCAAACCATTCATGAGGAAGTAGCCTGGATTAGAGAGTATGAGCTAGAGGTAGAGTTTGGGCAAAGCTAGATTGCTTTCTACTGAGTGTCAGAGATTTCTGAAATTATGACAGGCTTAATTAGGGTAGATAGTTAAAGGCTTTTACCCAAAGTAGAAATATGAGAGAACACAACTTCAAAATGGGAAGGGGAAAGTTTAAAGGAGATGTGTGAGGCAAATTTAATTCACACTGATACAATTGTATTTCTACGCTATATTGACTCTGCTGTACATACTATTACTTACAAGTGACTGTAAATTGCACATTCCACATTTAGACTGAGACATAATGTAAAGACTTTGGCTCCACATGTATGTGAAGGATGTGAGAGATAAAGTCAATTCAATTCAATTCAATATATCTAATCATGTGGCCTCCACTACATGCAGGGCAGAGAATTCCAGCAATCACTACCCCCCGTGAAAAACAGTTTCTACCTGCCTCATTTTAAAATGACCAACCATGCCTCAGAGGTGTTTGCTTGCGAGACGATGCATCAAGAATTGCTAATATAAGGCCTTCCTTTTTTCAGTTTGAAATAAAATAGAGCCCCCTTAATTAGTCAGAGTCAGAATCAGAATTAGGTATAATATCATCGGCACAGTTGTTAACTTTACAGGAATACATGATAATCAAAAAGAAAACTGAATTACAGTAAATATATACATTAAACAGTTAACTTAAAGAGTTCAGATAGACAAAATTTTAAATTCACTCTTAGTCACCTTTTGCTTTGTTATTGGTACTGTAAATCCCTTGGTATCTGTGAAGATTTTATTATGGTGGCAATGCTGAGTATTTTGTACTATTTGTACAGAGAAAGGCCTGAAATGTCGACTATTTACTCATTTCCATTGATGTTGCCTGACCTGCTGAGTTCTTCCAGCAGTTTGTTGCTTTGGATTTCCAGCAGAGGTTTTTGTGTTTATGATGGACTATAAGTGCCAGTAAACAAGTGCATTTGATGCGCAGCACTTGCCATTGAAATTTATTTTGAATGTTTTAGCTTATTTTCCATTAAAATTCACCAAGCGAATCAAGAGAATAGAACCAGATAAGACAGAGGTGATGAGTCAGAAGCGAGTCATGTGATATGTAAAGGAACATGGTATAGCTGAATTTGTTGACTTCGAAGGGAAGGAGAGCACTGGAAGGGAAGAGTGGATGTGTGGTGATCAGTCATCATAGCGTTTTGGAGCAATTTGTGATTAGTGAATTTGGTACAGTAATGTGAATGAACACTGAGATGACATAGATATGGTTAGCAAGGCCTAAGAATCTGCAAAATCCTGTGATCTTTGTACAATATGAATCCCTATTTTCAACAGTCTGTCTGGTAAGTGATGTCTATGCATGTTGCAGGAAACAGACTATTAACGCAATTTCATCACTGGTCTGCCTCTATCAGATGGGAACACTCCATTCTGGTAGTTATAGACCAGTTCTCTAAAGCAGCCTACTTCATTGCTCCTCCCAAGCTCCCATTCAGCTCGTGAGCTGCCACCTCATGGTTCAGCACCTGTTGAAGCTTCACAGCTTTCCTCAGGACATAATGTCTGATTGAGGACCACAGTTCACAATGCATGTTTTATAGCTTTCTGTTCCGTTTTGGGAATCACAATTAGCCTCTCATCTGGTTTCCACCCACAATCTAACGGCTAGTCTGAGAGAGTGACTCAGGAGCTGGAGACGACCCTGCGCTGCCTTGTCTCCTCCACTCCACAAACTGCAGCGCCCAACTTGTTTGGGCAGAGATTGCCCACAATAACTTCCCGTCACCATCCACTGGCATGTCCCCCTTTGAATGCCAAAAGGGATTCCAGCCACCATACTTCTCTGACCAAGAGATTGATGCGAGAATTTCTGCTGCTGAACAGTTGGTCCAAAACTATGAGCTCACATGGAGACAAGCCATGGCTTCTCTACCGCACAGCTAGAAACAATATGCCCGGCAGGCTGGTCAGCTCCACCAATAGGTAAAGTTTCTTAAGCCAGGGGAAAAACTTGGCTGATGTCTGGAGATCTTCTATTACGAGTAGGTGGCTGCAAATAGGCCTCGCGCTATGTGGGATCATTCATAGTGGAAAAGGCTACCAACTGACCCTCCTATAGGCTGTGCCTACTATCATCCATGAAGATTCACCCAGTGTTCCATATTTTCCAGTTCACATCCTGACATCTTCCTAGGTGTTGAGCAGGCTCCAGTGCCTCCTTGATTGGGAGTGGTACAGCCCAGAGGAACGTTCTTGGGCTCTGGCTCAACACACCTTGCACAAGTCCCTCTTCCACAACTTCCAGTGGGCACATGCCTCTGGTGCCTTGAGAGTTGAGACTGGGGGGGCGGGGCCCTGTCATAACCATGGATACTGCCAAGGAATCTGGGTTGTCTCGCATGCAGACTGCTGAAAGAGGACGGCAATCACGCATACAAGGCTGTATTAAACTCTCTTCCTTTTGCTTCAGTCTTGTCAAGTCGTGAATGATGCACAATTACAACAACGCTCCCTGCTTATCCTGGTCCACGATCCACGAAAGAGGATTAGTGATTTAGGTAGACACTGTTGAGGAATGGTATTAATTTAGCTCTAGGTTACTGCTTTTGTGTTACAGTGACAGCTTTAGGTTTTAGTTAATTTGAATGATTTTAGTTAGCGGTCCTTTATGCTTATTGTTTGTTATTTTCCTTTGTTCTGAACAGTTCTTATTAAAACTCAGAGAACTATTCATTCTGTGTCTGTACCTTTCCCTCTACACTGCGGCCAGTATTGAACTCCTGTCAGGGAATGTCTGATTAGTTAATATTGCCAGGTGAACATGCCAAAATGGGATAGAGTCATACAGAAATACAGCAGGGGAACAAGCCTTTCGGCCCACTGAGCCTCTGCCAACTATCATCAGCAGCAGAGGTTCTTTTGCCAGATGGCAACTCTCAGACATTTCCCCTTACCTCCTCCTTGAAGAGGATCCCACTCTGGATCATCAAGAAACTGTCTCTGATACCATCACTGAACTCATCAACTCTGGAGAACACTCATCCATTGCCACCAAGCTCATAGTTCCTTTACCCCGTACTGCTTGCTTCTCACTCCTACCCAAGATCTACAAACTTGACTGTCTGGGTAGGCTTATTTTCTCTGCCTGCTCCTGCCCCACTGAACTCATTTCCTCATACCTATCCTCCCTGGTTCAGTTCATTTCCAGTTACATCTATGACATTTCTCATGCTCTCAATCTCCTCACTGTCTTTCTATTCCCTGGTCCTGACCGTCTCATTTTCGCATTGGATGTCCAGCCCTTGAACGCTTCTATCACCTATCAATAAGACCTTAAAGCTCTCTGCTTCTTTCTCAATAAAAGAACTAACCAGTTCTCCTTTATGACCACCATCCTCCGTTCAGCAGAATTGGTCCTCACCCTCACAAATTTCTCCTTCCGCTCTTCCCATTTTCTCCAGACTTGAGGAGTAGACATGGGCACCCTCATGGGCTTCAGTTACTGTATGCCTGCCTTTATGTTGGCATTGTAAAACAGTCTATGTTCCAAGCCCTCCTCTGTAATGTACCCCAACTCTTCCTCCGCTACTTTGACAACTCCATTTGTGCTGCTTCAAGCATCCATGCTGAGCTCGTCAGTTTCATCAACTTTGCCTCCGACTTTCACTCTGCCAAATTCACTTGGTCCATTTCTGACACTTCACTCCCCTTTCTCAATCTCTCTGCCTCCATCTCTGGAGACAAACTGCCTACCAGTATCTAAACCTACCAACTCTCAGTGACATCTTGACCATACTTCTTCCCTCCCCGTAACAATGCCATTCCCTTTTCTCAGTTCCTTTTATCTCCACCTCATCTGTTCTCAGGATGAGGCTTTCTATTCCAGGACATCAGCGATGTCCTCCTTCAAAGAACAGGTTTCCCTTCCTCCACCATTGATGCTGCCCTTGACCACATCTGCACAGTTTCCTGGGCATCCATGCTCACCCATCCTCCTGCTGCCATAACAGTGTTAGAGTTCCTCTTGTCCTTACCTACCACCCCATGAGCCTCCACATCCAAGACACTATTCTCCGCTACTTCTGTCATCTCCAAAGATATCCTACCACCAACACATTTTTACCTCCCCCCACTCCTACTGTCTGCTTTCCACAGGAATTGCTCCTTCCATGATCCCTTGTCCAGTCATCACTCTTTACTCATCTCCCTCCCAGTCCTTATCCCTGCAAGAAGCCCTAGTGCTAGATCTGCCCATTCACCTCCTCCCTCACATCTATTCAAGGCCCCAAACAGTCCATAAGGATGAAGAAGCTAGTGGGGTTGTCTATTGTATCTGCTGCTCCCACTGTGGCCACCTCTACATTGGCGAGACCCATCGTATATTAGGGGAATATTTTGTTAAGCACCTCCGCTCCATCTGCCTAAAACAGTACCATCAGGGGCCAAACCTTTTAATTCCGATTCCCATTCCCATTCTGACATGTCAGTCCATGGTCTCCCCTTTTGCCATGAAGAGGCCACCATTAGGATGGAAGAGCTACACTTGTATTCCATCTGGGTAGACTCCAACCTAATGGTATGAATATCGATTTCTCTTTATGGTTAAAAAATGATTTCCTCCTCCTCCCCTCTCTGGCCTCTTACCTCTTCTTAGCTGCCTATCATCTCCCCCTGGTGCCCCTCTTCCTTCCCCTTCTACTTTAGTCCACTCTTCCCTTCCATCAGATTCCTTCCTCCCCAATCATTTACCTTTCCCACCCACCTGGCTTCACCTATCTCCTTCTAGCTATTCTCCTTCCTCTCCCCCCACCTTCTGGCACCTTCCTTGTTTCTTTCCAGTCCTGAAGAAGGATCTCGGCCCAAAATACCAACTGTTTGTTAATCCCCTTTGATGCTGCCTGACCTGCTGAGATGCTCCATCATTGTGTGGGTTTTGTTTTGGATTTTCAGCATCTGCAGAATTCCAGTTTCCAGACTATAATCTACATACTCAGTCTTTTAATACTCATATGAAAGAAAAAGTTCTTGAAAAACACTTACAGAATTGATCTGCCCATGGCTGAAGTTTTTGAATGAAAACCAGAAATGCTAGTGGCTGTGCAGAGAAAGATGGAAATGGCCTACTATCCATAATGATCCTCATTAACAGATATGTTAATCTCTCTGCTTTCTGCTTTGGGCAAAAGCACTGGGCTCCTGAGATCAAGCAGGGTTGACATGAAATATTATAGTTTGGCAAGAATGTAGTGGTAAGCAGACAATATAATCATGTATGCCACTTGATCCTGTGTTTGACTTGTAATAATATGTAAACTTGGTAATAAAACTTGAACATTACAATATTTTAATTCTGCCTTACCTATGTTTGCGCTTAAAATTTGTATGTAAGGAAAAAGCTTTGATTCTACTTAAAACATTCAGTGGTAGTTAAAGCAAGTATGAGTACAAATGGATGTCAATAGCTAGACTATAATTTATTTATGCATTCACTTAATCCTCCACGTAACAGTGGGGGACAATAAAAGGTTTTTACCCTAAACATGGGAAGTCTTAAAGGGTTATTTTACAACAGTAAAGATTCTTTTAATTCAATGATTTTACAGCTTATGTGTTGGGCTGGCAAACAGGATAAAATATTTACAATTTCTTTTCAAAAATTGAAGATGTGACAAGGGATTTGATCTGCAGAATTGATTTATAATACATGGCGTTACCACTGGAGTCGGTTTCGGTTTAATCACATGGAGAGGAAATATATTTTTATTGAGTAAAATTCTATGACTCTTGGATTTAGCTCTATAATCTGAATTCACCTGAGTCTCATATATTGAAATCTTACTGCAGGAGTTCAAAGTTCTTTGGAAATCGAGTTTGTCCACTTTCAGTTCAAGTCCAGATTGATGACAGCCCGTTGTATAAACTATCCATAATTCATTGTAATTAGCAATTTAACCCAAATAAGGAGCTATATAAGGTAAACCACCTGATTTTAGAGTGTTTGATGCTGATATTGACATATCCTGTACCTTGGCAGTGAGCCACATCCAATTTTCAGTAAGGCTGAATATAATTTTCCAATATTCATTAAATTGTTGAAAACTTGTATATAGCACATACCCCCCAATCTCCAGACTAGGGATCTCTTCAGGAATATCAAGTAAATAAAATGATCTTAGAGTCATATTTTAATACCGCATAGAAACAGCTTGTCCTCACTGACAAAGTTGGCTATCTGAGCTACTCCCATCTCCCTTCATTCGATCCATATCCCTCTAAATATTTCATATCCATGACCTGCCCAAATACCTTTTATAAATCATAATTGTGCCCAGCTCAAACTGCTTGATTATCCAAACTGGAGAATCTGTTCAGATCTTTACAGGTGTACCTCAGTTTAGACCATAAGTCCATAAGACATAGGAGCAGAATTAGGCCATCTGGCCCATCGAGTCTGCTCCGCCATTCAATCATGGCTGATCCTTTTTCTTCTATCTACTCCTCAACCCCACTTCCCAAACTACTCCCCAAAATCTTTGATGCTATGTCCAATCAAGAACCTATCAATCTCTGCCTTAAATACACTCAATGATCTGGCCTTCACAGCTGCATGTGGCAACAAATTTCACAAATTCATTATCCTTTGGCTAAAGAAATGTCTCCTCATCTGTTTTGAAAGTGCGCCCCTCTATCCTGAGGCTGTGCCCTCTTGTCCTAGACTCTCCCACCATGAGAAACATCCTTTCCACATCTACTCTGTTTAGACCTTTCAACATTCGAAAGGTTGAAATGAGATCCCCTGTCATCCTTCTGAATTCCAGCAAGTACAGACCTACAGCCATCAAACGTTCCTCATATAATAACCCTTTCATTCCAGGAATCATCCATGTGAACCTCCTCTGAACCCTCTTCAATGCCAACACATCTTTTCTAAGATGAGGGGCCCAAAACTGTTCACAATACTCAAGGTGAGGCCTCACCAGTGCCTTATAAAGCCTCAGCATTACACCCTTGCTCTTGTATTCTAGACCTCTTGAAATTAATTCTAACATGGCATTTGCCTTCCTCGCCACCGTCTCAACCTGCACGTTATCCTTCAGTGTGTTCTGCACAAGGACTCACAAGTCCCTCTGCATCTCAGATTCCTGGATTTTTTCCCCGTTTAGAAAATAGTCTGCACATTTATTTCTACTACCAAAGTGCATGACCATGAATTTTCCAACATTGTATTTCATTTGCAACTTTTTTGCCCATTCTCCTAGTTTATCTAAGTCCTTCTGCATCCTACATGTTTCCTCAACACTACCTGCCCCTCCACCAATCTTCGTATCATCTGCAAACTGGAAACAAATCCATCTATTTCATCATCTAAATCATTGATATACAGCATAAAAAGAAGTGGTCCCAACACTGACCCCTGAAGAACACCACTAGTCACTGGTAGTCAACCAGAAAAGGATCTTTTTATTTCCCTTTTAAGGATAGCTGTTATCCAGCAAGCCTGGTGAAAATTCTTACTGATGTAACCTGTTGGCAGCACTGTTGCTGTCTTTAACTTGATTGTATATTTGCTGTGGATTAAAGCACATACGTAGGTTCCAGAGTGCTCACATGTAGCTGATTTTTAAAAAAAGGACTTTTTGTCCTTTGTTGTCATTGGTGAATAAATGCATCAGCAGATTGCAATGTGACACAATGCCATTTCCAGCCCCTTACTAACCCACAACATCATTACTGTTATGTCAACAACATTCAAAGTATGGATGACCTTTCATTAAAGTTAAACCTTTGAAGATTAGTTCAACTGTATGTCAAAGATTATCTATATTATGATTAGATTTGTATCATTGCTCAAATTGGATAAGCCATTTGTTTTTATCTGATGCAAATTTGAATTTGCTGTACCATTACAGGTATATCTGCCTCATGGTATTAACCATGGTTCTGGGCTTGTTGGCGTAACTTGAATGCTACGATAATCTTCCTCCACTCTGACTTTTTTTGGTTAGGCTTCTTATGGAAGAATTTGCCTTAAGTCAGATCAGAATCAGAATCAGGTTTATTATCACTGACATATATCATGAAACTTGTTGTTTTGTGGCAGCAAAAGAGTGCAAGACATGAAAGTTACTATATTACAAATAATAAACTACAGTGAGGGTCTTCAGGCTCTGGTAACCTCCTCTCTAATGAGAAGGCAGCGTGTCCTGGATGGCAAGGTTTCTTAATGATGGAAGATACCTTCTTGAGGCACTGCCTTTTGAGATGTCCTCAGTGTTGGGGAGTTTAGTGCCTGTTCTGTGCTACTACCTCCGTAGCCTCCGATAGATTGGAACCGCCATAGCAGATGTTGATGCAATCAGTCAGAATACCCTTCACTATTGATGCACCATCAATAACTCACACTGAGACTTAGGAAGCGAGATATCGGCTTTTATTGACTGGAAGAATAAACAGCACTACATCCTGGGGAAAATGAGGGAGAGCAGCAGCCCACAGTCGCCTTTATACAGGGGTCTGTGGGAGGAGCCACAGGAGCAGTCAGCAGGGTCTGTGGGAGGAGCCACAGGAGCAGTCAGACAGGTATATCTAGTTCACCACAACTATACATCTGTAGAAATTTCCCAAGAGTCTTTGGTGACATGCCAAATCTCTCTGTACTCCTAATGAAGCATAACCACTGGCATGTCTTCTTTATGATTGCATCAATGTATTAGGCCCTGGATCGATCCTCTGAGATGTTGACTCCCAGGAACTTGAAGCTGCTCACATTTTCCACCACTGACTCCTCAGCGAGGGATAATGAGTGTTCCACTGAATTCCCCTTCTAGAAATACACAAGCAATTCCTTAGTCTTGTGCTGACATTGAGTGTAAGATTGTTGTTGTAACGTCACTCAACCAGCCGTTTGATCTTATTCCGGTATATCTCCTTGTCATCATTTGATATTCTACCAACAATAGTAGTGTCATTGTTGGATTTTTTAGGTAGTGTTTGAACTGTACCTAGTCACACAGTTAGGGGTGCAGAGAGAGAGCAGAGCATACATCTTTGAGGTGACCCTATGTTAATTGTTAATGAGGAGGAGCTGTCATTACTAAGCCACATTGAATGTGGTCTCCAGTGAGAAAGTCAAGGATCCAGTTGTAAAGGGAGGTACAGAGGCCCAAGTTTTGGTTTGTTAAATATTAGTGAAGGGATGATTGTGTTAAATGTTGATCTGTAATCAATGTGGTGTATAGGGTGTGCAGAGAGGGGTAGCACCTCTGGCGGTGGGCTTGTCGTGATCTGCCAAAGTGCAGCTTATCCACCTTTGGTCCCCACATGCCACCCAGCTCTCCCTGTAACTCCAACTAACTGTTTGCCTGCGAGAGTGGCCATACCCCGGTACACCGCTTCGACAGGCAGGGTAAACCAGGTGAGGGTAGCCGGGAACCTTCAACGCCGGTGAGACAGGGATATGGCTACCCCAGCATGCGAAGCAAGTTCCAGCAGACTGGGTGGATGAGAACAACAACAAGATCCAATGGCCAAGAAGGTAGTGCTGCAACGCTTCGAGGAGGGTGAAGGGTGTGACAAGGCACAGAAGGTGTCATATCCATCCACTGCAGCCGAGGAGGTCTCTCCAGCTGTAATGAATTTTTTACCATTGGACCAAGATTTTTGAGGCTGAGAAAGTGGAACTGCCCAGTGCAATGTCTTTTTCACTATAAAACTCCTCCCACACAGGTTACGTCATTGTCGGAAACGATGGACATCAAAATATAAATAAGCATCAGCCTGACATAGATATTGTTGTCCAAGTGTTCCAAAGCTGAATGATGGCCAGTACGATTTCATCAGCTGTAGCCCTGTTGTGGCAAATTGCAGTGGATTCAGGTCCTACCTCAGGCAGAAATTAATTCCAGATAGATGTTCTTTTGACGTAGATGGGAAACTGACTGCAGAAGTGAGAAGAATGGCTCAAAAAGTGGCAGATGGAATTCAGTGTTGTATGATAGTGCATTTTGGTAAAAGGAACAATAGTGCAGACTATTATCTAAATGGGGGGAAGGTTCAAACATCAGAGGTGCAGAGGGACTTAGTCCTTGTGCAAGACTTCCAGAAGGTTAATTTACTGGATGAATCTGTGGTAAAGAAGGCAAATGAAATGTTGGCATTTATTTCAAGGGGAATAGAATATAAAAGCAAGGAGATAATGCTGAAGTTCTATAAGGCATGAGTCAGGCTGCACTTGATGTATTATCAACAGTTTTGTGCTCCATATCACAGAAAGGACATGTTGTCATTGGAGAGAGTCCAGAGGAGGTTCATAAGGATGATTCCAGGAATAAACGGATTAACATATGAGGAGCGTTTGGCAGCTTTGAGCCTGTACTCACTGGAATATAGAAGAATATGGGGGGATCTCATTGAAACAGCCTCACAATTGAGGGGTGACTTTTTAGAACAGAGATAAGGAGGAATTTTTTTAGCCAGCGTGTAGTAAATCTGTGGAATGCCATGCTACAGACTGCAGTGGAGGCCAAATCCATGGATATACTTGGCAGAAATTGATTGTTACCTGATCGGTCAGGGCATCAAGGGATATGGCAAGTAGGTAGGTGTATGGGGTTGAGTGGGATCAGGGATCTGCCGTGATGGAATGGTGGTGCAGACTCGATGGGCTGAATGGCCTAATTCTGCTCCTGTGTCTTATGGTCTTATGGTCTAATTTGAAAATGTCCTTGAAGACTCCAACCGGCACTGGTTATCAGTACCCTGCCAGGTACACCATAGGAGCCTGATACCTTGCAAGAGTTCTCACTCTTGAAGGACTTTATTATGTCAGTCTCCAAGACAGCGATCACAAAGTCAGAAGCTGTGGGGATTCACACAGGTATAGTTTTATTCTCCCTTTCAGAGTGTGCATAAAAATTGCTAAGCTCATTGGAGGAGTGAAGTGTCACTGCCATTTACACTGTTAAGTTTCACCTAAGCTGTTGACCACCTGATTGTACTGTATCTTCACATAGCTCTCACAATGGCCTTTCTTATGTCATACCTGGGCTTCTTGAAAGGTTCTGTATCGTCAGTAACCCAGGGAGACTGTGCATTGTATTGCATTTTGTTCCATACAGATAGGTTGCCAACAGTACTGAGTACCTTATATTTTCTTTCCAGCCCAAACAAAACACAACATGAAGCTAAATTGTCTCTCATCGTGACTGCAATTGTAATTAAGGTGGAATTGTCCTTCAAGTATATGAGATCCTTGCACAGCTCAGATAAATATTGATTTGTACAAAAGGTCAATAGCAGAATTGTGTTCAAGTGCCAAACTGCAGAGCAGAGACTACAATCACATACTGATTGCTCACAAGAGGTCAGTCTTAAAGCTTGCCATAAAAAGTCCATTGCTGATCTTCTGACATAACTGGGCTCCAATTTGCATCATAAATCCTAGCTGGTGAAACTGTTATTACTCCACTGTTGTAACCTATTGTATGCATCTTCAAAATCATTTGATTGACCCCCCTCTATCGATTTCTATAAGTAAGTATTAACACTGATGAATATTTGAAACAAAATGTTAAATTGTTCAGGCAAGTTTTTTAAGTAGTTAAACAGACAAAAAGATCCTGCAACGTTCTCTTTTCAGTCTGAATGTTTTATACTTAAGTCTCTGTAGAAGGTTTCCAGATCCTTTCTCTCAATTAGGACAATGGACAGATTTTCTCCTGTTTGGTTTTCAATTAGGGCAGATATTTTTCAACTGTTAGGTTCTGTCACTGGTATTTCAGCTCTGAAAGCAGTGTTTTACAGCAAGTCAACTCTCCACTGACCTTTGCTCTGCATTCTAGGGAAGCATCATGCCCCAGTCCAGCTCAGACAAGTACAGGACACCGAGATATTCTCAGACTGGAACCCAGGAACCCAAAACAAATCAGTTGTCAGTTATAGAGCCACCATAAGCAATTAAAAGTAGACATCATGTCAGAAGAAATTTAATTCAATCTAAAATTAAACTGCATATATTGTAAGGAAAAATGAAGAAAGCAGTAAATTAAGTAGGATCAGAGGTGGAGAGGGTCAGTAACTTTAAATTCCTGGCTGTCACTATCTCAGAGGACCTGTTCTGGACCCATCATATGAATGTAATTGCAAAGAAAGCACAACAGTGCCTCTTGATCCTCAGGAGCCCGCAGAAATTCAGCATATCATCAAAAACCTTGACAAACTTCTATAGACGTGTGGTGGAAATTGTACTGACTGGTTACGTTACGGCCTGGTATGAGAACACCAAAGCCTTTGAACTGAAAATCCGACAAAACATAGTAAAACCTGGGATTCTTGTATTTATAATTAGTGGCAAAGATAACAAAAGCTGGAAATTTGTACTAAATATTTACCAAACACTGATTATTTAGAGCAGTGCAATGCCCATTTCTTTAAGAAGTGTGACAAGCTCTTGGAGAGTGTGCAGATTCTTGATTTACAAGCAAGTTAACAGGAGTGCTATTTGTAATTTCAATAAGGTTCTCCTTGGAGAAGAGAAGTTACGTTGAGAGTTAATAGCAGTGTTAAAAACTACAAGAGCTTTAAATGTTTCCAGTGCCAATGTAGTTTGTAATCAGTTTACACAGGATTAAGGTAACTGACACTAAAACACAGGGGTGAGGTATATTTTATATATTGACTTGTCACAGACCAGAAGAGAAATGGAAGCTGATTTAACAATAATTTTGTTGTAGAATAAAGTTATAATAGGTTAGGAGGGCTCCTTCTGATCTGTATCCTTTTATGAAACAAGGCATTATAAAAATATACAATACCTAAGGAACCCATTGGACTTGTTACTTCTCTGAATGAGCTATCCAATCAATTCTACTCCCCTCATTCCTTCCCCTTAAACCTGCAAATTGTTCTTACTTTCTCTAGATCTGAAGCCAACAAGCCTTGTTCAGATTTCATATGATGGGGCTAGGGAGGCACTTTTTTTTATGAGGAGCAATGTGAGATAATTCTCCTCCCACTGATAAACTGGCAGAAGAGTGAGAATGTTTTCCACCAGAATCAAAATCGGCTTTTTTTTTAAATCATAACATATGTCTGTGAATAGCAGTAGTACAGTACAATGCACAAACATACAGTTTTTAAAAAAATATATTAAAATAAATAAGTATGAAAAAGAGAGCAAAATAGTGAAGTAGTGTTCATGGGTCATTCAGAAATATGATGACAGAGGGGATGCCACCTTCTTGAGGTAATGTCATTTGAAGATGTCCTCAGTGGTGGAAAGGCTAGTGCCCATGATAGAGCTGACTGAGTTTACAACTCTATGCAGCTCCTTTCAATCCTGCGCATTCGAGCCTCTGCACCAGGCGATGATGCAACGAGTTAGAATGCTCTCCATGGTGCATCTGTTGAGATTCTCTAGAGTGTTTGATGACGTTCCAAACCTCCTCAAACTCCTAATGAAATATAGCTACTGCCGTGCCTCTTCATGATTACATCAATATGTTGCCTTGTGATTCTTTGGCGATGGTGTCTATTTCGATAAGTTTGTTTAAGAGAACCACATTTCTAAAAATTTCCGTGCTTGCTTTGTGGTTGCCTGTGCCGGAACTCTGCGGTGTCCCAGTTAAAGTGATGTCCTTCTTAGTCTTCACGGTGCGAGATCAGCGGCAGTGGATCATGTCTCCATACTGCCAGTTGGTGTTCCCTAAGAGCCAAAGAAATGCGAGCCAAAAGTCAACTGAAGGGGTAGCCAATCAGGACTGAGGCAAGCAAATGAAGACCCATGTTAACGCAAGCACTCCCAGAGAGAAACACCAGCAACTGTATACTGAGGATGTCACCTCGACCAGTGCTGAAACATCTGCCAGCTAATTGCCAAGCTCGACGAACACCACACCATCAAATAATCAGAGATTTTGAAACCCAGAAACTTGACGATGCTTTCCATGGCTGCCCCTCAATGAAGTTCACAATCAGTTCCTTGGTTTTAGTAACGCTAAGTGCATGATCGTTATTACGACAGCATCAGTCAATTTATCTATCTCACTCCTGTACGCCTCCTCATCACCATCTGATGAAGGCCTTGGCGGGCAGGATTGAGGAAAGCCCCAAGGCATTCTACAAATATGTGAAGAGCAAGAGGATAAGACGTGAGAGAATAGGATCAATCAAGTGTGACAGTGGGAAAGTGTGAATGGAACCGGAGGAAATAGCAGAGGTACTTAATGAATACTTCACTTCAGTATTCACTATGGAAAAGGATCTTGGTGATAGTAGTGATGACTTGCAGCAGACTGAAAAGCTTGAGCATGTAGATATTAAGAAAGAGGATATGCTGGAGCTTTTGGAAAGCATCAAGTTGGATAAGTTGCCGGGACTGGATGAGATGTACTCCAGGCTACCGTGGGAGGCGAGCGAGGAGATTGCTGAGCCTCTGGCGATGATCTTTGCATCATCAATGGGGATGGGAGAGTTCCGGAGGATTGGAGGGTTGCAAATGTTTTTCCTTTATTCAAGAAAGGGAGTGGAGATAGCCCAATTATAGACCAATGAGTCTTACCTCAGTGGTTGGTAAGTTGATGGAGAAGATCCTGAGAGGCAGGATTTATGAACATTTGGAGAGGTATAATATGATTAGGAATAGTCAGCATGGCTTTGTCAAGGGCAGGTCGTGCCTTACGAGCCTGATTGAATTTTTTGAAGATGTGACTAAACACGTTGATGAAGGAAGTGCAGTAGATGTAGTGTATATGGATTTCAGCAAGGCATTTGATAAGGTACCCCATGCAAGGCTTATTGAGAAAGCAAGGAGGCATGGGATCCAAGGGGACATTGCTTTGTGGATCCAGAACTGGTTTTCCCACAGGAGGCAAAGAGTGATTGTAGATGGGTCATATTCTGCATGGAGATTGGGAAAAGGGAACAACATCTGCATCCTCCAGAACCTCTCCTGTCCCTATTGATGATGAAAAGATCATTGCCAGAGGCTCAGCAATCTCCTCCCTTGCCTCCCACAGTAGCCTGTGATACATCTCATCCAATCCCAGAGACTTATCCAACTTGATTTCCAAAAGCTCCAGCACATCCTCTTTCTTAATGTCTATATGCTCAAGCTTTTCAATCCACTGTAAATCATCCCTACAATTGATAAGATCCTATTCCATAGTGAATACTGAAGCAAAGTATTCATTAAGTCCCTCTGCTATCTTCTGCAGTTCCATACACACTTTTCCACTGTCACACTTGATTGGTCCTATTCTCTCACGTCTTATCTTCTTGCTCTTCACATACTTGTAGAATGCCTTGGGGTTCTCCTTAATCCTGCTCACCAAGGCCTTCTCATGGCCCCTTCTGGCTCTCCTAATTTCAATCTTAATTTCCTTCCTGCTAGCCTTATAATCTTCTAGATCTCTATCATTACCTAGTTTTTTGAACCTTTTGCAAGCTTTTCTTTTCGTCTTGACTGGATTTTCAACAGCTTTTGTACATCACAGTTCCTGCACCCAACCATCCTTTCCCTGTCTCCTTGGCCTACCTATGCAGAATGCCACACCAATATCCCTTGAACATTTGCCACATTTCTGCCGTACATTTTTCTGAGAACATCTGATCCCAGTTTACGCTTCCAAGTTCTTGCCTGATAGCTTCATATTTCCCCTTCCTCCAATTAAACAACTTTCCTAACTTGTCTGTTCCTATCCCTTTCCAATGCTATGATAAATGAAATAGCATTGTGATCACTATCTCCAAAATGCTCTCTCACTGAGAGACCTGACACCTGACCAGGTTCATTTCCCAATACCATATCAAATACAGCCCCTGCTCTTGTAGGCTTGTCTACATATTGTGTCAGGAAATCTTCCTGAACACACCTAACAAACTCCATCCCATCTAAACCCTGTGCTCTTAGGAGATACCGATAAATATTTGGGAAAATAAAATCTCCCACCATGACAACCCTGTTATTACTACACCATTCCAGAATCTGTCTCCCTATCTGCTCCTTGATGTCCCTTTTACTATTGGGTGGTCTATAATAAAACACAGTTATTGGCCATTTCCTGTTTCTAACTTCCACCCACAGAGACTCAGTAGACAATCCCTCCATGTCTTCCTCCTTTTCTGTAGCTGTGACACTATCTATGATCAGCACACCCCCACCTCTTTTGCTCCCTCTCTGTCCTTTCTGAAACATCTAAAGCCTGGCACTCTAAGTAACCATTCCTGCACTTGAGCCATCCTAGTCTCTGTAATGGCCACAACATCATAGATCCAAATACTGATCCACGCTCTAAGCTCATCCACTTCGTTCATGATGCTTCTCGCATTAAAATAGACACATCTCAAACCATTGATCTGAGCTTATCCCTTCTCTATCACCTGCCTATCTTGCCTCTCGCATTGTCTCCAAGCTTTCTCCATTTCTGAGTCAACTGCCCCTTCCTCTGTCTCTTCTGTTGGGTTCCCACTGAACTGTTGCTTGGATTTCTGGCATCTGCAGATTTTCTCCTATTTGTGGTGAGTGGCTTGGAGAGCAACTTCAAGATGGTGGTGTTCCCTGGCTTTTGAAGCCCTTGTCCTTCTAACTGGTTGTGTGTTTGGACAATGTTGTTTAAAAAGTTCCTACCTAGTATCCTGGAGATGGTACAAATTGCCGGTACTGTACGTTGGCGTGGAGTGAATGAATGGTCGAGGATAGGCTGCCCAATAAGCAGTCTGATATATGTCCTATGTATGATTAGAGTAAAATACTATATGAGTATTTAATGAATCATTATCAGTTTGAGGGAGGCCATATTGTTGAGAAGCAAGAATAGAAAGAAAGACAATGGTGCCAGCTGAAGTAACTAAGAAAAGATTTGGGGGGATCTAATATTGTTCAGCCAATGAGAGGGTATGGGCACAAACAATGCAGTATATCTCACTCCAAAACCTGATACAGATGACAGATTCTGTCATAAATCAAGGTGATTTTATCAGTATACATTATCTACCTGTCATAGAACTACTTACTACATGGTCTCTTGTGCCTGGTCATAGGTGATCCCATATCTGTAATTTTTGCAAACACTTCATCTCTTTCTTTGCTATGTTAACTCATATACATAGTTTGTCATTGGTTATGAGTTGCAGTTTTGTTACAGAGTGGTGCGGAGTGATATTGAATATTGGTTCATCACCAAGTTGGGTTACAGGGAGTAACAATAGGAGACTAATTGGCTAAGTAATTCCTTGCTGGCTCTTTGTAGAGAAATCTAACTATTACCTTTCCCCTGTTCCACCTCCAAATCTTCACGTATTTATTTCCGATGAGTGTCTAACCAGTCATTTTGGATAACTACCCAAATTAATTACATGGTATCATTAACTTCTCTCATTTTAGACAAGAGGGCGGTGCATCATCACAGCAGTGTAGCTGAGGAAGTGGAAGCATAACCAAAACCTCTGAGCATGCATGAAAAACAGGTCCTGCAAACCATGAGCTGGCAGGCAGGTAAATATGGGGAACGGCTGTGCCTGGGATGCTTGGGACTTGGGAAAGGGGTGGCAGTGGAAGCCTTAGTGCTTTTTCAAGAAAGTCAAAGGACTATCAAACCTTTGAAATCAGTGTCAATATTTTATTTAAAGATTTGTTTTAATGACACGTGTCTTTTTAATAAAGCACCAGTCTTCTTCTGTTCAACACGAGTGAATCTGCAAATGCTGGAAATAAATAAAAACACAAAATGCTGGCAGAACTCAGCAGGCCAGACAGCATCTATGGGAGGAGGTAGTGACGACTTTTCGGGCCGAAACCCTTCATCAGGAGTGAAGTAACATGGGATGGTCGAGGGGGAATAAGAAGTGGGGGGAGGGATGAAGTAGAGAGCTGGGAAGTGATAGGCTGGAGGGAAATGGGCTAGCATCCTCCCATAGATGCTGTCTGGCCTGCTGAGTTCTGCCAGCATTTTGTGTTTTTATTAGTCTTCTTCTGTTCCTATGTTTAACTCTGTACAGGGATTACATGTGCATTCTGCAGCGTTTGACAATAGCTCGCAGCCTGAATCTTGCTCCGAATTAGCTCAAGTTGTTTTCTAATTAAAGGCTTTTTGCATAAATAGATATTCTTAAAGCACTAATTATATCTTCTGGGATACCTTGAAAATTGAAAAGAATCATTATGCATTACATTTATTAAAATCCATGTCAATAAACTTACATTTATTAACCGTCAGCTTCCATGATGTCCAATTCAACAAAAGGCAGGGAGTTGAGTTGATACCTCCTGCTCGTGGCAGCTGCTCATGGCCATCGAAAGCACCACAATTCTGACTCAAGTGGATTACTCCGTAGGTCACTGGCACTTTGGGCCAGAACAGCTAAGTTAACTTTCAGACCTAGATCATTTGTCAATGCAAGATGTAGATCTATAAGCTTTTTAATAGAAAAGGGAAAGGATGAAAAGTAGAGGAAACACAAACACATACACGAAGGAAGATATGGGATAGCTATTCAACTTTTACATTTGGAACAGAAAATGGTGGAAGTGATATTAACATGTGAAACTAGGAGGGATTAGGAAAGAAATTCAACTTTCATGCCTAATGCCTCAGTGAGGCTGCAACATGGGGTGGGGAGGGAGCATTTCTTTTCTACTGTTACTCAAAAAGGTCAGAAGATCTGTAAATAAAAAGTAACAAATTTGTCAAAACAGTAACTACTGGAGGAACTCACCTATGGAGGGAAATGGATAGTCAATGTTTTAGGTCAAGACACTTCATCTGGACTGAAAGAATGAGATGTGATAGCTAATATAAAGAGGTGAGGCAAAGGGTGGAGAAGAGTCGCTAAGCAATAAGTAGATCCAGGTGAGGAAGGAGGATCGGAAGATGGAAAAGGGAAGAATGGAAATGACAGCAGGGACAGGGAGTTGATAGGTGGAGACAACAATCTATCAAAACTTGCCTTTGCTTGGATAAAAGTTCATCCTTCAATGGAATGGAATTTTAGTACTCAACCATAGTGTTATATTGAGTGTTTAGTGCATTTGTTAATTTTCTGACATGGACTTTGAAATGCCATGAGAAGAATTCAAGGCAGCCTTTTTCAAGAGTGAAATGATATAAAATGATGAAAACTCTGGTGAGTTAGATATGAAAATAACATGTCATTGTAATGGCATCAAAATGTGATTACAAGGTTAACTTTCGTGGCTTTAGTGGATTTCCAGTCAAGATGCCGCCTGAATACAATGCTTCTTTGGTTGACATCTTCTGGATAGATCATGAATCCATATGTTTCAGTTGTTTTATGTCTTTTACACTTGTTTTTTTTTGTCTTGAGTTTGATTCTAGAACTGTTGGAGCCTGTGATTTGGAGATCACAGTTTGGAGATCGTTTGGGTGCTGCAGAGCTCTGCAGTCTCCGAAGGAATTCCAGGAGGCAGAGGCAGCATAGGGGAACCTTGTGGAGAGAAGGCTGCAAGATGATGATCCACTCCATTACACTGATTAAAGCTTCCATTGTTTGCTCATTAAATTGATGAGGGAGATTGAAATGCCAACAGTCTGCCTTCCTATTGCTGTGGCATCATTCTGCAGTTGGAGCAGGGAGACTGCTTTAATATTGCTAGTGAGATCACTCTGCTATGGAAAGGAAGAAATGTTGCCCAGATTTTCTGCATTTTGGATGTGGACTTGGACTGTGGACTCATTTTCAGTCTTATGGTCTTTTTGTATTCTGTGTTTATCACCCAATCTTTATTGTTTTTCTTATGTACAGTAACGGTAGACAACAGGTCGTGTGCAGAAGGCCAAGGCACACACTGTTAGTTAAGTATTCATAACTGTGTGTGTGTTTAGTGTCTGTTTTGCCCTGCCACTTTGGGCACTCAGTTTAAACAAGTATGTGTTATCAAGTTTAGCATGTGACTTTTAACCCATTAACTATTTCTATATTTGCACTACTTCCTTAATTTAACTATTTTATATATATATACATATATTAAACAAATTTCACGATATATGCCAGTGATACTAAACCTGATTGAGATTCTGTAAACCTGGGATTTTAACATTACCTGCTTTATACACATATAGCTCATGTGACTGGTAATCTTTGTTTTGAACAGCACAGTTGTTTAGGTAATACTGTAGGTTTTCATAACTAAAACAAAGTGAGGTGTTTTATGTTCATTCCTGGGATGGCAGGACTTTCCTATGAAGAAAGACTGGATCGACTAGGCTTATACTCACTGGAATTTAGAAGACTGAGGGGGGATCTTATTGAAACATATAAAATTCTAAGGGGATTGGACAGGGTAGATGCAGGAAGATTGTTTCCGATGTTGGGGAAGTGCAGAACGAGGGGTCACAGTTTAAGGATAAAGGGGAAGCCTTTTGGGACCGAGATGAGGAAAAACTTCTTCACACAGAGAGTGGTGAATCTGTGGAATTCTCTGCCACAGGAAACAGTTGAGGCCGGTTCATTGGCTATATTTAAGAGGAAGTTAGATATGGCCCTTGTGGCTAAAGGGATCAGGGGGTATGGAGAGAAAGCAGGTACAGGGTTCTGAGTTGGATGATCAGCCATGATCATACTGAATGGCTGTGCAGGCTCGAAGGGCTGAATGGCCTACTCCTGCACCTATTTTCTATGTTTCTATGTTTCTATGTCTAAGGAACGCTGCAACATATTGTATTGAACTCCAAAACCTAAATCAAAAGTGTGCTAAAAGTCCTTTATGTAATTATGTCATCACATCAGACCAGCCTCTTAAAGTGAAACCCTCACTCAGTCGGTGGTTATGAACTACATACATTTCCACCAATTACATTACCCTACACAGACCCCCCTCCAAGAATTCACTAGAAGTGGCATTGTGAGCTTGCCTGGAGCTAAGATGAGCTGCCCGGCTTGGATCCTATACTTCACAGGTGAAGGAACAGCAAGTGCCTCAGGCTCATCCGCAGGTGTGTTGACACATATATGGTCGTATCGCATGGTAACAGAGTCCTCCAAATCCAGGTAGGCAAATTTAAGGCAATCGACCGAAATATGTTCAGGTTTACCCCTCTGATCTATGATAAACGTCTTTTCTTTCCGACCAAAATGTGGAACTATCCATTGTAAGGGGGTTTAAGGGGATGTTGGTGTGCATCATGGTGGACAAAAACAAATGAGGTGGAATGTAGGTCAACAGGAACCCAAATGTGCTGTACGCCACGATGGGAAGTAGGAATAGGTGAAAGGGAATTGAATTTACTGAGGAAAGTGGAATGCTGTTGAGAGGCCGACCAGGCAGTTGAGGTGTTAGGAATGAAGCTACTTGCCACTCATAATGGCTGCCATATACCAACTCAGAATCAGAATCAGGTGTATTATCATTGGCTTGTGTTGTGAAATTTGTTAACTTAGCAGCAGCAGTCAGTGCAATACATAATATAGAAAAATAATTAATAATAATAATATTAAATAAGTAACTCAATTATAGTATACATATATTGAATAGATCAAAAATTGTGCAAAAAACAGAAATGATATATATTTTAAAAAGTGAGGTAGTGTTCAAGGGTTCAATGACCATTTAGGAATTGGATGGCAGAGGGGAAGAAGCTGTTCCTGAATCGCTGAGTGTGTGCCTTCAGGCTTCTGTACCTCCTACCTGATGGTAACAGTGAGAAAAGGGCATGCCCTGGGTGCTGGAGGTCGTTAATAATGGACGCTGCCTTTCTGAAACACCATTCCTTGAAGATGTCCTGGGTACTTTCTAGGCTAGTACACAAGATGGAGCCGTTTAAATTTACAACCCTCTGCAGCTTCTTTCAGTCCTGTACAGTAACAACTCCCTCCCCACCCCACTGTACCAGACAGTGATGCAGTCTGTCAGAATGCTCTCCAAAGAAGATTTTGAGTGTATTTGTTGACATGCCAAATCTCTTCAAGCTCCTAATGAAGTATAGTTGCTGTCTTGCCTTCTTTATAACTGCATCAATGTGTTGGGATCAGGTTAGATCCTCAGAGATCTTGACATCCGGGATTTTGAAACTGCTCACTCTCTCCAATTCTGATCCCTCTATGAGGATTGGTATGTTTTCCTTTGTCTTACCCTTCCTGAAGTCCACAATTAACTCTTTCATCTTACTGGTGTTGAGTGCCAGGTTGTTGCTGCAATACCACACCACTAGTTGGCATATCTTGCTCCTGTACACCCTCTCATCACCATCTGAGATTCTAACAACAATGGATGTATTATCAACAAATTTATAGATGGTATTTGAGCTATGCCTAGTCACACAGAGCAGTATAGAGAGAGTAGAGCAGTGGGCTAAGCACACACCCTTGAGGTGCACCAGTGTTGATCGTCAGCGAGGAGGAGATATATCACCAATCTGCACAGTTTGTGGTCTTCCATTTAGGAAGTTGAGCAGAGGGAGGTACAGAGGCCCCAGTTCTGTAATTTTTCAATCAGGATTGTGGGAATGATGGTATTAACTGCTGAGCTATAGTCGATGAACAGCATCCTGACTTAGCCACAAATGACTGCAAATCCACTTTTGGAGCTGTTCTGAGCTCAGAAACCTGTACATTGAGTAAACTTGTACATATATTATTTGATTAAGCATTCTTGTTTGTTTAAGTAATTCACTTTAGGTTATATGTTAATTGCATATATCGTCATGCTACCATGTGATACATGCATGCCTTACTTTAAGTAAACTTGAAGTTAGACCCGTACTTTAGACTCCTGTGTCTTCTTCTGAATTAATTTAATGTTTTGAAGTTATAAACCTTAATATTGGTGATGAGGTAGTTTAAAAATGAACCCGAGGCAGTGAGCGACCTGTTAAAGTGCAGCAAGTCATTCGAAATAACTGCAGCGAAGAACGTCAAGTAAGCTACACAGCCCAGCACCTACAGACCATCAAAGCAGACAAAAAATTGAAGATTTCATGGGTTCATAAAGAAAAAGGAAGGTTTCAGAGGTTCATGACATGAGTACCAAGTGATAATAACCATTAAGAAAATCAGAAATGGCCAGCTATACTGGAAAGACTAATGAGTTTGATTACACAATGGGTAACTGGCTCATGGATACTGAGCTATTAGAAGTGTATTTTGAAGCAAATGAAATAACCAGTGAGAAACGAGTACCAATTTTGCTAAGTGCATTGGGTTCAAAGGCATACAGTTTCCTTCAAAATTTGATTGCAACCAAACCATCAGAAATGAACTTTGCTGCTATTGTAAAAGTAATGAAGGAACACTTAGAACCAAACCCATTGTTAATAGCAACATGCTTTACGAGGGGTGATTGATAAGTTCATGGCCTAAGGTAGAAAGAGTCAATTTTAGAAAACCTAGCACATTTATTTTTCAACATAATCCCCTCCTACATTTACACACTTAGTCCAGCAGTTGTGGAGCATACGGATCTTGGACCTCCAGAAAGTGTCCACAGCAGGTGTGATTGTTAAGTCATGGCCTAAGGTAGAAAGAGATGAGTTATACAGGTCTCGTTACATGCACATGCAGATCAACTCTTTGAGTGATTATGCAGAAAGTTCGAAGTTAATAACTCATCTCCTTCTATCTTAGGCCACAAATTTATCAATCACCCATGCTGTGGACACTTTCTGGAGGTCCAAGATCCACGTGCTCCACAACCGCTGGACTAAGTGTGTAAATGTAGGAGGGGACTATGTTGAAAAATGAATGTTCTAGGTTTTCTAAAATTGACTCCTATCTTGGGCCACAAACTTATCAATCACCCTTCGTGGGTTTCATAAGCAGAATCAAAAAGATTTATTTCAGCATACGTGGCTGAAATAAAGAGATGTCTGACCATTGTCAGTTCAGTAATGGGCTTTAATGACACACTAAGAAATCATTTTATTTTTGGAATCTGACAAGAAAGCTTAAAAAAACAGCTCCTAACTGAAGTACAACTTACATTTAACAAAGCAGTTGAAATTGCTGTTTCAATGAAAACCACAGACAGAGACTCAACTGAATTGTAAACAGGAATGAAAGTGAGTATGAACAAAATTGCAGTGTCTAAACAGACACCAGCCTGGCTGAACAAATTGTGTTTGTTCACAGTATGAGTAAGTATGGGGACGCCTGTGAGCAGCATGTTCTTGTTTGAGAACAGACTGGCCACTATGCTCAAAGATGCCCTTGGGCCAAAGTAACTTTGATAACAGTTTCCGCCTCCACTGCCATCAGCACCATAGACTACACAGTTTAAATAATCTTTTCCTGAACTGTATTTAAGAACTTGTATGATTTTAGCTATGCCCATTGTAAAATGCCACCTGATGAAAGCCTGCATGTAATTTTTCTTTGATAGCTTTCCCTCCCGATCTGAGACAAAAAACAAAGTGGAAAGGGTTAGTGGATATGTGATATATGCATGTCGCAGTGGCACAGCTACCTTTACTCCTGCTCTGCCCAAGCAGATGAATCTTTTTGCCTTAATAAAAGCTTGCATCCTTGCAACCAGTGCACTGAATCTTGTTATGCCTTAGGAGTAGCACATGACAATGGACAATTATGGAACCTACATAACTCTTCGGAACTTCGATAAACAAAGTGAATGTTCTCTTCCTTTTCAATTACTTACTGCTATTGCTGTTATAAACTCTGCGGCTCATAGTAATGGGAAGGATCAAATACTAGAGGGAACAAACGAGCTGACTCCTTTGCTAAGGCAACAACTGCAGATCTTTGTGGCCATGTAGCACTCCAATGTGATCTAGTAAAATAACAGTGTGATGCGTCAGTAACTGAAAAGACTTTATGAACTAAAGCACATTATGTGTAAAACCATAAAGGATGATGGGTATAATCAGAAATGAGAGATTCTCGACCATAGCAACTGCATGATTTACCAAAGACGTAATCCTGAAAGACACTGCTGGTATCTGCACTGCTTGGCCCTCTCCCTTGAATTCATTTGTGCTTCTTTAAATGGACTTGTACGGTTACCTAAATGTATGGGTTGTGATTATGCACCTGTTATTGTGTTGTTATCTCCACGGGTAGAAGCTTATCAAACTCAAAAAATGATGCTGTCCGTGTTCCTAAATTTTATTAAGAGAATTTATTCTTAGGTTTAAGATCCCTGAGAAAAATCTCATGATAATGGTCCTCACTTTACCTGCACAGTTATATAAGGACTAACAAAAGCCTTATAGTGTAAGCACCATTTCACATGCCTTTACCAGCATCATCAATCTCACATGGTAGCTGAAAAACAGAACAGGGCCCTGAAAAACAGTTCAAAGTAAAATTACTATCAAAGTACATATATGTCACCATATAGAAACCTGAGATTCATTTTTCTTGAGGGCATACTCAATAAAGCAGTAGTAGAATAATAGCCATAAGAGAAACAACAAAAAACTGCACCAATTTGGACTTCATCCACTGTGTAAAAGACAACAAACTGTGCAAATACTAAAAGATAGAAATAATAATCATAAATAAGCAATAAATATCAAGAACATGAGATGAAGAGTCTTTGAAGTGAGTCCCTTGGTTATGGGAACATTTTGGTGATGGGGCAAGTGAAGTTGAGTGAAGTTATCTTCTTTGTTTCAAGACCATGATGGTTGAGGGGTAATTGTTCCCGAACATGGTGAGGCTCCTGTACCTTTTTCCTGAAGGCAGTAGTGAGAAGAAGGCATGGCCTGGGTGGTGTGGCGCTGCTGATGATGGATGCTACTTTCCTTTGACAGCACTCTGTGTAGCTGTGCTCAATGTTGGGGAGGGCTTTACCTGTGATGGGACGTATTCACTACTTTTTATAGGATTTTTCCATTCAAGGTCATTGGTGTTTACATACCAGGCTGTCAATATGCTGCTACACTACCTATCTATAGAAGTCTGACAAATTTCTGATATCATGTGAATCCATGAACTCCTAAGGAAGGAGAAGTGCTGCCATGCTTCCTTCATAATTGCACTTACGTGCTGGGCCCAGGACAGATCGTCTGAAATAATAACACTGAGGTGTTTAAGATTGTTGACCCACTTCACCTCTGAACCTCCGATGATGTCCGGCTCATGGACTTCTGATTTCCTTCTCCTGAAGTCAATAATCAGCTCCTTGATCTTGCTGACATTGAGTGAGATGTTGTTGTCATGGCACCACTCAGCCAGATTTTCAATCTCCCTCCTATATGCTGATTTGTCACCATCTTTGCTTTGGCCATCAGCAAACTTGAATACGGCATTACAGCCGTGCTTATCCACACAGTCATAAGTATAAAGTGAGCAGTGCTGGGGTTAAGCACACAGCTTTGAGTGTACCTGTGCTGTTGATGGGAAACATGGAGGAGATGTTATGGCAAATTCTAACTCACTGGGATCTGAAAGTGAGGAAATCAAGGATCCAATTGCACAAGGGGGTATTAAGGCCGAGCCTTGGAGCTTATCGATTAGTTTTGAGGGGACAATAGCATTTAATACTGAGCTGTAGTCGATAAAGAACATCCTGATGTATGCACCTTTGTTGTCCAGATGTTCCAGGGTTGAATGAAGAGCCAATGAGTTGACTTCTGCTGTGGACTTGTTGCTGTGGTACGCAAATTGGAGCAGATCTAAGTCGCCTCTCAGTTGATATGTTTCGTCACGAGCCTCTCAAAACACTTCAACACTGAGGACGTAATCACTACTGGATGATAATCATTGAGGCATTCTTCTTAGGCATTGGTATAATTAAACCCTGCCTGAAGCAGGTGGGTATGTCAGTCTGCCGAAGTGAGAGGTTAAAGATTTTAGTGAACACTCCAGCCAGTTGATCAGCACAGATCTTTAGAACTTGGCCAGGTACCCCGTCTAGGCCAGATGGGTTCACCCTCCTGCAGGTTGCTCACATGTCGGCCTGATAGGATCATTGCGGGCTGTGGGAGTTCATGATGGTATCTCCATGTTTTGATGGTCAAAACGAGCATCGGAGGCATTGAACTCATCTTGAAGCAATGCCCTGTTGTCACCTATGTTGCTTGATTTAATTTTAAAGGAGGTGATCATTTCCAACCCCTGCTACAGCTGTCAAGCATTCTTCATTGATCCAAGTTTAGTTCGGAATTGCCACTTCCGGAAATGGCTTTCCGGAGATCTCTTGTAACTTTCCTGATCACCAGAATTCAATGCCTCTGATCTGGCCCTCAGCAGATTGTGGATCTCATGGTTCATCCAAGGCTTCTGGTTGGGGAAGACTCTGAATGACTTTGTGGGAACACACTGATCTACAACTGTTTTACTGTTTTAATAAAGTCAGTGTCAACCATGTGTCACGGTCCTGACTGTTAATTCCCCACTTGCTCCTAAGTCCCTTTGATTGTGCCACAGTTCCGACCGTTAATTCTCCATTTCCTCCTAATTTCCTTTGATGGCGGCACATCCGGTTTTCATCAAGACCTGCAGCATAAGAACCCCAGCTTTGCAGCCACTAGTTGCCGGATTGTTGGTTTTGCCAGTATGGTAATTAACATTTCCCGGCTTCTTAGGATTGTGTGTTCTGTTTCGCTTCAGTACTGAGATTTACCTGTGCAACTCAATCTCTCCAAGTCAAGATAAGTTTTCTAAGTTCAACTCCAGTACCGAGGTTTACCTGTGAGACTCCGTTTCTCCGAGTCAAGATAAGGAATCCAAGTTTACTCCAGTTCTGAGGTTTACCTGTGAAACTCCATCTCTCCGAGTCAAGATAAGGAATCCAAGTTTACTCCAGTACCGAGGTTTACCTGTGAAACTCAGTCTCTCCGAGTCAAGATAAGGATTCCAAGTTTACTCCAGTACCGAGGTTTACCTGTGAAACTCAGTCTCTCCGAGTCAAGATAAGGATTCCAAGTTTACTCCAGTACCGAGGTTTACCTGTGTAATTCCATCTCCCCGTGCTAAGAAAAGTTTTGTCTGCCGCTTCCCTTTCTATGTTCTGTGTCAAGATAAGTTCTGCCTGTTTCCTGTCTTCCTGCACTCCCTCCTGTTTGTCGTTCAACGCTCACGCCCACAACTGCATCCCAACTCAATCTCCGTGCCTGTGTCCTGCATTTGGGTTCGCCTCGTTCGTTGCAACACCATAGTGTATTCATTCCATTCTACAGATGAGTCCTTGAACACAGCCCAGTCCACCAACTCAAAGCAAACCCATAGCTGTTCCCCTGCCTCCTGTGATTACTTATTTGTTGTCTTAGTTGTCCTCATTTCTGGAGCTTTGCTCTTTAGCCTCAGCCTGTATGCAGGTAGGAGAAGCCTAGCCAAATGGTCAGATTTACTGAAGCGTGGTCTGGCATTCCTTACTGTAGTATAACAGTGGTCTAGTGTGTTGGGACCTCTGATGCTACAGGTTATATGCTGATGGTAACTGGGCGAGCCTAATTTGAAATGCATCGGAATGCACTCTTTCTTGTTTGGAGATGGCATCATGCAGTATCTCAAGCACTTAATTATAGTCAGCCACTGATAACATGTAAGCTGCAGAACAAGATTATGGATGAGAACTCTCTAAGTAAATAGAATAGATGGCATTTGACTGTTAGGTGTTCAAGGGAGGAGTACCAGTTTAACAAAACTGCCAAATCAGAGCAGCATGGAAATTTTATCATGGAGCTCACACCTCCACCTTTTGCCTTTACCAGTCAGCAGTTATGTCCATGCTGTGAACTGAGAAGCCTTCAGCTCCAATCTCTCTACCTGGCATGTTGGAAGAAAGTCATATCTCATTCAAACATAGAACACAAAAATCTTCATTTCCCTGCAGTTACAGCAATCTTGCTCTCAGGTCTGAAATTTTGTTCTTCAGCGACTGTTATGGTTGTTAACAAGATGCTGGGAAGAGGGGGCTCATCCCTCTGCTTTTCAGCCTGGCTTGGAGTCCCCTGCTCCTGACCTTGGTGATGGACCTTCATCCGCTTAAGGTGCTGTACCTGCTTGTTTGAGAGTTAAGTGCCAAATCCTTCATAAGATTGTGAAATCTGTAGATCCTTAAGTTGATTTTCAAGTACATTAATTAAAGGAAAATTACGTACTGCAGATTGCAGTGAGGGTTATTCAAAAGAGATTTAATTAGAAGTACTGTCCAGAGCCTGCAGAACGTTGCCAAGGTTCACCAGTGCCATCTCGCCAGGTTATCTAAATTGTGTGATGAGATCAAACTCAAGTGGCCAGAGGTGATTCCACTGGCCCCCATGACTTTGTGCTGTGCTCCAAACTATGTAACAGACCTATCCACATATGAGATAGTTTTGGAACATCCCATGTGCTTGCCAATTGCCCCTTAATTAAACAGATATACCTCCATATTATGAGTGAAAGCATGTTGCATTATTGTATAACACTAACAAAAGCTCTTAGAGGTTCCCATCGGTAGGTTCTTGAAGCCCAGAACTTAGCTGCCGAATGGAAAGTCGTCATGGATATACACCTTACACATTAAGCCAGCAGTAACACCAAACCTGGCTTCACATGACCAGAAGAAAGTTGATGATAAAGACCAATGGACTGAACTCTTGACCTTTGCTATTTGCCAACTTAAATAACACTATGCATTAAAACTTCTTGGTAATCTGGTCATCTGTTTTTCTGCCTAAATGCAGAAGTATCTCACACACGAATACTCCTAACACTTCTCTTCGCCTTAGTCATGATATGCATCACACAGTAACTGGTCTGGTTGTTTGGTGTGCTCTAGAGAGGGCCTATACATACAGAAGGTGGCTTGCCAAAAGGTTTATACCCTGGAATGTAGTGTTTGATTCTGTGTTTTACTTTAACAACACAATTTGAACTGTAAGGGAGCACACTACTCTTGGGAATGACTCTTGCAAATGCAACTGTTTTGAAGGATGATATCAACCTACTTACAACAGCTGCATAGCTTCCCTGCTCCAAAGCTGCTTCATGGGGATAGGGGTGAACTACGTCACCGTAACCATCAAGAGACGGGTCTAGTCTTGGTTAACAATAAGTGTAATATCTGTATTGCCGATGACCCTCTGAATTCCATTAACAGTATTGTGGCACACCAGGGCGACAGGGGGAAGGGCATGGTCAACAGCCTGCCTCAACATTCCTAATGTCTGGTGCTATGTATTGTTCTTGTGTTAAAATGCTTTTGTGGGATTGTGGTGGGATTTTCAAGTCCATGCATTGTTATGTTTTCGTTTGGGTTATACAGTTATTCACACGTGTGTTTGCGGGTGACCCTGACTGTTACCAGGGTGCGTGATACCACCTCCCCTGTCTGTATGTGCCTCTGTGGGTTCTCTCCCTGGGTCACAGCACCCAGTCCGGCTTTGCGTTTATCACAATAAAAACAGTTGTTGAGTTAAACAAGTTCTCTCGTCTGTCATCATGGACCGAATACTTGCCACATTGGTGTCAGGAGTAGGATTAGAAATTGATGGAGAGGTTGAACAGCTATGACAGCGGATGGCGCGCCTTAAGAAAGGTGAGGGACTGAGTAGTATGCCTCCCCTGCACCCCCGGGGCTGAGCTCCTGAAAAGAGGACGCCCACCTGGAGGGAAAACCTGAGAACCGAGCATTGTGCCTTCCCAGGGAACCCTGAGGGGGCGAGTGCATCCAGGCTCCACAACCCCGGGGGACACAGCGAAGTGCATCACCCACCTCCCTTGCTGCCTGCACTGGAAAATGCTAGATGCTGCAGCCATGGGAGCATGGGCAACTTGGCAGACTCCGCCAAAGCACGAGGAAGACCAACGGGTCTCAGCAATTCACACCAGAGGGTCCTCCCTGAAGCTCACCAGGTACAACAGTGCCAGCCGCCTGGTGCGTCAAAGTTGCTGCATGGCTCAACGGGTGGAGCCCCACCAAGTCAACGATGCACCTTGCCCTGGCGCTGGAGAGGTTGGATTAAAGGGCCCTGGTAGCGCCCCTGAAGTGGCATTTCAGACAGAGGCCATTGGAGGAAGCAATGAGGGAAGAACTGGGCAGCAGGTGACGCTGTGTGGAAGAAAGCCTGGGGGTGGTCGCAGTAGATCTCTGCCACTGTACTCGACATGGCTACCCAGAGTTCCCTCCCATGGCCCAGGAAGAGCTTGCCCTCCACGCCTTCGTACAGGCGCTGACCCCGGAGCGCCATTGGCAGCATGTTTGCCTGACATCATCATCATGGCTGGACGAGGCGCTGGCAGAGGCGGAGAGGGCAGAAGCAATTTTAGCCCCCTCCCAGGTGATCCAGCATCACCTCACAGATAGCGAGCCTGGGCTTGTGTCACCAGGATGGTGGGGGAAACTGATGACGAGGAGCCCATGAGGCAGGTATGAACAGCGCCTCACCGGCCCTCCTGCATGCGATGGAGTGATCTCTGGAACCGATGTGGTGAGGCAGGCCATTTGGCCTGGGACTACCCCACACCAGCATCACATTGCCCCAGTGCAGCTGTCGGGAAATGCACGATCTCTCCATTGTTGTCTGTCCAGATGAGACTTTTGGGTGAAGAGCAAGGCTTATACATGAAGTGCATGATGGAGGGCATCAGATGCTGTGCATTGGTAGACACGGGGTCAACCATCACCATCATCCATCGGGCGCCCTTCCCAATGTGGACCAGCCAATCCTATCTGGGTGGAAAACCACAGCGGTCCATTTGGGCACAGTCACCAGTGCCTGTGCAGCAGTGAGAGAGAAGAGGTGGCAGCGCATTGCAGTAGTGAAAAATCACAGTGGGGCATGAGGTTAGGCCAGTCCATCATCTTTGCCCAGACCTGCTGTCCCACCTGATGAATGTGACATGGGACATCACTCAACCTCAACACTGAAGCCGCGGTCCTCCGGCAGGGCAGCTCCCGAGAGCCACCCCAGCAACCACCGCTGGTCTCTCACCGGCCCGCTGCGGCGAAGCACACCCCACAGTGGCCCAACGCAACATAGCGGGACCAGGGCCAGGCAGCGGTCCTGGCATTTTAGGTGGCAGCTGGCAGCGAGGTTAGGCTGCCCTACCGTTGATAAGCAGCTGCGCAGCGAGCAGGTGAGCAATCCCGTGCTGGGCCAGGTGAGCGTGGGATGGCGGCTGGAGTGGACGGAGGTCTTTGCGCTGGATCCAGAGGGGCACGTGGGAGGTGCATGACGGGTGGTCGCCGTTCCAGCAGTGGCCATTTTCTGACGATGACAGACATCTCTTGCAGCTGGTGGCTCCTGAGGGCTCCGCACCACATTGCTGCGGTAGACTGGTGGGGGGGAGTCCGGTACGGGGCGGACATGGAACTGTTCACGCACTGCTGCAACGTTTGCACGTCTTAGAAGGGGCCGGGCCTCCAGTCTAGAGCAGAGGAACGTAGTGGGGACCCGAGTACGGGTCTACAGCCCCACTCAGAAGAAGGGACTGCAGGTGCCCTGCCTCATGTCCCCCCTGTCAACCACCACCAGGACTTTTTGGACTTTGTTGTGGACTCTGGGGACAGTGTGGCTCTCCGGGTTGGGGGTGGGATGGTGATCGGCAGCCCATCCCAGCTTTACTAGTGACCAGTGCTATTTATTGTTCTTGTGTTAAAATGGTTTCATGGGGTTATATGGGATGTTCAAGTTCATTTATTGTTACATTTTAGCTTGGGTTACACAATTATTCGCTTGTATGCTCCTGGGTCACCCCGACTGCAACGGAGGTGTGTGATAATCACCTCCCTGCCTGTATGTGGCTCAGTGGGTTCTCATACCAGGTCATTGCATCCGGTCTATTTTTGTGTTTATCACAATAAAAACGGTTGCTGAGTTAAACAAGCTCTCTCATCTGTCATCATGGACCAAATGCTTGCCACAGTATTTACCAGGGTTTTTGCCGACAGGCCTATAATTGGCTGCCAGTGGTACCTTTTCTTACATGGGAACATTGGCCTAAACCAAAGCAATGGAGGGCTTGTTATCTGGCCTACATTGTACCATCTGCATCATTCTTTGTGGGGCTGTCATCGAAGGACTATAGAGACTGAATGTTTCTGCATTGCCGTCCTCCTTTTCTAGGAACCTGCCAGACTGGCTTGTGAAAGAATTAACATGGCCTCAGCACTGCTGGAGAAACTGGCTCCTAACACAGCCTTAGCACACCATGGTGTGAGCCAAGCCAGCAGTGACATTACTGCATGGAAAGCTGTCAATCTGCACTGTAGCTCTTCAAAACCGACCAGCATGGGACTTTCTGTTGCCATTACTAGTCAGGGGTTTTGCATATACGCCCCTGATGAAACTGTCATGGAGTTCAGAAACTCGGCACTGTTGAAATTCACTACGATATATGTTGCCTTCTACAATACAATGAGGAAAGTATGTGGAAGTTCCAGTAAGGCAAGGGTTAAACACAATGTCAGGGCAAGGATAGCCGGGTGGAGTGGGTGGGGGGCAGTTGTCCTTTGAAGTGAGACCACCAGAGATACCTCTGCTTACTACAAACAAAATAGTTGGAGGTGTCTGTGACAGTGTGTATTCAAGCCAGATGATTGAGGCCTCTGTAGAGAGACTTTTCTAGAAAGGTCTTCCTAAAAGGAATTCCTAAGAAAGGAATTCAGACATGTACAATCTACCAAATGGTCAAAATTTGTAAATATATTAAAATAACAGTTTTCTGTTCTGACTTCAGAACAGTGAGGATGACAGGGACCATACTCTTCTTGTGCAGAGGTAATATAAAAAGAATGCTTGAGTCGTTAGAGAATGTGTATTCTGGGCCCAGTTATTTTATTTCATTATCATGATGTCAGTACCATGGTAAAGTCTACAGATTAATCTGTAGAAATTGTTAGATTTGGGATTGAAAGTTCTTTAAAATCTTAACAACAAAAATAACAATAAGAAACTTAAACAGTACGGTATCTTTTCTATTCCACAGCAATGTGCTTTCCAATCCACTTTAGTTTGTGTCAAAATAATTTCTTTCTGCTGGGCAATGATAATAAGATAAACATAGTTAGAATATTGTGAGATAAATTTTTTGAAAATGTTCTTTTGTTTGTGTTTTCTTGTCCCCAAGTGCCAGTGTTGTTTTACAGTAATCCCCAAGCAGAGTTTGGGCAAGAGCTGCATATACTGTATGAATTTCTCTTCCCTTGTGAGTTTTCTCCTTGCTTCAGAGAAGAGCTTTTATGTTTGGTTTATGAGGCAAGATGTCATTTTTCCTGCAAAAACTGTTGGAGGAATGAGTTTTTCTGCAGTGGGTCAATCAGTATCTATGGAGGGAAAGGAATTGTCGATATTATGGTTCAAGATTCTGCATCAGATCTCTTTGCAAGGTCTTGACCCAAATGCTGACAATATGTTTCCCTCCACAAATGCTGCTCAATCTATTGAGTTCCCTCAGCAATTAGTTTTTCTGTTCCATATTACAGTATCTGCAGTTTTTTGTGTCTGTGAAGTCCATTTGCAATCTCATACATTAAAATAAGCTTTCTACAGAAATTTTAAAAATCATTCTTGAAAATTAATTCCTTTGTAATGTAAATAAGCAATATAAATAAGACATCATTTTTGCTGAATGGATTGTTATGTTGCGAGTGCATATGCGATGAGGGTTGCATTGACTTTGAGGTCCTGACTTTCCTGACACCATTGATCTTCAAGGAAATGGGTCAATTTAAATTCTAACTATCACCTGGCATAGGATAGTAAGGACCATCTGGATTACATAGAATTATAGATTGTCTGTGCAAGTTTCCCTTGCTACCCTTCTCCAAAATGACTCCGCTGATTGTTCCCTTAAAATCATTGACTGAACCAACATTCTTCAATTTCTGATAAATGTCTAATCATCCATTATCTTTTGTGTATGGGAACAGATTTCTGATTTCATTCTTGATTCCCTTGGTTCTGATTTTAAGATTGCACCATATTATATGCATAATGCTCCCACTCCTGGTACATTTGAGATGAATCTTTTTCAAGGAAACATCTCATTTATTTTATTACAATATATTTTTTGGATCAATAAGCTTAGGCCACTGAAAGTGAAAGGTGTCCTTGACAATATCTTTCCAGTGTGTGTGTGTTATCTAAAAAGGATGAATAAATATGTAGAAGTTGTGATATTTTTATATCCTATTCGATCTGTAAGTTACTGTTATACCAAATGGAGGATAACTGAGGGCTGTGGTAGAAAGGGATTTTGGAGTTTTCAGCACTAGAAAGGAAATGGGAATTATATTTTCTGATGTGAATTCTTGAGCTGTGGTAGCATAAAGGAGGAAGGGATTATTAACTTCCAGAATGTTTCAAGCTGGTGAAGGTTGATATATTTAAACATAGGAAGAAGAGAATACTAGGATTTGGCAGCATCAGCGAAGGAAAGTTTAGATATTTTATTTCATATATGTTCAAACAGTAACTAAGAACATGAGGGTATAAGTTTCAGTCTAAGATGGTGCTGGTGAAGCACAAAGTGACTAACTACTCAATTAATCACACTTTTTCTGGAAAAAGATCACTGCACTCAACAGCCTGTAGCTTTCCTTTTGAAGTTGAGCTTTTGAACCCCCTATATGACCTGGATTTTCTGCGGTGTAAATTGAAGTTTTGAAGGAGCAGTATGGTTGCTGCATAGCATGTATGGGCCAAATCAAGGTGGCAGGGCCCAGGCCTGAGCGCGAGGAATGAGCCAATGTTTAGCCACTGTTGAGGCAAGCTTGGAGCAGATCTGAGGTGAGGTGGAGTTGAGGCAGCAGGGCCTAGGCCCGAGAGTGAGGAACAAGCCAACATTTGACCATTTTAAGTGCCAAGCCAGATTGGAAAGGTTGGGTATGGGCTGAATTGAGGTGGCAGGGCCCAGGCCTGAGAGTGAGAAACAAGCCAACGTTTGTGATGCACCATCAATAACTCACTCTGAGACGTAAGAAACGAGATATCGGCTTTTATTGACTGGAAGAATGAACAACACTACATCCTGGAGAATGAGGCTGGGCTCAGGCCTCAATCGCCTTTATACAGGGGTCTGTGGGAGGAGCCACAGGAGCAGTCAGCAGGGGTCTGTGGGAGGAGCCACAGGAGCAGTCCAGACAGGTATATGTAGTTCACCACAGTTTGACCGATTTTTTTTTTTTGGCATATTGTGTGTTTGACAGTCTTTTTAATGTGCTCTGTTGAATTTCTCTGTTTTGTGACTGTAAGGGGAGAAACCTCAAGATTGTATAATATACATACTTTGATGATAAGAGGTAGGAACAGCACTAGGTCAGCTGACCCGTTGAGCCTGCTTGCTATTCATTAAGTTTATGATTGATATTCACTGGACCTGTTAAGTTCCTCCAGCATTTTGTGTATGTAGCTCTAGATTTCCATCATCTGCAGAATCTCTTGCGTTTATGGTATTGTCCCTTTGCCACTTCCCAGCATTTTCCACAGATCCCTTGATTCCTTTAAAGTCCAGAAATCCATCAATCAATTGTCTCAGAATACCAGGGACTTATTAAAAAACAAGAAATATGAACCATCCATCTTGCACCATTGTTCCTTTACTCTCTAAACATAATAACCAAAATAAAAAGTGATTTCATTGGAAACTTTTCACCTAAAATAAAAGCAAAGCATTTTGGTAATAGTTTGAATCAGAAAGCTATAATGATGCATTTGGGAAAACGGACATGGCGAAAAAATATTACTTCTAATTCTGAGCTAGTTTATTTATGATGGATTAGAAATACTGTATAACGCAGAGATGCCAACTGTAAGAATGAAAAAAAATCAAAAAATTGTCTTCTGAGGTGAAGACAGTGGCATGTTACTGAATATGATACAGGATACTTCATTTACCATCTAATGATGTTGTATAAAGTCTACATAAAAAGGCAAAACAGAAGATTGAGTTTATACAATGCCTTTCACCACCTTATCATGTCCCTAAGTGCTTTACAACAAAACTCTTACAGTCTTAAGATTATTTACTGTTATAAAATAGGTTACATGGATGCACAAATTGTGCCAAGCAAGTTCCCACAAACAGTAATGATAGCATGACCAGGTAATTTGTATTATTTTGTAATATTGTTTACGTTATAAATATTGGCCAAAATCCCAGAGATAACTCCTCTTCTAGTTTCCAAAATGGTGATATACTTAGCAGTAGTAGCCTTTAAGTCCATTCAGGAGGCAGGTAAAACCTCACTTTGAAGTATTATCTCAAATTTGGAGTATCTGACTGCTAAAGATGGACACAGGATATCCAAATACGAAATGTTCCATTCACCCCAGTATCTAGATCTCTCACATTGATAAATTGGTTATTCATTGATAAAGAGAAGTTCTTTGCATGGATATGTATTACTATTCAATATTTATTTTTATGATTTATAAAGTTACATAAAACTCTTCTTTCATTTAATTCAGTTCCCCTTCTGTGCGTCATTAATATGGCAGAACCATCCAGCTACTTCATTCATTGCTATCAGTTCTATTTTTTTCTAGAAGCTCAGCAGTCTCACAAAGTACTTCAAAACTGATCAATCTGAGCAAACAGCTCTGAAACAAGTCAAATTTATGTAGCCCAAAAATTGTTAAATGTTTAACTGTTGAAAGGTGGATGGGATGTTGGAATTTTTATGAAGTGCTCGAGACTAGAATTCACCTCACTTTTTGCCAAGTTGTTTGACTGTCCATCAGGCTTAATTCCTATTCCAGCATCTCATAGAGTCATAGGGCTACACAGTACAGAAATAGGTCTTTCCACCCAACTCATCTGTGCTGACTAAGGTACCTTCCTAAATTTATCTGACTTACGTGCACTTGGCCAATGTTGCTCTCGACCCTTCTTATCCATGAACCTGTCTAAATATAGTTTAAATATTGTGATTGTAACCTGCTTCTCCTTTCATCCTGTTCACAGCTCACAATCAAACCCAACTTCATGCCATTTGCAAATTTGGAGACGTTGTATTTAGTTGCCCCATCCAAATAGATTGTGAATAGCTGGAGCCAGAGTACTAAACCCACCAGTCACTGTCTGTCACCCAGAAAAAAAAGATATATTTAATCTGATTCTGTTTTCTGTCCTTGTGCCAATTCTCAGAGCACGCTGTTGTATTGCCCCCAGTCCTTGTGCTTTAATTCTGCGCACTAAGCTCTTATAAGGGACCATTTAAAAAAACCTACTGATCTTTCTGGTCTATTCTGCTAGTTACATCCTCAAATAACACCAGTAGATTTGTTAAGCATATTGACCATGGTTTTCCTTTCACAAACCCATGCTGACTTTGCTCAATCTCCTAACTGCTTTTGAATTGTTTGTTATTACATCTCTTATAACAGATTTTCGCAATTTCCTCACCTACCGATCTTTCATTCCCTGTATTTTCTTCTCTCCTTCTGTTTAAATTGTCCCAGTCTTCCAATCTGCAGAAAATGAATCAGAATCAGATTTACTATCACTAATATATGGTATGAATTTTGTTCTGCAGCTGCAGTACAGTGTAATACCTACATGTTACTGTAAATATAATAAGAATTTATAAAAAATAAACAAATAGTGCAAAAAGAAAGCAAAATAGTGAGGTAGTATTCACGAGTTAATTGAATGTTCAGTAATCTGATGACAGAGTGTAAGAAGCTGCTTATATAATGTTGAGTGTGTGCCTAAGCTCCTTGTACTTCCTAGATGATGGTAGTAATAAGAAGAGGGTATGTCCTGGTAGGGGTCCTTCATGATGTGTGCTCCATTCTTTAGCATTGCATTTTCAAACTGTCCTCAATAGTGAAGAGCCCAATGCCCATGCTGCAGCTGGACAGGCCTACACCCTCTTCAGATTTTTCCATACCAGACTGTAATGCAACAGCCAGAATGCTCCCTGTGCTACATCTGTAGAAATTTGCAGACATCTTTGGTGACATACCAGATCCCCTCAAATTCCTAATGAAATATAGCTACTGGCATTCCTTCTTCATAAATGCATCAATACTTTGTGCCTAGGATAACTCTTCAGAGATGTTGATACTCAGTAACTTGAAGCTGTTCGCCCTTTCCACTATGATCCCTCGAGGAGGTTGGGTATGTGCTCTCTCAATTTCCCCTTCCTGAAGCCCACAATCAATTCCTTAGTGTTAATGATGTTGAGTGCAAGGTTGTTGTTGTAACACCACTCAATTAGCTGAACTATCTCATTCCTGGACACCTCCTTGTCACCTTCTGAGAATCTACCAACAAATTTGTGTCATTAGCAAATTTATAGAACTGGTCCTAGCCACACAGTTATGACTGCAGAGAGAATAGAGCAGTGGGCTAAATATGCATGCTTGAAGCATACCTTGTTGAGTCTCAGCGAGGAAAAGATGTTATTTCTGATCTGCATTGACTGTGGTCTCCCGATGAGTAAGTCAGGATACGGTTGCAGAGGGAGATACAGGAAGATGTGAGTACTGCTGAGTGGAAGTCATTGAGGCAGCTCCTTGAGTAACAGAATAATTGATGCCTTTTTGAAGCAGGTTGGAACCTTCGACTGCAGCAATCAGAGATTGAATATTTGGTTGAAAACTCCAGCCAGTTTGTTTTCAGTGCCCTTCCAGGTATATCATTGGGACCTGTTGCCTTGAGAGGGTTCATCATTTTGAAAGATGTTCTGACATCAATCTCAGAGAGATTTCATAGGTTGTCAGATGCAGCAGGGATTAGCATGGGCATAGATTTAACCTCCCTTTCAAAGCAAGGTATTCAACTCATTGGGGAACATCACATCCATTTGTGATGTTAGCTTGCACCTTTTAGGAAGCAATGGGCTACAAACCCTACCAGATTTGATGTGCACCTGGTTTCATCTCTATCTTCACTCAGAATTGATTTTTCGCTCTTGAGCTAGCCTTCTGTATGTTGTTCTTGACTTCCTGTAGAGTTCTGGATCACTGGTCTTGAACACTATAGATTTAGTCCTCAACAAATTGTGAATCTCCTAGTTCATCAACAGATTCTGGTTTGGGTATTCCAGTATGTTCTCAAAGGTCTCCACACAGGTCTCAATCTTGCTCTGAGTTCATCAACTTTAATTTTCAGAGACTGTGCATTAGCCAGGAGAATGGTAGAGAGCATGTGGTGGCAGGGAGGGGGTTCTCAGGCCCCTGTGTTTCAGTTTTACCTGCAGTCTAGCTCAGTGGCCTCACTTTCCTAAAGGGAAACTGCACTCATGACCTGGGTGAACTGCAGTCTAAAGTCTGCCTATTGCCTACTGCATTACGTACCTAAGACTGTGAAAGTAGATGTGAATTCAGCTGAAGTAGTGTTTTTTTAAAGATAGTCACCAGTACATCCATTCTTTCTACAGTCACTTCCTCTAGAACGCTGGAGTGTAGATTATTAGACCATAGGGATTTGCCAGTGTTTAGCCCATTAATTCCATAGCACTATTAACTTACTGATACTGATTCCTTCACTTCTTTCCTCTCTCTAGGCCCTTGATACTAGCAGATCTGGAGGATCGTGTATGTCCTCATGTATGATCATGTATAAAGACAAAGTTAAATTTTGTATTTAATTATGCCACTGTTTGTGTGTTTTTTCTTGATAATAGTTTCTCCCATTTGTGACTGCAGGGAACTTGTTGTTCACTGTTTGGCAGTTTTTATGTTCCCTTCAAGTTTACTCTCATTGTCTAGCTTCTTCCTCTTAATCAATGTTTTTTGTTATCCCCCCCCCCCCCCCCACCTTTAAGGAATTCTTGCTTCCAAATCTCAGTACAATTTGCTCTTTGGTCTAATATCATCCCTAATCTCCTTTGTATTTTGTGTCAGACTGAATTGAATCATTATTATAATTTATGTATACTCTTTAAATAATAAACATTGCCTTGCACAATATGGTAATTTAATAAAGTTCCCAATGTTGTATCTCATACTTTTGTGATTTTATAGAACCTACTGTCTAATGCTATTGTTTCATTTTCCAAATACCAAAAATTAGAATCATGGAAATATGCCCTTTGGCCCACCTGCTCCATGCCCACCAAAATGTCCCATCCAATCTTGTCCCATTTGCCAGGATTTGGCCTATAACCTTCCAATTTATGAATTTTAAATATTGTTATTGTACCTGCATCAATCACTTCCTCTGGTAGCTCATTCCACATGAATACTACACTTCGTGTAAAACGACACTACAGGAGTTCCTCCTCTGCAGTATTTTTGACTGTGATTTGATTTGACCAATCAACGTCATGCACAATTACAGTTGTACCCATAATCTGTATGTCTCTAATTTCCTGTTCAATTCTATCTCTTATATGACCACTACTGTTTGGAGGTCCATAGACTGGAGTCTTCTGCCCATTGGCATTTCTTAGCTTTATCTAATAAGATTCCACATACAATTTTCTGAGTCAATATTCATCCCCATCATTGCATCAATGTAGCATTTGCTGCAAACCTTTATAAACAGTGCAGTACCAATTTTATTGAGCAAGAACAAATATTTCATTCTCCCTTCTTACTTGCAGTGTTAATGTTCTGATAGTGTTAGCAGCAGGTGTTTTTGCTACACATTATGTTTCTATTCTCAATGTTTAGGGCAATGTCAGTCTTATGTGCACCCCTGAGATTGACATTAGTATTCTGCAGGTGGATATACAAATGCAGTATTGATGGAATAGTTCACAGAGTACCTGGAGAATGATGTATTTGGCTTTCCAAAGTGATTCTGGAAATCACCTTACATCATCAACCTGACAGTTGATCCTCTTAGATGTGCTTATTACATGTTCTCTCTAGGTAAGGCTTATGGCCAGTGATATACCAAAAGACACTGGTTGTCAATGACATGAAGTTTGTTCATTTTCAGCTGTCATATGCCCTTACATTACAAAAGTGGAAGAAAGATGTTGCCTGTTGCTTTTGACTGAGCTTGCAACCCACATACAACCTCAGCTTCAGATCAAACCCCTGATTTTGTTGCAGATATGAAAAGCATAGAACTGTATTTCCAAATAATCACAGTATATCAACCATTCCATTATTCTTCATTCATAATATCGTAAAATTAATCCTCCAGTGCTGAGGTCATAAGCAGGGTACAAGTGTTCTAAATAAAACTGCTTAGAAGAAGCAATACTGAATAAATCTCCAGGCAGTTGTCATCTGAAATTTAAGATAAAGTTAATTCCACTCCAACAATTCTCCTGCATTAATTCTCTCTTTGAGATAATCTGTCAGTATATCATAACAACACAGTGCTAAAAATTTAAATTTGAAGATTTTATTTGTATCAGAAGTATTCCCAGTGTAAATTTTTGTGGACTGAATTTTGAAACAGAATTAACCTAGACCACGTGTTTTGCTTAAAAGGGCTGAGAGGCATTGCTGGTATTTTTGATGATCAATTTGAAATATTTTTTTCATCCTCCTACCATGGATCTTCCAATTGTAAGTATAACCTATGTATTCTCCATAGTGTGGTAACTGTCACTGGTACAGCGGTGGCTTGTAGTTATATAAAAAAATCTAAGAAAAATTGTAACAGAATTCTTCCAGAGTGAAATCATGGAAAAATCAACATAAAACAAAGGAAATATTAGGAAACATAAACAGAAGTTTTAGTCAAATTGAGGAACTTAATGAAGATTTTAACGAAGACATGTGGATGTGGATGTTAAAGCATTCCAGAGCATGTGGAATGTTTGAGTAACTGTCAGATGAAATGCCAATGCAAGAACAAACGAGATAGACAAGAAGGATTTGATACTGAATAGGTTATACATTGTGGATGCACAAGATGCTACAGGTGCTGGAATCTGAAACAATACACCATCTGTTGGGTCAAGTAGCATCTCTGTGGGTAAAGAAATTTTTGATATTTTGGGTTGAAACCTTGGTTTGGAAGGGAGAGGGGAGAGGGCAGTGGTGAAACAGGAGACCAAGATGGTTGCTAGACTGAGAAGGACTGAAAGATGATGAGCAATTCAAGCTAGGTGGGGTGTGAAGAGAGGGGTGGAGTTGTGTGGAACCAAAAAGGGGAAGGAGGGAACAAAGATGAATAATGGTAGCAGTAAATGAAAGGTGTTGGGAATGGGAACAAAAATGGGAGGGATCAACTGTACCTATCCACAAGGACTTTAGTTCACTAACTCTGAGGAGATATCTGATTATATCTTCAAAATAAAGACAAGCATTATCAGAAACCTTCTGAATCCAATTGCGACAATGACAGAACCTCTCAGTTTGACTTTGAATGAAGATTTATTGCTCCAACCCTTGATTCCTCCAATTTAAGATGACAATCAAGTTCATTTTGATGACAAACAGATTTTGTGTTCTGATTGACCTTAGCTTTTCCTCAAACCTTCAGAAAAAATGCTGTCCTTGAAATTTTGTTGCAGTGGACAGAGCCTCCCAGGAATCATTTACAGCTTCAAATGATTTCTCTGTGTGCCTCTGAAATACTTTCATTGAGACCCTGTTGTCATGTGCCACCCATTGGTTTTCCATAAACCATTGTTTAACCATTAAAAGTGTGGCCCAATGGAACTGAACAATGACCTTAATACTAATGGAATTAACATGTGCTTCACTTGTTGCAATCTTGACTTGCCATCCAATGCAATTAAGGTGCAATGTAGTCTTTCATAATACCTTTCCAGTCTTTGAATGATATCTGTAAACTAATGGAAAATATGTAGAGATGCTACATATTTTATATCTCAGTATAATCACAAGATATTCTCATAGCCAGTGGAGAAGAAATAGTGCTGAGCTGGAAGGAGATTTTGGAGTTTGCTGCACCAGAGGGAAGAAGGTGTTCATATTTTAGAGATTAAGACATTTAATTTTGTTAGCTTGAGGCAAGAGTAAAATTATAAACTTCTGAAATTTTGCAAATTGGAATTCTTGCTTAAAAGATTTTTCTGTTCCAGTAATGGGAAGTTTGGAAGATTTCAACAAGCTGTAAGCCAAATTGCCCGGTTAAGTATGAATTCTAAAGCCAAAAATAGATCAAGTTCTGTGAAAGTTCCTGCTACTTCAACTAGTCACTCAGGGAGACTTAATTAATTATAAAGAAATTAAAAAAAAAACCTCAGAAATCCTTGCTTTTGTACTGCTCACATTTTATCACACTGATACATGATGGGAGAATTCCACACAGCCCTTTTCAGTTTGCAGGTACAAATATGGATGGTCAATAAACTCAACGGAAAGAGTATAAGTTCACTTTCCAGAATACATTCAGGTGCACAAGAAAAACAGTGGAATGTTCTTAAAGTTGTAAAGATGAAATAATAATAAAGTTTCATTTTGTTATTGAGAACTGCAGTATAATTTCAGTTGTATGAGAATTGTTCAAAAATACTATATATCATAGATTTGTATTTACTGTGTAAATGATTAAATAACTTGCTGAAGTATATGCTATCATCTTGTCTTTCATATATTTTACACTGAAAATTCTATATTTTATCGGTATTAAAATACACCAAACATGAATCAAGTGAATGACAAAATTACCATTCCACAAAGAGCCAAATCATCAAAGATGTTGCTGCTAATCAGTCTACGACTACATAAATAAACTAAAAATATCTTTTAACACTTATTTTTAAGAACATCTGAAATAAAATTCACCATCTGGGATAGTTTTCATTAAAAATTTTTGCACGCTGCATGAGAATTCCAAATATGAATATTGGATAAGGAAAGCTTACTATATATGGCTCTGTATTTATGGTAGGAAATAATTTTTTTTCCAAAAGTGAACCAATAACATTTATTTTAGTTTGCCTTATTTCATCATTAAAATTTCCCCAATCATCATAATCACTGAGTTAAGAATTATTAGAAGGTGTGGGAAAAACCCTCTAAATTGGCTTATCTGTTTTTTTCTATAAATTATTAGTTTTTGTTTCCCTGTCAACACTTCGAATGTTATTGATTTATAAGTACTAAACCTATGAAAAATTTACATATAATTCTTACATCATTTCTGTCCAACATGTGGCAGCAGAGTGCAACACAGGAAATATGCTACTTAAAGTATGGCATATAGAAAGTGCAGCTCTGACAAAAGAAACATTGAGCATGTATTAACAATTCTTCGACAATATCCTCAGTTGAGTTCTATGAAATGTTGTTTCACTAAACCTGTAAAATTGTAAGCATTGTCTTTCTGGAAACTGGAATTTAAATTGATACTTTAAAACCATACACTTCAATCACTGTAACTGAAACTGCTCATCAAGCTTTAAATGGACTTTATAAGTACCAAGGCACTTCTTAAATATCGAATTTTCCCACAGCTTCTTAGGATGTGCCGAAGGTTATGCTAGTTGTTGCAAAGGAGAAGTTGTGTGCAGGTTGACATATCTCCAATGAAATAACCTGGGAGCCTTTTTCTAAAATGTCTGCTTGAGTATTGTTTCCTGGAAAATAAATTGTAAAATTAAAAAAATATATCACTTGAACAAATGTATAATTATTTTTCAATTAACAATGATGATATCTTGTTTTCTTAGGTAAGTAAAGTGCTGCAGAATTTTTCTAATCATACATCTCTGTTTCTATTTCAGTTATCCTTGTTATCAACAGTTATTATAAAGAATTAGTAATAAAAATTGTTTAAACAGATCTTCAGCTTGCAGTTTATTATCTAATAACTTGACAATATGAAAGAATTCCAAGATGCATTATGATGGTTCAATATTCATGAAAAGAAAAGGTGAAGATATAATAGCATTTACCAGGAAGGTACATATATGTCACCATATACGACCCTGAGATTCAATTTTTTGAGGGTATACTCAACAAATCCAATAACCATAATAGAAACAGTGAAAGACTGCACCAACAGAGTGGACAACCAGTGTACAAAAGACAACAAACTGTGTGATTGCAAAAAAGAAAGAAAAAACAGATGATAGATAGATAGATAGATAGATAGATAGATAGATAGATAGATAGACAGACAGACAGACAGACAAACAAACAAACAAATAAATAAATAAATAGATAGATAGATAGATAACAGTGATAAATGTTGAGAACATGAGATGAGGTGCCCTTGAAAATGAGTCCATAGGCTGTGGGAACACTTCGGTTATGGGGAGCCCCTCTGGTTCAGGAGCCTGATGGCTGAGGGGTAATAACTACTCCTGAACCTGGTGTTGTGGGACCTAACGCTCCTGTACCACCTTCCTGATAGCAACAGTGAGAAATAGCATGTCCTGGGTGGTGGGTGTCCCTGATAAAGGAAAAGTCAATTTCCTAACCATTCAGTTTGTTTCTCTTTTCTTTTTAAATTCATCCTTGCCTCTCCCTTTCTGAAACACACTCTAAAATCAATGCTTAATTTTATCCAATAGTAATCTTATGGCAAAAGCTTTAAAAAATCATCCAGCAGGTTTTTGTTAGAAACAGTTTGAACAAACAAGACATCTTAGGAATCCCATTGCACATAAGGGAAGATGAGTTTGCAAGTGCACTGAATCACACTGCTGTTTGCTAGGAAATATTTTAGATGGTAGGTGTTCATATTGCTGCATGTTGGGAGCTGTAAGAGGATAAGTATTCATTAACTCTCTCCAGCTGGTAGAACAGTCTCCAAAGAAAATATAAATTCCATATAGAGTCTTTTAATAGGTATTGTCCCCATGTAAAATTGACATACTTACATGAACCAGAAATATGATATTCTAAATGTCCTTTTGTTATGCTCAGCCCTGAAATTGCCAGTACTTGAAAATGCAAACTGCCAGAGCAATGCTTCAGAAAGTAAACATTTTTGACGTGTTTCATTTCTCTTTAATTCCCTTGTGCCATAGTTTTCCATTAGGATTCTTGTATATTTCCTCCAATTCTTCATTTTCATGCTCTCCTATAATAAATGGATTTCTCTTGTCCTGACCTATTACATCACTAGTTTTCATACGTATCTTCTTGCCCATAACATGACCCCCTTCATCCTGAGCCCCTTCTCTCTCCCCCTGCCTCTGCTCTCTAAGGGTGAATCCCTCCGTGATCATTGTGAACTGACTTGTTGCGTATATTTTTTTCTAGCGTTTCCTCCGGCTTTGTTTTGGCTGAAAAGCTTTAGAAATTAATTTTGAGGGCTTTGACTACTAACGTTGCAGACAAGACTGGCGTAGGGCACTCCTCCAGAGATATGAAACTGCCGTTGACATATTGTGTTATAGGATAGTAATTTAAAATATTAATATTGTTACTTCTGGCATCTGAGAAGCCTTATGTTAACACTTTAAAGCTCAGTGTGCTGGCCGAAAGGGGTCGAAGAACTTTCCTTTTCCTTCTTTTTTTCTAAATTAGGCAAATTGATAATGGAAGCCATTAAATAATTTATATTCTTAATTATGGAATTTGCATTGTTGGTGAGTTGGGTTTGGCTTTAAGGGAGACCCTTTTCGAATTTTCGAGCAGTATTTCCGTGTTGACAAAGATACCGGCACTTGCTTCTATAGGAATTTTGACAGGTGAAATATACTGTTCGAGAGCAAAATATTCGTGGAGCGTTGGGTTTACATCTATCCCCGCGAAACTGACATGGGCATTATCTGCAGATATAAGAATATCCTCGCACCCGAAGCGAGAATCCTTTGCTTTAATGCAATTTCGTGCGTGTGAATGATACGGAATACTGATGTACTTTAATAAGTAATTTATGATCAACGTGTTACTATTGCTTTTGTGACCAAAGGTGCATAGCAATTTCATCGACTTACAAGGCTACCAGATGAAAGATGCTAGATCGTGAAACGTCGTTCAAAAACCAAAGTTGTTTTAGACATTATTGTTTATTTTTGCATGCACCGAAAAGGAAAAAAAAGAGACACGGAGAACGCGAGGCAACGCTATCAGAATGAACAGAACCAGCACCCTCCTCTTTAGTACCGCCCCACTCCAGGGAGTGGGTGGCTCCGGATGTGACTGACAGCCGCGGGCAGCAACCAGCTCTGCGGCCGGGACCGGGTGAGCCAATCAGAGGAGAGCAGGGGCGGACCCGGATCGCGACAGCCACATATGCAGCGCAGGCGAAGCGGGCTGGCGCCTGTCTCACCTTGGGCAGCGCGAATGGAGCAGCGGTGAGAACCGCCGCAGCATCGGCAGGTGGAGCCGCAGGGAGCGGTGGTGCTGCTGTTGCCGCTGCCGCCAACGGGCGCCAGGTGAGTGCACGCAAACAGAAGGCGGTCGGCAAAATAATCAGTCGCGAGCCTCTACTCCGCAGTTCAATGCATAGTCTTAAAATTTAAAAAAAAAACTGCTGGAGAGGGGGAGTTTTGTTGCAATTATGGACTAGTCAAAAGAGAATCACTCTGTTTACTACGAGGTTGAATCTGCCAAGTGCCAGTTTACAGTGGCAGTTTTTGTTTTTGACTTTAGACTTCCCTTTAAGGGAAGCAAGGGTTTATCTTGGGGTAGTGACTTTACTCTGCTTGGTAGGGCGCAGTGAATTGAAACATCTTTTAGCCTGAGTTCTGGTAATTGGTTTATTATTGTCACATGTGCCGAGATACAGTGCAAAGCTTTTGTTTTGCGTGTCATCGACGCAGATCGTTCCATATCTGAGTACATCGAGATATAACAAAAAAGGGGCGAGGGATGCAAACGCAGAAAGGCAGAATATAGTGATACAGGTACTGAGCAAGTAGTGCAGGTAGATAACTTAGGTGTAGGGCGGGGATTTGAATCTCGGGGATGGTTGTGTTTTGTTTGGTTTGGTCAGAAGGGTTGTAGTGGTTACATTTGGACAACGCGTGGGTGTTCAGAGGGGAGGGGTTGAGGAATGTTTGCATTTATAAAGGAGCTACATTTTGTGTATGTGCGTGTGTGTGTCCCTGTCTGCTTTCTCGCCAGGTGCATTGCCTTGCCCCCTTGCAGTGTGTGCCCAGGTGCCTGGCATCATTGATGGGAAATCAAATCGACCGGATCACCCACCTGAACTACAGCGAGCTCCCCACGGGCGATCCCTCTGGCATCGAGAAGGACGAGCTGAGGGTGGGGGTGGCCTACTTCTTCTCAGATGATGAGGATGAGCTGGACGAGCGGGCGCCCCAGCCTGAGAGGACATGGAGGGAGCCGAGCCCAACCCGCGATGGGGGGGCAGCGGTACTTCTGCTGGGCGAGCTGGAGTATTCGGCTTTCTGCTGCCACGAGTGCATCTTCTCCAAACTGGGCGGCAGCCAGGACCTCAGCGCCTACCCAGTGAGCGCGCTGCTGCCCAGGTGCCGAGCGGGTGACCTCCTAGAGTTGGCATGTGGCGGTGGGCAGCCAGCTCACTGGGTGGTGTACGTGGGCGCTGGCTGTGTCATCCACCTGCAGGGACAGGAGATCCGTGAGGAGCACCTGGCGCAGGTGAGCGGAGGGCGCCTGGCCCGCATCGTCAACAGCTGGTACCGCTACCGGGCGCTCCCGGCCGAGCTGGTGGTGCAGAACGCGCGGGGCCACGTTGGCCTCCGAGGGCACGAGGTGTGCTGGACCAACTCGGAGAGCTTCGCTGCCTGGTGCCGGTTCGGCAAGCGTGAGTTCAAGGCGGGCGGGGAGTCCCGGGGTGCAGGAGGGCAGGAAGGCCGCTACCTGCTCAAGCTGCACCTGCCTGATAGTAGGGTGCACACTCTCAACTTCCCCAGCCTGGAGGACCTGATCAGAGAGAAGCGGCGCCAGGATGCTGGCGGCAGAGTGGGAGTGCTGAAGGAGCTGTCGGTGCTGAACCAAAAATAGCCACCTTCCCCTCCCCTCTGGCAGGAAGAAGGCGACATAAAGCTTTATGCAAAAGGAAGGAGGGAAATGTGGGCACAAGGCAACATGATGGGGTCAGATGTTCCTGGCACGGACTGGTCCGCAGTGAGGGGCTGCCCCTGTCCCCATCCGCCTCCCTCAAAGTAGAGGATGTGGTCGCAGTGCCTGCTGTGAAGTCGGATGTGGGTTGGTGATTATTTTCTTCAGTGACTTACCTTCATTGCCAAAATGCTGAAGACAATTGAGGTGTGAACTTGACATGTGCATTTTTCTATCTGTCTCTGCTCACTCGGTCATTTTGTGCCAGTTTTTATATCATGGCTTTGTCCTGGACATTTAAATTTTCCAACCCAGAGCTACTTTTATTGTCCTGGGGGTGACCTGTGTTGAGGAGCTATTTTCTTGTTTTGTTTGATGTCCTGACATTAAATTGCTTTTTGTTTGTGTGTGTCTGCGTGTGGGAATGGGGGCGGATGTGGTGAATTGCAACTTGAGTGTTGGAACTATTAAATACAAGGATTAGTTTGAAGAATTTACCCCTTCCGTATTTATTGAAGGCACAGTAGTGAGATGGAATAAACAATATTCATTTCTATTTTATCATTTAGAAAAAAGTTCCCAATTAACCTGTGTATTTGTTTGAAAGAGCTCTTTAGCCATGGAGATGGTCTGTCACTCAGATCTTCTTTCACAATTTGCAAAGCAAGTTTGAATTAATTGAATGTTCTATTGTACCTTAGCATACATGCCATTCCTGCCGTGTTTCCTATGTTCCTTCTGTGACCATTTCAGAAACAGAGCAGCACTGGTCACAGAAATCTTGTGCTGTGAAAATTTCTGCTTAGGTTATGGAGAACTCTATTTCCAATTTCTCACGGAAGTGAAAGGCCTACTCCATCAGTGGAAATCAATGGATTGCAGGAATAGTTAGGGCATTTTGTTTAGGGAATATACAGAAATTAATGTAAGGTGTGTGTGTGTGTGTGTGTGTGTGTGTGTGTGTGTGTGTGTGTGTGTGTGTGTGTGTGTGTGTGTGTGTGTGTGTGTGTGTGTGTGTGTGTGTGTGTGTGTGTGTGTGTGTGTGTGTGTGTGTGTGTGTGTGTGTCTCCCCATCTTGTTTCCTTTTGTATTTTCATATTGTTTTTACCTGGAATTGGGACAGCACATACTAAATCTAATTATTATCCCTTAGAAATACTGGTCTTCATTAACTGACCAGGAGTCACTTCTGCAAAACTTTGACTGCTTGGTGTAGGCAGTACAATGTTGAAGGTGATTATGTTAGAATTGGAAAGTTGCATTAGAATTTTAAAAAATTATTTCATTAATGGAAATTCTGGGATTTAATAGCTTTAAATGTAGTCACTACCATTTTTACTTTTTGTTTTCTATTAGAATTATTTTGTTATATTTGAAGGTGCAATATTATCATTGCTGTCACCATTGTGCTGTTACAGTCAATTGTAATATGGCCACAAGCTGTTTTTTTTTTGGTCAATCTTCATATACAATGTGATTTAGACCAACTGCCAGATGAAATAGTGACGAATAACCCATGTCTTGTGAAAGAGCAGAGCTTCCTATCGTCTTGCACTTAGTAAGTGCACTAAATGCAGGGTAGACATTTGCATTTCTCTCTGGTTATTTTATTTGTGCAGGAAAACTTGAAATGTGATAAATTTCCCATTCAAATTGTGGCCAAATTGTAAAAGAGCTGTCAATCACTATTTTCTGCACCATTGGTTATTGAGCACATGACCAGAATGTCAGCAGACTATTGCTTTTTACTCCAATTTGATTAAATCATTTGCCATGATGAGAGATCCAGACCCAATGTTAACTGAACCACTGTCCCCTGCAGTGCAAAGCCAAAACAAAATTAAAGTTACATTATGGGCTAGATTGTTTTCCCCTCTGTGAAAGAATTTCAAAGGAAGATTGAAACAGGAATAGGATATTCAGTTTTCAAACCCTTTGTTTGAAGAATATAGTTGATGTCTGACAGTGAATAGGTCCAGACTTCTGAACATCCTTAAATTTTTAACAATTGGGACTACTGAAAAATAGTGGGTAGGGGTGTGTAATTGATTATCTGTGTCATTGCCCAAGACTAAACCCTTGCTAAAATAGCTGCAGCAGACCACTGTAATCTCATTTAAGTATTAGCCAGATAATGTATTTTCTAACTTTTGTAGCTTGTGTTAAAAGGATTAATAAATTAATCAATAATTTTATTTTGATGCTTGATTCTAATCAATGATCATAAAAGATATATTTTTAAAAGAATGGGAGGTTGAGTAGAACAAGTCATAAGGGTTCTTTCTTTAATAATTTCTCTCTTCATGCAAGCAATGGTGAGCATTTCCATTTTTGAGTTAAATAGTATTAACACTAGACAAGCAGGCAGTGCCAACAAAGCTGTGATAACAAAAGCTGACTTTTTGCCAAGTGATAAATATAGGACCAAAATACATAAATAATACTCACAAAGATAGCTTATAAATTGATTGGGAAAACAAAATTCGAAATTGATAGCTTTAGGCTTTTTTTTGGATCTATTAAAAAGACTTGATCACTTAAATTGATCACATCATTTGTTGTTATCTTTTCCTGGCCTGACTAAATACTTGAACGACAAATCCCTCAGCAAGATTTGACATCTGCAGTTATCTTGGAAACATACAAGCCCAACAGTGGAAGCTTTACATTTACTTAAAATGTATAGGCATCTTTTTCCTTTAAAGGTAGCTTAAACATCAGCTTTAATAGCAGAATAGATGACAGATTTTAATAGTATATTAAAAGTGGAGAACAAAGAGCTGGCACCCTATTAAGCCACTAGTCCACATGCCCTGAAATAATGTAACCAGATTGTCTAATTATTGTTGATATTTCCATAGTAAATGAAATAGAAACAATTTTCTTTCTCAAATTGGCTTAGTTATTCTTGATTAATCTCATTTACACTCGGCAAAAAGCCCAAAGCTTCCTGGAATCTGCCTTTTCTCGCCTTATGTACGGGTATGAGTTAAACAATAGAGGTCTTGTTATTTAAAGAGAGCATCACATAATAAATTCTGCATTTTCTAATGGCTGATTTTTGGCTTGCTTCACTCACTTTTCATTCACTGTAATGATAGCAAAGACATTTTGAAGGGCTTTTTGATATGCAAGGTCAAGTACATGCAGCAAGCAAGGTGAACGTATTATTCAGTCTTGCAGTACAGATGCCCAATTAAAGTATATTAGGCATAGGACAGTAACACAGAATCGGAGGTGGAGAATCATTCTTTTGTTTTACTGTTCAGTGTGATCTTTAATATTAATGTGTTTGGCATGTGAAAACCAAGGCTATTTCCTATCACCTACTTCGAGCATCTGTTCACAGTGAATTAATGTTCCAGAGACCCCATCACTGACATCATCTGCAAACAGTAACTTTATTTACATTACACCTTTAAATTGTAGCAGATTTTACAGGCGCATTGTATGACATTAAGGCATGTGTGTTAATGTTACGCTAGATGACCAAAAGGGAGACACAAGACATTGCAGATGCTGGAATCTTTAACTTCAGCCCTTTGTTGTTTCACCTATCACCTCCCAGCTTCTGGTGCGGTCCCTACTCAGTGTTCCTCCTTTCTTCCTGTCATCCTCTCCTCACCTGAATCCACCAATCACTTGCAAGCTCTTGCTCCACCCCTTCACTCCTCTTTACACTGGCTACCTCTCCTCAATACAGGTAATCCCTGAGTTACGAACGTCCAACTTACGGACAACTCGTACTTACGAACCGAGGAAGGAGAACGCCGTCCGCCATTTTAAGTTGGATCGCGACACTGTACGCCATTTAAAGTTGTTGCCATTGACACCGTGTTGAGTGCTTAACTTTGTATTTGGCTTAAATTTTTCTTAGTAAGATTCACCCTGACCCCCCCCCCCCCATTCCGGTCGGCTGGTGGCGTAGTGAGATCAGCGAGTTCAATCCAGTGACAGACTGCTCCCGTGCCAGGTTGATGTCGATCCAGTGATTCTTGTACCATCCATGCCGGGTTGATGTCGCAACTCGACCTCGTAAAAAAACAAAATACTGCCACCTCCAGTTTAAGTACCTACGCGGAATATTGTGGAGGAGCAAATACCCAAATCCAGCACAGCCCCCACTTGTCCCATGTAGCCTGTCTCAGTGCGGTGGTCCTTAGGACCCAGTGGACCTCAGGAGCTGGCGGAGCTCGGGACCCGCCACCCGCAGTGTTTCTGTTCCATTGACGGGAAGCGATCGCGATCATCGGTCATTGGAAAAGCATTAGGCTATAGTCAGTCAACGATCGGAACAATTTTAAAGAATAACGGATAAATGGAGCATGTGAAACACCCTGCCCTGATGAAAGCTACAATTATTACTAAGCAACGCAGTGGTTTAAATATTGGAATACATACGTCTCTTAAGTGTTTTATATGCATAGAAAGGTAAAATATATACTAAGACAAACGTTTGACGAACTGACGCTAAATTATACCGGATGTACTTGTTCTGACTTACGTACAAATCCAACTTAAAGACAGACTCAGGAGTGGAACTCGTACGTAACCCAGGGACTGCCTGTAGTCCAAAAGAAGGGTCTCGACCCAATTTCCCTCCGCAAGGTACTGTCTGGCCCACTGAGTTCCTCAGTTTGGGTGTTGCTCCAGATGACCAAAAGATCTGGCAAAGGTGTAGGTTTTTAAAAGCCATTACAGAAGAAGAGAGAACTAGGAGGGAATGTATTCCAGACCTTGTCGGACAGTAAGAGGCATAGCTGGAATGATGACTGATTCAAAATGAGAATGTGCAAGAGCCTAGAACTTGAAGAACACAGAGATTCTTTAGGCTGAAATCACAATACAGAGCTTTAAATCAGGCATGGCCTTCCAAGTAGGGAGCTTGTGGTTTGAGCATCAGGTTTTTTTAACGTAAGCTGTTGTAGGGTGTATGTCCTGTGTCTGATCATTTGTACAGCTTTAGAGGGTAACATAGTGGCTCGGCCAATAGAGTTGCTGCCTCAGCTCCAGCAACCAGGGTTCATATCGGCCTCGGCAGATATCTAGATGGAGTTTACAAGTTTAGCCTGTGACCACACATGGGTTTTCTCCCACATATGACATGTGGGTAGGTTACTTGTCCACAGTAATTTCCCCTACTGTGTATGTATGTGATAGAATCGATGAGGAATTGATGGGACTGTGGGGAGATCAAAACATCATTCTAGATTCAGTGTAACTGGGTACTTGATGATCTGAGTTGTCTCAGTGAAGCAAAGGCCCTGTTTTATGCTGCATGACTTTAAGTTAGATCCAATCCTTACTGTTTTGTAAGATGTTGTAAATTATAAGGTTTTAGGTAACCTTTCCTTTTACCAACTGTCCGCAGGCCTTTTACCCATAATAAGGAAAGACAAGGAATGGAGGAGTACTGTGATTTTTATCTTTGTATAAGTATGGAGAATTTCACATGATGGGTATAAATTTTAATGTGGTCACAGTGGGGTATGTAGGGAGGTCAGCCAGGCATGGAATAGTGTTGAAGAACAATTTCTCGGTCTCTTGTATTATATTTCAAGAATGCTGGAAATATTCCCACAGCTGTTCTGTAAGGTATTGGTAGTTTCTCCCTGTGGGTTTCCGCTGGGTGCTCAGGTTTCCTCCCACAGTCCAAAGGTGTGTCGATTGGTAGATTCATTGTAATTTGTCCAAAGATTCTGCTAGGGTTAAATTGGGGGTTGCTGGGCGGTGTGGTTTGAAGGGCTGGAAGGATCTACTCCACATTGTATCTCAATGTATTTTAAAAAAACGTGGGTATTCTGGCAGATACTGAAATCACCCAGTGGCCTCTTGCATTACTGAAGTGTCCATTGTTGCTGCCTGGATTTCGCACACAAGGGCCATGAGTGGGTCAAGGTCTCTGGTGCTGATGTGATCAAGTAAATGGCTGTCATCAAATAAGTTGAATTTTCAATGTTTCAAAGTGCATTTATTATCAAAGACTGTATAAATTATGCAACCTTGAGATTTGTATGCTTACAGGCAGTCGCAAAGCAAGTAACCTGAAAGAACTGAACTAAAAAATACAAGGCCAACCCACCAGTGCCCACAGGGGGAAAAAAAGTAAAAAAAAACACAACAAATCAGATAAACAATAGGAGTGAGCAACAACAGCATTCCGAACCAAATTGATCCAATTTGGATCCTTAGATCCAAATCCCTGGAGCAGCTTGGAGTATGCCCAAAGCCTTGGTATTCAGTTCATCGTATCAGTAGGCAAATTGCTGCAAAATTTGCAGACACGAAGCATGGCAGCTGGGGCAGTCTCATAGCCTTAGCGTGGTGGAGAGAGAAGACCCCAGACTACTTGCCAGCATTTAAATTGTCCGAACATCATATTAGGATCTGGGCACTGCCAGTGGCGAATCGTTCTGGACCTAAATTTTGCTTTCGAAGGAGGCATTCTTGACCTCTCCAAAATGTTTCAGCATCCAGAGCGATACAGCTTTGCCTGACTCTCAACACCTTACCTTTCCAGTCTATAAGGGCCGGTATTTAGATTGTCCAAACAGTGGATTGTACCTCGCATTAGGACCTGGGCCACGCTGTGGTGAGTCGCTCTGGGCCTGAATAATGTGCCCATCGATTTGCTTTGAACCTGGGTTTCACTGTCAAAGAAGCAGTTCTTGACCTCCCCTACTCGGCTCAGTGTTTGGAGCGATCCACCCTCATACCTGGCTTAGTTGGACAGGCATCAGAACTCTTCTCTCCTCTGAAATGTTCACTCCTACCAGCATGGCTCCAACTCCAAGTGCATTGATTTGCAGCACACCAGCAGGGCACATCCTGCAAATTTGCTTTGTCTTCACTCATTTCTTTGTTGTTTGAGGTGATAGTTGATTACAATTTACTTCAAAAGTGTTATTAATAATGGTTTTAATTGAACTCCTTTGCTTCCAAACTACCAGTAAGCTGTCACACCTCTTCTGTAGTGCCATCTTACATAGAACATAGAATTGTACAGCACATTACAGGCCCTTCAGCCCACAATGTTGTGCCGACCCTCAAACCCTGCCTCCCATATAACCCCCCACCTTAAATTCCTCCATATACCTGTCTAGTAGTCTCTTAAATTTCACTAGTGTATCTGCCTCCACCACTGACTCAGGCAGTGCATTCCACGCACCAACCACTCTCTTGAGTGAAAAACCTTCCTCTAATATCCCCCTTGAACTTCCCTCCCCTTACCTTAAAGCCATGTCCTCTTGAGCTGAGCAGTGGTGCCCTAGGGAAGAGGCGCTTGGCTGTCCACTCTGTCTACTCCTCTTAATATCTTGTGCACCTCTATCATGTCTCCTCTCATCCTCCTTCTCTCCAAAGAATAAAACCCTAGCTCCCTTAATCTCTGATCATAATCCATACTCTCTAAACCAGGCAGCATCCTGGTAAATCTCCTCTGTACCCTTTCCAATGCTTCCACATCCTTCCTATAGTGAGGCGATCAGAACTGGACACAGTACTCCAAGTATGGCCTAACTAGAGTTTTATAGAGCTGCATCATTACATTGTGTCTCTTAAACTCTATCCCTCGACTTATGAAAGCTAACACCCCATAAGCTTTCTTAACTACCCTATCTACCTTTGAGGCAACTTTCAGGGATCTGTGGACATGTACCCTCAGATCTCACTGCTCCTCCACACTACCAAGTATCCTGCCATTTACTTTGTACTCTGCCTTGGAGTTTCTCCTTCCAAAGTGTACCACCTCACACTTTTCCGGGTTGAACTCCATCTGCCACTTCTCAGCCCATTTCTGCATCCTATCAATATCCCTCTGCAATCTTCGACAATCCTCTACACTATTTACAACACCACTAACCTTTGTGTCGTCTGCAAACTTGCCAACCCACCCTTCTACCTCCACATCCAGGTCGTTAATAAAAATCACAAAAAGTAGAGGTCCCAGAACCGATCCTTGTGGGATACCACCAGTCACAACCCTCCAATCCAAATGTACTCCCTCCACCACAACCCTCTGCCTTCTGCAGGCAAGCCAATTCTGAATCCACCTGGCCAAACTTTCCTGGATCCCATGCCTTCTGACTTTATGAATAAGCCTACCATGTGGAACCTTGTCAAATGCCTTACTAAAATCCGTGTAGATCACATCCACTGCACTACCCTCATCTATATGCCTGGTCACCTCCTCAAAGAACTCTATCAGGCTTGTTAGGCACGATCTGCCCTTCACAAAGCCATGCTGACTGTCCCTGATCAGACCATGATTCTCTAAATGCCCATAGATCCTATCTCTAAGAATCTTTTCCAACAGCTTTCCCACCAACAGACGTAAGGCTCACTGGTCTGTAATTACCTGGACTATCCCTACTACCTTTTTTGAACAAGGGGACAACATTCGCCTCCCTCCAATCCTCCGGTACCATTCCCGTGGACAACGAGGACATAAAGATCCTAGCCAGAGGTTCAGGAATCTCTTCCCTTGCCTCGTGGAGCAGCCTGGGGAATATTCTGTCAGGCCCCGGGGACTTATCCGTCCTAATGTATTTTAACAACTCCAACACCTCCTCTCCTTTAATATCAACATGCTCCAGAACATCAACCTCACTCATATTGTCCTCACCATCATCAAATTCCCTCTCAGTGGTGAATACCAAAGAGAAGTATTCATTGAGGACCTCGCTCACTTCCACAGCCTCCAGGCACATCTTCCCACTTTTATCTCTAATCGGTCCTACCTTCACTCCTGTCATCCTTTTGTTCTTCACATAACTGAAGAATGCCTTGGGGTTTTCCTTTACCCTACTCGCCAAGGCCTTCTCATGCCCCCTTCTTGCTCTTCTCAGCCCCTCCTTAAGTTCCTTTCTTGCTACCCTATATTCCTCAATAGACCCATCTGATCCTTGCTTCCTAAACCTCATGTATGCTGCCTTCTTCCACCTGACTAGATTTTCCACTTCACTTGCCACCCATGGTTCCTTCACCCTACCATTCTTTATCTTCCTCACCGGGACAAATTTATCGCTAACATCCTGTAAGAGATCCTTAAACATCGACCACATGTCCATAGTACATTTCCCTGAAAAAACATCATCCCAGTTCACACCCGCAAGTTCTAGTCTTTTAGCCTCATAATTTGCCCTTCCTCAATTAAAAATTTTCCTGTCCTCTCTGATTCTATCTTTTTCCATGATAATGCTAAAGGTCAGGGAGCAGTGATCACTGTCCCCCAGATGCTCACCCACTGACAGATCTGTGACCTGACCCGGTTCGTTACCTAATACTAGATCTAGTATGGCATTCCCCCTAGTTGGCCTGTCAACATACTGTGACAGGAATCCATCCTGGACACACTTAACAAACTCTGCCCCATCTAAACCCTTGGAACTAATCAAGTGCCAATCAATATTAGGGAATTTAAAGTCACCCATGATAACAACCCTGTTATTTTTGCACCTTTCCAAAATCTGCCTCTCAATCTGCTCCTCGGTATCTCTGCTGCTACCAGGGGGCCTATAGAATACCCCCAGTAGAGTGACTGCTCCCTTCCTGTTCCTGACTTCCACCCATACTGACTCAAAAGAGGATCCTGCTACATTACCCACCCTTTCTGCAGCTGTAATAGTATCCCTGACCAGTAATGCCACCCCTCCTCCCCTTCCCCCCCCCCTATCCCTTTTAAAGCACTGAAATCCAGGAATATTGAGAATCCATTCCTGCCCTGGTGCCAGCCAAGTCTCCGTAATGGCCAATACATCATAATTCCATGTATGTATCCAAGCTCTCAGTTCATCACCTTTGTTCCTGATGCTTCTTGCGTTGAAGTACACACACTTTAGCCCTTCTACCTTACTACCTTTATACCCTTTATTCTGCTGCTCTTTCCTCAAAGCCTCTCTATATGTTAGATCTGGCTTTACTCCATACACTTCTTTCACTGCTCTATCACTCCGGGTCCCATCCCCCTTGCAAATTAGTTTAAACCCTCCCGAACCATGCTAGCAAACCTACCAGCAAGGGTATTGTGCCCCCTTGAGTTCAGGTGCAACCCATTCAATCTGTACAGGTCCCACCTTCCCCAGAAGAGATCCCAATGGTCCAAAAATCTAAAACCCTGCCCTCTGCACCAACTCCTCAGCCACGCATTCAACTGCCATCTCCTCCAATTCTTACCATCACTATCGTGTAGTACTGGCAGCAATCCTGAGAACGCCACCCTTGAGGTCCTGTTCTTCAGCCTTCTGCCTAGACTGGAACTTAAACTAGATCTTAAACTGGAACACCTTCTTCAGAAAGCAAATGACCATAATTTGCACATTGCACATTAAGATGGAGACATAACATAAAGAGTTCTACTCCTCATGTATGTGAAAGATGCAAGAAATAAAGTCAATTCAATTCAATATCAGTTTTGCATTTGCACTACTCTGCACTTTCCTCAGGATACTTGGAAGTACTTTGTAGCTATTGAACACAGAGTACACTGCAGATGCTGTGGTCACATCAACACGTACAAACAAGCTGGATGAACTCAGCAGGTTGGAATGAAGGGTCTCAGCCCGAAATGTTGACTGCTTATTTCAACGGATGCTGCCCAACCTGCTGAGTTCATCCAGCTTGTTTGTATGTGTTGTAGCTATTGAAGATGCTTAGAGGTGTTGCCCCTGTGGTAATATAGGAAGCATATGTACAATCAACTCCAGCAGCCAACAGTCTGTTGATGAACTGGTCATCAGGCTACAGGAAGCATGTGAGTGCACAGGAGTGTACAGTGGAGATTCACCACCAAGTTGCTCAAATTGGAGCATCTCAGCTTTGTGAGATCGGATGGACCTTTTTCTCCCCCTGCTGGAGCACAGAAAGTTGGGCGTTGACTTACTGAAGGCCTACAAAGTTATGCAGGAGTAGAGCCACTGAGGCCTCACCTTGAGTATTGTGAACAGTTTTGGGCCCCTCATCTTAGAAAAGATGTGCTGGCATTGGAAAGGATCCAGAGGAGGTTCACAAGGATGATTCCAGGAATGAAAGGGTTATCATACGAGGAACACTTGATGGCTCTGGGTCTGTACATGCTGGAATTCAGAAGGATGAGGGGGTGATCTCATTGAAACCTTTCGAAAGTTGAAAGGCCTAGACAGAGTAGATGTGGAAAGGATGTTCCTCATGGCAGGAGAGTCTAGGACAAGAGGACATGGCCTCAGGATAGAGGGGTGCCCTTTCAAAACAGATGTGGAGAAATTTCTTCAGCCAGAGGGTGGTGAATTTGTGGAATTTGTTGCTGCATGCAACTGTGGAGACCAGGTCATTGGGTGTATTTAAGGCAGAAATTGATAGGTTCTTGATTGGACATGGCATCAAAGGTTACGGGGAGAAGAAGAACATAGATTAGTACAGCACATTACAGGCCCTTTGGCCCAAAATGTTGTGCTGACCCTCAAACCCTGCCTCCCATATAACTCCCCCACCTTAAATTCCTCCATATACCTGTCTAGTAGTTTCTTAAATTTCACTAGTGTATCTGCCTCCACCACTGACTCAGGCAGTGCATTCCACGCACCAACCACTCTGAGTAAAAAACCTTCCTTTAATATCCCCTTTGAACTTCCCTCCCCTTAACTTAAAGCCATGTCCTCTTGTATTGAGCAGTGGTGCCCTGGGGAAGAGGTGCTGGCTATCCACTCTATCTATTCCTCTTAATATCTTGTATACCTCTATCATGTCTCCTCTCATCCTCCTTCTCTCCAAAAAGTAAAGCCCTAGCCCCATCAAAAATAAGTATACCGTTTTGGATACTGTTGGTGGGGATAACCTACCAGGAACAAGCTGCAGTGGTCCTGTCTCTGGCACTGAGGTTGGACCCTTGACTAGGAAGGGGAGGAGAGAAGAGAAGAGAACGGTATTGATAGGGGATTCTATAGTCAGGGTGGGCGGATAGGAGATTTTGTGGGGAAGATCGGGAGTCTCGGATGGTATGTTGCTTCCCTGGTGCCGGGGTCCGAGACATCTCAGATTGGGTGCAGGTTATTCTCGAGAGGGAGGGCAAGAATCCAGATGTTGTGGTCCATGTAGGGACCAATGACTTGGGTAGGATGCGTGAGGGGGTCCTGTGTAGGGAGTTCAGGGAGTTAGGTGTGAAGCTGAAGAGCAGGACCTTCAGGGTAACAATCTCAGGATTGCTACCTGTGCCACGTGCGAGTGAGGCAAGGAACAGAAGGATTATAAAGATTAATACGTGGCTGAGAGGATGGTGCAGGAGGGAGGGCTTCTGGTTTGTAGATAATTGGACTTTGTTCCAGGGATGGTGGGATCTGTTCCGAAGGGACGGTTTACACCTGAACTGGAGCGGTACTAAAATTCTTGCAGGGAAGTTTGCTAGTGCTTCTTGGGGGGGTTTTAAACTAAATTTGCAGGGGGCGGGGATCCAGAATGTGAGGGAGGATAGCGAGAGGAAGAATAAAGGACAGGTGGGGACTACACGGTTCCGGAATATTAAGTGTGTAGTAGAGGACGGTGAGGCGGAACAAGTGATAAGGAGGACTCATGTACAGAGGGATGGTCTGACGGAACATGGAGTTAAATGTGTTGAAAGAATAAGTAAATTTAGGAAGGACAACAAAATTCTAGGGGTGTATAGCCCGATGGGAGTTCGGGGAGCTGGGGTAAGCACAATAGGCAGCGATTCAAACAGAGAGAGGAGAAATGGGTTAAAAATTCTATATCTGAATGCACGAAGTGACAGAAATAAGGCGGATGAGCTTGAAGCCCAGGTGCAAATGGGTAACTATGATGTTGTTGGGATAACGGAGACATGGCTGCAGGGAGATCAGACCTGGGAAATGAATGTTCAAGGGTATACGTGCTATCTTAGGGACAGAAATGTGGGCAGAGGGGGTGGGGTGGCCCTGTTGGTGAGGAATGAGATTCAGTCCTTTGCAAGGGGGGACATAGGGTCAGGAGAAGTAGAGTCTGTGTGGATTGAACTGAGGAACAGTAAGGGCAAAAGGACCCAAATGGGTGTTGTCTACAGGCCACCAAACAGTAGCATGGATATTGGGTGCAAGTTGAATAGGGAGTTAACATTGGCATGTGGCAAAGGTAATGTCGCAGTAGTTATGGGGGATTTCAACATGCAGGTGAACTGGGAGAATCAGGTTGGTGCTGGACCACAGGATAGGGCGTTTGTAGAGTGCCAGGGGATGCATTCTTGGAACAGCTTGTACGAGAGCCAACCAGGGACAAGACTATTCTGGATTTAGTGTTATGTAATGAACAGGACTTGATAAGCGATCTTGCAGTAAAGGAGCCATTAGGAGGTAGTGATCATAATATGATAAGCTTTTATCTGCAATTTGAGAAGGATAAGGGCAGATCGGAGGTGTCAATGTTGCAGATGAACAGGGGAAACTATGGAGCCATGAGGGAGGAGCTGGCCAAAGTTGACTGGACGGATAGCCTAGCAGAAAAGACAGTGGAACAGCAGTGGTAGGTATTCTTGGGAATAATGCACAAGGTGCAAAATCAGTTCATCCCCCAGAGAAGGAAGGATTCAAAGGGGGGAAAGGGGCCACAGTGGTTGACAAAGGAAGTCAGAGATTGCATAGCATTAAAAAAAAAGGAAATATGACAGAGCTAAGGTGAGTGGGAGGACAGATGATTGGGAAGATTTTAAGGAACAACAGAACTTAACTAAAAAGACAATACGGGGAGAAAAAATGAGGTACGAACGCAAGCTAGCCAGGAATATAAAGGAAGATAGCAAAAGCTTTTTTAGGTATGTGAAGAGAAAGAAGATAGTTAAGAACAATGTTGGGCCCTTGAAGAATGAATTGGGTGAAATTATTATGGGAAACAGAGAAATGGCAGAAGAATTTAATGAGTACTTTAGATCTGTTTTCACTAAGGAAGACACAAGCAATCTCCCAGATGTATGGATGGGCCAAGGACATAGGGTAACAAAGGAAATGAAACAGATTGACATTCGGAAGGAAATGGTGATGAGAAGACTGATGGGACTGAAGGCTGACAAATCCCCAGGTCCAGATGGTCTGCATCCTAGGGTACTAAAGGAGGTAGCCCTGGAAATTGCGGATGCATTGGTAATCATTTTCCAATGTTCCTTAGATTCAGGATAAGTTCCTGAGGATTGGAGAATGGCTAATGTTATCCCACTTTTTAAGAAAGGAGGGAGGGAGAAAACAGAGAACTATCGACCTGTCAGCCTGACATCGGTGGTGGGAAAGATGCTAGAGTCCATTATTAAGGATGAAATAGTGGCATATCTAGATAGCAGTGATAGGATTGGGCAGAGCCAGCATGGATTTACCAAGGGTAAATCATGCTTGACTAATCTGTTGGGAGTTTTTCGAGGATGTAACCAGGAAGTTAGACGGGGGAGATCCAGTGGATGTAGCTTACCTCGATTTTCAGAAGGCATTTGATAAGGTCCCACATAGAAGATTGGTGGGTAAAATCAAAGCTCAGGGCATCGGGGGGAAGGCATTGACATGGATAGAAAACTGGTTGGCAGATAGAAAGCAAAGGGTAGCGGTGAATGGGTGTTTCTCGGAATGGCAGGTGGTGACTAGTGGGGTGCCACAGGGCTCGGTATTGGGACCACAGCTGTTTACCATTTACATTAACGATTTGGATGAAGGCATAGAAAATAACATCAGCAAATTTGCTGATGATACTAAGCTGGGTGGCAGTGTGACATGTGATGAGGATGTTAGGAGAATTCAGGGTGACTTGGATGGGCTGGGTGAGTGGGCAGATACTTGGCAGATGGCGTTTAATGTGAATAAGTGTGAGGTTATCCACTTTGGGAGTAAGAACAGGAAGGCAGATTATTATCTGAACGGTGTAGAGTTGGGTAAGGGAGAAATACAAAGAGATCTCGGAGTCCTTGTTCATCAGTCACTGAAGGTGAATGAGCAAGTGCAGCAGGCAGTGAAGAAGGCTAATGGAATGTTGGCCTTTATTACAAAGGGAATTGAGTACAAGAGCAAGGAAGTCCTCTTGCATTTGTACAAAGCCCTGGTGAGACCACACCTGGAGTATTGTGTACAGTTTTGGTCTCCAGGATTAAGGAAGGACATCCTGGCTGTAGAGGAAGTGCAGCGTAGATTCACGAGGTTAATTCCTGGGATGTCTGGACTGTCTTACGCAGAGAGGTTGGAGAGACTGGGCTTGTACACACTGGAATTAAGGAGATTGAGAGGGGATCTGATTGAAATATATAAGATTATTAAGGGATTGGACAAGATAGAGGCAGGAAATATGTTCCAGATGTTGGGAGAGTCCAGTACCAGAGGGCATGGTTTGAGAATAAGGGGTAAGTCATTTAGGACAGGGTTAAGGAAAAACTTCTTCTCCCAGAGAGTTTTGGGGGTCTGGAATGCACTGCCTCAGAAGGTAGTGGAGCCAATTCTCTGGGTGCTTTCAAGAAGGAGCTAGATAGGTATCTTATGGTTAGGGGAATCAAGGGATATGGGGACAAGGCAGGAACCGGGTATTGATAGTAATTGATCAGCCATGATCTCAAAATGGCGCTGCAGGCTTGAAGGGCCGAATGGTCTACTTCTGCACCTATTGTCTATTGTCTATTAATCTCTGATCATAATCCATACTCTCCAAACCAGGCAGCATCCTTGTAAATCTCCTCTGTACCCTTTCCAATGCTTCCACATCCTTCCTATAGTGAGGCGACCAGAACTGGACACAGTACTCCAAGTGTGGCCTAACCAGAGTTTTATAGAGCTGCATCATTACATCGTGACTCTTAAACTCTGTCCCTTGACTTATGAAAGCTACCACCCCGTAAGCTTTCTTAACTACCCTATCTACCTGTGAGACATCTTTCAGGGATCTGTGGACATGTACCTCCAGATCCCTCTGCTCCTCCACACTCCCAAGTAGTGAAGGGTTGAGGAAGAGATAGGAATCAGACATGATTGAATGGCGGAGCAGACTCGATAGTCCAGATGGCCTAATTTTGCTCCTATGTCTTATGGTCTTATGTCTTGTAGATAGACACCTCCATCATAGAAAATATGTAAGTCAGGAGGGCATAGATTTAAGATGAGGTGGGAGGCTTAAAGGGGATTTAAGGGGATTTTTTTTTATCACTCAGAGTAATTGGAAACTGGAATATACTCCCTGAGGAGTTAGTGAAGGCTTTCAGAACATTTAAGAAACATCTAGACTAGCATCAGAATTGCCAAGGCATTAGAAGCTATGGACATAATGAAAGTAAAAGGGATGGGTACAGAGATTGGCTTGGACATAGTGAACTGAAGGATTGGTTTCTCTGCTGTATGACGATGACTATAAGATCAGAATCAGTTTTAATATCACTGGCATATGTTGTGAAATTTGTTTTGCAGCAGCTGTACATTGCAATACATAATAAAAACTAGAAATTACAGTAAGATGCCTATATTATAGTGCAAAAAGAGAGGAAGAAATATTGAGGTAGTGCTCATTGTGCATTCAGAAGTCTGATGGCAGAGGGGAAGAAGCTGTTCCTGAAATATTGAATGTGTGCTTTCAGGCTCCTGTCCCCCCCTCCTTACTGGTAGCAGTGAGAACAGGGCATGTCCTGGGTGACGGGTCCTTGAGGATGGATGCTGCCTTTTTGCGGCTGTCTAGCTAGGTGCTTGCTCTGGGTCTGAAGTTACATATAGACTAGGCTGGTAAGGTAGCATGGTTTCCTTCTATGACAAACATTTAATGAGCCAGATGAGTTCAATTGTTCCATGGTCGTCAAAGTTTCTTTTTATTCTTGGCTTAATGTCCCATCAAAATAATGACTTTCCTCTCAAAATATCCAGGGCTTGAAAAGTCTTCAGGACTAATGGGAGTAAGTTGGGATTAGTGTAGCTCAGTACAGGTCTGGTGAGCCAGAGGTCCTGTTTCTGTGCTGTACAACTGTATTGCTCTGAGGGTTTGTGAGGGATTTGAATCCACAACATTCTGAGTGACAACACACCTCTGGGCTCCTACAGACCAGCAATCAGCATTTTTTTCTCTCTCTCTAATTTGTCAATCGCCCCTTCCCCCATCCATACAGACCCTCAATTATGTGGGAGTTAGCTGATGGTGACAAAATCAGTTTCCTTCAAGTGGCTGGTTGTCTCTGGATGATGATTTGCACAAGTTAATGAACGTGGCCCAGCACCCAGCTGTGAGTTGGCCTTCTGTGCTGGAACATGCTCTCCAATAATCAAGTTAGTTCATCTGTAGTGTTCTTCAAGCAGGATGCTGATAACTTGCTTTAATTTGGACTGGAACTAGAAACGTTCTACATCTGACTTTAGAGATTTCTGCAGTAATTAATGGTCTTAACTTGTGTCTAATATACCATAAATCCAGCTCAATGGGACTGTGACAATAACAACAGTTTGTTATAATGTACTCAAATGATCTAACTTGATTTTTAATTTCATAAACGTTAGATGTAAGATTAGATCAAACAAAATGTGATTGGTCTTGTTCTTCCTAAATGGAGTTACTATAAATGTAGTTGGTGTAACTATAAATTAAGATCTGGTTCTAGTTTAAAGCATTGTTAATTAGATTCCAAGATTGAAGGTAGTAGGCTTGTATATTGTATATGAACATAAACTATAAATAGTTAATATCTCACTTAGTGTAAAATCTACATCTGCACTACTCAAAACTGTTTCCTGAAGAATAATCACAATTTCCAAAGCCCTTCCAAATGTACTTCAAAAGAACTACAATTTATAGTTACTATATTTTCTGCTTGGATCGGGATCTTCATAAACTACGGTGGTGCATTGAAGTTTATGTCTGGATCAGAATTTTGCTGAGATCAGGTACGTATTTATCTAGATGTCACTATTCCGGATGTAAAATGTTGCCTCCTGTATCTACAGATCAGTAATCAACAGATTAACTAGTTGAGAATCAGATAATGTTTCTGAAACTTTATTGCGTTATTTTATAACACTGTTTTAACTACTCAGCATGTTTTTTTATATCTTGCATTTTGTAAGAAAACTATATAAATTTCCCAAGCTACTGACTAAATGTCACTGAATTAACTCCAGAAAAGACAGGTCCATTCAAATTCTTATGGAAGTGTTATTGTCCTGTTATTTTTTTCTGTTACAGAGATGCAGGTAATTTTAGAGTGGCAAAGGAATTGGGATTGGGGCCCTGTTCTTTCCCAGCTCTCATCATTAACTAAAACATGCAGGATGAGGAAAATCAGAAATTGCGATCCAGTGCCAGCACTGCCTTTTTGGGACACCCTCATTTTTTTCTACTAGATGTGGTTTCAGATGCATGATGTGTTCTGTCAAACCTGATGAGATGTGCTGCCATAATTTGCTCTCACCAGGAGAATCCTGTTATGCTGGGTGCCCAGGTCCTCTGACTCTCCTCGTGGTCTTGTACTCCTCACATTTCCTCTCCTCAATCTGTGTCCCCAGAGTCTGTCTCCTGCTCATCTCAGCCTCACTTTTGATCTGTTCTCCCTCCTATCCCCAACTCTTTGCTATTTAAGGATAGTTATACTTTTACCTCTCCTTCCTGATCCTTTAAAGGAAAGATGAGATATATCCTCGTACATGTCCATTCTCACTTCAGAGTGAAGCAAGATCATTTCAACTATGAATGACTAAAGCTCAATCTGATGATGCAGGAAGTGGCCTGAATTTAATATAGGGGAAAAATTAAATTCTGTTGCATATGACCTAATATCTATTGATAGCTTTATGATTCAGCCATTGTGTTCGAAACACACAACCTAGAAGCAGAAATGGGTGTTTTGCTATTTCAGTAAAATCATAGCTGATCTATAGTATCCACAACCACATATTCATACATACCCCGACAGCCTTTCAGAATCAGGGTTGTTATCACTGATGTTCCTAAGTCATGCCATTTATTGTTTTGTGGCAGCAGTACAGAGCAATACATAAAATGTACCATAAATTACAATAATAAATAGCTTTATAAAATAAACAAGTAGTACACAAAGTGAGCAGGAATAGTGGGATGATTCATGGGTTCATTAACCGTTCAGAAATCTGATGGTGGAGGAGAGGCATTGCCTTTTGAAGATGTTCTCAATTTTTGGGAGGCTAGTGTCCTTGATGGCTTAGTTTACACCCCTCTGCAGCTTTTTCTGATCCCATGCAGTAGTCTGTCCATACCACACTGATGCAGCCAGTTGGAATGCTTTCCACAGTACATTCAGAAACATGCTGGAGCCTCTGGTGACATACCAAATCTCTTCAAACTCCTAACAAAGTTAGCTCCTGGTGTGCCTTTGTTGTAATATCTTGGACCCAGGAGAGATCTTCAGAGATGTTGACACCCGTGAACTCGAAACTGCTCACCATTCCCACTGCTGTTCCTTCACCCTCCCCTTCCCTTTCACCCCCATGCTTAACGAGCAACAGCCTGTTTCCACACTCACTTTGAAGGGTAGTCCCAGTTCTACCAAGGCATCCCTAGCACGTGTTCTGCATCCAGATGGCTTGCCCAATGACATATTTATTTGCATGGTTGTACTATTCCTGGCCTTATTGTTTGATTCTTCCTGGGGTTTATCAGTTTGCTTCCATGCAACCAACAGGTGAGCCTGCTTTGAATAAGGTTGGGAAGGATGGGCTGCTATAGGGTGAATACATCAAGGCAGCTGTGTATCTTGAATGTCTCTTGGTGACTGGACACTAGAGGCATTTCAGTGGAGTCATTTGCAACCACTTGGATAATCTGGGCATTGACTTAATTGGTGCATGATGATCTCTGTGTTCTATGGGAAGCCACACCAAGCTTCACCACAGTCCAAGCTGACATAATTTACACCACTGTCTATCATAATGGCATCCTTCACTAAATCTATGAAATAGTTAGGTCATAAATGATGGATCATCACTGTGACATTGAGCAACAGCTAATCACGTAGAACAGTCATCCTTATTTTCCTACAAACACTGTATCAACCATTGAGAACAATGCTAGCATGTGTTCTGTTAAACCCGGCAGCATGCACTGGGCTCATGGTGCCTGAAGGAAACCACAACTCTTCCTTGTTAATCTAGATAAAGGCATACATAATATAGTCAACAGAATCCAATGTTGACAAAGAAATGGTAAAGCATTTTAGTATTTCCAAATTCAGTCTTTTTTTTCCCCCCCGAATGCAAATAATGCAGCTCAGATCATGCTGGAACATTACAAGTTTTCAATGTGCTTCTTCCTCAGCCAACAAATCAGAAGGAAGTGAAGAAACTTAAGGTTCTGGAAAAATCCTAATTTGAAATGACAATTGCAAATTACAAGCTCTAGTACCATATTGCTCCTTCTGCTGCACCAGTTTCGAATACACAGTGGTGCAAAGTTCAGCTTCACCAAATCCACTTGCTTTCTTGATACCTTTTGACTTCTGTGATTTTTATGTGGTCTTTTCACCTTTTTCATTCCGTCTCCATCTGATCTTCCCCATTCTGACTGCCTATTTAGTATAGAGCCATGCATACCCATTGACCCATTTCCTTCTGAGGAATTCGATAACTTCAGCATCAAGCTGCTTCTGTTGTCTGGTTTAAGAAACTCTGGAGAACCCTATGTGACCATTCTCAACATTAAAACCATTGCTGGTACTATAGAAATATCCATAGGAACTGATCTTACCCACCTAGAATATGTTTCTACCATTGTCATTCTCATGTTTCACATTAGAGGACCTTTAAAATTTACATGTAACCTTGAATGTGTTTATTTTTCAGCCAAGGACTTGGAGGAACTGCTGGTGGATCTTTACGGTGATTTTTGACAATGCTAACATTTCTCACAGTATTCTAAGATTGTATGTCCATTCCCAGCCACTGAACAAAACATTTGGCAACTTGCTTGATACATTAGAGTATGAGTCATTGGCCAGCCTGCCATGTATGCTGCACCATTCAAGTACCGGTAGGTCCAATCATGGCTTCAATGCCACTTTGCCACTCTCTCCCCACACCCTTTGACACTTTGTAGTTTCAAAGCCCATCTTTGCTTTAAATATATCCATTAGTTCCACCTCCACAACTCTCAAGATAGAGAACTCCAAAGAAGACTGGGAGGCGGCATTTGTGAGCTGCCCCCAGCACAACCTCGAGAGTTGGATATTAATACAAGTGATGGACGTGTGATGAATAAACTTGAATCTTGCAATGGCGGGGGGGGGGGGAATCTTTTGCAGAGAATCCTTATTCTGAAATTGTGCCCGTTAGTTTTAGATGAAGCAACCTCTCATCACCTATCTTGCCTGACCCCTCAGATTCTTCCACATTTCAGTCAGGTCACCTCTCATCCTTCTTTACTTCAGTGAGTACCAGCTCAACCTGTTCAGCCTTTCTTCAGAATTCAATCCCTGCATCAAAGAAATTAATATTTTGTATCTCTGTAAGGGTTTATGCCATACTCCAGGTGCCAACTCATCAGAGCATCAGAGCTTCCATGCATTTATTTTTAATAACTCTTGGCAATACAGGCAAGCATTTAATTAGAATTCCTAATTCCTTGCTGTACATACTTACTAAAATGTGTTGTGTTTCACAGTTGAGGACACCAGTTCCTATGTTTCTTTTGCCTCTGACTGCTGGTTTATAGAATACTTGTTGTCATCACTCTGAATCCTACCATGGCCATTTCTTTTATTTAATTTCCTTCCTCTCCGTCTTTCTGTAACTTTTAAAACATGGTGTTTTCTCACTGACATGGGCCACTGACCCAAAATGTTGGTTCTCCACATATGCTGCTTTGGCATTTTCTGTTTTTGTTTCAGGTTTTCAGTTTTTTACAAGAAGATTTTCATCAAGCACCAACATCTGCGAGGAAAATGATGACTTCCTCCTGTCTTCAGTTGCATTTGCTTTGAATATATGTTCTGTTGCTTCTAAGTATTCAATCCATAACTAAACTGAAGTATTAAAGAAAACTATAATTGTGGTCATTGTGACTTTGCCATGACATACGGACGCAAGCACAAAAGATTAAATCGGTTACATTTAGTAGTTAACTATGCTGCTCCACAAATAAATAACCGCCTCAAAGAGATAACTTGCAATCTTAAGAAAATGATCAGTTTAGTTTAGAACATAGGTTCCCAACTTGGATACACGGACTCCTTGGTTAATAGTAAGAATCCATGAAGTAAAAAAGGCTCTGGGCAGCTGGTTTAGAAGACAAAATGTTGACTTGAAAGATGAAGCTGAAATGTTGACTGTCCGTTTTCCACCACCGATGCTCTGACCTGTTGAGGTCCCCCCAGCATGCTTTTTGTTTGGTTCCAGTTTTCAATATCTGTAGCCTCTTTGATCTCTGTAAGCCCTTGTCATCAAATTCAGTGCATCCAAATACAATGAAAGTAGTATAAAACAGAGTTATTGATCTACAATGCAAGAGTCAGCCACTTTTTTAAAATTTGTTTTCATCAACTGCAGGGCATTAATAGTAACAGGATTATGACACAGGTTACATGCAGGGGCTTAGTCCCCCAAGGGTTCTCAGTAACAAATATGCATTTTGTCATGCATTTTGGCCAGCCAACTGAGAACTACTTTTAAGTGTCTACAGTGAAGTCCCAAATAGATTCTGAGGGAGAGAAATTAAGAATAGTCATAAGGCTCTTCAGTCCAACTGGTCCATGCACACCAAGATTCCCATGTCTGGCCCATAGCCCTCTAAACCTTTTCTGTCTGTGTATTTGTCCAAGTGCCTTTTGAATGTCTCAACCGTTTCCTCTGACAGCTCATTCCATTCACACACCAACCCTTGGGTGAAAACGTTGCCCAGCGTAGTGATGAATTTACAACCATGTTGAGGTCTGGCTTTCAGCCCCATATTGAAACAGGCCAGATTGAATACAAATCCTTAGTCCTTAAACTGCTGGCGAACAGTGCAGAATGATCAGGTGCTGTTCTCTCCCAGTAGGGATTAGTTTTTAGTTCCAAGTGCTCCTGTCATGTTTTGTCACCCTGTAACCTTATCCTTCAATCTCTCTGAATTATGGAGGACAGCATGTGTACTAATGTCTCTCTCCAGCAGACTTCATCATGAGCATCATGACTCCAGTATCTCTACTATATTTTAATGTTTCTTAATTGAACATGCGATTTTTTAAAATGTTCTATCGCTGAGCAGCAGTGAACCATCTGAATGGCCTATCAGAGTTTTCTTTGGGAACTAGTTGACTTGATCAGCATTTCTGATCTGGCTATTGTTCACGATTGCACTTAATAAAAAAAATCACAATGTGCAGTTCTAAGCCTTCTTCAGAGCCAGGTAATGGAGTTCAGATACTGTCGCAGTTCATCCTCAGGCAATGGGTACAATTCCCTGTAAAACAGCTGATGCTTTTAGTAAAAGTTCAAGTTTGTAAACAGGCCATTGCTGTTCCTGCTGCTTTTCACCTTAACCTTGATTGTTTGCCTTCCAGCTCAGTTAGAATGCAGGAAAAGAATTCTGAGATCCAAACAGCAGATTCCTTGGAGCAATTTCTAAGTTTGCAAACTAAATTCCAAAATACAGAAAAGTTTTTAATTAAGCAGTCACGGAAGCAGTTGTATGATTGAACAATTTATCAAAAGATTTTCCTGTCAGTTGTTAAGCTGCTTCTGCCGTGTTCTTTCTCTTGCGTCACTGGCAAGTTGCAGCAAGCCCATACAACCTGATGGCAGGTAGTTAAATATAAAGCCAGTGCTACTGCTGCTCAGATTGAAGAATTAAACTATTGAAATTATCAACCTGTCTCACCCAAGGGGCTTGTTTGCATGCAACCTCAAACAGCTGATTAAGTGAGGAATTCAGTGGGCTGAAGTTGGATCCCTGATGAGCTATTACTTTCTGTGACTTAACCCTGCAGCTGATCCTTTTCATAACATATAAGAGACTTTGCAGATGCTGGAAATTCAGATCAACACAAAAAAATGCTGGAGGAACTCGTCAGGTCAGGCAGCATCTATAGAAACAAATTAACAATCAATGTTTCTGGCCAAAACCCTTCGTCAGGACTGGAAAGGAAGGGGGAAGATGCCAGAATAAGGAGGTGGGGAAGTGAATAAGGACGAGCCAGAAGGATGAAGGCTCTTAGCCTGGAACAACAACTGTTTATTCCCCTCCGTAGATGCTGCCTGACTTGCTCTGTATGTATGTGTGCAATGCTGATCACCTGTGATCATTTGGCTTGCAATTCTCCTCAGTGTGACCATCCACTGGAAACAAAAGGAAGCATATATACTAAATTCCCAGTGTTCTGAACATAAGACGGGGATATTAAACAGGTAAGGCATGGACACTTTTACTGCAAGAGAGAGAGGGAGACTCAATAATATTAAAAAAACCACAATTCTGGCACCAAAAAGATACAGTATGTTAAACCAGCTTTGCAGGAACTGTAACTTTCTGTTGCTTAGGAGAAGTCTTGCACAACATGAGTAATTTCCACAAGTATCCTTTATCCTTGCTATTGTGATGGAAAAGCAATTGCTCATATAATGGAGCTGGGTGTGGGAGCATTGGAAATAAGAGAGGTGGGTGGTCTTCCATGTCCACTGCTAAGGCACTGATGATTGGGATATTTGCTCTGTGCACGTGGATCTGCAGCTAATTTTAGGAATGAGGTTCCCCACTCACTATAGATCTGATTATATTTAGTTGGTTGTGTTTTAGATTAACATAATAGGCAAAAACTTGTTCAGCTGTGCAGAAGCAACCTCTCAGAAACCGTGTCTACATTTAGTGGCCCTGTTGTGAAGAAACAGTAACCTTTTTAATAGGATAGAGTCTACCCAAGGCACTGAATTCATTTCATACTGAAATATGCTTGGTCTGCACACACACCAAGGTTTCTGAAATATTTATTCATTAAAAGTGCTACACAGTACAACAATTATTATGCCTTGCTAATTTGAGGTGTTGGCGGTGAGTCACTTCACAAACCACTGCAATCTGTGGGACCAAGCTGTTCCCACCGCGCTGTAGACAAGAAGTTCCTGGAATTTGATGATTAAGGAATAGCAATATTTTAAACCAATGGAGCATGAAAGTAGTGATGACTCCAAACATTTGTCATATAGCCTTGGGAGAGGCTGTTGATAAAGCTTCACTGCTGGTAATGGATGATACTTTTCCTAACTATATGCACCAGCACTGGATGAAGTTTATGAGTTGAATCAGACCTGATAATTTATATCCTTTGAGTTAATCTCTTTCTTGCACTTGTCCTTTATCATTGTGTGGCTGTCCGTAGCTTGTGGGTGTTGCAGCTACCGTGGTGAAGCAGAAATCCATTCAGGTGAGAGGACTCGGTGGATTCTGAGGCCTTGCTCCTAGATCAATTCATGTTTAGTACCATATGCACAGTTATGGTAAGTTGCAGGTTTGGTGAGGTGGCAGCAACATCATAGGCAAAACTGTAGATTCAGACAACAGTACACAGGATATTTTATACATAGTGCATAAATTATACAATCCAATAAAAAAAACTTTAAAACAATTTGTTTTTGTGCAAAAGAAATACAATCTGAGACTAGTTCAAGAGGTGGTCTGTGGTGTTCCATTGCAGAGGTAGGATTAGGGTTACCAGGGTGGATCAAGAACTTGCTGGTTGTAGGGAAATAACTGTTCCTGAATTCAGTGCTATGGGACTTTAGGCTTATATACTACCTGATGGCCTTTTCAGCTATTTCTAAATATTTCATTATCAAGACAATCAAAATGCATATACATGATAAACACAAGAAATTCTGCAGATGCTGGAAATCCAAAGCAATACATACAAAATGCTGGAGGAACTCAGATGGTCAGGCAGCATCCATGGAAATGAGCAATCAATGTTTCGGGCTGAGACCACTCTTCAGGACTCAAAATAATTTTCAAAATATGTAACTATTGAAACATAACACTTTTAACTTGCATACCTAAATAAATATGTTAAAATGAAAATACTGGAAAACACTTACTTCTTCCATCCTAGCCAATAATCCAAATCAAATGAATAGAGCCGCACTGTATAAACTAACTATGGCTACCAATACTGGCTGCTGAGCTCAGTTTGATAAGGAACTGCCCTGAACTCTACTGGAAGCAAGGATGGTTCCTTGTTACACTGAGCTCAGGGTTCAGACGCAGAGCAGCAGGTCGCTTGGGCTTGGTTCTGCTTCCATTCAGACTGCAGGCTGGCCATCATCTGATGCATAGTTTCTAGCTACTTAACTCTAGATTCTCCATTGTTTATGTGGGAACTGCAATATCACTATTTGATATATACGTATTGGAAAGTGTTCTATCACTCTAGTGACTCTGTCTTGTGGAAGAGCTTTTGGGTATGAATTTTATTTGCCATCTTTCAGTGACCTGAAGAATATTGCCCTGGCATTGCTCTGTGCAGGCACAGATTGCCTCATTATCTTGAGACATTGCAAATGGAAATGTAAACTGCTCACTCATCTGCTCTGCTCCTTACCTTTGACCCAATGATTGAGGAATAAGGTATTCATGAAGCAGCTGAGGATATTTGGGCCTGGGGCACTGCCCCAAGGAATTCCTGCAGTGAATGTCTTTTAGCTGAGATAATTGACCACCAAGTACAGAATGTAGATGCCGCTAATAGGTTTGCATTCAGCTATTTTTTTTTATGATGTGTGCAGTGAATTAAATTAGATTCAGAGAGTTGTACAGCATGGAAACAGGTCCTTTAGTCCACTGCATCATCCCTTTCTATACCAATCCCTCTTGGCTGCGTTAGCTCCACACCCCTTGAAGCCCTGCTCATACAAGTACTTGTCAAGTGCCTCTTAAATGCTGTTAGTTCCTGCCTCCACCTTTGGCAGATTATTCCGGATATCACCAACTCATTGTGTGAAATATCTACCACTGAAATTTTAAGTGTACGTGTGCCAGTTTTAGATAAACCTATCTGGGCAAAATACAGTTTAGGCTTCACTTCTGTGGAGTTTGGTGTGTTGTGTGCACTTGTGGTCACCATTCTATAAGAAGGATGTGGAAGCAGACTTCGGCTACCTACAGCATCCTTTCAGTGCCTCTCATAAATTCATATAGTTGTCATTCAACTTTCAGCCTCCTTCATCCCAAGGAAAACTGTCTCAGCCTATCCATTCTCTCCTGATAAGGCAAGCCCTCCAGTCTAAGTAACATCCTTCTAAATCACCCTCTCTGGCTTAATTATATCCTTTGTATAGTGGGTGAACACAACTGCACACGATACACCAACTTGCACAGAACTCCACACAAGTATACCCTAACCAATGCTTTGTCCAACTGTAATATAATGTGCCCACTCCTATAGTCAAAATTGGCCAAAGATTCAAGATTGTTTAATGTCATTTCCAGTCCACAAGTGTAAAGGATAATGAAATAATAGTTACTCTGAATCCAATACAGCAAAAAAACACAATAAGATAAAGAACACAATAATACAGACAGACATACTTTATTGATCCCGAGGGAAATTGGGTTTCTTTACAGCCGCACCAACCAGGAATAGTAAAGAAATATAGCAATATAAAACCATAAATAATTAAATAATAATAAGTTAATCATGCCAAGTGGATAAAATAATATAAAAAATGACAATAAATATAAATACATAAGATAGCTTATAAACAGATTGATTGTAAATTGATAAAGTTACTCTAGGCATAGCAGTCTTTTTACATAGGTGACTGAAAGGAACAGATTGTGGTGGTGGGGTGGCTTAGTGGGTGGAGATGTTGAGTTGCCTCACACAAAATGTTGGAGGAACTCAGCAGGCCAGGCAGCATCTATGGAAAAAAGTACGGTTAATGTTTCAGGCGGAAACCCTTCAGCGGGAACTGCCTGTTGAAGGGTCTAGGCCCGAAACGTCAACGGTACTCTTTTCCATAGATGCTGCCTGGCCTGCTAAATTCCTCCAGCATTTTGTGTGTGTTGCTTGGATTTCCAGCATCAGCAGAATTTCTCTTGTTTTTGTTGAACTGCCTTACTGCTTGAGGAAATTGACTGTTTTTCAGTCTGGTGTCCCTGGTGTGGATGCTATGTAGCCTCCTCCCTGATCGGAGTGGGACGAACTGTCTATAAGCAGGATGGGTGGGATCCTTTACAATGTTAATGGCAGCACCTCTCTGTTTGTCCTAGCCAGTGATGCTTAGGGCAGTTTTGACTACCCATTGTAGGAACCTTCCTCTCTGGAGCAGTGCAGTTTCTGTACCAAGCATTGACGCAGCATGTTAGGACGCTCTCTCCTGGCCATCAGACCTGAATAACCTGAGTACAGATGTGCATGTCCAGCTCTCTTCAAGTTCCTCAGAACGTAGAGGTGTCAGCGAGCTTTCTTGATTGTGTAGAATGTGTTCTGCAACCATGATAAGTTGTGTGAGATGTGCATTCCCAGGAGTTTGACGCTGATCACAGTTTCCACTGCCAATGTAAGAAGAGGTGAAAGTTTTCCTGATATTGATAGCCATCTCCTTTGTCTTGTTGACATTGAGGAAGAGGTTATTTGGCTGTTACTGGGCCTCCAGCTCTTCTACCTCCTCTCTGTAATCCATTTCGTCATCGTTGTTGATGAGCTTCACATACTGTCATGTCATTAATGAACTTGACAATGTAATTACATGCGTATTTAGCCATGCAGTTATGTATGAGCAGAGTGTGCAGCAGTAGGCTCTGAAGGTTCACATACATAATAGCAAGGTTCTCAACAAGAGGTCAAAGTAGGTCATCCAGTCAGTCTTTCTGGCTCAAGGGGCAACCACTTTCATTGTATCCTTGTCATTCAAGTGCTACTCTCTCTCTCTCTCTCTCTCTCTCTCTCTCTCTCTCTCTCTCTCTCTCTCTCTCTCTCTCTCTCTCTCTCTCTCTCTCTCTCTCTCTCTCTCATTTTTTTGCACATCACCACACTGAATTGGCCCATGACAGTCATTGAGCAGAGAGTGCTGCCTATCTGCAAATGAGGGACAATATAGAAAGGAGTATCTCCAGATGGCACCTCTGACATGTAGGGTGGACAGCTGGGCCTCTATGCCCCTTCTCAAAACATTTGTGTCATTAGGATTTAAGTGCACATATTTTTAACTAAATTAACTTTATTCATAATAACAAAAGATATTGACAAGAATAAACCTTGCAAAGCCTTTACATTCATAGGCAATGTTTTTAGTACTGTTCTATAACATTCTACACATTAATAGGACTGCTGTCACTCATGTGGCCTCCTGAGGTGTTATACCTCTGCAACATTTGAGGAGCTTCCTCCTTCATCCCAGACCCTCCTTCTCCAGTAGCAGAAGAATTCTACACTGCTGTCCTTCTCCACCGGGCCCTCGTGGTGGCTGCCCCAAGCTTCAGTGTGCCCCTCAGCATGTGCTCCTGCAGCCTGGAATGTAGCCTCTCGATGTGTTGGCAGACAAACAAGTTTCGGGCAGACCATAGGACATCTTTCACCAAGATTGATGATCTACCAGCAGCCCCTGATGTTCACAGATGCTCTGATCTACATTCACTGTTACCTCAATGAGGATGTTAGAAAGCTTGGGGATTTATGCTTTGATGATACCTCTTTAATTCACACTGAATTTACAGTTATATATGCAAAAGTAAATGTTCAATTAGGTGCACATCATGTGAATTAATAATGATCATAGTCGCAACCTTTTGATCTAATTCTTCTTGGTAGCTAAATGGCAGTGCTGTGCACGTTGATGACATCATTATATGTATGAAATATGATGGCTAACTTACATTAGTAGTTGGATGATTCATATTAGGATGTGCCAAATGCAAGTTCCTAATGGATAGGATTGCAACAGGAAGTGGAAGCAAATAACTTTGAAAAAATTCACATTTTTTTAATGCTCAATTTACACATAAAAACTGGTGCAAATGGATTTATTTTCCTGATGTAACTTCTACATTTGGCAATCCCCTTGACGAATAGTCCATAGATTTGAAAACACTGATACAGTGAGGCAGGTTAGGCTTTCAGTTGGATACCAAACTAAATGATTGCTTTTTGTTGTATGGAGTAGTAGATTATTTCATTTCACTGGTGACTTTTACCTGAATTTAGTGCTATGCAAAAGTCTTTCCATATATGCCTGAGACTTTTGCACAGTCCTATAGTAATTTTATGCATTGCACTGTACTGCTGCAGCGAAAGAAAACAAATTTCTTGACATATGTGAGTGATGATAAACTTGATTCTGATATGGGTCTCTATTATAAACTGAATCATGTTTGGGAAAAGGGGAAGGGAGAGGGAAGCACCAGAAATGATCAATAAACTAATTAATTGGAATCAAATGACCTTGCCTGGCTGGGTGTATCTGCACTTGCAGCATCCTCCACCCCTGACACCTGTCCCACACTTCTCCCATGGCGTTCCACCCTTGCTATTCCCAACATTCTTTGCTCCCACCAGATTTACAAACTTATTCATGCTCCATGTATTGACGAATACAGTATTGTGCAAAAGCCTTAGGCACTCTTTTACAATAGGTGAGCCTAAGACTTTTGCTCAGTACTGTATAAATAAAAATAGTTTTAAAATCAGTTAATATGATTTGAATCAAATTCTTTAAGGCCTTATTTTGAACTACAGTTATTTCACTTACACAGTAGATGTAATTTTTACTCTTGGCTGCTGAATTCATATCATCCTATAAAAATCACCGCAGTGAATGAAACTTTGTCAGTTACTATTATATGTATGACAATAAGAAAAAGATTATTGTAGAATTTCTTTATATTACAACTAATTATCAGTGAAATGGGAGAAGCCAAATGATACTAATACAATGTGAATGTACTGTTTGATATGGAATATTGTTTAACTAAGGTAACATTCAGCTTTTTTTTTAACAGAAAAGTAAGTACAGATGATGAAGCCCCTTCAGGCCTGTCTTCTTCAAATAAATCCTCTGTTATTCTCCAGGTGCCCTGGATAACTTTAAGATGTTTACCCTTGAAAGCATAGTTCAGTTATTTATCCCTTCATATATATGGAAGAAAATGCCCTAATATCAGTGCTGTTTACATTTCGATTCTCTTTCTTTCATGAAACATTGCCACGAAATCAAATAATTAAAGTATACAGAACTAGGCCCTTCACCCCTACTCCTCCATGCTGACCATGGTGTCCACCAAACTAATCCCATTTACCTGTATTTGACAAATCTATACACCATAAATACATCATCACTGTCTGTATGAAAATGTTGCTTCTCAGGACCTTTTAAAATCTTTCGCCTCTCACCTTGAATTTATATCCTTTAGTTTTTAGTTCCCCTCTCCTGAGGAAAGGGCTATGTGTGCCCACCTGGACAATAGCCCTCATGATTTTATACACTTCTTAAGGTCACCCTCAACCTTCTACATTCCAGGGAATAAAATCCTAGCCTGCCCAATTTCTACAGCTCAGGCCATCGAGCCTTGGCCACATCCTTGTAAATTTTCTCTGCGCTCTGAGTTTAATGATGACTTTCCTGTAACAGCATGACCAAAACTGTACATAATACTCCAAGTGCAGTCTCACCAAGCCATTAATGACTACAACATAACATCCCAACTTCTATACTCAGTGCCCTGATTTATGAAAGTTAGCATTCCAAATGCCTTCTTCACAACCTTATCTACTAGTGACACCACTTTCAAGTTCAAGTTCAAGTTTAATTGACATTCAACCATACATATCGTTCAACCATCCCTATGAATACAGCCAAATGAAACAGTGTTCCTTTGGGGCCAAGGTACAAAACACAATACCAACTGTCACACACAGTGCATGTTGAACATGTAATTATGACAACAGAGAAGCATAGTTAAATAATAATAATAATAAACCCAAGCCCCTGAGTGTCATGGCCTGGAGACTGATGGTGAATGGATGTTGTCCTGGAGCCATGTTTCTGCAAGAACAAGCCCACAGCAGTTCCTCATCTCGTGCAAATGCAGCTGGAGACAAATGTAATCCAGCATATCTTCCACCAAGCGAACATGGGAGGGCAGCATCGAAGGGAGGGGCAGCCCCCAAATCAGTACAGAATCCAGTTCTGGCGTCTCCTTCTCCAGCAGCTGTAGTCGGTGACCCCGATGCATGATGGTCTTGTCCGTGCAAAAGCTGAGGCAACGCAGTTCCCCCACCATTGGTCTTACCGATGAACCAGTGAATTGGACTTGCATTTACTACATTACCAATGTCCAACAGGGTCGTGCGATCACAACAAAAATATCCAAGGCATTGATGTGCACTGTGCACTGCCTCTGATGCCTTCTTCTCCGGGTGGTTGAGGTAGGCTGCAACATGGTGCGCAACAAGTTCAGCTTCACCACTATCTAGCAACTTGCTGCTGTGGTAGACCTGCAGTACCTGATGTTCTTTGTATCCAGCAGTGTCTTGAGATCGTGAATAAGACATAAAGGATGAACAATTATACCTTTGGACCTAGAGAGACTGCTGCATCTGAGCCCTCTACCATCTAATCAGAAGGATGTGTATACTTTCAGTGTGTTCTAAAGCATTTGTTTTCAATATTATGCATTATATTCACTATTTGTTTTCATGCTCTTCCTTTGGTTATTTCGCCCCACAGTTCAAGTCATCAAATATATACTTTTTTTCCATTAAAGAATCAATTTTTCATCAGGAATGAGACATTGTGCAGACAGAAGTTTAAACTAAAAACTTGGCAACTGCCATCATGCCACTCCCATTTTGATACAGGTTTGAACTTGGTAACTAATCTTCCTCTGGAAACAACATCCTGGAATAGACTTAATAGGTAAGCTCCATAGGACACAACAGTGTCTTTAATTAGATTAGAGGAGGCTGCTGAATATAAACTAGTTACACATTTTTGAAGTAGATTTGGGGGATTCGAATAAGCACATTAACTGGACTCAAAGGGAAAGCAAGAATTTTTAAAAACATGTTTTAATGAAGACTCTTGCAATGCAGGCTGCTGGAGAACAACTTTTTTTTAAGAAGATGATTTGCCTAATTCACAATTGGCAGGTTTTGCTGGAATATTTAACCGATAAAGTGCCAGAGGCATCGAATGCCTGACAATTGGATGCCATAGTGAACTTCAATAGAATGTTAAGCATCCAGCATTCCTTAAGCTTTAAGTAAAACACCAGTCAGTTTGGATTGGCAACAACATTTCTTCCACAATCTCCACAGGTGTACTACAAGGCTGTGTGCTAACCCCCTCCCCACATTGCTTTACAGTTATGTCTCTGTGGCTAAACACAGCTTCAATGCAATATATAAGTTTGCTGATGACATCACTGTCGTTGGTGCTGACGAATCAGCATGTAGGAGAGAGATTGAAAAGCCGGCTCAGAGTTGCCACAACAACAACCTCTCACTCAATGTCAGCAAGAGCACAGAGCTGATTATTGACTTCAGGAGGAGGAAAGTGGAGGTCCATGAGCCAGCTCTCACCAGGGGATCAAAGGGCGAGATTGTCAGCAAATTTAAATACCTCAGTGTTATCGTTTCAGAGGACCTGTCCTGGGCCCAGCACGTAACAGTAATCATGAAGAATGCACAGCAGTGCTTCTGCTTCCTTAGAAGTTTGCGAAGATTTGGCATGGCATTTAAAACTTTGACAAACTTCTATAGGTGAATGGTGGAAGGTATATTTCCTGATTGCATCACAGCCTGGTATGGAAACACCAATGCCTTTGAATGGAAAAGCCTACTAAAAGTAGTGGATATGGCCCAATCCATCACAGGTAACACCCTCCCCTCCACTGAGCACACACACATGGACAACAGTCACAGGAAAGCAGTGTCCATCAGCAGGGACCCCCACCACCCAGGACATGCTCTCTTCATGCTGTTGCCCACCACCAGGTTCAGGAATGGTTACCACCCCTCAGCTATCAGGCTCTTGAACCAATAGAATTGACTTTAGTCAATTTCACTTGCCCCATCACTGAACTGTTTCCACAACCTATGGACTCACTGTCAAGGACTCTTCACCTCATGTTCTTGATGCTTATTGCTTAGTTATTTTTTATTATTATTTATTTTCTCTCCTGTATTGCACAGGTGTCTTTTGCACTTGGTTCATTTGTGTAGTCTTTCATTGATTCTATTCTTACATTTACTCAGTATGCTTGCAAGAAAAGGAATCTCAGGGTTGTATAGGGTGATGTATATGTTCTTTGATAATAAATTTACTGTGAACTTTACTATTAGCTTGTTTGATGTAGGTGCACAACAGCTCTCCTTGCAAGATATAGTAACAAGAACTCTTATGTTTTTTCCCCTCCAATAATAGATATAATTGCAATAAAGCAACAGACATAAAATGCTGGAGAATCTCAGCAGATCGGGCAGCATCCATGGAAATGAATAAACATTTGAAGTTTCAGGCTGAGACCCTTTTTCAGCGCTAGAAAGAAAGGGGGCAGATGACAGAATTAAAAAGCGGGGAAGGGAATGGAGGATAGCTAGAAGGTGAAGGAATCTGGTAGGAGAGGACAGTGGAGCACAGGAGAAAGGGAAGGGGGAGCGGACCCAGTGGGAGGTGATAGGCAGGTGAGAAGAGGTAAGGGGCAGAGTAAGGAATAAAAGAAGAAGGAAGGGGGAAGGAATTTTTTTTACTGGAAGGAGAAATTGATGCTCATGCCATCAAGTTGGAGGCAACCCAGACAGAATATAAAATCGTTCACCTGATCATGGTACAAAAGGAGCCCATGGACCAACTTGGCGGAATGGGAATGGGAATTTGAATTAAAATGCTTGGCCAGCGGGAAGTTAAATCTTTTGGTGGATGGAGCAGAGCTGCTCAATGAAGCAGTCCCCCAATTTATGATGGGTCTCACCAATGTAGGGGAGGCCACATCAGGATCACTGGACATATCTTATAACCCAAGCAGATTCACAGGTGAAGTGTTGCCTCTCCTAGAAGAACTGTTTGAGCCTGAATGGAGGTGAGGGAGGAGGTGAATGGGCAGGTGTAGCACTTTGCCGGGAGGGAGATTAGTGGGGAGGGATGAAGGGGGAGAATTATCACTGCAGAAATTGGATCGGGAATGAGGCAAAGATATGTTTGATGGTAGGATCCCTTTGGAGATGTTGGAGATTGTAAAGAATAATTTGTTGGATACAGAGGTGGTAGGTAAGTACAAGAGGAGTTTGATCACTGATAAGGTGGTGGGAGGATGGGGCGAGCACTGATGTTCGGGAAATAGTGGAGATGCAGGTGAGGACAACATCAATGGTGGGGGGCAGGGAATCCCCATTCTGTGAAGGGGGGAGGGCATCTCTGATCGGTAAAGGAATAGTGCATGTTGGGAACAGATGCAGCAGAGATGAAGGAACTGAGTACAGGTAATAGGATTTTTACAGGAGACACAATGGGTGAAGTATAATTAAGATAACTGTGGGAATCGGTAGGTTTATAAAAGATGTCATTCGACAGTTTGTCTCCAGAGTTGGAGACAAAGAGATTGAGAAAGGGGAGGGAGGTGTCAGAAACAGACCAAGTGAATTTAAGGGCAGAGTGGAAGAAGCAAATTTAATGAAATTGGCAAGCTCACCATGTGTGAATAAAGAGGCACCAACGTAGTTGTCAATGCAGCAGAAGAAAGTTGGAGAGCGTTACCAGGAATGGTTTGGAACATGGACTGTTCTATGTAGCCAACACAAAGGCTAGACATATATATAACCTATCAGCCACTTACAATGCAATCCTAAAATCTCTATCCCAACCTCTCCACTACTACTCATACCTCCATTTACGCAAAGATAAGACCAATGACCCTCAGAATACCTCTATGACTCTCAATGACCCTCGTGATTGCTGTACCTTTTAACAACTTACAGAGTTTAGAAGCTGGAAAACTACCCACCATGGATCAGAACTGAAGCAGCCTCTCAGATGAGTGGCGAAACCTCTTCTAGACAGCACACCAAGTTCAGTTGCCTCGATTTACTACTGCTTGATATGCTGCTTTTATTTGCTTGCAGGGAATTAAGTTCAAGCATATTATCAGATTCTTTGTGCATGTTAAAGCATCATCAAGCACAGATTATTTATAATAATTATGTTTTCTAAAATTGGTACTCCCTTAGAAATTTTGCTCAAACAAAATATATCCATGCTGTATTTCCAGAAATCGATTATGACATTTATTAACTCGCATTTCATAATGTTTTAGTGAGATGTTCACTAATACAAGATCAACTCTAACTCAAGAAAGCCATTTGATATGGAATTGACAGATATGTACTGAGTGCTGGTTCCCAATCCTTACTCTATTTCATTTGAACTTGGTCATCACGAGCAACCTGTCCTCCGATGCACAGATATTATGCTTATGATATGATCACTTTATCATGTTGCTTTAAGGAGTATTTCAGATGCATGGTGCATATTTATGATGTGTGTTCAGAGAAAGATATGCAAGAAAAATAATTTAATTAGTAGCTGGATGGCTTTCCATTCCCAGAATGATGTCCAATTCTTTTATTTCTGTGGTTGGCTGGACTCCTTGTCTCAGAACAAAGTTCAAAGTAAATTTATTATCAAAGTACATATAGAATGCTGTGATTCATTTTCTTGTGGGGATATTCAATACATCCATAATAGAATAGTAACTATAATAGTATCAATGAAAGATTGCACCAACTTGGGTGTTCAACCAGTGTGCAAAAGTCAACAAACTGTGCACATCGAAAGAAGAAAGAAATAGTAATAATAAAGCAATAAATATCAAGAACATGAGATGAAGAGTCCTTGAAAGTGAGTCCATAGGTTGTGAAACATTTTAATAATGGGACAAGTGAAGTTGAGTGAAGTTATCCCCTTTTGTTCAGGAGCCTGATGCTTGAGGGGTAGTAATTATTCCTGAGCCTGGTGATGTGAGTCTTGAGGCACCTGTACTTCCTTCCTGAAGGTAGCAGCAAGAAGAAAGCATGTCCTGTGTGGTGGGGATCGCTCATGATCGATGCTACTTTCCTGCAACGATGTTTCATGTAGATGTGCTCAGTGGTGGTGAGGGCTTTACCCATGATGGACTAGGCTGTATTCACTGCCTTTTGTAGGGTTTTCCTTTCAAAGGCATTGGTATTTCCATACCAGGCTGTGATGCAGCCTGCCAATATACTCTGCAGCACACATTTATAGAATTTATAAAAGTTTTAGATGCCATGTCAAATCATTGCAAATTTGTGAGGAAGTGGAGGCAGTGGTGTTCTTTCTTCATAATTGCACTTCATAAGTGCTGGGCCCAGGACAGATCCTCTGGAATAATCACAGTGAGGAACTTGCTGACCCTTCTCCACCTCTGATCCTCCAATGACATCTGGCTCATGGACCTTTTGTTTCCTCATCTTGAAGTCAATAATCAGCTCCTTGGTCTTGCTGACATTCAGTAAGAGATTATTGTTGTGGCACCACTCAGCCAGGCTTTCACTCTCCCTACTAAATGCTGATTCAGTGACTTACAGGGAGAAAAAGCCAAGAAAAGGATGGGACTATAGTTCTTCAGATTTCACAGTATAAGTAACATTGTGAAGGTGCTCCATTTAGACCCTGCATTGCTTGCTGTATTTGATGAGCAACAAAATTGATTTCATGGCATTCGCACTGGATTAAATTATGCAGAAGAGCAACTTCACCTCTGGCTGAAGGGTCAGCTCATTTGAAGAAGGGCGTGACCTAATTATTGGAGTATGTCAATGTAAGCACTAAATCCTTGATAATTATGGACATGTTAGGGGGTATTCTGGAGCTATGTGAATATAGCAGATAGGAATTCAAACAAAATCCAATTGCTGGTTCTTAATGTAAATTGGAAATTGCAAGTAATAAATTGAACTTAAAAGCAGCTCTTTACAAGTAAACAATGCTGTCTGTGGAACACAGGCAGGCTGCTCAAGAGATGCAATGGGGTTACATTAATTGAACCTGCATCAAACCAGGCAAAATGGCTAAGTTATTTGCACCATTGTGAACAAGTTCAAGGACTGATATTATTACTTAGCATATCAAATACCTGATATATCAATACTTGGGAGATTTGTGTACTTGGAGAGTCAGCCAAATCAACATTAGTTTTGGGTGTCTGGGATCCCTGTCCCCAGAATCTTTTACACTATTTGTGTAAATTACATTGTCCCAGCAAAAAGTATTTGAACATTCAAGGTTTCTCCCTCAGTAGGTATGCAATTCAAAGGATGTATTGTCAACCCGCAACATATTGAAGTAAATGATGCCATTGTAACTGTTGAAACTGTATTTAATCACCTACTGTAACCTTTGATCTTAACGGTATGAAGTTGTGCTGTACTTTGAGTTTAGAGGAGTCTACAAAGAGGGCCTCCTGAATAATGCCCGCTTGTTGTGATGAATAAGGACTTATGCATCACCAGCTCATTGCCTTCTCTGGTGACTTTGATCACAGTCATAACATGTATAAGGCGGATAGACTCCCCATAGTACACAGATTTCACTAAGTACTCACTTTTGTACCCAAGAAATATACATAGGCCCTCTAAAGTGCTAAAAAACATTAAAACTCAGTAAAAAAATTATATGCCTAAAAGTGATATTGGTGAAACAGCTATAGTCATTGAACTTGCAAACAATGGTCAGATTTGAAATTATAAAGGGCGGCTGTGCCAACAAAGAGTACTCTTTATACAACAGCACAGAGCCGCGAGCCACTTGACACGAGTTATCATGGTCATATTGAAAGGTGCAACAGGCCTCGGGGACCAGGTGGTCTACATCTGCACCTTGCGTTTCTATTGGCCCGGAAACAGTAGGTAATATTTGTATGCTCATTGTGTACATGTGTGTCAGTATGTTAGAAAAAAATTCAGTACGGGTTTTGGGTTGGCCACATGAGTTTGCAGACCTCATGCAAATCAGCAGATGATAAAGACAATATGCAATTATCAACAATTATTTTTAAATGCAGAATGCAAACTAGATGCAAATAATTCTGACAATGTTCTTGGGTATTAAAGTATGATTGGATATGACATTTACAAACATTCTGAAGATTAGTGAATATAATAAAGGTACAGTATTGTACACATTATAACTTGTAGGTTCAAGTAATGGTCCTCAAAGCAAAGGTCGCAAACCCCACTGTGCAGTTAAATAGGTGTCCATGATACATTGCTCAGACATTTGCAGTAATAAAATTGTTGTGAAGTAATAAAAAATGAAACTGGAGTAATGAATATATTTGTATTTTCTCCATGCCAAAGTGCTGTTTTAGCTTAGATCTCATGTTTTTTTTGGAGTTCTAATTAAAAACAACTTTGATAAAATAATGTAAAAAGTAGTTTCCCATTTGGATTGGGAGTATTACTGGCCTGTAGCATGAGTAGATACTTTATCTTTAGAAATCTAGAGGCCTGACTATTTATATTCTGTTTCTAAGTGAATATGGAAGAAAATCTAGTTAAAAGATTAAAAGAAATAGTCTATGTGTTGTTAGTTTAAAAACACCTAAAGATCATTAGTCAAGTCAGGAAGCATGTTAGAAAAATGAATGTTATAAGTTGTACTATTTGATGAAAGAACACTTGTACCTTATGTAGGTGGCTGGTGGGAGAATTAGGGGAAGGGAATTGTTTATGGATATATAGGTTTCATGGAAATAAATGGACGGATGAGAATGGGGGGAATATTCTCAGAGAACCTGTTAGGCTCAGTGGGCCAAATTGCCACATTCTGTACTAGAAGGAAATATGTTTAATCTGCTGCATTTACCAGTAAAATAAATTTCTGCATGTTAATGTAAATTGTTTTAAGAAGTAACATACATGGTGAGGCAAGGCCTTAAAAACCCACATATTTAATATATTGAGGCATAATTATTTCAAATTACAAAAACAAGATTAAGTTTTCAATTTGAGTTGCATTTTATCTGAAAAATGAACACGTGAATAGTTTTTATAGATATGTCCTTGGATGTCTTACTGGCTGAGCGCTTTTGTGTTAAAATATATTTGGCAAACTGAAAAACATCTTGGTAAAAATATAACTTTGTCAGCAATCACTAAATATGCTACAGATAGTGGATCCCTGATTAAAATAAAATGTTAACATTGGAAATTGAAGCTATATATTTCCAATTCATTTTTTTAGCATAGTAAATCTAACAAAGGGGTATGGGTAATAGATTGCTTATTTACAAAATCAGATGAAAATAATATCCAATAACCTTTGGTTTCACGTTAAAACAGAATGCAGGATAGTGGAATACAGTAACAGGCCATTCTGCTCATGATGTCATACTGACCATGAAGCTAAGTGAAACTGTTCCCATCTCTCTGCATATCCTTCAATTCCCTGAATGTTCATATGCCTGTTGAAACACTTTTTATATGTCGATATCATATCTGCATTCACCACCTCTCCTACCAGCGCATTCCTGATACCTACTGAGCTCTGTGTATAAAAATATTCGCCTTTGTTTTTCTGTCAATTGTCTGCAAAGCAGCAGTACAATATATTATTTTGTTATTTTTTTTTGTCAGTGTAAATTATTTGCTGAAGCCAGTGGCTGGAATAATTGATGGTCCAGCGATTATATTGGTGATGATGCCAACTAAATTTCGCATAACTTAGTTGGTATTCTTTCACATTGATGAATAGCTAATTTGGTTCACAGTTCTATGCTGGTGCTGCAACTGAATAAAACTGAGCCACACAGAAGCTGTAACTGGGAAATATCAACAACTTTATTCACACAATGAACCTCCAGGAGCATCCGGGGGAATCTCAAAACAATATTGTTTATTGTTTATTAAACAATAAATGAGTAACTAGTTTAATTGTAATAATCACCAAGTTAGTCACCAAATTCTTTAAATTAATATTTGAAATGTAGTCGGGTAAATTTATAGAATTACATATTTACAACACACTCCCAACTAGCAGAACCCCTTTGGCTGGTGAATACTGGTGTCTATTCCAGTTGCCTTTAGACACCCAAAACCTTTTGTTACAGTGTTATGACATGGCTACATGAATATTCAACTACAATAATTGAAAGGTTAAGTGGCAAAACAGTTGCCACTGTTTTGCTGTGCCTTAAAAGTCAGGGATGCACCTTTAATAATGCACTAATAGCAGTAACATTTTTTCTATTGTGTTTCCCTATGTAGCTTTAATGGGTCAAAGAATGTCCCATATCCAAATTATCAGTTGGAAGTTAAATTGTGCACAGCATTTCTTTTCCTGAAGACTGGCTCTCATTTCAGTTAATCCATATAGTTTATCCATAATGTCATAACTCCAAAATGATCTCTAACATAATTTAATTTGCAGTTCTGTGTTGGTGTTGTGCTTGTAAGTGGATGTTTCAGTATGTAATGAAAGCATGTAGGCTGTTTTAGGATAAATCAGAGTAAAATGGGAAATATCAAAAACATGTACTCAAAACAAATGATCAACAGATACTGAGCAAAGTGTGGGAAGTGTTTAAAGCACTAGACTTTGAACAACAAGTTCTGGACATTTATTACCATCACCCAACAACCATCAGGCCCCTGAACTAGTGTAATTTCAATCTGAAATGATTCTACAACCTGCAGGGCAACACACACAAAATGCTGTGAAGAGAGGGAGAATCCGATAGGAGAGGGTAGAAGACAAGTTTCTTTCTCCTCCAGTCCTTTTATCTCTTTCACCATTCAAATTCCAGCTCTTTACTTCACCCCCTCTCCCTCTCCCAATTTCACCTATCACCTACCAGCTTGTAGTTCTTCCTCCCCTCCCCCCAGCTTCTTACTCTGACCTCTCATCTTTTCTTCCAGTCCTGGCGAAGAGCCTCGGCTCAAAACACCGACTGTTTATTCCTTTCCACAGATGCTGCCTGGTCTGCTGAGTTCTTCCAGCATTTTGTGTGTGCTGCTTGGATTTCCAACATTTGCAGATTTTCCCATGTTTGTGGTTCTATGACCTACAGAGTCACCTTCAAGGATTCCTTACAACTCTTCTAGGTATTTTTTTTTATTTCCACAGTTTGTCTTTTGTACATTGGTTGTTGCCAATCTTTGTTTATTTTTTGGGGAACTTCTATTGCATTTGTTTTTCTCTGTAAATACCTATAAAAATGAGTCCAAAGTAGTATATGGTAACATATCTTTTGGTACTATTTGTAACATATAACTTTGATAATAAATTTATTTTGAACTTTGTCAAAACACTCTGTTCAATAAATATGTTAGTACAAATGTGCAGATTGCTGCTAACAAACTATGATACCAAATTGTGTTTTATGTTAATGTACAATCCTTGTTCTGGCATTCAAGCAATTAATATGCATCACACTTTAAACTTACAGAGCAAATAATAATTGTGAAATGTGGATTTACAAAATGAACAATTGATTTTAAATGTGGATGCACAAGTAATAATGAAATCTATTTTACTGTTAATTTGGCTCTTAATCTATTGAAACAAAAGTGTCATAAGATAAAAATAACAACTAAATTTTCAAGAGCTTAGCATTGACCAGACAAAAGAAAGAAATAAAGTTCTTGATCTGGACTTGATATGGAGAGGAATAATGAGTCCACTTTCTTATTTCACAATCCTATATTACTGGATATTGATAATGTTGATTGCAGTCCACACAAGTCTAAATATTGCTTTCGTTTAGCCAACCTTTTAACAAGATTACTTTAAGAGCATAAGATATAGGAGCAGAATTAGGCCATTTGGCCCATTGAGTCTGCTTCACCATTTTATCATGCCTGATCCATTTCCCTCTCAGTCCCAATATCCTGCCTTCTCCCTATATCCGGTTATGCCCTAACTAACCAAGAACCTATCAACCCCTGCCTTAAATATATCCAATGACTTGACTTTCACAGCCAACTGTGGCAATGAATTCCACAGAATTGTCTCTGGCTAAAGAAATTCCTCCTTATCTCAGTTCTAAAAGGATGCCCCTTTATTCTGAGCCTTTGTCCTCTGGTCTCAGACTCCTTCACCATGGTAAACATCCTCTCCACATCCACTCTTATTGAGGTCTTTCATCATTTGATAGGTTTCAATGAGATCACTCCTCATTCTTCTGAATTCGATTGAGCAGAGGCCCAGAGCCATCAAATGCTCCTCATGTGACAAGCCTTTCAATACCAGAATCATTTATGTAATCCTTCTTTGAACCCTCTCCAGTGTCAGCACATCCTTTCGGTGATAATGACCCAAAACTGCTTACAATATTTCAAATGCGACCTCATCATTGCCATATAAAGCCTCAACATTACATCCTTGCTTTTAGATAGATAGATAGATAGATAGATAGATAGATAGATACTTTATTCATCCCCATGGGGAAATTCAACTTTTTTCCAATGTCCCATACACTTGTAGCAAAACTAATTACATACAATACTTAACTCAGTAAAAAATATGATATGCATCTAAATCACTATCTCAAAAAGCATTAATAATAGCTTTTAAAAAGTTCTGGCGGTAGAATTGTAAAGCCTAATGGCATTGGGGAGTATTGACCTCTTCATCCTGTCTGAGGAGCATTGCATCGATAGTAACCTGTTGCTGAAACTGCTTCTCTGTCTCTGGATGGTGCTATGTAGAGGATGTTCAGAGTTTTCCATAATTGACCGTAGCCTACTCAGCGCCCTTCGCTCAGCTACCGATGTTAAACTCTCCAGTACTTTGCCCACGACAGAGCCCGCCTTCCTTACCAGCTTATTAAGACGTGAGGCGTCCCTCTTCTTAATGCTTCCTCCCCAACACGCCACCACAAAGAAGAGGGCGCTCTCCACAACTGACCTATAGAACATCTTCAGCATCTCACTACAGACATTGAATGACGCCAACCTTCTAAGGAAGTACAGTCGACTCTGTGCCTTCCTGCACAAGGCATCTGTGTTGGCTGTCCAGTCTAGCTTCTCGTCTAACTGTACTCCCAGATACTTGTAGGTCTTAACCTGCTCCACACATTCTCCATTAATGATCACTGGCTCCATATGAGGCCTAGATCTCCTAAAGTCCACCACCATCTCCTTGGTCTTGGTGATATTGAGACGCAGGTAGTTTGAGTTGCACCATATCACAAAGTCCTGTATCAGTTTCCTATACTCCTCCTCCTGTCCATTCCTGACACACCCCACTATGGCCATGTCATCAGCGAACTTCTGCACATGGCAGGACTCCGAGTTATATTGGAAGTCTGATGTGTACAGGGTGAACAGGACCGGAGAGAGTACGGTTCCCTGCGGCGCTCCTGTGCTGCTGACCACCGTGTCAGACCTACAGTCTCCCAACCGCACATACTGAGGTCTATCTGTCTGTAAGATATTCTAATCTTCTTGAAATGAATGCTAACATTGCATTTGCCTTCATCACCATTGACTCAACCTGCAAATTAACCTTTAGGGAATCCTGCACAAGGACTCCCAAGTCCCTTTGCACCTCAGATTTTTGAATTTTCTCTCCATTTAGAAAATAGTCCATGCTTTTATTTCTTCTACCAAAGTGCATGACCATACATTTCTAAACACTATATTTCATCTGTCACTTCTTTGGCCATTCCCCAAATCTGTCTGAGTCCTTCTGCAACCTCTCTGCTTCTTCACAACTATCTGCTGCTCCACCTATTTTTGTATCATTGACAATCTTGGCCATAAAGACATCAATTCCATCAACCAAATCATTGCCATGCACCACTAGTCACTGGCAGCCAACCAAAAAACGCTTTCTTTATTCACGCTCTTTGCCTTCTGCCAACCAGCCAATGCTCTATCCGTACCTTTCCTGTAATACTATAGACTCTTAACTTGTTAAGGAGCTTCATGTGTGGCACCCTGTCAAAGGCCTTCTGAAAATCCAAGTACAGAGCATCCACTGATTCTCTTTAGTCTATCCTGCTTGTTATTTCTTCGAGGAATTCCAACAGATTTGTCAGGGAAGATATTCCCTTAAGAAAACCATGCTGACTACAGCCTATTTTATCATGTGCCTCCAAGTAACCCAAAACCACATCCTTAACACTCGACTCCAACATCTTCCCAACCACTGAGGTCATGCTGATTGGCTCCTAAAGAACTTTTCTTTCTGATAGCTTACAAATTTATTCATTTATAGATTTCATCTGCAACAATTGCATTTGTATTTTGGAAATTTCTTCTTATGAAATGGAGCCTTTTCATGGGTCCATACTCCTTGTTGGTTAAGGATGTAGGTTTATGAGCTGCTATTGCAGCAAAGCATCAGCCTTTGAAAGAAAGAAAATTTTATGGAAATAGATAGTGCAAAACACTGGGCCATTTTGTAATCAACAAAATTGCTCTTCAGGTAGTGTTGTATATGAGTTGATCCATGCAATCAAAAAGTGTTCTGCTGCACTCTTGACTTATTTTTTATAGGTGGGAGAAAACTTTTACAGAATCAACAATCATTCAATATTCAGTCCCAGATTTGTTCTCATTACTGCAGCATTTACGTAGCTGGATTGGTTCAAGTTCTAGTCAGCGATGGTGCCACGAATGTTGTTAGAAACAAAGTCAGAAAGAAAGTTGGGTGTACGATCAGTAGCCACTTTATAAGGTACCCCTGCTGATTAATGAAAATATCACATCAGCCAATCATGTGGTAGCAACTCAATGTATAAAAGTATGCAGACCATTGTTAGTAGAATACTCACACATTTCTTCAGATGTACTGTGGAGAGCATTCTGACTGTCTGCATCATCATCTGGTATGGGGGTGGGGGAGGGGCTACTGCACAGGCTCAAAATAAGCTGCAGAGAGTTGTAAACAGTCAGCTCCCTTGTGGACACCAGACTCCGTAGTATCCAGGAGATCTTCATGGAGCGATGCCTCAGAAAAGCAGCAACCATCATTAAGGACCCCCATCACCCAGTTCATGCCCTCTCCTCATTGTTGCCATCAGGAAGGAGGTAAAGAAGCCTGAAGACACACACTTAATGATTCATGAACAGCTTCTTCCCCTCTGCCATCTGTTTTCTGAATGGACACTGAGCCCATGAACACTGCCTCACTACTTTTTTAAAATTTTTATTTTTTGCACAGCTTATTTGATTTAACTACTACAAATATACTGTAATTCACAGCTTTTTGTTCTATTATTATTATGACATATGCCAATGATATTAAACCTGATTCTGATTCTGATATGTGCAAATACGTGTATGCACAGGTGCAATGAAAAACATATTTAGACCATAAGATCATAAGACTAAGGAGCAGAATTAGACCATTTGGCCCATTGAGTCTGCTCCACCATTCAATCATGGCTGATCCTTTTTTTCCCCTTCCTCAGCCCCCTCCCTGTAACCTTTGATGCTGTGGCCAGTCAAGAACCTATCAGCCTCTGCCTTAAATACACCCAATGACCTGGCCTCTATAGCTGTGTCTAGTAACAAATTCCATAAGTTCACCACCCTCTGGCTAAAGAAGCCTCTTTTTGTGAGGCTGTGTCCTCTTGTCCTAGACTCCCCCACCATAGGAAATGTCCACATCTACCATGTCTAGGCCTTTCAATATTTGAAAGGTTTCAAGGAGATCCCTCTTCATCCTTCTAAATTCTGGTGAGTACATACCCAAAACTATCGAGCATTCCTCGTATAATAACCCTTTCATTCACCTTTTCATTGTGAACCTTCTCTAAACCCTCTCCAACGCCAGCACATCTTTTCTTAGATAAGGGGCCCAAAACTGTTCACAATAGTCAAGGTGAGGCCTCACCAGTGCCTTATAAAGCATCAGCATCACATCCCTGCTCTTGTATTCTAGACCTCTTGAAATGAATGCTAACATTTCATTTGCCTTCCTCACCACCGACCCCACCTGCAAGATAACCTTTAGGGTGTTCTGCATAAAGATGTCCAAGTCCCTTTACATCTCACATTTTTAGATTTTCTCCCCATTTAGAAAATAGTCTGCATGGTTATTTCTTCTACCAAAGTGCATCATCCAACAATGTATTTCATTTGCCACTCTCTTGCCCATTCTCCTAATCTGTCTAAGTCCTTCTGCAGCTGATCTGTTTCCACAACACTACCCGTCCCTGCACCAATTTTTGTATCATCTGCAAACTTGGCAACAAAGCCATCTATTCCATCATCTAAATAATTGATATAGAGCTAAAAAGAAGTGGTCCCAACACCGACCCCTGTGGAACACCACTTGTCACTGGCAGCCAACCAGAAAAGGATCCTTTTATTGCCACTCATTGCCTCCGACCAATCAGCCAATGCTCTAACCATGTTAATAACTTTCCTGTAATACCATGGACTCTTAACTTGGTGAGTCGACTCATGTGTGGCACCTTGTCAAAGGCCTTCTGAAATACCAAATATAAAACATTCACTGCATCCCCTTTAGCTATCCTACCTGTAATCTCCTCAAAGAATGCCAACAGAGTTGTCAGGCAAGTTTTTCTCTTAAGGAAATCATACTGACTTTGTCCTATTTGTCCTGTGTCACCAAATACTCCATAACCTCATCCTTAACAACTACTAACTCCACCATCTTCCCAACCACCAAGGTCAGGCTAATTTCCTTTCTACTACCTTCCTCTTTTCTTAAAGAGTGGAGTGACATTTTGCAATTGCCCAGTCGTCTGGCACCACTTTTTGAAAGATCATCTCTAATGCCTCCACAGGCTACTTCTTTCAGAACCCTAGGGTGCAGCCTAGGTGACTTATGTACCCTTATGTCTTTCAGCTTTTTGAGCACCTTCTCCCTTGTAAAAGTAACTGCACTAACTTCTCTTCCCTCACATCCTTCAACATCTGGCACACTGCTTGTGTCTTCCACAGTGAAGACTGATGCAAAATACTCATCTCATTCATCTACCATCTCCCTGTCTCCCGTTATTATTTCAACTGCCTCATTTTCTAGCAGTCCTATATCCACTCTCATCTTTCTTTCATTTTACATACTTGAAAAATCTTTTATTATCCACTTTGATATTGTTTGCTAGCTTGCTTTCATATTTCATCTTTTCCCTCCTAATAACTTTTTTAGTTGCTCTCTGTAGGTTTTTAAAAGCTTCCCAGTTCTCTGTCTTCCCACTAATTTTTGCTTAGTTGCTTGCCCTCTCTTTTGCTTTTACATTAGCTTCCCTTGTCAGCCATGGTTGTACTATTTTGCCATTTGTAGCAGCATCACAGGCACATATAAGCAGCATTCACAAGAAATGCACAATTTATACACAAATTTCATTAGAACACAATTGGAATAGAAAAGTCAAAAATTATTTTAGTTGAAAGTGACCAAAGTGGTTATAGTGCTGTTAAACTGTAGTGATTAGAGATGTGCCATTTGGTTCAAGAATCAAATAGTTGAAGGAAATTAGCTGTGTGACATCAGACTGCTGTACTCCCTGCCTGATTGGTAACTAACTATGAGAGGATGCCATGTCCCAGATGATGGGGATCTTTGATGATAAATATTGTTTTCTTGCGGCATTGCCTCCTAAATATACACCCATTGATGGGGAGACTTGTGTCTGTGGTGTACTGGGCAAAGTCCACTGCTTTCTGCAGCCATGTATGTTTCTATGCCTTTGAATTGCTGCACCAGAACCTGATGCAAGCAGTGAGAATACTTCCAGCATTTGTAGAAGTTTCTTGGCGTGTCAGAGACATGCTGAGCCTACTTAACTTTCTGAGAAATTAGTCTCTGGCACACCTGTTTTTCTGGTTACATTCACTGTATGTGCCCTGGCAGGGCAGGTAATTCAATATGGAAATGGCCAGGAATTTAAAGGCATTGACTCACCAGTGGTGAAACCCGGGTTTTATCTGGCACTTGGTCACAACCTTTCCCATTCTGGTGGATTTGTAGTGTATAGTGGTGGATTTGGCAGTGCTGCTGCTCCCCAGTTTATGAACAACTGACTAATGTGTAGACAGCACATATTGGGAGACTGGTGGCATTGATGTACTTGCTGCTGCGGGAATACAGGAACCTTCTGCCGGTGGGAACTCGATTTTTTTGCTGCATTCCTAATTTGTGAACAGTTTAGGTTATGAACAATTTACATTCCGATTCCCATTCCTATTCAGACACGTCGGTCAGTGGCCTCCCCTTGTGCCATAATGAGGCCAACCTCAGGTTGGAGGAGCAACACTTTATATTCTATCTGGGTATTCTCCAATCTGATGACATGAATATCAATTTATCCTTCCAGTAAAAAAAGTCTCCCTCCCTCTCCTCTCTTCTTCTATGCACCACACTTCTCTTTTCTCCCTTACTTCTCCTCCCCTACCTAAAACTTTCCTCTAGGTCCCCTCCTCCTTCCCTTTATCCTATGGTCCATTCTCCTCTCCTATCAGATTCCTTCCTCTCCAGCCCTTTGCCTTTCCTATCCATCACCTATCATCTTCTAGCTAGCCTTCTTCCCTCCCCCTATTCATTTATTCTGGATTTTCCCTCTTCCTTTCCAGTCCTGAAGAAGGGTCTCAGCCTGAAAAGTTGACTGTTCATTCATTTCCATAGATGCTGCCTGACTTGTTGAGTTCCTCCAGAATCTTGTGTGTGCTGATTTGGACTTCCAGCATCTGCAGACTTTCTTGTGTTTAGGTTACGAACAGTTCGCAGGAATATATAACTATAGCTATATAAGAGCTTAATTAGACCCCACTTGGAGTACTGTGTTCAGTTCTGGTCACCTCACTATAAGATACTATAGAGAGAGTGCAGAGGAGATTTACACGGAGGTTGCCTGGATTGGAGAGCATGCCTAATGAGAATAGGTTGAGTGAACTCAGCCTTTTCTCCTTGGAGCGATGGAGGATGAGATGTGACCTGATGGAGATGTATAAGTTGATTAGAGTCATTGACTGTGTGGATAGCCAGAGGCTTTTTCCCAGGGCTGAAATGGCTAACATAAGGGGGCATAGTTTTAAGGTGCTTGGAAGTAGGTACAAGAGGGATGTCAGGGGTAAGTTTTTCACAGAGAGTGGTGGGTGCTTGGAATGGACTGCCTGCGCAATGGTAGGTGCAGATGCAATAGGGTATTTTAAGAGACTTTTAGATAGGGACATGGAGCTTAGAAAAATAGAGGGCTATGTGGTAGGGAGATTCTAGTCAGTTCTAGAGTAGGTCAGCACAACATTGTGGGCTGAAGGGCCTGTAATGTGCTGTAGGTTTCAGTGTTCCATGTTGTAACCTGGACCAGTAGGAATACATTGAATGCTGTTGTTCTCGTTTGTTGCAGGTGGCATTGCCTGGCACCAATGTCATGCATTGCCAGTGCTGAATATCATCCAAATCTTACTGCATTCATGCACGGGTGGCTTCAGTATCCAATAGGCTGAGAATAGGACTAAACACAAGCAAATGTCTCCACTTCTAATCATATAATGGAGAGAAGATCACTGTTGATAATCAGGCCTTCTAATGCATTTATGAATAGTGATATGACAAAGAAATTAATATTAAAGTACATCTGGAAGGTTGCCATTGGCAGAACATCAACTAGACCAGCCTCATAAATGCCATGGTTACACGAGCTGATCAGAGGCCTAGCATCCTGCGGAGAGTGATTCACCTCCTTGTCACGTTAAAGCCTTTCTATTATTCATGATGTGTATGTCAGGAGTACGATAGAAGACGTTCCACTACCCTGGACGAATGTCTGACACCATACAGGACAAGGCAGCTTACTTGATTTGTACCCTGTTCAACACCCTACACGTTTGTTACATTCATCATACAGCACCTGCAGCACCCCCACCAAGAAGGAACCCAAGAGAATCAGTAGTGTCGGAACACCACACTCTGCATGTTCCAATCCTGATTTGGAGGTATATTACTATTTCTTAATCATCACTGGATCTAAATACCGGAGCACTGCGACTCATTCTCACACCCCCTCCTCCATGCCAGCAGTACTATGTGAGGGATAGCAGTGGTTCAAGAAGTCGAGGGGAAATTGTGTCGGATAATAAAGGCTGGCCTTGTCAGCAGTGCGCAGAGCTTGAAAAACAAATAAATAAAAGTTTGTTGAACATGACTAGAGTTTAGAGATAATTAAAATCATGAAAGATGAAGTCACAAAATATAGAGAAAGTCTCATCCTATTGGCAAAGGCTTTAGGATCTAAAGGATATATACTGAAGGTGATTATCGAAAGTGACATGAAGAGACGTGAAGAAGGGCACCATGGCAACGTAACGGTTGATGTGATGCATTGGAGTTTGGAGTTCAATTCCAGGACTGTTATAAGGTGTTTGTGCATTCTCCCCTGTTTTCTCCAGGAGTTCCCACAGTCCAAAGATGCACTGGTTAGAAGATTAATTAGACATTGAAATTGACCTGTCATTAGGTTAGCCTTAAATAGGTGGGTTGCTGGGCAGCATCATTCATTGCACTAGAAGGGCCTGTTCTGTGCTGTATCTCTAAATAAAATAAAAATAGGTCAATATTTTTATACCGTAATGGTTAGGGACTGAAATGCATTATCAGGATACAGAAACAATTATAAAAGTCAAAGAGGAGTATGATAAGTAAGTGAATGGCTCTGGGGATAGGAAGAGAATAGATGAGCTGAATTCCTCTTAATGAACCCAGTACAGACTTGACAAAACCTCCATCTGTAACCTTCCTGTGAATATGTACATTCATGAGAGTGACTTGTGGTATCATAGTGTTATAAAGAGTATGTAACCAACCTGTAAGTTCACTAAACACAAGATCAAATCATGTACTAGTTGTTGTGAACTGAAAGGCAACAATATACAGACAAAAAGAATGACATTAGAAGTTATAAAATTGTCATGAAATCCAACTGGTTCACTATTTTTCTTCAGAGAAGAGATAAAATCATTCCTATATGATATAGTGAACTTTATTGTTGAGTCTCAATGCCGCTGTAGTGCCATGTTCTTCCGTAATAAATGGGTTGTGCAGTGACATTGCCTCCATCCTGAAAATCAATTCAACAAAGGAAGGTGCTTGTGCATTATATTCAGGAAGGGCACAGAAGTCATTCTAGCTTCATTATTGAGGAATCAAGTCCTCAGTGAATGCAGTGGTAATATAAAGAAGCATTTTCAGTATCATTAAGTCCTCTTTACTACTGCCATAATTGAGTGCCCTTTCAAGCTTCATTTATTTGTGTTACCTAAATCCAGTGTCAATTTTAAGATATGACATTTCATGCAACTGCTCACCAAATTTCAATTAAAATTTGAATGAGTTTCTGCTGCCTTGAGCTATTTCAGTTTTGGTTCTGTGAACTTGCACATCCAACATTCTGAATGCCAGAGCCCAATCGCATAACCTTCTGAAAATACAAAAATATGACAATAGGGTTCTCTCAGTCAAAACTGCCATTTTCCTAAACATCTTGCGGTACAAAATTTTGGCAAGCTAAATTTGTTTTTTTTTGTATTCTAGTTATAGATGTTTAATATTAAACGGGTGAAAGTGGGAAAATGCAATTCAAAATAAACTTGAAATAGGTACTTTAGACTTGATGTAGATGCTTAGACAGCAAAGGAGGCTGGAACAGAATGTCTACCTCGCTGATTTTCCTGCCAAAAGGCAGTTAACATTAATTTGTTTATACTTGAATCAATTTATTTTGTATAAAACCTCTATTTTTTTCTTTTGCTGGCTATTAATTAACTTGCCTAAAACAAGATACTGAAGTATACATTATTAAAATCCTGAAAATAAAATTTCCAAAAAGTAGCAAGGATTAAGATTCAGTTTTCAAATCAGTTCTATGCCGTGGGAGCTTGACTAAAAAGAAAGATTTGTTGCATTGGGAAAAGGCTGACAGGAATGGTGATAAAAAGCAAAAAGGAAAGTGGTTGTGCTTCCAGAAAAGAAAAGGCGGCTCGTTGGGTTGGAATATTCTTGGCACAACAGCGACAAGTCTCATCAACAATGCTGAAAGAGCATACAGGGAGGAGGCAGAGCAGCTTGTGGACTGGTGTAAACACAACAGCCTGAGTCTCAATGTGGACAAGACTAAAGAGATGATTATAGAGTTTAGGAAGGTGCAAGCTGAACACTCACTATGCACATCTGTGGAGAAGGTCAGGAGCACACAGTTTCTTGGCGTGCACATTACTGATGATCTCACTTGATCTCTCAAAAGCACCTCTTTAGCCAAGAGAGTACAATAGCACCTCCACTTCCCAAGGAGACTGAGGAAAGCGAGGCTTCCCCCTCCTTTCCCATTCTCACCACGTTCTACTGGAGCACCATCAAAAGTGTCCTTATCAGCTGCATTACATCTGATATGGGAATGCAAAGCATCAGATTGTAAGACCCTGTAAGGGATAGCGAGGATTGCTGAAAACTTAATAGGGGTCACTCTCCTCCTTATTCAGGACAGATATCAGAAGTACTGCATACACAATGCCTCCAGCTGTGATGATATTGAGCTTGCTGACCGCGAAGTTCTAAACTCAAACGAAGACCTTAAGACCTATCAGATATAAATAGCCATGGGCACTCTCACTAAATGGAAATTATACTGTAACTACCCAATCTTCAAAAGCTTGTTTACTTCCCTGTTTATTATCCATGGTTTATTTGCAGCCAATACCCACTATTTGAGTGTGGATCCACTCTCCCTCCTAAAGAGAAGATACTTCCAGATGACAAGGTGGTTTAAAACACAGCTCATTAATTTACAGTGATACATATTTAAATCCAATTAACACTCTTAAAATCATTTGAAACTCACAAAGGATTTCTATCTTAAACATTTTCTAATTCTTACAGAGAATTTCTATCTGATAAAATATTTCCAAATTACAATCTATTTCTAAAATAAAAAGCATTAAGCATAAAGCTCAAAAAATTCTTAAACATAAAACATTAAGGATTCCCAATACGCAGGTACAATGATATTAAACCAAAAAGACATACCCAAGAGTTGCAGGCAAACAAACTGTCTGTCACAGAAACCAAAGCTGGATGAATAGATTCTTGTCACTCCATCTTCCTTCCATAGCTTCTTAATGTTCTTTACCCCATTTCTAATAAGCCTGAACCTCTCTCTACAGTTATGCCCTTTTACTCCCACTTGGGTGACTTCAAATACATTTAATATTTCCTCAGATATCCGTTTAAAACGAATGGTCTAAAAGTATTTTTGGAGACATAGACATCAGTTTAATGTTCACAGTTCACAATTAATGCTGTAAAGCTAATTCCCTTGAGCACATAACATCTTCAGACTATAAAGACATTAGTTATTGATATGCTAAATTACATTATCCATCTGTTCTGCAAGCTTCCTTGAATTAAGCAACTTAAGGGTCAGCTTGTCTGTTTTAAACAATCTAAATTAATCAACCAATTGTCTTACACTAATGTCTTGAGTTATATAAAGCAGGTGTAGTGATCTGGCAACTGTTCTTGCAGACAGAGTGTCTTCTAACTTACAGAGCTTACTTGCAAAGCTGTGTTTTTAACTTCAAGTTGATTACTCCTTTCCATTTCCATTTTAAGAACAGAAGAGTAACTTACATTTACAACTAGAAGTTAAACAAAACAATATAGTTGAAAGTTTACTTACAACTGTTTTTGATCTTACAAGTGATGGATGCTGTGTTTAGAAAGCAAGGTTAGAAAAAAAAGGAGTGAGTATGCATTGCCTTCCCATCCTTCCCACAAATTCTTTGACCTCCTGCTGTCAGGAGGAGGTACTTCTGCTTAAGAATCAGAACTGTCAGGCTGGGTAATAACTTCTTCCCCCTGGCTGTTAGGCTTCTGAACTCACTGCTGCCACCCACCACACATGCACATGGTGTCTGTATGCCCTGCAACCCTGACCCACTCTCCAACTCACAGACATATTCTTATCCTGTACTGGTAACTTTTCATCTTTTATCGCTGCTGTTTCATATATTGTATACAATTTCTTGTATTATTGTAATAGTGCTAGTAACATTACTTTATTACTTTATTGTCACCAAACAATTGATACTAGAGCATACAATCATCACAGCAATATTTGATTCTGCATTTCGTGCTCCCTGGAGTACAAATCAATAGTAAAAATAATAACAATTTAAATTATAAATCATAATAAAAAAAATAGAAAAGGGAAAGTAAGGTAGTGCAAGTCAGGTCCGGATATTTGGAAGGTACGGCCCAGATCCGGGTCAGGATCAGTTCAGCAGTCTTACACAGTTGTAAAGAAACTGTTCCCAATCCTAGCTGTACGAATCTTCAAGCTCCTGAGCCTTCTCCCGGTGGGAAGAGGGACAAAACGTGTATTGGCTGGATGGGTCGTGTCCTTGATTATCCTGGCAGCACTGCTCCGACAGCATGCAGTGTAAAGTGAGTCTAAGGACAGAAGATTGGTTTGTATGATGTGCTGGGCTGTGTATACTGTCTTACATAAACATAAACCTCACACATTATATCAATCTGTCAATCTTCAGGCCAGGCCACTCAGTGACTGTGTTAATATTATTTTGTGCCTGTATGTGCTGGATTACAACCACACTATATGTGTTGTGAGTGTGACTATAATTACTGTGTTTTGCACCTTGACCCCAGAGGGACAGTGTTTCATTTTGCCATGTACATGTTTTTGGCTGTATGACAATAAAACTGAGCTTGAACTCACCATTATTGAGCTGCTGGCCCTTTTGTGGGTGTGGAGAGCCGATCAGAAAAAAAAACTTGGAATGGATCTCTGTTATCCATAATGGGAATTAGTGAGTTGTAGTGGTTGTGGGGCTGGTGGAGGTGGAGGGGGGAATGGATTTACAGATTCTGGATGGAATAAAGAAAAAAGGTGTCGGTAAAATTTTGGCAGAACATTATATTTCCCTCCTCCAATATACTTTACCAATTGGCTCTGAACCATTTTTATTGAAATATAATATCATTTCTTAAGCAGAAACTAATACTTGAATAGTCCTCCTCCAGATTTCATTATTTTTTGTTCACTCAGAGGATATGCTAAAGCAATAAAAGGACCCTGTGGGGTTAATGATATGTTCCAGAGTGTATAATTTTAAGACCTAATAGATTTCTTATAGACATTTGTATCATTGGTTTATAGGAACTTTGCATGCAACAGCACTGTGCACTCTTAAATGAACTGCTGCAGCTTCAAGCACAGCTCATCACCACTGCTTTCTCAAGGACAATTTGAGATGGCAGCAAGTATTAGCTTTACCAGTGAAGTCTATACCACATAAATGGTTGAAAATAAGAAGACAAAAAAGTGTTCTTTTCCCAAAGGCGTACATACATTGAATGGCACGATAGTGCAGCTAATGGAACTGCTGCCTCAATCCCAATGACCAGATTTGACTCTAATCTCCTGTGCCATCTATGTGGAGTTTGTATGTCCTCTCAGTGGCTATAAATGCTTTATTTCCCCTCCAATTTATGTGCAGATTAGTAGGTTAATTGGTCACTGTATATACAGTAGGTACTTGGTAGAATCTGGGGAAAGATGGTAGGAATGTGGAGAGAATAAAGAATAGGATGAGTATAGGATGAGTATGAAATGGATGTTTGATACTCAGAAGAATAGCCTACTTCCGCATTGGATGACTCCATGTGACAAAATTAACACTAGTACTAGTGGGAATAGTGCTAGTACCTTTCAGAATTGAATTAAATTCTTGCCTTTTGACTTGGCTTCCTCTCTCTGGTGCTTGGCAGGAAGGAGGTAGTATGAAAAAAGACTTCTTGGTTGAGCTCAGCACCCACCACCATCCCACATGTCCTTCTCATCTACTTCTGCCAGGATAGAAGCTGTGAGGAACTCTAGATTAGGTCTAAGATTTTAAACATCATCTACTAGTGCCAAGGAAGAGAAAGGGTGTGCATCAGAAGTGTTGTTAATAAAATGAATTGGGTTGATCGTACTGTGATCTTAGGAGCCATTTTGTAAAGAGTGGTTAATGTCTATGATTGGAGTTGTAACCCAGAGGACTTTTGAATGACCAGTTTAACAACTAAATTGATTGAAGAGGGCTGAACAGCATTCATTTGGTTCTGAACACACTCCTTGAATATTTGGAGACGAACAGGTTATTGGTGTCAACTTCAAGTGGTGCTTTAAAGAATACTCACCATGTTCAATACTACACAAACAATGGAAAGGACACCAAAAATTGAGGTGTTTTAATCAAGAAATGACTGTGCAGGTGCCTGGATGTCAGCGAGTTAGATCGTCGGGAAGAGTTTAAAAGGAGAATCATTTTTTCTTCGGCGGTTTGATCGAAGATTGACTGTTCAGGCGTGTGGACGTCAGTGAGTTAGATTGGCCGGAAGAATTTTAAAAAAGGACAGCTTTATAGAGCGGATGACAGAGTAGAGGGAGTCAGAGTAAGAGGGATTTGGCTCAATGGAGCTTCGACGATAACAGGTCAAGGCGAAGCAAGTTACTTGTGAAGAATAGGAGTGGGAAGTATGTCTGCGAGGTCGGTGTTCTGTACTGGGTGTCAGATGTGGGATGTCTGGGAGACTCCCAGTCTCTTGGATGGCCATATCTGCCCCAGGTGTGTTGAGCTCCAGCTCCTTAGGGACCATGTTAGGGAACTGGAGATGCAGCTCGATGACCTTCGTCTGGTCAGGGAACGTGAGGAGGTGAGAGGAGCTAAAAGCAGGTAGTCACACTGGGGTCTCGGGACATAGATAAGTGGGTAATAGTCAGGAGAGGGAAGGGTAAGAGTCAGATACTGGAGAGTACCCCTGTGGCTGTCCCCCTTAACAATAAGTACTCCTGTTTCATTACTGCTGGGGTGGGGGGAAATGACCTATCTGGGGGAAGCAACAGTTGCCACACCTCTGGCCCTGTGACTCAGAAGGGTAGGGAAAGGAGGAGGATGGCAGCAGTGAAAGGGGACTCTATAGTTAGGGGGTCAGACAAGCAATTCTGTGAATGGAGGAAAGAAATATGGATGGTAGTTTGCCTCCCAGGGCCCAGGGCCCGGGATGTTTCTGATCACATCCACAATATCCTGAAGTGGGAAAGTGAACAGCCAGAGGTCATGGTACATAGTGGTACCAGCGGCACAGGTAGGAAAAGGGAGGAGGTACTGAAAACGGACTCCAGGGAGTTAGGAAGGAAATTGAGAAGCAGGATCTCAAAGGTAGTGATCTCAGGATTATTGTCTGTGCCACACGACAGTGAATATAGGAATAGAATGAGGTGGAGCATAAATGTATGGCTGAGGGATTGGAGCAGGGGGCAGGGATTCAGATTTCTGGATTATTGGCACCTCTTTTGGGGCAGGAGTTACTTGTACAAAAAATTTGAGGGAGATCGGTATCCTGGCAGGGAGGTTTGCTAAGGCTATTGGGGAGAGTTTAAACTAGCATTGCAGGGGGGTGGGAACTAAATTGAAGAGATGGAGGAAGGGGTGGTTGGCTCTCAAATCGAGAAAACTTGTAGACAGTGTGAGAGGGAGGATAGGCAGGTGATAGAGAAGGGATGCGCTCAGACAGATGGTTTGAGATGTATCTATTTTAATGCAAGAAGTATCATGAACAAAGCGGATGATCTTAGAACGTGGATCAGCACTGGAGCTATGATGTGGCCATTACAGAGGCTTGGATGGCTCAGGGTCAGGATTGGCTATTTAGAGTGCTAGGCTTTAGACAGTTCAGGAAGTCTAGGGAGGGAGGCAAAAGAGGTGGGGGCGTGGCACTGCTGATCAGAGATGGTGTCAAGACTGCAGCAAAGGAGTAAGTCATGGAGGGATTGTCCACTTTGTCTTTGTGGGTGGAAGTTAGAAACAGGATGGGGTCAATAACTCTACTGGGTGCTTTTTATGGACCACCCAATAGAAACAGCGACAGACAAGTTAGGAAAATGTTTACTTGGAGTAAGGGGAAATATGAAGCTATCAGGCAGGATGTTGGAAGCACAAATTGGTAGCAGATGTTCTCAGGGAAATGTACGGCAGAAATGTAGCAAAAGTTCAGGGGATGTTTACATGGCGTTCTGCATGGGTACGTTCCAATGAGACAGGGAAAGGATGGTAGGGTACAGGAACCATGGGGTACAAAGGCTGTTGAAAATCTAGTCAAGAAGAAAAGAAAAGCTTACGAAAGTTTCAAAAAACTAGGTAATGATAGAGATCTAGAAAATTATAAGGCTAGCAGGAAGGAGTTTAAGAATGAAATTAGGAGAGCCAGAAGGGTCCATGAGAAGGCCTTGGAGAGCAAGAGGATAAGAGGTGAGACAATAGGACAAATCAAATGTGACAGTGGGAAAGTGTGTATAGAACCAGAGGAGAGAGTGGAGGGACTTAATGAATACTTTGCTTCAGTATTCACAATGGAAATTGACCCTGGTGATTGTAGAGATGACTTACAGTGGACTGAAAAGCTTGAGCTTATAGACATTAAGGAAGAGGATGTGTTGGAGTTTTTGGAAAGCATCAAGTTGGGTAAGTCAGTGGGACTGGATGAGGTATTCCCCATGCTACAGTGAGAGGCGAGGGAGGAGATTGCTGAGCCTCTGGCAACGATCTTTGGATCATCAGTGGGGACAGGAGAGGTTCTGGAGGATTGGAAGGTTGCAGAAGTTGTTCCCTTATTCAAGAAAGGGAGTAGAGATAGCCCAGGAAATTATAGACCAGTGACACTTACTTCAGTGGATGGTAAGTTGATGGAGAAGATCCTGACAGACAGGATTTATGAATATTTGGAGAGGCATAATATGATTAGGAATAGCCAGCATGGCTTTGTCAAAGGCCTGATTGAATTTTTTGAGAATGTGACTAAAGACATTGATGAAGGTAGAGCAGTTGATGTAGTGTGTATGGATTTCAGCAAGGCATTTGATAAGTTACCCCATGCAAGGCTTATTGAGAAAGTAAGGAGGCATGGGATCCAAGGGGACATTGCTTTGTGGATCCAGAACTGGCTTGCCCACAGAAGGCAAAAGGGTGGTTGTAGACGGGTCATATTCTGCATGGAGGTCGGTGACCAATGGTTTGCCTCAGGGATCTGTTCTGGGACCCCTTCTTTTTGTGATTTTATAAATGACCTGGATGAGGAAGTGGAGGGATGGGTTAGTAAGTTTGCTGATGACACAAAGTTTGGAGGTGTTGTGGATAATGTGGAGGGCTGTCAACGGTTACAGCAGGACATTGATAGGATGCAAAACTGGGCTGAGAAGTGGCAGATGGAGTTCAACACAGTTAAGTGTGAGGTGGTTAATTTTGGTAGGTCAAATATGATGACAGAATAAAGTATTAATGGTAAGACTCTTGGCAGTGTGGAGGATCAGAGAGATCTTGGGGTCCATGTCCATAGGACACTCAAAGCTGCTGTGCAGGCTGGCTGTGTGGTTGAGAAGGCATACGGTGCATTGGCCTTCATCAACTGTGGGATTGAGTTTTGGAGCCGAGAGGTAATGTTATAGCTGTATAGGACTTTGGTCAGTCCCCACTTGGAGTACTGTGCTCAGTTCTGGTCACCTCACTACAGGAAGGATGTGGAAACCATTGAAAGGGAGCAGAGGAGATTTACAAGGATGTTGCCTGGATTTGGAACATGCATTATGAGAATAGGTTGAGTGAACCTGGCCTTTTCTCCTTGGAGTGAAGATGAGAGGTGACCTGATAGAGGTGTATAAGATGATGAGAGGCATTGAATGTGTGGATAGTCAGAGGCATTTCCTCAGGGCTGAAATGGCTAGCATGGGAAGGCACTGTTTTACGGTGCTTGGAAGCAGGTACAGAAGGGTGTCAGGGGTAAGTTTTTTTACGCAGAGTGTGGTGAGTGTGTGGAATGGGCTGCTGGCGTCTGTGGTGGAGGGTCTTTTAAGTGGCTCCTGGATGTGTACATGGAGCTTAGAAAAATAGTGGGCTATTGGTAACCCTAGATAGTTTCTAAAGTAAGTACATGTTTGGCACAGCATTGTGGGCTGAAGGGCCTGTATTGCTGCTGTAGGTTTTCTATGTTTCTAAAAACAAATCAAGATTTGTTCAGGAACACCTTAACATCAACACTCTAGCAATAAATATTCTGTAGCTTCCCTGCCTTATAAGATTAAATGCTTTATTATAACAACGATGTACAGATTGATGGCATTAGAGGAGGAAGCAAGCTGATTGTTCCTGGGTATTTTACTTGGGAGTTTCTCTTGGTGCGCAGCAAGTAAGGAAGGAACAAGTCAGACCAGTGCAGCGGGAACAGAGACAAGAGTGGGATGGCATCCTTCACCTCAGCAGGTACAAGGGATCTCTCCACTGGATGTCCTCCACCATGTCCTCTAGTTTTGTATTTGAGTCCCCAGTGATCCTTCGTGCCCTTTTTATGCACCAGTCTCTGTAACTGTGCTGAATAGTGGGGAGTTTGCAGCTACAGATGCGCTGGGCTGTCCTCACCATTCTCTGCAGAGTCCTGCGATTAAGGGAGGTACAGTTCCCATACCAGGCAGTGATGCAGCCAGTCAGGATGGTCTCAATTGTGCCCCTATAGAAAGTTCTTAAGATTTGGGGGCCCATACCAAACTTCCTCCACCGTTTGAGGTGAAAGAGGCGCTGTTGTGCTTTTCTCACCACACAGCTGGTATGTACAGACCATGTGAGATCCTTGGTGATGCTTATGCCAAGGAACTTAAAGCTGTTCACCCTCTCAATCCCAGATCCATTGATGTCAACAGGGTTTAGCCTGTCTCTATTCCTCCTGTAATCCAAAACCAGCTCCTTTGTTTTTGTGACATTGAGGGAGAGGTTGTTTTCTTGACACCACTGTGTCAGGGTGATGACTTCTTCTCTGTCGGCTACCTCATTATTATTTGAGATAAGGTCAGTCAATGTAGTATCATCAGCAAATTTAATTAGCAGATTGGATCTGTTGGTGGCGACACAGTCATGAGTATACAGAGAGAAAAAGAGAGGGCTTAGGACACAGCACTGAGGGCTCCTGTGTTGAGAGTCAGAGGGACAGAAGTGAGGGAGCTCACTCTTTACCACCTGTGAGCAATCTGACAAGAAGTCCATGATCCAGCTGCACAAGTCAAGGTGGAGGCTGAGGTCTCGGAGCTTCTTGTCAAACCTGGAGGGAATTACGGTGTTGAATGCTGAACTGTAACCAAGAACAGCATTCTCACCTAAGCATCCCTCTTCTCCAGGTGTGTAAGGATGGTGTGTAGCATTGTGGCTTTTGCGTCATCTGTTGATTGTTGTGTTGTTTCACAGGGTTCTGTGAACCCTGGGACTGATTCCTTTTACATTATATGTCAATGTTCCAAAGTTTGTAGACTATATGAAGATAGATGGATGGTGTGGTGAACTACATATACCTGTCTGGACATGCCCCCCCGCTGACTGCTCCTGTGGCTCCTCCCACTGACTGTGGCTCCTCGCACGGTCCCCGGTATAAAGGTGATTGGAGACACAGCCCCGGCCTCAGTCTCCATGATGTAGTGTGGTGGTCAATTGCTGCTTGTTCTTTCTTCCAGCCAATAAAAGCCTCACGTCTCCGAGAGTTATTGATGGTGTATCAGAGGGGCAGGTAGTTTTGATGAAGTAGAGAAAATACAGAAGGATATAGACAGATCGGGAGAATGGGCAAAGAAGTGGCAGATGGAACACAGTGTCGGGAAGTCTTTAGTCATGCACTTCGGTAGAAGAAATAAAAGGGTTGACTGTTTTCTAAATGGAAAGAAGATACAAAAACAAACAGAGACACAAAGGAACTTGGAAGTCCTTGTGCAGGATTCCCTAATGGTTAATTTGTAGTTTGAGTGTGTGGTGAGAAAAGGCAAATGCAATGTTAGCATTCATTTTAAGAGGACTAGAATATAAGAGCAAGGATGTAATGTTAAAACTTTATAGAGCACTGGTGAGGCCTCACTTGGAGCATTGAGAGCAGGTTTGGGCACCTTATCTTCAAAAGGATATGCTGTAACTGGAGAGGGTTCAGAGGAGGTTCACGAAAATGATTCCAGGACTGAATGGCTTGATGTATGAAGTGCTTCAGATGGCTCTGGGTCTGTATTCACTGGAATTCAGAAGAATGAGGGGTGACCGCATTGAAACCTATCGAATGGTGAAAAACCTTGATAGTGTGGATGTGGAGAGGATGTTTCCTTTGATGGGAGTGTCTAAGACCAGAGGACGCAGCCTCAGAATAAAGGGGTATCTTTTTAGAATGAAGATGAGGAGGAATTTCTTTAGCCAGAGAGTGGTTAATCTGTAGAATTCTTTGCCACAGGTAGCTGTGGAGGCCAAATCTTTATGTATGCTTGTGACAGAGGGTGACAGATTCTTGACTAGTCAGGGCATGAAGGGATACGGGGAGAAGTCAAGAAACTGGGGCTGACAGAAAAATTCGATCAGCCTTCATGAAATGGTGGAGAATACTTGATGGGCCAAATAGCCTTATTCTGCTCTTATATCTTCTAGTCTTCTAGTCCAAAACTCCACTGCTGTGCTTACACGGCATCTCTCATACTTCAGTGTGCTGACTTTTGCCCTTGTTGAGGACCTTTCCTCGCATTGCCTCTTTCTCATAATCTTACCAAGCAACAATGTTTATCTACTTAATCACATCACTCCCATAAATCAGATTTTAAACTCAATTTCTGATTCCTTCTGGGTTGATCCACCTGTCAGGATAAATGAATTAACCACACGTCTAGGGATACTTCACTGAAATTGCCAGCTAGATCAATTCTCCTCTCCCAATTAATTAGTCACCAGCATCCTCACAAGCAACAGATTTAGCTTCATCAACTTAGTAATTGATACAGTGGCAAAAAATAGTTCAAGGGAAGTTCCAAATGGAAGTTGCTAAGATTTCTAGCTTTACTGCAAACAAGTATTGGACAAAAATAACTTGCACTTATAACTGTCAAACTTTTATGAAGCTATTTACAAAACCTCAGGGCATCTCAAGTATTTCATAGCCAATACTGAAATATAATCCTAATTATAGTGAATTCAGCATGACAATACATTAGCATCATGGAATTATTTTAATAGAGAAATGGGCATTTGGTCTATCATACTCATGATGACCTCTGATGAGCAATGAATCATAATCTTCGTTTCCTAATCTTGGCCTAGAACCATATAGATTACGGCCCTTCTAGTCCATTCTGAATATAGTGCAATTTTCTGCTACTAGCAATGTTAGTTATGACTTGAATATTGGCTACCAGAGAACTCCTGTTCTTTAAAATTGCACAGTTGTATTTTGCATCCATGACCGAAGATCATTGGATTCACATTTTATTTAGAACAGTAACTCTCTGGAAAGTTCAGAACACCACAGTGAAGTGTAGGCCTAATTGTTGGGCTCTCCAAATCACAAAAGCTCTAATTCAAAGGTTATTGATATTTTCCAAGTATAACCGTGTGACTTATGTAATAACAGTTGTAAATTCCTTTTTGGGCTGTAATATGTGACCAGCTGTACCTCATGTACAATGTGTCAAGGTTTAAGATGTTTTCCAAGAATCTCTGTGTAAGTCTACCTGCTTTTCTGTGTTGTTGGCACAGACCAGGAAAGGAATACATGTTTTCTCTGTAAATTCTGTAGGTTAATAAATTAACTTACTATCTTCCAGTATCTTGATAAGTGTTACTGGTACGTATAGGGTGTCAGAAGTGCTGACTATTACATTCTCCACCTTAAAATTAAGATAACACATGGACATGCACCGAAAGAAGGAGTGCTATGTGATGCTATCGATATAGTATACAGGAAACAAATAGAGATATCTAAGTTGTGGCAAATAACCTGTGTAATGCACAGAGAAAATGAAGAAAAGAAATGTAATATTATACGCATATTGAGTGGGCAAGATAAACAGGAAAAGATTAACATAATGGTGCCATTATATCAGATTCCAGATTGCCAGATTCCAGCATTTGCAGTCTCTGTGTCTGCCATTATATTTTAGTTTTACAAAGATAGAGAAGCCAATAAGCTTTCACACAATGAAACCCTAGAGAATGCATATAATACATTAAAAGCACACTGCAACCCGTGTAGGAAGGAAAAGGTTGAATATTGCTGGTCCTTTTCTCACAATCAGAAGCAGAGAGAATGTTTTTGCATTCAACAGAACTGAGATTGTTTGCTGTTTTGCAGATCAGAAGGACTCCTTATTGTATGTTTTGTTTGTGGGGTTCAATGTGAGGCATAATTTATTTTGATAGTGCATACAGACATGCAAAATTGCAAAGCTCTCCAAAGTGAGGCTAGAAACATTAGATAGCCAACAGAATGAAATTCATGAAGTGATTTGCAAAACAAAAGGCAAAATCGGAAAAGTGCATACATACTACCTGTATGTATAATCTATATTTTCATTTATATTTATCATTATTATTGTTATGAGCAGAGAGACAACATCTGCCGGAAGTAAATTCCTTGTATGTGCATAGGTACTTGGCGATTAAAGTCTGATTCTGATTCTGATTCTGATTCTGATTATTGTGGATGGCAAAGTGAGAAGTTGACAAAAATGTTCTGTGTTCGGGAAAGAGTGTGCATGGTATGGCCTGGAAAATAATTTCTTTAAAGAGTGCACAGCGAAGAGAATATTTATAGTTTGTGGTGTGGATAAGACTTGTGTATGGACAGGGTCAGATTCAGAACATTAGTTCCTACAGTTCATTCTGTATATTGCCATGTTAGTTTAATTCTATGGAAAGGATAGCTGATATATCCATCTACACCAAGATAATACTGAAAATGTGGAAGCACCCAAGAACAATATGCAAAGTCCTTCTGGAGCAACCCAACATCATACTGTGATGAAGTGCTTTGAAAGGTTGGTCATGAATGGAATGGACTCCTGCTTGAGCAAGTACCTAGACCTATTGCAATTTGCCTATCGCCACAACAGGTGTAATCTCACTGGCTCTACACTTGGCCTTGGAACAGCTGAACAACAGCAATACCTGTATGACAAGCTACTGTTTATCAGTTACAGCTCATCCCCTCAGATCTAATCAACAGTCTTCAAAATTTGTGCCTCTGTGCCTCCCTCTGCAATGGATCCTTGACTTTCTCATTGAGAGAGCACAGTCAATGTGGATCGATACCTCCTCATTGACAATTAATACTGGCACACCCCAAGGATGTGTGCTTAGCTCACTGCTCTACTCTCTGCACTCATGACAGTGTGGCCAGGCACAGCTCAAATGTGATGACACCACTGTTATTGGCAGAATCATAGGTGGCAATGAGGAGGCATACAAGAATGAGGTAAATCGACTGGTTGAGTAGTGTCACAACAGCAACCTTGCACTAAATGCCAGCAAGACCAAGGAGTTGATTGTGGACTTCAGGAAGGGGAAAACTGGAGGATATACACCAGCCCACATTGAGGGGTCAGCCATGGAAAGGGTGAACAGCTTCAAGTTCTTTCAAAACCTCAGAGGCTGTACCCTGGGCCCAACATATTAATACAATCATGAAGAAGGCTATACTTTTGAGGAGATTTTGAGGAATTTGAGGAGATTTTGTATGTCAGCAAAGACTCAAATTTCTACAAATGTACAGTGGAGAGCATTCTGAATGGTGGCATCACTGCCTAGAATGAAGGATCCAATATATAGAATAACAGAGGTTGCAGAGGGTTGTAGATTCATCAGATCAATCATGACAAAAACCTCTCCACCATCAAGGACATTTTCAAAAGGTAATACCTCAAGAAGACAGCATCCATCATCAAAGACCCTCACCATCTGGGACATGTCCTCTTTTCATTACTACCATCAGGGAGGAGCTACAGATGCTTTATGACACAAACTCAATGTTTTAGGGACAGCCCTTCACCTCCACCAACAGATTTCTGAACAGACAATGAGCCTATGAACACTCCTTCACTTTTCTGCTTTTGCTTAATTTTAATTGTAATTTACAGTAATTTTTTATGTCATGCTCTGTACTGCTGCCACAAAAAACAACGCATTTCATGATAACATGCACAAAATGCTGGAGGAACTTGGCAAACTGGGCAGCATCTATGGAAAAGAGTCGATGTTTTGGGCCGAGACCATTCATCCGATGAAGAGTCTGGGCCTGAAACGTTGACTGTTTACTCATTTCCATAGATGCTGCCTGGCCTGCTGAGTTTTGTGTGCGTTGCTTTGGATTTCCAGCATCTGCAGATTTTCCTGGTGCTCGTAACATTTCACGATATACGTTAGTGATAACGAACCTGGTTCTCATTCTGCTTTTGAAGCAACAAGTTTAATGCATAACAGCAATGAAGATGAATAGGATGTGCTTTCTGATGATAGTAAAACCAAAGAATCAAGAGAGCTATGATATAAATCTCATTTTATTAGGCCAAAAAATAATCACTGTCACAGTAGGCAGTATATAGCAGATGGGACTGATAAAGGTGCATCATGATGAGATTGTGAAGACCATTTCAACATAACCATTCACTTCAGCTGCACAACTCACAGACACAAATCTGTATACTGTACATGGAATTGAAAAATCAAAGGTGCAAATGCTTTCCAATCCTGGATATTTCTCAGGGAGAATGTTAATGATAAAATGGAAACCCTGACTGCAGCTGCATTGTCAAGGGTTAATCTTTGTGCTTGTCAAATGTCTCACCTGCATGGCCTTGAATGTAACAGAGCTGACTGCAGGATCTTTGATTGCAGAGTGGAAATACAGTCATGGGGACATGAAAGTTAGGTGACTAACGGGGTGGTACTGGTGAAGCGTGATGACAAGTGATGATTGGTTCTGATTCAGTGGTTTGAGCTGGTGTTAAGGTATTAGTCCACTTACTGCAGCATTTTATATCAGTGGAAAATGTATAAAATCAGAGCAATCACGGGGTTAGACGGCAGCTCTTCGAGGCCTCACCGATGGGATGTTTGTGAACGATGCTGCAGAGTAGGAAGTGTGCGGAAGCAAGGGGGCCTGCTCACACCTATTTTAATGCTTGCTCTGTTTTGTCCTAAGAAATGAAGTTTTGAAGTTCTAAATACAGAACTGGAGTCTGCGTCTTTCTGCCTTACTGAACCAATCGCGGTTATTTTTAGTATAGCATAACATTTTGGTGTACTCAGCAAAGGATCTGGCAGGTGCAGTAGACTGTAAAACTGTTTGCAAAAATGTTTAGGAAGAAGGAAAGACACCCCCGCCCCCCCCACCGCCATGCAAAAAATACTGAGTACTGGGGTGGTGGCGTTTGCATAGCCTGGCCAATTTGCTGGCACACCATGGTGACAAACTAGACCGTCAATGGGTAAAGAGGGGACACCATCTTGTGTCCACACTAAGGTGATTAGGGTTCTCAAACAAGAGGGGGAGTCAGAGCGAGGCTTTTTGGCTGCTAGTGGCCATCATCAAACAACAATACAAAAAGAGTGAAAGAGGATGAAATAGGGAATCTTAAACACGTGGTGGGATTATTAAATTAGTGCCCTACAACCACAGCAGGTGCAGACCTGGGCTGAGAAGATGGAGGAAAGGAGTGTTAACATTGCTTGCTGTCTGGTCGAGGTCCAGCAGCAGGAAGTGGACTGAAGGATTAATTGGCAACTGAACCCAGTGAAGTTCTGGGCTTTTACTTTGTGGGGCAATAACCCAAATATCTGAGGTGGGACTATTAGGTTTGATGTTGAGGATCAGGAAGAGAGGCTGAAAATTTAACCTTGCTATGAACCCCAGAACTTGAAAGCACAACTAGCTGAAATTACTACATCCACAGAAATGTGTCTGACCAATCTCCCTGTCCAACTACCCCTCAGCCTGCGACACTACCTGATATGTTGGGACAATGTGTCATCCAGTTCGAGGGAGAGCGGGGGTGGAACCTGGAATGGTTACCACCCTGGTGGTGACTAAAGACCACTCCTCCAAGGAATTGATGGAGTAGAAAGACCAGTATTGACAGAAATCAGGGGAAACATTAGTGGTGTGGTTATTAGGGATAAGCGACATGGGAAAGGTGGAGTGATCTCATCCGACTGGGAAATGGGTGCCCTGGGAGGGCATCATCAAACCATGGGGTAAATAATTCCCAACGTGGGACGGTTGAGAAAAAAAGATCTTTGTGGGAGACAGCAATGGCCATGGTAAAGGCTAAGTACCCCTCCCTGTTAGATTGGGATTTAAAATCTGGAGAAGAGTAGAACACAATGGAAGAGGCACAATTGTGCAGGCATGTGGAGGACAGCGAGTTAGACAAGTGGGAAGAATTTAAAAGAATGGAATTTTTCCCTCAGCGGCTTGATCGAGGCATGACTGCGCAGTTGCATGGACGTCAGAGAGTTCGACCGGTGGAAAGAACTTAAAAGGAGAGCATTTTTCCCTCAATGGTTTGATCAAGGCATGACTATGCAGGCACATAGATGTCACTGAGTTAGACCGGCAGGAAGAATTTAAAAGGAGAGCATGTTTTCTTCAGCGGTTTGATCAGGGCAGCTTCATAGAGCGGGTGTTGGAGTAGAGGGGCTCAGTGTAGGAGAGTTTCGGCACAACGGGGCTTCGGCGATAACAGGTTGAGGTGAGGTAAGTTGCTTGTGAAGAGTAGGAATAGGAAGTATGGCTGCAAGGCCGGTGTTCTGTACTGGGTGTCGGATGTGGGATGTCCGGGAGACTCCCAGCCTCCCGGACGGCCACATCTGCACCAGGTGCATCGAGCTGCAGCTCTGTATGGACTGGGTTTGGAAACTGGAGATGCAGCTCGATGACCTTCATCTGGTCAGGGAAAATGAGGAGGTGATAGAGAGGAGCTACAGGCAAGTAATCACACCGGGGCCTCAGGAAACAGATAAGTGGGTAACAGTCAGGAGAGGGAAGGGCAAGAGCCAGATACTAGAGAGTACCACTATGGCTGTTCCCCTTAACAATAAGTACTCCTGTTTGAGTACTGTTGGGGGGGGGGGGAATGGCCTACCTAGGGGAAGCAACAGTGGCCACGCCTCTGGCACAGAGTCTGGCCCTATAACTCAGAAGGGTAGGGAAAGGAAGAGGAAGGCAGCAGTGAAAGGGGACTCTATAGTTAGGGGGTCAGACAGATGATTCTGTGAATGCAAGAAAGAAACCCAGATGGTAGTTTGCCCTCCAGGTATTAGGGTCTGGGAAGGTGAACAGCCAGAGGTCATGGTACACGTTGGTACCAACAACATAGGTAGGAAAATGGAGGAGGTCATGAAAATAGACTACATGGAGTTAGGAAAGAAGCTGAGAAGCAGGACCACAAGGGTAGTAATCTCTGGATTAACACCTGTGTCATGCGACAGTGACTATAGGAATAGAGTGAGGTGGAGGATAAAAGCGAGGCTGAGGGATTGAAGCAAGGGGCAGGGATTCAGATTTCTGGATCATTGGGACCTCTTTTGGGGCAGGCATGACCTGTACAAAAAGGATGGGTTGTACTTGAATCCGAGGGGGCTAATATCCTGGCAGGAAGGTTTGCTAAGGCTACTGGGGAGAGTTTAAACTAGATTTGCTGGGGTATGGGAACTGAACTGAAGAGACGGAGGAAGGGGTGGTTGGCTCACAAATAGAGAAAGCTTGTAGGTAGTGTGAGAGGGAGGATAGGCAGGTATTGGAGGAGGGATGCACTCAGACTGCTTGTCTGAGATGTGTCTATTTTAATGCAAGGAGTGTCAGGAACAAAATGGATGAGTTTAGAGTGTGGAGTTTAGTACTTGGAGCTATGATGTTGTGGCCATTACAGATTTGGATGGCTCAGGGGTAGGAATAGTTACTCAGAGTGCCAGGCTTTAGATGTTTCAGAAAGGACGGGGAGGGAGGCAAAAAAAGTAGGGCGTGGCACTGCTAATCAGAGATAGTGTCGCGGCTGCAGAAAAGGAGGAAGACATGGAGGGATTATCTACTGAGTCTCTGTGGGTGGAAGTTAGAAACAGGAAGAGGTCAATAACTCTGCTGGGTGTTTTTTATAGACCACCCAATGGTAACAGGGGCATTGAGGAGCAGATAGGGAGACAGATTCTGGAAAGGTGCAATTTTAACAGGGTTGTCATGATGGGAGATGTTAATTTCCCCAATATTGATTGGCATTTCCCTAGAACAAGTGGTTTAGATGAGGTGGAGTTTGTTAGGTGTGTTTAGGATGGTTTCCTGATGCAAAATGTAGATAAGCCTACTAGAGGAGAGGCTGTGCTTGATTTACTATTGGGAAATGAACCTGGTCAGGTATCAGGTCTCTCAGTGGGAGGGCATTTTGGAGATAGTGATCATAATTTTATCTCTGTTACCATAGCATTGGAGAGGGATAGGAACAGACAAGTTAGGAAAGCGGTTAATTGGACTGAGGGGAAGTATGAGGCTATCAGGCAGGAACTTGGAAGCATAAATTGGAAACACGTTCTCAGGGAAATGTACAGCAGAAATGTGGCAAATATTCAGGGGATATTTGCATGGCATTCTATATAGGTATGTTCCAATCAGACAGGGAAAGAATGGTAGGGTACAGGAGCCATGATGTACTAAGGCAGTTGAAAGTCTAGGCAAAAAGATCTAGAAAATTATAAGGCCAGCAGAAAGTAGCTTAACAATGAAATTAGGAGATCCAGAATGGGCCATGAGAAGGCCTTGGCGAGCAGGATTAGGCAAAACCCCAAGGCATTCTGCAAGTATGTGAAGGGAAAGGATAAGACGTGAGAGAATAGGACCAATTAAGTGTGAAAGTGAAAAGTGTGTATGGAACCGGAGGAAATAGCAGAGGTACTTAATAAATACTTTGCTTCAGTACTCACTACAGAAATGGACCTTGGTATTTGTTCGGATGACTTACAGAGGACTGAAAAGCTTGAGCATATAGACATTAAGAAAGAGGATGCGCTGGAGCTTTTGGAAAGCATCAATTTGTATAAGTCACCGGGACCAGACGAGGTATATCCCAGGCTACTGTGGAAGGCAAGGGAGGAGATTTCTGAACCTCTGGCAATAATCTTTGCATCATTAATGGGGACGGGAGAGGTTCCGGAGGATTGGAGGGTTCCAGATGTTGTTTCCTTATTCAAGAAAGGGTGTAGAGGTAGCCCAGGAAATTATAGACCAGTGAGTCTTACTTCAGTGGTTGGTTTGTTCATGGAGCAGATCCTGAGAGGCAGAATTTATGAACATTTGGAGCAGAATAATATGATTAGGAATAGTCAGCATGGCTTTGTCAAGGGCAGGTCATGCCTTACAAGCCTGATTGAATTTTTTGAGGATGTGACTAAACACATTGATAAAGGTAGAGCAGTAGATGTAGTGCATATGGATTTCAACAAGGCATTTGATAAGTTACCCCATGCAAGGCTTATTGAGAAAGTAAGGAGGTATGGGATCCAAGGGGACCTTGCTTTGTGAATCCAGAATTGGCTTGCCCATAGAGGCAAAGCGTGGTTATAGATGGGTCATATTCTACATGGAGGTGGGTGACCAGTGGTGAGCCTCAGGGATCTGTTCTGGGATGTCTTCTCTTCATGATTTTTATAAATGACCTGGATGAGGAAGTGGAGGGATGGGTTAGTAAGTTTGCTGATGACACAAAGTTTGGAGGTGTCGTGGATAGTGTGGAGGGCTGTCAACGGTTACAGCAGGACATTGATAGGATGCAAAACTGGGCTGAGAAGTGGCAGATGGAGTTCAACGCAGTTAAGTGTGAGGTGGTTAATTTTGGTAGGTCAAATATGATGACAGAATAAAGTATTAATGGTAAGACTCTTGGCAGTGTGGAGGATCAGAGAGATCTTGGGGTCCATGTCCATAGGACACTCAAAGCTGCTGCGCAGGTTGACTTTGTGGTTAAGAAAGTATATAGTGTATTGGCCTTCATCAACCAAGGTATTGAGTTCAAGCACCGAGAGTTAATGTTACAGCTATATAGGACCCCAGTCAGACCCCACTTGGAGTACTGTGCTCAGTTCTGGTCACCTCACTACAGGAAGGATGTGAAAATTATAAAAAAGATGCAGAGGAGGTTTACAATGATGTTGCCTGGATTGGGGAGCATGCTTTATGAGAATGTGTTGAGTATACTTGGCTTTTTCTCCTTGGAGTGACGGAGGCTGAGAGCTGACCTGATACAGCTGTATAAGATGATGAGAGGCATTGATTGTATGGATAGTCAGAGGCTTTTTCTCAGGGCTGAAATGGCTAATACGAGAGGGCACAGTTTTAAAATGCTTGGAAGTAGGTACAGAGGAAATGTTAGGGTTAAGTGTTTTACGCAGAGAGTGGTGAGCGCATGGAATGGACTGCCAACAATGATGGTGGAGGCAGATACAATAGGGTCTTTTAGGAGACTCATGGATAGGTACATGGGGCTTAGGAAAATAGAGGGCTATGGGTAACCCTAGGTAATTTCTAAAGTAAGTACATGTTTGGCACATCATTGTGGACTGAAGGCCTGTATTGTGCTGTACGTTTTCTCTGTTTCTATGAGGGGACTAAGGCTCTCTGTCAGTAGGCCCTGAACACTGGGATTTATGAGAGTGGAGATGATCTGCCAGAGGACTGAAAGTTCAACTTGACCATGGTTGGGTACCTGGTAAAAATAGCAGCCCCACATCTGAAGGGAATAATACCATCCCCTTTAGGGCCAGTGGAAGGGAAGACAGTAGGATTGGCTATCGGGCTCTTGGAGAGGTTGGAATGTGCAGGTAGGGCTCATAGCTGGGTGAGGAAGATAGAGAAGCAGAATGGAAGGGGATTCCTCCTGACCCCTAAGGAGATGTTTTTGACCCTGCTCAAGGAAAGCATCTTGAAGGAACAGAGATATGGAATATCCACTGCTTTATAGAAAGACCATTGTCAAAATGAGAATGTAGAGGAGTAGGGGTGAGAGGGGAGAGGAGAGTAACCCTGCTGAATCCCTCCTTATACTTATCTTTTGAGATGTTGCAGAAAGCCCTTAGAGACCTGGAGAGCAGCAGCAGGACTCCAGCGGCATTTGGTGCCCTTCTTCCCTGCTTCCGGAGGGGTGTGGCCAGGGCTCCCAGCATAAATGCTCGGCAACTCTTTCTCAGCTGGGAAACCTGAGGTCTTATGTCCTTATTGCGGTACATCGGGAGTGGGGAAATGTTCAACATTGGATGACACTGGTTGATACCGGGAACGAACACACTTTCAATCCAGGCAACCCCAACAGGTTCAGAGGTCCCCTCAGGTGATGACAGAATGACTGGGAATGTCACTCATCTTTTTCTGGGTAGTTAGAGTAAGCAGCTATCAGCTTAGAACAACCAGGACCTATGCCAATGCTGGTCAGAGCGTCCCTCAAGTGCATATTGGATATGAATGTGCTGAAAGGTAGGTCCTTGCAGATCAATAGGTGCCATTTTACTTTGAGGCTGGCTGAAGCAATGGTACTGGGGAAACTGGCCAAGTGGGAGTCTCTCAGCATCCTTCCTCTGAAAAAGGTGGTGAACATCAAGCAGTACCAAGGAGATCGAGGAAGCAGTGTAAGTACTGTAGAATGAGGGGGTCGCTTGGCCTGCAACAACCCCCTATAATAGATTGGTGTGGCCAGTGTGGAAGTGTGACGGAACATGGTGAACGTTGGTAGACTTTGAACAATTGAATAAGCACACCCCGCCCCTCAAGGTCCCGATGTGACCTTGAGACATAGGAGCAGAGTTAGGCCAGTCGGCTCGTCAAGTTTCTCCACCATTCCATCATGGTTGATCTATTATTCCTCTTATCTCCATTGTCCTGCCTTCACCCCATGACCTTTGATGCCTTGGTTAATTAAGAACCTACCAACGCCTGCCTTAAATATACCCGATGACTTGACCTGCACAGCTGTCCGTGGCAATGAATTCCACAGATTCAATGCCCTCTGGCTGGAGAAAATTTTCCTCATCTCTGTTCTAAATGGATGTCCCTCAATTCTGGTCCTAAATTCCCTCATTTTTGGAAACATCCACTCCACAGCCACTCTAACTAGGTCTTTCAATATACAATATGATTCAATGAGACTTTCCCTTCATTTGGGTAAACTCCACCCAGTACAGGCCCAGAGCTATCAGACACTCTTCATATGCTAATCCTTTCATTCCTGGGATCATTCTTCTGAACCTCTTAGACTGTCTCAATGCCAGCATAATTTTTCTTAGATAACCAACCATCCTCAGATCTATCACTCTGGTTTCCATCCAGCTTGTATTTGGCATGCATTTTCAAAGCACTCGAAAGAGGCTACAGTCAGAAAGAGACCTAACCTTAGAACAGGCATTGATCATTGCAATATCATTTGAGAATGCAGCAAAGGATGCAGCAGAACTACAGAAAAAAAGTTTAGGATGTGAAATGCACAAAATATCCTTGAATGGTGCAACAAGCCAAAAATGTCATTGATGTGGCAAATCCTCCCAAGATGCAAATAACTGTTGGTTCAAAGAAATGCTTGCAGAAAATATCACAGACAAGGCCACATAGAGGTAGTGTGTAAGGCAGATAAAAAGCACAACCAAAGAAAAAAGCCACATGAGTGAAAAAGTTTCAAACACAAAACTAAACAAATGCATTAAGTGACTGAATGTGGAGCTAAATCAGACAACACCAAGTCTGACAAGGGTGAGCTGACATGACTAAAACTGTATAGCATTACTGAAGAAAATCTCAAAAATCATATGGATCACAATAGATGAGTTTGGTGTAAAACTGAAAATGGAACTGGATAAAGGGTCAGCTTTGTCTGTAATTTCAGAGGCTGACTACAACAGACTGTTTTCTAAGCTACCATTAGAAAAGTCTTTGATGATGTTAAAGAAATACACAGGCAAAAATAGTGTCTCCCAAAGGCAAACTGAAAGTAAATGTTATACACGAAGGCAAAACACAGCAGTTGAAGCTTTGTGTGTTAAAAGATGGAGGGTCAGCACTTTTCGGATGTGAATGGTTGTGAAAAACCTAACTAGACTGGCACACAATCAAATCTCTCAATGTGACGGGTAACTGTAGCCCAGACGGTAGCACTAATGAAAGACTGTCACAGCTGCTTATTGCTAATGAGAAGGTGTTTGAGAAGGGTATTGGTAAACTCAAAGGCATGAAGAGCAGAAATGAACTGGATGAAGTTCAGCAACATTCCATGAAGCGCGTCCAGTGCCTTATGCACTACATACTAAAGTGGATGCTGAACTTCAGAGCTTGGAGGCACCTGGCACTCTCTCCAAGGTTTAGTGCAGTAATTGGGCTACAACCATTGTCCCAGTGATCAAAGGGAGGCCAGAGCTCTTTGCATGTGTAGGGACTTCAAAGTGAGCATCAACACTGTGCTGCATACTGTGCATTATCCCCTGCCACGAATAGCAGGTGGGGGGTGGGGGAGCGGTTTTCAAAGATTGACTTGTCACAGGCATATCTGCAAATAAAGATCAAGGAGTCAAGCAGGAAGTTCCTCACGATCAACACTCATAAGTGAATGTTCCAATATAATCGTCTTGTTTTTGGCATCACATCAGCTCCAGCAATCTGGCAAAGAGCAATGGGCCAAGTGCTCCAAGATATCCCAGGAACACAATGTTACCTTGATGACATCATTGATGGGCAAGAATGATGAAGACCACCTCCAGAACCTTGGTAGAGTGCTTACCAGTTTGAGTGAGTATAGTCTGTGCACAAAGAGAGAGAAATGTGAGTTTTTCAACAATGAAATCTCAGATTGTGGACATGTCATTGACAAGCATAGCTTGCATAAGTCACAGGAGAACATTGAAATATTGCTACAGGCACTCAAATTGGAAAATGTGTCACAACTTAGGTCATATTGGGGCTTGGAAACTACTACCACAATCTTGAGATTGTGCTGCACCCACTGAACACACTGTTGCCAAAATGAGCAAAGTGGGAATGGTCAGAAAGATGTGAAAGAGCGTTCAAGGAAACAAAGAGTATAATAACATCCAATGCACTGGTCACTCATTATGACTCATCTCTGCCCATCAGACTGACATGCGATGTGTCCCCTTCTGGCATGGGTGCCATTTTGTCACATACTATGAAAGATGGATTTGAAAGTCCACTTGCATTTGCTTCAGCATCACCGACGAGTGCAGAATGCAACTACGCACAGATCGACCAAGAGGCCCTTAGTCTAGTATGGGAAATAAAGAAGTTCCACTACTACCTCCATAGACAAAAGTTTATTCTAGCGATAAGTCACCAGTCCCTTGTGTCCATTTGCAACCCAAGGAAGAGAATCCCAGTGATGACTGCTACCAGGTTACAATGTTGGGCAATTTGCTTAGAAGCCTATTCTTATGACATAGAGTTCAAGAGAAGCAAACAGCATAGCAAAGCTGACAGCTTGTCATGCCTTCCACTGTAGAAAACTGAAGAAGAAAAATCTTCATTCTGTGACACATGAGAAATGTTTCACACAGCATTGGCGGACCAGCTGTTGGTAACAGATTCTGAAATTGCAATAGAAACAAGGAATGACCCGACATTGTCAAAAGTCTGTGACATCACCATGCCAAGATGGCCAGCTCATTGTAATCCTATGTTTCCAGAGTTCTCAGTGAGATGAGATCAAATGTTTGTATGTCAAGGAACCCTGATATGTAGATCTCATGTTGTGGCTCCCTCTAAATTGTGCACCAGAATGTTAGAGAATCTGCTTGAAGGTTACCTGGATACCGTCAAGACGTTGCCTGGAACTCGGTGTGGTGCCCAGGAATAGGTAAATACATTGAAGACTTAACCAAAAGCACAAAGTTCAAAATGTACCCCACAGGCACTGGTACACCCTTGTGAGTGGCTGTCTTTACTATGGCAAAGAATACATATTGACTTTGCTGGGCCATTCATGAACTCCATGTTTCTGATTGCTATAGATTCTCATTTTAACTAGCCTGGGGTCATACCAATGAAGTCTATCACATCAGGAATGAATATTTCTGATCTGAGGACTTTCTTCTCTAGTGTTGGATTACCAGAACAAATTGTGAGTGACAACGGACCACAATACACATCAGAAGAGTTCAGACTATTCACAAAGAAAATTGGTATCAAACATTTCAAGTCAGCTCCTCACCATCCAGCAACCTCTGGTTAGCTGTAAGGTTTATCTAAATCCTAAAGAAGTCCATGAAATCCATGGACAAGGGGGACATTTCTTTACAAGAAAAGGTGGAAAAGGATCCCTTTTGTGCATCAGAACTCTGTTCATGCGATGACAAATCAAACACCTACAACACTGTTCCTGAGCAGGGATCTGAGATCTGGCATAGACTCACTGAAACCAGATTTATAGAGGGAAATGCAGAATAAGCAGTTCAGCCAGTTGCCAAGTAAATCAGCAAGGAGCCTCAAGTTTGCCCAGGAAGTCCTAGTGTGTGATTATTCAGAAGACATGGAGGATAGCTACAGGAACTGGATGACTGATGTACACAGTGGATGTTGGAGATCATATACGGAGACGTCATATGGACCAGATACCGGATGCTCAACAGAAGAACACACCTGAGTCGATTGCATCTAACAAGATGTATACATTACAGTCATTGGACCTACAGCTGCGTGATGATCATGTGACTAGCAGCAATGTGATACCTGCAATAGAGAAATGTCTTTGACGAGACACCGGCCAAGCCTGATGTTACTCCGGAGGTCCTGAAGGAAACGGAGAGCCAGCCAAAAGGCTGATCTTCAGTATAGTGAAGTTAGTTATGGATGGTTACTGTGAAAACATGTTTTTTGAACATAGTCTGTCAAAGGGATATTGAATGTTTTGTTGCATACAGTTTTATGTTACATCAATTTAAAGGGGAAGGAAGTGTAATGTACAGATCTGTTTCTTTGAGCACAATGACTCCTCTTAGCACTAATTATTGACAGATAACCTACACATACGCATTGATTTATTGCTCTCTCTGTAAAGTGAGTATACACATTAACTTTTTCTCCGAGTGCATGCCTTTATGTGGTATACAGTCAAACAGACACAACAGACACCTCTGACCAGTGGGGTCCGGACCAGAAAATCATCCTTTGGGACTGGCGAACAGGCCATCACCCTAAACCCGAATAAACGTGGAGTACATTTTGAACTATGGGTCTTTGCCACCTCTCAAGTGGCTGAATGAAATCCGTGGCAGCTATTGAAAGGCTGTCAGGTCACTTGGGATATTGGAATCAACCTTTCTGATGGCTGCAACCAGATACAGCCCTTTTTAGAGTAAGCTCTGAGCCTGTTTCTGAGCCCTCTTAATAATCGAGCACCAGATGGGCTCAGAGACAGTGGTCTTGAGGCTCCAACTAGTCATCATGCAGTGGTTGAAATCTGCTAACGTGATCTACAAAGAACTCAGAGCTCTACTTTTGTCAAATGGAAATGATAGATAGCAGACTGGGGGAGAAAGGCCCAATGGGGTGAGCCACCTCCATGATGGCTCAGCCCGCCGATGACCACAGCACCTCCAATGAAGTTGCTGCCCTTGACTCCTCACCTATACAATGGGGCAAACTGTATGATGACCTAACCTCGGAGGAGAAACTGTGTATATGATTCACCAATGGCTCCAGCTGCTGGAGGACTGGCAAACAATGGTGGAAGGCCACTGCCCTCCACCCGTCAATGGGGAAGATGGCAACAGCTAAGAGCAGGGATCAAGCCAGATAACAGAACTGGTGGGCATAACCATGCCCCTATCAGAGAGTTCCTTAGCTCTATCCACAATGATTCAACACTTCACGACCCTACATCACCTGTTTCTAATGATTTGATTTCATCTTTTGCCAGTAGAGCAACATGACCCGCTCTGCCTTCCTGTCCATCTTTAGGATATACAATGTGTATCTTTGGGCATTAAACTTCCAGCGATAATCTTTCAGCCATTTGCATACAACATCATTCCTGCCAACCTGCAACTGTGCTGTAAGTTCATTTACCTTATTCCGTATACTGTGCACTTCCAAATACAACACCTTCAGTCCTGTATTCACCCTTTTTGATTTTGTTCACCTTTTACATTGCAACTCATCCTGTTATCTGCAATTTTGCCCTGTCAACAGCCTCTCCTCACTACACATTGCCTCTGTTTGTAAATCAGCTACCTCATCTCCAGCACTATTATTCACCTTTCCTACGGTGCTTCATGCTTTGAAATATCGGCAGGTCGGGACACTAGTCACACTTTAGATTCCTAAATTTCTCTGACGTCTTTCTAACATCTGCCTCCACAACATCTCCACTAACTGCCCTGGCACTCTATTTCCCAACCCCTGTAGCATTAACAAACCTTTCTGCTATTAGACCCTTCCAGTTCAGGTCCTTTCTGTACAGGTCCCACCTTCCCTGGAAGAATGTCCAATGATCCAGAAATCTTACTCCCTCTCTCCTACACCAACTCCAAAGCCATGTATTAAACTGCATGATCATTCTATTTCTGGCCTCACTAGCACGTGGCATGCATAGCAATCCTGAGATCACAACCCTGGAGGTCCTTTAACTTAAAACTAACACCTTGAACTCCCTGTGCAGGAACCTCGGCACTCGTCCTACCTGTATCATTAGTTCATACATGGATTATGACTTCTGGCTGTTCACCGTCCCACTTAAGAATGCTGAGGACGCAATCCAAGATATCCCAGACTCTCCACCCAGGAGACAACATACCGTCTGGGAATCTCGGTCTTGCCCACAGAACCTCCTGTCCGTTCCCCTAACTAATGAATACCCTATCACCACAGCATGCCTCTTCTCCCTCCTTCCCTTCTGAATTACAGAGGCAGAGTCAGTGCCAGAGACCTGACAACGGTGACTTGCCTCTGTGATGCACCATCAATAACTCTCTGAGACGTGAAGGCGAGATATCGGCTTTTATTGACTGGAAGAAAGAACAAGCGGTAGTTGACCACCATACTACATCCTGGAGACTGAGGGCTGGGCTCAGGCCCAGAAGCTGAGAGATGATAGGTGGGGAAGGCAAAGGGCTAAAGAAGAAGGAATTTGATAGGGAAGGACAGTAGACCATTAAATAAAGGGAAGGAGGGTGGGGGGGGGGGGGGGGGAGGAGGAACCAGCGGGAATAAGAAGAAATGATGGGCAGGTCATGAGAGTGAGAGAAACGAAATAGAAGAGACAATGAGGCCACAGGGATAAGGGAATTTGGAGGGGGAGGGGCAGGTGAATGTGGTGTAAAAGCAGAGGGGAGTGTTTACTGAAAGTTAGGGAAAGGCTGCTGGGGTTGCTGCTTCCAGGAATCATTCAAATGACTCTTTGGAGGCTGTAAAGAAAAGAACAAGGGGGAAGCAATGGGCTGCTGTAAGAGGGTATAGAGCTTTTCCCCAAATTTCTCCTGACAGTGAAGGAGCCATTAAGCCTGTTGAATCTGTGACAGTCCTCGGAGCAATCCCGTCGTTCCTATTCCCCCCGCCCCCCACCACCAATTTCTTTCTAACTTTCGGGGATCCCTCATGTGCCCCATAACACCATCCAAAGGGTAATTTGCAGTGGCCAATTAATCTACTGAAGAAGATGGGGTTAAAGGATTGTATATGCGCGTGGGTGGCAGGGGAATGGGCTTTGTTTTGCTGTTGTTGTGTTACTGCTTGTGGTGCTCTGTGTTACTCTGTTGATCACTGTGGGCTTGCATTGTTGCTGCTGGAATGTGTGGCAACTCTTTCAGGTTGCCCTCTGCACACCTTTGGTGTGTTGGGTATAAAAGCAGACAACACACTTCACTGCACGTTTCGATGTACATGTGATGAATGAATTTGAATCTTGAATCTATAATTGATTGCCCAGATGGACAGGTGTTTGATATATTCTGGCTGACAACACTGTTTTCAATAATTCCCAAGACCTGCCTGCAATGCATCATTCTCCCTTCCAGGCAAGTAGTTGATGATTTTGATTGTTAGCTTACATTGTGCACCTACGATACGGAAATTGTATATGCATGTTACATTAGCAAGATCAAATTGACATCCTATAACTGATGTGCATTTTCAGGACCATTGCTTGATCCCAATCTTCTTAATAACTTGGGCTTTTATTGATTTCAAAGAATCCCAGTAAAGTATGAATGTATGTATGAAATATCAGAAAATTGTTTTATCTGATTAGAGGAATACTAAACTCATGATTATCTATCAAACTGTGTAACATGTGGGAGGAAGAGTTTTTTTTCTCGCATATTCACCAATATTACATCTGATAAATTGAGGCAATCAAATTAATAGAATTAACTTTAAACGTTGAGTAGAAAGGTGGACCACAATGTTTTCTTTAGTTACAGGCATTTTGTGTACTTTGTGATGGCTCACCCTATGGCTCTAAATTAAACTCTAAATCGCATTGCAGTGTCAGGAGCCCTAAGGTGGTGGCTGAAATGTTAAATTGAGTCATGCTGATTTGCATTCCTCCCACACTGCTGACCAGGTTCTTAAGGAAAATAAGCACTTTGGCCCACAATACCCAAATCAGCCAACTAAGCTTATCTATAATAAATTCTATTTTCTAGCACTCAGCCCAGAACCTCCTGCAATTCGTGGTTATCTGAAGGTAAAAGGAAATGCTGTGTTGTGAAGAAAGGTAGGAAACAGAACATAGCGTCTGCAGCTCATTAGAAAAAAATAACGACAGGGGAATAAGTGGTCTCCACATTAATCATCAACTCAGCAACTGCTGCACTAAAGCCACACAAATGAATGATCAAAATCATGATTTACTTGATTAGGAGGGAGGATGATACTCGTCAGCCAATTTATTTTATATTCCAGAAACAAGGGTGCGTCACAGTACTAATTGGGTGGTGATGCAGCCACATCTATTGCCTATGGGCCATCTGCTGCTACTGCCTTACATCATGCAAGAGGTAAAGTGTGTAGTAAACAGTGTACAATGTTTTGGACTGATGGAGCTGGTATGGTTGAATGGCAGGCAGTGCATGGAAGTTGTGATGTCAGACGAACAATTGTGTTAAGAGGATGAGCTGATGCATGTGAATAAGAGGTTTGAGTCTTCATTGACAAAGTTATAGTAGATGGCTAAATAGTGCATTAAGCAAAAACTGCAATTGATAGAATGGTGCCATTGACCTCTTTTTGCCTTTTCAGCATTTACCTACATCACTCCTGGTCTTCTGAATGCAGGATTTCACCTAATTCTTACTACTCAATGAAAGCCTCCAGTACCATGGCAGGAAATGATGGAATCCACCCCCTCCTTTGAATCCTAGCAAACTGCAATCCTTTATTTTCATCAAATCATGTAGCTGTCTCGCTATATCAAGGCTTGCTCTAAGCGGTGCTAAGTTGTTGTAAGAGGTGCTTGCCCTTATAAAATAGGGCCCAGTGCCATCAGCCTACTGGACTCCCAAAACATTTCGTAGCTGGTGATCTCCACTGCCCACGGACTGAGGGATGGAAAAGCTGTCAGCATGATTGGAGTTAAGAGATTCTGTGATTAGAGAGCCATAATGTCTTACGGACTGTAACAATTCAGCCTACTATGTCTGTGCCAACCATCAACTACCCATACGTACTAATCCCACTTACCAGGGCATTGTCTGTGGCTTTATTGCCACATGTACTGAGATACAGTGAAAAGCATTTGTTTTCCATGTCATCCAGGCAGATCATGCCATGCCTAAGCACATGAAGGTAGTAGAAAGAAAGCAGAATGCAAAAATATAGTGTTGCAGCTACTGATAAAAAGCAGAGCAGGTTATCAAATGAGGTGAAAAGCCAATGATGAAGTAGAATGGGAGATCAAGAAGAATATCTTTGACATTCACATTAAGTAACACTTGGGACAAGTGAAAAAGATAAAAGGCCTGTTAAAAGTTCAAAGCATTAGTTTTATTTTGAACTTAACATGCAAGCATTAAATCATAACATCTCCACAATCTCCATCAGCACAGGTGCACCACAGGGATGTGTACTTAGCCCTCTGCTCAACTCACTTTACACTTATGACTGCGTGGCTAAATACAGCTTCAACACCACATACAAGTTTACTGATGACACCGCTATTGTGGGCTTTATCAAAGGTGGTGATAAATCAGCATACAGGAGGGAGTTTGAAAATTTGACTGAGTTGTGTAATAACAACGACCTCTCACTCAGTGTCAGCAAGACCAAGGAGCTGATTCAGGAGAGGCAATCCAGAGCTCCCAAGCCAGTACTCATCGGAGGATCAGAGGTGGAGAGGGTCAGTAACTTTAAGTTCCTAGGTACCATTATCTCAGATGGCACATCATATAAATGTAATTGCATAGAAGGCTCGAAAGTCTCAGGGTAGTATGTACTTTGAACTGTGAAGTTATTAAAGCCGTTCCCCAGCACCTGATTTTTCTGTTTATTTCAATGGGAATTGTCTCTGTACTTGGCGCAAGCTCAGCAGACCGGCTGAGAGGCTCATAGAAGACTGTATTGTCCATCAGCAAGTGTAGCAAGGGCAGAGAATACTGCCATAGCTTTTCTCGCCGTCTGTGCTGGAAGCGACAAATTCTGCGGGAATATCCAGGTAACCTGTCGTATAAGTGCTGCTGTTGGGACCAAAGATCTGCCAATTACAAAAAGCAAGTGGCACAAAGTTGTGGAACTTGTAAGAGTTATTTATCTTTCATGAACTCCATCGCTGTTTTCATGCATTATTCAATAAAGTCCCACTTATGACCATGTGATGTAGGCTTAATGTGATTGTAAGATGGATGCAAAATGTAATTTGTTAACAAAATGGAGGAGATCACAACAACAATTTGCATTTATTTTATTTTCCACTGTTATGTTATACAATACTTGTAAAACATGGAAGGGGGCCTTTCAGCCATTTGGCCTGGTACCAGCTGAGAGCAACAATCACATCAATTCCTCCTTTCTTTAAGCCATTTACCTACATTAAATTGGAAGAAATGAGCACCTGGAGGAAATCCATGTGGTCACTGTGTGAATGCATCAATTTCATAAAAACAGTAATTTTCTTTCAAAATTAAAAAGTAAGTCTATAGAGTTATCCAATAGTGCAAAATGTACTGAGACAGTACAGCTTATACAAAGCTGGGCAGAGTATTTGAGTATGGATTGCCTTATTTCAATGAACACCCCACCCACAATAATATATTCAGAAAGTTGCAACTGAGTGCAGCTGGCAAAACAAGTTTGCATGAATCCAGTTTTTAAAGGCAGCAAGGGCTATTTTGTGTTGTGTACAGCATATGCCATATCAGGTATTGAGGAATTAATACAAAGTTGCTTATTTTACATATATCCTTAATCTTACTCAGGGTATTGTACACACTTTTGATCTTTATACTGTAAAATAAACTCGATAAGTGCACCAGAGAAGGTAGACAAAAACTTGCATGTTGGAATTCAAAGCTGAGAGATTATAACTACGTATTGGGAAACAATAAATGGATTGGGTTTCCTTTTTCTGGAAAAAATGATAAATGAGAATTGCATGACAGAGGTCTTTAAAAATTTGAAGTGATTCCTTTATGGAAGAACTAGAGGATTTGTTTCTCTCTGTTGCATGGAAGTTCAAAACTATCATTAACATAGCATAGTCAATAATTTAGAAGTTATGTCTTGGAAGGCACATGGAGCTTTCTATGTATCACAAGTTATGATGAATACCTATTGGAAATTAAGGGGAAATACACTGCTTAAGAAGAAAGGGTAAGTTGATGCAGTTAGATGAAATAAGGTGGGAGGAGATTTGTGTGGAGCAAAATATTAGGATAGAACAATTGGACTGAATATCCTGTTTCACAGATTCATAGAAACATGCAGTGTAGAAATGACCCTCTCTGTCCACCTTGTCCATGCTGATGATAATGCCTATCTATACTAATTCCATTTGCTTGCATTAGGCTTTTATCCCTCTTTGCTTTTCCTAATTGCTACCTGTCCAAATGCCTCATTATTGTTGTAACTGTATCTACCAAACCTTCTGGCAGCAAGTTCCAGTTAACCACCATCCTTTGTGTGAAAAACTTATCCCTCAGATCTCCAACTAAATTTCTCTATTTCTCCAATTTCACCTTAAACCTGTGCCTTCTAGCTCCAGACCCCCCTGCTCTCTCCTTTATTTCTCCCTATTGCTGCCGCATCCTTTCTATATTTTACAAAATGCTCCATGTAGTCTAACTAATGTTTTTGTGTGGATAGAATATAATGTACCAAAACTTATAGCCAATCTTTTAGCCTGTGAAGGCAAGCATACTAAATGTCTTCTCCACCTTCAAGGAGCTATATACTATACCCCTCTATACGCTGATATTTCTAAGATCCTTGACATTTGCTGTATATGTCCTACCAAAATCTGACCTCTGAAAATGCATTACCTTACACAGGTCTGGATTAAATGCCATCTGTCATGACTCCACCCAACTTTTCAGTTGACTTAGGTCCAAAGGTATCTTTTGACAAATTCTTTTGGTCTCAGTGACCAATTTTCATTCATCTGCTGACTTAATAATTAGACTATCTGCATTAACAGAGTACACTTGCTATTTACATTTTGATACTACAAATGAGAAATATCCCGGAACTGATCCCTGCAGTTTTCCACTGGTTACAGACTTACAGTGATAAAATTGCCTGTCAACAACTACCTTATGGTTCCCATCACCAATTTTGGATGCAGTTTGTCAACATACTTTAGATCCTTTGTGCCTTACCCTTCTCGACAGCTGACCATGTGTCACCTTTACAAACACCTTACTGAAATACAAGGGGTGATTGATAAGTTCGTGGCCTAAGGTAGAAGGAGTCAATTTTAGAAAACCTAGAACATTTACTTTTCCTACATTTACACACTTAGTCCAGCGGTTGTGGAGCATACGGATCCCTTCTTTGTAGAAGTCGGCACCTTGGACCTCCAGAAGTGGTCCACAGCATGGGGTGATTGATAAGTTCGTGGCCTAATGTAGAAGGAGATGAGTTATTAACTTCAAACTTCCTGCATTTTCACTCAAAGAGTTGAGCTGCACGTCCATATAACAAGAGCTGTATAGCTCATCTCCTTCTACCTTAGGCCATGAACTTATCAATCACCCCCGCTGTGGACCACCAGGAGGTCCAAGATGCTCTCGTTACATGCACATGCAGTCCAACTCTTTGAGTGATTATGCAGAAAGTTTGAAGTTAATAACTCATCTCCTTCTTCCTTGAGCCATGAACTTATCAATCACCCTGCTGAGGACCGCTTCTACAAAGAAGGGATCCGTATACTCCACGACTGCTGGACTAAATGTGTCTATGTACGAGGGGACTATGTCGAAAAATAAATATGCTAGGTTTTCTAAAATTGACTCCTTCTACCTTAGGCCACGAACTTATCAATCACCCCTCGTAAATATTCATTTTCCTTCACTAGTAAAGTACGTACACTTCATGGAGGAATTTAGAGATCTTTGAACTCGTTGTGACTTTCTAGCTTGAGGGAGCATTGCGAGTTGTTGCAAGCTAGTCTCTGCAGATCTATTCATTAAATTTTATAAATTTTGACACTTTTAAACCTATATTCTAAGACTTTAACAATTACTCACAATCTTCCTCGCCATGGTCTTGCATCTTATTATCTGCTGCACTGCGTTTTCTCTGTACCTGTAGCACCTTATTCTGCATTCTGTTATTGCTATTCTATTGTACTTCCTGGATATACTGATGTGAAGAAATGATGTGTATAGACAGCACACAAACAAACCTTTTCATTGTATCTCAGTATGTGACAATAATAAACTGATGACTAATTTTGATTGTCGTTAACGATGGTGATGTAAGATGATAAGTGGCATGATCTTTTCCAAGAAGATTGCCAGAAATAAGAAAGGCCAATGTCAAACAAGCCTGAAGACCAGTTGCAGTGATTGTCAGTTGTAGGACCATATCCCCGGGTCGTGTATTCAGTATTTGAGGCATGGTAATATTCTGAACCACAAAACTGCATATTCAAAACACTGAATTTTTGCAAATGGTAATTGTTGGTTGTCAGATACATTGATAGCAGCATGCTGGCACACAAGATAAGCAACCCACTGCAGGAAATCCCAACAACTTTTAAGTCAGGCAAGGTTTGTCATTGTTTTCTTTGATAAAGACAGCAAAGAAAGCACAAGAAATGTTCTCTTCAGCATTCTGTAAAAGTCCCAAAGCAAAGATAATAAGGTTTGCATAGTCTTTGACAGGCACAGGTAGAACATTGCTACCTGGCCAGTGGAGAGAAAAAGTTCTGTTGCCAGAGGCCATATTGCCCCATGGCAGTTTGCTTAAGCAAACATTGCCTTTTTGTGAAAATGTGGCAAGGTCTTCCCATAGCATTTTAACTTTGGCACCAACCTAGTCTAGGCAGACCAAACTAAGATTTGCTCTTCTATTACAATATTACAACGCTGGAGGGAGAGAAATTTTCATCAATAAGGAAATTGTTATTTCTGAAAAGAATTTCATATTTTGCTATTTTTCACATCTTGAAACATAGATTGACAGACTATCACATCCAGACAACCCTGAGCACTTGTTCTCAAAATGAAATTAAAATTTTATGTCAAATTGTATACTAAGAATGCTTCAGTTGTGAGCATCCAATACATATAGCTTATTCCAAGCTACCATTATAACTTAGTGTCATGGCAAACAGCTTTGAGAACTAGCTTGGTTCTCTGTAGTATTGAAGGAGCTTCCAGCTGTTTTGACAGGTTGATATAAGCAAGCACGGTTCCAGAGCTTTTAGAGACAGATTTTGCAAAACTGAATTCTAATGGTGATTATTCAGTTGCTTAGCATCAGATCTTATTTGAAAGACAAGAAACCAGGTCATGAGATGTTGATTTCAGGAACTTGAAGTTGCTCACCCCTCATTGAGGATGGGTTTGTACCCTGCTCTTCTGACTTACCCTTCCTGAAGTCCACAATTAATTCATTCTTGACTGTAATGTTGTTGTTGTGACACCATTGAGCCAGTTGCTCTTTTTCACTCCTGTATGCCTCGTCATCACCAACTGAGAAATCTAACAACAGTGGCGCCATCAGCAAATTTACAGCTATGTAAATTTGCTATTTAAAGGGATCTTCAGCACCATTCATGTTGGTTGGAAACTGAGAACTCATTAGATTCAAGGGAGTGGACCAGTGTGGATTTTTGCACATAACTGAGTTCAAGGAAGCCTTTTCTATGGAAACGATTGGAGCATCTAGAGCAACTGTGACCATCAAGATATGGTAACAGAGGTAGAAAGAGGAAAGGGTAAGGTAAAGTCTGTAGCCAGATGGACCTAGTCTTTAAGAATGTTTAGGGTGCTTAGGTTCAATGTGAAACTCTAAGATTCAGCACCAGCAGTGACTGAAGTTCTCCACAAAGCTCAGTACTTGACACAACACTGGCTGTAACTAAAGTTTCAACCATAATGCTGTTTCTGAACTGCTCTGCTTATACCATTCCAAAGTAGCCCTAAAATTTCTCTGCTTCTGCCTCTTTACTGGCAGCTGCATTGTATCAGCAGATGGATTTGAGAAATGATGGTCACCCCTTTCTGTTGGGTCGACAACAGGACACAGACGTAGATTGGGAGATTGCATCATCAAACAACTTCATTCCATCCACCACAAAAGGTGGGCTTCCCCAGTTGCCATCCATTTTAATTCCACTTCCTATTTCCATTCCAACATGCCGGTCCTTTGACTCTTCTATTGCCGTGATGAGTCCATTTTCAGGTTGGAGGAGCAACAGGTCATATTCTGTCTGGGTGACTTCCAACCTGATGGTATGAAAATTGATTTCTACAACTTCTGGTAATACCTTCTCCTCCACCTTCTCCCTTTTTCCATTCACTATTCTGCCTTCCCTCTTCATCTGTTCATCACCTCCCTCTGGTGCCCTTTTCCTTCCACTCTCCTCTCCAATCAGATTCCTTTTTCTTCAGCCCTTTACCTCTTTCACCCAACACTCCTCCAGATTCTCATTGCATTCTCCCTTCCCTAAACATCTATCTTCTTTCTCAGCTGGTTTCATATATCACTTAACTGTTTGTACTCCTTCCCTCTCCCATCTTCTTATTCTCATTTCTTTCCCCTTCCTCTTCAGTCCTGAAGAAGGACCTTGGCCTGAAACATTGACTGTTTTTTCATTCCCATAGATGCTGCCTGACCTGCTGAGTTCCTCCAGCATTTTGTATTTGGTCCTCTGGAATTCCAGCATTTGCAGAATCTCTTGTGTTTAGAATGGAGCAAGATTTTACAAATGTTACGGACTTCCCATTGGATAGGTGATGGTTCAAAGTTTAGAGTGTATTTATCATCAAAGTATGTGTACTGTATACAACCTTGAGATTTCCCTTCTTTTAAACAGTCACAAAGCAAAGAAACACAATGGAACACATGAAAAAACTCCACACAGCTAATGTGTGAAAAAGAACTATCATTCAAAGAATAAAAAAGTAAACAAACAACACACAGAGCACTAATCGCAGAGTCCCTGAAAGTAAGTCCACAGGAGAGAACAACACACATTCACAATTAACAGTTCCACAGCAGAGCTCAAATCTATACCAGAACTCATGCTGCAAAACCTTAATAATCAAATAAAATGCAAGAAGAAAGATTCATAAAGGTCACAATGCACCAGGGTAACAAACACATCTGCTTCATTCTATTGTGGCCAAATTAACTTATTCTTTGAATTTCTAGCTCTCGACTCCCATCAAAGTTCTGTCAACCAAGGTAAAGAGATGTGAAAAAGGAACCTCCTGAAAATGTGAGTTGTAAGACGTCTGTACCTACATGCTTGAGATGTTGCTCTAACCAAGTTTCTCATTGTACTTGTTCCTTACTGTACTTGTGCACATGACAGTAAGCTCAACACAACTTCAGACATTCAGTAAGGTAATGAAACATAAACTTGATGTCAAGCCTATGCTCTGTAAACTCTGGAAAGACTACTTTGCTTTGTTGTCACCTGCTTATCTTCACACACTTGAGCATACGACTCATGCCCACAGCTGCACAGTGAAAGGAAGAGGAAGAATTGAGAATCAAGTTAGAAGATAAGGACAAGAAGGTCTCATCAGATGTACTACAGAAGTCCAGTTAACACTTCTTGTTGACTGAAGATGAGATCCTTCAACACTGCTCAGTGAATGAGGCATTTCTTTGCCCACCTGAGCAAGAACAGGGCAACAGACGGCCAAGGTCTGTAGAGAGACAACTAATATCGTGCTTCACATATTCCTGGAAGTAGCCATGCTCAGCAAAAGATATCTAATCCCTTTTCCTTCATATTCAGAGACATCACTACTGGTAAATACCTCTCCATTAACATCCAATGTTTTATAGAAAATTAACAGGATTAAGCACATTGACCCACAAAGCATTTTACAAAGGCAACACGAGTGAATCTACAGGTGCTGGAAATAAATAAAAAACAAAAAACACAAAATGCTGGCAGAACTCAGCAGGCCAGACAGCATCTATGAGAGGAGGTAATAACGACGTTTCGGGCCGAAACCCTTCATCAGGAGTGAAGTAACATGGGATGGTCGAGGGGGGGGGGGGTAAGAGGTGGGGGGAGGGATAAAGTAGAGAGCTGGGAAGTGATAGGCTGGAGGGAAATGGGCTAGGGGGAAGGTGGAGACTTATGGGAAATAAAAGAGAAAGAAAGATAGGGCTGGGGGAGAGATTATAGTGAGGGGGAAAAGAGAGAGAAAGAGAACCAGACTAAAATAATAGATAGGGATGGGGGTAAGGGTGAGGGGCAGGGGTATCAACGGAGGTCAGTGAGTTGGATGTTCATGCCGGCAGGTAGGAGGCTACCTAGGCAGGAGATAAGGTATTGCTCCATTGACCTGCGTGTGGCCTCATCTTGACGGTAGAGGAGGCCATGGACAGACATGTCAGAGTGGGAGTGGTCTGTGGAATTGAAGTGTGTGGCCACAGGGAGATCCCGCCACTGCTGGAGGACTGAGCGCCGGTGTTCGGCAAAACGGTCTCCCAGTCTGCGGCGGGTCTCCCCAATGTATAAATGGCCACATCGGGAGCACCGGATACAGTATATCACTCCAGTTGACTCGCAGGTGAAGTGGTGCCTCACCTGAAAGGACTGTCTGGGGTCTGGGATGGTGGTGAGGGAAGAAATGTGGGGGCAGGTGTAGCACTTCTTCTGTTTGCAGGGATGAGTGCCCGGAGGGAGGTCAGTGGGGAGGGATGGGGGGGATGAATGGACAAGGGAGTCGCGTAGGGAGCGATCCCTGTGGAAAGCCGAGAGTGGGGGGAGGGGAAGACGTGGCTGGTGGTGGGATCACGTAGGAGGTGGCGGAAGTTACGGAGGATTATGTATTGGATCTGTAGGCTGGTAGGGTGATAGGTGAGGACCAGGGGGACTCTATCCCTGGTGGGCTGGCGGGGGGATGGGGTGTGGGCAGAGGTGCATGAAATACGGGAGACGCGATGGAGGGCAGAGTTGAAAGTGGACGAAGGGAAGCCCCTTTCTTTAAATAAGGAAGACATCTCCTTTGTCCTAGAATGAAAGGCCTCATCCTGAGAGCAGATGTGGCGGAGGTGGAGGAATTGAGAGAAAGGGATAGCATTTTTGCAGGAGACAGGGTGGAAGGAGGAATAGTCTAGGTAGCTGTGGGAGTTTGTCGGCCATGTGGAGCAATCTATGTTCCAAGCCTACACCGGTATCTGTCCTCCTCTTTTCTTGCGTTATACTGACTACTGTATTGGTGCTGCTTCCTGCATGCATGCTGAGCTCATCGACTTCATTAACTTCGCCTCCAACTTTTACTCTGCCCTCAAATTCACCTGGTCTATTTCCGACACCTCGCTCCCCTTTCTAGATCTTTCTGTTTCTATCTCTGGAGACAGCCTATTCACTGACGTCTACTACAAACCTACTAACTCCCACAGCTACCTAGACTATTCCTCCTCCCACCCTGTCTCCTGCAAAAATGCTATCCCTTTCTCTCAATTCCTCTGCCTCCGCCGCATCTGCTCTCAGGATGAGGCCTTTCATTCTAGGACAAAGGAGATGTCTTCCTTATTTAAAGAAAGGGGCTTCCCTTCATCCACTATCAACTCTGCCCTCCATCGCGTCTCCCGTATTTCACGCACCTCTGCCCTCACCCCATCCCCCTGCCAGCCCACCAGAGATAGAGTCCCCCTGGTCCTCACCTATCACCCTACTAGCCTACAGATCCAACGCATAATCCTCCGTAACTTCTGCCACCTCCTACGTGATCCCACCACCAACCACATCTTCCCCTCCCCCCCTCTCGGCTTTCCGCAGGGATCGCTCCCTATGCGACTCCCTTGTCCATTCATCCCCCCCATCCCTCCCCACTGACCTCCCTCCGGGTACTCATCCCTGCAAACGGAAGAAGTGCTACACCTGCCCCCACACTTCTTCCCTCACCACCATCCCAGGCCCTAGACAGTCCTTTCAGGTGAGGCACCACTTCACCTGCGAGTCAACTGGGGGTGATATACTGTATCTGGTGCTCCCGATGTGGCCATTTATACATTGGGGAGACCCGCCGCAGACTGGGAGACCGTTTTGCCGAACACCGGCGCTCGGTCCTCCAGCGGTGGCGTGATCTCCCTGTGGCCACACACTTCAATTCCACAGACCACTCCCACTCCGACATGTCTGTCCATGGCCTCCTCTACCGTCAAGATGAGGCCACACGCAGGTCGATGGAGCAATACCTTATCTCCCGCCTAGGTAGCCTCCTTCCTGCCGGCATGAACATCCAACTCACAGACCTCCGTTGATACCCCTGCCCCTCACCCTTACCCCCATCCCTATCTATTATTTTAGTCTGGTTCTCTTTCTCTCTCTTTTTCCCCCCTCACTATAATCTCTCCCCCAGCCCTACCTTTCTTTCTCTTTTATTTCCCATAATTCTCCACCTTCCCCCTAGCCCATTTCCCTCCAGCCTATCACTTCCCAGCTCTCTACTTTATCCCTCCCCCCACTTCTTATCCCCCCTCGACCATCCCATGTTACTTCACTCCTGATGAAGGGTTTCGGCCCGAAACGTTGTTATTACCTCCTCCCATAGATGCTGTCTGGCCTGCTGAGTTCTGCCAGCATTTTGTGTTTTTTGTTTTTTAAAGCATTTTACAAATTTACTGGAGTGTGGGGACCATCCTTCATTTGTTTGGACCAGTTCAGCTCTACCAACACTGAAGAATTCTACTAAATATACTTTTTCTGAACTCGATCACTGCAATCCACAGCCTGTAATTTTCCTGTGAAAGTTGCAGTTTTGAACCATCTGAACGACCTGCCGTTTCTGCTGTATCCTGAAGGATTCGCCGAGCTGGACTCTCAAAGTTCAGGTACATCTGCTCGGCCATTGCTGCAGGTGGCTTTTGACTTGACTGAAACTTCAGGCCAGATTAAAGTGGCGGTACCCTGGCCTGACGATAGCCTGTTGTTTAGCTGATCTAAGTGCTGAGACAGATGAAAAAGATTAAGGCATCGAGGCTGAGAGCAAAGGACGAACCAGTGTTCAGCTCACTACTCGAAGAGGCTTTACTCACCTCAGCACTGAACTGACTGTGCAGCTGCGGACTCACTTTTGGGAACTCCATGGTTCCCATACTGTGCATTATTCGTTGACTTTTTAATTGCTTGCACAATTTACTCTTCGTTTGCAATTTGGATGTTTAAAAGTCTTTGTTGTATGGGTTTTTTTCACGGATACTAACATTTTTCTATGTTTTGTGGCTGCCTGCAAGAAGATGAATCGCAAGGTTGTATATGGTATACGTACAGTACTTCGATAACATACTTTGAACTTTAAACTTCTCCAGGACAAGGCATCATCTTGACTAACAGGGTTTCAGCATGACACAGGAAACTGCAGATGCTGGAATCTGGAACAATAAAGAACAAATTCAACAGGCCAGGCAGCATTGGTACAGGGAAATGGACAGTTAATGTTTTGTGTTGAGGCTCTTCATCTGGACTGAAAAGTTGAGGGGAGATAGCCAGTATAAAAACTAAAGGGAATGGGGATGACCAAGAGCTAACAAGCAGTAGGTGTATCCAGGTGAGGAAGGGTGACAGGCAGATGCAGGAACAGAGTGTGGAAACAACACCACAAACTGGGACATGACAGGTGGAGGTAGCAAAGGTCTGCAGATGATGGAATCTGATAGAATAGGAATGTGGAGTATTGAATCAAGTGAGGGACTTTGTACCTCTTCTTCTTCGGTTGTCCATTAGAATCCAATAATGATGTCCACCCCTTTAACGGTGAGATCTTTGATGACTGTACAGTCCTATCCTGGACCCACAAGTTCTATTGCAGGTGGGACATGTATATGTGGTAGTGATGGCAACCATGGCTGCATTTCTCCTGGCTCTCTTCTGCTGTCTTCTGGTTGTTCTTTTCATCTCCTAAATACGAACCCCATCCCTACACAGCTGTCGCCAAGTGTTACGGTCGGCAGCAACATCCTCCAGGTCCTCACGTCTGATCTTGCACTCCCTTAAAGCATTCTTCATCTGATCCTTATAGCACTTCTTCAGCCCTCCAGCTGAGCGTCAACCATGATGTAGATGGCTGTATAACACTCTGCGGGGTAGCGGAAAGGGGGACATCCTTATCATGTGCCCCAGCCACTGCAACTGACGCTGGGTGATCATGGCCTCGATACTTCTGCAGTTGTTTTTTACAAGTATTTCAGTGTGAGGCACCCGCTCATGCCAAGCAATTTCCAGGATGCGCTGAAGGTAACTTATGTGGAAATGCTCTAAGGACTTGATGTGATGGCTGTAGGTTACCCAAGCTTCACAGCTACAAAGAAGGGCTATGCTTTGTACCTATAGCTCCATAGAAGTACCTTCACCACAAACATTGCAGAGGTTCAAGAAGATGAAATCTTCTGGATATTTAGGCATAATAAATAAATCTCTTCCTGTCAACAATGTTACATTGCAGAGAAATACATTAAAACTAAGTTCCTCATTGCATCATAGTTCAATGTCCAAAACTGATCATCCCAGCACCACTGTGATAATAACTCAGGATCTTATATCAAGATTCCAAAGAATAGTTTTGCAAAACATTAAGTTAAATAACATATTAAATGGCAATCTCTCAACTGTGTTCATTCTCGGCAGCACCTGGTTTGCAGGTGCATTGGTTGTTGTTCTGCTTCTATACTGTTCTTCATCAGAGGCTGGATTCATACAGTTCCAGATCTGCTCATTGCTAGTGTAGGAAATTGCAGGTATCTTCTTAAGATGACCTTCATCATCTCTGGATTGGATATGTGATCTCAAATATTGTCATCTGGAATGTGAACTTGCAAATTCCTGCTTTATTGAGTCATTTCCACTTTGGAATTTGCAATCCTAGTAATCTGTTTAAGAATGGATGCTCTGTGATTTCTTATTGCCCCTTCCACGTCAGTAGTTCAAAAGTATTCGTCCTCCTTTGGTTAGTACTTAGTAGAACCTCCTCTCACAGCTAATACAGATAGTAGTTTTTTTTTGGACAAGTCTTCATTAGCTTTGCATGCGAAAGGAACTGGATTTGCCCATTCCTCCTTGCTGTGCCAAGTTAGTTGGGGAGCAGTGCTAGGCAGCAATCTTGAGATCTTGTCAGAGATATTCAATTGGGTTGAGGTCAGGACTCTATCTGGGCCACTCAAGGACATAAATTTTGTTCATTTTAAGCCAATTCATGGATGTTCTGGCAGTGTGCTTTGGGTTGTTGTACTGCTGAAAGATGAACTTCCTCTCCAGTTTAAGCTTTCTGACAGAGGCTAGCAGGTTTTTATTCAGGTTCTCTATGTATTTAGCAGCATTCATCTTTTTATTAATCCAGACCAGATTTCCAGTCCTACTGCTGAAAAACATCCCCCAAGCATGATACCAGCTCCACCATACTTTAAAGTAGGGATGGTGTTTCCTGGCTGATATGCAGTATTAGATTTACATCACACATGCTGCTTAGTGTTAAAGCCAAGAAGTTCCACTTCAGTCTCATCTGACCACAAGACCTTCTTCCACATTTTCACAATACCTTCTAAGTGACACATAGCAAAGTCTTTATGTGCAAAGATATGCATTTTTTTTTAGCCAAGGTTGCTTCTTGGCTAAATATCCTAGTAAGGTAATATACAGTATTGCTCATGAGGAAAGTTCGTGTGGTAATTACAAAGGGGATGAATATTTTTTTCAGCCTCACAATTTTTTTTTTATTTTTTAGTAAATTGTTGACAGGTTTTTGGATTTTTTCTTTTGATTTGACATGTTGCACAATGTTTTATAGATCAGCTCAAAACCATATTTCAATATATTTTAAATTTAGAAAATGAGACAGTATATGGATGGATATAACTGTGGGGGTGAATATTTTTTCAAGACACTCTAAGAGATGCAAGTAGCTTATCTTATATGAGCTTGCTATCTTATATGTGCTATTGGTGTCTTGTGCTGTGTGTGACTGTTGGTACCGAGTCTTGGACCTTGGCCCCAGAGTAACATTGTTTTGTTTGATTGTATTCATGGGTATTCATGTATGGCTGAATGACAATTAAACTTGAACTTGAACTAGCTTTAGCTGATACTGGCACTTAGTGAAGTTGCATTTCATGAAATAAGCACAGATGCGGTGCTACTGGGCACGATAGTCATGAAGGTGAAGTGAGAGTGTAAAGTTTATATACAGGCCGCAACTGGTCGAAAGGCATGGATTAGTCTTTGATTACAATTACTGTGGACATTTTACAATGTCATCCGGTTTTACCAAGCACCACCCAAACCCTGTACTCACTGGGTAACTCCCAATGGGATTACAAACCTAGTGTTTCCCTTTACAAACTGACACACAGCTTTAGGCTGCAAGGGAAAAGAGAAGAAAGAATTTAAAAGTTAATTGCTGCCTTGATACTTAACATATTCAGCATAATGCAATGATCCATTTACACCTGCTGTTTGACTTCTATGACAATGAAAATTTGATTGTTATAATAAATTTCCAATTTCTATTCCAAGAAATTTATTAGGAAATGCAAATGAAGTGCTGGAGGAATGAAAGAATTATTTCCACTCCATTTTTATGAGATAAAACATTATTCATTTTCATGAAGGTCATTAATTTTGAAATCAGTAGAAAAGAATCCATGACTACTTATAGTAACCTAAGTTTTGACACTTGATTGGACATATGAAGTCGTAATAATGCTGCACATTTTGATTTGTGCAATCAGTCCTTAAAGGACTCTTAATACTTGTTAATGTCCTATTGCATAAACTAGAATGGAAAGCAAATAAACTTGAAAAGATTATTCACTCAAATATTCATTTTATATTCATTACAAATTCTTACAACAGTGTCTTCACTTCAGAATTTGTTAATTGGTTATAAAATGCTTTGAGTAATTTTGAGTTTGTGAAAACTGCCTTAACTTTAAGATTCAAGATTTTTATCGTCGTTCTTCCGTACGTGAGTTTAAAGGAAAATAAAATGATTGTTACTCTGGATCTGATGCAGCATAAAAAACACATTAAATATAAATATAAAAGCAATCCTATAAAATACAATGTACAAGTAACTATTGAGATTGGGTGTATATACATAAGATTAGCTCATATACATAATCTGATTGTGTGTACATAAAGTGGCTCTAGCTACAGGGGTATTTGAACATAAGGATTGACATAAGGATTATCAGGTAACAAAGTGACTCTTGGCAAAAGAAATGTTTCCAGATAGCACCAGCGCATGAAAAACCTTCATTCCCTTCTGTTTTATTTACTGTTGTCTGACTTCTATTAACACAGTTTGACACATACGCTATTTCACATATTATGTTTGTGTCAAAATTCTTCTAATAGATCCACTTATGTCAGCATTAATTTGTCTATAATTTTAGCAAAACATTCAGGTATTGGAAGAAATTTCCAACTATTTCAATTTATTATCCATTTCTGGTGCATCAGGAGGCCAATTTAATTTGAAGGCCAGGTGTATGTAGCTCAGCTAGTGGATCAGCAAAAACATCAATTTGTGGGTTCTTCAGATCAAAGCACACAATCAATATGCAATGCTGAGAGAATGCTGTACAGCTGAAGAGCCAAAGTGAAGCCCTCTCTGCTCTTTTAGGTAGATATAAGCAATCCCTTAACATTATATGATGGATTTGATGTTCCTCTCTCCCATGTCCAACATGATGCAACTTACATTACTGCCTATTATTTGTGAGCTGTTAATATTGGCTGTAATGCTCTTTGGTATTTCCTAATATAAATGTATGAATCCATATTTCTTTTTCCCTTCACTCCCACTCAGCAAAGGTTCTTTCAGGAATATGCCAAGGTATTTTATATGCTTTCCCATCCCCCATTTGTTCTTGGCTGCCTATTGTTCAGAGATGATGTTTGGTCCATTGGTAGCTCAAGAACCGTAAACATAAATGAGGTATTTAAAATCAAGTCCAGTTCCTACTGACGTGCTGGTGGTGTATGAATGTTTTGATTGTAGCCTGCTCTATAATATTATTTGAAAAGCTTTTTCTACAAGTGTTTTGAAAATGACAAACTGCAAATAAATGTAAGCTCTTCTGTTTCCTAATAAGAGGAAGAAAGAAAGTGGCAGAAAATCTATGATCATTAAAACATGGTATGTCGATTTCTCAAATAAGTTGAAATCTATGAAGAGTAGCAAAGATAAGAAAAGCAATTTTACAACTGAACGATTTGAAAAGGTTAATATTTATTTGATAACTACTGGTATACGGAGCAGTGAAATGTTCAGAAAATTTATCCCCAAATAACTCAAACAGGGCAGCTTTGCGTTCTTCTGGGATGTTACAAAGACAAATAAAATGTGATCACGTTCTACTTCAGTGAGCATTTCTCTAAGTTTAAATAGTTCATATATGACCACGATTGTTTCAAAATGCCACCATACTCGAATGTAGCGGCCACTCTAGGTCCATTCAAAGGTGCTTTTGTACTCTTGTCTTTTGCATGATCACAGGTCACAGTTTGCTGCTAAGAAGATCAGTGAGATAGTGAAGGAGCTAGACTTATAGTGTCCCATTGTTGTGTTGTTGCCTGGACTTATTGTGTGCTGCTGTGCTGAGAAAGTGCAGAGTGTAAGTGACTGACTTGGATGTTTACATCGTGATCACAAGACCCCATTGGACAATGGCAATGTAAAATACAGCAAATCCATTTCACTCTTCCATTGGTGAGATCAACGGCGGGGAGCTGTGTTGCCTCATTCTGGTGAGGACTAGGACTAGACTGATGCCGGGGGATAGGGGTGGTGTCACTTGTGGCAGTTGTCCAGGGGAAGAGACGCCAAGGCAGTGCTGCTCTCTGGTTTGCGTTTTGTGCTGCTCTCCAGTGTTTGCTTGCCAGAAGAGCAAGCTGGATCAGGTCAATTTACCATCAATCTAGTCAGGCCACACAGAGACTTACTATTTTATTCTCTTTGTGACTATATGATATGTGCTATTTGTGCTATGTGCAACATGCTGTATGCTGTTGGTAATGTGGTTTGCACCTTGGGCCCAGAGGAAGGCTACTTCGTTTGACTATATTTATGTATGGTTGAATGACAATTAAACTTGGACTTGATGGAGGTATGAATGATTAGGTTAGTTAGTATTTTATTTTGAGTGTATCCCAAAAGAATTAATAGAACTTAACAAATTATCCTGAATTACGAATAAATTCTCAGAACTTCATCTTTCACACAACCCATCCATTTCTTGCAGTAATTTTCCATGCATATATAAAGCTAGATAAGAAGTTTCAGAACAGGGACATAACAATTATTTATTAGTTTTGCCATCACTGGGCAGCTGGGGTATGATAAGCAAGAGCTATATTTATTTGATATTTTATATCCTGGAGAGAAATCCAATCTATCCTATTTATTGTCTGCACTTTTTAAGGTTTTCAAGACTTTGTGAGAACTACATAACTGATAGAACTCTGCATATTTTAAGTAAGAAGAAAAAAGTAACAAATGTCTGAGTGAAAGGACGAGCAGATGCAATTACTTGACTTTCATGAAGTGTTATCTATGATTAATTGAACAGAACACTTTGGCATCTTTTTAATATTTTCAAGCATTTGCAGTTTTTCCATAGTCTTTGATAACTGCATTTTTAATTATCAATATAAAGATAAAAATATTCAGTTCCAATGTTACATTTAATAAATTCAAATATGACTCAGCTCCTGGAGCTCCTGCAAGGAATTAACCATTTAGTTTAACTGAAAATTTTGACTTGGGAATTTCATTGTGCAGCACCAAATTTAATTAAAGGTGGTGTCTGACAACAGTATTTACACCAGGAGAGTTTGCATAGGCTTGGTGGAAGGAAATTGTAATTAAATAACCAATTCCTCAAACTTTTGTTGTTTGTTTGTTTGTTTGTTTGTTTGTTTATTTATTTATTTATTTATTTATTTATTATGTCTGTTACTTATACCTAAACAATCTTCTTGTTGAGTGGCCAGTTCTCTCATTGGCTGTTTTGTATTAGAACATAGAACATAGAAATCTACAGCACATTACAGGCCCTTCAGCCCACAATGCTGTGCCAACCATATAACTTACTCTAGAACTGACTAAAGTTTTCCTACCGCATAGCCCTCTGTTTTTCTAAGTTCCATGTACCTATCTAAAAGTCTCTGCTTCTACCACTCACTCACCGGCAGCTCATTCCACACACTCACTACTCTGTATGAAAAACTTACCTCTGACATCCCCTTGTTATCTATTTCCAAGCACCTTAAAACACTGCCCTCTCATGTTAGCCATTTCAGCCCTGGGAAAAAGCCTCTGACTATCCACACAATCAATGCCTCTCATCATCTTATACACTTCTTCTGGGTCAGCTCTCATCCCCTGTCAGTCTAAGGAGAAAAGACCAAGTTCATAGGTAGGAAAGGGGAAGAGGTCCCGAAACGAGAGTATAGGGAGTTAGGAAGGCAGTTAAGAAGAAGGACCGCAAAGGTAGTAATCTCGGGATTACTGCCTGTGCCATGCGACAGTGAGAGTAGGAATGGAATTAGGTGGAGAATGAATGCGTGGCTGAGGGATTGGAGCAGGGGGCAGGGATTCAAGTTTCTGGATCATTGGGACCCCTTCTGGGGCAGGTGTGACCTGTTCAAGAAGGACGGGTTACACTTGAATCCTGGGGGGACCAATATCCTAGCGGGGAGGTTTGCTAGGGCTACAGGGCAGACTTTAAACTAGTAAGATGGGGGGTGGAGGGAATCAATTTGAGGAAACTATGGGAGAGGAGGTTAGTTCACCAGTAGAGCAAGTAAGTAGACAGTGTGTGAGGGAGGAAAGGCAGGTGATGGAGAAGGGATGCGCTCAGCCCGAAGATGTAGGGGAGAAGAAAGAAAAGGATAATAAATTTGAATGCATTGTTAGGGATGAAAAGAGAGGAGGAGGTGGAGAGTATCTTAAATGTATCTATTTTAATGCTAGGAGCATTGTAAGAAAGGTGGATGAGCTTAAAGCATGGATTGATACCTGGAATTATGATGTTGTAGCTATTAGTGAAACATGGTTGCAGGAAGGGTGTGATTGGCAACTAAATATTCCTGGATTTAGTTGCTTCAGCTGTGATAGAGTAGGAGGGGCCACAGGAGGAGGTGTTGCATTGCTTGTCCGAGAAAATCTTATGGCGGTGCTTTGGAAGGATAGATTAGAGAGCTCCTCTAGGGAGGCTATTTGGGTGGAATTGAGGAATGGGAAAGGTGTAGTAACACTGATAGGAGTGTATTATAGGCCACCTAATGGGGAGCATGAGTTGGAAGAGCAAATGTGTAAGGAGATAGCAGATATTTGTAGTAAGCACAAGGTGGTGGTTGTGGGAGATTTTAATTTTCCACACATAGATTGGGAAGCTCATTCGGTAAAAGGGCTGGATGGTTTAGAGTTTGTGAAATGTGTGCAGGATAGCTCTTTGCAACAATACATAGAAGTACCGATTAGAGATGGGGCAGTGTTGGATCTCCTGTTAGGGAATGCAATAGGTCAGCTGACAGATGTATGTGTTGGGGAGCACTTCGGGTCCAGTGATCACAATAGCATTAGCTTCAATATAATTATGGAGAAGGACAGGACTGGACCTAGAGTTGAGATTTTTGATTGGAGAATGGCTAACTTTGAGGAGATGCACAGGGATTTAGAGAGAGTGGATTGGGTTAAGTTGTTTTATGGGAAGGATGTCATAGAGAAATGGAGGTCATTTAAGGGTGAAATTATGAGGGTATAGAATCTTTATGTTCCTGTTAGGTTGAAAGGAAAGGTTAAAGGTTTGAAAGCGCCATGGTTTTCAAGGGATATTAGAAACTTGGTTCGGAAAAAGAGGGATGTCTACAATAGATATAGGCAGCATGGAGTAAAGGAATTGCTCGAGGAATATAAAGAATGTAAAAGGAATCTTAAGAAAGAGATTAGAAAAGCTAAAAGAAGTTACGAGTTTGGTTTGGCAAATAAGGTGGAAGTAAATCCGAAAGGTTTCTACAGTTATATTAAAAGCAAGAGGATAGGGAGGGATAAAATTGGTCCCTTAGAAAATCAGGGTGGTCAGCTATGTGTGGAGGCGAGGGAGATGGGAGAGATTTTGAACAATTTCTTCTCTTCGGTATTCACTAAGGAGAAGGATATTGAATTGTGTAAGGTGTGGGAAACAAGTAAGGAAGTTATGGAACCTATGACAATTAAAGAGGTGGAAGTACTGGTGCTTTTAAGAAATTTAAAAGTGGATAAATCTCCGGGTCCTGACAGGATATTCCCCAGGACCTTGAGGGAAGTTTGTGTAGAGATAGCAGGAGCTCTGACGGAGATCTTTCAGATGTCATTAGAAACGGGGATTGTGCCGGAGGATTGGGGTATTGCTCATGTGGTTCCATTGTTTAAAAAGGGTTCTAGAAGTAAGCCTGGCAGTTATAGACCTGTCAGTTTGACATCAGTGGTGGGTAAATTAATGGAAAGTATTCTTAGAGATAGTATTTATAATTATCTGGATAGACAGGATCTGATTAGGAGTAGCCAGCATGGATTTGTGCGTGGAAGGTCATGTTTGACAAACCTTATTGAATTTTTTGAAGAAGTTACGAGGAATGTTGACGAGGGTAAGGCAGTGGATGTAGTCTATATGGACTTCAGCAAGGCCTTTGACAAAGTTCCACGTGGAAGGTTAGTTAAGAAGGTTCAGTTGTTAGGTATTAATGCTGGAGTAATAAAATGGATTCAACAATGGCTAGATGGGAGATGCCAGAGAGTAGTGGTGGATAATTGTTTATCGGGATGGAGGCCGGTGACTAGCGGGGTGCCTCAAGGATCTGTTTTGGGCCCAATGTTGTTTGTAATATACATAAATGATCTGGATGATGGGGTGGTAAATTAGATTAGTAAGTATGTCGATGATACTAAGGTAGGAGGTGTTGTGGATAATGAGGTGGGTTTTCAAAGCTTGCAGGGAGATTTATGACGGTTAGAAGAATGGGCTGAACGTTGGCAGATGGAGTTTAATGCTAAGAAGTGTGAGGTTCTACCTTTTGGCAGGAATAATCCAAATAGAACATACAGGGTAAATGGTAGGGCATTGAGGAATGCAGTGGAACAGAGAGATCTAGGAATAACAGTGCATAGTTCCCTGAAGGTGGAGTCTCATGTAGATAGGGTGGTGAAGAAGGCTTTTGGAACGCTGGCCTTTATAAATCAGAGCATTGAGTACAGAAGTTGGGATGTAATGTTAAAATTGTACGAGGCATTGGTAAGGCCAAATTTGGAATATTGTGTACAGTTCTGGTCACCGAATTATAGGAAAGATATCAATAAATTAGAGAGAGTGCAGAGACGATTTACTAGGATGTTACCTGGGTTTCAGCACTTAAGTTACAGAGAAAGGTTGAACAAGTTAGGTCTCTATTCATTGGAGCGTAGAAGGTTGAGGGGGGATTTGATCGAGGTATTTAAAATTTTGAGAGGGATAGATAGAGTTGACGTGAATAGGCTGTTTCCATTGAGGGTAGGGGAGATTCAAACGAGAGGACATGATTTGAGAGTTAGGGGGCAAAAGTTTAAGGGAAACACGAGGGGGTATTTCTTTACTCAGAGAGTGATAGCTGTGTGGAATGAGCTTCCTGTAGAAGTAGTAGAGGCCAGTTCAGTTGTGTCATTTAAGATAAAATTGGATAGGTATATGGACAGGAAAGGAGTGGAGGGTTATGGGCTGAGTGCGGGTAGGTGGGACTAGGTGAGATTAAGAGTTTGGCACGGACTAGGAGGGCTGGAATGGCCTGTTTCCGTGCTGTGATTGTTATATGGTTATATGGTTCACTCAACCTATTCTCATAAGACACGCTCCACGATCAAGGCAACATCCTTGTATATCTCTCTGCACTCGCTGTATAGCATCCACATCCTTCCTATAGTGAGATGACCAGAACTGAACACAGTCGGGTCTAACTAAGATCTTATATAGCTTTAACATTACTTGGTATTAGATCTTGAATAATCAGCTGACAAATTTCCTCAGGTGAATGCTCTTTTGGAATTGCAATAGTCTATGTGCAGCAAATACTTGAGTTGGGATGCAAAGGAATATGTGTTTTGTAGATATTGCAGAAGTTTCCTGAGCAAACTGCAAGTCTTTTCTACATATTTGGCTTGGGTCAATACTGTTTCTGGTAGTTACAAAAAATATTCAAGTACTAGGAAAGACCAGCATGGTGCAATACAAATCACAGCTACACCTCCAGAAATCCAACATGAAACACACACAGCACATAATTATTTTCCTCTGTGGTACGTCCAGTTCACATACATATAATTTATGTCAATGGCATTAACCTGTTGATTTACCATTGCAGGCTATTGGCTTTAGTAAGCTTTTATTCATTTAATAAGCTTCCAATTATTAAACTTTGTCATAAGCATTACTTTTCATATATTTGGCATTTAACTTCTACTGTATGCCACATTTTGTTCTAAATGACTTTATCTGCTGTAGCACATTGGGTGTAATTGACCCAATTATTCTAGTGTCCAGTAGCTGTGGCAATAAGCGCACAAGCACAACAAGATAGCTTAAGCCTAACTTATTATCTTAAAATAGATAGCACAGATAAAACACACAAAATACTGTACTACATAGTGAGCCACAAAGATTTCTGTGTTCTTGATTCTTAGACACCACTTGGTTGCTGTTGAGGGAACACCAATTCCAACTCGTGAAACCATCCCTTGGTCCCAGGCACCAATCATGATTCCAGTCAGGGTGAAATTACAATAAAGCTGGAAAAGTTATTGCATTTATTTAAGTTTCACAAGCACAGAGTATTCAAGATATAGACAAATCTTTTGTTCTCGTCCATTAACACATTCCATTAAATCAATTATACATTTTAATGGTCCCTCCTTGTTACCTCATTCTTTAATCTCATTCCTTTACGTATTACAGTACATTAATGGTTACAAATATGTGATAAGACCTACTTCCAAATAAACCCAGCTATCAATCCCACTTGACAGACATTCTCACTAACAGACCTACAAACTCCACCTGCTAAGAGTTCAGTAAGAATTAAGTTGTCATCCTACCTGACAGATCATTACTCTACAAATTCCATAGGCTATGTTTTACCCTTTGAATATCTGAGCAAGTTAGAGACACATAATTTTAATATAATGTCAAAGAATACATATCAATAAGCCCCAGATCATTAAAAATCACAATTGTTAAAATATAAAAAAACCCAGATCCGAGGATTGACCTCAACATTGATATTAAAATACATGTTTTCATCCTTGGGGAGCAGTAACAACATCTCATAACCAATTGGAATGGGATAAATAAGATTTATGAACATTACATTGTGATCAGGAATGCAACAGTCAAATTACAATCAATTTGGCACTTGTTTCTGATCTCACAAAAAATTCATATAGAGCCAGTCCCCCCGGGTGTGGCCCACTGTACCCCGATTAACACATATCGCATAATGCACATCTTTTCCAGGAACAATAATAACATTTTCACAAATCATAAGATCATAAGATGGCTTGTTGAGTCTCAACAGAAGTCTGACATTCAACAAAATATAAGATTTATATTTATCAATTAAGATTTAAGATATATATAATATAATTAAAACAGAGCAAAGCAACTTATTGGCAGGAATCTTTAAAAACAAAAAGGAAGAGATGGTTAGAAATGTTTTGATTCTTTCCTAGTCAGTTTATCCTTATCCACACACATAGGATGGGTCTGTCCTCGTACCATCACCCAGAATGTGATTCCTTGTCCGTTGACTATAACCTCACCCTCCAGTGGAGAAGAAGACTAGGATGTCACAAACACTTTACCCTGACTTGCAGAACTGAATTGGCTTTTTTATCAGTGCATTCAGTTGTTCCATCAGGAACAGAAGGAATAGATTGTCCAATCATTAACAAAGGGCAATTGTTCAAATTATACAAAGGACAATTAATTATCCAGATAAAATGTGGGCAGGAGTAAGTACGTGAATTTGCTGTTTCAATAGACCATTCATTCATTTGTTTACACAGACCACTGGCCCGAGGATAATAGGGGACATGGAAGACCCACTGTTCACCATTAGAGACAGCTCACTCTTGTAGCCTGGTACATGAAAAAAAAGTGAGCATTTATTGGATTGAATTTCAAGTGGATCACCATATGCAGAAACAAGATGTTTAATCCCCAGAGGATACCATCCTGATTAGCTTTAACCGTAGGGATTGCGATCAAAAGCCCAGAAGAGGTATTCACCACAAAGAGGAGGAACTGGAATTGCTTCTGTACAGGAAGTGGACTGACATAATCTGTTTGTTAAATCTGAGCAGGGGCACATACATGGTGAATGGCAGCCAAGGGCTGTTTTAGAAGCTGATTGTAAGCATAGCCAACAATTCCCTCCTGCTGCACGAGCGATATTGGTGGGAAGGAATAATCCTGGCTGTCTGGACCACTCCACAGTACACTGTACCCCTACTGAGCAAGTGGAAATAACAGCAGTTGAGGCTGAGGGCTGGATGTCACTATGTCAACACAAGTGACTTTGTTAGCAAAGTTGTTAATTCTTGTCATCGGTGAATTATCTTTCAAATGGGCATCAATGCGGTAAACTCCAATGGTAATGTGATGTTTTGCTCCAAATGTCCTTTCAGAACTCCACTCCCCATTATGGACACTCGATAACAGTATAAGATTGATAGTTCCAGCGACACTGACAGTAGGAGATGCAGCCTGAGGGGACTCAGAAACCATTTCATGTATTTTACTAATTCCGTCTGGTCCCTTTGATGTTTATTCAGAAATACACCATTTCCACTTGAGAACTGAACTCTGTTGTGCACACCTTAGATTATGGGTGAGTGTGTCAAAAACCCATCCCAAAATGGGAAGGTCAGGGCGGAGGGTGATGAGGGAATCAGCTGTCCGTGTTTCAATCTCTACTAAAGCCTAATAACAGGAAAGAAGTTGTTTCTCAAACATTGTGCATCCGATGGCAGTGTCAGGAAGATTTTGGGACCAGAAAACCAGAGCCAAATTCTTTCTTTCATACTTCTGCTACAGGCTCAAGACAGCGACGTCATCTTGAACAGAAACTTGCAATTCAAAGGAGAGGTCCCCTCAGCGAGGAGACAGGGGTAAGGCAGTGGGAACGGCCTCTTTTGCAGCCTCAAAAGTTGATTGTTGCTCAGGGCCCTGTACAAAGCTAAATTTCTTTCTGGTCACATTATACAACGGTTGGAGGAGCATGATTAAGCAGGGTATGTAGTGCCGCCAGCACCCCAGAAGGCCAGCAAAGCATTGGGATTCTTATTTTGTAGTAGAGAATGCTATGCATAGGATATTATTTCTGACCTGATCGGGAATTATCCTTTTGTCCTTGGTCCATTGTATTTCTAGAAAATGAACAATTGTAGCTGGGTCCTGTACTTCATCGGGGTTAATTTCCCATCTCCTCAATTGCATGCGATCAATCAAAGTATTAAGGGCTTCAGAAATATCCTCCTTAGACCACCATGTTGTCTATATTGTGCACTACTTTGATGCTGGGGGATAGGACACATTCACCAAATTCTGTACACCACATTATGGGAATAGATGATACTCTATGTAATGGAGCAACCCTAGAGTCAGTTCCCACCAAGGTGATCCACTGCTGCTTACTGCTAAGTAACCAGCAAAGGATAATAGGTACCTACGGTCTCCTTCTCAGACCACGGAAAGATGAGCTGTTCTTATAGGCCATGCCCCTAGGCGACAGGTGGAGTAACCCACCGACCAGGGTTCAATTCACCTAAGCCTGGGTATAACCAGGGAACATCTTTTTCTTCTTTTGCATTGGAGAACAGAACTGCTCTCCTGAACTCTTCCCCAACCACACTAAGTTGCCCAGACCTGTTGACAAGCCTTTCTGATTTTCCTTTCAAACTTCCAGGAGTTCATCTTATTCAAATTTGCAAGCTATCAATGATACTGTTGGCTGTATTATTGAAAAGACAACTTGGATCAGATGATGGCCTGACCTCAGGCCCTCCAGACCTTATTCAATTCCATCTTGTTGCACTTAAGTTCAGCCCGAATCACATTTTTCTTCCGATTGTAGATTTATATCCATTGTGAATTATATCATACTTAAAATCATTATTTTCATGATTGTCAAAGCCATGGCTATCCTACGCCTTTGCTGGTCTTCTTTCTGCAAATCTCCTATTGTAATACAGTAAGTGTTGTCCTAATAATGCAGAGAGGTAGACAAAGATCTGTGCAACACACACAAAATGCTGGAGGAACTCAGCAGGTCAGGCAGCACCTATGGAGATGAATAAACAGTCAATGTTTCATACTGAGACCATTTATTGGGACTAGAAAGGAAGGGGAAAGATGCCAGAATAAAAATATGGGATGGGGGTTCAGAGAAAGACGAGCTAAAAGGTGGGTGAAGGAGGGATGATGAAGTAAGATGTTGGAAGGTGATAAGTGGAGAAGACAAAGGCTAGAGAAGAAGGAACCTGATTGGAGAGAAGGGGGAGGGGAAGGGACACCAGGAGAGGTGAGAGGCAGGTGAGAAGAAGTAAGAGGCCAGAGTGGAGAAGAGAAAAAGAGGAAAGTGGAGGGGGGAGAAAAGAAATTAACAGAAGTTGGAAAAATTAATATTTATCCATCAGGTTGGAGACTTCCTAGACAGAATATAAGGTGTTGCTCCTCCAACCTGAGAGTGGCCTCATTGTGGCAAAAAAATGGACCATAGACTGACATGTCGGAAAAGGAATGGGGATAAGAATTAAAATAGTTGGCCATTGGGAAATTGTACTTTTGGCAGATGAGGTGGAGATGCTTGATAAAGTAGTCCCCCTATGATCTCACCAATGTAGAGAAAGCCTCGTCAAGAGCACAGGATACAGTTGAACTGTTGCCTCACCTGGAAGGACGGTGTGGGCCCTGAATGAAGGTGAGGGAGGAGGTGAACGGGAAGGTGTAGCTCTTCTGTTGCTTTTAGGGATATGTGCCAGGAGGGAGATTAGTGGGGACAGATGAACGGACAAGGGAATCACAGAGGGAGCGATCCCTGCAGAAGGCAGACATTGGAGTGAGGTAAAGACGTGTTTGGTGGTAGAGTCCTGTTGAAGATGTTGGAAGTTGTGGAGAATGATGTGTTGAATTTGAGGCTCCTGGGATGGTAGGTAAGGAGAAAAGGAACACTCTCCCTGACACAACGGACATCTTTCTCCGGTAGCAATGAACGAGAAGCTGGTAAATGGCGCTGAACACCCGCTCACATTCTGCACTCGCCTTGATAATTTAGATCTTCGGTGCTTTAATCAGTGAAATTGGGGAGAAATGGAGTCGATCATCGGCTCGTGCCCCATCTCCAGGCTTCTAGGCCTCAAGGCTGCACACTTCGCTCAAAGTCTCATGGAACCCTCTCTGAGACAGCCAAGTGCCAGTTCACTCAGTTGGCCCAAAATACACCACCAAAGTGTAGATCACAGGCTCCAATAGAAGAAGAACCATATTTGAAAGAAAAAGAAGACATAAAAGAAGTCAAAGAAGTAGACTTTATCTACACCTTATCTACACTCAATATCTACACCTTATTGTCTGCCTTCATTGTCCTTTCTCTTTAACTGTAATACTTTATTCTGCATTCTGTTACTACTTTCCCTTGCACTACTCAGTGCTCTGTTGTGATGAAAACATCTGGATGAATGCCATAGAGAACCTACCTCAGTATATATGACAATAAGAATAAAGCATGCAACATATCTTTGTATACAAAGCCCTTATCTTTAGCAACTCTGAGTTAGTGGATTTAAATAACTCACACTTTATCTTGGATTAGGGATTGTTGGAGTTTCTCCATAGCTAAAGGACCAGCTAGTGAATAATTGTTTTTTCCTCATTTATTTACAATATTTCCACAATGATCTGTTTGCTGTGACCTGCAATTAATAATGCTGCAGTATAGGGTAGTATATCGACATTCTAATGCTCTAATGTGATGGATGAGAGGAAAGGGATTTGTGCCACCATTATTTGAAGGTAACCATAAAGCTGGCAGAAGCAGGATGTAGAAGGTGGGTGCAATGTTAGGAAAACAATGTTGAATATTGTCATATTAATAGTTTCAGATCAATTTTTTTTGCATTCCATCAAAACTATGAATAATTATCAAGGGAATTCAAATGTTAGAAATGTATGCTTTTAACTGAATGGAAAATAAAGCTACAGATACTGGAATCTCAAGCAAAACCAGAAATGCTGGAAGAATGCAACCATTCAAGCAGAACCTACAGAGAAACCATCCAATGATTAGGGTCAGGAACCCTTCTTCAGAATTATGCAGAGAGTGGAAGGTTTTCAGCTCTCTCTAATTAGTAAGTCTTCCACTCTTCCCGAAGTATTGACTTGTAACACGCTGAGAAAGATTTCACTGCTGGTGTAATGGTCTTTCTGTAGCCACAGTTTTTGGGTTATGGTTAGAGATAACGGGGGCTTTGGAATGTGAGCTATACAGTGAGGGGAGTGTTTTCTCTTGCTGTGGGCCTGACACCGAGGTGATCTGCATCTTTTGCTCAGCGAGAGCTGGAGAGAGAAGACACCAGAAAGGAGAGGTCGTAGAGTGGGGCCGGGAGTCAATAAAGTCTGGGGAAGTCGATAGATCAATAGCAGAAGAGAAACCGTGAGCTCCAACTTGTGCACATCAGACTGTTTCATTAAAATGGGCCCTTTTCTTTTTGTTTTTCTTTACTAACCCTTTAGTCAAATTAAGAATTATAAAGCTAAATCATTTAATTGCATATGGTGTACTGTCTGTTATTCCGTGGTACTGATTTGTAACGGGAACACATCACGCAGCATCCACACAAATTTGAGGGTTTTGCACCTCAAGTTTCACATGCCTGGCGGGACCAGAGATTGTCTGCCCGAGACTAACGCTGCTGACCGAACCTGAGGGCTACAGACTGGTTTCTCCCTTCACTGGTTGCTTGACAGAATACTAATTCATGTGAATTCTTAAATACTAGTGCAACATGACAAAGGAGTAGTTATACCACAGTCCAGTAGCTACACTCATCACAGTCCTTTAATAGAAGAAAAACAAAGTGAAGTTCAAAGTAAAACTTATTATCAGAATATGTACATGTCACCACATACAACCCCAAGTAAAGCAGTATGTGTTGATTTGATCCCTGCCCTTTCTTCAGATAAAACAGATTTTTCACACCAGATCAAGAACTCAGATAAAATATTTCATTAAGCCAACACCATTTTCTGAAGCTGAAGGTGCATAACAAGTTCAATCTTGTTAGTTTGCAAATGTAATAGGATTATATGCAGACTCCCAATATTATGGACCCACATATTTTACCTGTGTTAAAACCATTTATTTGAAAAAACTCAACATACAATAAAACTAATTTACAATAGCTAAAACAGAATATTATTTACCCCATGACTTCTACTATCTAGCAGGTTAAGGACAACCCGCGTTTGGAAATAACCCCAACTGCAAGTACTGCCTGAATTTGGAATTATATAACGTCAATGTCAATGTGTCAAAAATCCTTGAACTCTCAACCCAGCAGCATTCTAGGAACACACACAAAATGCTGAAGAAGCTCAGCAGACCAGGCAGCATCTATGGAAAAAAGTATAGTCGACATTTTGGTCGAAGCCCTTCAACAGGATGGTAGGGCCAACACTTCGGTCCTGTTGAAGGGTTTCGTCCCGAAATGTCAACTGTACTCTTTTCCGTAGGTGCTCCCTGGCCTGCTAAGTTCCTCCAGCATTTTGTGTGTGTTGCTCGGATTTCCAGCATCTGCAGATCTTCTCTTGGTTAGCATCCTAGGAGTCTCTATGCCTCCAAAACTATAGCAATTCAAAGAGGCAGCCTGCCACCATTTTCTTGAGCAATTTTGGAAAGGAAGTAAACTTTCCTGTGAGAATTTCAGTTAGCTTGCTTTGACAATAGCTGATGCTCTTATGGTTTATTGTGAACTTAGTGTGGGCATTAAAAGCAAGTGCTACAGAAGAGCACACTTTGCCATGTGTTCTATTTACTTAGAGAAGACAGTGTTCTAATTACTGATGTGTACCATAACACGAACTCAGAGAAAGGAAACATGGAAATAATTGCCAAAGGAATCAAGAGTGTTCTCTTTGAGAGTGAAATGAACAGTAAGATGAGGTCATTGCACCTACAAAAGAAAATATAAAAAGCTCTTAATAGCCTCAGAGTAAAAATGACATTATATTTATCAGCTACCTTGGTGGTCTTGTCTTCCTAGTTCAATGAAAATGCAGATTAATTTTAAAACTGTCTTATTAAGAAGAGGAAATACATTAAGAGATTTAATATTCCATTGTTGCACATTGATTATTTCATTGGTGTTAACTTCTTTTGTGCTCCACTTTAATGCAATCTTTCAACTCATTTTGTAATAAGCAGTTACCATGTTAAAATAGCACAGTGGGGAAATTAAAGATTATTTCCAGCAGAAAAGAGACTTCAAAATTAATATTTATAATAATGAACACAATAAAAGCTATTGCTTGATAAATGAGAGCAATGGTGCTTATGATTTGAAATTGTTAAATTTAATGTTGAATCTATAACTGAGTGTTCCTTTCCTCATTCTAGTTCTTGTCTATCCTACACTGCTGTTCCTTGTCCATGACTTCCATTTGAACATCTTCCTCATTCAACAGAGACAGATGGTGTTATTACTTTGAGAAACATAGACACTTTTGTCCATGAATCATTGAAAATTAACATACAGTTCCAATAAGTCATGAAGGAAGACAAACACCTTGTTGACCTTTTTTTTTGTAAGGGAAGTGAATGCAATTATGGAGAAGCCTTGCTCCAAATACATGTGGTACTTAAGAGTGCACCTTGAATATTATCGCATTGTAACTTCAAAACATAAAACTAATCAAAAGAAAAAAACAGAGCCATGGATATAGTGTCTACTCTTAGTTTTGTTTTACTTTAGTGAGATGTAATGATGTATGCCATTCACATACTTTTACATATAACCTGTAATAAATTATGTAAGCAACAAAGAATGCTTAATCAAACAATATATTTACAATATTATTCAAATATTACTGAAATTATTAAAGACACTGGACTTCAGGCTCCTGTACCTTCTGCCCGATGGTAGCTACAAGATGGTATGGCCCTAATGGTGGGAACCTTTGGTGATGGATCTTGCCTTCTGTAGGAGGCAGTGCCTCCAGCAGATACCACCGATGGTGGGGAGGGATAGGCCCTTGACATATTGAGCTGAGTCTGCCATTCTCTGCTGCTTCACATATTCCTGTGCATTTGAATTGCTGTACCCGATCATGATGAAACCAATCAGGATACATCCAACAGTACATTTGTATCACTTTGTTAACTTCCTAAGTAAAGAAGTTGGCACACTTTCCTTGTGATTGCACCTGCGTACTTGTCACAGGACAGGTAATCAAATATGTTAACACCCTGGAATTTAAAACAGCTGATTATTTCCACCTTCCCATTAGCTCTCCCAAGGTTTTTAACCACTCACCCACACACCAGGGGCAATTTACAGCAGCTATTTAGCCCACCATCCTGCAAGTTTTTTAGATATGGGATAAAGCTGGAGAACTTGGAAGAAACCTATGTGATCACAGGGAGAATGTGCAAACTCCACTTTTGAACAGGCCTGCACCCACATTTGTGGAGATTAAGGCCAAACTGTGCTGGCCACACCACCGTGTCACTCACCATGTACACGTCTCACTTCCATACCCGAAGGAGGATGTACTTGCATTGGATTTGAACGTTTGCCTGATTGGCTCTGGAGGTGGTACCTTCCCCTTGCTGGGGTGTTCGAAAACAGGGATCACCATCTTAAAATAAATGGCTGTCCATATGTGACAGAAATGATAAGAAATCACCTCATTCAGAAGGTAGCGAGATCAGTAGTGCCTCAGCTGTTGAATGTGTTTAAAATAAAGTTGAATAGACATTGAGATATTAACAGAATTAAAAGGCTTGAGGTTACTGCATAGAAGTGGAACTGAAGTAAATGATCAGATTGAAAATCCAGTGACATTTTTCTGCAGATGTCAATGAGAATCCTATCAGGAGTACAGATGGATTTCAATCAGCTCTAAATGGGTATTGCCCACATTTCTACCTCTCATTTGTTCCCAATTCATACCTTGATTCGTTCATTTTTTTTAAACTTTGAGATTGGTTTAAAACCTTTGTATGGGGCATGATATTTTGAACCACACTATTTCTAGTTGTGCATCTTTGTAAAAGGTGATGTCACAGAGAGATACCAGGTAACTTCAGATTTTTAGCTGTTCCACTGGATAAATTGATTAATCAACTGAATGTTTTGATGTGTTTGTTCCCTCACTTATGTTAGCAACAAAAATCTGCTGGAGGAAATCAACAGCTCAAGGAGCATTTTTGGGAGGAAAGGAGTCATTGACTTTTTGGATTGAAACCCTGCATCAGGATTTAAGTACTTACAAACTCTTGTGTCACTACTTGTCTTAACAACTAGAAAACTAAGCTCAGGGAATTCTGCACGTGCTGGAAACCCAGAGCAACATACACAAAATATTGGAGGAACTTAGCAGGTCAGGTAGCATCTATGAAAGGGGATAAACAGTTGACATTTCAGGCTAAGGCCAATCATCAGGACACCAAGTCTTGGCCCAAAACATCAACTGTTTATTCCCTTTATTCCCTTCCATAGATGCTGCCTGATTTGTGGAATTCCTCTAGCATTTTGTGTGTGTTTTTCTAGAAATCTAAGCTTTTAGTGGGGCATTCATTTCTTTATAATCCAAATTTGGCTATCAAATATCTCTAGAATTTTCAATGTTTTCTATTCTTCTAAGAACACCGTTCTGTCTAATGTTTAAAATCCAGCTGAGTCCATTTGACCTTAGGAGCCCACAGTAAACTGTGCAAGGCTTATCCAGCCATTTCAATTTATTGAAAAAGGACAAAGAAAAATGGTGTTTGTGTGTGTGGCAGAGAAAGAAAGACCATCCTCAGTGGCTGGGAAGATGTTGGAATCGATTGTTAAGGATAAGGTCTCGGGGTACTTGGAGGCACATCTTAAAATAGACTGTAAAAAACCCCATGGTTTTCTCAAGGGGAAATGTTGTCTGTCAAATCAGTTGGAATTCTTTGGAGGAATAACAAGCTGGATAGACAAAGGAGAATCAATGGATGTAGTGTAATTGGATTTTCAGAAGGCCTTTGACAATGTGCCACACATCAGACTGCTGAACAAGCCCATGGTATTACAGGAAAGACACTACCATGGATAAAGCAGTGGCTGATTGGTGGGAGGCAAAGAGCCTCTTCTGATTGGCTGCCAGTGACGAGTAGTTTTTTACAGGAGTCTGTGTTGGCATCGCTTCTTTTTATATTGTACGTCATTGACTTGGAATTGATGGCTTGTGCAAAGTTTGCAGATGATATGAAGATAGGTGGAGGGCAGGTAGTTTTGAGGACGTAGAGAGATTACAGATTAGTAGAATGAGAAAAGAAGTGGCAGATGGAATACAAAGGCTTTATAAAGCACTGATGAGGCCTCATGGAGTATAGTGAGCAGTTTTGGGTTATTTATCTAAGAAAGGATGTACTGATGTTAGAGAGGGTTCAAAAGATGTTCATGAAAATGATTCTGGGATTGAAAGACTTGTCATATGAAGAGCATTTGATGGCTCTGGGCCTGTATTCACTGGAATTCAGAAAAATGAGGGGTGACTTAATTGAAACCTATTGAATGTTGAAAAGCCTCAATAGTGTGGATGTGAAGAGGATACTTCCTATAGTGGGAGAGTGTAGGACCTGAGAAAACAGCTTCAGAATACAGGGGCATCCTTTTAGAATGGAGATGAGGAGGAACTTCTTCAGCCAGAGAGTAGTGAATCTGTAGAATTATTTGCCACAGGCAGTGGTGGAGGCTAAGTCTTTATGTATATTTATGGCAGAGCTCAATAGATTCTTGATTGGTCAGGGTATGAAGGGATACAGGGAGAAGGCAGGAGATTGTGGTTGAGAGGTAAAATAGATCAGCCATGATGAAATGGTGGAGCAGACTCAATGGGCCAAATGGCCTAATTCTGCCTCTATATCATATGGTCCTGTATAGAGTGAAGTTTGCTTTTATTAATGATCTGTTAATCAATTGTAATATTAAAATTGAAGTTGTTTCAATTTTCCATTACAAAAGTGATATGGAAATAAGTTTTGATATTTCAGCAGTAGCCAAGTTTAGGTATTTTATTTACTGTTTAACTAAAATAGTTTGTTTGTTTCAAAGTTAATTTGCTGCTTTATCACCCTTACAACCTCATGACAAAATAGAAGTATTTGGAAATACAGGGAAAAAACCAAGAAATTCTACTTCAAATCACATCGCACCAACATCTTCTTTTTCTCATTTTGTTCACTGTTCATAAAGCTAAAAGTGTATTAAAACTTTCACCTGTTTCTCCAGGAATTCACTGCTAACAGCATGCAGTGATCTATCTACAGACCAACCAAAGTTTTGCCTAATTTCAGCACCCATTCCTTCCTTTTTAATTTAATGCTCCTCTCTGAAAAACAGATAATCTGAATTTTCCTTTTTGTAAAATATGTAACTTTCTTTTCGTGAGCAGAATTAGGCCATTCAGCCCACCATGTTTGCTCTGCCACTTCATCATAGCTGATCCATCATCCCTCTCAATCCCATTCTTCTGCCTTCTTCCCATAACCTTTGATGTCCTGATTAATCAAGAACCAATCAACCTCTGCCTTAAATATGCCCAATGATGGACTGCATAGCTGTCTGTGGTAATGAATTCCACACCAAGAAATTTTTCCTCATCTCTGTTCTGAATGGATGTCTCACAATTCTGAGGCTGTGCCCTCTGGTTCTGCACAAGGCTTCACAAAACCTGCTGCACCTCTTATTTTTGACCTGCAAGTTAACCTTTAGGGTGTTCTGCACAAGGACTTCCAAGTCCCTTTGCATCTCAGATGTTTGGATATTCCCCATTTAGAAAATAGTCCGCGCCTTTATTTCGTCTAACAAAGTGCACTTCCCTACACCATATTCCATCTGCCACTTCTTTACCCATTCCTCCAATCTGTCTAACCCCTTCTGTAGACATCCTGCTTTCTCAAAACTGCCTTCCCCTCCACCTATTTCATAGCATCCGCAGACTTGGCCACAATGCTATCAATTCCCTCATCCAAATCATTGACATGCAACATGAAAAGAAGTGGTTCCTACTCCGACCTATGCGGCACACACCAATAGCTAACCAGAAACAAACCCTTTATCCCACTCTTTGACTTCTGCCAGTCACCCAATCTTCTATTGATGCTAGTACCTTTTCTATAATTTTGTTAAGCAGCCTTATGTGCAGTACCTTGTCAAAGGCCTTCTGAAAATCCAAATAAGTAACACCCACTGACTCTACTTTGGCTATCCTGCTTGCTGTTTCCTCAAAGAATTCCAACAGATTTGTCAGGCAAGGTTTCCACTTTAGAGAACCATTCTGACTTCGGCCTATTTTATCATGCACCACTAAGTACCCTGAAACCTTATCCAGAGATCGATAGGTTCTTGGTTGATAATGGCATCAAAGGTTACGGGGAGAAGGCTGGGAACTGGGGTTGAGGAGGCAAAAAAAAAAGGATCAGCCTCGATTTAATGGGGTAGCAGACCCGATGGGCCAAATGGCCTAATTCTGCTTCTATGTCTTATGGTCTTAGTAATAGACTACAATGTTGTTCCAATCACTGAAGTTAGACTAATTAGCCTATAATTTCCTTTCTTTTGCCTTCCTCCGCTCTTAAAGAGTGGAGTGACATTCTCAACTTTCCAGTTCTCAGGAACCATTCCAGAGATGAGTGATTCTTGAAAGATCATTACTAATGCCTCCACAATCTCTTTAGCTACCTCTTTTAGAACGATGGGGTGCAGTCCATCTGCTCCTGGTGACTCATCTAACTTCAGACTTTTCAGATTCCCAAGCACCCTTTCCTTAGTATTAGCAATGACACTTACTTCTGCCCCCTGATGCATTTCTGGCATTCTGATTGTCTCTTCCACAGTGAAGACTGACACAAAATACTTATTAAGTTCATCTGCTATTTCTTTGTCCCCCATTCCTACCTCTCCTGTGACATTTTCCAGCAGTCCGATATCAACTCTCATCTCTCTTTATATACTGTATCTGAATTTTGTTTTATATCTTCTTTTATATTATTAGCTAGTTTCCCTTCATAATGTATTTTTCCCTTTACATGGCTTTTTATGGCCTTCTGTTGATTTTTTAAAAGTTTCCCAATCCCTTGCCTTTCCACAAATTTTTGCTATATTATATACGCTCTCTTTTGCTTTTATGCTGACTTTGACTTCCCTTGTCAGCTATGGTTGCCTCATCCTCCCTTTACAAGACTTCTTCATCTTTGGGATGCACCTTTCCAGTGCAGTCCGAATTTCTCCCAGAAGCATCAGCCATTGCTGTTCTGCCATCGTTCCTTCTTGTGTCCACTTCCAAGCATCTTTGGCCAGCTCCCCTCTCATGCTTCTGTAATTCTGTTTGCTCCACTGTAATACTGATGCATCCATTTTTAGCTTCTCCTTCTCAAACTGCAGTGTGAACTATATTATACTGTCATACTATGTCTTCTATTATATCACTATTAGAAGCCTCCAAAATAAATCTGGGTCATTACGTAACGTTCTATCCAGAATTGCTATTCCACTAGTGGGCTCAACCACAAGCAGCTCTAAAAAGTCATCTTGCAGACATTCTACAAATTCCCAAATTCCAGCACCAATCAGGTTTCCCAACCTACGTGCATATTGAAGTCACCCATGATTATTGCCTTTTCTATCCCCTTTTGTAATTTGTAGCCAACATCTTGGCTACCATTCAGTTACCTGTATATTAATCCCATCAGGGTCTTTCTACCTTTGCAGTTTATTATCTCTACCCAAAAGGATTCTATATCTTACGACCCTATGTCACCTCTTTTTAAGGATTTGTTTTCATTTTTTACCAATGAAACCACCCAACCCCCTCTGCATGCCTGCCTGTCCTTTCAATACAATCTGTATCCTTAGATGTTAAGCTCTCAGCTATGATTTTTTTTTAGCCACGGCTTAGAGATGTGCCTGCCAATCTTTTACTGTGCCACAAGATCATCTACTTTAATCCGTTGTACTGCTCACATTGAAATATAACACCTTCAGTCCTGTGCTCATCACCCTTTTTGATTTTAGCCCTTTATTGCAATTTAACTCATCGCACTGAGTGCAGTGTTGCTTTATCATTCGCAAGTCCTTCATCACATTCTCACTACACATTGCATCTACTTGTATACCCAACTGCCCCACCCCCTGCCACATTGGTTTAAAACCTCCTTGGGAGAAAACTTGCCCCCAAGGATTTTGATCCCTATGGGTTGAGGTGTAACCCGTCCTTTTTGTACATGTCAAATTTAATATTTGTATTATGAGACCTCTTTCTTTCATTTCTCATTTAAGGGGGTGTCTTATTTCCTCTGTTTTTGTTCACAAGTTTAATATTTCACAAGTTCAGTAATGGCTACATAATTGTCCACATGTAAGTTTGCCTACATTGTTCATAAATCCAGTTTATTTAGCCTCACAGCTTGCTAAACTAATTTAATGAGTATCAATATTATTCTCCCTCTCTATACCTATTGTCTTTGATCTCGCTTTTCTCTCAGTATTTCTCTCCTCTCAGCCTCTCTCTGCTCCCACTCTGTTTTTCTCTCTCTCTTTCTCATGCTCCTGTCTCCTGTTTCTCCTTGTTCCCATCGTCTCAGCTCTGCGTCTCTGGTCTCACGATCTCTCTCCTCATTCCTGTTCTCTGCCCTCACTCTTCCTGTTTTTTCTCTCTCTTTCTCTCTGCTCCCACTGTCTGTCTTCATTTTCCCATTCCCATTCTGCACACTTGCTCTCTGCTCTCTCCTTAATCCCACGATCTCTCTATCCTCTCTCCTTCTCTTTCTTGGTTCTCACAATCACTCCTTCTCCATCTATTTACTTACCTATCTCTCTCTCTCTCTCTCTCATCTCTCTGCTGCTAATGTCTATCAGTCTGATTTTGCTCTCTGTCTCTACCTTTTCCTTTCCCCTTGTCTAAATGATGCCGATTACCTGTATTTTGCTGATAGCCACTTGTTCCAATGCGGTTCATTTGCTCTGACTTTCAGCCCCTGCACTCCATACATTTACCTGTTAGTCCTCTGTGTTTCTCTTAGGTTGCTTTCCATTCTCACTGACACTGTGCTGTTGGAATTCCCTTGTTTAGCTGTTGCCCTGTTGAACAGAACCTATCTTTCAGTAGAACAGATAGGGAGAATCAATTTCAACTTTCAGACAGAGTGAAAACAGAGACACTGAGTATAGTTTTCAGGTAAATATGTTGTGAAAATACAGAATAATTGTTATGGAATTACCTGTCTTTGAGGGGAAATAGCAAGTTATGTAAAAACTTTTAAAAGAAAATTTAATATGTTCTGGAAATAAAACATGTAGAAGAATGAAAAAAAAACAGGGGACTGAGAGAAACATTGTAACTCTTGCAATAAAGCTGACACAGGTACTTTAGGCAAATAAACTCTTATTGTTAGATCTTATGAAATCGCTAGTCATTACCCAATCCATGTGGATAGCACACTCTCTTTAAGATAAGCAATATACTCCAATTGCTGATGCTAAACTCACTTTGATATTAATGGAACCATATTTCAGGACTGAAGTAAAGCACACTGCTCCAATTATATAACATATGATGCAGTTCTTGGCATATTTATCATGAAGGACTTTTTGGAATGTCTTAAAATATGTATTCTTTCCAATTGAAAAGATCAAATAATGTGTTGATAAATCTCCAGAGATGGACATTCATGCAAATTCATTACAAACATATCATTCTATCAGATGCTTCATGCTGGTTTTTTCATATAGATCAGGGTTATAGCACACATTACAATATTTTTCCCATTCTAGTTATGTATAGAAAAACATGTCCACTAATATTTTGTGTACTAATGGTTTGCTGTCCAAGAATGCAACTCAAATTCTTCATACTGAGTAAATGGATAAGATTTATTCTCTAGTGGGATTTATATGAGCAGTTAAACATTGTTTAATTGAAAATTTTTAATTGCATTAATTGACTGCTAGATAATTACACTACAATCTTTCCACTTCACTGTAAGTACAGGGACCAGTGACTGTCATTCTTCTGTTTCTTAAGGACAAATGCCACGCATAGATTTAAATTATTTCATTATTCAAGAATAAATTAACGAATCCCTCTCAAATGTATTGTGAATATGCCACGTGGATGAAGCAGGCATGAGTTTTGTATTGATTCACCTAATAGTTGTCTCTGTTGTAATGTAATAGTTGTAACTGAATGTGGTAAATGTGGTAATGTATTCAGTTTTATCTGAAAGAGAGATTGTAGTGAACTATGTTGGACAACTGATGAGCAAATTGTAATTAGATTCCATTTATCCAAGAAATTATGCAAATGTGAAGACCAACAGCATTCCTGTGAAGTGGGAAATACATGCAATTCCTCAAAAATATTTTGAAATACAAACTAGATTTATTCAAACATTTTAAGTCCATAATACTTATTGTGCTTCTGTTGAATTATACAATAAAGAAACAGATTTTACTATTAAAAAGGACCTTGTGCTTTCCGGTCATGTCTAGTCTGGTGGTAGTTATACCCCTGTAATCCATCCCTCATGATTGGTTAGTCCTCATCCAATCAGGTTTCTGCTGTCCCACTCATATTTTGGCCTCATAGACTCCAGGCACACCACAGTTCCACAGCTATTTGAACAGTATACATCCAAACATTCAATTTATGATGGAGATGGAGAAGATCAGTTGCCTCCCATACCTGAACATCCTAAAACGATATCAATGGATGGTAGCCTTGGACATGGCATCTATTTGAAACCCACTCACATGGAGTTATACTTCAACAATAACAGCCACCATCAAGCCTCCCAATGTAGAGTGTTTTTTTTTCAACTTTGATTAACCGTGCAAGAACTATTTCAGACCCGGAGAGTCTCCATGAGGAAATAAGACGATTACGCATGATGTTCCTACAGGATGGCTACAAGGTGAAGGAAATTAATCGGACCCTTAAAAGGGCTGATAGAAATACCAGGAAACATAACAAGGAGAAGGAACCTGTTGCTAACACCTGCCTTCCCTATATTTCCACAATTTCTGGAAAGATTGTCAGGATCCTGAAAAATACCCAATTAATATCATCCATAAACCCGTAAGGAAACTCAAATCAGAGCTTATATTGGTCACAGATGACCTGTAACTCAGGATGGCTGGTGTTTCCAGGTTTCCCTGTGAATGCAGAGCAGTGTATGTCCGCCAGACAGGACACACAGTGGAAACTGCATCAAGGAGGACGGGAGGTGTATCCATTTGGATTACCCAGAGAAATTTGGCAGTAGCAGAATATTGCATTTGCAAAGGCCATAGGATAGACTTCGATGGCACAAAACTGCTGTGCCGTGCCTATGGATTTTGAGATCATCTGTCAAAGGAAGCCATTGAAATAAAACTAGAGGAAAAAGAATTTTAACAAAGACAAAGGTCTTGCTCTAAGTAAGAACTGGAATTCAATTGTAAACAAGATGGAACAGCAGAAACCTGATTGGATGAGGACTAACCAATCAGGAGGGATGGACAACAGGGGTATAAATACCACTGGACTAGACAGGCCCAGGCATCATCCCTGATGAAGATGGAAGAGTTTGACATTGGTTAAAATCGATACCTGTACCTGGCTGGAAGCCCAAGAAGAGTTCATTTAGTTCTTACCATCTTTGTTCAAACCACTGAGATGCAGACACTGAATGTGAATGCCATTGATCAATATTCTCTCCCGCTCATATACACTTAACATTATGATCCAACTTGTTTTGTCTCACTTGATCAACTGCACTCAATGACCACTTTGCACTTTTACTGATGCAAACTGTCTAATTGCCTTTGTTGCAAATAGCGTCTTTATAGCCACACTGCAGAAATGATCAAATTTAATCTATTTTTTTGTTACAAGTCCACTCTGTACATTCATTATCAACAAAAAGACTAATAATTGATAATGCCAATAAAATTAATTGAAGGCATCTTTGACTCTGGTAATGGTGTATAACAGACATTATTGATTCAGTCATTTGTTGTACATTGAATTCTCAAGATTGAAAATGGGAAAAAATACACAACAGATGACTGAATCATTATTCCCCATTTCATACTCTCACCAGATATCGAAGTTACCATTCAAACTAAGAACAGAAGAAAACAGAGGTGAGAAACAATGGTGGGAAAGATGCTGGAGTCAATTATAAAAGAGGAAATTACGACACATTTGGATAGCAGTAGAAGGATCAGTCCGAGTCAGCATGGATTTATGAAGGGAAAATCATGCTTGACTAATCTTCTGGAGTTTTTTGAGGATGTAACTATGAAAATGGACAAGGGAGAGCCAGTGGATGTAGTGTACCTGGACTTCCAGAAAGCTTTTGATAAAGTCCCACATAGGAGATTAGTGGGCAAAATTAGGGCACATGGTATTGGGGGCAGAGTACTGACATGGATTGAAAATTGGCTGGCTGACAGGAAACAAAGAGTAGCGATTATTGGGTCCCTTTCGGAATGGCAGGCTGTGACCAGTGGGGTACCGCAAGGTTCGGTGCTGGGACCGCAGCTGTTTACAATATACATTAATGATTTAGATGAAGGGATTAAAAGTAACATTAGCTAATTTGCTGATGACACAAAGCTGGGTGGCAGTGTGAAATGTCAGGAGGATGTTATGAGAATGCAGGGTGAATTGGACAGGTTGGGTGAGTGGGCAAATGTATGGCAAATGCAGTTTAATGTGGATAAATGTGAGGTTATCCACTTTGGTGGCAAGAACAGGAAGGCAGATTACTATCTAAATGGAGTCAGGTTAGGAAAAGGGAAAGTACAACGAGATCTAGGTGTTCTTGTACATCAGTCAATGAAAGGAAGCATGCAGGTACAGCAGGCAGTAAAGAAAGCTAATGGCATGCTAGCTTTTATAAAAAGAGGAATTGAGTATAGGAGTAAAGAGGTCCTTTCGCAGCTGTACAGGGCCCTGGTGAGACCCCACTTGGAGTATTGTGTACAGTTTTGGTCTCCAAATTTGAGGAAGGACATTCTTGTTATTGAGGGAGTGCAGCGTAGGTTCACAAGGTTAATTCCCAGAATGGCGGGACTGTCATATGTTGAAAGATTGGAGCGACTGGGCTTGTATACACTGGAATTTAGAAGGATGAGAGGGGATCTGATTGAAACATATAAGATTATTAAGGGATTGGCCACGCTGGAGGCAGGAAGCATGTTCCCGCTGATGGGTGAGTCCAGAACTAGAGGCCACAGTTTAAGAATAAGGGGTAGGCCATTTAGAACAGAGATGTGGAAATACTTTTTCACCAGAGAGTGGTGGATATGTGGAGTGCTCTGCCCCAGAAGGCAGTGGAGGCCAAGTCTCTGGATGCATTCAAGAGAGAGTTAGATAGAGCTCTTATAGATAGCGGGGTCAAGGGATATGAGGAGAGGGCAGGTACGGGGTACTGATTGTGTATGATCAGCCATGATCACAGTGAATGGCGGTGCTGGCTAGAAGGGCCAAATGGCCTACTCCTGCACCTACTGTCTATTGTCTATTGAGAACAGTCTACTTAGGCTATGTCCACACTACACCGGATAAATCTGTAACCGAAGCTTTTTCTCGTTGTTTTTAATCTCCGTCCACACTAAAACGGCGTATTTGTCCCCCAAAACTGGAGCTTTTCAGAAACGCTTTCCAGGGTGGGTATTTTTGAAAATGCTGCTTGGGCAGATCAGTGTGGACGGGGGTAACCGGAGAAATCTGAAAATGCTATCAGACAGCAGCGTGCTATTTCATTGTTTTCTTGAACGCAACCTAACAATTTCAGAACAGACAGCAATGAGACTGAAGCCAGAAGAGTTAGAAATGTAGCCACCAAACACTTAGACCCATAACTTACTGAATAAATAAGTATACTCACTTTGCCCTGTTTTCTGTCCTTGCTCGTATGAAGGTGATTTACCTATTTATGCAAGTACTTCTCTGACAATAGATGTGTAACAGCCTAATGTAACATTGTATGGAAATACAAGATGACACTGATGCAGACATTAAAACCATACATTTAACAAGGTGGTTTATTAATGCGACAGAGTTAGTCAGTTTTTCAATGTTCATTATCAGCCAGGTCAATCTCTCCGTGAACTCCCTGTTGGTTGCCTCCATACGCTCCAGTATTTGTTTTTTTTTAGTTTTAAGTTCACCTGCGTGAGAGCCAACAGTTGTCCGTCATTTTAAGTTTTTCTAGTTTGTAACCACACAAACGCGCACTTTTACGGCGAGATTCGACACCAAACATGTCGCTTGTTTTCAGTAGATGTGTCCTGTGCATGCCCAGTAGGAGGAGATTCACCGAAATCTCCGTTTCAATGTGGATAGAGATATTTTCAAAAACGCATAGTATGGACGCCTATCGTTTTTACGCAAAACTGGCGTTTTCAAAATTATCCGGTCTAGTGTGGATGTAGCCTTATTCCTGCAATTCAATATGATAATTTCTGATCTGCCCTAGGCCTCTCTCCTCCTTTTTTTCAGTTCATTATACTCTCAGTTCCCAATCTTAGAAAAAATATAAGGGTTTATAGCAATGTTGACTGTTTATGCATTTAAATAGATGCTGCCTGACCTGACAAGTTTTGCTAGCATTTTGTGTGTGCTGCTAAGCATTTAGAGAAGCTTGGTTTTACCTGCGGGTGAAATAAGGATCATCATCAATTTACCGTATAGAAACTCTCACAAATAAAATCGAAGAATACCTGTTGGATAAGTAAGTCCATAAGATATAGAAAAAAACTAGTTCAGAATCAGAATCAGGGTGAATATCACTGGCAAATGCTTTGAAATTTGTTAACTTTGTGGTAGCATTACAATGCAATACATAATAATAGAAAAAAACTGAGTTACAGTATATAAATGAGAGATATATATATATATATATATATATATATATATGTAAAATAGTTAAATTAAATCAGTCGTGCAAAAGAAGTGTAGTGAGGTAGTGTTCATGAGTTCAATGTCCATTCAGAACTCAGATGGCAAAAGGGAAAGAGCTGTTCCTGAATTGCTGAGTGTGTGCCTTCAGGCTTCTGTACCTCCTTCCTGGCAATAAAAATGAGAAGAGGGCACGTCCTGGGTGATGGGGGTCCTTAATGATGGGCACTGCCTTTTTCAGGCACCAACTCTTGAAGATGCCCTGGATACTACTTTGACCTGTGCAGCAGCCCCCACCCTCCCATACCAGACAATGAGGCAGCAGGTTAGAATGCTCTCCTAGGTACCTCTGTAGAATTTTTCAAGTGTTTTTGGTGACGTACCTAGTCTCCTCAAACTCATAATGAAATAGAGCTGTTGTCTTGTTGTCTTTGTGGCTGCATCAATATGTTTGGTCCAGGTTAGGTCCTCAGAGATATTCAAAGGTTCAAAGAGAACACCCAGGAACTTGAAATTGCTCACTCTTTTTACTTCTGATCCTCCTATGAGGACTGGTGAGTGTTTGTTGTTTTACCCTTTCTGAACTCCACAATCAGTTCATTTGTCTTACCGATGTTGAGTGGAAGGCTGTTTCTGCAATGCCATTCAACTAGCTGGTGTATCCTGTTCCTGTACACCCTTTCATCACCATCTGGGATTCTGCCAACAATCATCAGCAAATTTATAGGTGGCATTTGAGCTGTGCTTAGCCACACAGTTCTGGGTGTAGAGAGTGTAGAACAGTGGGCTAAGTACACATCCCTGAGCTGCGCCGGTGTTGATAGTCAATGAGGTAGAGATATTATTTGTATTCTGCACAGATTGTAGTCTTCTGGTAAGGAAGTCAAGGAACCAGTTGCAGAGGGAGATACAGAGGCTGAGGTTCTGGAGGATTTTGATCAAAACTGCAGGAATGATGGTGTTAAATGCCGAGCTGTAAATGCCAAGCAATAAATAGCATCCTGACATAGGTATTTGTATTTTTCAGGTAATCTAAGGCTGTGTGGAGAGCTAATGAGATCGTGTCTGCCGTAGACCTATTGTGGTGATAGGCAAATTGCAGTGGGTCCAGGTTCTTGCTGAGGCAGGAGTTGAATCCAGGCACAATCAACCTCTCAAAGCACTTCAAAGTTCAAAGCAAGTTTATTATCAAAGTACATATATGTCACCATGGACTACTTTGAGATTTGTTTTCTTGTGGGCATTCACAGTAGGTACAAAGAAACACAATATAATCAATGAAAAACTATACACAATCAAAGATGGGCGAACAACCAAATTACAAAATAAGGCAATTTGTGCAAATACAAAAAAACCCAATTAATAATAGTAATATCTCGTGAGTGTTTTCTGTCCCCCGATGTGGCAGGTTGGAGAATGCTCTGCAGATATACAGGGCAGGTGGGAAATAAAAATACCAAAACAGAAACAATTCCAGACCCAGACTGGACAGTGCTCTGGTTAGTGTCTGTTCTCTATGTCAGGGGTGGGTGAAACCAAAACCTGGCGGTAGGTATTAAAAGTTGCAGTATACTTATTTACTTTAGAAACAGAGAGATTTCTACAGAATAGAGTAACGTGGCTGCTGCCTGGGGATCACCAGGGCATGCCTGGAGCTAGCACTGGGCATGACAGTAAGTGAACCGCTTGTGGTGCATTGCTGAATAAGCGGGCAGGCACCAGGAAACCCGAAAAAGATACAGCCAGCATTCAAAGTAGCTTACCAACACCACCGACTGTGACTGCTGCAGTTATTTCTCAGGGGATCTGTCCACTTACAACTGAGACCACTCAAGCAGTTACGGGAAGAATGACCCGAATGAAATGGCTATTAGAAGTAAGCACATTCATAATGTGTGTATGTTATTGAGTAGTGGAAATTGAGACTGACATGACAGCATTCAAGGACAAAGTTCATCAATAGCTTATAGCACAATATTCCTTCATGTAAGTAAACGTGCAAAGAATAGCAGATCAATGTAGAGAGATATGTTAAACCAAAGACTTGTTAAACCAAATAAAACATGAAGTTGCAAAGAGCTAGAAAGAAACCAACCTAATGACCACAACAAGAAAATAATGAAGATGCCACCCCATTCCCAAGCACTGATGCAGATAGAATTACTTCAACAAACACTCCAAAGCCTGATGGTAATAGCAACAACACAGATCCAGAGCCTCCACAGAACACTGATGACAAAGTTGAGCTTAGAGATAAAATTATCCTCATATTTAACACCACACTAATGGAATACATGTGCACTGATCCAACAAAAAGTTGGCACATATCGAAACAAAACACATCATTAAAATTTGCAAAAAGTTGTTAATACTCTTAAAAATATTATACTACCACAATATTTAGGAAAACATACAACATTTGAAGATGCACACACAATAATAAACTCTGCAGCATTAACATCAGTGCAGTGCAATTGCTCCAAAATAGAGGCACTCATTAAGAGAAATCCAAAACTGACTAATGAAATGAGAATACCAAAATCAGTTCTGGAAAAAAGTTTTATGTAGGGTGTTGAAACTAAATTCAACACACCAAAACGTCATCATCCCTAGCACAGAATTACCTGCGAACACAGAGGTAATGAACTTTTGGCCTAATATCTGGCCAAGCAGAGCAACGCACATCAAGAAGCAAGCTGAATTCGGGAGGAAATAGAACACACTCACATAACTGAAGACATGCAAACACTTGAAGTTACAATGGACATGCTAAAAGTGGATATAACAAATACCCATAACTGGAAAATCACCGGCAGTGATGATATTCATAATTATTGGTATATCAAAATTACTTGCCTTCATCCATACCTGTGAGTACATATCAGCAACTACACTGAATATTTGAAAAATTCTTGCAACATCTGATGAAGAATTAGCTCTATAATCACTCTATCTATTAACAAGCAAAAAAGAATAAACACCATAATCAAAATAAACCAGGGCATTTTCCAGGGCGACTCTCTGAGCCCACTGTGGTTTAAACCCACTCGCTCATTTATTGAATCAGATGAAAATTGGGCATCAAATCAGAGATGACCGAACAAATTATGCCTTGACACACATTCTATGCATGGTCGATTTGAAATTATACACTCCTTCATCAGTAAAACCAAAGCAATTAATTCAAATAGTAGAACCATCTTCTGAAGATATAAACATGAACTTTGGGCTGGATAATTCCAGTTTCTGAATTAAAAGAGGAAATTGAAAGACTTTGAACAAAGTTTACATTGTCCCAATAGTGATATCTATAAGTAGTATCATCCCAAAGTCATTACACAATAGTATTAAATTGTTAGGCCTACACAGCAATATTTATGTAAAACCCCCAAATGATACCATACTAAGCACCACTAGAATAGTCCAAAATTTTCTAGCAAATGAGAAATGAATGTGCTTGGCTATGCCCATCCCTCAGGTTTTACCAACTTGTAAATAAATAGATAGACAGACAGACAAACAAACAAACAAATAAATAAATAAAGGGCAAATAATATTGAGAACATGGTTGGTTGAGTTCTTGAAAATGATTCCCTAGGTTGTTGAATCAGATCATGGTTGAGGTGAGTGAAGTTATCCATGCTGGTTCAGGAGCCTGATGGGTGATGGATCATAACTTCCTGAACCTGGTGGCCTAGGAGCCAAGGCTCCTGTGTCTCCTTCCCACTGGCAGCAGAGGGATGGCATGGATGGTGGTGGTCCTTAATGACAGGTGTTGCTTTCTTGTGCAAGCTGTCCTTTTAGAGGAGCCCAATGAGGGATTTTCTTATCATGGACTGGGCTGCATCCCCTACTTATTGTAGGCTTTTCTGTTCTTGGGCATTGGTATTTCAGTACCAGGCCATGATGCAACTAGTCAGCATACTCTCATCATTGTTTCTGAAATGATAACAATCAGCTGATTGAAATGTACATAAAGGCCAAGCACTCAAAGGGCGCACCACAGCCGACGGCACACTGGCGATATCTCCTCGCATGGTGACAGAACGTTTGCAAGTAAATTGCCAAGATCAGAAAAAAATGTGCTGAGTTGAAAGTCAGTAAAACACCCTACTGATCATGAGAAAAGGTAACATTGTAGGTGGAGATGGAAGACTTTGAGAGGCACACTGGCACAACTCAAAGAGGTGCTGCCTCACAAGATAACTGGCCACTGTGAATTTCCCCCAGTATGTTGGAATCTCGATGGAGTTGATATGAACGAGGACATGAAAATTAAGCAAAAGTGAGATTAATGTAAAAGGGTGGTTGATTGTTTATTGAAGACTTATTGGGCTGAGGGGCCTGTTTTTGTGTGGTATGACTGCACGACTCCATGAGAATGAGGCTAGCCAACAACTTGGACATGTATTTAACTCTACTCCCTGGTTTATCAGAGTAGCTTTGTATATATGTTGTCAAACAAAAATGCAGAAAAGGTTTCTGATAATAATAAAAACAAAAATATCAGCTAACTGAAGGGCCAAGGTGTATAAAGCAAGGCTGAGAAAAGAAGATATAACATGCTGGTTAGACAACTTGAAGCTGTTACCAAGTTACTTGTGCTGGGTTGGAAATTTAAAGCACAATGTTTAAGTCAGAATCAGAATCAGAATCAGGTTTATTATCAACGGCACGTGACGTGAAATTTGTTAACTTAGCAGCAGCAGTTCAATGCAATACATAATCTAGCGGAGAGAGAAAAAAATAATAAATAAAATGAAACATAATAAATAAACAAGTAAATCAATTACTTATATTGAATAGATTTTTAAAAATGTGCAAAAAACAGAAATACTGTATATTAAAAAAAGTGAGGTAGTGTCCAAAGCTTCAATGCCCATTTAGGAATCGGATGGCAGAGGGGAAGAAGCTGTTCCTGAATTGCTGAGTGTGTGTCTTCAGGCTTCTGTATCTCCTACCTGATGGTAACAGTGAGAAAAGGGCATGCCCTGGGTGCTGGAGGTCCTTAATAATAGACGCTGCCTTTCTGAGACACCACTCCCTAAAGATCACATTCACATTGCTTTTAATATTTAGCTTTGGGAGAAACATTTCAAGATTGGGAAGAGAATTGACTGAAGAGACAGCAGTCTGTCCATCTATGTTCGGAAGTATCAGAAGGGCAATATCACCTCCTTCACTAGTGCTCTACCCATCATCTCTCTTCCACTGGTACTCTGTGGCTGCACTGTATGCCATCTAGAAAGTGCACCAAAGTTGCCTGCACTGTATACTTCAAAAGTCTCTCCCAGACCCATGAACTCCACCTCCAAGAAGGATAAGGGCAGACAAATTAAGAAAGTCTCCTTCAAATCTCTGCCCTCCTTCATCAAATCCCTCCCACCCATCATAATCCCTCTACACATACGGTCACACACTAGCCTCAAGAGCTGCTTTAACTCTGCTGTTGTAAATCTATTGAATTGATCTTTTGTATTATAAGATGGACTTTTCACTGTACAATTTACTTTGTTGTGGCCTTTCTTCTCATTGTCTGCTGGCACTGTATTTTCCCTCTAAGTGTAATGTTTTATTCTGTATTCTGTTTTTGTTGTTTCATTGTTCTAGCATGATGTATTGATGTGCTGAAATTGTCTGTATGGAGAGCTTGCAAAACAAAGTTTCACTGTACATGAGACAATAATAAACTAATAATTTACATACTTCATACAGAATTGGAAGTATATAATTTTTCTTCCTTTGCTGTTCAATCTAAAATCCCTACCCAGGCGTACCTTCAGAAAATGGTAGACCATAATACCATTAGACAGAGCAAAATTAGGCCTGCTCGGCCATTCAATCATGACTATCTATTTTCCCTCAAGCCCCGTTTTTCTGCATTCTCCTCTTAAAATTTGAACCTATCAACATCCCTTTAATTATACCCAAAAGCATGGTCATCAAAGCCATTTGTGGTGATGAATTCCACAGATTTACTACCCTTTGACGAAAGAAATTCTTCCTCATCTTTCTTCTAAAGGGGTGTCCATGTATTCTGAGGCTGCGCCTTCTGGTCTTAGACTCTCCCGCTATTGGAAACATCATCTCCCATCCAGTCTATCTAGGACTTTCAATTTGTTAAGTTTCATTGAGATGCCCCCTCATTCTTCAAAATACCAGCAAGTACTGCCCTAGAGTGTGGCACGTGGCCAAGTGGTTAAGGCGTTGGACTAGCAATCTGAAGGTCGTGAGTTCGAACCACAACCGAGGCAGTGTGTTGTGTCCTTGAGCAAGGCAGTCAACCACACATTGCTCCAGTCCACCCAGCTGAAAATGCGTTCCAGCAAAATGCTGGGGGTTAACCTCATGATTGGCATCCTATTGGGGGGGGGGGGGGGGAGTCTCGTACTCTCAGTCACTTCACGCCACGGAAACCGGCATAAGCACCAGCCTGATGAGCCTATAAGGCTCGGGACAGACTTTAACTTTAACTTTTAACTGCCCTAGAGCCATCTGATTCTCCTCATATATAAATCTTTCGTTCCTGAGATCATTCTCACACCCTGCTTCTAGACCCTCTCCAATACCAGCAGATCCTTTCTTAGATAAGAGGCCCAAATCTACTCACAATATTCCTAATGTGTTCTGACCAATGCTTTATAAAACCTCAGCATTACACTTTTGCTTTTACTGTATATTCTAGTCTTCTCAAAATGAAGGCTAACATTGCATTTGCATCCCTTACTATCAACTCAATCTGCAGGTTAACCTTTAGGGAATCCTGCACCATGACTCCCAAGTCCACCTGCACCTCCAATTTCTGAATTCTCTCCCTGTTTAGAAAATAGTCTACACCTTTTGGAGAAAGAATCAGAGTTAATGCAACAGTTCAATGATTTTTCATTAGAAATGGAAAAAGTGAAAAAACCAATGTGTTTTAAGTTTCGGAGAAGGGGAGAAGTAGAGGGAACTGAGAGAGAAGACCATTAGACAGTTAGTGATGCAGAGATTCATGAGAGGATGGTAAATCAAAGGAGGAGCTATAAATACAGAAAAAGGAAAGACAGCAGAGAGAAGAAAACATTAATAGTGGAACATCAAAGCTGTTGGCATTCTTAAATGAAAGAGAATGCTGACAAAACTCAGCAGGTCAGGTAGGATCTGTGAAGAGAGAAAAACTGAGTTAATGTTGCAAGTTCATGAACTTACATCAGAAATGGCCAATTCTGATACAAAATGGAAAGACTGGTTACCTGAAATAGTTGAGTTGAACATTGAGTCATGATGGCTGCAAAATGTCTGGAAAGACGAGTCTCTATTGTTACGAATATGACGCAACTCTGAGGGGCCGAAGGGTACAAAGTCGCCCCCTCCTTTTTGAGAATCGCAAGATCGCTATTAATTTGGGTCTGGGACCCAGGAAATGAGAGAGAGACATGCAGAATACACAAGGTTTGGAATGTGTCCTGACCTCAGCGAAACGGAACCACTGATAACAGCCATTGTCTCTTGGAGACAGAATTGTGTATTGAGTACTGTACTATTCATTGAAACCCCTCAGGGGACAACCAGAGTGGTCTGGTTGAGGGATTGCATCATCCCAACCTGATTGACATCTGAGACCCCGTGAGTAAGGATAAAAGAGGGGTCTGGGGAACAGCCCCTTCAGATGCACCAGGAGAAACGCTAGAGATCCCGTGACAGCTTTTAATAGCGACAGCCGGTGGGGGCTTGTGTGTGTCCTCCCTTGCCAGGGTGGCGGGCTCATCACGGAAGAACGGTTTAGCTAAAGAAGAGGCCACAAGTGAACGGCCACACCAATGAGACTCCGACGGATTGAAATCATAAAAGGAAAGCCGGCAAGTTTTTCTCCAAATCTCTCTCTCTCTCCAACAATTGCAACACAGCGGTCCCCAACGGCTGCAGCCTGCATGCACTGAGTGAACTTTATATTTCCATCGGACAATACATTATCCCCTAGACAACGATAGAGTTTATTTCTTATTGATTATTATTATACCCGCACTTTTAGATTTAGTAATGATGACGTATATTATCTGTATATTTGCACTGATATTATTTTTGTGTATTTTTACTAATAATTACTGTTAAAAATAGTATCATCAGACTTCAACGGACCTCTCTGTCTTTGCTGGTAAGTGACCCAGTTACGGGGTTCGTAACACTATGGCTCCAGTTTATGCTGAGCATCACTAGAAGGTTGTGAAAGGCAAATGCTGAGAAGCCAGAGAGAGAGAGTGCGACAGAAAATTAAAGTGGCAGGCAACTGGAAGTTAAGGCTCATGGAGGTACACTTAAAAGTGGCACATACTTTGCATCTGGTTTCCCTATTATGGGGACTACAGGAGAAGGGAAGCCAATGGATAAAGAAAAAGAAAGGTATTTCCAAACAACAAAAATTTTAGGAAAGCAGATGTTGGAAATCTGATATAAAAATAGCAAATGTGGGAAAAACTCAGTGGCATCTGGGAAAAACAAACAGCCAATATTGTATGCATAATACTCTTAATCAGACATGAGAACTTAAATCTCTCTCTTTTCAGTTCTGCCCAACAGACTTGGCCCCAAAAGATCGATCATTTCTTGTTGATGCTGCCTGACCTGCTGCAGATTTCCCCCAAAATTTTACTTTCAAAGCAATGATGTATTGTGAGCTGATCTTATTTCTTTTTCAAGATTCAAGATTGCTTAATTTCATTTCCAGCACATGCGTAAAGGGAACAAAAGAATTGCTACTCTGGATCCAATGCAGCACAAAAAAAGAGAATACAATAAAGCACACAATAACAACAAACAAAATACAATAAATATAAATATGTAAAATAGCTTATATCCATAGATTGATTGCATGTCCATAAAGAGACATTAGGCACAGGAGTGTCTGTATGTAAGGGGACTGGCAAGAAATGATAAAGTAGTGGTGGTTGGAGGTGTGGAGGGGGCATTAGTGGGTGGAGGTGTTGATCAGCCTTACTGCTTGGGAAAGTAACAGTTTTTTAGTTTGATGGTCCTGCTATGGAAGCTATATAGCTTCCTCTCTATTGAGAGTGGGACAAACAGTCCATGAGCAGGGTGGGTTGGATCCTTCATGATGTTACTAGCCCTTTCCCAGCACCTTTCTGTATATATGTCCTTGATGGTATGTAGGATGGTGCCAGTGTTTATTTGGTCAGTTTGGACTACTCAATGTAGAGCCAGAGTACCAAGCCAGTGATGCAGCTTATTAGGACGTTCCCTGCTGCACATCTGTAGGATGACGTGAGTATAGAAGTGCACAGTCCAGCTCTCTTCAGTTTTCTCAGAAAGTAGAGATATTGGCAGTCTTCCTTTATTGTGTAGAATATGTTCTGGGATCATGGATGGCCGTGCAAGATGTGCTTTCCCAGGCATTTGAAATTGCTCATAGTTTCCACTGCTGTACCACCGATGTAAAAAGGAATGTGAGAGGTTTGAGTTCGCCTAAGGTTGATAATCATCTCCTTCATCTTGTTGACGTTGAGGAAAAGGCTATTTGTCTGACAGCAGGCCTGGAGCCCTTCCACCTCCTCTTTGTAGGCCGCCTCATCATTGTTGGTGATGAGGCTCACCGCTGTCATTTCCTTGGCGAAATTGACAAAGTGATTACTTGGGTGTTTGGCCATGCAGTCGTGTGTGAGCAGAGTGTACAGCAGTGGGCTCAGCACACGTTGTCCAGTCCTGCACAGGTACTTGATTATTCACCTCCAGTTACTGTTATTCTCTGGCAGATCAGAGAATAATGGCATGTTTACGCCAAATAAAAAATAGGTACCTAATATTATGTTTTGATTTGCTTGAGAAATCCAAGCAACTACAGTAAATCTTTTTCGGAATAGCTCAAAATGTTCACTATATGGCTGTCTTCTCATATGTGAATTACTTTGTACCTTCTATATAGGCAGTGATAAGAATTTGATACTGAGATTGTGTTTCATGTTTTCAAGTCAGCCATGTGCATTATAGAAAGGTTAATATTAATTATTGATGCATATCTGATTGCGGCAGATTAAGTAACCGTTCATCAGATGAGTGAAACAGATTGCCATCAAAATTCAAAGGCCCACAAACCATGCAGATATTCTGGTAATCTCACATTGCAAATTTGGCAGGAGGCCATTGCACTCCTAAAGAACTTCTCATTTGGTTGTGTTGAGTCATCAGTATTGTCGGAGCTTTGAATAAGAGCTACAACCTGTATCCCCTGTTGCAAGCTAATTGGCAGGTTGTGGACAAGTTTATTGAGTCAAGGATAAGCACTTCTTTGATTGAGGTTCCAATTCTTTAAGCTCATTGTTATCCTCACACAATAATGGGTAACGAATATAGCCAGACAAACAAAGCACTCTAGACTTAATTTGGGTGCATAAATCTGCCACTAATTGCCCAAGTTGGAGCAGGCTGCCCTAAGACATAATGGCTTGCAGAGTTATCTGAAGCCAAGTGGAATGAATGCCAGCAGCTGATGACAGATCTTCCTGCTGATGAGCTCATTTGCTGATGAATAATCAAGTGTCCATTATGTAATAAAATATAAGTGTGATTCTCACTTCGCCTAGTGGCTTAATATAGGGGGTGATAACCCCCGGCCCGGACAAACTTAAGAAACCTCACTTGGGTGGATGCTGCGTGATGTGTCCCTGTTACAAATCGGTATCCCAAAATAACAAACAGTACACAATATGCGATTAAACGATTAAGCTTTATAACTCCTACTTTGACTATATGGTGAGTAGAGAAATGAAATAAAAGAAAAAAAGTGCCCAATCTTATTAACAGTCTGTGCGCAAAGTTGCAGCTTACTCATAGGCCAATCGGTCCCCATCAACCTCCTCCGATCGTCGCTGCCCTTTGGACCCTTGCTATGAGTCCACCCCGTCCAGCGGTCTACCAAATCTCTCCATTCGTGTTTTCTCTCTTCATCTCTCTCTCTCTCTCTCTCTCTCTGTCTGGCAAAAGCCCGCAAAACCCACTGCTTCCAGATTCACAAGACAGGGCAACAAAATCCTGATTGGCTAACATGCAACCACAGTCCTGTTATCTCCAGCCATAACCCAAACACTGCTGCTACAGTGAAACCGTTATTTCAGCAGTGAACATTACAGAGAAGACATCTCGTTAGCAGTGAAACCTTACAGTGCTTTACTTAAGTGAAGGAAATCTTCAGTATTTTCCTATAAAATCAAACTGGGAAAAAACAAGCCAATACAGAAACCATTGTCTGAAATGCTGAGACAGTCGAAGAGGATAGATTGTGAGAAAATGCCTACTCTTTAGCAACCCAGAGGCAAGTATATCTCTTCATAGACAGAGGCAGCTCCAGAAAGCATCAATTCTTTACAAAATCAGGAGGATGTAATTAAAGACAATGTAATTTGCTTATGTCAAAGTGAAAATTTAGTATTAATTGCTAAAATAACTTCTTTGATGAGAACCATAAAAGTTAGTTATGACCTTTGAGGTGGATTAAAGCAAGCTGGAGACTACACTCTCTTGGGAGAACAAGATCTCCCAACTGGGTTCAGTCATTCATATAACTTAAACTTGATACACAGTATTTGTGTGCGTGTTCTCCACGCTGCACTAGAATGGGTAACATATTGTAATAACTGTTTTGAGCATCAATAACTATTGTTTTAACATTTATGTGCACTAACTTTGTGAGGACATATAAAAATAACTTTTTTAAACAAAATTATGCCAGAAGGAATCATTGACCCACATGTAATATTACATCTTACATCGAGACTACTGAGAATGTGTCTGCCTTTAGTATCAGATCACCAAGAACATAGAAATATCATTGCATGACAAATGGTAAGTAAAGGGGCAGCTCTCAAGTTTTAACTAATGTTATGAGACATAGATATAGGAGTAGAATTTGGCCATTTTGCCTATCAAATCTACTCCACCATTTCATCATGGCAGATCCACTTTTCTTCTCAGTCCCAATCTCCTGCCTTCTCCCATATCCTTTCATTCCCTGACCAATCAAGAATCTATCAACCTCTGCCTCAAATATACATCTACATAATGACTTGGCCTTCACAGCTGCCTGTGGCAAAAAAATTCCACAGATTCACCACTCCAGCTAAAGAAATTCCTGCTCATCGCCATTCTAAAAGGATGCTCCTCTATTCTGAGGCTGTGTACTTTGGTCTTAGACTCCCCTCATCATAGGAAATACCCTCTCCACATCCACTCTATCAAGGTCTTCCACCATTTGCTAGTTTTCAATGTCACCTCCTCATTCTTCTGAATTCTAGAGAATGCAGGCTCAGAGCCATCAAACACTCTTCATGTGACAAGCCATATAATCCTAGAATCATTTTTGTGAACATCTTTTGAACCCTCTCCAGTTTTAGCACATCCTTTCTAAGATAAAGGGCCCAGAACTGTTCACAATACTCCAAGTGAGGCTTTCCCAGTGCTTTATAAAGTTTCAACATTACATCCTTGCTTTTATATTCTAGTCCACCTGAAATTAGTACTAACATCACATTTACCCTTCTCACCACAGACTCAACCTATAAATTAACCTTTAGGGAATCCTGTAGAAGGACTTCCAAGTCCCTTTGCACCTCAGGTTTTTTTTTGTATTTTCTCTCCATTTAGCAAATAGTCAACCCATTTATTTCTTCTACCAAAGTGCATGACCATACACTTCCCAACATTGTATTCCATCTGCCATTTCTTTGCCCATTCTCCTAATTTGTCTAAGTCCTTCAATTTCCTCAAAACTACCTGCCCCTCCACTTATCTTCATATCGTCTGCAAATCCTGTAACAAAATCATTGATTCCATCATCCAAGTCATTGACATATAAATATGGAACTCAGGCCATACCCTTGGCTGTACAAAGAATGTGGAACGCTGCAGGGGTCATTACAGTATCTGTTTTCAATACTAACACTCAAAGACAGACTCTCTGCAGCAATTCAATGCTGGATCAGTACTAGTTACCTAACACCCAAATTTGCTGCACAGTACAGCAGAATGTGTAAGGTTTCACAACAATTTCCCACTTCACTCCATGTGCAATGCTATAATGACTCCCTTTTGTGCTGATTCCTTTAGGGTATCTCATTCATGGGGACACACTCTGAGTGGTAAGAATATTAGTGCATTTATTGTTCCTGTCAAAGCACTGCATGATAACAGTTCTCTGGGAACTCAGCATGGGAAAGCAATGGAAAATTCTGCAACTGTCTCATGAGATAAGATTACCATAAAGAAGCATTTCAATTTGAGTGCTGAAGACAGAATCTATAAAAGATTAGCAAAGCCCTTACAGCAGAGAATCAACGCAAAGCAAAGGCGTTCTGCGGATTTCTAACGCTGTGTGGGCACAGACCGTTTGGAGCATTCTTCGGGTGTTCAACATACATTATTCACCTAGCAGTGTGACGCTCGGGGATTCGGAGTTCAGAGTTCAATTGTGACATCATTTGTTAGAAGTCTTTAGGAGCTATGTGTTTCTCTGGGTGCTCCAGCTCCCTCCCACAGTCCAAAGACATAGTGATTAGTTGGTTAATTGGCCATTATAGTTAGGCTAGGGTTAAATCGGGTTTGCTGGGCAGCATGTCTCGAAGGGCTGGAAGGGACTTTTCAGCACTGTATCCCAATAAATAATTAAATAATTGACTTCCCATGTCTTTAATAAACTTAGTGCATGACTGACATGCAAACACTGTGAGGAATATGTTACTGAACACATTGTGCATGGAGTGCTGAGCAGGTCTCAGGCTTCAGTGCCCCATAACGTGAGGCGCAGGTGCCTGATGCACAGAAGCTCAATGGGGGATGAAAATCACATTTCCACTCATATTTGCAATAAAATCAGATTAGATCTGCCTCTAATAGACGAGTTAACAAATGATTTTAGTGCTCTTGTGGTCAAGCAGATCCAACTGAGTTGGAATTATATCGGAAAATCTGTCCTGCTAATCGTCAGAATTTAGGCCCTCAGTAAATGCGCGGTTAAGTTTTAAATTTCCGTTGCAATGAATATAAGTTTGTTTTAAACTAATACTAACACAAACGCTTTCCTCTTCATGAGCTTTGTACTCAGTAGCTGCTTTGAATCCAATAAAACTAGGAATCAAAGCAGCTTGGTATAAAAAGCTATTTCCATCCAAGACCTGCCTCATGACATTATAAGTGAAATAACTTCCTATTTCTCACCAGATTTAAAGTAAATGACCATTCAATCAGAGAGATTTGGTCAAACATCTATAACAGAAGAGCAAATTCCCAATAGTAAAGAACGACTGCAAAGGAGTAGGCACTTTGTGCATTTCTAACTTTATATGACATTAGCCATCTGAAGCTTTGATAAAGTATTCTAAATTCAGTATTGGCTTAGTGACCTTAATGTGCTATTCATGTTCTTAATAAATTCAGTATTTAACTGATGCAAAGGTTTCGGGGAGGAACATTTTATCATGTACATTGTGTGTGGGCTGCTGAGCAGGCCTTCGGCTGTTCTGATGTAATAAGTGTAACTGTTCTTTCAGAATGCTTCATTTCCAGTAAAGCATATTGGAAAGTCTTAAGGTCATCAGCATCTCTGCATGAAGCAAGTCTTACTTTATCCCATTGTAGCAAAGGGAAACATTGGGACATAAACACCTGGCAGCCTGGTGTTGGGAGGAGGAAGGAATCTGTAGCTCTTCAAATCTAATTCTGTGTCGAATTGCTTACAACTCCTGGCCAGGCCTGAATGCAGGCTTGCATGCTTCTTTATGACATAGGAGGCTATTTGGCCCATTGAATTTATGTCACTTAGCTCTGTGTGCAATTTTGGGCTTCATATCCAAGGAAGGATGTGCTAGCTCCAGAAAGGGTCCACAAGAATGATCCTGGGAATGAAAAGGTTAACATGAGGAATATGTGATGTTTCTGGTGTACTCGATGGAATTCAGAAGGATGAAGAGGCATCTCAATAAAACTTAATAGAAAATGAAAGACCTAGATAGAGTGGACATGGAGATGATACTTAAATAAGTAGGAGAGTGTTGGTTCCAAAGGTACACACTCTGAATAAAGAAGCATCCCTTTAAGTCTGAGATGAGGAGAATATTCTTCAGCAAGAAGGCAGGGGATCTATGGAACTCATTACCACAGAGGGCTGTGAAAACCAAGTCATTGGTGTCATGTTTTTAACTACAACAACTAATTGAATGCAAAACACGGGAACTGGGACACATTTTATCTGCTTCATTTCACTTTAGTGGAGGGCGCTCATATGACATGGGCGCATAATGAAACTTGTGGTGGTGTATGCCACTCACATATTTCTGACGTATAACCTGTAATGAATTATGTGACTAAATAAACAAGGCTTAATCAAACGATATACAGTTTGTATGTACAACATTATTCAACTGGCATTGAAATACTAAATACACAATTTAAGGAATTTTTAAAGCAGAGAGTGACACCTTCTTGACTGGTAAAGGGGTTAAAGGTTACGGGAAGAAGTTGAAAAAAGATCGCTATGAATGTCTGGCAGAGGAGACTCTCCTGGACCCATCATATAAATGCAATCGAAAAGGATTCTGGGAGATTCAGCATGAAGTCAAAAACCTTGACAAACTTCTATAGACGTGTAGTGGAAAGTGTACTGCTTGGCTGCATTGTGGCTTGGCATGGGAACACCAACGCCTTTGAGCAGAAAATCCTATCATTGGTAGTGGATTCAGCCCAGTACATCATGGGTAAATCCCTCCCAATCGTTGAGCACATCTACATGAAATGCTGTCAAAGGAAAGCAGCATTCATCACCAAAGATCTTCACCACTCAGGCCATGCTCTTTTCTCACTGCTGCCGTCAGGTAGAAGGTACAAGTGCCTCAGAACTCACCCCAACAGGTTCAAGAACAGTTACTACCCCTCAATCATCAGGCTCATGAACAAAAGAGGATAACTACTCTCATCTACTGAGATGTTCCCACAAATAATGATCTCATTTTATTGTATAATGTAATGCACTCAGTATTTATTGCTATTTATTTATATTTGCTGTTGCACAGTTTGTTGTCTTCTATGCTCTTGCACTTTCATTGATCCTGTTTACAGTTACTATTCTATAGATTTACTGAGTATGCCCGCAATAAAAAGAATCTCAGGGATGTATGTGGTGACATGTATGCACTTTGATAATAAATTTTACTTTAAACTTTGAACTTCGATAATATATGGAACAGTGGTAAAGCTTCAAGTGCTGCGGTCTCATAGCTCTGATCACCTGACCTCTAATGTAGTCTGTAGAATTTCCAAGCTCTCCTGTCTGATAATGATTCTGGCATATGTGGCTGGGCATCAAGGCCATTACTGATTACATAAAAGTACTAGTATAACAGTATTGTACTAGTGTCACATCCCTCCCTGATGCTCTAAGCAACTTATATGCATACTTCAAGGCATGCAACACAATGCCAGTCACAAAAGATACACTTCTTTCAGGTGAGCCCTCATTGTCAGTAACAGCAGCAGAATTCATAATTGACTTACCCTTGCCCACGACTGGGGAGGCGATCTATCTTACAGGTGTAGAGTGAAAAGAACAAGGGCAGGAAAAAATGGAGCCTCGGGTACCTGAGATAGAGGGAGTGTGCTTTCCAGTGGATTTCTGGATATATCCAAACAAGGAAAGTACTGTCGTGTGAATAGATATACTTAGTAAAGAAGGTGCTGTCAAAGATTCAGGATGGATTACATGGACAAGTCACGGTCAGAAGACATGCAAGGTTCATAGGACTGACAACATGGCCACAGTAGCTTTGATCAGCAGGGACTGGGGCCATTATGATATATCAAGAGATCACAGGGGTACGGTTTGAATACAAGCAAGATTGTGAACCAGTCTGAATAGAGCTGATTAGAGTAGAGTCATGAAATCCACATATTCATATCCCAGACATAAATAGAAGCCAGGGTTCGCACTAAAAGATGGTCTCAATGGGATGAGTTGTTTTAAAGTAGGACACATCACGTAAGATAAACAGGTCTTATAATTAGAATTCTATATTAAAAGATTTGAAGTTGAGAAAGCTCAGAATATGTAATATTGGTTGATGTGGGTCTGGTTGAATATTTGCTTGCCTATGATCAATAACTTCCAGCATTCTTTGTTTTAAATCCTTAAGGTCTACTATTTTTAAAGGTGGTTGTGAATGTGTATTTAAAGATGTTTTGCTGAATGTTTAAACATTAAGAAAAAGTAATTGAAACATGAATGGTTTGATTTCAAAATATGTGTGAGGAGTGACCACATGCAAGTTCACTTGGGTGAGAGAAAGGGAGAGAGAGAGAAAGAGATGGAGAATGTATGAGTGAGTGATACAAAATCTGTCAGGTGTTTGTTAAATTTGCATTGGAAATTAATCCAAGAGGAAGATTTTGATACTTGATGTGAAATGAATTTACTGGATGTCTTAGTTAAGAAGAAGTCTCTTAGAAATTATGTGAATGTGCATGTGTGTGTGGGGGGGGGGGGGCAGCCATCTATATTTTCTTTTCCTCTGTTTTTTTTTGGAATTTTTTGTGTATTAAGTGTTTGTTCCATGTATTTTACAGTTATTTGCAAAGCTTCAGAAGCAAGTGTTAAGTTCTGTAACTTGAAAACCTTAAACTAATTCAAAGGAAGACACAGGAGTCCAAAATGTGGGTCTTACACAACTGGAAGAGAAGTGCAAACGTGGATTTTTGTTTTGCTTCATCTGTTTTTTTAGGCTTGTGTCTATTTATTTATTTGCTTTGGGATTGATATTGGAGAGACCCTGATTCCATAATGGCCATGTGGAATCCAGGTTAAGGTGACGGAAATATGAGTGCCTCCATTCCAAATATGGGATTCCCACATCTAGAGAGAAATTGGCCATTTGTACATACCGGTACTCATATTGAGAATTTGAAATTGATATTGTTGAAGGGAGAATGGAATTCTTGGGCAATGACTTGAAACATTGCTTTTCTTAGCAAAAACAATGTTCTGCAAGGTTAAAAATATATATGTGGGGTACTGAATAAGTTTTGCTTCTTTTAAAAAGAACTTTGCAAGTTGAGACATAGTCACAGTATGTGTCTCGTAAGATGCAAATGAGCATCCAGGATTCAGGTCATTCCTGTCTCCTAGAATGCAAATGTGGAATGTGCTTGAAGTCTAGAATATGTCTGCTAAAATGCAAATGAGAGTCCACCTTTGCTGACTATAGAAAACCAGAGGGAGATGGCAGTCCAAGTAAGTCAGCCTGCTAACAATCTCATTACAGGAAACAACCATCAACCTTCTGACTGAAGAAGACCTGCGAATGAAAAGGAATGGGAGCACAAATCCAGAAGACACGGAGAACATGACAGCAACCTGTGAATAGTGCGTTAAAATATAACAGTGATGGTTCTTTGGAATGAAGGCTAGTTCTGGAAGGTAGATGACTAGTTATATAGATCAGAATAGAAGGATATTGGGAAAATAGATGGGAAGGATCTAAGTTTATGGCAGAGACATCAGGGGTGCCACAGGGGTGATGCAATAGAGCAAATCCCAAACCTTCCTGTGGCTCAATCTGAGGAACCAAGATTCTTGTTTTCAAATTATTCTGACAAGCTTCTGTCATGGCATGGAATGTGAACTGTTGCCTGTGAAGCTGAAACAAAGTTACTTTGTTGTTGCCCCATCCCCACACAGTAACTACTGACAGCCATGTCTGATGGTTTCTGTTATCAGACATTGAAGGGGCGAAGATAAGGATGTAATCAGAGTGCAATGGGCCAACAGGGAAGGAGGGAACAAGTGCACAATTGACAAAGCTGCATTTTAAAGACTGATTAGTATCATTAAGACAAATGTGTCCAAGAAGAGGATGTGATCAAGTTTCTGGAACATATTATTGCCATCTCTGCTTGGTCTTGTAGATAGCAAGTTAGGGATGATGATAGTTTAAGTGTAGCTACATAAACACATAATATGTGAGTAACTGGGGAAGGGATCCAAAGTGAAGGGCATTTTTGCTGTCCTACTTAATTTGTTCCTCTTTAAAGTCTGGCTTTCCTGGGCCAGATTTCTGTCCAGGGACCAAGAGTATATTAAGGAGTATTCTGGAGTTTTGTGAATATACAGTAAGAGATATTAATTCAAGCAAGAATCAGTTTTCAGTTCTAAGTGCAAATTGTAAGTTGCAAGCTGCAAATTGAAATTAAAAGCACGTCTATGCAATAAACAATACTGCCTGCTGGAGATATAGTTTGCAAAATCATGACCATGAGATGCTTGCAAATACATCAGTCAAATGTTAAGACAATGGTCTTGTATTAAATGGTCTGCATCAATCCACCATGTAAGTACAGTAATGGATTCAAGTAATTTGCACCATTGTAAACAAGTTTACAGAAGCTTGCAGACTGGAATGATGCTATCACTTAACTCTATCAATAGTTGGGCTCCTGGCTTTCTCCTCAGATGTTTTTGGAATATTTGTGTTAATTAGTTTCTCTGAGCAAAGGAGAAAATTCCCACCCATTTTCCTGATATCTATCTATCCTGATCCATATAAGTAATCACCTATCTACAAGAAACAGCCTTCATTACAAAGAACCAACACTATTATTCATGGAACACACACAAAATGCTGGTGGAACGCAGCAGTCCAGGCAGCATCTATAGGAAGAAGCAGTCGACGTTTCGGGCCAAGACCCTTCGTCAGGACTGAAAAGGAATGGGAGCACAAATCCAGAAGACACAGACATGCAACCTGTGAATAATGTGTTAAAATATAATGGTGAAGGCGAGTTCTGGAAGGTTGCTGCCTCACTCTTTCCTTAAAGTTCTGATATCTCTTCTCATTACTGGATTTCCAACTAGTTGCCCATTTTCTATCCTGTAAGCTTGGAGTTATATTGTCCCACATATTCCTTGGGCTTTAACTGGTATGCATATGTCTTTGGGGTGCAAGTAATGAATTATTTGATGAATTATTCTAACTTACACCAAAATTCTGCATTCCCATACACCACTCTAAGTGAGGGCAATTCACATAGAATGCTTTGTTTTTCTCCTGGGTAGAAGGACTGTTGGATGATAGTGTGTGGATGGCTGGGATCATTGGGGTTCTAAGCCTGCTATTGTCTTGTCTCTACAGGCGCCATTCCAACAGACAGTGCTGGGTATAACCTCTCCTGTTTGTGAACACTTCTCACTTGTCAGTCTCTCTCTCTCTCCCTCTCTCTCTCTCTCTCTCTCTCACTCCTTCAATCCATCCAGCTATGCTTGTACACTCCTTGGCCTTTCCAATGTTCCTCTGCGCTCCAGATCTTAACACACTTGGCATTGGCCATTCACTGTACAACCTTCTCAGGTTTATGGAGAATATACTCTGCAAGTTATCCCCTCTTCATAATGGAGCACTTGATGTTGTTCTATCCCTTTTATATAGAAAGTTAAATATTTCTGCACTATTGCTCATTTTAGGCTTTGAGCCTCAGGTCTACCTACACAAAATCAAACACAAACAATTCGCTGAACGAGTATACATGCACCCTCTAGTGTCCCAAATGGTATCTCCCACACTACACAAATTTTCTCAATAGCTACGCTACACTTAATCTGTTACTCACCGAATGAGTATGCACATTCTGCTCTGCTGTCCTGAATAGTCAGTGATCAACTTTCACAACTGGTGGCCCTGTCTCAACAAACTACTTGGACCCTTACTCAAAACACACACACACACACACACACACACACACACACACACACACACACACACACACACACACACACACACACACACACACACACACACACACACACACACACACACACACACACACACACACACACACCCTAACCTTGCACATCTACCTGTCCAGCTCTTTGTCAGCTCCTTTTTGATACTTCGTGACCCCATGGTCATTGTCTTAGCAGATCTAAGCATGAGGTGTCCCAGTCAGAAATACTCACTCTCCTTAGACTGCTAAGATTGTGGACCATGTCATTGGGTCACCAATATATCCTGGAGAGGTCCTCAAATGTTATGAGTGTGATTGTGGTGACTCAACAGGAGAGACTAGAGTTGTGGATATAAAAGTCCTTTTTCATCATGACTTTCTCTTGGAGACACACTTGCTGGAGGCTCCCAAACCTAAATGTACTCTTTTATATCCTTCAGATCATTAGATGATTCAATACAGTTTCGATAGTTACAATGACATTGTTTACTTCAGTAGTTTGAGTTGGCAATGCTTCCTATGAATTACATAGCTACAGAACGAGAAACTGTAATGTACTTAATATTTCAGTAAAATCTGAGTAATATTGTAAATATATTGTTTGATTAAGCATTGATTATTCATTTGTTGTTGTTGTTGATTGCTGTCAAGTCGTCAACGACTCATGGCGACCCTATGGATAGTGTTATCCATAGCATTTTCCTGACAAGATGCAGAAGTAGATTGCCAGGCCTTTCTTCCGCACAGATACTGCTGGGTTGGGACCCAGCCGGATTCACTCAGAACCATCCACCTCAGAACCCAGTGCTGATACCACTACACCAGGGGTCACCAACCTATTTTGCACCGCAGACCGGTTTAATATTGACAATATTCTTGCGGACTGGCTGACGGTGGGGAGGGGGGGGGGGGGGGCGGAGGTGTTAAACGTGACTGGAATACAGCAATACTCAAAGGAGGTTCCTTATGTCCAGTCTATTCCACAATTTAGTTTATGGGTCTATCAGCACTTGGCTCTGTCCCGCTTGCTCACGTTTTTTCCGCTCAGAAAACTCAACAGGTTTGTCTTTAAGTGCAAGGTGCTTAGACTCAAAGTACCAAAACAGTTTTGAGGGCTTCATTGCCTCATTAGACAGCCTCTGGGCCCGAACTCCAGCCTCCACCTGCCTGCTGCCAGACGCCTTGGCTAGGTGCGGCTGATCGTGGGTGGGGTGAGAGGACAAGGTAAGGGCCGGAGGTCCCTGTGCTGGGGTCACGGTGGTCTCAGTCCGGACAGAGTGACTGACCGAGCAAGGAGTGTGACAGGGCGTGTGCCCGCCCCCCTTGTAGAATCTATCGGACGACAAAAGTCTGGCTCGAGGAATGACTTTCAGTAGATCACAGCAAGGTAGCTGCTCTACCACTTATGAAACCCTGAGCCCAAAGTAGGTTGTCTGTGAATATTTTAGCACCGGGTTCCCCACGAACATTCGGTGTGGTAAACAGGTTTAGAGGCGGCTCCCATCTGTCCGCGCTCCAGGCCAGTAGCAACGGCACTTCTCACCGGCTGCGCTAGGCGGCGGTTACCCAAGGCCAACCAGTGATCCCTGGCACTAGGGTATCACTGCGTTTAGGCGACTGATGACCTCGCGTGCATTCAAGTTCAACAGTGGGCATGACAGGGAATGAGGAATGGTGCAGCTGACTCATATTGTTTCATATTGCCAAATTATATTATTTCCTCACGGCCCGGCAGCACATGCTTTGTGGCCCGGGTACCGGTCTGTGGCACAGTGGTTGGGGACCACTGCACTACACAACCGGCCAGCCCACCGATTTGTTTGCATAATTATATATAAAGAGTACGTGAATGGCATATATTATTATGCCACCACATCATATGTGAGTGCCTCACTAAAGAAAAGGAAAGAAAAACTAGACAAAGTAGAAGGAAGAAGTAGACAAACTTATTCTGGTTCCTATGTTTTTATCTTGATTAGTTTCTAGAGCTACAAAACATAACACTGGCGACAAGGTAGTTTTAAAACAACCTGACATGCTGAACTACCTGTTGAAATGCAGCACATTTTTCTGAGAGAGACATTCGAATTAAAAATAAAAAGGCAGAAAACAGATGAAATTGACGAACATGGTCATGGGTTCATAAAAAGTGAATACCAGGTGATAACAATAATATATTTAAAAAAGCAGAAATAGCTGGCTAGATCAGAAAGACAGACACGTTCGACTGCATAACAGTTAACTGGATGATGCATACTGAACAAACTAAGCAGTATTTTGAAGCAGATAAAAGGACTGATGAAAGATGTGTGCCAGTGTTGCTGATTGTAGTGGGTAGAAAGACATACAGCTTGCTTAGAAGTTTAACTACTCAATCAAACCAACCGAAATGAGCTTTGCTGATTTCATGAACATAATGGAGGAACATTTAGAACCAAAATCATCAAATGCAGAACACTTTAGGTTTCATAAGCAGAGTCAAAAGGAAGGGGAGTCCATTCATATCGACAAATATGATATGGCTGAATTGAAGAAATGATCCGAGTATTGTCAGTTCAGTGATGTGCTTAATGATGCACTGAGAAATCATTTAGTTTGTGGAATCTAATAAGAAAGCATTCAAAAACAGCTCCTAACTGAAGCACAACTCATATTTCAATGAGGAGTTGAAATCAATGAAAACAGCAGACAGAGATGCAATTGAGTTGCAGTCAGGAATGGAACAAAATTGTAACGTTGAAACAGAAACCTGCCCGGCTGAACAAATTGTATTACCATTGTGGCAGGGGTTTACATGCAGCAGACTTATAGAGGCCAGATAAAAATAAATAGATTCCACAGGGAAGAGAAAAAGATAAGTAGTCAAGCTGCAGTTTCAAAAAGAGCACTAACCTGCATGCTGTTGATGAAAAATCTGATAATGATGAGAATCATACTGGACTGAGTAGCCTTGAGATTCACAATGTGGAAACTAACAAGAGACAAGCAACACACACAAAATGCTGTCTATTGGCCTTACATAAAGGGTCAGATGTAGATCAGGAATGGGTGCAGGTTAAGGATGCTTTTAAACCCTGGCAACAGCTGGGGAAATCTGGGTGCATGATGAATTGAACTAGGGATGCCCCAAAGCAGCCGATGACTGTGCCTCAGCAGTCGGTATCAAAGCGCCTCTCTTCCTGGCTTAGTAGAAAGGAAATGATTCTGTCCCTGCTAACGTTTACCCTCTGGTATTCTTTATGTGTTATACAGTGAGCATTGTGACCCAGGCAGGTTGTATTCAATAACCTAGACAAAGGAACTGGTTGCCTGTTTGGCCCCTACACTGGAATGTAATGTTAATTTCAAAAAAGCAGGATGTTCCCTGTTATATGCGGACTTAGATGAATTGGATCCTGGATGGCAAATTACTCAGCCCATTGCTTACGGGTATGATCAGGGTACTGGGACCACTGCTGTTGCTATGACAACTCATATTTACAGTGTCCCAGAGGGAGAATTGAGGCCTCACATACCTTTTACCCTTTTGTGGTCACCTGGCAATAAGCAGCAGTGAATTGCCCTGGTGGACAGTGGTTATCTTATTACATGGGAATCCGGATCTACTAACAGGCGAGCGAGTGTGCATTCAGGGGTATGTGCAATCGGCTACAGATGCTGTACAAACAAAGGTATGTCTCACTATTGACAAGGGACCTCCTCTGCGCACATTTCCCAGGTACCTGAAAACATTTTGGTAATTGATTTGTTAATGGGAACTTCTATCATGACACCCTTTGGCAAATTGGCTTTTGGTATTATGAAGGTGTCTATTCTGATTGGAAAGGCAAAATAGGAACCTGTCTTTACACCCTTGTCATCTCAAATAGTAGTTGCCAAGCAATATCATATCCCGGAAGCGACATTTGAGTCCCCCGTAAACCTGGTGTCCTTCATCTGGCCTTATCCCATTACAATAGCCCTGTTTGGAAACCTGATGGTTCATGACGTATGACCATTTAACGTATTGCCAGTTAAATCGTTTTTCCCCTCCAATGACTACAGCTGTTCCAGACTTTGTAAACCTGATTGCAGAACTTTTTAGTGGGGCTCACAGTTATTGATTTGGCTAATGCTTAATTCTCCATCTCCATTGCTCAGCAGTTCCAAGGTCAGTTTGGTTTTACATGGAACAGTCCTCAGTACACTTTTACATGGTTTCCACAGGACTATATGTCCATAGTCTTACTATTTGCCATTGTGTGGTGGTACTGGATTTGCGTGAATGTGCCCTGTCACACAGCATCATAATAGTTCCCTATATAGATGATGTGCTATTGTTGGGATCCTCTCAAGAGGATGTTTCTGAAGCCTTTGTACTTTGATCAATCACATGCAATCGAGGGGATGGGAAATTGCTCCTGATAAATACAGGGACCAGTTATGACTGTTCATTTTCTTGGAATACAATGGACTAAGGGTGATAGAATAATTCCCGATAAGGTCAGAAATAAGATAGCACTCAATACAACAAAAGAAGAAGCACAATGTTGGTTGACCTTTTGGGATATTGGTGGCAACACATACCCCATTTGGCTATGCTTTTCTGATCCTTGCATGTTGTGACCAGAAGTAAATTTAGACTGCAAAGGAGGCCAACACGGCCTTACCCCTGTCACCTTGTTGAAAGGGCCTCCCCTTTGAATTGCGAGTTCCTGTTAAAGATGTCGTGGGTGTTTGGAGACTGTGGCAGAATGTGAAAAAGAATATGTCTCTGGGTTTCTGGTCCTGATAGTTTCCTAATGCTGCCACCAGATCACTGGATTTGAGAAGCCTTGGATTTTATAGAGACTGAAACACAGCCGGAGATTCTCTCATGTCTCTATGTCCTGTTCTTCCCATGATGGGATGGATCTCTCTGGCAGAACATGCACAACAGTGTTCAGATAGAGTCATAGTGTCATCGAAAAATATAGCACAGAAACAGGGCTTTCAGCCAACCTGGTTCATGCCGAACCTATTAAATTGCCTACTCTCATTGATCTGGACCATAGCCCTTTACACCCTGTCCATCCATGTACCTGTCCAAGCTTCTCCTACATGTTGAAATTGAGCTCACATTAACCACTTGTGCTGGCAGCTTGTTCCACACTCTCACAACCCTCTGAGTGAAGAAGTTTCCCCTCATATACCCCTTAAACTTTTCACCTTTCACACTTAACCCATGACCTCTGGTTATAGCCCCACCCAACCTCAGTAGAAAAAATGCTTGCATTTTTTCCTATCTATACCCCTCATAATTTTGTATACCACTATCAAATCTCCTCTCAGCCGTCTATGTTCCAAGGAATAAAGCCCCAACTTTTTCATTTATTCCTTATAACTCAGGTCCTCCAGATTAACATCCTTGTAAATTTTCTCTGTACTCTTTCAAACATGTTTACATCTTTCCTGTAAGTAGGTGACAAAACTGCACACAACCAGTGTCCTACACAACTCAATACAACATTCTATCTCCTGTACTCAATAGTTTGATTTATGAAGGCCAATGTGTCAAAAGCTTTACCACCCTATCTACCTGTGACACTATTTTCAACGACATTAGTTTTCCCCCAGTCCACCAGTACCTCACCTGTTGCTAAGGATGAGTTAAATATCTCTGCCGGCCCCCAGCAGTTTCTGCACTTGCCACCTGCAGGGCTTGAGGGAACACCTTGGCAGGCCCTGGGGATTTATCCACCCATATTTGCTTTACCATTTATGGCATTGTGATCACCTGATGCAAAGTGTTCCCTACACAAACTTCTTTCACTTTCCCAGTCTCATTTCTTAATAGCAGATCAAGTCTAACACAGTCTCTCATTGGGACTTCATCGTACTGATTAAGATAACTTTCCTGAACATATTTCACAATCTGTTCCATCTAGTCCTTTTACAGTATGAGATTCCCAATCAATATGTGAGAAGTTAAAATCACCTACTATAATAGCCCTATGTTTCTTGCAATAGTCTGTGATCTCTCCTCAAAATTTGTTCCTTTAAATCCCTCAGACTGTAGGGGTTGGGATCTGTAATATATCTCCATTAACATGGTCATACCTTTCTTATTTCTCAGTTCAATCCATAACACCTCACTAGACGACTTCTCCAGTCTGTCCTGACTGAGCACTGCCCTGACTTGTAACACCACCACTCCACCTTTAAGGCCTCCTGCTCTGTTCCATCTAAAACAACACAACCTCGTAATATTGAGCTGTCAGCCCTGTCCCTCCTACAACCAAGTCTTAATAGCTACAATATCATAGTTCCAGGTGTTGAGCGATGCCCTGAGCTCATCTGCCTTTCCTGCGATACTTTGTGCATTGAAATGTATGCAGCTCAGGTCATTGGCCACACCATGCTCAACTTTTTGATTCTACGCTTTGTCTGAGGTCTCAACAACATCTGTCTCCACAACCTCTCCACTATCTGTTCTGGCACTCTGTTTCCGATTCCCCCTAGTTAAACTCCAGTTTAAATTCCACTGTGTAGGACTAGCAAACCTTCCTGGCAGGATGCAAGGCCCCTTCCAGTTTGGTTTCCAGTGCACTATGCATGAAACTGAAGAAGCCCGTATTTATACTGATTCTTGGGCTGTAGCTGATAGTCTTGCTAGCTGGTTGCTCTGGTGGAACCAGCAGTCTTATACTATTATGGGGCATCCCTAATAGGGAGTGGAGTTATGGAAGGACAATTTGAATCGATCACTGCTCGTTACCATTCCAGTTTACCATGTTGACATCTATTTGAATAATGAATTACCAATAACAAAATTTAAAAACATTTCTGTCAAACTTGCTTCTGTTGACACGGTGACATCTAGCCCTCAGCCTCAAATAGAATTATTGCCACTTGCTCAGTGGGCCCATGAGTCTTCTGGTTATCTGAGGGTACTGAGTGCCATGGAGTGGTCTAGGCAGCAAGGATTATTCCTTCGCATTGATATACAGTAGCTCGTACAGCAGTAAGGAGCTGCCTTTAGAAATTACGAGTTGACAGTTTTTAAAATGACCCTTGGCTGTCATTTGCCATGGTAATGCTCCTGCTCAGATTTGGCAAATAGATTATGTCATTTCCCTTCCTTTACAGAAGCGATTTCAATATCTCCTTATTATGGTGGGCACTTACTCTGGTCTTTTGATTGTAATCCTTTCTCTTAAAGCTAATCAGGATGGTATCCTGTAGGGATTAGAACATCTTATTTCTGCCAGTGGTGATCCCCTTGAAAATCAATCCAATAACGGTTTGAACCTTCATGCGTTCCAACGCACAAGAATGGGCTGTTCCTAATGGTGTATTGTGGGTCTTCCGGTGCCCACTATTACCCTCAGGCCAGTGGGCTGATTGAATGAATGAATGGCCCATTAAAACAGCAAATTTATTTACTTACTCCTGCCTTTATCTTATCTGGATGTTTACCTGTCTTTTCTGTGCTTTGTATCATTTGAACAACCACACCCTGAAAGGCGGTAAATCCCTGTTGTACTGACAGGACAATCTATCCATTTCGTTCCCCATGGCACAACTCAGCGAGCTGATAAAAGCTGATTCAGTTCTGCAAAGGGGGTGAAGTTTTCGTGACATACCCATCTTCCCCTCCAGTGGAGGGTGAGTTTATAGCTGATGGACGATGAAATCCATACTGGGTGATGGTATGAGGAGAGATCCATCCTGTGTGTGTAGATAAGGGTAAACTAACTAAGAGAGAATGAAAACATTTTAAACCATCTCTCTGCTTTTGTTTTTAAAGGTTCCTGCTGGTATGTCGCTGTGTTCAGTTTTAATGCTTGACTTGTGTTTTGTTGGATGTCAGGCTTATGTTGAGACCCGCCTAGCCTCTGATAACCCTGTGATTTGTGAAGATGATATTATTTTTTCGGCAAAAGGTATACAGTACATTACATAATATATGCCAGTTGGGGGCCTGTACGTGTGAGGGAATGTTATAAACCTCAGAGTGACTGGCCTCATAAACCTTTTTCCTGTGAAACAAGTGCCAGATTGATTGTAATTTGATTCTTGCATCCCTGATCACAATGTGATGTTTGTAAATCTTACTCATTCTGTTCAATTTGTCAACAAGATGCCCCTTGGGGAAGAGGACATATATTTTAATGTGAATGTTGTTAATCATTGAGCTGTATAATTTTTCATATTTTAATAATTGTGATCATATTAGTTTTAATCATTCAAGAGATATTAATATGTATTCGTCATTTTAAGCAGAGTTTTCAATGTGTTTTTCACCTGCTAGACATTCAAGAGGTGCAATATGTCACTTTAAAATATGTAAAACATTGGATGAATGTCTGATTAGTTCAAAATGACTGCTTGTGGGTAATGTTTGAAGAGTGTCCGTACAGTTAACAGTGTTAATGTCTATAGAGTGTTTGTTGATAACAGCTGGATTCTTTCTTAGTCTCAGGCACCATTCACATCAGGATGCCTGTTTATGACTAAATGTCTGTTGGTCACTTTGAGAGCTCAGTTGATGTATTCTTTCTTAGATGTTGCATTAGAGCTTATTGTCTATATGTAATATTAATGTTCTTTTGTAAGTCCAAAGGAACGTTATGTACTATGAGATAACGGGGAGTGACCATTAGAGTGTCTAATTAATTTATGAGGATTGTGTTAATGGACAGAGGGTGTGGTTGAAAAAAGATATGCTATGCTGAGACAAAAGAGCGAAGAGTTTGTCTGTTTCTGGATGTCCCTCTGCACTTGTGGAACTCGTATTTATTGGGGGTGCTTTTCCTGGTTTTGTCATACTTCAACCGAGGGCCGGAAATCACGGTTGATGCCTAGGACTCAGGGGTGAGTTGGAATTCAGAATTCCTCTGAAAACAGCAACAATCAAGTGGTGACTAAGAACCGTGAGATATGAAAGCTTAGTGAATTGTTACATAGCATTTTGTGTGGTTTATTTGTGATTCTATTTAATGACAATAGCTTAGGCTTAAGTTACTTTGTTGTGCTTGTATGCTTATTATCAAAAGTTCTGGATGCTTTAAACATTGGGTCTGATTAATCCAGCCCTTTACAATCCCCCACTCTGGTTGATGGGCTTTCAATCATATCTTCCTCTCCTGGACTTCTGCCCTCACCCCTGCTTTCCAGACAGAACTGTGATAGAGTTGCCTTGGTTCTGCCCTGGCACCCAACCAACCTTCTTATCCATAACAGTATCCTTTGTTATTTCTGTCAGCAATAACAGGATCCTACCAGATTCAACTTTCTGCAGGGGAATTCTCTGTTTTGCTCATTCATGTTCACTCAGCTTTTCCAATCCCCAGCACTTCCCTCTGCAATGGTAGGATGTACCACACATGTTCCTACACCTCTTCCCAGGTTTCTCCAGCACTCCTGGCCACCCCAGCCCTGTGTCACTCAATTTTGCTCCACTCTCTCAAATGGTCCCACCTGCCATCACACCTCCTTTGTCTGGTTCTGTTCATCACCTTCCCTTCCTACTTTATCAAATACAAGCACCTGCAGCTTTTATGTCTCCACTTAACAATATCCAGCCCCTGAATCCACCATCATCTCCTTCTCATCAAGCTGACACCTGCATATAAAGCTCCTTCACTTGGCATCTTCTGGATAAATTATGAAACCATATATTTCACTTGTTTTATGCATTTTGCATTTGTTTTTCATCTTGAATGTGACTTTGGAAATGTTGGAGCTTGTGATTTGAAGTGTGGAGATGGTTTGGGTATCTCAGCACTCTGCAGTCTCCAAGAGTATTCTGGGAGGCGGATGCAGCGTGCACGTGCAAGAGGATCGATGTGTCTCTTCTGTTTTTGTTCGTTGTTGTGTGGGGAGAAGGGATTTGAGGGCTGATGATAGTGCTGCCATTCTTTTCTTTTTTGATTTATTGGCTGTCCGGAGAAGAATTTCAGAGATGTATACTTCAATAATAAATAAACCTTTGAAACCTTTGATCCTCTCCTTGTGTAACCTGGCATCAGTTGCTCCTTTTATTTATTCTCCTTATCTGCTTCTATCTGTCACCCACCAGCTACTGTTTCCCAACACAACCTATCTGCCTCTCCCTCCCCTCCAGGCTCTGCCTGTCCACTAACCCCTCATCAGATAATTCCACCTATCGCCTGCCAGCCCACGTCTCATCCTTCTGTCTCACTCTTACATACTGGCCATCTCCCTCTACACTCTCGGCCCTGATACAGGATTTCAGCAGATACTGTCTGATCTGCTGTGTCCTCCAGCATTACAGCATCTGAAGTCTTGTGTCTCCATGACTAAGGTCAATGGAAAATCTGACCACCTACTTCCCGTCGCTGTTCACCTTTGTGACCTGGATAGGATTTCCGTGTCAGGGACATGTGTGATGATGTCATTCTCTAAGCATTGTTAATGAATTGAGATCACATTTTCCTGACTTCTTCTTCTTAACCTCATCACCCCTACTGGGACATAAGTCACCGATAGGAGCTCATTGCCAGTGCTCTCTGCCCTGGATCAGTCTTTCAGATTGTCCCCAGATGTAGCCCATCTGCAAAGATCCTTCTTCTCCTAGAGACGAGGTACTTGGAACTTCTGTTACTGTTTCTGTAGCACTGGGTTTTTACAAGCCACATGCTCTACCCTCCTCCTCTTGCAGCCGGGCTTGGGAACACTCATGGTGGAGTTTGTTTTAACCTATCAGTTCCCGCCCATTAAGCTGTGGGACACTCTAGCAGCATGGAAATGGCAAACCATAAGTATAATATTTACCTGTTATTGGGCCCTGCCTCAGCCCCTTTCTCCCCCCCCCAACACAACTCTCATCACCACATAACTTGCCCATTTACACTTCACACTGAACTCCAGCTTATCCCTACTACTTCACCCTTTCCCCCATCCCACAAATTGTACCTCATGTATACACCGCCACTCCCAACTCCATTTTAAGGAAGATTAGAAGTTGTAGCCAAATCTGCTGGAGATAACATTGTAGAAGTTGAGAAACATTCTATCTACGGTAAAATCAGATTGAATATTATTTTCAAATAAAAATCCAGAAAACAACAAATTTTATATTAGAAATAATGACTTACATAGATTTTGATATTTCTGTTATGTAATAAAGTAATTGATTTTTGTTGCCAATTTTTGATCAGCTACAGCAAGTATTTAATTTTTCTAAACTCACACCCACATGGTGATCTGAATAAGACCGGATTCTTTAATAGGATCAACGACCAAGGTAATTATAGAGGATGAAAAGAATGATAATGAGTCAGTGGTTGTTTGCCATTTAGATTAGATCTTGATGTAGTCACCTTCCTGTACACAACAATTATTCTTTCTTAGGCAACACGAGTGAATCTGCAGATGCTGGAAATAAATAAAAAACACAAAATGCTGGTGGAACTCAGCAGGCCAGACAGCATCTATGGGAGGAGGTAATAATGACGTTTTGGGCCGAAACCCTTCATCAGGAGTGAAGTAACATGGGATGGTCGAGGGGGGATAAGAAGTGGGGGGAGGGATAAAATAGAGAGCTGGCAAGTGATAGGCTGGAGGGAAATGGGCTGGGGGAAGGTGGAGAATTATGGGAAATAAAAGAGAAAGAAAGATAGGGCTGGGGGGAGAGATTATAGTGAGGGGGGAAAAAGAGAGAGAAAGAGAACCAGACTAAAATAATAGATAGGGATGGGGGTAAGGGTGGGGGGCAGGGGTATCAACGGAGGTCAGTGAGTTGGATGTTCATGCCGGCAGGAAGGAGGCTACCTAGGCGGGAGATAAGGTATTGCTCCATCGACCTGCGTGTGGCCTCATCTTGACGGTAGAGGAGGCCATGGACAGAGTTAATACCAGCCTTGTACACATTATTTCTTGCTTGTGCGATATCCACTTTCTTAAATGTTGATTGACTTAAAACATCATTCCATAAGTACCCAACACCCTGTCTGAAGTTTGGTATTTTCTGCATTTCCTGGTTTATTTCAGATATCTAGTCATCATCATTATATACTGTAACGTATGACATAGGCGATCATGGTACCATGACGATGCTAGTTCTTGACAATTTTATCTACAGAAGTAGTTTGCCATTGCCTTTCTTCTTGGCAGTGTCTTTAGAAGATGAAAGACCCAAACCATTATCAATACTCTTCAGAGACTGCCTGCCTGGCATCACTGGTTGCATAGCTAGGACTTGTGATATGCACCAGCTGCTCATACAACAATTCACGACCTGCTCCTGTAGCGTCACGTGACCCTGATTGGGGGGGCTCAGTGGATGCTACAACTTGCCCAAGGTGACCTGCAAGCTAGTGGAGGGAAGGAGTGCCTTACACCTCCTTTGGTAGAGAAGTAGCTCCACCTCACCACCTGAAGATATCAGCATTATTTTGCTTCTTTCTTGAAATAGTCATTCTTTCTGAGTTATCCCTCTTTATTGCTACTTTTTCCTTTGAAGAGATTTTCACAACCATGATGCATCATCAATAACTCACGCCGAGACTTAGGAAGTGAGATATCGGCTTTTATTGACTGAAGAACAACACTACATCCTGGGGAAAATGAGGGAGAGCAGCAGGCCACAGTCGCCTTTATACAGGGGTCTGTGGGAGGAGCCACAGGGGTAGTCAGCAGGGTCTTGGGAGGAGCCACAGGAGCAGTCAGACAGGTATATCTAGTTCACCACAAACCATTTCTCCTTGCAAAACATTCCATTTCCAGAACAATTTATCCAGCCCAAATTTTAATCTGGCATATGCCTTTTGCTAAGCCTAGGCGTTAGCCTTCGCCAGATCTGCCTCACATCTGCCCACCGAGTCTATGCCATTGTACAGAATGATCCTATTTCCCCTGTTTATTTCGCTGCCATCTAATATCTCCATACAGCCACCTGCTCCAAAGCATTTTTGCTGCAACACAAACATAAGGGATAATTTACTAGCTGATAAACCTATCTTCGAGAAGTGGGGAAATTTTAAAGTACATGAAAAAAACACACACAGGAAAAACATACAAAATCAACAAAGACTGAATCGGAGGTTAGGATTGAACTTGGGTCAATGGAATTATGAAGCAGCTTATCTCTCTGTCTTTATCTCTAGTTCTCTCACTCACTCACTCTCTCTTTCTTTCTCTCTCTCTCCCTTTCCTCACAGAGAAAAAGATAGTAAGATATTATAATAATTCCTGATGCTATTTTTCTCATGTCACTTAAAACATATTGATGCAATTATTGCATTTCTTCTGGAAAGATTAATGCAGAGGAGAAATTGTCTTCACATTTTGTATTTATTAAAGATTCTCATTCTGCTCTAATGCATTTTGTTCATTACATTGTGCAGTGCTGCAGGCTAATGTCTTCTCTTGACCTAATGTTTCTACAGGATTATCAATATTAACATATATTTTAATAATACAATCTGCAGTATTTTGAACCCTATAGAGTCATGCACTCTTTATACTAGATTGCTCAAATGTCGAACATCAATGAGAAGTCACAGCCCAGTGTTACACATACTGCATTGCTAACATTAATGCCATTAATGTAACAGCTGAAACATTAGTATGGACATGAAATAAGAGCAAATCTAACATTTGGTCTTGCAACAAGTGAATATACAATTAGTTTATAAACGCTACAAATGGCACAAAGTGCAAATGAAACTTCTTTTTAACCTTTCTGTGGCAATTAGCCATTTCATGCCGTGCGATATTACAAGCTAATACACTCCTTTGTGTTGTTGGCCAGAAGAAACTACAGTCTAATCAAGGACAGGGGAAGCAGCCAAACCAGATCTCTTTGTTCACCCCACCCCATTTTGTGGACTCTGAACTGACTCTTGATCTTGGATAACTTAATCAGAGCAACTGAATATGGATACAGGAAGCTTCAGGTAATGATCTGCTAAACCTGAGACCATTCTCAAACAAGTAGCCATTTGTAATGTAAAGCGCGTGGACTGAACTGATTCTTGACTCTGGGACAATCTAATAGGAGCAATTGAATGTGGGCAGAATTGTGGAGGCCATTGTTGACGGAGTAGCTACTTAATACGGACAATGCAAGACCCATCAAAGAAGCAATCTGTAATCTCGTTAGATTTAGTCTGGGTTGCCTCATTTAACTGGTTTGGACCAGTCAGAGTTGAAAGACTCAAATACACAAGGCGGGGGTGGGCATAACCATGAAACAATGTTGGTTGTAGCCCTGTACAATGACCAGTAAGAAGATGACACAGGTAGGTCAGGTGACCTTCAGCCAATGGGATGGAGATCCAATGATTCATATGATGAGGAACAGTATAAGACTGAGGAGCTCCAAATACGGAGGGGCGATAACTCTCCAGCAGCCAGAGACCAACCATTGCAGATAACTTGGACCCCTCGGACACGTGGAGATCGGGACCACGAGCAAAGCCAGGCCAGTGTAACCTCCTTTCGTGCATAATGCCTTTTCTCTTCATTGACTGTTCATGGAGGGTCAGGGATCCTAGAAAGTTGCACACAGGTAGATAGTTTGTGAAGCCACATGTGTTATAGTTGAAACAACAAAAGTTACATGTTGGTAAATACAGATTCTCTGTGCCTCACTGATGATTATTACAAGGGGTTATTCTTGTAACAGTGTAATCCAAGGACAGTAATGAAACCTAAATCATTACAGTGATGCATATTGAATTGAATTGACTTTATTTCTTACATTCTTCACATACATGAGGTGTAAAAATCATTAGGTTACGTCTCCATCTAAATGTGCCATGTGCAATCATAGTAATTTATAATAAATAGAATAGTCAATGTAATATAGAGTACACTCAAATCAGTTCATCAGTCTGATGGCCTGGTGGAAGAAGCTGTTCTGGAGCCTGTTGGTCCTGGATTTTGTGCTGTGGTAGCAGCTGGAATAGATTGTGGTTGGGATGACTTGGGGCCCCAATGATCCTACGGGCCCTTTTTACACACCTGTCCTTGTAAATGTCCTGAATCATGGGAAGTTTACAACTACAGATGTGTTGGGCTGTCCACACCACTCTCTGCAGAGTCCTGCGATTAAGGGAGGTACAGTTCCCATACCAGGCCATGATGCAGACAGTCAGGATGCTCTCAATTGTGCCCTTATAGAAAGCTGTTAGGATTTGGGGGGGGGGGGGTAAGGGGCATACCAAACTTCCTCAACCATCTGAGGTGAAAGCGGCACTGTTGTGCCTTTTTACCACACAGCTGGTGTGTACAGACCACGTGAGGTCCTCGGTGATGCGGATGCCAAGGAACTTGAAGCTGTATACCCTCTCAACCTCAGCTCCATTGATATCAATAGGGGTTAGCCCATCTCCATTCCTCCTGTAATCCACAACCAGCTCCTTTGTGACATTGAGAGACAGGTTGTTTTCTTGACACCACTGTGTCAGAGAGATGACTTCTTCCCTATAGGCCACTTTGTTATTGTTTGAGATAAGGTCAATCAATGTAGTGTCATCGGCAAATTTAATTAGCAGATTGGGGCTGGGGGTGGTGATACAATCATGGATATACAGGGAGTAAAGGAGGGGACTCAGTATGCAGCCCTGAGGGGCTCCTGTATTGAGAGTCCTGTATTGAGGGTTGTAGGTGAGGGAGCCCACTCTTACAACCTGCCGGTGATCTACAAGGAAGTCCAGCTGCACAAGTCAGGGTCAAGGCCGAGGTCTCTGAGCTTCCTGTCAAACCTGGATGGAATTATGGCGTTGAATGCTGAACTGTAATCCAAGAACAGCATTCTCACATAAGCATCCTTCTTCTCCAGATGTGTAAGGACGGTATGTAGAGCAGTGGCTATTACATCGTCTGTCGATCGGTTGTATCGGTAGGTGAATTGTAGGGTGTCCAGTTGTAATCCTTGACCAGCCTCCCAAAGCATTTAATTGAGGCGAGTGTGACAGGACACCAGTCGTTCAGGCATGTTACCTTGGTCTTTTTTGGTACAGGGACAATGGTGGATAATTTGAAGCAGGAGGGCACTCTACACTGGGAGAGGGAGAGATTAAAATTATCAGTAAACACACATGCTATTTGTGCTGCACACATCCTGAGTACTTGCCTTGGGATGCCGTCGGGTCCCGCAGCCTTGTGACGATCCACTCATTGACGCATCTGCATTCCTCAGCCTCAGAGACGACCAGGTTGCAGGTTGTAGCAGTGGCTTTCCTCGGAGGCTCAGGGTTAGCTACACTGAACTGAGCATAAAAGCGATTGAGCTCATCTGGGAGAGAGGCCGCGATGCTGGCGGCACCACAACGTTTGGCTTTGACCTCAGCGATGGTATGCAGCCCTTGTCACAAGTCACGTGTGTTATTGGTTGTGAATCTTGACTCAGTCTTCTCCCTATATTGTTGTTTTGCAGCGTTGATAGCTTTGCGCAGATCTTAGCTGCTTTTCTTGAGCTCTAGTTGATCGGCAGCGATGTAAACTCAATGTCATACTGTGAGTGCTGCTCACATGGAACTATTGATCAAGGGTAACACGAGTGAATCTGCAGATGCTGGAAATAAATAAAAACACAAAATGCTGGCAGAACTCAGCAGGCCAGACAGCATCTATGGGAGGAGGTAGTGACGACGTTTTGGACCGAAACCCTTCATCAGGAGTGAAGTAACATGGGATGGTCGAGGGGGGATAAGAAGTTGGGGGAGGGATGAAGTAGAGAGCTGGGAAGTGATAGGCTGAAGGGAAATGGGCTGGGGGAAGGTGGAGAATTATGGGAAATAAAAGAGAAGGAAAGGTAGGGCTGGAGGGAGATTATAGTGAGGGGAGAAAAAGAGAGAGAAAGAGAACCAGACTAAAATTATAGATAGGGATGGGGGTAAGGGGAGGCAGGGGTATCAACGGAGGTCAGTGAGTTGAATGTTCATGCCGGCAGGTAGGAGGCTACCTAGGTGGGAGATAAGGTATTGCTCCATCGACCTGCGTGTGGCCTCATCTTGACGGTAGAGGAGGCCATGGACAGACATGTCGGAGTGGGAGTGGTCTGTGGAATTGAAGTGTGTGGCCACAGGGAGATCCCGCCACTGCTGGAGGACTGAGTGCCGGTGTTCGGCGAAACGGTCTCCCAGTCTGCGGCGGGTCTCCCCAATGTATAAATGGCCACATCGGGAGCACCGGATACAGTATATCACCCCAGTTGACTCGCAGGTGAAGTGGTGCCTCACCTGAAAGGACTGTCTGGGGCCTAGGATGGTGGTGAGGGAAGAAGTGTGGGGGCAGGTGTAGCACTTCTTCCGTTTGAAGGGATAAGTGCCTGGAGGGAGATCGGTGGGGAGGGATGAGGGGGATGAGTGGACAAGGGAGTCGCGTAGGGAGCGATCCCTGTGGAAAGCCGAGAGTGGGGGGAGGGGAAGATGTGTCTGGTGGTGGTTGTCACTACCTCCTCCCATAGATGCTGTCTGGCCTGCTGAGTTCTGCCAGCATTTTGTGTTTTAATTGATTAAGGGTTTCTGGTTTGGGAAGACGCTGACTGACTTCTGTGGGACAACATCGTCAATGCACTTCCGGATGAAGCACATGACTCCATCTGTGAACTCGGAGACATCCTCATCATGGAAGACATTGCAGTCGATGTCATCAAAACTGTCCTGCAGCATGGAGGCTGATTGTTTGGACCAACAGTAGAGGGTTTTATCTATGGCCTCCTCTTGTTTCAGCTTCTGCCTGTACGTCGGCAAAAGCAGGATCGAAGAGTGATCTGATTTTCCAAAAGCTGGGCGAAGGAGAGCTTTGTAAGCATCGCGGAAGGGAGTGCAACAGTGGTCAAATGCGTTATCTCCACAAGTGCTCACCTGACTATGCTGACAAAACTTTGGAGAGACTTTCGTCAGTGATGCTCGATTAAAGTCGCTGGTGACGATGAAGGTAGTAGCATCTGGGTGTGCAGTCTCCAGCACATTGATGGTCTCGTACAGTTCCTTGAGAGCTAGGTCAGTGTCAACCTGCAGCAGAATATACACCGCTGTGATGATAACAGCCGTGAACTCCCTAGGCAGCCAGTAGAGTCTGCACAGCAGCATCAGGTATTCCAGGTCTGGGGAACGAAAGGATTTGAGTGCATGCACATTCTGTGGGTCGCACCAAGCATTGTTGACCATGAAGCATACCCCTCTCCCTTTACTCTTCACAGTGAGGTTTTTTGACCTGTCTGCTCAGAACAGGGAGAACCCAGAGGGCTCGATGGCATGATCCGATATCTCCTCTGTCAGCCAGGTCTCCACGAAGCACAAAACGTTGCATTCCTTTGTTTCCCACTGATCGGAGATTCTGGCTGTCAGCTCACAAAGCTCGTTATCCAGGGACTGAACATTAGCCAGGAGTAAGCTAGGGAGCGGCGGTCGATTTGCATGTGTCTCAGCCTCACCGGCCCTTCTCCCTTGCCTCTGGCACGTCTTCATTGGTAATGGCGGTGTGGGAGACGAGTCTCCTATGGATTGCGCAGGCAGGGGATCCCAGTGTAGGAAAGGCGGCACACAGTGGGTAAATGCCATCTTTCCGATGTTCAGAAGAGTCAGTCTATCATATCTGATGTGACTATCAGCTACTTGAACAGAAAATGCGAAGAAAATCATAGCAATTAGTAGTATACTGTAGATTAGGAACGGAGTTCGCAAAAGGCCGCTGTACGTGGCACTATCCATCTCCTGTAAAGATGTATTGACTGTACCTCTTGTTTTCTTGTGTTCCTTGGTTATCCATGACATAAACATTCAATCAACTAGTGTAAACTGAGATTAGAGTAATTTAGAGATAGTGATGTCCCTCATTAGCAAACCTATACTGGCAAGTTAATAACCCAACAATATTCCTTGGCAGATCAAAACATTCAAAGCAATGATAGAAGCAGATAAAGTTAATGATTAAATGTCATATCAGTTAGAACAATGATTGTTGTTTTTCTATCTGGGGATTATTCCGGGAATGGAAGGGTTAACATATGAAGAATATTTGATGGCTCAAGGCCTGCATTCGCTGGAGTTTTCAAGAATGAGGGGAAATCTTTTAAAACGTATTGAACATTAAAAGCCTAGATATGGAGAGGTTGCTTCCTCTAGAGGGGGCTTCCAGGACGGGAGGGAAAAATCTCAGAATAGAAGGACGTCCATTTAAAACAGAGATGAGTAGGAATTTCTTTAGCCAGATGATAGTGAATCTATAAAATTCATTGCTTCAGATGGATGGGGAGGCAAAGGCATTGGGTATATTTAAAGTGGAGATTGATAGGTTCTTGATTAGTAAGTGTACCAAAGGTTGTGGGGAGAAGGCAGGGGAATGGTGTTGTGAAGGATAATAAATCTGTAATGGAGTGGCGGAATAGACTCCATATGCTGAATAGCCTAATACTGCTCTTATGTCCTATGGTCTAATATTCCTCAATTACTTAAAATCCTAAGGAAATTGCAAAGATAGTGTTGAGATAAAGTAGTATCTAAAACTGAGGAAACTTCCTACAATATTACAAACAAATTTTACAGATAATACAAAAGGGCAGAGAGGCAATACATGAAAACAAGTGTGAATGGTGGCTTACTATAATACCTAAAAAACTGAGCTGCATCTAAAAAACTGAACTACTTCTTAGATTTTGCTGATATTGTTGAGTTCAGAATGAGCAATCAATGGATGGTCTTTAATGTATAATGGAAGAGGAAAGGAACATTCAAGAAATAATTCTGTTATGCATTAAAGTTCTTTCTGGAAGGATAATATGAAATGATCCTTGTGTATTTTCGATCATCCTTGTGATCCTGTGAATATTTGAGTATCTGGGAAATTCCAGTCTTGTTCAACAGAAAAAGCAACAATTACTTTGAAGACCAGAATGTTTTGAACTTGCTTCATTTTGCCTCATAAAAATTATAGCCTCCAATATTACTCCAGGTAAGTTCCATTCAGTGCCTATCTTTCTAGTCCTTGACTCCTTACTTGAAGTGCTTTGTGAGATTTCTCTTCTTATGCAATTGAATTTTATTAAGTAAAGGAACTCTTCAGATCCAGTCATGTCTTTCAAAATGAAAATGAAAATGCCGGATTGCCAGGTATAGCACCAACAGTTCCCGGTCAAAAGCACTGTATTTGAGCTCGGGTGGTCGTAGGTGTTTGCTGAAAAACGCCAGGGGTTGCCAGCAACCCTCGATGAGTTGTTCCAGCACTCCACCGACTGCCGTGTTGGATGCGTCCACTGTGAGGGCGGTAGGGACGTCTGTTCTGGGGTGCACTAGCATTGCGGCGTTTGCTAAGGCTTCTTTGGTTTTAATGAAAGTGGCGGCGGACTCCTCATCCCAGGTAATGTCCTTGCCCTTACCCGACATCAGGGTGAACAGGGGGCGCATGATTCGGGCAGCTGAAGGTAGGAAGCGGTGGTAGAAATTCACCATACCCACGAATTCCTGAAGGCCTTTGATTGTGTTGGGTCGGGGGAAATGGCGGACCGCGTCTACCTTAGCGGGCAGAGGGGTTGCCCCGTCTTTAGTAATCCTGTGGCCCAGGATGTCGATGATGTCGAGCCCGAACTGGCATTTGGCCGGGTTGATTGCCAGGCCGTATTCACTCAGTCGGGAGTAGAGTTGACGAAGGTGGGACAGATGCTCCTGACGACTGCTGCTGGCTATGAGGATGTCGTCCAAATAGATGAAAGCAAAGTCCAGGTCGCGTCCCACTGCGTCCATTAACCGCTGAAATGTCTGTGCGGCATTCTTTAGGCCAAATGGCATGCAGAGGAACTCGAAAAGGCCGAAAGGGGTGATGAGTGCCGTTTTGGGGATGTCGTCCGGTTGCATCGGGATTTGATGGTATCCCTGGACGAGGTCTACCTTGGAGAAGATCCGTGCGCCATGCAGGTTTTGCTAAGTTCTGAATGTGCGGCACAGGGTAGCGGTCCGGTGTTGTAGCCTCATTCAGCCTGCAGTAGTCGCTGCATGGTCTCTAGCCCCCTGATGCTTTGGGCACCATGTGCAGGGGGGAGGCCCATGGGCTGTCGGACCGCCGTATGATCCCCAATTCCTCCATCCTCTTGAACTCCTCCTTCGCCAGTCGGAGCTTGTCCGGGGGAAGCCGCCGAGCACGGGCGTGGAGAGGTGGTCCTTGTGTCAGGATGTGGTGCTGTACGCCTTGTCTGGGCATGGCTGCCATGAACTGCGGTGCCAGAACTGATGGAAAATCCACCAGGACTCTGGTGAAGTCGTTGTCGGATAGCGTGATGGAGTCTAGGTGTGGGGCTGGCAACTGGGCTTCACACAGGGAGAACGTTTGAAAGGTCTCGGCGTGAACCAGTCTCTTCCTTGGCAGGTCGACCAGTAGGCTGTGGGCTTGCAAAAAATCCGCTCCCAGGAGCGGTTGGGCTACGGCGGCCAGTGTGAAGTCCCATGTGAACTGGCTGGAGCCGAACTGTAGCTGCACCGTACGGGTGCCATAGGTCCTTACTGTGCTGCCATTCGTGGCCCTCAGGGTGGGACCCGGTTCTCTGTTGCGGGTGTCATAACTTGTTAGAGGTAAGACGCTGATCTCGGCTCTGGTGTCGACCAAAAAGCGGCGTCCCGACCGCTTGTCCCAGACATACAGGAGGCTATCCCGATGGCCAGCCACCGTAGCCATCAGCGGTGGCTGGCCCTGGCGTTTCCCGGGAACTTGCAGGGCAGGCTACTGTGGCGGGCTTCTGCGCCCCACCGCTGGTGGTAGAAGCACCATTGTCCATTGGTCTCCTCACCCCTGCCTCTGGGGTTAGCGGGCTCTGCGGCCGGGCCTGGTCTGGTTTGCTGCTGGGAGCATGGCCTGGTGATCTGTGTGACGGATGCCCCACTCTCCATCTTGGCTTTCCACAGCACGTCCGCCCGGGCCGCCACCTTCCAGGGGTCGCTGAAATCCGCATCGGACAGCAGCAGGCGAAAGTCCTCGGGCAGCTGCTCCAGGAATGTCTGCTCAAACATGAGGCAGGGCTTGTGACCTCCGGCCAGGGAGAGCATCTCGTTCATCAAAGCCGACGGCGGCTTGTCCCCCAAACCATCCAGGTGCAGTAAGCGGGCAGCTCGCTCGTGCCGTGGGAGTCCGAAAGTCCTTATGAGCAGGGCTTTGAATTCTGTGTATTTGCCGTCCGCTGGGGGAGACTGTATGAACTCCTCAACCTGGGCGGCTGTCTCCTGGTCGAGGGAGCTCACCACGTAGTAGTAACGTGTGTCCTCCGAGGTTATCTGCCGAATGTGGAATTGGGCTTCTGCTTGCTGGAACCATAGGTGAGGTCACAGCGTCCAGAAGCTTGGCAGTTTTAATGAAACTGCACGAACAGATGCGGCGTCGTTCATCTTTGGCCCAAATATCGTTTGGGCCGTCGTGGTCACCAATTGTAGCGGTGTGCTATACGCAGCGCTGCAATAACGACACGGAGTCGGTGAGCTGCAGTTGCAAAAAGAGATTTATTCAAACTCCACGGCCTCGCTTTAAAGCCTTCCTGATCCCGCCCTCCCCGGGCGGGAATGCTGTAGGGGGCGCGTATTCATAGTCCCGTCCCACGTGCGGGCTTTTCCCCTTGCTGGTGAAGCAGGCTTGGCGCCCTCTTTGGGACCGGCCTCAATGCCGGCGCACGCCACTTTGTGAGCCCGTTCGAGTGCGCTGGGAAGTGGGTCGCCACAGCATTATTTAATTGGGGATTACAATACCATCATCACAGAGAGAGTTGAGAGAGCAAAACTGACTGATTTCAATATTTTGTCACTGCTCTGGATACATTATTTAGAATGCTGTGCAATTGACAGACGTCAAGTTTTTGCTAGTAGCATCTAGTGAATAACAAATGGAATCTGGTGTTGATCAGTGTAAGGTAGATGTGCTTACAGAATAGTTGGCTCCTCTTGTTAAGAAGTGAATCCATGCAGACATTTATGAGTTATTTTTTTGCATAATTCCTCTATCAGCTTCAGAAAAATTCATTGCATCAGTGGAAGATGTTCGTTGAGAGATGTCCTCATTGGGATTGTGGGGAGTGGATTGCAGAACAGTTGGTTAAAATTCCAGGTATGCACCCATATAGCATTTCAGGAGATGCTGGTGGGAGCATGGCAGTCTATGAGGGTTTCAAGCCTCTTCGAAAGAGCTCTATAATTGTCAAGACTTTACAGTCTTTAACAGGAACAGCTACCCACTGCTATGACCAGGTGCAAAGATTATTATTAAATCTTGATGAAAGCCTGAGAATGGCCAATCTCCCAGCTAAGAGGTCCTCAAAGCCTGGGCATCCTTCCGTCGGGAAATGTTGAGGAGGCTTGATCCAAAAGCAGAGCAGTAAAGATAATTTATCAGTGAACAATAACTTTAATAATCAACTGCAAAGTGTCAAGCCATGAAGGGGGCCACAAAACAAGAGAGAACAGATACTAAACTCACAAGCAACAAGCTAACTGAAGGCTAGGAATAACTGGTTGAGCCTAGCTAGTTTGATGAGTGAATGAGGATTGTGGATGAGAGCTGGGTTTAGATAGACTGCTGGCGATGAGTTGGAAAAGAGTGGCAGGTGTTTCCTGCTAGCTGAGTGGAGACTGCAAGGGGCCTGCATGTGCAGGCTTGACACCTTCCTTTGGCTATAAATAGCCTGGATGTGCTCTTAGTTTCTGTTAACTCTATCGACACTTCTAGAGGCTCTAATTATTTTAATTTACCTCTCATCGTGTCAACAATAATAGTTTGTGACATGTTTTGCTCCATCTAGTTTTTTCTTTTCTTTGGTAAAATGGATAGGAAAGAATTGTTTTGATGGTTTTGAATATAATAAACATGATCTAATAGACTAAGAGGAAGATGAAGAATGCTAAAATAACTAATGGGACATATAATGGGGTGGTGAAAAAGGCAACTGGTATGTTGGCATTCATAGTAAAAGGATTTGAGTACAGGAGCAGGGAGGTTCTACTGCATTTGTACAAGGCCTTGGTGAGACCGCACTTAGAGTATTGTGTGCAGTTTTGGTCCCCTAATCTGAGGGAAGACATTCTTGCCATGGAGGGAGTACAAAGAAGGTTCACCAGATTGATTCCTGGGATGGCAGGACTTTCATATGAAGAAAGACTGGATTGACTAGGCTTATACTCACTGGAATTTAGAAGATTGAGAGGGGATCTTATTGAAATGTATAAAATTCTAAAGGTATTGGACAGGCTAGATTCAGGAAGATTGTTTCCGATGTTGGGGAAGTCCAGAACGAGGGGTCACAGTTTAAGGATAAAGGGGAAGCCTTTTAGGACTGAGATGAGGAAAAACTTCTTTACACAGAGAGTGGTGAATCTGTGGAATTCTCTGCCACAGGAAACAGTTGAGGCCGGTTCATTGGCTATATTTAAGAGGAAGTTAGATATGGCCCTTGTGGCTAAAGGGATCAGGGGGTATGGAGAGAAAGCAGGTACAGGGCTTTGAGTTGGATGATCAGCCATGATCATACTGAATGGCAGTGCAGGCTCGAAGGGCCGGATGGCCTACTCCTGCACCTATTTTCTATGTTTCTATGTTTCTATACTCAACAGACCATCAATAATATACAATATAATAAACTTGGATTTAGATTGTAATGTTTTGGAGATTTAAAGATTTCTCTTTACTTATGAATTCAGGTGGAGATGATAAATGGGATTCAAAAGCAGTTTTCATTTGGCTGTGACTGAAAAGGAAATTAACAGGAAATGTTGCCACTCCATGGTACATGACCTCAGGCTTGGGGTTCTGCATGCTAATGCATATTTTACGTGGTGTCCTTCTCACAAACAGGAGAAAATCTGCAGATGCTGGAAATCCAAGCAACACACACAAAATGCTGGAGGAACTCCGCAGGCCACGCATCATCTATGGAAGAGAGTACAGTCGACATTTCGGGCCGAGACCTTTCATCAGGACTATGTCCTTCTATAAGGTCCTGGCATCCTTCTGTTCTGCTAGAGTCAGAGGGAAAGCCATTTCAGCAAAATGTATATAAAATAGAAGCCATTTCTTCTTCATTCAGCACCAACATGCAGTATTTGTTTAGTATGGGCATAGAGTGGCACAGCACAGTAACAAGCAACAAGTACAACATGCTGGAGGAACTCAGCAGGTCAGGCAGCATCCGTGGAAACGAGCAGTCCTGATGAAGGGTCTTGGCCCGAAACATTGACTGCTCGTTTCCACGGATGCTGCCCGACCTGCTGAGTTCCTCCAGCTTGTTGTACGTGTCACTTTGACCACAGCATCTGCAGTGTACTTTGTGTTAACAGAAGCAAGCACTTTGGACCAAGTCACCCATTTCAACTAAGGTGCTTACCTGAGCTGGTCCAATTTCCCTGCATGGGCTCTATGGTCTCTAAATGTTTCTGTCCATGAACCTGTTCAAATGTCTTTTAAACATTGTAATTGTGTTCACCACTTCCTCTGGCATCTTGTTCCATTTGTCCACCACCCTCTGTGTGAAAACCTTACCCCTCAGCTCCCGTTTAAATCTTTCCCTCTCACCTTGAATCTACTGCATAGAAGGCTGGTCTGGAAGGTTAGATCCTATTGAGTCCAGGGAGAGCTAGTTAGAGGGCTCAAAATTCAAGCAGAGGGTAATGGTTCCAAGTTGTTTCTTGGAATGGAGGCCACTGACCAGTGGTGTGCCAAGTATATAATTTGGATCCAAATGTACAAAGCCTGATCTGTAAGATTCCAGTAGACCCAAAATTAGGTAGTGTTGCTAAGAGTGAAGAAGGTTATTGTATACTATAAGGGGATCTTGATCAGTTGGAGAAATGAGTCAAGGAATGGTAAATGGAGTTCAATACGGAAAAGTGTAAAGTGTTATAGGTGAGGGATATAGACAGGGTAAATGCAAGCAGGCTTTTTCCACTGAGGTTAGGTGGGACCACAACCAGAGGTCATGGGTTAAGGGTGAAAGTTGAGAAGTTTAAGGAAAACATGAGGGAAAATTTATTCACTCACAGGATCATGACACTGTGGGAGTGTGGAATGAGTATCCAGCACAAGTGGTGCATGCAAACTGAATTTCAACATTTAAGAGAAGTTGGATATGTACCTGGATAGTAGGGGTATGGAGGGATATGGTCTTAGCGCAGGTCGACGGGAGAAGGCAGTTTAAGTGGTTTCAGCAAAAGGTCTATTTCTGTGCTGCATTCTCTATGACTCTATGAGTTCTGGAAAATCAAACTAACTTATACTATGAATAATACAGTGCTAGAGAAAGCAACGGAACAGAGGGACCTAGGAGAACAAATATGTACATGGTTGGTTGAATGCACTGTCACAGACAGATGGGATAGTGATAAACAAGTTTAGCATGCTGGCCTTTGTCAGTCATGCCACTGAGTACAGGTGATGGGACATTATGTTGCAGTTAGATTAGTCATTGGTGAGGCTGCCTTTGGATTACTGCGTAGTGCTTTGTTTTCCCTGTTATAGAAAGGACGTGGTTAAACTGGAAAAAATACAACAGAGATTTATGAGGATGTTGGCAGAGCTCGAAAGCCTGAGTTATAAGGAGAGTTTAGCCAGGTTAGATCTATTTTTCCTTGGAATAAAGTTGAATATTCAGAATTTTGACAGCTATAGATAAGGCAGATGGTGATAATTAGTTTCTTAGGGTAGGAACAATCCAAAACTATGGGGCATGGCTTTAAGGTGAGAGAGGGATTTGAAAGGGGCCTGAGGGGCAAGTCTTTCATGCAGAAGGTGGCAAGTGTAGCAGTAGCAGAGTAGTCACACGAGTGAGGTATGATGTTCTCCTGAGGGGCTGTCTAGTGGTCCTCTGGTGGCCATAGAGGCCGATCCAGTAGTCAGTGGTTAATGGCTGGATCTTTTGTTTGTTCAGTCTCTCCTTTTGCAGCTGTCACTTATTCTCTGCAGTGCGGAGGACATCCTGCTCATGAAATGCACTTCCCTCTTGGACAGATTTCCGCCAGGTGTCTCTATGGAGTGCAATGTCTTCCCAGTGATGAATGCATGGAATAAGCTGCCAGAGGAAGTGGTTTTTGTGTTCAATATTGAGTGATAGTGCAAAGCACCCCAGGACACCAGCCTTAAAGGATATGTGCGTTTAAAAGATATTCAGCTGAACCTTATTGATAACGCAGCTTATACAATTTGTGAACTCCTCCTATGTGGGAGCGGCTATCTGAGAGACATAGGAATACCACTATTGACTACCACATCTCCTCTTCCTGAAAAAAAAACAGGTATGCACTTCTTGTCTATAGAAATGTATTGAAATTGATAGTCACTGAAATTGAGTGATTCAGTTCACATTACCCATAATTTATGCTCCTTACATAAAGCTAAAATAGAGTTGCCAACATTATAACTGTTTTTTTCTTTCTTTCTTTGGAAGTGTTGGGGCAGATGGAAGTTCTTGAACAGGTCCACCTCAGATAAGTGGTCCTCATCATGAGGATCAGGCCATTCTATTTCATTCTCTCCCTACCATGGACCTTGAAGGTGCTTGAGCGCACACCTGTTCTGTGTGATTTCACCCTGTGATGTTTTAATCACAAACGGTAGCGGTGCATGCTGCCAGATTATTGCTCCTTTGGTGAATTGGTCTGAAACCCAAGCAGCTTCACCACTCCTGAGTGGCGACCAAGGTTTTGCTCTGTGTCTGAGATTATGTATACTCTTCTTTTTCTCACACTGTGTTGTCTCAAGCTGTCTCAGTTTGTCTAAGTCCGATAAGTGAGGTTGGAGAGGGGAAGGAAGAATGGGTGGGGTTTTTCTTAGTCTCCGGCCCACTGACAGATCTGATGGACTGTAGCCATTTGTAAGAAGAGTGGAGTGATAAACTGGAAGTGATTTAAGGGGTCTTTTGCATTCCGTAGGAGACTCTAAATAGTTTGCACTGCTCTTTCCACTTCTCCATTTGCCATTGGATACTGTGGATGGCTTGTCTGGTGTTTGAACTTACAGTTGCTAGCAAATGCTTTGAATTCCAAGCAGTTGAATTGTGGACTGTTGTCTGACCGAAGTGTCTCTGGTACTGTATTTCATGCTGAGCGAATATAGCTTTCAGGTGCTTGATAACTGTTGCTGAGGATGTAGAGGACAGCTTGGACACCTCAGTATTCTGTGACTAGTAATCCCCACAGTGAGCAGATATTTTCCTTCAAATTGCCATGGAAAGTCTGGGAATTCTGTGGGAATGAGAGGTTCAGTGTGATTTTTGTGTCATTTTCTGTATGCTTCACATTGCTTTACATAATCTCCCAGCTGTGTGCTCAGGCCAGGCCACCACACTGCGATGCGTGTCATTTTTTTGATGTCTTGATATCCTTGGTGGATTTGGCTGAGGATTTTGACATGCGTAGAAGCAGGAATGAAGAGTCTGAAGCCTTTTAACAGCAAACTATCGAGATTGGTAAGTGTGGTCTTTTTCAAGCCAGTAAGGCCTGAGTTCACCTGCTGTTTTTGTAACAGGTATCCATGCTCACAGTATTGCATGGCCTTGTTGCGGATTTGGTCCTTTTTCAACTCATACAGTGTGAATTCCATACAGTTTACTCTGTGATGTGGGAAAGCCTTCACGTACCTAAACTAAGTTGGTATCTTCCACGAGAGCAAATTCAGCTTCTGTCCACTCACTTTTGCATGACATCCATAGCAGAGTGTCTGGTGTTTGCTGGGGACATGTTCAATATCCATAACAGTATCACATAAGCCTCATTCTGAATCTTTGCAGATGTGGAGGTAAGTCATCCAAGTGTTTTGAGCTGAAGAGGCTGACAAGTGGTTTGTGGTCTGTTTCAAGTAGGAACTTAGTGCCTGTCAAATAGCAGATGAAGCGTTCACGAACTCACATGGAAGCCAGAGTCTGCTTTTCGATTTGGGCATATCACTGTTCAGGAGGGGTCAGTGCTCTTGATGCCTATGCCTCTGGTTTCCATACGCTTCTGCAGTGTTGCATGAGCACTCACCCTAGGCCAAAGTAAAAGACATCTGCTGAGACCTAGGTTGCTCTGTTTGGATCAAAGAATGCCATTGTTGATGGAGAAATAAGCCTTGCTTTAAGTGATGAAAATGACTTCTCCTGTGGTGTGTCCCAGGTCCAAAGGCTTTTCTGAGAGAGGAGGCCACTCGGTGGCTTTGCATACTCTGCCAGTTGTTTTACCATGCTAAGGAAACTGCAGATCTCTGATACATTCATGGGTTTTTCCGTGTTCCAAACTCCTGCCAGTTTGTCTGAATCTGGTTGCAGTCCCTTTAAGGACAATTGGTGGCCTAAGAACTTCACCTTCATCTTTTCAAATATGCATTTCTTTTTCTTCAGGGTGATTGCAGCCTGTTTCAGTTTCTCCAGGGCAGCTTCCACTCCTTTGTCATGTTCCTCACTTGAGCCTCCAAAGGTGAGTACATCATCCATGTGCCAGACTACTCCTACCAGTCCCTCCAAAATTGGGTTCATCCTCATCTGAAAGAGTTCAGGGGCTGATGAGATGCCAAAAGGGAGTCTCCTGAAGACAGTGTCCAAATGGTGTGATAAAGGTTGTGAGCTTCTGTGACTCAGGAGCTAAACAGATCTTCCAGAACCCTGAATTTGTATCTAGTTTGGTGAAGAACTTTGTTCCCCCCATGATGCAATCCCTGGAGAGGGATGGGCTCTGCCAGGTTTCAGATGCCCAAGACATGCCGTAGGATGAGCAATCACCAAAAGAGATTGGTGCAAAAGCTTGTTATGACAACACCCCAACGACTCCACTAGGAGTGTTAAGGACACACACACACACACACACATACACACACACACACACACACACACACACACACACACACACACACACACACACACACACACACACACACACACACACACACACACACACATTACAATGTGTGCTCAACAGAAGACAGAATAAACTTCTTCCACCTCACTCATTGCATTAGATCAACACAGGTCCTCACTGTGCCATCTGGCTTGGGAACAAGAACAATGCCTGCACCTCGCATCTCCCTTTCTACCTCCTACCCAAGATCCACAAACTCACTTGTTCCAGCAGGACCCATTGTTTCAGCTTGTTCCTGCCCCTCTGAACTCATATCGGCATACATCGACTGCTTTATCCCCCCAATTCAGTCCCTTCCTACCTACATCCGTGACTCCTCACATGCTCTGGATCTTTTCAATGATATCCCTGGTCCCCATCATCTTATTTTTATTATGGATGTCCAGTACCTATACACCTCCATCCCAAACCAGGAAGGCCTCAAAGCTCCCATTTCTTTCTGGACACCAGACTTAACCAGTTCCCTTCCACCTCCACTCCCCTCTGCCTAACAGAACTTGTCCTCACTCTAAATAATTTCTTTTTTGGCTCCTCCCACTTCCTTCAAACAAAAAGGATAGCCATGCGCACTCGCATGGATCCAAGCTATGCTTGTCTGTTTGTCAACTACATGGAACAGTCTGTGTTCCAAGCCTACACTGGTGACCGTCCCGCACTTTTCCTATGCTACATCGATGACTGAATGCATTGGTGCTGATTCCTGCCTCTTTTCCCTTGATAAGTTAACCCTACTTCATGGCACTTTATGAGCTGGTGCCTTGGGTTGTAGATGAGCTTGACAATACTGAAAAATCCGCACATTCCATGGTTGTCATTATATTGTTGAACTTCCTGCACTCTTCCGTTTCAGATTTGGATTTGCCATCTGTTCTTTACATCGTGCGTTTAATATTGGAACTTTGGCTCCAAGTGCATGTAGAGCTGTTTATATCGTGAGAGGAAAGGTGGGGCTTTCAGTCTAGCTTATGAGATATCACTCTACATTAACCACAATGTTGTGATGCAGCCACAGGTAATTCTGTAGCCAGGCAGAAAATCAAATACAAACTGCAGATGCTGGAAATATAAAACAAAGACAGAAAATTCCAGAAAACCTCAGCAGGTCAGTCGGCATCTGTGGTCAGAGAAGTAGTTAATGCTTCAGGTCAAAGTCTTTCATTAGCTTTGATATGTATTATAATCAGACAACTTTCAGGTGACCAAGAAACACCTCTATTGGTCAGGCCAGATTTTCATTCTGCTGAAAATGATTGAAAGAGCTACTGCACAGTTCTGGGAAAATTTACCCTATTTTTATTGGAAAACATTGTTCTTTTTTTTGTTCCCTCTGTCCTTAAATAGTTTTCTGAATCAATTGACTTTCTTTTCAGTGAAATAGACTGTTATGTTGTGAGTCAAATACCAAAAAATGTCTCCAGCTCATGTACTGTTGTCAATAAATACTTAAGAAACAGCTTCACCGGCCTTTTCTGCCCAAGCACCAAAACAAACAAGCAGTCAGACTGTCAGCCTGCTTTACAGCTAAAGAACTTTTGGCAGCAAATTCATCAGCCAGTTGTGCTGCTCTAATAATCTGCACAATTGACTTTGTAAACTGTGCTTTGATCTATATGTATTCTTCCTACAAGAACATGACTATAGATCATTCCTCAGCTGGGTGGTCTTATTACTTGCTTTTTATTACAGTTAAGTGCTGACTAACCATTTTGAAATGACAACGCGTAATAATTATAAGTAAGTTTTGATTGGCATCTTAGTTGCATGTTACTTATAAAATATTAAATCTCTCAAAGGCACAGAGAATTTCTTGTGTAGAACTCTCATCTCTTCTCAGTTCAAAGTTAGAGCAATTACAATTTCTCATTTGCAATACCAGAGGAAGACAGAAAATGTCAGCTGGAATAAAACTTGTCACAAACTATAGTGTTTCTGCAATGAGGTGGGAATTAAAACTATTAGAGCCTTTCAAAATGATGATAAAATTGATATCAACCAAGAATGTGCCTCAGGATGATTTTAATAGAATAACCAATAGCATTTTATTCAGAAAATAAAAAATGCTAATTTTAGGTTTATATACTTCTGTCTTATATACTTTAACCTTAAATGCTTCTGCATCACAAAGTATATAAGGCTATTTTGCTATCATTAATAATTTGACAACCAAAGACTTCTCAGAATTTGCTCTGATTTACTTTTTACTGTGCTTCATATTTTTTTCTATCTTTATCAAAGAGTAAATACTTTTATCAGATTGATCCTAGAATGACAGATTTTATCTTCAAGCATAGTTGACCCCTTGGAAATGAAAGGGGGAAATTCTGCTGCCAGTAAATGGGCTGGAATGTGTGATTTACAGTTCTGATGAAAGGCCATTGACCTGAAACACTAACTTCGATTCTTTCTCCACAGATGCTGTCTGACCTAGTGAGCACTTCCTGTGTTGTGTTTTTGATAGAGGCATAGGGGCATGGAAAAATCATGTACTGAAATGGACACTTCAGCCCACCAAGCCCACACCAACCACCAACTATCCATGTGCAATAATCTTCCATTAGACCCATTATTTAAAATGCTCCTCATATTCTCTTCAACTCTCTCCATATTCTACCACTCACCTACATATGAGGGACACTTTACAATGACCAGTTATCCCACCAATTAACATATCTTTAGGATGTGTGAGGAAATCAGGAAAATCATGTGGTTACAAGGAAAACATGCGAACTCAACACAGACAGCACTCAAGGCAAGAATTGTACCTTGATCCTGATTAATTGGATCTCTTAGCTGCACCACTGTAGTGCCTATTTTATTTCAAAGTTCAAAGTACATTTTATTATCTAAGTATGTATACTTTATACAAATTTGAGCTTTGTCCCCGTACAGGCAGGTATGAAACAAAGAGCCCCAATAGATCCCATTAAAAAGAAAAGAAGACCATCCAAGCACCCAGCCATGCAAACAATAAAACCAGCCACCCACAGGCTCAAGCTCTGTCACCTTGATACGGCCAATTTCTGTCCTTTACAATTTGGCTCATCTCATAAATCATCAAACCTTTGGATCTTTCCTCACTTAAACTCACTTTGGCTCTGCTCTTTCAACTTACTGGACCTTTTCAATTTGGCTTGGCTCTTAAATCAATCAAGCCTCAGATTTTTTCCTCGCCTTGGCTCTGCCACGTCAAATTGCTTCCAAGTCAGCTCTAGCAACTTCAGCCCAGGCATCTTGCAACCATCCTGCCCCAGTGAGACACAAGCCAATCTGCAGACAATACAGCTCCATGGGATTATATATGTCAATGATTTGGACTATGGGATTAATGGTTTTGTGGCTAAATTTGCCAATGATGCAAAGATAGGTGGAGGAGCACATAATGCTGAGGAAACAGAGAGCCTTCAGGAAGTCTTAGATACTTCAGTGGAATGGGCAAAGAAGTGGCAAATGAAATACAATGTTGGAAAGTGTATTGTCATGCACTTTGGTGGAAGAAATAAATGAGCAGATGACTATTACTTAGATAGGGAGAGAAATCCGAAATGCAGAAGTGCAGAGTGATTTTGGAGTCCTTATGCAGGATATCCTAAAGGTTATCCTCCAGGTTGAGTCGGTTGTGAAGAAGGTGAATACAATGGTGACATTTATTTCTAGAGGTATAGAATATAAGAGCAGGAATGTGATGTTGAGGCACTACAAGGCACTCATGAGACCACACGGAGTAATGTGTGCAGTTTTGGGTCCTTATTTTAGAAAGGATATACTGACATTGGAGAGGATTCAGAGAAGATTCACAAGAATGATTCCATGAATGAAAGGGTTACTGTATGAGGAACGTGTGGCAGCCCTTGAGCCGTATTCCCTGGAGTTCAGGAGAATGAGGAGGGATCACATAGAAACATTCTGAATGTTAAAGGGCCTGAACAGATTACATATGGCAAAGTTATTTCCCACTGTAGGGGAGTCTAGGACAGGAGGGCATGACTGCAGGTTTTAAGGATGCCCATTTAGAACAGAGATACAGACAAATTACTTTAGTCAGAGGGTGGTAAGTCTGTGGAATTTGTTGCCATGAGCAGCTGTGGATGCCAAGTCATTGGTTGTATTTAAGGCTGAGATAGATAGGTTCTTGATTAGCCAGGGTATCAAAGGGTATAGGGAGAAGGCAGGGGACTGGAAGAATTGGATCAGCCCATGATTGAATGGGGGAAGCAGACTCAATGGGCCGAAAGGCCTACTTCTGCTCCAATATCTTATGGTCTTATCGTTAATGCTGACAGGGAAGCTACAGGCCACTGTTTGCAGTGATCATTGACCAGAAAAAGTGTGAAAAGCAAAGTATTTAGTTGTTTTCTTTGTTTCATTGATCACCAGCAAATTGTCACTTAAGCTAGTAAGTAGTGTCATCTTAAACTGGAAATCAGACTTTCAGCAGTTTCAGCTGCTTGCTTTGTGAAAAACAAGTGGAGCAAATTATTGAATGACACTAGCTTTTGATTGTTTTTAAGTGCGTGTGTTTTTTCAGCATTGCAGTCTCTTGAGTCTCCATCTTTTTTGTAATGGTATGTTATTGAATGTGCATGGATGTCAAAGCCTAGATTGGTACATCTCCAGATGTCATTCTCTTTTGCGGGCTTCATGCAGGTAAATGTATGCTGCCATCAGCCGCAGTGAAGTGCTGAGAGTGGCTCTCAAAGGAAGATTATATCCATTGCCGCTCTATATATTACATGCAAAACAGTCTAAAATGTGCTTAGGCACTAAGATGCAATTTAAAACACTGAAACTAACTTAATTAGGCAAAAAAAACCCTTGTGCACTCTTTCTACGTGCGGTTGGTGTCTTGTTAATTTGAATGGGCATTATTGTGCTTTGTGTGAGTCTTAACCTGGGAATGAATCAGCACCTTACTATCTCAGGGAACCCTGCAGTAGCTGTGTTGTCCCATAAGGAGGTGACCAGTCAGCAAGGGGAACAAAGAGGAGGAGGCTTAGGTTGAAACTGATGCTAGACTCCACCCAGAAGTTCCAGATCTGTTGCAAGTATGGGCAGAGAAATGGCAGATGGAGTTTAACTCAACCAAATGTGAAATGTTGCACTTTGGGAGTTCAAATGTAAAGGAACAGTATATTGTTAATGGTAAGTCCTTTAAAGGTGTTGGAGATCCCTTCAACCACAATGACTGTGCCAAACACAATGCCAAATTAAGACAATTCTCTCCTGCATGTAAATGATCCCACTTGTACATGGTCAAGCTCCTCCCTTCCACCTGCCAAAAGTGGAATTTCTTGGTGGCCATCCATTTTAATTCCTATCCCATTTTCTGTTCTGACATGTCAGTCCATGGCCTACTTTTCCGACATGATGGGGCCACTCTCAGGAGGTAGAAGCAATACCTCATATTCTCTCTAGGTAGCCTCCAACTTGATGGCATGAACATTGATTTTTCCTTCTGGTAATAGTCTTTTCTCTCTTTTTATTTTCCTTTCTTCCTCCCATCAATGTTGTGCCAAACCAGCTAAAAAGCAAATCAAAAACTCCCAAACACTAATCCCTCCTACTTACACCATGCTCATGCCCTTCTTCTCCACTCTGGCCTCTTACCTCTTCTCCTCACCTGCCTATCACCTCTCCCTGGTGGCCCTCTATCTTCCCTTTCTCCCATAGTATTCACTCTCCTATCCTATCTTCTTTCTTCTCCAGTCCATTACCTTTCCTACCCACCAGTCTTCACCTATCACCTTCTGGCTTGTCCACTAGCCCCTGCCACCATCTTTTTATTCTGGCATCTTCCCCTTTCCTTTCCAGTCCCAATGTCTGTTAATTCATTTTCAGAGATACTCCCTGACCTACTGAGTTCCTGCAGCATTTTGTGTGTGTTACACAGAATCTAATATCCCTTTATTCCCTTCATATTTGTGTGTCTATCCAACAACCTCATAAATGCCACTATTGTGTCTACCTCCACCAGTACCCAGAGCAACTTTTTCAATAAGCTTACAAACTTCTATATAAAGATGTTCTTCCTCCATAACAAAAATGGCCACATCTCAGAAGTAATTAACTGGGGACAAAGTCTATGCAGAAATGGACACTAAAGTCTTTATAAGAATACAAGTATTTATTCTTAAACTGATACTCCTTGCAGAGGGAAGTTTAAAAATAATAACTTGGATTGACAAAGGGTAATGGGCTGTAGGTGTTTCTTAATATAATTTAGTCTGTGATCCAAATTTCTTTTAATGTTCTCTCTACAGCTAGGCTAACTGTTGTGGCAAAACTCTACCAGAATGAAATTTATAAGAAAGTGACTGTTAGTTATGCTGACTCAGAAAAGTTCCCCACAAAGTCCTTATTTGTTAAGCTGACAATTAGGACTTACAGCTACAATTATCTTGAGGATTCTGTCACTGAAGGACCTAAGTAATTAGCTTATGATGGAGCAGATATTTATATTTTACTGTCTTAACCAGAACCCTTATACATGACAGGTCCAGAAAGTTGGGTGGATAATTTGCTGAGACCAGTAAATTCTGTAATACTTTTATATATGCTTAGGAGCAAGATAAATTCTTATTTTCATTTACATAATTTCCGTATCCATGAAGGTAGCTTGAAGGGATCAATTTTTCAATAAACGAGGTCTCCCTGTTGGTAAAATCCCTTTTCACAATATGTATCAAAATAACAACTATAAAAATAATATCAGGAAAAGCACAACATTTTTTACTTTAATTTATCAGAAGAATCTAATTCATTTAGTCTGCTTTGCACCACATAAGTAGTTATCTTTCTTTATTCTGGATCTATTCCTCTCTTACAATCTATATTTTCTATTTCAGTTTTAGTCAAGTTACAGCCCACTATAGTAATTCTGTTGTTTATGATTGCATGCATTGCGTTATCACTGTTGCCAATAAAACACTGACATAATCTGGATACGTACCTTCTTATGATTTATATCAACATATAATTATACAAGCTAAGAACAGGTGTAGGTCACTTGACCTTTCGAGCCATTTACTGTGGCTGATCAGATTGCAACCTCACTCTGCATTCCTCTCTAGTTAGGGTATCAGTTCATTTTGTTGTATATCAAAAATCTATCACTGGAACAAACTCTGCAATTACAATTCTCTAACCTATTGCCATTTAGATAACTATTTTCTTTTGTTAATCCTACTGCCAAAATAAAAAGTTTCACATTACACACCATTTGCCAGATCTTTGCCCACTCACTCAGCCTATCTATCTATATCTGTCAGGTGCATACAGGCAGTTTCATCCAAGACTCCATCTGGCTAATAGGAATCATCTGTCATTCTTTTCCAACTCATCACCTGCAGCCTATTTAAACCCAGCTCTCATTCATAGTCCTTGTTCATTATTGAACTAGCCAACCTCAAGCAGTTGCTCTGAGCCTTCAGTTACCCACTTGCCTGTTGTATTTAGTATCTGTTTAGTATCCACTTGCCAGCCTATCTTTATGTCATCAGTACAATTAGCAACCATATTTCTTGTAAATTTCCCATGTCTTTATCATGTACTTAAGCAGAAAAAAGTAAGTTGTCTGAAACTATTTATATGGTATGACATATGTTACCTTTTCCCAACCAGAAAATTGATTAATTTATGCCAAATTATTAACTTTGACGTCCTGCTGAAGGGTTTTGGCCCTGAAACATCGACTATACTCTTTTCCCTAGATGCTGAGTCTCTCCAGCATTTTGTGTGTGTTGCTCGAATTTCCAGCGTCTGCAGATTTTCTCTTGTTTGTAATTTATGCCCATACTTTGATTTTTGTTAGCCAGCCAATCTTTGACAAAATGATTCCTCCTGAACCTTGAGCTTTAGCTTTCTGCACTAATATTTGGTGTGGCACCTTATCGAGTGCCTTCTGGAAATCCAAGTGCAGTGCATCTACTGGTTCTCCTTTATCCACAGCCCATGGTAGTTTTTCAAAAGATTCCAATAAATTGGACAATCATGATTTCAGTTTCATTAAATTTTATTTTGGGAGATTGTCTTTATTTTTTAAAAGCATTAAAATCTTTAATAATAGCTTCTACTATAATCTGATACTAAACTGACAGATCTGTAGTGTTCTTGTTTCTTTACTTTTATGACTAAAGGGTTACTCTTGCAATTTATCAACCTAATAAAAACTTTCCTTGAACTTGGGGAGTTTTGGGAAAATTAAATGATCTTATTAACCAGTTCCATTAAGACACTGGATTGACATCCATCAGGAACCAGAAACATGTCAGCTTTCAACTCTGATAACTTGCTCAGTGCCCCTAATCAGGTGATTGTAAATTTCCCAAGTTCATTCCAGAGTTATAACTATTTATGGAATGTTACTTGTATCCTCTAATGTGAAAACAGCAGAAACAAACTGTTTAACTCATTTGCTTTCCAATTTTATTTCTCAAGGCTCCTTTTCTATTGGACCAGACCTACCTTTCTAAAATCTTATCTGTTTTCATATTTCTGGCTAGATTTATCTCATATGCTAATGTTTCCTTCCATTCTGTTTTAGGCATTCAGGTTTGTTTCTTGTCCAGTCTTTTGTTCTGCAGCTTATCTTTGGATATCATGTTCCTTTTCTTTAACTTAAGTACTACATTTGTATTTGGTGGGCCCTCGCTGGGAATTTTTCAATTCAAATGTATCTAAGTAGAGATATCTGATGTATATCTCTTCAAATATGGTTTCAATTTTTATTAGTTTCTTTTTATTATGCTCATGATCTGCAAGTCAAGCTTCAGGACTGTAGATGAAAACGTGGTTAAAACCTTGTATAAATACGTTTAATTGAGCATAATAGGAACTGTTAGCTCTTCTCTTATCAGGTCCATATAATCATTGGTAATTCTGCAATAACATGTAATTGTCCCCAGTTGCATATCGATTTTGCTAACTTAAATCATCCTTTTTTCTGACTTCCACAATAGTTGTGACTTTGGCATTTTTCCATGCTCATGAGAAGTCAGAGATAAATGCTGAGAGCATATTTGAGAAATAAGACCTGTAAACACAGAGCTGTACTAAACAATATAATAACCACTGTGTGCAGTCACCGAGAAGTTGTCGTCCTGAGTGGGTTGTGTAAAGTATGCCAATGCTGTACACATTATAGTCTAATTCTTGTATGAAGATAACAGAGTAGAATCTTCTGCTTTAAGTGTTGTAATTTGCATCTCGAGTACTATAAACAAAGGAAAATTTACAAAGGGAAGCAAGAACCATTGTAATGAAACAGCAGGAGAACTAACTATCAAATAAAACTGGCGTGGTGGAGAGCTGGTTGTTGTAGTTAGAGCATTGCATGGCAACACCAAACAAAGCAAAGAATTTATTGCAGTTCTCAGGGCTCTATTGTTCTGCTCAATATTAAAATTACTTTTCCAAGAAGGCCTGCAGTGACCTGATTTTAATGCTGTTAAGAGACACTTTAAATTCTTCAGCTCTTCATGTTCTGAAGTATTAATGCTATGTCTATCTTATGCTGTTTAAGCACAGTGGCACGGAGCAGGATGAGAGTTGGATGACACTGGATGTCTACTGCTTCAGTGGTTCATGATGACTCTTTGTAGCATCAACAATGTTACACTGATAGGTACATGAAAGATGGAATAAAACCAAGTTTCCACTGGCATACATCACAGAAGCTTCTGGTATCAGAACAGGCTTGTACAGGGAGTGGTAACGACCTTGGACAAAGCTAGCAAAGAACAGGAAGCACGCTTAGTGACAAGTGTTCCCTGGTAGATTTGAGACACAAATAGTTTTGAGAGCACTTTCACGGGTAATTTGATTTCTAAGATTGAGAGATCTCAGCATGATGGTGATATGATTGGCAAAAAATGTACACCCAAACATTGATCGTTTCTCTTTTCTCCAGTGCTACCTGATCTGCTGAGTTTTTCTAGCATTTTTGTTTTTACTCAGTGGCCTCTGTTGTTCTTTGTATTGCATCATAATCTTGAGATAGAAAACCAGTCTTTTATCCATGGTGGAGCAAATCTTACATTAAAACACAGTTCTTACTGTATCACAGGTATTTGCTCATTGTCTCCTGTAAAAACATTATTTTCTTTTCTCAGTTCCTTCACCCCCACCTCTTCTGTTCCCAGACTGCAGTTTTCCTTTCCAGGACATTTGAGATGTGCTCTTTCTTTGAAGAACAGGAATTTTCTTCCCTTCCTCCACCATTGACACTACCCTCACCCGTATCTCCTCCATTTCTCGAACATCCACACTTACCTCCATTTTCATGCTGCCTTAATAATGAAAATGTTCCTCTTGTCCTTACCTACCTTCCTGTGAGTCTCCACATCCAACACATCACTCTTTGCAACTTCTACCATCTCTAAAGGGGATCCTACCACCAAACATATCTTTATCTCCCCCACTGTCTTTCCACAGGAATCATTTGTTCTGTGATTCCCTTGACCATTTGACCCTCCCCACTAATCTCCCTCCTGCTGCTTATCTCTGGAAGTGCCCTAAGTGCTACAACTGTCCATTCGTCTCCTTCTTCACCTCTATTCAGGTCCTCAGTCATTCCAAGTGAGGCAATACTTCACCAGGAAATCTGCTGGGGTTGTCTATTGCCTCCAGTGCTCCTCTACATTGGTGAGATTCATTGTAAATTCGGGTCCACTTCTTCGAGCACCTCCCCTCTATTCACCAAGAGTGGAACTTCCCAGTGGCCAAACATTTCAATGTTTCAATGGTTCAATATTTCAATATAATATCAAAGAAAGTATAAACTATAGAGCTTATAATTCTTACTATTCACAGACAACCATGAAACAGAAAAAAAGAAAGAATGAATGATAGAAAAGGTTAGAACCCCAAAGACCCCCTCTCCCCTCCCACACACAGGCAGCAGTAAAAGCAGCAACTCTCCCCCTCCTCCTCCCCCTACTTGCCAACAGACTCAGGACCAACAGACTCTCACTCACCATCGAGAGAGAGAGAGAGAGAGAGAGAGAGAGAGAGAGAGATTCCTCAAGTGCATGAGGATTGCTTTAGACAACAGCATGCACCACCTGCTGTCTCAATATTTGAATCTCCAGCAACGCTTCAGTTGGTGACATCAGTGAGGAATTGGGTTATCCACAGGGCCTCACCCTAAAGGTGCATGTTCTCCAGGCTGCACCTGGAGGTATCAAAACACCCAGCCACTCGGTGAATCTGAGAGTGAGAACCCACCGCCCGTGAAGAACTGTAGTTTGAGCTGCCGCTGTAGATCACGGACTCTGAAATGACCCCAGCCACCTTGAAAAGAGGAAAAAGAGATATGAGAAGAGAGGTATAAGCTGTTTCACAGATGAATTGGAAGAGATAGCTTGGATCTGCAAAAACCTCTGGAGCCATTTTTAGCTACTCCCACTCATTCTGATTCCCAGTCCCATTTCCATTCTGACACGTCTCCTCTTGTACCATGATGAGGCCACTCTCAGGGTGGAGGAGAAATACTTTATATTCTTTCTGGGTAGCCCCAGCCTGATGGCTTGAATATTGATTTCTCTTTCCAGTAAAAAAGATTTCCCACCGCATTCCCTCTTCTTCTATTCCTCACTTTGGCCCTTTACCTCTTCTCATCTGCCTATGGCCTCCCCCAGGTTTCCCTCTTCCTTCTCTTACTCTTATGGTCCATTTCTTCTCCTATCAGATTCCTTCCTGTCCAGTCCTTTACATTTCCTACCACCTGACTTCATCTATCACCTTCTGGCTATCCTCCTTTCCCTCCTCTCACCTTTTTATTCTGTCATCTTCCCCCTTCCTTTCCAGTCCTGAAGAAGAGTCTCAGCTCGAAACATCGACTGGTTATTCATTTCCATAGATGCTGCGCGACCTGCTGAGTTCCTCCAGTGTTTTGTGTGTGTTGAATGGGATAGTAATGAGCTTCTCAATGGTCTGGTTCTGGAGAGATTCGAGCTTTGGCGGAGTAATGACAGGGTGCTGCTCTGTACAACAGATGTGGGTGAAGCAGCTACTGAAGCAAATGCTTCATCTTTTTCATATACTTACCAGAAGAAGATAGCACCTGTGAACAACTCAACTAAGAGTGACATCCTCCAGACAGTTCATGAAATGACTTATTTCCTTTCTTTTCCTTCCAAATGTGGCTCTGCTACTGTTAGAGCCTGTATTCTACATATTGGTGGTGTATTTTCAGGTCCATTGTATGACCTGGTGCTTTGCTGTCTCCAAGAGGGTTCTGTGAGGTTTCAGGTGAAGTGTGTGGTCTCAAGGCCCAGAAACCTGGAGACAGGGCGAGAGCCCATCATCGACTCCATTTCTCGCCAATTGACGTGTTGAGGAAGATTCAAATTATCAAGGCATGCGGGGAAGGTGAGTCAGTGTTCAGTGCCATCTATCAGCCTCTTGCTCACTGCTGCTGGTAGAAGGTGAAGATGTCTGTGTGTGATGGTTTTCTCTCTCCCTCTTGTCCACTGCTCCCAGACGAAAGTCCTTATGCTCAAATAGTCTCTCTTTCTCTCATGATCAATGCTGCCGAAGGTTTGTGCTGGAGTCTTGGATCTTGGGCAAGGTTTAATTGATGTTATTTGTTGACTTTGTAAAGTTTACAGTACGTTATGATGTATTTCTGGTTCCTGGACACTTATTTTTTGTTGCTATTTTGGAGAATTTTGACTGGGTCAGCCTGCAGATAACACAGTGCTACATTAAACTGAGTTGTAATAAATATGCCTAGACTCTTTCATTTTTGTGTTTTATGTTCTCTATTTTTTACTCTTTTTTTGCCATTTGTACAATTTTTTTGACCTTATTCTTTGAACAGGTTCCAGGGTTTACTTTGTTTCGTAGCTCTGTGGGAAGATGAATCTCAGGGTTGTATACTGCATACATACTTTGATAATAAGTGTACTTTGAATCTTCTGAGTATACTGCAGAACTGTGATCAGTGTTACAGCACATACACAGGCGATTTGGCTGTGACCAATATCAAACATCCATTTATATTAATACAATACTAAATCTATTATACTTTTCACACATTGCCATCAATCTCCCCAAGATTCTACCATTTACACACATACTATGGACAATTTAGCATAGTCAGTTATCAATCTGCACTTCTTTGGGAAATGTATGATAATGCATTTTGGTAAAAGGAACAAGAGAGTGGACTATAATCTAAATGGGGAGAAGGTACAAACATCAGAGGTGCAGAGGGACTTAGGAGTCCTCCTGTAAAACTCCCAGAAGGTTAATTTGCAGGTTGAGTCTGTGGTATTGAAGGCAAATGCAATGTTGGCATTTTTTTCAAAGGGAATAGAATATGAAAACAAGGAGGTAATACTGAGGCTTTGTAAGACACTAGTCAGGGTGTACTTGGAGTATTATCAGCAGTATTGCACCCATATCTCAGAAAGGATGTGTTGTCATTGGAGCGAGTCCAGAGGAGTACTACAAGGATGATTCCAGGAATTAAGTGCTTAACATATAAGGAGCATTTGGCAGCTATGGGCTTGTACTCACTGGAATTTAGAAGAATTTGGGGGATCTCATTGAAACCTACCGAATGTTGAAAGGACAACATAGGGTGGATGTGGAGAGAATGTTTCCTTTGGTGGAGGTATCCAGAACTAGAGGGCAGAGCCTTAAAATTGAAGAGCGACCTATTAGAATAAGTAAGGAGGAATTTCTTTAACCTGAGAGTAGTGAATCTGTGGATTGCTCTGCCACAGGCTGCGGTGGAGGTCAGGTTTGTAGGTATATTTAAAGCAGATGTTGATAGTTTCCTGGTTGGTCAGGGCATCAAAGGATATGGTGATTAGCCATAATGCAATGGCGGAACAGACTTGATGGGCTGAATGGCCTAATTCTGCTCCTATGTCTTATGATCTTATAGGATGTGGGAGGAAATCGGAGCAGCTGGAGGAAACCCAGCCTAGTCCTGGGGAGAATGAGCAAACTCTACACAGATAGCACCTGAAGTTCAATGTAGGATTGAACCCTCATTGCATGGGCTGTGAGATAGCAGATCTACCAACTGAGCCACAGTGGCACCCAACTTCTGTAGTATACCACTTCTCCATCCCATAATGAATTGGCACTTCTCACATTCTGGTACATCATAAGCTAGTGGATCCTTGATTGCATGTCTTCAGATAAATCAATCACTTCATCTCAGAATAACCATATAACCATATAACAATTACAGCACGGAAACAGGCCATCTCGGCCCTTTTAGTCCGTGCCGAACGCTTACTCTCACCTTGTCCCACCTACCTGCACTCAACCCATAACCCTCCATTCCTTTCCTGTCCATGTACCTATCCAATTTTTTTTTTAATGACAAAATCGAACCTGCCTCTACCACTTCTACTGGAAGTTCGTTCCACACAGCTACCACTCTCTGAGTAAAGAAGTTCCCCCTCGTGTTACCCCTAAACTTTTGCCCCTTAACTCTCAACTCATGTCCTCTTGTTTGAATCTCCCCTACTCTCAATGGAAAAAGTCTATCCACGTCAACTCTATCTATCCCCTCATAATTTTAAATACCTCTATCAAGTCCCCCCTCAACCTTCTACGCTCCAAAGAATAAAGACCTAACTTGTTCAACCTTTCTCTGTAGCTCTGTAACTGGGTGCTGAAACCCAGGTAACATTCTAGTAAATCTCCTCTGTACTCTCTCTAATTTGTTGACATCTTTCCTATAATTCGGTGACCAGAACTGTACACAATACTCCAAATTTGGCTGCACCAATGCCTTGTACAACTTTAACATTACATCCCAACTCCTATACTCAATGCTCTGATTTATAAATACCAGCATACCAAAAGCTTTCTTCACCACCCTATCCACATGAGATTCCATCTTCAGGGAACTGTGCACCATTATTCCTAGATCACTCTGTTCTACTGCATACCTCAATGCCCTACCATTTACCATGTATGTCCTATTTTGATTAGTCCTAGCAAAATGTAACACCTCACACTTATCAGCATTAAACTCCATCTGCCATCGTTCAGCCCACTCTTCTAACTGGCCTAAATCTCTCTGCAAGCTTTGAAAACCTACTTCATTATCCACAACGCCACCTACCTTAGTATCATCTGCATACTTACTAATCCAATTTACCACCCCATCATCCAGATCATTAATGTATATGACAAACAACATTGGAACCAGTACAGATCCCTGAGGCACAACACTTGTCATTGGCCTCCAACCTGACAAACAGTTATCCACCACTACTCTCTGGCATCTCCTATCCAGCCACTGTTGAATCCATTTTACTACTTCATTATTAATACCTAATGATTGAACCTTCCTAACTAACCTTCCATGTGGAACCTTGTCAAAAGCCTTACCGAAGTCCATATAGACAACATCCACTGCTTTACCCTCGTCAACTTTCCTAGTAACCTCTTCAAAAAATTCAATAAGATTTGTCAAACATGACTTTCCACGCACAAATCCATGTTGACTGCTCCTAATCAGACCCTGTCTATCCAGATTATTATATATACCATCTCTAAGAATACTTTCCATTAATTTACCCACCACTGATCTCAAACTTATAGGCCGATAATTGCTAGGTTTACTCTTAGAACCCTTTTTAAACAATGGAACCACATGAGCAATACGCCAATCCTCCGGCACCATCCCCGTTTCTAATGACATTTGAAATATTTCTGTCAGAGCCCCTGCTACTTCTACACTAACTTCCCTCAAGGTCCTATGGAATATCCTGTCAGGACCTGGAGACTTATCCACTTTTATATTCTTTAAAAGCTCTAGTACTTCCTCTTCTTTAATCATCATAGTTTCCATAACTACCCTACTTGTTTCCTTTACCTTACACAATTCAATATCCTTCTCCTTAGTGAATACCTAAGAAAAGAAATTGTTCAAAATCTCCCCCATCTCTTTTAGCTCCACACATAGCTGTCCACTCTGTTTTTCTAAGGGACCAATTTTATCCCTCACTATCCTTTTGCTATCAATATAACTGTAGAAACCCTTTGGATTTATTTTCACCTTACTTGCCAAAGCAACCTCATATCTTCTTTTAGCTTTTCTAATTTCTTTCTTAAGATCCTTTTTACATTCTTTATATTCCTCAAGCACCTCATTTACTCCATGCTGCCTATATTTATTGTAGATCTCTCTCTTTTTCTGAACTAAGTTTCCAATATCCCTTGAAAACCATGGCTCTCTCAAACTTTTAACCTTTCCTTTTAACCTAACAGGAATATAAAGATTCTGTACCCTCAAAATTTCACCTTTAAATGACCTCCATTTCTCTATTACATCCTTCCCATAAAACAAATTGTCCCAATCCACTCCTTCTAAATCCTTTCACATCTCCAATCTCAAATATCATCACTCGGTTGCCCTGCAGCCAGTTTTTGAGATACTTCCAACAACCATATTCTGTTTCACGTTGACATCAGTAATTTTTGACTTCCTTGTGTTGTATATGCAAATTCTTAATCTGTAGAAACTGAATTATTTAATCCGGTCTTCCTGGGATGCTGAGTGCGCGGGAATAGATGAATAGTTGGAGTAATTGCTATTGTTGACAGTGGTAGAAGAAACAAAGAGGTCTTGTGACATGTTATCTATCTTGTCCCCTTTTTCAGAAGGAAGAAAAAATGTGCTTATGAACCATTTCATCATAATCAATTACTTCACAAATTTCTTATAAAAGCAATATGAAATTAAAAATGCACAGTAATATTAAGCAGCCTGAAACTTCAATCACAGGGGCTGAGTACCGACCTGCTGAGTTCCTCTAGCATTTTGTGTGTGTTTTTTGGCTTTCCAGCATCTTCAGACTGTTATGAATGTGAAGCAACTCTGAGGGGCCGAAGGGTACAAAGTCGCCCCCTCCTTTTTGAGAATCACAAGATCGCTATTAATTCGGGTCTGGGACCCAGGAAATGAGAGAGAGAGACACGCAGAATATACAAGGTTTGGAATGTGTCCTGGCCTCAGTGGAACGGATCCACTGATAACGGCCATTGTCTCTTGGAGATGGAATTGTGTACTGAGTACATTGAAAACCCTCAGGGGACAACCAGAGTGGTCTGGTTGAGGGATTGCATCATCCCAACCTGATTGACATCTGAGACCTGATTACATCTGTGAGTAAGGATAAAAGAGGGGTCTGGGGAACAACCCCTTTAGACGCACTAGGAGAAACGCTAGAAATCCCGTGATAGTGTTTTTATAGCGAAGGCCGGTGAGAGCTCGTGTGCGTCCTCCCTTGCCAGGGTGGCGGGCTCATCACGGAAGAACGGTTTAGCTAAAGGAGAGGCCACAAGTGAAAGGCCACGACAACGAGACTCCTGACGGATCAAAATCATAAAAGGAAAGTCGGCAAGTTTTTCTCCAAATCTCTCTCTCTCTCCCATTGCAACACAGCGGTCCCCAACGGCTGCAGCCTGCATGCACTGAGTGAACTTTATATTTCCATCGGACAATACATTATCTCCAGACAACGATAGAGCTTATTTCTTATTGATTATTATTATACCCGTACTTTTAGATTTAGTATTGACGACGTATATTATCTGTATATTTGCATTGATTATTTTTGTGTATTTTTACTAATAAATACTGTTAAAAATAGTATCATCAGACTTCAATGGACGTCTCCATCTTTGCTGGTAAGTGACCCAGTTACGGGGTTCATAACAACGTGGGGCCTCGTCTCGAGATTTGATACCAAATTGGAGGGCCAGTAAATCAGGCTTTTAAGTCCAAACTTGGATCTGGTTGCGCGGATAACCAGACGGGAAGCCAGCAAAGATGGACGTAGACGAATTTATAGAAAACCCGACTCTGGAGGCACTAGAGGCAGCCACAAAGTCAGACTTGATAAATATTGTGAAAGGACTAAACCTCACAGAGGTGAGGTTGTCAATGAAAAAGCGGGAGGTGCGGAGGGCCATAACTCAGTATTATATTGTGAAGAATGTGTTTTCAGCTGAGGTATTGGAAAATATCCCTGAAAAGGTACCAGCTAGTTGGACGGCTCAGTTAGAGTTGGAGAAATTAAGGTTGGAAAATGAAATTAAGTTAAAACAGCTGGAAGAAGCCGAAAAGGTAAAAGAAAGAGCCAAAAAGGAAAACGAAAGAGCCGAAAAGCAAAGGGAGCATGAGCTCCAGCTAAAGGAGTTAGAGGTGAAAAGGGAGCAGGAAAGAGCTGAGAAGCAGAGGGAGCATGAAATTAAGCTGGAAGCAGCTGAAAAAGAGAAGGAAAGGGCCAAAAAAGAGAAGGAAAGAGTTGAAAAGGAGAGGGAGATGGAGAAACAGTGGCAACATGAGATGTACCTGGAGAAGTTAAGGCAAGAGTGAAGAGCTCAAGGTTCAGACCGAGAGGAGAGATTTAATGTTAGTAGGGAGTTTAGGTTAGTACCTCCATTCGAGAAGACAGATGTTGATAGTTATTTCTTGCATTTTGAAAAGGTGGCAGTGAGTCAGAAGTGGCTCAGAGATCAGTGGGTGGTGTTGTTACAAAGTGTGTTAAAAGGGAAGGCACAACGGGCATATGCGGCGTTGTCCAAGGAGGAGGAGGAGTCTGAGAATTATGAGAAAGTAAAGGAGGCCATTCTTTGGACCTATGAATTGGTACCTGAGGCCTATAGACAAAAGTTCAGAAATTTAAAGAAAGGGTGGAATCAGACGTATGCAGAGTTTGCATATGAGAAGGGTGTGCTCTTGGATCGCTGGTGTGCAGCAGAAATGGTGGAAGAGGATTTTTGGCATCTCAGGGAGTTAATTCTGATTGAGGAATTTAAAGGTTGTGTTTCGGATGATATCCGGATGTATTTGAACGAGAAGCCGAATAAGTCCATATCCGAATTTGCTAGGTTCGCAGATGAATATGCCCTAACCCACAAGACAAAGTTTTCCTCGAATAAAAGTTACCAGAAAGACCGGGGGAACGGTAGAGAAAGCCCACCGGCTGAGGCAGAGATCCAGCCGGGAGCTAGTGGTAAAAATAAGGAGGAGGAAAGGCAAGAAGGCAGGAGAGGTCCTGGCTTGACCTGTTTTAATTGTGGAAAGGTGGGTCATATTGCATCTAAGTGCCTTGCTCCGAGGAAGGAGACAGGAAAAGGGAAAGCAGCAGTCCCTACAGGATGTATTGTGGTGATCAGTAAATCGACGAGAAAACCCCAGGTAGACAGAATACGAGAGGGGCCTGAGAAATTTATTTCAGAAGGAACCGTGTCTGTGAAAGAGGGAGACACACCAGTTCCAGTGCAGATCTGGAGAGACACTGGAGCTGAGCTGTCATTGATTCGCAGTACAGTACTAGATTTTGGTCCCGAGACTGGAGAGGTAGCTTTGAGAGGCATAGGAAAAGGGTCAGAAGCTGTGCCTTTGCATAGGATCATTATAAATTGTGAGCTGGTATCTGGACCAGTTGAATTAGGGGTGCGATCAGAATTTCCGAGAACTGACGTAGACATCCTTCTGGGTAATGATTTAGCTGGTGGTGATGTTTGGCCGGCCACGGAGCTGACGATCCAGCCTGTAAGTTTTGAGGACCCACCCCTAGATTCCAAGATCTATCCCGCATGCGTGACCACTCGCAGCATGTCGAGAAAGGCAGCTGAGAAAGAGGCCAGTATCGATTTGGCTGAGACGTTTTTACCGACCCTATACCAAGAGGGGTTAGGAGGTGGTAAAACGCAGAATAGGGAGGTGAAAGAGAGTAAAGGAGAGGAGGTAGATCTGCCCTTAGCCAGGAGGAAACTTATAGAGGCACGGAGTAAAAATGAGAAACAGATAAGGCTGTTAGAAGGTCCAGGGTTGGACATGGATGATCTGTCTGGTTTGACAGAACTGTTTGAAGAAGTTGAAAATTTTAAAGGTGTTCCCGATAATGAAATGAGGGCAGTCCTAGATGAAAAGGATGCCATTACCTTGAAGAAGTCTGCTGGGTTGGCAGATGAGGTTGTTTCAGCCCGCGGGGTTGAGTTTACTCCAGAAGGGAGTTGCCCAGAGAGTAACTGGGAGGATCAGGGGAACTTAGACTTTGAAAAGGGGACGGGTATTGAAAGCCCGGAAGAGGCAGATGTCCCGTTTGAGTGTGTTCAAGATGTGGATGCACGTGGTACTGAACCTAGTAATGGAACTCAGAAAAAGTCTGAGGTATTTGATTCAGTTGAAAAGGAATGCAGTCCTTGTGGGTCAGATGGACTTGGCTCAGTGAAGAAAGGGTTAACCTTGGTACTAGTGGGAAGTGAGAAATCCCAGTTGTTTGTGTTCGAAGGTGTGTTAAAAGTTAGTGAGGAGATAAACAGTGGTGAGGTGAATATTATTATTGAAGGAAAAGGGAAAAGTGTAGTTCCTAAATTGAATGAAGAAAATTTTAAAGTCTGGATTGGTGTCAGAAGCAGTAACCAGGCTGAAGGGACAATCGCTTGTTAACATGGTGCCTGCGAATCAATTACAGGTTGATTTGGAATGTAAAGGTGCCCCACACGCTATTGTTATTCAAGAGTGTGCTGTGAAGAGGCAGAATTTGAAATGCTGTTTGGACAAAGAGGGATCGCTTGCAGATTTTAAACTGAAAACCAATCGAATGAAGGGTCCTGAAGATAAAATTAACGACTTGCTTAAAAATAAAGAATTGTGTGGAAATTCAGCCAATGGGCTACGTTTGGAAAACATTGTTGATAAAATAACTCCTATGAAAGGAGCATGCAAAAGCCTATTCCGCACTGGTATACAAGCTAACCACGTGGGAGTTAACTGGAAAAGGGGCGAGGGTTGACGGGACGCCACTTTAAATAACTGGATCCGGTTTTAAAGGATTTTGACAAAGCATGTAGCTAATAAAGACAACCCCATGGAAGATTGACTGTTAGGTTTGAAAGTAAAATAAATATTAGTATTTGCATGAACTTTTGTAGTATACACGTAAGCTAAGATCACAACTCTTTTGTTTTGCTGAAGAAAAAGAAAAAATAGGTGGTTATTAAATTGGAGTCTGATGCTACAAGAATTTATTAAGGTACAAGATGTTAAGATATTAAGGGAAGTGACAATGTAATCGCTAACTGTTTAGATGCTGAATTGAATGTATAACTGTATTACTCTGTAGTGAAAAAAACTCTTTGGTATTGTGTTAGATTCTGAAAATCCTGTAAGACTCTGTATTAATTAATTTTTACCTGTGGCAAAAATCTTAGAAGGAAGGGGCTGTTATGAATGTGAAGCAACTCTGAGGGGCCGAAGGGTACAAAGTCGCCCCCTCCTTTTTGAGAATCGCAAGATCGCTATTAATTCGGGTCTGGGACCCAGGAAATGAGAGAGAGAGACACGCAGAATACACAAGGTTTGGAATGTGTCCTGGCCTCAGCGGAATGGATCCACTGATAACGGCCATTGTCTCTTGGAGATGGAATTGTGTACTGAGTACATTGAAAACCCTCAGGGGACAACCAGAGTGGTCTGGTTGAGGGATTGCATCATCCCAACCTGATTGACATCTGAGACCTGATTACATCTGTGAGTAAGGATAAAAGAGGGGTCTGGGGAACAACCCCTTTAGACGCACCAGGAGAAACGCTAGAAATCCCGTGATAGCATTTTTATAGCAAAGGCCGGTGAGAGCTCGTGTGCGTCCTCCCTTGCCGGGGTGGCGCACTCATCACGGAAGAATGGTTTAGCTAAAGGAGAGGCCACAAGTGAAAGGCCACGACAACGAGACTCCTGACGGATCAAAATCATAAAAGGAAAGTCGGCAAGTTTTTCTCCAAATCTCTCTCTCTCTCCCATTGCAACACAGCGGTCCCCAACGGCTGCAGCCTGAATGCACTGAGTGAACTTTATATTTCCATCGGACAATACATTATCCCCAGACAACGATAGAGCTTATTTCTTATTGATTATTATTATACCCGTACTTTTAGATTTAGTATTGACGACGTATATTATCTGTATATTTGCATTGATTATTTTTGTGTATTTTTACTAATAAATACTGTTAAAAATAGTATCATCAGACTTCAACGGACGTCTCCATCTTTGCTGGTAAGTGACCCAGTTACGGGGTTCGTAACAAGACTCTCATGTGTTTGTAATAGTAAATATATTGGAAGAATTTATTCAGCATTTGTCATGCTGCATCTGGGATACACTGTGTGGCTCTGGTCACCACATGATTGGAAGGGAATCATTTTGCTGAAGAGAGGGTGGAGGATATTCACCTTTAATGGGTGAACATTTGAATACTGAGGAGAGACAAAAACAGTCTGTGTCTGTTTTCCTCACAGCAGCAAAGGTATGGTGAGGGGGGCTTTAACTGAGGAAAACAGTATTATGAGTAGCATGGTCAAGATAGACAGTAACACACTTTTCCACTTATAAACATATTCTTAAAGAAAAGGTGCAAGTTCAGAGAAAAGGGTTAAAACCTTCAAAGGGATTGAGGAAAACCTTTTCATCTGGAGTGTGTTTGAAATCCGGAATGCACTGTCTCATCTTTGAGGATGGTGGCAGCAACCATACAACCAATGGTGAAGTTCCGCTCACAGTTCATGAAACCGCTTCATCTTCTTTTAAATACGTTTCTACTACTGAACATCATGCAATTGGAGCCTGTATTTTACATTTTGATTATACATCTGAGTGATCTGGCGCTTTAGCTGTCTTTGGGGGAATTTGGAGAGCTTGAGAGTGGAGTGATCACCTATGATCAGCTCCGTTACTTCTCGCCGATTAAAGTACTGAGCAAGATTGAAATTGATGAGATTGAGAGTGCAAGGTGAGCAGATGTTTAGCGCCAAGTGCCTGCGTTTAACCGGTCTCCCTCTTCCTCTCTCTCGCTGCTGCTGGAGGAAGATGCAGGAGTCTTGTTTCCCATGGTGCAAGGTTTGATTGGCATGCCTCATGGCCGTGGACTCATTTTCAGAGGACTCTGTGGTCATGTTACATATGTTTCTGGTACTCTTCCTTTTTGCTATTTTGTGCAATTTTATCAGGATACTTCAGTGCAGACTGGGGTACATTGGTGTGGACAGCCTCTCTCAACTGTCAATGTGTGACACAGAGCTAGAATGGACTGAACTGAACTAAATGGTACATTCCTAGAAATATTTGTCGACTCTGTGGTTTGAAATGAATTGAATTGACTTTATTTCTTACATCCTTTACATACATGAGGAGTAAAAATCTTTACGTTACATCTCCGTCTAAATGTGCAATGTGCAATCATAGTAAATTATAATAATTTATAATAAACAGAATGGTCAATGTAACATAGAAATACACTGAAATCTGCGTGAGTTAATCAGTCTGATGGCCTGGTGGAAGAAACGGTCCAGGTGCCTGTTGGTCCTGTCTTTATACTACAGTACTTCCCAGATGGTAGCACCTGGAATAGATTGTGGTTGGGGTAACTTGGGTCCCCAATGATCCTTCAGGCCCTTTTCTCACACCTGTCTTTGTAAATGTCCTGAATCATGGGAAGTTCACAACTACAGATGCTCTGGGCTGTCCCACCACTCTCTGCAGAATCCTGTGATTAAGGGAGGTACAGTTTCCATACCAGGCAGTCAGAATGCTTTCATTTGTGCCCCTGTAGAAAGTTCTTAGGATTTGGGGGCCCATACCAAACTTGCTCAAATATCTGAGATAAAAGAGGCGCTGTTGTGCCCTTTTCACTATACAGCTGGTGTGTACAGACCATACTTGAAGCTCTTTACCCTCTCAACCCCAGATCCATTGATGTCAATAGGGTTCAGCCTGTCTCCATTCCTCCTGTAATCCACAAACAGCTCTTTTGTTTTTGCGAAATTGAGGGAGAGGTTGTTTTCTTGACACCACTGTGTCAGAGAAATAGCTTCTTCCCTGTAGGCCACCTCATTATTGTTTGAGATTAGGCCAATTAATGTACAGGTCTAGAATACAAGAGCAGGGATGTGATGCTGAGGTTTTACAAAGCACCGGTGAGGCCTCACCTTGAGAATTATGAACAGTTTTGTGCTCCTCTTCTAAGAAAAGATATGCTGGTATTGGAAAATGTTCAGAAGAGGTTCCGAGGATGATTCCAGGATTGAAAGGGTTATCATACGAGGAATGGTTGGTGGCTCTTGGTCTGTAATCTCTGGAATCTAGAAGGATGGGTGGGAGGGGGCCTCATTAAAACCTTTTGAATGTTGAAAGGCCTAGAGAGTAAATATGGAGAGGATGTTCCCCATGATGGGGGAGGCTAGGACAAGAAGACACAGCCAAATGACCTAATCCTGCTCCTATGTCTTATGGTCTTAAGGTCTCTATGATGTGCTGGGTGGTCCCCATTGTAGACAGGTACTTGATGGTTAGAATAGACATAGTCGGCTAAAAGGTTGCGCTATATAACTCTCTGAGTGTATATAAAAGTTGTGCAGTCTTGTACCCACATGATTTGTTACCTCTTCCTTCTCAACTAGCACAATGATTAGTAGCTAATCATTTATTTTGCTTCCTCTTCATGTGATGTCAAAAACTGGATGTTGGCACATCCTTCTTTAGAACATTGTGTTCCCTGTCATTGTGTGCAATCTTTTCCTGCAGGAGGGAGAAGTGGTTTTAATTATCTGCTGCAGTCACTAGATCCTGCAGTCATTAACCATCAAGATTTGTGGTATAGATGACTGTAAGCCCGAGTATCAGGGAGTCATGACCTTGGCTGAAGATATTTGTTGTGGTTTGCATTACTCAGCAGAAACTCTGTCAACTTACTTTGCTTTCGGTTGTTATAACCTGAGGAAATAATGCTTAACTATTTTTTTATCCTTGTGTTTTCGGCCACTTAGTTATATTTTCTCATTATTTCTTTGAATATTTTCTTTCTTAAGATTTCCTAGCATGGTCATAAACCTTTTTTCCATATTATAAAGTTCTGAAGGTCAGAAACTCACCCCTCTCCTTCATGGCAGGTATGTGGTTATCCATTCCCCATTCTCAGATTTACATAATCCTGCATTTTCTAATTCTTGCACCAAACTTTCATATCGGTCTCAGAAAAGCATTCTTTTAATCAATCAGTTTCCTCCCCGATAGAAGTAACGAATTTAAAGTACAGGGAGACAATTAAATAACTGCAAAGCATTTGTAATGCAGTTTAGGCAGTTATTGCCAGTGTTATGTTAATGTATTTTAAAAGTCAAAGAGATAAATTCAAAACAAAGTGAAGTACCTCTTTAATTTCAGTATGCTTTATTTAGAGGCCACTTATTAACACATAGGTTAGGCTGTGTTACAAAGCAGCACTGCATCAAGTGGTTGAGATGATGTTCTAATCTGCAAAAATGGAGCTAGAGCAATTTATCAATGTCATCCAAAGCAATCTATATAATTTTGCTTTGCTATACATTCTTACATGTGTTATTTTTTGATAAATGGCATATTCAGTATTTTAATCATGAGTTCTCAAGTGCATTCCTCCCCATTATATAAAATTATCATGTGATACTTTTGACCGAAACACACTTGACCTATTCCGACCTTGAATTTACTTCTCAAAAGATGCCCACAGTTGTTCTTACTTTTGCTGCCACTGTTCCAGCTCCCTGTTGAAATTGATGCTGCCAGTTGTTCTGCATTGAGGGCTGGGCTACAAGACTGCTCTGATGGTCTTCAGACTGCTGATGGTATCAGAAAGCCTCTTCACTGTTTCAAAAAAGAAGTAATTGTCAGTTAGAAACATTCATGAAACATATGTAATTAAAAATGCAGCTCAAGTCTTAGAACTGAGCATGACAATGAATTTACAAAACAATGCTTTTAACTTACTAATACTAATTAATATGAAGTAAAAATAAGTGCTAGTAAATGAGATTAGTATAGATTGATATTTGATGGTTTCATCAAGGATCAACTTTATTTGCAAGATACTTTAAGAAATATTCAGAATTTGCCATGGTGTGTTGCCATGACATGCAACAAAAACATTCAACAATTATAAAGGATTACCCATAAAAATAAAGTTAGAGATTAAATTATGGATAGGAAATAAATACATAAATACCAACATGCTTTTATAATGTAATTAGCATTATAAAAAGTGATTTATAGTGACTGAGGTAACAGATAGAGAGGGGTGGGGGCTAACTAGAATAGTTGCTCAGATTAACAGCATAGCGAAAGAAACTTCTAAGATACTGTGAAGTTTTTGTTTTAATGACCCTATAATACTTTCCAGAAGGGAGGTTTCCAGTTTAGTTCCTGGGCCATATGATTTTATGATTCTTAGAAACAAATTGCTGATCTTTGATTACCTTTTCAATCAGGGCTAGAAACTGTGTTCAATCAATGGAGTCAGTGATGCAGGAAGACATCAGCTGCCCTGACATCTGGCCTCTGCTGCCTCCCACCCTGCCATGTTGTAGTGTGCCGGAGTGGGAGGCCGGCACAGTCCCGCTGCCTTGCTCTCAGGTGATTCACCCACATCCCAGTTTAAGTAGCTGACAAGATAAAATGATTGCTGTGCTTCTCTGCCATGAAGTGCACACCATGGGAATCACTCTTTTTGAACTGCCAGTTATTTTCCTGCTCATTTACTGATGTTCAGAAACCAGTGTTTTAAGTTGCAATGGACCCGCTTTTGTATAATCACTGGTCTATTGCTTCCCTCAGTAGTAAAAGAAAGTTGTTAGTGAAAAAGTAAGTAATGGTGGATGAGCTTAGATAATTACTTACCAATGTTTGAAAGCTTTTGCCTTCAGGATTGTAGTCCGTCGGATGCAGCCCATTTTAACAATGAATCTGTAGGGTAACAGTGTTAAGATGATAGTGCTAGATTTACTTTTCCATCATTGCTTTGATCTCTTCTCCCAGTATTCTCCTGGAGACATCACTGATAGCTGCCTGAAGTGGTGGGGGGTCTCATTAAACTATTTAAATTAGAGTTCTCTTGATTTCAACATGACCCTAGTGACATACTCACTCACAAGAGGAAGAAGCTCAAACAAGAATGAAACAGTTGGAAAACTCAGGTCACTGTGGGTAATGTACTACTGAATTTATTCATATAATGGTACTCACAGATCAGCTAATTTTCCTTTTTAACTGCTTCATAGAAAACTAGAGAAGTGAGAGTCACATGGTTTCTTTACATAAATTGCAATAGGAGTGTTTGTTGCTGGTACTTCATCACTTGTTCTTGAGTAAGATCATAACATCTAGTTTATAGTTTATAGATGAACACAGAGGCAATTTTACTGATCTGGGCTTGAAAGTTCCCTTTTTGACAGATGACAGAGGTATAGGAATGCTGTAGCGCTCGTACACCTTGAGCTTTGAGATTCTCCTTTCCTCATTGCTTTGCCCATTTTTGCTTCTTCATATGACTGAACACAACTTTTCTTGCGAGTACTCCGAACAGGATGATCTAATGCTTGTTCCTCCCAGTGGCAAACATCAATATCAAAGCTCTTCAGGGATATTCAAAGAGAATGTTTGAATCGCTTTTTCTGTTTAACATTTGATCCTTTGCTCTCAGTCATTCTCTATTAAGTAGCTGCTTTGGTATTCTGGCATCATTCTTCTGACATGTCCAGCCACTTGATCTGTGATTCTTTCACCAGAGTGCAAATGCTGGGAAGGTTTGTTTGGAATAGAATCTATGTGCCTGTAATCATGTCTTGCCACTTGATGTGAAGTATTTTGTGCAGACAGTTCATGTAGAAGTGGTTAAGTTGTCAGGATGTACCCTGTCCATAGAGCAAAGTGGTACATCAACAGCATGATGCATCTTCAGCTTCATCTCTAGACCAATACCTCTTTGTTCTCACACTTCTCAGGTTTGCAGTCCTGTTGTTGACTTTGTCATTGATGTTGACTCATCTTGAGAGCATGCTGCCATGGTATGTGAGTGTGCTTGTTAATGAAATTCTCTGACCACGTACAAGAATGCTTTGTCCTGTAAATGGAGAGCTTCAAGTACTGTAGATTAGTACATAATTTCTGTTTACTTTGTGCTAACTGTGAAACCAAAATTGCCATGGGTGCAACAAAAGATCTGCTGAAGGAGCTCGAAAGGTCAAGTGGCATTTACGGAAAGAAAGAAATTGCTGATGTTTTTAAGTTAAAACCCTGCATCAGGACTGAGAGTGGAAAGGTGAGATGGTTGGGTTAGAGAGAAACGCTGTTTCATTTGGCTGTATTCATGGGTATTCATGTATCGTTGAATAATAATTAAACAAACTTGAATTTGAGAAGAGGAGTGGCAAAAACGATAGCAAGGTGATTGGAGGACTGAGCAAGGGTGTAAGATGACAGACAGGTAGTGCCTACTAGGGGAGGTGAGTGGGTGTCAAGTGCCATGGACTGACATGTCAGATTTCAATTCACTCCCCATTCCCATTCCGAAAAGTCAGTCCATGGCTTTTTGTACTGCTGTGACGAGGGCACACTCAAGTTGAAGGAGCAACAGCTTATATTCTGTCTGGGTAGCCTCCAACCTGATGGCATGAACATTGATTCTTCAAACTTCTGGTAATTGCCTTGTCCCCCTCTCCTTTACCATTTTCCATTCCTGCTTTCCACCCTCACCTTATCTCCTTACCTGCCCATCACCTCCCTCTGATGCTTCTCCCCTTCCCTTTCTTCCATGGTCTTCTATTCTCTCCTATCAGATTCCTCTTCCTCCAGCTCTTTATCTCTTTTACCAACAGACTTCCCAGTTCTTTACTTCACCCTTCTCCCTACCTATCACCTGCCTCCTTGCACTTCTTACTCTGACTTCTCTTCCTTTCCAATCCTGAAGAAGGGTCTTGGCCCGAAATATCAAGTGTCTACTCTTTTCCACAGATTCTGCCTGGCCTACTGAATTCCTTCAGCATTTTGTGTGTGTTGCTTTGGATCTCCGGATTCCACAGATTTTTTTGTGTTTGTAGTACCTGCACTTAGAAATTTCCTAATGGGTAATTGTGACACTGATTTTTAAACTTCTGCCTGGTCAGGAGGTCTAGTAAGAGCAAGGTTTGTTGTAGTTTTGGCATGCAGACTATTGCTTCTTCATGAACTGTAGATGGTCTAGCTAGAACAAAGTTGAAATTCTCAGTCCATCTCTCAACGCTCTTTTTCTTTTTGGGGATATGTGTCAGTCCATCTGTAATGAGTAGGGATGGACCACTTACAGATTTTCCAGCAGCATTGAAATCTACAGAGTGCTTCTGATTAGCAACATCTCTGCACTTTATCTTGTAGAGTTATTTTTGATGCATCTGTAGATATAGCTTTGCTCTGTGAAGTCTTTGTTTCTTGTCAAGCAGTGTCTTGACTTCCTCATCATTTTCACTGAATTACTCTGCTTCTTTCTGTGTCTTTAGTCCAAGCTTTCTATAGCCTGCGGTTCAATATACAGTGTTTCTGAATAAGGCTCAGCCATCCTCTGCTTCATCCAGATTGATTTTCAAATCAACTAGCTGGTTGCCAAGCTTTGCTACAGATCCTTGCTTCACTGTATCATTCTTAGGTTTGTTTACATTGAGTTGTTTAACAGACTTTGTGCCTTTGGGCTATCTCCTTGTATGGAAGTGGAGATGAAGTTTGGAGATAATGAGCTTGTAATTTGTCCAGTGATCTGCTCCACATATGGCCTTAGTCACTCTCACATCTTGCTGCTCTTTCTTCCTAACAATAACATAGTCAATTAGATGCCAATGCTTAGAGTATGGATGCATCCATTCAAGAAGCTTTGTGGTAGTTTGATTAACGGAAGATGCTACTGGTTATGATAGGTATCATGCCTGTACTCAGTCTGAGTGGCAGCAGGCCATGACAGTCACACTTTCTAGCTCTTGGAAACTAATGGTTCCCTTCTAGGCTGGGTAACCAGCTCCAACTCTTGCACTGAAGTTTCCAAGAATGAGAAATTTCTCAGACCTAATTAGATCAGAACTCACTAAGTTCACATCTTCATTAAACTTGTTTTTGGTTGCATTGTCATTTGTCATTATGGGATCATAGATACTAACCATTCTGTTTTTCCTTCAGTTGGTGTTGTAGATTCGTGAGTCTATTATTAACTTCCTTGGGGAGATGCGTTAAGCTACTGAGAAGTTTGGTGTTGACAGTGAAGCCAGCACCTGTTTCTTTACTCTCTTCCTATTGCAACTGCTCTAAAAGAATGTATACCCACAACCACTCTCTGTCAGGTGAGTTCCATCTGAAATAACAACGGCAATGGTAAATCTATCCAGCTCCCATCAAACCAAAGCAGTTCTTTCTCTAGTCTGTCAACATTAGAGTGGTCCAATAAGATACACCTATTCCATGCATCCACACTTTCCTTTACCCTTGTTTAACTGATGATGTGATTTGAGCTGTGTATTGCTGCACAGTCGTGGGTCTGCAGAGTGAACAGCAGTGGACTGAGCACAATTCCCTGGGGGTCCCCTGTGCTTAATTGCTAGGATAGGGACTCACTGCTGGAGTTAGCTGGGCAGGGACAAAATGCAGCAGATAAAGTTTGGGGCATCTTTTCTAGCCCATTCCTCTTTCCACAGAGGGCAGCAATTTGACTCTAAACAGTATTGTCCTGTCACCAAAGTAGCTGTTGAATTTCACTGCTGCTTCTGTATGACCTAGGTCGTTTTGCATGTAGGTTTGTGGCTACAGTTCCTATTGTTCCCTAGTGCCACGTGATGTGATGTCATGACTTGCATGTGACTTGAACTGAAGAAGTCACACAGATTCAATCATGTACACTTGTCTGGGAACATCTGCTTCCAGTGGCTGGACGAAGTCAAGGCAGCTGGTGACATCTGGAGCTGGAGTTGTCCATGTGACTACAGGATGCTCTCACTGTCCGTGGGCTTCATTCCTGCTTTACCGTCAGGCTTTGCTCCCATAGGTACAATTTTCACCAAGATCACCGATGGGACAGTGAAGGTGTTCTGTCAAGGTTTGCTCCCATAGATCCAATTTTCACCAAGATCGCCGATGGGACAGTGAAGATTTTCTGTCAAGGTTTGCTCCCTTGGCCTACTCCCCTTTTACTGTAGTAGTGTGTTGCTCAAGGCAGTGGGACTATTAGCCAAAGTTGGGGATAGGGATGTCTGCACATTAACAGACCATTCTCGTCCAGATGCCGTTCATTTGGTAGAGGAACGATAACATGTGGACATCTAGTGCAGGCTCCAAAATTGCAGATCAACCTCCTGGCCAGTGCCAATTCAGGTAGTGAACAACTGAAGGGAAGGACAGAATGGTGCGAAGCACATTTGAACCAGAAAAGTGCAAGAAATGTTTTTACCTCCTGGGCAGATCAAGCATCCTGTGCTGCATATTCATGGAACATCTCATACATTGTGGAGGCATGTGGCATTCTGCTTGGATTTTCTGATATCTCCCTGCTGCCAGTTTTGTACTCTTCATTCCTCTTTTGGATGGCATGTCACCATTAAGATGAGGTACACTGGAAATTTCCAGACTATTGGATGTTATTCCAGTTAATACTTGAACACACTTTATCACCTCTTTTTCGGATGTCATATAATATTTTCTGAAGGAAATCAATGAATTTAAAAGGACCATGAGAAAGAAAACCAGGTTGATTTTAAGGAACATTGGAATCTGCAGACAAGAACGCGAACTGATTCAAAGTGGGTGTGGGTATGGTGAGTTTAAAGGGATTGTGTGCACCAGTGCCGTAGCATGTTAAAGAGAGCTTGGGAACTGGGGCCATATAGAGAGATAAGAGATTTGGAAGATACTGGAAATCTTGAGCAACACACACAAAATACTGCCAGAACTCAGCAGGCCAGGCAGAAGTGATAGAGGAAAAGAAGAACTGACATTTTTGGGCTGAGACCCTTCATAAGGACTGGAATGGAAGAAGGCAGAAGCCAAAATAAAAAGGGAAGGAGGAGTGGGAGGAGCATGGGCTGGCAGGGCATAGATGAGCCCAGTGAGGGAGAAGGTAGGTGCAGTAGGTGGGGAAAGGGGATGCAAGGGAATGATGTGAGAAAATAGGAGGTGATATGCAAAAAGGTAAAGGACTGCAGTAGCAGGAACCTAATAGGAAAGAACAGTAGACCATAGAATAAAGAGAAGGAGGTGGGGAACCAGGAGAGGCAATGGTCAGGTCATGAAAGTAGGGCAGAGCATGTAAAGGTGTGAGAGGGCTACTGGAATGACAGAAGTCAAAGAGAAGGGAGGCTGGGAAGAGGAATAGAGTGGCTACCGGAAGTTAGGGAAATGGATGTTCATGTCATCAGGCCCCAGTGTCTTAGAAGGCTGGCTGTGTCTCAGTCCCTGATGTTCCAAAGTCATTCTGCTCTCCACAATGCACAAGTTAGGAGTATGATTGAATATTCTCCAATTGTCTGGATGAATGCAGCTCCAACAAGTCTTAAAGAGTTCAACACCATTCAAGGTTCAAAGTAAATTTATTATCAAAGTACATTTATTATCAAAGTACATATATGTCACCATATACATAATGCCCTGAGATTCATTGGCTTGCGGGCATTCATAGTAGATATAAAGAAACACAATAGAATCAATGAAAATCCACACATGAAAAAGATGGACAAGCAACCAATATGCAAAAGACAACACACTATTCAAATGCAAACATATAAAAGAAATAATCATTATAATAAATAAATAAGCAATAAACATCGAGATGACCCAAGACCATAAGATATAGGAGCAGAATTAGATCATCACGTCTGCTCCGGTGTTTCATCATGGCTGCTTCAATTTTCCTCTCAGCCCCAATCTCCTGCCTTCTCCCTGTATCCCTTCATGCCCGTACCAATCAAGATTCTATCAACTTCTGCTTTAAATATACATAAAGGTTTGGCCTCCACAGCTACCTGTGGCAAAGAATTCCACAGATGCTCCACTCTCTGCCTAAAGGAATTACCGTAGATTCCGGACTACAGAGCGCACCTGATTAAAAGCCGCTGGCTCTAATTTTAGAAATAAAATCAATTTTTTACTTGTAAAGGCCGCACCGGATTTTAGGCCGTACCGGATTTTCGGCCGCACCGGATTTTCGGCCGCAGGTGTCCCACGTTGTAATATGAGATATTTACACAGAAAGATATTACACGTGAGGATTTTTTAACTTTTAATTAAATCCATATGGTAACAAAAACAAATACATATTGCAAATGCTTTTTTTCGAACCATGCCCGTAACGCGGCTACTTTTAAATATACGTTGCGTATACTTCTTTACTGAACAACATTCCAATATCTCCTAACGACTGGTAAAAAATATATATACTGCAGCCTACCAGGAAAAGTTATTGATCGCCTTTAACTTAAAAGCAGCGTTTTGGCTCCGCTGCTCCCCCCCTCCTTTCCGTTTATCGCAAACTGGTATCCCACAAGACGCGGCGAAACCGGGTGTGACGTCATAGCATCCCGCGATGTAGTACAGAAAACAAATATAGTTAAAACTCTTCTAACTTTAACTAGAAAATGAATTACTAAGCGAAAATATTATAAACTAAATAACTGCCATAAAGGCAGCACAATGCTTTTCTTCGAGTGTTTTCCATGTTGATGAGGGTGAGTACAAATGACTGATTTACAATAATTTAATTGTGAAAGTGCGCTTGATTTATCGTACAATTTCATTGGACCTCTGTGAACTACTCATCAATTTTATTGGTCTACTGTTACGAGGCAAAATGTTTATGAGGCGGCATGAAAAAAAAATAATGCATTAGCCGCTCCGTATTAAAGGCCGCAAAGTTCAAAGCAGTTCAAAATGTGGGAAAAAAGTAGCGGCTTAAAATCCGGAATCTACGGTACTCCTCATTTCCATTCTAAAAGGATACCCCTCTATTCTGAGGCTGCATCCTCTGGTCTTAGACTCTCTCACTATAAGAATAATCCTCTCCAAATCCACACTGTCAAGGTCTTTCACTATTTGAAAGGTTTCAGTGAGGTCACCACTCATTCTTCTGAATTCCAGTGAATCCATGCTTTTATATTCTGGTCCTCCTGAAATGAAAGCTAACATTGCAGTTGCCTTCCTTTCACAGATTCAGCCTGCAAATTAGCCTTTAGGGAATCCAGCACAAGGACTCCCTAGTCCCTTTGCACCTCATTTTTTGTATTTTCTCTCCATTTAGAAAATAGTTAACTCTTTCATTTCTTCTGCCAAAGTGCATTTCTTTTCCCATTCTTTCCTGTAATACCATAGGTTTCTAGCTTGTTAAGCAAATCCAAGTACACAACATCAACCCATTTTCCTTTGTCTATCCTGCTTGTTACTTCTTCAAAGCATTCCAACAGATTTGTCAGATAAGATCTTTCCTTGAGGAAACCATGCTGACTTTGACCTATTTTATCATGTATCTCCAAATACCCTTAGTAATTGAACTTAACATCTTCCCAACCATTTAGTTCAGACTGACTGGCCTATAGCTTCCTTTCTTCTACCTCCTTCCCTTCTTGGCGAGTGGAGTGTCACAAAATGGTAGACACCTTAAGAGTAAGTCCATAGATTGTGGAACACGTTCACTGTTAAGTTGAGTGATGTTATCCCCACTGGTGCAAGAGCCTTATGATTCCTGAACCTGGTTATGTGGGACTTGAGGTTCCTGTACCTCCTTCCTGTCGGCAACTGTGAGAAGAGAGCCTGGATGATGGACGCTGCTTTCTTTGCGACTGCGCTCTTTGTAAATGTGCTCAATGGTGGAGAGGGCTTTACCTTTGAAAGACTGGGCTGTAAACACTACTTTTAGTAGGTTTTTTCATTCAAAGTCATTGGTGTCCCATATGCAGGCCATGATACAATGAGGTAGTATACTCTTTGCTGCGAATCTGTAGAGGTCTTTCAGTGTTTTAGAGGACATGCCAAAACTTCTGAGAAGAGAGGCACTGTTGTGCCTTCTTATATACTGAACCCAGGACAGATCCTCTGAAATGATAACACTAAGAAATTTAAAGTTGCTGAACCTGTCCACCTCTGATCCCCTGATGAGGACTGGCTCATTGTTTCCTCTTCCTGAAGACAATAATCAGGTTTTTGGTTTTGTTGACTTTGAATGAGAGGTTGTTGTTTTCAATCATTAGATGTTCCAAGACAGGAGAACAAGACCGCTATGTCTGCGCACTGCGAAGAGCTTATCATGAAATGCACACCCCTTACCTTTTTCATTTCCCGAATATTCTGCAGATTGAGACCCCCTCCGACATAATCACCATATCTAACATGTCATAAGTGAGCCAAATCTCAGTGAAACAGAGAATACAGCAATCCCACATTTTTCTCCAATACACTAATCTTGCCCTTCAGTTCTCTATCTTGTTCTTCAGTGACTGAACATTTTCCAACAAAATACTGATTAGGGGGACCTTTAGACCCCATCATTTTAGTTTGGCTTGGAGTCCCCTCCCCCTTCTCTCTTCTCACCTTGGCAATGTTGCTTCATCCTCTTATGTTTTCCATATCTGCATTCCTGAGAGTTCAGCAGCACAAAATGCTAGAGGCACTCAGCAAGCCAGGCAGCGTCAAAGGAAAAGAGTAAACAGTTGACCTTTCAGACTGAGACCCTTCATCAGGCCAAAACACTGACTGTTTACTCTTTTCCATAGATTTTGGCTAGCCTGCTGAGTTCCTCCAGTATTTTGTGTGTGTTGCTTTGATTTTTCAGCATCTGTAGACTTTCTGGTCTTCCTGAGAGTTGAATCCACCAAGTCTATTAGAAGATCGTAAAATCACTAATTTGTTTAGCTGGTTTAACAGTACATTACTTAAAGGGGAATTACAGGCTACGGATTGCAGGCTACGGAGCTCAGAAGGAGTATATCTAGATGTTTTGTGAGCTGCCCACCAAACATCATTGTATATCACAGTGCCATCCTGTATGAACTTCTTAAAAAATTCAGGATACAGCAGCTGATTGATTGGCACACCATCCACTGCAGATGCACAGAGGCTGTGGTGCGTTCCATCTACAGAAGGTACTACAATTACTTATTCGGGGTACTCTGATTGCATCTCACCGATTCAAGGTGGTTGGGGTTCTGTTGAAGTTCATGACCTACAGTTAAAGCTATGATCTTTTGCAAGTGGTGGGTGTTTGGACCGGCTGTGCAGCCCGATGCTTCGCTATCTCCAGGAATAGCCTGGAAGATGCGTGCCCTCAAGGAGTGGCTCCGCAGACAACTCAGTTCCTCACTGATTTCACTGACTGAAGTGTCGTGGGAGACTGAAAAATCAAGACAGCAGATGAGTGGGTGGAGCATGCTGCTGTTGGAAGAAAGCCTCTGTCCTTGAGCGATCTGTCTCTCTTGCTCTCTTTGATGGTGAATGAAAGCCTGTCAGTTTTCGAGTCGGGGGCTTGGCGAAATGACACGGAAGATTGTAACAACAGAAGTGAGTTGCTAATCTCTGCTCTCTTTGTTGCAGGAGCACTTCACTGCAACGAAGTACTGAGTTATGAACAGTAATTCTTGATGGATTCTGGATCAAGGAGCCATTGGTTGGCATTTGCTATTGCTTGCATGATAGGGTTCGGTTCTTCTGCTGGGGCAAGTGGGGTAGAGAGGGGAGGGGGAAGATCAATGCTTCTATTGCTTGTGCAGTGGGAGGTAGGGCGGGGGGGGGGGGTGTCTTTGGTGTTCTGATGTTCCTATCGTTCAGTCTATTGGGTTTCTTGTTTTGTAGATGTCTGTAGTGTAGGAACTTCAAGTTGTAGACTGTATGCATTCTCTTATATTAAAATTAACCATTTATTTTGTTTTACTTTATTCTACCTCAATGCACTGTGTAATGGTTTTATCTGTATGAAAAGTATGCAAGACAAGTTCTTCACTGTATCACAGTACATGTGACAGTAATAAATCAATTCAAATCACATTTTCAATTCATTAGCTCATTGGATGCTGATAGAGTACCCAAAGAACATAATGGGTGACAGAGAGCATGCTGACATGCAGAATGACAGTGTGGTGCTCTAGCTGCATCAAGACAAATCACAAAGCACTCCAACTGGTTATTAGGACTTCTCAGCACAACATTGGGTCTCAGCAACTGAACCTGGAGACAATCTACAACTCTCGATGCCCAAGGCGTGCTCATAACAACATTAAAGACCCATCCCATCCCGAACACTGCCTGTACAATCTCTGCCATCTGGTATGAGATACAGAAACATCTTAGCCAAGACGTAAGACAGAAATAGAGCTGCTTGCCCAGGGCTGTTGTGCAGTTGAATAATGCTACAGACCAGTTTACCAGTGGCCTCTGAGTGCTATGGACCATCAAAGTCACTTGTTCCATGTAAATATGGGAATTTTTAAAAAGTTGAGCCATACCACATGCATTGTAAATATCTGTTTAGCACAGACTGGAGAAGCACCACAATCTCATTGTCTTTAGCAATATACTCTATTCTATTCTATTCAAAGCAAGTAACTGTTGTGCATTTTTTGATGGCATACTTTGAGCGATCATGTCCCAATGGTAAACATAAGAAATAGAAGCTGGAGTAGGCCACTCAGCCCCTCACATTCAGTCCAATAAAGATTATGTATGGTGACTTCAACTCTATTCTTGTGCTCTTTGCCAACATTGCTTGGTTAAATTATCAATCTCTTGTCTTGGACACTGTATTTACAATGTCTCTGTCTCCATAGTTCTCTGCGGTAAAGAATTCCAAAGCATCATAAACCTCAGGACAAGAAATTCTTCCTTATCTCTTACATTTCTGAACTATGCAAACTAGTTCCAGGTATCCCCTCTAAGAGAAACATCTTTCAAGCAATGCCCAATGGATCTTTTCAAAAACTTGAATGTTTCAATATGATCAGCTCTCATTTATTAAACTATAAACAATATATATGACCATAAGACATAGGAGCAGAATTAGGCCATCTAGCTCATCGAGTCTGCTCCACCATTCAATCATGGCTGATCCTTTTTTCTTCTCCTCCTCAACCCCAGTTCCAAGCCTTCTCCCTGTAACCTGTAATGCCATGTCCAATTAAGAGCTTATCAATCTCTGCCTTAAATACACCCAACAACCTGGCCTCCACGGCTGCATATGACAACAAATTCCACAAATTCACTATCCTTTGGCAAAAGAAATTTCTTCGTATCTCTGTTTTGAAAGGGTGCCCCTTTATCCTAAGGCTGTTCCCTCTTGTCCTAGACTCTCCCACCATGGGAAGCCTCCATTCCACATCTACTCTGTCTAAACCTTTCAACATTTGAAAGGTTTCAATGAGATTCCCCCTTCATTCTCCTGAATTCCAGTGAGTACAGACCCAGACCATCAAATGTTCCTCATATAATAACATTTTCATTCCCGGAATCAACCTTGTGAACTTCCTCTGGACCCTCTCCAATGCCAGCATGTCTTTTCTAAGATGAGGGGCCCAAAACTGTTCACAATATTTAAGGTGAGGCCTCACATATGCCTTATAAAGCCTCAGCATCACATCCTTGCTCTTGTATTCTAGACCTCTTGAAATGAATGCTAATATGACATTTGCCTTCCTCACCACTGAGTCCAATCTATACCCAATCTATTCAAGTTTTCTTCCCCAAATATGTCACCACCTTCATCTCAGGAATCAACGCACTGAACATTCTCTACACTACTTCTTGTGCAGATATATTCTTACTTAAATATTGAATAAAAACTGCACACAATACTCCAGGTGCCATTTCTTATAAAGCTGCATCAGTACTTTCCAACATTCATTCTCTAGTAAAGACTGATATTCAAATATACTTCCTAATTACTTGCTGCAACTGAATGATAATATTTTGTAATTCTCACACAGTATCCCTGGTCCCTTCGTTTTGCAATCACATTCCACCAAATCAATAATTTACATTTTTATTCTTCCTACTAGAGCTGATAACTTACATATTTCGATATTATACTCCATGTGCCAACATTTTACTCCTCATTTAACTTATCTAAATCCCTCCGCAGCCTTTTTGTCTCTTCCTGATGACTTGCTTACCATCACTCTTTGTGTTCTCTGCAAAGTTTTCTAAAATACACAAGTTTTTCCTATAGATTGTTAATAGTTGAGGTCCCAATATGTTGACAGCCTGACAATTTTGGGCAAACCCTATAGTTATGGATAGACCACCTGAAAATGACCCATTTATTCCAAGTTATTGTTAGTTGGCCAGTAAACTCTTATAGGGTATCTCACTGAAGGCATTCTGGATATCCAAATAATTTATCTATTTTCTCTTTTTTATATACTTAAATAACATGATAAATTTATCAAGTATGACTTCCTTTCTTTAAAATATTTGATTGTTTTATGATTTTTGAAATATTATTTTATTACCCCATAAAATGTTCCAACTTCTAAACTTTACCCTTCATGTTGGGTGTCTGGAGAATAATGTTTATGGTGGTGGCTGGAGTACCAGTCAGGTAGAATCCTTTATCCTGGATATTGCTGAGTTACTTAGGAGCTGTTGGTAATGCCCTCATCAGGCAAGAGGAGAGCATTCTACCACACATCTAAATTGTCCCTTCTGAATGATGGAAGGGCAATGGGCTGGTAGAAAATGAATTACCCGCAAACAAAGCATTCTGACTTTTCCTTGTAGTCATAGAATTTATAGGACTGGTCCAACTTTGTTTAATAGTGACCTGCAGGATATTGATAATAAAGGACTTGGCAAAGTTAATGCTACTGGATAAGTGTTTATACTCTCTCTCGTAAAGTTAATGCTACTGGATAAGTGTTTATACTCTCTGTAGTAGGAGTTAGTTTCTTTATGTCACAAATGCTATTTTGTTCCTATCAGTTCATGTCTGAATGTTGTGTATGTCCTTGCTACAGGCAGGCACGGGTTTAGGAGCTGTAAGTAGAATTGAACACTTTACAATTATCTGTATGTGATCTCACAGCTAACCGTACATGCCTGGCTCATATGTTGACAGGGTGGTAAAGAGAACTTCTGGCACATTGATAGTTGTTAATCAGTACTGAGTGCAGGATTTGTATTGTTATGTTGAAGTTAGAAACGTAGTACAGTTGGCCCTCCTTATCTGCGGATTCCACATATGCGGATTCAACCAACCGTGGATCAGGAAAACCTGGAAATTCTCTCTCCAGCATTTGTTGTTTGAGCATTGTTCACCTCGTGTCTTGTGTACAGACTTTCTTTTTCTTGTCATTATTCCCTAAACAATACAGTACAACAACTATTTACATGGCATTTACATTGTATTAGGTATTATAAGATAATCTAGAGGTGATATACAGTATATGGGAGGATGTGCATAGGTTATATGCAAATACTATGCCTTTTTATACAAGGGACTTGAGAATCCATGTTTGTTGGTATCCGCGTGGGGTCCCAGAACCAATTCCCCACAGATAAGGAGGACCGACTGTACCATAGAAAACCTACAGAACAATACAGGCTTTTTGGCCCACAATGTTGTGCCGAACATGTACTTACTTTAGAAATTACCTTGGGTTATGCAAGGCCCTCTATTTTTCAGAGCTCCATGTACCTATGCTGGAGTCTCTTAAAAGACCCTATCGTATCCACCTCCACCATCGTTGCCAGCAGCCCATTCCACACACTCACCACTATCTGCATAAAAAATTTACCCCTGACATCTCTTCTGTACCTACTTCGAAGCACCCTAAAACTGTTCCCTCTCGTGCTAGCCATTTCAGCCATGGGAAAAAGCCTCTGACTATCCACACGACCAATGCCACTCATCATCTTAAATACCTCTATCAGGTCACCTCTCAACCTCTGTTGCTCCAAGGAGAAAAGCCCAAGTTCACTCAACCTATTCTCATGAGGCATGCTCCCCAATCCAGGCAACATCCTTGTAAATCTCCTCTGCATTCTTACTATAGTTTCGACATCCTTCCTGTAGTGAGTCTTACCATTAATACTATATTCGGCTATCATATTTTACCTACCAAAATAAACCACCTCACACTTACCTGGGTTGAATTCCATCTGCCACTTCCCAGCCCAGTTTTGCATGCTATCAATGTCCCGCTGTAACCTCTGACAGCCCTCCACACTGTCCACAACATCCCCAACCTTTGTGTCATCAGCAAATTTACTAACTCATCCCTCCACTTCCTCATCCAGGTCATTTATAAAAATCACGAACAGAAGGGATCCCAGAACAGATCACTGAGGCACATCACTGGTCACCAACCTCCATGCAGAATATGACCCATCTACAACCACGCTTTGCCTTCTGTGGACAAGCCAATTCTGGATCCACAAAGCAATGTCCCTTAGGATCCCATACCTCCTTACTTTCTCAATAAGCCTTGCATGGGGTGCCTTATCAAATGCCTTGTTGAAATTCATATACACTACATCTATGGCTCTATCTCATCAATGTGTTTAGTCACATCTTTAAAAAATTCAATCAGGCTCGTAAGGCATGACCTGCCTTTGACAAAGCCATGCTGACTATTCCTAATCATATTATGCCTCTCCAAATGTTCATAAATCCTGCCTCTCAGGATCTTTTCCATTAACTTACCAACCACTGAATAAAGACTCACTGGTCTATAATTTCTTGTGCTCTACTCCCTTTCTCTACTCCCTTTCTTGAATAAGGGAACAACATCTGCAACCCTCCAATCCTCTGGAACCTCTCCTGTCCTCATTGATGATGCAAAGATTATTGTCAGAGGCTCAGCAATCTTATTCCTTGCCTCCCACAGTAGCCTGGGGTACATCTCGTTCAGTCCCGGTGACTATTCAACTTGATCCTTTCCAAAAGCTCCAGCACGTCCTCTTTCTTAATGCCTATATGCTATAATGTCAGTCCACTGTAACTCATCCCTACAGTTGCCAAGATCCTTTTCCATAGTGAATACTGAAGCAAAGTATTCACTAAGTACCTCTGCTATGTCCTCCGGTTCCATACACACATTTCCACTGTCACACTTGATTGGTTCTATTCTCTCACGTCTTCTTGCTCTTCACATAATTATAGAATGCCTTGGGGTTTTCCTTTATCCTGCTCACCAAGGCCTTTTCATGGCCCCTTCTGGCTCCCCTAATTTCATTCTTAATCTCCTTCCTACTAGCCTTATAATCCTCTAGATCTCTATCATTTCCTAGTTTTTGAACCTTTCATGAGCTTTTCTTTTCTTCTTGACTAGATTTTCAACAGTCTTTGTACACCACGGTTCCTGTACCCTACAATCCTTTCCCTGTTTCATTGGAATGTACCTATGCAGAACGCCACACAAATATCCCCTGAACATTTGCCACATTTCTGCTGTACATTTCCCTGAGAACATCTGTTCCCAATTTATGCTTCCAATTTCCTGCTTGATAGCTTCATATTTCCTCTTGCTCCAATTAAATGCTTTCCTAACTTGTCTGTTCCTATCCCTCTGTAAAGGAGATAGAATTGTGATCTCTATCTCCAGAAAAACTCTCCCTCTGAGAGACCTAAGCTGACTAGGTTCATTTCCTAATACCAGATCAAGTCCAGACTCTCCTCTTCTAGGCTTCTCTACATATTGTGTCAGGAAAGTTTCCTGAGCACACCTAACAAACTCCACTCCATCTAAACCCCTTGATTTAGGGTGATGCCTGCCAATATTTGGGAAATTAAAATCTCCCACCACGACAACTCTGTTATTATTACATCTTTCCAGAATCTGTCTCCCTATCTGCTCCTTGATGTCCCTATTACTATTGGGTGGTCTATAAAAACCATCCAGTACAGTTATTGACCCCTTCATTTGCCTATCTTCCACCCACAGAGACTCAGTAGACAATCCCTCCATGACTTCCTCCTTTTCTGCAGCCGTGACACTATCTCTGATCAGCCGTGCCACACTCCCATCTCGTTTGCCTCCCTCCCTGTCCTTTCTGAAACATCTAAAGCCTGGCACTATAATCATTCCTGCCCCTGAGCCATCCAAATTTCTGTAATGGCCACAACATCATTAGCTCCAAGTACTGATTCACACTCTAAGCTCACCTGCTTTGTTCATGGTACTGCTTTCATTAAAATAGACACATCTCAAACCATCGGTCTGAGTTCATCCCTTCTCTATCACCTGCCTATCCTCCCTCTCGCTTATAAGCTTTCTTTATTTGTGAGCCAGCCACCCCTTCCTCCATCTCTTCAGTTCGTTTCCTATCCCCCAGCAATTCTAGTTTAAATTCTTCCCAATAGCCTAAGCAAACTTCCCTGCTAGGATAATGGTCCCTCTTGGATTCAAATGCAACCCGTCCCTTTTGTACAGCTTATGCCTGCCCCAGAAGAGTTCCCAATGATCCAGAGATCTGAATCCCTCAGTCATGCATTTATCCTCCACCTCACTCTGTTACTATCCTCACTGTCATGTGGCACAGATAGTAATCTCGAGATTACTATCTTTGAGGTCCTGTTTCTCAGCATCCTCCCTGTACTCTGTTTTCAGGACCTCCTCCATTTTCCTACATATGTTCTTGGCACCAATATATTCCACGACCTCTGGCTGTTCACCTTCCCACTTCAGGATATCGTGGACGTGATCAGAAACATCCCAGACCCTGGCACCTGGGAGGCAAACTGCCATCCATGTTTCTTTCCTGCATCCACAGAATCACCTGTCTGACCCCCTAACTACAGAGTCCACGATTACTGCCGCCTTCTTCCTTACCCTGCCCTTCTAAGCCACAGGGCCAGACTCCGTGCCAGAGGCATGGCCACTGCCACTTCCCCCAGGTAGGCCATTCCCCCCCTCCCCCAAAGCAGTACTCAAACAGGAGTACATATTGTTAAGGGGTACAGCCACAGGGGTACTCTCCAGCATCTGACCCTTGTCTTTCCCACTCCTGACTGTTAACCACTTATCTGTCTCCTGAGGCCCTGATGTGACTAAGGTGTTGGTGAGGTTGATTTTAGGATATATTGTGCAATCCTGGTTACCTACCAACTGGATAGCTCTATGTAAGCTTGAAAGAGTGCAGGGGAAATTTACAAAGATGTTGCTGAGACTTGAGAACCTGATTTGTAGGGAAAATGTGAATAGATTTGGATTTTATTCCCAGGAGTGCAGCAGAATGAGGCCCTCTGTTGGTTTGGGTTGACCATGCATATTGCTTCATAGGCTACGTCCACACTAGACTGGATAATTTTGAAAACACCGGTTTCACGTGAAAACAAAAGGCGTCAACACCAACTTTTTTTGAAAATACCTCCATCCACATTAAAACGGGTATTTGGGTGTATCTCCTCCTACTGGGCATGCGCAGGACACATCTACAGAAATCAAGCAACATGTTTGGTGTCGAAGCTCGCTGTGAATGTGCGTGTTTGTGCAGTTACAGACTAGAAAAACTTAAAAGGAAATTGCCAAATGACGGACAGCTGTTGGCTTTCACACAGGAGGACTTAAAACTAAAGAAAAACAAATACTGGAGCGTATGGAGGCAACCGACAGGGAGTTCACGGACAGTATGAACCGGCTGATGATGAACATTGAAAAACTGACTAACTCTGTTGCATTGATAAAGCACCTTGTTAAATGTATAAAACATGTCTGCATCAGTGTTATCTTGTATTTCCATACAATGTTACATTAGGCTGTTACACATCTATTGTCAGAGAAGTACTTGATTAAATAGGTAAACCACCTTCATACGAGCAAGGACAGAAAACAGTGTAAAGTGAGTATACTTATTTATTCAGTAAGTTATGGGTCAAAGTAATTGTGAGTACATTTCTAACTCTTCCGGCTTCAGTTTCGTTGCCGTCTGTTCTGAAATTGTTAGGTTGTGTGGGGGGTTGCATTCAAGAAATCAATGAAGTGACGCCATCTGTTCCGGCACGTCATGACAGCATTTTTTACAAATATCCAGTTACCCCATCCGCACTGCTCTGCCCAATCTGGCATTTTCAAATTTACACACTCTGGAGAGCGTTTTAGAAAAGCTCCGTTTTCGGGGGAGGAAAATGCCGTTTCAGTGCGTACGGAGGGTCAAAACAAAGAGAAAAAGCTTCGGTTACGGATTAATCCAATCTAGTGTGGATGTAGACTTAGCTGTCTACATGATATGCAAGCTAGCATGCAAGCCAGAGTACTACGATATGAAGAGCAAGCAGTTGCCCATGCAGCAGGCTCCCCTTCTCCGCACAGCTAATGAATCCGAAGGAAAGGCAGAGGCTGATACAGTTAGGCACCAGCGTAATCACAGGAAATGATAATCAGCGTTGAATTCAATAATATTGGACAGTCTTAGAGACTCCAGCTCTGGTTTCTTCCTCAGGGTCTGCTTCCAAAGCCTTCCCCATGAGTGGTTATAGCAGTGGAGGTGTGAGAAGAGAGTTCTCCTTCTGCCAACCATGGCTGATGCATTGCATTTGCCTGAAGTGACAAATTTTAAGGCACCAGAAACCTGCATTTGTCCATTCTGTCAGTAGAAATGGTTCTGCTGGGTTGACTAGATCAACCACACATGAAAGCCAGGCACTGGACTTGGCTGTCAGAGGCTATTTGATATGAACACCATTGGGAGAATTTAATAGGTAGTGTGAGCTTATCACCACTATCTCTCCTGAAATGACTGTGTCATTTGGAAAAGGAAGTCGGAGGATCAGAATGGGAGTGCGGCGGGAGCCATTTTGATTTTTTCTTATTCTCATCCGAGTCAAGAGAGGTGGGACTGCGCAGGCGTGTGACGTCAAGCAGTGAAGCGGGGAAGATTTAAAAAGGACACAGCCTTATACAGTGGGCAGTATCATTTGTGGGCAGTGGAGTGAGCTGGGAGCAGAGTATAGGCTTAAGGGCTTTGGCTCAACGGGCTTAGGTGGAAGCGGACGAGGCAAGGTAGGTTTAGGTTTCAGTTTTTCCTGTTATTTGAGGAAAGGGGAAGTATGAGTGTGGGGGCGTGTATGAGTGTGAGTATGAGTGTGGAGTGTTGTTCTCAGTGTCGGATGTGGAAGGTCCTGGAGTCTCCTAGACTCCAGTAGGAATGAGAGTAGGAATGGAATGAGGTGGAGGATAACTGTGTGGCTGAGGGATTGGAGCAGGAGGCAGGGATTCAAGTTTCTGGATCATTGGGACCTCTTTTGGGGCAGGTGACCTGTACAAAAAGGACGGGTTACACTTGAATCCTAGGGGGACCAATATCCTGGTGGAAAGGTTTAATAGAGCTGTTAGGGAGGGTTTAAACTAATTTGGCAGGGGGATGGGAACTGGAATGATGGAGCAGAAGAGAGGGAAAACAGAAATAGATCTAAGGTAGTGAACTGTAAGGATGTCAGGAAGGACAGGCAGGTGATGGAGCAAATTTGCAGCCATTGGGATGAGTTGCAGTGCAATAAAGTTGCAGTGCAATCAATGCAAAAAGTACCAAATACTGGACTTAAGGTGTTATACTTAAATGCACGCAGCATAAGGAATAAGGTGGATGATCTTGTTGTACAGTTACAGATTGGCAGGTATGATATTGTGGCCATCACTGAGACGTGGCTGAAGGATGCATGTCTCTGGGAGCTGAACGTCCAAGGATACACGGTGTATCAGAAGGATAGGCAGGTAGGTAGAGGGGGTGGTGTGGCTTTAATGGTAAGAAATGATATTAAATAATTAGAAAGAGTTGACATAGGATCGGAAGGTACAGAATCTTTATGGGTTGAGCTAAGAAATCGCAGGGGTAAAAGGACCCTGATGGCAGTTATCTACAGGCCTCCAAACAGCTGCAGTGATGTGGACTACAAATTACAACAGGAAATAGAAAAGGCTTGCCAGAAGGATAGTGTTATGATAATTGTGGGGGATTTTAACATGCGAGTGGATTGGGAAAATCAGGTCGGCACTGGATCTCAAGGGAGAGAATTTATAGAACATCTACGAGATGGCTTTTTAGAACAGCTTGTTGTTGAGCCCACTAGGGGATCAGCTGTACTGGATTGGGTATTGTGTAATGAACCACAGGTGATTAGAGAGATGGAAGTGAAGGAACCCTTAGGAGGCAGTGATCACAACATGATTGAGTTCACTGTGAAATTTGAGAAAGAGAAGCCGAAATCTGATGTGTCGGTATTTCAAAGGAAATTACAGTGGCATGAGACAGGACCTGGCCAAGGTTGACTGGAAAGGGACACTAGCGGGAAGGATGGCAGAGCAGCAATGGCTGGAGTTTATGCGAGAAGTGAGGAAGGTGCAAGACAGATATATTCCAGAGAAGAAGAAATTTTTGAATGGAAAAAGGATGCAACTGTGGCTGACAAGAGAAGTCAAAGCCAAAGTAAAAGCAAAGCAGAGGGTATACAAGGAAGCAAAAATTAGTGGGAAGACAGAGGATTGGGAAGTTTTTAAAAGCTTACAAAAGGAAACTAAGAAGGTCATTAAGAGGGAAAAGATGAACTATGAAAGGAAGCTAGCAAATAATATCAAAGAGGATACTAAAAGCTTTTTCAAGTATATAAAGAGTAAAAGACAGGTGAGAGTAGATATAGGACCGATAGAAAATGATGCTGGAGAAATGGTAATGGGAGATAAGGAGATGGCGGAGGAACTGAACGAGTATTTTACATCAGTCTTCACTGAGGAAGACATCAGCAGTATACGGGACACTCAAGGGTGTCAGGGAAAAGAAGTGTGCGCAGTCACAATTACGACAGGGAAAGTACTCAGGAAGTTGAATGGTCTAAGGGAGATAAATCTCCTGGACCAGATGGAATGCACCCTCGTGTTCTGAAGGAAGTAGCAGTGGAGATTGTGAAGGCATTAGCAATGATCTTTCAAAAGTCGATAGATTCTGGCCTGGTTCCGGAGGACTGGGAGATTGCCAATGTCACTCCGCTATTTAAGAAGGGGGCAAGGAAGCAAAAAGGAAATTATAGACTTTTAGCTTGACATTGGTGGTTGGAAAGTTGTTGGAGTCAATTGTCAAGGATGAGGTTACGGAGTACCTGGAGGCATATGACCAGATAGGCAGAACTCAGCATGGTTTCCTTAAAGGAAAATCCTGCCTGACAAACCCAGTGCAATTTTTTGAGGAAATTACAAGTAGGCTAGACAAGGGAGATGTAATGGATGTTGTGTATTTGGATTTTCAGAAGGCCTTTGACAAGGTGCCGCACATGAGGCTGCTAAACAAGATAAGAGCCCATGGAATTACAGGAAAGTTACATATGTGGATAGAGCATTGGTTGATTGGCAGGAAGCAGAGAGTGGGAATAAAGGGATCTCATTCTGGTTGGCTGCTGGTTACCAGTGGTGTTCCGCTTCTTTTTATGTTGTATATCAACGATTTGGATTATGGAATAGATGGCTTTGTGGATAAGCTTGCTGATGATACAAAGATAGGTGGAGGGGCCAGTAGTGCTGAGGAAACAGAGAGTCTGCAGAGAGTCTTGGATAGATTGGGGGAATGGGCAAAGAAGTGGCAAATGAATTACAATGTCGGAAAGTGTATGGTCATGCACTTTGGTAGAAGAAATAAATGGGAAGACTATTATTTAAATGGGGAGAGAATTCAAAGTTCTGAGATGCAACGGGACTTGGGAGTCCTCGTGCAGGATACCCTTAAGGTCAACCTCCAGGTTGAGTCGGTGGTGAAGAAGGCGAATGCAATGTTGGCATTCATTTCTAGAGGGATAGAGTATAGGAGCAGGGATGTGATGTTGAGGCTCTATAAGACACTGGTAAGACCTCACTTGGAATACTGTGTGCAGTTTTGGGCTCCTTATTTAAGAAAGGATGTGCTGACATTGGAGAGGGTTCAGAGAAGATTCACTAGAATGATTCCTGGAATGAGGAGGTTAACATATGAGGAATGTTTGACTGCTCTTGGACTGTACTCCTTGGAGTTTAGAAGAATGAGGGGTGACCTCATAGAAACATTTCAAATGTTGAAAGGCATGGACAGAGTGGATGTGGCAAAGTTGTTTTCCATGGTGGGGGAGTCTAGTACGAGAGGACGTGACTTGAGGATTGCAGGGAGCCCATTCAGAACAGAGATGCAAAAATTTTTTTTTAGCTAGAGCGTGGTGAATCTATGGAATTTGTTGCCACGGGCAGCAGTGGAGGCCAAGTCACTGGGTGTATTTAAGGCAGAGATTGATAGATATCTGAGTAGTCAGGGCATCAAAGGTTATAGTGAGAAGGCAGGGGAATGGGACTAAAGGGGAGATTGGATCAGCTCATGATGAAATGGCAGAGCAGACTCGATGGGCCAAGTGGCCGACTTCTGCTCCTTCGTCTTATGGTCGTATGGTCTTCTGGTCATAAGAGAAAGAGAAGAGTTCTTATAGCGGTATACAAAATTATGAGGAGTATAAATAGGGTGAATGCATGCAGGCTTTTACACCTCAGGGTGGGTAAGACAGAACTAGGGCTCATGGGTTTGGGGTGAAAAGTGAAATATTCCAGGGGAAATCTCAGGGGAAACTTCTTCGGTAGTGCAATTGTCAAACTAGCTGTTAGAAGCAGTGTTACATGTGGGTTCAACTGAAATACCTACTAGAAGTATGGATAGGTACATGGACATAAGATGTTTGGAGGGATATGGGATATGGTTTGGGTGCTGGTCGACAGGACTAGAAAGATCATCAGGTCTGCGTGTACTAGGGACTGTTTCTGTGTTGTAGTACTCTGTGATTCCGTCATAGAAGGAAGGTCATTGATGAAGAAGGTGAATATGGTTGAGCCTAGGACACTGCCCTGAACAACTGCAGTGATATCCTGGAGGAAGAATGCCTGACCTCTAACAACAACAACCATCTTCCTTTGTTAGGTTATAACTTCAGTAACAGAATTACTTTCCCCTCGTTGCCCTTTGACTTCAGCTCTGAATGCCACCTGTTACTCTTCCCAAGGATGTATGTACCGGTAATCTAAATGCCAGGTTTTGTTTTCAGCATTGAGCATTCTGCTTATACGAGCTCCTACATTTTTCATGCCTGCTGTTGCATTTAACTAGATGAGCACCTGCCTCCTGTTATTTGAGGAATGGGGGTTAAAGCAACTAATACATGGAATTTTAAATGTATTTGATTACTTATATTTGGGGCATTTTTGGCATTATATACGAGGGAGACAGTTCCTTTCATCAGAATCCATTACTTTGCAGGTGATCAGTTTTTCTCTATCTGATGTATATCATCATTAGGATGATTAACTGGTTCCTACTTATTGTTCAATAAGTGTTCTGTTTTGAATGTCTAAATGAGAAATCATGCACGTTTTCTGATGGCAGTGTAAGAGAAGCAGAAAAGATCTGCAACCCAGAATTCTTGTGGATTACTTCAAGTATACAAAAAGAAAAGCCACAGCTGTTGAGCATACAATACAGAGGAACAAACCATATTCAACCAGTCATTACATTTATTCAGTAACAGGCTTACTTTACATATTTTCACCGCTTTCTGAAACCTGCAGGTGCATTGCTGCATTGCAGAAATATAATGCTCTTTATTTTGCTCAGTGATCTCCAGAAATTGATAATGCCTTCATCCATTTGTTACTTTATATTAAAGAAAGCTGCAATTAGATTTTAAAATAACAAGCAATTTATGAAAATGGTAAACCACTGAACATTAAACACACTTGGCATCAATTTCACACAGTGTAAACAAATAAAATTTATTCAGTTACCTGAAAATAGGCTTTAATACTTTGCACATTTTCTTTTCTTGCTCTATACTCCAGCAAACTTACCAAAGCAGAGTAATTGATAAAAACATAGAAAATAGGTGCAGGAGTAGGCCCTTCGAGCCTGCACCGCCATATTCAGATGTTAATATCATTATTATCAGATGTTAATAATCTGATAACAAAGCAACAGTCAGCTTTTCATCCCTTCCAAGTTTTACAGTCATACAGAGATACAACATCAAACAGGCCCTTCGGCCCAGCAAGTCTGTGCCATGACTCTGTTTACACTAATGCCTGCATAGCAGCTTTTAATCTCTCCATGTTCTCAGCAATTTCCCCCTGATTCCACCAGTCATTTACACACGAGGGACAAATTACATTGGTCAACTAACCTGTCAACCTGCAACTTTTTGGAATGTGGGAGGAAACCAGAGTACTCAGAAGGAGCTCATGCAGTTGAGAAAATGCCACATTATAGCAGCCCATTTGAGCTGTGAGCAGCAGCTGAACGAGTTCAACATTATGTCTTTGATATTTTATTTCTGTTGATCTTTTGTATCATTCTACCAGAACTGACAATATCAGAACGGTCAAATGCCAGAAATTTTAAAATCTGTTTTCAAGAACTGTAGTTAATTAATGTCTGGAGGATGGAATCAAATTTGAGGTGATTTTGACAACACATTTGGAAGAAATGAGGAAGGTGCAGGATAGATACATTCCAAAAGCAAAGAAATACTCAAAAGGCAAAATAGTTCAACCATGGTTGACAAGGGAGTCCAAGCTAATGTAAAAGTGAAAGAGAGGGCATATAACAAAGCAAAAATGGGTGAGAAGATAGAGGATTGGGAAGCTTTGAGAACCTACAGAGATCAATTAAAAGAAACATTTGAGGGAAAAGATGAAATATGAAAGCAAGCTAGCAATCAATATCAAAGTGGATAGGATAAGTATGTAAAAAATAAAAGCGAGATGATAGGACTGCTGCAAAATGAGGCTGGAGAAATAATAACGGGGGACAAGGAGATTGCTGATGAACTAAATAAGTATTTTGCATCAGTTTTCACTCTGGAATATACAAGCAGAGTGCTAGATGTTGAAGGGTGTGAGGGAAGAGAGGTGATTGCAGTTACTATTACAAGGGAGAATGTGCTCAGTAAGTAGAAAGACCTAAAGGTACATAAGTCACCTGGACCAGATGAATGACACCCTAGGGATCTGAAAGAGGTAGCGGTAGAGATTGTGGAGGCACTAGTAACAAACTTCCAAAAATCATTGGACTCTGGCATGGTGCCAGAGGACTAGAAAATTGCAAATGTCACTGCACTGTTTACGAAAGGAGGAAGGAAGCAGAAAGGAAATTGTAGACCAGTTAGCCTGACCTTTGTGGTTGGGAAGATGTTGGAGTCAATTTTTAAGGAAGAGGTTATGGAATACTTGGTGACACAGGACAAGAAAGGACAAAGTCAGCATGGCTTCCTTCAGGGAAAATCTTGCCTGATGAACCAGTTGGAATTCTTTGAGGAGATTAAAAGTAGGATAGATAAAGAGTATGCAGTGGATGTTGTATGTTTGGACTGTCAAAAGGCCTTTGACAAGATGCCACACATGAGACTGCTGACTAAATTAAGAGCCCACGGTATTACAGGGTTGTTGCTGGCATGGCTTGACCATTGGTTGATTGGTAGGAGGCAGTGAGTGGGAATAAAAGGATCCTTTTCTGGTTGGCTGCCCGTGACTAGTGATGTTCAGCAGGAGTCGGTGCTAGAACTACTTCTTATGCTGTATATAAATGACTTAGATGATGAAATTGATGGCTTTTTTGCCAAGTTTACAGATGGTGCAAAGATTGGTGGAGGGGCAGGTAGTGTTTGGGGAAACAGGTAGGCTGCAGAAGAAATGAGACAGATTAGGAGAATAGGCAAGAAAGCGGCAAATGAAATCCAATGTTGGAAAATGCATGGTCATGCACTTTGGTTGATGAAATAAATGTGCAGACTATTTTCTAATTGGGGAAAATATCCAAAGATCTGAGATGCAAAGGGATTTGGAAGTTCTTGTTTAGAACACCCTAAAGGTTAACTTCCAGGTAGGGTCAGTGGTGAGGAAGGCAAATGCAATATTAGCATTAATTTCAGGAAGTCTAGAGTACAAGAGCAGGGATATGATGCCGAGGCTTTATAAGAACCTGGTGAGGCCTTATCCTGAGTATTGTGAACAATTTTGGGCTCTTCACTTAAAAAAAAAGATGTACTGGCATTGGAGAGGGTCCAAAGACAATTCACAGTAAATGAAAGGAAATGAAAGGGATATCATACAAGGAACGTTTGATGGCTTTAGGTCTGTACTCTCTGGAATTTAGAAGGATGAGGGGGATCTCATTGAAATCTTTCAAATATTGAAAGGCCTATACTGATTAGTTGTGGAAACGGTGTTTCCCATGGAGGGGGAGTCTAGGTCAAGAGGGCATAGCCTCAGGATAGCGGGGTGCCCACTTAAAACAGAGAAGTAGAGAAGTTTCTTCAGTCAGAGGGTGATAAATTTGTGGAATTTGTTACCACAGGGAGCTGTGGATGGTAGGTTGCTGGGTGTATTTAAGTCAGAGATTGATAGGTTCTTGATTGGACACGACATCAAAGGTTACGGGGAGAAAGCTTGGACGTGTGGCTGAGGAGTGGAAAAAAATGATCAGCCATGATTGAATGGTGGAGCAGACATGATGGCTCAAATGGCCCAGTTCTGCTCCTATGACTTATGGTCTTGTGATCTAAATGGGTAAGTAGCCATATTAAGATATCTGGGGTTCCATTGTTTCAGACCTGATAGAGCAGGAGGAATTAAATAGGTGGGGCAAGGAAAAGTGTCATGGCAGTGCTCAGTCAGGACAGACTGGAGGGCTCGTCTAGTGAGGCTTTATGGGAAAAACTAAGGAATAAGAAAGGTATTACCTCATTAATGGGACTATGTTATAGACCAACCAAAAGTCTGTGGGATTTAGAGGAGCAAATTTGTAGAGACTGTTGCAAGAAATGTATGGTTGTAATTGTAGGTTATTTTAATTTTTCACATATTGACTGAATTGAATTGACTTTATTTCTAACATCCTTCACATACATGAGGAGTAAAAGTCTTTACGTTACATCTCCGTCTAAATGTGCCATGTGCAATCATAGTAATTTATAATAGAGTGGTCAATGTAACATAGAGTACACTCAAATCAGTATGAGTTAATCAGTCTGATGGCTTGGTGGAAGAAGCTGTCCCGGAGCCTGTTGGTCCTGGCTTTAATGCTGCAGTATCATTTCCCAATGGTAGCAGCTGGAATAGATTGTGGTTGGGGGGACTTGGGTCCCCAATGATCCTATGTGCCCTTTTCACACAACTGCCTTCGCAAATGTCCTGAATCATGAGAAGCTCACAACTACAGATGCGCTGGGCAGTCCACACCACTCTCTGCAGGGTCCTGTGATTAAGGGAGCTACAGTTCCCATATCAGGCAGTGATACAGCCAGTCAGAATGCCCTCAATTGTGCTCCCATACTGTAAAAGGGCTGGATGGAAAAGAGTTTGTCAAATATGTTCAGGAAAGTTTCTTTAATCAGTACATAGAAGTCCCATCTACGGAGAGTGTGATCAAGATCTCCTATTCTGGAATGAGACAGGGCAGGTGACAGAAGTTTGTGCAGGGGAATCTAATTGGATCTAATGATCACAATGCCATCACCTTCAAAGTAATTATGGAAAAACATAGGACTGGCACTTGGGTTGAGATTCTGAATTGGAGAAAGGCCAATTTTGATGGTAAGTGTGGATTGAGATAGGCTGTTTCCTGGAAAAGGTGTAGTTAGTAAGTGGGAGGCCTTCAAAAGCGAAATTTTGAGAGTACTAAGCCTGTATGTTCCTGTCAGAATAAAAGGCAAAAATAAGAGGTTTAGGGCATCTTGGTTTTTGATAGATATTGAGGCCCTGGTTAAGAAAAAGAAGGAGATATGTAGCAGGTATAGGCAGGCAGGAGCAAATGAGGTACTTGAGGAGTGTAAGAAATGAAAGAGAACAGTTAAGAAGAAAATCAGCAAGGCTAAAAGAAGGCATGAAGTTGCTCTAGCTGACAAGGTGAAGGAGAATCCTAAGGGATTGTACAGATACTTTAAGAGCAAAAAGATACCAGGGTACAAAATTGGCCTTCTGGAAGATCAGAGTTGTAATAGATGCAAAAGAAGTGGGTGAGACCTTCAAAGGATTTTTTGTATCTGTATTTACTCAGGAGAAGGTCACAGAATCTACAGGTATGAGGCAAAGCAGTAGCAAAAGTATGAGGCCTACATAGATTACAGAGGAGGTGGTGTTTGCTGTCATAAAGCTGGATAAATCCCCAGGGCCTGACAATGTGTTTCCTTGAACCCCGTGGGAGGCTAGTGAGGAAATTACAGGGGTACTAACAAAGATATTTAAAACATCCTTAGGTATGGGTGAGATGCTGGTGGATTGGAGGATAGTTAATGTTTTTCTGTTGGTTAAGAACATTTTTAATAAACTAGGAAATTATAGGCTGGTGAGCCTGTCATCAGTAGTGGGAAAGTTACTGGAAGGTGTTCTAAGGGATCAGATATAAAGGTATTTGGATAGACTTGGACTGATTAGGAACTGTCAACATGCCTTTACGTGTGTTAAGTCATACCTAGTCAATCTGACAGAGTTTTTTGAGGAAGTTACCAGGGAAGTTGATGAAGCCAAAGCAGTGGATGTTGTCAACATGGACTTTAGCAAGGCACTTGATAAGGTCCTGCATGGGAGGTTGGTCAGAACGGTTCAGTTGCTTGGCATTGAAGTTGACATAGTGAATTGAATTAAACATTGATTTCATGGGAGAAGCCAGACGGTGGTTGTAGATGGTTGCTTCTCTGACTGGAGGCTTGTGACTAGTGCTGTGCCACAGGGATTGGTGCTGTTGTTTGTCATCTATGTCACCGATCAAAATGATAATGGGTATTAATGGGTAGTGGACAGCAAGGAAAGCTATTAAAGCTTGCAGTGGAATTTGGACCAGATGGAAAAATGAGCTGATAATGGAAGAAGGAATTTAATGCAGACAAGTTTCTGATGCTGAAGTTCAGGAGGACCAGTCAGTGTAGGTCTTACATGGCGAGTGATAAGGCATTGAGGAGTGTGGTAGAACAGGAGGATCTGGAATACAGTTCTAATCTCTTGAAAGTGGTGTCACAGGTAGATAAGGTTATAAGGTAAGCTTTTGCACACTGACCTTCATCAATCAGTGTACTGAGTTCAAGACTTGGGATGTTATGTTGAAATTGGGTAAGGTGTTCGAGAGGCCTAATTTGGAGTATTGTGTCCAGTTGTCATCACCTGCACAGGAAAGATGTAAATAAGATTGAAAGAGTGCAGAGAAAGTTTAGAAGGAGGGTGCTGGGACTTGAAGACCTGAGTTATAGGGAAAGGTTGTATAAGTTAGAACTTTATTCCTTAGAATGTAGAAAATTGAGGGGTGATCTGATGGGGTAAACAAAATTATGAAGGGTGTAGATAGGGTAAAAGCAAGCAGGCTTTTTCAGTTGAGGTTGGGTGAGACTGGAACTAGAGGTCTGCTTAAGGACGAGAGATGAAATGTTTAAGAGGAACATGAGGCGGAACTTCTTCACTCAGAAGTCAGTGAGATTGTGGAACATGCTGCCAGCATAAGTGGTGGGTGCGGGTTTGACTTCAACACTTGGGAGATTTGGATAGATACATCAATGAGAGAAGTATGGAAAGATATATTTTGGATGCAGGACTACGAGACGAATGGCTCAGCACGGAACAGATGGGCCAAAGGGTCTGTTTCTCTGCTGTGGTGTTCTTTGACTCTGTGAGAGATAAAGGGAGAGGTGAGGTAGGGGCTAGCAAGTGATGGGTGCAAGCAGGTGAGGAGGAGAATGATGGGTTGATGGGACCAGGTGGGAGGGAGGGGATTTTGGGACACAGAGGGTAGTGTGTGATAACTGAACACTCAAAGCACTGCTGATACTGGAATCTGATAAGTAAGGAAGGTGATAAGTGGATGACGAGTAGGGGTAGGAGACCCAATAGTTTAGGTGAGAGGGTGATAGGTAGAACAGGGTGGGGAGGGGAATGAAACTGGCTAATGGGGGACTAATGGCATTTTGAATAACGGATGAGAGAATCAAGGTGGATAAGAAGGCAGGAGAAGATCACAATGGGAGTATTTGTTATTCCCAGGAAATTCAAAGGTTGCAGACGACCATGGCAGAATATGATAACACATTTTAACACTTGCATCCCGGGCCCAGTCAAGTATCACTGACTTGTCATGTTAAAGATAAACTTGTCTAGATGATTAAAATAGAGAATAAAATGTGAAATGTTGCAAATACTGATTGGGATAGACAGCAACTGTGAAGAAGGGAACACAATTAAAATCTTAGCTCATTAATTTTTCATCAGAATTGAAAAATATAGTCAGGTTTTATAGGTACTGAAGTTGAAAAAATGGGGGTGGGGGAAGGTGAGGACCAAATGGAAGATCTATGATAGCAGGAAAGATGGAGATGAATGATTAAGGGTCAAAGTAGTATCCCATGGTAAAAAAAGGAAAATAGTGATGGGACTAATAAAGAAATAGAAGGGGATGATAGAGAAATATGATGCTGGGACAAAGTAGAAAACTGACACATGTCCATACCTAAATCGAACAGAAGATATTTGTTTAATTGATCTTTCACCTTGAAGAGGGAGAGTGAGATCTGTTTTCTTTACACGCATGTTCCATACAATCTCTCTCCCACTGTACAGAGAATGCCTTTTATTTTACATAATAAGTGACCAAAGTATGAATGTTCCCCTGTCATTTCTTGTAGAGGATGAATAGCCGTGCGATCAGTTACTCCTGATATAACCTTCACTGAATGTTATTGTGCTCCTTGCAGTCATCAGTGGGGGCTGGGGGCTGGTGGCCTCGTGCCTCAAGTATCCCTTTGTTCAGTTAAGGTATTGGTTACCATGGTGATGGTACTAGGAACATACTTATTATCTCTAATTACCACATTCCTCCAGGGGCCTTCTAGCATCTCTCATCTTGTTCTTTGTTGTTTAAACCAGGTCTGACTTGCTACTTGGTGCAGAATACACTTTTGTTGTACAATTTACATCTATAATACGCAAATTACTCCTGTTGGCTGTTTTCCCTTTGTCCACAATTGAACTTCTTCAATAGGAGTAACAGAATTGTTTTCAATAACTTCTTTTGAACAAATGAGTGCAGTGCTTATGATCTGGAACTATAATGCTCTGCAGTAATTCTCCAAAACAATGGTTAAGTGTCATGAGTAATGATACAGCAATACTTAGCATGTCCATGTACATGTATATTATTCCTTGAGCTCAGGTTGAATTTCATTGGGATGATGAAGTAATGAGAGAGTGGTCAGTGTGGAGAGTTCCAGGAAATAACATTTCTGGTGACAGGAAGATCAGAGTCAGGTTTGTGAACTGAATGGGGTGTTCCGCAAATCTTTTACCAAGTCCTAGTTCAGTTCCCCAGTGTAAAATAATAAGCATCAAATTCTCTGCTCTATTTAAAGAAATTACCGTAGATTCCGGACTACAGAGCGCACCTGATTAAAAGCCGCTGGCTCTAATTTTAGAAAGAAAATCAATTTTTTACTTGTACAGGCCGCACCGGATTTTAGGCCGCACCGGATTTTAGGCCGCACCGGATTTTCGGCCGCACCGGATTTTCGGCCGCAGGTGTCCCACGTTGTAATATGAGATATTTACACAGAAAGATATTACACGTGAGGACTTTTTAACTTTTAATTAAATCCATATGGTAGCATAAACAAATACATATTGCAAATGCTTTTTTTCGAACCGTGCCTGTAACGCGGCTACTTTTAAATATACGTTGCGTATACTTTTTTACTGAACAACATTCCAATATCTCCTAACGACTGGTAAAAAATATATATACTGCAGCCTACCAGGAAAAGTTATTGATCGCCTTTAACTTAAAAGCAGCGTTTGGCTCCGCCGCTCGCCCCCGCCGTCCCGTTTATCGCAAACGGCATTTTTCCCACAAGACGCGGCGAAACCGGGTGTGACATCATAGCATCCCGCGATGTAGTACAGAAAACAAATATAGTTAAAACTCTTCTAACTTTAACTAGAAAATGAATTACTAAGCGAAAATATTATAAACTAAATAACTGCCATAAAGGCAGCACAATGCTTTTCTTCGAGTGTTTTCCATGTTGATGAGGGTGAGTACAAATGACTGATTTACAATAATTTAATTGTGAAAGTGCGCTTGATTTATCGTACAATTTCATTGGACCTCTGTGAACTACTCATCAATTTTATTGGTCTACTGTTACGAGGCAAAATGTTTTTGGCGGCATGAAAAAAATCATGCATTAGCCGCACCGTATTAAAGGCCGCAGAGTTCAAAGCTGTTCAAAATGTGGGAAAAAAGTAGCGGCTTATAATCCGACATCTACGGTACTGAGTTTATGAGTTGGGACATCATGATGTAGTTGTACAAAACATTGGCTAAGCTGCACTTGGAGTATTATCTCTGGTCAGCTCTCTGCAGGAAGAATGTGGCAGTATTGAAAAGAATGCAGAGAAGCTTCACCAGATTTTGCCTGGATTTGGATTGTCTAGCTCTGTGGACATGTTCAGAATTAGAATCAGAAGCAGGTTTGACATCAGTGACATTCAGTCTGTCATGGAATTTGCAGCAATACATTGCAACACTTAATAATAAAAGCAGTAAATTTCAGTAAGAAGTATATATACTGTAAATTAAAAAGTTTAAATTAAATAAGTAGTGCAAAAAGAGAAAAAAGTAGTGAAGTAATGTTCATGAGTTCAATGTTGATTCAGAAATTAGATGGTGGAGCTATCCCTGAACAATTGACTGTGTGTCTTCTGGCTCCTGTACCTCTTCCCTAATAGTAGAAATGATAAGAGGGCATGAGCTGGGTTGATGGGGTCCTTAATGATGGATGCTGACTTTCTGAGGTATCGCTCCTTGAGAATGTCCTGGTTGCTGAGGAGGTTTGTGTCCATGATGGAGCTTACTGTGCTTACATTCTGCAGCTCACTTTGATCCTGTGCAGTACAAGACTGTGAGGCAACCAGTTAGAATGCTCTCCATGGAACATCTGTAGAAATTTGAAAGTGTCTTTATGACATACCAAAACTCCTCAAACTCCTAATGAAACATAACTACTGTTATGCCTTCTTTTTACCTGCATTAATATGTTGTGCTCAGGCTGGATCCTGAGAGATGTTGACTTGAAATTGCTCATCCTTTCCACTTCTGATCCCTTGGTGAGGACTAGTGTGTGTTCCCATGTCTTACCTTTTTTCAAGTCTACAATCAATTCTTCAGTCTTACTAACATTGAGTTACTGCTGCGACACCACTCAACTAGCTGATCTTTTTGTTCCTGTATGCCTTCTTGGCATCACCTGAAACTCTGCCAACAATAGTTGTGTCCTTGGCAAATTTATAGACGGTGTTTGAGTTGTGCCTAGCCACACGGTCATGGGTGTAGAGAGAGTAGAGCAGTGGGCTTAGAACACATCCTCGGGGTGTGCCAGTGTTGATTATCAGTAAGGTGAAGATGTTATTTCCAATCTGCACAGAGTGTGATCTTCCGGTGAGGAAACTGAGTATCCAGTTGCAGAGGGAAGTTGGAGCTTTTTAATGAGAACTGAAGGAATGGTTGTGTTAGACACTGAGCTGTAGTCTACAAACAGCAGCAAGATGTAAGTATTAGTATTGTCCAGGTGATCCAAGGACACGTGAAGAGCCAATTAGATCACATCCACTGTAGACCTATTGTGGGAATAAGCACATTGCAGTAAATCCAGGTCCATGCTTAAGCAGGAGTTGATTGTAGCCATATCCAGCCTCTCAAAGCACTTCATTACCATTGATATGAGTGCTTCTCGATGACAGTCATTACAGCAACTCACACTGCCTGGTATTATTGTTGCCCTTTTCAAGCGGGGGGGGGGGGTCTTCCAACTGTAGCACTGAGAGATTGAAAATGTCTTTGAATACATGACTGCACCCCTACCACAAGGTGAGGCATTCCAGGCAAACATTACTTGGCAATGTGGATCATAATATGTCTGACGTCACCAGTTCCTTTGTCAGCTCACAGAGTCCTGATGAAGGATCTTAGCCCAAAACATCGACTACTTATTTCTTTCCATAGATGCTACCTGACCTTTTGAGTTCCTCCCAGCATTTTGTGTTTCCAACATCTGCAGATTTTCTCATGTTTGTGATAAAAGGCGTTGAGCTTATTTGGAAGTGAAGCATCACTGCAATTCATGATGTTAGGTTTCGCTTTGAAGGAAGTAATGGTCTGCAAACCCTGCCAGAGATGACATGCATCTAATTCCTCCTCTAACCTGATTTGGAATTGTTCTCTTGTTCATCAGTTAGCCCTCTGTAAGTTGTACCTGGCCTTCTTGTGTAGTCCTGGATCACCAGTCTTCAATGCCTCTGATCTAGCTTTCAGCAGACAACGAATCTCATGGTTCATCCATGGCTTTTGATTCGGGTACTTGCAATATCTTCTCATAGGCACACACTCATCCACGCAGGCTTTCATGAAGTCAGTGACAACTGTGGCATATTCATTCAGAGTCAAAGAAGAACCCCTGCATACAGTTCAGTCCACCAACTCAAAGTAGTCCTATAAGCACACCTGCACCTCCCTATGTCCTCTCTACTCTGGTCTTCAACCTCTGCCTATACTCAGAGAGTAGAAGTACAGCCAGATGATCAGACTTTTCATAGAGTGGGCATGGGCTGGCATGGTAAGCACTCCTGATGTTGGTATAACAGTGGTCCAGTGTGTTGGCTCCTCTTGTTCCACAAGTGATATGTCAGTGATAACTTTTTAGATACTTTTTCAAGCTGGCCTGGTTAAATCCACCAAAATGATGGGAAAGGCTTCAAGGTATGCTGTTTCATGCTTGTTGTTTAAGTTCGGGTTGGACAAACTTAGTTTGTTATCTCTAGAGCATCAGTGAATAGGTACTTCTAAGCTGATGAGAGGCTCTCTTCTTTTCCAGCACAGTGGAGTCTAGAACTATAGGGGCCAGCTTTAAGAAGAGAAGGCAGGAATCAAAAGCAGAACTGAGGGAATGTTTTTCACACAGAGGCTGGTGGGATATGGAACAAGATACTTGAGGAAGTGGTTGAGGAAGAAACAATTACAGCATTTAAAAGGCATTTGGGCTGGTACTTGGTAATGAAAGGAATAAAGGGAAGTGGGATGAGCATAGCATAGGCATGCTGAGTGGTCTGATTTGTGCTGTACATCTCGATGACAATGTGAGGGAGTTAAAAATCTTTGCATTATGACTCCATTGCAATGTACAGAGATGTGAGTATGTAAGTCTAATGGCTTGTAGAAAGAAACTGTCCCATAGCCTGTTGCTCCAAGTTTTAATGCTGTGGTACCATTTGCCAGATGGAAGCAGCTGAAACAGCTTATGGTTGGGGTGACTGGTGTCCCCAATGATCTTCTAGGCCTTCTTTCTGTACCTCCTGCTGTAAATGTCCTCAATGGAGGGAAGTTCACATCCATAGATGTGCTGGTATGTCTATACCACCCTCTGCAGTGGCCAGCGATCAAGATTGGTACAGTTCCCATACCAGGGCTGTGATACAGCCAGTCAAGATGCCCTCATTGGTGCCCCTGTAGAAGGTCATGAGGATTTGCAGCTCAGGCCAAATTTCTTTAGTTGCCTGATGTGGAAGAGATGCTGTTGTGCTTTTTTTTGCCACAAAGCCGGTGTGTAGAGTCCAGGTGCAATCTTCAGTGAAGTGTATCCCAAAGAACTTGCAACTATTCACCCTCTCAACTACAGTCCCATTGATATTGATCGGGGCAAGCCTGTCTCTGTTCCTTTTGTAATCCATGATCAGTTCTTTTGTTTTTTTCAGACATTGAGGGAAAGGTTGTTATATTGGCACCACTGTGCCAAGGTCTTAACCTCTCCGCTGTTGGCTGTCTCATCACCACTAGAAATTAGGCCAATCGATGTCGTGTTATCTGCAAATTTGATCAGCAGATTGGAGCTATGTGTGGCAGCACAGTCGTGGGTGTAAAGGGAGTAGAGGAGGGGACTCAGGACTCATCCCTGGGGGCACCTGTGATGAGGGTCAGGGGGCAGAGGTGAGGGAGCCCATTCTTACCACCTGTCAGTGATCCAATAGGAAGTCTAAGATCCAGCTGCACAAGGCAAAGTGCAGACCGAGGTCTCTGATGTCTCTGTCCAGTCTGGAGGGAATTATGGTGTTGAATACTGAACTGTAGTCCAGGAACAGCATTCTACCTTATGCATCCCTCTTCTTCAGGTGAGTGAGGACAGTGTGTAGTGCTGTGGCTATGGCGTTTTCGGTAGACCGGTCCCAATGACTCAATAGGCGAATTGTAGAGGGTCCACTGTGGGTGGTAGCATGTAGTCTTTAAACAGCCATTCAAAGCATTTTCTACTGATAGATAGATAGATAGATAGATACTTTATTCATCCCCATGGGGAAATTCAACTTTTTTCCAATGTCCCATACACTTGTTGTAGCAAAAACTCATTACATACAATACTTAACTCAGTAATAATATGATATGCATCTAAATCACTAACTCAAAAAGCATTAATAATAGCTTTTAAAAAGTTCTTAAGTCCTGGCGGTAGAATTGTAAAGCCTAATGGCATTGGGGAGTATTGACCTCTTCATCCTGTCTGAGGAGCATTGCATCGATAGTAACCTGTCGCTGAAACTGCTTCTCTGTCTCTGGATGGTGCTATGTCGAGGATGTTCAGAGTTATCCATAATTGACCGTAGCCTACTCAGCGCCCTTCGCTCAGCTACCAATGTTAAACTCTCCAGTACTTTGCCCACGACAGAGCCCGCCTTCCTTACCAGCTTATTAAGACGTGAGGCGTCCCTCTTCTTAATGCTTCCTCCCCAACACGCCACCACAAAGAAGAGGGCGCTCTCCACAACTGACCTATAGAACATCTTCAGCATCTCACTACAGACACTGAATGACGCCAACCTTCTAAGGAAGTACAGTCGACTCTGTGCCTTCCTGCACAAGGCATCTGTGTTGGCAGTCCAGTCTAGCTTCTCGTCTAACTGTACTCCCAGATACTTGTAGGTCTTAACCTGCTCCACACATTCTCCATTAATGATCACTGGCTCCATATGAGGCCTAGATCTCCTAAAGTCCACCACCATCTCCTTGGTCTTGGTGATATTGAGACGCAGGTAGTTTGAGTTGCACCATATCACAAAGTCCTGTATCAGTTTCCTATACTCCTCCTCCTGTCCATTCCTGACACACCCCACTATGACCATGTCATCAGCGAACTTCTGCACATGGCAGGACTCCGAGTTATATTGGAAGTCTGATGTGTACAGGGTGAACAGGACCGGAGAGAGTACGGTTCCCTGCGGCGCTCCTGTGCTGCTGACCACCGTGTCAGACCTACAGTCTCCCAACTGCACATACTGAGGTCTATCTGTCAAGTAGTCCACTATCCAATCCACCATGTGAGAGTCTACTCCCATCTCCGTTAGTTTGTGCCTTAAGATCTTGGGCTGGATGGTGTTAAAGGCACTAGAGAAGTCAAGGAATGTAATCCTCACAGCACAATTGACCCCCTCTAGGTGAGAGAGTGATTTGTGCAGCAAATACGTGATAGCATCCTCCACTCCCACCTTCTCCTTATACGCAAACTGAAGAGGATCCTGGAAAGAATATTCAAAGCCTTAGAGAGAGGGAAGGGAGAAGGTGAAATCTCATTGATACATTCATGAGAAATATCTCTAGTCCTAAAAAATATAACAGAGCTAACTCATTCATTTTAATTCACTGCTCCAATACCATTAACCTTTCCTTTCTCAGCCTTCCACAATACCTTACTTCACAATGATTTCAACAATATCAAATCATTTGTTCAGTGAGCTGTTGGCAGTGAACCTGCCATTCCCATGTGCACCTCCTGTAGATGAAAGCTTATTTCTTTCTTGTTGACCCCGCATCCCCTCTGCCAAGCTTGAAATCACGGGAGCCATTACTCGTCGTGAATAATGCAAAATATAAAAAGTAAGCCAAGTCTGCTGGGACTCCCTGCTGAACTTGAGATTGTTTAGGTTATCAGACAATTCCTAAGGGCCAATAAAAAGGAGTTGGGTTTAAGTGGAGCAGCCAACGTGGGAAAGGGGCTGAGTTAGAGTGGAGAACTGAGGCTTTGTCTTAAGAGGCTTCAGTGAGAAGAGACGAAGATTTGGTTGATGTTTATTTCAAGTTTCTCTTTATTTCCTTATTAGTGCCTAGCAAGAGCTGCGAAAATGAAGCCTGGGACAGTGGTGTGCTCCTCTTGTACAATGTGGGAGATTTGGGAACTCTTCAGTGTCTCTGATTGCTACATCTGCGAGAAGTGCATCTGGGCGCATTTTCTGGGTGTTAGGGAACTGGAGCAGGAGTTGGATGATCTTCAGCTTATATGGGATTTTGTGGAACTGAGAAGTAAGAATGACAGACAATCATAACAGTGCTGTAGGAGGCAGGTAGCTGGGTGACTGATAGGAGAGGGAAAGGGAATAGGCTGACAGTGTGGAGTACCCCTGTGGCCATTCCCTGAAGTAACACTTTGGATTTTGTTGGGGGGTGGGATGACCAACCAGTTGAAAGCTGCAGCATCAAGATCTCTAACACTAGGTCTGGCTCTGCAGCTGAGAATGGAAGGGGGTCAAAGAGGAGAGCAATGCTGTCATGGGATTTAGCATTTACGGGAACAGACAGAAGATTCTGTGGATGTGAAAGATACTGCTGGATGGTACATTGCTTCCCAGATTCAGGAACATCCTAGCTTGGTTCCACAGCTTTTGTAAGGATGAGGGTGAGCAGCCAGAACTTATAGTTCATATTGTTACCAAATACATAGGTAGGAAAAGGAATGAGGTCCCAAAGAGTAAATATGTGGAGCTAGGTAGGAAACTAAAAAGTAAAACTTCAAGGGTAGCACTTTTTGGATTGCTGCCTGTGTCATGTGCCAGTGAGGGTAAGAATAGGATGAAGTGGCAGATGATTGTCCAGCTAAAGAATTGGTGCATGGGGCAGAATTTCAGATATGTGGATCATTGTGGATTCTTCAGGGGAGTGTACAGCATGTTACAAAAGAGGTGGGTTTCAGCTGAATTTGAGGGGGGCAATGTCAAGGACTACTGGGAGGTTTTAAATTATGTTGGCAGAAGGATGGAACCAGAGTGTTGGGACAGGGGCTGGAGCAAAGATGTGATGTGTAGATTGACTGTGATGAAGGATAGACAGTAGATAGGACATAAATACTGTCAGTTAGATGGGTTAAAATGAGTCTACTTTAATGTGAGAAGTATCAGTAACAAGGATGATGAACTTACCATGGATCAGTGCATCGGACTATGACATTGTGACCATTACAGAGACTTGTCTGTCACTAGGGCAGGAATAGATGCTGGACTTCCCAGCATTTAGCTATTTCAAAAGGGACGGAGAAGGAGGTAAAGGAGGTGGGAAGTGGTATTAGTAATCAGGGATATTAACGCAGTTGCAGAAAGGCAGGGTGTTGTGGAGGGATCATTTACTGAGTTAGTGTGGGAGAACGTGAGAAAGAGAAAGGAAGCAATCACTCTACTGAGAGTATTATTTTGAGGGTTGTTGTCATGAGGCATATCAACTTCCCTAACAGTGATTGGTACCTCTTTTGTATAAAAGGTGTAGATGGGGCAACATTTGTTTGGTATGCCGAGGAAGGATTTCTGATAATATGTGGGCAGCTGATTAAAGGAGGGATCTAGAACTAGGCAATAAGCCTGGTCAGGTGACAGATCTCCCAGTGGGTGAGTATATTTCAGTGGTCACAACTCTAACATTTAGCATAGCCTTGGATAGGAATACGAGCAGACAGTATGGAAAAGTATATAATTGGGGAAGGGGAATTATGATGCTATTAGCCAGGAATTGGGGAATGTAGATTGGGAATGGATTGATTGTGTATTTGATATTTCAGTAATATTTGAGTAATATTTTAAATACATTGTTTGATTAAGCATTCTTTGTTGTTTGCATAATTCATTATGAGTTATATATAAAAGTACATGAATAGCATACGTCATTATGTTACTATGTCATATCTCATTAAAGCGAAACAAAAGTAGACATGTATCTCACAGTTTCCTGCCTTTTTCTTTTACTTTGTTTCTGGAGTTACAAAATACAACAGTTTTAAAATGAACCCATGGTGACTGCCTACCTGTTGAAGTGAGCAAGAAGTTCAAAAACAGAAGTGCAGAGTGCTTTCTTCGCAAGAGGAGAGAAATGGATGAGTAAAAAAAAGTGTGGTGAATTTTTTTGCAAGAGGAAAGGAAGGTCAATATAAAAGAAGGCAGAAAATGAACAAAAGTTACACGTTCATAAAGAGTGAGTACTGGGTGATAATAATAATAATAATAATAATGATAATGTCTGGATACATTGGAGAAATAGATGCGTTTGATTGCACAATATATAACTGGATTGAATTGGGCAGTATTTTGAATGAAATGAAATTGCCAATGAAAGTGTACTAGTTTTGTTGATTGTAATAGGTGGAAAGGCATACAGTTTGTTTTGATGTTTAACTGCTTCATCCAAATCAGAGAAAATGAGCTTTCCTAATACCTGAAAGTAATGCCCGAACTGAAACCATTGTTGATTGCAGAATACTTTAGGTTTCATAAGCAGAATCAAAAGGACGGGGAGTCCATTTCAGCATATATGACTGAATGAAGAGATTGTCCGAGCATTGTCAGCTCAGTGATGGACTGAATGATGCATGGAGAGTTTATTTACTTTGTGGAGGCTTATAAGAAAAAAATCAAAAATGGCTTATAACAGAAGCACAACTCACATTGAAAAGAGCAGTTGAAATTGCTGTATCAATGGAAACAGCAGACAGAGATGCAACTGAGTAGCAGTCAGGAATGAAAGTGAGTCTGAACAAAACTGCAACAAACAAATTGTGCTACCGTTGTGGCAGGGGATCACATACACCAGACCAATACAGATTTAAAGGCGGAACTTGCAGAAAATGCAAAAAAAGTAGAACACATATGATACAAAGATAAATTTAGGTTGACAAAAATAAATGGTCTTCACAGGAAAGAGAAAAAAATGGAAAGTCAACGATGACAGCAACTCAGAACTGAGTAGTCTTCAGATTTACAACATGAAAAGTAACAGATAAGCAATCGAGCAGACACCAGAAGTGAACAACAAATTAATTAAAATGGAATTGGACACTGGCTATGCTGTGTCAGTCATTCTACAAAGTGAGTTTGAACAGCATTTCAAATGCACTGAACTGAAGTGTGCAGCTATCCAATTAAAGAACTTATAGTGGAGAGAAGCTGTGGGAAAGATATTTGTGCCAGTGAAATCCAATAACCAACAAGATACATTGGTCTTGTATGTGGTAAAACAGGAGGGCCAGTATTGTGGGCCATGATTGGCTGAGACAACTACATCCACCATTTGCATGCCACATCCCCTGCAGAAGAGTCAACTGAAAGTGAATTAAGAAAGGCATTGGATGATACCAGAGCAGTGTTCAAGGATGGCATTAGAAAACTCAAACATATCAAGAGTACAACAGTGTTAAATGAAAATGCCACACCCACATTTTACAAAGCCCGTCAGGTTCCTTATACCATCTGTGATCAATTAGCCAGAGAGCTAGATCACATGGAGGCTGAAGGAATTCTTTCCAAGGATGAGTGCAGGCCATAGGCAATGCCAGTTGTACCATTAGCCAAGGAGAATGGGTCACCATCAACCCAGTAATGAAGGTAGATCAATACCATCTGCCCAGGACAGAGGATGTCTTTGCACGTCTGTCTACAGGAAAACACCTCAGCAAAGTGTTTTCCTACCTGCAGATGGAAATGGAAGAAGAGTCAAATGTGTTTCTCACCATAAGTACTTACAAAGGGCTTAATCACAATGATAAGCTTATTAATGGAGTAGCACCTGTGCAGAAAACTATGGATCAGGTGATGCAAGGCTGTCCAGGTGTTCAGCGCTACCTCAATGACATCATTGTAACAAGTCAGGATGACAAAGAACATCTCCAAATTCTCAAGGCAACATTAAAAAGATTAGAGGAATATGGGCTCAGAGCATGACAAAATGTGTGAATTCTTTCAACCAAGCATCACTAAATATGGTCACACTATTGCTGCACAGGACAAAGCAGTGTGAAATGATGTCAGACACTTAATTCACACATTATAATCCACATTGCCATAATAGGCCAACAGCAGATGTAATCTCAATGTTCGACACACAGCCTTAGACCACCTGGACAATACAAACACCTATGTCAGGATGCCGTTCATCAACTATAGCTAAGGACTTAACACCATCAGTCCCAAATTCCTGATTTATAAGTTACTGAACCTGGGCTTCTGTACCTCCCTCTGCAATTGAATCCTCCAATTCCTAACCAGAAGACCATAATTTGTGTAGATTGGTGATAACATCTCCTCCTCACTGATGATCAACACTGGTGCACCTCAGGGGTGTGTGCTTAGCTCACTGCTCTACTCCCTCTATACCCATGACTGTGTGGCTAGGTATAGCTCAAATACCATTTATAAATTTGCTGCTGATACATTCCATTATTGGTAGAATCTCAGATAGAGTCGAGAGGGCGTACAGGAGTGAGATATGCCAACTAGTGGAGTGGTGTCACAGCAACAACCTTGCACTCAACATCAGTAAGACGAAAGAGCTGATTGTGTATTTCTTGAAGGGTAAGACAAAGGAATACATACCACTCCTCACAGAGGGATCAGAAGTGGAGAGAATGAGCAGTTTCATGTTCCTGGGTGTCAAGATCTTTGAGGAGCTAAACTGATCCCAACATGTTGATTCAGCTATAAAGAAGTCAAGGCAGGAACAACACTTTAAAGAAATTTGGTATATTGGCAAAAACTTCTATAGATGTACAGTGGAAAGAATTCTGACTGGCTTCAGCACTGTCTGGTATGGGGGGTTGGTACTGTTCAGGACCTTAAAAAGCTGTAAGTTTGGTCAGCTCCATCTTGGGTACTAGCCTACAAAGTACCCAGGACATCTTCAATGAGTGGTGTCTCGGAAAGGCAAAGTCAATTATTAAGGACCCCTAGCACCCAGGGCATGCCCTTTTCTCATTGTCACCATCAGGTAGGAGGTACAGAAGCCTGAAGGCACACACTCAATGATTCAGGAACAGCTTCGTCCCCTCTGCCATCTGATTCCTAAATGGATATTGAACTCATGAACACTATCTCACTTGTGAAATATATATTATTTCTGATTTTGTGTGATTTTTAATCTATTCAATTTACATATAATGTAATGGATTGATTGATTGATTTTTATTTATTCTATATTATGTGTAAGCATTGAACTGCTGCTGCTAAGTTAATACATTTCTAGACACATGCCAGTGATAATACATCCTGATTCTGATTCTTATTCTGTGATGCCTCGCCCTATAGTGCAGGTGCAGTCATGTCATGTGCTGTGAATGATGGAGGTGAACACTCCATAGCTTCTGCATCATATTCCTTTCCCTCTGCAGAGAAAAATCCACACAGATTGAACCAGTACTTGTTTGGGAGAGTGTTCAGCCTCATTACTAACCATTAACGACTGGTGTCCATTCTCAATTCACAGAAGGGTCTTACACTAGTAGCAATAGCGCTGTTTCTTGGAGGATACAACTACAAGATCGAAAACAAAAGGACTCCTACTCATTGAAATGCTGATGGATTGTCCCGTTCATGCATTGGAAAAGGAAATATCTGAAAAATTTACGAAAGAGGACACTCCTCTTGACATATTCTCCCTAATGTAAATAAAAAATATTTCTATTACGACCGAAATGATCCAAAATGAAACCCAAAAAAACCCCACACTCTCTCAGGTCTACATGGTCTACTTGACATAATATGTAGAAAAGCATACAAGTGGAGAGGCAGTACTTGATCTGGTATTGGGAAATGAACCGGGTCAGGTGTCAGATCTCTCAGTGGGAGAGCATTTTGGAGATAGTGATCACAATTCTATTTCCTTTACCAGAGCATTGGAGAGGGATAGGAACAGACAAGTTAGGAAAGCGTTTAATTGGAGTAAGGGGAAATATGAAACTATCAGGCAGGAGCTTGGAATCATAAATTAGGAACAGATGTTCTCAGAGAAACGTACAGAATAAATGTGTCAAATGTTCAGGGGATATTTGTGTGGAGTTCTGCATAGGTATGTTCCAATGAGACAGGGAAAGGATGGTAGGGTACAGGAACCACGGTGTACAAAGGCTGCTGTAAATCTAATCATGAAGAAGAGCTTACAAAAGGATCAAAAAGCTAGCTAATGATAGAGATCTAGAAGATGATAAGGCTAGTAGGAAGGAGCTTAAGAAAGAAATTAGGAGATCCAGAAGGGGCCATGAGAAGGCCTTGGCAGGCAGGATTAAGGAAAACCCGAAGGCATTATACATGTATGTTAAGAGCAAGAGGATAAGACATGAGAGGATAGGATCAATCAAGTGTGGCAGTGGAAAAATGTGTATGGAACTGGAGGAGATAACAGAGATATTTAATGAATACTTTGCTTCAGTATTCACTACAGAAAAGGATACTGGCGATTCTAGGGATGACTTACAGTGGACTGAAAAACTTGAGCATGTAGATATTAAGAAAGAGGATGTGCAGGAGCTTTTGGAAAGCATCAAGTTGAATAAGCCAGCGGGACCAGACAGGATGTACCCCAGGCTGCTGTGGAAAATGAGAGAGGAGATTGCTGAACCTCTGGCAATATTCTTTGCATCATCTATGGGGATGGGAGAGGTTCCGGAAAATTGGAGAGTTGTGGATGTTGTTCTATTATTCAAGAAAGGGAGTGGAGATAGCTCAGGAAATTATAGACCAATGAGTCTTACTTCAGTGGTTGGTAAGTTGATGGAGAAGATCCTGAGAGGCAGATTTATGAACATTTGGAGAGGCATAAAATGGCTTTGTAAAAGGCAGGTCTTTTTTGAGGATGTGACTAAACACATTAATGAAGGTAGAGTAGTAGATGTAGTGTATATGGATTTCAGTAAAGCATTTGACAAGGTACCCCCTGCAAGGCTTATTGAGAAAGTAAGGAGGCATGGGATGCAAAGGGACACTGCTTTGTGGATCCAAAACTGGCTTGCCTACTGAAGGCAAAGATTGGTTTTAGAGGGATCTGTTCTGGGACCCCTACTCTTCGTGATTTTTATAAATGTCCTTCAATAGGAAGTGGAGGGCTGGGATAGTAAATTTGCTGATGACACAAAGGTTGGAGGTGTTGTGGATAGTGTGGAGGGCTATCAGATGTTACAGCAGGACATCAATAGGATGCAAAACTGGGCTGAGAAGTGGCAGATGGAGTTCAACCCAGATAACTGTGAAGTGGTTTATTTTGGTAGGTCAAATATGATGGCAGAATATAGTATTAATGTTAAGACTCTTGGCAGTGTGGAGGATCAGAGGGATCTTGGGGTCCGAGTCCATAGGACGCTCAAAGCTGCTGCGCAGATTGACTCTGTGGTTCAGAAATCATACGGTGCATTGGCCTTCATCAATTGTGGGATTGAGTTTAGGAGCTGAGAGGTAATGTTGCAGCTATATAGGATCCTGGTCAGACCCCACTTGGAGTACTGTGCTCAGTTCTGGTCGCCTCACTACAGGAAGGATGTGGAAACCATAGAAAGGGTGCAGAGGAGATTTACAAGGATGTTGCCTGGAATGGGGAGCATGCCTTATGAGAATAGGTTGAGTGACCTCGGCCTTTTTTCCTTGGTGAGACGGAGGATGAGAGGTGTATAAGATGATGAGAGGCATTGATCGTGTGGATAATCAAAGGCTTTTTCCCAGGGCTGAAAAGGCTAGCATGAGAGGGCAGAGTTTTAAGGTGCTTGGAAGTAGGTACAGAGGAGTTGTCGGGGTAAATTTTTTAGGCAGAGAGTGGTGAGTGCGTGGAATGGGCTCTTGGCGATGGTGGTGGAGGCGGATACGATAGGGTCTTTTAAGAGACTCCTGGACAGGTATATGGAGCTCCAAAAAATTGAGGGCTATGGGTAACCCTAGGTAATTTCTCAGGTAAGTACATATTCAGCATAGCTTTGTGGGCTGAAGGGCCTGTATTGTGCTGTAGGGTTTCTATGTTTTTATGGGAACCCAAAATGGCTGGAATGTTCAGCAGAAATTCCAGTTTGCCATTTTTACTAGTGCTGGCATGTATTTACCATTGATGGGGCTTGCCTTATGTGGGGATTGAGAGCTGTTGTATTCTCCAAGCAAAGAGTTAAAGTGCTGGTCATGTCATGTCATCTAGGCACAGTCAAAATGAAAGCACTTGCTTGAAGATTTGTCTGGTGGCCTGAGATAGATCAGCAGATCAAGCAGCTTGCTATACACTGTTTGAGATGCCAGCAGGTATAGAAGATGTCAAGATCAGTGCCTCTCCATTCCTGCATTGCCCTGGCTGAGGATTCATGTCGATTTTACCTGACCATTCATGGGCACAAATTTCTTGGTGGTAGTGGATGCAGCCACAAAGTTGCCAAATATGTTCCCAATAGTCTCCACTACAGCCTTGCACACTGTTGATGTGTTAAGAAGCCTCTTCTCAAGAACTGGTATTCCAGTCAGTGACAATGGAGAACAGTTTGTTATGGAACAGCTACAGTTGTTCCAGTAAATTAATGGAATAAGTCATATTACATCTGACCACACCACCCAGCTCTAAATGGCTTGGCAGAAAAGTTTGTCCAGAGTCCAAAGAATGCACTGCAAATAATTTTCAACACTACACTGACAATTTCCCCTTTGCATAACCTAATGCAGAATGCTCCCTAAACAATAACTCACCAGCTATGCTGTTCCTGGGTCATTTTTTGTGTTCATGCTTGAATCTCCTCAAGCCCAATCTCAGAAATAGTATTTAGGACAAACAGCTAAGTAGGGTCCCTCAAATAAGGAGGTTCAATGTTTCACTCCTGGACAAGCAGTTCTGGCAAGGGACTACTTAGATGATCAGGATTATGTACTTGGAAAGATTAAAGACAGAACTGGACCTCTCTCCTACACAGTGGAGATCATTTGGCGACAACACATCTATCAGTTGAGGACACCAGAGTCAATTATTAGAGAAGAAATGTTTCCTGAGCTGTCAGACCCACTTCCTGCAGTCCCAGAGTCAACTCCTACAACCACCACAGAGGAAGCCCTAGAGGCTGAGATTGCTTTGCAGCCATAAGTCTCACCTGCCAAGCAGAAAAGATGCTGTTGTACAAGAATAAGAAATCTTCCACCGTGATTAAATTGTCAAGTCTGAATGGGACAATTTAAAATTGACTATTCTGTGGATGTCTATATATACAAAAAATATATATGTTGAGCTGCAAACTATATTGAGTTGGAGTTTATAACTGAGCAGGAAGGAGTGTTGTGTATTTAATATTGGAGTAGTATTGTAAATATATTATTTGATTAAGCATTCTTTCTTGTTTACATGATTCATTATGGGTTACATGTAAATATATGTGAATGGCATACATCATTCTGCCACTCCATCATATGTGTGTTCCTCAATAAAATGAAACTGAAGTTGACATATCTCCTCGTCTCCTGTGTTTTTCTTTCGATTGGTTTCTAGAGATACAAAACATTACAGTCAGTATAGCTTTGTGAGGGGTTGTTCATGCCTTATGAGTATGACTGAAATCTTTGAGGAAGTGATAAAGAAAATTGATGAATGCAGAGCAGTGGATGTGGTGTATATGGGTTTTAGTAAGCCACTTGACAAGGTTCTCCAAAGTAGGCTCATTCAGAAAGTCAGGAGGCATGGGATCCAGGGAACTTAGCTGCGTGGATTCTGAATTGGCTTGCCCACAGAAAAGCAGAAGGCGGTAGTAGATGAAGCATTTTCTGTGTATTCCGCAGAGACATATTTTGGGACATTGCTCTTTTAAAATTTTATAAATGACTTTGATGAGCAAGTGAAAGGATGGGTTAGTAAATTGACAGATGAAATGAAAGTTGGTGGTGTTGTGGGTGATGCACCATCAATAACGCTCGGAGACGATAGTTAAGGTAGGCTTTTATTGGCTGGAAGAAAGCACCGTCAGCAGCAAGCGACCACCACACAACAACCTGGAGACTGAGGCAGGAGCAGTGCCTCCAATCGCCTTTATACCGGGGTCTGTGGGAGGAGCCACAGGAGCAGTCAGCGGGGGGGGGGGGGGGCGTGTCCAGACAGGTATATGTAGTTCACCACATTCACCCCACTTTGTTTTAAAAGAGAGTCCCCATGGGGCGGTTTCTTACAAGTATATTTACAGGTTAAGTCTATCAGGTGGTCGAATCTGTCGCTGCGATCTACGTAGCACCGGCTGTGATTGCACAGGTGCCGGTGGTGATTGCACTGGAGACGGTGGTTGTGCTGGTTCTGGCCTGACTGGAGGTGTCAGCTCATTAGGCGTCAGTGACCCCTCATGTGTGTGCGAAGCGCCTGGTATATACGTGTGCGAGGTGCCCGGTATGGGAGTGTCGTGAGGAGTCTGTGTAGGGCTTGGTGTGCGCGGTGTCAGGTGGGTATACACCTTGGTGGGTACAGGGTTCATAGTTACCGTGGAGTGTTCGGGGTAGTGGTCTGCTGCTCCTGCGGGTGCCAGGTCACGGACAGAGACCGTGTCCTCTTGCCCATCAGGTAAGACCACGTAGGCATACTGGGGGTTCGCATGTAGAAGGTGAACCCTCTCAACCAACGGGGAGTATTTATTGCTCCGCGCATGTTTCCGGAGCAGCACTGGCCCTGGGGACGTCAGCCAAGCCGGTAGGGTGGTCCCAGTGGCAGACTTCCTGGGAAAAGAAAAGAGGTGCTCATGAGGGGTGGCATTGGTGGACGTACATAACAGAGAGCGGATGGAGTGGAGTGCCTCGGGGAGGACCTCCTGCCATCGAGAGACCGGCAACCCCTTTGACTTAAGGGCTAAAAGTGTGGCCTTCCACACCATGGCATTCTCCCTCTCCACCTGTCCATTTCCCTGGGGATTATAGCTCGTGGTCCTACTAGTAGCAATGCCCCTAGCCAGCAGGTACTGGCGCAGCTCGTCACTCATAAAGGAGGACCCTCTATCACTGTGGATATAGCAGGGATATCCGAACAGAGTGAAGAGCTGGCACAGGGCTTTTATGACGGACATGGCAGTGGTGTCAGGGCAGGGGATGACAAAGGGGAACCGCGAGTACTCATCGATTATGTTGAGAAAGTAGACATTGCGGTCAGTGGAGGGAAGGGGGCCCTTAAAGTCAACACTCAGTCGCTCAAAGGGGTGGGTGGCCTTGATAAGTTGCGCCTTTTCAGGACGGTAGAAGTGCGGTTTGACAGTCCCAGGTCATCGTCCTGATGTCCTCAAGGGAGTACGGCAGGTTCCGGGCTTTCACAAAATGGTAAAATCGGGTGACCCCCGGGTGGCAAAGATGTGCATGGAGGGCGTATAGCTGGTCGAGCTGTGTGCTGGCACACGCTCCCTGGGATAGGGCATCAGGGGGTTCATTGAGCCTTCCAGGCCAGTACAGGATATCATAGTTGTAGGTGGAGAGTTCTATTCTCCACCGCAAAATTTCATCATTTTTGATTTTGCCCCGTTGTTGGTTGCTGAACATGAACGCAACCGAGCGCTGGTCGGTCAGCAAGGTGAACCTTTTGCCGGCGAGATAGTGCCTCCAGTGCCTAATAGCTTCCACTATGGCCTGGGCTTCTTTTTCCACTGTGGAGTGCCGAATTTCAGAGCCTTGAAGGGTATGAGAAAAGAATGCTACTGGCCTGCCTGCCTGATTGAGGGTAGCAGCCAGCGCGAAGTTGAAGGTGTCACTCTCTACTTGGAAGGGAATGGTCTCGTTCACCGCATGCATCGTTGCTTTGGCAATGTCCCCTTTAATGCAGCTGAAGGCCGCGCAGGCCTCGGCAGAGAGGGGAAATGTGGTAGACTTGACCAGGGGGCGGGCCTTGTCTGCGTAATGGGGGACCCATTGGGCGTAATAGGAAAAGAAGCCCAGGCACCATCTGAGGGCTTTGAGGGTGGTGGGAAGAGGGAGTTCTAACAGGAGGCGCATACGGTCGGGATCAGGGCCAATGACCCCATTCTCCACGACATACCCAAGGATAGCGAGTTGGGTGGTTCCGAACACACACTTGTCCCTGTTATAAGTAAGGTTCAGGGCTTTGGCCACTTGGAAAAATCGTTGGAGGTTGGTGTTGTGATCCGGCCAGTCGTGTCCGCAGATGGTGATGTTATCCAGATATGGAAATGTGGTCTTCAGTTGGCACTGGTCCACCATCTGGTCCATTTCCCTCTGGAAGATAAAGACACCATTCGTGACACTGAAGGGGACGCGCAGGAAGTGATAGAGCCTGCCTCCCGCCTCGAAGGCGGTGTAGGAGCGGTCCTCTGGGTGGATGGGGAGCTGGTAATAAGCGGATTTCAGATCTATGGTCGAGTACACCTTGTACTGAGCTATCTGGTTGACCATATCCGCGATGCGGGGTAGGGGGCACGCGTCAAGCTGCGTGAACCTATTGATGGTCTGGCTATAGTCCATGACCATCCTATTTTTCTGCCTGGTCCAAACAACAACCACCTGGGCCCTCCAAGGACTTGTGCTTGGCTCAATGATCCCCTCCCTGAGTAGTCGCTGCACCTCCGACTGAATGAAGGCCCTCTCCCCCGCGCTGTACCTCCTGCTTTTAGTTGCCACAGGTTTACAGTCGGGGGTCAGGTTGGCGAACAGCGGTGGGGGAGGGATCTTTAGGGTGGAGAGGCTGCAAGTGGTGTCAGTAGCGCAGCTGTCGGCATGGTGCTGGGTGGGATGTGTGGATCAGTGTGTGTGTGTGGTCAGTAGTGGAGTATATGACGAAGTCCCACAAAACTGAGGATTCCTGACAGTGAGTGGTGGGAGGGGCCCGTCATATGCCATAGTCACACTTTTTAGGTGGTTCTGGAAGTCCAGCCCCAATAGCACAGGCGCGCACAGTTGAGGCATGATCAGTAGCACAAAATCCCGATATTCTGTGCCCTACACCACCAATGTCGCTACACAACCCCCCCAGATGTCTGTGGAATGCGACCCAGAAGCCATGGTGACCCTCTGGCTTACCGGTCGTGTCACGAGTCCGCAGCATTGCACTGTGTCCGGGTGAATAAAACTCTCAGTGCTGCCCGTATCAAACAGGCAGCTAGTCCTGTGCCCCTCCACCAGGATGTCCATCATTGACCTTGCAAGCTGGTGTGGAGCGCTTTGGTCGAGGGTTACGGAGGCCAGAGTTGAATTGCCATCTTGGTGCGCGGTAAGCACCCGTGGGTTGGAGGCGGGGCGAGGTGGCGCTGACAAAGATGGCCGCCCCATGCCTCGCACGAGGTGGGCAGGCAAGGTTGCGGCGACCAAGATGGCCGCCCCCATGCCTCGCACGCAGCGCTGCTTGACCCCGCTCGTGGTTTAGACTCACAGACCTTGGCAAAATGGCCCTTCTTTCCGCAGCTGGAGCAGGTAACTTTTCGGGCCGGGCAGTGATTTCGGGGGTGCTTTTCGAGTCCACAGAAGTAACACTGCACGGACTTGCGACTGGCAGCAGCTCTGGCCGCTTCGCCGGAGGGTTTCGGGGAGTTCGTGGACTCGCGAGTGGCAGTAGCTGTGGTTGATTCGCCGGCGGGTGGCGGTGTCTGCAGCGTCCATGGGACCGGCGGGAGATTGCGCGGCTGGACAGCGTCAGCGTTGTGCAGAGCAGCCTCCAGTGTGTCGGCCAGCTCAATCACCAAGCGTAAGGTAAGATTGGCGTTTTCCAGCAGCCGCTGGCGCACCTACACTGACGTGATCCCCGTAACGAAGGCGTCTCGTACCAGGAGCTCTGCATGCTGTTCCACCGTCAGTCCCCTGCAGTCGCAGGCCCACACGAGTGTCTGTAGGGCTCGGACAAACTCAGCGCTCGACTCTCCGGCCCGCTGCCGCAACGTCGCTAAGCAATGTCTTGCATAGACGGTGTTCACCGGCCACAGGTACTGTCTTTTGAGGGCGTCCAGTGCCCCTTGGTAGGTCGGCAGGTTCCTGATAAGGGAGAATACCTTCGGACTGACTCTGGAGAGGAGGATTTTGTGCATGATAGCAGGCTCAGTCACGGGAATCTCTTCCAAGTACGATTGGAAGCATGCAAGCCAGAGTTCAAAGGCAATAGCTGCTTCTGGGGCTTGAGGATCAATGTCCAATTTTTCCAGATGTAAAATACTTTCCATGTTTTAAAATTTCCAGCCAATAAAATTGATGCACCATCAATAACTCTCGGAGACGATAGTTAAGGTAGGCTTTTATTGGCTGGAAGAAAGCACCGTCAGCAGCAAGCGACCACCACACAACATCCTGGAGACTGAGGGAGGAGCAGTGCCTCCAATCGCCTTTATACAATAGTCTGTGGGAGGAGCCACAGGAGCAGTCAGCGGGGGGGGGGGGGGGGGCGTGTCCAGACAGGTATATGTAGTTCACCACAGTGGGTAGTGTAGAAGTTTGTCATAGGTTGCAATGGGATATTGACAGAATGCAGAGTTGGGCTGAAAAGTGGCAAATGGAGTTCAATCTGGAAACATGTGAAGTGTTGCACTTTGGAAGGTGAACTTGAAGGTAGAATACAAGATTAATTTCAGGATTCTAAGCAATGTGGAGGAACAGAGGGATCTTGGAGTCCATGTCCATAGATCCCTTAAAGTTGCTGTGCAAACTGATTGGGTTGTTAAGAAGGTGTATGGTGTGATGGACCTCATTAGTTCAAAAGCTGCAAGGTAACATTGCAGCTCTATAAAACTCTGGTTAGACGACATTTACAGTATTGTGTTTAGTTCTTCAGGGTTGCCTCAGTTTAAGAAGGATATGGAAGCTTTAGAGAGGATGTAACGGAGATTTACCAGAATGCTGCTAGGATTTGGAAGCATCTTTTGGGAAAGGTCGAGCAAAGTACAGCTGTGCTCTTTGGAATGAAGGAAGGTGACAGGCAACGATAGAGTTACATAAGATGATAGGAGGCACATTTAGAGTGGATAGTCAGAGACATTTTCTCATTTAGGAAATGGCTAATATGAGAGGGCATAATTTTAAGGTAATATTGGATGAAAGTCTGTGGAGAGAGGTCCATTACTCAGAGATGGATAAGTGCCTGGTACACACTCTTGGGATGGTGGTAGAGTTGGATACTTTAGGGCATATATGTCAAACTCAAGGCCCGCGGGCCAAATCCGGCCCGCGGTGGAATTATCTTTGGCCCGCGAGATAATATCTAATTACTATTAAAGCTGGCCCCAGTAATCGAAGCGCCTATGGCGTATGATATGGCTAATGCTGAGTTTATTCAGGTACCAGGTTTTCAGGGTTTTTAGTGTTTATTCGGCAGTCTTGCTCGGCAGTCTTCTTCATAAGAAACGGAATTTGTAAAGTGAAACACTTTGTAGTTATAGCAGAGACTGAGACACATGAGAGCAGGCTGAAAAAACGGAGGCAACGAAAGCTGCGTTCGCACGCGTCCGACTGATCCGGCCTGCACGAAGCTGCATTTTGCTCAATCCGGCCTGTGACCTAAAATGAGTTTGACACCCCTGCTTTAGGGGGATTTACGATATGTGAATTAAAGATAAAATGAGGGCCATGTGTGAGGGAAGTTCTAGATTGATCTCAGAGTTGGTTAAACGGGTGGCACAACATTGTGGGCTGAAGGGCCTGTACAAAGCTATATTGTCCGGCGTTCTATTTCTATAGCATTTGCATCTTGCACCATCAACTCCTTTGTCACTTAATCCCTTCTTCCTTTCCATACATTCCTCAGCACATTTTATATTTCTTCCCAATTCTGGTGAAAGATCATCAACTTGAATCATTAATGGTTTCTCTCCCCAAAGATCCAATGATGCTGCCTGACCTGCTGGATATTGCTGGCAATTAATGTTTCTATTTGCAATTTTTGCATGGCAGTGTACAGTATGTCTAAGGCAGGATCAAGTTTCTCAGCAGCAAAAGGGCTGGAAGAGATCCAAAGCATTACATTTACAGTGTTTTTTCTACACTTCTCTTTTGGTGCCAATAAAGTGCAAGAAATTAATTCTTTTGCATGTCATCCAAGTTGTAAATTCTTGCAGCTTTCAAACGTTTAAAACGTATCCCCCAGCCATGCAGGATAATAGTTCACATTTACTCTGACTGTCATGGACCAAAAATAGAAGTGAAATAAACAATCCAAACCTGACAAAAGGGTATTGAAAACTACACGGTCCTAAGAACTTATTTCAAAACTGCCAACTGACACTAACGAAAGTTTTACAACAGGTTCAGATGTCCTGACTAAAGGGCAGCAAATGAAACAATAAAGAGATAATGCAGGCAGGTTAATCTGCCAGAAGACAAGGAAATTAGATCTGACATAGGACAAGTTGACAATTAAGAAGCCAAGGATGAATTAGAATCTGTCAACAAGTAGATGATTAAGAAAAACTAAAAAGCAGTAGTACAGTGTAACTGTGATGAGTCATATAAAAGCATAAGTAGGAACATGAGTAGGCCACTCAGCCCTCAAGGCTCATCCATTATTCAGTAGGATCATGGCTGATCAAATATTCCACCTTCTTGTCTTTTTCACAAAACCCAGGATCCCCTTACCGATTAGAAACCTAACCAACTCATCCTTAAGTATACATAGAAACATAGAAAACCTACAGCACAATACAGGCCCTTTGGCCCACAAAGTTGTGCCGAACATGTCCCTACCTTAGAAATTACTAGGCTTACCCATAGACCTCTATTTTTTCTAAGCTCCATGTACCTATCCAAAAGTCTCTTCAAAGACCCTATCGTGTCTGCTTCCACCACCGTTGCCGGCAGCCCATTCCATGCACTTACCACTCTCTGAGTAAAAAACTTACCCCTGACATCTCCTCTGTACCTACTCCCCAGCACCTTAAACCTGTGTCCTCTTGTGGCAACCATTTCAGCCCTGGGAAAAAGCCTCTGACTATCCACACGATCAATACCTCTCATCATCTTATACACCTCTATCAGGTCACCTCTCATCCTCCATCACTCCAAGGAGAAAAGGCCAAGTTCACTCAACCTGCTTTCATAAGGCATACTCCCCAATCCGGACAACATCCTTGTAAATCTCCTCTGCACCCTTTCTATGGCTTCCACATCCTTCCTGTAGTGAGGCGACCAGAACTGAGCACAGTATTCCAAGTGGGATCTGACCAGGGTCCTATATAGCTGCAACATTACTTCTTGGCTCCTAAATTCAATTCCACGATTGATGAACGCCAATACACTTTATGCTTTCTTCATAACAGATATGCCTTCTTAACCATAGATTGTCTCCCCACTCCCTGTGATAAAGAGTTCCAAAGACTCTGAAACCTCTGAAATAAGAAATTCTTCCACATCTTCATTCTAAATGGGTTTAATTTATTCTGAGACCATACATTCTAGTCCTAGACTCTCCCATGTTAGAAAATATACTCTCAGCACTTATCCTTCCTGGTTGCATAAGGAACTCTTTACTTTTAATGCCTCTTGCTCTTCCAGGGTTCAATGAGTAGAGTCCCTACTTGTTTAACCCATCCTTGTAGGACAATGCTTCTATTTGAGCTTCATTCTTGTGAATTTTCTTTGGACTACAAAATGAAACAATATATTTCCTTAAATAGCAGAAACAAAACTCTTTGCAGCATTCTGTATATCGTCTCACTAGTGCTTTGCAGAAATGCAGTAAGTCTTTCTTATACTCCAATCCCCTGGAAATATGACTCAAGATTGCATTAGCCTTTCATCTTATCTGCAATAAATTTCAAATGCACTAATAAATGAATCTGATTCTGAAGTTGTGTGTTAGCTTTCTGGTTTATTTTTGCACAAGGTCTCCCGGATCTCCCAGAGCTGCAGATTTCTGTAGGTTTCATCACTCAAATAATCCTGCTCATTTTTCCTTTCGACATGAACAACTTCATATTTCCCATTTCTTATTCCAGTGACAAGTGTGTTGCATCCAGCCTGAACTGATACCAAGATAATCAATCCTGGGCACCTATTAAATAGTGCCCACACTACAGTTAAGTATTGGAATAAGCAGATCGGACAGCATGGAACAGTATGGTGTTGAAGCCAAGTCCACTTATAATAAGCCAAGTTAAGCATTTTTTGAACATTTCTCTGTAGTTAGAACTTTGCTGATCTCATCATAAAATTACTGGAATGGATGATGATGAGATGGCAATATTTTTGGTGTGGAATTGAAGATATATTGCATTCAGCAGGTATTGTGAAGTTAAGATAAGGGAAAATCCTGCGTTGTAAAGTGGCTTTCATGTCCCAACGTTCTTTTATAGCCCTTGATGTATTCCTGAATTGTATTCCCTGTTAGAAAATACAAAATGTGAAGCTCTCAGAAACTGTAAGATGAGTAAGACCAGACCGACAGTTTTACTGCTGTAGATCACTGTGCACTTGGACCCTTCCCTGCTATCAAGCCCCCACAAACTTTCCCACTACCAGTCTTAGACTACAGTTTTCAGGCTAACTTGGTTTTGCTGTAGGATTTTAGGTTGTCAGTCAAGTTGGCAATGAGCAGGAAATCTGTGTTCAACATTTGATGAACTTGCAGGTTTTTTGACCTCAACATGCTTATCTGACCCTCACCCCTCCACGCCCCCCCACATTTGACTGGAAACACATTTTATAAGCGGTGATAGAATTTCATGAGGAAATTAGCACAAGAAATGATTCACAAAGAGAGGGCTTTCAAATGTTAGCACAAGATGAAACTTGTCTTCAACACTCATTTGATTAAACCCCAGGGAGCTTGTGGGATCACACGCAGACTGACAATTAAACTGCTAGTTAACTATGATTGAAGTACATTATGCACATAATCACTGTCACTCTGTAATGATGGCAAGGGATAGGGGAACTCATTGAAAAAGCACTAATAAATTAAGATTCCCTTCTACATGCATCTCAAGTCTTCAAAGGCCAAACTCTAACCGCTATCATGATGCAGGCTCCAAATTGTTCCATGTTCTATTGGCTTCTAGGACGTCTCATCTGGAGTGTCAAATGGAATATTAACCAGCAGATAGTCACTGCCTGTAAAAGTGCTGGTGCTTAGGGCAGTAATGAAGGTCCTCCATCTCTGTCCTTGGCCAGCTTCTCTATTGTGCCCCAAGTGTTGTTCAGAGTCCTCATTTCTGCCTCTGTGGTACTGCACCAAGTTGCCTTTAGACTCCCACATTTACTCCACTTTGTAGGGGTCCAATGCAGTGCTGTCTTAATGATGGAGTTGGCCTGTCTTCTCATCATGTGCCCAATCCATCTCCAATGTTCCCTCTTGATGAAACTGAAGGAGTAGGGTGTGGTTGAAGATCTTTCTTGGCCTGAAAATTCAGAGGATCTTCCAGAGGCTCAAGGTGTGGAGTGACAGCAGCTTGGCGAGATCATTCTCTGTCATGTGTCTGCATTCTGACCCATACAAGAGTGTGAACAGAACACAGCGCTGGTACAGCTTCAACTTGGTGTGGACACTGTACTTGGTTAATTCTCATATGTTGCTCATTGATCTGAAGACATTTATAGCTTTGCTGAGTTTGTCCTTGGTCCCATCATCCTGCTGTATGATGCTTTCCTGGTTGATGAATCTGCTAGTGCTGGGTAAGTCAATGCCATACACCTTGATGGGAAGAGGAGACTACATTAAGGGTCACAGTCTCAGTCTTTCTCTGGCTGACTCTGAGTACAACCTGTTCACCAAAGGTACATAGGCACTGAGTGATGGTGTGTATGGGATAGTAATATGAAGTCATCCATAAAGTCACGATCTTCCAAGGTAGAGAATAGAGTCCACCTGATGCCTCTCTGCTTATATTTCATTGTTTGTCTCATAGCTCAATCAATCACCAGGTTAAATAATAAAATAATAAATGACATCACACAGCCTTGCCTGACTCCTGTTTTGACTTCAAAGCTCTCATTTCGGTCCCCAACTATGCAGGAGAAGTTAGCATAGAAACTCTGGATAAGCCTGACAATTTTGGAAGGGATCCCATATGATCTGAGAACTTACCAGAGACTGTCCCTGTGGATGCTATCAAAAGCCTTTTCAAAGTCCATGAAATTCACCAATTGTTGTCTCTGCCATGCAGCGTGCTGTTCCATGATATTACTCAGTGTAAAGGTCTGGTTAACACAACCTCTGTTTCTCCTGAAGCCAGCTTGCTCTTTCCTTGATACACATCAACAGCATTTGTATTCCGTTGGACAATGACTTTGATGAGAATCTTGCTGGGCACTGACAAAACTGTGATGCCACACCAGTTGTTGCAATCACCTAGCACTCCTTTCTTGAGGATTCTAACAATAACTCTCTTTGTCCAGTTTTGGGGTACTTGTCCCCTTTCCAAGAATATAGTAAGCAGCGGATTCAGGGTGGCTGCGGCAACTTTTGATTCAGCTTTGAACAATTTGGGCATTCAAATTGTCCTGTCCTTGAGCTTTGCAGTTCTTTAATGATTTAATCACAGCAACAATCTTTTCTTTCTTGATTGGATCTGTGTTGATGTTGAGATCCTCCTCTGTCTCTAGTGTCAGGATCTTCATTTGGTCGTGCTCTATTCAGTAATTCTCAGAAAGAGACTGTCCATCTTGCTTCTACTCTTCCTCAGTTGTCAAAAGCAGACCATTCTTATCTCTCATGGAGCCACTGGAATTGGCCTGGAACTTTCCACATACCAATTTTGGAATCTTGTAAATATTTTCCTGATCACCTCAGCTGGCTGCTCTTCCGGCTTCCTGTGCACTGGGAAATTCACAAACTGATAAGGTGCTAACCCAAAGGATGAGACAATGATCAATGGTATGTGGTGACAAACCTTGCAGGATGGGAAGTTGAAGAGAGGAGTAGATACAGGAAGTGATTACCACCTTGTTGCAGCAGTGATGAACTCAAGCTGAAAAGCACCAGGAACAGAACACATGCTGTGGTGAACTATATATACCTGTCTGGACACGCCCCTCTGCTGACTGCTCCTGTGGCTCCTCCCACGGACCCCTGTATAAAGGCGATTGGGGCACTGCTCCTCCCTCAGTCTCCGAGATGCCGTGCTCCCTTTTGCTGTTAATAAAAGCCTATCGTTCTCTTCCAGTCTCTGAGAGTTATTGATGGTGCATCACATGCACAAGGAGGTTTTGATGTTGAAAAACTCAAGGACACCAGAGTGCCGTCTGCCTTCGGCATTCATCTTAAGAACAGATCCAGGTTTTTCAGGACCTTGATGAGGATGTATCAGTAGAGAGGCTTGACATAATGTGGAAATGGATTGCTTCAGATTTTAAGGAGAGCAGCAAGGCTTGTCGAGGGTACAGAGCTGGAAAGAAGAACAACACATGGATACAGTAGGAAACATGGACAGCCTTAGAAGGAAGATGAAAAATTAAAAAGAAAATGTTAGATGCAAAGTCAACATGAATTAAGGTGAAACTTCAATCAGCATACACTGAAGCTAGTAAGAAAGTGAAGAGACTTCTGAGACACGGAAGACCTTGCAGAGAAGGCCAAAAAAGCAGCCAGCTGAGGCAAACAAGGAAATAGCCAGCAGATCCTGTGTTAAATTCATCTTGCACCTTACTGCTGGAGCAGCTCGTAGAGGTTTTAGCAGCAATGCTGCATTATCATTCAATTGAAGTGGGAGCACAGCTTATAGCTTAGATGTGCAGCATTATGGCTATGGCAAATGGAGAGCAGAGTTCTGCAATTTTGAGGGTCCACAGATATGTAAGCTTCCCATTTATGAAGCATTAATAATTAAAGCATGGTATCACTTTTGAGTTGCTAGAGTGTTCTGTAATAAATTTTGATTTTTAAGATGGCTAGTTCAGGGATTATTGTTGGCTAAGTATAAAAACTACAAAACAACTTTTGTCCATTCTTCACAGTATTGATGTGCATAATCTTCCCCTTGAAGTAAGATTTACTGCTCAGGTAGGCTCTTGCTCATGGGAATGGAGAAAATAGTTCTTTTGATGTCAATCAGTCTGTTGAGTCCAAATGTCAACACAGATCTCATCATCCTAAATGGAGTAGGCTGAACAGAATCCCTAAAGGCAGAAAAGAAGTTGTCCGTGCTGTTAGATGGCATGTGGTCAAAGCTTAGAGTTCTTCTGTTAGTATGTGATAAAGACAGTGGAAATATCTGTAAGGTGGCTGAATAGTGCTAGGTGAACCAGATAAAATTGTGCCATCTATTTCATGAAACCTTTCACATTGTTAACTCTTCTTTTGGTTATGATATTTTTAATAGCCTTCAACTTCTTACACAGTTGTTCTCTTCCCCGAAGATCGCTTGGAATGGGAAGGTGGAGGCAGGAGCGGAACAAAGCTTGGTTGAAAGTATATAACGAGGGGTGATTGATAAGTTCATGGCCTAAAGTAATAGGAGTCAATTTTAGAAAGCCTAGCACATTTATTTTTTAACATAATCCCCTCCTACATTTACACGCTTAGTCCAGCGGTCGTGGAGCATATGGATCTAGGATCTCCAGAAAGTGTCCACAGCAGGGGTGATTGATAAGTTCGTGGCCTAAGGTAGAAGGAGATGAGTTATTAGCTTCAAACTTTCTGCATAATCACTCAGTGAGTTGAACTGCATGTGCATGTAACAAGAGCTGTATAACTTATCTCCTTCTACCTTAGGCCATGAACTTATCAACCATCCCTCGTAATTATTTAAGACAAAGCTTATCACAAGCTTTTGACGTAGCGCGCCAAAGGTTTAAAAAGGAGAGGAATTTTTCAACGGTCTTTTAAATCGAAGCAAGAGGCTGAGAGTGAAGGACTGAAGACATCTCGGAGAGAAGCCATTTTTTTTACTGTTTGGGGAAAAGAGGCTAGACTGCGCAGGCGTGTGACGTAGCATGCCAAAGGTTTAAAAAAAAGACAGTGGCCATCATTGTAGCAGCCATCGTCAGAGTGGACTGAGTCAGAGTGGGACAGCTTTGGCTCAACAGACTTCGGCGTGAACAGGCAGAGGTGAGGGTAGGTTCTGGTAAGGTTTGTTTTGTTCGTTTAGAGTAGAGAGAATGCCAGGCAGGATGTTGGAATGCTCCTCTTGCAGGATGTGAGAAGTCAGGGAGACCTCCGGTTTCCCTGACAACGAAACCTGCAAGGAGTGCATCCAGCTGCAGCTCCTAACAAACCGCATTAGGGAACTGGAGCAGGAGCTGGATGACCTCCGGATCATTCGGGAGAATGAGAAGCTTATAGATAGTAGTTCAGGGAGGTAAGTACGCCAAAGGAGCAGTGCATAGGTAATTGGGTTACTGTCAGGTGAGGGAAGGGGAAAGGGCAGGCAGAGCAGGGCTCCCCTGTGGCCATTCCCCTCAACAACACGTATACCGATTTGGATACTGCTAGGGGAATGACTTACCTGGGACAAGCAGGATCTCTGGCACTGAATCTGCTTCTGCAGTGCAGAAGGGAGGGGGGAAGAAGAGGAGAGTGGTAGTGATAGGGGACACGATAGTTAGAGGTACAGACAGGAGGTTCTGTGGTCACGACAGAGATTCCCGGATGGTTTGTTGCCTCCCGAGTGCCAGGGTCAGGGATGTCTCTGATCGCGTGCACAGCATTCTGAAATGGGAGGGTGAGCAGCCAGATGTCGTGGTACACATCGGTACCAATGATGTAGGAAGAAAGAGAGAGGAGGACCTGAAGAGCTTGGTAGGAAGTTAAAAAGCAGGACCTCGAGGGTGGTAATCTCAGGATTGCTACCTGTGCCATGTACCAGTGAGGGTAAGAGTAGGATGCTCTGGAGGATGAACACATGGCTGAGGAACTGGTGTAGGGGGCAGGGTTTCAGACTTCAGGATCATTGGGACCTCTTCTGGGGCATGTGGGACCTGTATAAGAGAGACAGGTTATACCTGAACTACAGGGGGACCAATATCCTTGCAGAGAGGTTTGTTAGTGCTATGGGGGGGGGGGGGGTGTTTAAACTAGATTTGCAGGGGGTTGGAAACCAGAGTGACAGAGCAGATAGTGGAGCGGCAGTGAAAATAAATGATGTTAAAGATCCATGCAAAGTCACAAATAGAAGGATTGCGTGTGGTGGTAATAATCTTCTGAGGTGTTTCTATTTCAATGCGAGGATTATCGTGGGGAAGGCTGATGAGCTGAGGGCATGGATTGACACGTGGAATGACACGTGGAATTATGACATTGTAGCTATTAGTGAAACTTGGCTACAGGAGGGACAGGACTGGCAGCTTAATGTTCCAGGGTTCTGATGTTTCAGATGTGATAGAGGCAGAGGGATGAAGGGTGGGGAGGTGGTATTGCTGGTCAGGGAAAATGTTACAGCAGTTCTCAGGTAGGACAGATAAGAGGGCTTGTCTACTGAGGCCATATGGGTGGAGCTGAGAAACAGGAAAGGTATGACCACATTAATGGGGTTGTATTATAGACCACCCAATAGTCAGCGAGAATTGGTGGAGCAAATCTGCAGAGAGATAGCAAACAACTGCAGGAAACATAAAGTTGTGATAGTAGGGGATTTTAATTTTCCACATATTGATTGGGACTCCCATACTGTTAAAGGTCTAGATGGATTAGAGTTTGTAAAATGTATTCAGGAAAGTTTTCTAAATCAATATATAGAGGTACCGACTAGAGAGGATGCAATATTAGATCTCCTATTAGGAAACGAGTTAGGACAAGGGAACACTTTGTTTCCAGTGATCATAACACCATTAGTTTCAACTTGATCATGGATAAAGATAGATCTGGTCCTCAGGTTAAGGTTCTAAATTGGAAAAAGGCTAAATTTGAAGAAATGAGAAAGGATCTAAAAAACATGGATTGGGACAGGTTGTTCTCTGGCAAGGATGTCGTTGGTAAGTGGGAGGCCTTCAAAGGAGAAATTCTGAGAGTGCAGAGTTTGTATGTTCCTGTCAGGATTAAAGGCAAATTAAGTAAGAATAAGGAACCTTGGTTCTCCAGGGATATTGGAACTCTGATAAAGAAGAAGAGAGAGATGCATGACATGTATAGGAAACAGGGAGAATATAAGGTACTTGAGGTGTATAAAAAGTGCAAAAAAGTACTTAAGAAAGAAATCAGGAGAGCTAAAAGAAGACATGAGGTAGCTTTGGCTGTCAAGGTGAAGGATAATCCAAAGAGTTTTTACAGGTGTATTAAGAGCAAAAGGATAAAATAAATGGATAGTAAGGGATAAAATTGGTTCTCTTGAAGATCAGAGTGGTCGGCTATGTATGGAACCAAAAGAAATGGGGGAGATCTTAAATGGGTTTTTTGAGTCTGTAGGAAACTAGCATGGAGTCAATAGAAATAAGGCAAACAAGTAGTGAGGTCATGGAACCTATACAGATTGAAGAGGAGGAGGTGCTTGCTATCTTGAGGCAAATCAGAATAGATAAATCCGAAGGACCTGACAGGGTATTCCCTCGGACCTTAAAGGATACCAATGTTGTAATTGCAGGGGCCCTGGCAGATATATTTTAAATGTCGGTGTCTATGGGTGAGGTGACGGAGAATTGGAGGATAGCTCATGTTATTCCATTGTTTGAAAAAGGCTCTAAAATTAATCCAGGAAATTATAGACCAGTAAGTTTGGCGTCAGTAGTAGGTATATTATTGAAAGGAGTACTAAGAGATAGGACCTACAAGTATTTCGATAGACAGGGACTTATTAAGGAGAGTCAACACGGCTTTGTGCATGGTAGGTCATGTTTAACAAATCTATTAGAGTTTTTCAAGGAGGTTACCAGGCAAGTGGATGAAGGGAAGGCAGTGGATGTTGTCTACGTGGACTTCAGTAAGGCCTTTGACAAGGTCCCGCATGGGAAGTTAGTTAGGAAGATTCAGTCGCTGGGTATACATGGAGAGGTAGTAAATTGGATTAGACATTGGTTCAATGGGAGAAGTCAGAGAGTGGTAGTGGAGGATTGCTTCTCTGAGTGGAGGCCTGTGACTAGTGGTGTGCCACAGGGATCAGTGCTGGGTCCATTCTTATTTGTCATCTGTATCATTGATCTGGATGGTAATGTAGTAAATTGGGTCAGCAAATTTGCTGATGATACAAAGATTGGAGGTGTAGTGGACAGTGAGGAAGGTTTTCAAAGCTTGCAGAGGGATCTGGACCAGCTGGAAAAATGGGCTGAAAAATGGCAGATGGACTTGAATACAGACAAGTATGAGGTGTTGCACTTTGGAAGGAAAAACCAAGGTAGAACATACAAGGTAAATGGTAGGGCACTGAGGAGTGCAGTAGAACAGAGGGATCTAGGAATACAGATACAAAATTCCCTAAAAGTGGTGTCACCGGTAAATAGGGCAGTAAAGAGAGCTTTTGGTACATTGGCCTTTACAAATCAAAGTATTGAGTATAAGAGTTGGAATGTTATGGTGAGGTTGTATAAGGCATTGGTGAGGCCAAATTTGGAGTATTGTGTGCAGTTTTGGTCACCGAATTACAGGAAGGATATTAATAAGGTTGAAAGAGTGCAGAGAAGGTTACAAGGATGTTGCCAGGACTTGAAAAACTGAGTTATAGAGAAAGGTTGAATAGGTTTATTCCCTGGAGCATAGGAGAATGAGGGGAGATTTGATAGAGGTGTATAAAATTATGATGGGTATAGATAGAGTGAATGCAAGCAGGCTTTTTCCACTGAGGTTAGGGGAGAAAACAAACCAGAGGACCTGGGTTAAGGGTGAAGGGGGAAAAGTTTAAAGGGAACATGGGGGTGGGGGGGAAGGTTCTTCACACAGAGAATGGTGGGAGTGTGGAATGAGCTGCCAGATAAAGTGGTAAATGCGGGCTCACTTCTAACATTTAAGAAAAACTTGGACATGTACATGGATGAGAGGGGTATGGAGGGATATGGGCCAGGTGCAGGTCAGTGGAACTAGGCAGAAAAATGGTTCGGCACAGCCAAGAAGGGCCATAAGGCCCATTTCTGTGCTGTAATGTTCTATGGTTCTAATTATGTGGCACAGGCAAGATGGAACGTGACTTCTTACATCACTTGTTCCAGAAATGTCCTTAATATCAAAATAGCATTTGGCCAAATGCCATTTCGCTAGGGCCCTGTTGAAGGTCCATAAATGTTCAGCTACTTCATTAATGATCTTCTGTCTTTCATAATGTCAGAAATGGGATATTTGCTGATAATGGTAGCAGACATTAAATATTACCTGCGGCAAGTAATGCAGGTATATACAGTATGTTAAGCTGATTCACTCAGTGCAACAGAATAGATAAAATCTATTTTTTGTACACAATTTACAATAACATGTTGTTTATGCAGTATTATTTTAAGATATTATTATTCATACACTTCTCTTTGCATTGATGCCTAATTTTTTGCATCATTTATCATACCAAGGTTTTTATAACTCTTATTTTAGGTACCTGTTTTACTTCATACAGGACTCGGAATATAAAAGAGAGAAATTCCAAGGTGATGTTCATTGTGATGTTAGCTAACATTTAAATTAACAATGGACAATCAGTTTTACAATACTGGAAAGTTATAAATAGGCAGGTCATTCTATAATTGTGTTTAGCTAGTGTTGAATTTCAATTCCCTGCAACAGGAATAATCTCTATTTATTATTCAATCCCATTTCATTAGTATAAAAAAACTGTTAATAGGATTGAAGCCTGGACTTTTTTTCAAAAGTTCGGCTGAGAATTCATCAATACAGCTGTGAGTTTGTGAAAAATAATTCCTATTGTGACAGCTGCATGTTTTGCTTGGGTTCCCCTGTGTTAGCTAATGATGTTGCACATTTGTAAATTGCCACTGGTGGTAATGAAGTTATGATTAACATTATTCAAAATTTCCTTATAATATTTATAATTAAGTGACACTTAACACATCAGATTCTCTTTAAGAATGAGCCACTTTCAAAGTATACCAACTTTGTTGTTGTGAAGTTAATTGTGATTGCCACAGATGGTATGATCAGTATTCTATGCTTGTTTGAAGTATTATTTGAGATAGAACATTGGTCCAGATACAGGTGAGAAACCCCTGCTTTTAGCAGCAATGCTGTAGACAACCTATGACCATTTGAACCACAGTTTTGTTGAGATTTGCCCCTGTTTGCAGAATAATCTTCTGATATTACAGTTGAATTTGAGGGGAAGTTCCACAGCCTCTCCTAAGTCATTAAGTCAATGGTTTATCTAAGTTAAAAATAGACACACATAATGGCTGGGTGCTAATCATTGATACTGTTTTTTTTTGTGTGTGTGTTGTTGCACAGTGGATTTCATGTCCTGTATGCCTCCAGCTCAAGTGTTTCCAACCCGAGGTCCATGGACCCCTTGGTTAATGGTAGGATTTTATGGCCTAAAAAGGCTGGGAACCCCTGGTCTAGTAGGATATAATCGACTTTGCAATTTGCGAACTGTTCTTCAGTCAGAGGGAGGATGCGAGTGAAGGGACCCTGGCAAAAGCTTTCTCTGTGGCAGACATCAGAGAAAGCTCCCCTGTAATTACTTTGATTGGCTGTTGTCTTTCTTGACTATGACACCCCTAAGGTTCCCCAATATAGTACGTATCTTCCTCGTCCCAGGTGATGAGGTGGCAAATTTGTGATTACAGTTCTGCATCATGCAGTTGTAGGAATTTAGTTGGGGAGATGATCTGATCTTGAGGCCTTGCTTTTTTTTTTAGTTGATGGCATATGGTCATTTGAACTTCTCGTCAGCCAGGAGGAGCAACAAGAGTGGCCCTGAATGAGTAACTCTGATTGGAGTCAAGATGCTCACATAAAGGTCTTCAAATTGTTTCTTTTAGCATGCATTTGTTGTCTCCTTGTACAGTTTGTTCACATCATCACAGTGGACGGAGCTTGTAGAGCTGTTTCTCCTTCCATGAGGCTATTTACATCCAAGTCAGGATCTGATGTGGCTTGGAGGAAAACTTCCAGGGAATGGTGTTCCCTTGTCTTTGTTACCTTTGTCCTTCTAGCTGTTAAACATTGTGGGTTTAGAAGATGCTGCCTTAGGAGTCTCAGTGGGTTGCTGCAGTACATCCTGTAGATGGTACAAACTGCTGCTGCTTTTGATGGTCCAGTAAGTAAATGGTTGTCGATTGGGTACCTATCAAGTGGGCTTCTTGAGTCTTTTTGAAACTTCATTAATCCAAGCAAGTGGAGAGTAATCCATTAAACACCTGACATGAGTCTCATGAATGGTGGATAAGATTTCTGGAGATAGAAGATCAAAGTTCAAAGGAAATTTTATCATCAAAGTACATATATAACCGAGAGGTTCATTTTCTTAGAAAATAGAAATAGCAAATAGAAAATCTACAGCACATTACATGCCCTTCGGCTCACAATGTTGTGTCGACCATGTAACCTACTCTAGAAACTGCTTAGAATTTCACTATCACATCGGCCTTTATTTCTCTAAGCTCCACGTATCTATCTAAGAGTCTCTTAAAATACCTCTCTTAAGAGTCTCTAAAAGAGTATGTGGACATACTCAACAAATCTATAGAATAGTAACTATAACAGAATCAATGAACGACCGGCCAACTAGGGGGTACAAACAGAGTGCAAAAGACAACAAGCTGTGCAAATACAAAAAGAAGAAACAATAATATAAATAAATAAACAATAAATTTCAAGAACATGAGGTGAAGAGTTCTTGGAAGTGAATCTGTTGATTATAGGACCATTTCAATAATGGGGTAAGTGAAGTTGAGTGAAGTTATCCCCTTTGTTCAAGAACCTGATGGTTGAGGGGTAGTAACTCTTCTTAAACCTGGTGGTGCGATTCCTAAGGTTCTTGCAACTTCTTCACGATGACAGCAATGAGAAGAGAGCGCGTCCTGGGTGCTTTAGGATTCCTAGCCTCTGATGGCATTCTGCAGCCATATTGTGTAGATGCTACACCAATGCAGTTTCCGGTAAATGGTGAGATTACAGAGCACCAACCATCACAATAATCATCCTTTCTGCTGGGTGTGATTCATTTGATTCGCTTGTTTAAATATTGCCTTGATGTCAAGGCAAGTTACTCTCACTTCAGCTATGGAGTTCAGCTCTTTTGTCCATGTTTTGGACAGAGGGTTGTACAACCCATAGAGTTGTAATGAGATCAGACACTGAATGACTGAGTTGATTATTGCAAAGCAAGAGCCTCTTGATAGCACTATCAATGATACCCTTTATCAATCTGCTGATGATAAAGAGTAGACTAATGAGGCAGCAATTGGCTGGGTTGGATTTGTCCTGCTTCTTGGACATATTTCCACATTATCAGATAGATACGAGTGTTGTAGCTGCACTGGAACAACTTGGCCAAGGAAACAGCAAGTTATGGAGCACATCTCTTCACTACTATTGCTTGAATGCTGTTGGGAACCATTGCCATTGCTATATCCAGTATCTTTAACCGTTTCATGATTTTTATGTGGAATTGAATTGGCTGAAGACTGGCATTTATCATGCTAGGGACCACTGGACAAAGCTGAGAGGGATAACCTTCTCGGTACTTCTAGCTGAATTACAAATGCTTAATTTTTCTGCTTTGCTTAACCCATGGTGGTTGCCAAGAGATCTTGCGCTTGTCCCCGTGGTGACGCAGGGTTTTCGCTATGGCAAGGATCCTGTTACATTTAGCCTTCCTTCTCTTTTCATGTCATGTCAGAGGGTCCCGTCTTATTTGGCCTTTTGTTGGTTTGTCCTGTTAGTCTGTGGGCCTGGATATTTTCAAGATCACTGTGGAAATATTATTGGCCTCATTTCAAGCTTCCGGGCTGGAGGTATTCTCAATGATGATGGTAGCATGTTCGTTCTGTGTGAGAAAATCGTAAAGACGTTCTGTATTCATTAAATCATTGAGAGAGTTACTGAGGTGCCAGCCTCATTTATTCTTATGACAAAGCCCACTCAGTGAAGATAGCATTTCCCTCCTGTTTGCCTCTCCATAAGAAGATGCCCATATTCTTTAAAATGACCAAATCTTGCCCTTTTTTTCATCAATGCTGTTGATGTCAGTGTTAATGTGCCTGGGTTCCAGAGTAAAGGTTAGCTGTGTCGTTGTGGGGCCTGCCCATTGGAGTGGAAGTTGCTTGTGCATTGTTCATTTTAATGTTGGGTAGGTGCAGCACAGCAGCTATTACATGGCCTTCAGAGAGAAAATTCTTGATTCAGTGGCAAACGGGATTGTGATATGTAGGTAGGCAAATATACAAAGGACATCTGGCATGTACACAATTGCTCATTTTCTCATGTGCACACAAACATACATGCTTACCACTACGCATGCACTTGCACATTCACACACACACACACACACACACACACACACACACACACACACACACACACACACACACACACACACACACACACACACACACACACACACACACACACACACACAACTGCACATGCAAGCACGCACATCCACACGGTAGCTCTTGCCCTTCTCACTTCTCAACATCCTCACTCACCCTCCTACTAACACTCCTGATTATCTGGCTGTGTCCCGCTCTATAGCTCCCAAGTCCAACAAGATCGGTATGAGGCACATTCCTTGGCTCCAGCCGCTCACCTGAACCTCTGGTTCCTGCTTCATACCTGCCCCCACGTTCCCACTCTTTCAAATGAGCAATATAACATTAGGAATGGCCTAGACAGAATAAACAAGGAGGCTCTACTTCTCTCAGCTGAAGGGTCAATAAAAAGGGAATATTGGTCTAAAGTAACTTGGAGCATGATTAGAAGAGAAATAAGGGGGAAAAATAATTCAGATGGTGGTAGTGCTTTGGAACACACTGCCTTAGTGGGTGGTAGAAAGAGAACTCTCATCACAGTTAATGAGTGTACACTTGAAGAGCTGTGACCTTGACAACTGTAGACCAAGTATGAGTCAGTGTGAATGGAATGGGTGGCTCTTTGTCAACCAGTGCAGAATTAATGCACTGAAATGCATCCATTAATATTCTACGATTGTATGATCCCGATGAGACACAGCCAGACATGGAGGTTTGGGATTTCCTGAAGTACAGATGCCAGGCACTTAACAGCCTGATTTGCTGGTGTTCTCACTCTAGAGTCCAGTGAAAGGATACACATTAGATCTGATGTTTAGCTAACTCCAGGCGGGCTGGCACATGGATGGGAACTCATTGACCTTGTCTGGAGAAAGGTAAGAGCTTTCCTTAATTTACCACAATTTGATTGTTTTAATTAGTTATGATGTATTAATGCATTTTTAATTAGAAATGTTATTTCTTTTCAAGTTTGTAATTTTTTTGTATTATTTATATCTTTTAATAGTTTTTAAATGCCTCTGGCTGTCAAATGCATTTAAAACGGTTAAAAAGTCATTTACATCCATTAACCTCTGATAGACTTCCAAAGATGGTCAGGGTTTCCAGGGGTTGGGTTCAAGATGTGATACCCACTGCTTGGAACCCGCTCCATTTCACTGTGTTCCTGTGGGATGAGCTGAGGCATTTAAGTTGGCCCTCTTGTTCTGAGAAAAGTGAGTGAAGCCAATGGTTGCTAATTCTGTCGATGTTTATGTGGTAGCAAGAGTCCAAAATAATTGTCCTATTGTTTTTTGCATTTCTTATGTGAAACTGCTTTTAGCATATTAAATAAACCTCCTGTTTCCTCTCCTTAGTTAGTGTTGCAATTAGTTTCCTGTGCTGGTTATTACCTGAGGGTTTTGGATTACATCATTTTTTATGGATGCTTCCTTTTGTCATCTTTCCCTCAGAGAGCTGTTTGCTTGAATATCTTTAATTACTTTCATTTGTCACTTCTTTATGATGGGTTTCAGTGATTAACATCTGTGACCAGTATCCTGAAGGATGTCTCTTACATAAGATCATGTTTATCATTTACATTCATTCTTACTTTACTCCGAACACGGCAATACAGAGATGCTAAACTTTGGCAATTATTATGCAATTATGGCTTAATTTTCCATCATATCATTCTTCCATATTTTTTCACATGATTTCAATTTATTGCAATATCCCTCCCTTGAGAGAAAATTCATTCTCAGTAACCCCTGATTTTTGCTTTGGTATATTGATTATTTTAAAATGTGCTTGTTCACTGTTCTGTTTTTAATTTTCAAAAATTCTTAATGAGACTGAATATTAAACACTGTGTCACTGTAAATGCATGAGAAATTATTCTGATTCTTCTAGTGATCATCTTCTTCATGACTCATCTCTTAATCAATAATCGAGTCTGTTAGGTGCGCACTGACTTATACTGATGAACTGTTAGATGTGTTTGAAGTCATATGCTTGATGACTTGTTTGCATACATCCTTCATTGGAGAAGGATCACACTGGAACCTTGCAACATGGCTGGACAATTCATTTTTAACTATGTTATTAACTGGAAAGTAACTCACCCATGAGTCACGATTTTAAGCATGACTTTTTGAATGGCATCAACAGGCGATTGCAGAGAAGAGCGAATCAGGACATGTCATGTTATCTCTGAGACACTGTAGTTGTAGTAATGGCTCAGTACTGAACATTTCAAGGAGCTAATGGCTTGTGTTGCTCATTATATGTCTCTGATCTAACCTTAACATTTATCTTGTTGCAATATTCTCAGGGCCTGACTCCAATAAGTAAGTGGCCTCTACATTCATTACTACAACATGTACACAATTATTTATGCATGCTGTTTCTTAAGTTAGTATGAGATGGTTAAGGAAGGATATAAAAGACATACCTCCTTATTTAAGGAAGGATGCAAATGCATTATTTCCAGTTCAGAGGGCTACTGATTGATACCTAGAATGGGCACATTGGAATTTAGAGAACTGAATGGGTATTGGATTGATACACACATAACTGAATGATCTTGACAGCTTGGATGTAAAGAGGCAGTTTGTTGGAGAATCCAGAACTACATTCATGGTTTAAAAATAAGGAGTCATCTACTTAAGATAGCGGATGCTTGTTTGCCTCTCAGATCTGTTCTTTCTCAGAAGACAGTGGGAAAGATGTCTTTGAATATTTCCAAAACAGAGATTGATAAAAGGTTATTGCCGTTTTGTAGGAATTAAAGGTCAAGGTTACAATCAGCATTTATTTAATAACCCAACAGGGATAAGAAGTTGAGTGGTCTACTTCAGTTACTATTTCATGTCTTTATACTATATGTTCATGCTTAAGACCACTAATAGGCAGATAATAGGCATAGGAACCATTCTACAATACTGTGCTCTGAAGACACAGATGATCAACAAGCAGAACTGTCCTCTATGTATTTTATCTCCACTTCTTGTTCAATTTTCACCATGGCTCTGGGTTGTTAGTGACATCCTGTTCCATCTTTAAAGGGAATAGTTGGCTTTTTCACTGGACTGGTATATTGCCTCTTAACTCATGCAATAGATTTTAACCTTCATTTGTAGCACCATCAGCGGTTAACAAATAGGCCTCACTGTCAGTTTTGGTTATCACATGGTCTTTGAAGTACTGTGTCATCTTATCAATCTTATGTTTTATATACGCTGATGAACAATTATAATGCAACTGAATTATATTTCCTTATGCCTTTACAATCTAATATTGCGTAACAAATCTGGGCACAATATAAAGGGACTGTAATAATATCAAAGTGCTTCATTTAGATAAAAAAAATCCCAATTGAAATTCTTGAGAAGGATGTATTTATCTTTGAACTGATATAAATTATGACACTTTCAACATGAATATATTAATGATACGAACACTCAGAGCATTAAAAAAAAATCTAGGGACCGGATTGACAAAATGCAAATGCTTTTGACAGTAGTAAAATGATAAAATACGTCTTCTCCAGTGCAACATAACATAAGATAACCAATATCATCATTGTTTGTTATACTGCACTGGAAAAGTTGTACAGACTGGAAAGAATAAGTATTAGAACAAAGAAATTATTCAGAACAATGTCAATACGCTAGTTAGTAAATTATAGATCATGAAAATTGATCCCATCCCATAATGTATTACAGATTATATTTAGAAATGCATTTTATAACAATGATTTTTGTATGTCAAATCAGCTGAAGTAATTTTTTTTCTCATTTCTATATCAAATATGAAAATGACAGTAGAACTAATTGTTAGAACTAAATGTAATTTGCTAGTAATGACCTGGGAAAAAATTAACATTCATATAGATAAAAATCAAAAATACATTCAGATTGAAGTGAATTACTGCAATGATGTAGTCACAATGCCAAGAAAAAATAAGCCCAATTAATGTTGGTGCTTGTGTCTTGTTTCCGTGTTGGCCACTGCTTACCATATGATGCCGCAGAGCACTGTAACAAAGTGGAAGACTTCCTGAGGGGTAGGATATAAGCAGTAAGATGTAAGCCAATAAGCGGGAGGATATTCAGGGTGGGTGGTTGTATTAACTGGTTTTCAGTTCAGCAGTGGTGCAAAGGAATTACCTAAAAGAAAGCACTACCTTTTAATGCTGTCTGCTGTATCTCCATTTATTTTAGTGCTGAGCCCATATCTGCAGGTTCTCTGGTTTCATCCTACTTCCTCAAAATGTGAACTTAGTAGGTTAATTGACCACCGTAAATTTCCCTAAGTGTATAGATGAGTATTGAAAGCTTGTGAGAAGTGGGGTTTGAATTTATTTATTTATTGACGTACAGCGTGGAGTATGCCCTTCTGGCCGTTTGAGCTGCACTGCCCAGCAGTCCCCAGATTTAATCCTAGCCTAATGACAGGACAATTTATATTGACCAATTAACTTATCAGGCAGTTTGTTTTCTGAATGTGGGAGAAAACTGGAGCATCTGGACGAAAGCCACAAGGTCAACGGGAGAATGTACAAGCTCCTTACAGAGGCGGGAATTGAACCTGGGTTACCTGCACTGTAAAGCATTGTGCTAGGCACTACACTACCGTGCCACCAAATTGTTTGGAATATGATGAAAATATAATGTGTTAGGGTAAGATTAGTATAAAAGTTGACGATCAGCATGGTTTTGATAAGTCAAAATACTTACTTCCATTCTGTAACACTCCATGATTCCAACTCTTTCTCAAAATGCTCAGTGCCTTCCCTGTGCAGCACAATCTAATTTCAAAAGGAGCTTTTCAAACCAGTGCAGAACTTTCATTAACATGTACAAGGTTCCCACTGCCTGCTTTTGGGTGATACCAGGTATTCTGCTGGAATAAATTGAGTGCTTAGACCAAAAGACTGGAAGACATGGGAGTAGAATGGGCCATATAGACTATCAAGTCTGTTCCGTCGTTTCACCATGGCTGATCCAATTTTCCTCTCAGCTCCTATCTCTTGACTTCTCCCCATATTCCTTCGTGCCCAGAACAATCTAGACTCTATCAACCACTGCCTGAAATATATGTATATATAGACTTGGCCTCCACAGATGCCTGTGACAAAGAATTCCATAGATTCACTACTCTCTGGCTAAAAAAATTCCTCCTCATCTCTGTTTTAAAAGGATGCCCCTCTTTTTTGAGGCTGTGTCCTTTGGTCTTTGACTCTTCCGCCATGGGAAACATGCTCTCCACAGCCACTCTATCAAGGCATTTCAACATTTTATAGGTTTTATTTAACCCTCATTCTTCTGAATTCCAGTGAATATATGCCCAGAGCCATCAAATTGTCTTCATATGACAAGCCATTCCATCCTGGAATCATTTTTGTGAACCTCCTTTGAACCCTCTCTAGTTTCAACACATCCTTTCTAACATTAGAGGTCCAAAACTGCTCGCAATACTCCAAGTGAGGCCTTACCGGTGCTTTATAAAGTTTCAACATTACATCCTTGTTTTATATTCTAGTCCTCCTGAAAAGAATGCTAACATTGTATTTTCCTTCCTTACCACTGACTCAACCTGCAAATTAACCTTTAGGGAATCCTGCACAAAAACTCACAAGCACCTTTGTGCCTCAGTTTTTTGTATTTTCTCTACATTTATAAAATAGTCAACCCTTTTAGTTCTTCTACCAAATACTCATTGCCTCCTGCCAGTCAGTCATGCTAGAATCTTTCCTGGGATACAACGGGCTCATAGCTTGTTAAACAGCCTCATTCATGGCACTTTGTCAAAAGTCTTCTGAAAATCCAAATACATAATACATCAACCAATTCTCCTTTGTCCATCCTGCTCATTATTTTTTCAAAGAAATCCAAAATATTTGTCAGATAAGTTTTTCTCTTAAGGAAACCATGCTCACTGTGGCCTATTTTATCATGTGCCTCCAGGTACCCTGAAACCACATCCTCAATAATCAACTCCAATCTTCCCGACCCCTGAGGTCAGACTAACTGGCCTATAATTTCCTTCCTTCTGCCTCTCTCCCTTCTTGAAGAGTGGAGTGACATTTACAATTTTTCAATCTACTGGAACCATTCCAGAATCTAGTGATTCCTGAAAGGTCATTACTAATGCCCCCACAATCTCATCAGCCACCTCTTTCAGAACCCTGAGTTATACACCATCTGCTCCAGGTGGCATTTATATCTTCAGATCTCTCAGTTTCTCATGAAGCCTCTCCCTGGTAATGATAATTTCACGTACTTCATGACCTCTGAATCTCCACCATACTGCTAGAGTCTTCCACAGTGAAGACTGATGCAAAATACTTATTCTGTTCTTCTGCCATTTTCTTGTTTTCTTGTCCCCCATTACTACCTCTCCAGCATTGTTTTCCATTGGATCATTATGTACACTTATCTCTTTTTTAAACTTCATGTACCTGAAGAAACTTTGTGTATCCTCTTTGATATCATTGGCTAGATTACTTTCATATTCCATCTTTACTTTCTTAATGACTTTTATAGTTGCCTTCAGTTGGTATTTAAAAGCTTCCCAATTATCTAACTTCCCACTATGTTTTGCTTGATTATATGTCCTCTCTTTGGCTTTGACTTCTCTTGTTAGCCATGGTTGTGTCATTTTGCCTTTTGAATACTTCTTCCTCTTTGGGATGCATACCCCCTGTGCCTTCTGAATTGCTTCCAGAAATTCCAGCCATTGCTTAACTACTGTCATCCCTGCCAGTGTTCTTTTCCAATCAGTTCTGGTCATCTCCTCTCATGCCTCTATAATTCCCTTTACTCCACTATAATACACATACATCTGACTTTAGCTTCTCCTTCTCAAATTTCACAGTGAATTTGATCAAATTTTGATCACTTACCCCAAATGGTTCTTTTATCCTAAGCTCTCCAATCAATTCCAGTTCACTGCACAACATCCAATCCAGAATAGTGGGTTCAGCCACAAACTGTTCTAAAAAAAACCCATCATGTAGGCATTCTAGAAATTCCCCCTTTTGGATTCTAGCACTGACCTGATTTTTTCAATCTACCTGCATATTGAAATCCCCCATGACTATTATAACATTGTCCTGTTGGCCTGCATTTTCTAATTTCCATTGTACTTTGTGGACCACATCCTTATTACTATTTGGGTGGCTGTATACAACACCCCCCCCCCCCAAATCGGGGTCTTTATACCCATGCAGTTCCTTAGCTCTAACCACAATGATTCAACATCTTCTGACTCCATGTCTCCTCTTTCTAATGATTTGATTTCACTTTTTAGCAACACACCAACCTCTGCCTTCCTGCCTGTCATTTCAATACAATGTGCATCCTTGGACATTAAGCTCCCAGCTATAATCTTCTTTCAGCCATGATTCAGTGATGCCTGCAGCATCATACATGCCAATCTGTAAATATGCTACAAGTTCATCAGCCTTATTCCATATACTGTGTACATTCAAATCTAACACTTTCAGTGCTGTGTTCACCCTTTTTGATTTTGTCCACCTTTTACTTTGCAACTCATTATGTTGACTGCAATTTTGCCTTATCATCAGACTCTCCTTGCTAGGAGTCACTCCACACATTGCTTCTGTTTGTAAATCAACTGCTTAATCTTCAGTACTGTCACTCTGGTTCCCATCCCCTGTCACATCAGATTAGACCCAGCCAAACAACTCTACCCATCCTGCACTCGAAGATATTGGACCCACTCAGGTTCAAGTGTAGACTAACCCTTTTCTACAGGTCATACCCTCCCGGAAGAGATGCCAATGATCCAGAAATCTCAACCCCTGCCCCCTGCACCAGTACCTCAACTATGCATTCACGTGCCTAATCATTCTATTCCTACTCTCACTGGCACATGGCACAGGTAGAGATTACTACCCTGGACATCCTGTTTTTCAGCTTTCTACCTAGCTCCCTAAACTGTCTCTTTAGGACCTCCTCAGCTTGTCTACCTATGTCATTGGTGCCAATATGCACCAGGAATTCTCTCTGCTCACCCTTGCCCTTGAGAATGCTGTGGACCTGATCCAAGACATCCCTGATCCTGGCATAGGGAAGCAACATACCATCCAGATGTGTCTATTGCGCCCTCAGAACCTTTTCTCTGTTCCTCTGACTAAGGGACATCCAATCAACACAGCGGGCAGTCTCACCTCTCTGCTCTTTTGAGACTGCTTATGTGCAGGAGTTTACCTTTCACTGGACACACAAGAGACTACAGATGCCGGAACCTGGAGAAGTACAAAAAGCGTCGAAGAACTCAACAGATTAGGAAGCATCTATGGAGGGAAATGGACAGTGGATGTTTTGGATCAACACCATTTGTCAAGGGTCCCCAGCTTTTCGGTTCTGAAAGCAGATCCAACACGGTACAATATTTTTAGCACTCCTGCAATCCATGTCAAATGTACTTATGTTACATTTGATGACACTTGGGTTCAGCAATGCTTTGATTTTTTATTGTAAATAAATTAACATATTCTGCTCCCCCAGGATCAGAGAGTTTAAAGTACACCAGAGTAATTATTAGGATGATCAATTTCATCACCACCTGTTTTCTCAGAATGTGGTAGACAGAAATAAAATGAGGTACTTGTGTTTGAGACTGATAGCTCAGAATTATATGCATTTGAATTCCATTAATGTTCCCATGTCATCTTAACTCTTGTAATTTTTTCCACCCTCAAGAGCCTTTAAAATCTCTGCTCTCCTCCAGCTTTGGCTTCCAGCTGGCATAACTCCAGGACTTCTAATACTCTTCATAAATTTCTCTGTTGCTCTAACTCCTTTTAGGTCTAAGATGATCCTTAAAACTAGTTTATTCAAGCCTTTGGTCAGCTCCCATCTTATATACTTGTGCAGTTTGGTGTCAATATTTGATTGCTCCTCTTCAAATCCTGCTTAATTTTGAAAGGTTGACTTGCTCTGATAATGGTGCAGTATAATGATTGTTTCATTACTGAAACCTCTCCTTTATTTCATTTTTGTCCGTTTTCTGTTGGTGCTGACCAACACTGACAAGATTCCTCTAAGCAGGAGTCATACCTAGCTGGATCATAAGTAAAACGTCGTCCTCATTTGCCAATACCAGGTGTATAATAATGTGGCCACTCAGCATTTTTCTCTGCATTGCCACCAAGAAAACTGAATTTCGGAAGGGGAGTGCAACATGCAGGTGCAGCTGTATTGTTGACTCAGAACCACTGTGACCTTTACAGACTGTTTCAAGGATTGGGGGTCGACTCTATTTGTCAAACAGATTCACATGTATTAGGAATTTGATGTGGTGTGTTGATGTGACATGCAACTAAACATAACATTCAGCAATTATGACAATAAAGAATTATATTAAAAACAGAGGTTAGGATAGGGGTACAGAATACAATGTGCATAAATACGTAAATAGCAGCATATATTTACATTGTAAGCAGGATTATAAAAGTGTTTTAAAGTATTTACAGTGCAGAGCAGTGACTGAGGTAATAGATAAAGGGTGGTGGGTGCAGTTAACTGGAATGGTTGACCAGGTTAACTGCCTGCAGGAAGAAACTTTTAAAAAGGCATGAAGTTTTTATTTTAATAGCCCTATAGCACTTTCCAGAAAGGAGCTTTTGGAAAAGGCATTTTGTAGTGTGGGTAGTGTCTACAATGGTTTTTCTTGCATCATCTTGTCCTGGACAAATACACGTCCTACAGTGATGGCAGAATGCAGCAAATGACCTTTCCTGCTGACCTGACAGTTTGTTGTAGTTTTCATATATTGTGAGAGGATGTTATACCAAACTAGACATTTATGACTGATGTGTGAGGATGCTATCTATGAGGGCAGTGTAGAATTACACCAGTATGTTCTGGGAAAGCTGGAATTTTACCAACTGTCAAAAGAAGTACATCCTCTACAGGACCTTTTGTTAATGAAGGAGATAAGGTTCTCTCACATAGGGTCCTGCAAAATAATGATGCCCAGGACCCTGAATGTTGAAATAGTGCTTGTTAACTGTAGAGTTGTTGATGGGTGTAGAGTTGTAGAGTTGAGATGTTGAATGGGTGGAGAAGAGATACATTTCTCCTGAAGTTGATTTGGATCTCCACAGTTTTGAGGGTGTTTACCTCCAAGCTGCACCAGGACTTTAGCTTGTTTACTTCCTGGTGGTACTTGGATTTGGTGTCTCTGGTGAATTGTCCAATGACAATGGTGTCATCTGCTAACTTTATCAGTTTAACAGATGAATCACTGCAGTGCTCCATTTCCTTGCTGACCTAATCAGCGAAAGAATGGAACAGGCAGAGGAATGTGAGATGTCTATTAAAGAGAGAGAAAGACAGACAGATTTTGTTCTCATCTTTGCTTACTGTTGTCACTCCTTTTAAATTTTATAGATTAGGCTGTTGTTTCTTGGCACCGCAAGAGGAATTATTAAACAGCTCTGGTGCAGGAAGCTAAACGACTGTTCAAGATGTTGAACTCATCAATTATAGAGCATTCATTAATGAAGTATATGGATTAGTGCAGTATTTATTGTGTGTACAAAACAACAAATGCTATCAGTATGCTATGAAGATGCAATAATTTAGCTGAGCAGAAACCAACATTAGAGAAGGTTAATGAACATCAAAATGTACAAAACTGAAATGCTGATTTAAAGTGGTGTTATTTATCATCTAGTGTGTATACATTTCTAACAAAATGTTTTAGACATATAAAACCTGGCTGAAATCTCCCAGATGTGTCAGCATTAAAAGTAAATTTTAAATAAGTAATTGTGATAATTTAATGTTTCGATATTGCTCCTGGACATTTCAGTTTGACTGGGAAATTAGTTATTCATTGTTTAAACCATGAGGTACATCAGTTCTGTTAAAATTTTCCATGTGCTGTGTATTGTAGGGATATTACACTATGAGCTTTAAAACTCCAGGGCTTTTTTAAGGAGAAGATGAATTACTGCATTTTTCTTTCCTATTCCTCTTGCCCGATGATAGTAGTGAGAAGAGAGGGTAACTGATCAAATGCAAATAGATGTTGCTGAATATTGGCTCATTTTCTGCTCTCTGTGCTTTATCTGGTTGTCATTTTAATCATCACAAAGTGATGTAGCTGAGCACAGGTTCATTTTCTGCTTTCGGACTTTAACGTAGCATCCACCCCCAGTAATGGCCACCCTGACAATGGCTGTACCTGCATTTTCTAGAGTCAAGTTCAGCGAATCAAAGATCAAAGTTCAAAGTGCATTTATTATCAAAGTATGCATACATTATACAACCTTAAGGTTTGTCTCCTTACAGGCAGCCACAAAGCTCCCCAAAAAAGACAGTCAAACACCCAATGAGCAGAAAGAAAAAAAACATGCAAAAAATAAAAGCAAGCAAATAGCATTCAGAACTGAAGTCCATCAAAGAGAGTCCGACCACAGATCCTCAGTTCAGTGGAGAGCCGAGCAAACGTCAAGGAGCAGCAAGATCACTAGCTTGTTTAGACAGTTCAAAAGTACATTTCTTTAGGGAGATTACGGGTTGTGAATTGTAGTCATCGTAGTTCAGAAAAAGCGTGTCTAGTAGAATGTTTAGTAGTTGTGTGAGCTGCCTGCAAAACACCACCGTATAGTGCCAGCACCATTATGCTATAATGCTATATTGCTATAACAGAAGAACATAGCAGTATTTACTTGGGATGCATCTGCAATCGATATTCAGAATGTCTGATACCATATTCGAGAACAAACTGATCTATGTTTCACGCAAACATATCAGTAACGTACTTTGGTTAATATTATGCTCATATCCACTTAGGTTACATAGATAATTTAACAGGACTATTTTTCACAAGATTTGATCATGTTCAAAATTTGCAAGGACTAAGAATTATCACTGCTTTGCTAATGCACACCAACTTATGTGGGCTCAGATGGCTGACGGAATTGTACTATTATTTAGCGGCGTTAGTCCTGCTGTCGATTGGTAATACATCTAATAAGAAGTTTGAGTATCAGATGGTCGGGTCTGAAGGGATATTGTGACATGTGAAAGGAATAACAGTTATGGAAGTGTTGGACAAATGGTGCAACTGTTAATGTGCTAGAGAATGATTCTGCTTAAAAGGTTCTTTTCTCAATGACTTTTTGCTTTCTTCTCTGATGTTATCATCTCACAGCTTACTTGTCAACTTCTGCTTGTGTCATCAGCACAGTCAGCCAGTGTAATTTTAGCGTCCTCATCCAAATCATGATATAATTGTAAAAGGTTGAGACTTCAGCTTTAATCCCGTCTTTCATTACATCTTGCCAAGAAGAAAAAGACTTATTTATAACTTATTTCTTCCTCTTTAAAGTCAATTTTCTTTCCAAACCAATATGTTACCTTGAAACCATGAACTTTTGCTTTCCACATAATCTTTGATGAAGCACCTTATTAAATGTCTGATGAAGTCAAAGTATCGTGAATTCATTGGTGCTCCTTTAAACACAGCACTAGTTGAGTCAAGTCAGGTCAAGTTTATTGTTATTTAACTATACATATGTATATAACATTTAAACCATACAATGTATATAGAAACAAGAACCAGGGTGTAAGGCACAGTAGCACACATAACACACTTATGAAGATAAGGATAAAATCTACAGATGAATCACACATAAATAACAAATTAAAGTGCATTAGTATTAAATATTGTAAGGTACGGAACAGGTTAACCAGTGACACTTTGAGTATAATGCAGCCAGGAGTTCAGAAGCCTAATGGTGTGGAGGAAGCAACTGTTTCTCATCTGACCGTTCTTGTGTTTATGCATCGTAGTAGAAAGTCAAAGAGGATGCTGGATGGAAGGGTGCTATCCTTAATCATACTAAAAGCCCGCATACGCAGCACTCCTGAAAAATGTCCCCGATGGATGGTAGGGAGACCCCTATGATTCTCTCAGCTGTTCTCATAGTCCTTTGTAGGGACTTCCGATGCTCGACTGCTCCCATAGCAGATAGAGATTCAACTTGTCAGGATGCACTCAATGACGTTTCTGTAAAACGCTGCTAAAATGGTGGGGCGGGGAACATTGCTTGTCTTAATCTTCTTAGGATATGGAGGTACTGCTGTGCCTTCTTGTTCAGTGCTAAACTGTAGGGTTGTCCTGGGTTTTTCAATTGTACCTTTGTCTAGGATGCCAGAGTTCTGATTTCCAGGTAGTTCATATTGCTTTGCTCTTCATGTCTTGCCTAGGTTTCTGCCAAGGAGCCAGGAACCAGATTCTTGTATTCCCCAGAATCTTCTTTGACAGCTGGAGGACTGCATTCAAGACATAGCAAATAAAGACCTGCCCCAAATGAAGTCTGTGGCCACATCAGCAGAATTATGACCATTGGTTGTTGAAACAAGATGGCTTACAATTTAAATTTAACCAGTTGAAATCTTATAGCTGGAGAAATCCATTGGTTTTGAAAAGTCCAAGATCTCTCAGCTCAGTTGCAAGATCCATATCTCATATTGTTTGAAATAGTATATTTCAGTATTTGGCTCTTCAACCTCAATCAGAAAAATACTCCCACAAGAAATAATAGTAGAGTGTCTTGAATGCAATCTGTGGTTCACTCCTTACAAATTGAATTTGTATGACAGTTTGAAATCTGTACCCAAGAATATTGTCAGTTTAGAGATGCTGCAGGTGAAAGGTGAAATAAAAGGAGGATAAGGTTGGAAAACACAGAAGTAATGACAGAAAAAGGTATTAAAGAGCATAAAGTGGAAATGCGGTGACCAGTGATAGTCCTGTGTTAGCCTTAGTCTCGAGGAAAAAGGTTTTGAAGTGATGTTTTGATGGTTTCTGGTCAGGCTGCAGCCTATTATTAACAGGATGGAAATAGTGGGATCTGAAGCCACACAGATGGAAAAGTAATCATTTCAATTTATTTCTTTCCAAATCATTATAATTAGTTTCATTGAACTGCTACTTAATTTTTTTCCTGGTCTGTTTGCTTATTTTTAGACAAGTGCAACACAGATGGAGGCCTTCATCTCTCCTGCTGCCACACTAGTTTTCAAAATGGCCATCCAATCAATCTCAGTTCCCTGTTCCGTGCCCACAGTCACTTTGCTTTCACTTTGCTGGTACCTATCCAACTCTCTCTTGAAAGTCAATATTGAATTCCTGTTAAGTGGAACATTCCAAGTTGTATGAATGAATTAACTTTATTTCTTACATCCTTCACATAGATGAGGAGTAAAAATCTTTACGTTATGTCTCCGTCTAAATGTGCAATGTGCAATCATAGTAATTTTTAATAATTTATAATAAATAAAACAGTGAATGTAAACTAGAATACACTCAAAACAACATGAGTTAGTCAGTCTGATGGCCTGGTGAAAGAAGCTATCCTGGACCCTGTTGGTCCTGGCTTTTATGCTGTGGTATCATTTCCTGGATGGTAGCAGCTGGAATAGATTGTGGTTGGGGTGACTCGGGTCCCCACACACTTGTCTATATAAATGTCCTGAATCATGGTAACTATCATAAATTTGTTTTTTCTTCCTGTCAACTTTACTTTTTGGAAACTACATTATCTTTGTATCCTCTTGTCGCTGGTGTTTTTGCCACAGTTTCTCCTCAGTTACTCATTACAAAATGCTGGCCAGTGGTGTAGTGGCACCAGCACCAGACTTTGAGGTGAATGGTTCTGAGTTCGATTCCGACCGTGCCGCTTTCTATCTGTGCTGGGTTGAGCATCGAGCTAGCAACTTGACCTCATAAAAAAAAAAGTCCAAGTGCTACAGAAATGACAAAAATGCCACCCGATAAAACACAAGGAGTGGAAAGGAACAAAATCACCTCATTGTAAACGCTTCTTGAATCAAAACTCCACTTTATCTCTTCCCAAAAGGTACCATTTAAAAATTCTCTAGTCTATTTATATAACTAGAATCTAACTATATAACTAGGGGTGGTTAGCATTAAGATATTACAGCACCAGTGACCCATGTTCAGTTCTGCCACTGACTGTTCGGAGTTTGTCCATTTTAACCACAACTGTGTGAGGTTCCTCCAGGTGTTCTGCTTTCCTCTCATATTCCAAAGACGTACGGCTTAACAGGCTAATTGTTCACGTGGGTGGTGTGGACTTATTGGGCTAAAAGGGCCTGTTGTAACTCTGAATAAAATAATTAAAGTAGAGGTTTTCATTCATACCATTCTTGTAATGGATGCTTGATTGTCAGTGCATTTTCATTTTCAATCTTTTTTTATTGATTTTCAAATAAAGAATATACAAATCAGAAGAGGAGTTTAACAAATAGATAATATAAAAGACATAAACAGCAATAGTAAAAACAGAAAGTATATAATGTCAAAATCAAATAAGTAAAATGTTATGCTGTTATATATACAATGGTCAAGAAAAAAACTGCAACTCCTCATAGCAATCATTAAAAAAAAGGATTGGAAATTTTATTGATAAAGAAAAAAAAACCCACTAATTAAACTGCAACAAAAAAAAAAGAAAGAAAAAGAAAGATTGGGCAGTCCAATTGAGGATAAAGTTAGAAAAAAAAGAGAGAAAAAAGAACACATCCTTCCAGTCATCTCCGAACCTTCATGGATAAGGATTTTCCCCAAAGAGAATAAAGAAAAATAAATAAATAAATATAAATTAAATCATGTGAAAATATTGAATAAAGGGTCGCCAGACTTGTTCAAAATTAAAGGATGTATCAAATGTCCGGCTTCTAATTTTCTCCAAGCTTAGACATGACATAATGGAGGAGAGCCAATAGAAAACATTAGGTGGGTTAGATTCTTTCCAGTGTAGCAAAATAGCTCTCCTAGCCAGTAAAGTTGAAAAAGCTATCACATGTTGGGCAGAAGCAGACACTTTGCTTGCTTCCTCTGGAATAATCCCAAAAATTGCTGTAAGTGGATTAGGTTGAACATCCATATCTATAACTTTAGATAATATTCCAAACACATCCCTCCAAAAATTATTTAAACTTACACATGACCAAAACATGTGAGTTAGAGTAGTCACTTCTTCATTACATCTGTCAGAAATAGGGCTTATATTAGGAAAAATATGCACCAATTTATCTGTGGACATATGGGCCTTGTGTACTATCTTAAACTGAATTAAGATATGGCATGCACAGATAGATGAATTATTGACTAAATAATAAATTTTACTCCATTGATTATCTGAGAGTAAATGTTGAAGTTCTACTTCCCAGGTGTGTTGAACCCTATCATTAGGCGACATGCGAGCATTCATTAACTGTTTATAAATGATAGCTATTAATCATTTTTGAAAAGGGTTAAACTGAAAAATAACATAAGCCAAATTTAAAGAGCAGATCAAGGGGAAATTTGGTAAAAAATCACATAAAAAATTTCTAACCTGTAAATACCTGAAAAAATGTGTATTAGAGATATCATATTTATCCATTAACTGTGAAAAAGACATTAAACAGTCTTGTAAAAACAAATCTAAAAAAGTTTTTATTCCCTTAATTTTCCATGTTAGAAAAGCCTTATCCAAAATTGATGGTTTAAAAAAGAAATTAGGATAAATATTACTAGAAAGTAAAAAATCATTTAATTCAAAAAATCTACGAAATTGAAACCAAATTTTTAAAGTATGTTTAACAATAGGGTTAAGAGCTTGTCTACCTATTCTGGAGAGCGAAAACAGAAGAGGAGCTCCTAATAAAGAAGCTAACGAAAACCTCATTACTGAATTTTCCTCCAGCTGTAACCACGAAGGGCGATCTTGGTTGCCTATATCATAAATCCAAAAAGTAATAAAACAAATATTAATTGCCCAATAATAAAATCTAAAGTTTGGTAAAGCCAGTCCTCCATCTTTTTTTGTTTTTTGCAATAAAAGTTTATTCACTCTAGAGCTTTTATTATTCCAAACATAAGACAAAATCAGAGAATCTATTTTATCAAAAAATGTTTTTGGAACAAAAGAGGGAACTGCTTGAAATATATATAAAAATTTCGGTAGAATAGCCATTTTTATAACATTTATTCGACCTATCAATGACATTGACATAGGTGACCATTTAGAAAGCGCCTGTTGAGTATATTCAACTAAAGGGAAGAAATTATATTTATATAGGTCTTTAAATTTTTTTGTAATTTTGATACCAAGGTAAGTAAAATAGTTTTTGGCAATATTAAAAGGTATTTGACCATAATAATCAAAATAATTATTAATAGGAAATAATTCATTTTTATGTAAATTAAGTTTATATCCAGAAAAAGTACCAAATTCCATAAATATAGATAACATAGAAGGAATTGATTTCTTTGGATTTGAAATGTAAACTAATAAATCATCTGCATATAATGAAACTTTATGTAAGTTATCCCCTCTCCTAATACCCTGCACAGAATTAGAATCCCTAAGAGCAATAGCAAGTGGTTCTAAAGCCAGATTAAATAATAAAGGACTAAGGGGACAACCCTGACGGGTTCCTCTATATAATCTAAAGTAAGGAGACTTTTGATTATTAGTTAGAACCGCAGCTACTGGGGCTTGATAAATCAATTTAATCCAGGAAATAAATCTCTGGAACAAAATTGAACCTCTTCAAAACCTGAAATAGATAAAGTCACTCCACCCTATCAAAGGCTTTCTCTGCATCCAAAGATACAATACATTCAGATTCTTTGGCTGAGGTGGAATAAATGATATTTAATAATCTTCAAATATTAAAATGTGAGTACCTATTTTCAATAGAAACATAGAAACATGGAAAATAGGTGCAGGAGTAGGCCATTCGGCCATTCGAGCCTGCACTGCCATTCAGTATGATCATGGCTGATCATCCAACTCAGAACCCTGTACCTGCTTTCTCTCCATACCCCCTGATCCCTTTAGCCACAAGGGCCATATCTAACTTCCTCTTAAATATAGCCAATGAACCGGCCTCAACTGTTTCCTGCGGCAGAGAATTCCACAGATTCACCACTCTCTGTGTGAAGAAGTTTTTCCTCATCTCGGTCCTAAAAGGCTTCCCCTTTATCCTTAAACTGTGACCCCTCGTTCTGGACTTCCCCAACATCGGAAACAATCTTCCTGCATCTATCCTGTCCAATCCCTTTAGAATTTTATACATTTCAATAAGATGCCCCCTCAATCTTCTAAATTGCTGTGGGTATAAGCCTAGTCGATCCAGTCTTTCTTCATATGAAAGTCCTGCCATCCCAGGAATCAATCTGGTGAACCTTCTCTGTACTCCCTCAATGGCAAGAATGTCTTTCCTCAGATTAGGGGACCAAAACTGCACACAATATTCTAGGTGCGGTCTCACCAAGGCCTTGTACAACTGCAGTAGAACCTTCCTGCTCCTGTACTAATAAATCTTGTTTGATCGTTTGAGATAATATTAGGCAAGATACTCTCAAGCCTATTTGCCAGAATCTTAGAGAGGATTTTAAAATCTACATTCAGTAAAGAAATAGGTCTATAGGATACACATTCCAGTGGGTCTTTTCCTTTCTTTGGAATCAATGAAATTAGTGCTTCATAAAAAGTTTTAGGAAGATTCCCAAAGGATGTAGAATCGGTGAACATTTGATGAAGATGTGGTATAAGCATTTCATGAAAGGTCTTGTAAAATTCTACCGTATAACCATCAGGTCCCAGAGCTTTACCTAATTACATAGAGGATTGTGATGAACTACATATACCTGTCTGGACTGCTCCTGTGGCTCCTCCCACAGACCCCTGTATAAAGGCGATTGAGGTCTGAGCCCGGCCTCTCAGTCTCCAGGATGTAGTATGGTGGTCAACCACTGCTTGTTCCTTCTTCCAGTCAATAAAAGCCGATATCTCGCCTTTACGTCTCAGAGTGAGTTATTGATGGTGCATCAAGGATATAGCCTTGGCTATCTCCTCTTGTTTAATAGGTGCATCTAACATATCAGCATCTTGAATCGAAATTTGAGGTATGTTTAACCTTTGCAAAAATCTATTCATAGTAATAGTACTATCAGAGAATTCAGATTTATAAAGATTAGAATAAAAGTCCATAGATATCTTATTAATTTCATAAGGATCTAAAGTTTCTGTTCTATCTGGTCGACGAATTTTAGAAATCTGTCTTCTGACCATCCCAGCCTTTAACTGACCCGCTAAAAGTTTAGCAGATTTTTCCCCATGTATATAAAATAAACTTTTTGATTTAAAAATTTGCTGTTCAATGGGAAAGGTCAGAAGCAAATCATACTGTGATCGAAGTTCCACCCTTTATATAGGTCTTCAGTAGGTTTAACTGAATACGCTTTATCTATCTGTTTAATTTTATTAATAAGCACTGACAATTCCACTTTAGTTTTCTTTCTCAAGGCTGCTGAATATGAGATTTAATTTTTTTTTACCTTAGTAATAATTAGTACATATATAACTGTTTTGTAGGGAACCTTTATAGTATTATACTCTAATGGTCCATGTAGGACCTGTTGTGTGTTAATCTTTTTATTTCTTTTATTTGTTTCAATACTTATAGTTTTAGGTCTGTTATATATATATATATATATATACTCATTTACTTTTCTTTTTCGAGGGAAAGAATATTGTTTGTAACATTATTTGCTCGGATTTATTCCTTCTTTTGAATATGTGTTTAAGCTACTTTAGCTGATTCTAAGATGGCCGTTGTTGATTATGTTTTTATTAATGCTAGACATAACATTATAGTAGTTGAATTCTGTTTGTGCCTTTTATTATGGCTATTTTTCGTGGGATTTTTGCTTTTTTTAATTATACGGAGCTGCAAGATGGAGAACAGGGTCAAAGGTTATTAGTTAGCATGGGACCAGCCTATCGGTTCCTTCATTTCTATCTATTGGGTGGAGGGAGGGGGGAGGGGTCTATTAGAGTAGGATCTTTTCTTGATTGGGCAGTTCTTTTGATGGATTTCTCTTTCGTAAATGCGTTACTCCTTCTGGTTGTACCTGCGCCTTTTGGTTTAATCTGTACTTGCATAACATTTCCTTTATATAATATTAAACTCAATTTTAAACATGGATGTTAATAAAATCAATATAATATCTTGGAATTGGAACGGTGTCAATCACACCATTAAGCGTAAAAAGATTTTTAAGAAATTAAAAACACTTAATGCTGATATTATTTTTGCGCAAGAAAATCATATACGAAAACAGGATGAGGACAGGTTTTTTCGCTTCTGGAAAGGGCCCTTATTTCACTCACTGTCGGATAGTAAAATAAGTGGCGTTTCTATATTTCTTAGTCCCAAAATCCCTTTTGTACATTTTAATACTACTACTGATTCGATTGGAAGATATTTAATTGTTACTGGTTTATTATGCGAGCAAAAGGTAGCTCTGGTGTGTGTATATGCACCTAATGTAGATAATTTTGATTTTTTTAAGAAACTTTTTTCAGAGTTACCGAATCTCAATGAATGTAAGCTGATCATGGGTGGTGACTTTAATTGTTGCTTAAATCCGGCGATTGACAGGTCATCAACCAATCTGTCGCTTTCTAATAAAGTGGCAGCTTGTATTAACTCTTTTTTATTAGAATATGGCCTTGTCAATATTTGGAGATATAAACACCCCAATGATAAAGATTTCTCTTTTTTCTCACACATCCATCACAAATATTCTCGAATTAACTACTTTTTTTTAGATACACGTCTGTTAAATTCCGTTGTTGAATGTGCGTATGACATCATTGCGCTTTCAGATCACGCGCCTTTAAAGTTAACCCTTAAGCTTTCAGATAGATTTTTAAAAATCTCACAGTGGAGATTGAACCCCGTATTGTTACAGGATCCAGCTTTTGTTAATTTTATTAAGGAGCAAATTTCTATATTTTTTGAATTTAATACAACTGAAGGAATGTCAAATCTGGTTATATGGGACACCTTGAAATCTTTTCTTAGGGGACAGATAATCTCATATTCAGCAGCCTTGATTGTCAGTGCAAATGTACTGGGCTGTAGGCCCTGTTTCTGTGTTGTATAGAATCATAGATATGGGCGTCACTGTGGCATAGTGGTTAGAGCAATGGTATTACAGCTCGGAGCGTCGGAGTTCAGTGATCAATTCCGAAGCCATCTGTTTGAAGTTTGTATGTCCTTCCCATGATTGTGTGGGTGCTCCATTGTGTGGGAGAAGAGAGTGGAGAAAGGGAAAGAGGAAGGGACCCAAGGGAAAGTAATAGGCAGATGAGAAGAAGTGGAAAGTCAGAGTGGGGAATAGAGGAGGGGGGGAATGGACTTTGCTCAGAGGAAGGAGAAATCAATATTCATGCCATCAGGTTGGAGGCTACCTAGATGGAATACTGATTGGGTAGCCTTCCAATAATGACTGTCTTGCTGGCAAACATGAATAAAATCGATGATCTCAGAGCTAGGGTGCTGAATCAGAGGGACATTAGGACTGTGTATGTCCTTTATTTTATGGAATCCTGGTTAACCCCTTCTGTACTGGATGCAGTGATTCAGATCGATGGGTTTACTATACACCATCAGGATAGATTATAGAGTCTCTCAAAAGCAGAAGTGGAGGAGTATGCCTCATGATCAGCACTTCTTGGTGCACAAATATATTAGTGCTGTCTCAATTCTGCTCACCAGACCTGGAATATCTCACAGTTGTGCCATCCTTTTTACCTGCCATGGGAGATTTTCAGGATCATTTTGGTAGCGCTATACATTCCACCTCAGGCCAATGTCAATCAGGCTTTAGATGACCTGAACAATGGGATCAACATGTATGAAACAGCATATCCTAAAGCTTCACCATCTTTCAGGGGATTTTAACAAGGCCAGTGTGAAAAAAAAATCACTAAGCAATTACCATCAAATTACCACTTGCAATAGCAGAGGAAACAACACACTGGACCAGTGCTACACCACAGCAAGAATGCCTACCGTGCTATTCCATGCCCTCACTTCGGGAAGTCTGATCACCTGGCTGTACTTCTACTCCCTGAGTATAGGCAGAAACTGAAGACTGCAGCACCAGTAGTGAGGACCAAGAAAGTATGGACAAGGGAAGCATAGGAGCGCCTACAGGACTGCTTTGAATCGGTGGAATGGACTGTATTCAGGGATTCAACTTTGAATCAAGATGAGTATGCTGCAGTTGTTACCAACTTCATTGTGTGGATGAGTGTGTGCCTACAAAGACTTACTGTCCATTCCCAAACCAAAATCTATGTATCAGGAGGTAGATCGTCTGCTGAAGGCTGGATCTGTGGCATTCAAGTCTGGCGACCCAGGCTTGTACCAAAAAAACCAGGTATGATTTGCAGAGGGCTATTTCAAGGGTGAAAAAACAATTTTGAATGAGGTTGGAGGCAACATCGGATCTACGACAACTCTGGTAGTGTTTGCAAGACAATAGCATGAATGGCAGCCATGCTTCACTACCAGATGAACTCAACGTCTGTGCACGCCTTGAAAGGGAGAACACAAGGACAGCTGTGAAGATCCCTGCTGCATCTGATGACCCTGAGATCTCTGACTCAGAGGCCAATGTTAGACTGTCTTTAAGAGAGTGAACACTCGCAAGGTGGAAGGTCCCGATGGAGTACTTGGTAAAGCTCTGAAAACCTGTGCCAATCAACTGGCGGGAGTATTCAAGGACATTTTCAACCTCTCACTGCTATGGGCAGAAGTTCCCACTTGCTTCAAAAAGGCAACAATTATACCAGTGCTTATGAAGAATAACATGAGCTGCCTTAATGACTATCGTCCAGTAGCACTCGTATCTACAGTGATGAAATGCTTTGAGAGGTTGGTCATCACTAGGCTGAACTCCTGCCTCAGCAAGGACCTGGACCCATTGCAATTTTCCTATCACCACAATAGGTCAACGGCAGATGCAATCTCAATGGCTCTTCACACGGCTTTAGACACCTGGACAACACAAACAGCTATGTCAGGATGCTGTTCATCCACTATAGCTCAGCATTTAATACCATCATTCCCACAATCCTGATTGAGAAGTTACAGAACCTGAGCGTCTGTACTCCATCTGCAATAGGGTCCTTGACTTCCTAACTGGAAGGTCACAATCTGTGTAGATTGGTGATAACATCTTCTCACTGATGATCTGCACTGGTGCACTTCAGGGGTATGTGTTTAGCCCACTGTTCTACTCTCTATATACAAATGACTGTATGGCTAGGCATAGCTTAAACACCATCTATAAATCTGCTGATGATACAACCATTGTTGGTAGAATCTCAGATGGTGACAAGAGTGCGTACAGGAGCCAAGTATGCCAACTAGTAGAGCAACAACCTGGCACTCAGTGTCAGTAAGACGAAAGAGCTTATTCTGGACTTCAGGAAGGGTAAGATGAAAGAACACATACCAAATCCTCATAGAGGGATCATAAGTGGAGAGTGTGAGCAGTTTCAAGTTCCTGGTTGTCAAGATCTCTGAGGATCTAACCTGGTCCCAAGATATCGATGCAGTTATAAAGAAAGCAAGGCAGTGACTATTCTTCATTAGGAGTTTAAAGTGATTTGGTATGTCAACAAATATACTCAAAAACTTCTATAGATGTACCGTGGAAAGCATTCTGACAGGCTGCATCACTGTCTGGTATGGAAGGACTACTGCACAGGTCAAAAGAAGCTGCAGAGGGTTGTAAATTTAGTCAGCTTCATCTTGAGTACTAGCTTACAAAGTACCCAGGATATCTTCAAGGGCCAGTGTCTCAAAAAGGCAGCGTCCATTATTAAGGACCCCCAGCACCCAGGGAATGCCCTTTATTCACTGTTACCATCAAGTAGGAGGTACAGAAGCCTGAAGGCACACACTCAGTGATTCAGGAACAGCTTCTGATTCAGCTTCTGAATCTGCTATCTGATTTCTAAATGAACATTGAACCCTTGAACACTACCTCACTTTTTAATGTATATAATTTCTGCTTTTGCACGATTTTTAATCTATTCAATATAAATATACTATAATTGATTACTTATTTATTATTATTATTATTATTATTTCATTTAAAATTTTTGCTTCTTCTATATTATGTATTGCATTGAACTGCTGCTGCTAAGTTAACAAATTTCACAACACATGCTGGTGATAATAAACCTGATTCTGATTCTGAATACAACTTCTTGCTCCTCCACCCTGAGGGTGGCCTCATCTTGGCAAGAGGCCATAGATTTACATGTTGGAATATGAAAGGGAATAGAAATTAAAATGTTTGGCTACTGGAAAGTCCTGTTTGTAGTTGATAGGTCTCTGAAATGCAGATGGAGCCATATCGGGAGCATTGGACAAGATAGATGATACAAGCAGATTATTAGGTGAAGTGTTGCCTCACCTGGAAGGACTGTTTGTGTCCCTGAATGGAGGTGAGGGAGGAGGTGAATGGGCAGGTGTAGCACTTAGGCCGCTTGCCAAGGTAAGTGCAGGGAGGGAGATTAGTGGGGAAGGACAAGTGGACAAGGTTTATTGTGGAAGGAGCGATACCTGTGGAAAACACAAGGGGGGAAGGAAGGGATATGTTTAGTGGTAGGATCCCTTTTGAGATGGCAGAAGTTGCAGTGAATAATATATTGGATACGGAAGCTGATGGGGTGGTAGGTAAGCACAAGAGGGATTCTATCAGTATTACTGTGATGGGAAGGTGGGGTGTGCATGGATGTACAGGAAATGGAGGAGAGCATCAATAATAGATAGAGAGACACTCTGTTCTCTAAAGACGGAGGACATCTCTGAGAATGGATGCAGTGGAAGCGAGAGAACTGAGGAAAAGAAATAGCATTCTTACAGGAGATAGGGTGAGAAGAGGTAAAGTTGAGATAACCTTGTGACCTTGGGAAGAGAGACCCCGATGATCCCTTCAGCTGACCTCACTATCCGCTGCAGGGTCTTATGATCCGAGATGGTACAATTCCCAAACCAGGCAGTGATGCAGCTGCTCAGAATACTCTTGATACATCCTCTGTAGAATGTGATGAGGATGGGGGGTGGGAGATAGACTTTTCTCAGCCTTTGCAGAAAGTAGAGACACTGCTGGGCTTTCTTGACTATGGAGCTGGTGTTGAGGGACCAGTGAGATTCTCTGCCAGGTGAACACCAAGAAATTTGGTTCACTTAACGATTTCTACCTAGGAACCATTGACGTTCAGCACAGAGTGGTTGCTCCGTGCTCTCCTGAAGTCAACAAACATCTCTTTTGTTTTGTTCACATTCAGAGACAGGTTGTTGGCTCTGCACCAGTCCGTTAGCCACTGCACCTCCTCTCTGTAAGCTGACTCATCGTTCTTGCTGATGAGACCCACCATGGTCGTGTCATTGGCGAACTTGGTGATGTGGTTTGAGCTGTGTATTGCTGCACAGTCGTGGGTCAGCAGAGTGAACAGCAGTGGACTGAGCACACAGCCCTGGGGAAGACTTTGAACGTAGACTGTTCTACATAGCTGACAAAGGGGTAAGCATAGCTTGGACCCAGGCAAGAACATATGGCTACTCCTTGGGTTTGGAGAAAGTGGGAGGAACTGAAGGAAAAATTGTTCAGGTTATGGACCAGTTCTGCCAGACGAAGGAGTGTGGTGGAGGGGGATTGGTGGGTTATTGTGTCAAGAAAGAAGCAGAGAGCTCTGAGGCCTTTCTGACGGGACATAGAGGTGTATACGGACTGAACATCCATGGTGAAGATGAGGTGGTCAGGGCCAGAAAATTGCAAGTTTCTGAGGAGGTCATTGGCATGGGAAGTGTAATAGATGTGTGTGGGAAGGGACTGAACCAAGGGGGATAGAATGGAATCCAGGTATGAGGACACGAGGTCAGGGGGCAGAAGCAGGCAGATGCAATAAGCTTACCCAGACAGTCTGGTTTGTAGATCTTGGGTAGGAGGTAGAGGCAAAGAGTGCAGGGCAAGACAACTATAAGTTTGGTGGCAGTTTGTTGGTAAGTATGGGAATTTTGCAGAGAGAGTGGATGGCAGTGCATTTGGAAGGGGCCAGGTTGGAGGTGGAGAGAGTTATAGTAATTGACAAATCCTAATAAGGACCACAACTGTGACATGTCCTTTGGCCTTGGGGCATCCACCACTGTTCGAATTTTCTCAGCAACTTGTGTAAATCTTGTATGTAAATGGTATGACCACATTAAGTGATGCTTGTTGTATCATGCCCTGAGCCCATTATCTTTTTAAAACTGTCTTGAGATTTTGGAGATGTTCCTTGTCATCCTTATGAGTAACAATGGCATCATCCAGGTAACACTGAGTGCCTGGACTGCCTTGCAACACCTGCTTCATAGCTTTTGCCAGAGTGTAGATTTTACTCCAAAAGTAAGCCTATTACAGCAATAAAACCTTTTGTGAGTGTTTATGATACAAAAGACTATGGACTCTTCTTCTTTCTCCATCTGTAGTTAGTCCTCAGCTAATTAAGTTTGCTGACAATGCTCAATCATTTATGCTGAAGTGAACTCCCTTTCCTTTTGATTCTACTTATGAAACCTAAATCCATCTTCAATGAATAATGGTTTAGGTTCTAAATGTTGCTGCATTATGTTCATAAAAACAGCAAAGCTAATTTCAACTGGTTTGGTTGGAACAGTTAAACTTCTAAGCAGACAGCTTGCTTCACACTCATTGTTTTTAGCAACACTGGTACTTGTTTTGCATTGGTTATTTCATTTGCTTCAAAATACCGCTGAATTTGTTCAGTATACTGTACATCATCCAGTTATCTATTGTGCAATCGAACATGTCAATTTTTCCAAAGTAGCCAGCCATTTGTGTTTTTAAAAAAATTATCATTATTATCTGCTGTTTATAAGCCTGCAAATTTTTTCCATTTTCTGCCTTTTTTAAAAAAACTCCAATATCTCTCTCCCCTTACGAAGAAAAAAATGTGCTGCACTTCTAGAGTTATGTGGTCGTCTCGGGTTTGTTTTAAAACTTCCTTGTTGCCACTGTTCTGCTTTGTAACTCATAGAAACTAATTGAAAGAAAAACACAGGAGTCAGGAAAATGTGTCTACTTACTTTTTCTTCAGAGAGTCGCTCACATATGACATGGTGGTGTAATTATGTATGACATTCACATACATTTTCCATGCGAGGTGAGGTGAGGGCCTCTGTCGGTCAAAGTTGTCCATGGATATTGTGTCCTAGCAGGTCAGGAGAGTATGGTATGGAGAGAAAGCTGCCCCTCTCCATGTATCTGGTGAACCTAAAGGAGAGACCGATACAGTTTGGCACCAGCAGTATCGAAGGAGTTGCCTGTCAGCATTGAGCTCAATTTAGGACTGCCTTAGGACTCTAGTCCTGAATTTTTCCCTCAGCATTTACTCCCAAAGCTTTTCCAATGAGAGGGTTTAGCCACAATGCAGTGGAAGTTTGAGATCAGAGTTTTCCTTCTTCTATATGAGCTGCCAACCATGGCTGATGAGTGCCATCTGCCCAAAGTGACTGGGTTTAAGGCACCAGTAACCCACTTTTGACCTTTCTGCTATCAGTAGAAATAGTTCCACAGGGCTTGGTAGCTAAGCCACACATGATGGCCAGGAGCTGGATTTGGTTGTCAGAAGCTTTTTGAAGTGTAAGCCATTAGAAGCATTTAATAGGTAGTGGGAGCTTATTCCCATTACCACCACTGGCTATAACAACCTTAAGAGAGCATTCTTACATGGAACCCATATTGAATTATATAACTAAACAAAGAATGCTTATTCAAGCAATATATTTACAGCCTGACTCAAATATTATTGAAGTATTGAATACACTTCAGTTCCAATCCGTTCAACTTCTTTTCATAGCTCAGAGCCTCGAGTCCTGGCAATATCTTCTTCAATCTCCTTTGCACTCTTTCCAGCTAAATAACACCTTTCGTACAGTGGGGTGACAAATGTTCCAAATGTGACCTTACCAAGGTCTTGAACAGCTGCATCAGGGCATATTAACTTCTAGAATCAATGACTTGACTTGTGAATGGCAGCATGCCAAAAGCTGCCTTCTCCATTCTGTCTATCTGTCATGCCACTTTTCAGGAACTATGTACACGTACTTCCAGGTCCCTTGGTTCTACAAAAATCCCCAAGGCCCTACCATTCACTGTGAAAGTCCTGTTCTTATTTGTCTTCCCAAAATGCAGCACCTCATACTTATCTAAATTAAACTCCATTTACTATTCCTCAGCCCTGTTTCCTAGCTGATTAAGATTCCCCTGTAAATCCTGATAACCATCCTCACTCTCTACAATACCACCTATTTTAGTGTTTTCTGCAAATATATTAACCATGCTCTGTACTTTCTCATCCAAATCTTCGATATACCAATGACAATGTGCAATGGAACTATTAACAACCCTAGGGTATTATTCTTCAGTTATGAAATTATGTGAATATATCAGATATTAGTTCAAACAAGGGCCAGTCTTCGATTCTCAATGTAAATTGCAAGCAGTAATTAGCTTGGAGTTAAGAAGAGAGCTTTGCAAACAAATGGCAATGTGTATAGAGCACAGGTTGTTGGCCCATAGCAGGGGTGGTTGGCTGCCAAGAGATATGAATTGCAAAGTGAAGTGACCATCAGATGTTCTTGTATGCATCAGCCAAATGTTAGACAATGAGGTTATGTGAGCTGGCCTACATTAATCCAGGTAACCCAGGACATAGTTATTTTGCACCATTGTAACTGGATCCAAGGAAGCTTGCTGACCAAACTAACTTTTTCACATCAAACATAGTCATGGGCATAGTTAACCCATCAAGAATTGGGATATTTGTGTGCTCAAAGAGTCAGCCCTCACAGTATTAACATTGGGTGCTGTGGATCTCTGTCTGCAGAAGTTGTGATTTACTTTGTTGCAACAAACGGGATTGAACATTCAGAGGTACATCCTACTGTATATATGTAACTCAAAGGAAGCCAGACACAAAATATTGAAGTAAACATCATTGTAACTATTAAAATTGTACTGAATCACCTGCTGTTACTTTGATCTTAAATGTATAAAAATGTGATGTTACTTTGAGTTGGGAGACTCCACCAAGATGGTCTCTAGGAGAATGCATGCTGGATGGTAAATAAAGTTTTCTATATCACCAGTTTCGCTGTCTCTCCAGTTACTCAGATCACAATCACAACAAACACCTCTAGCTACAGGCCTCCAGTCTGAAAAAAATGTCCATTTAACACCACCCTCTGCTTCCCACTCTCAAGCCAGTTGTGTATCATATTAGCTAGTTCTCTCAGGATCCCATGCAATCAAGCCAACCATGCAGAAGCTTATTAAAGGCCCTATTTAAGGCTATTTAGACTATATCAACCATCCTGCTTTAATTGATATTCTTGGTTACTTCTTAAAAAGCTCTGTCAAATTAACCCTGAATATGACTCTAAATCTCTGCAGCCTTCTCTAATGTCCTTCCTTAAGAACGATGCCCAGTGTATTCCAAACAAAGCATCATGGACATTTTAAAATAAGCTGAACTTAACTATATAGAATTATTGTATTCTATAGAAGAAAAGATTGCCTCTGGGTGTCATTACCAAATGCACAAAAGAATATTTGTCACTGGTCATAAAACACCTCAGTCTATTCAGCTTCACAGACTTCAATAAGCAGGATGTGCATGAGATGGGGACACTTTTGATATACAGGACCACACACTTTTCCTTAAATGTGAGAAATATCTAACAATAATGTTCCATGTAATATTATAACATACCTTCAGGCAATCGGAAAAAAGATTTAAATTTCATGGAATGTTTAATGCAATGTTCGTAAATCTACTTGTCTCCCTTGTAATGGCTTCGGTTCACTTTATAACATCATTAGTGTAGCTGATTTGCTCATGTCTTCTTTCATGTCCTGATATATCCCTTTCCCCGTTCACAATAATACTCAACCCTTGCCTTTCAGCTGTTGAGGTATTCTTTTGGTGATAATGAAGCACTCTTGCTATCTCCTTCTGTCTTTCCTTTCACCAGGACTGAATATATAATAATTGGTTGCAAGTTCCTGGAACTTTCAGAGCCCTTTTGACTGACAAATGTTAATTCCTGGAAACACACACTCAAAATGCTGCAGGAACTCAGCCTCCATGGAAAAGAGTATAGTCCACGTTTTGAGCCAGGACCCTTTGGCAGGACTGGAGGGAAAAAGGTTGAGGAGTAGACTTAAGAGGTAGAGGGAGGAGAGAGAGAAACAAGGTGATAGGTGAAACCTGAAGGGGGAGGGATGAAGTAAATAGCTGGGCAGTTGATTGGTGAAAGAGATACAGGCTGGAGACGGGGGAGTCTGACAGGAGAGGACAGAAGGCCATGGAAGAAAGGAAAGGGGGAGGAGCACCAGAGGAAGGTGATGGGTGGGCAAGGAGATAAGGTGAGAGAGGGAAAAGGGGATGGGGAATGGTGAAGGAGAGTAGGGTACATTACCGGAAGTTCAAGACATCGATGTTCATACCATCAGGTTGGAGGCTACCTAAGCGGAATATAAGGTGTTGTTCCTTCAACCTAAGTGTGGCCTCATCATGATAGTGGAGGAGGCCATGTATAGAAATATCGGAATGGGAATTGAAAGTGGAATTCAAATTGGTGGCCACTGGGAGATTCCGCTTTATCTGGTGGACAGAGCATAGGTGCTCGGCGAAGCTGTCTCCTAATCTACCTTGGGTCTCATTGATATACAGGAGGCCACACTGGGAGCACCAGACACAGTATATTACCTATCACTTTCTGTTTCTCTCTCCCATTCCCCATCTTTTAAATTTACTCCTCAGCATTTTTTCTCCAGTCCTGCCAAAGTGTATCAGCTTGAAACGTTGACTGTACAATCAGCCCTCCTTATCCATGGGTTCCGCATGTGCGGATTCAACCAACTGTGGATGGGAAAACCCGGAAGTTCTCTCTCCAGCATTCGTTGTTCGAACATGTACAGACTTTTTTTTCTTGTCATTATTCCCTAAATAATACAGTATAACAACCATTTACATAGTATTTACATTATATTAGGTACTATAAGTAATCTAGAAATGATTTAAAGTACAGGCAGTCTTTAAGTCAGATTTGTACGTAAGTCGGAACAGGGACATCCGGTATTATTTAGCGTCAGTTCGTCAAATGTTTGTGTTAATATATAGTTTATATTTTACATTTCTATGCATATAAAACACTTAAGAAATATATGTATTTCAATAATTAAACCACTATGTTGCTTAGTAATAATTGTAGCTTTCATTGGGACAGGGCCTTTCACATGCTCCATTATTCTGACTTTATCCTTTAAAATTGTTCCAATCATTGACCGATTGTAGCCTAATGTTTTTCCAATGACTGATGGCATTTCACCTCTTTCCGATCGCTTTATTATTTCTACTTTAGTTTCAATTGTGATCGTTTTCCGTCAACAGAACAGAAACACTGCGGATTCAGCAGTAGCCACGGGCAGCAGATTCTGACCTGAGTTCCCTTGGGTCCTAAAGTTCACCTGCACTGAGACAGGTTACATAAGGGACTTGAGCATCTGCGTTTTTTGGTATTCACGGGGGGTCCGGGAACCAATCCCCCGCAGATAAGGAGGGCCGACTGTACTCTTTTCTATAGATGCCGCCTGGCCTGTTGAATTCATCTAGCATTTTGTATGTGCTTCTTGGATTTCCAGCATCGACAGATTTTCTCTTGTTTTAATTCCTGGAAAGGCTGTGCTTTGGAAGAGAGATAGTGACATTTCCCGAACTGCCTCTACAATGCCGTGTTAATCTCAACTGCCAGGACTTGTTATCTTTCCTCTGACGCATTTCCCTCCAGAATGGGAATGCAAAAATGATGAGAAAGTGCTTTATCAGAGGGAAGTTGAGGAAGGATGTGACTGCGAAGAGGTCCAGAGCTGTACGAGCCATAGGATTACACCTGCCTTTCTTCATCATAAAAGAAATTCTAAATGTTTTCAAATCATCATGACCATAATGAGGAAGTAATAGGAAGTTCCTTGCTTAGCTCAACTCACTTTCATTAGCCGATCTGTATATGCCTACTTTTAATCAAAAGTAAACCCCATAGCAAGACTTACAGACATTCAAAGATTTATGTTCATCAATTGATTCGGTATTATGAGCATTAAATTCTTTAAGGATCATACCACTGATACACTAATAGATGGCTTATTTGTTGTTGCGACAAATAATATCACACTGTCAGAGAATATTTAGAACTTATGTTGTAGTTGTTCAATATATTGGTGAGGCTAGATTTGAGAATATTATGTTCAGTTTTTGGTATTCTGCTATAGAAGAGTTGAGGATGTTATCAGAACTCAGTACAAAGTAATGGAAGAAGATTGAGTAGTTTGGGACTTTCTCCACTGGAGCATTGGAGGATTTGGAGTGATCTAAAAGAAATGAAAAAGTTAGAAGCGTAAATAAGATCAACATGCACAGCCTGTTTACCAGGACAGGGGAAACAAGAACCAGAGGGCAGAGATTTAGTGTGAGAGGAAGAGATTTTTTAGGAACCCAAAGGTCAACTTTTTCAACAAGAGAGTTGTCACTATAAGGAATGACCTGCCAGGGGAAGTGGTTGAGGCAGGTACCCTTAACCACGTTTAGAAGGTAAATAGACAGATACATGGATAGGAAAGGGTTAGAGCGATATATGCGAAATGTGGGCAAATGAATCAAGCTTAGATGAGAATCTTGGTCAGCACGAAGCATCTGGGCTGAAGGTACTATTTCTATACAGTATAACTCTATTATTTGATATAATTCATCACAGAATGTTCTAGAAATTTTGTTCATTTCCATATCTGGATTTGATTGAATTACAGTTACTGTATATGGTGTTCCTATACTGTACCTGGACACTCATAGGAACTGGACGACCAGTAGGTATACAGCTGAAGTTATTGCTATTTATCTAAGCCTCCAATTTTTCTAATATTTCTTAATCAGTCATAGAATCACACAATATGGAAACAGGCCATTCAACCCACTGCATCAACACTAACCAGTAGCTATCCATCCGTATTCATTCTATTTTACAGAACTTAGCCTAGAGCCTTTTATGCCTTTATGATACGAGAGACCAGCGATCCCAAAATAGGCGATATTGCCTTGGGGGGCAGTAGGAGCTTTTAAGGGGGCGATTAAGATAAAGTAGGCAATAGCAAGGAGGAAGCTGAGGGATTATAGGCTTAACAAGAAATTAATTACTTATTATAAGCATTAGATCCTCAGTGCCTCATAATTAATTACAATGATCATGTAATCACCTCATCTCTTGCTGAGATTTCTCTGAGAACTTGTTCGAAGCATTATAGTTGTTGAAAAGCAATGTGATACCTCTACACTTGACATATTATGAGAAACGTCGACTGAAGAAATTGTGTTATTTCTGGGCCCGGCCCCTGCATTATTGCAGTTCTCTACCGTGGTACAGTGTTAGCTAGTATGATTCTCACACTCTAATTGCGCAATTCCTGTGGCTTGGAGTATGGTGTTCAATAGGGTAAAGTTCAGAATCTGCCCTTTTGAAGGGTCTTGACCACATTTCTCTAGTCCACAGAGAACTGAGATATCACTGCCCCACTTTATGTACAAACGTTTGTACTTCCAGGCAAAAAGTCAGGTTATGCCTGAGCTATGATAACATCCTAACTTTCCCCTTTACTGATTGCAGCACTTGAGATTGATGTTAAAGTATAGACAACTGACTGTGGTTGTTAGTCCATAATGAACATGCAGAAGTAGATTAAACAAAAAGGAAGTGTAGAGAGTATAGTGTGGAATATCTGAAATATGGATTTATACCAGCACCAAGCAACCACAGCAGCTAATGTGTCTATCTGTGAAAAAAGCTTTTTTTTCCCAATTGAGGCAATTACATCATACAGGCTCCTTGAACATTTGAAGAATACACTCTGATAAAGCAAATAAAAACGTGGCTTACTTTCAATTACTTGGTAAAAGCTTTTAGAAACAGAATATATTTCAAAACATGTTTGCCAGGACTTAACAACAAAACAGTGATGGCTTGTGTGCTTCATATGTACCACATTTCATTGCTCCTTGCTGAAACTGGAAAGCCCCATACAAATGGAGAAGAACTCATTCTGCCAACAGTAAGGGAGGTTCTGAATACAGTTCTACATAAGCCACCAGACTAATTAATTAAGGTGATTCTGCTCAGTGACAACTTTATAAAAAGACAAATAGATGAAGTGTCTGAGAATGTGGAAGACACATTGTGCAAACTACTTAGAACAACAGAATTTGCTCTGCAGTTGGACAAGTCAACTTTCTTAGGCAACAAACCTTGGCCTCATGGTTATGTTCTCTTCATAAAAGATGAAAGCATGGTTCACGAATTGTTTTTTGCAAGGAGATTAGAAATAGATGCAAAGAGGGAGTCAATATTTTGGTACCTTGAGCAATTTTTTCAAAGAGGAGGACATTACACTCACCAACATTCTTGCTTGTGTAACAGATGAAACATCATCAATGACGTAATGCATCTTGGGGTTATTACTTTCTTGAAAAAAGCTGTACCTAACGTATTTACCTTCAACTGTGTAATTCACAGACAATATCTTGTCACAAAAAAAACCTAAGTGATTGGTTGCACAAATTATTAAACACTTATCAAGTCCTATTGTTCTCAATCCTCGACCATTTTGAGAGCTTTGTATTGAGAATGATGAACAGTTTGAATACTTGTTGCACACAGAAGTCAGATTATTCTCAAAAGGAATCTACCTGAGTTTTTTTTTGAAACTGTGATTAAAATGCTTTGAAGATGAAGCAAGGCATTGTCTGTTTGTACGAATTATGTGCAAAGTTTAATGAAATCATTATTCAATTGCAAGGAAATGATGTGAATCTTATCAAAGTCGCATCAGTTGTTTCCACATTTCTGTCCAAGTTAACCCAATTTAAGTACAACCTTCATCATCACACCATTTTCCAACTTCTGAGCCTCTGAGTGAACTGTCAGGGAAATTTCAGGATCTTCTCTCGATAATAATTCCAGATTGAGTAAGAAATCCATTCCTGAACACTTGAATTGAGGAATTAACAAGAAAGATGGAGGAAGAACTGTTTTCACTACAAACTAACTTTGAACTGAAGTCCAGGTTCAAAAAACCATATCTAAACTTTTTGCTGCAGAAAAAATTCTCCAACCATTATCGTACACTGAGAAAAAAAGTCAAGATATTCTTTATTTCCTTTCCCGTGTCATATTTAGTGGAGCACGGCTTCAGCGCAATCACCCAACTTCTTTCAAAGCAGTGAAATAGACTGAAAAATACTAAACTTGGGGATTGGACTCATCTTCTGAGTGACATTCAGACTGAGGTTGAGAAGCTAATATGACTACACCAAGCCTAGCCATCTCATCTAAAGCTGAAAAAGCAATAAAGTAACTAATTGTTGGACTGCTCTTAAATTGATTTTAGTGTAATTAAATAAATAATTTTACTTGCAGCTTTAAATAGATTTGAAATTTTTTTGAAATGATTTGTCAATGCTTTGAATTTGCAGTTCCTATTTTCTTTCACTGTGCATTGTGAATCAAAATTCTTTATAGATTTTATGCAATGACTGGAAAGGGAAAGAGGTTGTCACTGGGGATGAGGTCCGGGAGCCAAGGGGTGGTAACCAAAAAAGTTTGTGAATCACTAGTATAAATTAATCACACATTGTAATCTCAGCACACATGTTCCAGTAATATTTTAACCTTCACAGTGTTCACAAATACAACAGATTGCATACAGATATGATTGCATTTTGCTTTATCTGTGAACAATTTAGTGAAATTAATTTCTTAATATCATATGATATTAACAAATGCTTCTTTTTCCTAATAGAAGACCCAAAGGATTAGTTCAACTTTAAAAGTAATTATTCTGTTTGGTGATAATGCCATCAGCACCGTTGATTCTGGGTTGGTAAAAGTTCACTTTCATTTGGCTCTGAGATTAGTGTGTTATTACTAGAATTAAGTGCAAATGCAATTTAAAGCTTTCCTTTTTGCTTGAAATAACAAGGCCTTTGACATGCTTCTCAGTGAAATAATCAGGCAGATTAATGATTGTTATATTACTAGAGTTTATTGTCCATTTTCCAGCAAACCATTTCAACCGCTTCTTCCAGGAGGCTGAAATTTGCCATTATCTGTGATACGTTCTCTCACTTATATAACATGCAAGTGTTGTAGCATTTTCTGGTGATCAACAGTTTTACTTGCAACTGGCAGAGGTTTAGATCAATTCAGATAAAATGCAGAACATAGCACAGTCAGCAAGAACTATCAGTTCGCCCCTATTTAATTAAACTTGTAATTAAATGCCTGGCTGTATAATTCCTTCTGTCAACACAATGCCCATATCCCTTCATTTTCTGCATGTTCATGTGCCTATCTAAGGAATCTTTAATTGCCTTTCTCATATTTGCTCCACCACTATGGAAGCACAATCCAAGCAACGATCACTCTGTTTCAAAAACATTGCCCCTCATGCCTCGTTGATATTGCCCCCCTCACCTTAAAAGCATACCCTCTAGAATTAGACATTTTGGTCCTGGGAAAAAGATAACAGCTGTCTACTCTGTCTCTGATAATCTTACGAACTCTACCAGATGTCCCCTCAGTCCCCACTGCTCCAGAACAAACAGCACAAGATTGTCCAACCACTCCTTACAGCACCTGCCCTTTAATCCAGACAACAACATGATAAACACCTTCAGCACCCTCTCCAAAGCCCCCAAGTCCTTCCAATAATGGGGCCAGAAGAAATGAATGCAATACCACAGATGAAGCACATGAAGAACTTTATAAAGCTCCCATATAACTCCCTGACTCCTGAACTCAGTTTCTCAACTAAAAAAACATAATGAAAAGTTCAACTATTTACCTCTACCATGCAAACCTGTGCAGCCACTTTCAGGGAGAAACTGATTTTCCCCAATTTTATCATCATTATAAATCCTGTAATATTTATTAAAATGTGTATTTGTGCTGCAACGTATTTAAGGTGCTATCACGTGCTTTTGATAGTAGTCTGTTTTAACATATCTATTAATGAAAATCTGGATGATCTCATCACAGGACTCCACTGGCATCTTGGAACAAATAATCTCACATCCAAACTGATTTGGCCAACTGTGTTCAGCAATTCCTCTTCAGACACTGTGTCTTCTGGATCGCAATTAGATGGATTCTGATTGTTGTGGTGCTGTCATGAAAACTATTTTGTGTCTTGAACCACAATCCAAGGCACCTTTTAAATATAACTTACAGTAACCTGATTATGCACATCTGTATGTGAAGTATTAATTTACCTGCCGGCCAAAAGCCACTCCCACCCTGCTGTTTGCTGATTGACCCATTCAAAAGATATGGCAGCTCTCTCCCATTGGCTGGCTTTCGTGCCATGGCACTGGCTTCCGGTTTCGGATACTCCAGGGGTATAATTGTGGATGCAAGATGCTCCATCTCTTATCTAGGGGCTTGCTTCAGGCTGGGTCACAACCAGGGCTGCAGAAGCGTTGGCAAGGTGTACTGCAGATAGGACAGCTCGCGTGCACACATGCTTTTTGAACGTCTAATATTAGACAACACCGTACAAAAGTCTGAGGCACATTCGATATATATTCAGTAGCTAGGGTGCCAGAGACTTCTGCACAATACAACAATTGCATAACCTAGGACCTAACAAAATAACTGTTTGAGTTAAAAGCATTATTGAACGTTTAGTGCTATAGTTCTGTAACTTAGGGGGTGTGAATAAGTACTTGTTTGACTCAAATGTTTGGTTGAATATTTCACTGTTTGTTTGTAATTAAGTAGTTTATGAGCTTACTTACAATCAGTGTCTTCTGTCACACTTACCAAATTCGCAAATCTGCTTCCATGAACAATTTGGTGTAGTTGGCAGTATTTGGTGAGCGTAACAGGAATTTAAAATGTTCAGCGGTAATAGCATACGAGAGAACCCCTCATGGAAGGAGAACCAAGCCTGGGGTGGATCGACAACTGTGCTGGCTTCGTCAATCTCGCCGTTCTACTGGCAGGCCACAACACACTAGCGGATTGGTCAGAGTCAATTTTCCACAGGGAGACGATTGGACACCACATTGTTTCCATGTTAAATGAGGTAGGGTTCCCAGACATGAAGGGGAGCCAAAGGGGTGCCTTTTGGCTGCTGGCAACCATTGTAAAACAACAGCACGATATGATTATACAGAGAGAACAGGAGACACTGTCCTCAATCTAAAGAATGAAGCGGAAATGCTGCATCATCACTGTACTGCCATGGTTGAAACTGTCTAATTGGAAAGTACCGAGGCCAAAGAGCAAAAAGACAAAGGTACAGAGATGGCCTGTCTGCTAGTGAAGGTGCAGCAATTAGTGGTCGCCTGATGGGCCAATTGGTAAAAAGGCCCCATTAAGGTCTGAGCCTTGATGCTGTGGGGAGAAGATTTCCAATGTAAATGTGGGTTGGGCATACCTGTCTGGATGGTAAGGATGGGGAAGAGACAGTAGAGCAGAGTCCTATGATTCTCCATGACAATATAGGACAGACGGGTGAGCACGTGCTCCAACACCCGGTATCAGGTGCTTTGGCCTCTGATCTTCTCGGGACAGGGGGAGGATGAAGAGGAACATGGGGAGAGTAGTACAACGGGCCCTCCTGAGACAACAGATATTAAGGATTTCTCCACCAAGGAACTGGCAGGTTTGGGGGATAGGTACAGGCAGAAGCCTCTGACCACATGGCTGTTGAGGATATGGGATGAGGGAGAGACCAGAGTGAGTCTCCCTAATAGAGAGATGGGCATGCTAGGGGGCTGTCATCCCAAAATGCAGTCAATAACCCCCTGAAGATGCTTCTCACTTCCAGTGGATAATAAATCCTTAAAGGATCGGGTGGCAGCGGTAGTCAGAGTCAGGATTTAATCCCTTAGTGGGATTTAAATACCTGGGCAGAGTGGAGCACAGAAGAGGAAGGGACCAGAACCCTTTGCCAATGGCTCTAATTACAGGTTTACAAGGCCTGTTGGAGGATTCTGAACTAGCCTCTGCCATGGTAGAGTACTTGGTTACAACAGCAGCTCCCCACTTAAAAAGGGTGGTGCTGCCTTTAATGGGACTGACAGGGCTTCCTGTAAGTGTAGCCTTTCGGTTGCTGGAGGGGTTAGAGGTATGTGGCAGAAGGTACACAGAGCATGTCTAAGATTTGGATGAGCAGATGGGAGGTGGAACATCCCGTGTGACTGTAAGGAGATGTTTTTAGGGCTGCTTAGGGAGGGGTACCAAAGGAACAGTTCGATGGGGTTACACTCCCACCCTCGATACAATGGAGGAAACATTGTGAGGGGACATCAGGCTAGGGGACTGTCAAGCGAGGGGGCTTATCTTCTAACCCTTCTTGGTTAAGGGTTCATTTGATCTCTGGCCAGATTCCTCATCTCACGATCAGGGTTCCCTATATCCCTCACTAGAGGCTCTACAAAGGCGCTGGCGGACCTCCAGCAGGGGGTCAAGTGGTAGGTGGTGCTCTTCTGCCGCACTCCCATAGGGACCAGGCCAGGGCTCCAGGTGGATATGCTCCGTGACCCTTTCCGAACTGGGGGACCCGAGGCCTTACGCATTGGGGGAAAGGGAATATACAGCAATGATGCCACTGGTAGATGCACCATCATTCCAGGTAACCTCGGCAGTTGGCAGAGTCCCCTAGCTACAATAGAGGGTTTAGGGGGTTCCCTTCTTCCTGCCCAGAGGATATCCTGTAAGTGGCCATTGGACCAGACAGCCAGGACCCATGACTGTCTGGTGCTGAGTGTAGATCCCTGCAAACAAGTAAGGGTCAGTTTACCTTTGCGGTGGCCCAGGTGAAGGTACTGGTGGATTTGGCCAAGTGAGAGTCTTTGATGATTCTGCTCCCCACAAGGGTGGTCAACTATGAATGGGATCCTAGGAGGCAGCAAAGAAAATGGGGAGACTGTAGGTGCCCTGCTGTGGGAGGGAGTCATTCACTCTGCAGTCTCCCCCTATAGCAGCCCAATGTGGCTGGTGCAGAAGAGGTATGGGACACGACAGATGACGGTCGAGTATTGTCAGTTGAACAAACATGCACCACCCCTCACAGCAGCTGTCCCAGATGTAGTGACCATTATTGAGGACATACAAGGTAGGCAGGGGATGCATAAGATGCAGTATTGGACATAACCAGTGCCTTTGTCTCTATTCCCGAGTTCAGTCACAAGACCAGCCTGCCTTCATGTGGGAGGGTTGGCAGTATCTGAATAGCTCCAGACAGAGTGTTCTATTCCTGTGCATACAGTGGCATTCTGGTCAGCAGGAGATATCTCCAGGGAAGAGATACAGTGCTTTGTTGGGCTCCTTGGGGATTAGCACCCACCTGACCATGACCCCCTACACCAGGCCTCTGCAGAAAGACCATTTTCTAATGGGTTCTGAACAGCAAGTAGCCTTCAATGCTGCCAAGCAAGCAGTGGAACAGGCTCCCCCATTAGAAACTAGACAGAGTGGAGCAACGTTCCCTCTTTTTTTTACAGCTTCACGGAGCAATTGTTACCCTAAGCAGGAAATTTTTACAAGGCTTGACAACTGTGCGGCACTTCAATAAAACATTATGTAAAAGAGAATTCTGTTGGTTCAGCAACAGAGGCTATGTGCACAGAAGCATTTCAGTTAACCACACCAAAGCAGCTTCGAGGGAACAGAGGAGAGGGGGACCCTTTGAGCTGCGGCTTTCACCTACTACTAGAGTGGAGCCTGAGGCATGTGTTAAAGTGCGTCACGTCCCCTTAGAGATTTAGATGAGGTAAAAACAAGACTTTCCCTGAGGCGGTGACCTAATACAATCCCTTTGAGAGGCAGTTATTGACCTGCTACTGGGCCTGCTATTGTGGACAGGACAGAGAAAGTCCTGGTGGGGTGAGCCTTTTCCATGAACGGGTTATGTCCCTGCCCAATAATGACCACCTCACCCACGACGAAGTCCCTACGATCGACCCCTCACCTATACAGTGGGGTAAGCCGTATGACGATCTGAGTAGAAGCAACAAGTCTGGTTCAATAATGGCTCCAGTTGTTGAAAGGGCAGCAAGCAATGGTGAAAGGCCGCGGCCTCCACCTTGAGCAGGGCAAAGCCATCGTGTCGAAGGGAGATGGAGTACCCAGCCAAGTGGCTGAGTTGGTGGCTGTGACCCTTCCCCCCCGAGTGCCGACTGGGCCTATTAGGATCTATAATGACTCCCGGGCAGTGGTCAATGACGTGGCAGTATGGATGCCTCAGTGGTGCTAGCAAACCCCTCTGGAGGGGCTCCACTATTGGGAACGTATCTGGAGGGATGCACACCAACAGCAGATTACGGTCCACCATGTAGATGCCCACACCTCCTGGGACACTGCGGAGGTCACACACAATGCCGTAGAGGATGGAGGAAGGCCACAAAGTGTTCTGAGGAGGAGGACCATGCTTGCCTGGCAGTCTGAGCACAGCAGAAGAGTGGACACTTAGGGGTGGATGGGACAAGGAAATAGGCAGAGGCTCAAGGCGTAGCGCTAATATATGAGGTCAAAATAGTGGCCATAAGCTGCCCAACCTGCCAACATGTTAAACCCAGGAGATGCGATGAGACACACCTGGAGGGTACGGGGGCTGGTCAGATCTGGCAGATAGATTACTTTGGGCCTCTGCTGTGACAAAAACAAAAGCAGCATGTGCCGGCCATGGTTGACACGTATTCTGGAGTCCCGGTGGTGTTGCTATCTGAGCACACTGACCAAGAAAAAACACAATAAAAGGGTTACAGCACTTGTCATCCATGACGGGGATACCCTGGGAGATCCAATCAGATAACATCCAGGAGTGGGGTGTGCAATCCCACAGGCGGCAGGGCTGATCAAATGCATGAATGGGCCGTTAAGGCAAAAGATTAAGTTATTGGTCCCCACCCCCTCCCTCCAGGAGTGTCTGGGTATGCTGCAGCAAGTGGTAAACCACCTGAGCTTCTGGCCTGCGAGTGTGGATGGAACCCTGATGTCCGGGCGCTCAGCAATGTCGGACCCTCTAAAGCTAGGGGTGGAGTTGGGCGAGGAATCGGGGGAGGTTTGGGTGCAGCAACCATAGGATTTGCCAGGGCAAAATGAGATTGTGGTGTTTGGACCAGAGACTACATGGTAGGTTAGTGTTACCAGGGAAACCGGGAATAACATGTCTAAATGTACAATGATTAACCAGGAGGGAGGGAGTGAGTTTGTGTCACATCACAGAAAAAGAAAATGGTGGGCAAAGATGGCAGTGGTGATGATACTGACTTGCAACAGGAGGTCCCATAACACATTCATGTGAGTAGTGTATGAATATGCAAGCAGGCCCAACATGTCGGGTCATTGGATTTGTATGCAGACTCCAAACCATTCTGCAGAAGGGATACCATTAATACTGATCCCCTTTGGTGACAAGGAAAAAGACTGCTGGGGGAAATTTTCCAGTTCCACTGACTTTGCACTTCTACTTTGGGGGAACCAGGGAAAGTGTAGTCCAATCCAACCAACCTGGACCAATCATATGGTAATGGCCTTAAAGAACTTGAGCCTAGTGAATCCTGGTGGAATGAATCTTTTAAGGGCTGGTATTTCCCTACTTATGACTTGCATAAGCCAAAGGTCTTGACTCTGAAAGTGTTTCCCAGCTGACAGGATAGGGAAAGGAATATTGGTGTAGGCAGTTCGATAAACAGTGATCCAACTATTCTGTGGAACACAGCGAGAGTGAGCAGGAGTGGTATCCTGGGACAATTATGTCTATGATGAATGGTTCTGTAAAGATGGGCTGTCCCTGCGCACTGAATAGCACTTACTGGATATGCAGCTCCCAGGCCTACCTGTGGCTCCTTATGGGGTGGTACATCTGCTGCTGTCTGGGGTATGTGGTGCCGTGCACGGGGTGTACGAATTAGCACCCTGCCCATAACTCAATTACTATAACCTTAACAGACAGTTTGATCTGTCCTCATCAAAGCATTCCATTCAAAATGATCAAAGTCAGAATCAAATGAGAATCAGAATCAGATTTAATATCACAAGCATATGTTGTGAAATTTGCTGTTGTTTATTTCAACTTTGGCTTTCAATACCAAGGGGATTGGTAATGACTTGGAAAAGTTAGTTTCATACTTGTTCTAAAACGAATATGCTTTCTGAGATAAACACGTTTCTTCAATTCAATCTCACCTAGAGGGGTCTAATACCAACTTTACTACTTCACTAAACTTCCACTTGTCCAAGTGGTTTGATTTCTCCTGAAAATCTCTTCCAATGGACTATTTTCCTTTCCTTAAACTAATATTACATCAGAGCCCTGATTACATTTTTTATACAGAGAGTGGGGAGTGCGTGGAATGGGCTGCTGGCGACAGTGGTGGAGGCAGATATGATAGGGCCTTTTAAGAGACTCCTGGATAGGTACATGGAGCTTAGAAAAATAGAGGGCTATGGGTAACCCTAGCTAATTTTTAAGGTAAAGACATGTATGGCACAGCTTTGTGGGCTGAAGGGTTTGTACTAAGCTGTAGGTTTTCTATGTTTCTATGTTTCTAAAATTTCTTGGTTCTGGATAGTGCTGCTTGATGTGACTGACTAAAATGGAGCCACACAGAGGCTACAAGCCAGAATTAGCCACTACAGTCACCAAAACCGTGTGTTTCCTCCTGAGGACTCTTCTTTCCTCCTGATCTTTGCAAGCGAAGAACCAGCAGTCATCATCATCAACATCGCCAATGGTATACAAGTCAAAATGTAGCACATAATATAAACTCATTGTCCTGTTTATTATGTGCACCCATAGACCTGCTCATTAATGCAAATATCTAATCAGCTGATTGTGTAGAAACTGAATGCATAAAAGCATGCAGACATGATCAAGAGCTTTAGCTTCTGTTCAGACTGAACATCAGAACAGGGAAGAATTGTAATCTAAATGACTTTGACCATAGAGTGATTATTGGTGCCAGATGGGATAGTTTGAGTATCTCCGAAACTGGTGATTTCCTAGGAGTTTGATGCACAGCAGTCTCTAGAGTTTTATAGAGAATGGTGCGAAAAACAAAAAAAAACCATCCAGAACAGCAGTTCTGTGGGCAAGAACACTTTGTTAATGAGGAGAATCAGAGGAGAATGCTCAGGCTGGTTCAAGCTGACAGAAAGGCAACAATAACTCACATAGCTGCTACTACTACAACTACTACCACTACGTCGACTCAGGCCTAGAGGGCCGGCATCAGGCACGATGACGGACTCTCCACTCCTTCCTCTCCCTCATCAGTGTATTCTGTTCATCTACATTAGCCGGGCCGCTATCTTCTAGGAGCGTGTTGACCATAGTCATCCTCCCTTGCTTGGGCTCCCATGTGATGACTAGGCTGGCAGGTAGTTCAGGGTGGTGTAGACAGTGCCCCGCTAGTTTCAGTCTTCTCACCTTGATTTTAGTAGTGAGCATCCGTAGGTCATCATAGAGCTCGACGTTCGTCATGTGCTGTTGCCGACTCACGTCAAGAGCCATCCGGAGCATTCGTGTATAGCAACCATCTAGTGACTTTCGCATGGTCTTGGTGAGAATGGACTCTATGACTGCCATGAAGATCCTCTTTTTGAGCCCTCTGGTCAGGTTCAACCTCCAGATTTCCTTCAAGGCAACTCAAATTACCAACAATGGTGTGCAGAAGAACAACTCTGATTACACAACCTGTTGAACGTTCAAGTGGATGAGTTACAGCAGCAGAAACCACAAACATATACTCGGTGGCCACAAAAAAGATACAGGAGGTACCTAAAAATGTGGCCACTGACAGTATAACATATAACACCTTATGGTTTGGAATTTACACTGCTGTTCCGATTAATTGCCGTTGTATTTCCCAAAAGTGAGCCATATAGGCAAATTCTTTACTTTTTTCCTCCATATAACTGTCACTGTGAGTATATTTGTACATACTATTTTGGATAGATGAAGCTGTTTCCCAAAGATAAGCTCAGACAGTTCAAGTAATGGAGATTGAATCTTATCAATAAATACACAAACAAGTTTATTTCTTAGAGCTCTTTTAAGAAACTCTCTAAAGTTGTAATGTAATAAAAGCTGCTTTAATGCCTTATTTACCAGTGGATTCACTGTGTTTTTGATTTCATATTCTGCACCTTCAGCTTTCAGTAATCTCTAAAGATACAAGATTAAAGTGTTCCGTTACTTTACGTCCATATATTTTTTAGATGTAAGTAGGTGATGGATAGAACACTGATTGTCTGATCTCCAATTTCAGCTAAAAGGATATGCTTTATTTTCTCTTGATTTGTCTTATTGGGTATTACTATATTCTTGGCAGTTACATATAATTCTGTGATGATTTTAAGCCCTAAAATGTATCTTCTTTTGCTCAGTGTATTAGCCAAGGAACTCTAAATACTTGTTGAGCACTCCTAAGCTTCCATCAGAAGAAGATGAAGTGGCCAGCTGACTTTCTTCTTTGAATTGTGGTCAGCAAAGGAGAGAATATTACAATCCAGGCTAATTAAACCCAAAGATGTAATGTTAGGAAGCTCCACCTGTAGAGGGATTAAAATTGAGGTTTACTGAATTTAAAAAAAGAACTTGGGAGAAAAAAATCTATGCAAGAACGAGGAATGGCTGATGCAGCATGGGAAAGTGAAAGAAACACAGCAAACGATTAGAAACTAAAGATATAAACTGTTGAAGTGGAATTAGTAGTGAGTATCTCTGCCTTACTTACTTGAAAACTTCAGGGTGAAACCTCTGGAGGAGAGATGATAGTGATAAAAGGTCTGTTAAAGCTACAGTTATAACAAGCAACAGCTGTAATGAGACAATATCGACAGATCTCTACAGTGTAACCGGGAATTAGTTCTATTAAATCACACTAAGAGATTTGGTCAATTTTCTTGTGTGTAAGTGTTGTGAATCAACACTCCGTGGATGATCAACTATTTCATTCAACGAAACAAGAAACAAAATGGCGAGCCACCCAAGATCGAAGAACCAGCGTGGGAACAAAATGTTTCATGATGTAAAGGAATTAATATGGTTGGATGTATTTTCATATGAAGGATCTGAATTTGATTTTCTGCAAGACCTGATTATTTTTGCAAAGACTTTGATAGGTTACTGAATGAGATTTACTTTGTTTAAAAGTTGTGATGTTGGAGAATTGCTAAGCTGTATAGATATATAATTTTTGAATTTCAATTTCAATTTGTAGACATACTGACTTGAACTGAAACTGAAGTTACCATAATACTTAAGAACAGGAATTTAATTAGTTTTCTAACTAACAAAAAAAAAGGCAAGGTTAGTCTGTAAACCTTTAAATAGGAATAACACTGGATCTAATTAGTTAGAGAAACTGAAGTAACAAAGGTTATTCTAATGAATATCACTGATTCTAACTAAACAGGAATTTGGTTCTTGTTTGATAGCTGAGATTTGGAACCTAAACAGAATGTTGGAATTTTGAATAATTTTTACTCATGTAAATGTATCATCTATTTCTTTTTTTAAATAAAGAAAACTTGCCTCCGGAAGTGTGTGTTTCCTATTCACTGCCTTCTTCTGATATCTAGAGCTCTAATGGCCAACTAGCACTTTGTAATTTGATTTGTCTCATAAAGAGTGCAGTGACCAGTCACACAAGATATGACAAGCACTACACAGGTGCTACTCAGCACAGGTGAAGTTTTTCTCTACCGTTTTGTTTTGTTGAATGATTATTCATACACCTTAGCTTCATTTTCTCACGCACTTCCCAAAAATGCCGGGAACTCTCTTGTCCCACACATGCTTAGAGGTGCCCTGTTGCCCACACTGAGTAGCCCCAGTTTTGTTTTGTTGAGTATTGTGCAGTGGTGGCCAACATTCTCCTTTGTGCCCAGGCTCTCCACCACCTACTCAGAATTAGGCACCTCTCTGTTCACAAGCATGGCTTGTAAGTTCTCCCTGTGTCAACCTGCTGTCAGCTGAATAGATGTAATTATTCTTTTGGAGTTGCTTGTCATATTTCTGAAGTTCTAGACTGCTGTTATTCTTCTAAAGACTAATACTGCCTCCCTCCTAGCATCCAGATAGATCTTCCTTGTCCTACTACCAGTTCCATCTGTCACTCCTTCCACTCATTGCTCATGTGTATTGTTTTTAAAATTACAATAGGACTGCATTTGGGAAGTGTCCAGATCAGTGATCCCAAACTTCTTTGGTTTACTACCCTTATGCTCTCAGACTACAACCCAGCCATTACATAAAAACTATAAAGAATTTTGATTTTTGATACACAGTGAAATACAATAGGAACTGCAAGTTCATAGCATTCACAGATAATAACAAAAGTTATTCAAATCTATTTAAAGATATAAATAAATAAAATTATTTATTTAATTAATTACAGTAAAAACAGTTTTCATCAACAATTTTAGAGCATAGTTGGTAGTCCAACTATTCACTACTTCATTGCTTTTTCACCTTTCAATGAGATGGATGGATGGACTTGGTGCAGTGATATCAGCTTCTCAACTGATATCACATCTTCTGAACGGAACTCAGGAGTCCCTGATCCCTATGTTCAGTAATTTGCATTCTATTTTGTTGCCTTGAAAGAAATTGTGTGACTGCACTGAAACCGTGCTCCACTAAGTATGATGTTGGAAAGGCAATAAAGAATATCTTGACATTTTTCCACAGTGCAGGATAGCGTTCAGAGATTTTTTTCTGCAACCAAAAGTCTTGATAAGATTCTTTGCACCTTGGGTTCAGCTGAAAGTAATTTTTTAGTGAAATAAGTTCTTCCATCCTTCCTGTTTACTCCTCAATACAAGTGTTTAGGGATGGATTTATTACCCAATCTGGAATTTGGATCGAGAGCAGATCCTGAGATTTCCCTGACAAACCTTTATGCAGCTCACCCAGGTGGGCACAGTATACTTGAAGATGATCATCTAGTATTCTTTCTTTTTCTGCCAACTCAGAGATGCTCAGAAACTGGAAAAGGCAACTATGACCAATGTTGCACTTAAATTGGGTTAACTTGGACAGAAATGGGGAGATGACTGATTAAACTTTGATAAGACACATATCATTTCTTTGCATTTGAATATTGATTTCATTAAACTTTATAAATAATTCTTACAAATAAGCAATGTCATGAGTTGAGTTGATTATTGAAGGAAGTATTCGATTTTTCAAAGAATTTTATTGCAGTTTCAAAAAGTACATAAAAGTATCTCAGAGCTATCTGACTTCTGTGTACAACCGAAAGTGGTCAGACTGTTCATCATTCTGAACACAAAGCTTTCAAAATAGTCCAGAATGAGCATGGGACTTAATTTCATTTACTGCTGCAATAACGGTATTTCATAATTTGTGCAGCCAATTAGTTTGGTTGTTTTGCGACAAGATATTACCTGTGATTTGCACAGTGAATAGTAAATATGTTAGGTACAGCTATTTTCAAGAGAGTAATAACCCCATGGTGGCATCTGTCATTGATGGTGTCCCATTGTTGCACAAGCAAGAATGTTAGTAAGAGTAATGTCCTGTTCTTTGAAAAATTGCTCAAAAGCCCGAAATACTGACTCCCCCTTTGTATATGTTTCTAGGCCCCTTACAAATACTTGAATACTTACAGCACTTGAACCTTGCTTTCATTGTCTGTGAAGCGAACAGGTCCATGACGCAAAGATTTGTTACCAGGCAAAGTTAACTCATCTAACTGCAGAGTAAATTCTGTTCTCCTAAGTATGCTACGTAATGTGTCTTCCACGTTTTCAGACATTTCATCTATTTGTCATTGAACAGAATTGTTGCTTTAATTATTTAGTCTTGTAACAAATGCAAAATCATACTCAGCACCTCCCTTATTGTTGGCAGAATCATTTCCTTTCCAATTGTATGGAGATTTCCAGATTTAGCAAAGCAATCCATCACTATTTTGTTGTGAAGTGCTGGCAAATATGTTTTGAAGTGCTTTGAATATCTTTTTTGCTTTATCAAAGTGTATTTCTTTCAATTGTCCATGAAGCCTGGAAGGTCATTTGAAGAAACTTTTTTTTCACACAGCAGACACGTTGGGTGCTGTTTGTTGCTTGGTGCTTGTATAAATCCATATTTCAGATACACCACACTATACTGCCTACACTTCTTTTTCATTTAGCTTGGTTCCGCTATTTTTGTTACAGATTCATGACCATAGTCATTCACTTATTCTTTGAGTTCAATCTCAAGTTCTGCAATCAATAAAGGGGATAGTTATGACATCATCATAGCTCAGGCATAACACAACTCTCTGCCTGAAGGTCCATAAAGTGGGGCAGCAGTATCTCAGTTGGGACATGAAATAGAGAAATGCGGTCAAGACCACTTGAAAAGTCAAATTCTGAACTTTACCCCATTGAATGCCATACTCTAAGTCACAGGAATTAGAGTATGGGAATTTTATTAACTAGTATTGCACTACAGTAGTGATCTGCAATAACACGTGGCCCGGGCCTGGAATTAACATTACAAGGGTGATTGATAAGTTTGTGGCCTAAGGTAGAAGGAGATGAGTTATCCAGCTCTTGTTACATGCACATGTAGTTCAACACTTTGAGTGATTATGCAGTAAGTTTGAAGTTAATAACTCATCAGGGGTGATTGATCAGTTCATGGCCTAAGGTAGAAGGAGATGAGTTAAAACACAAAACTCATGGAGGAGGTTTGTGGTGGAGTGGAACTAGTTAAGCTTCTTGTCGAGAAAGAAGCAGAGAGCTTGAAGGGCTTCATGATAGGGGATTGAAGTGTATAGGGACTGGACATCCATGTTGAAAATAGGTGATCAAGGCAAGGGAACTGGAAGTTGTAGAGGAGATCAAAGTCATGTGCAGTGTTGTGGATGTAGGTAGGAAGTTACTGAACCAAGGGGATAAAATGGAGTCAAGATATATGGACAACTGTCTGCTGATATCTTTTATAAATCTACCAATTCTCATGGCTATCTTGACTACACCTCTTCCCACACTATCTCCTGTAAAAATGCCACTCCCATTTCTCAGTTCCTTTGTCTTCACTCTGTTACCCAGCTGAAGCTTTCCTTTACAGGATATCAGGAACATCCTCCTCCTTCAGATAACGAGGTTTCCATTCTGGCACCATTGATGTTGTTCTCACCCACATCTCCACCATCTCCCGGACATCCATTCTCACCGCCATCTTCCAGCCGCCTTAACAGGAATAATTTCCTCTTGTCCTTACCCACCAACCGATGAGCCTCCACATCCAAACCATCATTCGTTGCAACTTTGCCATCTTCTACAGGACTGTACCACCAAACTTGTATTTACTGCCCCTCCACTGACTCTGTTTTCTGTAGAGATTGATTCCTTTGTGATACCCCCTGTCCATGTGTCTCTCCCAGTAATATCCATCTGGTATCTATCCTGACAAATGGAAGAAGTGCTACACCCCATTCAGGGCCCCAAACAATCTCTCCAGGAGAGGCCACTCTTCACCTACGAATCTGCTGGGCTCGTCTACTGTATCCTGGGCTCCCAATATAGCCTCCTCTACATTGTTGAGACCTAATGTAGATTGGGGGACCACTTCATTGAGCACCTTCACTCCATCTGTAAAAAGCAGGAATTGCTGGTGGCTAAGAAACACACACAAAATGCTGGAAGAACTTAGCAGGCCAGGCAGCGCCTACGAAGAAATAAGTACAGTTGACGTTTCGGGCCGAGACCCTTCGGCAGGTTACTGGTGACCAATCATTTCAATTCTAATCCTCGTTCCCATTCCAACATGTCAGTCCATGGCCTCCTCTACTGCCATGATGAGGCCACGCTCAGGATGGAGGAGCAACATCATATGTTTTGTCCAGGTAACCTCCAATCTGATCATATGAATATCAATTTCTCCAACTTCCGGTAAGTTTCTGAGCCCCCTCCCCCTTCCCTCTTCTTCGTTTCCCCATTCTTGTCCCTTCATACCACTTCTCCTTAGAAACATAGAAAACCTACAGCACAATACAGGCCCTTTGGCCCACAAAGCAGTGCTGAACATGTCCTTACCTTGGAAATTACCCAAGGTTACCCATAGCCCTCTATTTTGCTAAGCTCCATGTACCTATCCAGGAGTCTCTTAAAAGACCCTATCACATCCACCTCCACCACCATCGCCAGCAGCCCATTCCACACACTCACCACTCTCTGCGTAAAAAAAACTTACCCCTGACATCTCCTCTGTACCTTCTTCCAAGTACCTTAAAACTGTGCCCTCTTGTGCTAGTCACTTCAGGCCTGGGAAAAAAGCCTCTGATTATTCCACACGGTCAATGTCTCTCATCATCTTATACACCTCTATCAGGTCACCACTCATCCTCCGTCGCTCCAAGAAGAAAAGACCAAGTTCACTCAACTGTTACGAAGGATGAACAACTCTGATGGGCAGAAGGGTGCAGGGTTGCCCATGTCCCCCTCCCCTGGGAGAATTACAAACCGTTACTGTTGCCATGCTGCTAATGAGAGAGAAAGAGATGGAACAAAAACATACTGGGTCTGGAACATTTGCTTCAGACAAGGGAGAGATAACACCGGGAAAGAGACACTTGTTGTTCCACCATATTATGACTCCTGTAAGACTTATGGCTTCGGAGAAGGATTGTTTACTTGGTACTATTCTGTTCATTAAAATTCCTCAGTGGACAGCCGGAATGGGCTGGTTTGATGGACTAAGCCATTCAAAACTGATTGACACCTGAGACCCCGTGAGTAGGGATAAAAGTGAGGTCTGGGGAGACACCCCTCAGACGCACCAAGAGACACACTAAGAGCACTGCTTAAGTGTTGGGACCCACAAGAAAGTGTGGGGCATCGGAGACCGAACGAAGGATCGGTCAATTTTAACTCACAGTGTTTATAGCGAGGCCGGTGGGGGCTTGTGTGTGTGTCCACCCTTGCCTGGGTGACGAGTCCACCATAGAAGAACGGTCTAGCTAAAGGACAGAGGGGTCATACCTGAATGGCCACAACAGCACATCGACGGATCAAGAACGTAAAGGAAGGTTTGACTGACTGTAGCTGTCACTGTTTGCTTGCCCTCTCTCTCTCTCTCTCTCTCCCTCCAACAGTTATAACAACACATCAACCACAAGAACCAACAACTACCTCAGCCTGTATGAACTGAACTGAACTTTATATTCACATATGACAATTCATTATCCTCTAGACATCGATAGAGCTTGTTTATTATTGATTATTATTATACCCACACTTTTAGGTTTAGTATTGCTAACGTGTATTATCTGTATATTTGCATTGTTGATATTGATTTGTATATTTTACTAATAAACACTGTTTGGAAAATAGTACCAGACTCCAACGGACACTTCTATCTTCGCTGGTAAGACACCCAGTTACGGGGTACATAACACAACTTATTCTCATAAGGCATGCTCCCCAATCCAGGGAACATCCTTGTAAGTCTCCTCTGCATACTTTCTATGGTTTCCACATCCTTCCTGTAGTGAGGCAACCAGAACTGAGCACAGTACTCCAAGTGGGGTGTGACCAGGGTCCTATATAGCTGCAACATTATCTCTTGGTTCTTAAACTCAATCCCATGATTGATGAAGGCCAATACACCGTATGCCTTCTTAACCACAGAGTCAACCTGCACAGCAGCTTTGACTGTCCTATGGACTCGGACCCCAAGATCCCTCTGATCCTCCACACTGCCAAGAGACTTACTATTAATGCTATATTCTGCCATCATATTTGACCTACCAAACCATTCTTTGCCTTCCGTGGGCAAGCCAGTTTTGGATCCACAAAGCAATGTCCCCTTGGATCCCGTGCCTCCTTACTTTCTCAATAAGCCTTGCATGGGGTACCTTATCAAATGCTTCGCATAAATCAATGGAATGCCTTGCTGAAAACCTTACCTGCCTATCGCCTGCCCTTGATGCCCATTTACCTTTCCTTTCTCCCATTGTATACTCACCTCTCTTATAACAGGTGCTGCCTGACATGCTGAGTTCCTCCAGCATTTTATGCATGTTGCTCTGGATTTCCAGTATGTGCAGTATCTCTTGTGTTTATCGTGTGTAGATGAATCTGAAAGATTTCCAGACAATACTGGTGTCGCTGAAGTGGACTGGCAGGAATTGCGACCAGCAACTTGACTCAGGAGAGTTTTATTTAGCATATTTTTTCTTGGAATTCAGGCATCAACAACAAGGCTAGCAGCTTTTGACCATCTCAAATTGGTAATTGTGAGCAGCCTTCTGCTTACTCTAGTCCTTCTGGTAAATGTACTCCCTATGAGCTTGAGGAAGGAATTTCAGGAATTTGGTGCAGTCATAATGAAGGAAATACTAACTTATTTCCAAATCATGATGGTATGAGATTTAGAATGGGAAGTGTAGGGGGTGGTGGTCATCAGTACTTGCTAACCTTGATGGTTGAGATCATGGCTTTGGGAGGTGTAGCTGGGTGACTAACTGGATTGAATGTACTTGGTAGACACTGTAGTCATTCTGCACAGTGGAGTGATAAGCTTAAATTGGTGAGTTAAAAGTCAAAGTAAACTTAAATTAAATTTATGTTACCGTATACTACCTCAAGATTCATTTTCTTTCAGTCATTCACAGGAAAATAAAGAAATTCAATAGAATTTGTGAAAAACTATACATAAATAAAAAATAACGGACAATCATCATGCAAAAGAAGACAAATTGTGCAAATGAAAATGTGGAATCAGTTCAGAGTTGAGGTGAGTAAAGTCATCCATGTTAGTTAAGAAGCCTGATTGTTTTAGGATAATAATTGGTCCTGAAGCTAGTGGTGTGGGACGTAAGGCCCCTGTACCTCATACCTGAGGGTAATAACAAGAAACGAGTATGGCTTTGATGGTTGTTGTTCTTGATGATGAATGTGGCTTTCTTGTGACAACACTCCTTGTAAATATATTCAGTAGTGGGAAGGGTGATGTCTGTTTTGAATTGGGCTGTATCCACCACTCTCAGAAGTCTTTTCTGTTCCTGAGCTTTGGTGATTCCAATGTGATACAATCACATAGGATACTCTACATGATGTATCTATAGGAGTCCATCAGTTTAAGATAACATGCTGAATCTATGCAAACTTCTCAGAAAGCAGAAGTGCTGATGTGCCGCCTTTGTATTGATACATGCATGGTGGTCCCAGGGCAGATCCTCTGATTTGATAATGCCAAGGAAGTTAAAGTTACTGACTCTCTCCACTTCTGATCCCTAATGAGGAATGGCTCATGGACCTTCAAGTACTTTGTCCTGTAACCAATAATCAACTCTTTGGCTTTGTGGATGTTGAGTGAGAGGTTGTGTTGTGGCACTCTTCAACCAGATTTTCAATCTACCTTCTATATGCTAATTCATTACCACATTTGATTTGACCAACAACAGTGCTTGTCAGCAATCCTCAATATGGCACTGGAGCTGAACTTAGTCTCACAGTATAAAGTGAGTAGAGTAGGGGGCTAAGCACACAGCCTTGTAGTGCACCTGTGCTGATGGTGATTGTGGAGAAGATGCTGTTGTCAACCTGTACTGACTGGGGAGTGCAAGTGAGGAAATTAAGAAGCCATCTGCACAGAGAAGTACTGAGGCACTTGCAAGGTCATCTGCAAAGTCAAGTTCTTCCAAAGTAGAATAGAGGGTCCACTTAATGTTTCTCTACTTATCCTTTGTTGTTTGCCTCATAACCCAGTCAATCACTAGGTTAGACAATATCACTGACATCACACAGCTTTGCCTCACTCTTGTCTTGACTTCAAAATTCAAGTTACTGCCCGAACTGTGCAGGTGAAGTTAGCATAGAAGCTCTGGATAAGCTGCACAATTTTAGAATGGATCTTATTTAATTTTAGAATTTGCCAGAAGCTCTTTGTATGGATGCTATCAAAATAAATAGGTCCAATTACTAGAGTGAGGCTGAATTTGTTGTAATCAAATCTCATTGAGAATTGGCCATTTCAACAACATACTTTAAAAGGAAAGGGATATTTGTTCTTGATTAATGAGAAATTAAAATTAAAAAGCACCAGAAGGTGGAATTTTGAAATAATAAAAATAACATGTGTTGGAAATATTCAACTAATTGACGTGATGAAAGATTATTGCCTGAAACTCTGCTTCTATATCAACAGAATGCTACTGGACCTTCCGAGCATTACCTGATAGATTTAACAATTTACTGCACGCTATTGTTGTAATATAGGGCATTTACACAAGACATCCAGAACGATGCAGATGACCTTGCATTATTATCACATATACACAGCACATGCAAGGGAAAACAACACCTGTGTACCTTTGGTAGACACTCAATGTCAATGCCCTCTCCTCCTCCCATCAAGGCATATGCTGTCAGATTTACCTACCTGGGTAGCGTCATTCAGCAGAATGGTGGGACCAAGGATGACATCAGCAAAGCTGGAAATGCATTTGGAACAATTTCCAACACATGGGGTCAAACCAAGTGTAATGTCCACAACAAGGTGAAGCTGTATCAGAGTTTTGTTCTGTTCACACTCTTGTATGGGTCAGAATACTGGAGAGACCTTGCAAAGCTATCATGATTTCACACCATGAGCCTCCAGATGTTCTTTTGTATCTCCTGGTCAAGAAAGATCTTCAACCATGCCTCACTCCTTCAGTGTCATCAAGGGGACATGGCTACAATCAGCATGAGGAAATGCTGGAGATAGATTGGGTGCATGATGAGAAGAGAAGCCAACTCCATCATCAAGACAGCACTTCACTGGATCCCTGAAGACTGGAGAAAATGCAGGAGACCAAAGACAACTTGGCACTGTACTGAGGCAGAAATTAAGACCCAGAGCATAGCTGGGACACAATAGAGAAGATGGTCAAGAACTGACTGAGATGATGGACCCAGATTGCTACCTTAAACAGTTGATGTAATGGGCTGTAAGTAAATAACACATAGTTTTATGCACAAATATGTATAAAAACCTTGCTGCACATGTTTTAACAGGTTGAAAGAAAGACTCTTATTAATGGAAACCTGAAATAGAAGAGAAAAACAAAATGTCTGTGGGGAACAAGAAAGAGTTAACATTTCAGATCAATTTCCTTTTGTCAAAACACTGATTTCCTGTTGGAAACCTGTCCATTGTGATAATTGGACCAGGTACTTCCTGATGCAATTCATCATAGTGCTACTGGTTTTTCTCAGGCTTCCTTTGCTCACATAATGACATCATAAATGTTCATCACACTCAACTCTGTTTTATTGACAAAAATTGGAATAATAATGTGAAGTTTACAATTCTTAACAAAAGAAATGGGAAATCTCCTCAGCGAGTGAATTAAGAGGTCTCACCAGAACATCTATTTGTATGCGTATGAATTTTCATACCTGACCTATTAACACTCAGGGCATTTAACGTATATTACTGATCCCACCGTGCTTAGCACTGCAGTGCACAACAGAGATACAGGCAGCAATCTCTGCAGAGAGATGATCTTATGTCTTGGTGCCACTCTTGGCATAAGTTTCCACTTATACCAAAGGTGAAAACTGAGGTAAATATAGTAAGAACTGGGAAAATCAGGAAGAGAAAGAAAGAAAAGGTATGAGGGGAAGCAGTTAGCTGGAAGTTTGAGAATGGAATGCTTACATCATTGGGTTGTAAACTCCAACTTTTGGTAAATTGTTCCCCTCTGATCCTTTTTCTTTTATCCTCTTGAGATACTCAGTTCTTCTGACACTCACCCCAGCTCCCATTACCCTGCTTTCACCCATTACATCTGTTCATGTCTTTGTCTACCCTTACCAATGTTAATCAATGCACCATCGAAAGCATCTACCTTGATCTTTCCTCTGATTGGTTTTTAAAGTTGCACCTACCAGCCTTCTCCTTCCCACCCTCCCCCCACCTTCTTTATAGGGCCCCTGCCCCCTCCCTCTTCAGTCCTGACGAAGGGTATCGGCCCGAAACGTTGACTGTTCGTTTCCACCGATGCTGCCCGACCTGCTGAGTTCCTCCAGCGTGTTTGTACATGTTGATTTGATCACAGCATCTGCAGTGTGCTCTGTGTTAACTGGTATGGCAACTGCTCTGCCTGTGTCTGCACATCACACAAGCCATATTCCCCTCCATGGACACGTTCACTGTAAAGCAGCCAGCATAATCAATGATCCCACCCGTCCCAGATGTTCTTTCTTCTCCTCTCTCGCATCAGGCAGAACGTACAGCAGTCTGAAAGCATGTACTGCCATGCTCAAGGACAACTTCTACCCCACTATTATTAAATTGCCCTCTGGTATGTTAAGGATGGATTCTTGATCTCATAATCTACCTCGTTATGATAATTTGCCTTATTGTCTACTTTCACTGCACTTTCTCTGTAACTGTTATACTTCATTCTGCATTCTGTTATCGCTTTATCTTGTACTACCTCAGTGCATTGTGTAATGAATTGATTTATATGAACAGTATGCAAGTCTTGCTTTTCACTGTACCTTGGTACTGGAGAAAATAATGAAGCAGTTCCAATTCCAATTCATCCCACTGATTTCCCTCCTCCACTTCTTGATTCCATGCTCCACGTTCCTCTCCTATCAGATTTAATTAAAAAGCATATTACTTAAATGGTGAGGAACTGCAGTACTTTGAGAAACAGAGGGTTCAGGGTGTCTTAAAGCATGATTTGCATTAGATTAGTTACAGGTACAGCAAGTAATTAGAAAGCTTGCAAAATGTTTTTGTGAAGGGCATTTAAATTAAAATTAGGAAGGTTATATTTAAGTTACAAAGTGCATTGGTGAGACCACATCTGAACTAATTTGTACAGTATTGGTTTTGTTATTTACATTGGTATGCAAATTTGTTGGAACGTTCTGAGAGAGTTTACTTTAAATTGGCGGCTTGTTCTTTGAGGATAAATTGGACTAGTTAGACTTATATTCAGTGCACTACCTCTGCACTGCCTCCAAAGGAAATATATTCTTCCTCAAATAAGGAGACCAGAACTGTACGCAGTACTCTGTACATTTGCAGCATTACCTCCCTGCTCTTACATACAATCCCTCTAGCAATGAAGGTCAACATCCCAATTGCCTTCTTGACAGCCTGCTGCACCTGCAAACTTTTGTGATTCATGCTCAAGCACTCCCAAATTCCCTACCCTAACTGAACAGCATCCACTATTTGAGATAGAGAGTTCCAGAGACTTACAACCAGCTAAAAGAAAAGAATATCACTTCATATCTGTTCAGATGGACTGACCCTAATCTTTCAACAACACCTAATTCTAGGTTCACCTACAAGAGGAAGCATTCTCTCCCTAACCGTCTTGTAAAAACTCCTCAGGATCTTATGCATTTCAATCAAGCCATTTCTCCCTTTTCTAAACTTCCTCTATACTCTCAGTTAACCCTGACTTTCATCAGCCCAGCCCCACTCTGTCTGGACTTGCATGAGGAAATTTTTGTTTCTCTATCTTTGTCTAATGAAGATATTTCAAGAGGATGAACAATTAATTATCTATTTTGTTTGCTTCAATTAAAACAAATCAATTTGAAAACAGGGATCAATAGTAGAGAGATTTTGTCAACTTGTTCACTTTCTTATAACATGGCTGTGACACTATCAATTAAATTAGAATCCAAAGGCTCTTAACTTTGGGTTACATTATGAGATTAAAAATGTTGTCCAGAAACTCTGCCATGTTGAGGAAGAAGTGCTGAAATAATTTTGTATGGAGGGTGCACATATACTATTGCAGCCCTGTACTACACAATTCCACTTTTGAAGAAGACCAACAATTTGTCCACCATAGAGCATATCCTAAATCTATAACATTTACTAACTTCCTTCTTCTGCTCATTTTCTATTGTAGAGAAAGGTTGGGGTAGGGGGTGTTACAAGGAAGCAATCAGGCAAGTTAAGACAAGTTACTGTGAGTATGAGTTAGTTCTTAGTGGGGAGATCCCTTGAACATCTGTGTCAATAGCATTACTTTCCCCCTTCTGGTCAGTTGCTGCTACTTCTGCAGGTGAAAGAAGTTCCTTGTCAGAGTGTGATGTGGCTGGAATGGTTAAACAGTTAGAAGTGTTTTAGAGAACTGGAGGGTGTTTATGAAACAAATACAGTATTTGGGGGCACTGGAACCTGCCATTGGTAGGTATGGGGTAAAACAATAAAGAACTGAGCACATCTGAAGCTAACTGATGGGGTATAGTTGATGAAGATGCCTTGATTGTCATTTAATTTCCTCCTGCACTCCTCCCAAGCTGTCATTGCTTAACTCCAAGCATTTATTTCTGACACAGCTCTTAATTCCTTGCACAAAAATACATCTTTCCTTCTCTACCACATCAAACTCCCTTGGAAGCCAATCCCTCCTACTTTGTTTTCACACTTTCCCCAAAAGATTTCACATGTACCACCATCTGCCACAAAGAATCTCTCCTATAATAGGTGCATACTGGCTCTAACAATACTGGCTGAATTTAGCCGCTCATGTTATAGGCCACCTGATAATATTGCCAGCCAATCAACAATGGAGTTCGCACTCACTGCAGACTAAAAGATCATCAAAACCAACAGGAATTAATCACATATGTGAATTATCTGTCCCAGGAGAATATCTAATTAAATCTGTTAGTGACAGAAGGCTCTACCAGGATGTTAGATTGGAGACAGTTATCTGGAAGGTATTGAAATAATGTAGTATAAAACTGCACAAAGGTGAGGACTTACCCTTCATACAATGCAGTCATTATCTATTGAAATGATTCAACAGGTGTAAAGAGAAAATAGTTACTTATAAAGGAAAAGTGTGCCTAATTTCACCACTGAATTACCTGGCTGCAAATTGACGATTGTGCCTAACTTTGTATTGTATCCTTCCAACAGAAGAAATAGATTCTCTGGATCCGTCTGAGAGAATGTTCTTAACATTTTGAGCACCTCAGTTAGAATATCCTACAATCTTCTAAATTAAAGAAAAAATAAATTTATTTTATGCCTGCAATTGAAAATGTTTGTTACTATTAACACCAATAACAGGCTAAACAAAACATAGTTGGGCAATTCATAATCCTGCCCCTCCTGCAACTCTCACTAATGGCTACAATGATATAATAATACTTGTGCTGATCCATGCTCTAAGCTTATCTGCCTTTCCTACAGTACTCCTAGTATTTAAATATATGCAGCTCAGAACATTAGTCCCACCGTGCTCAACATTTTGATTGCTGACCTTGAATGTAGACGTAACCATATCTTTCTCCACAACCACACCACTATCTGTTCTGGCTCTAGTTTAAATACCCCTTAAAGTAAAAAAAAGAAAGTAATGCTGTTTTCTGTTTTTTTTCCTACTCTATATTCATATTAGGAACAAACAGCATAAGCAATTGCAAAGATTCCTGAGCCAATTAGAGCACTCTTACTGATTCACTAGCCTTGTACAACATAAGGATGCAAAAGCAAATCTTTAATTGTACTCCTTCAAGAGAAATTCCATCCTACCCTTTGGTGTAGCAAAGTGATAATTAATTATTCTGTTTTATATATATATGAATGACAATTTTTTTTAGGAAGCAATAACCAATGGCAACATGTTTTCCGAAGCTTTCTTGTCCTTACATACCACCTCATGAGCCTTTGCATCCAGCACATCATCCTCCACAATTTCCTCCATCTTCAATGGGATCCCACTATCAAATACTGTACATCTTTAAACCCACCCTCAACTCTCTGCCTCTCTCCATTATTCCCTTGACCAATTTTCTCTCTCCACTGAGCTCCTTCCTGACATTTAACCCGCAAGCAGCATAACAGTTACACCTACCCATTCACCTCCTCCTTTACCACCATTCACGCCCAACAGTTCTTCCAGCTGAGGCAACTTCACCTGAAAATCTATCGGGGTCATCTACTGGATATGGTGTTCCCAATGCAGCCTCCAATGCATCAGAGACTGACATCATTTTGTCAAGCACCTTAGCTCTGTCCAAAACAGGGAGGATTTCCCAGTGTCCAATCACTTTACATCCAATCCTCATTCCCATTCTGATTTGTGGGCCCATGGCCACATCTGCTGATGAAACTGCTGTCAGGTTGGAAGAGCAACAACTCATATTCCGTTTAGTTAGCCTCCAAACTGACAGCATGAATATCGATTTCTCCAACTTCTGAAATCTCTCCCTCCTTCCACTACTAACCTTTTCCCTTCCCATTTCTGGCTCCCCCTTACATGAGAACATAAGAATATGAGCAGGAGTAGGCTATCTGGCCAGTTGAACCTGCTCTGCCATTCAATAAAATCCTGGATGATCTGGCCATGGACTAATCTCCACCACCTGCCCTTTCCCCATAACCTTTAATTCCCCTACTATGCAAAATTCTATCCAATCTTCTCTTTAAATATATTTACTGAGGTGCCCTCCACTGCTTCATCGGGCAGATAATTCGACAGGTTTGCACCCTCTGGGAAAAGCAGTTCGTCCTCATCCCCATCTTAAATCTACTTCCCTGAATCTTGAGGCTATCTTCCTTAGTTCTAGTCTCACCTATCGGTGGAAACAACTTTCTTGCCTATATCTTATGTATCCCTTTCACAATTTTATATGTTTCTATAAGATTTCCTCTCATTCTTCTGAATTCCAGCGAGTACAGTCCCAGGTGACTCAATCTCTCCTCATAGTCTAACCCCCTCATCTCTGAAATCAACCTGGTCAACTACCTCTGCACTGCCTCCAAAGGAAATATATCCTTCCTCAAATAAGGAGACCAGAACTGTACGCAGTACCCTGTACTTTTGCAGCATTACCTCCCTGCTCTTACATACAATCCCTCTAGCAATGAAGGTCAACATCCCATTTGCCTTCTTGACAGCCTGCTGCACCTGCAAACTAACCTTTTGTGATTCATGCTCAAGCACTCCCAAATTCCTCTGCACAGCAGCAGGCTGTAAATTTTTACCATTTAAATAATAATCTGCTCTTCCAGTTTTCCTTCCAAAGTGAATGACCTCACATTTACCAATATTATATTCCATCTTCTGGACCCTTGCCCACTCACTTAACCTATCTGTATCATTTGAAAACTTAGATACACTACACTCGGTCCCCTCTTCCAAATTGTAAATGTATATTTTGAATAGTTGCAAGCCCAGCACCGACCCCTGTGGTACACCACTAACCACTGATTGCCAACCAGAGTAACACCCATGTATCCCAACTCTCTGCTTTCTATTAGTTAACCAATTGTCTATCCATGCTCATGCACCACCCCCAGAGCTATTCATCATTATCTTCTGGATAATTATTTTATGTGGCACCTTATGGAACCCCTTCTGGAAATCCAAGTAAATGTCATTCATCTGTTCCCCTCTACCCACTGCACTCATTATATCCTCAAAGAAATCCAGAAAGTTTGTCAAACAGGACCTGTCTTTGCTGAATCCATGCTGTGTCTGCCTGATGGATCCATTTCTTTCCAGATGCCTCCCTATTTCTTCTTTAATGATAGCTTCAAGCATTTTCCCAACTACAGATGTTAAATTAACTGGCCTATAGTTACCTGCCTTTTGCCTACATCCTTTTTTGAATAGTGGCATGACATTCACTGTTTTCTATTCCACTGGGACCTGCCCAGGGTCCAGAGAATTTTTGTAAATTATTACAAAAGCCTCTACTGTAACTTCTGCCATTTCTTTCAATACCCTGGGATGCATTCCATCAGGACCAGGGGACTTATCTGTCTTCAGGCCTACAAGTTTGCGCTGCACTACCTCTTTAGTGATAGCTATTGTATCGACGTCCTCACCTCCCATCACATCAATAACATCTCTCGTTGGTATGTCAGATGTGTCCTCCACCGTGAAGACCGACACAAAATAGTAATCAAAGCCTCTGCCATTTCCTCATTATCCAGTATCAATTCCCCCTTCTCGTCCTCCAAGGGACCTACGTTCAATTTAGCCACCCTTTTCTGCTTTATATAATTATTTAAAAAATTACTATCTGTTTTTTATATTTTTTGTGTTTGTCTGTTTTCATAATCTATCTTCTCTTTCTTTATTGCTCACTTAGTTGTTCTTTGTTTCTTTTTAAGGTTTTCCCAATCTTCCAGTTTCCTGTTACTCTTGGTGACATTGTATGCACGAGCTTTTAGTTCAATGCCTTCTTTTATTTCCTTAGTTATCCAAGGCTGGCACTCCCCAGCCTTACTGCCAGTGCTTTTAACTGGAATATACTTTTGGTGAACACTATGAAAAATTTCTTTGAAAGTCTTTGACTATACCTCAATCATCCCACCATGTAGCCTGTGTTCCTAGTCTACACTAGCCAAATCCTCCCTCATCTCATTGTAGTCTCCGTTGTTCAGGCTTTATACACTGGTTTTCGATTGAACTATTGCACCATCCATTTGTATGAGAAACTCAGTCACACTGTGATCACTCTTTCCACAAGGATCCCTAACTACAAGATCGCTAATTTTACCTGACTCATTGCACAGGACCAGATCTAAGATAGCACGTTACCTTGTAGGTTCAGTAACATCCTGTTCAAGAAAGCCATCAAGGATGTATTCTATGAAGTCCTCCTCAAGACTCCCTCGAGCAACTTGATTCACCCAACTGATGTTCAAGTTAAAGTCTCCCATGATAAATGCTGTTCCATTCTTACACGCCTCAGATATTTCTCTGTTTATTGCCTGTGCCACTGTAATGTTATTATTCGGTGGCCGATAGACAACTCCCACCAGTGATTTTTTTCCCTTTACTATTCCTAACCTCTTCCCAGATGGATTCAACATTCTGCTCCTTAGATCTTATATAATCTCTCAATATCACCCAGATCTCATCCTTAATTAAGAGCACTACCCCACCTCATTACCTTCCTGCCTATCCCTCTGTTTTACCTGATATTCTTAGATATTTAATTCCCAATCCTCTCCACCTTGCAACCATGTTTCTGTAATGGCCACTAAATCATACCCCTTTGTACTGATTTGTGGCATAAGTTCGCTGACCTTATTTTGAATACTGCGGGCATTCAGATAAAGTGCCCTTACACTCATTGTGGTTTTAAAATCTAGTAATCTTTTTCTCTTTTGCACTTGACTTTTCTTTCCTCCACTCTTACTTCTCTGTTTTTTAACTTTTGCTTTTAATCTTTATCCACACTTTTCTTTTTTTACTTTATTCATATTTCTCCAATCTCTTGAACTACCCCCCCCCCACACTATTTAGCTTAAAGCCCTACCCACAGCCCTAGTTATGCAATTTGTTAGGATCCAGGTCCCATCATGGTTCAGGTGGCGCCCGTCCCATTGGTACAGCTCCTTCCTTCCCCAATGCTGGTGCCAATTTCCCATAAATTCAAACTCACTTCTCCCAAACTAATCCTTGAGCCACACATTTAACTCTATACCAATTTGCACATGGCTCAGGTAGTAATCCAGAGATTGCCACCTTTTTAGTTCTGCTTTTTAATTTAGTCCCTAGCTGCTTAAATTCCCTCATCAGAACCTCCTTCCTCATTCTACCTATGTTGTTGGTACCCACATGGACCACTGGATCTTCCCCCTCCTACTGCAAATTCCTCTGCAGGTCAGATAAGGTGTTCCAAACCCGGGCACCAGGCAGGCAACAGAGCCTTCAGGACACACTATCCTCACAACAGAGAACTCTGTCTATTCCCCTGATTATACTATCCCCAATCACCACTACATTTCTCTTCTCTCTCACTCTTGAATGACTCCCTGAACTAAGGTGCCACCGTTAGGTTGCTCATCCTTCCTACGGCCCCCACTCTCATCCACACAGGGAGCAAGAATTCTCAAACCTATTGGACAAGCTCAAGGGCTGAGAGACTCCTCCAGTACTGTCTCTTGGATCCCACAACCCGCTTTACTCATAGTCACACGGTCTTGTCCTTGACCACAGACCGAATTTTAGGCAGCTAATCTAATGGGTATGACTACCTCCTGAAACGGAGGTTCCAGGTAACTCTCCCCTTCCCTGATGCACCGCAGTGTTTGAAGCTCAGATTTCAGATCATCAACTTGGAGCCTGAGTTCCTCGAGCAGCCAACACTTGCTGCAGATATGGTCACTAGGAACCATAATGGGATCCACCAGCTCCCACATCATGCAGTTACAGCACATCACCTGATCCTGCAACAACACTACATTATTTAATTAGTTGTAATTTAGTGACTTTTTATTTAACTATTACAAAAGCCTTGCCTGCTACTTACCTGTGCCTCCCCGCCAAAGTCTCAAGTTCCCACTCCTACACTGGTCCACTCACACAATGGACACTCTGCTCTGACCCTGCCTTACCCTTATTTACTTTTATTTGCGCTTGCTAATGAATCGCAAGTCAATTGGTCTGCTGTTAATGCTCCAAGCCCTGCAAATCGCTCCCTTTTTTAAACTCTTCTCCCCAACCTGTGCAAACCTTCCTCTGTCTGTGAATCCATTGGTTTACTGCTAATGCAGATTACTCCTTCTCTTCTCCTCACCTGCCTATCACGTACCCTTTGGTGTCTTCTCTTTCCTCTTTTCCTGTGGTCCACTCTTCTGTCCTAACAGATACCTTCTTCTACCTTTTCCACATGTCACCTCCCAGCTTCTCACTTTATCACTCCCCTCCCTGCCCATTTACCTACCTTCCCCTTCATCTGGATTTATCAATCACCTTCTAGCTTGTACTCCTTCTCCATCCCAGTCCTTCCGATTCTGCCTTCTTCCCCCTTCCTTTCCTGTCCTGATAAAACATCACGGCCCAAAATGTTGACTCTATTCCTCTCCATAAATGGAGAGGAACTGACCAGCTGAGTTCCTCCAGCACTTTGTCTGTGTTACTGCAGATTATCTGATAGTTTATTGCAGTCTTTCAACTGGTGAGTAACTATAATATCTGAGGCCCTGATGTCTTCATTGCTTATTGGACTTACATAAGAACATAAGAAATAGGAGCAGGAGTAGGCCAGCTGGCCAGTTGAACCTGCTTTGCCATTCAATAAGATCATGGCTGATCTGGCCATGGACTAATCTCCACCTACCTGCCCTTTCCCCATAAACCCTTAACTCCCCTACTATGTAAAAAATCTATCCAACCTTGTTTTAAGTATATTTACTGAGGTAGCCTCCACTGCTTCATTGGGCAGAGAATGCCACAGATCCACCACTCTCTGGAAAAGCAGTTCCTCCTCATCTCCATCCTAAATCTACTTCCCTAAATCCTGAAGCTATGTCCCTTAGTTCTAGTCTCACCTATCAATGGAAGCAATTTTCTTGCCTCTATATTATCTATCCCATTCATAATTTTATATGTTTCTATAAGATCGCCTCTCATTCTTCTGAATCCCAGCGAATGCAGCCCCAGGCGACTCGATCTCTCCTCATGGTCTAACCCCCTCATCTCCGGAATCAACTTGGTGAACTTGTGGCTTCCAGCTGGTTATTCAGCAAGTGGACTGTTAGTGTTGAACTGTGCTAGAAAAGAATTGTAATTTACAGAACTTTGAACAACAGGAGCTCAGAAGGTCAACGATGTAGGTTAGTGCATCTGATTTGCATCTTACATAATTTTCAAATTAGAACTAAATTATAAAATGTTCCTAGACAGAAAATGACATGGCTATTATTCAGATCCAGACCAACCTCAGAGGACAAACTTGTTGTTGATGGAGTTGGATTATATGCATAATAATTTTTTTTTGCCCTTGAAATTTGTTTTCATGGTTATCCCATTTCAGCTGGGTGGTTGGCTTTGGCCTTTTGTGTTGCAGTGCAATTGACATCTTTTGCAGGACTTAAGACTGATGATTGCCTTCTGTAGATGCTACCAGAGTGAATTACGTTTTAATGGCATTGGTCAACATGTTCTGTGGAGTGGTTTTTGTCACTTTTTACTTTCAAAAAATGTGGTATTTGTTATCTTCACTATTTTGCATAAAATTCTATCTTTTTGAAATGTGGCTTAAAGAGCCATTTCTTGAATATGAGTTTACAATGAGTATAGTCCTGCATCTCTGTATTGGTTTATCTGACAGCAGCTTATAAGGGGAAAACAGGCAGAAAGAATTGTACACCTTCTAGGGAGCTGACTTGATACTCTAAGTAAAGCACTACCAGCATACTAAACTGTTATATCAAGAGACTTTGCTTCATAAGTGAATGCATCAGTTTGTAATACTGTATTGACGAGATGACAAAGGACAGAACAGTCAATACAGCAAAGAAGCTTGTTAGATTTACTTTTGTGACATGGTTTGAATTAAGTTTTCTGTGTTTATTCCAGATATTAACTTAGGAAATAGTGAGAAAGTTGAAGCCAGACAGCCACCTTAAACAGCCATGAATTTCTTCCCTAGTTTTTTCTTTTCTGCTTTGAAGAATTGCAACACACAGTGGTTTATGGGATTTCTTAGGTGCCATCAATCCTTTAACACTGTCCAAGTAATCCCTCTTTATATTTAATCATATGCAATGATTGCCTGACAATATTCATTTGCAAGGACCACCATAATCGTGTGTGCTCTTGTACTCATTCAAGTAACTAGTAAATTTAGGTGCTGATTTTTTTCCCTCTCCTTTCTGAAGAGACTGTGAGTTTAACATTAATCAATTTAGAGAAGTCTGTGATTGAACCTGATTCCAAAGTCAAATTTATCAGAATTAGATTTATTATCATTGACTTATATGACAGGAAGTTTATTACTTACTAGCAGCAAAGACATAAAAATACTGTAAATTACAGAAAACACAGTGCAAAAACAAAATATTAAGGTAATGTTTATGGACCATTCAGAAATCTGGTGGTGAAGAAGAATCTGAGCCTGAGTGTGGGTTCTCAAACTCATGTACCTCTTCCCCAATGGTAGTAACAAGAGGAGGGCATTCCCAGATGATGAGGGTGTGGAATGTCATCTTCTTGAGGTACCTCCTCATGAAGATTTCATCAATGATGAAATTTCAATGATGAAACCAATGATGGTTATGTCCATGATAGAGCTGGTTGAGTCTCAAATCCCATACATTTGGGTCTCCATACCAAGCTGCAATGCAACCAGTCAGGCCTATATAGGAAATCCCTGTCACCTATGAAGCTGAAAAATTTAACAATATAGGTAATGTTAATTTATGAATTGTAATAGTTTGATTTGATTGTTAAGAAATTTGTGATGTTTCCACAATGTACATTCTGTAGTAATTGTATTCTTAGTAACCGTGGTTAGCTTTCCAGAACAACTCTCTTAATGTTTCGAAGGAAAATAAGCCAAAGTTGAGAATTCTGAAGGTTAAAAAGAAGATTCAATTGAACATGCAGCCAGTCTTAAGCAAAGGTACAAAGTACAAAGACGATCCATCAGCAACAGAGAAGAGCAAAAAGCAGTTTGACATTTCCGAAAGACCAGCACCAGAAATGAGTGCTGTCATAGTTGACTTGTCCAATAACAGGAAATCACTGAATCTAATCACAGTGTTAAATGACCCATGCATTTGCTTAGGTCAGAATAAAAGGAGCCCACAAAAAGCCAGTAAATGTTCTCGTGTATAAGTTATTTCCTTGTCCTCGGAAACTGTTCATAAACAGATTTATTGAACTTTTCTTTATCTCAGCTTTATTACACAGCTGACTGAGTCACCTGCCCTAAAGCAGTGAGACAAGCTATAGCATCTGTAGAATATACCTATGGATCTTATAATCTAACATTCCTTGTGTTATAAATACACTATATACTGCACACTTTATATCTGGAGGATGATTCAATTCTCAGCTATGCCCTATAGCTATGCATGAAATTACTTCCTCCCCCATTATTGTTTTCAGACCACCAAATCTTAATCTCAACCGGACTTTGAATCAGATATCCAGCTTACCTTGTGTATCAATTTCCATGCCACCATTACGGAGAACAAGAAGAGATAGCATATAAATCTGAGGTGAATGTGACTGTGTGGCAGAAAAGATTACCCAACAATGCAAAATGTGTGATGAAGATGCCACAGTTGACTGAGGCAGCATGGGATTGGGGACAATCAGGACAGTTATCATTCAATGTAGCTATAGACATCGCTGCTGAAGCAGCAGGAAAATGGAGAAAGCAGTTATATCACATCGATACATTATCCAGTGCATAAGTCACCGTGGAGTTCATGACCTATAGAAGATGCCAAGATTGACTGCATTGATTAATAAGAAAGGCTGTCAGTTACTTAAGGAAAGCAGTGGTCATCTGTAATTCCAGTTGCATGAAGCTATATATAAATGCAAAGAAATTGGCAGCCACCATAATGTTTTCATTCTGAACTTCCATGGCCTTGTGTCCCTCATCTGCAGAACATCTTTGGAAGCAAAATATATTTCCTAAAATTGCAGTTCGCACAGAGTCATACTAGTGCATAGAATATAATGAGTAATGCACTACTCAGCACAGAAACTTGTGTTAGAGGACATTAAGACCAATGAAGCACTGATTTCAGTGTCTGAGCAGATCAAGAAAAGATGAGGAGGCTATCTTCAGAGCACTAGGATCCCAGTCATGTGCTGTACCAACCAGCACTTACACTAAAGGAAGGCCAGTTCTGCTAACGGAAAGTTAGTGAAGAGCTCAAAACATAGAAACAAAAAAATCTACAGCACATTGCAGACCCTTCAGCCCATGATGTTGTGCAGACCATGAAACCTACTTTAGAAACTGCTAGAATTTCCCTACCGCACAGCCCTCTATTTTTCTAAGCTCCATGTACCTATCTAAGAGTCTCTATCTGCCTCTATCACCTTCACTGGCAGTGGATTCCATGCACCCACCTCTCTCTGTGTGAAAAACTTACCCCTAACATCTCTCTTGTACGTACTTCCAAGCACCATAAAACTATGCCCCCTTGTGTTAGCCATTTCAGGCTTGGGATAAAGCCATTGATCCACGCAATCAATGCCTCTCATCATCTTATACACCTCTATCAGGTCACCTCTCATACTCTGTCACTCCAAGGAGAAAAGGCCAAGTTCACTCAACCTATTCTCGTAAGGCATGCTCTTCATTCCAGGCAACATCCTAGAAAAATCTGTGCACTCTCTCTATGGTATCCACATCCTTTCTGTACTGAAGTGACCAGAACTGAACATAGTACTCCCAGTGGGGTCTAACTAAGGTCTTATATAGCTGTAACATTACCTCATGGCTCTTGAATTCAGTCCCACAATTGATGAAGGCCAACACACCACATGCCTTCTTAACGACACTGTCAACCTGCGCAGCAGCTTTGAATATCCTTTAGGCACAGACCCCAAGATCTTGCTGATCCTCCACACTGCAAAGAATCTTATCATTAATATTATGTTCTGTCTTCAAATTTTACCTACCGAAAAGAACCACTTCACACTCACCTGGGTTGAACTCCATCTGCCACTTCTCAGCCCATTTCCGCATCCTATTGATGTTACACTGTAACCTCTGACAATCCTCCAGACTATCCACAACACACCCAACCTTTGTGTTATCAGCAAACTTACTAACCCATCCCTCTACTTCCTCATCCAGGTCATTTATAAAAATCACAAAACAGAGGGGTCCCAGAACAGATCCCTGTGGAGCACCACTGGTCACCATCCTCCATACAGAATATGAACCACCTACAAACACCCTTTGCCTTCTGTGGTCAAGCCAGTTATGGATCCACAAAACAAGGTCTCCTTGGATCCCATGTCTTATTACTTTCTGAATGAGCCTTGCATGGGGAGCCCTATCAAATGCCTTACTGAAATCCATATACACTACATCCACTGCTCTACCTTCATCAATGTTCAGTACAGTACATTACACAATCATCTGTAACCCTTGAAGTTACTACCAAACTAAGCAAGAGACAAAGAGCAGCCCGCAAAGCCTCAGTAGGCCTCAGCAGGCCTGTTCCAGTGTTTATGCACAGTTTGTATAAACTCATAGAAAAGAATCTGTATACTTTATTACTATGAGAGTTTTTGCAGATGCAGAGTAGCACACACAAAATGCTGGAAGAACTCAATAGATCAAGTAGCATCTACGGAGCAAAATAAACAGTTCATGTTTTGGGCCGATACCCTTCATCAGGATTGGAAAGGAAAGGAGAAGAAGGCAGAATTTATCCATTTTATACAACTTAAACAAACAAATGTCCATTTTTTTCATGAAAAGTGTGGTACCATTCTCTGCTACACTGAAATGATAACTTAGATTATAATTTCAGATCTGTTGTGTGCAGCTTCAACTCATCCTCCAATAGCTCAGAAAGTGCTTTGAGTGCAGGATTTGGGACGTTATGTTGAAGTTATACAAGATGTTGGTGAATGTGAATTTAGAATACTGTGTACAGCTCCGATCAACTACCGACAGAAAATATATCAATAAACTTGAAAGAGTGCAGAGAAAATTTAGAACATGGAATATAGAGCATTACAGCACAGCAAAGACCCTTCTGCCCTCAAGGGGGTTGTACTGAATATTTAGCCTACCCTAAGATGAACGTTCCCACATTACCAGGCAAGAAAAAAGAAAACTCTTGCCAAAGAAATACCACAAACAAAAAAAATCATTGCACTGTGGGGGGAAAATAAAATAGAAGATGAAAATGAAGATGTTTGTAGTGGGAGATTGATTTTTGTTGTTTTGCACTTTCCAGTCAGTATTATGCTTATCTCAGTGCCTATTAATATTGTGTTGTAGACCGTTTATAATCATGTTGTAGACATTCCTCTTATCTTCCAAAAGCAATCACAGAAGGATCAAATGCTGCATTATTAACTTGTTGAGGATTTATGGATTATAAGGTTGCATTAACACCCTAGAGTTTGGTGTGATTACTTTTAGGGATCAAGAAGGGATTTCTTATAGCTTCATCTTTAAAGAAGGCTGAACTTGTGGTCATTCTCCTGCTTCAGCATGTAGACTGGGCCTGGAAAGGTCTGTGATAGGATAATTACCACATGTGTTGAAAGGAATTAGATTGCTGTGAGAAGGATTTATTTCTGATCAGAAAGTTCTTCTGAGTTACAATTGAACATTTCCTATGCAGGGTTGCAGGAACTGATACAAATTTAAAGCCCAAGAACTTAACCTCTTGAACATTTAATTTTGCTTGCAAACTTTAACCCTTTTCCAATCTATTTCTTTCCTGACGAATGTACCTGAATATGTTATTTGTTGGTTCATTATGTGCTGTGTCCAGTAAGTTGTAGCCATCCAAATTGTTGCTCATCTTTCCCAGAATTCCTTGTTTGAATCCTATCAGTTGCTTTGTCAACACTGTCCCTGTTTTGAAATGGTTTTAATCATAGTAAAAAGGCATTATGTGATTGTGTCAAGATAATCTATCCACTTTTGCTTCTTTACCTGCTGCATACTTTGACATAGTTTCCTAACCTCTTCAATGCTGTTCCACTGTCGAATTGCATTTTCCAGGTTCTCTCTCAGTCACTGACAGAGAAACTTCTTTTCACATATCCAAATCAATACTTCTGGTGATCTCTCAGTAACAGCTTTGGAAAACATAACATGGTGTCATCACAACGCAATTGCTGATAATAATCGACTCTACTTTGCTCTACCTCCAATTAATCCTCTTTAAAGTAAGGCCTTTGATAAGGTTCTGCACGGAAAGTTAGTTAGGAAGGTTCAATCGTTAAGTATTAATATTGAAGAAGTAAAATGGATTCAACAGTGGCTGGATGGGAGATGTCAGAGAGTAGTGGTGGATAACTGTTTGTAGGGTTGGAGGCCAGTGACTAGTGGTGTGCCTCAGGGATCTGTACTGGGTCCAATGTTGTTTGTCATATACATTAATGATCTGGATGATGGGGTGATAAATTGGATTAGTAAGTATGCAGATGATACTAAGGTAGGTGGCATTGTGGATAATGAAGTAGGTTTTAAAAGCTTGCAGAGAGATTTAGGCCAGTTAGAAGAGTGGGCTGAACGATGGCAGATGGAGTTTAATGCTGATAAGTGTGAGGTGCTACATTTTGGTAGGACTAATCCAAATAGGACATACATGGTAAATGGTCGGGCATTGAAGAATGCAGTAGAACAGAGTCACCTAAGAATAATGGTGCATAGTTCCCTGAAGGTGGAATCTCATGTGGATAGGGTGGTGAAGAAAGTTTTTGGTATGCTGGCCTTTATAAAGCATTGAGTATAGGTGTTGGGATGGAATGTTAAAATTGTACAAGGCATTGGTAAGGCCGAATTTGGAGTATTGTGTACAGTTCTGGTCACCAAATTATAGGAAAGATGTCAACAAAATAGAGAGAGTGCAGAGAAGATTTACTAGAATGTTACCTGGGTTTCAGCACCTAAGTTACAGGGAAAGGTTGAACAAGTTAGGTCTTTATTCTTTGGAGCGTAGAAGGTTGAGGGGGGACTTGATAGAGGTATTTAAAATTATAGGGGGATAGATAGAGTTGACGTGGATAGACTGTTTCCATTGAGAGTAGGGGAGATTCAAACAAGAGGACATGAGTTGAGAGTTAGGGGACAAAAGTTTAAGGGTAACACGAGAGGGAATTTCTTTACTCAGAGAGTGGTAACTGTGTGGAACGAGCTTCCAGTAGAAGTGGTAGAGGCAGGTTCGGTATTGTCATTTAAAGTAAAATTAGATAAGTATATGGACAGGAAAGGAACGGAGGGTTATGGGCTGAGTGCGGGCCAGTGGGACTAGGTGAGAGTAGGTGTTCAGCACGAACTAGAAGGGCCGAGATGGCCTGTTTCCGTGCTGTAATTGTTATATAGTTATATGGTTATATGGTTTATTTTTTGTAATATGCCTGAATTTGCTTTTTCCTCAAGTAGAATTGTTGAATAGATTTAATATTTAATCGTATCCATTGAGAGTACTGCTGCTATTTGAGTCGTGCCTAGGCGCCCCAGAAGTAGGAAGAAGTTGCAGAACCTGGACCTCTGTACTCCCTCTACAGTTGAATCCTCAACTTCCTAACTGAAAGACCACAGTCTGTGCGGAATGGTGAAAACATCTCTTCCTCACTGACGATCAACACTGGTGCACCTCAGGGGTGTGTGCTTAGCCCTCTGCTCTGCTCTATGTATATGCATGACTGTGTGGCTAGGCATAGCTCACATGCCATTTACAAACTTGCTGATGATACAGCCATTGTTGGTAGAATCTCAGGTGGTGATGAGAGGGCGTACAGGAGTGAGATATGCTAACTAGTGGAATGGTGCTGCAGCAACAACCTGGCACTCAACGTCAGTAAGACGAAAGAGCTGATTGTGGACTTCAGGAAGGGCAAGACGAAGGAGCACGAAGGAGGTGGTGCAGGCTCAAAGGGCCGAATGGCCTACTCCTGCACCTATTTTCTATGTTTCTATACCAATCCTCATAGAGGGATCAGAGGTGGACAGAGTGAGCAGTTTCAAGTTCCTGGGTGTGAAGATCTCTGAGGATTGAACCTGGTTTCAACTACCAAAGAAGGCATGACAACGGCTATATTTTATTAGGGGGTTTGAAGAGATTTGGCATGTCAGCAAATACACTCAAAAACATCTATAGTCGTTCTGTGGAGAGCATTCTAAGAGACTGCATCACTGTCTGGTATGTAAGGGCTACTGCACAGGACTGAACGAAGCTGCAGAAGGTTGTAAGTCTAGTCAGCTCTATCTTGGGCACTAGCCTACAAAGTAGACAAGACATCTTTAGGGAGCAGTGTCTCAGAAAGGCAGCGTCCATTACTAAAGACCTCCAGCACCCAGGGCATGCCCTTTTCTCCCTGTTACCATCAGGTAGGAGGTGCAGAAGCCTGAAGGCACATACTCAGCGATTCAGGAACAGCTCCTTCCACTCTGCCATCCGATTCCTAAATGGACATTGAAGCTTTGGACACTACCTCACTTTTTTTAATATACAGTATTTCTGTTCTTGCACTTTTTAAAAATCTGTTCAATATATGTAATTGATTTACTTGTTTATTTATTATTATGTTTTATTTTTTTTCTCTCTCTCTGTTGGATTATGTATTGCATTGAACTGCTGCTGCTAAGTTAATAAATTTCACGTCACATGCCGATGATAATATACCTGATTCTGATTCTGATTCTGAACAGATTTCCTCCACTAAATATTTGGGAGACCAGCATTCTGAGTCTATTCTGAGGTCACCTAATCCATTTCATATCTTTTGATGGCATATCAGCTCTATCTCTGGAAACTCATCCATCCTAACAAAATTCCATTCTGATTTTGTTGCAACATATCTTTGATTGCTGAGAGCGATGAGTCCTTCTGGCTTATTGATCATCTGAATTTCATTACTGATACATGCCTTCAGCTCTCAAGGACCCAAATCATTAAATTCTTTTTCAACATCTCTCTGCCTCTTCTCTCTAATGTTTCTTTCAATGTTCTCCTTAAAACCCATCTCTTTGATGAGATATTTGGTGTCTTTCTTAATTTATAATGTATTAAATTTCAAATATATAATTTCAAATCAAGTTGCTGCTTATAGCTCTGTTTGGACAAATGGGTTTGAAGCAAATTGCTTCAAAATATTTCTTCATTCCTTAATTAAGAAACAATTATTATTCAAAATTAATATGAATATTAATATTGTCTTATTGTACCTAATATGGTGAATATGCAAAAATTTGTAATGCCTCCCAATGATTGGTTGATATTTGACCCAATTAACGTAAGCCCTTTATATTGTATACATTTATCTCCAGTCTTATTCTGCATGTTCTGACCATTGCAACACACATTTAAAGGTAATCCATTTCTTCCTCTGTTCTGATATACTGTTCAAAATTAACTGTTTGAATTTCATATTTCAAATTTTGAATTTGAAATACTAATTAGAGATCTCACCATCAATGCTGATTATTTTAACACAAGTGCAGTGCTTGTCTTATCTCGTATGTCTGGTAGCTGCACAATTTATGAGAAAATCAAATTGCTAGTACAACACTAGATGCAAGTAGGTTATCAGAAGCTCGAGATATTAGAAGGAGGCAATGAATGGAAAGCACACACTTCTGGAGACAAGTGTTGTTTATCAAAAAAACAAGATATACAAAATATTTACAAGAGTAACAACAATTCAAAATTCCAACATTCTGTTAAGTTCCAAACCTTACATATCAACAAAAAAATTCTTCCTTAGTTAGAATCAGTGAAATTTGTTATAACAATCTTTGTTACTCCAATTTCTCTAACTAATTAGATCTACTGTTATTCCCTATTTAAAGGTTTACAGACTAAACTTTTCTTTTTATTTATCCCTAGTTAGAAAACTAATTGAATTCCTATTCTTAAGTATATCGTTAACTTCAGATTCAATTCAGTATATCTACAAATTGAAATTTAAATTCAAAAATTACAGTATACAGTATATCTGTATACTGTACACACCATCACAAACCTTATTAGCTCTGGGGATCTCCCATCCACTGCCACCAACCTCATAGTTCCCACACCCCTCACTTCCCGCTTCTACCTCCTACCCAAGATCCACAAACCTGCCTGTCCAGTTAGACCCATTGTCTCAGCTTGCTCCTGCCCCACCGAACTCATTTCTGCATACCTCAACACTGTTTTATCCCCCCTTGTTCAATCTCTTCCCACCTATGTTCATGACACTTCTCACGCTTTGAATTTTTTCAGTGATTTTAAGTTCCCTGGCCCCCATTGCCTTATTTTCACCATGGATGTCCAGTCCCTATATACCTCCATCCCCCACCAGAAAGGTCTCAAAGCTCTCTGCTTCTTTTTGGATTCCAGACCTAACCAGTTCCCCTTTACCACCACTCTCCTCCGTCTAGCGGAAATAGTCCTCACACTTAATAATTTCTCTTTTGGCTCCTCCCACTTCCTCCAAACCAAAGGTTTAGCCATGGGCACCCATATGGGTCCCAGCTATGCCTGCTTTTTCCATGTTCCAGTCCATGCCAGTCCATGTTCCAAGCCTATACGGGTATCCGTCCCCCAATTTTCCTTCGTTACATCGACAACTGCATTGGCGCTGCCTCCTGCACGCATGCTGAGCTCATTGACTTCATTAATTTTGCCTCCAACTTTCACCCTGCCCTCAAATTTACCTGGTCCGTTTCTGACACCTCCCCTTTCTTGATCTTTCTGTCTCCATCTCTGGAGACGGCTTATCTACTGACATCTGCTATAAGCCTACAGACTCTCACAGCTACCTGGACTATTCCTCTTCCCACACTGTCTCTTGCAAAAATGCCATCCCCTTCTCGCAATTCCTCTGTCTCCGCTGCATCTGCTCTCAGGATGAGGCTTTTCATTCCAGGATGAAGGAGATGTCCTTCTTTGTTAAAGAAAGGGGCTTCCCTTCTTCCAACTTCAACTCTGCTCTCAAATGCATCTCTCCCATTTCCCGCACTTCTGACCTCACCCCCTCCCCTGCCATCCCACTCGGGATAGGGTTCCCCTTGTCCTCACCTACCACCCCACCAGCCTCCAGGTCCAACGTATAATTGTCCATAACTTCCGCCACCTCCAATGGGATCCCACTACCAAGCACATCTTTCCCTATCCCGCTTTCTGCTTTCTGCAGGGATTGCTCCCTACGCAACTCCCTTGTCCATTCATTCCCCCCATCCCTTCCCACCGATCTCCTTCCTGGCACTTATCCTTGTAAGCAGAACAAGTGCTACACCTGCCCTTACACTTCCTCCCTCACCACCATTCAGGGCCCCAGTCAGTCCTTCCAGGTGAGGCGACACTTCACCTGTCAATCGGCTGGTGTGGTATACTGCGTCCGGTGCTCCCGGTGTGGCCTTTTATATATTGGTGAGACCTGACGCAGAGTGGGAGACCGTTTCGCTGAACACCTACGCTCGGTCTGCCAGAGAAAGGAAGATCTCCCAGTGGCTACACATTTTAATTCCACGTCCCATTCCCATTCTGATATGTCTGTCCATGGCCTCCTCTACTGTCAAGATGAAGCCACACTCAGGTTGGAGGAACAACACCTTATATACTGGCTGGGTAGCCTTCAACCTGATGGCATGAACATTGATTTCTCTAACTTTCATTAATGTCCTTCCTCCCCTTCTTACCCCATCCCTTATTTATTAATTCATTTATTTATTTGTTTGTTTGTTTATTTATTTATCTATCTATCTCTCACTCTCTCTCTCTCCCCCCCTTTTTCCTCTGCTCTCTTTTGTCTCTCTCTGCCCCTCTCACAATCACTCCTTGCCTGTTCTCCATCTCCCTCTGGTGCTCCCCTCCCCCTTTCTTTCTCCCTAGGCCTCCTGTCCCGTGATCTTCTCCCTTCTTCATTTCTGTGTTCCTTTTGCTAATCAACTTTCCAGCTCCGAGTTTCATCCCTCCCCCCCTCCTCCCGTCTTCTCCTATCATTTTGGATCACCCCCTCCCCATCCCACTTTCAAATCTCTTACTACCTTTTCTTTAAGTTAGTCCTGATGAAGGGTCTCGGCCCGAAACATCGACAGTGCTTCTTCCTGTAGATGCTGCCTGGCCTGCTGTGTTCCACCAGCATTTTGTGTGTGTTGCTTGAATTTTCAGCATCTGCAGATTTCCTCGTGTTTGCGTGATACAGTATATCTATACAGTTTAACTCCTTTCACAGCAATTCTTCAACATCACAACTTTTAAACAAAAAAAATCTCATTCAGTAACTTAACAAAGTCTTTGCAAAAATAATCAGTTCTTGCAGAAAATCAAATTCAGATCCTTTGAATGAAAATAATTTATACATCCAACCATACTAAATCCTCTATCTCATTAAACATTTTGTTCCAGCACTGGTTCTTTGATCTTTGGTGGCTCCCTGTCTTGTTTCTTGTTTTATTGGATGAAATAGTTGATCATCCATGGAAAATTGATGCACAAACTTACACCAAAAAAAACCTTACCTGATCTTACTGAGCTGTGATTTCAGCTGTCATTTGGAATTCATGTTCTGTTGAAAAGCCCATATACAGCAGCTAGAATCACCCGCTGATGGACAGTGCAGTTTCACCCAGCTGTCAAGCCTCCATGCCCAAGAACCAAGACATGAGCAGACAGACAGACCCCCAAGCACAGTCCCCGTGGACGAGCTCAGCTATGCCTCCATCTAGCACAGGTGGAGCTTTCTAACACCACATCCTTTGGGTTTAATTAACCCGGGTTACATTACTCTGAACTAACACCTGCAAAGTGGTGGCTAAGATGTCTGAGTACAAAGCCAATGTGAGTAATAAAGATTGCAGCTGCTATGTTCAGCAGAGAATAACTATACTGATATGAATAAATTAAATTATTGAAAGATTGAAAAATCTTTGGAGATTAATGTCTCCATTTAAAATGAAACCAAGAAGAAAAGTAGCAACTTAATAATTAGCTTTTATAAAGGTCAGAAATATGACATTTCCATGGCTTTTCAATTGCTTCTCAATTCTTAAATTTCAAATTTATTTCAAAAAGTAATGACTAATTTTAATGTCTCATTTTCTTTGCTATATTCAGTATTATGTATTGTAATATTATAGGGAAATCAAAAGTCTGATTGTTTTGTGCCTTTCTGAGTATTGCCAATTTGCTTTCAATCTTATTATCTTCAAATTTCATATTTGTAAGTAAAAAATATTTTCTGGTGGGACTCATGCTTTGTTGTATTTATTATTTGATTTAGAATATCATCACCTGAGACTATTTATACTGTGAAACTTACCCGTAATGAAATCGACAGGCTTGCTAAATGGAGTTTTATCTTTGAGATACACACTACAATGTAACGATTACAACACGTCCTACTACCAGATATATAGCGTATGCTTACTGTTGACACTGCTCGACAATGATTTCTGCTAGCATATAATCTGCTTAGTCAGTTGTACTGTCATTGACTTCTGTCCAAGTATATCTTCTTCATTTCTGCTGCCTGAATATTGCATTCATTATGGGTAACTGATTGCTCCTGTAGAATTATATTAATATTTTTTAACTGGCTTATTGTTTATATCCCTGAACTACACTAACTCAAATTGACTGCATCATTGCACATGTAGAATTGAATGATACTAAATATAGCAACCATTATGAAGAAAAGATTGTTCAATAAATTGCAGTAACAAAAATATATGCGTATGTATATGTTTTGACAGAGTATTATCTTCAGGCTTGATTAGTTATAGAAATTGATAGACGTAGAATAGAGAGAAGTAAAATTCCATGGGGTAACTCAATGTAAATTCAGGGAGATGGTATAATTCACTGTGGGGCAATTTTGCAGATTAAAATGCCACGGTTATGTGGTTAATTTCAAGTTTGTGCATACATTTTCTGGTCAAATGAAAATATACATTAAGGACTTTGGAGGTTTGCCAATTCCTTGCAGAGGAGTTGCAAGCCAGTTCTCAATAAAATGAAGGAGGGGTGACTAGATATCGCTTATTATGCATAAAAATCCCCCAAAAATCTGGAAAATCCCAGCAGGTCAGGCAGTACCTGTGGGAAAAATACTGTCAACATTTCAGGTTTGCAACCCTTTGACAGAACTGGGAAAGAGATAAATGTATGTTAGCTTTCAGAAGCAGAGAAGATGCGGGGACAGATGAGCAGGACAAAGGGAATGCCTGTGATAGAATGAATTAAAATGGCAGTCATTATCAGCAGATTAAGCTTCTAGGTCTGTGTAATAAATTAGTAATGATTAGAGGGTGTCTTAGCATTCTAGATTTATACAATAGGATAAGATTAACTGAACTGAAAGTGAAAATGAAAAACACAGAGAAAACTAAGCAGATCAGGCAAAAGCTGCAAAAAGAGCTGGAGTTAGCATTTCAGATGAGCATCCCTTCATCAGACCTGAAAAACTGAGGTATAAACTGTTTTGGATAGTGGTAAACTGTGGAGCAAAGAGAATTCCTTTGTTAAGAATAAATTCATAAATGGTAGTTTACAATAGTGGTGAAATAAAAGCCGTCATCCTGTCCCTCCAATTTTCATGTCTATTTATATTAAATTGAAAAAATTCAATAGATTTAATATAGGACTATGTGTTGTCTTTCATACAGCAATTGCATAATATCTAAGTAATTCTGTTTCCCTAGACATATATGTTGGTACTATCAGTAAATGTTTGCTAGAACCATTCTCCGCATCGTTTATGAGGACTATACACAACATAGAACTCTAAACAAATGCCTGAGCGGTTTATAATTACACATGCACAGAAGAATTGAATTACAATAAATTACCTAATTTCCACTGTTAAAAAGAAAGAAAAAGATCTTTTGCAGCTGCCACTACTTTTAAAGTCTACAGCCCACGCAAAGAAGTCACCTGTACAATGAAGACTTCGCATATTATTTGAAAAGCGATGCATTACAAGTTTGGGTCAACAGGAAATCAATACTCTACCAGTATATGGATGAAGCTCAATTATGATTCCATGTTAATGCTTCATCATACAATAGAACATTCAGCAACATAATTAATTAAAATAATCTGAGATCATAGAAACTATTCAGCACAGCTCTTTCTTAATCGAATTGAAAATCTCTACAGCTATCAGGGTAAATTAGTATGTACTTTCATCTCTATTTTTCCTACATTAAGTTTAATCAAGTAAGAATCTGTTGTAGTTTCTTTCATTTTTATTTGGTTTACAGTTATCACAGAATGAATTAAATTTGAACTTCATGGTATATTTTCAAAATACTTAGATTGTAGAATTTATTTGGTAAGTGTAACTATCTAATGCTTATCTGTATACATAGAGTAAATTAGAATTATTTTGATATCTAAATGCTCCAGAGCAGTGGTTCCCCAAATGGGTGATATTACCCCGCAACCCCAGGGTCGGTGGGAGTTTCAAAGGGTACGGAGGGATAGCACTCAGTAGTTAGCTGATGGATTATAGGCTTAATTTAAGAAATAAATTACTTACAATAAGCATTTGACCCTCAAAGCTTCATAATTGGTTACAATGATTATGCAATCACCTCACCTCTTGCCAACCCACTGTTCTCTTAGACGTTGCTCGAAGCACATTTTACTTGTATTTGATGTATCAGGAGAAATCTTGACTTCAGGAATCATGTGATTTCTGGGCCCTTACTGAACATAACTGCTGTTCACTACTGTAGTCCTGAGTTAGCCAGTTCAATTTCTATACAGTAATCATGCAATGCACAATTCCTGTGAATTAGGGTATGGTGTTCAATGGGGTAAATTTCAGAATCTACACTTTCAAATGGCCTTGACAGCATTTCTCGAGACACTGGCTCAACCAGAATATCGCTGCTTTTCTTTATGTATATTCAGCGAGACTCAGTTTTTGCCCGAATTATGATAAGATCATAACTTTCCCTTTATTGTTAGAGGTTGGGCTTAAACAATAGGCATAGAGTCATAGAAGAGTACAGCACAGAGACAAGCTCTTTGGCCCCTCATGTCCTTGCCAAACCATTTATGCTGCCTACTGCCATCAACCTGCACTCAGACCATAGCCCTCCATACCCCTCCTATCCACGTTTCCCAACTTCTCTTAAACATTGAAATCATGCTCGCATGCACCACTTACAATGGCAGTTCATTCCACACTCTCACACGTCTCTGAGTGAAGAGGATTCTCTTCATTTTTCCTTTAGTCATTTCACCTTTCACACTTAACCTGTGACCTCTATTGTATTCCCATCCAACCTCAATGGAAAAGTCTGCTTGCATTTACCCTATCTATATTTTTCATAATTTTGTATACCTCTATCAAATCTCCCTTCAAACTTCTACATTCCAAGGAATAAGGTCCCAACCTATTTAATGTTTCTTTATAATTCAGGTCCTCTAGATCTGGCAACATCCCTGTAAATTTTCTCTGTACTCTTTCAAACTTACTTACATCTTTCCTGTAGGTAAGTGACCAAAACTGCACACAATATCTTATACAATTTCAACATAACATCCCATTTCCTGTACTCAATACATCAATTTATGAAAGCCAATGTGCCAAAAGCTTTCTTTACCACCCTTTCTACCAGTGCCACCACTTTCAATGAATTATGGAGCTATATTTCCAGTTCCTTTTGTTCAACCTTCCTCCTCAGTGCCCAACCATTCACTATATAATACCTACCTTGTTTGTTCCTACTGACATGCAACACTTCACACTTGACTGGATTAAATTCCATCTGCCATTTTCCCCGTTGATACATATCCCACTGCAAGCATTGATAGTCTTCCTCACTGTACCCTACACCTCCAATTTTGTTGTCACCCACTAGTTTGCTGATCCACTTAATCATATTATCACACAGATCACAGATATAGATGACAAACAACAATGGACCTAGCATCAATCCCCACTGCACTCTATTAATCACAAGCCTTCAGTCAGAGAGACAGCCATCTACTACTACTCTCTTGCTTCTCTCACAAAGCTAATGTTTAATCAAATTTGCTGCCTCATCTTGAATCTATTTTGGCTCCAGGCATAGATTACCTTTCTGATCTTTCAGAGAACCAATTTAATCCCTTGCAGGCACCTGCCCTGTCTCATTCTCTGATAGTAGATCAAGTATCACATACTCTCTTGTTGGGACTTCTGTGTACTGATTAAGGAAACTTTCTCAAGCTCATTTGATGAACTCTATTGCATCTAGTCCTTTTACAGTATGGGAGTCCCATCAATAATGATAAAATCATTTAAAACAATCATTCACACTGTGTACCATCCAACAATGCATGACACGTCTAGACGACAACACGATAATGGTATACAGTAAGTCCAGCTCAATTGCTATCGAGCAACTTGCTGATGAGATAGTCCTGCAGTATTTAATGTTCTTATTATCCGGCAGTAAGTTGCAGTCATAAAAAAAATGTACAAGATGATCAAACAGACCTTTGATTGGAACTGAAATGGCCAATGCATCTGAACACGCCACTATCTGACTGGAAATCGCTGCATCAAGTCCATTCATTTCACTGAAAAGGGAAAAAGTAATGAATAGCTGGATTACTAATGTATGCTCTAAAATGGTTGATGAAAATAGTTTTTACTGTAATTAAATAAAGGAGTAATAGTATTTGTAGCTTTTAATAGATTTGAGTATTTTTTGTAATCATTTGTCACTGCTTTGAGTTTGCATTTCTTATTTTCTTTCACAGTGCATTGTATATCAAAATTCTTTATAGTTTTTTTTGTAATGGCCAGAAAGGGAGAGGAGAGCTGTGGGAATGTTGCTTGGGAGACAAGGAGGCGGTAACCCAAAAAACTTGGGGAACCACTGTTCTAGATGAATGGGAAGCCATATGCTAAAGGAGAAATTCTGCTTTGACAACCAATGCTAAAGCTGTGCAAGAAATGAATGCCAGTTATAATTATCTACTGACATATATTTTGTTTGATGTTAATTGATGCAAATGGGAGGACAGCTAATGGGTCATACTCATTCTTATGTTTGATACTAGTATCCAGCATATAGGAGGGATATTGAAAATTTGGCTGAGTGGTGTAATAACAACCATCTCTCATGCAATCTCAACAAGACGAAGGAACTGATTGTAGACTTTAGGAGAGGGAAACCAGAGGTCCATGAATCAGTCCTTATTAGAGGATCAGAGGTGGAGAGAGTCAGTAACTTTAAATTCCTGGGTGTCAGCATCTCAGAGGACCTGTCCTGGACCCATCATATAAATATAATTGTGAAAAAAGCTCAACAGCGCTTCCACTTTCCCAGAAGTCTGCAGAGATTTGGCATGTCATCAAAAACCTTGGCAAACTTCTATAGGTGTGTGGTGGAATGTGTACTGACAGGCAGGCTGTATTTTGATCTGGTATTGAGTAGAAAATCCTACAAAAGGTAGTGGTCAAATCACAGACAAGAGAGCATCTACATGTGCTGGAAATTCAAGCAATACACACAAAATTCTGGAGGAATTCAGCAGACCAGGCTGCATCTATGGAAAAAAGTACAGTAGAGGTTTCAGGCTGAGACCCTTTGGCAAGATTCAGCCTAGTACATCACGGGTAAAACTGAGCACGTCTACAGGAAACATTGCTGTAGGAAAGCAGCACCTAATATCAAAGATCTTCACCACCCATACCATGCTCTTTTCTTGCTACTCCCATCAGGTAGAAGGTATAAGAACCTCGGTACTCTCACCAACAGGTTCAAGAACAATTACCACCCTTCAAGCATCAGGCTCTTGAACTAAACAGGATACTTACACTCATCTCATTTAAGGATTCTTTTATCTTGTTATTTCATGCTCACAATTTATTACTATTTATTTATATCTGCATTTTCAGTTTGTTGTCCATTGTTCATGCTTACACTTACTGTTCTATAGATTTGCTAAGTATGCCCACAGAAAAAAGAACCTCAGGGTTGTATGTGGTGACATGTATGCACTCTGATAATAAATTTTACTTTGAGTTTGACTTTGTATCCAAGATAAAATTCTTCCTATGCAATATGCAAGTGGGCAACACTGCCGTAGCAAGTCATTCAGTAATGCCATTAATAGCTTAATGGAGTGAATAACCCCCAAGTGAATGGAAGCATATCAAGGAATTTTGAAACAATTATTTCTTAGGGATGAGCATCCCCAGTGCAGTGAGCCGATCTAGTGATAACATCACCTTAGAACTTAATTGTGTCACCCTTTGCACATGAATGGAGGGAACTACAACTCTAATATGATTAGATAATGGGACACTTCCTCTCACAGCAGAAACCAGATAATACAACACCATGCAACACGTTCATTTAGCAATAATGCCAGAGGACATGCTATAATGAAGTGGAAAGTGTCTCCACCAGGAAGCATCACATTGAATATACTAATGCTATTAGACAGTAAGGCTGAATAAACTTTGGGATGGAGTGTTAGTTCCAATCAGCAGAGCCAATAGAGCAGCCTGGAAGTAGACAGCTGGATGAAATAACACTAGCCCACATGCAAACCGAATTAGCAGGTGTTCTAGACAGGGCTTATAACATACTACACTACTTACAATATAACTTCATTGTAAACATTTTGCAACATTATGCATGGAGAATGCTAAGCATCTTGGCAGGTAAAGTATTCCTTTTAAGTGCACAAACATGCCTATATTTTACCAGCCTGCTGCTTGGCGTTGTCAACAACTGTTTTCCTGTGAAGTGCGCCAACCACAAGGATATGTATGAGAGAACTGCACAAAACAATTGCATGCTATATGAACATACATTTTCATGAGGTGCTGTGTTTCACATAGTTGACAGAGATAAGACACTTTTTATTTCCTGTTCTAGAAACTCTTTTCTCTCTCCTGGCAAAATGTCCCTGTAATTTATTATTTGCCATTACTCCAATCCCATGCACCATCTACAAAGGAGTTATTGACCAATAAAGACAATCAGACCTTTAAAGCATCAGTAACACACACAAGATGCTGTAGGAACTCAGCAGGCCAGGCAGCATCTGTGGAAAAGAGTAAGCAGTCGATGTTTCGGGCCAAGACCATTGATCCGGACTGATAAAGGGTCTCGGGGCCCAAAAGCTGACTATTTATTCTTTTCCATAGATGCTGCTTGGCCTGCTGAGTTGCTCCAGCATTTTGTGTGTGTTACTTTGATTTCCAGCATCTGCAGATCATCTCTTGCTCTAAAGCAACAGATTCAAATACGTGCTGAGAAATCCTCTAGTGTTGTAAAAACTGGGATACATGGAATTAGTTAAACTTCCATAGAATATGGAACATTGAAACACACTGTGCGATGTGATAAATCTTAACTTGCTTCTATACTTAACAGATCTCTTTCCAGTCCATTTAACTCATCTCATCCATTCAGCTTATCCTTTCCCCAATATATATTATTTGAATTTCCATTTGAAGGCATCTAAGCTGTTCCCTGCAATCACTTTCCCCAGTAGGGAACTCCACTGTGATTTAAGAAATGTCTCCTTATTTCCTAATTGGTTGTTATATCAACTATTTTGAATTTGTCACCCCTCACCCTGGATCCTTCTGTCTATGTTTATTTTTATGTCTTTAATTTTCTGAAAGAAATTATCCCAACACATTTAATATATTTAAATAATTCTATTATGTCTGGTACTGTCCTTGTAAATATTTTACTACCTGTTCTAATATTTTGTTCTTCCATAGTTAGAGACCAAAATATGTAAACCACTCCAGGTGTAACTTGAACAGAGCCTGACAAAAGCTAAAAACAACTTTGGTACTTATGGATTCTAAACCTTTCAAAATATCTTCCAGTGCATTTTCTGTCATTTTTAATTACTAAATTCTTCTGCTTTTAATTTTATTTCTTCACTTGCATCCCTGAATTATTACAATTGTCTTATCCTTATTAATTCACACTTCAATAAAAATGACATGTGACAAAAGTCTTAACTAAGTGAGAACTGTAATGTATGGATCTATTTCTGTTAGTGCAATGACTCCACCAGCACTATGCATTGACCTGTTGTCTGTACATGCACACTGCACTCTCTCTCTCTTTTGTTGCAATGTGAATCACCAGTTAAAGCCATCTCCAGCATGAACAGAAGAAAATCTGTAGATGCTGGAAATCCAAGCAACACACACAAAATGCTGGAGGAACTCCGCAGGACAGGCAGCATCTAGGGAAAGAATATAGTCGACGTATTAGGCTGAAACCCTTCACCTGTGTGCGTGCTTTTATTTAATTGATATGTAGCTGTGTCTAGACACAAGAAATTGGCTAAGTTAACAAATTTCATGTTACTTGCTGGTGATAATAAACCTAATTCTGATGAGTGCGAACCTAAATATCGGAGAATATCACCAAGTGCATTGACCATTATGGGACGAAACAGTGAGAGGAAAGAGTTAAACTGTACGGAGTAGGCCACGAACACTAACAAAGAAACACCTGAGTACAATATAATAATCAGTGAAAGACATGCAACTAGCAAAGTTAAAGTGAAAATAATGTGGCGATAGCTTCATTTGAGAAAGTTGATGAATTTGATAGTCCTAATGAAGACTGGGGATTGTAGATCGAGAGGGTGGAACTGTATTGTTACACCAGTAATGTGAAGGGGCAAAAGAAAGCCCCACACTTCTTAGCTTAATGAGTCCTAGGACATACAGTCTCTTACATAACTTAGTAACCCCTGAAAAACCTGAAAAGTCAGCATGCAAGATGTTCGACAAAATTGTTACAATTTTACAAAATCACTTGAGCCCTAAACCACTGGTATTAGCTAAGAGATCTAGATTTTACAAAAGGAACCAACTAATGGATGAAAATTTTTCTGAATACATTGCAGAACTGTGCAAACTTTCCCAATACTGCAACTTTAGAGATGGACTTTCTGATGCCGTAAGGGATAGGCTTGTATGTGGCATGCATAGTCGAAACATTCAAAAGACACTCTGTCAGAAAAAGACCCAACCTTAGAATGGGCATTGAGTATTGCAATATTATTAGAGACTGCAGCAAAGGATGCAGCAGAACTAGAGAAAAAGAGGTTAGAATGTGAAATGCACAAAATATCCCTGAATGGGATACCAAAGAGAAAGACCAAATCAAATGAAAACTTTCAAACTTAAAACTAACCAAATGCATAAAATGACCAGATGTGAAACAGAATCAGACAACACAGAGTCTGACGAAGGTGAGCTGCCATGCCCAGAACTGTCCAGGGTCGTTGATTGGAGTACTGCACAGATGCAACAGAAATGTTCCTGCGTAGGTCCGGTGAAGTGCTTCTTACCTGGTGAGAAGAGGTAAGGAGGAAAGTTCATTCCTTATTTCTTATTTCTTTTTTTTTTCTGAATTAATTCTTGAGAAAATAGGAGGTACGTTTGCAGAGCCAGTGTTTTGTTCAGGGTATCAGATGTGGGACGTCCAGACTACCAGCCTCCCCAATGTCAACATCTGCACTGAGTGCATCAAGATGTAGCTCCTTAGAGACCATGCTAGGAAACTGGAGCTGCAGCTCGAGGACCTTCAGTTTGTTAGGGAAACAGGTGATAGACAGGAGCTACAGGGGGGTAGTCACCCAAGGCTAAAGGAGACAGATTAATAGGTGATTGTCAGGAGAGGGAAGGGAGAATGTCAGATAGTGGAGAAGCCCCTCAACAAAAGCCGTCTCCCTCAACAAAAGCCATGTTGAGTATTGTTAGGGATGACAACCTATCAGGGAGAAGCACCAGCGGCCATGCATCTGGCACTGAGTCTGTCCCTGTGGCTCAAAAGGATAGGAAACTGAAGAGGATGGTAGCAATGAAAGGGGACTCTATACTCAGGGGGACAGATAGGTGATTCTGCAGAATCAGGTGGTGGTGTGGCTTTATTGGTAAGAGAGAGAATTACATCTTTAGAAAGAGGTGACATAGGGTCAGAGAATGTCAAATCTTTGTGGTTGGAGTTAAGAAACTGCAAGGGTTAAAATATCATTATGGGAATCATATATAGGCCTCCAAATAGTAGCCAAGATGTGGGGTTGAGATTTCAAGGGGAGTTGGAAAGGATATGCAATAAGGGTAATGGCAAAAGTGTAATGCGGGACTTCAATATGCAAGTGGATTGGGAAAATCAAGTTGGTGTTGAATCACAAGAGAGGGAGTTTGTTGAATGCCTGTGAAATGGCTTTTTAGAGCAGCTTGTGCTTGAGCCTACTTGGGGAAAGGCTATCTTAGATTGGGTGCTGTCTAATAACCCCGATTTTATCAGTTAGATTAACATAAAGGAACCTTAGGAGGCAGTGATCATAATGTGGTTGAATTCATACTGTAAATTGAAAGGGAGAAGCACAAGTCACATGTACCATATCTTAGTGGAATAAAGGGAATTACAGGGGCATAAGAGAGGAGCTTGCCCAGGCGAATTGGAGGGGGATACTGGCAAGGATGACAGCAGAACAGAGGTGGCTGAAGTTTCTAGGAATAGTTTATAACGTGCAGGATAGATATGTCCCATAGAAAAAGTTCTCACATGACAGAAGTAGGCAACCATGGCTGACAAGGGGAGTTAAGGACTACATAAAAGCTAAGGAAAGGGCATGTGAGGTAGCAAACATGATTGAGAAGTTGGATGATTGGGACATTTTTTAAATCGAACAAAAGGCAACTAAAAAAAACTGTAAGAAGGGAAAAAATGAAAGATGAGGGAAAACTAGCTGATACTATAAAGCAGGATACTAAAAGTTTTAAAAAATTTAAATATAGAGTAAAAGGGTGGTGAGAGTTAGTATTGGACCACTGGAAAATGATGCTGGTGCGGTAGTAATGGGGGACAATGAAATGTCAGATGAACTTAAGTACTTTGCTTCAGTCTTTACTGTGGAAGACACTAGCTGTATGATAGAGGTCCGTGAGTGTCAGGGAGCAGGAGTGAGTGCTATTGCTATAACAAAGGAAAATGTACTAGGCAAACTCAAAGGTCTTAAGGTGGATAAGTCAGCTAGGCCAGATGGACTACATCCCTGAGTTCTGAGAGAGGTTGCTGAAGAGATAATGGATGCATTGGTCATGATCTTTCAAGAATCACTTGATTCTTGCATGGTCCTGGAAGACTGGAAAACCGCAAATGTCACTTCACTCTTTAAGAAGGGTGGAAGGCCAAAGAGAGGAAATTATAGGCCAGTTAGCCTAACTTCAGTGGTTGGGAAAGTGTTGGAGTAAATTCTTAAGGGCAAGGTTTCGGGGTACTTGGAGACTAATGATAAATTAAGTCAAAGTCAGTATGGTTTCTGTCAAGGGAAATCTTACCTAACAAAGCAATTCGAATTCTTTGAGGAAATAACAAGCAGGGCAGACAAAGGAGAGGCACTGGATGTCACTTACTTAGATTTTTAGAAGGCATTTGATGAGGCTGCTTAACAAGATAAAATCCTATGGTGTTATAGGAAATATACCGACATGGATAGAGGAATGGGCAGAAGGCAGCGAGTGGGAATAAATGGGGTCTTTTCTCATTGGCTGCAAATAATGGTGTTCCTCAGGGATCAGTATTGGGACTGCTCTTTTCACGTTTTTTGTCAATGATTTAGATAGTAGAATTAATGGCTTTGTGGCAAAGTTTGTGGATGATACAAAAATAGGTGGAGGGGTAGGTAGTGCAATTGCAGCATGACTGGAAGAATGGGCAAATAAAAGTGGCCGATGGAATACAGTGTTGGGAAATGTATGACAATGCATTTTGGTATAAGGAGCAATAGTACGGACTATTATCTAAATGGAGAGAAAATTCAAATATCAGAGGTACTGAGGGACTTAGGGACCCTTGTGCAAGACTCCCAGAAGGTTGAGTCTGACAAAAAAGGCAAATGCAATGTTGGCATTTACTTCAAGGGGAATAGAATATCAATGCAAGGAGATATTGCTGAAGCTTTATAAGATCCTACTCAGGCTGCACTTGGAGTATTGTCAACAGTTTTGTGCCCCTTGTCTTAGAAAGGAAGATTGCCTTTGTAGAGAATCCCGAGGAGTTTCATGAGGATGATTCTGGGAATGAAGGTGTTAACATATGAAGAGCATCTGGTAGCTTTGGGCTTGTACTCACTGGAGTTTAGAAGAATATATGGGGATCTCACTGAAACCTATTGAATGTGAAAGAACTAGATAAGGCAGATGTCGAGAGGATGCTTCCTATGATGGGGGGTATCCAGAACTAAATGGCACAGTCTCAAAATTGAGGGGCAATCTTTTAGAACAGAGGTATGGAGCTTTTTTTTTGCCAAGGCGGGGCTAACCTGTCGAATGCTCTGCCACAGATGGCGATGGAGGCCACGGTTGTGGATATAGGGGCATCAAGAGATATGGTGAGAGGGCAAGTGTACGGGGTTGAGTGGGATCCAGGATCAGCCATGATGAAATGGCTGAGTGGGCTTGATGGTATGAATGTCCTAATTCGGCTCCTATGTCTTATGATCTAAGCTGCATAGTATTACTGAAGCAGATCACAAAATTATCTGGATCACAATAGATGCGTCTGGGGTACAACCGAAAATGGAGATGGATACAGGGTCAGCTTTGTCTGTAATTCCAGAGGCTGACTACAACAGACTGTTTTCTAAGATACCATTAGAGACGACCTACCCAGGCGAAAAAGTGTCTCCCAAAGGCAAACTGAAGGTGAATGTGATGCATGGAGGTCAAACACAGCAGTTAGAGTTTTATGTATTAAATAGTGGAGGGCCAACACTTTTCAGATGTGAATGATTCAGAAAAGTCCAGCTAGACTGGCACTCAATCAAAGCTCCAGGTATGATATCAACAGGTACAACTGCTTAAGGCAAATGAAAAGGTGTTTGAGAAGAAGATTGGTAAACTCAAAGGAGTGAATGCATGAATTGAACTGAATGAAGCAGCAACACCAAGATTCAATAAAGTCTGTCCAATGCCTTACATGCTACGTTCTAAAGTGGATGACAAACTTCAGAGCTTGGAAGGATCTGGAATTCTCTCCAAGTTGGAGTGGAGAGATTGGGCCGTGCCCATTGTCCTGGTGATGAAGAAATGGAAGGCTGGAGCTGTTTGCTTGTGTCTGTGGGGATTTCAAGGTGAGCATCAACCCAGTGTTGCGTACTGTGCAGTATCTCCCACCATGAATAGAAAACATTTTTGTATCTTTGGCAGGCGGGGAGAAGTTTTCAAAGATTGAGTGATTATCTACAAATGGAGGTTGAGGAGGCAAGCAGGCGGTTCCTCAGGATCAACACTCACAAGGGACTGTTCCTTTTTTAGCCTCTTGTCTTTGGCGGAGCATCAGCTCCAGAAATTTGGCAAAGAGCAATGAACCAAGTGCTCCAAGATATCCCAGGAACACAATGTTACCTCATGAAATCATTGTGACTGGCAAGAATGATGAGGAACACCTCCAGAGCCTTTGTAAAGGCTGGGTAAGTATGGTTTGCATGGAAAGAGAGAGAAATGTGAGTTTTTCAGGAATGAAATCGCATATTGTGGACATGTCATTGACAATCATTGCTTCTTTAAGTCACAAGAGAAAACTGAAGCAGTACTACAGGCACCCAACCCAGAAAATATGTCACAACTCAGGTCATACTTGGGCCTTGTAAACTACTACCGCTGGTTTCTCCCAAACTACACTGCTGCTTCTATTGAAGGCACTGTTGCACACAGGAGCAAGGTGGGAAGTACAAAAAAAAACAGTTCAGCCGGTTTCCAAGTGAATCAGCAAAGAGCTTTGAGATTGGACAGGAATTCCTAGAGCGTGATTACTGAAAAGACAAGTGGATCCCCGATAGGATAGCTGCAAGAACTGGACCACTGGTTTACATAGTAGATGTTGGAGATCAGACATGGAGACGTCATGTTGACTAGGTACTGGCTGTGGAACTGAAGACACAACAACAATGACAATACTGTAATTTACAGATGGTCTGGAGAGAAAGGTTTGAAATGTAGTAGGAGCTTGCAGCATGATTGCTGGGTGTTTAGATAAAGACCATAATCATTTAAAATCATTTAAATCAGTTTTTAAATCATTTTACTTCTAGTGACCTTGTCTGGTATAGCTTCAGCATGAATATGTTATATTTGTGAATGGAATTCACATGGATTTTACTGTTAAACTGATCAGGGAAAATTAGAACCTGAAGACAGGGAAGATTTATCATCAGTGATGGCATTGGCTGCTTTCTGATATCTAACGGCTAAGAGAACAGTTATCTAATAACTAATCTCTTTGCCTTTAGATGCATACTTTCAATTACGTTTCACATGCTGCCAAGTATTAGCTATAAGTAAATAGTTCATACCTAGTGCAGTGAAATGTCACATTTTTGGATTTAAGATCAATGAAGAAATTTTATAGAACAGTTTTGACTGATCCTGCAGTGAATGCTTACCTAAATTGCAAACTTGCAGAAATAGTGGATTCTACAATATTCACCCTCTGCCACAGTATCTTGGTGTGGGTCAAAAGTGTTTGGTGCTTCTCTCTCTCTCTCTCTCTCTCTCGTAGACACAGAACTTGGAAAGGAGAGAGTGATGGAAGAGAAAGGGCAGGGATATTCACAGAGGGGTGAGCATGCAAGCCTGAGGCTCAGGGTCAGTATCCATCAGAAAATGGGAAAATGGCGAGCAGGATGGAGATTCTTCCAGTGACATGCCATCCCAAAAGACTGGATTTTGCAGTGTAGAAACATCACCCCAAGCCCAGGAGCAAAGCAGCCTTCTGACAACCATCTTAAGATTATGCCAGTTTCCCCAAGGTGTTTAGTTCTCTTTCAGATCCCAGAAATATGCTGAATGGTAGCTTACCGCGTTAGTTTAAATTATCCCTGGTGTAGGTGGATTGGATGCTGATGGGTTGGAGTGAGGGAATTAGTCAAATCCAATGCACTGAATAGCTTCCTGTATGAGAACCTGAAAAACATGAGCAAAATGTAAACAATAAAGTTGAAAGTAAATTTATATCGAAGAACATACATGTCACCATATACAACACTGAGATTCATTCTCCTGCAGGCATATTCAATAAATCCATAATAGAATAATAACCATAATAGAATTAATGAAAGACTGCACAAACATTTGCGTTCAACCAGTGTGCAAAAGACAACAAACTGTGCAAATATGAAACAAAAGAAATAATAACAATAAATAAATAAATAAATAAATAAATAAATAGATAAATAAATAAATAAACAATAAATATCAAGAACATGAGATGAGGTGTCTTTAAAAGTGAGTCCATAGGTTGTGGGAACATTTCAATGATGGAGCAAGTGATGTTATCACTTTTGGTTCAAGAGCTTGATGGTTGAGGGGTAATAACTGTTCCTGAACCTGGAGGTGTGAGTTCTTTCTAATGGCAGTAGTGAGGAGAGAGCATGCTTTGGATTGGAGGGGGGTGGGGGGGTCCCTGATGCTGAATGCTGTTTTGTTGTGACAACGCTTTGTGTAGATGTGCTCAATAGTGGGGAGGGTTTTATCCATGATGGACTGGGCTGTATCGACTACTGTTTTTATCAGATTTTCCATTCAATGGCATTGGTGTTTCCATACCAGGCTGTCATCAACCAGTCAATATACTCTTCACTACACATCTATAGAAGTTAGACAGAGTTTTAGATATCATACTGAATCTTTGTAAACTCCTAAGAGAGTGGAGTCATTGCCGTGCTTTCTTTGCAATTGCAATTAGTTGCTGGGCCCAGGACAGATCCTCTGAAATGACAACACTGAGGAAATTAAAGTTGCTGACCCTCTCCAATCGGACCACAGCATAGATCTGTAATTTTGCTATCATATGAGGATTCACTTTCAAGAACCGTACAACTCATGTTCATAATATTATTTATTTATCATTAATAATATTAGTTTTTTTCCTTGTATTTGCACAATTTGTCATCTTTTGCACATTTGTTGTTTGTCCATCTTTATTTCTGTGTTGTTTTTCATTAATTCTATTGTGTTTCTATAGGTGTGCAGTGTAGAGTATACTGACAGGTTGCATCAGAGCCTGTTATGGAAAAAACAACCTCCTTGAATGGAAAATCCTACAAAAGGCCACAGATACGCCCCCGGTCTACCATGGGCAAAGCCCTCCCCTCCACTGAGCACATCTACATGGAATGCTGTCGCAGGAAAGCGCCAGCCAGGTCATGCCCTCCTCTCACTGCTGCCATCAGGAAGAAGGTACAGAAGCTTCGGGACACACATTAATTAGTTAAGGAACATTTGTTGCCCCTCAACCATCAGGCTCTTGAACTAGTGGGGATAAATTAATTCAGCCTCACTTGCCCCATCACTGAAATGTTTCCACAAATTATGGAATCACTTTGAAGGACCCTTCAGCTCATGCTCTTGATATTTATTGCTTTATTTGCACAGTTTGTTATTTTTGTTTGTTTACCCTGTTAGGTGTAGTCTTTCATAGATTCTATTATAAGAACATAAGAAATAGGAGCAGGAGTTGGCCTTCCGGCATGTCAAGCCTGCCCCACCATTCAATAAGATCATGGCTGATCTGTCCATAAACTCAGCTCCATCTACCTGCTCTTCCTCCATAATCCTCAATTCCCTTACTATGTAAAAATGTATCTAAATTGCAAAGTTGTTGTACTTGGTACTTGGATTTGCTGAGTATGCCCACAAGAAAATGAATCTCAGGGTTGTACATGGTAACATATACATACTTTGAGTTGTATTGAGAGCGTCCTGAGCAGCTGCATCACTCCCTGTTTCGGAAATTGCACCATCTCAGATCGCAAGACCCTGCAACGAATAATGAATTCAGCTGAGAAGATCATCAGGGTCTTTCTTCCCACCATTACAGACATTTACACCACACACTGCATCCGCAAAGCAAACAGTATTTTGAAGGACCCCACGCACCCCTCATACAAACTCTTCTCCCCCCTGCCATCGGAAAAAAGGCACCAAAGCATTTGGGCTCTCACGACCAGACTATGTAACAGTCTCTTCCCCCAAGCTATCAGACTCCTCAATACCCCGAGTCTGGACTGACACCAACTTACTGCCCTCTACTGTGCCTATTGTCTTATCTATTATCTATTGTAATGCCTGCACTGTTTTGTGCACTTTATGCAGTCCTGGGTAGATCTGTAGTCTAGTGTAGCTTTAGTGTTGTTTTACGTAGTTCAGTGTAGTTTTTTGTATTGTTTCATATAGCACCATGGTCCTGAAAAACATTGTCTTGTTTTTACTGTGTACTGTACCAGCAGTTATGGTCAAAATGGCAATAAAAAGTGACTTGATTTGACTTGACATGATAAGAAGTGTACTTTGAACTTTGCGATGGTGAGACAGAACAATTTAAACAGAACTTTAGGGAAAACATTGATAAACAGTTAGGTTGCTTTACCTTACTTACCTGGTTTGTCAAATTTGTCAAAATGCTCAGATTCTCAGAGAATCAAGATTGCCCTGGTGATCATTATCAATGTTCTGTAGGCTGCAGAAAATTGTTCCAATTTTTTTTTTAATGTAGCTCTTTTGAACTACTCTCACTGTAATCTATAGCATGTAACCTTTCTATCATGTTCTCGATATTTATTGCTTATGGATTTATATTATTGTTTCTTCTTTTTGCATTTGCACTGTTTGTTTGCTTCTGCACTCTGGTTGAAAGCCCTAGTTTGGCCCTAGTTATTTGATTCTGTCATAGTTACTTTTCTATAGATTTGTTGAGCATGCCCACAATGGGTTGAGTGGTATCTGGGATCAGCCATGAAGCAGACTCGATGGGCTGAATGACCTAATTCTGCTCCTATGTCTTATGGCCTAAGAAAATGATAGTGACATATATGTACTTTGATAATTAAATTTACTTTGAACTTTAAATGATTTTAACATTCATACACAAAGGGATTCCAAAAATTTTGAAAAGTAATCAAAACATCATGAAAATCTTGACCATCCTTATTGACATTAAAACAATACTTTGAATTACATTCAGATAAGTTCAACCCATTAAGCAACATTTTCTAACAGTTATGTTGGAAGAGGCTCCACTGAAGAGAAAAACAATTGAGAAAGGTATGACAGCTAATACGTGACTTCTGAGTCTGTGGACACAAAAATAAAAATCCTGAATACTAGCTGGGGGAGATGTTAACAGCTACATGTTGAACAGGAACATTTCCAACAAAATCAAATGCATTATCATTTTGGACTCTCTCATCTCAAAGCAGGTGACCTTCCTGCTATTTAGGAAAGCAGACTGTAATAAAGGTGAAATAGGTTCAGGGTTCAAATCATACTGAAGGCCAGAGTAGTCATATATATTTGTCTGTTAGTGCAACACCGGAGAAGACCTACTGTATCATAGGCATTATCTTCTGCATGATATGTGAAAATGAGCACCATTTATCTTTCAGATGAATATGAATATTCCCACAGCAATTGTCAAATGAGCTTTGGAATTCTACCAGTTTGTTGGTGAATATTGGTTATGAGATCTCATTCTGTACAAGCAGGTTATTAATTTGTCACTGTGCTAATGTCTGCATTTCAAAGATATCTTGTGGTTTCAGCTTCATTTTATTTCGCACAGTGTGAAAGGAGTAATATCAATATCATTTTGTTTGATTATCCATCTACATATCTTGTAAGGCCTGCTGTCAATTTTGGAGAGCAGTGAAACTCACTGTAAAGTTGTGAAAGAAGATTTACAATGCCCATCTTACAGGAGTAAGGATATTTAGACCAGCACCCCCCCATGCTCACAGTGCACCAGATCTGCACACCCAATTCTGGGCGGTGGGTGGAGAACCTCAGGGTTTGGGTGATAAATCATCTTTAAATATTGCCTGAGCATTTATAAAATAAAACATTCTCAGACTAATTATATGGTCAATTCTTTAATTAGTAAAATGATTTCTTATTGTCACATGTGTAGACATGCAGCAAAAATAATCGTTTTGTATGCTGTTCACGTAAATCATCTCATTACAATAGTGCATTAAGATAGTACAAGGAAAAACAAAATCAGAAAGCAGTATAAGGTGTTACAGTTCCATAGAAAGTGCAGTGCAGTCAAATAATAATGCGCAAGGCCATAATGAGGTAGATTGTGAAGTCAAGAGTCCAACTTATTGTACTAGAGGACCTTTCAAACATCTGATAACAGTGGGGTAGAAGCTGTTCTTGAGCATGCTGGGTGGTACTTGCTTCCAGGATTTTTAATCTTCTGGGGCAGTGTATAAGGCTTACGTCAAACAGCCTATTGTGCAACAAAGACTATGTATTCAGAAGGGAACATTCAAAATGTAGAAAACAGGAACTACATTAGCAAATAAAAGAAAGGTAATTTCTTCGGTAAAATGCACTGAATGGGTGATAGCTACATTTGAATTATATGTACAAATTTGAACTCAATCACCTACACTCATGTGGTTACTAAGAGATGACTGGGAAATTGATATTCAGGTTGCCAATATGTAAAGACTTTTCAGTAATATAGGTTATTAACAAAATTGATGTTTAAGGTCATCCATTTAGAGCCCAAATCCATCTTGGGCATGAAGAATGTAATAGCAATGTTTATATTTGGCATTAGTTAAATGTAAACAGGACAACTGTGTTCTACGGTGTACTTTTCTATGAGAATTTGCTTCAAAATACCCATCCACTGACCTAAAAATCTGACAATTTCCTTTCTCTCTACTTCAAAAACTATAGTTAGTGGCCGTTTTATAAGGTACACCTGCCTTTGAATGTAAATACCCAATAATCCAATCATGTGGCAGCAGCTCAATGCATAAAAGCCTGCAGACATAATTAAGAGGTTTATATGTTGTTTAGAACAAAAATCAGAATGAAGATGAAATGTGATCTAGGTGATTTAGACCATGGAGTGATGGTTGGAGCTAGATGGATGGTTTGAGTATCTCAGAGACTGCTGATGTCCTTGGATTTTCACACACAGCAGTTGTATTGAGTATTCTGGAGTTTGTTAGTTACACCAGCTATTGATACAAAAAAGAATCCATTTTCATTTCTTATTGTAAATGTAAAATAAATCCAGGACCCTTGCAATTAACCTTCAGTGCTCATTGTAAATTGCAAGCAGTAAATTGAAGTTAAACTGGCCTACAGACCTAGAGATTGCATATGCAACAACTAAACATTAAGACAATAGGTTTGTGTTAATTGGCTTGCACCAAACCAGGCAACATGGCAAAGTTATTTGCACCATTGTGATTTGAGTGCAAGCTGGCAGACCAGACAAATATTATCACTTAACATATCAAACATGGTCAAAAGTACAGGCAATCAATAATTTCTGTGTATTTAGCATATTTGTGTACTCAGAGACAGCCTGACAACATTAATTTTGGGTGACTAGTGACTAGTTCTCTGCCAACAGAGGTTTTTTGATTATTTGTGTTAATTGGTTTCTTCCAAAGGCAATTGGACTTTCAGAGGTACCCTGTCAATTACAACGTGTTTCCACAATGTATCTCCAAGGAACCATTTGTCAACCCAAAGTATTGAAGTAAACAATGTCATTGTAACTATTGAAATGGTATTGAATCACCTACTATTACCTTTTTATCTTAAGGTATAAAAATATGATGTTCCTATGGGTTTGTGAGGCTCTACCGATAGGGTCTCCAGAATGATGCCTGCTGTTGTGATGAATAAAGACTTCTATATCACCAACTTCAGTGTCTCTCTGGATCCCAGAAACTGTTGATCACCTGAGTTTTTAGCATTCAGCGGTCTCTAGAGTTTACAGAGAATTGTGCGAAAAACAAAAACTTTGAATGAGTGACAGTTCTGTTGGTGAAGGTACCTCATTAATGAGAGAGATCAGAAGAGAATGGCCAGAATGGTTCAAGCTCAGAGATAGAGGACAGTAACTGAAATAACTATGCATTACAATAGTGGTATGCAGAAGAGTATCTCTGAATACATAACATGTTGAACCTTGAAATGGATGGTCTATAGCAGCAGAAGACCACAAAGATACACCTAATAAAATGGTCCCTTAGTCCATATATTGCTGAGAGACTATTGTCAATTACAGGACTGTATAATTCTACTGCATGTAAATGACACATGCAGTTTAAAACTTGAAGAAAAATGTTCTTTAGAAACCATATTAGGATTTAAGCTAAGTTAAATATATATATTACTGTAGTAAAAAAAATGCTTTACTTTTTTATTGAGGATCAATATTTAGAATTTAAAATAGTTGGTGTTTAAAGTTCATCCCAGAGAAAATCATTGGTAATTATTGTTTAAAACTTATCATACGAACAGCAATTAGAGCTCTTCAGGTGGACAAGTTTGAGGTTTCTGTGTAATTACTTTCTGTGAACCTGACATTGTCTGTAAAGTAAAGGCAACTTAGATATGAGTTTCACTCTCCCCTAATTAATTGAACAGTCACCAATTTCAAGTTTAGCTGTCAGTTGCTAAGCATATCAGATTAATCTTGCCATCTGAAATAAATCTTTTAACAATTGTTACGTACCCCATAACTGGGTGTCTGACCAGCAGAGAAAGAAGAATCCTTTGGAGTCTGGTGGTACCAAACTAAAGGTGTTTATTAGTAAACTACCCAATACAATATCAAAAATGCAAATATACATATAAAACAAGTTAGCAGTAATAAACCTAAAAGTGTAGGAATAATAATAATCAATAATAAACAAGCTCTATCGATGTCTAGGGGTAAATGAATTGTCATAGGGAAGTATAGAGTTCAGTTCATAAATGCTGAAGTAGTTATGGTTGTTGTGTTGAAATCGTTGGAGAGAGAGAGAGCGAGCGAGATGTAACAGCTACAGCAGCCAAACCTTCCTTTGCTTTCTTAATCCGTCGTATCGTTGTGGCCATTCAGTTATGACCACTCTGTTCTTCAGCTAGACCATTCTTCTGTGGTGGACTCGTCACTCAGGCATGAGTGGACACACACACAAGTCCCCACCGGCCCTGCTGTAACACTGTGAGCTTTACCGACCGATCTCCTGGTTCAGTCTCCGAAGCCCCCACCTTTCTGTGGGTTCACAACACTCAAGTCAGTGTCCACTGGTGTGTCTGAAGGGTGTCTCTCCAGACCTGTCTTTTATCCACACTTACAGGGTCTCAACTATCCATCAACTCTGAATGACCGTGTCCATCAAATCAGGCCACTCCTGCTATCTCCTGAGGAATGTTAACGAGCAAAGTAAAGTCCTTGTAGTGGAAAGTAAATAATCCAGGAAGAGTCAAAATACAGTAAATCAACAGTCTCTCTCCCCCTCTTATCTGTAGCAGATGTTCTTACCTGGGCTTTATCTCTCTCTCACAACAGCAGCATAGCAACAGCAATAGTTCGTAGTTCTCAGGTTGGGGGTTGGGAATGGTTAACTCTGCACCCCATTGACCATCAGGTCTGTTCATCACTCATAACACAATACTCCCATCTGTCTGGCAATTGTTTCATCATGCAAGATGTTCTGCAATAGATATTTACTGGGGAATAACTGGCACTCTCAACATGATGCACATAACAGGATATGTAGTCATTTATGACCAGAGGCTACAACGCATATTTTAGTTATATCACTGAAACCATCATTAAATACAATACTTGCTATTTCCCAGACAAAAATAAATTTTTATATTATTGGGAAAAGTAACGCTTGAGAAACATTAATCAAGTCACAGATTGCAAAATAGATTATGATAATTGCATTTATCATTCTCCTCCAGCAAAGTAGTTACATGTTATAGTGAAGGATACAGAACCATTCACTGAAGTCATGTTGAAGTTTTATCAAGCAAGAATTTTCCCTTGCTAATACAAGCCCTGAAAGATTATCATGGTGTATCAGGGAAGATGATGAGTCACTATCATGGTCCTGCAAAACCTTGTCCTACAACGAGCTCTTGTTCTCTGACATAACCATGGCAATTCAAGAATATTTATTGCTTTTCCTCCATTCTTTGGTTTCAGGGACTCTATCAAAAAATTCTTGGTGTGTTCAGATACTGATATTGACAGATGGTATGATTTTCAGCTTTTTTATTCACTGAGTTTCTTGTTCTTTCAGGGTTGCTTCTTACTATCATTTTCAATTATCTATGTTTTATCATCTTCTGATTCTGTGACTTCATCCTCTCTTAATTTTGTCCATTTGCCTTTAGGTGTCCCTGTCTTCTTGCTCCTTCACCTGTCCTGATTTGTTCCATTTTTTGTCTTCTCCCTTTTTATTCAATCTGATTCTCTGTGCTCCATTTGTATTCCAATGTCTCCCACCTTTCATTGCTTGGTTTTCTTTCAGTTCTATTACTCACCTCTGCTTTTGCTTTCTTTCTCACTTCTCCCTCTTTCTTTTATGTCTTAGAGTCGTAGAGAGTTACAATATGGACCCAAGCATTTTGGCCCATTGAGTCCACACCAACCATCAGCCACCCATTTACACTAATTCTATCCTAAGACACTTTATTCTCCCAATATTCTTCTCAACTCCTTCCAGGTTCTAAACCTCACTTACACATAGAAGAATTTTACAGTGGCCAATTAACCTAACAGCCCACACAGTCTTTGCGAGAGAGCTAGAGCATGCAGAGGAAACTCACATAGTCACAAGGAGAACATGTAAACACCACAGGTAAATTACTGCAGGTGAGGATGAACCTTGGGTTGCTGGAGACCTGATACAGCAGTTCCACTGCACTGAGCTGCTCACATATAGTCATTTCCTTAATCTGTTTGTCCCTCTTCACCTTTTCCTACCTATTTTATTTCTGTCTCATTTTAATAATTTCATACCCTCAGGCTTTTTCCTGGGATTCTTTTCTCTATTCTTTAAGTGAAATTGTGGCTCTGTTGCATGAATAGGTTGTGAGCATGTGTACTAAGCCATGTAGTGAAGGGCACAGTCAGGTGATGGGGACAGTGAGAGCTGGAGTGGGTAAGAGCGGAAAGATTGATGATCTCTCATTTACAAATAACATTGCATCAACTGAGGTAGGTGAAGGATATTGCATCCAAACTATAGTCTATTGAGTAGCAAGTTAAATTTCTCATAAAAGAGTCAATTTAAAGAGATTAAATTATTAAACCTACATGAGCCTCTCCTAGTTAAAGGAGAAAATGAAGATAATTAACACAGAAACATCAAGATTATATAATTAAGTCTCAGATGTGGTGTGGCTGGCAGCAAAGGTATGCATTCTTCTCTATTTTGGTTGGTTGCATCATTGTCTCTCTCCTAACATTTCATTCTTGGTGCTTACACAATATTGGTACTGCTTAATCCTTTTAGAGTTATCCTAAGACACTTTTCTGTGCTGTTGTACAACTCATCGGTTTCCTGGGATACTTCAGACTGCAGCAAGAATAGACATAATTAAAAGTTAGTCATGTTTACTGGATCTTCATATCAACAACAAAAAAAAATCAATGTTTTTTCAATGACAAAGTGCTAAATTCCTGATACAATTCATGACACTTATTATTTTGGATCCTTGTATTCAAAACAGAAATTCTAATCAATGAGAAATATTGGGAATGCTCAGGTAATATTTGTACAGAGAAAATTATCATGTCTTTGACCTAATGTGAAAGACAGAAAAAGAATGGTTTTTAAATTCAGTTTTCAGATTCAAAAATATTTATTGCTCTTTTCTTACTCCCCTGGAGAATGAGGTAATGAACAACTTTCTTGAACCACTGTAGTCTTTCTAATAAAGACACTCTCATACTGCTCTTGGGAGGGATTTCCAGGACTTAAACCAGTTACAATGAGGAAACAGTGATATATTTCCAAGGCAGGATGGTGTGAGACAGAAATGTTGGTGTTCCCATTTACCTGCCTCTCTTGTCCTCTTTGGTGGTAGAGATCTCATATTTGGGAGATGCTGTTACAGTAGCCTGTGTGAGTAACTGCAATGCTTTTTCTTTTGTGTCATTAGTGGAGGGAATGAATGTTTATAATGATGAATTTGAGGCAAGGTGTTCAGTCCTGGATGATACTGAGCTTCTTGAAAATCTTTGAAGCTGCACTCATTCCATCGCACTCTTGATTTGTGCCTTGTAGATGATAGAGAGGCCATGAGGTGTCAGCAGATAAGTCACCGTCAGCAGTATATCTAGTTTTGAGTTTCCATTCAAGATTTTTTAAGGATATTTAACTAGTTTTAATCAAGTACTGAGATAGGGGATGGTAGGTTGATGACAGGAGTATAAGGAACAGATATTGTTATAAGCAAAGAAAGACAGTGTCTAAAAGAACTGCAGAATTATTACCAACAACCCTTGCCTGGTATATTGGGTGAATTGGTAATGATCTGATATTATTAAACTTAATGTTGACTCTGGAAGGTTGAGGAATGTGAAACCAGATCAAATCAAAAAGGAGTAACTTTCTCGAATGATCAAGTGTGGAGAACTGTGCTCAGAAACCAAAAAAGGTATTTATGAATATTGGGTTTATGTCCATTTTAGCACAATTAATTCCTTGGACTGCATAGGTTTCATTTAAAAGATTGCAATAGATGGAAACGCAGAACTTGGAAATTCTGTACCTAATGGGATGGATTGTAAGATGCTTGTAGAAAGTGTAGGAGGGCTTGCAAAATGAGCAAGAGCATGGCTGACAATATTTATCATAAAGAAAAAGGAACTAATATATTTTGGTAGGAGGAGAATGGATGGGAAACTGATACAATTTTAAAAGATTCCAAAAGCTACAGGATCTGAGGATATATTCACACAGTTAAAGGTCACAGAACCTGTTGAGGAGGTTGATGTAAAATAGAATATGTTACCCTAGAAAATCAAATATAAACCAGCAAATGCAAGGGGTGTGACACAAAATCAAAATAATGATGATGATGATAATAATAATAATAATAATAATAATAATAATAATAATAATAATAATAATAATAATAATAATAATGATGATGATAATGATAATGCCAGAAGCATTCAGTAGGTCAGGTACTGTATACTTGTGGAAAAAGAAACAGATAATGTTTCAGATCAAAGACTCTTCATCAGAATCTATGACCTGAAATAATCCAATCTTATAAACTTCCAATTCTTTCCTTTCAGTTTTACTCTTCTAAACTTTAGGAAATACAAGTTAATCTTGTTAAATTTCTCTTCCTGAAATGATGCTCTCATTCTTGTAATTAGTTTAGTGAGCCTACTTTGCATTCCCTCTGAAGCTGGAACATCTATAAACTTTAGGAAATACAAGTCAATCCAGTTGAATTTCTCTTCCTGGAATGTTTCCCTCATTCACTCAATAATTCTATGAGTTTTTTTTTTGCATTCCCTCTGAAAGAATCAACATTTTCCTTTCTGGAGATATAGATTTCTGTATACACTTGACCATATGTGGTTGCATCAATATTGCATGCAATTTATTCTGGTAAGCAAGTCAAGGAACAGTTAGGCAAATATTCAAATTCTTACTGAGGACATGCAAATTGTGCACAAGAATCAAAAGAAATTGTGATAAAATGTCAACAATATGATAAAACAGAAACAAAAAAATCAAATAATACACACTTTCTAAATAAATTTGTAACTTGTGAAATTTTGAAACTCCATGAATGTAAAAGTAACTTTTCAGTACCAGGGAAGGGGTTTCATGCAATTAGCCATGATTATTATTAATTCATTATTAGGTAAGGAAACAGAGAGAAAACACACACACACACACACACACACACACACACACACACACACACACACACACACACACACACACACACACACACACACACACACACACACACACACACACACACTGATCTTAATGTTTCAGTTCTATTTGGTTATCTTGAACTTCATTTCATGCGTATCAGTAATTCATACTCGAGGACGATTGAGTTCATCGATAGTAGTTAAAGCAGGAAAATATCATTGACATTATATACATAGAAATAAACTAATTATCAATCAACTGTCAGCAATAAAATTTCACTATAAAGGAATCAATGTACTTATTCAAAATATTCATTGAGAATCTTCCTGCACACAATCAATAAAAAACTGAAAGCTGTGCTAAATGTTTAATGACAGTGGAGTTAGTCCCTGTTCTTAATTTTATTAAATGTCAAGCAATGTTTGAATGGAGCTTTATTGTTATATTACTTGTATATGTTTATTGCAGAAGGATACATGGTTTATTGGCTACATTTACTAATGGTATTGTGGCTTTATGTAATAACAAGTACAAATATCCCCAATAAGATTTTTCCAAAAAAATTCTATAAATATGTTAATTTGTGAGCCACATTCAAATAAATAAACAAGAATAAGTAGAATGTGCTCTAAATATAATTAATGCACCAATATCTACATTCTAGCACTTGTGACTACTGCTAGGGAATATTCTGGAGTGTGAATATAGCAGATATTAATTCAAACAAGAACCAGTCTTCAGTTCTTAATGTGGATTGTAAATTGCATTGGTTCACAACCTAAGGCTACGTCCACACTACACCGGATAAACCCGTAACCAAAACTTTTTCTCTTCGTTTTTACCCTCCGTCCACACTAAAACGACGTTTTTGCCCCCACAACCCGGAGCTTTTCAGAAATGCTATCCAGAGTGTGTAATTTTGAAAAAGCTGCTTGGGCAGATCAGTGTGGACAGGGTAACCAGCAAAATCTGAAAACGCTGTCAGATGGCAGTGCATCATTTCATTGTTTTCTTGAACGCAACCTAACAATTTCAGAACAGACGGCAATGAGACTGAAGCCAGAAGAGTTAGAAATGTACTCACCAAATACTTTGACCCATAACTTACTGAATAAATAAGTATATTCACTTTGCCCTGTTTTCTGTCCTTGCTTGTATGAAGGTGGTTTACCTATTTATGCAAGTACTTCTCTGACAATAGATGTGTAACAGCCTAATGTAACATAGTATGGAAATACAAGAAAACACTGATGCAGACATGTTTTACACATTTAACAAGGTGCTTTATTAATGCAACAGAGTCAGTCAGTTTTTCAATGTTCGTCGTCAGCCCGTGAACTCCCTGTTGGTTGCCTCCATACGCTTCAGTATTTGTTCTTTTTTACTTTTAAGTCCTCCTGCGTGAGAGCCAACAGCTGCCCATCATTTAAGTTTTTCTAGTCTGTAACTGAACAAACACGCACCGTCTTTCACAGTGAGATTCAAACATGTCGCTTGTTTTTGGTAGATGTGTCCTGCACATACGCAGTAGGAGGAGATTCACTGAAATATCCAGTTCAATGTGGACAGAGATATTTTAAAAAATGCCTAGTGTGGACGCCTATCGTTTTTACGCAAAACTGGCGTTTTCAAAATTATCCAGTCTAGTGTGGAACTAGCCTAAGAGATATGGTTTCAGAAAGGTGACCATGAGATGCTTGCATATACATTATCCAAACCTTAAAACAATGGAGATGTGATAATTGCCCTCCCTGCATCAATCCAAGGAATGATGGGTTTAAGGAATTTGCACCATTGCAAATAAATTCAGGGAAGCTTACAAATATCAAAGGTATTTTAACATTCAGAGGTGTCTCCCACATGAGATATGCAATTCAAAGGAAACATTGTCAACTCAAGGTATTGAAGTAAAATATATCATTGTAACCTCTGAAACTGTATTGAATCACCTAGTGTTTCTCATTCCCACTCCTCAACTTTTAAATTTACTCCTCATCTTTTTTTCCTCCAGTCCTACTGAAGGGTCTCAGCTTAAAACGTTGACTGTATTTTTTTTCTATCATTGCTGCCTGGCCTGCTGAGTTCCTCCAGCATTTTGTGTGTGCATTGAATCACCTCAGTTACCATTGATCTAAAGGGTGTAAAAATGTGATGTACTTTTAGCTTGTGGGATGCTACTGAGAGTATGTCCATAAGAATGCTTGCTTGTTGTGATTAATAAAGACTTCAATTTCACTAGCTTCAGTGTTTCTCTGGTGACCTTGATCATAGTCACAACAAGCACTATGACTAATACATGATATCAGAGTCAATGTTCAAAGTAAATTTATTATTAAAGTATGTATCTTACTACACACTACGTTGAGAGATTAATTTACTTGCAGGCATTTACATGAAAAAAGAAATACAAGACAATTTTATTAAAAGAATGTTATATAAACAGGCAGAGACTGCAAACAACCAATGTACAAAAGAAGTTAAACTGCAAATAAAAATAACACTGAAACATAACCAGTCACATTGGTTCAAGAGACTGATGGGTGTGGGGTTATAACTGTTCCTGGTCCTCGGCTTCTGTACTTCCTGCCCTATGATAGTAGTATAAACAGGGAATGGCACGGAGAGAATGGACCCATCATCTACATTTAGAATAATTCTCATTGAAATGACTTTTTTACACCTCAGAGCACATTTAAACCATGGAACTATCTTTATGTTTAAAGATACACCCCATCCCAAATTATGATGATATATCTAAATGGTCACAATAAACATTTTACACTTAGAAAACCTACAGCACAATAGAGGCCCTTTGGACCACAATGCTGTGCCAAACATGTACTTACCTTAGAAATTACCTAGGATCAACCATAGCCCTCTATTTTTCTAAGCTCCATGTGTCTATCAAGGAGTCTCTAAAAAGTTCCTATTGTATCCATCTTCAGCACCATCACTGGAAGCCCAATCCACGCACTCACCACGCACTGCTTAAAAAACTTACCCCTGAGATCTCCTCTGTACCTACTTCCAAGCACTTTAAAACTGTGCCCTCTCAAGTTAGCCATTTCAGCCCTGGGGAAAAGCCTCTGACTATCCACACGATCAATGCCTCTCATCATCTTATACACCTCTATCATTCTCCGCTGCTCCAAGGAGAAAAGGCCAAGTTCACTAAACCTATTCTCATAAGGCATGCTCCCCAATCCAGGCAACATCCTTGTAATTCTCCTCTGCACCCTTTCTATGGTTTCCACATCCTTCCTGTAGTGAGATGACTAGAACTGAGCACAGTACTCCAAGTGGGGTCTGACCAGGGTCCTATATAGCTGTAACATTACCTCTTGGCTCTGAAACTCAATCCCATGGTTGATGAAGGCCAATACCCTGTATGCCTTCTTAACCACACAGCCTGTGCAGCTACTTTGAGTGTCCTATGGACTTGGACCTGAAGATCCCTCTGATCCTCCACACTGCCAAGAGTCTTTCCATTAATACTATATTCTGCTATCATATTTAACCTACCAATATGAACCACCTCACACTTATTTGGGTTGAACTCCATCTGCCACTTCTCAGCCCAGTTTTGCATCCTATTGATGTCACGCTTTAACCTCTGACAGCCCTCCACACTATCCACAACACCTCCAACCTTTTTGTCATCAGCAAATTTACTAACCCATCCCTCCACTTCCTCATCCAGGTCATTTATAAATATCACAAAGAGCAGGGGTCCTAGAACAGATCCCTGAGGCTCACCACTGGTCATTGACCTCCATGCAGAATATGACCCATCTGCAACCACTCTTTGCCTTCTGTGGGCAAGCCAATTCTGGATCCGCAAAGCAATGTTCCGTTGGATCCCATGCCTCCTTAATTTCTCAATAAGCCTCACATGGGATGCCTTATCAAATGCCTTGCTGAAATCCATGTACACTACATCTACTGCTCTACCTTCATCAATGTGTTTAGTCACATCCTCAAAAAATTCACTCAGGCTCGTAAGGCATGACCTAGCTTTGACAAAGTCATGTTGAATATTCCTAATTATATTATGCCTCTCTAAATGTTCTTAAATCCTATATCTCAGGATCTTTTCTATCAACTTACCAAACACTGAAGTAAGACTCACTGGTCTATAATTTCCTGGGCTATCTCTACTCTCTTTCTTGAATAAGGGAACAACATCCACAACCCTCCAATCCTCTGGAACCTCTCCCGTCCCCATTGATGATGCAAAGATTATTGCCAGAGATTCAGCAGTCTCAGTAAGTTTGTGTACGGTGTCAGCTAATTAGCCTCATAAAGAATCAGATATTCTGTTGGTTATAGCTAATTTGATTTTCTTTGAAAATGGAAAAGAATTGCCAGGCCATTTTCTGGAAAGTCCTTTTGCTTTGAAAATCCACACTACTGCAGCCAAAATTTATTGATTCACACTAATAACCTGGTTTTACCCTCCATAAATGGTGCCTAAACTGTTGAGTGCTGCCAAATTTTTTGATTTTTGTTTCAGGTTTCCTGCATCTGCAGAATTTTATTTTGCTGAGTTTTTTTACCCACGATCCACTTTACTGGAATGTAAAGAGACATTGTAGTGTGAAATGATTACTGGATGCTGTCCTAATATGGAAAGGTTTCACTCACCAGCATGTGGTCCATGGAACATGCTCTGGTTGTTATTACAGAGGAGCTGAAGGATGTGTAAAAGGCTCATTGGAGGAAGAGTTATGCTAAGGCAATAACACACAGGACGGTCCTCTTGCTTGCAGCTATGAACCACAAAGCAGAAGAAAGGAAGAACATAATTAGCACAATGTGTCCTCCTTGTAACTGTCAACTTTGAGTTCCTTTCAAATATAAGCATTTTGAACCTTGAGGACAAGAATGCATGTTCCAAGATCAGTTTTCAAAGTGACTGCACGTGAGAGTATTAAAATGAGACTCAAATCTGAGAAGCAATCAATAATCTATTTGTATAGCATATAATGTTCCATTATTAATTGTTCTTCTTCACTTATTTGCTTCATTTTAAAAATTGCAGCATTTCTCTACAATTGTGACAATACCCATAGACAGTTCAATGCACGTTGTCTTTATGTATTTTCCTGCTAACTCCCTATCTATATTGAACTGAATTGAATTGAATTTTTTACTTAAATTCTTCATATACATGGGGAGTAAAAATCTTCATGTTACGTCTCTGTCTAAGTGTTCAATGTGCAATTTATAGTAACTTATAACAAATAGTGTGTACTACAGGACAGTCAATATAACATAGAAATACAATTGTATCAGCATGAATTAATCAGTCTGATGACCTGGTGGAAGAAGCTGCCCTGGGGCCTGTTGGTCCTGGCTTTTAAGCTCTGGTACCATTTTCCAGATGGTAGCAGCTGGAACAGTTTGTGGTTGGAGTGACTAGGTCCCCAGTGATCCTTTGGGCCCTTTTTACATACTTGTCTTTGTAAATCTCCTGAATAGTCAGAAGTTCACATCTACAGATGCGCGGGGCTGACCGCACCACTCTTTGCAGAGTCCTGCGATTGAGGGAAGTACAATTCCCATACTAGCCGGTGATGCAGCCAATCAGGATGCTCTCAAAGGTGCCTCTATAGTAATTCTTAGGAGTTTGGGGCCCATATCAAACTTCTTCAACCATCTGAGGTGAAAGACGTGCTGTTTACCCTTTTCACCACACAGCCGACATGTACAGACCATGTGAGATCCTTGGTGATGTGTATGCCAAGAAACTTAAAGCTGTTCACCCTCTCAATCCCAGATCCATTGATGTCAATAGGGGTTAGCCTGTCTCCATTCCTCCTGTAGTCCACAACCAGCTCCTTTGTTTTTGTGACATTGAGGGAGAGGTTGTTTTCTTGAAACCACTGTGTCAGGGTGATGACTTCTTCTCTGTAGTCTGCCTCATTATTATTTGAGATAAGGTCAATCAATTTAGTATGATCTGCAAATGTAATTAGCAGATTGGAGCTGTGGGTGTTGACGTAGTCATGGTTATACAGAGAGTAAAGAAGGGGGCTTAGGACACAGCCCTGAGGGGCACTGGTGTTGAGGGTCAGAGGGGCAGAGGTGAGGGAGCCCACTCTTACCACCTGCCGGCAATCTGGCAGGAAGTCCAGGACCCAGCTACACAAGGCGGAGTGAAGGCTGAGGTCTCTGAGATTCAGGTCAAGCCTGGAGGGAATTATGGTGTTGAATGCTGAACTGTAATCCAAGAACAGCATTCTCACATAAGCATCCTTCTTCTCCAGATGTGTAAGGACTGTATGTAGAGCAGTGCCTATTATGTTATCTGTTGATCATTTTTGTCAGTAGGTGAATTGTAAGGGGTCTAATGTGGGTGGTAGCATGCTGCAGATGTAATCCTTGACCAACCTCTCAAATCATTTGCTTATTATTGAGCTGAACATGACAGGATGCCAGTCATTGAGACATGTTACCTTGGTCTTTTTAAGTACAGGAACAATGGATGTTTTGAAGCAGGAGTGCACTCTACAATGGGAGAGGGAGAGATTAAAAATGTCTGTAAACACACCTGCCAGTTGTACTGCGCACACTCTGAGTACCCGCCCTGGGATGCCATCCGGACCCACAGCCTTGTGACTGTCCACCTGTTGGAAACACCTGAGTACTTCAGCCTCAGAGATGACCAAGTTGCAGGTCTCTTCAGCAGCTCTCCTCGGGGTCTCAGTGTTGGTGACATTGAATTGAGCGTAAAAAAGATTTAGCTCATCTGGGAGAGAGGCAGCGATGTTGGAAACACCATTGCATTTAGCTTAAGTTTGGTTAAACACAGCATACCATGTACAAAGCCATGCTGACTATCCTTAATCAGTCCATGTCTATCCAATTACTTCTTTATCCAGACCCTTGGAATACATTCCAATAACTTTCGTATCATTTGTTCCTCTTGCCTATACCTACAATGACCTCCTTTTTTATTAACTGGGGCCTCAACGTCTCTTGAAAACCAAGCTTCTCTACACCTGTTATCGCTACCTGACAGGCACATTCGAGCTCTGCAGGCCTCCCACTTATCAAGTACACCTTTGCCAGAAAACAGCATGTCCCTATCCACACTTGCCAGATCTTTTTCTTTCTTCAGTCTAGAATTTCAACCCACGGAGCAGATCTATCTTCTTTTCATATTTACTTTGAAACTAATGGCATTGTGATCATGAAATGCTAAGTGTTACCCTACACAAATTTCTCTCACCTGCCCTGTCTCATTCCCTAACAGCAGGTCAAGTATCACACACCCTCTAGCTGGGACATCTGTGAACTGTTTAAGAAAACTTTCCTGAACACATTTCACAAACCCTGTCCCATTTAATCCTCTTTATACAATGATAATGCTTTATATCTGAAACACACCTACCATATTTATATATTTCTTTCTGTACAGAAATGTTCTAACTCCAAGTTTCTATATGTCGATAGTCACATCATCATAAGCTCAGTTCTTCATTTCAAAAAGATTTGATTAATTTTCTGGGAGTTGATAGCCATTTCTTTCTCCAAGGACAGCTGTGACTAAAATCACTGAGTTCAAAGACTGTGACATTTAAGATTGCCTGCCAAGTGAGCCTTGTCTCCATGAAAAAAGGCAAATCTCTTTCCTTTGGAGACATAAGAGAGTGCAGATACTGAGATCCGGAGCAATAAACGATCTGTTGAAAGAACTCAATGGTTCGAGTAGCAAATGTGTGTGGGAGAAAGTGGGGGGGATGAATTGTCAATGAGTCCTGGAACAGGGTTTCAAATTTGACAATTTCTTTCTTCCCACAGACACTTCTCTCCTTTGATTGTTTCATGAGGACAATTCAAGCCTGCAACAAAATTACATCAAGCATAACTAACATGGCAATTCATTTTACGCATAGCTCTGTTTTTGAAAGCAAAGCAATTACTGTTTTCAAACTATTTTCTTGAGGACAGAGTCCTTTGAAGAATGAATATAGTTCTGACAATTCATAATTAACTGAAATTAAATCTAGTTATATTATTAAAAATCCATTTGTGCACAAATATTAGAATATCTTTCACTGTTTATTCACTTTGCATCCTCCTCCTACATTATTGAAAATTCCAATGATCACATTTTACATTTTACAGAAGATTTATTCCTCTACATTGCTCAGTCAAGTATAGCAATAAGGTCTTCTTGCCCCTTCTTTCTCTTCTCCACCAGCTTGAATCAGCTGCTTATTGTTCTCAGATTTGTTTTACTATTTTGTTTTGATTCCCGCTCCTTTTATTTCTTTAGTTCTTTTATGATTCAATTTTTGTCAATGCACCTAAAATGGCCACATTACAATGATTAATTTACTGACATAGCAAATAATATTTATTGTAATGGCTCTTTCAATATCACGTACGCAAACAAATCTTCAGATGCTGGAAATCCAAAGCAACACATGCAAAATGCTGGAGGAACTCAGCAGGTCAGGCAGCATCTATAGAAAACAGCAAACAGCCATTGTTTCAGGCTGAAACCCTTCATCAAGATTTTACATTCTTTCAACATTTTGAGTGTGTCCCATTCAGTATCATGTGCTGTTTATTTTCTAACATTTTAAAACTACTTTATAACATCTACCTGGTTTATACAGCACCTGCAGCTTATTTAACAAAGACCTGATGGGTACTTGTATAGACATACAGCTTAGAAACAGGCCTTTCACTTTCCAAGTCTGTGTCCCTCAATTGCACCTATCCCATGTTCTTCACATATACATTTACAGTGACCAAATAACCTAATCCTTGAATATCTTTGAAACATGAATGGAAACTAGAGCAGCTGGGGGGAAATACCACACATTTACAGAGGGAGCTTAAATTCCACACAGACTGGAAGTGAGGACTGAATCAGCATCTATGGAGTTTGAGACAACAGCGTTACTGACATTACCAGTGTACCAGCCTTATCATGAAATAGAAACAGTAATTGAATACATGGAAACAAGAAGGCTTTCTGAACCCATTACAGGCATATGAACATAAGCTAAAAGGGATTACTTTTAACACGATGGAAAATCATAAGCACCAACAATATTTCCATTTGTGACTGCTGCTGACTTTAACTTGGAAATGTGTAAAATTGCAGCCCAATGAATTCATTGCAGTGGAACAATTTATGAGCAAAGTATTGATGAAAATTGTAAAGGGTTTTTCAGTAATCATGATGTCATAAAGTTATCCTGGAAACAAAAAATGGATAACGATAAGCTGATTTCCTTTTTATCAGACTAATAGAAATCTGTAGCTTTGGACCTGTTCAACATGTCAAAAAAAAATCATGTAGAGCAGTAGTTTAGAAAACCTGCTCACTATCTTCTTAAATTGTGTTGCCAAATAATTGTTTTGTGAAAGGATTTGAACTTATTACATCTAATGTTCATTGTTAATTATTTTGCAAGATTTACTTTGTAGAAGTAAAATAGTTCTAGTCATCTGCTGTAACAAAAGCAGATATTGATGATTTAATTATTGTGATGCATTTCTGAGTTCTTTCTGAGAGACCTGCTAGTGTGTTTTTAGTTACACAAAAATGAACTGAAATATGTATTGTAACTAAGCAACACAAAAACTGACATCATATTATTAGCAGAATGAATAGGTCCTAGGGAGCTCTTATGTAAATTGATACTCCATGTCACATTAACATTATACTTTGCGCAATGTAAAACCATACTAGTTTATGACAGGTTATCTTCAAACCAATTAGTAGAGTCATTTTAAAAAGACGCACACTTAGCAGATATTTTGTAAAATCTTTATCCATTTCATACTGGTGTTAAAGTTATGTTGTAAATAACTAGAAGCATGTTTGATACTCTGTTCAATACATTATGTCCGAGGCTTTCACAGTATTAAAAAAATTGGCTTTGCTAATGACATATGCAGGGATAGAACAGTCTACTTTGACTTTCATTAGTACCAATAGCATCAATGATTGAGTGCCACAAGTTTATCACCTGATTATTCAAATCATCCTCTTGTTGTGAATCCTCTGAAAATATTTCCTATTTTTGATAAATTTAGGCCTGAGCAGGTGTATTAACTGAAAGTAATTTCTAACAGGGTAACAGTTATTCTAAAGGAACATTTCAATTCTAAAGGATGAACTCATTCAGTAACTTAAGTCCTATTTGTATTTAGACTTCCCTAAATATATACAGCTGTGATTATATACTATAGCAGCCAAATTATTTGTAAATTTTACAGGTCAGAATTCACTTGAAGTTTTCATAAGATTTGGTTTAGATAGTGGCACATAAAACCTTTTGTGAACTAACACAATATTCCAGTGTAATAGAATATTATCTTTCCTAATTTGTTTTCTTTCTGTTAAATTTTCTTTGATATATCTGAATGTGGTGCAACTTTGCTGCTAATACCTAACTTGGGATCAACAATAAAAATATTTTAATAAAGGGGTCTAATTTTTAACCTGTGAAGACAGCCCACAGAGGAGAGGTTCACATCCTGACACAGTGGTACCAAGATAACAAACTCAAAGTCCAATAAACAAAAGAGCTGCTCATGGATTACAGGAGGAACGGAGACAGGCTCGCCAAATCAACATCAATGGGGCTGCAGTTGAAAGGATGAGTAGTTTCAAGTTCCTTGGTATACACATCACTGAAGTTCTCACCTGGACTGTACACACCAGCTGTGAGGCAAAAAAAAAGCATAACAGCATCTCTCCTACCTCAGGCAACTGAAGAAGTTCGGCATGAGATCCCAAACCCTCAAGACCTTCTACAGGGGCACTAAGAGCATCCTGACTGGATGTATCACCGCCTGGTAAGGGAACTGCACCAACCTTGATTGCTGGGCGATCAAGAGAGTGGTACGGACAGCCCAGCCCATCTGTGGATGTGAGCGTCCCTCCACTGAGGACATTTACAGCAGCAGGGGCATAAAGAAGGGCTAGGAGATAATTGTGGCACCAGTCACCCCAACCATAAGCTGTTTCAGCAGCTTCCATCTGGCACATAGAACTGCAGAATTAAAGCCAGGACCAACAGGCTACAGGACAGCTTTGTTCTACAAGCCATTAGACTTATAAATTCACATGTCTATACATTGCGATGGAGTCATAACACAAAGATCTTTACTCCCTCACGTTGTGAGATGGATCTAAGTTTTAAATAAAATCAATTCAATTCAGTTCAATCTTGTTTAATGTCATCAAAATGTATTTTCTGGATAGGGTAATACTAAACTAAACAGATCGTCAGGCGAATAAGTTTTTAAACTAAACTTGCCAATATGTCTGGCTCTGAGAGAATGAGAATGATTTAGTCAGCCTTCGTGAATCTTACAATTTTAAGGTGAAGACTTAGTGAGGTCTAGGATAAATTGAGTCCTGATTGCATATAAATAAACTCTAAAAATACAGGAAAATGAACCTTGATTTTAGCCCATCTATGTTTTTAACCTTTTGCACTACTTTGGCCAAATGCAGACTTTAAATTTAACCCTTTGCTTTGTTGCTAGTCAAGAGTAACCACAGCAAAATAAAATAAAAAATTATCTTCAAATCATTGACATAGATTTTCTAATGCTAACAATAATTCATGGATTTATTCTTTGGTGACACAAGAACAATACATATAATGGCATTCATTTGTATGTTATTCAGAGAACAATGGCTCCTCATAACATTTTGTATTATACATCGAATTTTATATCAGCACAAAGGAAATTGCCTTCAATTTTGTTCCATTTAAGACGAGCAATTGTCACATTAAATCAGAAGTTGATGAATAGATGAAATAAATAATTTAAAGAAGCTTAATAAATAATGTATAAAAATGCAATAGCTTTTCAATTAAATTTTCTCTATTATGAGGGCATCCCTCAAATCTAGTATTTACTGAAAAAACATATGAATTATATTTAAGAGAGCACTAGCCTGATTAAACCATTTCCTTTCTTGAGTATGAAATTTACCTCCTTGTTGTCTCAATGTATCCACAGATCCCTTTCTACTCTTTAAACCAATGAATGCTAGTAATCTTTTGGGTAAGAGTAATCTTGTTAAAATTCCATCCTTAATATACATGCTTCCTAATTTTTACTCTCTGTTTCCATTTAACTTAAGCATTTTCAACTCCAACATAATAGCTTATAAATTTCTGTAAAACATTTTAACTGGAAAAACTTGTCCATGTTCATTTCTGCATGAGTGGCCTAGTTTGAATGACTGCTAAACCTGACTTGATTTGTCACTTGGTGGACTTTCTAGCTTAAGAATGGTCCAGTTGCAGACTATAAATTTTTCAGGAGCATACCATTAACAGCTAGTCAATGCAAAACTCATACGGTTTATGTAGCTTGAAGTATTATGGAATATTGGTTATAGCATTATTAATTGTCCTTGTTTTCATTATGCTTTGGAACTCCAAAAAAAAATCAAAAGAAAAACACAGGAGCCAGGAAGTGGGTGTACCTAGTTTTAATTTCCTTTTCTTTAGTGAATCTTTAGTGAGGCTGACACATACGACATTGTGGCATAATGATGTATGCCAATTGCGTACTTTTACATATAACCTGTAATGAATTATGTAAACAACAATGAATGCTTAATAAAACAATATACTGCATTTACAATGTTACTCAAATATTACTGAAATATTAAATAAACTACACTCCTCCCTGCTCAACAATATACATACATGGACAATATACTATATACCACAATACAGACATTGATAGCTTTGTAAATTTTAAATGATCACATTCAGGCCTAAAGATTTAATCATGTGGATGATTTCTTACTCTTTAGGGATAATGTCTTTCCAGACAAGGGAGTCACTCTGCTTTGCAGGTGAGACTTGTGGCTGTCAAACAATCTCATGTTCTGGGGCCTCCTCGGTGATGGTTGTAGGAGCTAATCCTGGGTATGCAGGAAGTGGTTCTGACAGCTCTGACTACCTTTATTCTCTAATAATTGAATTTTCTCTTCTCAACTGATCGTGTCATCTCTAGATGACATCAGACACAATCTCCACAGTGTAGGGGAGTGGTCCAGTTCTCTCCTTAATCTATCCAAATACCCACTTTTGTTCACCTTTGTAGTCGCTCATCAGAACTGCTTGTCCTGGAGTGAAACCTTGAACTTCATGTTTGAGGAGTACTCAATTTGTCTCAGCTGTTTAGTGTCAGATACTCTTTCTGAGATTGGGTTTGAGGAGATCCAAGCAACAGGCAAGGGATGACCCAGGAACAGCAATGCTGGTAAGTTGATGGTTGTGGTGTGTGCTGCATTGCAATATGGAAGGAAGAAATTGGTAATCTGATTCAGTGTCAGTCCATTTGTAGCTGGATGGTTGTCTGAACTACATATACCTGTCTGGACACGCCCCCCCCACCCCCGCTGACTGCTCCTGTGGCTCCTCCCACAGACCCCTGTATAAAGGCGATTGTGTCACTGCTCCTCCCTCAGTCTCCAGGATGTTGTGTGATGGTCTCTTGCTGCTGATAGTGCTCTCTTCCAGCTAATAAAAGCCTATCTCTCGCCTCATGTCTCCAGAGTTATTGATGGTGCATCAATGGTACAGGGCAGATATACAGTACTGTGCAAAAGTCTTAAGCACATATACATAGCTGGGTGCCTAAGACTTTTGCACAGTACTGTATTTATGTACGTGGAGTGGACAGTGAGTTTGTAAATCTGGTGGAAGCAAAAATGTTGGGAATGGTAAGGTGTAGCACTGCAGGAGTCATGTGGGAGCAGGTGGCAAAAAAGGGGCGCCACGGGTGTGGTATGGTGCAGGTGTAGACACACCCATCCCTGAGACACCAGGCAAATATTTGGTTTATTGATCATTACAGAAAGTCTCTCTGGTGCTTTCCACTCCGTCCTCTCTCCTTTCCCTTTTCTCTAACCATGATTCCCCGCTCCCTGCCCCCTTCTCACTCTCGGTCCACATTAGAGACCCATATCAGAATCAGGTTTATCATCACTCACATGTGTCATAATTTTTGTTTTTGCAGCAGCATTAAAGTGCAGTATATAAATTTACTACAGTACTGTGTAAAAGAGTTAGGCACTCTAGCTGTATATGTCTGCTTAAGACATTTATCCAGTAATATGAATTATTCCATTCATCTTCAGGAATGACTGAAGTTGTTCTGCAAAGATCTGTGGTCCATTGTCACAGTCTAAGTGCTGTCAAACACCTGTCCTTGAGAAGGGGATTTGAACACAAGAGGCTGCAGTGGAGGCTATTACGAAGACTTCTGGCCACTCTAAAGCTGCATCCACTTCTACCAAGAAATTTGTACTTATGAATGGTCTGACAAAATCCACATGAATCCTCTGCCAGGGCAATGCCTGTCATTCCCAGGGATGGAGAGGCACTGCTCTCGGCATCTTCTGGATGTGTTGGTGGCTCCCCAAACAGTGCATGGCAATCTGCTCAATCTGCTGATCTATCCCAGGCCACCAGAAACAGCTTCAAGCCCACACTCTTATCTTGACCATGTCTAGATAACCAGCATGAGCAGTAGCTCCTCCAACACTTTATCTCTCAGTTTGGATTACACAACTCTGAATCCCCACATAAGGCAAACCTCATCAAGGGCAGGTTCATCCTAATGCTTTTAAAAAATGGGGAAACTGGAATTTCTGCTGCACAATTCAGACATTTTGGGTTGACATGTAGACCCAAAAGAATATGGAGTCTTCTGGTTCCCCTTTGGATCATCTCTGACATAATTTCTGGATTGCTGCTAGAAATAGGATGATTTGGTAGATAAATGCATAGCTGAGAAGCTGGTGCAGGAGGCAGGATTTCACATTTTTGGATCATTGAGATCTCTTCTGCGGGAGGTATGACCTCTACAAAAGTGATGGTTTGCACCTGAACCCGAAGGGGACCAATATTCTCACGAGCAGGTTTGTTAAAGCTGTTGGGGGAGAGTTTAAGCTAATTTGGCAGGGGGGTGGGAGCTAGAGAAAAGGGACACAGGTTAGGAAGGATGATGAAAAAGCAAAGATAGTATGCAGTCATACTGCCAGGAAGGGCAGGCGGTTGATAGGACAAAATTGCAGCAAGCAGGTTGAGTATCAGTGCATTAGGAATACAGAATCAGAAAAGGCAGCAAATACAGTACTCAAAGTACTATATCTCACTGTACGGAGTATAAGAAATAAGGTGGATGATTTTGTTGCATAATTACAGATTGTCATGTGTGATGCTGTGGCCATCACTGCATCATGGCTGAAGGATGGTTGTAGTTGGGAGCTGAATATCAGTGTGATAGGAAAGTAGGCAGAGGGGATGGGGTGGCTCCACTGGTAAAGAATGGCATCAAATCAGCAGGAAGATGTGACATGGGATTGAAGGATGTTGAATCTTTGTGGGTTGAGTCAAGAAACTACAAAGATAAATGGACCCTAATGGCAGTTATATATAGGCCTCCCAACAGTAGCTGGGATGTGGTCCACAGATTGCAATGGAAAGTAGAAAAGGCGTGTCAAAAGAGCAACATTATGATAGTCATGGGAGATTTTGATATGCAGGTTAATTAGGAAAATTGGGTTGGTAATGAATCTCAAGAGAGTGGGTTTGTTGAATGCCTAAGAGATGTCTTTTTAGTGCAGTTTGTCATTGAGCTATACTGGATTAGGTGCTATGTTATGAACCTGAGGTGATTAGGGGGCTTACAGTAAAATAACCTTTAGGAGACAGTGATCACAAAATGATTGAGTTCATCTTGAAATTTGATAGGGAGAAAGTAAAGTCTGATACAGCAATGTTTCCGTGGAGTAAGGGAAATTACAGTGGTATGAGAGTGGATTTGGCCAAAGGAAATTGGAATGAGATGCTTTCAGGGATGACAGCAGAGCAGCAGTGAGTGGGTTTATGGGAAAAATGAGGAACAGCTGCCAGACTCAGCAGTGAGAATACCACCTTTACAGACTCTGTATGCTTAGGGTCAATATGACTTGGGTCCCTCCAAACACTGGAGGTTTGGATGTTTCACCCACCTGAACCCCAATATGTGTGAATACTGTGTAATTACTGCCCCCCATGTAATTGCCCATCAACAAGAAATAACAAGCCATACACTGCATACAATTATAAAGAAAGTATATTTGCAAATTTCAGCTTTATTGACCAATTAGTAGGAAAAAGAAAAGGAAAAAAAAATAAAAAGGGCCCATTACAGTTAACCCAGTTCAAATATAAACATAGGTTGGAGCTCATCTTGAAGTTGCCTTTAACTCATGCACTAGACCCATGGTCTGCGTGAAAGCCTACACCACCTTCCAAAATCCATCTTGAACAAACGGGCTCTCCTTGAAGCCATTCATCTGCACAAAACACCTTGTGCAACAGGGACGACATCAGCAGCCATCTTCCCTGCTGTCTTATCCCCGCTCCTGCCAACAAAGACCTCAACCCACACCAGTGCCTGCCATTAAAACCTCTTTGCCCAGTGTTCTTAGGAACCTTCTCCCAATTCCACCATCCTGATTGGATGACACTACTTTCCTAAGCATGAACATCACAAACCCCTTGTCTTTATCTAAAATCCAAACATGCAGAAAGTAGAATGGACTGCTGTTACAGAACTGCTAAAATGAAATACCTACAACATAGCAGTAAAAATCATAACCAGGGCATTACAGGGAGAAAATCCAATAATCTGAGATGCAATGGGACTTGAGAGTCCTTGTGCAGAATGCCCTAAAAGGATGTGATGCTGAGGCTTTCATAGGCATGGGTGAGGTCTCACCTTGAGTATTATGAACTGTTTTGTGCTCCTTATCTAAAAAAAGATATGCTGGCATTGGAGAGGGTACAGAGGAGGTTTACAAGGATGATTCCAGGAATGACAGTGTTATCATACGAGGAACATTTGATGGCATTAGGTCTGGTCTCACTGGAATTTAGAAGGACGAAAGGGAATCTCATTGAAGCCTTTCAGATGTTGAAAGGCCTAGACTGAGTAGATATGGAATGGACATTTCCCATGGTGGGGGAGTTTAGGACAAGAAGCCACTGCCTCAGGATAGAGTGTCATCCATTTAAAACAGAGATGCAGAGAAATTTCTTTAGAAATTAGTGGAATTTGTTACCCCAGGCAGCTGTGGAGGCCAGGTCATTGGGTGTATTTAAGGTAGAGATTGATAGGTTCTTGATTGGACATGGCATCAAAGGTTATGGGGAGTGGGGCTGAGGAGGGAAAAGAAGGATCAGCTATGATTGAATAGCAGAGCAGACTCAATGGACCAAATGGTCTATATCTGCTCCTATGTCTTATGGTCTAATGGTCTAATAGGGAGACTTTCAATTTGCATTAGAATATTTCAGAAGGAGTGTCCTCTTTAGTAAAATTTTCAGGTATTTCAAGAGCTCATCTCTGCAGCTGTTAGTGGAACTCTGTTTTGTGGATTGAAAATAGGCACCAGTGGCTGATTACAAAGGTAATCAGTCTTCCAGACAAGTATTGGTTGAAACATTTTACACCCCAAACCAAACTCAAGGCCTCCGCATAATATTTCTCAGCAGTACAAAGGGAAGGTGACGCAAAAGTTATAAGTCACTTCTATCAGTCATAACATGTGACACGACTGCACCCATACCATAAGGTGAAGTGTCACAGGCAAGCTTCACTTGATGATGCAGACCATAATGTCTGAGTACAGTGTCTGATGTTATTATTTCCTGTAAAGACACATAACTGTGACATGACCTTCGGGCTTTGGGCATCCATCACTGCTTGGATTTTCTCAGCACTCTTGTAAAAAGCTTGCGCATCAATGGTGTGACCACAGTAAGTGATGCTTTGTGCTCTGAGCCCGTAATCTTCGAATCTTTTTAACTCTGTCTTGAGATTTTGGGGATATCTCTTGTCATCCTCACCAGTAACAATGATGTCATCCAGGTAACACTGAGTGTCTGGGCAACCTTGCAGCACCAGGTCCATAGCTTTCTGCCAGAGTGCAGATGCAGACACAACTCCAAAAAAAAAAAGCCTATTATAGCGATAAAGCCCTTTGTGAGTATTTATGGTGAGAAACAGTTTGCACACTTCATCCATTTCTATTTCTAGGTAGGCCTCAGCTACGTCTACTTTGCCAAAGTGTTTTGCTCCTGAAAGATTTGCAAGCATATCCTTTATCCTGGGCAGAGTGTACTGATCTACTTTCAGTACTAGGTTAATGGTAACGTTAAAATCAACATAAGCCAGACAGACCCATTCCTCTTGACTACTGGGACCATTAGCATTGCCAATAGGCTCCACTCAACCTTGAAAAGAATTCCTTCACCCTCCATGCGACCTGGCTGACTGGCTACTTTATAATGGATGGTATAAGGAACTGGTTAAGCTTTGTAAAACTTGATTATGACATTTTCATTTAATGCTATTTTACCATTGGTATGTTTGAGCTTTCCAGAATACTGCTGTGGCATCATTAAGTACATTTCTAAATTCACTTGTAGTTGAATCTATTGTATGGGATGTGGCATGCAAATGATGGATGAATCTCCAATCAAGCTGTAATTATGTCAGCCAATCACGGCTCCATAATGCTAGTCCTTCTGTTTTTACCACCTACAAACCCAATATGGCTTGTTGGATGTTGTATTTCACTGTTACAAATGTCATTCCTACAGAAATTATCTTTTCTCCAATGTAAGTTTTTAGTTGGCTATCTGCAAGCTTCTGTTTAGTATCTTTGAAGTGCTGTTCAAACTCATTTTGTAGAATAACTGGAACAGCTGAACCTGTGTTCAATTCCATTTTAATCTAGTTGTCATTCATTTCTGATGTAGGCCATACTGCTTGTCTCTTTTTAGTTTACACATTGCAAATCTCAAGGCTCCTCAGCCTTATGTCGGACTGATCAGTTATTTCATCAACAACATGCAGATTAGTGATCCTTTTGAAACTGCCACTTGACTTTCCATCTTTTTCTCTTTGCTGTGCGGTTCTTTTATTTATGTTGGCCCTTCATGCTCTTTGTATGTGTCGTAATTTGTTTCCACTTCTGCAAATTTTGTCTTAAAATCTGCATTGGTCTGGTATATGTGAGCCCCTGCCACAATGGTAATACAATTTGTTCGGCCAGGTAGGTTTCTGTTTCAACGTTGCAATTTTGTTCATGCTCACTTCCATTCCTGACTGCAAATCAATTACAACTCATTCTGCTTTTTCCATTGATACAGTGATTTCAACTGCTTTTTAAAATGTGGATTGTACTTCAGTTGGAGCCATTTTTGTAAGCTTCTTGTAATATTCCACAAACTAAATGAACACTCATTGCATCATTAAGTCCATCACTGTATTGACAATGCTCAGGCAACTTCTTCCATTCAGTCATGTAAGCTGAAAAGGACTCCGGACTCCCTTCCTTCTGATTCTGCTTACAAAACCTAAAGCATTCTGAAATCAACAATGGCTTTGATTCTAAATGTTCCTACATTGTGTTCACAGCATCAGCAAAGCTCACTTTGGTTGATTTGGTTGGAGCAGTTTAATCTCTAAGGCAGGGGTTCCCAATTTGTGGTCCACAAGTTAATGGTCAGGCTCCATGGTATGGATTTGCTGATTCAGTTTTCATTACATCATCATCCAGATCAGCTGGCTAGTGTTATAGTGTCTTCCATACCAGACTTCAAGGCAAATTGTCCTGGGATCAAATCTAGCCATTTCCTTGCATGCTTTCCATCCATGCTGCTTTAGGTGTTGAGTTAGCAACTCAGCTTTGTAAAAAACAGACACAAATGTTAAAAGAAAGCATTAAGGTTGCCACCTGATGCACCACAAGGTGTGAAAAGGAACAGAAAACTTGGTACTGTTCATGAATCCATGATTTTCATCATTTTCTGTTTTTTCTTACCCGACCATCTCTCTCCTCTTCCGAAGAAATACGTGCAGCACTTTTTTTAAAACTTGAATGTCTCACTGTGCGTCAACAGCTAAGTATTCATCTTGGGTTCATTTTTATACTACCTTGTTGCCACTATCATATTTGGTAACTCCAAACACTAATCTAAAGAAAGCCACAGGAGCAGGGAAACGAGACTACTTAGTCTTACTTTCTTTTTCTTTAGTGTGGCAGGTACATATGACGTCGTAATGTAATGAGATATGCCATTCACATATTTTTACATATAACCAGTAATGAAGTATGTAAACAACAAAAATGCTTAATCAAAGAATATATTTGCAATGTTACTCAACTAATACAATAATACTGAATACACTATAGCTTTCATTTATTTACATTTCTTGGTTGTTTGCAATACTAAATGTGCAATTCTTATCTAAAAACTTCATTACTCTTAGAAGTCGAAGTCCGTGTTTAAACGAACATCACCCATTCATAAAAACTTCCATTTATCTTCTGCCAGTGAATCTATCAGCCAAACATTTCCAAATGTCAATTTGTAATTGACACCATCCTCTCCAACCTTTACATTGACCTTTCTTCAAATAGAGACATTTGAACTCTTGGTCCTGTTCCCAGGATAGTAATATTCAGACTTGAGGAATTTAGGAAGGCAAATGGGATATTGGATTTTATTAATATGAGTTTGAAATGTAGTAGAAGTATTATTTCAGCTATACAGAATACTGGCAAGACCACACCTGGATTGGCATACAGAATTTTTATTCCAATATCATTGATGCATTGGTAATGGAGACAGTCCCAAAGAGAATCACTCAGTGGAAGGATGAAAGGATGCCACTAGCATCTAAAGAAATGAAAACTATTTTCTTTGTGGCTTAGAAAAATTAAGACTGATCTTATTGCAATATGCGGTAAGGATTCTGAAGGGGTTTGGAAGTGTAGATGTTGAGATGTTTCCATTCATGCATGAAAGTCAACCAAAGCACCATAGTTACTAGATTAGGGATAGACAATGAAAACTAAAGTATGCATGATGTTTTGCAGAGTGTGCTGAATCTCTGAAATTTCTACCCCATCGGGTTGTGGTCTGAGATACTGGGAGCTTTTTTAATAGATAAACATATGAAATATTGGAGAAGTGTGAACAGTAGAGAATTGGAATAGAAGAGGAGACGAAGCCTAGGAGAGAGCTGAGGTGAGATGCAGTTTACTCATGCTGCGATATTCTTGTGTTCCTATGTTTCTGTGTCCTTCAGCACTGAATGATGCATAATTGCATGTGCTGATTCAACACTATTGACAGAAATTCATTCGATTCATTATTCATTATAATTGCAAAAATATGTACAACTGCTTTACCTTGAACACAGAATTGCATTTGAGATTTAATGGAGCTGGTGTACCTCATGCTCTAACATCTCTTTTGGGATACTAGACACTTCAAATGCAAATAAACTATTTACTGTTAAAGATATTCAAAGGATCCTCAGGAGTTTAGAGGTTTAATCAACTAGGGAACATCCTAATTCACTTATTCTCAGGATCTTATAACTCTGGCAACATAATTGCACACTTTCTTCCATAACAATTTTTTCTCGTGGATTTGTTGAGCATCCTTGATTACTTTCTTAAAGAAGCATTTGTGATCTTAGCCTTCAATTTACAAACAGAAATGATGAATGCACCTGCTTTGTACAGTGACATGCTCATGTAAGTTCTCCAGCTGAACCTCCATCATCAATGGTAACTTCAATCTGTGCTCTCCAGTCACTCATTAAGAATGGCTCAACATCAGCTCATGACTAGTCCAGGTGTTTTTTAAGAAAGTAATACTACATGTGATCTTTTTGTTTTACTCTGTTACTGTAATCATATTTTGAATGGAATAGGAAAATAAATCATCAAGAATCTGGACATAAGCCAAGGTATTGAATCTCAGTCCAATCAGCAGATGAACTGTATCTGAATGATTGTTGTGTAGTTAGTATTTTGCATGATTTTGAAGAGAGGTTTTATATTTTTGAACTGACAGCATATTACAAGCATGCCAGCTGAACAAATATGGAAAGAGTTGTCTATGAATGTTCTGGCTCAATATTTCACTTGCTAATATATGGAAGATTAAACATTTTCTGTAAAATATTTTGAAGCTATGTGCAACTTAACTGCAGATTCATTCAGCCATTTATTTGAAAAATCCTGCAGGTGTTTAGTTGTACTTAGCAGATTGGAGTTTTCTGATGATAACAGCCATAATCCATGACTCTGTGTTGTACGATTCTGGCTTGTATGTTTGCCATATTGATTTGAAACTGGATCTGAGGCTTGCATACAAACAAATGTGTGCCATAAGCTATGCTAACCACAGTGCCAGTGTGTACATGGGTAGCTAAAGCCCACTGGATGTATGCCCAGTAATGGATCATAGTGGCATCATTTTGGGGTTCAACCTTTCAGATTATTCCTTTGCTTAATGCTGCACAACACAATCCAGATTCAACAACAGAAAGGACTCCCCTACTAATATTACTTAAATAGTTTACACATAGTTTCTGATTTTTTTCTGACAACTATTGCAGCAATTCTATATTTATTTACTGTTTTATAAATGTACTGTTGGGCTTGAAATTCTGCCCTGTGTTCGTTTAGGAAGAGAGACAACCAACACCGGAATATTACAAAACTTGGGTTTATTGCAGAATCCGTAACTGGTACAGCGAATCGACGGAGTCGCTGGAGAAGGCGCGTTCCGACTTCCCCTTACAATCTGCTCTTATTTATATCCCTTTTCCCCCCAGCACAACCCCCCACTACATATTAGGTAATATCGGGCACTTGTGTCCATCTTATTGGCCCGCAGCCATATGCTCACGAGTTACCTGTTTCTTTTGTTTACTGAATCGCGTGACGCTGTTAGTTTCGGTGTAGCGGGGTCCCCAGTTTCGCTCCCCCCTCCCTCTCATTACGTGAGCCACTCCTGACCTGTAATGGCAGTCTCGAATTAACCCTAACATTAACCCTAACAGTACTTACAGTTGGCTAAGGCCATTATGCCAAGTACTGAACTATTTTACATTGCCTTCAAAGATGGCATTATGCATTAATAGCTATTATTTTAGGGTGTATTATGGCAAGGAGAAGAGGGTAAGACAGAAGACAAGGGAAGAAGGAGTAAGAGGAGGAGAGGGGAAAAAGCCATTCAGCAGTTGACCTGTACTCCAACACTCATGCTTAGCAATTTTCAGTGAGTCTAAGTGTGTGAAATAGCCTTGTTTTAGCAAAAACACCTGCCGTAGACACTACCAGCATTTTGTGTGTGTTGTTGTTTGAATTTCCAGCATCTGCAGATTTCCTCGTGTTTGCTGTAGACACTTCTGCAACAAGAGAACAGGGTGGCGGACTACATTGCGAGCAATTGCCAGAGTCACCAAAGTAGTAAAGATGAGTGTCTGGATGCACCCAGGCTGAACCTGAAGATACATGCAACATCTTGCATTTTTCCATCAACTATTATGTAAGGAACTATAGTGAGGATTATTATCTAAAAGGACAGAAGGTTCAAACATCAGAGGTGCAGAGGTACAGAGGGAATCCTCATGCAAGGCTCCCAGAAGGTTAATTTACAGGTTGAGTCTGTGGTAAAGAAGACAAATGCAATGTTGGCATTTATTTCAAGGGGAATAGAATATAAAAGCAAGAAGATAATGCTGAGGCTTTATAAGACACTAGTCAGGCTGGACTTGGAGTATTGTCAACAGTTTTGGGCCCCATATCTCAGAAAGGATGTGATGTCGTTGGAGAGAGCCCAGAGGAGATTCACAAGGATGATTCCGAGAATGAAGGGACTAACATATGAGGAATGTTTGGCAGCATTGGGCCTGTACTCACTGGAATTTAGAAGAAAGTTGGGGGAGGGGGAAGGATCTCATTGAAACGTACTGAATATTGAAAGGACTAGATTAGGTGAATGTGGAGAGGATGTTTCCTATGGTGGGGTTATCCACACCTCAAGGGTGCAGCCTCAAATCTGAGGGACAGTCTTTTAGAACAGAGGTAAGGAGGATTTTTTGTTTAGCCAGAGAGTGGTGAATCTGTGCAATGCTCTGCCACAGACTGTGGTGGAGGCTATGTCCATGGGTATACTTAAGGCAGAAGTCAATAGTTTCCTGGTCAGTCAGGGCATCAAAGGACATGGTGAGAAGGCTGGTGTATGAGGTTAAGTGGGATCCAAGATCAGCCATGATGGAACGGCAGAGCAGACTTGATGGGCTGAATGGCCTAGTTCTGCTCCTATGGACTTATGGTCTAAAGAAAGTATTTAATATTCTTTACAGAAAAATACCTGTTTATACTCCATTTCTTCCTGACAGAAAAGTGAGCATCATGAATATACAGGTTCATAAGGATTGTAGAATTCCCCATGTTACAGGGTGTACACAGCCTATCAGGTTCAGCATGACAACTACAAATTAAAAGAGATTTCACTTGATCATTTTTCACCGGTGTTAGACTGTGCCTCATGTAGCCATAAAGGTGAAACATCCCACCAGCCTGCTGTGCCTTTCTCATTTGAAGCACTGTGACAAATTAAAGCATGAATAGTGGCAATAAAGACTACCTGCTTAAGTAATAATTCTTTGGTCGATAGGTGAATAATGGATATATGCAGCATTTGTATCCCACAGAGTCTGACAGTGCACATGAGGTTTGCTTTCAAGCATTGGCTGTTCTAGTTGTCTCATTACCCCACCTTCTGAATGTATTTCCAGTGCACTAGATTCCAAAAATCCTTCTGCTCTTGCTCCTGTAAAGACTTGTGTATGGCTCCTTTATCAAGTCCTCTAGCACTGCAACTTGAAGCCACTGGACCAATCCCCTCCCAGGGTGAGAGATTTGGGACCATATTCCAGTTTGAAAAAAATCTAAAGCACTTAGCATCTGTCTCAGCAGCAACACTTCTGTGGTTTAAGAAGTCCAGGCTCATGTTAAGCATTTTTGTCAGGTATAATTGGAGTTAGTCACTCACAAATTTGTGTCCACTTTCTGACACTGTGCTCAATAAACACTTCGCCTGGTCTGGGCTGCCTGCATGCAGTAAGATCACAAACAACACCAAGTTCTCCTGCTGTCTGCGTTTTACGTTTGAAACACAAGGGCATTGGTCAATCCAGTTTTGGAGGCAATGCCACTTAGCCCCCAAGACTTATTTGTTCTTTCAGTAAACAACTAGCTCCCTCTTGTGTTTCAGAAACACACAAAGGTAATTGACTGAATGCCTATTTTCCCTTGATATCTAATATAGATGCGATAAATCAGCCCACACCTCTAATTACTTGAGAAGCTACAAACAATGTGGTTAATTTTATTCTAATTATCCATAATTACTATGCAAGATGTGGTTTTCTGACAATCCTTTCCTTTGTTCAAGATTCACCTTTAAACCAAGGAGGTCACCTCTGCCAATTTGACAGTTGATTCACTTTTTAATCAAAAATCTAGAAGTATATCCTTGATCAATGGTTCTTGTAATACACTTGTTGGCGGTGAAGGGCCCTTGTCTCTGTGAATACACCAATCAAGCCCCATTGAACTTCTCTTCTCAAGCTATACAATTGCAGTGAATTTTCAATTATTTTGTCTAATGCTACCTATGGAAGAATAATAAATTTCCTTCAGATGATGTTATGAAACATGTAATATAATAGCAGCTGTAAATCAAACTTAGCTTCTAAAATTCTGTTCCACTGTCACTGTTTTATTAGGATTTAACATAAGTGATTTTTGATGAGTATCAATCCCTGACTGTCAGACTTTAAAGCTATGATATTTGTAATATCACAGCTTGAAAATCTGGCAGACAGGATTGATAATCATCAATTTGTCACTCATAAAATCAATGATATTCATAATGCCACCGAACCAGCAGTCAAGTGTGGACCCAAGTTTCTGGTTACGATCCAAAAAAAAGTCCAAAAAAACTTCTATTCCATCCTGAAACTAACCTTACAATAAATAATTTTCCCCCCTTTAAAGTGTTTGCTTTTGAACTTTCAGCTTCCTCTTGTATCTTCTAATTGTTTGCAGTTGAAATAAGGATTCCATCATTTCATACAATTCCATGGCAGAGGAGTAGAGCTCCAGTGAGCTGGGATTCAATCCTGACTCTGGATGCTGTCTGTGGTCATGTGTGTTTCCTCTGAGTGTTTCCCGTTCGTCCCACATCACAAACACAAACAGATGGTGGGGTAATTGGCCACAGTATACTTCCTCTGGTGTGTATGTAAGTTGCAGAATCTGGTGTAGATAATGGAATGTGGACGAGAATAAAATGGGGTTAGTTTAGGATTAGTTTTGGTAGGTACTTGATGGCCAGTTCAGACACAGTAGCCTGAAGGTCTTGCTTCAATGTCACATAATGTTGTGCTTCTACTAAAACTTGAAAAAGAAAAGCAATATTTTAATTACTTCAATACCAATAAACTATGCAGATTCACATCAATTGCTTCAAACTAATTGCTCCCAAGACTTTCAGAGAATCATTAAGTAATCAGTACAAAGCTACAAAGATAGCTGAATATATCACACTCTTCTGTTATAGTTCCAGCAAAAAGACGTGAGGTCTTATTTTTGCTACCTGCAAAGCTTCATCATGGGCCTCTCTTCATCCAATGTTGTTTGTGAAGGCATTATGTGGAATAATGCCCTCACTTTTATGAAGAGTATTTACTTTTTCAATAATCCGCAGTATTTATTCTTTCAATGAATGCTGATGAAGCAACTTTGTGAATTTTAACTTTAATGGACATAGGCTACATTGTACATAGTGGAAAACTCCTGCAAGCATGACTTACCTGCTTTATGCAAGTGGAATTCGAACATTGTAGCCATTAGTGAGACTTGGTTGCAGGAGGAGCGGGAATGACAGCTCAATGTTCTTGGATTCCGTTGTCTTAGACGTGATAGAATGGGAGGATTAAAGGGGGAGGAGTGGCATTACTAGTCAGGGAAAATATCGTGGCAGTGCTCAGACAGGCCAGATTGGAGAGCTCATCTACTGAAGCTATGTGGGTGGAACTGGGGTAAGACTGAGGAGGATGACAATGTTAGTGGGTTTATATTATAGACCACCCAATAGTCAGTAGGATTTAGAGGAGCAAATCTGTAGAGATATTGCAGACTGTTGCAAGAAAAATAGGGTTGTCCTAGTAGGTGATTTTAACTTTCCTCTTATTGACTGGGACTCTCATACTACAAAGGGTGAATGGGAGAGAGGTTGTCAAATGTGTTTAGAAAAGTTATCTTAATCAATACATAGAGTTGCCAACTAGATACTAGATCTCCTAATAGGAAATGAGACAGGGCAGGTGACAGAAGTTTGATTAGAGGAATACTTTGCATCTCTAATAAGTATAGAGAAGGATAGGTCTGATACTCAGGTTGAGATTCTAAATTGGGGAATGGCCAATTTTGATGGCATCAGAAAGAATTTGGCAAGTGTGGCTTGGGACAAGTTATTGTCTGTTTAAGGTATGCATGGGAAATGGAAGGCTTTCAAAAGTGGAATTTTGAGAGTTCAGAGTTTGTGTGGTGCTGTCAGAATAAAAGAAAAAGAACAGGTTTAGGGAACCTTGGTTTTCAAAAGGACATGGTTAAGAAGAAGAAGGAAATGCATGGTCAGTAAAGGCAGGAAGGAGTAAATGAGATTCTTGAGGAATATAAGAAATGCAGGAGAACACCTAAGGAAATCAGGAAGGCTAAACAGAAGCATGAGGTTGCTCTAGCAAACAGGGTGAAGGAGAATATGAAGAGCTTCTACAGATATATTAAGAGCAGAAGGATAGCAAGGGACAAAATTTGTCCTTTTGAAGATGGAAGTGGTAATCTATGAGTAGAGCCAAAAGAGATAGGGGAGACCTTAAATGAATTTTTTTGCATCTGTATTTACTTAAGGAAGGGACACTATAGAAGTGAGGTCACAAAGTGCACAGGTTACAGAGAAGGAGGTGCTTGCTGTCTTGAGACAAATTAGGGTGGATAAATCCCCAGGGCCTGACAATCCTCAGACCCTGTTGGAGGCTGTCAAAGGAAAGCAGCATCCACCATCAGGGACCCCCACCACCCAGGTCATGCTCTCTTCTTGCTGCTGCTGTCAATAAGGTAGAGAAGCCTCTGGGCTCACACTACATGGTTCAGGAACAGATATTACCACTCAACCATCAGGCTGTTGAACCAAAGGGGATAACTTCACACAGATTCAATGCCAAATTGGTGCAGTCTTGCATTAATTCTGTTACAGATTTATTGAGTATGCCTGGAAGAAAATGAATCTCAGGCTTGTATTTGGTGACATTTATGTACTTTGAAATTACTTTGAACTTTGAACTTTCAAATCCTCAGCACAGGGGAATCATAGCTATTCACAAGCTTGAAAGAAGCCTGTGGATACAGCATTTCAGGTTCTTTATGATTGCTTTTGCCACCTCCTTGATGAATTCCAAATGCCTGCAGAAAAAAATTACCTGCATGCCCCTTTTACATACCCTAACAATTTCTTGGATGATATTTCCCTTTTCTCTCTATCAACTTGTACTAGTGTCATTATTTCTTTCTTATTTTTGTGTTTGTGTAAATTATGTTAATTTGAGTTTATGATAATGTATGTATTTATCAAGTTTGTAATGTAGTGTGCTGCTGGTGCTGAAGGCTAATTTTCATGTCATTTATATCCTGTGTATGAATGCTGATTGCAATGAATTTGAACTTGAACCTATAATTGACCTCTACTTAAGGATGTTAGTTCTTCCTACAAGCTTTTGTTTGGCCTCTTAAATTTTGATATACCTCAATTAAATATCCCCTCATCCTCCTTTATTCCCAGCCTGCACATTATTTCCTCAATGATGAAATTCTCCAGCTGGGGTAACATTTTCATACAATTCCTCTATTACCTGTTATTGCGATCTCAGTTTTCCTGTAAGATGGGAACCAAAACAACATGCATTACTCCACCTCAGCTCTATTTAATATTGTGTACAATCCTAACTCAGGAAATGTACAACTTGTTTAGCAGAGGAAAGCGCAATATTTACCCACTGAGCTACTTTATCTAACAGATCTGCCACCTGCAGGGATCTATAGTTTGTGCTGTAAGATCCTTCAGTTTTCCAAATAGCTTTTTCCATTAACTGTGTATTCCCTTGCACAATCAATACCTTTTTTTTACCATCAGCCAGGCACTTGCTACATCAGTTCCAAACTATCAAACATGTCCCTGATGTTTAAATCTCAAGAAGAAATATTTAATTTGGATAGTGCCTTTCAGATCCTTTCAATATGTACCAAAAATAATTTAGAGTTACTGAGTAATACTTGAGGTGTAATTACTATCACTATATACAGAAATTGAAGTTAGTTTCAATGCATTTGTGGTGAACTACATATACCTGTCTGGACACGCTGACTGCTCCTGTGGCTCCTCCCACGTACCCCGGTATAAAGGTGATTGGAGACACAGCCCCGGCCTCAGTCTCCAGGATGTAGTGTGGTGGTCATTTGCTGCTTGTTCTTTCTTCCAGCCAATAAGAGCCTATATCTCGCCTCACATCTCCGAGAGTTATTGATGGTACATCAATTTTATTGGTTGGAAGTTTTAAAACATGGAGAGTATTTTACGTCTGGAAAAATTAGACTTGGACCCCCAAGCCCCAGAAGCAGCTCTTGCCTTTGAACTCTGGCTTGCATGCTTCCAATCATACTTGGAAGCGATTCCAGTGACTGAGCCTGCCACAATGTACAAAATCCTACTATCCAGAGTAAGTCCGGAAGTATTTTCCCTTATCAGAGACCTGCCAACCTACCAAGGGGCACTGGACGCCCTCAAAATACAGTACCTGCTGCCGGTGAACACCGTCTACGCAAGACATCGCTTAGCGACGTGGCGACAGCGAACTGGCGAGTCGAGCGGGGAGTTTCTCCGAGCCCTACAGACACTCATGCGTGCCTGCGACTGCAAGGGACTGACGGCAGAACAACATGCGGAGCTCCTGGTACGAGACGCCTTCGTTACAAGGATCAGATCAGTGTACGTGCACCAGTGGCTGCTGGAAAATGCCGATCTTACCTTACGCTCGGCGATCGAGACGGCCGACACGCTGGAGGCTGCTCTGCACAACGCTGACGCTGTCCATCCGCGCGATCCCCCGCCAGTTCCGTGGACACTGCAGACCCCGCCACCCGCGAGCGAATTCACCACCGCCGCTGCCAGTCGCGAGTCCACGAACTCCCCGAAACCAACCACAGCTGCTGCCAGTCGCAAGTCCACGCAGTGTTACTTCTGCGGACTCGAAAAGCACCCCTGAAAACGCTGCCCGGCCCGAGAAGCTACCTGCTCCAGCTGCGGGAAGAAGGGCCATTTCGCCAAGGTCTGTAAGTCTGAACCACGAGCGAGGTCGGGCAGCGCTGCGTGTGAGACATGGGGGCCGCCATCTTGCCTGCCCGCCTCGTGTGAGGCATGGCGGTGGCCATCTTTGTCGGTGCCACCTCACCCCGCCCCTGACCCACGGGTGCTTACTGGGCACCAAGACGGCGGTTCAACTCTGGCCTCCGTATCCCTCGACCAAAGCGCCCCACACCAGCTTGCAAGGTCAATGATGGACATCCTAGTGGAGGGGCACAGGACTAGCTGCGTGTTTGACACGGGCAGCACTGAGAGTTTTATTAACCTGGACACAATGCAACGCTGTGGACTCGTGACACAGCCGGTAAGCCAGAGGGTCACCATGGCTTCTGGATCGCATTCCACAGACATCCGGGTGGGCTGTGTAGTGACATTGGTGGTGCAGGGCACAGAATATCGGGACTTTGCGCTACTGGTCATGTCTCAACTGTGCGTGCCTGTGCTATTGGGGCTGGACTTCCAGAGCCACCTCAAAAGTGTGACTATGGCATTTGACAGGCCCCTCCCACCACTGACTGTCAGGAATCCTCAGTTTTGTGGGACTTCGTCATATACCCTGCTACTGACCACACACACACACACCAACCCGCACATCCCACCCAGCACCATGCCAACAGCTGCGCTACTGACACCACTTGCAGTCTCTCCACCCTCAAGATCCCTCCCCCACCGCTGTTCACCAACCTGACCCCCAACTATAAACCTGTGGCAACTAAAAGCAGGAGGTACAGCGTGGGGGACAGGGCTTTCATTCAGTCGGAGGTGCAGCGGCTGTTCAGGGAGGGGATCATTGAAGCAAGCACAAGTCCTTGGAGGGCCCAGGTGGTTGTTGTTCAGACCGGGCAGAAAAATAGGATGGTCGTGGACTATAGCCAGACCATCAATAGGTTCACGCAGCTTGACGCGTACCCCCTACCCCGCATCACGGATATGGTCAACCAGATAGCTCAGTACAAGGTGTACTCGACCATATATCTGAAATCCGCTTATCACCAGCTCCCCATCCGCACAGAGGACCGCCTCTACACCGCCTTCAAGGCGGGCGGCAGGCTCTATCACTTCCTGCGCGTCCCCTTCGGTGTCACAAATGGTGTCTTTATCTTCCAGAGGGAAATGGTGGACCAGTGCCTACTGAAGGCCACATTTCCCTACCTGGATAACATCACCATCTGTGGTCACGACTGGCTGCATCACAACACCAACCTCCAACGATTTTTCCAAGTGGCCAAAGCCCTGAACCTTACTTATAACAGGGACAAGAGTGTGTTCGGAACCACCCGACTCGTTATCCTTGGGTATGTCGTGGAGAATGGGGTCATTGGCCCTGATCCCGACCGTATGCGCCCCCTATTAGAACTCCCTCTTCCCACCACCCTCAGAGCCCTCAGACGGTGCCTGGGCTTCTTTTCCTATTACGCCCAATGGGTCCCCCATTACGCAGACAAGGCCCGCCCCGTGGTCAAGTCTACCACATTTCCCCTCTCTGCCGAGGCCTGCGCGGCCTTCAGCTGCATTAAAGGGGACATTGCCAAAGCAACGATGCATGCGGTGGACGAGACCATTCCCTTCCAAGTAGAGAGTGACGCCTCCGATTTCGCGCTGGCTGCTACCCTCAATCAGGCAGGCAGGCCAGTAGCATTCTTTTCTCGTACCCTTCAAGGCTCTGAAATTCGGCACTCCGCAGTGGAAAAAGAAGCCTGGGCCATAGTGGAAGCTATTAGGCACTGGAGGCACTATCTCGCTGGCAAAAGGTTCACCTTGCTGACCGACCAGCGCTCAGTTGCATTCATGTTCAGCAACCAACAACGGGGCAAAATCAAAAATGATAAAATTTTGCGGTGGAGAATAGAACTCTCCACCTACAATTAAGATATCCTGTATCGGTCTGGAAGGCTCAATGAGCCCCCTGATGCCCTATCCCGGGGAGAATGTGCCAGCGCACAGCTCGACCAGCTATACGCCCTCCATGCACATCTTTGCCACCCGGGGGTCACCCAATTTTACCATTTCGTGAAAGCCCGGAACCTGCCGTACTCCCTTGAGGACATCAGGACGATGACCAGGGACTGCCAAGTCTGCACTGAATGCAAACCGCACTTCTACCGTCCTGTAAAGGCGCAACTTATCAAGGCCACCCACCCCTTTGAGCGACTGAGTGTTGACTTTAAGGGCCCCCTTCCCTCCACCGACCGCAATGTCTACTTTCTCAACATTATTGACGAGTACTTGCGGTTCCCCTTTGCCATCCCCTGCCCTGACACCACCACCACGTCCGTCATAAAAGCCCTGTGCCAGCTCTTCACTCTGTTCGGATATCCCTGCTATATCCACAGTGATAGAGGGTCCTCCTTTATGAGTGACGAGCTGCGCCAGTACCTGCTGGCTAGGGAAATTGCTACTAGTAGGACCACGAGCTATAATCCCCGGGGAAATGGACAGGTGGAGAGGGAGAATGCCACAGTGTGGAAGGCCACACTTTTAGCCCTTAAGTCAAAAGGGTTGCTGGTCTCTCGATGGCAGGAGGTCCTCCCCGAGGCACTCCACTCTATCCGCTCCCTGTTATGTACGTCCACCAATGCCACCCCTCATGAGCGCCTATTTTCTTTTCCCAGGAAGTCTGTCACTGGGACCACCCTACCGGCTTGGCTGACATCCCCAGGGCCAGTGTTGCTCCAGAAACATGCGTGGAGCAATAAATACTCCCCGCTGGTCGAGAGGGTTCACCTACTACATGCAAACCCCCAGTATGCTTACATGGTCTTACCTGATGGGCGGGAGGACACGGTCTCCGTCCGCGACCTGGTGCCTGCAGGAGCAGCAGAAAACTACCCCGAACACTCCACAGTAACTATGAACCCTGCACCCGAGGTGACACCGTGCACACTAAGCCCTACACAGACTCCTCATGACACTCCCATACCGGGCGCCTCGCACACACATATACCAGGCGCCTCGCACACGCATGAGGGATCACTGGCGCCTAGTGGGCTGACACCTCCAGTCAGGCCAGAACCAACGCAACCACCATCTCCGGTGCAAGCACCACCGGCACCTGTGCAATCCCAGCCGGTGCTACGTACTCGCAGTGACAGATTCGACCACCTGATAGACTTAACCTGTAAATATACTTGTACGAAACTTCGCCCCCTGGGGACTCTCTTTTAAAACAAAGGGGGGGGGTGAATGTGGTGAACTACATATACCTGTCTGGACACGCCCCCCCATGACTGCTTCTGTGGCTCCTCCCACTGACCGTGGCTCCTCCCAGAGACCCTGGTATAAAGGCGATTGGAGACACAGCCCCGGCGTCAGTCTCCAGGATGTTGTGTGGTGGTCATTTGCTGCTTGTTCTTTCTTCCAGCCAATAAGAGCCTATATCTCACCTCACGTCTCCGAGAGTTATTGATGGTGCATCAGCATTAAACTCCCACAATGTGCAATGATGATGACCAGATAACTAATTTTGTGATGCTGTTTGAGAAATATATATTTGCCACAACAAAAGGGAAGATTTTCTCACTTTTAAAATAAAAATTTTTGACAACAGATCTTTAATATCACTGGAATATTCAAAAGATGGAGATACTCCATCAATAACCCTCGTGCCTCTTCATCATGGTCTGAACCTACAATCATTAATACATTTCAGTGAAAGCAAGGGAATAGGGAATCTTGTGGTATCCAGTTGGAAGTAGTCTTTCAGTCACAAAATCATTTGCTAATCATTGACTTTTGCTTCTGCCAATGTGTTGGTGTTAAATCCATTTTGCTTATTCTTCCTTGAATCCCAATGGATTTTACCTATCTGACCAGCTTGTAAACCATGGCTTTTCTAAGAACTTTGATGGAATCCGTGTAGAGTATATCAAATGTGCTTCTCAGACCAGAAGATCATAAGATTATAAGACATACGAGCAGAATTAGGCCATTTGGCCCATTTAGTCTGTTCTGCCATTCAATCATGGCTGATCCTTTTCTTCCCCTCCTCAGCCCCACTCGCTGTAACCTTTGATTCTGCGACCAATCAAGAACCTATCGATCTCCACCTTAAATACACCCAACAGCCTGGCCTTCACAGCTGTCCATGGTAATAAATTCCACAAAATCACCACCATCTGGCTGAGGAAATTTCTTCGCATCATTGTTTTAAATGGACACCCCACTATTCTGAGGCTGTGCCATCTTGTCCTAGACTCCCCAACCATGGGGAACATCCTCTCCACATCTATTCTGTCTAGGCCTTTCAACGTTTGAAAGGTTTCAATGCGATCCTCCCTCATCCTTCTAAATTTCAGTGAGTACAGACCCAGAGCCATTAAACATTCCTTATATGATAACTCTTTCATTCCCGGAATCATCCTTGTGAGCCTTCTCTGAATCCTCTTCAATGCTAGAACATCTTTTCTTAGATGTAGAGCCCAAAACTATTCACAATACTGAAGGTGAGGCCTTGCCAGTACCTTTTAAAGCCTCAGCATCACATCCCTGCTCTTGTATTCCAGACCTCTTGAAATGAATACTAACATTGCATTTGCCTTCCTCACCACCAACTCTACCTGCAAGTTAACCATTAGAGTGTTCATTTACTTCATTGACTTCATTTGTCTTCTCCTGAAAATTTGCTCAAATGATGGTGTCTCAAACATCCACAAAGACGGGGGATAGAAATTTCCGTCCTTAAAAGCCTGGATCTACTATTTAGTTAAATTCCTAGCTATGGTATAAAGCCAGACATGCTAGCCACAGTTTATAAGTAGAAAAACAGCCAAGCATGTCCTGACAAGACATACTTTGGTTGTCCCTTTCATGTGGAGAATGCAATGCTCAGATCAAGTTGGGCAGATGCATGAGTTCCTCCAGCATTTTGTGGTTTGTATTTCATCTTGTTTTTCGTCATCATCTCCCTCTCTGTCCTAGGTCTGCTTTCTAATTACATTCTTCAGATTTTCCAGGTTGCTTCATTACCTTTTGATCTGCCCTTTACCAATCTAACACAAGTCCTTCCCATTCTATCTCAAACAGCTAGAGCAACCCAATTTTATTTTCTGAGATCATCAGTCATTTTCCTGGACCTGTCGGTACATCCAGCTTACTGCATCTCAAACTGAACATTTTGTTTTCGGGAAGTGGAAAGGTCTTACACTTGAAGAATGTATAAACTTGGTAGTCTTCTGAATTATAATAGCAATTTAGTATCAATGTACAGCAAAACAGAGCGAATAACTCACCAGATGCTTGAAAGGTGTAAAGCTAATAATACCACTGGTGACCTCACTTGCTAGTGAACTGTGTCTCAAATGAATTTCCTATTCCAACTCTCACCTGCAGAAGAAGTGGATATCTGCACCACTTTAATTGAAAAACAGTGAGATCAGAAGGAACTCAGATTCTAGGACCAAAAAAAATCAAGGTTGTCTGATTGGCAAACTGTATCATATACCTGTGTTTGCTTCTATGCTTCCAAATTTAATGCTACGTATTGGCCAAATCACTTGGAAGACACCTGTCCTTCTGAATTCGGTTGCACTACAGCTTGTTCCTTGCCTTGCTTTCTGCTCTGGTATCAACAGTATTTTGAGATTTTTAGGTGATTCTCTCATTCAATTATTTATTCAAATATAATGGGGATCTGCCCATAGATTCTGTAGAACTTCAGAAATACATTTTCTCAATTCCATCATAATTTTTCTTCATTGCTTAAAGTCATTATTCACATTTGGGGAAATTTATCCTAAATTTTCTAAGAAGCTAAGTGAAATTTCCATGTTTATGGCATTAATAATGTATCCAAAATCTCTACCAACCGAGCTAACATGACATGACTGCTTGAGGGATTTGGTAATTTTTTTTGCTGATTATCCATTAGATCTCTTTATATCAGTTTAAAACAATGTTGAACATAATGTTCTGTAGCTTCTAGCTAAGTTTATTTGCTTTTTTTTAATGCTGGATTTATGCTAATTTCCCTATAACCCTTTTAACACAAAAAACAAACTTCGACAGATATGCTAACTGAACTGTGAATCTCTGTTCTTTTCCGAGTTGTGAAGTTGTCATTTAGTAAACCTGTTATATTTTAAAATCTACTGTAAACATTAGATTAATACTGTTAGGTTCCATTTTGCTCAAAGCTCTGTTTGGAATTACTGTTAATCAGATTATTCATATCTCAGAATTCTATAATATGGCTGTAAGTCCAGTACGTGCTGGTAAATCCATTGTAACCTGTCAGTTCACACCACGAGAAAGTCAGATGTAGCTTAGGATCTGAAAACCATTCGATCTTGATGAGGAACTTAGGGCAAATGATTAGAAAACACGTTACTTTTAAATAGTAAAAATTGCTTTTAATTAGTCAGAAGTATTCTTGGGTGTTTTGGCTAACTTTATATTTTGTAACTGAACATAAATGTTTTAAAAAGGTATTAAAATCAATTACAGGTCATACAATAGATAAAGGCCAGTTATCAGTCAAAAGGGCTTTGAAATAGGTTGGCACACTGACTCTGCAAAGACTATGCAGCTGGATGCAACTCGTCCTGCAGTTAATGTAAATGCTTTTGTGATTGAAACGGGTGGTGATTCTGGTGGAGGGTGGAATTGGTTGGTAGATCTGCTCTAAGACTTCCAATTCTGGAATCTACTGTACAGCAGAGAACAATGCCGAAGGAAGTATGCATAGAACTACGGTCTTTTTGCTGAATGTTTATAGGGCAAAAGAAACTAATACAGTTGGCCCTCCTTATCCTGGATTGGTTCCAGGACCCCCTGTGGATACCAGAAAACGCGGATGCTCAAGTCCCTATTTAACCTGTCTCAGTGCGGTGGACTTTAGGACCAAACGGAACCCCGGACCTTATTTAACCTGTTTCAGTGCGGTGGACTTTAGGACCTGGTGCAGGTCTGAATCCGCAGTGTTTCTGTTCACGAAAATAATCACGATCACGATTGAAAATAAAGTGGAAGTAATAAAGCGGTCAGAAAGAGGTGAAACACCATCGGTCATTGGAAAGGCGTTAGGCTACAGTCGGTCAACGATCAGAACAATTTTAATGGAGCATGTGAAAGGCCCTACCCCGATGAAAGCTACAATTATTACTCCCCATTGGTTACTGACTTATGTGTAGTGTGTGTAGGCCTCCGTTAGACCCAATAGACCATGGATTTGCACCTTGGGAAGTTTCCAGGGCACAAGCCTGGGCAGAGTTTTTTTTTTATGGAAGACCGGCAGTTGCCCAAGCTGCAAGTCTCCCCTCTCCACACCACCGATGTTGTCCAAGGGAAGGACATTAGGACCCATGCAGCTTGGCACCGGTGTTGTCGCAGAGCAATGTGTGGTTAAGTGCCTTGCTCAAGGACACACACGCAGCCTCAGCCAAGGCTCGAGCTAGCGACCTTCAGATCACTAGACTAGCGCCTTAACCACTTGGCCACGTGCCAACACTTATGTAAGAGTAATTACAAGATTATATTTTTACCCATTTTGGCTTGTATAATGCTGTATGACCTTAGTTGATAAATGTCTATTTCATTTCCACTCAATGACACTCTCTGCAAATTATTGAACATTAAATAGTGGTTAATAGTAGAACCTAATACTAATAACAACTGTTCAACCAGTAATGCTGAGACTGATTATTCAATAGATACTAATTGTTGTTAGTGCACAACAAATTTCAGTGAGAAATTTGAGTTTAGATCAGAATCAGAATCAGGTTTATTATCACCGGCATGTGACGTGAAGTTTGTTATTACCATGTTATGGGAAAGATGTGGTCATGAAGTAGTGCAAAAAGCACTTACAAGGATTTTGCCAGGGCTAGAGGCCCTGGGTGAAAGGGAAAGATTGTCCAGGCTAGATCTTTATTCCTTGGAATGTACAAGAATGGATGGGAGTGATGAGAGGCAAAGATAAGGTGGATGGTAACAATTCTTCCCAGGTAGGGGAGTCCAGACATAAAGGACATATATTTAGGATGAGATGGGAAAGATTTAAAAAGGAGCTGGGGAGCGTCTTTCATGCAGAGGGTGGATGGTATATGCAGTGATCTGCCACAGGAAGTGGTTGAGGCAGGTACCATGGTATCATGTGAGAGGCACTAAGCTAGGCAAATGGGAGGATGGAGCTTGGAGATATATGGGCCAAACACAGTAATTTAGCCCTAGTTGTAGAGGCATCATGTTCGGTGTGGACAGAATGGTCTGAAAAGCCTATATCCATGCTGTGTTGCTCTAAGATTCTATGACAATTACAGTCATAATCAGATAGGGAATATATACAGTATTTGCTCTTATTTACTTCTATAGACTTCAAAATAAAAATAGAATGATTTAATCCACCATTTAAGCTGTGCGTCACTCCAGTCACAAATACTACTTGCAGAATAAAATGATATATTCATCCTTTGGTATCAGGGAGCAAAGTTATTGTCGCTGCTACAAATTGCATTCCCTAGATAATGACTTCATTCTTCTCCCTGGCAACCATCTGAGGCTGAACAACCTTGGAGTTATGGTTGACTGGAGTTTAGCTTTCAAGCACAAAACAACATCATTGCCAAGATGTACCTTGTACCTCCATTATGTTGCAGGAATTGGCCCCTGCCTCAGCTAATCTGTTAATGTAACTTCTTTAATGATTTAGATACCTCTAGACTTCAGTAATCCATTGATCTCCAGGCCAGTTTTCAGCCTTTTACACTCAATATTGTTATATTCCGGGTCTTGATCCGGTCCGCAGACTCTGGACTCCGGGTCTTGTAGCCGTCCCTCCTTTAACCCTTAAGCCCAAATAGGATCAACTTGGCTTAAGGAGGTGCACCTGATGCCTATCAGCTGGCAGGTGTATATAAGGGGCTCTGGGAGTGAGTCTAGTTGGGGGTTGTTTTGTACCATCTGGTTATCCTAGTTTGACCCTGGCTTGGAGTACCCATGGTTAATCATCTAGTTCTGTAAGTCTGTTTTTGTAGTCACCCTGGACTGAGCTCCCTTCTGATCCCTTGCCTCTGCTGGGTAAGCAGGCTGGACTGCTGTTGCCTGGTGGGGGACTCTGACCCTTTCCTACCCCTTACTCCTGATGGGTTGTGCCCTGCATCCTGCCCAGGCCCCTGTGTTCCTGCCTGGGAGGCTGGGCCCTGCCCAGGGGGCTATCCTCCCAGCATTCCTTGTCCCACAGACCCATCCTTTAGCCTAGCCAGGGTTTGGCCTTTGCCATGAACTCTCTGAACCCCAGGATCACCTTTGCATGCCATGGTCTCCCCATCTTGTTCTATTGTTAGGGTTAGTGTTAGGGTCCTGTCCCTGCCCCTTGTACTGTGTCCTGCATTTGGGTCCAGTCTCCCTGTGACAAATATACTGTATTAGAAATCACAAAACTCTTCTTGCCTAATACTAAACCTAGATTTGCACAAGGTCTTTTCACCTACCATTTAGGTTTTTAATGAAATATTGGCTCTGTCTACCAATGCCATGTTCAAAATACTATGTACTTGTTTTCAAATCTCTTCAAGTCACTGGTCTTCCTCATCTGTTTCCATTCCTAAATCCACACAACAGCTGAGTCCATCTCTAGTGTTGATCTTTTGTGGAACACTGATGGATATGGAGCTCTGAATAAATACTACATTGTTGCTGGATATGCCTTCAGCTTCCAAAGACCTGTAATTCTCTAAATCCTTCTGCTCTCCACTTCATGTTTTCCCCTTTAAAACTCCCTTTGAAACAAAATGTTTTGAATGAGTGTCAGTTTATCTGTTCTGCTATTTTCATTAAAGTCTGGTTGTTGTATTCTGTTTGGTGTTATTCATCCCTACTGCACCTGGTTAAAGTAAAGAAGTTGTAAATATACAACTTTAATCAAATTATAGATGTTATGTTAAAATCCAAAGGGATGGAAAGTTTGCATCTGTGGTTCTCACTAATATTTATAGTATTAATGTAACATGTGTACTGTGCATAAGATATCTGATTAATATAAAAAAATTCTGGCATTATTCCAGAGGACTAGAAAATTGCACATGTCACTCTACTCAGGGGCAGAAGGAAGAAAATTATAGACAAGTTAGCCTGATCTCAGTGGTGGGAATGTGTTGGAGTCAATTGCTAAGGATGAGGTCTCAGGGTACCTGGAGGCACATGATAAAATAGGTCAAAGGCAGCATGGCTTCCTTGAGGGGAAATCTTGCTGACATGTCTGTTGGAATTCTTTGAGGAAATAACAAGTAGGATAGACAAAGGCGAATCAGTGAATGTTGTGTGCTTTGATTTTCAGAAGACATTTGATGAGGTGTTGCACGTGAAACCTAACAAAATAAGGGCCCATCGTATTACAGGAAAGATGCTAGCATGGATAGAGGATTGGCTGGTTAGCAGGAGAAGTGCAATGTTGAGTATTTAGTATTTCAGTAATACTTGAGTAATATTATGTATACTGATTGACTATTCTTTGATGTTTGCATAGCTCGTTACGGGTTATATGTGAAAGTATGGCATATGTCATCTCACTATCATATCATATATGTGCTCAACTCAAAGTTTAAAAAAAACTAAGATGTTATTCCCAGCTCTGTTCTTATTTCAAATAGTTTTATATAAATACAAAACGTAACAGTGCCAATGAGAGTTTTAAACGAACCCAAGGTGACTACCTACCTGTTAAACCACGGTGAAATAGACAAGGAGAAAACACAGCGCAGCACTTCTTTTGAAGGGACAGATGCGGTTGAGGTTTTAAAAAAGGCAGAAAATGGACAAATTCACGTTCATAAACAATGAGTAGTGGCTGACAATAATCATAAATTTAAAAAAAGCTGAAATACCTGGTTACATTGGAAAGATAGATATGTTTGATTGCACAGGAGCTAACTGGGTATTGTATACTAAGCAAATTGAGCAGTATTTTGAACCAAATGAAACAGCTAATAATAAGCCAGTGCCAATTTTGCTGAGTGCATTGGATTTAAAGGCATACAATTTGCTTGGGAGTTTAACTGCTCCAAACAAGCCAACAGAAATGAGCTTTGCTGATATCATGAAATAAGGCTGAACATTTAAACTGAAGCCATTGTTGATGGCAGAATGCTTTAGGGTTCATTAGTGGAATCAAAAGTAAAGAGAGTTAAGAGTATTAAAAAGATTATAAGATTATGGGCTCTGAGCACAATGCGTCAGCTGTGAATTCTTTAAACCAAGCATCACTTATTGTCCTTGTACCATTCATAGCTTGTGATGCTCCACCCAGGGGCAGCTCATCCACTTTTCATCCACACCTGCCACCCAGCACTCACCTGTGACTCCAAGTAGCTGTTTGTATGTGACAGTGGCCACACTCCAGTACACCGGATTGGCAGGTGGGCTAAACCAGGTGAAGACAGCTGGGATCCTCCAACCCTGGTGAGATAGGTATATGCCTATCCCAGCACGCAAAGCCATACTGGGTGGATGAGATCAATGACAAGCTCAACGGTTAAGAAGGCAGTTCTTCAATGCTTTGTGGAGAGCGAAAGACATGACAAGGCACAGAAGGGGTCATGGTTATCCACTGCTGTCGAGGAAGTCTCCAGTTGTGACAATTTTTCATACCATTATACCAAGATTTTTGAGGCTGAGAGAGCAGAACAACTCCCGTGAAATGGCCTTTTCTCTATAAAGCTCCTCCCGGACAGGTTTATGTCATCATCAGAAATGACGGACAACCACTACACCATTCACACAAGGATTACACAAGTGTGCTGAGAAAATTCAAGCAGTGGTTGATGCCCAAAGGACATGTCAGTGTTATGGCCCTTTTTAGGATTTGGCAATTACTATAACAGGTTCCTGCCAAACCTTGCTCCTGTGCTCCATCTCTTGAATTCATTAACACAGATTGGGAACAAATGGAAAATTGACAATGCAGTGTGAGGTGGCTTTCCAAAAGGCAAAGGAAATGGTGACGTCAGACACTGTACTTGCACATTATGATCCAAATCATCCAGAGAAGCTTGCCAAGTACTCTTCAGGATGCCAACATGTCTACAAGAAAGGAATCCAGAGTTGTCAGAACCTCTTCCAGCAGTCCCAGAGTCAACTCCAACAACCATCGTGGAGGAGGCCTCAGAAACCGAGATTGCTTCACAGACACAAGTTTCAGCTGTCAAGCAGAGTGACAACCCCCCCTCCTCCCACCTCATTAGGAAAGACACCATCCCACATGAGTAAGAAACCCTCAGCAATTATATAGTATATTGTGTGTTTTTGCATGTGTATCTACGGTAATATGCAAAATCTTAAGCACGTGTAAAATAATCTGTAAAGTGAAGAGGTTTTCGAAAATAATGAAATTAGAAGTTTCTAAATGATAACATTATTATAAAGAGCAACAGGGAGTAAAAAACTGAATTAAATCAATATTTGGTGTGCCCAACTTTGTCTATAAAACTGTATTGATTTGCTTAAGTACACTGTCATGCAGTTTTATAAGAAAATTGGCTGATTGTTTCACAGAGAACTTGCCACAGTTGTTCTGCAGATTTTGGCTGTCTTGCTTGATTTTGTCTCTCCAGGAATCGTAGAGAGTCTTAATGATGTTGAGAATTGGGCTCTGTGGAGGTCATACTATCTGAAACTATAGAAAAAAAAATAGTGCTGTATATGGTTGAGAGGCATTCTGTATTGAGTTGGAGTTTATAGCCAAGCAGGAGGAGTGTTGTGTATTTAATATATCAGCAATATTTGAGTAATATTGTTGATATACATATTACCATATATCTACAATGATATATTGATATACCTTGACTCTGATAAAGGATCTCGGCCTGAAACGTAGACTGTTTATTCATTTCCATAGATGCTGCCTAGACTGCTGAACTCCTCCAGCATTTTGCATGTGTTGCTTTGGATTTCCAACATCTGCAGACATTCTCATGCTGTAGATATATCTGCTGATTGAGTATTTTTTGTTATTTGCATAGTTTATTTTAGGTTATGTGAAATTATGTGAATGACATGTATCATCACCACACAATATAAATGTGCGCCTTACTTCATGTAAAAAAGAAACAAAACATTATTCCTGGATCCATGTTCTTATTTTGATTACGTTTATATTTTGGAGTTACAAAACATAACAAATGGGAATAAGGGAAGCCTTTTTTTGGTGGCTGCCAGAAGACCCATAGTCTGTGCAGTTTGGTGATATCATATCCTCCTCGCTGACGATCAACACTGGTGCACCTCAGGGGTGTGTGCTTAGCCCACTGCTCTACTCTTTATACCCATGACTGTGTGGCTAGGCACAGCTCAAATACCATCTAGAAATTTGCTGATAATACAACTATTGTTGGTAGAATCTCAGGTGGTGATGAGAGGGCGTACAGGAGTGAGATATGCAAATTAGTGGAGCGGTGTCGCAGCAACAACCTGGCACTCAACATCAGTAAGACGAAAGACCTGATTGTGGACTTCAGGAAGGGTAAGTTGAAGGAACACCTACCAATCCTCATAGAGGGATCAGAAGTGGAGAGAGTGAGCAGTTTCAAGTTCCTTGGTGTCAAGATCTCTGAGGATCTAACCTGGTCCCACCATATCGATGTAGTCATAAAGAAGGCAAGACGGCGGCTATACTTCATTAGGAGTTTAAAGAGATTTGGCATGTCAACAAATACACCCAAAAACTTCTACAGTTGGACCGTGGAGAGCATTCTGATAGGCTGCATCACCATCTGGAATGGGTGTGTGGGGGCTACTGCACAGCACTGAAAGAAGCTGCAGAAGGCAGCTTCATCTAGTCAAGCAACACACACAAAATGCTGGTGGAACACAGCAGGCCAGGCGGCATCTATAACGAGAAGCACTGTCGACGTTTCGGGCTGAGCCCCTTCGTCAGGACTACAATTTCCAGCATCTGCAGATTTCCTCGTGTTGCATCTAGTCAACTCCATCTTGGGCACTAGCCTACAAAGTACCCAGGATATCTTTAGGGAGCAGTGTCTCAGAAAGGCAGCGTCCATTACTAAAGACCTCCAGCACCCAGGGCATGCCCTTTTCTCACTGTTCCCATCAGGTAGGAGATACAGAAGCCTGAAGGCACACACTCAGCGATTCAGGAACAGCTTCTTCCCCTCCGCCATCTGATTCCTAAATGGACATTGAAGCTTTGGACACTACCTCACTTTTTTTAGTATACAGTATTTTTGTTTTTGCACATTTTTAAAAATCTATTCAATACATGTAATTGATTTACCCATTTATTTATTATGTTTTATTTTATTCATTATTATTTTTTCCCTCTCTGCTATATTACGTATTGCATTGAACCACTGCTGCTAAGTTAACAAATTTCACGGCACATGCCGGTGATTATAAACCTGATTCTGTTTCTGATTAGTGGTGTTCCGCATTGGTCGCTGTCAGTGATTTTGATGACAGAATTGATGGATTTGTGGCCAGTTTTGTGGATGATAGATGATAGGTGGAGGGGCAGGTAGTGCTTAGAAGCAGGAAGGCTCTAGAAGGACGTAAACAGATTAGGAGAATAGGCAAAGATGTGGCAGATGGAATACAGTGTCAGGAAGTGTATGGTCATGCACTTTAGTAGAAGAAAAAAAAGCATAAACTATTTTCTAAACGGGGAGAAAATTCACAATTCCAAGGTGCAAAGGGACTTGGGTGTCCTTGTGCTGGATTTCCCAAAGCTTAACTTGCAGGTGAGGAATGCAAATGCAACGCTAGCATTCATTCTGAGAGGACAAGAGCAGAAAAGCAAGTATATAATGTTAAGGCCTTAAGGCACTGGTGAGGCCTTACTTGGAATCTTGTGAGCAGTTTTGTGCCCATTTTCTAAGAAAGGATATGCTAACATTGGAGATAGTTCAGATGATACTGGGAATGAAAGGTTTATTGTATGAGGAGTGTTTGATGGCTTTGGGTCATTTCTTGCTGGAATTTGGAAGAATGAAGGGAGATCTTGTTGAAACCTACTGACTGTTGAAAGGATGTGTGGAGGATGTTTCCTACATTTGGGGAATCTAGGACTGGAGGACACAGTCTCAGAATAGAGGTATGACCATCATTTAGAATGTGGGTGAGGAGGAATTTCTTCAGCCAGAAGGTGGCGAATCTGTGGAATTTCTTGCTACAGGCAGCCATTAAGGCTAGGTCATTGTCTGTACTTAAGGTGGAGGTTGATAAGTTTTTGATCAGTCAGGGCTTGTAAGGTTACAGGGAGAAGGCAGAAGAATGGATTTGAGAGGAAAAATGAAAAATGAAGGGATGAATGGCGGAGCAGACTTGATAGGCCAAAAGCCTAATTCTTCTCCTATATCTTGTTGTCTTATTACAATATTAGTCACTATTTGAATTAAAATCATGGAACATAAGGCCAAAAAAAAACAAAGTTTCACTAAGATTTATGCTCATTTTATTGCTTGATATTCCATAACTTTCCTCTCATTATACAAACACCCATCCACACCAATATGCTTAATGACTCAATCTGTTCTACCATGATGGACATGATTTATTATTATTAGAAGTACATTTCCATTACAACTTACATACCAGGAATGTATTCAGTCTGGTTTCCCTTAGGCTATTAAATCTTCCTGCAGTGCATGTAGGCGTACTCTCTCTAACTCACAGTGCCATGCCCTTGTACGTGAGTGACATTGTTTGTTTCTCACTGAGCAACAATTATACTTTTGAACCACATCTAACTATAGGCCATGAACTACAGAAACGACCACGTTCACTTGCCACTGAAGCAATAATATGGTTGGAAATCTGCATGGAGTTTCAGCGTCCACATTCACTTTTCTGACTGTGTTCAAACTTATGACTTGCATAAAGAGAGCTCTGCTGATTCGTGTAAGATTTCAGCCAATGAGTATATGACAATGCCCTTTAATTGGAACAAAAGATCTCTGTGGTGACGAAAGGAAGTGTTACAGTATCAATGGAAATTGAAAAACATTTTAACATGTGATCATTGGCCAAACTCAATACATGGAGCAAAGTTCAGTGGTCTATTTGTGTAGATTTCATCAATTACTACAAAGTGGTGGATATACAGAACCGAGAGATAAATCAACCCACCCTTCCCCCTTAATTCAGTGAAAGTCTGTTGGATAAATGAAATAAAATGAACAAGGTCAATATAAAAATGATTTAGGTATTAATTTAAAGTTATTCATAGTTTGCTTCTGCAGTAAATAATTTCTCATCAGTAACCAGGAAATAATGTGATAAAGGCATATTATAGGCACAAATGAAAATAAGTGATATCTTTGCACGTGTCTGAGAGTTTCTTGTTTAGCTAACATCATGGAGAATGATGTAGAAAGCATTGTGCAAGTAACATTGTGGAAGAGAGAATCAGGAGACCACAAAAAGATCTAGATAATTTAAGATTGGTAGTTACAGGCTCAGTTGTAACACTTAAAAGAAGTTTGGATTGGTACATGCATTGGAAGGTCTGGAGGGATATGGTCCATAGCAGATAGATGGACCTAGGCAGAAAATCTGGTCTAAAAAGGCAGAAGGGCCCGATTCTGTGTGGTAGTGCTCTGACATTCCATGACACCAAGTTAAGTATGAAATTCACTATTTTTAGAAGGAAAAATTGGAAAAAAAATCAAATTATCCAAAAGGTATGAGATTGTAGAGCTCTGAGGTACAGATTGTAAAATGATAAATTGATTTATTAACAAACAAGAGAAAATCTGCAGGTGCTGGAGTTCAGAGCAACACTCACAAAATGCCGGAGGAACTCAACAGGCCAGGCAGCATCTACAGAAAAATGTACAGTCAACACTTTGGACCGAAAACCTTTGGTAGGACAGGAGATAAAAGCTGAGAAGTAATGTTAGAAGGTGTGGGGAGGGAAAGAGAAACACATGAAGATAGGTGAAACCAGGAGGGGGAGGTATAATATAATAAAGAGCTGGGACATTGATTGGTGAAAGAGGCAGAAGGCCATGGATGTCATACTGAGAAAATATTTGTTTTACATGCTATCCATACATGGAGAACATTTTATCACATCAGTACGTGGAAGTAATACAATGGAAAACAATAAAAGAATGTAGAATAAAGTGTTAAATTTATAGAGGAAGTGCAGTGCAAACAGGTAATGAGGTGCAGGGACTTAACAAGTTAGATTACAAGGTCAAGTGTCCACCTTAACATACAAGATGTCTATTCAACAGACTTGACAGAGGGTTAGAAGCTGTCTTTGAGACCGATGGGACATGCTTTTAGGCTTTTATATCTTCTCACTGACACTAGAGAAGAGACAAATCCATGGTAATGCTGGAATCCAGGGCAGAGGTTGCAATCAGTTTAGCTGCAAAGTCACTAAATGGTGGAACAGTGTTAAAGGTGACAGTGTATGCCTTTTTGTGAACAATCATTCTTATCTTGTCTGTTAACTTGGCTCATTATTCATTCAATTGTCATTAAGAAAATGCCATTCTGTTTGATATTCAATCTTAGCAAATATTTTGATGGGATGAAATCCAGGTTCTGGATGGATTGTTCAATGAATATTATTATTCTGGAACTCAGCATTCCCAAAGCCTGATGGGGATACATGCCACCTTGGTGGAATTATGGTTGTAATTTATGGGTTAACTTGCAAGTCTTGTTGACAGACAGACCATGGAATTTCAGAGAAGGATATCGATAGCTCAGCATCAACAAACACATGTCATCTGCTTCCACTTGCTCTTTAGTCCACAGCTTTTTCTTTAGAGTTTTGTAACAGAGTAATATGGTTTCCATGCCATCTAAGATGTCACGGTTGGACAGACTTTGTGTGTGTGTAGACCACAAAACTGTCTTTGCTATATAACCACATTTTTTATTGTAATAGCGCATAGAGGGGTGAATGTAAGTAGTTAAAGAATGAGAACGCAGACAAAAATCTGAGCCAAAAGAATATAAAAGCAATATAAACTAATTTTTAGAAAAACTTAGAAGGTTAGGCAGCGAAGGATAGTTAACATTTCAGATCAAGAATCTGTATTAGAAGTGCAGGTGTTGTGTCTGCAACTACATATCAATTATAAAACAACACGCACGTGGGAGATGGCTTTAACTGGTGTATTCACATGCAATGAGAGAGCGACAATGCGCAGACATAGACACTGATCAATATACATGCGTAGACAACAGATCAATATGCATACGTAGACAACGGCCCATATGTAGTGCTAAGGGGAGTCACTGCTCAAAAGGAAATAAATCCATACATTACTCTTCCTCCCCCTTCAGGTTAATGCAACATAATCCTGTATATGTACAAAACATTCAATTTTTCTTTCATATCCTTATTTTCTACAAGCATGCTTTCACAATACAATAAAGATTCAGTCTTTTGGGTGGCGCTCTGTTTCTTTCAGGATGGTGCCTCTGGACCTGTGGGACAGCTTCAGGTTTGGTAGGTGTCTTGTCAATAATAACGTTCTTGTAGCGCCTCTGGACCTGTGGAGTAGCATCAGGTTGGTAGGTGTCTTGTCTAAGATGACGTTCTTGGTTGGCGGTGTCACGTTACTGTCAGTGATATGATCAACACTGAAAGGCAGGTCTGGTGGCTGTAATGTGTCTGTCTTGTCGAATGTAATTGATTCAGGTGTGTTCTTTGGTTGAGCATGTAATATCTGGCCCATATGGTATTTCCATGTTTGAACTCCAACATTCAATGGTCCAGTTCTTAGACCATAAGACATAGGAGCAGAATTAGGCCATTCAGCCCATCATGGCTGAAATACCTACATGGTTCTTGTAGGTATCCCACCAGATGTCTATTTGTCTTCTCGGTAATCACAAGCTAGGACTTCATGTCCAACCTCGAACATCCTTGTTGATTCACTTGGCAATTGGTTGAACTACTTATTCTGCACTTCCCTCCATAGGTCTGCTTTCAGGAGGTCTATTTGAGATCTCAGATTCCTGTTCGTGAACAGCATTGCAAGTGTTTGATCTGTCATCGCATGAACAGAGTTCAAATAAACAAAAATGAAGCTGTTTAACTTGTCCATAGTTTTAATGGAGTTCTTGAATATTTGGATAAACCTTTTTGCCAACCCGTTCATTGCTGGGTGGTGAGGAGCTGAGTTGATATGTCTGATGCCATTTTTCTTCATGAAGAGTCTGAATTCATCCCATGCATACTATGATCCATTGTCACTCACAATTTGTTCTGGGAAGCCAGCTAAGATAATCCTCAGGGCACAGACAGTCTTTGCTGAGGTGGTTGACTTCATTGGTATAACCTCCGGCCACTTCAAATGAGCATCCACAACAATTAGAAACATGAGGTCCATGAATAGCCTAGCAAAGTCAATATATACTCTTTGCCATGGAGAAGATGGCTATACCCATGGGTGTAACATGACCTGTGGTGGTGCATTTTGACTTTTTTGGCATCCCAAACAGCACTTGGCCAAGTGCCCGATCTGCTCATCTATTCCCAGCCACCTCATGTACCTCCAGATGAAACTCTTCATCTTGACTCTACCCAGCTGTCCTTCATGCAGGTTCTTTAACACTCTGGTGCACAGTTTAGAGGAAACCACAACATTAGATCCCTATATTAGCATCCTTTGACATATCGACAGTTGGTCTCTGAGAACTCTGGAAACATAGGGTTACCATGAGTTGCCCATCCTTGCATGGTGATTTCATAGACTTATAACAATGTCAGGTCATTCCTTGTTTTCCTTTTGTATTTCAGAATTTCTTATCAGCAATTCATCCACCTATGCCGTGGGGAACATTTCTGCTGGGTCACAACTTGAACATTTTTCTTCTTTAGTTGCCAATAGTGGAAGATGTGACAAGCAATCAGTGGTGCTGTGTTGCTTGGTAATCTTGAATTCTATGTCATAAGAGTGGGTTACAAGAAATAGTGCCCAACATTGTAGCAGTCACCACTGGAATTCCCTTCCTGGGATTGAAAATAGACACAAGGGGCTAGTGATCTGACACTAGTGTAAACTTTTGTCCGTAAAAGTAGTGATGGAACTTCTTTATTCCCCATTCTAGATGAAAGGCTCTCTGTCAATCTGTATGAAGTTGCATTCAGCGCTCACCAGTGATCTTGAAGCAAACACAATCAGATATTCAGATCGACCTTTCATGATGTGTGACAAAATGGCTCCAGTGCCACAAGGGGACGCTTCAAATGCCAGTCTGATGGGCAGCGATAGGGCATAATGGGTGACCAGTTCATCAGATGTTATTAGTTTCTTTGTTTCTTTGAATGATTTTTCACATCTTTCAGACCATTCCCACTTTGCTCCTGCATGTAACAGTGCATTCAATAGGTGCAGCACTGCGACAATGTTTGAAAAAGAAAACTGTTAGTAGTTTACAAGGCCCAAGTATGACCTGAGTTGTGGCACATTTTTTGGTTTGGGTGCCTGCAGCACTGCTTCACTCTTTTTTTTGTGACTTATATAAGCCATGCTTGTCAAGGAAATGTCCACAATATGAGATTTCATTCTTGAAAAACTCGCATTTCTCTCTCTGCACGCAGATCACACTCACTCAGCCTATTAAGCCCTTCACCAAGATTCTGGAGGTGTTCTCCATCATTCTTGCCAGTCATGATGATGTCATCATTTTGTTCCTGAGATCTCTGAAGCACTTAGTCCGGTGCTCATGGCCAGATTGCTGGGGCTGATGCGATGCCAAAGATGAGACAATTATACTGGAACAGTCCCTTGTGAGTGTTGATTATGAGGAACTTCCTGCTTGACTCCTCAGTTTCCATTTGCAGATAGGCTTGTGACAAGTCAATCTTTGAAAACCTCTCCCCTCCTGCTAAAGATGCAAAAATGTATTTTATACATGGCAGGGGATGCTGCTCAGTATGCAGCACCGGGTTGATCACTTTGAAATCCCCACATATGTGAATAGCTCCAGCTTTCTGTTTCTTGATTGCCTCTTCAGATTTTCACCATATCCCATGCAGAAAGAAAAATCTCTCCTCTTATGGACTGTGACATGTAAAACATTCCCTGCCTGACAAAGTTCCAACCTAGTCACTTGAGTGGTGTTCCAGGACAATGGGAGTGGCCCAATCCAGCCACTCAACCTTGGAAAGAATTCCAAACACTCCCAAGTTCTGAATTTCAGTATCCATTTTAGGACATAGTGAGTAAGGCACTATATATGCTTTATGGAATTGTGGTGTTGCTGCTTCATTCAATTAAATTCTGGCCTTCATATCTTTGAGTTTACCAATCCCATTTTCAAATACTTTCTTATTAGCATTAAGCAGTTGTGTCCGTCTCTGGTTAGTGCTACCATTTGGACTGCCATTGCCTGGTGATGTCACATAGAGAGCTTTGATTGAGTGCCAGTTTAGTTGTATTTTTCTCAGTTATTCACAGCTGAAAAATGCTGGCCTTCCACTTTTCAACACATAACGCTCTAACTGCTGTATTTGGCCTCCATATGTCACATTTACTTTCAGTTTGCTTTTGGGAAACATGTTTGCCTGTGTAAGTCTTTAGCATTACTGAGGTTTTCTCTAATAGTATCTTAGAAAACAATCTGTTGTAGTCAGCCTCTGAAATTATAGGCAAAGCTGACCATTTTTCTAGCTCCTTTTTCAGTTTTGCACCAGACATATCTACTGTATTGTGCTTCATATGATGTTCTGATCTGCTTCAGTAATACTCTGCAGTTCTCAGATTGACAGCTCACCTTTGTCAGACTCTGTTGTCTGCTTCACATTTGGTGACTTTATGCATTTGTTTAGTTTTGGGTGTGAAATGTTTTACTTGGTGTGTTTTTGCTCTTTGGTTGTGCTTTTGTCTGCCCTTGCACACTCTCTCTATGTGACCTTGTCTGTGACACTTGCTGCAAACTTTTTCCTTGAACCAACAGTCATTTGCATCATGAGAGGATTTGCCTCATCAATTACATTTTTTGGGTTTTTGCACCATTCAGGGACATCTTGTGCATTTCACATTCTAACCTCCTTTTCTGTAGATCTGCTGCATCCTTTGCTGCAGTCTCTAATGATATTACAATGGTCTGTTGTTGTTCTAAGGATAGGTCTCTTTCTGACAGTAGCCTCTTTTGAGGGTTTTGACTATGTATGCCACATACAAGCCTATCCCTTAATGCAGGGGTGTCAAACTCATTTTAGGTCACGGGCCGGATTGAGCAAAATGCAGCTTCATACGGGCCGGATCAGTCGGACGCGTGTGAAAGCAGCTTTCGTTGCCTCCGTTTTTTCAGCCTGCTCTCATGTGTCTCAGTCTCTGCTATAACTAAGTGTTTCACGTTACAAATTCTGTTTCTTATGAAGAAGACTGCCGAGCAAGACTGCCGAATAAACACTAAAAACCCTGAAAGCCTGGTACCTGAATAAACTCAGCATTAGCCATATCATACGCCATAGGCGCTTCGATTACTGGGGCCAGCTTTAATAGTAATTAGATATTATCTCACGGGCCAAAGATAATTCCACCGCGAGCCAGATTTGGCCCGCGGGCCTTGAGTTTGACATATATGCCTTAATGAATCAGAAAGTCCATCTCTAAAGTCACAGTACTGGGGAAGTTTGTACAGTTCTGCAATGTATCCAGAAATGCTTTCATCCTTTGACTGGTTCCTTTTGTAAAATCTAAATCTCTTAGTTATTACCAGTTGTTCAGAGCTTAAGTGATTTTGTAAAATTGTAACAATTTTGTCAAATGTCCTGGGTCCTGGCTTTTCAGGGATTACTAGTTATGTAAGAGACTAAGGAACAGGAAGGGAGCAGTTACTCTACTACAGGTATTCTATAGGCCCCCTGATAGCAGCAGAGATACTGAGGAGCAGATTGGGAGGCAGATTTTGGAAAGGTGCAAAAATAACAGGGTTATTATCATGGGTGACTTTAACTTTTCTAATATTGATTGGCACTTGATTAGTTCCAAGGGTTTAGATGGGGCAGAATTTGTTAAGTGTGTCCAGGATGGATTCCTGTCACAGTATGTTGACAGGCCGACTAGGGGGAATGCCATACTAGATCTAGTATTAGGTAACGAACCAGGTCAGGTCACAGATCTGTCAGTGGGTGAGCATCTGGGGGACAGTGATCACCGCTCCCTGACCTTTAGCATTATTATGGAAAAGGATAGAATCAGAGAGGACAGGAAAATTTTTAATTGGGGAAGGGCAAATTATGAGGCTATAAGGCTAGAACTTGCGGGTGTGAATTGGGGTGATGTTTTATCAGGGAAATGTACTATGGACATGTGGTCGATGTTTAAGGATCTCCTGCAGGATGTTAGGGATAAATTTGTCCCAGTGAGGAAGATAAAGAATGGTAGGGTGAAGGAAACATGGGTGACAAGTGAAGTGGAAAATCTAGTCAGGTTGAAGAAGGCAGCATACATGAGGTTTAGGAAGCAAGGATCAGATGGGTTTATTGAGGAATATAGGGTAGCAAGAAAGGAGCTTAAGAAGGGGCTGAGAAGAGCAAGAAGGGGGCATGAGAAGGCCTTGGCGAGTAGGGTAAGGGAAAACCCAAGGCATTCTTCAATTATGTGAAGAACAAAAGGATGACAGGAGTAAAGGTAGGACCGATTAGAGATAAAAGTGGGAAGATGTGCCTGGAGGCTGTGGAAGTGAGCGAGGTCCTCAATGAATACTTCTCTTTGGTATTCACCACTGAGAGGGAACTTGATGATGGTGAGGACAATATGAGTGAGGTTGATGTTCTGGAGCATGTTGATATTAAGGGAGAGGAGGTGTTGGAGTTGTTAAAATACATTAGGACGGATAAGTCCCCGGGGCCTGATGGAATATTCCCCAGGCTGCTCCATGAGGCAAGGGAAGAGATTGCTGAGCCTCTGGCTAGGATCTTTATGTCCTCGTTGTCCACAGGAATGGTACCAGAGGATTGGAGGGAGGCGAATGTTGTCCCCTTGTTCAAAAAAGGTAGTAGGGATAGTCTGGGTAATTATAGACCAGTGAGCCTTACATCTGTGGTGGGAAAGCTGTTGGAAAAGATTCCTAGAGATAGGATCTATGGGCATTTAGAGAATCATGGTCTGATCACGGACAGTCAGCATGGCTTTGTGAAGGGCAGATCATGCCTAACAAGCCTGATAGAGTTCTTTGAGGAGGTGACCAGGCATATAGATGAGGGTAGTGCAGTGGATGTGATCTACATGGATTTTAGTAAGGCATTTGACAAGGTTGCACATGGTAGGCTTATTCAGAAAGTCAGAAGGCATGGGATCGAGGGAAGTTTGGCCAGGTGGATTCAGAATTGGCTTGCCTGCAGAAGGCAGAGAGTTGTGGTGGAGGGAGTACATTCAGATTGGAGGGTTGTGACTAGCGGTGTCCCACAAGGATCTGTTCTGGGACCTCTACTTTTCGTGAATTTTATTAACGACCTGGATGTCGGGGTAGAAGGGTGGGTTGGCAAGTTTGCAGATGACACAAATGTTGGTGGTGTTATAGATAGTGTAGAGGATTGTCCAAGATTGCAGAGAGACATTGATAGGATGCAGAAGTGGGCTGAGCAGTGGCAGATGGAGTTCAACCCGAAGAAGTGTAAGGTGGTACACTTTGGAAGGACAAACTCCAAGGCAGAGTACAAAGTAAATGGCAGGATACTTGGTAGTGTGGAGGAGCAGAGGGATCTGTGGGTACATGTCCACAGATCCCTGAAAGTTGCCTCACAGGTAGATAGGGTAGTTAAGAAAGCTTATGGGGTGTTAGCTTTCATAAGTCGAAGGATAGAGTTTAAGAGACGCAAAGTAATGATGCAACTCTATAAAACTCTAGTTAGGCCACACTTGAGTACTGTGTCCAGTTCTGGTCGCCTCACTATAGGAAGGATGTGGAAGCATTGGAAAGGGTACAGAGGAGATTTACCATGATACTGCCTGGTTTAGAGAGTATGCATTATGATCAAAGATTAAGGGAGCTAGGGCTTTACTCTTTGGAGAGAAGGAGGATGAGAGGAGACATGATAGAGGTGCACAAGGTATTAAGAGGCATAGACAGAGTGGACAGCCAGCGCCTCTTCCCCAGGGCACCACTGCTCAGTACAAGAGGACATGGCTTTAAGGTAAGGGGAGGGAAGTTCAAGGGGGATATTAGACGAAGGTTTTTCACTCAGAGAGTGGTTGGTGCGTGGAATGCACTGCCTGAGTCAGTGGTGGAGGCAAACACACTAGTGAAGTTTAAGAGACTACTAGGCAAGTAGGTGGAGGAATTTAAGGTGGGGGGTTATATGTGAGGCAGGGTTTGAGGGTCAGCACAACATTGTGGGCCGAAGGGCCTGTAATGTGCTGTACTATTCTATGTTAAACATCCTAGCAACCATTAAGCTAAGATGCTTGGGGGCTTGCTGTTGTTCAACCACATCGCTTGCTTTACAATACAGTTCCACCCTCTTGATATACGACTCCCAACCTTCGTTAAGTGCTATCCAATTCATCAGTTCCCCTGACTGAAGCCATTGTCATGTTATTTTCACTTTAACTTTGCTAGCTGCGTGCCTTTCACTGTGTACTATACAGCGTACTCACGCGTCTCTGTGTTAGCGTCTGTGATGGCCGTCCGTACATCTTAGCTCTCATCCTTTAACTGTCGCTGTAGTTGGCGATATTCCCTGTCACTCAGGTTTACACTCATTGCCAATTTGTTGTGTCTATGCAACTACATATCAATTATATAAAAGCATGCACATGGGAGATGGCTTTAACTGGTGTATTCACATTGCAGTGAGGGAGAGAGCGACAATGCACAAACATGGACTCTGATCAATATACATGGGTAGACAACAGATCAATATGCATGTGTAGACAACAGTCCATGCATAGTGCTAAGGAGTCATTTATCTAAAAGAAATAGATCCATACATTTCAGGTATAGAGGGGATGCAGCCAGGATAAAGTAGTTCCTGCTGAGTTCCTCCAGCAGTTTTTTTTTGTTCAATGTTCTAGCACCTTCATTCTCTTTTGTCTCCAAAATAAATTTTAATTTCAGAACAGGAAGATATAATTGTCATGTCAGTTCATGGCAAGTCTAGACTCTGCAAAAGATTTGGCAACACACTCAAAATGCTGGAGGAAATCAACAGGCCAGGCAGCAGCTAAGGAAAAGTGTACAGTCGATGTTTTGGGCCAAGACCCATCATCAGGACTGCAAAATATTTATCCTTTGGTTTGGACATTAAACAATGTGAATTTATTAATTTTTTGGATAGTTATTGTAAAGATGTAAATTGTGACTAAGTATTGATTCCCAGCAGTTTTTGATTTTCATTAACTTCTGTCTAAAATATGAGAGGATATTGATTCATTGATTTAAGTAATGGAGTATTGTCTAATTAAAATGGCAATATGTGTCTTTTTAAAAATCTATAAAAGTACCGTAGGTATTCTGTAAGTTTAGTTGTTAGGATTCAGACTTCTGAGTCCAAAACAAAATACTCGCCAGAGTATTTCAAGATAGCTGGCATCTCACTGAAGGTGTTTGTATTGTTAATGAGATGGTAATTGAGAATGTAGGTCATTTCAATTCGAAAGAAGAGATGAATTAGGTTCGGGATTTGATTTATCATTCATTATCTTCCAGTGCTGAAATCGCAAATTACTTTGGAGACACAAGAAATTAGATGACGGGCTTAAAGTGATCGGTGGGAACTTGATGATGCTATATACCTCTATTTGACATTATTTCTATTGTAAATCACAATCTAGGAAGTGAAAAAGGCCATATCTATGTTAAATTCCCATGAGATGCAACAGGTTAATTTGTAGACACTCTTGAGATTTCCATTTCACAACCATTTCCCCCAAGGATTTCACCATCTCCATCACTGTCCCATCCCTGCCTTCATCAGAGATCAATAGTTCAATAGTCCAATACTTCCATTTAGTATCAGAGAAATGTATAGAATATACAACCTGAAATTATAACCATATAACAATTACAGCATGGAAACAGGCCATCTCGACCCTCCTAGTCCGTGCCGAATGCTTAATCTCACCTAGTCCCACTGGCCCGTACTCAGCCCATAACCCTCCATTCCTTTCCTGTCCATATACCTATCCAATTTTACTTTAAATGACAATACTGAACCTGCCTCTACCACTTCTACTGGAAACTCGTTCCACACAGCTACCACTCTCTGAGTAAAGAAATTCCCACTCGTGTTACCCTTAAACTTTTGCCCCCTAAGTCTCAACTCATGTCCTCTTGTTTGAATCTCCCCTACTCTCAATGGAAAAAGCCTATCCACATCAACTCTATCTATCCCCTTCATAATTTTAAATACCTCTATCAAGTCCCCCCTCAACCTTCTATGCTCCAAAGAATAAAGACCTAACTTGTTCGATCTTTCCCTGTAACATAGGTGCTGAATCCTAGATAACATTCTAGTAAATCTTCTCTGTACTCTCTCTATTTTGTTGATATCTTTCCTATAATTCGGTGACCAGAACTGTACACAATACTCCAAATTTGGCCTTACCAATGCCTTGTACAATTTTAACATTACATCCCAACTCCTATACTCAATGCTCTGATTTATAAAGGCCAGCATACCAAAAGCTTTCTTCACCACTCTATCCACATGAGATTCCACCTTCAGGGAACTATGCACCATTATTCCTAGATCAGTCGGTTCTACTGCATTCCTCAATGTCCCACCATTTATCATGTATGTCCTATTTGGATTATTCCTACCAAAATGTAGCACCTCACACTTATCAGCATTAAACTCCATCTGCCATCGTTCAGCCCACTCTTCTAACTGGCCTAAATCTCTGCAAGCTTTGAAAACTTGCTAAATTCTTGTTCTTTGCAGACATGCACGGAAATAGAAGCATGCCCCAAAGAATGACTGACAGTAAAAGCATTAGAACCCCAAAGCCCCCCCAAAGCATAAGCAGTAAAAATGCAATGACCCAACCCTCCCCCACCTACTTCAGCAAAAGAAAAGCATCATCACCCTCACTCACCAGGCAAGCAACAGTAAAGCTCCCAAGAAAGACCATAATCTGCGATTCAGCAAAGACTAATCATTCACCTGACAATTTGACATACTATACTCACTCTCTCTCCCCATTAAAGAAGGTGGCTCTTTTCACAGCAAGAAGGGAGACATAAAGGAAACAACTCGCGATGATAAAGCTTGTCACATTTTTACTAAGTTCTGTGACTCGAGAATTGGCAACAGACTCTCCCACACCGATGAGGGACGAAGCATGTGATTCGCCAAGCACAGAGCCCCTGACAGCCAATTCACTGCTCCCAATGTTCTGTTTTCTCCCACGACATTGCAGCTGGTGGCACCAGCTTAGAAATGACTCGCCCCCAGAAGTGCAATACCTTTGAACCGAGAGGGCGTGCTTGCTTTTGGGGCTTTTGGGGATGAATAAAGTATCTATCTATCATCCTAGGGACATCAAAGTAGCTGGTTGTGAGTCCCCAGGAGCGGGTCCCACCCACCAATGCGAAGAATTGAAGTTTGAGTGTAGCTCTAGGTTGGGGTCTTCGGCAGAACCCCATCCTCCTTGAAAAGGAAAGAGAAAAACAGCAAAGGTAGAAATTAAGCTGATTCCACAGATGAGCTTGAAGGAGTTGCTGTTAAAATAGAACATAGAAATCTACAGCATATTACAGGCCCTTCGGCCCACAATGTTGGGCCGACTATAACCCACTCAACAAAATGCCCAGAATTTCCGTACTGCATAGCCCACTAATTTTCTAACTTGCCTAAGAGTTTCTTAAAGGACCCTATTGTATCCACCTTTACCATTTTTGCTGGTGTGCATTCCAAGCACCCACCACTCGCTGTGTGAAAAACTTATCTTGATATCCCCCTTGTACCTACTTCCAAGCACCTTAAAACTATATCCCCTCATGCTCACTATTCCAGCCCTGGGGAAAAAGCCTCTGGCTATTCTCCTCTATTAGGTCACCTTTCATCATCTGTCGTTCCAAGGAGAAAAAGCCAACTTCACTCAATCTATTCTCATAAGGCATGTTGTCCAATCCAGGAAACATCCTTATAAATCTTCTTTAGACTCTCTCCATAGTATCTAGATCCTTTCTGTAATGAGGTGACCAGAACTGAACACCGTATTCCATGTGGGGTACTGAGGTCTCATATAGCTTTAACATTACCTCACAGCTCTTGAACTCAATCCCACAGTTAATGAAGGCCAACAGACCATACACCTTCCTAACAACACTGTCAACCTATGAGTGTCCTATGGACATGGACCCCAGGATATCACTGATCCTCTGCACTGCCAAGAGTCTTACCATTAATATTATATTCTGCCTTCAAATTTGACCCACCAAAATGAACCACTTCACACTTACCTGGGTTGAACTCCATCTGGCACTTCTCAGCCCAGTTCTCCATTCTATCAGTGTCACATTGTAACCTCTAACAACCCTCCAGATAACCACAACACTTCCAACTTTTGTGTCATCAGCAAACTTAGTAACCCACCCTTCTACTTCCTCATTCAGGTCATTTGTAAAAATCACAAAGAGGAGGGAACCCAGAACAGATCCCTGAGGAACGTCACTGGTCACCATCCTCAATGCAGAATGCGAACCTTGTTAAGTGCCATCGTAGATCCGTAGATGATGAAAAGATGCTCAGTTAAAGAGGTGGGCTGTTGGAGATTGTGTCATGCTTGAAGGGTGATAGTGGAGCTGGGACCCTTGAGGGAAGTGTTTATCAAACAGATATTGCAGAATTCCTTCAGATTAGCTCACTGGGCCTGTTGGAATTTTCTCTTGGATGCTGCCTTTCTCAAATCTCAGGTGACTGTGGTTTAAAGTAGAAGCTCTGCCAAATGGAGGCAGAGAGCCTCTTCAGATTTTCACCATATCCCATGCAGAAAGAAAAATCTCTCCTCTTATGGACTGTGACATGTAAAACATTTCCTGCCTGATGAAGTTCCAAGCTAGTCACTTGAGTGGTGTTCCAGGCTGAAAGCTGTTAAAAGAAGTCTCACAATCTTAAAGGTCAATGCTTCATGTTTTTCATGGAAACCTGGACAAACAAGCATGCCAGCCTGATAGGCAAGTTTTGTACATGAACTTAACATCTATTTTTATCTACTCAGTTTGTGGAAACAGGACATCAAAGTGAACTTTGCTTACCTCTTGTGCCCAGTGGCATTCAAGGCAATTTTAGTCATTCTATTTTCCTCTGCAGGAGAGAAGAGCCAAATCAACAGAGACTAGAATTGATCTTCATTGGCAATGACATTTGAGCATTCACTTACTTTGAGTTACTGAGAGCAAGATATTTATTGCTCTGAAATTTTCTATTAAATTTATTCTTCATTTCTTTTAAGCACAAAAGTGGGACCTTGTGCACATTAGGCAATCCATGCATCTACATCATAGGCATCAACTAATTGAAGAAAAAATACTAATGTCACCAAAATAAATCAACAGTCGCTGATTACGATCTTACATGCAAAAGCCTCAGGCATAAACAGACCTTACATCATTATAACACCATATCATTCTTTTGAGAAGCATCATATTAACTAAGCCATCTTCAGCAAGACGATGTCATTATAGTTTTCTTCACCCTACTTTTGGGCAGCCAACCTTTGTGCTAAAGAAATGGGCTCTGCTGGGAAATACCAAACTTCCAGGAAAACATGGAATCCATGAGAGCAGCACACTCAAAATGCTGGAGCAACTCAGCAGACGGAACTTCTGGTTTTCCCATTGCTTCTCCCACCGCGTTCTCCACGCCATGCTTTCCACCAAGGGGAAATATCTGTGGTCCCTATCCCAGTCACTTCCACAACTCTGGGATTCTCTTCCACCGCCTGTAATGGACCTGCCCTAACCTTTATCCTCTGCCTTTTCAATCGCTGTTTCCAGCGTGTGCACATTTTCTCTTGTTTGAGAATCCAAGAGATTCTCACTCTCCAAAACATAATGTTTTAGACTTTGTTCAACACAGGGATAATAGTAAATATTTAACTACAGTTTCAGTTGCCCTATTCACCTACTTAACTTTAACATTTTGATATCGTTAGGTATATTTACAGAACTGCATATTTGCTGGGTAGCACATCCCAACTAGTAGAACTCCTTTGAATATTCAATATTGGTGTACGTTTCAAAAGTCCTTGACAACAAATTCCAGACACCAAAAATATCCTTGCTTTGTTACAGTGTTGTACCATGGCCCATGAATATCCAACTAACAAGAAGATAAAACTGATCTGTCCTGAATTGTGCCTAAAGTGGCAGGGGTACACCATTAAACAATCAGCTACTGTTGATTTAGCTTGGTGACATTAATTTTTTTTCTTCAATTAGTTGTTCTAATGGCACAATTCATTTATTGTCTTTCCCTTTGACACAAAGGTTAGGGGTATTGTGGATAGCGTGGAGGGCTGTCAGAGGTTACAGCAAGACATTGATAGGATGCAAAACTGGGCTGAGAAGTGGCAAATGGAGCTCAACCCAGATAAAGTGTAAGGTGGTTCATTTTGGTAGGTCAAATATGATGGCAAAATATAGTATTAATAGTAAGACTCTTGGCAGTGTGGAGGATCAGAGGGATCTTGGGTTTCAAGTCCATAGGACACTCAAAGCCACTGCACAGGTTGACTATGTGGTTGAAAAGGTGTGCAGTGTATTGGCTTTCAGCAACTGTGGGATTGAGTACAAGAGCCAAGAAGTAATGCTACAGCTAGATAGGACCCTGGTCAGATCCCACTTGGAGTACTGTGCTCAGTTCTGGTCAGCTCACTACAGGAAGGATGTGGAAACCACAGAAAAGGTGCAGAGGAGATTTACAAGGATTTTGTCTAGATTGGGGAGCATGCCTTATGAGAATAGGTTGAGTGAACTCGGCCTTTTCTCCTTGGAGTGGCAGAGGATAAGAGGTGACCTGATAGAGGTGTATAAGATAATGAGAGGTATTGACTGTGTAGATAATCAGAGGCTTTTTCCTAGGGCTGAAATGGCTAACACAAGAGGGCACATTTTTATAATACTTGTAAGTAGGTACAGATGAGATGTCAGGGGTAAGTTTTTTTATGCAGAGAGTGGTGAGTGTGTGGAATAGGCTGCCGGTGATGGTGGTGGAGGAGGATACAATAAGGTCTTTTAAGAAACTTTTGGATAGGTACATGGAGCTTAGAAAAATAGAGGGTAATGGGTAACACTAGGTAATTTCTAAAGTAAATACATGTTCGGCACAGCATTGTGGGCTGAAAAGCCTGTATTGTGCTGTAGGTTTTCTATGTTCTATGTTTGTAGTTTCAATGGGACAGAATCAGAATGTTCCACACCCTGGACTTCCTGTCAAATTGCTGGCAAGTGGTAATAGTGGGTTCCTCACCTCTGCCCCTCTGACCCTCAACACAGGAGCTTCTCAGGGCTGCGTCCCAAGACCGCTCCTTTACTCTCTGTATACCAACGACTATGTCACCATCCAAAGCTCCAATCAGCTAAGTAAATTTATTGATGATTGACCTGATGTCAAATAATAACGAGGCAGCCTTCAGAGAGGAAGTCATCACCAGAGCGTCAAGAGAACAACCTCTCCCTCAATGTCGCAAAAACAAAGGAGCTGGTTGTGAACTACAGGAGGGATGGAAACAAACCCTCCCTTATTGACATCAAATGATCTGGGCTTGAGAGAGTGAACAGCTTTAAGTTCCTCGGCATGAACATCACTGAGGATTTCAGGTGGTCTGTACATATCGGCTGTATGGTGAAAATAGCACAACAGCGCCTCTTTCACCTCAGATGGTCGAAGAAGTTTGGCATGAGTCCCTATATCCTAAGAACTTTCTATAGGGGCACAATTGAGACCATTCTGGCTGGTATGGGAACTGTAATTCCCTCCATCACAGGACTCTGCAGGTGCGGATAGCTCCGCGCATCTGTAGATGTGAACTTTCCACTATTCAGGATGTTTATAGTGACAGGAGTGTAAAAAGGGCTCAAAGGATCATTGGGGACCCGAGTCACCCCAACCACAAACTGTTCCAGCTGTTACCATTCGGGAAACGGTACCGCAGCATAAAAGTCAGAACCAACAGGCCCCAGGACAGCTTCTTCCACCAGGCCATCAGACTGATTAATTCACGCTGATACAATTGTATTTTTATGCTATATTGACTATCCTGTTGTACGTACTAATTATTACAAATTACTCTAAATTGCACATTGCACATTTCGACAGAGATGTAATGTAAAGATTTTCACTCCTCATGTATGTGAAGGATGTAAGAAATAAAGTCAATTCAATTCAATTCACGCTCACATCATTGGCTTCATTAGCTACAAAGGATCAGTTGAAGTTAAATAGGTTTTATTTCCTGAAGGCTCATTCTCATTTTTGTTAATCCGTAATTATGTTATCCTTTATTTCATAATCCCAGAATGAGCTATAATATAACACGGACGAGCTCCTGGATGTCATGACTGACTGAAACTGAGCCTCATGGAAGTTGTAACTTGAAAATACAATATTCTTTATTCACATGGCAAACCTTCAAGAAAGAAAGTGTCCTGGAGAATCCAAGAGCATCTCAGTCTCAATCTCCTGACACAATGTTTTGTACTTCTTCAACACAAAGATAACAATAAATGGTTAATTACTGTTTCAATTGCTTAAAATACCTACTTAACTTTTTGAATATAGTCAGGTGAATATATATAGAATTGTATATTCACAATGACAACACATCTCTATAACCCAAACCTCTTTGAATATACTATACTGGAATCTGATCCAAAAGCCTGTGAATACAAACAGTAGACAGCTAAAATATACCACTTTTTGTTGCAGTGTTGAAGGATGGTTCCATGAATAAACACCAAACAAGGTTAAATGACAAAACAGATCTTTAAGCAGCCAGAATACACCTTTAACTGTGCACTGACAGCAGGAGCATTCATCAGCTGCCTTTCCCTATGTAGTTTCCATGGAGCAGAAAGACTTAAAATGTAAGTTGGAAATTCAACTGTGCACAGATATTACTTCCTGAAGATTAGTTCTCATTTTAGTTCATCCATAGTTACACTATTGATAATGATCTATTGATAATGATACACTATTGATAAAGTTACACCCAAAAATGATCACTAAAAACATTATAAAGATTATTTATAGAGGCAAGAGTGGACATCAGACAGCGGGAAAATTACACTTGAGATGCAGTATTGAAGAACTAGTAGGCAAAGTAAATAGCATAGAATCAGAGAAACCTGCAGCACATTACAGGCCCTAAGGCCCACAATATTGTGCCGCCCATATTGCCTACTCTAGAAACAGCCTAGAATTACCCTACTGCATAACCCTCTATTTTTCTAAGCTCCATGTACCTATCTAAGAATCTCTTCAAAGACCGCACTGTATCCACCTCTATCACTGTCGCTAGCAGTGCATTCCACACATCCACCACTCTCTGTATCACTGTGGAAGATACCAACAAGATGCCAGAAATTTGAAAGTCTTAGGGAGGAAGAAGTGAGGGTAGTTACTTTGGAGGAGATGCTTGTCAAGCTCAAAGGTGGATAGGTCACCTGCACTGGATGGACTGCTCCCAAGGTTTCTGAAAGACGACTGAAAATTTACAAAAGGCACTCCACTGTTCAAGAAGGGAGGGAGGCAAAAGACAGGAAATTGTTGGCCCATTAGTCCAAATTCAGTCATTGGTAAGATTTTAGAGTCCATGTTAAGGATGGGGTTTCAGGGTACTGAAAAGCAAATGATAAAATATTTTCCTCAAGGAGAGATCTTGCTTGACCAATGTGTTCAATTTCTTTTTGAAATTAGCAAGTAGATTAGATAAAGAAAAGCCAGTTGACTTTTTTAGTTGGATTTTCAGAAGGGCTTTGACAAGGTGCCACACATGAGGTTGCTCATAGTATTACAGAAGAGGTACTAGCATAGATAGAAAATTGACTTACTAGCAGAGGCAAAAAGTGGGAATAAAGGAGCCTTCTCTGGGTGACTGCTGGTGACTATGATGCATCTGCTACTTTTCAAGTTATATGTTGAATATCTAGATGATGGAATTGTTGGGTCTGCGGCAAAAAATACAAATATCGGTGGAGGACCAGGCAGTATTGAGGGAGCAGGTGTCTGCAGAAGGACTTAGACAGGTTGGGAGTATAGGCAAAGAAGAGGCGGGTGGAATACAGTATAAGGGAATGTATGATCATACACTTTGGCCAAAGGAATAAAGATGTAGAGTATTTTCTAAATGGGGGTACAAAAGCCTCAGGATTTGCACTACCAGGTTCAAGAACAGTCACAACCTCTCAACCATCAGTCTCTTTGATAAAAGGGATAAAGGCACTCACTTGCACATCCATTGAGATGTTCCTTAACTAATTACCTCATTTAAGGACTACCCTATTATCCTATGTACTCCTTATTTATTGCTATTTATTGATATTTGCATTTGCACTGTTTGCAGTTTTCTGCTCTCTGGTTGCTCTTTCATCGATCTTATTATAGTTACTATTCTATAGATTTGCTAAGATTGTCTGCAAGAAAATTAATCTCAGGGCTCTATTTGTTGACACAAATGTACTTCAATAAATAAATTTACTTTGAACTTTGAACTTTGATGATGATTGAGGCTTTTATGATAATCAAAGGATGAGCTTATATTTGAATGGTAATTTAGTATGGACTAAATAGATGCAGAGGTTCAGGGTATTATTTAGTCAAGGCCAGATGGAAACATGTGTTTGCTTTTCCTTCAGAGTATCAGAAAATTCTAAGCCAGGTTTGCCTTTTCTCCTCCCCTTGCTTCTAACTCCGACTCTTCATCTTTTTTTCTCCAGTTCTGCTGAAGTGTCTCGGCCCGAAACATTGACTGTACTCTTTTTCACAGATACTGCCTGCCCTGCTGAGTTCCTCCAGCATTTTGTGTGTGTTGTTTTGTGACTGATGCTCTGTTTGCCAAATTGCTAAATTCCTTAAAAGTTCCTTAAGATTGTTCTAGCCGGGGGTGGTAATGGGAACAAGCTCCAACTACCTATTAAATGCTCTCAATGGTGTGCACCTCAAATAACCTTTGACAATCAAGTCCATCTTCTACTGACAGGAGAGGCGGCAAAAGCGAGTTAGATGTGCATTAAAACCAGTTGCTTTGGGCAGATGAGGCTTGTTAACCATGGTTGGCAGCTCACCTAGGAGAGGAAAGCCCTGATCTTAAACCTCCACTGCCTTGCAGCTATTCCCACTCATGGGGGAGACTTCGGGAGTAAATCCTGAGGGATAAATCCAGAGCTGGAGTCCTTAAGGTGGTACTACATTGAGTTCAATGCTGACTGGCAACTTCAGCGATGCTGCTGGTATCAATCTGTATCGGTCTCTGCCATTCCTTTGGGTTCATCAGATGTGTGGAGAGGGAGAGCTTACTACATGAAGAATAGATTGCTCTTCATATCGTACTGCTCAGTCTTGCATATCTAGACAGCTAGGACACAGTATCCATGGTCAACCCTGACCGACAAGGCCCTCACTCACTCACCACTTAATAACTACAGACCTGAGAGGAAAAAATACCATTTAATAGCCATGGACCAGAGAGACTTTGTGGGCATGTTGTACTCCAAGCTACAGTAGGTGGTGTGACGATGAGAAGGATTTGTCCAGATTATTTCCCCCTCATTTATTCTTGACTTCTATCTGCAGTTGTACCTGTGAAGACGTCACATTGTTGGGTGTTGCTGAAAGTATCTGTAATATGCTCCACAAAGCATCGTAAGATTAAGAAACCAGACATTTTATTTTACTTGTGCACTATTATTCAGTTTTGTGCAGTTCTTGTGCAGTATTCTTCAATCTGCAGATGAGCCCTTTATATTGATTTCTATAAGGACAACAAAGCCAAATCTGAAAGCAATAAAAACCTACTCAACAAAATACAGGTGGATAGAGAAACCAAAGAGTGCTGCTAAAATAAAACATAATCTAAACTGTTTTAGATCTACTGCACAGTTGGACAACTCAATTTTTTTCTCATTTGGATCACTGCATGGTAGAAAGAAGCAATGTGTTAGAAATTGCTTCAAGTTTCCTCCACAAAATAGTAGAGGTATCCCATAAAAGTAAACTTTCCTTGATTTGCAGTATTCATCAAATATCATTAATCAGAAAAAAAGATCTAAAATTTAATGAATTATTTTAAACAGCTGAAGATAGTGCCTGGAATTTCAACTTCATACAGTTGGTTATTCTTTCTGCAATTGACAATTAATATTCATTTTAAAGACAAGCATAACAACCGCCATTTTTGGATTATTAGCACCAAAATAAAACAAAATATAAACTGATTTAGATTTTAGTTTGCACCAACTAGTGTACGTAGCCTATCAACGGCATCAGCAGAGCTTTACCAAGAGGGATTTCACGCAGGTCGGCGACAGTTATTTAAAAAGGGAGCTTCGAGAGCATTTGTCTATTGTATGTGGCCTATCAGAGGCTATAAGTAGAGCATCAATTGTAAGTTAGATAGCAGCGAAGGTAGTAAATTGGATTAGACATTGGCTCAATGGGAGAAGCCAGAAAGTGGTAGTGGAGGATGGCTTCTTTGAGTGGAGGCCTGTGACTAGTGGTGTGCCACAGGGATCAGTGCTGGGTCTATTGTTATTTGTCATCTATATCAGTGATCTAGATGAAAATGTGGTAAATTGGATCAGCAAATTTGCTGATGATACAAAGATTGAAGGTGTAGTGGACAGTGAGGAAGGTTTTCAAAGATTGCAGAGGGATTTGGACCAGCTGGAAAATTGGGATGAAAAATGGTAGATGAGGTTTAATACAGACAAATATGAGGTACTGCACTTTGGAAGGACAAACCAAGGTAGAACATACAAGGTAAATGGTAGGACAAGGTAAAGGGTGCAGTAGAACATAGGGATCTGGGAATACAAGTACAAAATTCCCTAAAAGTAGCGCCACAGGTAGATAGAGTTGTAAAGAGAGCTTTTGCTACATTGGCCTTTATAAATCGAAGTATTGAGTATAAGAGTTGGATTGTTATGATGAGGTTGTATAAGGCATTGGTGAGGCCGAATTTGGAGTATTGTGTGCAGTTTTGGTCACCAAATTACAGGAAGGATATTAATAAGGTTGAAAGAGTGCAGAGAAGGTTTACAGGGATGTTGCCGGGACTTGAGAAACTGAGTTACAGAGAAAGGTTGAATAAGTTAGGACTTTATTCCCTGGAGCTTGGAAGAATAAGGGGAGATTTGATAGAGGTATATAAAATTATGATGGGTATAGATAGAGTGAATGCAAGCAGGCTTTTTCCACTGAGGCTAGGGGAGAAAAAAACCAGAGGACATGGGTTAAGAGTGAAGGGGGAGAAGTTTAAAGGGAACATTAGGGGGGGGCTTCTTCACACAGAGAGTGGTGGGAGTGTGAAATGAGCTACCAGATGAAGTTGTAAATGTGGGATCGCATTTAACGTTTAAGAAAAACTTGGACAGGTACACGGGTGAGAGGTGTATGGAGTGATATGGGCCAGGTGTAGATCAGTGGGACTAGGCAGAAAAATGGTTCAGCACAGCCAAGAAAGGCCAAAAGGCCTGTTTCTGTGCTGTAATGTTCTATGGTTCTATGGAAGGTTCAGACATAAAAGGGAGACACTGCCTAGCGGAGCAGTCATCAACAGAGTGATCTGAGGCAGAGTGGTAGGGCTTCAGCTCATTTGGGCTTTGGCGATAATGGGTCGAGGCGATCAGTACTGGGTGTCAGAAATGGGAAGTCCGGGAGACTCCCATCCTCCTGGACAGCCTCATCTGTGCTAGGTGCATTGAGCTGCAGCTCCGTAGGGACCGTGTTAGGGAACTGGAGATACAGCTCAATGACCTTCGTCTAGTCAGGGAAAGTAAGGAGATGATAGAGAGGAGCTATAAGCAGGTAGTTACACCAGGGCCTCAGGAGACAGATATGTGGGTCACAGTCAGGAAGGGGAAGGAAAAGGGTCAGGTACTAGAGAGTACCCTTGTGACTGTCCCCCTTAACAATAAGTACTCCTGTTTGAGTACTGTTGAGGGGGATGGCCTACCTGGCGGAAGTGGCAGTGGCCACGCCTCTGGTACAGAGTCTGGCTCTGTGGCTCATAAGGGGAGGGAAAGGAAGAAGGCAGCAGTAATAGGGGACTCTATAGTTAGGGGATCAGACAGGTGATTCTGTGGATGCAGGAAAGAAACATGGATGGTAGTTTGCCTCCCAGGTGCTAGGGTCTGGGATGTTTCTGATCACGTCCATGATATCCTAAAGTGGGAAGGTGAACAGCCAGAAGTCATGGTACATATTAGTACTGTTACGAACCCCTTAACTGGGTGTCTTACCAGCAAAGATAGAAGTGTCCGTTGGAGTCTGGTGTTACTATTTTCAACAGTATTTATTAGTAAAAATACACAAAAAATAATATCAATGCAAATATACGGATAATATACGTCATCAATACTAAACCTAAAAGTGCGGGTATAATAATAATCAATAAGAAATAAGCTCTTTCGTTGTCTAGGGGATAATGAATTGTCTCTTTTAATCTTTTTATTAGTATTAAAAATATTATGAACAAAATACAATTAAAATATTAATAATGGATTACAAACATAAACTCCCATTACACATGAAGGAATACATAAACAATGAATACAGTATAAGTAAGCTTTCCCAAACATAAACCATATAGTGTATATATGAACAAGGTAAGTCTAGATATTCCATAATATATAATATAAAAAAAGAGAAAAAAAATATAAATCTATATATGAAAGTTAACTAATCTACTAATCTAATATCTAAGAAAAAAACAAAAAAGGAAGAAAAAACTAAAAAAAAACTAAAAAAAAAGAAAAAAAAGGGCTGTTCATAATATCTCACAAGCATACATAAACATCAATGTCGTCAACTCCGATCCTCTCAACATACATACGATTAAAGCTGAAAAAACCAATAAGCCTGGCACAGGGCCATTACATCATATGAAAATATTAAATAAATGGTCTCCATATCTTTTCAAATTTAATAGAAGTATCAAATACAGCACTTCTAATTTTTTCTAAATTTAGACATAACATAGTTTGAGAAAGCCAATGAAATACCGTGGGAGGATTAATTTCCTTCCAATTCAACAAAATAGATCTTCTAGCCATCAAAGTGAGAAAAGCAATCATTCGACAGGCGGAAGGAGATAAGTGAAGTGAGCCCATCATCGGTAAACCAAAAATTGCGGTAATAGGATGGGGTTGTAAATCAATGTTCAGTACCGCCGAAATAATATCAAAAATATCTTTCCAATATTTTTCCAAAATCGGACATGACCAAAACATATGAGTTAAAGACGCGATTTCTGATTGACATCTATCACAAATAGGGTTTATATGAGAATAAAAATGAGCTAATTTATCCTTGGACATATGGGCCCTATGCACAACCTTAAATTGTATTAATGAATGTTTGGCACATATAGATGATGTATTAACTAATTGAAGAATTCTATCCCAATTCTCAATAGGAATAATAAGATTAAGCTCTCTTTCCCAATCATTTTTGGTCTTATCAAAGGGCACTGAACGTATCTTCATAATTATATTATAAAGTTTTGATATAAGCCCTTTTTGAAAAGGGTTTAATTCAAACAAACTCTCCAAAATATCTGAAGACACAAAATTTGGGAATGAAGGAAGTACCGTACTTAAAAAATGCCTAACCTGTAAGTATCTAAAAAAATGAAATCTAGGCAAATTATATTTATTTGCTAATTGCTCAAAAGACATAAAACAGTTGTCCAAAAATAAGTCAGAAAATCTTAATAATCCCTTAGTTTTCCAAGCCAAAAAAGCTTGATCTATAATTGAGGGGTGGAAAAAACAATTAGATACAATAGGACTATTTAACACGAATTGAGTCAGCCCGAAAAATTTCCGAAATTGAAACCATATACGTAAGGTATATTTAACTATCGGGTTGTCGATTCGATTTGGCAATTTAGAAAGAGCAAAAGGGAGAGATGTCCCTAAAATAGAACCCAGAGCATAAGCAGATACCGATTTAGTTTCCAAACTCACCCAATGAGGGCCAAAAGGACCATCCCATTCTTTCAACCAACATATCAAATATCTAATATTAACTGCCCAATAGTAAAATCTGAAATTGGGTAATGCCAACCCACCATCCTTCCTTGTCTTCTGTAAGTATATTTTACCTAACCTGGGATTTTTATTCTGCCATATATATGAGGAAATTTTTGAATCAACATTAGTAAAAAAGGATTTCGGAATAAAAATTGGTACCGCTTGAAAAATATATAAAAATTTAGGTAAAATAACCATCTTAATAGCATTAATCCTACCTATCAGAGACAAAGATAATGGTGACCACTTAGTAAACAAGCCTTTAATCTGATCAATTAAGGGTAGAAAATTAAACCTAAATAATTCTTTATGGTTTTTTGTAATTTTAATCCCTAAGTAAGTAAAAGAGTCTTTAACTAATTTAAACGGTAAAATACCATAGTTTGGGACCTGTCTATTCAAAGGAAACAATTCACTCTTATTAAGATTTAACTTATACCCAGAAAACTCACTAAATTGAGCCAACAATGATAAGACTGCTGGAATAGATTTCTCAGGGTTAGAGATGAATAATAATAAATCATCTGCGTATAAAGATACCTTATGAATATCTGTTCCACGATTAATACCCAAAATATCCTGTGATTCTCTGATGGCAATTGCCAAAGGTTCTAAAGCGATGTTAAATAGTAATGGACTAAGAGGACAACCTTGTCTAGTGCCCCGAAATAAACGAAAAAATGGAGATCTTTGATTATTAGTAAACACCGAGGCTACTGGAGTTTGATATATCAGTTTAATCCAAGAAATAAAGGTCGGACTGAAGTTAAACTTCTCCAGCACATAAAATAAGTAAGGCCATTCAACTCTATCAAATGCTTTCTCCGCATCTAGATAATGAATTGTCAGATGGAAATATAAAGTTCAGTTCAGTTCATGCAGGCTGCGGTAGTTGTTGGTCGCTGTGTTGCGATTGTTGGAGAGAGAGAGAGAGAGAGAAAGAGTAACAGCTATTGACTTGCCAACTTTCCTTTACGATCTTGATCCGTCGATGCGTTGTTGTTGTGGCCATTCACGTATGACTCCTCCGTCCTTTAGCTAGACCGTTCCGTGGTGGACTCGTCACCCAGGCAAGGGTGGACACACACAAGCCCCCACCGGTCTCGTAGCGTTTCTCCTGGTGCATCTGAGGGGTGTTCCCCAGACCTGACTTTTATCCTTACTCACGGGGTCTCAGGTGTCAATCAGGTTGGGATGATGCAACCCATCAAACCAGCCCACTCTGGTTGCCCCCTGAGGGGTTTCAATGAATAGAACAGTACTCAATAAACAATCCTTCTCCAAGAGACAATAGCAGCAATCAGTGGTTCCATTCCGCTTTTGTTAGGAGGAGACATTCCACTTTGTGTATCTCTGAGTTGGCTGTTGGGGAGAGTTGAAACTAGAATTGCTGGGGGGTGAGAACCAAACTGAAGAGATGGAGCAAGGGGCGGTTGGCTCACAAATAGAGAAAGCTTGGAAGCAGTGCGAGAGGGAGGATAAACAGATGATAGAGAAGGGATACACTCAGACTGATGGTTTGAGATGCATCTATTTTAATGCAAGAAGCATCATGACGAAAGCGGATGAGCTTAGAACATGGATTAGTACTTGGAGCTATGATGTTGTGGCTATTTCAGAGACTTGGATGGCTCAGGGGCAGGAATGGTTACTTCGAGTGCCAGGCTTTGGATGTTTCAGAAAGGACAGTGAGTGAGGCAAATGAGGTGGGGGTGTGGCACTGCTGATCGGAGATAGTATCACGGCTGAAGAAAAGGAGGAAGTCATGGAGGGATTGTCTACTGAGTCTCTGTGAGTGGAAGTTAGAAACAGGAAGGAGTCAATAACTCTACTGGGTATTTTTTATAGACCACCTTTGCATCATCAATGGGAACAAGAGAGGTTCTGGAGGATTGGAGGGTTGTAGATGGGGAGTAGAGATAGCCCAGGGAATTGTAGACCAGTGAGTCTTACTTCAGTGTTTGGTATGTTGATGGAAAAGATCCTGAGAGGCAGGATCTATGAATCTTTGGAGAGGCAAAATATGATTGGGAATAGTCAACATGGTTTTGTCAAAGGCAGGTTGTGCCTTATGAGCCTGATTGAATTTTTTGAAGGTGTGACTAAACACTTTGATGAAGGTAGAGTAGTAGATGTAGTGTATATGGATTTCAGCAAGGCATTTGATAAGGTACCCAATGCAAGGCTTATTGAGAAAGTAAGGAGGCATGGGATCCAAGGTGACCTTGCTTTGTGGGTCAAGAATTGGCTTGCCCACAGAAGGCAAAAAGTGATTGTAGATTGGTTATATTCTGCATGTAGATCAGTGACCAGTGGTGTGCTTCAGGGATCTGTTCTGGGACCCCTTCTCTTCATGATTTTATAAATGACCTGGATGAGGAAGTGGAGGGATGGGTTAGTAAATTTGCTGATAATACAAAGGTTGAGGGTGTTGTGATTAGTGTGGAGGGCTGTCAGAGGTTACAGTGGGTCATCAATAGGATGCAAAACAGGGCTGAGAAGTGGCAGATGAATTTCAACCCAGATAAGTGTGAGATGGTTCATTTTGATAAGTCAAAAATGATGGCAGGATATAGTATTAATAGTAAGACTCTTGGCAGTGTGAAGGATCAGAGGGATCTTGGGTTCCGAGTCCATAGGACACTTAAAGGTGTTGCACAGGTTGACTGTGTGGTTAAGAAGGCATACGGTATATTGGCCTTCATCAATCATGGGATTGAGTTTAAGAGCTGAGAGGTAATGTTACAGCTATATAAGACCCTTGTCAGACCCCACTTGGAGTACTGTGCTCAGTTCTGGTCAGCTCACTACAGTAAGGATGTGGAAACCATAGAAAGGGTACAGAGGAGATTTACAAGTATGTTGCCTGGATTGGGGAGCACACCTTATGAGAATAGTTTGAGTGAACTCGGCCTTTTCTCCTTGGAGCAATGAAGGATGAGAGGTGACCTGATGGAGATGTATAAGATGATGAGAGGCATTCATCGTGTGGATAGTCAGAGGCTTTTTTCCAGGGCTGAAATAGCTAACATGAGAGGGCACAGTTTTAAGGGGCTTGAAGTAGGTACAGAGGAAATGTCAGCTGTAATTTTTTTATGCAGAGAGTGGTGAGTGCATGGAATGGACTGCACCGTATCAGTGGTGGAGATGGATACAATAGGGTCTTTTAAGAGACTCCTGGATAGGTACATGGAGCTCAGAAAAATACAGGGCTATGGGTAACCCTAGGTAATTTCAAAAATAAGTACATGTTTGGTACAGCATCATTGGCCGAAGGGCCTGTATTGTGCTGTAGGCTTCCTACATTTCTTTGTTTCTAACCTGGAAACTAGACAGCCTCCTTCTGATGACACTATTTACAGTTCCATTACTGAAATGATTACCATGTCAGCGAGACACGGGGTGATATGATTCCTTATGCCATATTCTTTTTGGACTTCTGCAAGGTAGATTAGGCCATAATGTTCTAAAATCTGCAAATTATTGTCATTGGTGATTATTGTGCCATCCAGGATGGAAGTGTTTTGGCAAAAACCTATGGGTTAATATGCCTGTAGGCAAAGTAAATTTTACCCAGAGATCTCACCGTCCCTTACACCCCACTGCAACATCACACAGAAAGGATTTTCATATTCTTTTATCTCGGCTTCTGCCTTCTTTCTTTCCAGTTCTGAAACTTTGACTTAGTCTTAGAGACGGAGAGAAGCCAGATGTCTTGGTACATATCGGTACCAATAACATAAGAAGGAAAAACAAAAATGTTCTGAAACGAGAATATAGAGAGTTAGGTAGAAAGCTGAGAAGCAGGACCTCCCAGGTAGTAATTTCTGAATTGCTGCATGTACTATGCGCCAATGAGTGTAGAAACAGGATGAACTGGCAAATTAATGCGTGGCTGAGAATCTGGTGCAGGGGACAGTGTTTCAGGTTCTTGGATCTTTGGGATCTCTTCTGGGGGAAGGTATGACCTATTCAAATGTGTTGCATTGCACCTGAACATAGGGGGATCAAATATTCTTTCAAGCAGGTTTGTTAGAGCTGTTGGGAAGGCTTTTACCTAATTTCATAAGGAGGGTGGGAACCAGAGTGAAGGAACTCAGGATAGGGTGGAAGGTAATAAAGCAAAGATAGTGTGCATTCAGACTGTCAGGAAGGGCAGACAGATGATAGGACGTCTATCAGGGTGCACTAGCAGGGTGACTTTCAGTGTATTAAGGATTCAGAATCAAAAAGGGTAGCAATTACAGTACTCAAAGTGTTATATCTCAATGCATGGAGTATAAGAAATTAAGTGGATGATCTCTTTGCACTTTACAGATTGTCAGGTATGAGGTTGTGTTTGTCACTGAATGGAGGCTGAAGGATGGTTGTAATTGGGAGCTGAATGTCTAAAGTTACATATCGTACTGAAGGGATAGAAAGGCAGAAGGGGTGGCATGGCTGTTTTAGTAGGGAATGGCATCAAATCAGTGGAAAGATGTGACATGGGATTGGAATGTGTTGAATCTTTGTGGGTTGAGTTAAGAAACTGCAAAAGTGAAAGGACCCCGATAACTGTTATACACAGGCCTCCAAACTGTAGCTGGGATGTGGACCACAGAAAATAAAAAAGGTGTGTCAAAAAGGCAATGTTGTGCTAGTCTATGGAGATTTCAACATGCAGGTCGATTGGGAAAATTAGGTTGGAAATGGATCTCAAGGGAGTGAGTTTGTTGAATGCCTATGAGATGGTTTTTAGAGCATTTTGACATTGAGCCTACTAGGGGATCAGCTATACTGAATTGGGTGTTAGGTAATGAAACAAAGGTGATCAGGGAGCTTAAGGTATAAGAACCCTGAGGAGGCAGTGATCACAATGTGATGGAGTACAACTTGAAATTTGATAAGGAGAAAGTAAAGTCTTTCAGTGCAGAAAATGAAATTACAGTGGTATGAGAGAGGAGTTGGCCAGAGTAAATTGGAAGAAAATGCTGGTAGGGATGACAGCAGAACAGCAATGGCATGAGTTTCTGGGAAAAATGAGGAAGGTGCAGGACATATGTATTCCAAAAACAAAGGAATACTCAAATGGCCAAATAGTACAACCATGGCTGACTAGGGATGCCAAAGTTAATGTAAAAGCAAAAGCAAAATTATTGGGAAGTCGGAGGATTGGGAAGGTTTTAAAACTCTACAGAGAGTAGTTAAAAGAATCATTAAGAGGAAAAAGATGAAAAATGAAAGCAAGCTAGCAAACAATATCAAAGTGGATAGTATAAGCTTTTTCAGGTATGTAAAAAGTAAAAGAGAGATGAGAGTGGATATAGAAACACTAGAAAATGGGGCTGGAGAAATAGTAACAGGGCACAAGGAGATGATAGATGAATTAAATGAGTATTTTGCATCAGTCTTCACTGTGGAAGACACTAGCAGTGTGCCAGATGTTGAAGGGTATGAGGGAAGAGAAGTGAGTGCAGTGATTATTACAAAGGAGAAGGTGTTCAAAAAGCTGAAAGACTTAAGGGTACCTAAGTAACCCACACCAGTTAAAATGCGCCCTAGGTTTCTGAAAGAGATAGCAGTGGAGATTGTGGAGGCATTAGTAATTATCTTTCTAAAAATCATTGGACTCTGGCATGGTGCCAGAGGACCGGAAAATTTCAAATGTTATTCCACTCTATAAGAAAGGAGGAAGGCAGCATAAGGGAAGTTATAGACTAGTTAGCCTGACCTCAGTGGTTGGGAAGATGTTGGAGTCAATTGTTAAGCGTGAAGTTATGTAGTATTTGGAGGCACAGGAAAAGATAAGACAAATTCAGCATGGTTTCCTTAATGGAAAATTTTGTCAGATGATCTTGTTGGAATACTTTGAGGAAATTACAAGAATGGCATATAAAGGGGATGCAGTGGATGTTGTGTATTTGGACTTTGAGAAGGCTTTTGATAAAGTGCCACACATGAGGCTGCTTACCAACTTAAGAGCCCATGGTATTACAGGAACATTACTTATATGGTTAGAGCATTGGTTGATTGGTAGGAAGCAGTGAGTGGGAATAAAAGGATCCTTGTCTGATTGGCTGCCAGTGACTAGTGGTGTTCCACAAGGGTCGGTGTTGGGACCACTTCTTTTTATGTTGAATGTCAATGATTTAGATTATGGAAGATATGACTTTGTTGCCAGGTTTGCAGATGATATGAAGATGGGTGAAGGGGCAGGTAGAAGAAATAGGTAGGCTATAGAAGGGCTTAGACAGATTAGGAAAATGGGCAAGAGAATGGCAAATGAAATACAATGTTGGAAAATTCATGGTCATGTGCTTTGGTAGAGAAATAAATGTGAAGACTATTTTCTAAACGAGGAGAAAATCCAAAAATCTGAGATGCAAAGGGACCTGGGATTCTTTGTGCAGAACACCCTAAAGGTTAAATTGCAGTTAGAGTCAGTGGTGAGGATGGCACATGCAATGTTAGCATTCATTTCGATAAAAGAGCAGGGATGTGACGCTGAGTATTTATAAGGCACTGGTGAGGCCTCACTTTGAGTACTGTGAACAATTTTGGGCTCCTCATCTAAAAAAAGATGTGCTGGCATTGGAGAGGGTTCAGAGGGGGTTCACAATGTGAGCCTCATGTGTGGCACTTTATCAAAAGCCTTCTCAAAGTCCAAATACACAACATCCACTGCATCCCCTTTATATGCCATACTTGTAATTTCCTCAAAGTATTCCAACAAGATGATTCCATGAATGAAAGGGTTTCATATGAGGAACATTTGATGGCACTGGGTCTGTACTCACTGGTATTTAGAAGGAGGCAATGGTACCTCATTGATATCCTTTGGATATTGAAAGGCCTAGAAAGAGTAGATGTGGAAAGGATGTTTCCCATAGTGGGGGAGTCTAGGACAAGAGGGCACAGCCTCAGGATAGAGGGGCGTGCATTTAAAACAGAGATAAAGAGAAATTTCTTTCGCTGGATGGTGGTGAATTTGTGGAATTTATTACTACAGGCAGCTGTGACACCCAGGTTGTTGGTATATTTAAGACAGAGCTTGAGAGGCTCCTGATTGGACATGGCATCAAAGGTTATGGGGGAAAGGCTGTGGAGGAGAGAAAAGGATCAGCAGTATGGCAGAGCAGACTCAATAGTCCAAATGGCCTTATTCTGCTCCTATGTCTTATAGTCTTATGGATTCTGGGCTGATCTGTTGAGTTCCTCCAGCATTTTGTGTGCTGCTCCAGATTCTCAGCATCTGCAACCTTTTTCTTGTGTTTCCAGGGTGTAAACAAAGTGTTTCCTTCAACTTGAGAACTGAATGTACGGTAGATAGATGGTTCGTCGAATGCGAGTAATTTTCAGTTTGAAAGGCCACCATAAGGCTATCAAAACATGTACTATATTTATCACCCAATAACATTACCTTATGTACTTGTAATTTTAATTACTTCTGTGTTGCACCTTCTGATATAAATCAGCCCGTTCTCCTAATGGATGGGGGTGTATTTTGCAGAGCAAGGTATTATCTTTACAAGTTCTTGAAAAGGTTGAATTGGAATTTCTACATTACCTCTCCTGACTTTACAATCACCAGAGAGAATGGCTCCAAAGCATTTACTTAAAGATTTTGTGTGGAATTTTAAAGCAATTTGGCCCAGTGCGTTCATGCCATCATCCCTTTCTCATTACTACAGCTTTGTGAATCTTTTTTTAAATTTACTGATTGGAGGACTAAGAGTGGAATTTTTGGAATGTGTGCCCCTTCACTCATTGTCATGCCTTTTGATTTAGATCAGTTCAAAAACAAAAGACACATAGTATAACTTTTGTCTTTCTGTATACTCCCGTGAAACATTCATGTGGCAAGAGATGAAGCTGTTGTCATGAGGATTTAGGCTGGTTAAATTAATTTTGCTCAGAGTGGTGTAAAGTTTAATTTTCAGCAAGTATTATTTCTCCGAATATGTACACTCTGAAGAAAATTTAATTGGGAATACTGAACAAGTGCGCAGTGGAGCAGTTTAGGTTATTTTCCCTCAGTTTTGTTGTTCAATCAATTCACATTTTGCCAGCATGTCTTCCTTACTCTAATCAGGCTCAACTGCTTCAGTAATAAAGCCTGACTCTGTTAAAAACACCACCTGCTGAGTATTTTATCCATTTAGAGGCTGCTGTATTTATTTAGTCTCTTTTGAATCTGTTCATGAAATTATATTTAAGCTTGCTTATTTGGAGCAGAGGCTGTTTTTGTTTGATTAGAAGCTGAACTGAAGTAAGAAACAAACTCTAGTTAAAACTGGAGACTGGAGAACAGGGGGTTAGAAAGAGGTCAGCATACCATTTGAAATAAGAGACTTGAATGCACAATTTAGTAGTAAGCTTTTCCTTCTTTACCCATTTAAAATTATTGTACAAATTAGACTTCAAGTTGCATGGCAATTTGTATCTTTGCACACCAGTGACAAACGTTTTTTCTCTATAGACGACCAGACTGTGTTCGTTATTTATCAATACTGCTTTGAAGTCACAATGGGTTATCAAAACCAGCACACAACCTCAACTCAATTCAGGAACCAAGTGATTTTAGTCACCCCTTAAGAATTATATTCACCAGTTGGTTGTTGGAGATTTCACCAATGTGTTTATTAGCAATGAAAGATTCTCACATTTTTCATGAACCAGCATTATTTTCAACTTACATTGTTTAGTTAGATTTTGCCTAACACTTAGAAATACAAAAATGATACACTTGCATTTGTGTTACTTATTTGCTTCAGCCATCTTCATAAGTGAGTTACTGCCAAGTTCACATAATAGGTTATTGTCAATTTGTTTAGGTATCAACCTACTATATTTCAGTATCACTAAACTGTAATATTGTTTTACAAAGCACAATGCTTAGCCCTTCGTCATATTATCTTAATAGAAAAATGTGCTATAAAAGTACCAATATTTATCTACCATTACCTGTCAGTGTCTCGTTGCTAAGGAGTATTGTAACAGATGATAATAAATCTTGAACAAGCTGAATACACTACCAACCAGTGAGAAAATAGCTCATATTAAAAGAATTTCAAAGTTAAAAAATAATGAGAACTTCCAGGGAATTTGTTTATTGAAGAAACCTACAAATAATTTAGTTATGAATAAGATGGCAGATATACTGTATACTGATGTAAATATAGGTGCATACCTTCTTCAACTTAATAAGGCTAATCAAAGGATGTCTCTGCTGATACTATCCAGTCTGATTCTACTTCCAGTGTTTAGTTTTTGTTTATTAGGCATTGGCTCACTAAAATGATGGAGCAAGATAATCTTTTTATATTCATTGGCAATTAATTGGTGAGTTGATGAATCGATAATAAGGCCATAAGATCATAAGCTATAGGAGCAGGATTAGGCCATTTGGCCCTTCTAGTCTATTCTGCCATTTCATCATGGCTGATTCAATTTTCCTCTCAGCTCCAATCTCCTGCCTTCACCCTGTATCCCTTCATGTCCTGACCAATAAAGAATCTATCGATCTCTGTCTCAAAAATATACTTAAAGACTTGGCTTCCACAGCTGCTTGTGGCAAAGAATCCCACAGATTCACCCCTCAGGTCACCCTCATTCTTCTGAATTCCAGTGAATACAAATCCAGAGCTATCAGACACTCATCATACGACAAGCCATTCAATCCTGGAATCATTTTCGTGAACCTCCTTTAAGCCCTCTCCAGTTTCACCACATCCTTTCAAAGTTAAGGAACAGAAAACTGCTCATAATACATCAAGTGAGGGTCATCAGTGCTTTATAAACTCTTAGCATTACATCCTTGCTTTTATACTCTAGTCCTCTCGAAATGAATGCTAACATTGCATTTGCCTTCCTCACAGACCTAACCTGCAAATTAAACCCACAGGCTTAACCTGCAAATTAATCTTTAGAAAATCATGCACAAGGACTCCCAAGTCCCTTTGCATCTCTGTTTTCTTTTTGTATTTTCTCTCCATTTAGAAATGACCCTTTCATTTCTTCTACCAAAGTGCATGGCCATACACTTCACGACATTGATAATTCGGGCGTCTCTGGTGTTTGCCAGAAAAATGTTCATAAGGAGGAATTGAGTGTCACACAAGCTTCAGTGGCTGGGTCTGTGCTGTGCTGATGTTTCATGTCATTAGGAGATCTTCACAGCTGAACCTATTTGTGAACCAGGCACGTTTTTACTGTATGTATGGAAGGTTAACCTTAGTGCAGTACAGTAGCAGCATGCAAAAGGACATCACCTGTTCCTGGTGCACTGACTTAACCTTAGAATCAGGTTTAATATCACTGGCATGAAATTTGTTGTTATGTGGCAGCAGTACATTGCAATACATAATAATAAAAAATTGTATATTATAGTAAGTATATATTAATATATATTTAAAAAGATAAATTAAATAAGTAGTAAGAACAAGAGAAAAACAAGTAGTGATATTGTGTTCATGGGTTCAATGTCAATTTGGAAATCTGATGACAGAGGAGAAGAAACTGTTCATGAATCAGTGAATGAGTGTCTTCAGGCTCCTATATCTCCCCCAATGGTAGCAATCAGAAGAGGGCATATCCTGGGTGTTGGGGGTCTTTAACGATGAGGTGCCACCTTTTGAGGCATCGCTCCCTGTGATGTCCTGGGTGCTGTGGAGGCTAGTGCTCATGATGGAGCTGACTGAGTTCATAAATTTCGGCAGCTTATTTCGATCTTGTGTGGTGGTTCACTCCCCACACCCCCCCCCCCCCCCACCAGATGGTGATGCAGCTAATTATAATGCTCCCCACGGTACATCAGTAGAAATTTGCAAGTGTCTTTGGTGACATGCCAAATCTCCTGAAACTCCTAATAAAATATAGTTGCCGTTTTGCCTTCTTTGTAACTGCATCAATATGCTGGCCCGAGGATAGATCGTCAGATATGTTGACACCCAGGAACTTGAAATTGCTCACCCTTTCCACTACTGATCCCTCGATGAGGACTGGCATGTGTGCCCTCGTCTTACCCTTTGTGAAGTCCACAGTCGATTTTTCAGTTTGACTGACGGTGAGTACAAGGTTGTTGCTGTGACACCATGCTACCAGCTGTTCTACCTCACTCCTGTACACCTTATCATCACCATCCAAAATTCTGTCATCAATAATCATGTTGTCAGCAAACTTACAGAGGGAATTCGAGCTATGCCTAGCACACAGTCACGAGTGTAGACACAGTAGAGCAGTGGGCCAAGCACACATCTTTGAGGTGTGGCACTGTTGATTATCAGTGAGGTAGAGATGTTATCTCCGATCCGCATAGACTGTGGTCTTCAGTGTGAGGAAGTTGCAGAGAGAGGAACAGAGGTCCAGGCTATGCGGCTTTTTGATGAGAACTGTAGGGATGATTGTGTTAACGGTGAGTTGTCGTCATTGAACTGAAGCCTGATGTAAGTATTAGTGTTGTCCAGGTGATCCAAGGCTGTGTGAAGAGCCAATGGGTCCAGGTCCTTGCTTAGGCAGGACTTGATTCTAGCCATAGTTATTAGTTCATAGTTCACTCAAGTTCATGATGCTGGAGGGCAAGAAAGTGTTGCCAATACAGCAATTAATGGAGATTTGATCTTGCTATCTTTTGGCAGTAACATTCTTGTGATGACTTTCAGATGTTAAAGCTGCAGTTGTTGAGACACGTATCCTTAACAATTGCATCAGGGATTGCAAAATGATCGCATTCTTTCAGGTCATTTGGCCAAGTCTCCATTTTGCATGTAGCAACTACACTAGAGCACAAACAATGTAATACCAGCAACTTTTAAAGTATCTCATGTGACGCACCCAAAGACCTTTTCCAAAAGTCATATTAAAAGTTTCACAAATGTAAACTGTTGCTCATTAGAAGCAAATGTGAACTGACAGGCAAAACAGATTGAAACAAAACTAAAGTCTATCTTACCTAACCCCCGGTATTTGCTGTCATTGCAAATATATGAGAATACACAAGGCAAAGGCAAATTATACCAGAGGTACATTTGAACTTGAAGCTGAGGTCTAATGAGCCTGAGGCAGCAGAGAAGTCTCTTTGTGTTTGCAGTCTCTTCATGACCTTATGACAGCAGCAAAAGTTTGGAAGCTGGTCATCCTCCGTAACAAACTGAATACATAATCTGAAACCAAAGGCAGGCAACCATGTAGGCTGTCATTTGATCATCAGCAGTCAAACCTATTTTGTAAAGCAGCCCGAAGCATGGTCCTGTCACAGGTGTCTCACTGAACTTGAGGTGACATCACATGGAAATGAATAAAGTGGTTACTTGACAAGCAGTTTTTAAAAAAAACCTCTATCAACAATTTACCTTGTAAACACTATTCATCATGTAAACACTATAACATTATAGGATTTTTCTGGCACAGGACAAGGCCATTCAGCCCATAATATTCTTGCCAGTCAAATGTGGAGTGATGTAGATCCTATACACTTCCTAGCTCTCAGTCTATAGCCTTGAATGTAATTGCTTTTTAAAAGCGCTTGTACTTTTTAATGAGAAAAAAAAACACACACACACACGAAAAGAACTGTGGTTGCTCGGAATCTCAAATAAAATCAAAATGTACTGTCAATGCTCAGCAGATCAGGGAGTATCTGTGGCCAGAGTTACAGAACTACTCTTTCAAGTCACTGAAGCTTTATCAGGATAAATGACATTCTGATGAAGGACCATTGACCTGAAATAATAACTACTTCTTTCCTTGCAGATGTCACCTGATCCGCAGAGAACTGCCAACACCTTCTGGTTTTAAAGATGATAAAGATTACCGCCTTCTCCACCATTTCAGACATTCTCCAATTCAGGCAGTAAAATCTGCTAATCAGAACAAACAGCTGTAGCTTTAAAAGGTTATAAGATGTCCCACAGAAGAGCTGACAGAAAATCACTTCCCTCGGGGTTCTCAGAGTTATTATGGACAAACATTAGAGATTCCCATGGAAATAACTTGCAAGTTTTATAGATTTCATCAAAATCACCTGGTGTTTTACTGCTGTTTGGGGAAGTAAGCCTAGTGTTCTTACTCAGTTTGGCCTATGTATAACTCCACTCCCACACCATGTGTAAGCAACCGAAGCTTGTAGCATAGCAATGCACAGTGGGGTGTGAGTGGTGCTGGGAGTTCTCTTCAATAATTGAATCCTATAATTCTCATATCTAACATGGAAATGGATACCTCTCTTGGATCCCATTCACTGCCCTCCCTCAGTTCATGGGTCTGTGTTCATCCATATGGAACATTACATAGGTGACATCCAGATGGTATTCCCCGGTAGGAAACTTCAGTTTTCATCCATCAGTTTCTTTCCAAACATCTATTTATGAGGGCAACCACTGCACATCTAATATTGCTAAATGCCTTAAGCTCTTAAATTTACAGTTATTTCTGTTGGTTACTCAGTAATGTTTGAGAAGCCAGAACTGTAAAAGGTGCAGAAGCTATAACACAGCTGGAGCACAAGCCTATTTGATTTGTAGTTTATCCATTTGGCAGTACAATTCATCGTCTACTTTTCCTTTGTAACCGCAGTGGAACACTGTGTTAATGGCTTTATAGATATATCCACCAGAGCTCTGTATTCTTTGTGTCAGTAGCATGAAATTGGGGAAAGTGGATCGGCAAGGAGTTTTTCACCATGTCTAATTTTCCTTGACCCATTTAACCTTCATGCTTCCTTGGCTGGTTATTTCCATGATATTAGTTCATATTTATTAAATTATACCTGTAATCTATAGGCCCAACAGTCTTAAAGATCTCAGTTCTATTGAATTCAAAGAGGGCTTTGAAAAGATTTATTTTATGAATTTAATTCATGGGTTTCACTTCACATTTTGCACTCAGAAAATCCTTGACTCTGGTTGGAATATTGTTCAATTGATATTCAGGCTCCACTCTTAGGCTCATAAGCACAAAGTACACTGCAGATGCTGGGGTCAAAGCAACACATACAACACGCTGGAGGAACTCAGCAAGTCGGGCAGCATCCGTGGAAATAAGCAGTCAACGTTTCGGGCCGAGACCATTCATCAAGACTGAAGAGGGAGGGGGCAGCAGGTCTATAAAGAAGGTGGGGGGAGGGTGGGAAGGAGAAGGCTGGTAGGTGCCAGGTGAAAAACCAGTAAGGGGAAAGATCAAGGGGTTGGGGAGGGGAAACAGGGAGGGGATAGGCAGGAATGGTGAAGAAGGAATCTAAGGGGAAAGCACTATGGGTAGTAGAAGAAGGCAGAACCATGAGGGAGGTGATAGGCAGCTGGAGGAGGAGGCAGAGTGAAACTGGGATGGGGGAAGGGAGAGGGAGGGAATTACTGGAAGTTGGAGAATTCAATGTTCATGCCAAGGGGCTGGAGACTACCCAGAAGGTATATAAGGTGTTGCTCCTCCAACCTGAGTTTGGCCTCATCATGGCAGTAGAGGAGGCCATGTATCGACATATCCGAATGGGAGTGTGAAGCAGAGTTGAAGTGGGTGGCAACCAGGAGATTCTGTTTGTTGCAGCAGACGGAGCGGAGTTGCTCGACGAAGTGGTCCCCCAATCTGCGTCGGGTCTCACTGATGTAGAGGAGGCCACACCGGGAGCACCGGATGCTATAGATTACCCCAACAGACTCACAAGAGAAGTGTTGCCTCACTTGGAAGGACTGTTTGGGGCCCTAAATGGTGGTAAGAGGGGAGGTGCAGGGACAGGTGTAGCACTTACGCTTGCAGGGATAAGTGCCAGGTGGGAGATCTGTGGGGAGGGACGTGTGCACCAGGGGGTCATGAAGGGAACAATCCCTGTGGAAAGCAGAGAGGGGTAGAGAGGGAAAGATGTCCTTAGTGGTGGGGTCCTGTTGAAGGTGGCGGAAGTTGCGGAGGATAGTGTGCTGGATCCGGAGGCTGGTGGGGTGGTAGGTGAGGACAAGGGGAACTCGGTCCCTGTGTTGGGAGGATGGGGTGAGGGCTGAAGTGTGGGAAATGGAGGAGATATGGGTGAGGCCATCGTTAATGACAGCAGAAGGGAAACCACGATCCTTAAAGAAAGAGGACATTTGAGATGTCCTGGAACGGAAAGCCTCATCCTGGGAGCAGATGCGGCGGAGACGGAGGAACTGTCTTAGACTGTTTCTCATCAGAAAATTCAGAGGCCTAGCATCTTAAACATCACTAAGGCTAGTGTTAAAATGAAGAATTACAATCTTCAAGTTGTAAGGCTATGTGTCCTCAGTGAATACACAAATTTTAACAAAGTCCCTTGCAAAGTCTATAGTCAGGTAAAGTTACAAAGGACACAAACATCAGGGGTCTAGTTTATTCAAATTTCTTTCATAGACTGCCTCTAAAACTTCCTTTGGAAACTATTGCAGCCCAAAGAACAACTAGTCACATGGCAACCTTAAAAGGGTAACTGCCTGAAAGTAAGAATTATCTTTCACAATCAATATCACACATAACACACAGCTTCTCAGTTAAATCAATAGATTAAAAATAAAAAGAAAACATATTTCAACTTATCACATATAGTACATTCCAGCATCAGTATCCTCTGTGTCTCTGTGTTTTACTGTCAAATAGGCAGTCAGAAGGTGGCCAGTTTGGCAACTGGCAAGCAACCCTATCAGTCTGAAAGTCTGCATCTCCTATTGTGTTGTACCGTTGTCAGCAAAGCCCATCGTTCTCCATTCGTTTAACCTATCTTCGGCCTGAATTGAAATTAAAGCTAAGAATTACGAAATGCATAGCATGTGCAGCCCCATTTGTGGAGAGAAACGGATTTAATATTTAGTATTTCAGCCATCCTTCATCATAACCAATCCATTTCGAAAGCAAATATGCTTCAAGTTTCAGAAATTTAACACAGCTCATGTCGAGTCACTTTTTATTGTCATTTCGACCGTAACTGCTGGTACAGTACACAGTAAAAACGAGACAATGTTTTTCAGGACCATGGTGCTACATGAAACAGTACAAAAACTACACTGAACTACGTAAAAATGACACAGAAAAAAACTACACTAGACTACAGACCTACCCAGGACTGCATAAAGTGCACAAAACAGTGCAGGCATTACAATAAATAATAGATAAGACAATAGGCACAGTAGAGGGCAGTAAGTTGGTGTCAGTCCAAACTCTGGGTATTGAGGAGTCTGATAGCTTGAGGGAAGAAACTGTTACATAGTCTGGTCATGAGAGCCCGAATGCTTTGGAGCCTTTTCCCAGACAGTAGGAGGGAGAAGAGTTTGTATGAGTGGTGCATTGGGTCCTTCATAATACTGTTTGCTTTGTGGATGCAGCGTGTAGTGTAAATGTCCATAATGGCAGGAAGAGGGACCCCGATGATCTTCTCAGCTGACCTCACTATATGCTGCAGGGTCTTGTGATCCAAGATGGTGCAATTTCTGAACCAGGCAGTGATGCAGCTGCTCAGAATGCTCTCAATACAACCTCTGTAGAATGTGATGAGGATGAGGGGTGGGAGATGGACTTTCCTCAGCCTTCGCAGAAAGTAGAGAAGCTGCTGGAATTTCTTTGCTATAGAGCTGGTGTAGAGGGACCAGGTGAGATTCTCCGTCAGGTGAACACCAAGAAATCTGGTGCTCTTAACGTTCTCTACCGAGGAGCCGTCGATGTTCAGCGGGGAGTGGTCACTCCGTGCCCTCCTGAAGTCAACAACCATCTCTTTTGTTCACATTCAGAGACAGGTTGTTGGCTCTGCACCAGTCTGTTAGCCACTGCACCTCCTCTCTGTAAACTGACTTGTCGTTCTTGCTGATGCGACCCACCATGGTTGTGTCATCGGCGAACTTGATGATGTGGTTTGAGCTGTGTGTTGCAGCACAGTCGTGGGTCAGCAGAGTGAACAGCAGTGGACTGAGCACACAGCCCTGGGGGGCCCTCGTGCTCAGTCTGATAGTGTTGGAGATGCTGCTCCCGATCCGGACTGACTGAGGTCTCCCAGTCAGGAAGTCTAGAATCCAGTTGCAGAGGGAGGTGTTCAGGTCCAGTAGGCTCAGCTTTCCAATCAGTTTCTGAGGGATGATTGTGTTGATTGCTGAACTGAACTCTATGAACAGCATTCAAATGTACATGTCTTTTTTGTCCAGGTGGGTTAGGGCCAGGTGGAGGGTGATGGCAATGGCGTTGTCTGTTGAACGACGCTAAGGAGTATATCTGGTATAGCCACAATTCATGCACCAATGACCCAGCTTAAATCCTGACCTACGGTGCTGTCTGTGTGGAGCTTCCTCATCTTCTCTGTTTCTGTGTGGGCTTCCTCCACCTGCTCTATCTTCTCCCACATCCCAAAGATGTGCAGGTCGGTAGGCTAATTGAATACTAGCCTGTAGGTCTTGAGGGTGGGAAGTGAGGAGGTGATAGAAGATAAGAAAGCAAATAAGAGAAATTGAATACATGGATGAGAGGTGGTGGTTCCATTCTGGGTTTACAGTGGATCTGACTGGCATTTGATTTAATGTGCATATAAGCTCAATGTCCAGGAATGAAAAAAAAAAGCCGTAATGAATAGTTGGATATGTGATGGGTGTTTTCTTTGCAACAGAGGATGCTGCGCGGAGTATAATGGAGGTGTATGCAGAATCAGAATCAGCATCAAGTTTATGTTGTGAAATTTGTTAACTTAGCAGTAGCAGTAAAATATGTGATAATATTGAAAGAAAAATATAAATGAGTAAATCAATTGCAGTAAGCATATATACTGTATGTATATTAAATAGTTAAATTAGAAATAGTGCAATAACAGAAATACTAAAAGTGAGGTAGTGTTCATGGGTTCAATGTCCATTTGGGAATTGGATGGCAGAGGGGAACAGACTGTTCCTGAATCACTGAGTGTGTGCCTTCAGGCTTCTGCACTTCCTTCCTGACAGTAACAATGAGAGGAGGGCATTCCTGGGTGATGGGCATCCTTAATGATGGACACTGCTTTCTGAGGCACCGATCCTTGAAGATGTTTTGTATACTACAAAGGCCAGTACCCAGGATGGAGCTGACTAATTTTACAACTTTCTGTAGCTTCTTTTGATCCTGTACGTAGCCTCTCCCCCCATACCAGTGATACAGTCTGTCAGAATGCTCTCCATGGTTTATCTGTAGAAGTTTTCGAGTGTCTTAGGTGACAAACCAAATCTCCTGAGACTCCTAATGAAATATAGTCACTGTCTTGCCTTGTTTATAGCTGTATCAATATGTTGGGACCAGGTTAAATTCTCAGAGATCTTGATGCCCAGAAACTTGAAATTGCTCTTTCTCCACTTTTGATCTCTCTATGAGGATTGGTTCACATTTGCTCGTCTTACCCTTCCTGAAGTCCACTATCAGCTCTTTGGTCTTACTGGCCTTGAGTGCAAAGTTGTTGCTATGACACCACTCAACTGGCTGGTATCCATCTGAGATTCCATCTTGTCTCCATCTGAGATTCTACCAGCAATGGCTGTATGATCAGCAAATTTATAGTTGACATTTGAGCTATACCTAGCCATACAATCATGGGTATAGATGGAGTAGAGCAGTGGGCTGAGCACACACCCCTGAGGTGCATCAGTGTTGATCTTCAGCTGCGGCAGGCAAACCTTTTGTGGCTTTCTTAATCCGTCATGTCGTTGTGGTCATTCAGTTATGACCCTTCTGATCTTCAGCTAGACCGTTCTTCTGTGGTGGACTTGTCACTCTGGCATGAGTGGACACACACACAAGTCCCCACTGGCCCTGCTGTAACACTGTGAGCTTTACTGACCGATCTCCTGGTTCGGTCTCCGAAGCCCCCACCTTTCTGTGGGTTCCCAACACTCAGTCAGTGTCCACTGGCGTGTCTGAAGGGTGTCTCTCCAGACCTGTCTTTTATCCCCACTCACAGGGTCTCAGCTATCCATCAACTCTGAATGACTGTGTCCATCAAATCAGGCCACTCCTGCTGTCTCCTGAGGAATGTTAATGAGCAAAGTAAAGTCCTTGTAGTGGAAAGTAAATAATCCAGGAAGAGTCATAATACAGTAAATCAACAGTCTTTCTCCCCCTCTTATCTATAGCAGATGTTCTTGCCTGGGCTTTATCTCTCTCTCTCAATAGCAGCATAACAACAGCAATAGTTCGTAGTTCTCAGGAAGGGGGTTGGGAATGGTTAACTCTGCACCCCATTTCCATCAGGTCTGTTCATCACTCATAACAATTTAAACTGAACCCGGTATATATACAGAAGCAACCAGCTGGGCTACAGATAAAGAGGAAGGTAAATTTTGACTGGATAACTTTTTTCATCAACTAGCACAGGCACAATGCCTGATTTTATGACTCCATTGTCCATGTATGTGTTCTTAAACATGTCTTCATACTGTTCTTGAAGCTATTTTAAAAACAGCTCTGATTTATTCAGATTTTTGCAAAGCATCAACTCTTTCAGGCAATCTCTTTTACAGAATCAATATGTTCAGATAATCAGCCATAATATTAAGTAGCTTTTCCTTCTGCCCATTACTGCAAACTGTACTTAAATTTGTCCTAATGTTCTTGGTGTCTTTCCAGGTTATGTTCTCAATTTTAATGAATAGGGTCATGATTAAGGCTATGTTATTAAATTTCAGGTTGCATTTGCCACTTCCCATGATGGAGCAGTTTATAGCTAGGTTAGTATTCATCTTAATAGCTAGATTATTAATTTCCATTTTAATTTTCAGGTAATTCTTTATTACCTTTGATGCATTTACTGAAAAAGAACCTATCAACCTCCTCTTTAAATATACCAAATGACTTGGCTTCGAATGCTGTCTGTGGAAATAAATTCCTTAGATTCATCACCTTCTTGCTAAAGAAATTTCTCCTCCTCTCTGTTCTAAAGGACATTCTTGTATTTTGAGGATATGCCCTCTGGTCGTAGACTCCCCCATTATAGAAAACATCCTCTCCACATCAACTCGATCTAGGCCTTTTAATATTCATTTGGTTTCAATGGGATCACCCCTCATTCTTCTAAACTCCAGCAAGTATAGGTCTAGAACTATTTTGATTGTTTCGCTCCTGGGACCATTCTTGAAAACCACCTCTGGACCTTCTCCAATGCCAGCACATCCTTTCTCAAATACGGAGCCCAAAGCTGTTCACAATAATTACAATGTGGTCTGACCGTAGCAGTAGGCAGCTGTTGATCACTGGGGATCATGGGTTTGTGCCTCTGGTGGTCTGTATCCCTTTCAAGTTGCAAGCCTGGGCGGGAAGATTTGAAGAACCGGTTGTTGCCCATGCAGCCTGTTCCCTCTCACCATGTCACTGATGTAGTCCAAGGGAAGGGAAAACACCGATACAACTTGGCACCAGTGTCATCGCAGAGGTTGCCAGAGTGAAGCTGTAAACAACATCAAACTGCCTTAGTGACCCCAGATCCAGATTTCTTCCTTGAGGTTTACTCCCGAAGCCTTTCCCATGGGTGGGTATCGGGCTGCAAGGCTGCGGAGGTTTAAAATCAGAGTTTTCCTTCTCCTAGGCGGGCAGCATTGTAGGCATGCTATGTTGCCACTAGAATGAGCGGAGACACATAGGGATTGCTGCTTGGTTGTGTTGATTGTTAACACTCATTTCACTGTACGGTTTGACGTACGTTTGATAAATAAATGAATCTGAATGAGAATCTGTATCTGACCTGCCATCCAGAAATGCATTCCAGGAAGCAATGCACCATCAAGTCTTTCAGAGCAATTATATTACGGCTAATCTTCTCTCCTGACCTCACATTACAGCTTTCCGCAATCTCCGTTGCCACTGGATTGATATAATTTTTGTACTTCATTAAATGGTACATTGACTGTCCTCTGAGGCACAAGTAAATTGGCCAAAGTTAAATAAGCATCTGGTGCTATCTCTGTTAACAAGATTCATAAATGGGTGAATTGTTCATTATTGTACAGTGAAAAGCTTGTTTTGCATACTGTTCATTCAGATCTATTCACTGAATGATATGATAAAAGGAAACAAAAACAGAGTGCAGAATAAAATTGCAGAGGAAGTGCAGTGCAGGTAGACAGTAATGTGCAGGGTCAAAACAAGATAGATTGTGAGGTCTTTTCCATCTTATTGTTCTATGAAGTTATTCAATAGTTTTATAACAGTGGGACAGAAGCTGTCCTTGAGCCTGGTGGTATACTTTTTCTTCTGCCCGATTACTTACTACAGGCATTTAGGGCAGCAATGAAGGTCCTCCATCTCTGGTAGTGTTCAGAGCTTCCTTTATCATGTCAAGTCAAGTCCAGTCAACTTTTATTGTCATTTCAACCATAACTGCTGGTACAGTGCATTGTAAAAATGAGACAACGTTTTTCAGGACCATGGTGTGACATGACACAGTACAAAAAACTAGACTGAACTACGTAATAAAAAAAAACAGAGAAAGCTACACTAGACCACAGACCTACACTGGACTGCATAAAGTGCACAAAAACAGCGCAGGCATTACAATAAATAATAAACAGGACAGTAGGGCAAGGTGTCAGTCCAGGCTTCGGGTATTGAGGAGTCTGATAGCCTGGGGGAAGAAACTGTTACATAGTCTGGTCGTGAAAGCCCAAATGCTTCAGAGCCTTTTCCCAGACGGCAGGAGGGAGAAGAAATTGTATGAGGGGTGCATGGGGTCCTTCATAATGCTGTTTCCTTTGCGGATGCAGCGTGTAGTGTAAATGTCCATGATGGCAGGAAGAGAGACCCCGATGATCTTCTCAGCTGACCTCACTATCCGCTGCAGGGTCTTGTGATCCGAGATGGTGCAATTTCCGAACCAGGCAGTGATGCAGCTGCTCAGGATGCTCTCAATACAACCCCTGTAGAATATGATGAGGATGAGGGGTGGGAGATGGACTTTCCTCAATAGCTTTCTCTCAGTTTTCACTACTGCTAGTCATGCAAGTACTGGGTGGAGACTCAGGAATACCATCATATTCAGAAGTAGAGTGATTCTTCATTGCTGTTTCCATAACACTTTTGTTTTACCAGTCAGGGTTGTCAGCCCTGAGCTGAACCCCTGAATCTGGAAGACTGGTGGACCACTCTTTATCTGGCCTTTACCCTTTGACCTGTTTGGGATGGGTGACCCTACCAAGAGCGAAAGCATAAAGCCCTGACTACAGCCAACAGAGCTCTCTGGGTCACTGAGGCACACAAGCCTCCAAACCACAAAGAGGTTGCGGTCCTATTGGAGGCTTCTGCTCAATCAGAGAGGAGTAAAGAGAGGAGGTGTGTGGCATCTTTAATTCTGCTGATTACTTTACCAAAGAAGTGAGAAATTTAGATAAGATTTCATAGCTGGTTTCCATGGTGTGCTGAGTTGTGTCCACAGCTGTCTAGTTTCTTGCAATCATGGGCAGAGCAAGCACTATTGTGCATCTGGATAGGCTGCCTCCTGTTATGCATCAATAAAAATTGGCAAGGGTCAAAGGGGACATGTCAAATTTTTTAGACTCCAGAGGAAGCAGAAGCACTGGGGAGCTTTCTTATTCATGGAGTCAATACGGTTGGCACTGTTCACTCCTAGGAACTTGAAACTCCTGGACCTCTCTACCTCAGCACCGTTGATGTGCACAAGAATAGGTCCATTGCACCCCTACCTGAAGCCAATGACCAGCCCTTTTGTTTTGCTAATATTGAGGGACCGGCTGTTATATGACTCATGCAACTGGGCTCTGTACCTCTTCCCTATACTGTGACATTGTGATTTGAAGTACCACCCACTAAGGTAATATCATCTGCAAACTTATGGATGGAATTACCTTTTCATGTTTTCATGATGTTCAATCCATGTATTTTAATAAAACATTTGTATTAAAATATAACCAGTTTTCAAGTGAATTCAAATTTTAATGACCAATGTTTCTGGTATAATAGGTCTGGCAGCCAACTGCCATTTTGTATCATTGAGCAATTCAACAATAAATAGGCTTGTTTTTCATCTGCATTCAGATTATTGTGCATTATTTATTTATTAATTGTTGTACGGAGTTACATTCTCAAACTTAAAACAATTAATATGTGTGTCATAGACTCACCCAAACTATATATTGATCCAATGAACCAATGTCTTTAAAGATTTTTGTGAATTTGGCAGGCTGTGATTCTTTATCATGCATTCCCATTGCCAGTGTGATATACTGTATGTTCTCAAAAGATTTTAAATGACAAGAAAGTGCATTGAGGATTGTACAGACTGTTATATACAGTAATATGAGGAGAACAGAAGTGATATGTCTAGTTCTTCAAAGAGTGACACTGGATTTTCTACCCACAGTATTCAAGACAGTTAGCTAAATGACATAAACCATAAAAAGGTGTTAATTTTGGGGCAACAGTTAGTGTTCACAACCTACAGTATATTACATAGAGTACATAAATTATTCTCCTGCCATTATTTATGTTACTTGAGAGTATTTAAATTTCAACATCTAAACCCATCGTGATTTTGACATTTTGCTTATTAAAACCTTGTTTGCACCAGTCATCCATAATATAATCTCATATCTGCAAAATCTAAATTCATGTCAGCATATTTGCCATGTTTTACAGTCAATTTTTTTCAATTATAAATTTATGAGTTCTCATTTATAAGGGAAAATGCCAATGTAAACTTCTCATGCTGTAATTACATCTATCCATCAAGAGCTTCATTATGTAGCAGCAGCGGTACACTCCCCTATTTCCCCAGCCTATACCAAGTTGAAAGCCTTTAATCCAACCAACTCATCTGTTGTGTTTTGCCTTTTACATTAATAACCATACCTGAAATAAAAATTGGAAATATTTACCAAGTTAGGCAGTAAGTGTGGAATGCAAATCAGAGTTAACATCTTAGGCCCATTACCTTTAAAGATTAAGGGTCATTGATTTGAAATATTAATTTAACTTGTTGCTTCACAGCTCCTTCCAGATCTACCATTAAACAATTTTGCAGTATTGAGTATTTTGATTTTTTTGTATTCATATCAGTCAGTTAAAGTTTCACCTGTTTTGCCTCCAAAAACGAAGTTAATATTACTATTGTGCCCTGATCTATACAATCCATGTTTTGATTATTTAATATTTCAGTAATATTTGAGTAATCTTATATGTATTATTTGATTAAGTGATATACACACATTTTGCTTAAAAAAAGTTAGATGCCAATCCTGGACTCCAGGGTTTTCCTTTGAATTAGTTTAAAGTTTGAAGCTACAAAACATAACAATGATGACAAACTATTTTTAAAATGAACCTGAGACAGCTATTGAAGTGCAGCAAGATGTTCAAACAAAAAAAAGAGCATTCATAAACAGTGAATACCAGGTGATAATAATCATAAAAAGGAGCAGAAATGCCTGGCTACCTCCAAATGACTGGCATGTTTGATTCCACAAGAAGTAACTGGATTTTATATACTGAGCAAACTGAACAGTACTTTGAAGCAAATGAAATGGCCAAAGAGAAACGAGTACCAATTTTGCTGAGTGCATTTGATTTAAAGGTCTACAGTTTGCTTCAAGGTTTAACTGCTCCAACCAAACCAGCAGAAATGTGCATTGCTGATATTGTAAAAGTAATGCAACAATATTTAGAACCAAAAGTATTGTTGATTGCAAAACGCATTATGTTTCATAAGCAGAATCAAAGTGAAGGGGAGTCCATTTCAGCATATATGGTGGAATTGAAGAGAAGTGTTTAGCATTATCAGTACAGTAATGGGTTTAATGATACACTAAGAGATAATTTAGTCTGTGGAATCTTACAAGAAAACATTCAAAAACAGCTCCTAACAGAAACATAATTTACATTTTAAAAGGCAGTTGAAATAACTGTATCAATGGGAACAGCAGACAGACACAATTGAGTTATAGTCAGGAGTGAAAGTGAGTGTGAACCAAATTGCAACACCTAAACAGAAAATGATCTGGTTGAACAAATGGTGTTACCATTGTGGCAGAGGCACGCATATAGCAAACAAATGAAGTCGAAAGGTGCAGAAAATGCAACAAAGTAGGGCACATACAAAGATCATGTTGGGCAGAGGAAAATAAATGGATTACACAGGAAAGAGGAAAGAGCTAAAAAGCCAAGTTACAGTTTCAAAAAGAGCATTAAACTGTATGCTGTTGATGAAAAATCTGATAATGTTGACAGTGATGCAGGACAGTGTAGCCTTAAGATTTACAATGTGAAAACTAGCAATAGACAAACAATACAGCTTGCGCTAAAAGTCAATGACAAATTACTTAAAATGAAATTGGACACGGGTTTGACTGTTTTAGTAATTCCACAAAATGAGTTTGAACAGCATTTCAGAGATACTGAGCTGAAGGCTACACATTTCCAACTAAGAACTGGAGAAAAGATAACTCCTGTGGGAATGACATTCGTAACAGTGAACTACAACAACTAACCAGCCACATTGGGCTTATATGTGGTAAAAACAGGAGGATCAGCATTGCGAAGATGTGATAGGCTGAGACAACTACAATTTGATTGGAGATCCATCCACTATTTATATGCCACGTTCCCTGCAATGGAGCCAACTGAAAGTAAATTAAGAAAACACTGGATGATGCCATTACTGTCTCTATGCTGTACACCATGAATCATTGCCCAAGAGAGGACAAACAGGTGTTGGTGTAAAAACTGTGTCTCTGGTTGGAAACCATATGGGACCAAGGAAGGAGCATGCTGCTCAGAGGAAATGTGAAAGTAACAAAAGCAGTGGTCTGACCACAACAGTTTTTTTTAGGCAACATATCTAAGAAAGCTTCTGATACGTTTATTAGGCAGTTACTTCGGAAATGTGGTTTGATTTTAAGCTGGAAGAGAGTTCCACGAGCTTTAGGAAAGTTGCAAACATTTGACTTTTGTGAGTATAAAGAACCAGAATCTACTCTGTGTGCATTAAGGTTATTGCATGAACTTCAAGTTGGAAACAAAAATCTGTTTGTAAAACTAGATGAAATTTGTGTGGATTGGTGATAACTTCTCCTCCTCACTGATGATCAACACTGGTGCACCACAGGGATGTGTACTTAGCCCACTGCTCTACTCCCTATATACCCATGACTGTGTGGCTAGGCATAGCTCAAATGCAATCTATAAATTTGCTGATGATACAATCATTGTTGGTAGAATCTCATATGGTGACAAGAGAGTGTACAGGAGCGAGATATGCCAACTAATGGAGTGGTGTTGCAGTAATAACCTGGCACTCAACGTCAGTAAGATGAAAGAGCTGACTGTGGACTTCAGGAAGGGTAAGATGAAGGAACACATACCAATCCTCAGAAGTATCAGAAGTGGAGAGAATGAGCAGCTTCATGCTCCTGGGTGTCAAGATCTCTGAGGATCTAACCTAGTCCCAACATATTGATGTAGTCATAAAGAAGGCAAGACAGTGGCTATACTTTATTAGGAGTTTGAAGAGATTTGGCATGTCAACAAATACACTCAAAAATTTCTATTGTTGTACCGTGGAGAGCATTCTGACAGGCTGCATCACTGTCTGGTATGGAGAGACTACTACACAGGACCAAAAGAAGCTGCAGATGGTTGTAAAGGAAAGGCAATGGAAGAGCTCAGAGAGTAGAGAGCACTCCTGTGGCTATCCCCCTCAGTAATCGTTATCTTGTTTTGGATGCTGTTGACCTGACAGAGGACAACCATGGTGATTGGGTCTCTGGTACCGTGCTTGGATACATGGTGCAGAAAGGAGAGAAGAAGATGAGGAATGCGGTAGTCATAGGGGATTCCACAGTGAGGGGAACAGACAGGAGGTTCTGTCAGCCTGATAAAGATATTCACATGGCGTGTTACCTCCCAGGTTCCAGGTACAGGATGTCTCGGATTGAGTGCAGAGTATTCTGAAGGATGAAGGTGAACAGCTTCATCCTTTTGTTTTGGTGTATGTTGGTACCAATGACATAGGTAGAAAAAGGGAGGAAGTCCTGAAGAGAGAATTCAGGAAGTTGGGTAGGATGCTGAAAAACAGGACCTCCAGGGTAGTCATCTCAGGATTGCTGCCTGTGCCACATGCTAATAAGTGCAAGAATAGCATGATCAGGCATATTAATGCGTGGCTGAGAGACTGGTACAGAGGGCAGGGCTTCAGGTTCTTAGAACAGAGGGGCCTCTTCTGGGGGAGGTATGACCTGGACAAAAAGGGCAGGTTACACCTGAACCCAAAGGGATCCAATATCCTAGTGGGCAGGTTTAATAGAGCATGTAGGTTTAACACAGTGTTAGGGAGGGTTTAAAATAACCTGGCAGGGGGATGGGAACTGGAGTGACAGGGCTGAGGAAGGTGAAAACAGAAATATATCAAAGGTAGCATGCAACAGAGATGATAGAAAGGACAGGCAGGAGATGAGGCATAATCACACCAGTGGGGTGAGTTACAGGACAATAGAGGCATGGTACAGTTGAAACAGAGAGCAACAAATACTGGACTGAAAGTGTTATATCTGAATGCACTCAGCAAAATAAATAAAATAGACGATCTTGAAATTCAGCTACAGATTGGCAAGTGTGACGTTGGAGCCATCTCTGAAACTTGGCTAAAGGATGGTTGTCATTGGGAGCTGAATGTCCAAGGATATGTGGTCCAAAGGTAGGTTAGTAGGCAGAGGGGGTGGTGTGGTCCTGTGTATAAGAAATAATATTAAATCATTAGGAAGGGATGACATAAGATTGGAAGGTGTAGAGTCTCTATGGGTTGAGTTAAGAAATGTCAAGGGTAAAAGAACCCTAATGGCAGTTGTATACAGGCCTCCAAACAGTAGTGGAGATGTAGATTGCAAATTACAGCAGGAGTAAGAAAAGTCATGTCGGAAGGGCAATGTCATGATAATCGTTGGGGATTTTAACATGGAAGTGAATTAGGAAAACCAGGCCAGTAATGGACCTCAAGGGAGAGAATTTATAGAACGTCTAAGGGATGGCTTTTTAGAACAGTTTGTTATTGAGCCCACTAGGGGATTGGTTGTGCTGGATTGGGTGTAGTGCAGTGATACGGAGGTGATAAGAGAACTTAAGGTTAAGTAACCCTTAGGAAACAGTGATCACAATATGATTGAATTCAGTTTGAAATTTGAGAAGTAGAAACTAAATTCCAATGTGTCAGTATTTCAGTGGAATAAAGAAAACTACAATGGCATGAAAGGGGAACTGGCCAAAGTTGACTGGAAAGGGACACTAGCAGGAAGGACAGCAGAGCAGCAATGGCTGGAGTTTCTGCAAAAAATGAGAGAAGTACAAGACAGATATATTCCAAATAAGAAGAAGTTTTTGAATGGAAGAAGGACACTACCATAGCTGACAAGTGAAGTCAGAGCTAAATTAAAATTAAAAGAGAGGGCAAACAAGGAAGCCAAAGATAGTGGGAAGATAGAGGATTGGGAAGATTTTTAAAACTTGCAGGAGGAAACTAAGAAGGTCATTAGGAAGGAAAGGATGAATTATGAAAGGAAGCTTGCAAGTAATATCAAAGAAGATACTAAAAGCTCTTTTAAGTATATAAAGGTTAAAAAAGAGATGAGGGTTGAGATTGTAGCCATTAGTGACACTTGGCTACAGGTGGGGCACGACAGGCAGCTTAATGTTCCAGGGTTCCGATGTTTCAGACGTGATAGAGGCAGAGGGATGAAGGGTTGGGGGTGTGGCATTGCTAGTCAGGGAAAATGTTACAACAGTGCTCAGGCAGGACAGATTAGAGGGCTTGTCTATACTGAGGCAATATGGGTGGAGCTGAGAAACAGAAAAGGTATGACCACATTAATGGGTTTGTATTATAGACCACCCAATAGTCAGCGAGAATTGGAGGAGCAAATCTGCAGAGAGATAGCAGATAACTGCAGGAAACATAAAGTTGTGATAGTAGGGGATTTTAATTTTCCACATATTGAATGGGACTCCCATACTGTTAAAGGTCTAGATGGGTTAGAGTTTGTAAAATGTGTTCAGGAAAATTTTCTAAATCAATATATAGAGGTACCAACTAGAGAGGATGCAATATTAGATCTCCTATTAGGAAACAAGTTAGGACAGGTGACGGAAGTGTGTGTAGGGGAACACTTTGGTTCCAGTGATCATAAAACCATTAGTTTCAACTTGATCATGGATAAAGATAGATCTGGTCCTCAGGTTGAGGTTCTAAACTGGAAAAAGGCCAAATTTGAAGAAATGAGAAAGGATCTAAAAAGTGTGGATGGGGACAGGTTGTTCTCTGGCAAGGATGTCATTAGTAAGTGGGAGGCTTTCAAAGGAGAAATTTTGAGAGTGCAGAGTTTGTATGTTCCTGTCAGAATTAAAGACAAAGTGAATAAGAATAAGGAACCTTGGTTCTCTCGGGATATTGAAACTCTGATAAAGAAGAAGAAAGAGATTTATGACATGTATAGGAAACAGAGCAAATAAGTTACTTGAGGAGTAAAAAAAGTGCAAAAAAAAACTTAAGAAAGAAATCAGGAGGGCTAAAAGAAGACATGAGGTAGCTTTGGCAGTCAAGGTGAAGGATAATCCAACGAGCTTCTACAGGTATATTAAGAGCAAAAGGATAGTAAGGAATAAAATTGGTCCTCTTGAAGATCAAAGTGGTCAACTATGTATGGAACCAAAAGAAATGGGGGAGATCTTAAATGGGTTTTTTGCGTCTGTATTTACTAAAGAAACTGGAATGGAGTCTATGGAAACAAGGCAAACAAGTAGTGATGTCATGGAATTTATACAGATTAAAGAGGAGGAGGTGCTTGCTATCTTGAGGCAAATCAGAGTAGATAAATCCAAAGGACCTGACAGGGGATTCCCTCTGACCTTGAAGGAGACTAGTGTCGAAATTGCAGGGGCCCTGCCAGATATATTTAAAATGTAGGTATCTATGGGTGAGGTGCTGGAGGATTGGAGGATAGCTCATGTTGTTCTGTTGTTTAAAAATGGTTCTTAACATAATCTGTGAAATTATCGGCTGGTAAGTTTGATGTCGTTAGTAGGTAAATTATTGGAAGGAGTACTAAGAGATAGGATTTACTAGTATTTGGATAGACAGGGACTTATTAGGGAGAGTCAACATGGCTTTATGTGTGGGAGGTCATGTTTAACAAATCTATTAGAGTTTTTTGAGGAGGTTACCAGACAAGTGGATGAAGGGAAGGCAGTGGATGTTGTCTACATGGACTTCAGTAAGGCCTGTTATGAGGTCCCACATGGAAGGTTAGTTAGGAAGATTCAGTCACTAGGTATACATGGTGTGGTAGTAATTTGGATTAGACATTGGCTCAATGGGAGAAGTCAGAGAGTGGTAGTGGAGGATTGCTTCTCTGAGTGGAGGTCTGTGACTAGTGGTGTGCCACAGGGATCGGTGCTGGGTCCATTGTTATTTGTCATCTATATCAATGATCTGGATGATAATATGGTAAATTGGATCAGCAAATTTGTTGATGATACAAAGATTGGAAGTGTAGTGGACAGTGAGGAAGATTTTCAAAGCTTGCGGAGGGATTTGGACCAGCTGGAAAAATGGGTTGAAAAATGGCAGATGGAGTTTAATACAGACAAGTGTGAGCTATTTCACTTTGGAAGGAAAAACCAAGGTAGAACATACAAGGTAAATGGTAGGGCACTGAGGAATGCAGTAGAACAGAGGGATCTGGGAATACAGATACAAAATTCCCTAAAAGTGGTGTCACAGGTAGATAGGGTAGTAAAGAGAGGTTTTGGTACAATGGCCTTTATAAATCAAAGTATTGAGTATAAGAGTTGGAATGTTATGGTAAGGTTGTATAAGGCATTGGTGAGGCTGAATTTGGAGTATTGTGTGCAGTTTTGGTCATCGAATTACAGGAAGGATATTAATAAGGTTGAAAGAGTGCAGAGAAGGTTTACAAGGATGTTGCTGGGACTTGAGAATCTGAGGTACAGAGAAAGGTTGAATAGGTTAGGACTTTATTCCCAAGAGCATAGAAGAATGAGGGGAGATTTGATAGAGGTATATAAAATTATGATGGGTATAGATAGAGTGAATGCAAGCAGGCTTTTTCCACTGAGACTAGGGGAGAAAACAAACCAGAGGATATGGGTTAAGGGTGAAGGGGGGAAAAGTTTAAAGGGAACATTGGTGGGGGGGGTCTTCTTCACACAGAGAGTGGTGGGAGTGTGGAATGAGCTGCCAGATGAAGTGGTAAATGCAGGCTCACTTTTAACATTTAAGAAAAACTTGGACAGGGACATGGGTGAGAGGTGTATGGAGGGATATGGTCCAGGTGCAGGTCAGTGGGACTAGGCAGAAAAATGGTTCGGCACAGCCAAGAAGGGCCTCTGTGCTGTAATTTTCTATGGTTCTATGCTATAGGACCAATAGAAAATGACATTGCAGATATTGTAATGAGAGATGCAGAGATGGCAGAGTAACTGAATACGTATTTTGCATCAGTCTTGACAGTGGAAGACATCTACAGTATATCAGACTTACAAGAGTGTCAGGGAAGTGAAGTATGTGCAGTGAAAATTATGACTGAGAAGGTGGTCAAGAAGCTTAATGATCTGAGGGTGGATAAATCTCTGGACCCGATGGAATGCACCCTTGGGTTCTGAAGGAAATAGCAGTAGAGATTGCGGAAGCATTAACAATGATCTTTCAAGAATCAATAGATTCTGGCATTGTACCGAATGACTGAAAAATTGCAAATGTTACTCTGCTATTTAAGAAGGGTGGGAGGCAGCAGAAAGGAAACTATAGACCTGTTAGCCTGACATCAGTGGTTGGGAAGTTGTTAGAATCGATTGTTAGGGATAAGATTACGGAATACCTGGAAGCACATGACAAGATAGGCCAAAGCCAGCATGGTTTCCTGAAAGCCTTAGACATCTGTTAGACATTCAACACATTCTCTCTCTCGAAGGCCAGTACTGGCCTGTTTTTCCCAATCCACTTTCATGTTAAAATCGCCAACAATTATTATGACATTGCCCTTCTGACACGCCTTTTCCATCTCCTGCTGTAATTTGCAGTCCACATTCAAGCTGCTGTTTGGAGGCCTGTATACAACTGCCATTAGGGTCCTTTTATCCTTGCCATTTCTTAACTCAACCTATAGAGACTCTACACCTTCTGATCCTATATCATCCCTTTCTAATGATATAATATTAATTCACTTACACAGAGCCACACCACCCCCTATGCCTACTAACCTATCTTTCTGATACACTGTATATCCTTGGACGTCCAGCTTGCATTGGTACTGGCAGCTATCCTTTAGCCAAGTTTCAGAGATGAGCACAACATCATATTTGTCAATCTGTAGCTGAATTTCAAGATTGTTCATTATATTACTTATTCTGAGAGTATTCAAATATAACACTTTCAGTCCAGTATTAGTTGCTTTCTGTTTAAACTGCACCCTGCCTCTATTGCCCTGTAACTCATGCCACTGACTGTGATTAAGCCTCATCTCCTGCCTGTTCTTTCTATAATCTCTGTTGCACGCTATCTTTAATTTATTTCTGTTTTCCCCTTTCTCAACTCTATCACTCCAGTTCCCATCCCCCTGTCAAATTAGTTTAAATTAGTTTTGAAGCTGTAAAATACATCAGTCTGTAATTAATGTCAAAATATTACCCATATATTCTTAATTTGCAAAATCCAAGTCCCTAATTCTACTGAACAATTATTTCATGTATAGTAATGCTCCTTCTGGGATGCTGGTGTCATCGTGCACTGGGGATCATCTTGTATTACTGGCTGATTTTTGGCAGACACCATTTTGTCTTTCTATTAGGGTTGTGATTATTTGGCCAGGGCTGATTAAGCAGCCTTGCAAGCACTAAGCAAAAGTACTACAATGATTAAACTCAACCTCCTTTTTGTTGAGAACTAATATTTAGTGATGAGGTACCCTGCTCCCAAAAGAGTATATTTGTCTGGTAGGATTGAAGAGCAACTCTTCTACAAAGCAGAATGTGAAGGTGGAGTTAAGGAAAATTTAACAACCTTGCTCTTGAAAGTAGAAACATAAGAGAAATGGTCTCAAAAATACACTTAATTGCAGCATTTAATTCTCAAGCTCATGCATGTGCTGACCCATATGAAATACTGTTGCATTTCTTCATTGTAAGTGACATTAATTATGAAAATGACGGAAGTATGGAAGTCTATTTTAAGCATGTAATAAAACACCTGCTTATAGTTGAATGGTAAAACCTGAGCTTGAATAAAAAACTACAATACAACTTTTCCAGGATTTGTGAAGGAAGATTGTGCAAAGGTTTAAGTTTGGTAAGAAAGCCTATTGAAACAGTGCTGCTGCTGTGGCTGAGTGAAGAGAATTCTTGCAAGACTGGCAACATAATCTTACAGATGTTAATGGGTAGGTGAGTGTGTAGAATCAATAATGACCAGATTCAGAAGCAATTGTTATCAGAAGTCGACTTGAATTTAGAAAATGCACTAAAATTAATCCAAACAGTGGAATTAACAAATAAAGCCATTTCGGATTTGCAAGTGAAACTAACTCATATGACAGTACACTTGAGAACAAACTGCAGTACACACTGTTCCGTTACTTTATTTTCAAGCTAGAGCTGCGTCACAGGGGTGGGGGGGGGGGGGGGGTGGGTTAAAGGGACTCACTGCCAGGACTTGTAGAAATAAGCATAAAGTTAAGCCAACAAAATTAAAAAAAAGAAAGCAAAGCGAAGTGCTTAAAATTTTCACCTATACAAGATACTTAGTACAAAAGTATGACCATTAACTTTTATCATAAAGAAATGGAATTTCAGTGAGGCACCATATCAGCATAATGCTCATGAACCAGACTAAATATCCGATGAGGTAAAAGAGTACACCTGAACTACAAAAGGCAGAGGTAAAACCAATTCAAGTGAAGGCAGTATAATGGTAGTTGTTGGTATGACTGTCAAGTATGAAAAGCAGGTTGAAATATAAGAACAAAAACATTAGAAATAGGAGCAGCAGTAGGCCATTTGGCTTGTTGAGCCTGCTTCACCATGGCTGATCTGACCATGGACTCATCTCCACCTACCTGTGTTTTCCCCTTAACCCTTAATTGTCCTACTCTGCAAAAATCTATTAACCTCATTTTAAATATTTTTACAGAGGTAGCCTCCAATGCTTCATTGGGCAGAGAGTTCCACAGATTCACCACACTCTGGGAAAAGCAGTTCCTCATTATCTCTGTCCTAAATCTACTCCCCAGAATCTTGAGGCTAAGTCCCCTGGTTCAAGTCGCACCTACCAGCGGAAATAACTTTCCTGCCTTTATTTTATCTATCCCTTTCATAATCTTATATGTTTCTATAAGAGCTCCTCTCATTCTCCTGAATCCCAGTGAATACAGAGCCAGATGATTCAATCTCTCCTCATAGTCTAGCCCCCTCATCTTTGGAATCCCCCTCAACTCAGCATTAATAGTTTTTGCAGGCTCTGGACTAAATTTATGCATGGAGGCTGGTCGAGGACAGTTCCACTGGATTAGAGGAACATTCAGGACTTAAAGTGGAACATTACAGCTGGGGCTGGGAAGACATGAAGATGTTTTCAAAGATGATCTGTAATGTTATAAGGACATCCAAGTCAAAACTTGTGTAAATCATATTGCTCCACCTTAGTTTTTCAAGCTAAGCTTAGTACTTAATATAATAAACCAAAACTGGAGGATAAGCCTGTCAACCATCTGAAAGGGCAAAATAATTGAATCTGTGAAGTATCCAGAATGAGCAACACCGACTGAGCCCATCTTAAAGCATAGTGGATCCACTAGGATTTATGAAATTGCAAACTGACTGTGTCTTGAATCTCATCCTTGGAAAAACATCCTATCCTGAAATAAAAGATATATTTGTACTTTGGCCAGCGGAAAACTGTTCACTAAGTTAGATGTGATTCTTTTACACACACACATATGTACATACTTATATAGTCTTATAGTCTTAGAGGAGTCATCATAGAAGTTTTCAAATGTCAAAACACATAAGACAATGTTCATACATTTAAAAAGCTCTATCTACGGGTGCTTTCTTCCAGAGAAATATGGAGTTTTTGTTTTTGGGCATTCTCAACATGGCTTGGTTACCTGGTTAATATCCTCCTTAAATCAATATGGAGAATCCGGAAGAAGTGTTGAGCAGACTGGAAAACAGAAGGAAGCATACTTTTTCAGAAAGTCAGGTACAGTCCTTGGGTCACAGTGTGGCTGATGAAAGACCTAATCAAGATCAATAGAAACTAAAAAGCAGAAGGGCCTGCCCAACTCATGTAACTGATCTGATGGTATGTTTGTGGTTATGAAATATTGTAACTTTAATAATATTTCCAAATTTTAATCATTTTGTTAGCTTCAACTGTTGCAACGAACGAGAGGAACCCAAGCGCAGGACACAGGCACGGAGGTTGCGTTAGGATGTAGATGCGGGCGTGAGCATTGAGTGGCACACAGGAGAGAGTGCAGGAAGGCAGGAAACAGACAGAACTGGTCTTGACACGGAGCATAGAAAGGGAAGTGGCAGACAAAACTTTTCTTAGCACGGAGAGACGGAGTTTCACAGGTAAACCTCAGAACTGGAGTAAAACTTAGAACACACAGTCCTAAACGGCCAGGAAATGTTAATTACCACACAGGCAAAACCAACGATCCGACAACTAGTGGGTGCAAAGCCAGAGTTCTTATGCTGCAGGTCTTGATGAAAACCACGTGTGTCGTCATCAAAGGAAATTAGGAGAAAATGGGGAATTAACGGTCGGGACCATGACACCAGCTATAGTGAAAGCATATTTAGCAGAGGTGGACTGACAGAGCACTTCTATGCAGTCTACAGAACTGCTGCAATAGACTGATGTGCTGGTCTACTACTCACATAACAGACAGCTGCTTTTCCCTGATCAGACACCACTGCTACTGTGGAAAGAAACAGTTTTGAAAAGCTGATAAGGGATATGTCCAGACCACTGCACTCTCACCTGGATAATGAGGATTTCACTGTCATGTTTGGAGTGCAACAGCCCAGAATTATATTTATGGGATGTCACCACATCATGAACACCTGATTTCCCTGTTCTATGAATTGAAGTTTGTGCCTCTTATGGTTTCCTGCAAGTTCAAGAGATGGCTTTGAGATTGAGAGCGTATAAATATATTGTTTTCAGAACTGAGAAATGTCATGGATACAGAAACGCTCTCACTCATCTTCCAGTATGATGGATGACTGCTAGTGAAGGAATACAGGACCAAATGCTGACGGTAGATCATGAAGACAGTGTGTTTGTGAACACTGCAAATCAGGCAATGGTCTGTATGTCATGAAAAGGGTGGCCTTCTCAGAGAGAACCACAGTCAATACCTGAGCAATCCCAGAACCCAGAAGCCAGTGTTTGGCCTGGATGTATTATGTTGTCATACCCGCTGACTGACGCAAACAATTGCATCAGGTGCAGTCAGGTATTCTTGGGATAAAGCAGATAGCCATTTTGTCCAATGGACAGACTAAAATGCACTCAGATACTAGGCAAAAAGAGTAGCCTAGACCCAGTGTCAAGGAAACAACAATGTATTATATTTATCCCCGCATCCCTTGTGCCTTTGGGAGGGGTCCTAACAGCCATGGAGTAGAACGTGCCCCATCCTTGTTAGGTGAGATGTTCTTAGTTATCACTGATGTGCATTTGAAGTTAATAGATACTTATCCAATGAATACTTCAGCATCTACAGCTACGACTTGAAAAGCTTAGGCAAGCTTCAGTGCTCCTGGTTTGCATTACATGTCAGCATCAGAAAGTGGAAATTGTTTCAAGAGTGCAGAACTTAAAGATATCATGAAAAAGCATAAATCATGTGTCATCCACCCTATTTCATTCTTCCACTGATGAATGAACAGAGCAAGCTACACAGGCTTTCAAAGGAGGAATTAGAAAATCTCAAGGAGCCAGGATTGAAATCAAAGTGCTTCAGTTCCTACTCAGGTACTGCATTACATACAACACTACAGCTGAGTCTATGTTGAGACGAGTGCAAAGGTGCAAAAATAAAAATCTCAGGGCATCACAGTTGTGTAGCGGTTAGCACAACACTATAACAGCTCGAGGCATCAGAGTTCAGAGTTCAATTCCAGCGCTGTCTGTAAAAAATTTGAATGATCTTCCCGTGAGTGTTTCCTCCAGATCCTCTGATTTTTTTCTCTCTATCCAAAGACGTACAGATTAGTGGGTTAATTGGTCATTGTAAATTGTCCTGTGATTAAGCTAGAGTTAAGTAGATGGGTTGTTGGGCCTGTTCTGCGCTATATCTCTAAATTAAAAAAAAATACTAAAAGCTGGACATTTGAATTAAAGTGGTTTCCTGCTGTGGTTGAACAGAATCTCTGTCATATTCTGAAATTCTGTGGAATGAACAACTTACCATTATGATAGAGACCAGTGACAGCGTAGGTCACTGGATTACTACTAGTCTGAGAGCTGATCCCTGAAACGTACTTGGATAACTGAACAACATCTGGAAGTTGTCTGAGAAATTGCCGGAGATAACATCTTCTGAGGGGTCAGTTCAGAGATTTCCACTGCCGGCAAGAGGACTGAGAAACACTCTTTGCTGCCTCAAATGGGGGTAAGATGCTTTGTCATAGACGGGAAATTGTTAGCATATTTCAAGGATTTTATTAAATGATGTGAGATTTATCTTGTTTAATAAAATACCCACAAGGCAGGGATGGTTAGTGGTGGATGACGCTCAGGGGTAGTGGTGGAATGTGGGAGCAAATGGAAAGAATACCTACCTCCTCCCTGGGTGATGGCTGTTGTGGTCTTTATATGCACCATGCATTACTAAGAACAAACCATATTCTGGAAGAATATAACTTGAACTTTTATTTAACAGCAAACAGCAACCACATCTTAACCACACAAGCTTCTCGATCATTCTGTCATTTCTGCGCATACTCTGAATTCTGTCACATGACACATGATATCACCACATCTGCCCTTCCTTAAAAAGAAAAACAATTAGCAGCATTAATCAAAACAAATGCATAATTTTACATGTCTCTAGCAGTCTCTCTTATGGTTTACGAACATGAGTAGACCTTCTAAGTGGTTCACACAGTTCTTGTGTTTCGTTGTTATTTCCATGTTTTGTCTAATCTACATCAGATAACTGAAACTCTGAAGTTGGCTCTTTCTTGAAGTCTTTGCGATTTCTTCTTGACACCGTTCCTTCTTCTGTTTGGACCATGTGTGACCTAGGTTGTACTTCTTCAAGTACTGTAGCTTTCTGTGTCCACGTGTTCATTTTGTCAAAGTATGTTTTCCGCTTTGTTTTGTGTTCATCTTTCCATCTTTTCACTTGTACACCTCCCTCTGTTCTCAGAAGTCTCTCATCCATTGGCAGATTGGATCTCAAATGGTGTCCCATCAAGAGCTGAGCCGGTGAAATCTGCATTCAAGTGGAATACTGCGATAGGCAAACAAAGCTTTATAAAAATCTCCTCCACTACCTTTTGCTTTGTGCATCAGCTTCTTGATAATTCCTACCGATTTCTCAACTAATCCATTGGACTGAGGGAAAAATGGACTAGATGTTGTATGAACAAAGCCCCATTCATGAGCAAAATGTCTCATGCATTCACCAATGAATTGTGGAGCATTGTCTGTGAAAACTTCATCAGGTACACCATGTCTGGAAAAAACTGATTTCATGCATGTAATTACATTCTCTGCTGTTGTTCTGCCCAAACCACACACTTCAGGACACAAGGAATAGTAATCTGTTATTAATAGATAATCTTTGTTGTCAGTTACAAACAGATCAATGCTTACCTTGTGATAAGGTCTCTGAGGTGCACGATGTGGATGCAATGGCTCCCTAGGGTTGCTAGGTTGGTATTTAAAGCATATTTGATGAGAAGTGTCGTGGTCCAGTCCGGGGTCCGCGTTCCGGTTTGTGGTTCGCGGGCTCCGGTCTTCGGGTCCTCCGGCTGTCCCTTGTTTCGGTTGGACTAAACCATAAACACCTGATGCTCATCGTGTTGGCTAGGCATATAAGTGACCCTGGGATTGAGTGTGGTTGGGGCGTTGTCTTGTCAAGCTTCCCTGGCAAGATTCTCATGGAGCAAATGGCTGGTATGGCCACTTGCCATCTTCAGGCTGTGTTGGAGAACCATTGTTTCTTGGAGCCTTACTGTCAGTGGTCGGGGCTGTCATTGTGGTATGGATTCGGCCGTTTCCCGGGCCAGCTGGGTGGCCGTCAGCCACTCTGAGCTAGGTAGGGATCCAGTTGTTTCCGTAGCCAGTCAAGGTTGCTGGCCGTAATGGCTACTCAGAGCTGCCCCGATGCAGAGATGGAACTGTCTGTCGTTCTTTGGTGTTTGTCTCTTCCTGTCCTCACCCTGTGGGGTAAGTCAGGCTGTTCTGCTGTTGCCCTGCAGCGGGAATCTGTCTTGCCTTTGCCTCCGTTAGGTAAGTCCAGCTGTTCTGCCATTACCTGATGGACGGTCCTGCCCCACCTTGGTGTGGAGTGAAAGTTGAGTCCTGGCTTGTCGAAGGAGAAGTCCCGGCTCTATGTCTATGTACAGTTCCTAGTCTGCCTTCAAGCTAAGCCTCGACCCCCCCCAAGCCTCGAGATCCCAAGCCTCTTCACACCTTCGCCTGGGTTTGGGGGTCCGAGCCTGAGGCAAGACCTAGGTTCTAGGTCCTTGTCCAGTCTCGGGCTTGGAGTCCACCCCAGGCTCCTTGTTCCCAGTCTCTCATTCTGCCCTGTTCCTAGTACTGCAGTGTCTGGGTTCTGCATTTGGGTCCTGATACAACACACCCGTACGACAAGAAGACACGAATTCTGCCATTTCTTGATTCATCCTGAACCAAAACATCACTTCCCCCACCCTTCTTTTACACTTTTCAATACCTAGGTGACTTTCATGAATTTTCCCAAGCATTTCTTTTCGGAGACTTTTAGGAATTACAACACTGCTACCTTTGGCCAATATACCATCCACAACAGAAAGTTCTGATCTGTGGTTCCAATATTCTTGTACTTCTGAGGTACAGTCATGCCTATTATCTGGCCATCTATCCATCACCACTTGTATTACCTGACTGAGAATTTTGTACTTCTCTGTCTCAAGACGCAGCAGTTCCAACTTTTTGGGAGCATATCAATAAATACCCGAACATCAATAATGTTCCTGTGACTGTCTTTTGTTGTTGGATCCACAGCTCTGGAAAGTGTGTCAGCCGTGTACATGAATTTTCCAGGTGTGTATGACACATTTAACACATATCTCTGCAATTTGATCATCATTTGCTGAATTTGCAAAGGACAGTCACTTAGAGGTTTGTTAAACAATGCAATCAAAGGCTTCAACATCAATAGACTGCCCTGACACAAACTGATGAAATCTCTCGCAAGCAAACAGAATACTTAGCAATTCTTTTTCAATTTGGGCATACCTTGTTTCTATATCAGATAATGCATGAGATGCATATGCCTCTGGTAGCCGTTCCTGATCATGTTTCTGGAGTAATACTGCGCCTAAGCCTGCTTGAAATGAATCATATGAGATTTTGATGGGTCTCTCAGCATCATAGAATTTCAACACAGGTTCCTTAGTGAGCACTTTTCTTGAGATTTTGCCATGCCATCTCCTGTTCATGATTCCAGCTCCATTCGTTTTTCTTTTCTGTTAGCTGCCTCAATGGAGCAAGATGTTCCAAAAGATTGGGTATGAATTTTCCCACGTGGTTGACCATTCCCATAAACCTTTGAACATCCTTTTTACATTGCGGTCTTGGCATGTTCTCAATAGCAGAAACCTTCAATGGATCAGGACGCACACCCTCATCGCTGATGATATCACCCACAAAGGTAAGTTCAGTCACTCCTAACTGACATTTGGCTTTATTCAACTTTAGGTTTGCCTTGTGTGTTGCCTTAAAGACTCTGGTGTCAAGTTCTTGTTTAGATGATCCCCAAACAATAATATCATCCATGGAAGTATCTACGCCCTCAATGTGCTCATATAGTATGTGAATAGTTTTATGGTACACTTCAGGAGCTGATGCAATTCCAAATGGAAGCTTTAGAAAATGGTATCTGGCAAAAGGAGTGTTAAAGGTACACAACTTTGAACTCAGTTCATCTAGGTTAAGTTACCAGAATCCAGAGGATGCATGTAATTTACTAAAGTATTTTGCATTAGCAAACTGTGACATAATTTCTTCACGAATAAGCAATTTGAAATGCTCTCTTTTAATGACTCAATTAAAGGCTCGTGGATCTAAGCAAATCTCAGTTTTCCATTTTATTATCAACAATAACAAGCAAATTGACCCATTCAGTCGGTTCATCAATTTTTTTATGACTCCTAGCCGTTCCATTCTGTCAAGTTCTGTTTTCAGTTGATCACATAATGCAAAAGGCACTTTTTTTACATGGATGTACTATGGGTGGAACTGTGTTGTCAATTTTAATTGTGTACTCTCCTGGAAGACAACCAAGCCCTTTGAACAAGTCCTTATACTCTTTCATCAAGTCACTGTATTCTAACTCTGTGTCACTATCCAGGACTAATACACTTTTCACCAAATTCAGTCTCTCACAGGCAGATATGTGATACTTTTGCCACTCATGTTCCTTTAACTGGAATGTCTGCACCTGAATACACAGTCACTTTTATATTTGTCCATGTAACTGTGGTCTTGGCTTTAATGCATTAGACTCAGATTCTGCAGGAACATTTAATTGTGCTCCAGTATCCAATTTAAACAGAATATTGTTTTGGTTCACTTGCAATGGCATAGTCCAGTCATTCTTACTTTCTTTGTTTTCACAAAGTACATCTATATAAAACTCCTCACATTCAATTTCAAGCACTGCATTTATGTGTTTTATTTACTTTCTATTTCTGCAACAGCATGAGAAATGATTACTCTTACCACAGTTGTTGCACACATTGCAATACACTGGACACATTTTAGGTCAGTGCTGCTGCCCACAGCAATCACAAGGTTTTATTTCTTTCAGATGACCCAAAGGGTTTCTACAAGTATATTAAGAGTAAAGGATACTAAGGGACAAAATTGGTCCTCCAGAAGATCAGAGTGGTTGTCTATGTGTGGAGCCTCATGAGATGGGGGAGATGTTAAACAGTTTTTTTGCATCAGTATTTACTCAGGAAACTGGCATAGCGTATATGGAAGGAAGGGAAACAAGCAGTAGTGTCATGGAGGAGGTGCAGCAGCTAACAGACTGGTGCAAAGCCAACAACCTGTCTCTGAATGTGAACGAAACGAAAGAGATGGTTGTTGACTTCAGGAAGGCACTGAGCGACCACTCTCCACTGAACATCAATGGCTCCTTGGTAGAGATCGTTAAGAGCACCAAAGTTCTTGGTGTTCACCTGGCGGAGAATCTTACCTGGTCCCTCAACACCAGCTCCATACAAAGAAAGCCCAGCAGCATCTCTACTTTCTGGGAAGGGAAGTCCATCTCCCACCCCCCATCCTCGTCACATTCTACAGGGGTTGTATTGAGAGCATCCTGAGCAGCTGCATCACTGCCTGGTTCGGAAATTGCATCATCTCGGATCGCAAGACCCTGCAGTGGGTAGTGCGATCAGCTGAGAAGATCATTGGGGTCTCTCTTCCTGCCATTATGGACATTTACACTACATGCTGCATCCAAAAAGCAAGCAGCATTATGAAGGACCCCACGCACCCCTCATACAAACTCTTCTCCCTCCTGCCATCTGGGAAAAGGCACCGGAGTATTCGGGCTCTCACAACCAGACTATGTTACAGTTTCTTCCCCCAAGCTATCAGACTTCTCAATACCCAGAACCCGGACAGACACTAACCTACTGGCCTCTACTGTGCCTATTGTCTTGTTTATTATTTATCACAATGCCTGCACTGTTTTGTGTAATTTATGCAGTCCTGGGTAGGTCTGTAGTCTAGTGTAGTTTTTTGCTGTGTTGTTTTCATGTAGTTCAGTGTAGTTTTTGTACTGTTTCATGTAGCACCATGGTCCTGAAAAATGTTGTCTCATTTTTACTGTGTACTGTACCAGCAGTTATGGTCGAAATGACTATAAAAAGTGACTTGACTTGATTTGCTCTGACATATAGAGATTAAAGAGGAGGAGGTACTTGCTGCTTTACAGTGAATAAAGGTAGATAAATCCCCCCGGCCTGACATGGTATTTCCTCGGACCTTGAGAGAGACTAGTGTAGAATTTGCAGGGGCCCTGGCAGAAATATTTAAAATGACCTTAGCCACGGGTGCGGTGCCGGAGGATTGGAGGGTAGCCTCATGTTGTTCTGTTATGGACCAGCAATAATAGATGTAGAATGGAGTTGGGGAATTATTGCAAAACAACTAGATTTATTAACATTTACACAGAAATATAGAAAACTAATTCAAACTTAGAAACAATTCTTAACAAAGTCTTACTCAAGCACAGTCTTAGAGTGGCAGTTTAGAAAGTGCAGGTGATTCATGAAATAAGTGAGAGGAGAGGCTTGTATATTCATGATGCAACGAAGAGACGATCTTGGAGATTCACAGTACAGCGGAGAAGCGATCTCGTAGAGACGAAGAAACAATTACCGTAGTTTGCAGCCGCGGAGTACCTTTTCCGAAGAGTCCAAGAAGAGCGAGATTTCACAGAGTAACTGACAGGGAATGTCCCTTTCACAGAAATGGTTACCACACAACACCAGAGACCATGCAGGGGTTAACCAAAAGTGTGTGTCATGGAGTATACGAAATGTCAGACACATTCGAAGCGCACAGAGTGCTGCCGGCTAACCCAATCCTTTGGGTTCGTTCAAAACCTGCAATCTTTACACTCACTCTCTGTTCTCATCAATTCCTTAACAACTCCTTACCCAGTGCCTCCTGATTTCTAGCAATCAGTCTGTGTTTCTCTTTTTATACCATAGGTATGCGTCATCAAGTGAAGCTTACAGAAACAAAACTACGGATTCCCAGCTAAGCGAAGCTATGGTCACGTGATGTCCACAGGAATCGAAACTACAAACTTCCAGCAAAACAAGACCATAGATACATCACACTTAGTAAACAAAGCTAGTATCACCTGACAGCTGCAGGAATCGAAACTGTGGACACATAACAGTTCTGTTGTTTAAAAAAGGCTCCAAAAGTCAACCAGGTAATTACAGGCTGATGAGCCTGACATCAGTAGTGGGTAAATTATTGGAATGTGTTCTGAGAGATTGGATATACAAGTATTTGGACAGCCAAGGGCTGATTAAGGATAGTCAGCATGGCTTTGTGTGTGGTAGGTCGTGTTTAATGAATCTTGTAGAGTTTTTCGAGGAGGTTAACAAGAAAGTAGATGAAGGAAAGGCTGTGGATGTTGTCTACGTGGAATTCAGTAAGGCCTTTGACAAGGTCCCACATGAGAGGTTAGTTCAGAAGGTTCAGAAACTAGGTATCCATGGAGAGATTGTAAATTGGATTCAAAATTGGCTCTGTGGGAGAAGACAGAGAGTGGTAGTGGATGATTGCTTCTCAGACTGGAGGCCTGTGACTAGTAGAGTGCCTCAGGGATCTGTGCTGGGACCATTGTTGTTTGTTGTCTATATCAATGATTTAGATGATATTGTGGTAAATTGGATCAGCAAGTTTGCTGATGACACTAAGATTGGAGGCATGGTGGACAGCGAAGAAGGCTTTCAAAGCTTGCAGATGGATCTGGACCAAATAGAAATATGGGCCAGAAAATGGCAGATGGAATTGAATGCAGACGAGTGTGAGGTGTTGCATCTTGGAAGGACAAATCAAGGTAGGACATACACAGTAAATGGTAGGGCACTGTGGAGTGTGGAGGAACAAAGGGATCTGGGAGGTCAGATACATAATTCCCTGAAAGTGGCGTCACAGATAGATAGGGTTGTAAAGAAGACTTTTGGCATCCTGGCATTAATAAATCAAAGTACCGAGTATAGGACTTGGGATGTTATGGTAAGATTGTATAAGACATTGGTAAGACCAAATTTGGAGTATTGTGTACAGTTCTAGTCACCTAACTATAGGAAAGATATCAGTAAGATTGAAAGAGTGCAGAGAAGATTTACTAGGATGTTGCCAGGTCTTCAGTAGTTGAGTTACAAGGAAAGATTGAACAGGTTAGGACTTTATTCCTTGGAGTGTAGAAGAATGAGGGGGGATTTAATGGAGGTTTACAAAATTATAAGGGGTATACACAGAGTAAATGCGAGTAGGCTCTTTCCACTTAGATTAGGAGAAATAAATCAGAGAGGACATGGCTTTAGGGTGAAAGGGAAAAGGTTTAGGGGGAACATTAGGGGGAACTTCTTCACTCGGAGTGGTGGGAGTGTGGAACAAGCTGCCATCTGACATGGTAAATGTGGGCTCATTCTTAAGTTTTAAGAATAAGTTGGATAGATACATGGATGGGAGAGGGCTGGAGGGTTATAGACTGGGTGCAGGTCAATGGGATTAGTGGAATAAAGTTTCGACAGACTAAAAGGGCTGAATGGCATGTTTACTGTGCTGTAGTGTTCTATGGCGTCTTGCTCGCTGTCGGTTTCATTGCTGCTTCATTATTTTTTCTAATAGGTTTACGCTTTGCAGCAGCTACGTAGCTCTCAATAAAAAGCTCTTTTGCCTGCAACTTCACAGTTTCCTGAGCTTTGCACAACCTCAAAGCTTTTACCAGGTCAATGTCTTGTTCTCTTAACAGTCTTTCTCTCAGACCATTATCCAAAATGCCACAAACAATTCCATCTTTAATGAGAGAGTCTGTAAGCTCTGCAAACTTGCATGTTTTACTGTAATTTCTCAATTCCGTAACAAATTGATCACACCGCACAATCATGGGTGTAGAGAGAGTAGAGCAGTGGGCTAAACATACACCCCTGAGGTGCACCAATGTTGATAGTCAGCGAAGTGGAGACGTTATTTTAGATCCACACAGACTGTAGTCTTCTGTTGAGGAATGTCATGAGAGTAACTATTCCCACCAGGCACACAGGCCATTTGATAGCTCTCTTCCAAATTAGTGGGGAGTTACTGAGTATTTAGGATTATCTTATTTACTGGTTTATCTTTGGCAGATACCATTTCATTTTCCTGTTAGGGATGTAATTGGCAGAAACATACTGACTCAGAAGGCTTGCAAGCTAGAAATAACACCAACAAAACGGTAATTCTCAGTTTCTTTCTTTTGCTGTGATATAACAGAAGGTCAGCAGAAAACTTCTTTGGTTGTCATTCAACTGCCTTGCTCCATTGATATTCCTGATAATGTCTAAATCATTGGAACATCTTCATCTAGACATTCTGGATCCACTTTTTACTAGAACTTTTTACTAAAAAAAAGATCAAGTAAATGTCTGGTATATATAGAATCATTTTACCTTTCTCTTTAGTGATCTCCTTCCTGGCCCATGTTCTTGACAACTTATCTTAATCCTCAGTGATGAATATTTAACTGCACAAACTCCCGTGATTACATTAACATGAGCAACTTTCATTTCCTAATGTTCAGCTTACTTTTGATCCAATTTGAGGGCACTATCAAGGCAGCTCTGTCCGACTTTATTTTTTTTAACTCAAGATGAAGATAGTATGTTCTTAGTGACTGTGGGAATTCAGAAATATAGGGATAGGACAAGAAAGTGAAGCTAAAGTAAAACAACACCCAGAACCTAATTGAATAGGAAAGAGAAGGTCTCATTAAGCTGTTCATGCATATATTTATTTTGTTCTCAAGATCCTTACAAAGAGAAGTACATTCCCCAATATTCAATGAATGTAAAATTTTACATTTAATTTGACCTATTATTTGCCCAATATGAATCCGAAGAATCTGCAATTCAGAGGTTGGCTTGATTCTTCCATAAATCTACAGTGTGTAAAAATCTCATATCGTAACAATAGATCCTGTAAAAATTATAGTAACTCATTTATCAGTGAGTCTACCAAAGCTGACCTGTAAATAATGGTGAGAGAAAGAAGACACACCAGAGGCTCTACTTCATTTGGAGTTCGAGGAAATCTTGAAATGTCACCAAAGACTCTACAGATGTACTGTGGAGAGCATTTTGATTGGTTGCTTCACTAGCTGTTATAAAATATCTGCACTATCTCACTATTTCTCTTTTGCACTATTTATTTATTTTACTTCTTGCGAATTATAATAATTTTTATGTTTCACACTGTACTGCTGCCACAAATCAACAAATTTTATGATATATATATACTGTATATCAGTGATAGTAAACCTGATTCTGTCCACAAATTTAGTTTTTAGTCTCAAAGGTTTTCAGCAACCAGTAATAAAATGTTCCAACTATTTCTATTTTTCTGCTTTCTAATTGTCATACATTGTATCCTTAGCAATCTAATGATATAATGATAAAGTGCAAAAAAGGAAAATAATATCTTCATACACTTTCTATGTGCACTTGTGTCCCTTCAATCGATGAATATTCTAGGTCCAAGAATTTTCTTGAGATTTTTCCAGGTCTATCAAACTTATGGTGAAGGTTCTTTATTGTTGTGAAGCAGGGACATACAGTTCTGGCATCCTCACATGGAAGCCTTGGGTGATTGATTCATGTGAGGTAACTTATAATTTCTAATCATCAGTTTCCAAATTGAAATAAGAAAATTATCTGATATTTTACAATTAACTGTCTAAGTGTAAGTATTTCATTTTTATTCTTGATCTAAAGCATAATTTCTGACAATGTTTTATACATTGATGTAGAAGAGATAAATTTGTTCAACGTAATCCTGACAACATTGTCATACATTAAATTAAATCGTTTTGCATGTGATCCTGAAAAACCATAGCTACAAAAACGCTGTTTTGTTATACACCTGTTATGTACAGATGAGATTAAATGATATTCTCTTTTTATTTTATATTAACTTTTCCCTCATTTTACAGGATGCAGAGTAGATCTACTATATGAACCTCCTGAAAAGAAACCTAGCCTTTTAAATGTCTTTCCAAATCTAAGTGGAGTCATATATAATGTGTAATGTCTGACATATATTCTACCGTTGTTTATCATCAATGCAAATGATAGAGTAGCATTTCATCACAGAAAAGTTGTCCCCTTATGACAGTCATGTCCTAATATCTATTGAAGTGCCAAGTAGGAAGAAGGATGTTTCTAAGGAGTCTGTCTCATCGCTAGTCATGTTTATTGTGACAGTTGGTCTCACTGAACTGGATTGAAGGAAAGGATGAGGGGATATGTGAAGGTGTTCCATCCTTTACAGCACTCTTTCTCACCAGAATTTATCTGAAAACATAGATGGCTTCAATCAAAAAAAAAACTTAACTCCTTCAACTGGGAGATGATGCGAGCTTAAATGTATTTCCTGAATGTCCCTTCATGATTTTATATTTATTTATGTGTTTTCATGCTTAATTAATTTAAATGTCCTGACATTTATGTTGCCTGTGCCTTACAATATTTTAAAATGCACACAACTGTTGTTGCAGTGGAACTGAACTCAAATTTGTGCATCAAGTTTTTTATGTCTTGAATCCCTAATTCCTGAAATGATTCTCTTACCTTCCCTGAATCTGTCACAACTCAATGACCAAAGCTATTATATCCAGGGATCATTTGTCTAGAATCAACAGGTGTAAAATCAACTACTTGCTGTAGCAGATATGAGATAGGCTTACTGATTAGTGTGCAGTGCACACATTAACCTCGGTGTTGTAAAGGAAGTGGGCAGCTGATAGAGGGGAGCTTTGCCAACATTAACATTGTGCATGCTGACACTCTGGCCAAATATCTAAAACTTGGTGGGACTTAGAACAGTTATTTTGGTGCAAATAACAAATGAAAACAATTACTTAATATTAAATGAGGAGTGGCATGAGGAAAAGTATAGAACCAGAAGAGATGGCCGATGAACCAGCCGGTTTGCTCAGTAGATACTTAATATTAAATGAGGAGTGGTATGAGGAAAAGTACAGAACAGGAAGAGGTCTGCTCAGTAGATTGTCTCCTGTATTGCAATGATTAGAAGAAGTGATGAATCAAGTGCTTATTTCCAAGCAGTAAATGCTTATAATGCCTTGAAGTAACAAAAAATATTCCATTAAAGTTACTTTTAGACATCAGCATCAATCCGGGATGAGGTTGAACACATTGGGACTGTTGAATGGTGAAGATTATAACATTGATGCAATCATGAAGAAACATGTCAGTGGTTATACTACATTAGGAGTTTGAGGGGATTTGCTATGTCACCAATGACTCTAACAAATTTCTACAGATGTACTGTGGAGAGTATTTTGACTGGTTGCATCAGCACCATGTCCGGAGGCTCCAATGCTCAGGACTGAAAGGGGCTGCAGAGACTTGTAGACGGCCAGCTTCCTCACTGGTGCACTCCTTCCCACCATCGAGGATATCTTCAAAAAGAAAGCAGCATCCATAAACATGACCTTGCTATTCCTCTTTTGCATTATTTATTTATTTATTTGTTTGTTTATGTATTTATTTCTGAGCAGGACTGTGCAAAGGTCTTACACGTGAAATATCTGTAAAGTGAAGATGCTTTCAAAGATAATGAAATGAAAAAGTTTTTAAATGCCAAAAAAATTACAGAGTAGTAAACAGTAAAAAATTAAATCAAGTTTTGTTGTGACTGCTTTTTCCTATTAAAACTAATCTTAAGTACATTGCAGTGCACTTCATAACAACATTGGTTGGTAGGCTGTTCAAAGCATCTTGGAGAACTTGCTGTAGTTCTTCTATAGACATTGGATGTCTCACTGGCTTCTCTCTCTCCAGGTGATCCCTGACAGCCTCAATGGCATTGAGATCAGGGCCCTTTGGAGGCCATACCATCTGAAGCCGTATGAAAACTCTAGGGTGCCTAAGACTTTTGCATAGTACTATATATATGTAATTAATATTGTTTTTTAAATGCCTTGCACTGTACCACTGCCACAAAATAACACAATTCACATGATATATCATTGACAATAACTCGGATTCTAAAATGAAAAGAGAAGGATTAGTTACTTCATTCTCAGGATGTGGGCACTGTTGTCAAGCTACTTACCATCTTTGCTTGACCTAAGATCTTGTTTATGAATTAGCTTCTTAATGTCTCTTCATGAAACCTTGCCAAGCCTCTTTGAGGAGCATCTAAGAGTGACTTCAGCACCAGGCTGTGTAAGGCAGTAGGTCAGATGGCACTCATGGTTAGAGAGGTAGACTTAACATTTCATGCCAATGACATCTAATCAGAATTGCAGCAGGTTTCTTCTACCAAATGACATTACTGAACTTGTTGCACTTAAACAACAACCCAGCAGCTTCATGCTGGCTTCAAGTTGCATTAGATTTGAGAGGTGATAATGTTCACAGGGTTGTTATCCGTCTCAGTGCCAGGGCTGGCAGACTATATTGAAGAAAGTGGAATAAGTTGCTGTATCCTGTGGATAGTTCACAGTCATGATGCTTCAGACTTGCTTTCTCTTTCCATTTCTGGAGTAATCAGGTGATTAGATTGTTCTAAATATAACACCAAAGATGTATAAACATAGGAAGCATTTATAACCTAATTATCATATGATCTGAACTCAAATTTTAATGGAGGTTAGCAAAAGGTCCAAGACTGGATTATACCAAAGCAATTAAATATGCAAAGTTCCTCTTTGTAGTTGTTGGTTGGAATTTAATGGTGGGTAGGAAATCTGTAGACAGACAGAGGCACAATCAGATTGTAAATGAGAATTTTGCACGTGAAAAGTAAAGTATTGCATGAATTAGTCTTAGATTTCTGATTACATTAAAGAAATTCTTAATAATCTTAATAATCATTGGTATCACATTTATTTAATGCCTTTCATGAATTCTGCATGCTCGAAGGCATCCTAAGGCCAGTGAAATGTGTTTAAGTGTAGTCACTGCTGTAAGGTAAGAATAAATAACCTTCCTACAGACAGAGACATGTTTCAGCAACCTCTGGCATGAGTAATGTGAGGCAACCAGCTTATCTCTACGAGCTCAGATGGCAAGGATGTAAAACACCCAGAAGTTTCGGTAACTACAAGCACACAGAATGTTATCTATTCCACACACTGGTTGTCTACTCTTATTAACTTGTGAGTTGTCTAAGTTTAACCTCACCTAAACTTAACTCCATCTTAAATTCATAGTTAGAAACTAGTTACAGCTTAGTTTCTGTAACATAACTAAATTTTCTTTATAGTCATTGTTTCTTCCATTAAGTATTATCATTAATTGTTTGCATTCTCAGGAAATTCAGAGACATTCATCAAAGATCCCAGTTAAATCTTTGAAGTATTTGCCTGATCTGCTCTTCGAAAACTGGGAATTCATAAGTTGTTACCCTGAATTACTAAAGTTAAATCCCACTGTCACAGAGAGTACTTGAGGCAGATACATTAGGTGCATTTAAGGAAATGCTGGAAATGTATTGAGTAAGAAGGAAACAACAGGCTGTGATGCAATTAGGAAAATAGTAGGCATTTGAATGCCTACATTTACTAGCAGAGCCACATATGCTGTCACCATGCTGCATGTTCCATAAAAGTCTTTGTAATATTTAGAAATTTTTAAATTATGACTCTAAGATTAAAACATAATTGTCCCTGTTAAGGAGTATTCTGGAGTTAGACAAACAGATGTTAATTCAAACAAGGACCAGGCTAATGCAAATGTGATGAAGTTGACGAAGGTCACAATTTACCTTCATCTTTTTTATGTAAGTTGAAAGCAGTAAATTGAAGATAAAAGCATAGATTGCTCCACAGGCTGAGAACCAAATGGCAAGATAATGGGGTTGTGTTAATTGGCTTGCATCAAACCAGGCAACACCGCTAAGTTATTTTCACTATTGTGACTGAGTTCAAGCCGGCAGACTGATGGATGTTGTCACTTAGCATATCAAACATGTTCACAGTTATAGGAAATCAATAGCTTTTGTGTACTTACCATATTTGTGTACTCAGAGACAGCCCTGACAACACCAATTTTGGGTGTCTGGGATTTCTTCCCCCATAAGCTTTTAGACTAGCAGTGTGAATTACTTTGTGACAAAGGTGTTTAAACATTCAGAAGTGTCTGTCACAGTAGACATGTAATTCAAAGGAAGCACTGTCAACCCAAAATATTGAAGGAAACAATGCTATTGTAATTGTTGAAATTGTATGGTATCAGCTATTGTTGAGGGTATAAAACTGTTGTACCTTTGGGTTTGTGAGCCTCTACAGAGAGGGTCTCCAGAATGATGCCTGCTTGATGTACTGAATAAAGACTTCCATATCACCACTTTCAGTGTCTCTCTGGTGATCTTGATCATAGTCATAACCGTCCCTTCAGTATTTTGTCACTTGCCTTCTTTAATAGCTGGAAACAAAATGTTAATCCGTACATTGTTCTGAGCTTGCGCAGAATCTACTAAAGCTGTCAAGTAATGTGAATGCATTATAATTCAAGTTGATTGATGTAAGGCTGCTCATTAAGCCAAATTTAGGCATCATTAGATTGTAAGCATAAACTGGATAGCAATCCCCAGATGGTATCAAAGTGAAGCTTTCAAGGATGTCTGATGCCCTTGATGAACATTCTTGTCAAGGTATTAATGCTTGTAGTCTCAAGCCTTTCAGTGAAGAAGTATACAGAATTTTTCCGCAGCGATCAGGAGAGAAGAGACGAGATTGATTTCAGGGATCTGGTGATTTTGTTCTCATCTTAATGTTGTCAGTTACTTTTTTCCTGACACTGATAGCTCAAAACATGTCTTGAAGCTTGCCTAACAAAATTATATCTGGAATCAAGCTGCCTTTATGCGCAGATCTTCTCCGGGGATCAGCCTTTCCTGTGAGAGCAGCCTAAAGCTAATCTCAGTCTCTCTTTATTATCCAAGCAAAATGAAAGTGGATATGGAAAGCTCAGATTTTTAGTCAAAATAATTTATCTTCCAACATCACCCACTTTTTGTCCAATACTGCATGACCATTATTTTACCAGGCCTCCATTTTCAGTATTTAACTATAGATTTCTGACAGACAAGATGCTAATGCAATTCAGTTTCAAACACACTTTAATTACAGGAGTGACTGTTAGCTGTGACATCAAATTTAAATTCCTAATAATTGTAATAAGGGTTTAAATGAAACAGAAGTATTCAAGAATATTTCAAACCAATTTTATTCTTGATTATGACACCAATAACCACAGAGGAACTTCATTTGACTTCTTCACAACTGTACATTCTCCTTTAGAAATGAAAGTATTTCTGATATCTCTTTACTGAGGTTGTCATCACTTTGGACAGCGACAAATGTCATTTCTTCATCAGCAGGGCCCTGAAATTGTGCAGGAGTTTCTGAAATGCTTTATTTCTTTAAATTGAAACTTCTTGAAATTTCTTTAAAGAGAATTAAAACCTGATTGTTTTTGCCGAGAGTTTGAGAGTGCTCTCTGGAGTGGAACATCCATGTCTTAAATTAAGCTGCATGTGAAAGCCCTCGTGGTCACAGGAAGAACACACAAGCACCGATACTGGAGAAGTGGAATGAACCTGAGTCTCTGTAACTGTGAGCCAGAACATTATCTGCTGCAACCACTGAGTTACTCAATGCTGGATACCAACTTCTAACTTGTTCCTGTAGCCATTGCATTTATGGGGCTTTATCAAGCGAGAGTCTGATTGGGATGTTGATACAAGGGTGCTTTGTTATGATAGACTACTTTTTGGAAGTGACCATTGTCTGGCTCATGTGGCTTGAATATAACTTGGGATATCACCCATGCCCCTGATGTGCTGTACTATACATATTTGTCAAGTTCATGTCCCTCCTTTAAAACAGAGATGATGGAAGTAAGGTTCAGTTGTCAACTTAAGACTTTAGTGATGAAACATTCTCTTAAGCTTTTCATAGATAAAGTTTTTGCATGCAGGCCAATTATAACAATCCCTCGTATAAAGTAATTACTGCAGTGAAGCCCAAATATCTTTTCCAGGAAAGTCACAAACTTGCTCTTTCAGCACAGCCAACTTGTGATACATTTATGAGCAGCGAACCACTGGAGCATACTTCAAGAGCCACTGTCTTTCATTCCAGGCATTAAAACCTTGCACTGCAGGCCATTATAATGTCCTTACTCATTATTAGGAGGCACAAGCCTCCTATCACTCAAATGTTGCAATTTTAACCACATATAACAGGATACACAACCACAATATTAACCTACAACATACCACACCCCCATCATAAGGCTTTTAAAATCAAGTTATTTGTTAAAGAATGGCCGGTTATATAAGTGCTCAGCCATGCGAATGAGTCACTTGTCTTATAATTGATGACTTATTACATTGTTGATGGTACAGATCAATACTGGTGCACCTCAGGGGTGTGTGCTTAGCCCACTGCTCTACTCTCTTTATACACAAGACTGTGTGGCTAAGCATAGATCAAATACCATCTCTAAATTTTCTGATGATACAACCATTGTTGGTAGAATCTCAGATGGCGATGAGAGGGCATACGGGAGTGAGATATGCTAACTAGTGGAATGGTGCCACAGCAACAACCTGGCACTCAACGTCAGTAAGATGAAAGAGCTGATTGTGGACTTCAGGAAGGATAAGACAAAGGAACACATACCAATCCTCATAGAGATATCAGAAGAAGAGAGAGTGAACAGCTTCAAGTTCCCAGGTGTCAAGATCTCTGAGGATCTAACCTGGTCCCAACATATCGATGTAGTTATAAAGAAGGCAAGGCAGCTGTTATACTTTAGTAGGAGTTTGAAGAGATTTGGCATGTCAACAAATACACTCAAAAACTTCTATTGTTGTACTGTGCAGAGCATTCTGACAGGCTGCATCACTGTCTGGTATGGGGGGGGGGGGGGGCGGTCTACTGCGCAAGACCAAAAGAAGCTGCAGAAGGTTGTAAATCTGGTCAGCTCCATTTTGGGTACTAGCCAACAAAGTACCCAGGACATCTTTAGGAAGCGGCATCTCAGAAAGGCAGCGTCCATTACTAAGGACCTCCAGCACCCAGGGCAAGCCCTTTTCTCACTGTTACCATCAGGCAGGAGATACTTGTGTGAGCCTGAAGGCAGACACTCAGCGATTCAGGAACAGTTTCTTCCCCTCTGCCATCCAATTCCTAAATGGACATTGAATCTTTGGACACTACCTCACTTTTTCTTAATATATAGTATTTCATAATTTTTATAGTTTTTGCACAATTTAAAAAAATCTATTCAATATGCGTAATTGATTTACTTGTTTATTTATTATTTTTTCTCTGCTAGATTATGTATTGTATTGCCTGCTGCTGCAAAGTTAACAAATTTCATGTCACATGTCGGTGATAATAAACCTGATTCTGATTCTGAAGTTAGGAGCCATTATTGGAAGCGTTGGAAGATTTAGAATAGATAATTTAAATAATTGTCAAAATCAAATATTTTGCACTTAGGTATATCATTCTTTACAGCATGGTGATATTTCCCAAACTGAACTATTTGTCTGCTCAAATCTCTATAATAATTGGGACAGAATCAATGGCCTTAAGATCTTGGCAATGTGATTTGAATTTAAACAGAAAGGTCAAAACTGTCCCAGTCAACTACAGTTATGAGGAAGTAGATAAACTGGTCGAGAAAATAGTAATGATGCCAAAAAGTACTCATTTCTTACTGTTTCAACTAAATTGCAAATATTACAATTTACTCCTCAGAGGCAGCCTTGGGGTCTGCTGTGTGAATAACCACTGTTCTTTAATAATAATAATAGAAGAAAATCCTATTGTAAAGTTTATGAAGCATGGAGTTGTGGAAATCAGTAAAATCCCATATGCCTTTGAGATGATTGTGCCAATGTTTAAGTGTTGTAAAGTTAAAAGTCAAATGAATTACTGGTTTGCAAAATGAGGCAATTGAATACAAATCAAAATAAATTGTATTTTTGATGTAGAAAGCTTAGCTTGGGCCGTTAAAGTGCTGTTTGCAGATCTATATATCAGAAGAAGGCTATAGTGAATTAGGTTTGTCACTGATTTTACACTCAAGGTCAACCATGATATAAAACTTTGGATGCAACACTTTCCAAAGCTTTGAAAACTGCTGTCCTTAAATTGTAGTTTGCTGTGAAAATTCTTGCTAAATTCCTGATTAGCAATATGTCTTCTAGCATTGCCATTCCCTTGGTTATTTCATTGCCTTCTTGTATAGCTTTGAAACATCTGTCAATGTGTTGGACAGCTGCAAAGCCTTAGGGTCTGGCACTGTAGACACTTGAACACGTTATCATCAAATTATTCCCAAACAAAGTTATGATTTTGGATAAGTGGTTTCTGTACATCAAGAGCTTACTACCCACTTTATCCATTGACAAGGAGTGTATTCCCTTACATCATTCGTTCATTTCATCATTCATGATCACTGTTTTGCAATCAAACCTCATAACTACATCTTGTTATGATTGTACTCAACTTCTTCTGTAGCTACTTCTGAAGCCCCTGTGCTTCAAATCATCACTGCTGTTGGAGATGCTGTATTATTGTGTTGGCACGTGGCCAAGTGGTTAAGGTGTTTGTCTAGTTATTTGAAGGTCACTAGTTCAAGCCTTGGCTGAGGCTTGTGTGTCCTTGAGCAAGGCACTTAACCACACATTGCTCTGCAATGACACCGGTGCCAAGCTGTATGGGTCCTAATGCCCTTCCCTTGGACAACATTGGTGGCATGGAGAGGGGAGACTTGCAGCTTGGGTAGCTGCCGGTCTTCCATAAAAAAAACCTTGCCTAGGCTTGCACCCTGGAAACTTTCCAAGGTATAAATCCATGGTCTATCGAGACCAACAGAGGCCTATATTATTATACTTACGCTCTCATTGTCTTACTTATGATCCTTACCGACCATTAACACAGGTGCACCTCAAGCTGGAGTTTTGCCGTCTGCTCCAACTCTCTGTAACATATATGACTCTGCACAGCTCCAGTACCACATACACATTTCCTGATGGCATCAACCATTGGATAAATCACAGTTGGCGTAGCATATGTGATTTCTGAACATGGAGTGTCTGTCAGGTCAATGACAACTTAACTCTTTCTGATCTTGAAAAATGCAAGTATCTGTCTGGATTTGGGCTTATTGTTTATATGTAAACCTTATGTACTTTGAAAGCCCAAGGACTGTGTCCAAACATGAGTAAATGAGATAACAACGAGTGAACATTAAGATGCCTAAGTGATTTATGAGCACTGTGTTAATGGACACATGATGTGTTTTGTGAAAAAAAAGACAGCCTGTGTTACTGGCATGAGAAAAGAGAATCAAAAAGTTTGTCTGTCTCGTGATTGCTCTGTACTTGTGAAGCTTATCGATACATTGGGATGTTTTTTGAATTCTCTTTGGATTTCAACCAGGACTGGGATTAAGATCAGAGGCTGAGATCCAGGGCTGGTTACACGAGTCAGAAATTGGAGTTCCCTTGACAACAACAACCGTGGTGAAAGAATCATGAGCCCAGAATCATTGTGATTTGCAGCAGTCTTTGGGACTTACTATATAGTATTCTGTGTCTTTTATTTGTGCTATCTATTTTATGATAATAAATTAGCTTAAATTGCTTTGTTGTGCTGGTACACTTACTACCGCATCTCCTCGACACTCGAATAGTTGGGTCTGATTAATCCAGCCTATTACAGGTCATTGACGAGTCAGCTAACATAAGCAAGATAGAACACATGGTTGAGTGGTGCCACAATGACAATCTCTGTCTCAACATCAGTAAAATGAAAGATCTGATCAGGAAGGGGAAGGAGGATGAACATGCACCAGAATATGTTGGGAGATTAGTGGTGGAGAGGATGAGCAGCTTTGAAATCCTAGGCATTAATGAATGGCCCTGACTGATTGTAATTCAAATGTGCAGGAGCATGAGAAGCTTCAAAAAGTAGTGGACACTGCCCAATACATCATGGACACATCCCTCTCCACCATTTGTAATACTTACAGGAGGTGCTGCCTCAAAAAGATAACATCCATCATCAAAAAATCTCCAACATCCAGGCTATACCATCTTCTTGCAGTTACTATTGGGCTGGAGATACAGAAGTAACACACCACCAAATCCAGGAACAGTTATTTCCTATCAATCATTCAGTTCTTGAAGCAATCTGCACAAACTCAATCACTACAGTTTTGTAACTCCGTGAGTACTTTGATCACTTTGCACTAAAAATGACTTTTTTTATTCTAATTGTATTTTTCTTGTACAATTTGTGCTTAATCAATGTTTTTCCAATGAATGTTGACAATGTGATGACAGGAATCTGTGCATATAGGAACTTGTGATGATAAATTGAACTTTGACTATTATGCTCTTTGAAATCAAACAGCAGGTTGTTATTGTAATGGAGAGAGACTACAAATGGGTAAAGTTCAAAGGGATGTACTGAAGGCATTATAGTGCATCAATCACAAAAGTTAGCAAACAGATCTAACAAGTATTTAGGAAGGCAAATGTCCTCTAATGCAAACAGTTGTAGTTTAAGAATGGCAATATTTCATTATAGTTGTACATAGTGCTTGAGGGACATAAACAAGGGGACATGGCTACAAGATAAAGGATATATTTAAGCTGGAAATACAGTATATAAATATTTGAATAATTGTGGAATTGACGATTACGGGGAACTGGCACAGAAGAGGAGTTGAGGCCAGCATAGATTAGACATGATCATATTAAGTGGTAGGAGAGGCTTGTGGCCAATGCCTGCTTATCTTTTCTTATGTTCTTGTATTGATGCAATAAAGACATTCGCTCTGATAACCTGAAAGCATGTGCATCTAAAAATATGATAACCTTGGACCCTGTACATAATCTCCATTGTAATCTCATTGCTATTAACTTCACATAGTGGAACAGTGGAAAATAAACATTCTGCTCCCCATGGCTACCCCTTATGGCCAAACTTAGAACGATGACTTTTACTCCACATCCCGATCCATTGAAGACAGCTGGTATCAAACAAAATAAATGTTAGCATGCACCTTGTCTAGATTTACTCTGGCATGTGCTGACGTCCAGAATTTTTATTTGTTATCCAGACCTCACCAAAGATTGTAGAGTCACAGGGAGCAGCTGTGCATTACAGAAACAATGCAACATAAGCACCTCAAAAAGGAGCACTAGAAATGACAACTGAACCTTGCCTTCTGAGCGATCTATCAACAAGTGTAAATGGAAGAGTCTGGCCCATCTGTTCTGTCGAAAATGATAACTTTTAACCCACTAATCTTCCAGAACTTAGCTAAGATAATAGCCCAAATAATACAGTATTTCCTGAGGTACATGTGGTGTATCTCCAATCATAATTGCACCAATGCTATACTGGAGTGTCGAGGATCGAGGTGAGGAATTGGTGCAGATGTTGTGTGATCAGCGATTCTCATCATGTATTGTCTGTGTAGAGTCCCTAATTTCAATTACACTCATGAGGCTGCTTAGGAAGGTAAGGTCTACTACCTTTGTACCAGGTATCCAATCTTTCTTAGCTGAACCTCTCAAAGCATTTCAGCAGACACCGGACAAAAGGAATAGATATTTTGGGGAGCATTTAATGTTTAGTATTGTTTGAATGACACAGGAATAAAACATCAGCAAAGCATGGAGATGGATCAGGCTGGAATGAGGTACGGGTATGATGGAACTCTATCCACCCACTATATACTGTATATAGTTTACCCACAGACAGCCCTCTCTTCCCTGTCTGATTGTGCTTCCACCTGCCATTCTCCTCTTCCTTAATGTTTTCCACTACATATCATATTTCTGTTCTGTAGCGTTTTGTGGCTTTTGACCTCTAACAGTTATCTCCGACCTTCAAACTCCACTTTCCCTTCCTGACTGTATCTGCTTCTCATTTGTTCTCCTCTTATCTGCTCCATCTTTTGTTTATCTGCCACTGACTCCCAACTCCAGCTCCCTCTACTTTTCCCTACCTGCCAAAAGTTTTCCTTAACTTTCCACTCCCTCCCTTCGCACACACCTCCTCCCACACTTCAGTTCACCAATCACCTCAGGGCCATGTGTCACCACTCCTCTTCATCTCTTTATACTGGTCATCTCCCCCTCCACTACCAGTCCTCATGGAGGCCTTTGACCCAATTCCTCCACCTCCCCCCAACAGCACTACCTGCGGAGTTCATTTAGCGGATGATTTGTTGCTCCAAATTCCAGCATCTGCATTTGCTTGTGTCTCCATATGTTAAATTCTTGTCTTGAGAAGATCTGGGAAGGCTTAATGCACAATATTTTTGTTTTACATTTCATCCAATACTCTAAATTATTTTTGAAATTAAGTCCACAATTGATTTCTTACATTCTGCTCACAAATATCTGAAACCCTATTAACACAACAACCTCAATGCACTTCGTCCTTCATGATGATTGGTATTGAATAGCTTGTAATCAAAACTCCATTGGGCACTCACCAATAATGCTTATCGACTGAAATGGTCTTCAACAGATGCAAATGCACCCGTCATGAACCTGGCCCTAACACACCTAGAAAGCAAAGACATGTGTCAGAATGCTGTTTCTGGATTCCAGATCAGCGTTCAACACTATAATCCTAGAGATCTTGGTGAACAAGCTCCTCACTCTAAATACCCCACTGTACAATAGGGTGTTGGACTTCCTAAACAACAAACCTCAGATTCTCACAATGCACAAGCACTCCTACACCCCCAACCCCCACCCATTGTCCTCAACAAAAGTTTCACTAGGGCTATGTGCTGAAGCCATCGCTGTGCACTTTGCTCATGCATGTCTGCACGACTAAATACCCAAGGAAGCACGTTGTCAAGTTTTCCAATGACACGACAGTGGTGGGTTAATCACCAACAGTGAGGTGGCCTACACAGAGGAGGTGGGAAATCTTGAGGCCAGGTGCCATGCAAATAATGTCTTCCTCAAGGTCAACTAGAAGGAGGAGATGGTTATCAACTTCAGAAGAGCTAGCACTGCTCACATCTGCAGCACAGCAGTGGAAAACGTGAGTAGTTTCAAAGTCCTGGGGGAGCACATCTTGCGCATGGTCCCAGAAAATATCATGCACAATCAAGAAAGTTCACAAATGCCTGTACTTTCTGAGAAAGCTGAAGAGAGTTCGACTATGTACATCTATAGTCATGTCATTCTACAGATGTGCAGTAGGGAGCATCCTAACAAGCTGCAAAAATACAACTGCAGATGCTGTGGATCAAAGAATATGTACACAACGCTGGAAGAACACCTCATCTACCGTCTGGGTAGCTTCCAGTCTGGTGGTATGAACATTGAATTCTCCTATTTCCGGTAATTCCCTCCCCCTCCCCCTTTGCCTATCCTAGGTCCCTCTCTGCCTCTCTCCCCTTTCAACTTTCTGCTCCTTTACCTCTACAGTTCTTTCATGCTTATCCCCTTCCCCTCCCCCCTTTATCTTTCCTCTAACTGGTCTTCCATCTGGCGCCTCTAGGCCCTACCCCCCCCTCCCCTATTTCTATTACTGGGCTTTGGCCCTCTCTTCCCCCCCATTCCTGATGAAGGGTCTTGGCCCGAAACGTTGGCTACTCTTTTCTCATGGATGCTATCTGACCTGCTGAGTTCTTCCAGTATTGTGTACGTATCCTAACAAGCTGCCTCACTGCATGGTATGGAAACTGCACTACAGCAGACAGGAAGACTCTACAAGTAGTCAAAACGTCTGAATGTATCAATGGCACCAGCCTACCCATCATCAATGACAGAATGGTGCCAGAAAAGAGCCAGTAATGTCATGAAGAATCCCACCCAGCCTGTTCATGGATTGCTTGTCTCACTCCATTAGGGAAGAGGCTACATAACATCCATGCCAGGAACAGCAGACTCAGAAACAGTTACTTTACCAAGCAGTAAGGCTGATCGACACCTCAATCCACTGACTCATCCCTCCACACCCCCAGCCACCACTACTTTATCATTTCTTGTCAATCATCTTATGTACAGACTCTTCTGTGCCTAGCATCACTTAATGGACATAGATTCAATCAATGTATATAAGCTATTTTACATATTTATATTTATAATGTTTTTTATTATTATTGTACTCCTTATCTTATTGTATTTTATATCTGTGCAGCATCAAATCTGGAGTAACAACTACTTTGTCCTTCTTTACACTTGTATAATGGAAATGGGATTAAACAATGCTGAATCTAATGAGCAACTTAGATCTGCAGAGAATGGTAATTATTTCCCATTTTTATTTTACATATTTAGCTTTTATTAAATCATTTGATTGTGCTGTGATGGAAGAACATGTTGAGTTAGCACCAAAAACATTGCCAGATGGTTACAGTTTTTGTTGTTGTGACCCTGCTACAGATGGCAAGCTGTGACACTAGCATTGCGCATCAACACAGATGTGAAATGAAACAGGTGCTACTATTAGGATGTCAATGGGAATTTTAATGAATTAGGAAGCATTAGACTGAAAGGAATTTATTTATCTTTGGTGGATTTATCATGTTTCCAGTAAGGATCAAGTTTAGAACCTGTTACAAATGTTGTAGCAGTCTGTGCTATTTGAAGCCCATTTCAGGAAGCTAAGCTCAGGATTCATTAATTTGATGAATCATTTCAGGAATCATTAATTTGAGACGTAAGATTTGCTTCTTATTGATGGATGATATTGGAGTGGGTTTATGTCATTGAACCCAAAGATTAAATATTGAAAAGCTGACTTGTGTTCATCCAGCTCTTTTTTGCAAACACAGAGCATCCAAAACATATTAGGTTCTTAATGTGTTGAAGTCCAGTCACTCTTGTAATGAGGGAATGATCAGCCAGTGAGTCCTACAAACAGAATTATAATAATGACCCAATAATTTGTGTTAACATGTCAGCTGAGGAATACATATTGGCTGGAGTTGCATGGAGGACTTCCCTTTCTTATTCAGAAGAATATTCATGTATCTTTCATGGCCATCTGAGAGGGCAGTGCGACCTGATTCAATCTCATCTCATCTACTGCCTCTGCACAGTCTCTCATTACCATACTGGCAAGTAATCCTGATTTAAGGTTTGCAGTTGTAAGCTATTTAGAGACCCGTTTGTCATCAGTATTGGAAATGTGGTAAACTCTTTTCCGGAGCAATATGTCCACAGCAGATGCCATCTCATTGTCTTTTCACTCAATTCTAGAACATCTGGACAGCAAAGATGCATACATCAGGATACATCAGCTCAGCATTCAATACCATCATCCCCTCAAAACTAATCAATAAGCTCCACGAGGAGCGAGAGGCCATCTGACTTAAATGTATTTTGTTTTTCTGTTAAATCTTTGTTTAGCCACCAACAGAACCACCATCTGATTGAAAAATTTATTATTCTGTTTCTACGTGCGACTAATGTATACTCAAGAATTTGAGTTTCTTGAAACTCTGTAACTAATTATACATCCTGAGGAGGGCAGTAATACACCTAGATGCGTCTAAACTGCCGGGAATGGAAGAAGAAGAAGAAGAAGAAGAAGAAGCTCCATGAACTTCTTGGAGTTACCTCCTTGTGCAATTGGATCCTAGATTTCCTTACTTGTAGAAGCCAGTCAGTTCAGGTTGCCCAACAGCACCTCCTCCATTATCCCCATCAGCATACGTGCACTATAGGGCTGTATACTTAGCCCCCTGCTCTTCTCACTTTACACAGCTCAAAATGTCATATTCAAGTTTGCTGATGACACCACTGTTTTGGGCCAAATCAAAGCTGGTGACAAATCAACATATAGGAGGGAGATTGAAAATCTGTCTGAGTAGTGTCATAATAACAACCGCTCACTCAATCTCAGCAAGACCAAGGAACTGGTTATAGACTTCAGGAGAGGGAAACCAGAGGTCCATGAGCCAGTCGTTATCAGAAAATCAGAGGTGGAGAGGATTAGCAACTTTAAATTCCTGGGTGTTACTACTTTAGGGGAACTGTCGTAGATCCAGCACATAATTTCCATTTCCAAGATGGCGGTGCGACGCAGCTTGCAGCGGCCACTCCGGATATGATTATCTGTTATTTGTGAAGTGGAGTGCCGTTTGCAATCATAATCGATTGAAAACGGACGTGGGAGCACGGAGGAACATCGGGAAATCTCCATGAAGACCTTCTTCGTTGCTGCTGCTGTGAGGTCCGGGTCTCTGCTGGGAAGTACAGGCCCCCAGTCCTCGGGGTCGCTTTGCCGATGGCCCTTTGGCGGGGCCATCTTAATACGCTCGGCAGAGGATGGTGCTCAGAGAAGCTGTGCCGGAGGGGATGGTCGTCAGCTCGGAGGTTCAATGGACTCGGAGTCCGCTGCGGTCAGGTCGCTTTCGGTGTGTGCTGCGTTTGCGAGGCTGAGTTGGGCGGCGCAGTGGAAGTCCATAGCGTGGGTATTCCCTTCTGCCGCCGGCGTGGGATGGCGAGTCTGTTGGGACCCTGGGGACTTGTGGAAACTGTGTGGTGATTTCTTTTGAACTTATAGTCCTTTAACATCTTTGGACTATTTTTACTGTGCCCATAGTCTGTTTTTTATCAATTATGCTATTGTTTGCACTGTTGTAACTATATGTTGTAACTATGTGGTTTTGTGCAGGTCTTGTAGCTTTAGTTTTTGGTCTTGTTTGTCTGGTGGATTTGGAGCTCCTTTCCGGGGAACGTGCTAAGATGGTAGCACAATTTTAATACGCAATAGCCTCTCCAGACTCTGCATTGGGGATTGCCAAATGTTATGTGGATTTTCTAGTGTAGTCTGTTTTGTCATGTGCTTTTGTGATATCATTCTGGAGGAACGTTGTCTCATTTTTTAACTGCATTGCATTTGTGGTTTCTAAATGACAATAAACTGAATCTGAATCTGAATCTGAATAAATGCAATAGCAAAGAAAGCACAGCACCAACTCTACTTCCTTTTTCATTTGCAGAAATTCCACGTGACATGTAAAACTTCGAGTAGCGATGAGTATATTGACTGGCTGCATCACCACCTGGTATGGAAACACTAATGCCTTTAACTCAAAAGTCAAACAAAAATAGCTGATTCAGCCCAGTACATCATAGGTAAAGCCCTTTCAACCATTGAGCACATCTACATGAAACATTATTGTAGGAAAGCAGCATCTATCATCAGAAATCCCGACCACCCAGATCATGCTCTCTTCTTTCTGCTGTAATCAGGTAGAAGGTGCAAGAGCTTCAGGACTCACACCACCAGGTTTAAGCACAGTTACTACCCCTCAACTGTCATGTTCTTGAATAAAAGGGGATAACTTCACTTGCCCCATCATTGAAATGATCTCAATTTCAAGGACTCTATCTCATTATCTAATGTTCTAATTATTTATTGCTATTATTTATATTTGTATAATTTGTCATCTTCTGTTTTAGTACATATTCTGGACTTAGAAATATAGAAAAATATTAACTTCAGCAACCAATCTTTAGACCTGATTGTGGATTGTAGATTAAATTTAAAATGCAACACTGAACAATAGGTTCTTAGGGCTGTGGACAGTAGTTAATTTAAAAGCCAGATGATGCTGATGAACATTCATTTTGTGTATCTGGAGTGTGGGTGCAAAGAAGAAGGTGTGAAAATTATATGTAATTCAAAGGAAGCATTGTAAATATGGAATTGTCCTTTGATGTCATGTAATATTCAGTCAAACAAGCCTTTTCCTCTAAAAGGATCTCAATATGATGCCTCCTGCTCACTCTTGTTGAATAGAACACTTCTATATTCATTAGGTCCAGTCTCACTCTGGTGACTTTGTTCACATAACAACATTTTGCACTCCTTACGGACTTTCATTGATCTTGTTATAGTTACTGTTCTATAGATTTGCTGAGCATGTCCACAAGAAAATGAATCTCAGGTTTGTATATGGTGACATGTATGTACTTTGAAAATAAAATTTACTTTGAACTTTGACCTATCAGTTAATCTGGGCAGCCGTTTATTTAGGACAACGTTTAAAGAACAAAAATAAATGGAGAATATAGCCAAGATTCCCTTCATTTATCTGGGACACTATGCTGCCTAATTGGGACAATATCAGGCCTAAATGCTGAAGAGTTTGTAAGTAGCATTAGTTGTGTGCCTGATGAGTGGTCATTGGACACTGCACCATGCTTAGAGTGAACAGGTTTTAAATAGCATCACTTGCATCTGCATTCAGCAAGTAGTATTTTTGTCACTGATAGTTGTTGAATAATAAGCAGTAAGACAATTCAGAATTGTTCTGCTCACTGTGGCTTCAAGCATTTGACTCAGAGATTCCAGAAACGACCAGGAGTGAAATTCAAATGATTTCACTATTTCAACAGGTTAGGAACTACAAAGAATTTGAAGGCGCATTGACATTCATCTTGAATATGACGATGAAAATGAAAATTTGGAGAATGCAATCATTGAAAGCATTTCTTGAAGGCACTTCATTATCTGCGCTAAGTGTCTTCACTGATTTTGTTGATTTACCTTCATTCAAAAGAACACCCAGCATACACTAGATTAATTCCTCCATTGATAACTATTAGGAATTAATATACAGTTTTATAGTACTGTAGTAGTTTTGTAGGGTTTTAATTTGTTCTATTTTTCATTTAAATACATAATTTGTTACGCAGTTAAATGGTAGTTGGTCTTTTTTATACCATTTTAACTATTTCCTTGAAATTTTGGCTTATTATTGATTTATTTAGTGGTACAGCTTTGAGTAGGCCCTGTAGTTCTTTGAGCCACACCTTCCCAGCAACCCCACCAAGAAAAACCCAAGCATTCTATGGGGAGGACGTATAGAGACTCCTTACAGAATTGCACCAGAATTGAACTCTAAACTCTGGAATGCCTCAAACATCACAATAACTACTACACTACCCTGGCATCCTTTGGCGCAGCCATTTCTTTGGGCCAACATGAACTGGTGTGCCCCAGATACATAGAATCCACTATTTATTCATCAGGGCAAACTGTATCAAAATAAAAATCGAGATGATTTGATCCCACTGCTAAATAATAGAAACTAAGTTTGAAAGTTCTCAGATATTTTGAAATTTTTCCAGAAATACAGAAAATGAACTACAGTGGATAGGAGGTAGTTTAAACTGTCCAATACATCACCAATACCAGCAACTTGCCATCAAAGACACATAACTGTCAGAAACAGGTCAGCTAGAGTATATTATGAAGGATCCCAACCACCCTGCTCATGGACTGTTTGTCCCACTCTCATCAGGGAGGAAACGATGCAGCATCCTTGACAAGACTACCAGACTTAAAAGCAGTTACTTCCCCAAAGCTATCAGGCTGAGAAACACCCACAACACCAGCCCTCCCACCACCCACTACTCTTTCATTTGCTGTCAGAGTCACTTTATGTACAGATGTACCAAACATCAATTTACGTACATATAACAGTACATAAACTAATCTTTTGTATTTATGTTTCTTTGTGTTGTTATTATGCTATTTATGCAGAATGTGCTTGTTTATGCTGCATCAGATATGGAGCAACAATCATTTTGTTCTTCTTCACACTTCTGTATTGAAGAATGACAATAAGCAACATAAAATCTTAAATCTTGAAATTAGAACAATTATTGTTCGATTGAGGCATGCAATTATATAAATGCAGGAAATTAAGGAATAAACATAAAGCTACCTTTTTCAGCAGTTCTGATAGTCCTATCAAGTTCTCCTTAATTTAGTGAAGCACAGTTATTTCCATAATTCTGAAGAAGGTTTGCTTGCCTTCACAAAGTCAGTTTACTGAGTCTCTGAAAGAGTATGATTCACACAGGAGTTACTCTCTCAGAAAATGAAAATTATAATAACAGATAAAAGCACATATACTCCAAATAAAACGAGACATAAAATGAAGTATTATGTGGTTTTCTTGTAAGGAGAAGAAGAGCAGCAAAGCAAAATGCAGGCAAAGGCTTTGCAAAACCAATTTTCTGTGTATCATGCAGTTAGCACAACATGGTGCCAGAGGAGTGATTTAAGTGTGATTTTTATCATAACTGACAGTCTACTTACTGGAATTCATCATTACATAATAGGCAATTGAAAAGATTTTTAATCCTAACCCCGTGAGCATGAAATGTAAATTGTAATTCTTATCATAAAAGGCCCTGGCTGTTTATCAGATATTAGACTTTCAGTTGCTGGAGATTACTTTGATGTTTTTAATTGAAGAAATATAAGGATGATAATATTTTGGATTTATTTTATTGACGGCAGGTTGTATTAATGAAATATAGCCATTGTAGGATCCGAACTCTTCAAAAAGAGCAAACTTTGATCCTGCAACAGAAGATCAATATTGGACTGAAGGTTGACAGTGAATGCAATTTTCACCCCTGGGAACCACCAAACCTATTTATATGATGCTTGATTTTTATTATGTGGCTGTAGAGATGAGCATAGTGATGAGGTACTGAGGAATCTGGGTTGTGAAGGGATTTATGCTTTCTGACTGCCGTGAAGTTATAAATCCATGGGTATTATTTGTTTGAACAGCTTTCCTGCCCAGAAGCAATTCTGATTTTCAGAGCAGAGACAGCTTCAGGATGGTTTCAGTAAACTTAATAGTTGTTAGGGGGCTGGAAGTTCACAGAGACTGTGGATTGAAATACTGAAGTCTTGAGATTGGGGATGGTAGGCTGAAATCAGGGGATAAAGTGTCACGATAGAAGGTGCATGGATAGATCATCAACATTTTGGGGTGAGGTAGTGGAGAAAGTGACTGAATGATGTGGGGGCCTCTTGTGGAGACTTTGAGGTCAAGGATCTTTATATGTTTAAGGTCCTTGTAGCTGGTGTAAATATTCCCACTCCCTGGCCCAGCAGTGCCGTGACTTAAGTGTAGATTCAGCTGTTCTTTCTCCTGCTGGATTTCCTGATGCTTTCTTCTGGTCAATTTTCAAATAGAAACCCTGTGAAAATACAATAAAAATTTTTACTGACAACCTTTCTCCTGAGCATGAAGTAAATACATCATCTTTTCCTAGCCTCTGATAAGGCAAAATCAATCCAGGCTTGAGGAAAGCTGAGTTATTTCAGAAGTGTAATGCTGCAACTTCTGGGTTAAACCATACAAACCTCACTTTTAATTCTTACAATCATTGTTTATGTTTCAACGTTTTCAGGCATGATTTAAGAGAGCTTTTTAGTGAGGTAATTGAACATATATCCAAAAGTATGGACAACTAATCTGGAGCCATATCCAACCACAACAATTGGTGAATTATATTCAAGTAATTAAATAAATTTGGAATAACAAGCTTATTGCAGTAATGCTGACCATAAAACTACTAGATTGCTGTAAAAACCCATCTGGTTCTCCAAAATTCTTAGGAGACATCCACATCCTTGAATAATAAATACCTCCTTCTGAAGTTGATCTATCATTTCTTAAAAGAGTGTTGTTCAGAACAGAAAGAGCACTCTGTCTTTGATCTAACCAAAGCTGTTAATGTTGAAACAATATTTTCTTCCTTTTATATTCTAGCCATCTGGTTTTAAAGTTTAATGTTCCATTAGCCTTAGAGTTTTCTTGACTTTTACATTTGAGTGGCTTACTGAATCTATTTACACCCCCATAGTACTAGTATTACATCATTGTAAGCATCATGTATGTTTTTGTCAAAAATGGATCACCTCAGACATAATTACCTTTAATTAAATGTTTTAATTTTGGCTAATAGTTTCTTCTGAAAAATGACTAAATGCCTTCTAGAAGCATCACCGAAAAACATTTTGTCCTCTGTCAGTTTAGCTACTTCCTCTTGAAGTTCAATCAGGATTGTTAGGCCTGATCAAGCCTTTCCCAGCTCTCTTTGGCCAGCTCAGATTTCTGCAAGTGTTCCATCATTCTGTCCTAAATTATAGGTTGAAAAATTTCTTCCCAACAGGTGTAAGACCAAAATGGGCACAATTTCTGTTTTAGCTTTCATGTATAACAGCAATAAATACTGACAAAACAGAAATATTGAGATTGAATTACTTTCTAATTTTAGTAATTGAAATGTCTACAGATTGGTGTCTTTACTGAACTATTTCCCAACTTGATCTACCAACTATGCTTGTTATCTGCTTGATGTCTGTTTTGCTGTCTGACCAATGTACCTCTGGATCAGTATGAGAAAATGCTCCCTTTCTCTTCATAATCCACGCAGTTCGCCCCGTCTTTCCCAGGGATCCAACAGTGTTCTGTTCTCCTGCTCAACTGCAGATCATGTTGACTGATAGCAACAAATCAAACTATGAAAAAAGAACATTGAGAACACTACATTTCCTCTTCTCCTTCCTGTCATCTCTCCGCCCACACTGAGAAAATTTCAGAGATAGTACCTGAAACTGCTATTTCCTTACTGGATCACTAATTGTGGAATAGAGGAAGTACAACCATTCACATTTACTTAATTAAACATTGAATGTTATCTATTTGTTTAAGAATAAGCTTCCTAAACTATTTATTGAATGTTCTTATCACATTTAAGGAGCCATTCCGCAACAGACTTAAATTTATCTTGTGCAAACAGAAATACTTGTTTCTAATGCTACATTCAATTAAAAATTCTTTGTGGTTAAAAAACAAAACATACAAAGAAGTAAGTTCAATAAAAAGACAAAATGCTGGCAGAACTCAGCAGGCCAGACAGCATCTACGGGAGGAGGTAGTGACGACATTTCGGGCCGAAATCCTTCATCAGGAGTGTTTCGGCCCAAAACGTCATCACTACCTCCTCCCATAGATGCTGTCTGGCCTGCTGAGTTCTGCCAGCATTTTGTGTTTTTATTTATTTCCAGCATCTGCAGATTCACTCATGTTGCCAAAGGAGTAAGTTCCATTTTTTTTTGGTCTCATGAGCCTAGAAACAGCTAATTTTGGAAGGATAAGTCAGTAGTTAAGAGCACAAGATCCAGTAGGACAGGGAACAGGAAAGACCACATTCTTTGTTGGTTCCCCCATCATAAAATCTGCTGTTTTTTTTATGGCACTCAATTCTAGTTCCACATCAGACACTCTTCTGGTTTCCACCATCTTCTCTTTTTATTTTCCTCCACACACTCTCAGTATCAAACTACATGTACTCTTTATTCTTACCTCATCCTCTGCTATTGTTCTGTTATAAAGATCACCTCTTGTAATAATGATGAGGGAGGCACAGGGAGAATCTGCAAATATCAATAAGTACAGAAGAACAAACACCTGTGTGAACACCCACTAAGTTTTCCTGACCTTCCATGAACAGTCAATAAACAGAAAATATAATACCAGTTAAAAAGGAGTTTCTGCTGCTAGCCACATGTTCCTTGTAGTTCTGTTTTGAATCTCCATGTGTCTGTGGACACCTCACATCCACAATGGTGCACCTCCTACCAAGCCATTGCTGTATTGTATGTGAAAACCTCTTCTTTTATACTTTTTTTTAACCAATTCAATTATTGCATTCCAGTGTCATTGGCTGTAGATCATGTGTCTGACTCTTAAAACCTTTTTTATTGGCTCTGCTACAGACCAGCATCCATTTATTACCCTCTTCCCAGCAAGTGACAATCAGTAATTTATGGCTCTTCGTTCTCAATCAGAAACCAGCTTGAATCATGCAGAACAAATACAGACCACAACAGTCAAAAACCTGCATGTTATATCCAACCAAAGAACACCTTGCAAATAACTTATTTGGAAATTATCCCCTGATCAGCAGATTACCTGAGACATCATTATGTCTACTTCAAAACACTGATCAAGCCAAGAAACTTTAGCTCACAAAATGGAGACTCTTCATAACATAGCAGCCTCCATCTCCTCCCTCATGGCAAAAACAAAGGCAATTACTTGTATGCTTCCGCTGTCCTTGATTCATACAAATTCACTGATTTATAGAAGGTACTTCTTTCTGGTCAACATCTCCCTCATCTTGATCCAGAAATATTTATCTCATGATCAGTATCCTCTTCTATTCTATTGAGTACTCATAGGATTGCCATCAACCCCCAGCAGGTGTGTGACACTTACATTATACATAGGATACTATCCTCAGCCATCGATGTATTTGAGCATTTGATCCCCAACTCTAAAACTTCTCCCAAGAGTCTGAGGCACACAATAGGTCATTTGCTACATCAACATATCTTACTGACTTTAGTATATTTAGTCCATTGATGGATTATCTCCTTTGTCTCCTCCACAACCAGTGTCCAGTCTGCAGTCAAATGAGGAATCGGCGACAACTCGGTAATAACACAGTCCCACAAGTATCAATCATATCAGTGCATTGGATTTTGAAGTTATCCTTTATTACTGCGTCTCCTACTGGCTGAGGTGAAGTTCATCCCCCAATAGCCAAATCTAAAGTCACCCTCCCAAATGCAACATTGTGAATGTCCAAAGGACACTCTTTCCATCCCATGGTACAACTCGTTGTTGCTGTTGCTATATAATATCTCTGTCCCACCAACACAGAAAGGACAATAAATAATTATCATAAGTACTGAAACCACAATCCATAGGTTTCTGTCTTGTTATCTTTTCTTTAAAAGTCCAGTGGTTTTTCCCTTTTATGATATCTTAATAAATCTATCCCTTTCCTGGTACCATTCATAACAACAGCATGTGTTGGTGGGTTTCTTAAGAATATCCAAGGATTCTCATGATACTTGCCCACATAGTGAAAACTTTTCAAAGCATAGGTCAAATTATTTCTATGTCAGGGAATATGAAATATCAGACTGACATAAAACCTTCCTTTACCATCACCACATGTACCCAGTACTCTTTTGGTTAATGTAAGCCTTCTGATATGACACAAGGGCACTTTTCCACAGCCCCTTGACTTACTAGCTCATCTGATACCCAATTTGCTACTTGATGTGCATTAATTTGTAATAAATGTGTACCAATCACGGCGAGCAACCAACCAACACAGACCTCAGCTTTATGCATTCCCTCGGATATGAGATTCATGGTACCTTGAAGAGGCTTCAGAAATTTAACTTGAATCCAGAGTTATCTGTGATGCATTCCAACCAATTTGATTAATCTGCACCCGAATTTGATTATTCTCTCCAGTAATATCCCACATTTTCTGCTGAAGGGACTATATCCAGTTTCATAACCCAGCTGCATCTGATTTATTGTCCATTGCAAACTCTGATGCATAACATACTTCCACTAATTCCAATATAGTCCTCTCTTCCTTCTATTTTTGGCCGAATTAAGCTCACTCCTGTTTAGTTGTCATCCAAGAAAATAAGTGAATAATGTCTCATTATCCCGAAGCCTGGACTGACACCTTGCCCTACTGTCCTGTTTATTATTTATTGTAATGCCTGCACTGTTTTTGTGCACTTTATGCAGTCCAGTGTAGGTCTGTAGTCTAGTGTAGCTTTCTCTGGGTTCTTTTTTTTATTACCTAGTTCAGTCTAGTTTTTTGTACTGTGTCATGTAACACCACGGTCCTGAAAAACGTTATTTGTTTTTACTATGCTCTGTACCAGCAGTTATGGTCGAAATGACAATAAAAGTTGACTTGACTTGACTTGACGAGCACCTTTCAGGCACCATTATTTCAGTTAGATTAAAGATTACTTGAACATGCTACTATCCTGGTTTCAAAGTGATGAATTCCCCTGTATCTCCTAACACTGATTCGACTTCTTGTGTTACACTTGTTTTCCCTACATTTAGACTCTGGTATAGTTCCAGCAACTTGAGGTGTGGAATGGTCAATTTTACATTATTCTCATCATATTGAATTAAACCTGTAACACACAAATGCAATTTCTGTTCTTATTTCCATTTTCAAGTTTCACTCATAATTTATCTTAAGTCCATATTTTCTATCCGTTTTTCAGACCATCCAATCCAGGCTCCCAATTGTCTTTGGACTCAAGCCATCCATCGTTTTTTTTCCCTTTTCTCCATCCGATTACATTTCAGCTTAGGGGAGGCAGGACCCAACATATTTCTTTTCTTTTCTTTGTTTTCTTGACAAACTCCCCTGATTCTCAGACTAAGAGAATGGAAAAATTCCTCCTTGGTCACTATCCACTTGAAACAGCTGTTCCAACCCCAAATCTTCCAAATCAGGATTACCATGCACATCGATTGTCAAGTATCCAAAATTGGGACCATCATGCACATCTATTGTAACATGTCAATGGTGATAACATTCCTGATTCTCTCCCACCAATTTCAACTGGATGATGAGGTACCATCCACTTTTATCTGGAGAAATCAGTACCTTATATACTGATGGACTTGCTTTGTCTTTAATTTCACAGTGCCCTGCAAACAGTGGATTTAAAAATGGGGGAGTTAGTGTATTCTCATCATCACTTTGTCCTGAATAAATTCTATAGGACCAACTTTTGTGTCAAAGTAGGCTTTACTCTGTTGCTTTTTCTTTCCTAATTAATCACGTAATTGCTAGTTATCACATAATTGGCCTCTTTCACTATCTCTACCAATTATTATACCCACTTTTCTGATGCAATCCTCTCTATTTCGGGCTCTGGCAAGTCAAATCTTAATGACTCCTCCAACATTCTCTTGTTTTTTCCAATCATGAGTTTATAAGAGGTGTAACCTGTCAATGATGCCACTGTATTCCTTATTATCATCAGTACATAAGGTAAAACTACCTGTCCTGTTCTCCCATGTTGTTGTACCGTTCCAGCCATCATTTTTTTAATGTTCAGTTCATCCTTTCTACAATTTCACTAGACTGTGGTCAATAGGGTGTATGTATTCTCTACTCGATCTCTAAAAGTGCCATGATATCTTTTGCATTGTCTGGGCTGTACATTGTGTGTTTTAATCTAATTCTATACTCCGAGGTACTCCCCAGCGAGTGAAACTCCTGTCCAATTAGATTCTTGCAGTGGGTTTGGCCATGTATGTCTTAATCAGGAAAGCTCCAACACACTTGCTGAAAGTATCTACCATGATAAGAATGTATTTGTACTCTCCTGGGGTGGGTGGCAAAGGTCCTACATAATATATCTACAAATTAGTCTCAAAATACTTGACACTTGTCCTTCATCCAAGGTCACAAACACACCTCCGTTATCATTTCCTAAACATTTTATGAAATTTTTCAAAATTCCCTTCATACAGGACTACTTCAACCTTAACATGTACACCCTTGTGCTCTTTATACATTTCTGACCCTGGTCCTTCTACTAATTAAAAAAAAATCATTATCTTTCTTCTGCTCCTTTGTTAAAACCATAACCTTAGCCTACCATTCTTTCTGCCTTCCCATTTCCCCAGTCTGCAGCTGCCATTCTTACCCAGTTAAAGAACCTTGCTTCACTAGCATAGCTTTCTTCTTCCTCTCAGGGGATAATTATGAAAGGACTTTCACCTTTTTGACTTAGTATTCTTTACCTTTTACTTCTACATATATATACGACAACAGAGCAACAGAGGGGAGGGGATTTCTATCAGCTGAAATGAACCCTCTTGCTTCTGATAGAGGCAAATATTCTGTAAGCTGATTACAAATGTACATACTATCAGAATGTATGATTGATCTGCGCAGAAAACATTCTGTGTGGCTCACAACATAGAACACAGAATAGCACAGCACATTACAGGCCCTTCGGCCCACAATGTTGTGCCGACCCTCAAACCCTGCCTCACATATAACCCACCACCTTAATTTCCTCTATATACCTGTCTAGTAGTCTCTTAAATTTCACTAGTGTACCTGCCTCCACCACTGACTCAGGCAGTGCATTCCACGCACCAACCACTCTCTGAGTAAAAAACGTTCCTCTAATATCCCCCTTGAACTTCCCTCCCCTTACCTTAAAGCCATGTCCTCTTGTACTGAGCAGTGGTGCCCTGGGGAAGAGGCGCTGGCTGTCCACTCTGTCTATTCCTCTTAATATCTTGTGCACCTCTATCATGTCTCCTCTCATCCTCCTTCTCTCCAAAGAGTAAAGCCCTAGCTCCCTTAATCTTCGATCATAATCCATACTCTCTAAACCAGGCAGCATCCTGGTAAATCTCCTCTGTACCCTTTCCAATGCTTCCACATCCTTCCTATAGTGAGGCGACCAGAACTGGACACAGTACTCCAAGTGTGGCCTAACTAGAGTTTTATAGAGCTGCATCATTACATTGCGTCTCTTAAACTCTATCGCTCGACATGAAAGCTAACACCCCATAAGCTTTCTTAACTACCCTATCTACCTGTGAGGTAACTTTCAGGGATCTGTAGACATGTACCCCCAGATCTCTCTGCTCCTCCACACTACCAAGAATCCTGCCATTTACTTTGTAAATACCACAGCTGCCACTTCAGTTGTCTGTGCACTCAGTGTTATGCAACTTTAAAGCTATATTTTACCTTTACTGACTGACCCACTTCATCCTCTACATTTATAATTCATCTAGTTCTCCTCTCACCCTTCTGTAATGATGAGAAGCCATCTACAAATATTTTAAAATAGGGGTTTTGTCCTTTTTGTTTTCCCTTTGCTTGTGTCTTTGTTCTTGAGTATTAATTTCTACCACCTCCACCCTTATTATTTTGATACAAATGGTCCCTTCGGATCATTTCCTATCATATCCTGACACCCATGATATTCCCCAGTACAATAAAGATTATCTGCAAGGAAGGTAGGACCTTATCTTCCCCAAGTATTAAATTCAAATTCCAAATTTAACTGTCCCCTAATGAGCAATCTCCCTGAATGCCCATCTCCCTCAGAAATGTGGGCATTTCATATCCAGGTAGAGATGCACAAATTTCCTTTTCAACCCAGGTCACACATGGCCAGTGTGGAATCCATGGAAATTAATTCCCTAAAATTAATTCCATGGAAAACAATGAAACAAACCGAAAACACAAACAAGACAAAGCACAAAAATCCGTGTTTTGCACTATTCTTCTTTCAGAACCATCTACGTGTAACTGCAAATCTTAGAGCATACAGTTAATTCTCTCCATGGAAAACTATCACACATTTTCCAAAGAATGAAGGAGAAGAAAAATCTGCTTGTGGGGAACCCCAACACATTAACATATTGATGCAACCTCTTAAAGGGACAGTCTCTTAAAACAACATTTGCACTCTCAGACACACACTCACTCAAGTTAACTCACATGTGTCATACTTTAAACAATTAAAGCATACAAACCATTAACACATTAAACCATTCCAGAAAATCTCTTATTCCTAAGGGTTGAACTGTTACAAAAAATATTCAGTAACAATCTGACAAAACTGAGGAAAGGTGTTACTCTAATACTAAGTAATGTTGGAACTTATTCATCATGCACAAGAAAACAACATTCAACAAGTTTAAAGCATGAAATCCCCATATTAACCAATTCCAATATATTCTGACTCATCTGTAATTCCAATCTCTGATTTTTGTTAGGATTTAATTTACATGAACTATCTGCTGTACAGTTCCAGGCATTCGACCCATAAGACCACATCTGAAACAGCAGCTCTGAGCACAGCACTCCTCCAATCTGTGCCTGATGCAGTGTGACACTAGAGAAGGCTGAGGACAGATACGTCAGTGTATGGAAATGGGAATTGAAGTTAAGATGGCTGGCCATTAGGAGTTCCTGGCTATTGTGGCCGATGAGGTGAAAGTACTTGATGTGGCAACCCCCCAATTTGTGTTAGGTCTCACTGGTGTAGAGGAGACCACACTGGGAGTACCAGATGCAATAAATGCCACATATTGATTCCCATGTGAAGGAGTGCTTAATCTGCAGAGACTGTTTAGGGTCCTGAGTGGTGATAAGTTAAAAGTTGAAAATAAATTTAATATCAGAGTACATACATGCCATCACATACAACTCTGAGATTCACTTTCTTGTGGGCATATATGATAAATCTAACAACCATAACAGAATCGATGAAAGGCTACATCAACAGGGTGGACAACTAGCATGCAAAAGGCAACAAACTGTGCAAGTACAAAATGAAAGAAATAATAATAACAAATAAGTAAACAAATATTGAGAACTTGAGATGAAAAGTACCTGAAAGTGAGTCCGAAGGTTGTGGGAACAGTTCAGTGATGGGTCAAATGAAGTTCAGTGAGATTATCCCCTCTGGTTCAATAGCCTGATGGTTGATGGTAATAGTTTTTCCTGAATCTGGTGGTGTGAGCCCTGAAACTCTGAACTTTTTTCTTGATAGCAGCAGCGAGAGGAGAGCACGATCTGGTTGGTGGGAATCTCTGATGATGGACGCTGCTTTTCTGCAACAACACTCCATGTAGATGTGCTCAATGGTGGGGAGGGTTTTACCCATGATGGAGAGAGCCATATCTACTGACTTTTGTCGAATTTTTTGTTCAAGGGATTAGTGTTTCTATACCAGTCAATATACTCTCCACCGCACATTTATAGAATTTTGTCAAAGTTTTTTACGTCATGCTGAATCTTCGCAAACTTCAAAGAAAGTAGAGGCGCTGCCATGCTTTCACCATAATCACGCTTACAAGCTATGCCCAGGGCAGCCTTCTGAATTAGCACCAAGGAATTTAAAGTTCCTGGCTCTTTCCACCTCTGATCCCCTGAAGAGGACCGGCTTATGGACTTTCAATTTCCTCCTTCTGAAGTCGTTAATCCGTTCCTTGGTCTGGCTGACATCGAGTAAGAGGTTTTTTTGTGGCACCACTCAGCCAGATTTTCAATCTCTCTCCTATGTGCTGATTCACTACCACCTTTGACTCGGCTTAGAACAGTGGTGTCATCAGCAAACTTAACTATGGCATTGGAGCTGTGCTTAGCCACACAGTCATATCTGTAAAGCAAGGATAGCAGAGGCCTAACCACACAGCCTTGTGCTGATGGAGATTATGGAAAAAAATGTGTTGTTGCCAATCTGAACTGACTGTGGTCTGCAAGTGAGGAAATTGATGATCCAATTGCACAAGGAGCTGCTGAGGCCAAGGGCTTGAAGCAGATTTATTAGTTTTGAGGGAATGATGGTTTTGAATTCCAAGCGGTAGCTGATAAAGAGTATCCTGATATATGCATCTTTGCTGTCCAGTTGTTTTAGGGTTGAGTGAAGAATCAATGAAATGGTATCTGCTGTGGACCTGTTGTGACGGCAGGCTTATTGGATCAGCTCCAAGTTGATTTTAAGACAGGAGTTGATGTGCTTCATCATCAACATCTCAAAGCACTTCATCACTGTGGCTGTAAGTGCAACTAAATGATAGTCATTGAATCAGGCTACCATGTTCTTCCCAGGCACCAGTATAACTGAAGCCTGCTTGAAGCAGGTGGATACCTAAGACTTCTGAAGTGAATCAGAATCAGGTTTATTATCACTGGCATTTGTCGTGAAATTTGTTAACTTAGCAGCAGTAGTTCAATGCAATACGTAATCTAGAAGAAAAAAACCCAAAATAAAATGATAATAATAATAAGTAAATAAGTAAATCAATTACAGTATATGTATATTGAATAGATTAAAACTCATGCAAAAAACAGAAATTAAATATATTAAAAAATGAGGTAGTGTTCACGGGATCAATGTCCATTTAGGAATCGAATAGCAGAGGGGAAGAAGCTGTTCCTGACTCGCTGAGTGTGTGGCTTCAGGCTTCTGTACCTCCTACCTGATGGTAACAGTGAGAAAAGGGCATGCCCTGGGTGCTGGAGGTCCTTAATAATGGACACTGCTTTCTGAGACACCACTCCTTGAAGATGTCCTGGGTACTTTGTATGCCTATACCCAAGATGGAGTCCACTAAACTTACAACCCTCTGCAGCTTCATTTGGTCTTGTGCAGTAGCTCCCACCCCCATACCAGACAGTGATGCAGCCTGACAGAATGCTCTCCACGGTACATCTATAGAAGTTTTTGAGTGAATTTGTTGACATGCCAAATCTCTTCAAACTCCTAATAAAGTATAGCCGCTGTTTTGCCTTCTTTATAACTGCATCAATATGTTGGAACCAGTTTAGATCCTCAGAGATCTTGACACCCAGGAATTTAAAACTGCTCACTCTGACCACTTCTGATCCTTATATGAGGATTGGTATGTGTTCCTTCGTCTTACCCTTTTGGAAGTTCACAATTAGCTCTTTTGTCTTACTGATGTTGAGTGACAGGTTGTTGCTGCGGCACCATTCCACTAGTCGGCATATCTTGCTCCTGTACACCCCGTCGACACCACCCGAGATTCTACCAACAATGGTTGTATCATCAGCAAATTTATAGATGGTATTTGAGCTATGCCTAGCCGGAAAGTCAGGGGTATAGAGAGAGTAGAGCAGTGGACTAAGCACACACCCCTGAGGAGCACCAGTGTCGATCGCCAGCAAGGAGGATATGTTATCATCAATCCGTACGCATTGTGGTCATCCAGTTAGGAAGCTGAAGATCCAGGATACAGAGGCCCAGGTTCTGCAACTTCTCAATCAGGACCATTAGAATGATGGTATTAAATGCTGAGCTATAGTCGATGAACAACATCCTGATGTAGGTACTTGTGTTGTCCAGGTGGTCTAAAGCCGTGTGAAGAGCCATTGATATTACATCTGCCATTGACTTATTGTGGCAATGGGTCCAGGTCCTTGCAGAGGCAGGAGTTCAGTCTGGTCATGACCCACCTCTCAAAGCATTTCATCACTGTCGATGTGAGTGCTACCGGATGATAGTTATTAAGCAGCTCACACTATTCTTCTTGGGCACTGGTTTAATTGTTGGCTTTTTGATGCAAGTGGGAACTTCCGCCTATAGCAGTGAGAGGTTGAAAATGTCCTTGAATACTCATGCCAGTTGCTTGGCACAAGCTTTCAGTGCCTTACCAGGTACTCCATCAGCACCTTCCACCTTGCGAGGGTTCATTCTCTAAAGACAACCTAACATCGGCCTCTGAGACAGAGATCACAGGGTCATCAGGTTAAAATTCTCAGTGAACCCTCCAGCCAGTTGATCAGCATAGGTCTTTAGTACCCAGCCAGGTACCCCTCTGGGTCAGATGTTTTCCATGGTTTCACCTTTCTGAAGGATGCTCTCACATTGATCTCAGAGACTGAAATCATGGGGTCATTGGGGACTGTGGGAGTTTGTGATGGTTCCTCCATGTTTTGATGGCCAAAGTGAGCACAGAAGGCTTTGAGCTCATCTGGTAGTGAAGCCCTTTTGTCACCTATGTTGCTTGAATTCACTTTGTAGGAGATGATGACATTTAGACCCTGCCACAACTGTCGAGAATCCATCATTGACTCAAGTTTAGTCTAGAATTGCCGCTTCACCCCTGAGATGGCTTTCCAGAGGCCATACCTGGACCTCTTGTAACTTTCTTGGTTGCCAGGAGGTGAAGAAGAAGGTGTAAGGCATAACACAGTCGTAGGGATAAGTGTCTAGTGGGAAGGGATGAGTTGAAAAGGGAGGGGCAGAGAGTAATTCCAGTGAAAAACAGAAAGTGGAGGACAGTGGAAGATGTGTCTCATGGTGGGATCCCATTGGAGATGATAGAAGTTGTGGAAGATAGTATGTTGGATGCAGAGACTCACGGGATAGTTGGTGAGGACAACAGTAACCCTCTCTCTGTAATGTTGGGAGGGGTATGGAGTGAGGTCAGATATGCCAGAAATTGAGGAGGTGTGTGAAGTGTGCATTGATAATAGTGGAGGAGAAAACCCTGTTTTCGAAAAAAGTTAGGACATCTTGGATGTCCTGGAATTGAAAGGCTCATCAGGAGAATGGATGTACTGGAGATAAAGGAATCAAGAGACGCGAGAGCATCCTTACAAGTAGTAGAATGACAAGAGGTGCAACTACGGTAACTGGGAATCAGTGGATTTGTAAAAGATGTCAATAGATAATCTGTCTCTGGAGATTAAGACAGAGAGATCAAGAAAAGGAAGAGATGTTGGGGTGAACCATGTGAATATGAGGTGGGTGTGAGTCAGAGACAAACTTGATGAAATTAATGAGCTCAGCACGAGTGTAGGAAGCAGCACTAAAGCAATTGTCAATGCTGGAAGAACAGTTGGAGAGCAGCTCTATCAATGCGCCTCAGAAGGCCACATGTTCTACCCCAGCAAACTCCTGTAAAAAACTGCAAAGCTGCACCCTGTGCTTTCAGGAACATTTAAGAGTTTTGAAATAAAATAAACAGTTTAAAAAAATAATTTAAATTAAAAAGATAATATCATCTAAATTATTTAAATCCACTTTTAAAAGTTAATAACTTTACAGAAAGCATGAGTAAGAAGTACTAAAAAATATATAAGTTTATCTTTCTCCCTTGCAGCTGTAAATTTTCTTTCAACTGAATGTGCTGAATTACCTTGAATTGGATCTAACCTGGCACAGGGATTCAGGAGCAGATTCCCACAGAGTAGATGCTGCCCTGCTTGAGAAACCTGGAAAATCCAGAACATTCATCAAAAAGAAAGTGACGTCAGCAAAATCTCAAAGACGGCAGCTGTACGTAAATAATCATCTAGCACCCAGGGATTTGAAAAGATGACTGAATGCTGCCTTGGGCACCATGTCATTTATTTCTCCTTCAACAATAATTTATGGCATCCCTTGTAAGCATGGCTAAGAAATAACTATAAATGTAAGGTCAGAGAAAAGATTACCATTGAAACTTTCCAGTCAATCGTCTGCAAACCCTGGCAAAACCTAAGATTTAGAGAGTCTGCCTGACAGTTTGGATTACTCTTTAATCACTATCATGTGGGAATAAAATAATTGAATGTTATTTGAACTGTCAAGTCTATTACTGTATGAAAGGGCAGGAGTTCACATTTTTCAGAAGCACAGTAGCTCTGTTTAGATTCTGCTTTGTAACTGTTATGCTAATTTGATAGTCAAATAATAGCAGATATAGTGTAACTGACAGAACTGATGAAAAAAATCCTTTTTCTCCCATCAACTTTGCAACAGATATGTATATTAGTGCTTTTGTCTTAACAAATTTGTCTGGAAGCAGACGACCATCAAACACATTTCAAATACTTATAAGCAATACATTTCTTATCAGTTTTCAACTCAAAAATAGGCAATGTATTTTCAAGTTAGAGTTTTATTATTATCTTGCAGGCATCTCTCTAGTATGACTCCAGTCCAGAGAGTTTGGGCAGCAAAGAGAAATGCCCCCAGGCAATCTTGAAATAGTTCCCCAGGTGGAGGACTTTACAGCTTTTGAAAGTCTGCCTTTGAAATTGATGCAGCTGAGTAAAATTTGATGATATCTTCAAAAGCATATGATTGTTAGTTTAGAATTTTCAAAAGGAGTACATGCTACAGAATTTCTCCAAGTTGATGCTTTTTCGCAATAATATTTCTTTAAATTTCATTCCTGCCTTCCTCCAGTTATGTTGTTGCAATTTAAATAAGTTTTAATATTTCCAGAATTCAGAAGAATTTACTGAAAGGTGAATATTCTTTATTAAACTAAGATCAAGAATTAATCAAGTTACTAAGTTTAACACAAATTAAATAAAACATTAAATGGACCAACCAACTAAACTTCAGAGGCAGGTTTATAAGTTTTACTCATAAAAAACTAGCCAAGTTTCAGATTGCAATATGCCACAAGGAAACAGCAGAGTTTTTGAATGAACTTGGAAAATAAGCTGTGTGCTGAATGAAAGGCAGGAGGAATTATTCACCTGGGGGACAAGGACATAAATGACTAACATTTTGAATATAGTAACTAAGGATCTAACTGGAGTTAACATTATCATCTCAACTTATTTTGATGAATAAAAGTTCTTGTTCACCTTATTTCAAAATGACATGTGCTGTTTTAATTTACAGTAACTGCAGTGTCTACCATTTTCCACAAACCCTGTGGACAGGCTGATAAGAGGTTTTGCAAAGGAACACTACAAATATTAGCCGAATAACTCAATAAGATCTCAATAAAATCTCAAGCAAAAACAAAAAAAAATCCTGGAAATGCAGAGGACGTCAGGCAGCATCTGCTGAAAAAGAATCAGAAGCAGTACCTCAAAATCCTGGTAGTATGATTCTACCTTTTCTGGAATTTCACAATATTTTGAAATGTTAACATTAGAATCATTGTTGCAAAAGTTCCTATTTAATCAATCTTGCAAAACGCTAACAATACAAGAACGTTTACCCATCAAAATAAGTTGAGATGATAACGGCCAAACATCGAACAGGATGAGAACGTTAGTCATAAGGGTCAGGAAAACAGCCCTGTGGACTCAATTGTCCACGCAAACCATCGTACCTACCAAGCTAGTCTCATCTGACCACATTTGGTTTGTGTCCCTCTAAGCAACTTGTATCCATGTAGTTATCCAAATATTTTTAAAATGTATCTGCTTCAGCCTCCTTCTCTAGCAGCACATTCCATAAGTGCACTACCCTTTGGGGTAAGAAGCTGCCCCTCAAGTCCCATTTAATGTTTTAAGATGGTGCAGACACAAGAGATTGCAGATGCTGGAATCTGGACAAAAAGACAAACATCTGTGGAGAGAAATGGTCAAGAATGTGAATGAGAATGCTGCCAGATACTGTATGACAGCGGCAAGTGATGGGAAACAATTAAATGAAACACTCAGGGGTTTACAGAAACTGACACAATTTTTGTGTTATAAAGAAGAAAAATACATTTAGGATCGAGCTTGGAAACTTGCAAAAGAGTTGCAGACATTAAAAGCCACTTTAAATTATTCAGAATCAGAAACAGGTTTATTTTCACTGATAAATGTGGAATTTGCTATTTTGAAGCAACATTACCTTGTAATACATAAAAATCCTACAAATTACAACAAGAATACATAAAAAAATAAATAGTGCAAAAATAGTTCAAAATATTGAGACAGTGTTTATGGGTTTATGGACTACTCAGAAACTTGATGGGGAGGGAACCTTTTTCTAAAACATTGAGCATGTATCTTCAGGCTCCTCACTGATGGGAGTTATGTTAAGAAGGCATGGCCTGATGGTGAAGGTGCTTCATGATCAATGCCACCTTTTGGAGGCATCACCTTTTGAAGATACCTTGATGGTGTGGAGACTTGTGCCCACGATTGAACTGGCTGAGATTACAGCGCTCTGCGTTTTTTTTCCCCATCCTGTGTCTTGGTCCCTCCAGTGATGCAACCAATCAGAATGCTCTCCACGCTATGTATGTAGAAATTTACTAGTCTTTGGTGACATAACAAATGTCTTCAAATTCTTAATGAAATATGTCCACTGGTGTGTCTTGTTTGTAATTGCATCAATATATTGGGCTCAGGATAGATCCTCACCCAGGAACCTGAAGCCTCTCATCCTTTGCTCCACTGACTCCCTGATGTGCACTGCTACGTGTTTTCCTCACTTCCGCTTCCTGAAGTCCACAATCAATTTCTCTGTCATACTGACATTGAGCGGAAGTTGTTATTGCAACACCACTTAACCGACCAACCTTACTCACTCCTGTACACTTTCTCAACACTACCTGAGATTTTGTCAACAACAATTTTGTCATCAGCATATTCATAGATGGTGTTTGAGCTGTGACAGACAGTCATGAGTGTACACAGAGTAGAGCAGTGGGCTAAGCATGCATCCTTGAGGTGCGCCGGTGTTGATTGACGGTGAGGAGGCAATATTCTTTCGGATCCACACTGACAGTGGTCTCCCAAAGAGGAAGTCAAGGATCCAGTTGCAGAGGGGGATACGCAGACCCAGGTTTTGAAGCTTCTGTACTAGTACTGAGGGGATGATGGTGTTGAATCAATAAACAGCAGCGTGATGTAGGCACTGCTGTTGTCCAGGTGATGCAGGCCAAGTGGAGAACCTGTGAGAGTGCACCTGTTGTGGTGGTAGGCTGACTGTAGTGAGTCCGGGTCCTTGCTCATGCAGGAGTTAACTCTAGCCATGACCAACCTCTCAAAACACAATCACAGTAGATGTGAGCACTACTGGAAAATAGTCATTGAGCCAGCTCTCCCTGCCCTTCTTAGGCATCACTATTACTGGTGCCCTTTTGAAACAGTTTGAAATATCTGACTGCAGCATTGAGAATTTGAACATGTCCTTGAACTCTAGCCAGTTGGGTTGTCAGTGCCCTTCCATCTGGATGATAGGGGCCTGATACCTTGCAAGAGTTCACCCTCTTTAAAATATGTTCAGACGTTGGCCACTGAGACAGATATCTACAGCTGTAGTTTTATTCTTCCTTTCAAAGCATGCATGAAGGGCATTTTATGTCTCTTAATGCCAGATTGGCTTTTGTATTAATTTAAAGAGAACAGTGTATGTGGATAGTATTTAATGTTTGACATTAAAGTATTTATGTGAATAGCACTGAAGTGAAAGGGAATGACATACTTGTAGTTATATTTTATCTGTAGAACAATAAAGAGATAAAGGAAAACTGGTTGCACTGAAATTTGAGCTGTGAGCATATTATCCCACATGAATGGTTTCAGAATAGATTCTAGAATTAGAATGCAGGAGTGATATTAAGGTTCATTTATCTATAGGGCCAGGCACTTCATGTTTCCTGACCAACATTCCACTCTTAACCGCCATGTGGTTAACACTGCTGCATTACAGATCGAGGCGTCAGATTTCAGAGTTCAATTCCGACTGTCTGTAAGATGACTGTGCGTCCTTCCCATGAGCACGTGGGTTTCCTCTGGGTGCTCCAGTTTCTTCCACAGTCCAAAGACATACCAGTTAGTAGGCTAGGGTTAAATAGGTGGCTTGCAGGGCAGTCCAAACATTGTGCCAGAAGGGCTTGTCTTGCGCTGTATCCCTAAACAAGTTAATAGATAAATACATACATACATATATACAAAAGTAAATAATTTAACCTTATTTAGTCTATTGCACAACTCTGGAGCTGAATTGGATTCTCAGACAGATGTATGTGAAAGAGTAATTTAAATATCCAACCCTGCCTCATTATAACACAGCTTAAAGCAAAATTTCCTACCCAGAAGTTCTCAATATGGGAAGTCTCAATAAAAATTAATGAGCAACCAGATAATAAATTTAAAGAGAAACTGAGATTAGAAGGAATGAGCGTGTATGCTTATGGCATGTGTGTTTCAGATCAGAGAAGTGCACGATCTGTTATCTTGAATCCAGGAAATCACAATACATACCGATGTCTGGAAACTATGAAGCAATTAAGAAGCTTGGAATACTAAGAATTCAAATGTAAAAAATATTCAATGTAATTGTAGATTATTTCGCTGAAGAAAGTTGAATACAAGTGAGAAGCTGAAGATTTTGTAGAACAAAACCTAGAACAAGACCCATCTGGAGTATTGTGTTAGTTTTTTTTAGAACCTCGGGAAACCTTTGGTTCAAGATTTATGCAAAATAAATGGCAATTCTGTGCAAAACTGTAAATGTTTTCAGTACTATGCAAAACTCCTAGACACATCTGCATTTTGCCTTCTACTGGTTGTACTTGTACTTATGCATTGCAATGTACTGCTGCCTAAAAAAAAACAAATTTCATGACATATGTGAGTGATAAACCTAATTCTGATATGGCATTCTATTATGAACTGAGAGTGTGAAGGAGGCAGGGAGGGGAGAATCATGGTTGGAAAAAGGGGAGGCAAATTGGAGGGAGCAGGAAGCACCAGAGAGACATTCTACATAGAACATAGAATAGTACAGCACAGTACAGGCTCTTTGGCCCCCAATGTTGTGCTGATCCTTAAACCCTGCCTCCCATATATCCCCCCACCTTAAATTTCTCCATATACCTGTCAAGTAGTCTCTTAAACTTCACTAGTGTATCTGCCTCCACCACAGACTCAGGCAGTGCATTCCATGCACCAACCACTCTGAGTAAAAAACCTTCCTCTAATATCCCCCTTGAACTTCCCACCCGTTACCTTAAAGTCAAGTACTCTTGTATTCTCCAGTGGTGCCCTGGGGAAGAGACACTGGCTGTCCACTCTGTCTATTCCTCTTAATATCTTGTATACCTCTATCATGTCTCCTCTCATCCTCCTTCTCTCCAAAGAGTAAAGCCCTAGCTCCCTTAATCTCTGATCATAATCCGTACTCTCTAAACCAGGCAGCATCCTGGTAAATCTCCTCTGTACCCTTTCCAATGCTTCCACATCCTTCCTATACTGAGGCGACCAGAACTGGACACAGTACTCCAAGTGTGGCCTAACTAGAGTTTTACAGAGCTGCATTATTACCTCGTGACTCTTAAACTCTATCCCTCGACTTATGAAAGCTAACACCCCATAAGCTTTCTTAACTACCCTATTTACCTGTGAGGCAACTTTCAGGGATCTGTGGACATGTACCCCAAAATCCCTCTGCTCCTCCACACTACCAAGTATCCTGCATTTACTTTGTACTCTGCCTTGGAGTTTGTCCTTCCAAAGTGTACCACCTCACATTTCTCCGGGTTGAACTCCATCTGCCACTTCTCAGCCCACTTCGGCATCCTATCAATGTCTCTCTGCAATCTTCTACAATTCTCTACACTAACCACAACACCACCAACCTCTGGGTCATCTGAAAACTTGCCAACCCACCCTTCTACCCCCACATCCAGGTCGTTAATAAAAATCATCAAAAGTAGGGGTCCCAGAACAGACCCTTGTGGGACACCACTAGTCCCAACCCTCGAATCCGAATGTACTCCCTCCACCACGACCCTCTGCCTTCTACAGGCAAGCCAATTCTGAATCCACCTGGCCAAACTTCCCTGGATCCCATGCCTTCTGACTTTCTGAATAAGCCTACTGTGTGGAACCTTATCAAATGCCTTACTAAAATCCATGTAGATCACATCCACTGCACTACCCTCATCTATGTGCCTTGTCACCTTCTCAAAGAACTCTAACAGGCTTTTTAGAAATGATCTGCCCTTCACAAAGCCATGCTGACTGTCCCTGATCAGGCCATGATTTTCCAAATGCCTATAGATTCTATCTCTAAGAATCTTTTCCAACAGTTTTCCCACCACAGACGTAAGGCTCATTCGTCTATAATTACCTGGACTATCCCTATTAGCTTTTTTGAACAAAGGGCCAACATTCGCCTCCCTCCAATCCTCCGATACCATTCCCATGGACAACGAGGACATAAAGATCCTAGCCAGAGGCTCCGCAATCCCTTCCCTCGCCTCATGGAGTAGCCTGGGGAATATTCTGTCAGGCCCTGGGGACTTATCCATCCTAATGTATTTTAACAACTCCAACAACTCCTCTCCCTTAATATCAACATGATCCAGAATTTCAACCTCACTCACATTGTCCTCACCGTCATCAAATTCCCTCTCATTGGTGAATACCAAAGAGAAATATTCATTGAGGAACTCGCTCACTTCCACAGCCTCCAGGCACATCTTCCCACCTTTATCTATAATCGGTCCCACCTTCACTCCTGTCATTCTTTTGTTCTTCACATAAAAGAAGAATGCCTTGGGGTTTTCCTTTATCCTACTCGCCAAGGCCTTCTCATGCCCCCTTCTTGCTCTCCTCAGCCCCTTCTTAATCTCCTTTCTTGCTACCCTATATTCCTCAATAGCCCCATCTGATCCTTGCTTCCTAAACCTCATGTATGCTGCCTTCTTCCACCTGACTAGATTTTCCACCTCACTTGTCACCCATGGTTCCTTCACCCTACCATTCTTTATCTTCCTCACCGGGACAAATTTATCCCTGACATCCTGCAAGAGATCCTTAAACATCGACCACATGTCCATAGTACATTTCCCTGCAAAAACATCATCCCAATTCACACCCACAAGTTCTAGCCTTGTAGCCTCATGATTTGTCCTTCCCCCAATTAAAAATTCTCCTGTCCTCTCTGATTCTATCCTTTTCCATAATAATGCTAAAGGCCAGGGAGCGGTGATCACTGTCCCCCAGATGCTGACCTACTGAGAGATCTGTGACCTGACCCAGTTCATTACCTAATACCAGATCTAGTATGCCATTCCCCCTAGTCGGCCTGTCAACATACTGTGACAGGAATCCATCCTGGACGCACTTAACAAACTGCCCCGTTTAAACCATTGGAACTAATCAGGTGCCAGTCAATTAGGGAAATTAAAGTCACCCATGATAACAACCCTGTTATTTTTGCACCTTTCCAAAATCTACCTCCCAATCTGCTTCTCGGTATCTCTGCTGCTACCAGGTGGCCTATAGAATACTCCCAATAGAGTAACTGCTCCCTTCCTGTTCCTGACTTCCACCCATATTGACTCAAAAGGGGATCCTGCTACATTACCCACCCTTTCTGTAGCTGCAATAGTATCCCTGACCAGTAATGCCACCCCTCCTCCCCTTTCCCCTCTCTCTATCCCTTTTAAAACACGGAAATCCAGGAATATTGAGAATCCATTCCTGCCCTGGTGCGAGTCAAGTCTCTGTAATGGCCACTACATCATAATTCCATGTATGTATCCAAGCTCTCAGTTCATCACCTTTGTTCCTGATGCTTCTTGCATTGAAGTACACGCACTTTAGCCCTTCTACCTTACTACCTTTACACCCTTTATTCTGCTTCTCTTTCCTCAAAGCCTCTTTATATGTTAGATCTGGCTTTACTTCATGCACTATACTTGCAGTTCTCGCATGACCGTTATCCTCCTCCACCTCACTATCTGCTGTAACACTCTGGTTCCCCTCCCCATGAAAATCTAGTTTAAACCCCCCAGAGCAGCACTAGCAAACCTTCCCGCAAGGATATTAGTTCCCTTCCAGTTCCGGTGCAACCCGTCCCGTCTGAACAGGTCCCACCTTCCCTGGAACAAGGCCCAATTATCCAGAAACATGAAGCCCTCCTGATGCACCATCAATAACTCTCGGAGACGTGAGTCAAGGTAGGCTTTTATTAGCTGGAAGAAAGCACCATCAAGAGCGAGAGACCACCACACAAGATCCTGGAGACTGAGGGAGGAGCAGTGCCTCCAATCGCCTTTATACAGGGGTCTGTGGGAGGAGCCACAGGAACAGTCAGCGGGGGTGGGGGGGGGGGTGTGTCCAGACAGGTATATGTAGTTCACCACACCTCCCTCTTGCACTAACTCCTTAGCCATGTATTTAGTTGCATTATCTTCCTATTTCTAGCCTCACTTGCACATGACATGGGTAGCAATCCTGAGATTGCAACCCTGGAGGTCCTGTCCTTCAACTTTGCACCAAACTCCCTAAACTCTCTTTGCAGGACCTCCTCCTTCTTCCTATCCATGTCATTGGTCCCTACATGGACCACGACATCTGGCTGCTCACCCTCCCTCTTGAGAATACTGAGAACTCAATCCGAGATATCGTGGACCCTGTCACCAGGGAGGCAACAGACCACCTGGGATTCTCGATCTCTCCCACAGAACCCCTTATCGGTCCCCCTAACTATCGACTCTCCCATTACTACTGCTCACCTCTTTTCCCTCCTTCCCTTCTGATCTGAGAGTCCAGTCTTGGTGCCAGAGACGCGACCACTGCAATTTGTCTCTGGTAGGTCGTCCCCACCAACAGTATCCAAAACGGTATACTTATTATTGATGGGAATGGCCACAGGGGTGCTCTGCTCATTCTGTCTAATCCCCTTCCCTCTCCTGACAGTCACCCAGCTACATCTCCTGACTTTTAGGGGTGAATATCTCCCTGAAACTCCTGTCTATTTCCGCTCTGCCTCATGAATGATCCGAAGCTCATCCAGCGCCAGCTCCAGTTCCCTAACTCGGTTTGTCAGGAGCTGCAGCTGGATGCACCTGTGGTGAACTACATATACCTGTCTGGACACGCCCCCTGCTGACTGCTCCTGTGGCTCCTCCCACAGACCCCGGTATAAAGGCGATTGAGGCCTGAGCCTGGCCTCTCAGTCTCCAGGATGTAGTATGGTGGTCAACCACTGCTTGTTCCTTCTTCCAGTCAATAAAAGCCGATATCTCACCCTTACATCTCAGAGTTATTGATGGTGCATCAGCACCTTTTACAGTGGTAGTCATCAGGAACAATTGTGCTCGCCCTGACTTCCCACACACTGCAAACGGAGCACCCGACTGCCCTAAATGCTGCCTCCATTACCTACTTCTGTTAATTAGATTAATTAAAAGAGCTTACCCGGCCTTACCTCACTGGGAGCAAGCTCGTCCTCAGCCTCTGCTCGCTGAAGCCTCTCAAGCCAAAGTCTTCCTACTCTGTAATGATCAAATAGCCTTGCCTGGTGTTTCAGGGTTGATTGTGCCTGCGCCCACATCACCTCTTACCACTGGCACTCCTTCTCTGCCACCAACTGCACACCGCTCCCACGGTACTCCACCCTCACCATTCCCAACATCCTTTGCTCCTGCTAGATTTACAAACCTGCTTTCTGTTCCACGTTGACAAATACAGAACTGTACAAAAACCTTAGGCACGCTAGCTATATAAAATATATGTGCCTAAGACTTTTGCACTGTATTGTACCTTTGAAATTCAGCATAAGAATCCTGTCAAAGAGTACACTGATATAGAAATCCTCAACGGCCACACATTTAGTAACTATTAAAATTCCAAACACATTCTTCGTAATGGAGTGGTAAATTAGTTTATTATTGTCACATATACATAGTGCTGTGAAATACTTGTCTTGCATAGCCATACAGATCAATTCATTGCAATGGTGCATTGAGGTAACACAGGCGAAAACAACAATGGAATGCACAAGAAAGTGTTACAAAACAAAGAAAGTTCAGTTCAGGTAAGCAGTGAGGTGCAAGGTTAAAATGAAATAGATTGTGAGATTGAGAGTCCATTTTTTGTACTAGTGAGTCATTCAATCGTTTAATAACAGTGGGACTGAAGCTGTCCTTGAGCCTATATGCTTTCAGGCTTTTGTATCTTCTGACTATTGAGAGAGAGGGGAGAAGAGAGAATCTCCAGGGTGCGTGGGATCTCTGATATTGCTGGCTGTTTTATTGAAGCAGTGAGAATCGTAGACAGAATCCATAGAGGGGAAGTTGGTTCTTCTGCTGTGCTGAGCTGTTTCCACAACTCTCTGCATTTTCTTGCAGTCACAGGAAGAGCAACTGCCATACAAGCTGTGACATTTCCGGATAAGATACGTCAATAAAAATCAGTGAGGTTTAAAGGGAGAATGCCAGATTTATTTAGCTTCCTGAGGAAGCAGAGGGGCTGGTTGGCTTTCTTGGTCATGGTGCCAATGTGGTCGCACCAAGACAGGCTATTAGGAACTCAAAACTCTCAACTATTTTGACCTCAGCTCCATTGATGTAAACAGAATCATGTGCAATGCCTCACTAATGTAGTCAGTGACCAGTTCTTTTGCTTTGCTGACGTTGTAGGAAAGGTTGTTGTCATGACATCATGTTAATAGCTCTCTATAGCCTTCCTGTACTTCAAATCGTCCTTGTTTGAAACATAGTCCACTATGGTATTATCATCTCCAAAACATGTACAGTTGAAGTCAGAAGTTTACATACACTTATGTTGAAGACATTAAAACTCATTGTTTAACCACTCCACAGATTTCATATTAGCAAACTATAGTTTTGGCAAGACGTTGAGGACATCTACTTTGTGCATGACATGAGTAATTTTTCCAACAATTGTTTACGGGCAGATGATTTCATTTTTAATTGACTATATCACAATTCCAGTGGTTTACAGAAGTTTACAAACAAAATCAAAATAAATCAACCAAGACCTCAGAAAAAAATAAATTCTGGACCTCCACAAGTCTGGTTCATCCTTGGGAGCAATTTCCAAACGCCTGAAGGTACCATGTTCATCCGTACAAACAATAGTATGCAAGTATAAATACCATGGGATCACACAACCATCATACTGCTCAGGAAGGAGACGCATTCTGTCTCCTAGAGATGAACACACTTTGGCGTGAAAAGTGCAAATTAATCCCAGAACAACAGCAAAGGTCCTTGTGAAGATGCTGGAGGAAACAGGTAGACAAGTACCTATATCCACAGTAAAACGAGTCCTATATCGACATAACCTGAAAGGCTGCTCAGCAAGAAAGAAGCCACTGCTCCAAAACCACCATAAAAAAGCCAGACTACAGTTTGCAAGTGCACATGGAGATAAAGATCTTACTTTTTGGAGAAATGTCCTCTGGTCTGATGAAACAAAAATAAAACTGTTTGGCCATAATGGTGCACTTCACAAAATAGATGGCATTATGAGGAAGGAAAATTATGTGGATATATTGAAGCAACATCTCGAGATATCAGCCAGGAAGTTAAAAGTCGGTCGCAAATGGGTCTTCCAAATGGAATGACCCCAAACGTACCTCCAAGTTGTGGCAAACTTGCTTAAGCACAACAAAGTCAAGGTATTGGAGTGGCCATCACAAAGCCCTGACCTCAATCCGATAGAAAATTTGTGGGCAGAACTGAAAAAGCGTGTGCAAGCAAGGAGGCCTACAAACCTGACTCAGTTACACCAGTTCTGTCTGGAGGAATGGAACAAAATTCCAGCAACTTACTGTGAGAAGCTTGTGGAAGGCTACCCAAAATGTTTGACCCAAGTTAACAATTTAAAGGCAATGCTATCAAATACTAACAAAGTGTATGTAAACTTCTAACCCACTGGGAATGTGATGAAAGAAATAAAAGCTGAAATAAATCATTCTCTCTACTATTATTCTGACATTTCACATTCTTAAAATAAAGTAGTGATCCTAACTGACCTAAGATAGGGAATGTTTTCTAGGATTAAATGTCAGGAATTGTGAAAAACTGAGTTTAAATGTATTTGGCTAAGGTGTATGTAAATTTCTGACTTCAACTGTAGATGGAACTAGAGCAGAATCAGTCATGAGTGTACAAGGACTGGGGTAGACTGCTGAGGACATGGCTTTGTGGTTCACCAGTATTGAGAATAATTGTGTCAGAGCTGTTGCTATCTATCTCTGCTGATTGTGGTCCGTTGCTCCGGTACTCAAGGATCCAGTTGTAAAGGTAGGAGTTGGGTCACAGATTCAGGATCTTGGAGATGAGTTTTCTTGGAATTCTAACATGGAAGGCGGAGCTGTAGTTAATACATAATAATCTAACATAAGTGTCTTAGTTCTCTAGATGTTCCAGATGAAATTAAGGACAGGAAGATGGCATTGGCTTAACTCAGTGGCCATAGATCTGTTTCAGCAGTCGGGAATTGCAATGTTGAGGTTGTCTGGGAACATGGAGTTAATGTGTCCCATGTGAGTCTTCTTGAGGTGTTTCACGATGGTGGATCTCGGAGCCACTTGGTGGTTTCATCATGGCATATTGCCTTGTCTTAATGAGGTTGCTGACTTCCTGCACGTTGCTCTGTTTGTCAATGCATAGGTATAGTGATTCAAATCATTTCAATCGGCAGGAGCTGCTGCAAGGAAGAGAAATAATTAATACTTACTTTTATATTTATTTCAGTTAATTCAATACCTTGAATTGCCTTAAGTTGTTCACTAGTGCTGTAAGTGTTTTAATATATTTTTTTGTTTTTGGCACACTTATTGGTTATTTCAACCTATCCCAAGTTATTGAGCGACACCTGAGACAAAATAGCTGGGACTTTGACAAAGTTCTTTGTATTATCATTAGTCGTAGGTGAGGACCTAGAGGACTGGTTGAATAGGCAAAGTTGCTCCTCTGTTTAAGAATGGCAATAGAAACAAACTTGGAAACTATTGACCAGACAACCTGAATTGAGAAATTCCTGGAGAGCATTCTTGAGGAGGGGATATATTCACATCTGGAAAGGCAAAACTTATTTGGGACATTCAAAACTACTATGTACAGGGAGGTCATATTTTACAAATTGAGCTTTTGAGAAAGTTACAAGAATGATTGAATGAGGATCAAGCAATGGATATTGTATACATGGACTTCAGTAAAACTTCTGGCAAAGTCCATAATGGTAGTCTGATCCAGAAGATTAAATCACAATAGATACTTGAGGATTTAGCAGAGTGGATTCAAAGCTGACTCGGCCATAGAAGAGAGAAGGTAGTGTGGAGGGGTGCTATTCCCACTGAAGGTCTGTAACACTGTGGCATTCCAAGAGGATCAATGCTAGGACCTCTGCTATTTGTGCCAAAAATGTGGATGAGCTGATTAGTAAGTCTGGAGACAACACAAATGTGGACAAAGTTGTGGATAGAAGGAAGGTTGTGCAAGGATTCAGTAGAATATTAGCAGTTGGAAATGTGGGCAGAGAAATGGCAGATGGAGCTTAATGCAGTAACTGTGAGGCATTACACTTTGGGATGTTAAGTATGCAGTAAATTCAAGATTCAAGATTCAAAATTCAAATGTATTTATCACATGCATATCAAAACATACAGTGAAATGCATCAATTGTGTTAATAACCCACAATCTGAGGGTGTGCTGGGGACAGCTGGCAAGTGTCACCATACGTTCTGGTGCCAACAATGCTCAATAGAAACACACAGAACACAATAAGCAACAAAATAACACCAAAAGCCATTCCACTCTCCCACCCGTGCACATACACAGACCTCTAACCCCATCCTCCAGTCTTGGATTTGACTCAGACTTGCAGACATTGGGCTTTCAAGCTCCCCAGCGAACTTGCAGAGATTAGTAGACTCAGGGCTCCACCCACTGAGCCTTGACTTCCAATTGACCTCGATCCTCAGCATTTACCCCAGGTCCTGCCGATCACCAAACATTAGGCCTCGAACAATGACAGGACCTTTAGGAACATGGGATGCTGCATGTTTATAGAACCCTGAAGGTGGCAACACAAGTATGAGACTAAAGAAGGCTCATGGCATATCTGCCTTCATCGGTGGGGTCGTTGAATATCAAAGTTGGCAAATCATACTACAGTAGTACAAAACTTTCTTCAGGTCATATCTGAAATATTATGTGCAGTTCTGGTCATCGAGTTACAGAAAAGATGTGGAGACTCTAGAATCGGTGCAGAAGACTGTTGCCTGGATTAGAGAATATTAGATCCTCACTCTAGAAGAGGTTGGAAAAACTTGAATTGCTTTCCATGGAGTGTCAGAAGTTGAGAGGAGATCTGCAAGGAGTATATAAAAGTATGAGGGGCATGGATAGAGGATATAGAGACTGTCTCCTCTGTTGGAAATGTCAGATACTTAGAGATCGTAGCTTTAAAGACAGAGCAGGAAAGTTCAAAGCAAGTTTACAAAACATGCTTTTTCACACAGAGAGCAGTAAATGCCTAGAATCGATGGGAAAGGGAAGTGATGGAAGCAAATAGGATATGACACTTAAGAGTTATTTAGTCAGGCACATGAATAGGTAGGGAATGGAGGGTTATAGACTGTGTGCAGGCACATGGAATTAGTTAAAACTGGTATTATGATTGCCATGGACCTCAGGGCTGTACTGCTCTATGTTCTGTGTACTATCAGTTTGGTTTACGTCACCTGGCACTTTTGTGGGAAGGCACTGATCCTGGAAGACTTTCAGTATAGATCAACAAACAGAATTAAATCATGAGGCAGCGCACTCATTTTTGCTTAAAAAAAACCTAAGAGTGATATGACTGAGGCTTTTGCACATCAGAGATGCTGCATTTCTGTTGAAGTTTTGACAATGAGAGGTGTGGGTGCAATACAAAAGAATTGTTTTATATGTGCAATTCAGGAATGAAGCATGGAACCAGCACACAAAGGACAGTGGAAATCTTTCTCCTGAAAGGCTGTTGGTGTTGGATCAATCGATATGTTAATGACTGAGATCAATATATTTTTGTTTGTTAAGGTTATCAGGAGATATGGAACAAAGACAGTTAAATGCACAAATCAAACATGATCAACATGAAGAGCAAAGCTAGTATGAGAGGTTGATTCCCATTATTTTGTTCCTAGAACATTCGATTATTCATCACATTTTGAATTACCAATAGCTGTCAATAAGCAAGGTTCCAAACAGGTATAGATATCAGAGCTGGAATAGTTTGCATAGTTTATCAAGGTTCAGGAGTATGACAAACGTAGACAGCCTTTTGTTATAAGTAACTTAGTTAACGGACAATGGGATAGCATTTTGCAGCTCTAGCTATGTTTTAACATGGGGTGGCTATTGCACACCAACTACTACAGGACACAACACAGTTACATTTCTAAATAGCAGCAAAAATACTGGGGAAGCAGACTCTGTTCTGTGGGTTTACACACATACATATGCTGAACATATATATTGGCAACTGCTCAAAATCTAAGCTATCACATACTTATGCTGTCCTCCCTTCCCGAAATAACCATACTCCTTTCCCGCTCTTTCTTCCCCACGTACTTCCTTCCCCTAAAACCCTCCTGTCCTGTGCTTCCTTCCTTTAACCACTCCATCCTTCAGTGTTCCTTCCCCGGAACACCCTTCCTTCTTCAGTATTCCTTTTCCATAGAACCATAGAACATTACATCACAGAAACAGGCCTTTTGGCCCTTCTTGGCTGTGCCGAACCGTTTTTCTGCCTAGTCCCACTGACTTGCACCTGGGCCATATCCCTCCAAAACCCTCTCATCCATAACCTCTCCCAGTACTTCCATTCCATTAAAACTCACTGTGGTGAACTACATATACCTGTCTGGACTGCTCCTGTGGCTCCTCCCACAGACCCCTGCTGACTGCTCCTGTTTCTCCTCCCACAGACCCCTGTATAAAGGCGATTGAGGCCTGAGCCTGGCCTCATTCTCCAGGATGTAGTGTTGTTCATTCTTCCAGAGAACAAAAGTCGATATCTCGCTTCTTACGTCTCAGAGTGAGTTATTGATGGTGCATCACTCCCCTCCCTCAGTATCTACCATCTTCTCTCTCTCTCTCTCTCTCTCTCTCTTTAGTCAGTACCTGTCAGAACCTCCAGTTAACACTGTCTTTTTGTGTGTTGCCCCCTAGCTGTTAGTCTGTGGTTTTGTATTGCCATGTGCTCCTGTCCCCACTCCTGCTCTACTCTGTCTCTCATCTGTTTCTCATCATTAGCTGTGCCATTGCCACCCGTGTCTCATTGTGCTCCACTTATCACCTGCCTCTCTGTTTATTGCTCAGTATATTTCAGTCCTGTCATTTCACCTATTTGTGGCCACATTGTGCCAGTGAATTTTCCTGAGCCTTGCCAGCATTTGTATCTGCGCTTTGTCCATCTGAATATCGATTCTGTCTGTTTCCCGATTCTGGTTTTTGGATTTCTCTGGACGTTTTGATCTCTGCCTGAACTTTGACGCTGACTTTGTTTGCACCTTGGGATTTGTTACTCAATTAATATCACTATGCACAGTACTGGGTCTGCAATTGGATCCCTGCTCCAGTGCCCTGACAGTACCCCTTCCTCACAGAATCCTCCATTTCTCTCTAAGTTCTCCTCCTCTTCCCATCTCTTTTTCAGTATCCCTTCTCCTCAATCTCCTTTCCCTCAGTACCTCCTTCCCTTAATTCAAAATTTCCTCCCTCACTCAGTGTTCCATATGCAACTTCCCCTCCACTAATGTATTTGCAAATATTAAAATTCTATTTCCTGTCACTCATGGCTTTCTTTACCTTTAACCATTACTCACAAGTATAATCCTCCTTAATTTTGAGCAAAGTTTAATAAATGAGATATTAAGGATAGACACCTTTCTGCTACCACAGGTCATAATTCATCATATGGTGTCCTGCCAATGCTGTCCTATGCCCTTTGCTCAGCCTCACCTTTTGAAAGACAAATGAACACTTTAATGGAAGCACCCTTTCAAGATCTTAGTACAGCAACTCAAATTATGCAGAGTAATGTTATAAACATCTTACATTTGCATGAACTTCACTGATTTCTGCTTCTGGAAAAGAGTTATCCATATATTATATAGGTTTAACATATTCACAGGAATAAATTAATTGATTAACCTTTTATAAGAAATGTGTCATTGGCATTGTATCCACTTGTTGACTTGAGCAAGTTGCCTTCTAGACTCTAATCAACAGAATCTTGTGCCATTTCTTCTGCAGTCTTCATTGGATTAACTTCTGGAATACTTTCAAAATCACATAACACTTCAATATCCGCTTGTACTTTTCTGTTTCTGTCTCCTATTTTCACAAGATATCGCTTTGTAATGTACATTTCAACTATGAGTCTGACATCCAATTTCCAGGTGTCAGATGGGCTATGTGGTGTTAATGCATGAACTCTAACATGTTGATTGAATTGTTTCACTCCATGACTTCAGTTATAATTTCACTTTTGTCTTAACTCTGTCTCTTTTGCACTGCCTTTTGGATTTGGTTGAACTAAACTAAGTAGTGTTTTGCTTCTTCTATGTATAAATTAGTAATTCAGCACAAATACAGTTGGTTGTGGAACGGGCAGATGTTTTGTGCTTCAATGCAGGTTGCTAATCAATGTCTCATTATTAAACCTGATCACCCTTTTATCAATTGTTTCTTCTATGCTTCATTGACAACTCTCACTAATATGTTGGTTATTTCACAATTTGACCCTGAATGATACAGTGAAATAAGTGTGTACTTCAATTAGATAAACAGAAATCTGGTAGATGTGATAAACCATGACATAAAAAAAAATTATAGTGGAGCACGCAGCGTGATTCACCTCAACTCATTTCAAATGATTGTTTGTGATTAGTAGAAGTTATCAACCCCCTTCTGAACCTCAATTCAATTCAAGTTTATTTGTCATTCAACCACACATGAATACCTATGAATACAGCCAAATGAAATAATGTTACTCTGGGGCCAAGGTGCAAAACACAGTACAGACAGTCAAACAGCAGAAAGCACACATGGCACATACAAGACAGCATGCACGTCAAGGCCGTAGTCAGACCCCACTTGGAGTATAGTGTTCAGTTCTGGTCACCTCGTTACAGGAAGGATATGGATGCTATAGAGAGAGTGCAGAGGAGATTTACAAGGATGTTGCCTGGATTGGAAAGCATGCCTTATGACAACAGTTTGAGTGAATTTAACCTTTTCTCCTTGGAGCAACAGATTATGAGAGGTGACCTGATAGAGGTGTATAAGATGATGAAAGGCATTGATCGTGTGGAAAGCCAGGGGCTTTTTCCCAGAGCTAACATGAGGAGGCATCGATTTAAGGTGCTTGGAATTAGGTACAAGGGGGATGTCAGAGGTATGTTTTTCCACACAGAGTGTGGTGGGTGTGTGGAATGCACTGCCAGCAAAGGTGGTAGAGGAGGATACAATAGGGTCTTTTAAGAGACTCTTAGATAGGTACATGGAGCTTAGAAAAATAAATGTGATAGGGAAATCCTAGGCAGCTTCTAGAGTAGGTTACATGGTTGGTGCAGCACTGTGGGCTGAACGGCCTGTAATATGCTGTAGACTTTCTATGTTCTAAAGTTATCAGTAAAATACAACTAGGAAAAAAATAAAGTTCAGATCTGAGCCATGAATACTGCAGAAAGTTGCAGTTTGATCACTATACAGCTTGTCTACTGCTGAGCCAACATTGGGGGGCAGCACTGTCACCACACCTCACTGCCCCTGGTGGAACATACCATCTCTGGCGCCTCTCTCCTGGCAACACCAATGCTTGAGGCCAGCTCCTCAAACAAACAAGGTAGCAGGCACAAATAAGATACTGGTAAAATATAACCATGAATATACATATTGTAATTATAACCATATAACAATTACAGCACAGAAACAGGCCATCTCAGCCCTTCTAGTCCGTGCCAACACTTACATTCACCTAGTCCCACTGGCCCGCACTCAGCCCATAACCCTCCATTCCTTTCCTGTCTATATACCTATCTAATTTTACTTTAAATGACAATACCGAACCTGCCTCTACCACTTCTACTGGAAGCTCATTCCATACAGCTATCACTCTCTGAGTAAAGAAATTCCCTCTCGTGTTACCCTTAAACTTTTGCCCCCTAACTCTCAAATCAATAACTTCTATAGAAGTATATTTTTGCTTGGCTTTGCTCTCTTGACAAACAGTACACCTGTCTGAACAATACAGTTTGCTGGAAGGAATCAGGGGTCAGGCAGCATTGGTGGCTGGAAAGCAATTGCTGGTGTTACAGGTTGAAATCATGCAACAGGACTCTGTTTTTGATGATCTTCGATACCTTCAGGTGCTATTTTCATTAATGTAATTTTTTATGCAAGCTCAAATGCGAGCTTCTGCATGTTTAATGATTTCTGAATTTTCTCATTGCTTAAAATGGAAACAAACCAGTCATGCAGTTCTACTGTTGCTGTGCTGTATCATATCTGACAATGTAATAACGTACTCACTATCAGTCTTGCCTCAGTTCTAATTCTAGGTTCCAGATTTGTAGTTCTCCATAATTTCTGATAATCTGAGACTGAAACAATCCCTACACCATTATTCTGCTTTGCTGAAAGAAATACACCTTGCTTTCTGCAGCAGTTTAAGATTTGCTAGCATATATTTTAGAACCCATTGCAGTTAAAAAAATCAAACACGAGGAAATCTGCAGATGCTGGAAATTCAAACAACAACACACACAAAATGCTGGTAGAACACAGCAGGCTAGGCAGCATCTATAGGGAGAAGCGCTAAGGGTCTCGGCCCGAAACGTCGACAGCGCTTCTCCCTATAGATGCTGCCTAGTGTTACGAATGTGCCACAGCTCTGAGGGGCCGAAGGATGCGGGGTAGCCCCCTCCTTTGTGAGAATCGCAAGATCACTATTAAGTCAGTTCAGGGGACACAGGAAATGAGAGAAAGACATGCAGAATCCACAAAAGGGTTGGAATGTGTCCTGGCCTCCGAAAGGCGGACCTATTGATACCGGCTATTGTCTCTTGGAGACGGACTTGTGTATTGCATCCTGCACGATGCATCGAAGCCCCCCCCCCCCCCCCAGGCAATGAACCGAGGGGGAGGTTGGTGGAGGGATTGCATCATCCCAACCTGATCGACATCTGTGACCCTGTGAGTCAGGATAAAAAGAGGGTCTGGGGGAACAGCCCCTCAGACGCACCAGAAGAAACGCTAGCGATCCCGTAATAGTGAAAGCCGGTGGAAGGCCACGTGCGTCCGCTTCCATTTGCCCCGGAATCGGTGGCCTTTGCCATGGAAAAATGGTTTTTAGCTAACAACGGGGAACTCAACTCCCAACGACTCTCGAAGGTTTGACATCATAAAAGGAATGGGCAAGTTTTAACCCATCTTTCTCTCCAACCAAAGGCTGCAGCCTACAGCTTGACTGAACTAAAGTGACTTTTATATTTCCATCGGACAATACATTATCCCCTAGACAACGATAGAGCTATTTCTTATTGATTATTATTATACCCGCGCTTTTAGGTTTAGTATTGACGACGTATATTATCTGTGTGTTTGCATTGATATTATTTTTGTGTATTTCTATCAATAAATACTGTTAAAAATAGTACCATCAGACTTCAACGGACCTCTCTATCTTTGCTGGTAAGTGACCCAGTTATGGGGTACATAACAACTTGGGGTTCTCGTCTCGGGATTTGACACCAAATTGGGAGGCCAGTGAATCGGGCTTGTAAGTCCAAGCTTGGATCTGGTTACGCAGGTAGCCAGACAGGAAACCAGCAAAGATGGACGTGGGTGAATTTATAGAAAACCCGACTCTGGAGGCGCTAGAGGCGGCCACCAAATCAGACTTGATAAATTTGGCGAAGGGGTTAAACCTCGCAGAGGTGAGGTTGTCAATGAAAAAGTGGGAGGTGCGAAGGGCCATAACCCAGTATTATATTGGGAAGAATGTGTTTACAGCTGAGGTATTGGAAAATATCCCTGAAAAGGTACCAGCTAGTGGGACGGCTCAGTTAGAGTTGGAGAAATTAAGGTTCGAACATGCAATTAGGTTAAAGCAGCTGGAAGTAGCTGAGAAGGAGAAAGAAAGGGCCGACAAACAAAGGGAGCATGAGCTCCAGCTAAAGGAGTTAGAGCAGGACAGAGCTGAGAAGCAAAGAGAGCATGAACTTCAGTTAAAACAGCTGGAAGCAGCTGAGAAGGAGAAAGAAAGAGCTGAGAAAGAGAGGGAAAGAGCTGAGAAAGAGAAGGAAAGGGCCGAGAAGGAGAGGGAGACAGAGGTCCCGCCGGGAGCTAGTGGTAAGATTGAGGGGGAAAGGCAAGACGGCCAGAGATTTCCGGGCTTGACCTGTTTTAATTGTGGAAAGGGGGGCATATTGCATCTAGGTGCTTTGCTCCAAAGAAAGAGACAGGAAAAGGGAAAGCAGCAGTCCCTATCGGATGTGCTGTGGTAATCAGTAAATCGACAAGAGAGCCCTGGGTAGACAGAGTACGAGAAGAGTCTGAGACTTGTATGTCAAACGGAACCGTGTCTGTGAGGGAGGGAGGCACCCCAGTTCCAGTACGGATCTGGAGAGACACGGGGGCTGAGCTGTCGTTGATCAGCAGTAATGTATTAGATTTTGGTCGCATGACGGGAATGGTAGCTGTGAAAGGAATAGGCAAAGGGACGGAAATGGTGCCCTTGCATAGGGTCATTATGAATTGTGAGCTAGTCTCTGGACCAGTTGAAATGGGGGTGCGATCAGAATTCCTGAGAACTGACGCGGACGTCCTTCTGGGTAACGATTTAGCCGGTGGTAAGGTTTGGTCAGCAATGACGCTGACGAGCCGGCCGGTGAGCGTTGCAGCCTCGCCCCTAGCATCCAAGATCTATCCCGCATGCACGGTCATTCGCAGCATGTCGAGAAAGGCAGCTGAGAACGAGAGCAGTTTAAATCTGGCCAGTATCGATTTGGCCGAGACATTTTTACTGACCCTGTACCACGAGGGTTTAGAGGGTGGTAAAACGAAGAGTAGTAAAGTGAAAGAGAGTAAGGGAGAGGAGGTAGACCTACCCTTAGTGAGGAGAAAAGTTCTAGAGGCAGGAGATAAAGATGAGAAACAGATAGAGCTGTTAAAAGGTTCAGAATTGGACATGGATGATCTGTCGGGTTTGGCAGAACTGTTTGAAGAAGTTGAAAATTCTAAAGGTGTTCCCGATAATGAAATGAGGGCAGTCCTAGATGAAAAGGGTGCCCTTACCTTGAAGAAGTCTGCTGGGTTGGCAGATGAGGCTGTTTCAGCCCGCGGGATTGAGTTTACTCCGGAAGGGAGTTGCCCAGAGAGTAGCTGGGAGGATCAGGGGAATTTAGAATTTGAACAGGGTACGGGTACTGAAAGCCTGGAAGAGGCAAATGTCCCATTTGAGTGTGTCCAAGATGTGGATGCACGTGGTACTGAACCTAGTAATGAAGCTCAGAAAAAGTCTGAGGTATTTGATTCAGTTGACAAGGAAGGCAGTCCTTGTGGGTCAGATAGACTTGGTTCAGCGAAGAAAGGGTTAACCTTGGTAATAGTGGGAAGTGAGAGTTCCCAGGTGTTTGTGCTCAAAGGTGTGTTAAAAGTTAATGCGGAGATCAAAAGTGGGGAGATGAATATTATCATTGAAGAAAATGGGAAATATGTAGTTCCCAAATCGAATGAAGAAAATTTAAAACCCGCGGATCACTTACAGGTTGAGTTGGAAGATGACGGGGCCCCCCCATGCTATTGTTATTCCAGAGTGTGGTGTGAAAAGGCAGAATTTGAAATGCTGCTTGAACAAAGAGTTCGAACTTAAAACTAATAGCCTGAAGGGTCCTGAAGAGAAAGCTAGCCACTTGCATAAAATTAAAGAATTGGGTGGAAATTCAGAAGATGGTCTAAGTTTGGGACACAGTGTTGATAAAATAACTCCTATGAAAGAAGCGGGCAAAAGCCTATTTCGCCAGGGTACCCAAGCTCCCCACATGGGAACTAACCGGAAAAGAGGTGAGGGTTAATGGGGACGCCATTTTTAAATAGCAGAAACCGGTTTTAAGGGATTTCGACAAAGCCTGTGAATAATAAAAGACAACCCCCATGGAAGCCTGCCTGTTGAGCTTGAAAGCAACATAAAGATTAGTATTTGCGTGAACTGTTGTAGTATACCCGTAAGCTAAGATCACAACTCTTTAGTTTTGTTGGCTAAAGAAAAATATGAAAAATAAAAACAGGAGGTTATTGAGTTGGAGTCTGATGCTGCAAGAGTTCGATATTAAGATACATCATATTAAAGGAAGTGATAAGGTGCTCGTGGACTGTTTATCTAGATGCTGAATTGAATGTATAACTGTATTACTCTGTAGTGAAAAGAAAAGCTTTTGTATTGTGTTAGATTCTAAAATCCTGTAAGACTCTGTACTACTTCGTTTTCACCGCTGGTGAAAACGCTTTGAAGAAAGGGGGTGTTACAAATGTGCCACAGCTCTGAGGGGCCGAAAGGTGTGGGGTAGCCCCCTCCTTTGTGAGAATCGTAAGATCACTATTAAGTCAGTTCAGGGGACACAGGAAATGAGAGAAAGACATGCAGAATCCACAAAAGGGTTGGAATGTGTCCTGGCCTCCGAAAGGCGGACCCATTGATACCGGTTATTGTCTCTTGGAGACGGACTTGTGTATTGCATTCTGCACGATGCATCGAAGCCCCCCCCCCCAGGCAATGAACCGAGGGGGTGGTTGGTGGAGGGATTGCATCATCCCAACCTGATTGACATCTGTGACCCTGTGAGTCAGGATAAAAAGAGGGTCTGTGGGAACAGCCCCTCAGACGCACCAGAAGAAACGCTAGCGATCCCGTAATAGCGAAAGCCGGTGGAAGGCCACGTGCGTCCGCTTCCATTTGCCCCAGAATCGGTGGCCTTTGCCACGGAAAAACAGTTTTTAGCTAACAATGGGGAACTCAACTCCCAACGACTCTCGAAGGATTGACATCATAAAAGGAATGGGCAAGTTTTAACCCGTCTTTCTCTCCAACCAAAGGCTGCAGCCTACAGCTTGACTGAACTAAAGTGACTTTTATATTTCCATTGGACAATACATTATTCCCTAGACAACGATAGAGCTATTTCTTATTGATTATTATTATACCCGCACTTTTAGGTTTAGTATTGACGATGTATATTATCTGTGTGTTTGCATTGATATTATTTTTGTGTATTTCTATCAATAAATACTGTTAAAAATAGTACCATCAGATTTCAACGGACCTCTCTATCTTTGCTGGTAAGTGACCCTGTTACGGGGTACATAACACTAGCCTGCTGTGTTCTACCAGCATTTTGTGTGTGTTGCAGTTAAAAAAAATGGTTTTTTTTTGTGTTTTCACATGAAATCATTTTGTTCAGACATATTTTCACCATTATCACTAATTCAGGAGGTATTGAACATCTTCATTGATCACAATATTCAAAATACATTTGGATAAGTACAAGGTTAAGAACGGTTTAGAGGACGGGTTCCCAGACTGGGGTCCATGGACCACTTGCTTAATGGTATTGGTTCATGGCATAAAAAAAGGTTTGAAACCCCTGGTTTAGAGGGATAGGGTCAAATGAGGGCAAATGGGACTAACTTAGTGGGCACCATGGTTGGTATGGACAAAATGGGCCAAAGGGCCTGTTTCCAAAATGTCTTACTTTATGACTCTATGACATTTATCTTATAAATTAATTGATAGACTCAGTGGGCACATGGACCCATCTGTGTCATGCAGCTGTTTTGACCTCCAGCTTGTTCATGGCTTTCAAAGTTCAATGGATGAAGTAAGGAACAAGCTGGCATGCACATGGATACCGGAAGGCCTTCTCTGTAGGACAATCTCCCCCATTGGTATTTTGGATGCAGTTTAGGTTTCAATAAAGAATAGGTTTGGTGCTGAAGTAGACACTTGCCCTGTGTTAAGTTCCCTAAATGTGAATCAAACTTTGTTTTTGCAATTAACTTCTATTGAATGAATTGGACCCAAGTATCAGAAGTGAATTCCAATGTGCATATGTTACAATTATTCCATGCTTAGTTTACACTGCAGTAGGTGAATTTCAAACAAGATATTCAACCAACAGAAGAGATCCTCTCATGATCATCAATAACTCCCTTTTATTATCATTGTTGTATTTACAGTACACATCGCCTAAACCTTAGGGGCACACAGTCATCCAACTACACACATGCAAGTATCTTCACTCAGTAGGAATAAAGGAAGGGGTATCTTTAAGAAAGGCAGAATAATTTGAACTATTTATACACATGTTTGCTGGTAAAATGCTGACTAGTCATCACTACTAGAAATTTAATGCATGATGCTAATAGTTGACATGCATGTCCTTGCTCAGATCTTGAACTCTGGGGATCAAGGATGAAAATAATTGCTTCAATTGCTTGATATCTTGTTCCCACTGGCATGCAGAATTATAATAAATGCAATGTCCTGGAATACATTTCTGTAGTTACTGTATGTTAGAGAGATATGAAACAGAGTTATCTCTTGGACACTTTAAAAACTACAGAATGCATAATGAGGGTAATATCATGGTTGAAATATCATAGCTTGAAGAAGAGATCTACAAACAGTCAGAAAGCACTGATAATTACAAAAGGAAAATAAGTTATTTGAAAGGCGTTTATGAAAATGTGAAGGAAAACTGAGAGAAATATGTAACATTATGATGCATTTGACCCATTTTGCATAATTGCCTGAAATAAGCATTATTCTTTGCATCATATATTAAGACTGAATCACTCTCCAACTATTTTTCTTTGGAAGGAGCACCTGACATGAAAGTCCAAAAACTACAGCGACGTTGTAGTCTTCATAAAGCTAATGAATTTTCTGTGTGCATAACCTTCAGAGCTACATAGAGCAGTCAGTCAGAGGACTCACAGTGGGCAGCACAAAACAAGGTCAAAGTCAAAGTTAATTTATTATCAAAGTATGTAAATGTCATCATACACATAGTGGCCACTGTATTAGGTACAGCTGTTCATTTATGCAAGTATCTGATCAGCCAATCATGTGGCAGCAACTCAATGCATAAAAGCATACAGACATGATTAAGAGGTTCAGTTGTTCAGACCAAGCATCAGAATGGGGAAGAAATGTGATCAAAGTGACTTTGACCCCCTGGATAACTGTTGGTGCCAGATGGGTTGCTTTGAGTATCTCAGAAACCAAAGATCCCTGGAGATTTTCACATTAAACAGCCTCTAAAGTTTACAAAAAAACATCCAGTCAGTGGCAGTTCTGTGGGCAAAAATGCCTTTTTAATGAAAGAGGTCAGAGGTGAATGGTTAGATTGGTTAAAGCTGATAGGAAGTAAACAATAACTCACAGTGCATGATGACATACACGTGCTTTATATGTGTTTCAGTTTATGGCTCCTCGTCTGAATTTATGGAATTTGTTACCACAGGCAGTTGCAGAGGTCAGGTCATTGGGTGTGTTTAAGGTAGATTTTGAAAGGTTCCTGATTAGACACAGCATCAAAGGTTACGGAGAGAAGGCTGGGGAGTGGGCCTGAGAAGGGGAAAATAGGATCAGCTATGAATAAATGGCGGAACAGACTCGATGGGCCAAATGGCCTAAATCTGTTCCTATGTCTTATGGTCTTGTGGTTTAACTATAAAATGTTTAGGTTCTGTGAACTTACCCAGAAGTTTGCCTTTTCTGAACATTAGTACAACTCAACTGAAGTATTATTTACTTTCAGCAGCTTGCAAGTAAAAATAGAATCAATTACATAGAGTTAATACCTCTTAACAAAGTTTGAAGCAATTGTTTGGACAAATGTGGTATGGAGCTTTGTGCACAGCTGCCTAACAAAAAATATTAATAACTGGAACGTGTAAAGCATTTGACTGCTAGTATGGAAGCAATTCCTGCATGCTGACTTTTCTGTCAGAAAAAAAAAACAGAAACAGAATAAAATACACAAGCTCATATATAAACTTCTTTAATTTTGTGAGATCTGTTTAACTTATTTGCAGACACAATATAAAACCATGTCAGCTGGAAAACAGCAACCAAGTGGTATTTTGAGAAAAAAAGATTATATTATCTGACTCGGGTCAGAGAAGTTATAGGATCAATTACTGTACATGGATTTGACAGATTTGCAGATTTATAATACAGCTAATTGCAAAAGTGGCAGAATGAAGAATTGTTGCTTTCAATCATTCCATCTGCTGGAATAAGAATTGTACCATTTATTTCCATTTCCTGGTCAACTTAAAAATGTTGCCAAAGGAAAAGACCATAAGATATAAGAGCAGAATGAGGCCGTTTGGCCCATCGAGTCTGCTTCACCACTCAATCATGGCTGATTTTCTCCCCTCCTCAGCCCCACCTCCCGACCTTCTTTCCATAACTTTTGATGCTGTGTCCAATCAAGAACCTATCGATAAAACCTTAAATACACCCAATGACCTGACCTCCACAGCTGCCTGTGTTAACAAATTCACCACCCTCTGGCTAAAGAACTTGCTCTGCATCTCCGTTTTAAATGGATGCCCCTTTATCCCGAGGCTGTGCCCTCTTGTCCTAGACTCCCCCACCATGGGAAGCATCTATTCCACATCAACTCTGTCTAGGCCTTTCAACATTTGATAATTTTCAATGAGATCCCGTCTCATCCTTCTAAATTTCAGCGAGTACAGACCCAGAGCCATCAAATGTTCCTTTTATGATAACTCTTTCATTCCTGGAATCATCCTTGTGAACCTCCTCTGAGCCCTCTCCAAAGCCAGCACATCTTTTCTTAGATGAGGAGCCCTAAACTGCTCACAGTACTCAAGGTGAGGCCTCAGCAGTGCCTTATAAAGCCTCAGCATCACATCCCTGCTCTTGTATTCTAGACCTCTCAAAATGAATGCTAACATTGCATTTGCCTTCCTCACCACCAACTCTACCTACAAGTTAACCTTTAGGGTGTTCTGCATAAGGACTCTTAAGTCCCTTTGTATCTCAGATTTTTGGATTTTCTCCGCATTTAGGAAATAGTCTGCACATTTATTTCTATTACCAAAGTGTATGACCATGCATTTTCCAATATTGTATTTCATTTGCCATTTTCTTGCCCATTCTTCTAATCTGTCCAAATCCTTCTGCAGCCTCTCTGTTTCCTCAACACTACCTGCCCCTCCACCAATCTTTGTATCATCTGCAAACTTAGCAACAAAGCCATCTATTCCATCATCTAAATCATTTATATACAGCATAAAAAGAAGTGGTCCCAACGCCAACCCCTGCAGAACACCACTAGTCACTGGCAACCAATCAGAAAAGGATCTCTTTCTTCTCACTTGCTGCCTCCTATCAATCAGCTATTGCTCTAACCATGCTAGCAATTTTCCTGTAATACCATGAGCTTTTAACCTGGTAAGCAGGCTCATGTGTGGCACCTTGTCAAAGGCCTTCAGAAAATCCAAATATACATCATCCACTGCATCCCCTTTTTTATCCTACTTGCAATCTCCTCAACGAATTCCAACAGGTTTGTCAGGCATGATTTTCCCTTAAGGAAACCATGGCAACTTTGTCCTATCCTGTCCTCTGTCACCAAGTATTTCATAATCACTGCGTTCAGGTTAATTGGTCTATAATTTCCTTTCCGCCTTCCTTCCTCCTTTCTTAAAGAGTGGAGTGAGAATTGCAATTTCCCAGTCCTCCGGCACCATGTCAGAGTCCAATAATTCTTGAAATATCATTACTAATGCCTCCACAATCTTTACTACTACCTCTTTCAGAACCCAGTTATATGATTATTACAGATAAATCAAGAATTTCTATATTTCTTTCAGGAACACCCACTTAAATCTGTTTCAGACATTTCACACAGTTCTTTTCGGTATGACCACAAATGGTCTTTTCATTACATGTGCCTGAAATATTTTGTTAAGCAGCAAGAAATTATTAACTGTCAGAGTAACCTTACATCTTCAGTTGTATAGATCATATTAGAACAGAGTTGATAGAATTAGTAATAAAAAATATTTGCTTCCAAAGAATTATCATTTAATACTAAATATTTCCAAAGAAAAAAATTACCCTTGGGAAAATAAGGAAATTACTAAGTAGTTTATGTAAGACTTTAGGTAAGACATAATAAGGCAGAACTTTGTTAGTTTTGCTTCTAGCAGCATCAGGATATACACTGCTCTTGAAATCTGTTTCCATTAACATTGAATTACGACAATGGATTACAATACACTGCTTTTACTATGTTGCCATCTTGCCTGTCATTTATTGCATCTGGTGTCCCTGATGCAGCCTCCTGAATCCTGATGCAGATTGGTAGATAGATAGATAGATAGATAGATAGATACTTTATTCATCCCCATGGGGAAATTCAGCATTTTTTTCCAATGTCCCATACACTTGTTGTAGCAAAAACTCATTACATACAATACAATACTTAACTCAGTAATAATATGATATGCATCTAAATCACTAGCTCAAAAAGCATTAATAATAGCTTTAAAAAGTTCTTAAGTCCTGGCAGTTGAATTGTAAAGCCTAATGGCATTGGGGAGTATTGACCTCTTCATCCTGTCTGAGGAGCATTGCATCGACAGTAACCTGTCGCTGAAACTGCTTCTCTGTCTCTGGATGGTGCTATGTAGAGGATGTTCAGGGTTTTCCATAATTGACCGTAGCCTACTCAGCGCCCTTCGCTCAGCTACCGATGTTAAACTCTCCAGTACTTTGCCCACGACAGAGCCCGCCTTCCTTATCAGCTTATTAAGACGTGAGGCGTCCTTCTTCTTAATGCTTCCTCCCCAACACGCCACCACAAAGAAGAGGGCGCTCTCAACAACTGACCTATAGAACATCTTCAGCATCTCACTGCGGACATTGAATGACGCCAACCTTCTAAGGAAGTACAGTCGACTCTGTGCCTTCCTGCACAAGGCATCTGTGTTGGCAGTCCAGTCTAGCTTCTCGTCCAACTGTACTCCCAGATACTTGTAGGTCTTAACCTGCTCCACACACTCTCCATTAATGATCACTGGCTCCATGTGAGTCCTAGATCTCCTAAAGTCCACCACCATCTCCTTGGTCTTGGTGACATTGAGACGCAGGTAGTTTGAGTTGCACCATATCACAAAGTCCTGTATCAGTTTCCTATACTCCTCCTCCTGTCCATTCCTGACACACCCCACTATGGCCGTGTCATCAGCGAACTTCTGCACATGGCAGGACTCCGAGTTATATTGGAAGTCAGATGTGTACAGGGTGAACAGGACCGGAGAGAGTACGGTTCCCTGTGGCGCTCCTGTGCTGCTGACCACTGTGTCAGACCTACAGTCTCCCAACCGCACATACTGAGGTCTATCTGTCAAGTAGTCCACTATCCAATCCACCATCATCAATACCTTTGCTCTTTCTGCTGTAATAGCCAGGACCTTGCAGTGGCTCGCTTTCTCCCTCTGGTTCCCATCTCCTTTCCTTAATCTCATAGTCTACTGTCTTCTCTAACTAATTCAATCCTTTTCAGCCCTTTTACATTTCCACCTATCACATTCCAGCTTCTCACATCATTCCCACTCTCCTCTACCCCCACCTACCTAACTTCCTCCTTTCACCTGGATTTACCCCTCACCCACCAGCTTATACTCCTTCCCTTCCATGCAGCCTGTTGTTCTGGATTCTGCATTATTTCTTTCCAGTCCTGATTAAGGGTATTGGCTCAAAATATTTACTGTTGATTTGCCACCATAGGTTCTATCTGACCTGCTGAGTTCTTCCAGTACATTTTTTGTGATTTTTATGCTTTAATTTTAGAGTTTAAGCACCTGCAGTTTTTGTTTTACATTTTCATTTGTAAGATGAAGCAGAAACATGTAAGGCATTTGGGAAGCAGATATGTCGATAGATCAGTATCCCGTATTTTCCTTGTCCATATTTATTTTTAGGGTATGAAATAAATTTGGCAATGCACCCATGCAAGTTCTTCATTTTAATTGTGCAGTGACATAAATTGGATCAAACACTATTACAGCACAGTTCGGAGTTCATTTCCAACACTGTCTGTAGGAGATTATATGTCCTCCTTGTGGAACACATGGGTTTCCTCTGGCCCCTCTGGTTACCTCCCACATTCCAAAGACGTGCCAGTTAGAAGGTTAATTGGTCATTGTAAATTGTCCTGTGATTAGGCTATAGTGAAATAGGTGGGTTGCTGTGCATTGTGACTCGTTGAGCCGTGCTGTTATCTCCAAATAGATAAAATCTGGGATTCAATGCTATATATATACATGTGTATTGAATATGACAACAAAGTAGTAAATGTGATGTGGACAGCTTAGTGGTTAGACATAACATGGTGGGTTCTGCAAAATTCTAAGCTGTTGCAATGATGATAAGGCTATAGCAAAGTTTCAATAATCTCTTCATATCCTTTAGCACATCAGAAACTATTTTTCTGTGATCATAAAACTGCTTTCTCTTCCTTCAGAAGCCAGGTGGCCAACCCTGTCAAAACAAGGATAGAAGAACTTGGGGAAGAGGCACCAGGCCATCCTAAAAATCAGGCACTAGCTTGCTAAAGGCAATTATCAAATCTGTCAAAACCTTTGAATGTTTCTGCATATCTGTATTCGTAACATTGCAAAACAATTAAAGATCAATTAAACTTTTACAAAACTTTAACTACTGAGTGACATCATCCATCAAGTTCATGCTGCTGAATATACTTAGGTCATTAACAGCTCTGGAATAAAGACACAATAAGCAAGTGCAAAAAAAATCCAAAAATAATCGCACAAGCAAAGGAAGTTTTTTTTTAAAGGTTCAGTCTATCCGAATTGGGAATTGCTGTATGCAATTAAACAGCTAATGGGAGAGCAGACTGCAGAAGAAACTTCAACAGGCTTCTGTCACTCTTCTCCCCCCCTCAATTCTATCCCGACTTTTCCAGGATTAAAGTGAGGCATGTCAAAAGATGACAATTTTAATATACGAGTTCTATCTTCTTACTATTGTATATCAACCTGTTACCAAGGCTGAGAACAGGTTTCACTTTCTGGCTATCTCGAACAATTGTGACCCAATCACACATAACTTTCTATGGCCTGACGTTATCTCTGGTTTGAAGATGGAACCATTCACTTCCAGTTTAATGGGGCAATTTCTGGTTTAAGATGGCGCTCCTGAGGATGAGAGACAAACTGCTGGCAGTTTCCAAAGAAAGAAATCCAACCAATTACTTTATTAATAACACTTTTTCTTTTAAAAAAATATGGTAGATGAGCACTGCAAACAATGAAGAGAAAAGCAAAGGCAAGGCTGGCTCAAAGGCTGAGGCATGCGTGTGCGAGTGAGATTGAGGCATATTTGAGGTTGGAATGAGGTCAAGGCATGCTCCAGATGGAGCTGGGGTGTGCAAAGTGGATAAAAGTCTGAGTGGAGGAGTTTCAGAGCCCATCAACCTAAATGAGAGTGAGGTTTGATCAATCTAAGCGCTGGGCCGATTTGGAAATGTCGGGTACAGGCCAAAACGTGGCAGCAAGGTCCAGGCTTAGAGTGTATCGATGCAACAGGGCCTGGGTCTTTGAGTGAGGAACAACCTGATATTTGGGCGATTGAAACACTGGGCCAGATGGATTGAACAGGCAGTGTGTCATCCCCGAGGCAAGGGTCACGCCAGCTCTCTGCTTTGTGACGTTCGCTCCACTCTTTGCTACACCGAGGCTGAGGCTGTGGGCCTGCTCCGGCTGCTCCAAGCTTCCTGTCTATGGACAAACTTCCAGTCTGAATGCTGTTTACTTATACGATTTGTTTTTTTTCTCTCCCTCTGTGAAATGGGTGTTTGTTGGATTTTTAAAAATAGTGTTTTGGGTTTCTTGTTTCGTGGCTGCCTGTAAGGAGACAAAGCTCAAGGTTATATAATGTATACGTGCTTTGATAATGAATGTACTTTGAACGTTGGATGAATGGAATATTGAGTGAGGATTACCTCTTATTTCTAGTCAAATTCGGGCAAGGTTTACTCTATATCCCCAGCATGTTAATGCTGGCACTGGGTGGTCTTAAGAGAATGTGTTCAATTTGTCTGCACTCACATCCCTCATCTTGTTAAGAACAACAATCTATTGCCATTGACCATTAAATCCTTTCGGGTATGAGCTCAATTCATGATTCAGAACTGAATCAATACTCATCTTAAAATACAGCTTTGTAGCTTTAGAAATTACAAATGGATTCTTTGATTGTCTTCAGAATCACTGCTGCCATTCTAATTGCATTCTCCAGAAATGTTTATGTCCAATTTCATATTATTCTGGATAGCACATTCACTGGCTTCACTTGAAATGAATTTGATACTATTTTTGCTGTAGGTTCATAAAACTGTCTTATTTAACATGACTAAGTATCGTGAACTACAGCAAGAGAACACGTTATTTTAACCATTCCACTACCTTCCTCTTTCTGCTATTGGCTTTAATCTAAACCAAATAGGCCCAAGCATTTAAATGGAATGGTAAATTAGCGATATAAAAATATTGGAAAATCTGCAGTCACCTTTTGGAAGCATGTGAAGATTATTATTTAAATAATAAGATTTCCATGTTCGATACATTTTGATGTTAATTTACCTGGGATTAAGAATGAGGACAGAAGTGAATTTAAGTTAATTTGGAGTTTCAGAATAATAATCATGAGATTTTCTGAAAGTTTGTTTTTATTATGTTAAGCATTATGACACAGACCAACTATGTAAAACTTAGAGAAATGTTCAATAATAATTGAAAAAATACATAACGTGAAATGGTAAAAGAAAAAAAAAACAAAATGCTGCAGGAAGTCAGCAGGTCAGGCAACAGAGAGATAGATCTGCCTCTTGGTCCGAATAAAGTGTCTCAATCCAAAAGTCACCTCTCCAGATGCTGCCTGACCTGCTAAGTTCTTCTAGCATTTTGCATTTGTGCTCCAGATTCCAGCACCTGCAGTCTCTTATGTCTTATGCCACTAGCATTGTAATGGCTTAATTGGTTTTTAATTTTTAAAAATGTTTTGAATATCACAGATATTTAGAAACATTCTTAGATTTCAACAGGTTTAACAAATATGTCAAAAGCAACTTAGACAATTGTCAAAGCTGTTTTGAACTTGTTCTTGGGCAGGACTTAGCCAAGATACTCATGAGACCATAAGACCATAAGGAGCAAAATTAGGTCATTTGGCCAACTGAATCTGCTCCAATATTTCATCTTGGCTGATCCATTTTCTCTCTTATCCCAATCTCTTGCCTTCTCCCCATATTCTTTCACACTCTGAATAATCAAGAATCTATCAACCTCTGCATTAAATATACCCAATGATTTGTCGCCTGTGGCAACAAATTCCACAGATTCACCACACTGTGGCTAAAATTCCTCCTCATCATTGTTCTAAATAGATGTATTCTGTCCTCTGGACTTACTCTCCCACCATATGAAACATCCTCTCCATGTCCTCTCTATTGAGGCCTTTTAAAATTCGATAGGTTTTAATGAGGTCATCTTTCATTCTTCCAAATTCCAAAGAGTAGAGACCCAGAGCCATTAAACGCCCCCCATATGACAGGACCTTTAATACCAGAATCATTTTCGTGAAGCTCCTTTGAACCGTCTCCAATGTAAGCACGCCCTCATGCTCAGGTTATTTCATTTATGATATTAGATATTTTGTCATTAAATGCCTCAGTACTAAGAATTTGGATGCCATAATCTATCCAAGGAGCAGGGTATGCTTCTTGATGCATAGATCACCAAATGCAAAGTCAAAGTTGAGTTTATTGTCATTTACATTAGTACAGGTATGCACAGATGCAATGAAAACTTCATTGCAGCAGCATCATAGGCATATAACATACCATAAGGGCACCCACAAGAAAAAAAGTATAAATTAATCATAAATTATACACAGGTTTTACATCTACATTCAATTAGAAGAAAAAAATCTAAGTCCATTTTAGTGCAAGATGTGCAAAGTGATTATAGAGTTTCTAAACTGCAGGGTTTTGCTGATTGGTATAAGAACCAAATAGTTAAAGGGAAGTGGTTGATCTTGAACCAGATGGTGTGGGATTTTTATATCTCCTGCCCAATGTTTGCTGCAAAAACTTGGTATGGCCTGAAAGGTAGGAATCTTAGATAATTGATGCTGCCTTCTTGAAACCATGATTTATGTGGTTACTATCAATGGTGGAGAGGGCTGTGTCCATTATGTATTTGGCAGAGTCCACTACTCTCTGCAGCTACTTATGTCCCCATTCATTCAAATCATAATGATGTAACCAGTCAGGATACTTTCAACAGTACACCTGCAGAACAGTACATAGAACATAGTACGGCACAGGAACAGGACCTTTGGCCAACAATGATGTACTGAAGCAATTAAATTAGTAATCAAAGGGCTAACTAAATTAATCTCTTCTGCCTACACAATGTCCATATCCTTTCATTTTTCTCATATTCATGTGCCTATCTAAATTTCTCCTTAAAGACTCTAATATTTCCACCTCAACCACCACCTTAGGCAATGCATTCCATGTATTCATTACTATCTGTGTAAAAAATTTGCACCTCACTTCACCTTACACCTCACATTACACCTCTCACCTTAAATGCATGCCCTCTGGTATTGGATATTTCAAATTTTGGAAAAAGGTATTGTCTTTCTACTCTATCTATGCCTCTCATAATCTTAGAAACCTCAATCAAATCTCACCTTGGCCTCTGCCGTTCTAGAGAAAACAACCCGAGCTTGCCCAACCTCTCATGATAGCACATGCCCTCTAATCCAGGCAAACCTCTTCTGCACCTTCTCCAAAGTCTCGACATTCTTCCTATAGTGGGGAGACCAGAACTGTATGCAATACAGTATTCCAGATGCAGCCTAACAAGAGTTTTATAAAGCTGCAGCATAATTTCCTGAAATTTGCATTCAGTCGCTTAACTAATAAAGGCAAGCATGTTACATGGCTTCTTAACCACCCCATAAACCCGTGTAGCCACTTACAGAAAGCTATAAATATAGGCCCCAAGATCCCTCTGCTCATCAACTCTGTTAATAATCTTGCCCTTAACAGTGTACCCACTTTCACCCAGAGAGTTGTGGATCTGTGGAACGGTCTGCCTCAGATGGCAGTGGAGGCCAATTCTCTGGATGCTTTCAAGAAAGAGTTAGATAGAGCGCTTAAAGATAGCGGAGTCAAGGGATATGGGGAGAAGGCAGGAACGGGGTTCTGATTGTAGATGATTAGCCATGATCACATTGAATGGCAGTGCTGGCTCGAAGGGCTGAATGGCCTACTCCTGCACCTATTGTCTATTGTCTATTACTGTATCTTTACATTTGACCCACCAAGGTGCAAAACATTACAATAGGCCGAATTAAACATCATCTGCCATTTCTCCACCCAAGTCTGCTACTGATTTATATTCCATTGTATTCTTTGCCAATCTTCTACGCTACCCACAACACCACTAATCTTCATTATCATCTACTAGCTTACTATCGTTACATCTATGTTTTTGTCCAGTTTGTTTATATACATCACTAACAGCAGAGGCCCCAGCACAAATTCTTATGGAACACCACTAATCACAGACCTCCAGCTGGAATAATTCCCTTCCAGCATCACCCTCTGTCTTCCATGGGCAAGCAAGTACTGAATCCAAACAGCCCATTCACCATGGATCTTAATCTTCTGGATGAACCTCCCATGAGGGACCTTGTGAAACTTCTTATGAAAATCCATGTAGACAGCATCCTCAGATTTACCTTCATTTATCACCCTCATTACCTCATCAAAACTCTCAATCAAGTTAGTAAGTCTTGACTTGCCCCACACAAAGGGATGCTGGCTCTCCTTAATTAGGCCATGGTTTTCCAAAAGCTCCTAAAGCCTATCCCTAAGAATTCTCTCCAGTAACTTCCCTACCACTGACATGATACTCACCAGACTATAGCTTCCAGGATTATCGCTGGTTTCCTTCTTGAATAATGGAACAACATTAGCCCTCACAAGTCCTCCAGGACTTCACCTCTGGTTAGAGAGGACATAATGATATTGGTTAAGACCCCAGAAATCTCTTCTCTTGCCTCTCTTAATAACATAGGGTATATTTTATCAGGCCCTGGGAACTTATTCACTGTAATGCTCTTTAAGAGGCACAAAACTATCTGCTCCTTTACCTCAAAATGTCCTAGCATATCAATATCCTCGCCACTGATCTCCCTATCCTCCATGTCCTTCTCCTTGGTAAATACTAATGTAAAGTACTCATTAGGGACCTCACCACACCCTCTGCATCTAAACAAATGTTCCCCTCTTAATCTTTGAGTGGTCCTACACTCTCCCTGGTTATCTTCTTTATGTATGTATAGACTGATTTGGGATTCCCTTTAATCCTATTTGCCAAGGACTTTTCTTAGCACCTCCTCTTTTCCTAATCACTTCTTGAGTTCCTTTCTGGCTTCTTTACAATCCTTAAGGGGTCTGCTTGATTCTAACTTCCTAAGCCTTAAATACTTTTCCTTTTTCTACTTGACTAAATGCATCACCTCTCTCGACATCCAAGGTTCTCTTACCTTACATTTTTGTCCTTTCTTCTTACAGGAACATACCTGTCCTGTAATATGTGCAGTTGGTCTTGAAATTAGAGAATTCAATGACAAGCTGAACCTCCTTAACCTTGTAAAAAAAGTGAAGACACTGGTGCACTTTCCTTATGATTGCATTTGTCTGCTGGGCCCAGGACAGATCATCCAACATTGATTTGGGAAAAAACGATGGTTTGTGATCAGAAAATGTGAGCTATTTAATGCAATTCATAAACATAAGTTTAGATTGAGTGAATAGTCAGCATCTTAAAACATTGGTTTTGTTGCATGGAGAATGTAACAATTATTGAGGTGCTTAATCAATTAAAGCAAATGTCTTGGTGTAGATAGCTATTTATAGGGAAGTTGTCCTGATGATATCTGAGGAAGGAGAGATATAAAAAGACCCAGAGGAACAGGATAAGAGTACAAATGAACAGAAATATAGGACAGTAACCTGAGTTTAGTGTTTCATGATCAATCCATCTTTGCAACGTCAAGTATCATTTCTGACAAACCTAATATTAATGGCCTTCTCCAATACACTTTCAACATTCCTGATTGTAATAAGATTATGAAGAATTTACCAAAAATATCTTTCATTTCACTAGAGCAAACACGAGGAAATTTACAGATGCTGGAAATTTAAACAACACGTCCCATTCCCATTCTGATATGTCTATCCATGGCCTCCTCTATTGTCAAAATGAATCCAAACTCAGGTTGGAGGAACATCACCTTATACACCTGCTGGGTAGCCTCCAACCTGATGGCATGAACATTGACTTCTCTAACTTCTGTTAATGCCCCTCCTCCCCTTCTTACCCCATCCCTGACATATTTAGTTGTTTGCCTGTTCTCCATCTCCCTCTGGTGTTGTTCCCCCCCCCCCCTTCTTTCTCCCGAGGTCTCCCGTCCCATGATCCTTTCCCTTCTCCAGCTCTGTATCACTTTCGCCAATCACCTTTCCAGCTCTTAGCTTCATCCCACCCCCTCCAGTCTTCTCCTATCATTTTGCATTTTCCCCTCCCCCCACTACTTTCAAATCTCTTACTATCTTTCCTTTCAGTTAGTCCTGACGAAGGGTCTCGGCCCAAAACGTTGACAGCGCTTCTCCCTATAGATGCTGCCTGGCCTGCTGTGTTCCACCAGTATTTTGTGTGTGTTGTTGTTTCATTTCACTATTCCGTCAAATGTTGCATCACTGACAGTTCTTCGAAGATTAAATCTGAGTCCATTCTAGGTGATTAGCTAGCTATTCTGGAGTTTGTATACAATAAATACAGATTGAGAGGTGAATACCAGCCAAGTCTCCGCTGAGGCTAATTTGGTGAGCTGATATCTCCATTTGCAAACTCTGTAACAGGAGTGCAAAACAATTCTATTGTTAACACTTATGACAACCTGTACCACTGACCAGGTAAGGTGATTTATAAAACCCTCTAGTGTGTCCTCAGAAGTTTAGTGCACAACTATCTTCACACTGGTGTTTTCACATGCAATGTCAAAGGTGCTACTCCATTTTTTTGTCATGTTATGGACAATGTAATATATCATACAGTGTTGAAGTAGAGAAGAGCTAGCATTTGTTAAGTGTCTGAATATATTTGTAATCTTTTGCTTATTATGTGTACTTTGAGTGAGGTGCTTTAGGATTTTCCTACTTCGTTACATTTCACTCCAAACACTTGGTTCAGATCTACAGGGAATGTAAGTCGAACTACAATGTCAACACATTGGTTAAATCGACATTTTTCTTATTTGTTCTATCAATTATTCAATGAACATTTAACAATAAATAACCAAAAAGAAATGTTCCTCTAAAGCTCAAGATGAAAGGGCGATCTCTCCTTATCTAGGAATATCTTCATTTTCTTTTCATCTTATAGGTAGTTATAGAAGCACTTTGTCAATACATTGCTTCTGGCAGACTGAGGTTCCCAGTAATTTGTCATCCTCTCTTTGTGACAGTTGACAAGTTTCTAATTTCCCCACATTTTCCCAAGGCCAAGCTGGACAGTTGCCTTCTTAAGCTCGCTCTTCATCAAAGTACACAAGATCATTTAACCTTCTAGCCAGGTTAGTTAGAAATGAATTCTATCCATTTGTTTTAATACTTCTAAGAAAATGCTGACCTTTTTTCACTGTATTTCATTTTAGTTTTAGAAACTACATTAAAACACTTATAATCCTACACAGGGAGGTACTGAAAGTTTGCAACATATAGAGGACATTCTCTTTACATATCCAATAGTCAGGAGGTTTGAAAACTTCTCTCTAAAAAGAGAGAGCAAGTAGATGGATTAAACTGTTTGCCCCTATTGATTTGTGCGACAGAGCCCTGCAAGAATGAAGGAAGTACAGTGTATCAGTGTTACAATAGTGAGAAGACTGATGATGTCCAAGTGTCACTGGTGTGTGCATATGGTGTGAGGAGTTGAAGGAAACAATGGTGAAGAGATGTGAAGTGCTATGATATTGGTATTGTCATATTATAGTGGCATGTACTGAGATACATTGAAAACTTAAGTTTATATGACATTAATACACATCATTTCATACATACGCAAATATGTTCCAGATGCTGGGAGAGTCCAGTACCAGAGGGCATGGTTTGAGAATAAGGGGTAGGTCATTTAGGACAGAGTTAAGGAAAAACTTCTTCTCCCAGAGAGTTGTGGGGGTCTGGAATGCACTGCCTTGGAAGGCAATGGAGGCCAATTCTCTGGATGCTTTCAAGAAGGGGCTAGATAGGTATCTTATGGATAGAGGAATCAAGGGATATGGGGACAAGGCAGGAACCGGGTATTGATAGTAGATGATCAGCCATGATCTCAGAATGGCGGGGCAGGCTCGAGGGGCCGAATGGTCTACTTCTGCACCTATTGTCTATTGTCTATCATTTCAAAGCAAGTGTACTCTGAGATAGGTTTTTTCATCTTTGATTCATCTTATTAATGCAACATTTTCTTTTATGGTCTTTGTTCCTTTCATACCCACAAATTGCAATGCAGAAATGAGCAACAAGTTGGAGATCAGATGCTATGTATCCACTGCTCTGCCTTTATACTCAGCGGTGTCCAAGGATGGAGTACATACATGAAGATACAAGGGACTGCAAGTGCTGGAATCAAGGCCGGACCTGTCCTAGCCTCCTAAACCTTGACAGCTCTCATAACTGTTAACAATATTGATTTACACTATCATTCATCTGAGCAGTCATATTTAACAAAAGGTCATTCTAAAATTTTGCATTTTTGGCTTCTTAAACATTACAAGGATGTTGCCAGAACTAGAGGCCTGAGTTATGGCGGGGTGGGAGGGGGGCTGTGGTTGGCCAGATATTGAGTTCCTCAAATTCTCCTCTCAGCCAAAGTTCTCTAAACTTGCCAGATTTACTCTTCACCCCAACAGGAACATGTTTCGCCTGGACTCTTGCTGTCACACTTTGAAAAGCTTCCTCCTCGTTGTTCATTTTCTTCCCTTCGTAAAAGGATTATCCAGTTGACCTCTGGTACATCCTATCCAATTCTTCCAAAATTAGCCCGACTCCAGTTTAGTAACTGTGGACATGTGTTATCCTTCATCCCTTTATTAAAAGTAATAAAGTCATGGTCACTCGTGCTAAATTGCTCCCTGACTGCCACTTCAGTTACTTACCTTGTCTTTTTCCCTGAGGGGATCCAGTATTGCACCCTCCTAAGTAGGACCCTTTATTTATTTTTATAAATGTTATTTGATGTTAAATGTTGATATTTGATGTTATTTAAGTTAAAAGTTTAACATTATTTAATGTTTTCAAATATGGAGTTAAGATTTCTTATTGGATAATCAAGTTGAAATTATATGATTGATCAAGTACAACCCTCAACCTAAATTTAATGATACAGTTTAACATTAAAATAATGATAAAATTAGGCAATTTTAGCAATATAATCTTTATGTTATCAAGTCCATAATTCCCAAATGTTTTTCCCTTGTTTGCACATTTATTCAATGGTAAAACTGCAAACTCATTTACATTTGCATTTTTTATGTGGTTCAATAACATTGATTTATTGTTATAATTCAGTCATTCTGTCATTAGTCTGAACATTCAGCTTCAACAAAAGCTCCTTTTAAAACTTTGCATCTTCAGTTATTTAAAGAACACATTTTCCCTAAATGTTAATGGCTACATCATTATCTTATTTAACTTCAATGAAGATGGAGATCACAGAAACCACTCTCATTTTAGTACTTCCTTCACCTTGCTCATACATGTTTTGAGTATCTAACAAAATATAATAAATTATTGACTTTAGCATTTTCTAATCTCAATGAGGATGACTATGCAGTTTAGTTATTTGATCATTAATTGAAAGGAAAACAAAACTCTCTTCCAAACAGTTTAATGAATTAGGAGCACTGTTTGCTTCCAAATTCTTTGATGATCTTCTGGAGGCTGAATAGAGTTTGTGACCATTCTGCCAACAATAATGGGGAAACACAACTCTCACTGGGACATAATATCAGACTGAAAGCTAAAAATGCAAGTTAATTGTTAACTGATTTGAATGTATTCAACCAATTCAGTCTTCATTAATTCATTCAGCTGTTTCTAATATGATGATTAGATCATCTTCCTCTGTTAAAATCTTTTGAGTTAGTTCACTTCAGCTGTTTCTGGACGAAAAAGAGTGTAAGTGTATTTCTGGTAAGTACATACAGTATTTCTCATATTTGGTTCTGCAAGTCCTCTACTTATTTAGTTCCATTTAATTCCCACACGAGGGCACAAATTCAAGATATTTGATATGACATGTAACAGATTGAAATCAAAACTGTAAAACAATAAATCATTTTGTATTAAATACCCTAAAGTTAGACCTTACGTTTATAAAACATCAGAGATAATGAACTGTGAGTCTGAGTTTAACATACTGATTTATTGACTTGGATTTTCCTGAGAATGCAAGCAGTACCACTTTGAACTGCTTGTGCTTATTCCACTGCTTGTAAGGAGGTCAGGATTCCAAAACTAGTGTGGACAAATGCCAAGATCCTAAACATACATTCCAGCAGTTTTCAGAACAGCTTACTGAAGTTGGTTGTCTCGTGTGGTTCATTGGCAAGTTTTGATTTCTTTTGGGAAATTTTCCTGGACAGTGTACATCAAGGTGGATTCAATGGAGAAGAATAGCTGCCAGAATGATGGGCAAGTTTCAGATGATTCTTTTTTTTAAAGTAAATGAGTTTATTTAGTTAAGCTTTATCTAATATTTTAAGTCAGATTTTCCACATGTGAAGAAGCAAATGTTTAAAATAGTTATTAGTGCAAGTATTTGTTAAATGTTTGTGAATGCCTGCCATGCATAACTATTGCAAATTGCTTGGCAGCTCTGACAGCTGTCAAACACTACTGTGGATAGGGCCTGTTCATTGCCAGACAGTTGATGCCATTTATGGCCAGAATACCCTGTACTGTGCCAATCATGTTATAACTAACAGTCTAGAGCTAGCTAAATGCGAACCACCTGTTTAAAGGTACTACAGCTGAAATCTGCAGCTGCAGACAATGCAGTAAGCAACATTGTTTCAAGCTACTTAAAAGAACACATGATCTTCAGAGTTGGCGCTCCACCCTGTCCAGGGATAGAATGCAGCAGGTGAAAGTTAAGGAGAATTGCCACTGTCTCAGGCAACGTAGCTGCCAGGAAGGATATGAGGACTCCAGGTTAAACTGAAACTCGAAGCCTAGAGTCCCACCACACCCATGCCACCATCCTCCTGGTTAATGTACAGTCTGTGGAAAATAAAACTGTGGACCTCAGAGCAGGGCTGCGGTACTAGATTCAGATCTCTTTTTATTTCTCACATGCACATTGAAACATAGAGTAAAACTTGCAATTTGCATTAATTATCATAGCCTGAGGATGGGCTGCGACAGCCCACAAATGTCGCCACACATTCTCTGTTAACCTATCATGTCTATAATGCTTGACAGAACAGAGGATGTAGCAAAAGCCTAGACAATAAGCAGCAAAGCAAATCCCATTTCTCCCTATCTACCAACCATGCATCCACCTGTGCTCACGTACAGTACATATCACTACCACGCACATATCAGAGTACTGTTGCGTACTGTGCTTCTCAGAAACATGGCTCACCCCCAGCACTCAAGGAAGTGTTCCAGCTCGAGGGCTTTACCATCTACCACATGGATTGGATGGCAGCTTCAGTCATGGTGGCTCTGTCTCAGTTCTGCACCCTGACCTGGAACACCTGGCAATCTGTGGAGGGAGCTGTCTGTCTTCACACTGGTAGCAGTGTCCATTCCACCCCGGCAGACGTCAAGGTGGAACTAGAGGAACTGAGCACTGTTGTGATCAGCAATCATGGAACATTACACCCCAATGCATTCCTGATCGTGGCATAGGGATCTGAACCAGGCCAGCTTCAGGATGTTTTTGTTAAACTACCATCTGCGGAACTAGATGAGCCAACACACTTAATCACTCTTACACCACTATTAGGAATTCATACTCTGCTATCCCACACCTATATTTTGGCAAGTTCAGTCACCTGGCTTCTACTCCTAGCATATAGATAGGGACTGAGAACCACAGTATCAGTGGTGTGAACAGCAAAGGTGTGGTGGAAAGAGCGTTTACAGGACTGCTGGTTTCTATCTCAGAGGTTGACATCAGAACATCCTTCAAGAGGTATGCCAATGCAAGGCATCAGACCCCAACTTTGTACCAGCCAGGGGACATCTTCAAACTGTCACTGCTGCAGTCTGAGGTTTTCACCTTCTTAAAAAGGGTATTCCTATGGTATTGACCTGCAAAGGAAAAAAAATTATACAGCTATTTTGGAGAGTGTGTTACAGATGAAGGAGTCAAAGTTGTGGTTATTGTCATATGTGCAAGTACATGCCTGCAGGTGAAATGGCAAACTTACTCGCAGCACATCACAGGCACAGAGCATCATGTATACAACATTCACAAGAAAAACATAAATTAAAAATAAGTTATGGACAATTTTATAGGAAAAGAAACACAACTAGAATTTTTAAAAGTCCATTGTAGTGCCAGGTGGTCATTGTATTGCTGAACTGCTGCATCCTCTGTTTCAAGGAGATCTGGCTAACACCTGGTACTCTGCACGTGGCAGTCCAGCTCAAGGGGTTCTTGATCCAGTGGATGGACTGAACTGCCGGTTCAAAGAAGGCAAGATGTGGGGGGTGGGGGTTTGTGTTTCATAATAAACTCTTAGTGATCCACTCTGAGTGGACATAGCAAAGGAAAGAAACTGTCAGGTTTTCTTTTTTGTTCTTTTCTCTAATCCTGCTCACCTGGATAGAAATAACAGGCAGGATAGTGCAAGGCTCCATTTGTGGGATGTGGAAAGGCAGGGAGACCCTTAAGTATCCCTGACCACTACAACTGTGAGAAGCTGCAGCTTCTAACTAACTGTCTTGAAGAGTTGGAACTGGATCTAGATGAACCGGATCATTCGGGAGGTTGAAGGGGTGATAGATAGGGCATATAGAGAGGAAGTTACACCTAAGGTCAGGAAGGGGAAAGGGTTAAGGAGTCAGTGCAGCGTGCCCCTGTGGCCTTCCCCTTCAACAACAGGTATGCCATTTTGGATACTGTAGTTGGGGGGTGGGGAATGATCTAACAGAGGAAAGTCACAGCGGACGGTTCTCTGGCATTGAGTCTGCCTCTGTGACTCAGAAGGGAAGGGGGAAGAAGAGGCACACTGTGGTGATAGGAGATTTGTTAGTTAAAGGAAAGGACAAGAGGTTCTGTGGGTGAGATCGAGATTTCTGGATGGTATGTCACCTCCCAGGTGCCCGGGTCCAGGATTTCTCGGATCAGGTCTTCAGCATTCTTTTGTGGGAGGGTGAACAGCCAGAAGTCGTGTCCATGAGATATCAATCACATGGGTAGGACAAGTGACAAGATTTTGAATAGGGAGTCTAGGGAGAGGTGCTCAATTAAGGGGCAGGACCTCGAGGGTTGTAATCTCAGGATTGCAATGCATAACACATGCCTGAAATAGGAAGATTATAGAGTTCAATATGCGGCTAAGGAATTTTGGTACATGAGGGAGGGCATTAGATTTTTAGATTATTGGGCTTTCTTCCAGGGAAGGTGGGACATGTACAGAAGGGACGGGTTTGCGCCTGAGCTGGAAGGGGACGAATATCCTAGTGGGAAGGTTTGCTAATGGTGCACAGTGGGGTTTAATCTAGAGATGCAGGGAGATGGGAACCAGAGTGCCAGAACAGTTAGTGGAGAGGTTGTGGAGCCAGATGTTGGTAAGACCTCAGACAAAGTTAAGAATCAAAATATTGAGCATGGTGCAACAAAACTGAAAACAGGACTGAAGGTGTTGCATCTGAATGTGCACAATATATGGAATAAGGTGGATGAACTTGCAGCACATTTGCAGATTGGCAGGTATGATGTTGTAGGCATCACTGAATCATGGCTGAAAGATTATAGCTGGGAGCTGATGCACCATCAATAACTCTCGGAGACGTGAGGCGAGAGATAGGCTTTTATTAGCTGGAAGAAAGCACTGTCAGCAGCAAGAGACCATCACACAACATCCTGGAGACTGAGGGAGGAGCAGTGCCTCCAATCGCCTTTATACAGGGGTCTGTGGGGGGAGCCACAGGAGCAGTCGGCAGGGGGCATGTCCAGACAGGTATATGTAGTTCGCCACAGGAGCTTAATGTCCAAGGCTGACATTGTATCGAAAGATTAGGCAGGAAGGCAGAGGGGAGCGGCATTGCTCTGTTGGTAAAAAATGAAATCAAATAATTAAAAAGAGGTGACATAGGGTGTTGAATCATCGTGGATAGAGTGAGGGAACTGCAAGGGTAAAACAACTCTGATGGAGTTGTATATAGACATCCAAACAGTAGTAAGGATGTGGCCTTTGAATTACAACAGGAAATAGAAGATGCATGCCAAAAGGGAAATGTTACAATAGTCATGGGGGACTTCAATATGTAGGTAGATTTGGAAAATCAGGTTGGTGCTGGAGGGGGAGTTTCTAAAGAGCCCATGAGAAGGCTTTTTTGAGTTCGCTAGAGGATCAGTTATTCTTGATTGGATGTTGTGTAATGAACCAGAAATGATTAGAGACCTTAAGGTAAAAGAACACTAAGAATAAGTGATCATAATATGATCAAATTCACCCTGAAATTTGAGAAGGAGAAGCTGAAGTCAGATGTACCCATATTATAGTGGAATAAAGAGAATTAACAGAGGCATGGAAATGAGTTGGCCAGAATTGATTGGGAAAAGATCACAGGCAGGAATGATGGCAGAGCAGCAATGGGTAGAATTTCTGGAAGTGATTCCGAAGGCACAGGATATATACATCCCAAATAGGAAGAAGTATTCAAAAGGAATGATGACACAACCATGGTTAACAAGAGAAGTCAAAACCAACATAAAAGCCAAAGAGAGGGCATATTAGCAATAATTAGTGGGAAGTTAGAGGACAGGGAAGCTCCTAAATACCAGCAGAAAGCAACTAAAACATCATTAAGAAGGTAAAGATGGAATACAAAAGTAAGCCAGTCAATAATGTTAAAGAGGTTATCAGATGTTTCTTCAGATACATAAAGTGTAAAAGAGAGGTGAGAGTGGATATTGGACTGCTGGAAAATTATGCTGGAGAGATAGTAATGGGGGGCAATATAATGGCGGATGAACTGAATAAGTATCTTGCATCGGTCTTCGCTGTGGAAGAAACACTAACAGAATGGTGGAAGTTCCATGTGTCGGGACAAGAAGTGTGTGAAGTTACCATTGCTAAAGGGAAGGTTCTTGGGAAACTGAAAGGTCTGAAGGTAGATAAGTTAGCTAGACCAGATGGTTTATACCCCAGAATCCTGAAGGAGGTGGCTGAAGAGATTGTGGAGGCATCAGGTATGATCTTTCAAGAATCATTAGATTCTGGAATGGGTCTGGAAGACTGGACAATTGCAAATGTCACTCCACTCTTTAAGGAGGGGGAGTGGAGAAGAAAGGAAACTATGGGCCAGTTTTTCTGACCTCAGTGGTTGGGAAAACGTTGGAGTCGATTATTAAAGATGAGGGTTCAGCGTACTTGGAGGTACATGATAAAATAGGCCATAGTCAGCATGGTTTCCTCAAGGGAAAAGCTTGCCTGACAAATCTGTTGGAATTCTTTGACAAGGTGTCACACATGAAGCTGCTTAACAAGCTAAGACCCCTTATGCTACAGGAGAGATTTTGGCATGGATAAAGTAGTGGCTGATTGGCAGGAGGCAAAGAGTGGAAATAAAGGAAGCCTTTTCTGATTGGCTCCCAGTGGCATGATGTTCTGCAGGGTTCTGTATTGGGACCGATTCTTTTTATATTATATGTCAATGATTTGGGTAATGGAATTGATAGCTTTATTGCAAGGTTTGCAGGTGATATGAAAATAGGTGGAGGGGCAAGTTGTTTTGAAGAAGCAGCAGGGCTACAGAAAGAGTTATACAGGTTAGGAGAATGGGCAAATAAGTGGCTGATGGAATACAGTGTTGGGATTGTATGGTCATGCATTTTGGTCAAAAAAATGAAAGGGTTGACTATTTTCTAAATGGAGAGAAAATTCAAAAACATGAGGTGCAAAGGGATGTGGGAGTCTTGTGGAGGATTCCCTAAAGGTTATCTTGCAAGTTGAGTCTGTGGTCTGTGTTAGCATTCATTTCAAGAGGACTAGAATATAAAAGTAAGGATGTAATATTGAAACTTTATAAAGCACAGGCGAGGCCTCATTTAGAATATTGTGAACAGTTTTGGGCCCTATATCTTTGGAAGGATGTGATGAAACTGGAGGGTTCAAAAGAGATTCACAAAAATGATTCCAAGATTGAATAGGTTGTCATATAAAGATCGTCTGATCGATTTGGGCTGGAGGAACAACACCTTATATGAAGCCACACTCAGGTTGGAGGAACAACACCTTATATACCGTCTGGGTAGCCTCCAACCTAATGGCATGAACATTGACTTCTCTAACTTCCGTTAATGCCCCTCCTTCCCTTCTTACCCCATCCCTGATATATTTAGTTTTTTTCCCCCTCCTCTTTTTTTTTTCTTTCTCTCTCTCTCTTTCTGCCTATCACTCTACCTGTTCTCCATCTCCCTCTGGTGCTCCCCTCCCCCTTTTTTTCTCCCTAGGCCTCCCGTCCCATGATCCTTTTCCTTCTCCAGCTCTGTATCCCTTTTGCCAATCACCTTTCCAGCTCTCAGCTTTACCCCACCCCCTCCGGTCTTCTCCTATCATTTTGGATCTCCCCCTCCCCCTCCTACTTTCAAATTTCTTACTATCTTTCCTTTCAGTTAGTCCTGACGAAGAGTCTCGGCCCAAAACGTCGACAGTGCTTCGACAGATGATGCCTGGCCTGCTGCGTTCCACCAGCGTTTTGTATGTATTGCTTGAATTTCCAGCATCTGCAGATTTCCTCGTGTTTGCTTTTCAATGTTTTTTTATGCTCGCTTTGGCCATCAAAACATGGAGGTATCTTCATGGACTCTCACAGCCCCTGATGACCCTATGATCTCAGTCTCTGAGGCCAACATGGGAGTGGCTCTCAGGAAAGTGAACCCTTGGAAAGCATCTGGCCCAGATGGTATACCTGGCTGAGTACTGAAGACCTGTGCTAATCAACTGGTTAACTGTTTACTAACATCTTTAACCCCTTGCTTCATCAGTCTGAGGTACCCACTTCCTTCAAGCAGGTTTCAATCATACTGGTGCCCAAGAAGAATGTGGTAACTTGTTTCAATTACCATCCTCCGGTAGCACTTACTGTTCTGGTAGAGCAACACACACAAAATGCTCGAAGAACTCAGCAGGCCAGGCAGTATCTGTGGAAAAGAGTACAGTCAACGTTTCAGGCCGAAACTCTTCGACAGGCCTGCTGAGTTCCTCCAGCATTTTGTGTGTATTACTCGGATTTCCAGCATCTGCAGATTTTCTCTTGTTTGTTCTGGTAGAGATTCACTTTTATCTTATCTGCCTTGGAAATATTCTGTACCACACAGCTTGAGGGCAACCTCCCAAATGATATATAAATTAACTTTGACAATGCTACTATTCCAGGCATCTACCACTTCCTGTATTAAAAAAAAACAAATTGCCCCTCAAACTTTTGCCTATCACTTAAATGCATATCCTAGTAGATAAACAAACATAACATCCCTAAGGTAGACACATGAACTTTCAGAAAATATTTAACAAGAAGTGTTTATGAAAGCTCAGAAGCAAAGTATAAATAAAGAACTAAAGGCCACATGGCTAAAGGATTGATTAATGAATGAGAAACTGAAACTTTAAGATTAATCAGTATTCTCAAACTGAGGAAGTATTGAAAATGATCTACTTCAGGCATCAATGTAGAATTCACCTTTTACACCTGATGATTTGCTCCTGTTTGTAGTGATGGTAATGCATTCAGCACCTGAATGCTCAGAAGTTGAAAATATGTCACATAAGGAGAAAGCCTCTGGGTCCTTTCCTTTCACTTAATACATAAAGTTACTCCAACAGAAATCACATCTGATGGTACAAGGGGGAATTAATGTAAAGCTAAAGCTTCACATGTTAATGTAATAGATAATTTTAACAAATACAAATACTTTATTATCACCAAGCAATTGATACTAGAGCGTACAATCATCACAGTGATATTTGTTTCTGCGCTTCGTGCACCCTGAAGTACAAATCAAAGTAAATATAATAAAAATTTAAATTATAAATCATAATTAGAAAATAGAAAAGGGAAAGTATGGTAGTGCAAGTCAGGTCCAGAAATTTGGAAGGTATGGCCCAGATCCGAGTCAGGATCTGTTCAGCAGTCTTATCACAGTTGTTCCCAAATCTGGCCGTACGTATCTTCATGCTCCTGAACCTTCTCCCGGAGGGAAGTGGGACAAAAAGTGTGTTGGCTGGGTGGGTCTTGTCCTCGATTATCCTGGCAGCACTGCTCTGATAGCATGCGGTGTAAAGTGAGTCTAAGGATGGAAGATTGGTTTGTGTGATGTGCTGGGCTAGGTTCACGATCTTCTGCCTTCTTCTGGTCTTGGACAGGACAACTTCCATACCAGGTTGTAATGCACCCTAGAAGAATGCTTTCTACAGTGCACCTATAAAAATTAGTGAGGGTTTTAGATTAATTAATTAATTTAATTAATCAAATTAATGAGGGTTTTTCCGACACGGTAGCAGATCGCGGGTCTCCGGGAACGTGGTGGACCTCGAACCAGACCTCGACGATCGGGTCCAGGTACGGTCTGGAGTTGAAGCAATTCTGGCATGTTGATGACTTCCAGCTGGGTCAGTAACTTTGCCAGGGTGTTGTTGATCTTGCTAGATGTAGCAAATTGGAGGTTTAAAAGGGTTTCTCGGGTATAGGATAGTGTAGAGGGCAGTTTGCTCGGGAGAGCACGTGCAGTGTCACCAGTTACCGGCGCCATCTTAATCTTGTTCCAAAACATTATTGTTAAAGGATATGTAGGGAACACTCAGGCAGCATTTTTGGAGAAGGAAACATGGAGTCAACTTACTATCTTACTTACCTGTCTATTCTCTGTGGCAAAGTCTAGCTGCCAATACCTACTGCTTGAGTTATGGGTTCAGTTACTTCCTTACCAAATAGAGGATATTTCCAGCTAATGAAGTAGTTTAAACACAGTTTATTTTTAATGACACACATTTAAATTTAGACAAATCTTTCTTAACACACATTTAACATTCACAGAGGAGTTCTGATTTATAAAAGATTTCTGAATTACTAGAGATTTAGCAAATACAGGAACAATTCTTACAAACTAAAAGAACATATAATCGAATTTCAAACGAACAAGTCATTCATCGAAGGTTGAAGAATGATTTCTAGTTCTTCTTTCTGTCATTCTCCTTGTCATTTCTCACAATCCCCAATGCTTTCTGATATTTATATTGTTTTGTTACTAGCTGACATTGTTTGCATGTGATGTTCCTCTGATACCTTTTGTAGTTCAATGGGATAAAAGTACAAACCTGGAAATAAAATAAAAAGTAAAAATAAAAATAAAAGTGCAAATAAAATACAAAAAAGCCAGGTTAAATAAACAGGTTTTGAGATATAGTTTAAAAGAGTCAACTGAGTCTGCATCCCTTATGGATTTAGGTATTCAATTTCACAGTTTAGGAGCATAGCTTAAAAAAGCTGACCGGCCAATTATCTTTTCAGATAGATTGTTTAAAGAATTCTGTGATATACTCCTGTCCCAGACCACTAAGAGGTTTGAAAGCAATTAAGAAAAAAATTTAAATCAATTCTAAAAGATACAGGAAGCCAATGGAAAGTTGCTAGTGTTATGAACTGGCAGCAATGAATATGAAGCTGACACAGGGTTTATAAACAAATCCTGAGATTTATTAACCTCTGCTCAAAACTTAGAAAAGTAAATAAACGACTAACTTAACTGGAAGTTAACAGTTAGGCGGCAATATCTAACAAACAGTCAAACATAGAAACTGTTTTTAACACGGTCGCGTCCAAGCACAGACTTAAAGTGGTAAATTCAAAAGTCCATGTGATTTATACAGTCATTAAGGACAGACTTCCCCAAAACAATGATTCCTTCGAAATAATGATGAATCTGCTGATCCCACAGCTGGGAGATGCCTTGTTCGAAGAAATCACGAGGAAATAAAAGGAACTGACCTTTTGACAAGAGGGTGGTCACTGCACCAAACTCCCCGACCTTGTAGGGGTTTAGCTCAATTCCTGAACGACGATTCAAAAAGGTCTATCATTCCCAAAACACTGAATGACATTAACTTTATCCAGTCCTTTGAACTCGGATAACTCCGGTAATGCCTTCACTTTCCAATACTGGACTGTAAGGGAAAAATAAACGTGCAACCAACAAAACCAGTGGATCCTCCACACCTCCGACCGGCAACAACAACATTGCACAAAAATAAAAATGAGAACTCCGTCACAATCCAGGGCTTGGTTTAAATACCGTTTGGAACATGCCATCACGTGACATAACATCATCCCGCAGTGATGAGACAATTACACCATCCCACTGTCCCGCGTTCAAACTGTGAGTATGTAACACTCGTGTGGGAGTGAAATATTCTCTCATCCTAGTTTTGGTTAAGAATTTAGCTGTAGCATTCTGAATGAGTTGAAGTTTGTCAATAGATTGCTTTAGAAGGCCAGTAAAAAATGTGTTGCAGTAATCTAGTCTATTCAATATAAAGAATTAGACTTTCAGCATCATTATGTGAATGAAATGAATGTAACTTTTCAATACTTCTTGAGTGTAAAAATGCTGCCCCGGCCATTTTGTTTAAAATTCAAATCTGAATCAAGGATAACACCCAAGCTGTTTACGTCTGACTTTACAAGGGTAGTCAACTTCCCAACTTCTTTTGGCTTTGGGATCAACCAACGTATTTCAGCTTTATCATCATTTATTTTTAGAAAATATTTGCGCACCCATTTGTTTATTGCTGCTATACTAGAAGTCAGAGAAGATGGAGTGTTATCATCATCAGGCTCAGCAAGGATTTACAATTCTCATCTGCAGAACTGTGGAAAACAAGTGTAAAGTTCAAAGTAAATGTATTATCAAAGTCCATACATGGCACCATATACAACCCTGACATACGTTTTCTTGCGGGCATACACAGTAAATCTAAGACACACAATAGAATCAATACAAGCAATTTGCCAAAGACAACAAACTGTGGAAATACAAAAGAAAATAAATAAATAAGCAATAAATATCAAGAATATTAGTCCTTGAAAGTGAGCCTACAGGTTGTGCGAACAATTCAGTGATGGGACAAGTGAAGTTCAGTGAAATTATCCCCACTGGTTCAAGAACCTGATGGTTGAGGAGTAATAACTGTTCCTGAACCTGGTGGTTTGGGTCCTGAGGCTCTTGTACCTCCTTGCTAATGGAGAAGGTGGCATGGCCTGGGTGGTAGGGGTCCTTGATGATGGATGTTGCTTTCCTGCAATAGTGATCTGTGTAGATGTGCTCAGTGGTGGGGAGGGCTTTACCCATGATGGACTGGGACAGATCCACTACTTTTTGCAGGATTTTCCGTTCAAGGGCATTGGTGCTTCCATACCAGGCCATGAAGCAATCAGTGAATATACCCTCCATCATACATCCACAGAAATTTGTCGGTTTTAAACTTAGAAGGAAGTAGAGGGGCTGCCGTTGTACCTTCATAATGGCACTTGGTGGTTGGGCCCAGGACGTGTTCTCCAAAATCATAACACTGAGAAATTTAAAGTTCTTGATCCCTTCCCCCCTCCTCTGATCCTCCAGTGAGGGGGATCATGGATCTCCAGTTTCCTCCTCTGAAAGTCACTAATCAGCTGAAGAGTGATTGCTGACATTGAGAGTACTACTCAGCCACATTTGCAACCTTCCTCTTGTATACTGAATCATCACCCCTTTGATTCATCCAATGACAGTAGTGTCATCAACAAACTTAAATATGGCATTGGAGCTGTGCTTAGCCACACAGTCGTAAGTGTAAAGCAAGTAGAGCAGGGGCTGAGCACACGGCTTTGTAGCGCACCTTTGCTGATGGAGACTGTGGAGGAGATGTTGTTGCCAGTCTAAAGTGACTAGGGTCTGCAAGTGAGGAAATCAAGGATCCAGTTGATCAAGGTGGTACGTGGGCCAAGGTATTGACGCTTACTGAGGCGATGATAGTGTTGAGTGTTGAGCTGCATCTTTACTGTCCAGATGTTCCAGAGTTGAGAGAAGAGCCATTCAAAATTGGATCTGCTGTTGACCTGTTGTGACAAACACATAGGCAAATTGGAATGGATCCAAGTCAATTCTCAGACAGGAGTTGATATGTTTCCCCATCAGCCTCTCAAAGCACTTCATCACCGTGGATGTAAGTGCTATGGGATGATTGTCATTGTGGCAGGCTATCACTTTCTTCTGAGGCATCAATGTAAGTGAAGCCTGCTTGAACGTGGTGGGTACCTCAGACTGCCGAAGCGAGAGATTAAAGAGATTGGTGAAGACTCTGACTAATCGATCAGCACAATCTTTTGTACTCAGTCAGGTATCCCAGCTGGGCCGGGTGCTTTCCGCGGGTTCACCCTCCTGAAGGCTTCTCACACGTCAGTCTCAGAGACTGAAATCACAGGGGCATTGGGGGGCTGTGGGAGTTTGTGAGGGTCCTTCCAGGTTTATGCTCACTAAAGATGACTCCAAAGAGGAGCCTGTATAAAGAGAAGAATAGAGGGCTAAGACAGCTTTCCTGAGCAACACTGTATCTCTTAGAAAATTAGTCTCCAAGACAGACAAAATAATTACTTTCTTAGATATATGAAAGAAACCAATTAAGGACACTGCCAGAGAGGCCAACACAGTTCTCAAGGTGATCTAAAAGAATGTTGTGGTCCATTGTGTTCAAGACAGCACTTGGATGTAGAAGAATTAGAACTGAAACTCTGTTGGCATCAGTGCTGAACCTAAGGTCACTGACAATTTTGTTAAGAGCTGTCTCCATGCTGTGGTTTGCTCTAAAGCCTGACTGAAACCTTTCTAGAGCATTGTTCTCATTCAGCAAGTGGTTGCACATTTTTAACAGAGAGTTGAAAATGATTTTCTAAAGAATCTTGCCCAGGAAGAGAAGATTTGATAATGGCCTGTAGTTAGCTAGTACCTCGTTATCAAGTTTTGTTTTTTTTAAGTAGGCATTTGACAGCCGCTGTTTTGAAGGCATCTGGAAGAACTTCAGTTTTAAGAGATAAGTTAATAATTATCCTAAATTGAAAAAACCATTAGAAGTATCCTTAAAAAGAGTTGAAGGGACAGGGTCAAGACAATAAGTAGACGATTTACTCTTTGTTACAACCTTGTGGAATTCTGAATCAGAAATACTTGTAAATTTCGACTTTGTTGTTGTTGTTTCTTTCTACACACTGTGGCGCATTTCGCAAAAACCTTGCCATTTCTTTAACATTTTTATCTTTTTTTTTAACGAGGCTTTTGCTAGCTCAATGCTCAACCCAGCACAGTTGGAAAGTGTGCAAAGAGCCAGCTGGATTCAAACCCAGAAATGCCTGCCCCGTAGCCCAGTGCAGATGCACCACTACCACTGGCTGGCTAAATTTTGACATGGTTTCTGTCTTTTTAAGAAGTTGTCTGGAGAAGTTGCCAGTATCTGTAGATATACTCCCTTGAAAGAAAGTCGTTTTGTCGATAAAAGTATTACAAATTCCTCACATTTTGTGCCAGATGCTTGACTGAGGACATTTTAGATTTGGACAGGGTTCAACAGTCAGTTCATAGTTTAGAACAATATTCTTGAATCACAGTGATTCTCTGCAACCATCTTGGAAAAATGTGCTCCTCTTACAGAGCATGTAGTAGTGTTAAAGAAGCCTAGTTTTCTCCTTGAAAATATTATGGTGGCCTTCTCATCCACTTTTCCTTCATTTTCTCTGGGCTACTTTGAATGATCTCTTGAGTTTGTGGACAGAATTGTTTAACCATGATAACATTTTACTCAGTGATTTCTTTTTAACCCTAAGTGGGGGCACTGTGTATAATATATTTGTCAAGTTATTGTTGAAAGAATCAACTATTTCATTTGTGTAGCAGTTTAAGTCACATGGATCAGATAGACTAACCAGCTCAGAAAATTTAAGTTGCGAGGCAGAATCAAAAAAATATTTTTAAAATGTAATTTCTTTCATCATCTTAGTTCCAGGCAGGAGAGCATCAAAAAAGTACAGAAAAATTATCAAAGACAGTGGATTCAGAGGAGAGAGACATTAATACCTTTTAACTCTTTGTCGTTACTAAGTCAAGTATCTTTCCAAATCAATGGTTGGGCTTAGTGACACGTTGGGTAAGATCTAGGCTGTGCAGTAAGCTCATGAATTCAGCTGCCATGGAGTTTCCATTTGAGAGATCATTAATATGAATATTGAAATCACTAGAGATGAGAATCCTATCATAGTTCAATATAATGGAGGATAACAATTCTGAAAATTCTGAGGGTAAGCAGCCATTGGATTTAAGTGACAATGCAATGGACAGGATCCGTACCACAAATTTTAAACATATGGCCATCAAAACTTGCAAAATTGTTGACCGATAGTAGATTGCATCATGCTCAAATGTATCATGTTGTCCACTAGGCCTTGGTACCCAGTGAAGGGAATCCAGTTCAGATAATTGGCTTATTAATTTGGCTTCAACCAGGTCTCAGTAATATAAAATCAAGGAGAAGAGAGGAAATAAAATAATTTAAGATAGAAGTCTTATTTAAAAGGGATTTCACATTTAAAAGAACTAGCTTAAACAGTGTAGCCTGGAGTGGTACAACAGAAGAGGTGATTTTAAGAGTAGAACATTATTTCTGCTATTGTTAATATGGCATTTAGTCTGGGAGTCCTTCCAGTAATGGTGGTCTGAATAGGATGGATAACACATACAGAACGGGTGGACGGGGAGGAGGAAGTAGTTAGGGATGGATCACACATGCCATTGATTATACAGAGTGCAGGTGAATATATCTGCAGACAGCATCTGTAAACCCAGACTGTTTGGGTGAAGACCAAAAGGTTTGAAAAAAATGTGGCACTTTCACAAAAGAGATTAAAATTGTCAATGAAGCCTAAGTTCAATGCTCTGCCTTGCACCTGAAGCCAATCATGCAGGCTGAAGAATCAGCTAAAACACCCAAAGCCATGACCCAACCTGGGATTTGGTCCAGAAATAAAAATGTTCTTGTCACTGATTTTTAGAAATTCAAAGAGACCACTGAAGTCATGTTTGAGCAACTCAGATTGTTGCTGAACTATGTAATTTGTGCCAATGTAAACAGCAGTCCTTTTCAGAGAGGGATAGTTAGTTAGCAGGCAAGGAAACTCGCTCATTATATCAGAGACTTCAGTGCTGGAAAAACAGTCACACTTAGCATTGACTTGATGTTTCTGATGATTGGCGTTGTTGGAGGCAGGGGAGAAGACCATGGAATCTGTGGTGGCATTGCGACCTGGGAGATAGCCTGTAAGTTACTCGCATAAGGCACAGTTGCAGGGAGGTACTATCCAGAGCAGTTGTACAGCTGCCACTCATGAGTGTCTTGCCACTCATGATTGAGTCCCCATTGCCCCGGGCATTGAAGAAGAGATGAGCCGGTCAGTGGGAAAATCTCTTGCTCACCCTAGACATTGAATTTATTATGTAGTTGGATCTCTTGTCATGCAGGTGGAGGAGTGGAACACTTATACCTTCCTACAGCTGTCTAAGCAGAGAGTTGAGCTGGATGATACCTTTGGCCTGCGTTTCAGTTGAATCCCGGGCTTGTTTAATTGACCAGAGTAGCCTCTGAACATGGAGCGGTGGAATTGAGACCAATACAGGGGACAGTGGAGTCAAGCTCTCCTCTAGCAATGGTGATGGCTCCCATAGTGACTATGGAGCCGAGGACCTGTCTGTTGTCCTTAATCTGATGCAGTTGGAATATTCTCCCATCTAACTCACCAGTTAGAAGACTCTTCAGCATACAATTTACAATCTGAACAATTTACATTAAGAAATGAAGACTAGTTCTACTTTACAAAAGGAAGCTGAGCAAGGAATATTTAGAAGTTAGAGATTTAACTTTGTCACAAACAACTCTGACACTTTGGAAAGATCATTGGAAAATTCAAAGATGCCTTTAATGTGGACACATGGAACAAACTACCTTGTTGTGTAATTGAGAGTAGTATCTCAGGGACTTTCAAATGTCAGCTCGATTGTTATATCAACACACCATGTAAATAGGAAGTTGGCAAGCTTTATTGGGCTGAATGGCCTGTTCTTGTCAACAATGTTTTGAAGTTCTAATAGGCTGCAAAATAGCATGCCAGAGGTGGTCACAAAACAAGAGAGAACAAATACTAAATACCACAGGCAATGAGGTAACTGCAGGCTAGGAGCAACCGGTGGAGGCCGACTGATTCAATAAGAGAACAAGGACTGCAGATGAGAGCCGAATTTAAATAGGTTGAAGGTGATGTGTATGAAGTGAGTGACAGGTGATTCCGGTTAACTGGGTGGAGATTGAGGGTGCCTCCCTGTGCAGGCTTCACAGAGATTAGCAATAAGACTCTTGGGCCCTCTTAAGAGAATATCTACCACAGCTCAACTGGGAATCATGGAGCTTTGAGGGATATGATGATCAGGAATTGGTGCATATTTTAAGTCAAGGGTAGCAGAGTTATGTAAGACTTGGTATAGAGGCCAAAATATAGGTTGATAAGCTTTGAAATACTCAATTATTGAGGTAAAGATATGCACAACAGTTTCTGGAAGAGATTAACTCAAGTAGAGGCAGAATCAGATGATATTATTGTCATAGAAGTATATGTCATTGTGATGATAACAACATATGGTTTTAAGTTTAATTTGGATGAAACCTCTTGCACATTGAGAGATGTGGTAATTTTGAGGTAATAGAATTAGTGATGTTGATCAAATAAAATGACTTCTATCTCACTTGTATTTGTCTGGAGTAAATTTCTGATCATCCTCCATTTGCAAATGTTCTGTTTCTGAATTTTTGCCCTGGAACCATGTGTTCTCAATTTGTTTATTTTATGCTACAGCAAGAAAATATGTCATTGTTAGTCTAATTCAATGAGATGGTATTGGGTTTGCTGACCACAAAGGTTCTCAGCTCAAACAAAGATCTCTGTCATATCAGATATAAATAGCCATAAATACTCTCACTAAAGGGAGATAATATTCTAACTACCTAATCTTTAAAGACTAATTTACTTCCCTGTTTATTCCCCATGGAGATTTTTAGCTGCCAATACCCACTATTTCTTTCTACAATATTTTTATTCAGAAGAAGAAAAATTAGATTTACAGAGTGCAACACATAGATACATCTCAACATAATTTGTGTACATTCATATATTGTAATAAAATTGGTGAAAATGTTATAGCATAACACATAAAGGTATACCACTCTGTAATCAAAAATTTAAAGATAGGTCATACATCATAAAATAATTTTTTATATATAAAAAAAAGTCAACCCCCTACCAACTACCAAAGAAAAAAGCTGATGGATTACAATGGATAATTAGAAAAAAAAACACATTTACTTAAGAAGAGAAGATAAAAATATACATAAAAGTCTGTACACTGTTAAACTTTATAAATTGGAAAAGTAATTTAGAAAAGGTCCCCAAATATCATAAAACGATTGTTTCGAATTTAAGACTGAGCAGCGGATCTTTTCTAAATTTAAATACGACATAATATCACGTAGCCATTGATTGATTGATTCTAGACAAGGCTTTTTAGATAAAATAAAAAAAGCTTGGGAGGATGACCTAAATTGTCAGATTTCTGATGATAGATGGAATAAAATTCTTAAATGGGTTAATAAATCATCTTTCTGTGCTCATCATTCTCTTCTACAATTTAAAGTGGTTCATAGAGCTTACATTTCTAAACAGAAGCTCTCCAGTTTTTACCCGAATGTTTCTCCACTTTGTAATAAATGCAGCTCTGCTGATGCCTCTTTAATTCATATGTTTTGGTTTTGCCCTACAATTGAAAAGTTTTGGCGGGAAGTATTTCATACCTTCTCTCAACTTTTTAGGGTCCAATTTGACCCAAATCCCCTTACTGCCTTGTTTGGTATTATTGTAAATGAAGATATAACTTTAAATACTCCTAACTTACAGGTTTTAGTTTTTACCTCTCTTTTAGCAAGAAGAGCAATCTTACTTAAATGGAAGGAGTCTACCCCTCCTACACATCTTCAATACCCACTATTTGAGTGGTACGTCTCTCCTCCTACGAAGGAGAAGACATTGCTCGCTAAGGAAATAGTTTAAAACACTGTTCACTTACTTACAGTGAACACATTTGAATCTACACATTCTTAAAACACATTTAAGACTCACAGAGGATTTCTATCTTAAATGTTTATTTCTCAATTAAACCATTTTCATTTCTTAAACTCAAAGGATTTCTAAAACACAGATACAATTCCTATAAACTAAAAAGACATACCATGATGTGGAAAAGCAAGTCGCACATCATTGAAGCCAAAACTAGAGTAATGGATTCTAATCACTCCATCTTCTGATCATTCTTCTTCATGTTCTTCAACCACTCCGAATAGACGCGAACTGCTTTCCACATCTATATACTTTTTCTACCTGGAATGAATTCACAAACATATCACCTTTAAGCACAAATGGTCTATAACCATGGAAACATTGTTTTTCAGCTATCTACCATTAATGCTGTAAAGCTATGAATCTAAATGCTTGACCACATAAAACCTTTCATCTGTAAACACATCAGATATTGTTAAGTTAAGTAATACTATGCATCAGTTCTGCAAGCTTCCTTGAACCAAACAACTTAAGAGTCAGCTTGTCTGTTTAAAACAACCCTAAATTAAATAACTCATTGTCTTATATACTGCATCTTGAGCAGTAATAAAGGATGTGTAGTGAGATTATCCTTATTTCTCCAAGACAAAATGTCTACTGTCCACAATGCTTGTTTGCAAAGCTGGTCTTTAGACAATATTTTGCTTCAGCCTTAAAATGATTAGTGCCTGCCATTTAGTTTTCAAGAAATAAAGACTGGCTTTCCTTTTTGACTAGTAGTCAAGTAACTATTACTTGGAAGTTCTCGGAAAAGCAGCAGATGCTGCATTTAGAAAGCAAGGTTAGCTAACAACCTAGAAAGGGGAAGAGGCCTATTGGACAAGAAATGAATTTCCATCACAGGGATACAATAAACTAAAATAACAAAATGGATCTTTCTAGGACAAAGGTACAGGTGCCTTGTATCCTACACTATCAGGTTCAGGAACAATTATTACCCCTCAACAATCTCAGAGAGTATAACTTTACACACCCCAACACTGAATTGATTCCATAGCCTATGGGCCCACTTTCAAGGACTCTACAATCTGTATTCTCAGTATTATATATTTGTTATTATTGTTGCTGGGTTTTATTTTTGGTACTTGCACAAGTAGCCTTCTTTTACACATAGGTTGTTTGCCGGTCTTTGTGTGCATTCTTTCATTGATTTTTTTTGTGTTGCTTTGTATCTACTGTGAATAACTGCAAGAAAATGAATCTCAGGGTAGCATATGGTGACTTATATGTACTTTGATAATAAATTTACTTTGAACTTTGTAATTACATTCAATATTGACATGGTGAGAAGAGGCAGCAATTGGAAACCAGTGAGCTGTGTTGTACTGTAGGGATTTCCGCTTGGGCCTTTACTGTTTGTAATACAATTAAATGATTAGGATATGAATGTAGAAGATACAATTAGTAAATTGACAGCTGACATGAAAACTGGTAATGTTGCTGATAATGGAGCACAATTTTTGACTACAGAGCAACGTTGATGAGTTGGTAAGAAAGGTAGAGCAATGGAGATTAATTTCAATCTAGAAAAGAACAATGTATCACATCTTGATAGGACTGAGATGACTAAGATTTACACAAAGAATGGCTGGATCTTGTGGAATCCAGAGAAAGATTCAGATTTAGATTCAGTTTATTGTCATTTAGAAACCACAAATGCAATGCAGTTAAAAAATGAGACAACGTTCCTCCAGAATGATATCACAAAAACATATGACAAAACAGACTACACCAGAAAATCCACATAATGTTTGGCAATCCCCAATCCAGATTCTGGAGAGGCTGCTGCGTATTAATATCGTGCTACCATCTTAGTGCGTTCCCCAGAAAGGAGCTCCAATCCCACGAGACAAAACAAGACCAAAAACTAAAGATACAAGACCTGTACAAAACCACATAGTTACAACAGTGCAAACAATAGCATAATTGATAAAAAAAAACAGACCATGGGCACAGTAAAAATAGTCCAAAGATGTTAAAAGACTATAAGTTTGAAAGAAACCACTACACAGTTTCCACAAGTCCTCAGGGTCCCAATAGACTCATCATCCCATGCCGGTGGCAGAAAGAAATACCCCTGCTATGGACTTCCATGGCGCTGCCCAACTCAGCCTCTCAGACGCAGCACACAATGAAAGCTCTGTCGAACCCAGCCTCGCAGACACAACACACACTGAAAGCGACCTAACCGCAGCGGACTCCGAGTCCATCGAACCTCCGAGCCTCCGACCATCCCCTCCAGCACAGATTCTTCAAGCACCATCCTCTGCCGAGCGTATTAAGATGCCCCCACCAACTGCCATCGGCAACGCGACCCCGAGGACTGGGGGCCTGTTCTTCCCAGCAGAGACCCGGACCTCACAGCAGCAGCAGCAATGAAGAGGGCCTTCCTGGAGATTTCCAGATGTTCCTCCATGCTCCCACATCCATTTTTCATCCGATTATGATTGCGCACGTCTCCCCGCTTCACAAATAACAGGTAATCAGCTCCGGAGTGGCCGCTGTAAGCTGTGTCACGCTGCCATCTTGGATGAAAAGAGGGTGACTTTGATATGTATGTCCTCAGATCCCTGAAGGCAAAAACATAAGGTAGTTAAATAAAGCCTAGGCTAGGGGAAACTTGCTTTAATTCAAAGTCAACATAAATTTATTATCAATGTACGACTGTATATGACACCACATACTACCTTGAGGCTTATTTATAGGAAAGTAAAGAAATACAATAGGATTTATGAAAAACTATAAATAACAAAGAACTGACAATAACCAAAGTGCTAAAGAAGACAATTCATGCAAATAATAAAAAATGTAAATAAATAATAGGGAGATTCTGAGTTGTGGAGTCTATAGGTTTTGGTGTCAGTTCAGCACTGAGGTGAGTGAAGTTGTCTGCACTGGTTCAGAAACCTAATCATTGTAGTGTAATAACTCTACCTGAACCTGGTAATGTGAGGCCTAAAGCTCTTGTACCTCCTGCCCTATGGTAGTAGTGAGAAGAGAGCATGGTCTGGATAATGGGAGTCTGTGATGATGGATGCTGCTTTCCTGTGGCAGTGCTCCTTGTAAATGTGCTCAGTGATGGAGAGAGCTTTGCCTGTGATGGACTGGACTGCATCCAGCACTGTTTGTAGACTTTTTAGAATTAGCTGGGACACAGAATATAAGAACAGACAAGTTTTGTTGCAACTATATAAAATAGGCACACCTTCCCACAGCAGTGACTCAAGAAATTATCTCACCATCACAATCTCAAGGGAAATGGGGATGGTAGGTAAACGCTAGCAATGCCCAGATCTAAAAAAAATTTAAAAATGAAGAATTAATCATTAACTATAAAATTAAACCAAGGCTACATTTACAATCAACACAGTTCAGTTACTTCTCACTACTACTTCCTCAATTCTTTTTCTGACTCATTGTTTTATTGGATCTCACCTCTAAACTCATGGTTTATTAAATGTTTGTATTTTCCTTCAATCTGACAGCAACAGATTAGTTTCTAACTTTGTAGCTGGCCTAGCTATTTTGCTGTCCCTCCTTCCCTGCTTATTGCTTTCTGTATCTTCTGGCAACACAATTATTTTCACTTTGTCCTGCCTCAGGCTGTACTTACTTCTCTTTGCCATTCTAAACTGAGCTCCGTTTTGCACACATTTTCTATGGCAGTCAGTTCTCGTACACTCTGCATTCTTTGCAATAATGTCCTGAATTCAGCTTTATACAGCAGTGTTCAGCCCTCACTTCAGTTCATCCAGATTTAATGCTTCTGACGAAGACATGTTAACCTGAAAATTTATAAACACAAGAGATTCTGAAAATGCTGGAAATCCAAAGTAATACACAAAATGCTGAAGGAACTCAGCAGGTCAGACAGTGTCTGTGGAAGGGAATAAAGAGTCATTATTTTTATTGGAATTAATACCTGACACATTAAATCCTTTCCTAGTTCACAGATGGCCATTCACCTGCTCATAATTTGCTGTTTTTTTTATAATCTGTGATTTCTGCATCTGAGTACCTTGATCTGTATGAAGTAATCACTCTCAGTTTCATATTTATTTGCATGCAAAAACATTTAGACTTTAACTTGGATTTAGTGTTTTGGTTAAATTTCTGTTATACTGACTCTGGGTGTCTAAGCATGTATATTAAAAAGTCTGAGCAGAAAGTATAATGCCCATAGCTTGGAAAGAGAAACTGTAAGTAAGGTTGTTCAAAGAGGTCATTCTGTAAAACCACAGGAAAGAAAGAATTGAAAATCGGAGGAAATGATATGATTGTCAACAATATGGCATACACAACAGTCCATAATCATAGAATATAGAACATACAACACAGAGGCAGATGCTTCAGTCTATCATACCTATTCATCCATGATGTCAAACTAATCCAATTTGCCTGTATGTGATCCATATCCCTCCATTCCCTGGCTTTTCATGTATCAGTCTAGGTGCCTCTTAAACATAGCTATTGCATCTGCTTCTACCATCTCTGCTGGAGTGCATTGCAAGCACCTATCACTCTCTGCAAAAAAAGCTTTCCTTGCAAATCTAAAGCCAAACCAAAAGATGTTCAAGTCATAGTAGAAGAGTTGTGTATGGGTGGTTAACCTCCTGCAGAGAATTAATCTTTTTGTGTCGAATGAGCAGGAAAGTAACCATTCTAAGTCTCAGATTGTGTTCTTGATGTAGTGACTGTATATAACTTTGCAAATCTCTACTGTTTTAAAGGTAAGAAACACATTAATTGAATCTCAGCTTTGTCACTTAGAGTAAGAGAATGAAAGCAAACGCCTTGTATTGAGTCATAGAAGATTCTTTTTAAAACTTATTTAGCTTTAGTTTCCATCAACACATATTAACAACATTTCCTGCCATCTTTGTCTTATGGAGAGGACGTCATCAAAATATTCCTGAAAATTGCATTTGGCATTTGTTTTTGATATGTTTTAAATTATAGTTTTCTTCTGTTTACCTTTCCGTGACAGTTTATAACGCATGTTCAGGATAAGGTTTATGTTATAGAATCTAAGTCCTGCCATAGTGCAGCATTTTTTTTTCCTGCCTTCACCTTGATTAGTCTTGAAATTCCCAAGATATCCTATCTGTTTTATTTTGAATCCTGTAGAGTTGCTTTTCCTTTGCAGATTATTTATAGCTCAAAATTTCACATTCAATTAATCTGTTCCATTGTTCTGAGTTCTTACCTTTTTGAATATGCATACAACCCCGAACTCCTTTGACAGTTTTATTTTGTATTCAGAGGCACCAGGCACCAATATTCGTATAAATTGTCAAATATAAAATATCTGATCTTGAACTCTGAATGTCAGGAAAGTCTGAGAGTCTTTTTAACTCCTGACTTCTTATTGACCGTTATATACCTGATGTAAAATTTCAAGCAGGTCTCTTGTGAAGAGGTCATAATGCTTGGATTTATTATCCTTAAGGCTTACACCAGGATCTGACCCCCAATTAAGATTTCTTCCTAAGTTTTACAATCATCTTTGCTTCTTCATGCATCATGACCATATTATGCAGCTAACAATATGTCAGTATAACCACGCATTTATTGCTAGGTAATGAATTAAATTGCTTTTGCTCCTACAAACCTTTGACATGAACAGAAGAGGTTGAAAGCTCTCCTGTGCAATTAACTTCTGCAGTTCCATCCACCCATAATCACAGGATTAACAAGGAGCAAGACTGTTGAAGTGTACACCATGTGTCTATGAGGAAAGATCTGTAGAATAGATCATGTATGTGCACAGCTGCATTGACATAACCAAAAATCATATCACCTATGATTTATTGCCATCATTAAGAACCGTCCAATTGCAGAGTGCAGGACTTACTTAATGTGTGAAAAGTTATATATAAAATTAGCTTAAATGAATTATCCCATTATGATTTTACTGACTAAGTGGATAAAATGACTTTATGCATGAAAGAAACAGTCGAGACTCAGCATCATAGGTGTTTACTGTCAGGACGTATTACACACTGTTGGTCTTTTTTTGTGGAATTGTGTGATGAGTTTTTTTGAATCAGCACAGTTATAAATGCCTCAAAAAGAACAGCGGGTTGAACCTCCTCAATAACCTGCATGAGTCACTATGGTTTCTCTAGACATTGACAAGGATGGCGGTGGATATTATACTGTTTTCTTATTCCTTATAATCTTAAATTGTTCGGAAAAGTCCTCATCTTTGTATTACACATTTTCAAAAGTCATTAAAATGTAATTATCGATTCTATTGTCTATTTCAATTAAATTATACCATTTTTAATTAGATATAATTACTTTGAACCTTGTCTAAGAGGATTGTAATCCCATGTTATATTGTGGCATGTGGCCAGACCAATCAGTGTCTGAAATCCCCTGTGTTACTATTGTCATTCATGATCCCTGGGAGCTTCAAAGAATTGAGTAATGCCTCAAAGGGAAGAGATAAACAAACTAATTATAATATGGAAATTATTACAAACAGCACAACAATCTACAGGCAATGAGCAACTTTGTCAATTTTCCAAGCAACCACACATACTGTTATCAAAGTAATCTATTTGAGAAATTTTACATTTGTTTGAAATGAGTCCTTGTTCCAACTTCACAAACATTCTATCTATATGGTAACTCTGAGACTCATTGCTTAGGCCTGTTTTATTTTATGTCCATTCTGGATTCATTCCAGCATCTTGTTTGATTGTCATTAAGGTGAAAAGTGCAAATGAAAATTGAGACGAGCATATTCAGAGCCTTTGCACTTCTGATAACTGAGGTCACATATGGGTACACAGAAGTTTCTCCTGAAAGAAGCAGCAAGTCAGCATCTGGGAACTGGTTTATTGTTGCTGCACTGAGAACACATATAATAAAAATACCTCTTATACTGTTCATACAGATCAAATCATTACACCGTGCACTGAGGTAGAACAAGGTAAAACAATAACAATGCAGAATAAGGTGCAACAGCTACTTAGAAAGTGCAATGCAGGTAGACAATAAGGTGCAAGATCATAATGAGATAGATTATGAAATCAGGTGTCCATTTTATCATACTAGGAACCATTAAATGGTCTTAGTACAATAGGGTAAAATCTGTTCTTGAGTCTGGTGTTACGTGCTTTCAGGCTTTTGTATCTTCTGCCCAATGGAAGAGGGGAGGAGAGTGAATATACAGGGTGACGATGCTGGCTGTTTTACTGAGGCAGCAAGAAGTATAGACGAGTCCATAGAGGGGAGGCTTATGTCCATGATGTGCTAATCTGTGTCCACAACTCCCTGCAATTTATTGCAGCATTGTGCAGAGCACCTGTCATATCAAGTTGTTATGCATTCATATAGACTTTCTACATTACATCAATAAAAACTGGTAATGGTTGAAGCCTCCTAAGGACTGGAAGGGTTGATGAGTCTTTTTGTCTGATATTTGTTTGCCCATGATGCACTTCTAGTCTCTTAGAGTTCACCCCCAATCACATGAAATATCAGGGACTTACAAATTCAGAACCAAAAACTGGTTTTAGGTATTTATTAGGGTTGTAAATTTATTCAAAGAAAAGCCTTACTGTGACATTTTGAATAAAATTACAGTCTGCTTAAAATTTCCAAAAAAATGTCAAGCAGAAGAAATCTGCATAAGTGCATTTTATGATGTCACTGTGCAAATGTAGGTATTTGTCATGCCAATGAACAAATGTGTTTTTAATGTCAATGCTCATAATGGAAAGATTCTTCTCACAATGATTCCTCATTGATTTTACATTTCTAATTATTTTGCCCCTTGTGTTATGTTACGGTGACCTTGGCACCAGTTAAACTGAAAACAGCTACTGGCGAATTCAAAATGATGGACAAGCACTCTTCATTCTATGCCTTTGTAATTTTTCCTTTACATTGCACCACTGCCAAACCAGACTGACTGACAAATATTATCTTGTCTCCTTCCATCTGCAAGATGTCAAACAACCTTTCTTCTATTGCAACTGAGTGTCATGCTGATACATTTAAAAATACTCTTGCTAGTTTGGATTTTACATATAGATTTGACTGAAAAACATAAAGTGACATTGCAATGCATTGTGAAGCAGTGCTACATTTTGGAAATGGATATATATAAATGTAATTCCAAGTTAGCTGTCTTTCTGCCTTTGGTGTTGAGTTAAGGTGACAGTGATGATCCCATGCCACTCTTTGAGAGCAGTACTTGTGCTCAGGCCAACATTTCTCCAAAACAGCTTGTTTTAATGGTTTTCATACTGTTCCAATGTACAAAGAGGTCTGTCAATTAGATTGCATAAAGACAGATGAGGTCATTCAATCTCTTGAGTCTGTTTATGTTTCTACTAGATTAAAAGTTCAAAGGCTCAAAGGTTCATTTTGTTAAAGTATACACCTATGAAAATCTTCACTTCTCCAGGTAGCCATGAAATCAAAAAAGGAACAAAAAGGCAGCATGACAATCAATCCCCAAATCCCATGTCCCCACAAAATCAAAAACAAACAAAAACAGAACCGGCACATGAACCCCCAAAACCCCCTCCTTGCACAGAAAAAAAACCAAGAAGATCCCGTGAAAAAACACAGAATATAAAAATGTTAAGAATCAAATAAAGAATCTATAGTCCAAGTGCACATCCAAAATGCAGAAAAATCCCTGGGCCACACTCTCTGGGCACAGCAGCGAGCACTCCCCTCTCCGGTACAGAACTGCCAGCGCACACCTTCGATGCTTCAATCTCCCTCATTGCTTTAATCGGTGAACAATGGAGCAATAATTGGCAAAACGGAGCCTAACATAGGCTTATGCCCCATCCTACAGTCTGTCCGCTACCAAGGTTACGCATGCTGCCTCTGCCTCCCGGGTTCCTCTCAGAGACTGCAGAGCGCTGGACCATGCAAACCATCTCCAAACTTCAGTATTCGCCTTGATGTTTCAATCACCCTTGTTGCTTTAATCGGTGATAAATGGAAGCTATAGTCAGTGAAATTATGTCAAAGGTCAGCTTGCATGCCATCCTGCGGCCTTCTCACCACAAGGTTTGCTCATGTTGCCTCCGTGTCCCGGAATCCTCTTGGAGTCTACAGAGCGCTGAAGCAGAAAACAATCTCCCAACAGCAAAACACAGCTTCCAACAGTTCCAGATCATATGCAAGACTAGAAAGAAGTGAGGAAGGTGGACTTGCGATCTATCCCGCAGATGTTCACCAAAGGAGCGTTGTACACAAATGCCATCTTGAAGAATATATCATAATATATTCTTTCCTCACCTCCATTTGCCAATCATTTTCCTTCATCCTTTGACAGTTGTACCTAATAAAAGTGTGGTGGGCTGGAGATATGTCTTTATCAAATAAGGTGTAAGGTACTCCTTCCCTCCACTAGCCTACAGGTTACCCTTGGGCAAGGTTCACATGAAACCATGGGAGCAGGTAGTGGATCGTCATATGAGCAGCTGGTGCATATCATTGACCCAGTTTGTCAGGATCTGTAGCTGGGTGCACTTCCCACAGATGCGGTCATCAAGGAAGTCCTGAGGTTCCCTGTATTCCCAAATCTTGAAGGAGTAGCATTCTACTAAACTACCAGTTTATCTTCACTAAGTCAAAGGACTTAGATTAACAGTAAAATGAAAAAAGAGAGGTGAGAAGAGATGAAATGTCAGAGTGAGGAATCGAGGAAGAGGATGGGGTGGGGAAAGTGGAAATAGTTCACTGTAAGGAGAAATCAATTTTCATGTCATCAGGTTGGAGGCTACCCAGACAGAATATAAGGTGTTGCTCCTCCACTCTGAGGGTAGCCTCATCTGGGTACAAGAGGATGCCAAGGTTCAACACAACAGAATGGGAATTGGAATTAAACTGTTTAGCCACTGGGAAGACCTACTTGTGGCATTTTGATTGGAGGTGCTCAACAAAGCAGTCCTCCAATTTATGACAGGTGTCACTAATGTAGAGGAGGCCGCATTGGGAGCATTCAACACAATAGACAACCCCAGCAGATTTGCAAGTGAAGTGTTTCCTCACCTGGATAGACTGCCTAGAGCCCTGAATGGAGGTGAGGGAGGAGGTGTATTGACAGATGTAGCACATTGGCTAGTTGCAGGGATATGTGTGCTGCAAGGGAGAGAGGTCAAATGGACAAGGGAATTGCAGAGAGACCACTCCCTGTGGAAAGCTGGGGGTGGGGAAGGCACAGATATTTTCATGGTAGGATCCCTTTGGAGATGGTGGATGTTGCAAAGGATAATGTGTTGGATACAGAGGCTAATGGGGTGTTGAGAGCTTCAGTTCCAAAAAGTGAATATCACCAAGAGCTTGTCCTGGTCCAACCATATAGATGCTATGGTGAAGAAAGCCTACCAATGCTTCTACTTTCTTAGGTGGCTAAAGAAATTTAACATGTCTCTGTCAAATCTTACCAATTTTTTTATCAATGCACCATCCTATAAGGATGTATAGTATTTTGGTATGGCAACTGCTCTGCACATAACCACAAAAAACTTTAGAGAGTTGTGGATACAGTCTGGCATATCAGTGAGATCAGCCTCCCCTTCATAGACTATGTCTATACTTCATGCTACCTCAGTAAGGTTGCCAGCATAATCAAAGACTCCACCAACCCTGGAGGTTTCATCTTCTCTCTTCATCCACCAGACAGAAAAAAGCTGAAAGCTTGTACTACCAGGCACAAGGACAGCTTCTGTCCCTCTTTTATGGTTCCATAGAACAATAGTACGGACTCTTAACCTCACAATCTACTTCATATGATCTTGCACTCTATTGTTTACCTGCACTGCCCTTTCTCTCTAGCTATTTCACTATATTTTGCATTATTATTGTTCTACCTTGTTCTGCCTCAATGCACTGTATAATGATTTGATCTGTTTGAACTTTAAAAGCTTTTTACTATATTTCTGTGCAAGTGATAATAATAAACTAATTTCAATTCCAATTCCAATTATGGTCCATTATAAACATATTGACTTTATTTGGTCTATCATTGCTTCTTGCAGCACACAATGACAAAGCATCAATTGTGCTGATTTTGAAAGCTGATAAACTGTATCTTACTTGGGGGATATTAACTTGAAGTCAATTTCAGTGTAGCATTAGAAGTGAAACCAACAGTGAAACTACTGTAGATTAGTTGGAATTCAAGTATCAACTTCTGGAGAGTTTAGAGTGGGAATATGTACAGTTTTGTTCGCATCGTCTTGCTCATGCAAAAGCAATGTGCAAGCAAAATGTCATTGTCTGATACAATACTACTAAGCTGAGCTCAGGTACAGTAACTTAATCTTGCCAGTAAAAGTTTGGGATTTTCTATATTAAATACTTCCAAGTAATTCTTGTGACTTACTATAATTGTCCAATATCACTGCTTCAGCTCCTAACATAACTGGAGATTTATAAATATGTACATAAAATACACAATGTTACCTTTCTCTCTTATTACATATTTTCCTTGCAATATTGTTTCATTCTCTGTACATAATTTTATACTGAACTTAAAATTCCGTCAACTCTGATTCAGACGTGTACTGTTCTTTCATTAACTTTGGAAAGTCTGAAGAGATTCACTGTTGCTTGTCCTGCCCAGAGGGCTGCTGTTTAAAAGCCCATGTAAAATTCATTGACTGAACGAGTATAACAAATGCTTCTAGCTCCTCTCTTCAGTAAAAAAAAGGAAACTGGACAATAAAACCTCAAATTGAGATTACTGATAAGAGAACCCAAGCAAATGTCTATACTGTATTTCTATAACAACCTCAGGATTTTCTAAAGGAAGAACAGTCTACAAACTACCTTGTTGAAGCATAAATACTAATGCAATGTTCGTTTGCAGCAAATAATTTGTGCTCAGTTAGGTTCTACAAACAGCTGTGATAATGACAATTTAATCTGTTTGAGTATCATTAACTGATGGATAAATATTGGGGAAATACAAGAGATAATTCCCCTGAAATTATAAAATTATCTAGCATGGAAAAAAGTTGTCTAGCCCATGTTGACCATTAGACCATAAGACATAGGAGAAGAATTAAGCCATCCAGCCCATTGGGTTTGCTCCTCTATTCCACCATGGATGCTTATTATCCCTATCAAGTCTATTTGAGGATATAATGATTGTAGTGGATAGATGGGAACAGATGGACGTTATTTACTTGGATTTCCTGAAGATGTTCAATAAGGTGCCACATAAAAGATGTATCCATAAGATAGGGATGCACAGAGTTGAGGGTGATGTATTAGCATGGATAGAGGATTGGTTAACTAATAGAAAGCAGAAAGTTGGGATAGATGGGTGTTACTCTGGTTGGTAATCAGTGGCGAGTGGAGTGCCACAGGGGTTGGTGCTGGGCCTGCAACTGTTCATAATATACACTAACGGTCTGGAAGAGGGGACCAAGTGTAGTGTATCTAAGTTTGCTGATGACACTAAATTGAATGGAAAAGCAAATTGTGCAGCGATACAGAAAGTCTGCAGAGAGATATAGATAGGTTAAGTGAGTGGGCAAGAGTCTGGTAGATTCAGTACAATGTTGGTAAATGCGACATCATCCACTTTGGACAGAAAAATGAAAGGACACATTGTTATTCTATGGTAAACAAATTGCAGCATGTTGCTGTGCAGAGGGACTTGGGAGTACTTGTGCATGAATCACAGAAGATTGGTTTGTAGGTGCAGTGGGCTATCAAGAAGGCAAGTGGAACGTTGGCCTTCGTTGCTGGAGGGATTGAATTTAAGAGCAGGGAGATTATACTGCAACTGCAGAGGGTACTGGTGAAGTTGCACTTGGAGTACTGTCTCCTTACTTGAGGAAGGATATACTGGCTTTAGAGGCAGTGCAGAGGAGGTTCACCAGGTTGATTCCAGAGATGAGGGGGTTGGACTATGAGGACAGATTGAATCGCTTGGGACTGTACTTGCTGGAATTTAGAAGTTGAGAGGAGATCTTATAGAAGCATTAACATTTATGAAAGGAATAGATAAGATAGAGGCAGGAATGTTGTTTCAACTGATAGATGAGATTAGAAGTAGAGAACATAGCCACAAGATTCAGGGGAGTAGATTTAGGATGGAGATGAGGAGGAACTGCTTTTCCCAGAGATTGGTGAATCTGTGGAATTCTCTGCTCAATGAAGCAGTGGAGGCTACATCAGTAAATATATTTAAGACAAGATTGGATAGATCTTTGCATAGTAGGGGAATTAAGTGCTATGGGGAAAAGGCAGGTAGGTGGAAATGAATTCATAGCCAGATTAGCCATGGTCTTATTAAATGGCGGAGCAGGTTCAATGGGCCAGATGGCCTACTCCTCCTCTTATTTCATTTGTTCTTATGTTTTTTTTAATATTCCTTGTCCTTCCTTCTCCTGCCTTTGATACCCTGGTTAATGAAGAACCTATCAACTTCTGCTTTAAATATACTCATTGACAGGTTCCACAGCTGTTTGTGGCAATGTATTTCACAGATTCTTCACCCTCTGGCTAAGAAAGTTCTCATCCCTGTTCTAAATGGATGTCTCACTAATCTGAGGCTGTGCCCTCTGCTCCTAAACTCATCCACTACAGGAAACATCCTGACTACATCCACTCTATCCAGATCTTTCAATATTCAATGAGATCCCACCTCATTCTTTTAAACACCAGTGAGTACAGGCCCAGAGCCATCAAATTCTCCTCATACATGAACCTTTTCATTCCCAGAATCATTCTTGTGAATCTCCTTTGATCCTCTCCAATGCGAATACATCTTTTCTCAGATAAGGGATCCAAACTGCTCACAATACTCCAAGTGCGGTCTGACTAATGCCTTAGAAAGCCTTAGCATTATTTCCTTGCTCTTATATCCTAGTCCTCTAAAAATGAATGCTAACATTGTATTTTCCTTCCTTACCACTGACTCAACCTGCAAGTTAATCTTTAGGGAATCCTGCACAAGGACTCACAAATCCCTTTGCACTTCGGTTATTTGTCATTTTCCCCCATTTATATAATTGTCTATACCTTTATTCCTTCTACCAAAGTGCATCACCATGAACTTCCCTACACTATATTCCATCTGCTGCTTTTTCCCAATCTGCCTACGTCCTTCTGCAGATTCCCTGCTTCTTCAACACTACTTGCCCCTCTACCTATCTTCGTGTCATCTGCAAACTTGTCCAGAAAGCCATTAATTCCATCCTCCAAATCATTGACATATAATGTGAAAAGAAGTGGCCCTAACACCGACTCCTGTGCACACTACTAGTCTCTGGCAGCCAGCCAGCAAAGATCCCCTTTATTCCCTCTCTGCCTCAAGGCCAGTTAGCCAATCTTCTGTCAAAGCTAGTGTTATGTTTATTCTTTGTAAGGACAAACATCATGGGTAAAAACACAAACTATTTTATTTATAGATTTACAGCAATGGCTTGTGCTCAAGTCATAGCATGTGTGACAAGCTCACCTGAGTCATTTCTGGTTCTGGGTGAGTTTCCCACTGGGAACTTCAGTTGCTTATTATGTGCACACCTAATAACACATCCTTCCCCCTTAAAAGCAAAAAACGAACACAATATTATGCCCACATAAACCTGCAAGAAACAATAATCCTCTGCAACAAAGATATTTACATTCTGTTGCCAAACCCTTTTTTAATTATCTAATTTCAATCATTCTCTGAGGTGGTTTAATGATCTTTTTTGGTCTGCTATATGTTTCCACAGGTGTATTGCTTGTATTGGGTGCATTAGTATTTGTGTCTTTCTGAGAATTATGATCAACAAGTTTATTCTTTCCATCTACTGGCCCCTTTGGTGTACTAACTGGTGTTGTGTGACAGCAATGGGTTGGAGCTTGTGGTCATAGATCCACATGGTCCTTCTTAGAGGAGTTTCCCCACTCTGTCTGGATCTGGTAGAAATGTGGAGTAACTTCCTCTTGCACGTATCCTTGCATGGACACGGGCCAGAATTGTAATCTCAGATTTGCACTTGATCTCTAAGCTTCAGGACTGTTAGACTTTTTGCAGTCTTGATGTGACACTGTTTCGGTTTCTCTTTCCCTTTTACTTTAGCCAGTCTGACTTGGTGTACTCCTTTAGGTGTCAATGGGTTTTTCTGCACTGGAACGTTAGTACATATGCTTTGACCTATCAGTATTTGGGCTGGTGAAAGTCCATCCTGCAGTGGCGCACTTCCGTAATCATCAGACTTTTGTGGAAATCCTCTTGGCCATCTTCTGCTTTATTCATGAAACCTTTCACTACTTTGACTGATCTCTCTGCTAGGTCACTAGATCCTGGGTGATGTGGGTTTTGAAGTTATATGTTGAAATCCCCAAATCATTGGCAAAGGACTGAATTTCACAGCTTGAAAATTGTGGACCATTGTCTGATACCACTTTACATGGAACTCCATGCCTTACAAATACAGCTTTCAGGAGGATGATGACTGCTTTGCTGGATATTGATTGCAGTGTTACAACCTCTGGAGAATTAGAAAAGTTGTCTGTTACAGCAATGTGACTCTTCCCATTATATTCAAACAAATACACTCCAAATTTAGAAATAAGGCCTTTTTGGTACAAGGTGTGGTGTAAGTGGTTTTGCTTGCTGCTTTGGTCTGTAGGTAAGACATATTTCACACAAAGCAGTTGTGTGGCTGATGTCTTGATTCATTCTTGGCCAGTATATCACTTCACAAACTCTTCACTTACGTTTTTCCTCACCAAGATGCCCTTCCTCTGGAGCGTTTCCTTGCTCAGTGACACTGGAATCACAAACCTGTTCCTTTGAAGACCATATCTTCCACTACTGACAGTTCAGCTCTGCATGCCCAGTAAACCTGAATACACATTAGGCAGGCAGTCATAGTTGCTGGCCATCGGTTCTGCATTGTCTCTTCGAGTTCTTTCATTGTTTCATCTGACCCTGCTGCTTTCGTAATCTTCTCTGCTCTAACAGGAGATACTGGAATGGTGGCAACAATCATGTCAACATATTCCAGTATATCTACATTAATCTGTCAGTCATTCTTTTCTTTCTTGTTGTCTGCTCCAGCCAACACTTTAGCAGCAAACATATATTTTTCTCGTGTGTAGATCGCCTTCACGTCATACCTCTGCAGTTTTATCAACATGCGCTGTATCCTCATGAGACAGTCATTCAATGGTTTAAACTTAATTGAGACCAGTGGTTTCTCCACTTCAAAAACTTGTCCATAGATGTACTGATAGAATGTTTCACATGCATATGTGCTGACAAGCAGCTCGTTCCTCACATTAAAATCCTTGATGCATAGGTCACAGTTTGCCATGCATCTTCATGCTGCTACAGTAGGACTGCCCCAAGGCCTAATGGGAGGGATGCATTAGCTGATATCCTAGTATATACAGATAGGCCATGTCTAAGTATTGGGAACAGAAAATGGGATGTTACGTTGAATTGAATTGACTTTATTACTTACATCCTTAATATACATGAGGAGTAAAAATCTTTACATTACATCTCTGTCTAAATGTGTAATGTGCAATTTATAGTTATTTGCAATAAATAGTATGTACTGTACAACAGGACAGACAACTTGGTGATTCTTCTCTTTCTGCACTTGAAGCTGTATAAGACATTTGTGAGGCCGTATTTAGAGTGTTGTGTGCAGTTTTGGTCACCTTCCTATAGAAAAGATATAAACAAGGTTGAAAGACTGAGAGAAAATTTACATGTATGTTGCTTGGTCTGAAGGAACTGAATTATAAGGAAATATTGAATTGGTTAGAATTGTATTCTTTAGAACATAGAAGATTGAGAGGAGATTTGATAAAGGTATAGAAAACTATGAGCACTATAGATAGGGTAAATGAAAGCAGGCTTTTTCCACTGAGGGTGGGTGGGACTACAACTAGAGGTCATGGCTTAAGGGTGAACGGTGAGAAGTTTAAAAGGAACATGAGGGGAAACATTTTCACTCAGAGGGTCTTGAGAGTGAGGAATGAACTGCCAGCACAAGTGGACTATGCAAGCTCAATTTCAACATTTAAGAGAAGTTTGAATAGGTACAGTACATAGATATTGAGGATATGAGGGCTAAGGTCCAGGTGCAGGCCGTTTGGAGTAGGGAGTTTAAATGCTTTCAGCATGGACTAGATGGGCCAAAGGGCCTGTTACTATGGTGTACTTCTCTATGACTGTCTGACCTTTCCGGATTATAAAATTTCAGCATGGTCTCTTCCATTAGGACTATTTCCTGCATTTGGAAGCATTTTTCTTGCTTGTGAGACTAAATCTACTCAGTTCTCTGCTCAAGGAGTGACTTAAGTGGTGCTGACACTGTAGACAGTTGAGAGATAAACTTAGTTAGATAGGTCACCATCCCCAACAAATGTCTCACCTCTTCCTTGTTTTTGAGCCTCTCCAGTTTTTCTGTGACTGACTTCTGTCTTAGGTCAGGCTTCGGTCCCTTTCCTGATATGATATCTCCTATGAAGATCAGTGTCTTAGCATCAAGCTCATATTTCTGTTTACGTAAGTTCAAACTGACATTCTATATCACGTCAAGCACCTGTCTTCGTCCTGCATCATCTTCATTCTTGGTGGACCCCCTGACGGTGATATCATCCATCATGGTCTTGACCCTCAAGTGTGGCCTCAAAGATAATCTGGGTGGTTTTATGCTGGACTTCCGATGTGGCCAGAATCCCATATGGTAGCCAAAGGAAACAATATCTTCCCTCTGGTGTGTTAAAAGTACAAGTCTCAAATTTGCCTTGTTCCAGCTTCATCGACCAAAACCCGGAAAACTTCTTGAGTTTGCTAAAGCACTTGGCACCTGCAAACCAGAACATGATCTCCTCCTATGATAGCAATTTAAAATGCTCTCTCTTGGTGGCTTTGTTGAGATCTCTTGGGTGCAGAAATATCCATAATGCTCCTTTTCTCTTGCACAATGACATGTGAGTTCACCCAATCTGCTGGTTCTTCAATTTTCTGTATGCATTTATCCATTCCATGCATACTAGCTCTGGTTTAAGTTTGTCCGTAAGTGCAAACGAAACCTTCCTGCATGCTACTGTCTCAACTACATGGATTTTGTGTACGTCAGGTAGCATCCAAGTCCCTCAAAGACATCTGCGTGAGTGAAGTGTGGTCATCTTTGGTCCGTGAAGTCACTACAAAAAACTTTTTCACATGCATTCAGACCTAATATTGGCTGTACTCTTTTTTTCAACAAACATAGCTGGGCCTTTAGGTGCTGTTTCTTGTGCTTGAAGGTCACTATACAGCCTCCTTTTACTGGAACATTCTGTCCAGTATAGCCTGTCACTTTTAACTTCACTGGATAAATCTTGCTCTTTCCTTTGAGAGTCGTGTAATCATTCACAGATAACAGATTTCCCTGGGCTCCGATGTCAAGCTTGAATGGAATTATTGTCTCAAACAGAATGGAACAATCCATTCTGTCTTACCAGCACCAGTAGTCTGTAGAGAATCTACAAAGATTTCCTCCATTACCTCAGCAACCGTAAACACCTTTCTCTTGGTAGTCCCAGATTTGTGGCAGTTTGCAAAATGATTCTTCTTCCCACAAATATTGCAGAACTTTCCAGAAGCAAGACATATTTTAGGGATGTGCCTACCTCCACGTTTGTTGTTTTAAGCTTACCTTGTTGCTTTGCTATTGCTTTGGGAAAACACCTTATGGTCTGCCTCTCCATTTTCTTTTTTTTTAATTAGTTTTTTTATACATTTTCTACATCGCTACAGATAAAAAAAATCCCAGATCGAAATGAAGAACATTAATACAGTGCAAAAATAAACATACAATAATAATATAATACAAAAGAAGATAATTGAGAAAGCACCCAAATTGAAGATATGTAAAATTAGTATCCTCCCCAAGCCCCGCAACAAAAAAGAACTCCAGACCAACCACAACACAATCTAGAGAGTATACATCAGGACATTCAAACCCCCAAAACTGTAAATACACTTAGCAACAGAAGATATTAATGCCTACTACCAACAAAAAAGGAGCTGAAAGCAAGGGACCGAAAAAAAAACCTTAGTTAAGAGGAAGGTTATGAAAATACTCAATAAAAGGTCCCCAGACCTTATGGAACTTTGTATCCAAATTAAGAACTGAATAGTGAATTTTTTCAAGGACTAAGCAGGACATAATATCATTAAGCCATTGAGCATGCGTGGGTGGGGCAACATCCCTCCATCTAAGGAGGATTAAACATCTAGCCAGGAGAGAAGCAAAAGATAATATTCGACACTTAGTCGAACTCAGACGTAAATCTGTCTCACCCAGAAAACCGAACGAAGCAATTAAAAGATTAGGTTCTAGGTGGTGATTCAGAGTACAAGATAACGTTATGAAGACGTCTTTCCAAAATTTCTCCAAGCTAAGACAAAACCAGTACATATGAATGAGAGAGGCCTTGCCTCTTTTGCATCTATCACAGAGAGGACTAATGTTAGGGTAAAATCGAGATAGTTTAGATTTAGACATATGGGCTCTATGAACAATCTTAAACTGTAAAAGGCAATGGCGAGCACAAAGAGAGGTTGAATTAACCGATTTGAGAATCGAATCCCAAGTCTCATCAGATAAGGAGATATTTAAATCATGCTCCCAAGCCATTCTAATTTTATCCACAGGGGCACGCCGTAAGGATGCTAATTTATCACGAATAAATGATATTAAACCTTTACCTAGTGGATTAATAGAAAGAAATAAATCCATAACATTTTTCTCAGGCATTACAGGGAAGTTAGGAATTAAAGGATTAATTAATTTGGAGATATCTAAAAAAATGAGCATTGGGCAGATTGAACTTAGCAGAGAGCTGTTGAAAAGATGCGAAGCGATTATCAATAAAAAGATCTTCAAAATGTCTAATGCCCTTCCTATACCAATCATGGAATGCTGAATCATACGTAGTAGGTAAAAAAAGGTGATTATGTAAGATAGGGCTAGAAAAGGAAAAACCATGGAAACCATAAAACTTCCTAAACTGAGCCCATATACGCAAAGTGTGTCTAACAAGAGGATTAACAATTAATCTGGACAAACTACTAGGGAGTACAGAGCCAAGAAGTGCAGAGATAGATAAATCTTTAGTGGAACTCAACTCCATTGCCACCCAATTAGGGCACTCAGGTTGGCCATGGAAAAAAGACCAAAAGGTAGCACAATGTATATTGGCTGCCCAATAATATAAACGAAAGTTAGGTAAAGCCATGCCACCCTCTTTTTTAGATTTTTGGAGATAAACTTTATTAATTCTAGAGCGCTTATTCTTCCACAGATATGACAAAATAATAGAGTCTAAGGAATCAAAAAAAGATTCAGGAATAAAAATTGGGATTGATTGAAATAAATATAAAAGTTTAGGGAGAACATACATTTTAACAACATTGATACGACCTACCAAAGACATAGATAGAGGTGACCATTGTAACAGACTCTGTTTTATAGTATATGAAAGATTGGCAAAATTTTCACGAAAGAGATCTTTAACCTTCCTTGTGACTGTAATCCCAAGATAAGTAAATTGATTATGAACTACTTTAAAAGGGAGATCACGAAATGTTAGTTCTTGTGCTTCTTTATTAATTGGGAAAAGTTCGCTCTTATGTAAATTAAGTTTATAGCCAGAGAACTGGCTAAACTGATCAAGAAGTGAAAACATTGGAGGTAAGGATGTAGACGGATTTGAAAGAAAAAGTAATAAGTCATCAGCATAAAGAGAAACTCTATGCTAAACACCCCCTCTCCAAATCCCGGTCAATTCAGGACAATTTCGAAATGCTATCGCCAAAGGTTCTATAGCCAAATCAAAGAGAAAGGGACTTAAAGGGCATCCCTGGCGGGTGCCACGTTTAAGGTTAAATAACTGGGATTTCTGAAAATTAGTCAAAACAGAGGCAGTAGGACACAAATACAGCAATTTGATCCAAGAGATAACATTTTGACCGAAGTCAAATTTTTCTAAAACTGCAAAAAGGTAGTTCCACTCTATACGATCAAATGCTTTCTCCGCATCGAGGGAAATAACACATTCAGGAATCCCAGTTGGAGGTGAATATAAAATGTTAAATAAACGCCAAATGTTAAAAAAAGGAAGACGATTTTTAATAAAACCGGTTTGATCATCAGAAATAATAGAGGGAATAACAATTTCTAATCTATAAGCCAAAACTTTGGCCAAGATTTTAACATCAACATTGAGCAAAGAAATCGGCCTATACGAGGAACACTCTGTTGGGTCTTTACCCTTTTTTAATAAAAGAATAATAGATGCCTCATTAAAAGAGGGTGGCAATTTGCTGTAATTAAACGAGTCAGATAATACTGAGAATAACTGAGGGGAAAGAAGTGAAGAAAATGATTTATAAAATTCTACGGGGAACCCATCAGGTCCAGGAGATTTCCCTGAAGACAATGCAGAAATTGCAAAAGATATTTCTTCTGATGAAATAGGCGCATTAAGTTTGGCTTTAAAATCAGATGAAAGCGAAAGAATATTCAGATTATTTAAAAAGTGATCAACAGAGATATTGTCATTCAAAGATTCAGAGGAATAAAGTCGAGAATAGAAATTTTTAAATGCGTCATTGATTTCTAAGTGATCCGATGTAAAGTCTCCATTCTCCTTCCGGATCTTTGTAATATGTTGTTTGGCTTTGGAACGTCTCAGCTGATTGGCTAGAAATTTACCAGATTTGTCACCATGAATATAGAAGCGACTCTTACTTTCAAGAAGTTGGTATTCAACAGGTTGAGTAGACAGAAGATTAAATTTAGTTTGAAGTTCTACACACTTCTTGTATAATTCAGGATTCTTAGTTTGAGCATACAGTTGATCCAAATCTTTAATCTGATTAATGAGGTCTAATCGATCTGCACAGGACTTTCTATTAAGATTTGCTGTATAGGAAATTATTTGACCCCTCAAATATGCTTTCATGGCATCCCAGACAATCTGGGATGACATTTCAGATGATGTATTGGTGTTAAAATAAAAGGTTATCTGATCCTTAATAAATTTTAGAAAATCATCATCGGATAATAAAGTCGAGTCAAAACGCCAGTGTTTATTCCTCTGAGGGAGACCAGGAAAATTTAAAGACAAAGTAATTGGGGCATGGTCAGAAATCAGTATACTCTGATAGTCACAAGAATAGACAAATGGAATAAGTTGATTATCGAGTAAAAAGTAGTCAATTCTAGTAAAGGTATGGTGAACATATGAAAAAAAAGAATAGTCTCTCTCAGTGGGATGAAGGAAATTCCATATATCAGAGATACCATAATTAGACAGAAAAGAGTGAATAGCTAAGGCAGATTTAGTAAGTAGTCTGGTAACAGAGGACGATCGATCCAAATTAGGATCTAACCAACAATTGAAATCGCCACCCAGTATAAGAGAGTATGAGTTTAAATCTGGTAGCGAGGAGAAAAAACGTTCAAAAAAATTAACATCATCAAAATTGGGAGCATACAGGTTTGCTAGTACAACTTTAGTATTGTATAATTTACCAGAAACAATAATAAAATGGCCATTTGTATCAGATATCTTATTATGGAGTTCAAAAGGAATATTTGAATTAATAAGAATGGAGACCCCCCCCCTAGCTTTGGCAGCAAAGGATGAATGAAAATGCTGACCCACCCACTTTGACAGAAGCCGAGAATTATCAAAACTACGAATATGAGTTTCTTGAAGGAAAGCAATGTCAGCTTTGAGTTGTTTAATATGTGAGAAGACCTTCCTTTTAACAGGATGATTCAATCCCTTTACATTCCAGCTCACAAATTTAAGTGCATTAACCATTATCAATTGTTAGTGCATAGAAGGTAGCAGGCATATAAAAAATCAAGCAGTACAATAACAGTCTGGGAGCAAAAATGTAAACATAGATCCGTAGAATCAAAACAGAGACATGTCCTGAATAACAAAGGAAAACAAAAGAAACAGTAAGTAGTGTTGGAACTGGAGAACCCACCCCCTCCTCGCAACCCAAAATTAGATGGCTACCTAAAAAAGCAGCTAGCTCTACCAAAAAAATTAACCCAAGTATGACTTCCAGTTCTGTGTCGTTAACAAAAGTTCCGTATAAATAATATAGCAAATAATAACTAATTTATGCACTAGAAAACAGAATTATAAATAGGAACAACTTCAACAGAAGTATAAAACTTAATACAAAGAAAGTCAGAAAAAAACTAAAACTAACCTACCCGCGAAAAATTATAAAAGATTAAAAGAAAAAAAAGGGAGGGAGAAAAGGGGGAAATTATAAAATTCAAAGAGAGTCCTTATCAACCATTTACAGAAAAAAAGCAAAACTTAAACTATGAATCAACCAACAGGGAGGCCTTCAATAAAAACTCCAAACCTCCAAAACAAGTTAAAGACAATTGTAGTTGTCTATAGATAAGCTTATACAAAAATAAAATAGATTACACAGGTAAAATCTAAAAGTTCGCAGGGAAACATTAAACATTAAATTATCTATTTAGAAAAAACGCACCAAGTCCAGGGAGAGATTGACTACAGCCCTTAGAGAATAGATAATGACTGAATTATTCAAGTAAAGTCTGAGTTCAGAAAAAAATAGTTTTACTTTGAGAAGTACTTATCAACCATTTTAGAAGGTCAGGCCGGTTCCGAAGAAGACGAGGTGGCCGGAAGACTTCCAACAAATGCCTCAGCCTCCTTCACTGATTTAAACCACTTATAATCTCCAGTAGTAAGCGTAATTCGAAGATCGGCTGGATTTCGGAGGGAGGGTCTGAATCCGCGATCATAAAGCACTTTCATTACACCTTTAAACTCAGCACGCATCTTCAGAACCTGGGGGGCAAAATCCTCCACAAAACGAATGACCATATTTTGAAAGGCAAAAGCACCTCTGCAGCGTGCCTCCATCATCAAATGGTTTTTCACCTGGTATTGATGAAAGCATAAAATAATCGGCCATGGGCAGGAACCCAGAATTGCTCGAGGAACATAGATCCTGTGTGCCCTTTCAAGCTCAGGTGGAGTCGGAAAAAATTCTTTCCCGAAAATCTCACAGAGAAACTTGGAAAAAAATTCAACGGGAGAGCCCTTTTCGGTGGCCTCTGGCAAACCAAGAATTCATAGATTGCAACGTCTGCTCCGATTTTCAAGATCCACCGTTTTGGAAAAAAGTTTACTATTCTTCTCCTCTAGGTTGGAGCAGAGAGTTTCAAGATATTGAACACAGCGTTTTAAATCTTCAGAAGTTACGTCAATGCGAGATAAATGTTCAGCATGATCATCCACTCTAGCATTAATCTATCCAGTTTGACATTCAGCTGGTTGAAAGAAGTTCTAAATTCAGTTCTAAAATCCATTAAAGTATCTTGTCAATGTTGTTCCAGAACAGCGAGAATGTCAGCCAGCAAAGCCGTAGAAGTTTCCTTTTTCCCAGTTTTAGTACTTTTGGTAGCCATTATAAGATAGATGTGTTCGCAGGCAGGTAGAAGAGAATTAATACAATACCTAACTAAGGTTTAAAAAGGGAGACACATAGTGCAAAGGTAAGAAGAATAACGGAGCAAATGTTCGGAGCAACTAAACAATCGCCATCTTACCGGAAGTCCGCCTCTCCATTTTCATTGCATGCACTGTTGTTTCTGCTCTGTGCAGCTCCTTAGCTTGTGCTGGTGTGGTCTCTGCTGCCCTACACATATTCACAGCCTTTTCTAGTGTCTAATCCTTTTCACAGACCAAGCCTTCTCTAAGGCCATTATCTGGGATTCCAGAAATCATTTTGTCTCTGACTAGTGAGTCTCTCAAATCTCCAAACTCACAAGATTTATTTTGTGTAAGAAGCTCAACTAAGTGCTGGTCAAATCTAACACTTTCTTTCTGGTCACAGGAAAAGAATTGTCATCTCTCAAACATGACATTTTTACTTGCGACAAAATACTCCTCAAATTTTGCCACCAGTGTCCAATGTAAAGGCTGTCTCATCAATTTGAAAGCTGTTATAGATGTACGAAACATTTTTGCCAATTACATGCAGAAAGTTAGCTGTTATATATATATATATATATATATATATGTATATATATATATATATACAGAATCACTTTTTGAAGCATTTTCAGTTATCAGTGAGATTGCTGGTAAATGGCATAGCTGCAGGAGGACTTAGCTTATCCGTGACAGAAAATTTTCAGCTCTCAGCTCGATTTTTTGGTAAATCCGGTGTACTTCAGAACACAATATGCTCTGTCGCTTCTCTCCATCACTCTCCATCTAGCATCTCTTTCTTCAGTTGCTCACAGTATTCATTTATCGTCTGCATTTAGATCTCATGCCAACTTCTGACACCATGTTATATTTGTTCTTTGTAAAGACAAACAGCACGGGTAAAAACACTAGGACAATTTTATTTACAGCTTTACAGCAACAGCTTTTGCGCCAGCCTGAACACGTGTGACGAGCTCACCCGCGTCATTTCTGATTCTTGATGAACCACCTGCATTGCCTACTGGGAAACGGAGTGCTTTATTATGTATGCACATAATATCACAGCTAGTATCTTTCCCATAATGCCATGGGCTCTTACCTTGTTCAGCTGCCTCATGTTCAGCATCTTCAAAGCCCTTCTGAAAAATCCAAATAAACAACATCTACTGACTCTTTGTCTATGCTGCTTGTTATTCTTCAAAGAATTCCCGTAGATTTGTCAGGCAAGGAAACCATTTTGATTTTGAACAGTTTAATCATGTGACTCCAAGTACCTAGAACCTCATCCTTAATAATGGACTCCAACATCTTTCCAACCACTAAGTCAGGCTAACTGGCCTATAGTTTCCTTCCTTCTGCATCCCTCCTTTCTTACAAAATAGTTTCATTTTCAATTTTCCAGTCCTCTGGAACCATTCAAGAATCTAGTGATTTTTGAAGGATCACTATTAATGCCTCCACAATCTCTTCAGCTACCTCTCTCAGAACCCTGGGACGTAGTCCATCTTTCATGTTCCCAAGCACTCTCTCCGTAGTGATAGCAACAACATTCACTTCTGGCCCTGACACCCTTGAATTGCTTAAATACTGCTAGTGTCATCCATAGTGAAGACCGACACAAAATATTTAGTATCTTCCTCTGCCATTACTTTGTCTCCCATTGCTACTTCTCCAGTGTCATTTTCCACTGGTCTGACATCCACTCTCGCCTCCCTTTTTACATATTTGTTAAAAAAGTTGTTATCCTCTTAAATATTATTGGCTAGCTTAACTTCATATTTCACCTTTTCTTTACGACTTTATTACTTGCCTTCTGCTGTTTTTTTTTAGAAAGCTTCCAAATTTTTTTAACTTCCCATTAGGTTTTGCTATATTTTATGTCCTTTGCTTTTACGTTGTATTAGGTATTTATGCTAATCTTCACTAATCCCAATTTTTGCTCCTCAGGTTTCTATCTACTTCCCTTAGATGCTGCAACTCACCAACACACTGGGTACAAGTTATGGGAGCCAATTACCTTACCTTCCCACTATCTGAGCACCCAGAGGAATGCCATGGAGTCACAGAGAGAACGTGTAAGCTCCTCATAGCGAACTGAACCCAGGCCACTGCTGCTATGAGGCAGCAGCATTGCCAGGTGTGCCACCATGCCACACTAAAGTACCAACTTATAATTGTATCTGAGAGAGTAAACTGCTTAACATCTTCAATTGATAACCTCAGTCCAAACTTTTGTGTTAAGTTCTTAACCCACAAATTTCTGACATTGTGTCTGCAGCTGAACTATAAAAGAAACATAGGACTAAAGTAATATCTAGCAATATTGAAAATATTGATTGCATTTGTTTCAGAAGCTAGCATAATGAATAAAGATGAGTAAGTGGTCATATTTCATTGTTTATCAAAGAGTATGAAATTTGCTATAAATACTCAGGATCATAATCAATTAATACGATAATAATCTGTGGGCAATATGAAATTGTGATGATTCAGAGATTGAATTGCCACCTAGTGATATATTGACAAGGCTTCAGATTGTAATTCATTTTCACATAAGTAAAATTAGAATTATCTAATTATCTTCAAAAATACATGGACTTGAAAAAATATTTTTACTAAATAATGCATGGGTATTATTTAGTACATAATCCTAGCTAAGTGCTTCAGAGAGTAAGGAAATTACTTTCAGAAATATTTCCTTCAGATATCTAAAATATGCTGAGGATATTTCTTATAAGAATTACAAATATTTATACTCATTTATGTGCATTTCTGTTGGTGAGTCTTTTTTATATCTATTGAAAACTCTTGTTTTCTACAAAACACCGATGAAAGTAGCAATAGTGAAATGCACAAGAAAACTATTGTTTTGGCAGCACTGTGTGATGAACCAGTTGCACATGGTGTTGACACCAATTTCTCACTCTCATGCATAATGAAAATGACCAGTGTTTCTGCACCAAATACAACTTTTTATGTCAAAAAGAACTCAAAAGAAGTTACTGCATTGTAATTTTGGATTGATGATGTTATGTACAATTCACAACATCTGCTTGAACATAATCCTCCAGCATTTCTAATCAAAAGTCTATCAACTTCTAATCTAGTTGCAATTATTTGCAGTGGCACAGCTAATTGGACCCTTTGGCTGTCCAAAAGCATTTTCATGATTCTTTTATTGGTTTAATGTACTTAATTTTGTATTGGCCAATTCAAGACCAATAGAGAAGTGAAAATGTCATCCTGTATTAATGTGATTTAAATTGGAATTCATGTGTTTCTCAGGTAATTATTGTCTTTGATGTACTAAGTAATTTTTAGACCAAATATTTTGCCATCAATTGAGACACATTGATTCACAAACTTAATGAAATCAAAAATAGTTCTATCCTTGTTATTCATGCTTGTGTTTCTTACAATAAAATCCTGTTTTTTCATACAATGTAAAATAACTGGAAATAATTCATTTATTAAGCTGTTGCAACTGTTATGAACCCTGTAACTGGGTCACTTACCAGCAAAGATAGAGAGGTCCGTTGAAGTCTGATGGTACTATTTTTAACAGTATTTATTAGTAAAAATACACAAAAATAATATCAATGCAAATATACAGATAATATACATCGTCAATACTAAATCTAAAAGTGCGGGTATAATAGTAATCAATAAGAAATAAGCTCTATCGTTGTCTAGGGGATAATGTATTGTCCGATAGAAATATAAAAGCCACTCAGTTCATTCAGGCTGCAGCCTTTGGTTGGAGTCAAGAGAGAGATTTTTAAGAAACTTGCCAGCTTTTCCTTTTATGATTTCGATCCTTCGGGAGTCCCGTTGGGGTGGCCGTTCACTTGTGGCCTCTCCTTTAGCTAAAGCCGTTCTTCCGTGGTAAGGCTGCCAATTCCCAGGCAAGGGAAAAGGACGCACGCGAGCCCCCCACCGGCTGTCGCTATTAAACGCTGTCACGGGATTTCTAGCATTTCTCCTGGTGCATCTAAAGGGGTTGTTCCCCAGACCCTCTTTTATCCTTACTCACGGGGTCTCAGATGTCAATCAGGTTGGGATGATGCAATCCCTCAACCAGCCCACTCTGGTCATCACCTGAGCGCTTCAATGAATAGTACAGTACTCAATACACAGTTCCGTCTCCAAGAGACAATAGCCTTTATCAATGGTTCCGTCTTGCTGAGGCCAGGACACATTTTCCAAACCCTGTGTATTCTGGATGTCTCTCTCTCATTTCCTGGGTCCCAGACCCAAATTAATAGTGATCTTGCGATTCTCAAAGAGGAGGGGGCGACTTTGTACCCTTCGGCCCCTCAGAGTTGTGGCACATTCGTAACACAACAAATCCAAGGTACAGGTGAGATTAATTTGCTAAAGCCTATTAGTATTGTAGAGATCTACATTAATGAAGTGTTACAATAAAACATTATCAGTGAATCTTAAATCATAGGTGAGCTTATTTCTTTGTTTTTAGTGATTTTGTTTGTGCAATCATGGATGTTTGGATAGGACTAAGCCTGGTTAATTTTGATCACAATTCAAAGGAAACAAAAACACAAGTATTAATTGTATAAAATAGAGAAATACATTGAGTCATTACATTTATACAAATATTTAAAGACTGAGTAGTTATAATGGGAGCCAGGATCAAGTGAACTATTGTGGTCAGATAAGTAAAGGGATATGATTTATTTGTGCATTCCATCACTTGTTGCCTAATGAAGTGGATACCAAGTGTATGTTTGTGGTCTTCTGCTGTAGCCCATCCACTTCAAGATTGAAATGTTGTGCATTCTGTGATACTTTTCTGCTTAGTACTCTTGTAATATGTGGTCTTCTGAGTTACTGTAGCTTTCTTATCAGCTTGAACTAGTCTGGCCATTTTTCTCTGACCTCTATCATTAACTAGGCATTTCCACCACAGAACTCCCATGCTGTTTTTTCATTTCTCGCACCATTCTTTGTAAACTCTGTGCATTTCTGCAATACTCAAACCACCCTATATGGTACCAACAATCACTCCACAGCAAGATCACATTTCTTCCCCATTCTGCTGTGTGGTCTGAACAACAACAGAACCTCTTGACCATGTCTTCATGCTTCTATGCATTGGGTTGCTGCCTCATGATTTGTTGCCACATGATATGTGCATTAACAACCAGGTGTGCATGTATACCTATTAAAGTGGCTGCTGAGTGCACATTGAGCCAATTCATTTATACAAGTACTCAAAGATGGATTAGTTATCTGGAGAAGTAGGATGAAATGGACTACTGTCATGAGATAGTGAAAGGGATATGTTTTAATGATACAATTCAATTACTTGCTAAAAAAATAGTTCAGTATCTTATTGAAATGCTTCAGATTTCCCACCAATGCCAAAGCAGATTTTCTAGTTATTGTCAAATTGCTCTTTGTGGGAACCTAGATATAATATGTTAGGTTACGATAGTGACTTGACTTCAGAAGTTTATAATCAACTGTGAAAGAATATGTGGTAATGAAGGGCATTTACAAACCAGGAAAACTCTTTGTTTATTGATCTATTCAGTTATAATAACCATGGACATCTAATATATTCAGCCACTTAGAAACAGATAAGAGGCCAAAAGTAACATTGTACTGTTCTGTGAAATTCCTTCCCAACAGCTGAAGCTCATCATAAGTGAGTTCCAAGTATAATAGTGATGATGTCAGCCTTTGTGTGAAACTGACATCATAAATCTGGATGACGTGGCTGTTAGGGATCATTCTGGAATCATGAAATTATGGATGAACTAAAATGAGAGCCAGCCCTTGGAAAATAAAACCTGCATACAATTTTAATTCTGACTGATACTTTCTGGCTAGTGAAACCAAACCAAACATTCTGATATGGTTTCATTGAAACCACGTAGGGATGCACAATACATGAATATTACTGTTATTAGTACATTGTTAAAGGTTTATCCCTTTATGCCACTTAACCTTTTGGATAGTTGTATATTTATGAAGACATTCCTCAACACTGTAACAAAAACACTGTAACTTTAAACTAATGTGGCAGGGGGATGGGAACAAGTGCAGAGAGACAGAGGGGTGTAAAATGAGGGTAGAAGCAAAAAGTAGTAAGGTGAAAAGTAAAAGTAGCAGGCAGGCAAATCCAGGGCAAAAAGCAAAAAGAGCCACTTTTCAACATAATTGTATAAGGGCTAAGAGTGTTGTTAAAACAAGCCTGAAGGTTTGTGTGTCAATGAAAGGAGCATTCGTAACAAGGTGGATGAATTGAATGTGCAGGTAGTTATTAATGAATATGATATAGTTGGGATCACAGAGACATGGCTCCAGGGTGACCAAGGGTGGGACTCAACATCCAGGGATATTCAATATTCAGGAGGGATAGACAGGAAAGAAAAGGAGGTGGGGTAGCATTGCTGGTTAGAGAGGAGATTAACGCAATAGAAAGGAAGGACATTAGCCTGGAGGATGTGAAATCGATATGGGTAGAGCTGCATAACACTAAGCGGCAGAAAACGCTGGTGGGAGTTGTGTACAGGTCACCTAACAGTAGTAGTGAGGTTGGGGATGGCATTAAATGGGAAATTAGAAATGCATGCAATAAAGGAACAGTAGTTATAATGGGTGACTTCAATCTACATATAGATTGGGTGAACCAAATTGGTAAGGGTGCTGAGGAAGAGGATATCTTGGAATGTATGCGGGATGGTTTTCTGAACCAACATGTCGAGGAACCAACTAGAGAGCAGGCCATTCTAGATTGGGTATTGAGCAATGAGGAAGGGTTAGTTAGCAATCTTGTCGTGCGAGGCCCCTTGGGTAAGAGTGACCATAATATGGTGGAATTCTTCATTAAGATGGAGAGTGACATAGTTAATTCAGAAACAAAGGTTCTGAACTTAAAGAAGGGTAACTTTGAAGGTATGAGACGTGAATTAGCTAAGATAGACTGGCAAATGATACTTACAGGGTTGATGGTGGATATGCAATGGCAAGCATTTAAAGATCGCATGGATGAACTACAACAATTGTACATCCCAGTTTGGCAAAAGAATAAACTAGGGAAGGTAGTGCACCCGTGGCTGACAAGGGAAATTAGGGATAGTATCAAGTCCAAAGAAGAAACATATAAATTAGCAAAAAAGGCGGCACACCTGAGGACTGGGAGAAATTCAGAGACCAGCAGAGGAGGACAAAGGGCTTAATTAGGAAAGGGAAAAAAGATTGAGAGAAAGCTGGCAGGGAACATAAAAACTGACTGTAAAAGCTTTTATAGATACGTGAAAAGAAAAAGATTGGTCAAGACAAATGTAGGTCCTTTACAGTCAGAAACAGGTGAATTGATCATAGGGACCAAAGACATGGCAGACCAATTGAATAACTACTTTGGTTCTGTCTTCACTAAGGAGGACATAAATAATCTTCTGGAAATAGTAAGGGACCGAGGGTCTAGTGAGATGGAGGAACTGAGGGAAATACATGCTAGTAGGGAAGTGGTGTTAGGTAAATTGAAGGGATTAAAGGCAGATAAATCCCCAGGGCCAGATGGTCTGCATCTCAGACTGCTTAAGGAAGTAGCCCAAGAAATAGTGGATGCATTAGTGATAATTTTTCAAAAGTCCTTAGATTCTGGATTAGTTCCTGAGGATTAGAGGGTGGCTAATGTAACCCCACTTTTTAAAAAAGGAGGGAGAGAGAAACCAGGGAATTATAGACCGGTTAGTGTGACATCAGTGGTGGGGAAAATGCTAGAGTCAGTTATCAAAGATGTGATAACAGCACATTTGGAAAGAGGTGAAATCATCGGACAAAGTCAGCATGGATTTGTGAAAGGAAAATCATGTCTGATGAATCTTAGAATTTTTTGAAGATGTAACTAGTAGAGTGGATAGGGGAGAGCCAGTGGATGTGGTATATTTAGATTTTCAAAAGGCTTTTGACAAGGTCCCACACAGGAGATTAGTGTGCAAACTTAAAGCACATGGTATTGGGGGTATGGTGTTGATGTGGATAGAGAATTAGTTGGCAGACAGGAAGCAAAGAGTGGGAGTAAACGGGACCTTTTCAGAATGGCAGGCAGTGACTAGTGGGGTACCGCAAGGCTCAGTGCTGGGACCCCAGTTGTTTACAATATATATTAATGATTTAGACGAGGGAATTAACTGCAGCATCTCCAAGTTTGCAGATGACACGAAGCTGGGCGGCTAATGTAAGTACAGGTATTAATTGTATTTTCTGTAATTTAAACAATGCACCACAATAACATGCAGTTGAGTTGACCTCCATAATGGCATAATGGAGGGAGGGTCATGATTGCTGAGCTTTAAGAAAACCATGCTTATTGCAGTTTACTACAATGTGAAGCTGAGACATTTGTGTCAAATGATGCAACTGAAACACTTTGTGTTGATTTATTTATATTTTTTGTATATATTCCACAAGAATTTTGTTTTTTTTATTCTGCATCACAATTTTTTTTGCTAGTGAGCTGTGAAAACCATAAGGGTGAATTTCTGTTACCCAATATGCGGTAACATGGGGGTCATCTGTACAAGTCCAAACTGCATGACATGTAACTACACAGTGAGTTGCTCAAGTGTGAAATTAAAACACAACTCAAACCTAACACAATTTTGATTAATTCAACCAGCCTGGAGGCATCCCACACATAAAGCACATGACCTCTCTACCCAATGTTGCCAGCAGGGAGAGACAGTGGTTCGACTATGATTGGAGAACCTCTGTGTGGTAAAGCACTGAAATGGCCTGTCATGACCCAAGACCAAGGACTTAACAATACTTTTCATGCACAACCCAACACAGACCTATGCATTCAGGAAGCCAGTCTATACTATTCAGCATGAGTGGCTGATCTCTCTAAATTCAATGAAGATGGTTTGAGTTTCCTCATCTGCATTGTGTTCACTCATAGCATTTGGTACCTGACTGCTTTGCAACATTCTGTTCCACGTAATTGTGCCCAAACATTCTTAATAATCGTCTCCACTCTATGTAAGAGTTACAGGAAAGTGGTAATGAAATTTTTGGGGTCGAAGGATAATTGCTCATTATATCCATCCCAAAGCCCAAAACCTCAGAGCAGCTCCAGGATACCTCATGCTAAAGATGAGCTTATTGAAATGGACATATTAATCATCGTACTGTGGCGACCCACTTCCCAGCGCACTCGAACCGGCTCACAAAGTGGCGCGCGCCGGCATTGAGGCCGGTCCCAAAGAGGGCGCCAAGCCTGCTTCACCAGCAAGGGGAAAAGCCCGCACGCGGGATGGGACTGTGAATATGTGCCCCTTACAGCATTCCCGCCTAGGGAGGGCGGGATCAGGAAGGCTTTAAAGCGAGGCCGCGAAGTTTGAATAAACCTCTTTTGTAGCTGCAGCTCGCCGACTCCGTGTCGTTATTGCAGCGCTGCGTGTAGCACACCGCTACAGGACTGTAAATTACATTGAAGGCTACAGATGGAGTAAAGATATAGATCATCCACGATCTATTTGAAAGGTAGATGAGGTTGTAATGCATGTATAAGTTGGGAGACCAGATCTCTATGATATCCTACACTCAGTTTAATGATTTCTAACTGCAGAGTGCTGCAATATAGTTGCATCCTGTCAATCGGCCTAATCCACAGCACATTTCCTTTAAGAGGCATTTCTGTGCTTTGGCTGAAGTAAACCCTGATATCAGATTTATTGTCTTTCTTATCAATTATGGCATTGAGTACACATCCAGAAATTAAGTGAACATTCAAAATCCACTGCATAGAAAATGTGTGCAATATTTGCTAGGACAAATTATAAATCATTATTAGATATTTTACTTCAAGCATAGATATTGTCTCAGTTTCTTGCAAATTGATGAGCTAGTTGCATTGGAGTCCTGATCAAAGATATAGGTATACTGGTATTAGAATTGTTTTATATTCATGTCAAAAGAATCTATCACATATCATAAAACTGTGGAATAGTACAACACAGAAGAAGCCCATTCAACTTCATTACCTCTTCTGCAGAGCAAGCTGCTTACTCCCAGCCCCTTGCTCTTTCCCCAAGCTGCTTCTCCTCTCATTATTTATCCATATTCCTAGGGAAGTCTTATGACAAGGTATTTCATAGTCCAAGCATCCTTTGTGCAATAGAAATATTCACATCTTCCTTCTAGTTCTTTCATTCATCATTTTAAAATTCCTGTCCTCTAGTTATTGACTCCAGAGCCAATGGGAATAGTTTATCTTTATTTAACCCATGTAAACATTTCATTATTTTAAATACCTTTTAAATTCCCTTGGCATCTTTTCTACTTTAGTGACAATACAAGGGTCTCTACCCTATCCACGTAACTGCAATGCCTAAGCCTTGTAACAAATCCAGCTAATCTTACTTGTATCCTCTCTGGAGCCTTCACATCCTTTCTAAAGTGTGGTGTACAGAACGGGAAACAAAACTGCAAGTGAGCATAAAATAGTTTCCCTTCTAGCTTTAACATAACTTACTGACCTTTATACTTAATATATCTATTTGCAAATGGGTCCCAAAAGCTTTATTAACATATTCTAGCTCCTTCATACATTCACTGATCTCTCTGTCCTTTCATTTCCCTTAGGCTGTACAGTTTGATATGCATTTTTTCACTTCATTTACCTATCACATTCACTTCACTGCATTGAATTGTCCTGCCATATCATCACAAACCTATTCCACATCCTTTTGAAGTATCCTATTATCTTCACTGTTTGCTACATTCTATATTCCTGACGTTGGCAGATCTTGAAATTTTGGTAGAAAACATAAAAGACAGAATATTTTCTAAATGGTGAGGATGGGGGTATCCTTGTATATGGATCACTGAAACTTAACATGTAGGTAACAAGCAATTGAGAAAGCAGTGGTCTATTGTATTTAGTTTCAGTAGGATTTGAGTGCAAGAGTGAGGTATTCAGCTCCTGTTACATAAGATCTAGGTGATATCACATTTGGACTGTTGTATACAGGCTTGGTCTTCCTACATTTGAAGGATACATAATAAGTACAGCAGAGGTATATCGGATTTATTCATGGGGTGGTTTATTCTGTTACATCAAGAGCAATTAAAGAAACAGCCTATCCTCGGGTTAGATCAATGAGAGATGATCGTATAATCCTGATGGGTCTTGACTGGATAGATGCAGACTTAATGCTGCTTTTGGCAGGAATCTCATCATAATAAGGGACTACCTGTGAGGGATAGAAATGAGAAAAAAAAAACTTTTTGGCAGAGAGAGTACATCTTTGGCATTGTCTGTCCAAGAATTATGGAGGATTAATTGCTGAGAAAATTCAAGAACATGATCAATTGGTTTTTGTCTATTAAGGAAATCAAAGGATAAGGATTAGAGAATGAAAATAACATTGATATAGAAGTTCCTCCAAGGCCTTATTTAATAGATCAGCAAGAATGACGGGCTAATCCATTTTCTGCTTATGTTCGCATGTTGAAGGATTGCACTCATCATGAATGTACAAAAAATACTGTAGCAGTCCTTGGACTGAAAACTAGGGAACATATTAAACCTTCATCCACTTAGAACATAAAACAGTACAGCTAAGAACAGCCTGTTCAGGCCAAGATGTCTATGCCAAAGTAAGCTAATTCCATCTGTCTGCACATGGTCTACAGGATATCTCTCCATCTGCTGCCTGTGCATGTGTCTATCTAAAAATCTCATCAATGTTGCTGTCGGATCTACTTCCACAATCTCACCTGGCAGTGCATTCAGGCACCCACCACTCTGTAAAAAAAAAACACACCTGCCCCACAAATCTCATGCTTAATTAAGTCTTTATTTATTTCAACTTACTTCATTACTGATTTAACCCTGCAAGATGATAATGGATATAAGCCATTTTATACGAAATTAAGTGCTGCATTATAGGGTGCTTTGTTATAACAAATTATAAAACAGTTTAATTGTTGTCAATGATAAAACATAATAACATTTCCACAGTGTAAATTGGATTTAATTTTACCTGAATGATGTGTGTAATGTATAAAATGTATGTGTATTTTAAAACTTTCATTAATTGTATCTTTGTTGAAGGCAATTAACATAGAAATGGGAAGAAAAATATTAATATCGTGACGAATCTGAATATACACTCAACGGCCACCATATTAGGTGTACTTGTACACCTGCTCTTTAATACAAGTACATAACCAGCTAATCATGTGGCAGCAACTCAATGCATTAAAACATGCAGACATGGTCAAGAAGTGCACTTGTTGTACAGAGGAAATATCAGAATGAGGAAGAAAAATGATCTAAGTGACCTTGACCATTAATTGTTGATGCCATAATGGGTGGCTTGCATATGCCAGAACCTGGGATTTTCATGTTTTTGGAGTTTACAGAGAAACATTATGAAAAGCAAAAACATATCCAATGAGTGAGAGATCTGTGGACAAAAATGCCTTGCTAATGAGAGAGGTCAGACTGGTTCAAGCTGACAGGGATGTGAGTGTAAGTCAAATAACTACACTTTACCACAGTGGCGTGCAGAAGAGCATCTCTGAAAGCATAACACATCAAACCTTGAAGCAGTAACAACGAACATACACTCTGTGGCCACTTCGTTAGGTACATGTAACCATTCTGTGCAACTACCTTACCTCTGAGTGTTGGAGGGTGATTGAAAATCTGTTTGAATGGTACCACAACATCATCCTCTCTCTCTCAACGTCAACAAAACCAAAGAGCTGATATAAACAAAGGAGGAAAAAAACAATGAGCCAGTCCTCATTAGGGGATCTGAGATGAGGAGGGTCAGTAACTTTAAATTGCATAGAATTATAATTTCAGAGGATCAGTCCTGAGACCAGCACATAAGTGCCAATAAAAGAAGGCAAGGCAGCACCTCTACTCTCCTAGTAGTTTACGCAAATTCAGTATGTCAACCAAAATGTTGAAAAACCTTTATAGATGCACAGTGGAGAGTATCCTGACTGGTTGCATCATAGCCTAGTATGGAAACACCAATGCCCAAGAACAGAAAAGTCTACAAAAAGTGATGAATACAGACCATTCCATTGCAGGAAAAGCCCTCCCTCCCTACCGTTGAGTGCACCTGCAAGGAACGCTGCCACAAGAAAGCAGCATCCATCATCAAGGACACCCACCATCCAGGCCATGCTCTCTTCTTGCTGATACCTTTGGAAAGGAGGTACAGGAGCCTTAGGTCACACAACACTAAAGACAGAAACAGTTATTACCCTTCAACCTACAGTCTCCTGAACCATATGGATAATTTCACTCACTGAGCTGATTCTACAACCTATGGACTCACTCTCAAGGAATCTCCACCTCATGTTGTCAATATCTATTTATTTATTGTATTTATATTTATTAAAATATTTGTTGTTTGTATTTGCACACATTGTCTTTTGCACATTGGTTGTTTGTCAGTCTTTGTGTGTAGTTTTTCATTGATTCTATTGTACTTCTTTGTTAAACTGCAATTGCCCACGTTTAAATAAATCTCAGTTTAGTATATTTTGTCATTTCACCATAGTCCTTCTGTCAATTAACTTTAAAATTAATAAATGCTAATTATTAACTTCTTTGCCAATAAAGAAAAAGGTATTTTGTAAATTTATACACATGAATGGAAATTCCTCTCCTTCTTTGTTGCAAGGAAAACAGTCAAGTTTTAATTAATTTACTCTGAGAAATGTAATTTTTTTCAGCAAAAGAAAGAACTTTTGAACTCTTAAGTGCATTTTAAATGTCCTTACAATGAAGCGAATGGTGACTAAACTACGGTACTGCGGTCTACTTATCTCTTCTTTTAACTTCTGTTCAAAAGCAAAGTTTTCCCTAAGTTTCCACACACACTTCCCCCATGCTCTCCCTTTTGACCGTTGATTGCAGGAATGCTTTTTCTCACTTAGGAAAATTTCTCTCGATCTTCGCCATTTATTTATCAGCTAAAAAGGAACTGGAACATCTTACTTTCAAAATGCAAGTTGCTATAAACTTGAGCTTTTGCCTGATGGAATAATATGGTTAAAAACCTTCACAAAGTTTATAATGCCTGAACTTAAAAAAATTTGCATCTTGTGACGATCTAATATATTATATGCTAATATTTATTTAGTGGCAAAATAATGGAATCAGGATTATTATCATCAGAAGCATTGAACCCTTTTCTTTTTAAAGTTATATTTACATAGTCTATGCTGCTGAAGCATTTTGGATTTAGATTTCATTATGTTCTTCTTTCTGTTCCAACATCTAAACTTATGAACAAAGGGCTAATTAAATTAGACAGAAATTAATTTATCTTTATATTAATTTAAATGTGTACAATAGCTTTTCTATTGCAACTGATTATCCCTGTAGAGTTCATTAACTCCAACAAGCAACAGAACTTTTGGAGGATAACAGATTTGAATGAGTATATGGATTCGACAGCACATGTGAATGATGTGTCTTTGTAGAAACATATAGGAAGTCAGCAATGTTATTATATTAGGTTTGTGCAAAATTGATGATGGTAATAGTCATATGTAAGTATACAGTGTGGAAAAAGTTTTAGGCACATATATATAGCTAGGGTGCCTAAGTACTGTATTTGTCAACGTGGATCAGAGACAAGTTTGTAAATCTGGCAGGAGGAAGGATGTTGGGAATGGCAAGAGTGGAGCACTGCGGGAGGTTTGTGGGACATGTGTGGAGGGTTGCCAGGGATGGAGGGTGCTGTGGTGGCAGACACACCTAAACATGAGACACAAGACAAGGTCATTTGATTCCAATCAATTGGTTCATTGATCATCATAGAATGTCTCTCTGGTGCTTCCCACTCCCTCCCCTCTCCCTTCCCCTATTCCCAACCATAATTCCCCTCTCCGTGCTCTCTTCCCACTCTTAGTCAACAATAGAGACCCATATTAGAATCGGGTTCAGCATCACTCACATATGTCATGATCTTTCTCTTGCAGCATCAGTTAAGTACAATATCTGAAATTACTACAATACTGTGCAAAAGTCTTAGGCACCCTAGCTATATATATATGCAAAGTCATGCTAGAATGTTACACATGTTAAAAGAAGTACACCTTAAGGGGATGGAAGAGTTCAAATGTTCACAGGAAGGTTAAAAATGTACTGGATCATTACTGTAACTGACTTCACTTTCAATGAATATCATTTCAGTCTTTCAAACCTGACAAATGTTGGAAAGGACATAAGTAAATATGGAAATCGAGCATGATAGTAGAAGTTTATGTACAAGAGTTGTACGATGGGTGATTGATAAGTTTGTGGCCTAAGGTAGAAGGAGTCAATTTTAGAAAACCTAGCACATTTATCTTTCAACATACTCCCCTCCTACATTTTCACACTTGGTACAGTGGTTGTGGAGCATACGGATCTTGGACCTCTAGGAAGTGTCCATAGCATGGGTGATTGATAAGTTTGTGGCCTAAGGTAGAAGGAAGTGAGTTATACAGCTCTCATTACATGCACATGCAGTTCTACTCTTTGAGTGATTATGCAGAAAGTTTGAAGTTAATAACTCATCAGTTAATAACTCATCAGGGTGATTGATAAGTTCATGGCCTATGTTAGGAGATGAGTTATTAACTTCAAACTTTCTGCACTATCACTCAAAGAGTTGACCTGCATGTGCATGTAACGAGAGCTGTATAACTCATCTCCTTCTACCTTAGGCCACGAACTTATCAATCACCCCTGCTGTGGACCACTTCTACAAAGAAGGGATCCTATGCTCCATGACTGCTGGATTAAGTGTGTACATGTAGGAGGGGACTATGTTGAAAAATAAATGTGCTAGGTTTTCGAAAATTGACTCCTTCTACCATAGGCCACGAACATATCAATCACCCCTCGTAAAAAGAAATATTCTATAGCATTCCATGCTGACATCTCCAGCTCACTGACAATCCACACTGTCACACCTCAGGGGTGTGTGCTTAGTCCAATGCTTTACTCTCTCTACAACCATGACTGTGTGGCTGGGCACAGCTTAAATGCTATCTGTAAGTTGCAGATGATACAACTATTGTTGGCAGAATTTCAGATGGTGATGAGAGGGCGTACAGGAGCAAGATAAATTATCTCGTTAAATGGTGTCACAGCAACAACCTTTCACTCAACGTCAGTAAGACCAAATAACTGATTGTGCACTTCAGAAAGAACAGGACAAGGGAACACACAACAGCCCTCATAGAGGGATCAGAAATGGACAGAGTGAAGAATTTCAAGTTCCTGAATGTCAATATATCTGAGGAACTATCCTGGACCCAACATATTAATGCAGCTACAAAGAAGTCAGAACAGCAGCTATATTTCATTAGGATTTGAGGAGATTTGGTATGTCATGAAAGATGCTCATAAATTTCTAGAGATGTACTGTGGAGAGCATTCTAACTAGCTGCATTACCATCTGGGGTTGGGAGGGGACGGCTTCTACACAGGGCTGAAATAAACTGCGTTTATAGTATCCAGGACATCTTCAAGGAATGTTGACTCCAAAGGGCTGCATCTATCATTAAGGGCCCCCATCACTGCGGATATGCCCTCTTCTCATTGCTGTCATCAGAAAGGAGGTACAGAAGCCTGAAAGCACACACTCAATGACTCAGGAACAGCTTCTTTCCCTCTGCCATCTGATTTCTAAATGGATATCAACTCTACCTTGCAACTTTTTTATTTCTATTTTTACATTACTTATCTAATTTAACTAGTTTATATATATATTTATATATACACATGCACATTGTTAATCACATTTTTTCTATTATTACCTATTCCATTGTACTGCTGCAGCAAAGGCAACAAATTTCATGACATATGCCGGTGATACTAAACCTGATTCTCATTCCAGTTCTGTATTTTAACAGACAGTTGCCTTATTGCCAGGTAAATTCATTGTTATAAATTCATGTTTTTTTCATAAATACCATTGTTAAATTACTGATTAGTTATTATGTGTGATAATTATTATTTTCATTGTTTCATGCTGATATAACTGATATTGGTTGAAACTGCACATGTAAACTGACCAGTTCAAGCCAAGGTCTGAATTCAATATGTCAGACAGCAGGTATGAAGGGAAATAGACAATTGATATTCCAGATCAAGACCCTTTCATCTGAACTATTTGGGACACATAAGCCATATTTCTTCTTAGACAGTCCCTTAAGACTGAGGTTGGCTTACTTACATAGTGGCTTTTTGGGTTCTGAGGCAACCAGTGAAGCCAGCATGGGAACAACAGATGGGGGAAGAGATGCCAAATGAGATAGAAGTTATGTGTTTGAGAAGTTGCAGCAACCTTGCCGTTTCTTTAGCATTATGTCTGTTTTTTTTTTATGAGGCCAAGTTTGCTCGATGCTCAGTCCAATCGGGACGGAAAGCATGCAAGAAGCCGGCCGGAGCTGCACCGGGGACCATTCAGTTCGAAGTCTGGTGCTGATGCCACTACAGCATCGGCTGGCTGTTTGTGCATACCGGGGTCAGAGGTCCCCAAGAGAAGTGGGAGCATTTCAGTTCCTCAGGGTGGCTTTGAGAACATCAGAAAATTGTTTCCTCTGTCTGCTCAGTGATCACTTCCCATAATAGATATCGGATTCTTATTGTCAGGCAACAAAGCTGACTGAATGTGACTAGGCCTTCAGTGCTGGAAATCTTATTTACACTGTGGCTACCAGAGCAGGTCAAAAGCTAAGAATTGTGTGGCGTGTAACTCACTTCCTGTCCACTATCTATATGCCTCAGGTCAGGAGTGTAATGGAATACTTGCCACTCGCCTGGATGAGTGCAGCTCCATCAACACTCAGAAAGCTTGACCCCATCCAGTACAGGACAGTCCACTTGATTGGTATCCCTTCCACAAGCATCCAATCCCTCCACCATCGATGAGCAGTTGCAGCAGTGTGTACTATCTATAAGATGCACTACAACAACACATTAAAGTTCCTAAGACAGCACCTTCCAGACCCATGACCTTTACCATCTAGAAGGATGAGAACAGCTGATACCTTGGAACACCACCATGTGGAAATCCCCTCCAAATTGCTCATCATCCTGACTAGGAAACGTATTGCTGTTCCCTCATTGTTGCTGGGGACAGTCATGGAATTCCCTCCCTAACAGCACTGTGGGTGTACCTACACCTCAGGGTCTGTAGTGGTTCAAGAAGGCAGCTGATCACCACCTTCTCAAGTGCAACTAAGGATGAGCAATAAATGCTGGCTTAGCTGATCTTGTTAATGAATTTTAAAAAATCTTGTTCTGAGAGAGGAGAAAGATATTGGTTTGTATATCCTTCTAATGAACTTGGAGGCTTTAAAGATATTTGCTGTATTTTTCCAGCACTTAGAGATACCTGCTCTAGATAGACTTAGCATCCTGCGCATTTTAATTGTGCAGTTCCTCCAGTGCACATGATTTGATTTTCAAAACACTGAAATCTGAAAACAATCTTTTTCACAAAATGTTTCTGACTACAGGCTAAGGAGAAATTAAATTTATGCCCAATTTGGAAATGTCTTGCATTTAACAAGCTGTTTATGTATATGCAGGGAATTAATTGTGATTAAAATATTTGTCAGCCAGAGTGCAATAGCTGTAATTTTGCCTCTTGAGTCAAAAATCTTCAACTTTAAGTAACATTCCAGAAACACAAAAGAAACCACAGACTGACAGATCTACATAGAAGAATAGATTTTGCATATAAAAATGCCATTAGGACAGTTAGAAGAACAGCAGCATTTTCATTTTTCAATAGTCAATATTTACTACTTCAACAGCATCATATGACAGGTTATAGGCTGAATATCTTAATGTCTTTTGAAGAAATGCACTGCATGCAATTTGGTGGTTGTCTTTTTTGACAATATATAGTCTGGACTTCCAAGAAAATTTAATTGGTTATTTAAACACTTTGGGGTGCTATGTAAATGCAAATCTTTCCTTTGCCTTCATGACTGTTTCTGAAATCCTGAGATTAATAGATTAGAATGTGATGTTTTGCATTAAAACCTGTTTCCTAAGCAAACAGTTTTGTTTTGCATCATTTTATGACCTATTAGAAATCATTATGTCAGCCTAAAGTTTTTAATGTTTATTGGAATTGTTCTCATTTTCATGCTTGAGGTCACAAATCTGCACTGGAGAAACTCATCTGTTATCTGGATAGTCCAGTTTTCAGTTCCATTGAAACTAGGTTTGCCTAGTGGTGAATATTTGGAACAAGCTGCCAGAGGAGGCAGTAAAGGCAGATACAATTATAACATTAAGAAGGCACTTAGATAGCTACTTGGATTGTAAAGTAGTAATGGGTTATGGGCCTAGCAAGGGCAAATGGGATTATAGTAGGCAGGCAAATCCTCACCAAAAACATCTGGCAAATACCCTTACTGATCTGCAAGTTCCAATTAACACTGGCTCTTCCATTTTTGAGTTTTCCTTTGCCCAGTAAAGTAAGTTATTCTAACCAAGAGTTCAATAAATAAAAAGGCTTATGTAAGAGATAGTTTGATACAAAAGGTAATGACTGATGTAAAATTTCTGGCATCAAACCAAGCTCCTCAGTTCCTCAGGAGTAAGCCAAACATTTGCAGAAAATCCTGGCTGAATTCTGAATAATAAATCTGTTAGTTTTCAATAATTGCCTGTAAAATATTAAACTACATTTATTCATGCTTAATAGAGTTATTAATGCACATTAATTTTTCAACAACATTTTGATTTCATAGATATAGTTAATTATTTACACTGCAAAACACAAGTCTCAGAAGGGAATTCAATTATACATTTGTTTATAGTTGTTGTTTGCTGAAAGGCATTTTGGAATGCACACTAGCATTTGTTGGAATGATCGTTCCCAAGAAGTGGATGCCGTTGTTGTGTCTGGTACTTAGATCAGTGCCAGGATAGTCACCTAGTTTTCTTTTTATACCTTTGTATCGTGACAGGAACAACCAGGTTATCTTTAGGCTGCCTTGGGTGGCAGTTAAGAGTTAACTTTACTGTGGCTTCAAATCAGGTGAGATGGCAATTTTAATTCCCTTAAAGGTATTAAAGTACCAGATAAGTTTTGATCGCAATTTGATCATTTCATGGTTACTGTTTTACAATTTTTCCAGTTTATTTAATTATGTGAATACAGATTCTCCAGCTGGCGTGCTGGGATTAACTCTGGATATGCAAATCATTTGTGCAGAGCTCTGCATTACATAATGTCCAACTGGTCTGGCTGTTGTAATATTTTCTCAAGTCATTTTAGCACTCAGTTTACATAATTTCTTACCACAACACCTGGATGGAGATGTTTAATATTCCTAAAACATCTATGGTTTTAAACAACTTGTTTGTGTTTATCAATGCAAGTTTTCAATATGAATAGAAACTATGAGGCAATGGATCCAATTTATAGAAAGACACATAAAGAGCTCTACAGGTGAGGAAGCATCTATGAACAGGATTAAAGATTAATTTATTTGTTATTGAGATACAGTACAGAGTAGGCCCTTTTGGCCCATTGAAAAACAGTATCCAGCATCCTCCAAGTTAACTGTAGTCTAATTGCAGGACAGTTTAAAAAGACCAAAAAATCTACCAACTGGTACTTCTTTGGACTGTGGGAGGAAACCGGAGCATCTGGAGGAAACCCATGTAGTTACGGGGCGAACGTACAAACTCTGTACAGGCAACAGTGGGAATTGAACCCAGGTCGTGGGTTTCCCACAAAGTATTGTGTTAACCATTATGCTACTGTGCCACCCCCATTTGACATTCTATGCTGAGACCCTTCATCAGGACACTGAGCCATAGATAATTTTCCACCACTCCTTCATCACTGACTGTCCAGTGCATCCTTAACCTGCATAGAGTTGATATTGAATTCCTATTAATTTGAACCTGTGGATTAGCCTTAGATGATTTCAGTCAAGATGGTGCCTGCGCACAATGCTCCTTTGGTCGACATTTTTTGGATAGATGCTGAAAACATATATTTCACTTCTTTTATGTCTTTTATGCTTGTTTTTCATCTTGGATGTGATTCTGAAACTGTTGGAGATCGTTTGGGTGTTCCAGTGGTTTGCAGTCTCTGAGAAGATTCCAGAAGGCAGAGGTGGCGAGCGCAGGAAGGCTGCCGGACTGGGCATGACATTTTACCTATTAGCCTTTCTATTGTTCACCAATGACAGAGATTGGAACATTGAAACAAATGCGGAAGTTTGGAGATCATTTGGGTGTTTCAGTCTCTGAGAGGATTCCGAGAGGCAGAGGCAGCATGCACGAACATTATGGCAAGAAGTTTGCAGGACAGGGCATGAGCCTTGTTTGACACCATTTTGCCGATTAAAGCTTCCATTGTTCGATAATCAAAACACAAGGAAGATTGAAACATCAAGACAAATTCGGAAGGTAAGCACTGGCTGCCTGCCTTTTGATCGCTGGCAGGATTGCTCTGTGACCTGGGAGGAGAGACCGCTGCTATTACCCAGATTTTCTGTGTTTTGGGTATAGATTTGGACTATGGATTTTTTTTTTCAGTCTTAGTAGTTTTTTTATATTCTGTGTTTTTCACCCAATCTTTCTCATTTGTTTATGTGCAGGGATGGGGGATTTGGGGCCGATGTGCCTGTTTCATTTTTGTTTGTTTTTTTTGTGCAGGGATGGGGAGATTTGGGGGTTGATGATTGTGCTGTGGCTCTTTTTTCTTTCGTGGCTATTGGGAGAAGAATGGCTATCGGGAGAAGAATTTCAGAGTTGTACACTTTGATAATAAATGAATCTTAGAACCTTTAAACTTCTCAAATTTATAGAAATATGCACTCTTTCTTTAGTTTCAGCTTACACAATCTACAACAATGTAATTCTGTCAAAAAAGTTCAAGGGTACTGCTCTGTAGTATCTTTCCCTTCTGTCTCTCCGATGCAACTCGTGGCAATAATATATGCACATTTCATCCAGTGTCACTTACATCTACGGTGATGAAGTGCTTTGAGAGCCAATCAAGGTTAGAATCAACTCCTGCCTCAGCAAGGACCTGAACCCACTGTAAATTACCTATCACCACAAAAGGTCTACGCAGACACAACCTCAATGACTTTTCACACAGCCTTAGATCACCTGAACAATACAAACACTTATGTCAGAATACTGCTCATTAAATATAGCTCCGTGATTAACATCGTAACTCCCACAGTCCTGATTGGTAAGCTGGAGAATCTGGGCCTCTGCACCTCCCTCTGCAATTAGATCCTCGACTTCCTAATCGGAAGACCACAATCGGTGCAGATTGGTAATAATACCTCCTTCTCACTGACTATCAACACTGGTGCACCTCAGGGGTGTGTGTTTAGTCAACTGCTCTATTGCCTCTATACGCATGACTGTATGGCTAGGCATAGCTCAGATGGCCATCTATAAATCTGTTGCTGATATATCCATTGTTGGTAGAATCTCAGATGGAGACAAGAGGGTGTAGAGAAGCGAGAAATACCAACTAGTAGAGTGGTGCTGCAGCAACAACCTTGCACTCCCACATCAGTAAGATGGAAGAGCTGATTGTGGATTTCAGAAAGGGTAAGACGATGGAACACAAACCAATCCTCATAGAGGGATTAGAAGTGGAGAGAGTGAGCAGTTTCTTTCTGAGTGTCAAGATCTCTGATGATCTGACCTGGTCCCAACATATTGATGCAGTTATAAAAAAGGCAAGACAGCTGCTACATTTCATTAGGAGTTTGAAGAGATTTGGTTTGTCATCTAAAAACCTCAGAAATCTCTATAGATGTACCGTGGAGAGCATTCTGACACGTTGTATCACTTTCTGGTTGGGGGTGGGAGGGAGAGCTACCGCACAGGTCCAAAAGAAGCTACAGAAAGTTGTAAAATTAGTCAGCTCTATCTTGGAGACCAGCCTCTGTAGTATCAAAGACATCTTTAAGGAGTGGTGTCTCAAAAAGGCAGCATCCATTACTAAGGACCCCCATCATCTAGGACATGCCCTCTTCTCATTGTTACCATTAGGAAGGAGGAACAGAAGCTTGAAGATACACTCTCGGTGATTCTGGAACATCTTCTTCCCCTCTGCCATCCAATTCATAAATGGAAATTGAACCCATGAGCAATACTTAACTTTTAAAATATTATTTCTATTTTGTAATATTTAGTATACATATGCAGTATGTACTTACTGTCATTGATTTGTTTTTTCTATATTTTTGTTCTAAATGCTCTGCATGTCAAATCATTTCTGATATGATGTATGATATTCAGTTAGTGAGAGGTATGCCAGTAATCATCTTGGTAAGGGTATATTCTCCAAATAATTAATGCCTTCTGGAGTTATACATATTTTGCAGATTGTGATGAAAACTGATCTGGAGCCAACTCTCCCAGATTGGAGTTCAATGCTCCTCCCACGATTTTTGCCTATGGTGTTAATCTTTTGACCCACTGCAACTTTTATGAACCAGAAGAGCCTGTAAAATGGGGGAAACAATTAAGGTTGCCATCCACTTCCTTGGTTTCCATGCCGTGAATTTGGTGATACCTACTTCAGTTATGATAAATATGGTTCTAAGGAAGAGTGGCAAGTTAGATTAAAAACTGGCTCAGCAGAAGCAGACAAAGGGCTGGGGTGTTCAGGAATAATTATTTGATTCTAAAGTAATCTAGCTCACTGTCCTCAAAGGTTAGCTGACACTAACTGTAATTACACTCCACCTTGTCACTCAAGAAAGGAGGATGCATGTAAAAGGGAAGGCCATATATTCAAAGCTATAAAAATTGAGAAATGTATTGAACAGAAATAGGCCACATGGCTCATCATGCCCTTATTGGCTGAAAATGGAGTGATTCTCAATTTCCAGTGTTGTCCTGTCAATGATTGCTCTTCGATTACTGATCCAGGTACACCTTAATTATGCTCAGGGCTTCTATTTTCATCACTGATAATGATCTCCAGATTAACAATAATTATGTGAAAACACTTTTTTTCAACTTCTCACTAATCCTTCAACCATTTAAATCTGCATCCTAATTTATTGGCTACTCTGCCAATTTGAATAAAGCCTTCTTGTTCTCATTCTGCCTCATAATTTTATTAATTTAATTTTACTTAAATTTTCTATCAATGTTGCTCGTTCAAAACAAAACAAGTCCCTTCCTCAACAGACATTCCTCATAAATATTATTATCTAGACCTGACAAATGTCTGTAAATATCTGTATTCTTTCCATTACTATCAGAACTTACCAGTAATGTTTAAATACATCTGTACACGGTACTGTAGCTGTGGTCAAGCTTGATTTTTATAGAGCTCAATGTGACCGCTATTCCATGATGGAACGGCAGAGCAGACTCAATGGGCTGAATGGCCTAATTTTGCTCCTGTTTTATCATCTTTTGGTTTTATGGTCTTGTATGCCTCAGTAGATAAGCACAAGTATTTCAAGCAGATTAAGCACCTTATCTCAGATAAATTTCCAACTTTGGGGATCTGCAGGCTTCCATTCCTTTCTCCCTTTGTTCCCTTTTGTATCCTATCATTTCCTGTGTGTTCCCTTGTCCTTCCCAATGTTTCAGCTCATATTCTTCATGAGTAAATTCTACTTGATATATTTGGGGAAGATAGAAAATAAAAAATATTCCCTTGGCGGTAATGTCCAAAACCAAAGACTAGGGGTAGAACATTTAGAGAAAACTGAGGAAGGTCTTTTTTTATGCACATAGGGTAGTTGGAATCTGGAACTTATTGCCTGGAGGCAGGTACTGTCATAACATTTAATATGTATCTCGATGAGTACTTGAATTTCCGAGATCTAAAATGCCAAATAGCAAGAGATAGTAAATGGAATGAGTATAGAGGGGTACTTGATGGCCATCATGGACATGGTGGGATTAAATGGCCAGTTTTGTGGTGCATGTCTCTATGAAGTGACAGTGGTGCTCTGATTTTTTTCCATTGATTCTTCTTGAAGACAAAAATGTCTTCATCATTTTCAAGCACGCCTTGGTAGCCTTAGCAGACTTGTTAATCATGGCTTATAATTAAGACCAACATTTTATATTTGTTTCATCTTCTTCTATACCAAGGATGACTTTCTTCTTGTCCAGTCCTTCAGTTTCTGAGAGGATGCAAATTTCCATGTTGGATCTGAAGACTTTGTCACAAGTGAATGAGGGGGAGGCTGTTGAGCAGTTTGGGAGATGGTGTGCTCCTGCTGCTGCTTACAGAAGGCTTCTGGTTGCTCTAGAAAGGTCTAGAAGTTCTTAATGCCGTTCAATAATGCTCCTCCACCATCTTAAGTAGTGATGTGCTTTACTCTGCTATGAGACAATGGGGATTTTGGAATGTACCCGAGAGTTCCTAGTTCCTAAGTTACAGTTGCTAGGCGTTGCAATAACAACCTTACGTTTGAAGTTAATAAGACAAAGGAATTGATTGTGAACTTCAGAAAGGGGAAATACAAGGGAACACACACCAGTCCTCATTGAGGAATAAGCAGTGGAAAGAGTGAACTGTTTCAATTTCTTGGGTGTCAACATCTCTGAATATCCACCCTGGGCCCAACATATCAAGGCAATTATGCAATTGTGAAAAAGTCACACTAGTGGGTGTATTTCATTAGGAGTTTGAGGAGATTTAGTATGTTACCCAAGACTCTAGTAAATTTCTGCAGATGTACCGTGGAGAGAATTTAAACTGATTACAGCATCAATTGGTATGGAGAGACCACTACACAGGATTGGATAAAGATGTAGAACAGAGCATTACCTCACAATTTTTGCTCTTTTATCACTACATATTGAATTTATATGTTGTACATACGTGTGTGTATGTATATGTATATATACACGCGCCTGTAGATACACGTTAGTTGGGACATATTAGGACCAGTAGAATTTAAGCAGCTACCCCAATTAGCTGAAGTTTCATGGAAATAGTTTTAAAAAGAGAAACTACCATTTAACAAATTGTGTATTTAAATAAAATACAGAACAAATTAGAACACCATCAATATTACTGCAGTACTATATAACTATTAGTTCCTAATAGTTATCAACAAAGGAATTCATACAGTGTGTGCTGTCAGGTTCTTTTGATTGACTGTAAATGTACAAAATCAGTGCAGAGACTGAGTGCAGATAACGGAATGCCTTCATTGCCTTCCTGCATGAAGCAGTGTTGGAAATTACTGCTTTTTAATTCAGCATCAGTCAGTCCAAATGAATAACATAGCACAAGCATACATCAAAGACGCTATTCAAAAACTGTTCACTCTAACAGCCTGTTGTCTAACGGCCACATAAGTGCATGTGACTGACGTTAGTTAGAAACTATGCTTGAAACCACAGTCAGCAAAATAGTTCTGAATTGTTTTCCTGTTTATTTCCTGCCAACTATCTGTGATGGATCACTGCTTTTTGAACACAAACACACACAACTGATGCTATTTAAAAAGTGTTCACTCTAAGCACAATATAGTGCTTAATGACCACACAAGTGCATGCAACTAAAACCAGTTAGAAACATTTTGGCAACAGTATCCTGTCCCAATTAAATGAAGGAACTCCCAGCTACTTTCTCAATTAGTTTTTGTTACATATATAACAAAAACACAAAAGCTATATATATCTATACATATAACAAAAACACACACTATACATATACACACATATATAAACTATACATTCTTGGCTTTGACTGGACTGATTCTGTAAATATCACCAACAGTTTGTTATGCTTCAGTCACGCAGACATTATGCCTAAGAAAGTGCAACAACATCTGTACCTTCTCAGAAAGGCTATGGAAATTCAACATGTCCTTCTGGACTCTTACCGATTTTGCAGATACACCAGAGAAAGCATTTTATCCGGATGCATCTCAGCTTGGCAACTCCTTTGCCCAAGACTGTAAACAACTGCTGAAAATTGTGAATACAGCCCTGTGCATCATTCAAACAAGCATGCCCTCCACTGTCTCTGTCTACACTTTCTGATGCCTAAGAATCACAGCCTAAATAATTAAGGACCCCACTCACCCTGGTCATTCTCTCTCCTCCCCTCTCCCATCGGGCAGAAGATACAAAAGCTTAAAATCACATACAACCGGACCCGAGGATAGTTTCTAAACTGCTGTTATAAGACCCTTGAGAAGAAGGTCTGTCATTGCTGAAGATTTATTTTTGATTCCCCATTCTGCTTCATCCCATCCTTGCATTTTATTTGTTTACCTGCATTTGTTTTCTGTAACTACAGCACTATATCTGTTTTCTGCTTTCATTTTACTGCATCGACATACTTATGTATGACATGATTCAGATGAAATGCAAACAAAAGTTTTTCACTGCATTTCAAAAAAAATGTGGCAGTAATAATCTAATTCAAATCCCAGGCTTTGAGAACATCCTTGAATCTTTCTTCTTGTCCACCTGGTAATCTTTTTTCCTGTAAGGGAGCTGAGTATAATCTGTTGGTTTCATTGGTCAAATGTTGGATATGTGAATGCTGTTGCTTGCCCGTCAGAGCTACATAAATGCATGCAAGGAGCTGATGCTGGCGATGTTGACCTGGGAGAGAATGCTGATATTGCTTCACTTATTCTGCCAATGGAGTCAGAGGAGATTGCAGAAAAAGGAATGGTGACTTGGGTAGTTCATTCATGCAGCCATTGTCTGTGCTGGTGCATTGAAGGCAATAACAATTTCATCGTTAATATGGTTTATGAATGAAATTATTTATATTTAATGTTTACACCTTAAAAAAGAGTATCTTTGCAATAAACACTACACCTCCCCATTGCAGTTAATCCGCCTGTCACTGAAACTCTGGAAACCATCACTCCTTACTTCCTCCTCCTGACCCATTTTTAAATTCATTGCTACTAATTACTGTCCCATTGGCTTTTGGTTAACCTCCCATGTTTATGTGATGATCTCACATGACCGATTGCATAAAAATATGAGGGTCACAACAATGTTAAGTGGAGGAGAAAATGCATGTTAGATAAGAATTTGACTGGCCACATAGTTGGATGATAGGAAATAGCATGTTGAGAATTGGAGAAAAACTGGAAGAATAAGCCTTTGAAGATGCATGCTCTCGCCCTTCTTACACAAGTGAAGTAATTGAAGCTCAATGATAGCTTCTATCCCGTCTGTTATCAGATTGACGAGTGGACCTCTTGTACAATGAAGTGGACTCCTAACGTCACAATCTATGATTTTGCATTTCAATGACTGGTCAACCATAAAATCTTGCACTTAAGCAGAGCTTCCTTTGTAGTGTTTACACTCTTCTACATTTATTGTTGTTTTACCTTGTTCTACCTTAATGCACTGTGCAATGATTTGATCTGAATGAAAGTATGCAAGACATGCTTCTTACTCCATATTGGAGGGCATAATTCCTGGAAATGACCAATCTATCTCTGCAGCGGTGTCCACAATATCTCTTCTCTCTTCTAGGCAAGGCAGGGCAGTTTTATATGGGCTGAAATTGGTCACTGGTTGAGGTAATAAACTAATAGTATGTTTAGAATTTGATGCAAAACAACATTAGGTCATTAAAGACAGTGTAGATTTAGTATACTGGCAGCATCCAAAGTAATGAATGTGGATTCGCTTCATTTAATGATCTCTGAGCATGATTTCAAGGAGTGTAAAATTTAGCCATCGCATTCTTCTTGCCTCACTCTACCATAACTCAGAGGCTTACTGCTTCATCTGGCATTTCTCCCAGCAAACATTTCACAACTTGCTCAGTTAATGGGATACATTTATTTAATCTGTGAATTCTAAACCTTTCCAATAAATTTGCATACCAAGAAATATATCCTAAATATATTCAATGTAAAATACACTTATGAATTATTAAACAACTCTCAGTGATGGTGCTCTGGCTCTTGCCTCATTCTTCTGAATTTACTTTCTTAAAATCTATATACAGTACCTGGTCTTTGATACTATTAAATCCTTGGCAATCAAATGAGGTCTTACTGTATGTACTATGGACCAAAAGTGCTTTAAATTCTGTTCCATTCATTATTACCTAATTGAAAAGTGAGCTGCCTCTCTTGGCTTCTCTGCCACAATGGGTCGTGAAAGCAATCCTGTAATGCATTTGCCAGCTCAGATTCTAAACCACGGGGGTGCCCTGAATTCCTATTAGATTGGTTGAAATCCAGCAATATAATTCTTCAGTTTTCATATACCTTTCACAGAGCTAGAGAATAAAACCCATTACTTTTTATTCTATTTAGCATTCAGCTGGAATGTTGTTCACCAATTTGTGTTAAATGGTTAAAAGCTCTGCACTGAGTTTGTGCTGAGAGAAATTCTATAAGAATACATTAAAAATTCCAGTGTAATTTCCAAGACTGTTCATTAAAATTTGTTTGTTTTACTTCTGTCAGATCTGCTAATGATTTTTGTTTTCAAAAAGCAGAGCACTTTTTAAAAATAATTAAAATTAATTTCTTTGCATTTTTATTGAATTTGCACTCTCTTATTGCCCCTGGGAATAATACATTTTGAATGGATTTAATGATGTCTGCTATTGCAAAATAAAAGCTGTTTTTCTTACACAATAGTTTAATTCTGATCGCAGAATTGTTGCTGAGCCTTCTGTAATGAGCTTTGTTTCTTTTCAGCCAAGACACATGAACCTTTCCATACAGGCGATGAGCATGAACAGTGCAGAGAGCTCAACACTTTCAAGAAGTAGAAAGCTCCTTTTACTGACCAATATGTTGCTAATTTTTCATAAAATTTCATTTGTATTTCACATTCCAGTTTTAAGTACATAATAGAAAGTCTGGTGATGTTTGACAATGAATCAAAATGTAGCAATAAAATTGACTGGCAGAAATATAAATGGTGTATAAAAATATTTGTGATTACTGCTGGTATGCAAATGAACGTCTATATCACTTGTGGGATAGAATGTTAAATTATAGATTTTTTTTTGCAACACCCCGTTCAGGAAGATGCTCTATTTTCCTCCATCATTCTCCACTCTAATTTTAAATTGTCAGTAACTCATATTTGTTTCATATGTTTTATGTAACTGAGGTCCCCCTTCCAAATAACCAACCAGTCTACCACAATGCAACCACATCTTCATTCATCCACTCTACAGCCAATCCTCCTTCCAGCACTCCCACTCCAGTACAACCTCAGCATAATTCCGCACCTCACAACAACCTCAACGATGAACAATTAACAGTTTTGAATGTGCCATTCTTTTGTCGTGTAATGGAAGCGTTTGTTCTGCTGCAGTTGTTTTAAACCCAATGTGCACAATTTGCCAATGATCTCAGTGAGTATGCATGCTGTTAATATTGATGCAAAAGTAATCCATCTTCTCTATAGCTTGTCTTTCCGTCTGCATATGAAGAGAACAGCCACACAAACTCCGTCCTCTCATCAAGGGTGACTGCCAACCCAGGTCCGAACACTGCCAATTTGGGTTGAACGTGTGAAACCGGAGCCGAACTCATTTATGTGGCCTCTGTCTGTCTCTGTCAGGAGCCATTGCCTATCCCTCCACATTCACCTTGATGCTTCAATCTTCCTCGCCGCTTCATGGTGGAGTCGTTCATGCCCCCAAGCCTCGTCTCTGGTCTTTTTCACAAATCTGCCTGTGTTCTTGGACCTTTTTGCCGCCACTGCCCCCCCATCTGTGATGCAACTCTTAGGCCGTACCATAACGCTGGATCCTCGATCAAGATTCAAACTGTATGTCAGTTTCCCTAACACAAACAAGACAAAAAGAGCAAGCAGAAGGCTTAGAAAAAGTGAAATGATTGGAAAGATTTGCTATCTGGAAGATGCAGCCAAAGGAATCATTGTTTGCTGGCGCAATCTTGACCAGAAGGCAAGATCATCAACTTTGCTGGGAACTTCCTTGAAAAATTTATAAGAATGGTGAGACACAACATACCATACACCAAGCCATGCTGACTATCCCTAATCAGTTCATGTCTATCCAAATACTTAGGAATGAAGGAGGATGAGCAGTGATTTGATAGAGATACACTGTATAAAATATTGAGAGGCATAGATAAACAGTCAACATCTTCTTCCCAGGCTGCAGTGACTAACATGTGAGGGCATAACTTTAAGGTGATTGGAGGAAAGTACAGGGGAGGATGTCAAAGGTATTTCTTTTACATATCGAGTGGTAAATCCATGGAATGTACTGCTGGAATATTGTGCAAAGGAAAATATATTTAAGAGGCTTTTAGATAGTCACATAGATGAAAGAATGGTGGAGGCTATGTGGGAGGGTAGGGCTGGATTAATCTTGGAATAGGTTAAAATATCCACACGACATCATGGGTCAAAGGATTGTACAACGTTCATTGTTCAATGTTCTATTTCAAAATATAATTGTTTCTCTATTATCCCTGGATCCTAACTCTAGAACCCCTCATCTAACAGCACAAGTGGAGTCTCCTCACTGAATAAACAATAGTAGCTCACCTTCTGACTCTCCAAAGAAGGAATGTTACTGCATTCTCAGGAGCAGTCAGGGTTTGGGGTCAAGTTATTGCCTTGTTAATGACACCCACTTTTTGTAAATTAGTAAGTGGCAGAAATATAGAGATATTAAATGGGAATAGATCCTTGACTGTCAGCATCCATCATTTTCTTCCTTATTAATAGTCCTTTGTGATTGAAGTTGACTTACTTCCTCTCTAGTTTAATAGGTTCTGAAGCAACTTATAAGCCTGTTGTGGAATCACAGACATTTATCCAGACACACTTTGTGATGTGGGAACACTTTCTCTGTATGCTCTTGATGTGTGGATTCACGGTTCTCAATGCCACCACTATGTGCAGCTATCAGTCAGGAACTCCCAGGAGGCCTTGGGGCTGTTATTTATCTATTTATTTATTTACTGATTGAGCTACAGTGCAGAAGAGGCCCTTCCAGCCCTCTGAGCCACACCACCCAGCAACCCCAAATTTAACCCTCGCCTAATCATGGGACAACTTACAATGACCAATTAACCTACCAACCAGTACACCTTTGGACTGTGGGAGGAAACTGGAGCACCCAGAGGAAACCCATGTGATTGCAAGGAGAATGTATAAGCTCCTTACAGACAGCAGCAAGAATTGAACCCATGTCATTGGTACTGTAAAGCATTGTGCTAACCACTACTCTACTATGCCACCCCATGTTGCATTTTTCAAGGAAACATTGGGCACTACCTCTCCACCTGGAAGTCTCTTCCCACAGCAGTGATGAGAATAGTGCTTCAGGAGCTGACGGAGTGGAATTAGGGCCTCAATACTAGTGATATTGGCTTAACAGAGGACACTGATGTCAGTTTGCTTCTACTTCTAGTGGATTGGAGGAGTTTGTGGCGATATCTTTCCTCTGCCAGTGATGGAGACTGAAGAATCTGAATCCCATTAAGCAGAGATTCTGGCCACTGAGCCTTAGAAGTCTATGATGTTGCATACTTAGCCATGCATTTAATTTCACCCTAACAGCATCTTATTTTCTTGTTTTTTTTTAGCATCACTTGCTTTCTACCTGTTGCCTCACCTCACATTCTGCATTCATTCTGCTCTTTTTCATAACAGGCTTCTTTCAATTTCCCCTTTGAATTGATGACATCCGATCTTGTAAGCATTGCCCATGGTTCATAACTGCTCTTAAACACAGAAACTGAACAGTATAGGAACAGGCCATAGGCCCACATGTCTGTGCCAACCATGATGCTAATTTAACGAATTTCATCTGCTTATACATGGCCTATATTCATTCATCCACTCTCTCTTCATATGCCTGTCTAATTAGCTCTTAAATGTTGCTGTCATATCTGCTTCCTCCCTCCCTAGTAGCACTACTATAATATAAAAAATATTGTCTCATCTTTGTTGAAGTAGTGAGTGGGAGAGCAACATCTTGCAGGGGAGGAGCCATTTTAAAACAGCAAGTCTCATTGAAAATGAGTTTTATCTGAGTCAATAAAAAGAAGCGATGTGTAAGTGGAGCAGGCATTGTTGGAGTGGGCCAGTATTAGAATGGTCAGGCTTTGGCTCAACAAGCTTTGGTGAGAACAGGCAAGGTGAGAGCAAAACTCAAAAGCTGGATGTACTGAGGACTATCCAGGAGGGGGAATACCTCACTACTGAAACTTTTTCTGAGGTAGTCACACCCGGAGTGCAAGCTTCAGGTAGTAGACTGGTGGCTACCAGGAGAAGTGATGGGAGCAAGCAATCAGTGCGTGGTTCCTCTGTGGCCATTCACCTGGGCAACAAATATACCCCTTTGGATACTGCTGTGAGAGATGAGCTGTCAGGGCACAGCGGCAGCAGTCAGGCCAGTGGCACTGTGGCTGGCTTTGAGGCTCAAGAGGAAAGGGTAAAGTCAGGCAGAACGATAGTGATAGTAGACTCAGTAGTTAGAGGGATGAACGAGGAAGTTTGCTAGTGCATCGCAGGAGGGTTTAAACTAGCTTGGCAGGAGATGGGAACCAGAGCACCAGGTCTGGTTTTTATCTGCAGTTTGAGAAGGATAAGGGCAGCTCGGAGGTGACAGTGTTGCAGTTGAACAGGGGAAACTATGGAACCATGAGGGAGGAGCTGGCCAAAGTTGACTGGACGGATAGCCTAGCAGAAAAGACAGTGGAACAACAATGGCAGGTATTCTTGGGAATAATGCACAAGGTGCAAAATCAGTTCATCCCCCAGAGAAGGAAGGATTCAAAGGGGGCAAAGGGGACTCAGTGATTGACAAAGGAAGTCAGAGACTGCATAGCATTAAAAAAAAGGAAATATGACAGAGCTAAGGTGAGTGGGAGGACAGATGATTGGGAAGTTTTTAAGGAACAACAGAACTTAACTAAAAAGGCAATACGGGGAGGAAAAATGAGATACGAACGCAAGCTAGCCAGGAATATAAAGGAAGATAGCAAAAGCTTTTAAAGGTATGTGAAGAGAAAGAAGATAGTTAAGAACAATGTTGGGACCTTGAAGAATGAATTGGGTGAAATTGTTATGGGAAACAGAGTAATGGCAGAAGAATTTAATGAGTACTTTAGATCTGTTTTCACTAAGGAAGACACAAGCAACCTCCCAGATGTATGTATGGGCCAAGGACATAGGGTAACAGAGGAAATGAAACATATTGACATTCGGAAGGAAACGGTGATGAGAAGACTGATGGGACTGAAGGCTGACAAATCCCCAGGTCCAGATGGTCTGCACCCTAGGATACTAAAGGAGGTGGCCCTGGAAATTGCAGATGCATTGGTAATCATTTTCCAATGTTCCTTAGATTCAGGATCAGTTCCTGAGGATTGGGGAATGGCTAATGTTAACACACTTTTTAAGAAAGGAGGGAGGGAGAAAACAGAGAACTATCGACCTGTCAGCCTGACATCAGTGGTGGGAAAGATGCTAGAGTCCATTATTAAGGATGAAATAGTGGCATATTTAGATAGCAGTGATAGGATTGGGCCGAGCCAGCATGGATTTACCAAGGGTAAATCATGCTTGACTAATCTGTTGGAGTTTTTCGAGGATGTAACCAGGAAGTTAGACAAGGGAGATCCAGTGGATGTAGTGTACCTCGATTTTCAGAAGGCATTTGATAAGGTCCCACATAGAAGATTGGTGGGTAAAATCAAAGCTCAGGGCATCGGGGGAAGGCATTGACACGGATAGAAAACTGGTTGGCAGATAGAAAGCAAAGGGTAGCGGTCTCGGAATGGCAGGTGGTGACTAGTGGGGTGCCACAGGGCTCAGTATTGGGACCACAGCTGTTTACCATTTACGTTAACAATTTGGATGAAGGCATAGAAAATAACATCAGCAAATTTGCTGATGATACTAAGCTGGGTGGCAGTGTGACATGTGATGAGGATGTTAGGAGAATTCAGGGTGACTTGGATAGGCTGGGTGAGTGGGCAGATACTTGGCAGATGACGTTTAATGTGAATAAGTGTGAGGTTATCCACTTTGGGAGTAAGAACAGGAAGGCAGATTATTATCTGAATGGTATAGAGTTGGGTAAGGGAGTAATACAAAGAGATCTCGGAGTCCTTGTTCATCAGTCACTGAAGGTGAATGAGCAAGTGCAGCAGGCAGTGAAGAACGCTAATGGAATGTTGGCCTTTATTACAAAGGGATTTGAGTACAAGAGCAAGGAAATCCTCTTGCATTTGTACAGAGCCCTGGTGAGACCACACCTGGAGTATTGTGTACAGTTTTGGTCTCCAGGGTTAAGGAAGGACATCCTGGCTGTAGAGGAAGTGCAGCGTAGATTCACGAGGTTAATTCCTGGGATGTCTGGACTGTCTTACGCAGAGAGGTTAGAGAGACTGGGCTTGTACACGCTGGAATTAAGGAGATTGAGAGGGGATCTGATTGAAACATATAAGATTATTAAGGGATTGGACAAGATAGAGGCAGGAAATATGTTCCAGATGCTGGGAGAGTCCAGTACCAGAGGGCATGGTTTGAGAATAAGGGGTAGGTCATTTAGGACAGAGTTAAGGAAAAACTTCTTCTCCCAGAGAGCTGTGGGGGTCTGGAATGCACTGTCTTGGAAGGTAGTGGAGGCCAATTCTCTGGATGCTTTCAAGAAGGAGCTAGATAGGTATCTTATGGATAGGGGAATCAAGGGATATGGGGACAAGGCAGGAACCGGGTATTGATAGGAATTGATCAGCCATGATCTCAAAATGGTGGTGCAGGCTCGAAGGGCCGAATGGTCTACTTCTGCAGCTATTGTCTATTGTCTATTGTCCTTCCACTTTCTGACAATACCCCTTATTCAACTTTGGCCAGCTCCTCCCTCATGGCTCCATAGTTTCCCCTGTTCATCTGCAACACTGACACCTCCGAGCTGCCCTTATCCTTCTCAAATTGCAGATAAAAGCTTATCATATTGTGACCACTACCTCCTAATGGCTCCTTTACTGCGAGATCGCTTATCAAATCCTGTTCATTACGTAACACTAAATCCAGAATCCCTGGTTGGCTCTCGTACAAGTTGTTCCAAGAATGCATCCCGTAGGCACTCTACAAACTCCCTATCCTGTGGTCCAGCACCAACCTGATTCTCCCAGTTCACCTGCATGTTGAAATCCCCCATAACTACTGCGACATTACCTTTGCCACATGCCAATGTTAACTCCCTATTCAACTTGCACCCAATATCCATGCTACTGTTTGGTGGCCTGTAGACAACACCCATTTGGGTCCTTTTGCCCTTACTGTTCCTCAGTTCTATCCACACAGACTCTACTTCTCCTGACCCTATGTCCCCCATTGCAAAGGACTGAATCTCATTCCTCACGAAAAGGACCACCTCACCCCCTCTGCCCACATTTCTGTCCCTACGATAGCACGTATACCCTTGTACATTCATTTCCCAGGTCTGATCTCCCTGCAGCCATGTCTCCGTTATCCCAAAAACATCATAGTTACCCATTCGCACCTGGGCTTCAAGCTCATCCGCCTTATTCCTGACACTTCGTGCATTCAGATATAGAATTTTTAACCCATTTCTCCTCTCTCTCTTTGAATCGCTGCCTATTGTGCTTAACCCAGCTCCCCGAACTCCCATCGGGCTATACGTCCCTAGAATTTTGTTGTCCTTCCTACATTTACTTATTCTTTCAACACATTTAACTCCACGTTCCGTCAGACCATCCCTCTGTACACGAGTCCTCCTTATCACTTGTTCCACCCCACCTTCCTCTACTACACACTTAATATTCCGGAACCGTGTAGTCCCCACCTGTCCTTTATTCTTCCTCTCGCTATCTTCTCTCACATTCTGGATCCCCGCCCCCTGCAAATTTAGTTTAACCACCCCCCCCCACCCCAAGAAGCTCTAGCAAACTCCCCTGCAAGAATGTTAGTACCGCTCCAGTTCAGGTGTAAACTGTCCCTTTGGAACAGATCCCACCTTCCCTGGAACAAGGCCCAATTATCTACAAACCTGAAGCCCTCCCTCCTGCACCATCCTCTCAGCCACGTATTAATCTTTATAATCCTCCTGTTCCTTGCCTCACTCGCACATGGCACAGGTAGCAATCCTGAGATTGTTACCCTGGAGGTCCTGCTCTTCAGCTTCGCACCTAACTCCCTGAACTCCCTACGCAGGACCCCCTCACTCATCCAACCCACGTCATTGGTCCCTACATGGACCACGACATCTGGATTCTTGCCCTCCCTCTTAACATACCATCTGAGACTCCCGATCTTCCCCACAAAATCTTCTATCCGCCCCCCTGACTATAGAATCCCCTATCAATACCACTCTCTTCTCTTCCCTCCTCCCCTTCCTAGTCAAGGGTCCAACATCAGTGCCAGAGACAGGACCACTGCAGCTTGTTCCTGGTAGGTCATCCCCACCAACAGTATCCAAAACGGTATACTTATTTTTGATGGGAATGGCTACAGGGGTGCTCTCCTCTCTCTGTCTGCTCCCCCTGCCTCTCTTGACTGTCACCCATTTGCCTACCTCCTGTCTTTTCGGTGTGACTGCCTCCCGATAACTCTTATCTATCTCTGCCTCTGCCTCCCGAATGATCCGTAGTTCATCCAGCTCCTGCTCCAATTCCCTAACTCGGTCTGATAGGAGCTGCAGCTGGATGCACCTATTGCAGGTGTGGTCATCAGGGACAACTGTGTTGACCCTGACCTCCCACATACTGCATACGGAGCACACCACTGCTCTAACTGTCTCCCCCATTACCTGATCCCAGATTAGTCAGAATAAATGAAAAACAGGCTTCTTGCCGAAGTCCTCTTGCACCGAAGCCCGCTGAGACAAAGCCCAGCACTCTGCTCCTGCGCACTCCGCTGCCCGCTCCTGAAAGTGGGTCGCTTTTTAAAGCCCGCGCTCGCCACTGACGTCACCCGCGCTTGCGCAGCTTTACCTTCCTCCTCAGGTATTCTCCAGGTAGGTCCGAGGGTCTCGGCCTACCTACAACGGCTGATCCTCCGATCTCCAGTCGTATGTCGATCACGAGCACTCTTTACTCCCGCTCCGCTGCCCGCACCGACGGATGGAGAGGAAGGTAGATGTCAGGGCCAGTAAAAACAGGCAAAGTAATAGAAATGAAGAAATGGATAGTTTGAAGTGTATGTATTTTAATGCTAGGAGTGTAATGGGTAAAGGTGATGAACTTGGAGCATGGATCAGTACATGGAACTATGATGTTGAGGCCACTACAGAGACTTGGTTAAGAGAGGGACAGGAATGGGTGCTTAATATTCCAGGGTTTTGATACTCTAGGAAAGATAGAGATGGAGGTAAAGGAAGGGGAGTAGTTACACTATTAATCAGGGACAATATCACTCTGCACTCAGGAGGAACAGAAGGGCTTGTCCATTGAACATATGTGGGTAGCAATCAAAAATAGGAGGGGTGCAATCGCTCTGATGGGGTGTACTGCAGGCCCCTCAGTAGCCACTGGGACACTGAGGAACAAATATGCAGGCAGAATAAGGAAAGGTGTGAAAACAATAGGGTTGTTGCCATGGAGGACTTCAACTTCCCTCATATAAACTGGGATCTTCTTCGTGCAAGTGGTTTAGATGGGGCAGAATTTGTTTGATGCTTCAAAGAGGGTTCCTTTAATCAATTTGTAGATAGTCCAAGAAGAGGAGAGGTTGTACTAGATCAGGTGTTGGGTAATGATAAGGGATACAGAGGAGATTTACCAGGGTGATGCCTGGATTAAAAAGCATGTCTTATTTGGAAAGACTGAGCAAGCTAAGGCTTTTCTCTTTGAAGTGAATGAGAGATAACTTAACAGAGGTGTATAAGATGATAGGAAGTACAGATAGAGTGGCGGCCAGTGTCTTTTTTCCCAGGGCAGCAATGGCTAATATCGGAAGATACCCTCCTAAGATGAGTGGAGGAACATTCAGGGGAGTTGTCAGTAGTAGTATTTTTTCCATAAAATTTGATAAATGCCTAGGATCCACTAGGGGTGATGGCTGGGGTTTATATACTAGGGACATTTAACAGACTCTTAGAAAGGCACATGGATGAAAGAAACATGGAGGGTTATGGGGTATGTAGAAGGGAGGGGTTAGATTGATTACGAAGTAGATTTATATAGGTTGGCACATGGGCTGAAGACCCCACACTCTGTTGTAATTTTCTATGAACCACTTGTGCATGCTGTCCAAAAGCCTTGCTATAATGCAGCAACCAGAACTGCATACAGAACTGCAGTTGTGGCCTAATCAAAGGTCCATACAGTTGCAACATGACTTCCTGATTTTAAAACTCACTGTTTTGTCTGATGAAGGTAAGTATGCTATCTGCCCTCTTTATCTCCTTGTCTTGCCATTTTCAAGAAGAAGTGCATTGGATCTGAACATTGGTGCTCCTAAGGGTACTGCCATTTACTGAATCTGCTCTTCTTACTTTGCAGCTTCCAAAGTGCAACACCTCATACTTGCATGGACTGAACGTTGTCTATTATTTCTCTGCCCATATTTACAGCTGATCTATATCCTGTTATATCACTTGACATCCCTCCTCACTATTCACAACTCTATCAATAGTTGTGTTGCCTGCAGACTTACTAATCAACCCACCTACAATGTCACCTAAATCATTAAAATCTATCACAGACTTTTTAATCTCTTAGTATCCTTAAAATGGGAACTAAATGGATACAGAAGTAACGATAGAACATATACAATAAATGAAACTTTTTAAAACTCATAGGGGAGAATGGATACCTAATAAACATTGTTTATTGTACAAACACTTAAGCAATTCAATACCTTTCCCTGAAAGTAAATGTAGAGCAGAATACTAGTTATTTTTTGCCTGTTTTACTCGCAGCATTACAGGGGTGGAGGTCAATGAACCCTTGTTGCTTCTTGGTCTTGTTAGCTATAAAGTGTCAACAGCTTGTCCTTATCCAATTGAAAAGAATGCAATCAATTTAAAGGTCAATCCTCGTTAATTCTGGCAGATATCTTGGGCATTTTTAGTAAAAGTGAAATATAACATTGTTTTGATTATATTGTTTAAAGAATTTCCTGCTATATCTCTTGACAACCTTCTGCTGTGGACAAGGATAGGATCATCATTATGATCAATGATGTCTTCACAAAAGTACCAGTGGATATAGGTAGGTCACTGTGTGCAGATGATGGGGCCTTGTGGAAAAGAGGTAGGAACATGGAGCATATAATCAGTAAGCTACAAGGAGCAATTGATGAAGTGGTGGAGTGGGGTTATGATTGGGGATGTAGATTTTCAGTAGAAAAAACTCAAACTGTATGTTTCACAAGGAAGAGAATTGAGGTAGGGAAAAAGTTAAGGATGTATGGGATAGAATTAGAAAGGGTTGGATCATTTAAATTTCTGGGAGTTATATCTGATTCACGGTTAACATGGGGAGACCATAACAGGAAAGTTGAGGAGAAATGTAAAAAAAGTAATAAATGTGATGAGATGTTTGACTGGTAGGGAATGGGGAGCAAGTTGTTCAGCGTTGAAGAGAATGTATGTAGCTTTAGTGAGATCTGTGTTGGACTATGGAAGCGTAGCATACAAATCAGCAGCTGGGTCCCTTGTAAGGAAACTGGATGTGCTTCAGGCTCAGGCTTTAAGAATGTATGGTGGGGTTTTTAAAATATCACCAGTGTCAGCCCTACAGGTAGAATTGGGAGTAATGCTTTTGAAGCTAAGAAGGAAGCAATTGATGGCAAACTACTGGGCTAATTTGCAGGGGCACAATGATTCTCACCCTGCAAAAGGAGTGTTGCAGGAGTGCTGGGACAATGGGAAGTTTCAGAGGGATAACTTTAATCGGGTAGGGAATGATATTGCTAAAGAATGTGGAGTGTTTGATCTAAGGATAAGTCCTTCAGCAGTTTATCCAGTTATAGCTCCATGGAAGCTGGTATGGCCTGTCATAGACTGGCATTTGTTAGAGGTAAAAAGGAAAGGAAAATATAAAACTGATTTGGTAAGTGCATTTGACTATCATGTGATGGAAAAGTATAGTGGTTATACTCAGAATTATATGGATGCTACTATGGAACCTGAAACAGGAGTGACAGGGTTTGGGGGGCTATACCAGCAAAAGAAATTGAAATCAGCAGAAGAACATCTGATAAGTTAGGAGTGTATACAGTGGAGATGTTGGCAATGTTGGTTGCGTTGTGATGGGTGGAGGAAACTAGAGTAGTTAAAGTGTTGATATGCTCTGATTCATCCTCAGTTCTAGCAAGTTTAAGGTATTTTCACTCAAACAGCCGGCAAGATGTCCTTTATGAAGTCCTTCAGTCAGTCACAAGAGTTGCAAATCAGAGAGGTCAGGTTAAATTTCTATGGGTTCTAGCTCATGTAGAGGTGAAGGGGAATGAGAGAGTGGATGAGTTTGCAAAGACGGCGTTAAAGAAAGAAAATATAGAAATGCACATTACTATCAGCAAAGCAGAGGCTAAGTGTATAATCTGGGAAAAAATTATCCAAGTGTGGCAAGAAAGATGGGACAGAGAGGGAAAGGGAGGCAATTATATCAAATACAAAAGAGTGTTACAGGTACTAGAGTAGGCAGTGGATAAAGAAGAGAGGAAACTGTGTGGACTAGGCTAAGGCTGGGCAACTGTGCACTAGTGCACTAAACAAAACATTGAAAATGATAGGGAAACAGGATTGTGTGAGGAAGAGGAGTCAGTAGAACATGTAATTCTGAGTTTCAGGAAGTATGGAATACAGAGAGAGAATTAATCTAAGGGAATTGGGAATTCACATTAAAAGGGTTACTGGGCATGGGTGAGAGAGCACAGGTCAGGGTGCTTTTATTTTTCTTAAGGGATACAAGGGTTTTTTTACTGGGATATGATGGATAAGCAGGAATAGGGTACTAGGATGACCAAAGAAGAAAGGATAAAGTGTAGATTAGGATTGGTATGTGTGAATGGGTGAAGGGATTTAGAGTGTGAGTCTATCGTTTGATCCAATCTCCAGTGCAGAAGGTGGCGGTAAGGCACCATTAAGCTGTGTGCCAACCGTTGTAAATCAAGAAGAAGAAGAAAGATGAGGACAAGGATAGGAGCAGATGATATGGGAAAGTAATTAATTGAAGGGGGTATAATTCCAATGGTGTTAAGCTGGAACTCTGGAGTTCATATTCTCCAGCAAATGTTTAGCAGAAATGTGGAGGCTGTTCAGGGAGTACTTGTATAGGGTTTTGGATAGAGTTGTCCCACGGAGGCAGAGAAAAGATGGTAGGGTGAAGGAACCATTCACACATACCAACCCTAATCAAGTGAAGTGATACATTTAGCCAAGAGGAAGAAGGAAGATTACTTAAGGCTTAGGAAGCAAATATCAGATAGGGCAATTGAGAGTTACCAAGCAGCCAGGAAGGAGCATTAGAAGAAACATAGGAAAGGTAGAAGGGGCCTTGAAAAGGCCTTGGCTAGTAGAATTAAGGAAAATCCAAAGACATTTAACAGGTACATGAATTACAGGAGAATGATTAGAATGAGGCTGGGTTTGTTTCAGAATGAAGGGGCAAATATGTGCTTGGAGTCAGAAGAGGTAAGGAAAGTCCTAAATGAGTACTTTGCTTCAGTGTTCACTAATGAAAAGGATGTCGACAAATGTTAGGTTAGTGCAGAACATGCTAATGTGCCAGAGCATGTTGAGGTTGAGAAAACGGCAGTTCTGAAGTTTTTGAAAGGCATTAGGATATTTAAGCCCCTAGAGCCTGACAGGATATACACCAGGTTTCTATGGGAATCAAGGGAAAAGATTGCTGGAATGTTGATGATGGTCTTGGTTTCCTCACAGGCCACGTCAGTATTACCAGTGGAATGGAGAATTCCAAATATTGTTCCTTTGTTCAAGAAAGATATTTAGGATAATACTGAGAATTACAGACCAGTGAGAATTATGTAAATGGTGGGTTAAGTAATGAGGTGGATTTTCAGGAACAGGATTTATGAGCATTTGGGGAAGCATAGTCCTATTAGGAATACTCAACATGGTTTTGTGAGGGGAAGATGGAGGCTCATAAACCTGACAGACTTTTTCAAAGAACTGACAAAACAAATTGATGAAGGTAGATTGGTTGGTGGATGTGGTGGCATTGTAGTAAAGCTTCCCATGGTCATGAGGCACGAATACCGTGGATAATTAACAGCGTGGATTAAGAATAGGCTAGCCTGCTGAAGTGGATAGTCGTAGGTAGAACATATTTTGCTTGGAGTTCTGTACTTAGTGGTGTTCTGCAGAGATCTGCTCTGGTATCCCTGCTGTTTGTGATTTTTATAAATGTCTTGGATGAGGAAGTGGGTGGGAGGGTGAGTAAGTTTGCAGATGACATGAAGTTTGGTGGTGTTGTGGATAAAAGTCTGTCAGGACATGAACAGATGTAGACCTGGGCTAGGAAGTGACAGATGGAGTTCAGTTTAGAAAAGTGTAAAGTGATACACTCTGAAAGGTTAAATTTGAAGGCAGAGTACAAGGTTTACGTCAGAATTTTTAGCAGTGTGGTGGAACAGAAGGATCTTTGAGTCCATGTCTATAGACACGTTAAAGTTGCTACCCAAGTTGGTAGGGTGGTTAAGGAGGTACAGTATATGGTGTGCTGGCTTCATTGGATGGGGATTTAATTGAAGAGTGTGAGGTAATGTTGCAGCCCTAGAAAACTTTGTTTAGGCTATTGGAGTATTGCAACATTGCAAGAGGAAAAACATAGATTTAGATTCCCATGAAAGACAAGTAGGAGGTTAAATCTAGTGAAAATAGAGCAGGAGAATCAAGGAAGGGGCAGAGATGAAAGGAAAAGAATGCATGAGGACCATAAAAATAATTTACACTAATGTTCATCACTTGTTCTGGCCAATCCCCCACTTTCAACTGCCAGTATCTTATCTGTATCTCATTCTATCTATCATGTGGTGTACATTAGAGACTGGTGTTTCCCTATTTCACTACCTCACCCCAACCCCACCCCACCCACTCACCAACTCCATGTACAGCTATATCTTTCCTCTTTCCTCTCAATCCAGATGTAGGCTTGTAACCCAAATTATTTTGTGCACCTTTTGCTGCAAAAGATGCTGGCTGATCTTTTGAGGTCTTCCAGCTTTCTATTCTCTTTTGTTCCAGATTCTAGTATCAGCAGTTTCCTTTGCCTTAAAAGAATACATGTTTTGCTCTTCAAAAATGACTTGCTGAAACTATTGAAAGAACACTTCAAATGTATTTTCACCAAGTTGAAAAATTGCAGCTGCATGAATAGGACTGTACAAGTTATTTATACAATTATTTAAATAATATTTTGCGCAGAAGCTGTAAAGGAAATGACTGAACCAAGCACTGAACATCATAGAGCACTTGTCAGATGAAACTTAAAAGTGAGTAATATTTTAGCTAATATTTCCAAGCTTCGCCAACACTGGGTTAGAGTAAAGCAAATGTAGCACTGCTATTAAAATTAGTAAAGCATGCCTCTGCAAGTATTAGATAACTTATTTGATTACCATGGTGGAAAAATATCTGTGGACCTTTAACGGTGAGCTAGAAATTAAAGAGCTTTGGAAGTAATACACACAAATTATTTTGATCCAAGATAACTTCTGGACTCTAGGAAAGAAAAGAGTTAAGTGTAATATAATGACTTGTGTTGATTTGGTATGCTGTTTCTCTAGTTGGTGGTGAATGTGTTACCCATAATTGCAGCCTCCTTGATATGGCATGAAGTAGGAAATACACATCAGAAGGATCTCAACCATAAAAACAGAAGGTCATGTAAGGCCTTCAGAACATGTTTGAAGCTGAGGTTCAAAACATGATATCAAGTCTTTTGGCTACAGAAGGGAATTACTGAAAGCTAGGTTGCACTGTGAAAAAAGTCAACCTATTTATTGTCTTTCCAGTGCCATATTTAGTGGAGCATGGTTTCAGAGCAATCCTACAACTTTTTTCAAAGCAACGGAACAGACCACAAATTACTGAACATAGGGATCCGAGATCTCTTCTGAGTAACATTGGGCTTAATGTTGAGAAGCTTATATCACTGCACCAAGCTTATGCATCTCCTTTAAAGATTGAAAAAAAAAACAATGAAATGGATTAGAAATGTAAGCTTTCAAATTGTTAATGAAAATTGCTTTTATTGTAATTAAATATATTATTTTATTTATAGCATTAAATTAAATGATCATATCTTTAAATAAAATAAATTCCGGGGTACTACTATTGTAGAGGATCTGTCCTGGACCCAGCATGTAAGTGCATTTGCAAAGAAAGCATGGCAGTACCTCTTCTTCCTTAGTTGTCTGCAGAGATTTGGCATGATATCTATAACTTTGGCAAACTTTTATAGGTGTCTAGAGGAAAGTATGTTGACTGGCTGCATCACAACCTGGTATGGGAACACCAATGCTTTAGAATGGAACATCCTACAACAAGTAGTGGATTCAGCCTAGTACATTAAGGGTAAAGCCCTCCCAACCATTGAGCACATGTGAAATGCTGTCATAACTTTCAATTAATGGCCAGAAAGTGATACAGGTGTGCTGGGGATGTGTTCTGGAAATCAAGAGGGATTTTAACCTAAAATCTAGGAATCACTCCTATCTCGAATCATATATTATCTCAAACACAAGAAAATCTGCAAATGCTGGAAGTCCAAGCAACCCACACAAAAAGCTGGGGGAGCTCGGGTAGCATCTATGGAGAAGAGTACAGCTGACATTTCTGACATGTCCCACTCCCACTCACTAGAACTAGGGCACGTAGCCTCAAGATTCGGGGCAGTAGATTTAGGACAGAGACTGCTTTTCTCAGAGGGTGGTGAATCTGTGGAACTCTTTGCCCAATGAAGCAGTGGAGGCTACCTCAGTAAATATATTTTAGACAAGGTTGGATAAATTTTTGCATAGTAGGGGAATTAAAGGTTATGGGAAAAAAGCAGGTAGGTGGAGATGAGTCCATGGCCAGATCAGCCATGATCTTATTGAATGGCGAAGCAGGCTCGATGGGCCAGATGGCCTACTCCTGCTCCTATTTTTTATGTTCATATGTTTCTATTCCCATTCCAACATGTCAGCCCATGGCCTCCTCTATGTCACGATGAGGCCACACTCAGGTTGGAGGAGCAACATCCTATACTCTGTTTGGCAAGCCTCCGACCTGATGGTATGAACATCGATTTCTCGAACTTTTGGTAATGGCCAAACCAACCCCCATCCCCCACCATTCCCCATCCCTTTTTGCCTCTTTCAACTTATCCCCTTGCCTGCCCATCACGCCTCTATGGAGATTCTCCCCCTTTTCATTCTCCCATGTCCTTCTGTACTCTCCTATTAGATTCCCCTTTCTCTAGCCCTGTATTTCTTTTACCAATCAACTTCCCAGGTGTTTACTTCACACACCCCCAGTTTAACCCCTCAACTTGTGTTTCTCCCTCCCCTCCCCCTCCCCTCACATTCTAACTCTGACTCCTCAACTCTTTTTCTCCAGTCCTGCTGAAGGGTCTTGGCCTGAAACCTCGACTGTATTTTTAATAGATGCTGCCTGACCTTCTGAGTTCCTCCAGCATTTTGTATGTGTTGCTCATATTTTATCTCCTTGCTAATAGCACCAAAGTAGATTAACTGGTTATCATTTTTCTGAATGTGAATGTTAAGGTTCCATCAAACCATCAGATCATACAAGGGGTGATTGATAAGTTCATGGCCTAATGTAGAACAAGTCAATTTTAGAAAACCTAGCACATTTATTTTTCAACATAGTCCCCTCCTACATTTACACACTTAGTCCAGCAGTTGTGGAGCATACAGATCCCTTCTTTGTAGAAGTGGTCCACAGCAGGGGTGATTGATAAGTTCATGGCCTAAGGTAGAAGGAGATGAGTTATACAGCTGTCGTTACATGCACATGGAGCTCAACTCTTTGAGTGAAAATTCAGTAAGTTTGAAGTTAATAACTCATCTCCTTCAGGCCACAAACTTATCAATCACCCCATGCTGTGGCCCACTTCTGGAGGTCCAAGATGCCGACTTTTGAAAAGAAGGGATCCGTATGCTCCACAACCGCTGAACTAAGTGTGTAACTGTAGGAAAAATAAATGTGCTAGGTTTTCTAAAATTGACTCCTTCTATCTTAGGCTATGAACTTATCAATCACCCCTCGTAAGGAACAGAATTAGGCTATTTGGCCTATCACGTCTGCTCTGCTGTTCCATCATGGCTCACTTACTATCCCTCTCAACCCCATTCTCCTGCCTACTCCTCATAACATTTTCCACCCTGGCTAATCAAGACCATGGTGTATTAACCTCTGCTTTAAATATACCCAAGGACTTGGCCTTCATAACTATTTGCGGCAATGAATTCCACAGATTCACAACATTCTGACTAAAGAGATTACTCCTCATCTCCATTCTAAATTGACTTCTCTGTATTCTGAGGCTGTGCCTTTTGGACTAGAACCCTCACCATGGGAAACATGCCAACCTCATCACTCTGGCTAGGCCGTTCAATATTCAATAGGTTTCAATGAAATCCCTCCTCATTCTTCTAAATTCCAGCAAGTAAAGGACTAGAGCAATCAATCACTCCTCATACGATAAGTCTTTCATTCACAGAGTCATTCTCGTGAACCTCCTCTGTTCCCTCTCCAGCGTCAACACATCCTTTCTTAAATATGAGTCCCAAAACTGGTCACGATGCTCCAAGTGAGGCCTCACAAGAGCTTTATAAATCCTCAGCATTATAGCCTTACTTTTATATTCTAGTCCTCTCAAAATGAATGCTAACATCGCATTCCTCTTCCTCACCACCAACTCAACCAGCAAATTAACCTTTAGGGAATCCTACATGAGGACTCCTGACCCTTTGCACCTGAGACTTTGAACTTACTCCTCATTTAGAAAATATTCTACACTTTTGTTCTTTCTACCAAAGTGAATGACCAGACACTTCCCAACACTGTATTCCATCTGCTACTTTTTGGCCCATTCTCCTAATCTGTCCAGGTCATTCTGTAGCCTCCTTGCTTCCTGAACACTACCTCTTTCAGAATAGTGGAGTGTAGATGATCTGGTTCCAGGTGATTCATCTACTTGCAGACCTTTCAGTTTCCCAAACACATTCTCCCTAGTAATAACAACTTCTGGTCGCTGACACTCTCGAACATCCAGCATATTGCTAGAGTCTTCCACAGTGAAGACTGATGTAAAATACTTATTTAGTTCATCCGCTATTTCCTTGTACCTCTCCAGCGTAGTTTTCCAATGGTCCAATATCTAATCTCATCCCTCTTTCACTCTTTATATATCTGGAAAAAAAAAACTTTTGGTATCCTCTCTGATATTATTGGCTAGTTCACCTTCATATTTCATTTTTCCCCCATGGCTTGTTTAGTTGCCTTCTGTTGGTTGTAAAAGTTTCCCAATCCTCTCACTTCCCATTAACTTTTGCTCTATTATATGCCCTCAAGTAGGTCTTTGACTTCCTTATCAGCCATGTTTGTATCTTCCTGCCTTTAGAATACTTCTTCTTCTTCTTTGGAAATTATCTATCTTGCACCTTCTGAATTGCTCCCAGTAATTCCAGCCTTTGCTGCTCTGCCATTATCCTTGCTATTGTCACCTTACAATCAACTTTGGTCAGTTTGTCTCTCTTGCCTCTGTAATTCCCTTTACTCCACTGTAATACTGTTGCATCTGACTTCAGTTTCTCCCTTTCATATTGCAAGATGAATTCTATCATGATCATTCTCTCCCAAGTGTTCCTTTACCTTAAGTTTCCTAATCAAATCCAGCACATTACTATCACTAAATCCAGATAAGCTGATCCCCTAGTGGACTCTGCCTTGAGCTGCTCTAAAAATCTATCTCATAGGCTTTCTACAAATTTATACTCTTGGGATCCTATGTCAGTCTAATTTTCCAAACTACTTGAATATTGAAATCCCCATGACTAATGTAACTTTGCCCTCTTGACATGCCCTTTCCATCTCCCATTGGAATTTGTAACCCACATCAGAGCTACTGTTTGGAGAGGCCAATATTTAACTCCCGTCAGGGCCTTTGCACTCTTGCAGTTTCTTAACAGTACCTACAGGGACTCTACATCTTCCATTCCTACTTCACCTCTTTCTAAGGGTGTGATTTCACTATTTACCAACAAAGCCACACCAACCCTGTCTACCTTTTGAGACAGTGTCTATCCTGGGAAGTTAAGCTCCCAACTATAATCTTCCTTCAGCGATAAATCAGTGGTGCCCACAACATCATACCTGCCAATCACTAACTGCTGCACAAGACTTTATTCTGTATGCATTCAAATATGCCACCTTCAGTCCTGTATCTGGCACCCTTCTCGATTTTGTCTCCCTTTGACACTACAACTCTTCCCACTGACTGCAAATTTGCCCTATCATCTGCCAAGTTCTTCTTGACAGCATTATTACACACTGCCTTTGCTTGTAGACCATTATCCTCACTCTGTTTCACATACCCCTGCCAAGTTAGTTTAAACCCACTCTAAAAGCTCTAACAAACCTGCCTGCAAGATATTTTTCTCCTTTGGGTTCAGGTGTAACCTACCTCTTTTGTACAGGTCATACCTTCCCCAGAAGAGATTTAAGATCCTAAAATCTGAAACCCTGCTCCCTGCACCAGTTTGTCAGCCACACATTCATATGCCTAATCATCCTTTTCTTACCCTCATTAGTGTGTGGCACAGGCAGCAATCCAAAGATTGCTACCCTGGAGGTCCTGCTTTTCAGCTTTTTACCTAGCTCCCTAAAATCTCTCTTCAGGACCTCTTCCCTTTTTCTCCACATGTCATTGGTGCCGATATGTACCAAGACTTCTGGCTGCACACCTTCCGTCTTAAAAATGTCATGGACCTGATCTGATACATCTCTGACCTTGGCATCTGGGGGTCAACATACCATGTGGGTGTCTCTATCACGTCACAACCTCTCATACCTCTCCCTGCATATCCTTAGCTAGAGCCCTTGCAGATAACAACTCTTGAGCTATGCTTTCTTCTTTTATGAAGTGAATATAACTAAGGAGCAAAGATTCATTGCTTGGCAAAGTTGACTCATCCTGACTCACCTAATTGCAGAGCAAATTCTGTTGCCCTAAGTATGTTGCATAACGCGTCTTCCACATTCTCAGATATTTAGCTGTATAGCTAATAAATAAATAAAATTGTCTTTCAATAATGTTGTCACTGAGCAGAATCGCTTCATTTGGTCTGGTGACATATGAAAAACTGCATTTAGAACTTCCATCACTACTGGCAGAATAATATCTTTTCCAATTGTATGAGGCTTTCCAGATTTAGCAATCAACAGTGAAATGTATGAAGCACACAGAGTTTCACTGTTATGTTAAGCTGTCAAACATATTTCCATTTCTGAAAGTTTTCACAAAGTGACTGAAAACAAGAAAATTCTCGTTTGCATTGTCAGAATCAGAATCAGAATCAGGTTTATTATCACTGGTAGGTGATGTGAAATTTGTTAACTTAGCAGCAGCAGTTCAATGCAATACATAATATAGAAAAAACCAAAATGGAATAATAATAACAATAAATAAATAAGTAAGTCAGTATACTATTCAGTATATGTATACTGAATAGATTAAAAATGGTGCAAAAACCAGAAATACTATATATTAAAAAGTGAGGTAGTGTCCAAGCGTTCAATGTCCATTTAGGAATTGGGAATTGCTGACTATGTGCCTTCAGGGATTTAGGAATCGTTGAGTGTGTGTCTTCAGGCTTCTGTGCCTCCTACCTGATGGTAACAGTGAGGAAAGGGCATGCCCTGGATGCTGGAGATCCTTAATAATGGACGCTGCCTTTCTGAGACACTGCTCCCTGAAGATGTACAGGGTTCTTTCTAGGCTTGTAACCAAGTTGGAGCCAACTAAATTTACAACCCTCCGCAGCTTCTTTTGGCCCTGTCCTCCTCCATACCAGACAGTGATGCAGCCTGTAAGAATGCTCTCCATGGTGCATCTGTAGAAGTTTTTGAGTGAATTTGTTGACATACCGAATCTCTTCAAACTCTTAATGAAGTACAGCCGCTGCCTTGCCTTTTTTATAACTACATTGATATGTTGGGATCAGATTAGATCCTCAGAGATCTTAACACCCAGGAACTTGAAACAGCTCACTCTCCCCACTTCTGATCCTTCTAAGAGGATTGGCATGTTTTCCTTTATCTTACCCTTCCGGAAGTCCACAATCAGCTCTTTTGCCTTACTGATGTTGAGTGCCAGGTTGTTGCAGTGATACCACTCCACTAGTTGGCATATCTCACTCCTGTACGCCCTGTCATCACCACCTGAGATTCTACCAACAATGGTTGTATCGTCAGCCACACAGTCATGAGTATAGAGAGAGCAGAGCAGTGGGTTAAGCACACATCCCTGAGATGCACCAGTGTTGATCGTCAATGAGGAGGAGATGATATCACCAATCCACACAAATTATGGTCTTCTGGTTAGGAAGTCAAGGATTCAATTGCAGTGGGAGGTACAGAAGCCCAGGTTCTGCAACTTCTCAATCAGGATTGTGGGAATGATGGTATTTAATGCTGAGCTATACTTGATGAACAGCATCCTGACATAGGTATTTGTGTTGTCCAGGTGGTCTAAAGCCATATGAAGAGCCATTGAGATTACATCTGCCATTGACATATTGTAGCAATAGGCAAATTGCAATGGGTCCAAATTCTTGCTGAGGCAGGAGTTCATTCTAGTCATGACCCAACCTCTCAAAGCATTTTATCACTGTAGACGTGAGTGCTACTGAGCGATAGTAATTAAGGCAGCTCACATTAGGCACTGGTATAATTGTTGCCTTTTTGAAGCAAGTGGGAACTTCCACCTGTAGCAGTGAGAGGTTGAAAGTGTCCTTGAGTACTCCCGCTAGTTGGTTGTGTTACGAATGTGCCACAACTCTGAGAGGCCGAAGGGTACAAAGTAGCCCCCTCCTTTTTGAGAATCGCAAGATCGCTATTAATTCAAGTCTGGGACCCAAGAAATGAGAGAGAGACGTCCAGAATACACAAGGCTTGGAATGTGTCCTGGTCTCATCAAGGCGGGACCATTGATAATGGATATTGTCTCTTGGAGACAGAATTGTGTATTGAGTACTGTACTATTCATTGAAGCCCTCAGGGGATGACCAGAGTGAGCTGGTTGAGGGATTGCATCATCCCAACCTGATTGACATCTGAGACCCCATGAGTAAGGATAAAAGAGGGTCTGGGGAACAACCCCTTCAGACACACCAGGAGAAATGCTAGAAATCCCGTGACAGCGTTTAATAGTGACAGCCGGTGAAGGGCTTTCCCGTTGCCTGGGATTGGGGCCTTACCACAGAAGAACGGCTTAAGCTAAAGAAGAGGCCATAAAAAGGACAAGCTGGCAAGTTTCTAAAATCTGTCTCTCTCTCTCCAACCAAAGGCTGCAGTCTGAATGAACTGAGTGACTTTTATATTTCCATCGGACAATACATTATCCCCTAGACAACGATAGAGTTTATTTCTTATTGATTATTATTATACCCGCACTTTTATATTTAGTATTGACGTATATTATCTGTATGTTTGCATTGATATTATTTTTGTGTATTTTTACTAATAAATACTGTTAAAAATAGTACCATCAGACTTCAACGGACCTCTCTATCTTTGCTGGTAAGTGACCTAGTTACGGGGTTCGTAACAGTTGGCACAGGTTTTCAGAGCCTTACCGGGTACTCAACAGGGATCTTCCTTCTTGCGAGGGTTCACTCTCTTTAAAGACAGCCTAACATCGACCTATGTGACAGAGATCACAGGATCATCAGGTGCAGCAGGGATCTTCACAGCTGTAGTTGTATTCTTCCTTTCAAAGTGGGCGTAGAAGGTGTTGAGTTCATCTGGTAGTGAAGCATCGGTGCCATTCATACTACTGGGTTTCGCTTTGTAGGAAGTAATATCTTGCAAACCCTGCCAGAGTTGTCATACATCCGATATCACCTCCAACCTCATTCAAAATTGACTCTTCACCCTTGAAATAGCCCTCTGCAAATCATACCTGGTTTTCTGATACAGGCCTGGGTCGCCAGAGTTGAATGCCACAAATCTAGCCTTCAGTAGACCACGTACCTCCTGGTTCATCCACAGTTTTTGGTTTAGGAATGTACAGTAAGTCTTTGTCAGCACACATTCATCCACACAGGTTTTAATGAAGTCGGTAACAACTGCAGCATACTCATCCAGGTTCGAAGATGTGTCCCTGAATACAGTCCAGTCCATTGATTCAAAGCAGTCCTGTAGGCTCTCCTGTGCTTCCCTTGTTTATATCTTCTTGGTCCTCACTGCTGGTGCTGCAGTCTTCAGTCTCTGCCTGTACTCAGGGAGTAGAAGTACAGCCAGGTGATCAGACTTCCCAAAGTGAGGGTGTGGAATAGCACGGTAGGCATTCTGGTTGGTGGTGTAGCACTGGTCCAGTGTGTTGTTTCCTCTGGTATTGCAAGTGAACTGTTGATAGTAATTGCTTAGTGATTTTTTTTCCAGACTGACCTGGTTAAAATCTCCCAAAACAATGGTAAAGGTGTTAGGATGTGCTGTATCGTGCATGTTGATCCCATCTCCTGATTGACATTGGCCTGAGGTGGAATGTATACTGCTACCAAAATGGTTTTCCGGGGTGGAAAACTCCCATGGTAGGTAAAAACGATGGCACTTTACTGCTAGATATTCCAGTTCTGGTGAACAGAATTGGCACAGCACTGATATGTTTGTGCACCAAGAAGAGTTGATCATGAGGCATACTCCTCCACCTCTGCTTTTGAGAGACACTGTAGATCTATCTGGATGGTGTATAGTAAACCCATTGATCTGAATCACTGCATCTGGTACGGAAGGGTTTAACCAGGATTCCGTGAAACAAAGGACACACATGGTCCAAATGTCCCTCAGATTCAGGACCCTGGCTCTGAGATCATCGATTTTATTCACCAGAGACTGTACGTTCACCAGCAAGATTGTCAATATTGGCAGTTTAAAACCTTACTTCCTTAAACTCACCTGTATCCCTGATCTACAACCATGCTTCCTCCGTGGAATCCTACGTGGCTGCTTCCATCCACAATCAATGTTGTTTCCGTCAGTTTTAAGCAGCGATAGTTTAAACACATTAAGACATCTTTGTTGACTGCACTAACCTTGGAATCAGTTCTGCTTCTTAGCTGTATCAGGTTGAAATGAGAAAATTTAATTGTATCCATTGAGAGTACTGCTGCTACTCAAGTTGCCCCTAGGTGCACCAGAATAGTGTATTCTCTTCAAATTTTCAAGGAACCTGGATGGTTTCTTTAATAAATTTGAAAAAGATCTTTTCACACATTGGACATGTTGACTGCTGTTGGTTACATGGTGCTAGTATACAAATCTATATTGCAGATACTCCACACTATACTTCTTTATCATAGATAGAAACATAGAAAACCTACAGCACAATACAGGCCCTTCGGCCCACAAAGCTGTGCTGAACATGTCCTTACCTTAGAGATTACCTAGGGTTACCCATAACCCTCTATTTTTCTGAGCTCCAAGTACCTGTCCAGGAGTCTCTTAAAAGACCCTATTGTATCCGCCTCCACCACCGTCACCGGCAGCCCATTCCATGCACTCACCACTCTCTGCGTAAAAATCTTACCCCTGACATCTCCTCTGTACCTACTTCCAAACACCTTAAAACTATGCCCTCTCGGGTTAGCCATTTCAGCCTCTGACTATCCACATGATCAATGCCTCTCATCATCTTATACACCTCTATCAGGTCACCTCTCATCCTCCGTCACTCCAAGGAGAAAAGCCCGAATTCATTCAACCTATTCTCATAAGGCATGCTCTCCAATCCAGGCAACATCCTTGTAAATCTCCTCTGTACTCTTTCTATGGTTTCCACATCCTTCCCATAGTGAGGCGACCAAAATTGAGCACAGTACTCCAAGTGGGGTCTGACCAGGCTCCTATATAGCTGCAACAGGTTTGATTTTGTCATTAAAAAAAAATGGATAGGTATATGGACAGGAATGGAATGGAGCATTATGGGCTGAGTGCAGGTAGGTGGGACTAGGTGAGAGTAAGCATTCGGCATGGATTTGAAGGGACGAGATGGCCTGTTTCTGTGCTGTAATTGTTATATGATTATAACATGTTATTATCGTTTGGTCTGCTTCTGCCATTTCTGTTATGGATTAATAACCACAATCACCTATTGTTTAAGTCCAACCTTGAGCACTGCGATAAATAAAGGGGAAAGTTATGACATCATGATAACTCAGGCAAGACCTGACTCTCGGCCTGAAGGCACATAAGGTGAGGCAGTGATATCTTGGTTGGCCTGTGAGCTAGCGAAATACAGTCAAGACCATTGAAAAGGGCAGATTCTGAACTTCATCCCATTGAATGCATACCCTAATTCACAGGAACTGTGTAATTAGAGTAAGGAAATTGTACCAGCTAACACTCTGCTACACTAGTGAACGGCAATGATGCGCCTGGAAATAGCATGATTTCTTTCATTCAGATTTCCCATGTAATGCCAGATACGACATTGTTTTTCAACAACTTTGAGCAATGTCTAAGAGAGTGGTGGATTAGCAAGAAATGATGTGATTATGTGATTACTGTAATCAATTATGAGGCATTGAAGGTCAAATGCTTATATAATGTATTTCTTAAATTAAGCCTGTTTTCCCTCAGCTGCACCCGCCACCACACCTTTCATCTTTATCGTGTCTCCCCCCCCCCCATAGAAACTCTCACCACTAATTGAGAATTAGTAGTTGAGAACCACTAATCTACATTAAAAAGGTATGCTTAAGTTAGATACTGAAGTTCTGGAATTGAGCGACTCAGAACATTCCCACTTCAGAACAACGGTGTTACCTTGGAATCAAACTGAATTTAATTACCCAGCATATGTTTTTAAGTGTCCCATATATAACTCAAAGAACAATGTTTATATTATATTTATATTATAAATTTAATATATTTAAGTATCCAGAATGTATTTGAGCCCAGAATCATTTATGTCTATGCCCAGGTTATATCTGCTCAATTAATATGCATGCTTTCATCCAGTTTGAGCAGAAGGTTGAGGTGCCTAATTGTATTTTTTCCTCATTTATGTTCAGCCTGGGTATTAACTGTTCATCCCTGCAGTTACCTTAAACTAATTTATTTTAGCTATTTTGCACAGAGGGAGAGGAATGGAAGCCAACAGAAGAGTAGCTGTCTGTTTTGAAAATATCATATAATGAAAAAAGATGAGCAGAAGCAAGAATTGCAATATAATAATGAAAAAAAATCTAAAATCAAGTGATAAACAGTGTCAGTGTGAATCTTTTTTAAAGCAATGCTGTGCAATTGTCCAAATAAATGAAAATAGACTGGAATCAGCATTTCTCATTATTGCATCATAAAATACATTGTGTTATGTTTCAAACTGATTCATTGTGCACAAAGTGCTTCTCAGAATGTTTCACAGGGAAGTGATAAAACTGTAAATAAACACTTTCACTATCTTTGGTCTTCATTATCATAAATCTGGTCCTTCATGTATTTCACAATTACAAAACTTTATTGTCCATGATTATGAACATATGTAAACCATGTTGTGCTATTTGAGTTTTGAAATCATGCTTAAGTTTCTCACTTTTCATCTTGTTTTCTGATTACCCCTGATGGGCACATTGCAGCTTGGCCTGTTTTAGAGTTCAGAGTTCAATTCCAGTGCCATTTTGGAGGGAATCTCTGCATGTCCTCCCTGTGGAATGTGGTGTTTTTTCTCAGATACTCTGGTTTCCTTCCAGACTCCAAAGGCATACTGGGTAGGTCTGTTGGTCAGTGTAAGTTGGCTCGTGATTACTCTGGGTTAGGGTTAACCGGGGCTGCTGGGTTGCTGAGGCAGCATAGCTCAAAAGGCCGGAATGGCCTACTCTGCACTGTGTCATTAAAATAATAAAGAGTTAAATAAAAAATGCAATGAGAACAATGCTATTGCTTGCACGTCATAATTTGTTTGTAACAGTTTGTACATGGCCTAAATGCAGAGCAAGAGACATTGAAGCTGGTCGATAGTTCACAGACTTTAATGCGAACAGAGTTAGAAGGAAAAGAAAACAATATACACACAAGGCCAAACAGGGCCATTAACTAAAACTCTCAAATGGAAAACAAAGCCAGCACTGTGACTGAAAGGAATAACTAAATAAAAAACGAATACCGCTAGACTTCAGAGTCAGTTGACTCGACAGTCCAAATTCCCAGGCAAGGTCAAATGCAAACAGGCAACGAAAAGTTGCTGTGCTGTGTTCAAGTCTCAACAAGCACTACGATGAAAAGACTGGAGTTTAAATACCATCACAATGAAATAATAATTAGCTGATCCATGCATATTCATGATCACAATTGTCGTATCTGCTGCGCTGCCGAATCTGTAGTTGTGACAGGGTCCCCCTTCCTAGCCGCAGTGCCTGAGGTGCCACAGACCTGTGTCTGTTGGAAGTCCTGGATGAGCAACTTGTCCAAGATGTCCTTTGCCAGGACCCAAGAACATTCCTCTGAGCCATACCCTTCCTAGTCCACAAGGTACTGGACCTTACCAAGGACCCCGTGAGATGCCAGGAGGTGCTGCACCATATAGACAAGGGAACCATTTACCCAGCAGGGAGGAGGGGGAGGTAGGGTGACAGGGGCCAGGTGAGAGGCAGTAACTGGCTTGAGCTGGGAAACATGGAATACTGGGTGGATCTTCAGTGATGCTGGTAGACATAATCTGTACGACACCTTGTTGACTGCCTTTTCCACTACAAACGGTCCCATGTAGCGCGGTGCCAATTTGTGGCTCTGGGCTTTCAGAGGAAGATCGTTTGATGCCAATCAGACCTCCCCTCCTGGCTTGAATAGTCTTACATGTCGACAGAGCCTATCAGCCTGCTGGGCATGTTGTTTCTGGGCGCACAGCAGTGAAGCCCTGGCTCATCTCCAGGTGGGCTTGTAGCGCTGGATCAGCTGTTCAGCAGCAGGAACTCCTACATCGATCTCCTGAACAGGGAAGAGCAGGGGCTGGAATCCCTTCTGGCATTCAAAGGGAGACATACCAGTGGAGGACAACTAGAGGTTATTGTGGGCAATCTCTGCCCAAACTAATTGGGAGCTCCAGGAGGTGGGATTGGAAGAGGCAATGCAGTGCAGGGTTGTCTCCAACTCCTGGTTCACTCTCTCAGTCTGGCCATTGGATAGGGGGTAGAAACCAGAAAAGAAGCTGGCCATGACTCCTACAAGAGAGCAGAAAGCCTAAAAGTGGGAGAAGAACTGTGGTCCAGGATCAGATGCTGTCTTGAGGAAAGCCATACGCCTGAACACATGTTGAACCATGAGTGTGGCAGTCTCATGAGCTGATGGGAACTTGGGGAGGGCAATGAAGTGGATGGACTTGGAAAAATTGATCCATAATGACCAAAATGGTAGTGCTTCCATTAGATGGGGGCAGCCCAATGATGAAATCTACCGAGAGCTGGGACCGGGGTGGTGGGGTAGAGGCAGTGGACATAATAGACCTACGGGATGCTGACATTATGACTTGTTCCAATTGCAGGTGGGACAGGAAGATACAAAGTCATGGACATCCTAGGACATAGATGGCCATCAAAATTGTCTCCTTATAAACTCCTGGGTCCGTTGAATTCCCAAATGTCCAGCTAGATTGGTGGAGTGACCCCATTTCAACTCCTTGGAACGTACCACAGCAGTGACAACCAGTTGATTGGGAGGTCCCCCACCCAGGCCTGGGTCCGACTGTTGGGCAGCCCTCACCTCTGCCCCTATTCCCCAGATCACTGGGGCAGCAATACATGGGCAAGGAAGGGCTCTGGATCAGTGTTGTCCTCAGGTCCATTGAGCTGCTGGGAGAGAATGCTGGCCTTTGTATCCTTACGGCTGGGACGATAGGTGAGGATGAAACAGAACTGTGTGAAGAAGAGAGCACACCGGGATTGAAGAGAGCTGAGTCTCTCAGCATCCTGAATGCAGGAAAGGTTCTTGTGATCTGTCCAGACCAAGAATGGATGCTCTGCCCCCTCCAGCCAGTGTCAACACTCCTCCAAGGCCTCCTTGACAGTCAGAAGTTCCCAGTTCTCAACATCATAATTCCTCTCAGCCAGAATCAAGCGACGGGAAGGAAATGAACAAGGGTGCATTAACAGGATCCGTGATAGAGCCAAAATTCTGGATGAAGTGGAGATAAAACGTGCAAACTCCACAAGATGCCGTACCTGTTTGACTGCAGGTGGTTTGGGCCACTCTGTAACTGCCTGAACTTTACTCAGTCCATTTGAACACTGGATGGGTAAGTATTTAGCCTAAAAACAACACCTGGCCTTTATGGAACTCATAGTTTTTGGGGTTGGCATACAGGTCATTTTCAAGAAGCTGTCTGAGAACTCTCCAGACATGCTGGATGTGTTCTTAATGAGAGGAGGAATAGATAAGGACGTCAGCTAAATACACAAACTGGTTCAACGTGTCCCTGAGCACATCGTTAACCAAGGTCTGGCCAGACCAAAGGCATCATCGGGTACTTACAGTGACCATTAGAGGTGTTGAAAGCAGTCTTCCATTCATCCCCTTCTCCTGTGCAAACCAGACTGTAAGCATTGCGCAGATCAGTTTTGGAAAACATGGTTGCTCCTCAGAGATGTTTAAATGCGGATGCCAGCGGGGGAAGGGGGTAGCGGTTTGTCACAGTGATGTTGTTCAGGGGCTGATAATCGATGCAGAGATGCTGCCTTTCTTGCTCACTAAAAAGAAGCCCACTCCTGCCGGTGAGGTTGATGAATGGACAAAGCCCATGGCCAATGCCTCCTTGATGTATTCTCCATGGCTACCATTTCCGGATGAGAGAGGGAAAGGAGCCAGCCCCAGGGAGGACTAGAGCCAGGTAGGAGGTCTACCACCAGGACAAGGAAGCTGTGAGCATTATGCAATTAGGGGAAACTGACTGAAGAGAGAACCGACCCGTCAAGATTCTCCTCCCTGCTGATGGGTAACCTCTTTTACTGGATGCTTGGAACATGCCACCCAGAAGTGTCCTGGATTGTCACAATAGAAGCAGGAACCTGTTCTCCGGTGCCACTCTCGTTCCTCCTGTGACAGGCGCATGTACCCTACTTGCATAGGCTCCTCCATGGCCTGAGTGCTGGTGGTGATGGAGAGAGAGAGAGGGTGAGAAAAGACCAGTGATCAAACGGTGCGTAGGAAGCTTCAAATATTCTTTCTCTGCACCACTCAGTTACCTGGTCGCCAACTCAAATAGCCAGATTAATCAGGTCATCCAGACTAATCCCGTCCCGGATCTCATGCTAGACCCCTGTGTTTAGTCCTCGCTGGAAGGCAGTAATGAGAGATCTCTCATTCCAACCTGTCTCTACTGCAAGTGAGTGGAATTTGACTGTATGGGCTGTCACCGTTCCTCTGCCTTGGCGCAGGTCCAAGAGTTGGTGGGCAGCCTCCTGACCCCATACTGAAAGGGCAAAACCCTCCTTAACTCTGCCATGAAATGTCCAAACAAGTGGACTGCAGAGTATCCTTGCTTCTGTAAAGCATTGAGTAGGCTGAGTGGAGGGCCATCTAGAAGATTGACCACATACGCCAGTTTTCGCACATCATCACCAAAATGACCAGACTGGGCTTGAAATGTCAGCTGGCACTGGGTGATAAAATGTCTGCAACCATTGGGATCACCAGAATATCTGCCTGGTGGTGGAATACTCGGTTCCTCTATGTACATGGGAGTCTGTAGGGGTCTGAAGGCGGGAGTCAGTTCTGGTCTGGGGAAGGGAGTGGAAGCTTTAGTAGCAGAGATTGTCAGGGCAGCAGAAAAGGAGGACCTATGAGATGCTAGGAGTGGGACTGATGAAGCTGAATTGCATTGGCGAGAACCTTAATAGTTGTCAGCAAACACTGACTGTCCACAGTGAGCTCGTGAATGGCGGCCATAAGAGCAGAAATCACAAACACCTGATTATCTGCAGTGGGCTCTTCAACCGTTGCGGCTAGGGACGATAGTTGTTCCTCCAGATGAGACTGGGCTTGCCGACACAAGATTAACTGCTTCATTGCTTCCGTGACTTCAGTCGGAACAGATTCAAATGCCTATAGTTTGTCCCCTACCTGACCAATGAATCTCAGAGCCAAGGTCAGCTGCTCATGCTCTGCTGGGTCCATCTTTGAGTGGTCGAGACTTGCTGTCACTACGTTCGGATATGGCCCAAATGCGGAGCAGGAGTCACTGAAGCGGGTCAATAGTTCACAGACTTTAATGCGAACAGAGTTAGAGGGGAAAAAAAACAATAAACACAAGGCCAAACAGGGGTGTAAACTAAAACCCTCAAATGGAAAACAAAGCCAACACTGTGTCTGAAAGAAATAACTAAATATAAACTGAATACCGCTAGTCTTCAGAGTCAGTTGACTTGACAGTCCAATTTCTCAGACAAGGCCGAATACAAGCAAGCAGTGAACCGTTGCTGTGCTTTGTCCAAGTCTCGAGAAGCACTACGATGAAAATACCATCACAATGAAATAATAATTAGCTGACACATGCATATTCATGAGCTTCCGAATCCGTGGTTGTGACAGAAACAAATCACACATGTAGACATATGTAAAGGTAGGGACTTGTGAAAAGAAACACCCTTTCACTGCAATCGAAAATCTATAAAAAAAAACAAAACAGATGGTGTTACAATTAGTCAGATGCACATTTTTATAAAACATTTAGCCAGATCCAAGCACACCCTGGACAGACTGGATAGAATTAATTATATTGTAAAATGAATCTTAAGAAAAATGAGCATTTTATACAAGGAGTAAGATTACTTCCACACTTCTTTCAGTTGCCTTAGCAATTGTAAATTTTATTGTAAGGTACTAAGAAGTAGTATTTTTTCCCCCTCAGTTAGTTGGTTTTTAACTTACTGTTTATGTGCATTGGCTGTGTCTGGCCGGATTTGCATCATTAGGGAATAATGTAGTCATTAATACTCTAGTATGGAAAGCCATTCGACACATTTTCCTTTGTTTGGCCTTTGATAAAGCTCTTTCAAAACAAATAATAATAATTTACTTTATTGATCCCGAGTGAGAAATTCTTTCATTACAACAGCAGTATTTAAAAACACACTTAGTATTGTGCTTAACTAATAATAAATACAGAATGTTAGCGTAAACATAGTAATATAAAAAAGTGTACGGATATGCAATAATGTAAATTCATAAAGCAGAAACTATTAAACTATGATGAATGATTTCCTATCACACAGAGATGAACTGTTCTATATGCTTATTGCATTTGGTAGGAAAAAATTTCTGTAACGATCCTTGTGACAACGGAGCTGAATGAGTCTATTTGAAAAGGTGTTCTGCTGCTTATTCAGTAGGTCATGGAGAGGATGTGCCAGATTGTCCATAAAGGATAATAGTTTGCTTAATGACCTCCTCTCCACCACTAACTCAAAGGAGTCTGGATTGTGGCCAAGGATAGATGCAGCCTTTCTGATGAGTTTAATTAGTCTTTTAGTTTCACCAGCATTGATGCTGCTTCCCCAACATAAAGAAGCAAAGAAGACTGCACTCACTACAACAGACTGGTAAAAGATCTCCAACATCCTGCTGCATATATTAAAGAATCTTGGCTTCCTTAGAAAATTGAGTCTGCTGATTCTCTTTTTGTAAACAGCCCCATTTCCTACTCAACACACAGGCAGGCCTCCAACCCCAGGAAAAGCCATCTCTGGGCCTCCAGTCCTTGGATGTGGACTCTTTAATTAGTTTTATTCTCCTACTCATTCCAAAACAACCTATATATTTTGTTTATGAGTGTTTTTCAAGTCCTTTTTCAAAGTTACAGTTAATTGAATCTACTTCAATCATTGAAAAGTTCCAACTCAGAAAGCCATTGCGATTTTTCATCATGATGTTGCATACAGTTATATCAGAAACTTCCTGCTTTCATATTCTGTGCCTTGGCTATGAAAGAAAAGCATTTGTATGCCTTTTTAACAACCTTATTAATTTGGAACACACTTTCCAAAAGATTAAAAGAAGCAAACACCATCATCATATTTAAAAATAACTTGAATATACCTCACAAGCAGCCAAAATCTGCAGGACTAGAAAGCTATTGCTGGAATGTGAGACTTGGCTGGCTGATCTTTCTCCAACTTACACAGACACAGGCGCTACAATTTGCATCCTGCCATTAAACAAATTTCATATTCAATTTGCCACTCTTTATTGGATCTCATGGGCTTTCAGCTTTTTAAACAGTTTGGCATATGAAACTCCATGAAAAACCTTGCTAAATTGCATGTGGACTATATCAAGTACAGCATCTCTTGTGGTGACTCTTCAAAAACAAATTAGTCATGTTCATTAGAAATTTATTGCAATAATTTATTCTGCATTCTGTTATTGCATTCTTGTACTACCTCAACGTACCATAGTGATGAAATGTTTTTTAAGGATATCTGCAAAATCATTTTTCACTGCACCTCCATGAATGTGAAAATAATAAACCAATTTGACAATTTAGGCACAACTTTCCCTGAACAAATCCATGCCAATTGCCTTTGATTTAGCTATACTTTTCAAAATGCATCCTTCAGAATGTATGCTAATAATTTCTTATATGTCAAACCATAATGGATTCTTAGCAGTTTGAGGAATCGAGGAATATTGGTGTCTATGTCCATAGATCTCTCAAAGTTGCTGCATAAGTTGATAGCATTGTTAAGGAAGTTGGCCGTTATTAGACAGGGGACTGAGTTCAAGAGTCGTGAGGTAATGTTGCAGCTCTGCGAAACCCTAGTTAGACTACATTTAATATTGTGTTCAGTTCTGGTTGCCTAATTATAGGAAGAATGTGGAGGTTTTAGAAAGGGTGCAGAGGAGATTTACCAGGATGCTACCTGGAGTAGAGAGCATGTCTTAAGAGGTTGGGTTGAGTGAGCTAGGGCTCTTCTCTCTGGAGTGAAGGAGAAGGTGTATAAGATGATAAGAGGCATAGACTGAGTGACCAGCCAGAATAATTTCCCAGTGTGGAAATGGCTAATTCAAGAGGGCATAATTTTAAGGTGATTGCAGGTAACTTTTTTACAGAGTGTGGTGGGTGCATGGATTGTGCTTCCATGTGTGATGGGAGAGGTAGATACGTTAGGAATATTTAAGAAACTCTCAGATAGGCACGTGGATGATAGAAAAATGGAGAATTATGTAGGATTGAAGGGTGAGATTGATTTTAGAGTAGGTCCAAGGTGTGTTTAAGCCTGTGGAATGGAGAATCAGACTAGAAATTATGTGTAAATTGTAAGTGCATATTCAAATAACAACTATAGAAAGACAGATTGACAAGTACAAACCCCATTTCCAGAAAAGTTGGGATATTTTCCAAAATGCAATAAAAACAAAAATCTGTGATATGTTAATTCATGTGAACCTTTATTTAACTGACAAAAGTACAAAGAAAAGATTTTCAATAGTTTTACTGACCAACTTAATTGTATTTTGTAAATATACACAAATTTAGAATTTGATGGCTGCAACACACTCAACAGAAGTTGGGACAGAGGCATGTTTACCATTGTGTTACATCACTTTTCCTTTTAATAACACTTTTTAATCGTGTTGGAACTGAGGATACTAATTGTAGTAGATTTGCAATTGGAAATTTTGTCCATTCTTGCTTGATATAAGACTTCAGCTGCTCAACAGTTCGTGGTCTCTGTTGTCTGATTCTCCTCTTCATGATGCGCCATACATTTTCAATAGGAGATAGACCTGGACTGGCAGCAGGCCAGTCAAGCACACACACTCTGTGTCTACAAAGCCACACTGTTGTAGCCCGTGCAGAATGTGGTCTGGCATTGTCCTGCTGAAATAAGCATGGACGTCCCGGGAAGAGACGTCACCTTGATGGCAACATATGTCTCTCTAAAATCCTAATATCCTCAGAGTCAATGGTACCTTCACATACATGCAACTTACCCATGCCGTGTGCACTGATGCACCCCCATACCATCACAGATGCTGGCTTTTGCACCTTTCACTGATAACAATCAGGATGGTCGTTTTCATCTTTGGCACAGAGAACTCGACGCCCGTTTTTTTCTGAAAACTAGCTAAAATGTGGACTCATCTGACCATAGGACATGGTTCCACAGTCTTTCAGTCCATCTGAGATGAGCTTGGGCCCGGAGAACTCGCCAGCGTTTCTGCATAGTTGATGTATGGCTTCCTCCTTGCGTAATACAGTTTCAAGTTGCATTTCTGGATGCAGCGACGGACTGTGTTAAGTGACAATGGTTTTCCGAAGTACTCCCGAGCCCAGGTGGCTATAATTGTCACAGTAGCATGATGGTTTCTTAGGCAGTGCTGCCTGAGGGCTCGAAGATCACGCGCATTCAACAGTGGTTTCCGACTTTGCCCTTTACGTACTGAGATGTCTCTGAATTCTCTGAATCTCTTCACAATATTATGTACTGTAGATATTGAAAGACCTAAATTCTCTGCAATCTTACGTTGGGAAATGTTCCTTTTGAACTGACTAACAATTCTCTCATGAATTTTGGCACAAAGGGGTGAGCCACGACCCATCCTTGCTTGCAAAGACTGAGCCTTTGATGGACGCTACTTTTATACCCAGTCATGATACCTCACCTACTACCAATTAGCCTGCTTAATGTGGAGTCTTCCAAACTGGTGTTAATTGAATATTCTGTGCACTTTTCAATCTTATTTTAAATCTGTCCCAACTTTTGTTGAGTGTATTGCAGCCATCAAATTCTAAATTTAAATCGTATTTACAAAATACAATTAAGTTGGTCAGTAAAACTATTGAAAACCTTTTCTTTGTACTTTTGTCAGTTAAATAAAGGTTCACGTGAATTAACATATCACAGATTTTTGTTTTTATTGCATTTTGGAAAATATCCTAACTTTTCTGGAAATGGGGTTTGTACATGCATGGGTATGATTTAGAAGTTTATAAATCAAACACTGGTAAATGAGACTAGCTTGGGTAGGGCATCTTGGTTGGTTTGGACCATCTAGACCAAAAGACCTGTTTCCATGCTATATGATTCTAGGATCTCCTTCTTCTGTGTATCACCGTGATAACCTCTCATCCCTCTTTAATTATTTTATCTTTGTTTTAGGATTTGCCTTCTTCAACACCAGAGCACCTGCAAGGCTTCTACAGAAGGACATGTACAGATTCAATACTATCATCCCTTCAAAACTCAGCAATAAGCTCAAAGACGTTGGCCTCAATACCTCCTTGTGCAATTGGATCTGCGATTTCCTCACTTGTTGAATCCAGTCAGTATGGATTGGCAACAACATCTATCCACGATCTCCAACAGCACACTTGCACCAAGTGTCTGTGTGCTTAGCCCCCTGCTCTACTCATTTTACACTTATGACTGTGTGGCTAAGCACATCTCCAATGCCATATTCAGGTTTGCTGATGACACCACTGTTGTGAGCCAAATCAAACGTGATGTTGAATTAGCGTAAAGGAGATTGAATATTTGGCTGAATGATGTCATAACAACAACCTCTTACTCAATGTCAGAAAGACCAAGGAACTGATTGACTTCAGGAGAGGGAAACTGGAGGTCCATGACTAAGACATCATCAGATGATCAGAAGTGGAGAGTGTCAACTGTAAATTCCTGGGTGTTACTATTGCACTGGAGCTATCCTGGCCAAAGCACATAAATGAAGAAAGCACAACAGCACCTCTACTTCCTTAGGATTCAGCATGACATCTAAAACTTTGACAAACTTCTATAGATGGTGGTGGAGCACGTATTGACTGACTGCATTACAGCCTGGTATGGAAACACCAATGGCTTTGAATGGAAAATCCCACAAAAGGTCATGGATTTGACACAGTACATCACAGTTATAGCCCCCTCAACCAATGAGCACATCTACATGAAACATTGTCACAGAAAAGCAGCATCTATCATCAGAGATCTTCACCACCCAGGCCAAGCCCTTTGCGCAATGCTGTCATCAAGGAGAAGGTACAAGAGCCAAAGGACTTAAATCACCAGGTTCAAGAACAATTACTACCCCTCAACCATCAGTCCTCTTGAGCAAAAGAGGACAACTACACTCACTTGCCCATCCATTGAGATGCTCCCATAATCAATGATCTCACTTTAAGGAGTCTTTATCTCATTATCTCTTGTTCTCATTATTTATTTATATTTGAATTTGCAGTTTGTTGTGTTCTGCACTCTGGTTGATCTGTCATTGATTCTGTTATAGTTATTATTCTTTAGATTTGCTGAGTATGCCCGCAGCAAAAATGAATCTCAGGGTTGTATATGGTGATGTATATCTACTTGGGTAATAAAATTTACTTTGAAGTTTGTACTTTGATTGGACTGCCAGGAGTGGTGGTAGAGACAAATACATAGAGGCATTAAGGAGGCTCTTAGATAAACGCATGAGTATGCAGAAAATGGAGGAATATGGACCTTGATTAGGTAGAAGGAAATAGTTTAGTTGGGTATTTAATTAATGATTTAGTTAGCTTGGCACAACTTCATGGGCCAAAAAACCTGGTCCTGTGTTGTACTCATTGTTCCATGTCTTATAAAGATCATAAGATCTAGGAGAAGAATTAGTCCATTCAGCTCAGAGTCTGCTCCACTATTCCATAACTGACCTATTATCCCTCTCAACCCCATTCTTCTTCTTTCTCCCTGTAACCTTTGACACCTTGATTAATCAAAAACCAATTCCCCAATCTATTTAAAGCCTTCTGCAGATACCATGCTTCCTCAACACCAACTGCCCTTAAAAGCATATAATGCCCTTAGAAGTTCATAGTACAACAGGACAAAGTCAGCATGGTTTTCTTAAGGAGAAATCCTACCTGACAAATCTGTTGGAATTCTTTGAAGAAATAACGGGCAGGATAGACAAAGGAGAGTCAGAGGATATTGTTCATTTGGATTTTCAATAGCCCTTTGACAAGCTGCTGTGCATGAGGCTGCTTAATAAAATAAGAGCCCATGAAAAGAAGCAGCCCTAACACTAACCCCTGCAGTGCACCACAAATCACTGGCAGCCAAGCAGAAAAAGCCCCCTTTATTTCCACTATTTGCCTCATGCCAGTCAGCCAATGCTCTATCCATACCTTTCCTGTAGCACTATGTGCTCTTATTAAGCAGCCTCAAAGGGCTACTGAAAATCCAAATAAACAATATCCACTGATTCTCCTTTGTCTATCCTGCCTGTTCTTCCTTCAAAGAATTCCAACAGATTTTTCAGGCAAGATTTCCCTTTTGGAAAACAATGCTGACTTTGGCCTACTTTATTATGAGCTTCTAAGTACTCCAAAACCTCATCCTTAATAACAGACGCCAACATCTTTCCAAGTACAGAGGTCAGGCAAACTGGCCTATAATTTCCTTTCTTCTGCCTTCCTCCCTTCTCAAAGAGTGTAGTGACATTTGCAGTTTTTCATTCCTCAGGAACCATTCCAGAATCTAGTGATTCTTAAAAGATAAATACAAATGCCTCCCCACTCTCTTCAGCTACTTCTTTTCAGAACTGTGGGTCCATCTGGTCCAAATGACTTATCTACCTTCCGACTTTTCAGCTTCTCTTATTAAGCAACAGCACACACTTTTGCCCCTTGCCACTCTCACATTTCTAGCATTCTAATGGTGTCTTCCACAGTGATATAAAGTACTTACTAACTTCTCCACTATTTCTTTCTACCCCATCATTATCTCTCCAGTACCATTTTCCAGCAGTCCGATATCCACCCTCGTTTTTTTGTTACTATTTATATATCTGAAAAAGCTTCTTATATCCTCTTTTATATTATTGGCTCACTTACCATCATATTTCATCTTTTTTCTGTTTACTGTTCCTCTAGTGAGCTCAACCACAAGAAAGCCATCTTGGAGATATTCTACAAATTCCCTCTCTTGGTATCCTGCACCAACCAGATTTTTCCAGTCAGCCATGGGATTTGACATGGATTGGCCATTGCAGGGGGTGCATGTTGTGTCAATTGAGAATGGCAGAATATGAACTTGTGATTGGCTTGATACTCTGGGAAGATGAAAGTGTGGAGCAAGATTAAGATTGACAAGGAAGAGAGTGGAAAATGAACAGGTGCTCTGTGCCACCTGCTTGTGTTTAACCAGTCTCGGTTTGCTGTGCCTGTGTAAGGTGCAAGGGTCCTGAGATGTAAGCTTCAATCACCTCAATGGCTCTTTGCTCATAGTTGTGGACTCCATTTTGGCTGAGGTTGATGTTTAACGTCCTCAGTGCTGAACGTACATTACTATTTGCGCAATTTGATTGAGGCAGTTCAGCACAGAACTGGATCTGTGGTTGTGGCCTAAAGTCATTGACACAGTGTTGAACTGACTGACTTCATGGCTGTGGCTGTGGCTATTGGCTCCTTGATGAGCTTTGCTCACCTTGGCAGCTTGTGGCTGTGGATTCACTTTTGTGAACTCTATGGTTTGATGTTTAATGTTTTGTGTGTTAGTTACTCGGATTTTGCTCTTTGCGAAATTTGTTCTTTTTACACATGTCCAATTGTCTTGTGTGGGACATATCTTTAAAGGGTATTTATGATGCTTCTTTGTTTTGTGGCTGTCTGCAAGAAGGCAGATCTCAAGGTTATATACTGTACACACACTTCAGGAATAAATGCACTTTGCACCTTGAACTTTGAAACTACCTGCATATTGAAATCTCCCAAGATGATCACAACATTGGCTTTTTAATATTTTTTCCAGCTCCCATTGTAATTTGTAGGCTACATCTTGGTTACTGTTCAGAGGACAGTATATAACTCCCATTAGGGTCTTTTTACACTTGCAGATCCTTAATTCTATCCACAAGGATTCTACATGTTCTGATCTTATGTTACCTCTTTCTAAGGATTTGATTTCATTTTTTACCAAGAGAGCCACACCATCCCTTCTATCTACCTGCCTGTCCTTTTGATACATGGATACACATTTGATACAATGTGTATCCTTGGATGTTAAGCACCCAACAATGATTTTCTTTCAGCCATGACTCAGTGATGCCCATAACATCATACCTGCTAATCTTTAACTGTGCTTCAATAATCATCTGCCTTATTCTATATACTGCAATTATAACACCTTCAGTCCTGTATTCATCATCCTTTTTGATTCTGGCCCCGTTACATTTTAACTCATCCTACCAACTGCAATTTGGCCCTGTCATCTGCTTGTCCTTCCTTCACAGTCTCATTATACACTGCCCCTACTTGTATACCAACTCCCCCATCTTCAGCCCTATCACTCTGGTTCCTAACCTCCTGCAAAATTATTTTAAAGCCTCCCCTACAGTTCTAGCAAACCTGCCTATTGGTTCTCCTCAGGTTCAGGTGTAGCCCATCCTTTTATACAGATCATACTTTCTGCAGAGATCCCAATGATCCAGAAATCTGAATCCTGCCCATTGTACTGATTCCTATGCTACACATTCATCTGCTAAATCATCCTATATCTACCCTCACTGGGGTGTTGCACAGGCACAAATCTGGAGATTAATAGCCTGGAGGTCCTGCTTTTCAACTTTCTTCCTAACTCCTTATATTCTCTCTTTAGGACCACATCCTTTTTCCTACCTATAATTGTTGGTACCAACATGTACCACGACTTCTGGCTGTTCGTCCTCCCCCTTTAGAGTTCCACGGACTCTATCCAGAACATCCCTGACCCTGGTACCTGGGAGATAACATTCCATCCAGGTGCCTCTTTCATGTCCACAGAATCTGCTTTCCACTTAGACAATAGACAGTAGGTGCAGGAGTAGGCCATTCGGCCCTCCTGGCCAGCACCGCCATTCACTGTGATCATGGATGATCATACACAACCAGTACCCCGTTCCTGCCCTCTCCCCATATCCCTTGACCCCGCTATCTATAAGAGCTCTATCTAACTCGCTCTTGAAAGCATCCAGAGACTTGGCCTCCACTGCCTTCTGGGGCAGAGCATTCCACATATCCACCACTCTCTGGGTGAAAAAGTTTTTCTGCATCTCTGTTCTTGCTTTCATTGACTAATGTACAAGAACATCTAGATCTCGTTGTACTTTCCCTTTTCCTAACTTGACTCCATTTAGATAGTAATCTGCCTTCCTGTTCTTGCCACCAAAGTGGATAACCTCACATTTATCCACATTAAACTGCATCTGCCATACATTTGCCCACTCACCCAACCTGTCCAAGTCACCCTGCATTCTTATAACATCCTCCTGACATTTCACACTGCACCCAGCTTTGTGTCATCAGCAAATTTGCTAATGTTACTTTTAATCCCTTCATCTAAATCATTAATGTATATTGTAAACAGCTGCGATCCCAGCACCGAACCTTGTGGTACCCCACTGGTCACAGCCTGTCATTCCGAAAGAGACCTGTTAATCGCTACTTTTTGTTTCCTGTCAGCCAGCCAATTTTCAATCCATGTCAGTACTCTGCCCCCAATACCATGTGCCCTAATTTTGCCCACTAACTTCCTATGTGGGACTTTATCAAAAGCTTTCTGGAAGTCCAGGTACACTACATCCACTGGCTCTCCCTTGTCCACAGGCTTCACTAATTATGAAATCCCTTATCACTACTGCACTCCTCTTTGAGTCCCTTCCCTTCTGAACTCCAGACCTTAATCAGAGCTAGCGACCTGGTATCTGTGGCTTTCCCCTTGGATGTTGTGTCACCCAACAGTATCCAAAGCAATATACTTATTATTGAGGGAAACTCCCACAGGGGTTCTCTGCACTGGCTGCCTTTTCCCTTTCCCTCTCCTGGCAGTCACCCTGGAACCTGCCTGCTGCAACTTAGTGGTGACTACCTTCCTGTAACTCCTAGCTATAACCTCCCCATTTTCCCAAATGTGTCTAAGGTCATTGAGCTGTAGTTTCAATTCCTTCAAACGGTCTCTAAGGAATTGCAGCTTCAGATTCAGATTCAGTTTATTGTCATTTAGAAAGCACAAATGCAATGCAGTTAAAAAATGAGACAACGTTCCCCCAGAATGATATCACAAAAGCATATGACAAAACAGACTACACCAGAAAATCCACGTAACGTTTGGCAATCCCCAAATCCAGAGTCCGAAGAAGCTGCTGCGTATTAATATCACGCTACCGTCTTAGCGCGTTCCCCGGAAAGGAGATCCAAATCCACCAGACAAAACAAGACCAAAAACTAAAGCTACAAGACCTGCACAAAACCGCATAGTTACAACATATAGTTACAACAGTGCAAACAATAGCATAATTGATAAAAAAACAGACCATGGGCACAGTAAAAATAGTCCAAAGATATTAAAGGACTATAAGTTCAAAAGATATCACCACACAGTTTCCACAAATCCTCAGAGTCCCGACAGACTCACCATCCCACGCTAGCGGCAGAAGGGAATACCCTCGCTATGGACTTCCAAGGCGCCGCCCGACTCAGCCTCGCAGACGCAGCACACACCGAAAGCGACCTGACCGCAGAGGACTCCGAGTCCGTCCGTTGAACCTCCGAGCCGACCATCCCCTCTGGCACAGCTTCTCCGAGCACCATCCTCTGCCGAGCGTATTAAGACGGCTCCGCCAACGGCCATTGGCAATGTGACCCCGAGGACTGGGAGCGTGTTCTTCCAAGCAGAGTCCCGGACCTCACAGCAGCAGCAGCAACGAAGATCTTCCTGGAATTTCCCGATGTTCTTCTGTGCTCCCACGTCCGTTTTCAATCAATTATGATTGCGCACGGCACCCCACTTCACAAATAACAGATAATCAGTTCCGGAGTGGGTGCTGCAAGCTGCGTTGCACCACCAACTTGGATTATAGCTTGATGCTCTTCATGCAGACGTGGTTATCGGGGCAGTGGAGGTCTCTGAAATTTCCCACAACTCACACAATGAGTATACCACTATCTCCATGCCCATTCTCAGCACACTAGCTATGTACTAACAGAGAAAAAAAACTTACTTGAAGCTTTCTTATCAGAAACTAGAAACTTAGTAGGAAATACACCAATTACAGGGGATAGGTTATGAAAAGGTTCGGTTTGTGAGTACTGTCCGTAAGCCCATTACTCTGTAAGTCAGAAATATCCAATATTTCTTGTATTGTTCAAAATACACTTTCTCTAATTCTTTCATTTCATTGAATTATCAGTTGAACACTATCATGATTAGGCTAATGGGATATATACTGGATCTAGTCAAAATGTATAAATTATTATTATTAATATTATTCCTACTAGTTCAGAAAAAGCTTAAAAATATATAGCAACCAATGAGTAAAGCTAGATTTCTATAAGTCATGTCTTACATATCTTGGAAAATCGCTTTATTACATGTCTCTGCTCACACATGACTGCATGGCCAAATACCCTAGCAATCACATCAAGTTCCCCAATGACACAGCAGTGATGGTGGCTCATCACTGGCAATGATGAATCAGAATCAGATTTAATATCACTGGAGGTCCTCCAGGTTATGAAAGTCATGAGATAATCCAGTCTTATGCATACGAGGGGTGATTGATAAGTTCGTGGCTAAGGTAGAAGGAGTCAATTTTAGAAAACCTAACAGATTTATTTTTCAACATAGTCCCCTCCTTCAATTACACCCTTAGTCCAGTGATTGTGGAGCATATGGATCTTAGACCTCCAGAAAGTGTCCACAGCAGGGGTGATTGATAAGTTCATGGCCTAAGGTAGAAGGAGATGAGTTATACAGCTCTGTTAATAACTCATCTCCTTCTACCTTAGGCCACAAACTTATCAATCACCCCTGATGAGTTATTAACTTCAAACTTTCTGCATAATCACTCAAAGAGTTGAACTGCATGTGCATGTAACGAGAGCTGTATAACTCATCTCCTTCTACCTTAGGCCATGAACTTATCAATCATCCCTTGTATGCTCCTATACATTTTTTAAGCTTTTCCTAAACTAGTAGTAGTACTAGTAAATAACAAGGTAATGAAATATGTTAACTTAGCAGCAGCAGTACAATGTAATGCATGATAAATATAGAAAAATATTGAATTATAGTAATTATAGACATGTATCTTATGCAATTAAAATAAGTAGTGCAAAAACAGAAAATTTAAAACAGAAGTATTGGGGTAGTGCTCACGGGTTCAAAAGTCCATTCAGAAATCAGATGGTAGAGGAAAGGAAGCTGTTCCTGAATGAGTGACTTCATGCTCCAGTACTTCCTTCCCAATGGTAACAATAAGAAGAGGGCATTGCCTGCATAGAGGAGGTGGAAGAGTTTGAGGCTTGATGCCAGCAAATAGCCACATCTTGAATGTCAATAAGATAAAGGAGATGGATTCTAACTTCAGGAGAACACAAAGTGCTCACACCACCCTTTTACCTTGGCGACACAGCAATGGAAACCGTAAGCAGTTTCAGGCTCCAGGGAATGCATGTCATACACAACCTGTCATGGTCCCCGAACAGATCCTACACTGTAAAGAAATCTTATCAACACATTTACTTTCTGGGGAGGCAGAAGAGAGCTGGACTTTGCACATCAATACTCACATCATTCTACATGCTACTGTTGGTCCCACTCTCATCAAGGAAGAGGATATGTAGCATCCACACCAGGACCACCAGGTCATTAACTTGCCCCAAGTAGTAAAGCTGATCAGCATCTGTGCACACTAACTTTGCCACAATTCTATTACTTCCTGTCAGTCAGTGTATGTACAGCCCAGTGTCTTTTATGGACATAAATCAATCTATGTAATTAATTTTATTAATACTGTGTTCTTTATCATTTGTGTGCTTTTGTGCTGTATCAGATTTGGGGTAACAATCATTTTGTTCCTGCTTACACTTGTGTACAGGAAATAACATTAAACAATCTTGTATCTTGAATACCAGACTTACAGTGAGACTAATTTATATTAATGACATACACCCTACAATATCAGAACATAATGGGAAAGCTATAATTTCTGCAGCAGTTTCAGGATCCACATTGTTTAGAATGAAATAAGTTATTTAAAAACAATGTGGCATATGATTTTTAGCTCTGGAACAAGAACAGAATGGAGATTACCCCCGTGCTTAAAATATGACTTTTCATATACTGTATAGCAGATCCCTGGGTTACAAACGGCACAACTTCTAGAAATTTTACTTTACCCAAATTCTCCCATGCAGTTTTAAAGCTTTTCTCAAACTAGTAGCAACAATAATAAAATGATTCATGATATTAATTAATGACTGGATGCAGTGTGCATTTCATTTGTTTTGTTGTGAGTAACGTTCAGATGATTATTCATTGATCCAAACATGTAGACAGTATGGCCAAGAATATACACCAGCACATCTTCTTCCTCAAAAGCCTGCAGAAATTTAGCCCATTCATGTTGATCTTTACAAATTTTTTATAGGTGCACTTTAGAAAATATCCTGTCTGGATACTTCACGCATTGGTATGACAACTGCTCTGTCCAGTACTACAAGAAATTGCAGAGAGATGTGGACACAGCTAAGTTCATCAGGAAAATGTCTCCCTCCATTGGCACCATAAGACAATAATGGCATGAGACATAAGAACTGAATTAGGCCATTCAGCCCATCGAGGTGCTCCACTATTCCATCATGGCTGGTTCATTAACCTGTTACCTTTGGCTCTCATGCTAATCAGGAATCGATTAACCTTTGTTTTATACATACCCAATGACTTGGCCTCTGTGGCAATGAAATCCACAAATCCACCACCTTCTGGCTACAGAAACTCCTCGTCATCTCTGTTCTAAATGAATACCCCTCTAATCTGAGGCTGTGCCCTCTGGTCCTAGACTCCTCCACTATAGAATACATCCTCTTTTATCCACTCTATCTTGTCCTTTCAATATTTGATAGGTTTCAAGGAGATTCCCCTCTCATTCTTCTAAATTCTGATATGTATAGGTCCAGAACACTTCTTAGATAAGAAGCCCAAAACCGCTCACAGTACTCTGTGTGACCAGTGCCTTCATTGCCTTTGTATTCTCATCCTCTGGAAAGGAATGCTAACATTGCACTTGCCTTCCTCACCAATGACTCAACCTGCAAGTTAATCTTTAGGGACTCCTGTACGAGGATTCCCATGTCCCTCTGTGCCTATAAATTTTGAATTTTCTCCCTGTTCAGAAGATAGTCAAGTGCTTTTATTCCTTTTGGCAATGTGCATGATTCCACACTTTCCTACATTATATTCTATCTGCAACTTCTTTGCTCATTCTCCTAATCTATCCAGGTCCTTCTGTAGGCTCTCCGCTTCCTCAAACTACTTGCCCCTCCACCTATCAAATGCAAAGCCATCAACTCCATCATCTAAATCACTGACATACAGTATAATATGAAGAACATGAAAATATGAGGTCCCAGCATTGACCCCTGCATAACACCACTCATCACTGGCAGCCAACCGGTAAAGGTCCCCTTTATTCCCAGTCTTTGCTTCCTGCCAGTGAGCCAATCTTCTATCTATGCTACTATTTTTACCATGGGCTCTTGATCTTATTCCATTCTTTTTGCACTTCTGCGCTGCCTTAGGAAAATTGTCCACCACATCAAAGACCACTTCCACGTTGGTCATTCTTGCTTCTCCCCCCCCCCCCCCACATGTGGCAGAAGATAAAAGAGCTTGAGACATGTACCACCAGGCTCAAGAACAACTTCTAATCCATTGTTACATGACTTCAGCATGGATTACTTCCACAAAAAGATGAACTCCTGAAGTCTCTACCAACCTCATTGTGGCCCTTTGCATCTTATTTTTCACTCTGCTGCACTTTCTCATGAATTGTAACACTGTGAGGCCTCCGTTGGTCAGGGTCGAGCATGGGCATTGTGTCCTAGCTGTCTAGATATGCAAAGCCAGAGCAGTACAATATGAAGAGCAAGCAGTTGCCTATGGAGCAAGCTCTGCTTCTCCAGGTACCTGATCACTCCAAAGGAACCACACTGACTGATAGGGTTTGGCATCAGCAGTGTCGCATGAGTTGCCAGTCAATGTTGAACTCAACATAAGGACTCCTGCTCTGGATTTTTTCACTTGGGGTTTACTCCCAAAGTCTTCCCCATGACTGGGTACAGCTGCAAAGCAGCAGAGGTTTGAGATCTGAATTGTCTGTCTAGATGAGCTGCCAACCACAGCTGATGAGCTCCATCTGCTCAAAGTAACTCGCTTTAAACCTTCCTTTACTCTGCTACTGTCAGTAGAAGCTGTTCTGCCAGGCTTAGAAGCTAAGCCACATGTGAAGGCTAGGAGCCACATTTGTTTGTCAGAGGCTTTTTGAGACGCACGCCATGGGAGCATTTACTAGGTAGTGGGAGCTTATCCCTTCTACCACCAACCCTCCCCCGGCTATAACAAACTTAAGGAACATTGTATTCTGCACTTTAGTATTGCTTTTCCCAATGTACTACCTCCACATACTATGTTTTAAAATCATCTGTAGGGATGACACTCAAAACAATGTCTTTCATTGAGTCTTGATACACGTGGCAAAAATAAACCAATTCCCAATTACCAAATAAATGATTTATATCATATACATATATAGAGTTCATTATTGAAAAGACAGCATATGGCTTACTATAAAAACAAATGTTCCGGACTGACTGAGAAATGGGCTCTCTTACCTAAGCCAGCAACTGCCTGTGTTTTAGCTCCTCGGCAGGTAAAAAGATATTGCTGATCAAAGCCTTAACTAATGATGCAATTAATTGAGGTCAAGCTCTATGATTTGAGAAATCAAACCAGGTTTTATCAAAAAGTGAAGCAACAAACAATCTCCAGAAAGATCTCAATGGGTTGTGCATCATCTGTGTTGACTTTGAGGTTTGAAATCCTACATCACGGCCTTTCCACACACAGATGCGACTCAAGCCACTGAGTTCCTCTTGCAAATTGTTGGAGAACTCCTCCAGATTTCTGCATCTACAATCATCTGAGTTTTGAGCATGATCATGAAACTGCTCAAATGCTATAAGCATCAAGACTGGTTCTTTGACATTGTCTATCTTTACTGTATCAGAGTAGATCGTGGGACTTAGTTACAGTTTGAAGGAACTTGTTAACCTGGAGAGGCTTGACAAGATCAAGTGAGAGTGTTAAGGTTAAGTGCTCAGCGGAATAGTGACAAAGGTGGCTCTTGCTGCTAACCATTGTGTTTTCAGCAGCAAGCCTTCTTCTATCAGGATCAGGAGACAGAATCATTCCTTGCTTTTCCTTCTGCTATGTAGAGGCCACAGATTCTTGGTATCATTTATGTGACAGGATCACAGCAACTTTCAACAGGAGCAAAGGCACAGTTTTGCTGAAGTATGCAAAAGTTGTTCTAAATATTGTTCTGTTCAGTCATTAGGTTCACAGCAGCAGCCTTTTGCAGTTTGTCACACCATGGTAATGCAAGGAACACTTAGGAAAATGTTACAGATTCACCATAGGTAAGGACTAAATTTGCTACAAATTTCCATGTTTTATAACTTCTCTCACTGGACCGTGTACAAATTACAATTTAATGTTTAAATTGCTGCCATTTTATATTTTTTAAAATGACAATTGTAATTGTGGATTCTCATTCATAGAACATAGAACATTACAGCACAGTAAAGATCTTTTGGCCCACAATGTTGTGCCAATATTTTAATCTATCTAATATCAATCTAACCTTCTCCTCTACATAACCTTCATTTTTCTATTATTTATATGCCTAAGTAAGAGTTTCTTAAATGCCCCTAAGCATCTGCCACAATCAACACATCTGGCGAGGTGCCATGCACCCTCCACTTTCCGTGTAAAGTACTTGCCTCTAACATCTCCCTATCCTTTCCTCTAATCACCTTAAAATTATGGCTCCTTGTATTAGCCATTTATGCTCTGGGAAAAAATTATCTTGCTGTCCACTCTACTATGCATTTTTTCATCTTGTGCATCTCTATCAAGTAACCCCTTACCCATCTTCACTCCAAAGACACCAGTCTTAGCTCGCTCAACCTATCTTCATGAGACATGCTCTCTAATCCAGGCAGTGTCCTGGCAAATCTCCTATGCACCCTCTCTAAAGCATCCATATCCTTCCTTAAATGAATTTACTAGAACTGAACACAGTATTCCAATTGTGGTCTAACACACGGTCTTATGGAACTGCAGCATTACCGCGCAGCTTTGCACTCAATCCCCCAATTAATGAAGGTCAACGCACCATACATCTTCTTAACAAACCTATCAACTACTACTCTGAAGGATATTTGGGCATGGATCTTAGGATTACTCTATTCCTCCACACAGCTATGAATTCAGCCATTAACCCTGTATTCTGCTTGCAGATTCCTTTCAGTTTAATTTTTTTTGAAGTCTTCAAAAATTAGAGATCTCCCTCTCCCCCCCTTTCTCTCCCTCTCCCCCCCTTTCTCTCTCTCTCTCTCTCTCTCTCCCCCCTCATTTTTAACTCTCATGTCTTTTTCTGTCTGTGTTTCCTCCTCTGTGGAGGATTTAGCAGACGATTCATCAACTTTAGTTTAAATTCTTTGTTCTTCTGCTGTTTGGTTCTTCAATCTGATTGCTCAAGGAGAAACACAGTTGGATGTTCTGATCATTCTGGACCAATATGCCTTTACCAACAACTTTCCACACAAAATTAATTTACATCCTAAACATGTCAGAGTAATTCTGGGGCACGGTGGAGTCTACTACAGGAAAATCTGATTCAGTGTCATCTTACCATTCAGGCAATTTGAAACCCATGAAATTGAGTGAAGTACAAAAAACTGAATTCACATTGTTCAGGGAATTTCTGAGCCATACACATCAAAGGGAAGTATTAGTTAAATAGATGGAGTTAACTCATCTTTCATTTAGTTGTAAAATATATTGAGACAACAAAAAGTAGATTGAAACCACAATAAAATTCAGGAAAGCAAGGGGGAAGAAAATTAGTGTTTAGCTGTGTTTCTCGGAGGCATTACTGCCTCCATCCCTAACTATTGCTGTTCCCTATGATTCTCAGAAAACCTCAATCAAAATGAGGTAGAAGAAAATGGAAGACAGGGAAGCAGGAAACAACAATGGCAGGTATTTCTGGGAATAATGTAGAAGGCGCAGGATCGGTTCATTCCAAAGAGGAAGAAAGATCCTAAGGGGAGTAAGGGGTGGCCGTGGCTGACGAGGGAAGTAAAGGACAGTATAAAAATAAAAGAGAAGTATAACATAGCAAAAATGAGCGGGAAGCCAAAGGACTGGGAAGCTTTTAAAGAGCAACAGAAGGTAAAAAATAAAGGCATTACACAGAGAAAAAATGAGGTACGAAGGTAAACTAGCCAAGAATATAAAGGAGGATAGTAAAAGCTTCTTTAGGTATGTGAAAAGCAAAAAATAGTTAAGACCAAAATTGGGCCATTGAAGTCAGAAATGGGTGAATTTATTATGGGGAACAAGGAAATGGCAGATGGGTTGAACAGGTACTTTGGATCTGTCTTCACTAGCGAAAACACAAACCATCTCCCACATGTAATAGTGGCCAAAGGAACTAGGGTAATGGATTAACTGAATGAAATTTATATTAGGCAAGAAACGGTGTTGGATAGACTGTTGGGTCTGAAGGCTGATAAGTCCCCGGAACCTGATGGTTTGCATCCCAGGGTACTTAATGAAGTGGCTCTAGAAATCGTGGATGTATTGGTAATCATTTTCCAATGTTCTATAGATTCAGGATCAGTTCCTGCGGATTGGAGGGTGGCCAATGGTGTCCCACTTTTCAAGAAAAGAGGGAGAGAGAAAACAGGGAATTATAGACCGGTTAGCCTGACGTCAGTGGTGGGAAAGATGCTGGAGTCAATTATAAAAGAGGAAATTACAACACATTTGGATAGCATTAGAAGGATCAGTCCAAGTCAGCATGGACTTATGAAGGGAAAATCATGCTTGACTAATCTTCTGGAGTATTTTGAGGATGTAACTATGAAAATAAGCAAGGGAGAGCCAGTGGATGGAGTGTACCTGGACTTCCAGAAAGCTTTTGATAAAGTCCCACATAGGAGATTAGTGGGCAAAATTAGGGCACATGGTATTGGGGGCAGAGTACTGATATGGATTGAAAATTGGCTGGCTGACAGGAAACAAAGAGTAGCGATTAACGGGTCCCTTTTGGAATGGCAGGCTGTGACCAGTGGGGTACCGCAAGGTTTGGTGCTGGGATCGCAGCTATTTACAATATACATTAATGATTTACATGAAGGGATTAAAAGTAACATTAGCAAATTTGCCAATGATACAAAGCTGGGTGGCAGTGTGAAATGTCAGGAGGATGTTATGAGAATGCAGGGTGACTTGGACAGGTTGGGTGAGTGGGCAAATGTATGGCAGATGCAGTTTAATGTGGATAAATGTGAGGTTATCCACTTCGGTGGCAAGAAAAGGAAGGCAGATTACTATCTAAATGGAGTCAAGTTAGGAAAAGGGGAAGTACAATGAGATCTAGGTGTTCTTGTATATCAGTCAATGAAAGCAAGCATGCAGGTACAGCAGGCAGTGAAGAAAGCTAATGGCATGCTGGCCTTTATAACAAGAGGAATTGAGTATAGGAGTAAAGAGGTCCTTCTGCAGCTGTAAAGGACCCTGGTGAGACCCCACCTGGAGTATTGTATGCAGTTTTAGTCTCCAAATTTGAGGAAGGATGTTCTTGCTATTGAGGGAGTGCAGCGTAGGTTCACAAGGTTAATTCCCGGAATGGCAGGACTGTCATATGTTGAAAGATTGGAGCAACTGGACTTGTATACACTGGAATTTAGAAGGATGGGAGGGGATCTGATTGAAATATATAAGATTATTAAGGGATTGGACACGCTGGAGGCAGGAAGCATGTTCCTGCTGATGGGTGAGTCCAGAACTAAAGGCCACAGTTTAAGAATAAGGGGTAGGCCATTTAGAACAGAGATGTGGAAAAACATTTTCACCCAGAGAGTAGTGGATATGTGGAATGCTCTGCCCCAGAAGGCAGTGGAGGTCAAATCTCTGGATGCTTTCAAGAGAGAGTTAGATAAAGCTCTTGTAGATAGCGGGGTCAAGGGATATGGAGAGAGGGCAGGAACGGGGTACTGATTGTGTATGATCAGCCATGATCACAGTGAATGGCAGTGCTGGCTAGAAGGGCCAAATGGCCTACTCCTGCACCTACTGTCAATTGTCTATTGGAACTCAAAGGCAGTGGGCAGTAGTAAAAAGAACTTGCTCCAGTTTTATAAGAGGAACCTTAATGAATCTTAAGGTTCCATATGTTATGAAATAACATATAAACAGGTACTTGGACAGAAAAGCTTCAGTGGTGCATAAGACTAGCTTAGATAGACAACTTGGTCAGCATGGAACAGTCGGGCCAAATGGCCTGTTTTTGTAACATGAAACTTCCATGAAATCTCTTCCATGTATGATCTAATCTTTCTTCTCCATCATTTCTCTGCTTCAATTCATCTTTTGTGCAAGACATAAAAAATCATAAAAATTAAAATTAAAATAAATAGCGCAGAAGAGGAATAGTGAAATACTGTTTATGAACCCATGAGCACTGCATCACCACTCATCATTTTGAACTATTTATTTGTTTTGCAACTTTCTAATGATTTTTATGTACTGTGTTGTACTACTGCCACAAAACAACAAAATTTGCTACTTGTGTTTGGGATAGTAAACCTACTCTGCTTCTGATTCCGTTATCATCCCATCAGTTCAGACCTAGGATGAAAGGATTCAGGTTCAAGTTCAAGTTTATTTTCACTTGACTGCACCTAAACACAAACAAATGAACCAACGTTGCTCCAGACCATGGTACATCCACATACTGTAAACATGACATTATCCTATTATGATCAGCTAACAAAACTAGATCGACGTCTTTTGGAGTTTTGGTGAATGAATGGTGTTCTTTTTGAAACCTAAGATCCTGAGGGGGCATAGCAAGGATGATGTCCAGATAGCTGAACTTGTGGGGCAATCTCAAATGAGGGGATGTGGGTCAAGGTTGGCTCAGCTCATTTCATTTAGCTATCAACCTCCGTGTGAAAAAAAACTCTCTCCGAAGGTCCATTTTAAATCTTTCTCCTTAAAACACAGATCTTAGAGATGTCCAGCACAGAAATGAGTCCTTCAGCCTAGTATGTCCATGCTGACTGTTTTGACCAGTTACACTCAAGCTGTCTGCCCTCACCATCTGTGCTTATTTACACATCTGTCTAACTGCCTCTTAAGTACAATGATTGTGTCTGATGAGCGTGCAGGAACTTTTCACACAGAGTGTTGAATCAGTGGAATTCTCTGATCCTGCAGTATGTAGAAGAGATATAATTGGAAGTATTTAAAGGGGATTTAGAAATACTTTTGAAAAATAATGGAACTGGGATCTATGAGGAACTGACACAGAGGTGGAGACAATTCCTGGGGCTGATCAGCCATGATCATATTAATTGGCAGGGCAGACTTGAAGGTCTGAGTGGTGTACTTCTGCTCCTATTTCATTATGTTCTTCCATTGTCTCCTGATCTTTATCATTTTTCCCATCTTTTCCCCTTTCTGAAATCCCTGTCTTTCTCTTCGTCATGACGTGACTCCCCCTTGTTCTCTCCACAATGATTCTAGGATCATTTACCATTTACTGAACATTTCTTTTCCGGTGGATCTTCCCCAGTGAAAGCATTATTCTTGGAAGACTGTCTCCATGAATCATGGTCATATGGTCCTCCAAAGCCCATACTAAGTTCAAATATGGCAACAGGGCTGTGAGTAATCAAGGGATATTTCAATTGCCAGGGAGAAGAATAGTGTAGATTGCCTCAAATAAATTTTATATCATGGGTAAAGAAGACAACACAAATCCTAATGCACTAAGACAGCTAACAAGGGAATGCATAAGAGTGATTAACCAACTTTTGTTTGTAAAGTGGAATGATTTCGTAACTAAATTGAATTTGAAATGATTATTTTGCAAGGCCTTTAATTTTGACCAAGTACACTGTGATAATGTAGAACTGAGGGTGAATGGGGAATTAGGGTTGCAGATTTACACTCAGAGACTTCCCAGGTAGAATAGTTCTGCTTCATTTCCTCTCAGTGTCTTCCCATTCTTTTTTTCTCAACTACTGAGGTGTGACTGCTGGTTACAAATGACCCCTCATGATGACCAAATTGTTGAGTAGATCCCCACAAATTCTGATTCTCACGGTGCTGATTTTCACAAGGTGTGACAGTCTGATCCAGGTACTGGAAGGTCCTTCAAGCAAGTCAGCGACTTACCCTGACAGATGATGTGCGTATGTTGGATGCCGTTTCTGAATGGATTGCACATTGGAATCGCGAGTGATGTTGTCAGTGGATAGTCCTTTGTGGCTGCAGTGGAACTGAATACAATTAGCTCCTGTACAAGTAAGGTATTATGTCCTTGGAATGGCAACCTGTAAAGTTCATCACTAATACTCACAAGCCAACAGGATGTTTATACCCTTCTACAAGGCTCATCCACATGGATAACATACAAACTCCACACAGACAGGGGGCAGACACTTTTATCATAAACACCAGGAAATTAAAATAAAGTATTGAGATACTGCACAAAATAGGTCCTATGACACCCTGAATTGATGCCGGCCATCAATCACTCAGATACACTAATCTTGCATTCATTTATGTCCATGCTTTTTTTTAAATTTTCACCTCAGATTCTTATCCTCCCCTCAGATTCTACCTCCCATCTATACACTAGGCCCAATTGACTTTGGTCAATTCAACTACCAAAACATGTGTTTGGACATTGGAAAGAACTGGAACACCCCAAGGAAACCACACTACAAACTCCATGCAGACAGAACTTGAGGTCAGGATCGAACCTAGGGCTCTGGTGCTGAGGCGGCAACTCAGCTAGTTGTGCTACTCTGGTGCCTTCACAATAAAGTCCTTTAGATACATAAAAAATAACAAATAACCTAAATCTACTTTAAATCTTAATTTAACCTGGGCACAGTCTTTCTGCAATAAACTGACTGCAGAATATATTGTACTTATATTTTCAGCTACAGTAATTGTCTTGTATATTTAATATATATTATTCAATTTGAAAATGTAAGATACAGGCTTAAATTATTCAAATATAACTTCACACTACTTTCAAATTCATATTGTCATAATTAGATGAAATTTTCTGCTTGATAACTCAGTCAGTCAGTTTTTTTCTGAACGTAAATCTTTTGGTTGTTATCATTTAGCTTTGCTTCTGAGCTCTGATTGAAGTGCACTCCCTCCACGTGAAGTCCTGCTAAGCTTATTATGGCTGTAATAAGTTGATGCTGATTTAGTGATTAGGTTAATGATGCTCAGTGGTGCATTCAACAACTGCAACGTAAGACTTTCTGTATGAGGAACATTCACATTATGTCAATCACCAAACCTACAGATAAGTGCCAGTGAACCAAGAAGACTCTTTGAAAATCTTGCTTAATTATTATTGATTATTCTGCCAATCATTATTGCTTTCATATTCTAAACTAGGAAGCAATCTATTATTTGGCTCTGTGTTTACAAGGCAGGTTGACAATATGCCCAGCCGTCATCTTGCTTCCTCCTTTACTTGGTAGCAAAATTTCTTTTCCCCCTACATGCTAATTAATTCCCTAACATGGCCCATTATTTAGCTGTCCCCTAATTCAGACTTGGCACATTTGATGAACAGCTGGCAGAACACATGCCATAGAACTCCGATTGCATTCCAATATTCATTGACAAAATGGGACATTACTTCAAATTGATCTTAGAAAGCAAGCAGCCCTCAACTTTTATTTGCCACCTCTGCTCTATCACCACATTTCTTCCACTCCAACGTCAGCTTATTAATGTGTTCCAAGTTCACGGAATACTTTATAACTAGAATTAACATCTGTTTAATTTGTTGTGTTGACTCCTTGCCAAAGCAAGTTTCTCTCCTGCAAATGCTGATTGATTCTGCCTTTCAGCTATAAATCATTTATTTATAACTGAAGATCTGCTTTGGCCAGCTGCCCATTAACAGGGCACCATGGACATGAGGTTTCTGATGGTGGGTTGTGGAATTAAAGCTTGATATCAGGTGATATGGGGGCTGAAATTCCGACATCAGCTGGACCCAGGAAATGGTCTACTCTCACAACTCACTGGCTGCATCTCAGCAGAGCTCCCATGTGCCTCCATGTAGCACAGGGTTTCAGGATAAACTGGGCAATAATATCAGCAGCTCTTGCTTTTCAGACGTTCTTGTTGTCATGGGCTGGGGAATCCTAGCCCCAGCCCCATGGTCTAGATGGTCTTGTAGTGCGATTAATGTCCCATATCAATGTCAAATGGGACAGCCTATTTTCTTTTAATTTGGAGAATTGCTCTAGTATACATGACATTTTTCTAATCTTCAGTCTTCTTGTATAATTAATATCAGATTATAGGTCAAATCAACAAATGAAATCCACCATAAGAAGTTCTAAAGTTCATGGTTTGCTGATGAAATGTCATTGCCCGGAAAGAGTAATTCTGTCTCTCTTTTCACAAAGTTCCCTAATCTTCAGTCTTAAACATTTGCTTAATTTTGCATAAGTCAGAACCCATTTTTCCTCCCTCCTTTCAGCAGTCTTGTCACTGAGGTATGGATGAGTCAGCCAATATAACCAATATAAAATACACAGCACTGAGATTAAAAAGAACATATTTAACTTTCATACCAGCCTTTCATTACAAAGTTTTGATTAGCCTATGAATCTTAGGTTCAAAGGTTCATATTATTATCAAAGTACATATGCAGAATACAACTGAGATTTGTCTTCTCCAGATAGTCATAAAATACTGAAAAAACCACAGAAGTTGTTGATGCCCCCACTTCCACACAAAGAAGCAAAGGAAGCAAAACTCTCAAACCCCACCCCCCCACCTCTCCCTTGCACAGAAACTAACAGATCATCCACCCAGACGCGGCAGTAAAACATCAAACCCCAAAGTCCAAGCTCCCCCCGCACACAAAAATGCGACAATAACATCAAACACCCAACTCCTCCCTCACCCATAAATGTAACATATCACCCACCCACCAACCCGCAACAAGAAAGAGGTCTCAGAAAAACTGAAGGAGACCAATATAAACCATAGTCCACACCAATAATAATCACATGTCTCGAAATTTCCAAAACATCCTTCGTCAACATCAGGGAGAGTCAACAGCTCGAACTCACTCCTTCCACAAAGCTTCCTGTGGAATGCACCATAGAGTGGATAGTGTGATAAGCAACTTGTATAAATGAAAAAAAATCATACAGATCCTGTGTATCAGGAAGCATGCAATGGCTAATTAAATAATAACTCACATACATCAATAGTGCATAGAATTTTCAGAAGCCACGGGTAAATCATACGCCATGGCTGAGTGAAACCAGGATATTATGAATGGATTATTTAAAGAATGCATTAGTGATAATATGTCACAGCATTGAAGAAATGAAAAAAGTGAGGTTTAAAGCAGCTAATTTTAAAAGGATTCAGGGAAAAGCTTATTTTACCTTATATCGAGAAGATGGAGAGGTTTCAGTCCGAATGCAAAAAAACAGGGACAAGTTTCTAGAGGGTTGATAAAAAAAGAATGAAAATGCATTCTGAAGCAAATGAGCAATCATTTACTTTTGGACGTACTTCAGCACATTATCTCACTCAGAAAGTCACTTTATTCATGTAATGGGCATGCAAGAATCACCATTATGCATCTTCATTTGAAAGGCATTTCAAATAAGAAAGTTATGTGATGAGGAACATAATTGTTTTGCAGAAAATGTAATAGCCTAAATCTGTGTGAAGACATTACAGCAAGGTTATAAACACACACTGCAGCAATGAAGGAATTCTCGAATCTGGAGTAGGCCTGCAAATAAACACAAAAATATGAACGTTGCACCACAGGGAATGCTGCTTCAAGCTTCTCCATCAAAAACTGTAGAACTCATTTAACTGATAAGAGTATCAAATTATTCTTGTTGTGAAACTGGATAATCTATATAAATACTAAGCAGGTCAAGGGCTGGATATTTCACAGAGAGTAATCCACCTCCTGACCCTTTTTCGAACCAACACCTATAAAACACAATTGAGGATAGTGATGCCATTTCAAAGAGGGCAGTACCAACAACACCTGAGATTCTGACACCATCTAAATCAAAACAGACAATACAATGGGTATCCAAGTCACCAGTCTAGAGATTCATTCCATTTACTGCCTGTGCAGCTTTAATGCGGTGTGGACTATTTATAAGATGCTCGCCAACAAATCACTAAAGTTTCTTTAACACACCTCACAAATCTTCAGCCAGCTCTTACATGTTCCTATCTGAGTAACACACTATCCTGGGAATATATTGCTGCTACTTCATCATCACTATGTCTAAATCCAGGAATTCCATAGCGAACAGCACTGTGAGAATATTTTCATGGAAACACCATAGAGATTCAAGAAGAAAGTTGACCATTGTCTTCTCGGAACCATTTTGGAATAGGCAATAATTTCAGATCTTATAATTCTGCAAGCATTCAAGAAGGGGAAAAAATAAGATTGCAAAACACTAAAAAATTCATTAGACTCTTATGTGGACCATATTTTTTTCCAGTTCACCACCAAATACATTAGTTTTGTTGTTGACCTGATAGCTGGGCTTTCCATAGTTTCATAATTGTTCTCAATTATTTGTCAACGTTATTTGTAGCTGGTTGTAAATAGTGCTAGCATTCCTATATTCTGATCTGGAAGTCCTAAATTATCATAATTTTGCTTACAGCTGTAGATAGAGGGACAAAATTCTGGGCAAAGCAATTTTAATCAATAAATGTATATTTATGATAGAAGGATTTCTATAAAGATTCAGCAGATTTCTGAGGTGGAAACAATGTGGCAAGAAGGGGATTGCTCTGAGGAGAAATTAAAGAAAAAGCTAAGAATGGGAGATGATCATATTGAAATATACATAATTTGGTTGGAGCTTGACAGGACTAATGCAGAGATAATGTTTTCCCTGGCTGGGAAGTTAAGAATCAGGGGCCAGTCTCAAGTAAGGCACTGTCCAGGTGAGGGGAAGTGTTTACAGACAGAGAATAGGGAATCTTTGGAATTTTGCTCTCAAGAGGTTTACTGGCTCTTGGATGATTTTCCAATGGACTCCATCTCCTACGAATAGACAGGTGGAGGAGAACATATAGCAATGTTTCAAGGGGGGAATTGGGGAAATAGAACAAACTGGATTGCTTTTGGAAAGAGAAAGTTTGATAGACCAAATTAACATGACTGTATTTTGTGACATTAACAATATGAATTTAAGTATCCAGTTGAAGGTGAAAGAGACTTGAAGAATATACACTTTTGAAAGTTTGGAAATGCATTGTGAACATTGCCCCATCAAGTAGTTATTCAGTAGACAGGTATCAGGTCTGATGGCAGTTCTTCAGCTCAATGAAAACCACTCTTTAGTCTGCTTGTTGATCTTCCACAATGAGTTATCCCCAAAGGAATGCTGCCAACTAGCACATTCCACACTGCACACCAAGGGGCATACTGAAGGTAGGTTAAGAACATAAGAACATAAGAAATAGGGGCAGGAGTAGACTAACTAGACCATCTAGCCTCCACTGTTTCATCGGGCAGAGAATTCCACAGATTCACGACTGTCTAAGAAAAGCAGTTCCTCCTCATCTCAGTCCTAAATCTTCTCCCCCGAATCTTGAGGCAATGTCTCCTAGTCCTAGTTTCACCTTTCAGTGGAAACAACTTCCCTACCTCTATCTTATCTATCCCTTTCAGACTTTTATATGTTTTGTTACGTACCCGTGGGTGTCTTGTACCTGTCACGTGACCATGATGTAATTGAAGTTATACTGGACATGAGGTAATGGTCTTGTGATGGGGGAGTGACATCATTTTCCCCGCCAGTGAGAGGTCAGGTGATAGTTTTTTCAACCGGGTATAAAAGGAGAACCCCACTTTGTGACGTGGGCAGTTCAAGGCTGAATTCACTACTGACTCCATGCTGCTACGTATTCTGATATTATGATGTAGTTTCGTACAAAAGTGGAATTTTATTTTCTGCCTTAAGTCTCAGAGGTTATTACCAGTAGTTTCACTATATTACTGCCAGTAAAGTCAGTGGAGAGTGAAGATTCGTCAGAGTTCGGACATACTGAAGGATTTGGAAAGTTAATGTCGACGGTGAAACAGATTCGACCTTTGTTTAATCTTCGCACGAGGAAGTAGTAACTTGTGTCCTTGATAATTTCTGCTTTGCCAATAAAAAAGAGCAGTGAGTTGGATACAAAGTTACACCAAAGAAAGGTCAGTGCCTTTTAAGCCATTTATTTCCTTCGATTGTAAATCCTCCGGGAAAAGCATACTGCAGCTGGGATCAGCAGTAACGCGATGAAAGAGAAAATTTAACACCTTTCAAGAAGCCTCTCCTTTTAACTGACTGTGTAAAACTTTGGACCTTCACATTACTACTTTAAGAACTGTTTCTGTATTATTGCTTTAAGAACTGTTCGAACTGCCGTATCGCAGCTGACTTCAGGTTACGTTAGTTGTTTGTTTACTTGTGGGTTTTTACTGTGTTTAATAAATGTTTTATTTGTTATAAAAAACCTGCCTCAGTTATATATTCATTGTTGCTGATTTGTAACAGTTTCTATAAGATCTCCTCTCATTCTTCTGAATTCCAGTGAGTACAGTCCCAGGCAACTCAAACTCTTCTGATAGTCTAACCCTCTCATCTCTGGAATCAACCTGGTGAACCTTCTCGGCACTGCCTCCAAAGCTAATATATCCTTCTTCAAGTAAGGAGACCAGAACTGCACACAGAACTCCAGGTGCAGCCTCACTAGTACCCTGTACAGTTGCAGCATAACCTCACCTGCTCTTAAATTCCATCCCTCTAGCAATGAAGGCCAACGTTCCATTTGCCTTCTTGATAACCTGCTGCACCTGCAAACCAACGTTTTGCGATTCATGCACAAGCCTGTTTTGTATTTAATATTTCAGTAATACTTGAGTAATATTGTAAATATATTGTTTAATTAAGCAGTCTGTGTTGTTTAAATAATTCATTATGTGTTATATATGTAAATGTATGAGAATGGCACATGTCATTACACCAGCACATCATATATCTGCGCTCCTCACTAAAAGTAAAAAAGAAATATACACGTTCTCCCATCTCCCCATGTTTATCTTTCTACTAATTTCATATTTTGGAGTTACAAAACATAACAGTGGCAATGAGGAAGTTTTAAATTAACCCATGATGACTACCTACTTGTTGAAGCGCAGCAAGACATTCAAGTTTCAAAATAAAGCAAAGCGATACTTTAGAGTTAAAAAGAGTGCAGCACATTAGTTTCTTTGCAAGAGGGAGAGAAAGATGTCAAAAACAGCTGGAAGTCGATGAATTTATGGGTTGATAAACAGTGAGTACTTGGTGATTATAATCACAGATAAAAAAGGTGACTGGCCAGCTACATCAGAAAGATAAATACATTTGATTGTTCAAACATTTGTACAAGAGATAACTGGTTGTTGTTTGCTAATTGAATTGAGCAGTATTTTGAAGCAAATGAAATAGCCATTGAAAATGAGAATGCAAGTTTTATTGAGTGTAAAATATACAGTTTGCTTAGATGTTTGACTGCTGCAACCAAAATGGCTGAAATCAGCTTTGCTGATATCATGAAAGTAATGCAGATACATTTAGAACTAAAAACATTCTTGATTGCAGAATATTTTAGGTTTCATTAGTGGAATCAAATGGAAAAGGTGTCCATTTCAGTTTACATGGCTAACTTGAAGATATTGTCTCAGCGTTGATGGTACAGTTATAGGCTTAATGATTCACTGAGAGATTGTTTAGTTTGTCACATCTTACAAGAAAGCATTTAAAAGTGGCTCCTAACTGAAGCACAAATCACATTTAAACCAGCAGTTGAAATCCCTGTATCAATGGAAATAGCAGACAGGGATGCAATTGAGTTGCAGTCAAGAATCAAAGTGAGTGTGAACAAAATTCCAATGTCTAAACAGAAGCATGCCTGACTGGACAAATTGTGCTACTGTTGTGGCAGGGGCTCACATACACAAGTCCAATGCAGATTTAAAGGCAGGACCTGCAGAAAATGCGCAAATGCAGGACACAGACAAAAATAAATGAACTGCATAGGGAAGAGAAAATGATAAAGTCAAGTTGAAGTTTCAAAAAGAGCACTGATCTGCATGCTGTTGATGAAAAATTTGACAGTGATGAGAGTGACCCAGGACTAGGTAGCCTTGAGCCAACATGAAAATGAACAAGCAATATGGCTTACACCAAAAGTGAATGGTAAATTAATTCAGATGGAATTGGACACTGACTCAGCTGCTTCAATCATTCCACAAAATGAGTTTGAATGGCATTTTTGAAAGATAATGAACTGAAGCCTGAAGATATCGAACTAAGAGTTATACTGGGGAAAAAGGGTAACTTCTTTGGGAATGACATCTGTAACAGTGAAATACAACAAGCCACATTGGGCTTGTATATGGTAGAAACAGGAAGTTTAGCATTGCGGGGTTGTGATAGGCTGAGAGAACTACAACTTGATTGGAGATCCATTTGATTACCTGTATACCCTTGGAAAAAGAAATACCTAAAATAATTACCAAAAAGGACATTCCTCTTGACACATTCTCCCTAATGGAAATTGAAAATCTCTCTATTCTAGCAGAGATCATTTAAAGGGCAGACAGAAAGAAGCCCACACTGTCTCAAATATTCATGGCATCCCAAAATGGCTGGATTGTGTAGCAGAATTCCAGATTCTCATTTTTACTAGTGCCAGCATGAACTTGCCCTTGACAGTACTAGACTTTTGTGGGGAGCTATATGCTGGCCATCTAAGCATAGTCAGAATTTAAATGTTGGGTCAAAGGTTTGTCCGGAGGCCTGGGATAGAGCAGCAGATTAAGTAACTTGCCATGCACTGTTTGGGCTGCCAACACATTCAGTAGAAAGGTGTTCACAGCTGTCAGGACCTCCACTTCCTCACTTCCGACCACCACCATGGAAGAGGCCCAAGAACCTATGTGTGTTTTGCTTTTGATTAGTTTTACATTTTGGTGTTATGAAACATAACATAGCTGATAAAAATACATTATAGGAAGGATATTGATGGTGATATCTGCCGCTAAAACACTTGGAGGTTGTATCATCCTAGGAGGCTACAGTACATGAAAGTTATCTACACAAAATGCCCAGATACTACCAATATATAAACCATTAACTCTAGATGTACAATCTGAATAACACTATGAATGTAAACAGAGCCATTCACTGTTTTAAATAAAAATGCTTCCTTCAAATTTGCTTCCATGTTCCAAATAAAAACCCAGCAAAGGATATCCTGACAGCACTTCTGATTTTTTAGCCAAATACCTTTACCGTTTATTCTCTCATTATGTGTTTTGCTCTGACCCCATTTCTTCCATCCCTGCATCTGGCACCATAAGCAGTTCCTTCTTATTTTCTCTCTCCAAATTTCAGTCTATGGTGAAAGTTGCAGATGTACAACAGCCTTATTCAAGGTCTGAGAGAAAAGACTGGACCATTTTCTAAACTTCTTCAGAATCTCAAGTTTTCTTTCTGAAGGCAACAGAAATTCTTATCATCAGACAGATGGGGGATGTTGAAGCCCTGAAGGAGAAAGCACTCATAAGGTGATCTCTAACATCAAAGATCTGAGTTATGAGAAAGACTGGAAAAAAATTGGCTCATCATTCATCAAAGAAGCCAATGGAAGGATACATCACAGAGGTACATGCAATGATAAATGCTGTTTTAAAAAGTTCACCATTGGCAGCTATTCCTTCAGATTCTTGGGTTCTTCCTCTGTAAGTCTCCATAAGCCTATTGTTTTCTTAATTTCTTTCTCCTTAAGGATGTTCCTAAAATATATATTTTTATTAGTTTATGAAAAAGAACCAGATTGGATGGCAGGAAGCCTTCCTTGGTGCTACATGCAAAATCAATCACTGAAATTTTAGGTAAATGATCAAACTTGGGAATTTAGAAAATTTAATGCATCTTGCAAGCAAAAGGCAAATCAAAGAATTAAGTATTAATTCTTCCTTTTTTAAATATTTATGCGGTTGACCTGAAAGCATCATTCACACAGCTAGAATTGTTGCCTCAAACACAAGAGACTGGGGTGATGTTTGAATGGAGTTTGCATGTTCTCTTTGTGACCATGGGGTTCTTCAGGCTGAACTGGTTTCTTTTCACATCCCAAAGATGTGTCTATTGGTAGAATACTGGGCCATTTTAAATTGCCCCAGGTGTGCACGTGCAGTGTGCTGATAATGTGTGGGTAATAAAACATTGAGACTAAAGCTGGATAAAGGTAAAATGGGTGGTTGGGAGATGGTGCAACTTAAGAGCCAAAGGACCTGTTTCTGTGCTCTATCTATATGAATTTAATATTTTATGAGCACTTGATTGAACCAGGAATCTGTTAGATTTTGTAACTCCAAAATATAAAACTAATTGAAGGAGAAATACAGGAGCTGGGAAATGTGTCTACTTGTTTATTCACTTTCATGAGATGCTCAATTATGACGTGCTGGTGTAATGACATATGCCATTCATGTATTTCTTACATGTAATTCTTTTTACTCTTGTGATACAGTGTCATTCCCGATACTGTGGTGGTGGGGGGGTGGGGAGGTGGTAAGGGATGATGTCACTCTACTGGACAGGTGAGACTTGATGCTGAGAAATAGTCTCAGATTCTGCAGCCTCCTCCCTGGTAGTTGTACGAGTTGACGCTGAGACTGAAGGAAGTGGTTCTGACAGCATTGACCTCCGTTATTCTCTAATAATTAACTCTGCTATCCTCAACTGGTCAATGATTTATCCAGATGACATCAAATGCAATCTCCACAGTGTAGGAGAGTGGTCCAGTGCTGCTCTTAATCTTTCCAAGTACCCACTTTTGATTACCTCTGTAGTCTCTTGTTCGGACTGCTTGTCCAAGAGTGAAACATCGAACCTTTCTGTTTGAGGAGCTCTCAGTCTTTTCTCAGCTGTTTGTCCTGCATACTCATCCTAATATTGGTTATGAGGAGATCCAAGCTTGAGTGCAAGGATTAACCCAGGAACATCATAGCTGGAGAGTTGTTGGTTGAGAAGTGTGCTGCTTTGTGACAAACAAGGAGAAAATTGGCGAGCTTCTGATTCATTGCCAGTGTAGTATGTTTTGCTGACTTTGCTTGCGTGTGTTCTTTAGACTCTGGAAAAACCATTCCATCAAGCTATTTGTAACTGGGTGGTGTGGAGCAACCGAAACTATTCCGCAACAAATTGTGGCTTATTGTTACTGATTAAGTGTTTTGGAACACCAGCCCTTAAGAAGAGGCTTCTCAACAGATCAACAGTATGTGAGGCTATTAGTGGAGGCCATTGGAATAATTCTGGTCACTTTGTACTTGCATCAACTGCTATCAAAAATTTGTGCCCATGAAGGGTCTGGCAAAATCCACGTGAATTGTCTACCAGGGCATTGCAGGCCATTCACAGGGATGGACAGATGCTGCTGTTGGCATATTCTGTACATATTAGCATCCCAAACAGTGCATGTGATTCAAATTAATTTTTTTTGGGAATGACTGGAACAGTCAAATGAGTGGCCAATTCTATTTTAAATAAGTTCCTGTACACTTCAGGTGTAAATCAGATTGTTTCTCTCCTATTAGTTTATACATTGTAAATCTTAAGGCTACTCAGTCTTGTGTCATTCCCATCATGGTATGATTTTTCATCAAAAACATGCAGATTTTTGAAACTACAACTTGACATTTTATCTTTTTTTTCTTCCCTGTGTAATCCATTTGTTTTTGTCTGTCAGGCATGTTTTTTGTAAGTGTCCTACCTTGTTGTATTTTATGCATATTTTGTCTTTAAACCTGTATTGGTCTGGTGTATGTGAACCCCTGTGACAATGTCAACACAATTTGTTTGACCAGGCAGGTTCTTCTTTAGACTCCGTAATTCTATTTATGCTCACTTCCATTCCTGATTACAACTTACTTACATCTCTGGCTGCTGTTTCCGTTGAAATTATGGAAAACCCTGAACATCCTCTACATAGCACCATCCAGAGACAGAGAAGCAGTTTCAGCGACAGGTTGCTATTGATGCAATGCTCCTCAGACAGGATGAAGAGATCAATACTCCCCACTGCCATTCGGCTTTACAATTCAACCGCCAGGAGTAAGATATGTTAAAGTGCCGGGGTTAGGACTCAATGTATTTAAGTAAACTACTTAAGAACTTTTTAAAAGCTATTATTAATGCTTTTTGAGAGGGTGATTTTAGATGCATATCATATTTTTACTGAGTTAAGTATTGTATGTAATGAGTTTTGCTACAATAAGTGTATGGAACATTGGAAAAAATGTTGAATTTCTCCATGGGGATGAATAAAGTATCTATCTATCTATCTACATCAATTTAAACTGCTCTTCTTTGAGTTTTGGCTTAGTTCGGAGCCATATTTGAATGCTTTCTTGTAAGATACCACAAAACTGGTAAGATTTACTGAACTGATAATGCTCAGACAAATGTCAGGTAGGTAGTTGTCTTGGGTTCATTTCAAACGTTCTCATCATATTATGTAAATCCGAAGCATAAAACTAATTGAAAGAAAAATACAGTAGCTAAGAAATGCGCCTACTTTGTGCTTATACATTTGTGAGGTGCTCATATATGGCACGGTGGTGTAATGACATATGCCATTCAGGTACTTTTTACGTAAGTCCCATAATGAATTATGTAAACAAACAAAAATACTCAATTAAACAATATATTTACAATATTACTCAAATATTACTGAAATATTAAATACACAACAGTATCCCTCATTAAAAGTGAACTGAAGGGCACATCAAAGAAAGACTAATGAGATGTTTGTATTAATCTTAAACTAGCTTAAGAACAAAGAGGACCATGTTATGTTTGGCTTGTCTAGGTCCCTGATCATACTCTTGCTCAAATATTGCATCTTTTCTCTGGGCATGGTACCTCAAGGAAAAAAAGCCATGGAGATAACATTGCAGAAGTACATCTATGCTACACCAAAGCTTAGAGAGCCAAGTCACCAGAACAGATTTATTATATTTACCTTGTATTCTCTTGATGTTGAAGATAGATGGGGAAATTGCACTGAGATATTTTAAATATTTAAAAGGTTTGATAGGACAAGTAAAACAACTTAGAATTCTAGAGTTACTTTAGGACAGCAAATCATCACAGGACGTTCCACATGAGTTATCAATCAAAACTTGATATTCAGGCACGAGACCACATGACAAGGCTAAGCATTTGCAACTACCTTTAGGCAGAAGTGCCAAATCAAGGATCTGCCTTGGCCTCATGCTGAGCTCTGCAACATTACGGAAGACAATCTTCTGCCAATTGGATCAACACCACTTGACATCAAAAAATAAATGGCTGAGAACAGTGGAAATAGCAGTGACTATGGTAATAAAGACCTGTGCTCTGACACTGTTAGAAACTAACAGCCAGTACAACCAGCACAAAATATGCATCCAACTGAAAAATTGCTCAAGTGCCTGTGTAGAAAGGATAATCAAATCCAGTTAATTTCCTGCTTCCTACAAATGCTCTCAATAATAAACCAACTGAAAGGTGTTGCAGACTGTCACGTTAAACAGCAGCTGATTTCAACAACCTTTGCCATAGGTTCCAAATAAAATCAGTAAATCCAGACCATGCTGCAGCATTAGTCCAAATTGGAAAAAAAAGTAATGTAGCGTAATGCATTAGACTTGGTGCAGTATCAGTGCGCATCTTTACAAACCAATGTCAAAGGGAACATTCTCCACTTCATTCTTCACACAAAGGAATATAGAAACAGTTGTTGGAAGTCAACTATATCTGCTCTAGGTCTGTATTGCAGGGTTCTTCAGGACACCATTCCAGGCAGCTTCACCAATGACCATCTTCAATTAGTTTTATCCTTGATCAGTATTCCAGTCAAACTCCAACACCTCAGACAATGAGGCAGTCGCATGCCTGCATGCAACAGGATTCAGGCATGGATAAATAATATTTACACCACATTGGTACCAAGTAATGATTGTTTTGGATGACAGAGCAAACAGGATATTGAAGGTACAGAATGTATCCTGATTATCAAAGTCTCACTAACATCAAATATGTTTTAAATTTAACTTTGTTCTTGCTGCTAATGCTGGCAATGCCTCCACACTCTCTTGATACAGTTGTTTGGACTTAAACTGAACATTAATGTCCTGGAAAAAGAAATTGTTTCAATCTACTAGATGTTCAGATAGAACTTGATGAATGTTGCATCATTATAGATACATTTGTCAACATTTTCAGCTCTTGCCATGATTCTTTCACTTGTTCAATCACAGAATGCTTTGAGAAATGGGACTTGCATTGATAGCTAGCTGCTGGACAAGTACAAAACAGTCATTTATCATCCCTTTGATCCAATTGCTTATCTTGTATTAACGCTTCATTCTGAACATGCTGAAGGTTGAAATCTGATACATTGGCTCACAGGTTCTCTGACAAGCACCATATCTGCACTTGAAACAATTCTGTTGTATTGTGTCCTTTGTTCAAATTATTCATGAATGTCTAGTTATAAGATCCTGTAGTGATTGTAGTGATTTTTTTAAAATTCATAATTCAAAACATTTGGTGTAAAGACAAAGCAACAATCACAGCTGAAACAGAAAAGTGATTGGCTTACAGCTTAGGAGAACAAGCTGCTGAATTACTGATCAGGTGTGCATCTGAATTTTTAAATCAGCTTCTATTTTCTGTTATTCCTTGGGGAAGTACATTAAAAATCCATATGACCTTCATTTAAGTATATGTGAGCTTGCTAAGGAGTTGTCACAAATACACAATGACTGAAGTCAGTAACCAAAATGAACTACAAGCCAATGTCACCATCAGAATATTTCTATAGCTTTTGCATGCAGTTCAATTATTGTAATGATTATTTTTTTCCAAAAGGAAATGAATTGTTTTGATTGTAGAATGAAGGAAAAATTGGGTTTTGTGCATCTATGTTGCCTGGTTAGTTATATGATCTTTATTTTTCTTTTGTTAACTAAGATAGAAAATTGCATTTATATAGCACCTCTCACAGAATATTCCAAAGTGCATAAACCCAGCAGCTGTCATACAGACTACTTGGGTTATGATGTCCACAAAACCAGTAGATATCAAAGTCAAAATAAAGAAGGACAGATTTCTAAGATTGCATTTTAAAATATATTGCCACACGTAAGGATTAAATGGTAATCTGCAAAATTTATCATTACTGAAAAAATTTAAATGGAATATATAGAAAGATGTTTATGTGATGCAATATGATAAAATTAAATATGGTTTGAGTATATATTTGTGCATATCTATTAAAAATTCATTTTTTTTCCTGGGATTCTATCAGTGGTGTTTGAACTGAACCTGAGGCTGAGATCCCTGGACAAGAATTTTGCTGCTCTAGAGGTTCTTAGGAAGATATAAATGAAAAGAAACAAAAGAGAATGGGAAAAAATGATTTCAGCAACTTCTTTTTTAGTCTCTTTTCTCACACTTTAGCTCTGGTGGCAAATTCTAGATATTAATGCCAAATTAGATTTTTTTTATCAGAGCTACCAATTGCATGATCATTAATATCAGTGCACAGAAACATTTGTCTTTAGCAACAGTGATCATTCACATAAATTTACAACATTTTATGTGTGCATTCTTTAGGGAATTGCAAAGAAGTCCTATTTGTCTTTTGAGCCAAGAGCAAATCCACTGCCAGCTCTGCTGATGTATTTTTATACTGGAAATCATTTTTATTGAGGATATTGAACTATTGCTAAATCAACAAATTTAAGCTATAGCATAAAATTAGTGCAGGTACACATTGAGATTGTCCAACACCATATCACAAGTGAAAAGGGTAGAGCAACCCATTTTTCATACTTCCTGATTCTTATTTTCATCAGAGAAAATGGAAATTTGAAAAAGATTAAGGTAAATCGGTCCAGTGACTCATGTGCTGATACATCATGTTATCACAAAAACCTGAGAATGACTGTGATACCTGATAGGTTGTTGAATTAACAACAGAGTTTCATGCTACAGAACAAAAATGGTTGATGTATCTACTAGAATACTGTACTACATGCCTGTAGGTGCCAAAAGCATGAGTAATAATCATCTTCTGTAAATTTTATAATCTGCTTATAAGCTGCATAATTAATGAAAATTCATTGTTTGACGTTTATAGCATTCTGTTATGCGTCAATTCTAGTAAGTTTATAGCCTCTACTATGACTCATTCTCTCAGGGCAGGAATGTTGGAGTGACTCTATTATCAGGCCTATTTAAAGTAGAAGCATTCTTTTGAAATGAAATGGGGCTTTGTTTATCTCTGATTTAATATTAATAATTTACAATTATATCACAGAATAAATTGATATTACTTTATTAATTTTGTTTCCATTAACTTGAGCTGTTTTTCAGATTGCATTGGTGACTCAAAGACGCAGGTGAAGAATGATTCATATTGAATACCATTAACACCTTGTCAGACATGAAAGAAATATAAATTTCTATATTGCATAGTCCAAACACAGATGATTAATTTTTCAAATTCATCATTAACTTGTTTGCAGTGGAGAATCATTATAACATGCAATTGAACATTCCAAGACTACATTTTAATAAACAAACTTACCCTCTTTGCTGTGTGGCAAGACACACTACTGATTTTATAGACATTGAAGAAGTCAAGAGATACAAATGATAGAGCAAGAGATACAAATGATAGAGCAGAGAGGTGAACTTACGGCAGGATATCAGTCAAGTGTGTTGAATGGCAGAACAGCTCCAGGAGATCATTAGCTTACTTCTGCTCCAAACTTTACTGTTCTAAAGGTCAATAGACTCATGTGCAAATATTAGGGGGGAGTATAATCACCCAGAACAATTGCATTTAGGTCAGGTGAGAAGTAAAAACAAATTCATATTTAATTCACATCGTATCTAATTAGCAAAAATAGAGCAGACACTGACCTGTTTCCATGAGGTGGATAATATTTTACTGCATTCTAAGCCATAGCTTCATGCATTCAGTTTAATTTTAATGCAGGCTGTCAGTGTTTCTCAGATCTGAAGGCTGCAGTAGTTAAATAGAAGTGAGGTCAGTTGTGTGGAAAAGTTAAATGATATTCCTGCATTAGTGATGGGCCAATAACATTAGCCATTATCTTATAAAAGAACAGAGCTGGCTTGAGGGGCCAAGTGGCTTTCCTCTGTTTGTAATGCATATATTAGGCTCCTAAAGAAACTCAGGAACTGAGCAAGTGAAATATTGAAATGTGACCCGTTAAATCCCTGCCTAACTAATACTCACGTCTGGACTTTCTGCCAACTCTGACCATCAAGTTAGTCATTGAATGTGTCAAGTATCATCATCTGTCAGACATACTTTTATCAGAGTTATCAACAGGGTTTTTAGATGCTGGTCAGTTTTTGCTGCTAGGTGTTTGTTTTAATTTAGTCATTGGGCCAAACTACCAATTTCTGCGTAACAAATATCACTCCCTTTGAATAACACCATTAAAAGTGTGTTAAATAGTAAGCGTGTGGCAGCTTAGCATACATCTAATATTCAGCATCGGATATGTTCTGTGCACATGCATCTGACTAGTCAATTGTATTGAGATTGAGGGGGTTAAGAACTTCAAGGTCCTACAAATGAACATCATCAGCAGACTGCTCTGTCCAGCCATGTTGATGACGTGGCCAAGGAAGCTCACCAACATCCCTACTTCCTCAGGAGGATAACAAAGAAATCGGCATACCCCTGTTGACCATTGCTACTTTTAATTAATGCACCATAGAAAATATACCATCTAGATGTATAAGGGTTTCGTATGGCAACTGTTCTGTACGTGACCACAAGAAACTGCAGAAAGTTGTGGACACAGCTCAGCACGTTACAGAGACCAACCTCTTCCCCATGGACTCTGCCTATACTTCTAGCTGTCTCAGCAAAGCAGCCAGCATAACCGAAGCCACCACCTATATGGACATTATCTCTTCTCCTCTCTACCATTGGGCAGAAGATACATACATACCACCAGGCTCAAGGAGAGCTTCTACCCACTATTATAAGATGATTAAATAAGTCTCTTGACCTTACAAACTACCTTGTTATGATCTTGCATGTTATTGTTTACCTGCGATGCACTCTCTCTAGATGTTACACTATATTCTGCATAATTATTCTTTTACTTTGATCTAGCTCAATGCACGGTGCAATGATTTGATCTGTATGAACAGTGTGTAAGATAAGTTTTTTATGTGGCAATAATAAACCAATTCCAATACTAATTCCAATTACAAATATATGGGTCTTATGAAATAACAAGTTATTTCCTCTGTAGGCGCTAGTATTGTGGAACATACAAAGGAAATCTGGCAAGACTGTGTCTGAGTCATTGTGTGATCAGTGCAGTGGGTCAAAGGCAGAAATTAGGAAGTGAGCTTGCTGCTGGGAGTTGTAAGTAGTCCAACTGAATTGAAACCTGGCCAAGACCAGAGATGATAATCAGGGATTAGTAGTGGAGTGACAGGCAGGGAATCAAGAGCTGGTGTTGGCCAGGTTGCCATAATACTGTATGTAATGTATTTACAAGGGATATAGCTGGAATTGGGATCCCAGGTTCTGCAGGCCAGATCTGCTCTGTTAGGTGGAGAGGCTGATTGTGCAGTAGGTAGTGCTGGTTCCTCACAGCATAAGTGACCTTGATTTGATCCTAATTTCAAGCCCTGCTCGTGTGGAGTTTGTACATTCCTCCCATGATCACAAATGTGCCCTTTATATGTTTTGTATGCTTCCCACATCACTTCTGTACTGCTAATACTGATGTAGACTAGTAGCGAAAGAACTGATTTATGTGACAAGTGACACATTTCAGGAATTACGGGTAGCAGCCAATTAATGCAAACAAGAACCAATCTTCAATCTAGGATAAGGATAGCTGAATGAACACACTGTTTGCAGCAGGTGGTATGACAATGCAAAGCTAAAAGAGAGCAGATTGGGGTGCCTGGACACCCGATAAAGGTGTTTGAATATACAGAGGTTTTCTTATCAGTTGAGATGTGCACCATTGTAAATATGAGCTACTTATCAATGCCTAAATTGTTGAAGTTAAAACTGTATTTAATCGCCTGCTGTTATCTCTGCATTAAAGAGTATAAAACCTCATTGTGCCTGGAGTTCAAAGTGATTCTACTGAAAAACTTTCCAGAATATCTGCTGATTATGCGGAATAAAAAGCCTTTACATCTTCAGTTCCAATCTCCCTGTGGTTCACTTAAAGGGAAATTGGAACGGGAGATGTTCCAGGGTACAGGGTAAATTGCAGGGTACAGCAGAATAAATAAAACTGTGACATGGTATGAATCCAGTGGGTTGAATGGCCTCCTTCTGCTATAATTGTAATGAAGGTCCTCTTTTGTTAACAGTGAAGGAGTTCTTAAAATCACTGGGTCCTTAATAAGTGATTGTACCTAAAATGGTTCATGGATGCCATAAGAGATCCTTTGGTTCCAGTGCTTGGAATAACTAAGAAGCTTCATGACACTCTTTAATTTGCTCTTCCTTTGAAATTAAATTCAAGTAGGACCATGAAAACTTACTGCTTATGAGATATAATTTCCAGACAAGTAATTTACTTTCCAGATTGACCATACTATCTATAAATTTCCATGAGTCCTTTTCTCCCATTTCATTTTCAATACTGAGTAACTGATATTCTTTCTGCAATACCAGCCCAGCCCGTTCTACAGTTTGAGCAGGACAACATTGGATTCAATTTCCACCTGTGCTGCAGCACAATTCAATGTTCCTTATGTTTTATTCATTACTATCTCCCACATGTCCAGAGAAAATGCCATTCTGTGTCTAAAAAAAGTTAACCCATCTCCGCAGCTTTTCATGAAAGTGCAGTTGAATCATGGAGTGGAAAGCAGCTGCAGGTGGCTTCTCTCCCTTCCCCTTGATTGCAGTCCAGGTGTTCACACTGTGTATCCAAACAGACCCAATCTGGGAAGATTTGGATGCTCTTCTCCTTCAGCGAGTGAAAAGTTCAGAATGCATTAGTCCTTCAGTTTGATTGCCAGGGCTGAAATGTCAATTCAATTGTGCTAAAGGACTAAATGAGCATAACTGAATATTTTCTGCAAAATATCAGTTTCGAAACTTTGAGGTAAGCCGAATTTAAGTTACAGCCTTCGCTTCTGCTCTGTACCATCAACTGTCACTCAACTAGCACAAAAATTGTTACATGCAAAAAGTATGCTTAACAGCCTGCCCTTACATCTGAGGTGTTGATAGTTCCACTCAATGTTATAACATCCGCCTACAAGTTCTAATATATATATTGACTCAGAACCCAACCAGCTAACAATCTTGGTTGTTCAACTTCTATTCTTGAACTGTACTTGGTCTTTAGTAGTTGGCACAGAGGACCTGGTTTCATATAAATAAGATTAATCTGCTGATAGAAGAGCTTTGGTAAAAATGGATTAACTGATTCAATCTTCAATCAACATTCACAGAAGGACGGCCCTGTCACTTTATCAGTTTCTCCCCAATATAATAAAAACAAAAACTGATGGAAACACATAGCAGGTCAGGCGGCACCTGTGGAAAGGGAAAAAGAGTTAGTGTTTCAAGTTGATGTCCCTTTCTCAGAAGTCCCCAATGCAGTTTGAAAGATGGATCATAGGGTCTCAGTTACAAATATTCCTTCTTGGGTAAAAGGAGAAAATGTTGGAAACACATTGCAGGTATGTGGAAAAAGAAATGGAATTAATGTTTCACATCAAAGACCATTCACCTTCAAAGTGGAACTCATAGGAGCAGAAGAAGAGCAGAAGGAGAAGGGAGGTGTATCCAAGTCTGTCTGAATTTGAAGCAGATGCAGAAGACAGAGAAAGCAGCAAGGGAGATAGAGGCAAGTGAAAAGACTCCCATCAATCTTGGTGGTAGGACTCGTTCTCTCTCATTTTCCTCTTATCTTTTCCTTTTTTTCCTCTTTCCATCTCCTCTGCACCCTCCTTCCGCTAGCCTGGCTCCACTATAACTAGTACATCAGAGGCTCAGAACAAATGGCGAAGGTTAGAGCTTAAAGGACCCACTGTCTAAAATCCTGGTGAAGTGCTGGTCAGCGAGTCAGGGATTTGCATTGGGTTGCTTCTTCACTGGCTCTTGAGGCTCAGTTACCACACATCGATAAGGCAATAGAAAAGAGTGCTGGAAGTCTGGGCTCTGAAAGGGAAGGAACTTCTATCTGGGACTCCAAAGAGAAGGAATCCGGAGATAATACTAAAGTTCCCACTGAGAGGGAGTCAATATGATAAATTGTCTGACATATCATGCCCCACAATTTGAAGATTTCTGCTTTACTGTCACTCAAAATATATTTTGCTGCAAGAAAGTCTATGTAGATCAATTTTTCAATCAAATGTCCAGTGCCTGAGTTATTGCAGACCTGATATCTCATTTTTTTCTTCTTCACTGATGAGAGTAGACTTTTTACCTTGGGCACACTATTGATGAGCATTATAAGGACAACTCACAGTGACATTGCTAGTGTCCTTGTGGAAAAAACAATTTAGTGTTGTTGTTCCCATTTGATTATTGCTGCCATGTTGGAAGAGCAAAAGGAAGAGGATTATTATCTTTGCAGAATTTAGTCTTTGAAGCATGGAGTGAGAATGGGTAGCAGGGAAATTTAGAATATATATGCCCACTGCATTGCTTTAAAATAAGAACATTCCTCAATATTTGGTTTATTAATATTCACAGCAAGCAAAGAAATATATGTCAATAGTAAAAAGATTTATTTCACTAGCTATTGTAAATCTACATACTTATTGCTGTAAAGTTACTGTTTTCAACAATTTGGAGAGCATTTTATCTTGTATGCTTTTTCAGAAACTTATATCAAGTGTTCCCACTTCTCACAAGGTCTTTTTCTGCCTTATTGCTTTCAAAACTCTTGCCATGAAGACAAAAGCAATAGCAGATGCTGGAATCTACAGCAATAATAGAACAATGGGTCAAGTAACATCTGTTGGCAACGGGTGTGGGAGGTTCACCTGCAAATCTTCATCCTGGCCAATTGTATTTAGTGCTTGTGCTGAGGCCTTCTCTATATTGGTGAAACCAAGAGAAGATTAATTGTGTAATTGTAGAGCACATTTACTCTGTTTGCAGCTGTCATCTTAACATTCCTTTGCACTCCTACACTGACTTGTCTATCCCAGGCCTTCTCCACTGTTACAGAGGCCAAATGCAAAGTGGAAGAGCAATATTTCATATTCCACCTGGGTAATAAACAACCCAGGGGTATGAACATTGAATGCTCCAGTTTCAATTACCAACATGCTCAGTGCTCTTTTCCTCCCACACACTTACCAGTTCACCTACTTTTCTTCCTCCTTTTGTATAAAACTCCATCCTATCCCCTTGCCTGGTTCTATCTACCCATCATCCCCTCCCCATCCAGATGCACCTCTCACCTGTTGGCCTCTGTTCCAGCCCATACGACTAAACGTCAGCAATATTTTCTGTTTGTTTCCTATCCTGACGCAGGATCTCAATCTGAAGCATCAAATTACACTTTTTGTCTCACAGATGCTTCTTAATTGCTAAGTTATCCCAACATCCCTTTTTTGCCATTCCAGCCTTGCCTTTCCATTTCCTCAAAGTTCTGCTCTTCTGTCCTTTTCATGGTTCATATTTTGTCTTTCTGTTTCACTGGTGAGTTACATTTTAGCTGTTTTAATATCATCTCTTTATGGTGAGACTATTAGCTGAATTAGAAACAGAAATCCATTAAACCAATTGATAAAAGAAATGCACACTAAATTCTACCGGATCATCCAAACTGCCACCTTGAAGATAGATCCTTGGATGAATGAGAGTGGTGAGATTGCTTGTGTATTAGGAATTGAAGGAGATCCAAAGAAGGTGATGTGCAGTGGGATTTTAGGGGCAAAACATTAGTGGGCATGGGGACACATTCAAACATCTGCCCTATCTCAATCTTTAATGATGTTTAGTAGAGTTAGATTCTAATCAGTCTGCAGCAGTGCACACAAAGACTTCCTAACACAATGGAGTGCACACAGCCTATGACAGGGACCTCTTGGTACTAGTAATATGGGAACAGAGTCAAAAGATGTCACACAAAAGCAAACAGTTATTCAGTTGCTATATAGAAACACCAAAATAAACAATGCCATTATTTTACACCCTGCCGTTTAAGAAAAGTAAATCTTCCAAGTTACTTCATAATAGTTTGTCACTTTGATAACTTATGGAATACATTTGAGCACAAATAGACAAAAGTAATTGCTAATAAATGGATTTTAAAACATGTATGATATCAGTAGGTCTTATAACAATGCACAGGTAACTAAGTGCACTTCTTCTGGGGCAGGTACAACCTGTACAAAAAGGATAGGTTACACCTAAACCCAAAGGGGTCCAATATCCTAGTGGGCACAATTGATAGAGCTGTTAGGGAGGGTTTAAACTAATTTGGCAGGGGGATGGGAACTGGAGTGATAGGTTTGAGGAAGGGGAAAGCAGAAATAAATCAAAGATAGCGTGCAACAGAGATGATAGAAAGGACAGGCCGGAGATAATGCTTAATCTCAGCCAGTGGCACGAATTACAGGGCATTAGAGGTGTGCTGCAGTTAAAACAGAAAGCAACAAATATTGGACTGAATGTGTTATATTTGAATGCACGCAGTATAAGGAATAAAATGGATGATCTTGAAATTCAGTTACAGATTGGCAAATATGACGTTGTGGCCATCTCTGAAACTTGGCTAAAGGATGGCTGCCATTGGGAGCTGAAAATCCAAGGATATATGGTGTATCGGAAAGATAGGTTAGTAGGCAGAGGGGATAGTGCGGCTCTGTGTATAAGAAATAATATTAAATCAGTGACATAGGATTGGAAGGTGTAGAGTCTCTATGGGTTGAATTAAGAAATGACAAGGGTAAAAGGACTGTAATGGCAGCTGTATACAGTCCTTCAAACAGCAGCCGGGATATGGATTGCAAATTACATCAGGAGATAGAGAAGGGGTTTTAGAAAGGCAATGTCATGATAATCATTGGGGATTTTAACATGTGAATGGATTGGAAAAACCAGGTCAGTACTGGACCTCAAGAGAGAATTTGTAGAATGTCTAAGGGATGGCTCTTTAGAACAGCTTGTTATTGAGTCCACTAGGGGATTGGCTGTGCTGGACTGGGTGTTGTGCAATGATCCTGAGGTGACAAGACAGCTTAAGGTTAAGGAACCCTTAGGGAACAGTGATCACAATATGATTGAGTTCACATTGAAATCTGAGAGGGAAAAAAAATCCAGTTTGTCGGTATTTCAGTGGAATAAATGAAATTACAATGGCATGAGAGGAGAACTGGCCAAAGTTGACGGAAAAGGGACATCTGCAGGAAGGACAGAAGAGTAGTAATGGCTGGAGTTTCTGTGAAAAATGAGGGAAGGGCAAGACAGATATATTCCAAATTCCGAAGTCAAATCCAAAGTAAAAGCAAAAGAGAGGGCATACAAGGAAGCCGCAGCTAGTGGGAAGATAGAGGATTGGGAAACCTTTGAAATCTTGCAGAAGGATACTAAGAAGGTCATTTGGAAGGAAAAGGTGAATCATGAGAGGAGGCTAGTGACTAATATCAAAGAAGATACCAAAAGCTTTTTCTAAGTATATAAAGGATGAAAGAGAGTCAAGAGTAGATATGGGATCAACAGAAAATAGTGCTGGAGATATTGTAATGAGAGATGCAGAGATAGCAGAGAAACTGGATGCGTATTTTGCATCAGTCTTCACAGTGGAAGACATCTGCAGTATATCGGACGTTCAGGAATGTCAGGGAACTGAAGTAGGTGCATTGAAAATTATGACTGAGAAGGTGCTCAGGAAGTTTAATGGTCTGAGGGTGGATAAATCTCTGGACCCGATGGAATGCACCCTTGGGTTCTGAAGGAAATAGCTGTAGAGATTGCGGAGGCATTAATGAGTCAATAGATTCAAGAGTCGATAGGTTCTGGCATTGTACCGGATGACTGGAAAATTGCAAAGGTTACTCCGCTATTTAAGAAGGGTGGGAGGCAATAAAAAGGATACTATAGACCTGTTAGCCTGACATCAGTGGTTGGGAAGTTGTTGAAATTGATTGTTAGGGATGAGATTACAAAATACCTGGAGGCACTTGACAAGATAGGTCAAAGCCAGCATGGTTTCCTGAAAGGAAAATCCTGCCTGACAAACCTACTCCAATTCTTTGAGGAAATTACAAGCAGGGTAGACAAAGGAGATGTAGATGTAGTGTACTTGGATTTTCAGAAGGCCTTTGAAAAGGTGCCGCACATGAGGCTGCTGAGCAAGATAAGAGCTCATGGAATTGTATGGAAGTTACTAGCGTGGGCGGAGCACTGGCTGGCTGACAGAAAATAAGGGGTGGGAATAAAGGGATCCTATTCTGGCTGGCTGTCAGTTACCAATGGAGCTCCACAGGGGTCGGTGTTGGGACCACTGCTTTTTACAATATATGTCAATGATTTGGACTTTGGTATTAATGGATTTGTGGCTAAATTTGCCAATGATACAAAGATAGGTGGAGGAACGTGTAGTGTTGAGGAAACAGAGAGCCCACAGAGAGTTAGATAGTTTAGGGGGATGGGCAAAGAAGTGACAAATGAAATCAAATGTTGGAAAGTGTATGGTCATGCATTTTGGTGGAAGAAATAAATGGACAGACTATTATTTAGATGGGGAAATAATTCAAAATGCAGAGATGCAAAGGGACTTGGGAGTTCTTGTGCAGGATACCCTAAAGATTAACCTCCAGGTTGAGTCTGTTGTGAAGAATGTGAATGCAAATTTGGCATTCATTTCTGAAGGTAGAGAGTATAAGAGCAGGGATGTGATGCTGAGTCTCTATAAGGTACCCAAGAGACCACACTTGGAGTATTGTGTGTAGTTTTGGGCTCCTGATTTTAGAAAGGACATACTGACATTGGAGAGGGTCAGAGAAGATTCACGAGAATCATTCCAGGAATGAAAGGGTTACCGTATGAGGAACATCTGGCAGCTCTTGGGCTGTATTCCCTGGAGTACAGGAGAATGAGGGGAGATCTCATAGAAATATTCCAAATGTTAAAAGGCTTGAACAGATTAGATATGGCAAAGTTATTTCCCATGGCAGGGGAGTCTAGGACAAGAGGGCATGACTTCTGGATTGAAGGACGTCCATTTTGAACTGAGATGTGGAGAAATTACTTTAGTCAGAGAGTGGTAAATCTGTGGAATTTGTTGCCAGAATCAGCTATGGAGGCCAAGTCATTGAGTGTACTGAAGGCAGAGATAGATAGGTTCTTGATAAGCCAGGGCTAATATTTTATGGTCTTATATATAATATACAACCTTGTAGCTACCTCTAGGGAGATGAATCTCAGGGTTGTATGGTATATACATACTTTGATAAAAGATGCTCTTTGGAACTTATAGTTTCATGATGCTGTCAGTTAGAGGTATAGCAGTCATATATGCAGAGAAAGAATCCATAATGAAGTGAAATAATATCTAGATCTTCTGATTTGGGTGTTAGTTGGGAGTAATTATTTACAAACGTTTGTACCAGAATAATTTCCTTTCCAAATCATACATGGAAGCTTGAGATGAATCATACCTGAAAGCTAGCACTTCTGACAGTATATTAGTGCAGTATTAACTTTTTCCCTTTTAAATTATGAAATTAGGAATTTTACCCTAAATACTGGGAAGCTACATTAATATTAATCTGGATTCAGATCAGGCTAAAGGATGTTTATTTTATTTTTAAAAAATTTATTTACAGATGCAACACAGAATGGTCCCCCCCGGACCTTTCAGCTCTGCTGCCCAGTAATCCCTGATTTAACCCGAGCCTGATCAGAAGACAATTTACGATGAGCAATTAACCTATTAACTTGTATGTCTTTGGACTGTGGGAGGAAACTGGAGCACCTGTAGAGAAAACCAACACATTTCTGAGGGAGGACATACAAACACTTTACAGAGGGTGCCAGGATTGGACTCTGAACTCCGGTGCCCCGAGCTGTAATAGCGTCACACTAACTGCTAAGCTACTGTGGCACAGCGTTGTTTCTCATTGTTACTCATCAGTAAGTGAATACTTCATTGATCACCAATACTGTTAGAAACTTATTGTTAGTTACAGATTTTATGGATCCAAAAGCACAACACATTTGGTGGAACTTGATTTCTAGATTGCCAATGCAGAAACTACTTTGCCCCTAGAATGGCTCAGTAGCTAAATTAGTTGCTCAAGGCTTTGGAGTCAGAATTGGACTGTGAACATTTTAATTTTAATTTGTAGTCAAGAATCTTTGACTGAACCAGAATTATATCTTCAGCCATCTTTTTCAGGAAGTCTGGTGTTTTTTACTAGGGTACCTAGGTTCTGTTCCAGATTCTGATCCAAATTCAAATTTGTTCATTGTCATATGCACCAGAGAGTAATGAAATTCCTTACATATCAAAGAGTAAATAAGCATATATGATTCCACTGATTCGAGCATCCCAATCAGTGCAGGAGCAGGTCACAGCAATGAGATTTCTCACAGGTCGGTGACGCTTTCTTAATAGTACAGAGGAGACAAGCGGGGCGGCCGTTGTTGGGAGCATGCCAGTGGTGACAGCAGGAGTGACAGGCTTTGGTTGAAGGGAGGCTTCAGCTCGAAAGAGGCGCTAGCTCTGGGTAAGTTTCTGTTAAGTTTCCCTTTTTTTTCCTCTTACTATACCCAGTGTAGTAAATAGCTGTTGTTTGTTCTTCATACTGGATTTTGGAGCCCTGGGAGACCCAAAGTCTCCCAGGGGACTACATCTGTATGAAGTGCATCCAGCTGCAGCTCCTTGAAGACCTGTTAGGGATCTGGAGCAGCAGCTGGATGACCTTCATCTTGTATGGGAGAAATGTGGAGTTAATCAATCAGGGTTAGAGGGAAGTAGTCACACCAAATTTGCAGGAGGCGAGTAGCTAGGTGACTGTCAGGAGAAATGGAAATGTAAATAGGCAGTTAGTGCAAAGCACCCCTGTGACATTCTCCTCAATAATAAGTATACCGCTTTGGATATTGTTGTGGGGGATGACTTCCCAGGGAATGCCACAGAGACCAGGTGAATGGCTTTGAACATGGGTCTGTGGTGCAGAAGGGAAAAAGGGAGAAGAGGGGAGCAGCAGTGACTGGGGACTCGAGGGAACAAACGGAAAAATTCTGTGGATGTAAATGTGACACCTGAATAGTAAGATGCCTTCCAGGTGCCAGGGTCAGGGATGTCTCAGATAACATCCGCAGCATTTTGGAGGCAGAGGGAGAGCAGCCAGATATCTTAGTATATATTGGTACTGATGACATAGGAAGGAAAAGTAAAGAGATCCTGTAAAGATAACTTAGAGGGTTAGGCAGAAAGTTGAGAAACAGGACCTCCAGGGTAGTAATTTCTGGATTGCTGCCTATGCAACACACCACTGAAGGTAGAAACAGGATGATTTGGCAGATAAATGTGTGGCTGAGAAACTGGTCCGGGGGCAGGGCTTCAGGTTCTTGGATCACTGGTATCTCTTCTGGGGGATGTATGACCTGTACAAAAGTGACAGTTTGCACCTGAACCCGAGGGAGACCAATAATCTTGTGGACAGGTTTTTTAGAGCTATTGGCAAGGATTTAAACTAATTTGGCAGGGTTGTGGGAAACAGAGTGAAGGGACGCAGGATAGGACAGATGGTAAAAACCAAAGATAGCATACATTCAGATTGTTAGGAAAGGCAGGCAAGTGATAGGACAAAATTGCAACCAGCAGGGTAGGTATCAGTGCATCAAAAATGCAGAATCAAAAAGGGTAGCAAATACAGTAATCAAAATGTTATATTTCAATCCATGGAGTATGAGAAATAAGGTGGATGACCTTGTTGCACTTTTACAGATTTTCATGTATGATGTGGCCATCACTGAATATGGCTGAAGGATGGTTGTAGTTGGGAGCTGAATGTCCAAGGTTACACATTGTATTGGAAGGACAGGAAAGTAGGCGGAGAGGGTGGCATGGCTTTGCTGGTAAAGAATGACATCAAATCAGTAGAAAGTTGTGACATAGGATCAGAAGATGTTGAATTCTTGTGGGTTGAGTTAAGAAACTGCAAGGGTAAAAGGACCCTGATGGCAGTTATATACAGATCATAAGTCACCAGAACCAGATGAACTGCATCCTAGGGGTCTAAAAGAGGTAGCAGTATAGATTGTGGAGACATTAGCAATAATCTCTCAAAAAATCATTGGACTCTGACATGGTGCCAGAGGACTGGAAAATTGCAGATGTTTCTCCATTCTTTAAGAAAGGAGGAAGGCAGCAGAAAGGAAATTATAGAGCAGTTAGCCTGAACTCAGTGGTTGGGAAGATAATGGAATTAAGTTTTAAGGATTAGGTTATGTAGTACTTGATGACAGAGGACAAAATCAGCATGGTTTCCTTAAGGGAAAATCTTATCTGATGAACCTGTTTGTATTCTTTGAGGAGATTACAAGTAGGATAGATAAGGGAGATGCAGTGGATGTTGTATACTTGGACTTCCAGAAAGCCTTTGACAAGGTGCCACACCTGAGGCTGCTTCCGAAGTTAACAGACCATGGTATTACAAGAAAGTTACGGGCATCAATAGAGCATTGACTGGTTGGTAGGAGGCAGCAAGTGGGAATAAAAGGATACTTTTCTGGTTGGCTACCAGTGAATAGTGGTGTTCCGCAGGGGTCAGTGTTGGGACCGCTTCTTTTTATACTGTATATCAATGATTTGGATAATGGAATAGATGGCTTTGTTGCTAAGTTTGCAGATGATACGAAGATTAGTGGAGGGGCAGGTAGTGTTGAGTAAACAGGGAGGCTGCAGATGGACTTAGATTAGGAGAATGGGCAGGAAAGTGGTAAGTGCAATACAATGTTGGAAAAAGCATGTTCATGCACTTTGGTTGTAGAAATAAATGTGCAGACTATTTTCAAAATGGGGAGATAATGCACTAATCTGAGATGCAAAGGGGTTTGGGAGCCCTTATGCAGAACACCTTAAAGGTTAACTTGCAGGTTGAGTCTGTGGTGTGGAAGGTAAATGCAATGTTAGCATTTATTTGAAGAGGTCGACGGTACAAGAACAGGGCTGTGATACTGAGGCTTTATAAAGCACTGGGGAGATCTCACCCTGAGAATTGACAGCAGTTTCCGGCTCCACATCTAAGAAAAAAAGTGCTGACATTGGAGAGGTTTCAGAAGAGATTCACAAGGATGATTCTGGGAATGAAAGGGTTATTATATGAGGAAAGTTTGATAGCTCCAGGTCTGTACTCACTGGAATTTAGAAGGATGAGGGGGGGGGGGATCTCATTGAAACCTCTTGAATGTTGAAAGGCCTAGAAAGTGTAGATGTGGAAAGGATGTTTCCCACGATGGGGGAGTCTAGGATAAGAGTGCACAGCCTCACGATAGAGGGGTGTCCATTTATACAGAGATGAGTAGGAACCTCTGTAACCAGAGGGTGGTAAATTTGTGGACTTTGTTACCACAGGCAGCTGTGGAGGCCAGGTTATTGGGTATATTTAAGGCAGAGCTTAATAGGTTCTTGGTTGGACACTGGATCAACAGTTAAGGGGAGAATGCCGGGGAGTGGGGCTGAGGAGGGGAAAAATAGATCAGCGATGACTGAATAGCAGTGCAGATTCTTTCAGCCAAATGGCCTAATTCTGCTCCTATCTTCTTATGACAACTATAAAAATGTAATTGAACTGTACTATATACAAGAAAAATTGCTGCATTTCACTGAAGATGGTTTGATATGAAGTAGCTCCCATTAATGTATATCCATGTGGAGTTGCAAATATTTTACCAGTTTGACCTTTCTGAAGAAAATTACTGCTTGAGTATTTTCTGCTCTGCACAAATACACACAGCTATGAAGCTATGAGCCATTGCCCTGAAATTCATTTTGTGCCATAAACGACATTGATAATTACTAGTGTATTATGAGTGCTCTGCATGCAGACTGCTTAACCTGCCAAGGAGCAGAAGTTAGCTTACTGTGCAGAAGTGGCTTTGAGTATGAGGTTGGAGAAGTGGGGTGGGGGGGGGGGGGCTGGAGAGAGTGGAGAGCATCCAGAATACAAAAATGTGTTAAGATCAAAAGATACACTGTAGGGGCAGAATTAGAACATTCAGCCAATCAAGTATGTTCATTCATTCTATTATTCTACCCCTCAACCCCATTCTCCTGCCTTCTTCCCATAACCTTTGGCAGCTTTATTAATCTGGGAACTGTCCACCTCCACTTTAAATATCCCCAATGACTTGGACTCACTCTACTGCCAGCTGTGGTAATGAATTCCACAAATTCACCTGCCTCTGGTTCAAGAAATTTCACCTTGTCTTTGTTCTAAAGGGTTGTCCTCTATTCTGAGGCTGTGTCCTCTGGCCCTAGACTCACCCACTATAGGGAACATCCTCTCCACATCCTAAGCCTACCTAAACCTTTCAATATTAGATAGGTTTCAATGAGATCCCCCTTCATTCTTCTAAACTCCAGTGAGTACCGGACTAGACCCATCAATCTTTCCTCATATATAAACTCTTTCTTTCCTGGGATCATTCCCATGAACCTAGTCTGAATCCTCTCCAATGCCAGCACATCCTTTCTTAGATAATGGGTTTAAAACTGCTCATCATATTCCAAGTGCAGCCTGACCAATGCCTTGAGCATTACAGGCTTTGCTTTTATATTCTTCTTTTGCATTTTACACCACTGGCAGATAGGGCAGTAATGAAGGTCCTGCATCTCTACCAGCATTCATGGCTTCCTTCATCATATTAGTAGCTTCCTCTCGGTTCACTGTCAGTCATGCAAGCCCCTGGTTGAGACTCAGGAATATCATCACAAACAGATGTAGAAAGATTCAACATTGCTGTTCTTATCGTAGTTTGGTTAGACCAGTCAGAGTTGTTATTCCTGAGCTGAACCCCAGAACCTGGAGGATCAGTGGACCATTCTTATTCTGGCCTCTAAACTTTGACCTGTTTGGGATGGATGATCTTTCCAACAGTCAAAGCATAAAGCCCTGACTCCAGCCAATAGAGCTTTCTGGGTCATTAAGGCATGCAAGCCTCCAATCCATGACAAGGTTGTGGTCCTTTTAGAGGTTTTAAATTCTAGTCCTCTTGAAATGAATGTTAAAATTGCATTTGCCTTCCTTACTATCAATTCAATCTGGAAGTTAACATTTAGAGAATCATGAATTTTGACTCCCAAGTCCTTTTGCTCCACTGATTTCTGAAATTGGTCCTGTTTAGAAAGTAGTCTATGCTTCAAAAATAGTAATTGCATGTAAGTGCAATTATGAAGAAAGCACAGCAGTGCCTCTACTTCCTTAGGAGTTTGCAAAGATTCAGCGTTACATCTAAAACTTTGAAAAATTTCTATAGATGTGTAGTGGAGATAACATTGACTGGCTGCATCACAGTCTGGTATGGAAACACCAATGCTCTTGAACTGGAAAATCCTACAGAAGTAGTGGGTATATCTCAGTTCATCACAGGTAAAGCCCTACCCAACATTGAGCACATCTACATTAAATGCTGTTGCAGAGAAGCAGCATTCATCATCAAGGACCCCCACCACTCAGGACATGCTCTCTTCTCGCTGCTGACAGATGGTACAGGTACATCAGAAATCACACTACCTAGTTCAGGGACATTTATTACCCCTCAGCCATCAGGCTCTTGAACTAAAGTGGATAACTTCATTCAACTGCATTTGCCCAATTATTGAAATGTTCCCATAATCAAATGAATCAGTTTCAAGAACTCTTTATCTCACATTCTTGACATTATCATTATTTCTTTCTCATGGTATTTGTACAGTTATTGTCTTTTGCATGTTATTTGAATGTCTAAGTTGGTGCAGTCTCTCCTTGATTCTGTTATGATTATTATTCTATTTTTTTTATTATGTCCAAAAGGAAATTAATCTTGAGGTGGTATGTGGTGACATTTATGTACTTTGATAATAAACTTACTTTACTTTGAATTTTCAACATGTTTTGAAGTAACCAAATAGTTCATCTGATAAATATTCACACCAATCTGAGAAATGTGTAACAATATAAATATGAACTGCATGGGTGGAAAACAACTAGGCTATCATTTCTTGTCATCCACAATCATAGATAAGAATGTTATACCCATGCTCAGGGAAGTAAATATAAACAGCCAGTTTTGTGGAGGACAGAATCGCCAGAAAGCTGCCTGCAGCACCCTTACCTTCATTGCGCCAAGCAGAGTTTATTTGTTATTGATTTGTTAGCAGATGTTCCTTAATTACAGCTGTCTGCCCAAACCCATCATCATTTTCAAACTGCAGATCTCGCTCAGTCACACCTCGTTCATTTGCTCAGCTCATTGCCATGAAGGATAAAGGTGAAACAAGACATTGGTAAACCTTTGAGATCATTTACACCAATATGGCTTCCACATTCAAATTCTCTCCCAGATGTTTATCTAGTTCTGTAGTAACTTTGCCTATATAAGTAAACAAATCTAACTAGTTTAACCATATGTTGGTCATACCTGTGCTATCTTTAGTGATGGGCAATAACTCTGCATTATTGACAGGGAGGCTAAAATCTTTGCCCTGTCATGTGATAATCTGCAGGTTGCAATCATCATCTTCCAATACTGCATTGAAGACAGTCACTTTGCTTTGTAACTCTGCTACCAAAAATGATTAAATTCATTGCTGCAAGTTCAGTGCTGCCTAGAGCAAATACTAATGTAATAATGACAAGAGATTCTAATAGTAGTGTTCATTTTCAATGATTCTACACAGTTTGTTACTGTCACATGAATTTAGGTTCAGTGAACCCTTGAACTCTGAATTCATACAGAACATAAACGCAAGAGATTCTGCAGATAATGGAAATCCAGAGTAACACACACAAAATGCTGGAGCAACTCATCAGGCCAGACAGTATCTTTGGAAAGGAATAAAGAGTCAATGTTTCAGACCCAGACCCGTCATCAGGATTGGGAAGGGAGAAAGAAACCAGAATAAGAAGGTGTAAGGTAACAGCTGAAGCCAGATGAGGAGGAAGGTAGGTAGGTGGGGGAGGGTGGATGGCAAGAAGCTGAGAGGTGATATAGGTGGAGAAAGTAAAGGATTGAAGAAGAAAGAATCTAATAGGAGAGGAGAGTGGACCATGGGAGAAAGGGGAGGAGGAAGCACCAAAGGGAGGTGAGGACAAGAGAAGGGGTAGATATTATATTTTCAGAGAGAGTACAGTGCAGTTAGAGAATAAAAGTGTTGGCACAGTAGTCCATCTTAACATACAAGGGTACTATTCAATAGTCATATAATAGTGGGAAAGAAGCTGTCCTTGAGCTTGGGAGTTTTGCCTCTTCTTCCCAATGAAGGGGGAAGAGAGAATGTCTATGTTATCTGGGGCCTTGGTTATCTTGGCTACTTTCTTGAAGCAGCAAGAAGTGTATACAGAGTACATGAAGGAGAGGCTGGTTTCTGTGCAGGGCTGTATCTATAACTCTGTGGAGTTCCATGCCAACATGAGCAGAGCAATTGCCATTCAGGATGCTTTCTATGGTGCATTAATAAAAATGGGTGAGGGTCAAAGAGGACATCCTCCAAAGAAAGTAGAGGTGATGGCAAGCTTTCTTGACCAAGGCGTGGATGGGCGATTGGTAATGTTCATTCCTAGGAAACTAAAAAACTTTAAAATATTTTGCTGGGAGAAGCGAAGTAGACTCTCTACAGAATATCTGATGTATTGAATGAAATATGACAGGGAGAAAGTAAAGTCTGACATAGCAGCATGTGGGGGGAGGGGTGGTGGCTACTGCACAGAACCAAAAGAAGCTGCAGAGAGTTGTAAATTTAGTCAGCTTCATCTTGGGTATAAGCCTACAAAGTACCCAGGACATCTTAAGGGAGCAGTGTCTCAGAAAGGCAGCGTTCATTATTAAGGACCTCCTGCATCCAGGGCATGCCCTTTTCTCACTGTTACCATCAGGTAGGAGACACAGAAACCTGAAGGCACACACTCAGTGATTCAGGAATAGCTTCTTCCCTTCTGCCGTCCAATTCCTAAATGGACATTGAACCCGTGAGCACTACCTCACTTTTAAAATATATGTTATTTTTGTTTTTTGCCCGATTTTTAATCTATTTAATGTACGTATAGTGTAATCAATTTACTTATTTATTATTATTATTTTATTTATTTAACTTCTTCGTCTATATTATGCATTACATTGAACTGCTGCTGCAAAGTTATCAAAGTTCACGACACATGCCAATGATAATAAACCTGATTCTGATTCAGATTCTGATTCACTGGATTAAAGGAAATTACAGTGGTATGAGAGGGGAGTTGGCCAAAGTAAATTGGAAGGATTTGCTGTCAGGGATGACAATAGATTTGCAATGGTGAGGGTTTCTGGGAAAATGAGGAAGGTGCAGGATAGATGTATTCCAAGAACAAAGAAATACTCAAACAGCAAAATTGTAAAACCATGGCTGACAAGGGAAATCAATGCTAACATAAAAGCAAAAGAAAGAGCATACTACAAAGCAAAAATTAATGGGAAGACAGAGGATTGGGAAGCTTTTAAAAACCTACAGAGAGCAACTAAGAGTATTATTAGGAAAGAAAAGATGAAATATTAAAGCAAGCTAGAAACCGATATCAAAGTGGATAGTAAAGGCCTTTTCAAGTATGTAAATAATAAAAGAAAGATGATACTGGACATAGGACTGCTAGAAAATGAGACCGGATAAATAATAACAGGGGACAAGGAAATGGTAGATGAGCTAAATATGTATTTTGCTTCACTCTTCACTGTGGAAGACACTAGCAGTGTGCCAGATGTTGAAGGGTGTGAGGGAAGAGAAGTGAGTGCAGTTGCTATTACAAGGGACAAGGTGCTCACAAAGCTGAAAGCCCCAAGGGTTCTTAAGTCACCTGGAGCAGATGAATACACTACAGGGTTCTGAAAGAGGTAGTAGTAGAGATTATGGAGGCATTACTAATGATCTTTTCTCCTTGGAGCGATGGAGGATGAGGGGTGACCTGATAGAGGTGTATAAGATGATGAGAGGCATTGATAGTGTGGATAGTCAGAGGCTTTTTCCCCAGGGCTGAAATGGTTGCCACAAGAGGACACAGGGTTAAGGTGATGGAGAGTAGGTACAGAGGAGATGTCAGGGGTAAGTTTTTTACTCAGAGAGTGGTGAGTGTGTGGAATGGGCTGCCCAGCAACGGTGGTGGAAACGGATACGATAGGGTCTTTTAAGAGACTTTTGGATAGGTACATGGAGCTTAGAAAAATAGAGGGCTATGGGTAAGTCTAGTAATTTCTAAGGTGCGGACATGTTCGGCACAACTTTGTGGGCTGAGGGGCCTGTATTGTGCTGTAGGTTTTTCATGTTTCTTAAAAATCATTGGACTCTGGTATGGTGCCAGAGGACGGAAAAATTGCAAATGCCTCTCCACTCTTTAATAAAGGAAGAAGGCAGCAGAAAGGAAATTATAGACCAGTTAGCCTGACCACAGTGATTAGGAAGATGTTGGAGACAATTTTTTGGAATGAGGCTATGGAGTACTTGGTGACACAGGACAAGATAGAACAAAGTCAGTTTGGTTTCCTTAAGGGAAAGTCTTGCCTGATGAACCGGTTGGAATTCTTGGAGGAGATTACATGTAGGACAGATAAAGGGGATGTAGTGGACGTTGTATATTTGGACTTTCAGAAGGCCTTTGACAAGGTGCCACATGTGAGGCTGCTTACCAAGTTTAGAGCCCATGGCATTACAAAAAAAATTGCTGCCATGGTTAGAGCATTGGCTGATTGGTAGGAGGCAGCAAGTGGAAATAAAAGGATCCTTTTCTAGTTGGCTGCCAGTGACTAGTGGTGTTCCACAGGAGCCGGTATTGAGACTGCTTCTTTTTATACTGTATATAAATGATTTAGATGATGGAATAGATGGCTTTGTTGCCAAGTTTGCAGATGGTACCAAGCTTGGTGGAGGGGCAGGTAGTGTTGAAGAATAGGTGGGCAGCAGAAGAAATTAGACAGATTAAGATAATGGGCAAGAAAGTGGCAAATGAAATATAATGTGGGAAAATGCATGGTGATGCACTTTGGTGGTAGAAATAAATGTACAGGCTATTTTTGAAACAGGGAGAAAATCCACAATTCTGAGATGCAAAGGGACTTGTGAGTCCTTGTGCAGAACACCCTGACGGTTAACTTGCAGGTTGAGTCAGTGGTGAGGAAGGCAAATGCAATGTTAGCATCCATTTCAAGAGGTCTCGAATACAAAAGCAGGGATGTGATGCTGAGGCTTTATAAGGCACTGGTAAGACCTCGCCTTAAGTACTCTGCACTGTTCTGGGATCCTCAACTAAGAAAAGATGTGTAGGCCTTGGAAAAGGTTCAGGGGAGGTTGACATGGATGATTCCAGAAATGAAAGTGTTCTCATACAAAGAACATTTGATGCCTCTGGGTTGGTATACACTCTGCAATGTAGAAGGACGAGGGGGAATCTCATTGAAACCATTTGAATGTTGAAAGGCCTCAAAAGAGTAGATGTGAAAAGGATGTAGGTGTCTTGGACAGGAGAGCACAGCCTCAGAGTAGAGGGGCGTCCACTTAAAACAAAGATGCAGAGAAATTTCTTTAGCCCAGAATAATTTGTTACTACAGGTAGCTATGGAGGCCAGGTCATTGAGCATATTTAAGACAGTGCTTGATAGGTTCTTGATTGGATACGGCATCAAAGGTTACTGCAAGTGGGGCTAAGGAGGGAAAAAAAGGATCGGCCATGATTGAATGGTGGAGCTGACTCGATGGGCCATATGGCCTAATTCTGCTCCTATGTCTTATTGTCTTAATATAACAACTTCTAATGGCAGTTGTATGACATTCATAAGTTCTTGTACTAATTTGTCATTCTTGATTGGTGTTGCTATAGCCATGACATCCTCTTTGTCTCCAAAATGTCCCAAAGTATGTCAAGAATCATTGCAGATATTAACTGATCTCCGTTATGCTGACTTGCAGGCTTCCCAATGCAGGTACACTTCCCATTTCTACCTCCTACCCAAGTCTCCCATCCACTGCCATGAACCTCATAGTTCCCACACCCCGCACTTCCCATTTCTACCTCCTACCCAAGATCCACAAACCTGCCTGTTCTGGTGGACCCATGTCTCAGCTTGCTTCTGCTCCACCGAACTCATTTCTGCATACCTCGACACTGTTTTATTCCCTCTTGTTCAATCCCTTCCCAACTACGTTCATGACACTTCTCATGCTCGGAATTTTTTCAATGATTTTAAGTTCCCTGGCCCCCACCTCCTCACTTTCACCATGGACGTCCAGTTCCTATATACCTCCATCCCCCACCAGGAAGGTCTCAAAGCTCTCCGCTTCTTTTTGGATTCCAGACCTAACCAATTCCCCTCTACCACCACTCTCCTCTGTCTAGCGGAATTAGTCCTTACTCTTAATAATTTCTCCTTTGGCTCCTCTGACTTCCTTCAAACCAAAGGTGTAGCCATGGGCACGAGTATTGGTCTCAGCTATGCCTGCCTTTTTGTTGGCTTTGTGGAACAGTCCATGTTCCAAGCCTATATGGGTATCCATCCCCCACTTTTCCTTCACTACATCGATGACTGCATTGGCGCTGCTTCCTGCACGCAAGCTGAGCTCGTTGACTTCATTAACTTTGCCTCCGACTTTTACCTTGCCCTCAAATTTACCTGGTCCATTTCTGACCCCTTTCTCAATTTTTCTGTCACTATCTCTGGAGACGGCTTATCTACTGATATCTACTATAAGCCTACAGACTCTCACAGATACCTGGACTATTCCTCTTCCCACCCTGTCTCTTGCAAAAATGCCATCCCCTTCTCACAATTCCTCCTTCTCCGCTGCATCTGCTCTCAGAATAAGGCTTTTCATTCCAGGATGAAGGAGATGTCCTTGTTTGTTAAAGAAAGGGGCTTCCCTTCCTCCACGATCAACTCTGCTCTCAAATGCATCTCTCCCATTTCACGCACATCTGCTTTCACCCCATCCTCCCACCACCCCACTAGGGATAGTGTTCCCTTTGTCCTCACCTACCACCCCACCAGCCTCTGGGTCCAACGTATAATTCTCCGTAACTTCCGCCACCTCCAACGGGATCCCACTACCAAGCACATCTTTCCCTCCCCCTCCTTTCTGCTTTCAGCAGGGATTGCTCCCTATGTGACTCTCTTGTCCACTCGTTCCCCCCATCCCTTCCCACTGATCTCCCTCCCGGCACTTATCCTTGTAAGCAGAACAAGTGCAACACTTGCCCTTACACTTCCTCCCTCACCACCATTCAGGGTCCCACACAGTCCTTCCAGGTGAAGCGACACTTCACCTGTGAGTCGGCTGGTGTGATATACTGCGTCTGGTGCTCCCGGTGTGGCCTTCTATATATTGGTGAGACCTGACAGACTGGGAGACAGTTTCGCTGAACACCTATGCTCTGTCCGCCAGAGAAAGCAGGATCTCCCAGTGCCCATACATTTAATTCCACATCCCTCTGCCATTCTGATATATCAATCCATGGCCTCCTCTATTATCAACGTGAAACCACACTCAGGTTGGAGAAACAACACCTTATATTCCGTTTGGATAGCCTCAAACCTGATGTCATGAACATTGATTTCTCTAACTTCTGTTAATGGCCCCCTCCCTTTCTTACCTATTCCCCCCCCTTTTTTTTCTCTCTGTCCCTCTCACAATCACTCCTTGCCTGCTCTCTATCTTCCTCTGGTGCTCCCCTCCCCCTTTCTTTCTCCCTAGGCATCCCATCCCATGATCCTTTCCCTTCTCCAGCTGTGTATCCGTTTTGCCAATCAGCTTTCCAGCTCTTAGCTTCATCTCTCCCCTTCCTGTCTTCTCTTATAATTTCGGATTTCCCCCTCCACCTTTCAAATCTCTTACTATCTCTTCTTTCAGTTAGCCCTGATGAAGGGTCTCAGCCCAAAACATCGACTATACTTCTTCCTATAGATGCTGCCTGGCCTGCTGCATTCCACCAGCATTTTGTGTGTGTGTTGTTTGAACTTCCAGTATCTGCAGATTTTTTCGTGTTTGCAGTATACTTTGCCGCCTTTAAAGTTTGGAAAGTTTTCAGTTGTTCTTCATTATGAGTCTTAGGGTCACCTGAGAGCTTGCTGCCCTTCAGCAGATTGTTAGGCGGTTGAGCAATTTCAGCATAAGAATCGACCCATGTTCTGTTGTAGTTGCTGAAACCCAGAGATGACTGGAGCTTCTGAACTGTTGTAGGAGTCTTTGCAGACTAAATTGCTTTTGCACAATTCTCAGTGATTTCCTGCTTACCTTGGGAAGTTTTCTATCCCAAGTAAATTACTTCCTCTTGTGCAATGTTGCCTTATCTAGATTTGCTTTGTGTCCTTTGGAGGATAGATAATTGAGTAAGTAAAGCACATCATGTTCATGCTGGTCTGCAGCTTCCGATGCAATCAGGACATCATCCACATAATGTATGACTGTTGAAACAATTGCTAGTAAATCCCTCAGGTGTTGTCTTATAGACATGTGATAGACTGTGAGACTGCTGCAGAGCCCTTGTTGTAGCATTGTCCACTGGTATTGTTCTTTCTTTATCAATCTTTTTATTAATTTAAAAAAGTACATATATACAAGAGGAGAATTACCTCAAATATCTATATCGATAACAATTCATATACAAGGTAAAATAAACATTATCAAGATCATACATAGTATTAATCTAATAGTATATAATAAAAAATAAGATAATCAATTCTCCTCTTATTATTCCATGAAAAGAAAAAAAGATAAAGAAACTTTTGTAATTCTTATATACATAAAAATCCACTATTCTATAAAAAAAACAAAAAAAGAAAGAGAAAAAAGGGACTGAGAGTAAAAACAAGAAAAAAAGAGAAACTTTCTGATCAAATCCAAAGTTTCGAGAAAGTAACTAGAAGAACAATAAATCAAACCATATGAAAATATTGAATAAAAGGTCATCAGGTTTCTTCAAATTTAAAGGATGTATCAAATGTCCGACTTGTTATTTTCTCTAAACTTAGACAGGACATAATGGAGGTAAGCCAATAAAAAACAGTAGGTGGATTAGAGTCCTAACTGGTATTGTTAACCATCGACTGTGAAAGCCAAGCCATTCAATTGCCAGTAGTATGGACCTGAATCCATTGACCATATCAATAAAGGTAAACCACTTGGTTACTGGATCTACACCCAGCTTATCAATAGATTGATTAACAATAATTTCATCTTCAGTCCTGTGGTCTTTACTGGAGTAAGCTGTGACATGTCCATCAATCTTATTGTTTTATCTCAACACACACAAAATGCTCAATGAACTCAGCAGGTCAGGCAGCATCTACGGAAATCAATGAATAGCCATTGTTTAGGGCGAGATACTTCTTTCAGACTGGAAACAAAGGGGGAAGATGCCTAAGTAAAAGGCAGGGGGAGGGGTAGGAGGATAGCTAGAAAGCGATGGTTGAAAGCGAGTGAGTAGGAAAGGTAAAGAGCTGGAGGGGAAAAAATGTGAAAGAAGAAAGGGGATGCAGGGGGTGGGTGGGTGATAGGCAGATTCGAAAAGGTAAGAGGCCAGAGTGGGGAATAGAAGAAGAGGGGAGAGGGAGGGATTCTTTTTACTGGAAGGGGAATTCGGTATTCATGCCATCAGGTTGGAGGCTACCCAGACGGAATATAAGGTGTTGCTCCTCCACATTGAGGGTGGCCTCATTGTGGCACAAGAGGAAGCTGTGCACCAACATGTCAAAATGGGAATAGCAATTCGAATTAGAAGGTTTGTCCACTGGGAAGTTCCTCTTTTGGTGGATGGACGGAGGTGCTCAGTGAAACAGACCCCCCAATTTATGACGGGTTTCACCGATGTTAGAGGAGGTTGCATTGGGAGCACCAGACACAATCGGTGACCCCCAGCAGATTCACAGACGGAGTGTTGCCTCACCTCAAAGAACTGTTTGTGGACCTCATGGTGCCGGAGTTCTGGGTCTTGCACGAGGTTGAATGGATAGTTTGTGGATTGGACCCTGTAGTTCATGTCATGATGAGTTTCTGGTTGCTCCTCATTTGTTGCTGGTTTGGGTGATTTTGAATCAGGGCAGGCTGGCAGATAATGAACACTGAGCTGAACTGAATGTGCATGGACCTTTTTGGTCTTGTGTTTTAAATTCTGAGTTTTTGCACTTTTCCTTTGCTTGTGGGGGATTGATGTTTTTCTTTAAACAGGTTCCATGGTTTTCTTGTTTCGTAACTTTCTATGGGGACTTGGGAGAGGTCAAAGAGACCATGAGAAGGCCTTGGCAAGTAGGATGAAAGGAAAACCCCAAGGCATTCTACATACATGTGATGAACAGGAGGATGACTAAGTTGTGAACAGGAACAATGAGGGTTAAAAGATAAAACTTGTACCTGACGTTGGGGGATGTGGGGAGGTCCTTAAATTAATACTTTGTTTTGGTATTCGCCAATGACAAGGAAATTAATGTTTGTGAGGACAGTGTAACAGGCTGATACGTGGGAACACATCAATGTTAAGAAAGAGGATGTACTGGAACTTGTGCAAAACATTAGAATGGATAAGTCCCCAGGGCCAGATGTGATATACACCAGGTTACCTCAGGAAATGGGAGAAAAGATTGTTTCACCTTTGGCAATGATCTTTGTGCCATTAATGGCCACAGGAGTAGTATAAGAAGATTGGAGAGTAGCATTTTCATCTTCTGTTCAGAAAAGTGTAATAGGGATAATGCTGGTAGTTATAGACCAGTGAGTCTTATGTCAATGGTGGACAAACTATTGGAGAGGATTCTTAGGGACAGGATTTATGAGCATTTGGAGAAACTTAGGTTGATTAGGAATAGTGAGTATGGCTTTATGAGGGGCAGGTCATGCCTCACAAGCCTGGTTGAATTCTATGAAGAAGTGACGAAACAAACTGATGAAGGCAGAGTGGTGGATGTGGTGTAAATAAATTTTGGTAAAGCCTTTGACAAGGTTCCCCATGGTAGGCTATTCAGACAGTCAGGAGGCGTGCTATCCAGGGGATCATGGCTGCACGCATTCAGAATTGGCTTGCCCACAGAATGCAGAGGGTGGTATGAGATGAAGTATGTTCTGCCTGAAGGTTGGTGAGCTGTGGTATTGCGTAGGGATCTGTCTGGGACCACTCCTCTTTGCTGTTTGTGATTTTTTAATGGATGATTTGGATGAGGAAATGGAAGGGTGGGTTTAGTAAGACTAGAGATGACATGAATTTTGATGGTGTTGTGGATATTGCAGAAGGTTGCTGTAGGTTACAGCGAGACAAAGCTAGGCTGAGAAGTGGCAGATGGATTTCATTCAATCCACAACGTATGAAGTGATTCAGTTTGCAAGGTTGAACTTGAAGGCAGAATATAGGTTTAATTGCAGGACTCTTAACCATGTGGAGGAACATAGGGATATTGGCATCCATGTCCATAGATCAAAGATGCAGGATAAGTTGATAGGGTAATTAAGGCGGCATATGATGTGTTAGTTGTCATTAGTCAGGGGATTGAGTTCACAAGCCATGAGGTAATGTCGCAGCTCTATAAAACTCTGATTAGGCCACATTTGGAGTAATGTGTTCAGTTCTGGTCATCTCATTGTGAAAAGGTTGTCAAAGATTTAGAGAAGGTGCAGAGGAGATTTACCAAGTTGTTGCCTAGATTAGAGAGCATGAAGATAGATTGAGTGGCTAGGGCTTTTCTGTTTAGAGTGAAGGAGGATGAGAGGTGAAATGACAGAGGTATGAAAAGTGATGAGGCATACTGTGAATAGCCGACGTCTTTTTTGCAGGGTGGAAATGGCTTATTGAGGGGCATAGTTTTAAGATGGACAGTACTAGGGGCATTTCAAAGGTAGGTTTTAGACACAGAGAGAAAAAGATGTGTGGAATGCTCTGCCGGGGTGGTTATAGAGACAGATACATTAGGGACACCTAAAAGACTCTTAGATTAGCACATGAATGAAAGAAAAATAAAGGGCTATGTGGGAGGGAAGGGTTAGATTGATGTTAGAGTGGTTTAAAGGATTGGCACAACATTGTAGACTGAAGGGCCTGTACTCTGCTGTACTGTTCAATGTTCTATATGAGATCTTGACAAGATAAAAATATTATAGTTAATCATTTTAAAATTACTTTGATTTTTTTTTACCTTAAACTTTCATGGGGATCCTTTAATCAGAGTTTCCAAAATTCCATAGGTAGATGTACACTAGGATATATATTTATTTATTAATTTAGAGATACAGCACAGAATGGACTCTTCCAGCCCTTCAAGCCCTGCTGCCAGCCACTCACCCATTCATCTATCCATCTATCTACAGTTTCCATTTGTTTGTTTACTATTTTATTTATTGGGATACAGTAAATAAATTAATAAAATATAATGGCAACTCTATAAAGTATCACAAAGTCACTAACTTCCATATCTTAGCCCTATCTCTAACTTCCAGAGAGAAATGCTTGTGTCCATAAATTGTATTATAAAAGCAAAAAAAAACCCACAGAAACTTGAAATCTGAAATAAAAGCACAAGATGCTGAAATCATTCAGCAGGTCATAGAGTATTGGTGACTAGGGAAGCAGTTAATAGTTCTGAAAAAGAGCCCTGAACCTGAGACAGTCTCTCGTCACAGATGCTGCCGAATCGGAATACAGCCTCCAGCATTTTGGGGTTTTATTCCTTAGCTTGTGTCCTCATGGAAGAGAGAGAGAGCAGGAGAGAAGGCAAACCTTCTTGGTGATTCTGAGCATGAAAATAGTGTTGGAATGAGAGGACATAAACATTCTCTGTCACTGAGGTTGTGAACTTAAATCCTCTCTGAGGTGTCTTTGCCATAATTATTCAATCTCACTGTTTGCAAAAAAAAAATCAATGACTATATCAATATATGGCCGCATAAAGGACAAAGCATAAAGAAGGCAATGGATTGAGAAGTTACAGAAAGAATCACTTTCTCTTTGAAGACAGAGAGCAAGCCCTTTCATGGCTTCAATGTAAGTTTCAAAATTCATAGTCTACTGAAAAAAGGACTGCTGGTCAATGAATGTCATACTGAGACCAATGATCAAGAAATACCTGAAATAGAGGATACTCTATCACTCTATTTCAGCAGTATCACAAAGTTCCTCAATGGAAGGCATGAATAGTATGTGTAGCTGCTCCCTTCATTATCTATCAGCCGATAGCTCTTTCATACAGAATAGCTGCTCTGCATGCACTGCACATTGATATAATCTTAACCACCATTTAATTACTTTCTCCTTATCAGATTCTTGTTTGATATTTTAATAAACATGTTCACTCATCTTATCCAAGGTTCTCACTGATCCTATTGATGCATTATAAGAAGACTCTAATCCTGGAGTCAATCTTTGATAATCCACTAGATTAGTACAGGGATTACAGCAATGTAAAAAATCTAAAATTAGGATTACATAGTCTTGAATCAAATCAGCACTAGTTAAACAAGATGCAGCCTCTTATAGCACAAATAATGGAACAGAGACATACCCTATGTGAAACTGTGGACAACAAGCCACTTTGTAATTACACATACTAAATTGTGTTTTTTGGGAGGTATATGTAACCTCCATGTGGCAATACTGACTGTGGTCAAATGACTGCCAACTTTAACTGCAACCTTAATTTTCTGTTCTAATATTTCCTGCAAAAAAAATCTTGATCCCTCTGTCTTTTGCAAGAAGCTGTATTGGGTCAGAAAGGATTACCTCCAGAAGAGATTGTCGAAGATTATTTATTTTTCTTTGCTTTTTTGGGGCCAGATAATAATCTTAGTTTTTCCCTTCCCATTACTTCTTTCCCATTTTAAACCTTATATGAATTACAGGATCCCTGTGCAATGGGTAAGAATCCAAGATTGCTGCCAGTTTGGTACAGCTGGGCTAGCACTGTGCTTTTGGAGATAATTGACACCTTGAAGCAGTGTGGAAATTAAAACAGCCTGGACCTCAGTCCCACTCACATGTAAAAGACCTGTGGACTAGTTTGCATTTCATCAACATCCAATCATGCACAAATGTGTAATAGATTCTGTTTTCCAACTATGAACAAATTAACTGCTGATTGTAATTGTGAGTATCTTCACTTGTCAACAATATTAGGTTCTCTCTCCAAAAGGAGAAACAAATGAAACTGTGAGGGTGAGGAGAAGACAAAGATATGAAAAAGGGTGGGCGAAAACTCACATGGAGTATGAACATCAGTATTGAACCTGTTCATTTGAATGGTCTGATAATCTAACTGCCAAATAATTAAAAAAGTGATATGAAAACATTATTAAAACTCTTGCCAACAAAAAATACTTTGCCATTGAATAATTTAAAACATTCAAATGAAGAATCTTTGTAGGGGAGTTATGAGCTCTGGAGAAAAGGGAGGAAAGTGGATCTGAGGCCAAAATCAGATCACCAAGGTTCTGATGCAGTGTTTGGACTCAAAACATTGACATTTCCCTTCCTCCCCTGCACAGATGTTCATCTATCAGATTAATGCCTCAGGTCAGCCATAATCTTACAGAGTGGTGGAGCAATGTTGGCCCACTGCTGTTCCAGTTTCTTCCGTTATCACATGCTCCCAGTGTTGTAAATTTGGATTTGTGCTGCAGTAGTTCAGGTTTTTCCATTACAAGCAAAATTCAATATATAAAATCCTATTTTTTTCTCCAAATCAAGTAGCACATTTTCAGTGGAGCATACCGGAGGTGCGTTCCCTGTGAGCAACTATTAAAATAGTCTTTCTAAGTTGGGTAACATTTCCTTCTTTGCCCGCATCTTTTTCCAGGTGTACAAGTAGAAGAAGCTAATGCTTCTACTGCTTTCAGCCTGCTGCTTTACCTTGCCTTGTGTCAATTTTGTAAACAACCGTCACCATATCAATGTTGTCACCTGTCAGACTGTTCCCCTCTGCTTCCATTTCAACTTGGTCCAAAATATTGTTTGCCTGCTCCTTCCATTTGACTGCCCAATGCTGACAAACCTATGACTGCATTCTAGTGGATCATACTTCATTGTTATCTGTAATAATAAAAAAAAGTAATGATTTGTTTTTCACAGCATTGCAAAGCCAGGACAGCATGCTACTAACTTTAATGTACTAGTTGAATGTAAGGAGGTAGGCTTCACAAAGTTAATGTCAGGGTAGTGAGTATGGAACAATATACACAGTAAACTCTATTTTTAGGAGGCAGCAGTAACAGAGCCATTATCATTCCTCAGAGCTGCTTTCATATAGCTGGGAGAGATGATTCTGGCTGAGTATGTCAGGATTCCTTTGTGTGTCATGAATACTGGTGATCCATCTGAGGCATCCTTTTATATTGTGTGGCTCTCAGTAGTAATGTTTAGTTTGCAGCAAAGTGTCAGATGGTCAGAGGTGACAGAGCAGGGTGAAGGACATGAGGGAAGTTCTTATCGGAAAGCATAGTGCATGCTAGACCTTAATAAACAGCTAGAACCACAGTAAACGTTGTATTTGTTTGCATCATCCAAGTCATGAATCTGCAATTCAAGAGGTGATGGCTGTTTTTACTGACTTATCATTCACCACCTTCCAAACTGTAAACTCGCCGGTGAAGCTAACCCCCACCACAACTCTGGGAACAAGAGCTTCTGAGTTCCTGAAGTACCATTCTTCGAGGCAATCCTGCTGAGATTTCTTTGACACACTCAACCACTGATAAGGAGGAAGCCTCTGGCTATTTGAGATCATGGACAGGAACAAGGTCCTGAGTTCCCAAGGTTTACCATCATTTTGCAAAGAATATTTGGATGAATGTAAACATGCTTAATACCATCCTGAAAAATGAGCTATTTGACTGGATTTTGATTTATTACCCTAATTTCTCTTCCATTGATGCTGTTCTGCAGCTGCATTGAGTTTCATCACAAAATATTGCAGTTACTCACTGGGCTGCTCCTACAGTTCTCCCCTAAACTGCGACCTCTTCCACTAAGAAACAAAAATGAAGGTCCATGGACATATGGAAATACCAACATCCATGAGCTTCCTTCCATGTCACTAATTAGCTTGACTCAGAACAATATCACCATTCACTGATGGTCCATAATCCTGTAACTCCTTGCTGAACAGCAGAGTGACCATATCACTACCAGAAGGAGTGCAGCAGTTCAAGAAAGTGCCACACCACTCCCCTGTAAGGTCAATCGGAGATCAGAAATAAATGCTGCTTTTACCCTTATTCCATGAAATTGATTTTAAAATGGCTGCTGGAAAGCACCTTTCGCATGGGAATGTTAGGAATATTTACTCCTCCAGAAGTACAACTGCAGTAGTCAAGTGATAATATCACACAGAGGCACATTGTTCTTTATTCTCACGGTGGCTGTCCAAGCTGTTAACTGGAATCATTTGGACTCAAATGTGCTGATTAAGGAAATTTTCCTGAACGCATTTGATAAAATCTATCCGATCTAGTCCTTTTGCTGTATGGGGTCCCAGTCAATGTGTAAAGTTAAAATCACCTCCTATAACAACCCTACATTTCTTGCAGCAGTCTGCGATCTCTCTTCATATTTGTTCCTCTGAATCCCTGGGACTGCTGGGTGGTCTGTAATATAGCCCCATTAATGTGGTCATACTTTTCTTATTACTCAGTTCCACCCATAAAGCCTCTCCAGATGATCTCTTCAGTCTGTCCTCACTGAACAATGCTATGACATTTTCTCTGACCTGTAATGCCACCTCTCCTCCTTTAATCCCTCCCATTCTGTCACATCTAAAACAACAGAATGCTGAGCTGCTGGCCCTGCCCCTCCTGCAACCAAGTCTCACTAATGTCTATAACGCCATAATTCCAGGTGTTGATCCATGCCCTGAGCTCATTTGCTTTTCCTGTGATACTTCTTACATTGAAATATACGCAGCTCAGAATATTAGTCGCACCATGCTCAACCTCTTGATTCCAGACTTTGCCTTAGGTCTTACCACCATCTGCCTCCACAACCTCTCCGCTATCTGTTCTGGCATTCTGTTCCCATCCCCTGCAACTCTAGTTTAAACTCCTTCTTATATAATTTAAATGAAATTATAACGGAGGTAAAGCTATCATAGAGGTTAAAGTGAATTAGCAGCTTTGTACAATATCCCACGTTAATGCTGCTCCCAATGCTGTCATAGAGTCATGGAGCACTACAGCAAAAAAACAGGCCCTTCATCTCATCTAGTTCATCCAAACTATTATTCTGTCTAGTCCCATCAATCTGCACCTAAACCATAGCCCTCAATACCCCTCAAATTCATGTACGTATCCAAATTTCTCTTGGTTGCCACGGTAGCATAGTGGTTAGCACAATGCTATTGTAGCTTGTGGCATTGGAATTCAACACTCAGTTCTGGTGCCATCTGTAATGGCAGTACATTCTCCCCTGTGATCATGTCAATTTCCTCTGGGTGCTCCAGTTTTCTCCCACACTGCTGTGGTTAGAGGTTAATTGTTTATTTTAAATTCTCCTGTGATTAAACTAAGGTTAAATAGGTGGGTTGCTGGGTGGTGCAGTTTGTTGGGACGGAAAGGCCCATTCTGCTCTGTATCTCTGCATCACGAAATAAATAAAATAATGCTGGAATCGAACCTGCATCCACCACTTCCTATGGTTTCAGTGCCTTGGATTCTACATTAATCTTCACTAATTGTGTATGTGGAGTTTGCACGTTCTCTGTGACCATGTGTCCATTCCCTCAGTAAAATGTATATCCCATTGGATGATATTGAAGGGGATTCTCTTTCAGGGACCAGCAGCAGTAGTCAGATCTCTGGCATTGTGAATGGCTCTGCGGCTCAGAGGAGAAAGGTTCAGTCAGACAAGGTGATAGTGATAGTACACCTAATAGTGAGGAGAGATACTGTGGCCTCAGAGACAGCAAGAATAATATGTTGCCTTCTGATGGTAGAGCAATCAATCAGAGGTCATTGCACATGTTGGTGCAAGGGATGGTATTCTGCAAAGTGAGGAAGAGATTTTGATATGAAGTTAAGAAGCAGGATCTCAAGGGTAGAGATCTCTAGAGGTGACCTGTACAAAATGGACAAGTTGCACTTGAACCAGAGAGGGACCAGAAAGAAAATGCTAGTGTTTTACAAGTGGGTTTAAACTAGATGGGGAGGTGAGACTCTGAGCAGGAACAAATCATGGGATAACTCCATTACCAGTGAGAGCAAGAGTAGTAATCATGATAGCCAGAGGACAGTAAAAGATGGAACAGAATACCCAGTTAACCTGTATTAATTTCAATTTTTGAGGCTTTCTTTGGAAGAGGAAGTATGTAGAGAAAATGCTGATAGTTGTAAGAATAACAGAATTGTATTAGTGTGGCATTTCACTTTCTACAGTATTAATTGGACTAGCCAGATTGTTAAAGGACTGGAATTTGTGAAATGTGTTAAGGGTAGTTTCTTAAGTCAATATATGGAAACCTTTCTCAGGGAGGGTGCAATACTGGGAATAAGGCAGCCCTAGTAACCAAATTATCAGGAAGAATTTTGCTTCTAGTGACCATAAATCTAGCAGTTTTAAAAGGGTGATGGAAAAGGATAGGATCTATCCAAGGAATCAGAAGTAGAGAAATTCTACAGATTCTGGTAATTCCACTTCCCATTCCGATATGTCTATCCATGGCCTTCTCCACTATCGTGATGAGGCCACACTTAGGTTGAAGGAACAACATCTTATATTCCGTCTGGGTAGCCTCCAACCTAATGGAATGAACTTCGAGTTCTCAGACTTCTGGTAATTCCACACCCACCTCACCATTCTCCATCCCGTTTTTCCTCCCTTACCTTACCTCCTTGCCCGTACATTGCCTCCCACTAGTGCTCCTCCCCCTTTTCTTTCTTCCCTGGCCTTCTGTCCTTTTTTATCAGACTCACCCTTCTCCAGCCCTGTATCTCTTTCACCAATCAACTTCCCAGCTCTTTACTTCACCCCTCCCACTTCAGGTTTCACCTATCACCTTGTATTTCTCTCTCCCTTCCCCCACCTTTTAAATCAACTCAGCTTATTTTTCTCCAATCCTGCTGAAGAGTCTTGGCCTGACTCTTTTCCATAGATGCTGCCTGACCTGCTGAGTGCCTTCAGCATTTTGTGTGTGTAGAATTAGAATCAAGTTTGCTATCACTGACATATGTTATGATATTTGTCGATTAGTGGCAGCAGTACAGGGCAAGACATAGTCTCGGGTATGAATCTGGAGCAGGGTTAATCTGAGGGGAATTAGGTAGGATCTGGCAGAGGCTGATGAAGGGAATAGAAAGTGGGAGGCTTTTGAGAGTATGATATAAAGAGTTCAGAAGCAGCATGCTTCTGTTATGGTGACAAGTAAAACTGGCAAGTTCAGGGAACCTTGGCTGATGAGAAATATTGAGGTACTGATCAGGAATAAAATAGAAGCATATATTGGGTTTGGTAGGTCAGGGATGAAGGAGTCCCTTGATGCCTATAAAAAGATTAAGAATGCTTGAGGAAAATCAAAAGGGCAAAGAGAGGATATGAAGCAACACACACAAAATGCTGGTAGAATGCAGCAGGCCAGGCAACATCTATAGGAAGAAGTACAGTCGACATTTCAGGCCAAGACCCTTCATCAGGACTAACTGAAAAAAGAGATAGTAAGAGATTTGAAAGTGGGAGGGGGAGGTGGAGTTCCAAAATGATAGGAGAAGACAGCAGGGGGAGGGATGAAGCTAAGAGCTGGAAAGTTGATTGGTAAAAGGGACACAGCTGGAGACAGGGGAGGATCATGGGATGGGAGGCCTAGGGAGAAAGAAAGGGTGAGGGGAGCACCAGAGGAAGATGGAGAGCAGGCAAGGAGTGATTGTGAGAGGGACAGAAAGAGAAAAGCGAGAGAGAGAAAAAAGGGAAAAATAATAAACAAATAAATAAATAAGGGATGGGGTAAGAAGGGGAGGAGGGGCATCAACAGAAGTTAGAGAAATCAATGTTCATGCCATCAGGTTGGAGGCTACCCAGATGGAATATAAGATGTTCCTCCAGAGGATATGAGATTGATCTGATTAGTATGGTTAAGGAAACTTCCAAGAGGTTCTACATATTGAGAGTAAAAGGGTGACTAGGGAAAGAATCGGTCCTCTTATAGATTAGCAAGGCCACCTATGTCTTGGACTACAGGAGATAGATAGAAATTTTAACAAATACATTTCCTTGGTGTTTACAGAGGAGACAGTTATGGTTGCTCAAGAGATGAAGGAAACAAGTGGAGATGTTTTGAAGAGCATTGATATTACCATGCAAGAAATACTTGCAGGTGGATAAATTCCCATGGTCTAACTGAATAGACTGTGAGAGAATGGAGGGGAAATTGCAGATGCTTTTGCAGAGATATTTGCTTATCAATATCCACTGGTGAAGTTTCCAAAGACTGGAAGGTGGTTAATGCTGCCCCATCATTTAAAAAGAGTACCAAGGACAAGCCAGAGATCTACTGAACCATCAGCCTGACATCACAAGAGGGGAGGTTACTGTAGGGAACCTTGAGCTATAGGACCTACCAGCATTTGGATTGACAGAGTCTGATTAGTAAGAGTCAGCATGGCTGTGGGAAATCATGTTTGTCAAACCTTAGAGTTTTTATGAGGAGGTAAGCAAAGATGTGGATGAGGGTGGGTCAATGGGCATTGTCTATTTAAACTTCAGCAAGATCTTCAACAAGGTGTCATACTCTATTCTAATCTGGAAGGTTAGGTCCCATGGAATCCAGGGAGAAGTAATTACCGTAGATTCCGGACTACAGAGCGCACCTGATTAAAAGCCGCTGGCTCTAATTTTAGAAAGAAAATCAATTTTTTACTTGTACAGGCTGCACCGGATTTTCGGCGGCAGGTGTCCCACGTTGTAATATGAGATATTTACACAGAAAGATATTACACGTGAGGATTTTTTAACTTTTAATTAAATCCATATGGTAACATAAACAAATACATATTGCAAATGCTTTTTTTCGAACCGTGCCTGTAACGCAGCTACTTTTAAATATACGTTGCGTATACTTTTTTACTGAACAACATTCCAATATCTCCTAACGACTGGTAAAAAATATATATACTGCAGCCTACCAGGAAAAGTTATTGATCGCCTTTAACTTAAAAGCAGCGTTCGCTCAGATCCAATGCCGCTCGCGTAATGCCGCTCGCCCCCCTCCTTCCCGTTTATCGCAAATTGGCATTTTTCCCACAAGACGCGGCGAAACCGGGTGTGATGTCATAGCATCCCGCGATGTAGTACAGAAAACAAATATAGTTAAAACACTTCTAACTTTAACTAGAAAATGAATTACTAAGCGAAAATATTATAAACTAAATAACTGCCATAAAGGCAGCACAATGCTTTTCTTCGAGTGTTTTCCATGTTGATGAGGGTGAGTACAAATGACTGATTTACAATAATTTAATTGTGAAAGTGCGCTTGATTTATCGTACAATTTCATTGGACCTCTGTGAACTACTCATCAATTTTATTGGTCTACTGTTACGAGGCAAAATGTTTTTGGCGGCATGAAAAAAATCATGCATTAGCCGCACCGTATTAAAGGCTGCAGTGTTCAAAGCTGTTCAAAATGTGGGAAAAAAGTAGCAGCTTATAATCCGACATCTACGGTAGTTGGATTCAAAATTGGCTGTGAGGTAAAGAGTACAGATGGTAATTGAAGATTGTTTTTTTTTCCGAATTGAGAATTCCAAATCCAGTGAATGGTGGTGTGCTATAGGGGTCAGTGTTGGGACCCTTCTTAATCAGTATTTATATAAATGATTTGGAGATGAATGCACAAGGTTGAATCTGTAAGTTTGCAGATGACAAAAAAATCAAGAGGTGTTGCTGATTGAGAAGTTGATTGTAGATTACAGGAGGATGTTAGGGAGTGAGCTGAGGAATGGCAAATGAATTTCAATACAGTTAAGTGTGAGGTGATGCATTTTGGAAAGTCAAACCAACGTAGGAAATATATTATTAATGGCAAGATGCTAAGGACCATAATGGAAAAGAGGGAGCAATAAGTATATAGTTCATTGAAAGTGTCATCACGGTAGACAGGAGAGTGAAAAATATGTTTAATATGCTGGCATTTATCAGTCATGACATTGGAGGCTTTGGGACATTACAGTATATTGTAGTTGTGCAAGTCAATTGTGAGACTGCTCTTGAACTATTATGTACAGTTTTATTCACACTGGCAGAGGAAGGACATCAGACTAGATATGGGGTATTATGAAAAGTTTTTAGCCTAATATCTAAAAGATGTGCTGGCATTGGAAAGGGTCCAGAGGAGGTTTACAGGATGATCCCAAGACTGAAATGGTTACTGCAGGAGTAACATTTGATGGCTCTAGGCCCGTACTCATGGAAACTTATAAAGGGGGGGGGGGGATGTCACTGAAACCTATCAAACATTAAAAAGCCTTGATGACTGGATGTAGAGAGGATGTTTCCTATAATGGGGAATGCAGGACTCTCCTTTGTCTGCTTGTTTCTTTTTTGAAGAATTCCAACAGATTTGTCAGGTAAGATTTTCCCTTGAGGAAACCATACTGACTACGACCTATTTTATCATGTGCCTCAAAGTACCGAGACCTCATCCTTAATAATCGCCTCTAACATCTTGTCATTCACTGAGGTCAGACGAACTGGCTGACAGTTTCCTTTGCTCTTTCTCTTTCCCTTCTTTAAGAGTGGAGTGATATTTGCAATTTTCCAGTCTTCTGGAATCATTCCAGAATCTAGTAATTCTTGAAAGATCATTACTAATGCCTCCATGATCTCTTTAGCATCTGCTTCCGAACTCTGGATCATACACCATTTGGTTCAGGTGACCATCTACCTTCAGAACTTTCAGTTTCCCTAGAACCTTTTCTGTGGTAGTGGTAATTTCACACACATCATGACCCCTGACAGCTGGAATTTTGACTACATTGCTAATGAAAACTGATGCAAAATACTTATTCAGTTTGTCCACTATTTCCTTGTCCCCCATTGCTACCTCTTCAGCATTGTTTTCCAGTGGTCCAATATCCACTCTTGCCTCTCTTTTACACTGTGCATCCAAAGAAACATTTGGTATCCACTTTAATATTATTAGCTAGCTTACATTCATATTCCATCTTCACCTTCATAATGAATTTTTGGTAGTTTCCTTCTATTGTTTATTAAAATTTTCCCAATCCTCTAAGTTTCCACTAATTTTTGCTCAACTATATGCCTTCTCTTTGGTTTTTATGTTAGCTTTGACTTCTCTTATTAGCCATGGTTGAGTCATCTTCCCTTCAGAATACTTTTTCCTCTTGGGATATACTAATGCTGTGCCATCCAAATTGCTTCCAACAGTTCCAGTTATTGCTGCCTGCCGTCATCTCTGCCAGTGATTTTTCCAATCAATTCTGGCGTCTCCTCTCTCATGCTTCTGTAGTTCCCTTTATTCCACTGCAATACTGAAACATTTGACTTTAGCTTCTCCTTGTTCCCAGGGTTCTTTTACCTTAGGCTCTCGAATCAATTCCAGTTTATTGCACAACACCCAATCCAGAATAGCTGATCCTCTGGTGGGCTCAACCACGAGCTGCTCTATAAAGCCATCTTGTAGGCACTCTAGAAATTTCAATTTTGTTGCATCATGTTCAACCTTGTGATTCTTGACTTTGTAAAGGGTGATGTAGGTAAGACCTCAGACAATCTCTCCACTAACTATTCTGGCAAATTGGTTCCTATACCCTGCAACTCTAGTTTAAACCCCACCGTGCAGCATTAACAAACCTTCCTGCTAGGATATTAGTCCCTCTCCAGTTCAGCAGCAAACTGTACCTGCTGTACAGGTCTCACGTTCCCTGGAAGAGAGATCAATGATTCAAAAATCTTATGCCCTCCCTCCTACAGCAACTCATTAGTCACATATTAAACTGTATAATCTGCCTAGTTTTAGCCTCAGCATAGAACATAGAATAGCACAGCACATTACAGGCTCTTCGGCCCACAATGTTGTGCCGACCTTCAAACCCTACCTCCCATATAACCCCCCACCTTAAATTCCTCCATATACCTGTCTAGTAATCTCTTAAACTTCACTAGTGTATCTGCCTCCACCACTGACTCAGGTAGTGCATTCCACGCACCAACCACTCTCTGAGTGAAAGACCTTCCTCTAATATCCCCCTTGAACTTCCCTCCGCTTACCTTAAAGCCATGTCCTCTTGTACTGAGCAGTGGTGCCCTGGGGAAGAGGCGCTGGCTGTCCACTCTGTATATTCCTCTTAATATCTTGTACACCTCTATCATGTCTCCTCTCATCCTCCTCCTCTCCAAAGAGAAAAGCCCTAGCTCCCTTAATCTCTGATCATAATCCATACTCTCTAAACCAGGCAGCATCCTGTTAAATCTCCTCTGTACCCTTTCCAATGCTTCCACATCCTTCCTATAGTGAGGCGACCAGAACTGGACACAGTACCCCAAGTGTGGCCTAACTAGAGTTTTATACAGCTGCATCATTACATCACAACTCTTAAACTCTATCCCTCGACTTATGAGAGCTAACACCCCATAAGCTTTCTTAACTACCCTATCTACCTGTGAGGCAACTTTCAGGGATCTGTGGACATGTACCCCCAGATCCCTCTGCTCCTCCACACTACCAAGTATCCTGCCATTTACTTTGTACTCTGCCTTGGAGTTTGTCTTTCCAAAGTGTACCACCTCACACTTCTCTGGGTTGAACTCCATCTGCCACTTCTCAGCCCACTTCTGCATCCTATCAATGTCTCTCTGCAATCTTCGACAATCCTCTACCCTATCTACAACACCACCAACCTTTGTGTCGTCTGCATACTTGCCAACCTACCCTTCTACTCCCACATCCAGGTCGTTAATAAAAATCACAAAAAGTAGAGGTCCCCAAACAAATCCTTGTGGGACACCACTAGTCACAACAGTCCAATCTGAATGTACTCCCTCCACCACGACCCTCTGCCTTCTGCAGGCAAGCCAATTCTGAATCCACCTGGCCAAACTTCCCTGGATCCCATGCCTTCTGACTTTCTGAATAAGCCTACCATGTGCAACCTTGTCAAATGCCTTACTAAAATCCATGTAGATCACATCCACTGCACTACCCTCATCTATATGCCTGGTCACCTCCTCAAAGAACTGTATCAGGCTTCTTAGGCATGATCTGCCCTTCACAAAGCCATGCTGACTGTCCCTGATCAGACCATGATTCTCTAAATGCCCATAGATCCTATCTCTAAGAATCTTTTCCAACAGCTTTCCCACCACAGACATAAGGCTCACTCGTCTATAATTACCTGGACTATCCCTACTAACATTTTTGAACAAGGGGACAACATTCGCCTCCCTCCAATCCTCCAGTACTATTCCCGTGGTCAACGAGGACATAAAGATCCTAGCCAGAGGTTCAGCAATCTCTTCCCTTTCCTCGTGGAGCAGCCTGGGGAATATTCTGTCAGGCCCCAGGGACTTATCCGTCCTAATGTATTTTAGCAACTCCAACACCTCCTTTCCCTTAATATTATCATGTTCCAGAACATCAACCTCACTCATATTGTCCTTACAGTCATCAAGTTCCCTCTCAGTGGTGAATACCGAAGAGAAGTATTCATTGAGGACCTCGCTGACTTCCACAGCCTCCAGGCACATCTTCCCACTTTTATCTCTAATCGGTCCTACCTTCACTCCTGTCATCCATTTGTTCTTCACATAATTGAAGAATGCCTTGCGGTTTTCCCTTACCCTACTCGCCAAGGCCTTCTCATGCCCCCTTCTTGCTCTTCTCAGCCCCTTCTTAAGCTCCTTTCTTGCTACCCTATACTCCTCAATAAACCCATCTGATCCTTCCTTCCTAAACCTCATGTATGCTGCCTTCTTCCACCTGACTAGATTTTCCACTTCACTTGTCACCCATGGTTCCTTCACCCTACCATTCTTTATCTTCCTCACCGGGACAAATTTATCCCTAACATCCTGCAAGAGATCCTTAAACATTGACCACATATCCATAGTACATTTCCCTGCAAAAACATCATCCCAATTCACACCCGCAAGTTCTAGCCTTATAGCCTCATAATTTGCCCTTCCCCAATTAAAAATTTTCCTGTCCTCTCTGGTTCTATCCTTTTCCATGATAATGCTAATAGTCAGGGAGCGGTGATTACTGTCCCCCAGATGCTCACCCATTGACAGATCTGTGACCTGACCCAGTTCGTTACCTAATACTAGATCTAGTATGGCATTCCCCCTAGTCAGCCTGTCAACATATTGTGACAGGAATCCATCCTGGACACATTTAACAAACTCTGCCCCATCTAAACTCTTGGAACTAATCAAGTGCCAATCAATATTAGGGAAGTAAAGGTCATCCATGATAACCAACGTTATTTTTGCACCTTTCCAAAATCTGCCTCCCAATCTGCTCCTTGGTATCTCTGCAGCTACCAATGGGCAGCATGTGGCATGTATAATAGTTGCATTGAAGAGCACTTGGATAGCTACAAATAGGGTGGGGCTTAGAGGGATATGAGCAGATCTAGATGGGTTGGCACCATGAACTCCATGGAGCAGAAGGATGGTATCCATGCTGTATTGGTCTATATCTATTCAAGTCTCCGATTGTAGGGATTTACTCTGAGAGAGGACATTGATTTGATAAGCCAAATAGCCTCTTGTGCCATAAGGAAAGATTAAAATTGTGTATGAAGTAATATTCTGTAACATGAATTCTCACAGAGCAAGACTAGAATAAAAGTTTGAAGAAATAGATATTATGAGGGCAACTAGAATCTGATGAGGACTAATCAGATGAAACATTTTAAATAGGGAACTGCAACATATTAGAACTTTCTATTAAACTCTTCAGGTACTGATTGCACTGTTAAAAGCGGAATAATTCTTGTAAATTACATTACTTTATGCTTACTTCATCTGAATGGTTCGCAGTCAACCTAGTTGTGGACTAATTTAAACACTTAAACATAAGAATATGTATTCTTTACTACATGGGGTTAAAAGCAATGGGAAGGATTCTTTTAACCCACATTCAAGATATTGAAGTGAAAGTATACCATCAAATCAGAAATTTCCTCATCTTCAATAAGTCCATTTTTCCAATTTTGAATGTGCAGCAACAGCACTGTCCAGGTGGATGAGTTGTCTAGATCTTAACCCTTATGTCTGAGATGTTTTTTTGAGTTGGTGAAAAGAAACCATTTATAGACAACTTAAAGCTGTTCAGTGGACCAACAAGCAAGATATTAAGAGTTTGAATGTCACCAGCACAAATTGTAAACCTTGTTCTCTTAATAGCTAAGCAGAAAGTGAGCCAGGATTGTATTGAAACTTGAAATTGAAGTTAAAGTCATGTTTATTGTCACAGTGTACGTGCAATGAGAAACATCTGCAGCAGCATCACATGCACCTATTAAATGGACAACATTCAGAGAAAAACAAATTCAGGCTTAACGCTGTGTATTTAATATTTTGAAAAATACTTGAATAATCTTGTATATGTTGTGTGATTGAGCATTCTGATTTGCTTAAATAATTAGTTACGGGCTAAATGTGCAAATGAGTTGGTTGCATGCATCATTGCATTATTCCCCGCTTAAAGTAAACTTGAAGTTATACCCATATTTTTGGACTGCCATCATCATTTGAATTAATTTAATTTAATTTTTTGAAGTTTAAAAAACATAACATTGGCAACAAGGTATTTATAAAAGAAACCCGAGATGGCTGCCAACCCATTAAAGCAGAGCAAAACATTTGAACTAGAAGAAGTGCTGCCACTGTGAGGTATGGTCAAATTTAAAAGAAACAGCCCAGCACAGCACATGGAAAGGTGGCCTTCGGAAGGCGGAAGGGAAGACACAATCGAGTTTTTTTTTAAAGTCAGAAAATGGAAATATTCAGGGTTCATAAAAATAAGTACTGGGTGATAATAACCATTAAAAATGCAGAAATTTCTGGCTACATTGGAAAGATTGATGTGTTTGATTACACATCAAGTAATTGGCTCATGTATACAGAGCTATTGGAACAGTATTTTAAAGCAAATTAAATAACCAATTAGAAGCAAGTGCCAAATTTGCCAAGTGTATTAGGTTTAAAGGCATATTGTTTGCTTTGAAGTTTGACTGCTCCAACCAAACCATCAGAAATAAGCTTTCCTGATATTGTAAAAGTGATATAGGAACACCAAGAACTGAAGCCATTGTTGATTTCAGAATGGTTTATGTTTCAAAGAGAAATCAGAAAGAAGGAGAAACCAGTTTGGTGTTCATTGCCAAATTGAAGAGATTATCTGAGCTTTATCAGTTGATTAATGGTCTTAATGATCCACTGAGAGATTGGTTAACTTGTGGAGTCTTAAAAGGAAGTATTTTAAAATGGCTCCTAACTGAAATATAGCTTATATTCAAATGAACAATAAAAGTTGCTGTTTCAATGGAAGCCAGAAAAAGATGCAATTAAATTAAAAAAAAAATAAAAGTCAGTGTGAACAAAATTGCAGCTTCTAAACAGAATCTGGCCTGGTTTAACAAATAGTTCTACTACTGTGGCAGGAGATCACATACTCTAAACAAATGCAGATTTAAAGGGGAGACTTGCAGAAAATGCAACAAAATAGGAATATACAAAGAGCATGTCAGGCAGACAAAAATAATTGGAATGCTCAGGGAAGAGAAAAGGCTAAAAAGTCAAGTTGCAGTTTCAATAAGAGCACTAATCTGCATGCTGTTGCTGGATTACCGAATAATGATGAGGGTGATACAGGACTGTGTAGCCTTGAAATTTACAGTGTGAAAATTAACAATAGATAGCCAACATGGCTTCAGCCAGAAGTGAACAACAAATTAATTAAAATGGAATTGTTTGCTGGTTCAGGTGTTTCAGTCATTCCGAAAAAAAGAGTTGGAACGCTATTTCAAAAACACCAAACTGAAGCCTGCAGATATCCATTTAAGAACTTATACTAGAGAAAAGATAACTCCTGTAAGAAAGGCATCTGTAACTGTGAAATACAGTGATCAGCAAGCCACATTGAGCTTGAGGGAGGTAAAAACAAAAGAACCAGCATTGTGTGGCACGTTTGGGTGAGACAAATACAACTTGATTGGAAATCCATCTACCAATTGCATACTGCATTCCCTGTAATGAAGACAATTTAAAGTGAATTAAGAAAGATACTGGAATATGCCACAACCGTCTCCAAGCTGTACACCATGAACCATTACTCAAGAGAGGCCCAACAGCTGTTGTTGCCAATCTCTGTGCCTCTGTCTGGAAAGCATATTAGATCAAGGAATAACTTTGTTGCTCAGAGCAATGGTAGAAGTGTCAGAAGCAGTAATCTGAATACAACAGTATTCATAGGCAACATATCTGAGAAAGCTTCTGATATGTTGATCAGGCAGTTACTTTAGAAATGTGACTTGGTTTTAAACTGGAAGAGAGTTAAAGGGGCTTCAGGAAAGTTGCAAGCATTTGGTTTTTGTGAGTATAAAGAACGAGAATCTGCTTTGCATACATTAAAGTTATTGCATGAGCATCAAGTGGGAGACAAAAAAGCTGTTGTAAAAGTAGATACAAAGACCAAAGCCCAGCTGGATGAATGGAAGGCATAAAAGGAGTCAATGGAGATACAAAAGCAGAGATTCATCAGACAATGTTGTGGTTGCAGAAACCAAGAGAAGAGATCAGATCATAAAGGGAGCAATAGAAAGATTAATAAGAAAATTCTCCAGTGAACTAAGTGGACATTTCCAAGATCAAACTAGAAAAAGGAGGGAAGAGATGGAGAGAAAGAATCTGAATGAGAAAATGAGTGAAAGAGAGGAAGAATCTGAGAAAGAAAAAGAAAGGGATTGAAGTAGATCCAAAGAGAGAAAAGGAGAAGAAAGGTGTCCGGAGTTGTCAGAACCCTTCCTGCAGTCTCAGAGTCAACTCCTACAACCACCACGCATAAGTCCTCAGAACCTGAGATTTTTTTCTCAGCCACGAGTCTCACCTGCCAAGCAGAGTGATCCCTCATGTCAGGAAAGACATTATCCCACAAGAGAATGAAACGCTGATAGAGATTGAATCTTTAGGTCTGAATGGGACAATTTAAAATTTCTTACACTGTGGATGTCTTTATATGGTACTCATGTTATATAATATTCTGTGTTTATGGTTGGGATGCATTCTATATTGAGTTGGAGTTTATAGCTAAGAGTGTTGTATATTTAATATTTCAATAACATTTGAGTAATCATGTACAGATATATATATATAGTTTGAATAAGCATTCTTGTTCATTTAAGTAACTAATAATGGGTTATATGTGGGAAGGTGTTAGTTGCATGCATCATGGCACTGCCACATGATGCATGCATGCTTCACTGAAAGATGTTACACTCATATTTTTGGACTCCCATCTTCATTTGAATTAATTTAATATTTTTGAAGATACAAAACGTAACACTTAAATTCTACAAGGAAGAATACAACTAGAACAAAAGTAGAGTCCATTATGAGGCAAGACAGTCATAATGTTTCTATACTAATGTAGTGATTAGGGTTGTGCAGGTTGGTTCATGGTCTGAATGGTTGAAGGGAAGTAATTGTTCTTGAACCTGGTGGTGTGGAGCTTCAGACTTCTGTACCTCCTGCCAGATGGTAGCTGGGAGAAAATGATCTGGATAGTGAGGATCTTTAATGATAGACTCAAATAGCTTTCTAATGTTTCATCAAGGAAGACAACCCATCTGCATGAAACTCAGTTTCGCACTATATGGCTGATTCTAACAGTTAATACAGTCCAGCAAGAATAAAGTAGGCTAACCGCATATTTGGTTATGGGCATACAGATCCTAAGAATAAATCAAGAAACGTGTTTTAGAGGCAATTAAGTTTATACATACACAACAATTCTACAGAATCAAATAAATGAAATAGTCCATATGCCACAGAACAAATTATCTATTGTTTAAAGCAAAAATCATGCTTCTTTCATTGAGGCAGCAATAATGCAATGAACATTGCAAAATGTAAATCTGTATGTGGGAAGTTAATGACAGAACAGGGACTTCCCAAACTCTTAACTCCAATAATCCCTTGGAAATTCACCTCCTTGAAAAATAGGAGGTAGCATGGGGACAGACAACTATTCCCCCTCCAAAATTTGCTGGTTAAAGATATACATGTTCAAAGGTATGCGGCACTCCAAGTGTTCACAAAATTAGCTTTTGGGCATACCCTTGTTACTCTCTAAATGCTGTTGCTAAGATGTGCCCATAGGCATGATTCCTCAAGTTTAATGATGTCAAAGTGGTCCAGCTTCATGAGTTTTCAGAATCAGGTTTATTATTACCGGCATGGGACATGAAATTTATTAACTGAGCAGGAGCAGTTCAATGCAATACATGATAATATAGAAAACAGCAATTATACTAAATAGATTAAAAATAATGCAAAACAGAAATAATATATACAAAAAATTTGAGGTAGTGTTCATAGATTCAGTGTCCATTTAGGAATTGGATGGCAGAGGAGAAGAAGTTGTTACAGAATTGCTGAGTGAGTACCTCCTTCCAGACTGTAACAATGAGAAGAGGGCATGTCCTGGGTGATGGGATCCTTAATAATTGATGCTGCCTTTCTGAGGCACCGTTCCTTGAAAATGTATTGGATACTACAGAAGATAGTACTCAAGATGGAGCTGACTAATTTTTACAAATTCCTGTAGCTTCTTACATCCTGTGCAGTATCTTGCCCATACCAGACATTGATGCAGCCTGGCAGAGTGCTCTCCAAGGTACATCTATACACATTTGTATGTTTTAAGTGACAAACCAAATCTCTTCAAACTCCTAATGAAATATAGCCACTGTCTTGCCTTCTTTACAGCTGCATTGGTATGCTCGGACCAGGTTAGATCCTCAATGATCTTGACACCCAAGAACTTGAACTTGCTTACACTCTCCACTTCTATTCCCTCTGTGAGGAGTGGTTTGTGTTTCCTAGTCTTATCCTTCCTGAAGTCCATAATCAGCTCTTTCACCTTACTGACATTGAGTGCAAGGTTGTTGCTGCAATACCACTCTATAGACTTTCTATGGATGTCAACTTCTCTGATCTCACTCTCTGGCGTCAAATTGAATCACCTATCTAAATGTTTATCTCTAAGGTTAATGATATTCAAGATAGTGGATCCAATTAGTGCACCCAGTGCTACTTAGAGGCATCCAAACTATAGCAGGAAAACTGTGGCAGCAAATTACATAAAACTTCCAGCAATTCATTATGTTTGCTGACTGCTAATATAAAGTTATTGAGCTGTGCGGAATAGAAACAAGTTGGTTAGCACTGAGCCCATTTGGAGTAATCCGATTGCAATAATCCCATTTTATTCCTGCCACATTCGTATCAGCTCCCTTCAGATACCAGCTTGCACCCACACTCTGGTCATTTACAGTGGTTATTGTACCTACACATCTTTGCAATATGAAAGAAACTGGAACATCGGGAGGAAACTCCCATGGTCATTAGGACAATGTAGGAACTCTAAACCCAGGCTAGGATTGAAGCAGAGGTCCTGAAGCTGTAAGGAAATACATCTATTAGCTATGCTACTGCATCTCAAGGACATTGTCAATCAAATGCAGTGTCGTCTCCTTTATTAGTTCAATGATTTATTTTTTGCAACATGAGAAACTGTTCTTATATAGCCATGTTCACTATCAGAAAAAACTAAAGTTTTGGAAACAACCTCAAGAGAGATAGGCAGCCTGTGTACAGGCAGGAAAAGAGTTAATAGAGCATTGATACAAACAGTTCTGCAGATACTGGAAATCTTGAGCAACATGCACAAAATGTTGGAGGGATTCAGCAGATGAAGTCGCATCCATGACCAAGGCTCTTCATCTGGATTGGAGAGGAAGGGGGCAGAATCCACAACAAAAAGCTGGAGGGGGAGGTGGGGGAGTACACGCTGGCAGGTATTTGCTGAGGCAAAGTGAGGGGGAGGGTGAGTAGGGGAATGATGTAATAAGCTGATCGGTGATATGTCCTTATCGCAAATGACAAGATCTCCTGGTGGCCACCCTTTTCAATGTGACCTCTCAGTTCCCATTCTAATATCAATATGTCTGTCCATGGCCTCCTCTACCATGACAATGATGCCAGACTCAGACTGGAGGAACAACACCTCATTCTATCTTGGTAGCCTCCAGTAATTATTCTGCTCCCCTTCTCTTTTTCTCTTTCCTGGTGTGATTACTCTCTTAGCCCTTCTCTTCTCCACACCGACTCTCATGAACTGCTCATTACCACCCGCTGTTTCCTCTTCACCTTTCCTTTATTACACAGTCTACTCTTCTCTCTTATTAATTCATTCTACTTCAGCTCTTTACCTCTTTCACACATACCTCCTAGCTTCTTACATCATTGCCCCTTCCCTACCCACCCACGTTCCCCCTCAACTGGTCTGACCTATCACCTGCCAGGTTGTACTTCTCCCTTGTCCCTACCTTCTTATTCGGGCATCTGCCCCCTTCCATTCCAGTTCTGATGAAGAATCTTAGCCTGAATCATTGAATGTTTATTCCCCACCCCCTTACACGATTTACTGAATTACTTCAGCATTTTGCGCTGCTCAGGAACAGAATTAATATTTCCGGTTAAAACAAAAACTGCAAATGTTTGAAATATGAAGTAAATGTCATCTGATCTACTGGTTTCTTCTGGTGTTTTCCATTTTTATTTGACATTTAAGCATCTGGATTTGTTTTTACCATTTTCTGTGACTGAAGCTATGTATTAGAATGTTCCTCCAACATCCAGAATTTTCCTTTATCATTCCTTCTGACATCCATAAACATAACATACTATACTTAACCTCCAGAAACTATAATAGGATTGTAGGGTATGTTCTTTAGTTTTACGAGTTATTTCGATGTGCCCTTATATCCCAGGAATAATTTTACATTTTCAGGGATATTCAGAGATGGAACCTGCTGGATCAACCCCATCATCCTTTCTATTGAAGCCAATTGAAATGAAAATTGGAAAATTTATTCAAGTGGTACTAAACAATTTTTTTCCCTTTTTTTTTTACAACATAACCAACTTTAAAATAACTTCCCTTGTGTCAGAGCTCTAATTTACATTTTTATTTAAAAAGCAGAAAAGTATTACTCCCATATGGAATCACAGAGGTGAGTTGGAGCGGCTCTGAGGTTCTATACTGAAGTAGTACATTGTTATCTTCTGTCTCCAAAAAGTGATTGGCATTAGTGGCAAAAGATTTCAATGGAATTATGAAGACTGTCAGTGAGAAAAAAAAATGGATCACCATTTAAAGAACTACTTTATCTGATCTGGTCACAAAGCCAATTCTAATTTTAACTGGATTTCCTCCTCCATCACAATCCCTTTGACTTTAATGACTATGCTTAGATATGAAAAATCATCCTACCCCCAAACCTGTACAGAATTTACTGACCCAGATTCTAAGCAGAGATCTGGCTTTTGCATATTGGGTCTCAATAGACAATAGGTGCAGAAGTAGACCATTTGGCCCTTCGAGCCTGCACCGCCATTTTGAGATCATGGCTGATCAACTACTATCAATACCCCGTTCCTGCCTTGTCCCCATATCCCTTGATTCCCCTATCCATAAGATACCTATCTAGCTCCTTCTTGAAAGCATCCAGAGAATTGGCCTCCACTACCTTCCGAGGCAGTGCATTCCAGACCTCCACAACTCTCTGGGAGAAGAAGTTTTTCCTTAACTCTGTCCTAAATGACCTACCCCTTATTCTCAAACCATGCCCTCTGGTACTGGACTCTCCCAGCATCTGGAACATATTTCCTGCCTCTATCTTGTCCAATCCCTTAATAATCTTATATGTTTCAATCAGATCCCCTCTTAATCTCCTTAATTCCAGCGTGTACAAGCCCAGTCTCTCTAACCTCTCTGTGTAAGACAGTCCGGACATCCCAGGAACATCTCACTTGTGCCTTCACTGTAACTCAGCTCGCAAGTGATTCAGATTCAATAGTTAACATTTCAGGCAAGTCCTGATGAAGGGTCACAGCCTGAAACATCAATTGATTATTCTCCTCCCGACTTGCTGAGTTCCTTCCGCACTTCGTGTGCGTAGTGCTCAAGATTTTCAGCATCTGCAGAATCACTTGTTTTCCAAAATGATTTCATTTTCCACCACCTTTTTTTTCTAAATACAGTTGTTTCATTAATTCAATCTCAGCTTCAGTTTTGATAAATGCTTCAATTCTAGTGTTTAGTAATTCAGTTTCAATTACATCACAGGACCTGAAGTACAACACAAACCAACAAGTGCTGAAAACAAAGCTTTCACAAGGTTGAAATTAAATTACAATTGCAAGATGTTGAGGCACTTTAATCAAATAAGCAATGCAAATTGGTAGGCTGAGCTAAATGAACTCTGTACAATGACACACAAAAGCTTTCTTTACTGCAGCAGTAAGTCTGGTGTCCATACAGATTTCTGGTTCATCAGCTCCACGTGGAATAATTATTTTTCAAACTACTTTTTCAGTATAACTTACAAAATAGAGTACATATCAGAGTCTCTAACAGGGAATGACAGATAATATGTTAGCCCTTCTCCAGAAACCAAAATTGGGAACTGCACATCGTGCTTTATAGGGCTAAACCGAGTGTCAGATGAGGGTGGAGGGCAGTCAGAGAGAGGAGAGAACAACAAGATAAAGGTCAACAGTCAAGTGTGTTAACTGCTATTACGAGGAGACACTTAATGGATTTAATAGCCTGTGGAAGACTATTTCACAGACTATTAAACTGCCATTGTAATAGCAGTTATCATATCCGAGTCTTGTACCTGTAATTTCACAGGAAAGCTCTAATCTCTTCCCGTACTCACTGTGTCAATAAAGCAGCCAGCATTATCAAAGACCCCACCCTGGATATCCTCTCTTCTCCCCTCTTCCATCTGGCACAAGATACAAAAGCCTAAAACCACAAACCACCAGAATCAAGGACCACACTGTTGTAAGAGCATTGAATGGTTCCTTAGTATAAAAGGATGGACTCTTGACCTCAGAATGTATCTCATTATGATCTTGCACCTTATTGCCTACCTGTATGGCACCTTCTCTGTTGCTGTTACACTTTACTTTGTGACCTCTTATTGTTTTACCTTGAATCTCTATGAATGGCATGCAAGACAAGCTTGTCACTGTATCTCAGTACTCATGACAATGATAAACCAATTCCAATAATGTGGGTGACATCTCTATGGAGCAACCAGAAGAAATGGACCTTGTCCTCTCTTCCCTAATGTAGTCCATCAGGAGTGAGGATACCTTGTTTTTAACCAGGTGTGGTGGGTTTTGAGGTGACAGATAATGCTGATGCGCAAACCATTAGATGGGTAGGATGTGTCTGATAGGATCAAAGTTTGAAGTAAATTAATGATAGAAGTACATATACACTACCATATACTATGAGATTCATTTTGTCACAGGTACTTACAGGAAAAAAGAAATACAATAAAATTTGTTGAAAAAAAGCTATACACAAGTCTTGGTAGCATGGAGAAATGGAGGTATTTTGGGGTTGACGTGCATAGATGTCTCAAAGTTGCTATGCAAATTGATAGGGTGGTCAGGATGAAACATGGTGTGTTGGCTGTCATTAGTCACTGGATTGAGTTCAAGAGCTGCAAGGTAATGGTGCCACGCATGAAGTGTTGTGCTCAGTTCTGGTTGTCTCACAATAGGAAGGATGTAGAAGGTTTATAGAGGGTGCAGAGAATATTTACCAGGATGCTGCCTTGATTAGAAAGCATCTCTTATGAAGATAGGTCAAACAAGCTGGGGCCTTTCTCTTTGGAGTAAAAGAGGATGAGAGCTGACTTGATAGAGGTATACATGATAAGAAGCATAGATTGAGTGGATAGCCAGAGACTCTTTTCCAGGGTGGAAGTGACATACCGGAGGGCATAATTTTAAGGTGATTAAAGGAAAGTGAAGGGGGAATGTCAGAGGTGTGTTCTTTACAGAGAGAGTGGGGAATACATAGAACAACCAGCCTGGGATGGTGGAAGACACAGATATACACGTTCATTGTTCTATAAACAGACTGACAAACCAATGTACAGAATAATGCTGAGAGTACGAGTTGTAAAGTGTCCTTGAAAGTTAATCTATGGACCATAGAATCATTTCAGAGTAGTGGCGATTATCGTTAACCATGCACATTCAGGATCATTATGATTCATGTGTTCTTTTTTGGCTGTTTAACAGAGGAATGCTGTTTCTTTCTGATGTATCTATGTACAGTTGAATGATAATTAAATTTGATTTGCTTTAGTTATGGTTGTAGGTTAATTATTGTTGGTGAACCTGGTGGTGTGGATGGACTATTAGCAGCAGAAGACCACAAGCATACACTCAGTGGCCACTTCATTAGATACAAGAAGTGCCATAAGTCTATGAAATTTGGAATCACATTTTTCCTGCTGCAGTCCCTTTATTATTAAAGAAAGACATCTCACATTGCAGCTGATGTTCAGTGAAGGATGATCACTGTTGTAATACATGAAATGTAGCAACCAAATTTTATCCTCAGATTCCCACAAACAGCAATGTGATAATGACCAGAAAATCTGTTTTAGTTATTCTTAATGAGAGTTAAATATTGGCTAAGACACAAGATAATTCTTTAACATCCTCCTGAGAGAGCAGATGGAAATTTAATTTAATGTCTCTTATGAAAAGAGCATATCTGCCATACGGCACTCCATCAGTTTACAGTAGATATTAATCTAGAATTTTTTTCCAAGTTATTGAAGTAAATATATGAACTTGTAAGTATTTTATTGAGAATTAGGAGTGCACGCAATGAGACGCTGACATTTATTATTTAATTAGCCCAATTCACCAGGTTTGGAAGTTAGTTGCTCCAAGCCCTGCCTGGTAAATGGAAGATCATTATTACATAGTATTCTCAGCTACAGAAACACCTAAGCTGTAGCCTATCACCAACTGATGAATGGGCAGGAACTGACGGAAGTTGCACTAGAGGAATTCATCTTGTAGAATGCATAATGATAGAACAGTTACAATAGTGTAAATTTTACACAAACTAAAACTGGAAAACATTGGATAGCTGTGATTTTTTTAAAGTTCCAAGAGACATAGCATAATCAAGGTCTAAACACCAAAATTACATAAAGTAGATGATTCAATCATTCATCACTTATAGATGTCATAATTATGACACAGCTGTGATGATACATAAGCACCAAGGCAAAATTTGTGTCTTAATTTTCTTTGTGCTGTATTCAACTGAATTTGATCAATATTATACAGATTCATACAACTAGAAACAGTAATCTGATTATTCCCTTTAATATAACACACTGGTTAAGATTTTTCCTGCTATGCTGTAGGTATTTCATTTTAGCAGTTCTGTAAGAGCAGTCTGTACTGCTTTGATGTTGTTTGGATTTGAGCTGCGATAAGAAGCTTTGTTGTTCAACTTAGGAATGTGCTGTCAACCAAGCAGGACAGTGGAATTGGGAGAAGGTTTTGAAGAATATTGGGTTGAAGGTCTTTGTCGGAGGGGGTTTGGGAGAAGATAGGCAGAAAGATGACAGAGGATGCCATCCCTCTTGCACAAGGTGCTTTGTGTAGATGAAAGGTTTCAAGGAGGAAGGACCAACTTTCCTGTGGGAGACCCATTTATCAGAGATGGATTTTGAGTGACATTCAGAAGGTAGTGTGGGCTTTCACGCAGATCAAAGTCCAGTGTGAGTGAAAGGCAGGTTCAAGATAAGCTCCAACTTAAGTGCACATTTGACTGCTCAAGAGTAATGGGCCCTTTTTTTTTCCATCTAATAACTGATTAAATTAGCATTCTTAAATACACTTTGTAATTCTGTGCAGTGTATGCACTGCTAATTCTTGCCGGGGCAATAAATCACAAAGCATTCACACAATCCAAGTTTTGGGTGCGTGAGGCATCCCAACCTCAGATTTGGCAGGACTAAAGTTTTATACACCTAGACATACAAAGCCTGACAAAGGTAGGTTTCTTGCTGTGGAATCCAGTGGCTGCTAGCGAGCGGCTAACAAGCCACTTTTCCCAGAGATGCTTAGTAAAAGAGGGTTTCATATTGGATTGTAATTTATCTTGGATATCCCATAAAGTACATTAACCAAATGGCTAAACAAGTCAGATCTGAATCATTCATTTCCAATTTTTCCAGGATGTTGATGGTTTGGCATCCGAATCATATGGAGATGAACTCCTGTGTTCCCCATTAACACACCAATGCCTTGGTTCTCACATTTCCCTTGACATACTGAAGTCCTTGGTCTCACACTTCTCTTAAAACACCAGGGCCCTATGTCCAATACTTCCTTTAAATTCACTGGGCCCTGCTTCCTTAAATTCCTGTAAATTTAGTCTTTTCACTAAAAATATTATACTAGTTTTCAATATCTGAGGAAAGTAGACTTTTGAAGTATTAACTAGAATCATACATAACAGGGGAACCAGGCCTTCAGGCCAACTTGGCCAGATCAGCCAGTGATGTCCTCTTGCTAACCCCATCACTAGTGATTGGTCCAGAGCCCTTAATGTCCAAGCCATTGATGTGTTCATCTAGGTCAAGAGTTTCCAACCTTCTTTATTCCTTGGATCCCTACCATTAACTGAGGAGTCTGTGGAGCACAGGTTGGGAACCCATGATCTAGATATTTCTTATATTGTCAGTTACCCAGGATCATACACTCTCATTCCAGTTACTGTGGAGAATGTCCCCTCTTCTATCCTCAGAATCTTTCTCCCCTTATCCAAAACATATTTTTTCTCAGCAAAAGTAGATAAAATAAAAAAGTATTTCCTGTAGTCTCCACAGTCTACAATTCAATTTTTTATACCCCATTCATGTCCCCTGTTAAATTCCTTTCTCCATGGAGAAAATACTTAGCTTCCTCCTCTTTGATCTCCAATTCCACCCCAGACAAAATTCTAGTGAACCCTTTCCAACACTATCACATCCTTCCAATGCAACATCAACAGGAGCTACGCACAATATTCTGAGGTCTCACCAAGGTTTTTGAAGCTGGAAGATCAGCTCTCCACTTGTATTCAATGCCTTGATGTCAGGATGCTGGAGCAGGGATCCAATCACAGACCCAGTACTGTGCACACAGTGATATTAATTGAGTAACAAATCCTGAGGTGCAAACCAAGTCAGCATCAAAGTTCATGCAGAGTTCAAAACATCCAGAGAAATCCAAAAACCAGAATCAGGAAACAGGCAGAGTTGATATTCAGACAGACAGAGTACGGATCTAAATGCTGGAAAGCTCAGAAAAATTCATTGGCATAATCTGGCAACAAACAGGTAAAAAGACTGAACTGAAATACACTAAGCAATAAACAGCGAGGCAGATGATAGGTGGAGCACAATGAGACAGAAGTGGCAGCAAAACAGGTAATAATGAGAAACAGGTGAGAGGTGGAGTACTCAGTAATACAGGGGCCGGAGTAGAGCAGGAGCACATGGCAATACAAAACCACAGACTGGTGGCTAGGGGGAAACACACAAAAAGGCAAATTCCAACTGTTGGTACTGACACTTGACTAATAAAGTAAACATTTCCTTTGCCTTTGTAATCACACTTTCTGCTTGCAATACCACCTTTCAGGACCTAAGGACTTATACTCAGAGGTCCCTCTGCCTTCACCTCATTCTAAGACCTCACTAATCATGGATTATATACCCCTGCCTTATTAGTGCTCCCAAAACACATCACCTCACATTTGTTAGGATGAAATGCCATCTGACGTTTCTCAGCCCATTTTGCCACACATTTGATATCAATCTGCAGCCTAAGACTACCTTCCCATATTATAACTAACTTTGCCAAACTTCATGTCACACATAAACTTAATGATTTTTCTTCCCACATACACCCCCATTTTCTTGTTAGTCATGTACGTTGTAAACAGCAAGTGTCCTAGCCCTTGTGGAATACCTCTGGTCACAGGCATCCAATTGCAAACATGTCCTTCTACCATCATCCTTTGTCTTCAATCGCCAAGACAGTTTTAGATCATCTTGCCCTGAATGCCATTGGTCCCAACCTTATGAAATCTTTCCGGAGGCTTTACTAAAAAATCACATCAAATCACAGCCACTGGATTGCCCTCATTGATATACTGTGTTACATTTTCAAAGAACTCAATCAAATTCACTGGAAGGATATGCAATTGATTAAAGCATGTTGTACATCGCTGATTAGTTCCTGCCTTTGCAAGTGATCATTAACCCCCATTCACTCAGAATTTTTCCACTCCCTACCACTCATTAAGCTTACTGCCCACGATAAACTCACACACTATGGTTACCAGGCTTTTCCCTGCTGCCTTTCTTGAAAAACAGAACTTCATTTGCTGTTCTCCAGTCATCTGCTCCCATACTTGTGTCCAGCAAAAACTGAAAAACCTCACCAGAATCCCAGCAATCGCTTTCCTTGTCTGCCAGAGAAGCTTAGGTTAAATCCCATTTGGTCTAAGGATTTATCCACATCAAAATGTGCCAAGACATCCAGTACCATGTTTTTAGTTTAGGAGACTTGCATTAGCCCTATCCCTTCACTGAATTATCCAACTACAAATTCCGTTTCCTCTGAATATCAATGAAGAGTGTACCTTATGGCTGTACAAAAAGATTGCCTCTGTTGTCCTTAATAAGTCCCACCTTTTCCCTGGTTATTCTCTTGCTCTTAATATACTTAGAGAACACATTCAGATTTACCTTAATCCTGTCTGCTGGTGGTCCTCGTCTTTGTTTTTTCAGTCCCTACACTTTTTTTTTGCTTTTACCACGCCACTCCTGGCATTTGTTCTCCATACCTGTCATATGATTTGTTTTCCTCTTTCCCTATATGTCCTTCAACATCCAGGTTTCTGACATTTATTTCATTCATAATGGATATTTGATGTTTTGGGTTTATCCCCTTTATCCAGAGTTCAGTCAATATCTCAAACTGAAATGGCAACTGTCCATTTCTCTCAACGGGTGCCGCCTGTCCTCCTGAGTTCATTCAGCACTTTGTTTTGTAGTATGGATACAAATGGCGTAAGAGGAATGACCACAGGTTTCTCATGTACCACCTTCCTGCCTTCACTGCTATTCCCAAAGGTCACCTATCATTTCTCTTTCTGTACCAGCAGAGTGACCAGCTCACTCTGTTGTATTATCTACTACATTTTCCGCATCCCAGGTGCTTTGTAGGAGTCCACCCACAGCTTGAAATAATTTTGAGTGACCTGGGAAATCAACCAATCCAACACTGTAAAAGTGCTGAGGGTATCAAATTAAGAGAATTGTATTGTATGTTTCCATAAAATTTACAACATATGACATTCTTTTGTTGGCATTCATTGTAACCAGCATACCATTGCATTTGCTTGCAACAGTCACATCATGCCAATATTCAGATTCAGATTCAGTTTATTGTCATTTATAAACCACAAATGCAATGCAGTTAAAAACTGAGACAACGTTCTCTGGAATGATATCACGAAAAAGCACAAAACAGACCACACAAGAAAAACCACATAACGTTTGGTACTCCCCAATCCAGAGTCCGGAGAGGCTGCTGCGTATCGATATCGCGCTACCGTCTTAGCCCGTTCCCCGGAAAGGAACTACGAACCCATCAGACAAAACTAAAGCTACAATATCATTATCGCATCAGCTTTCCAGTTCCAAATCTTCCATCAGTGATAAATTTAAGAGTTTTTCCACAAAGACTCAGCCCCTCAGTATTGTCTGTAGGGAAGATATTAAACAGAGCTTTTGCTGCAGCAGTGCCAAGTGTCAGTGCACCCCCTTGCACAAGCATCCAGAAGGTACTGCATCCCAAAGCCCTGCAGGTTTAAGGATTTTAATGAGAAGATGGGAAGATGGTTTCTTCACTTCTTCATACCATCATATCTCGGAGGAAAGAGTGATTATCTTTTCTAATTATGTAAAAGGATTGCAGCTCTTTAAAACATTTTATTTCATGATCTTCTGCCTGCAGGATAGAACACCACATGAAGTTTTATGACTTCTTATCGCTCAGATAGTTTGACAAGTGAGTTTTTTGCATTTTTATACTATCCTGTTACTTTCTTTCATTGCTTCTCTTAAGCTATGCTTTATTGTGGGTAATCTTTTGAAATTCTCAGATGACAGCATATTGTTGCATTTATTACAGAGGACAACAATTCCAACACATTCCTGGTTAACATCTGTCATTCTCCAAATTCTAATGCTTATGTTTCATCCCATTTCTCAGTTAAGCTTTTAAAACTCCAGCAGTATAAACTAAAAAATTGGATTCCTCTGGCCTGCTGATCATTTTCAAAAGTAATTCCAAATGCTTCCAAATCCATGTCTTCCACCACCATTTGGGCAGATCTCACATCTTGAATTTTTCCTGCATGCTGCACATTATCCCAGCTTGAAGAATATGTTGCTGTTACTTTAGTATTGCTGACTCTAAATTAAAACTAAATGGAAATCAAATTGCATCATATTTATGCCCACCAAATTGATCTGATGGTTATCAGACAGAATAGAAGCCTCATGCCTTTATAACATTTGAGCATGCATATTTTAATAGGACAAAATATTGCCAGGAAAACTCAACAAGTCAGGCAGCATTTTTTTTGAAAGAGAAACACAGTTAATGCCCCAGGACAAAGACTCTTCAGCAGAACTAGAGGAGGGAGAAAAGAAGTAAATTTTAAGCATCAAAGAGGATGAGAAATAATGGATTGGACATGAGAGATGTTTGTGACAGTATAGGTGTGGGCGTATGCTGGAGTGAGGTCCAGTTAGTGAGTTAATGAAAGAGAGAGAGAGATAGGAAAATACAGAGGTGTGGAACATACTTAACAGATCAAACTGAGCATTTGGACAGAGGGAGAAAATGAGCCACTATAAAAGGTGGATGACTTACACCAGAAATGGTTGGCCTGGCCCGATACAGAGAAAGTGAGTTAATAGTATTCAATATTGAGTCCAGAAGGCCGCTCCTCACATAGATGGAAGATGGTTTACACTCAATCTGTGTTCGGTTTGTCCTGCAATGAGGAGAATCTATTACAAACACCAGATTCTGCATAGTGGATGGTAAAGAGAAAAGGTGAATAAACTCTTCACTTGAAAATAGAGTTTGGGTCCCTGGCTGTGAGAAAAGGTAAAGGACAGCTGTTGCATTTCCTCTTGTTGCATGAAGAAGTGCAATAAGACAGGATGCGGCTAACAGAGACAGAAAAATGGCCCAGGAAGTTGCTAAAAGAATTCAAAATACTGAAAGGGAATGGTGGGGGAGGATATCTCTCGTAGTGAAATCTCATTGAAAGTGGTGGGATTTGCAAATAAAAATAAGAGTTGGAGGTGGAGGCTTGTGGGGTAGAAGATGAGGAACAAGGAATCTGACTTTGCCCTGTCTATGAAGAGTACAGGTGACAACCAAACTGTGGGAAATAGATGACAGGCACCAGGGGACCTGTCAAGTAGATGATGTATTTCAAAAAGAAGGAAGACTGAAACAGCTGTGATGTTGTGTGAATGAAAAGTACTGGCAGATATGAAGCTGCTTCTTTATTTGACAAAGCAATGTGCAGCAGACATCATATGAGGATGCTTTCAGTCGAAAGGTCTGGCTGGCTTAACATGAGGCTCAACATTTTATATGCTAAACATCAACAGACAATTCCATATTTACAATGTATCTACAATACTTCCTTTGAAGCTACACACAAACTTCACGTTTCTGGATTCACATCCACACCACAGTCATCCAAGTGAATTTTAATCAGCATTTTCTGGTCTGAGATTTACGGCTTTCAGGAGCCCATTGTTCAGAGTGGCATTCCAAATTAAATCAAACTTGAAGACTATTGTCTGAAATCATTTGCTAAATGTAAATGTGTTAAACTCAAAAATCTCTCTAACTGTTGCATGGAAATTCTCCTCACTGGAACGAACATGGAAGAAATAGTGGAACTATGAATGGAATGAAGTCCTTCCAGCGGGAGATGTCAATGCCGTATAATTGAGAAAACCATGGAAATCTACAGGTATCACCTGATATGTTAAAAAGGAAGGAAAAAGTGAGATCAGTGTGAAAATTAGCAGGGAAAATAATGGCATTTTCAAATTTTGTAGGAGGACAGGAACCAGCTCCAGTGCAGTTGTTCTTGGGGGTGGGACAGGGGAAGTAGGAATGAAACAAGGACTGTCATGGGCATTCAACACATCCAGGCATATTTTAGGCCTATGTACATTTTTTTATTGATATCTACAACTTGGAGAAAGCAATGGAGCTGAAGGAGAAATTGTTCCACAATTCCAACAATTTTCCTTATTGTTATTTTCCACAAGCTTTGGTATATACAGCCTTTTGATGTTCAGCTCAAGGCAGCTTTTGTTGTCATTTGCCCAGATGAGAAGATTGTGTATCAAAAGCTTTATCTTAGCATCATTGAGTGTAAAAGGAGATTTATTGGAAACACAATTTAAACCAGCATATCTATACCAATGTGTTGTTCTTTAAAGAAAATAAGGAATAATGTAAAAACTTATCAATATGTTGCAAAGGACAAGACCACCTGATCGGCAGATGATTCAGTCATATGCATGATAGAATGCAGAGTGGGAAATAGGTCACAATGTGCTCGCGAAAATAAACAGAGTGAGATTACATCCCGAAACTAAGCTACAAAACATTTGAAATAGATATTTTTTCAGAGATAGATACTGGAGATTTTCCATTTCATGTGTCAATGACAAAAAGAGATTGGAAAATAAAGTTATTTCTGCTATTATTCCATATCAGAAAGATGAACACAGCAAAAAGTTTACAATAGGCATATGTACCTGAATATTAATTAGAGGAGAATTTGTTAATACTAACCTGTGCTGCAAGAGGATATTGAAATATTTTGCACCGGCATCTTGCATCATTGAACACTCATAAGATGTCTTATTTATAATTGAGCAACGTACCTCACCTGGCATGAATCACTAAAGTGTTTTCCACGTAATATTAAAAAAGGAAATGGAGTACAAGATGAAAGAATGAGAACCAATTAGCAAAACAATTACAAATTACCAGTGTCTGTCTTCTGGTAGTTGTAAGAATACTCTTTCAGTTATGTAAAGATTCAATGCTAGAAAAAGATCCACTGAAGATTTGTGGGATTTTTGTTGCAAATACTTTGCGGGTAGATCTTTGATTAATCAGTTGTTGACACATTTTAAACTATTGTACTTACTGTATGTATGACCATAGATCCTTACAAGTGGCAGGATAATTCACTGAGGACGTTAGAAGGGTATATTGGATCCTCTCTTTTAGAGTCATAGAATAAGATGATCGAGAAATAGCCCCTTTGGCCACTTGATTTAGTACCGACCACCAATCCCCCATTTGAACTTGTCCTACATTAACCCCATCTTCTAATGCTGCCCACATTCTCATCAGCTTTCTTGGATTCTACCTCTAGCGTATATGCTAGGGGCAATTCAACTAACAAATTAACCTAAAATCCTGCACATTTTTGGGATGTGGAAACCAGACAACCATAAGGGAACACACATAGTCACAGGGAAATAGTGCAATCACCACTCAGGTAGCAGTGGAGGTCAGCATTATACCATAAGACCATAGGAGCAGAATTGGGCCATTTGTCTTATCAAGTCTGATCTGCCATTTACTCATGGCTGATCCAAATTTTCCTCTCAGTCCCAGTCTCCTGCCTTCTTCCTGTATCCCTTCATGCCCCAACTAATCAATTATCCATTAACCTCTGCCATACAAGACTTACAAGACTTAGCCTCCACAGTTGCCTGTGACAAAGAATCCCACAGACTCACCACTTTCTGGCTGAAGAAATTCCTCCTTATCTCCATTCTAAAAGGACATCCTTCTATTCTGAGGCTGTGTCCCCTGGTCTTAGACTTCTCCCACCATAGGAAACATCCTTTCCACATCCATTCTATCAAGGCCTTGCACCATTTCAATGAGGTCACCCTTCATTATTCTGAAATCTAGTGAATACAGATCCAGGGTCATCAAACGCTCTTCATATGATGAGCCATTCAATCCTGGAATCATTTTTGTCAACGTCCTTTGAACCCTCTCCAGTTCCAGCTGATCGTTTCTGAGATAAGAGGACCAATGCTTCTCACAATATTCTAAGTGAGGTCTCAGCAGTGCTTTATAATGTCTCAACATTGCATCCTTTTGAACCTAGTCTCTGTATTATGAAGTAGCTGTTCTACCAACGATGCCACTATGCTGCCTCCTATTATTATATTGGAAGAGCATGGAGATAACACTGAAACTGTCACACTACACTAGTTCTTCTTCTACAGAGCAGGAGATAAGCAATGGACTGGAAGGCTGCAGGAGAGATTTATGGTTATATTGGCAGAACTGGAAAATTTTAGCCTAGAGGGCAGAATGGATGAGTGAGAGCTCTTCTTGTGACAGCAAAAAGCCACACGAAGATAAATAAGGTGCATATAATGTTGAGGGTCCTGAAAAAAAATTAAACAGAAGCAATCAATCACACAGAGAAACCAAAAATCAGAGGCAATAAATTTGAAATAATTTGTATGGAGATTAAAGGGGTGATGAGAACAAATAGTTTCACCCAGACATTGGTAGGAGATTGAAATTCACTGCTTGGAAGGAATAGAAAGGAAGTAACCCTCAGCATATTTAAATAGTAACCAAAGGTACACTTAAACAGCTGTGACCAGTAGACCTAGTAGGTGGGATTATTCATTTGGGCGGATGCAGGCTTGATAGATCAAATAGGTTACTGTGTCATAATTATATGATGATATTTCTATGACATTGATCTCTATTGCTTGAATTAAATAACTGTTTAAATTGACTCATAAGGTGAGAAATTGCTTCACATTAATGGCAGAAGAATTAAATTTTATTGCCATTAATTAGTCATTGAATGATCTGCAAATCTACATGACTGAATTACAATTGAAATATAGGATGCTCTGTTTCCTTTTTCTTATACCTAACCTATTCAGTCGTGAATTAAGCATAGCTTATACTTCACATCTGCAATCCTTTAAATCAGGAGCTCCCTTGCTCAATGATATTCATGCAGAAGCAGAGGGACTTAGGAGTCCTTGTACAAGACTCTTAGAATGTTAATTTACAAGTGGAATCTGGTAAAGAAGGCAACTCTATGTTGGCTTGTATTTCAAGACAAATAGAATGTAAAAGCAAGGAGATAATGCTGATCCTTTATAAAACACTAGTCAGGCCGCACAGAGTATTGTCAACAGTTTTGGGGCCCATATCTCAGAAAGGATGTGATGTCATTGGAGAGAGTCCAGAGGAGCTTCACAAAAGCTATTGTACTGTGTCAATGGATTTTGGGACTGCCTGCTAAAGGAACTCATTGAAATATCACTAGAGGAAAAGAATTTGAATAAAGACAAAGCTCTTGTTCTAAGTAAGAACTTAAATTTGATTGTAAACGAGGTGGGAGAGCGGAAACCTGATTAGACTAGCCAATCACAAGAGATGGACTACAGGGGTATAGATACCAGAGGACTAGACATGCCTAGGCATCATCCCTGAAGAAGATGACAGAGTTTGTCATCGAAATGTTGGTTATAATCAAAATCTATACCCAGCTTGATGTCCAACAAGAATTTATCCGTGATCTGTAATTTGTTGTCCATGTATCATACTGAATAAAATTATGACCACATTTAACTTTATTATGCTAATCAAAAATTTCAGATAAAATCACATTATCTTTTGTAATAGATATAACCTAAAAGGAGGTATTTTACAACACAAATGCTGCAGAAGTGCTGGATGATTAAAATTAAATTGGTCACTTTACTCTTCAGAATGGGACAGAAATATAATGAAAATATAAATCACCTGTTTGCTCAGTGCCAGCGAAAGCAAAATGAAAACAATTTGGTCATATTCTGCAGCCAAAAATAGTCACATTCTTATCTAGAGGAGAATAACAGCGGACAGTCCGGAAGCTACCAGGAAATAGTGATTCCATGAATACTGCTAGTCTCAGCCATGGTAGAGCCCATCAATTAAATGAAGTGGAAAGATGGAATGGCTTCCAAATCTCAGAAACTAAAGCCATTTGGACTTCTCTGGAGGTCTTCACTATTAGCAGTCCAGTATCCTCTCTTTGGGGCACTGCATGTAGTAAAGAGGAATTTGATATGAACAGTATCTAACAAAAACTTGGAACCCAACTACTAATCTGGTTGTGGTATATAAACTCTCATTACAAAGCTAGTTTTCTCACTTGTTATTCTGTTCTAGTAGAGCAATGACTCTGCTTTCCATCAAAGACTTCCTAAGAGAAGCAACCCTTCGGGAACAGTGACCATAATGTTGTAATTTTCAAATGTAGTCTTCATTTGTCAAATATTCATTGACAAATATAAGGTTCTTCCTGGAGTTAGGTCTTTACTGAGAGAGAGCTGAGTTCAATAGTGTAGGACAGGGTATGGTGAAATTGGATTGGGAACTGATGCTGGAGAGAAAAAAACAACTTTGTATAAATGAGTGGCACTTAAAGGTACCATAATAAAAATTCAAAGCTAACATATCCCTTGAAAGGTAAGAAGAAAAGAAAGTAACATTGGGGATATTTGGTTAATGAAGAAAATTGAAGGTTTAATCAGATAAAAGAAGGAAACATATGTTTGGTATAGATAATTGGTATAAAATGAGTCTGTGAAATTAAGAAGGAAGTTAGAAAGGCAAAATGAAGTCATGTAATGCTTTGGTAAACCAGATGAATGAGAATCTCAAAATGTTTTATAACTGTATGAGGAGCAAGAGTATAGTTGGGAGAAGTGCCAGTCTCCTCAGGGACCAACAAGTTAATCTATGTGTGAAACTGAGGAATAGGAGTGTGGTTATAAATATCTATTCTTCATCTGTTTTCACCTGGGAAAAGGAAATAGAGGATGGAGTGTTAGGGGAAGGAATGCTAATATTTTGGATCATGTTTGTGTGAGGGTAAAGGAAGTGTTAAAGATACTGACACACATTAAATTGGATAAATCCCCAGGGCCTGACGGGATTTATTCCAAGTTATTAAGAGAAGAAAGGAGATATACTGATGGGGTTCTGTTGGAGATTTCTGCATCTTTATTAGCTTTGAGTAACATACCAGAAACCAGGAGGATAAAGCTTGTTGTTCCCTTATTAAATAATGAGAATAGTGATGATACAGAAAGCTATAGGTTGGTGGACCTTACGTCAGTAATAAGGAGATTATTGGAAAAGAGACAGGATTATGTTTACTTCAAAAGGCAGAAACAGATTAAGGGGAGTCATACTTTTGTACAGAGGAAATCCTGCCTCATAAATCTGACAGTTTCTGCAGAGATAACTAAGAAAATTGATAAAGACAGAATGGTAAAGTGGTATACATGGTTTGGGGCAAGGTTTTAGACAAGGAACTGCACAGTAGGCAGTACAGAAGGTTAAAGCACATGCGATCTGAGGTCTGTTGGCACATGGAATTCAAAATTAACTTTTTGATAGGAGGCAGAGAGTAGTGGTGAAGTTGTTTTATCTGATTGATAATCTGTAACCAATGGTGTACTGCAGGGATTAATGTTGGGACCTTTGTTGTTGTTTATTTATTTATTTATAGATACAGTGTGGAATAGGCCCTTCCGGCCCAATGAGCCACGCTGCCTAGCAACCCACTTATTTAGCCCCAGCCCAATCACAGAACAACTTGCAATGACTAATTGACCTATTAACCGATAAGTCCTTGGAATATGGGAGGAAACTCGTGTTCCTGGGAAGGATGTACAAACTCATTACAGGAAGTGCCCGAGTTGAACTCCAAACTCTGACATCCCAAGCTGTAATATTCTGGCACTTCATAAGTTGTCATCTATACTATATAAAGACTTGGATGAGGACGTTGACGGACTGATCAGTAAGTTTACAAATGATACAAAGATCGATAGATAGCAAACAAGGATTTAAATCAAAGGAATGCTCCTCTTTCAGGATGTGAGAAGGCAGGGAAACCTCCTGTGTCCCTGACGATTACACCTGCAAGAAGAGCATCCAGCATCCAGCTGTAGCTTCTAACAATCCGGGATAAGGAGCTGGAGCTGCAACTGGATGATCTCCAGATCATTCTGGAGAATGAGGGAGTGATAGATAGGACATATAGAGAGGTAGTTACATCCAAGGTGCAGGATGCAAGAAACTGGGTGGCAGTCAGGAAGGGGAAGGGGTTTATGCAGCCAGGGCAGAGTACCGCCGTGGCCACCCCCTTCAACAACAGGTACACCACTTGGGATAATATTGTGGGGCTGACCTAGCAGAGGAAAGTCACCATGGTCAGGTCTCTGGCACTGGATCTAGCTCTGTAACTCAGAAGGGAAAGTGGGAGAAGACATGAGCTGTGGTGATTGGGAGTTCATTGGCTTAATAGTTTAATAATTACACTTAATATCAGAGAATGTATACAATATAGTCGGCCCTCCTTATCAGCAGGGGATTGATTCCAAGACCCCTGCAGATACCAAAAAACGCAGATGCTCAAGTCCCTTATTTAACCTATCTCAGTGCGGTGAACATTAGGACCCAGCAGTGCAGCTCTGAATCTGTAGTGTTGCTGTTCACGAAAATAATCACGATCACGATTGAAAATAAGGTGAAAGTAATAAAGTGATCGGAAAGAGGTGAAACACCATTGGTCATTAGAAAAGCGTTAGGCTACAGTCGGTCAACGATCGGAACAATTTTAATGGAGCATGTGAAAAGCCCTGCCCTGATAAAAGCTACAATTGTTACTAAGCAAAGCCGTGGTTTAATTATTGAAATACATATGTTTCTTAAGTGTTTTATATACATAGAAAGGTAAAATATGTACTATATACTAAGAAAAATGTTTGACTAACTGACACTAAATAATACCGGATGTACCTGTTCCAACGTCAAATCCGACTTAAAGACGGACTCAGGAACGGAACTCATTCATAACCCAGGGAACTGCTTGTACTTTTAAATCATTTCTAGATTACTTATAATACATAATATAATGTAAATGCTATGTAAGTAGTTGTTATACTGTGTTGTTTAGGGAATAATGACAAGAAAAAATAGTCTGTACATACTCGAACAATGAGTGCTGGAGAGAGAACTTGCGCGTTTTCGCGATCCATGGTTGGTTGAATCCGCGCATGCGGAATCTGCTGATAAAAAGGGCCAACTGTATACAGCGTGAAATTCTTACTCTTTGCAGACATCCACAAAAACAGAAGAGTACTCCAAAGAATGAGTAACAGTAAGAATGTTAGAACTCTAAGGCTCTCCCCGACTCCCTCATCTCTCAGGCACGAGCAAAAGCAAAGTATCGAACCTTCTTCCCCCACTTACTTCAGCACCCTCCACCCACCAAACAAGCAATAGCAAAGCAAAATAGAGGAGCCACACAGCAAGAGGAAAGACATAACAATTCAAATTGCTGATTTATGGTGTTAAAGTCTGCTGCGTTGCTTTTTTCCCAAATTCTCTGACTCGAGAATCGGTAACAACTCTCCCCCACCAATGAGAGAAAAAGAGAGAGTGAGAGAGCGCGCGAGTGAACCGAGTATAGAGCCCTGACAGCTGATTTTCTGTTCCCAATATTTTGTTTTGTCCCACAACTCTTCATTTGGTGGTGCCACAATAGAATTGGTTTTTTCCCAGGGCTGCAAATCTTCGGAACTCTAAAGGCGTGTTTAACCTCTACACCACTTCCTTACAATATCAAAAAACTGCCCATCGGTGACCCCTGAGTGTGGAAACCAACATTGTAATGAAGCAAAGTTTGAGTGCAGCTCTAGGTCAGGATCTTCAACAGAGTCTCATCCACCTTGAAAAGGAAAAAAAAGAGAGACGTTAAAGGGAGAAATTAAGCTGTTTCCATGGATGAACTCAAAGAGACAGCAGCCTAGAGCAATCATAGTTCTGCCCATTAGTTAGGGGAAAAGAAAGGACTTACTGTGGATGAGAGCGAGATTGCTAGCTGGTATATTTCCTCCTGGGTGCCAGGGTCTGGGATATCACACATCCAATACTCAGCATCCAGAAGTGGAAGGGGGAGCAGCCAGAGGTCAAGGTCCATGTAGCACCTTCCAGGGAAGGTGGGAGCTTCACAAAAGGGATGGTTTGCACCTGAACTGAAATAGGGGACCTATATAGCAGCAGGAAGGTTTGCTAGTACTGTATGGGGTGGTTTAAACCAGAGTTTCGGGGGGTTGGGAACCAAAATGCCAGAGCAGAGAGTGAAGAGGGTGTGGAGACAGATGTTAAGATCACAGACAAAGTCAGGGATTAAAAGACTGAGCGTTAGGATAGGTCTTACACAGTGAACGATAGATCACCGAGCAATGCAATAGCATGAAGGGATCTGTGAATACAGGTCCATAATTCATTGAAGGTGGTGTCACAGGTAGATAGGGTCATATAGAAAGCTTTTGGCACATTGGCCTTCATAAATCAAAGTATTGAGTACAGGAGATGAGATGTCATGTTGAAGTTGTATAAGATGCTAATGAAGCCTACTTTGGAGTAACGTTTACAGTTTTGGTCACCATCCTACAGGAAAGATGTAAATAAAGTTGAAAGAATACAGAAAAAAATTACAAGGATGTTGCCAGGTCCGGAGGATCTGAAAGATTGAATAGGTTAGGACTTTATTCCTTGGGCAGAAGATTGAAGGGAGATTTGATAGACTTAAGCAAAATTATGAGGGATATGGATAGGGTTAATGCAAGCAGGCTTTTTTCATTGAGGTTGGGTGAGCTTACAAATAGAGGTCACAGGTTAAGGATGAAAAGTTTGAGGGGAACATAAGGGGAAACTTCTTCACTCGGAGGGTTGTGCAAATGTTGAATGAGCTGCCAGTGCAAATGTTGCGAGCTTGATATCAAGGCTTACGAGAAGTTTGATTAGGTACATGGCATGGAGGGCTATGGTCCCGGTGCAAGTTGTTGGTTGTAGGTAGTTTAAATAGTTCAGCACAGGCTAGATAGGCCTAGGGCTTGTTTCTGAGCTGTACTTTTCTTTGATTCTATGACTCTATGAAGCTATGAAGGTTGGGTGGAATGCTGACAAATGGAATCTAGTTGAAAAATATACAAGGATTTTGCAGAAAATGTGGCAATACAGGTAGACGGGATAATAAAGAAGGCATTTGGTATTCTTGCCTTTGTCGAATGAGGCACTGAGTAAAGGTTGGGTTGTCATGTTTCATCTGTACATAGTACTGGTTTGTTCACACTTGGCTTAGCATGTACAATTCTAATCACCAGACTAAAAGAAGGATATGGTAGCATTAGAAAGAGTGCATAAGAGATCCATCATGTTGTTGACTGGAATGAAGGACTGTTTTTATGAGAGATTAGAGAGGCTGAGTATAGGAGACTGAGGCTGACTTTATAGAGGTTTATAAGCTGAAGGGACTAGATAGTCAACTTGATTGAACAGGGGAGTCGAAAGATTAAATGTATAGGTTTAAGGTATGAAGGGAAATAGTTAAAGAAAATACAAGGGTTATGTTTTTCACACAGAGGTTGGCGGTTATGAGAAACAAGTTGAGTAGAAGATGATAGAGATAGATATATTTACTAGATTCCTGCACAGGAATGGAATAAAGGAGTGTGGACCTAATACAGGTAAATAGAATTAAAGTAGATAAACATTATGGTCAGCATGGTTGAGCAGAGCTGAAGGCTCCATTTTTGTACTATGCAGCTCCATGAGGTTGTACTCTCTATGGCATTAACTCTGCATTAAATATATATTTCAGATGACTATTGTGGAAGAAGGGAGATCTGAGTTAGTGTTCAACAAATGCTCATGATCATCTAGAGATCAATCCCACCTCCCTACACAGTTGAAGTAACAATTCATCCCTCCCATCTCAATCCCACCACCCTACCCCACATCAAACCACTTACTTAAGTACAAAGTTGTATTTTTTTCTGTAATCAATTTGGAGAACCAGTTCAGAAATAATGACTGAACAGTCTGGTAAAAAATGCAAAATTTATATGTAATGCTGACAGAATGATACTGTAGAATGTTATTATCATACTTGAGCATCTTAAACCTTGTATGTGGTGCAAGATAAAATAAATCCCATAGAGTAGTGTGAGCACACAGCAATTCAAGCTTATAGTTCAAAGTAAAGGATCTAGCTATTCCCAGTTATTTTACAGTGTGCAGATGAAAAATGCTAGAACATTTTAAAAAGTTCAGTTTGGAACTGGATACTAATTAGATCATATGATTATAAGACATAGGAGCAGAATTAGGACATTCGGCCCATTGAGTCTGTTCTGCCATTCCATCATGGCTGACCTATCATCCCTCTTAACTCCTTTCTCCTGCCTTCTCCCTAAAACCTTGGATGCCCTGACTAACCAAGAACCTATCAACCTCTGCTTTAAGTATAATATACTCAATGACTTGACCTGAACAGCCATCTGTGGCAATGATGGCTAAAGAAAGTTTTCCTCATCCTGGTTCTAAATGAATGTCTCTCTATTTTGAGGCTATTCCAATGACTACTTGTCCAGAGCCATCAAACACGCTTCATACATTAATCCTTTCATTCCCAGAATCATTCTCATGAATTCCTCTGGACCCTCTCCACTGCCGGCACATCTTTTCTTAGATAAGGGGCCTAAAACTGCCCACAGTACTCCAAGTGTGGTCTGATCAATACTTTACAAAGCCTTAGCATCACATCCTTGCTCTTATATTCTAGTCCATATAACAATTACACGGAAACAGGCCATCTTGGCCCTTCTAGTCTGTGCCGACACTCACACTCACCTAGTTCCACTGGCTCGCACTCATTATCCCCCTCATTATTTTAAATATCTCTATCAAGTCCCCCTCAAACTTCTCCTCCAAAGTCCTCTCAAAATGAATCCTAACATTGCACTTGCCTTCCTCACCACTGACTCAACCTATGAGTTAACCCTGAGGGAATTGAGCACAAGGGCTCCCAAGTTTCTTTGCACATCTTCATTTCAAATTTCCTCCCCATTTAGAAAATAGTTTATGCCTTTATTCCTTCTATTTTATGCCTTTATTCCTTTTATTCCTTATTTGATCATACACTTCCCTATACTATATTCTATTTGCCTCTTCTTTGCCCATTGTTCCATTATATCGAAGAGTCCCTTCTACAGACTCCCTGCTTACTCAACCCTACCAGCCCCTCATTCCTCGGAGACCATCTGCCTCAGGCAGAGAGATTCACCCATAAGCTAGATAGACACCAGGTATAGACTACGACCTTTAGCTCCAGCCCCTATCTTTGTGAAAGGAAGTCTTAGACCAAGATATTCCAGGACAGAGGGAATATTCAGGGAGCCATCAATATTATGGAGACGAGTACAAAACTGAGCACACACCAGAAGACTAAACTCATCCTTAACCCTCCAACTATACAAATGGACAGGGCCGATCTTAAACATTGATTCTCTCCCCTGCAACTCAGGAGAAAAATACAAAGAAATGAAGGGCCCACATTAATATAATAGAAACTGCAGAGGAGAATTTCAGCAAGAACTCAAATCAAAATGCTCCATCTGACGAATAGGATACAGGCATACCTAGTCTTGCCTTCCCATATGCCAAGACTCATACTTTTAGCAAAATTCGAGCCTGCCACTTTGATACAGGTACAGACATTTCAATGTTAAATTCTGATATTATTCAAGGTGATAAACCAACAGGGAAAATTAAAATTATAAACTTACATGCAAAACGAGATAGAGTACCCAATTTATAAAGTTTCTATGCAGATATATGGATTAAACAAACAATAGCAGTAGCTGTGAAGCCTTTACGCCAGCTTGCCCCAGATCATAATAAACTAGCACTTCTAATATGTACACCAAAAAATTAAAAACTTTTGTTTTTATCTCAGAAGATTATGAGGCACTTGAGATATTGATGAATGCAGTTCAGTCAGGAATAAACTTCCAGACAAGAGACCTATTGTTCTGAGAATTTGTGTGTCTCCAAAAACCATTGTAGACATCTTCTATAGTAAAGGAGAAGAAACACAAGCCTCTATACACTATGCATCATATAATTCCACACCAACAAACAAGAAATTTATTCCCTGAGAACAAAGACCTACTATGATATTCAATACACATTGCAGTAAGACCACTGCAAGGGGACAACCAATTATTATACAGAGTTTGTGGCTTTGAAAAATATTAGCACATAACCAATGAATGAATGGAGAGCTACCATAACTAGATATGGCAAATGGCAAACAATTTCACAAGACAACAATTTAAAGTGGGAATATGTTCCTGAGAGCTATGACTGATAGTCCTTACCTGTCATAAAAGATGCAGAACCATCTTCTCCATGACCTAATATAGTGTGATATCCTTTATAGCACTATTCTCAAATATGATACTGTGATGGATCAGCAATAAAAATCCAGTAAGATGGATCCACTCAATTAGAGGCAGGAGCAGAGAAAGAGGAACATTTTTATTGGAAACTGAATTTGAATCACATGAATTGTAAGCACATCCTTTAGGGAATCATACAGCTCAGTTTGCAGAGGCTAAAGACCTTGAATTACGTCTAAAACAAGCAAATACAACAGACACAAAATGCTGAAGGAACTCAGCAGGCCAGGCAGCATCTATGGAAAAGAGTACAGTTGACGTTTCAGGTCAAGACCTTTCAGAAGGACTGGAAAAAAAAGATGAGAAGGCAGAACAAGAAGGTGGCAGAAGGGCAGGAGGAAGTACAAGGTGGTAGGTGATAGATGAAACCAAGTGAAGTAAAGGGCTGGGAAGCTGATTGGTGAAGGGGATACAGGTTTGGAAAATGGTAGAAGAAAGGGAAAGGGGAGGAGCACCAGAGGGAGACAATGAGCAGGTAAGGAGATAAGGTGAGAGAGGGAACCAGTAATGGGGGAACGGTGAAGAAAGGGGCGGGGCAATTACCGGAAGTTCAAGAATTTGTGCCATCAGGTTGGAGACTGTCCAGACTGAATACAAGGTCCACCAATCTTAGTGTGGCCACATTGCTGTAAAAAGCGGCATCTCTTGATGGCCACCCATTTCAATTCTACATCCTATTTCCATTCCGACATGTCAGTCCATGGCTTCCTGTACTGCTGCAGAGCCTCTCCAGCAGTTTGTGTGTGTGTTGGTTCGATTTCCAGCATCTGCAGATTTTCTTGTGTAAATACAACAGAACCAGTTTTAATATGTACTGGTTTTAATTGTATTTGTAATGTGGTAGAAAGAGATCTTCCCATTGGTCCACTACTGGATGTTGAACACATAGAGGTAAACTAATTCCACATTTGTCCACGTGGAAGAATATTTAAGAATGACCGATTTGACAGTTAGTACAGGTGATACACATCCTGGGACAAACTGCAGGCTACTGACACAGCTATGGTATAAACTAGTGGACAAGCTGTCGAGATGAACCTTACTACAGAAAGGGAGGCCAGGGCTTTGTAGTGACTAAGTAACAAATAAAAAATTACCAAGATGTTGTTTTAAGAACTCTCCTAGATACAACCAAACCCAATTCCAAAGGATGTCCATGAAAGTACAAGGATGAAGCTGAAGTATGGGTATGCCGCTCAAAGGGAGATAAGGAGCAAATGCCTCCTGTCCACAAGAAAGAAGCACTGACTGAGGAGTCCACCGAGGGCTGGACACAGTCATAGTGGTGGACAAGCCTCTCATGTGAAATTAACCATGTCATACTGGCAGCCGTATATGCTGAGTGATTGGAAGCAATTTAGTGCAAATTGTAAAGAATGTCTGGCCTATAATAAAGCAGCAGTCACAAAACCACCTCCTGTAAGACAAAAAAGCAACTGTACCAATGCAGCTGTGGCAAATTGATTATAAGGGTGCATTTCTGGCATTCCAAGGCAACCCACTTTATCAGAAGCCTAATATTCTTGTGATAGTTTCTACGGGATATACGTGGCTACATCCCATAAATTCTTGCAGCCACAGCACTCCAAAATTCCATATTGCCACATGAAGGCACCCCCTAGCTGCATACATGACAACTGAGGATTTTCCTTTATTGGTAAAGGCTTTTAGGCTACATGTGAACAAACAGGCATAGTAGTGGAGTACAAAACTCCATTTCACTTCAAACTGAGTGGTACAGTGGAGCAAAGGAATTAAGAGATTAAGCGAGGCCTGGCAAAACCTGTCTACTCTAGAGGCTAAAATTGGGCTCCACTGTCCCTGACGTGCAGCTGCCCATAAACAAAATGCCAATTGCGGAGATAGGAATACACAAGAAAGTTGCTTTTCATTTCATAATGTGCAATGCCCACCTAAATACACCACTAACAGCTCCCACAGGGCAACCATTGGCTACATCAACAGGATTTATTCCCCCAGAAGACCAAATAAGACCATGAAAGCATTAGGGCATTTGGCCCATCAAGTCTGCTCCGCCATTTTATCATGACTGATCCATTTTTTTCTCTCAACCCCAGACTCCTGCCTTCTCCCCATATCCCTTTATGCCTGAACCAATCAAGAACCTTATCAACTTCTGCCTTAAATATACATACAGACTTGGCCTCCAAAACTGCCTGCAGCAAAAAATTCCACATATTCACCACTCTCTGGATAAAGAAATTCCTAAACATTTTTGTGAAAAAGGAATCCCCTCTATCCTGAGGCTGTATCCTCTGGTCTTAGATTTTCCCACCATAGGAAACACCCTCTCTACATCCACTCTATCAAGGCCTTTCACCATTCCATAGGTTTTAATTATGTCACCCCTCATTTATCTGAATTCTAGTGAATACAGGCCCAGAGCCATCAAACACTCTTTATTTGTCAAGCCATTCAATCCTGGAATCATTTTCATCTACCTCCCTTGAACCCTCTCCAGTTTTAGCACATCCTTTCTAAGATAAGGGGTCAGTCCAAAACTGCTCATAATCCTCCAAATGAGGTTTCACCTGTGCCTTAAAAGTCTCAACATTACATCCTTGCTTTTATATTCTAGTCCTCTTGAAATGAATGCTAACATTGCATTTGCCTTCCTCACCACAGATGCAACCTGCAAATTAACCTTTAGGGGATTGTACACAAGGACTCTCAAGTCCCTTTGCATCTTAGTTTTTTTTTTGTATTTGCTCTCCATTTAGAAAACAGTCACCCTTTTATTTCTTATACCAAAGTGCATGACCATACACTTCCTGACACTGCATTCTACCTACCATTTCTCTTCCCATTCTCCTAATCTATCAAAGTCCTCCTGAAGGCTCTCTACTTTCCTCAAAACTGCCTGCCCCTCCATCTGTCTTCAATTTTCCAGTCTTCCAGAACCATTCGAGAATCTAGTGATTCTTGAAAGATCATTACTATTGCCTCCACGATCTCTTCAGCCACCTCTTTCAGAACTCTGGGCTATACACTGTCTTCTCCAGGTGACTTATCTAACTTAAAATCTTTCAGTTTTCTAAGACCTTTTTTTCTAGTTATGGTAACTTCACTCATTACATAGCCCCTGATGCCTGGAACTTCCACCATGCTGCTAATCTCTTCCACACTGAAGACTGATGCAAAAAGGACTATATGAGACTGGTACATGGGTTCACCACTGAAATCAACACACTGTTGGGAAGGGGCGTGAGATGTATTAAACAGATAAAACTCATGTTTATATCTAAGAAGAAACATAAAACTTCCTGTTCACTTGAGGAAGATCTTGTAGGGATAATGGCCAGGGATAACACATCAGACTCAAATTCCAGAAATTTTGTTCATGCTATATTTTATTTTTAATATTTAAACATATAATAATATTATTTGGTGCTGCCTCTATAGCAGACAAAATCACATTTACTATGGGAATTGTCACTTTTGGCCAACACCTTCATTTTGACCATGTGTAGATGACCAGCATACAACAACTCCAGCACTTTAGCTCTCATCTTGGATAGTATAACAGCTTTCAATCCCCACATAAGGCAACCTTCGTCAATTCAAGTTCATCCCAGTGCTGGTAAAAATGGGGAAACTTGAGTTTCTGCGGCACATTGCAACCAACCTGTGTGGCTATGTAGGCAGGAAATAGTGTGGGATCTTTTCTGGTTTCCCTATAAATCATCTCTGCTGTAATAAGTAAACTTTTGATTTATGTTAAAGGGGATATGTCAAGAAGACTGTCCTCTTTAGTAAATTTTTTCAGATATTTCCTTTTCCAAGGATAAACGGGACAAACCATCAGCATTTCCATGATGAGTCATTCTTTTGAATTTTATCTTGTAATTGTGTCATCTGAGAAACATAGCCCATCTCTGGATTTGTGCTGTTGCTGTTAGTGGAACACCCTAATGTGAACTTAAAATGGTTTTAGTGACTAATGATGAGAAATGAGGGTAACCTCTCTCCAAATCAAATGCTGGCTGAAATGCATTTAACCCCAAACCAGACTCAAGACCTCCCAAGACAATCTCTGCATAATTTATTCTGCAGCTAGAAGGGAATGTCATGCAAAGGCATTCACCTCCATCATTGATAACATAGTCATAGAGAATAACACAGAAACAGGCCCTTCGACCTATCTAGTCCATTCTCAACCATTTAACCTGCCTACTCTCATTGACCTGCTCTGGGATCAGAGCCCTCCATACCCCTACCATCCAGGAAGCTATCCAAACATCTCTTAAATGTTGAAATTGAGCTCACATGCATCACTTGTGCTGACAACTCTCACAACCCTCTTATTGAAGAGGTTTCCCCTCATATTCCCTTTACATTTTTCACGATTCACCCTTAACCCACAGCCTGTGGTTGAAACCCCACTGAACCTCAGGTAGAAAAGCCTGCTTGCATTAACCCTATCTATACCCCTCATAATGTCGTTTACCTCTATCAAATCTCCTCTCAATCTTCTACATTCCAAGTCCTAACCTATTCAATTTTTCCTTGTAATACAGTTCCTCCAGACCTGGCAACATCCTTGCAAATATTTTCTGTACCGTTTAAAACTTACTTACATCTTTCCTGTAGGTAGGTGACCAAAACTGCACACAATACTCCAAATTAAGCATCACCAATGTCTTATACAGCTTCAACATAACATCCCATCTCCCAAACTCAATATTTTGATTTTGGAAGATCAATGTGCCAAAAGCTTTCTTTATGATTGTATCTACCTGTGACACTACTTTCAATGCATTATAGACCTGTATTCCTATATCCCGTAGCTCTATCTCACTCTTCAGTGCACTACCATTCACTGTGTAAGACTTATCCTGATTGGTCCTCACAGTCATCTGCATTAATTTCCATCTGCCAATTTTCAGCCCATTTGTTGATCTGTAAACCATGATAGTCTTTTTCACTGTCTATTACACCCCCAATCTTGGTGTCATCCACAAATTTGTTGATACAGTTAAGCACATTATCATGCAGATTATGGATTTACAGTCGGCCCTCCTTATCCGCCGATTCCATATGCACGGATTCAACAAACCGCGGATTGGGAAAACCTGGAAGTTCTCTCTCCAGCACTCGTTGTTTGAGCATGTACAGACTATTTTTTCTTGTCATTATTCCCTAAGCAATACAGTATAACAATTATTTACATAGCATTTACATTGTATTAGGTATTATAAGTAATCTAGAAATGACTTAAAAGTACAGCCAGTCCCCAGGTTATGAATGAGTTCCATTCCTGAGACTGTTTTTAAATCGGATTTGAAGTCAGAACAGGTGCATCCAGTATTATTTAGCATCAGTTAGTCAAACGTTTTTCTTAGTATATAATACATATTTTACCTTTCTGTGTATATAAAATACTTATGAAACATATGTATTTCAATAATTTAATCACTGCGTTGCAGTAATAATTGTAGCTTTCATTGAGGCAGGGCCTTTCACATGCTCCATTAAAATTGTTCCGATCGTTGACCGACTAGCCTAACGCTTTTCCAATGACCGATGGCGTTTCACCTCTTTCCAATTGCGTTATTACTTCCACCTTATTTTCAATCACAATCTTGATTATTTTCATGAATAGAAACACTGCAGATTCAGAGCTTCACCGCCAGGTCCTATTATCCACCGAACGGAGACATGTTAATTAAAGTCTGGGGTTCTGCTGGTACATGTTTAATAAGGGACTTGAGCATCCACAAATTTTGGTATCCATGGGGGGCCCCAGAACCAATCCCCCACAGACTGTCGATGACAAATAACTACAGACGTGGTAACAGACCCAACAGCAAACCCTACGGCACTCCACTAGTCACCAGCCTCCAGTCAGATAGGCAAATATCTATCACCACTTTCTGGCTTCTCCCACAAAGCCATTGTCTAATCCAATTTACTACCTCATCCTGAATGCTCAGTGACTGAACCTACTTGATCAACCTCCCATGCGGGACCTTGTGAAATGCCTTGCTAAAGTCCATGTAGACTGCATCCATTATCTTGCATTTACCCACTTTCCTGCTAACCTCCCAAAGAATTCCTTGCACAAAGCTCAGGGTAAATATCAGCCACAGATGTTGTGAAATTGGTTACATTTAGAGCAGTAGAACAATGCAACACATGATAAATACAGAAAAAAACCTGCAATTACATTAAGTATATACATGTATACTCAGTAGTTAAATTAAGATAAGTAGTGCAAAAGAATAAATTAATAAAAAGTAGTGAGGTAGTGTTCAGGAGTTTAATGTCCATTTAGAAGTTGGATGGCAGAGGGAAAGATGCTGTTCCTGGATCACTGAGTGCCTTCAGGTATGTGGACCTCCTTCATGATGGCAATAATGGGAAGAGTGCTAGCTGACTATCCTTAATCAGGTCATCTCTATCTAAATACTTTTATATCTGGTCCCTTGGAATACATTCCGATAACTTTCCCAATACCGATGGCAGACTCACTAGTCTATAATTTCCTGGTTTATTTTTCGAGCCTTTCTTAAACAGTGGGACAGCATTGGTTATTCTCTAATCATCTGGTACCTTGCCTGTCGCTAAGGATGTTTTAAATTTCTCTGCTAGGGCCCAGGCAATTTCAGCACTTGCCTCCCAGAGGGTGCAAAGGAACACCTTGTCAAGCCCTGTGGATTTATTCACGTTAATTTGCCTCAGGACAGCAAACATCTCCTCCTTTGAAATCTACATACAGTCCAGGAAGTTGATGCCATTGTCTGAGTAAATACAAATACAAAAGAAAAATTTCCCCCATCACTTTTGGCTCCACATATAGATTGCCATTCTGATCTTCCAGAGAACCAATTTTGTCCCTTGCAATCCTTTTGCTATTTGAATATCTGTAGAATCCCTTCAGATTCTCCTTCAACTTGTCTGCTAGGGCAACATCATGCCTTCTTTTATCCCTCCTAAATTTCTTCTTAAGTGTTCTCTTGAATTTCTTATACTCCACAAGCACTCATTTGCTTCTATCTGCATATACTTGCTATGTGCCTCTTTTTCTTTCTTACCCAGGGCCTCAATATCTCTTGAGAAGCAACATTCCCTACACCTGTTATCTTTACCTTTTATTCTGACAGGCACATACACGTTTTGTATTCTCAAAATTTCACTTTTGAAAGCCTCCCACTTAATAAATACACTTTTTCCACATTTGCCAGCTCTTTTTTGATGCCATCAACTTGGCCTTTCTCCAATTTAGAATCTCAACCCATAGACCAGACCAATCCTTTTCCATATTTACCGTAAAACTAATGGGATTATGATCAGTAGATGCAAAGTGTTCCCCTATACTAACTTCTGTCACAAGCCATCTCATTCCCTGATAGCAGACCAACTATTGCACTCTCTCTAGATAGGAGTTCTATATACAGATTAAAGAAACTTCCCTGAACACACTTGACAAACTCTTTACCCAAATGGACTGCAATTGTGACATATTTCTAGGCCTTCTGGTATCCAGCACTGCTTTTATTTTCTCAGCACACTTGTGTAATACTTGTGCATCAATGGTGTGACCACAGTAAGTGGTATTTGGTTTGAAGAATTCACCCTTGTATTGTGCTTGGAATCCTTAATCTTCTAATCTTCTTAACACTGTCTTGATATTTTGGAGATGTTCCTTTTCATCCTCACTGGTCACAATGACGTCATCCAGCAAACTCTGATTCCTGGCTAACCTTGCAGTACTTGGTCCACTGATTTCTGCCAGAGTGCATGTGCAGATGCTACTCCAAAAATAAGCCTATTATAATGATAAAGCCCTCTGTGAGTGTTTATGGTGATAAATACTTTGGACTCTTCTTCCATCTCCATCTGTAGGCAGGCCTCCTTGCTGAAGTGTTTTCCTCCAGAAAACTTTGCAAAGATATCCTCTATCCTGGACAGAAGGTATTGATCTACTTTCGGCACTGGGCTGATGGTGAGCTTAAAATCACTACAGATCCTGAGAGACCCATCCTTCTTGGCTAATGGGACCACCAGTATCGCCAATTGCCTCCACTCAACCTTGGAAAGAATTCCTTAAGCTTCCATGTGATCTAGCTCACAGGCTACTTTAGCACAGATCATATAAGGAACCAGACAGGTTTAGTAAAACTTGGGAGTGGTATTTTCATGCAACACTATTTTACATTTGATATGTCTGAGTTCCCCAATGCCTTCCTTGAACACAGCTGTGGCAGCACCCAGAACCTTTCCTAATTTGCTTCTGTTTGAATCTATCGCAGGGGATGTGACATGCATCTCACCCCATTCTTTGGTCTAACTTCCAAGAGGTCCTTCAAGCAGCAATTGACAAGTATGTCCCCTCTGAACTGAGCTCTTCCAGGTTCAACTTACCATGGGTAAACTAGTCCACCCGGCGTGCGATACGTAGAAAACAAAGACTCTATGATAAAGCTAAGAAATCCAGTCATAGTGAAGACTGGCAAAAGTTCAAATCCTCGTGCCGACTTATTGATAGAAACATCAGGGAAGCTCACCATCAGTATGTTAATGAGGTAATAGGTGAGAGCTTAAAGAGTGACAACACCAAACCCTTCTGGGGTTTATTAAATCTGCAAGTCAAGAAGTTTTTGGAATTTCCTCTCTCTCATCTGGGGGTCGTGTTGTATCTCCTGCTGCAGACAAAGCACAAGCACTTAACCAGCAGTTTTGCTCTGTGTTCACAAGGGAAAACTTGAATGAACTCCCCACTTTAAACCCCAGCAATATCCCAGACTTGCCAGATCTCATTCTAACTGTAACAGGGGTTAAGAAGCTTCTTGAGAAATTACAGCCTAAGAAAGCACCAGGACGTGGTCAAATACCAGCCATGATTCTGAAGAGTTGTGCTTCTAGTCTAGCTCCCATTTTGCAAAGGATATTCCAGAAGTCTATTGATACTGGGCCATTACCAGACATTTGGTTGAAAGCGAATGTCATTCCAATTTATAAGAAGGACGAGCACACAAATCCGGGAAATTACAGACCAGTTTCACTCACTTCCATCCTTTGTAAAATTCTTGAGCATATTATTCATTGACACATTATGAACCATCTAGACAGACACAATGTTCTTACTCACCACCAACATGGATTCTGACAAGGCAGATCTTGTGACACGCAACTTACAGGGCTGATCAATGACTTAGCAAAGACCCTTGACAATAGAAGCCAAGCAGACTTAATCAAACTCAACTTCAGCAAGGCATTTGACATGGTCCCCCACCAGAGATTGCTATGTAAGCTTGAACATGTGTGCATTAACAACAGCCTTCTACATTGGTTAAACATGATCCTTATCAACAGATAGCCACGTGCGCTTCTCGAGGGGGCAGAGTCCCCTGTATCTCCAGTAACATCTGAAGTGTCCCAGGGGACCATGTTGGGACCATTACTTTTTCTCATTTACATCAACAACTAGCCAATATAGTCAAATCCAAGGTCAGACTCTTTGCAGATGACTGCATAATCTACCGTGAGATAAAAAATTACCAAGATGCTCAGCTGCTGCAAAATGATATTGATTCATTATGTCAACGGGAGTCTCAATGGCAAATGTTCTTCAACTCATCTAAAGGTTACGCTATGCATGTCAGTCACAAAGTTAAACCAATCAACACGACACATAACATGAAAGGAAAGATTTTTGAACCAATCACCCACCACCCATTTCTTGGTGTTGAAATTAGCAAGAATCTTAACTGGGCATGCCACATCAATCAGATTACAACCAAAGCAAACAAAATGCTGGATATCCTGCGAAGAAACCTCCACTCATAGTAAATCCGTCAAGATCATGGCATACAAGACATTTGTCTGTCCAAAGCTTGAGTGTTGTGCGGCCATATGGGATCCCCATCAAGCTAACAATAAGAAGTCCATTGAAAAAGTTCAACGCAATGCTGCTCACTTTGTGCTAAACAATTAGAGCAGGAAATCCAGTGTCACCAACATGTTCTCTAACCTTCAACTGGAACCACCTGAAAACCGACGTACTAAACTACAGTTAATCTCCATTTTCAAATAAGTTCACAACATCATTCCATCAAACATCCAAATTCGTCACAGGGTCAGTTCAACTCGACAGCAGACTGGACTTTTCATACTGGAAACCCCTTCATTCAACAAGATTTGCTGCCAGTACTCCCTCTACCCAAGATCAACAAGAGAGGGGAATCTTCTGCCGCCAAACCTGCGTAGTATTTCTGATATTAATATTTTTAAAGATAGATTCAATCAAATCAATTTAGGGGATTTAGTCAAAAGAGTTCACTTTACAATTTAACTCTCACACTGTTCACACCAACTGCGCGTTATAACAGCAGTCTGCATTGCTTGCGCAGTACCAAGCAGAAGCAGAAGCTAATCATGGACTTTTTACTCTCTTCCCATCCAGTAGGATGTCTCAGTACTTTTATATTTGTGTGTTGTAGCACTTACTTTTTATTCACAGTTATTTTGTAAGTAACACTATTCTTTGCATTTCTGATTAGATGCTAACTGGATTTCATTTGGCTTTGTATCTGTACTCGGCACAATGACAATAAAGTTGAATCTAATCTAATCTAATGCAAATGGTGAATGGATTTCCAATCAAGTTGTAGTTGTCTCAGCCACTCATGGCCCCACAAGGCTGGCTTTCCTGCTTTTACCAAATACAAGCTCAATGTGACTTGTTGGTTGTTCTATTTCACTGTTATGCATGTCATTTCCACAGGAGTCATCTTTTCCCCAGCGTATTTCTCAGTTGGATATCTGCAAGCTTCAGTTCAGTATCTTTGAAATGCTGGTCAAACTCATTTTGTACAATGACTGAAACAGCCAAACCTTGACTAACTACAATTTATTTAATTTGCCATTGACTTCTGGTGTATGCCATATTGCTTATCTCTTGTTAGTTTTCACATGGTAAATCTTAAGACTATTCGGTCCTGCTGCACTCTTAACCTTTTTAGATTTTTCATTAACTGCAGTAAGATTAATGCTACTGTTGAAACTGCAACTGGACATTTTATCTTTTTCTTTTCCCTGTACAATCCATTTCTTTTTGTCTGGTTGACATGCTATTTGTATGCCGTACTTTGTTGCATTTCTGCAAGTTTTGTTGTTAAATCTGTATTGATCTGGTGTATGTGAGTTCCTGCTGCAATGGTAACACAGTTTGTTTGGTCGGTCAGGTTTCTGTTTAAGCACTGCAACTTTGTTCAGACTCACTTTCATTCTCGACTACAATTCAATTGCATCTCTGCCTGCTGTTTCCATTGATACAGCAATTTCAATTGGTCTTTTAAATGTGAGTTGTGCTTCAGGCAGGTGCCATGTTTGATTGTTTTCTTGTAAGATTCCACAATTTAAATAATGCCTCAGTACATTGTTAAACCCTTCACTGAAAATACAATGCTTAGGGAACTTATTCAATTCAGTCATTTCTGCTTATGAAACCTAAAGCAACCTATAATCAGAATAAGAATCAGGTTTATTATCACTGACATGTGACATGAAATTTGTTAACTTAGCAGCAGCAATTCAAAGCAATGCATAATCTAGCAGAGAGAAAACAATAATAATAATAATAACAAAAAAACATAATAATAAATATACAAGTAAATCAATTACATCTGTTGAATAGATTTTTTAAAATGTGCAAAAACAAAAATGCTGTACATTAAAAAAAAAGTGAGGTAGTGTCCAAAGCTTCAATGTCCATTTAGGAATCAGATGGGAGAGGGAACGAAGCTGTTCCTGAATCGCTGAGTGTGTGCCTTCAGGCTTCTGTACCTCCTACCTGATGGTAACTGTGAGAAAAGGGCATGACCTGGGCGCAGGAGGTCCTTAATAATGGATGCTGCCTTTCCGAGACACTGCTCCCTAAAGATGTCCTGGGTACTTTGTAAGCTAGTGCCTAAGATGGAGCTGACTAGATTTAAAACCTTCGGCAGCTTCTTTCTGTCCTGTGCAGTAGCCACTCCATACCAGACAATGATACAGCCTGTCAGAATGCTCTCTATGATACAACTATAGAAGTTTTTGAGTGTATTTCATGACATGCCAAATCTCTTCAAATACTTAATAAGTATAGCCGCTGTCTTGCCTTCATTATAACTACATTGATATGTTGGGACCAGGTTAGTTCCTCTGAGATCTTGACATCCAGGAACTTGAAGCTGCTCACTCTCTCCACTTCTGATACCTCTATGAGGATTGGCATGTGTTCCTTCATTTTATTCTTCCTGAAGTCCACAATCAGCTCTTTCACCTTACTGACATTGAATGCCAAGTTGTTGCTGCATCACCACTCCACTAGTTGGCATATCTCACTCCTGTATGCCCTCTCGTCACTTTCTGAGGCTCTACCAACAATGGCTGTATTGTCAGCAAATTTCTAGATGGTATTTGAGCTATGCCCAGCCACACAGTCATGTATATACAGAGAGTAGAGCAGTGGGCTAAGCACACAACCCTGTGGTGCACTGGTGTTCATCGTCAATGAGGAGGATATGTTACTACCGATCAACACAGACTGCAGGCCCAAGTTCTGCAGCTTCTCAGTCAGGATTGTGGGAATGATGGTATTAAATGCTGAGCTATAGTTGATGAACAGCATTCTGATGTAGGTGTTTGTGTTGTCTAGGTGGTCTAAAGCCATGTGGAGAGCCATTGAGATTGTGTCTGCCATTGACCTATTGTGATGATAGGAAAATTGCAATGGGTCCAGGTCGTTGATGAGGCAGGAGTTCGGTCTAGTCATAACCAACCTTTCAAAGCATTTCATCACTGGTGATAGTCATTAAGGCAGCCCACATTATTCTTCTTAGGCACTGGTATAATTGTTGCCTTTTTGAAGCAAGTGGGAACTTCCACCCATAGCAGTGAGAGGTTGAAAATGTCCTTGAATACTCCCGCTAGTTGGTTGGCACAGGTTTTCAGAGCCTTACCAGGTACTCAATAGGGACCTTCTGCCTTGCGAGGGTTCACTCTCTTTAAAGTCAGTCTAACATCGGCCTCTGAGTCAGAGATCACAGGGTCATCAGGTGCAGCAGGGATCTTCACAGCTGTAGTTGTGTTCTCCCTTTCAAAGCGTGCATAGAAGGCATTGCGTTCATCTGGTAGTGGAGCATCGCTGCCATTCATGCTATTGGGTTTCGCTTTGTAGGAAGTAATGTCTTGCAGACCCTGCCAGAATTGCCGTGCATCCGATATCGCCTCCAACCTCATTTGAAATTGTCCCTCTGCCCTTGAAATAGCCCTCCGCACATGACACCTGATTCTCTGGTACAGTCCTGGGTTGCCAGACTTGAATGCCACAGATCTAGCCTTCAGCAGATGACATACCTCCTGATTCATCCATGGCTTTTGGTTTGGGAATGTACAGTAAGTCTTTGTGGGCACACACTCATCCACACAGGTTTTAATGAAGTCGGTAACAACATCAGCATACTCATCCAGATTCAAAGATGAATCTCTGAATACAGTCCAGTCCACTGATTCAAAGCAGTCCTCTAGGCACTCCTGTGCTTCCCTTGTCCAAGCCTTCTTGGTCCTCACTACTGGTGCTGCAGTCTTCAGTTTCTGCCTATACTCAGGGAGTAGAAGTACAGCGAGGTGATCAGACTTCCCAAAGTGAGGGTGTGGAATAGCACGGTAGGCATTCTTGATGGTGGTATAGCAATGGTCCAGTGTGTTGTTTCCTCTGGTATTGCAAGTGATCTGTTGATGGTAGTTGCTTAGTGATTTTTTTCAGACTGACCTTGTTAAAATCTCCCAAAGCAATGGTGAAGGCATTAGGGTGCGCTGTTTCATACATGTTGATCCCATTGCTCGGATTGTATAAAACCTGCTTGACATTGGCCTGAGGTGATATGTAGACTGCTACCAGAATGACCCCAGAGAATCCTGTGGTAGGTAAAAAGGATGGTACTTTACTGCTGGATATTCCAGGTCTGATGAGCAGAATTGGTGCAGCACTGATATACTTGTGCACCAATGGTTTCAGTTCTAAATTACTTTCACAATATCAGCAAAGGTCATTTTGACTGGTTTGGTTGGAGCAGTTATAACCTCCAAACAAACTGTATGTTCTTCCATCCAGTACACTGAGCAAAATTGGCACTCACATATGCTATTCCATTCTCTGCTCAATTCTGCTCAACTACTGCTCAATTCACTCAGTATACAATATCCAGTTATTTGTCATGCAATCAAATACATCTATCTTTCCAACGTAGCTGGCTATTGCTGCGTTTTTAAATTTGTTATTATTATCACCCAGTACTCACTGTTTATAGAGCTATGATTTTTTTGTTTTTTTGCCTTTTTCTTTTGACTTCACTGTCTTGCTGAACTTCAGAAGAAAAAAAATTGTGCTACACTTTTTTTTAACTCAAACATCTCTCTCCTATTGCGAAGAAAAACGACGTGGTGTACTTCAACATGTAGGTAGTCATCTCGGGTTCATTTAAAACTCACTCACCACAACAATTATATTTTGTAACTGCAAAACATAAACTAATCAAATGAAAAACATAAAGCCAGGGATAAACAATCTACTTTGTTTCTTTTTTTACTTTAGTGAGATGCGCCCATATGGCGTGATGGCATAATGACGTATGCCATTCATGTACTTCTTACATATAACTCATATGAATTACGTTAACAATAAAGAATGTTTTATCAAACAATATTACTCAAGTATTACTGAGATATTAAATACACAAAAGGTCCCACTCCTGGTTTATATTCTAAATAGATTTAGAATTTCCAGAGTAGCCCTGGAACCAGTTTTTGCATGAGGAGCTAAGATGAGAAGGTGCACTGATGACGTACTCCTCAAACAGACAATGTTACATGCATGGGCAAGCCTGAGATTATTGCTATGTATTCAGTCACACGGTATTATCATCAACAGTTGGGAAATTCAGCCCTTAACAATTTTCATGATATTTTCAAAAACGTTAAAGTAAAACTGCCTTGACAGTGTTCACACTTATAATAGCATTGATGTGATCCTTTAGTTCACTTGGAATGTACAGTAGAAAGTTCTGATGACAAAATTTGATTTGACATACTGCTATCAGAGGATCACCCACTTTTTAAGATTTATCCGGAAATTACTTTTGGAATAATCTTATTAGTCAATCTATGTTGCATATCTCCAGACCAAAACACAAGTCTAGGTTTAAGGAACGATTAGTGATAGATGCAACAAGACTCCTCTTGAGGAATTGCTATTCATCAACAATGTCTAAATCATATATGTCAAACTCAAGGCCCGCGGGCCAAATTCGGCCCGCGGTGGAATTATCTTTGGCCCGTGAGATAATATCTAATTACTATTAAAGCTGGCCCCAGTAATCGAAGCGCCTATGGCATATGATATTGTTAATGCTGAGTTTATTCAGGTATCAGGTTTTCAGGGTTTTTAGTGTTTATTCAGCAGTCTTCTTCATAAGAAATGGAATTTGTAAAGTGAAACACTTTGTAGTTATAGCAGAGACTGAGACACATGAGAGCAGGCTGAAAAAACGGAGGCAACGAAAGCTGCGTTCGCACGCGTCCGACTGATCCGGCCCGCATGAAGCTGCATTTTGCTCAATCCGGCCCATGACCTAAAATGAGTTTGACACCCCTGGTCTAAAAGAAATCCAGTCCAATCAAAAGAACATTTCTTAATAAACTTACCATGAGAGTAACTGAACTGACACAATCAGTTCTTTCAAAGCTCCTTCTTTCACAATTTTCTTTTGCAGACTTATAGCAAGCCACTGATTGGCTTCATACTCTAGCTGAAACAATAGCTAAGACCTTTCCAACCATTGCAAATTTACTTTTCACAGCAGCAAATACAATTTTTAAATGGATTGGCACTACTTTAAATTAGGTTACAGTCTTTTTTTGCAGTTTTCCGGTGGACAATTCCCCTAGCCATAGGAATTATTATTTTTATAGTGGTACTTCCATTGAAAGGTTGAAGCCTGCAAAGACTGAAGTTTGGAGACTGCTACTCCACTCCTAAAATTTAGCTAACTCCATTTCCTAACCATAAGACCATAAGGCATCAGAGCAGATTAAGCCATTTGGTTCATTGAGTCTACTCCACCAGTCCTTCATGTCTGATTTATTATCCCTTTATAATACTGTGAGACAAAGTTTCTTAAGACTTTATACTTTGTATCTTTTATTCACTGTAAATGACGGTATGATAGTATCATGGTTTACACATTTGACTTTTATATTCAAACCATCACTCTTACACTATTTTGTGCGCTATTTGATACAATGGTAAGAAACTTAAATGGAAGAGAAAGATGGCTATTCCTGAAGCATCCTGTATGCTTGATAACCTTTTTACCTATTCTATTGAGATTTCCTCAGAAAGGTCTATATAATCTAAGGGTCTCCAAGATCCACAAAACTTTATATTATCACAAGGTAGAACTATTTGAATGGATTTACTTACTATTTGGGTATAGTCATATGTGGTACTCCTACAATGCAATAAGTATGACCACTAGGCCTACAAATACTGCCATTTGAGTTATATTTAATATTTCCTGACCAATGTGTATATTTGATTGACAAAATCCTGTGGTCTGACAGAACAGATTGGGTAGCCCTGATCAGTTAAAGTTTTCTGGGAAAACTCAAAAGTTAGAAAGTCAGTCAGGTCCAATCCTTAGCAAATAAAGGGTGAAGACCTGGACAATTATACCCTGAGTCCAGGCTCAGCAAGATGGGAAGACACTTATGCAGATGGTATGGTTGCTATCAGAATGCAAAACAACTGTACACCATTGGGCGGTCAACTCAATTGGAGGGACTTAACCAACCAAAACTTTCCTTGCCTCCAACCCGGATACTCAGACCACATATCCGTTTTGTTCATTCCTGCACACAGACCACTGTTTAAACAAGTTAAATCAGTTCACAGGGTGATCAGAACCTGACCTGAACCTGCTACCTCAGTGCTGCCAGACTGCTTCGAAAGCACGGACTGAAGCATATTCAAGGAGACGGCTATCGATGATCATCATGTCTCCATTGTTGAATGTGTGGCATTGGTGACTAGTTACATAGGAAGGTGCATTGAGGACATAACCATGATTAAACACTACACTGCCAGGGCAAACCAGAAACGCTGGCTGACTGCAATGGTCCTTACACTGCTTAGGGATCGGGGCACTGCCTTCAGATCGGGAGACCGGACAGCTCTAAGGTCAACAAGGGCTGGACTCTCCTGTGCCATCAGAAAAGCCAAGCATGAGTCTGCACAGAAAAACCACAGACACCTTTGTGACACCAGGAACATCAGAATCAGAATCAGATTTCATATCACTGGCATATGTCATGTAATTTGTTGACTTTGTGGCAGCAGCACAATGTAATACATAATAGTAGGAAAAAAACTGTGAATTACAGTCAGTTAAATTAAATAAGTAGGGCAAAAATAGAAAATAGTGAAGTGGTGCTCATGGGTTCAATATCCATTCAGAAATCAGGTGGCAGAGGGGAAGAAGCTGTTCTTGAATTGTTGAGTATGTAGCTTCACAGTTCTGTACCTCTATTCTGGTGGTAGCAGTGAGAACAGGGCATGACCTGGGTGATGAGGCACATGTCACATCAGAGTCATGGCTGAAAGAATTTCAGAGTTGGGAGCTTAATATCAAAGGATATACTTTGTATCAAAAGGACAGGCAGGAAGTCATAGGTAGTGGTGTGGCTCAGTTGGTAAGAGATGGAATTACATCTTTAGAAAGAGGTAACATAGGGTCAGAGAATGTCGAATCTTTGTGGATGGAGTTAAAAAACTGCAAGGGTAAAAAAAGGAAGGGAGGAGGATATTGACGGGATGATGGCAAAGCAGAGGTGGCTGAAGTTTCTGGGAATAGTTCACAAGGTGCAGGATAGAAACCTCCCACAGAAGAAGTCATTCTCAAATGGCAGGGAAAGGCAACCATGGCTGACAAAGGAAGTTATGGACTACGTAAGAGCCAAAGAAAGGGCATATAATGTGGCAAAGGTGAGAGGGATGTTGGAGGATTGAGAAGTTTTTAAGATGCAACATAAGGCAACTCAAAAAGCCATAAGAAGGGAAAAGATGAAATATGAGGGAAAACTAGCCGATAATATGAAGCAGGATACTAAAAGTTTTTTTCAGTTATATAAAGAATAAAAGGGAGGTGAGAGTTGATATTGGACCACTGGAAAATGATTCTGGTGACGAAGTAATGGGGGACAAAGAAATGACAAATGAACTTTCCTGATTGGTCAGCGCATCAAAGGTTATGGCAAGAAGGCAGTTGTAATGGGTTGAGGAGGATCTGGGATCAGCCATGATGGAATGGTGGAGCAGACTCGATGGGCTGAATAGCCTAATTCTGCTGCTATGTCTTATGGTCTTATAACAAGGTATACAAGCCATAACTGATTAGAAGCCCACTCTGCATGCCAATGACAGTGACACCTCCCTTCCTGATAGGCTGAATGACTTCAATGCTTGATTTGATGCATTCAAAGATGTGACATCAAGGAAATCCCCCTCTCCCCCTAAGGAACATGAAACCTGTCTGACCGCAGCCAAGCTGAGGAGGATCTTAGTCAGGATAAATCCACTCAAATCTGCGGGATGAGAAAAAATACCCGATCAGGTGTGAAAGGACTATGCAGCCCAGTTCACAGAGGTCTTCATGAAAATCATTTAATTCTTCTGAAACAGTCCACTGTCCCAGCAGGCTTCAAGGCAGCCACCATCATTCCAATGCCGAAAGAGCAGCAATAACTGGTCCAACCGATTATCGTCCAGTGGAACTGACTTTAACAGTTACGAAGTGCTGCGGAAGGTTGGTAATGGATCAGCATACAGAAAGGAAGTGGAGATGCTTTTCAAATAGTGTGAGAATCTCGACATGGACAAGACAAATGATATGATTGTGGACTTCAGACAAACACAGGGCTCTTCACTCTCTCTGCCATGGAGAGAAAGTCCCTTGGTGTGCACATAATACACAATCTAACCTGGACCCATAAAACCTCCTAATTAGTCTAGAAGGAACTTTTTGAGGAGACTGAGGCATGCAAGGTTCCCTGCCCCCATTCTAAAAACTTTCTACAGAATCACCATCGAGACTGTCCTGTCTGGCTGCACCATGTGATACAGAAACTGTAAGGCATTGGACTACAAGATCCTACAGAGGACAATAAAAACTGCAATCAGGGTCTCCCTCCTCCCATTTGTGATATTTACTGGGTACTTGCAGACAAAGGGCCAAAAGATTGGTGCAGATCCCTAACACTCATCCCATAATCTCTGTAGACCATAAGACCACAAGATATAGGACCAGAATTAGGCCATTTGGCCCATCGAGTCTGCTCTGCTATTCAATCATGGGCTGATCGAATTCTTCCAGTCATCCCCACTCCCCTGTTTTCACCCCATACCCTTTGATACCCTGGCTAATCAAGAACCTATCTATCTCTGCCTGAAATACACCCTCCACGGCTACTCATAGCATCAAATTCCACAGATTTACCACCCTCTGACAAAAGTAATTTCTCTGCATCTCAGTTCTAAAAGGATGTCCTTCAATCCTGAAGTCATGCCCCCTTGTCCTAGAATCCCCTACCATGGGAAATAACTTTGCCATAGCTAATCTGTTCAGGCCTTTTAACATTCTATATGTTTCTATGAGATCCCCCCTCATTCTTCTGAGCTCCGGGGAATACAGCCCAAGAGCTGCTAGATGTTCCTCATACGGTAACCCTTGCATTCCTGGAATCATTCTCGTGAATCTTCTCGGAACCCTCTCCAATGTCAGTATATCCTTTCTAAAATAAGGAGCCCAAAACTGCACACAATACTCCAAGTGTGGTCTTACAAGTGCCTTATAAAGCCTCAATAGCACATCCCTGCTCTTATATTCCATATCTCTGGAAATGAGTGCCAACATTGCATTCAGCTTCTGCACCCACCAACTCAGCCTGGAGGTTAACCTTTAGGGTATCCTGCACAAGGTCTCCCAAGTCCCTTTGCATCTCTGCGTTTTGAATTCTCTCCCCATCTAAATAATAGTCTGCCCATTTATTTCTTCCACCAAAGTGCATGACCACTTTGATTAGCTACCATAAGGAAAGAGGTACAGAAGAATCAGGACTGGGACAGCAGATTGGGTAATGTCTTCTTCCCTCAGGCTGAGAGACTACTGACTACCCTGCCACCACCAAGGTCTCCTAACTAGGACAGTGAGCTGTTTAGTGTTAAATGTGCTGTTTACTGTATACTTGTGCAATGCACTACATGCATTTTGAATTATATTTCATTAACTTATTTATGGTGATATTTTGTCTTATATGCTGTGTGTGATATATGTTTTGTGGGTGCACTGTGGTCTAGAGAAATATTGTTTCATTTGGTTGTATATATGTATAGTCAGAAGACAATAAATTTGAAATTAAACTAGAAGTCTGTTCTGATGTCTCTTCAGATTTAAAAGTACAGACAGAATCCTCAACAGGAGAACTGCACTCTTCCTTACTTCTATAAATGATTCATCTTCTATGTATAATATTATATTGTGAAATTATGTAACTGATGAATATAATATTTTATAACTAAAATATGAAATTACTTATCCTTAGGCAAAAGACTTGTTTACATGACTTGCTTTCAGGAAACCTGAATAATATCACACTCTACATTCAAAGCAATGCAAACAACGCTGTGAAAGAAATGAACTATCTTCAGCTCATTACCGGCTGACTGGATGAACTGCTGGTGATAAAGACAGTGATCCAAGCTTGCATCAAGGAAATGGCAAGAACTGTTTGTGAAGAAGATTATCTTAAAGATGCACTGATATGCACATTGGTGCATCATTTTCACATGTTTATGAAAAATTATAATGCTGGCAGAACAGTTCAGAGATGTGTGCAACCCTGGGATTAAACTGAAATGTGTGCAACTGAATATTCTCACAAGAAAATTACACCAAAAGCACTACATTGGGAACTACTGGAGTTCTCTGAGTTTCGGATCAAGGAGAGCCATTTTAGCATTGGTATCCAACTGGTATGGCTGGTGAAGTGATCGCCCGCTCCCAAGAGGAGTTTGCCAGGAGTCTGATCTCAAAACTGATTTCCGTAAGGAGAAACTGGGTTAGAAATCTTTGTTTAACAAGAGGCAGGGCGTGAATGATATTTGTTGTCCAAAGCCAGGGGCTTATTAGAAATGTTCTAGGAACATCAAGAAGAATGACAGGAACATGGGATGAACTAGAATCATTCCTCTGTCTTCGATTTCTGTGACGGACAGTTCATTCATCTGCATCATTGGTATATTTTTTTTAGCTCACTGGAATTGTAGGTGTTTTGGAAATCCTTTGTGCTTCAAAAATTGTTGGTAATTTGGATTTTTTAAGATAGATAATCTCTGTGGGTTTTAAATGTGTTTTAGGAATTTTGTCTGGATTTAAATGTGTATCACTAAAATTAAATGAAATGTGTTTAAATTACTTTGTTAGTAGGAAGTATCTTCTCCTAGGTAGCGAGGAGAACCACGGCTCAAATAGTGGATATTGGCAGCTAAGCTTGCCATGGGGGATAAACAGAGAAGTGAACTAATCTTTGAAGAGTAGGTAGCCACTGGGTAACCTCCCTTTACATAGAAACATAGAAAATTTACAGCACAATACAGGCCCTTCAGCCCAGAAAGTTATGCTGAACATGTCCTTTCTGAGAAATTACCTAGGCATAACCATAGCTTTCTATTTTTCTGAGCTCCATGTACCTGTCCAAGAGTCCCTTAAAAGACCTTATTGTATCCGCCTCCACCACCTTTGCTGGCAGCCCATTCCACGCACTCACCACTCTCTGCATAAACAAATCTTACCCCTGATATCTCCTCTGTACCTATTTCCAAGCACCTTAAAACTGTGCTCTCTTGTGCTAGCCATTTCAGCCTTGGGAAAAAGTCTCTGACTATCCACATGATCAATGCCTCTCATCATCTTGTATAACTCTATCAGGTCAGCTCTCATCTTCCGTCGCTCCAAGGAGAAAAGGCTGAGTTCACTCAACCTATTCTCATAAGGCATGCTCTCCAATCCAGGCAACATCCTTGTAAATCTCCTCTACACCCTTTCTATGGCTTCCACATCCTTCCTATAGTGAGGCAACCAGAACTGAGCACAATACTCCAAGTGGGGTCTGACCAGGGTCCTATACAGCTGCAACAGTGAGGATGATATCCGCAGCTATCTATGTCAGATTGGGCTTAAGTCTTAGTTTGAGTTAAAAGCTTTGTGGTCAGCAAATTCAATACTGTCGCACTCTAACCTCCTTCTCACTTCAGGAATATCGTTATTGAAGACCGATGACCTGACTGAACCTCCTATTCATTCCATCTGCAAAACTGCACAAAATAGAGGAAAGGGTGGGAGAATCTTCTTGGTTTTAATAAGATCATGTTTGAAAAGTGCTACAATCTTGTCACAGGTACCAGTTGCAACATTTTATGAGAAGACAATATGCTCTCTGCTGTTTGTATGATAGTATTCCACCAGGATTTTTTGCAATGTCTCTCAGAGCATATAGCATTTATATATTGTGTGGACCAATAAATTCAGCAGCTTGTGATCGATCAAATCACTTTTCTTTTAAATGCTGAGCATTAGAAGCAAAACTTGTAAGCCATCACCACAGTGAGTCATGTTATACACTGTCCTCCACAAACTCACGCTTGCTTGTGCTCCATCAAACATCTGCGGTGTCTCTTCTTATGTTATCTGTAGACGATTGGAAGAATGAAAAAAAGATAATGGCATGGCAGGAACATGAAATCCCCTCCCCTACATTTCTGCAGCTGCAGCATTTGTCTTGGTGTGCGTAAAGAAAAAGAAGAAAAAGAAGAGTAGAAAAAGGATGAGATAAAAAGGGAAAATAAGGCATGATGGTCTAATAGATATTGTAGCAATCTCACAGTACGAGATAACAGGGTTTAGTCCTGACTTTTGATATTATCTGTGTGAGATTTGTACATTTTCTCTGTTACTATGTGCACTTACTCTGAGTGTTGCTTTTCCTCCCAAATAACAAATATGTGCTGGTTCATACGTTCAATTTAATGTCAGTGCAATCTATATAATATACACCCTGAAATTCTGCTTCTTCGGAAACATCCATGAAAACAGAGAAGTGCCCCAAAGAATGAACGACAGTTAAATGTGAGAACCTCAAAGTTCCCCCCAGCTCCCCCCCCTGTGTGTAAGCAACAACAATGATCCCCCCTCCCCCCAGCAAAAAAAAACGCATCTGTTACCAAGCACAAGCGTGAGCTAGGTGATAGTAAAGACACAGACCTTGCAGTTACCCCAAAGACTGTCGCATTTCAGCCAGCATTCAACAACCACTGGTTCTCTATCTCCCTAATAAGGGAGAGGGAGGTGTCCCACATTTTCACAGTGAGCAGGAGACACAACAACCACCTCTGGTATATGATGTTAAAAAGTCTGTTTCTTCGCTTTTTATGAGCTCTATGCCTGTAGATTGTAAAGATCTCTGGTCTTCGGGCCCACAGCGAAAGATTTTCCAGCCTCCCCGATGACACACGAGTCTTCTGCTGTGACACCGACCCTTGATCCACCCGTCTCCAGAGCCCGAGATCTTAGGCTTTCAAATATGAACTGGACTCTCAGGCCAAATCTTTGGCATGTCGAACAACAATGGCCGGTCCTGAAACCCTAAGAATGGGTCCCATTCCCGCAAAGAACTGAAGTCAGCATGTAACTGCAGGTCAGGGTCTTCAAAAGCACCCTGAAAGGGAAAAATGAAGATATTATAGATGGAAATAGAGTTGTTTCCAAAGATGCAAGCAAAGGAGACACCATTTATCTCCATCTTAACTCTGCCTCCAAATTGGTAGGTGAACTGGTGACTGTAAGTTGCGTCTGGTGAGCTGGGTAGCAGGAGATTCAGAAGGAGGGGAGAATTGATGGGGACAAAAGAGCAAAATGTGACTAGTGTACATAATTGCTGGTGGCTGGCATGGATTGAATGGGCTGTGAGGTCTGTTTTCCTTCTGTTTGACTTAATGCTTACTGTCCAGAGGCTCTAATAGCAAGTGTTTTAAAAAGTTGGTCATGGCATGACCAACTCCTCCCTCAGAAATGACCTGCATCTGCTCCAATTTACCCACTGCCATAACAGATCAACAGGAGAAGTGATTTTTCTGTCTCTTCACTCTGTTCCAGACCATCTGGAAAGCAGGAACTCATATACCAGGCTGCTGTACATCAACTACAGTGTGATATTCAACACAATTATCCCATCAAATTCATAATCAACCCTTCAGTCCTGGTTCTCTGCGCCTTCCTCTGCAATTTGATTCTCAATTTCCTCAGTGAGAATCAGTAACAACGTGTTGACCATTGACAAAGATGCACCTCAATGTTGTGTGCTTAACTCCTTGCTCTTCTCTTCATACACAAATAACTGTGTGGTTAAGCACAGCTCCAACACTATCTTCAAATTTACCAATGACAATACTGTTTGAATGTTGTATCAATAACCTTGCACTAAAATTCAGAAAGACTGAAGAATTAATCGCAGACCTCAGGAAGGGGGAGAACACAGACCATTCGTCACTGAGGAGTCAGTAGTGGAAAGGATGAGCAATATCACGTTCCTGGGCATCAACATCTCAAAGGATCTATCCTGGCCCCAACATGTTGATTGGCCCAACATGAAGAAAGCATGCTAGTAGCTATACTTCACTAGGAGTTTGAGGAGATTTGGTATATTACCAAAGATTCAAGCAAGCTTCTACATCACACCAAGAATGAAGATGTAGATGACAGGATTGTAAGTGGCTTCAGGGAGTTGCAGAATCAGCTAGCTCCATAACAGGCATAACCCTTCCAACCATTGAAGGGTGGCATCCATCATGAAGAATGCTCAATATCCGGGACATGCTTCTTCTCATTACTACCATCAGGGAGGAGGTGAGTGAGCCTGAAGACCCACTCTCAACATTCTTGGAACAGTTTATTTCTCTCTGTCATATGGTTTCTGAATGGTCCTCAAACTCATGAACACAACTCACTATTCTTCTTTTGTATTACCTTGTTTTAAAATTGTGATTTATAATACACAATTTGTTTTTTCTCTCTGTCTCTTACCCTGCATGTTGGGTGTTTGTTGGTCTTTTTTTAATGAGTTCTTTTGGGATTTTTGTTTTGTGTCTGCCTGTAAAGAGAGGAATCTCAAGGTTGTATATAGTGTTTCCTATGGTGGGGGTATCCTATGTGGTGGTTCATTTTGGTAGGTCAAATTTGATGGCAGAATATAGTATTAATGGTAAGACTCTTAGCAGTGGGGAGGATCAGAAGAATCTTGGTGTTCGAGTCCTTAGGTTGCTCAAAGCTGCTGTGCAGGTTGACTCTGTGTTTAAGAAGGCATATGGTGCATTGGCCTTCATCAATCATGGGATTGAGTTCAGGAGCCGAGAGGTAATGTTGCAGCGAGATAGGACCCTGGTCAGGCCCCACATGAAGTACTGTGCTCAGTTCTGGTAGCCTCATGGCAGGAAGAATATGGAAACCATAGAAAGGGTGCAGAGGAGATTTACAAGGATGCTGCCTAGATTGGGCAGTATGCCTTGTGAAAATAAGTTGAGTGAACTCGGCCTTTTCTCCTTGGAGCGGCAGAGGAAGAGAGGTGACCTGATAGAGGTGTATAAGATGATGAGAGGCATTGATTGTGTGGACAGTCAGAGGCTTTTCCCCAGGGCTGAAATGGCTAGCATGAGAGGGCACAGTTTTAAGGTGCTTGGAAGTAGGTACAGAGGAGATGTTGGGGGTCATTTTTTTTTACGCAGAGTGGTGAATGTGTGGAATGGGCTGTCGGTGACGGTGAAGGTGGATACGATAGGGTCTTTAAAGAGATTCCTGGATGGATACATGGAGCTTAGAAAAATAGAGGGCTATGGGTAACTCTAAGTAATTTCTAAGGTAAGGACATGTTTGGCACAGCTTTGTGGGCTGAAGGACCTGTATTGTGCTGTAGGTTTTCTATGTTTCGATGTTTCTATCCAGAACTAGAGGGCACAACCTCAAAACTGAGGGAAGAGCCTTTAGCACAGAAGTAAGGAGGGATTTTCTTAGCCAGCGAGCAGTAAATCTGTGGAATACTCTACTACAGACTGTGGTGGAGGCCTTGTCTATGTATATATTTAAGGTGGATGTTGATCGTTTCCTGACCAGTCAGGACATCAGAGGATATGGTGAGTAGGCAGGTGCATGGAGTTGATTGGGATCCGGGAACAGCCATAATGGAATGGCGGAGCAGACTTGATGGGCTGAATGGCCTAATTCTGCTCCTCTGTCTTATGGTCTTATGGTCACATCTTGACTCTTGAGATGGATGGGCTACAACACCAGAAGACCCTGAACATATACTCAACGTGCACTTTATTAGATCCAGAATGTACCTAATAAAGTGGCCTCTGAATGTATGTTAAATTAAACAGATGCTAGAAATGTGAAATAAAAAATTAAATTGCTGTAAATACTCTGTGTGATCTGCAAAATATTCCTCACATTATCTGTTTCTAATCATAAGTGTGATAAACAGTAATTACATTAAATTAGATTATAACAGTAATTAGTCTAGATTAATAGTCTAGATGACATAGTAATTTAAATCTACAGTATGAGGGATTCTTAATGTAGTTTACATTCCAAAAAGTGAATTATGTTTGAAAATGTCTTTGCATTGTAACAGAGTTGCTAAGACAAGATTTATCTGATCTTTTCTAGCCTTTATTCCTTAAAGATTTTGAGTCTTTTACAATGATGTTTCAAAGGTAACACCAATTCTTCGCCCAAGAGGATACTCTTACATCTTACTGCCCTGCTTATGACTATCAAATGCTACACAATCTCCTGCAAGTTTGATGTGAAGTTTTTGCATTCATTCTATTGTGTATTTTCGTATTTACTGTGAATACCTAAAAGAAACTGAAACTCAGGGTTGTATATGGCGACATATGTACTTTGGTAATAAATTTACTTTGAAGTTTTGGATATTTAACATTTTATGAATAGTTTCTTTCCCTCTGCCATCAGATTTCTAAATGATCCGTGAACACATGAAAACTACCTCACTATTCCTCTTTTACACGATTTATTTATTTTTTGATGTAACTTATCATAATTAGTTATGTCTTCACTGTACTGCTGCAACAAAACAACACATTTCACCAAAGTTCAAAGTAGATGTATAAACAAAGTACGGTACATACATGTCACCATATACAATCCTGAGATTCATTTTGCTGTGGACATACACATTAAATCCAAGAAACACAGTAGAATCAATGAAAGACTGCACAATAAATGGACAAACAAACAGCCATTGTGCAAAAAGCAAATAAAACAAAAAGGTGAAAAGCAAACAGAATAATAATAAATAAATAAATAAATAAACAATAAATATCAAGAGCATGAGACGAAGCGTCCTTGAAAGTGAGTCCATAGCTTGTGGGAACAGTTTATTGTTATGTGGAGTGAAGTTGAGTGAAATTATTCCCTCTGGCTCAAGAGCCTAATGGTTGAGGGGTAAAAACCTGTTCCTGAACCTGATGGCGTGAGTCCTGACACTCTTGTACCTTCTTCCCAATGCCAACAGTGAGAAAAGAGCATGGCTTGAATGGTGGATGTCCTTGATGATGGATGCTGCTTTCCTGTAACAACACCACTTGTAGATGTGCTCATAGATAGGGATGGCTTTACCCATGATAGACTGGGCCACATCCATTACTTTTTGTGGGATATTCCATTGAAGGCCATACCAGGCTGTGATGCAACCAGTCAATATACTCTCCATTACACATTGGTAGAAGTTTGTCAAAGTTTTAGATGTCATGACAAACTTTTACAAGCTTCTGAAGAAGTAGAAGTGCTGCCGTGCTTTCTTTGTAATGGCATTTACATGCTGGGTTCAGAAATGAAAACACCAAGGAAATAAAGGATGCTGACCCTTTTCACCTTTGATAAGGAACATTGGTTTCCTCCTCCTGAAGTCAAGAATCAGTCCCCTGGTCTTGAGTGAGAGGTTATTGTTGTGGCAATGTTGTTGTTTACATCAGTGAAAATAAACCCAATTCTGATTTTGAACTACTGAATTACAGGAGTTTATCCTATTTTCTTATAATCAAAGAAAGCCAACTACATCAGAGTATTTTTTTTGACTACAGCTCTATCCTCAAAATGATACTACCAAACAAGTTCATTTTCAAAACCCTAGACCTATGAATCAACACCTTTGCAAATGAATTCTTGATTTCTTGATCAACAGACCACAAACAGTACAGATATTATTCTCAACAGCGGTGCCTTGCGAGGCTGTCTTCAGCCCCTAGTCTGCTCCCTGTACACTCAGTGACTAAGTTCTGCTCTGACTTCATCCACATCACTATTGTGGGCCATTTCTCAAATAATAATGAGTATGAATACAGGTAGGAGTCAAAGAGGCTATAATGGCATGGGTTCATGACAGCAACTTTTCAATCACAGTCATCAAAACAAAGGAGTTGGTCATTGACTTCAGGAAGGAGGTAGTACACATAACTCATTTGTATAAATGATGGTGAGGTTAGGAGAGCTGAGAGCTTCAAGCTCCTAAAAGTGAACATCTCTAATAGCCTTTTCTGGTCAATCACATTGACAACACAGCCAAGTTAGTTCACCCTTCTCGACCTAATATCTCTGTTTCCTTAACACCTAATGAAATTTGGCTTATCCCCTTTGATTCTTAATAATTTTTATCAATGCACTGGTCTCACCTATAGTCCACAGTTTGTGCGGATCCTCCTCATTGGCATTCAGTACTGGTGCACTTCAGGGATGCTTGCTTAGCCCAGGACTCTACTCTCTCTATACCCACAATTGTGTGGCAGGGCACAATTCAAATGCCATCTATAAATTTGCCAATGACAAACTATTATTGGCAGAATTTCAGACGGTGACGAGAAGGCATACAGGAGCAAGATCGATCAGCTGGTTGAGAGGTCTCACAGCAACAAACTTGCACTCAATGTCAGTAAGACCAATTAATTGATTGTGAACTTCAGTGAGGAGAAGTTGAAGGAACACACACCAGTCCTCATTGAAGGATCAAGGTAGAAAGCCTGAACAGTTTCAAGTTCTTGGGTCAACATCTCTGGGGATCCTAGGGCCAATATATTTGAGCAACTATAAAGAAGGCACAACAGCATTTGGAGTTTGATGAGATTCGGTTTGCCAACAAAGACACTTGCAAGTTTCTACAGAGGTACCATGGAGAGCATTCTAACTGACTGCATCGCCATCTAAGATGGAAGGGCTACTACACAGGATTGGATAAAGCTGCAAAAATTTGTAAACTCAGTCAGCGCTATCATGGGCACTAACCTCCCTAGCATATAGGACACCTTCAAAAGGCGATGCTTCAAAAAGATGGCATCCATCTTTAAGGACACCCATCATCCAGGACGTGCCCTCTTCTCATTGCTACCATCAAGGAGAAGGTACAGAAGCCTAAAAACACACACACAGTATTTCAAGAATAGCTTCTTCCCTTCTGCTATTAGATTTATGAATGGATATTGAACACTTCCTCAGTATTTTTCCCTCTTTTTTGCACTCCTGATTTAATTGAATTTTATTTTTTTACATATATAAACCTCTTATTGGAATTTATATATTTTTATTTTTATATATTATAATGTACTGCTGCTGCAAAACAACAAATTTCTATAAGATCATATGACATTAATATATAGGAACAGAATTTGGCCAGTTGGCCTATCAAGTCTGCTTTACCATTTCAACATGGCTGATCCAATTTTCCTCTCAGTCACAATCTCCTGCATTCTTGCCACATCTTTTCTTGCTATAACCAATGAAGAATCTATCAACCTCTGCCTTATATATACATAAGGACTTGGTTTCCAAAAATTCCACATATTCACCACACTATGGATAAAGAAATTCCTCAACATCTTTGTTCTAAAAGGACTCCCCTCTGTTCTAAGACTGTGTCCTCTGGTTTTAGACTCACCCATCACTGGAAACATTCTCTCAGCATCCACTTTATGATACGAAGGTGCTCTTCATGTGACAAGCCATTCAATCCTGGAATCATTTTCGTGAACCTCCTTTGAACCCTTTCCTGACTGACAAAGTTAAGTAACTGCATCTGGAGCTGAATGCACCCAGGACCATCTATCTGGGAGGCTGAGAACTTTGTAGATACCATTTAATGAGATGGTCACACCCAGTGTTCAGGTTTCAGATAGTGGATGGGTGACCACCAGCTGGAGTAAGAGGAGTAAGCAGTCAGTGCAGGGTCTCCCTGTGGCCATTTTCGTCAACAACAGGAATACCCCTTGGAGACTGCTGGAAATATATTCTGTCAGGGCACAGCAGCAGCAGCCAGGCCAGTGGCACTGTGGCTGGCTCTGAGGCTCAGCAGGGAAGAGTAAAGTCAAGCAGAGTGAAAGGAGACTCAGTAGTCAGTGGTCAGACAGGAGATTCCATGGCCGCAAAAGAGAAGTCAGGATGGTCTGTTGTCTCTCAGCTTCCAGGGTCCAGGCTGCCTCAGAGTGATGATTCTCAATGGAGAGGGTGAACAGCCAGAAGTCAAAATGCACATTGGCACCAATGACATATAACCATATAACAATTACAGCATGGAAACAGGCCATCTCGGCCCTTCTAGTCTGTGTCAAATGCTTACCCTCACCTAGTCCCACTGACCCACACTCAGCCTATAACCCTCTATTCCTTTCCTGTCCATATTCCTATCCAATTTTACTTTAAATGACAATACCGAACCTGCCTCTACCACTTCTACTGGAAGCTCGTTCCACACAGCTACCACTCTCTGAGTAAAGAAATTCCCCCTCGTGTTACCCTTAAACTTTTGCCCCCTAACTCTCAAGTCATGTCCTCCTGTTTAAATCTCCCCATATGCATATAGAATATATATATATATATATATATATATATATATATATACGTGTATAAAACATCTGCAGATAGAAAGTGGGAAGAGGTCCTGTGCAGTAAGAATAGGGAGTTAGGGAAAAGGCTGAAGAACAGGATCTCCAAGGTGGTAATCTATGGACTACTCCCAGTGCTATATGCTAGTCATGACGAGAATAGGATGACTGTACATATGAATGAGTGGCTGAGGAAGTGTGCAGGGGGGTCAGAGTTACAGATTTCTGCATCATTGTATAACCTGTACAACACCATGTGGGCAAATTTGGGGAGGGTTTAAACTAAGGTGGCTGCGGAATGGGAACCAAATGGCTGAGGACGGGGCAGTTAGTATTTGAGTCAACGCGGTGAGGATGGGCAGGTAGATGATAAGGCAAAGGTGAAGTGTAACTTGAGGCAAAATTGAAAAGGGTAATGAATGCAGGACTGATGATGTTATATTTGAACGTATACAGAATAAGTTAGCTGATCTTTTTAGCACAGTTAGAGACTAGCTGGTATGGTGTTGTGGACTGCACTGAGACATGGCTGAGAGAAAATCATATTTGTGAGCTTAGCATCCAAGGATACAGATTAAGTGGGGGTGATTCTGTTGATAGAAAGTGAAATCAAATCTCTACAAAGAAGTGACAGATGATCATAAGGTGTAAAATCCTTGTGCGTAGAGTTAAGAAAGAGCAAGAGTAAAAAGACCCTGATGGAAGTTATATACAGGCCCCCAAACAGCAGCCAAAGTGTGGGATATAACTTTCAATGGGAAATCAGAATCAGAATCAGGTTTATTATCACGGGCATGTGACGTGAAATTTGTTAACTTAGCGGCAGCAGTTCAATGCAATACATAATCTAGCAGAGAAAACAAATAAAGAAAATAAAATAATAATAAATAAACAAGTAAATCAATTACATATATTGAATAGATTTTTTTTTAAAGTGTAAAAACAGAAATACTGTACATTAAATAAAAGTGAAGTAGAGTCCAAAGCTTTAATGTCCATTTAGGAATTGCATGGCAGAGGGGAAGAAGCTGTTCTTGAATCGCTGAGTGTGTTCCTTCAGGCTTCTGTATCTCCTACCTGATGGTAACAGTAAAAAAAGGGCATGCCCTGGACTCTGGAAGTCCTTAATAATGGACTCTGCATATAAAGTTGTGGGGAATTTCAGTATGCAGGTAGATTGGGAACATTAGGTTGGTGCTGGATCCTAATAGAGTAAATCTGTAGAATGTCTGCAAGATGGCTTTTGAGCACCTTCTGGTTGAACCCACTAGGGAAAGGGCAATTTTGAAAAGGGCATTGTGTAATGAACTAGATTTGATTAGGGATTTGATTAAAGGAACCCATGGGAGACAGTTGTCATAATATAATAAAATTTATCCTGCAGTGTGAGATGCAGAACATAGAGTCAGAAGTGTCTGTATTACAGTGGCATAAAGGGAATTGCAAAGGCATGAGAGAGGAGCTGGCAAAAGTTGATTCAAAGGGGACACTAGTAGAGATGAAGGCAGAACAGCAATGGCTGGAGTTTTTGGAGGCAATTATGAAGGTGCAGAATAGACACATCCCAAAGACGTTGAAGTATTTTAAGGGGAGGATGAGGGAAACGTAGCTGACAAGGGACAGCAAGAAAGCAAAAGATAGGACATATAATATAGCAAAATTTGTGGGAAGTTAGAAGATTGGGAAGCTTTTAAAAACCACTGGAAAGCACTTTTTTTAAAAAGAAGAGGGGAAAATGATGTATGAAGATAAGCTAGCCAAAAATATCAAAGAAGGTACCAAAAGATCTTTCATAAATATGAAAAGTAAAAGAGAGGTGAGAAAGGACATTGGTTCATTGGGAAATGATACTGGTGAGGTAGTAATGGTGGACAAACTTAATAAGTATTCTGTGCCAGTCTTCACTGTGGAAGACACTAGCAGTGTGTCAGAAATTTGCAACAGTCCGGGGGCAGAAGTGAGTGTCATTGTTATTATGAAGGAGAAAGTGCTCGTGAAGCTGAAATGCATGAATGAAGATATGTCACCTGGACCAGATGAACTACACCTCAGGGTTCTAATGGAGATTCTTAAAGGGATTTTGGAGGCATTAGTAATGATCATTCAAGAACCAGTGGATTCTGGAATAATTCTGGAGGACTGGAAAATTACAAATGTCACTCCAATCTTTCAGAAGGAAAGGAGGCATACGCAATGAAATTATAGACCAGTTAGTCTGACTTCAGTTAGCCTGAAAGGTTTTGAAGTCCATAATTAAGGATGAGGTTTTGGGGTACTCGAAAGCATCTGCCAAAGTGCATGATTTCCTTAAGGGGAAATCCTGAAAAATCTGTTGGAGTTCGTTGAGGAAATAACAGGTAGTATAAACAACAGAGAGTCAGTTGATATTGTTTACTTGGATTTTCAGAAGGTGTTTGACAAGTTGCCACACATGAGGCTGTTTAACAACTTAAGAGCCTACGGTATTGCAGTAAAGATACTAGCATGGATTAACTATTGGCAGATTGGCAGGAGACAAAGAGTTATAATAAAAAGGGTCTATTCTTAATGGATGTCAGTACAAAGTTTATGGACAATACACAGATAGGTGGAAGGACAGGTAGTTTTGAGGTAGCAGGGAGTCTGCAGAAGGACATTGGGAGAATGGGCAAAGCAGTCGCAGAAGGAATAGATTGAAGTCATGCACTTTGGTAGATGGAATAAAGGCATAGACTATTTTCTAAACAGGAAGAAAATTAAAAATTGGAGGTGCAAAAGGACTAGGGAATCCTTGTGCAGGTTTTCCTAAAGGTTAACTTGCAGGTTGAGTCAGTGGCAAGGAAGGTAAATGCATTGTTTGCCTTCATTTCAAGAGGAGCAGGATGTAAGAGCAAGGATGCCGAGGCTTTGAAAGGCATTGGTCAGACTGCACTCAGAGTACTGTTGGCAGATTCTGGCACATAATCTCAGAAATGGTGTGGTGGCATAGGAGAAGATCCAGATCAGGTTCACGAGAATGATTCCAGGAATGAAGGAGTTAATGCACAGTTTGAGGAGCACTTGGTGGCTCTGGCTCTGTGCTTGTTGGAGTTTACAAGATTGAGTGGGTATCTTATTCAAACCTACCAAATATTGAAAGGCCAAGACAGAGTGAATGTGGAGAGGATGTTTCTTATAGTGGGTGAGTCTACCACCAGGGGACCCATCCTCAGACTAGAGGGATGTCTATTTAGAAAAGAGATGATAAGGAATTCATTGCCATGGTAGCTTTTGATGCCAAGTCATTGAGTGAATTTAGAGCGGAGGTTGATAGGTTATGGGGAAAAGTCAGGAACATGAGGTTGGGAGGAATAATAAATCAGCCGTGATGGAATGGCAGAGCATGCTAGATGAGGTGAGTGGCCTAATTCTGCTCCACGTCTTATGGTCTTTTGTTTATATGGTCATTGAAACTGCATTGGGAATACAATAGGTGAATGTTCCTGCTATTAGTACATATGTTAAGGTTGTATCTCTGCTACTAATGGCACAGTTCAGGCCAGATCTTTTTTGACACTTAATCTTCTGGTTAGTTATATTTTCATGGGTCATCCATCAAACACAGTAACAAAAAGAAGCTGTTTTTGATGCTTGGTGTTTGTTATATCTGGCAATGACCTTTGCATCATCTATAGGGACGGGAGAAGTACCGCAGGATTGGACGATTGCAAATGTTGTTCCCTTGTTCAAGAAAGGGAGTAGAGATGACCAAGGTAATTATAGTCTTAGTTCAGTGGTGGGCAAGTTGTTGGAGAAAATCCAAAAAGGCAGGATTTATGAGCATTTGGAGAGACATAACCAGATTAGGGACAGTCAGCAGAGCTTTTCCAGGGTCGTGCCTTATGAACCTGACTGAATTCTTTGAGAATGTAACAAAGCATATTGATGAATTTAGAACAGTGAATGTAATATATATGGATTTCAGTAAGGCATTTGATAAGGTTCCCCATGCAAAACTTATTCAGAAAGTAAGGAGGCATTGGATCCAAGGAGACCTTGCTTTGTGGATCCAGTATTGGCTTGCCCACAGAAGGCAAAGGGTGGTTGTAGATGGTTCATATTCTGCATGGAGGTCAATGACCAGTGGTGTTCTGTGGGGATCTGTTCTGGAACCTCTCCTCTTTGTGATTTTATAAATGACCCAGATGAAGAAGTAGCAGAATGGGTTAGAAAGTTTGCTGATGAGACAAAGGTTGAGCATGTTGTGGATAGTCTAGAGTGTTGTCAGCAGTTACAGTAGGACATCATTAGGAAGCAAATCTTTGCTGAGAAGTGGCAGATGGAGTTCAACCCAGATAAGTGTGAAGTGGGTCATTTTGGTAGGTCAAATATGATGGCAGGATATAGTATTAATTGCAAGACTGTTGGCAGTGTGGAAGATTTGAGAGATCTTGGGGTCTATGTCCGTTGGACACTCAAAGCTGCTACGCAGGTTGACAGTGATGTTAATAAGGCGTTTGGTGTGTTGGCATTCATCAATTGTGGGACTGAGTTCAAGAGCTGTGAGGTAATGTTACAGTTAAATAAGACCTTGGTCAGACCCCACTTGGAGTACTCTATTCATTTCTGGTCACCTCACTACAGGAAGGATATGGATACTATACAAGGAGTGCAGAGGAAATTTACAAGGAAAGAGGTTGGAAAGAGTACCTTATGAGATGGGTTGAGTGAACTTAGCCTTTTTTCTGTGGTATGGTGGAACATGATGGAGGTGTATAAGATGATGAGAGGCATTGATCATGTGGATAGCCAAAGGCTTTTTCCCAGGGCTGCAATGGCCAAGATGAGGGGGCATAGTTTTAAGGTGCTTGGAAGGTAGAGAAGGGATGTCAGGAGTAAGTTTTTCACACAGAGTGGTGGGTATGTGGAATACACTGCCAGCAATGGTGGTGGATGCAGATAAAAGAGGGTCATTTAAGAGACTCTAAAATAGGTACATGGAGCTTAGAAAAGTAGTAGGCAGTTTCTACAATAAGTCATATGGTCAGCACAACATTGTGAGCTGAAGGGCCTGTAATATGCTGTAGATTTCTTTGTTCTATGTTCTATGTAATGAGGCTTTTAGAACAGACACCAGGATTGAATTCACTGGGGTTCTGTTAGTTGGGATGTACTGCCATTGCCGTTATGTAATTCTCTAAATTTGCATGAATGTATTCCAAATGTTAAGTTAAACAAGTGATTATAGCAATTGAAACAGTAGTTAATCGTTTATTGTTATCTTTGTGTTAAATAAGTATAAAACATCGTGATAGCAGAGTGAGTTCTTTTGGAATCTCCTGGACTCTCTCTGGGGTTTTTTTGTTTGAATAAAGACTTTGATATCTCCCAGTTACAGCTTTTATCTGGCTCAGTTTTAGTCAGCCACAACACTGTTATTGTCTAATCTTGTACTACCTCGATGCATTGTTGTAATCCATTGATTTGTGTGAATGGTACTCAAAACAAGTTTTCACTGTATCTCAGCATATGTGACAATAATAAAGCAATTTCTCAATTAGCCATTTAGCCACATAATTAATATCAGCACTTAATGTAATTCCATCAATGCCATCCGTTCACTTATTTCTCTGTAGTGTGTGAGCTAAATCATGCCTATTAACATGCCCCTGATCCATATACCACCCACATACACGAGGGCCAATTAACTTGAAAGTCCAACATGTCATTGGGATGTGGCTGGAAATCAAAGCAGCCAGGATGAAACATGAAGAGCACGTTGTTGTGATTTTAAATTAGCCATATGAAGGTTGAAGCTGGACATGCAACAGACCTTTATAGATATGCAGGGAGAACTGGTGGAAAGAATCTTGTGGCACAATCTCTCTAAATAATATCTGATTTTTGTGCTCTTTACATACAAATATTAAGAGCCGGTGATTAAATATAATTTTAATAGTGACAATTGCACCACTTGCTTTAATAATTTTGCTGTGGACAAATGGCTCAGTGCAACAACATACTGACAATGTGACCACATCCTAACTGTCGTCAGCACCTCAAAATATTCATACAACTTTGCTGGAACAAAATAGTTCATGTGAAAGGTCTAAAATCTTTGCAGGACAAAACACTCAGACTTCCACAATATATTTGCATCATGTCTTGTGACAGTAGATTCCCTGGGGTCATAATTACCCCAGTTATTGATTATTAGAACAAATATGACTATGTTCTATGTGGCAACTAGCCAGTATGGATCTCTCTTGATCTCTTTTGCAAAATGAAGACCAGAGTGCATGAAGATATTGATGCCTGATTTAATGTACTCTAACATAGATCTATTGTCTCTACGTTTGGCCAATAAATATATGAAAGACTCATGGTCAGGTCAGTTTGGAAACAATATCCAATATGGCCACTTGTTATGAGCTGATGTATTGCTCTCCAAAAAATATAGTGTCTGTCATGTTTACACAGTAGACTTCTATAATTTCAAAACCATTTTTCTCCTTGCAGTTTACAGTTGATGACTGTTTGAAAGCTGATTCTCACCTATATTAAATAGCTACTATACTTTGTACTTTCTAGTTTCTAAATATAGCTGCTTTTCCCTAACGCAAGTAAACCACAGAGATAGCACCTGATACCAGGACCAAATCCAGGTTGCTGTGGCTTTGGGCAGCTGTAATACCTGCAGTGTCTCTGTGCTAATAATTGTGTATTGAGACAAGTTGAAGATATTTCATTGTCTAGCTAATCTGTAACTGAAGGTATGCTTGCTTAAATCCCTGCTTTGTTATGGAATCTATTCCGGGGTGAAATATTCATGTGGAATTAAGCATAATCAGAGACCTCACAGCTGGATTTTTTCAGAGTAAGATCCATCAATATTTCTGGCAAAATATATTTTCATTAAAATAGGATCACATCACAATGGGATCACATCACAAGGCTCCCCTTCTGCTCTAAGGTACCCTTGAGAGTGTAGATTTATTTTATGAAGAGAATAATAGTGCTGCAAGCATTAAATTTTAAAAATTTGAGCAAAATATACACCAAGGAGGATAGAATCCTTACTTTAGCTTCTGCCTTAAAGTAAATTAAGGCAAATAAAAGCCGCAAAAGTTTCTTCAATTTGAAATGAAATGATGTGCAATGAAGAATTTGGCAGTTTGTGGTTTTTGGTCTCTGTGGATATAAATCCAAACATATTGTAACTTGCGGTTTTCATTACACCATTGTGAATTTTTATTTTTTGTCACTTTGAATTTGGTAGCTGGAAAGGGAAATAAGGCTATTTACATTTACACTGACCCTGTGCTGAAACAGATCATTGAATTCATTTTTATTATTGAATAACCTTTAATTTCCATAAGATATTCCACTGCGTGGTCTAGAACAGCACATGTATTATTCCTTTTATTCTCTAGCTACTGAGTCCTAGTTCTGTTAAAAAAAGCACATACTGTATACTTTTATTTTGAATTATTAACAGATATTGTTTCTATTTTGTACTCTGTGCCTTATGCAATTTTTGAGTGACTCTTTACTGATCTGGAGGGGCTCTTATCAAGTAGGGAACTTACTTTCTACTTAAACTCTCTGTTCTAATGGAGGTCAAGAGTATTATTTTAAGGAAGGGGATTGCCAAGTTTAAAAGCAGAGAACCACTTTGATATTTAGAAGATGGTAATATTTCTAAAAATGTACATCAAAATGTGTTTGCATTCAGATATTCTATTTGTTTAAAACTTTAATAAGTGAGCATTACTGTTAGTTCCTACAAGCTGTACTGCCTTAATAAGTGGACTTGTCTATAAATGGCAATGTATAACGTACACAGCAAAGAATGCTTAAACAAATATATATTTAGATTATTTAAATATTACTGAAATATTAAATACAAAACACTCCTCCCTGCTTAGCTATAAACTCCAACTCAATATAGTGTGCACTTCAACTTATATACATAGTACACTATATAATACTTCTACATGGTATAGTAAATTCTAAATTGTCACATTCAGGCCTAAATATTTAATTGCTGTGGAAGCTTTATTAATCTTCTGCAATAATGTCTTTGGGGACAAGGGGTATCAGTCTGCTTGGCTGTAAAACAATCTCAGGTTCTGGGGTCTTCTCCATGGTAGTTAGGAGTTGATTCTGGGACTGCAGGAAGTGGTTCTGACAGCTCTGGACATCTTTCTTCAATGGACTTTGCTCTTCTCAGTGGATCGATGTGGATCACAAAGTGTCTGACGTCACCATTTCCTTTACCTTTTGGAAAGCCACCACACACTGCATTGTCCATTGCCATTTCTTTCCAAGCTGTAGTAATGAGTTCAAGGGGTGGAGTACAGTAGACAGGTTTGGCAGGAATTTGCTACAGTAGTTTAGAAATCCTGCAAATGTGACACATCCCTTGGCCTTGGGGCACCCACCACTACTTGAATTTTCTCAGCACTGTTGTGCAATATTTGTGCATCAGTAGTGTGACCACAGTAAGTGATCACGAGGAAATCTGCAGATGCTGGAAATTCAAGCAACACACACAAAATGCTGGTGGAACACAGCAAGCCATGCATCATCTGTAGGAAGAAACACTGTTGGCGTTTCGGGCCGAGACCCTTCGACAGGACTAACTAAAAGAAAAGACAGTAAGAGATTTGAAAGTAGGAGGTGGAGGGAGAAATGCGAAATGATAGGAGAAGACAGGAGAGGGTGGGGTGAAGCTAAGGTGATTGGCAAAAGAGATACAGAGCTGGAGAAGGGAAAGGATCATGGGATGGGAGGCCTAGGGAGAAAGAAAGGGGGAGAGGAGCACCAGAGGGAGATGGGGAACAGTAAGTGATGTTTGGTTTAAAAAATTCACACTTCTCGTATTGTTTCCTGAGCCCACAATCTTCTAATCTTTTTCATACCGTCTTGAGACTTTGGAGATGTTCCTTGTCATCCTCACCAGTAACAATGGTGTCATCCAGGTAACACTGAGTGTCTGGGCAACCTTATAGCACCTGGTCCATAGTTTTCTGCCAGAGTGCAGATGCAAATACAACTCCAAAAATGGCCTATGCCAGTGATAAAGCCCTTTTTGAGTGCTTACAGTGAGAAAGATTTAAGACTCTTTTTCCATCTCCATCTGTAGGTAGGCCTCAGCTGAGTCTACTTTCCAGAAGTGATCTAATTTCAGTACTGGGTTGATGGTAATATTAAAATAACAACAAATCCTGACAGACCCATTCTTCTTTGCTATTAAGACCATTGGCATTGCTCTTGGGCACTACTCAGCCTTGGAAGAATTTCTTCAGCCTCCATGTGATTTAGTTCACTGGCTACTTTATCATGGATGCTATAAGGAACTGGTCAGGCTTTGTAAACCTTGGTTTCAGTATTTTCATTAACACTATTTAACACTTGAAATGTGCCAGTTTTCCAATGCCAACCTTGAACACTTCTGTGGCATCATCCAGTAAGCTTCTTAATTTGCTTTCAGTTGACTGTATTGCAGGGGATGTGACATGCAAATAATGCTGTCTTCTCAGCCAATCACATCCCCACAATGCCAGCCTTCCTGTTTTTATTACATACAAGCTCAATGTGACATTTTACTGCTATGGATATCATTCCCACAGGAGTTATTTTTTCTCCAGTATAAGTTCTCAGTTCAATAGCAGAAGACTTCAGTTTGGTATCTTTGAACTACTATTTTGTGGAATGATTGATACAGCCAAGCCAGTGTCCAATTCCATTCTAATTAATTTACTGTTCACTTCTGTGAAAGCCATATTGCTTGTCTATTGTTAATTTTCACATTGTAAATCCTAAGGCTAACCAGTCCTGCATCACTCTCATCATTATCAGATTTTTCATCAACAGCATGCAGATTAGTGCTTTTGTTAAAACTGTAACATTACTTTTTATCTTTTTCTCTTTCCTGTGGAGTCCATTTATTTTCATGTGCCCGACATGCTCTTTGCATGTGTCCTATTGTGTTGCATTTTCTGCGAGCTTCACCTTAAAGTCTCCATTGAACTGTTGAATGTGAATCCCTGGCACAATGGTAACACAATTTTTCAGCCATGCAGGTTTCTGTTTAGATGTTGCAATTTTGTACGCACTCACTTTAATTCCTGACTGCAACTCACCTGCAAGTCTGTTTGCAGTTTCCATTGATACAGCCATTTCAACTGCTCCTTTCAATGTGAGTTGTGCTTTAGTTAGGTGCTATTTTTGAATGCTTTCTTGTAAGATTCCACAAACTAAATGATCTCTCAGTGCATCATTAAACCTACTATTGAACTGACAATCTCTTCAAATCAGCCATGCAAACTGAAATTGCCTCCCATTCCTTTTGATTCTGCTTATGAATTTTGCGATCAATAATAGTTTCGGTTCTGAATGTCCCTGCATTACTTTCATGAAATTAGCAAGGCTCATTTTGACTGGTTTGCTTGGAGCAGTTAAACTTCTCAGCACATTGTATGTTTTTAACACCCACACACTAAGCAAAACTGGTACTTGTTTCTCATTGGCTATTTCTTTGCTTTAAAATACTGCTCAATTTGCTCAGAATAAACATTCCATTTATCTTTTCCAAACAAATATGTCAATCTCTCTAATGTACCCACCATTTCTGTTCTTTTTTATTTATGATTATCATTTTGTACTCACTCTTTATGTTTTCTGATTTTGTTTAACTCTGTGTCTGTCCCTTCTGAAGAACACATGCTGCACTGTTTTTTTAACTCGACTGTTTCAAGAGGTAGGTAGTCATCTCAGGTTCATTTAAAATTTCCTCATTATCACTGTTAAGCTTTGTAATTCTAAAACATTTGGCCATGGAAGCCAAGTCACTTTAAGGCAGAAATAGATAGGTTCTTGATTAGCCAGGGCATCAAAGGGTATGAGGAGAGGGCAGGGGAGTGGGGTTGACAGGAAGAATTGGATCAGCTTCTGATTCAATGGCACAGCAGACTCAATGGGTCAAATGGCCTACTTCTGCTCCTATATCTTATGGTCTTATGGTCTAACATTAAACTAACTTTTACTTTAAGCAAAGCACTAATGCATGATATGGCATCATACTGATGTAGGCCATTTACATACTTGCCATACTTGTCATCAGAATCTTGCCATACATAAACAAGCACATCATATTTTTAAGGTAGCAAAGTTGGTTTGAAAAAGTGCTATGCACTGATGCAATTGTACAATGAATATTAGCAATATATGTGCTGGTGGTTGTCTTTTGGGGTTTGAGGAAGACTAAACGTTGTGCAGTCATCTGAGGATATGCATGCAGCTTTGGAGGTCGAAGGCCGAAGCACACATGTGGTTGCGGGTTGGACATGGAACGGTGGTTGCTGGAACAGGTGCATACACAGCTCTGTGGCGTCGGTCTCGTGCTGCTGCAAAGTGCTGATTCTGGTCATCCTCAAAGTCAGAAGCAGCTTTCCTGGTCAGGGCGCGCCACGCAGCCCTGTCGGCTGCGGACTCCTCAAATTGTCAAAGCTGGAGGTCTGCCTATTTGATGTACAATTTCAAATTGTCTTTGCATCTTTTTTTGGGACGGCCCTGATTGCAACTGCCATGCTCAAGCTCACCGTAGAGCAGCTGCCTGGGGATTCTTGTTTCAGCCGTGCGGATTACATGGCCAGTCCAGCGTAGCTGGGCCTGGAGGATCCTCGCCTCAATGCTTGTGCTGTTGGCTCTGTCAAAGACTTCCTGGTTGGTGATTTGGTCCTTCCATCAAATCCTCACAATCGACTGCAGAGAGCACACGTGAAACTGCTCCAGCCGTTTGACGTGTCTGTGGTACAGCATCCAGGTTTCCCAGCTGTACAGGAGACAGGTGAGGACAACAGCCTTGTACACCTTGAGCTTGGTTGAAAGCTCAATGTCCTTGCGCTCCAGAACTTTGACACGGAGTTTCTCGAGTGCCTGGTTGGCTTTCTGGATCCTTGCTACGATCTCTTTGTCAAGGGATCCATCACTGAAGATGGTGCTTCCTAGATATTTGAAGCTCTCCACATTCTTCAGGACAGTGCCGTCGATGGTGATGCATGGCTGAGGAGGGTGACTGTTTGGTGCAGGTTATAGAAGAACTTCTGTCTCACCAAGGCTAATTATCAGGCCGAACAGCTTTGAGGCTGTGGAGAACTTGTCGACTATCATCTGCAGGTGGTTCTCCTGGTGGGCCATGAGGGCGCAGTCATCAGCAAACAGGGCTTCAATGATGAGCCTCCTCAATGTTTTGGTATTTGCAGCAAGGCATCTCAGGTCAAACATCGATCCGTCTAGGCAATATCTTCTGTAAATACCCAGGTCTAGGTCCTTAACAGCATGCTTCAGCATTTAGGTGAAGAAGAGGTTGAAGACCACTGGTGCCAGAACGCACCCTTGCTTCACGCTATTTGAGACGTTGAAAGTCTCAGATGGGGAACCACCTGAGAACACTTCTCCTGTCATGCCATCGTGGAGCAGGTGGCTGTGTGTAGTGAATTTCTGCAGGCAGCCAAGCTTTCTAAGGGTGATCCACAGCGCGTTTCTGTTGACTGTGTCAAACACCTTCATTAGATCAATGAAGACAGAGTATAATGTCATGTTCTGTTCCGGACACTTCTCCTGTATCTGTCTCACTGCGAAGATCATGTTGACAGTGCTGCATTCAGGATGAAAGCTGCATTGTGACTCCGGAAGGTTCTCTTCTGACACTGTTGGAATCAGTCTGTTGAGGATGATGCAGGCGAGGATTTTTCCAGCAATGGACAGTAGTGAGATGCCTCTGTAGTTCCCGTGGTCGGTCCTTGAACCTTTATTTTTGTAGAGGGCAATTATCATTGTGTCTCTGAGGTCAGGGGGCATCCCTTCTTCTTCCCAAATGGTAGTCAGGGTTCTGTGGAAAGCCTCAAGTGATTCCTTGCTGATTGCCTTGTACAGTTCAGCAGGTATTCCATCCTTGCCGGGTGCCTTGCCACTGCTAATCTGCGTGATAGCCTTCTTGACTTCATCTATCGAGGGAGGATCATCTAGTTCCTTGTGAATAGGCTGTTGGGGGATTTGGTCCAGAGCAGACTGGTTGACCGATGAAGGGCGGTTCAGGAGCTGGCTGAAATGCTCTTCCCATCTGTGTTGGATGCTCTCTTTGTCCTTTAGCACTGTGGTTCCTTCAGCAGACAATAGTGGAGATGAGCTGGATCTTGAGGGGCCGAAGATCATCTTGATGGAGTTGAAGAGCAGCTTTGGGTTGTTGATGTCGGCAAAGAGTTGCACCTGTTCATCTTTCCTATCCCACCCCAGGTCGTGCATCTTGCAAATTTCCCGTTGGGCATGGGCTCGAAGGGACTTGAACCACTCTTTTTTGGGAGTGGAGCTTGGGTCATTTTGCCACTCCATGAATCCATTGTTCTTCCTGGCCAGGAGATCTTTGATGGCACAGTCACTCTCATCGAACCAATCTTGGTGGTTCTGGTCCTTGGGGCTGAGGACTGATTTTGCTGTCTCCGTCACCATCTCTCTAAACTGATTCCACTTCTGGGTTGGCCCACCAGTTAGTGGTCCATTGCCAGACGGCTTCTCATCAAGGGTTGTCTGGAATTTGCGAAGATACAGCTGCTCTTGGAGTCTGGCAGTGTTAAAAGCTGTTCTGATGAACTTGAGGCACTTGGGATGGTGGGGAGCAATATGCATCTTCAATGTGGTGCAGACAAGCCTGTGGTCAGTCCTCCACTCCGCTCCTCGCATGGCTCAGGTGATGAGGACATCCAGATGTCTTGGCGACATACTATGATGTAGTCGATCATGTGCCAATGTTTAGATCTTGGTTGCATCCATGTTGTCTTGTACTTATTCGCCAGCCTGAACACTGTGTTTGTGATGAGGAGGTCATATTCTGCACATTTGCTAAGGAGCAAGAGGCCATTGCTGTTCATCTTGCCAATACCATGTAGCCTAGAACCCCTTCCCAGCGATTGTGATCGCAGCCTATTTGGGCATTGAAGTCATCGTGTAGGATTAGTTTGTCGTTGACAGGGACTGAGCACAGAACAGAGCTAAGGTCGGCATGGAACTGTACAATGGTCTCATGTTTGCTGGTCATGGTGGGGGCATAAGTGCTGATGAATGCTGCGTGATGTTCATGGCTGTGGGGCAGATGTAGCCACATAAGCCTTTTGTTGATTCCCATGGGCAGGTATAAATATATAGCAATATATAAAAAATAATACTAATGTACAAACCGTTTGTAATAGTGAAGTGCAGTCATTATTGAAATGCCACATTCAGTCACTGATTTCCATACAGCATTTGTTTTGGTATATAAGCAATGATCGCTTAGCAAATTCAGTCTAATTTCTGATTTGACCTTGAACTTCCACATAAATCTAATTACTGTGCAGAAAAATAATAAGCTTATTAAAGTTCTCCTGCCATTGATTATATTTTTAAACAATGTTTTATTTTTTGCAGGCTGGTTTATGAAATCAATTTTAAAAAACAGCAATAGATTTCAGTTACTTTTTTTATTATAATAAGCTTAAAGAAACTGTAAAATTACTAACTTAGTCAATTCCCTATCTAAATATCTGATACCAGAGAATGTGAAAGCAATCTGTGACTGTTCAATAACATGTTAAATACAAAGGAGTATATATTGAAGAAAAAAAACTAGATAATGAAAATATACAGTATTTCAAAATATGTTGATTTAAATTGATTGCTTGTAATTTCAGGTAGTTAGATTCAGTTGGTGGAACAGTAATTTTACTCAAAGTAACAGAGAAGATGATTCAATTTGCAACTGCAGCCACTGCAAGATGCACCAGCTTTTGTCGATGAAAGCTGTTCCAATTGTGCTGACATTTGAATCATATTGCCAGTTCACAGAGGGCTGTCAACAATTGGATGTGACAGTAAGAAAACAGCCTGTAAGTGGATGAAGCATCTCCAAAGCCATTCTATGCAGAAATGTAATTAGGCAAAAAAATAACTTCAGTAAATTAAATTATCTGATAAAAATTAACTGAAAACTATTTTCACAAAACCGTAAACCAAATGACAGTAAGTAAACTGTACACCATACTTTTCCAGTTAAGCACGTATATAGGTAAAATTTATTATATTTTAGAAACATTGCATAGCTTTGTATCAAGCAACAAATTTGATCAAATTCTAAACAGAAGACTGAAAAATATATCCCTATATGAGGGGTGATTGATAACTTTGTGGCCTAAGGTAGAAGGAGATGAGTTATTAACTTCAAACTTCATGCATAATCACTCAAAGAGTTGAACTGCATGTGCATTTAAAGAGAGCTGTATAACTCAACTCCTTCTACCTTAGGCCACAAACTTGTCAATCACCCATGCTGTAGACACTTTCTGGAGGTCCAAGATCCGTATGCTCCATGACCCCTGGACTAAGTGTGTAAATGTAGGAGGAGACTATGATGAAAAATAAATGTGCTAAGTTTTCTAAAATTGACTCCTTCTACCTTAGGCCACAAACTTATCAATCATCCCTCATAAGTATACACAACTGCAAATATACCTTTAAACAAAGTTTCAATTTCAATTCAATTCTGTTCAACTTTAATTGTCACTTAACTATATGAAACCCTCCAGTTTCCTTGGGCTCCATGAGTCTGGGGAATACACACTCCGGTCCCACCAAAGCTGTGAGATTGGGATGGTTCTCCCACCCCAGATCCCAGTTTGTGTGCATGCTGTGTAATTTGCTACCCTGTTACAACACGGTGCCAAGAAATCACAGACAGCACACTGTATATGATTAAACGAATCATATTTATGAATCTTAACTAAAGGGGCAAGAAAGAAAAAAATCAAAAAGGGCCCATTATAATTAAACAGTCAAATGTGCACAAGTTGGAGCTCAACTCTTCCAAGACGCATTTTCACCGATCCTCAGTCGATCTCAGCCCCTGGCTCCATCAAATCACGATCCCCCACTGAGTCAATTCCTACGACCGGTTCTCTCCAGCATCTTCTCTCTTCATTTCCCGCCGAATAAAGGCCTCCGCTCATGCCAGTGTCAAGCACACAACACAAAAGCCCCCTGGCCTGATTGGATGGCTCACATTCCAAAACAGCCATTATCTCTATCCATAGCACAAACACTGCTTCTACAGAAACACCGTTATGTTAGCAGTGAAACCTTTACCAGGGTGCTACACATATACGGATACTGCACTCATGAGTACTGGCAAAAGAGACAGCGTTACTAAGGGGTCAAGGTTCAAAGACACATTGCCAACAGTAACACACAGTAAACACACACAAGCTCACTATCATGGGCTTTGAGACTCAGACCTCGCATACACAAGTACATATAGAATATTAGTAAAAGCACAACCATACAAATAAATATGTATACAGACCTGACCTGTCAGTCCATTTAATTAAATCTTCAGTCACAACAACTGCTCTATGCTGGCCCCAGTAGAGAACGATGGCTTGGACGCCTCTCCTCTGGCAGCAGAAAAGCAAGTGACCCCACAGATATAGTGTATTGTGACTTTAATATACTGGCAATGATAAAGCTAAAACAAAGAATAACAAACCAAGTTTAGAAATCGATAAGAATTTAACTTTTGATAACATGGAGACACAAGTGAAAAGAAGGGTGGTGAATATAGGACTGAAGGTGTTATATTTGAATGCACGCAGTGTATAAAATAAAATAGCCGATCTTGTTGCACAATTAGAAATTGCATTATATTGTGGACATCCCAGAGTGATGGTTGAAAGAAGATCATCTGCTGGGAGCTTAACATTCAAGGATACATATCATATTGAAAGGACAGGCAGGTTGACAGAGGGTGCTTGGATGGCTTTGTTGGTAAAATGTGAGATCAAATCCTTAGAAAGTAGTAACATAGGATCAGAAGATGTGTGATCCTTGTGGGTAGAGTTAAGTAGCTGCACGGGTAAAAAGACCTTGATGAGAGCTATATACAAGCCTTCAAACATTAGCCATGATGTGCGATATAAATTATAAAGTGAGATAGAAAAGGCATGTGCAAAGGGCAATGTTACAATAGTCATAGGAGATTTCAATATGCAGGTCGATTAGGAAAATTAGGTTGGTGCTGGATAACAAGAGAAAGTATTTGTGAAATGGCAACAGGATGGCTTTTTTAGAGCAGCTTGTGGTTGAGGCAAATAAATATAATGTAATTCTGGTCTGGGTGTCATGTAATAAATCAGATTTGATTAGTGAGCTTAATATAAAAAAAATTATAGTGATGATAAAATCATAGAATTCTCCCTGCCATTTGAGAAGGAGAAGTTAAATCAGATGTATCTGTATTACAGTGATACAGACAGGCTACAGAGGCCAAAGCTGTTTGGAAGGGGCACCAGCAGGGAGAACGGTCAAGCAGCAATGGATGAACTTTCTGGGAATGATTCAGAAGATGCAGGAATGGTTCATCTGAAAGAAGAAAAAGCATTCTGAAGGGATAGTGAGGCACAAATGGCTGACAAGAGAAGTCAAGGCTTGCATAAAAGAAAATTAAAATAAAGTTATATCAAAAATTAGTGGAAAACTAGAGGATTGGGAAGTTTTTAAAAAGCAACAAAGAGTACCCCATGCAAAATGCTGGAGGAATTCAGCAGGTCAGGCAGCATCTACAGAAAGGAATAGGGCTGAGATCCTTCATCAGGATCAGCAAACATTGTCTGTTCATTATTTATTCCTTTCCATAGATGCTGCCTGATTGTCGTCTAATTCCTTGGGAGCCTATGGAGATTTGGCATGTTATCAAAAACCTTGATAAAATTCTATAGTTTGGTGGAAAGTGTGCTGGGTGGCTGCATTATGGCCTGTAATGGGAACTTCAATGCCTTTGAGTGGTAAATCCTACAAAAGTAGTGGATTCAGCCCAGTACATCAAGAGTAAAACCCTCCCAACCATTGAGCATATCTACAAGAAACAGTGCTGTAGGAAAGCGGCATCCATTATTAAAGATCCTCATCACCCAGGCCATGCTCTTTTCTCATTGCTGCCATCAGGTAGAAGGTACAAGTGCCTCAGGACTCACACCACCAGGTTCAAGAACAGTTACAACTCCTCAATCATCAGGTTCTTGAACAAAATGGGATAACTACACTTGTTTAAGGACACTTTCATCTTGTTATTTCATGCTATTTATTTACATCCGTGTTTGCACAGTTTGTAGTCTATTGATCCGGTTTACAGTTACTGTCCTATAGATTTGCTAAGCATGCCTACAGAAAAATAATCTCAGGTTTGTTCAAACGTATATGATGACATTTATGTACTCTGATAATAAATTTTACTTTGAACTTAGAAATTTTTTGAACTTTGAGTTCCTTCAGCATTTTGTACAGGTTAATCTGGATTTCCAGCATCTGCAGAATCTCATATGCCTAAAAAGGCACTGAGGAGCGAAAGATGAAATAGGAAAATAAGCAGACTAATTCTATAAAAAATGATTTCAAAAGAGGGTGAAAAATGACATTGGATCATTGGACAATGTCCCTGGAAAGGTACTAATGGGGATCAAATAAACGGTGGGGGACAAGCTGAATAAATACTGTGGAAGACACCAGCAACATGCAATAAGTTCAAGACTGTCAGAGGGCAGAAGTGAGTGTAGTTGCTATTACTTAGTTGAAAGTACTTGGGAAGTTGAACATTCTGAAGGCAGATAAATCACCTGAACCAGGTGGACAACACCCAAGGATCTGAAAGAGGTAGCTGAAGACATTGAGGAGCCATTAGAAGTGATCTTTCAAGAATCACTAGATTCTGGTGTGGTTCCAGAGCACTGGAAAACCATGAATGTCACTTCACTCTTTAAGGGAGGGAGACAAAAGACAAGAAATTATAGGCCAGACCTGACTTCAGTGGTTGCAAAATGTAAGATGCCTTTATTAAGGATGAGGTTTCAGCATAGTTGGAGGCATATGAGGAAATAGAGTGAAGCCACCATTGTCTCTTTAAGGGGAAATCTTGCCTGACAATCTGTTTGAATTCTTTGAGGAAATAACAGGAAAGATAGACAAAGGTGGATGTCATTTACCTGGATTTTCAGAAGGCTTTTGACAAGTTACTGTCTATGAGGCTGCCAAGCAAGATAAAAACCTACAGTATTATATTACAGGAAAAATAGCAGCATGAACAGAAGAATAGCTGATTGGCAGAAGGGAAAGAATATTAATAAATGAGCCCTTTCTGATTAGCTGCCAGTAACTACTAGTGTTCCACAGGATTTTGTGTTAGGTATACCACTTTTCACATTATATGTAAATGATCTGGTTGACAGAATTGATAGCTTTGTGGCCAAGATTGTAGATCATATAAATGTAGGTGCAGGGAAAGATAATGTTAAGGAAGCAGTGGGTCTGCAGGATGACTTAGACAGATAAGGAGAATGGGAAAATAACTGGTAGATAGAATACAGTGTAGGGAATTTTATGTTTATTCACTTTGGTAGAAGGAATAAAGGCATAGTCTATTTTCTAAAGAGAGAGTGATTTTAGAAATAGGAGGTGCAAAGGGACTTGAGATTCTTAGTGCAGGATTCCCTAAAATTTACTCGCAGGTTGAATCAGTGGTAAGAAAGGCAAATGCAATGTTCACATTCATTTTGAGAAGACTGGAAAGTAAAAGCAAGGATGGAATGTTGAGGTCTTATAACACATTGGTGGAACCACATTTGGAGCATTGTGAGCAGAGAGGATGTGCTGGCATCGGCAAGGGTCTAGAAGAGGTTGTTAGAATGATCCCTGGAATGAAAGAATAAATGCATGATGTGTGGTGGGTATTCACTTTCCAAGGTCCATGAAGCTTATTGCAAAATCCAGCTTTTAAGACTATCCATGCGAGTTACTTTGTCCCAGCAAATGTATCTCAAAAACATCACATGCAGAAGATGTTATCTAGTAGCAAATAGTGTAAATATCAGGAAAGACAGGGGGTGGGGTTGTTAGTAAACAAGGAGAACAACAGAAAGATGGAGTTACAAAAGGAAGAACTAGAATTCATTCCTCAACATTCAGTTTCTGTGACAGATGATTTGTTCATTTGCAATTCGTTGGAATGTTGTTTTAGTTTGTAAGACTGTACCTGTGTTTTGAAATCATTTGTAGTTTGGAAATCTTTTGTAATTCACAAATCTTTTATAAATTACAAAGTCATATGTGAGTGTTAAATGTGTGTTAAGAATTATTGTCCAAATTTAAACATGTATCATTAAAATAATATAACTGTGTTTAAAATACTTCATTAGTTGGATGTATCACTTCCTTGGTAAGGAGGGGAGACCCACCACTTGAAACTACTTGAAATCTACTTGAAGCTTATAGTATATTGAAAGGCATAGATAGAGTGGGAGTGGACAGTATGTTTCCAATAAAGGGAGAGTCTTGGAGCAGAGGGCAAAGCCTCAAAGTAAAGGATGCCCCTTTAGAACAGAGATGAGGAGGAATTAGTTTATCCAGAGAGTGGTGTATCTGTGGATTTCATTGCCACAAATGGCTGTAGTGACCAAGTCAGTGACCAGACAGAGCAAAAAGTTAAATTGTACCACAGAGGCAAAATTCAAAAGGGCGACAAATGCAGGACTCAAGATGCTGTATTAAATGTATACAGTATTCCAAATAGGGTGGATGACCTCGTAGAGCTATTAGAGATTGGTCACTATGACATTGAGGGCATCACTGAGTCATGGCTAAGAAGAAGGTCAGAGTTGGGAGCTTAATATCAAAGGATATACTTTGTATCGAAAGTACAGGCAGGAAGGCATAAACGGTGGTGTGTCTCTGTTAGTAAGAGATAGAATTACAACTTCAGAAAGAGGTGAGATATGGTCAGACAATGTCGAAACTTTGTGGGTCGAGTTAAGAAACTGCAAGGGTAAAAAAAGAACATAATAGGAATCATATATAGGCTTCCAAATTGAAGCCAAGATGTGGGGTTGAGATTGGAAATGGAGCTGGAAAGGGCAAGTAATAAGGGTAAGGTTACAATTGTAATCGAGGACTTCAGTATGCAAGGGGATTGGGGAAATCAGGTTGGTGTTGGACAGCAACAGAAGGAATTTGTTGAATGCCTATGAGATGGCTTTTTAGAGCAGCTTGTGTTGAGCCTATTTGGGAAAAGGCCATCTTAGATTGGGTGATGTGTAATAATCCATATTTTATAGGCAAAAGGCAAAAGAATCCTTAGGAGGCAGTGATCAAAATATGATTGAATTCATACTGCAATTTGAGAGGGAGAAGCATAAGTCACATATATCAGTATCACAATGGAGTAAAGGGAATTACAGAGGCATAAGAGAGGAGTTTGTCCAAGTGAATTGGAGGAGGATACTGGCAGGGATGATGGCAGATCGGCGATGCCTGAAATTTCTGGGAATAGTTCAGAAGATGCAGGTTAGATATGTCCCACAGAAGAAGTTGTTCTCAAATGGCAGGGGCAGGCCAACATGACTGACAAGGGAAGCTGAGGACTACATAAAAGCCAAGGAAAGGGCATATAAGGCAGCAAAAGTGAGTGGGAAATTGAATGATTGAGAAGTTTTTAAAATCCAACAAAAGGCAACTAAAAAGCCATAAGAAGGGAAAAGATGAAATATGAGGACAATCTAGCCAATAATATAAAGCAGGATACAAAAAGCTTTTTTCATTTAAATGAAGGTGAGAGATGATATTGGACCAGTGGAAAATGATGCTGGTGAGGTGGTAATGGAGGACAAAGAAATGGTGGATAAACTTAATAAGTACTTTGCATCTGTCTTCACTGTGGAAGACGCTAGCAGTAGGCCAGAGGTCCATGAGTGTCAGGGAGCAGGAGTGAGTGCCATTGGTATTACAAAGGAAAATGTACCAGGCAAGCTCAAAAGTCTTAAGGTGGATAAGTCAGTGGGATCAGATGGATTGCATCCCAGAGTTTTGAAAGAGGTTGCTGAAGATATAGTAGATCCATTAGTTATGACCTTTCAAGAATCACTAGATTCTGGCAGGGTTCCGGAGGACCGGAAAATTACAAATATCACTCCACTCTTTAAGAAGGAAATAAGGCAAAACAAAGGAAATTATATACCAGTTAACTTAACTGTTTGGGCACGTGTTGGAGTCCATTATTAAGAATGAGCCTTCGAGGGACTTGGAGACTAATGACAAATAAGTCAAAGTCAGCATGCTTTCTGTGAAGGGAGATCTTGCCTGACAAATCTGTTAGAATTCTTTGAGGAATTAAGAAGCAGGGTGGACAAAGGACAGGCAGTGGATGTCACTTACTTGGATTTTCAAAAGGCATTTAATAAGGTGCCACACATGAGGCTGTTTAATAAGATAAAATCCTATGGCGTTACAGGAAAGATATTTGCATGGATAGTGGAATGGCTGACAGGAATAAGGCAGCAATTGGGAATAACAGAGTCCTTTTCTGATTGGCTGCCAGTGACTAGCGGTGTTCCTCAGAGGTCTGTGTTATCACATTGCTACTTTTCACATTGTTTGTCAAGGATTTAGATAATGGCCTTGTGACAAAGTTTGCAGATGACACAAAGTTAGGTGGAGGGGTAAGTAGTGCTGAGGAAGTGATGCGATTGCAGCATGTCTTAGATAAGTTGGAAGAATGGACAAAGAAGTGGCAGATGGAATACAGTGTTGGAAAATGTATGATAATGCATTTAGGTAAAAGGAACAATAGTGCAGACTGTTACCTAAAATGGGACAACGTTTAAACATCTGAGGTGCAGAAGGACTTGGGACTCCTCGTGCAAGACTTCCAGAAGGTTAATTGGCGGGATGAGTCTATGGTAAGGAAGGCAAATACAATGTTGGCATTTATTTCAAGGGGAATACATTATAAAAGGAAGGAGATAATGCTGAGGCTTTGTAAGACACTAGTCTTTCTGCACTTGGAGTATTGTCAACAGTTTTGGGCCACATGTCTCAGAAAGGATGTGTTGCTTTTGGAGAGAGTCCAGAGGAGGTTCATGAGGATGATTCTGGGAAATAAGGGGTTAACATATGAGGATTCATAGGAGGAGCAACAGAGAGATCTTGAGGGTTACTGACTGCATGTTAAAGGAATTGTCTAGAGAAAATGACAGTTCAATGGATACTGTCTCTGAATTTATGCCCTATGATACTCTTTCATATTCATAAAGATGAGGCTGTGCATGTTCTGAGAAGAGCTCAGTGCCCTCAAGTTGTTTTTGTGGAGTTACTGAATGACCTGAATCCAGTGCAGGATAAGATGGATGCTTTATGGGAGAGCTGTATTATAATGTAGACACTGTGCCAAAGCTCTGAATTATGTTATGGCAGGTAGAAACTTTCTAAAGTCCAAACCCAGCCAGAGTGCAACCAAGGAGATAAGAAAGAGCCTAGTTGGCAGCAGGAGAGACAATCCAGAAAGGGACGGTAAGAGGAAGTGACTTTGTGGCAGCAAGAAAACAGAAACATCTGGTGTCCGAGCAGGAATCAGGATGCAAGGCACTGCAAGGACTGGCATACTGATGAACAGCCATATAATGCAAACCCAGTAGAGAATGTTATAACTGAGTTCACATTATCCAGTAATATACCAAATAAAATATACACCATTACCTACAATAGTCACTAATTTGTTTTAGCCTCTGTGTCAAGTTCTATGAACAATTATAATGCATATACCTGGCATCAAAGCACTGCAATAGAATATAGTCACCATTCTGAGACTAAGAAACAGCTACACAAGAGCATATTCTGAGATAGAGATCTTTGCTTCTGCACGCTTCAGTCAGGAGAAGACATTCTACCTCCATCTACCCTGTTGAGCTCTGCAAGAATTTTGTAAAGTTTAATAAAATCTCCTGTTCTTCTAAACCCTAGCGTGTACCTCCTTAGTCTTTCCTCATAAGGCAAAGTCATCACAGCAAATATACCCTTTATTTTTTTGGTTAGAAAACAGAACGGTACATTATACGCAAGACATGGTCTCACAATGCATTAATGTTGCATGGAAAATCTTGTTCAACTTATCTACTGCATATTTTATACCTTTAGTCCTGAACTCAAATAGTCTTTTAATAAAGCCAAAATTCCATCTGTTCAAGTTGTCACAGTTGGCACAAGCACTTCATTATCTCATTTTACCTTGTAGATCAGTATCTTATGTTAAATGTTAACAAAGGTCTTCCAAGCATTCAACACAGTGTATCTTTTGGTTTCCCTCTTATCTGTTCTGCTTCCTGAAAGAATTCCAGTGGACAAGTTGAGCATGATTTTCCTATCATAAATACATGTTTATTCTGCTCAATCTTTTTATTCTTTTCAAGCTGTTCCATTATTTCATCCCGATGAAGGGTCTCATCTCAAAATGTCGACTATTCATTCCCCACCATAGATGTTGCCTGACCTCCTAACTTTCTCCAGCATTTTGTGTGTAATGTTGAAGATTTCCAGCATCTGCAGAATCTCTTGATTCTCTATTATTTTATTGTAGATGATCGCATTTTCTTTTCTACTGCTAATATGCTAACAGTTCTCAGTTTTCTCTCTTCTTCCAATTCATGGGAATATTTCCAGACTCCATGAAACTTTGAGAAATGATAACCTGAGTATTCACCATTGTCATAATCTTCTCTAATTACATTTGTAAGGTAATAAGAATGATGTTGACTCTGAGACTTGTTCTACATTCCTCATCAATAATTGACCAAAACAGGTTGGATTTTATTTTGCTGTTCAGATTTGCTACCTGACATGCCCATATGCTAGGACTTAACTTTTTCTAGATGTTGAAGGCTAAGTGATTTATTTCAGTACCAGGGAGCTGTCCATAAGGTGGAGCAGTCTCTCAGTGACATCTATGCCTCATATTCAGAAGGAAATATTAAAATATTCAGAAGTATTCAATACATCAAAATGAATAAGATTTTTTTAAAGAATAAAACTCAAATACATACAGTATAATTAAGCATGTTAAGAATGGTAGCTAATAATATAAAATATATCTTTTACCTTCTTGCCTTTTCTGGGATTGATGAACTGGATATGAGGTTACATGCTCTCCTCTAATGCATCAGTGCCTTGCTGCTGAAATCATTAGTGAATTCAGAAGTGGTTTGAAAAGGCAGGTACATCTGATCTGAAGTTTATCCTAGGCTTTTGTATTTAGCTGACCTGATGAGGAAGTCTGAAAAGGGCAAAGTCATAAATGCTGCCAAGCCAGGGTTTTCTACAGCAAGGGCTTTTAAATTTGTTTTCAGGTAACCTAGTTTCACCATTTTTTTCACCTTCTTGATCCATAGTATTAAGTTCTTTGGCCACTGATTTAAAAGACTGAAAGTAGCCAGTCATCCCACTGACCAGATTTTAAAAGCACTATTCTACATGGTCACATAATGCAACTGAACTCATTTGAGCCCAATGCTCAATAGCTGAGTTCAAGTGAAGCCAAGGGGATTCCCATAATTACATTGAGTGCTTGAGTCACCTTAAGTAAGGCTGCCAACAAATTTTCACAAACCATAATGCAGCCATGAAAAATTATTTTAAAGCATCCTATACCAACCAAATGTTTAACTATGACTGAGCTTTAGACATTCACTATTTCTCCTGAAAGACAGTAACTTTATTAGTTACTTTCTGTAGACTTCTAAGTTAATTCACCCTTCATCATAAGTAAAATGATAGATGGTTGAGAGCAAAAATGATCAGCCATAAGATAAGTACTAAAAGCTTTTTGAAACAACTTTGCTGGCTTGACTCTCTGCATTTAACATTTTACATCTTGATATCTATTAAAACTTGCATGTTACATTTTATATAAATGATTCTGAGCAAATTTGTGACACAATTAAAAGCCCAAATTACGAGGTGATGAGTGTAAGTAAATTATGATCTGCAGGTACTTCTACTCTGAGCATACTGCTTAGGTCAATGCTGGCACCCTTATCTCAAAGTCTAAAGATTGTGTTCAAGGCCTTCTTGTTTTATGATCTTGCTTTCTCTACATTTTAGTTCCTGAGATTTCCACAGCATTGGATTGCACGGTGCAGCTATATGAAATCTCCATAAGAACATAAGAAATGGGAACAGGAATAAGCCTGCTTCACCACTTAAAAAGATCATGTCGATCCAATCATGGCCTCAACACCACTTTCCCACTCTGTCCCAGACTCAGTTACTCTCTTGTAGTTTAAATGTCTGTCAGAGTTCACCTTGGTTATTTTCAATGTCTCTACACTAACTCTTTTGACCAGAGAACTGCAAAAGAATTAGGACCTAATGAGGAAATAAATTCCCATAAACCTCTCCATATTTGAAACTACTTCTCTTGGTTCTAATTGCCTTCAGCAAGGGAAACGTCCTCTCAGTATCTACTCTCAGAATCTTGTGTTTTTAAAAGTAAGATCATCTCTTATTCTTCTACATCCTAATCAATGCCCACTATACTCACCCTATCAACACCTTCATCCCAAGAATCAGCCTTGTGAACCTCTTCACTGCCCCTAATGCAAGCATATCCGTCCTTCGATATGGAGATCAATTCTGTACTCATTGCGTAAGATTCTCAGCAGTACCTTGTAAGGATGCCTAACACAATGAAAAGAAACACTGCGTTATCATCCTACTTATTTGCTGCACCTTCATGCCAATTTGTGCTGCAACATTTAGTAGCTCCACCTGTTGGAAATAATGACTTGCTTTTCCATTCTTCCTTCCAAAGTGCAGAACCTCAAATGTTTCCAATTATACTCCACCTGCAACTGTTGCCCACTCACTTAACCTATCTATATCTCTTTGCAGGTTCCTTCTATCTTCTAATTACTTGCTAACACACTTAATCTCTATTGACCTGGCTACAGTACAATTGGTCTCTCCATCCAAGTACCTTTATAGATTATAACTAGTTGACATATGAAAGCCAGAATTCTGTGCTGAAGTTAGAACACCATTGTGAATTTAACTTCTGCTTGTGCAAGTGTTGAACACAGGAGTTCAAACATTTGCCTTTGGGCAAATTATAGGTCTGGGCCAATCCTATTCTGTCTTCCTAAACTGCAATCAGTTTCAGATCACTATACATTCCAGCTCAGCCACACTCTGAACTAGTTGCCTAATCACCGTTGGGCAAAAGTTCCACGCTTGCCATTCAGTGATTATGGCCAAGGGGCCAAAATTTTATTTATCTCAACATCATGGGAAGGGCGATTTTCGTAGTTTCCTTTTTGCCATGAGTTACTTGTCAATTAGCTTTTATGTTCCTTGCCAGCTGTAGTATAATTAATTTGAAGATCCATGGGTCATTATTGGAAAGAAATAGTTAGCCGAGATTAGCTGATCTATCAGCTAATTACTGGATATTACATGATTGTAGTGTTTATTGAAAAGGCAAGAAAGAAAATCTTCACGTTATTTTTTCTTGAATTGATTCTTATTTTTTCCCAATAAATTAGTTTATCGATCTAGCCATGCATATTCAATACACGGTTGAGATATTGCAGCATAACAGCCCAGCTGCCTCAGTGTTTTCAGGTAGCACACTGCTCTGCTTGTTCTGCTGTGTATAGTGGTGACATTTATTTCTCATTTAAGATCTATCAAGAGCATTACACCTAACAGTATTGTAAACCTAATTTTCCCACTAGCAATATCATAAAGTAATAACAACCCAATGCCCACTGGTTTTGAAACCAATATTCCATTAGCTGTCTTGGGATTAGGCAATGTGCCCTAGACATCAGAGGAGTTCACAATTGTTGTAACATTTCTAACAGTGAATGGAACACTGATAATTGCTTGAAAGTCTGAAGATAGGTGTGGGTGCAATACTTGCTACATATTTTTTTGGAGCTAGTGAACTTTTGTGGTGGCCACGATGTTTCTCTGGTTTGGCTACCCAGCACTCCACAATTAGTCACCTTAGTGAAAATCTACTCCAGATATTAAGACAAGTATAGGTAAGGTATATATTCAGTGACTTTTTTGTAGGATAAGAATGTCTAATTCTATAGGGAATGGATTTAAAGGGAGGGGCAGAATATAAAGTTTTTTATGTGGAGAGTGATTGGTACCTGGAACGTGTACACAAGGGATGTTGTAGAAGCTGATAAAGTAGTAACAGTTATAGTACAAGGCATTTAGACAGACACATGAACAAATGAGGATATGGACCATGTGCAGACAGACAGGATTAGTTTAAAATAGTGTCATAGTTGGCATAGACACCATGGGCAGAAAGCCTGTCTTTGTGCTATATTGTTCTGTGTTTGATGTTCAAAGAATGCATCCTTGAAAGATCAATAAGAGGTCGATTGATAATTGTCTGTTCTCATTCATTAAAGAGGCCATATGCCATCTTGCAGGCAAACACTTCATTTAGCAGGCTCTCTTGATAGAAACCACCTGAAACCTGAGAAGAATTAAAAATAAAAATCATTATATTTAGCCTCAGTACTCAGATTTACATTTGATCAATTGACATACTGGGCTTTGTAAAAAGGCTTTAGAAACTGGGCCCTGGAAATTGTAATACCGGTAAATAATACTATTTTATTGAGAACCTGCCACCCTATCTACTGACGAGCAAAGAACATTTGGAAAGTTGTAACATGAACACTTATCCCACCTTGCACACAATATATCAGGTATATTTTTCTGTATCGAGGACTGAAAATGAATCCCTCAATGCCTCAAATATTTCTACATCATGTAACATCCCACCATTTTCTACCAAAAGGTCAAAAGCAATAGAGTATTGGTTTGATGTAGGAAGGTACAGAATATAATGTATAATATTTGAAATCTATGAAGACTGGGTCAATCCACACTTCTTCTGCAAGATGTTTCCTTTTGACAGTTCATACAGTGACAGAACAGTAGGAAAAAAACAGCAATTTTATCTTGTAATGCAGTTTTATTGTGTGGATGACATATTTCCTAGTGCCGCCTAAGTATTAAATTTCTTCTGACAAATAAGGCTATTAATTATATGCAGATTTTGACAGGAATCCTTACAACCCTTTGAAACCAGCTTCTGCACTTTATGAGCTTAGTTATTAATGCTGAGGAATTATTGGTTTCTTGCAAACTGCTTTAATTGATTCAACCATTTGATATGGTTTGCAAATCTAAGCCTTCTAATTTACTGTACATATAGTTTATTTGATGCCTGAGATTCAGCTATCCGGGATGCCTAGGGGTGACTCGAGTAGAAGCAGTACTCTCAATGGATATGATTAAATATTCCTGTTTTGGCCTGATACAGCTAAAAAGCACAATTGCTTCCAAGGTCAGTACAGTCAACAAAGATGTCTTAATGCGTTTAAGTAAACTATTTCTGCTTAAAACTGACGGAAACAACGATAGTGATGAGAAGTGCCCATGGAGGACACCTCAGAGGAAGCGTGGGTGTAGATCTGGGTTACAAGTGTGTTTAAGGGAACAGGGTTTTAAACTCCCTATACTGATTATCTTGTTGGTGAACATGCAATCTCTGGTGAATAAAATCGATGATCTCAGAGCCGGGGTGCTGAATCAGAGGGACATTAGGATCACGTGTGTCTTTTGTTTCACGGAATCCTGGTTAACCCCTTCCATACGGGATGCAGCGATTCAGATCAATGGGTTTACAATACATCATCAGGACAGATCTATAGAGTCTCTCAAAAGCAGAGGTGGAGGAGTATGCCTCATGATCAGCTCTTCTTGGTGCACAAATATATCAGTGCTGTCCCAATTCTGCTCACCAGACCTGGAATATCCAGCAGTAAAGTGCCATCATTTATACCTACCACGGGAGTTCTCTGGGGTCACTCTGGTAGCAGTTTACATTCCACCTCAGGCCAACGTCAAGCAGGCCTTAGATGATCTGAGCAATGGGATCAATATGCATGAAACAGCGCACCCTAACACCTTCACCATCGTTTTGGGAGATTTTAACCAGACCAGTCTGAAAAAATCACTAAGCAATGACCATAAACAGATCACTTGCAATACCAGAAGAAACAACACACTGGACCATTGCTACACCACTATCAAGAATGCCTACCATACTATTCCACACCCTCACTTCGGGAAGTCTGATCACCTCGCTGTACTTCTACTCCCTGAGTATAGGCAGAGACTGAAGACTGCAGCACCAGCAGTGAGGACCAAGAAGGTTTGGACAAGGGAAGCACATGACTGCTTTGAATCAGGAGACTGGATTGTATTCAGGGATTCATCTTTGAACTTGGATCAGTATGCTGCAGTTGTTAGCAACTTCATTAAAACCTGTGTGGATGAGTGTGTGCCCACAAAGACTTACTGTACATTCCCAAACCAAAAACCATAGATGAACCAGGAGGTACGTCGTCTGCTGAAGGCTAGATCTGTCGCATTCAAGTCTGACAACCCAGGCCTGTAACAGAAAACCAGATATAATTTACGGAAGGCTATTTTAAGGGCAAAGAGACAACTTTGAATGAGGTTGGAGGAGACATTGGATACATGGCAATTCTGTAGGGTCTGCAAGACGTTACTTCCTACAAAACGAAACCCAATAGCATGAAAGGTAGCAATGCTTCTCTACCAGATGAACTCAATGCCCTCTGTACATGCTTTGAAAGGGAGAACACAACTACAGCTCTGAAGATCCCTGCTGCACCTGATGACCCTGTGATCTCCATCTCAGAGGCTGATGTTAGGCTGTCTTTAAAGAGAGTGAACCCTCACAAGGCAGAAGATCCTAATGGAGTACCTGGTAATGCTCTGAAAACCTGTGCCAACCAATTGGTGGGAGTATTCAAGGACATTTTTAACTTCTCACTGCAACAGGCAGAAGTTCCCACTTGCTTCAAAAAGGCAACAATTATACCAGTGCCTAAGAAGAATAATATGAGCTGCCTTGATATCTATTGCCCGGTAGCACTCACGTCTACAGTGCTGAAATGCTTTGAGAGGTTGTTCATGAATAGACTGAACTCCTGCCTCAGCAAGGACCTGGACCCATTGCAATTTGCCCATCGCCACAATAGGTCAATGGCAGACACAATCTCATTGGCTCTCCACACAGCTTTAGACCACCTGGACAATACAATCACCTACGTCAAGATGCTGTTCATCAATTATAGCTCAACATTTAATACCATCATTCTAACAGTCCTAATTGAGAAGTTGCAGAACCTAGGCCTCTATACCACCCTCTTCAATTGGATCCTCGACTTCTTAACTGGAAGACCACAAGCTATGCAGATTGTTGATAACATATCCTCCTCACTGATGATCAACACTGGTGCACTACAGGGGTGTGTGCTTAGCCCACTGCTCTACTCTCTATTAACACAAGACTGTGTGGCTAGGCATAGCTGAAATACCATCTATAAATTTGCTGATGTTACAAGCAATGTTGGTAGAATCTCAGGTGGTGACGAGAGGGTGTACAGGAGTGAGATATGCCAACTAGTGGAGTGGTGCTGCAGCAACAACCTGGCACTCTATGTCAGTAAGTCGAAAGAGCTAATTGTGGACTTCAAGAAGGGTAAAACAAAAGACACATACTAATCCCCATAGAGGGATCAGAAGTGGAAAGAGTGAGCAGGTTCAAGTTCCTGTGTGTCAAGATCTCTGAGGATCTAACCTGGTCCTAACGTATCTATAAAGAAGGCAAGACAGCAGCTATACCTTATTAGGAGTTTGAAGAGATTTGGAATGTCAACAAATACACTCAAAAACTTCTATATTGTACCGTGGAGAGCATTCTGACAGGCTGCATCACAATCTGGTGTGGAGAGGCTACTGCACAGAACTAAAAGGGCTACAGAAGGTTGTAAATCTAGTCAGCTCCATCTTGGGTACTAGCCTCCAAGACATCTTTAGGGAGCAGTGTCTCAGAAAGGCAGCGTCCCTTATTAAGGACCTCCAGTACCCAGGGCATGCCCTTTTCTCACTGATACAATCAGGTAGGAGGTACAGAAAACTGAAGGCACACACTCCCCGGTTCAGCAACAGGTTCTTCCCCTCTGCCTTCCGATTCCTAAATGGACATTGAATCTTTGGACACTACCTCTTTTTTTCTGAATATGCAGTATTTCTGTTTTTGCACATTTTTAAAATCTCTTCAATATATGTAATTGATTTACTTGTTTATTTATTATTATTCTTTGTTTTATTTATTATGATTATTAATTTTTTCTCTCTGCTAGATTATGTATTGCATTGAACTGCTGCTTCTACGTTAACAAATTTCACATCACATGCCACTGATAATAAACCTGATCCTGATTCTGATTCTGAATTCCCAACTTTCTCTGATTAACATGAGTCGAGTGAACATTCTGATATTCAAAAGGCTACTCATCTGTAGGTTTCTGGTTATGTTGGCACAGGTGCAATGAAACTAATATTCCCTTGAATGTGAAGACTCCCAGTGTCATAGCATAATGGGGAAAAATTATTTGATCATAAGGATGTACTGGATCTATTCTTGAATTTTAACTGGAAGTGCTTATCTTATTGTAGAAATTAGAGAAGGATTCATTATTTCTAGTTAGTGTTTTTTTTTAATTGAAGATAAAATTAACACAATGTATATTCTGGATCTGTTACAAACATGATAGGAAGGTAAAAAGAGAAATTTTACCTGTTTACCAGTTAATGTAGTTGTGTGACAATATTTTTTGTATTTAATACAAGTATTAACTTACTTATTTATAGTTAACTAACAGTTGCATTAAAATGGCATACAAAGGAAATTTGTACGATCATATTTTCTAGTGTAGCACAAATCAAAACGTATATATTAAGGCAGTTTCCCATTTGATTCATATGATCCATTCTATCAAACTCCTATCAGCTATCAGACTCCTCAATACCCAGAGCCTGGATTGACACCTTACTGCCCTATTGTCCTGTTTATTATTTATTGTAATGTCTGCACTGTTTTGTGCACTTCATGTAGTCCTGGGTAGGTCTGTAGTCTAGTGTAGTTGTTTTTTTTTCTCTGTGTTGTTTTTTACGTAGTTCAGTCTAGTTTTTGTACTGTGTCATGTAACACCATGGTCCTGAAAAACGTTGTCTTATTTTTACTATGTACTGTACATAGCAGTTATGGTCGCAATGACAATAAAAGTGACTTGACTTGACTTGACTTGATTCCACATGATTTGTATCAATACACAAACATTTTATTGGTAGGACTGGGAATAGGAGGGCAGGACTAGGTAGTGGTTGATAATTTTGACTTCACTTGTTAGTCTAAATTAAAATAGAATTTATCTACTTGTTATTCCACTCTCCCAACCTGTATATCTATTGATCAATCACTGATTTTATTCTAGATCCATGAGAGTTTTTGGTTTGTAATGTAACACTGGAAGATAGCAGTTTCGACTAATTGATACCCTGGATTCCTGTTCCTCTTTGCTTTTCCCGAACAGGGTTATGGCAGCTTCAACCAAATAGGGCTCTGAAGCAGCCTGAAATGACTGGACTGATAATTAAATCCATGTAGGTGGATCAGCTGTTTAACATAGCAGTGACATGCTAACATGATGTGAATGAGATTTTGTACTCACATGGGATTTGTCTTATTATCTCTGCAACAGCAGCTTTGGAAATAATGAAACATCAGAATCCTGCTGGAGTTTTTGCAATTCACCATATGACCCAGATAGTCATTCCATTGACTTCATTGAATTGATAAAAGGCCAGTCTTGAATGCATTCGATGACCTGCTCTGTTACCTGGTCTTGTTGGTGGAGAAACAATTCGAGAGAGTTCAGCATTCTTCTGGGGAGTTTGATCCAAGCAGAATGGATGAATTAACAGTAATGTACAGTGGGAAAAATAAAGCTCATGTTACATCATTTACCACAGATTTTTCACACATGAAGTCAGAGAAGTAATTACACTGCAAGCCTGACTTAACAAATGACAATATTTCAAATTAGTACCGCTACATAACAAGAGTGAGCGATCTCTAAAACTTGCAACTGTTCTATTTAAGAAAGAAAATACCACTACTGCTGTTTTTGCTCAGCCTTCATGTTTTAGATTAGACTTTCAACATTCTATTTATTGTGTTGTTTTAGAGAAACAAATTAATAATTAAGTATAAGTTAATTATTAATTAACAATTAAGTGTGAGTCAATTATTAATTGGTTTCTCTCTAAACAACACAAAGGAACACTGCACTTTAATATCTTACATCTTTGGATTGCAAATTGGCTGTGAAATACTCAGCGCTGAGCCTTGTAACAAGTGGATGGAGAATTCAAAATTACAGCTAATTGGGACTGGAAGCTGTTTTAATCTCTTTCAATTACTGTTTTGGCATGATGTCTGTTAAAAATATTTCTAAAAAATCTGGGTGCAAATGCAAGGAGTGACTATGATATATTTGATTCTTATTTTGCATAGCGACACCTCTTCTACAGAAGGAAGTGAAGTTTTATTTCTTTATTGGTCTTTCCTCTGTTGTGTTTAATTGGATTCAGTTTATGTGGTGATGTTTTACCGTTTCATTTTGCTTTATTTGTTAGACATGGCTGAGTAACTGAATCCCAGTCTTTGTTTAAAATGTCAGAGCATCACACATTCTTGAATGTTGTTAATGTGCAGAATAATTAAAATGTTAAAGTAAAGATACAGGGGAGAGTCCTGTCATCAAGGGAATGGTAGCAGTTTCCCTCTCCTTCAAGAAGGTTGCCCCAGTGCAGGCTGACATACTGCAGTTTGCTTCTGGTTCTAGAGATCACTTTAATGGAGTTTCAAAGGAAGATCCTGAACCTGATGTACCTTTCAGGTTGTAACACTCGAATGCACCACCCAGACGGGTGAATGACCTCAGAAAGTAGACACCAAGAGCTTCCTTAAGTTTGGATCTGTACCTTGGTACAGGTGACAATAATAAACTAATTTACCAATTTATTAAATCCAGGTGGAAAGAAGTTCTTTAATATATTTGATTTCAATCTGGGTTTTTGGTGTTCCTTTTAATAGTGCAGGGAGGCAAAATTTAGAACTGAATACTGTAGTAAAGAACTGGGAATGATCATGGAACCCTAGTGACCAATGGTTTTGGAAATCCCTTTTCTGAAAGGTCCAGAAACAGGCATGATTGTGGTTGCTGCTGGTTCTCTTTCTGCCTCTGCATCACTTCCAATTGCCCAAACGCCAATGAAAGTTGGTTCCTGATGATGACATCATTATGGATGAAGCTACTTTGCAGCTGCAGTGTAATTTGGTGATTTGAGTCTGATAATTACTGATGTCCTGCCAGTGGACAAGTTTCTCCACATAATTTGTGACTCTACTGTAGTAAAATTTTACAAACATTTTGTTCTTTTATGTCTAGTTTTTGCACGCACTGTAGCACAGTACTGTGTTGCAAACAGTAGTGTCTGTCTCACAGCTGTAGTAACCCGGGTGAATCCTGAGTGCTGCTTCTGCGAAGACTGGAAATCCTCTCAATTACCATATGAGTTTCCACTGGTAATTCAGTTACTTCCCATACCCAAAGAAACACTAGCTAGTAGATTAATTAATCAATGTAAAAATTGCCCCTGCTTAAGGTGAATGGAAGAATCCATGAGTGGCCATAGGATTATTGTGGACCCAAGTCATCCCAATCACAATCTAATCCAGCTGCTACCATCCGGGAAGTGATACTGCAGCATAAAAGCCAGGACCAACAGGCTCCGGGACAACTCCTTCTACCAGGCCATCAGACTGATGAACTCACACTGATTTGAGACTCTATATTAAATTGACTATTCTATTTACTATAAATTATTATAAATTACTATGATTTCACATTGCACATTTAGATGGAGATGTATCAAAAAGATTTTTATTCCTCATGTATGTGAAGGATGTTAAGAAATAAAGTCAATTCAATTCAATTCGATTCAACTGTAGGCCAGGGAGGCTCATGGTCAAAGATTTGTATGTGGTACAACAGTATAACTTTATATTAAAAGCCTATTTTTTTTTAACCTCCAATACCATATCCAGTGATAACTCCTCAGGACAGAGAGATTCACCTTGGCTCTTTACAATCCAGTCAAGGTAATAATGACATACTGAATATTGAAAAACATGGATCACAGCCTCAGAATGGAAGAGTATCCCTTAAGAACAGAGATAAGGATGAATTTCTGTGGCCAGAAGAGGGTGGGGAATCTGTGCAATTCATTGCCACAATGAGGGCTGTGCAGGCCAAACCATTCAGCATATTTAAAGCTGTAGTTGGTAGGTTTTGATTAATAAGGGTGCCAAGGGTGACAGAGGGAAGGCGTATGAAAGGAGACAAGAGGGAAAATCAATCAGCCGCGATTGAGTGATGGAGCAGACTTGATGAGTTCAATGACCTAATTTTACGCTTATGTCTTATAGAAACATAGAAACATAAAAGAACCTACAGCACAATACAGGCACTTCAACCCACAATCCTGTGCCAAACATGCACTTACTTTGGAAATTAGCTAGGGTTGACCTCTATTTTCCTAAGATCCCTGTACCTATCCAGGAGTCTCTTAAAAGAGGTATTGTATTCACCTCCACCACCGTCACCGGCAGCCCATTCTACGCACTCACCACTCTCTGCGTAAAAAAACTTACCCCTGACATCTCCTCTGTACCTACTTCCAAGCACCTTAAAATTGTGCCCTCTCAGGTTAGCCATTTCAGCCCTGGGAAAAAGGCTCTGACTATCCATGCGATCAATGCCTCTCATCACCTTATACACCTCTATCAGGTCACCTCTCATTCTCAGTTGCTCCAAGGAGAAAAGGTCAAGTCCACTCAACCTATTCTCATAAGGCATACTCCCCAATACAGGCAACATCCTTGTAGGTCTCCTCTGCACCCTTTCTATAGTTTCCACATCCTTCCTCTATTGAGGTGACCAGAACTGAGCACAGTACTCCAAGTGGGATTTAACCAGGAACCTATATCGCTGTAACATTATCTCTCGGCTCTTAAGCTCAATTCCATGTTTGAAGAAGGCCAATACACCATCTGCCTTCTTAACCATGCAGTCAACCTGTGCTGCAGCTTTGAGTGTCCTGTGGACTCAGACCCCAAGATCCCTCTGATCCTCCACACCGCCAAGAGTCTTACCATATTACTATACTAATATAGTCTTACTATATTCTGTCATCATATTTGACCTACCAAAATGAACCATCTCACACTTACCTCAGTTGAACTCCATCTGCCACTACTCAGCCCAATTTTGCATCCTATCAATGTCCCATGGTAACCTCTGACAGCGCTCCACACTATCCACAACACTCCCAACCTTTGTGTCATCAGCAAATTTACTAAACCATCCCTCCATTTCTTCATCCAGGTCATTTATAAAAATCATAAAGAGATGGAGTCCCAGAACAGATCTCAGGGGGACACCACTGGTCATCGACCTCCATGAAGAATATGACCCATCTACAACCACTCTTTGCCTTCTGTGGGCAAACCAGTTCTGGATCCATAAAGCACCGTTCACTTGGATCCGATGCCTCCTTACTTTCTCAATAAGGCTTGCATAGTGTACCTTATTAAATGCCTTGCTGGAATCCATATACACTACATCTACTGCTCTTCCTTCATCAATGTGTTTAGTCATATCCTCAAAAAATTCAGTCAGGCTCATAAGGCACGACCTTCCTTCGACAAAGTTATGCTGACTATTCCTAATCATATTATGCCTCTCCAAATATTCATAAATCCTGCCTCTCAGGATCTTTTCCATCAACATACCAACCACTGAAGTAAGCGTCACTGGTCTATAATTTCCTGGGCTATCTCTACTCCCTTTCTTGAATAAGGAAACAACATCTGCAACCCTCCAATCCTCCAGAACCTCTCCTGTCCCCATTGATGATGCAAAGACCATTGCTAAAGGCTCAGCAATCTCCCCCCTTGCCACCCACAGCAGCCTGAGGTATATCTCATCCAATCCCAGTTACTTACCCAACCTGATGCTTTCCAAATCTCCAGCACATCATCTTTCTTAATGTCTATATGCTCAAGCTTCTCAGTCCACTGTAATTCATTCCTATAATTGCCAAGGTCCTTTTCTGTAGTGAATACTGAAGCAAAACATTCATTAAGTATCCCTGTTATCTCCTCCGGTTTCAAACACACTTTCCTACTGTCATAGTTGATTGATCCTATTCTCCCACGTCTTATCCTCTTGCTCTTCACATACTTGTAGAATACCTTGTGGTTTTCTGTAATCCTGCTCGCCAAGGCATTCTCATGGTATCTTCTGGCTCTCCTAATTTCATTCTTAATCTCCTTCCTGCTAGCCTTTTAATTTTCTAGTTTCATTACTTAGTTTTTTGAAACTTTTGTAAGCTTTTCTTTTCTTCTTGACCAGATTTACAACAGCCTTTGTACACCACGGTTCCTGTACACTACCATACTTTTCCTGTCTCATTGGAATGTACCAATGCAGAATGTCATGCATATATCCCCTGAACATTTGTCACATTTCTACCATATATTCTCCTGAGAACATCTGTTCCCAATTTTTGCTTCCAAGTTCCTGCCTGATAGCTTCATATTTTCCCTTACTCCAATTAAACACTCTCTTAACTTGTCTGTTCCTCTCCTTCTCCAATGCTATGGTAAAGGTGATAGAATTGTGATCACTATCTACAAAATGCCCTCCCATTGAGAGAGCTGACACCTGACCAGCTTTATTTCCTAATACCAGATCAGATACAGCCTGTCCTCTTGTAGGCTTATCTACATCTTGTGTCAGAAAACCTTCCTGAACACACCTAACAAACTCCACCCCATCTAAACCATTTGCTCCAGGGAGATGCCGATCAATATTGGGGAAATTAAAATCTCCCATCACGACAACCCTGTTATAATTGCACCGTTCCAGAATCTGTCTCCCTATCTGCTCCTCAATGTCCCTGTTACTATTGGGTGGTCTATAAAAAACACCCAGTAGAGTTATTGACCCCTTCCTGTTTCTAACTTCCACCCACAGAGACTTAGTAGACAATCCCTTTATGAATTTCTTCTTTTTTGCAGCGGTGACACTATCTCTGATCAGCAGTGCCACACCCCCACCTCTTTTGCCTCCCTCCCTGTTCTTTCTGAAACATCTAAAGCTTGGCACTCTAAGTAATCATTCCTGTCCCTGAGCCATCCAATTCTCTGTAATAGCCACAGTATCATAGCTCCAAGTACTGATCCAAGCTCTAAGCTCATGATACTTTGTTCATGATGCTTCTTGCATTAAAATAGACACATCTCAAACTATCGGTCTGAGCGCATCCCTTGTCTATCACCTGCCTATCCTCCGTCTCGCACTGTCTCCAAGCTTTCTATTTATGAGCCAACCACCCCTTCCTCCATCTCTTCAGTTTGGTTCCCACCCCCCAGCAATTCCAGTTTAAATTCTCCCCACCAGGATATTGGTCCCCCTGGGATTCAAGTGCAACCCGTCCTTTTTGTACAGGTCACGCCTGCCCCAACAGAGGTCCCAATGATCCAGAAATCTAAATCTCTGTCCCCCACTCCAATCCCTCAGCCACGCATTTGTCCTCCATCTCACTCTATTCCTACACTCACTGTCACATGGCACAGGCTGTAATCCCGCAATTACTACCCTTGTAGTCCTGCTTCTCAGATTCTTTCCTAATTCCCTGAAGCCTATTTTCAGGACCTCCTCCCTTTTCAGACAGACATACTTTATTAATCCTGAGGAAAATTGGGTTTTGTTACAGTTGCACCAACCAAGAATAGAGTACTGTGTGCATACATCTACTGATGCTTCTGGACACATCATCAGTGATGTTCCTGGAATCATTGGGTGTTTCGGGTCTTTCAACATCATACACCCTTTATAGCAAAATAAAACCAGAAATAATTAAATGATAATAAGTAAATTATGCCAAGTGGAAATAAGTCCAGGACCAGCCTATTGGCTCAGAGTGTCTGACACTCCGAGGGAGGAGTTGTAAAGTTAGATGGCCACAGGTAGGAATGACTTCCTATGATGCTCAGTGTTGCATCTCGATGGAATGAGTCTCTGGCTGAATGTACTCCTGTGCCTAACCAGTACATTATGGAGTTGATGGGAGACATTGTCCTACCTATCTTGTTGGTATCAATATGTACCACATTCTCTGGCTGTTCACCTTTCCACTTCAGGATATCGTGGACACGATCAGAAACATCCCAGACTCTTACACCTGGGAGGGAAACTACCTTCAGTGTTTCTTTCCTGCATCCACAGAATCACCTGTCTGACCCCCTAACTATAGAGACCCCCATTACTGCTGCCTTCTTCCTTTCACCATCCTTCTGAGCCACAGGGCCAGACTCTGTGCATGAGGCACGGCCACTGTTGCTTCCTCCAGGTAGGTCGTCCCCACCAACAGTACTCAAATAGGAGTACTTATTGTTAAGGGGGACAGCCACAGGGGTAATCCCATTTATCTATCTCCCGAGGCCCTGGTGTGACTACTTGCATATAGCTCCTCTCTATCACCTCCTAACTTTCCCTGACCAGACAAAGGTCATTGAGCTGCATCTCTAGTTCCCTAACACGGTCCCTAAGGAGATGCAGCTCGACGCACCTGGCACAGATATCACTGTCCAGGAGGCTGAGAGTCTTCCAGACTTCCCACATCTGACACCCAGTACAGAACATCAGCCTCGCAGACATAATTCCTACTCCTATTCTTCACAAGTAACTTACTTTGCCTCAACCTGTTATTGCCAAAGCCCTCCTACTCTGACTCGCTCTACTCTGGCGCCCGCTCTATAAAGCTGTCTTCTTTTTAAGTTCTTCCCTCCAGTCTAACTTGGTAACGTCCACGCATCTGTGCAGTCGTGCCTCGATCTAAGGGCTTTAAGCAATACAGTATTACCTGACCCATTTCCAAGTAATGCTTCCCAGCAGCTGCTAAACACTTTTTGTGATTATTTGTAATTAAAATGGTTGAAACTAGTAATAAGAATTATTATAGTAAATATTGAAACTAATACTCTGAAGTAGCTAAGCCAGGTGAAATTGATGTTGGTGCAATTTTGACACTTTAATAAGTACACATAATTATTCGCCATTCCTCTGAAATGTTATAAAATTGTTAATTCTCTGTGGTGTTGATTTTTGTTTGGCTCGCCTTTATGAATGATATGTGCAAATAAATTTTTATATTACTACTGAAATACAATCTCAGGACAGAACAATAAATGGGAAAAATATCTTTCAATTCTAATTTTGTCCCTGGTCTGTCTGATTATCCACGTTGGCACATCATAAACAATAAAGAAAATCAATGTTGATATTGAAATATGTCATCTTTGAAGCTGCTCCATGCATTGTACAATGTAAGATCATTCATTCAGTTAAATGAGGAATGTTTGATAGGTTTTGTTGAAACTGGGATTACAATACTCTTCTCAAACCAATGTGTGGTAGAAGTCCCAGGTCCCATTCTATATACTGATGTTTTTCCTTTCCACGCTTTTTGGTGCATCAGGTGGCCAAGTTGTTAGCTCGATGCTCAACCCAACGCGGATAAAAAGTGTACATGGAGCTGGCCAGATTCAAACCCAGGACCATTCGCCACTACAGTACTGGCCGACTCTTCTTTAGGTATGTGAATAGCAAAAAAATAGTTAAGACCAAAATTGGGCCATTGAAGACAGAAATGGGTGAATTTATTATGGGGAACAAGGAAATGGCAGATGAGTTGAACAAGTACTTTGGATCTGTCTTCACTAGGGAAGACACAAACAATCTCCCAGATGTAATAGTGTCCAAAGGAACTAGGGTAAAGGATGAACTGAAGGAAATTTATATTAGGCAAGAAACGGTGTTGGATAGACTGTTGAGTCTGAAGGCTGATAAGTCCCCAGGACCTGATGGTCTGCATCCCAGTGTACTTAAAGAGGTGGCTCTAGAAATCGTGGACGCATTGGTAATCATTTTCCAATGTTCTATAGATTCAGGAACAGTTCCTGCTGACTGGAGGGTGGCTAATGTTGTCCCACTTTTCAAGAAAGTAGGGAGAGAGAAAGCAGGGAATTATAAACCGGTTAGCCTGATGTCAGTGGTGGGAAAGATGCTGGAGTCAATTATAAAAGATGAAATTACAACACATTTGGATAGCAGTAGAAGGATCAGTCCGAGTCAGCATGGATTTATGAAGGGAAAATCATGCTTGACTAATCTTCCAGAGTTTTTTGAGGATGTAACTATGAAAATGGACAAGGGAGAGCCAGTGGATGTAGTGTACCTGGACTTCCAGAAAGCTTTTGATAAAGTCCCACATAGGAGATTAGTGGGCAAAATTAGGTCACATGGTATTGGGGGCAGAGTACTGACATGGATTGAAAATTGGCTGGCTGACAGGAAACAAAGAGTAGCGATTAACGGGTCCCTTTCTGAATGGCAGGCTTGGACCAATGGGGTACCACAAGGTTCGGTGCTGGGACCGCAGCTGTTTACAATATACATTAATAATTTAGATGAAGGGATTAAAAGTAACATTAGCAAATTTGCTGATGACACAAAGCTGGGTGGCAGTGTGAAATGTCAGGAAGATGTTATGAGAATGCAGGGTAACTTGGACAGGTTGGGTGAGTGGGCAAATGTATGGCAGATGCAGTTTAATGTGGATAAATGTGAGGTTATCCACTTTGGTGGCAAGAACAGGAAGGCAGATTACTATCTAAATGGAGTCAAGTTAGGAAAAGGGGAAGTACAACGAGATCTAGGTGTTCTTGTACATCAGTCAATGAAAGCAAACATGCAGGTACAGCAGGCAGTAAAGAAAGCTAATGGCATGCTGGCCTTTATAACAAGAGGAATTGGGTATAGGAGTAAAGAGGTCCTTCTGCAGCTGTACAGGGCCCTGGTGAGACCCCACCTGGAGTATTGTGTGCAGTTTTTGTCTCCAAATTTGAGGAAGGACGTTCTTGCTATTGAGGGAGTGCAGTGTAGGTTCACAAGGTTAATTCCCAGAATGGCGGGACTGTCATATGTTGAAAGATTGGAGCGACTGGGCTTGTATACACTGGAATTTAGAAGGATGAGAGGGGATCTGATTGAAACATATAAGATTATTAAGGGATTGGACACGCTGGAGGCAGGAAGCATGTTCCTGCTGATGGGTGAGTCCAGAACTAGAGGCCACAGTTTAAGAATAAATAAGGGGTAGGCCATCTAGAACTGAGATGCGGAAAAACATTTTCACCCAGAGAGTGGTGGATATGTGGAATGCTCTGCCCCAGAAGGCAGTGGAGGCCAAGTCTCTGGATGCATTCAAGAGAGAGTTAGATAGAGCTCTTATAGATAGCAGGGTGGAGGGATATGGGGAGAGGGCAGGAACGGGGTACTAATTGTGTATGATCGGCCATGATCACGGTGGGTGGCGGTGCTGGCTAGAAGGGCCGAATGGCCTACTCCTGCACCTATTGTCTATTGTCTATTGTCTATTGACTCATGCTATATATTACATTGGGTATTTTGCCAGCTTGGTAAAAAAAATTATGTAAGAGATTTTATCCTCATACAAAGGACCTAGACAACATATAGCAGAACTTCATGGTTCCTCGTTACCTGGAGGCTACATCTGACTGCTAGCTGAGCAGAGTCAATGGGAGCCAATCAACAGTTGACATGCAGAGTAAATAATCGTAAAGGTATGTCAAACAGGTCTCTTACCTGCTGTTTATCCTTTCCTTCATAGTCCCAACCCAGGAACAGATTGGTTCATTGTAATCCTTCCAACTGGCTGGTGAAGCTCCAAGTATTAAGCATACCCAGTGCACCAAGTGTACTAGCTGCCAAGTGAGTTGCAAGCCAAGTCCAAAGAAATTTCTGGCTCAAAAGTTCACTCAACTTTTAAAATACTTTACTCCACTGGATGTAACAGAATGTAGTTGAAAGATTTAACAGATCAGACAGTATCCGTGGAGAAACAAATAAAGTAAATATTTCAGGCCAATATCCACAGATAATCATTTCTAGCATTTCTAGCTCATTTAAGATTATCGCCTCTGCAGTATTTTGATCTTGTGTTTACCAACTGGAGGTATCCTGTGAGCCCCGTCACTCAGTGTGACTGCCTCTGTGGGGATTGCCCTTACTGCTTAACATACTTCCTAGTGGTGGGGCAATTAATTTCCTGCTACTAAAATATATTTAATGGATAGAATTTAACACCCACATTAAAGAAGCAAAAACAAAATTAATCAATTTTACAGACACTTCTAAAGTATCATTTCAATAAGGAAGAAAAAGATAAAACAGTATTTCATACAAAATCAAAACAATATGAATGCTGGAAGTCTGAAATAAAAATAGAAACCACTGCAACTGCTCAGCAGTGTTTCTGGAGACAGTAATATTTAATGTATCAGATTGATGACCTTTCATCAAAGTCTGTGTCTCTTTCCTTTTGATGAAAAGTGATTAGATTTAAATTTGATATGCTTTCCTGTGCTCTTTTATTGCTTGGTTGTTTGAATTATTGCTGCTTGCTTTTAGAAATGGCTTTTGTACTTTTTCCAAAGGGTTGGTAGATAAATGAACCTGCTCTGTGAATGATCGGGTAAGAGAAAGCTGAGGAAGCAGTGTTGAATTGCCTGATTTCAGATGGAACAATAAGGGGGGGGGCATTTATGGCCCTCAATATCTTTCTGTCGGTAAAAATAGAAGGAGAGTTCAATTAGCCAGTGATCTCCTCTGGAAAGATTGCCTTGCCAATGGCAAGTCAAAGCAAGTTTATCCAAACTTTCAGAACATGAATTATCTGGTCTAAGTGCTCAAGAACACCTGTTTTCCTGGCTACAAAAATCAGGATGAACATCCAGAATCTCAGTTCTCTAGTTCCCTGGTTCTTTATGTTACTCTGATATTTCCTGAGCTCCTTCTGGAAGTGATATCATGTAGTTGTGTTCTGTGCCTGCTCTACACTATGTAGCCAGAAGACATGGTGCATTGGCTGAGCACGAAATCTGTGTCAATATCAATCAAGTAGGAGCCAATGATATATTTTCATTTGATAGTCCTTTGGAATCTGACAGCTAATTCTTTGGAGTAGGAATCTCTAAAATAAATAATTAATGATGAGGGGGAAAAAATGGACCAAGTACAGGAAACTGTTACAATGTATTAACCTGCGCAGTCATTCTGAGGTATGCCTTCACATGTGGGAACATTCAAGAGATATTTTTATGAGAGAGGCTCCCACTGGCAAAATTCTTCACCAATAGCATGGGTTACCCTATTTGAGATCAACATCCTTCACTTTTCCTTCAAGAAGGAAGAAAATTGGAATGAAAATTGAGGTATAGAAAGGGGGGTCGACGGGTATAAGTAAGAAAAAATAGAATGCAACTAATGAAGAGGGGGGGAATTGAACTTCCCGAATTACCTAACTCTTGCAAGCTGTGATGGATCTGACGGGCTGAATGGTTTCCATCTGCATTGTTGTAATTAAAAGTAAATTTCAGAAACAAAAGGTACCACTTATGGATGAAGTATGTAGGAACATTCAAATAGACACTTGCAATGTTATTGCCTGAACAAGCAAAAATTACTTCCCTGTTTCTGTATACAAAGGATTTCTCAGTAAACAAATGTTTCTGTAAAGAGCTCACATTACTTTCCTAAACAGAGGACTGGAATTATAATTCTCCTCAGCGTAATGTTTCCAGGTCTAATAATATTTGAATGCTTTTGCTTTGTTAAATCAGGCAGTACAGGTTTAATTAGCATTGCACAAAAAAAGTCAAAGACAGTCAGACATTTGCGGATGAAATACCATAATGGACGAAGATATATTCCATTTTCTGACACGATGTTTGGTGATGGAATGAGAGCAGAGGGAAAGATACAGCAGCAGGTGGAACAGTTCTCTGAGTTTTAACAGGAATAGTACAGAACCATAGGAAAATAATAAATGCTGCGCCAGTAGGGCCGCTAACAAAAGCTCTCAATCTAAAGCCTAACACTGTCACTGTGCTCAAAGTAGTAATTTAATACTAAACAAATATCACTCCTTAGCAGTGTCAATCTGAATTATAATCTTTTCTGGGATGTAGACTAAGATATGCAGGGAGCATTGCTGTCGCTATGCTTCGATCAAGACACGACAAGACTGAAATGAGACGAATGGAATTAAAAACAACCACAAATAGACCCTAATTGACTGGAATGTGCATTCTCATGCACGTGATTGCTGACTTCTTTTAGCTGTCCATCTGTGTGGGGCCCCTACTCTGCAGCAGAGACTATGGTTGTGACAATGTTAGAAACCTGTACCCACTGGAAGTCCTGGATCAGATGTCACAGACCGGAACCCAAGAACGTTCCTCTGGGCCATACTCCTCCCAATCCACAAGGTACTGGACACTGGCCCGCACCCAACCAGATGCCAGGAGGTGCCATACAGCATAGACCAGGGACCTAGCTGACAAAGGGGAGGAGGGGGGGGGTGGGTTCAAAGTTCAAAAGAAAATTTATAATCGAAGAACATACACATCACCATTTACAACACTGACATACTCAATAAAACCATAATAGATTTATTCCATAATAGATTCAATGAAAGACCACACCAACTTGGCATTCAACCAGTGTGCAAAGTCAGTATGCTCTATTTTGATATACATGGAGGAAATTGGCAAGCTTCTGATTCAGTGTCAGTGTGGTAAGTTCTGCTGAAATTTACTCGTAGAGTGTTCCTTAGACTCTGGACAAGTATTTCTGCCAATCCATTTGTAGGTTGGGTAGCACGGTGCAAATGTAATATGTCTTAATCCGTTCATTTTCAAGAATGACTGGAACTGTTCCACAACAAACTGTGATCCATTGTCACTGACTAAGTGTTTTCGAAGAAGCTGCTTAACACATCAACAGTGCACGAGGCTGTTGGGGAGTCTTTTGGGAACACTTATGGCCACTTTGTAGCTGCATCCACTACTACCTGGAACTTTATGCCCGTGGATGCTTCCACACAATCTACATGAATCCTCTGCCAGGGCCATTCTCAGGGATGGAGAGGCACTGCTCTGGGCATCTTTTGGATGTGTTAGCAACCCAAACAGTACATGGTGAGCTGCTCAATCTGCTGATCTATCCCAGGACACCTGATAAAGCCTCAAGCCAATGCTTTCGTTTTGACCATGCCAAGATGACCAACATGTAACTCCTCCAACTCAGCTTGGATGGTACAACAACACTAAGTACCCACATAACACAACCTTTGTCACGGGCAACGGTAAAAATGAGGGAACTGGAATTTCTGCTGCACATTCCAGCCATTTTTGGTTGCCACATAGACCTGAGGCAGTGTGGCATCTTTCTGGATTCCCTTTGAATCACCTCTGTTGCATGGGGAGACTTTTGATTTGTATTAGATAGTATACGTCAGGAGGAGTGCTCTCTTTTGTAAATTTTTCAGGTGTTTCCTTTCCCAAGGATAATCAGGACAATCTGTCAGAGTTTCCATGATTAGTTGGCCTCTAGAATTTGATCTTGTGATTCTGTCCTCCAGGAAACAGAGCCCATCTCTGCATCCGTGCTGCTGCTGTTAGTAGCTTGAAAATAGACACTAGCGGTTGATGATCATCAGCAAGGGTAAACTATCTCCCATAAAAGTACTGGCCGAAATGTTTACCACCCCAGACTCAAGGGCTCTCTGTCAATTGGTGCACTATTTTTCTCTGCAGTAGTATAGAAACATAATGCAAAAGTTGTAGTGTGTTAACTTCCTTCATTCATAACATGTGACATGACTGCACCTATCCCACAGGGTAATGTGTCACTGGCGAGGTTCACTAGATGAAGTGGATCATAATAGGTGAGTACAATATCTGACATCACCATTTCCTTTACCTTGTTGGAAAATCACCTCAAATTGTTCTGACCATTGTAATTTCTTCCTGATCTGTAGTAATGAGGTAAAAAGGTGGCGCACGGTAGCAAGGTTTAGCAGGAACTCGATATATTAGGTGACAAATCCTAAAAATATCTACAACTGTGACGTAGCCTTTGGCCTTGGGATATTCACCAATGCTTGAATTTTCTCAGCACACTTGTGTAATGCTTGTGCATCAATTGTGTGAAGGTGACTTTAAAGTCACCTTAGACCTTGACAGATTCATCCTTCTTGGCTACTGGGACCATTAGCATTGCCCATGGGCTCCACTCAACCTTGGAAAGATTTTTTTCAGCCTCCATGTGATCTAGCTCACTGGTTACTTTATCATGAATTGTATAAGGGAGATGGGCTATGTAAAACATGGGTGTGCCATTTTCATTTAACACTATTTTATCCTTGATACATCTGAATCTTCTAATGTCATCCTTAGACACTGCTATGGCATCATCAAGTACCATTCTAAGTTTGCATTCACTTGACTCTTTTGCAGGGGATGTGGCATGTCAATGGTGGTTGGATCTCCAATCAAGTTATAGTTGTCTCAGTCAATCACATCGCCACAATGCTGGCCCTCCTGTTTTTACTACATACAGTACATACCCAATGTAGCTTATTGGTTGTTGCATCTCACTGTTATGAAAGTTATTTCCACAGGAGTTATCTTTTCTCCAGTATAATTCTGTAGTTGGATATCTGCAAACTTCAGTATGTTATAATTGAAATGCCATTCCAATTAATTTTGTGTAATGACTAAAATAGCTGAGCCCAGGTCCAATTCCATTTTAAGTAATTGATTGTTCACTTCTGGTGTAAGCCATTTTGGTTGTTTCTTGTTAGTTTTCACATTTTAAATCTCAAGGCCACTCAGTCCTGTGTCACTCTCATCATTATAACATTTTTCATCAACAGCAAACAGATCAGTGCTGTTCTTGAAACTGCTACTTGACTTTTTATCTTTTTCTCTTCCCTGTACAATCCATTTATTTTTGTCTGCCTGTAATGCTGTTTGTATGTGACCTCCTTTGTTGCATTTTCTGCAATTTTTGTCTTTAAACCTGCAGTGGTCTGCTGTATGTCAGCCCCACCACAATGGTAACACCATTTTCCAGACAGACCAGTTTCTGTTTAGACATTCCAATTTTGTTCAAGCTCTGTTTCATTCCGGACTGCAGCTCAATTGTGTCTCTGTCTGCTGTTTCCATTGATATCTGTCCATGCCGTGCCCCTTCCAACTAGTGTCACCACGCCTCCAGGGCCTTCTTAGCTAGTAGTTCTCAGTTCCTGACATCGTAGTTACACTTTGTAGGAATCCAAGTGATGGGAAGGAAAAGCACAGGGGTTCAGCCGATTACCTACAGAAGAGTGCTGGCAGAGTACAGCTCCAACGCCAATGTCTGATGCAACAGCCTTGACATTGAATAGATGGGATGGGCCTGGATGTTGCAACACTGGGGCAATGGTGAAGCATCACTTTAGCTCTGTGAATGCCTGGTCTGCTTCACTTGTCCATTGGAATCGCACAGAGGTCTTCTTGATGGGTATGGGTGCCACGATGGAACTGAGGTTTCTGATGAAGCGGTGACAAAGTTTGCAAACCCCATGAAGTGCCACACCTGTTTGACTGTAGATGGTTTGGGTTACATTGTGACTGCCTGAACTTTACATGGATCCATTTAAACACTGGAATGAGTGAGGATGTAACCGAAAATGTTAGGGCTCTTTTTGGAACTCACACTTCTCTGGGTTGGTTAAAGGTTGCTCTTGAGGAGCTGTCTGAGAACCTTCCGGATATGCTGGACGTGTTCCTAGTGAGATCAGGAACAGAAAAGAAAAGAAGGTGGTGTAAATACAGAAAAGAAAATTTCAACATGTCCCAGAGCATATTATTGACCAGGAAATGAAGGCCAGCATTGGCTAGAAGTGTCCTGGAACACCACAGTTGAGGAAATAACCTGTTCTTCTGTGCTGATTTCACTCCTTCTGAGTGAGGTGTTTGCCCCCACCTGCACAGGCTCCTCCACAGACTGTGTACTGGGTAATGAGAGAGAGAGGGTGAAGACAGATGTGTTCTAAAGAGTAGGAGAATTGGCCATTCTCTCCCTGCGTCACTCAATTGTCAATTTGAATGGCCTGATTTATCAGGTCATCCAAGTTGTCCTGTTTGGCACACAATGCCATCTCATGCCAGACTTCTGTGCTCAGTCCATGCTGGAAAGCAGTGATGAGAGATCTCTCATCTCACCCTGTCTCAACTGCAAGCCTGCAGAGTATTACTCCTTAGTCCCTCAATGTCTCTTTCCCTTCGTGCAGCTCCAGGAGCTAATGGGTCAGTGGGCAGTCTCCAGACTCCATTCTGGAAGATCAAATGCACTCTTGAACTCAACCACAGATTGTTGGAAGAAATGGCCTGCGAGAGAATCTTGTTCTCATAGATTGTTGCACAGTCTGAATGAGGGTGAGAGGGGGTGGTGGTCTATCTAAATTCACCAGGTAAGCCAGTTTCCACGCATCACCATCAAATTGACATGACCAGACTTGGAAAGTGAACTTACAATGGGTAATAAAATTCCTGCAGCCGTTGTGGTCACCAATGTATCTACATGATGAAGGAATACACAGTTCTGGTCCAAATACTGCCAAGGGAATCAGGCCATTAGTGGTTGAGACTGACTGAGAAGGATGTGTGAGTTGCTGATGCTGGGATTGGGACTATCCTGGATGATTTGTGGCAGCAGGAGCAGTACTTGCTGCTACCTGATCCTCGTCTATTGGTAATGTGCTTCTGAACAGAGACTGCGGGAGTGGTAATGGCTGCTACCTGATCCTGACTCTCTGTTTTGAGTTGCTGAGCATCTCTGCAAGCACTGACAGCTGTTCTTCCTGCTTGGACTGGGCTCGCACTGTGTGAGCCACTTCTGCCAACCTAGCCTCCACTGACTTTAACCTTTCCCACCTGATCACTCGACTTCAGGGTAGAGGTCAGCTGTTCTCTCTCTGCTGGGTCCATTCTAAAAGTCAAGTTCTTGTTGACACAGTGCTTAGTGATGGCCCAAGTGCATAGGGAAGAAAGTCCATCTCCCACACCCCATCCTCATCACCTTCTACAGGGGTTATATTGAGAGTATCCGGAGCAGCTGTATCACTGCCTGGTTTGGAAATTGCACCATCTCGGATCGCAAGACCCTGCAGCGGATAGTGAAGTCATCTGAGAAGATCATTGGGGTCTCTCTTCCCGCCATTACGGACATTTACACTACACGCTGCATCCACAAAGCAAACAGCATTATGAAGGACCCCACGCACCCTTCATACAAACTCTTCTCCCTCCTGCCATCTGGGAAAAGGCACCGAAGCATTCAGGCTCTCACAACCAGACTATGTACCAGTTTCTTCCCCCAAGCTATCAGATTCCTTAATACCCAGAGCCTGGACTGACACCTTACTGACACTTATTGTCTTGTTCATTATTTATTGTAATACCTGCACTGTTTTGTGCACTTTATGCAGTCCTGGGTAGGTCTGTAGTCTAGTGTAGTTTTTTCCTGTGCTGTTTTTTACGTAGTCTCATTTTTACTATGCTACCAGCAGTTATGGTTGAAATGACAATAAAAAGTGACTTGACTTGACTTGAGAGACACAGTACCAATATGTGTAACTTTAATAAGAACAGTTCAGAACCAAATTAAAATAATAAAATAATTAAAATGGTCAACAGGGCCACTAACGAAAACTCTCAAGATAAAATCTAATGCCATCACTGCAGCTCAGAAACATTAACTTAATACTAAACAAATATTGCTCCTTTGCAGAGGCAATCTAAATTGGAATCTTCTTTTCCAGAATATGGGCTAAGATAAACAAGGAGCATTGCCGCCACTTAACTTCTGACAAGGCCTGATAAGAATGTAATGAAAGGAAGGGAGTTAAATACAACCACGAATAAATCCAAAATGGCAGGCGTATTCATTCTCACATGCATAATTGTTGACCCATTTTAGCTGCCCGCCTGAAAGGGCGCTCAGACTCTGCAGCAGGGACCTTGGTTGTGACATTTTCAAAGACATTAAACGATACTTAAAGCATATTTTGTTAGAAGTTTTCTTACTGCATTTTGTCTTTCTACATGCCACAGTTCCCTTGGAGATGTTGGACTGGGTAGGAGGAGAGAGTTCAAAAGAAGTGAGCTGGGGAAGTCAGGATATTCTGTGCATCACAGTTTTCTTGGAGACACTGTATTTTGCGTAAGTCGGCACTAGCAAGGGCCAATAAAAAGGAGTCAGGTTTAGCCCAGGCTTTGGCTGCTGGAGACATTAGAGAGGAGAGGCAGAGGCTGTAGGTAGAATATTTTGTTTAATTTTTCTTTCTTTTTTTTCTCTTTTTCTTATTGTACAGTTACTGCAGTAGCGATGCCAGGCAGGACAGTGGAATGCTCCGCTTGAAGGATGTGGGAAGGCAGAGACCCTGATGACTATACCTGCAAGAAGTGCATCCCACTGCAGCTTTTTACAGACTCTGTTAAGGAGAAGGTGCTGGAGGTGGATGAACTCCGGATTATTCAGCAGGCCAGGAAGTTGATTGACAGGATATACACAGAAGGTGCAGGATACAGTAACTAGGTGACCCTCAGCAGGGACATAGGAAATAGGAAGCCAGTGCAGATTATCCCTGCCTCATGCAAACATGCTATCCCCTTCTCATAATTCCTCCGTCTCCACCGCATCTGCTCTCAGGATGAGACTTTTCATCCCAGGACGAAGGAGATGTCTTCCTTTTTTAAACAAAGGGGCTTCCCTTCTTCCACCATCAACTCTGCTCTCAAATGCATCTCTTCTATTTCCCGCACATCTGCCCTCACCCCATCCGTCCACCACCCCACTCAGGATAGGGTTCCCCTTGTCCTCATCTACCACCCCACCAGCCTCCGGATCCAACGTATAATTCTCCGTAACCTCCACCACCTCCAACGGGATCCCACTACCAAGTACATCTTTCCCTCCCCCCCTTTCTTCATTCCGCAGGGATCGCTCCCTACGCAACTCCCTTGTCCATTCATCCCCCACATCCCTTCCCAATGATCTCCCTCCTGGCATTTATCCTTGCAAGTGGAACAAGTGCTACACCTGCCCTTACACTTCCTCCCTCACCACCATTCAGGGCCCCAGACAGTCCTTCCAGGTGAGGCAACACTTCACCTGTGAGTCGGCTGGTGTGGTATACTGCATCCGGTGCTCCCTGTGTGGCCTTTTATATATTGGTGAGACCCGACGCAGACTGGGAGACCGTTTCGCTGAACACTTATGCTCTGTCCACCAGAGAAAGCAGGATCTCCCAGTGGCCACACATTTTAATTCCACGTCCCATTCCCATTCTGATATGTCTATCCATGGCCTCCTCTACTGTCAAGATGAAGCCACACTCAGGTTGGAGGAACAACACCTTATATTCCGTCTGGGTAGCCTCCAACCTGATGGCATGAACATTGACTTCTCTAACTTCTGTTAATGCCCCTCCTCCCCTGATATATTTAGTATTTTTTCCCCCTCCTTTTTTTTCTTTCTCTCTCTGCCCATCACTCTGCCTGTTCTCCATCTCCCTCTGGTGCTCCCCTCCCCCTTTCTTTCTCCCTAGGCCTCCTGTCCCATGATCCTTTCCCTTCTCTAGCTCTGTATCCCTTTTGCCAATCACCTTTCTGGCTCTGAGCTTCACCCCAACCCCTCCGGTCTTCTCCTATCATTTCACATTTTCCCCTCCCCCTCCTACTTTCAAATCTCTTACTATCTTTCCTTTCGGTTAGTCCTGACGAAGGGTCTCGGCCCGAAACATCGACAGCGCTTCTCCCTATAGATGCTGCCTAGCCTGCTGTGTTCCACCAGCATTTTGTGTGTGTTGCTTGAATTTCCAGCATCTGCAGATTTCCTCGTGTTTGCAGATTATCCCTGTAGCTATTTCCGTCAATAACAGGTTGGGGGTGGATGACCTAGCAGAGGGCACTGAGTCCGGCTCTGTGGCTCAGAAAGGAAGGGGAAGAAGAGGTGAATTGTAGTGATAGGAGATTCAATAGTTAGATTATATATATATATATACACACACAAATGTTTGTATATATATTAAATAGTTAAATTAAGAATAGTAGTGCAAAAACAGAAAATTAAAAAGTGAGGTAGTGTTCATGGTTTCAAACGTCCATTTAGGAATCATATGGCAGTGGGGAAGAAGCTGTTCCTGAATCGCTGAGTGTGTGCCTTCAAATTTTTGTACCTCCATCCTGATGGTAACAATGAGAAGAGGGCATGTCCTGGGTGATGGGGGTCTTTAATAATGGATGCCACCATTCTGACTCACTGATCTTTGATGATGTCTTGGATACTGCACAGGCTAGTACCCATGATGGAGCTGCCTAATACTACAACATATTGTAGCTTCTTTTGATTTTGTACAGTAGCAAACCTCCCCACCCCACCTCATACCAGAGGGTTATGCAGTCTGTCAGAATGCTCTTCATGGTACAGGGAAGGTAAGACCTGTATAGATGGGATGGCTTGCACCTGAAATGCAGGGGACTAATATTCTTGCGGGGAGGTTTGCTCATGCAGCATGGGGATAGGGGAATGGGGTTTAAAGTAGAGTTGTAGCGGGTGGGAATGAATGCACCAGAGCAGATGATGGTGAATTGTGGGGAAAGATATTGTTAATCCAATATAGAAAGTCAAGAATCTAATGGGTGGGCATGGAGGGTCTAATATTTTGAGCTGTGTATATTTGAATGGAAGGAATATTGTAGGAAAGGTGGGTGAGATTCAGGCATGGATCAGCATGTGGAATTATGACATTGCAGCCATTACTGAGAATTGGTTGCAAGAGGGGCAGTTCAGTGTTTTGGGACTGGCAGTTCAGTGCCTTGAGGTTTCATTGTTTTAGACGACAGAACGGGAGGAATTAAAATAGGATGGGTGGCATTACTAGTCATGAAGAATTTCCCGGTATTACTGAGAGAAGGCAGGCTGGAGAGCTTGTGTACTTCAGCTGTATGGATGGAACTGAGGAATAATAAAGAAATGACCACGTTAATGGAGTTATATTATGGACCACCCATCAGTCATAAGATTTAGAAGAGCAAGTTTGAAGAGAGATCACAGACTGTTGTCAGAAATATACATTTGTCATAAAGGGACACCCGTACTACAAAAGGGCTGGATGGGATATTAATTGCCAAATATGTCCAAGAAAGTTTTCTTAATCAAAACACAGAGGTTCCAACTAGAGAGGAAGTGGTACTAGTTCTCCTACTGAGGAATGAGACAGGGCAGGTAACAGAATTTGTGAAGGTTTAAAATTTTCATCTAGTGATAATAAAGCCAGTAGATTCAAGACAACTATAAAGAATGTTGGTCTGGTCCTCGGATTGAGATTCTAAATTGGAGAAAGGCCAATTTTGATGATATCTGAGAAGGATCTAGCAAGTGTAATGTGGAACAGATTGTTTCCTGACAAAGGTGTATTTGGTAATTTGAGGCCTTCAAAAGTGAAATTTTGTGAGTTTGTATGTTCCTGTCAGGATAAATGCCAATGATAACAGGTTTGTAGAAACTTGCTTTTTGAGAAATTTTGAGGCCCTAGTTAAGAAGAAGGAGGTGTATAGCACGTATAACATTTAAGAAGGAGATTAAGTGAGTTAAAACAAGCCATGAGCTTGCTCTAACAGAAAAGGTAAAGGAGCATTACTAGGGTTCTACAGATACATTAAAAGCAAAAGGATAGCAAAATTGGTCCGCTTTTAGATCAGAGCTGTTATCTATGCAAGAGATGGAGAACTTAAATTGATTTTTTGCATCTGTATTTACTTGGGAGATAGACACTGAAGTGAAGTCATGGACCATATACAGTAAAGATTGCTGAGGAGGAGTTGTTTTCCGATCTTGAGGGTTTAGGATGGATAAATCCCCAGAGCCTGAGACCCTATAGGAACTAGTGCAAAATTGTAGAGGCCCGAGCAGAGACCTTTAAAACTTCCTTAGCTACGGGTGAGGTGCCAGAGGGTTGGAGGGTAGCTAATGTTGTTCTGTTGTTTAAGAAAGGACCTAATAACAAGCCAGGACATTATAGGCCAGTGAGCCTGATGTCTGTAGTGGGTGAATTATTGGCAGGTATTCTAAGAGACTGGATATATAACTATTTGGATAAACAGGAACTGATTGGGGATAGTCAGCGAGGCTTTGTATGTAGTAGATCGTGTCTAATCAGTTGGATTTATATATTTATTTCATCATTTAGATACAGTGTGGAGAAGGCCCTTCAGGCCCTACAAACTTTGCCACCCATCAGCCCCTGATTTAGCCCTAGCCTAATCATGAGACAATTTACAATGACCAATAAACTTACCAACTGGCACATCTTTGGAATTTGGGAGGAAACTCACACGGTCACAGGGAAAAGGTACAAACTCCTCTCAGTCAGCAGGGGGAATTGAACTCGGACTGCTGGTACTGTAAAGTGTTGTGCTTACCACAACACTACCATGCCTTGAATATCTCATAGAGCTTACTAAGGAAGTTATCAGGAAAGTTGATGCAAGCAAGACAGTGGATATTGTCTACATGAACTTCAGCAAGGTCATTGACAAGGTCCCGCATGGGAGATTGGTCAAGAAGGTTCAGTCACTTGGCATTCAAGATGAGGTAGTAAATGGCATTGGCTTTGCAGGAGAAGCCAGATGGTGGTTGGAGATGGTTTCCTCTCTGAATGTGACTAGCAATGTACCACAGGATCTGGTGCTGTATCTGATGTTGTGATCTATGTCTGGATGATAATATATTAACAGGATCAGTAAATTTATGGATGACACTGATGCACCATCAATAACTCTCTGAGTCGTGAGGCGAGATATAGGCTTTTATTCTGGCTGGAAGAAAGAACAAGCAGCAATTGACTACTATACTACATCCTGGAGACTGAGGGCAGGGCTCAGGCTCTAATCGCCTTTATACCAGGGTCTGTGGGAGGAGCCACAGGAGCAGTCAGCGGGGGGGGGGGGGGGTGTGTCCAGACAGGTATATGTAGTTCACCACAGACACCAAGATTGGGGTGTAGTGGACAGCAAGGAAGACTATCAAAACTTGCAGCAGGATCTGGATCAGCTGGAAAAATGGGCTAAAAATGGCAGATGGAATTCAATGCAGACAAGTGTGAGGATTTGGACTTTAGCAGGACACACCAGGGGAGGACTTTCACAATGAGTAGTAGGACACTAAGAAGTATGGTAAACAGAGGGATCTGGGTAAACGAATTGAAAATTCCTTGAAAGTGGCCTCACGTGTAGATGGGTTCATAAAAAAAGCTTTTAGCATGTTGATCTTCATGAATCAAAGTATTGATTACATTAGTTGAGATTGTATAAAACGTTGGTGAGATTTAATTTGGAGAATTAAATGCAGTTTTGGTTACACACAGGAAAGGTATACATAAGATTGGAAAATTGCAAAGAATATTTACAAGGATGTTGCCAGAATTTGTTATAAGGAGTAGGTTAGGGCTTTATTCCATGAAATCTTCTTTGGTTGAGGTATACAAAATTATGAGTATAGATAAGGTGAATGCAAGCAGGCTTTTTCCACTGAGTTTAGTTGAGACTAGAACTAAAGGTTATAGGTTGAGAGTGAAAAGGAACATGAGGGGGATCTTTTTCACTCAGAGGGTGGTGAGAGTGTGGAATGAGTTTGCCAGCAAAAGTGGTGGATGGGGGTTCAATGTCAACATCTGAGGAAAATTTGGATGTGAGAGATATGGAGGGCTATGGTCCAGGTGCAGGTCAATGGGACAGGGCAGATTAATAGCTCAGCAAGGACTAGATGGTCTGAAGGGCCTGTTTCTGTGGTGTTTAGTTCTATGACTCTATGACTATATGGTTGGTAGTTGGAAATGTCCTTCATCTTCATCACTTTTTTTCTCATTATTATTATATGAGATACTACTCTCATACCAATTAACCTGTGTGCTCTATGCACACTTAAATGGGTAACCCTTAAACCCAATAACAAAATTATGATTGCTTTCAGATATGGAATAAACAGAAATAAACAAATTTCTTATTTGTAATTTCTTAAAGGGTGATGGAATGAAATCAAAAGCAATGAAAACAATACATTTGCAAATGACAAATATAATAATTGTGCTTATCTTTTAAGTCTCTCCTGTCCACTGTGATTTCTCTGAAGTGCAAACACAGAAGCAAACGGCATGGTTGGCTGCTGAGATGAAGATAAAAGTTCAGGAGGTTATGGACTGTGGTCATGAATATGAGACCATTACTTCACTCCAGACTACTCCTATTCAACTGGAGGCTTAAGCAATGTGGTCCTTCAAGATAATTGCAGCACATTGATGGAATGCCAAGGAAGGCAGCTGAAAGGCTGGAATGCATTAAAGACCAGAAAAGTCCTTCTCCATGGTCTCCACATCATCACCCCAATTGTACAAGAGCAGCATGGACCAACTCCTCCAAAGCACCTCCTCCCCGATTGCTACCATTGCTTTGTTTCAAGTATTTAAACTCTCCTACTTTAAAGGATAGAATAGTCTCTGCCTTCTGGGAAAGCACTATGTATTCTAACATGAACTTTTCTAGCACAAAACTATTGCCCTTCATATGCAAAGCCTCAGTGAATCCTTTGCTTTTTTGTATAAACTGCATCATCCTTAATCTCGCAGTTACGACCTACCTAGAAAATCAACCCTTTTCTAAAAGTTCAGACAGACTTCACACGGTCCAATCATGTCAAAGCTCAGAATAGAATCACAGGATAATAGACAATCCATCCAATGCTTCACAAAACGCAAACATACAAATCCGTAAAATTAATCCTCACCAAGACAAATAAAAAAGGCAGCAAATAAATGTATTTTCCTACTTGTGTGAAATCTACTTAATAAAAGCCTCATAGTCCTACTGTTTCTGTATTTCTACTGAATTGGGTCAGAAAACGATATCAGCTAAATCAGCATTTCTTCTGAATGACCTGTAGATAAGCTGTGCTTACATCACTTGTAATTTCTACTGTCTTGACAGCAATATACGTCTCTTTGGTGATAAGTTTTGTGAAAATCACAATGAAGGTTTCATAGCCATAGGAGGGGCCTTGAAACAGATCAAGTGTCAGGTTAGTGGGTGAACATCTTTCAACTGACAAAACCTACAGGGTCTGAGAATAGGAGGAACATCATGACTTTGGATTAGCTTTCAAGCTAATTCAAAAATAAAAGTGTACACTTTTCTCCTTTTGATCTATTATATATGAAAGTCAGCGTGTGGGCTGGAAGTTATGCTGAAAACTCATTATAAATATCAGTAGAAGCATTTGCTCTGTTGGTTAATATGATTGGCCTCTTTAGTGTTATAGGTGTCACACAGTGTTATGCAATAGGTATTTTATTGTCAAATTTCTCATAATTCTTTCTGAATTTTTATTCATTAGATCTTTTTCCTCTAATGTCAAATGCTTAGTCTCCAAAATACATGCAAATGAAATATTTTGCAAAATACGATGACATTCATTCATTCAATTGCTACCTTAATCCCATCATTACAGTTTTTACGTCAATTCCTCAAACTCCCTGAAAAGATTGAGCTTGAATTTTATGCTGTTGCCCTGAAATGTGAGTCTGTGAGCTGAATATTTATTGTGAGCTCTGACCATATAATGTGTGTTTAATTTCCCTCCTGTTGTTCAAATAGATTTACCCTACCTAAAGAATATTTTGCTTTAATTTCTTACACTTTTCACTTAATAGTTTTAGGAAAATAATGAGACAATTTCACACACTCTATTCAGGTAGCATTTATATGAGAGCAAAAATGAAAGCAGAAGAGGAGATGAGAGAATCTATATCAATCTCACCCTACAGTCATTGGTGGCATCTTTCTCTACCACATGATGTCATACTGTAATACTCATCAGCTCTCTGAGGAGCAAGAGTGAGAATCACAGGAGTTAGGAACAGAGATTAACAGCGACAACTCGAGAAGAGAGAGTGTGCAAATAAACAAACTGAAGCCAAATATTGGAAAAAGCAGTAGTATTTTCAGATTTCCTGTGGTAAATGTTGATTTTAATTGAGAGCATGCATTGGCTAGTAGTGGAATACTGACACGTTTTCAGTATTATTTCTGCTTATCACAGACCATCAATGCTCTTGATCTGTTACAAACCTAACTATGTCCCCTAACCCAGAACCACGGACCTTCTGATCCCCTCCTCTAAATTCCTAAAGTCTCAATGTCAATCCATGATCTCTATCCAACAGTTAAAAAAGCTAAACTCTTTTCCTTCCACAATCTGATCCCAGTATAGCTCTCCTAGCCACAATGCACGGTCTATTTTCTGTCTAGCCAAACTGATATCTTCCTCTCATAACTGAAGCCTTTTCGGAATATGAATGGTTACATGCTGGTACAGGAGAACAAGCTGCCCTATCAGTAAATAGCCTGCATTCCTGATCTCATTTTCATTTCCTTGCATTGTGCCTTCTTTGTTTTACTAAATGTTCCACATGTTTAACTCTTTTCTTTTCCTATATTTTGACTTAGGGATGCCACTTTTAATTCTCTCATATTAGCTGACAAGTCAATATTACTTCTATTGATCAATCTTCTCCCACTCACTATCTAATCGTGGACCATTCTTCATCAGATCACCTCCCTTCCCCATCTCCTTCTTATTGTTCATTTCAGTCTCTGACAATTCCAGCAAAATGTCATCACTCTACAATATTATCATTCACCTTCTCATTCTGTTTGGTATATCTTTGCTTTTTACCAATTTTTTTTGTCATTTTCCTCAGTTATATGCCTCTTTGAATTTCATTATCTCTTTCTTTGTTTTCACATGTTGTCTTCCTTTCCACCCCCATTTGCTTAATCTCTAGCTTTTGCTTGTAAATTGCTGCATCCCATCCCTTCTCCCTCTTCCAATGATATCTTGCCGTGCAGAGCCCTGCCAGTTTCTGGGTTTAGGGAAGCAATCAGCATTCCTGCTACAAGATGTTTCCTTGGCCATGATGGACCTGGAACTTAAATTCCAGAGACGTGGATGAGGACACCTTGGACCCACGTTTTTGAGTGTTTTCCATGATTGCCCTACAGATGGTATGGGGACCTTTCCAGAGGTGGTGGTGGAGGAATCTGGGACATTGTCTTTTCTTTATGGGATGAAGCAATCATGAAAATAGCCAGGATATGGTGAATTCTGCATGGAAACTTCAATGTCCATTATTAAGATGTATTTACTGCCTGGTTGTGAAGAGCATAGCTGTCAAACTGGGTTTATGGCAGGTAGTGGGGAACCAACATGAGGGATAAACCTATCTCATTTGTTTTCATCATTGTTTCTGTGTCAGATGCATCTGTTGTTTTGGCACTACTCAGCCAGAATTTCAGTCTTCATTCTATATGCTAATTCATCACCACATTTGACTTGGCCTGCGACACTGGTGTCATCAGTAACATGAATATGGGATTGGAACTGTGCTTAGTAAAGTGAGTAGAGCAGGGGGCTAAGACACAGCCTTGTAAAGCACCTGTACTAATGGAGATCATGAAGGAGATGTCATTGCCAATCCGAAATGATCAGGGTCTACAAGTGAGGAAATTGAGGATCCAATTTCACAAGGAGGTACTGAGTCCAAAATTTTAATGATTAGTTTTGAGGGGATGATTAGTTTTAATGCTGAGCTGTGGTCAATATGAGAATCCTGATGTATGAACCTTTGTTGTTCAGACGTACCAGGGTTGAGTGAACAGCCAATAAAATGGCATTTGTTGTGGACTTGTTGCTCCAGCATGCAATTGGAGCAGATCCAAGTCACTTCTCAGGTAGGAGATGATAGGTCTCATCACCAATATCTCAAATCACTTCATCACTGTGGATGTAAGTGCTGGATGATATTCTTTGAGCAGATTACCACATTCTTTGTAGGTATAATTGAAGCCTGCTTGAAGTGAGAAGTTAAAGATCTTAGTAAACAGTCATTTGATCAGTACACTTATTAGTACATGGCCAGGTACTTTGTCTGTACCAGATCTTTTCGTAGCTTCACTCTCCTGAAGGCTGCTCGCACTCTGGCCTCAGAGACTGACATCACATGATCATCTGGGGCTGTGAGAGTTTACAATGGTCCCTCCATGTTTTGACAATCAAAGCAAGAATGGAAGGCACTGAGCTCATCTGGAAGCGAAGCCCTGTTGGCGCCTATGTCACTTGATTTAACCTGGTAATGGTATTCACAACCCGGCACAACAGTTGAATATCCTTTGTTGATTCAAGTTTAGCCCAAAATTGCCAATCTGCCTGTGAGATGGCTTTCAAGAGGTCGCACAGGACCTTTTGTAATTTCCTTGGTCACTACAGTTGAATGCCTCTAATCAGGCCTTCAACAGATTGTGGATCTCATGATTCATTCAGAAGGCTTTCTGATCGGGGAATCATCTCAATCAACAGCTTTAATAAGGTTCGTGACAAGTATGGTGTATTCATTCAGATCTACAGATCCTTGAACATGGTCTAGTCCACTGACTCGAAGCAATCCTGTCACCCCCGCAACCACCTCTTTGTTGTGCTAATCTCTTAGAGTTTTTCTCTTTAGTCCTTGCATTTATGCAGATAGAAGGAGGACAGCAAAGTGATCCAATTTAATGAAATGTAGTTTGGACATCGAACATTAGGCATTTGTTTTCTTATTTAGATAAGGAATGCCTGCTGTTACCATCTTATTATCTAACACAGATACTAAGATCTGTGTTCCCGTCACACCTAAACATGAATGATAGTGGACAAATAAACAGATAACCATAAAAGAAACACAAGAATACTCTCAAATGAGTCTGTGTACAAAAGACAAGTGGAAAAAATTGTAACAAGGTTCACACAGAGGTGCCAAACAGAACACCAATATTAACTATTTCCTGAGATTCCCACAATCATAGGAGTCAATATTAAGCCAATTTGATCACTCTAGCATGTTATCAATAAATATCTGAGAGCACTGGATATATCAAAGGCTATGGGACTGAATCCCACAGCCCATAGACATTACCTATCGATTTCAAATACCACTGAGATTTGAACAGTAATACTCTGCAGAGAAATGGTTCACATCAATACAAGAAGATCTGATTATTTCTACCATAAGTTAGGCACTGAATTAATCCAACAAATTCCAAATGTCACAAGTTGTTACCAAACTTTAAACAACTCAATTTTATTATCAAATTGTATCATTTTACAGACTAGCAGTAATCATCTCAGGGTAAGAATAATGCAGATTGCACCAAACTTATAAATAATAAATCAAAATTTGTCACAATCTATATTATTCACTTTTACTTGGCAGGCTACATATGAGAAAACTTACAATGGCTCATTTCCAGTTAATAGCTTTATGGAACATTTCAGTTTGTTATTCATAGGTAACAAATATTTAATAATTTTACCATATGCAGTTGAGAATCCTCTATCGTCATTGAATGAAAGGCCCACACAATGGAAGAGGTTTAAGGATGCTTTTAATTTCATATTCTTAACATAATTCATGTATAAGCTTTGACAATCTGAGGATAGCAGGTGTTGACCTCCTTGACTCCTCATTGAAAATCTTTTTCTCAATTCTTACTAAAACCATTTGCAAGCCACTTGGTTGACATTTCAGGCTGATGTGTGAGTGTCTGCATATTTATTAATCCGCTAAAAATTGGGCTTTAAATACTCCGGTATTTCTGCAGCAGCTTCAGCACATTCGGTAAGATGGCAGCGCGCTTGTATGCAACAGCCAGTCCAGGTCAATCAAAGGTATATTTGTTCATCCTGAAAGTTTTATTTTAGAATTGAAAGTCACTGCTGGATGCAAAATACATCAAGTACTGCAAAACTATCCCATCAGCTAGTTGCCTGATAGCGATGAAGCTGGACTTACTGTGTACAATTGTTACTTGGACTTGTTACGTACCATTGGATGGTACATAGTGCAAATGATCGTCTTGGACATTTTTATTGTGAATACAAGACCTTGACTGATGCTGGCAACGTAAAATACTGCAAGTCAAGTTCATTGGTTCCTTGGCGAAGCCAACAGTGGGAGAGCTGCATTGCCTTGGTTGTGGTGAGGACTAGGCCAAGGCTGCAGGGTCACCTGTTGCAGCTGACCAAGAGAGGAGATGCCACTACAGTGTTGGGAGCGCTGGAATTAGTACTTTGTGTGGGGGCTGCCCCTCTTGTCAGGGTTGTTCTCCAGTCTTTGCTTGGGGAAACAACAAGCTGGATCAGGACCACTTACCATCAATTCCACAGTCATGCCACTCAGGGACTTGGGCTATGTTATTTTTTTCTCTGTGACTGTATGTTTTACTGAAATTATAGCCATATGTGACAGGAATTTGGTGTTAAATACTGGGAGAGCTTGAAGTTTAATGTGAAAAAACAAGGTTGAATTTTTAACATAGTTGTTGGGATCAAAGTAATCTCTGGCCACTGTAGATGAAAGAAACTAAATATTGGCAAAAAAGGAAACAGTTTGTTTCTAAAACTACAAAATTAAGGAAATCTTTGCAAGATTGGTCAAGGCATTTGGGATCTATTATTCAGAGTACTTGTACATGTATACTTGCCTTCTAGTTAGCACAGTGTTGATTCATTAAGCAATGGAATAGTAACAAATGGTGTCTATCTGCATGACACTCTCAAGGTTAGGCTAATTCTTTTCTTTCAATAAACCTTACATCAGTCATGGGAAAATCATAGAAAAATAATCTAAGAGATAAGATTTATGTTCACTTGGGAAAGCTGGGACAAATTAGAAGGAATCAGTATGTTGTGTTTTTGGAAGAGGAATCTCTATCTCACATATCTGATTGAGTTACTTAAGGCAGTAATGAGGAAAACTATTGAAGGCAGGGTGGTATCCGTGGCCTATAGCAAGGGTTTTGATAATGGCCTGCATGTCAGACTGGTAAAGAAGTATAAAGCTCTGGGGTCAAGATGTGCTGGCTAACTGAATCCAAACATGGATGGTGATTAGAGGCAAAGAGTGGTGAAGGAGGGTTGTTTTCTTCTGACCAAAGGTCTGAGTATATTAGGAATTAATGCTGGAACATTCATTGTTTGTCATATATATAAATGACTTAACTGAGAACATAGATGAGTACATCCGACTTGTAAGCTTGCCAATGGCATGCAAATTGATGGAGCTGTAGACAGTGAAGAAGGTAGTTGAAGGTTACAGTGGGGTATCGATCTTTTGGAAAGTTAGTCGGAATGGTGACAGTGTGATGATCTCTTTGATTTGATTGGCTCAGCGATTCCGTGAATCTGTGTTATTTAAGTGGACACTCCTTAGTGCTTATTGCTAGGTCCTAACTTTGAGAATATTATGTTTCTTGGTGTCACTCAGATGAGCCACTGATATTTTATTGGAACTCTTATGAATAAACCCTGGTCATTTTCTCTAAATGGAATTCTGTCTTTCCTCGACATTGGGTTCAGGCTTGCCAGCACACACCATGACAGAAGGACCCCGCTATGTAATGGACCCAGCGGAGGTTGAACAGCGGCTTGGACTCTGATGGCTGGAGGTGAGAATGCAAGCTATTCTTTAGTCCACGTTCTGAGGGTCTCTTACCTTCATTCTGAGTTTTTCAAGTCCACTTTCTGTGCTACTCTAGTCTACGTTCAAGACTTTTTCAAGGTTCTCAGGTTAACAGGTTCGCTAGGTCTTCTATGGTCCTCCATGTTCCTGAGTTTTATTCCATGTTATCTGGGGTTTGTTCAGTGTGTCAATCTTCCCAGGCCTATCTCCAGTTGCCCCTGCGTTTTGAGTTCCCCAGATCTCCCTGGGCCATCAGGTGCCAGCCACAGGGAGGGCTGTCTTGTGATGAGCAGTTTGGGGTGCTCGGGGAACTGGAGAACTACGTTCTGAAGTTTCAAGAGTACCTTAATTGATTATTGTTGTTTACCAAGAGTCGTTAATTGTTTACCCTTGTTTAATCTGCTTTGAATAGCTCAGGGATTCCATTCTATATATTATTTAAGCAGACACTCATTATTGCTGACTTCTAGCCTTGAGAATGTTATGTTCTGGGGTGCTGCTTTGCCAAGCCACCAGTGTTTCGTTGCAACTCTTATGAATAAACCCAGGTCGCTGGCTATACATGGGAGTCTTCTTTCCTCCATATTTGAGTTCTGTCTCTCTGTGAAAGGCTGATGGAACTTAATCCTGAAACATGTGAGGTCATGCATTTTGGAACCTTAAGTACTGGCAGGATATATACAGCAAATGTCAGAGAGCATTAGTGTACAGAGAGAGCTTGGGGTTCATGCTCATACCTCATTTAAAATGACCATACAGATGGATAGGGTGGTAAAGAAGCCATCTGGCATGCTTGCATTTATACACTGAAGCACTGGGAAACTCTGTCCCAGCTGTACAGAATATTGGTTAGAAATCAATTACTTTTTATGGGTCTGGTCACCACACTACAGGAAAGATGTGGTGGATATATGGAGCAAGATGTCAGTGGAGGCGGTGCAGAATCTGAAGCTGACATGCGAGCAGCCCTCAGGAGGGTGAACCCATGGAAAGCAACTGATCCTGACTGGGGTGGGGTGGGGGGGGGGTGGAGCTTAAGGTAGACCTGCAGGCGATTTGAACCAGAGTGCCAGAGAAGATAGTAAGGTGGTTGTGGAGAAAGATGTTGTTAAGCTTACAGGCAGTCAGCAATGGAAAGATTGAGCATGGTAGGACTAATGTTCCGGGCTGTGTGTATTTCAATGCTAGGAGTATGTTAGGATAGGTGGATGGCCTTAGGGCATGGGTCAGCACATGAAACTATGACATTGTAGCTAGTAGTGAGACTTGGTTGTAGGAGAGGCAGGACTGGCAGATCCGTTCCAGGGTTCCATGGTTCTGTAGTTTCAGATGAGCTACAGCCTGTTAGGGAATAAGATAGGGCAAGTGACAGAAATTTGTGTAGGGGAGCTTTTTGCAGCTAGTGACCATAATGCCATCAGATTCAAGGTCATTATGGAGGTGAATAGGTCTGGTTATCGGGTTCAGGTTCTAAATTAGAGAATGGCCAATTGTGAGATAATTAGAAGGAATCTGGTAACCGGAGGGCCTTCAGAAGTGAAATGTTGGGAGTACAGAGCAAAGCAGCAGTGAGGTCATGGATTGTATCCAGATTACAGAGTACGAGGTGTTGGCTGTCTTTGGGACAACTAAGTTAGATAAATCCCCAGGGTCTGCCAACAAGTTCCCTCAGACCCTGTGAGAAGCAAGTTCAGAAATTGCAGGGGTCCTACCGGAGATATTTTAAATATCCTTAGTGACAGTGACAGGTGCCATAGGATCGGAGAATAGTTAATGTTGTTCTCTTGTTTCAGAAAAAGCTTTAGGAATAAGCCATGAGATTACAGCCATTGATCCTGACATCAGTATTGGGTGAAGTATTCTAAAGGACCAGAAACATAAGTATTTGGATCGACAACAACTGATGAATGATAGTGAATATGGCTTAGCACAGGGCAGATCATGTCTAACCAATTTTATATACTTTTTCCAATGAAGTTACCAAGAAAGTTGATGAAGACAAGGCAGTGGAAGCTGTCTACCTGGATTTTTGCAGGACCTTGACAAGATCCTGCATGGGAGTTTGGTCAAGAAGTTTCAGACACTTGGCATTCAAGATCAAGTAGTAAATTGAACTAGACAATGGCTTTGCAGAAGAAGTCAGAGAGTGGACATAGACAGTTGCCTATCTGTCTGGAGGCCTGTGAATCATGATGTGCCACAGGGATCAGTGCTGGGTCCATTGTTGTTTGTCACCTCTATCAACAATATGGATCTTCATCTGGTAAACTGCATTAACAAATTTGCAGATGACACCCAGACTGGTGACATAGTGGTGAACAAGGAGGACCACCAAAGCTTGCAGTGAGATCCAGATCAGCTGTAAAAATGGGCTGAAAAATGCCAGATGGAACTTATTGCAGACAAGTATGTGGTGTTGCATTTTGGGAGAACAAACCAGGATAGGACTTGCATGGTGAGAGGTAGGGCACTGAGGAGTCTGGCAGAACAGGGGAATCTGGGAATACAGATCCATAATTCATTGTCAGGAAGAGTATGATCATGCACTTTGGTAGAAGAAATAAAAGCATTATTTCCTAATCTATGTTGGGTCTCATCGATATACAGGAGGCCACACTGGGAGCATGGGATCCAGTAGATGACCCCAAACAGACTCACAGATGATGTGTCGCCTCACCTTGAAGGACTGTTTGGGGCCCTAAATGATAATGAAGGAAGAGGTGTAGGGGCGGGTGTGGCACTTTTTACATTACAAGGATAGGTACCAGGAGGGAGATCAATGGGGAGGGACAAATGGACAAGGGAATCACATAAGGAGTTCCATAGGGAACAACCCCTGCAGAAAGCAGAAAGTTGGGGTGGGGGGGTGAGATGTACTTGGTGGTGGAATCCTATTGGAGATGGCAGAAGTTGCTTGGTGGTGGGATCTCATTGATGAGGTGCGACGATACTTCACCTGTGAGTCCGTTGGGATGATCTACTGTATCCAGTGTTCCTAGTGTGGCCTCCTGTATATCAGTGAGACCCAGCATAGATTGGGAGACCACTTCGCCGAGCACCAGAAAATGCAGTAAGTGGAAAAAATGCATCCATTTTAATTCTACTTCCCATTCACATTCCGACAAGTCAGTCCATGGGCCTCCTTTACTGCTGTGATGAGGTCACACTCAGGGTGAAGGAACAACACCTTATATTCCATCTGGATAGCCACCAACCTGATGGCATGGACATCAGCTTCTCGAACTTCTAGTAATTGCTTCCCTTCATAATTCTCCATTCCTATTTCCCTCTCCTACCTTATCTCCTTGCCTGGCCATCACATCCCTCTGGTGCTCGTCCCCTTCTTCCATGGCCTTTTGTCCTCTCCTATCAGATTCTCCTTTCGCCAGCCCTTTATCTCTTTCACCAATCAACTTCCCAGCTCTTTATTTTACCCCTCTCCCTCTCCCAGTTTTACCTATCACATACTACCTTGTACTTGTTCCTCCCATCCCCCACCATCTTACTCTGACTTCTCATCTTTTTTTCTCCAGTCCTGATGAAGGGACTTGGCCCAAAATGTTGATGGTTTACTCCTTTCCATTGATGCTGCCTGACCTGCTGAGTTCCTCCAGCATCTTGTGTGCATTAGTTGTTTTGTTCGCTCAGTTGTTGATTATTAACAAGGAGCGAAGAGGACTGATTTGGTTGGCTGCAGTACCTTTACTTTGAAAGTGGAAGAAACAAGAATTAGTAGTGCAGTGTCAAAGATGGACCATATTACAAATTGTTTCTTTTGAATGGTAAAATAGAACCAAATTCTCACGCCATGCAATCAGAGTGGTCAAACCTTTGTAAGCAAGCCCTTCTGCATTGGTTGAGTTCTGAAAAGTAGAAAAGACTGCATATGTCACACATGAGCTGGAAGGTATCTTAGATCCAATCAACTTGTCCAGTGGAGAAGCGTGCCTCTAGACCATAATTATCGAGGCTATTGCCTTGTAACACTGCTCTGCCGCTTTTCAGCCTGTCTCGGTGGTGTGGGTGCAGAATTGACATGCCAGTGTTCCTTGATCTCCCTGGTGCTACTGTCCAATTGACTAATATCAATACTTTGCTCCTTATATCCTTCCTTTGGTCAGATCCTGACCTATATTGATTTTTCTCCAAGAATTGACAGCTGATGTCAATAATATGAAACTGATAGAAAGTTAAGTATGTGCGACTATTCACATTTTGCACTTAATGGTAGTTTGCAAATTTAACATTCAGGCAATATTAGTATCTTCTCACTGAAATGACTTTTATTTAACAGGTTTGATCCCAATGGGATTGTTTTAGAATATGAGATTGATGGCCTTTTATTGTAAAAAAACGTCAAACAACAATACATTTACGCCCTCTAAATATAGCCTTTAGCTTTAACACACAGAGTAATCTCAAGCTGGCATCAGCACATTGCTAACCTGAGTATGCTCAGTTATTCCTGATGCAACTTTGTGCTTTTTGTACTGTTATTAATGCCCAGAATTTCTCATAAATCTTCCTGAGGTGCAGTGATGTGCCCAGAATTCCACCCATTACTAATACTATTCTTTTATGTGAAATCTCCTTTCCAATAATGAAAAATGAAACCCCTTTCTTTAATATTGGTGCCTCTTTTGCCAGGTATGTAACTAACTGCAGAATTCACTGTTTGTTTGTTTCCTTCTTCCTGCAAAATAGAAATCCCTGTAGCAAAACAAATAAATCAAGGCTCATGGTGACAGCTTGTGAAAGTTTACATTTCAGAAATCTGAACTTTAACACCCTGCCTTTGCATAATTTATTGATTCAATCAGATAAGAACACATTTATTTTTTATAGAAATTGCTATAGTCCCAAATGCCCAGAAGATATTTAACTCTGACAAGTGATTTAAAGACAACTATTGGAATCATTTCATGCATTTATATGTCTGGATGTGGATGTTTTATTTTCCACTCATTTCAATTTGGTGTGAACTTTATATTTTAATGAGTTTTTATATAAGCAGATCCTAAAATTGTGTTACATGTTATACATTCCTTTGCAGTTCATTAGAAAGTTCTGTCTGTTTCTCCGGCCTTGGTTTAGTATTCTGTGCAATGCATTGTTCTCTGCAGTTGGTTTACCTTCAGTAGCTAACTCAGTATCCTGAAGGTATCCGACATGTTTTACTTCACTACTTCCAATTTTCAAGGAATCATGAGGAGCCAGCTGACAAAGTGATCCTATCAAAGCTGAATAACGACTGTACTTTACCCCTGCTACATTGTAATGGAACTTGTTGGAACAAAGCATCTCACAGCATATGCTGTAATTAACTTGTTCCCTGAAACAATACAATTGTTATGAACAAGAAGGATGTAATTTGGCCATTGAGTGCATGAGGGCTACTATTGTGTACTGGCTACTCTTCAATTCCATTTGCCTGTTCTTCCTCAGCAACCCTGCAAACTGTTCTCAAGTCCAACCCAATTTCCTTTTGAAAACATTGACCATAAGACCATAAGATATGGGAGCAGAAGTAGGCCCATTGAGTCTGCTCCATCATTCAATCATGGGCTGATCTAATTCTTCCATTTATCCCCACTCCCCTGCTTTCTCCTCATAGCCTTTGATGCCCTGGCTAATCAAGAGGCTATCTCTCTCTCCCTTAAATGCACCTAATGACTTGACCTCCACAGCTGCTCGTGGCAACAAATACCACACATTTATCACCCCCTGACTAAAGTAGTTTCTCCACATCACTGTTCTAAATGGATATCTTTCAATCCTGAAGTTGTGCCTTCCTGTCCTAGACTCTCCCACCATGGGAAATAACTTTGCCATACCTAAGCTGTTCAGGTCTTTTAACATTCGGAATGTTTCTATGAAATCCCCCCTCATTCTCCTGAGCTCCAGGGAATACAGCCCAAGAGCTGCCAGACATTCCTCATACGGTAACCCTTTCAAGTCAAGTTGCTTTATTGTCATTTCAACCATAACTGCTGGTATAGTATACAGTAAAAATGAAACAATGTTCCTCCAGGACCATGGTGTTACACGAAACAACACAAAACTACATTACACTTCAGACCTACATGGGACTACATAAAGTGCACAAAACAGTACAATAATTAATAAACAAGACAATGGATACAGCAAGGAGCAAATTACAATATGATAATAAATGATGTAAATGTAAACAATGTTTTAGCAGGAATTGAGAAAGAAAAGTGAGTGGAGTGGTTTTCAGTGAGTGGTGTGTGTGTGTGTGTGTGTGTGTGTGTGTGTGTGTGTGTGTGTGTGTGTGTGTGTGTGTGTGTGTGTGTGTGTGTGTGTGTGTGTGTGTGTGTGTGTGTGTGTGTGTGTGTGTGTGTGTGTGTGTGTGTGTGTCCAGACTCTGAGTTTTGAGGAGTCTGATGGCTTGGAGGAAAAACTGTTTCATAGTCTGGTCGTGAGATCCCGAATGCTTCGGTAGCTTTTGCCAGACGACAGGAGCGAGAAGAGTTTGTGTGACGGGTGCGTGGGGTCCTTCATAATGTGGTTAGCTTTGCGGATGCTGCGTGTGGTGTAAATGTCTGTAATGGCGGGAAGAGAGACCCCGATAATCTTCTCAGCTGACCTCACTATCTGCTGCGGGGTCTTGCAATCCAAGACAATGTAATTTCATAACCGGGCAGCGATGCAGCTGCTCAGGATGCTCTCGATACAACCTCTGTAGAATGTGATGAAGATGGGGGGTGGGAGATGGACTTTCCTCAGCCTTCGCAGAAAGTAGAAATGCTGATGGGCTTTCTTGGCTATGGAGCTGGTGTTGAGGGACCAGGTGAGATTCTCTGCCAAGTGAACACCAAGAAATTTGGTGCGCTTAACGATCTCTATGGAGGAGCCATCGATGTTCAGCAGAGAGTGGTCGCTCCGTGCTCTCCTGAAGTCAACAACCATCTCTTTTGTTTTGTTCACATTCAGAGACAGGTTGTTGGCTCTGCACCAGTCCGTTAGCCGCTGCATCTCCTCTCTGTATGCTGACTTGTCATTCTTGCAGATGAGACCCACCACAGTCATGTCATTGGCGAACTTGATGATGTGATTTGAGCTGTGTATTGCTCCACAGCTGTGGGTCAGCAGAGTGAACAGCAGTGGACTGAGCACACAGCCCTGGGGGGGTCCCCATGCTCAGTGTGATGGTGTTGGAGATGCTGCTCCTGATCTGGACTGACTGAGGTCTCCCAGTCAGGAAGTCTAGAATCCAGTTGCAGAGGGAGGTGTTCAGGCCCAGTAGGCTCAGCTTTCCAATCAGGTGCTGAGGAATGATTCTGTTGATTGCTGAACTGAAATCTATGAACAGCATTCGAATGTACGTGTCTTTTTTGTCCAGGTTGGTGAGTTCCAGGTGGAGGGTGGTGGCAATGGCGTCATCTGTTGAGCGGTTGGTATGATACGCAAACTGCAGTGGGTCCAGTGAGGGGGGCAGCAGGGTCTTTATGTGCTCCATGACGAGGCTCTTGAAACACTTCATGATGATGAATGTGAGTGCAATGGGATTGTAGTCGTTGAGACAGGACACTAAAGACTTTGTTGGCACGGGGACAATGGTGGTGGTCTTGAAGCATGTTGGAATAACGGCGCTGCTCAGGAAGATGTTGAAGGTGTCAATGAGAACATCTACCAGCTGGTCTACACATCCTCTGAGAACTCTGCCAGTAATATTGTCTGGTTCAGCAGCCTTCCGTGGGTTGACCCTGCATAGAGTTTTCATTTCTGGAATCATTCTCATGAATCTTCTCTGAACCCTCTCCAATGTCAGTATGTCCTTTCTAAAATAAGGAGCCCAAAACTGCACACAATACTCCAAGTTTGGTCTCACGAGTGCCTTATAGAGCCTCAACATCACATCCCTGATCTAGGAGTGAATGGCAACATTATATTCATCTTCTGCTCCATCAACTCAACCTGGAAGTTAACCTTTAGGGTATCCTGCACAAGGACTCCCAAGTCCCTTTGCATCTCTGCATTTTGAATTCTCTCCCCATCTAAATAATAGTCCACCCATTTATTTCTTCCACCAAAGTGCATAACCATACACTTTCCAATATGGTATTTAATTTGCCACTTATTTGCCTATACTCCTAAACTATCTAAGTCTCTCTGCAGGCTCTCTGGTTCCTTATAATTATACAGCCCATTAACAATGAATTCCAGATCATCTTATTGGAAGTAAAGTATGATAAGGTAGCTGTGGCCTTGGAATTGTCCTTAACCAATGGTATGATGTGGTTGAGACCTTCCTGTTCATAGGTGTGAACATCACCAACAATTTGTCCTTGTACAACCACATTTATACTATGGTCAAGAAGTCATACTACTGCCTCTATTTCCACAGAATGCAAACTAAGTTTTGTTTATATCTTGTGATTCTGACCAATTTATTACAGTTGCACCATGTAAACCATCCTGTCTGAATGCATCACAGTTTGATATGGCAACAACTCTGGCCAATACCACAAAAGATTGCAGAGAGTTGTGAATATAGCCTACTCTACAATGCAAATCAACTCCCCTCCACTGACTATCTCTCCAGCTCCCAGCCCTTCAGTGAAACAGCCAACATAATGAAGGATCCACCCCGCTTGGGGGATTCTCTCTCCTCCCCTCTCCCACTGGGCAGAAGATAGTAAAGCTTCTGAGCATGTACCACTAGGCTCAAGGACAGCTTCTATCCTATTGTTATCAGACTTGTGGTGAAACTATCATACACTAATAGATGAACTCTTGATCTGTCAATTGACTTCATCATGCCCTGGGATTTTAATTGCCTGCAAACATTATTTTTACTGTATCTTGGTGACTATGATAATAATAAACCAATTGCCAATGTACACTCAGTGGCCACAATCTTAGGTATACCTGCACATCTGCTCATTAATGCAAATATCTAATCAGTCAGTCATGTGGCAGTAACTCATAAAAGCATAAAGACATAGCAAAGAGGTTTATCTGTTGCTCAAGCCAAGCAGCAGAATGGGTAAGAAATGTGACTTAAGTGACTTTGACCATAGAATGATCAGGCATATTGACTCCCAAATTCCCTTCCCCACATAAAAAACAGGAAGACCAGATGAAAGAACACAGAATATAAAAACTATAAGTCTGTAAAAAAAAAAGTCTACAGTCCAAGTCCACATCCAAAGTGCAGAAAAATCTGGCCAACACTCTCTGAGTGCAGTGCCTGGCTGTCCACTCTCCAGTACAGAGCAACCTACCAATAGGCAAGAAGCTGGCATTCATTCTCTGCACTCGCTTCAATGCTTCAATTGCCTTCATTGCTCGGCAAACAATGGAAGTTATAATTGGTGAAATGGAGCCAAACATTGGCTTGCACCCTGTCCAGTAGCCTTCTTGCCACAAGATTCATTCACGCTGCTTCTGCCTCCCAAAATCCTCTTGGAGGCTGCAGACTACAGATTAGACCATAATGCATTCTGAAAAGGTATCTGATATTGTATCAATTTTCAACTAAATGAATTGACCTCAGCTAACTGTTTTTAATTGCTTTCCAATGTTCTGCATTGTATTTTCTTAGACATAAAGGTGAAAAAGTTTAAGGGAAACATGAGCAGAAACTTTTTCACTCAGAGGGTTATAAGAGTATGGAATGAGCTGCCAGCACAAGTATTGCATGTAAGCTCAATTTCAATGTTTAAGAGATGTTTGGTTAGGTATGTGAGGCTATGGCCCAAGGGCAGGTTGATAGGAATAGGCAGTTTAAGTGGTTTGGCATGGACTAGATGAGCTGAAAGGTCCACTTCTGTACCGTATTTTCCCGTGACTCTATGATTTTATGAATTTTTGTTCAGAATTGTTAATTGTTGGATTTATTTTAATTACTTTAAAAGTTTTTAAAATTCTCTGAGTGTCTAAGACTTCCATAAAGATTCACGGGTTTTGCCTATGGCTTACCCAATTGACTACATTGTTCTCTGCACTTTCAAAGGAGTGTTTGTTCTGGAATCTTGCCTCAGGGTTCACAAACTTCTGCTCACACACAAGACTTCAACACTGAGATCTGGACTTGCACTGCTGCTGAAAGTTGACTTTGAGAGATCTACAGGTGGTAAATGTTTACTTATTGATAAATTAGTGTTGAGCTCGGTGAGATGGGTATAAAGATTTGGGTCAATGAAGCATTTCCATTTCTGTGAAGTTATCTCTGAAGCTTCTCAACAAAACTCACTCAGGTGTAATTCCCTGACTTCCCTGCACAACATTTGTTAAATGGTCTTTCCTGCTCTCCTTGTTCTGGTGATAATTATTTAGTCTGTTCACATGTTCACATTTATTTAAGTTTGAATATTGATGCTTGCGAGAATTGTTGATTACTCTTGGCTGATTGCACTATTACCTTCTAAATTGTTGGTTGCTGTTGAATTTTATGTTATGGTATTGTCCAGTCTTTTATGCTTGACAATAAACCACAATCAATTCTGCTATGTTTCACATAGTGGCAATAAAGTGATTCTGGTACCTTGCCACCAGCCAAGCAGAAAGACATGGGTGCAGTGATACACTTATCACCACAAGAATTGCTGCTAGATAAACAACGGCGACCCTGAAGAAACTGAAACTCAGTTTAAGATACAAATGTTGTCACAAACCTGGTTCCATATAATTTCTGGTTGGTGCTGCTGTATTACCAAATTCCTCAAAAAATCAAAATCAGAAGTACAATTGTTGATTGTTGTGACTGGATCTAAGACACCAGAGAGAAACTAAAGCTAGTGATAGAGAAATCTTTATTTATTGAACTCAAAAGTACATCACATTTTTATACCCTTAAGATCAATAGGTGATTCAATACAATTTCAATAGTTGCAATGGCATTGTTCACATCAATACTTCAGGTTGAAATACTTTCACAGCAACAGTGGGAGACAACTCTGAATGTTCAAATAACTTCACTGGGTCACTTCCCTGATCATACTTATAATGGTGCAAATTACTTAAACCCATAGATGCCTGGATTGATACAAGCCAATTAATAAAACCTAGTCTTATTACTTGGCTGATGAATGTGCAATCTCATAGACTGTGGGCCAGCCTGTGCTTTTAACTTCAATTTACTGCTTGCAATTTACAAGAGAAACTGAGGACTGGTTCTTGCATGAATTTATATCAGCTATATTCACGTAACTCCAGAATTTTCCCTAACATATCTTCCAGGAATGTCAAATTTTGAGGAGGATCTAATTAAGTAAGGCAGCAAAAATGTCCTTCACTTTGGATCCCTTCCCCATTTACTACCCTATCATGCCCTTATGTGCATCTACACCTTCAGTATCATCCCTAACTAGTCAATAAACTGTTCCAAAAATTTGATCACATCTTCTTCTTGGATACTCTTGTCCTCTCAATATCAACCGGTCTTTAAAATGTAGCTTTTACATTCATGTGCTTGTTGTCTCCTTCCCTTATGACTCAATGCAGTTTACATATCCTTATCTTCACCCCTCAATATCTGATAGCTAAAACTCAGCAGCGTCTAACAGTAGCTACTCTGTATTCAGAGGCACCAGCAGGTAACTTTGCTCAGGATTATAGGCAATAGTTCACCCTCTATGCCATGAGTATATGGACCTACAGGAGAGTTTGCAGTGGTCGTTATTTAAATGGCTGCAAGGGCCTCACCCCACTGGCACCCCTTCCTGAAATGTCTCTTCAATCGCTGGCCCAACAACTGAAAGGGCCCAGCTCATTCGTGTCCACTCCCATTCCAGCATTCCATGGCTGCCTTCAGACACTTTGTGCAATTTCTTCTCTTTTTCGGTTTACTTGATGTCTCTGCCATAACTCTGATCCCTTCCCGTATATTTTCCCAATATCTTTATATCCTGACCATAAGACATAAGAGCAGAATTAGGCCATTCAGCCCATTGAGTCTGGCCCACCATTCCATATCCTTTGATGCCCTGACCAATCAGAAAACTAACAACTACCACTTTAACTATACCCATGGACTTGGCCTCCACCACATTCTGTGGCTGGGCATTCCAGAGATTCACTACTTTCTGGCTAAAATTGTTCCTTACCTCTGTTTTAAAAGGTCACTCCTCAATTTCCAGGCAGTGCCCTCTAGTTCTGATACCCTCCATCATAGGAACCATCCTGTCCATATCCACCTTATCTAGTCCTTTCAACATTTGGTAGGTTTCAATGCGATCCCCTACATTTTCCTAATCATCTACATTGCAAAACCAGCCTTCATTACGAAGTACAGTTACCATTATACTTTACACTTTATTTGTGGCTTGCTGACACACTCTGTGTCTTCTGCATTTGTGTTTCCATTCCTTTTCATCCACAGTTCCACTTTCATCGATGGTGGTCCGCTGTGAAGCAGCAGGCTTGTGTTCATCACTTTGACACTCTGTAATGACATTAGGTGGACTCGATCCCTTCTCCTGTCCGTGAGGGTGAAAGTAAGGTGAGTCATACTGCTTAATACGAGTCCAGTGTTTCCACTGGCTGCCTTGCTGTGTCTGTGCACAAACACAGGTGTCATCTCTCTGGAGCAACACTCATGGTCCTATCCACCTGGGGGTGAACCCTGGCTTTTCAGGTAGCTCTGCATAGTATATTGCTCCCTGAACCACTGATATTAGCATTTCCTAGTTACTCTCACCTTCCTCTAGTCACTACCTCACTTGCCCCTTAAAGATATGATATCTCTCTTCGTTACTGGCATTCCCGCAAGTTGCTCATGTACCATCCTGTACTCCATGGGCCATACTGCTCCTACCAGCACATGTATTGTATGTCTTCTGGGTGCATCTAGTGAATTTCAATCAATTCTTCAAGCTTGCACCAGAATTCTGAATTCCCACAAGTAATGTGAATCGAGGGCAAAATGCTCGGCTTCTCCCAGGGGTAAAGGATCTGTGGACGGTGATAAATCAGGCTGGCTGAGATTGTCAGGATTCTCATCCTGCTATTGTCTGATTTCAATAGATGCCATCCAAACAGATATACCTGGGTATAAACTCTCCTTAAATACTTGCATACCAATTCCCATGTTAAGCAAAGTATAAGGGAGGGATAAAAGTTAAACAGTACATACTTAAAACCACGGAGTATATGCTCTGCAATCTTCTATTTAGACAATGGACAATAGGTGCAGAAGTAGACCATTCGGCCCTTCGAGCCTGCACCGCCATTCTGAGATCATGGCTGATCATCTACTATCAATACCCGGTTCCTGCCTTGTCCCCATATCCCTTGATTCCCCTATCCATAAGATACCTATCTAGCTCCTTCTTGAAAGCATCCAGAGAATTGGCCTCCACTGCCTTCCGAGGCAGTGCATTCCAGACCCCCACAACTCTCTGGGAGAAGAAGTTTTTCCTTAACTCTGTCCTAAATGACCTACCCCTTATTCTCAAACCATGCCCTCTGGTACTGGACTCTCCCAGCATCTGGAACATTTTTCCTGCCTCTATCTTGTCCAATCCCTTAATAATCTTATATGTTGCAATCAGATCCCCTCTCAATCTCCTTAATTCCAGCGTGTACAAGCCCAGTCTCTCTAACCTCTCTGCGTAAGACAGTCCAGAATCCCAGGAATTAACCTCGTGAATCTATGCTGCACTTCCTCTACAGCCAGGATGTCCTTCCTTAACCCTGGAGACCAAAACTGTACACATTACTCCAGGTGTGGTCTCACCAGGGCCCTGTACAAATGCAAAAGGATTTCCTTGCTCTTGTATTCAATTCCCTTTGTAATAAAGGCCAACATTCCATTAGCCTTCTTCACTGCCTGCTGCACTTGCTCATTCATCTTCAGTGACTGATGAACAAGGACTCCTAGATCTCTTTGTATTTCTCCCTTAGCTAACTCTATACCATTCAGATAATAATCTGCCTTCCTGTTCTTACTCCCAAAGTGGATAACCTCACACTTATTCACATTAAACGTCATCTGCCAAGTATCTGCCCACTCACTCAGCCTATCCAAGTCACCCTGAATTCTCCTAACATCCTCATCACATGTCACACTGCCACCCAGCTTAGTATCATCAGTAAACTTGCTGATGCTATTCTCAATGCCTCCATCTAAATCGTTGATGTAAATCATAAACAGCTGTGGTCCCAATACCGAGCCCTGTGGCACCCCACTAGTCACCGCCTGCCATTCCGAGAAACACCCATTCACCGTTACCCTTTGCTTTCTATCTGCCAACCAGTTTTCTATCCATGTCAATATCTTCCCCCCAATGCCATGAGCTCTGATTTTACCCACCAATCTCCTATGTGGGACCTTATCAAAAGCCTTCAGAAAATCGAGGTACACTACATCCACTGGATCTCCCTTGTCTAACTTCCTGGTTACATCCTCAAAAAACTCCAATAGATTAGTCAAGCGTGATTTGCCCTTGGTAAATCCATGCTGGCTCGGCCCAATCCTATCACTGCTATCTAGATATGCCACTATTTCATCTATAATAATGGACTCTAGGATCTTCCCCACTACTGATGTTAGGCTGACAGGATGATAGTTCTCTGTTTTCTCCCTCCCTCCTTTCTTAAAAAGTGGCATAACATTAGTCATTCTCCAATCCTCAGGAAATGATCCTGAATCTAAGGAACATTGGAAAATGATTACCAATGCATCCGCAATTTCCAGGGCCACCTCCTTTAGTACCCTAGGATGCAGACCATCTGGACCTGGGTATTTGTCAGCCTTCAGTCCCATCAGTCTACTCATCACCGTTTCCTTCCTAATGTCAATCTGTTTCATTTCCTCTGTTACCCTATGTCCTTGGCCCATCCATACATCTGGGAGATTGCTTGTGTCTTCCCTAGTGAAAACAGATCTAAAGTACTTATTAAATTCTTCTGCCATTTCTCTGTTTCCCATAACAAATTCACCCAATTCATTCTTCAAGGGCCCAACATTGTTCTTAACTATCTTCTTTCTCTTCACATACCTAAAAAAGCTTTTGCTATCTTCCTTTATATTCCTGGCTAGCTTGCGTTCGTACCTCATTTTTCCTCCCCGTATTGCCTTTTTAGTTAAGTTCTGTTGTTCCTTAAAAATTTCCCAATCATCTGTCCTCCCACTCACCTGAGCTCTGTCATACTTCCTTTTTTTTAATGCTATGCAATCTCTGACTTCCTTTGTCAACCACTGTGGCCCCTTTCCCCCCTTTGAATCCTTCCTACTCCGGGGGATGAACTGATTTTTCACCTTGTGCATTATTCCCAAGAATACCTGCCATTGCTGTTCCACTGTCTTTTCCGCTAGGATATCCGTCCAGTTAACTTTGGCCAGCTCCTCCCTCATGGTTCCATAGTCTCCTTTGTTCAACTGCAACACTGACACCTCCGATCTGCCCTTATCCTTCTCAAATTGCAGATAAAAACTTATCATATTATGGTCACTACCTCCTAATGGCTCCTTTACTTCAAGATCGCTTATCAAATCCTGTTCATTACACAAGACTAAATCCAGAATAGCCTTGTCCCTGGTCGGCTCTCGTACAAGCTGTTCCAAGAATGCATCCCGTAGGCACTCTACAAACTCCCTATCCTGGGGTCCAGCTCCAACCTGATTCTCCCAGTTCACCTGCACGTTGAAATCCCCCATAACTACTGCGACATTACCTTTGCCACATGCCAATGTTAACTCCCTATTCAACTTGCACCCAATATCCATGCTACTGTTTGGTGGCCTGTAGACAACACCCATTAGGGTCTTTTTGCCCTTACTGTTCCTCAGTCCTATCCACACAGACTCTACTTCTCCTGATCCTATGTCCCCCCTTGCAAAGGACTGAATCTCATTCCTCACCAACAGGGCCACCCCACCCCCTCTTCCCACATTTCTGTCCCTACGATAGCACGTATACCCTTGTACATTCATTTCCCAGGTCTGATCTCCCTGCAGCCATGTCTCCGTTATCCCAACAACATCATAGTTACCCATTCGCACCTGAGCTTCAAGCTCATCCGCCTTATTTCTGACACTTCGTGCATTCAGATATAGAATTTTTAGCCCATTTCTCCTCTCTCTGTTTAAATCGCTGCCTATTGTGCTTAACCCAGCTCCCCGAACTCCCTTCAGGCTATACACCCCTTGAATTTTGTTGTCCTTTCTAAATTTACTTATTCTTTCAGCACATTTAACTCCATGTTCCGTCAGACCATCCCTCAGTACATGTGTCCTCCTTATCACTTGTTCCGCCTTTCTTGTGGTCCATTTTGTATTTCCTTCCATATACCCCAAAGCTTTCTGTGTTTTTAAGAATGTCTAAAACAACACTCACAGTTCCCCCAAATGAGTATACAAATACCCCACTTACATTCTGGAAGGTCAGTAACCAGCTTTAGCTCCTGATGGCCCTGTCTCACTAAGCTACCCAAAACTGTCTGATAGCTGGTCACTTACATAAACTTACATGCACAGACACACCACACTGCTTTTATATCCTCCAGTTTGGCTTGTCAGGAAGGTAGAGGAAGCTGAGTAGTGGAGATGATAACAGATAACTTTAATACTAGACAGCAAAATAACAAGCCACGATGAGCCACAGGCAAATACAGAGCAAAAGCTAAGCACAACAGGCAACTAGTTGAGGTTGGCTGGTTCGATGAGTGAACAAGTACTCTGGATGTGAACTCAGGTTAAGTAGGCTGCAGGCATTGTCTAGAACAAGCAGTAAGTCAATCTATTATCTGGATTGAGATAGGAGCAAGCATGACAGGATCAAAGCCCACCCATGGCTAACACGCGACAGCCCAGGATGATCTGGATCAATAAGCAGTGGATTGAAGATGTAACTGGATGGCACCCAAGACTTCTCTAGGCCATATACTTCCCAGTCGACTAGATAATGCACACTCCATCTGCAGCAAAGTGAATCCAGCAACCAGTAAACAGGATCACCACCCTAGGCTCTGGAGCTGCAGATTTAGGCAGGTAGAGTGGATCATAGACAAACAGGCTTGAGGCAGGATAGTCCTGAGGGTCAGTGACAGCTGGAGACAGTAAGAGACTGGATTGATGTGATGGGTAATCTTGAAGCAACCAATGAACTGTGGGGAGAGCTTGCAGGAGTTGGCGTGTAGAAGATATCTCGAGTGGACAGCCAGACATGTTTTCCAGGCCAGGATAGACTGATTGGGCAGTGACAACATTTGGCCTGATGGCAGGAAGCCTTCCATGCCCTCCTCCAAGATTTCCGGCAGCAGCAAACCAAGGCTGTGGTGGAGGGGTTCTGCAGCATGGGCTCTTCCCCAGGGACCATTGGGGTTGGTAGGCATGAAGTACTTCAAAGAGTGAGAAACCCGTGGCAGAGGAGGTGTGTAGATTGTTGTGGGACAGTTCGGCCAGAACAGATACTTCCATGTGGAAGGTTCAGAGGCAGCAAAGTATCACAGAAACTCCTCTGCTTGTAGATTGGCTCTTTCTGACCAGGTGTTTGTCTGCGGATGATAGCCAGCAGACAAACTCGCTGAGGTGCAGACGAGGGAGCAGAAGGGTTCCAGAAGCAGGAGATGAACTATGAGCCCTGGACTGACACAATGTCCTGAGGGAAACCATGGAGACGAGTTACATTTTGGGGACCCAAGCCCACTGTTTCAGCAGCTGATGGAAGCTTGGGGAAGGCAATGAAGTGGGCAGTTTTGGAGAACCAGACCACCACTGTCATAATCACTGTAGCCCCATTGGCTGGAGGAATTGGAGCGGATGCACTGAGGGCAGGCAGTGATGGACTGATGCACATCTGCAATCATGGTGGGCCACCAGAACTGGAGACACAGAAAATCCAGAATCTGTCATGCACCTGGATGGCCGGAGAGTGGTGTGGAGTGGGCCCAGTGGAGTTCGTCACAGAGCACAACAGTACATGTGGTCATCAAGCGTGTTGACCCAAGTAGGCTCAGGCTATAGGGCCTAGCGAATCTGATTCTTAGGGGACCAGATGATTGGGGCGAGGAGCCAGGACCGAAGGGCTCAACATCGGTCTCCACTTCAGCTAGGTTGATCTACTGTGACAGGGCGTCTGCCTTTGTCTTGTTGGAACTGGGTCAGTAGGAGATGAAGTTGAATCGTTCGAGCAAGAAGGGTCGGTGAGCCTGACATGGATTGAGATGGAAGGTTTGTTGTATGGATATGAGATTCTCATTGTAAGTCCAGATCAGGAAGAGCTCAGTATTTCCCATCAGCCAATGTCTCCATTCCTCCAAGGCCCATTTAATAGCAAGAATCTCACTGTCTCCTACTCCATAATGGCACTGTATATACATGAGAAGGTACAAGGCTGTGTCTTCCAGTCCTGTCTCACTGGGAGAGGATGGCCCTGGCGCCCACATCAAATGCATCCACTTGTACCACAAAGAGTCCAAAAGGGTTTGGATGGCGGAGATTGGGAGCAGTGAAGGAGCATCTCTTGAGTTCCTTTGAAGGACGGTTCTTGATAGCAGACCAGGTAATTCAAGAGGTTTGTGACTTGGTGAGAGGAGTGGCGATTTGGCTGCAGTTTTTGCTGAAATGGCAATAGAAATTGGAGAAACACAAGAAGTTCTGTAGTTGTAGGGAATGTAATCAGGGCCTTTCAATGACAGTGTTCACTTTCTCTGGGTCTGGAGTTATGCCTTGGGTTGAAAGGATATAATGCAGAAAGGAAATGATGGAGGTGTGAAACCAGCATTTTTCTAACTTGTAGTACAGTTGTTTTTTTAAGGAAGATGTTGAAGAATGAACAGACGTGACAGTTGTGGTCTTGGGAGTCATTGAAGAAGTTGGGGATATCGTCGAGGTGAACAAACACATTCCTGTGTAGCATGTCTCTGAGAAACCTGTTAATGAAGGCATGAAAAATGGCTGGACTGTTAGAAAGCTGGAAAGATATCACCAAGCAATCTTCTAATCATCCCCCTGGCAGATGCATATCTAGTTTTCAGAAAATTTGTACCCCGTGAAGGGTTTTGAATGTATTCTCCATCAAGGGGAGAGAATAACTGTTCTTAATAGTGATTCTGTTGTGTCCATGATAGTCAATGCAGAGACAAAGTAAAATCCTGCACTGGCTGGGGACTGGGATGGGTGAATGAAGCTGTGCTGTAGTGCTTCGGCAATGTAGTTATACATGGCTTGTATCTCCAAAGGAGAGAAGGAGGACAGACAGCTTCGGGGTGGGGAGGGGTGCCTGGGAGAATGTCACAGGAGTTTGATGAAGTCAAGAGTTTCCTCCATCTCACAAATCTATGTAGTGAAGTCATCTGAAGTTGCTAGCAGATGGTCCAGCAGGTGGGTCCCCAACTCAGCTGTAAACCGGATGACTAAGCAAAGTGAGGTTCATGAGTGGAGAGCTAGGAACAATCCAGGATGAGAAGACTGTTGAGAGAGTCAATCAGGAGAAATTGGATGGACTTGCATTGCTCTCCGATGCTCAGTTGTACAGACCATTTGCACGCTCAGACTGTCCCAGATCCCAAGGGACATCTGTCAATGGCCTTGATGTTGAAGGGGTGAAAGGTAGGCTTAGTAGGTTGTCTGAGCAGCACACACAGAATTCAATCCAGAAAGCTGGCTGCTGAACCAGAATCCATCAAAGCCTCCAGTATGTGTAGAGCTGACAGAGAACAGGGGAGGACAGAGAGAGCGAGATTGGCTGTGGTGCTGTGAAAGGGCTGGTGAGAAATCACCAGATAAGAGGACACTAATCTTTACCTGGAGTTGCTGTTTTCTGCACTTGATGGGTTGGTGATTGACTGCTCCACAGTAGGTGCACAAGTTGTTTCTCCACCAAGGTTCACACTCTTGCAGAGTTAAGGGAGCTCTCCCTAACTACATGGGTTTTTGAGGCATTGCTGATGACGATCCTGCAGTCTGAAATGGTTCTTGGAATAGAACAAGGGATCTGGCTGATGACCTGGTGGTTCATTCCATAAGATGCTTGTCAATTTGGAGAGCCAGAGTGATGATACTTTTGAGGTCAGTGGGCATATCACAGGTAGACAGCTTGTTTTTCAAGAGCTCTGATGGTAATGGCCCAGTAACATTTCCACATTCCAGCTGCACTCCGCCACAAGGGTCCTGACTTCCATCCTGTAGTCCAACACAGAGTGTGAGCCTGGATGAAGGCAAAATTTCCATTCCTCCTTTCCACTTGTCAGATGTCAGCAATGAAGTTCTTGTATTTGTTACAAATGGAGGTTATATTGTCCCATTTAGTAGTGGCCAGGTCAGAGTTTGCCCAGTCAAGGGAGAGTCGAGGAAGGCAATCCTGGTCTGGTACACTTGCAGCTGGAGCTGGAGCTGAAAGTGTAAGACACACTGAGACAGGAAGTTGCAGCATCAGACTGAGAATCCATTGAAGCGTTCCGTATGGGAATCCAGATCTCAGAGGGAGGAGATTGACTGGTGCGGAATTGCTGCAATAAGACAGTGAGTTGGAAGAGAGTGGTGAACAGATGGCCCATCGTTTCCTGCTGCTTTTGGATCAGGTACTCCTGTTGGCAGGTAACTTTCTTTAGGTGAACATACTCTACTAGATCAATCAATGGCAACTCATGCTGTCAGGGAATGTAAGGAAGGCTTGTCACAAAAGCAGAGCAGTGGAGACGACTTAGCAGTAACTTTAATACTAGATAGCAAAATAACAAGCCACAAGGGGAATGAACGTGGACTGTGGATGAGAACTGAGGTTAAATAGGCTGCAGGTAATGAGTCTGGAACATGTGACAGGCAAGTCCTTCTTGCTTGGTGGAGACAGGGAGATGCCTGCAGGAGCAGATCTGCCACAAATCTCTGCCATGTTCTTTGATATTTTGCGATCCCATGGTTATTGTCTTGAACAGATCTAAGAGTAGTTGCTACTCTTAAAAATTCTCACACCCTTTTATATATTTCCATATAAAAATATACAGATGTATCCTGGAAAATCCCCTAAATGTTGTGACTGTGATCGAAGTCACCCAAGAGTCACCAATGCTGGTATTATAGAAGCCTTTATTTATCAAAACAAGCAGGCATTCTTCTAGAGGCACTCTTGGTAAACTCACACAAATGCAAAAGTACGCTACATCTTTGTACTCTGACGATCAACTAGTGATTCAATGCAGTTTCAATAGCTACATTGGCATTGTTTACTTCAATATTTTGGGTTGGTAATGCTTCCTTTGAATTGCATACATACATTGAGAAACACCTCTGAGTGTTCAAACACATTTGCAGGAACTCTTCCTTGAGCTTTACAATGGTACAACTTATTTAAACTCACAGTTGCCTAGATTGGTGTAGGCCAATTAACACAACCCCATTGTCTTAATATTTGGCTGATGCATTTGTAATATTTTAGTCTATGGCTCAGCCTTGTGCTTTTAACTTCAATTTACAATAAAAGCTGAAGACTGTTTCTTGTTTGAATTAATATCTGCTATATTCACATAACTCCAGAATACTCCAACTATAGCAGCACTTTTACCCTGAACAACATGAGCCTGGTTCAGCCCTAATTCAGGAATTGAGGACATAAGTATAGCTCAGGTTCTAGCACATTACTGAGGAAGCCTGCCCTTCTGGGAATGAGATATTTGAGGAATATAAAAATATAAAACACAATTTTATGTGTCCTCTCCAGTGAATATGGCACCATTTGAAGGACAGCAAAGGAGCTTTTCTGATATTCTCATAAGTGTTTATCTCTCAGAAAGTCTCACTTAAGCAGTTAATTTGGTCTATCATGTCATTGCTATCTGTCATGCTGTGAGCGGGTTGGCTCCTAGGTTTCTTTAAATTAAAATAATGACCACACTTCAGAAAGTGATTTATTGGCTATGAAGCCTTGAGATGTTGAGAGGTTCGGAAAGGTGTTGCATTAAAACAAGTTATTTTTTCTTTCAGAATCCAAAATCCATTGAAGATCAAAAGGTAAAAAGAAGAGAGATGAGCTAGCTGCTCAAATGGCATTGCAGGATATAAAATAGCTAAGTGACCGTACTGTGCATCTTATGTTTTTCCACTCACATTTCTGTCTTTCTTTATCTCTTATTCTGAATCTCATCAGGTTTCACCAAACCTCTAGCTTGGTGGAAGTCTAGGGTCAGTGGACTTTGATTCTAAGATTGTCTATCTTCACTTTAGTTCTTGAGCATATCACCTAGGTGACACTTCACTTGTGGTCCAAGGAAGTGCTACACTGTTGCAAGAGCTGCTTTCCGGGTGAAATGTTAAACTGGGTACCCTTTCAACTTAAATTGAGGAAGGAGTCTTCTTTGTCCTGGGTCATGCTTATCCCTTAGTAAGGAAAAAACAGATACCCAGGCTATTTATCTTACTGATATTCATGGAATCTGTATTTATCATCTACCCCAAACTACAATGTCTGCAACTGAATGGTACGTTATAGACTTTGAAATACTTTCCATGATCATTTAATGTCGTTTTTGTTTACATCAGTTGCTCTCATGTTGCTTTCTGCTGAAAATCTAACATGATAATATTTGTCTTAAAGTTCTACATTTTGATCCCGAAGACCTTGCATGGAGTGAATGTTGTCCATCTTTATTTTTGTTGTGTTTTCCACCTATCATGTGTCTTACAGCTAGAGATTTTTTAATGAAAAAATTGAATATCTCCTTTTTTCCACTGGCTATCTCTGAGCTTCCAGGACATCAGATATCAAGAATCCATGTGCAATTTGTAACCTAAGAGGGCACAGCATTTGTGTTTAGCAAGAACTAGGATGTTCATGCTATCTGGCCCATCTACTAGCAGTTATCCAGAGGATTTTGGTGCTTGGATCCATGGTATGTTGTCCCAGTCACATTCATTTCACTTAGAATCTTTGTCTAACATCCTTTTATCCATTTGTATTATTGTGTTGCATGCAGTGCCAAACCTACACCACTCAGAGCAGAGATAATTGGGTAAATCTTCTGTGATCCAGATTGGCCATCGTCTTAATTGCTATTCTAGCTTAAATGAGCAAGTGATTTTATACACAAAATTTATGCATCCACGTAATGCATTTCTAGAGAAATTATTCTGTTTTTATTTAAAGAGTTACTTGACTTTCTGTTTCTTCCTTTCCTTAGAATCTGCGTGAATTCATTTTGTTTGCTCCTTTATATAGTTTGAGGGAACGAATGATTCATGTTACTTCCAAATTATTTATTGTCACAGAGCTATCAATTAAATGCCTTAAAGTTAACTGATCTATCATATGATTACTGTTAGTGATGATTAACTCCTGATAATCCTCTGCGATGATAGCTAGGAAAACATTGATCCATAGGCCCTTAATTAGAGTCTGTTAATTTAAATTGATCGAAAATCAAGACTAGAACTACCCTGATCAGTGCTCTCATTAGTTTCTGCTCCCTTTGGAAGCCTACGAGTAGAAAACAGAAAGAGTAAGTGCTACTGACCTTATAGGGAGGTTCACTCCCAGATAAGCTCAACTTCTTTTATGCACACATTGAGAGAAAGAGTAAAACTACACCCTGTGTGAATCCCTGCAACATCTGGTAACCCTGCGATCTCCGTCTTACAGGCTGACGTCAGAGCACCTTGCAAGAGGGGAACCCTCACAAGGTGTCAGGCCAGAATAGTGTACCTGGTATGCCACTGAAAATCTGTGCCAACTGCAAAGCACTTTCAAGGACATCTTCAATCTCTCAGTGCTGCAATCGAAAGTTCCCACCTGTTTCAAAAGGGTGACAATCATACCAGTGCCCAAGAAGAGCAGGTGAGCTACCTTAAAGACTATCATCCAGTTGCACTCACATCTACTGTGATGAAGTTATTTGAGAGTTTGGTCATAGTTAGAATCAACTTCTGCCTAAGCAATAACCTAGATGCACTACAATTCGCCTATCGTCTCAATACGTCTACAGCGGATATAATATCACTGGCTTTCCACTCAGCTTTGGATCACTAGGACAACAGCAATACCTACAATAAATCAGGCTGCTCTTTATTGATTACAGCTTAGTGTTCGTACCATCAGACCCTCAGTACTAATCAATAAGCTCCAAAGCCTGGGCCTCTGTACCTCCTTCTGCATCTAGATCCTTGATGTTCTCACCGGGACCCCACAGTATGAATCAGAAATAAAATCTCCTCTTCACAGAGAATCAACTCTGGTGCACCTCAGGGAAGTGTGCTTAACCCAAAGTTCTACTCTCTCTACACCCATAACTGCGTGGCTAGGCATAGCTCAAACACCATCTTTAATTCTGTCAATGACACAACTATTGTTGGCAGAATTTCAGATGGTGACCAGGAGTACAGTAGCAAGGTAGATCAGCTGGTTGAGTGCTGTCACAACAACTTTGCACTCAGCGTGAATAAGACTGAGGAATTGATTGTGGACTTCAGGAAGGGGAAGCTGAGGGAACACAGACTAGTTCTCATCAAGGGATCAGCAATGGAAAGGGTGGGCACTTTCACATAGCTGGGTGTCAAAATCTCTGAAGATCTATTCTGGATCTATTGATTCAATTACAAAGAATGTACAACAGCAACTATCTTTCATTAGGAGTTTGAGGAAACTTGGTATGTCACCAAAGACTCTCACAGTTTCTACAGCTGTGCTGCAGGGAGCGTTCTGACTGGGGCATCACCATTGATATGAAGGAGCCACTGCACAGAACTGCAAAAGGCTGCAGGAGTTGCAAGCTCAGCCAGGTGCATCATGGGTACTAGCCTCCCCAGCATTGAGGGCATCTTCAAAAGGCAATACCTCTAAAAGGCTACATCCATCATTAAGGACCCCCATCACCTAAGAGTAACCTTTTCTTAACGCTACCATCAAAGAGAGGGTACAAGAGTCTGAAGACTAATGCTCAATGTTTTAGGAACAGCTTCTTCCCCTCTTTCACCAAATTTCTGAATAGGCAATGAGCCCGTGTACACTACCTCACTATTTTTTTCTATTTTGCTCTCATTTTGCACTACTTATTTAACTTATGATATATATATAAATATCTTCTATTTATTTTTTTGTTTTTTTAGATGAATGATTCAATGGCATTTGTTCATTTAGCTGGAAGAGATGGTTGGGGAGGGAGCTCTATTAGTTTTACATCTGGAAATAATTCTGACCAATCAGCTGATTGACAAGTATATTAAGGCTAGGCATTCGACACCCCACAATTAAGAGCACACTGATGATGTCTCCGTGTACAGTGATGAAACTTTTGCAAGCAAATTGCCAAGATCGGAGAACAACTCAACCCAACCAGACTTACTTCTCCTAGTCAACTGACACAAATGACTTAAGCCATCTTATCCAGTTCCAAGAATACTCCCTGTCAGTGTATCACAGTGAGATGTGAGTGAGACCTTTGAAGGAGCTTCAAGTTAATAATTTGCCAGTCACAAGTATGATTGAATCAGATCTTTCAATCCAGCTTCAAGTATCTTCCCTGCCTGTTGATTACATGAACTTACGATCAAGCTTTAATGATAATCATGCCGTTTATCAATCAGGCAGTAGGTGCAGAATAATGAAGAATACTACTTACCTTGAAGCTTTCCTGCCACTATGAATGCTGCCTTTTAGTTGGTAGTTGATATTTGTGAGCCTTGTTGTCAAACCAGCCTAAGACTTTTTTTCTTATAAATCGATCAGCATATTAAACCTGACAGTGTTTCATCTCTTCATATGATAAAAGTTATAATGTTCCATTTGGAATTAAAAAAAGATTTTCCATAAAGCCATGTGACTGAATGTAATTAATTAAAAAACACACTTTCTGATAAGTATAGGTAAATAGCAAACTCTAAAGATTATCCTTATTTGACATGTACATCAAAACATAGAAATACATGACATGCACCGTTTCCATCAAATCAAATCAATGAGGATTGTGCTAGGAGCTGTGGCATAAAAATGGCATGCCCAAAACTTTGTAACCCTAACCTGCACGTCTTTGGAATGTGTGAGGAAGCCATAGCACTCGGAGGAAACCCGTACAGTCATGGGAAGAACATACAAACTCCTTATAGACAGTGGAGGAAATTGAACCCCAATCTTTGGGTAAGGTGGCAGCTCTCTTGGTCCCACTAACCCACCAATCTACCCCTCTGCACCCCCACCACCACTACTTTATCATTTCCTGTCAGAGTAATCTTACATACAGATACTTTTGCCTATCGCCACTTTATCGACATAAAATCAATCTATGTATATAAGCCATCTTTTGAGGTATTGTATTTATGGTGTTTTTTAAACAATTGTATTTTTATCATATTGTGGGTTTTTTTTGTGTGCTGCATCTGATCCAGAGTAACAATTATTCCATTTTTCTTTACACTTCTGTACTAGAAATGGCATTAAACCATCTTGAATCTTGAGTCAGTAATTACTGTCCCTGTAAAGCAATTATGCTAACCACTACTTTCCAATATTGCCATAGGTTTGACACAAGTTTATAGAAGTCCTGACATTGCTGATAGACACAAGCAAGAAGCCATTATACTGTACTGCTGGACTCCATATAAAGTTCAACAGAATAGCATGAACTTACTGGGGTAATGGAAATGATTGGAACAAAACATTGCATTAATTTACTTTACAATTGACTAATGGATATTAGCTCAGATCCCTTAAGCAATAGGTGAGCAATAATGTTTCATTTCTATTTGTCAATTAACTTGTACATCAACTTAAATGAAAATATAATTCAAACTAACATAAAGAGAATTTATTGAGGCCAAATTGAAAATGTGTGGGAGTATAAAATAGGATGCAGTAAATCAGTGATTAATTTTACTAACCTTCCTGGATTTTCTGTCTTTTGAAGTTAGTCAGGTAATACCTGTACCAACCAACATAACCTCAATGCTAGTTTTATCCTCAGACCCTTGTCAGTACCTCCAGTTGAACTCTGTCTTGTTGTGTGTTCTCCCCCTAGCCCTCATTCTGTGGTTTTGTATTGCCATGTGCTCTTGTCCCTGCTCCTGCTCTACTCCGGCCCCTGTATCACTGATTACTCTGCCTCTCACCTGTTTCCCATTATTACCTGTTTTGCTGCTACTTCTATCTCATTGTGCTCCACCTATCATCTGCCTCCTGTTTATTGTTCAGTGTATTCTAGTCCTGTGTTTTCACCTGCTGGTTGCCAGATTGTGCCAGTGAATTTTCCTGAGCCTTTCCAGCATTTGTATCTGAATGCTGTCTGTGTGAATATTGACTCTTCCTGTTTCCAGATTCTGGTTTTTAGATTTCTCTGGATTTTTTTAATCTCAGCCTGAACTTTGTTGCCCCTCCGGATTTGCCACTCAATAAATCACAGTGCGCACAGTACTTGGTCTGCGATTGGGTCCCAGCTTTGGCGCCCGACAACCCTGAAACCAGAAAATACCTGGTTGCCTGCATTACAGCTTGTAATGATGGTTAGATTTGATATTGCAGAAATGCATTTCTTGAAACCTTTGCCTCTATCTACTTTTAATTTCTGAGTGACTGCTCTGTTTTGACTTTTTGAATACTTTTGTACATTGCACAAAAAACTCACAGAAAGCATAAAATCTATATATTGGACAATTAATTTACCAGAACAAATTCATTTCTCCCAAGAGGCTGAGTAAATTGATGTTATAGCAAATATCTGAGGAAACATTAACACATTTAAAAAGGTAGAAGATATCAAGCAGAATAACTCCTGGAATTAGATTATCTTGAAAAGGAGGGGGTGATTCTCATTTTTTAATGGGAAAACAAATAATTAGGTTTCAACTATTTCTAGCAGTATATATGAAGATTAAAAACAGGCTAGTTTTTTATTTATAATAGTTAACTAAAAAGTTGCCAAATCACAGCATTGAATAGAAAATAGAGATGCAGGAGCAGGTGTTACGTTAAAGCTACTGTACAATGGAAGCTGGTGCACCCTGTTGTGATTCCAGTTGACCACATCTGCAGCAAGTGTTGGCTACTTAAGGAAATCAGAGTCAAAGTTGATAACCTATAATCTGAGCTTCAAAAACTGTGATGCATTAAGGAGGGGAAGAGTTACTTGGACACTGTGTTTCAGGAGGGAGTCACTCCCATTGGATTAACTACTTCAAATTTAGTCTATAGCCAGGGTAAAAAGACCCTGATGGGAGTTACATACAGGCTTCCAAACAGTAGCCAGGATGTGGGCTACAAATTTCAATGGGAGGTAGAAAAGGCATATGAAAAGGACAGTGTTATGAAGATGATGGAGGATTTAAATTTTCAGTTAGATTGGGAAAGTCAAATTGGTGCTGGATCTGAAAAGAATTAACTTCTCTAGTGCCAATGAGATGATTTTTTTAGAGCAGCTTGTGATTGAGGGAAAAGTCAATTCTGGATTGGGTGTTGAGTAATAAACTAAAGTGATTAGGGAGCTTCTTAAGGAAAAGGAACCCTTTGAAGGCAGTGATCATAATATAGAATTCACCCTGCGGTTTGAGAGGGAGAAGCTTAATCAGATGCATCAGTATTACAGTGGAGGCAGGAGCTGGCTAAAGCTGATTGAAAGAGGGCACTAGCAGGAAGATAGTGGAGCAGAAATAACTGGAGTTTCTGGGAGCAATTCAGAAGATGCAGGATCATTCATCATAAAGAAGATGCAGTAATTTAAAAGGAGGTTAAGTCAACCACGTCTGACAACAGAAGTTAAATACGGCATAATGGTAAAAAGAGGGCATGCAATATTGCACCAATCAGTGGGAAACAAGAGGATTAGAAAGCTTTTAAAAACAAACAGAAGGCCAATAAGTAAGCAATAAAGAGGGAAAAGATGAAATATGAGGGTAAGCTAGTCAACAATATAAAAGAGGATAAAGGAAGTTTTTTCAGATAAGTGAAATCCAAAATCAAGGCAAGAGTGGAATCAGACCACGGGAAAATGATGCTGGAGAGGTAGTAACGGGGACAAATAAATGGCAGGCAAAGTGACCTGACAAAGTATTTTGCATCAGTCTAAGCTGTGGGATGCACGAGAAGTATGCCATTTGTTCGCAAGTGTCAGGGAGCTGAAGGGAGTATAGTCACTATTATTAAGGAGAAGGTGCCTCAGAAGTTGAAGTAGATAAGTCATCTGGACTAGATTGTCTTCACCCCAGTGTTCTGATAAAGGTAGCTGAAGAGATTGTGCAGACATCAGTAGAGATCTTTCAAAAACATAAGAATCTGAAATGGTTTCAGAGCATTGGAAAATTACAAATGTTACTCCACTCTTTCAGAAGGGAGGGAGGCACAGGGAAGGAAATTATTGACTAGTATGCCTGACTTCAGTGGTTGGCAAGATGTTAAGACTCCATTTGTAAGGATTAGGTTTCAATGTACCTGAAGGTACACGATCAAATAGCCCAAACTCAACATGGTTTCCTTAAAGGGAAATCTTGCCTGACAAGTCTGTTGTAGTTCTTTGAGGAAGTAATAGGCAGGATAAACAAAAGTGAGTCAGTGCATGCCATTTTCAAAAGGACTTAGACAAGGTGCTACATATGAGATTGTGAAACAAGATAAGAGCCCATGGTATTACAGGAAAGATACTAACATGGACAAAAGATTGCCTAATTTACAAAGATAATGATTGGGAATAAAAGGGTACTATTTCTGGTTGGCTGCTTGTGGCTAGTGGTGTTTTGCAGGGGTCAAAATTGGGTCTGCTACTTTTCACATATATTAATGATCTGGATGGTGGAATTGAAAGCTTTGTGGTCATGTTTTCAGACAATACCAAGACTGGGCAAAGGAGTGACAGACAGTAAGCTGTAGAGAAGTGTATGGTCATTATTTTTGCAGCAAAATGAAGGCATAAACTATTTTCCAAACAGGGATCAAAATCATAAATTGGAAGGGCTGAGGGATTTGGGAGTCTCCTAAGGCAGGATTTCAGAAAGGTTAACTTGGAGGTTGAATTGGTAACAAGAAAGGCAAATGCAATTTTAGTCTTCATTTTGAGAGGACAAGAATAGCATTTGGAATCATATCATTTGGATTGAAGTGGATGAACTCATGGAGAAATTAGAGCTTTGTCAGTATGATGTTGTGGGCATCACTGAGTCATGGCTGAAAGAAGGTCATAGTTGGGAGTTTAACATCAAAGGATATACTTTGTATCAAAAGGATAGGCAGGAAGGCATAGGCGGTGGTGGTGTGGATCTGTTGGTAAGAGATGGAATTTGTTGAATGCCTATCAGATGGTTTTTTAAAGCAGCTTGTGCTTGAGCCTACTTGAGGAAAGGCTATCTTAGATTGGGTGTTGTGTAATAACTCAGATCATATTAAGGAGCTTAATGTAAAGGAGGCAGTGGTCATAATATGAGTTTGAGAGGGAGAAGCATAACTCACATGTATCTGTATCGCAATGGAATGAAGGGAACTACAGAGACATGTGAGAGGAGCTTGTTCAGGTGGATTGGAGGAGGATACTGGCAGGGATGATGGCAAAGCAGAGGTGGCTGAAGTCTCTGGGAATAGTTCACAGGACATTGATAGGATGCAAAACTGGGCTGAGAAGTGGCAGATGGAGTTCAACCCAGATAAATGTGAAGTGGTTCATTTTGGTAGGTTAAATATGATAGCAGAATATAGCAATGATGGTAAGACTCTTGGCAGTGTGGAGGATCAGAGGGATCTTGTGGTCCGAATACATAGGACACTCAAAGCAGCTGTGCAGGTTGATTCTGTGGTTAAGAAAGCATACAGTGCATTGGCCTTCATCAACAGTGGGACTGAGTTCAAGAGCTGAGAGATAATGTTACAGCTATATAGGACTCTAGTCAGACCCCACTTGGAGTACTGTGCTCAGTTCTGATCGCTTCACTACAGGATGTGGAAGACATAGAAAGGGTGCAGAGGAGATTTACAAGGACGTTGCCTGGATTGGGGAGCATGTCTTATGAGAGTAGGTTGAGTGAACCTGGCCTTTTCTCCTTGGAGCGGTGAAGGATGAGAGGTGACCTGATAGAGGTGTATAAGATAATGAGAGGCATTAATTGTGTGGATAGTCAGAAGCTTTTTCATGAGTCTGAAATGGCTAACATGAGAGGGCACAGTTTTAAGGCGCTTGGAAGCAAGTACAGAGGAGATGTCAGTTGTAAGTTTTTTACGCAGAGAGTGGTGAGTGCGTGGAATGGGCTGCCAGCAACGGTGGTGGAGGTGGATCCAATAGAGTCTTTTAAGAGACTCTTGGATAGGTACATGGAGCTTAGAAAAATAGAGGGCTATGGGTAACCATAGGTAATTTTTAAAGTAAGTACATGTTTGACCCAGTATTGTGGGCTGAAGGGCTTGTTTTGTGCTGTAGGTTTTCTATGTTTCTAAATCTGTTATAAGTCTTCAGGACCTAACAAACAGGGTGGACAAAGGAGAGACAGTGGATGTCATTTATTTCAATTTTCTGAAGGTGTTTGATAATGTGCCACAGATCAGGCTGCTTAACAGGATAAAATCCTATGGTGTTACTGGAAAGGTACTGGCATGGACAGCAGAATGGGTGACAAGCAGGAGGCAGTGAGTGGGAATAAAAGGGACCTTTTCTGGTTGGCTCCCAGTGACTAGTAGTGTTTCTCAGGGGACAGTATTAAGACCATTGCTTGTCACATTGTTTATCAATAGATTCAATAATGGAATTGATGGCTTTGTGGCAAAGTTTGCGGATAATACGAAGATAGGTGGAGGGGTAGGTAGTGCTGAGGAAGCAATGCGATTGCAGCAGGACTTAGACAACTTGGAAGAATGGGCAAAAATGTGGCAGATGGAATACAGTGTTGTGGAATGAAAAATAATGCATGTCGGTAAAAACAATAGTGTGGACTATTATCTAAATGGGGTGAAAGTTCAAACTTGAGGGTGCAGAGGGACTTAGGAGTCCTCATGCAAGATTCCCAGAAGGTTAATTTACTGGTTGAGTCTGTGGTAAAGAAGGCAAATGCAACATCGGACTTTATAAGACACTAGTCAGGCTACACATAGGGTATTGTCAACAGTTTTGGGCCCCAGATCTCAGAAAGGATGTGTCATCATTGGAGAGAGTCCAGAAGAGGTTCACAAGGATGATTCTGGGAATGAGGAGTGTTTGGCAGCCTTGGGCCTGTACTGTCTGGACTTTAGAAGAATATGGGAGATCTCATTGAAACCTACAGAATGTTGAAAGGACTGGATAGAGTGGATGTGAAGAGGATGTTTCCTCTGGGGGGTATCCACAACTAAAGTGCACAGCCTCAAAATTGAGGGGCAACCTTTTACAACCCAGGTAAAGGGGAATTGTTTTAGTCAGAGAGTAATAAATCTGTGGAATACTCTGCACCAGACTGTGGAGGAGGCTAAGTCTGTGCATACTGTATATTTAAGGCAGAAGTTGATTGTTTCCTTATCGGTCAGGACATCAAAGGATATGGAGAGAATGCAGGTGTATGGGGTTGAGTGGGGTCTGGGGTCAGCAATGGTGGAGCAGACTCAATGGATTGAATGGTCTAATTCTGCTTCTCTGTCTTAATGGTCTTATAAAAGAAGGCTTTGGAAGATATTGATCAAATTTCATTTTGAATATTGTGTGCAGATTTGGGAATTGTGTCTTAAAAAAAGGATGTGCTAGCTTCAGAGAGAGTGCAGAGACGGAATGATCCTAGGAATGAAAAAGTTGGGGTTTTCGAAGAACAAAAGGGATCTCATTGAAACCTAACAAATTTTCAAAGGCTTGGATAGAGTGGATGTTGTGAGGACATTTCCAGTAGTGGGAGAGCAAAGGACCTGAGAATACAAGAACAGAGGTGAGGAACAATTTCTTCAGGCAGGGGTGGTGCATCTATGGACTTCTTTGCCACAGATGACCATGGAGGATTTGATAGGCTGAATGAGCTGAACCTGCACCTATGTCTTATGGTCTTAGGCATTTTCATTGTCAGAACCAATAACGTGTTAATAATTGGGGGCTATAAAAGCAAAACAGGACACAACCTTGCTCTGCTCCCCCTTCCCTCACTGATGCTTCAATTCATACTTAATATGCTGCATAGAGATAGTTCTGGGTAATATGGCCAATATATCTATGTAATTTGAACTGGAGGTCTGTTCATGACTAATAACATTTCATCAGTCTGAAATATTAATCTTTTTTTCTCTGACCTTTTCAGTGAATTTAGTGAATGAGGAGAAAAAAATGAACATTGATTTAATTAAAGGATCCGAGCATCCCTGGGAGTTGGTGTCAATTTATTTTGAAAACCTTTCCAGTTATTTAGAGTTCAACACTGCAGAAAATTTTAGACCAGAAAAAGAAAAGTATGTGCACATTGTCTCTCTTTCTGTATTGTCGAGAGAAGCAATGCATAGGAGTAGAGAAGGCCTGATGGCTGGAGCTCAGAACGGAGCATAACAGGAATCTTTGTTTCTCACCTTCTAGAGCCTAATGATAAGGAACTGGAGAACTTGCCAGTTGTTTCAACTTCATTTAGCAGCACTGTGTAGTAACAACCTTGGATAAAATTCTACCACATTAATCAAACAAGACTTCACTAACAGAAAACAAAGATGACAGACTCTTTCTTTAGAAGTGGCCTTTCTAACTGAATAACCCCAACTTACTGATGATAAACTAATGAGGAGCTAAATTATGTGGGCAGTAAAACTACAGCAGCCCCTATCCTGTCAGTTCTCTAACAAACTGGTAAGGCTTGCATTGCTCCAAGGAGGGAAAATCCAATCTTACAGACTTGCATGTTTCCCACAAGTGTGTAATACAATTAATCGTATGCTTCTGGTCTTGGGAGTTCCATATGACAAATTGCTTAACATAATTTATAAAAAAGATTTTAATACCCTTTAATTCTACAGAAAAACCAAGAGAAATGTATCAGGTATTAGAGATGGCAGATTAAGTCAGTCAGGAGTCCCACAGCTGTTCTTTTGAGCGAGTATTATAACTATTAGAGAGAAACTTATAAAGTTTGTAATTCAGTGATCAGTCTTCACTGTTGTTGTTTCTGATATGCATTAAATTGCCCTAAACCTAAATGGCCAAATTAGCCTCAATCTGGTGGATATCCTGAGCAGGTTAAGTAGCAGCTGTATAAAGTGCAATAGAATTAACAATAATCAGATGAAAAATTATTGAGTTGTAATTTTAACTCTATGTTTCTCTCCATAGAATATTTCCTGATCTGCTAAATATTTACAGTACATTCAATTGTGTTGCACAAGAGATATGGGAATCAGATGTGAGTGTACATAGGATGTGCAGAGAGGGAATAAGCTTCCTCAATAGCACTGAATAACACTGTTTCAAGGGACTTGGAGCTTCACGTCAGTGAATTCAGATTTTTTGCAGCTTGCTGGAGCAAGTGCAGGTGCCTGCTGCACATGGCAACCACACAAAATCAATAGATGTCAAAATTGTCAACACCTTTATCTTCTTTGTCTCAGGAGCAATACATTTCTACTAGAGACAATTGCACCATCTGCTTGGTTACACACACTTGCATAAAGTAGTATCCAGTTACATGAATTTTATCACTGATAAGACCTTCAGACAATGAACACAGTGCTGGTTAGCCTTGGTAAAGGAGATATCAGTTGTACAATGGTGACAATCAAGGCTCTGCCTGATCACCCATAAATATGGGTGAGACAGTGTCCAGTAGAGCTGCTGCTCACAGCTCCAGAAATCTGGTTCAATGGTTCAATGCTGCATCAAATTCTTTCACTGTGAACTAGTAAGAATCAGCTCAGAGCCCTTAAGCAATAGATGAAGAATAATATTTCAGTTCTATTTGTAAATTAACTTCTACAGCCACATAATAGAAAATTCAGCTTCAAACCAACATGAAGAGAATTTATTGGAGTCATTTTGAAATTGCGCATGAATAAATCGATTTAACTAACCTTCCTGATTTTTCCTGTGGACTTTGCACATTCTTCCTGTGAGCGTGTGGGGTTCTTCTGTGTGCATGAGTTTCCTCCTTCAACAAAAGTCATCCAACTAACTGACCACTGTAAGTTAGCCTTGGTGTTCTGGTGAGTGGTAGAAACTGGTAGAGGGGGAGTTGATGGGAATGTGGAGGAGTATACAACAAAAATAGTAATGATGGGTATTTGATGATAGGTGTAGACTGAGCGGACAAAAGCTGACCAATACTGTGCTGAAAATGCACCTCAGATGCCATACAGCTCTCGATGTGACCTCAAGAAACTACAGAGAGTTGCGGACACAGCTCAGCACATCACAGAAACTAACTTCCCCTCTACAGACTTTCACTGCCTTATTAAAGCAATCAGCACAACCAATTACCCCACCCACCCAAAACACTCTCTCTTCTCCCCTCTCCCAGCAGGTAAAAGGTACAATACCCTGAAAACCCTCACAGGGGTCTGTGTCGGGCCCAATTCTTTTGACGTTATATGTCAATGATTTGAATGATGAAATTGATGGTTTTGTTACAAAATTCACAGATGAGCTTAAGGTAGGTAGAAGGGCAAGTAGTTTTGAGGAAGTAGAGAGGCTACTGAAAGTCTTAGACAGATTTTGAGAATGGGCAAATAAATGACAGATGCAATACAGTGTTAGGAAGTATATGGTGATGCACTTTGGTAGAAGAAATGAAGGGGTTGACTTTTTTTTCTAAATGGAGAGAAAACTCAAAAAAGCTGAGGTGCAAAGGAACTTGGGAGTCCTTGTGTAGAATTCCCTAATGGTTAATTTGCATGTTAAGTCTGTGGTGAGGAAGGCAAAATGCAATGTTAGCATTCATTTCATGAGGACTAGAATATGAAAGCAAGGATGTAATGTTAAAACTTTATAAAGCAGTGGTGAGGCCTCACTTGGAGTATTGTGAGCAGGTTTGGGCCCCTTATCTTAGAAAGAATATCCTGAAGCTGGAGAGGTTTCAAAGGGGGTTCACAAAAGTGATTCTGAGATTGAATGATGTCAAATGAAGAGCATTTCATGGCTCTGGACCTGTATTCACTAGAATTCAGAAGAATGAAGAACCTCATTGAAACCTACCAAATGGTGAAAGACCTTGATAGAGTGGATATGGAATGTGGAGAGGATGGTTCCTGTGGTGGACAATACTACAACATAGTCTCAGAATAGAGGGGCATCTTTTAGAGCGTATATGAGGAAGTATTTCTTTAGCCAGAGATTGGTGAATCTGTAGAATTCTTTGCCACTGGCAGCTTATAGCGGCTAAGCCTTTATGTATATTTAAGGCAGAGATTCTTGATTGGTCGGGGCATGAAGGGATATGCGGAGAAGGCAGGAGATTGGGACTGAGGGGAAAATTGGATCAGCCAAGATGACATGGTGGAATAGACTCAATGGGCCAAATGGCCTAGTTCTGCTCCTGTATCTTGTATCTTACCTTAGAATATGTACCACCAGGCACAAAGACAGCTTCTGTCCCACTGTAATCAGGATCTTGAATGGATCTCTTGTATGATAAGATGGACTCTAGACCACACAACCTACCTTGCTGTGATCTCTCACTTTATTATTCACTTGTACTGCAAGTTCTCCGTAGCTTCTACCATAACACTTACAAGGATGTTGCCTTGATTGGGGAGTTTGCCTTAGTGAATAGGTTGAGTGAACTTGGCCTTTTCTCCTTGGAGCAACGGAGGATGAGAGGTGACCTGATAGAGGTGTAAAAGATGATGAGAGGCATTGATTGTGTGGATAGTCAGAGGCTTTTTCCTAGGGCTGAAATGGCTAACATGAGAGGGCATAGTTTTAAGGTGCTTGGAAGTAGGTACAGAGGAGATGTTAGGGGTAAGTTTTTTACGCAGAGAGTGGTGAGTGCATGGAATGGGCTGTCGGTGATGTTGATGGAGGCGGATACAATTGGGTCTTTTAAGAGACTCCTGGATAAGTACATGGATCTTAGAAAAATAGAGGGCTATGGGTAACCCTAGGTAATTTCTAAAGTAAATACATGTTCGGCACAGCATTGTGGGCTGAAGGGCCTGTATAGTGCCGTAGGTTTTCTATGTTTCTATTTTTCATAATGTAGTACATGTAACAGTAGCAAACTGATACCAATAGTACAGATCAGTAGGTATCATTATTACCTCTACTGCCAGGGTCTCTGGCTTCTCCTTGCTGTGTTGTGTACTGTGCAAATGAGCAGCTGTGAATCAGGGCTTCCCTAAGCCAAATAAATGGTGAAAAACTGAGAGTGGATAACATGATGAGAACAAGGCACAAGTATGTAGGAAAGGACAGGAGCTTGATGCCGGCCATGAAAATGAAGCGCTGTAGATGGTTGGTAGGGATGCCTAGGTTTAGTTCATCATGGTATGGACCCCCAAATCCTAAGCACTTACTATTGTGGCACAATTGAGAGCAACCTGACTGGCTGCACCACTGCCTGGTATGGGAACTGTACTTCCCTCAATCACAGGACTCTGCAGAGAGTGGTATGGACAGCCCAGCGCATCTGTAGATGTGAACTTCCCACTATTTAGGACATTTACAAAGACAGGTGTGTAAAAAGGGGCCAAAGGATCATTGGGGACCCAAGTCAACGCAACCACAGACTGTTCTAGCTGCTACCATCTGGGAAATGGTATCGCAGCATAAAAGCCAGGACCAACAAGCTCCAGGAAAGCTTCCACCAGGCCATCAGACTGATTAACTCAAGCTGACACAATTATATTTCTATGTTATATTCATTATCCTGTTGTACATACTATTTATTATAAATTACTATAAATTGCAGATTGTACATTTAGAGGGACATGTAAAGATTTTTACTCCCCATATATATGAAGGATGTAAGTAATAAAGTCAATTCAACTCAAGGTTCTCTCAGGCTGCAAAGAAATACTAAAGCTTTTTTACCCCCGCTCTCCTATCAGTGGCAGAAGAAGGGATGAGGATAGAAAGGAAGGAAAAAGTACGTCCATAAAGTGAATTGACATTTGGAATGATATATAGAAGAAACATGTTCCTCTGGCAGACTCTTGTTGCTGCAGATTCCAACATCTGCAGTTTCATGTGTCTCCATGTTTACAGTATTATTGCATATCATCCCCAAAATCTGCCTTAAATATTCTTATATGTTAATTCTTGACTGTTGCCCATGGTTGGGTTTCATCCTCCTTCCTTTAATTCATAATTAGATCTATCTGCATGGTTAAATTCAGGCTTTGTAGCAGACAGCAAATGCATTTGAGCTTTAGTGAAGCTTAAATGTAAGCTTTAAAATGTAAGACATTTTAAATTATGTCCAAGCATTCAAAGTCCTTATTCAAAATGTGTACAGCTTCTCTGACACAATGAGGGATGTGTTCTTACATGCTGCAACATATATTTAATTTGAACAGAATATAAGCCTCAAGAAAGAGCACAGAAGCAGTCATGCATAAATTTTTATTTGCAGATTACCAGCTGCCTTGAAACACCAGTAAACAAGTCTAGCTTTCTTTTAGGTTTGAAGAAGAGAGGCTAGAGAGGAAGGCTTTTGCCCTTTCCAGTATTGAAGAAGCACCTCAGCCTAAAACATCAATAGTTTATTCTTCTCCACAGTTGCTACCTGATTTACTGAGTTCCTCCGGAATTTTATGTGTGTGGCTCAAGATTTCCAGCATCTGCTGAATCCCTGTGTTTATGTGGTCATATATATATGTCAAGACCATCACAGGAAATTAGGTATACAAAAGTAATTAGCTAATATGTTGTAGCAAATGTTTGTGTGCCTACTAAAAGAAAGAGCACAGATAATTTCTTTATATCAGAAAAGCAATGTCTGAATTTGAATAATTCCAAAGAAGAGCCTGGAATCATCATGCAATTAAGTTCAGAAAACTCCTTAAGATATCCATTATTGATATTATTAATGACTTTTTGCATTCATTGTAATCCTCAATACATTTGGTGACAAGAGTGCGTAGAGGAGTTAGATATGCCAACTAGTGGAATGGTGCCGCAGCAACAACCTGACACTCAACGTCAGTAAGACAAAAGAACTGATTGTGGACTTCAGGAAGGGTAAGACTGAGGAACACATACCAATCCTCATTGGGGAATCAGAAGTGAAGACAGTGAGCAGCTTCAAGTTCCTGGGTGTCAAGATCTCTGAGGATCTAATCTGGTCTCAACATATCGATGTAGTCATAAAGAAGGCAAGACTGCGGCTATACTTTATTAGGAGTTTGAAGAGATTTGGCATGTCAACAAATACACTCAAAAACTTCTTTAGTTGTACCATGGAGAGCATTCTGACAGGCTGCATCACTGTCTGGTATGGAGGGGCTACTGCACAGGACCGAAAGAAGCTGCAGAAGGTTGCAAATCTAGTCAGCTCCATCTTGGGTACTAGCCTACAAAGTACCCAGGACATCTTTAGGGAACAGTGTCTTAGAAAGGCAGTGTCCATTATTAAGGACCTCCAGCACCCAGGGCATTCCCTTTTCTCACTGTCACCATCAGGTAGGAGATACAGAAACCTAAAGGCACACACTCAGCGATTCAGGAACAGTTTCTTCCCCTCTGCCATCCCATTCCTAAATGGACATTGAATCTTTGGGCACTACCTCACTTTTTTTAAATATGCAGTATGGCTGTTTTTGCACATTTTTTAATCTATTCAATATATGTACTTGATTTACTTGCTTATTTATTATTATTATTTTTATTTCAATTTTTTTTCTCTGCTAGATTATGTATTGCATTGAACTGCTGTTGTTAAGTTAACAAATTTCACAATACATGCCGGTGATAATAAACCTGATTCTGATTCATTCAGGAGTTTGACAAACACCAGTGTTCTGACAACCAGTAATAAAAGACCCAGCTATAAAATACTAGAACCCTGCTCAAATAACAATAGCTGGGAACCATAATTCACTTGGACAGCTGACAGCTGTCAGCATTCTTCATAACAATGGCAGGTGGCAACTCTTGATAAATTTTAAGGTCCAGTTTGCTTTTTATTTGCTAAATTCAAAACTAAACAGTGTTAGGATTGGCACTGTGAAAATTTCGAATCACTTCCTGTGTTCAACAGATTTAATTTTACAGATGTGTGCTCCTTGTTTGTCTACTGAGACATTATGAATGGAGCATTAAGGACAGATCCCCATGATTTTCAATTTATTGCTTTAGTTCAGATGTGGCCCACCTGTGATTTTCAAATTCATTCCCATGCTGTTAGGTTTGTTGAAATTTAATGAAATCAGCCTTTAAGTCTGCAGGTAGACAGTGTTGATAATTCTCAGGTAAACAAAGAACTATTTCTGGCTATGGGAAATAATAGAAGCAAAAGTGAATTTTAGAATAGTTAAAATGTTAAGGTCCCATTTCCACACCAACTGAAAATGTGGTACAGGGCTAATACTTCATAAATCTAAGCACATAGAATAAACATTTGCCAAAATGACTTGGAACTTCTAATAATTATTGTTTGTTTTCACTTTCAAAAGTTTGCACTTAGTCTGGCATTGGAGTCACCAAAGGGATCAATTTGTCTCTCCCTGGAATGTGGGCTAAGTAGTATTGAAGTATGGTATAGAATTTCTCCTTGGTTATTTTGATAGACCCCAGGATTGAGGTGTATATCTTCTTAGACGTAGGGTCTTGGTTACCAGATGAATCAAAAGATGTTCACTTATCCTATAGGAAATGTTTTTGAGAAGCCAGACATCTCATTACCTAAACCATGACGAAGGACCTAGTCTGTTTACTGTTTGGCGTTACAGAAGGTGCTTTGCTTTGTGAGCTGGCCATCATTTCTTACTTGAGGCAGTGCATTCGATGTTGAAGTGAAATTGTGCCACCCTGAAACCAGTTGTGTTTTTTCTTTGATATTTATCTGATTTTATTTGGCATTTTTAAAGTTTGCATTACTCCTCTCAGTGGGCTGTAATGGCCTGAAGTACTTTTTAGAGAATTTTTACAATTATGTCTGATGCGGGTGAAGATACATACTTAAACCCATAGCATTAAATTCATCTTAGAAGCTTTCAGTTTCTGGAGCTACCATGGCAACATAAAATACTTCACCTGTCATAAAGACAGAACTACTTAAGTTGAAGATAGTCAGCACACAGAAACTTCATTTAAGAAAATTTTAAAAAAGTAAGAGACTGCAGATGCTGGAATCTGCATCAAAAACAAATAGACTTCCTGAGAATCTCAGCATGTTCAGCATCATTTTTGAGGGAAAAGGAACTGTTGATATTTCCAATTAAGATCTTATATTAAGGCAGAGTGAAAAGGGGACATGGCCAATATAAAGAGGAGAGTGACAATGGTGATGATAGAGTCAAGTATGTGACAGGTGTCACATAGAGGCATGAAGGATGATGTGCAAAAGGATCCAGCTGGTAGAAGGGGGGAGCGTTGGAGTTAGGAGACCGAGAAAGTGGGTGAAGGATGCAAGTGAAAGAAACCAGCAGATGTAGAAATGTTGGGGAAGGAAGAATAAAGGTGCTGACAGAAGCAGGACAGTGATTGTGGGAGCATAAAGGCTACAAGTGTTGAAATAAGGTAAGGAAGACAGTTATGGAACAATTAAGGGAGATATGATATAGTTGGGATCACAGAGACATGGCTCCAGGGTGACCAAGGATGGGAGCTCAACATCTAGGGATATTCAATATTCAGGAGGGATAGACAGGAAAGAAAAGGAGGTGGGGTAGCATTGCTGGTTAGAGAGGAGATTAACGCAATAGAAAGGAAGGACATTAGCCTGGAGGATGTGGAATCGATATGGGTAGAGCTGCATAACATTAAGGGGCAGAAAATGCTGATGGGAGTTGTGTACAGGCCACCTAACAGTAGTAGTGAGGTTGGGGATGGCATTAAACAGGAAAATAGAAATGCGTGCAATAAAGGAACAGTAGTTATAATGGGTGACTTCAATCTACATATAGATTGGGTAAACCAAATTGGTAAGGGTGCTGAGGAAGAGGATTTCTTGGAATGTATGCGGGATGGTTTTCTGAACCAACATATCGAGGAACCAACTAGAGAGCAGGCCTTTCTAGATTGGATATTGAGCAATGAGGAAGGGTTAGTTAGCAATCTTGTCGTGCGAGGCCCCTTGGGTAAGAGTGACCATAATATGGTGGAATTCTTCATTAAGATGGAGAGTGACATAGTTAATTCAGAAACAAAGGTTCTGAACTTAAAGAAAGGTAACTTTGAAGGTATGAGACATGAATTAGCTAAGATAGACTGGCAAATGATACTTAAAGGGTTGACGGTGGATATGCAATGGCAAGCATTTAAAGATCACATGGATGAACTACAACAATTGTTCATCCCAGTTTGGCAAAAGAATAAACCAGGGAAGTTGGTGCACCTGTGGCTGACAAGGGAAATTAAGGATAGTATCAAGTCCAAAGAAGAAACATATAAATTAGCAAAAAAAAGCAGCACACTTGAGGACTGGGAGAAGTTCAGAGACCAGCAGAGAAGGACAAAGGGCTTAATTAGGAAAGGGAAAAAAGATTATGAGAGAAAGCTGGCAGGGAACATAAAAACTGACTGTAAAAGCTTTTATAGATATGTGAAAAGAAAAAGATTGGTCAAGACAAATGTAGGGCCCCTACAGTCAGAAACAGGTGAATTGATCATAGGGAACAAAGACATGGCAGACCAATTGAATAACTACTTTGGTTCTGTCTTCACTAAGGAAGACATAAATAATCTTTCGGAAATATTAGGGGACTGATGGTCTAGTGAGATGGAGGAACTGAGGGAAATACATGTTAGTAGGGAAGTGGTGTTAGGTAAAGTGAAGGGATTAAAGGCAGATAAATCCCCAGGGCCAGATGGTCTGCATTCCAGAGTGCTTAAGAAAGTAGCCCAAGAAATAGTGGATGCATTAGTGATAATTTTTCAAAAGTTCTTAGATTCTGGATTAGTTCCTGAGGATTGGAGGGTGGCTAATGTTACCCCACTTTTTAAAAAAGGAGGAAGTGAAAAACCGGGGAATTATAGACTGGTGAGTCTGACATCAGTGGTGGGGAAAATGCTAGAGTCGGTTATCAAAGATGTGATAACAGCACATTCAGAAAGAGGTGAAATCATCAGACAAAGTCAGCATGGATTTGTGAAAGGAAAATCATGTCTGACGAATCTTATAGAATTTTTTGAAGATGTAACTAGTAGAGTGGATGGGGAGAGCCAGTGGATGTGGTATATTTAGATTTTCAAAAGGCTTTTGACAAGGTCCCACACAGGAGATTAGTGTGCAAACTTAAAGCACATGGTATTGAGGGTATGGTATTGATGTGGATAGAGAATTGGTTGGCAGACAGGAAGCAAATAGTGGGAGTAAACGGGACCTTTTCAGAATGGCAGGCAGTGACTAGTGGGGTACCGCAAGGCTCAGTGCTGGAACCCCAGTTGTTTACAATATATATTAATGATTTAGATGAGGGAATTAAATGCAGCATCTCCAAGTTTGCGGATGACACGAAGCTGGGTGGCGGTGTTAGCTGTGAGGAGGATGCTAAGAGGATGCAGGGTGACTTGGATAGGTTAGGTGAGTGGACAAATTCATGCAGATGCAATTTAATGTGGATAAATGTGAGGTTATCCACTTTGGTGGCAAGAACAGGAAAACAGATTATTATCTGAATGGTGGCCGATTAGGAGAAGGGGAGGTGCAACGAGACCTGGGTGTCATTGTACACCAGTCATTGAAAGTGGGCATGCAGGTACAGCAGGCGGTGAAAAAGACAAATGGTATATTGGCATTCATAGCAAAAGGATTTGAGTACAGGAGCAGGGAGGTTTTACTGCAGTTGTACAAGGCCTTGGTGAGACCGCACCTAGAGTATTGTATGCAGTTTTGGTCCCCTAATCTGAGGAAAGACATTCTTGCCATAGAGGGAGTACAAAGAAGGTTCACCAGATTGATTCCTGGGATGGCAGGACTTTCATATGAAGAAAGACTGGATCGACTAGGCTTATACTCACTAGAATTTAGAAGATTGAGGGGGGATCTTTTTGAAAAGTATAAAATTCTAAAGGGTTTGGACAGGCTTGATGCAGGAAGATTGTTTCCGATGTTGGGGAAGTCCAGAACGAGGGGTCACAGTTTAAGGATAAAGGGGAAGCCTTTTAGGACCGAGATGAGGAAAAACTTCTTCACACAGAGAGTGGTGAATCTGTGGAATTCTCTGCCACAGGAAACAGTTGAGGCCGGTTCATTGGCTATATTTAAGAGGAAGTTAGATATGGCCCTTGTGGCTAAAGGGATCAGGGGGTATGGAGAGAAAGCAGGTACAGAGTTCTGAGTTGGATGATCAGCCATGATCATACTGAATGGCGGTGCAGGCTCGAAGGGCCGAAAGGCCTACTCCTGCACCTATTTTCTATGTTTCTATATGACGGGCAGGTGGATAAAATGAGGGAGGAGATCAAGTGGGTAGTAGATTAATGGAACCAGATTGAGAAGTGGTTGAAAATGAGGAGGGAGGTAGGACCATGACAGGGTGTATATGAAAAAGGCAACAGAATGGGAAGACTGGTGGTAAATTGAAAGGAGAGACTGGGGAATGTGAGGGAGTAGGAACACTGGAACTAAGCATTATCTAAAATTAGAAAATTCAATGTTCATACATTGGGTTGTAGACTACCCAGGTAGAATATATGGTGTTTTTCTTCTAGTTGTGTTGAGTCTCCTCATGCTGGAAGTGGAGAAAGCTGAGGATAGACATGTCAGTGTGGCATGTCATCTATAGCTTTGACAGACTTTTACATATGTATGATGGAGAGTATATTGACTGGTTGCATTACAGCCTGGCATAGAAGCACCAATGCCCTTACAAAGCTTTTAAAAAGTAATGGTTACAGCCCATACCATCACAGGCAAAGCCTTCCCCACCATTGAGCACATCTACATGGAGAACTGTCACAGGGAAACTGCATCCATCATTAAGGACCCTCACAATCTTGACGGCACACTCTTCTCACTGCTGTCTCAGTGAGGAAGGATGTAAAGGAGCCTCAGAACCCATACTATCAGGTTCAGGAATAGTTATTAGCCCTCAATCATTAGGCTCTTGAACCAGAGTGGATGACTTCACTCAACTTCGCTCACCCCAACATTGAACTGGACACAACCTATGGACTCATAGTCAAGGATTCTTCATCTCATGTTCTCAATATATATTGTTTATTTTTTTTAAACCTTTTTGTATTTGCACACTTTGTTGTCTTTTGCACATTGTTTGTCTGTCCATCTTCTGTGCAGTCTTGCATTGATTCTATTATGTGAATAACCGCAAGAAAATTAATCTTAGGGTTGTAAATAGTGAGATGTATGTACTTAGATAATAAATTTACTTTTAATGGGAAGAGAAGAAATGGCTTGCAAACAGGCACTAAGTAAAATCGGCACTTCTTACTGTTATCCACAATACTAATACTATTACATGTGGAAAGAACAGAGCTCGGTCCTTAAGTGGCATTTTGGTTGATAGATGAGCGATGGGTGGAGTCTGTAGGATGGTGTTTTCTGTAAATTATTTTTAAGAAGCATATTTCCTGAAGAATAAAACTGCATCTCCATCTTCCTCAAACAATCATATACCTCAAGATTTCAGGCTTCTCCCAAATAGATCATGTTTATATCTTCTCAATGGGATACAAACTCCAGAAAGCAACAAAAGTTCCTCTTTTTGGAAGAGATGGCAGTTCTGCAATTAACATTGTTGAAAAGGAAGCTTATTAGAAATAAGGAAGCTTAAAACTTATTATAAATGGGGCCTTGTGTTGGCAAAGCAACGCAAAGGAGTTGATGCTCCATTACCACATTTGGCAATGCTAATACAGGCTGCTGACAAAATCCCATTTTTGCAAACATCAGTAAATTGATTTTGTCCACACATCAATTTTATTGTTAGTTGGAAAGTACACCTAAATCTCTGTATATGCCAACTATACCTCCATAGAATTGTGAACAAAAAGTCATCAAAAGCACATAAGTACAACTACTGAAAGTAGAGAGTGAGAGGATATCAGTTCTACCATTTAAAAGAATGAATGTATATGTGTACACCACACTTCTGAATGTAATATTATGGGAACCCTTTCATAAGTACAAATGTCCATAAGTCAGGCGTCTATAACCCAAGGATAACGTGTAACAGGTTAGTGGAATTTACTAAATACAGGTAGAGAAACTGAATAATATAATCCCAGGTAGAACAGAGCAATAAGTTAAGCTTTTTTGTTCAGCAATTTTACCTCTTTAAGATTACTTCTGAGTACAATTTCAGACCCCTGGGGCTCACTATAACATTTTATCTTATCAAATGCAAGTACACTGTAAATTATAAATGCAAGTACACAGCATGCACTGGTTCCTCTTGATGCAACCTGGTTGTCATAATCTCAAAGAACTGTAAGAACTGCCAAATACCATTTCCATAGTGACTCTGTCTGATTCCATATTGTTTTCCAAATATCTTGATATGTAATGAAGTGACACTGGAAAACATGGAATGCTGCATTTCTGGGCCGTGCACATGATGATAAATTTGATGTTTATGGATGGCAATAAGAAGCATTGCTTCAAGGGACTGTGACACTGTAGGCATGAAACTTACGCTTCACTTAATTTAATGAAATTCATACTTGAAAATGACCCACTGCAGAGTTGCAATTTCCACTACCACTTGTATGTTTTCACTGGGTTTAGTATGGAACACTACTGCAATAAAGCAGCTCCCTTAAATCAAGTAATAATGAATTGATTGTCCCAAAAAAATGATGATCCTTTGCTTTAGCTTAATATAAACCATCATGTGATTTGCTGAAATTATAAAAAAGCTGAAGACTGCATAATCTATCAGTCATCGGTCAGTTTGCAAATTGCAGCACTGGGTGGATTAATTTGTTTCTCTATGAGTTTTGGTATTTTTTTGCTTATCCCCTGCAGAAGATGTGGAATAATTCACAACACCACTGGGCTCACAGAAAGCATTTACCCTCAACAAGACCACACTGAGTGCAATGAATCATACGAAAAAGTCTAATTTGTCTGAGCTTTGGATCCAGGTGCATTACTTGAGCAGCAGATTGAAACCTGTGTTCTCTATTTTTCCCTCACAAATGATTTAGATGTTTTTTTTAAGCTAGTCATCCATCAGAGGCGATGCTTTATACTAGTGTTAACTTTCTTACCCTCAATCAGCAAAATAATATGGAAGAAATGTAATTAAAATATTCTGATACAATTTTTTTCCTTGTAAATGTATTATAGTATAATTTTACTTTAAACCATAAGCAATCATGAATATATCAGACCTTTTATGCTATCAAACATTTGGGTGCACAAAATTCACTTAATTGTTAGAGACAGGAGATGTCAGAAGACCTACAGTAAATCAACAGAAAATTACTTACTGTGACAGATAGCATTGTGCGTAACTCAGAATTGAATTGATGACGTAAAGTCACTCGACAGCTGGAGAAACTGGATAGCTTTAACAAATAAGGGGAAAATCACATAATATCATTTCTAAAATAAATACTTATGGGTTTGGAAAGCTGACAATTCCATGAAATGTGATAGAATGCAAATTGTTATCTCATTGCTATTGTGTTGTTATGGACTATGCAGTGACTTGATAAAGTAGTGTATTTTTTTGGTGTAACGGTCCAATTTTTTTAACTGGACAGCGGCAGAATTATGATGTCTATAAAAACAACACAATTCACAAAGTTTTCACTTCTGAATTTGTACTTTATTCTCATTTTTATTTTTATTTGTATGGAATTTTAAAAATGCATCACTTTTTATACAGTTAGATAGATAGATAGATACTTTATTCATCCCCATGGGGAAATTCAACTTTTTTCCAATGTCCCATACACTTGTTGTAGCAAAACTAATTACATACAATACTTAACTCAGTAAAAAATATGATATGCATCTAAATCACTATCTCAAAAAGCATTAATAATAGCTTTTAAAAAGTTCTTAAGTCCTGGCGGTAGAATTGTAAAGCCTAATGGCATTGGGGAGTATTGACCTCTTCATCCTTTTTCAAAAAGTTGTCCTTTTTCAAACATAGTCATTTCCTGAATTCATATTGTTATTGTATTTTCACTGAATCTAGGTGCAACTGACAAGGACAGCCTTAATTGCCTTTGAGATGGTAAACTGTCTTCCTGGATTGCTGCAAATGATGCTGTAAAGGAATTTTGACAATTGATAATGAAGGAATAGTGACTAAGCTCTAAGTCAGAATGATGTGAATCTTGGAGGTGATGTTCCCTGATGCCCTTTTGCACGTTGGAAGTTTATCAAAGAAGCCTTGACGAATTGCAGCAGTATACCTTGTAGATGCTACACAGTGCACCATGATGTCCTGGTGGTGGACAGCAGGAGCGGCATATGCGGTAAATACTTCAACAAGATTTTTTATCAAATGCTCATTCTCTCATTCTCAGGTACATACAAATCTCAATTTTACCAATAGGGGTATTATTTGGAAACAGCTTTGTCCTATTACATACTTTCTGGTGAAAATGCTTAGATTAATACTGCTGTTTGAGCTGAATTATTAGACATGTTTACATTTCATACAACATGGAACATCGAAAACCTACAGCACAATACAGGCCCTTCAGACCACAAAGCTGTGCTGAACACATCCCTACCTTAGAACTACCTGGACTTTGCCCATAGCCCTCTATTTTTCTAAGTTCCATGTATTCTTCCAGGAGTCTCTTAAAAGACTCTACCGTTTCCGCCTCCATCACCACTGCGGGCAGCCCATTCCACACACTCACCAATCTGCGTAAAAAACTTACCCCTGACATCTCCTCTGTACCTACTTTCAAGCACCTTAAAACTGTGCCTTCTCATGCTAGCCATTTCAGCCCTGGGTAAAAGCCTCTGACTATTCACACAATCAATGCATGTCATTATCTTGTACACATTTATCAGGTCACCCCTCATCCTCCGTCGATCCAAGGTGAAAAGGCTGAGTTCACTCAACCTATTCTCATAAGGCACGCTCCCCAATCCAGGTAACATCCTTGTAAATCTCCTCTGCACCCTTTCTATGGCTTCCACATCTCTCCTGTAGTGAGGTGACCAGAACTGAGCACAGTACTCCAAGTGGGGTCTGACCAGGGTCCTATATAGCTGCAACATAAACTCTTGGCTCTTAAACTCAATCCCACAATTGATGAAGGCCAATGCACCGTATGCTTTCTTAACCACAGAGTCAACCTGTGTCGCAGCTTTGAATGTCCTCTGGACTCGGACCCCAAGATCCCTCTGACCTTTCACACTGCCAGGAGTCTTGCCATTATTGCTATATTCTGCCATCATATTTAACCTACCAAAATGAACCACTTCACACTTATCTGATTGAACTCCATCTTCCACTTCTCAGCTCAGTTTTGCATTCTATCAATGTCCCGCTGTAACCTCTGACAGCTCTCCACTCTATCCACAACACCCCCAACCTTTGTGTCATCAGAAAATTTACTATCCCATCCCTCCACTTCCTCATCCAGGTAATTTATATAAATCACAAAGAGTAGGGGTCCCAGAACAGATCCCTGAGGCACACCACTGGTCACCGGCCACCATGCAGAATATGACCCGTCTACAACCACACTTTGCCTTCTGTGGGCAAGCCAGTTCTGGATCCACAAAGCAATGTCCCCTTTGATTCCATGCCTCCTTACTTTCTCAATAAGCCTTGCATGGGGTACTTTATCAAATGTCTTGTTAAAATCCATATACACTACATCAACTGCTCTACCTTCATCAATGTGTTTAGTCACATCCTCAGAAAATTCAATCAGGCTCGTAAGGCATGACCTGCCTTTGACAAAGCCATGCTGACTATTCCAAATCATATTATGTATCTCCAAATGTTCATAAATCCTGCCTCTCAAGATCTTCTCCATCAACTTGCCAACCACTGAGGTAAGACTCACTGGTCTATAATTTCCTGGGCTATCCCTACTCCCTTTCTTGGATAAAGGAACAACATCTGCAACCCTCCAATCCTCTGGAATCTCTCTCGTCCTCATTGATGATGCAAAGATCATCGCCAGAGGCATAGCAATCTCCTCGCTTGCTTCCCACAGTAGCTGGGGTACATCCCGTCCGGTCCCGGTAACTTATCCAATTTGATGCTTTCCAAAAGCTCCAGCACATCCTTTACCTTAATATCTACATGCTCAAGCTTTTCAGTCCGCTGTAAGTCATCCCTACAATCGCCAAGATCCTTTTCCGTAGTGAATACTGAAGCAAAGTATTCATTAAGTACCTCTGCCATTTCCTCAGGCTCCATACACACTTTTCCACTGTCACACTTGATTGTTCCTATTCTCTCATGTCTTATCCTTTTGCTCTTCACATACAAGCTAATGTGTTAAAATAAAACAGTTAACCAGATTTACCCGGATATAAATTTTATTTTTCTATATGATTTGAATCATTAATTGGTCACTGCTTATATTTTATTTCATTACATAATGTCCCAGAAGACCTGACTTATGAAAATCAAAGCTTATGCAAGTTCTCCTAGATTCTGATCTCAGGGACAGTACACAAATCTCTTCATGAGATTCAATGGAGAGATCATCCATTGAAAAAGCAATTGCTCTCTCCGAATTCTCCCTCTGGTAAGGTCAAACTTTGGAATCCCAAAGCCATTTTTTGTTATTAAAGAGTCCATAGTTTTCTGGTTGAATACAGGATCAGCTCTTCCCTCCCTCCACCCATTCCACCCCATGTCACTGCTCCCGGGCTGCATTCCAATATTTGTCAAGTTGCAATCCTTATCACAGACGCTAATCTTCTCCACTCTACTTTTTTTGCAAATCAGTCCCCAAGAGCAATTGTGGCTAAATAGTTCACATTATGAATTCGGGAAATTGTTCATTTACAACCTACAGTAAATTCAATTTGTGGATAGTAACCCCCAGGAACAGAACCCTGGCATTTATGTTTGTATTTATGTGAAAAGGAAAATACAAAGCCATATATACCTCCAGTGAATTAAAAAGAGATTCTGCTATCCATAATGTATCAAAAAATTAAGTCAATGTCATTGGGTTACATGGGTCATCTAAGTTCATTAAGGTGGAAGAATTTCTGTTGTTGGCATCTGACAATTCATCAAAATGCCCAGATTTAGTTATCCCTGCACACCTTCAAAATCAAAGACAACAGTAAATTTATAAGTACAAACAGAGTATTCCACTATATTCTACCTTAAAATCCATTTTCTTGCCAGCATTTACAAGATAATAAAGAAATACAATAGAATTTAGTAAAAACTGTACATAAATAATGACTGACAAACTACCAATGTGCAAAAGAAGGCCAATTGTGCAAGTAGAAAAAAATAAATAATTCTCAGAACCTTGAAAATGAGTCTGTAGATTATGAAATCAGTCAGAGTTGAGGTGACTGAAGTTATCTACACTTGTTCAGGAGCCTGATTGTTGAGAGGCAATAACTGTCCTTGAACCTCTCCTGCACCTCCTACCCAATGATAGACGCGAGAAAAGAGCATGAGCTGTTTGGTGGTGAGTCTTGTTTGTGGCAGTACCTTGTACATGCACTCAGTGGTGGGGCGGTATTTTCCTGAGATGGACTGGGTGGGCTGTATCCACCACCTTCGACGTCTCAGTTCCTGGGTATTGGTGTTTCCATACTAGGCTGTGATGCAGCCAGATAGGACCTGCTCCATTGTGCATATAAAAAAAAGTCAATGCTTTAGATGACGTGCTGAATCTACGCAAACTTCTAAGAAAATAAAGGTGCTGTCGTGCCGTCTTTGAAATAGGATTTGCATGCTGGTCCCAGGAGAGGTTGTCATTTGATAATGCTGAGAAATTTAAAATTACTGACTCTCTCCTCCTCTGACGTGGACTGGCTCATGAACCTCTGGCATCTCAGCTCTTCGATTTTGCTGACCTTGAGTGCAAGGTTATTGTGGCACCTGTTAACCAAATATTCAATCTCCGTCCTACATGCCAATTGATCACCACCAATGATTCGACCAGCAACAGTGGTATCTTCAGCAAACTTCTTACGTATGGCATTAGAACTGTACGTAGCTGCACAGTCATCAGTATAAAGTGGGCATAGCAGAGCATTAAGTACACAGCCTTGTAATTCACCTATGCTGATGGTGATTGTGGAGGAAATGTTGTTGCCAAACTGAACTGACTGGGCTCTGCAAGTGAGGAAATGGAGGATCCAGTTGCACAGTAAGGTGTCAAGGCCCAGATCTTGGAGTTTAGTGATTAGTTTCATGGGGATGACAAAGCTGAATGATGGACTGTAATCAATGAAGAGCATCCACACGTTCCAGAGTTTTCAGGAGCTGAGTGAATGAACTTTGAAACGGCATCTGCTTTTGACCTGTTGTGACAGAGGCAAATTGGAGCTGATCCAGGTCCTCCTCAGGCAGAAGTTGTTCACCTTCATAACAAACCTTGCACTGCATCACAGTGGGTGAAAATGCTACTGGATGATATGCCCAGAGGCAGTTTATCACATTCTACTTTAGCACCAATACGATTGAAGCCTGCTTGAAACAAGTGAGTACTTCAGAGTGTCAAAATGAGGGGCTGAAGGTGCCTATAGGCACTCCAGCCAGTTAATTAGCGCAGATCTTCAGTACTTGGTCAGATATGCCGTCCGTGCTGGATGCTTTCCATGGATTCACACTCCTGAAGGATGCTCTCAGATTGGCCTCAGAGACTGAAATCACAGGGGCATTGCGGGTTGTCATGGTTTGTGAAGATGCCCCCATGTTCTATCAATCAAAGCAAGCATAAAAGGCATTGCGATTACCTGGAAGTGAAACCTTGTTGTTGTTTATGTTGTTTGGTTTTGCTTTCCAGGAGGTAATGGCATTTAAACTCTGTCATGCATGAACCTCTTGTACTTTCCTGGATCACCTGTCCTGAACATGACCGTAGCAGATGGTAAATTTCTTGGTTCACTCAGGGTTCCTGCTTGAGAAAGACTCTGAATGATTTTGTGGGGACACCCTGATCAACTAAAGGCATGTTCAACTCTGGCATATTTATTCAGGTCTTCAGATGTGTCCTTGAAAATGCCCAGTCCACTGACTCAAAGAAGATCCATAGCCACTCTTCTCCCTCCTGTGACCACCTCTTGTCCTTACCTCTGGTGCCTTGTTCTTTAGTTTCTGCCTATATGCAGGTAAGAGGAGAACAGCCAGATGATCAGATTTCACAAAATGTGGCCTAGAGATGGAATGGTAGGCATCCTTGATGATCAAACATGTTTGGTCTTCTCATGCTGATGTCATGTGGGCAGAGATTTCTTAAAGCCTGATTGAAGTTCCAGGCAAGGATGTGGAAGGCATCATGGTAGGCTGTTTCTCGTCTGTTAATCATGGCACTCAATACATTGCTTGCCAGCTCGACATCTGCCTTTGGCAGTATGTAAACTGCAGTAAGGATCACAGTGGAGAAATCGCTTGGTAAATAGAATAGTCGGCAGATGTTCCAGATCATGAGAACAAGAGTGAGACAAGACCGGAATGATTGAGCATCACAATGAGCTTATCACGAAGGAGATGCTACTGCCTCTGCCCTTTCCTGATGCCACAGTCAACTTGTGAGAAAGAAGGCTTCCTGCCATTGACTTTATTATCACCATTACTAGTTTGACCCTAAATTGCTTAGTTCTAGTGGTTTAATCCTTCTCATTAACTTCCTGTATTCACATCATCAGTTAATAAAACAATTTTCCTAAAATTTCTCTCAATGAATGGTTCCATCCCTTTGTGCAAAACTTTAAATTTTCTTATATTTCTTTAAAATGAAAAATGGCATGAAGCTTAAAGTTCTTAAAATTGGCTGAGTAGAAGCTGAATGAAGTCTCCCAGCCCATCTCTTTTACATCCGATTCCTTCCCCTATGGACTGGCATTCAGAGGTGGAACAAAGTGGTGATGCTGAAGGCCTTTAATTCCGCTAGAAGCCTCTACTTCCTACAAATCCTTCACATTGCTATATCACTATCAAGGGTTGAAATTCCTATTAGTTGCAGAGTTCTACTGCCCCATACACATGCTTTGTTACTTCTTGCAAGGCTATAGATTCCTTCCTCTCATGAGAAACTCCCCGAAAGATAGTAACCCCACTCCATTTAGCTCCATGGCTTATTCCTTTCACTGTATAAGATGAAATTTTTATTAATGCATCATCATTTATCGTCTCACAGCATCCTACTGCTATCAAGTACTAATGAAGTAGAATTAAAGGTAGAAAACACAAGAAGCACATTATAAGAAAAATACAAGAAACATGAAACATCAGTGAGCTAGTTAATCATATTATCTATATTTTGAGGTGTTGACTGAGGGACTAGTTTAATCAAGGTTCTCTGAGAATTCCTGCACCTGCATCAATACAGCTTGAATCTCTGGCATACAACTAAGTGGACAGACAATCTCTCCTTATTTAAAGCAAGACAGTACAGAAGTCCAAATAAACTGCTTTACTTACGCTAGACTTGTGTTTTATAGAAAACCTCTAGTGTAAGGGAAGGGCATACTTGTATTACATTCATGTGCTAAATTATATACTTCAAAAGTCATTAATTTAAAATTGAATTTAAGAAAGTTTGCTCTCTGTGAAGATACTTCACAAATTTGAAATAAAAATTCATTTGACAGCAACACCAAGTGTAATTTTTGATTCAACTAATTTGGGTAAATGCAGCATAGTCTTCACAACAGGACATAATCTCTCCACAGAATCTACCCATTAAAATAACATCACTGCTGTGTGACTGTTCACTGTCTCTTTTCCATTTGAGGACCATAAATTGAAAGATCTTTAGTCTTAATGAAATTTTGCCAGATTCTCCAGTTGTTCAGTTGTTCTTAATGCTAAGCACAGAATGTCCATTATAGAAAGAGCTCCCTGCCAAGGCTGTCTGCCTGTGTAGATAACATTCACATTTCTTCAGAGACCATCTCGGTTTTGTGCACACATAGTTCTGCTGAAATAAGATTCACAAACTTTTTTTTAAGCAAGAGACTTAATTCAAAATTGATTCAAAATTAGTTTCTTAAAACTTTCAACAAAGCATAACAAAATAAAAGAAACCATCATTTATCAGTTTCCACACCATTTTAACACACAATTCGAAGTAATCAAACAAGACTCAAATTATTTTACAGAAACCACATTGTTATATCACTTTTCTCTTGCTGAAGGCAAGTTGGAATTTCATTGAAAAAGTTTTAATGAAATAAATATAAAGATTTGACCAGTAAAAGCAGATAGACAGTTGCACAATATATATAAAATAAATAAAACTGTTTTCCTGTAGTTCCTACCAATGGATGATTACATCCTCTTGGTACAATGATTTTGATGTCAGATGAAACATCAGCAACTTTGGTTAAATTCTCATCAGTTACTTCCAGCTTATCAAAGCTAAATGATATAGTAGCTTAAAATGTAGGTTTTATTTTCTTTGGATTATTTTCACAGGATTGGATCAAAGTATTCTGTCTGGTAACTCTTAAGTGAGTTCTGCTTGAGTGTCTTAGTCCATTTATTAGCACAATTGGTGATTATGTTTTGAGACAGGTCATAGTGGGCATAAGGAGAATTAGTTATCTTCCCTGTGCTCTAGTGGGAATTATTCTTTTGAGGTTGCAGGTCTGTTTATAGCTGACTGTGCTATGATTACCCTGGGATTGTTTGATGTTGGCACTGAAGGAGTAATTTTTTGAATCGGCACCACATGTGGGAGACTGATCAGTTACCAGCACACACTGTGCCTGATTTTCTGAGATGTGTTGCCAACAGAGGAAGCTTCCAACCACAAGGAGAAAATTGGAAAATTGCCACCTGAGTTAGCAATGCAGCAAAGTGTTAGTTTCTGAAGATTTTCTGCTCTTCTACTTCCCCTGGAAACTGAAGTGAGTCTTGCTTCCAATGATGAAATTGGTCAAGGGTAATTATAGGAGTAGAATTATTGATGAAGCTAGTGCTACATGCATAGCCTGCAAAAACAACCAAATACAAGTTGGATATAAAATATTTGTCATCATTAGTGCAGCACCAATAGTCTCATTGAAACTGGTGTATTTACTTTGCTTTTCTTGATCCTTTGTGAATATGTACCAAAGCTGATAATGTCATGTTCACATCTCTTATGTTATGTATGAGGTACAATAACAATACAATTTGCAAATTATGTTATTTTTTAAAAGATTAATTTTAGTAATTTTTGAACATGTTTTATAAAATGCTTCATTTATTTCTGTCAGTCTCTGTTATACTTTTATTAGGAATAAAAACAAGGAATACATGTAAATAGGTGACAGGACATAATTTTTTTTTCTTACAAAGGCCCATAATTAATGTTACTAATTCATTAATCAATGCTAATTTCTGCTCAGCATTAAAAATGATGAACAAGAGAACTTTTGAGAAGGTTATCAGTAATTTGGGAATACACTCTCAAAAAGGTTTGCCACTCCAGAAACAGACTCATCTTTCTTGTTTTGACTTCTGTCTCAGGGAATAGTTTCACAATAAAATATCCATCATAACTGCAGAGGCTCCTACAATTACCTTGACTACACCTCCCCTACCTTGCTTCTCATAATATCTCTCTTCATTCCTCCATTTTAAGTGTTCTGATGATGTGACTTTCCACAACAATACTTCTCTTCAGCTATGGTTTTCCTTCCACCATTGTCAACAGCACTTACAATCACATTTCCTCTAGTTCCCCCACACCTTTGCTTTCCCCTTCCTTTTCCCCACCCAGGACAAAGTAGGATTTTACTTACCTAATCTTACTTCTACTCCATTGTCTCCAAATGCAGAGAATCACAGACTCCATATGATTTGACAGCTTCAGTGAGATTCTTTCATCAGATATATCTTCCCTATCATTCCCTCCATTGAGGACTCTTATAGCAGCAGGAGCAGTAAGAAGGCATGAAAGATCACTGGGGACACCAGTCACCCCAACCATAAACTGCTTCATCTGCTTCCGTCTGGCAAACGCTACTGCAGCAATAAAGCCAGGACCAATAGGCCACAGGACAGCTTCTTTCTACAAGCCATTAAACTTTTAAATTCACATGTCTGTAACTTGCAAATAAAGTCATAATGCAAAGACTTTTACTCCTTTATGTTACGGGATGGATATAAGATTTACATAAATACTAAATTCCTTCTGAAGAGACAATTCACTCTACATTGCCCTGTTTCATTCTGTGAGCTCTCTTCCTGCAGCATTTTCTCTTGTAACTGCAGGAAGTATAATATCTGCCGTACTTCCACATTTCCTTATGAAATAAAAGACCATTTGGTCCATTCAGAATATGTTAAATCTCAGAGCAATCTATTCTCTCACTTAATTTTCCTCTCAACTTATTCTCTCTATATCCCTGTAGCTCTCCCCAGATTCTACCACCTATCTATACATTAGTAGCAATCCATTGTAACCTTCCCCCATCAGTTTCCAACTATACTACTCTTCTGCTTTAATGGTTCCCATTATCATCTTCCTTGCCTATCAAATTCCAGCACTTATAGCCTTTGTGTCCCATTCAAAAACAATGGGACATTGACAGCGTAACTGGTAGAAGGATTAAGGAGGCAAGTGGAAGATTTTCTCACCCAGAGTGTGGTGCATTTCCATAGCTCACTACTGAAACAGTGGTGGAGGCAGAAATTGTCATTACAATTAATGGTACACAAATTTGATCTTGAAGAGTCGAGGCCCATTAGGCTGTGGACCCAGTAATGGCCAGTGAAATTAAGCCAAGTCATCCAGGAGGACGTGATAGATCCAATAGCTTCTTTTTGTGTTATTCTGTAATGACCAACTCTGCCCAGTGGTATGGATCTAAATGGCACACTAGTTCAAACTAGTTCAGCAATGGAGCATCAATGTAAAAAGGGCAATAATTGTAGGAGTAGTCATTGGTCTTTGAAAGATAAGATGCAATGGCCCACAACAATTTGAGGGCACCTTCAATCAGATGGCTGTTAAGACTACATTATGGTAGGCTGTTGACATCATAATCTTGCCAAGCAAAGGCAACAGTAAGGAGGAGATCAGAAGCCTAAGGGACGTGAAGCACAAGTTGGAAAGCAGTAGGAACAACATGCAATGTCACAATGATAGCTGGTTGAGCCAACAGGATGTATAGAACTGCAGGTCAACTGGTAGTGATTAGAACATAGCAACAGATGACTTCCTAATCCTGGAAATTAAATGGTTTGTTTCAGCATTTCTGTATTTCCTCGAAGAGCACATAAAGAACCCTGATTTCCACACACAATAAACCTCCCTTGCACCTTGAGCCCTTTGGACTGTTACTCAATGTCAGCTGTAATCATGTAGTCATGTCAACAGAAAAACGTGCATTGCAACTTGTTGATCACGTTCATTGTGAAGGGCAGTTCATTAAGAGATAAACATCTCAATCTATTCCATTCAATACTGAGAGATCTATCATAAGGTTCCAACTGAAATTCACTTTGAACCGTTGTACCAAATGACAATTTCATTCTATATAATGAGAAAGAAATAATGAAATCTCATCATTATTGGAATTCGCTCATCTTGCAATGGTTCCATCTAAGCAATGTCTTGTTTTCATCTTCTACAGATTCAGGTTCAGGTTCAGTTTATTGTAATTTAGAAACCACAAATGCAATGCAGTTAAAAAATGAGACAATGTCCCTCCAGAATGATATCACAAAAGCACATGACAAAACAGACTACACCAGAAAATCCACATAACGTTTGGCAATCCCCAATCCAGAGTCCGGAGAGGCTGCTGCGTATTAATATCACGCTACCATCTTAGTGCGTTCCCCGGAAAGGAGCTCCAAATCCACCAGACAAAACAAGACCAAAAACTAAAGCTACAAGACCTGCACAAAACCACATAGTTACAACATATAGTTACAACAGTGCAAACAATAGCATAATTGATAAAAAAAACTATCATAATTGATAAATGGGCACAGTAAAAATAGTCCAAAGATGTTAAAAGACTATCAGTTCAAAAGAAACCACCACACAGTTTCCACAAGTCCTCAGGGTCCCGATAGACTCATCATTCCACGCCGGCGGCAGAAGGGAATACCCCTGCTATGGACTTACACGGCACTGGACTCAGCCTCGCAGACACAGCACACAGTGAAAGTGCCCCAACCGCAGCGGACTCTGAGTCCGCCAAACCTCTGAGCCTCCGACCATCCCCCCTGGCACAGCTTTTCCGAGCACTATCCTCTGCCAAGCATATTAAGACACCCCCGCCAACAGCCACTGACAACACGACCCCGAGGATTGGGGGCCTGTTCTTCTCAGCAGAGACCCAGACCTCACAGCAGCAGCAGCAACGAAGAAGGACGTCCTGGAGATTTCAAGGTGTTCCTCCGTGCTCCCACGTCCGTTTTTCATCAGATTAGGATTGCGCACGGTGCCCCACTTAACAAATAAAACAAATAACATATCAGCTCCAGAGTGGCCGCTGCAAGCTGCATCACACCGCCATCTATTATTCTACACGTTATTGTATACGCCATTATTGTTCTACACAAGCAATGACAATTCACCTGTTCTTGGCCAACTCAATGCTTCATATTAACGGGATTCCCAGAGAAAAGACAAAGTAAAGCAGATGTTTCATCTCAGTATGTGATCTCACTCATATCCTGCTGCCTCTCATAGGTGTGTCGCCTTCAGAGTTGGCTATTATAAACAGTGGAACAGCAGAACAAGAAGGGGATAAGAATTGCAAGATAGTAATCAAAGTTGCAGTTGCCATGATAAATAATCATGGTCATAAAAATGAGGCAGTTAAGAATAAATTAACTGCTGTTGTAAAGCTATAATTTCTGAGGAGAATTCTTCAGTCAATGTCCAGCTACAATCTCAACTTTGATTGAACAGATTCAGACATTAGCAATCTTTCTATCATTAACCATGCCAGTTCTGCAGCAAAATTGCAATACCAGCAGTTGCCACACCAGTGTAACCAATGAATGATGATATTTGTCCTAAATGAAAACACATTTGAATAGTGCTAGTGCCTTGAGAAATGTTTCTAATGAAGCAACATCAAATAATACAAAAATGGGAAATCGTCATTTATCTCTGAAATTTCACACCCTAGTGCCTTTCCCATTTGTCAAACTAGTACATGAGTTTTGATGTGCTTAAACAATATTGTAGTGGCTATTTCTGTGGCTTCAGCCTTGCTGGTGGGAGGTGCTTTAAGTCACACAAATGTCACTGATGAGCCTCATGAAGCTGTTGTCCTGGATGGAACATCTTCCTAACTTTGTCCAGAGCCATTGGGAGGTGTGGTCTAAAGTGGCTGTCAATGGGACACAAATGTCTGTAGGAGTGAACATGAGAGATGAACTGATGTTCATATGAAGGGGAAACTCTCAGAATTCTGAATCTAAACATCAGCCAACCTCTGCCCACAGAAAGTGCTCTAACTTTGAAAACCTGAAATGAGCCAGCTGACACATCACAAATCACACATGCCTGTTCCCTACTGCCTTCACCCTTCTCTGGGTGAGCTTCCATACAGTTTGAGCAGGACTTTTCACAGGGCAAAGAGGTGCCAGAGTTGGGAAATGTGGCAGCAGTGCCACCTTTGCTGCCACAGAAGAGAGACAAGTTGTCGTGTGCCATTACCCTGCTCCAGGATTGAGCCACCTGCTCGTACAATAATACATTATCTCTTTCTCTGTTTAAATTAATCTGAATCTATGTTGTTGATCCTATTGTGTCAGGGTGAAAGGGATTTTTCTGTCACTGCGATGACAATGTGGCAGTAGTTAGAATGCATTAACTTTTATCTTGATGCAACAAAACAGATGTAATAAAATGTGTCTATTGTTCATCAAATTAAAATACAAATGAAAGATTTTTTGTGAACAGATCTGGTGTACAAAGTGAAGGGGTAGAAGGTGAATGGAGGGACGGTTCATCACTCACCTTGACATGCCTTGGAGATCTTGAACTTTCTTCCACAATTTCTGTATTGTGCTGGAACTGTCACTCGTGGAGGAATACAATGATAGCTGCCTGCTGCCAATCTCCTCTCACAGTACCTTGCTTTCCTAAATATCCTCCTCTGCTTCAGTGTGCAAAATCTCTCTTGCAGGATATGTTCTCATTCTGAAATTAGGGAGTCCATTCCCTCTCCTACTCCATCCCCATTCTTTTCCACAGCAGCCACGCCGTGTGCTGCTGCTGCTGTTCATTGGCTGCAGTTCAACTGATGCTCTTCTCTGACTTCTGCACAGTACAGTGGAGCTGCATTTCATTGACTGAAACCCTTTCAACCAAAGAACAGCATATTACAGGAAAAGGCCCTTTGGTCCATGCAGGCGTGCTGAACTAACTGGGAAGTTGACAGGAACTAGAAAGGTCATTTGTTTGATTGGCATTTAAACAACAACCTAGCACTCAACATCAGCAAGATGGGGAATTTGGAAGAATGCACAGCAGTCCTTATTGAAGCATTGGTCGTGGAAAGGGTGAGCAGTTCCTTGGCATCAACATCCCAGGGGATCTAAGCTGGACCAAGTTATTGATGCAATCACAAAGAAGGCTTTATTTCAAAGCCAAAGTCCAATTTATTATCGGAGTACATACATGTCACCACATACAACCCTGAGATTATTTTTCTGCAGGCATACTTAGCTAATCTATAGAATAGTAACTGTAAACAGGATTTGTAAACTGTAGACATCAGGAATGTAGACATCTATAAACAAACTGTGCAAATGCATAGAACATAGAACATAGCACAGAGAAATCTACAGCACATTACAGGCCCTTCAGCCCACAAGTTTGTGCCCACTGCGTAACCTACTCTAGAGACTGCCTAGAATTCCCCTAGTGCATAGCCCTCTATTTTTCTAAGCTCCATGTGCCTACCTAAGACCCCATTAAGTTTGCTTTCACCACCGCCTCTGGCAGTCCATTCCATGCACCCACCACTCTCTGTGTGAAAAACATACCTCTGACATCCCCTCGGTACTGTCACGAGGTGGGGACAAGGGTGCTGGGAGAGGACCCACACGCAGGACACAAACATGTCTTTCTTAGGTACAATAAAATAGTGTTTATTACTCGCTACACAAGATCGGGAAATCGAGGACAAAGAGGAACACGAACCTCGGACTAGGGGACTAGGGACTTGGATAGCCGTGGACTTTGGACTTGGACCCTGGGGACTGGGATCGCTATGGCCCTTGGACTTGGAGACTGGGGAACATGGACAGCCGCGGACCTGGGACTTGTTCAGGGGGAACATGGACAGCCGCGGACCTTGGACTTGGACCCTGGGGAACATGGACAGCCACGGACCTTGGACTTGGACCCTGGGGAACATGGACAGCTACGGACCTTGGACTTGGACCCTGGGGACTGGGATCGCTATGGCCCTTGGACTTGGAGACTGGGACCTTGATTCACCGCCGCTAGACACTTGGATACCATGGATCGCTGCAGCCAGAAACGTGGACACCAAAACACAGGACAATGAATCTTGAACCAGGACTCCTCCTTCAGATCAGGCATCGAGCCGGGACTCTTCTTCAGGGGTAGACACAGACAATGGTTATGAACATCGAGCCAGGACTCCGCCTTCCACTCAGGCACTGAGCCAGGACTCTTCGAGGGGTAGACACGGACAAGGGGCATAAACGTCGAGTCAGGACTCCGCCTTCACTCACCCCTGGTAGATTGACCTTGTCCGGACCCACTCTGGTGACGGAAGGTGAATTGCTGGTACTCCGATGCGGGCTGGATCACTCTTGGCTTGTCATAGCGGCGGCGACTTGCGAAGGCTTCTTAACACTCTCACCCCGAACGGCTAAAGCCAGGGGCTTATAAGCTGCCGGTTCGGGTCGAGGGTAGATTACCTTGATTGCCAAGCTCAAAGGATGCGTGAAACGGAATTAGAAGGGAACAAGGCGTCAATGGTCCAGATCGCAACCTAATTAAATTTAAAGGGGAACTGATCTGTACCATGACAGGTACCTATTTACAAGAACCTTAAAACTATGACCCCTTATGTTGGCCAGTTAAGCCCTGGGAAAAGGCCACTGGCCATCCACATGATCAATGCCCCTCATCATTTTATGCACCTCTATCAGGTCACCTCTCATCCTCTGTTGCTCCAAGGAGAAAAGTCCAAGTTCACTCAACCTACTCTCATAAGGTACTCCTTCCAATCCAGGCAACATCCTAGTAAATCTCCTCTGTACTCTCTCTATACTATCCACATCCTTCCTGCAGTGAGGTGACCAGAACTGGATACAGTACTCCAAACGAGCATGAAATAATAAGATCAAACAGTCCTTAAATGAGTGTAGTTATCCCCTTTTTGTTCATGACCCTGATGGTTGAGGGGTAATAACTGTCCTTGAACCTGGTGGTGCAAGTTCTGAGGCATCTGTACCTTTAACCTGATGGCAGCAGCTAGAAAATAGTGATGAGAATCTTTGGCGATAGCTGCTGCTTTTCTATGGCGACATTTCTTGTAGATTGTCCCCAGTGGTTGAGATAGTTTTACCCATGATGTACTGGGCCAAATCCACTATCTTTGTAGGATGTTCTGCTCAAAGGCATTAGTGTTCCCATTCCAGGTGTAATGCAGCCAGTCAGAAGACTTTACACTGCACATCAATAGAAGTTTGCCAAGGTTTGAGATGACATGCCAAATCTCCAGAGACTCCTGAGGAAGTAGAGGCACTGTTGTGCTTTTTTTGCCATTATGTTTATATGATGGGTCCTGGGTCGGTTCTCTGAAATAGTGACACCCAAAAATTTAAAGTTACACACCCTCTCCACCTCTGACCCTCCAATGATTACTAGCTCATGGACCTCTGGTTTCCTTCTTCAGAAGCCTATCAGTTCCTTTGTCTTATTGACATTGTGTGACAGGTTGTTGTTATGATACCATATAGCCAAATATCCAATCCCCCTCCTGTATGCTGGTTCATCACCACCGTTGATACAGCCCACAACAGTGCTGTCATCAGCAAACTTGCATATGGTGTTGGAGCTGTTTTTAGCTATGCAGTCACAAGTATAAAGCGAATAGAGCAGGGGGCTAAGCACACATCCCTGCAGTACTCCTATGCTGATAGAGATTGTGAAGGAAATGTTTTTGCAAATCCAAACTGATTGAGGTCTACAAGAGAGGAAATCCAGGATCATACAAACATAGAACACAAGTGCACAATACAGGCACTTCAACCCACAAAGTTGTGCTGAACATGTCCCTACTTTAGAAATTACTAGGCTTACCTACAACCCTCTATTTTTCTAAGCTCCATGTATCAATCCAAAGGTCTCTTAAAAGACCCTATCGTATCCGCCTTCATCATCATTGCCGGCAGCCCATTCCATGCACTCACCACTCTCTGAGTAAAAAACTTACCCCTGACATCTCCTCTGTACCTACTCCCCAGCACCTTAAACCTGTGTCCTCTTGTGGCAACCATTTCAGCCCTGGAAAAAAGCCTCTGACTATCCACACGATCAAGGCCACTCATCATCTTATACACCCCTCATCCTTCATCACTCCAAGGAGAAAAGCCCGAGTTCATTCAACTTATTCTCATAAGGCATGCTCCCCAATCCAGGCAACATAATTGTAAAACATCATTTGGAGTTTGAGGAGATTTGGTCTGTAATTGATTTATTGATTTATTCTTTTGTTTTGTAATTTATTTTTTTATTGAAGTTCGTCATCAAACAAACATTTCCATAAGATGTATTTCAGACATTGTACATATATATCATATAATCATATATATCACAAATCTCCACAAAGTATTTATCTGAGGTATACACTTATAGAAAAGAGTGGAAAGAAAAAAACAAGCAAAAGGAAAGAACTATGTACAAATAGGGAGTGATCTTTTTTTACAGCAGATTCATTGATTTGTGAGAATAAAATCAGGCCTATGAGGCATTATGTAGTTAAACCATTTTTCCCAGTATGAATCAAATTGTTCCAGCTTATGATTAACAGATGCAGTTATCTTCTTCATTTTGTAAATGTCCGTTGTAATTTCCATCCATGTATTTAAAGTTGGGCTCTCCTGTGATAACCATTTCCTAGTAAGAGTCTTTTTACCAGCCACCAACAGTATATTCATTAAATATTTATCTCTTTTCAACCATTCTTGAGGTATATATCCAAAATATATGGTCTTACTCTCTAAGGGTATTTTATATTTAAAGAATCTCAGTTCAAGGATTGAGTCTATTAAAATGAATATGCTGCCCAGACTGTTATATCTCTTTCAGAGCCTACCAATAGAGATTAATCAAAATCAATTCAATGAATGGAACAAGATGCTATCAAGGTATATTTGGCAGGGTAAAAGGTCTAGAGTTCATCTCAAAACTTTGCAATTAGCAAAGAAAAAGGGGGGGATGGTGCCTACCTTCTCTTAGAGATTATTATTTTGCAGCACAGTTGAGAGCTGTGATATGTTGGTGCAACCCATCATATGACGCTCAATGGAAAAAGCTATTAGTAATGCTTTTTGAGATAGTGATTTAGATGCATATCATATTTTTTACTGAGTTAAGTATTGTATGTAATTAGTTTTGCTACAACAAGTGTATGGGACATTGGAAAAAAAGTTGAATTTCCCCATTGGGATGAATAAAGTATCTATCTATCTATCTATCATTGAGGAGCGGGTACTTCCCATCCCCATACAAGCAATTTTGGCTGATAACAACCTGCAAAGGTACATAAATACTATTGATAACCCATGGGTGAAATTGACTCTTAAAGTATGGAAAACTACTATAAAAGAATATAATCTAGAGGGAGATATTGCAATTCTTAAATGGTGTGCATATGACTCGGATTTTACACAAAATAAATTGGATGCTAGATTTAAGGACTGGACAGCTAAAGGAATAACAGTTCTTTGCAACATAATGGAGAAGGAACACTGTTCAGATTTGAAATGCTTAAAGAGAAACACTTAGTTGAAAAACAAGATTTTTATCGGTATTTACAGATGTGACAATATGTTAATAAGATGCTTAAAAATGTAACTAAGGCAAGTACATGTTTGATAGAGCTCTTTAGAAAAGCATATAATTCAGATAACGACAGTAGAATCATTTCAAGCATGTATAAGGGGTTGTCAAATCTTAAAACACATTCGACTTCATACATTAAAACAAAATGGGAGAAGGAAGGAGGGATAATTATATCTGAGGAAGAAAGGACAACAATATGGAGGTATCAATGGAAGTGTACCAGTTCACAGAAATGGAGGGAGTTTGGATGGAAAAACTTGATAACATATTTTATTACACCCTCTCAGAAATCCCATTATGATAGTAACCTCCCTGTTTGCTGGAGAAATTGTGGAAATCAAAATGCAAATCATTATCATATTTTTTGGGACTGCCCTGTTATCAAAAACTATTAGAGGGGGATACACGATGCTATACTATTGAACTGCTGCTGCTAAGTTAACAAATTTCAGAACACATGCTGGTGATAATAAACCTGATTCTGATTCTGAAGATTATATTAAAACTGTAAAATGTATCAGGCATTTATTCTATTCACATATATGTTGGGTTGGGGTGTAGGATTTTTTTGTAGTTTAAATTTTCTATGCTTACTTGAATTTGTATACAATCACTTATGTACATGTAATTGTACAGTTAATTTTCCAGTAATTACAGTATAGTTGTTTCTGTATTTCTCTAGAAACATCTTAGCTTTCAGTAGCAGATATCATGTTATTTGAATCCGGTTAATTGGTACCACTGGAATTTTTGTTATCTCTAGTAAAAGTCTGAGGCAGCCATGGCTTCTTTTTCCTTGTTCTCTCAGCTCTCCTTTCGTTTGATTTTGCAACATTTAATAAAACAGACATAAGCTAAAAATTTTATGCCTCATTCTTGAATTCCAAAGGACCTTTGGATTCCAACGAAGGATGTGAAGGTGCTTGGGAGGCCTAGTAACTAGTTTTAAGGATGAGGACGGGAAACCTTACACTATTTGGAGAGATTAGCTAGATATATAAAAGGGCTTTATAAGCTTATGGAGCATAGATAAGGAAAGCTCATTAGTAATCTCTTTACCTACTTATTTATTTAGGGATTCAGCGTGGAATAAACTCTACTGGCCCTTCAAGCCCTGCTGCCAGCAACCCACCAATTCAACCCTAGCCTAAACATAGGAGAATATACATTCACCAATTATCCTATTAACCAGTATACCTTCGGACTGTGGGAGGAAAGCGGAGCACCCAGAGGAAACTCTCCCATTCCATAGGGAGAACATTTAAACTCCTTACAGCGGATGCTGGGAATGAACTCCAAATTCTGATGCCCCTGAGCTGTCATAATGTCGCACTAACCAGTTTGCTATCATGACACCACAGTAGTGGTTCAAGGACCAGTACTCGCAGATTTTAAGATATGAAAAAGAGTTAAAGAAGGGATAAGAGTTAGAATGAATTCAAAAAGAAAAGTAGTCAGGACTTTGTAAAGTGAATTAGATAAGCACAAAGCAACGTTCTTTGCAGACCCAAAGGAAAGAGGAAGTTAATGTAGTTGATCAGAATGTTCTGCTGGGTGCCAACAGGCTGAGTGGTCTCCTCCTGTGCTGTAACAGTTTTATTAATCTCTGATTCAACATAGGAATTGTGCTTTAAATTTTCCTAGGACTCCAATCAAATCATCAGATTACCAGCCTGAATCCAATATATGTTAAACTATTTTCACACTTCACAAGCATTAATAATTTATCACAACTAAAAATACCTGTGTAGTTTTTTTACAACTTTTTTCCTATCCCTGCTGGTCTCTGCCACATGCATATTCTATACTTATTAGGTGGAGATCTCACAACATTCGTTTTACAAATATAAAAAGAGTTATGTTGTATCTGTTCTTGCAAACCTCTGCAATGTGAATAGCAAATCATTGTAAATACAATTGTCAGTAACCTCAAGTTAATACAGAGAGAGATGATGTATCAAGATCCATACCGTTATTTACACAAAGCTATAACACATAAAACCAGACACTGCTGGAATTATTCAGCAGATTAGGTATCACCAGTTGAGAGAGAAGCAGAACTAATGTTTTATTTCGATGACATAAACACCAACTATGAAAAGTGATCCTTAATATTCCTCATTTACTAATTCCTCTTTTTTCTCAAGCCCCTGAATTCACATTGCCTTTTGCTGGTGGAATGTGTTACCTGCAAATCAATGCTTGAAACTATTTGATGCTCCCTACAAAAACTGACAGCCAGAAGTTAAATCAATGGGTGATATTTTGTGTTTCTGCTGGAGACCAAATGCATTCCAGGGACAATTTAATTTGTGTCTGGGCAGATCTGAGGACGTGAGGAAAACATAGATTGATGCGATTGAACAATATGTGGGAAAGTAATTGGTGGTCAGTTCATTCAAAAAAACAGGGGAGCTGCTCTCACCATAACAAGTGCTGAGTGTTTGAGAACTTCTATCAAAATATTAGAATGCATGGCCCTAGGCCCTATGTGACTCCGTTTTCATAATTTATTTGCCAGACATATCTGGCAACTATGTGGTCACTATGTGCTGGGACCCTGAGGCCCCAGTGGACTGATATTCCTGTCTCATTAAGATAGATAGATAGATAGATAGATAGATAGATAGATAGATAGATAGATACTTTATTCATCCCCATTGGGAAATTCAACATTTTTTCCAATGTCCCATACACTTATTGTAGCAAAACTAATTACATACAATACTTAACTCAGTAAAAATATGATATGCATCTAAAATCACCCTCTCAAAAAGCATTAATAGCTTTTAAAAGTTCTTAAGTAGTTTACTTAAATACATTGAGTCCTAACCCCGGCACTTTAACATATCTTACTCCTGGCGGTTGAATTGTAAAGCCGAATGGCATTGGGGAGTATTGATCTCTTCATCCTGTCTGAGGAACATTGCATCGATAGCAACCTGTTACTGAAACTGCTTCTCTGTCTCTGGATGGTGCTATGTAGAGGATGTTCAGGGTTTTCCATAATTGACCGTAGCCTACTCAGTGCCCTTCGCTCTGCTACCGAAGTTATACTCTCCAGTACTTTGCCCACGACAGAGTCCGCCTTCCTTACCAGCTTATTAAGACGTGAGGCGTCCCTCTTCTTAATGCTGCCTCCCCAACACGCCACCACAAAGAAGAGGGCGCTCTCCACAACTGACCTATAGAACATCTTCAGCATCTCACTACAAACATTGAATGACGCCAACCTTCTAAGGAAACCTCAGCAATCTGGATGAGGACCAGTGTTTTCAGATGCATTGCTTGATGTTTTTTCTTGGGCTTGGTTTTTGATATCCTTCTTGTTAAAAATAAGGAGTAGATCACACGTTGGGGTTATATCAAAGTTAGATAAGAAAGTCAAGAACAGATTTTTTTCTTTCTTGGTTTTCCTTACGTGTACAATGTCCTGTGTATGTTACTCAAAATGGCTTCTTTGGTTTGTTAAGAGTAGGAATGCTTCTTTGTCTGATAAGTGTTTCTCTCGCAGTTGTTTAGCTTTAGACTTGCTGATATGGGGATTGTATTCATTTGTTAACCAATGGGGAATGTTATTTTGTCTTGTGAGGCTGGGAACTTGGGGGGGGGGGTTTCGCGGGTTTTCAGGAGAGTAGGGAAGGAAACGCTGAGGAAGGTGGACATGCGCTGCACTGCTTGGTTGACCACCGGGGGTGGTCCCGGGTGCGAAGACATGGAGGTCGGAGACAAGCGAAAAGGGGTCGAATGGTTCAATGGTTGAGCTCCAACGATGTGCACTAAACTGACTGAACTTTGATAAGTTGGCGCCTTTTGCTTTTTCTTTTCTTTCATATATATTGTATTGCCTAGTACTCTTTTAGTTTTAGTAACCTCTTTAAAGTGTATTTCATAACAGTATCTGGTGTGAATTTGATACTGTGTGCGGGCGCGAGGCATAAACTTGATTCTCACAGCACCTGCGTGTACGGGAGATGGGGTTGGTGTGTGGCTGGATCTCCTTTTCCCCTAGACATATACCAGCCTGTTGGTTAAGTGTTACATACGTTTGGCACAGGTTGATCAAAATGCATAATGAATACACTTGCTAGGATTTCCAGTGCAACTTAACCGATTTACTTTTTGGAAGTGTGGGAGAAATTTAGGTAAACATCTGGATACTCTAAAGCAAGGTCATCCACTTTGGAAGGAAAAAAGTGGAAAAGCAGATTATTATATAAATGGTAAAAAAAACTGCAGCGTGCTACTGTGCAGAGGGACTCGGGAGTGTTTGTGCATGAATCACAAAAGGTTGGTTTGCAGGTGCAGCAGGCTATCAAGAAGGCAAATGGAATGTTGGCCTTCATCACTAGAAGGATTGAATTTAAGAGCAGATAGGTCATGCTGTAACTGTACAGGGTACTGGTGAGGCTGCATCTGGAGTACTGCATGGAGTTCTGGCCTCCTTACTTGAGGAAGAATATACCGGCTTTAGAGGCGTTGCAGAAGAGGTTCACCAATTTGATTCCAGAGATGTACGGGTTAGACTATGAGGAGAGATTGAGTGACCTGGGACTGTACTCGCTGGAATTCAGAGGGCTTAAAGGAGATCATATAGAAACATCTAAGATTATGAAAGGGATAGATAAGAGAGAGGCAGGAAAGTTATTTTCACTGGTAGAAGAGACTAGAACTAAGGGACTTGGCCTCAAGATTCGGGGGAGTAAATTTAGGATGGAGAGGGTTTTTCTCAGGAAGTGGTGAATCTATCAAATTCTCTGCCCAATGATGCAGCGGCGGCTACCTCAGTAAATATATTTAAGACAAGGTTGGATAGAGTTTTTCATAGTGGGGAAATTAAGGGTTATGGGGAAAAAGCAGGTAGGTGGAGATGAGTCAATGGCCAGATCAGCCATGACCTTATTGAATGGCAAAGCAGGCTCGACGGGCCAGAAGGCCGACTCCTGCTCCTGCTCCAATTTCTTATTTTCTTCTGTTCTTATGATCAAATTGGACGATGAGGGAGGGTAGCAAATTAGACCAGTGCGTGAAAGAAAATTGTAAGGGGGAAAGAAGGAGGTTGTGGTAGTCAACATTGATAAAAGAAAAAGGTGGTTAGTTAAGTGCAAGAGATTCTGCAGATGCTAGGTATCCAGAGTAACACACACAAGATGCTGGAAGAACTCAATGGGTGAGTCATCATCTATGGAAACAAAAGGATATGGAAGGATCTCGGTCTGAAATGATGACTGTTTACTTTGTAAAGGTAAATTTTTAATTTCACAGCCAGAAATTTTAAACCAGCACAGCACTGGGGAGATCATGCTGTCTTGGCGATGTTGAACAACTGGCTGTCCATAAGTAATGTGATGCAAAGTTTCCCCACGAACCTTTAAAAGGACACTTGTGAAGGTATTATCCCACATGCAAAAGGTATACTGCAGGACAAATATTGCGGAAGTTGCAATGACGGTGCTAAAATAACTTCCATCAGGAAGAGCAAAACGAATTTCTAGTGAAGCAACCAGAAAATTATGCTCATTGCAAACACCGGCAAAATAAAATGCCGTTATGCAATCACATTTCTAGGCATATGTTCCATTGCAGTTCAACCATATTGTACACAGTTTGATAGTAATGAAAATGCAAACCAATAGATGGAGTATATGCAAGTTCAATTTTTTATGCAAATAAAGGATTTTTTTAAATGGTGTGACAATGGAATCACGCAGAATAAAAGATGCATAGAAATTGTGAGCTGTTTTAGAATTGAAGACAAATGTTATATGTTGGGTGGTGGCCTTTTTAAAAGAGGTGTACTGTTCCATATATAACTCCCAGAAAATCTTAAAATCTTCTTCAAAGCACATGTAGAATTATATACGAGTGGTTGAGCTTTGATGGAGGACAACAAACTGAAAGCAGAGTGATATTTGTTTGATGCACCATCAATAACTCACTCTGAGACGTAAAGGTGAGATATCGGCTTTTATTGACTGGAAGAAAGAACAAGCAGTAGTTGACCACCATACTACATCCTGGAGACTGAGGGCCGGGCTCAGGCCTCAATCGCCTTTATACCGGGGTCTGTGGGAGGAGCCACAGGAGCAGTCAGCAGGGGCATGTCCAGACAGGTATATGTAGTTCACCATATTGTTACAATACATGGGACTTAGCCACGCTTAAACCTTAGCTGACTCACACCTGACAACTATAGAGCTGGAACACAACAGACTGCAGCCATTCCCTTTCTATGAGACACGAATACTTTACATTGCCAATGTAGAATCACATTCCAGGAAACACAATCTGATTGCCTTACTGGAAGATTTGAGCGTATTACAGTTCCATTCTGATTTTAACACTTTGATAATTTATTTTGTATTAGATATTTAAAAAGATGTCTGTTCCTACTTTGTATTGTTCACCAGTCATTGGCACAAAACCTTAAACAACACTAAATTATAGGGCATCACTGCCTTTCAGGGTGGTTGGGGTTCTGTTGAAAACTCTGACCTGGATTACACTCAGATGCCAGCTCTTTGTAGCAGTGGAACCCGCTCCTAGGGGCTCATGGCCGGCCGCTTTTTGATATCCAAAGGACGTGGCCTAGAAGACGAGCGCGCCTTTGGGGTACCAAGCTTTCGTGGCTCTGTCGCGTTGCAGGAGAGAACGAACATCGGGAAAAGCGGATCAGCTGTCAGAGGCTGTATACACAGCGATTTGTACTCTTACTCTCTCTCTCTCTCTCTCGTTGGAGATTGTTGCCGATTCTTGGGTCACAGAACCTAGAAAAAAGCAGCAGACAGATTTTTAACACCGTAAATCAGCGAGTTGTTTTGTTATGTCTCCTCTCTCCCTTTATTAGGTGGAGAGAGCACCTGTGGCATGTCGATTTGTTAGGTGAATGATTAGTTTTTATTGTAGTGCAGATCATGGTCTCTACTGGGGGCCTTGCTATAGCTTTCTTGGTGGGTGGAGGGTGCTGATGCTTTTTTGTGCAAATGGGTGGAGGTGGGGGGGGGTTGTTGCTTTGCTGCTGTTTGTGTGTGGGGCATGGTGGGTGGCTTTTGGTTCTAACATTTTAACAGTCACTCATTGTTTGGGGCACTCAAACAGTCACTAGCCTTTTGAAGACTTCACTCAATAAAGTATAAAGGGAAAAGGATGAAATGATGGAGAAGGGTTAAAAGAACTGCACTATAATGTAAAATAAATGCATCTTTTCCAGTTGAAGGCTATTTTATTTCACATGAATTATTGTGTGTATCTCTGAATATCAAACTGCTTAAATTAATACTTATGTTTACAAATCACACTACTGAAAGAGATTGGTTTTGCAAAAGAAACTACTTTGGCCTCAGGTAAAGACATATCTTTATAACCTTTGTTATCAGAATTACCCATACACAGCTTTTCATAGCCATTCAGTACTGCATTGGCTATGCTCGTGCAAAACCTAAAAATATGTTTCCTTAAAAGCTGGCAAACAAGACAGTTTCTATGTGATAACATCATTTTATGAAAATGCTGCATTCTGAGGAACAAATTGGACATTAAATTACAAATGTAAGGGCAAATGTGCAAAGGCTGTCTTAATAATGCTATATTGAAATGAAAACTAAACACATTATTTAACCAGTTACATTGATAAAAGAAATATAAAAACAGTAACCACAATTTGTGTAATGTTAATTTCTCAGCTATTGATCTGGAAAATAGATTTCAACAGAAGAGTAAGCAATGAATCACTTCAGGTACTATGAAGTGGTATCAGGGTGTAATCTATATTATATAGTGTCCAAGTCCAGTGAAATGCTGCATTAAGAAGGACTGTGCTGCAGTATACGTCATGGGTTGATCATCTTGCAGATTCATCATTCTTCATTCTGCCCTTCCTCCAATGTCATTGCTTGCTAGTCTTCAACTTCCAGTGCTAACATCAATAGGTTGCATCGTTCAGATCAATGCAAAATTGAACAAACTTCTTTTTATAAACGTAACTAATTCCAAAAGCTGCAAGAATTTGTACAAAAGCTTTGGGGCTTTTATATTTAATTACTTTGCCAAGCACTTCCCCTAAGATAATTTCATTCCATTTTTTTTATTAAATACATTAATTTTTACTTTAAAATTAGAAAGTGGAAGTACACATATAGGCCAGGTGGTCACTAGGCAACCTCACATGGCGCTGGCCACAGAGGTAGTCAAGCATTCAAGAAAAACTGGTAAGACGCTTTAGGAATTAGTCCACCCATGCGGAGAAGCGCAGTTGTAACGTGAGTGCATCATCTGAGGATTTCCAGAAGAAAATGGTGTTTAGGAATGCAGGGACAGTTAGAAGAAAATTGATGGGGTGAATAGGCGGCATTTAAGAAGAAAGAATTAACAGCAGTTTGAAAATAAATGATGAGACCTGAACAAGTTAACAATTTCAGCCAACATGAAGATAGAAGATGCTAAATGGTTAAGGTATTAGGGATAGAATTAGAACATAAAATTAATTAGAGAGGACAAAAAGAAGAAAGAAACTGCATCAGTTAGGATTCTGGAATTTAGTGAGATGGCAAGATATTATCAAATGTGTATGGGCAATTTTAATAAGAAAGGTTATAAAGATATGCATCTCCCGGTAGCCAAAGCAGTTCCTTTTGCAAAATCAATCTCTTTTTCCATAGTGTGATCTGTAAACATAAGTATTTATTTAAGCAGTTTGATATTCAGAGAAACACCCAATATTGCCTGCTAAATAAAATAACTCTGGGTTGGAAGCGGTCTAGTTATTTCATGCTGCAGCAAACTATCTCAGTCTTAGAAAGTGTCTTTTTGAATTTAGAATGGGAGGCAAAGGTGATGGTGTGAGAAAAAAAGATTTAAAGCAATATGGAATTTTGAAAATGGAAACCCTTTGTTTAGTTAGCCAAGTAGGATGCAATTTAGTGAATGATGTATAGCATGTCATGACATAGCAGAGTCTTTTCTTAGATGCTCTTTAATTTGCAGCTTCCTGAGTTGAAGTGAGTAAAAACGGCAAATATGATGTAAAAAATTCAGAAATGGAAACCAGGGGTATTTTTTATGCATTGCAGCATCAAAAGTGATAGAACATAATAAAATAATCCTGTCATCAGTCTAATGCTGGGACTGACAGAAGACAAGAGGAAAACAAAGTGAAAGGTTCCCCGTCTAATATGGCTTTTCCTTTGTTTTTATTTCATTTCACACAACAAAGCATTTCAATCTCTCTTCCACTCCCTTGCCCAGTTTGACAGGGTCTTTTATGTCTTTAATAAGGAAAATTTTATTCTGATTAAGGCACAATATAAATACAAACCATCTTTGTAAGAATATATTATGTAGCTTTTATTTCCCTTTTTATTTCCAACCCTCCCACAAAGAAGCAAAATACATTTAATAAAGTTTGAAACAAAGATAACATTCTTTAGAAAAGACTGGATAATGAGAAACAGATTGGAATAGGACATTAAAGCTACGTGCTGAGGATTTATCAGGCACTGGTCAGGCCTCATTTGGAGTATTGTGAGTAGTTTTGGGCCCCTTATCTAAGAAGGGATATGCTGGCTTTGAAAAAAGTCCAGAGGAGGCTTGTGGGAATGAAAGGGTAAATAATGTATGAGGAATGTTTGATGGCTGGGCCCATACTCATTGGAGTTTTACAGTATCTCATTGAAACCTATCGAATACTGATAGATAGAGTAGACATGGAGAGGATGTTTCTATAGTGCTGAAGTCTAGGACCAGAGGGCATAACCTCAGAATAGAAGGACATCCCTTTAGAACAGAAGTGAGGAGGAATTAATTTAGACAGACAGTGGTGAATCTGTGGAAATCATTACCATGGACAGATGTAGAGGCCAAGCTATTAAGAATACTTAAAGTAGAGGTTGAGGTTCTTGACTAGTAAGGCTGTCAAAGGTTATGGGGATAAGGCAGGAGAATAGGGTTGAGGTTGATAATAAATTAGCCATGGTGGAATGTTGGAGCAGAATTGATAATCTGAGTGGCCTAATTTTGTTCCTATGTCTTATGATCTTATATGCTTAAGCCCTTTACCTGCTCTACCATTTAATATCTTGGTTCCACTTTCATCCACTAACACAATATTCATTGGTTCCCTTATTTTCCATTAAACCAGCAACATTTATATTGAATATACTCAGCTGCTGAGTTTCTACAACCTACTTGGGCAGAGAATTCCGAAGATCCATCGCTCTTTCAATTATTCACACAGAATTTCTCTGCAGAAGATATAACAATCTGTGTAGCTTTTGTTCAAAAGCATTTATAATTCGTACCTTTACCACACAGGGGAATTTGTAATAATTACACTGTAGATTGTTTAAACCCTCCAAGATTTTGTTTGATTTGCGGAGACGGAAGCACAGTAGATTAGACCATACAGGCCCTTGAGCCTGCTCTGCCTTGCAATGAGATCTCGACACATCTGTACATAAACCTATTCACTTGCTTTGATTCCAATTCTTATATAATCCTGACTAACCAAATTCTTCAATAGCAGATATAATTTATTAATTGAACATAATTTATTTTTGTGAACAAAAGCTCTACCTTTTTACCCTATCTTTACAAGGACAACTGTCTTCTCATCTTTCTCACTGAGAAATTTCATTGAATTATCCAGAACTGTAAGGAGCCTCATAGGGGTGATGTCGAAATTATTCTGAACCAATTGTCTATTGCAAAATAAGGGATTGATAATTCCGGAGGGTGCAGAAGAGGTTTCCTGGAGTAAAGGGTGTGTACTTTAACGAGAGGTTGCAGAAACTTGGGTTGTTTTCTCAGGAGCAGCAGAGGCTGATGAGAGCTCTGATTCAGATTTATAAGATTATGAGAGGCATAGATAGAGTAGACAGACAGTATCTTTTTCTCAGGGCTTAAATGTCTAATACCAGAGGGCATGCATTTAAAGTGAGAAAGGATAATTTCAAAACAGATGTGGGGGGGGTGTCAAGTTTTTTTTACGCAGACAGGTGGGTGCCTAGGGTAATGGCAGAGGCAGGTACATTAGGAAATCTTAAGAGACATTTGGGTAGGTGCATGAATGTGAGCAAAATGGTAGGATATCGACATTGTGAAGGCGTAAGAGGGTAGTTTAGTTAGCAATTTGATATCTAATTTATTTGGTTCAGCCCAACATTGTGGGTCAAAGGGCCTCTTTGTAAACTGTATTGTTCAAATGAGAGGACATGATTTGAGAGCTGAAGGGAAACACAAGGGGGTATCAGAGAGTGATAGCTGTGTGGAATGAGCTTCCTGTAGAAGTAGTAGAGGCCAGTTCAGTTGTGTCATTTAAGGTAAAATTGGATAGGTATATGGACAGGAAAGGAGTGGAGGGTTATGGGCTGAGTGCGGGTAGGTGGGACTAGGTGAGATTAAGAGTTCGGCACGGACTAGGAGGGCCGGAATGGCCTGTTTCCGTGCTGTGATTGTTATATGGTTATTATATGGTTATAATTAACCTAAAGCATAAATAAATTTATTTTGTAATTTACCCTATTCATGAAGAAGGAGATCAGAGAATCCACAGGAGTCTGCCTTCACCAGTTTATGTTTAGATACAGGATGTTCTATATAAAACATGGGGTACAATTTTACCAGACATCCTTTTGACAGATGTTCTTATTATGAATATAAATGTTATGAATTGGTGATCTCATCATGGGCTTGCATTTGACAGGAAGATAATAGAGACCATTGCTCACAGGAATCTGAAGGGTTTTCATGATTTTCTGACAGGAAAATTACTAATTGTTGATTCAGGAAGAATGCAAATCATTTGCACTGACCTCTGCATGGCATTGTGTGTGTAGGCTCTTTGCTGAGTGCTGCACCCCATAAAGTATATTCCTCGATATCAGAAGTGATGTTTCTTTCAGCAGTAAATGTAAAACATTTTGGAATACTCAACAAGTCAGCAGCTCCTGTGGAGAGAGAACTGAGATTAACATTTCAAGTCAATGTCCTTGCAAAAGAATTGCAAAGAATTACATATCAATAAGATTACAAATCAAATGCATTTCAAGCAATGGGGAAAAAAAGGTAAAGGGATTGGGAGAGTTTTGAGAAGGCCTGTGAGAGCCTGTGTTGCTGGCTGAGACCAGGTAGTGCCAGCTTATCAAGGGTAGATCTTCTTTCTTGAGGAGATGAAAAATAAAGAAGAAAGATGAAAACAGAGGGGGGTAAAAACCTGTGTGAGGCAAACTGCAGAAGCAATACTCGGCAGATGCTGGAAATCAGAATTAAAGCAGAGACTGAGCCCGCCATGCAACTTCCGTGGAAGGAAACAGAGGTAACGCTGCAGGGAATTGGCCATTCATCAGCCCATAGAAACAAATATGATCTAATATAAACAAAAGTGTATTTTTTAAAATTGTTGAATTTATTGTCAAATCCTGTGAAACATAATGAGTTTAGTCAGAAAATTAAATGCTGCTTCTCAATTTTATAATGAGTTTCATTGGTAGAGCTCAAATGCAGAGAAGTCAGAGAGGAAGTGGCTTGGAGAATGAATATGGCAGCCAATTACAAGCTTGAGATCACCACTGGAGACTGAGCAGAAGTGTTCTACAAAGCAAACACACAATCCACGCTGCAATTTGAGGAGACCACTTCATGAGCATCAAATGCAATTCAACATTGGAAGATGGGTCGTTGAATTGCTATTTCATCTGCAAGGAGTTTCTTTAGTTCCTTGATGACAGGACAGGTCTGTATCTCATTAATGGACCATGAGAAAAGAGTAGAATCTTGCAGAGATGGATGAATGGATCAAGAACAGAACAACCCCCACAGAATGTTGAAAGGGAAGTATGCCTCAGGTTATCAGATTGTATAAAGAAGAAATTACAAAGGAGATATGTTGAACTTATAGGCTGTTGAGGTGAAAGATGAGAATATGGTATTCTTATATTTGTAATAGGTGGAAGGAAACAGAAGTGAGAACAGAAACACGGGCAATGGAACAGATGTGGCGGAGAGCTCAATTAAGATATGGGGGAAATTATTATTGGTGGAAAATTATCAGCAACACTGGTGTGAAAAATGTGATCATTAGGTATGAGGAAGCTGCAGAAACTGGGAGAATAGATTGGAGCCTTTCCTGAAATCAGGGTTTTAAAGGAGATGTCATCAAGGAAACTGGGAGTTGGTGAGCTTGTAATGGATTCTGGTCACAAGCCTAGTTCTGAAGTTGCAGTTAGAGAAGTAAGGGAAGAGAAGATTCAAATATAGATCACATCAACATGAGGACAGGATGGAATTAGCAGCAAAGGGGAAGCTCCGCATAATAGACAAGAAGGAGAGCCAATATAACAATTATTATACAGGGAAATGAGCTGAGAGGGGCCTGGGAAAGAGTGAAACAAGGTCTGTTCCACATGTCTCACAAAAAGTATACTTCAGTCCTATATTGTTGCCCAATTAATTTGTCTGCGGTGAATGGAGTTAAAGGAGAAATTAGTCAAGTGAGAACTGTTTCAGGCGGGTGAATGAGGTTGGTGGTGAAGTGGGACTGGTTGAGCCTGAGTAAAGAAAAGGGCTCTAAGCCTTCCTTGTAAAGCATAGAGATGTGGAGGGATTGGATTTGAACTTCTAATCAGATTTTGGTCTCTTACACTGTTCCAACAGAACCCACTACAAAATTATCTCATCATCTATTGGGCATTGAAATCCAATCATTTTAGACAATCAGGATTTCCAGTTTGTATCAGAAATGGGCTGTTGTGATGAAAGGCTTCCAACTTGAAAAATTAACTTTGATTTTCTGTATATACATACTGCAGTGATTTGCTTTTCCAGCTGTATATTACAGTTCCAGCCTTTTTAAAATTTTAGTTTTCTCTCCCCCTCCACTCTATCCTAATTCTTCGATTCACATATTTCCTAGAATGAGATTATTGGCTGTTAACAAGCTTTCACTACCCTCTCTCAGCCATTACCATTACCTTTTGTTTCATTCAGTCTGTCTAGGTCTCCATCTTAAGGACAGACATTATCTACATACTGTCCACCTCTCAGCTTCTATTCAGTTTAAAACATGTTTGATTTCTACATTTTCCTTGTTCTGATAAAAAGTCATTTAATTGAAATGTTGACTATTTCTCACTCAGAAACAGGAGCAGGTGCGGGCCATTTAAATCTTCACACATGCTTCACCATTCAACAAGATCTTAGTGTCACTTTCCTGCTCTCACTTTTTGTCAAATGGACATAATGACACAGCTTTCCATATGGTTGGGTAGATAACAGAGCTGCTACTGTACTGAAATAACTTGACTAGAATCACAACTAGTTCCAGGGAACAATTCTTCAGCATCACAGCTGTGTGTTACTGAGTCTCAGCATTTTGCAGCTTTTGAAATACAATGAAGTTATGCCTTCTGAATCACTACCTTTTATAACAAGAACAAACTGTGCTTTGATTATGTAAAATACATCTGAAGAAATGTTTCCCCAAGTGTAATTTCTATTCAAAAATAGCAAGATAAAACACAAGAACAGTTTCATCAAACAGCAAGGTGAAAAGCAAAACCTCCCTCGAGTCTATCATGCAAAGCTTCTTTCTTGACCGTTCATTTCACGTGTAGTGTTTCACCTAAAAATAGAAGTGGGAGTAATTGCTTCAACAATACAAAATGACTGACTGCGTATTCCTCTCGGGTATTATTGAAACAGCCTTTGACAAAATGACTGGAAGAGCTGTCTTGCTCTTAATTTGTAGATTGCTGGGTTTTTGAAAGCTTGAGAAATGATAAGTATATCTTTTATTTTCAGTCAATGGTCACAAGGGCAAAGCCTTAGGGAGATAAGTCTGTTATATGAATCACCCCTTGTAATAATGATCAGTGAGGTACTGCAGTTTCTTCTGGCCAACAAATCCAATAAACCACAATCTATATATCTATTATACTCTAGTTTCAAGCCTGTTTAATGATTGCTTCTGTTTATACTTAATTCAAGTACATATTACAAAAATATTAGAGTTTTGTAATTGCAGGATGTTATTTGAAAATTAGTCTTCTTGATTTCCTTTGCTGAGAAAGCTGATTACACAAACAAATATAGAGAAAAAATAACTTCTCTTTAGATTTATAGTATAACTCCTTTCTGCAAAGTTTGTTTTTATATATCTTAGAACTTGTTCACAGTATCTGTCCAGCTTCTCATTTGTTACCTGATTTACTCAGTTTTTTCCCCACTTGCAGACGCATTCAGTAAAGACTCAAATCTAGTTTAGACACTTTCTGAGGAAAATCAATATGTTGAAGTCATGAATCTGTTATGTCAAATTTGTGGTAGAAACTCTATATTATTTCACCTTCTCCCAGGACTTCTCAAGGAAATCACATGACAGATCTATTGTTATTGTGATTAAACTTTCTTCTAACTGATAATCTAGAACATAGAACAGTAGAGCATAGGCCCTTTGACCTATGATGTTGTGCTGACCTTCAAATCTACTCTATGATCAATCTAACTCTCTCCTCCTACAGGTACATAGCCATTAGCCCTCAATTTTTGTTACTTCCATATGCCTATCTAAGAGTCTCTTAACTGTCCCTAATGCATCAACCTCTATCACAGCCCACAGTAATATTTTTCAGGCACTTACCACTCTCTGTGTAAAAAACCTCCCTCAGACACTTGCCCTAAACATTCCTTCACTCACCTTAAAAGTATGTCATCTTGTATTAGCTATCACCATCCCTCCTATAGTTTCCCCATCCTTCCTATAATGAGGCCACCAGAACTGAACACAGTACTCCAAGTGTAGTCTAACTAGAGTTTTACGGAGCTGAAAATTACCTCTTGATTCTTGAGTTCAGTCCCTCAACTAATGTAGGCCTGACACTCCATCTGCCTTCTTAACCACACTTACAATTTGCTCAGCAACATTGAGAGATCTATGGGTTTGGACCCCGATATCACTCTGTTAAGAATCACGCTGGCAACCTAGTACATTACCTTCAAGTCCAATCTTCCAAAATGTTTGATTTCACACGTTTCTGCTTCTCTGCCCATGTCCATGTATTCTGTCCATGTCATGTTGTATTGAATGACATCCATCCACACTATCCGTAACACCACTAGCGTTGATGTCATCTACAAACATACTAAGCCACTTGCTCATCAAAGTTATTTATAAAAGTCACAAAGAGCAGGGGTCCCAGAACAAATCACTGCAGAGTACCATGAGTCACATGCCTCCAGGCAGAACCCGCTCCATCTACCACCGCCCTCTGCCTTCAATGGGCTAGCAAACTCTGAATCCATGCAGCGACATCTCCATCCATGCCTTATGACTTTTTCATTGAGCTCGCCATGGAGAGCCATCTCAAATGTTCCAATTCTAACTGGGAACACTATTGATAAATAAATTTAGTTATGATTTAGTCACCTACACTGTCATCAGTATATACCATTTTCCATTTTAGCTAATATGATTAAAATTATTAAAAGCTCTTCGTTTCATTTTACAAAAAATCCTTCCATGAGCTGACAACTCTCTTTGCACAGGAAAAAACACAAAATGCTGGAGGAACTCAGCAGGCATCTACGGAAGAGTATAGTAAATGTTCCGGCTAAGACCCTTCATCAGTCCTGCCCATTCACCTCTTCCCTCACCTCCATTCAGGACACCAAACAGGTCCTTCCAGGTGAGGCAACACTTCATTTGCAAATCTGCTGGGGTTGTCCGTTATATCTGATGCTCCTAATGCAGCCTCCTCTACACTGGTGAGACCCATCGTAAACTGTGCAACCACTTTGTCAAGCTCCTCTGCTCCAGCTGCCAAAAGTGGAATTTCTTGGTGGCCAACCATTTTAACTTCTAATCCCACAGGTCAATCCATGACCTTCTCTTGTACCGTGATGAGGCCACTCTCAGGGCAGAGAAACATCACCTCATATTCCGACTGGGTAGATGCCACCCTCATGGCATGAATATCTATTTCTCCTTCTGTTAATTTTTTCCCTCCTCCTCCCCTCTTCTTCTATTCACCACTCTGGTCTCATATCTCTTCTTACCTGCCTACTTCCTCACACTGGTACCACCCCCTGCGACTTCTTCCCTTTCTCCCATGGTTCACTATCATGGACTACTATCAGATTTCTTCCTCTCCAGCCCTTTACCTTTCACACTCACGTGCCTTCATCCTTCTAATTATTATCCTCCCCCTCCCCCAAATGTTTAGTCTGGCATTTTCCCCTTTCCTTTCTAGTCCTGAAGATGGGTCTCAATCTGAAACGTCAACTGTTTATTCATTTCCATAGATGCTGCCTGACCTGCTGAGTTCCTCTAGTATTTTGAGTGTGTAGTGAATTCAAAATCCTGGCAGGAATGTTGTTCACTAACACTGCATTTCCAAGGACAGTTGATATGTTCCATTTAACAATATGTTCTAATTAACTACTGTCCTCAACAGAAAGTTAGGTGGTGTGTATGAATGTGCACTTTCCTCCATTTTACACACAAGTAAAAATTGTAAAAAATGCTGAAAATCTTGGTTGAATATTTTAAAAGTACATCTTTGATGGAGGTACTTAAAATACTTTTTTTAAAACCAGAAGTTTACTGGGGAATATTTATTTTTTTCTGGTTCAAGAGTCAATGTTGAGAAGATTTCACAAAGGCAACAAGGGGGAAGGTCAAGGGAATTTCCTTCTGCATTGATGTTTGTGCTATCCTACAGTTAATAATTGTAAGAGACGAATCTCTTAAAGTGAAGAATAAGGGAAGAAATTGTCATTCTTGTTTACTCTCAATTAGACTCTATTGGTTATCTTTGAAAGACAGATTACGGTATGATGTTCAACAAGTTGACTTCTCTTCATGCATTCACTTGCTAGATTCATATTTGAGTAGTCTTCTTTAGTCTGAGATGATATTCTTTGCCTGTGGAATTATACTATTTTAGACATGTCAAGGTAAGAAATTCACCAAAATGCATAAATTCCTCCACAAAATCATGATTTAATTTAACTGGAACAAAGTATAATACACCTGAATTCATAAGTGATTTTAACTGAGTAAAGCAAATTATTATCAGACTAAGTGTTTACCTAACATATTGCTGTTTGTACTGCTGGCATATAACTGAGAATACAATGAAATTTATGCATGTTCAATTCTTGCTGTGAGGAATAGTACAGAATATAAACAACTGAAAATACAAATTGCATTCTTTCCTTGGAATGACAACTAATAAAAAATGATCATATTAAAATTCAGTTTAATATCTGTTAGAGAAAGGTATTCCTTAGCATTTATCAGTCAGCTCAGATATTATTGGTTTGTATCTTGTTGCAAAAAATAATTTAGTCTGTGCTATATTGTATCTGGTTGCTGAACAAGCAACAAATCTAATGTTGTGTATCCATCCCAATCACAATTGGCTGAGGATTATCATCAGAACAACTCAGTGAACAATACTGCAGCAATGATATATGAGGCTCCTGGAAATAGTTTCATTTAACAATAATTTTAAAATAGGCTTTTAATTAAAGAAATGAATCTCAGTACAATATTGTTATAGCTAATTTCCAGACTTGAAATAGATGCAACATAATTTAAGTAGGCAGGGCTGGGACCTGCTACTCATCTGCCTGGATGTGTTAACCCTGTTAAATTGGCTAGAGTCCTTGTGTCAGCTGCCTTAACCTATAATGTTCCAAAATCAAAGGAATACAATTGTTGTGTCTGTGCACAACTACATATATATTAAATAAAAGTATGCACATGGGAGATGGATTAAACTGGTGTTTTCACATTGCAGCGAGAGAGAGAGGGGGAAAACAATGCCTATGTGTAGACAACAGATCCATATGTAATGCAAAGGGGAGGGTCATTGCCCTAAAAGAAATAGATCCATACATTACTCTTTCTCCCCCTTTAGATTAATGCAACATAATACTGTATATGTATAAAACATTCAATTTCCTTTTTATAAACCCATATTCCAAATAAACGAGTTTTCAGGATAACAGTCCAGAACTAACTTACAGTTCTAAAGGTTCAGTCTTTTGGGTGGCACGCTGTTTCTTTCAAGACCACAGAACCTCTGGACCTGTGTAGTGGCATCAGGTTTGATAGGTGCCTTGTCTGAGACAACGGTCTCGGTTTCTGGGGTCACTTTGCTGTCAGTGACATGATCATCGCTGAGAAGTAAGTCCGGTAACCCTAATGTGTCCTTCTTGTTGGATGCAGTCAGCTCAGGTATGTTCCTTGGTTGAACATCCCGTAAGTGTCTGGTCCACATAACGTCTCTATGTCTAATTGCCAACATCCACTGTGTACGTCAGTAGTCCAGTTCCTGTAGCTATCCTATTGGGCGTCCAGTTGCCTTCTCAGTAATTACGTGTGAGGACTTCCTGTCCAACCTCAAAGCTCCTTGATGATTCACTTGGCAACAGTCTGAACTGTTTATTCTGTATTTCCCTCCAGAGGTCTGTGTTCAGGTGGTCTATAGGAGATCTCAGATTCCTGTTCATGAACAGCATTGCAGGAGTTTGATTTGTCGTCACATGAACCTAGTTCTGATACACAAAAAGGAAGTTGTCCATCTTGTGCTGTACGGAAATGTCCTCCTCGTCTATTGCTTTAATGGACATCTTGAAGGTTTGGATAAACCTTTCAGCTAATCTATTTGTTGCTGGGTGGTGAGGAGCTGACTTGAAATGTCTAATGCCATTTTTCTTCATGAAGAGTTGGAATTCTTCTGATGTGTATTAGGGTCCATTGTCACTCACAATTTTGTTCTGTTAAGCCATTCCTGGTGAAGATAGTCCTCAGGTCAGAGACAGTATTTGCTGAGGTGGTTGACTTCATTGGTATAACCTCCAGCCGCTTTAAATGAGCATCCACAGCAATCAGAAACATGTAATCCATGAATGGCCCAGCAAGGTCAATATATACTCTTTGCCATGGTGATGACGACAATTCACACAGGTGTAACGGTTTCTGTAGAAGTGCATTTTGAACTTTTGGCATCTGGATCAGCTTTTGGCCAAGACTTCAATCTGTTTATCTATTCCTGGCCACCACACACAGTTCTGGGTGAAACTCCTCATCTTGACTGAACCCAGGTGTCCTTCATGCAGATTCTCTAACACTCTGGTGCACAGTTTAGAGGGAGCCACAACATGCAATCTTCACATCGCGTTCTTGGCATAGCAACCGTTGGACTCACCTTGCTGAGAACTCTGGAAACATTGGGTTAGCATGAGCTGGCCATCCCTGCATGATGATATCATAGACTTTTGACAATGTCGGGTCATTCCTTGTTTCTATTGTAATTTCAGAATTTGTTACTGGCAGCTGGTCCACCAATGTTGTGTGGAACATTTCCCATGGGTCACAGAATGAAGACTTTCCTTCTTCAGTTGTCAACAGTGGAAAGTATGACATGCCATCAGCATTACTATGTTGTCTGGTATGCTTGAACTCTAAGTCATAAGAATGGGCTCCTATGAAAAGTACCCAGTTTTGCAAACGAGTAGCAGACATCACTGGATTTCCCTTCCTGGGATTGAAAATGGACACAAGGGGCTGGTGGTCTGAAACTAGCAAAAACTTTTGTCCATAGAGGTAGTAGTGTAACTTCTTTATTCTCCATACTAGACTAAGTTCCTCTCAATTGATCTGTGCGCAGTTGCATTCTGCACTTGTCAGTGATCTTGAAGCAAATGCAATCAGACATTCAAATTCTTCTTTCCTAGTGTGTGACAAAATGGCACCAATGCCAGAAGGGGACACATCGCATGCCAGTCTGGTGGTCAGAGAGGAATCATAATGAATGACTACTATCTGATGTCCGATAGTGAGGTGACCAGAAATGAGCACAGTACTCCAAGTGGGGTCTGACCAGGGTCCTATATAGTTGCAACATTACCTCTCGGCTCCTAAACTCAATCCCACGATTGATGAAGGCCAATGAACCATATGCTTTCTTAACCGAGAATGAAATGTCATACTGTGGACATGTCATTGACAATCATGGTTTACATAAGTCACAAGAGAGGACTGAAGCAATACTACAGGCACCCAAACCAGAAAATCTGTCACAACTCAGGTCATACTTGGGCCTTGTAAACTACTACCAGCTGTTTCTCCCAAGCATTGCTAAAGTGCTGCATCCATTAAATGCACTGTACAGACAGGAGCAAGGTGGGAATGGTCAGAAAGATGTGAAAAAGCATTCAATGAAACCAAGAGACTAATAAAGTACGTGGAAACCATAGAAAGGGTGCAGAGGAGATTTACAAGGATGTTGTCTGGATTGGGGAGCATGCCTTATGAGAATAGGTTGAGTGAACTCGGCCTTTTTTCCTTGGAAAGATGGAGGATGAGAGGTAACCTGATAGAAGTGTATAAGATGATGAGAGGCATTGATTGTGTGGATAGACAGAGGCTTTTTCCAAGGCAGAAATGGCCAGCACAAGAGGGCACAGTTTTAAGGTGCTTGGAAGCATGTACAGAGGAGAAGTCAGGGGTAAGTTTTTTATGCAGAGAGTGGTGAGTGCGTGGAATGGGCTGCCGGGAACGGTGATGGAGGCGGTTACAATAGGGTCTTTTAAGAGACTCCTGGACAGGTAAATGGAGCTTAGAAAAATAGAGGGCTAAGGGTAACCCTAGATAATTTCTAAGGTTTGGCACAGCTTTGTGAGCCAAAAGGCCTGTTTGTGCTGCAAGATTTCCTGTTTGACTCCTCAATCTCCATTTGCAGACAGGATTGTGACGAGTCAATCTTTGAAAACCTCTCCCCACCTGCCAAAGATGCAAACATTTCTTCCATTCATGGCAGGAGATACTGCATAGTACACAGCACTGGGTTGATGCTCACCTTGAAATTCCCACGTATACAAACAGCTCCAGCCTTCCCTTTCTTCATCACCAAGATAATGGGCATGGCGCAATCACTCTACTCAACCTTGGAGAGATTTCAAAATGCCTCCAACTTCTGCAGTTCAACATCCACTTTAGAACGCAATATATAAAGCAATGAATATATTTAGGAATCTTGTTGTTCCTGTTTCATCCAGCTCAATTCTGACCTTCATGTCTTTGAGTTAACCGATACCCCTTCTCAAACGCCTTCTCATTAGCATTAAGCAGCTGTCTCAGTCTCTGGTTATTATTACCATTTGGGCTGCCGTTGCGTGTTGATGTCACACTGAGAGCTTTGACTGAGTGCCAGTCTGGTTAGATTTTTCTCAACCATTCACATCCAAGAAGTTCTGGCCTCCATGCATCACATTTACTTTCAGATTGTCTTTTGGGAAACACTTATTTGTCTGAGTAAGCCTTTAGTATTATTGAGGTCTTCTTTAATGGTATCTTAGAAAACAGTCTGTTGTAGTCAGCCTCTGGAATTATGCACAAATTATCAGACTCACCTATTGTGATTCAAATGACTTTGTGAGCTACTTCAAATATAATATGCATTTCTCAGTATGGCAGTTCAACTTTGTCAGACTCAATGTTGTCTGATTCTGTTTTACATTCGGTAACTTTATGCATTTGTTTAGTTTTGTGTTTGAGATTTTTCGTTCAGTTGTGCTTTCTGTCTGCCTTGCCAATTCTCTCCATGTGACCTTGTCTGTGACACTTTCTGCAGACTTTTTCTTTGAGCCGACAGTCATTTGCATAATGAGAGGATGTGCCACATCGATTATATCTTTGTTTTTTTGCACTTTTCAGTGACATTTTATGGTTTTCACATTCTAATCTCCTTTTCTGTAGTTCTGCTGCATTCTTTGCTGCAATCTCCAATGACATCTTGACCTATCTAAGATGGCGGTGCGACACAGCTTGCAGCGGCCACTCCGGAGCTGATTATCTGTTATTTGTGAAGCGGGGTGCCATGCGCAATCATAATCGGATGAAAAATGGACGTGGGAGCTCAGAGGAACAACTGGAAATCTCCAGAAAGACCTTCTTCATTGCTGCTGCTGCTGTGAGGTCCAGGTCTCTGCTGGGAAGAACAAGCCCCCAGTCCTCGGGCTCGCGTTGCCGGTGGCCATCTTAATACGCTCGGCAGAGGATGGTGCTCAGAGAAGCTGTGCCGGGGGGATGGTCGGAGGCTCGGAGGTTCGATGGACTCGGAGTCCGCTACGGTCAGGTGGCCTTCTATATGTTCTGTGTCTGCGAGGCTGGGTTCAACGGAGCTTTCATAGTGTGCTGTGTCTGCGCGGTTGAGTCGTGCGGGGCCATGGAGGTCTATAGCGGGGGTATTCCCTTCTACCACCGGCGTGGGATGACGAGTCTATCGGGGACCCTGAGGATTTCTGGAAACTGTGTGGTGGTTTATTTTGAACTTATAGTCTTTTAACATCTTTGGACTATTTTTACTGTGCCCATGGTCTGTTTTTTTAATCAATTATGCTATTGTTTGCACTGTTGTAATTATGTGGTTTTGTGCAGTCTTGTAGCTTTAGTTTTTGGTCTTGTTTTGTCTGGTGGTTTTGGAGCTCCTTTCTGGGGAACACGGTAAATGGCAGCATGATATTAATACGTAGCAGCCTCTCCGGACTCTGGATTGGGGATTGCCAAATGTTATGTGGATTTTCTTGTGTAGTCTGTTTTGTCATATGCTTTTGTGATATCATTCTGGAGGAACGTTGTCTCATTTTTTAATTGCATTGCATTTGTGGTTTCTAAATGACAATAAACTGAATCTGTATCTGAATCAATGGTCAATGCCCGTTCTAAGGTTAGGTCTCTTTCAGATAATAACCTCTCTTGAGTGCTTTGACTATGCATGCCACATACAAGCATATCCCTTAGTCCATTAGAAAGTCCATCTTTAAAGTCACAGTACTGGGAAAGTTTACGCAGTACTGCAATCCATCTTGTGGCTGGTTCCTTTTGTAAAATCTAAATCTAGGGCTCAAGTGATCTTGTAAAATTGCATCAATTTCATCAAACGTTTTGCTTGCTGGCTTTTCAGGGTTTACTAGGTTGTGTAAGAGATGCTGTCATTGCACCCATTAAGCTAAGAGTGCAAGGATTTTCTTTTCCTCCTCAATATATTTCACATTACAATACATTTGAACCCTCCTGATATACGACTCCCAGCCTTCATTAGCGCTATCAAATTCATCAACTTTCCTGATTGAAGTCATTGCCACCTTATTTTCACTTTAAGTTCAACATTTCTTTCACTGCTACTATGCATTGTACTGACGAGTTTCTTAGTGTCTCCAATGGCCTTCTCATGCTGTTTAACACTCGCTGTTTCGTCCTGTAACTTTCGGTGCATTTTGTGACATACAGGTTCATACTCATCGCTAATTTGTTGTGTCTGTACAACTACATATATTGAATAAAAGCACGAATATGGGAGATGGTTTTAATTGGTGTCTTTACAATGCAGTGAGAGAAAGTACAATGTACATGCGCAGACAACAGATCAATACGTAATGCTAATGGGGAGAGGTAATTGCTCTAAAATAAATAGATTTATACATTACAACAATGTTTATTGAGTGGTGCTTTCCTCATTTTGTTGTGCAGCTTGCTTAAAGGGCCAACTTGTCATTTCTTGGCCAACATTTTTATATGCTATTGCCCAGCAGCTGTCATTTTCTTTGTAAAACATGCCCTGTCATGATATTGTATATGAGACCATGAATACATTGCTTCCAAATATTAATCATAATTGTACTGGTCAACCATTCAGCTTCCTGATAAACCACTCAGATGTAATTTGGATATATTACCCATTCCAGGCTACCTCCAATTGTCAGTTTTAAATATTAACGAAGGCAGATTCAAGGCAATAAGTACCTTTATATAATGAGATAACCAGTGCTGGAAATGTTCAGAAGCTGAAGCAGAATCTAAAAAAAAGAGAAACATAGCTAATAGAGTTACTGATGTTCATAGAGTCATCCAAATAATTAACATAGATGACAAACAACATTGGATCCAGCACTGATTCCTGTGATACGCCACTAGTTATAGGCCTCCAGTCAGAGAGGCAATCCTCTAATACCACACTCTGGCTTCTCCCACAAAGCCAATGTCTAATCCAATTTACTACCTCATCTTGAATGCCAGGCGACTGAACCTTCTAGCACAGATTCCCATATGCGACTTTGTCAAAGGCCTTGCTAAAATCCATGTCCATCTACTGCTTTTCTTTCATCAACTTTCATGGTAACATCCTCGAAAAAAAACAATAAGTTTTTTTTAAGTTATAGAGTTTTAGAGTTATAGAGAGTTTAAAAACAACGGACCCCACTCACTTTTAAATCTGGTGCTTACTCACTACATACATCCCTATTTGAAAGATTAGCTCCATTTGTCTCTCTACTCCTGCCACCTGACCTGCTCAGCATTTCACAGACTTTATTTCAGTTCTTCAGTATCTGCAGTATTTTATTTTTAGATTTTCCTTACAATCTCCTCATATAAGAGGTTATTAAAATATTCTTTTTACTAATAAAACTTTAATTTCAATAAGTTATTTAAAATGCATTTGTTCCTAGTTTTCCTTTGTCAATAAATGAATACAGTAGTGTGTGCACATTACACATATTTAACCAACAAGGACTGATGTCACACTTGTTCTGCAAACTCATGTGTGGGCCTTCTGTCAGCATAAACCTGAATAAACCCTGCAACCACTGAGAATATTTTAAAGAAAACTCACATTTTTAAAAAGATGCTTTTTCTCCATTCAACAAAAAAAGTTAGTGTCCATTGTTAACTGCTTCTGAAGCAAATAAGGTCGGGTATTCAGATACAAGAAGACACAAGAAGATTGTGTTTGCTGAAAATCTGGAATAACACACAAAATGCTGAAGGAACTCAATGGGTCAGACACCATAATGGGAGAGAAATCAACAGTCGATGTTTTGGGTTGAGATCCTATATCATATCTGGAAAGGAAGAGGAGAGATAGCCAGCATGAAAGGGTTAAGGTCCTGGCTGCTGATAGGTGAATCCAAGTTACAGGGGGAAGGAAGGCTGGTGGTGGAATAAAAGAGTGGGAATGATGTAAGAATTTGGGATGTGATTGTTGGAAGTGACAAAGGGCTGAAGAAAATGCAATCTGATAGAGGAAGGCAGCGGAACAAAGAACTACGGGAAGTTGATGAGAAGGGGAACCAGAAAGAAGAATATGGGAGATGGGCAGATTAAGAAGGTGGCAAGGAAAAAGAGAAAGGCTAATGGGATGGTTGGAAAAGGGAAAACAAAAGGGAGATAGAGGGGAGCGACCAACCGGTTCCCTCCTCCACCAACCTCTTCCGTCTGACAGAACTGGTGGTTACCTTCAACAATTCTCATTTGGCTGCTTCCATCTCCTCCAGACCAAAGGTGTAGATAAAGGCACGCACATGGGTCCCTTTCACTGGCTATGTGGAGCAGTCTATGTTCCCAAATTTATACCGGTGATGCTCCTGAACTCTTTCTCCATTACATTGACTACATTGGGGCTGCTTCTTGCACCCATGCTGAGCTCATCGACTTCATCAGCTTTGCTGTCAACTTTCACCCTGCACTTACATTTACTCCATTCATCCCTGACTCCTCTCTTCCCTTTCTTAATTTCTGTCTTCATCTTGTGAAGCAAATTATCCACTGACTTCTTCTACCAACCCAATGAGTCCCACAGTTATACTGACACCTCTTCCCTCCCCGTTAGTTGCAAGAATGTTATTCCTTTCTCCACCATATCTATTCTCATCATGAGACTTTTCATTCTAAGAGATCCGAAATGTCCTATTTTTTCAGAAAAAGGGGTTTCCACCCTAACCAATGCAGCCCTCACAAGCATCTTTTCTATTCTCCACATGTCTACCCTCAATACATCCCCTCCATAGTCATAACAGGGATAAAATATCCTTTATCCTCATCTACATCTCCATGAGCCTTAACATCCGATCATTCATTCTCAGCAATTTCCACCATCTCAAGGACACCCCACCACTATCTTCTCCTTCCCTCCCCTCCCTACTTTCTGCAAGGGCTATTCTCTCTATGACTCACTTGTCCCCTTTCCACCGACACCCCTCCAAGCACATACCTGTGAACATAACAAGTACCTGTCCCTACAATTCCTTCTCACCACTATTCAAGGGCCTAAACAGTCCTGGCAGGTGAAGCAGCACTTGACATATCGAGCTATTGGTATCATTTATTGTATCTAGTGTTCCCACTGTAGCTTCCTTTACACTGGTGAGATCCAGTGCTGATTGGGAGCTTGTTTCGGTGAGCACCTTCACTCTACCTCTCCATCTGCCATAACAGCCGGGATCTCCTGGTGGCTAAAAATTTTAATTCCACTTCTCGTTCCCATACCACCATTTCTGTAAAATGGCCTCCTCTACTGTCAAGTTGAGTCTACGTGCAGATTTCAGAAACAGCACCTCATACTCCACCTTGGTAGACTCCAACCTGACATCAAGAACATTGATTTCCCCTAACTTCTAGTAACCATTTTGCTCTGTCCCTCCTTTGTTTCCCTTATTCCACTGACCCCATCATTCCTTCACTATCCCCACCCTCTCAATCTGCCTATCATCTACACATTTCTCACTGTGTATCACCTGCACATTTCTCACTCTTGTTCTCCTCCTCTCCTCCTTCCCTTTATTCAATAGCCCACTACTCTCTCCTGACCGGCTTCATTTTCATTTGCCCTCTATTTCCATCTATCACCTACCAGTTTCTTAAATCATTCCCACATTTTCCCTCCCCCACATACCATTCTTCCCTCCCCCTTACCTGGATTCACTTACCATCTGCTAGCCCTTGCTCCCACTCCCTCCACTTTTTTATACTGGATATCTCACCTCGTTGTTTGCAGTCCTCGGGAAGGGTCTCCACATTGATTATCGCTTCTCCTCCATAGATTCTGCCTGATCCATTGAGTTCCTCCAGAACCCTTGGACAATACCTCACTCTTTAAATATACAGCATTTCTGTTTTTTTGCATGATTTTTAATCTATTTGATATATGTACACTGTAATTGACTGACTTATTTATTATTATTATTTTATTTTTGTGTTTTTTTCTTCTATATCATGTATTGAACTGCTGCTGGTAAGTTATCAAATTTCACGTCACATGCCAGTGATAATAAACCTGATTCTGGATTTTGTGTATTCAGATAGTTCACTGAAAAACAAAAGTCTGACTTTTATTGCCCAAAACAAGAAATCAACCATTATCCTCTGAAGGATTAAACTTGTTACCTATGCAACTGGAAAGCAGCTTGAACTTCAGCAAATTACACAGGAATTTATTTTAGCAAATATCAGCCAGAATGTTCCAGGGAGGACACTGCTACTTCGCTGTCTCTATGAACACATTGCCTTTTCTCTTCAAGTTGATGTTGAACTGGTGAGCTTACTGAGTCGAAATAATAATTAACAAAGAAATAAAATGGATGAAATAATTTGTACTTTAAGATACGAAAGTAAAATAAACCAAAATAACATGTTATCCTTGGTCAATGCATTAATTACATCTAGGTTTCCAGAAACCTGTTCCATTGAAATCAATGGAAAAAATGCTGCATCATTGAAATTAATTTGGTTACATTCCTGCTGGTGGCGTAGTGGCATCAGTGCTGGACTTTGGGGTGAGAGGTCCAGAGTTCAAATCCGGCCACCTCCCTTGCACGCTCTCCATCCATGCCTGCATTGAGTGTCGAGCTAGCAATTTGACCTGACAAAAAAAAAACCTGGAGAGGGATGGGCTCCACCAGGTTTCAGATGCCCAAGACATGCCATACGATGTATTGCTCACCAAAAAGATCGGTGCAAAAAGCTTGTCATGATGGCACCCCAACGACTCCACCAGGAGTTAAGAGCATGCATACACACACACACACACACACACACACACACACACACACACACACACACACACACACACACACACACACACACACACACACACACACACACACACACACACACACACACACACACACACTCACACTCCTGCAATAAATAAAACAATTTAACACATAGAAGCGTCAAATGGTCATGTCCTCAAAACTGGCACCATTTGGCCATTATTACTAATTGTATACAGACAATTATGCTGAATTAAAAGCTAACTCCCCCAAGACATTTTCTGGGGTTTCTGAGCTGGTCCTTCACAATACCAAGGATGAAATCTAATTAAGCTTTATGAGAAAGCTAATTAAGGCCCTTACTGTTCCTGTGTGGCAAAGAGAATTTACCAGTATTAATTATTAAGTGTAGCACAGCTGGTTGCTTTTCACTTAACTAGTCAACATAGCATCAGCCTCATTAAACATTCAACTTATCTATTTACACTGCAGTGAAATGGTCCCAATAGTTAATTTCAATGTTTCCCCTTTTAGGAATTTCTTCGATTTTCTCCCCCAAATACAATTTGAATGAGATGGTTGGTGGTTAGTAGTCATTCTTCATAGCTTGGAATTAAATAGAGGCTGGAGCTTCATAAAGAAGTGTACCAGTCAAGGATGTTCATTACATACTGTATCATCCCCAGATGAGCATCTAGTGCACGTTGTAACAGACAACTATAGTGTTAGCTGGAGATTTTAGTTAAGTGACCTCAAATCCACATTCAAATGCAATACCTTCATTTATAATAAAAGATCCCTCAACAGACAAATAATAAAGTATTTCACACAGCAATCAAAAATTACTTCTTTATACTAAGCAATAAATATATTAATACAGTACTCAGTTCACCTCAAATCCTCTGTGAGTAATGGTGACTGACTTAGTCTGTGAGAGTAGTCTGAGCATGTTACGAAGACACAGGTGTGAGTGAGGACTACGTTACAGAAGCTCAATGACTGCAGACATTGCTGCAGAGCAAGGATATGTAAGAGCGTGAGTGGACTGTGAAGTGGTAAGAGCCATACATCATGAAGGCAGTCCCTTGGACTCAGTTTGTCTATGTCACTCATCAAATACCTATCAGTAGTAATCCCATTTTCCAGCACTTGGCCTGCAGCCTTCAATGCCAAAGTATTTCAGGTACTCACCTCAATACTTCATCATTCTAAAATTTCCAAGCTCCGTCATCCCCTCCAATTGGGCGTGACTAGATTTAAAACATTTTCTGAAAGGAAAACATTCTGCTTCAAATTTCCCCTGAGTTCTTTAACCTTTATCTTAAATATATGTCCACTATAGATTGTTTCTGCTGTGGGAAAATATTTCTTCCAATCTGATTTGTACTTCTTCTAATTTTGCATTTGTCTTACAGCTTTCTGTGCTCAGTCTCTCCTTATACATGAAGTATTCTATATCAGGAAAAATCCTGGTGAGCCTGCACCCCTGCAGTGCAATCGCATCCTTCCAATGATGTAGTAAATAGAACAACACAAAGTGCGCCGGCTATGTCCTAACTATTTTTTTTATATCGTTGTATCATAACTTCCTACTGTAATATTCTATGATGTGTCTAACAACTGCTGCTGTCTTCACAGATCTGAACCAAGTTCCTCTCTTCCTCAGTACTTCCAAAGGCACTGCTCTATTCTTTTCGGTCCTGAACCCTTATATGTCCCTCGTATGCCCTCAATGGCGTGGTCACTGTGGCTACTGAATGTAGACCCATGGCATCCATCAAGGGAAGGAGTAGTTCTAGGGAAATGGCTATTGAAATGTTAGTCCTAATTACAGCAAGGCTGTCCAGGTGTGAGCAGTATGCAGTGTAACGACACAGCCTGCAACTTTATCATTTACTGGTACTTTACATGGAAATCTTTGAGGGAGAAGCTAATTGTTGTATCTCAGGCTAATGTGGTTAAAATTCTTACTGATGAATGCTGGGTGTTGTAATGCAGCTGACACCATTTAGATAGTTTGATAGTGGTAAAATAGCATAGGTGATCACAAAAATCACGTGCAACCAATTTATTTGTCAATCACACAAAGCTATTTACTTGATGCTGTATAGACAAGCTTCTAACACAGACTGATCACTATCACAGGATTGAGGAAAATCTGTAATCTGTGATCTGCAATGGTATAAAGTCGTCAGGCTTTTGAATTAGACGGGATAACTTGATATATTTACTTTTATTACAGGTGTCCCCCGCTTTACGAAAGTTTGCTTTACGCCACTTCGCTTTTACAAAAGATCTACATCAGTAACCTGTTTTCGCTAACCGAAAGAAGTCCGAAGAGGATTTTCGCTTTTACAAAAAAATGCCTGCTTTAAACTTGTGTTTACCCCAAGAAAGACTACCATGACTGTGAAGCCTTTCACGGGCAGGTGTGTGCACATGCGTGTATGTGCCAATTTTATTTCTATGAATCATTTTTGGCTAAATCTCCCTACACTGTACATACATTATTTCTACTTTATATAGACTGTATTTATCATATAATTCCTGCTTTTACTATATGTTGGTGTTATTTTAGGTTTTATGTGCTATTTGGTATGATTTGGTAGGTTATTTTTTGGGTCTGGGAACGCTCAAAAATTTTTTCCTATATAAATTAATGCTAATTCCTTCTTTGCTTTACGCCATTTCAGCTTACATAGAAATGCTCTACTTTCAGATAGCAGGGAAAACCTATATTTTGTTTTTCTTTCCTTTTTGAATTTAGATAGTATGCTATCTTTTGCACATTGGCTGTTTGTCCAGACAGTGCATTTTTTCATTGATTCATTTACGTTTCTTTGCAGTTACTGTGAATGCCCACAAGAAAATGAATCTCAGGGTAGTATCTGGTGACTTTGATAATAAATTTATTTGAACATTTGCACTTTGCACGCAACATCATTAGGAGTTTGAGTAGATTCGGCATTTCACCAAAGACTCCAGCAAATTGCTACGGATGTACCGTGTAGAGCATTCCAATTGGTTGCATGACAGTCTGATGTGGGAGTGCCAGTGTACAACATCATTAGAGGTCTCAGACTCACTCAGCTGCATTATGTGTATGAGCATCTCCACCAACAAGGACTTCTTCAAAAGGTGGTGCCTCAGGAAGGCAGTATCCATTAATAAAGATCCTCACCATCCAGGACCTGCCCTCTTCTCATTGTTGCCATCAGGGAGGAGGTAGAAGTGTGAAAAGACCCACATTCAATAATTTATGATCAGCTTGTAGACCTCTGCCATCATATTTCTGAATGGACCATGAACACTACTTCACTATTCCTCTTTTGCACGGTGTATTTATTTATTTATTTATTCATTTTCATGGTAGCATAGTAAGTTATTATGCCTGTCACAAAACAACAAATTTCACAAATTATGTTTGTGACAATAAACCTGATTCTGATTCTGTAACTTCAACAAAGAGGCTGCAGCATCCGACAGGTATATTAGGACCAGTCAAAGATGCGATAATTTTAATTGTTGCCCATTTATCAAATTCTGTTGTTGGTTTCCAAATCTCTTCATTGCCAGTCCTTATCTATTTTCCTCTGAGATATCTGTACTCCACCAATTCTGGCTGCTTACTGTATGTAATAAGGATTTTAATTCTTCAATCAATGTCTGCGGCACCTTCAACTACCACGGCAGATTAATCTCTTCAGCCTTTCACTCACCATTTTACATTGAGATGGTTTTTACAGCCAATTTCTTTGATCCAAACATAGTTACACTTTCTTAAAATCCCTTATGCCATTTCATATTTGATTTTACTTGATAAAGTTTCTGTAAAATGCATAGAGCCATTTTACCATGTTCAAGAGCTACTTTTAGTGAAATATGCCCTCCTTTATTTTATTTCACTTATTCCAGGTGAACTGAATTTTGCTAGACAATACACATAAATTTTAAAAAAACATTTTAACCTGTTTCTCTTTAGAAAGGATGAACATTATTAATTGATTATATATAAATCACAAATTTCACTCCACACTTTACGGAGACAAAAGACAGGAAATTGTAGGCCAGCTCACCTAAGTTCAGTGGTTAGAATGATGTTAAAGTCCAATATTACGCATGAGATTTTGGGTACTTGAAGCCTCACAGTTAAATACTGTCGACCAACATCAGCATTGCTTCCTTCAAGAAAAATCTTGCCTGACAAATCTTCTGAAATGCGTTGAGGAATTAATAGGCAAGATAGAGTGAGTAGACTTGGGTTTTTAGAAGGCTTTTGAAAAGGTATTGCACATGAAGCTGATAAACAAGATATGAGCCCACAGTATTACAAGAAAGATAGAACATCGGCTGTTAGAAGGCAAAGAGTAAAGGGGGCTTTTCTGTTCAGCTGCCAGAGACTATTAGTGTCTGCGGGGATCAGTGCTGTGTGCACTACTTTTCTTGTTATATTTTAATGATCTGGATGGCTGAATTCATGGCTTTGTGAACAAGGATGCAAATGATACAATGATAGGTGGAAGAGCAGGTAGTGTTGAAGAAACAGAGAGTTCATAGAAGGATTCGGACAGAGCAGGACAATGGGCATGGGCAGAGTAGTGACAGATGAAATGTATGGCAAGCACTTTGGTAAAAGGAATAAAGGCATAGATTATTTCCTAAATGGGGGGCAATTTTAAAATCACAGATGCATAGGGATTTTGGTCTCTTAACTTCCAGGTTGCATCGGTAATAAGGAAGGCAAGTTCAACGTCAGAAGATTGAGTGGGGAGCTCATTGAAATCATCCAACTATTGAAAGGCCTGGATCAAGTGGACATGGCGAGCATGTTTTTTTAATAGTGGGAGAGTCTAGAATCAGATGGAACAGCATCAGAATAGAGGAATGTCTCTTTAGAATGGAGATAAGCAGGAATTTCTTTAGCAAGAGGGTGCTGAGTCTGTGGAATTCGTTGCCACAGGTGGCTGTGGAAGCCAAGCCATTGGGTATACGTAAAGCAGAGGTTTCGTGATTAGTAAGGGTGCCCATGGTTATGGGGTAGACACAGAAGAATGGGATTGAGAAAGAAAATCAATCATTTATGATGGAATGGTGGAGCAGGCTCAATGGACCAAATGGCCTATTTCTGCTCCTACGTCTTGTAGGTTTCTGTTGTTTATGTGAACTGTTTTCAAACATGCTTATTCATATGGATGCGCAATGTTAGTCTATCTGGCTGCAGGGTAAATTATTTCTTGAATCTGACCTCAAAGACCCGTGCCTTCTTTATTCATTTCCTATCAACATCAATAGCTAAACCGTAGTCCTATAATTAGCCTGCTTGCTAGCTGTGTCCATTGCTGGGAAACGCTATGGATTTTACTTTGTAATAAACTATAAAAAGTGGTAACATAAAGATAATCCCACTTATTTAATGAGGAATTAGTTACAGCACTTCTATTAACAGGATTAATTAAAATAATTTTCAAGTGCAAATATTTGCTACTGCCCGCAGACAGGAGATGAAGGGGATATTTGTGTCAGTTCAGCTGAGACATCAGTCAATGATAATGTCCAACAGTGGCAGCCTCTACAGTAATGAAGAATTGTGCAAGATTTATTCCAGAAGCCCTAAAGGAATACAGATAATTCTTGCAGCAAAGTCATGTAATACTGGAAGCTAAGTTTAATTGCTTACAAGATATTTAAATGAAAACTATTGGAACAATAGCAGTTCCCTGTTATTTCCATGACAATCTCACGCTTGTGCTCATTTCCAAATCATGCTCCTGCTGATACAGGATCCCATTCGTATCGCTTTTCATCAATATGACATGCCATATTCAACTCACATCTGATCAATCTCTGCTACTGAATGGTAGCCACAGTCTAGGTTCTAGTTAAAGCAACATTCTGGTTCAATTGAACCATTAGAATAGAGGATATTGCTATTGTCTGACGTGCAGAGCATATTCATGGAAAAGAGCATTGAAGCTAAATAACCTTTTGAGTAAGGCTGACTGTTGATTAAAAGAGCAAGAAAAATGGAGACAGTATTAAAGCGTAAAGAGCAATAGAAACATTCATAATATTGTTTCAGATTAAAGAACGTAGCCGTGACCAGAATCTTATTCAGACCTTCTATAGTGTTGCCACTGTAACTTTGATGGATGAGTCCCATTTATATGGGAAAGTGGGTGTTGGTCACAGTTTTAGCAAAATTAACAAGCAATAGTAAAAGTAATTTCATGGAAATTCAGGGTATATCATTGATAACTGGAATTTCAATGGAAGTTGGAATGGGAGGGGGAAGATGTGGTGTATGGCTGTCTGGCAAAAGGGGTGTCATCTGAATTAGGCTGTGAAGCCTGATGGATACTGAGGGTGGAGAAGGAGAAGGGAAACCAGCAGAGAATTTGACTGCAGGAGACATCTCAGTCTGCAGATAGGTATTACTGAAACTGATTTTATAAAGGGAAATCACATGCAGGCATTGGAGACACAAGGGACTCTGCAGATGCTCAAAATCTTGAGTAGCACAAACAAATTATTGGTGGAACTCAGCAGGTCAGGCAGCATCTATGGAAAGAAATAAACAGTTAATGTTCAGGCCAAGACACTTCATCAAGATTCAATGTTCAGCTGGCGTCCTGATGAAGTGTCTCAGCCTGAAACATCAACAATTTATTTCCTTCTATATGTAGCTCCCGTGCCCCAGTTGAACCCTGTTCACCTAGGGTGAACCAGCGTCACCCCGCCAATAGTGCAATACTTTGGTGTAAATACGGAGTAATGCCCCCCCCAGTACACGCTCGTGTTACGAATGTGCCACAACTCTGAGGGGCCGAAGGGTACAAAGTCGCCCCCTCCTTTTCGAGAATCGCAAGATCGCTATTAATTCGGGTCTGGGGACCCAGGAAATGAGAGAGAGATGTTTGGAATGTGTCCTGGCCTCCGCGATACAAAGCCACGGATAACGGCCATTGTCTCTTGGAGACAGAATTGTGTATTGAGTACTGTACTATTCATTGAAGTCCTCAGGGAATGACCAAAGTGAGCTGGTTGAGGGATGGCATCATCCCAACCTGATTGACGTCTGAGACCCCGTGAGTAAGGATAAAAGGGGGTCTGGGGAACAACCCCTTCAGACGCACCAGGAGAAACGCTAGAAATCCCGTGACAGCATTTAATAGCGACAGCTGGTGGGGCCCGCGTGCGTCCTTTCCCGTTGCCTGGGATTGGCGGGACTGACCACGGAAGAACGGCTTAGCTAAAAGGAAAAGGACACCAACGACATTTCGAAGGATCGACATCATAAAAAGGGAAAATCTGGCAAGTTCCAAAATCTCTCTCTCTTGACTCCAACCAAAGGCTGCAGCCTGAATGAACTAAAGTGACTTTTATATTTCCATCGGACAATACATTATCCCCTAGACAACGATAGAGCTATTCTTATTGATTATTATTATACCCACACTTTTAGATTTAGTATTGACGACGTATATTATCTGTATGTTTGCATTGATATTATTTTTGTGTATTTTTATTAATAAATACTATTAAAAATAGGACCATCAGACTTCAACGGACCTCTCTATCTTTGCTAGTAAGTGACCCAGTTACGGGGTACATAACAACTTGAGGTTCTCATCACGGGATTTGATACCAAATTGGGGAGCCAGTGAATCGGGCTTGTAAGTCCAAACTTGGATCTGGTTACGCGGGTAGCCAGACGGGAAACCAGCAAAGATGGACTTGGATGAATTTATAGAAAACCTGACTCTGGAAGCGCTAGAGGTGGCCACCAAGTCAGAATTAATAAATATTGCGAAAGGACAAAGCCTCGCAGAAGTGAGGTTGTCGATGAAAAAGCGGGAGGTGCGGAGGGCCATAACTCAGTATTATATTGTGAAGGATGTGTTTTCAGCTGAGGTATTGGAAAATATCCCTGAAAAGGTACCAGCTAGTGGGACGGCTCAGTTAGAGTTGGAGAAATTAAGGTTGGAACATGAAATTAAATTAAAGCAGCTGAAAAGGAAAAGGAAAGAGCTGAGAAAGAGAAAGAAAGGGCCGACAAGCAAAGGGAGCATGCGCTCCAGCTAAAGGAGTTAGAGGTGAAAAGGGAGCATGAAATTCAGTTAAAACAGCTGGAAGCAGCTGAGAAAGAGGGAAAGAACTGAGAACCAAAGGGAGGCAGAGAAACAGAGGCAACATGACTTGGATATGGAGAAGTTAAGGCAAGAGCGAAGAGCTCAAGGGTCAGACCGAGAGGAGCAGTTTAATGTTAGTTGGGAGTTGAGGGTAGTACCTCCGTTCGAGGAGACGGATGTTGATAGTTATTTCTTGCTTTTTGAAAAGGTGGCAGTGAATCAGAAGTGGCCCAAAGAGCAGTGGGTGGCGTTGTTACAAAGTGTGTTAAAAGGGAAGGCACAATGGGCATATGCGACATTGTCCATGGAGGAGGAAGAGGCAGAGAATTATGACAAAGTAAAGGAGGCCATTCTCCGGACCTACGAATTGGTACCTGAAGCGTATAGACAAAAGTTCAGAAATTTAAAGAAAGGGTGGAATCAGACGTATACCGAGTTTGCCTATGAGAAGGGTGTGCTCTTGGATCGTTGGTGTACAGCAGAAATAGTGGAAGAGGATTTGTGGCGTCTTAGGGAGTTAATTCTGATTGAGGAATTTAAAGGTTGTGTTTCAGAGGATATCCGGATGTATTTGAATGAGAAGCCGAATAAGTTCATCTCTGAATTTGCTAGGTTCGCAGATGAATATGCCCTAACCCACAAGACAAAGTTTTCCTCGAATAAAAGTTACCAGAGAGACCGTGGGAATGGTAGAGAAAGCCTACCGGCTGAGGCAGAGGTCCCACCGGGAGCTAGTGGTAAGATTGAGGAGGAGAGGCAAGACAGCCAGAGATTTCCGGGCTTGACCTGTTTTAATTGTGGAAAGGGGGGACATATTGCATCCGGGTGCCTTGCTCCGAGGAAGGAGACAGGAAAATGGAAAGCAGCAGTCCCTATAGGATGTGCCGTGGTGATCAGAAAATCGACAAGAGAGCCCTGGGTAGACAGAGTATGAGAAGTGTCTGAGACATGTATGTCAAAAGGAACCGTGTCTGTGAGAGAGGGAGACCTACCAGTTCCCGTGCGGATCTGGAGAGACACGGGAGCTGAACTGTCATTGATTAGCAGTAAGGTACTGGATTTTGGTCGCAGGACGGGAATGGTAGCTTTGAAAGGAATAGGAAAAGGGACAGAAACGATGCCCTTGCATAGGATCATTATAAATTGTGAGCTGGTATCTGGACCAGTTGAAATGGGGGTGCGATCAGAATTCCCGAGAACTGACGCAGACATCCTTCTGGGTAATGATTTCGCCAGTGGTAAGGTTTGGTCAGCCATGAAGCTGACGAGACAACCGGTGAGTGTTGCGGTCCCGCCCCTAGATTCCAAGATCTATCCCGCATGCGCGATCACTCGCAGCATGTCGAGAAAGGCAGCTGAGAACGAGAGCAGTTTAAATCCGGCCAGTATCAATTTGGCCGAGATGTTTTTACCGACCCTGTACCACGAGGGTTTAGAGGGTGGTAAAACGAAGAGTAGTAAAGTGAAAGAGAGTAAGGGAGAGGAGGTAGACCTACCCTTAGTGAGGAGAAAAGTTATAGAGGCACAAAATAAAGATGAGAAACAGATAAAGCTGTTAAAAGGTCCAGAGTTGGACATGGATGATCTGTCTGGTTTGGCAGAACTGTTTGAAGAAGTTGAAAATTCTAAAGGTGTTCCCGATAATGAAATGAGGGCAGTCCTAGATGAAAAGGATGCCATTACCTTGAAGAAGTCTGCTGGGTTGGCAGATGAGGTTGTTTCAGCTCGCGGGGTTGAGTTTACTCCGGAAGGGAGTTGCCCAGAGAGTAGCTGGGAGGATCAGGGGAATTTAGAATTTGAACAGGGTACGGGTACTGAAAGCCTGGAAGAGGCAAATGTCCCATTTGAGTGTGTCCAAGATGTGGATGCACGTGGTACTGAACCTAGTAATGGAGCTCAGAAAAAGTCTGAGGTATTTGATTCAGTTGAAAAGGAATGCAGTCCTTGTGGGTCAGATGGACTTGGTTCAGTGAAGAAAGGGTTAACCTTGGTAATAGTGGGAAGTGAGAATTCCCAGCTGTTTGTGCTCGAAGGTGTGTTAAATGTTAGTGAGGAGTTAAAAGGTGGTGAGGTGAATATTATTATTGAATGAAAAGGGAAAAGCGTAGTTCCCAAATTGAATGAAGAAAATTTAAAGTCTGAACTGGTGTCAGAAGCAGTAACCAGGCTGAAGGGAGAATGGTTTGTTAACATGGTGCCTGCGAATCAATTACAGTTTGATTTGGAAGGTAAAGGTGCCCCACACACTATTGTTATTCAAGAGTGTGGTGTGAAAAAGCAGAATTCGGAATGCTGTTTGAACAAAGAGGGATCGCTTTCAGATTTTAAATTGAGAATTAATCGCATGAAGGGTCCTGAAGAGAAAACTAGCAACTTGCTTAAACTTAAAGAATTGTGTGGAAATTCGGAAAATGGTCTAAGTTTGGAACACATTGCTGATAAAATAACTCCTATGAAAGGAGCGGGCGAAAGCCTATTTCGCCATGGGGCACAAGCTCACCACGTGGGAGTTAACTGGAAAAAAAACTAGGGTTAATGGGGACGCCATTTTTAAATAGCAGAAGCCAGTTTTAAGGGATTTCGACAAAGCATGTGAATAATAAAGACAACCCCCATGGAAGCTTGACTGTTAAGTTTGAAAGTAACATAAAGATTAGTATTTGCATGAACTTTTGTAGTATACACGTAAGCTAAGATCACAACTCTTTAGTTTTTGTTTGCTGAAGGAAAGAAAATAAAAAAAAATAGGTGGTTATTAAATTGGAGTCTGATGCTACAAGACTTTAGTAAGGTACAAGATGTTAAAATATTAAAGGAAGTGACAATGTAATCGGTAACTGTTTAGAGGCTGAATTGAATGTATAACTGTATTACTCTGTAGTGAAAAAAAAAACTTTTGTATTGTGTTAGATTCTAAAATCCTGTAAGACTCTGTATTACTTCGTTTTTACCGATGGTAAAAACACGTTGAAGAAAGGGGGTGTTACGAACATGCCACAACTCTGAGGGGCCGAAGGGTACAAAATAGCCCCCTCCTTTTCGAGAATCGCAAGATCGCTATTAATTCGGGTCTGGGGACCCAGGAAATGAGAGAGAAATGTTTGGAATGTGTCCTGGCCTCCGCGATACAAAGCCACGGATAACAACCATTGTCTCTTGGAGACGGAATTGTGTATTGAGTACTGTACTATTCATTGAAGCCCTCAGGGGATGACCAAAGTGAGCTGGTTGAGGGATTGCATCATCCCAACCTGATTGACATCTGAGACCCCGTGAATAAGGATAAAAGGGGGTCTGGGGAACAACCCCTTCAGACGCACCAGGAGAAACGCTAGAAATCCCGTGACAGCGTTTAATAGCGACAGCCGGTGGGGCCCGCGTGCGTCCTTTCCCATTGCCTGGGATTGGCGGAACTGACCACGGAAGAACGGCTTAGCTAAAAGGAAAAGGACACCAACGACATTTCGAAGGATCGACATCATAAAAAGGGAAAATCTGGCAAGTTCCAAAATCTCTCTCTCTTGACTCCAACCAAAGGCTGCAGCCTGAATGAACTAAAGTGACTTTTATATTTCCATCGGACAATACATTATCCCCTAGACAACGATAGAGCTATTTCTTATTGATTATTATTATACCTGCGCTTTTAGATTTAGTATTGACGACGTATATTATCTGTATGTTTGCATTGATATTATTTTTGTGTATTTTTATCAATAAATACTATTAAAAATAGGACCATCAGACTTCAACGGACCTCTCTATCTTTGCTGGTAAGTGACCCAGTTACGGGGTACGTAACACTCGCAATACAGATACCAGACAATACACGCAAAAGCAAGTAAATAATTGCAACTTTATAGTTATCTCTTAGTGATGGGTTAGTAGAAACAGATAATCTAAAGGCGCCAAGTAAATAAGGTTATCAGTTTGTGCACATAATATTTTAATACGTTGGAGCTCACGCTTCCGGTTCCATCCACAACGACCTTCCGAGCCTTCAGCCACCATCCGAACCACCGATGTCCAGTATCCATCACTCTGGAACCTCTGTCCGCCCCTCACAAGTCCGTCCTCCTCACTCTCCTCCTGAAAAAGACCGCGAACTCCCGCTCAGCTTACACATACAAGAGAGCATAACAATTCTCCATTGGTATTTTTCCCCCTTATCAGTAGTCATAACCCAAACATACCAGACACAGAAACCTATTACAGCATTATAGAGAAGCCATTTTATTATAACAATACAGAGAAGCCATTTTGTTAACCTGAACAGTTAACTCCACTGTTACTGGGACTGAGAGTCTTACATATAGATACTGCCTGACCTCCTTAGTTCCACCAGTATTTTGAATGTGTTGCTTATTTTGAATACCTGCAGTAAACTCTCCACCACACATCTATAGAAGTTTGTCAAAATTTGAGGTGGCATACCAAATCTTTGTAAACATCTAAGACAGCAGAGGTGCTGCTGTGCCTTCTTTGTAGTGGCACTTACATGCTGGACTTAAGACAGATCGTCTGAAATGAAATCGCTGAGGAATTTAGACTTGCTAAGCCCTCAACCTCTGATTCTCTGATGAGGGTTGGCTCATGGACCTCTGGTTTCCACCTCCTGTGGTTTTGATGACATTGAGTGAGATGTTATTGTTGTGACACCGTTCAGCAAAATTTTAAATCTTCCTCCTATTTGCTGATTCATCACCGCTTATGATCTGGCCAACGGCAGAGGTGTCATCAGCAACCTTACATATCGCATTGGAGCTATGCTTAGCTTCACAGTCATAAGTGTAAAGTGAGTAGAGCAAAGAGCTAGGTAGACAGCCTTGTGGTGCAACTGTACTGACAGTGATTGTGGAGAAGCTGTTTTTACCAATCCTAACTGACTGGGGTCTGCAAGTGAAGAAATTGAGGATGCAATTGCAAAAAAAGGAATGGAGGCCTAGGTCTTGGAGCTTGTTGATAAGTTTTGAGGGGATGATAATATTGAGTGCAGAACTGCAGTCATTGAAGAGCATCTTGTTGTATGCATCTTCACTGTCCAGATCTTCTGTGGTTGAGTGAAGAGCCAATTAAATCAATATCTGCTTTACACCTGTTGTGATGGTAGGCAAATTGGAGCAGATCTAAATCGCAGGAGTTGACATATTTAATTGCCAATCTCTTTACTAGTTATTGTGATAGTTACTAGTGATAGTTATTGAGGCAGGTTACCATGTTCTTCTTGAGTACCAGTATAATTGAAGCAATGCACACAAAATGTTGGAGGAACTCAGCAGGCCAAGCAACATCTATGGAAAAGAGTACAGTCGACGTTTTGAGCCAAGACCCTTCATCAGGACTGGATAAAAAGATGAGGAGTCAGAGTAAGTAAGTGAGGCGAAGGAAGGAAGAACCACAAGGTGATAGGTGAAACTGAAAGGGGGGAGAGGAAGTAAAGAGCTGGGAAGCCGATTAGTAAAAGAGACACAGGGCTGGAGAAGGGGGATCTGATAGAAGAGGACAGAAGGACATGGAAGGAAGAAAATAGGGAGGAGGACCAGAGGGAGGTGATAGGATCATAAGGAGATGAGCTGAAAGTGGGAAGTGGGAATGGGGAATGGTATAATTCTCCAGAACAGTATAATTGAAGCCTACTTTAAGCAGGGGGGTACATCCTATTGCCAAAGCGAGAGGTTAACGATATCAGTGAACAGTCTAACCAGTTGATCAATGCATGTCTTCTATACTTAGCCAGATAGCCCCATCTGGGCCAGATGCCTTCACCTTCCTGAAGCATGCTCGCATGTTGGCCTCAGACTGAAATCACAGGGTCATCAAAGGCTGTGGGACCTTGTGAAGGTGCCTGCATGTTTTGTCAGTCAAAGTGAGCGTTAAGTCATTCAGCTCATCTGGGAGCAAAATCTTAGACCATAAAATATAGAGCAGAATTGGACCACTTAGCCCATTGAGTCTGCTCTGTCACTTCCTCATGGCTGATCTAATTCTCTTCTCATCCCAATCTCTTGCCTTCCTCCAGTATGCTTTCAGGCTCTGATCAATCAAGAATCTAGCAACCTCTACCTTAAATATACATAAGGCATTTGCCTTCCTCATCGCAGACTCAGCCTGGAAATTAACCTTTAGGGAGTCCTGTACAAGGACTCCCAAGTCTCTTTGCACTTCAGTTTTTTGTATTTCCTCTCCATTTAGAAAATAGTCAAACCTTTCATTTCTTCTACCAAAATGCATGCCCATACACTTCCCAACACTATATTTCATCATCGATTATTTTTCATATTCTCTTAATCAGTCTGAATCCTTCTTTAACTTTTCTATTTTTACAAAACTACCTGTCCTTCCACCAAGCTTCATATTGTCTGGAAACTTTACAACAAAGCATAAATTCAGAACAGATGTTCTCAGGGAAATGTACAGCAAAAATGTGGCAAATGTTCAAGGGATATTTGCGTGGTGTTCTGCATAATTACATTTCAATGAGATAGGGAAAGAATGGCAGGATACAGGAAATGTGGTGTACAAAGGCTGTTGAAAACCTAGTCAAGAAGAAAAGTTTACAAACAGTTCAACAAACTAGGTAATGAGAGAGATCTAGAGGATTATAAGGCTAGCAGGAAGGAGTTTAAGAATGAAATTAGGAGAGCCAGAAAGGGCTATGAGAAGGCATTGGTGAGCAGGATTAAGGAAAACCCCAAGGCATTCTACAGGTATGTGAAGAGCAAGAGGATAAGATGTGAGAGAATGGGACCTATCAAGTGTGACAGTGGAAATGTGTGTAAGGAACTGGAGGAGATAGTGGAGGTGCTTGATGAATACTTTGCTTCAGTATTCACTATGGAAGAGGACCTTGGTGATTGTAGGGATGACTTACAGCGGATCGAAAACCTTGAGCATATAAACATTAAGAAAAAGGATGTGCTGGAGTTTTGGAAAGCATCAAGTTAGATAAGTCACTGGGACCAGATGAGATATACCCCAGGTTACTGTGGAAGGCGAGGGAGGAGATTGCTGAGCCTCTGGCAATGATCTTGCATCATCAATGGCGATGAGAGAGGTTCTTCAGGATTGGAAGGTTGTAGATGTTGTTCCCTTATTCAAGAAAGGGAGTAGAGATAGCCCAGCAAATCATAGAATTATAGACAGTGAGTCTCTGACTGTAGGCCTATGACTAGTGGTGTGCCACAGAGATCTGATGTTGTTTGTTATCTATATCAATGATCTGGATGATAATGTGGTAACTGGATCAGCAAATTTGCAGATGAAACTAAGATTGGAGGTGTTGTGAACAGTGAGGAGGACCTCAAAGTTTGCAACAGGATCTAGAAAAATTGGCTGTAAAATGGCATATGGCATTTAATGATGCAGACAAATGTGAGGTGTTGCCCTTTGGGAGGACAAACCAGGGTAGAACTTATAGGGTTGGTGGAAGAACAAAGGGATCTGAGAATACAGATCTAGTCTCTTGAAAGTGGTGGCATGGGTAGATGGCGTAGTAACGAAAGCTTTTGGTGCATTGGCATTCATAAATCAAAATACTGTGTAAGGAATTGTGCTGTTATATTAAAGATGTATAAAATGCTGTTGAGGCATAATTTGAAGTATTGTGTGCAGTTTTGGTCACCCACCTGCAGGAAAGATGCAATTATGTTTGAAAGAATGCAGAGAAGAGCTACAAAGATTTTTTTCAGGACTTCGGGACCTGAATTAAAGGAAAAGATTGAATAGTTTAGGACTTTATTCCTTAAAGTGTAGAAGAAAGGGGGGGTGGTATTTGATAGAGGAATACAAAATTCTGAGGGGTGTCAATAGGGTAAATGCAAGCTGGCTTTTGCACTGAGATTGGGTGTGACTAGAACTAGAAGTCATGGGTTAAAGGTAAAAGGTGAAATGTTTAAGGGGAACATGAAGGAGAATTTCTTCACTCAGAGGGTGAAAGTAGATGTGGGTCCAATTTCTACATTTAAGAGAAATTTGGATAGGTAAGTGGATGGGAGGGATATGGAGGGCTGTGGTTTGGTGGATTAATAGTTTGGCATTAACTAGATGGCTGAAGGGCCTGTTTCATTGCTGTAGGGCTCTATCATTTTATGACTCCATGAGGCACCTAATATAGTAGACATTGAGTGTAGTATAGAAATACAGGGCAGAATTGAGGGCAAATATCTTAACATGAAGTATGTTTTTATATTAAGTAGTTATGTTAGAGTTGAGTATTCATATCCTCAAATCATTTGGATATACGCTATCAGATAAATTAAAAGGTCTGTTGGTAAAAAAAGATCCACAGGGAAATTATATCTTTTTGCTTGAGAAATGCTATGTTAAAGATATGGGAATTGACACCAAATATATGATTCATGACTAGGGTTTCATGTTGTATTAAAATTTTTAATACATTACTGAACTCCAATCCTCATGACTTTGCCTGATCATAGAATATCGAAATGGCTACAACGGTAAGGTAAAAGTGATTGCCCTTTTAAATCAAGGAAGGCTGAAGTTGATGGAAGTCAGGTGAATAACCTTCCAGCAACTGGAGTTACACCCAGCACAACTGAAGAACTTTGATCTTGTTTGTGGGGAATTGCAGAGGATATGCCAGGTGACTGGAAATTTGTGATACTTAAATTCAAAAAGGGCAGCAGGGATAATCCAGGTAATTACAGGCTCATGAATGTAACATTTTACCTGCATGACATCATTCAAGAAGTTCCTTAATGCAGTTCAGTTCAAATTGTCTTCAGTTATTTGAATAACAATCTTCCTTCCAATGTATTAGAAGAAGAATTATTACTTCTGATAAATGCACACATTCACGGATTAAGGCTGTTGTTGACAGTGAGAAGGGAAGTCATCAGCTACAGGAGAATAGTGATTATCTTGCATGACGTGCATAGAAGTGGTAGATGGAATTTAATCAGGTCAAATCTAAACTTTGGGAATTCGAGGCAGGATAAACTCATGGAAATACAAGAGACTGCAGATGCAGAACACAAATGCTGCAGGAACTAAGTGGTTGAACAGAATCTATGGAGGGAAATGAACTGTCTACAGTTCAGCTTGCCTAAGGTCTCTGTCCATTTCCTTACATAAGTGACGCCTGGATAAACAACTAATGATAGCATTGAGAAGTAGAGTCACCTCGCAAGTACATGCCCGAAGATCCCTGAAGACAGCTGCACACCTGAACATAGGATATAAGAGGTAAAACGTTATAAGACCATAAGACATAGGAGCAGAATTAAGCCATTCGGCCCATCGAGCATCCTCCATCACTTCATCATTGCTGAACCATATCCCTCTCAACACCATTCTTCTGCCTTCTCCCCATAACGTTTCATGCCCTGACTTATCAAACCCCTATCAACCTCCAATTTAAATACACTCAATGACCTGGCCTCCGCAGCCATCTGTGGCATCGAATTCCACAGATTCACCACCCTCTTGCTAAAAATATTTCTCCTTATCTCAATTGTAAGTTGACATCCCTCTGTTCTGAGGCTCTACTTTCAGGTCTTAAACTCCCCCATTCCTCATTACTGGAAACATTCTCTCCACATCCACTCTATCTAGGCCATTTAACATTCAATAGGTTTCAATGAGGTCCACCACCCCCGTTCTTCTGAATTCCAATGAAAACAGACACAGAACCATCAAATGCTACTTGTATCATAAACCTTTTAATCCTGGAATTATTTTCATGAACCTCCTTTGAACTCTCTCCAATGACAGAACATGTTTTCATAGATAAGAGGGCCAAAACTGCTTACAATACTCCAAATGAGACCTCACCAATGACTTATAAAACCGCAGCATTACATCATTGGTATTATATTCTGGACCTCTCAAAATAAATGGTAATATTGCATGTGCCTTCCTCACCACCAACTCAAACTGCAAGTTAACATTAGGGACAAGGGCTCCCACGTTCCTTTAGGTTTCAGATGTTTGAATTTTCTCCCCATTTAGAAAATAGTCTACTCTTTTAAGCCTTCTGCCAAAGTGCATAACCATACACTTCCCAACATTACTCCATCTGTCACTTCTTTGCCCATTCTCCTATCTAAGTCCTTCTGCAGCCTCTCTACTTCCTCAACACTACCTACCTCTCTGCTTAACTTCATATTGTCTGTAATCTTGGACACAAAGCCTTCAATTCCATTATCCAAATCACTGACATACAATATAAAAAGCACTTGCCATAGTGATCCCTGTACCACTCATCACTGGCAGCCAATCAGAAAAGGCTCACTTTATTCCCACTCCTTGATTCCTGCAAATCAGTCAATGTTATTTCCATTCTAACATCTCACCTAAGCAGCCTCATGTGTTATACTTGTCAAAGAATTTTTGAAAATCCAGGTGCACAACATCCACCAATTCTCTTTTGTCTATCCTGTTTGTTATTTCCTCAAGGAATTCCAACAGATCTGTCAGGCAAGATTTTCCCTTGCTGAATTTGGCCCATTTTATCATGTGTCTCCAAGCACCCTGAAACCTGATCATTAAAAATTACCTCCAATATCTTCCCAGCTACTGAGGTCAGGCTAACTGGCCTATAATTTCATTTATTCTTCCTCCCTCCCTTCTTGAAGAGTGGAATAACATTTGTAAGTTTTCAGTCCTTGGGTACCATGTCAGAATCTCATGATTCTGAATAATCATTACTGATGCCTCTTGTCACAACCATGGACTCGTCACCGCAGTAGATATGGCAATTGCGCTCGTAAATTTGCATGTGTTAGCTAATTGTTATTTAATTGTGATTGTATTTAACTCCATACTTGTCGTGGTAGCGCTTGTTGAGACTTGGACAGAGCACAGCAACTCCTCACTGCCTGTTAGCTTTCGGCCTTCCCTGAGAAATTGGACTTCTAAGTCAACTGACTTTGAAGACTAGCGGTATTCATTTAATGTTTAGATTTTCTTTTCAGCTGCAGTATAGGCTTCGTTTCCCATTTGAGAGTTTTAGTCAATGACCCTATTTGGCCCAGAATTATTGTTTATTTCCCTTTAACACTGTTCACAGTAAAGTTTGTGAACTATTGACCTGTTTCAGTGTCTCTCACTCTGTACTTGGGCCATATCCAAACCTGGTAGCAGCGAGTCTCAAACACACAAAGATGGTTCCAGCAGAGAAAGAGAGCAGCTGACCTTGGCCGTGAGATTCATTGGTCAGGTAGGAGACAAACTACAAACAATGAAATCTGTTCTCAGTGAATTTATGGAGGCAATGAGGCAGATAACCTCATGCTGCCAAGCTCAGTCTCATTTGGAAGAACAGGTATCATCCCTAGCCACAACTGTTCAACAGCTCACCACAGACAATCGGACACAGGTGTCTGTGTTTTCCTCACACATAGCCACCGTCCACGAACTTACTGTGAACTGCCATTAACGTTCTCGCCAGCTTAATTCAGCAGCTTCAGGAAGTCTCAGTCCCACTCCCAGCTTCTCACAGGTCTTCCTTTTCTGCTGCCCCAATAATCTCTACTAATGCTCCTGCTCCCACGCCCGGACCAGAGCCAACTCCCACGACCATACAGGAACCAAGTATTCCACCACCAGGCAGATATTCTGGTGATCCCAATGACCGAAGGAATTTTATTACTCAATGTGAGCTGCCATTCCAAGCCCAGCCTGGTTGTTTTGGTGATGCATAAAAATTGGCATACATGGTCAATCTTCTTGAAGGACCTCCACTCAGCCTTTTCAATACTTTACCGGAGCAATTACCCCACAGTCCAATCGTTCTGACATTTCATAGCAGAGTTAAGGAGGGTTTTTGATCTTCCAGTACAGGGTCAGGAGGCTGCCGACTCTTAGACCTGCGCCAAGGCAGAGGAATGGTGAGAGCCTGTGCAGTGAAATTCCATACCCTTGCAGTAGGGATGGAATGGAATGAGAGATATCTCATCACTGCCTTCAAGCGTGGATTGAACACAGGGGTCTGGCATGAGATCGCCGTCCTGGATGAGCACGATAGTCTGGATGACCTGATTAATCTGGCTATTGGAGTTGACGACCGGGTAACTGAGTGGCGCAGGGAAAGAATGTTTCAAACTTCCAACGTGCTGCCTGATCGTCGTCTTTCCTCACCCTCTCCCCCTCCCTCACCACCCAGCCCCCAGCCCCCGGAGGAGCCTATGCAAGTGGGGCGCGTGCGCCTGTCTCAGGAGGAACGAGAGCGGTGCCGGAGGACAGGTTCCTGCCTCTGTTGCGGTGATCCAGGACACTTCCAGGCAGCATGTTCCTAGCGTCTAGTAAAAGAAAATACCCATCAGCAGGGAGGGGAATCCTGAGGGGTCGGTTCTCTTTTTAATCAGCTTCCCCTAATTCTGCAATGCTCGCAGCTTCCTTGTCGTGGAGGTCTCAGACCCATGCACTTAAGGCATTTATTGATTCTGGTGCAGCCGGGAATCTCATGGACATCTCTCTAGCTCAAAGTTGGATAGTTCCAACTCAAGAATTAAGAGAGAAGATCAACATCAAGGTGCTGGACGGTCAACCTCTGGGAACCAGCCAGATCCACCTTTCCACCCAACCCTCTAACTAGTGCTCGAAATCAACTATCATGAAGAAATACCTTTCTATCTGGTTAATTCATCTGAACTGCCACTGGTGCTTGGTCTCCCCTGGATATTGCGACATAACCCACAAATCGATTGGTCTCTGAAGGTACTCCAAGAGTGGAGACCGGCATGCCTGCCTACCTGTCTGGGTCCCGCTCAAGCTCCATTCCATGAATATCCTCCTGTGTCAGCTGAGGATGTGGACCTGTCCAGGATTCTGGCTGAATATGCAGATCTCCTTGATGTTCTCTGTAAAAGAAAGGCCACCACCCTGCCCCCCCCCCTCCCACCGGCCATACGACTGTGCCATAGACCTCCTACCTGGTACTAGTCGTCTCCAGGACTGGCGCTTGTCCCTCTGAAACGGTGGCCGTGGAGGAATACATTATGGAGGCATTGAACATGGCGTCAACCTCGCCAGCAGGAGTGGGCTTCTTTCTTGTGAGCAAGAAAGATGGCAAGCTCCATCCCTGCGTCGATTATCGGCCCCTGAACAACATCACTGTGAAGAACCGCTACCCTCTTCCCTTGCTGGCATCTGCATTTGAACATCTCCAGGGAACAACAATATTTTCCAAAATTGATCTGCTCAATGCTTACAATCTGTTTGGCATAAGAGAAGGGGATGAGCGGAAAACAGCTTTCAGCACCTCTAAGGGACATTATTAATTCCTGGTGATGTCTTTTGGTCTGGCCAACTGTATTCCAGGCCTTGGTTAACGATGTGCTCAGGGACATGTTGAACCAGTTTGTGTTTGTATATTTAGATGACATCCTTATCTGTTCCTGCTCTCATCAGGAGCACATCCAGCAAGTCCGGAGAGTACTCAGACGCCCTATTGAAAATAACCTGTACGCCAAGCCCGAAAAATGTAAATTCCATAAAGAACAGGTGTCCTCGTTGGGTTATATGCTTACCCCATCCTGCGTTCAAATGGACCTTAGTAAAGTTCAGGCATTTGCAGAGTGGCCCAAACCATCCACAGTCAGACAGGTACAGCGCTTCATGGGGTTTGCTAACTTTTATTGCTGCTTCATCTGGAATTTCGGCTCTATTGCGGCTCCAATTAATGCACTTACCAAGAAGATCTCTGCAGGATTCCATTGGACGGACGATGCCGACCAAGCAATTTCCGAGCTAAAGCGACGTTTCACCGCTGCCCTGCTGCTGCAAAACCCAGACCATTCTCAGCCAATCATTGTTGAGGTGGAAGCAATAAAATGTAGGCATTGGAGCTGTCCTCTCTCAGTGCTCGTCTGTGGATAGCCGGCTGCACCCTTGTGACTTTCTTTCCCATCACTTGACTCCGGCTGAGAGGAATTACGATGTTGGGAACCGGGAGCTTCTGCCTGTCAAGGAGGCCCTGGAGGAATGGTGACACTGGCTGGAGGGGGCAGATCATCCATTCTTGGTCTAGAGAGACCACAAGAACCTCTGCTGTATTCAGAATGCTAAAAGATTCAACTCTCATCAAGCCAGGTGGGCTCTCTTCTTCACACGGTTCAATTTCGTCCTCACTTATCATCCCAGCAGCAAGAATACAAAGGCAACCCTCTCTCCCAGCAATGCCGATCCAGAGCCCATTCTTCCTCGCTCGTGTTTCGTTGCTCCGGTGATCTGGGGAATAGAGGCAGAGGTGAGGGCCACCCACAATCAGATCCAGGCCCAGATCGGGGACCCCACCCCAAACTGGCTTTTTGTCCCCGCTGCGGTGCATTCCAAAGTGTTGGAATGGGGTCATTCCTCCCGTCTGACTGGACATCCGGGAACTCAAGACACTCAGGGGTCTGTAAAAAGACAATTTTGGTGGCCATCTATGTCCCAAGATGTCCACGACTTTGTATCTGCCTGTCCTGCCTGTGCTTGGAACAAGACATCACACCAGCATCCTGCAGGTCTGTTATATAACCATATAACAATTACAGCACGGAAACAGGCCATCTCAGCCCTTCTAGTCCATGCCGAATGCTTACTCTCACCTAGTCCAACCGACCTGCACGCAGCCCATAACCCTCCATTCCTTTCCTGTCCATATACCTATCCAATTTTACTTTAAATGACCATATTGAACCTGCCTCTACCACTTCAATTGGAAGCTCGTTCCACACAGCTACCACTCTGAATAAAGAAATTCCCCCTCGTGTTACCCCTAAACTTTTGCCCGCTAACTGTCAACTCAGATCCTCTTGTTTGAATCTCCTCCACTCTCAACAAAAAAAGTCTACCAACATCAACTCTATCTATCACCCTCATAATTTTAAATACCTCTATCAATTCCCTCCTTAACCTTCTTATCTCCAAAGAATAAAGACCTAACTTGTTCAACCTTTCTCTGTAACCTAGGTGCTAAAACCCAGGTGACATCCTAGTAAATCTCCTCTGTACTCTTTCTATATGTTATGTCCACTGCCTTTGCCTCACCGTCCCTGGTCCCACCTCTCAGCAGATTTCATCACTGGTCTGCCCCTGTCTAATGGTAACACCACCATTTTGGTCGTTGTGGATCAATTTTCCAAAGCTGCCCACTTCATTGCCCTCTTTAAGCTTCTATCGACTCATGAGACGGCCACACTCATGGTTCAACATGCGTTCAGGCTCCGTGGCTTTCCTCAAGACATGGTGTCTGCTCATGGACCACAGTTCACTTCCTGCTTTTGGAAAGCTTTCTGCTCTCTTGAAGGAGCCACGGCCAGCCTTTTGTCTGGTTTCCACCCCCAGACTGAGAGAGTGAACCACGAGTTGGAGACAACCCTACGCTGTCTTGCCTCTTCCAACCCCACGTCCTGGAGCTCCCAACTGGTTTGGGCAGAGATCACCCACAATAACCTCCAGTCGTCCTCCACCGGCCCCCACTCTTCCCTGATGAGGAGATCGATGTAGGAGTTCCTGCTGCTGAACAGCTGATCCAGCGCTACAAGCCCACCTGGAGACGAGCCAGGGCTTCTCTGCTGCGCGCCCAGAAACAACATGCCCGGCAGGCTGATCGGCTCTGTCGACATGTAAGGCCATTCAAGCCAGGAGAGGAGGTCTGGTTGGCATCACGGGATCTTCCCCTGAAAGTTGAGAACCAGAAATTGGCACCGCACTTTGTGGGAATGTTTGTAGTGGGAAAGGCTTACAACAAGGTGTCCTATAGATTATGCCTACCAGCATCACTGAAAATCCACCCAATATTCCATGTTTCCCAGCTCAAGCCGGATACTACCTCTTCTCCGGCCACAGTCACCCCACCTCCCCCTTGCCTGGTAGATGGTTCCCTTGTCTATTCTGTGTGGTGCCTCCTGTTATCTTGCCGGGTATGTCGTAAGGTCGAGTACCTTGTGGAATGGGAAGGGTATGGCCCTGAAGAACGTACGGTGAATGACATCTTGGACAAGTCGCTGATCTGGGACTTCCAGCAGACACAGGTCTGTGGTGCCTCAGGGGCTGAACCTAGAGAGGGGGGACCTGTCACAACCATGGATTCGGCAGCACAGGAGATACGGCAATTGCGCTGGTGAACTTCCACGTGTCAGCAAATTATTATTTAATCTTGATAGCATTTAACTCAGTCCTTGTCATGGTAGTGCTTGTCAAGATTTGGACAGAGCACAGTAATGCTTCGCTGCCTGTTTGCTTTCAGCCTTCCCTGAGAAATTGAACTTTTGAGTCAACTGACTTTGAAGACTAGCGGTATTCGTTTCATGTTTAGATTTATGTTTCAGCCACAGTGTAGGCTTCATTTACCATTTGAGAGTGTTAGTTAATGGCCCTATTTGGCCTAGCATTTATTGTTTATTTTCCCTTTAACACTGTTCGCAGTGAAGTTTGTGAACTATCGACCTGCTTCAGTGTCTCTCACTCCACGCTTGGGCCATATCAGAATCTAGTAACACCTTAACAATCTCTTCAGCATCATAATATTGGCCAGCTTACCTTCATGTTTCATATTTTTGTTCCTTTTGGCTTTTTAGTTGCCATCTGTTCGTTTTTAAAAGTTTACCAATTCTCAAACTCTCTACTAATTTTTGCTCTATTATACACCCAGTCATTTGCTTTTATTTTGTCTTTGACTTCCCTTGTCACCCACAGTTGTGTCATCCTGCCTTTAGAATACTTCTTTTTTGGGATGTATCTATCCTGCACCGTCTGAATTTCTCCCTGAAAATCCAGCCATTGCTGCTCTGCCCTCATCCCTGCTAGTGTCCCCTTCCAATCAACTTTGATCAGCTTCTCTCTCATGCCTCTGTAATTCACTTTACTCCACTGACTTTAGCTTCTCCCTCTCAAACTACAGGGTGAATTCTATCATATTATGAGCAGTTCTTCCTATGGGTTCCTTTACCTTAAGCACCCTAATAAAATCCAGTTCATTACACAACACCAGTCCAGAATAGCTGAACCTCTAGTGGGCTCAACCACTAGCTGCACTAAAAAGCCATTTCGCAGGCATTCTACACGTTCTCTCTCTTGGGATGCAAAATTAGTATCAATCTGATTTTCCCAATCTACTTGCATATTGAAATCTCCCTTGACTCTCGTAACATTGCCCTTTTGACTTGCATTTTGTATCTCCCATTGTAATTTGTAGCCCATGCCCTGGCTACTGGTCAGAGGCTTGTATACAACTCCCCTTGGGGTCTTTTTGCACTTGCAGTTCCTTAACTCTATCCACAATGAGTCTAGATCCTCTGATCTGATGTCAACCCCTTTGAAGGCTTTGATTTCAATTTTTAGAAACACAGTAATGCCACCCCCTCTGCCTACCTGTCTGTCCTTTCAATACAATTTGTACCCTTGGATGTTAGTCTTCCAACCATAATCTTCTTTCAGCCACAACTCAGAGATGCCTGCAACATCACACCTGCTAATCTCAACCTGCACTAAAAGATCACCTACTTTATTTTGTATACTGCAGGCAATGAAATATAGCAGCATCAGTCCTGTATTTGTCACCCTTTTTGATTTCGTCCCCATGTTACACTTCAACTCATTCCACTGACTGCAATTTTGCTCTATCATCTGCCTATCCTTCCTGACAATCTCATTACACACTGCCTCTGCTTGCATACCAACTACCCCATCCTCAGGACCCATCCCACTGCCGAAACAGTTTAAACTTTTCCCCACAGCACTAGCAGATCTTCCTGCAAGGATATTGGTCCCACTCAAGTTCAGGTGTAGCCTATCCCTTTTGTACAAGTCATACCTTCCCTAGAAGAGATCCCGATGATCCAGAACTCTGAAATCACCAGTTCCTCAACCACACACTCACCTACCAAATCAACCTATTCTCTCCCGCACTGGCACGTGGCATAGGCAGCAATCCAGAGATTACTACTCAGGAGTTCTGTTTTTCAGCTTTCTACCAAGCTCCCTAAATTCTCTCTCTCTCTTTTCCTACCTATGTCATTGTTGTCAGTAAGTACCAAAACTTCTGGCACACCCTTCCCCTTTAGAATGCCATAAACCCTCTCTGAGGCATCCCTGATCCTGGTACCAGGGAGGTAACAGGCCATCCAAGTGTCTCTATCACATCCACATCATCTCGCATCTAATTCTCTACCTATGAAATCCCCTATCACTACTGCGGTCCTCTTCTTCCCCCCCCCCCCCCCCCACCACTCCCTGCCCATTTGAGCCACAGTACCAGACTCAATGCCAAAAATCCAATCGCTGTGGCTTCCCCCTGTAGATTGTCCCCCTCAACAAAGTGGTATATTTATTATTGAGGGGAACCTCCTCAGGATTATTCTGCAATGGCTGCCCATTTTCTTACCCTCTCCTGACGGTCACCTAGGTACCTGCCTCCTGCAACTTAGAGGTGACCACCTCCACCTCCCTGGAGCTCCTATCCATCAGCTCCTCAGTTTTCTATATGAATCCATGGTCATTGTATTGCAGTTCTCTGAGGAGCTGCAGATGTGGCTATCTGAGAGGCTGGAGGTCTACCAAAATTCCCAGATCTCATGCAAAGAACACAACACAGTCCATGGAGCCATCCTTACTGAACTAACTATGTAATAACAGAGGAAGAATGAAGAAGAAGAAACTTACCACATACTTACCTTGTCCAAGCCTATTCTCACCAAAGCCTCCCCACTCCAGCACTGGTCCACTCCCACAATGGCTGCTCTGCTTGTCCCTGGCTTATTTTTATTTGTCCTTCCTAATGAATCACAATTTGACTGGGCTATTAGAAAATGCTGAAAGCCCACAAACATTCCTTTTTTAAATCTATCTCATGGATCTGTGAGTAGCCTCCTCTCTCAACTGGGCAGCTGAAAAAAATAAAATTATGTAACAACTTTGTAAACCAGAGTAATGTATGAACCTCTGACCACAGTACCACAGGAAGAATGTGATTGCACTGGAATGACTGCAGAGAAGAATGTTTTCTGAGGTGGAGTGTTTCAGCTATGAGGAGGGACTGGCTAAACTAGGATTGCATTCATTGGAGTTGAGAAAGCTGTGGAGGATCTAGTAGAGCAATGCAAAATTATGAGGGGAATATACTGGGTAGATAGTGAGAAACTTCCCATCACAGGGATGTCTATAACCACAGGACATAGATTTGAAGGAAGAAATTTAGAAGGGATTTGAGAAAGAACTTTTTGCACTCAGCGGGTGGTTGAAATCCAGCAAACAGTGCCTGTTTGAATGGCAGAAGAAGATAAAATCACACCATTTAAGAAGTTTTTAGCTGTAAACCTGAGTCACCATGGTGTAGATAGCTCCAATATGAAGGCTGAAAAATAGAATTCAAAGAATGATGTAAGTTGAACTAATAAATTGATGGCTTGTATGGTGATAGTTGTCTGAAGGGTCCATTTCCTTGCTGCCTCTATGACAACAAGTACAAGAAAAAAATCCATTATTTAATAAATAAAGAGTGATTGTAATCCAAAAATGGAAATCAGTCTAGATTTCTCTTGGTAGCTACTTCCTTACACAATATTGTGGAGTATCAATGAATGTCATCTTATCTAAGTGCATAAACAAATAAGTCAGTCCTTCAACTGACATTGAAGCAACTCTCAACTGCTGATAAATTGGTCCAACTGTCTGGTAAACATACAATTTAAATAATAGTATTAATCATCAACTTTCTGTTAGCCAGTGAAATGAGCTGAATATGACAATAATTTGCCTGTTGTATGGCAAACAACATCAATTTACTCAGTAAGCTGTCTACTTAAAGAACTGCCATCATTTCTCTCTGGGGAAAAAGGTGATAAATGATTTTGCACTAATTATGTGAGTAGGGAAGGCTCATCAATGCCTATATGCTCTTAGGAGTTTAAAGAGAGCAAGTCTGCCCCAAAAGCTGCTGGTAAACCTTCATCAATGTGTAACTGAGAACATACTAATCTACTGCATGACAGTATGGTAACTAGCTGCAACAAGATCAACCAAAAAACCACATCAACGAATGATTAGGACTGCACAGAGTAACATTAGGACACAACTACCAGATATGGAAACCATCTACAACTCACAATTTCTACAGCAGGCTCGCAAAATCATGATTGACTCAACCCACCTCTGTAATTACCTGTTCAATTCACTACCTTTCAGCAGGAGATTCAGAAACATCTCTGCACAGACATCCAGGCTGAAAAACAGCTTTCTCCCCAGGGCTGTCATGCAACTGAATATTGCTTTATTTTAGAGGTGTTTCTTTTTAATTCAGATGTAACTTAGATGTCATTCTAAATAGCACAGACGTTATTTTAAATTTAGTCATTGTGTTTTTAGTAATTGAATTGCCAGTATGCCTTTTTTGCACTGAATGGAGTAAGACTGCATTCTTGCTGTCTTCAGCAAGGATAATAAAGCTCTAACTAAAAAAAACTCAGTCACCTATAGAAAAGTAGCCACTGGTCTTGATTAACCAATCACTTCTCCTGTGGTTGCCACCATTATATAGACCTTAAATTAAAATTCTGGGAATTTATTGGAGTTTTTTTTTCTTAATTTAGCAATCAAAATGATTAAAAATTACTGACATCTTCAAGGAAGCAAACTCATCTATTTGTCAGGATTGATGATGTTAGCCATTCTATGAGGCTGAATGCATTGAAAACCTTCCCGAATGAAATCTTGCCTGCCAAAATGAACTGTCATCACAGAAGATAACAATGAATATTACTAACTTGGAAGTTACTGAATTGCGTGAAATATTCTAAGTACTGCACAAATTCAGAAAAATCCATTCATGAGTCCTGGAATTATATTGTAGAGAAGAGACCTTTGGACTATAGTATCTGTGCCAGGTCTTGATAAAGAAACTTGGAACTAATCTGAATACTTTGATCTCTCTGTACAGTTTGTCTCTTTCCCAATGTTGCAAATCTCATTTACATTCCCAACAGAAGATACAACACTGCCCATATCAAACGTTTGTTGAGCAAACATATTTCATGCTTGACCACACTTTAAATATGAGTTTAGATTAGCTTTATTTGTCACATGTATATTGAAACATCAAAACATGTGGTGAAGTATGTTGTTTGCATCAACTACTGACAGCCTGAGAATGTGCTGGGACAGTTAGCATAGCGTTCCCATAACTTACAAACCCACAGAAATGTGGGAGGTAACTTGGAGTACCCAAAGGATACCCATTCTGTCATGGAGAGAACATACAAACTCTTTACAAACTATGATAGGAATTGAACCCGGATCACTGGTGCTGTAAAATGTTACGATAACTGCTATGCTCCTCTGCTACCCATCGTTAACTGGGCATTCCTCCCAGGTAGCTATTCTCCTTACTGGTGCACTGACAATTTCAAATTTATCATCTTTCCTCACTGAACCTCCCATAGAGAAGAAATGGACTTTCGCATTTCAAGACAGCATCTAATTACATGAAAAAACAACAATGTGCATTAATTCTATTGTGCATCTCTTACCCTTTAAAAGCTACATGATGGAAAATCTCAATTTCAGTGCACACAACAAACAACATGTTTGTACAGCCTGCAAAATTGAACTTTGTACAATCACAAGTCATTAGCATGCGTAGTGCATGCAAATGACATAAATCATCATGAAATGTTATTTTTGGAGTTTTATGCTGAAATCACTTTATGTTTGTCTCATCTGGAAATACCCTAGACCACATGGAAAAAGCCAAGTTAACAATATCTCCCTGCTCAACACTGTATTATTAACCTCTTTCCAATTTTGGAGAATCAGGTGCCAGTCCTTTGCAGGGAAACAGAACCTAGCACTGACTGTGTTCAGAATTATAGAACATGTTCTCTTGAATCTTTCAGTAATAGTTGCCCTGTACAGAACCATAATGAAAAGCCAAAAAAAGAGTAAGGCAACTTTCCAGAGGATCCAGTGATAAAGCCAAAGACTGATTCTTTTCCACAGATCTAATCTCCCAGGAGTCAACACAGAGTTTGGTAGTGAAGTGCTGAGCATTATCAATCTATATCACTCACTGAGGAATGTGGTTGTCATAGTTCAAGTGGATAAATGCCATCCTGTGTTGAGAACAACAGATTCTTGTTCCATGGCTCCACATGTGCTCTTAGAAGCAAAACCCCAGAATGACCTGTAATCAGATGGAAGTTGAATCTCACCACTCTCATCACACTTGAAGAAAACATGGGAGCACTGTATCTTGGATTGGTGGAAGCATAACTTTGCCCACTGCAGTCTGAGTTTCCATTGTGAACTAGGTGTTCTCTGTTTCTAATTACAAACAAGAGAAAGTCTTCAGATGCTGGAAATCCAAGCAGCACACAAATTGCTAACATTCAAAATGTTACATTCACTCTTTTCTATAGATGCCTATTGAGTTCCTCCAGTATTTTGTGTGGGTTGCTCTCTGCTTCTAATTGACTCTCATTTCAGAGCTTTAGGCAAGTGAGTTATGGTGAGTACAATGGCAACAGCAAAGATTAATACTTCAATGTTGAAGACCCGCTCTGTAGTTCAGGACACTTTTTTGGTCAGAATCTTACACTATAATTGTGACATTAACAAAAATGAGAATGTTACAAAATGAACCATATCAACAAAATACAGAATACCTTCTGGTTAAACAAAGATTGTGCAAGATGATAAAGATTGTTAAAGATCAAACACTTTTCTATCTTAATGAGTCACTGCCAAGAATTCTTATCCCAGAAGTCTGCCCTTAGGTTTTTCTTGGGCTGAAAGTCCTTTCTATGTTCAGCTTTTTGAACTCAACTCCAGACTGATTTTGTCTCAGGCACTTTTGAAAACTGAAATTCCTGTCATCACTGAATATTTGTTGTTCTTTGAAGGCTCACAATCATTATTATTCTCTCACCGTATCAAGATTTCTGGACTTGGAACCCTTGATGGTATTAGTGACATACTTAAAAAGATAAATGTGCTTTCACAATTGTGAGATCAGCTTCCACAATCAACTGCAATCCTTTGCATAAGACAAGTGGATGGTAAAGTTCACTGTAAATATTCACTGCAGTTTACTCGATCTAGTTAAGTGCTGGGAGAGTTGTGAATCTGCCAAATCAAGACTGGCCTGTAAGAATCCATAGGAGCAGTGAAAGATACCACAGTGAAAGCTGAAAATGAGACCAAAACTTTTACTCACACCACTTCACCATAGAGGTCCACGGGGCTGTCATTTCTGCAGGCTAAATACACTTCCTCCATGTTTTGCAGGTTTTCTTACTTCTCCCCTAACTTTAGAACAAAAACAAACACCACTTATCAATGTACTATAGCTGCTGAGGCGAGAACAGTGGGATGTGGCTGTATCCCATTGTTGATAAATGTACCATCGACAGCCTTTTACAGGTCCACAGGGGTAAACGCACAAACTTCCATATGATCCAGTGAGAGCTGTGATCATGAAGAGACAGCTATTATCCTACATTCGTCAAGCTCCTGAACCAGTAGGGATAACTTCACTCACCCGAATACTGAACTGACTGCAGAACCGATAGGCACACTTTCAAAGATTCTACAACTCATGTTCTCAGTAGTGTTTATTTACATTTTCTTATTTTTACTTATTGTTTGCATGATTTGTCCTCTTTTGCACATTGGATGCTTTTTCAGTCTTGTAATAGGGCGTGCCTCAAGACATATATTGTTTGGACGAAACATAACAAAGGGAAGACACTATGGAGAGCGGTTCAGAAACTGCTCAGTTACTGGTGCATTTATTCTTGCAACAGCAACTGTGTATGTGGAATGTACAATATTTAATAGCTGCAGTGACCAATATTTTCCATTGTAACATCATGTTCCCAGCCATAAATATAGAGGAAGAAGTTGTGAACAAAATCATTTAGGAATTGGTAATAAAACAAAGTGTAAAATACTTCTAAGGAAGATGACAGATGGAGCACATTTAAACATTGTGGTGTATTGATTTGTTACAAAATAGCTTGTTGCAATTACGTACACACTGAAAGTTTAGTTGTGTTTGTGAAGTTAGATAGCCTCTAAAAATAGATCCAATAATCCAATATCAAATCAAGGTGAAGCAGATAGTAGAGCAAGTTCACTACTGCAAATTGCTCAGTCAAAATCTACCTTATGTACCAGTAAATCATCAGAAATCATACATACAATAACTTGTAAGTGTCCTGCTTGAAGCTTGTATGTGCCCCTGAAAGGGAGGCAGAGTAAGACTCTCAGGTCTAACATGCACAAAATGCTGGAAGAACTCAGCAGGCCAGGCAGCAACTATGGAAAGGAATAGAGTTAATGTGTCGGGCTGAGATCCTGGAGGAAAAACACTTCATACTCCTTCTGAGTAGCTTCCAACCTGACAGCATGAACATCAATTTCTCTAATCTGGTAATTTTTCCTGTCTCCTTCTCTCTTTTTTTATTCCCCATTCTGACTTTCCTCTTACCCTTTCTCCTCCATTCACCTGCCATCACCACCATCTGGTGCCGCCTTCCTTCCCTTTCTCCCAGTCTTCTCTCCTATCAGATTCCTTCTTCTGCCCTTTAACATTTTCACTTATAACCTCCCAGCTTCTCACTTTATTCCCCCATTCCCCACCCACCTATCTTCCCTTCCCCTGGTTTCACCTATCACCTTCTAGCTTGTACTCCTTCCCTCTGCCCCTATCTTTTAATTCAGGCTTCTTCCCTCTTCCTTTCCAGTCTCAATGAAGAGTCTCAGACAGAAACATTGACTGCTTATTCTTCTCCACAGTTGCTGCCTGAATTGCTGAGTTCCTCCAGCATTTTGTGTGTGTTGCTCAAGATTTCCGACATCTGTAGAATCTCCTGTGTGCAAGACTCTCAGGAATATTTTTGAATTGAAATTGACCTGTGGAAGAGGAGAATCTCTGCCAAAAAAAGAGAGATGGCAATGCTGTCTCCTTGAAATTCCTGATAAGAGGAATCAAGCGGGAAAGGAACCACATTTGTACGTCAAAAAGAGGAAGCAAAATGAGCTGAATGTAGTGTTACGAGTTCAGACGTCTCACTTAAATGGTCGAGGTCTGTGAAAGCTTCTTCAAATAACACATTAAAACTATTCCATCAGGATTTGTTCAGACCACCACATCTCCATCATTCATCTCCTGACAGTATCTATCAATCAGGATTCATGCCTAACATTTGTAAGGTTTAGTGCACCTTCATATATTTAGCTCTGCTGCATTATTGCAGATACATTATTCCACAATGATAGAGATGTCACTCTGACATATTACACAACACACAGTGATGGAGGAGGTAGTGCCTCACAATTAGAGGCAGGAGAACCTATCAAGAGAAAAAGAGGCATGCCTACATGCTCTAAAGCTCGTGGGGAAGATCATTGCCCTTTGCTGGGATAGCTGTAATCTATATTGAAACTGAATTCAGTTAATGTCTTCCTTTTTAGCTTTACCTCACAACATCTTCTGACATACAGGCTGCAGATGGTGTAGATATACATATACTGGCCACTTATTTATACGTATAACCATTGCAGCCTTTATTTCCAGTTGATTTCTGAATCCTTAGAAGTGCTTGCTAGTCAGGCATTAAAGGGAAAACTCGGGACTAATGATCCAAATGCAGTATCTCTTAACTTCACCCCCACAAGTCAATGACCAAATCTGCAGAGAAAGGATTTATAAATGGAACAAAGATGAGCCTTAGTGCACTGTAGCCAGGAGACATACAAGAACTAGCTCACAAGAGAGTAAGGTTATACATAAGTCATGCTGTTAGAGGCTCCCATAAGGAATTCAAAAGACCAGTTTATAGTAAGTGTGATGATTGAATGCACAGCCTATGGGAGAGCCTGCAGTCAAGCTTAATGAATGTGAAGGAAACAAACATTGATAAACATGAAGTAGGCCAACATCAACTTGGGACCAAGTGTCTTACCATTTCTTTTTGTTTAATTGAGCTGGTTTACCTTGTCCATATCATAACACGGTAATTGAAATCCTCCCAGATTTTCCAGTAACAATCTCCTTTGAGAGTCCCATTTTAGGAACTCCGTGACAAGACATATACAAGTAAATTTGCACTTAGTTTGGGATTCCAGATATAATGTATGGTCACTGTACATCACCATGCAGTTGCATGCAAAAATAATTCTCCTCTATCCCAAAAACCAGCACTGGATTCCAGTGCAGTGCCATTACACTGCACAGTTCTGCATAAAATATATTTTCTAGAACTGTGATACTTTCAATGTAATTTACCAAAGCCAGCATAATTTTCTGTCACTTCCACATGCACTGTTTGTTTTTCTTTGTTCATCTTTGGCAGAGAAAAGATATAAACTGACCACAAAACAAGGTAAATGCTGCAATTACCTCCTTATCTCTTCCCTTCTCACGATCCTGAGATCTAAACATTCCTTCCAGGTAAAGCAACCATTCATCTGCAGTTATTCAAACAAAGTGCACTGTATCAGGTGCTCCCGTTGTGGTCTCCTCTACAGTGGAGAACAAACACAGGTTGGGAGACTCTTTGCAAGTACTTACATTCAGTCCGCAAGGCTGAGCTTCTATTGCCCGTCACTTTAATTTTCTGTCTCATTCCCCACTGATATGACTCCTGTCTCCTACACTCTTCTACTGAACCCTAACATTAACCCAAAGAATAGTAGTACACCTTGTTTTTATGTACACTGCACCTATGAAGTGTTAAATTCCATAATTTCAAATAACCCACTTTTCTGGTTTCATAGATTAAACATTCTAAAGGTTCACTCCCTTCACATTGCTTTCTATTTGAAAGTAAACTGACACACCTTCTCATTTTTCCCAGTGCTATTGACCGGAAACATTAACTCTCCACAGGCACTGCCTGACAAGCTGTATATTTCCAGGATTTTTAATTCTTAACATCTACAATGTTTTGTCTTCAGATAAAACAAACAATGTAACAGCCTACCAGGACGCATAAGATGTACAAACCAGTATGGGAAGTGAGGGTCCTTCCCAATTTAATTGTTACCAGGAAGATCAACAGTGTGTTAGACATAGACAGCTGGGCTGGAGAAAGATATTACTGATTACCACTAGACTGAGTTAATGAAAACAAGTTGAATCCTTATGAATGATAGCAGATAAAATTTGCATCAAAATATGGACAATGAAGCTCAACATTTGTCACATGATGTAATACGTATTTGCACATGCTCTGTTTCCAAACTTGGTTCCATTAAGAATATTTTCCTAAGAATAGGAGGCACTAAGGTATTTTGTAACTAAGAGATTATACTTCAATGAGGATTGTGTTGTCTTATGTTTCAGAAAATCAATTAACAGAAAGATAGCTCTGAACTGGAAGAGAAAATCTCCAATTTCCCTGTCTTTTCTTGCCGTCACTAACCTGAAGTTCCAAAGCCTATTTTTGCACAAGATTCATTAAGGTAATAATACTTACATCAATAGCTGACAAAACAAGCTAGATTTTAAGTTATGAACACACTGTGAACAAGAGGAAATCCAAAGATTGTTGTGGTGCATGTGTAGTAGCTTGTCAACCCAGATGCTTCGTTAATCAGATCAGATTTCCCATTACTGGCAAACCAGTCGAGAGTTGGAGAGTTACAAGAGAGGAGATGGCACACAGGTCCGGGAGCAAAATTTAAAAAGGGAAAGCTTTACGGGAACTTGGCTATAACTGAAGCACTAATCGTGAGTTGGAGTGCTACGAGACAGGAGGTGCACACAGGTCCGGGAGCGAAGTTTAAAAGGGAAAGGCTTCACGGGAACTTGGCTATAACCAGCGCATCAATTGTGTGTTGGAGAGCTTGGAAGGTTCAGACATAAAAGGAAGACACTGCCTAGCAGAGCATTCATCAAAAGAGAGGTAATCGACAGAGTGGTTTGAGTTAGAGTGGTAGGGCTTTGGCTCATTCAGGCATCAACGAGGTAAATGCGTAAGTGGACTTCGTTTTATTTCTTGCATTTTTTTTTTAGGAATAGCGAGCATGTCTGTAAGGTTAGTACTCTGGTCTGGGTATCTCCCAGATGAGCACATTTGTGCCAGGTACACCGAGATGCATTCCTGAGAGACAGTGTTAAGGATCTGGAGCTGCAGCTTGATGACCTACAGTTTAAAGACACGTACGTTTGAATGCTGTTCATAGACTTCAGTTCAGCAATCAACACAATCATCCCTCAGAAACTGATTGGAAAGCTGAGCCTACTGGGCCTGAACACCTCCTTCTGCAACTGGATCCTAGACTTCCTGACTGGGAGACCTCAGTCAGTCTGGATCGGGAGCAGCATCTCCAACACCATCACACTGAGCACGGGGGCTCCCCAGGGCAGTGTGCTTGGTCCACTGCTGTTCACTCTGCTGACCCACGACTGTGCTGCAAAACACAGCTCAAACCATATCATCAAGTTTGCCGATGACACGACCGTGGTGGGTCTCATCAGCAAGAGTGACGAGTCAGCTTACAGAGAGGAGGTGCAGCAGCTAACGGCCTTCAAGAGGGCACGGAGCAATCACTCCCCGCTGAACATCAACGGCTCCTCGGTAGAGATCGTTAAGAGCACCAAATTTCTTGGTGTTTACCTGGTGGAGAATCTCACCTGGCCCCTCAACTCCAGCTCCATAGCAAAGAAAGGCCAGCAGCATCTCTACTTTCTGTGAAGGCTGAGGGAAGTCCATCTCCCACCCCCCATCCTCATCACATTCTACAGGGGTTGTATTGAGAGTATCCTGAGCAGCTGCATCACTGTCTGGTTCAGAAATTGCACCATCTCGGATCGCAAGACCCTGAAGTGGATAGTGCGGTCAGCTGAGAAGATCATCGGGGTCTCTCTTCCCGCCATTATGGACATTTACACTACACGCTGCATCCACAAAGCAAACAGTATTATGAAGGACCCTACGCACCCGTCATACAAATTCTTCTCCCTCCTGCCATCTGGGAAAAGGCACCGAAGCAATTGAGCTGTCACAACCAGACTATGTAACAGTTTCTTCCCCAAAGCCATCAGACTCCTCAATACTGAGAGCCTGGACTGACACCTTACTGCACTGTTGCCTTGTCTATTATTTATTGTAATGCCTGCACTGTTTTGTGCACTTTATACAGTCCTGGGTAGATATGTAGTCTAATGTAGTTTTTTTCTGTGTTGTTTTTTTTTACATAGTTTAGTCTAGTTCTTGTACTGTGTCATGTAACAGCATGGTCCTGAAAATATGTTGTCTCATTTTTACTATATACTGTACCAGCAGTTATGGTCGAAATGACAAGAAAAGTGACTTGACTTGACTTATTAGCAAAAGTGAGCAGGAGATAGATAGGAGCTAGAGGGAGTTAGTTACGCCAAGGCTGCAGGAGTTAGACAAGTGGGTGACTGTCAGGGAAGGGAAGAGCTCAGATTGTAGAGAGCACCCCTGTGGCCAGCCCCCTCAGTAATTGTTACCTCATTTTGGATGCTGTTGAGCAAGTGACCTGACAGAGGCCGACCACAGCAATCAGGTCTCTGGCACTGAGCCTGGTTACATGGTGCAGAATGGAGAGAAGAGGAGGAGAAATGTGGTAGTCATAGCTGATTCCATAGTGAGGGGAATGGACAGGAGGTCTTGTCAGCCTGATAGAGATACCCGCATGGTGTTTTGCCTCTCAGGTGCCAGTGTACAGGATATCTCGGATTGGGTGCTGAGTATTCTGAAGGGAGAGGGTGAACAGCTCATTGGGGTCCTTGCACGTTGGTACCAATGACATAGGTAGAAAAAAGGAGGAGGTACTGAAGAGAGAATTCAGGAAGTTGGGTAGGAAGCTGAAAAGCAGAACCTCCAGGGTAGTAATCTTGGGATTGCTGCCTGTGCCACGTGCTAATGAGTGCAAGAACAGCATGATCAGGCATATTAAAGCACAGCTGAAAGACTGATGTAGGGAGCAGGGCTTCGGGTTCTTGGACCACTGTGGCCTCTTCTGGGGGAGGTACGACTGGTACAAAAAGAGCCGGTTACACCTGAACCCAAAGGGATCCAATATCCTAGCGGGCAGGTTTAATAGAGCATGTAGGTTTAACACAGTGTTAGGGAGGGTTTAAACTAACCTGGCAGGTCGATGGGAACTGGAGTGACAGGGCTGAGGAAGGGGAAATAAAGAAAAATCAAAGATAGCATGCAACAGAGATGATAGGAAAGACAGGCAGTAGATAAGGCATAAGCACAGCCAGCGGGATGATTTACAACAGAAAGCAACAAATACTGGACTGAAAGTGTTATATTTGAATGCACGCAGCATAAGACATAAAATAGATGATCTTGAAATTCAGCCACAGATTAGCAAGTATGACGTTGTGGCCATCCCTGAAACTTGGCTGAAGGATGGTTGCCATTGGGATCTGAACATCCAAGGATATACAGTATATTGGAAAGATAGGTTAGTAGTCAGAGGGGGTGATGTGGCCCTGTTTATAATAAATAATATTAAATCATTAGAAAGAGTTGATATAGAATGGGAAGGTGTAGAGTCTCTATGGGTTGAGTTAAGAAATGGCAAGGGTAAAAAGACTCTAATGGCAGTTGTATACCGGCCTCCAAACAGCAGCCGGAATGTGGATTACAAATTACAGCAGGAGATAGAAAAGGCATGTCAGAAGGGCAATATCATGATAATCATTAGGGATTTTAACATGAAAGAAGATTGGGAAAACCAGCCCAGTACTGGACTTCAAGAGAGCGAACTCGTAGAATGTTTTTTTATAGAACAGCTTGTTATTGAGCCCACTAGGGGATCGGCTGTGCTGGATTGGGTGTTGTGCAATGATCCTGAGGTGACAAGGGAGCTTAAGGTTAAGGAACCCTTAGGGAATAGTGATCACAATATGATCGAATTCACTTTGAACTTTGAGAAGGAGAAACTAAATTCCAATGTGTCAGTATTTCAGTGGAATAAATGAAATTACAATGGCATGAGAGGGGAACTGGCCAAGGTTGACTGGAAAGGGACATTAGCAGGAAGGACGGCAGAGCAGCAATGGCTGGAGTTTCTGATAAAAATTAGGGAAGCGCAAGTCAGAAATATTCCAAATAAGAAAACATTTTCAAATGGAAGAAGGACACTATCGTGGCTGACAAGTGAAGTCAGAGCCAAAGTAAGAACAACAGAGAGGATTGGAAAGCTTTTAAAAACTTGCAGAAGGAAACTAAGAAGGTCATCAGGAAGGAAACGATGAATTATGAAAGGAAGCAGGCAACTAAATCAAAGAAGGTACTAAAAGCTTTTTTTAAGTATATAAAGTTGAGGGGAGATATAAGACCAATAGAAAATGATGATGGAGATATTGTAATGAGAGATGCAGAGATAAGAGAGGAACTGAATGTGTATTTTGCATCAGTCTTCACAGTGGAAGACATCTGCAGTATACTGGACATTTAAGAGTGTCAGGGAACTGAAGTATGTGCAGTGAAAATTATGACTGAGAAGCTGCTCAGGAAGCTTAATGGTCTGAGGGTAGAAAAATCTCCTGGACCTGATGGAATGCACCATCAGGTTCTGAAAGAAGTAGCTGGAGAGATTGCAAAGGCATTAACAATGATCTTTTAAGAATCAATAGAATCTGGCATTGTACCGGATGACTAGAAAATTGCAAGTATTACTCTGCCATTTAAGAAGGGTAGGAAGATAACTATAGACCTGTTAACCTGACATCAGTGGTTGGGAAGTTGTAGAATTCGATTCTTAGGGATGAGATTATGGAATACCTGGAGGCACATGACAAGATAACCAAAGCTAACATGTTTTCCTGAAATGAAAATCCTGCCTGACTAAATTACTGCAATTTTTTGAGGAAATAACAGGTAGGGTAGACAAAGGAGATCCAATAGATTTGGTGTACTTGGATTTTTGGAAGGTCTCTGACAAGGTGCCACACATGAGGCTGCTTAGCAAGATAAGAGTCCAAGGAATTACAGGGGAGTTACTAGCATGGGTGGAGCACTGGCTGATCGGCAGAAAACAGAGAATGGGAATAAAGGGATCTTATTCTGTCTGGCTGCTGGTTACCAGTGGAGTTCCATAGGGGTCAGTGTTGGGACCACTGCTTTTTACGATGTATGTCAATGATTTGGACTTTGAGATTAATGGATTTGTAGCTAAATTTGCCAATGATACAAATATAAGTGGAGGAGCAGGTAGTGTTGAGGAAACAGAGAGCCTGCAGAGAGACTTAGATAGTTTAGTAGAATGGGCAAAGAAGTGAAAAATGAAATACAATGTTGGAAAGTGTACAGTCATGCACTTTGGTAGAAGAAATAAACAGGCAGACTATTATTTAGAAGGGGAGAGAATTCAAAATGCAGAGATGCAAAGGGACTTGGGAGTTCGTACGCAGGATACTCTAAAGGTTAACCTCCAGATTGAGTCAGTGGTAAAGAAGGCAAATGCAATGTTGCATTCATTTCTAGAGGTATAGAATATAAGAGCAGGGATTTGATTTTGAAGCTCTATAAGGCACTCGTGAGACCACACTTGGAGTACTGTGTGCAGTTTTGGGCTTCTTATTTTATTAAGGATATACTGACATTGGAGAGGGTTCAGAGAATATTCACAAGAATGATTCCAGGAATGAAAGGGTTACTGTATGAGGAACGTCTGGCAGCTCTTGGTCTGTAATCCCTGGAATTCAGGAGAATGAGGAGTGATCTCATAGAAATATTCCAAATGTTAAAAGGCCTGGACAAATTAGATATGGCAAAGTTATTTCCCATGGTAGGGGACTCTAGGACAAGACAGCATGACTTCAGGATTGAAAGACGTCCATTTAGAACAGAGATATGGAGAAATTACTTTAGTCAGAGGCCAGTAAACCTGTGGAATTTGTTACTATGCGTGGCTGTGAAGGCCAAGTCATTGGATGCATTTAAGGCAGAGGGAGACAGGTTCTTGATTAGCCAGGGCATCAAAGAGCACGGGGAGAAGGCAGAGGAGTAGGAATGACAGGGAGAATTTACTAGAAGATCAGCCCATGATTGAATGATGGAACAGACTTGATGGGCCAAATGGTCTACTTCTGCTCCTATATCTTACGGTCTTTCTTGTCCATATTCAGCTTCTGCTGCTGATATAATGTGACTGGGAGATCACCTGGGAATTCAGGAGTCTTGCTGTCAGATGTAACATCCGAACTAAACAACAGACTGAATTTATGCCACAAGAATCTCAGACATTCTGCTTGTACAAAGCTGTATTTGGCTATTTCTTAAATGTTTCCCGTGAGTGGGTGTGATAACTTCTGACATAAGTCAATTTCAGCTTCAGTATTTGAGCAACTGTAAAAAAAAAGAAACACTAGACTGTGGATTTGCAAAAACCACAGGAAGTAATTGGCAGAGCAGAGGCCATAGAGTGATTCAGCCCAAGCACTAAATGGACATTGAAGACAATGGAAACAGACATAGAAACATAGAAAACCTACAACACAATATAGGCCCTTCGGCCCCCAAAGTTGGGACAAACATGTCCCTACCTTAGAAATTAATAGGCTTACCTATAGTCCTCTATCTTTCTAAGCTCCATGTACCTATCCAAAAGTCTCTTAAAAGACCCTATCGTATCCACCTCCATCACAGTTGCCAGCAGCCCATTCCACGCACTCACCACTCTCTGCGTAAAAAACTTACCCAACATTTCCTCTGTACCTACTCTCTGTGTCCTCTTGTGGCAACCATTTCAGCACTGGGAAAAAGTTTCTGACTATCCACACGATCAATGCCTCTCATCATCTTATGCACCTCTATCAGGTCACCTCTCATCCTCCGTCGCTCCAAGGAGAAAAGGCCGAGTTCACTCAACCTGTTTTCATAAGGCATGCTCCCCAATCCAGGCAACATCCTTGTAAATCTCCTCTGCACCTTTTCTATGGCTTCCACGTCCTTCCTGTAGTGAGGCGACCAGAACTGAGCACAGTACTCCAAGTGGGGTCTGACCATGGTCCTATACAGCTACAACATTACCTCTCGGCTCCTAAGTTCAATTCCATGATTGATGAAGGCCAATACACCGTATGCCTTTTTAACCACAGAGTCAATCAGTGCAGCTGCTTTGAGCATCCTGTGGACTCGGACCCCAAGATCCCTCCGATCCTCCACACTGCCAAGAGTCTTACCATTAATACTATATTCTGCCAGCATATTTGACCTACCAAATTAAACCACTTCAGACACAAACAGTGGGAGGGTGGTCAAAGCTCTCTGCTTAGCACTCATGGCCTAAGAACAAATACATTCCTTCAAGATTCAAAAGCCAGACCTTTTGTTTTAAACAAACCTTACTTGGGCAGAATATTGTGCATGAGGACTCCAGTAAGTGTTTCTAGATCCAGTGCCAAAAGCAATTTATTTACTTCATTAGAGCACAGGTGGAAGGTATAGAGGCACACACACCTCACTGATCTGCATATTACTCATTCTACTCACTTTGGCACAGAGAACTTTGGATACAACTTAATCCATCACAAAGAAACAAACCTCCCTTCCATTGACTCTGTCTACACTTCCCAGTACCTTGGCAGAGCAGCCAACATTATCAAAGCCCCTGGTCTACCACAACCCTCTCCATCGAGCACAAGATATAAAAAATTGTAAGTACAGTATGCACTACTAAGCTCAGAGAAGAGAATCAGATAGAATCGGGTTTATTATCACCGGCATGTGACATGAAATTTGTTAACTTAGCAGTAGCAGTTCAAAACAATACATAATCTGGCAGAGAGAAAAAAAATAATAAATAAAATAAAAAAGTAATAAATATTAAATCAATTACAGTATATGCATATTGAATAGATTTTAAAAAAGTGCAAAAAACCCAGAAATACTGTATATTAAAAAAGGTGAGGTAGTGTCCAAAAATTCAATGTCCATTTAGGAATCGGATGGCAGAGGGGAAGGAGCTGTTCCAGAATCGCTGAGTGTGTGCCTTCAGGCTTCTGTACCTCCTACCTGATGGTAACAGTCAGAAAAGGGCATGCCTTGGGTGCTGGTTGTCCTTAATAAGGGATGCTGCCTTTCTGAGACACTGCTCCCTGAAAATGTCCTGGGTACTTTATAGGTTAGTACCGAGATGGAGCTGACTAGATTTACAACCTTCTGCAGCTTCTTTCAATCCTGTGCAGTAGCCCCTCCCATACCAGCCAGTGATGCAGCCTGTCAGAATGCTCTCCACGGTGCAACTATAAAGGTTTTTGAGTGTATTTGTTGACATGCCAAATCTCTTCAAACTCCTAATAAAGTATAGCCGCAGTCTTGCCTTCTTTATGACTACATCGATATGTTGGGATCAGATTAGATCCTCAGAGATCTTGACACCGAGGAACTTGAAACTGTTCACTCTCTCCACTTCTGATCCCTCTGAGGACTGGTGTGTGTTCCTTCACCTTACCCTTCCTGAAGTCCACAGTCAGCTCTTTTGTCTTACTGACGTTGAGTGCCAGGTTGTTACTGCGGCACCACTCCAGTAGCTGGCATATCTCACTCCTGTATGCCCTCTCGTCACTAAATGTATTGAAGATTATAATGAATGCAAAAGATAAAAAAAAGGATCAGCCATGATTGAATGGCAGAACAGACCCGATGGGCCACTGCAGTTTAGAGGAATGAAGGGGGATCCCATGAAAACCTATCGAATACTGAAAGGCCTAGATAAGTTGAATGTAGAGAGCATATTTCCTATAGTGGCTGAATGTAGCCTTAGATTAAAGGCATGTCCATTTAGAATGGAGATGAGGAGGAATTTCTTCAGCCAAACAGTGGTGAATCATTGTTACAGATTGCTGTGGAGGGCAAGTCATTGAGTATATTTAAAGCAGTGGTTGATAGGTTTTGAATTAGTCAAAGGCTACAGGGAGAAGGCAGGAAAGAGGGGTTGAGGGGGATAATAAATCAGTCATAATGGAATGCTAGAGCAGACTTGATGGGCTGAATGGCCTAATTTTGCTCCTATAGTCTTCAAGTGTCCCATAGTGCTGGGCGACTATGCAACTCCTCAGCGAGCTTAATCCTGATGCTGATGTACTGTCATGTGATTCTTGCAAACCATATTGCAGCTCAGCTACTCAGCTTTTGGTGAGAAAGTAAAGCAGTCATGTTTTTATCTGGGTTGTCTCACACATCACGAGCGAGTGAGAACAGATGGCGAAGGGATTGACACCACAGGAAAGCTGATATGAGAGGGAACAGGACTTAGCTCAGGTGAGCACAGATGCTGCACCAGTGAGGCTGTCAATACACCCGGGAGCTCTGGAGAATATACTGGCGAGCCATCTGACCATACTGTGCACACTCATAGAGAGACTGGAGACATCTGCCTTGAATCCAAACAGCCAGTAACACTGAACGTGCTACAGAGCCGAGGCAGCACAATCTCTGTCTCTAGAATCAATTCACTTGAATGAATTTTGAAGGGAAAATATGGCATGATTTCACTACAAACGATAGCATGTTTGAGGCTATTGATCAGAGAAGAATTTCTAGCTATCTGTCTCAACATGCTGTCACAGGCATTTGTACTGGTATCTATTTCTATGGAAAGTGTGGTTACTTGGAGCATCAAAAACATAAATCAGACAAATGCTTTCAGGCTTTCAATTAATCAATTACAACTTGGACGCATCACTTTAAGCAGTATACACAGTGCTCTGAGCCTGTTTGATAACCATTCTATTAATCTACAGCATAGGTTTTCATGAAAAACTTTGGCCTTTGAGAGCTTTGTTCTAATAATGCTGAGAGTGGCTGTATTTTTATGTAATTACTTAATAAGTAATTTGAGTCTTTGTAAAATGTTTATAAATATCTTAATTTGCTATCTTTCTGATCTGTTGGGGTGGAAGAGCATTAAAACATACTTATGCATTCAGCAGAGCCTGTATCATAGAGCAGACTTTAATGCACTCTTTGCAACTACCCACACACTCACCACCATTCCAAAGAGGAGGTAATTACCTCAGCTTGGAAACCTCTATGAAAACACACTACTAACTGCTCAGTAAGTCTAATATGGCCTGCTCCATTATTAGTTTTGAGCATATTGTTGCAGTGATCAGGTATAGGATTAGTTAACACTATTCATGTAACTGTGCTCACGAGTACAGTCAAAAGTATGACCAACTACTTTTTAATGAATTTCTCTGTGGTAGGCAGCTATTCCATAGAGAAGGGTTCCTCATGATATGCTCATCCTGTATAATATTGGGCAACAGGGAGCTCAGCTAGACATGGATGATGTCATCATGGGGTGAGAATATTGAAAAGGTAAAAGAGAAAGAGGAATGATATGAAGCAGCATCTACTGTCAACCCATCTGCTCAGAATGTCACAGGATTCCTCATTGATCAAAGAGTCCACTTGTTCCGATTAGGACAAACAACAAACGGTAGCCATCACATTTGCTGATGTGACAATAGTAGCCAAAAGACTTGTGACACCTGACCAGCACAATTCCATTCCGCACTCCTCCAGAAAAGCCAGTGAGCACTCAATGAATTTACACCCCTAAAGATAGATATGCAATCATGGATATTATTTTGATTCATGAGCAATGTATGAAAGTGGTAAAAATCCTTAGATTTAACATGACACTATAAAGGTGTTTAACAATATCACAGTAATTGTTAAATACTCAAGAGCATTCTCTTGGCACATTTGATTTGGCTTGTGGATTACATGTGAGATTGTGAGCAGCAATATACTCTTGAATGCCAGACCCACACTGACACTCACCTGGAATCTTTCCAAAGTCAGCTTTGAATTAGCAAGACTTGGCCCAGTAGAAGACTTTGCTTCCATAAAAACAGGTCTAAATTCAGGCAGCCTTAACCTTTTGTTAAGCCACGGACTTGGTTCACTGCCTGTTAAAACTATCGAAGTACTCTAAATCTATGTAAATTTCACCAACTTTGAAAAACATTCAAAACCTATAAAATACTAATAGGTTCTGCAGATGCTGGAAATCGTGAGAAACATGTACAAGAAGCTGGAGGAATGCAACAAGTCAGGCAGCATCTATTGAGACTAATAATGAATTGAGGTTGTGGGCTGGCACTCCTCACCAATTGGGAATATCAGGTTGGTAATTGATCTCAAGAATAAGTTTCTTGAATGCCTGTGTTTTTAGAGCAGTGTGTCATTGAGACTGCAAGGGGATGAGCAATACTGGATAAGGTGTTATGTAATGAACCAGGGGTGATCAAGAAGCTTAAGGTAAAGGAACCCTTTGGTGACACTGATCACAATATGAATCACAAAGTTCAACTTGAAATTTGATGGGGAGAAAGTAAAGTCTGACTGAGCAGAATTTCAAATGGAGTAAAGAAAATTACAATGGCATGTGAGAGGAGTTGGTCTTAGTAAATTGTAAGGAGCGGCTGGCAGGGATAACAGCAGAATAGCAATAGCATTAGTTTCTGGGGGAAAATGAGGAAGGTACAGTACAGATGTACTCCAAAAACAAAGAAATACTCAAACGGCAAAACTGTTTAACAGTGGGTGACAAGGAAGTCAATGCAAACATAAAAGCAAAAGAGGGCATACAACCACACAAAAATTAGCAGTAAGGCAGAGGATTGGGAAGCTTTTAAAAACCTATAGCGAGCAATAAAAAAAACATTAGAAGGGAAAAAATGAAATATGAAAGCAAGTTAGCAAACAGTAAAAGCTTTTCCAATTATGTAAAAAAAAGTAGTGAGAATGAATATAGAATGATTAGAAAATGAGGCTGAAGAAATAATAATAGGGGACAAGGAGATGGCAGATGAACTATTTGAATATTTTCATTTGTCTGCACTGTGGAAGACACTAGCAGTGTTCCAGATGTGAGGGAACAGAAGTAATTGCAGTTACTATTGCAAGGGAGAGGGTGTTCAAAACTCTGGAAGACCCAAAGGTATAAGTGTCACCCAGACGAGATGAACTGCACTCTAGGGTTCTGAAAGAGGTAGTGGTAGAGATTGTAGAGGCATTAGTAATGACCTTTCAAAAAAGTCATTGGACTCTGGCATGGTGCTAGGGGACTGGAAAATTGCAATTATCACTTCACTCTTTAAGAAAGGAAATTATAGACCAGTTAGCCTAACCTCAGTGGTTGGGAAGATGTTGGATTCATTTGATAAAGATGAGGTTGTGGAGTACTTGGTGACATTGGACAAGATAGGACAAAGTCAGCATGGTTTCCTGAAGGGAAAATCTTGCCTGATGAATCATTTGGAATTCTTTGAAATTACAAGTAGGATAAATAAAGGGGATGTAGTGTATTTGGCCTTTCAGAAGGCCTTTGACAAGGTGCGACTCATGAGGCTGCTTACCAAGTTAAGAGCCTATGCTATTACAGGAAAGTTACTGGCATGGTTAAAGCATTGGCTGATTGGTAGAAGGCAGCGAGTAGGAATAAAAGGATCCTTTTCTTATTAGCTTCCAGTGACTAGTGTTGTTCTGCAGGTGTCAGTGTTGGGACTGCTGTAACCTCTGACTGTCCTCTGTACTATCCACAATAACCCCAACTTGTCTGTCATACCCCACTCTTCTTCCTCAACCAGGTCATTTATAAAAATCACAAAGAGAGGGGACCCAGAACAGATCACTGCAGAACAACACTAGTATCCTCCATGCAGAATATGACCCACTTACAATCACTCTTTGCATTCTGTGGTCCCCTTGGAACCCATTCCCAATTACTTTCTGAATGAACCTCACATGGGGAACCTTATCAAATGCCTTACTGAAATCCATATACACTAAATCCACTATTCTACTAACATCAATGTGCTTTGTTACACCCTCAAAGAATTCAATCAGGTTTGTAAGTCATGAGCTGCCCTTGACAAAACTATGCTGAATATCTCTAATCAGATTAGTTCTCTCCAAATGCTCACAAATCCTGCTTCTCAGGACCTTCTCCAATAACTTGCTCACCACTGAAGTAAGGCTCGCTGGTCTATAATTTCCTGGGTTATCTCTACTCCCTTTCTTGAACAAGGGAACAACATTTGCAAACACCCAATCCTCTGGTACTTCTCCCATCCCTACTGACATACATGTCACTGCCATAGGCTCAGCAGTCTCCTCCCTTGATTTCCACAGTAGCCTGGTGTATATCTCATCCAGTCCCAGTGACTTATCTAACTCAATATTTCAAAAGCTCCAGCAAACCCTCTTAATGTCTACACACTCAAGCATTTCTGTCCACTGTTAAGTTATCACCATCCTTTTCACTGGTGAGTATTGAAGTATTCATTAAGTATCTCTGCTATTATCACAAGCTCCATGCACATGTTTCCATTCTCACTCCTCATTGGTCCTATTCTCACACAGTTCATCTTCTTGCTTCATTCTACATACTTGTAAAATGCCTTGGGGTTTTCCTTAATCCTGTTCATCAAGGCCTCTCATGGTCCCTTCTAGCTCTCCTAAATTCATTCAAGATCCTTCCTGGCATCCTTGTAATTTTCTAGCACTCTAACAGTACTTAGTTTCTTGAACCTTTTGTAAGTGTCAGGGCACTGGAGCAGGGATCCAATCACAGACAGTGATATTAATTGAGTAACAAATCCCAAGGTGCAAACAAAGTCAGCATCAAAGCTCAGGCAGCGATCAAAACATCCAGAGAAATATAACCATAACCTACCCCTACCCCTACCCCTACCCCTACCCCTACCCCTACCCCTACCCCTCAAAACAGACAGAGTCCATATTCAGATAATCTGACCACACATAGGTGAAAACACAGGACTGAAATACACTGAGCAATAAACAAAGAGGCAGATGATAAGTGAAGCACAATGAGACACAGGTGGCAGCAATACAGGTAATAATGAGAAACAAATAAGTGACAGAGTACTCAGTAATACAGGGGCCGGAGTAGAGCAGGAGTGGGGACAGGAGCACATGGTAATATAAAGCCACAGACTGACACACAAAAAAGATAGAGTTGAACTGGAGATACTGACAGTAGGCCTTTTAAAAAAATTCTTAACTAGATATTCAACATCCCATGTACACCATAGTTCTTTTAACCTACCATCCTTTCCCTGCCTCAATGGAACCTACATATGCAGAATGCCATGAAAATATTCCCTGAACATTTGCCACATTTCTGCCGAGCATTTCCCTGAAAACATCTGCTCCCAATTTATGTTCCCAAATTCCTGCCTAATAGCATCACATTTCCCCCTCCCCAATTAAATGTTTTCTGCTCCAAATTTTTTGCTCCTCTCCCTTTCCAGTGTTATGGTACAGCAGATAGAATTGTGATCACTACCTCCCAAATCTTCTCCCAGCAAGACACCTGACCAGGTTCATTTCCCAATTCCAGATCAAGTACAGTCTCTCCCCAGTTGGTTTATCTACATATTATGTCAGGAAACCTTCCTGAACACACCTAACAAATTCCACCCCATCTAAATCCCTTGTTCTAAGGATATGCCAGTCAATATTAGGAAAGTTATAATCACCCATTGCAACAACCCTATTATTGTTGCACCATTCCAGAATTTGTCTCCCTATCTGCTCCTCAATGCCTCTGTTACTATTTGGGGGGGCTATAAAAACACCCAGTAAGGTTATTGCCCCCGTCCTGTTTCTGACTTCCATCAACTGGTAGACAATCCCTCCATGACTTCCTCCTTGTTTGCAGCTGCGATAATATCCCTGATTAGCAGTGTTACTCCCCCACCTCTTTTGCCTCCCGCCCTGTTCTTTTTAAAACATCTAAAGCCAGGCACACTCAGCAGCCATTCCTTCCCCTAAGTCATCTAAATCCCTGTAATGGCCACAACATCATAATTCCATGTATTGATCCACACTCTTAAGTTCATCCGCTGTGCTCATGATACTGATGAAATAAATGTGCAGACTATTTTCTAAATGGGGAGGAAGTCCAAAAATCTGAGATGAAAGGGGATTTGGGAGTCCTTGTGCAGAACACCCCAATGGTTAACTTGCAGGTTGAGTCGGTGGTGAGGAAGGCAAATGCAATATTCACATTCATTTCAAGAGGTCTACAACTCAAGAGCAGCTATGTGATACTGAGGTTTTATAAGGCACTGTTGAGGCCTCACCTTCGGTATTGTGAACAGTCTCTGCACTCCTTATCTGAGAGAAGGTGTGCTTGTATTGGAGAGGATTCAGAGGAGGTTCACAAGGATGATTCTGGGAATTAAAAGTTTATCATATGAGGAAAATTTGATGGCTCTGGGCCTGTCCTTGCTGGTATTTAGAGTGATGGGGAGATATCATTGAAAACTTTCGAATGTTGAAAGTTCTAGACAGAGTAGATGTGGAAAAGGTATTTGCCATGGTGGGTGTCTCGGACAGGAGGGTACAGCCTCAGAATAGAGGAGTGTCCATTTAAAACAGAGATGCTGAGAAATTTCTTTAGCCAAAGCATGGTGAATTTGTGGAATTTATTACCACAGACAGCTGTGGAGGCCAGGTTGTTGAGTGTATTTAAGGCAGAGATTGAAACATAGAAACATAGAAAATAGGTGCAGGAGTAGGCCATTTGGCCCTTCGAGCCTGCACCGCCATTTAGTACGATCATGGCTGATCATCCAACTCAGAACCCTGTACCTGCCTTCTCTCCATACCCTCTTAAATATACCAAAAGAACTGGCCTCAACTGTTTCCTGTGGCAGAGAATTCCACAGATTCACCACTCTCTGTGTAAAGAAGTTTCTCTTCATCTCGGTCTTAAAAGGCTTCCCCTTTATCCTTAAACTGTGACCCCTCGTTCTGGACTTCCCCAACATCGGGAACAATCTTCCTGCATCTAGCCTGTCCAATCCCTTTAGAATTTTATATGCTTCAATAAGATCCCCCCTCAATCTTCTAAATTCCAGCGAGTTATAAGCCCAGTCGATCCAGTCTTTCTTCATATGAAAGTCCTGCGATCCCAGGAATCAATCTGGTGAACCTTCTTTGTACTCCCTCTATGGCAAGAATGTCTTTCCTCAGGTTAGGGGACCAAAACTGCACACAATACTCTAGGTGTGGTCTCACCAAGGCCTTGTACAACTGCAGTAGAACCTCCCTGCTCCTGTACTCAAATCCTTTTGCTATGAATGCCAACATACCATTTGCCTTTTTCACTGCCTGCTGTACCTGCATGCCCACTTTCAATGACTGGTGTACAATGACACCCAGGTCTCGTTGCACCTCCCCTTTTCTTAATCGGCCACCATTCAGATAATAATCTGTTTTCCTGTTCTTGCCGACAAAGAGGATAACTTCACATTTATCCACATTAAATTGCATCTGCCATGAATTTGCCCACTCACCTAACCTATCCAAGTCACCCTGCATCCTCTTAGCATCCTCCTCACAGCTAACACCGCCGCCCAGCTTCGTGTCATCCGCAAACTTGGAGATGCTGCATTTAATTCCCTCATTTAAATCATTAATATATATTGTAAACAACTGGGGTCCCAGCACTGAGCCTTGCGGTACCCCACTAGTCACTGCCTGCCATTCTGAAAAGGTCCCATTTACTCCCACTCTTTGCTTCCTGTCTGCCAATCAATTCTCTATCCACATCAATACCATACCCCCAATACCGTGTGCTTTAAGTTTGCACACTAATCTCCTGTGTGGGACCTTGTCAAAAGCCTTCTGAAAATCTAAATATACCACATCCACTGGCTCTCTCCTATCCACTCTACTAGTTACATCTTAAAAAAATTCTGTAAGATTTGTCAGACATGATTTTCCTTTCACAAATCCATGCTGGCTTTGTCCGATGATTTCACCTCTTTCCAAATGTGCTGTTATCACATCTTAGATAACTGACTCTAGCATTTTCCCCACCACCGATGTCAGGCTAACCGGTCAATAATTCCTCAGTTTCTCTCTCCTTCCTTTTTTAAAAAGTGGGGTTACATTAGCCACCCTCCAATCCTCAGGAACTAATCCAGAATCTAAAGAGTTTTGAAAAATTATCACTAATGCATCCACTATCTCTTGGGCTAACTCCTTAAGCACTCTGGGATGCAGACTATCTGGCCCTGGGGATTTATCTGCCTTTAATCCCTTGAATTTACCTAACTCCACTTCCCTACTAACATGTATTTCCCTCAGTTCCTCCATCTCACTAGACCCTCGGTCCCCTACTATTTCCGAAAGATTATTTATGTCCTCCTTAGTGAAGACAGAACCAAAGTAGATATTCAATTGGTCTGCCATGTCCTTGTTCTCCATGATCAATTCACCTGTTTCTGATTGTAAGGGACCTACATTTGTCTTAACCAATCTTTTTCTTTTCACATATCTATAAAAGCTTTAACAGTCAGTTTTTATATTCCCTGCCAGCTTTCTCTCATAATCTTTTTTCCCTTTCCTAATTAAGCCCTTTGTCCTCCTCTGCTGGACTCTGGATTTCTCCCAGTCCTCAGATAGGTTCTTGACTGGACATGGCATCAGAGGTTACGGGGAGAAAGCTGGGGAGTGGAGCTGAGGAGGGTAAAAAAAATCTGCCGTGATTGAAAGGCAGAGCAGACTCAATGGGCCAAATGGGATAATTCTACTCCTATGTCTTTTCATCTTATGGTCTTATGGAATAGAAGGGGCATAACCCAGAATAAGAAATATTAAATTAAACAATTATAAAATAATTTGAAAACTATTTAGAAGCAATTCTTTAAAGCACTCAGAGACAATTGGAAACTGAATTAAATGTAAATAGGTCAATAGGTTTCAATAGGTACATTTAATGTCAGAGAACTGTATGGAATATACATCCTGAAATTCTTTTTATTCGCAAACATCCACAAAAACAGAGAAGTGCCCCAAAGAATGAATAACGGTTAATAGAACATAGAATAGTACAGCACATTACAGGCCATTTGGCCCACAATGTTGTGCCAACCCTCAAACCCTGCCTCCCATATAACCACCCACCTTAAGTTAAATGTTAGAACCCCAAAGCCCCTCCCAACTCCCTCTCCCACGCACAAGCAGTAGCAAGGCAACGACCCCCCTCCCCCACCAGCAAAAAAGCATCAGCGCCCCCCACCGAGCACTCAAGCGTGCAACAAAGCATCAATAAAGACACAGACTTGCAGTGCCCCAAAGAGTACTCGTTCACCTGGTAATTCGACATAGCACAGGCTCTCTCTCTCCCTAATACGGGAAAAAGAGGTGTTTCCGTTTCACAGTGAGAGGGGAAACAGAACAAAACAACTCGCTGATTTATGGTTAAAAGTCTGTTCCAACTTTTTTTTCAAGCTCTGTGCCCAAAGAACTCGTGTCTCTGGGCACACAACCATCAGCCAGCTCGTTGCTTCCGACCTTCTGTATTCTCTCAGGACACATCAGGCGGTGGCACCGACCTTGAATCCGCCCGACTCCAGAGCCATGAAAATCCGTCACTCTGAAGGCGTACTAGTCTTCCAGACTGCGTCCTTGACGTATTGAAAAGCAGTCGTGAGGCCCTGAGAGTGGGTCCCATTTCCGCAAAGAACCAAAGTCAGTGTGTAACTCCAGGTCAGGGTCTTCAAAAGAACCTTGAAAGGGTAAATAAAGAGATACCAAAGATAGAAATAGAGCTGTCTCCAAAGATGCAAGCCATTAGGCACCATCATCCTAAACTCCGCAAAGTACAATCACAAAGTACACTGCAGATGCTGTGATCAAATCAACACGTACAAACAAGCTGGAGGAACTCAGCAGGTCGGGCAGCATCCGTGGAAACGAGCAGTCAATGTTACGGGCCGAGACGTTGACTGCTTGTTTCCATGGATACTTAACAATCAAATACATTTAAGTTGCTGATTAATGCAATTAATGCCAACTACCTGAAACTTGTTTGCATTTCTTGCAATGTTACCTTACACTGGAGTGCATTACGTTCTCAAGTGGGATCAGTCATCCTGCTGCCACTCCTGGCAGAATCATAATCATTGCCAGGACATGAAACAGACCAGAATTCATTGTGGTTTGGTGCCAGACAAAAAATACAGGACAATAGCAGAACAGACAACATAGTAGCAGTCAACGATTTACAAGACAATAGAACAAACAGCCATGAGCAATCAGTGTAAATGTCAATTAACAAAGTATCCACAGAATAAGAAGAGCAGGAAAGACCATTTAACAGATGTTGTGCAGGATCCGCTTAGGAAACCACACCTAAGTGAGTTTTTTTGAGAAGCAACAGGAAAGAAGCTCCTGGTGATACCATCTCCCTGATGGCAATTTGGTGAATAGATGACTGCTGGGTGGGTGGAGTCAGCAGTCATTTTTCTTGATCTTCTCTTTGCTCTGGCGATGACCAGGTCTCTTAATGTCAGTAGATGACAGCCTCCTTCTCTGCTGAGTGGACCACTCACAGCAACCTGGCAAAACATACAATCCTGATGAAGGGTGTCGGTCCGAAACATCGACTGTTTACTCTTTTCCATAAAGGCTGCCTGCCTTGCTGAGTTCCTCCAGTATTTTGTGCGTGTTGCTTGGATTTCCAGCAGCTGCAGATTTTCTTGTGTCACTGCAACCTGGACTTGCAGAGGGAGGAGGCAGCTTGAAAACACAGTGATAGAGGCAGTCACAACACTCTTAATGACAGCTGAGTAGAAATTACCGTAGATTCCGGATTTTAAGCCGCTACTTTTTTCCCACATTTTGAACAGCTTTGAACTTTGCGGCCTTTAATCCGAAGCGGCTAATACATGATTTTTTTCATGCCGCCTCGTAAACATTTTGCCTCATAACAGTAGACCAATAAAATTGATGAGTAGTTCACAGAGGTCCAATGAAATTGTACGATAAATCAAGCGCACTTTCACAATTAAATTATTGTAAATCAGTCATTTGTACTCACCCTCATCAACATGGAAAACACTCGAAGCATTGTGCTGCCTTATGGCAGTTACTTAGTTTATAATATTTTCGCTTAGTAATTCATTTTCTAGTTAAAGTTAGAAGAGTTTTAACTATATTTGTTTTCTGTACTACATCGCGGGATGCTATGACGTCACACCCGGTTTTGCGGTGTCTTGTAGGAAAACGCCGGTTTGCGATGAAACGGGACGGAGGGAGGGAGCGCATTACGTGAGCGGCTTTGGATCTGAACGAACGCTGCTTTTAAGTTAAAGGCGATCAATAACTTTTCCTGGTAGGCTGCAGTATATATATTTTTTACCAGTCGTTAGGAGATATTGGAATGTTGTTCAGTAAAGAAGTATACGCAACGTATATTTAAAAGTAGCCGCGTTACGGGCACGGTTCGAAAAAAAGCATTTGCAATATGTATTTGTTTTTGTTACCATATGGATTTAATTAAAAGTTAAAAAATCCTCACGTGTAATATCTTTCTGTGTAAATATCTCATATTACAACGTGGGACACCTGCGGCCGAAAATCCGGTGCGGCCTAAAATCCGGTGCGGCCTTTACAATTAAAAAATTGATTTTATTTCTAAAATTAGAGCCAGCGGTTTTTAATCAGGTGCGCTCTGTAGTCCGGAATCTATGGTAATCAGGATACACCGTGAGACCTTCAGATCTTCATGATGTTGACCATAGGTACCTCCTTCCCACTGCTTTGCAAAATGCATATCACTCCTCCTCCTGACTGTCCCCAAGAGAAATCAGAACTTCAGCCATCTCTGAACTCTCTTTCCAGTTTTTGGAATCTGAATAGTGGATATTAGTTTGATTCATAGAAACATAGAAAACCTACAGCACAATACAGGCCCTTTGGCCCACAAAGTTGTGCCGGACATGTCCCTAGCTTAGAAATTACTAGGGTTACCCACAGCCCTCTATTTTTCTAAGCTCCATGTACCTATCCAAAAGTCTCTTAAAAAACCCTATTGTATCCGCCTCCACCACCGTTGCGGGCAGCCCATTCTATGCACTCACCACTCTCTGAGGAAAAAACTTACCCCTGACATCTCCTCTGTACCTACTCCCCAGCACCTTAAACTTGTGTCCTCTTGTGACAACCATTTCAGCCCTGGGAAAAAGCTTCTGACTATCCACACGATCAATGCCTCTCATTTTCTTATACACCTCTATCAGGTCACCTCTCATAGCTCCAAGGAGAAAAGGCCGAGTTCACTCAAGCTATTCTCATAAGGCATGCTCACCAATCCAGGCAACATCCGTGTAAATCTCCTCTGCACCCTTTCTATGGCTTCCACATCCTTCCTGTAGTGAGGCAACCAGAACTGAGCACAGTACTCCAAGTGGGGTCTGATTAGGGTCATATATAGCTGTAACATTACCTCTCGCCTCCTAAATTCAATTCCATGATTGATGAAGGCCAATGCACCATAAGCCATCTTAACCACAGAGTCAACCTACGCAGCTGCTTTGAGCATCCTATGGACTCTGACCCCAAGATCCCTCTGATCCTCCACACTGCCAAGAGTCTTACCATTAATACTATATTCTGCCATCATATTTGACCTATCAAAATGAACCACTTCTCACTTACCTGGGTTCAACTCCATCTGCCACTTATCAGCCCAGTTTTGCATCCTATCAATGTCCTTCTGTAACATCTGACAGCCCTCCACACTATCCACAACACCTCCAAACTTTGTGTCATCAGCAAACTTATGAACCTGTCCCTCCACTTCTTCATCCAAGTCATTTATAAAAATTACATAGAGTAAGGGTCCCAGAACAGATCCCTGAGGCACTCCACTGGTGACCAACCTCCATGCAGAATATGACCCGTCTACAACCACTCTTTGCCTTCTGTGGGCAAGCCAGTTCTGGATCCCATGCCTCCTTACTTTCTCAATAAGCCTTGCATGGGGTACCTTATCAAATGCTTACTGAAATCCATATACACTACATCTACTGCTCTTCCTTCATCAATGTGTTTAATCACATCCTCAAAAAATTCAATCACGCTCGTAAGGCTCAACCTGCCCTTGACAAAGCCTTGCTGACTACTCCTAATTATATTATACCTCTCCAAATGTTCGTAAGTCCTGCCTCTCAGGATCTTCTCCATCAACTTACCAACCACTGACGTAAGACTCACTGGTCTATAATTTCCTGAGCTATCTCTACTCCCTTTCTTGAATGAAGGAACAACATCCGCAACCCTCCAATCCTCCAGAACCTCTCCCGTTCCCGTTGATGATGCAAAGATCATTGCCAGAGGCTCAGCAATCTCCTCCCTCGCCTTCCACAGTAGCCTGGGGTGCATCTCATCCGGTCCCAGTGACTTATCCAACTTGATGCTTTCCAAAAGCTCCAGCACATCCTCTTTCGTAATATCTACATGCTCAAGCTTTTCAGTCTGCTGCAAGTCATTACCACAATCACCAAGCAACACACACAAAATGCTGGTGGAACGCAGTGGGCCAGGCAGCATCTATAGGAAGAAGTACAGTCGACATTTCGGGCTGAGACCCTTCTCTGTCCTGACGAAGGGTCTCGGCCCGAAACATCGACTGTACTTCTTCCTATAGATGCTGCACGACTTGTTGTGTTCCACCAGCATTTGGTGTGTGTTGCTTGAATTTCCAGTATCTGCAGATTTCTTTGTGTTTACCACAATCCCCAAGATCCTTTTCCATAGTGAAAGTTTGAATCTGAATGCCCTACAGCTCCCCCCACTCCCTAATTCAGAGACACACTCTCATCCCCTACTAGTCACTTCTCATCTATTTCATATATTTATATGACGGCTTGTTTTATTTTACTAGTGTTAGTAATATTGTAATATCTTACATAATCATTCACTATGCCACTATGATGTTGAGCAGGTCAGTGTCAGCTAAATCAGGTGAGAGTGGGCAGTTGCGCAGAACGTGTTCAATGTTCTGTACCCTTTGGCCACAATCACAGGATTCGCTGGTCTTTGAACCCCACTTCACCATATTGTCTCCCGTCCTACAAACTCCCGCTCTCGCTCTGTTGAGAGTGCATCATTTCCATCTGTCAAGCAGTGCCCCATCTGGCAACGTTTCTGTGGGGTCTTGCACTGTATCGTTTGGTGGGGTTCTGGCTTCTGTTTGTTGCCAGAAGTCAATCCTGTATGTTTGGGAGGATGTTCCATGCGGTAGTTCCTCCACTGTAGCAAAGCTTTTCCTTGATTTTAGGCGGTTGGAAACTGGCATATGATGATGTAGTGGGTACCTTGGATCTGAGTTCTGTTTACCTTTTTCAATTTTTGTTGTAGGTTGTCTTTGGATCTCTGGGGGAGCAATGCCAGCAAGTCTGTAACTGTTGTTAGTGTGCTGTGTGGCACATATATTTTGTACCTTGGCCCTGGAGAAATATTTCATTTAGTTATATACATGTGAATGGTTGGATGATAATAAATTTGAACTTGTATTATTGGACTGGTTGACTGCACAGACTCTGGAAGGAAATGTTCAGTAGTTCAGTGAAGCTGAAATCAATTATTGCGAACATTGATTTTATATTCCATGTAAATTCGTCTCCCACCATGACCACTTTACATTAACATTGGGGCCACTCGATAAGCGCAGATGAGTAAAGAGTATGAAACTGCCTTACTGACAAAAAGGCGTTGGCAGGGTGAAAATTCAATTGGGACACCTTTAGCTGTTTTCCTCCACTGGGCAATACACATTTCTGATGGCAAGTCTCTGAGATAATGGCTGTTATAAAATGAAGTTGAGAAATCCTAAGGCTGATCATCCAGCTACTAATAGCAGAAGCTATACTGTGAGCTTTCCCATAGGCTTTGTGTCATTGTGTGTCCATCAATATCAATTCTTTTAATAGATTTACAAGTGTAAATTTCAGTATCTCAGGCTCTCAATCTAGGCACAGGGACCCATTTTGCATGTTTCAGTCATACCAATGACTGTCAATGTCAATCCTCCCTCTATTTTAATGCGTTAAGCAGTTTCCAAGATAAAATATTGTGTCAGCCAGTTCTCTACCCATGGATATTTTCAGAAGGTCAGAAGCACAGAGCTTAATTCTGCTTCTTCATTACAGCATATGAAGGCTCTGTCTATAAAGCACAGAGCTTGCGATACACTCGTATGCTCTCACATCAGAACAGAATTCACAGAATTGTATTGCAGCATATCATGGAAAACGCTTTTCTGGTCATTTGTTCTAATGACCTCATTGAGTCCATGTCCTTAAGGAAGGAAGTGATAGGAGCAGAGAAGGTATATAGAGGCTGACAAATGTATTTTTTTTAAAAATGCATCAGAGGTTCAGAATGGAATTCCTAAGTACAACAGAGGCTGGTAGAAGATGAACTGTTGTGTATAAAATTATGACAATTCCAGAGAATGTAAAGGAAGGATCTGTTTCTCTTAGGTTTACAGATTTAGAAGGAACAGGCTGGACTGAAATGATGGTGAGGCTGTGGAAATCACACCATGATAGAGTGGTAGAAGTTGAAACCACTACTAGTGGTCCTCAGAGTTCAGGCTCGAGTGAGGAGGAGGTTTTTGGAGGACAGAAATGTTGATCAGAGCTGTTGATTAGACACCAAGGATCAGTTAGGCTATTTGAAAACTACTGCAAGAAAAATCTACAGTGCAATCTAAGTAATTGGAGGTGACTGTAAGGGCTCAGATTTAACTCTGATTTAACAGTATTTAAACTTTACCAACAAAAGCTATTTATTTAATATGTTAAATGTGATTAAAACAAATTAATTAAATAAATATAATCAACACACACAAAATGCTGGTGGAACACAGCAAGCCAGGCAGCATCTATAAGGAGAAGCACTGTCGAAGTTTCTGGCCGTGACCCTTCGTCAGGTCTTGGCCTGAAATGTCGACAGTGCTTCTCCTTATAGATGCTGCATGGCCTGCTGTGTTCCACCAGCATTTTGTGTGTGTTGTTTGAATTTCCAGCATCTGCCGATTTCCTCGTGTTTGCTCTTTAAATAAATATAATAATGGGAGAAAAAGAGAACATTGCTCAAGGTTTCACTCTCTGTGGCAAACCTTTGTATCTTGAGGAACTTCAGGTCCAAGTTGTGCAGCTAGACTCTGAACAGCAAAGGCATCAATGAAAGGGGGACAGAAATACCTGCACCATTTTCTCTAAGAGATAAGATGTATCCCCTAGTTTTAAGAACTTGAAATTAGCAGGTGTTGAGAAACAGGTTGATGTGATAGTGAAGGATCCAAGAGATAGTATTGCACATATTTGTGTCCATGCACTTGTAATATAAACTTGAAGTTCAAATAGTTCAAATAGTTCAATTTATTATCAGGGAAATGTATATGTAATGCGCCGTAAGGTTTCACTGCTAATGTAATGGTTTCTTTGTAATGTTCACTGAGGAGGTAACGGTTTCTCTGTAGCAGCCAATGTTTGGGTTATGGCTGGAGACAACAGGACTATTAGCCAATAAGAGATTGTTGCTGTGTCTTGTGAATCTGGAAAGATGTTTTTTCGAGGTCATTTGTCGAGGAGAGATGAAGAGGGAAGACGCATGTGGAGAGAGCTGGTAGACCACCAGACGGAGTGCACTGGGATCTGAGGGTCTGAAGGTCGGCAACTCTCCGAGGAGACCAATGGTGGAAGAATGACTACTGAGTGAGCTCAAACGTGAACTTTTGACTTTTCCTTGAATTGGGCCCTTTTTAAAAATTTTCATTACTAACCCTATATTCAGATTAAGATTCATAAAGTTCAATCATTTAATTGCATATGGTGTACTGTCTGATATTTTGCATTGTGGGTTTGTAACTGGGCGGTACATTAAACAGCATCCACACAAACAAGATTTCCTAGTTTGGCGGGGCCAAAAGCTGTTTCCCCTAGACGAACATGAACTGGGCAAGCCTGAGGGTTACATATACAGTATACAATCTGAAATATTTGTCTTCACAGACATCCAGGGAAAACAGAAGGGCCCCAAAAGAATGAACAGAAAAACGTTAGATCCCCAAAGCTCCACCCCTTCCCCTGCATAAACAGCAGCAAGCTTCAATGCTTCAATTTCCCTCATACCCCCCAGCTCTTTCAGCAAAAATCATCAGCGCCCACTACCCACCAAGCAATAGCAAAGCACCTAAAGAGAGACCATGATTTGCAGTCAACGAAACTATTGTTTACCCAACAGTTTGATAAGCTACAGGCTCTCTTTCTCTCACTAAGATGGAAAAGACAGATATCACCCATTTTCAGTGAAAGTGGAAACTGACAGTCACTGTTACAATATTGCAGTCTGCCGCATTGCTTTTTATTCCAAGATTCTCCGACTCGAGAATGGGCAGCAAACTCTCCCACCATCAAGAGAGAGAGAGAGAGAGAGAGAGAGAGAGAGAGAGACTGCAACTGCTCAACTACAGAGACCTCTGTCACTACATCCGCCGCAGCGAAATCCCGATGTTCCATCTCCCACGATGCCTTAGTCGGCAACTCCAGCCTGGAATCGGTCGCCCACAGGGCTGCATCCTGGAGGCGCCATCTTCCAAGCCGTGCTTGGAGAGTGTCAGAAAACGGTCGACCAGCAAGCTCCAGGAATGGAAACTCATCTGCTACATTAAAAAATGTAGTTTGAATGCCATTTGCAAATCAGGACCTTGATAAAACCCCAACCACATTGAAAAGAAGAAAAAGGGACATTAAAGGGAGGAATTTAAGCTGTTTCCGCAAATGAGCTTGAAGGGGCAGCCACTTAACTCCACCCCTTCACAACCTCTGTGGATGAGAGTGAGAACTGCAAGTTGGTTGATAGAAGTGAATGAGACGCTGTGGTACAGGAAGTTGGAGAGGGAATGAAAATATGTTTGTAAATATTAGTGGCAGAACAATCAGAAGAATACACTTGTGTTAGGAGAATCCATAAATGTGTTAATTTCTGGATTATTATCCAATGCATCAGTAAATTAGCATAGGATCAGGGAGATCACGCAGTTTGGTGTAGGAAAATTTCCACTGAGGTGAACATCACCTGAACCAGACTGGGACTAGAGCTCCGGTGAAGTCAAAAACTAAGGAAAAAATAGGTTAATAACGTATGGTTTTGGTGGTGGGAATTACAGAATGCTACAAGGATGCCACAGAAAAATGATTGGAGATTGCGTCAGGAAAATATGGAGTATTAGCCAGACAGCACATGCTGATTTGTGTGTAATTTTGGGAAAGGAAGAATATATTCACCAAAGACAGAGTACAGTGAATCTTCACCAGGTTGATTCCTGGGATGACAAGACTGCAGTGAGAGGAAAGAATACATTGACTGGGTTTGTATTACTTGAGTTTAGAAGATTGAGACTGACATAATAAAAAAAACAGCCAATATTCTTATAATGCTCAGAGGGCTGGATGCTGATAGGATTTTGTATTTTTGTCTCAAGGTGTTACAGTCCTAGGATATGGACGATCCACTCCACTCAATATTTTTAAGCAGTAACATAAACTCATACCACATTTATAAACTCATAAATGTGGTATGAATTGGAGACAATTCCATGTGGACTTTATGTGCCTGTTTTAAAAAGTGAATGGGACCTGCAATGACTTGTTTGCGGAGCAGAAGATTGCTTAGGTTAACAGTAACTTAGCAAGGGCCAATAAAAAGAAGCGAGGTTTAAGAAGCAAGGGCATTATTAGAGTAGACAGTGTTTGAGTGGGCGAGCTTTGGCACAACAGGTTAAGGCGAGAACAGCTGCAGGCTAGAAATTAACTTTGGGAAGTTAGAACTATAAAAAGTGTAAGCTGGTTGGTAATTCAGGCAGTGGAATGCTCCTCCTGTGAGATGTGGGATCTCAGGTACCTAATGATCTCCCTGATGACTGAAGGAAATGGAAACGGAACTGGATGAACTCAGGACCATCTGTGAAACAGAAAACTTCATAGAGGAACCTTTTGTGAGATAATCAAAATTATAATCAAAAGATACGGAGCCTTTTGGATAATCCCTCTCACCCCCTCCATGAAATACTGGACAAACAAAGGAGACCTTTACTGATTACACCAAGGTGCACCAATGAACACCACAGAAGATCCTTTCTCCCTGTGACTATAAGACTCTACAACTCCTCCTCCTTAAGCATGTAAGTATATGGTTTCATTGCACATCTATATTTTTCACTATTACTTTTTAATGCATATTTTGTATTTTTTCATACCTCAAAGCTTACATTTTGTATTTTAAAGTATATATTTCTAACTGAGCAACCTTGCAACAATAATTTCCTTTGGGATAAGTAAAGTTTAATCTTATCTTATCATATAATCACACTTAGAGTGTATACCTCTGTTAGTAAATAGACGATCATCAGACCAAACTCAGAAATGGTGATGAATACGGGACTGAAGGTGATATATTTGAATGCACGCAGTATATGGAATAGCGCAGTTAGATATAATGCTGAGTCGTGTCGGAAAGAAGATCATAGTTGGGAGCTGAACATCCAAGGTAAACATTGCAGTGAATGGACAGACAAATAAGTAGAGGGTGTGAGGTGGCTCAGTTGGTAAACATTGAAATCAAATCCTTAGAAAGAGGTGACATAGGATCAAAAGATGTAGAATCTGTGTGGGTAGAGTTCAGAAACTGCAAGGGTAATGAGATCCCGATGGGAATTATACCACAGGTGCCTAAACAGTAGCCAGGATGTTGGAGATAGAAACGGTACATCAAAAGGGCAATCTTACGATAGTCATGGAGGATTTAAATATGCAAGTTCATTGGGAAAATCAGGTTGGTGCTGGATGCCAAAAGAGTAAATTTGTAGAATGCCTACTAGATGTTTTTTTTGTTAGAGCAGCTTGTGGTTGAGCCTACTTGAGGAATGCCAGTTATGGATTGGGTGGTACTTAATGACCCAGTTTTGATTAGGAAGTTGAAGGTAATGGCTGGAGTTTCTGGGAGCAATTCAGAGGGTTCGAGAGAGACACAACCAAGAAGTAATCTAAAGGAAGCTGAGGCATCTGTGGCAAAGAAGTGGCCGATGGACTATAATGCATGGAATTGCATGACCATGAATTTTGGTAGAAGTAATAAAGGCATGGACTATTTTCTAACTTGGGATAAAATTCAAAAATCGGAGGTGCAAATGGTCTTGGGGTCCTTGTGTAGAACTCCTGAAATGTTAACTTGCAAGTTGAAAGGGTGGTGAAGAAGTCACATCCAATGTTAGCATTCATTTTGAGAGGACTAGAATACAAAAGCAAGGATGTAATGCTGAGACTTTATCAGGCACTTAGAATATTGTAAGCAGTTTTAGGTCCCTTAGCTACGAAAAGATGTGCTGGCATTGGAGAGGGTGCAGGGAAGGTTTATGAGAATCATTCCAGGAATGAAACTGTTAATATATGAGGAGTGTCTGATAACTCTGGGCCTGTACTTGCTGGAGCTTAGAAGAATGTACGGGAATCTCCTTGGCATCTATCGAATGTTGAAAGGGCTAGATAGAGTGGATGTGGAAAGGATAATTCCAATGAAGAGTGAGTCTCGGAGCAGAGAGCACAGCCTCAGAAGTGAGGGATGTCCATTTAGAACAGAGATGAGGAAAAATTTGTTTATCCAAAGGTTGGTGAATCTATGGAAATCATTGTCATGGACATTGGGTAAATTTAAGGCAGAGGTTGTTGGTTTTTGATTAATCAGGGCATCAGGGGAGATTATGGGGAGAAGAATCTAATTCTGCACCTATGTTTTATGGTCCTGTGGAGCAACAGCCTGGCAGTAGCACTGCAGCTGGCTCTGACTCTCAGCAGGGAAGAATAAATTTAGGCAGAGCATTATTGATGGTAGACTCAGTGGATGGACAGCAGATTCGGTGGCGGCAAGAGAAGCCAGGATGGTGTGTTGCCACCCAGGTGCGAGAGTCCAGGATGTCTCAGATGGCTGCAGAAAGTTCTCAGGAGGGATGGTATACAGCCAGAGTTTGTGGTGCACATTGGCACCAATGACATAAATAGCTCAAAAGGAGTAAGAGCTCCAACACAGTGAACATGGGAAGTTAAGGAAAAGACTAAGGTAGAAATCTCTCGATTACTCACAGAATCACGTGCTAATCAGGGCAGGAATAGAATGATTGTACAGATGAAAGAGTTGTTGAGGAAGTCATGCAGGGGGCAAGCTTTCAGATTTCTGTATCATTAGGGTCTCTTCTGGAGAGTTATGACCTGTGCGAAAAGGACAGGTCAAACCTGAACTCAAGAGGGATCAATATCCAAGCAAGTAGTTTTGCTAGATCTGCTGTGAAGGTTTTAAACTAGCCTGGCAGTGGGATGGGAACTGGAGTGGTAGGGCTGAGGACAGGGCAGTTTGTATATAAGTCAATACTGCATGTAGTGAGACTGTGAGGAAGGTCAGGCAGATGATAGGACAGAAATTGCAGTCAGTGGAATGAGTTAAAGTGTATCATCATGGGGGTAAAATCAAAAAGGGTGATGTATATAGGTCTGGAGATATTATAAACCTGTTTGCTTGAATATTGGTCCATCTTGAGTTCAAGTTTAACCAGTCCTTTTTGTACAGATCATAACTCTCCAGAAGAGATCATTGGACTCTGGCATGATGCTAGAGGACTGGAAAATTGCAAATGTCACTCCACTCTTTAAGAAAGGAGTAAGGCAGCTGAATAGAAATTATAGACCAGTTAATCTGATCTCAGTGGTTGGGAAGATGTTGGAGTCAATTGTTAAGAACAAAGTAATGGAGTAGTTGGTGACACAGGACTAGATAGGACAAAGTCAGCATGGTTTCCTTAAGGGAAAGTCCTGCCTGACGAATCAGCTGGAATTTTTTGAGGAGATTACAAGTAGGATAGATAAAGGGGATGTAGTGGATGTTGTATATTTGGACTTTCAAAAGGCCTTTAACAAGGTGCCATACATGAGGTTGCTTACCAAGTTAAGAGCGAGTGGTATTACAGGGAAATTACTAACATAATTAGAGCATTGGCTGATTGGAAGGAGGCAGTGAGTGGGAATAAAAGGATCCTTGCCTGGTGACCTGCCAGAGGTTAGTGGTGTCCCACAGAGGCTGGTGTTGGGACCACTTCTTTTTATGCTGTATATAAATGATTTACATGATGAAATAGATGGCTTTGTTGCCAAGTTTGCAGATGATACAAAGACTGGTGGAGGGGCAGGTAGTGTTGAAGAAACAGGTAGGATGCAGAAGGACTTAGACAGATCAGAAGGATAGGCAAGAAAGTGGCAAATGAAATATAATGTTGGAAAGTGCATGGTCATGCACTTTGGTTGTAGAAATAAATGTACAGACTATTTTCTAAATGAGGAGAAAATCGAAAAATCAGATGTAAAGGGACTTGGGAGTCCTTGAATTGAATTGACTTTGTTTCTTACATCCTTCACATACATGAGGAGTAAAAATCGTTATGTGACGTCTCCATCTAAATGTGCCATCTGCAATCATAATAATTTATAATAAATAGAACAGTCAATGTAATACAGAATACACTCAAATCAGCATGGGTTAATCAGTCTGATGGCCTGGTGGAAGAAGCTGTCCTGGAGCCTTTTGGTCCTGGCTTTTATGCTGTAGTACCATTTCCTAGATGGTAGCAGCTGGAATGGATTGTGATTGGGGTGACTCGGGTCCCCAGTAATCCTACGTGCCCTTTTAATACACTTGTCTTTATAAATGTCCTGAATCGTGGGAAGTTCACCATTACAGATGTGCTGGGCTGTCTGAACCACTCTCTGCAGAATCCTGTGATTAAGGGAGGTACAGTTCCCACACTAGGCAGTGATGCAGCCAGTCACGATGATCTCAATTGTGCCCCTATAGAAAGTTCTTTGGAATTGTGGGCCCATACCAAACTTCCTCAAGCGTCTGAGGCTAAAGAGACGCTGCTGTGCCTTTTTCACCACACAGCTGGTGTGTACAGACCACGTGAGGTCCTCAAGTGATGTGGATGCCGAGGAACATCAAACTGTTTACCCTCTCATCCCCAGATCCGTTGATGTCAATAGGGGTTAGCCCATCTCCATTTCTCCTGTAGTCCACAACCAGCTCCTTTGTTTTTGCGACATTGAGGGAGAGGTTGTTTTCTTGACTCCTCTGTGTCAGAGATGACTTTTTCCCTGTAAGCCACCTCGTTATTGTTTGAGATAAGGCCAATTGATGGAGTGTCGACAGCAAATTTAATTAGCAGATTAGAGCTGTGGGTGGGGACTTCGTACACAGCCCTGAGGGGCTCCTGTATTGACAGTCAGAGAGGTGGAGGTCAGAGTGCCCACTCTTACCTTCTGCAGCAATCTGACAGGAATTCCAGGATGCCGCTACACAAGACAGGGTCAAGACAAGGCAAAGTTGTGCAGAACACCCTAAAGGTTAACTTGCCAGTTGAGTCAGTGGTGAGGAAGGCAAATACAATTTTAACATTCATTTCAAGAGGTCTAGAATACAAGAGCAGGGATGACACTGTAAGGCCTCACCTTGAGTATTGTGTACAGTCTTGGGCTTTTTATCTTAGAAAAGATGTGCTGGCATTGGAGAGGGTCCAAGGATGATTCCAGGAATGAGAAGTTTATCATACGAGGAACGTTTGATGGCTCTGGGTCTGTACTTGCTGGAATTTAGATAGACAAGCGGCAATCTCATTGAAACCTTTTGAATGTTGAAAGGCCTAGACGGAATATATCTAAACAGTATATTTCTCATGGTGTAAGAGTCTAGGGCAAGAGGGCACAGCCTCAGGGTAGAGGGGTGTCCATTTAAAACATAGATGCAGAGAAATTTCTTTAGCCAAAGGGTTATGAATTTGTGAAATTTGTTTCCACATGCAGCTGTGGAGGCCAGGTCATTGGGTGTATTTAAGGTGTATTGATAGGTTCTTGATTGGAAATGGCATCAATGGTTATGGGGAGGAGACCGAAAAATGGCATTGAGGAGGAGAATAAAAAGGATCAGCCATGATTGAATGGCGGAGCAGACTCGATGAGCCAAATGGCCTAATTCTGCTCCTATGTCTTATATCTGAATGCACACAGTATATAGAATAAGGCAGATGATCTTATAACACAGTTAAAGATTAGCAGGTATAATGTTGTGAACACCGCTGAGTCATGGCTGAAAGAAAGTTATAGTTGGGAGCTTAATATTCAAGGTACACTTGGTACTGACATGTGGGATCTTCTGCAGCCCTTCTGAGACATCATGGTAGACAAGGCGAGTGTGATGACTCTGTTGATAAAAAAAAACGTAATCAAATCCTTAGAAAGAGGTAAAATAGGATTGGAAAATGTAGAATATTTATTGTCAAGGTTAAGAAAATGCAATGTTATGAACATCATGTTGGTAGATTAGGAAAATCCAGTTGCTGGATTCCAAGAGAGGAAATTCGTAGAATGCCTAAGAGATAGCTTTATAGAGCAGATTGTGGTTGATCCTTTTAGGGAAAAGGCAATTCCTGATTGTGTGTTGTGTAAGAAACAAACTTGATTAGGGAACTTTATGTAAAATAATCCTTAGGAGACTGTGATTATAATATGATAGAATTCACCCTTCAGTTTGAGAAAGAGAAGCTAAGATTAGGTATATCAATACTATAGTGGAGAAAAGGGAATTACAGAGGCATGAGTGAGGAGCTGCCCAAAGTTGATTGGAAGGGAACAGTACCAGAGATGACAGCACAAAAGACGGCTGAAGTTTCTGGCAGCGATATGGAAGGCACAGAATAGATACACACCAGAGATGAAGAAATATTGTAAAAGGAGGATTTGGCATCTCTGGGTTACAAGGTAAGTCAAAGATAGCACAAAAGAATAAGAGATGGAATATGATATAGCAAAAATTAATGGGAAGTTATATGACTGGGAAATTTTAAAGCCAACAGAAGACAACTAAAAGAAACATAAGAAGAGAAAAGAAATATAAATGTTACAGGGTGATTGCAGGAGAAAGAGGTTGAGAGGGATAATAAATCAACCCTAATGGAATGGCAAAGCAGACCCAATGGTCCTATGATAAGGTAGCCAATAATATCAAAGAGAATAGCAAAAGTTTATTTTCAGCTATATAAAGAGTAAAAGAGAGGCGAGCATGTATATTGCAATGCTGGGAAATAATGCTACAAAGCTAGCAATAGAGAACAAAGAAATGTTGGATGAACTTTTTAAGTATTTTACATCAGTCTTCAATGTGAATTGCTGTTTTGGCAAGAAAAGAGGAACTGCTGTGTTCTGTGTTTCATAGAGACATGGTTCACCTCGACAAGCCGAATATGTTGATAAACCAAGAAGTCTTCCCTGTACACCAGATGAACCAGACTGCTGACTCAGAGTCAACAAAAAGTGGGGTTCTGTGTTTCATGATAAATTCTTTGTGTTACCTGGATGTAGCAGCCTTGTTGCATTCTTCTTCTCCTGAACTGGAACATTTAATGATGAAGTGCCAACCATTCAACTTAGCAAGGGAGTTTTCCTCTGTGATCCTGACTGCAATGTACTTACCTGCAAAAGCTAATGCTAATCAGGCACTTGAGATATTGAATGCTGCCTTCACCAAACAAGAAACTGCCCATGCCAAAGCATTTCAGATCATGATCGGGGACTTCAGTCATGCTTGTTTAAAGAAATCACTAACATACACCTAACATACTTGACAACTGTGAAACTATGATGAGGAATGCCTACCATTCCATGCCAAGAGCACCATTCAGGAAATCTGATTACTTAGCTGTCCATCTCTTAAGGCCAGCTGGTGGCGTAGTGGCATCAGTGCCGGACTTCGGAGCAAAGGCTCTTGAGTTCAAATCCAGCCAGCTCCAAAAAACCTGGAGAGGGATGGGCTTCACTAGGTTTCAGATCCTCAAGACACGCCGTACGATGAGCAATCACCAAAAAGATCGGTGCACAAAGCTTGTCATGACGGCACCCCGACGACTCCACCAGGAGTTAAGGGCGCGCACACACACACACACACACACACACACACACACACACACACACACACACACACACACACACACACACACACACACACACACACACACACACACACACACACACACACACACACACACACACGCATCTATGGGATTCCTTCGAGTCAGTAGACTATTACCTCTTACAAAGTGAAACCTAGCGACACAAGTCACAAACAAAAAGCTTCACTCCCAGTTAAACTTCTGTGCTCGCTTTAATAGTTAGAATATGGACCAAATCTCACAAACTCTCAGAGCCACCAATGACCCCATGATTTCAGTATCTGTGGATGAAGTAAGAACATCCATCAGGAGGGTGAACCCATATAAATCATCCACCCCAGACAGGTATGTGTCTGACTAAAAACCTGTGCTGGTCAACTGGTTGGAGTATTCACCGACAACTTTAACCTTTCGCTTTTTTATCCACCTGATTCAAGCAGGCTTGAATTATATCGATGCCAAACGTTATGGGTTTAACTCCAAAACATTACAACTGATCACAGGAGATTGGGATGCAAGAGTGTTTAGTTTTATTTTGTTCTTACTTTAGTGAGGCACGTACTTATGATGTGGTAGTGTGATGATGTATGCCATTCAAGTACATGACCTGTAATGAATTATGTAAACAAAAAAGAATGCTTAATCAAACAATATATTTACAATACTAGTCAAATATTACTGAAATATTAAATGCACAATACACATCCCTGCTTAGCTATAAATTCCTACCCAATATAGAGTGCATCTCAACATACATACATACATACATATATATAATGTTCAGTGTCAATGTCATTTTAGTGTGTCCTGTTGGCATTGCTCACAGTGCATTTTTTTTTGGACAAACATGTCTGCCTAGCCATTTGTAGCTGGTGGTACAGTGCAGGTGTAATAAGTCTTATTCCATTCATTTTCAGGAATGACTGAAAATGTTCTGCAAACAAGCTGTGGCCCATTGTCACTGCCTAAATGTTCTGGATCACCAGTCCTTGGAAAGAGGCTCCACAACACACCAACAGTGTTTGAGGATGTAGTGGAGTCTATTGGGAATACTCTTCACCACTTTGTAGCTGCATCCACTGCTACCAAGAAATCTGCGCCCATGAATGGTCCAGCAAAATCCAGTTGAATCCTCTGCCAGGGCAATGCAGGACATTCCCAGGAATGCTCTGGTATCTACTTGATGTGTTGGCATTCCAAACAGTACATGGCAAACCGATCAAGCTGTTGATCTAACCCAGACCGCCAGACAAATCTTTGAACCGATGCCTTTATTTTGACTATGCTTGGATGACTATTACGTAGCTCCTCCAATACTTTAATCTCAGCGTGGACAGTACAACAACTCTCATTGCCCACATAAGGCAATCTCTGTCAAGGGCAACCTAATCCCAGCACTGGTAAAAATTGGGGATCTGGAATTTCTGCTGACCATTTCAGTCACTGAGACAGTGTGGAGTCTTTCTAGATTCCCTTTGGATCATTTCTGTTATAATAGGGAGACTTTTGAATTGCATTATGGAGAATACGTCAAGAGGAGTGGTTTATTTTGTAAATTTTTCAAGTACTTCCTTTCCCAAGGGTGAAAGAGACAAATCATCAGCATTTTCATGATTAGCTGTCCTCTTGAATTTGATGTCACCATTTCCTTTATCTTTTTGGAAACCACCTCACACTGTTTTGTGCATTGCCAGTAATGTAGTAATGAGTTCAAGTGGTGGAGCATGGTAGCCAGGTTTGACAGGAACCTGTTCTAGGAATTGACAAATCTGAAAAAGGACTGCAGCTGTGACACGTCTTTTTGGCCTTGGGGCATCCACCACAGCTTAAACTTTCTCAGCACACTTGTGTAATCCTTGTACATCAATAGTGTAATCATAGTAAGTGATGCTTGGCTAAAAGAATTCATGTTATTGTGTCTTGCTCTGGGCCCATAATCATTTTAACACTGTCTTGAGATTTTGGAGATGTTCCTTGCCATCCTTACTAGTAACAATGATGTCATCCAGGTAACACTGAGTTCTGGGCAGCCTTACAGCCCCTGGGCACATAGCTTTGTGCCAGAGTGCGGGTGATACTCCAAGTATAAGCGTATTACAGCAATAAAGCCCTTTGCGAGTGTTTATGCTGAGAATCACTTTGTACTCTTGGATTTCCATTTCCATCTGTAGGTAGGCTGCAGCTAAGTCCACCTTGCTGAAGTGTTTTCATCCAGAAAGGTTTGCAATGACATCTTTTATCTTGGGCAGAGAGTATTGATCTACTTTCAGCACTGGGTTGATGGCGAGCTTAAAGTCACCACAGATTCTGACAGACCCATTCTTCCTGGCTACTAGGACCACTGGCATTGCCCATGTGCTCCACTCAACTGCAAAAAGAATTCCTACAGAACCTATATGATTTAGCTCACTTGGCTACTTTATCACAGATGCTATAAGGAGCTGGACAGGGTTTGTGGCACAATCCTTGGTTGTGGCATTTTCATTTAACACTATTTTACTCTTGATGATTAATTTTTCCAATGCCATCCTTTCACACTGCTATGGCATCGTGCAGTACTGCTCTTAAGTTGCTTTCAGTTGGCTCTGTAGCAGGGGGTGTGGCATGCAAATGTTGGATGGATCTCCATTCAGGTTCTACATGATCCCACAATGCTGGCCCTTCTGTTTCTACCACATACAAGCCCAATGTGGCTTGTTACTCGTCGTATTTCCCTGTTACGAATGTCATTCCCACAAGAGCTATCTTTTCTCCAGTGTTCTTAGATGGATATCTGCAGGCTTCAATTCAATACCTTTGAATTGCCATTCAAACTCATTTTGTGGAATGACTGAAATTGGCGAGCCAGTGACCAATTCCATTTTCATTAATCTGCCGAACTCTTCTAGTGGTGTCAAAATGGTTGTTGTGACGTGTCTAGTGCAGTAATATAGTGGGCAGTGCTTGTCACTCTCACTTTCAGCTTCCACTGCTGGTGAGCAGTCTTGTGAAAAGGAGAGCTGAATGTGCAAGTCTCTCTCTGCCAGTATGTAGCCTCTCCAATAGCAAGCCTCATGTAGCGCCTCCTAGCTGGTGACACACGGAAACTGAACTCTTTTCAGACTCAGGCTGAACTATAAGGATGGGGTGGAGCACCTGCACACATAGCACACAGGCTCACCGGTGTGTGGAAACGCCCTAGTGCTCATGAACCAGATCCCCATTTATAGGTAAATAGCACCATTGGCTTGTAGGCAATCTTGGGAGAGATGAATTGTCTGGGAGTAAACCCAGACAGCAAATCTGGAATGGAGTTCCAAAGGTCATTGGATGTCATTGAACATCATTCCAGCAGCTCCTGCATCCAAGCTGGTGCCAAACATTTTGCTTCATAAGCTTTCCTTTGGACTACACTGGTGAGGCTGAGAGGGGGATCTTGATGACTGGGCATCTCAGGATCTCCATACCTTCTGCCCAGGCTTGTGATAATGATCATCATTTCCCATTGTCCTTTGAGATAGACAGATCTCAACCACTCTTCTGGGGTAAGCTAAATTACCTATCTATTGTTAGATTTCACATTATAAATCTCAAAGCCACCATTACCAGATTTTTCATGCAGATTATCGTTATCTTTGAAACTGCAATTTAACTTTTATCTGTCTCTCTTCCCTGTGCATTCCCTTTACTTTTGTCTGCTCATCTTTTGATGTACCCTACTTTGTTCCATTTTCTGCAAGTTTGGCATTTAAACTTGCACTGGTCTGATGAATGTGAGCCCCTGCCACAACAGTAACGCCATTTGTTCGGCCAGGCAAGCTTCTGTTTAGAGGTTGTGATTTGGTTCACACTCACTTTCATTCCTGACTGCAACTAATTTCCTCCCTGGCTACTGTTTTCATTGATACAGCTATTTCAACTGCTCTTTTAATTGTGAGTGCCACTTTAAAGAGCCACTTTAAAATGCTTTCTTGTAAGATTCCACAAACTGAAGGATCTCTCAGCACACATTACTGAATGAACGATGCTCAAACAATATCTTCAATTCCGCCTCATACACTGGAATGGATTCCTCCTCCTTTTGTTCCACTCATGAAACCTAAAGCATTCTGCAATCAATAATGGTTTTGGTTCTAATTGTTCTTGCATTACTTTCATGATAACAGCAAAGCTCATTTTGGCTGGTTTGGTTGAAGCAGTGCACTTCTAAGTACACATCTAACTGTATGTTCGTGAAATCCCTTGGTGTTATCAGTTCAGAGCAGCACCTCTACTTCCTTAGAGGTTTGCAAAGATTCCACATGACATCTAAAACTTTGACAAACTTTTATAGGTATGCAGTGGAGAGTATATTGACTGGTTGCATCATGGCCTGGTATGGAAACACCAATGCCCTTGAACGGAAAATCCTACATAAAGTAATGGATACAACCGAGCCTATCATGGGTAAAGCCCTCGCCACCAATGAGCACATCTATATGGAGTGCTGTCACAGGAAAGCAGCCTCAATTGTCAAGAACCCCAACCAACCAGGCCACACTCTCTTCTCAGAGGAAGAAGAGTCAGGAGCCTCAGGATCCACAGCACCAATAGAGGTAGGTACAGTCGGCCCTCCTTATCTGTGAGGGACTGGTTCCAGGACCTCCCGTGGATACCAAAAATGTGGATGCTCAAGTCCCTTATATAAAATGGCGTAGTATTTGCATATAACCTACACACATCCTCCCATATACGTTAAATCATCTCTAGATTACTTATAATGCACAATACAATGTAAATGCTATGTAAATAGTTGTTATACTGTAATGCTTAGGGAATATTGACAAGAAAAAAGCTGTACATGTTCCTCTCACTCACATCACAAGCAGTGAACGAATGAGACGCAAGGCAAACAATGATCAAACAACAAGTAAAGCTTGTAATAGCTGTACAGTAGTTGTTACAGTGTCTTGTTTAGGGAATAAGGATGCTTTGGAGGAGGCTCAATAACACTAAAGTTAAGAACTGTGGAGTTTGAGGGCTGAGGATCTTCAAGCGTTGAATGTTGAGACTTCAGAGTTGCAGATACTTTAGTTAAAAACATTGTTATAGGAAGCTGTCTCTTCTTTTTCTTTGCATCATCAAACAAATTTTGCAAGGTAGCCTTTCTCTTCTATGAGTTTCTTGAGCTCCTCTGGGAATGCTGCTGCGGCCTCGGCATTAGCCGATGCTGATTCTCCGTGATCTTTACGTTCTTGAGGCTGTAGCGCTTTACACAGCCAGCCAGCCATCCCTTACTATCCTTAAACTCTTTTCTCTTGCTCTCATCAACCTCGAAACAGTAGTGCTCATAGAGACTAAGAGCTTTTTCATGTTTAATTTGTCCATCGACAGGGATATGCTTCTATGTCCTCTAGCCACACACTCGGCGAGAGATAGCACTTTACGCTCCCTCTTTGCCTTTGAGGAATTGCTTTGACCACGTAATTGCTTTATAGGAGTCAATTTTTCACAGAAACAAAGTAGTGAACGAACGAGACACGAGGCGAACAATGCTCGAACGACAAGTGCTGGAAGAGCACTTCCGGGTTTCCTCGATTCGCGGTTGGTTGAAATCCCGCATGCGGAATTCACGGATAAGGAGGGCCGACTGTACATCAATGTCATTTAAAGACACCTGGGCAGGTACATAGATTGGAAAGATTAGTGGGAACTTGGAAATAGCTTAGGTGGAATCTAGGTCGGCATAGACCAGTTGAGCCAAAGAGCCTGTTTTTGTGCAGTGTTACTCTCTGTCTGAAGAGATCCCTGATAGTATTGCAAGCATAGGAGCTTGGAGGCGGAAAGGAATCCTCATTCTGAATGATCGATTAAATAATCCGAAGCAGCAAAGTGCAATGTTCTATCCAGTACCACAATGACTTGAATGATAATCATAAATAATTTTGATTGGGATTATCTACAATATCTGACCAGATGTCCAAAAATTTGCGTTCCAAACCATCAGGCAAAACATGAATTTTTAATACAAATAATTCTCTCTACAGGAAAATGTCGTCTTTAATGCAATACAATTGATAGCTATTGGTATGACAAAAAATAAACTAGAGATGATGTATGTTTTGGCTAATTTACAGGTTTAAAAATACACTACATCACATTTTTTTCATCACGAAGATACATCAATTTAGTGAAACTGTATTATTACTGATTTATAAGCTTTCGTTATAAATATAGAATTGCATTTGTCTTCTAGGGGTTCAATACTTTCACAGGTCTGCTTGGCGGCTCCCACTGCAAATGGCCAAGAAGACTCACCTAATCGTATTCCAAAGCAAATCATTCACAATCAGATCACATTTAAAAATGCAATAATATCTCTTCAAAATGACACAAACTGTAATTGCTTGATTGAACTTTCTTTGATGTTGCCTTAGAAATCATTGATGCAGGCTCATTATTTCTCATTATTTGGACATGTGTCACATGATTTCAAAGAATCGAATGCCAGTTTTTGACAATTTAATTCTTCTCCATTTTGCCAACCAAAATGCACATTATGAAATCAAGCAAGAGGTGACCCATGGTCTGTAGAGATTATTCTATAACATAAGCTGTCCCTTTTTTTAATTATATCTTGCCTGTGCTGCACAAAGTTTCAAATGTATTCATTCAAATCCTTTAAAAAATGTGTTTCTTCTGAGGAAATAAAGATTTCTCAAATATTGGGAGTGTTTCTGTGTATAAACATTTGAAAGTCGACCGAGAACCATAGTGATTACTTTAATTTGGATTTTTAATTCGATTTGAAATGTCATGGGAATTACATTTGTAAACTGCTGCTCCCATCGTTCATGTAAATGATGGTAGATCTATTACATTTTTCCAGGATTTTTATTGGAATTCATATTCCTTGACACAATAATTATTAAATGAAGCTGTAAGACTATTACAAAGAACAAAATAGTGCAGTTATTGAGAGTGTGCAACAGATCTCTTGACAGACTGCAGAAGGTAGAAGACCAATTGCAAAAGCACTAAGGCAGTAGTGGGGGAGGAGGTAGAAATGTAATATCCTTAACAGTAACTGGGATAAAAACAAAGCGAAAGATAAAGACGGCTAAAAATTGAAACAATGCGTTCAGATTACCTTTTTGGAATAAAGCAAGCCCAGAAAGAGGAAGAAAGAGGAGAAAATCTGCAGATGCTGGAGATCTAAGCAACACACACAAAATGCTGGAGAAACTCAACAGGACAGGCAGAATCTATGGAAAAGTGTGTTTACCCTTTCCCATAGGTGTTGCCCGCCTGTTGAACTCCTCCAGCATTTTGTTGTGTTGCCAGAAAGAGGCAGTGTGGTGAGGACAGGGAGTGTGGCTATTGTGGGAGTTGTTGGAGCAGGAGAAGCTAAGTAGGAGAAGTATTGGTGGGAGCTCATTCTTGTGGCAGTGATAATTTGCTTGGATTTTACATTAATATGCAAGAGAACCAAGATAATTTTAAGGAATAAGTGTTCTAATCCCGGAAAAGGCAACTTTACTACACTGAAATGTCATTTGGCAAAAGTAGGTTGAAGGCAATGACTGAAAAGTAAATCAGTGTCAGAGCAAAGGAGACACTTCTGAAAGTGATTCAAGGTTCCCACAGAAAGAAAATGTGCTTCTGTCAACTCAAGAGCATTGACAATGTAGATGCAGTGTACAGTAAGGCAAAAAGGGAAATTTATGTTAGGGGCTCTGTCAACAGAAATTTAGAAAGCTGGAGAGTAATCAGGGAAAGTCAGTAAGGATTTATTAAGGCATGGCCATGTGTGACCAGCTGCATGAAACTTCTGAGGAACTAAAAAGGACAATGTGTTAATGTCATATGCATGGATGCTAGCAGGGCTTTTCAGAAGGCTGAAAATTAGATCCAGAATTGGGTCAGTGGTAGGAAGTAAAGAGCAATGATTGATTAATGTTTAATACTTGAAGGCTGTTACCAGCAGGGTTCCAAGTGGCTCAGTATTCAGCCCCTTGCTTGGTGTAATATGTATTACTGGGTTAGACTTAAACACAACAGGTGTGATAAAGAAGTTTGCAGTTGATACAAAAAATGGCAACTAGAAAGCAAAAACCTGACTAAGGGAAATATAAATAGTTTAATCATCTGGGCAGAGAATAGCATATGGAGTTTAATCCTCAAAACTGTGAGGTGATGCCTCTGGACAAGTGCAGCAAGACGAAGGAGCTTACAGTATACAATACAGGGGATTATATTGGGAGTGCAGAGAAACCAAGGGGCAGAGAAATACAGTATGATGCACTGATTGTTAAGGTTGTAAGACAAATGCATAATATCCCTTAGCATAATAATCTCTTAGTTTAGACATAGAATACAAGAGTAGTGAGGGTATATTGGAAGGGTATACATCATTAGTTCAATTACTGTTTGACAACTGCCTTGAGAAAAGGTAAAATTTCATTGGAGAAGCTGCAGGGAACTTTAAAATGACTTAGCCAACAATTTTAACTATGAAAAGAGACTGGTTAAAGTAGAGGTAATTTTCTTTGCAACAAATGATTCTGAGGTAAGACTTAATCGATTAATAGGAAATATAATTTGCCCATAGCAGGCAGGCCATAGGACATAGGGTATAGATTTAAATAATCGTCGGAAAGATTAAACAGGGGATGAGGAAAAGAATTTTCAACCAGATAATGATAAGTGTTCGAAATTTACTGACTGAAGTTGTTAAAGCAGAAACCCTTATCATATTTAAAAGATATTTGGAAAACTATATAGCTAAAGACCTAGAGCTGGTAGATGACATTACAGTGAGTAGCTATCTTTGACTGGCACAGATATGTTGGTCTGAATGGCCTCTTTCATTGCTACACATGTTCCACATGTCAATTTTGTTTTAAAAATTTTATCCAGGATTTTCTGTTTTTTTAAAATTAATATTTGGAAGATATTTATTGATGGCACTGGAATAGGAATCACAGGAATTGGTGGTTTCACCCACCCGATCTGTGCAGTCAGCGCAATATGCTCTATTTGATTTCCACGAACAAAAGCTCTGTATCCTTCTCTTACATTATTTATCCAGCTATCCCTTGATTGTTCACCTCTAATACTCCTTATGGGGCTGACTTCTATATTCTCACCTTTCTCTGTGTAAAGGTGCTTTCTTCTGTTTTCCCTCATTAATTTCTCAATGATGCTTTTATGTTTAAGGATTTTACTCTTGCTTGACCCCAAATAAATAAATGCTCTTCTATCATCTTCCTTAAAACTCTTCATAATCCTAATGACCAACACTCAGCCTGTTCAATCTTCCCTGACAGAGATAATCACTTTATTACCATGTTGAAATAAATCACCTTCTTCAGTGTTTTAATAGCCTTTTAGTAATATGGCAACCAAAACCATGCACTGCAGTTCAAGTGTAAACTGAGATTCAATACAAAATAATATATTTTTTCCCACTTTTCAACTCTATCCCTTTAGAAATAAATTGCAATGATTGGTTTGTTTCTCTTATGGGCTTATTATATAAATTATGGAACATGATGCTAGTTTTAGCCATGTTGACTATGAAATTTTCATTAAAAATTAATTTGTTTCATTGGTGTCTTCTGTGGCAGCAAATGTTACCCACGATCTTTATTCTGCTTTCATTATTAACTTCCTAATTTCTTTGTGTACTTCTTCCTCAGTCTTTCTTACTACCCTGAGTAGTGTGTGATTGTTATTTTATCTTTGACCTTCATTTACATGGATTCATTATCACCCATACCCTTAGCTTCACCTCCATGCATCTTTCATTGGAAGCCTTCCAATTCAGGTGATGCCAAATGATGTGGTTTCTTCCTGTTACAGTACTGATTACAATATACTGTCAAAAAAAAATCCTCTTCCTTTTGCCATTCCTTAGCCACAAGCTAATCTTTTCACAAATTTGAAGCTGCCTTGCATGATAGTTCAGAAATCAATCTCCTTGAGGACCTTTAGTTTTTACTTCCAGTGCTTCCTGTGCTGAACTTTTTCCGTTCTCCTGTCTGTCCATAGCAGCTAAATCTACTCTCTGTTTTTATACGTTCCTTTCTTACCATCTTGAACTATTCCTCCTTGAAATTAGTCGGCAATGTATGCTCTGAAAATTTGATTCATGGCTCTAGTGATGTTATAAATTAGAGAGCCATCTATCCACAATCCCATCTCTCCTCATCTTGTACCCTTTCAGCTTGTTGAATTTCTGCACCATGGCATATATAACAAGTAAATTATAACTCATTTCCAAACTCTCCAAATCCTTCTCCCTGGTTCCTGATCATTGCTTCTTGAAACTGTGCTTTTCTCTCGGATGTGTTCATTTTCCAATTAAAACTGTCCTAATGTTTCTCTCCCTCCTTTATACTGCAATATATTCCAGCTCATCCTCATTACAGCAGGAATGGCTCAAGTTAAAGACATTTCCTACTGTTGTGTATTTAATATTTTGATAATATTTGAGTAATCTTGTATATATATATTGGTTGAGTAAGCGTTCTTGTTCATTTAAATAATTAATTCCAGGTTACATGTAAAAATACACTAATTGCATGCTTCATCACACTACCACGTGATATACGTGCACCTCGCTAAAAGTAAAAAGACGAAGTTTGACCTGTATTTTGGACTCCCTGCACCTTACTTTGAATTAGTTTAATGTTTTGAAGTTACAAAACATAACAGAAGAATGGAAATCTGGAATAGACTCTACCCACAAACTTCCAGATACTATCTGCTTTCAAGTTCAAGCTGAAGATTATTGTCATCCAACCATACACGTGCATACAGCTAAAAGAATCAACATTCTTGCAATGCTACTGTAAAAAGATAGTACATACATTACATAAAGTATCATTAACACATTACCTTTAATGAGCAATAAAATACATTTCTGTATGGAACCTTTCATGCTACACCCCAACACTTTCATTTTGTTGGTTACGGATAACCCAAACTAAAATGAAGTAAATGGCCTTGATAGAAAAAACAAAATTACTTATTGCTTACTCACCTGATTTAATTATCTGTCATTCTTACTCCATTATGCTTTAACATATGCTTTGCTGCCTCTTGATAAATTAATTGTTAGTCATTCATTACTCTAAATATTTGTTTTATTTGTGATAGATTTTTTAAAATGTATACAATTCTTCATTTATTACAGATAGACTACTTCTGACATTTGAGTTCTGAAACCACTTGGAGATTTTTCTTAGGTAAAATCAATCATTGCTCTTTATTTTCTACCACTGACCCAATTTTGGATCTAATTTTCAGCCTTCTGAACAGCCTTGCTAGTATCCATGCATATGACATTAAATGCATTGTCCTCTTTAACTTTCTTTGTTAGTTCCACAAAAGTTTTATTCAACTGGTCACACATGACTTTCCCTTAATAAATCCATACTGACTTTCCCTGATATAAGCAGTTGTAGTATCCACCTTGTTTTATCTTTTGTTTGCAAAGAAACCATGGAGAAGTGGAATTAATTGATCTTGTCATAGGTAAATTTAAGGTAATGCCAATTCGCTACATTATCTTTTGTTCCCAGAATCATCCTCGTGTACCTTCTCTGGACTCTCTCCAATGACAACACATCCATTCTGAGATATGGGTCCCAAAACTGTTGCCAATACTGCAAGAGCCACTTGGTTAGTGTCTTATAAAGCCTCAGCATTATTTCCTTGCTTTTATATTCTATTCCCCTTGAAATAAATGGCAACATTGCATTTGCCTTTCTTACCACAAACTCAACCTGAAAATTAACCATTTGGGAGTCTCCTAAGTCCCCCAGCACCTCTGCTGTTTGGAGGTTCTCCCCATTTAGATAATAATGCATTACCGTACATTTCCCAGCACTCTCTTCTATCTACCACTTGTTTGCCCATTCCTCCAATCGCATTGCTTCCTCAGCACCACCAAACCCACCACCTATCTTTGTACCATCCGCAAACTTTGTCACAAATCCATCAATTCTGTTATCTAAGCCACTGAAAAACAATGTGAAAAGTAGCGGCCCCAATACTGACCCCTGAAGAACGCCACTAGTCCCTGGCAGCCAAACAGAAAAAGTCCCTTTTATTCCCACTTGCTGCCCTATGCCTGTCAGCCATTCCTCTCCCTAAGCCAGTATCTTTCCTCTAATGCCATAGGATTTTATCTTCTTAATCAACCTTATGTGTGGCACCTTATCAAATGCCTTCTAAAAATCCAAGTAAATTAGGTCCACTGCCTCTCCTTTGTCCACCATGCTTGTTACTTCCTCATAGAACTCTAATTCATTTGTCAGGCAAGGTTTCCCTTTAGAGCAACCACCCTGTCTTTGACCTAGGATATAGAACATAGAACATAGAAATCTACAGCACATTACAAACCCTCCAGCCCACAGTCCTGTGCCAATCATGTAACCTACTCTAGAAACTGCCTAGAATTTCCTTAGTGCTTAGCCCTTTATTTTTCTAAGCTCCAGGTACTAATCTAAGAGGCACTTAAAAGACCCTATTGTATCTACTTCCACCACCGCCACTGGCAGTGCATTCTACGCATTCACTACTCTCTGTGTGAAAACCTTACCCCTGACATCCCCTCAGTACCTATTTCCAAGCTCCTTAAAACTATGCTCCCTCATGTTAGCCATTTCAGCCCTGAAGAAAGTCTCTGGCTATCCACACGCTCAATCCACATCCTTCCTGTACTGAGGTGACCAGAATGGAACACAGTACTTATTTCATCATTAGTCTCCAAGTACCCGGAAACTTCATCCTTAATAATAGACTCCAACACTTTCCCAGGCACTGAGATTAGGCTAACTGGCCCATAATTTCCATTCTTTAGCCTTCCTCTCTTCTTAAAGACTGGAGTGATATTTGCAATCTATCAGTCCTCCAGGACCATGAAAGATCATGACGAATACATCTGTCATCTCTCTCAGGACTCTGGGATAAAGTCCAGCTGGTCCAGGTGACTTATCCACTTTAGGATCTTTCAGTTTGCCTTGACCTCACTCCTGCTCCCTGATGCTCATAGACCTCTGGCACACTGCAGTGTCTTCCACATTGAAGACAAAGTACTCATTAAGTTCATCTGTCATTTCTTTGTCCCCCATTACTACTTCACCAGAATCATTTTCCAGTGGTCCAATATCAACTCTCACTTCCCTTTTACTCTCTATATAACTGGAAAAAATTCATATTCCATCTTTTCTCTTCCTATAACTTTTTAAGTTGCCCTTTGTTGGATTTTAAAAGCTTCCCAATCATCCAACTTCCCACTCACTTTTGCTACCTTATATGCCCTTTCCTTGGCTTTTATGTAGTCCTTAGCTTCCCTTGTCAGCCATGGTTGCATAGCCCTATTTGAGAACTACTTCTTCTGTGGGACATATCTATCCTGCACCTTGTGAACTATTCCCAGAAACTTCAGTTACCTCTGTTCTGCCACCATCCCACCAGCATCCTCCTCCAATCCACCTGGGCAAGCTCCTCTCTCGTGCCTCTGTAATTCCCTTTACTCCATTGTGATACTGATAAATGTGACTTATACTTTACCCTCTCAAGTTGCAGTTTGAATTCAATCATATTGTGATCACTGCCTTCTAAAGGTTCCTTTACATTAAGCTTCCTAATAAGATCTGGGTTATTACACAATGCCCAATCTAAGATAGTTGTGCCTTGAGTGGACGTCCCTCATTACGATTGTGTCATTACCCTTATTACATGCCTTTTCCAGCTCCTTCTCTACCCCACATCTCGGTACTATTTGGAGGCCTATGTATGTTCCCAGAACGTTCTTTTTACCCGTCCAGTTTCTTAACTCCACCCACAAAGATCCAACGTTCTCTGACTCTATCTCACCCCATTCTGAAGGTGTAATTCCCTCTGTTACCAACCGAGTCACACCACTTCCCATACCTCCCTGCCTGTCCTTTCAATATAAAGTATATCCTTTGATCTTAAGCTCCCAACTATGGCCTTCATGCAGCCATGATTCAGTGATACCCACAATCCCACAACGTCAGACTGAACAATCTCTAATTGTGTCACAAGTTCATCCACCTTATTCCTAGTTCTATGTGCAGTTAAATGTGTGTGTGTGTCCTTAACTCCCGGTGGAGTTGTCGGGGCACCGTCATGACAAGCTCTCTGCACCAATCTTGTTGGTGATTGTTCATCATATGACGTGTCTTGGGCATCTGAAACCTGGTGGAGCCCATCCCTCTCCAGGTTTTTTTTTTGCAATTAAATACTTTAAATCCTGCATTCCTTGCACTTTTGAATTTTGCCTCTATGGTACAATTTAACTTCTTGCTCTAACTTCATTTGTACCCATTCATTGGCTTGACTTTTGTTATATTCATGTTACACCCATCATCTGCTAGTAAGCCTACTGGCTCATCCCCTCCCATATTATCCTAAACCACACTGAACAGCTCTAGGAAAGCCGCTGGCAAGAATATTGGTCCTCCTCAGATTCAAGTGCAATCCATCCCTCTTGTACAGACCTTTTGATTTGTAATTTTTTCTTTAGTCTTACCAACATCTGCCTCTACAACCAGTACACTAACTATTCTGGCACTCTGGTTCCCATCCCCCTGCAACTGATTTGCATGCCGCCATGCAACATTAACAAACCTTCCCACTAGGACATTAGTCCCCTTCCAGTTTGGATGCAAATCATCCCTTCTATACAGGTCTCACCTTCCCTGGAAGAGAACCCAATAATCCAAAAAAATTATGCCCTCTCTCTTACACCAAATCCCTAGCCACACATTAAACAGTATAATCTTCCTAGTTCTGGCCTCAGTGCCAGAGACACGACCACTGTGACTTTCCTCTGTTAGGCCACCCCCCCACCCCCCAGTGGTATCCTCAGTGATATGCCTATTTCCCTACACAAACTTCTGTCATCTGCCCTGTCTCATTCCCTAATAGAAGAGCATGTATTGCACACGCACGTGCTGATGAAGGAAACTTTCCCTAACTCATTTGACAAACTCTATCCCATCTAATCCTTTTACTGTATGGGAGTCCCACTCAATATGCGGAAAGTTAAAAAATAACCGACTATCAGAAGCTTATGTTTCTTACAATTACCTGGGATTTCTCTACAAATGCGTCCCTCTAAGTCTGCAGACTGTTGGGTGGTCTATGATATAGCCCCATTAACAGGGTCATATCTTTCTTATTCCTCAGTTCCACTCATAAAGCCACACTAGATGAGATTTCCAGTCTGTCCTGACTGAGCACCACCATTACATTTTCCCTGACTAGTAACGCCACTCCTCACCCTTTAAACCCTCCTGTTCTATTCTGTCTAAGACAACAGAACCCTAGAATATTTAGCCACCTGTCCTGCTCCTCCTGCAGCCGAGTCTCACTAATGGCTACAATATCATAATTCCAGGTGTTGGTCCATGCCCTGAGTTCATCTGCCTTTCTGACAATGTTTCTTGCATTGAAATATATGCAGCTCAGAACATTAAAGCCACCATGCTCAAACTTCAGCTTCCTAACTTTGTCCACACCCACTTTACTATATGTACTGGTACTCTGATTCTCACGCCCCTACAGCTCTAGTAACCCTTCCCGTGCAGCACTTCAATCCTTCCAGCTAGGTTGTGGATACCAAGGAGAAGTGGAGAGGAGATCACATTCATATTCCTGTAGCACTGTACTCTGAATATGCAAATGGCTGCAGAGAATCTGAAGCAAAGAAAGTGAGTCATCAATTTTCCATATTCGAAGTGAATTTGAGGAAGAATCAGTCATTTGGACGACGAACTGGAATGACAGTGGAAATGTGAAATTAATGTTGTAACACAAAATTGCTTCAGTTTTATGCAGAATGTTTAGTGAGCACTGACTCTGACATTGTTAGAAATCTATCTGCAGCAGCATGTAAAAAGCATTGTATCACATGGACTATTTGTTAAACACACTCTTGCTCAAACTTCTGTTCCATTGATATTACCTCAGTCACCATTTTTCTGCAGTAATACGCATTTGCCTTGAAAAATACAGAAGCAATATATTTAAAGCAGCAGAGTTTTACAATGCTACAGATCTTCCTTGAAAGGGACAGCAGGTCATTTGCCTGGTGCGGATATAACTCTCCCAAATTCCCTGATGTGGAATGGATGGTGGAGATGTAAAGCATACTGAGCCATCAATTGATGTAAAATTCTAAGTGGTATCCTTCTGATCCAGTGGATCAAGTATTTTTTTCAATCTGTCACTTTCATTTCATCTCCTACTTCTTCCATTTATTTAGCCTTTTCACATTGGTTGTTTGTCAGTATTTATTTATGTATGGTTTCCCACAGATTTTATTGTTTTTTTTCTTTATTTTTCCTTCAAAGTCTACAAGAAACTGAATCTTAAACTAGAATTTATATTGCACCATACTGTATACGTACTTTGATAATAAATTTACTTTGAACTTTGAAATATGTACTCCAATTCATAACACATGAGACAGAGATTTCCTCAATGAAATATATTTTTCTAGTGCAAAATTTATTTTTGTTCAATATAAGGAAAATGTTTTTTCATATTTTATATCACAGAGCAACAAAAGTCTTTGCCCCGGGAAATCAGACAAAAAATAAAGCAATTTCACCAAAAAACTGGCTCCCTGGATGTGATATTTTCCATAGAAATACTGTTGCACTGTTGAGCTTATCATACCTTCAGTGAAAGAGAGATGTTATATAGTGAGGAATCAAAAGTCAAATTGCAGGACTCATGGAAAATTATTGTCTTCACCCACTTTTTTTGCGCTTACACTTAATAGAAGAACCACCCATCCAGACTAACAGATTTTCTTGAGCATTCAAACAGTGGCTAATTGTAATGTTTGAATTGTGGCAGAAAATCACAACACTCTTTGATTTACTCTTTATCTTTACTGCTTCAGAACAGCAGGAAATAATTCTTGCTAAGAGCTGGCTCAGTTACCTGCATCAGCAGCAGGTACTACATTTACCACCATTCACTAGTTTCAATGAAGAAAGCGACAGCAGGTTTTATTTCAAGGAGTTTTATTTCATAACCATTGCTAATTTCCATTAAAATTATCAAAATGGAGACAGGAACTGAGAGCTATCCAAAAAGGATTAGGCTTCAAGCTTGATGGCCTTTGCCATTTTAAAATTTGAAAAGTATTCTTCTGTCTTTGTAAATTTAATTCAACTTTTTCATCCTGTAAAGAAGTTGACAGCTCTTTCTAACAAAGCGTGCCAGCTCAATGGACATAAGTAGCACAGGAGTATACTAGCTTCTTGCCTGTGAGTTTTTGGAGTTCCTAGGTGAAGTGCTTTTAATAAAAATATCCAGTCACTTCCTAGTGGGTATAAGTTTCTAGCTCAAGGGTAATCATCATTTACCACAGAAATGGCAGTGAATCATAAATTCCACAAGGATCGACAGTGTGAAAAATGAACGTTCTCATATTGTTGCTTTGAGGGCATTTGCTGCAGTCTAGCGCAGATGGAGATTTACTTTGCATCTGACAAAGCTGACCGCAGTAATGCTAAATGCACACCAGGAAAGGATTTCACTCCCAGTGAAGACATTGTTCACATCAATCAGTACATATCATAGCCTCCTTTCCCAAGAAGTCCTCTCTAACTCCATTATCCACCACCTTTCTTGGCTATGTGCTCCCAGCTAACAATACAGATAAGACACAGAAATTGAATTGTCACTGATAAAAAATTATATAAACAATGTCAAAACATAAAACCTGAAATATAAAAAAAACACTTGCTCCTGACTGAGATACAATTGTAAGTTAGCAATCATTCACAACAAGCTGAAGAAAAGTACGCAGAATTACATCAGAGCTTAATGGTGTTGCAGACTGCCTTCAGAAAAGAAATTTCCAACTGAGATATTGGTGATACAGGGGTCAAAGCTGTCAGCTTTTTATGGTATGGAGGATCATATTTGTGACAGTGAAAGAAAGATTCATCAGTCAAGACAGCTATGACAATAAGTGTTTTAAAAAAAGGAAAAAAGGTTTGCATTGTTGAAATGCTTATCAAAACTTAAACACTCTTGTGTGTTTCACAGACAAAACAGTACATTCAAAGTGTATGATTATTACTCATTACTGACAGGGAAAACAAGGTTATCAATTTATGAAGAGCAAGATGTGACAAATTTCAATGAAGTGAATGACTGAGTAATCATGTTTGTGACATTAGTTGGGGTGTTATTACTGGCCTGGTCATTTTGAGCTCTTGCAATTAGAATGTTTATAGTGACTTAAGAAGACAGATAAAGGGCCCCACTTAAGTGTCTTACATGGATAACAGCAGTGACAGAAGTGGGGAATGAGATGAATGGGAACCTTAGAACTTTTAACTTCTAAGAACAGGGGCTCTGCGCATAAAAATACAATAATCATTTACAATGGCCATAACTTGGTTTGTTACTGTTGTGACCACAATTGAAGTCACTGGAGAGACTGAAGCTGATGAGATAGAAATCTTTATTCATCACGACAAGCAGACATTCTTCTGTAGATCCTCTTAGCAGAGCTACAAGCTCAGAAGTACATCATATTTTGTACCCTTAAGATCAAAGGTAACTGTAGGTGATTCACTACAATTTAAGTAGGTATCATGACATTTGGGTGATGGGCTGGAGATATGTTCTACCAAAGAGGTGTAAGATGCTTCTTCCCTCCACTAGCCTGCAGGTAACCCTTTGGCACCTGCTTAGCCCCCCATCAGGGTGATGTGAAGCCACGGGAGCAGGTAGAAATGGTCGCATAAGCAGCTGTTGCATATCACAACTCCTGGTTATGTGACCTCTGATGCCAGGCAGACAATCTCTGATGAGTATTAATAATGGCTGGGGTCAGCTGTCCTGTAAAGACACTGAGCAGAAGAAGGCAATGGAAGCAAAATTCTGTAGAATCCTCCAAGAACAACTATAGTCATAGACCAAAATCACACATGTTATATGACATGGCACAAAATGATGATGATGATGAAATTGTTCACTTTATTACTTTGGGTTGACAATGCTGCCTTTGAGTTACTTATCGATAGTGGGAGACACCTCTAAATCTTCAAACACCCTTGCTGTCACAAACTAATTAATACAGTTATTCTAAAAAGTCATGAAGACGGACAGCCAGGTGCCCAACATTAATATTTGTGAGACCTGACTCTCCTAGTACACAAATCTCTCAAGTATTTGTATATCAGCACTTTGATGTGCTAAATGATAATTTCAGTAGGGTCAGCAAGCTTCCTTGGACTAACTTACAATGGTGCAAATTACTTACCCAGGTTTCCTGGCTTGATGCAGATTCATAAGACCATAATATATAGAAGCAGAAGTAGGCCATTCATCCCAGCAAGTCTGCTCCGCCATTCAATCATGGGATGATCCAATTGTTCCGGTCATCCCCAATCCCCAGCCTTTTCCCCATACTCTTTGATGCCCTGGCTAATCAAGAAGCTATCTATCTCTGTCTTAAATACATCCAATGACTTGGTCTCCACAGCCACTTGTGGCAATAAATTCCATAGTTTTACCACCCTCTGACTTAAGTAATTTCTCTGCATATCTGTTCTAAAAGGAGGTCCTTCAACCCTGAAGTTGTGCCCTCTTATCCTAGAGTCCCCTACCTTGGGAAATAACTGTTCCGGCCTTTTAACACTTGAAATGTTTCTATGAGATCCATTCTCATTCTCCTGAAATCCAGGGAATACAGCCCAAGAGCTGCCAGATGTTCCTCATACGGTAACCCTTTCATTCCTGGAATCATTCTTGTGAATCTTCTCTGAACCTTCTCCAATGTCAGTATATCCTTTCTAAAATAAGGAGCCCAAAACTACGCACAATACTCTGTGTCTCACAAGTGCCTTATAGAGCTTCAAAATCAAATTCCTGCTCTTATATTCTACATCTCTCGAAATGAATGCCAACATTGCATTCATCTTCTTCCACCAACTTAACCTGGAGGATACCCTTTAGGGTATCCTGCACAAGGACTCCCAAGTCCCTCTGCATCTCTGGATTTTGAATTCTCTCCCCATCTAAATAATAGTCTGCCTGTTTATTTCTTCCACTACAGTGCATGACCGTATACTTTCCAACATTGTATTTCATTTGCCACTTCTTTGCCCATTCCACTAAACTATCCAAGTCTCTCTGCAGGCTCTCTGTTTCCTCAACACTACCCGCTCCTCCATCTATCTTTGTATCTTGGCAAATTTAGCTAATCTCATAGTCCAAATAATTTACATACATTGTAAAAAGCAGCAGTCCTAACACCGACCCCTGTAGAACTCCACTGGTAGCCAGCAGCCAGCCAAAATAGGATCCCTTTATTCCCACTCCCTGTTTTCTGCCGATCAGCCAATGCTTCACCCACGCTAGTAACTTCCCTGTAATTCCATAGGCTCTTGTCTTGCTAAGCAGCCTCATGTGCAACATCTTTCAAAGGCCTTCTGAAAATCCAAGTACACTACATCCACTACATCCCCTTTGTCTACTCTGCTTGTAATTTCCTCAAAAAAATTGCAGTAGGTTTGTCAGGCAGGATTTTTCTTTCAGGAAACTATGCTGGCTTTGGCCTATCTTGTCATGTGCCTCCAAGTATTCCATAATCTCATCCCTAACAATCGATTCCAACAACTTCCCAACCACTGATGTCAGGCTAACAGGTCTATAGTTACCTTTTCTGCTGCCTCTTACCCTTCTAAAATAGCGGAGTAACATTTGCAATTTTCCAATCATCCAGTACAATGCCAGAATCTATCGACTCTTGAAAGATCATTGTTAATAGAACATAGAACATAGAATAGTACAGCACTGTACAGGCCCCTCAGCCCACAATGTTGTGCCGACCCTTAAACCCTGACTCCCATATAACCCCCCACCTTAAATTCCTTCATATACCTGTCTAGTAGTCTCTTAAATTTCACTAGTGCATCTGCCTCCACCACTGACTCAGGCTGTGCATTCCATGTACCAACCACTCTCTGAGTAAAAAACCTTTCTCTAATATCCCCCTTAAACTTCCCTCCCCTTACCTTAAAGCTATGTACACTTGTATTGAGTAGTGGTGCCCTGGGAAAGAGGCGCTGGCTGTCCACTCTATCTATTCTTCCTAATATCTTGTATACCTCTATCATGTCTCCTTCATCCTCCTTCTCTCCAAAGAGTAAAGCGCTAGCTCCCTTAATCTCTGATCATAATGCATACTCTCTAAACCAGGAAGCATCCTGGTAAATCTCCTCTGTACCCTTTCCAATGCTTCCACATCCTTCCAAAAGTGAGGTGACCAGAACTGGACACAGTTCTCCAAGTGTGGCCTAACCAGAGTTTTATAGAGCTGCATCATTAAGTCGCAACACTTAAACTCTATCCCTCTACTTTTCTATGCTATTTTTCTACGAAAATATGAACACATGGTACTTCATTATCTGTAAACACATGTGCACATGCACATATATTCCTGCAGAAGTATCACCAGTTAGTTCCCAGGAATGGAGACACTGCCTGATTTAACCTCTCCCAATTATAATGTCCTTTGGCAAAGTAGAGATGTGTCTGTACCAAAAGGTGTAAGGCGCACTTTCCTTCTGCCACACTGCAGCATCTGCTTAGCCCCTCGATCAGGGTCAACTGAAGCCATGGGAACAGGTGATGGATGGTTGTATGACCATCTGGTGCGCATCACAGGTCCTGGTTATGCGATCACTGACACCAGGCAGACAACCTCTGAAGCGTATTGAAAATGGATGAGGTCACCTGTCTTGTAAAGACACTGACCAGAAGAAGGTAATGGCAAACTACTTCTGTACAAAAATTTGCCAAGAACATCATGATCGTGGAAAGACCATGATCACCTACATCTGACAATATGGCACAAAACCAACTAACTATTCTAGTCAATATTGGTGACTCATGGACTCAACCCCACAGAACAGGTGTTGGATGCATAGAAATGTGCAGTTCAGGCCAACCTGTCCATGAAAACCAAGTTGTCAAGCTGGTCCCATTTGTCTGTGTTAGGCCCATATCCCTCTAAACCAGGGATTCCCAACCAGGGGTCCACAGACCCCCTTGGCTAACGGTAAGGCTCCATGGCATGAAGGAGGTTGGGAAGCCCTGCTCCAAACCTTTTTGATTGACGTACCTATCAAAATGTCTTGTGTAGCTTCCTCTGGCAGCTTATTCCGTATACCTACCAACCTGGAAGGAAGCTTACCTCTCTTACCTTAAACTATACCCTCTAGTTTTAGAATCTGGGAAGAAGACCGTGACTTTATCCATACTTTTATTATACTTCTAATGTCACTGCTCAGCCTCTTATAATCCAGGGAAGAAGAGAGCTAGCCTATCCTTCTTTTTTCATAAATCACAGACTCAAGCTCTGATAACATTCATCATGTTGTTCTTGTGCTCGTTAGCATGTGGCACAGGCAGCAATCCTGAGATTACTACCGTGAAGGTCCTGCTTTTCAGCTTCCTACCCAACTTCCTGAATTCTTTCTTCAGGACCTCCTCCCTTTTTCTACCCATGTCATTGGTACCAAAGTGTACCAAGACTTCTGGCTGTTCACCCTCTCCCTTCAGAATACTTTGCACCTGATCCAAGACATCCTGTACCCTGGCACCTGGGAGGCAACACACCATGTGGGTATCTCTATCAGTCTTGCAGGACATCCTGTCCATTCCCTTCACTATGGAATCCCCTGTGACTACTGCATTCTTCTCTCCCTTCTGCACCACGGAACCAGGCTCAGTGCCAGAGACCCGATCGCCGTAGTCGTCCTCTGTCAGGTCACACCCCTCAACATCATCCAAAACGAGATGACGATTATGGAGAGGGATGGCCACAGGGGTGCTCTCTACTGTCTGAGCTCTTCCCATCCCTTCCCTTCCCTGACAGTCACCCACTTGTCTAACTCCTGCATCCTCGGGGTGACTAACTCCTTGTAGCTCCTCTCTACCTCCTGCTCACTCTCCTTAATAAGCTGTAGGTCATCGAGCCGCAGCTCCAGATCCCTAACACGGTCTCTCAGGAGCTGCATCTCAGTGCACCTGGCGCAGTTGTAGCCATCTGGAAGACAGGAAGATTCCTAGGATTCCCACATCTGACACACAGAGCAAAGACTAACCCTACAGACATGCTCTTTATTCCTCTAAAAAAAAGGAAAGAGAAAAACAAAGTCCACTCACCCACTTACCTTGCCGAAGCCCAAATGATCCAAAGCCCTATCACTCTGCCTCAGATCACTCCGTCAATGACCACTCCACTAGGCAGTGTCTCCCTTTTATGCCTGAACCTTCCCTGCTATCTAACTCACGATTCAATTAACATAACCCCATTGTTTTAAGCAGCACATACAATAGGCTGAAGAAGCTCAGCAGGCCAGGCAGCATCTATGGAAAAAAGTACAGTCGACGTTTCAGGCCGAAAACCTTCGGCAGGACAGGAGAAAAAACTCCGGAGGGTTTCATCTATAACCTTGTGTTTCTCTCTCCCCTCCCCCCACCTTTTAAGTCTACTCCTCAGCATTTTTTCTCCGGTCCTGCCGAAGGGTTTCGACCAGAAACATTGACTGTACTTTTTCTGGCCTGCTGAGTTCATCCAGCGTTATCTGTGTTGCCTTTCATTGAATCCATCCTTTTGCTAAGACAATGTTTCATGCTGCAGCTCGTGAGCAGCCAGTCCCGTTCTGTGGGTCAGTTTGTGCTCCACAGACAACATTGTTTATTTGTAAAGAGGTGATTTTAACTTCAGTTGTAGTGCTTGAGATTTACAATTTACCTCAGGAAGTGAAGACTGGTTTTAGTTTGAATTAATATCTACTGTATTCACATAACGGCAGAAATGTCTCTGACAGTTTCATTAAACGTTGTGTTTTACTCTGTTGTGCATTGCTGCAAGTGAGTGACCTGCTCATTAGAGTATGTATGGCCATTAACAGGGCTCAGCCACTGACATGGATTCCTTCTTTACCTCCTCTTTAACAGTCACTTGAGCAAAATGGTTTCCATTTCATTTCAAGTGACCTCTGACTTGAATGAGGAAATTATGCAGGATCTCCTGACTCACAGGTCAGTCAGGTGGTGCTTAATGATGTGAGTGGGTGCTTTAATGTAGGACTTTACATGTATATGAAACAGAAATGAGAATATTATTAAAAATCATGGTAACATTCTACCCAAGTTATTATCTGTCGCATGGGTTCCCAGGGTTCAAGAACCTCAGAGTGAGATAGATAAATTGGTTAATTGGTTTACTATTGTCATATGTACTGAGGTAGAGTGAACTGTATGCCATACATACAGATCATTTCATCACATCATCACATTAAGTGAGTACAAAGGAAAAACAATAACAGATTTCTGTGTTGTAGTTACAGAGAAAGTGCAGTGCAGACAGACAACAAGGTGCGAGGCCATGATGAGATGGAATGGTAGAATGTGAGCTCAAGAGTTCTATTCAATAACATTGGGATAGAATCTGCCCTTGAGCCTGTTGGTACATATTTCCAGCTTTTGTACCTTCTGCCTGCTAGCTAAAGGGAGAAATACGAATACCCACGATGGATGGGGCCTTTGATCATGTTGGCTGTTGTATCAAAGCAGCGAGAAGTGTAGACTGCTGATGGAGGTGAGGCTGCTTTCTGTGATATACTGAGTTGTATCCACAATTCCCTGCAGTTTCTTGCAGTCTCAGGCAGAGCACTTGCCTTACAATTCATGCTGCATCCTGATAGGAAGCACAAAGTACACTACGTGTTGATCCTGATAGGATGCTGGCTATGGTGCATCTTTGAAAATTGGAGAGTGTCCAGTTTCTTTAGCCTCCTGAGAAATATTTCTTGTGACTTTAACTTCAAATTACTCTATCACTATAAAATTTCAGAGCTTGCAACTGCTTAGTTAGTTCCCCTGTAAGAGGCTTTGCATAGGATTCATGGCCTCAAAAGGATTTTTACGAAGATTGAACAATTTCATATGAGCAGTAACAGGACAAATATTGATACTTTGACGCTATCCTAGATGAAGAAGGATAGTAACATGCCTGGTAAATGGTGCGAAGTTAATGAATGCAAAAGTGAGAGGTATGCCAAAAGGAGCTGAGTGGGAATGGGATAAAGGAGAAAGAAAAGCATCGGATGGTCTGAGATATAAGGAACTTCTAGCCACATGATCTTTTAGAAACTTTGTCTTCCTCAGTGCAGAAAGTGTCATCTCATCTGGTCACACTCATCAGCTCTTGGTCCTTTCAGGAAGATAGGAGAGATATAGAAAAGTACAGCACAGGAGCAGACCGATTGCCGATAATGGTGTATCAAGCCAAATAAATTAGTAATCAAGTGGCAACTAAATTAATCCCTTATGCCTACATAATGTTCATATCCCTCCATTTTCCTCTCATTCGTGTGCCCTTCCAAATGTCTCTTAAAAGTCCCTATCGTATCTGCTTCTACCACCAGGCAGTACAATCCAGGCACCTACCACTCTCTGTGTTGTTTCTCACCTCTCCTTTAAAATTTCCTCATCTCACCTTAAATACATGCCCTCTGATATTAGACATTTTAACATTGGGATAAAGATACTGTTTGGCTAGTACGAAATGTTGAGGATATTGCAGTTGAACGTACATAAACTTGAAAGGCAGGTGACGGGATCGATTGCTTGCCAGAAATGGAAGTTATATAAACTTTGACTGTAATTAAAATAATCAGAATAAACAAACATGCAGGTATAAATATCTGCCTCACTTTCTACGGTTAGAGGAGGCCATCAGTTTAATTCAATATATAGACTACTACTGTTACGTACCCCGTAACTGGGTCACTTACCAGCAAAGATAGAGAGGTCCGTTGAAGTCTGATGGTACTATTTTTAACAGTATTTATTAATAAAAATACACAAAAATAACATCGATGCAAACATACAGATAATATACGTCATCAATACTAAATCTAAAAGCGCGGGTATAATAATAATCAATAAGAAATAGCTCTATCGTTGTCCAGGGGATAATGTATTGTCCGATGGAAATATAAAAGTCACTCAAGTTCATTCAAGCTGCAGCTTTTGGTTGGAGAGAGAGACGGATTAAAACTTGCCCATTCCTTTTATGATGTCAATCCTTCGAGAGTCGTTGGGGCTGATTTCTCCTTTGTTGTTAGCTAAAGCCGTTCTTCTGTGGCAAGGCCCACCAATTCCGAGGCAAATAGAAAAGGATGCACGTGGCTTTCCACCGGCTTTCGCTATTACGCTGTTACAGGATTTCTAGCGTTTCTTCTGGTGCGTCTGAGGGGCTGTTCCCACAGACCCTCTCTTATCCCCACTCACGAGGTCTCAGATGTCAATCAGGGTGGAATGATGCCATCCCCCAACCAGCCCACATTGCCTGAGGGCCTCAACGAAGCACAGTACTCACTACACAATTCCGTCTCCAAGAGACAATGGCCGTTTCCCGTAGCTTTGTATCGCCGAGGGGCCAAGACATTCCAAACGTCTCTCTCTCATTTCCTGGGTCTCCTGACCTGAATTAAAAGCGATCTTGCGATTCTCAAAAGGGAGGGGACTACTCTGCACCCCTCGGCCCCTCAGAGTTGGGCACAGGCGTAACACTACAGTAACCTATTTTTAAATTAACTTTAAGCCATACTATTCTAAAACTACATTAAAGATGTGGACCTGCAGGGAAGGTTCAAGTAGATCTGCTTTAAGTCCTTGGAAGTGGCATTGCTATTTTCATGGTGTGGTAATCAAATATTTCCGACCATTAAGTACTACCAAGAGGTGATGAGGTAAGCTCTCCTCAAGTTTGACCCATGGCACCCTTGGAGAATTTTTCCATTGAGTTTCTGAAGCACCATGGCAGGAGTTGCATGTCCACTAAGACTATAAGACCATAAGACATAGGAGCAGAATTAGGCAATTTGGCTCATCGAGTCTGCTCCACCATTTAATTATGGCCGATCCTTTTCTTCCCTCCTCAACCCCACTCCCCACCCTTCTCCCGTAACTGTTGATGCTGTGTCCAATCAAGAATCTATCAAGCTCTGCCTTAAGTACACCCAACGACTTGGCCTCCGCAGCTGTATGTGTGTAATAAATTCCATAAATCACCACCCTCTAGGTAAAGAAATTTCTCGGCAGCTCTGTTTTAAATGGATGCCCCTCTATCCTGAGGCTGTGCGCTCTTGTCCGAGACTCTCCCACCATGGGAAACATCCTTTCCACATTTACTCTTTGGCCTTTCAACATTTGAAAGGTTTCAATGAGATCCCTCCTCATCCTTCTAAATTCCAGTGAGTATTGACCCAGAGCTACTAAACGCTTCTTGTATTGTAACCCATTAATTCCAGGAATCATCCTTGTGAACCTTCTCTGAACTCTCTCCAATGCTAGCACATCTTTTCTTTGATGAAGAGCCCAAAACTAATCACAGTACTCAAGGTGAGGCCTCACCATTGCCCTACAGAGCCTCAGCATCCTATCCCTGCTCCTGTATTCTAGACTTCTTGAAATGAATGCTAACATTGCATTTGCCTTCCTCACCAATGATTCTACCTGCAAGTTAAACTTTAGGACTCTCAAGTCCCATTCCATCTCAGATTTTTGGATTTCCTCCCCATTTAGAAAATAGTCTGCACATTTACTTCTACTACTAAAGTGCATAACCATGCATTTTCCAATATTGTATTTCATTTGCCACTCTCTTGCCCATTCTCCTAATCTGTCTAGTCCTTCTGTAACCTACCTGTTTCCTCAACACTACCTGTCACTTCACCAGTCTTTGTATCATCTGCAAACTTGGCAACAAAGCCATTATCTAAATCATTGATATACAGCATAAAAAGAAGCAGTCCAAACACCGACTCCTGTGGAACTCCATGCTAGAGTCCAATGATTTTTGAAAGATCATTGCTAATGCCTCCACAATCTCTACCACAACTATTTCAGAACCCTAGGGAGCAGTTCATTTGGTCTGAGTGACTTATGTACCATTAGGTCTTTCAGCTTTTTGGGCACCTTTTCCTTTGTAATAGTAACTGCACTCACTTCTCTTCCCTCGCACCCTTTAACATATGGTACACTATTAGTGTCTTCCACAATGAAGAATGATGCTAAGTACTCATGAAGTTCATCTGCCATCTCCTTGGCCCCCATTATTGTTTCTCTGGCCTCATTTTCCAGCAGTCCCATATCCATTCTCATTCTTCTTTTATTTCCACATACTTGAAAAAGCTTTTACTATTCACTTTGATATTGTTTGCAAGCTTGCTTTCATATTTCATCTTTTCCCTCCTATTGATTCTTTTAGATGTTCTCTGTAGGTTTTTAAAAGCTTTTCAATCATCTATCTTCCCACTATTTTTTACTTTGGTGTATGCCCTTTCTTTTGCTTTTCCATTAGCTTCCCTTGTCAGCCACGGTTCTACTATTCTGCCATTTGGGTATTTCTTTGTTTTTGGAATATATCTATGCTGCACCTTCTTCATTTTCCCCAGGAACTCACACCATTTCTGCTCTTCCCTGCCAACATCTCCTTCCAATTTACCTTGGCCAACTTCTCTCTTATATCACTGTAATTTCCCTTCCTCCATTGAAATACTGCTACACCAGAGTTCACTTTCTCCCTATCAAATTCCAAGTTGAATTCAATCATATTGTGATCACTGTCACTTAAGGGTCCTTTTACGTTAAGCTCTCCATCCACCTTTGGTTCATTACATAATACCCAATCTAGTATAGCTGATCCCCTAGTGGACTCAACAACAAACTGTTCTCAAAAGCCATCCCATAGGTATTAAACAAACTCACTCTCTTAAGATCCATTACCAACCTAATTTTCCCTATTGACCTGCATGTTAAAATTTCCCATGACTATCATAGCATTGCCCTTTTGATGTGCCTTTTCCATCTTGTGTTGTAATCTGTAGTTCACATCCCAGCTACTGTTGGGAAGTCTGTATATAATTATCATCAGGGTCCCTTTACCCTTGCAGTTTCTTAACTCAACTCACAAGGTTTCAACAGATTCCAATCCGATGTTACATCTTTCTACTGATTTGCTGCCATTCTTTACCAGCAGAGCCACAGCACCCCCTCTGCCAACATTCCTACCCCTCCGATATAACGCGTTACTTTGGACATTTAGTTCCCGACTGCAACTATCCTTCAGCCATGATACACCCAACATTATACCCAGCAATCTGTAAGAGTTCAACAAGATCATTCACCTTATTTCTTAAACTCCATGCAGTGAGATATAACACTTTGAGTACTGTATTTGCTACCCTTTTTGAATCTGCAACCCTAATGCACTGATATTCACCCTGCTGGCTGCAATTATGTTCTATCATCTGCCTTCCCTTCCTGACAGTCTGACTGCACACTCTATTTGCTTTTTCACCATCCGTCCTATTCTGAGACCCTTCACTCTGGTTCCCCCTCCCCGTAGGTTCATGTGCGACCCGTCACTTTAGAACAGGTCATACCTCCTCCAGAAGTGATCCCAATGATCTAAAAACCTGAAGTGAGTCTTTGAGCAAAGTGCTGATTGAACCTCATCATAAATCTGGAACCGGCCAGGAGCTTGTAATGAAAGCAACGTGTTACATTTTGCTTATTATTCTATAGTAGAGGGAATCACAAGTGATGGAAGATGAAGAGACAACTTTCATATATTTATATGAGAACTTTGAAAAGTGCAGAAGGGGTGGTGCAGGGAAACTTGTCCTCATGTTTGTACATTAAATAAGTACATTGCTGAAGATAATGGCATCATAGTTTGTTTCTGTCATTGCAATATGCGTAGAAACTGCATAGAATGCAGTAGAAGAAAGTATGGAGTTATTCACGTTGGTAAGAAGCGGAAATTTCTTCAGCCTCAGGCTGCAATATCTACATAATTCTTTGTCACAGAGGGCAGTGGTGGCCAAGTCATTGGGTGTAACTGAGGCAGGGAATGTTAGGTTCTTGATTGGTAAGTGGTTAAGGCAGAGAAGTTGGGAGAATGGGATTTAAAAAATCAGCCATGACTGAATGGGAGAGCAGACTTGTTGGGCCGTATGGCCAAATTCTGCTCTTTTACCTTGTGGCCTTTTTACAGCCTGAATAAAAACTTATTCTCACTGCCATTGCAGCTCCTACCACCAATGTCCAACTCTGACCCCCCCACCAACACACACATGATGTTTGAACACCAGCAACAATCCATCCACCTGGATGTGGATTCTGTGGATTCTGTCCTGAATTGATATTCATGGTGAAATAAATGAAATAATTAACTTGGGACTCAGTGTACAGTAACAGGATCAGTGATAATCAATACATCTTGTTTAACATTTTTATAAAGTAGTAACATAACTGCATAAAATTTTAACAAATGCCTGGCTGCATTCCCTTGTTGAACTAGAAATGTAAATTGCAATTAAAATAGTCTTGTATTAGCTTAACATGGGGCATCTTTGCTTCACTTCAGTAGAAGTGAAATCAGACTGTTCAGAGCCCGATCTTTATTGTTGAAATGTTCCTGAGTTTGAAAGCCATTCGCTGCTCAGAAAGATACAGCATTGAAATAGGCCATTCTGCCCATGGGGTTCATGATATTATCCACCCATTTACTCTAATCTTACATTAATCCCATTTTTATTTTAATTTCCTCGCTCCTCTGCATTTATGACTCAGTCGCTGGAAAACGGGGTACCACATTGGGTACTTGTAGAAGATGGAACACTGGTTTGAGATTCAACTTCCACAATCCATCCTACCATCAACTTTCTCCTGGTCCAGTGCCACATCAACAGGACCACTTTGCATGTGCGATGGCTTTCTGGAGATCATACCTGGACCCCCTTGTATTTTACTTGGTTGCCAGGCCTGAATACCACTGATTCACTCTCAGCAGAGCGAATCTCATGCTTCATCCTGGACTTCAGGTTGGGGAAGACTCTGAACACACAGAAATGGAGAGGAATTAAATTATCTCCAGACACAAGAGAGAGGATCCAAGTGAAAAAGACAAAATGTGATGATGTTGTTTCTCTTGCCATAGATGACTACCATAGTCCTGTTAACTCACTGCACTGATAAATAAATTGCTTAGTTTAATTTCAAGGATAGAGGCACCTGAAGAATGCTATCTTTTTCTTACTTCCTGACAAGGTGCCTCACTGATGTGCTTACTCTATCAAAGGCCCAATGTTTATTTTGAAACATCTAAATGATAGATCATAGTCCTACAACAATAAAACATGATTGACAAGTGTTTGTCAGCATACTATTTCATGCTACTTGATGCAGTATATTTGGACTTATGCAAAATCCCTTTGTTCATGTTCCATTGTTATTATCTCTTTCCACTGCCTGGACTACTTGTCTCACTTTCCATGAACAATTTCATAAAATGATGTTGGCTAGTCAGTGGCTCAAGCACTGCTATATCGGGAATAGAGTAAAACATGTAGCCAAAACTATAAGGAGCATTTGGCACCTCAGACTGAGGCTGAATTCTTGGCTCACAATAAGACCTAGCGCTCACATTAATGCTCAATATATTACAACTTATATAGTGTGCTATGGGTATTGTAGCTCAGCTTGATTAGCAACTCTAAGTACTTCAACTGGTCCAAGGTTCAATGTTGAAAGTGCGTTTATTATCAAAACACATATATGTCATCAGATAAAATGGTAAAATTTGTTTTTGTGTGGACATATTCACTCAATCCAAGAACCAAAATAGAATCAATGAAAGACCACAAGTTACAGGATGGACAAACATCCAATGTGCAAAAAACAGCAAAATGTACAAATACAAAAACAAAACCAAATCATAATAATAAATAAATAAACAACATTGAGAATGATGATGTATCCTTGAAACTGAATCCATAGGTTGTGGGAACAGTCAGTGATGGGGCAAGAAATTTTAGTGAAGTTATCCCCACTGGTTCAAGAACTTGATGATTGAGGGATAATAACTGTTCCTGAACATGGTAGAGAGAGTCCTAAGGTTCTGTACCTTCTTCCTGATGGCAGTAGTGAGAAGAGAGTATGACATGCATGGTGGGGATCCCTAATGATGGATGCTGCTTTCCTGCAACAGTGCTCCATATAGATGAGCTTAATGGTGGGGAGTATTTGACCCATGATGTACTGGGCTGTATCCAATACATTTTGTAGGATTTTCCATTTTCAAGGACATTGGTGATTCAATATCAGGCTATAATGTGACTAATCAATATACTCTCCATCATGTATCTATAAAACATTGTCAATGCTTTAGATATCATGCCAAATGATCCCAGACTTACAAGGAAGAATGTAACTACAGCTGTGAAGATCCCTGTTGCACCTGATGACCCTGTGATCTCTGTCTCAAAGGCCGTTGTTAAGCTGTCTTTAAAGAGGGTGAACCCTTGCAAGGCAGAAGGTCCTGATGGAGTACCCAGTAAGGCTCAGAAAACCTGTGCCAACCAACTGGCAAGAGTATTCAAGGACATCTTCAACCACTCACTGCCCCGGCAGAAATTCCCACTTGCTTCAAAAAGGCAACAATTATAGCAGTGCCTAAGAAGAATAACGTGACCTGCCTTAACGACAATCGCCTGGTAGCACTCACATCTACAGTGATGAAATGCTTTGAGGGGTTGTTCATGACTAGACTGAACTCCTGCATCAGCAAAGACCATAATAGATCAACAGCAGATGCAATCTCAATGGCTCTTCACAAGGCTTTAGAACACCTGGACAACATAAACACCTATGTCAGGATGCCGTTCATCGACTATAGCTCAGCAATTAATACCCATCACACCCACAATCCTGATTGAGAAGTTACAGAATTTGGCCTCCGTACCTCCCTCTGCAATTGGATCCTCAGCTTCCTAACCGGAAGACCATAATCTATACAGATTGGAGATAACATCACCTCCTTGCTAACAATCAACACTGGCACACCTCAAGAGTTTGTGCTTAGCCCACTGCTCTACTCTCTCTATACCCATCACTGCGTGGCTAGGCATAGCTCATATACCATCTATAAATTTGCTGATGATACAAGCATTGTTGATAGAATCTCAGATGGAGATGAGAAGACGTTTAGGAGCGAGATATGCCAACTAGTGGAACGGTGTCGCAACAACAATCTGGCACTCAACGTCAGTAAGATGAAAGAGCTGATTGTGGACTTCAGGAAGGGTAAGACGAAGGAAAACATACCAATCCTCATAGAGGAATCAGAAGTGGAGCAGCTTCAAGTTCCTGGGTGTCAAAATCTCTAAGGACTTAACCTGGTCTCAACATATCGGTGTAGTTAGAAAGAAGGCAAGACAGCGACTATACTTTATTAGGAGTTTGAAGAGATTTGTTATGTCAACAAGTACACTCAAAAACTTCTATAGATGTACTGTGGAGGGCATTCTGACAGGTTGCATCACTGTCTGGTGTGGAGAGGGAGGTGAGCTACTGCACAGGAATGAAAGAAGTAGCAGAGGGTTGTAAATTTAGTTGGCTCCATCTTGGGTACTAGCCTACAAAGTACCCAGGACATCTTCAGGGATCTGTGTCTCAGAAAGTCAGTGTCCATTATTAAGGACCTCCAGCACCCAGGGCATGCCCTTTTCTAACTGTTACCATCAGGTAGGAGATACAGAAGCCTGAAGACACACACTCAGTGATTCAGGAACAACTTCTTTCCCTCTGCCATCGGATTCCTAGATGGACATTGAACCCATGAACACTACCTCACTTTTTAAATATACTGTATATTATTTTTGATTTTTGCACAAACATTAATCTATTCAATGTAGATGCACTGCAATTATTATTTTTTTCTTCTTCTTCTATATTCTATAATGCATTGAATTGCTGCTGCTAAGTTAACAAATTTCACGACATGTGATGGTGATAATAAACCTGATTCTGATTCTGGAAGTAGAGAAGCTGTTGTACTTCCTTCGTAATTGCACTGACATGCTGGGCCCAGGACAGGTCCTCTGGAATGATAACACTGAGGAATTTAAAGTTGCTGACCCTCTCCACCTCTGATCCTCTGATAAGCACTGGCTCTTGTTTCCTTTGGTCTCCTCCTTCTGAAGTCAATAATCAGCTCTTTGGTCTTGCTGACATTGAGAAAGAAGTTGTTGTTGTTGTGGCACCACTCAGCCAGATTTCCAATCTCCCTCCTATATGCTGATTCGTCACCACCAATTATTCAGCCAATGACAGTGGTTTCATCAGCAAACTTAAACTTGGCATTAGAGTTGTGCTTAATCACATAGTCATAAATGTAAAGTGAGTAGAGCAGGGGGCTGAGCACACAGCCTTGTGCATCTCCACAGCAGTCTCATGGAGATTGTGGAGAAAATGTTGCTGCCAATCTGAACTGACTAGGTTCTGCAAATGTGGAAATTGAGGATCCAATTGCACAAGTATGGTACTGAGGCCAAGGTCTTATAACCATATAACAATTACAGCACAAAAACAGGCCATCTCGGCCCTTCTAGTCTGTGCTGAACGCTTACTCTCACCTGGTCCCACTGACCCACACTCAGCCCATAACCCTCCATTCCTTTCCTGTCCATATACCTATCCAATTTTACTTTAAATGACAATATCAAACCTTCCTCTACCACTTCTACTGGAAGCTCATACCACACAGCTACTACTCTCTGAGTAAAGAAGATCCCCCTCGTGTTACCCCTAAACTTTTTCCCCTTAACTCTCAACTCATGTCCTCTTGTTTGAATCTCCCCTACTCTCAATGGAAAAAGCCTATCCACGTCAACTCTATCTATCCCCCTCATAATTTTAAATACCTCTATCAAGTCCCCCCTCAACCTTCTACGCTCCAAAGAATAAAGACCTAACTTGTTCAACCTTAGGTTCTGAAACCCAGGTAACATTCTAGTAAATCTTTTCTGTACTCTCTTTATTTTGTTGACATCTTTCCTATAATTCGGTGACCAGAACTGTACACAATACTCCACATTTGGCCTTACCAATGCCTTGTATAATTTTAACATTACATCCCAGCTCCTATACTCAATGTTCTGATTTATAAAGGCCAGCATACCGAAAGCTTTCTTCACCACCCTATCCACATGAGATTCCATCTTCAGGGAACTATGCATCACTATTCCTAGATCACTCTGTTCTACTGCATTCCTCAATGCCCTACCATTTACCATGTATGTCCTGCTTTGATTAGTCCTACCAAAATGTAGCACCTCACACTTATCAGCATTAAACTCCATCTGCCATCTTTCAGCCCACTCTTCTAACTGGCCTAATTCTCTCTTGAAGCTTATTGATCAGTTTTGAGGGAATGATTGTATTGAGCGCTGAGCTGTAGCCTATAAAGAGCATTCTAATGTAAACATCATTGTTGTCCAGATGTTTTAGAGCTGCATGAAGAGCCAATAAAATGGCATCTGCTGTGGACCTGTTGGCAAATTGGATTGGATCCATGTCACTTCTCAGGCAGGAGTGGATATACTGTAAATGCTACTAGACAGTAATTATTGAAGGAGATTACCATATTTTTTTTAGGCACTGGTACAATTGAAGGCTGTTTGGAGCAGGTAGTTTCCACAGACTGCCAAAGAGAGAGGTTAAAGATGTTGTTGAAAACTCCAGCTATTTGATCAGCACAGGTCTTTAGTACTTGTCCAAGTACCCCATCTGGACCGGATGCTTTCTGTGGATTCGCTCTCCTGAACAATACTCCAGCAACAGCCTCAGAGACTGAAGGCACAGGGTCATCAGGAGGTTAAGAGAGTTTGTGAAGCTTCTCCCACATTTTGATGATCAAAGTGAGCATAGACGGCATTGAGCTCAGTTGAGAGAGAAGTCCTATGTCACTTGATTACACGTTACGTGAGGTAATAGTATTCAAGCCCTGCCGCAGATTCATTGATTCAAGTTTTGTCTGGAATTGCCACTTTGCCAGTGAGATGGTTTTCCAGAGATTGCAACTGGACTTCTTGTATCTTAGTTGGTCACCAGACCTGAATGCCTTTGACCTGACCCTCAGCTGATTACAAATATCATGGTTCCTCTAGGGCTTCTAGTTGGGGAAGACTGAATGAGCTTGTGGTGACACACTCATCTACGATAGTTTTTTTTACAAAGTCCATGATGTATTCATTCAGATCCACAGAGGAGTCCTTGGACATGGCCCAGTCCACTGCTGCGCAGTAATCTCATGGCCAGTCCCCTGCCTCCCACAATCTGCTCTTTGTTGTGCTTATGTCTGGAGCCGTGTTCTTTAGCCTCTGCCTATGTGCCAGGAAGGAAAGGCCAGCCAAGTGAAATGTGGTCTGGGCATGTAATAGTAGACATTCCTTACCAAGTTATTGCAGTGGTCTTGTGTGTTGGGACCTCTAGTGTTACAGGTTATATGCTGATGGTAGTTGGGCAGAGATTTCTTTAAACAAGCCTGATTGTGATAGATTAACTTCAGTCAGGATCATGGAGGAGAACTCCCTTAGTAAATAGAATGGTCAGCACTTGATCGTTACGTGATCCAAGTCAGGGGAACAGGAGTATGACAAAACCTCCAATTTGGAGAACCACAGATATCAGGAAACACACACCCCAACTTTTCCTAATTTCTCTCTGATACAGCAATCTTTCCCTCAAGTCTGATGGAAAAAAAAGGCTTTAGCTGCATAAAACACACATGATTTCCCACTGAAAATATGCAGATATAAACATAATAGCATTGTAACATCTGACATACTTTTCTTCATATTTGCAACAATTGAAAAGAATAGCATATGAAACCAACATTTAACAGGATCAAGGGTAAGTTTGAAGTGGTTGTGTTGGCAATTGTTACAAGTAACTTTTAAAGTTAATATAGTCTGATTCTTGCCTTTTAATTTATCAGTTAGGCTCTGCCTGATGTCTGAGGTAAACCCCATGAACATTGCTTCATGGTTCAAGGTTTAAAGTAAATTTATTATCAAAGTATTTATATGTCACCATATAAATTAATTTTCTTACAGGCATTCAGAATACAACTGAGAAATACAATAGAATCAATAAAACAAAACTACACACAAAGACTGACAAACTGTCAGGTCACTGGGGAAGGGATCCGATCACAGATCCAGTACTGTGCACAATGATATTAATTGAGTAACAAATCACAAGGCATGAACAAAGTCAGCATCAAAGTTCAGGCAGAGATCAAAACATCCAGAGAAATCCAAAAACCAGAATCAGGAAACAGGTAGAGTCACTATTCAGACACAAATGCTGGAAAGGCTCAGAAAAATTCACTGGCATAATCTCACAACAAGCAGGTGAAAACACAGGACTGAAATACACTGAGCAATAAACAGAGAGGCAGATGATAGGTGAAGCACAATGAGAACCAAGTGGCAGCAATACAGGTAATAACGAGAAGCAGATGAGAGACGGAGTACTCAGTAATACAGGGGCCGGAGTAGAGCAGGAGTGGCGACAGGAGCCCACGGCAATACAAAACCACAGACTGGCAGGTAGGGGGAAACACGCAAAAAGACAGAGTTCAACTGACACAAACGCCCAATTTGCAAAAGACAATCCGTACAAATAAATAAATACATAAATACTGAGAAAAATGAATTGTGGAAGTGAGTCCATAAGATGTGGAATCTGTTCAGAGCTGTGATGAGTAAAGTTATCCACGCTGGTTCAGGAGTCTGGTGTTTGAAGGGTAATAACTGTTCATGAACCTGGTGGTGTAGAAACTAAGGTTTCTGTACCTACATTCTGATGGCAGTAGCAAGAAGAGAAGTCCAAGAACCTTAGGTCTCACACGATCAGGTTCAGGAAATTGAAGCTATTAAAAAAACTCAGCCATCACTGGACAAAATGACAGCCCTTTCACAGCTCAGGACGTAAGACTTTCTTGTAAGGTGAGAATGAGGACAAGACCATCAGGCCGTAAGTGATAAGAGCCGAGTTAGGCCATTCGACTGATCAAGTTTGCTCCGCCATTCCTTCATGGTCGAGTTACTATCCCACTCAACCCCATTCTTCTGTCTTCTCCCTGTAATCTTTCACACCCTAATTACTCAAGGACCTAATAACTTCCACATTAAATATACTCAATGACTTGGTCTCCATAGCCGCCAGTGGCAATGAATTCGACAGATACACTATGCTCTGGCTACAGAAATTCCTCCTCTTCTCTGTTCTAAATGGATGTCCCTCAATTTTGAAGCTTTGCCCCCCCCCGGTCCTAGACTCCCCCACTATAGGAAACATCCTCTCCATATCCACTTTATCCAGACATTTTAATATTCAATAGGTTGCATTGAGATCCCCCCTCTTTCTTCTAAACTGCAGCTAGTACAGCCCCACAGCCATCAAATACGCCTTATACGTTAACCTTTTCATTCCCAGAATCATTCTTGTGAAGCTTCTCTGGTCTTCTCCAATGGGAGCACATCTATTTTTGATAAGGGGCTCAAAACTGCTGATAATACACCATGTACAGTCTGACCTAAAGCCTCAGCATTACATCTTTGCCCTTATATTAGTCCTCACAAAAGTAATGCTAAGAATGTATTTGTCTTCCCTATCACAAACTCAACTTGCAAGTCAACCTTTGGATTCCCAAGTCCCTTTGCACCACTGATTACTGAATTTTTGGATTTAGTCTTCATTAGTCTACGTCTTCATTCCTTTCACCAAAGTGCATCACCATATGCTTCCCCACACTATATTCCATTAGCCTTTTCTCTGCCCATTCTCCCAACTGGTCTAACTCACTCTGCAGATTCCCTGTTTCATCAACTCTACTTCCCCCTCCACCTATCTTTGTTTCATCAGCAAACTTGATCACAAAGGATCTATTCTGTCATCCAAATCATTCACATATAATGTGAAAAGAAGCAGTCCCAACACAGACCCTTGTGGAACACCACTAGTTACCAGCAGCCAATCAGAAAAGACCTCTTTATTCTCACACTTTGCCTCCTGCCTGTCAGCCAGCCTAATATCTTTCCTGTAATATCATAGGCTCTTACCTTGTTCATGTGTAGCACCTCATCAAAGATCTTCTGAAAATTCAAGTAAACAACATCACTGGCTTTCCTTTGTCTATATTGCCTGTTATTTCCTCAAAGAATTCCAACATCTTCCCAACCAGTGAGATCAGACTAATCGGCTTATACTTTCCTTTCTCCTGCTTCCCTCTCTTCTTCAAGAGGAAATGACACTTGACGTTCCTGCCAAAGAGTTTCAACCAGAAACGTGGACTGTACTCTTTTCCAGAGATGCTGCCTGGCCTGCTGAGTTCCTCTAGCATTTTGTGTGTGTTGCTCAGATTTCCAGTAACTGCAGATTTTCTCTTGTTTGTGGAGAGACATTTGCAATTTTTCAGTCTTCCAGAACTATTCCAGAATCCAGTGATTCTTGAAAGATCATTACTAATGCCTCCACAATTTCTTCAGCTGCCTCTTTCAGAATCCTGGGGTGTAGTCCATCTGGTCTAGGTGATTTATCTACCTTCAAACTTCTTAGCTTCCCAAGCCCCTTCTCCATAGTAATAGTATGAACACTCACTTTTGCCCCTGACGCTCTTGAATTTCTGGCATACTGCTTGTGTGTTCCATAGTGACAACTGATGCTAAATACTTACTAACTTCCTCTGCCATTTCTTTGTGTCCCATTATTACCTCTACAACATCATTTCCCAGTGGTCTGATATCCTCTTTTTACTCTCTTTTATTCTTTATATATTTAAAAAATCTTATGGTATCCTTTTTTATATTGTTGTCTAGCTTCCCTACTTATTTTACCCTTTATCTTATTATGACCTTTTTATTTACACACTGTTGATGTTTAAAAGCTTTCCAATCCTCTAATTTCACATTATTTTTTGCTATATACATAATGCCCTCTCTTTTGCCTTTATGTTGTCTTTGACTTCCCTCGTCAGCCATAGTTGCCTCACTTTCCCTTCAGAATACTTCTTCATCTTTGGGATTCCTGCACCTTCTGAATTGTCCCCAGGAACTTCAGCCATTGTTGTTCTGCCATCATTCCTGTTAATGTCCTCTTCCAATCAACTTTAGCCATCTCCTCTCTCACGTCCCTGTAATCCCCTTTATCCACTGTATTACTGATACATCTGTCTTTATTTTCTCGCTCTCAAACTGCAGGGAGAATTGTATCATACTATGATCATTGCTTCCTAATGGATGATGACTGCTTCCTAAGAGTCACTTTTCCTCAAGCTCCCCAATCAAATCCTGTTCATTACACAACACCCAATCCAAAATTGCCTTTCCCGTGTTGGGCTCACAAGCTGCTCTAAAAGGCATTCTATGAATCCCCTCTCCTGAGATCTAGCACCAACTGGATTTTCCCAACTTACCTGCATATATAAATCTACCATGACTTTTCTAACATTACCCTTTTCACATATCTTTTCTATCTCCTGTTGGAATTGGCATCCCACATTCTGGCTACTATTTCGTGACCTGCATACAACTCCAATCAGGGTTTTCTTATCCTTATAGTTTCTACACTCTACCCACAACAATTCTATATCTTCTTACCCTTTGCCACATGTTTCTAAGGATTTAGTTTCTTTTTTTTACCAACAGAGCCACCCTATCCCCTCTGCCTACCTGCCTGTCCTTTTAATGCTATGTGTCCTTGGATAGAAAGCTCACAATTATGATCTTCTTTTAGTCATGACTTAATGATGCCCACAGCATCATACTTGCCAACCTCGAATTGTACTACAGGATCAGCTACCTTATTCCATATACAGCATGCATTCAAAAATAACACCTTCAGTCCTACATTCATAAACTTTTTAAATTTGGCTCCCATGTTACACATCACCTCACCCCACTGACTACAATTTTGCCCGATCGTCCGCCTGTCCGTCCGTTCACTCTCACTGCATCTACTCGAATCCCATCTGCCCCATACTCAGCCCTGTCATTCCAGTTACCATCCCTTGCCAAATTAGTTGAAACCCTCCCCAACAGCTCTAGTAAACCTGCTCGCAAGGTTATGTCCCCCTTCAATTCACATGTAACCTGTCCTTTTGGTACAGGTCATATTGTCCCCAGAAAAGATCCCAATGATCCAGAAATCTGAAACCCTGACCCTGCACCAATTGACAAATCATCCTATTCTTACCCTCACTGGATGTGGCACAGGCAGCATCCGGAGATTACTATGCAGGACGTCCTGCTTTTCAGATTTCTATCTAACTCCCTATATTCCCTCTTCAGGATCTCCTTCCATTTCCTGCCTATGTCATTGGTACCAAGACATTTAATGACTTCTAGCTCCCCCTTCAGAATGCTTTGGTCCAACACCCTGACCCTGGCACCTGGGAGACAAAATACCATCCAGGTGTCTTCATCACGTCCACAAGATCTCCTGTCTGCTCTCCTAACTATAGAATCCCTTATCAGTACTGCACTCCTCTTCTCCCTCCTTCCCCTCTGAGCCACAAAGCCAGACTCAATGCCAGAGACCTGCTTACTGCAACTCCTCCCTAACTGGTCATCCACACCCCACCCCCAACAGTATGCAAAGTGGTACATTATTATTGAGAGGAATGGCCACATAAGTAGTCAGCACAGCTGCCTATTCCCTTTCCCTCTCCTGCCAGTCAACCAGGTACCTAATTCCTGTAACATAGGGGTGAATACCTCCCTGTCACTCACTTTCTGTCACCTTCTCATTCTCCTGTATGAGCTAAAGGTCATCGAGCTGCAGCTCAAGTTCCTTGATGCTGTTTTTAAGGAGTTGCAGCTCTGTGCACCTCATGCAGATGTAGTTATCTGGGAATCTGGAGGTTTCCCAAAGTTCGAAAATCTCATACAAGGAACATGCCACTAACTCTGGACCCATTGTCAGCACACTAGCTAGGAACTAACAGTTAAAACAAAACAGATTGGAGACTTACTTAGAATCTCCATTGTGCTTGCCCAAGCCTGTTAAGCCAAAGCCAGACCACTCCAACAATACACACTGTTACATACCTCATGGGTATCTTGTGACTGTCTTATGACCATGATATAATTGAGTATCTGGTGAGCATGATGTAATGGTCTTGAGATGGTAGGGTGATGTAATTTCCCGCCATTGTGAGGTCACATGATGTAATTTTCCCACCAGTGGGAGGTCACATGATGTAATTTTCCCACCAGTGGGAGGTCACCTGGTGACATGTTCTCAACAGGTATAAAACTGGAAAGCCTGCTGTAACACAGCAGTTTTTGTGTTGAGACGTCATTTAAGTCGTCAGTTACTCCGTTATGCTGCATATTTGGTTTCAAGATGCAGTTTCATTTCAAAGTGGAGTTTTAATTTCTACTGTAAGGTACATAATCGTTGTGCCGGCAGTTTTTAAAATCTCTGCCACTTATGTTTGAAGTATCTTTGATTTAATTTTAAAGTCTTAAGAATTGGAGAGTGAAGATTTTACCGAAGTACGGAACCCGAAGGATCCAGTAAAGTTTAGCAGTTTACTACAGGATCGACCTTATTGGATCTTCATTCAAGGAAATAGTAACCTGCATCTGAGATAACCCCTGCTGTAAGAGCAGAAAGGGTTGGGGCTGTGTTATTCGCCAAAGAAAAGGCCAGTTCCTTTAAGACGTTTTTATTTCCTTCATCATGAGTCTTTTGGGAAAGGCATATTTCGGCTGGGATCAGCAGTAACGTCACGTCGTCGAGGAATTTGTTACTTCAGGGAAATCTCTCCTAATTGACTGTATAAATCATTTGGACTTTTGCATTTACCGCTTTAAGAACTGTGTTCGCATTTATCGCTTTAAGAACTGTCCGAGTTGCCGTATAGCAGTTAACTTCCGGTTAAGTTAGTCGTTTGTTTACTTTTCATTTTTGAACAGAGTTAAATAAATGTTTATTTGTTTATAAAAAACCAGTCTCAATTTAATATTCATTGTTGTCAGAGATGTACCGTAACAACACCAAATGCTGGAGGAATTCAACAGACCAGGCAGCATCTATGGAAAAAAGTAGAGTCGATGTTTCGGGCCAAGGCCCTTCAGCAGGTCTGGAGAAAAAAAAAGCTGAGGAGCAGATTTGAAAGATGGGGGGAGGAGAGCAAGAAACACCAGGTGATAGGTGGAACTTGGAGGGGGAGGGATGAAGCTAAGAGCTAGGAGTTTGATTGGTGAAAGAGACAGAAGGCTATGGAAGAAAGGAAGAAAAGGGAGGTGGAAGGTGTAGCACCAGAGGGAGGCAATGGGCTGGCAAGGAGATAACATGAGAGAGGGACAAGGGGATGGGAAATGGTAAGGGGGGAGTGGGGTGGAGGCATTACTGGAAGTTTGAGAAATCCATATTCATGCCATCAGGTTGGAGGCTACCCAACTGGAATGTAATATCCTCCAACCTAAGAATGGCCTTTTCCCAACAGTGAAGGAGGCCATGGATGGAAATATCGGAATGGGAATGGGAATGCGAAGTGGGATTAAAATGGGTGGTCACTGGGAGATCCAGCTTATTCTGGCAGATGAAGCGTAGATGCTGAGTGAAGTGGTCTCCGATATTACGTCAGGTCTCACCAATATACAAGAGGCCGCACCGGGAGGTCCGTACACAGTATGTGACTCCAACAGACTCACAGGTGAAGCGTTGCCTCACCTGGAAGGACTGTTTGGGGCCCAGAATGGTAGTAAAGGAGGAGATGTAGGGGCAAGTGTAGCACTTGTTCTGCTTGCAAGGATAAGTGCCAGGAAGGAGATCAGTGGGGAGGGATGAATGAACAAGGGAATCACGTAGAGAGCACTCCCTGCGGAAAACAGAAATTGGTGGGAGAGGGAAAGATGTGTTTGGTGGTGGGATTCATTTGGAGGTGGTGTAAGTTTTGGAGAATCGGCCACTCCAACAATGGCTGCTCCATTTACACCCCTTTTCTTCTTATTGGCTCAGATAAGACTCACTCCCAACAAGACCTGCCATTTTCAAATGGCTCCCACCATGTCTGATGCTGCTCTCTCACTTGCTACTTCAAACACTGACTCTCTATCAAAAGGGAAAAATGTGAAGCAAGAATCTGTACAGCATCCAGCATTCACCAACATCCCATCATTAAAATGTGCCCTTTCTGCCAATCAGCTTGAACTCAGCTAGGAGCAGTTACAGAAGAGGTTCTGTTCCAGGAGATAGATCACAGATGTAAGGTAAATTTGTCCCAAACTCCTAAACTGTCAGTAGTTGTCAAATTTATGACAGTATAAAATGTTAACAGAGCTCCCTCAGTAGCATTGAGCTATATCCAACAAAAAAGAATTTGATATTCAGTTTTTCATAATAATATTTTTTCTCTCTCACATGTACTCACAACGTTTTGGCCTCCCTATGGATAAAAGGCTTCAATATGACAGGCTCTGACCATCTTCAAAGTTACAACGTTTTCCATGATGCAAAAGGAGATATTGATGGCATCCAAGTGCCCTCATCCATTCCGATCATTGATTCCGGCTCAACAATCAACAGTGAAAACTTTTATTCTGTGGAAGTCTAGCTTGTATTTGACCATGAGCAAATAAAACTTGCATGTGATCTTTCCAAAACTGCTCTGAGTCATTCACTTTATCATCTCTCTTTTAAGAGCAGAGTCATATATATAACTGCCTAGAAAGGTTACGCTTTGAAGCTTTGTTTGATGATGGATGTATGTGCAACATACTCCAATACAGGCTGAGCATCAGCATCATGAAATCCATTCTTCCATCAATGCACCAAGGGATGTTCAAGCTCTATTTCAAACAGCTCAGTGGGGTTCTCAATCCTCTGCAAACCAGGTACACATTTATCTAATTTTATCCCAGCTTTCATTCTTTTCCTTTTTGTTATTTGTTACTTCTGCTTGAGATAATTGTTTCCTTGATATTTAATATTTACTTAGAGAAGCAGCATAGTAACAGATCCAACAAGCCCATAACTCATTTAGTTAACTATACACAATTGACTTTTCTATCATTGATAGTAAATCATACCAACAACTAATATTTATAAGGAATTTTAAACAAAGTAAAAAGAACCCAATAAACTTCATAAAATCATATAGGAGTGTTAAACAAAATTTGCTATCATGTCATATATGAATACGGTAGATGATTGAAAAGTTGGATAGACAGTGTCTATAAAAAGTATTCACCTCCTTGGAAGTTTTCATGTTTTTTTTTATGATATTGAATCACATTGGATTTAACTTGGCTTGTTTTGGAACTGACCAACAGTAAAAGACTCTTTCATGTCAAAGTGGAAACAGATCTCTACAAAGTGATTAAATTAATTACAAATATAAAACACAGAATAATTGATTGTATAAGTATTCACCCCCTTTAATATGACACATCAAATCATCACTGGTGCAGCCAATTGGTGTCAGAAGTCACATTATAAGTTAAATGAAGTTCTGTTTTAAAAGACCTGTGTGCAGTCAAGATATTTCAACTCATTGTAGTAAAAACACACCTGCATCTGGAAGGTTCAACTGCTGCTAGCCAGTATCCTGGCGAATACTACACTATGAAGTCAAAAGAAAACTCAAAGCAACTCTGCAAAAAGGTTATTGAAAAGCACAAGTCAGGAGATGGATACTAGAAAATTTCCAAGTCACTGAATATCCCTTGGTGTACAGTTAAATCATACATCAAGAAATGGAAAGAATATGGCACAGGGAGATCCTGGAGGGAAACATGATACAGTCTGCAAGAGAACTGCAACTTGGGAGAAGATATGTTTTCCAACAAGACAATGACCTCAAGCATAAAGCCAAATTTACACAGTAATGGCTTAACAAACAATATAGATAATGTCCTGGAGTGGCCCAGTCAGAATCCAGACCTCAATCCAATTGAGAATTTGTCGCTGGACTTGAAAAGGGCTGTTCAGTCATGATCCCCATGCAATCTGACAGAACCTGAGCTGCTTTGTAAAGAAGAATGGGGAAAAATTGCAGTCTCCAGTTGTGCAAAGCTGATAGACCTATCCACACAAACTCAAGGCTATAATTAGTGCCAAAGGTGCATCTACTAACTACTGATTTGAAGAGGTGAGTAAATGTAATCAATTTGCTTGAGTCTAATAATTGTAGTAAATTTAGACCAATTTGTAGAAATTTGCTTTCACTTTGATAAAAAAAGTCTTTTCTGTTCATCATTGTCAAAAAAGCCAAATTAAATCCACTGTGATTCAATGTTGTAAACAATAAAACATGAAAATTTCCAAGGGCAGGGATTATACTTTTTATAGGCACTGTAAGTAATAGATTGGCAGCACAGTGACACAGCCAGTATAGCCACTGCATTACATTGCCAGTAACCCTGAATCAATACAGACAGCAGAGATCTGGATGACCTTAATCTTGTGGTGGAACACAAGCAAGAGAGTGTCAGGGGATTTTATAGACATGAAACTTAGACTGCCTTTGTGATGTCATGATTGTAATTTTAATAATTCATCTTGAGGTTAATCACTACGTCACAGAGCCGTGCAGCACAGAACAGGCTCTTCAGCCCATCAACTTTATGCTGACTATCAGAAATAAATTTCACTAATACCATTTATTCTCCCAACATTTTCATTTACTGTCTGAAGATTCAACCACTCTCCTACACATTAGGATAGTGTACAGTGGACAAATAATGCCTGATTCTTATAACATAGGAGGAGAACAGATTAGAAAACTCTATACAGACATCACAGAAGGTCAGGATAGAATAGGACCCTGGAGCTTTGAGGTAGTAGCTCTATTAACATCAGTAGGCCCAGCCCCAAGACATTTAACTGTCAGGTGGTTCTGTTTGGCTTGTGACACATTTCAGAGAAGGGACTTGAGTTAATGCCAAGGGAAATTGTTTTGGTCTTCACGTTACTTGGAGGAAATGTTCACACATCCAGTAACAAATGTTGAATGAGCTGCTGGACAAAGTTGGATGAGCTAATGCAGACAATAGTCATTCAAAACTCTCAGAGTGTTTCTGAATAATATCACTATGGGATAGCACATGGAGAAAATGGAGATTAGAGAATGGTTATGGTGATAGTTTCTAAGGATGGCTCCTTATTGGACACGAAAACCAATGGGTCTTGGATTGAAAAATCAAGTTATTTGAGATAATTATAGCTTGATGGCTATATGTCCATTCCAAATCAGCTGGACATTAATAGTGAAGATTATGGTAAATTATGTCAGAGGTTGTGCTCAGGTCAAGAGTATATGGTTAGATAGTTTCCATCTTCATAGCAGACGATCGTTCGTTCATTATGTGCCATGTCATATGACATAGGCTATCATGGTCTTTCCATCACCATGATTGTTCTTGGCAAATTTTCCTACAGAACTGATTTGCCATTGTTTTCTTCTGGGCAGTGACTTTACAAGATGCGAGACCCCAGCCATTATCAATACTGTTCAGAGATTGTCTGCCTAGTGTCAGCAGTCGCATAACCAGGACGTGCTATGCACTAGCTGATCCACCACCACCACCACCATCCCACAGACTATACCTCCTGTATAATCAATAAATATTAGTTATACTTTTAAATCTGACAGAGAGAAATTGGTGGATACTGTGACAAAAGGAGGATCAAAAATGAGAATCCAGCTACAAGATATTGAGACAGTCAGAAACAGCAGAAAATTAGTGTGCATGATATAGGGCAGCAGACAAGGGAAAAACATGTTAGGGAGGGCAGATAGGACTTAAAGCCATAGGCTGTGAGGGTAATCAAAGGGAGAAAGGCAGCAATGGAAATGAAGTGAGTTAGTAAGCCAACATTTCTAGTAATCAGAAGGAATGGGAAAAGGCTATGAGCCATGCATGTGGGTGGTCCTGCATTACACAAAGTTAATGGAAAAAGAGGAGACACTGAGTGAAGATAAAGGAGCCAGGATTGGCACCTCAATCTTACTTTACCAGAGCTTGTATTTTGACAAATCAAATACTGTCTGTTTATCAAGGAAGCAAGAGTTTAGAAAACAAATTTGTCCCAAGTTTGAAATGTATGTCATCAGGAATAACAACCCAAAATCACAATCCCATTCTTTTCCCTAATGAATGCTCGAATATCACAGTCTGCAACATAATAGATTTCTAAGATCAGAGAGGTCTTTCAGATCTTTATGATGGCTCCTGGCCTTTGTTTAACTAATCTAAAGCTAACTGCGCATTTATGCTGCAGTATCTTCTCATTTGAAACATGTATCATACTTCAAAAATCCCCTCTTCCCTTTGAACGTGTAATGTTAATTCATCAATAGCTCCCTGAAGCAAAGCACTCTACAGTCAAGCAATATAAAGAAATTTTCTCATCCCCCTCTTAATGGACCAAAACTCACAAGTTATAGACTTGTGATGCTCTGCTTTATGCAGCTAATCAGGAAATCAGACTGTTTATGCACACATTTGCCTTGAGAAGGGCATAAATGTACCACTATGATAACAAGATGTATTCACTGGAGAAAGAAAGAATAAAAACTATAGTTGTTAAATGTGTCTGTTTTGAAAATTCTTGATGTTTCAGGGTAATATAAACCATATTTAAAGTCTTCATAGATTTTAGATATAGTTTAGGTGGAGGTGCTTAACTGTAATTATTGAGATAAATTTGAAGGTATTTTGGACCCTTTTTATTTAAAACATAGATTCAATTGGTTAAGTGCCATGTTAGGCACATCCCTCATATTTTTTCCAAAAATACTTTATTCAGGAATATTACAAAATAAAGTTATTTACATAGAAAAAAAATTCGTTAAATCTGAATCTTTATACAATAAATAAAGTATTTACAATAAATTATGCATTGACTCTCCTTTCCTATTCAAATTAAAGATGTTTACAATAAACCAGGGGTGTCAAACTCATTTTAGGTCACGGGCCGGATTGAGCAAAATGCAGCTTCATGCGGGCCGGATCAGTCGGACGCGTGCGAACGCAGCTTTTGTTGCCTCCGTTTTTTCAGCCTGCTCTCATGTGTCTCAGTCTCTGCTATAACTACAAAGTGTTTCACTTTACAAATTCCATTTCTTATGAAGAAGACTGCCGAATAAACACTAAAAACCCTGAAAACCTGGTACCTGAATAAACTCAGCATTAGCCATATCATATGCCATAGGCGCTTCGATTACTGGGGCCAGCTTTAATAGTAATTAGATATTATCTCGCGGGCCAAAGATAATTCCACCGTGGGCCGGATTTGGCCCGCGGGCCTTGAGTTTGACATATATGCAATAAACCATTCAAACCTTAGGCAAGGATTAAAGACTTATTTACAATAAAATAAAAATTATTAACAATAAACATCCAGGCGTTGACTCTCTTTCCTTTACCAAAGTTCCTTTACAGTCTATACATTTCCAGCCACTCCTGGGGCACCATGTTGACTCATCTATCCACACCGCTGATGAGGGGTATTCTTCTCCCTACCCAACCCCTCCCACTCCCACGGGTGATGAACCTTAAACTGTGGTCCTTCCCCAATGGGCCTTCGCGGTGGCTGCACCAAGCCTGAGTGCATCCCTCAGCACGTACTCCTGCAGGTGAGAATGTGCCAACCGGTAGCACTCAGCCACTGGCATCTCCATGTGCTGGTAGACCATGTGCCACTCTGGTTTCCCCTCTTAACACTAAAAGGTGGAAACCTCTGGAGGCCTTATGAATGGTCCAGTGATGTCATAGTCAATTGAATGACAGTGGTAAGGTGTAGTAGTGATGATGATGATGATGATGGCTGGTTCTTCACTTGCAAAGATCAGAAAAGGGTAAAATTCATCGTTATAGGACTTTTCTTCCTGCCTGCGCTGCGTAGGTTTATAGTGAGGATCGGTTCACATGGACTGATTCCACTTTTTAGGCAGTGGGACGTTCCACAATGGCACGGAAAGCTGCGATGACTGCGGCGATCGCAAGGCTGTAGGTTGAGTATCGGAGTTTTCCTTCTCCTTGACAGACTGTCAGGTAAAGCTAGCGAGTCCTATCTACCCGGGTTAGGAATTGGAGTTGTCCTTCTCCTAGGCTGGTTGCCAACCAACGGTGATGAGCCCAGCCTGCCCTCCCACCACCCAGCTATACCACTGGGCATTTAGTCATGCCATGTCATAACATACTCAATTAAGAATAGCGACGCCATGTGAAAGCATTGCTATGGGCACAGTGGTGTTTGTGAGGCCATATACAAATGACCTCCTGCAAGCCAAACAGTGACCCTGTGCCAATCGCTTACCTGGAAAGGAGAGGCTGTGAGAGACTCATCACTTTCCTTAAGTGAGCATGACGTCCAGCCCAGGACTCACCCATCCCCAAGGTGTAGTACAGGCTAACGTAAAGCAACCATGAAAATATTGCTGATTTTGCTTGGATCTCAAGTTGTGCTTGCTCACAAGTTTTGGGCCCGAAACATTGACATTTTCTCTTCCCATATCTGCTACTGGAAATGCTGAGATTTTCCAGCATTTCCAGTCTTTATTTTGGATTTAATTTGGATTCCACCAAGCACAGATCAGGTAATCAGTCTCAAATATGAGCCACGTCAATGTTTATTCTGCTTACTAATCACTTTAGTCAGTTTGTAGTCTCATTACTGCTTTTGCAAACATATGTATTATAAATCTTGCTTCTATCATTAATTATGAAATGATCTGTGAAGTAGCAGCAGAGATTTAATATAATATACACATTTAACAAGCTATGAAGTTTTTAAATATGGTTTAGATATGATAGGTGTTTCTTCATTGATTGACTTAGCAAATGGCAACTCTGGAGTTAATTAATAAAGGAAACACTATACTTTCTGCTGCCACAAACTGATAACAGTTCTTCATTTTTTGCTTTTGTGGATTTAAGTACTACTGTAGAGTTATCTGACATGAATCTGTGCATATATATGCGCTTTTTATTGAAAATGTAGATATTCAAGTGAAATAATATGCCTCAAGGTTAGCATGCTTTATCTCAATTTTCAAAGTCATATATTTTATTTCCAAATTAATTTGTTCCATCCATGCATTCACTTTTAGAAAATTAACTGAATTTGTTCCTTTGCAACGAGCAGAAAACCAAGAAATAAGAAACTTACATGTATTACCTTTGCAGTTATTGCTCCAGATTATATCTCAATGTTATTCATTCGGCACATTTGCTAAAGAAGGTTTTCTAACTTTTTCAAGGAATGGATACTGCAGTAAATGGTGAATGTGTATTGTCCATCCGGTCTGCACTTGAGAAGGTGAGTGATCTGCTATCAGTTGAATAGAGAAGTTACCTTTGAGGACTCTTTAAAGCTGTCCCCTTATCTTGTATTTGTAATGCTAACCCTGGGAAAAGACAATGACCATCTACCTTATCTGTGTCCCATTATGATTTTATAAACTTCTATGAGGTCACCTTTTATTCTCCTACACTCCAAGGAATAAAGTTCCAATGTGGCTATCCTCTCCCTATATCTCAGGCCCACTTGTCTGTGCAGCATCCCCATCAAACTCTTCTGTACCCTTTCCATCTTGACAATGTTGTTCCTATAAAGGAGAAAAAAAACTGTACACAATACTCCAAGTACAGTCTCAACAATGCCATTCACTGTATAAGTCCAACCCTGATTTGATTTTCCAAAAAGCATCACTTCACACTTATCCAAATTGAGATCCATTTACCATTCCACTCTCCCTATCCCTGATCAATATCTTACTGCAATTCATTTCAATATGCTTCACTACCAACTTTCCAAAGTAGCTAATTCTGCTATGAACATTCACATCCAAAACATTTACATAAATAATGAACAACAGAGGTCCCAACACTAATGCCTGGGACACCCCACCAGTCACAGGCCACCAGTTCAAGAATCACCTTTATCTTGTCTCTTGGAATTCCCTCCAGTATGTTTGCTACAACTAAAACCAGGCTTATCAACTTGCAGTTCCTTAGCCTGTCCTTTCTACCCTTCTTGAACAATAGAACAATATTAGTCACCTTCTGGTCATTTGAAACTTCACCAATGGCTAATGATAAAGTAAATATCTCTACAAGGGTCTCCATGACTTCTTCCCTGGCCTCCCATAAGGTCCAGAGGTTCACTTTGTCAGGGCCAGAGGATTTGCCCACCTTAATGCACTTCAAGGCTGTAAATACCTCCTTCCTCATCATATGCATATGTTCCAGAACCTCACTACTCATTTCCTTCTGTTCTTTGGCATCCATGATATTTTCCTTAGTAAACAAAAAGGAGGCTTAGACATTAGAAATCTCAGCCATGTGCAATGGGATACAGAAGCTCAGATATCACTAGCTATATAATTGATACAGCTAAGTTTCAGATCAACAGTTAACCACTCGAGGATTGACTATGTGAGACCAGTCAATGAAGGTAAAGGGGAGGCCACTAGTCACTCTGGTCAGATGAAGTTTGTCATTTGTGTGAAACAATTATTATTTCAATTTTCTAGTTAATATTGAAATTTTCTTTTGCTTAATGTGGACAGTTTCAATTTGATTGGATTTTGAATTAATAATTATTAGCAAATCTCGCCTCTAAACTTACAAAAGATTAATGAAGCAGCTGAGATATCTCGGCACTGAATACAGCTTTGAAGAAATCCAGCAGTGATGTTCAGTGGCTGGGATAATTGGCATCCAACAACCCCAAGCATTTTCTTTTGTACTAGGTATGATTCCAACCAGTGGATAGTTTCTGCTTTGATCTCCATTGATTTCAGTTTTAATTAAGGTCCCTTGATTCAAGAGCAGTTACTTTCACCTCATCATGGGAAAACCACACTTTTGCTCAATTTTTTAATCATGTGATAAGGTGAATGGTCCAACTGAGTACTAAAGAGCAGCATGATGAGAACGGAAAGCATCCTGGGATGGGATTATTTTATTAGATTAAGGACAGGATGTACCTGGACAATTTTATACACAGTTGGATGGACTGTTACAGTTTGGCTCAAAGAGCAGTTGTTTCTGGAGCACGTCACTGGCTTTACTGCTAGAATCTCACTGCATGCCAATGTGTTCACTGTTCTAAAGCAACTTGATATCATCTAAGTTGCTGGGATCCTCAGAAAAAAAAGCCAATACATTTTTTGCAAGAGCACTGGGCCGTCAATTTAGAGTCAGAGAAGAAAATAGTAATAAAGAAGCCAAGAGTGTGGGAGGATTTGAAAGGAAGGATGTTCAAATCAACTAAGTGCAAGCCGATGTTGGTCAGTTCACACAAGGGAAATAGTGGAAGGAACACAGTGAGATAAATCACGAATTGTGGGAATTTGCTGAAAGATTTTACAGATAAGACCAAAGAGAAGGTATCAGTTTAGCCATCACTACAGATAACAAAGGGATAGATGAGGGTTTGAGATGAAGCAAATGTAACTGAGTTAGATTATTGAAGTGGAAAACAGAGGTTAATATGTACACATGGAAGATTATTACTGTAAATTGGTGCTTGGAAGTAGGTACAGAGGAGATGTTAGGGCAAGTTTTTTTATGCAGAGGGTGGTGAGTGCGTGGAATGGGCTGCCGGCGACGGTGGTGGAAGTGGATACAATAGGGTTTTTTAAGAGACTCCTGGACAGGTAAATGGAGCTTAGAAAAATAGAGGGCTATGGATAACCCTAGGTAATTTCTAAAGTAAATACATGTTTGGTAGAGCATCATGGGACAAAGGGCTTATATTGTGCTGTAGGTTTTCTATGTTTCTACGTAAATAGGTAAAATGTCCGATTACCAAATGTGCAATGAGAAAGATCGTTTTGCATGACTTCCACACAGATCATTTCATCACAGCATTGCATTGGGGTAACACCAGGGAACAATAACAGGATGCAGAGTAAAGTATTACAGAGAAAGTGCAGTGTGGGCAGACAGAAAGTACAAGGCCATAACAAAGATGATTAAAAGTTCATCTTATCATATTAGGGGACAAATGGGGTAGAAGTAGCAGGTACCTGCTTTCTCAATCATCTGCCTGAAAACAGAGAAGAGAAGAAAGAATTGTGCAGGATGGGTGGAGTTGCTAATTATGATGGCTGCTTTACCAAGGCTGTGAGAAGTGTAAGCAGTCTACGGAGTGGATGCTGGTTTCCATGATGTGCTGATATGTGCCCACGGCCCACTGCAGGTTCTTTGCTGTCTCGGGCAGGACAGTTCGTACACCAAGCTGTGAAGCATCAGGATAGGTTGCCTCCTTTGGTGCAGCTATATGTATTAGTGAGCGTCAAATGGAGCATGCTAAATTTCTTTAGACTCCTGAGAAAGTAGAAGTATCGGTATGCTTTCTTGGCCATGGTGTGTATGTGATTGAACCAGGATAGGCGATGGATCATGTTCACTCCTGCAAATTTAAAGCTCTCAACCTTCTGTTTTACTGGCCCTGACATCTTCTTTCCTCTTTAACCACAGAGGGATCAAGAGGAAGGTAGATGTCAGCTCCAGAAAAAAAAATAAGCAGGAGCAAGGTAATAGATATGATAGGACTCACAGTTCGAAGACTGTGTATTTTAATGCTTGGAATATTATGTGTAAGGGTGATGAACTTAGATCATTGCTCAGTATATGGATCGATGATGTTGTGGCCATTACAGAAACTTGATTAAGAGAGGCACAAGAATGGGTACTTGATGCCCCAGGGTTTCAAAAATATAAGAGGGATCTAAAAAGGTGGGAGAGTTACACTACTAATGAGGGAACAATATCACACCTGCACTCAGTGGGGTCATAATGGAAGGCTCATCTATATGGGTGGAAATTAACAATAGAAAGGGTGCAATCACTGTGATGGGTTTATATTACAAGCAGGACATTGAGGAATAGATATGCAGGCTGATTAAGTAAAAATGTATAAACAATAGGGCTGTTGCCATGTAGGATTTCAACGTCCCTCATGCAAACCGGAACCTTCTTAGTATAAGTGGTTTAGATGGGACAGACATTGTTAGGTGTATCTGGGAGGGTTTCTTAACTCAATATGTAAATAATGCAACAAGAGGAGGGGACTGTACTGGATCTAGTGTTGTGTAATTGACCTGGCCAGGTGAACGACCTTTCAGTAGGTGAGAAATTCATGTACAGTGACCACAACTCCTTAAGTTTTAAGATAGCTATAGATAAGGATTACACTATTGTCTTTTGACATTTTGATTGCTATTGTGTTGTCTTTTATGGTGTTAACCTGTGTTTTATGCTTGGCACCAAACCACAATCAATTCTGGTATGTTTTACATACTGGCAATAATGTGATCCTGATTCTGATCTGGACCTTGCAAGAGTGTTAAACTGGACAGGGCAAATCATGAGAGCATTAGATAGGAACTAGGGAGAGTTAATAGGAACATTTGTTTTGGGCAAGTCCACGGTTGATATGTGGAAGTTGTTTAAAGACCAACTGCACAGAATACAGGACAGGTACGTTCTCATCAGAAGGAAGGGCAACAATGGCAAGGTCAGAGAATCTTCAATGTTGAGGGAAATGATGAATTTAGTCAAGAATAAAAAGGAAAAGTGTGGAAGCTTAGGAAGTTAGAATTGAACAGAGTCCTGAAGGATTCTAAAGAAGCCAGAAAAGAACTCAAAAAGGGAATTAGAAAAGTTAGGAGTGCCCGTGAAAAGTCCCATACAAGTACAATTAAAGTGAATCACAAATAATTCAACATATACATCGGAAACAATAGGATAACTATGGAGAAGGTGGGACCACTCAAGGATGAAGGGGGTCCATTGCTAGAATGTGAAGGTTGTGAGTGAGATCCTTAATGAGCACTTTACATCAGTATTTACCAAGGAAAAGGATTTGAAGGTTAGGGAATCTGTGCCAATGTATTAATATGTTGGGGCATTTTGAAGTAAAGGAGGAGGTAGTGTTGGGTATCTTAAAGAGCATTAAGGTGGATAAGTCCCCAGGGTGGAAGGGACATACCCCAGGTTATTGAGAGAGGTAAATGGAAAGATTGTTGTGGCCTTGACCAATATCTTTGTGTCCTCTTAACCACAAGTGACATCCCAGATGACTGGCAAGTAGCTAATGTTGTTCCATTATTCAAGGAGGGAATGTGGAAATCAGTGGTCAGGAAGATACTAGAGAGAATTCTTAGGAGTAGGATTTATGAAAATCTGGGAAACTGTGGCCTAATTAGGAAGTGACAGCATGACATTGTATGAAACAACTCATGTCTTACTAACTTGATTAGGTTTTTTGACAAGGTGACAAAGGCAATTGATGAAGGTAGACTTTAGTAAGGTGTTTAACAAGGTCACTCATGGGAGGCTCATCCAGAAGATGAAAATTCATGGAACAATGGTGATATGGCTGTTTGAATTCAGAACTGGCTTGCCCATATAATGCAGAGAATGGTGGTCGAAGGGACTTATTCCACCTTGAGATCTATGATTAATGATGTTTTGCAGGGATCTGTACTGGGACATCTGATGTTCATGTTGTATGTAAATGTCCTGGGTGAAAATGTACTGTAGGTAAATGGTTTAGTATGTTTGCAAATGATACAAAGATTGGTGGTGTTGTGGATAGAGTAGAAGACTGGCAAAGAATATAGCGAGGTATAACTCAGTTGCAGATATGGGTGGAGAGATGGCAGACGGAGTTTAACCCAGTCAAATTTGAAGTGTTGCACCTTCGGAGGCTAAATGTAAAGAGATTGCTAAGAGCAAGATCATTAACAATGTTGATGAGCAAAGGGATCTTGGAGTCCAAGTCCATAGCTCCATGAAATTGGCTATGCAATTTGATAGGAAAGTTAAAAAGACATTTGGTATCTATTAGTTGAGGCATTGAGTTCAAAGTTCCTGAAGTTATGTCACACCTTTATAAAACTCCAGTGAGGCCGCATCTGGAGTTCCACATACGGTTCGTATAAAATTTTATTCACCCACTACGGGAAGGATGTCAAGGCTTTGGAGAGGATGCTGCCTGGATTAGAAGGCATGTGCCATAACAAGAGGCTAGACAAACTTTGGTTGTTTCCACTGGAGGGGTGGAGGCTGAAGTGAGATCTGATAGAGATTTATAATATTATAGGAGGTAGAGACAGACTAGACAAGCATGGATTTCCCAGGGTTGAAATGCCCAACACCAGAGAGCAAAGGCAGAGGGGGTAATATCAAAGGAGATGTGTGAAACAAGTTTTTTTTACAAAGAGTTTCAGGTGCCTGGAATGCACTGCCTGAGCTGGCGGTAGAGGCAGATACATTGGGGACCTCTAAGAGATATTTAGATAGGCACATAAATGTGGGGAGAATGGAGGGATATGTACATTGTGTAGGCATAAGGGATTAGTTTAGTTGACCATTTCATTTATTTGGTTCATCACAACATTGTGGACCGACGGGCCTGTTCGTGTTCTATGTTCTCGGCACCACTAATATGAACAGGAGTGTGTGCTTAGAACTGACATGAAGGGCTGAATTTTCAGACATTACATACTTTAAATATTGGCATAATTTTAGAGATGGGTGGAGTTGTTGGTACTCAGTTCTTGCAATACAAGAGAATGCCTTGCTTCTGTAGAGACTGTACAGCAAAATATAACAGTTGCTTGGAAAAGCCATTGGCCTGCGGCAAATATGGCATGAGATAACCCTCACTGGTAAAATTAATGCAGGATTCTTCGCAGAAAGGCTCAGTCCTGAAGAGTAACAGAAAAGGTGATCGATGAAAGAATAACAGAAGTTGGAGGATAAAGAAAGATTTTATCTGCTGAGGGAGTCAAGGAGAAAGTTCTGACAATAATAGAAGATAGGAAAAAGGAATGAATAATTACAGAAGTATCAGAGAGAAATATATGGAGGATACTGATATCAATCAAAGGAATAAAGAGTATATTCCTTGGAGCATTTTTATTCCATTCACAAGTTGCCATGGCAATACATTAAAAAAAATCTTGGCCTGAATGCCTGAAGAAGGCCAGCCTCATAATCCTAAGGAAAGTCATTAATCACTCCAAATCCATGAGATAGACTTTTTGCACTTTTTCAAGTTCAAGTTTAATTGTCATTCAACCACATGAGAATACTGGCGAATATGGCCAAATGAAACAGCATTACTCCAAGGCACAAGGCACATATAACATCTATATGACAGCAAGCACATCTAAGATATCAAGAAAATACGGTCTCACAAACAAAATATAGTCCAAGGCCCTGAGTCCATGCACATTGTGGCAGTCTGTAATTGAACACAATATGGCTTGTCTTCTGGCTAATAAATACAGGGGACAGCACTGATTCCAGCTTGGATGCCACACCACACTGCCCCCTGGAGTGCACCTACTCAGACACCTCTCTCCTGGGTGGCTGTAAACAGAATTGTGACCATCATTTTGAAAAACTGGTATAATAATAATAAGCTTAATAAGCTGGTAAGGAAGGCGGGCTCTGTCGTGGGCAAAGTACTGGAGAGTTTAACATCGGTAGCTGAGCGAAGGGCGCTGAGTAGGCTACGGTCAATTATGGAAAATTCTGAACATCCTCTACATAGCACCATCCATCCAGAGACAGAGAAGCAGTTTCAGCGACAGGTTACTATCGATGCAATGCTCCTCAGACAGGATGAAAAGGTCAATACTCCCCAATGCCATTAGGCTTTACAATTCAACCGCCAGGACTTAAGAACTTTTTAAAAGCTATTATTAATGTTTTTTGAGATAGTGATTTAGATGCATATCATATTTTTTACTGAGTTAAGTATTGTATGTAATTAGTTTTGCTACAACAAGTGTATGGGACATTGGAAAAAAGTTGAATTTCCCCATGAGGATGAATAAAGTATCTATCTATCTATCTATCTAAAAAAAACAGCGTTAATTACAGACCTGGGACTTCGGTAGAAACACTAAAGCTTCACTATAGATAATCGCATTCATAGTCAGAGTTTTTGTGCACTGACTAATCTGCCAGGCATTCATTATTTTGCAAATAGATGCACAACATGAGTTCAAACAGGTTGAAACTAATTACATGAATGAACAACATCATTGGAACATCTCCTGGAACGTGAATGTGACAAGCTGCAGACCATCAGTCACAAGTTCATGGGTGAAATCATTAAGGCTACTTGGATATTAAAATAATGAATTACCATGAAGATAATACTTCAGTCATACCCGTTTTCTGCACTTCAAGATTTATTATCAACAATAAATCAAAATATCAATGCAAATTGAAGCACATTAACATTTGTTTGTAATCTATTGAACTAAACTTTATATCCCAAATTAGATTTGAGTAAGAGTAAAATATACTCATTGCACAGAGCACACTGCAGAGAGTCTTGACTGATTGCATTGTGGCCTGGTATGGAAACACCAAAGCCAAAACAGGGAAAAGCCTACAAGAAGTGGTGAATGCAGTCCAGTTCATCATATGCAAAACCCTCCCCACCATTGACCATACTTAAAAGGAACGTTGCCACAAAAAAGCAGGATCCGTCATCCTGGATCCCTAACATCCGGGCCATGCCCTCGTCGCGCTGCTGCCATCTGGAATGTGGTGCAGCTGCCCTAAGTCCCACACCACTAGGTTCAGGAACAGTTATTACTCTTCAACCATCAAGCTCCTAAACCAGCATGGATAGTTTCACTCACCTGGACTCCAAACTGATTCCACAACCTACGGACTTTATTTCAAGGGCTCAAAAACTCATGCTCTCAGTATTATTGGTTGATTTATTTATTATGATGTTTATTTTGTATTTGTTGTGACTGTGATAAAAGTCACCAGAGAGACACTAAAGTTGGTAATATAGAATTCCTTTTTTTGCACAACGAGCTGGCATCATTCTGCAGACCCTATCGACAGAGGCTTACAATCCAACAGTACATCACATTTTTATACCCTTAAGATTGAAAGTAACAGAAGGTGATTCAATACAATTTCAATCGTTACAATGACATTGTTTACTTCAACTCTTTGGTTTGACATATGGTTCCTTTCAGAGACATAGTGGAAGCATATTGCAATTAATCAGATACTTTTGTATCTGATTAGGTCCAATTTTGTATCTGAAAAGGTCCAAGCACTTCTGGGAGAAACTAATAAATATAAATATTCTAAACCTTTTTGATGACAGAAAGCCAGACACCCACAATTAATGTTGTCAGGCTGTCTCTAAGTATACAAATATGGTAAATATACAAAAACTATTGATTGCCTATACCTGTGACCATTGTTGATATGTTAAGTGACAACATTAGTCTGGTCAACCAGCTTGCGCTCAAGTCACAATGGTGCAAATAACTGAGCCATGTTATCTGGTTCAATGCAAGCCAATTAACACACACTGTGCTCTTTGCATATGCAATTTCTTAGTCTGTGCAGCAGCCAGTGCTTAAACTTTTATTTACTCTTTGCTATTTGCTATTTACAAAAAAAACCTGAAAGTTAATTGCAAGCTTCCTGAACTTATTTTCATTAACAATAAGAACTGAAGCCAGGTTCTTACTTGAAATAATATCTGCAATATGCACTCAACTCCAGAATAATCCCTTAACATCCCCTCCTCTTGGCCCCTGGACAGAAATCTGTCCCAAGGAGGTCAAATTTTAAGAAGCATCTGATTAATTTGGGTAGCAAAAATGCCCTTCACTTCAGATCTTTCGTCCAATTACTAATCTATGTGTATCTACACTGATATTATTTAACATCCTTAATTAGCTATCTATGAGACTGCACAGACTGACATTCAAGGGTGTCAGGGAAGAGGAATATACGCAGTCACAATTATATCAGAGAAAGTACTCAGGAAGCTGAATAGTCTAAGGGTAGATAAATCTCCTGGACCAGATGGAACGCACCCTCGTGTTCTGAAGGAAGTAGCTGTGGAGATTGCGGAGGCATTAGCAATGATCTTTCAAAAGTCGATAGATTCTGGCTTGGTTCCGGAGGACTGGAAGATTGCAAATGTCACTCTGCTATTTAAGAAAGGGTCAAGGAAGCAAAAAGAAGATTATAGATCTGTTAGCTTGACATCGGTGGTTGGGAAGTTGTTGGAGTCAATTGTCAAGGATGAGGTTACGGAGTATCTGGAGGCATATGACAAGATAGGCAGAACTCAGCATGGTTTCCTTAAAGGAAAATCCTGCCAGACAAAGCTAGTGCAATTTTTTGAGGAAATTACAAATAGGCTAGACAAGGGAGATGTAATGGATGTTGTGTATTTGGATTTTCAGAAAGCCTTTGACAAGGTGCCACATATGAGGCTGCTAAACAAGATAAGAGCCCATGGAATTATGGGAAAGTTACATACGTGGATAGAGCGTTGGTTGATTGGCAGGAAGCAGAGAGTGGGAATAAAGGGATCCCATTCTGGCTGGCTGCCGGTTACCAGTGGAGTTCCACAGGGGTCCGTGTTGGGGCTGCTTCTTTTTACATTGTATAAAAAATGATTTGGATTATGGAATAGATGGCTTTGTGGCTAAGTTTGCTGATGATACTAAGATAGGTGGAGGGGCCAGTAGTGCTGAGGAAATAGAGAGTCTGCAGAGAGTCTTGGATAGATTGGGGGAATAGGCAAAGAAATGGCAAATGAATTACAATGTCAGAAAGTGTACGGTCATGCACTTTGGTAGAAGAAATAAACGGGAAGACTATTATTTAAATGGGGAGAGCATTCAAAGTTCTGAGATGCAATGGAACTTGGGAGTCCTTGTGCAGGATACCCTTAAGGTCAACCTCCAGGTTGAGTCGGTGGTGAAGAAGGTGAATGCAATGTTGGCATTCATTTCTAGAGGAATAGAGTATAGGAGCAGGGATGTGACATTGAGGCTCTATAAGGCACTGGTAAGACCTCACTTGGAATACTGTGTGCAGTTTTGGGCTCCTTATTTAAGAAAGGATGTGCTGACATTGGAGAGGGTTCAGAGAAGATTCACTGGAATGATTCCGGGAATGAGAGGGTTAACATATGAGGAATGTTTGACCGCTCTTGGACTGTACTCCTTGGAGTTTAGAAGAATGAGGGGAGACCTTGTAGAAACATTTTGAATGTTGAAAGGCATGGACAGAGTGGATGTGGCAAAGTTGTTTCCCATGGTGGGGGAGTCTAGTACGAGAGGACATGACTTGAGGATTGCAGGGCGCCCATTCAGAACAGAGATGCGAAAACATTTTTTCAGCCAGAGGGTGGTGAATCTATGGAATTTTCGTCATGGGCAGCAGTGGAGGCCAAGTCATTGGGTGTATTTAAGGCAGAGATTGATAGGTATCTGAGTAGTCAGGGCATCAAAGGTTATGGTGAGAAGGCGGGGGAATGGGACTAAAGGGGAGATTGGATCAGCTCATGATGAAATGGCAGAGCAGACTCGATGGGTCGAATGGCCGACTTCTGCTCCTTTGTCTTATGGTCTTATATGGCAATGAAACATTCCAGAAATTTGATCATATCCTCTTTGTCCCTTTAACCTCTGATTGCTAAAGCTATCATTAATAACTGTCAGTAGTTACTCTGTGGGCTGTGTCACAGCAAGGTAACCTTATTTGAAGTTCATAGGCAATAGTTCCCGTTCCATATCATGACAGAATATTGATCTTGACAACCAGTCCTATTGATTGATCTACAGGAAGGTTTGGGATGGTCTTGGTTCATATTGCTGCGAGGACCTTGCCCCAGTGGCACCCCCTCTTGGACTGTTTTTTCAGTCACTGGTTCAACCACTAACTAGGCCCAGCTTATTTGTGTTTACTTCCCACTCAGCTGGGGTGGCTGCCTTCTGACGCCATGTGTAATTTCTTCTCTCTTTCTCGGACTGCCTTGCCATCAAAGTTGTGAAACTTGATGGCTCTGTCTTAACTCAGATCCCTTCCCATCTATTTTTCCAGTATCTTTCTCTTCTGATCTATTTAATTAATCATTTGCCTCCAAGTACTAGACTTCATTGCAAAGAATAGTTACTGTTATACATTAACCTTTATTCACAATTTGCTGACATGCTCTCTCTCTGCCTTCTGCATTTGTGTTTCCATTCACTTTCACCCGTGGGTCTATTTCCATCATCTGCGGTCTGAGGTGAAGCAGCAGGCAGGTGATCATCACTTAGATTCTTCGTGTTGATACTGTTCATGGGTGGTCTTGATCCCTTGTTCAGTCTGTGAGGGCGTCGAGCGAGTGAGTCATATGGTTTAACCAGAGTCCAGTGTTTCCACTGGCTGCTTCATCACGTCTGTACACAAACACAAGTGTCACTTGTCAGAAGCACCACCTGTGGTCCTAGCCACCTGGGACCGAACCTTGCCTTTTCAGGCAGCTCGCTTATCACGACTCTGTCTCCCAGTTGTGGCAGGATTATTTTGTCTCCCTTGGGCTCTCTCTGATTAGCAGTGTGTTGCTGCTGTTTGTTCGGTCCCTCAACACTTTAAGCTGATTACATACTGGGTCATTTTATCCTTATAAGCAGGTTCACTGCAATCTGCTTTCACCCCATAAGGGAGCCAATTTGCTTGCTCCATCAGTAGTTCACAGGGACTCAGACCCAGGGTGAAATTGGGAGGCTCACAATTTCACCAGGATTCCTATGTAAAGCAGTTCTGATTGTTCGGTTCATCCTTTCTAACATTCCTGAGCCCTAAGGGTGGTGGGGTCATTGTGAAATCCCTAACAACTTAAACATTTCCTTCATCACGTTCCCTGTGAAATGTGCTCCCTGACCTGTGTCCACCTAGGCTGGGGTTCTCCACTTTGGGAGAGTTTTCTGAGCTAAAATCCCTGCCACTATGCAAGCTACTATGGGAAAGCCACTGCCAGCGGGTGATGTAATCCATGATTAGCAGACAGTAGCTTTTCCCTGTGAAGTCCATCTGAATTTTCCTAGGCCCCCTTAGCCATGGCTGGTTTCCCAACCGCACCTTTATAATGTTACCAGGGTTATGCTGGGCATAAATGACTACAGACTAATTGGCCTCACATCTCACATGATGAAGATGCTGGAGAGCCTGGTCCTGACTTACATTGGACCGTAGGTGAGATCTTCATTGGACTCTCTACAGTTTCCCTACCAACCTCATGTGGGGATCGATGTTGCCATCATCTATCTGTTGTATCAAACTCACTCCCACCTGAATGATGCTGGTGGCATTGTGAGAATCACATTTTTTTGATTTCTCTAGTACCTTCAATACAATCTAACCACTTCTTCTGAGTGAGAAGCTACAAAGGATGGGTGTAGACAAGTCGACTATCTCCAGGATCACTGACTACCTGAGACAGATAGACTCCACTTTGTACAAATGAGATGGTGGTGAGTGGCACTGGAGTGCCACAAGGGACTGTCCTGTCTACGTTTCTTTTCACACTGTGCACCTCAGGCTTTCAGTACAAATCTGAGTCTTGTCACCCTCAGAAATTCTCAGATGACTCTGTGGTGGTTGGGTGTATCAGAGATGGGCAGGAGTGGGAGTACAGAGCACATTTGTGGAGTGGGGCAGGAGGAATCATGGGCCCCTGAATGTGGCCAAAATCAGGGTGATGGTGATTGATTTTAGAAGGAAGAGGACTGTGACAAGTCTGGGAGAAGACATTGAGGTAGCGGACGAGTACAAATACTTGGGTGTTCATCTCCACAACAGACTTAACTGGAAAGCCAACACCAATGCTGTTTTCAAGAAGGGCATGAGCAGACTCTATTTTCTAAGGAAGCTGAGATACTTCAATGTGTGGAGCAGGATGTTGTAGAGCTTTTGCCAGTCTGTTGTAGCAAGTGCAGTCTTCTTTGCTGCTTTGCAGGGTGCAGCGTCAGTGCTGGTGATGCAAAAGGACTTAATAAATTCATCAAAAAGGCTGGATCTGTTCTTGGTTACAACCCAGACTCTTTCGTGTTAGTGGTGGAGAGGAGGTCACTAAACAAACTGTTATCCATTATGGCCTGTCTGTGACCTACTGAAGCGGAGCGAGCACCCTTTCAAACAGGCACATTCAGCTTCGTTGTCACAAGGATCGCTACAGAAAATCTTTCCTACCAAAATACAATAAGCATATGCAACAGCTCATCTCTGTGAGACAGGAGAGCACACATCAGAACACACGTCTCTGCTTTATTATTTTGCACATTATTATTTCACATTTTTGCACATTGGTACATTATTATTGTGTATATTATTATTAAAGTCTGCACACTGCTAACTGTGTTTTTAAATGCTGCTGCTGTAACAAAAGAATTTCCCACTCGGGATCAATGAAGTACTTATTATTAAATCAAATGATACAAAAGCAACAGAATTTCCAGTCCTGCCAGAGGGTCATGGTCATGCTGTGCAGCTTCCCCAAAACATGACCCCATTATATAATTTCAGTAGTATCTGCTTAATACATGGTGTGGCTACAGCGGCTCCCCATGGGTCCAGCTCCCAGATGGTCTTCTTTGCTCCCTCTCTCCTCCATTTCTCCTTCTCCTCTGTCTCCACTTCTTCATATCATTTTACTAAACTGGCTCCAATAGTTCTTTCCTGAGCACTTGCAACTTCAGTTGCTTCTTGTTCTTCAGCTGCCGTTTTTGCCCACTCTTCCCCTTTCTGGTGAGCCTTTACTTTAATGACTGCAACCTCTGCTGGCAGCAGTTGCCTGTGCTGAATACCTGCCCCAGCTGAGGTTACTAATCCTTGTTGTGCCCATGCCATCAGGTAATCATGCACCACCTCAAATGTCCTCTGCTTCCCCTTCCAGAGATGTTTCCCTCACAATGAAATCTTCCTCCTGCTCCTCAGACAGGATGAAGAGGTCAATACTCCCCAATGCCATTAGGCTTTACAATTCAACTGCCAGGACTTAAGAACTTTTTAAAGCTATTATTAATGCTTTTTGAGATAGTGATTTAGATGCATATCATATTTTTTACTGAGTTAAGTATTGTATGTAATTAGTTTTGCTACAACAAGTGTATGGGACATTGGAAAAAAAGTTGAATTTCCCCATGGGGATGAATAAAGTATCTATCTATCTATCTATCTATCTATCTAATTCCATTTGGCACTCATGTGCCTCGCCCTCTGTTAGGGTGGTGCTTGTGGGTTTCATTCCAGAGTCCTTTACAAGTCAGTGACTTGTCTTTAGGGAAGAGAGCTGCCTCCTAAGTTGCCTTTCTGCTGTAGTGACTATTCTCAGCCTCACTGTGTTCAGGAGCTCTACAGTGGTACAGGGTGTGTATAGAATGTGTTGCCCCATCATCACAACAGTTTTGATAACATACACTGCCTGTACTGCACAGTCTAATGCTGCTACACAGTGGGGAAGTCCTGCTACAACAGGTGCCTGCTTTGTTGAATAATATGCCACTGGTCTTCTTGTGTCTCCCTAGCAGACGTGCAGACACCAGGGCTTTCTTGATACTTGTAAAGGCTTTTTCATCATCTGGCCCCCATTTTAATTCCTCCAGAGGCAGCTTCCCTCCTTTGATTAAGGCGTGTATCGGAGCCACGAGTGCTGAGAACCCAGGTATGAAATTACAGCAGGAATTGAAAGGACCCATTATCTTCATCATTCCCTTTACATGCAGATGATTGCAGAATGTCTGTCATCTGACATGCCTTTCCTCTCCTGTGAAATTGTGTATCCCAGGTACTCTATAGTTTGTTTCCCTATCTTGTATGTGTGAGTCTTGTGTGAGTTAATTTTAAATCCCTTGTCCTTCAGTATTTCTAAAACACTGGCTACCTCCCTTAAGTGACCCATTTCATCCTCTGAGGCAATTAGTAGATCATCTACATATTGCAAAATGCTTGCGTGCTCGGGTGTTAAATTGAACTTTTCCAAAGTCTGTGCCGTGACCTTTTGAAAAAATGATTGGGCTGTTGTGGAATCGGTGGGGAAGTCTGGTCGATGTATACTGATGCCCACCCCGAGGAAGGGCAAATCAGTCTTGGGACTCAGTCGCTAATAGGAGCCCCCAAAGTCCATTAGCAATTTCCTGGACTGAGAAAATTTTATGTCTGGAGACAAGCCTTTCAGGATTGTGACAGGACTGGCCACAATGGGATGCCATCTTATATGGTCTTATTGAGGGTAGTATCGTGTATTATTAACTGATATGATCTATCTGGTTACTTTACTCGCTCCTGTATATAGGTGCGTTAATGGTTGACAAGGTGTCTCGGTACTCCCTATTGTTTTAGTTCCTTCACTATAATCTGGATAACCGTTAGAGCAGCAGCTTTGATGGGACACTGCTTATGGGGTTTATGCAGAGCCTCCTCTATTTTAACGGTTTATCTTCACCTGACGACAATCTGCTTGTGTCCAGCCCACACCTCAGGCAACTGCTGGTAAAGTAACTAACAGTCACCAACCTGGCTGCTTTCCCTGATGATTAGAGTGGCTGTGGCTATGCTAGCTAGTTTGTGTGCTCTATAGGCTTTATGTATACAGTGCCCTTGACTTATCCATGTTATTTCTCCCTTTCCAGAGTCTACAACAACCCCTGCCATCTCCCAGTATGTCTATTCCAATGATAATACCCTCGTTATTTGGACAGAACCTCAAACATTGGAGTTGATAGGGCACTTCTGAAGCTCCAAACACTATTCAGAGAAACTAATTAATAGAAATATTCTAAAACATTTTAACAACACGGAGCCAGACACCCAAAAATAATGTTGTCAGTGCTGTCTCTCTGAGTACACAAATATGCTAAGTACACAAGATCTATTGATTGTCTGTGAACTGTGAACAGATTTGATATCTCAAGTGACAACATCCATCTGGTCTGCCAGTTTGCACTCAAGTCACAATGGTGTAAGTAACTGCCATATTACCTGGTTTGATGCAAGTCAATTTACACAACCCCATTGTCTTAACACGAACTAGATATAATAATTCAAACAAGAGGACATGAGTTGAGAGTTAAGGGGCAAAAGTTTAGGGGTAACAGGAGGGGGAACTTCTTTACTCAGAGAGTGGTAGCTGTGTGGAATGAGCTTCCAGTAGAAGTGGTAGAGGCAGGTTCGATATTGTCATTTAAAAAGATTGGATAGGTATATGGACAAGAAAGAAATGGAGGATTATGGGCTGAGTGCAGGTCGGTGGGCTACGTGAGAGTAAGTGTTCAGCACTGACTAGAAGGGCTGAGATGGCCTGTTTCCGTGCTGTAATTGTTATATGTTATATGGTTATAACTAGAAAAAATCTACAGAAGCTAGAAATGTAAGCAAAACACACAAAATGCAGGAGGAACAATGAAGGGTCTCAGCTTGAAATGTCACCTGAACTCTTTTCCATAGATGCTTCCTGGCCTGCTCAGTTCCTCCAGATTTTGTGCCGATTGTCCTAATGTTTGACAATCCCATTGCATATGCAATCCCAAAGTCTGTGGAATAGACTATGCTATAAATTCAATTTAATGCTTGCAATTTGCAAAAAAAAACTTAAGGCCTATTACAAACTTCCTTAACTTATTTATGTTTACAATAAGAAATAAACCTGATTCTTGTTTGAATTAATATCTGCTATAGTCACATAACTTAAGAATATTCTCTAACATTATTTGCACAGTTTATTTTCTTTTGCACGTCAGCCATCCATCAGTCTTTGTTTGTGTGTAGTTTCTCATTGATGTTATTTGTATTTCTTTGTTCTATTGTAAATGCCTGTATGAAAATGAATTTCAGGGTAGTATATGATGACATAATAAGTGTACTTTGAACTTTGGATGTTGAATTGTGTTTTATGAAGTTGAGCGGTCTTACATGATGCACAAATATTAACACAAAGCACTTGGGGCAAAATGGCTTTTCCTTGTGTTGTATGCAATTCTATCATAAAATGAGTGAACAAGAACAACCATTGCATTTTTGCTCCAAGTTGAAACTTTTCAGAAGGCTGTCCCTTTACAATTAACTCCACTAGAAAGATAGTACCCAACTATCCAACAGGTTCACCTTTTTGCTACTGACATCTACATTGACCTTAAGGATACCTCATAGACACATGGGAAAGGACCCAAGAGAAGTGGCAACTAGTTTCTCCATTGGATGGATGGAAAGAGAGAGCGTCTTCCTCTCCCTCTACAATGATTCCAGAAAATTACTTGCTCACAGCACCAGCAACTCCAAACTTCTCAATATGTAAATATTTAGTTAACTTTCCCTCACGTAGTATTGCAAAATTGAATCTTCCTGGGGAGAAAGCCTTAGGAAAGAGAAAGCTACCATCACTGTAAGCTTTTGTTGGTGCTAGTTTGAATGAATATTTATTTAGCAGGGAGTAAAGGAGCAACTGAGGCATGATGTCAACTGTACTAGCTGATGAAACAGTCAAATTTAGATGCTGTGCCTGAAACAAAATACAAAATGCCTGGTTTGATTTCTCTCAATTGAGTGGACACATAGGCACGAACAGAAAATCAGTGAGCTGTCAGATTCAGCTGAGATAGTACAATAAATCAAAGCACCCAAACCACTGGATTTCCAGGTGAAGTCTTCCTGCTTAAAGACTGGAAACAGAGGAGGAAAGGGTTTCCACTTCATTTTAAGGAGTCTGTGACAGATAAATCTGAGTGGTCAAAACTAAAGATGTTATTCATCCTCACTGGTCATAAAGAGAGAGAACTGTATTGTACCATAAACCTTCACATCTCTTCCAGAAAACTCTTAGATACATTGCAAGCATGTTGTAACAGTTAGCAGCAGTGAAAAGGCTTTGATACTATATTAATTAAACTAATATTTGTTGACAGATAGCTGGTATTTCACAGTTTGTGCCCTTTGCACGCAAGGGGTCAAGATTTGTTCATGAAATCCAGGAGTCTAGACTGAGGAAATGGATACTACTTAGGGTCAGGGTGAAATCTGAAAAAACGCACAGACATGCAAGGTTGTGAAGCAAGCCCGATCCAGGCTGGAAATCTTGTAAGGCCCACAGAATGGTGAAATCCTAGGCAAAGGCAGAGAAAAAGGAAATCTTCTGTAGGTATTGAAAGAATTGTGTTTGCCAAATATATAGGAAAATATATGCATAATGTTGATTGGAAAATCACTTCTGTAGGCAGTGCACAATGAAGAGAACGTAAAAGATGCATGAGTCCTGAAAGATCTCAGCCTACGTGTCAGCTGTTTATCTATCTCCATGGATTCTGCCTGACATGCTGAATTCCTCCAGTATTTTGTGTGTGTTGCTCTGGATTTCCAGCTTTGGCAGAATCTCTCGTGTTTATAAAAACAACATGCTCTGCACAAAAAGAATCGTGCAGGGTGGGTGTCAGGGATAGTTTCAAAGTGTTACTTGAAAATAATTTATTTGATCAATTCAAAATAAAGATTATGCATGATATATGTATTTGCTCCTAGATGTCAGTTCAAGGATATTTTAACATGACTTAGGAGCAAAGTGTAATGTGTTAGCTTTGCAAGCCATCAGTTGCAAACTGGTACAATTAAAATCAATGAGTCATGCACTATCAGTGAAGCTGGCTGAGAAATGCTCTGGCAGGATTGTAAACACAAAAAAATCTAGACAGATATGATGTGCATTTCATTAAAGTAAACCAGAAAGATTTCACACAGACTCAAAAAAAATACTACAATATAGCAGATGGGACTGTGACAGGGTCATGAACCAAGTAAACTATAGATGCCAGAAATCTGGAATAAAACAGAAAAAGTTCAGCAGGTCAGGTAGAGAGAGGATAGAAACAGAGTTAATCTTTCAGGTCAACGAGGTTTCAGCAGAAGAGGTTCATAAAGATGATTTCAATGCAAGCAGTCATTACAGATATATCATTAATGGATCATATGCACACAAGCACACAAGACCACAAGGAAACAGAAGCAGGAATAGGCCATTCAGCCCCTCAAGTCTGCTTGTTAATTCAATATGATCATTACTAATCTATCCCAGACCTCAACATCATCTCTGTCACAAACAAGAGAAAATCTGCAGATGCTGGAAATCTGAGCAACGCACACAAAACGCTGGAGGAACTCAGCAGGCCAGGCAGCATCTATGGAAAAATGTATAGTCAACATTTTGCGCCAAAGACCTTAAGCAGGATTGGAGTAAAAAAGCCGAGGAGTAGATTTAAAAGATTGAGGGAGGAGAGACAGAAACACCAGGTGAAGCTTGGAGGGAAAGGCATGAAGTAAAGAGCTAGGAAGTTGATTGATGAAAGAGACAGAAGGCCATTAAAGAAAGAAAAATGAGAGGGGGGAGCACCAGAGGGAGGTGATGTGCGGGCAAGGAGGTAAGATGAGAGAGGGAAAAAGTGATGAGGAATGGTGAAGGCGGGGTGGTAGTGAGGGACAGTACCGGAAGTTTTAGACATTGATGTTCATGCCATCAGGTTGGGGCTACCCAAACGGAATATAAGGTGTTGTACCTCCAACTTAAGTATGGCCTCATCACAACAGTGGAGGAGGCCATAGAAGGACATGTGTCCTCCTGGCATAGGAATGGGAATTGGAATTAAAATGGCTGACCACTGGGAGATCTCACTTGTTCTGGTGGACAGCTCGTAGATGTGGTCTCCCAATCTATGTCGGGTCTCACCAATATACAGGTGGCCACACTGGGAGCACCGAACACAGTAAATGACCCCAACAGACTCACAGGTGAAGTGTTACCTTACCTGGAAGACTGTTTAAGGTCCTGAGTGGTAGTGAGGGAGGAACAGTGGGGGCAGTTGTAGCACTTGTTCCTCTTGCAAGGACATTGTCTCTATACTAGATACACTCAGCTATCATTTTTCTCAAATTGCCAAATATTTATTTACTTCTACTCAAAAATATTTCCAATGAATAGCCATTGTGAGTCTCTAGGATAGAGAGTTCAAAAGATTCACAACCCTCCATGAGAAGAGATTTCAATGTATTACAGATTAAAATAATTGACCTCTTACCTTCAAATAATGTTGCCTCATTTGAGACATTCCTTTGGAGAAAAATTCTCAACTAGGCCTCAAGGGACTGAGATATATGGAGAGGTTGGATGTGCTAGGACCTTTATTTTCCTTTGAGTGTAAGAGACTGAGAAGTGATCTTATAGAGAGGCAAAAACAATGAGAGACATATGTAAACTGAATACACTCAATCTGTTTCCCAGTACTGAGGGAATCACGAACAAGGAGAGAGGGGAAAGATTTAATAAGAGCAGCTTCACTTTATACATAGAGCATGTACGTAAATGGAATGAAGTGACAGAGAAAGTGATTGATGCAGAAACAATAACTCATTGAAGAAGACAGTTGGACAGGTAAAAGGAAAGGAGAGGTTGAGAAAGGTATGGGGCAAGTGCAGGATCGACAGCTTTGTTGACCAGTTTCTGTGCTGTATGACCCTGTGAATAAATGAATCTTGTCATACACCCCTCGGATTATGCATATTTCAATAAGATCACCATACATTCCTCTAAACTCTGAAGAATACAGACCGACACCCTGTAGAACTGTAACAAAACATCCCAATTTGTAAACTCCATCCTTCTTAAAATATAAGCCAATAAATCACTTGACCTTTTAGCTTGCACCTGTTTCAAACCTTTTTTTTGTGATTCATGCACAAGAAAACTAGAAGATGCTAAGAGATTGGACAACTTTGGATTTGTTTTTCCCTTTCATTTTCAATTATCAATAGTATATAACATTTGTATTAAGTATAGCATTGGTGTCACTTTAAGTATTCTCACTGCTTATGTACCAATATTTTATGTGGGATTTGCCAGTGAGAAGGTCAGCTTCTATAGGAAAACAGCAGGCAGGGGAATACTGACACTCTCTTTATTAATAAGGAAGGTGCAGCTTATAATAAGTGGATTCAAAATGCAAAATGTAGATTCAGCAACAATGCTCATAGTAACATCATAACATTAGTGCTTGGAATAATAAAACAATTTAAATTGCAGGAAGTGTTGATCTTGAAGGTTAAACTCTTAACAAGCTACATTTCAGGAAACAAAAATAGCAAGTCTTGAGGATTGCAAAAAGAGAAATGGCAATCTAAGCACTAGTGTAACCATGGGCAACATCCAAACTCTGGGTACCGAACTTCTGTGTAATTCCAATCAGTGGACTCAGATTTACCATCCTAAAGATTCCATCTCCTTTCCATATGGTCATAAGACATGAGAGATCTTGAGTTTTTTTTTTCACAAAGGAACTTTGGCAACATCCTTAAATAACTTCATGTGTCCTCCTGGCAATTTTTTCCACCGTGACAGAGTTTTGACAAGAGTGCTGCCTGATCTGCCGAGTTCCTCAGCATTTAGTATATGCTACTTTGGAAAAGAGAGTCTGGTTCAAGAGTCTGGTGCATGCCACACGAAAAACAACATTATGTATCATCACAGCTGAGAGTAATTAGGATCCTTGGTGCTGAGGATGTTTGACAGGGAAGAATGTTAACATTGGTCCACCTATAAGAGTATTTAGGTTTGTGGAGATAGCTATGGTAACACCTCTCCTGCGTTTCTGGATGCCTACTGGAGATAGCAGATGCCACACAAAGTCCGGATCATTAATGTCTGGTGGATCACAAGCTTGTGTTAGTATAGAGATCTTAATCTTCAAACACTCTTTTTCACAGATGGCCAAAGGCCATGCTGGCATACTATGGATTTAAGTTTCTTCAGCAATGTCTGCCTTCCTTGACTGGTGGCTCCTAACTTGAGATACATAACCCACATTTTCCAAGGTCTCATTATTCACCTTTATTGTTAGAGGACAGGTAACAGTGGAGCAGGCCAGAAAAAATCTTTGTTGAGCAAATGATAAGTATAATGCGATTTTCATATATCACTGAACAAGTTGCTGCTAACCAATATTATACTGCATTCCAGGGCTCCACTAGTTCTGGCCATCAACCTAATATGAAACTTCAGAATGTTAATGGTTTGTCCTCATGTTGTTGAAATTCCATGAGTTTCATTATAATTATTGGCTACTTCCATGTACATATGCTGCATTGGACTCATTAGCTATGACTACAGGGCACATCCCTGGTCACAAATCAACCTGATGCACAGTTTGGCAGCAAAAGGACTCATGTGGAAAACTATCACATGATAGAAATCTCATGACAGTTTTTACGGTTCCACGCTGATTAGAGAGAATTAAGTCCTTCCTTGATATGGAAGTTTAAAATGTCAGCATAATGAGATTTAAAGGGCACAAGTGTTCTGTCAACTGTACCTTGCTGTTTCTGAAGTTGATCCACAAGCCTATCTACAGAATTGGACTGTGTCACAAACATTAGAAAATCTACAGTTGCTGGAATTCCAAGCAACACAAAATAGATAGATAGATAGATAGATAGATAGATACTTTATTCATCCCCATGGGGAAATTCAACTTTTTTCCAATGTCCCATACACTTGTTGTAGCAAAACTAATTACATACAATACTTAACTCAGTAAAAAAAATATGATATGCATCTAAATCACTATCTCAAAAAGCATTAATAATAGCTTTTTAAAAGTTCTAAGTCCTGGTGGTAGAATTGTAAAGCCTAATGGCATTGGGGAGTATTGACCTCTTCATCCTGTCTGAGGAGCATTGCATCGATAGTAACCTGTCGCTGAAACTGCTTCTCTGTCTCTGGATGGTGCTATGTAGAGGATGTTCAGAGTTATCCATAATTGACCGTAGCCTACTCAGCGCCCTTCGCTCAGCTACCGATGTTAAACTCTCCAGTACTTTGCCCACGACAGAGCCCGCCTTCCTTACCAGCTTATTAAGACGTGAGGCGTCCCTCTTCTTAATGCTTCCTCCCCAACACGCCACCACAAAGAAGAGGGCGCTCTCCACAACTGACCTATAGAACATCTTCAGCATCTCACTACAGACATTGAATGACGCCAACCTTCTTAGGAAGTACAGTCAACTCTGTGCCTTCCTGCACAAGGCATCTGTGTTGGCAGTCCAGTCTAGCTTCTCGTTAAACTGTACTCCCAGATACTTGTAGGTCTTAACCTGCTCCACACATTCTCCATTAATGATCACTGGCTCCATATGAGGCCTAGATCTCCTTAAGTCCACCACCATCTCCTTGGTCTTGGTGATATTGAGACGCAGGTAGTTTGAGTTGCACCACATCACAAAGTCCTGTATCAGTTTCCTATACTCCTCCTCCTGTCCATTCCTGACACACCCCACTATGGCCGTGTCATCAGCGAACTTCTGCACATGGCAGGACTCCGAGTTATATTGGAAGTCTGATGTGTACAGGGTGAACAGGACCGGAGAGAGTACGGTTCCCTGCGGCGCCCCTGTGCTGCTGACCACCGTGTCAGACCTACAGTCTCCCAACCGCACATACTGAGGTCTATCTGTCAAGTAGTCCACTATCCAATCCACCATGTGAGAGTCTACTCCCATCTCCGTTAGTTTGTGCCTTAAGATCTTGGGCTGGATGGTGTTAAAGGCACGAGAGAAGTCAAGGAATGTAATCCTCACAGCACAACTGACCCCATCTAGGTGAGAGAGTGATTTGTGCAGCAAATACGTGATAGCATCCTCCACTCCCACCTTCTCCTTATACGCAAACTGAAGAGGATCCTGGGCGTGCCTGGTTTGTGGCCTCAGATTCTGTATTATCAGCCGCTCCATGGTCTTCATCACGTGCGACGTCAAGGCAACAGGTCTGAAGTCATTCAACTCCTTTGGTTGTGGTTTCTTCGGTACCGGGACAATACAGGATGTTTTCTACTGTCTGGGTACTCTTCTCTGCTCCAGGCTCATGTTGAAGATGCGCTGTAGTGGTTCTCCCAGCTCAGTCGCACAGGCCCTCAGTAATCGTGGGGAAACTCCATCCGGTCCAGCCGCCTTGCTGGTACAGATCTTCCTCAGTTGACCTTCCACCTGTGCAGCCGTAATCCTGGGCGTGGGCAAGTTCTCCTGTGAGTGGCTATTTTCCTGTGAGGGAAGTAAGCCTGGTGTGGATTTCTGCGGTGAGGATAAGATTGAGCTGTCGAACCTGTTGAAGAAGTTGTTCAGCTGGTTCGCTTTCTCCACATCTCCACTTATGTTCGCCCCCCGCTTTGCACTGCATCCAGTGATGATCTTCATCCCATCCCACACCTCCTTCATGCTTTTTTTCTGCAGCTTTTGTTCTAGCTTCCTCCTATACTGCTGGAGGAACTCAGCAGGTCAGGACTTCTCATCATTTTTTCCTATCCTGGTGAAGGGTCTTTGGACCGAAATGTTCACTGCTTACTGTTTTCCACTAATGCTACCTGGCCCGCTGAGTTTCTCCAGCATTTTGTGTGTCAGTTGGACTGTGTGCTTGTCGGTAACACTGAGAAAGTTGCAATTATAAAATGAACCTAAAATAAGAACATCAGTATAAGTGTGAGGTGATGCATTTTGGAAGGACAAACCAGAAGGCTGAGTACAGGGTTAATCTTCGAATACTTAAGAGTGTGAATGATCATCACATTCTACAGGGGTTGTATTGAGAGCATCCTGAGCAGCTGCATCACTGCCTGGTTCGGAAATTGCACCATCTCGGATTGCAAGACCCTGCAGCGGATAGTGAGGTCAGCTGAGAAAATCATCGGGGTCTCTCTTCCTGCCATCACGGACATTTACACTACACGCTGCATCCACAAAGGAAACGGCATTATGAAGGACCCCATGCACCCTTCATACAATCTGTTCTCCCTCCTGCCGTCTGGGAAAAGGCTCCGAAGCATTCGGGCTCTTACGACCAGACTATGTAACAGTTTCTTCCCCCAAGCTATCAGACTCCTCAATACCCGAAGCCTGGACTGACACCTTGCCCTATTGTCCTGTTTATTATTTATTGTAATGCCTGCACCCTTATTGTGCACTTTATGTAGTCCTGTGTAGGTCTGTAGTCTAGTGTAGCTTTCTCTGTGTTGTTTTTTTTACATAATACAGTCTAGTTTTTGTACTGTGTCATGTAACACCATGGTCCTGAAAAACTTTGTCTCATTTTTACTATGTACTGTACCAGCAGTTGTGGTCAAAATGACAATAAAAGTGACTTGACTTGAACAGAGGGACCTTGGGGTTCAAATCCATACATCCCTCAAGGACACTGCACAAGTTGACAGGATAGTTAAGAAGGTCTATGGGATGCTAGGCCTCATTAATAGGGGGATTGAGTTCAAGAGTAGAGAGGTCATGTTGCAATTCTACAAATCTCTGGTGAGACCGCACTTAAAGTATTGTGTTCAATTCTGGTCACCTCATTATATGAAGGATGTGGAAGCTATGGAGAGGGTGCAGAGGAGATTTACCAGGATATTGCCTGAATTGGAAAACAAGTCTTATGAGGCAAGGTTAGCAGAGCTGGGACTTTTCTCTTTGTAGAAGGATGAGAGGGGACTTGATAGAGATCTACAAGATTATGAGAGTCATAGTTAGGGTGGATAGTCAGTACCTGTTTCCCAAGGCACAAATAGTAAACACCAGAGGGCATATGTACAAAGTTAAGGGAGGGAAGTTTAGGGGAGACATCAGGGGTCTGGAATGACTTGCCAGGAATGGTGGTGGAGGCTAAAACATAAGGGGTATTAAGAGCCTCTTGGACAGGCACATGGATGAAAGATAAATAGAGGGTTATGGGGTAGTGTGGGCTTAGTACTTTTTTTAAGGATATATGGGTCGGCACCACATCAAGGGCTGAAGTACTGCGCTGTAGTATTCTAGTGTTCTAATGTTCAACTGGTCTAGTATTCTTTATTATTCTATAAGTTACATTTCACAAATGAGCCTCAAAAACCTTACTCATGCCATGATTGTCAGCAGTCTAGACTCTAAGAGTTGTATTTCCTCAAAATCTGCTCCCCCTCTAAATTTCTTACTCTTTCATTGTAATACCCTTTAATTCTACCACGTTGTTCCGGCTTTTAAGTCAACTTCTATAGCATCTCCTCCTCTAGCAAGTGTCAACTTGTTCTTATTATATTCCTGCCAAGTACACTGGCGTATTTCACTGCATAAAGGTGCAACATATCGATTGCTGTTGTTGTTATGTGGCAAAGTTACTGGAGGCTATCTGGAAAGATTCAATGACAAATTATAAAGTAAGTCTATTTTCACTCTTACAGACATTATGTTCATTGGACAAATGAGGTGCTGAACAAATCAGTTAGTTGTCATAATTTGACAAAGGTGTAGCCTTGCAGTGAGGCAAGATAGGAAGTGTCTAAATCCATGCTGGCATTATCCAGTCAGTGAAACATTGATGTTGGAAAATTATATTAGAAAATAAGCATTAAAAGGCATACAGAGACACAGGTTTTTAAGAGCTGGCTGTGTGGATTTTTTTTCAGGAAGATTTGTGCATTGAAGTGCTGACTAAATTTTTGAGAAGGTAAAATGAGACCCGAATATCCGAATATTCGGTGTATTATGTAAGTTAATGTGAAATCTGTCCATTTCCTACATCGTGCATTATCAGGAAAATAAAACTCTGAATGATCCATGGAAAGTGACAGACTGGATCTAAAGTTAGTACAGTGGGAGAAAGCTGAAGATTGTTCAGGAGAAATTTTAGTAATGGAAGACTATATGTAATATGCCTCCACAGAGCTCGTTCTAAGGTATCTGGTCTTAAGTATAAGGGTCATGATCAAGAAGTCTGCAGCTGATAGTAAAACTGGCAGTGAGGACAGAGGTTCTCCGTGGCAGGAAGCTTTTAATGCACTGATCAGATGGCCACAAAGGTGATAAACACCCTGGATAAATGTAAGGTAACAATTTTCGCAAAGGGAACAAAAGCCAGGGGAATATATAATAAGCTACTAATAAGACTGGAGGAACAGAGGGGTCTTCAAGCCCATCACAATAGATCACTGAAGCTGGCAGAAGAGATAGATTAGATAGTTAAGAGGCCATATGGAACAGATGTGTTTATAGGTTGGGTAAAGACGACAAGGTAGGTCAACTTGGAACTGCATAGAGTCCTCATTGAATTAAAGTACTCTGTATAGATCTGAATATTGTACTTCAGGAAAAATGAGGCAGCACTTTCGCCCATCCCCTCTGCATTGCAAAAAGATATTAAGAAAAGCTACCATGATTGGAATGGTCTTCCTGAAAGGGCACTGGATAGAGATACAACAGTAAATTTTAAAAGGAGATTGGATAAATACCTGCAAAGGGGAAAAAAATGTCAGACTACAGAGAAGAGCAGGAGAGTAATTGTATAACTCTTTTAAAGTGCAAAGCAGGCACGATAAGCTGAGCAGTCTCCTTCTGGTGATGTATAATTCTGTAATTCTACGTGTATTGATAAGCTATGAAAATTGTATGGAATCTTGACTTTTCATTATGGAATGAAGGTAGTCAAGAGTATACTGCAGTGATGGTTGGAAAATATGAGAGCTTTAATATTTTATATTATAGCTTTAATTTAATGTAACTTAATAAAGCTTTAAAATATTTTATTTACAAAAATATATGTGCAGATAAGAGGTTTACTTATTTTTATTTATTGTTGTGACTCACTTCTGTGACTTTGAGGTGTTTTTAATTACTTGTTTTATTTTTAAATCACTTAAGCTTATTTCAGCATAGGGTCATAGAGGGACAGCTTGGAAACAGACCCATGGCCCATGGGACCACACTGACCTAATACACTAGTTTGAGAATAATCCTGTTTTTTTTTAATTCCATCATACGCTGGTGATGCACCATCAATAACTCTCTCTGAGACGTGAAGTCGAGATATCGGCTTTTATTGACTGGAAGAAAGAACAAGCAGTAGTTAACCACCATACTACATCCTGGAGAATGAGGGCCGGGCTTAGGCCTCAATCGCCTTTATACCAGGGTCTGTGGGAGGAGCCACAGGAGAAGTCAGCAGGGGGCGTGTCCAGACAGGTATATGTAGTTCACCACATTCACCCCTGCTTTGTTTTAAAAGAGAGTCCCCATGGGGCGAAGTTTCGTACAAGTATATTTACAGGTTAAGTCTATCAGGTGGTCAAATCTGTCGCTGCGATCTACGTAGCACCAGCTGTGATTGCACAGGTGCCGGTGGTGATTGCACCGGAGACGGTGGTTGTGCTGGTTCCGGCCTAACTGGAGGTGTCAGCCCACTAGGCATCAGTGATCCCTCATGCGTGTGCGAGGCACCTGGTATATGCGTGTACGAGATACCCAGTATAGAGTGTCGTGAGGAGTCTGTGTAGGGCTCGGTGTGCGCGGTGTCACCTCGGGTACAGGGTTTATAGTTACCGTGAAGTGTTCGGGGTAGTGGTCTGCTGCTCCTGCAGGCGCCAGGTTGCAGATGGAGACCGTGTCCTCCCGCCCATCAGGTAAGACCACATAAGCATACTGGGGGTTCGCATGTAGAAGGTGAACCCTCTCGACCAGCGGGGAGTATTTATTGCTCCTCACGTTTCCGGAGCAGCACTGGCCCGGGGACATCAGCCAAACCGGTAGGGTAGTCCCAGTGACAGACTTCCTGGGAAAAGAGAATAGACGCTTGTGAGGGGTGGCATTGGTGGACGTACATAACAGGGAGCGGATAGAGTGGAGTGCCTCAGGGAGGACCTCCTGCCATCGAGAGACCGGCAACCCTTTTGACTTAAGGGCTAAAAGTGTGGCCTTCCACACTGTGGCATTCTCCCTCTCCACCTGTCCATTTCCCCGGGGATTATAGCTCGTGGTCCTACTAGTAGCAATGCCCCTACCCAGCAGGTACTGGTGCAGCTCGTCACTCATAAACGCGGACCCTCTATCACTGTGGATATAGCAGGGATATCCGAACAGAGTGAAGAGCTGGCACAGGGCTTTTATGACGGATGTGGCAGTGGTGTCAGGGCAGGGGATGGCAAACGGGAACCGCGAGTACTCATCGATAATATTGAGAAAGTAGACATTGCGATCGGTGGAGGGAAGGGGGCCCTTAAAGTCAACACTCAGTCGCTCAAAGGGGCGGGTGGCCTTGATAAGTTGCACCTTTTCAGGATGGTAGAAGTGCGGTTTGCACTCAGCGCAGACTTGGCAGTCCCTGGTCATCGTCCTGATGTCCTCAAGGGAGTACGGCAGGTTCCGGGCTTTCACGATAACAAAGGCGTCTCGTACCAGGAGCTCCGCATGCTGTTCCGCCGTGAGAGTTTTGCAGTCGCAAGTTCGTACGAGTGTCTGTAGGGCTTGGAGAAACTCGGCGCTCAACTCTGCAGGCCGCTGTCGTCACGTAGCTAAGCGATGTCTTGCATAGACGGTGTTCACCGGCTGCAGGTACTGTCTTTTGAGGGTGTCCAGTGCCCCTTCATAGGTCGGCAGGCCTCTGATAAGTGAGTAAACTTTCAGAGTGACCCTCGAGAGGAGAATTCAGTGCATAACAGCGGGTTCAGTTGCACTAACCTCCTCCAAATATGATTGGAAGCATGCAAGCCAGAGTTCAAAGGCAAGAGCTGCTTCAGGGTCTTGGGGGTCCAAATCCAATCTTTCCGGACGTAAAACGCTTTCCATGTTTTAAAACTTCCAGTCAATAAAATTGATGCACCAACAATAACTCTCTCTGAGACATGAAGTCGAGATATCGGCTTTTATTGACTGGAAGAAAGAACAAGCAGTAGTTGACCACCATACTACATCCTGGAGACTGAGGGCCGGGCTCAGGCCTCAATCGCCTTTATACCGGGGTCTGTGGGAGGAGCCACAGGAGCAGTCAGCAGGGGGCATGTCCAGACAGGTATATGTAGTTCACCACAGCTGGTGATTTTGAAGTATTTCTTATCAGTTGGATTTTATGTAATTTTAATAACTGCTTATGAGAATAACTACCTATCAATAAAGACATCAGAGCACTGTGGGAACAGGGCCTTATCTGTAAACTTCTCTGTCATGTTCCCAATATGGATGTCTAAATTATAAGCTCAAATTACAAAAATCAAGGTTGAGTTATAATAGATTGTCCTTACAGTTCTCACAAATGAGAATTATTCAGGTACTTGGCTAGTTGATGAAAAACCAGCTTTCTTTGGGTTCTGTGCCTGGATTCAAGGCAAGCAGAACACACTCAGAATCTACCCTAACTGCAATGCATTATGGTTAAATAATTAGGTACATTCACCTGATGAACTTCAACCTCTGGCAAAGCCTAGTGTCTGGAAACTGGAGTGCATCTGCCAGCAGAAAAACAAAGCAGCAAGAATGGTTACATGCATAAAGGAACAAAGCACCATAATACAGCCATCCATTCTGTCTCCTCAATTTATTCTGTCATTCAATAATAATCCAAATTTAAAAGCCTTTCCCATACATGCTAACAGGCAAGGGAGGAACCAATTAGGACATAACACCTGTCCGCTCATTGTTCTTCCTCTATAGCTATGTAAACCTTCCCATCTTTAAACATTGATCCAATACTATTCTGTCTAATTCTACCACACAGTTATCAGATCACATCCACTCACTGTTTAAACAGAATGCTTTTCACCTTTCTAGTCAATCACCTGAAATTTGCCTCCTCTTATTAAAGATCCTTCTATCAGAGGAAACAGTATCTTCTCATTCGAGTTGTTGCAACAACTCATCACTTTGAAAATTCAATAATCTTAGAGCAGGGGTCCCCAAACATTTTTATGCCATGGCCCTTACTATTAAACAAGAGGCCTGTGGACCCCAGGCTTTGAACTCCTGACTTAGAGGGACACTGATTTCTCAGATAAGGGAATTGTTCCAAGTGGAAGGAATTGGTAGCCCTGGTTATAATCCCTTGATTTCAGAAGAATAAGTGGTGACTCCCATGAAACAAATAAAATTCTTTTGCTGTTTAACACAGTAGATTCTGAGAGATGCATCTCCAGGCCAAGAGATTAAAAACTTGGGATAACTTTCTCAGATAAGGAGTTTTTCAATTTAGGGCTAAGGTGAGGAGAACCCTTTCCAACTAGGTTTTGAACATTTGGAATTTTCTATATCCCCCACATTCATATTAGAAGAAAAGGCAGAGCAAGGCTTGCATTATATTCATTCATTTGGCTTATGGTTGCTCATATTTTACTGAAACTTTTAACTCCATACAGTAATGCTTACTATCAAAATATTTAAGACCTTTTCATTATGCTACATTGCAAGACATGCACTCAATAAATTTAATATGCCTTCAATTTTCTATCCTTTCAAAAATGGGTTTCCCTTTATTATCAATAACCTTGCTGCCAGCAGTAGGAAGATCACATTGTCACTTATGTCCAGTTTTCTTTTGAATATATTCTTAAATTCACAATGGACCAGACTGGTGGTTGGATAATAATTTTCACAGATTTTCAAGCCTTTTTTCAGTTTGCTTTTATTAACTTCTACAAAATAAGAATTAATCAACAAAGAATCAAATCCCTTAATCTTTCTCCATGTCATACATTCTTTAGTTTTTCCCATCTTCATTGCTTATGTAAGTCATATAAACCCACCGAGGATTTCTTTCAGTTTGAGAAAGTTATTAAAATGGTCATGCACGCAAAACAACCCAAATATATGAGCACTTCATGTTCATTTCTTGGCAGAAAATCAGTATTTGGACTCCACTGTAACAAACATATGGAAGCTGGTGATCCTATAATGATGGAAATCAATGTGTGAACTTTGGTCCAAGTGCTTTAGGCAATCGACGTGACAACAAGCAATTGTCCAGAATCAAGAGAGATACAAGCTGTACAAGGGCAGTCATTTCATAATAAGTCAATGCTGCAAATGAGGCTCAGTGAATAATTCAGTAGAAGTCAAAAAAGGAATAAATACAAACAAGAATGCATAATTCATAGAGGCTAAATGTAAAAATGAATAGCAGTCAAAATTCAGAACCTAAATTTGCATTATCAGTTCTCTGATTCATCTTCTCACCCAACTGAACTTTCCAATGGAAGTTCTATCTTAATGAGCTTTCAATGGCATAGAGCTGCCATAGTCATACATTTTACCAATTATATTGAGTGTGAATGATATCTCATAAAGCTGAGTAATGACCTGATGTTCTCATTATATTGTTTATCTTGCAGATTTTCATTGTATCTCAAAATCAGAATACAAGGAATAAACTGCCAATGGAGTTTTCCCATTGGTCCCAAATTTTTACAAGAGCTTTTAAAAGCACAGAAAAAAAAATCTATGCTGATTTCCAGGCTCTTAAGAAAGAGGTGCTGAGAATCTCCCATAGAACTTTATAAGTTTTATGAATAACATTTTACAGTTTTAACTTTTGCTTAGCAAGGGAACATATTAAAATGATCATCATTCCTATCTTCCGGAGATGGACAGGACATTAGGTGTGGCCAAGCCTATGGTGCTGCAATAGCTCAGCCACAGGAATACCAATTTACAAAAGCACTGAGATTAAAGCAAAGCATTAGAAGAGCAAAAATTATTGGCTCTGTCATGCTCTTGCCTTGCACAAAGCCTTTAACAAATTGCTTCTTAAATTCACAAAATTTCTTGAGAAGTTGCACAGCTACTCTTTGATTCCTTCTCTATCAACTCCATTCACGTGAATTGAAGCATGCTGTGGACTAATTTATCATCTCAGTCAATACAAAAGCTCTAATTTGATTCAAATTTGTACAATTAGTACTTTAGGACATTGAAGTTGATAAAATCTATGATGCCAATAAGCTTTATTCACATTTATAAGCAGAACACAATTACATTTCATTTGATGAATCGTGCATTTTCATATGGCATGTAATTAACAGGAACAACTCTTGAAAATTGACTTAAGAATCTCTCCAATTGTGATACTGAATAAATGATGATGGAAGAAAACTGGTGGTTTGTTGGAGAGACAACAAGAACAAAACAAGACCAACAATTTGTATTTAATGTGTACTTTAAACGCAGAAGGATAATGAGGATGGATGTTGACTGAGCTGGAGATACATGTGAGATGGCAGTTGTAGGATTTTTCAAGAAAGCAAGTTTAACTGAAAGATTTTTAAAATGAGAAAGGGAAGAAGAGATCAAGGAGAAATTTGGGAGTGAGGGTTTATGTGGCATTAGGCATAACTACTAACAAAAGGGACACTGCGAATGTGGAATACAGAAGAGGTCTGAGCAGAATTAACAGATAATATGACAGTCAAAGTCATTAATAAATTTAAACACAAACAAGGGAAAATCTGCAGATGCTGGAAATCAAAGCAACACAGACAAAACGCTGGAGGAACTCAGTAGGCCAGGCAGGATCTACAAAAAAAAGTACAGTCGATATTTCAGCCTGAAACGTCTATGGATCATATTACACTATAAAAATAGAAACATTTATTGCACGTGTTTTGGGGATTGATAACTTGGATAATCAGGGATCATCAATAACGAATCATAAATCAGATAGTAAGAAATTTTCTGTATCATTGCAAGACATGAGAAGCAGCCAACCACTTTGCCTACTAGTCTTAGAATCACTAGCCTCTTGATGCATAATAAGAAATAATGAATGTAGATGGATGTCCATTCTGCTTTCCTAATTTCAACTAGCATAATTTTCAACCATGCCTGATAATTTAATTTCATCCCATTTGTTTGCCAGCCAACTTACATATTGTTGATTTGTTCCTTACAGAAAAAAAGCATAAATTTTGATAGAAGGTTTGCTTTCAGACTATGCTTTACAGCTTACGAGAAAGTTTATCAGGACCATGCCAGTAGAACAATCCCACCAGTCCATTCCCTGCAAATCCCTATCTCACATGCCCATCTGTTCCTCTCTGCTTCTTTCACCACTTAAGATGGTATTGTGCTTGTTGACTGCGAAGTTCAACTCATATGAAGATCTTAATTCATAACAGATATAAATAGCCATGACAACTCTCACTAAGAGGAGATAATACTGTAACTATCCAATCTTCAAAGACCACCTTACTTCACTGTTTATTCTCCATGGCAAATTTAGCTGCCAATACCCACTATTCGAGTGCCAATACCCCTCTCCCTACCAAGGAGAAGATACTTCCAGCTAACAAGGTAATTTAAAAGGCAGTTCATTTACTTTCAGTGATACGCATTTAAATCCAAACATTTTTAAAACACATATGAGAGTCAGGCTTTTTATCTTAAACATTTCCAAATTACAAACCATTTCTAAAACACAATGCATTTCTGAAACATAAAACATAAAAAACAAAGGAAAAGGCATTTCTTAAACACAAAGAACAAAGGATTTCCGAAACACAGGTACTGTTTAAGTCAAGTTTATTGTCATTTCGACCATAAACTACTGGTACAATACACAGTAAAAATGGAACAACGTTCCTCCAGGACCCTGGTGCTACATGAAAAAACACAAAACAAACACTAGACTATGTGAGACAGCACAAGGCTACATAAAGTGAACAAGACAGTGCAGGGGAGTACAATAATTAATAAACAAGTCAAAAGGCACAGTAGAGGACACATTTCAATATAATAATAAATAATGTAGATGTCAGTCTAGATTCTGAGTATTGAGGAGTCTGATGGCTTGGGGGAAGAAACTATTCCACAGTCTGGTCCTGAGAGCCCGAATGCTTCGGTACATTTTGCCAGATGGCAGGAGGGAGAAGAGTTTGTGCGAGGGGTGCGTGGGGTCCTTCACAATACTGTTAGCTTTGCAGTTGCAGTGTGTGGTGTAAAAGTCTGTAATAGTCAGAAGAGAGACCCTGATGATCTTCTCAGCTGACCTCAATATCCGCTGCAGGGTCTTGCGATCTGAGAAGATGCAATTCCCAAACCAATTAGTGACGCAGCTTCTCAGGATACTCTCGATACATCCTCTGTAGAATGTGGTGAGGATGGGGAGTGGGAGATGGACTTTTATCAGCCTTCACAGAAAGACTGTTCCTATAAACTAAAAAGTCATGCCAACATGATGCAGATAAGAGAATCATCTGCCACAGAAACCAGAGGTGGAGGAATGAATTCTAGCTCCTCATGTTTCTTCCATATTTTCTGAAGTTCCTTACCCCATTCCTAATAAGCCTGAACTGCTCTTTATTTTTATACCCTTTTCCCCTCCCAATTGAATGTCTATACATACATATATTTTCACAGATTTCTTTTAAGCACAGTCTAAAACATCTTTTGAAAACATAGATCTTAGATCCCACCATTAATGTAAAGCTAATTTCCTTGAGTACATAAACACAGTTATTGATATGTTAAATATCATTATCTATCTGTTCTGCAAGCTTCCTTGAACTAAGCAACTTAGACTCATCTTATCTCTTTGAAACAACCAAATTAAACAACCCAATTGAATCTATGACTGATAATAAAGCAGATGTAGTAAGCTAGCATCTGTTTACACTGACAGAGTATTCAATATATACAGAGCTTGTTTGTGAAGCTGTGCTTTTAACTTCAAACTGATTACTGCTTGCCAGTTGCATTTCAAGAACAGAAGAGTTTCTCCCATTTACGGCCAGAAATTAAACAAAACTACTTGTAAGTTTTGAATTGAATTGAATTGACTTTTTTACTTACACCCTTCATATACATGAGCAGTAAAAATCTTTACATGATGTCTCCGTCTAAACATGTAATGTGCAATTTGTAGTAATAGTGGGAGAATTTCGGACTACAAGGCCAAAACCCGAAAGGTTATGGAGAGAACATGCAAACCCCACACTTAAGATCAGGGATGAAGTGAGATTTGTGAATATTTGATGCAGCAGCACATATATGCCACCCATGTTATGATTAATCTAAATTGGTGATATTTAATGAGGTATTATAACATCTGTGGGAAAATAAAGCTTTCTGTATTGAGTAATTGGTCACCTTGAAAGCTGTTTTTGTGATCCAACCTGAAAGTGTATAGCATACACCTGACAATGTTTGTTTGCTTATCCTATTGGAGTTACTGTCACAGAAAAACTAGCTGCTTTAAATAAGGAATCTGGTACTGCGAGATCCTTATGTACATCTACACTCTAGACAATCTAGACAACTTTGAAGAAATCACAGCCCAAACATGCTGACTTGACAGGATGCAATAGTTTTTGGTGCGAATATGAAAAGTCCTTGATATACATCAAGGAAGGGGCAGAGGCAGTACAGCTAAACAATGTTATCTTCTTCTTAGGTGTTTTTCAGCATTGATGATGACTCGCTTCTACTTGAGTATTGTGCATTCTGAGGCTACTGATGAAGCCAATATATACATTCCAGATAGTATAACAATTATACATTACAGATATTTGCATTCAGCTGTCTTACATTTAATATGACATGTCATATGAATCTGTAAATCTGTCATTTGAGTTTCAATACAAACTCTAAATGTGACAGCAGAAATCCCAAGAAGGAAAATATTACAGATCTGTTCTCTCCACACAGGCATGGTTTTGCTGGTGTTGCTTATTACATTTACTGTGATATGGTTCTAGCAAAACTGAAGCTGATCCAGGAAACTCCCTATCCACAGTGACAGGACAACTTCCTAGAGGAGGTGGACAAGTGGAGTTTGGAATAAAGACAGTCCTCTTAGGGCAGAACTAAATTCATGTTGATTGGGGTTAAAATTGGAACTAATAATTTATTGGGTTGATTTGGAAAAGGTAACATATGTTTATGTTTTAAACACGGCCATTAATATCCATTGTAACAGATATTATTATGAATTGAAATCCAAATTTTAAAAAGTTACGCAAAATCTTAAGCAATTAAAAAACTTTCCAGAAAAATGTGAAGTGTGGGACAATGGAATAAACTTGCAGGAAGCTATTGAAAAGAGATCTAATCAGCTATTTCCTCTATACAGTGAAGTATGGAGGAAATTTGTTGCAGGATAAAAATAAATTAGGCTCTACAGAATTGGAACACACTAAGCAAGGGATTTTGAGCAGATATTGAAACACAGTTTGAGATAATAATGTCATACTATTCATCAATGTCTCTTTGGCTGGAGAGACACAAGACCTCCTGAGCATTTCCAAGAATTAATATTGCACAAGCTATCTGGCAATTTAGTCTTAGTAAAAATAGACCTATTTATTTGAGATCCCAATCTCATCAATTAGTCTGAGACTGAGGAAAGTACAGCAGCGCTGACAAGAGACAACAAGTGCATTTGGTTCCTGTCTAGGACCTGACAGAAGGATGACTCAAAGCAACCAAGTTTCTGCTGTCCACTGTTTATTTCTGGTACACATGGCATCTTGCCCTGTAACATATAGAGGCAGTTGGTAAGTAGAAACGTGTATATCATTAGAAAAAAACTCATCGTTTTTTTTATTTCTCCTTCCAAAAGACCAGCATTTGAGAATAATAAACAATGAATAGTAGTATTTATGTATATACTGTAGGAGGGGACAGTTCCATCTTGAGCATCATAAATTCACCATAAGATTGCTTTATATTTAACTTGTACAGTTTTCATATTTCATACAATCTTTTGAAATATGTGGAATTTTTTTGGTACATACATTTACAACAGGAAAAATCTTTCACATATTGCTTGTTTCTGCTGCTGATCTTGTTTCAAATTAAAATGAAAAAAAAGGATAAGGCAACATATACTTTGAGCCCTAAACAGCTTTGTCAAAAATTAAAAAGACATACATCAGCAGGTTTGCAGTGTGAAATAGCTGATACTTGCTCTGAGGACGGAACTTTGTTAAATTCAATTGAAGCAATTAAGGATAAAGGAAATAGTATCATTAGCAGAATAATTTAGAAACAAACCTCTGCATGTAAAACATTTTCAACTGATAACAGACAAGGAAGAAAACCCATTGTACATTTGCCAAATCAATAATCTGGGAAGCTAATTAACCTAATATAGGATATCAGAAAAGGGCTGAGTTCCCAATAGATAAAAACAACTATCTGTTTGCCACAAAGAGGAAGTGCTTCTTAATTTATATTCATTGCCACATCGGATACCTCACAAGCCTTTCCTTCAGCACTGAGAAATAAATCCGTATTTTAAACAAAATGTAACATTAAGCTGAGAGCATTGACAATATTATAAAGTTATTGTCAATTTGTTCCAAAAAGGGAAAACTTTACAAAACTCGGGGGCTCAATGGGAAAATTGAGGTAGTTAGGGACTGCAATGATGATGAGAATATAGAAGCCATGGAAGAACAAAGATGTTTGCATGTCCATGTAAACAATTTTGGGGATTGAACTGCCCATTGGTCTTCTGGCCTTGACTTAAAAAAATTACAGCACAGATTACCCAGAATAACAGAGCTTAAGGAATCATATAGTGGAGTGGGTTTCATAAAATTGGCTTGTAGACCATTTAGTTATGAAGAAAGTTGATGATTTAAACTACATATCTAAAAAAGTGAAATGATTGGACAGATACAGATTAATTATTTCACTTGGACCAGGAAGAGATGACCATAAATTGATTAGCCAGGGTATCAAAGGGTATGGGATGAAGGCAGGGGAGTGGGGATGACTGGAAGAATTGTAAGGCAATTGCAATGATTGAAAGGCAGAGCAGACTCAATGGGCTGAATGGCCTACTTCTGCTCCTATATCTTATGATCTTATGGTCTTATGATAAAATCAGAGCATTTCAGATGTGAAACCACGACGCACTTTTCCGTTTGAAATTTAATGGAAAGATGGAACATTCCACAAAAGAGCAAAACACACAGTACCGAGGGAACTCAGCAGGTCAGGTAGGATCAATAGAAGGAAATGGGCGGTTGACCGAAAATATCCAGAGGTGCTATTTGACCTGCTGATCTCCTCCCGCACTTAGTGTATTGCTCCAGATTCCAGCATTTGCAGTCTCTTGTGACCATTCAAAAAAGATATTGTACAGAAATTCTTACTTGGAAGGAATTGTGCTGACAATGATAAGTGGAGTTGAAGTGCAGATCAGGCATGGATTTTTAGATGGTAGAATAAGCTTAAGGAGCTGCATGAACTGCATAAGTTCAGCTGTTCGTGTTTATCATGTTGCTCTCATAAAATTTAAGTTGAACAGATGAACATCTTCAGATTCAGCTCATCTCGCCAATTCAGAAAGGCCACCCCCACCCCCCAGCCATCCATTCCACCACCTCCAAGTGGAAAGGATTGTAGGGATCATGGAGTAAGGCATTTTCTAGTACTTAAAGAGTCAAAAAAAATACTGCAACTTTTTGAAAGTCACTCAGGAACAGGACTATTTATGTATTACATTTTTCATGATGAAAAAAATCAATGCGCTCTGTTTCAATGATAATGAAAAACACATTCAATTTGTGATGTTATTGATCTGTCTACAACTGTTTACTGTTTTGTTAACAGCACAAACTTCTGTGTTCCAATTAATTATTGCAAATCACAAGAAGGGTAGCATTAAACAGCTCAAAGTCAACATAACAGGAAGTAGTTTAGGAATTTTACCAACATAATATTAATTGTTTCTCTCCTCACCTAATATGCTCTTTCAATCTAAAAAATCCAGAATCATTAAACTCATTCATATCCTGATAATTTATTCTCTTAAACAGAAGAATCGTCACTAAAATACAATGAAACTTCCTCAAAAGGACCAGGGAATTACATATAAAGACAAGAGATTCTGCAGATGCTGGATATCCAGGGCAATGTACACAAAATGCTGGAGGAACTCAGCAGGTCAGGCAGCATCTATGGAAATGATTTAGCAATCGACGTTTCTGCCGAAGGACCTTCATTAGGATGGGAAAAGAAGGTGGAATATTCTAGAATAAGAAGATGCAAGGAGGGGAAGGAGGACAAGCTGGAAAACCAGGGTGACATTACGGTTAGTACGACATCATTACAGCTCATGGTGTTGGAGTTCAGAGACCCATTCCAGCATCAACTGTAAGGAGTCTGCACGTTCTCCCCATGGGTTCTCTCCCCGAGCATCCTGGTTTCCTCCCACAATCCAAAGATGTATGGGGTAGGTTAATTGGTCATTCTAAGTTGCCTTGTGATTAGGTTAGGGTTAAATCAGAGTTGTTGGGGGTTTGCTGGGGCAGCACAGCTCGAAGGGCTGCAAGGGCCAATTCCAAGCTGCATCACTAAATTAATTCATTAATTCATTCATTTCCATAGATGATGCCTGACCTGCTGAGTTCCTTCAGCATTTTGTGTGTGTTGCTCAGAAAATTACACATGTCATCTTTTGACAAATACTGATCTGAAATGGGTTTTATATTGCCAGTGATGAATCAATGTGATCTGTTCAGAGAAACAATTCACCTTCAGCATTCCTCTGGAGAACGTAATCATGCTGTAATGTAAGGGGGGGGGGATAATTGCACCTCAGTTGGAGTAAAACATGATAATCTAAAGTTCTTTAAACTAGATTGCAGTTACCCCCCAAAAAACAATCTAAAATAGCAAGCTTAGCTTATAAGATTTGCCCAGAGGGTAAAAAATAGCTAGTGATAGCTTTTAAGACATCTATGAATAGCTGTTCAAATGGGATGGGATAGACAGGAAACGTGCTAGTACCATTTAAGTTAGGATCTATATTGATAGATTATAGACTTTATTTTCTTGAAGTTGATGGCTGATTACATTGGTAATGAGAACTTAGCTCACTGTAATGATAAAAAACACATTCTACAAACATGAATTAATTGCTTGTTTATAAAACAAGTCAACTGTGATATTAAAGACTACAGCTAACAAAGTTGCAAAAGATTTTGCATTCTTAAGGCAACAATTCAGTATTCATGGAAAGAAAAATGAAGTTTCAAATGCCTCAATTAAAATTAAATCCATAGTCAAATGAATGGAAGTTACTTATCAATGATGATCATCAAATTAAAAGCCTTGATGTTATATCCTGATTCAACAGTATTTCACAAGAAGCAAGCTTCCACAGATCTAAAAAAAAAAGCTTAATGATACATTAGAACTGTTTGCCTTCAAAGCCTTGTCGAGCCATGGAAGCAGGCATCATCATTTAATAATGAATATATTGTAAATATTATCATGCATATTAGGAGCTGTAAAAAGAATATTATCACATTGGAATTAGTGCTATGGACCTGGCAGTTCATGAATGGAAATGAATGAATGAACTAATAATGTTTCTCAGACGTCTTGCTGATAAGTTTAATACATCCAGCTAACTTGTGACCAAACTCTCACTCCATCACCTTTAGTACCAAGGGTATTCTCTGAATTTTCCCATCACTAGCATCCTGAGGAGAACCAGAAACTTACCTAAATCAGAAGTGTTGCAAACATGTTGTATACAATTATAGGGGGCATAGAAAAAATGCTTGTGCAATCTTTTTTCCCTTGGAGTTAGAAGGCAGGAACTAGAAGGCATACTATTAAGATGAGAGAGGAGAGACAATGGGAACCTGAGGGGCAACTGTTTCACCGAGAGTATGAAATAAGCTGTAGAGGAAGTGGTTGATGCAGGCACATTGAATATGTTTAAAATATATTTGGACAGGTATATGGGTAGGGAAGTTTTGAAGGTTACAGGCCAAACGCAGGAAAATGGAACTTGCTTAGATGAGAATCTCAGTCATCATAGACCAGTTAGGCTGAATGGCCTTTCTCCATTATGACACTGTGACTCTAAATACAGTACAGAGACAGCACACAGGAATGTATAGCTCAACTCTTGATTTTTTAATGCTTCTCCACTCTTGACAATACTAAGGACTGAAGAGTAATTGAATAATCATCACTCAGCTATGTAGTTGCAGCAGAAACAAAACTGTTATGAATTCAATGCAGAACACATTAAACTCACCAGACAATTACCTTTTTTAGTAACTATATTTCTTTAAGAATAGTGATTCTTTTTAAAAGACTCGAAGACTATATAGATTCAAAGAATTCAAAGGCTTACTGCTTGGATTCAGATATTACTTGTTGGGAGTTAAACTAAACTAACCCTAGCTGAGAGCTGATACTGTGATGTCTTCTGTGTCATCATCTCAGGGTTTATCTCCTTGACAACGGTTGGTCTATCAGTTATCCTGTATGGCTCAGATTTGTACATTTCCCTGTACATCTCCCAGCCTGATATCTTGCCATGAAATGTGTGAGATTTCTCCAGGTGCTTCAGTTTTCCCCCCACAGTCCAAAGGCTATTGGTTATTGTAAATTACCCTGTAAATTACCCTTAGCTCAGGGTTAAGTGGTTTGTGGAAGGGCGTGAAGAGCAGGAAGGGCCAAGTCCATGCTGTATCACTAAAATTCAACTCCTTTTCCATAGATGTATTTTCTTCAAATTTCTACTGTAGTATTCCATAATGACCTCAATCATCAGTTCTGTAATTATCAGAGTGTCTGTTTGCACCTCTGCACAGGATGTCTGTTTGCGGAACATTCTTGTCTGCTTGTTCTGTGCCCAAGGTCAGCTCACAGAGTTGTGTTGGCACACCTCTCGTTAATACTGACCAGATGTCCAGGTGTTGATCACATGACCACACCTCACCATTCTTCCCTGGTTCCTCAATACAACAAATAGGAAGTAGAACAGATATTAACGTAATGGACGCCTTTCAGGACAACGTGCTCTATCTGTTTGATATTCCTTCCATCAGAATTCTTGCCACCCCTCTACCATTCATATATAAGAAGTAACATTTCAGCTTGGCAAGATTACTTGGAGTCATAAGGTCATAGAAAAGTACAACACAGAAACTGGCCTTTTTGCCCATCTAGACCACGCTGAGCCATTTGAACACCCTCTCCCATCGACCTGCACGTAGATAGGTACCATCCATGTACCTATCCAAACTTCTCTTACTTCAAAAGTAATAACCTTCCAAACTAGAAGGTACCAGAATAACACTGTCATTATTACCTGCATCCTTTCCTCATGCTCAAAGTTCAAAGTAAGTTCATTGTTAAAGTAAATACGGTATAGTAGGCAGCCATTGATCCCAGGGGATCATGGGTTTGTGCCTCTGGTGGTCTGTGTCCTCTCCAGGACGCGAGCCTGGCCGGGAAGATTTGAAGAACCGGCTGTTGTTCATGCAGCACGTTCCCCCTCTCCACGTCACTGATGTAGTCCAAGGGAAGGGCAAGCACCGATACAGCTTGGTACCAGTGTCATCGCAGAGGTTGCCAGAGTGAAGTTGTAAACAATATCAAACTGCCTTAGGGACCCCGGCTCTGGATTTCTATCTCGGGGTTTTCTCCCGAAGCCTTTCCCATGGGTGGGTATGGCCACAAGGCAGTGGAGATTTAAAATCAAAGTTTTCCTTCTCCTGGGCGGGCTGCCGTCCAAGGCTGACGACCCCCACCTGCTTGAGTATACAGTATATGACACCTTTGACACCATATACTACCCTTATATTCATTCTCTTGCAGAACAAAGAAATATAGTAGAATCAATTAAAAAACTACACACAAGCCTTGACAAACGACTAAAGTTCAAAGGTCAAAGTACAATTATTATCAAAGTTTGTGTGCAATATACGGCCTTGAGATTCGTCTCCTTACAGGCAGCCACAAAACAAAGAAACCCAATAGAATCCAATAAAAAATGAAGACCATCAAACACCCAATGGGCAGAAGCAAAAGCTGGTGGAAATAATAAAAGTAAGCAAATAACATTCAGCACTGAAGTTTACAAAAGTGAACAGAGCCACGAAGCCAGTCACAGCCAATCTAGGAGCCCATTGACTCAGATCATTGCAAAATGAATAAAGCTTGTGGGGTGAACACTGGCACATCTTTCACCTCTGGCCCTATCACCCTGACCTTCTCAATCTGGCTATGTGTTTAAATCGGCAAAACCTCGCGTCGTGCCTCGCTCTTGGACCCGGGCTCTGTTACTTTGATATGCTCTTGTGCCAGGCCCTGCTGCCTTGATTTGGCTTGTCCACAACCTTTCCAATCTGGCGCAGTGCTTAAACTGGCCTAACAGTGGATTATTCCTCACTCCCAGGACCGGTCCCTGTTGCCTTGATTCTGCCTCGCCTCGGTTCTGCTGCTTTGAATTGCCTCTAAGCCTGCTCCAGCAGTGGCCAGACATTGGGTCATCCCCTGCTCCCAGGCCTGGATCCGGGCCCTGATGCTTTGATTCGCCCATACATGCCACACCACAACCATCCTGCACCTTCAGGACTTCAGTTCACACTGTAAAAACACCAGGTTGTACAAGTGGTTCAAAAGATCAGCTCCGACAGGGAAGTTACGAGTTTTCATTCCTGATGAAGGGTCTCGGCCCAAAACGTTGACAGTGCTTCTCCTTATAGATGCTGCTTGGCCTGCTGTGTTCTACCAGCATTTTGTGTGGGAAGTTAGGGGTTGAGAAAATGTATGTGTAATAAAGTACATAATAGTTGTGTTTGCTGCCAGCAAGTCGTCACTGTGCTTCACCAGTGCCATCTTAAACCAGAAATAATGGGCAACTACAAATGGTAATAAATAAATAGACAGACAGACAGGCAAATGAAACCTGTGAACGTGAGCTGTAAAGTCCTTGAAAGTGCATCCATTGATTGTGGAACTATTTCAGAGTTGTGGTGAATGAAGTTATTCACACTGGTTCAGGAGATTGATGGTTGAAGGCTAATACATTTTCTCGAACCTGGTGTTGTGGGACTCAATCTTTCTGTACCTCAGCCTAATGGCAGCAGCTACAAGAGAGCATGGCCTGGATGGTGGGGGTCCTTGATGATGGATGATGGTTTCTTTTGCCAGTGCTTCTCGTAAATGTGCTCAATGGAGGGGAGGGCTTTTCCTGTGATGGACTGGGCTGAATCCACCACTTTCTATAGGCTTTTCTGTTCTTGGATATTGGTGTTTCCATACTAGACCATGATGCAAGCAGTCAGGATACTCCCCACTTGCATCTAGAGACGTGTTTCAAAGTTCCTGATGACATGCCAAATCTGCACAAACCTCTAAGAAGGTAGAGGTAACACACACAAAATGCTGGTGGAATGCAGCAGGCCAGGCAGCATCTATCGGGAGAAGCACAGTCGACATTTCGGGCCGAGACCCTTCATCAGGAAAGTTAGTAAGAGATTTGAAAGTAGGAGGGGGAGGGGGAAATCGGAAATGATAGGAGAAGACCGGAGAGAGTGGGGTGAAGCTAAGAGCTGGAAAGGTGATTGGCAAAAGGGATACAGAGCTGGAGAAGGGAAAGGATCATGGGACGGGAGGCCTAGGGAGAAAGAAAGGGGGAGGGGAGCACTAGAGGAAGATGGAGAACAGGCAAAGAGTGATGGCCAGAGAGAGAAAAAAAGGGGAGGGAGGAAAAATAAATAAATCAGGGATGGGGTAAGAAGGGGAGAAGGGGCATTAGTGGAAGTTAGAGAAGTCAATGTTCATGCCATCAGGTCAGAGGCTACCCAGACTGAATATAAGGTGTGTTGTTCCTCCAACCTGAGTGTGGCTTCATCTTGACAGTAGAGGCGGCCATGGATAGACATATCAGAATGGGAATGGGACGTGGAATTAAAATGTGTGGCCACTGGGAGATCCTGCTTTCTCTGGTGGACAGAGCGTAGGTGTTCAGCGAAACGGTCTCCCAGTCTGCGTTGGGTCTCACCAATGTATAAAAGGCCACACCGGGGGCACCGGACACAGTATACACACCAGCCGACTCACGGGTGAAGTGTTGCCTCACCTGGAAGGACTGTCTGGGGAAGGTAGAGGTGATGTCATGTCTTCTTTGCAAAGGCACTTAGGGCTTCTCTGCTACAATTGTGGCAACACCAGGACCATGACATTATAAGAAGTTACACCATTACTTACTGGGGGTGGACTAGGGATTTAAATCTAGGCTCGCCAGCATATTTTATGTATCTAATCATTAATCTTATGTAAAAGATAATTCATATAACTCTGAATTTTGTGCACTTCAATTAATTCTTCCCCTCAGCCTGAAAGAATCTGTACTGTTTTACATTATGACACCAGTCAATCGAAGGTCAGACCACTACTGAAATAATGCAGTTTCAGAAACAATCTCCTTTACATCCCCAGTTACATCTTTCTTGTAATGTGGTGACCAGCGCTATGTGTAGAGTCTGGAGACGGGGAACCAAAAGCATCAGCAAGGGAAATAAAGAGTAGAAACAGTTACACTGCAGATTCTAAGTTACCAAATACAACAGTGTGATTAATGTGTCTGGTTAAATTAGCAAAAAAATCTGCTGAAACAAGTATAGTTAAAGTAAAAACCCAGGGAAATATAAATTTAGCCATCGATTTATTTTGAATGTGTGTTCCACCACTATTGTGGATAAAATCAGCCCAAAACACCTATATAACTGATTATTGATGCATTTCAAATATTATTTTTCAAGTGGGCACCAGGATATTTACAATTAGTTGAAAGGAAAGTGAAAAGAAGTAAGACCATCAAAGATAATATAAGAAAAGAATGGGAAATACTGTAACGGGGAATCCTAAAATGTATCTAGTGAGTGGTTAGTAAGCACAGGTGGATTTTTACAAGAGTGGCCTGTGTAACATTGGGTATATTCTTCTGGGCCAGCTGTTCTAGCTCTAATTAAGTGGATTGAACCAGTTGGACTGGTTGTCAGTTGCATAATGAGCAGTCAGGAAGGAAATGGCATGTGTCTCTCCAGAATAAGTCACTTAGTTGGTTTAATTCACCTGCAATGCTCCAGTTGAAAGTGAGTCTGATATGCACTGGAACTTAAAAGCTGATAAATCCTTGACAAGGCGGGAATTGAAAAAGGATGCCAACAAAATATCTGAAATACAGTAGATGCAGTGGGCAAGGTGAAAACTGAGAGGCAGAACGTACTGGAAGACCTGTTTATACTTACCAGATCCAGATGGGCTGCATCTCAGATTACAAGGGAAATTGGGATGGAGATGACGAAACACCTTTGCATAAATTTCCAAATCACAGCCACAGTTCCCCTGAAGTGAAGACCGTACCTTGTGTTTCCTTCTTCAGTACATCAGCTGATACAGTGTTTTATATATCTACAACTTTTTGTAACAACCTATCGCACACTCCAAATAACACCTTTCTATAGACACATTCATTTTTCCAGAATAGTTGGTTCTGGCACCGGTGTGGCAGGCATTGTTGGTGGAGTTAAAAAGCCTGCTCTTTTGAAAATGTTAGTCAAATTTAAGTTTCCTGCGAATGGCATATAGTGTTAATGCCTTTTGATAATCATCTGTCATGGAGTATGCTTTCTGAAGTTTAAGATAACCCTCCAGTTTCCCCTGGCCTCTGTCTGTCTTAGAAATGCATAACAAGGAAAACTGAAGGCTTAGATATCTAGATTAATCCCGGATTACTGCACTGTATTTAAAATGGAACTTTGAAAAGATGAAAGAAGATAAATGGTTCTGGTTCTAGAAGAAAACCTCAAACTTCCTTCCAAAGCTTGGCCAGGAATTTCAGCCCTTCCAAATCAATAAGGAAGCCTAAAGTGCTTTCTTTATAACTTATCATCTTCTTGCCCAGGATCCAGATGTTAAGGTGTATGTTCATTGTGATACCACCACTCTTCCCAGTCACAGCTTCTAAAATTTATAACAAGGTCAGCTTCGATTTGCAACTATAAATGCGCCTTTCTGCTCAAGTGGATATGTGATGGCAATTATTGAGGTTTAGAGGCTGACAAGAGATGAACTGCTCCCCTCCTGCCGTGTCCCACTAAGCCCATTCTCTAATCTTGATTTCCTTCCTGCCATGCGTACTCTCTCCAGTTACTCCATTCTTTTGCCAGGTGGAGGTAATTAAAATTATTGAAAGCAAGATATGATCAACTAAGTTGTTCAAAATGCAAATACATTTTAAAAATCATTATTAACTTGAGAAAGCAGCATTTTTAAATGCAAGGCACGCATAAAAAAACAAACTTCATTAAGCTGAATCTATTTTCTATTTGCATAACTCACAAAGCGCAGCCACAAGACATAAAATGTTGTCCATGCCACAAAATAATTTGATAGCATCCTGAAGGTAAATTATTTAAACGTAAATTGAAATTAAGATGTAAATTTGTTCCAATAAAATGTTTCTAAATCTCTGGAGGAACGCCCAATTATTATTTGGTGCCAAAACTAATATTCTGCTTGATTTTCACTGCTTTAATACTTGGCTGATGTGATGATAGGTCATCTGATAGAAAATATTAACTACAGTCACAGTCTACATTTCTATAAAAAATATATATCTGCTCAATAATCACCTAATAATTAATACTAGATAATTAAGTCCATGATTATTCATTATTTTGAAGTGTTGCTGCATTCTGAAAATTGATTGTATGCTAATAATCACAACCAGCAAAAATTGCACAGCTAAGATTTTGTTCAGTTATCAGAGCAGGGGACCACCAAGAGAACATAAAGGCAAAAAAAGTGGATCTGGAGGGCATTAGATTTGCATTATTTAGATATAAATTGTAATTATGATATAAATTTGTTCTAATAAAATGCTTCTAATTCTCTGGAGGAACACCCAATTATTAATACCTTTGGAGGCAGGATGAAGTAAGAGAATAGTGTTCAAGACATATCTTGTTCTAGATTCACCACACCTCAATGTTCACTTGGAACTTACTTGCTGCAAATAAACTAAATGCCCAGAGTCATCCCCTCAACCTGTAGCTTTGCTCTCATGTTGTAATGAGGCAGCATTAAGAAGAGGGACGCCTCACATCTTAATAAGCTGGTAAGAAAGGCGGGCTCTGTCGTGGGCACAGAACTGGAGAGTATGACATCGGTAGCAGAGCGAAGGGCGCTGAGTAGGCTACGGTCAATCATGGAAAACCCTGAACATCCTCTACATAGCACCATCCAGAGACAGAGAAGCAGCTTCAGCGGCAGGTTGCTATCGATGCAATGCTCCTCAGACAGGATGAAGAGATCATTACTCCCCAATGTCATTCGGCTTTACAATTCAACCGCCGGGGTAAGATATGTTAAAGTGATGAAGTGCCGGGGTTAGGACTGAGCTTAAGTTACCATTCAATGTATTTTAGTAAACTATTTAAGAACTTTTTAAAAGCTATTTATTAATGCTTTTTGAGAGGGTGATTTTAGATGCATATCCTATTTATACTGAGTTAAGTATTGTATGTAATTAGTTTTGCTACAATAAGTGTATGGGACATTGGAAAAAATGTTGAATTTCCCCATGGGGATGAATAATCTATCTATCTATCTATCTATCTAATCCATTAGGCAGTTGACCCTCACAGTTGGTGTAAGAACATGCAACTGAATGGGGTAAAGACAGAGAGCCGCAGAGCTGCTCAATTTAAATCAAGCAAAACCTTAAGCAATAAATGTCAGACTGCATAATTAAATAGCACTGTCTCACTCCAACCAAATCCTTCCACAAGTTAAAGTCAAATATGCTTATACTGGTGCTGTGCAGAATTCTGGGTAGCAGAATATGTTTCATTTCTGAATTTAGATTCCATCCAGTTTACGTAAAATAGTCCTGAAGAAGGTATGTGGGTCCTGAACAATCTCTGCCCAAAGCGTTAACTGTTTGTTCATTTCCATAGATGCTGCCTCAACTGCTGAATTCCTCCGGGATTTTGTGTGTGTTGCTTTAAGGAAAATACATTTGTAGAGGTGAGAGTCTAAAAAGCTCAAAAATTATTAAAAACTAGTAATTAACTTAATGAGCCTATAAGTAGTTAATACAGGACAGATAAATCTTTCACCATTTCAAAGTTGGAGGATTATTGGGAGCTTTAATCTTCAAGCAATTTGCAGTAAACTGGAACTGATAGTGGCGTAACTGAGCAATGTTTGATCGCATATTGGTAATTGCAAAACTCGATGAATTATTTAAAGAAAAAAAACATTTGGATTGTTTGTAAATTCCTAGATTGCTCAAACAAAAATGGTGAGTAAACATTTAGTTTCATTCGCAATATACTTGATGTCAGTGATAATTCAGGAAACTAAAATCATCGAACAAGATCATAATAAACAGGCAGTATGGACCTAGGTGAAACAGCTTAAGGCATTTAAGTCTGGAAAACAATGTCAAACTAAGTTTTTATTATTACCTCTGGACTTAATCAACAAGTCACATATCTTAGAGTTATAGAGAACTGGCAAACTAGAAGTTGAAGGTTAAAATTTCATTTTAAAAGTTGTGAATTTAAATTTTATAAATCTAAGCTCTAGGGATTGGAAAGAATGAACTGTAAACACCCAACGGGATTATGGATTTCACTTAGAGACTGGCCCCGTTCTCTCAGTTTCAACAAGCACACAGTATTTGTGACTCCAATACCACATCAACTAGTTTACTCTATGAGAATTGTCAATTGATACTTTTGCTGCATTCTGTGTTACCCACTGTTTGGGCTGGATCACACTGCTATCAGTGACTTTGTAGAAAAGTATTACCAAACATCAGAAACAGAAAAAAATTTGAAGGAGAAGATCATTTAGTCATTCAGCCCACTTCTGCCTCTCTTTATGATCATGCCCATTATTTTATATATCAATGCTACATCCCTGATTGTTTCCCCATGCCCCATGATGTCTTTCATGTCTAGAATAGGTGAGAGTTGCTGGGTGGTGCAGCTCGTTGGACAGAAGGGCCTGTGCAGGCCAAGCTATTGAATGTATTTAAAATGGAGGTTGATAGGTTCTTGATTCATCAGAATGTTAAAGATTACAGGGAGAAGGCAGGAGAATAGGGTTGAGAGGGATAATAAATCAGCTATGATAGAATGGTGAAGTAAACTTGATGGGCTGACTGGCCTAATTCTGCTTCTATGGCTTATGGTCTTTACACTTGTGTACTGGAAATGACATTGAACGATCTTGAATCTCTTGAGTCTTGGATATTTGGATTTGTGCACGTTTACTGTACCTCTAAATAGTGTAAATAAAACAATAAATCTACCAAGCTATCTTGTTCTTAAATTCACTCAACAACTTGGGCCTCCACAGCTTCACCTGTGATAGAGAAACTTATGATTCACCAGCTTCTGTTATGGTCCGGTCCAGAGCCCGCATTCCAGTTCTTGATCCAGTCCGCGGACTCCAGACTCCGGGTCTTGTAGCCATCCCTCCTTTCGCCCTTGAGCCCAATTAGTCACACCTGTGGATCATCGTGGCTTGCTGGGGCTCAAGGAGGCACACCCGATGCCCAACGGCTGGCGGTGTATATAGGGAGCTCTGGGACTGAGTGGAGTTGGGGGTTGTTCTGTTTATCCTGCTTACCTTGGTCCTCTGGTTGCCCTGGCTTGGAGTTCCCCTTGTTAAAGATGAGTTCTTTGAATAAGTCTGGCAATCACCCTGGACCTAGTTCCCTTCCAATCTCTTGCCTCTGTTGGGCAAGCCTGGCTAGACTGCTGTTGCCTGGTGGGGGACTCTGCCCCTTTCCATCCCTTGCTGCTGAAGGGTTGTGCTCCGCAACCTACCCAGGTGCCCTGCGACCTGGTAAAGCCCCCTGTGTTCCTGCCTGGGAGGTCTGGGCCCTGCCTAGGAGTTATGCGGCCTACCCAGAGGTCTCTACCCCTACCTATCCCTCGCTGCCGACGGGTTGTGCCCTGCTACCTACCCAGGTGCCCCGTGACCTGCCCAGGCCCCTGTGTTCCTGCCTGGGAGATCTGGGCCCTGCCCAGGAGTTATGCGGCCCACCCAGTGAACTCCAAGATCCTACCTTGCCTGAGCTCCGGAATCCTCCTGCCTGCCTGAACTCTAAGACTCTCCCGGAACCCCAGAATCACCTTGAGCGTCATGTCCCTCATGCACACCATGGTCACCACATCTTGTCTATCATTTAGTTGTTCCTGTCCTGCCCCTAGTACTTCAGTGCCTGCGTCCTGTGCTTGGGTCCCGCCTCCTGTCCCTCTATGACAGCTTCTTAAGTGAAAAGATATCTCCTCATCACAGTTCAAAATGTCTTATCCCACATTCTCGTGATAGATATTCACTTTCCAGGGCCAGAGAGGATTATTGCCAAACTCAACATTCTAGCACAATGGCATGACTTTTTTAAAAGGTTAGAATTGTTGATGATAACCTCCCTAGGTCCTCAGCGCCTCCATTTTACTCTCACCCTATCTTCCCTGAACACTCCAACCTTCCCCTCTTCTCTGGCACTATCAAGTTTCTTCCTCCCTTTGATATCAGCTATAATCCCTGCCTTATCTTCACCGTTCCCTCTGAACTTCCCCTCTGAGGTGCAACATTCTGTTCTCAGGAGGGGTGCCTTAACTTTGTTCCCCTTCACCTGCACCCCAGTGAGTTCTACACCCACCATGATGCCGAGCTTTTCTTCTGTCACCTCCGTCTCTGAGCCCACTTCTTCAGCAAGAACTCACCCTGCACCGATAGCCCCTTAACCTGTCTCCAACCCTTCTCATCTTTTTGGATGCCCAACTTTGGTTCTCTGCCTGCTCTGGATAATTTTATCTCTAATGTGATGGGGCATCAACCAGCTCAACTTCAGCACTCCTCACTCTTCTTGGAACCTTACCCTCTCTGAACGCAATGCCCTCCACCCTCTCTGCACCAATCCCAACCTTGCCATCAAGCACGCAGGCAAAGGGGTGATGTTGTAGTGTGGCGGACTGACCACTACCTTGCTGAAAAGACCCTCACTCTGGAGCATTAGACACTGTCTTCCACACCATCACTAACCTCATCTACTCCAGAGATCTCATCCACTGCCACCAACCTCATAGTTCCCTTCCCCAGCACTGCTTGTTTCTACCCCCTACCCAAAAACAACCAACCTGTTTGGGTAGGCCTATTGTTTCTGCCTGCTTCTGACACATTAAACTTGTGTCCACATACCTTGACTCCAGTCTATCCCCTTTAGTGCAGTCCCTTCCCACCTACATCTGTGAACCACATGTTCTCGATCACCTCAACAACTTTCCTGTCCACCTTATTTTCCCCATGGGTGGCCAGTCCCTATATCTTTCTATTCCCTATCAAGAAGGCCTTAAAACTTTTTGCTTCTTTCACAATAGTCCTGACCAGTACCCCTTCACCACCAGCCTCCTTCATATAAACCATATAACCATATAACAATCACAGCACGGAAACAGGCCATTCCGGCCCTCCTAGTCCGTGCCGAACTCTTAATCTCACCTAGTCCCACCTACCCGCACTCAGCCCATAACCCTCCACTCCTTTCCTATCCATATACCTATCCAATTTTACCTTAAATGACACAACTGATCTGGCCTCTACTACTTCTACAGGAAGCTCATTCCACACAGCTATCACTCTCTGAGTAAAGAAATACCCCCTCGTGTTTCCCTTAAACTTTTGCCCCCTAACTCTCAAATCATGTCCTCTCGTTTGAATCTCCCCTACTCTCAATGGAAACAGCCTATTCACGTCAACTCTATCTATCCCTCTCAACATTTTAAATACCTCGATCAAATCCCCCCTCAACCTTCTACGCTCCAATGAATAGAGACCTAACTTGTTCAACCTTTCTCTGTAACTTAAGTGCTGAAACCCTGGTAACATCCTAGTAAATCGTCTCTGCACTCTCTCTAATTTATTGATATCTTTCCTATAATTCGGTGACCAGAACTGTACACAATATTCCAAATTTGGCCTTACCAATGCCTTGTACAATTTTAACATTACATCCCAGCTTCTGTACTCAATGCTCTGATTTATAAAGGCCAGCGTTCCAAAAGCCTTCTTCACCACCCTATCTACATGAGACTCCACCTTCAGGGAACTATGCACTGTTATTCCTAGATCTCTCTGTTCCACTGCATTCCTCAATGCCCTACCATTTACCCTGTATGTTCTATTTGGATTATTCCTGCCAAAATGTAGAACCTCACACTTCTCAGCATTAAACTCCATCTGCCAACGTTCAGCCCATTCTTCTAACCGGCATAAATCTCCCTGCAAGCTTTGAAAACCCACCTCATTATCCACAACACCTCCTACCTTAGTATCATCAGCATACTTACTAATCCAATTTACCACCCCATCATCCAGATCATTTATGTATATTACAAACAACATTGGGCCCAAAACAGATCCCTGAGGCACCCCGCTAGTCACCGGCCTCCATCCCGATAAACAATTATCCACCACTACTCTCTGGCATCTCCCATCTAGCCACTGTTGAATCCATTTTATTACTCCAGCACTAATACCTAACGACTGAACCTTCTTAACTAACCTTCCATGTGGAACTTTGTCAAAGGCCTTGCTGAAGTCCATATAGACTACATCCACTGCCTTACCCTCGTCAACATTCCTCGTAACTACTTCAAAAAATTCAATAAGGTTTGTCAAACATGACCTTCCACGCACAAATCCATGCTGGCTACTCCTAATCAGATCCTGTCTATCCAGATAATTATAAATACTATCTCTAAGAATACTTTCCATTAATTTACCCACCACTGATGTCAAACTGACAGGTCTATAATTGCCAGGCTTACTTCTAGAACCCTTTTTAAACAATGGAACCACATGAGCAATACGCCAATCCTCCGGCACAATCCCCGTTTCTAATGACATCTGAAAGATCTCCGTCAGAGCTCCTGCTATCTCTACACAAACTTCCCTCAAGGTCCTGGGGAATATCCGGTCAGGACCCGGAGATTTATCCACTTTTAAATTTCTTAAAAGCGCCAGTACTTCCACCTCTTTAATTGTCATAGGTTCCATAACTTCCTTACTTGTTTCCCACACCTTACACCATTCGATATCCTTCTCCTTAGTGAATACCGAAGAGAAGAAATCGTTCAAAATCTCTCCCATCTCCCTCGGCTCCACACATAGCTGACCACCCTGATTCTCTAAGGGACCAATTTTATCCCTCACTATCCTCTTGCTTTTAATATAACTGTAGAAGCCTTTCGGATTTACTTCCACCTTATTTGCCAAACCAAACTCGTAACTTCTTTTAGCTTTTCTAATCTCTTTCTTAAGTTTCCTTTTACATTCTTTATATTCCTCGAGCAATTCCTTTACTCCATGCTGCCTATATCTATTGTAGACATCCCTCTTTTTTCGAACCAAGTTTCTAATATCCCTTGAAAACCATGGCGCTTTCAAACCTTTAATCTTTCCTTTCAACCGAACAGGAACATAAAGATTCTGTACCCTCATAATTTCACCCTTAAATGACCTCCATTTCTCTATTACATCCTTCCCATAAAACAACTTGACCCATTCCACTCTCTCTAAATCCCTGCGCATCTCCTCAAAGTTAGCCTTTCTCCAATCAAAAATCTCAACTCTAGGTCCAGTCCTGTCCTTCTCCATAATTATATTGAAGCTAATGCTATTGTGATCACTGGACCCGAAGTGCTCCCCAACACATACATCTGTCAGCTGACCTATCGCATTCCCTAACAGGAGATCCAACACTGCCCCATCTCTAGTCGGTACTTCTATGTATTGTTGCAAAAAGCTATCCTGCACACATTTCACAAACTCTAAACCATCCAGCCCTTTTACAGAATGAGCTTCCCAATCTATGTGTGGAAAATTAAAATCTCCCACAATCACCACCTTGTGTTTACTACAAATATCTGCTATCTCCTTACACATTTGCTCTTCCAACTCACGCTCCCCATTAGGTGGCCTATAATACACTCCTATCAGTGTTACTACACCTTTCCCATTCCTCAATTCCACCCAAATAGCCTCCCTAGAGGAGCTCTGTAATCTATCCTTCCAAAGCACCGCCATAAGATTTTCTCGGACAAGCAATGCAACACCTCCTCCTCTGGCCCCTCCTACTCTATCACACCTGAAGCAACTAAATCCAGGAATATTTAGTCGCCAATCACACCCTTCCTGCAACCATGTTTCACTAATAGCTACAACATCATAATTCCATGTATCAATCCACACTTTAAGCTCATCCACCTTTCTTACAATGCTCCTAGCATTAAAATAGATACATTTAAGATACTCTCCACCTCCTCCTCTCTTTTCATCCCTAGCAATGCATTCAAATTTATTACCCTTTTCTTTCTTCTCCCCTACAACTTCGGGCTGAGCGCATCCCTGCTCCATCACCTGCCTGTCCTCCCTCACACACGGTCTACTTACTTGCTCTACTGGTGAACTAACCTCCTCTCCCATAGTTTCCTCAAATTGATTTCCGCCCCCCCATCTTACTAGTTTAAAGTCTGCCCCGTAGCCCTAGCAAACCTCCCCGCTAGGATATTGGTCCCCCCAGGATTCAAGTGTAACCCGTCCTTCTTGAACAGGTCACGCCTGCCCCAGAAGAGGTCCCAATGATCCAGAAACTTGAATCCCTGCCCCCTGCTCCAATCCCTCAACCACGCATTCATCCTCCACCTAATTCCATTCCTACTCTCACTGTCGCGTGGTACAGGCAGTAATCCCGAGATTACTACCTTTGCGGTCCTCCTTCTTAACTGCCTTCCTAACTCCCTATACTCTCGTTTCAGGACCTCTTCCCCTTTCCTACCTATGTCATTGGTACCTACATGTACCACGACCTCTGGCTCCTCACCCTCCCACTTCAGGATATCTTGGACGCGATCAGAAACGTCCCGGACCCTGGCACCAGGGAGGCAAACAACCATCCGGGACTCCCGATCACCTCCACAGAACCGCCTGTCTGAACCCCTGACTATCGAGTCCCCTATTACTATGGTCCTCTTTCTTCTATCCCTACCCTTCTGAGCTACAGGGCCGTCCTCTGTGCCGGAGGCCCGGCCACTGTCACTTCCTCCAGGTAGGCTGTCCCCCCCAACAGTACTCAAACATGAGTACTTATTGTCAAGGGGTACAGCCACTGGGGTACTCTCTAGTACCTGCCCCTTCCCCTTCCTGATCGTGACCCACCTATCTGCCTCCCGTGGCCCCGGAGTGACCACCTGCCTGTAACTCCTCTCTATCACCTCCTCACTCTCCCTGACCAGGCGAAGGTCATCGAGCTGCAGCTCCAGTTCCCTAATTCGGTCCCTCAGGAGCTGCAGTTCGGCGCACCTGGCGCAGATGTGGACGTCCGGGAGGCTCGGAGACTCCAGGATCTCCCACATCCGACACCGAGAACAACAAGCTGCCCTCACACTCATACCTCCCGAATAACTGAAAATAACAAGAACTAAAAGATAAGCCTACTGTGCCCTCTTCCGCCTAAGCCCTCTGAGCCCAAGCCCTACACTCTGCTCCCGACTCACTCCGCTGCCCGCAAACGAAGCTGCCCGCTGCTTAAGGCTGCGTTCTTTTTATATCTTCCCTCCTTCCCAGGCCTCCTTCACGCGCCTGCGCAGTCCCGCCTCTCAGAACTCCGATCTGAGAAGCAATTTGAAAATGGCCGCCGCCGCACTTCTTCTCAGCCTCGCTGTCCTCTTCCAAAAGAGAACTGCCTCACTCCTTCTCTCCTTTTTATATCTTCCCTCCTTCCCAGGCCTCCTTCACGCGCCTGCGCAGTCCCGCCTCTCAGAACTCCGATCTGAGAAGCAATTTGAAAATGGCCGCCGCCGCACTTCTTCTCAGCCTCGCTGTCCTCTTCCAAAAGAACTGCTGATCCTCACTTTCAGCAGTTTCTCTTTTGGCTCCTGCAACTTCCCTTGCTCCAGTCTTAAGGTGTAGGCATGGACACCCTCATGAGACCAAGTTATGCCTGTCTCTTCATTGACTATGTGGACCAGTCCATGTTCCAAATCTTCCCTGGTAATACTCCTCAACTCTTTCTGTACTGCATCGACGACTACATTAGTGCTGCATTCATGCACCCATGCTGAGTTCATCAATTTCATCAACTTTGCCTCCAACTTCCACTCTGCCCATTTCTGACACCTCCCTCCCCTTTCTCGACCTCTCTATTTCCATCTCTGGAAACAAACTGTCAACTGACATCTTCTACAAACCTACTGATTCCCAGTTACTTTGACTATACCTCTTCCCAGCCCATCTCCTGTAAAAATTCTATTCCTTTTTCTCAGTCCTTTCATCTCTGTCGCATCTCTTCCCAGCATGTGGCTTTCCTTTTCAGGACTTCACAGATGTCCTCCTTCAAAGAATGGTGTTTCCCTTCCTCCACTATTGATACTGCCCTCACCCTCTCCTCCATTTCTCATACAACTGTGCGGACACCATTTTCCCATCACTTTGACAGTGATAGAGTTCCTCTTGTTCTTACCTACTACCCTTGAGTTTTCGCATCAACACATCATCCTCTCAAAAGGGATCGTCCACCTTATATCTCCCCCTCCCCCACCAACTTCCTGCTTTTTGCAGGTATCGTTCTCTCTGTGGTTCTCTTGTCTATTCATCCCTCCGAACTAATCTCCCTCCCAGCATTTATCCCTCCAATCATACAGGTGAGGCAACACTTCACTGGCAAATCTGCTGGAGTCGTCCATTGTGTCCGGTGCTCCCTTTGTGACCTCCTTCACATTGGTGACACCCATCATAAATTGGAGGACCACCTCATTGAGCACCTCAATATTTTAATTCTGATTCCAATACCTGTTCTGACATGTCGGTCCATGGCTTCCTCTTGTGTCAAGATGAGGCCACCTTCAGGGTGAGGGAGCAGCACCTTATATTCCATCTGGGTAGTCTCCAACCTGATAGCATGAATATCGATTTTTCCTTCTGATAAAAAAAAAATCCCTCCTCCTCCCTTCTTCTATTCCAGATTTGGCCTCTCACCTCTTCTCACCTGCTTATCACTCCTCCTCCATCAACCTTTTGGTTCTTGAACCAACCTGCACAACTCTAATCACTACCTCAGTATAGTAACACCATGATTACTTTGTACTACAATGAACTTCGGTTGTTTTCCTAATTGCATTCTTCCCTGTATATCTTTTTCTATAGTTCATATTTTTCTTATGAATATTGTGTATATCATGTTATGTGCCTATGAATGTTTTTGCACTTGTGTATGCTGGTAATTATGCATATGATAATAAACTCTACCTTGACTTTGAAGAGCCCGATCACCACAGCTTTCAAAACAGATTAGCATTTGCTCTGTCCTCAGTAAGGGCCTCGCCTTTGTCCCCCTTCACCCACACCTCAGCGAGTTCCGCGTACGCCATGACGCTGAACTCTTCTTCCGCCGGCTCCATCTCTGAGCTTACTTCTTTGGCAAGGACTCTCCACCCCCACCGATGACCCCTTCTCCCATCTTCAACCCTCTCCTCTTCATGGACAGCCCGCTCTAGTCTTCTGCATGCTCTGGATCTCTTTATTGCTAATTGCTGACAGGACATCAACTGACTCAGCTTCACCACACCATGTTCCAATTCCAACCTCACTCCTTCCGAACGCTCTGCTCTCCGCTCCCTCCGCACCAGTCTCACCCTTACTATAAAACCAGTTGATAAGGGGGGAGCTGTTGTAGTCTGGTGTACTGAACTCTACCTTGCCGAGGCACAGCGACAACTTGCTGATACCTCCCCTTATTTACCTTTCAATTATGACCCCATTAAGGAGCACCAGGCCACTGTCTCCTATACCATCACCAACCTTATCATCTCTGGGGATCTCCCATCCACTACCACCAACCTCATAGTTCCTACACCCCGCACTTCCCATTTCTACCTCCTACCTAAGATCCACAAACCTGCCTGTCCAGGTAGACCCATTATCTCAGCTTGCTCCTGCCCCACCGAACTCATTTCTGCATACCTTGTTTTATCCCCCCTTGTTCAATCCCTTCCCACCTATGTTCGTGACACTTCTCACGCTTTGAATTTTTTCAATGGTTTTAAGTTCCCTGGCCCCAACCGCCTTATTTTCACCATGGATGTCCAGTCCCTATATACCTTCTTCCCCCATCAGGAAGGTCTCAAAACTCTCTGCTTCTTTTTGGATTCCAGACCTAACCAATTCCCCTCTACCACCACTCTCCTCTGTCTAGCGGAATTAGTCCTTACTCTCAATAATTTCTCCTTTGGCTCCTCCCACTTCCTCCAAACCAAGGGTGTAGCCATGGGCACCCGCATGGGTCCCAGTTATGCCTGCCTTTTTGTTGGCTTTGTGGAACAGTCCATGTTCCAAGCCTATATGGGTATCCGTTCCCCTCTTTTCCTTTGCTACATTGACAACTGCATTGGCACTGCCTCCTGCATGCATGCTGAGCTCGTTGACTTCATTAACTTTGCCTCCAACTTTCACCCTGCCCTCAGATGGACCTTACCTGGTCCATTACTGACACCTCCCTTCCCTTTCTTGATCTTTCTGTTTCCATTTCTGGAGACGGCTTATCTACTGATATCCACTGTGAGAGTACAGACTCTCATAGCTACCTGGACTATTCCTCTTCCCACCCTGTCTCTTGCAAAAATGCTATCCCCTTCTCACAATTCCTCCGACTCCGCCGCATCTGCTCTCAGGATGAGACTTTTCATTCCAGGACGAGGGGAGATGTCTTCATTTTTTAGTCAAAGGGGCTTCCCTTCTTCCACCATCAACTCTGCTCTCAAATGCACCTCTCCCAATTCCTGCACATCTGCCCTCACCCCATCCACCCACCACCCGACTCGGGATATGTTTCCCCTTGTCCTCACCTGCCACCCCACCAGCCTCCTGGTCCAACGTATAATTCTCCCGTAACTTCCGCCACCTCCAAAGGGATCTCACTACCAAGCACATCTTTCCCTCCCCCCCTCTTTCTGCTTTCCACAGGGATCACTCCCTACGCGACTCCCTTGTCCATTTATCCCACCATCCCTTCCCACCGATCTCCCTCCTGGCACTTATCCTTGCAAGCGGAACAAGTGTTACACCTGCCCTTACACTTCCTCCCTCACCACCATTCAGGGCCCCAGACAGTCCTTCCAGGTGAGGCAACACTTCACCTGTGAGTCAGCTGGTGTGTATACTGTGTCCGGTGCTCCTGGTGTGGCCTTTTATGTATTGGTGAGACCCGACGCAGACTGGGAGACAGTTTCACTGAACACCTACGCTCTGTCTGCCGGAGAAAGCAGGTTCTCCCAGTGGCCACAGATTTTAATTCCATGTCCCATTCCCATTCTGATATGTCTATCCATGGCCTCCTCTACTGTCAAGATGAAGCCACACTCAGGTTGGAGGAACAACACCTTATATACCGGCTGGGTAGCCTCCAACCTGATGGCATGAACAGTGACTTCTCTAACTTCCGTTAATGCCCCTCCTCCCCTTCTTATCCCATCCCTGACAATATTTAGTTGTTTGTTTTTTTTCTCTCTCTCTCTGCCCATCACTCTGCCTGTTCTCCATCTCCCTCTGGTGCTCCCCACTCCCCCTTTCTTTCTCACGAGACCTCCCATCCCATGATCCTTTCCCTTCTCCAGCTCTGTATCACTTTCGCCAATCACCTTTCCAGCTCTTAGCTTCACCCCACCCCCTCCGGACTTCTCATATCATTTCGCATTTTGCCCTCCCCCTCCTACTTTCAAATCTCTTACTATCTTTCCTTTCAGTTGGTCCTGACAAAGGGTCTCAGCCCAAAACGTCGACAGCGCTTCTCCCTATAGATGCTGCCTGATCTGCTGCGTTCCACCAGCATTTTGTGTGTGTTGCTAGCATTTTCTTCACCACTAATATTAGGCTATCTGAAGTTCCCTGTGTTTTTTGCTGTTATTATTTTCATATACTTACTTTTCTCTATTTTCTTTTCTGGGAAGTAGTACTGGAAATTCTAATGTGTGCATCAGTTTATTCCTTAAGTTGCTACCTCCCCACTGCAGGCTAAATGCTGATGTTCCCTCATTTCTTAACTTGGGACTAAGTCTTACAGTGACTCAATAAAGTGCAGAACTGAGGGGAAGATTTAGTCATAGGTGGAACACCCCTCCTATACAGTATAGCTATATCATTGGCCAGCTTGCATGAAAAAAATATAAATTAAACCGAGTGGTATGTTTTATTTCAAATATTCAATAATACTTGATTTTTAAACAGGTTTAAATATTAAATTAACATTTTAATTAGTTTATTGTATTTCAACATTTGCTAAACGTCACTGAACACCGAGGGAAATAGCCTTTTGTCAGTCAGAATAAATTCTGAGAAGGTCGTCAAAGCAGTCCAGGGACAGGGCCTTGTTTGCACTACCTCAGGTCAGGCTGCCTGAGCCTGCCACTCGTCAACAACTCTGCTTTTCAGTGAGCCCTTGAAGAGACTGAGAGCCACGTTGCTGCAAGGATTTACTGCGGCAGCAGGAAAGCTGCAGACTGATCTACCCCAACAGAAAAGACCAAACTAAGCAACTTTCAAATCCGCAAGGATAATACTAGAGCGAATATGTGTAATAGCTTTGAAATTTCTCCCAGCAGTTGAGCTAGCCATTTGAAATGAATAGATTAATATATTCACCAAAGTTGCAGAATAAATTAAGTGCTCATACATTAATAAATCTGATCTGCATGGACTGGCAGTAAATGTTGAAAGAAACCATTGTAAAAAGCCCAACTGGATGTTAACATGAGAACATAGGAAGCAAAAGCAGGAGTTGGCTTCCCAAGGCTGACTTATACCTCAATGAACTCATCTCATATCCTTCGACTGCCTTATTATCAAATGTCTATCAATTTCTGTCTTGAATAGAGTGACTGAGCTTTCAAAGCTCTCAAGTACAGAATTTTGTGGATTTACTCAAGGTAAAGAAATCTCTTCTTAACAAATTAGTGATTGGCTGATTCCTTACATTGAAACTGAAGACACTAAACAGAAGAAACAACCTCCCTGTATTCACCTATATGCCAAGCCATTTAAAATTTTCAATGAGGTTAGATCTCATTCTTTTAAACTACTGAGAGTAAAGACACCATCAGTTTAATTTCTTCTCAGAGGATGCAATGTAATTTCTGAGCCAGTGTTTTAGGATCATTCAAGAAGTCCTTTGTTGCACAAGCAACCATTGTTTTCTGGAGAATGAGCCAGAAAATTGGTAAATGGAAGGAGCAGAGTAGGAAGAAATTAAGGGGAAGAGTGTATCTATATGCAGGGGAACAGAGGGCAAGAATGAATTACGTTGACCTTATCCCTGGAGTCATGCAAGAAAAAGATTGAACGAACAGAAGGAAAAAGTAGATCCACTAAATGTAAAGCTGAAACCTAGATATTATCATAATGCAGAGTCTTTTTTTAAATAAATTATTTTCAGATATCCAGGAGGACCACAGAGTTATTAATCAAGGAGATTTTTCCTGTTCAGGAAGAGCCTACAGTGTTATTCCAGAGGGCTGGAAGGTTTAGTAATTGCATGGAAGGGGAAACCATTGTCACACAACAATAATTTGTGCAATCAATCAAATAGCACACCCAGGTGAAAGAATTTCTATTCCATTACTATGCAGACAAGTAATCATTCTGGTATATTACCCAAACTGGATCTTTCATCAGAATTAGCCTTCAGCTTCCTGATTGTCTGAACACATACGCAGCAACCTTGCCTGCTTTAATGTACCACTGGTCTGATCTGAAGCTCCAGTTACTCATTACCTCAAGCACTGTATGAACAACTATAACTAGACTTTGCATTTCTGTGCTGTATGTTACAATATCCTTTTGCTTTGTTGCAACAACTTATGAACCTTTGCTGCTATGCTGAAATAGTAGCCTTTTCAAACCAGGATTAGCAATGTGGAAGTTGAAGGTCACAATTTTGGTTTGGCAAATTGGGCATTTAAAATTTATAAATCTAATCTGCATGGACTGGCAGTAAATGATAATGAGAACTATTATAAATGGTGGGTAACTTGAACAGAAGTACTTAAGAGCATGTGAAATAGAAACTATTTGGCCCTTCAAACATGCTTCTATAATCAATAAGATTATAGCTAATCTTTCAACTCATTGACATTTTCATACATATTTCTATTGACATGTGGAACAATCAAGCAGCATCTATGGAGAAAAATAAACAATGTTTTGAGTCCAGATCCTTCATAAGAACTGGAAAGGAAGGGGGAGAAAGACAGAATAAAAAGGTGGAGGGAGGGGAAAGAATACAAGCTGGCAAGTGTTATGTGACACTAGATGAGGGAAAAGGTAGGTGCACGAGTAAAGGCAGATGGAATGAGGTGATGAGTGGAGGAGGTATAGGGCTGAATCTGATAGGAGAGGAGAGTGTGCCATGGGGGAAAAGGAGAGAGAAGGGCATCTGAGGGGGGGATTGGCAGGTGAAGAGAAGCGGTATGCGGTGGAATGGGAGAAGAGAGAAGGGAGGAGTTACCAGAAGCTAGAGGAATTGATCTTCATGCTGTCAGGCCAGAGCCTATCCAGTTGGAATATGAGGTGTTATGCCGCTAACCAGAAAGTTGCCTCATTGTGGCAGTAGAGGAGGCCATGGACCAACATGTTGGAATGGGAATGGGAACGGGAATTGAAATTGGTGGCCACCAGGAAATCCTGCCTTTTGGGGTGAATGGAGGAAAAACGCTTGATGAAGCAGTCCTCCTATCTCCATCGGGTCTTACCAATGTCGAGAACACGGTACCAAGGGCACTGGATACAGTATAGGTGATGAGCTGCCTCACCTGGAAGGATGGTTTGAGGTCCTGAGTTAAGGTGAGGAAGGAGTAATTGATATGTCATTCAATTATACTCTTATGACTGAGACTTCACAGCCATCTTGGTTTGAAATACTCGTATAAGGTCTCATAGAGGGATCAGAGGTGGAGAGAGTGAGCAATTTCAAGTTCCTGGTGCCTAGATCTCTGAGGATCTAATCTGGTCCCAACATATTGATAAAACTATAAAGAAGGCAAGGCAGCAGCTAAATTTTATTAGGAGTTTGAGGAGATTTGATTTGTCACCTAAAACACTCAAAAACCTCTACAGATGTACCATGGAAAACATTCTGACAAGCTACATCATTGTCTAGTATGGGGTAGGGGCCTACTGTGCTGGATCTAATGAAGCTACAGAAAGTTGTAAAGTTAATCAACTCCTTCATGGGTTCTAGTCTCTTTAGTACGCAGGACATTATCAAGGAGCGGTGTCTCAGAAAGGTGGTGTCCTTATTAAGGACCCCCATTATCCAGGACATGCCCTCATCTCAGTATTACCATCAGGAAAGTGGTACAGAAGACTGAAGGCATACACTCAGCAATTCAGGAACAGCTTCTTCCCCTCTGCTATCTGATTCCTAAATGGACATTGAATCCATGAACACCACCTCACATTTTTCTTAATTATTTCTCTTTTACACTATTTTTATTTTAACTACTTAATATACATATATTTACTTACTGTAATTGATGTAATTCTATTTTTCTATATTATGTATTGCCTGGTACTGCTGCTGCTAAGTTAACAAATTTCACGACACATGCCATTGATATTAAACCTGTTTCTGATTCTGAATCCTTAACATTCACAACCCTCTGTGTGAATAAATTTCACTTCTTCAAAGCCATTCCATTATTTTAATATTCTAACATCTGTGTTTTGGACACCGAGTCAGGGGAAGCATCTTCCTGAATCACACTGCAAAGCCTGTTAAGAATTCAATATTTCAATATGATCTCCTTTCATTCTTTTAAATTGAAGGTATAGACCTATATCCTTAATATCTCCTCTTAGGACAAACCTCTTACCCTACCTCAATACTAAAAATCAATCTTCAAAAATTTTATTGGTTTTATTCTATCAATTGTGTCTTTCAGGAGGGAGTCCTGGTACTCCTATCTAGACAGACTTATATTGACTCCAGTACCATACTATGTAACTGAGTGTTCAAATGTTAAGGCATTATCTTGCTTTGCTGTTGTTGTCCACCAACAAAACAGAAGTAAGCTAGAGAGGTGGATCATGCTGGTACTTAGCTAATATAGAGAACCAACAAGCTTCATTTCTCATATCTTGATTGATAAGACCATAAGACATAGAAGCAGAACTAGACCATTCTGACAATTGAATGTGCCCTGTTGTTCCATCATGACTGATTTATTATTGCTCTCAAATGCATTCTTCTGCATTCTCCCCATAACTTTTGATGTCCTGATTAATCAAGAACTTAACATCCTCTGCCTTAAATATAATCAATGACTTGGCCTGCACAGCCATTTCCGTAAATGACCATAAATTCCACGGATTCACTGCCCCCGGCTAAATAAAATTTTCCTTCTCACTGTTCTAAATGGTCATCCCTCAACTCTGAGGCTGTGCCCTCCAGTCCTAGACTCACCCACTATAGGAAACATCCTCTCCACATCCACTTTATCCAGACCTTTCAATATTCGATAGTTTGCAATGAGATACCCCTTCATTCTTCTAAAGTCCAGTGAGTACAGGCCCAGAGCTATCAAATGCTCCTCAAATGTTAGACCGTTCATTCCTAGGATCATTCTCGTGAACCTCCCCTGGACCCACTCCAATGACAGTCTAAAATTCCTCACTGTACTCCAAGTGTGTGGTCTGACCAATGTCTTATAAAGTCTCAGAAAATTCATCCTTGCTTTTGTATGCTAGTCCTCTCAAAATGAATACTAATATCACATTTTACTTCTTTACCACTGACTCAGTCTGCAAGTTAACCGTTATGGAATCCTGCATGAGGACTCTCAAGACCCTCTGCACCTCTGATCTTTGAATTTTCTTCCCATTTAGAAAACATTCCTGCTTTTATTCCTTCTGCCAAACTGCATGCCCATACACTTTCCTACATTGTACTCCATTTGCCACTTCTTTCCTCATTCCTCCAATATGGGTAAATCCTTCTGCAGACACCAAGCTTCCTCAACACTACATGTCCCTCCACCTATCTTCATATCATTCATAAGCTTGGCCACAAAGCCATCAATTTCACCATCCAAATCAGTCCCTGTATAACGTGAAAGGAAACAGTCCCAACACTGACCCCTGTGACACACCACTAGTTGCTGGCAGCCAACCAGAAAAGGCTGTCTTTATTCCCATTCATCACCTCCTGCCAGTCTTTTATCCATGCTAGTACCTTTCCTGTAATACCATTTGCTCTTATCTTACTAAAGCAGCCTGATGTGTGGTACCTTGTCCAGGTCCTTCTGAAAATCCAGATAAATCACATCCATTAATTCCCCTTTGTCTGTCCTTCTTGCTATTTTCTGAAAGAATACAACAGATTTGTCAGACAAGTTTTCCCCTTTAGAAAACCATGCTGATATTGGCCTATTTTATCATGTATCTCCAAGTACTATGAAGCCTCATCCCTAATAATTGACTCCAACATCTTTCCAACAACTGAGGTTCAGCTATCTGGCCTATAATTTTGTTTCTTTGGCCTTCCTCACTTCTTTAAGAATGTTGTGACATTTGCAATTTTCCAGTCCTCCGGAACCATTCCAGAATCTACTGATTCTTGAAAGATCATTACTCGTTCCTCCACAAACACTTCAGTCACCTCTTTCAGAACTCTGGTGTGTAGTCCATCTGGTCCAGGTGACTTATCTCCCTTTAGACCTTTCAGCTCCCCAAGCACCTTCTCCTTAGTTATAGTAATGATACTTCTCCTGCTGACATGCTCTAATTTCTGGCATCTATTAGTGTTTTCCACAGTGAAGACTGAACACAAAATACTTATTAAAATCCTCCACCATTTCTTTGACCTCCACTAGTACCTCTCCAGCATCATTTTCCAACAGTCCAATATACTCTCTCGTCTCTCTTTTACTCTATATATATCTGGAAAAACTTCTAATATATCCCCTTTTAGACTATTGGCTTGCTTGTTTTAACATTTCATCTTTTCTCTCTTTATGGTTTTTTTTAGTTGCTTTCTATTGATTTTTAAAAGCTTCCCAATTCTCTACCTTTCCACTTTTATTTGCTATATTAAGACCATAAGACATTGGAGAAGAATTAAGCCATTCATCCCATCGAGTCTGCTCCACCATCCCATCATGGATGATCCCAGATCCCACTCAATCTCAAACACCTGTCTTCTTGCTATATCCTTTGATGTCCTGTCCAATCAGGAAATTATCAACTTCTGCTTTAAATATACCCACAGACTTGGCCTCCACTGTAGTCAATGGCAGAGCATTCCACAGATTCACAACTCTCTGGCTAAAAAAAATCCTCTTTATCTCTGTTCTAAAAGGTCGCCCTCAATTTTGAGGCTGTGCCCACTAGTTCTGGAAACCTCCACCACAGGAAACACCCTTTCCACATCCACCCTATCTAATCCTTTCAACATTTGGTAGGTTTCAATGAGATCCTCCCCATATTCTTCTAAATTCCAGTGAGTACAGGCCCAAAGGTGCAAAACGCCCCTCATATGTTAACCCCTTCATTCCCAGAATCACCTCGAGAAACTCCTCTGGACTCTCTCCAATTACAACACAACTTTTCTGAAATATGGGGCCAAAAACTGTTGACAATACTCCAAGTGTAGCCTGACTAGTGTCTTATAAAGTCTCAGCATTATCTCCCTGCTTTAATATTCTATTCACCTTGAAATGAATGCCAACATTACATTTGCCTTCTTTACAACTGACTCAACCTGTAAACCTTCTGGAAGTCTTGCACGTGGACTCCTAAGTCCCTTTGCACATCTAAAGTTTGAATTTTCTCTCCACTTAGATAATAGACTGCACTATTGCTCCTTTTACCAGAATGTTAATTTCCCATTTCCCAACACTGTATACCATCTGCCGCATGTTTGCCCGTTCTTCCTATTTGTCTAATTCCTGCTACAATCGCATTGCTTCCTCAGCACTACCTACCCCCCACCTATCTTTGTATCATCTGCAAACTTTGCCTCTAATTCATCAATCCCATTATCTCAATCACCGACAAACATGCCCTCTCTTTTGTTTTTATGCTGCATTTGACTAGCCTTATCAGCCATGGTTGCCTCATCCTCCCTTTAGAATACATCTTTTTCTTTGGGATGTATCTATCCTGTGCCTTCTAAGGTTCCCCCAGAAACATCAGCAATTGCTGTTCTGCCATCATCCCTGTTGGTGTACCCTTCTAATGAACTTTGGCCAGCTCCTCTCCCATGCCTCTGTAATGCCACTTACAGCACTCTAATGCTGATACGTTCAATTTTAATTTCTCCTTCTCAAACTGCAGGGTGAATCAAATGATGATCACTGTCTCCTCAGGGTTCTTTTACCTTCAGCTTCCGAATCAAACCTGGGTCACTACATACTCCCATTCCAGAAATGCCATTCCCCTCATTGGCTCAACCACAAGTTGCTCTGAAATGCTAGCTCATGGGCTTTATACAGATTCTTTCATTTGGGATCCGGCACCAATGGGATTTTCCCAATCTACCTGCCTATTGATATCCCAAATGATTATCGTAGCATTGCCCTTTCTCTATGCCTTTTCTATCTCCCATTGTAAATTGTAGCCCACATCCTGGTCATTGTTTGGAGGTCTGTATATAACCTCCATCATTTATATTGGGCAGGCAATTTCTTAAGTCTACCCCCAAGAATTCTACATCTTCCAATCCTACATCACCTTTTCTTCAAGGATTTGATTTCATCTTTTGCCAATAGAGCTGCCCATCCCCTGTGCCTACCTGTCAGTCTTGTTGATAAAATGTGTATCCTTGGATGTTAAGCCCCTAACTATAATTCTCTTCCAGCCATGACTGAGAGATGCCCACAACATCATACTGACCAACCTCTAACTATGCCACGAGATCATCTACCTTCACTCCTGTAAAGATTCTTAAGAAGTCTTATGGAATGTTTGCTTTTATTAGTTGGGGCATTGAGTTCAAAAGTTAAGATGTTATGTTGCAATTTTAAAAACTCTGATTGGGCCACATCTGGAGTATTGCACATAATTCTGTTTCACCACTATAAGAAGAATATTGAGGCTTTGGAGAGGGTGCAGATGCATTTTATCAGGAATTTCCTTAGTTCAGAGGGCATGTGCTATCATGAGAGGCTAGACAAACTTTTCTCTGTAGCATCGGAGGCTGTGGGGAGATCTAATAGAGGTTTACAAGATTATGAGAGGAGGTAAGTTGTTCCCACCCCAACAGTACTTACTATTCAGGAGAATATCCACAGGTGTTCTCTGCTTTACCTGCTGATTCTTTTTCTTTCTCCTGACGGTCACACAGGTACATGGCTCTTGCAACTTAGGGGTGACTACCTCCCTGTAGCTCCTATCTATCACCTTCCCATTTTCTCATATGAGACAAAGTTCATTCAGCTGCAGCACTGGTTCCTTAACACAGTCTCTAAGGATGTGCAGCTTGATTCACTTCATACCAATGTCGTTAACAGGGAAGCTGCAGGACTCTCAAATTTCCATGATCTTTCACAAGGAACATATCACTACCTCGGGATCATTTCTCAATGCATTTTTTATGTACTAACAAAACAAAAACTTACTGGAAGCTTTCTTACTTACTTAGAACCTCCACCTGTGTTTGGTCAAGCCTATTCTTGCCCAAGCCTGTTGAGCCGAAGCTGCACCACTCTAACACTGGCCCCCCTCACACAATGGCCACTCCACCTGAAACTCCAGTTTCTATCTCCCTCAAGTTACAGGTTACAACCTAGACTGTCCTATTTTGCTTTGTTGAGCAACAATTAAGAAAGAGTCTCCACTGTGTTAAAGCTGCAATGTAGTGGGCGCCCCTGCTTTTAGTGACATGAAAATTGCTTTTGACTCTGTCACTCATTTGGACATCAAAATGATGGATGACTGGCTAAGCCTATATTCGTAGTGTTGGCTAAATACTTAGAAAACACCTTTGCAACAATTGGTGAGGCAAATTGGTGACATGAAATTTATTATCCACATTATCTGCTTAATGTGTTATCATAATCTCAAATCCTGCATATTCTGTTATTTTGTTTTCCTTTACAGCATTAAATTAACAAAGGATTTCATGAATGGAAGCCAATTATGAAATTGGAATTTAAATAATTTTATGGTCAGTTTGCTCAAGAATAGATTACCTACTAGCATATAATCAGACAGACTGATTATTTCCATCCAGTGCATTAGTAACAATGTTAAACCAGTGATAGATAAAGATATTCAGATTTAATTAAAAACCAGAAAAGCATTTTAAAATGAATTATGTCATTACTGCAATGAAAGCATATGTTTTAGGTTTCAAGCAGAGAAATGCATTAGGTAGTTAAGAACAATATCTTCTTCAAGAAGTGCAGCAAATGTGCACCTGCTCAAAGTCATCAGCGAAGTCTCCACGTCCTAGGGAGATGCTGTGAAACGGTATTGTTGAGACCACTTCCCTTAACTCCCCTTCAGTAGTTATGTTGACCTCCTGACCCTTCAATGCAAAGACCCTTACTCCTACTTTCCTGGAGGTGGGGGTTTTACAACAGATAACACAATCTGTCTTCTCCCCTGCTTTTTAGCTTTCAGACAACTCAACATCTGAATCACCAGAACACAGTACAAGGCTGTGGCATTTTGCAGTGTTCCTTTCTAAATCTACAGCCCTGATATGACTTGGCATAATAAACGATAGCAGCACAATTATGCAGAACTGCATCATTATTGAGGTCCATGCTGTTAGACTTATACGGTAGCATTAACCAGCAACAGTGCTCCTGCGTTCTGATACAGGGATTGCAATGCAAGCATTGGACATGTATTGACACAGGTAAGCAATGAAATGCAAGGTTAGTGCCCCAATTCAGAAGCAAATTGGCAACACAAACAAAATGCTGGAGGAACTCAACAGGCTGGGCAGCATCTATGGAAAAAGATATAATTGATGTTTTGGGCCGAGATCCTTCTGCAGAACTGGAGAAAAAATGCTGAGCAGTGGATCTAAAAGGTGGAGGGAGGGGAAAGAGAAACACAAAGGGATAGATGAAACCTGAAGTGGGAGGGGTGAAGTAAAGAGCTGGGAAGTTGATTGGTGAAGGAGATACAGGGCTAGAAAAGGGGGAGTCTGATAGAAGAGGACAAGCCATAGAAGAAAGAAAATGGGGGAGAAGCGGCAGAAGGAGGTGATGGGCAGGCAAGGAGATAAGGTGGGAGAGGGAAAAGGGGATGGAGAGTGGTGAAGGAGATGGGGGAGGAGGGGGCATTACCGGAAGTTCAAGAAATCAACGCTGATGCCATCAGGTTGGAGCAGATAGGCAAATCAGTTTGTGATGGGTATTCAGAGAATCTGGCTATGGAATCCCTGGGGTAAACACACTGATCGTTATATAGGATATAGTTTTCAGCACAACTGATTATTAGTGCTCTTAATGCTCTGGCTATTAATTTTAATTTTACATTGGTTCACTTCCCTGCCTCAGTTTGCCATTCAGTGATCTCTTCATGTGCCTCTATTTTAATTCCAATAGCGATTGTGGTGAAAGAGTATGCATAATGCATGCCTCATTATGCAGCTTCAGAGAACAACATTCTATTGGTGGAGTTTGGGGCTGGGAAATCATTATTATAAACACACCCACTAAGCGATATATTCAAGTACACAAATAAAAGCCATTTCTGTAACCAGTGATATGTTCATTTTCATAAACTGAAATCAACAAGAGCCTGCATTTATAAAGCCTTTATAGATTGCAGAGATTCTCTATTGTCATTGAGTACACTGGTATAATTTTTGTTTAAATCTTCCACTGTTAACTCCACCGTGAATCTCAGCAGTTTGAATTCATAGACTGCTATAGCTTAAAAATAAAGATTAAAATTCAGATTGGTGCCTGCTTCAATGTTAAAGCATAATGTGAAGGAATTAGTGAAATAAAAACAGAAAATCTTTGAAGCATCTAAGGAGAAACAGAGTTAGTACTTGAGGTTGAAAACCTTTCATCCGAACTGAGAGAAGAGTGAAAACCAGTTAGCCTGATGTTGCACAGTGTTTGGGCTGGGGTTCATATGATAAAAGGAATATTTCTGATAGGGCTTGGCCAAGGTTGCAATGGGATTATGCAGAAGATAAGTGATTCTGTTGATATAAACAAACTGTTGGAGGAACTCAGCAAGAAAGCCAGAATCTGTAGAAGGAAATGGGCAGTTGATGGTTCATCTGGACTCTCCATTCCCCTCTACAGATTCTACCTGAAGAACTGAGTTCTTCTAGTAGTTTTATGCTCTGTTCCAGATTCCAGTATCTGTGGTCTCCTGTGTCTCTATGGCCCTGTTGATAGATCAGTGAGGTCACTTGGAGACAAAACAAATACAAATCATAGCAAGTCACATTTTACAGATGGCTGACCTACAGCAGAAATGGCAGTGATACAAAAAGTGAGCTCCCCAAAGCTCTAAGATGTAACATTACTTGCGATGGATGCAATGTCCTGTAAACAATCTCATCTCCAGATTCCTCAACCTGAGACATAACACCTCCCTTTGCATCTAGATACTTGACTTCTTGTCTATCAGACTACCTTCAGTAAAGACATGGTCTGCTAGACAAGGAGTCAGGTATCCTTCTGCCATGATGATCCTCAAAACTGGTGCCTCACAAGGCTGTGTCCTCAGCCCCCAACTCCACTCTCTGTACATTCACGACAGCATGGCCAGATTGTGCTCTACCTCCATCTACAAGTTGAAGATGATGCCACTGTAGTGGGTTGAATCTCAAATAGATGAGAGGGTAAACAACATTAAGTTCCTCGGCATAAACATCACTAAGGATCTTACATGGTCTGTACATACAGGTGTGTGGTGAAAAAGGTACAACTGTGTCTCTTTCATCTTGGACAGTTTTGAAGTTTTCTATGGCCCCCTGACTGGCTGCATCACTGCCTGGTATGGGAACTGTAATTCCCTCAATCGCAGGACTCTACGGAGAGTGGTGCGGACAGCCCAGCACATCTGTAGATGTGAACTTCTCACTATTCAGGACATTTACAGAGACAGGTGTGTAAAAAGGGCCCGAAGGATCATTGGAGACCCGAGTCACCCCAACCACAAACTGTTCCAGCTGCTACCATCCAGGAAATGGTACCACAGTGTAAAACCCAGGACCAACAGGCTTCAGGACAGCTTTTTCCACCAGGCCATCAGACTGCTTAATTCATGCTGATGCAACTGCATTTCTATATTATATTGACTATCCTGTTGTACATAATATTTATTATAAATTACTATAATTGCATGTTGCACATTTGAATGGAGACATAACAAAGATTTTTACTCCTCATGTATATAAAGGATGTAAGTAATAAAGTCAATTCCATTTAGATAATGTATTGGAGCATAAGATTGAGATAGGGAGCCTCATGGCATGCGGTCTATACAACATTTCTCTGAAACAAAAATAAAAGAGCTGGTCATTCTCTGTAGGAAGTGGGGCAGTGCACACTTTACTGCTTACATCAATGATTTTGACTTCAATGTGGTTGACAGCTTTAAGTTTGAAGGGGTTAACATCACCAATAACCTGTCCAGGTGCAAACTTGTTGATACCATGGCCAAAACATTGCAGCAACACCTTTACTTCCTCAGAGGCTAAAGAAATTTGGCATCTTTGACTCTCACCAATTTTTTGTAAAAACATCCTATCCAGATACATCACAGTTTGACAAGGCAACTGCTCTGCATGAGACCTCAAGAAACTATAGAGAATTTTGCACACAGCTCAGCATATCATGGAAAACAGCCTCCTTTCCATGGATGTTCTGCCTTAGTAAATCAGTCAACATAATAAAAGATCCCCACCCACTACAGATTTTCTTTCTTCTATCTTCCCTAACCCCTAGGGCAGTAGATTCAAAAACTTAGATGAATGTACTATCAGGCTCAAGGACAGATTCCATCCTGCTGTTAAAATAATTATTGAACAGTACCCTATATGACATCCTGATCTCATAATTTAACTCGTTATGGCCTTGCACCTTATTGTCTGCCTGTACTGCTCTTTCCCTGCACTTCTTGGCCAGGTCAGAGACATTCAAGTCCTGTTACAAGGAAAGTTACAAGAGGTCCAGCTACAATCTCCAGAAAACTATCTCACGAGCAAAGTGACAATTCCGGAATAAACTTGAATCGATGAAGGATGCTTGACACTTGTGGCAGGGCTTGAATGTTGTCACCTCTTTTAAAGTAACATCAAGCAACACAGGCAACAACAGGCTTCGTTTCCAGATGAGCTTGGTGCCTCCTGAGCTCACTTTGACCACTAGAACGTGGAGGAACTCATTCCCAAAGCCCCCGTTGATTCTGCGATCTCAGTCTCTGAGGCTGACATGTGAGCATCCTTCAGGAGGGAGAACCCAAGAGAAGTACTTGGCTCAGATGGGGTACCTGGCCGAGTACTAAGGACCTGCACTGATCAACAGGCTGGAGTGTTCACTGAGGTCTTTAAGCTCTCACTTCAGCAGTCTGAGCTACTCATCTGCTTCAACTTATACTGATGTCTATGAAGAATATAGTAACCTTCTCAATGACATCACCTGGTAGCACTTACGTCCACAGTAATAAAGTGTTTTGTGAGGTTGGTGATGAAATATATTAACTCTTGCCTGAGAAGCAACTTGGATCTGCCGCATTTTGCCTACTCTCACAACTGGTGCACAACCGATGCCATCTCACTGGCTCTTCACTCAACCCAGGAACATCCAGACAGCAAAGATGTACACATCAGGATGTTCTTTATAAACAGTAGCTCAGCATTCAATACCATCATCCCCTCAGATCTAATCAATAAGCTTCAAGTCCTTAGCCTCATTAACTCTTTATGCAATTGGATCCTCAATGTCCTCACTTATACATCCCAGTCAGTTCGGATTGGCAACAATATACCCTTCACAATCTCTATCAGCACAGGTACACCATGTCTATGTGCCTAGCCCTCTGCTCTACATGTTTTTCATTTATAACTGTGTGGCTAAGCACAGCTCCAATGCCATATTTTGCTGCCAACACCACTGTCATTGGCTGACTCAAAGGTGGTGACGAATCAGCATGTAGGAGAAAGATTGAGGGAGCTAAAGGAGAAGATCCAGGTGGCTAAAGAGGAATACAGGAGTGAGCTGGAGAACAATCTTCAGCACAGTAGCACATGGGAAAATTGAAGAGGCAGGAAGAGGATCACTGGCTTCAGAAAGCCTAGCTGTAGAGCCTCGGAATGCAGTTATGAATGGCCTAATGAGTTAAACCAATTTTTCAATAGGTTTGACGATTGCCCTCCTGTTTACACACCCCACAGAACACCAGTCCCAGTACCAAGGCACCCAATGCTCCCTCAGCAACAATGCCTCCCCTCTTCCCTCCTTCCCACTCCAGTTTAACACGTGGATTAACAACACAGGGAACCACCATCTACATCCCTTCCTTGCCCTGCACCTACTACCCACACCTTCACATACAAACTGCTATTGTCCCCATCTTCATCTCCCCCAGCCTCCACCTTCCACCAACCCCACAGTCAGCAGGGACTCACCTGCTTCAATATTGAGCAGGTGAGGATGTCTCTGGGGAAACTCAGACATGGCAAAGCATGGTGCGAACCACAAGCCCAGAAAGAGTGTGCTCAGCAGCTGTGTGAAGTTCTCCAGTGCATTTTCAATCTGTGTCTCAGCCTGGAAGGGGTCCCAACTGTGGGGAGAACATCATGTGTGGTTCCAGTACCCAAACAGGGCCGACCAAACGTCTCGAATGACTACCAGTGGTCCCGACCTCACACATCATGAAGATCTTAGAGAGGAATGTTCTTGCTCATCTCTGACTCCTGGTCAGGTCAGTCCTCCATCCCTGCAGTTTGCCTACCATTGGAGTCGACGATGCTGTCACCTACCTGCCGAACAGAGCTCCTTACATTTGGACAAGCAGGCCAGCACTGTGGGGATAATGTTTTCTTGATTTGTTTAGTGCCTTCGATATCATACAGCCTTCATTGCTGGGGGAAAAGCTCCATTCAATGCAGGTTGGCACTTCCATTGTATCCTGGATAATGGACTAGCTGACTGGGGGGCCACAGTTTGTGTGACTTCAGAACTGTGTGTCAGATATGGCTATAGGCAGCACTCGGGCCCCACGAGGGAACTGTATTTGCTTCCTTCCTGTTTGACTTTAGACACGACACTGAGTCATGTCATCTGCAGAAATTCTCTGATGGCTCAGCAATAGTTGGGTGTATAAAGGCCCTGGTGGAGAACTTTGTCTAATGGTGCAAGCTGAATCATCTGCAGCTCAACATTTGTAAGACAAAGGAGATGGTGATGGACCTTAGGAAGACTAAGCCTGCTTTGCTCCCAGTTACTATTGATGGTGAGGATGTGAATGTGGTGAGAATCTACAAGTACCTTGGGGGGGAGGGGTTTGCACGTGTATGACAGGCTTCGGTGGGACGCCAACACAGATGCTGTGTAGAAGAAGTGTCAGAGTTGCCTCTACTTCCTGAGGAGACTGGGGTCATTTGGAGTATGCAGTCCTCCCCTGCACACACTGTACCAATCTGTTGTCACCAGTACAGTCTTCTATCTGGCCCAGTGTACTGGGACAATGGGATCAACAGAGCTTAACAGAGTGATTAGAAAGGCTGGCTCTGTTATAGGTGTCAAACTGAACATACTGGAGTCTGTGATAGAACAAAAGACCCTCCAGAAAATCCTGGCAATTCTGGACAATTTCGCTCATCCTCTGCATGCCACCTTGGCTTATCAGAAGAGCACTTTCAGTAATAGACTAAGGCAACTGCGCTGCTCCAAAGAGTGTTGTATGAGGTCATTCTTACCCTCGGCCATCAGGCTCTATAATGAGTCAACCTATAGCCGGGGATGTGATCTTGTAACCTTTGAATTGTAAATCTTGTACATCTTATTTTTAACGTGACTTATTTTTATTCTTTCTTACTTCTCTTCTAATATTTGTATACTTGTTCACGTATAATGCAATTGTGACACTGTAATTTCCTTTTGGATCATTAACTTATCTATTTATTTATCTTAAAAATCTGGCTGAGTGGTGTCACAACAACATCTTACTTCCATAGTGACCAAGGAACTGATTATTGACTTCAGGAGGAGGAATCCAGAATGCATAAGGCAATCTTCATCGGAGATCGGAGGTGGAGTGGGACAGCAGCTTTAAATTGCTCAGGATCATTATTCCAGAATACCTGTCCTGGGGCCGGCACATAAATGCAACAATGAAGAAAGCATGGCAGTGCCTCTATTTACCTAGGAGTTTGTGAAGATTCGGCATGACATCTACAGCTTTGACAAACTTCTGTAGATGTGTAGTGGAGAGTATATTGACTGGCTATATCACTGTCTGGTATGGAAACACCACTGTCCTTGAATGGAAGTAGTGGATAGAGCCCAGCCTAACAAAGGTAAAACCCTCCCTATCATTGAGCACGTCTAAATGGAGTGTTGTCACAGGAAAACAGAACCCATCATCAGGGAGCCCACCACCCAGGTCAGGATCTCTTCTCACTGTTGTAACCGGGAAGAAGGTATAGGAGCCTCAGGACTCACACCGCCAGTTTCAGGAACAGTTATTAACCTTCATCCATCAGTCTCTTGGACCAGTGGGGATAACTTCATTTGGCCTATCATTGAAATGTTCCCATAAACTCTAAACTCACTTTCAAGGACTCTTCATCTCATGTTCTATATATTTATTACTTAGTATTATTACTATGTTAGTTTTGTATTTGCACGGTTTGTTGTCTTTTGGACACTGGTTGAATGCACAAATTGGTGTGGTCTTTTACTGATTCTATTATGGATTTTTTGACTATTCCTACAAGAAAATTGATCTCAGGGTTCTATATTGTGGCATGTGCACTTTGATAATAAATTTACTTTGAGCTTTATTCAACATTCTGTTATTGTTTTCCTTTGCACTAATGCACTAATATGATGTAATTATCTGTATGGATGGCATCCAAAACAAAGTTTCTCGGTGTAGCTCAGTACACATGATAATGATAAACTAATTTAGCAATTTATCAGTATGGAAAATTAAGTGCTGTTCTGTAAACTCATGTGCGCTCTCATTATACCTGTGCAGGAGGGAACAGATCACCAGGGTAGAATGAAATGGAGAATCATACTGGCATGAATCTCTAAATTCAGTGTGGCTCTGAAGACTAATTCGTGTTTTCCTCAAAGTAGTCACCAAATCTGTGTTTGCCAAATGGCTGATTGTTTTCAGCATTCTCTGTTTTATGCATTTTGGATTTCCATTAAAAGGAATTGTTTTCAATATTACTACTGCAGCAATTCAATACACCTACACTGCAATTATGATGGCCAAATTAGGAGGTACATTTTGCTGACAATAATTTACTAATTCTGCCAGTAAATCTGAGGAATTGTGCGGAGATGGTGTTGATGACACCTCATCAGTGTTTTAAGGGGCCTCAATGGTCCACATCTTAGAACTGTACAAGAGGGAATGAACAACTGAAGCTGGGCAGACTGAGTTTTGTGCTGGTTTTAAGTTGTTGATCTACAAACATTCTTTTCTTCAGACAGGCTAAGTGAGTCCAGGAACAAAGGTAACAAAGATGCATCTAATCCACTAATGCCTGTCTCCATTGAGAAATAATTCTGAAATGGCCGGTGTTTTCCGAGGCATGTCAAGCACTTTTATTGTTAAGGAATGTACAGTTTTGGGAGGGAGGGAGGGCAGATTTTTAGGACTGTGTATACACTAGATATCCACAAAGCAACATTCTCTTTGTTGTTCAGTATCAACAATGGCAAGAAGCTCAATGTCCACCTGTGTGAATATTGAAGTGCCACTTCATACTACCGCTCAATGACTGAGGTTAGAATTATCTTTATTCTGGATAGGCATTAAATAGTTTGAAGAACTTCCTTTCCGCTCCAGAAAAAAAACTTATTGGATGTGAGGTGCAATCTTATGGTGAAAAAGATGAAGAAAAAGAGTTGGCACAACATCACTCTTTTGTTTTGTCCATACTGGGCCGGGGTCTGGGTTGGACCCATTAGGTAGAATGATGGTATACACATCATCATGAGCATTCACAGAAGTACAGTGAGTTTCTGAGAATAGCCGAAGTTAATCGTGCTTTCTCCAAGGCAACATCCCTGGCATTGAGAATTTAATTATAATCAACTCTCACGATTGGCTCACATCATTTACAATTCCAACAGCCAGCTCCCAAAGAAGACAGTCTATTTTGTGCTGCAGTCACATTATGGATTTACATGGTGGAGAGAGAAAACTCTTCAAGGCTGTTCACAGAACTTCCTTGAATAATTGTAATATGCTTAAGATTTGTGAGAATGCTTGGTCTAAGCTGCAAGCGCAAATGGTGAATGCATGGTGAATTTCAACATTTAAGAGATAGGTAAATGGATGAGAGGTGTATGAAAGGCTATAGCCTGACGGCAGTTCAATCAGACTATGCAGGCTAATGGGCTTGGCATAGACTAGATGGGCCTAAGGGCCTGTTTCTGTGCTGTAGTGTTCTATGACTCGGAATAATTCTAGGGACAGAGATTCAGGACACACAAAAGTAATGCTGTTAGGGCTGACTGAGAACACAGATATCCCAACTATTGATTGCCTATTGATATGCTTAAGTGACAACATCAGTCTGGTCCACCAGCTTGAACTCAAATCACAATGGTGCAAATATTATAGCTCATGTTGGTGTTTTGATACAGGACCAACTAACCTAACGCCATTGTTCTATGTTGCAGCTCTTGAGTAGCCAGTCCTCTGCTGTAGCCCAACCTGTGTTCCACAGTAGGAATGCTTATTTGTAAAGAAATTCTCTTAATTTCAAATTTATTGCTGGCAATTTACGATTTACATTATAAGCTGAAGGTTGGTTCTTGTTTGAATTAATATCTGCTATATTCACATGTAGCTCCAAAATACTCTAACAGAGTGGAACATGAAATAAAGTGAATTAAAGAAAGAGTAAATAATACAAGTGGAGAGCCACTATGAAAAAACAATAGTTCCTTTTGCTCATTCGCACAGTCTCTGGAAGTGATATCATCCCACAACAAGTCAGCTTCCACCTCTACAACACCTTCACCTCAGCACCTCCGATCAACCCTTCCACTGTTTCAGAGTTGTTAGTTTCCTTATCTGAAATGCAGCCCTGAATGATTCCCAACTTCTTCCAATTATGTGTTGTGTTTAGCCCTTCCATAAACTCTGCTTATTAGCTCCTGAGACAAACTTCCTCTCCAAATGGTGCACATTCTTAGCATCTTGAGGATCTAACAGCTATTACAACGACCACCTATGTAACACAGTATATTTTTGCCCCAGCTTATCCACTTTAAAGCCACAGTTGGGAAGCTATGACATAGGAGTTCTAAAGGATTCCATCCAGACGGCCTTCAGAAAAAAAAGATATTTGAAAAATATTCAAGATTGTACTTGGCAGAACAGTTGGTCAGAACTGTTAGTCAACAAATTTCACAACATATTCCATTGATATTAAACCCGATTCTGATTGGTGCTGAGATGCTTAGGGGAAAATATATGAAGCTTGTATACACAAATGGACAAACTTATGTCAAAAAGAATATAAAGTGGAAAAATGTGAGGAAGATTAAAAAAAAAAGAAAGACAAGGCTATTTCTTAAATGGTGAAAGTTTGATTTTCAGGGAAGGCTTGGGTTCCTTAACTGAAAGTTAATATATGCGTACATGGAACAGTTAGAAAAGAAAAGGGTACGATGGTCTGTGTCCCAAGAAGGAGAAATAAATACAAGTAGAAAGCTATTTTTGGTACCAGTTATAACCATTCTGCCACTTTTTAATTCCATTCAAATCATTGAAAATTAAATCAAGAAAGATGCAAAACTGGTTAATTTGTTACTGCCCATTTTACGCAATCCTCCAAAGTTAGTAAGTGCCGGAGAATTGTAGAATGTTGTCAATCTGCTGTTGGAGCTCAACATGGATTGCAGCCCACTACACAGCAGTGAAAATCTGTCAGGAAGTTCTTATTGGAATCCAAAACTCCTGATTTGTGAATAAATGCCAGCAGTTCCACACAGAGCTGCTGTCATTCTGACGATGAGATAAATGAAAATAATTTATGCTTATAAACATAGAGTACTAAGTGTACAGGGTATTTTTAGAGCAAAGATAAAATGCAAAGGCATGAAGAATAAATCCAATTGTGAAGAACAAGGATATAGTTGACATATTAGATGTTTCCTTTATTAATCAGAAGTGAGGTTGCCAGTCTCTCCTCTTCCGGATGAGACAGAGCTTCATGTGTGCCTCCTCCAGTGCAATTTATTGGATTCAGTGCTCATTCAGTGCCTGCTTTATGTCAATGGAAACGAGTGCAGGCTAAACAACCCCTATGCTCTGTCCACAATGGCCAATATGAGCTTCCAGTTGCACATCATTTCACCTCCCATTCCATTTCCTATACCTACCTGTCTGTCTTTGGCTTTCTCCACTGCCAGAGTGAAGCCAAATATAGACTATCAGAAGAGCATTTCATATTCTTCCTGGAAAGCCTACCAAATGTCCATAATGTGGTATGAACATTGAATTTTTAATTTCAGGTAACCCAAACTTCTTGTATTCCTTCCTCACTACCATCAGACATTCTAGATTCAATCTCCCTTTGTTTACCTTTTCTATTCAACACCCCCCTCCAATTACCAAGACTCATTATCGTCCCCAATCTGCTTCCATCTGCCATAACCCATATACCTATCTACTTGTTATTTCCTTATCCATTTCTACCTCTCATCTACCAGCCTCTGTCTCAATACTTCCTCCTTTCCCTGCCCCATCTGGATCCAGCTGCCCATCATCCCTCTCTCTCATTTGTTTCTTCCGACTACTCTTCCACCTCCTACCTTTTTCACTTCTATATGTTGGCTGCCTTCCCTCTGCACTTTGAGTCCTGATGCATGTTCTTGATCTGAAATGTCAATCATACACTTGCCTCAACTTCTCTGCCTGACCCAATTCAACAGTTTGTTCTTTGCTGCAGATTCCAGAATCTGCAGAGTTTTGTCTTACTCTTGATTATGGTTGCATGGAAAAAGTAGCAGTGCAGGTTCAGCAGAAACAAGACTACTCTGTTAGAAAGCTGCCTTTCATTAAGATTTTAAAACTGTGAGTGCTGCCTACATCTAATGTTGATATTACACACTATATGGCATTATCCATCAAAGAACAAGAAAATTCTTCTGTTGTCTTGACAAGTGTTAAGATCTCAACCAACGTTACTGAAATAGATTATCCAGTCACTGAAAATGCTCTGTCTAAATTGGCTATTAATTGCTTCAAAGGAGTAATTCACTCAACATTGAAGTGCCTTTGGATGCTCTGTGGCTCAGAAAGGTGATATGCTGATATCAGCCTTATATGAATTTTACTCTACAGCTACACAGGGGTAATTATTGACAGGTGGTAGTATATCTAGAGATTTGAAAACTGAAGGAATTTTGTTGCAGCAAACTAATTGGGATATTTACATGTTCCACAGCATAGTTTTCAGAAGATCTAAATCACAGCATGCAATAAATCAAGTGGTGCTTCTTGAGAGAAGGTACTGCAGATTGATTATGCTCAGCAAAGCCCAATTTCATCATTCCATCCTTCCTTGAACAAAGACATTTTTGTGGCAAGTCTGCATTTTAATGGGTGAAATATATTTAATGTTAAGAACAAACACACTAATGAAATTTATGATGGATATGTGTGAAGTACAACATTTGGAGATGTAAAACAAGGAACTGGGATATTCTGATAATAGAAAGATATTCAAGGGTCCAAATATGTGGAGTCTATAGGGTGAAAGGCATGACTTCCTATAATTGTGTGAGTAGGGAAACAAAACAGGATGGTTGATATGATTGAAAGTTTTAAATAAATGCAGGGTATTACAAAATCATTAAAAAATGATTGCAATCAGAATTAGATTTATTACCACAGTCTAATATTGTGCAACTTCTGTTGTTTTGCAAGAAGACAGTGCAAAGATGTAAAAATGACTATAAATTCCAAAATAAATAAACAGTGTAAAAATAGAATAATGAGGTAGTGGTCATGTACTATTTAGAAATTTGATAGCAGAGCAGAAGAAGCTGTTTCAGAATCAATGAGTGTGGGCCTTTAGGCTTCCTCCCTGATGGTAGAAACAAAAAGAGGGCATGTGCCAGATGGTGAGGGTCCTTAATGATGGATGCCACCTTCTTGAGGCACGACCTTTGGAAGATGTCCTCAGTGGTGGGGGTGGCTAGGTCCCTGATGGAGCTGGCTGTGTCCATCCCCTCTACAGCCTTCTGTGATCCTGTGCATTGGAGCTTCCATTCTAGGCTATGATGCAACTATTCAGAATGCTCTCCACAGTACATCTGGAGTCCTTCGTGACATACCACATTTCCTCTAACTCCTAAAGAAAAAGAGCCACTCAAGTGCCCTTTTACTAATTGCATCAATGTGTTGTGCCCAGGTAGGAAGTTGCTCACCCTTTATACTACTGACCCTCAATGTGTGTTTTACTGACTTCCCCTTCCAGAAGTTCACGATAAATTCCTCTGTCTTTCTAATGTTTTTTTTTAATTTTTCTTATTGAATTTTCAAATAGGTTACAGAAAGAAAAAAAATTAATCAACCCTTCCCCCCTCCCCCCTAACATATCCCCATAGAAAAAAAAGAAAGAAGAAAGAAAGAAAGAATGCCTGGATATCGGAAGATCCCCACATGCTCCATGGAGTTCATAATAGCTTTAATATGTATATTTATTTCTTTCCCCAGATAACCAATAATTTTATCTTCGGAGCACCTATATATTTAATCCTATTTTTTGTAAATAAGGGTGCCAAATTTGTAGAAATATTTCATATTTATCTCTTAAATTGTAAGTAATTTTTTCAAGTGGAATATAGCTAAAAGTTTCATTCTTCCAACGATCTATACTTAAGTATGAATCCGATTTCCAAGTAACTGCAATAGCTTTTTTGGCTACTGCCAATGCAATTTTTATGAATTCTTTCTGATATTTATTCAATTTGGATTTTGATTTTATCCATTCAATATTGCCTAGTAAAAATAATGTTGGATTATGTGGAAGTTATATTCCAATAATTTGTTCCAGTAAAACTCTTAAATTTGTCCAAAAAGGCTGAATTTTAAAACAAGACCAAGTAGAGTGTAAAAAAGTACCAATTTCTTGATTACATCGAAAACATTGATCAGATAAATTTGAGTTTAATCTATTTATTTTTTGTGGTGTAATATATATTTGATGTAAAAAGTTATATTGTACTAATCTTAGTCGAACATTTATTGTATTTGTCATACTGTCAAGACATAATCTTGACCAACTTGTTTCATCAATTTTAATATTCAAATCAGTTTCCCATTTTTGTCTTGACTTATGAATTCCTTGTTTAATTGCCTGTTTTTGAAACAAATTATACATACTAGAAATATTTTTTTAAATTTTTCCTTTATGAATTAAAGTTTCTATTTCATTAGGTTTCGGCAATAACATTGTTTGACCCAGTTTATCTCTTAAATAAGCCCTTAATTGGAAATAACAGAAAAGAGTGTTATTTGATATTTTATATTTATTCTTTAATTGGTCAAATGACATTAATATACCTCCTTCAAAACAGTCTCCTATATATCTAATCCCTTTGTGAAACCAGTTATATAAAAGTTGATTATCCATTGTTAAAGGGATACGTTTATTTTGAATTAAAGGTCTCTTTGCTAATAAAGATTTCTTTATCTCATCATCAACATTTATCTTATTCCATAAATCAATCAAATGTTTTAGTATAGGAGATTCTTTCTTTTCCCGTATCCATTTAGATTCCCATTTATATATAAAATCTTCTGGTATATTTTCTCCTATTTTATCTATTCTCCTATTCTAATCCATGCCGGTATATCTTCATCAAAAAAAGATGCAATAAATCTAAGTTGATTTGCTTTGTAATAATTCTTAAAATTTAGTAATTGTAACCCTCCTAGGTCAAATTTCCATGTCAATTTTTCCAACGATATTCTTGACATCTTACCTTTCCAAAGGAATTTCCTCAAACTTTTATTTAACTCTTGAAAAAACTTCTGCGGTAATTGTATTAGTAGTGTTTGGAATAAATATTGTAATCTAGGGAATATATTCATTTTTACAGCATTGACTCTACCTATTAATGTTATTGGTAACCATCCATTTATCAAGATCCTCTTGAATTTTTTTCAATAATGGCAAATAATTTAATTTATATAAATTCTTTATATCATTATCAACTCTTATACCTAAATACTTTATACCATTTATCAGCCATCTAAATTGAGTTATTAATCGACATTGACTATAATCTCCTTTAGTAAGAGGTAGAATTTCACTTTTATCCCAATTTATTTTATACCCTGATATTTTCCCATATTCTTCCAATCTAAAAGATAATTTACGCAACAAATGCAATGGGTTAGTTAGATAAATCAGAACATCATCAGCAAATAAGTTAATCTTATATTCCTCCTGATTAACTCTGAAACCCTTAATATCTGGGTCCGTTCTAATTAATTCAGCTAATGGTTTTATCGCCAACACAAATAAAGCAGGTGATAATGGACAATCTTGCCTGGTTGACCTTGTTAACTGAAATGATGTTGAAATTTGGCCACTTTAGCTTTGGGTTTAGTATTTAAGGTTTTAATCCATTTTATAAAAGATACTCCTAATCCATACTTTTCCAATACCTTAAATAAAAAATCCCATTCCAATCTATCAAATGCTTTTTCTGCATCCAAAGCAACTGCCACACTCATTTCTTCCCTCTTTTGTGCCAAATGAATTATGCTAAGTAACTAAGTTACATTATCTGCCGATTGTCTTTCTAATGTTGAGTGCAAAGCTGTTATGAGACCACTCAGCCTGACAGCTCCTTGTCACCATCTGAGGCTTCACCAACAGTATTTTCACCTGTGAATTTATAGATGACATTGTAGTAGTGCTTAGCCATACAATCATGAGTGTAGAGAAAACATTGGGCTAAGCACTTAACCTTGCAATGCGATTTTGTTGATATTCAGTGAGGAGAAAATGTTTATTACTGACTTGTACTGACGGTGTCTCCTGATGTGGAAGTTGAGGACCCTGGTGCAAAAGGAACTGCAGAGGCCCAGGCTTTAAACCTTGAATATTACTGCTGAGGGAATGATGGTGTTGAATGCTGAGCTGTAGTTGATAAACAGCAGTCTGATATATGTTGTCTATGTGACCCAGAGCAGACTGAAGAGCCAGTGGGATGGCAAATACTGTAGACCTGTTGTTGCAGAAGGAGAATTGCAGTGGCTCCAGGTCTTAGCTCAGGCAGAAGTTAATTTTAGCCATAACTAACCTCTTGAGAAACATTACAGTAGATGTGAACGCCACCAGTCAATAATTGTTAAGCAGCTCACCTTGTTCTTCTTAAACACTGATATGATTGCTGCCCTCTTGAAGCAGTGGAAACTCCAGACTGCAGTGATGAGTGACTGAAAATGTCCTTGAATGCTCCAGTATGAGTGTATTTTTTTTTACATTTTCTTAGCAAAATAACATTAATACATCAAAGGGAATGCAGTATAAACACGCTATGGTTATAGCATCTCGAATGTAAAATTTCCACCAAAATAGTGAATAGGAGGATGTCCATGGGAGATAGGCTGGTGGTTTTAATCCCATTAGTAGCAAAAAGTAATTGTCTAGAAATTTATCCCTACTCAATTCTGCTATTCAGAATCACAAGCCTCTAAATTTCATTCTTTTAAATTCCATCTAAAAACCCAATGCACTGATGCCATTATATAACTTGGTTAAAGCTAAATATGAGAAGTGATGCTCTGAATATATTTTCTCTGAGAGAGAAGTCAATGTAAATTAGAACATGGAGAAAATTTAGAATTGACTGATCTATAAAATAAAACACTGTACTTAGCAGAGGAGTAATAAAATGCCAAGTCTTAGAATCAGAAGGAGATCTTTCAGGCCATCATGTCTGGATCTGCTCTCTGAAAGAAAATATCATTAATAGGCATCCGTTAGTCTTGTGAGACCATGGATTTGTACCTTGGAAGGTTTCCAGGGAGCAGGCCTGGGCAGGGTTGTATGGGAGACCGGCAGTTGCCCAAGCTGCAAGCCTTCCCCTCTCCATGCCACCGATGTTGTCCAAGGGAAGGGCACTATGACCCAAGCAGCTTGGCACTGGTGTTGTCGCAGAGGAATGTGTTGTTATGTGCCATGCTCAAGGACACAACATGCTGCTTCAGCTGAGACTCGAACCAGTGACCTTCAGATCACTAGGCCGATGCCTTATCCACTAGGCCACGTGCCAACACAATGAAGGCCGTTAGGGAGCTTAAGGTAAAAGAACCCTTAGGACCCTAGTCAGACCCCTCTTGGAGTACTGTGCTCAGTTCTGGTCGCCTCACTACAGGAAGGATGTGGAAGCCATAGAAAGGCTGCAGAGGAGATTTACAAGGATGTTGCCTGGATTGGGGTGCAGACCTTATAAGAATAGGTTGAGTGAACTTGGCCTTTTCACCTCGGAGCGACGGACGATAAGAGCTGATCTGATAGAGGTGTATAAGATGATGAGAGGCATTGATCATGTGGATAGTCAGAGGCTTTTCCCAGGGCTGAAATGATTGCCACAAGAGGACAAAGGTTTAAGGTGCTGGGGAGTAGGTATAGAGGAGATGTCAGGGGTCAGTTTTTTACTCAGAGAGTGGTGAGTACGTGGAATGGGCTGCCGGTAACCGTGGTAGAGGCGGATACAATTTGGTTTTTTAAGAGACTTTTGGATAGGTACATGGAGCTTAGAAAAATAGAGGGCTATGGGTAACCCTAGTAATTTCTAAGGTAGGGACATGCTCAGCACAACTTTGTGGGCCAAAGGGCCTGTATTGTGCTGTAGGTTTTCGATGTTTCTATGAACCAGAGATCACAATATGATTGTGTTCAACATGAAATTTGACAGGGAGAAAATCTGATGTAGCTCCATTTCAGTGGAGTAAGGGAAATTACAGTGGTATGAGACAGGAGTTGGCCAAAGTAAATTGGAAAAGGATGTCATCAGAGCAGAAATGGCATATGTTTCTGCGAAAATGAGGAAGGTGCCGGATATGTGTATTCCAAAAATGAAGAAATACTCAGAAGGCAAAATAGTACAACTGTGGCTGACAAGGGAAGTCAAAGCTATTGTAAAAGGGCATACAACAAAGCAAAAATTAGTGGGAAGATAGAGGATTGGGAAGTTTTTAAAATCCTACAGAGAGCAACTAAAAAAATTATTAGAAGGGTAAAGATGAAATATGAAAGCAAGCTGACAAATAATATTAAAGTGGATAGTAAGAGGTTTTTCAAGTACGCTAAAACTAAACGAGAAATGAGAGTGGATATGGGACCACTAGAAAATGAGGCAGAAGAAATAACAACAGGGACAAGGAGATGGCTGATGAACTAAATAAATATTTTGTGCCGGTCTTCACTGTGGAAGACACTCGCAGTATGCCTGATGTTGTAGTGTGTGAAGGAAGAGAAGTGGGTGCAGTTACTGTTACAAGAAAGAAGCTGCTCAAAAAGATGAAAGCCCTAAAGGTACATAAGTTACCAAGACCAGAGGAGCTGCACCCTAGGGTTCTGAAAGAGGTAGCATTAGAGAATGTGGTGGCATTAGAAATGATTTTTTTTTAAAAAATCATTGGACTCTGGCATGGTGCCAGAGGACTGGAAAATTGCAAATGTTACTCCACTCTTTAAGAATGGAGGAAGGCAGCAGATAGGAAATTTTGACCAATTAGCCTGATCTCAGTGGTTGGGAAGACGTTAGAATCAATTGTTAAGGATGAGGTGATGGAGTATTTGGTGACACAGGACAATATAGGACAAAGTCAGCATGGTTTCCTTCAGGGAAAATCTTCCTGATGAATATTATGGAATTCTTTGAGGAGATTACCAGTAGGACAGATAAAGGGGATGTAGTAGATGTTGTATATTTGGACTTTCAGAAGGCCTTTGACAAGGTGCCACACATGAGGCTGCTTACCAAATAAGAGTTCATGGCATTACAGGAAAGTTACTAACATAGTTAGAGCATTGGCTGATTGGTAGGAGGCAGCAAGTGGGAATAAAAGGATCCTTTTCTGGTTGGCTGCCAGTGACTAGTGGTGTTCCACAGGGGCCAGTGTTGGGATCACTTCTTTTTATGCTGTATAGAAATGATTTAGATGATGGAATAGATGCCTTTGTTGCCAAGTTTGCTGATGATACAAAGATTGGTGGAGGGACATATAGTGTTGAGGGAACAGGAAGGATGCAGAAGAACTTTGATGGTTAGGACAATGGGCAAGAAAGTGGCAAATGAAATACGTGTTGGGAAATGCATGGTCTTGAACTTTGGTAGTATAAATAAATGTGTAGACGATTTTCTAAACGTGGAGAAAATCCAGGAATCTGAGATGCAGAGGGACTTAAGAGTCCTTGTGCAGAACACCCTGAAGGTTAACTTGCAGGTTGAGTTGGTGATGAGCAAGGATCTGATGCTGTGGCTTTATAAGGTAGTGGTGAGGCCTCACCTTGAGTATTGTGAACAATTTTGGGCCCCTCATCTAAGAAAAGATTTTCTGGCATTCGAGAGTGTCCAGAGGAGGTTCACAGGGATGATTCCAGGAATGAAAGGGTTATTATACGAGGGACGTTTGATGGATCTGAGTCTGTACTCACTTGAATTCAGAAGGATGAGGGAGGATCTCATTGAAAACTTTTGAATGTTGTAAGGCCTAGACAGATGTGTTCCGAATCTTATGGTCTAGCTCCCCTACACTTTTCTCATCAAATTGTGGAATTTTTCATTTCAGGTATTTGTGCAAATCCCACCTCACACATATTATTGAACCTGCTTTCAAAATCCTTTCAGTGCATTCCTGATTTGAGCAACTGTTTGCATAAAATTTCCTTACTCATATCACCTCATGTTCTTCTGCCAATTATCTGAACTCTAAGTATTCTGATTACTAAGTAGTATGCCACTTGATTAAATCATTACATAACTTTCATTCTACTAACTCTTTCCTTAACCTTTTGTGCTCTTGTCTATTGAAGTAACAGAGCCTTTGATTTCTGCAACTTGCTGAGTAACTGCCTTATACACCTTCACCATGACCTTGACATCTTTCCAAAAACGTGTTTCCCAGAAATAGAACTGTCATTCAAGCTGTGTACTGGCCAGATTTAGAACAGTTTAGCATAATTACTTTGCTTTTTATTTTCAGTCCCTATTTGCAACAAACCAATATACGTTAATGACAAGGTTCCAATTTTTACCTGCCACCGTTATATATTTATATTTAAATTAACCACTCCCCTACCCTCCCATCATCTTTATTCCAGCACCTCATCATATATTAAACCCTTTATATTACAGTGTGTAATAAACTTGTCAGTGTGTATGCTCCCATTTCATGTTCCACATCTGAGGCAAAGAATGACTTTTATGAGAACCTTGCAGCCACCATCAGGAATACCCCCATCTGTAAGTTGGAACATCTTGTTCTCCTGAGTGACTTCAATGTCAGAGTGGGTTCAGATCATGACTCATGGTCCTCCTGCCTAGGTCACCTTGGCATCAGCAGGATGAAAGACAGCGATTGCTGGAGTTCTGCACCAACTACCAACTCATGATCCACGTATCACCAACTGATACTTCCAGACCAAGTTCTAACAGAAGGTTTCCTGGAGACAGCCTCCGCTCCAGACATTGGCACCAGGTAGACTTGATTCTGGTCAGTCACTCCTTTCTTGACAGCCTGCTTTCCACAGATTCCTACCGTAGTACTGATTGTGACACAGACCACTCGCTGGTGTGTTGTAAGATCAGACGACAGTCAAAGAAATTCCATCATGATTACCAAGGTGTGAACCCGCACAATGAAGGCAGCAAGTTGTCTCATCCAGACCTCCGGCAGTGGTTTGTTAAATCCTTCAGGAAAGAACTAATTGTCTAGCAGCCAGGAAACTCCGTCACAGTGAAATGGGATCCTCTGCAGACACCATCAACAACACAGCTTTAGCTACTTTTGGGAAGAAGATCCTGAAAACAAACGACTGGTTTGAAGCCAAATCAAATGAGACGACCCACTATTGAAGTCAAACATGCTGCCCTAGCTGAGTCTCAGTTTTCACCAACTGAGAGAAACCTACAGATCCTCAGGGCTGCTGGAAGTAAAGTTCAGCAAATTGCAGGCCCTGTAACAATGAATAATGGATGCAGCTCAGTGAAGAAATCCAGACCGCAGCACTGACCAGTATAAGACGATGAGGGGCATTGATCGTGTGGATAGTCAGAGGCTTTTACCCAAGGCTGAAATGTCTACCATGAGAGGGCACAGGTTTAAGGTGCTTCAGAGTAGGTACAGAAGAGATGTCAGGGGTAAGTTGTTTTTTTATTATGCATTGAGTGTTGAGGGTGTGGAATGGGCAACAGTGGTGGAGGTGGATACAATAGGGTCTTTTAAGAGACTTTTGGATAGGCACATGGAGCTTAGAAAAAAAGAGGGTTATGGGTAACCCTAGTAATGTCTAAGGTAAGGACATGTTCAGCACAACTTTGTGGACTGAAGGGCCTGTGTTGTGCTGTAGGTTTTCTATGTTTCTAAGTAATATCAGAGGTATGCATAATGATATCAAGAAAGCCCACCGTCCCTCGAAGAGGAAACTGCTTTCCTGAACTCTATCAATGAGGAAGTAAGGAGAGATGGATAGAATATTACTTTGACCTCCATTGCAGAACGAACACTGTCACCATTTCAACCCTGGACGCCATTGAGTGCCTGTTGACAATGACTGCAGAGCCGAGACTAGAGGAGCTCAGCAGGGCCATCGCCAGCTTGACCTCAGGGAATGCACCAAGCAATGACTGGCTTCCCCCTGGACTGATCAAGTACTGCATGATGACCCTACTGCACCCACTGCATTAAATCCTCTGTCAGTGCTGCAAGGAAGCATCTGTACCACGGGATATGAGGGATGCCAAAATCATTAACCTCTACAAAAACAAAGACGAAAGAAGCAACTATAACAACTGCAGTTGCATCTCCCTCTCGAGTGGTCCTAGTAGAGTATTTAACCAAGTCTTCTTGGTCCATCTACAGAACTTGGCTGAACATGTTTACTCAGAGCTTCCATGCTGGAAGATCAACTGTGCACAGAACTTTCTCTCTCTGCCAACTCCAGGAGAAGTGTAGAGAACAAAAGGAAACCCTCCACGTTGTGTTCATCTATCTCGCCAAGGCATTTGACTTGGTCAGCAGGGATGTGTTCTTTCACATCCTCTCTAAGGTAGGCTGCCTGCCAAAACTACAGAGAATCATCAAATCCTTCCACAACAACATAAGGGGACTGTGCAGTAGAACAGCTGCTGCTCACAGCCCTTTGACATAAGCAGTGGCGTTAAGCAAGGCTGTGTTCTCACCTCAGTGCTCTTCAGGATCTTCTTTTCTCTTCTCTTGAGGTAAGTATTTGGTTGCTATCCTCCTGAGAGGTTGCTCCAGCAGCATAGCCTGTGCTGGCTCGGCCATGCCTGCCCCATAGAGGATGGTCACATACCAAAGACATCCTCTGAGGTAAGTTGGCTTCAGGCAACAGAACCACTGAGCACCCACAATTGCACTACAAGGATGTCTGCAAGCTGGACATGAAGGTGCTGAACATCAACATTGTGCCCCAGGAGGAACTTGCAGCCAACTGGACCAGATGGAGAAGCACACTGAAACAACTAAAGTCAGGCGAAGAAAAATTCCTGAAAGCAACAGAAGACCAATAAGCCAAAGAAAGGAACACTGCATCTCAGCAGATCTGAGACCACTTGTATATGTGACCTTTGCAACAGACTCCCACTCTTGCACTGGTCTCGTCAGCCACAGATGCCGCTGCACCAACAATGGCTAGGGCGCAACATCCATGGACAATTTTGACCAACAGAGGGCCATAGTGAGATTCTTCCTACCAAGTAGAACCCCTTTATAATTTCCTGTGTTCAATTTTATCTCAATTCACAACACTTCTTTTGTGCTCACATGTATTACTATTGCCCATATTGGGCTACAATGGATTCGTATTTAGCTGACAGCTCGACAGAGAAATTTTGGCAACATTATTCTGGTGGGGTTGGCATGTCACCATGCATTGCAAAATGGAAGTCAGGCATGCTAGGGATCACTTCTGACCTTTCATTTTGTCCAGAACCTGAATACAAGCCTATTGAGCTGAGGAGTTGAACATTCTTCACTTCAACCCTTTCATTTATACTTTGACTGGCAAAAGAACTACAGCCTCATTCCCTTGAATCAGATCACAAGGTCTGATGGGGAAAAGCAGCTTGGGCAAGTGATTTTCTTTATTTTACATTATTTTTATTGTTTAACTTAATTTTAATTTTAGGCAGATTTTTTATTTTTATTCAGTTCTGGTTGAAATGTTTCAAATGTGTCTGAACAGATAGAATTTTAAAGAAAGCATTTTTTATACATTTATAATATCTTAAAGCACTAGATAAAGTAAAACAGCCTTGTGGCAATAGTCATCCTTGCATCACTGATGTGGCTGCCTCCTATGGCTTGCATGTGATTACATCATTTCGGGTTTGAAGGACTTCATCCAGGTTGTATTCTGAATGTTTATTCGGCAATCCCAAGATAACACAGTCTTCTATACACAACTCAGCACTAACACACTGGCTTAGAGTTGATTTACTGTCCCCATCAATTTTCAGACCTGCTCCCATCAATCCAAAATCTTCACCCCATCTTGCCAGATTCTGGTCTGCAACTCCCTGACCTCACATTGAAAATGATAGTCCATCTCACCGAGTATAAGAATACCCAACTGCCAGCCCTTAATCACTTGGACTCAACACACAACTGGCCAGATCCGTCACCACCACAGTAATGCCTTCTCACCTACTGGATGCCAATTCTGCCTCTCCTATCTCCCACCTGTAACAACATTCTCCTCATTTCCAAACATCCATCACCATCCCCCCATGCAATGTCACAAATACTAGCCCCATCTATCATGTCACAAGCTGAAATGGACCTCACAAATGGTACTCACTGATTTAGATGAACCATGATTTTATTGAATCATGCTCAAAAGACTGAATAGCCTATTTCTTTTTCTGCTGCTTGTAGTACTCCTAAAATCAGCATGTATTTTTAATGTGGAGAAATATCTGAATTAGCAAATAAACTTCTACCACATGGGACATATGTGATGTTGAGCTCAGGTAGAATGAGATTGATGCTCTCTTCTCTTTGGCTGTATCAACAACCAACTTTTTCTGCCAAATGAGTGGTCAATAACTTGAAAACCTAGAATCACAGTTCTTGCTCTCAGGTCAAACCCTTGCGATATTTATGGTTTTAAAGCTTGAGCTAAGGTTCAGCTGTTTACACAAGAGCCATCACCTTCATTATACTTGTCCCAGACAACCATTCCCATCAGATCCTGGGTGAGACTGTGATAGATGGGCTTTGTATTTTTGGTTTCATTATCTTTGCTCATGTGATGAGAATTGGTCATTCATTATTTAAGTGGAGCTTAGCCTATCCATACTGCCTGTGAACTACCCTTGATTTTATCACCCAAGGGGATGGCTAAAATAGAAGCCTTTGGTTTGTGTTTGAAGCTCTGTACTGTTTCCTTTTGCTCTAATCAGTTGATCAATGTACCAATTATAGAGTAGAGAATCACCAAGCACTCTTTCAGTTGTTTTGTGGTAACAGTCTGGCAGTTTGTATAAAATGTCTGCTATTCTCCTTTAATAAGGATGAATTTGCCTGCCTTTGACGTTCCAAAATAGTGTAAATTATTGGCAACAATAACTCCCCTTTGCCATCTTGCAGCTCGAGATGGTGCTTAGCCTCCTGTGCCAACAATTCCCAACATGCTCACTATATAAGTAAATGCAATTGTTTCTGGCAGCAGAATAATGGTGTGAATAGCTGATTAGTGACACAGGGCTCCAATTTCACTTTGCTTGCAGAGTAATCCTTATACATGCATGTAATATTGCTATTTTCAGTACCACTGAAGGGTTTCAAAGTAGCACAGGAGTATGATACACTTAGGTTGAGGCTTAATGATGCAAGTTCAGAGTAAACCTGCCACCCTCCATCATTCTTGCTACAATCCAAACAGTATTATTCTAAGCTACTGAACTTCAAATTTCCAGTTGGATTTTAAGAAACAAAGCACTGGAAATCTGAATTGGAAATAGGAAGCAGATCAGGTAGCATCCATGCAGATGGCATTTCTGACTCTGGTCATGCTGAAAGGTCATCAAACTGAAATATTACCGGTTCCTCGCTTCACTGAAGCTGCCTAATCTGCTGAGTGCTCCTGCCATTTTCTGTTTACTTTCAACACTTTTCCTGCCTCAGTACTAAATTAGGCAATATGCAAGGAATGTTTCCACCCTGAATATAAACAAAGAGCTGAAATATGATTAGTTCAGCACAATAAAAATTCACATTTTAGGTAAATTCTTCAATAAAAGGTCAATCAAACTCTTATCTTCCAACTTGTATTCAACTTTTTTCCACATCTGCTTCACATAATTTATGAGGTAGTTTAATTAAGGACAAGCAATTGCTCACAAACACTTTTAATATAGTAGGAAATACCAATGTATTTAATAGAAGCATTGTGAAAGAAAATTTAACATGGGTCCATATATGGACAGGTGCTCAAAAGTCTGGAGGTGAGCGTAGGTTGGAAACAATGGTAAGAAAGGGAGTGGGCGAAATAAAGTAGAGTCAGAGAGCTTTAGATACTTAGCAACTGAGAACTGCAGCTAAGAGGAGAGATTAAAACAAAGCATATTCAGGAGGTAGATTCAAGGAGAGCTCTGGCACGATGGAAGGCTGTAGAGCTGAATCAATTGTAGAGCTTTTAGTAGTGATCTTTCATGAATCACTAGATTCTGGAATTATTCTGGAGGACTGGAAAATTGCAAATGTCACTATACCCTAAGAAGGGAGAGAGGCAGAACAAAGGAAATTATCGGCCAGTTAGCCTCCCCTCAGCGGTTGGGAAGATGTTGGAGTCCATTATTAACGATTAAGTTTTGGTACTTGCAGGTGCATGGAAATTAGGCCAAAGGCAGCATGGTTTCCTTAAGGAGAAAACTTGTCTGACAAATCTGTTAGAATTATTTGAGAAAATAGCAGGCAGAATAGACAAAAGAGAGTCGGTGAATGTTGTTTACTTGGACTTTCAGAAGGCCTTTGACCAAGTGCCATACATGAGGCTGCTTAGAAAGGTAAGAGCCAATGACGTTACAGGAAAGGTACTAGCATGGATAGAGCATTGGCTGATTGGCAGGAGGCAAAGGGTCAGAATAAAGTGGTCTTGCTCTGGTTCACTGCCAGTTACAAGTGGTGCTTCTCAGGAGTCAGTATACACTTCTTTGTCAATTATTTGGATGACAGAATTGATGGTTATGTGGCCTAGAATGCAAACAATACAAACATAGGTGGAAGAACAGGCAGTGTTGAGGAAGTAGGAATAAAGGTGTAAGCTGTTTTATAAATAAGGTGAAAATCCAGAAATCAGAGGTGCAAAGGGACTTTGTGGTCCTTGTGTGGGATTCCCTAAATGTTAACTTATGGTTTGAGTTGGTTGTAAGGAAGGCAAATGCAATGTTAGCATTCATTTGGAGGAAACTAGAATACAAAAGCAAGGATGTAATGCTGAGTCTTTATAAGATATTGGTCCGACCACACTGGGGTATCGTGAGCAATTTTAAGCCCCTTATCCAAAAAAGGGGCTGGCTTTGGAGAGGGTCCAGAAGAGGTTCACAAGAACAATCATGGGAGGTGAAAGAGATGTATGAGTAGCATTTGATGGCTCTGGTCCTGTACTTGCTGGAGTTTAGAAGAATGAGGGATGATCTCATTGACAGGGTAGAGTGGGTGCAGAGAGGAAGTAATGTTTAGTAAGTCTAGGATGAGAGGGCACAGCCTCAGAGGGCAAGGATGTCCCTTTCAAACAGAGATCAGGAGGAATTTCTTTAGTCATGGGGTAGTGAACCTGTGTATTTCATTGTTCCAGATGACTGTGGAGACCAAGTGATTGGGTGTGTGTATACATACAGAGCTTGATAAGTGCTTGATTAGTAAGGGAATCAAAGCTTATGGGAAGAAGGCAAGAAAATGGGATTGAGTGGCAATAAATCAGGCATAATTGAATGGTAGACTAGACTCGATGAGCAAGATGGCCTAATTCTGTTCCTATGTCTCATGGTCTTATAGAACTGAAGTTGAAACAGAGACAGACTTGAAGGATAAGAGGTGACCTGTACAAGCACAACATGATGTCAACTTTTGTACTCAAAACCCCTGCCTATAAAAGCATGCAAGCCAGTCATCTTCTTCACTATCGTAACTACCTGTGTTGTCATTTTCAGGGGGCTGTGAACTTGTACCCAAAAGCCCGTCTAAGGTTTCTGCCCTTTCCTGTACCTGTCCTGCCAGTATTAGACAATCCAAAATACATCACCTCTCACAGTCTTAATTAAATTCTATCATTTCACCAGTGACTAGAGAGGAGGCATTACTTTAACTGGGATCCAAAATAGGTCTTCAAGCACTCAGGAGATGGATGTAATACACATAGGCAACAGATCTTTGGAGAGCATTAAGATTACTGCCGAGGAAGGGGGAGGCCAGCTGGATTGGGATTGAGAATGTCACCTGGAGGTAATAAAGGTTGATGAGCACATCAGCAACTGATAATTGATGCAACAACAATAACCTGTGTACATAAAACCTTGAATATAGCAAAATATTACCAGGTGGCTCACAGGAACATTGTAGCGTAAATATTGAAGCCAGTACACAACAAGAAATATAATATAGATAGCCAATGGTTTTGTCCAAGAATTAGGGGAAAGAAAGAAAGAAGAAGAAATTGCCTTTCACTCACGGGAGAGCATAGGCCATCAACTTTTTGCTGTTAATGTTTCTGTAGCAGGCAATTTCTTTTTACAAGGTCGAGTTGCTAGCTCGGCACTCAACCCGTAGAAAGTGTGCACAGGAGCCAGCTGGGTTTGAACGTAGGATCTTCCACCCCAAAGTCCAGTGCTGATGCCTCTATGCCACCAGCCAGCATTAGGGGAAAGGCACATCTTAAAATCAGAAAGAGGGGTGAAGAGATTAGTGGCTTAAGTCTTTGTCACCAATACCGAAGCTATTCAACTTGAACATAATCAAGAGGCAGAGTCCAGAAATCTTGGAGGGTTAGAAGGCTTGGGTCCTTAGATTATTTTCCTGATGTAGATTTTATCTGCCAAGTACTTCTACAAGTATCGTGCAAAAGGCTTTGCTCTCCAAATAAGTCTCTCTTACAGCTTAAAAAAGGCAAGTGCTAAGTTAATGGGCTTCCCATTATGGAATTAGAAAGAAAAATGATTATCCGGTAATTAATATCAGAAAAGCAGCCTACTAATCTAGTAAAGGGATTCTGAAAGTTGGTGGAGTGGTTGACTTGAACAGTTATATGTGAATATTAATGCTGTGTTTTTGGATGACATTGTATAGGAGAAACATACACCTGCAGCTAGAAATTATATTGATAACCAAAAACTCATATTGTTGTGCATTGAAGATTAATAATTAAGATGCAAAAAGCATGAGAAAGATACTAATCATAATGTACTCAGCTGTCTGATTGGACTTTATTCTAAGCAGCTTTAATTAACTTTATTTTTAAAATGCAAAATTAGATTAATTAAGTAAATTTCATATGGTACTGACTGGGAGTAAAATCTATACTTGACAAAATATGGCCTTGCTACAGTAGTGACTATGAATATATTTTAGAGCTACATCTATTGTGATCTGCTGACTTGAGTGGTTTCTGCCTTTGCTTTAATGGAGACCCTTACTCTGCTATCAGATGTTGCATTCTGGTTGGGTCTGTGAGTATTAAGTGGATGGTCATTTTCCCAGGGTAGGGGAATCCAAAACTAGGAGTCATAGGTTTAATATGAGAAGGGAAAGATTTCAATGGGACCTGAAGGACAAATTTTTCACACACAGTTGTGAGTATATAGATTGAGCAGCAGTAGAAGTGATAGAGAGGGGTTCAATTACAACATAAAATACATTTGGACAGCTCCATGAATGAGAAAGATTTAGGATAGCGGCCAAAATAGAACTAGTTTAGGAGTGCAACTTGTATGGCATGTATGATTTGGGCCAAAGGACCTGTTGCTGTGCTATTTAATCCATAACTCTATGACAGAGCTGGCACAAGCTAAGTTTTTGTACTGGTCTGGCCACTATCCACTTGTGCCTGGTGTCTCTATGTTTGAGTGCTATCTCTAACTCCCCCTTGAAGTACTATGCATAAAGTGCCAGGATTACAACCAGCAGATGTGATGCAGTGACCTTTCTTTCCTGAACTTGCTGCTGTATTGCCAACTCGTACCCAGCCAGTATTTCTATTTATCTGAGTGAGGAAAGCACAGGTGTTTGCTCATGTGCAAGGGCAATCAAGTGAGAAGACTGGATTTAAGTAATGTAAATGTAATAATGTACTGACACTGGAATGAGGAGGAACAGGGATGTGAGGAGGATTCCATCATCCTTAATGATTTTCATTTCTTCATCGGTCATTAACTCTTGGCATCACCAACTCCACTTCAGCACTCATCCTTGAGATGTGGTGAAGATCCCTGCTGACCGGTCGACTGTGGTTCTAGTAGGATGATGTCTTGCCCTGAGTTTTACTGAGTGTGTTACAATGTGTGTATGTAATCTGCCTCTCAAGGCAAATAGCCAGAACTGTGAGATGTGGATGAAGGGTTTTGGCCATGGAGATTGCACTTATACAATGTCAACTGACTTGCTTCACAAATAGGTGCGAGAGGCAAAATAAATTTTTCCGGCACAAATATCAGCTCCACAGAGATCATTTTGTCACTTGAACTTTCTAGCCACTTCTTTCTAATAATGCGTCAGTTCAATCCTTCCTCGATTTCTGAGCATCCAGGACCTCACGCCAGCTGTACACCTTAACCACCAATCAAAGTTTAGAAACACAGAAAACCTACAGCACAATACAGGCTCTTTGGCCCACAAAGCTGTGCCAAACATATCCTTACCTTAGAAATTATCTAGGGTTACCCATAGCCCTCTATTTTTCTGAGCTCCGTGTACCTGTCCAAGAGTCTCTTAAAAGTCTCTATCATATCTACCTCCACCACCGCCACCGGCAGTCCATTCCACACATTTACCACTCTCTGCGTAAAAACCTATCCCTGATATCTCCTCTGTACCCACTTCCAAGCACCTGTGCCCTCTCGTGCTAGCCATTTCAGCCCTGAGAAAAAGCCTCTGCCTATCCACACGATCAATGCCTCTCATCACCTTATACACCTCCATCAGGTCACCTCTCATCCTCCATCACTGAAAGGAAAAAAGGCGAAGTTCACTCAACCTATTCTCATAAGGCATGCTCCCCAATACAGGCAACATCCTTGTAAATCTCCTCTGCACCCTTTCTATGGTTTCCACATCTTTCCTTTAGTGAGGCGAACAGAACTGAGCACACTACTCCAAGTGGGGCCTGACCAGGATCCTATATAGCTGCAATATTACCCCTTGGCTCCTAAAATCAATCCCACAATTGATGAAGGCCAATACACCATACACCTACTTAACCACAGAGTCAACCTGCGCAGTTGCTTTGAGTGTCCTATGGACTCGGACCCCAAGATCCCTCTGATCCTCCACACTGCCAGGAGTCTTACTATATTCTGCCATCATATTTGACCTACCAAAATGAACCTCTTCACACTTATCTGAATTGAACTCCATCTGCCACTTCTCATCACTTTGATCCTGCATACTGCCAAGAGTCTTATCATTAATACTCCCATCTTCCTCATGAAATAACCTTTAGCAGTGGCTGGATATTCACTGAAGTTGGCAAAGATTGGTTTTATCTGTTGGTGATTCATGGCATGATTTGCACTGAATACCCATCAATGGAATAACATAGCAATGGTACATGTGAATTTGTGCGTGAAACAGAAGAAAACTGGCACAGATCTCTTTTGCAACATTTTTTTCGAACATTACTTTTGTGCATTATTGAGGCCCACATATCTTAACAAAGTGTCTCAAGCCTAGCTGTAGAGAATAATTAAAATTATTCCACTTCTATGAGTTATTGCTCTGTGATAGAATAAGGGGCTGCTGCAGCATGAATTCTACTCACCTATGGTCTTCCATTGCTTTCAACTAGAATGAAATGGGATAAAGTTATTTCTAGTGAAACTAATTACAAAACAGCAAGTCATTCAAATGAGGTGAAGAACTTTTGGATTTTTTAATATTTCAGTTTGATGATAGAAGAATGATGTCAAACTAAGAATAATGTGCATTGAAATGACTCGTGCTTTATTCTTGAAACCGTATCACCTTGGGATGATTCTGTCATTGGATGGATAAAACAGGAATTTCAACATCTAACTAGAATCTGTCAAATGAAAGCATTGGAACTTTTGCATATTTTAAGCCAGATCTTCTCCTTTGTGAAATGACCAATTTATTTCATGACAATTTGATTATTTTTCAATGATTCAACAAAAATTGTTGGAGCTACTTGCTATTTTCACTAATCAAAAATTGATTAATACTGCTGCGTTATGCTTTTAGCCAAATTGTAACAAGAAATAATCATTTTAAATGTCTTTTTTTTTTTTTAAAAGCTGCCTAGCTAATGATAACTGTTCTTGAAATCCAGAGTGAAAATCAGTAGATTCATCAAAGGTGTGCATGCAGCCCATGGCTAGTGTTGGGTCTGTGCAGGCACTCTTAGTTACAGTTCATAGACACTATATGTGGTCCAAATCTATTTGGGCCATATATGCGTCTGTAACTTACTCGTGTGTATCCATTATTTTGTTTCAATATGTAGAAAAGCATTAATTTAAGAAATAAATTGTGAACCCACTAACTTCTGCAAACTTTTGCACTCATTGAAATCACTTTTTCACCTGGCCAAAGGCCAAGCTCGATTTATTCTTTCTGCCTCTTCTAAATGGAATGTTCAAATGCTGCTCTGAGGAAATCACTCAGACCAAAAGGGGATATATCCTTATCATGCCTTCCTTATCATTTTTTTCTTTTTCTAGCATGCTATTTCAACCATTGTCATGCCTTACTGCATGCTCTTGTTATTATTAAGCTGTCAATCTCTACTCCTAATTCTCTGATTGACCGCCTCGACATCAGCCTGGCTTCATACCTCGTCCAAGTGCAGCTTCCAAGCTTTTTTCTGAATCTTCAAAATCTCTTGGACTTGCTCTAAATTTTGTCTCTTCCCAGTAAAAAGTTTATTTTTAAATAACAGCTATAGCCCCATTTGTTTTACAGAAATACTGTATATGCACACTTCAACTTTGATATTCCTGTGCTCCTTTGCCATTCAGCTCCCAGACGTACCAGGTGTATTCAGGGATACATTCAAGTTGTAGCCACAGGTAAGGTGACTTTGTATTACGACCAGGGTGTACTTTAAAATACAACAATTACTCCAGCCCCCACACCCACAGCCCATTCCTCATAATTCACAACCCTCCTGATATTCTCCTTGACCATGATCTAGATTTCCCTGCTTCCAATGTTCAATACAATCATACTTTATCTCCTAGCAATTGTCCCTTTCAAATGGATTAAGTGGTATACCATTTTAAATTATTAATGCCATACCTGTTTAAATATGTTGTGCCAAATAACTGGGAGGAAGGCGCTGGAGCACCAGATTGCTTATTAAGATGTCACTTCTATAGGAAAGTTATCAATAAGATTGAAAGAGTACAGAGAAATTTGTAAGGACAAATTTTGCCAGTACTTGAGGATCCAAGCTATAGTGAAAGATTGAATAGGTCAGGACTCTATCAAATCTCCCCTCATTCCCCTTTAATCTCGGGAATAAAGATACACAAAAATTATGATGTGCATAGATAGGGTAAATACAAGCAGACTTTTTCTTCTGAGGTTGGCTGAGACTAGAACTAGAAGTCATAGGTTAAGGATGAAAGGCCAAATATTTAAAGGGAACCTGAGGGAGAACCGTTCTTATTCAGAGGGTGGTGTAAGGGTGGAACAAGCTGTTAGTGGAAGTGGTGGCTGTAGTTTTGATTGCAACATTTGGACAAGTACGTCAGAAGGGTGTGGAGGTCTATGGTCCAGGTGTGGGTCAATGGGACTACACAGAATGACAGTCTGGCATGGACTAGATGGACCAAAGGACATGATCCTATGCTGCAGTTGTGTTGATATTGAGTTTACTGTCCATGAAGTTCTGAAGTCAGACAAAGATCTTAATCCCCATCTGACATTAATAGCTACAGGTATCCTCAGCAAATGGAGGTTATACTGTAGGTATCTACTTTTCAAAAGGCTAAATCACTTCCCTGTTTATCCTCCATGGTGAGTTTAGCTGCCAATGCTCACTATTTGTGCAGTGCCCCCACCACCACCACCAATGAGGAGATACGTCCAGTAACAAAGTAGTTTCAACAAAGTTCATTTGTTTTTAGAGATCAGTGGGGAGGAACAAAAGGACAAATAGACAAAGGAGTCGCATAAGGAGCAATCCCTGTGGGAAGCAGAAAGTGGCGGGCGGGGAGGGAAAGATGTGCTTTCTGCAAGAATCGCTCCATACCGACTCCCCACTGATCTCTCTCCTGGTACTTATCCTTGCAAATAAAACAAGTGCTACGCCTGCCCCTATATCTCCTCCCTCACTACCATTTAGGGCTCTAAACAATCCTTCCAGGTGAGATAACACTTAACCTGTGAGTTTGTTGGGATCATTTACCTGGTGCCTGGTGCTCCAGATGTGGCCTCCTGTATATCAGTGAGCCCTGACGTAGATTGGGAGAGCACTTCGCTGAGCACTATTCTCCATCTGTTTGAAAAAATGGGATCTCCCAGTGGCCACACATTTTAATTCTATTTCTCATTCCCATTATGATATGTCTATTCATGGTCTCCTCAACTGTCATGATAAGGCCATATTTAGGTTGGAGGAACAACAACTTATATTCCATTTGGGTAGCCTCCAACCTGATGGCACGGACATTGATTTTGTGATCTTCCGGTAATGCTTTCCAACCCTTCCCCCCCCACCTTCACCATTTCCCATCCCCTTTTCCTTCTCTCAACTTATTTTCTTGCCCAACCATCACCTCCCTCTGTAGCTCCTCCCACCTTTTCTTTTGTCCATGGCCTTCTGTCTCTTTTACCAATTTACTTCCCAGCTCTTTACTTCGTCCCCTCCCCATCCAGGTTTCACATTGTGTTTCTCTCTCCTCGCCCCCCCCCCACCTTTTAATTCTACTCCTCCACTTTATTAACTCCAGTCTTGCTGAAAGGCTTCAGCCTGAAACATTGACCATACTCTTTTCCTAGATGCTGCCTGGCCTGCTGAGTTCCTCCATCATTTTATGTGTGTTGCTCAGATTTCCTGCATCTGCAGATTTTCTCTTATTTTAAACACAGTTCATTTGTTTTTAGAGATGAACATTTAAATTTAGAAATAATTCTTAAATCACGTTCCAAACTTATAGGATTTCTAATAAAAGATTTCCAAATTACAAATGCTATCTAAAACAAAGCATTTCCAAAACACAAATAAAATTCCTATAAATTTAAAGGACATACCTAAGAGTTGCAAATGAATGAATCATCCATTGCAGAAATCAAAGGCAAAGGAATGGATTAATTTTCAGCTCATTTTTCTGTCATTCTTCTTACTGATCCTTGACAATTCCTAACAAGGCTGACTGCTCTAACATTTATACTTTTTTTTTGTTTTACCACTTGGTGACCTCTTTTTCTAGCATGCTATTTCAACCATTGTCATGCCTTACTGAATGCTCCTGTTATCATTAAGCTATTTTTTTCAGGTACTTGATCACACAGATAGTCTAAAAACATCTAAGGACAGATTTCTCAGAAAAACAAAATTAATGCTGTGAATGCTAACTCTCTGAAAACATAAATCACTTAAATAAATAAAACTGTTGATAGATTAGCTGTTGATGTGCAAGACAATAGCATCAATCTGTCTGCAAGCTTCCTTGAACTAAATAACTTAGCCAGTGTTGCTTGGTTTGATGCCGGCCAATTAACTTAACCCCATCTCTTGAGCAGTCAGCCCCATGTTGTAGGCCAGCAATCTGTGCTCTATAAGCAGTGTTGTTTGTTTGCAAAGCTCTACTTTTAACTTCAGACTGATTACTGGTTGTTATTTACTTTAACTGAATACTGTCTCCCTGTTTATTACCAGAAGCTGAACAAAGAATATTATTTGGAACTTGGTCAAAAACAACTCTTTGATCCCTAGAAGTGTTACTGCTATGTTAAACAGCTGAGCTTGGCATAAAGGACCCCTGTCCCTGGACAGTGAATCTCCATCACACAGTGTTCTACAACTTGATACTGATGACCAAGATATTTGCTATTTGCCACTCATTTCATCTGATGTCAGATTTAAAACTGAATCAATGCATAAAACATGAAATAACTCAAAATGCAACTCCCCATGTTTGAGATTCAGGAGATCTGATTATTACATTTTTATGTGCAGTGAATTTGTATGAGGCTGTGAGTTATTTATAATCTTTTTTTAGACAGCGCCTTGGGGTTTAGGATGACCCGTTTCCAAGGAGTGCAGAATTTCTATTAATGAAGCGCATTGCACACCAGCTATCATGTGATCTCTACAGTGCCAGGGTTTAATCCGAAGGTAAGAGGGCTGACACGATTGAAGACAAACATCTAGTGCATGACTGAACTTACAAAAATAGGTAAAATGGTATAACATGGAATGTGGGTAGACTATTAACATACATACATGAAAAGGAATTGTTAGGGAAAATGGGCAACTGAAGAATAACGTGGGATCTAGGTCCATTTAAAGCACCAAAAATGTTTTTTTTAACTGCATATTACTGGTAGAGAAAATTTGCGTGTGTTCTAAGACAATATCCCCAAATGCCTTCAGATCAATAGTATTAACAATTGGTTGCATACGTTTCAGATATACACAGCCAGATGTTTAATATGGTATAAGGAGATAGTTTAGTCATCTCTTGAACAAATGATAGACAGCTCTAGGCTATCCTTTGATGCTTACCCAGACATTTATTTCACTGTTTCTGAGGCAGAACAATGACCCAAATACTCAGTGACCTTGTTTATCCAATTCAAACTGACGAGCAGAGACCCAAATAGTCAGCTCAGTCTACAAACCCACAGAAAAGGACTATGGTTAAGTCCCATTATACCTGGTCAGTACTTCATTTTGAAAGACAAAGTGTGACTTTTCTCCATTTTATATTATTATTTATTTAAGGCACTTTGATGTCTACTGTTGTGAAGTTGCTTTCACCCTAGTCACTTTCAACACACGCTCATCCTTTATCCCCCTTTTCTAGATTTCTCATGGTTCCCTTCCCCCTAGCAGATTTCCTTAGTCCTCCGTTCCCACCCTCCCCTTGAACCCTTTCCACTTGACTGCAGAATCCCTCCTTGTCTCTGAGCTTCATCTCTCAAACAGGCTCATGTGGTAAAAGGTACAAAGGTCAATTTTGTGAGGAAGTCAGGAAGCTGTAAAATATTTGTAAAACAGATTAATGCAGAACTTTCAGCTTAAATGTGCTTAATACTATCACCTTTTGCCACTTAGTGGGAAGCCATGTATATTAGGAAGCAAAATGCAAAGGTGTCAAACTAATCTCCATAGTTCTTAACTCTTCCTGCACAGCAATTGTGGATGATTTTTCTTCTGTACTTAAGAGCTCAATAATAAAGGTGAAATATACCCAGAGAAAAAATGTCTTGTGAAACTTTGTAAAAGAACAGCTTTCTGATCAAGCACAAGTATCCAAATAAAATTTTACAGGTTAGATCAAAAAGCAAACCAAAAGAACTAACAACGGTAAACATTTTAGCTCATTGTGAGACTGACAATGGACAGCTCTTCAATTATGTTATCATTGACTGCAGATCTCAATCATGGCCTGTGATTATTAGGGTCACCACAAATAGCAGCTTTATCAATTATAAAACAGGAACATTTTCAGTCTAAGCTAAGATAACCTTTATAGAATTGAAAGTTAAATCATCTGCACAACTGGACACATGGAAAGTGTCTAGAAATATTACTTGATACAATGAAAGTCAAATTCTACTGGCTTAAGGAACCTCAAGGAGGACATTTAATTAATAATTATTTGTTTGTTCATTCTGCTTCCAATATCAAGTTCAAAGGATGCTTTTGAGAGGGGAGAAATGCATGAAATTTAAAAGTATAACTTTATTTGTCACGTGTACATCGAAACATCAAAACACACAGTGAAATGCTCATTTTTGCTTCAATGACCAACAAAATCCGAGGGGCTAGTAGCAGCTACACTACCAGCACCAACGTAGCATGCCCACAACTCACTAAATCTAACCAAATGTATTTCATATATGGGAAGAAACCGGAGCACCCAGAGGAAACTCACATGTCACGGTGGCAGAATTAAACCTCGACTGGCAAACACTACTCTGTACAGTGATTGGACCGGCCACCACACTACCGTGTTGCCTGTAACTGAAGGACTTTTCTCTGCAGAGTGTGATGTGCAAATGGAACCATGTCAGTGGATACAAATACAATGTTGAAAAGACTTTGGGGAGGTATATGAATAAAAAAGACAGAAATTAATATGAACAAGTGGGATTGGTAAATGTCACAGTCAGTGTGCACTAACAGTGTCTCTTTCTGTGCTGTATGATTCAATAAATATAAAATTGTACATTCCTTCACTGTTGCCAAACTTGCCTGCGAGTAGAAAGTTGTAGGCTTAGAAGTGTTTATGCAGACTTGAGTGCAGATGTCTATACTGGCAGTTCTACACAGCACTGTGTTGTGCTGCACTGCAGGTGGTGCCAAGCTTCAGATGAAACCTCTGCTGCTTCAGATGGACAGGTAGATTCCCTAGCAGGATTTTGGAAAAAATCCAACTGTGTTTTGCTTAATATTTATCACAGGATGATTTGTCTTTAGAAAAAGTAGGTTGTCTGATCATTAATATACTATTATTTGTGGATGCTTGCACTGTCTGTAAGCTACTTGCCATTATTTCCTACCACACAGAAATGAGTTCATTTCAAAGCCTTTAAAAACTCCAAAAGTGCAAGACATTTTTTCCTTTCAAATATTTTAGGATCATCTCAGCTTATGTAATTGATGTGGAAGCTACCCATTTCTTCAGGACAATGAGTCCTCGCAATAAAGCACTCACATTAAAAAAGAACAATTCATTTATTTACGTTAGCAGATCTGCCTCTAATTAAAATGGTGTCTAGAGCTAAAGGAGCACTTTGAAGGTATGAGAATTACAGAGAATTATGACCTCAAATGTATTGCTAGGATAGATTCTACTGAGGCAAAATGTCACATTAATTTGCAAAACTGAAATAAAGAAGGCATTAACAAAATAGATTGTAATGGATTCATGGAATTATTCAGCTGAGTGCAAAGGAAATGAAAACACTGTGGTAGAGATATTCCATGGTAAGTGTATAAATAAAATATTTTAAATTTTCTTAGATAATAACTTTAATAATATATCCAAGAACCTTCAGACAGTTTTAAAAGGTTCTTTTTAGTCACTAAGCTTGGGAATTAAAATTAGGCAGGAATAGAGCAAGCATTTTAAAATCCAATATCAGATGAGAAGAAACTGTGAAATAACATCATTTAAATGGAAAACATTCACGTACACAGTTCTTAGATCAATTGCTCAGAACCCAAAGACCAAATTGAAAGCTGGATTCTGACTAGTTCAACAGGCCAGTGCTTTGAATAACAACAGCTAACTGGAGACCACTTAAAAACTTTGGAAAGAAAGTAAGTGGTCAATCATCACAGCAGCCTACATGTCCTTGTCAGTTAGGTCCAGGCAGGTGGGGAGGTTAATGAATGAACACTACTGACTTTGAGATGGCAGCATGTCATCAGTATTTTATCTTTTATTTTTGCTTCTCAACAACGTTGTTCAGTATAGGTAATACAGCGCTACTAGGGACAAACATGCTAGAAAATCCCATCCTTCCATGTCTAATAATTTACTTTTGTAGCTTAGCAAAAGCAGCGCCAATAAGAAAATAATCTGAAGTAACCTTAGTTACCCAACGCTTATCACCAGATGAAGATTTCATTTCCTTTTGCAACTCTGTCAAGGACAAATCAGGTATTGTCTGAAATAAATTAGTGTTATTAGATTTGACTCAATACTTCTACAAGTCTGAAACATATTTCTTGTAATGACAGAATCATCTCTCAGTAATCTATTTTCATTTCATTGTATGCTTGAATAAACAATGTTCTATAAGCAGATAAGCAATACCTTTCTTACCTTGAAGGAATATTATCAACAGCAAGTATTTAGAAGCAATTCAGATGGTCATTGGAAATGAGTATTCATTCATTTGAATGAGATGAGATGGATAGATGAACAGAAGGCTGCCAGGGAGGGTAAAGCTGAAAGCTTCCCTGTGGAGTCTCATGAAAGTTGAAGTTCTTTTGATACTAACTGTATTACAAATGGTGAGATTGGTACAATCAGAAACACTTGACTAATTGCAGGGGTAAAACTCCATCACATAATTGCTTCCTTTCTGAGCCTCTGAAGTTGAGTGGCATGTCAGGAGCATAAATCACGTCATTACCCGAGTCCTTGCAATGTGAATTACCAGCCAAAGTGGCTGCAGGGAGACTAATTTGCATTAGCTGTGTAATTCCAAATATTTCATATTGTGGATTGAACTGCAAAGGAAGGGCACACGGAAAAATTTTGTTGAAGCTATGGCAGGGTGATACTATTTCCAAAAAGATTCAAATACTTGTAACTCATGGTCGGTCTTTATTGAAAGTTGCTGAAATTGTATACAAATTAATACCGGTGAGCATCAGCAATTCAATGTTACTTGATCAGTAACTTCAACAAGATGAAGATGAACCAAAGGAGCCTGTTTTCAGTCCCATTGAGGAACCTAGGCAACATGGTCTCATATTCGAAGCAACAGGACCAGCAATATCTCAATAATTCTTGTGAACTACTTGGCAAACATTAAATAATTAAGTATTCATTTTCTGTCGGTCAAAGCTTCACCTGACAGGAAAGAACATTTTTTTTGATGTACCACATTTGCATGACTATCAGATCAAAGAATCACAATGTGAATTGGTGAAATTTGTGAATTTTGTTCAGGATCATTGTGCGTTTGACACATGATCAGAGGAAACCATGCAGTGTGTCAACGCAGGCAATGCATAACTGGATTCCATCACAGTAATCTTCAATTCCTCATGCATGTCTTGTGCCTATGAAGATCATTCATATAGTAGCTTTGACAGCAAAAACAAAGTCTGCAATTGCATGACCTAAAGGATCCTGTTTTAATACACCATAGTCTGGAACCAGAAAACTAATGCAAGATTGTACTCATTGGTCTCTCCCATTGTATATTGACTGTTTGTATCAGGGCCTGGTGTAGAAACAACAATGTCCTTGAATGGAAAAGCCTACAAAAAGTAGTGGACACAGCCCAGTGCATCATGGGAAAAGCTTGCCCACCATTGAACACATCGATATGGAGTGCTGTCACAGGAATGAAGCATCCTTCAAGGACCACCACCGTCTAGGTGATGCTCTCTTCCAGTTGCTACTATCGGAAAGGAGTAACAGGAGCCTTGGGAATAATTATTACCCCTCAACCCTCAGGTTCTTGAATTAAAGGGGATAACTTCACTCCACCCATTACTGAAATATTCCCACAACCTGTGGACTCACTTTCAAGGACTCATCATCCCATGTTCTCCGTATTTGTTGCTTACTCTTTTCTCTTTCTTTTCGTATTTGCAGTTTGTTGTCTCTTGCATATTGGTTGTCTATCTGTCCTGTTAGGTATGGTCTTTCATTGATTCTATTATGGCTGTTGGATTTACTGAATATACCCTCAAAGAAATGAATCTCAGGGTTGTATATGATAACATATATGTACTTTGATAATAAATTTACTTTGAACTTATCCACCAAACTTAAACTTAAAGCCTCATGATCTCTTTGAGCATTCCCAGGAGAGCTACACTACCCTCAAACACATAACCACGCAACTGCTCTCCCCACTGGTGGATCTCACCCAAGTTCCCACTTATCAACTACTGAATTATACCTATCCCCTTTGTGAACCACACCACCTGAACACAACTAATTACAGGCTCTGATTATTGAATGACACGCCACCAGCTTAACTACTTCTCAAGAAGGCCCATTGTACCATTTTGCTCAACCGCCCCCACCTTTGGCTACACATGTCTTGTAACTCAACTATTCTCCAGAGTACCCAACACCCCAGACTCAACTGCCCCAATTCAGACTGTCAATTACATTTCTGACACAACTGTCCCAAATATGACCGGCAACCACATCCATAACTCAACAATCCCAAAGGTTTACATTTCATCAATTGCTGACTCAACCATTATTCCAAACAGCTCATCACCCTTTTATCTCAACCACTCTGTTTCTAATTACCCATTGGACCCCTGACTCAACTCTTCCCTCCCAATCACTGTCCATGGCACACTTGTTCAAAGTTAACCACCAAATTGCCAATCACATCCACAGTCTCAACCACACACTTCCCCATCTGCCCATTGCACCTCTGAAATGCCTGCACCAACTGCACCCAGTTATGCCTGCCCTAAATTCCAGTTACAACCCTCAACTCAACTAACCCTTCTCTGAGGGCCTATCATAATCTCTAGTAACCAATTTCTATATCCACCATCAACCCCTTCAGCTCAATTCCCCATTTAGTTTCACCACACAAATCAACTCATCCATTCCCTCCCTAGACTTCCACTGCATATACCTACCACTTCCTCTTCTAGCCATCACATTACTGATTCCATGAATCTTTTTCCTAACTACTGCATTGCCAGAGAAGTATTTTTGATGGACATTTAACCTAAAATATTCCTTTTTCCACAGATACTGCATGACTTGCTCCCTGTTTCTATCATTTTCCTTTTTTATTTCAGATTTTCAGCACATGCAGCTTTATGGGTTTTTATTCCCTGCACAATTGACTGCCCACCACACCTCTAAATCACCTGACCCTCTTTATACTGGCATTCAAACCCTCAGATGAAATAATTCCTCTCTCAAACATATATCACCTATCTTGACTCAGCTGCCCCTCCCCACTGCAGACTGCTCATCATCCTTCAATTCAATAACCTCCTTCACAAATGCTCCTCACCTCCAGGTTCATCTACCACTCACTCAATTACTCAATATCCTCTGACTGAACGACTCCCTCCCCACTTTCTCATCATCCCCCAACCCACCTAAATTTTCCATCAACAGCATGTCACACATGTTGACTCAACCACCTCTGCCCCTGACTGTCAAGAACATCTCCTGACAAAACTTCCTATTTCTTTTTACACCTTTCCTATTTCCAAAATCCACACCGTCTGCCAATCCTCATTGTCAGCCATTCCTTTTGATTAGGACCAAACCATAAGACCAAAAGACAAAGGAGCAGAAACAGGTCATTTAGCACATCAAGTGCCCACCATTCAATCATGGCTGATTTATTATTTCCTCTCAACCGCATACTCCTGCTTTCTCCCCATAACTTCTGATATCCTTACAAATCAGGAACATATCGATCTCTGCTTTAAATACACCAATTGATATAGCCTCCACAGCCATCTGTGACAAAGAATTCCACATACCACCTTCTGGCTAAAGAAATTCCTCGTCATCTCCGATTTAAACATACATCCTCTTTTATTCTGAGGCTGTGTCATCTAGTCCTAGAATCTCCCACTTGTAGAAGTGGCCTCTCCACATCCATTCTGTCCAGATTATTCAATATTTGCTAGGTTTCAATGAGATTCCCCTCATCCTTCTAAACTCCAGTAAATACAGGACAAAAGTCATCAAATGCTCCTCATATATTAACCTTTCCATCTCCAGGATCATTCTCATAATCCTAAATCTGAGGACTTGCTTCTGGTTTCCTGGCCTCTCTCCCCAGTTGGAAGCCCAGGATGGAATGACCTTTCTCTTAAAATTATTTTCAAAGAGCAAACCAAGCATTTGGGCTTATTACTAAAGTAATAGAACTGTGAATTAGAGATGAACAAAAGCAAAAAATCAATCCAAATATTGGAAAAATAAAATAATAAGTGAAAATGCCAGAAATACTCAGTTCAAGCAGCATCTATGCAGAAAGAAAGAGAGTTATTATTTCAGGTCATTGTCGCTTCATCAGAAGCATTATGTCCAACATGAGGAGTAATTCCAACATCTTCTGAAGTTAGGATAAATGTGCAACAAATGCTGGTTTGACCAAGTTTAGAGAATTGTTGATGCTCTGTATCAGTACATCGTAAAATGGATACGAAGGCTCTGGAAAAGATTCAGTGAAAATATATGGATAATTGAAGAAATGCAAGTGTATATATATGATAGTAAGATGAATAGACTATGTTCATTTTCTCTGTGAACTGACCTGTCAGAGGTTCTTTAAACTATGAAGTGTTTATAAAGAGTGATGAGAAAGTTTCTGCTTGTGGGAAGGACCACAACTAAATGTTTCTAAATTAATTTATTATTGTCAAATGTATTGATGTACAGTTACTAACTGCTCTAGTATACCCTTCATACAGATTACTTCATTACAACAATGCATTGAGGTAGTATAAGGGAAAGCAATACCAGTGTGCAAGATATAGTGTCACAATTACAGTGAAAGTGCAATACAAGTAGACAATTAGGTACATAGTCTTAGCAAAGTAGAGTGTAAGGGCAAGAGTCCATCTTATTGTGTTATGAACCATTCAATAGTCTTATAACAGCAGGATTGAAGCTGTTCTTGAACCTGGCAGTATGTGCTTTCAGGCTTTTGTATCTTTTGTCTGATGGGAGCAGAGAATCAGAATCAGGTTTAACATCACCTGCATATGTGATACAGTACATACTAATAGAGAGAGAAAACTGTGTATTACAAGTATATACTGAAATGCGGACACCTCTTTTTCCCTGGTGGTGGTGGTAGTGGTGGTGGGGGGGGGTGGTGGGTGTGTGTGTGTGTCGAACTACTGGGTGAACAAGTAGTCTTTAGGGTACTGCAAGTCTGTTTCTTACTGATGCTTTGCTGCACGCTTGAGTAGTCAGTAGGGGGCGCCTGTGGGGGGGGGCTTTGGGTTTCCAACATTTAACTGTCATTCATTCTTTGGGGCACTCCTCTATTTTCGTGGATGTTTGCAAAGAAAAAGAATTTCAGGATGTATATTGTATACATTTCTTTGACATTAAATGTACCTATTGAAACCTATTCATATATACAGTGCCTTTAAAAAGTATTCACCCCCTTGGAAGTTTCCATGCTCTGTTGTTTCACAACACTGAATCACAGTGGACTTAATTTGAATTTTTTGACACTGATCGACAAAAAGACTCTTTCATGTCAAATTGAAAACAGATCTCTACAATGTGAACTACATTAATTACAAATATAAAACACAAAAAATTGATTGCTGAAGTATTTACCCCTTTAATATGACACAGCAAATCATCACTGGTTTTGGAATTCGTATAATTTGTTAAATGGAGCTCACAGTGTGCAGTCAAAGTGTTTTGATTGATTGCAGTAAAAGTACCCTTGTATCTGGAAGGTCCAATTGCTGGTGCGTCAGTACTCTGGCAAAAATTACACCATGAAGACAAAAGAATATTCCAAGTAACTCCACAAAAAGGATATTGAAAAGCATAAGTCAGGAGATGGATACAAGAAAACTTTGAAGTCGCTGAATATCCCTTGAAGTACGGTTAAGTCAATCATGAAGAAATGGGAAGAAAATGGCACAGCTGTAAATATGCCTGGAGCAGGCCTTCCACAAAAACTGAGTGACCCTGCAAGAAGGGACTAGTGGGTAAAGATTCCAAGAGACCTATAACAACTCTGGAAGAGTGAGATGGGAAAACTGCACGTACAATAACTGCTCTCTGGGTAATCTTGGCTGAAGTTTACCAGAAGGCAGGTGAGAGACTTTAAAGTCAGCTGAAAGAAAGCTGTATGGTCTGATGAAACCAAAATTGAGCTTTCAGCCATCAGACTAAGTGCTATGTTTGGCATAAGCCAAACACCGCACATCATCAAAAACACACCATCCCTACCGTGAAGCATAGTGGGCTGCATCATGCTGTGGGATGCTTCAGTGCAGCTAGCCCTGGAAGGCTTATGAAGGTAGAGGGTAAAATGAATGCAACTAAATACAGGGAAATCCTGGAGGAAAACCTACAAGAGAACTGCATCTTGAGAGATTTCTTTTCCAGCAAAACAATGACCCCAAGCTTAAAGACAAACCTACACAGGAATAGCTTAAAAACAGAAAAGTTAATGCCCTGGAGTGGCCAAGTTAAAGTCCATATCTCAATCCCATTGAGAATTTGTGGCTGGACGTGAAAGGTGCTGTTCACTCACGATCTCCATGCAATCTGATGGAGTTTGAGACGTACAAACAAGCTGGATGAACTCAGCAGGTCGGGCAGCATCCGTTGAAAGGAGCAGTCAATGTTTCGGGTCGAGACCATTCATCAGGACTAAAGGGGGGCAGGGACCCTATAAAGAAGGTGGGGGGAGGGTGGAAAACGAATCAGAGGAAAGATCAAAGGGTGGGGGAGGGGAAGCAGGGAGGGGATAGGCAGGAGAGGTGAAGAAGGAATGTAAGCGAAAAGCACTATGGGTGGTAGAAGAAAGCAGAGTCATGAGAGGTGATAGGCAGCTAGAAGAGGAGACAGAGTGATGGTGGGATGGGGAAGGGAGAAGGAGGGAATTACTGGAAGTTGGAGAATTCGATGTTCATACCAAGGGGCTGGAGACTACTCAGACGGTAGATGAGATGTTCCTCCAACCGAAGTTTAGCCTCATCATGGCAGTAGAGGAGGCCATGTATGGACATATCCGAATGGGAATGTGAAGGAGAGTTGAAGTGAGTGGCAACTGGGAGATCCTGTCTGTTGTGGCGGATGGAACGTAGGTGCTCAACGAAGCGGTCCCCCAATCTGCATCGGGTCTTGCTGATGTAGATGAGGCCGCACCAGGAGCACCAGATGCAATAGATTACCCCAACAGGCTCACAAATGAAGTGTTGCCTCACCTGGAAGGACTGTTTGGGGTCCTGAATGGTGGTAAGAGAGGAGGTGTAGGGACAGGTGTAGCACTTACGCTTGCAGGGATAAGTGCCAGGTGGGAGATCTGTGAGGAGGGACATGTGGACCAGGCAGTCGTGGAGGGAATGATCCCTGCGAAAAGCAGAGAGGGGTAAAGAGGGAAAGATGTCCTTAGTGGTGGGATCCTGTTGAAGGTGGCGGAAGTTGTGGAGGATAACATGCTGGATCCGGAGGCTGGTGGGGTGATAGGTGAGGACAAGGGTAACACGGTCCTTGTTGTGGTGACGGGAGGATGGGATGAGGGCCGAAGTGTGGGAAATGGAGGAGAAATGGGTGAGGGCATCATTTTTGACAGCAGAAGGAAAACCACGATTCTTAAAGAAAGAGGACATTTGGGATGTCCTGGAACGGAAAGCCTCATCCTTGGAGCAGATGCGGCGGAGACGGAGGAACTGGGAATAGGGAATAGCATTTTTGCATTTGGCAGGGTGGGAAGAGGTATAATCAAGGTAGTTATGGGAGTCAGTAGGTTTATAGAAGATGTCAGTGGACAGTCTATCTCCAGAGATGGAGACCGAGAGATTGAGAAAGGGGAGAGAAGTGTCCAAGATGGACCAAGTGAATTTGAGAGCTGGGTGAAAGTTAGAGGCAAAGTTGATGAAATTGACAAGCTCAGCATGGGTGCAGGAAGCAGCACCAATGTAGTCGTCGATGTAGCGGAGGAAAAGTTGGGGAGTGGTGCCAGTATAGATTTGGAGCATAGACTGTTCCACATAACCCACAAAGAGGCAGGCATAACTGGGGCCCATGCGAGTGCCCATGACTACAACCTTGATCTGGACAAAGTGGGAAGAACCAAAGGAGAAGTTATTGAGAGTTAGAACAAGCTCCGCCAACCGGAGAAGTGTGGTGGTGCTGGGGAACTGGTGGGGTCTGTTATCCAAAAAGTAGCAGAGGGCTTTGAGGCCTTCTTGATGTGGGACGGAGGTGTATAAGGATTGAACATCCATGGTAAAAATGAAGCAGTCGGGGCCGGGGAATTGGAAGTTATTGAAGAGGTGAAGGGCATGAGGCCAAACTCAGGTTGGAGGAGCAACACCTCATCTACCGTCTGGGTAGCCTCCAGCCTGGTGGTATGAACATTGAATTCTCCAATTTTCGGTAATTCCCTCCCCCTTCCCCTATCCCAGGTCCCTCTCTCCCCTTTCAACTTTCTGCTCCTTTATCTCTACAGTTCTTTCATGCTTATCCCCTCCCCCCTTTATCCTTCCTCTGATTGGTTCTCAACCTGGCGCTTCTAGCCCTTCCCCCTCCCCATCTCTATTACTGGGCTTCGGCCCTCTCTTCCCCCTCATTCCTATATTACCACAGGGGCAACACCTCTAAAGCTTCTTCAATAGCTACAACACATACAAACAAGCTGGATGAACTCAGCAGGTTGGGCAGCATCCGTTAAAATGAGCAGTCAACATTTCGGGCCGAGACCCTTCGTTCCGACCTGCAGAGTTCATCCAGCTTGTTTGTACGTCTTGATTTGACCACAGCATCTGCAGTATACTTTGTGTTTACTGATGGAATTTGAGCAGTTTTGTAAAGAAGAATGGGGAAAAATTGCAGTGTCCAGATGTGCAAAGCTGATTGGGGGGGGGGGGGGGTTGAGTAATTATGCAATGAAGTATTTTGTGTTTAATAATTGTAATAAATTTAGATCAATTTGTAGATACTTATTTTTACTTTGACACAAAAGAGGTTCAGTTGATCAGTGTCAGAAAAGCCAAATTAAATCCATTGTGATTCAATGTTATAAAATAATAAAACATGAAAACTTCCAGGGAGCATGAATACTTTTTATCGACAATGTATATTGAATAGTTAAGTTAAATAAGTAGTGAAAAAAAATAAAGAATAGTGAAGTAGTGTTCATAGGTTCAAGTTCAGTTCAGCAATCTGATGGCGTATGGGAAGCATATGCTCCTGTGTGTGTGTGCTTTCAGGCTTCTGTACTTCTGCCTGATGGTAGCAATGAGAAGAGAGCATGACCTAGGTGATGGGGGTCCTTAACGATGGAGGTACTATTCCTTGAAGATGTCTTGGAAACTACGGAGGATTGTGCCGATGATGCAGCTAAATAATTGTGCAAGTCTCTGCAGCTTGCTTCGACCCTGTGTAGTAGCATCACTCCCCTACCAGATGGCGATGCAGCCTGTTAGAATGCTCTCCACAACATAGCTGCAGAGATGAGAGAATGGCCAGACTGTATGGGGACATTGATTATACTGACTGCTTTACCAACACAACGAGAGTTGTGGAGAGTCCATGGAAGGAGGTCTAGTTTCTGTGACGTGTTGAGTTGTGTCTACCAGTTCCTTATGGTCATTGGCAGAACAGTTGCTCTACCAAGCTGTGATACACTAAACAAAGTATAATTGATAAATGTTAGTCTTTTAGGAGCCCAAAGAGTGGTGAGAATGTGAGCTCGCCTACAACAGCAGCAGCTGAAGCAAATGGTGTCAATACATTTAAGATGACATTGACCACTCCTAAGAGGGAGCAGAAAATAGAAAGGCAAGCTGATAAATTTAGAGGAGAAACCGGAGGGAACTGGATGAGATGAACGCATTATTTCTGTGTTCTTTATTCTATATAGTCTTACTTAGTGCGGCTGCTGAATATACTAGCAGCAAGCCCACAAACACAAAGTTCATAAGAAATGAATAATGAGCTTTTGCAGGTACCAACCACTTTCTATACCCATAAATTTTCACATTCATATGAAGGGAGTAGCGCAATATGTTACCACGTCAATGTTAATGTGCTTGAGCATAAATAACAGCCATATCATTGTAAATACAGGGTATTTGTGATTTTCTTAACACTGCGAGATGATTATTTCACTAAAAGGTGAAGAGAAAAGGCAATGCCTGTAGATTATACAAAAAAATTAAGTTGATTGATGGGTTTAGTGAAGCATAATCTCTTAACTATTCATCTAGTCACTCTGCAATTCTCTACACATCCTTGGAGAATGCAATCAGTGGAACTGTCAGTTTGAAATAAGAATTCTTCTCCCTGACAGATATTATTCCTAATGTATTATTTAATCAAAGTAAATACAAAGTAAAAAGTGCCATGGTTGACTTTTGGCAGAATTATACTATCAATAAGTAAATATTGATTAATAATGCAGATGGTGAGAACTTCTCACACCGATTTGTTGAGGTAATATGAACAATCATAATCGTGACAGAATATGAAAACAGAAAATGCTAGTAAAACTCAGGTCATGCAGCAATAGTAGCAAGAGAAACAATGTTAATGTTTCAGATAAATAACCTTTTGTTAGGACAAGAAAAAGTTATAAATTTAAATTGCAGAGAAAGAAAAGGGGTGGGGAAAAAAGAAATATGAAAATAGAGGAGTAAGGAGAAAAATATAATGCTGCAAAAGTGAAATTCTCAGCTTAATGGTATGGTAGTACAATCACATTCCAGTGTCAGCGATCACTGATCGGGAATCAATTCCTGCCAGTCTGCAAGGAGTTTGTATATTCTCCCTGTGACCGTATGGGTTTCCTCCTGGTACTCGGGTTTCCTCCCACATTCCAAAGACTTATAGATAGGGTTGGGGTGAGATAGTCATGGGTATGTTGTTGATGTTGGAAGTGTGGGGTCACTTGCAGGCTGCACCAAACACAATCCTCACTGATTTGATTTTATGCAAACAAAGTGCTTCCCTGTATGTTTCAATGTATAAGTTACAAATAATGGTAATCTTTTACAGCTGCTGAAAATATGAAATAAACTAGCAAGTCAACCAACATTGATGGAGAGCAAAAACAGTTTACAGGTTCATCAGAACTGAATGTCATATAACCAATCGAGAGACGAAATGCTTTTCTTCACCCTTTATTTGGGCTTCACTAGAACAGGAAGGATTCAAAGGCCAAGGCATTAGCAAGGGAAGAGGTGAAAGGGCAAGTGTATCATCTTTGGTTGCATGGGAAATGAATATTGGAAGAGTGAATCACGAATTTAAAATGCTACAACAGTATAGGTGGTGCCTTCAAGTCATCACTTTTTATTGTCATTTCAACCGTAACTGCTGATAAAGTACACAGTAAAAACGAGATGTTTTTCAGGACCATGGTGCTACATGAAACAGTACAAAAACTGCACTGAACTATGTAAAAACAACACAGAAAAAACTACACTAGTCTACAGACCTACCCAAGACTGCATAAAGTGCACAAAACAGTGCAGGCATTACAATAAATGAGAAAGAAGACAACAGGCACAGTAGAGGGCAGTAAGTTGGTATCAGCCCAGGCTCTGGGTATTGAGGAGTCTGATGGCTTGGGAGAAGAAACTGTTAGATCGTCTGGTTGTGAGAGCCCAAATGCTTTGGTGCCTTTTCTCAGATGGCAGGAGAGAGAAGAGTTTGTATGAGGGGTGTGTTGGGTCCTTCATAATGCTGTTTGCTTTGCAGATGTAGTATATGGTGTAAACATCTGTACTAGGAGGAAGAGAGATCCCAATGATCTTCTCAGCTGACCTCACTATCCACTGCAGGATCTTGCGATCTGAGATGGTGCAATTTCCGAACCAGGCAGTGATGCAGCTGCTCAGGATGCTCTCAATACAACCTCTGGTAGAATGTGATGAGGATGGGGGGTGGGAGATGGACTTTCCTCAGCCTTCGCAGAAAGTAAAGACGCTGCTGGGTTTTCTTTGCTATGGAGCTGGTGTTGAGGGACCAGGTGAGATTCTCCACCAGGTGAACACCAAGAAATTTGGTGCTCTTAACAATCTCTACTGAGGAGTCGTCGATGTTCAGTGGAGAGTGGTTGCTCCGTACCCTCCTGAAATCAACAACCATCTCTTTTGCTTTGCTCACATTCAGAGACAAGTTGTTGGCTCTGTACCAGTCCGTTAGCCGCTGCACCTCCCCTCTGTATGCTGACTCGTCGTTCTTGCTGATGAGACCCACGACGGTCGTGTCATCAGCAAACTTGATGTGGTTTGAGCTGTGTTGGCAGGAAAGGGGAAGGATAACAGGGCCTGGTTGAAGATGGCCATTAAATGAAAAGGCTCCATGTTTACTATATGTACTATTGTGGCTGGATTCAAAGTCTCTGGAGAGACACTGAAGCTGATGATTTAGAAGTCTTTACTCAACACAACAAGCGGGCATTCTCATGGAGACACTTCTGGGTGGAGGCTCATAAACCTAAAGGTATGTACATCAGATTTTAAATCTTTATGATCAAAGCTAGCAGTAGGTGATTCAGTACAACTTCCATAGTTACAATGACATTGTTTACTTTGATACTTTGGGTTGACAAGTGGATCTTTTGCGATACATAATGAAAGCACTTTGTAATTGTAGGTGCCAGCGACCAACAGCGACACATTGGAGACAGCTTACAAAACTACTAGATACTCCACCTTGCTCTGAACTGCAATCAATTACAGCCTGTAATTTCCCTTTTAAGAATGTATTTTTGAGCTGACTAAATTACTTGGCGCTTCTGCAATCACCTGGAGGTTTTGGCATCATTGAGAGCGGAGAGTGCAACTACAGCCATCATTTGGGGTGTACGTTGCATCGATTCCTAATGGCAGAACATGAACCTATGGTCACCTCCATTACTCCATGCCAATTAAAGTGTCAAGCAAGATTAAAATTGAGGACAAGAGAGGAAAACAAACAGGTGTTTGTTGCTGTTTGTCTGAATTTGAGCTGTCTCTTCTTGCTGTGCCAGCGGGCGGAAGGTTCAGGAATCCAGGGCTCCATGCTGCCAGGTTCAGGAACTGTTATCCTGCAGCCATCCTGCTTCTGAACGGGCTTCAGCACCGGCTGGGCTCTGAAGCCAAGGCCTGCAGCAATCAGCACAGCATTAAGGACTTATTTTTGAGAACTCTGCAGCTAAAGTTACTTGTTTACTTTTTATTGCCTGCATGATCTCTTCTTTTTCACACATTAGTTGTTTGATGGTCTTGTTTAGTAAGACTTTTCTTTAAATGGGTTTTATTGTGTTTCTTTGTTTAGTGGCTGCCTGCAAGAAGACAAAACTCAAGGTTGTGTACTGTAAACATACTTCAATAATAAATGTACTTTGAACTTTGATAAGGTACCTCTGAACTCCAAGTGCCTTTGGGAGAAACTAATTAACACAAATATTCTACAGCCTTTTGAAAACAGATAACCGGACACCAAAAATTAATGTTGTCAGGACTGTCTGAGTACACAAATATGATTAGTATACAAAAACTATTGATTGCCTATACTTGTGACCAAGTTTGATATGATATCACATGTCTGATCTGCCAGCTTGCACTCGAGTCAAAATGGTGGAAAGAACTTAACCACATTTGATGCAAGCCAATTTTCACAACCCCATTGTCTGACATCTGGTTGTTGCATATACCAATGTCTGATGGTCACCATTTTACAAACTATATCTTTGTCTGTTGGTTTTTAACTTCAGTTTACAACTTGCAATTTACAAGCTCTTCTTAAAATTATTATCTGCTACGTTCACATAATTCCAGATTACTCTAACAGTGAGAACTATGTTACTTGGAGGATGTAAATGCAGTGAAATAAGTTGTTGAATGTAAAAATAACCAGCCAGGTGAAGGAGGGTGATAACAGATGTGTGTTCACAAAGGAAGAAGAGAAACTTCAAGCTGTCCTAATGCTGAAAGGAGGTGCAAAGAGAATAGACCAATAGTGAAAATGCACTAGCAATGATGGCAGAGCTGTGGGAAGGGACTGGACAAGGAAGGAAAGAATTGAGTCAAGGCAAGCAATAAAGATTACATGGGACCAAAGCAAGATGAAACAATTGATCTGGACAATTCAGCTTGTGGATATTGGGGAAAATGCTCTCTTCTCATTGCAGCCATCAGGAAGGTATAGGAGCCGCAGGTCCCACACAACCAGGTTTAGAAACAATTAACTATTAGGCTCTTGATTTAGTAGGAATAACTTCACTCACCCCTTCACTGAATTGCTCCCAAAATCTATAGACAAGCTTTCAAGGACTATTAATCTCATGTTCTCAATATTTATTGTTTCAGAATCAGGCTTAATATCACCAGCATATGTTGTGAAATTTGTTGTTATGTGGGAGCAGTACCTTGCAATACTTATTAAAAACCTGTAAGTTACAGTAAGTGGATATATACATATATAGTCAAATTAAATAAATAGTGCAAAAAGAGAATAAAAGTAGTGGGGTTTGGAGGGATATGGCCCAGGTGCAGGTCAGTGGGACTAGGCAGAAAAATTGTTCGGCACAGCCAAGAAGGGCCAAAAGGCCTGTTTCTGTGCTGTAATGTTCTATGGTTCTAGGTAGTGTTCATGTGTTCAATTTCCATTCTCTTGCAAGAGGAAGAAACTATTCCTGAATAGAAAATGAATATCAGGATTGTATACAGCAACATATATATGTACTTTGGTAATAAATTTACTTTGAACTTTGAACTCTAAAGTAGGTTACACAGTCCCCCACCCTCACTTTTACATAGTTCATGTTGAATAAAAACAGTGGATTTATTTTACAAAAGTTTATTATATATATTTTGCATATGATTCTACATTTTCACTGTCTCCAAGTCCAGGATTGCTGTCAAGTACCTGCAATTTTATAAGTAATGGATACATATTGTATACATCAGAACTCAGATACATAAATACCCATTATTGATTAATTATGCAATCATGAAGAATGATACTCCAGAATTCTGATGAATAACACATTTCTGAAACAGAAGCTCAGTCGATGAGCCAATCAGAAAATCGTTATGTTCAATCACCTGGTAATTACTATCGCATTGATGTAGTTTGCTTACTAGTATTGACAAGGGGCAGAAGTGCTTCAAAGAGTAAAGGGATCCCAGCAGGAAGATCAAGGCAGACTGTCTTCAGAATATATACTGAACTTTGTAGATCTTCTTTAGAACACATAGGAGCAGATGGTCAGTGGAAGTAAAGGCATGTGTTCAAATAACTTCTCACAATATCTTTCATGAGGAAATTGTTCTGATAATGACATGGAACACAACACACATTTATAAAGGGTTAAGGCCAAGTAACAATTTCACATTAGATATATTATACATACAGTTACACCATATTAAAAGTAGCTATTGGAAACTCACTACTTTCTACAGAAATAGCATAATCATAAAGAAGGCATGCTGACAGCTGTACTTCATTGGGAGTTTGAGGAACTTTGGTATGTCACCAAAGACTTTTTAAAGTTTCTGACTGGTTGCTGGTATGAAGGCTCTAACGTACAAGATCAAAAAAGGCTGTAGAGGTCTGTGGACTCAGCAGGCCTCCCTTCTTTTAAGGGTAATTCAAAAGGGTGGTGCCTCAGGAAAGCAGCATCCATCACTAAGGACCCGCAATATCTGGGACATTGCGACCATCAGGGAGGAGGTACAGGAGTCTGAAGCCCCAGACTCAACATTTCAAGAGCAGTATTTCCCCTCTGCATCAGGTTTCTGAATGATTCATGAACTCATGAACAGTCCCTTACTCTTCATTTTTTACATTTTTTATTGTAGCTTAGTGACTTTTTAAATCTTGCACTGCTAACACAAACAACATATTTCAAGACATGTCAGTGATAATAAACCTGATTCTAATTCTGAAATTAATAAATAAATAGTGGAAAAAATAACTTACTTAGTACATAATATATTGGTTAAAATATTTTGTTTTGTTGCACCTCTCCTCTGGGGCTTTCATCATCACATCTATTTATTGATAGTGTATCGCAATACATGACATTTACTAGCTCACTTTACAATGCATTGCCTTATTGTTCATGGAGTGAAAATACTGATGTGCAGACCAAGGTTCTGACTACCATTTTTTTTCTGGTAAGTTATACATTTTAATATTTATGGGTTTTTCTCTCAATGTCATCAGTAATAAAACTTTTAAACAACTAGCAATGCCCTTGGTATTCAATGGATTTTCTTGGAAATTGATTCCTGATGAGTGGAAACTTATTTCTTGTTGACACATATCATCTGAATATTCAATAATTAGATATAAGGCATGGATAGAAAGTTGAATACAGTGAATTTATAAATTTTCCAAAGTAATATTACATGATAGGTGATAAAATCATAGTGTTATACAAGAAAAAGGCTTTTATATAGATGTCTGTAGTGTATTTAATATTTGAATAGTATTGTAAATATATTGTTTAATTAAACATTTTTCAGTTACATTTGTTATCACATCAATACATCTAACATGCACACCTCATTTGAAGTAATAACAAAACTAACACACATATTCCTGACTGTTTCCTTTCAGTTACAAAACTTAACAGTGGTGACCAAGAGAGTCACCACCCTTGTCAGGAAAGATGTTATCCTACAAGAGTAAGAAATTCTTCTCAGCAATTAAATCTTTAGGCCTGAAAGAAACAATTTAAAATTTACTATGCTGTGAATGCCCATATAGTAATTGTATTATATAGTACACTATAGTATACTTTGAGGCCAAGTCATTGGGCATATTAAGGCAAAGATTGATAGATTCTTGATCAGTCACAACATGAAGGGATATGTGGAGAAGACAGGAGATTGGGGCTGAGATGGAAGTGGACCAAATGGCATAATATTGCTTCTATATCTTATGGTTTTATTGTATAGAACATAGAAAACCTACAGCACAATACAGGCCCTTCGGCCCACAATGCTGTGCCAAACATGTCCTCACCTGAAATTACCTCAGGTTACCCATAGCCTTCTATTTTTATAAGTTCCATGTGCCTGTCCAGGAGTCTCCTGAAATAATCTATCATATCTGCCTCCACCACCATCACCGACAGCCCATTCCACACACTCACCACTCTGTGTAAAAAAAAATTACCCCTGAACACTCCTCTGTACCTATTTCCATGCACCTTAAAATGGTGCCCTCGTGTTAGCCGTTTCAGCTCTGGGAAAAAGCCTCTGACTATCCACACGATCAATACCTCTCATCATCTTATACACTTCCATCAGGTCACCTCTCATTTTCCATCGCTCCAAGGCGGCCAAGTTCACTTAACCTTTTCTCATGAAGCATGGTCCCCAATCCAGGCAACATCCTTTTAAATCTCCTCTGCACCCTTTCTATGGTTTCCACATCTTTCTTGTACTGAGGCGACCAGAACTGAGCACAGTACTCCAAGTAGGGTCTAACCAGGTTCCTATATAGCTGCAACATTACCTCTTGGCTCTTAAACTCAATTCCATGATTGATGAAGGCCAATGCACTGTATGCCTTCTTAACCACAGAGTCAACCTGTGTAGCTGCTTTGAGTGTCCTATGGACTCGGACCCCAAGATCCCTCTGATCCTCCACACCGCCAAGAGTCATACCATTAATACTACTTTCTGCCATCATATTTGACCTATCAAAATGAACCACCTCACACTTATCTGGGTTGAACTCCATCTACCAATTTTCAGCCCAGTTTTGAATCTTATCAATGTCCCACTGTAACCTCTGACAGCCCTCCACACTATCCACAAAACCCCCAACCTTTGTGTTGTCAGCAAATTTACAAACCCATCCCTCCACTTCCTCATCCAAGTCATTTATAAAAATCAAGAGAAGGGGTTCCAATACAGATCTCTGAAGTCTCTGACCTCCATGCAGAATATGACCCATCTACAACCAGTTGATGCCTTCTGTGGGGAAGCCAATTCTGGATCGACAAAGCAATGTTCCCTTGGATCCCATGCCTCCTTACCTTCTCGTTGCATTGAGTACCTTATCAATGAGTACCTTACAATTGAGTACCTTATCAAATGCCTTGCTGAAATCCATATTCACTACATCTACTTCTCTATCTTCATCAATGTGTTTAATCACATCTTCAAAAAATTCAATCAGGCATATTATGCCTCTCCAAATGATCATAAATCCTGCCTCTCAGGATCTTTTCCATCAAATTACCAACCACTGAAGTAAGACTCACTGGTCTATAATTTCCTGGGCTTTCTCTACACCCTTTCTTGAATAAGGGAACAACATTCGCAATCCTCGGGAACCTCTCCCATCCTCATTGATGATGCAAAGATCATTGCCAGAGGCTCAGCAATCTCTTCCCTCGCCTCCCACGGTAGCTTAGGGTTCATCTCATCCTGTATGTAGGTTGAGGTTCAATGTCTATTCAGTAGGAGTATAAGCAGTGAAGATTGTTGTATGTTTAATGTTTGTAATATTTGAGTAATATTATAAATATTTGTTTGTTTAAGCATTCTTGTCCATTTAAATAATTCCATGTGGCCTCCGTCGGTCGTGGTCAACCATGGGCACTGTGCCTCTGGTAGTCACTGGGAGCGGCTTCTCCAGGGTGCAAGCCAAGGCAAAGTTAATATGGAGATCTGTCTGTTGCCCATGCAGTGGGACCCCCCTCTCCATGCTGATGACAGGTCCAAAGGAACGACGAAAATCGATACAGTTTGGTGCCAGCAGCATCACAGAAATTGCAGCAGTTAGCCGCCTTTGGGACTCCGACTCCGGATTTTTCCTTGGGCGTTACTCCTAAAGCCTTTCCCGTGAGCGGGTATAGCCGCAAGGCAGCGGAGGTTTGAAATTGGAGTTTTCCCTCTCCTAGATGAGCTACTATTCCAGATGATATGTACGTATGCATGTGAATGGCATACATCATCATGTCATACGGGAATGCCTCATTTAAAGTAAAAACAAAACTATGTTTTAGAGTTCCAAAAGGTAACAATGTCATGCTGACCACGTACATTCAAACTATCCCATTTCCGAGCACCTGGCCCAAATTGCTTTAAATGCTTGCCATCCATTTACCTGTCCACACACTTCTAACGTACCTGTCACAGCCACTTCTTCTGGCAGCTTGTTCCACACATATCTATCATGCATCGTGTGAAAAAGTTGTTCCTAATGTCCTTTTTAAGCCTTTCTCCTCTGACCTTAAAACACTATCCTCCAGTTTTCAATTCCCCAGTTTTGATAAAAGACTACACACCCTATCTATGCCCAGCATAACTTTATATGGGTCTGTCCTTATAGCTAGCTTTGGAGGTTTCTATTCAATATTGAATTGATTACCAAGTCTTTTCTTGCACTGAAATCAAATAAAACAGATGACTTGGCAAATTGTAAAGTAGATTGCTTTTTCAACATCACCTATTATGTGCCACGACTGAACTCCTGTTGACTGCTACCTCTTTGATGAGACAGTATTATGTAGAGACTCATCAATATATTGATATCTGGAAGAATGTGACAAAGCCAACCTGAACATTGTCCAACATTGAGGGTCAGTGAGAGGAATTGATTAAAGAACCTTTGAATTTCAGTAGTGTTTCTCATTTTGTGGTCTGTGCCACTGCCTATTATTCTGTGTAACAATTTAACAGAGAGGACTTGAACAGATCCTGCATGGATCAATGAAAATGTATCCTTTAGCAATTCGCTGATTCTCAATCCACGTTTCAGAGACACTTTCCAAGAGGAGAACATTTGACTCATTAAACCTTTGGAAGTACCTTTCAATGTTTCCTCTATGGGGCTGACGTTTCAGCAGAGTTATGATTATAAATTTCCAAGACCACAGCACTCCCCTTTCTGTAAAATCAAATGTAGTACTTGTGAAATCAGGGCCAAGTTCACAGGGTCACAGGTCCTGATCAACAGGAACACTTATTAACTCTCAACTATCAGGCTGTTAAACCATGGAGGATAACTTCACTCGCCCCATCATTGAACTGTTCCCACAATTTATGGACTCACTTTCAAAGACTCTTCATTTCACATTCCTGATTTTTAATGCTTATTTATATATTATTTTTTATTTGTGGTTAAGAAAACATACTGTGCATTGGCCTTCATCAATTGTGGGATTCAGTTTAGGAGCTGAGAGGTAATGTTGCAGTTATATAGGAACCTGGTCAGACCCCACTTGGCGTACTGTGCTCAGTTCGGGTCACTTCACTAATAGGAAGGACATGGAAACCATAGAAACAGTGCAGAGAAAATTTACAAGGATGTTACCTAAATTGGGGAGCATACCTTATGAGGATAGGTTGAGTGAACTCGACCTTTTTTCCTTGGAGCAATGGAGGATGAGAGGTGACCTGATAGAGGTGTATAATATTATGAGAGGTATTGATCGTGTGGATAATTAGAGGCTTTTTCCCAGGGCTGAAGTGGCTAGCACAACAGAGCACAGTGTTAAGTTGCTTGGAAATAGGTACAGAGGAGATGTCAGGGGCAAGTTTTTTTTTTAATAAATATAACGCAGAGAGTGATGAGTGCGTGGAATGGGCTACCGGCGATGGTGGTGGAGGCAGATACGATAGGGTCTTTTAAGACCCTTGGATAGGTATATGGAGCTCAAAAATAGAGGGCTATGGGTAACCCTAGTAATTTCTCAGGTAAGGACATGGTCAGCACAGCTTTGTGGGCCAAAGGGCCTGTATGATGCTGTAGGTTTTTTATTTTTCTATGTTCTATTTTTTCACAGCTCAAGATGATAAAACCTGAGGCACAGACATAGTCAAGCATGTTCATTCTCAATTGTTAGGAACTATCAGAATATTCTAGTGATGTTTAGAATTGTGACTCTCTGAACAGTTCCATAAATATTGCTGTGTATGCCTAATTGTATAATGCTATTGTGTAGTGACTTTGGGATGATACCAGTTGTAGATATTACTATTAGGACACTGTATATATTGTTCACATTGAATAGTCTTTTGATTTTCTCTTTTAATTCAATATACTTCTGGTGTCTTACACTTATTGACTTCTATATGTTAATTGTGTTTGGAACTGCTACTGGATGATAAGACCACAAGATATAGGAATTAGACCCATTATGGCCCATTGCATCTGCGATGCCATTTCATCATGGCTGACCCATTTCCCACTCAATTCCATTCTCCTACCTTCTCCTTGTAACCACTGTCACCCTTACTAATCAAGAACCCATCAGCTTCTGTTGTAAATGCACCCAGTAATCTGACCTTTAAAGCCACCTGTGGCAATGAATTCCACAGATTCACAACCCTCTGGCTAAAGGAATTCCTCCTCGTCTCTGTTCTAAATGGATATTCCTCTATACTGAGTCCGAGACTCCCCCACCAATGGAAACATCCTCTTCATATCCACACTTACAGTACTCCAAGTGAGGCCTCACCAGTACCTTTTACAGCCTCAGTATTATTTCCAAAAAAAAATCTGCAGATGCTGGAAATCCAAGCAACACACAAAATGCTGGAGGAATTCAGCAGGCCAGGCAGCATCTATAAAAAAGAGTACAGTCGATGTTTCAGGCCGAGACCTTTCATCAGGATTGGAGAAATAAAGATTAGGAGTCAGAGTAAGGAGGAGGAAAGAGAAGAGGAACTACAAGGTGACAGATGAAACTGGGAGGGGGAGGGGTGAAGTAAAGAGCTGGCAAGTTGATTGGTGAAAGATACATGGCTGGAGAAGGGGGAATCTGATCGGGGAGGACAGAAGGCCATGGAAGAAAGGGGAAGGAGTGCCAGAGGAAGGTGGATGAGCAGGTACGGAGATACGGTGAGCAAGAGAAAGGAATGGGAATGGTGAAGGGGGTGGAGGGGATACTACCAAACATTCAACAAATTAATGCTCATGCCATCAGGTTGGAGGCTTCCCAGATGAAATGTAAGGTGTTGCTCCTCCAATCTGAGTGTGGCCTGATCATGACAGTAGAAGTGGCCATGGACTGACATCAAAAACACACCATCCCTGCTGTGAAGCGTGGTGGCTGCATCATGCTGTGGGATGCTTCACTGCAGCAGGCCCTGGAAGGTTTGTGAAGGTAGAGGGTAAAATGAATGCAACAAAAATACAGGGAAATGCTGGAGGAAAACCTGATGCAGTCTGCAAGAGAACTAGGACTTGGGAAAAGATTAGTTCTTCCAGAAGACATTGACTCTAAGTATGGAAGCCAAAGTTTAAGAACAACAAAGTTAAAGTCCTGGAGTGGCCAAGTCAGAGTCCAGACTTCAATCCAATTGAAAATTTGTTGCTGGACTTGAAAAGGGTTTTCACTTATGATTCCTATGCAATCTGACTGAGCTTGAGCAGTTTTGTAAAGAAGAATGTGGAAAAATTGTAGTGTCCAGGCGTGCAAATCTGATAGAGACTTATCCGCACAGACTCAAGGCTATAATTGCTGCCAAAGGTGTATCTACTAAATACTGACTTAAAGGGGCTGAGTAATGATTCAGTTAATTATTTGTTTAATAATTGTAATAAATTTAGATAACTTTTTGTAAAGATCTGTTTTCACTTCGACGCAAAAGAGTCTTTTCAGTGTCAAAAAAGCCAAATTGAATCCACTGAGATTCAATGTCGTAAAATAATAAAGCATGAAATATTCTGTGGGGGGTTGTATATATTAAATAATTCAATTATATAAGTAGTGCAAAAATAAGAAATTTAACAAGTAGTGAGGTAGTGTTCATGGCTTCATTGTGCATTCAGAAATCAGATGGCAGAAAGGAAGAGGTTGTTTTCTGAATCACTGAGTATCCAAACTGGTTTACTTTTTATTGAGGGGAATATCCACAGAAATAGTTTGTACTGACAGTCTATTTCCCTTCCCACTCCTGACCGTCACCATTCAACTGCTTCCTGCAACCTAGGGATGACTACATCCCTGTAGATCCTATATATCAATGTTTCAGTTTCCCTTTTGAGCCAAAGGTCACCAGGTTGCAGCTTCAGTTCTTTAGGAAGTTAACAGGCTATATCTAGTAAGTAAGTTTTTCTTGCTTGTTTAGAATGAGACAGAATCTGATTCTGAAGCAAGATTTTGTTGAATAATGTTTGTCACTTGTAAATAATTGAAGTGCATTAAACAGGATCCTGTAATGTGTTGTTTCTGGTTTCCCTTGGCATTTTCTACATTTATCATCTTGAATAGGTCTCCGACTGAGCCAGATGTTTGACACTTTCTGGTTGCCATCTCATCCTTTCAGATTGTGAGGATGTCTTCCATGGAGGGTCATGATCTTCCATTGGTTAACTTTTTCTTCTACAGTGGTAATTTCTTTTTTTCTGGTTCTGCTTTCATTTAAGTTTAATGGTGTGTACTTATCATAAATGCATTTGCTCACTTGGAGTGCTGAATCCTGTTTTTGTTGATGAAAATGTATCCGGAGAGGTTTTCTCTGTTATGTAAATTTCTTATCTCGGTTATTCGTCCTTCTCCTATTGTCCTAGGTAGTGTTGACTTACAGCAGAAGAGCAGAGACATAACATTGTCTACAAAGATCCATATGGTCAACTATGGTATTTCCAGTTGTGATGCATGGCTGTGAGAGCTGGACTATTAGTAAGGCCGAATACAAAAGAATCGACGCCTTTGAAATTGGATGCGGGAGGAAAGTGTTAAGAGATCCTTGGACAGCAAGAAGATCCAACAAGTCAATACTTGAAGAAATACAGCCAGACAGATCACTGATTATGAGACAAAAGCTCAAATATTTTGGCCAAATCATGAGAAGACTTGATCCCTTGGAGAAGACTCCCATGTTCGGTAAAACCAAAGGCAAAGGAAGGAGAGGACAACAGGGGTGACGATGGAGAGATAATATTACTTAGACATTACATATGACCTTGGGGGATCATAGGGAGGCAGCTTCTAACAGGAAGGTTTGGTGTGCGGGAATCCATGAGGTCTCAAAGAGTTGGACTTAACGACTGAACAACAGCACCAAGTGTAAACTTAAGTGTGTTCCGGTGTACATAGTGTTTTCTAAAATTTATTATTTCATTTCTTAACTATCTTTGTAAAATTTCCAGATCAGTTTCGAACCAAGATTTTTTGCCATAAGAATAGGTATAGGTATACCTAAACTATTTATTGCCGGTGTTAGAGTTTTTACTATTGAGCTGTATTTGGCAAATTTTCTTAAGCCTTAAAGTAAATTTATCTCACTATGATCTTTTTTTACTTATTGATATCCCACATACTTGTTTTATGCTCATCAATTGGTTGTATTACATCCTGCTGCTCTGTTTTGTATTCTACTAGCTCTGTTGCATCTTTTTTTATGCTTAATATTCACACTGATCTACTCCAAAGTCCATATTTATACCTTTTAGAAAATTATTCTACTATTTGAATTAATTGCTTTAGCTTTACTGATGAAGGAGCACATCATTTCAAATCGTCCATGTATAGAAAGTGTTTCAAAGTATAATTAGGTTGGTTGTTTCTGATTTGATACCCTATTTTTGATACCCTATTTTCATCTGATTCAGTAAATTAGAGAGCAGGTTTAAAGCTAGGAAAAGACATCTGTGGGATTAGGGAGTTGCCCCTAAAAATGCTTTGGCTTATTTTGGTTGGTAACAGATAGGGTCATTATAGAATGCCAATGCTTCATCAGATGTTGTAGGAATTTCACGACGTGTGTATGTATGTCAATATAACAACATGAAAGATTTCTGCTTTTCTGCCAGACTTGATTTAGAACTACAGAATCTATTATCAGTTCTTTACATCCTTTCATACCTTACGGCATCATTTTTACAATTCTGTAATTATATTGTGGTTATCTAAGTGAATGATGATTAGTTGTGAGATGCATGATGTTACAATTTTATATATAGTTCATAAATAAGTAATGACAATATTTTGATGGGTCATTTATGGTTTCTAATTTAGGTATGAGATATGTTTTGCCTTCTGTCAAAAATTCAGGCACGTTTTCTCAGAATTTTAAAGAAAATTGTTAATGTATTAATAAGTACAAGTGAAGGCAAATAATTTTTGATACCAATAATATGAATGTTATCACTGCTGGTACTTTGCCAGTTGTGGTTTTTTTTATAACTACTTTTAGCATATCAATTGTAATTTCAGGTGTTTGCATTTTTTCCAAATGTATAAGTGTGTTCTTTTTCCTCCCTAGCCTTTGCATCCAGCACATAATTCTCCATAACTTCCACCATCTCCAATGAGATCCCACCACCAAGCACATCTTTCTGTCCTCCCCACTTTCCTGAGGAATCATTCCCTACGTGACTCCCTTGTTCATTCATCTCTCCCCATTGATCTCCCTCCTGGTACTTACCTTGCAAGCAGAACAGGTGCCACACCATTCTGGGTCCCAAACAGTCCTTCAAAGTGAGGCTTCACTCTACCGTTGAGCCTGTTGAGATCATCTACTGTATCCAGTACACCTGGTGTGTCCTTCTGGTGACACTTGACATAGATTGGAAGACAGCTTTGCCGAGCACCTACACCAGAAAAAGTGGAATCTCCCAGTGGCCACCGATTTCAATTCTACTTCCTATTCCCTTTCCAACATATCAGTCCATGGACTCCTCTAGCTGCAATGAGGCCAAACTCAGGTTGAAGATGCAACACCTTATAGTCCAGCTGGGTAGCCTCCAACCTGATAGCATGAACATTGATTCTTCAAACTTCTGGTAATTGCCTCCCCCCTTTTCACCATTCCCCATTCCCATATTTCCTCTCACCTCATCTCCTAACCTACCCTTTCACCTCCCTCTGGTGCTCCTCTCCATTCCCTTCTCACCCCCCCCCCCCAGGTCTTCTAACTTCACCTATCAGACTCCCCCTTCTCCAGCCCTATATCTCTTCAACCAATCAACTTCCTCGTTCTTTACTTCATCCCTCCCCCTCTCCTAGTGTTTCTCCCTTCTACCCCCACACCTTCTTGATCTGAATTCTCACTTTTTTTTTTCATAGTCCTGATGAAGGGTCAAAACTTGGACTCTTGACTCTTTTCCATAGATGCTGCCTGGCCTGTTGAGTTCCTGCAGCATTTTGTAGTTGCTTCTTGATTGTGTCACCCCATTTGACCAGATACGAGATCAAAATTCATTATCTCAGTGATTGTTGGTAATTGGTGACATTTTGGTGCGTCAAATTTAGTATCTCTCAACTTCACTAGCTCTATCACTGAACTAATCCAAAGACCTACTGACTCATTTTCAAGGATTCTTCATCTCATGCTCTTGATATTTAATGATGATTATTATTATTTCTTCCTTTTTGCATTTGCACAGTTTACTGTCTTTTTGCCCACTGGTTGGTAAAGTCTTTCATTGATTCTACCAAGGTTATTGGATTTATTTAGTATGCCCACAAGAAAATGAATCTTAGGGTTGAATATGTAGTTTGAACAATATTCCCACAATCACTACTCCTGCCTGGGAGCAATCAGTTGGACAATCAATCCCAAGTTACTTTTTATCCCTCAAAATCTGTTAGCTCCCTCTGATGTTATCGTAAGATTTAAATAAGAGTAAAAAGTCTGATGTAGCAGGAAAGTAATCCTGACAAATGAAGAAATGCTTCTTTAATTGTCATTCATTAAGCAATTTGCAAGCAAAAGTGAAACATGAAGGTGAATGAAGTATTCTTTCTCCCAGTGAATGATCATAGAAATGTGGGCAAAAAGAATTTAATCCTCACTTGTGGATCTGGATTTTAAACTGAAGGTGAATTCTGTGTTTAGTTTTTTTGTGGTTTGGAGTTAACTTTGAGAATATTAAGGGGTGTGAGGAGGATGTTATGGTGAAAATATTATATTTGCATTAAAACTGAAAGGCAGCTCCCATGACAAAAAATACAATTTAACAAGTTATTAAATACAGTACTGTGCAAAAGTCCTGGGTACCTGCATATAGCCAGGGTGCCGAAGATATTTGCACAGTTCTGTATTTGTCAATGTGGAGCAGAACAGAGTTTGTAAATCTGGTGGCAGCAAAGGACGTTGGGAATGGAGCACCATGGGGAGGGTGTGGGGCAGGTGGGAGAGGAGGATTGCCAGGGGCAGAATTGTGGCACAGGTGCAGACACACCAGGCAAAGTCAGCTGATTCCAAACAACTGGTTTATTGATCATTACAGAATGTCTCTCTAGTGTTTCCCTGCGCTCTGGCTTCCGCTCTTCCCAACCTTGATTCTCTGTCCCTGAACCCCTCCCACTCTCAGTCCAAATTAGAGACGCGTATCAGAATCATCACTCGCATATGCCATGAAATTTGCTTTTTTTTTTGTTGCAGCAATACAGTGCAATGCATAAAATTACTACAGTAGTGTTAAATTCTTTTATAGCACCCCAGGTATATACACAGTATATGTATGACTTTTGCACTGTACTGTCATTATAATCATTCTTTCCATTTTAAAATTAAATAATGCCAAAATCTTCACTAACTGATATATAAATGGTGTTCATCTAGCAGCTGAAAACTAGATCATTCTCTACCTTGCATCCACCTTTCAACCTTACTGAAAGTGGTACTAACACATTGCTGCCTGCTGCTGTAGATCACACCGAGGTACACTATTCATAGATTGCCCTTTTTAAACTACATACAAACAATATCATTTTGTGCTCAAAGCAGAAAGCAGTTCAGTCTAAATTCTTTATCCCTAGTGCATCCGAGCAGTGGCCCCACTCTTCACATTTTCAGTGCCTCAAAACGTTCTTGTCTGCTGAAGTAAAGTTCAGGAAGCTGAACACCTGTGTGTTCTGCTTTTTCCAGCTGGGCTGAAAGCAGTGTTGGAAAGCTCATTGCATACTTTTGTTACCATTGACAAAGGAATGTTGGGGGTCTCAATTCCTTAAATCAGATGGAGTCTGCACCTGTTATAAGCTATGTGCACACTGTAAATCTAGCTCCTGGCATTCTTATATGAACAGTGCCCAGTAATCCATGATGGGAGAGAAAGATAAATTTATTTGATTTCAGTTCTCCGTGTTTACTGATTCATTACTTTCTGCAGGCTATAGGACATCATTACAGTATAACCTTCTGTCATACATATTGAAGAAAAAATCATCCACAATTTGTTATTGTAGTTAACCCTTCATATTAATGATTGAACAGAAGCATGGGGACAGTATACATACTGTGGAAAAGTTGGAAATTTCACATAATTCTAGTAAGCTAAACAAAGATTGTATTCCTGAAATATTTAAAACTGTTAATCTGAAAGTGCATTGCAACCATATTCACTAGTGTGCTAAAGCATTAACTCATATAGCACCAATATCAAATTGGCCCCTTCAGGTTTGAAAATTAATGAAAATCAAGTATGCAATGTGGTGTATTAGTGTCTTTTAGGCCCAGAAGGACATGTTAAAACACAACCCAAAATGTTCACGATGAGTGCAAAAGATTTACTGTAGATAGATGATACTTTATTCATCCCCATGGGGAAATTCAACATTTTTTCCATTCTGTATTTCCTTCTGCTCCTCCATTTAGTGTAAGAGAACATGGAATGGAAGGAGGAGCTTGTATAGAAGGAAACACAGGTCCTCACCTGGTTAGAGGAGTCAGTCTTCCTCCTTCTTAGATGATAGGGAACTACCAAAGCAAAGGATCTACAAAGTTGGGTTATTAATGCTGTTTCAATGGGATTTGTACATCCTCTTTGATTTGATCATAAATAGAAACAGAATTAGGCCATCTGGCCCATCAAATCTGCTCTGCCATTCAATCGTGCCTGATCCTTCTTTTCCCCCTTCTCTGCCCCACTCCCCAGCCATGGCCAAACAAGAAACTATCGATCTCTGCCTTAAATACACCCAATGACCTGTCCTCCACAGCTGCCTGTTGTAAAAAATTCCACACATTCCCCATCCTCTGGTTAAAGAAATTTCTCTACATCTGCTTTAAATGGATACCCCTCTATCCAAAGAGAGGGTTCTCTTGTCCAAGACTCCCCACCATGGGAAGCATCCTTTACACATTTACTCTGTCTAGACCTTTCAACTTTCAAAAAGTTTCAATGAGCTTCCCCCTCATCCTTCTAAATTGCAGAGAGTACAGACCCATCAAACGTTCCTTATATGATAACCCTTTCATTTCAGAAATCACCCATGTGAACCTCCTCTGAACCCTTTCCTATGCCTGCACATCTTTTCTTAGATGAGGAGCCCAGAACAGTACAGTACTTAAGATGAGGTCATACCAGTGCCTTATAAAGCCTCAGCATTACATCCCTGCGGTTGTATTCTGGACCTCTTGAAATGGATGCTAACATTGTAGTTGCCTTCCTCACCGCCGAATCTACCTGCAAGTTAACCTTTAGAGTATTCTGCACAAGGACTTCCAAGTCCCTTTGCATCTCACATTTTTGGATTTTCCCCATTTAGAAAATAGTCTGCACGTTTATTTCTACTACCAAAGTGCATGACCATGCATTTTCCCCCATTATATTTCATTAGCCACGTTCTTGCCCATTCTCTTAATCTAAGTCCTTCTGCAGCTTACCTTTTTCTTCAACACTACCCACCCCTTGACCAGTCTTCGTATTACCCTTAAGCTTGGCATCAAAGCCATCTATTCCATCATCTAAATCATTGAACATTTGATCTAAATAAATAGTTTACCTTGTGTGCTGAAGGATTGTTATAAAGGGGTCATGGTTGTTTTTCTTTTCTATTTGGTCTTCCTTGGGTTAGGGAAGATGCCCTGTCTGTTTCTCCCTGAATGGAATATCAGGACACAGACCAGAAAGAAAAGATGGTAAAGCTGGAAAAAAGAAAGTAGTAATGATGAAGAGGATGATAATAGGGAAGAGGACGATGATATAAAGATGTATAATAACAAAGTGCTTCATCGTGCCTGACACTCACAGTATTACCTCAGAGACCAGCACTGCAACAGCAAAGAAAGATGGAGAAACACATTTCTCAGAAAAACAATCTCTAATGGACTGAAATCTAACATGAGATAGGGACAGGGACAAACCAGGAGAAGAGATTATCTCTCCATACTGCCCATGAAACACCATTTCTGAGATGCTCACATGACAAGATTGCACAGTAAAGTGATGAGGGTGCTATCAGGCCTACCTGACTACACGGGAAGTTGACTATGGTGAACTACATATACCTGTCTGGACACGCCCCCTGCTGACTGCTCCTGTGGCTCCTCCCACTGACCATGGCTCCTCCCACAGACCCCAGTATGGAGGCGATTGAGGCCTGAGCCCAGCCCTCAGTCTCCAGGATGTAGTATGGTGGTCAACTACTGCTTGTTCTTTCTTCCAGTCAATAAAAGCCGATATCTCGCCTTCACGTCTCAGAGAGTTATTGATGGTGCATCATTGACACAGAACATTGGGGAGTCCATCTTCAAGTTCCCACTGGAGAGTGCACAGAGCCAGCAAAATATAACCTCCTCTCAGTTATTTGCTGGGTAACAGTTATAGTCCCATCAGACAGCTTCAGTACATTGACATTCTCTCTTACCATGGCACCAGTTTACCCAGTGTCACAGGTAATATGTTCACCCATAGCCCAGCTTCACTAAATTGTTCCTTCAGTTGGCCTTGGAGAAGTAAGAGACGGTCCCACCCAAGGCAGAAGTTTCTTGTGTGTCACCAAAAGTATCCAAGTCTATGTGGGCAGTATTCCAGCAGCTAGACTGCAGCCTTAGGGAATTGCCACAAGACTGCAGACCCAGTAAACCCACCTACAAGGTGATCAGAAAGAGATCAGCAACAAGGTGCTTAAGTTGAAAGAGAATTGCCATGTTTTAGTTATGTTATGTGATTATTGTATATGATCTTCGATATGCCTATTGCATTTGAAACTGTTCATATTTAGGGCAAACAATGTTATTTGTAAGTCACTGAGCTTCAGTAACTGTTAGCTGTGTTGCATGCTTCATGATGTCTCACCTGGTAACTGTGTTGATATCAAATATCAACTGGAACTGAGGTTATGCTTACTGCTGGTCACCGCAAATTGTTTTTCAGGTGAAAAGGATTGGCTCACTGAAGCACAACACGAGTGTGAAATAAGGATGAATTCACTACCACACCATTCCAGTATGAATTAATGTGGCCTCTGATGTTGAACCACTTCCTATCTCAAGAATAATCTCTCCTCTTGCTGTGCTCATCAAAGACGTGTATAATGCCAGATCTCTGAAGGAGGGCCTCCTACACAAGGCTGAGAAAATGATTCAGTTCATGTGGCGGAATGAAAGAATTACTCAAAGTTCTCCATTCTCTGCTTGTATTTATTGAAGTACAGGACTAAAAGCTATCTGAACAGCTGATGAGGCATTCATCAGAAATGAATTCTTGAGCAAGATAGTACAAGTGAAAATAGTGTGCAAATGAGCTGTGGTCCATCTACTGAGTTAATTGGTGTGTATCCCACTTGTGAAACATTGAATGACCAATTATTTCTGTGGTTCAACAAGACTCTGTTGAATTTCATGGTGGGATTTCTCAATGCTGAATAAGTGTGAACTTCATTGGTTTGACTCATTAACCATCTTACTATGACTTGCCTGCCAATCCATGCAATGTATTGTAATGTGCATTTCCCTCAACTCCTTTGATACTTGTTCTTTGATGCTGAACAATAACCTAGAGCATGAAAGTTTTTGAACTAATCCAAGTCAAATGGGAGAGTGGATATTGCACAATGTTCTGAGTTTGGGTAGAGAATGCAAGTTTTCACTGTGACCATACGGGTTTCCTTGAGTGTCTTGGATTCCTTCCACAATCCAATGACTCTAGCATAATTAATTGTGTCCAAAAACCTTCATGCTTATCCTATTGATCGATATCAATAAAGGATATTTACCAAAGTTGCTGAGGAAACTGTGCATCACAATATATTGCACAGATTAGCCACTCTAATTAGGTCCTTAGTGTAGGTAAGTGGCAAAGAAAGCAAAGAGGTGATTGCCTTGTATTCAGCTTCCCTGTGCTAACGGATTTTAATGTCTCATTCCCCTTGTTAAATTAAATTCTTCATCGCATTTACAAATAAGTAATCCTTATCCTGTAGCTCTTTCCCATATTTCCAGCTTTCCTGAGCAAAGGAAGAACCAATTCGTTAGCTACCCAAATCCATACAGAATCCAATGTGCATAAAGATTTCTGTCTCCCTAACCCCAGCAAGGTTGTATAATCCACTTATTTTTTCCTGATAAAATAACCTCTTTACCACCTAATGACCAGCGTCTTTACTTTCTGAAAAGGTGAAGTGGTTTCAGCACACCGCCAAGCATTCGAGCTTATACATGTGGACTGCTGAGCCTATTCTGACAGGCATACTGACTCACCCCAATACATCATATGCACATCCCTCCCACCACTAAAGGACCTATGTAAATATTGCCTCAGGAAGGCAACATCTATCATCAAACACCCCTACCATCCAGGCCATACCATCTCACAAGCTACCATCAGACAGAAGTCTGAAGCCTCTCACCACTAGGTTCAAAGCAGCTATTTCCCTTCAACTATTCAGTTGGTGGCAACCTGCACAACCCTAATCACTACTTCAGTATTGCAACATTATAACCACTTAGAACGAGAATAGACTTATTTTATTCTAATTGTGTTCCTTTTTGCATAATTTGTTTTTCTTGTGAATGTTGCTGTGTGACTGATGCTGCAACAAGAAAGTCTTTCTTTGGACCTGTGCATTTATGTACTGTACCTGTGCATATGACAATAAACTCAACTTGGAATTTGACCTTCTCTGCACTGTCTCCAAGGCAAATATGTCAGGAGACCCAAACTGGACACACTTGGGTTCCTCCTTTACTTCAGGAAGAATACACTTGACTTGGGAATTATTTTGGAATAGAATAGATGTTTCTTATTTCAGTTCAACTTCAAGGAAATGAAATGAGAATTTTGTAATTGGCACTTTTGTATTCTATTATATCAATAATAGATTACATTTCCATCATTCCCACTTTCTTTGACTTAATATGGAGTGCCAAGTGAGTGTTATTTTAATGCAGGCTGCTTAGTGAATCATATTGAATAAATCTATGGTCATTAGTCAGCCTTGTATTTTTATATTGATGATGTGCTCCCACCTGACTTGTAAGTTCTTGAATTAAGTATCGACTTTATTTTTGCTCCTGACATGACATATAGATATACAAGTCAATGCTGAAACTATCTGGTCACCTTAGTTTCAGTTGACTGGTTCTGCCCCATATGTAGGGGAACCACAAATGCTTGAAAAGAAGTTTATATCTGCATAGAAACATTGATCAACAGCCACTTTCTGGAATGAAAACTATATTGTAAAGAGTTCATAAACATGCATGCATTCCTCAAAGCAAAAATAAGATTAATAATTTAAAAAATATGGGCATTTTTCTTCTGCTTGATAGATAAAATAACAATATTTTTAAACAGTAAATAGCAGTAGAAAATGCAATTCTGCCTTTATTATTTTAAAATCTTGAGAAAATTAGATGAAAGAAAACTGCATTTAGATTATTAAATTACAATTGTGAATAAATAGTATGGAATAGTCAGATATTCAAAATTCATTATATTTTCTCAGTTACTACATAATGTGGGCAATGTAAAGAATCAGAATGTATTTTCAAAGTGACAGTGAGGAGTTGGGATATGGGGGAGGCTGAAACAAATTTCTTAATCAAATGCAAGTCACACAGAGAAGGAAGCAGTGACAATGATTGAAGGATAAAAAAAGATCTCCAGAACTTCCTTCATCTTGTTCACTTTGAGTTGGAGTGGAGCTACAAATTCAGTTGCTGAATATCTTCCTCCATCCAGAAAGTGAACGTTGGCCCTAATATCATTGGTTGTCTGCCTGCACATCATTTGCAATAAAACTAGGTAAATATGAACATTTAAATGTGATATTGAAAGGCAAACCTGGGCTAAAGTGATAAGGGAACAATAATTATGCTGAGCTTGAGTTACAGCTGCCTAATGCCACATTTATTGATATTTTTGGTACTGTTGTTGCTGTTCAGCAGGTGTTTTCACATTCTGAGCTTTGTTTGAATGCTTTTTCTCATGTGGTTAGGATGTGCAACAAATTTAGCTCACAGCAAGGACAATCTTGTCAGCTGCCAGCCCTAGCCTCCAATCTTAGAAACAGAAAGATTCTGCGATTGGATTTACGGCTTCCTGACCAACAGAAGTCAGGAGGTAAGGATGGGACAGGTCACCTTGGATATTCGAATCACCAACACTGGCACCCCCCAGGGGTGTGTCCTCTCTCCACTGCTGTTCTCCCTCTACACCAATGACTGCACCTCCTCCAACCCCTATGTGAAGCTTTTGAAGTTTGCAGATGACACTACCGTCATCAGACTCATCTAGAATAGTGATGAGTCTGCATATCGATAGCAGGTGGACCAACTGGCGCTCTGGTGCAGTCGGAACAATCTGGAGCTGAACACGCTCAAGACAAAGGAGATGATAGTGGATTTCAGGAGACATCCCCCCGCTATGTCTCCCCTCAGTCCTCAGCAGCCCTGTGTCCACCATGGAGAACTTCAGGTTCCTGGGAACCACCATCTCTCAGGATCTGAAGTGGGAGCAGAACATCAGCTCCATCCTGAAGAAGGCCCAGCGTGGATGTATTTCCTGCGGCTCTTGAGGAAATACGGTCTGCCTCAGGAATTGCTGCTGCAATTCTACACTGCAGTCATTGAGTCTGACCTGCGCACCTCCATCATTGTGTGGTTTGGAGCCGCCACCAAGCAGGATAGAACCAGACTACAGCGCACAGTGAGGACTGCCGAGCGCATCATTGGAGCCTCCCTGCCCTCTATTATGGACCTGTACCCTTCCAGGTTGAAGAAGAGGGCGGGGAACATCATAAAGGACTCCTCCCATCCTGTGCACGGACTGTTTGATCTGCTTCCGTCTGGTAGGCACTTCAGATCCCTCCAGACAGACTAATAGGCACTGGAGAAGTTTTTTCCCTACTGCGGTCACTTTGCTGAACAGTTAACTGCCGGTTAACTGTCAGCTAACTATTACTTGGTTTGCACTACCTGTATGTACAATTTATATTTATCATTATTATTGTTATGAGCAGAGAGACAATATCTGCCGGAAGTAAATTCCTTGTATGTGCATAGGTACTTGGCGATTAAAGTCTGATTCTGATTCTGAAAGCCAGCAAATAAAAATTCAACAGTGAGGATATGGGAGGGGAACCCCAAATAGGCAATTGACATTTGATAACCTAGGAATGTGTAATAGGCAAGCAGCATATCTGTTTCAAGCTTACTGCTGCCCCAACGTACAATATACAATCTGGGGTACACACCAGCAACACTGGTGCCACTGCAAATATGATCTTTGACAAGCTCTGGTGAATGGTCTAGAAATGACGACATGACTGAGATTTGGAATCCAGGTGAGGAATGCTTTTCCTGGCTTCAGTAAAGTACTGTTCGTGCTGCCTGACCTGCAACTTGATGCAGCCAGGGATCACCGCTCTCCCCAGTCCCCCTCCTCTCTTTCCTGAGCCATGACCAAGTACTCGCTCTTCCATATTTGTAAGATTAACCTGTTACCAATTAATTAAGACTAATTTGTTACAGGGTCCTATTATTCAAATAAAAGGCTATTTTTACACTGATCAGCGATGGAAATGATTTTATGGGAATCAGTAGAGGGGCAAACTTCAGAAGGGTCAGCAGAATGAAAGTTTGACTCCAAGGATTTCTACATAAACATGGGAGTGGCAATTGTGGTATTAGACCCAGTATTTGGCAATAATCCATCATACTGATTGGTGTGATTTTTTTTTTAATATATAAAGAAGTTGCCCCAATAAGATCACTAAAAGAACATATTTCCACTTGGGCACAGCACCCAGGTTGGCCCCAGCCTCAACTCATCTGCTGCTTTGACTCTTGTAGTCTCAGTCCTTCAGCATACATTGAATAAAGTCCAAATTCCAGATTTTCTTCAAACCTTTCTTTTGCTCCACCTCTTTCTTATTTTAAAACACTCATTAAAGCTTATGATCAACCTTTTAGTTATTTTATTTTGGGACGTGGACCCCAAGATTCCTCTTTTCTTCCACACTGTTAAGAATCCCACTGTTAACCATTTATTTGGCCTTCAAATTTGACCTTCCAAAGTGAATCACCTCACTTTTCCAGGTTGAACTCCATCTCAAATCAATTTTAATTATCATTCAAATCACAAATTGTACAGTCAAACAAAACAGCATTGCACTGGGGCCAAGTTCATGACATACATCAAAAAGCAAGAGAGAATAAAACACACATCTGTGTGCAAGAAAGCACATGTATAGTCCAAGACCCTGAGCAATATGATATTGATGGTACAGCTCCTGGCTATCCACCCTGTAATTCCACCAATCACACACTAGGAGGCAGCACTGATAGGAGAGGCCAGGTCCCAACCAATCATGGACTCCATGCTACACTGTCTCCCAAAATCTTCTCACCCAGACCGCAACAGCAGGTAAAGACGCAGCTTGACACCTAGTCCTCACTACAACCGAGGCCATGCTGCTGCCTCATCACCTGTCTCTCAACACAAGGAAAGCAGAACTGCAGCATCTCAGATTATCAATGTCCAACAGGATCTTGCAATCACAAGGGAAACATCCAAGACCATCACTCATGGTTACACTGCATGCTGCTTTCGCACTCTAACTTCAATATTGGCAGGCAGCAGCACGGTCTGAACCCAGGTCAGCTCCTCCGAGCCTCCTTCTCCATGCCGACAGCTGGCCTCTTTTCTGTCCTCATGGCCAGCCCCTCCTCCTTCGTCCCGAGCACCCTCTGCACTCCAAGGACAAGCCAGTTTTGTAACCACACAGACAGGTTTCCCTAGATCCCAAGTCTCTTGACTTTTTGAAAGAGCCTTGCATGGGGAACCTTATGAAATGCCTTGCTAAGGTCCAAACATTTTATATATACATTTCATATAAGTTATACAAGTCTCTGAGAATATACTACATTAAAGGTGCTATGTAGATTAAGCTGTTGCTGCTCTGGTTGTAATAAAAAATTAAGTAGGCTTTTTGACAAGCAAGCATTCCTCTCTACCAACCAGCTCTTCAGGCTGTGTCACTGATAATATATTTTATATTTATAAATATTATATGTTTAGAGGTACAGCACAGTAACCGGTTCCTTTGGCCCAATGAGCCCACTCTGTCCAGTTACACCAACTAGCCTGCTAAGCTGTATGACTTTGGAACGTGGGAAAGCTGGAGCACCAGAGAAAATCCAGTCATGGGGAGAATGCACCGTGGTGTGCTGTCGTGGCCATCATCTGTCCCACTGTCCTCCCCAACATGGTCCAGCCATCCCCACCTGGGTGGACAACAATACACTCACTGACAGATGCAACGTTTTAGTTTAATATCTATTTTTGTAGTGTAGTAATTGTGTTAGTCACTGATTTGTATATATTGTAGAAATGAATTTGTAATAAAGATATTTTGTAAAAAAATGGGTGGACAACAACAGCGAACTAGCTGCTTACGGTCACCGGTGACTGTATAGCAATGGGCGGGAAGAGGCGGCTGTGCATCGCAGTTGGGGGAGAAACACAGTGGGGCATGAGGCGTAGCTAGCCAACATCGGCTCTGGCAAGATTCTGCGTTATTAGCCGGAAGCTGCTGTCCTGCTGGGTGTCCCGTGTGGATGTGCCAGGGTCAACACTCTACCTTGGCACTGAGGCCATGGTTCTCTGGCAAGGTAGCTCCAGGAGGTCACAGTAACAGCCGGCACGGGTCTCACTGTGGCCTGCCACACCCACAGCAGCCCAATGCAACAGAGCTGAACCAGAGGCAAGTGGTGTTGGAGGCAAGGACCATGGACCCTCAGCAGCTGTGCAGTGAGCAGATGAGTGATCCCGTGCTGGCCCCCGTAAGCGCGAGATGGTGGCCGGGATGGAAGTGGGGAGGTCTCCACCTTGGATTCAGAGACCAAAGCCTTACACTTTCAATGGGGCAAGCTGAAGGTGGGTGACTTTTCCAGCGGTGGTAGTTTACCAACGGCAACAGACATCTCCTGCAGCTGGTGATCCCACTGGGGCTCCACACCATGGTGCAGTGATCGGTGCACGAGGTGGTTGGGTTCATCTAGTTCGGGGTGCAAAGACATTGGGCAAGCTGCACAAGTGTTCAATTGGCCAGGGTGCATGCAGGATGTGGAGCTGTTCATGCGCTGTGTGATGACCCTTGCACATCCCAGAGTGCGGCCAAGCTGCAAGTCTAGGGCGCCAATGGAGCAGTACCTGGTGGGAGCCCCAATGGAGAGCATAGGGTGGACATCCTGGGCCCCTTCCCCCGCACTGACACCGAGAAGCACTACATTCTCATGGCCGTGGAATACTACAAAGTAGCCAGAGGCCTACCTGGTCCCAGACCAGAACCCTACCACCACTGCGGAGGCTCGTGGAGGAGTTCTTCCACTGTTCCAGTGCCCTGAGGATCTCCTCAGTGACCGGGGTGCAACTTTGAGGCGTGGTTGTTTAGTGAGGTCTGCAGGTGGCTGGGAATCGCCAAAATGTGGCGCACCCCCCTCACCCATAAAATGATGGGCTGGTGGGGCTCTTTAACAGTGCCAGCGTGATTGGCACCACCACCTACCCCTAGAATTGAGGGCATATCTGACAGCAATTCAAAAGATCCCCAGGTGTACACTGGCTGTGCTCGTGTTTGGGCAGGAGCTGCACACGCTGGTGGTTCTAGTGCTCGGCCCCCCTCCCCAGCCATGGCTTCCTGCAGAGGCTGGATTGGAGTACCTGCAGCAACTGTGGGCTTTTCACAATGCAGCTCAGCAGAACCAAAGTGCAGCTCGCAGTCACCAAAAGACGGACTTATGATGCCAGCAGCCAGGGACAAGAATTTACTGAGAAGAAAATGAGTATGGATCTACTGCCCCTCCCAGAGAAGGGACAATCCCCCCACCTGAGAAGCCACTGGAAGGGGTTGGGAGACGTGCTTGACTGCATCACCAATGTGGTAAACTGACTGTTTGCCTGAGCAGCAGAAGACAGGCACGCTGCACTGGCATCAGCCGGCACCGTATCAGCCCTTGGCCACCACCGAACCCGTGAGGCTGGAGGAAGGACGTGACACTCAGATGTAGTACAAACCTCAGGTAGTTGGTGCTGCAATACCATTATTCAATATCAAGTTTGTATCAACCTGGTGATCATTCCCCGTAAACAATAGTGTGTGACATTCCTCGATTGGTTTAACAGAGGCAACACCAGTTACAAATAGGAACTATTCCTAGACCTGATAAAGTCCTTCCTCCTTGCTATTGGATGTTCTGATTCACCGCAAAGACAACACTTCATTTTGGAGTTGGCCCCTAGTATACAGCAAACTGAGTGAAATCTAGGCAGAGCATACTCTGCACTGACAAACTTTGAGGGTTCTGAAACACATCAATAAATCCTTCAATAATGCTTGCAGGAAGCTAAGCTCATGGTGATTGCCAATAATGCCCGATAACAACCAAAAGCCAATGTGGTAAAGTACACATTATCCTAGAGATTCGAAGCTGCCCACTAGCAATGGCAGTTTAGATGCAATTTCTACCCCAGATAATCTACATGCTTTGATGAAAACTATTCCACAATACCACGAAAGGGCTCCAATCAAATAGTGTGACTTTGTCTCACTTAAACTTCACAATGTTCTAGTTGAGGCAGTGTTATTAGATGCATTAAAACTTCAAAGAAATCTAAAATTAACATTTTTTTCGTGACACTCACTTGAATTCATGCAAATATCTGAGTGACTAATTTTGCAATCATATTTAATGATGCTTTTTTTTTGGATTTTATTCATATTTCTTCCAAACTAGTGATTTGTTATTTTGCACAAAGATTATAAATCAAACTAATTACAGCCTGGCTGTGGCTTACTAGCTCAATCAAAGCAACCATGTTTTGCAAATGATTATCATTTCAGCTAGGCATCCATTTATAAGCACTGTATTTCTACACTACAAGTCTATCAATTTAGGACCAAAGAAGCATGACAGAGGCAAATTATAATTTGCTATTCACATAACTTCTGGCATTCTTACCTATGGTTTCATGAAAAATAAAAATATCATGTATGGATCACGATTTTATTTTATATTCTTACCATGTTGTTGTTGCAAAATGATTGTGACTAGAAATCTGCCGACCAATTCTACATATTGTATATCTTAATCTAAATTTCAATTCCATGGACTTCAATCAATGCCACACCACAAGACCTTCCCAAAACTTCTTCCAGAACATTGCCACAGCTGGTGCTCTGAAGCCAACTCGGCTCAGACCTCTAAAGCTGAATACAGCAGGACACGATGCAGTCGAGGCATAGTTTAAATTTGAAAGGCAGGTTCATTTCTTCAATATTGGTCTTTTGGTTCATTATCACACATTCATACATTATCAGCAAGCATAAATTTCATTTTTTAATCTTTGGGTCACCTGTTTTCATCAACAAATGGATGTGCACCTTCCCTATATTAGTGCTGCCCTGATGAGTGTCAGTGATATACTTTTTCATATCAGTGCTGTAGCCTCCCCATGTCAATCATGTGCTTACCCTACACTGGTGCTGTACCTCATTAGTGTCAATGTGATAATTCACCTGTATCAGTAATTTGCCATCCCTGTCTAAGGTACTGTATCTTGTTTGTATCAGTGATGTACTTCCCCGTATCAGTAATGTACATCATTTGTATCAAGTAACTACTTCCTGTATGATCCCACCTGTGCAAATACGCATCTGAACTGTATCACATCTTCAGAAATGGGCATATCATTGGTAATGCATGATGAAATTTTAACACCAACTAAGTCATCCTAGAAATGTTGAAACTGTTCTGATGTAGAAATAGTAAAATTAAAAGCTAGTTGTAATTTACAAAAAGCTCCTCTGCCTAAATGTTAGCAAATTGACAGATGACTTGATTTAGACTCGTTTTTTGGTTCTTAAACTACTGATTGGAATGGCGAAAAGCTTGGGCATTCTAATGTTATTGTGGCAAGTATCCTACTTTAACAGTAAGCCACAATTGCAAAAGGCCTTTCTAAGTATTTTGTAGTTAAACAATTAGAATACTTCCACCTTCAAAATATGAAAACTCAGCAAATACACATGACTGCACAAACTGACAACTCCATTGCTGTAATTCCCCTCCCTTCACCCATCACAATTATAGCGAAAGGTAAGATGGCCAATTTACAAGCAGCTAGTTCCTATGAACAACTGAGGTAAATGACATGACAATAAATGCTGACGACATTGGTTAACTCCTGCCTTCTTTTCAAATGGCATCTTAAAGCTCCACCAATGATTTCAGTACAATTTCACTTGAAAGTCAGCATGAATATTCAAAAAGTCTTGCAGTGTCAGTCTAGATCATACCCTTGCCTCTGGAGACACTTGTCCACATGGTTTTCAAGCTTAGATGCATGGGTGCCACTGAGCCAAGACTGACTTTGGAAATGGCATCAAAGGTTATGTGGAGAAGGTCAGGGAGTGGACTGAGGAGGGGAGAAAAAGGATCAGCCATAATTAAATGGTGGAGCAGACACCTTGGGCCAAATGGCCTAATTCTACTCCTATGTCTTATGGTCTAATGGACTTTCAACAGTACAATTTGGACAGACTGTTTAACTAAGATCATATGGAAGATGCCTACTGCACCAAAAAAGTGACTATTTGAGCATACATTCATGGCTTTCTGCTGTTGTAGTCTATCCACTTCAAGGTTCAATATGTTGTGCATTCAGAGATGCTCTTCAGCACACCACTGTTATAACACATGGTTATTAGAGTTACGATGATTATCTTCTGTCCACTTGAACCAGTCTGGCCATTCTCCTCTGACCTCTCATTTTCACCCACTGGAGTAACACTCACTGACTTCTATTTTATTTATTGCACCATTTTCTGTGAACTCTAGAGACTACTCTGCAAAACCCTGAGATCAGAGTTATCTGAGATATTAAGACCACCCTTTCTGGCACCAACTATCATTCCAAGCTCAAGGTACTTAGATTGCATTTTGGATGTTTGGTCTGAACAACAACTGAACCTGTTGACCATGTCTAATTGCATAAAAGCATGGAGTTGCTGCCACATGACTGACTGATTAGATATCTGTAAGCAAATGTACCTAATAATGTGGCAACTGGGTGTACATTATGAAGAAACTGAGATCCAGTCATATTCAACATGCTTATATTTCATTTTAAAATTTTAATCTTTTTTCCCCAAAATCATTCTGCACTGAGCATAAACAAAGTTATACAATAATGATCTAATGCAATTAATTTGAATATGCAAAGCCTACTTACACAAAAGATATAATAATGTTACATTAAACTTGTAAATATAGAACATAGTCTGTATTAAATCATTATGTAGATAATTTAAAGAATTGTTATTAGTTTTGGTTCCTGCTTCCTAGATTTATCTGCATAATTTGTAATTCTTCTGATAAAGGGAGAGATAATAACAACAAGTAAATGAACTCTGGCTTCATTATGTTAATTGTGTGTACACTTCAAACAAATAATATCTAATTAGATGTCTCATTATATTAAAGTTCAAATGATCTCACATTCAATGTATTATTCAACTATTCTTGTCAGAATACAGAAGATTGTCACTGGCATCACTATTATGTACAGACATGTACTGTATATCAGGGAACAGACAGCAGCTTGATCTGACTTCTGAAAAGTCTGTGGACTTCAGTTTTTGGGCCGACATACTTAGCACTCAAGCAGTAGATGTTTTACTGACAGGATTTCTGACAAGTATCATCATCCTATTCTTCTGGCTGATCTTAGCTTAGCAAATGTTACTCTGCTATTTAAGATGGGTGGAAAGCAGCAGAAAGGAAACTATAGACCTGTTAGCCTGACATCAGTAGTTGGGAAGTTATTGGAATCGATTGCTAGGGATGAGATTACAGAGTACCTGGAGGCACATGATAAGACAGGCCAAAGCCAGCATGGTTTCCTGAAAGGAAAATCCTGCCAAACAAGCCTACTGCAATTTTTGAGGAAATTATAAGCAGGGTAGACAAAAGAGATGCAGTAAATGTGATGTACTTGGATTTTCAGAAGGGCTTTGACACAGTGCCACACATGAGGCTGCTTAGCAAGTTAAGAGCCCATGCAATTACAGGGAAGTTACTAGCATGGGTGGAGCACTGGCTGATCATCAGAAAACAGAGTAGGAATAAAGGGATCCTGTTCAGGCTGGCTGCCGGTTACCAGTGGAGTTCCACAGGGGTCGGTGTTGGGACCGCTACTTTCTGTGATGTATTTCAATGATTTCGACTATGGGATTAATGGATTTGTGGCTAAATTTGCTGATGATACAAAGATAGGTGGAGGTGCGGGTAGTGTTGACGACACAGAGAGCTTGCAGAGAGACTTAGATAGTTAAGGGCAGGGGTCACCAACCATTTTTGCACTGCGGACCAGTTTAATATTGACAATATTCTTGCAGACCGGCTGGGGGGTGGGGGGCAGTGTGGGTGTTAATATTGACCGGAATATAGCGATAAGTTAACTGTAAGTCACTTATAAATGGCTAATACACTCAATTTCATTTCTAAGAGTTTATCTAATGAATTTAATATTAAACACAGCGCATATTTTCCTCACATGAGCATAGTGATAAGTCAATTATAACTCACTTATAAGTCAATAGCATCATAACATTTTAAGTAACGTTTGGATATTAAATACAGTGCAGATTTTCCTCGTATGAACATATAAAATCATTGCAACAGACCAGTGAGAGGACAAGGTAAGGGCCGGAGGTCCCCGTACCAGGGCAGCGGCGGTCGCAGTCTGGAGAGAGCAACTGACCGAGCAAGGAGGAGTGCGACAGGGCGCGTGCCCGCCCCCCTTGTAGGTAGGTAGGATCTATCAACCGACAAAAGTTTGGCTTGAGGGATGACTTTCAGTAGATCACAGCGAGGTAGCTGCTCTGCTACTGACTAAACCCTGAGCCGAAATTAGGTCATCTACGAATATTTTAGCACTGAGTTCCCCACAAACATTTGGTGTGGTAAACAGGTTTAGAGGTGGTGTTCATCTGTCTGTGCTCCAGGCCAGTAGCAACGACACTTCTCGCTGGCCGCCGGAGGCAGCTAGTTACCCGAGGCCAACCAGTGATCCCTGGCACTTGGGTATCACTGCGTTTAGGCGACTGATAACCTCGCGTGGGTTCAAGTTCAACAGTGGGCGTGACAGGGAATGAGGAAAGGTGCAGCTGACTCACATTGTTTCATATTGACAAAGCATATGGTTTCCTCACGACCCACAATGGTGGAAAGTTAAATACAATGTTGAAAATACAATGCACTTTGGTGGAAGAAATAAACAGGCAGACTATTATTTAGATGGGGAGAAAATTCAAAATACAGAGGTGCAAAGGGACTTGGGAGTCCTTGTGCAGGATACACTAAAGGTTAACCTCCAGTTTAAGTCAGTGGTGCAGAAGGCGAATGCATGTTGGCATTCATTTTTAGAGCTATAGAATATTATAGCAGGGATATGATATTGAGGAGTTCAGGAGAATGGGAGGGGAGGGTGGGATCTCATTGAAACATTCTGAACATTAAAAAGCCTGAACAGATCAGATACGGCAAAGTTATTTCCCATGGTGGAGGAGTCTAGCACAAAAGGGCACAACTTTAGGGTTGAAGGATGTCCATTTAGAACAGAGATGCAGAGAAATTACTTTAGTCAGAGGGTGGTAAATCTGTGGAATTTATTCCCATTGGCGGCTGCGGAGGCCAAGTCATTGGGTACATTTAAGGTAGAGATAGATAGGCTTTTGATTACCCAGGGCATCAGAGGGTATGGGGAGATGGCAGGGGATTGGGGATGACTGGAAGAATTAGATCAGCCCATGGCTGAAAGGTGGGGCAGATTCAATAGGCTGAATGGCCTACTTCTGCTCCTATATCTTATGGACTTATGATGAACACTCGACAAAATATACAAGGAACACAAAGTTCGGGGATAACTCAGAGGGACTTCAGATATCCCAGTGAAAAATGTACTTGTGTAGTTTGCAGCCCTGCACCCTCACTGCCTTCCTAGCACCAACTCACACATCCACCAAAGAGATTTTGTCAAGTGTATTCTGCAAATGTAGAGGGTTCAGAGTTACAGTCTTCAACAAAAGGATGGGAAAACTTCAGTTTGCCCCTTGCCGCGTGCAGTTAATCTTGGATCTATTATTGTTGAAGTATCCACTGCAGATTTACGATGGATTAAGTTTTCTCTCCTGATTGCTTTTGCGTTTGAAGAGAAATGACAAAGCTCCTCTTCTTCAAAGCTTTCACTTTCTACATTCAATTTCCACAGGAGATTAAGGGGAAGAATAAGGGGCGGCTGTGCAGTCTGCGTGGTGTTCTGCATTCACACAGGTGTAATGTCAGATTGCTCCTTTTGGGAAGGTTATGCTTTGTATATAACACTACTTTGTGGCCTTCATTTACTGCTGGAACATCGCTTAAAGATGTCTTTCCTGGTTGTAAAACCTCAACAATACACTCCATTCACCAGTTTGCATTGATAACATGAGGAAGAGAAAGGAATTCGAACACCTAGTGACAACAACCTAAAAACCTGGACATTGACTGCAGTTAGTGAGGTGGAGTTGAAGTTTCTGTAGGTATCAATAGTGCTGAGGTGGAGAAAGTTTGGAGCTTCACATTCCTAGGTGTTAATGGCATCAATAAGCTGTTTTATCTAGCCATATGGATGCTATGGGCAAGAAAGTACACCAACACCTCCTCTTCCTTAGAAGGCCAAGGACATTTGGCATGTCTGTCACCAAACACCATAGAATTGGTATGGCAACTACTCTGCCCAAAGTAACAAAAATAATTTCAGAGAGTTGTGAGTGCACTGTTCGCTCAGTCTACGCTTCCCGCTGCCTCAGTAAAGCAGGAAACGTAAACAAAGACCCCTCGCTGCCTGCTCATTCTCTCCCCGCACCCCCCCCCCCCCAACTTTTTGTCAGACAGAAAATACAGAAGCTTGGAGCACCTACCACCTGGCTCAAAGACAGCTACTATCCCACTGTTGGCAGACTATCAAACAGGTGAACCCTTGATCGCACAACTTACATCATCACGCACCTTCCACCTTTTTGGTCTGGCTGCACCGCACTTCCTCTAACTGTAGCACTGTATTCTGTCCTTCGCTCCTTTTATACTACACCAGTGTATTTATATGTGGAAAGGTCTGTCTACATGGCATGCAAAAAGATTTTCACTGCATTTCAGGACATGTGACAGTACTAAAGCAATTACCAGTTATCAAACTGAAGACACCCAACTACTACCATATTTATACTAGTCTGTCTTTGTGCATTCTGCAACATTACCTGAAAACCTTTACCCATCATGAAGGTGTTCAACCATGATCAGCTCAGAAACTCAACATGGACAAACAAATCCACTTCACATTATCTGGGTAACGAATGGCTCCCTTTCATAAGTTCATGGTTCAGTGTAATCTACTACTTCCTCACATTTAATTTGTTAGGTATTTATAAAGTCTAATCCAAATAAGAGTCTGATGTAATCATGTAAAGTTACATGCCAGCCTGACAGATCATGACATTCAAAATTACTGTAAGATCATAAGATATAGGAGCAGGATTAGGCTAGTTGGCCAATCGAGTCTACTGCACCATGGCTGATCCAATTTTCCTGTCAGTACCCAAACTCTTGCCTTCTATCCATATCCCTTCACACCCTGAACAATCAAGAATTTATCAGCCTCTGCCTTACCTATACAAAAAGACAGCCTCCACAGCTGCCTGTGGCAAAGAATACCACAGAATTCCCACTCTTTGGCTGAAGAAATTCCTCATCTCCATTCTAAAATGACACTCCCTATTCTGAGGCTGTCCCCTCTGGTCTTAGATTCTCCCATCATAGAAATAGCCTCTTCACATCCACTCTATCAAGGCCTTTAACCATTTGATAGGTTTCAATAAGGTCACCCCTCATCCTTCTGAACTCTGGTGAATATATACTCAGAGCCATCAGGTACTCTTCATGTGACAAGCCAATCAATCCTGGAATCATTTTCATGAACCTCCTTTGAACCATCAGACCCTTTCTAAGATAAGGGGCCCAAACATGCTCCCTATACTCCAAGTGAGGCCTCACCAGTACTTTTAAAATCTTAGCATAACATCTTTGCTTTTATATTCTAGTCCTCATGAAATGAATGCTAAAATTGTATTCACCTTCCTCACTACAGACACATCTGTCAGGGGGGACCCGGGTGTGGTAGGACCCAAGTGCAGACCAACGAATGTTCTTTTACCAGGATTTTATTAGTGGCCACAGGGGCAACAGTCTTTTAACACCAGGAGGCAGGCACAAAGCCAGAATGGCAGGCAGAGGTCTTACCTGGGAAAGGCTGTCTGGCAAGGGCAGACGATTGTGGGTGCTTCAGGCAATAATCAGGTTCCAAACAGGCAGAACCCAGAGACACAGATTTCAACAATTTCCATTGACAGTAGTCACTATAGTAGGCTGGAACAACTCAGTTCAGGACTGAGATAACCAGGCAGAGAGTATGAGTCGAGGCAGGGTTTAAATGGACCGGGTAATGAGCGAGAACAGAAACAGGTGGGTGCTATTAAGGAGATAAGTGGGTAATTGGTGAGAGTCCAATTAGGGAAGGGGCTGGCTCAAAGCCCACATGGCCAGGTGAAAGAAGGTAGAATTTAAGGGCTGTCGTGGTCCAGAGCTATCAGCAGAGCCCCTTTGACCCAGTGTTCAGGCTGGATCCTTAACAGCATCCTGCACAAGGACTCCCAAGTCCCTTTGCATCTCAGGTTTTTGTACTTTCTCTCCATTTAGAAAATAGTCAACCCTTTTATTTCTTTTACCAAAGTGTATGATCATGCACTTCCCGACACAGTATTCCATCTGCCATTCTTTACCAATTCTCCTAATCTGTCTAGGTTGTTCTGTAGTCTTTCTACTTCCTCAGAACTACTTGCCCCTCCACCTATCTTCAGATCATCTGCAAACTTTGCACAAAGCCATTAATTCCATCATCCAAGTAAAAAGAATCGGTCCCAACACAGACACCTGTGGAATACCAGTAGTCACCGGCAGCCATCCAGAAAAGGCTCGCTTTATTCCCACTCTTTGCCTCCAGCTGATCAGACACTGCTTTATCCATGCCAAAATCTTTCCTGTAATTCCATAGGCTTGTAGCTTGTTAAGCAGCCTCATGTGGACCTTGTCAAAGGCCTTCTGAAATTCAAGTACACAACATCAACTAATTCTCCTTTGTCTATCCTGCTTGTTACTTCTTTAAAGAATTCCAACAATTTGTCAGGCAAGAGTTTTCCTAGAGGAAACCATGTGACTATGGCCTATATTATCATGAGCCTCTCGACTCCAACATCTTCCCAACTACCACACTCAGACTAACTGGCCCTTAGTCTCCTTTCTTCTGCCTCTCTCCTTTCTTGAAGAGTGAGGTGATATTTGCAATTTTTCCAGTCTTTTGGAACCATTGCAGAATCTAGTGATTCTTGAAAGATCATTACTAATGCCCCCATGATTTCTTCAGCCACCTCTTTCAGATCTCTGAGATGTACACCGTCTGGTCCATATGACTTAACAATTAAAAAAGGGGGAAAGTTGACTGCTGATTCATTCCACTTCGGGGACTCCCTGGTTCCTGCGGATTGGAAGAGGAGGTTGGTAGAGAAAATGTTGAAGCTGGAAGGTGTCTTTCCCACTGACGAGTTAGATGTAGGTTGTTCCAAGAGCACTTGTCGCACTATCCAGGTGACCGAGGACACCCCGTTCAGAGACCAATCGCAGAGGCTGGCCCCTGCAGAGGTGAAGGATGTTCGGCAACATTTGTGTAAGTTGAATGAAGCTGGGATCATCACCGAGTCCTGAAGCCCCTATGCGACCCAATAGTACTGGCCCGAAAGAAGAATGGGAAGGTACTGATGTGTGTGGACTACAGGGAACAGGTGCACTGTCCCTGACCAGTATATGGTCCTGAGGATCGAAGATACACTGGCCTGCCTGAGTGGTGTGAAGTGCATCAGTGTCCAGGGCTTGAGGAGTGGATATTACCATATCCCCTGGGATATTATATGTCCCCTGGGATTTTTCCAGTTTGAAAGGATGTCCCCAGGGCATATCAGAAACCTCTGCAACCTTCCAGCGGGTCATGGAGAAGACAATGGGGGATATGAATTTCCTTGAGGTATTGGTATATCTGGATGACCTCGTAGTGTTTGGATCCACGTTGGACGAATATGAAGCGAGGCTGCTGAAGGTGCTGGGCCTCCAGAAAGCTGAAGGGTTAAAACTTTCCCTGGACAAGTGCCAGTTCTGCCAAATGTCTGTTAGCTATGTTGGGCACATAGTCTCACGAGATGGAGTAGCTATATCCGGCTCAGTAGAGGCAGTGACCACTTGGTCAAGACCCCAGACTGTGAGCGCTCTGTGCTCGTTCCTCGTGTTCTGTGGTTCCTATCAGAGGTTTGTGAAAGGCTATGCGAAAGTGAGTCACCCATTGGATCAGCTTCTGCGCAGTTACCCTCCCTTGCGGAAGTAAATGGAGGGAATAAAAGACAGGAGGGTGGAGAGTACCTTTGCCCGTCGGAGCCCTTTGGACCGAGGTGGGATGTAAAATGTGAGGAGGCCTTTCAGTCGCTGAAGGAGCTGCTGACCCAGGCGTCGGTGCTGGCTTTTGTGGACCCCCATTGTCATATGTACTGCACATGGATGCCAGCCGAGAGGGATTAGGGAGCATCCTGTATCAGGGTCAGGGCACCAGGGGTTAAGACCCATTGCATTTGTCAACCAGAGTCTGTCGCCCTCTGAGAAAAACTAACCCATGCACAAGTTGGAATTTCTGGCATTGAAATGGGCAGTGGTGGATAAGCTGAGTGACTAACTCTATGGGGCCATGTTTGAGGTGCAGATGGACAACAAGCTGCTAACTTATATCCTGACTGGTGAAACTGGATGCCACAGACCATCAGTTGTTGGCGGCGTTGTCTGCCTATGATTTCAGCTTGAAGTTCCAACCGGGAAGCAGGAACATTGACGATGAGGCTTTGTCCCGACGGGCGCATGAGGGACTGGGCAGGGACGAGGAGTCGGAAAGCGTTCCTGCCATGTGTCAGTTTGCCATCACTGTGAAGGCAGAGGGAATGAGAGGCAGGATCGAGCAGTGGATCAATTGGGGGCTTCTGATGACGCCATTCCCCATTAACCTGACTGCACTGAAGACAAATCGGCTGCTGGAATTGAGCTCTGGGAAAGTGGCTGCTGCTCAGCGAGATGACTCAGGCATCGGTATCATTGGTCAGCAATCGAAAAGGAAGACATGGCTCAGGCAGAGAAGATGAAACGCACGGTGGTGCCTCTATTACTGAGAGAATGGCCTCAGTTTGAGTTGCGGAACCAGATCCCACACTGGGTCACGTCATCCCTGGGCCGACCTCGGCGTTGCCAGCTGGTTCTGCCAGAGAGGTATCGGAGCATTGCATTGAAGTCACTTCATGATGATTCTGGACATTTAGGGATTGAAAAGACCTATGGATTGCTCAGAGACCGGTTTTACTGGCCCCGAATGAAGTCGAAGAAAACTGCAAGTCACGCATTTGATGCATACGGCAGAAGACGCTGCCTACGCGGACAGCTCCCTTGTCCCACCTGCAGAATGAGGGGTCTCTGGATCTGGTGTCTAACTGTCCATAGAACCCGATGCCAGCAACACGGCGAATGTCTTAGTCATCACAGACCACTACACCAGATATTCACAGGCTTTTCCTACCAAAGACCAGAGGGCATCCACAGTGGTTAAAGTGTTATGGGAGAAGTATTTCATTTATTATGGCCTTCCCAGGCAGATACATAGTGTTCTGGGATGGGATTTCGAGAGCAGACTCATCCATAAGTTACTGGGCATGCTTGGAGTCGAGAAGTCAAGGACCACGCCCTATCATCCAGAGAGTGATCCCAGCCCGAGAGGTTTACCCAGACCTTGCTAGACATGCTCGGGACCTTGGAGATCAGCAAGAAGAGCTGGTGGAGTCAACATATTGGACATCTGGTCCACTGTTACAACTGTACCCAAAGTAAGCTACTGGGTACTCGCTATACTATCTGATGTTTAGGTGTGAGGCAAGGTTGCCCATTGACCTTTGTTTTGTAACTGACGAGGGTGATTTACAACCAAAGACTTATCTGAAGTATGTGTCTGACATGAGAAGAGAGCTGAAAAGGGCTTATGAATTAGCTGGGGTCATGGCTGCCCAGCAGAATTAAGGAAATAAGAGGAGGTATGATCAAAAGGTGAGGTTCTCCCAACTCCTGCCGGGAGACCGGGTCCTCATAAAGAATTTGGGGCTACCTGGGAAACCTAAGTTGGCGGACCATTGGGCAGCTAAGCCCTATGTGGTGGAGAGTCAAATGCCAAACCTACCGGTTTTCTGGCTGAAACCAGAGGATGGAATTTGCTTGTCAAGTTTCTCCGTCTGAACCACCTGCTGCCCCTGGGACAAGAGTTACAGGCAGACCCAGAGCCCGACTTGGAGCCTACACCTAGTAAGAGGACTCTGCAGAAACGCAGAGCACCTGCAAGGCCCACAGCAGGAGAGTTTAGGCCGGCCCCGTGCCCTGAGAACGATACTGATGCGGAGGATGAGGACCTGGATGTGTGGTAATATGCTGCCTCTTGCTAACTCCCCATTGATTGACGAAGAGACTTCCAGCCCTTCTCCTCCTGAGTCAGGTGCTATCTGCGGACAGCCTGGGTTGCAGCAGGACCCAGCAAGGGATGAAGCGGGGCTTGGCCACAGGACAGAGGGGTCCAAGTTGCAGGTGGGCACGAGTGTAAGGTCGGGGGAGGCATTGCCAGGTAGACCAGAAGAATCCGCAGTAGTGTCGGAACCTGAAGAGTTAGGTGAGGGGGTACGGGGGTCTCAGAGAATTAGGAGACCACCAGATAGACTGGCCTATGTAACATCAGGAGAACAGATTGCGACTCCTACTGTGTCACAGCCTTTTACACTTTGTGTTTTGCAGGAAGAGTTGGCAAATTATCTCAACGTCATGAGGACATAACTAAATTTGGTGGGGGCAGAGAGTAACATGCTATAAGGTTTCACTGCTAATGTAATGGTTTCTCTGTAGCAGCAATGTTTGGGTTATGATTAGAGATAACAGAGCCTTAGAATGTGGGGCTATCCAGTGAGAGGGATGTTGTTCTTTCTTGTAGTTCTGGGAGCAGGGATTTTGTGGTCTTTTGCTGGGGAGAGATGAGGAGAGAAGACACGAAGGGAGAGAGTTGGTTGACCACCGGATGGAGTGGACTGGAGTGAGGGTCCGAGGGTTGGCTACTCTTGGAGGAGGTCGATAGGGAGCCAATGGATTGAACCATGAGCTCCAACATTGTGCGTTAGACTGTTTCATGAGAAAGGGCCCTTTTCTTTTTTTTTGTTTCTTTACTAGCCATATTGTCAAATTAAGAATTATAAAGCTCAATCATTTAATTGCATATTGTTTACTGTTCATCATTTTGTGGTACTGATTTGTAACGGGACACATCGTGCAGCATCCACCCAAACAAGATTTCTTAAGTTTGGCCTGGCTGAGGGCTGTCTTCCTCTAGATTAACCATTGGCCGAACTGAGAGTTACGTATATATTAAAAAATTGAGGTAGTGTTCATGAGTTCAATGTCCATTTAGGAATCGTATGGTAAAGGGGAAGAAGATGTTCCTGATTCATTGAGATACATCCATTTAGAACAGTGTGTGCATTCACACTTCTGTACCTTCTACCTGATGGTAACAATTATAACTGTCTTGCCCTGGGTGCTGGTTGTCCTTAATAATGGATGCTGCCTTTCTGAGAAACTGCTCCTTGAAGTTGTCCTAGGTACTTTGTAGGCTAGTACCCAAGATGGAGCCAACTAAATTTACGACCCTCTGCAGCTTCTTTCAGTCCTGTGCAGTAGCATACCAGACCAGGATGCAATCTGTCAGAAAGCTCTCCATAGTACATCTATAAAAGTTTTTGAGTGTATTTGTTGACATACCAAATCTCTTCAAACTCCTAATGAAGTATAGTTACGGTCTTGCCTTCTTTATAGCTGCATTAGATATGTTGGGACCAGGTTAGGTCCTCAGAGATCTTGACACTCAGGAGCTTGAAGCTGCTCACTCTCCACTTCTGGTCCCTCAATGAGGATTGGTATGTATTCCTTTGTCTTACCCTTCCTGACGTCCACAATCAGCTCTTCTGTCTTACTGATGTTGAGTGCAAGGTTCTTGCTGTGACACCACTCCACTAGATGGTATATCTTGCTCCTGTACGCCCTCTCATCTCCATCTGAGACTCTACCAACAATGGTTGTATCATCAGTAAATTTATAGATGGTGTTTGAGCTATGCCTAGCCACACAGTCATGGGTATAGAGAGAGTACAGCAGTGGCCAAGCGTCAGTGTTGATTGTCAGCGAGGAGATGTTATCACCAATTCATACAGACTGTGGTCTTTGGTCAGGAAGTCGAGGATCTTAATTGAGGATGTCCATTCCCATTTTTCACCCAAACAAAAAATTCAGCTCCTTTCTCAAAAATTCATACCTGTCAGGAAAGTACACATCAAAGTGGTTGGGTGAACATTAAAACATAGATTAATTTGAGACAAATTTTATGCATAAATCACTCATAAAGGAAGCTAAAAATAGGGAGGATCACTCAGGCAATTACTTCCATGTGAGGTTGCATTGATTGGGAAATTGGCCCTGGTTTTGCTGTGTGTAATGTTATCTCAGTGCATCTGATATTTTTCCTGTGTCAATTGCACATTCTTCAGCATTGCCGGTCATGCAGCGGATTATCCTTCACTTCCAACCGTGTTGGGAACTATTGTGTGAGAACTATAACCTTTACGGATCATGTGCAGTGAAACAAGAAGCACATCATATGGGTGTTGGCAATTAAAAAGTATCCACTGTGATTGTCAATATCTGCTATGTAACATCTGCCAGTCTCAGTTTCCAATAATCAGCATCATGGCTAGTGAACCAGTGGGCATCTCTTCATTGATTGCAGCCTTTGTTCATATCACTTCTAAGGTGCACACTGTGATTACTGGCCCTTTAATCAGCTCACACCTCACCGCGGTGTTTTGCTATATGCAGTTTTAGCATTGATTAGGTCAGGTGATGTCCCTTCAAACAGGACACATGCATAAAAATTACAATAAGATCAATATTCAGAATCCTCTGTCTTCTTTCCGAAGGGCAGAGACAAGGGTGCCACGGTAGCACAGAGGTCAGCGCAACATTTTGCAGTACCAACAATCCGGGTTCTGTAGGGAGTTTGTATGGTCTCCCCATGACCACATGCTTTTCCTCCAGCTTCCTGCCACAGTCCAAGGATGCACTGGTTGGTAGGTTAACTGCTCATTGTAAATTGTTGCGTGATTAGGCTAAGGTTTCGTCAGGGGTTGTTGAGTGGCGTTGCTCAACGGGCCATTATGCTATTATGAAGCAATGAATGAATAAATAAATAACATCTCCTGTGTTGCAGATAACAAAAATTACTCAATTCCTGCTTAAGATAAATTCATGTGAGTTCATGGGTTTTAAAAATAATAGCCTTAAATTACATCTCAGTGCCCTACTGAATGTAATACTGTTGTGGGATATGAGAAGCAAGTTGATGAACAGAAGGAAGATGGCATCTGTGTTTCTACAGAATTCTAGCCTCTGATTATAACAATAGTGATTGTAGAGAGATCTTGTTCAATTACAGCTCAGTTTACTTGCAAGAGCTTCTGTTGTATCAATGCAGAAAATCACAAGATTTTACTCATTGCTCTTTAAAAATATAATGAAATACCATAGCTACATACTATGATATTGACTTCACCACCTCTTAATCTGTTACTACTCGACAACAAGAGGAAAGCAGGGCCCCAAGGACAAAGGGAATCAACATTGTACATTCACTGTAGAGACGCATTCCATCAACATATCCAAGTTGCTTAGACAGAATTAGTTGAACAGGTTTGCTCTCACATTTATCCACTGACTACACCATCTGTTATCTTCCTCTATACACTAGGGATAGCATCAGTTGTGCTTTTTGACAGGCTCCTTGGTGAGATCAGTGCCAGGCCTTAAAGTGAAGCTGACCTTCTGAATGATATATAGGGAATGACTACTCACAAAATCCAACAAGGCAGCATGTTTGCAAAGATTTTATCATGGTAAAATATCATTTTGATAGTATTTCAAAATTAAAGGATTATAAACGTGTGTTGAAATGTAACTTTTTGTCAAAGTGTCCATGAATTGTGGCAGAAACTTGGCCATGGTAAAGCCCTTCCCACCCCAGAAGTCAACCAGCCAGTGATTGTCCAGGACTGGCTGACCTTGCATTAGGTCCCTAGTTGTTGGGGACGATCTCAGGTACCTGTGGCCTTGGAGCTTCACTGGATGACAGATGTTTTTCATAAATTGGGTCAATGCCTATGCACTCTTAAGTCCAAATTGTCCTTGTCACCATAACAACTGATTTCTTTCAGTGACCTGAAAGAATTCACTTTCCAGGTTTCTACCTACAATTCCCCATCCCCACATTGAACACAGTCTATAGCTCAGAGCTGGTGTTACCGATCACAGATATTTTAAGCTACAACACTCCATTGAGTGGAATAATTTAGCAGTGACTAAGTCCCAGTTCTGCAGAGGGAAAGAATTCAATTCTAGTTCAAGTGGGAGTTAATTGCAAATACATTTGGTGCTCAAAAAAGTGATTCACTTTCACTGTTCAGTTTAATTTAGTCCTTCCTGCCCTTAATTATTAGTTTAATTGCTGATTTTCTGCATGGACAGAAATGCTTAATTTGTGTGATTAATTAACTGTTTTAAATTTGACTTAGAAGTAACAATGTCAGAGAAAGTTTTAGCACCTAAGTGACTGCAATAAATGCTCCTCTCTATATATAAAAATGTTCTATTCAAGCCAATTACCAAAGTTTATTTTTCCCAATAGAGATAGCTGAGCCAAATTCCCACGTCTATGCCCTACCATTAAACACAAGTAATTATTTGAAGAAATAATGAAGTAAGGTACTTCACAACTAGTATATCATTTTTAAAATCAGAATAGATTCAAGATTGTTTCATGTCGTTTCCTGTACACAAGTGTAAAGGAGAACAAAATAATTGTTACTCCAGATCGGATAAGTGGTAAAATGTTAAGACCCTTGGCAGTGTGAAGGATCAGAGGGATCTTGGGGTCCAAGTCCACAGGACATTCAAAGCTGTTGCACAGGTTGACTCTGTGGTTAAGAAAGCATATGGTGCATTGGCCTTCATCAATCGTGGGATTGCGTTTAGGAGCCGAGAGGTAATGTTGCAGCTATATAGGTCCCTGGTCAGATCCCACTTGGAGTGCTATGCTCAATTCTGGTTGCCTCGCTATAGGAAAGATGTGGAAACCATAGAAAGGGTGCAGAGGAGATTTACAAGGATGTTACCTGTATTGGGGAGCATGCCTTATGAGAACAGGTTGAATGAACTTGGCCTTTCTCCCTTGGAGTGACAGAGGATGAGAGGTGACCTGATAGTGGTGTATGAGATGATGAGAGGCATTGGTTGTGTGGATAGTCAGAGGCTTTTTAGGACAAGAGGGCATAGTTTTAAGGTGCTTGGGAGTAGGTACAGAGGAGATGTCAGGGGTAAGTTTTTTATGCAGAGAGTGGTGAGTGCGTGGAATAGACTGCCGGTGACGGTGGTGGAGGCGGATACAATAGGGTCTGTTAAGAGACTCCTGGACAGGTACGTGGAGCTCAGAAAAATAGAGGGCTATGGGTAACCCTAGGTAATTTCTAAGGTAAGGACATATTCGGCACAGCTTTGTAGGCTGAAGGGCCTGTTTAGTGCTGTAGGTTTTCTATGTTTCTATGCTGTAGCACAAAAAAAACCACCAAAAGATAAAGAGCACAATAATAAGTTAAAAAACACAATAAATAAATAATATAGCTCATGTACATCAATTGCTTGTATATCCATAAAGTGACACTAGGCCGTACACAAGGTGATTAGCAGGAAATAATAAAATAGTGGTGTAGTTAGTGGGTGGCGGAGTTGATCAGCCTTACTCTTGGGGAAAGTAATTGCTTTTGTGTCTGGTGATCCTGGCATGGATACTACGTAGCCTGACAAGAGTGGGACAAACAGTTGTTCAGAAAGACAAAATGGCATTCATAAGAAAAACATTAGGTTTGACAGCATGAAGATAACGTCAAATTATCAGAATGCTCCATTTATCACCTCACTTCAGCTGAGCTTATTCTGTTCTGCACAGAACATATTAATATATTTTTTAAATAAAATGCATCATAAAGGGATTTATTTTTCTGCAAACCTAATTAGATCCAGGGTTCTGAGGTTCCAGAATCCCTCATCTTGCAGAGTGAATGTTGATTTTGGCCCAATAGCAGCATAATCTCACCATAGCCAAAGTGCCTGTTTAAAGCTCTTGTGTTGTTCAACCACTCCACCTTGAATATACAAGTGGAATTCTTCTACTGCTCTTCATGACCCATACATAAGTTTTGAACTGTGGACTGGATTGAATGCAAGAGCCACACACTGGACTTGGACCATAATAGCTCAGCTTTGTAAAGGCATAATGCAGGATGTGCTCTCTCCACATGGTGCACCATTGTGGCTCTGGACACTAGATCCAAAAGATTCCACTATTTTTTAAAGAGAGGAGCTTGGTAGCAGGAGTCAGTTGCAGGAATATCTCCTTGGGGCTCATAGAAAATGGCAATGCTTATGCTGCTGTTGTGTTGAGTGTCATTGATAGATGAAAGTATAGGTGTAGATTGATGGGGGTGATGAGATGCCTAAAGAGTGGAGAAATTGATGAGGGTGGTGATATGCCCAGGGTACTGGGAGATTGGTGGTGGTGGAGGGAGTAGTAGGAGACCCAACATGTCCATAGATTGATGGGGGTGGTAGTTTTTGCCCAGGTGTAAATATCGGTGGAAGAGTTTTGGCCTATTTACGATTACAGATGAGTGGCAGGGCAGGGTGCCACTGGGTTTCACAGTACCTGCTGCTTAACTTCACATTGTTAAACTTGTAGCAGAAGTCATGTTTAAAAATACCTAATATATAGCTCAAGAGGCCATAGCTTGGCTTAACTGGGTACCTTCTGCAAATTAGGAATTAAAAATTTGAATAGCTCAGGAAAATCATTCCTCCAAACAGGAACAGACCTCCAAAAACCCTAACCTGAAAAGGATAGCTTGTACTCCCTAGGGTAACTTTTGGCAGTTGGCATAATGCATGTGAAACAAATTAATTTTAGCCATATATTAATGGATGTTTAGGTTTTTTTTAGAATTGATAGAGCCAGTGATATATATTCAATAGCAAAATGCAAAGATACTAAACTATGTGCAAATATTAAATTGAAAAGCAAAAGCAGAGGGTATGAAAACTGAAAGTTCTGACAACATAAAAGATAGTTGTCTTGTCTGTTTTGTTCAGGTTCCACTCTATTGCTTTTAACTGCTGCCAAGCAGATGTGTCAGACCAACTCAGTTTACAAATCAAATCCACCCAGAAGTAGCTGAGCAGCTGACACCAGCAGTCCAGCAGTATTTACCTCTCTATTCTGCCAGTTAACCCCATTCAGAGAAGCAGAAGACCAAAGTCTGAAGTCTGTAGCTTACAATTAGTGAAACGTTTATAAGTCTAAATCAAAGTTGCCTGCGAACGCAAAATGAATTCATGGCCATGTAGCTCAAAAACAGGACTTTGAGCCCAACTCATCCATGCTGTTCAACAAGCTAGTCCTATTTGCCTACAGCTCTTTAAACCTCTCCTATTTCCGTACTTACCTAGGTGACTTTCTAATGTGCCTGTCTTGTTCACTATTTGGCAGCTCATTTCAAACACACACCACCCTTTGCATGAAGAAGCTGACCCTCAGGTCCCTTTTGAATCTATCATCTCTGATTATAAACCTATGCACTCTCGCTTTTAGCACTCTGGGAAAACTGTGTCTTCACCCTGTCTATGCCCCTGTCAGTTTTATACTGTATACCGTACCTCTATCAGGTTACCCTGATCCTAAATTTCAGAGTCCCAGTCTTTGCAACCTCTCCTTGTAACTCAGGCTCCTGAATCAAGACAGCGTTCAGACATCTTTTTTGTACTCTTTTTAGTATAATAACATCATTCTTATAACAGGGCAAATAAAGCTTACACAATTCTTCAAGTGCAGCTTATATAACTGCAACATAACTTCCCAACTTCAAAACACAATGCCCAGACTGATAAAGGCCAGCATGCCAGACACCTCCTTTACCATACTACCTATATTGGTCAGTTTCCAGGCTTTAGTTTTGATTCTAAACAGTAAAGTTTTTAAAAAAGAATTAATTTGAATGAAGTGTTCTCCTCCAGATATCAGCCGCTTCTGAAAGAAATTCACTATACTTTACTGCAGGAGAACTGCCAGCCTCCTGTACCCTCATTAGATTGACTGCCACCGCAACGTCTGATTTCCAGCACCTTATCCTAAAGAAGCTGCATTGTAGCTTCTGCCACCCTAAATCAAAGTGCTCCCTAGCTACTCATCAATGTGTCAGTGCCACAGTGATTGCAGTGCATGCTAACATGTTCGCCCTTCTCCCATCAAGCCACAATTTCTTCTACTAACTGTTAATTTCCACCCATCTTTAACTCACTGTGATCCAGGCTAACCTTGGCTGCACTTGCATCTGGAACTGCCTGCGCCATTTTATTTCTGATCTGAGACCCATATCAAACCTCAGTTTAAAAATGCAAACATGATGAAATCTGCAGATGCTAGAAATTCAAGCAACACACACAAGATGCTGGCGGAACGCAGCAAGCCAGGCAGCATCTATAGGAAGAAGCACTGTCGACGTTTCGGGTCGAGACCCTTCATCAGGACTAACAAAAAAAAGAGGTAGTAAGAGATTTGAAAGTGGGAGGGGCAGGGCGAGACCCAAAATGATAGGAGAAGATGGGAGGGGGAGGGATGAAGCTAAGAGCTGGAAAGTTGATTGGCAAAAGGGATACAAGGCCAGAGGAGGGGGAGTATCATAGGATGGAAGGCCTTGGAAGAAAGAAAGGGGGAGGGGAGCCCAGAGGAAGATGGAGAACAGGCAAGGAGTTATTGTGAGAGGGAAAGAGAGAGAAAAAATAAAATAGGGATGGGGTAAGAAGGCAATACCTCCACTAACATACCAATGTCATTCAAAAGTGTTATCAATCCCTTCGATGCAGACAACCACTAAACAACCACTTTGCAACTCAGCATGCACCATTACACCAAATTAAATTTGCTATACACAATGTTACTCATTCTATTAGCCTTTTTCTCACAGTCAGAAAAGTTAAAGCAATGTGGCTGTATACATATTAGTTATTGTTTTTTATCCACAATTTAAAATGTTTTGTTATTGGTAAAATCCAAAGCATTTGGCTTTGGGGTTTCCTTTTTTAAAAAAAATTATTTCTTTTTTTTTTGCTCAGCATAACAAAACTTTCAATTTCCAGATACACTTACATTCACATTTCTTCCCCTCACAGATATCAGGTATCAGAACACCTCCATCAAAATATAGACATCACCACAACATCCTATACAAAAGCCCTTATTAGTATAAAGCTCTGGGATTTCTATTACTAATCTACTTCACAAGCAAGATCAATGGAACAGGTGAAACATTCTACTTATTTCCCTGAGGTAGAAACATCAAAGAGTTTGTTGGAGTATTGTGTAGGTGAGAAGGTGTAACACACAACATCAGGGTTGTTTGTATATATTTATCAGCTCATTTATGAATGTGATAAAATCTGCATGATATCATGTTCCAGATAAAGAAACAATTCCTTACAAGCACATACAGTAAATCACAAAAAGTATGCTTCCATTTGTCAATTTCATTATTTTTATGAAATTCCATAGATTCTCCCAGCACCATTCTGCTCCATGTGACGACAACACTGTTCAGAGAAAATAATTCCGATAATAATCTGAAATCTGCTGCTCTCACTTTGAAACTCTGCTCTTTGATCTACTGATATGGATTGAAGCAATGCATTTACACTTCCATTCCATTTATCCCATTTAATTACTGTACCTCCATTCAGTGCAGTCCTTTCCAAGTTCCTTTGAAGATGAAAATCAAGCTTGTTCCTATTGTTCCTCTTCTAATGGAAGGAAGCAGCCTTGAGACATGTTCTATGCTGATTTAAGACTGAACACTAGCACTCTACCTCATTGATTAACACTTGGTATACCTTTCAAGGTGATCACTGATCAGAATGTTAGATAATGTCAGCATGATATCCTCAGGCATGATACGGATGTAGAATTCAGGTTTCCTTTTGTTGGGTGTTCATAAGAAACTGCATTAATATCACTGATTTCTTACAGGTTCACCACCAGTCATTTCATTACTATTGGTAGTTTTGCTCTGAAGAGAATTAACACAGATTCTTTTTTTTTCCCTAATTCCCATCAGATCCCTCAAGTTTCTTTTTTTTTAGTTTCACTGGAGAAAGAGGTAGGAATCAAACTGCTCTAGGTCAGTGGCTTTTGAAGGAGATTTCTTCAATGCAGTGGCCTTGCTACAATAAATGCATAGTAATCTGATTGCTTGCTGTTACAGACAATTCAGACAACCTCCACAGTGGTGGGACATCCATCTGTGATTCTAATTGAGTCTGAAATTGCCTCCTTGTACTCACAATAGGCTTCTGAAGGTCATACCTGAACTTATTATATAACTCTGGGATGCCAGCCCTAAACGGCACTGATCTAGCCTTCAGCAGATTACAAATCTCCTGATTCATCCAGGGCTTTTGGTTAAGTATACTAGGGATGTATTTTGTGGATACACAGTCATTCATGCACATCCTTTTGAAGAATGGTGACAATTGTGGCATTTCCATTTAGATCCATTGATGAATCTTTAAATGTGTTCTGGTCCATGGACCAAAGCAATTCTCAATTTACTTCTCTGCTTCTTCTGTCCAGCTCTTTGTAGACCTCTTCAGCCTCTGTATGGAGGCAGAAGCTTAATAGCCAGGTGGTAAGGAGAGTAATGGCCATATTCAATTTCAATTGTAATTTCATACCAGTGTTCACAGCATGAGAGGCTCCAATACAGGCCTTCATTAAAGGAGGGAAGCCCCCTCTGGACAAAGTAAGATGGGGGCCAGATAAGGGAATGGCTTTTACAGATATCAAGAAAGCCCTGGTCTCTGCACCTGCACTAGTGTTACCAGATGTGCCTCACCCCTTTCATCTATACTGCAACAATGAAGGGGCTCTCTCACCCCAATGCTGCATGACGTTTTATATCCTGGTTTAAAGGTGAGAGCAGGACAATTCTATAGTTACAATGCTTCTTTTTTATTACATACAGTTTTCACATACCTCCTTCTTCAGACCCACACTCCAGACACCTAAAATGAATGTTAATGGTATTGTCTGGTTTTCAATCAAATGGTGTCAACAGCTTCAGGAAAACTAATGTTCTGAGCTGTTCTTTAATTTTTAATCTTCAATCCATGTTCAAGCCTGAAGTATGGCTGCTGTTAAACTTAATATGTGTTGTAAACCCAATCTCCAGAATACTCCCTCACAGTCCATCCACTTGGCTCTCCTGCTCAAAAATAAATTTGTTCCAGAAGAGGCCAAACTTTAAGGATGATCTATTCAAATAGGGCAGAAAAAATGCCCTGTACCTCGGAACCCCCTCCCCCAAATACCTATCATCTACATCTATGCTATTATCCGTAAAGGCTACCTACAAGACTCTAAGCAGAAACTATTCCAGAAATTTTCTTGTTTTTGTAATGCAGCCTCTTCATTCATGTGCCTTTTTCTCCCCTTCCCTGTTGGCTGATTGCAGTTTAATCAATTTTTTTTTTATCTTCATCCCTTTGTGTATCAGGCTCATGGGTAGCAGTTCACACTCCATGTCATGGCAAAAGATTGTCAGAATCTTGACACTCAGCTCTTATCGATGTACATGACGGGTTGGGGTGGCCTCTATTTGGATGACTGCAAGGATCTCATCGCAGAGGCACCCGTTTACGGACTGCCCTGTCGATCGCTGGCCTAACCACCGAGAAGGCCCATCTGTGTGTACTTTCCTTTCTTTCTCTGTCTGTCACACCATCAAAGTTATGGAACCTGATGTTCTTGCTATAACTCAAATCCCTTCCCCTCCACTTTTCCCAAATGGTTTTCTATACTGAACTATACAACTAATTATTTGCCTTCAGCAACTAGCCTTCATCACAGAGAAGCATTGCTGTTACACTTCAACATGCTATTCATGGCTTGCTATCGAGCTTTCTCGGTGCCTTGAGTCCAGTGTTTCCACTGGCTGCCTCACCAGGGACTGTATACCAACACAGAGCAGCATCTGTGCTTAGAAACATAGAAACACAGAAAACCTACAGCACAATACAGGCCCTTTGACCCACAAAGCTGTGCCGAACATGTCCCTACCTTAGAAATTACCTAGAGTTACCCATAGCCCTCTATTTTTCTGCGCTCCATGTACCCGTCCAGGAGTCTCTTAAAAGACCCTATCGTATCCGCCTCCACCACCATCGCCAAGAGCCCATTCCACGCACTCACCACACTCTGCGTAAAAAAACTTACATCTCCTCTGTACCTACTTCCAAGCACCTTAAAACTGTGTCCTCTCAGGCTAGCCATTCCAGCCCTGGGAAAAAGCCTCTGACTATCCACACAATCAATGCCTCTCATCATCTTATACACCTCTCATCCTCTGTCACTCCAAGGAAAAAGGCCGAGTTCACTCAACCTATTCTCATAAGGTATGCTCCCCAATCCAGGCAACATCCTTGTAAATTTACTCTGCACCCTTTCTATGGTTTCCAAATCCTTCCTATGGTGAGGTGACCAGAATTGAGCACAGTACTCCAAGTGGGGTCTGACCAGGGTCCTATATAGCTGCAACATTACCTCTGGGTTCCTAAACTCAATTCCACGACTGATGAAGGCCAATGCACCATATGCTTTCTTAATCACAGAGTCAACCTGCACAGCAGCTTTGAGTGTCCTATGGACTCGGACCCCAAGATCTCTCTGATTTTCCACACTGCCAAGAGTCTCACATTAATACTATATTCTGCCATCATATTTGACCTACCAAAATGAACCCACCTCACACTTGTCTGGGTTGAACTCCATCTGCCACTTCTCAGCCCAGTTTTGCATCCAATTAAAGTCTCGCTGTAACCTCTGACTGCCCTCCACACTATCCACAATGCCCCTCAACCTTTGTGTCATCAGAAAATTTACTAACTGATCCCTCCTCTTCTTCATCCAGGTCATTTATAAAAGTCACGAAGAGCAGGGGTCCCAGAACATATCCCTGAGGCACACTACTGGTGGCCAACCTCCATTCAGAATATGACCCGTCTACAACCAGTCTTTGCCTTCTTGTGTGCAAGCCAATTCTGGATCCACAAAGCAATGTCCCCTTGGATCCCATGCCTCCTTACTTTCTCAAAAAGCCTTGCATGGGGCACCTTGTCCTATCCACCTGGGAGTGAAACCTGTCTTTTCAACCAACTCCCTTTCCATGGCTTGGTCACCTGTCTGTGGGAGGACTATCTTCTCTTCCTCTGACTCTCTCTGATCCTCAATATGTGGCTGCTGCTTTGCTCAGTCCCTTAGTGTGTTACCCTGGTTACAGGGGTCTTTCAAATCTCTATGTAATTATAATAAATTGGCAGTTGCAGTTTCAATAGACAATAGACAGTAGGTGCAGGAGTAGGCCATTTGGTTCTTCTAGCCAGCACCACCATTCACTGTGATCATGGCTGATCATACACAATCAGAACCCTGTTCCTCCCCTCTCCCCATATCCCTTGACCCCGCTATCTATAAGAGCTCTATCTAATTCTCTCTTGAATGCATCCAGAGACTTGGCCTCCACTGCCTTCTGGGGCAGAGCATTCCACATATCCACCACTCTCTGGGTGAAAAAGTTTTTCTGCATCTCTGTTCTAAATGGCCTACCTCTTATTCTTAAACTGTGGCCTCTAGTTCTGGACTCACCCATCAGCAGGACCATGCTTCCTGCCTCCAGCGTGTTCAATCCCTTAATAATCTTATATGTTTCAATCAGATCCTCTCTCATCCTTCTAAATTCCAGTGTATACAAGCCCAGTCGCTCCAATCTTTCAACATATGACAGTCCTGCCATTCCGGGAATTAACCTTGTGAACCTACGCTGCACTCCCTCAATAGCAAGAATGTCCTTCCTCAAATTTGGAGACCAAAACTGCACACAATACTCCAGGTGGGGTCTCACCAGGGCCCTGTACAGCTGCAGAAGGACCTCTTTACTCCTATACTCAATTCCTCTTGTTATAAAAGCCAGCATTCCATTAGCTTTCTTCACTGCCTGCTGTACCTGCATGCTTGCTTTCATTGAGTGATGTACAAGAACACCTAGATCTCGTTGTACTTCCCCTTTTCCTAACTTGACTCCATTTAGATAGTAATCTGCCTTCCTGTTCTTGCCACCGAAGTGGATAACCTCACATTTATCCACATTAAACTGCATCTGCCATACATTTGCCCACTCACCCAACCTGTCCAAGTCACCCTGCATTCTCATAACATCCTCCTGACATTTCACACTGCCACCCAGCTTTGTGTCATCAGCAAATTTGCTAATGTTACTTTTAATCCCTTCATCTAAATCATAAATGTATATTGTAAACAGCTGCGGTCCCAGCACCAAACCTTGCGGTACCCCACTGGTCACAGCCTGCCATTCCGAAAGGGACCCGTTAATCGCTACTCTTTGTTTCCTGTCAGCCAGCCAATTTTCAATCCATATCAGTACTTTGCCCCCAATACCATGTGCCCTAATTTTGCCCACTAATCTCCTATGTGGGACTTTATCAAAAGCTTTCTGAAAGTCCAGGTACACTACATCCACTGGCTCTCCCTTGTCCATTTTCATAGTTACATCCTCAAAAAACTCCAGATTAGTCAAGCATGATTTTCCCTTCATAAATCCATGCTGACTCAGACTGATCCTTCTACTGCTATCCAAATGTGTCGTAATGTCCTCTTTTATAATTGACTCCAGCATCTTTCCCACCACTGACGTCAGGCTAATCGGTTTATAATTCCCTGTTTTCTATCTCCCTCCTTTCTCGAAAAGTGGGACAACATTAGCCACCCTCCAATCAGCAGGAACTGTTCCTGAATCTATAGAACATTGGAAAATGATTACCAATGCGTCCACGATTTCTAGAGCCACCTCTTTAAGTACCCTGGGATGCAGACCATCAGGTCCCGGGGACTTATCAGCCTTCAGACTCAACAGTCTATCCAACACTGTTTCTTGCCTAATATAAATTTCCTTCAGTTCATCCTTTACCCTAGTTCCTTTGGCCACTGTTACATCTGGGAGATTGTTTGTGTCTTCCCTAGTGAAGACAGATCCAAAATACCTGTTCAACTCGTCTGCCATTTCCTTGTTCCCCATAATAAATTCACCCGTTTCTGTCTTCAATGGCCCAATTTTGGTCTTAACTATTTTTTGCTATTCACATACCTAAAGAAGCTTTTATTATCCTCCTTTATATTCTTGGCTAGTTTACCTTCGTACCTCATTTATTCTTGGCATATTGCCTTTTTTGTTATCTTCTGTTGCACTTTAAAAGCTTCCCAGTCCTCCAGTTTCCTGCTCATCTTTGCTATGCTATACTTCTTCTCTTTTATTTTTATACTGCCCTTTACTTCCCTTGTCAGCCACGGTCGCCACTTACTCCCCTTAGGATCTTTCTTCCTCTTTGGAATGAACCGATCCTGCACCTTCTGTATTTTTCCCAGAAATACCTGCCATTTTTGTTCCACTGTCTTACCTGCTAGGGTATTGTTCCATTGAACTTTGACCAGCTCCTCCCTCATAGCTCCATAGTTCCCTTTGTTCAACTGTAATACTGACACATCCGATTTTCCCTTCTCCTTCTCAAATTGTAGGTTAAAACATATCATATTATGGTCACTACCTCCTAATGGTTCCTTTACCTTGAGGCTCCTGATCAAATCTGGTTCATTGCACAACACTAAATCTAGAATTGCCTTCTCCCTGGTAGGCTCCAGTACCAGCTGTTCTAAGAATCCATCTCGGAGGCACTCCACAAACTCCCTTTCTTGGGGTCCAGTACCATTCTGATTCTCCCAGAATCTTCCTGAGCACTTGCAATTTCTGTTGCTCTTTTTTCTTCTTCCACTACCTTCCTTGTGCTGATGTCTGCCCACTCATTTCCTTTCTGCTCCTTACAATCCTTTTTTGATAAGCCCTTACTTTAATCAACACTACCTCCTCAGGCAGATGCATTTCTTCTAACAGCCCCTGGCTATGCTTGACCCCTCTCCTTGGGATCTCCTGACATGCTTCCCACACATCTCCTCCCTGCTTGGGGCTGCTTTTTCTCTATAGGTCATGTAAGCTGCTTTGTGGGTCACACCAATTTACTGTCCCTGTCTTGTCCATGTTGTTTCTCCTTTTCCTGAGTCTATGATAGTACCTGCCTTACTCAGTGTATCTACCCACAGGAGAATACCTTCATTGTTTGGGCAGGCCCCAAAATCTACGGGAGGCTGCACTCCTCAATCTCTCATAGCTGGGAATGACTTCTCTCTACCCTCACTGTTTCACCTTCTGCACTTGTAATGTAAATTGCCACTCCCATGTCCATTAACATTTCACTTTGCTGGCCCTCTAGTAAATGACTTGTATACATCCATGTTTGATCTCCATTGGTAATTGAGGCTGCTGTCAGCTCTATAATCTGGTCAGCAGTCAAATCGTAAAGAGGGATTGTTGCTCTGTATTCTGCCTGCTTTGGCGAGTGATTTTCACACTTTCCTCTAATTGTTAGGACACTGCCTCCAACCGTGGCCTGAGAAGCTGCAGCTGTAACAAATCATCTCCTTTACCCTCCCACGTCTATTCCAGCAGTTCGTTGTTACATGCCCCTGTTGCCAGCACACAACGCAAGTCATCTGTGATGTCACTGCAGTTACATTCACTACAGGCACTTTACGACTTCTCTTCTCCCTCCTCTGGTCAGGAAGATATCCCAGACAAGTACCCAAATTTTGTATATGAACAGAGTCACCAGAGAGACACAGCTGGTGGATATAAAGTAGTCTTTAATTCGACACTCACACACACAAGCTGACAGTGTTTTGGAGAGATGAGAGAGAGAGAGAGAGATAGAGAGAGAGAGGCTCCTCAATCCAACATTGCAGCAAATTTTTATATGTTAAAGAATAAACAAAACAGGACCATTTTATAGGTTCAATGCTTCCTTTGAATTACATATATTTTTCAAATGCCTTCTTCCTCAGATCCACACTCTAGACACCCAAAATGAATGTTAATCAGCATTGTCTGGTTTTCAATCAATTGCTGTCCTCAGCTTCAGGAAAACTATTGTCCAGGGCTGCATTTCAAATTTAATCTATCTATGGTCATGTCTGAAGCATGGCTGCTGTTAAACTTAATATTTATTATTTACACTAACTCGAGAAAATGCCCCAACAGTTGGATTTACCAAAGTGCTGATGCGGAATGGAGTAATAACTATTCTTGACTGTGGTATAGCAGTGGTCGAGTGTTTCATTCCTCAAGTATTGTAGGTGTTCAAAGTAGCTTTATTATCAAAGTACATAATGTGTAAGTCATCATATACAACCCTGAAATTCAGTTTCTCGTGGGCATACTCAGTAAATGCAAGAAATGTAGTAAAATCTATGAAGGTCACACCCAAATGGATGGACAAACAATGAATGTCATAAAGACCATGAATTGAGCAATACAAAATAGGAAAAAAATATTAATTAATTATAGATAGACAGATAAATAAATAAATACATAAATAAACAAATTGACAGATAAATAAATAAACATGCAATGAATATCAAGAACATGAGATGACGAGTCCTTGAAAGTGAGCTATTGATAGTGGTTAAGCAGAGATTTCATCTAGTCTGATCTACTTTCTCACCATGACATGATAGACATTGGGAAACACTGCTTCATTCTTACTGAGCACAGACCTCACCTTCTCAAAAGCTTGCTTAATGGCTGCTGAGGTAAGATGTACTCTGCAGTCAGGAAGATGGAGAACTCCTGTGGAAGGTAAAATGGTCGGTACTTCACTGCCTGGGAATAACAAGGGACAATACTTCCCCATTTATGCATGGTACTCTTATCACCAAGCAAACACTGCTGCCTTTTCCTTTACCAGACACTGCCATCCTGTCTATAAGATGGATCATAAAATACTTGGGCTGGAGCGCCGTGTCTGGAGAGATGGGAGTAAGCCATGTCTCTGTGAATCAAAATACTTAACAGTACCCCATGTCCCTCTGATAAAGAAGTTTTGTTCTGATGTCTTCAATCTTGTTTTCTAATGACTACGTATTGGCCATAAGGATGCCAGGAAGGAGAACTTGAGGACCCTGCACTTCAGTCTTGCCTAAAGCCCTGCCCTACAGCCATATTTCCTGAGACAATAGAGGATTCCCTGCTGTTTTCGGCATCTGTGTTTATCTTCTGGATAGTCTATTCCAAGCCTGCCTCTTCCATTGTGTGTTCATAGTATGTTGTTTACTGCAGTAGTTTACAATACAGTTTCCATTTGGTGCAATCCAAGCTAGTTCAGACATGAAGAAAGAAAAATGGTCACTTGATATCTTCTTCTCGCCAACACCCACTTTTGCATTCCACTCCTGCCTAAGCTAATGATTTCTTGCCAAGATAGCACCACATGCCCTTGATAGCACCCACATAATGGGTTTGATAGTCCATCTGTGCAAGAAATTCTGGTAATGATCACCAACAAGATCAGTTCAGTCGCCATTCAGATATGGACACTTTTTTGCTGGACAGTGAACAATAATAGAATCTAGCCAAAATCATCTCACTCACTCAAGGATATGGAGTGAACTGAAGTAACACTTTTACCATCTAAGCAAAAATCAGCCAGTCCATCATTGTTCTGTCAGACCTTGCACATGTTTCCCTATTTACGGCTCAGCTATGTACCACATAAGCCATTGAGCCAAAACTTTTACATTTTTAATAACAAATATGCCCTGAAGACACGTTCTCATCTGCTCTTGTTCCTTAAAATGACAGCTGCATCCCTTACAGCAAGGAAGTATGCAAATATCAGCCTATTGCAGATTTTTTCAGCTTGTACTCTGAGCTCTTATGTGGATTGTAAATTTTATTGATATGAATTATGAAGAGGAATCCTTTGAGAGACTGTGTATATTTCCAAAATAATAGTTGAAGAGAAGGCATATTTTTTCCAGCATAAGCCTTTGGCTTTGGAAAAAACATAAATATTGATTTGATTGTAAAAGTTTTCTTGAATTGACAATACAGTATACCCAGTTTAACAAACTATTTATTAACTAAGCATTAGCTATTTGAGAAGTACAAGCCAGGTAAAGAGACTGGAATTTATGGCATATGTATATAGTAGCAGGGATAACCAGCTATTCAGTTTGCTTCTTCCTGTGCCCATTCTGCAAAGTTATGCAGCGCTTCATTGTAGGGATCACCCTGCCATTGGTTTATATAACTAATGGAGATCAGCAGCCAGAAATCCTGTTCAGAACCTCAACACTCCAGTTGTACAGTGATACCACGTGTTACATTAAGAAAGACAACTCTATCTCTGTCCAGGTTGAAGGTGCCTTAAAATACATAGGGAAACACAGAGAATGTAGATGCTAGAGACTAGAACAAAAAAAAAATACCACAGAGAAACTCAGTAGGTCAGGCAGAATCTGTAGGGAGAAATGCACAGTCAACATTTCAGAGCAAAACCATTCATTTGGACTGAAAGATAGAGGGGAGATAGCCAGTATGGAAACTTACCGGAAAGGGGTGGAGCAAGGGGATTGCCGGTGAGGAAGGAAGAGTGAAAATAGCATCAGAAAATGGGCGGTGAGAGGTGAAGGTGATAAGGAGCTGAAGATGATGGAATCTGATATAAGAGGAAACAGTAACTTTCTGGTTACCCAGCCTTCAGCATCTTGCCACTTGGAAGACAGGAGTGGGTTATTAGCCTTTCAAGTCTGTTCTGCATAAGCATGTGTAAAATAATCAAGTGGAGGCTGCCATTAAAATTTTCAACATAGATCTTGACAACAACTAATGCACCACCCCATGTATCTTTATTTTCTTAGATTTCTATTTCCACTTAGAACCTTGGCACCCTGCTGTCTGTTTCACAAAATGACCCACTGCACTAAAGTAAGAAATATATCACTGCTCCCTCTACTCGGGGATATTTCGGGCTAGCAGTTGTTCAACACTCGTTCATGTCCACCTGATCAATGATAATTTTAGCTGAAATGCAGTGTTCACAAATATTTATCATAAAGAGTTTTGATAGAGTCAAAAAGAAGTTGTTTGAGGATCAGTAGCCAAAGGACTATGACTTGCAGAAGACTCCAAGGAGAACTGAGAAGAACTTAATTTAATTAATGCAACAATTTGTTACACCTTAAAAGATGATGAGAACTAGTTATTTTTAAATTGGAATATGATACAGTATATACTGCACATGATAATAGAACTTTAGTGAACAGAAAACATAACCTATAAACAAAACAGTGTGATCAAAATACAGAAAGTAAAATGAATGGCAAAAAAATAGAAATATCTACGAAGTCCCACTGAATATAGCAATGGACATTTTGCAAACTGCTAACTATGCCTTTAGCTCCATTTTGAGTATGCCAAACACTTCTTGCAATCACTTTATTTATAAAAAGAAAGTTACAGTAACTCCTTTAACCTTGCACTAGCATATTGTACCAAAGTCATTATCTTTTACTAAAAATATAGCCTTTGACATTTATAGACTCTCTCCACTTTAACTACCCCATCCTACCCTCATTTGCAAGTTCATCTCACCGTTGAAATACCACTATGGAATCTATCACAGAAATGCCAATTATGCAACCGTAGCAACGTTTGAAATTCCATGAGTATGTATTGTTTAGTCAATTCACAGTAAAACTCACAGGGATTTTTCAACCTTAACAAAATTATAGGTTTTTCCCATAGGTCTGGAAGGTTTTCCTACTAATGATTGTGAAGCCTCTCAAAGACTACTTTTCATTCAACTTGATCCCTCACCAAATTTGCATGAGCTTCCACCTACAATAGATAAGTTGAACACACGGCATAAGGGATTCTTCAGCCTGACTTATTCAAACAAGTTTCTTAACAGTTCATCAGTTAAATTTTGATGCCCTACTGGATAGCCCACTATTAATTCCCTCTGGAAGTTATTTACTTCATTATTCTTTGTAACTACCTCCATAAAATCAGAATGAGTCATGAGCGAAGAGCAAATTCTTTCAGAGTTTTCAACAGTTCAGTTTGATGAAGTGGAAAATGAACTCATTAGCGCTGGATAAACATCCGTTCCAGATTCTGTGTTAATTGAATCCAACACCAAAAGAGACTCATGTTTCCCAGAGTAGAACATCTGATGTGGGGCAAACTGAACACAAAATTGGAATAGCAGTGGTCCTCCTCTGGACAAGTCTACAGCATTCTGAGGTTTGTGCTCTGCTGAACTTCAGCTTAGTCGGTTAATCCCCAAGCATCTCTAGGACTCTCCATAGGTGAAGGTTCACAGCAATTTAAATTACAAATGGAAGGAGCTTTCACAGTGCTCAGTTGCTTCTCAAACATCTGGCTGCTGAGGACACACCGAGCTTTCTTTAGCCTTCACCTGCAGATAGCTGAATTCAGATTCCCTGAATGAGATAAAGTTAAATTTTAGAAAAATGTAAGCTGATTTCTGCTACGAGATTTGGAGTCGGTAAACTTGCAAGCTGGTCATACTTCTGATTTAACATCAGAATTTATGGTACTGATGGTGAGTTGCCACCCCAAATGAAAAAGTTCTTCAGCAACACATGAGGGCATATTGCGGTGCAATGTGTTGGCTGAAGTACTCTGAACAAAAATAATGTCAATGACAATACAAATTAAAGGAGTAGGTACAGAATTTGGCAGTGGTATGAAGCGAATGATAGAGAAATGATATCCCATTTACATCTGTTGTCTTTTTTAAATTACAGGTGTATCAATAGCAAATCAGAAGGCATAAAAACAGGCTGCCAACATACTATAAAGTATTCATTACTATTACACAGTGTCATAAACTGCACGAGGCTATTTGCTAGGGGGACTGATAACACGTATAAGGAGGCAATGGTCCAATTACAGAGGGCAGTGGTGAATTCATGTCCGCTGAATTACATATAGTATTTCAATGAAATTAGAATGAGACTTCCCATCTGCAGTTTCCTCCTCCTTCACTGAACAGGGTTTCTCTTCTTCCACCATCAATGCTGCCCTCATTTGTGTCCCCTCCATTTCCAGAACATCCTTCTTACCCCATCTTCCCAGTGTTAATACAGCAATAGAGTTTCCTTTGTCCTTACCTACCACCCTACGAGCTTCCACATGAACCACATCATTCTCCATAACTTCCACCATCTTCAATGGGATCCCACCACTAAACACAGTTCACCCCTCCACCACCATCCTACACTCCACTTTCCACAGGGATTACACTTTATTTGACTTCCTTGTCCATTCGTTCCTCTCCACTGATCTCCCTCCCAGCACTTGTCCCACTTGCAGGAATAAATGCTACACCGGCCTCTTCACATTCTCCCTCATCCCTATCCGGGTGAGGCTACAATTCACCTGCAAATCTGTTGGGTTCATTTATTCTATCCTGTGCTCCCAGTGATGCCTCTACTTTGGTGAGACATGATATAAATTCAAAATTAAAGTTTGTTTAATGTCATTTCCATTTGACCATAAGATATAGGAGCAGAATTAGGCCACTTATCCCATCGAGTCTGCTCTGCCATTTCATCATGGCTAATCCATCTCCCTTCCCTGTCCTAATCTCCTGCCTTCTCCCTGTATCCTTTCATGCCCTGACTAATCCATAATTTATCAACTTCTGCCTAAAGTATACCCAATGACTTAGCCTCCACAGCCACCAGTAGCAATGAATTCCATAGATTCACCACTCTCTGGCTAAAGAATTTTCTCCTCATCTCTGTTCTAAAAGGATGGCCCTCTATTCTGAGGCTGTGTTCTTGAGTTTTAGAGTCTCCACCATAGGAAGCATCCCCTCCAGATCCACTCAATCAATAGGTTTGATAGGTTTCTATGAGGACACCCCTCATACTTTTGAATTCCAGTGAGTAGAGACCTAGAGCCATCAAATGCTCCTCATGTGACAAATCTTTCAACCCTGGAATCATTTTCGCAAATCTCCTTTGAACGTTCTCCAATGTCAGCGCATCCTTTCTTAGAGAAGGGGTCCAAAACTGCTCACAATACCCAAGTGAGGCCTCACCAGGGACCAGAGGACACTGTCTCAAAATTGAGGAGTGTCCTTTAATACGGATATGAGAAGGAATTTCTTTAGTCAGAGAGTAGTGAATCTGTGGAATTTGTTGCCACAGGAAGCTGTGGAGGCCATATCTTTATGTATATTTAAGGCAGAGGCTGATAGATTCTAGATTGGTCAGGGCATGCAGAGACATGGGGAAAAAGCTGAAGACTGGGGCTGAGGGAAAAATTGGATCAGCCATGATGAAATGGAGAAACATACTCGATGGGTCAAATGGAGTATTTCTGCTCCTATATCTTATGGTCTTAAGATCTTATGGTTTATCAGTGCTTTAAAAAGCCTCAACATTACATCCTTGCTTTTGTATTCTAGTCCCCTTGAAATGAATGCTAACATTGCATTTTCCTTTCTCATCACTGACTAAACCTGAAAATTAACCTTTAGGGAATCCTGCACAAGTACTCCCAAGTCTCTTTGCACCTCAGATTTTTGAATTTTCTCTCCATTTAGAAAATAATCCACCCTTTATTTCTTCTAAAAAAGTGCACGACCATACACTTCTTGACACTGTATTCCATCTGCCATTTCTTTGCCTATTCTCCTTATCTGTCTAAGACCTTCTAAGAATAAAGGCTATTTAGAACAGAGTTCAGGAAAAACTTTTTCACCCAGAGAGTTGTGGATCTATGGAATGCTCTGCCTCAGAAGGCAGTGGAGGCCAATTCTCTGGATGCTTTCAAGAAAGAGTTAGATAGAGCTCTTAAAGATAGCAGAGTCAAGGGATACGGGGAGAGGGCAGAAACAGGGTACTGATTGTGGATGATCAGCCATGATCACATTGAATAGCAATGCTGGCTCGAAGGGCTGAATGGCTTATTTCTGCACCTATTGTCTATTGTTTTCTGTAGCCTCTCTGCTTCCTCAAAGCTACCTGCCTTTCACCCTTTCTTCGTATCGTCTGCTAACTTTGCCACAAAGCTTTCAATTCCATAGTCCAAATCATTGACATATGTAGCCCCTGGCAAACCTCAGGTTCGCTCAGCTCGTTCTCGTCTAGGGGGAGCAGCCTTCGGCCCCGCCAAACTGGGTAATCAGCTGGTATAAATGCTGTGTGATGTCCCCACCACGCCAAATAACAGACAGTACAGCATATGCAATTAAATGATTACACTTTATAGATCGCACTGGAACTATGTAATTAATAGAGATACAAAGTAAAGGGAAAAAGTAAAAGGTGCCAAACTTATCAAAGTCCAACCACTTTGTGCACAACTATTGGAGCTCAATTAACGAAGTCTTCTTGCCACCATTCGATCCCCTCTGACCTCCTTGACCCGCTGCCTGGGACCAACCACGGTGGTCAACCAGACGGTCCACATGAGTCTGTACTCTCCTCCTCTCCTTGCCAAAGCCCCTGGGCCTCGAAGTCCCGCCTGGGGTCTGTTCCATCACCCAGCTTACAGCATCAGGTCTCCTCTCTCTATCCCCAAAGCTCACGAAACAGTAGCTTACTCACACACAAGTAAGAATAACATCTACCCCAATTGGTTAGCAAATGAATACAATTCTCGTTATCAGTAATTATAACCCAAACAAGCTGCCAGAGAGAAGCACTTTCTCAGCAGTTAATATAACAAAGAAGCATTTTTATTTTTAACATAACAAAGAAGCCATTTAATTAGCCTTAGCAGTAACATAAAAGAAGAACCCCTTACACACATTTCTTTTACGTTTAAAAAGAGGTCCTGACACCGACTCCTGAGGAACGTCACTAGAACACTACAGCCAACCATCCCTTTATTTCCACTCTTTGCTTCGTGCCAATCAGCCACTACTTTATCCATGCTAGTATCTTTCCTGTTATACAATGGCCCCTTAACTTGTTAAGCAGCCTCATGTGTGGCACCTCGTCAAAGGCCTTCTGAAAATCTAAGTACACAACAACCACCAATTCTCTATTGTCTATCTTGCTTGTTATTTACTCAAAGAATTCCAACAGATTTGACTGACAAGATTTTCCTTTGAGAAAACCATGGTGACTGTGGATTATTTTATTATGTGCCTCCAAGTACTTCAAAACCACAGCCTTAACAATTAACTCCAACACCTTTCCAACCACTGAGGTCAGACTAACTGGGTATAATTCCCTTTCTTCTGCCTCTTTCCATTCTTAAAGAGTGGAGTGACATTTCCAGCACACACAGGTAAAGGAAAATGAAATACTAGTTACTCCAGATCTGATGCAGAACAAAAAAATGCAAGAAGATAAAGAATACAATAATAGCAAAAAATATATAAATGCATAAGATAGTTTATATCTTATTCGTAAGTTGATTGTATGTCCATAAACTGACGCTAGGCACAGGAGTGCTTCAGGTGACTCTGACAGGTAGTGGTGGTTGGGGATGTGGAGTGGTGGATTAGTGGAAAGAGGTTTTGATCAGCCTTATAGCTTGGGGAAAGTAACTGTTTTTGAGTGTGGTGGTACTGGCAGGGATGCTATGTAGCCTCCTCACTGATGGTAGTGGAACAACAGATCTTACTTGCCCTCTTCTGGCACCTTTCTGTATATATGTCTTTGACGGCAAGTATGCTGGTGCCAGTTATGCATTGCGCAGTTTTGACTACCCGTTGTAGAACCTTCCTGTCCACTGTAGTGCAATTTCCGTATCATGAAGAGATGCAGCTTGTTAGGATACTCTCTACTGAGCATCTGTAGAATGTCATGCGTATAGATGTGCACAGTCCAGGCAGGCACATGATTGTGAGGGAAATGGGAGAATATGGACATTGCATTAGCAGAAGGGCTTAGTTCAGTGGCCATTTGATTACTAATTTAATTTGGATTAGCACCACATTATGGGACAAATGACCTTTTCTGGTGCTGTACTGTCCCATGTTATTTGTAACATTCCCCCACCCTTCTTATTCTGGCTTCTTCCCTCTTCCTTTCCAATTCTGATGAAGGGTCTCAGCCCGAAACCTTGACTATTTATTCCTCTCTATAGATGCTGCCTGATTTGCTGAATTTCTCCAGCATTTTGTGTGTGTTGCTTTGGGCTTCCATTATTTGAAGAATCTCCTGTGTTTATAAGAAGAATTGGTCTAATTTTGGTAAGCATATTAATGCATAGTTATCAGCTGATACAAGGATTAGTACAATAATACCTTGAAAACATTGGTTCTCCAATGAGGAAGTGCTGGAAAGTCTAGGCTGGTATCTGCTGGCATTTTTGACAGGGTGGATATGGAGAAGGTGCTTGTAACAAAACAACAAAGGGCCACTGTTGAAATTGTCCATTTAAGACTAAGGTTTTTTTTCCTTCTCTCAGAGGGCCATGAATCTTTCAAACTCTCTTCTACAAAAGGTGGTGGAAGTCAAGTTTTTTCTTATATTAAAGCAATAACAATGGATATTTGACAATTTGGAAGATATTAGAGATAGATAAGGATGAAGTTATTGTCAGATTTGCCACCATTTTACCTAAAGTTGGAACAAGCTGGTGAGGGCAAGGAGCCTTCTTCTGTTCCTAACTCAAATCTTCATCAATATAATGTCTTTAGAGATATTTACTTGTCTATGCAATGAGCTGTTAAAGGAATGATAACATCATAGCAGGCAGCTCAATTCATTATTAGAGGATAAATTGTAATTGGATCAGGCTGTGTTCAATCCATTCTCCATGAGAACAATTAAATGCAATTGATATTTGAAATCGAATAAAATCATTTTTTTAATTTTAATTAAATTTAGATTAAGTAAATTTAGAACACAATATAGCATTGCTAATTGATTAAAACATAAATATAAAGCGAAATAAAGAAAAATAAGCAGGGGATCCTGCTAAAGTTAACTTTTTTTCTAAAGGTCAGTAAACAAATTTGAATGATTGAAGCCAAACTAGGTAACTGGCATAAAGCTTCAGCAGCAGATATGAAGTTTCCTTCAGTTCAGATGTTCACAGAACGCCCCTCTTCTCCGGGGTCGAGAGACCAGAAGTGTACCCTCCAGTGCACAGGCATAGAAGGCCGTAATGCAGCGTTGATGGTTATCTACAGAATTGCAGTTTATTACATTGTACTGTATACTGTGATCACGGAGGTGACAATTGTACCTTTGACCTGTCTTCACCTTTCACTAATAATATATTTCAGCAGAGCTACTCCATTAAAATATATGTGGGGGAATTCACTGGAAGATCATTAATAGGAAAAATTAAGGCTGACTTTTGAACTCTTTGCATCCAGTATTTCAGATAGGCAATTAAGTATCTGTGAAAAGGAATGAACTATAACTATGCCCATCAATTAATATCTTCACCACAAGCAGTGTATTTGGAAAAATAGATCTACTTACAAATACTGATTAAAGACCACAAATCTAATTTTCCCACTAAATAGCTTGCTACATTGGAGAAGATAAGGGCCAGCTTGTGTATATCCCCAAAACCATGTTTAATGCAGGGAAATAATGATGTGTAAATAAGATGTCATTCTGAAAGCAACATAACCTTATATCTGGATGTGATACCTTTTTCTTGACCTTGGAAAGTGAATTAAATTTCTTTCTCAGCTCTAAAACAGCTTCATTCTATTCCCCTTGATTTGATTAATGCTTTCACAGCAAGTCAGTTAAATATTTTTCTTTATTTTATAATGTACTTTTTACACTTACTATTCATTTTGATTTACATAACTGAATCAGTGACCCTGCAGTTACATCTCATCATCTTCCTGTTCCCAATTCTGATAGGTCCCAGCTCTGTATAGAGCCAGCTGTCGTGATCCTGCCAAGACACCTGTGCTCCTGCCAACCATACTCTTCAGTTCTTTTGCTAACCATTCCAAACATCTCCTCAAGATTGCATTAATAATTATTCAGCAAAATTCTGAGAAGATAGACAAGTTGTAAAACCTGGATATATGAGCTACTGAGTCAAGCTGGTAACTGGGCACACTGGATTCAGATGATCAAGGTCAGATGAAAGGACACTGGGTTTTTGCGAGATAAGATGAAATTTGTCTAATCTTTATCTAAGTTGATAGAAAACTGTTCCTTAAAACCATGGGAAGGCTTTCATCAAATAATTAAAAGTCATATTTTCATTTCTTGACATTATTCAGATTTAATATTAGCGGCATTCAGTAAAGTTCAGTGTTGGCACAGTAGGAGTACTCTCACCTTTGAGTCAGGAGGTTGTAGACACTAGCCCTACTCCAGAGGCATGCACATTTAATCTTAAATGACTTTTCAAGGTTGTTCACTCTCTGAAGAACCAAATTCACTCTTGTTCTTAATAATTAACTCTTGCTTAGAAATTATCCTTAGTTATTTGTCCCTTTCTAGATTTTACATTAAAATCTCCTGATCTTTCATTTCCCAGTACCTCCTAATGCTACTGAATTATGCAGTTACAGACATTTGAACTAAATGCTCCTTCACCACCACACTCTGCACCATTAACTAACCTTCACAATCTATACAAAAACCTTCAATGTGGACTTGACCCAACTTGTCAATTATTCATTTCCCATCATTGATGTTGCCTGACCTGCTGTCTCTTTATGTGTTGGTCCATATTCCTGCATCTCTGGTATCTTTTGTCTCCAATACAGAAATACTGAAGGGATTTTGAATAAATGACAAAAGAACATAATTCCTTCCTCCATTATGAAATAATTTTATCTAAAGTTGACAGGTTGCAGCATTTGTAAGGTGACAGCTGGCAACAGGGTGCACAGAACACCAAAGCTATTTATCGGAAAATCCTACAAAAGGTAGTAAATTTAGCCCAGTACCTCTCGAGTCAAGCCCTCCCAACCCTTGAGCCCATCTACATGAAACGCTATCGTACTAAAGCAGCATCCATTTTCGAATATCCTCACCACCCTTTTCTCATTACTGCCATCAGGTAGAAGGTACAAGAGCCTCAGGACTCACACCACCTGTTTTAAGAACAGTTACTACGCTCAACTGTCAGGCTCTGAAACAAAAGAGGATAAGTACACTCATCTATTGGGTGACAGATTGATCTCATTTTAAGGACTCTTTATCTTGTTATTTCTGCTCTCGTTACTTATTGCTATTTATTTATACTTGCATCTTCAGTGTTTGTTGTCTTCTATGCTCTACTTGATCTTTCATTGATCCTTCTATAGTTACTATTCTATAGATTTGCTCAATATGCCCGCAAGAAAAAGAATCTCAGTGTTGTATGTGGTGACGTATATCTACCTCGATAATAAATTTACTCTGAACTCTGAACTTTGAACTTTTTTACTTTCTGCACTTATGCCATGATATGAATGATGCATAGACTCACAACAATCTTGGGGTAAATCTGCTGTCAATTCCATGGATCATGATTTTAAGTAAATTATGGGACCACAGTTTGTGTCTGTACTGTCTTTGTGACTGGGAGATCTTTTAAGGTGTGACCTTGCTTATCATAAGCAACTATAATTTACCTTTCCCATTGATCTCACACCCATACCTTCACTGGCCTTCACTCATACCTGATTGATGAAGGAGGGCTAAGCTCCTTCTTCCCCGCTCTTCTGTCTTTTATTTGTGCCTGAAAGTTAATATAAATTTTGATATATCACAGTCATAATTTCAGAATACAAACCTTAAAAACTTTTAGAAGCTGTTCTCTGTGCAAATTAAATTGATCCTGTTTTGACATGAAATGCCATGTGTCAAAGAAGAAGTCCTACGTGTTACCATATCTAAAAGTTTCTGAGCACAGGAAATCTTACTTCTAAGGTAAAGCCCTGCTTGCCATAAAGAAACGTAATTGCAGCCTTCCCTTTCATCTAATGCCCTTCTTTACTTGGTAGAATTTCTATATAGTTCTGAACATAGCACTGAGGCATACAGGATTTACTGTAAGTTTTTGTCTGTATTGTGAACATTATAACAGTGATAGTAGAGGTGGGTGGAGAAAAAAATGACAAGACTAGATCACAATTCTGCCCCTTTTCTTCCATCTCTCCTTCTCTGTTATTTTATGCTCACAAATTGTACATTTACAGAACTCCGGTTCTCTCAGAGAAGGCCAGTTTATTAAATTTCTGGTCAAGTCCTGGGCTTATGGACCACAAAATTATTCCTGTACAGCTACTCAGTCCTATTGCATTAGATACAATTAGCTACCCTTCCTACAAACATTGTCACATGGGCCTCATTGGTATTTATTTTAAGGCTAACCCAAAAAAAAATCAAAAAAAACTTTTTGCATCCTTCAACAGGACCAAATCTCAGAAGCATTCTGCCTGCAAGGGAGGACAAATTTCTACTCTCTTATCTCCGGAGCAAAGCCTCTCTTGAGAGTCAGTGATTAAATGTATACTAGAGCATTATGTCAGTAATGCTCTTGTGAACAGAAAATCTTTTTGATTGCTGTAATAAATAGTAGGAACTAAAAGGGAAATATATAATGGCTTCTCTCTGTTTCACAATGCGGCATCACATAAGATCTATGTCAGGAAAGCAATCTATTACCCAACATCATTTTTATTCCAGTTTCTCATAGAAGCACACAGGTGTTCTACATTTCATGTTTTAAGTAAGTTTGCCTTTTATGATAAAATGCAGGTTCAATTTCCTTAAATGCTTCCTGTTTTGTGAGAAAATAGTCAATTTAAGATCGGATCAGTGTCAAGAATGGTAGCTGCAATATTAGCTATGAACTTTTAATGGTTTAATATGCCACCGTGAAGTACTAGATAAAGAGTTAACCTATTTAAGGTATATGAAAAATTATTTTTAAACAATCATTTAACATATTAAGTGAGAGTACACTAATATTGTCAATATTAGTTGCTAGGCTGCATCACTAAGAAAAAGTTTAAAGTTCCTTAACACTACAGTAATGTGACAATAATGTGATTCTATGCTTAATGCATAAAATTTGGCTTTCATTTTGATCCTGCAATATAAAGAAATATCTTTAAGAAGTATTCTTATTCTTGGAACATAGTTTGCATCAATCATAGGTAGTGTTCATACACACACAGTCAGTTAACATGTTTGGCTCTGAACCAGTTATTACCATATAGTATATTCCTAACCATATTACTGATGGTAATGCTCACACTGCCTAAAAATAAGCGTTATACAGTGCCTATTAAAAGTATTCACTCCCCCTTGGAAGTTTTTGTGTTTTACTGTTTTCCACCATTGAATCACAGTGGATTTACAAAGTAATTTGGCTTTTATTTGACACTGATCAGCAGAAAAAGATTCTTTCATGTCAAAGTGAAAACAGATCTCTACAGAGTGATCTAAATTAATTACAAATATAAAACACAAAATAATTGTTTGCATAACTTTTTACCCCCTTTATTATGACACACCAAATTAGCGTCGGTGCAGCCAACTGGTTTTAGAAGTCACATAGTTATTTAAATGAAAATCACAGTGTGCAGTCAAGGTGTTTCAATTGATTGTAGTAAAAACACACCTATATCTGGAAGGTCCAACTGTTGGTGAGTCAGTAGCCTGGCAAAAGAACACAAGCAACTTCACAAAAAAGTTATTGAAAAGCATAAGTCAGGAGATGGATACAAGAAAATTTCCAAGTCACTGAATATTCCTTGGAGTACATTTAAGTCATTCATTAAGCAATGGAAAGAATACGGCACAGATTTAACTCTACCTAGAGCAGGCCGTCCTAAAAAACTGAGTAACCATATATTTCACCAGTTGCAGCTTTATGGGGAATTGGCAAAGAGAAAGTCACTGTTGAAGAAAACACGCATGAAATCTTGGCTTGGATTTGCCAGAAGGCACGTGGCAGTCTCTGAAGTCAGCTGGAAGAAGGTTTTATGGTCTAATGAAACCAAAATTGAGCATTTTGGTCATCAGACTAAACATTATGTTTTGTGTAAGCCAAACACTGCCCATCATCAAAAACACACCATCCCTACTGTGAAGCATGGTGGTAGCTGCATCATGCTGTTGGGATGCTTCCCTGCAGCAAGCCCTGGAAGACTTGTGAAGATAGAGGGTAAAATGAGTGCAGCAAAATACAAGGAAATCCTGGAGAAAAACCTGATGCAGTCTGTAAGAGAACTGCGATTTGGGAGAAGGTTTGTTTTCCAGCAAGCCAATGACCCCTGAGCATAAACACAGGAATGGCTAAAAACAACAAAGTTAATGTCCTGGAGTGGCCAAGTCAGAGTCCAGACCTCAATCCAGTTGGGAGTTTGTGGCTGGACTTGAAAAGGGCTGTTCACTCACAATCCCCATCCAATCTGATAGAGCTTGAGCAGTTTTGTAAAGAAGAATAGGGGGAAATTGCAGTGTCCAGATATGTGAAGGTGATAGAGACCTATCTACACAGACTCAAGGCTGTAATTGCTGCCAAAGATGCATCTACTAAATACTGGCTTGAAGGGCGTGAGTAATTATGCAATCAGTTATTTTGTGTTCAATAATTGGAATAAATGTAGACCAATTTTTAGAAATTTCTTTTCACTTTGACACAGAAGAGTCTTTTTCTGTTGATCAGTGTCAAAAAAGCCAAATTAAACCCATTGTGATTCAATGTTGTTAAACAGAACTTCCAAGGGGAGAGATACTTTTTATAGGCACTGTATGTGCAGAAATCTTTTCAGATGTCAGGATTGCTTTTGCTGGATATACAGTATATATGGTTTACTATGATATGGTTTATTCTTATTCACATCTTACAAGATTAACTGTTTGGCTGCATGTATACATAATTTTCTGTTCAGGGAAGAATCTATATTCTCTTTCATTTTCTGTATGTGTTGCTGTGATAAAGTAAATTAATAGAGATCTTTGAATCCTGTATCCTTTCTCATTTACACCCAACTCAAACAGGCAGTATTGATTTTAATTTATTTTGAATCTAGAAATTCTGGGAACCAAAATTTATGTTAAATGAAATGCCAACATGTAAGTTATAACTAGGAAAGTGAATAGCAGAATACTTCAATTGATATCTGATGTCAAAAACAATTCCGTTTGGAAATCAATTGAAGTGATCTTAAGAAAATAGATTCCTGATTCTAACTGATATTTTTTGTTCTTAACTTTTCTACTGTTTAATAATATTCATCTTCCTCCTGTTTCATGTTTATTTATCATTAAGTTATTGACAATCAGTGGGTTTTATTGTCAAGAACAAGATCTATTGCCTGCACCTGGTTGCCCATGGGAGGATGATGAGAAGGACTGATACTGTCCATATCAGGAAGGTGTATGATTGCCATAGTATGCTGGAGCTGGCAGTGTCCCCATGCCAGTAGAAGCCATTATCCTTTTAAAGCTTGGTAGGAACTGCTGCAGAAACAAATGGAGAGTTGCTGCAGTGTATCTTGGAAGGAGAGAATGTAAAGGATTGCATCTGGGACTTTATACAATTGGTTAACTGTGAGTTTCTTGAGTGGTGCTGAAGCTGCAACTGTTCTAGCATTTTATTACATTCCTGTCCTGCCCTTACAGAAAGTGGCCTGATTTTATGGAGGTAGAGGTGAATGGTTCACTTCGGAGTGTGTGACCACTGGTTTGCTTCAGTAGGCAAAACATTTAAGTAGCTATTTAAGCTTCAAATCAAGATTTCACCAATGTATAAACAGAGGCAATCTAGGTGATGATAATGCAATTGCATGTTAGGGAGAGATGATTACTCTCTCTCCTGCTGGAGACAGCCTTTGTCTGCTTTTGTATGTCACGTACCTGGGCATGTTCAAATTTTGTTTTGTTCACCTGTAAGCAGACATGGACTTTTAGGGAGGAGTTGTGAATGGGATTGAACATGTTGGCAGGAATGGCATTAATAAAGCTATTGAGTTTGGTTGAACCAAGGCCACAGCTCTGAGCAACTCCTGCCATGAAATGGTGGGGATGGGACATTACCCTAGATACCAGTGAATAGCAATCCCCCAGTAAAGGTGTTGAGATTGGTTGGACCAAGGCCATGGTTCTGAGGAATTCCTGCCGTGATATCCTGGGGATGGGATATTACCCTAGATAGTCAGTGAATAGCAAACCCCCAGTTCCCAATTCACTTCAATTTTCACTTCAACTCCTTTCTACCATATAGTCAAATATCGTTCGATATTAAGAAGCTCAATGTTATCCAGTTATAAGCAGGCTTCTTTGAGACTCTGGAATTATTGGACCATATTGTGAGGTAGCAGCTAGTGGTGTGGTGTTCTAAAATAGGTTGGTTGGAAGTGTAGCTATTACTGGAACAAATGACAATACAGTACAAGCCCTTCAGCCCATGATTTTGTACCAACTGCTTAACCTACTCCATGATCAATCTAACCCTTCCTTCCTACGTAACCCATAAACCACAATTTTTTTTCATTCATGTGCCTATCTGGAAGTCTCTTAAATATCCCTAACATATCAGCCTCAACTACCAGCCTGGCAGTGCATTTCCACTCAATGTAATAAACCGACCTGTAATGTATCCCTTTACTCTCAAAAGGATGCCCTCTGATATTATCCAGAAATAATGCCAGAGGAAAAAGGCATTAGCTGTCCACTGTATCTACACTTTGTAGAATATTATACACTTTTATCAAGGCATCTCTCACCTCGTTTGCTCTAAAGAGAGAAGCCCTAGCTCACTCAGTCATTCTTCATAAGACTTGCTTTCTAATCCGGGCAGCACCCTGGTAAAGCTCCTTTGCACATTCTCTAATGCTTCCATATCTTCCCTATGAGGGAAGCAGAGCTGAACACAATACTCTAAGAGTGGTTTAACCAGAGTTTTACAGAACTGAAACATTACTGCATCCCTCTTTAACTCAACACCCCCCCCCCCCCACCACAAATAATGAAGGCCAACACATCATACACCTTTATTTGAAAAAAACTATCAGCTTGTACTGCAACTTTATGGGATCTACAGACAGGGACCCAAGATCCCTCTGTTCCTCCACACTGCCATGAATCCTGCCATTAAACCTGTATTCTGCCTTCAGATTTGACCTTCTAAAATGAAGCACTTCGCTCTGTAACATGTTGAATGCCACGCACCATTTCTCAGCCCTGTTCTGCATCTTGTCAATGACCTGTGTTAACCTAAGACAACCTTCTTAACTATCCCTGATGCTACCAACCTTCATGTCATCTGCAAACTTACTAACTCACCCTTCCAGTTCCTCATCCAAGTCATTTATAAAAATTGCAAAGAGGAAGGGTCCCAGAACAGATCGTTGTGGAGCATGGTCCATGCAGAATACACTGTGCATTATATGTTACCCTCTGCATTCTAGCCAATTTTGAATCCATGCTACCAAGTTTTGTTAGGTTATGCTTTCCGGATGAGCCTTCCATGGAGAACCTTGTCAAATACCTTAGTAAAATCCACATAGACCACATCCACCACTGTGTTTGTCAGGTTATTTTAACACTTCCTCAAAAAAAGTCAATCAGGTTTGTTCCTCAAAGCCATACTGACTATCCCTAATAAGATTGTCTCACCAAATGCTCATAAACCATATCCTTAAAAATCCTCTCCATTGGTTTGTCAGCTGTGATACTATTCTTGGTTAGCAATGCCACTCCCCATTTTACCTCCTTCACTATCTCTTTTGAACCATCTAAACCCCAGAACCTCCTGCAGCTATCCTGAATTTGCAACAGCCAAGTCTCAATAATGGTCACAACATTATATTTCCATGTTTTCCCTCTTAAGTTCATCACTCTTGTTCTTAATACTTCTTGCATTAAAGAAAAAGCATTTCAACCCATCCAACTGACTGAATTCATGCCCAGTCTACTGGGTATTCTTCATTAGTCTCTCTGCAAATTGCCTCAACTTTTACATCAACTGCCTTGTTATTTAACTTACCACTTTGGTTCCCATCCCCTGCCAACTCAGTTTAAATTTTTCCAAAATCTATTCCTTTTGTACAGTTTGCACCTTTCCTAGAAAGGATCCCAATGACCTACAAATCTGAATCCCCGCCCTTTGCACCAACTCCTCAGCCACACAGTCATCTGCCATATCACCCCATTCTTACCTCACTGGCATGTGGCATAGGCACCAATTCAGAGATTGCTACCTGATTTTTGATTTCCTTTCTAACTCCCTATATTTCCTCTTCAAGACCTCATCCCTCTTCCTAGCTATATTTTTGCTCCTAATGTGACCATGAATTCTGCTGTTTACCTCCTTCCTTAGAACGCTGTGGACTCAATCCAAGATGCCTTAAAACCTGTTCCCTCGGAGGTAACAAATCATTGAGAGTGATCTACAGAATCTCCTGTCCGTCTCCCTCCCAATGGATCCCCTGTCACCACCACTCTTCTCTTCTACCCCATCCCTTCTGAGCAACAGATCCAGTCCTAGTGCCAGAGATCCCGTTGCTGCAGCTTTTCCCTGGTGGAACATCCCACCCAAAGCATTATACCTGTTATTGAGGAGAACAGCCACAAACATTCCCAGCACGATAATGCTTATTTCTTTTCTCTCTCCTGACAGTCACCCAGTGAACTGCCTCCTGCAACTTGGGTGTGACTGCTTCCCTGGTAACTCTTATCTGTAAACCCCCTCAGTCTCCCGAATGATCTAAAGGTCATCCAGTTCCCTAGCATAGTCTGTAAGGAGCTACAGTCAGATGCACTTCTCACAAGTGTTGCCATCAGGGACAACGAGGCTCCCCATATCCTGCAAGAGGAGCATACCTCTGCCTTGGCTGTCATTCCCACTGCTCTACCTGTGCAATAATAAAGAATGAAAAGCCTTGATGGAACCTCACTTTAGCCTCCACCTCTTGAGCCAAAGCCTACGAACCGACACCCCATCCCCACTCTATCACTGTTCACTCACACAATAGCTACTCTTTCTTCTCCTTGTAAGGTTTAATGGTACTGTAGTTGGCACAACTGCATGAGGTGCATTACTGCCATCTACTGAGTTGGAATGTAGAGCAAAGAGACAGGATGTCTATATCAATTATCAACTAACAATTTGTAGCTGTGCTTCTTTTATTATTCTTCTTTCTTTTTCAATCTTTTTATTATTATTATTAATATCAACATAATAAGATTGATACATAGATGATGGGATTACAAACATACAGATTTCAACTGAACATGAAAGAATACATAAGCAATAGTTACAATATAAATGAGTCTTCCAAAATCATGGACGATACAAGTAACATATAAACAAGGCAAACCTAGGTATATCATAATATATATTAAAAAAAAACAGAATAGAGAAAAAGAAAAAAAAATTATGCAAGAAAAACTAATCTAACAATCTAATAACTAATAAGGAAAAAAACGAAAAAAGAAAAAAGGGAAAAAGAAAAATGAAAAAAGGGCTGTTTATAATATCTAACAAAAATACAAAATCATCAGTGTCGTCAACTCCGATCCTCTCAACATATGTAAAATCAAAACTGGAAAAACAAATAGGCTTGGAACAGGGTCACATTACATCATATAAAAATATTGAATAAACGGTCTCCATATCTTTTCAAATTTAATAGAAGTATCAAATACAACAGTACTAATTTTTTCTAAATTTAGACATAACATAGTTTGAGAAAACCAATGAGAAATGGTAGGAGAATTAATTTCTTTCCAATTCAACAAAATAGATCTTCTAGCCATTAATGTAAGAAATGCAATCATTCGACAAGCAGAAGAGGATAAATGGACTGAGTCCATCATTGGTAAACCAAAAATTACAGTAATAGGATGAGGTTGTAAATCAATGTTCAATACCATGGAAATAATATCAAAAATATCTTTCCAATATTTTTTCAAAAGCGGACAAGACCAGAACATATGAGTTAAAGACGCTATCTCAGAATGACATCTGTCACAAATAGGATTTATATAGGAATAAAAATGAGCCAATTTATCCTTGGACATATGAGCCCTATGCACAACCTTAAACTGTATTAGTGAATGTTTAGCACATACAGATGATGAATTAACTAATTGAAGAATTTTATCCCAATTCTCAATAGGGATAGTAAGGTTAAGTTCTCTGATAGGTCGGATTAATGCTATTAAGATGGTTATTTTACCCAAGTTTTTATATATATTTCAAGCAGTACCAATTTTTATTCCGAAATCTTTTTTTGCTAATGTTGATTCAAAAATTTCCTCATATATATGGCAGAATAAAAATCCTAGATTAGGTAAAAAAATATTTACAGAAGGCAAGGATGGAAGGTGGATTGGCATTGCCTAATTTTAGATTTTATTATTGGGCAGTCAATATCCGATATTTGATATGTTGGTTAAAGGATTGGGATTTATCTTTTAGCCCTCATTGGGTGAACCTGGAAATTAAATCTGTACAAGGGTTTTCATTGGGTTCTATGTTAGGGTCTTCTCTTCCCTTTGCTCTTTCTAAATTGCAGAAATGAATTGACAATCCGATAGTTAAACATACTTTATGTATATGGATTCAATTTCGGAAATTTTTTGGGTTGATTCAGTTTGTTTTAAATATTCCTATTGTATTCAATTACTTTTTTTATCCTTCTATTATAGACCAAGCTTATTCAGCCTGGAAGACTAAAGGATTACTACGATTTTCCGATTTATTTTTGGATAATTGTTTTATGTCTTTTGAACAATTATCTAATAAATATAATTTGCCTAGATTTCATTTTTTTAGATATTTACAGATTAGGAATTTCTTAAATACTGTACTTCCTACCTTTCCAAATCTTGTGTCTTCAGGTATTTTGGAGAATATGTTTGAACTAAATCCTTCTCAGAAAGGGCTAATATCAAAACTCTACAATATAATTATGAAGATACATTCAGAGCCCTTCTATAAGATTAAAAATGATTGGGAAAGAGATCTTTTATTATTCTTGAAAGTAACAGAGTCACAAAACTCAAATATTTATATGTCCTCTGTCTCTCGTTCGAAGTCTTGACTCGTGCTACCTGGAAAAAGAACAGGATCTTGAAACTTACCAGTAACGATGTTGGCAAGACCCATACTATATGTATTCAGCCTGTTCTTGATATTACTGTATTGAATTAATGTGGTTGAAAACTGGCATTTGTCACACTGGAGATCTCAGCTGAAGGCCAAGAATGATCAATAGCTTATTGAATAAAACTGCAAACACTTCAGCCCTGTCCTTTACATTCAATTACTAGCTTCAATTACTTTACATTTTATTTCTTATTAAACTTGAGTTTCACAGAACACAGTGGAGTGTACCCTTGCTGTGCAAGGTCTCTATGCTAATCCTTCTAACCAATACCATTGACAGATATATTGGTGAGAGTTTCCCTGCTGTTAGTTCTCTGGGATGACTTAAAAATCACAGCTCACTCAGAGATTATGTTTCACGCATGATTACATGTAAATCAGTAAATTGATAAATTAGTTTATTATTGTCACATTCAGTATACCGAGGTAGAGTGAAAAATGAATACCATTTTTTACAAATTTTACAACAGTGTACAATGAAATACGAGCAGTATACAAGTTAAGTTTTTCATTGCACCTTTTCATATATGAACATTATAAACAAATTTACATATAATCATTAACAGAGTTAACTTCTTTATTTTCAATTACAGCATGATAATAGGCTATTCTGAGCCAACGAACCCATCTTGCCCAATTACACCCATGTGACCAATTAACCTCCTAGCTCATACATCTTTGGAATCTGTGAGGAAACAGGATCATCTGGACTAAACCCAGTTGGTGGCGGGGAGAATATATAAACTCCGTACAGACAATGGTGGAATTTAACCCATGTTGCTCCCACAGTAATAGTATTATGCTAATTTCTACACTACCCTGTCCCTTCTAATTTTATTTTATCTTTTTTTTTCTATAATCCAAATACAATTCCATTTCCTGTTCTTTCTTTTTTATAGAAACATAGAAAAGCTACAGAACAAGACAGGCCATTCGGCCCACAAAGTTGTGCCGAACGTGTCCCTACCTTAGAAATTACTAGACTTACCCATAGCCCTCTATATTTCCAAGCTCCATGTACCTATCCAAAAGTCTCTTAAAAGACCCTATCGTATCCGCCTCCACCACGGTTACTGGCAGTCCATTCCACGCACTCACCACTCTTTGCATAAAAAAACTTACCCCTGACATCTCCTCTGTACCTACTCCCCAGCACCTTAAACCTGTGTCCTGTTGTGGTAACCATTTCATCCCTGGGAAAAAGCTTCTGACTATCCACATGATCAATGCCTCTCATCATCTTACACACCTCTATCAGGTCACCTCTCATCCTCCGTCACTCCAAGGAGAAAAGGCCGAGTTCACTCAACCTGTTTTCATTAGGCATGCTCCCCAAACCAGGCAACATCCTTGTATATCTCCTCTGCACCCTTTCTATGGCTTCCACATCCTTCCTGTACTGAGGCGACTAGAACTGAGCATAGTACTCCAAGTGGGGTCTGACCAGGGTCCTATATAGCTTTAACATTACCTCCTGGCTCCTAAATTCAATTCTATGATTGATGAAGGCCAATACACCATAGGCCTTCTTAACCACAGAGTCAACCTGCACAGCTGCTTTGAGTGTCCTATGGACTCGGACCCCAAGATCCCTCTGATCCTCCACACTGCCAAGAGTCTTACCATTAATACTATATTCTGCCATCATATTTGACCTACCAAAATGAACCACCTCACACGTCTCCGGGTTGAACTCCACCTTCCAGATCTCAGCCCAGTTTTGCATCCTATCAATGTCCTGCTGTAATCTTTGACAGACCTCCACATTATCCACAACACTCCCAACATTTGCGTCATCAGAAAACTTACTAACCCATCCCTCCACTTCCTCATCTGGGTCATTTATAAAAATCACGAAGAGTAGTGGTCCCAGAACAGATCCCTGAGGCACATTACTGGTCACCGGCCTCCATGCAGAATATGACCCCTCTACAACCACCCTTTGCCTTCTGTGGGCAAGCCAGTTCTGCATCCACAAAGCAATATCCCCTTGTTCCCCATGCCTCCTTACTTTCTCAATAAGACTTCGATGGGGTACCTTATCAAATGCCTTGCTGAAATCCATATACACTACATAAACTGCTCTTCCTTCATCAATGTGTTTAGTCACATCCTCAAAAAATTCAATCAGGCTCATAAGGCATGACCTGCCTTTGACAAAGTCATGCTGACTATTCCTAATCATATTATACCTCTCCAAATGTTCATAAATCCTGCCTCTCAGGATCTTCTCCATCAACTTGCCAACCACTGAAGTAAGACTCATTGGTCTATAACTTCCTGGGCTATCTCAACTCCCTTTCTTGAATGAAGGAACAACATCTGCACCCCTCCAATCCTCCAGAACCTCTCCCATCCTCATTGATGATGCAAAGATCATCACCAGAGGCTCAGCAATCTTCTCCCTCGCCTTCCACAGTAGGGGTACATCTGGGGTACATCTCATCCGGTCCTGGTGACTTATCCAACTTGATGCTTTCCAAAAGCTCCAGCACATACTCTATCTCATCTATATTGTCCTTCTTGACATATCCTTGTACTATCAAATCTAATTTAATTGTCATTCAAGCCATACTTGGATACAGCCAAACAAGACAGCATTCCTCTGGTGCCAAGGTGCAAAAACATCCACATGCATTCAAAATAGCAAGTAAGGAAAAAAGAAGAACATAGTTACATAATTACATAATACAAGGATTTTCAATATTCCTGGATTTTAGTGCTTTAAAAGGGATGGGGGGAAGGGGAGGAGGGGTGGCATTACTGGTCAGGGTACTGTTACAGTTACAGAAAGGGTGGGTAATGTAGCAGGATCCTCTTTTGAGTCAGTATGGGTAGGTCAGGAACAGGAAGGGAGCAGTTACTCTACTGGGAGTATTCTATAGGCCCCCTGGTAGCAGCAGAGATACCAAGGAACAGATTGGGAGGCAGATTTTGGAAAGGTGCAAAAATAACATGTTTGTTATCATGAGTGACTTTAACTTCCCAAATATTGATTGGCACCTGATTAGTTCCAATGGTTTAGACGGGGCAGAGTTTGTCAAGTGTGTCCAGGATGGATTCCTGTCACAGTTTGTTGACAGGCCGACTAGGGGGAATGCCATACTAGATCTAGTATTAGGTAACGAACCGGGTCAGGTCACAGATCTCTCAGTGAGTGAGCATCTGGGGGACAGTGACCACCACTCCCTGGCCTTTAGCATTATCATGGAAAAGGATAGAACCAGAGCGGACAAGAAAATATTTAATTGGGGAAGGGCAAATTATGAGGCTATAAGACTAGAACTTGCGGGTGTGAATTGGGATGATGTTTTTGCAGGGAAATGTACTATGGACATGTGGTCGATGTTTAGGGATCTCTTGCAGGATGTTAGGGATAAATTTGTCCTGGTGAGGAAGATAAAGAATGGTAAGGTGAAGGAACCATAGGTGACAACTGAGGTGGAGAATCTAGTCAGATGGAAGAATGCAGCATACATGAGGTTTAGGAAGCAAGGATCAGATGAGTCTATTGAGGAATATAGGGTAGCAAGAAAGGAGGTTAAGAAGGGGCTGAGAATATCAAGAAGGGGGCATGAGAAGGCCTTGGCGAGTAGGGTAAACGAAAACCCCAAGGCATTCTTCAATTATGTGTAGAACAAAAGGTTGACATGAGTGAAGATAGGACCGATTAGAGATAAAGGTGGGAAGATGTGCCTGGAGGCTGTGGAAATGAGCGAGGTCCTCAATGAATACTTACATTCAGTATTCATCAATGAGAGGGAACTTGATGACGATGAGGACAATATGAGTGAGGTTGATGTTCTGGAGCATGTTGATATTAAGGGAGAGGAGGTTTTGGAGTTGTTAAAATACACTAGGACCAATAAGTCCCTGGGGCCTGACGGAATATTCCCCAGGCTGCTCCACGAGGCGAGGGAAGAGATTGCTGAGCATCTGGCTAGGATCTTTATGTCCTTGTTGTCCACGGGAATGGTACCGGAGGATTGGAGGAAGGCGAATGTTGTCCCCTTGTTCAAAAAGGGTAGTGGGGATAGTCCGGGTAATTATGGACCAATGAGCCTTACGTCTGTGGTGGGAAAGCTTTTGGAAAAGATTCTTAGAGATAGGATCTATGGGCATTTAGAGAATCATGGTCTGATCAGGGACAGTCAGCATGGCTTTGTGAAGGGCAGATCATGTCTAACAAGCCTGATAGAGTTCTTTGAGGAGGTGACAAGGCACATAGATTAGGGCAGTGCAGTGGATGTGATCTACGTGGATTTGAGTAAGGCATTTGACAAGGTACCACATGGTAGGCTTATTCAGAAAGTCAGAAGACATGGGATCCAGGGGAGTTTGGCAAGGTGGATTCAGAATTGGCTTGCCTGCAGAAAGCAGAGAGTCATGGTGGAGGGAATACATTCAGATTGGAGGTTTGTGACTAGTGGTGTCCCACAAGGATCTGTTCTGGTACCTCTACTTTTCATGATTTTTATTAACGACCTGGATGTGGGGGTAGAGGGTGGGTTGGCAAGTTTGCAGACGACACAAAGGTTGGTGGTGTTGTGGATAGTGTTGAGGATGGAGAATGGCAGATGGAGTTCAACCCAGAGAAGTGTGAGATGGTACACTTTGGAAGGACAAACTCCAAGGCAGAGTACAAAGTAAATGGCAGTATATGATGTTGTTGGGATAACGGAGACATGCAGGGAGATCAGACCTGGGAAATGAATGTACAAGGGTATACGTGCTATCGTAGGGACAGAAATGTGGGCAGAGGGGGTGGGGTGGCCCTGTTGGTGAGGAATGAGATTCAGTCCTTTGCAAGGAGGGACATAGGGTCAGGAGAAGTAGAGTCTGTGTGGATAGAACTGAGGAACAGTAAGGGCAAAAGGACCCAAACGGGTGTTGTCTACAGGCCACCAAACAGTAGCATGGATATTGGGTGCAAGTTGAATAGGGAGTTAACATTGGGATGTGGCAAAGGTAATGTTGCAGTAGTTATGGGGGATTTCAACATGCAGGTGAACTGGGAGAATCAGGTTGGTGCTGGACCACAGGATAGGGAGTTTGTAGAGTGCCTATGGGATGCATTCTTGGAACAGCTTGTACGAGAGCCGACCAGGGACAAGACTATTCTGGATTTAGTGTACCTTGATTTTCAGAAGGCATTTGATAAGGTCCCACATAGGAGATTGGTGGGTAAAATCAAAGCTCAGGGCATCGGGGGGACATTGACATGGATAGAAAACTGGTTGGCAGATAGAAAGCAAAGGGTAGAGGTGAGTGGGTGTTTCTCGGAATGGCAGGTGGTGACTAGTGGGGTGCCACAGGATTCGGTATTGGGACCACAGCTGTTTACCATTTACGTCAACGATTTAGATGAAGGCTTTGAGAATAACATCAGCAAATTTGCTGATGATACTAAGCTGGGTGGCAGTGTGACATGTGATGAGGATGTTAGGAGAATTCAGGGTGACTTGGATAGGCTGGGTGAGTGGGCAGATACTTGGCAGATGAAGTTTAATGTGAATAAGTGTGAGGTTATCCACTTTTGGAGTAAGAACAGGAAGGCAGATTATTATCTGAACGGTGTAGAGTTAGGTAAGGGAGTAATACAAAGAGATCTAGGAGTCCTTGTTCATCAGTCACTGAAGGTGAATGAGCAAGTGCAGCAGGCAGTGAAGAAGGCTAATGGAATGTTGGCCTTTATTACAAAGGGAATTGAATACAAGAGCAAGGAAATCCTTTTGCATTTGTACAGGGCCCTGGTGAGACCACACCTGGAGTAATGTGTACAGTTTTGGTCTCCAGGGTTAAGGAAGGACATCCTGGCTGTAGAGGAAGTGCAGCGTAGATTCACGAGGTTAATTCCTAGGATGTCTGGACTGTCTTACGCAGAGAGGTTAGAGAGACTGGGCTTGTACACGCTGGAATTAAGGAGATTGAGAGGGGATCTGATTGAAACATATAAGATTATTAAGGGATTGGACAAGATAGAGGCAGGAAATATGTTCCAGATGTTGGGAGAGTCCAATACCAGAGGGCATGGTTTGAGAATAAGGGGTAGGTCATTTAGGACAGAGTTAAGGAAAAACTTCTTCTCCCAGAGAGTTGTGGGGGTCTGGAATGTACTGCCTCGGAAGGTAGTGGAGGCCAATTCTCTGGATGCTTTCAAGAAGGAGCTAGATAGGTATCTTATGGATAGGGGAATCAAGGGATATGGGGACAAGGCAGGAACCGGGTATTGATAGTAGATGATCAGCCATGATCTCAAAATGGCGGTGCAGGCTCGAAGGGCCAAATGGTCTACTTCTGCACCTATTGTCTATTGTCTATACTTGGTAGTGTGGAGGAGCAGAGGGATCTGGGGGTACATGTCCACAGATCCCTGAAAGTTGCCTCACAGGTAGATAGGGTAGTTAAGAAATCTTATGGAGTGTTAGCTTTCATAAGTCGAGGGACAGAATTTAAGAGTCACGGGATAACAATGCAGCTCTATAAAACTCTGGTTAGGCCACACTTGGAGCACTGTGTCCAGTTCTGGTTGCCTCACTATAGGAAGGATGTGGAAGCATTGGAAAGGGTACAGAGGAGATTTACCAGGATGCTGCCTGTTTTAGAGAGTATGCATTATGATCAGAGATCCAGGGAGCTAGGGCTTTACTCTTTGGAGAGAAGGAGGATGAGAGGAGACATGACAGAAGTATACAAGATATTAAGAGGAATGGATAGAGTGGACAGCCAGCACCTCTTCCCCAGGGCACCACTACTCAATACAAGAGGACATGGCTTTAAGGTAAGGGGTGGAAAGTTCAAGGGGGATATTAGAGGAAGGTTTTTTTACGTAGAGAGTGGTTGGTGCATTTAATGCACTGCCTGAGTCAGTGGTGGAGACAGATACACTAGTGAAAGTTAAGAGACTACTAGACAGGTATATGGAGGAATTTAAGGTGGAGGGTTATATGGGAGGCAGGGTTTAAGGGTTGGCACAACATTGTGGGCCAAAGGGTCTGTACTGTGCAGTATTGTTCTGTGTTCTATAAGAAAACACATTTTTAGACCAAAACCCAAAGCTTTAAGTCCCACCGTCTGGCAGTCTAGCCTGTAATTCCAGCAATTCAACACTGGAGGGCTGCACTGACCAGAGAGGCTACCCCCAACCAAGCCTGCATGCCACCCTGCAAGAAAGACTGAGGCTTGAGGCTTAGACCTCACTATGACTGAGGCAACCCTGCTACCTTGCCGCCTATCTCACCACCAAACAAGGGAAGCAGGCCTGTGGTAATCAATGTCCAACAAGGTCTTGCGATCACAAAAGAAACTTCCAAGACAGTCCCTAATGGTTTCATTACTTGCCACCTTCACACCAACACTGGTGCCTCCGAATAGCAGGCAGCAGCATGGTCTACACCCAGGTCAGTTCTTCAGAACACAATCTGGCTCCTCCTGTGGCCCAAAGGCCCAGTACAACTCTTTCAGTCCAACAGCTGAGCAGCCTTCTCTAAACCACAGGCCAGTTCTTACGACACCCTGGCCAGCTACTCTAAGCAATGAGCAGCTTACTAACACAGCAGACCTGCTATACACATAGACATTTGATTCAAGAATAGCCTTATTATGTATAAAAACACAGTTAACAAAGAAAAAAAGCACCTTTGTTTGGCCCCCGAGAGGTTGCACCACCATCTTACCAGAAGTAAACCCATAACAATGGATGTTGCTGAAAAGATTGATATCATCTCAGTTACTTCATTATGTGCAAGGGAACATTCCAATGGTTTGGTCTTGTTTGCATTGTGTTATTCAGCCTACTAAATCTTACTTGTTTTGACATGGCATGAATACTTGCTTAGCGGCAACATGCTCTATTATAGCTGTGCCAATAACTCAAGTGCCATAAAAAATATTTACCAGAATTATTTTCGAATCCTACAATTAATCAGTGTTTGGATAGCAGATGCAGGTAGTGTTAGGGAGTAGTCTAGAGTCGTATGAATATAGTAGATATTAATTAAACAAGAACAAGGCTTCATTTCTTTTTGTAAATGGAAAAAGTTCAGGAAATTTGTAATTAACCTTAGTTTATTAGTAAATTGCAAGCAGTAAGTTGAAGCTAAGGTGCAGACTGCTCCACAGACTAAGAGATTGTATATGCAAGAGCCAAATGTTTAGACAATGAGTTTGTGCTATTTGGCTTGCATCAAACCAGGCAACATGGACTAAGTTATTTGCTCCATTGTGACCTGAGGTTAAGCTACAAGACCAGACAGATGTTGTCACTTAGTATGGTCACAGGTATAGGCATTCAACAGATTTTGTGTACTTGTGTACTGAGACAGCCCTGATAACATTAATTTGGGGTTTCTGACTTTCTGCATCAAAAGGCTTTAGAATATTTGTTTTAAATAGTTACTCCCAAAGGTATTTGGGCCTTCAGAGGTGTTTTATCAATTACAATGTGCTTCCACTATGATCTCAAAGGAATCACTTATTAACCCAAAATATTGACATAAGCAATGTCATTGTAACAATTGAACTTGTTTTGAATTACTTACTGTTACCTTTGATCTTAAGGGTATAAAATGTGATGTATCTTTGGGTTTGTGAGCCTCTACTAAGAATGTATCTAGAATGATGCCTGCTTATTGTAATGAATAAAGGCTTTTATATCACCAGTTTCAGTGTCTCTCTGGTGACATCGATCACAGTAACAAGTAATAGGAAGGTTTGGAAGACCATTCAAACACATGCTTCTGAACCCATTTGCACCACTGGCTAACTCTCATTTGACCTAACTCTCTTCTGCTGATGCCAATCAGCTAACTATACATTGAACTGTGCTCAGTGGCTACTTTAGTAAGACAGGAGTGAAAGAGATATGTGGTCTTCGGGGGCTATAGTCCATCCATTTCAAGGTTTGATATGTTGTGCATTCAGGGAGTCTCTTCTACATTGTTTTAGCATGTGGTTATTTAAGTTACCAGTCTTAAACCAGTCTGGCCAATCTCCTCTGACCTTTTTCATTAACAAGGCATTTTTGCCCAAAGAACTGTTGCTTATTGGATATTTTTTTGTTTATCATACTATTCTCCGACTCTCTAGAGATAGTTGTGTGTGAAAATCCCAGGAAAGCAGCATTTTCTGAGATACTCAAACCACTCCATCTGGCACCATGGTCAAAGTCACTTTAATCATATTCCTTCCCCACGATGATGTTTGATCTAAACCACTGAACCTTTTGACCATGCCTGCTTGCTTTTATGTATTGGGCTGTTGCCACATGACTGGCTAATTAAATATTTAAATTAACAAAGAGACATACAAGTGTACTTAATAAATTGGCCACTAAGCGTATCTATTTTAAGGTACAGAATCCCAGAATATCTGTCTCTCTCTGTTGTAATACAGTGACGGAACAATGTGCCTTCAAAGCAATAGAGTATAGAATCATATGACAGAATCAATTATCCTTTATTAGATTCTATCTTGCATGAGTGAGATTTTGCAGTAAGGTTCAACTTTCACAACTGTTTCTTTGTATACTGTCGAACTTTCAGACACAAGACTCGAAACTGTACTTTGCATAAACCAGGTCAACAGTTACATAGATTGCATTCAGCAGCAAAATTCCACCTACCTTGATGGAACTTGAGAAAGGAATCGGCTGGCCTGCAGTTCACAAAGCAGACTGTAAAGGCTGTGACTAAGACCTGGGGGTTTTAGAGTAGGCAAAATTAGGCCACAGAGGGAGTTTATCGGTGGGGGGTGGGGTGGTTGTGTTGCTGGGAAGAGGATCCCATGGACAGTGCTCCAGAAGATGGCGTCAGACAAAAAGGGAATCGGAGGATCAGAGGTCGAGGGCAGGTGATCAGTTTGATCACACAGGAAATTGGAAGTCAGGATGAAGTCAGTTTAACAGTCAGCCAGGGATGGTGATGGTAGTATTAAATGGAATAGTAATTCACTCATTGTTTAGTCTGGAGGTTGGCCAAGTGGACAGTGGGGAGCATTCTGAGGCTGTCAATTGGCCAGGGTCAACAATGGATGTAATGTCCCAGCTGCCCTTGTGACAGGCAAGCCAGGGCAGTATAAGCAGATAGATAGATACTTTATTACAGTGTTACAGTAGCTTTACAAGTGCACAGATATAAATATTAGAAGAGAAGTAGAAAGAATAAAAATAAGTCACCACAAACATCAGGTAGGGAGAGCCTGTCCATGTAGCAGACTCTCCCTCTCTACGCTGGTCATGAATCCAAAGGAACGGCAGAGACCGATGCAGTTCAGCACCAGCGGTGAAACAGGAGTTGGCAGTTAGCATTGAACTCAGTGTAGGACTACCTTAGCAACTTCAGCTCCGGAATGTTTCTCATGATTTAATTTGGAAACCTTCCCCATGAGAGGGTGTAGCAGCAAGGCAATGGAGGTTTGAGATCAGAATTTTCCTTCTCCTAGACAAACTGCCAACCATGACTGATGAACCCCCATTTGCCCAAAGCGGCTGCTTTGAAGATGACAAAAACCTGCCTTTTCCTCTTCTCCTGTCTGTTAATACAGTTCCACAGGCTTAGGGCTAAGCCACGTGTGAAGGCCAGGAGCTGGATTTTGGCTGTCAGAGGCTATTTGAGTCACATGACTTTGGGAGTATTTAGTAGGTACAGAGAGGTTATCCCCACTACTACCCCCAGCTATAACAACCTTAAGGAACTCAGGGAACCAGTAAAGAATGGGTGCAAATAATGGGAGCAAAAGCTAGGGAAAACACTTAAGAGAGGACCAGTTTAGGATTCCTCAGCAGCTGACCTTCATTTTACACCAAAACAGACATCAGAACTCTGGCATAGGCTGCCTCAAAGCCCAAGACTATACCATCCATGGATCTCATCTAGGGAGAAGATTTTGTGCCAGTAATGACAACATGTGCCACTGACGTCACAGCAATACCACAGATGTGTCCAGTGCCCTTGGTGAATACACTCCGCATGCATGAGGTTTATTTGGAACACACTTTTAAGTGCAAAAGCACCTGTTCATTTTGTTGACAAAACTGAATGAAGGGTGCTAAAAATCTTTGTAATCAGATGGAGTTTCTAACCCTTTCAGTTTGTAAGAACTCACCAGCACCTGCTCAGTGTGAGAAAATCTTTTGTTTCCTGTCCATTTCAATTGTTTCTTCCACGGCCTTTGCAGGCCATTGATTTCTTCCCCCCCCCCCCCCCCCCCACAGTCATTTTAATCACAGACAGGCAGACTTAATCCTCACATGGACATCATCTCCAGGATATCACTTTGACATTGGATACATCAGGACAGACACACAGGAGGAAACGCAAAAAGAAAGCAAAATCAATGCACCAAGTGGAGCAAAAGTAATTAAAACAAAAGAAATCCCAGCAAAGGTAGAAGAACAAGATAAGAGACTGCAAAGAACATTCAGAATGAAAACTCAGCATAGTACAGCACAAACAACATATTTACCCTAGGTCTCAAATATGCTCCTGGTCCATTACTACATTAAATAATGCTGGTTGGATGTCAAAAATAAAACAGAAATTGCTACACATCTGTGGGAAGAGAAACAGAGTAACATTTCAGTTTGAAGATCCTTCATCTTCCACCTGAAACATTTTGTTAAGGGTCTTTGAGCTGAGAAATTGGCTCAGTTTCTTTTCCCATAGATTTTCAGCATCTGTCTTCCTTTAGTTTTACTGATTTGGACTTGTCTGAAGATTGTGTGAAATCTGACACAGTTAATTTGGAAATGCTATTTTGGAACGTTACCTATTTTTGCACTGTGATTTATTTTGGACATGGTCATCGATAAAAGAAAGGCAAGGTAAGACACTGTGAATGTGGAAATTGGGTTGCGATTACTGATAGCAGACAGGGATAAATTCTTTAAAGACAGCTTAAGCAGAGTGAACCCTCTTTAATGTTAAACAAAGGCCCACTGTTGGGTGTCAAGCAAGTGATTGTGCCAACCTGTCCCATTAAATTTCTCTGCAGCAGAAGATCTGAGATCTTGCCCTGCAGTGTGCTGGCACATGCACCATTATTGGTTTAGGATGCTCACACCTCTGTGCCTATCAGGGCTCTCTGATAGTCTTTAAATTGCATGCAGCGTCAGAATCAAAACCAATAGATGAGAGTCTGAAATCATATTTCAATGGGATGAACCATGATCACTGTCCTAGTGGGTCTAAGTAATTAACATAATTAATGATATGAAATATATTATTTGAAAAATGAAGTTCAAATAAAAACATATTTAGCAACACATCTTTCCATAGAAATTTGTCATATCAACGAAGATATAAATAACTGATTCCACAGTCTTTACCTCCACTACCCTACCTAGGCGTTTTTCAGGGACGGAACAAGTTATCTATGAAAAATTCCAGTCAGGCATAGCACTAGTCTGTAAGATTGTCCCTTTGTTTTATAGCCATAATGCAATCTGGAATGCCATGAGACCTTTTGTTTTCCCAAGTCACTTAAATGTTTTTATTCATTTCCTATTATTCACTTATTTTCAGGACTAAAAAGTTCAAGTTTCTTTAACTTTATTAGAAAGCACATGCCTCTGATCTTTCAAAGATCATCTTTAGGGATTGAATTTCCATACTTCAAGAATTTGGATGGATCCTAATATGCTTTGATGAACAGAGCTGAAAATATCCACCATTGTGTAGCCAGTCCAGAACCTTCTGCAATTTTAGCACAACAGCCTTAGGCTTACGCCTCACAGTATTACTCAAATGTGAGCATGCTTTATTAATTATTTATACAACAGCATCATGACAATAATTCTCATGTAATACAACATAACTTCTGCAGTAGTCCCATATTTACCAATAAAACACTGCCATCTACTGATCATTTCAAGAATTTTATCGCGGAAGACAATTGTATACGTGTTCTGCTGTTTCTGGCATCACTGAAGACCTACTTACTCGCTTCTGTTGAAATAAAGGATGCTGAATGTGGATAGTAATGTGAAATGGTATAGTTAGTGACTGATGTGGGACTGTTGCAATAATTCTGTCACATTTATGTGTGACAGTATTATAATCTAAACAATATCAATCAAAAACAATTAAGTGAGCTTTGAATCCAATCTCCATGGTAATGTAAGGGCAGAAGGTACTGTGATCTATGTATGTCACCTTGAAGGTTAAGTATTTCAAACCTAGCCAGTCTGTGTAAATAGGAAACAAGAGCACTCCAGAAAATCCAATTCAAACATCTCTTAATCTAAACAAAACTGATTTTTTTTCAACAACTTATCATAAACTGGCAGATCATCTGTTACTATACATTCCTAGTAGAACGGTTTCTATTCAGCCATTGATCAGCAGTACTTTCAAGTCATGCCAGAATTTATACTGATATACTGCACATGGACTCACTTTAACTTGTGGCATCCTGGTCTCTGAATCTGTCAACATTTTGAGCATCATTTTTTGACAGTGTCTGAGTATGATAGATGGATTGGCAAAGTTGTTTGAATTTCATCTCTTTGTGGTGTATTTATCTGGAAAAAGAAACTCAATTTCTGTGACTGTGATATATGCTTTAAGTTATCTTTTAGTTATCAAAACATCAATCACTGTTACCTCCTAATAAATGAGCCTGGCCAGACTGTGCTTGTGCCTCTACCTCAGCTGTACTCTGAACTGTTCAATATGGTCTAAATTTTAAAAGAATGGAGAATATGACGCACCAATGCTCTGTGATGCTTTGCAATTTAATACATTTCTGGATCTTCATTACGACTCTGTGCTAAATGTTCTTTCTGTGCCAAGGGGACAGTGAAAACAATGTGTGAACAACTCTGCTGTTAAAATAAAGTCAATAGTTGAGTGTTGAGTCTTACAGAATTTAAACAGAAAGTTAGCAAGCTGATGCGAAGCTAGATTAACCTTGGAAAACATTCTTCTTCAAAACTTTTATACTCAAACATATCTTAAATATTGAAAGCAAATTGCTACGGAGAAATATATAAATATTATAACTGTAATATTTCACAAAACTCCAACATGTGAAAACTGTTGTCCATTGTCAAGTACTGTTTCTGTGTGTGTTCTAAGTGCTGCATAGATCTGTCTTCAGTTCTTCAGTGGTATATTTCCTTGTAATACGAGTGTTTGCCTGACCTTTTGTTTGCTTGATGAGAAGAAGAACATAATCCTTCCTCTTCAGAGTCAGAATTAGAATCAGGTTTATGCTGGCAATGAGAAGAGGGCATGTCCTGGATGATCAGGGTCCTTAGTGATGTATGCTGCCTTCATGAGGAATCACCTTTTGAAGATGTCCTTGATTCTTTGAACAAAAGGCAACATGAACTCATTTTCTTGGTTGTAATGCAATCTTGGATGGTTTGCTCGGCATTGTTGACAACTCTCTATAAGTACATAACTTTCTCAAGTCCAATATTAAAGTTTACGCAACCCAAAAAACCCTCCTGAAAATGGGTTTGATAATTCCAAAGTCTAGGAAACATAACTCACCTACAATTCATTTCCAGTATTAGTGGCTCGATGTCCCCATTTTAGACATCTTTGGTTGGCTCAAACCTACGTGCTATGTTTTGTAACTCCAAAACCTAATCTAAAGAAAAATACAGGAGCCCAGAGATAAAGTCGTGTACTCTCAGTTTTGTATCTACTTCAGTGAAATGTACACTTATGATGTGGTGGAGTAATGACATATGCCATTCATGTACATGTACATGTAACTGTATGGAGTTCAGTGACCAGTGATGTTCTGCAGGGCTCTGTTCTGGGACCCCTCCTCTTTGTGATTTTTATGAATGACCTGGATGAAGAAGTAGAAGGGAGGTCAGCGGGAGATGCTCATGGAGTGAGTACTGTTTTAGATCCGCTCCATAACCTTTACTTTTTTTAACCTTTGATCACCCTTATTCAACTTATTTTTACCCACACCAAAAGATTCTTACTATTTTCTCGAAGAAGTAGAAGGGTGGGTTAGTAAGTTTGCTGATGACACAAAGTTTGAGGGTGTTGTGGATAGACTGGAGGGTTGTCAGAGGTTACTGCAGGACATTGATAGAATACAGAACTGGGCTGAGAAGTGGCAGATGGATTTCAACTCAGTTAAGTGTGAAGTGGTTCATTTTAGTAAGTCCAATTTGAAGACAGAATATAATATAAATGATAAGACAGTGTGGAAGATCTGAGAGATTTTGGGTTCCATGTCGATAGAACACTCAAAGCTGCTGCGCAGGTTGACGGTGTTGTTAAGAGGGCTATGGTATATTGGCATTTATCAACCACGGGATTGAGTTCAAGAGCTATGAGGTAATTTTACAGCTATATAAGACCTTATTCAGACCCTACTTGGAGTACTGTGCTCAGTTCTGGTCACCTCACTACAGGAAGGATGAGGATACTATAGAGAGAGTGCAGAGGAGATTTACAAGGATGTTGCCTGGATTGGAGGGCGTACCTTATGAGAATAGGTTGAGTGTACTTGGCCTTTTCTCCTTGGAGTGACGGAGGATGAGAGGTGACCTGATAGAGGTGTACAATATAAAGTGGGACATCGATCATGTGGATAGCCAGGGGCTTTTTCCCAGGGTTAAAATGACTAACATGATGGGGCATAGTTTTAAGGTGCTTGGAAATAGATACCAAGGGAATGTCAGGGGAAGGTTTTTCACACAGAGAGTGGTGGGTGCATGGAATGTGCTGCCGGCGATGGTGGTGGAAGTGAATACAATAGGGTCTTTTAAGAGCCTCTGAGATAGGTACAAGGAGCTTAGAAAAATAGAGGGCTATGTGCTAGGGAAAATCTAGGCAGTCTCCAGAGTAGGTTACATGGTTGGCACAGCATTGTGGGCCGAAGGGCCTGTAATATGCTGTAGATTTCTCTGTTCTATGTTACGTTGAACAACAAAGACTGCTTAATCAAATAATATATTTACTTAATTATTACTGAAACATTAAATACACAACACTGATTATAGAATTCAAGTTCAAAGTTCATAGTACACTTATTATTGAAGTATGTATAATTATACAACCTTGAGATTCATTTTCTCACGGGCAGCTACAAAACAAAGGAACCCAATAGAACCAATTAAAACACCCAAATGTGCAGAGAAAAACAAAAAATGTACAAACTAAAGCAAGCAAATAGCATTCAGAACTGAAGTTTACGAAAGTGAGTCCGCACTTTGATAGTTGCAGGCAACAGTCACAGTGCATGCAGAGATGAGTAAACCTTGCGGAGCTGCGACTGAACTGGCCCATCCCTCGCCTCTGGCCCAGACACCCTGGCCTTTTTCAATCACCCAAGAGTTTAAATTGTTCAAACCTCAGGTCACTCCTTGTTCTCAGACCTGAGCGCTGCCATTTTGATATTTTCTTGGGCCAGTGCCCTGCCACCTCAATTCAGCCAGTACTCAACTTTTCCAATTCAGCTTGGCACTCAAGTCAATCAAACCTTGGGCTTTCCCTCGCTCTCAGGCCTGGATCCAGGTGCCACTGCCTTGACTCCGCATCACTTCCACTCTCCTCACCTCGGTTCTGCCGAATTGAATTGCCTCCAAGTCCACACCAATCGTTTCCCACTCTCCGGCCTGGACCCTGCCACCTCAGTTCAGCCTGTACACACCATACTGCACCGTCGAGACTTCAGTTCCCGCCGCAAAAATGCCAGGTTCAAAAACTCAACTCCGACAGGGCAGTTTGCAGTGATTTTTTTTTACCAGAATGAGTATAATTAGTGAAGTATTTAATTGTTTTCTTTGTTTTATTTGCCCACAGCCAGTAATTGCTGACCTTCACCTGCGCCATCTTAAACTGGAATTGTTGGTGGAACTTCATTTGGGTACATGTCTCACATTCTCAAAATAAGTTTGTAGACCTGCCTTCATTCTACAGAGTGCTGAGATGCCTGAACTAACTCGATGGCTGCTACTGGGAAACCTTCTATTACAAATTTCAGTGTGGAAAGTACACCTGATGTCTGATAATACTTGAGGTAATCTGGATGGCATTCATCTTGAGCAATGATTATTGAAGCCTGGGCTGGATGTTTCTATCTCTTACACCACGTGTTGAGCTAACCCTCTGTATCGAGTCCACAATCTCTCCCAAGTTACAATGCCTTAATAGTGTTCCCTGTGCAATGTCATAATTTCTCAGTTTTTTCCAGCTCTCAGTCTCTACTGAACCAATCTAATTCACTATCTCAAACATCTGTGGACTGAAGTTTTCATCCAGCTTCTAGGTTATCACTGTAAACACGTTATCTGCATATTGCTGTGGAGTTAGTCAGTGTGCGATGAAATTCAAACCAGATTCCAACGTTTAATGTACTTTCTCATTTTCCTTCACTGCAATTCTCAATACTCTTTTCATTTAAGCAGTTCGTCTAAAGCTTAAATATTTATTAAAAATGACATAACTTGTTGTATCCCCTAGGTCTGCTTAAAATATCTCCTTGTGCCTGAATTGTCAAATCCATTTTTTCCAGTCAAACATTACAATAGTTAAGCCTCTTGTGTGTTCTCATTTTACTCCTAGCTTGTTCTATTATTTGCAGATTAACACCTGACTTCCCTGCTTTGATTCAATTTTAAAAATCAGCCAGATCAAATTTAACCGAATGCTGCTGTTTTATGAACACTTTTGTCTTGCACCCTCCACTGTCCCTTTGATCTGACCTGCAGTACCCATGCAAAATGGATTTCAGGGCTTAGAGTCAGGAGATTAAACCGTCAAGACCTGTTTCTGCCACTTCTGTTGCCCTTTGACCCTGGAGTCACTGTATTTTCAAAGTGCACAGAAAGCAGCTTGTTATTTTTACGCCCTTCGTTTTCGATCGCCTTGTGAAAACAATCTGTTTCTGAATCACTTGAGCCCTTATGAAGCAATAGCATAAAGGACATGCCAGAGAGGACAAGAATAGGATGACTTGGCAGATGAATGTGTGGTTGAAGAATTGGTGCAGGAGGCAGGGTTTCAGATTTATGGATCATTGGGATCTTTTCTGGGGAAGGTATGGTTTGTATATAAAGGACTGGTTACACTTGACCTTGAGGGGTACCAATATCTTTGCATGTAGATTTGTTAGAGATGTTGGAGAGGGTTTAAAATAATTTGGCAGGGGGATGTGAACCAAAGACAGGTAAATACAGCCTGTTGAGAGACTGTGAGAAAGGACAGGCAACTGATAGGGCAAAACTGCAGTCAGTTGGATAGATTAAAATGTACCTAATAAAATAGAAAAATATCAGGAACAAAGGTGATGAACTTAAAGCATAGGTCATTATGTGGAACGGCAATGTTATGGCCATTATGGAGAGACTTTGCTGTCACAAGGACATGAATGTTCTGGGGTTTAGGGCCAGTGAGGAAGGCAAAAGGGGTGGGAGAGTGGCATTGTTAGTCAGAGATAGTATCCCAGCTGCAAAAAGGGACGACATCATGGAGGGTTTGCCTACTGAATCAGTGTGGGTGCAAGTCAGAAGCAAGAAGGGAACAATCACTCTGTTGGAAGTATTCCATAGACCCTCCCAATAAGCAACAGAGACAGAGGTACAGATCGTGAGGCAGATTTTGGAAAGATGCAAAAACAGCAGGATTGTTGTCATAGGTGACTTCAACTTCCCTAATATTGATTGGCATCTCCTCAGTGCAAAACATTTAAAAGTGGCAGATTAGGTGTGCCCAAAAAGGATTCCTGACGCAATATGTCAATGACTAGAGGAGAGGTCATCCTGGATCTGGTACTAGGCAATGAACCAGGTCAGGTGACAGATCTCTCAGTAGGTGAGCATTTCAGAGACAGTGACCACAACTACCTAACCTTTACTAAAGCCTTGGACAGGGATAAGAGCAGATGGCATTGGAAAGTATTTAATTGGGGGAGGGGGGAAATTATAATGCTAATGGACAGGAACCTGGAGGCACAAATTGGGAACAAAGTACCCAGGGAAATGCATGATAGGAAAATAGAGGTTGTTTAGGGAAAACTTGCATAGGGTTCTGCATAGGTTTGTATCACTAAAACAAGGAAAGTGTGGTAGGGTGAAGGAACCACGGTGACAAGAGATGTAGAACATCTAGTCAAGAAGAAGAAAGAGGCTTATTTAAGGTTTAGGAAGTAAAGGTTCAAACAGTGCTTTAGTGAGTTAGAAGGTAGTCAGAGAGGAGCTTAAGAATGGACTGGCTCTTCATTCAACCCTGGGACATCTAGACAGCAAAGGTACATCAGGATGTTCCTTAACAACTACAGCTCTGGATTCATTATCATAAATTCCTTCAAAACCATTCAACAAGCTTCAAAATCTTTGCCTCAAAACCTCCTTCTGCAATCAGACCCCCGATTTCCTCACTTGCAGATCCCAGTTATTTGCTTTAGGAACAACATCTCCTCCACAGCCTCCATCAGCACAGGTTCCCCATCTGGCTGTGCGCTTAGCCCCCTGCTCTACTAGCTTTATATTTAGAACTGTGTGGCTAAGCCCTGCTCCAATGCCATATTCAAGTTTTCTGATGACACCACTGTCGTTGTCTGAATCAAAGGTGGTGATGAATCAGCGTACAGGAGGGAGATTGAAGATCTGGTTGAATGGTGCTACAACAACAGCTTCTCTCTCAATGTCAGCAAAGGCAAGGAGCTCATTATAGATTTCAGGAGAAGGAAACCAAAGCTCCATGAGCCAGCCCTCTTCGAAGGATCAGAGGTGGAGGGGGTCAGCAACTTTAAATTGCTTGGTGTTATCATTTCAGAGGCACAGCGCATAAATGCAATTACAAAGTAAGGGCAGCTGCTTCACCCCTCCTTCCTTAGAAGTTTGCAAAGATTCAGCATTACATCTAAATCTTTGACAAACTTCTATAGGTGGAGAGTATATCATCTGGTTGCACCACAGCCTGATATGGAAACACCATTGCCTTTGAATGGAGCATCCTACTGAAAGTAACGGATACGGTCCAGTCCATCATGGGTAAAGCCGTCTCCATCATTGAGCACATCCACACAGAATGTTGTCGCAGGAAATCAGCACCCATCATCAAGGAACCCCACCACCCAGGCCATGCTGTCTTCTCACTACTGCCATAGGGGAAAAAAGTACAGGAGTTTCAGGACCCACATCACCAGGTTCAGGAACAGTTAGGCTCTGGAATCAGAGGGAATAACTTCACTCAACTTCACTTGCCCCCACTCGCCCCGTCACTGAACTGTTCCCACAACCTATGGACTCACTTTCAAAGAGTCTTCATCTCATGTTCTCGATATTTATTGTTTATTTAATTAATTTGTTTTCTCTTTTGTATTTGCAGAGTTTGTTGTCTTTGGCACATTGGTTTTTGTCCTTCCTGCTGGATGTGGTCTTTCATCGATTCTACTGTGTTTCTTAGATTTACTGTGTATACTTGCAAGAAAATCTATCTCAGTGTTGTATGTGATGATGTGTATGTATTTTGTTAAGACATTTGCATTGAATGTTGAATTTTTAAGAGAGTTAAAAGTGGATATGAGAAGGTTTTGGTTACTTGGATTAAGGAAATCCTGAAGGCATTCTACTTATCTGTGAAGAACAGGAAGACTGGAGTGAGGATAGGACTGAATCAGGGATAGAAGGGGAAATATGTAACTGGAGACAGAGAAGGTTGGAGAGGTCCTTAATGCATACTTTGCTTCAGCATTCGCCATTGAGAAGGATCCTGTCATTGGTGAGGACAGCATAAAGCAAGCTGACATGTTAGAGCAGTTCAACATTAAGAAAGAGTGTGCTCAGCTTTGAAAAACATTAGGGTAGTTAAGTCTCCAGAGCTGGGTGGGATATAACCCAGGTTACTACAGAAAGTGAAGAAAGAGATTACTGCATCTTTAGCAATGATCTGTGCATCCTCACTGGTCACAGGAGTAGTACCAAATGATTAAATGGTGGCAAATGTTATTCATTTACTCAAGAAAGGCAGTATTAAATTTAATAAAAAATATATTTTAAAAAATAGGAGGTATGGGAGCATGAATTCAGATTTGGCTTGCCCACAGAAGGCAGATGGTTGTAGCACATGGAGCAGTTTCTGCCTGCAGGTCGTTGACCAGAGGTGTTTTGCAAGGACCTGTTCCAGGAGCCCTGTTCTTTGTGATTGTATTAAATGATTCGGATGAGGAAATGCAAGGGTGAGTTAGTAAGTTTTCAAAGGACATGAAGGTTGGTGGAGTTGTGGATAGTACAGAAGATTTTCTTTAGTTATGATAGGTCATTGACAAAATGCAGAGCTGGGCTGAGAAGAGGCAGATGGAAATCAATCCAGATAAGTGTGTTGTAATATACTTTGGAAGGTCAAACAAAGGCAGAGTACAGGGTTAATGATAGGATTCTTAGCAGTGTGGGGGAACAGAGGGATCTTGGGGTTTATGTCCATAGATCCCTCAAAGCTGCTGTACAAGTTGATAAGAAAGTTTATGGTGTATTGGCCTTCATTAGATGGGGGATTGAGTTCAAGAGTTGTGAGGTAATGCTGCAGCTCTATAAAACACAGCTTGAAAGACAGTTGAAATATTGTGTTCACCTCATTATATGAGGGATGTGGAGGCTTTGGAGAGGGTGCTGAGAAGATTTACCAGGATACCACTTGGATTAGAGAACATTTCTTATGAGCAAAGGTTGAGTGAAATAGAGTTTTATCCTTTGGAGTGAAGGAGGATGAGAGGTGACTACTGAAGTGGAGGCTGCTTTTGCAGAGCTTAAACAGTGGTTCACATCAGCTCCTATTTTGGTTTCTCCTAACCTGGACCTTCCCTTCATCATGGAGGTGGACACCTCAGACATCGGAATGGGTGCAGTGTTGTCTCAGCAATCACCCATGTGCATTCTTCTCCAGATGGTTGTCTCTGGCAGAGAGAAACTAGAACATTGGGAATTGGGAGCTTCTTGCAATTAAGTTAGCTTTGGAGGAATGGCATCACTAGCAAAAGGGGGCCAAGAACCTTTCTATCATTTGGACAGACCACAAGATCCCGGCTTGTATTCAGGAAGCCAAGATGCTGAATTCCAGTTAGGCCAGTGTTCTTTAAGCACTTTAATGTCATCCTGATCTATCAACTGGGGCCAAAGAAACAGAATCCAGATGCCCTGTCCCATCAGTTTGATGAACCAGAATGAAAGGAGCAGCCTACCACCATTTTTCCCAAACCAAGGCGGTAGCGCCAATCCATTGGGAGATCGACACTCTCGTTCACAAGCCCAAGCACAAGGAGAGATTCCGAAGGATGGTCCTCCAGGTCGGCTATTCGTCTTGATTTCCGTCTGGTCCCAGATACCCCAATTGGGGCATTCATCAAGAATGACCACTCACCCAGGGATTGTCAGGACCCTGGAGTTTATCAAGGGAAAGTATTGGTGGCCTGGAATGATGAAAGAGATTTGATAGTATGTGCAGGCATACAAGGTGTACCCCTGGAACAAGGAGCCTCATACCTCAAGGGAAGCCTCAAGGGTCCCTCCACCTCCTACCTGTCTCAGAAAGACCATGGGCCTACATCTCTCTGGACTTTGTCACTGTTCTTCCAACATGCAAGGAGAAGACTGAAATTATCGATCGGTTTTCAAATGCCTGCAAGTTCTTTGCCTTGGAGAAGCTACCATCTGTGGCAGAGATGGCTGAAATTATCCTGGACCAAGTTTTTAGGATCTATAGATTCCCAGTGGCCATTGTCTTGGATCGTGGACTACAATTCGCATCACATTTCTGGAGGGCATTCAGTAAGCTGATTGGGGCAACAGCGAATCTTTCCTCTGGGTTCCACCCACAGTCCAACGACCAGACGGAGCAGACTAACCAAGATTTAGAACTAAGATGCCTGGCCTCAGAAAGGCCCAATGAGTGGTGTGACCATTTGATGTGGGCAGAGGTCATCCACAACATGTTACAGAACTCTGCTCACAGGATGTCACCATTAGAATTCCAATTGACATTTGAGACCAAAGTTGGGGCACCATAGCCAAAGATCTCATCCAACACTGCAAGCATAAATGGATTGGGGCAAGAGAGATTTTGCTGGCTTCTCCCTTGAGGGCAGAAACCAAGGCAAACTAAAGGAGAAGACAGGGGCAACTTTGCAGCCTGGGCAGCAGGTCTGGCTGTCTACTCATGATTTGCATCTCGGGGTGGAGTCTAGAAAGTTGGTGCCCAAGTTCACTGGATCCTTTAAAGTCCTGAGGAAAGTAAACCAGTGGCTTACATCTTGCAGCTCCTAAGACCCTAAAGTTCATTTCTACCTTACACATATTTAAAATTTAAACCTGTCTGTACCAGTCCTTTCATCCCACCACCATCAGACCCACTGCCACCCAGGTTTATCGATACAGAACAGGTCTTCACAGAGAGAAGATTTTGGACTACCATACTTTTTTGGGTGTTTGGCAGTACCTCATGGACTAAGAGGGGTTCTGACCTGAGGAGAGGTGATCTTGGATCCAGCTCTCATCCACAACCACTATCACCGTCCCCCTGAGCAGCCAGGACCGTCAGGAGTCGGCCATAGGGGAAGGAGTCCTGTTATGAGACGCTCCCGACCCCATCAACGACCAGGATTTAAATGCTCTAACTCTCCAGAATATGGAGAACTGGCTTTTAGGATTCAGGATGGTCCCGTTAATTGGCAATAATGTTTTGGGCACTGAGAATTGAGTATTTAAAGAGCAGCTGAACTGAGGTTTGATGCTCAATCATAAGCCCTACTAGTGATGTCATCTAGTCTTCGCTTTGTGCTCAGTTCTCAATCCAATTTGATGCCATGTCTCGATCCTTGCTTCGGATAATCCAGCTTTTGGGTCCAAACCATTCTTGTCAAGGACTCTCTTCGCAGACTCACGGATCATCTTCGTATTCCCCTACTGATTTGGTTTAACTGCGATATTAAAGCCCTTTCATAAGGCATTGTGAATGCTGTGAAAGAATTATAACATGAGCCAGCTAGTAATGAATAAGTAGCCATACGTTTCAATGAGTTATGCTTTTGCTATTTCTAATTGTATGTTGTTGCTTTCCTTGCATATCGAGTGGTGTCATAGGACAACATTCACGGGACTTCACCCTCAGCCCTAGCTGCACACATTCTGACACTTTGCACTGCCTCACCACTCAGCTCCTGCTGCTGAGGGTTACCAAGCGATGTAGCCGCTAGTAATGAGCTGGAGCTAAGTGTATCCAACTCAGTTATGCAGCAACTTCTGGCAATGAATAAAGCACACATTCCCAAATGTTCCTTTCTGACTTTGATCTCTCTGTTACTTGTTTTGCAAAAGCAGCATTTTGCTGCATCACTCACCAGTGAAAAATACATTGCAATACTATATTTACAACCTGAAGACAAACAGAAAACTGCACAGAGAATGTGGACCTATCAGTCCAAATGAACTGAAAAAACAATTAAACAAAGACTTGTTGAATCCTCTTTCTTAAAAGATCTAGGTCTTAAAAGATATTTGAGGATTTGCACACAAATTCAGATCAAATTTAGAATCTTGAATTGGAAATAATCTGGTTACACACCCATGCCAAAAGCCTGTTCACACTGTGCTTCAATCTTTCGGTGCCTGGATTGACAATGAGAGCTTTGAAATAGAAAATGTACTCTCCATGAACTGGATGATAGTATTCTATTATCTCAATTTTCCTAAGTTAATTGTAGTTAACTTTTCTGCTTTTAGACTTGGTGCGACACAAGTTAAGTGTCTCTGGCATTTTTGGATCTATCAGCATAGCAGGTGCAGTAGATGTTAGCATCGTTTTGAGTAACATCAAACTCTGCCTCCTGAAGAAGTCCTTTATAAGTGGAGCAGAAAAACACAAATGTAAAGCATTTTGCAAGTGGTTATACCTAATACAAATGCAAGTAAAGTACAATCCTGTGCATTTCCAAGAAACATCATGGAAACAGGACTACAGGCATTATTTGTTTACCAGATTGGAATATTGTGGCAAACATTTGGTCCAAAATGACAGACAAAGTAGCTCGTTGAACTTAACAACCACTTATTGTGATAAACACAGAACAGACCGGGCACCATGACCCAGAGAGTGAATCCAACTGGTCTCATACAGAAGGGGGAGGTGACCATCACACACCCTGGTTACATTTAGGGTGACCCACAAATACACAAGTGAAGAACTGTATAACCCAAGCTATGTAACACTAAATGAACTGGAACTTCCCACCATAATCCCACAAAAGCATTTTAACACAAGAACAATAAACAGTACAGGTCATTAGAAATGCAGGGGTGGGCTTTTGACCACGCCCCTCCCTAGAACATCACAATATAAAGAACATAATTCAAACAGAGATACAGTTAGCTCTTCAGGTTGGAGACTACACAGACTTATTACAAGGTTTTAATCCACCAACCTAAGAATGTCCTCTTCGTGACAGTAGAGGAGGCCATGAGTGAATAGGAAGGGAGAGTGGAACTTAACTGTTGACCACCGGCAATCCACCCAGTTGCAGACAGAGTGAGGGTGCTCGACAAAGCAGTCCTCCAATCTACATTGTCCCCACCCCCACTTTTAAGGCCACTCCCCAATCCCATTCTGATATGTCGGTCCATGGCTTCCTCTACTGCTATGATGTGGCCACTCTCAGGTTGGAGGAGTAACACCTCATAATTTGTTTAGCTAACCTCTAGTCTGACAGCAGGAAAATCAGTTTTATCCAATTTCCACTCATTTCTCTCTCCTCCCCACTCTTCTTTTCCATTCCCCATTCTGGCTCCCTTCTTACCCCTTCTCTTCTCCTCATTTGCTTATCACTCCTTCTGGTACCTTTCCTCATTCCCGTTCTCCTATGGAGAGGAGGTCCACCCTCCTCTCCTATGAGATTCCTTCTTCTTCAGCTTTTTACCTTTCCCACCTTTCACCTCTGCAATTCTCACTTCATTCTCCCTCCACTCCCCACCCACCCACCTCCTCCTCACCTGGCCTCAACTGTTGCCTTCCAGCTTCTACTTCTTCCCCTCCCCACACTTTTTTATTCTGGCTTCTTCCCCCCTCCTTTCCAGTCCTGATGAAGACTCTCAGCCTGAAACGCTGCCTCTGTTTCTCTCCACTGATATTGTCTAACCAGCATTTTGTGTCTGTTACTCTGGGTTTCCTGCATCTACAGAATCTCTTGTGTTTAGTCAAAGAATGACTGGACAATTAGTATTAGCCACATGCAGTAGTCACATAACACTGATGACAGCAAGTTGTTAATTATCATTAGCTATTATTATTTAATTATACCAATTAATGACAAAAATTTCCTGATGTGTATGAAACTAAAAAAAAATTTCTTTGGAAAAATAAATACGTTGATATCTTCTTTCAGAGAAAATGTTAAATACTTGCCTTGGCTTACTGAGAGGAGAAACTAAATTTGAAAATAGCCCAAGCCAAGGTCGAATGTAAAATTGCTTAAGTTGCAAAATTCTGCTGCAAGGATACATTCTGTAATTTTATATCGGTCTCAGAGAGAGGGAAGCCTGTATGAAAATTATCAGCATGTGCTTGCAGAGTTTCTCATGCTGCAGGTGGCACTGTAGTAATTTTACTTTATCTTCGCAAGCTTCCATGTTCTGGCCTCTCCACAGATCTGCAAGAACTAGTCAACTGTTCAACTGATATTCTGAGTGCCCTTTTCCCCAATTAGGCAGCACGGAAGGGAGCATACAGAAGTCAACATGTAGATCAGTACTGACCATATAAGAATCCCCTTTGTAAGCAATCTAGACAAAGAGAAAGAAGGTATCAATGTTTAATGCATGTTTCTGGTTATGTGCAGTCAATGTCAACTACTAACCTTCAAGGGACGCAAAAATGTAAATGATTCACTTACCTGAATGACCACCCTTCATCACTGAAAAACAAATTGCAGGCAGATAGAAGAGGAACAGTGTCACCGCCACCCTCTCCCCCGCTCCCTTAAGTCATTCAAATCTTTAAAATTATGAAATATTTAATAGAATTGTACATCTCTGCTTCTGAGAGATACAATCAATATAAAAAGATACTATGAATTCATAAGAAAGCTATTTTCCTTGATGTGAGTCAGAATATCAAATTCATTAGAAAGCTATTTTCCTAGATGTGAGTCAGAATATCGAATGGGTACTGCAGAAAGTAGTTGGGACAGCTTGCATAACTGCAAATGATGAGGAAAATGAATGGATTTTTGAATCTGTATTTACATAGGAGACAGACATAGTTAATAGAAGTGAGGCAAGGCATCATTGACTTAATGGACCCTATACAGATTACAGAGGACAAGGTGTTTGCTGTCTTGAAGCAAATTAAGGTAGAAACATTTCCAGGGCCTTACAAGATGTTCCCTCAGACCCTGTGTAAGGCAAGTGCAGAAATTGCAGAGGCCCTAGCAGAGATACTTAAATCAGCCCTAGTGACAAGGTGAGGTACCAGAGGATTGATTGATAGCTAATGTTATTCCATTGTTTAAGAAAGGCCTAAAAATAAACCAAGAAATTATAGGCCAGTTAGCCAGTAAGAATTATTGGAAGGTATTCTAAGGGACCATATATAATCATATTATATAATTATTTGGATAGAAATGGCCAGATTAGATATAGTCAATATGGGTTTGTGCATGGTAAGTCATGTCTAACCAATCTTAAAGAGTCTTAATGAAGTTCCCAGGAAAGTTGATAAAGGCAAGGAAGTTCATGTTGTCTACATGGACTTTAGCAAGACCTTTGACTAGGCCCTGCATGGGAAGTTGATCAAGAACGTTCAGTCACTCGACATTCAAGATGAGGTAGTAAATTGCATTAGACATTGGCTTTGTGGGAGAAGCTAGAGTGGTAGTAGATGGTTGCCTCTCTGACTGGAGGCCTGTGACTAGTGAAGTGTCAGGGATTGATGTTGGGTCCATTGTTGTTTGTCATCTATATCAATGATCTGGATGATATTGTGGTTAACTGGATCAGCAAATTTGTGGATGTCAGCAAGATTGAAAGTGTAGTGGACAGCAGGGAAGATTATCAGAGCCTATCGTGGAATCTGGACCAGCTGGAAAAAGATGGGCTGAAAAATGGCAGATGGAATTTAATGCAGACAGCTGTGAGGTTTTGCACTTTGGGATGACGATCCAGGGTAGGTCCTACACATTGAAAAATAGGGCTCTGAGGAGTACTGTAGAACAAAGGGATCTGGGAATGCAGCTCCATAATTCATCATAGGTAGATGCCATCATAAAGGAAAGCTCATGGCACATTGGCTTTCATAAATCAAAGTACTGAGTACAAGAGATGGGATGTTATATTGAAGTTGTATAAGACATTGGTGAGGCCTAACTTGGAGTATATTGTGCAGTTTTTGTTACCTTCCTACAGGAATGATGTAAATAAGGTTGAAGGAGTACAGATAAAGTTTAAAAAGATGGTGACGGGTCTGGAGTACCTGAAGTAATAATGAAAGATTGAATATGTTAGGACTTTATTCCTTGGAAGGTAGAAGATTGAAAGGTGATTTGATGGAGGTATACTAAATTATGAGGGGTTAAATGCAAGCTGACTTTTTTCCACTGTAGCTGGGTGGGACTACAACTAGAAATCATGGGTTAAGGGTGAAAGGTGAAAAGTTTAAGGGGAACATGAGGGGAAACTTCTTCACTCAGAGGGTTGTGAGAGTGTGGAGCACAAGTAGTGCATGCGAGCTCAATTATAACATTTAAGAGAAGTTTGAATAGGTACAGTACATGGATGGTGGACATACAGAGGGCAATGCAGTTCAATGGGAGTAGGCTGTTTAAATGGTTTGGCAAAGGCTAGATGGGCTGAATAACTCGTTTCTGTGCTGTACTTTACTATGACTTTATGAGTCTATGACTCTTTTGCCTAAGGATCAGTAATCCCATATTTTAAAGAAAATTATATCCATCATTTAAATGATATCACAATATAATATATATATTAACTTTTTTAAAAGGAATGTAAAAGTACAGTTGTCTGTTTAAGGATTCTGTTTATACCATTAACTCTAAACTCCCAGGAAAACAGAAGTCACAACATAAAGATTGATTATATCCTTCCCATGGGAGTGAAAACCAATTAGTATGCTGTAAATTATCATTCTAACATCAACCATAACATCAGCAAATGTTTCTTCCCATTTCAGTGATTCTGGACTCTGTATATAATTGTTCAGGTCTTCCCCCATTACTTTATTAAGATTTGGACCTAACTAAAAGAACTTTTGTGTTTTCAGAAAACTTTTTCTGAGCAAGGGCTACTCAGTCTGTTCTGTAAATCCATGGGCTTTGATCAACTAAATATACAAATTGGTCTTGTAACATTAAATATAACATAAATAGCAATATTAATAGGCTTGCTGGTCCTACTTGTTGTGTTGTAGTATATACTTATAACCAAATAGTAAGTAAAACACAAGCAAATAGTTTAACCTTGTAGCAATACAATGCTTTGTAGACCTCAGAGACCCTAGGATTACATCTCCGATTCTGAAAAAATCAAAACAGAATAGGTCAAAAATAACAGGAGAATAGCAAACCTCATGCTTAAAGCTCGAGCTGAAACAATAGCCAAGACCTTTCAAGCTGTTGCACATTTAGCATCCACAGCAAAAAACACAGTTTATGGGTGGATTGGCACTACTTTAAATTGGGTTGAAGATGTTTTTTGCAGTTTTTTTCCAATGGACAATTCCCCTAGTCATTGCTCTTTTTGTTGGGGTGTTGATGCTAGCAAGGATGAAAGGTTGGAGACTTCTGCTTTTTGTAAAACAGCTCTATTCCTAAGACTCCATTAACATCAATACTTGACCAGTACAACCATGGGTTATTTCTTTTATAACTGCTTTGTACTTCCTCGTACTTGCCTCTTTACCTATTCCTCTTGTTTGTCCTCAAACCAGACAAAAACCACAAGGCTACTAAACAGTTTCCTCCCACAGGCAGTCAGACTGCTAAATAGCTGCTCTACCTGACTCTGCTTTGGACACTTTTAACTTGATTTTACCCGACATGTGGCTGTTGTGTTTTACTATTTGTTGTTGTGTTTACTATTTATTGTTGCGTTTGTTATGTTATGATTGCACTTGCCCCTGGGAAACGCTGTCTCATTCTGCCCTGCAGAGCTGATGTATGGTTGGAATAAAAATAAAGTTTTTGTATCTTGAATCTTGAAACCTGGAAGAATGAAGAGCACTGACTTCCTTGATCTTATTATTCTTGCTCCTTTGGTAGCCATTGCCCTTGGGTAGCCATCTTTCTCCACCTGCTAAATGTTTTACCATGGTATAACATTAGACACAAAATAGTAAGATAGATAGTTTTAAAAGTCAAAGTTGTAAACCATGTTAGTATAATGCTTTCATTAGCAAGGAACAACGCTCATTATACACAACACACAAAGTACATTATATAAAATCTTAAAAACCGTATTTATAAAAAGTAACCCTGGTAAAAAGTAAAAATGCAACATCTAAATAGGTAAGTTAAAAATAATGTTTGTTGCCTAATCTTTTTGTGGGATTGTGTTATAATTGAGACAGACACATCCCAAACCACTCCCCCCCCCCCACTCAAGATGAAGTGTGAAACATGCAAACCCATACACAAAGTTAGCAAGGATAATACGATCAAGGCAGTCCCTGTTTAAGGACAAACCATAGAAATAGGTAAAGAGGTGAGTGTAAGGAGGTGTAAGCAAAGCAGTTATACTAGAAAAACCCATGGTAGCGATGATCAGGTATTGGTGTTAACAGGAATGGAGCTGTTATACAAAAAGCAGAAGTCTCCATCCTTTCAGGCTTCAGCGTCTCAACAAAAGAGCACTGGCTAACAGAAATGTCCATTGGAAAAACTGCAAAATAAAATCTTCAAACCAATTTAAAGTGGTGCTAATCCACTCAGAAACTATGTTTTGCAGAAGCTCAATGTGCAAAGATTGCAGGTCTTGGATATCGCTTCAGCTAGCGCTTTAAGCCCATCTGAGACTTGGAATGAGTCTGCAAAGGAATTGTGAAAGGAGGTGCCTCACATGTCTGATTGTGTCTGTTAGTGACTCTCATTATGCATAAAGAAAAAATATTTTAATGTGACTGAGTTTCATCCAGTTCTTTAAAACTGGACTTGTGTTTCTGTCATGAGTTATGCAACATAAATTAAATAATAAAGTTACTCTGAGAATCATTGTTTCCATAAACCTTAAAAAGTGAATAAAGAATTATGTTTGAACAACTTTTGTCATCAGAAATTTCTACCCTCTGAGTGAACCACAGGATCACATCTGTCACTACATGACTGTGCAGGCAACTTTAATTTATTTTTTATTAAATCATGAAATTAGTTTAGGGCTGGATCATTCTTTTCCTTCTCTGCCAGTTGATGGTAACACATTGCGACTGAATACACAGCAATAACTGAAGGCTTGTCTGCATATGTAACATGGTCTATTTGGAAAGTAATGCCATCTGTGTAATCCCAAAATTTATCATTTGGTCTTCAATAGTAAAAATTTGTTATAGCCTTGATTTCCCATTTTTCAACTTGCAGTCGAAGTCTGTCTAAAATATAATAGTGTCGGGGTCCCAACTGTTAATTCCTCATATTCTACTAATTCCCTATGATTGTGACACACCTGATTCTCATCTAGACCTGCAACTTAAATATCGCAACTTTCAATCCACTCGGGGCCAGATCGTCGTTTTAGACAGTGTGGTAATTAACATTCCCAGCCACTTAGGATTGTGTGTTCTAAGTTTTACTTCGGTATCGAGGTTTACCTGTGTAACTCTGTCTCTCCATGTCAAGATAAGTATTCTAAGTTTTACTTCAGTACCGAAGTTTACTTGCATAACTCCGTCTCAAGAAAAGTATTGTCTACCGTTTGCCTTTCTACGCTAAGTGTCAAGGTAAGTTTTGCCTGCCACCTGTCTCCTGTTTGCCGTTCAGCGCCAGCAATGCCTTGTGTCAAGATAAGTTCTGCCTGCCTCCTACTTTCCTGTTCACCCTCCTGTTTGCCGTTCAGCTCCAGCCACTCTCACACCCTCGTCTGCAGCCTAACTCTATCTCCTTGCCAGTGTCCTGTGTTTGGGATCGCCCCATTCTTTGCAACAAATTGAGTTCACAAGGACACCAATAGTTCTGAACTAATTTTTGTTTTAAGGTATTATTCGCACCAGAGCATGAACTGTTCATGATGTTTGATTAAGGGAAAACAGGAAATCTGTGTAGATACAATAGTCCATGTAACTAAAATCTCCAAAATGTTTATTCAAATTATCAATTGTAATTGACCAGGGAGGAAAATATTTTTGTTTTATCTTGGCTTCTGTTTAAGTGCATCTTTCCATCTCTCCTTCCTATGCAAAAATCCAGATCAAGAGCTTCACTGAACCATTTAGAACAAAACCCAGAAATGCAGAAGATTCTCCTGTTGCATTGACATTTAACAATGAAGTGGAATAGTGACCATTCTTGAAGAAATGGAAATGTCTAACATCTTTGTAATAAGTACGGTCATATATTTGTTGGCCATAAAAGGATAGTACAATGAGATACCGGTCTAATGGAGATGTCATTAAAAAAAATGGGTTTTTCACAATGCTCTAGTCTAATGATTTCAGTATCATATTTGTTACAATTCGGCAATAATGAATATAGAATTGAGACAGTTTTTTTATAAACAAATAAAACCTTTATTAAACACTGCTCAAAAAAAAACCCAGAAGTAAACAAATGACTAACTTCACCAGAAGTTAATTGCTATAAGGCAAGTCAAACAGTTCTTAAAGCGAGAAATGCGAACACAGTTCTTAAAAGTAGTAAATGCAAAAGTCCAAATGATTTACACAGTCGCTTAAGAGAGATTTTCTAGAAGTAACGAATTCCTCGATGACACGACGTTATTGCTGATCCCAGCCGAAATATGCCTTGCCCAAAGGATTTACGGCAAAGGAAATAAAACAGCTTAAAGGCACTGACCCTTCCTTGGCAAAACCCTGCCCCAGCCCTTTCTGCTCTTTAGCAGGGACTATCTCGGAGGCAGGTTACTAATTCCTTCCGAATGAGGATCAAATAAGGTCAAACCTGTTTAACCACCGACAACACCAACTTTTCTCGATCTTTCAGGTTTTCCATACTTCAATAAATTCTTCACTCTCCAACTGGACTGCAAAGGTGGGAATCAAAACTGGCACAACTTACAATAGAAAGTAAAACTCCACTTTAAAACAAAACTGCGTCATGAGACGAACACGCAGCATAACGGAGTCACTGACGAATTAACCCACGAACTGACCTGCGTCACCGCAGGTCATTCCCCTTTTATACCTGTTGAAACAGGCCATCACATGACCTCTCACTGGTGGGAAAATTACATCACTCTACCATCACAGGACCATTACATCATGCCCAGCAGAGGCTCAATTACATCATGATCATGTGACAGTCACAAGATACCCACAGGGTATGTAACACATTCCCATGAGTGGGATCATTCAATGACATAGGTGTTTATATTTCTCTTCAAATGTACAGTGATTCATGTCAAGGGATTCCTTTATTATTTCAGTTTTGTAGGGGTTAATTATTTTCACAAGTGATTCTTTGCCTTCCCACATATCTACAAGGTGCTCATATTATCCGCAATGTGTTCAGTGTGGATACTTAAGTGGACAAGAACTATCACCTTACCAAAGGTAAGGATTAAAGGCTTCCAGTCTATTAGTTCGCATATGACTAAGAGGTAAGGGCCATTTAGTGATAGTCAACTTTGAATCATCAGTGCTCGTAGATCCTTTTAATCTAATACTCTCTGAGTCATTTAGTTTTAGGGATGTCTGAGCCAGATAAGACAATTTCTCTAGTAAATGTGATTTTTGTCTGTGAAAAAGCAAATGTTAAGTAAAGCAGAAGTGGACATGATTAAAAACACAAATATTAGAAGTAAAATACAGCAAAAACAACATTTCTTCCTGTCTTACTCTGAAAATAACAACACATTCTGGATGTATTATCTCTGGACAATGCACCTATGAGATTTTCCTCAAGTAAATAGGAATTATTACACTGTTTTTAAATCTAAACATGCATTTTATCTTTTCAGTACATCTCACTCCCTCCTCCTTCCCATCAGAGAGCAGGGATTTCATGGTGAACCAATGTATTACTCTAATATAAGAGTTCCACTCATTCTGGGGGAGTATTCCTGCTGGGGCATGTTTGATATTATCTATGGGGACAGTTTTACTTACAGTCTTGTTTCCCCTGCCAGTTTCGATCACAACAGTCCTATTGTTGATAACATGGGTAATGAGACAAGGAAGTTTCCATCTAGGATGGAAGCTAGGGTTGGAATTATGGAAATTCTTTTCTTGGACCTAGTCCCTTTTTTGTGGTCTCCAAACTTCCTTGTCAGGTTCTTTTCCTTTCTCTTGAATTCCCATAAACACATTCAATTCCTTGAGGAGAGTTGTATTGGGTGTATGCAGTGTTTGGCTTGAGTTGGTGATCAGGGATGTATCTGGGTGCACATTGTACATTAAGAAACAAGGTGAACATTCTTGCGTGCTCCTGTTTTCACAGTTGCCACTTACAGGCGTTGCACTTCAGGGACAAACGTAGCCTACTTTGTCTCTAGGGTAGATTAAGGGACACCTTCTTGATTCTTTTGCTCCACTATGCTACTCGACTGCAGCTGGAATGTATTCCACTCTATGCCTGTTTGATCACACATGCTTGAAAGCCTTTACAACTGAAGGAAGACACTCAGTCGGCGTGTATGCAGGCAGGGGCACCAGCAATTTGGAATACAGAGCTTCGGACTGTTGTGTTGGTTGTGATCACACTACAAGAAGTTGTGTTGACTAATCACGTATATAACATTCAAAGATCAGTTATTGCAAGAATATACTTATTAAGTTTCTGATAAGATGGGTTCCCTTGGGATGCCAGAAATAGGTCTATATAATCAATCTCCACATCTGTACTGGTGCAGCTGGTTTTGTTTGTATCACAGGAGGTGGTCTTGCGAATGCTCCTTTATTATATTCAAGACAGTCTTTACAATTTTCAGTGAATCAATTACAAGCACTCAACAGGTACCACCAACATAGCACGGGTAATTTTGCATGAGTGACTTGTCCACCACCAAGATTGTGTCCAAATCTTAGTGGGATTCTCAAATCAGGGATTTCTGTTTGAGGGCACGAGGAATTTGCTTCTTATGTTTTTTTTCAGGCTGACAACCCAAACCTTCTCCATCAGCTGCACGTTTGTACCATGTATGACAGACGTTGGAATTAGGTATAATGGTATCCTGAACACATTATCCTGGTTATTTTGTATTTGTTATTTAGTAAGATCCACCCCGACAACTTGTTGTACTTATTTATTACTTGTTTTTTGGATAGTCTATCATCACAGCTGTGTAAGAGACCTGTAATACGTCCCAGGATGTATAACACATGTAGTAATGTTCTAGTCAATAATAATTCATCAGTATTCACCCATGTGAACTAACGTGGAAGCAGTTTACCTCTGTGTCTTCTCTTTCCAGTTGCTGACCAGATGGAAAGGTCTCCTTCTACTGCATTCCTAACATAATTAGAGTCAGTACATATCAAAGCTGGTTCTGTTGTCTTTACTTGTTTCAGACATAATTCTAGGGCTTTTAGTCTGTGCAATTTGAGCTGTGTGAGTCCCTAAAGGATGAGCTTGCAACTCATGTGGTTCACATTCAGTTTCCAATGAAGTTTTCCTTTTATAATCAGGAGCAGGGATTATCATTGAGCGAATCCATCTTTCTGGATTTTCATTGCTGATCCATCACAGTACCATTTTTGAAAATAGTGCTCTAAAGGATGTCATGCTACATTAGGTCATAGAGAAAATGGTTCTGCATCTTCCATGACAGGTAAGGACTGTGAGTCATAGCTCTCAGCAACATATTCCACTTTAAGGTGTCATCTTGTAAAAGTGTTTGCCATTCCCCATATCAAGATATAGTAGCTTTCTGTTCATTCATTGGTAATGTTTTATCATTTTTCAAAGCCACAAACTTTATTTTTATAATAATTGTTTCTTCCCTTGCAATAAGTGTAGGAAAGAAGGCAGTAAATCTGTGTTCGGTTGGGGTAAAATTATATGAGGCATAGTGGCTGGGGGCTTGAGTTCTTGTCCCTCGTTATAGGAGATGGCTACAGGGGATTTTTGGAAAAGTATGAATTCACAGAACAAGGGATTATGTTAGGTCCCTTGTCTTGAAGTCCATTGCCTGCTGAACAACATCCATCAATTTCTCTAATGCCTCATAATCTTCTGGGGTAAAAACTAAAGGTCTTTCATTTCTTGTTTCACATCTGTTGTATAATGGGTTTGACAATTGAACATAGTTAGATATGAAAATTTCAGTATAATTCAATAGACCTAAGGTTGATTATAAGGCTTTTAGGACTTTTAGATATCCTACATAACCAAATTTTTGTCTGAATTCAGGGATTAAATCAGGTTCTTGATTGCTAATTGTCATACCTAGAAAATTAACTTCTTTATGATAGAGCCGCAATTTTTAAATATAATTACATAGCCTCTGTCTGTTATTTTGAAGAACTGAGTGTGACCAAAAGCCATTAGCCAGATCTATGCAGAATTTATACTTTTACAAGTCAATCCCATTAATGTTTATTAACATAAACATTAGTTAATGGGGGGGTTTTTTCTTAGTCAGATGGGGTTCTTTTTTTTCCTTCTTTTTTCTTTTCTTTTTTTTCATTTTTATATATTATGATTAGTTTTTTTCAGCTCTATTAATTCTATACATATTAATTTGTTGAAGTTTTGTACTATTCTATAGCTGTAGAAGATTATGTGTTAATAAAAAAATTCTAAAAATGAAAAATGAAATGAGTCAATCATTACAGCATTTGTTGTAATGTCTGTTGCAGTATCAAAATGACAGGATTGATTTTTGCCAAAAATATGCATTTTGGCATATGGAAAGGTGAGTCTAGGTATGCTTGTACTGCATTCAACAGATGGAGCATTTTGAGTAGATTTGTTGCTGAAATTTCCTGTGCGGTTGTTATTACATTAATGTTATCCTTCCCTTTCTTTCCATTTTGCTTTCCTTGAGATGCACGGGAGTAGCTGGACATTTGGGGTGGGTCCTGGTCCCACGTATTTTAATAGGGTGTAAGATGAAGTCTGCCTTCTGGTGTATGCTTAGTTTCATTCTCTGCTCCATAACACTGATGGGATCTCTGAATGTTCCCTCTATTTGGAAAGGAGCATCTTGGCCTAAGACTTTCTTCTGAAAAGAAGGGGGATAAAGGTACCTGCTGTCTATCCATCTAGTTTGTGGCTAACTATCTCTTCCTAAGGCATTGATTTGTTGATCACAACATCCCTGCTGAGTGGCTGGTGTAGGAGGACTCTGTGAATGTGATTGACCTGAGGAATAAGGTTGTTTTGATGACTTTGCTACTAACCCTACATGCCTTCAGAGATTAGATCAGGCGTATTAGGAATGAGGTAAGAAACATCGAGAAGAAATGTGGAGAAAACACTGGGTGAACTAGAATTCATTCCTTCAGCTTCAGATTCTGAGATGAACATCTTGTTTGTCTACATTGTGGTTGTCATTTTACTCTATAGGATTGCAATTAGAGTGGATTTGGAGAGGGGGTTTCCTAAAGTGGGTAATCTAGGACCAAGTGGCACAGCCTCAGAATAGAGGGACGTCAATTTAGAATGGAGATTAGGAATTTCTTGAGCCAGAGGGAAATAAGTTTGTGGTATTTATTGTGACAAGTGACTGTGGAAGCCACGTCATTGGGCATATTTAAGGCAGAAGTTGATAAGTTCTTAGTCAGGGTGTGAAAGGTTATGGGGAGAAGGCAGGACAATGGGGCTGAGAGGGAAATGGATCAGCCATGACGAAATGGAGGAGCAGGCTCGATGGGCCAACTGGCCTAATTCTGCTCCTGTGTCTTATGTCTTATTTATTGCCTTTTTCTCCCACTTGGTAAACTTCACATGCATATGATATTTCTTAAGGTATCCATTTAACACAAATGGTCTAAAAGCACTGAACATTGGTATATCACAATTAATGTCATGGACTAACTTCTGAGTACATAAACCCTTCCAACTATAAACATATCAGATGTTAATATGCTAAATGATACTATAAATCTGTTCTGCAAGCTTCCTTGAACTAAGTAATTTAATTATCAACTTATCTGATTGAAACAACTTAAATTAAATAACCCATTGTCTTCTACTGCATCTCTCAAACAGTAAAGCAAGTAAAGTGACTTCTTACAGATAGAGTGTCCTCAAAGCTGCTCTATAGTGAATAGCTTTTATTACCCTCAAACTGATTATTGCTTTCTCCTGTTTATGACCAGAAGATAAACAAACTGTTAGTTGGAAGTTTGCTTACATCTACTTTAAATCTTACAAGAGGCAGATGCTGTGTTTAGAAAGCCAAGGTTAGCAAACATGAGCAAGTGGCCAAGGGCAATGAATGTCCATCACATAACTACCTGTTTTAGAGCATTCCTTTCTGCTGTGGTGCAGTTTTGCTTTACCTAGTGATTGAATTGAACTGCATTGACTTTATTTCTTACATCCTTCACATACATGAAGAGTAAAAATCCTTACATTACATCTCTGTCTAAATGTGCAATCACAGCAATTTATAATAATTTATAATAAATAGAACAGTCAATGTAACATAGAAATACACTTAGATCAGCGTGAGTTACTCAGTCTGATGGCCTGGTGGAAGAAGCCGTCCTGGAGTCTGTTGGTCCTGGCTTCTATGCTGCAGTACCACTTCCCAGTTCGTAGCAGCTGGAATAGATTGTGGTTGGGGTGACTCAGGTCCCCAACGATGCTGCAGGTTTGGATGCTCCCAAATGAGCATCTGTAGATGTTGGTGAGTGTAGATGTACATAGTCCAGCTCACTTCAGCCTCTTCAGAAAGTAGAGGCATTGGTAAGCTTTCTTGACTGTGGAGGATGTGTTCTGGAACCATGAGATTATCTAAGATGTGTTTTCCAGTGAGATTGAAACTCCTCGCAGTTTCCACTGCTATGCCACCAATGTGAAGAGGGCTGTGAGTGAATTGAGTTTTCCTGAAGTCCATAACCATCTCCTTTGTTGTGTTGACATTGACAAAGAGGTTATTTGGTAGAAATAATTCAATTGGGACTTCCAAAAATGAGGAGAATTAAGTTGCAGATCAGAAAAATGGGGCTGACTGGATTGCATCACAAAGAGCAGGCAAGGACATGAGAGGCTGAATGGCCTTCTACACAATTTAGATTTGACAATTTGCTAGCATCTTCTTAACGATTCGAGTCAGCTGAAGAAAAGTTTCTCTGTGCTGAATCGTCTAGTACAGAGTCAGAATAACCAACTATAAACATAACTCCTGACATTGCTGAAGGTTCCTATCATATAAATGAATTTTGGATATTCTGTGATTAGTGTCCCCACTCCACTTACCCATGATTCCTTAAGGTTGTTATAGCTGAGGGTGGTATTGTGGGACAAGCTCCCACTACCTATTAAATGCTCTCAATGGTATGTGTCTCAAATAGCCTCTGACAACCAAGTCCATTTCCTAGCCTTTACTTGTGGCTCAGCTTCTAAGTCCGTAGGAACCAGTTCTACTGACAGGATAAGATGTAAAGGTGGGTTATTGGCAACTGAAAACCAGTTTATTATATTTATAATGGTAGCTACTCATGTGGGTGGGGGTGTGGCAATAACGAATAAGGTATGTATTCATGCTTTGTTCTGGTCAGTTTAGTGCTGGGGACCGTCGAGCGCTCTTTCTTTCAAAATTGCTTAATTACACTTAATTATGCTCAACTTTGCTTGATTACATTTGAAATTATTTAACTTTGCTTATGTTTGTTTAAGATCACTAGTTTTAGTTTCATTGTTTCAAGATTGTATGTTGCTAATAAACGATCGAATACATTTATTTGACTTTTTTTGAACATCATTATTGGATTGATCAGAGGGCACATCATACAAGGATAATTCCCTGTCTGGTCACCAGCAGTGGCATTGGGTTGTTTAAGTTGTTGCTACATTTTGTCAATAAAAGATTTTGATAGTTATACCAAATAACCATCAGCACTCGGACATGCTGGCAAAATTAGAAGTGCTACAGCCTGGAGCAGCTTGTGGCAAATAACAGCCTTTTCTTGATTTCTACTGTGTGTTTCGGGATGGAATACAGCTTAAAATGGTCATCACTAACCATAACCTCTATAGTGTGATACTATATAAGAGGTGACACTCAGTTCAGCTCTTGAAAAACAACATGAGCCAAGCCAGAAGCTGTGGGCTTGAAGTCAAGACTAAAAGAGGAATTAAACTTGCTGGGAAAGCTATGGCAAGTAAAATTGACAGCATTTGAAAAGAACATAATAGAATTGTTAAGATTAAGGATTCTATACTGTTAATTAGAAGTTTTTTTTACAAGAAAAGCAAAATGCTTCACAAGTGCAGTCTCATTTGGATGATTTGAAAAATCTTCATGAAGATGTTGCTAAGCCACATAACGTGTTGTTGCCTTTGATTCCAACCTCAGAACATGGTAAACAAACTGAAAGCTTTGCAAATATTCAGACTCTCATTGACACAGTCACAGCAGAGACTGAACAATGGCTGAAACAAATGTACATTGTTGAAGGTCAAACTGCCGGATTAAATGACAATACTTATCAAATCACGGGGCACGCTTTGACTATGTACAAAGCTGATGATTTTCAGGATGACATACACCATGAATACAGTATTTCTAACATGTGTGTAGTGGGTCCTAATACTAGCAGAGTGTCCCATGTGTCTAATTCCTCCTTGGCACGCATCAGAATGCAAGCTGATTTAGCCGAGTTGTGTGCGAGGCAACCAATATTGAAGGATAAGCATTTGTTGGAAGAACAAGGAGAGCAGATGGAACAAAAGCTACAGAGAACCCAGGAGCAGCTATGAAGAAAGATGGAGCAGCTTAATTTGCAGGAAGAAATTGCAGCCAGTATGGCCAAAGTGAGGGCACTGAAGGCCTCAAGTGCTGCTGGTGCTAAAGCTACTCTAGCAGGACAGTTCTATGGTATGTGTTTCTATGAAAGCATGGTATTGAGAAAATCCAACATACTTCATGTCACTATGGATACATTTGTGTCTATGAGCCATGAGTTTGGACCCCAAGAGGTGGTTCAGTGTGCTCACTCACAGTTTGCACTAAGGAGGCACTCTGAACCTATGCCATATCCAATAGCACAAGGTGCTACTGAGGACATTAATTTATAGTATGGTGACACTCATATTTCTGATTATAGAAGTCTGAATAGTGCACTGGAGGCCATAAGGACATGAAAGGAAATAGTAACCTCAGTGATGCAACAACAACTCATTACATCACTGCCTAAGAGAGAGAATCAAATCTTCGATGGTGATCCATTGCAGTATTATGCATTTATGAGGGCTTTCAAGAATAGCATAGAAGGCAAGACTGATGATCATGGTGACCGTCTCCATTTTCTCGAACACTTCACTGGAGGTTACCTGAGAGAGCTTGTCAAAAGCTGCCATCGAGCCAAACCTGAGCAAAGATATCTAAAGGCCAAAGCTTCACTACCAGATCATTTTGGTGGTGTGGAGAAAACTGTTGTGGCCTACATGGAAAAGGCTATTTAGAACCATAGAACATTACAGCACAGAAGTAGGCCCTTCAGTCCTTCTTGGCTGTGCCGAACCATTTTTCTGCCCAGTCCCACTGACCTGCACCTAGACCATATCCCTCCATACCCCTCTCATCCATGTACTTGTCCAAGTTTTTCTTAGATGTTAAAAGTGAGCCCGCATTTACCACTTCATCTGGCAGCTCATTCCACACTCCCACCACTCTCTGTGTGAAGAAGCCCCACCCTAATGTTCCCTTTAAACTTTTTCCCCTTCACCCTTAACCCATGTCCTCTGGTTTTTTTCCTGCCCTAGCCTCAGTGGAAAAAGCCTGCTTGCATTCACTCTATCTATACCCATCATAATTTTATACACTTCTATCAAATCTCCCCTCATTCTTCTATGCTCCAGGGAATAAAGTCCTAACTTATTCAACCTTTCTCTGTAACTCAGTTTCTCAAGTCCCAGCAACATCCTTGTAAACCTTCTCTGCAATCTTTCAACCTTATTAATATCCTTCCTGTAACTGCACACAATACTCCAAACTCAGCCTCACCAATGTCTTATACAACCTCACCATAACATTCCAACTCTTATACTCATTACTTTGATTTATAAAGGCCAATGCACCAAAAGCTCTCTTTATGACCCTATCTACCTGTGACGCCACTTTTAGGGAATTATGTATCTGTATTCCCAGATCCCTCTGTTCTACTGCACTCTTCAGTGTCCTACCATTTACCTTGTATGTTTTACCTTGGTTTGTCCTTCCAAAGTGCAAAACCTCACACTTGACTGCATTAAACTCCAACTGCCATTTTTCAGCCCATTTTTCCAGCTGATCCAACTCACTCTGCAAGCTTTGAAAACCTTACTCACTGTCCACTACACCTCCAATCTTTGTATCATCAGCAAATTTCCCTTTTCCAGTGTAGTGTGATAAACACCATCACCACATCATGGTGTTTATCACACTGGAAAAGGGAAACTTCATGTTGTATTTGACTGTGGATCGACTTTTCAGAGAATATCACTTAATGTTCAGTTGTTACAGGGACCTGATCTTACTAGTTCTTTGAGTGGAGTCATGACCAAATTCAAGAAAGAACCATTGATGATCACATTGGTAAGGAAGGTTATCAATTCAGTCATGAAGGTGCAGAGTCTTGATGAAAAGATCCGTCACAAAATTTTTTGTGAAGGAGAGGCTATTATCAATGGTCGCATGATTACTAAAGAATCCCAATCCCAATGATTTGGAAGCATTAACACCCAATCAACTGTTGCTTTTGAAGTCCAAACCATCCTTACCACTAGCCAAGCTCTGAATGGAAACACAAAATGTTGGCAGAGCTCAGCAGGCCAGACAGCATCTATGGGAGGAGGTAGTGATGACGTTTCGGGCCGAAACCCTTCATCTGGAGGGTTTACATCAGTCTCCTGATGAAGGGTCTTAGCCCGAAATATCGTCACTACCTCCTCCCATAGATGCTGTCTGGCCTGCTGAGCTCTGCCAGCATTTTGTGTTTTTATTTCCAGCATCTGCAGATTCACTCATGTAAGCTCTGAATGGAGGATGTTTATGTTCATTGTAGATGGAAGCAAGCCAATGCATGTCAAACTTGTTTCAGAAATGATGGGACAAGGAATATTTACCCCAGCTGCAGGAATGTAGCTGGTCAAGTATAAGACAAAATTTCCTCCATTTAATGCTTATAGTCAATGACACTGCATCTCGAATCTCATGGGTATAGAAAGAATCAGTCAAGTTTTTTCAGTCAGGAAAGGATTTGTGAAACTCCAGGCGCAGATCCATGGTCTCTCGAGACCGATGGATGCCACCACACCTTAGAATAGATATACGCTTGTTGTACAGAATATTTGTCAATATTTGTACAGAATATTTTTGGTAGATTATTTTCAACCGGTACCCTGACTATGACCCTGCCTCTGTCCCTCTATGATGCATCACATCCACTCTATGGCCTTCATTGTGCTCCCTGTGCCCTGCTTATAGAAATTGCTTTATAGTAAACATCACAGGCACTTCTTTTTCAACCTCTCATGTTACCACCTACAGTACTTGTAACATCTAAGTCAACTTGGCTGCATTTTCCTGGTTTCACCTTTTGTCCCACACATCACCACACTTATTTCCCTCTGTTAGATTCCAGTTTTGCAAATCTGTGCACACTTCTTTTGAGTTAGTTCTGTTTCACACAGTAATCATTTACTCAGGATGAACTGCCAAACACTACAAATAATCTAGCCACTGTTGAAAGATTCCTACAAATCAGCAATATCTTCTTACGTTTTTAGCTCAGTCAAGAAAATATGAAGTTTTCACTCTGCTCCTGGCTGTAGGGAAAAAAATGGGTAATGGTTGATTGTTCCTGGTAAAGAAAGTTGCAATATATTTACATTGCAGTGTTTCAGCCGAGGGCTCTCAAATTCTCTGTTCCTGCAGCCAGCAACATTACCTTTGCTTTGGTGTGTTTTGGTCTGTATGGAAAGCAAGTTCTTCCACTTGTTGTCTCCACTCATTACCCAACTTACTTGCCTGGAAAACCAGTAGCTTGGCTATCTATTAAGACTCTCGATCTGGACAATTGAGAACACTGTATCCAGACTCCAGGGACTGACTTCAGGAATTGAACTGGAATGTTTTTCAACCATGTGTCTGGGTGTCTCCAGGCATCCTTCCTCATTTCAGCTTCCTTTATCACTGCTTTGCTAAAGCAGCCAGTACAATCAAAGACCCCACGCACTCCACACATTCTCTTTTCTTCCCCTCCCTTTGGGCAGAAGAATCAAAAGCTTGAAAGCACGTACCATCAAGCTCAAGGACAGTATCAGTTCCACTGTTCTTCTTCGGCTGTCCATCGATTTCGATGTTGACTGTGCTGAGAGTTTAGTCTCTGCAGGCATGTTTAACCATCCAGAAACTCTACTCCAACACGCCTTGCACAGTAATAAGACAGCCTGTGTCGTGCCCCCACCATACAGTCTCTCTGGGCTTCCAAATCTGATGCCGAGTAGTACACAGGAGTGTAACAGACTGAGCGGATAAGGAAGCTGCCCGCAGTGACAACTAACTAGTTTAGTGATGCCATCTGTTGACCAGCACTCTGGTTCCTCTGCATGCCACCAAGGTGGCTGTACCATTGACCCTTTTGGATTCATCTGCCACAGACTCCATCAGACGCCCTGCTGCCGGCACTCTTATAAAATTATTGAACAGTTCTTAGTGTAATAAGATGGACCCTTGACCTTACAATCTACTTCGTAATGACCTTGCCTACCTGCACTGCACTTTCTCTTTAATGGTAAAACTCTATTCTGCATTCCGTTATTGCTTTTCCCTTCTACTACCTCAATGCATTGTTGTAATGAAGTAATATATATGAACCATATCCAAGGCAGATTTTTTCACTACTCATTCAAGTACTCATCAAGATATTTCTCAGGTGTGATTAGAGCCTCAGCCTCCTCTAGCATCCCATAAAATAACATGTACCAGCATCTGACTTTTAGAGTTCCCTCTCAGATCCCCTCTTATCCCCGATCCTAATCTTCTGCCTTCCAGTTGTAAACACCTCTGAAAAGAGAACAGTTTCCTACTATCCTTCCTACCTCTGTTTCCTTTATTCCAAACCAACCCCACCTATCCAGTCTCTCTCCTCATGAGGAAAATATTCCATACCAGGCAATGTCTTAGGGAACTTGCTCTTTAAGGACTGCAGGCTGGTTTTAAACAAAATAAGCATGGAACTGCCAAAGATGCTACCTATTTGCTGAGTTTCTCCAGCATTTTGTGTGTGTTGCTTAAACAAAATGAGCTAGGATGAATAGGTGAAGTCTGACCCCGCCGATGCACCAGCTAAAAGAAAAGGAGGGTTTGCATGCTGCAGTAATCGTTATCATAAAGTGACGGGAAGTTAATGCGCTTCCTGGATTATAATGGAACAAGCACAGGTTATTACCTGAGCATGATTTTGAAGTTTAGCAGATTTATCCCCAATAGAGTTTTCCATGTACTCACAACTATGTTCACGTTCAAATTATGAACCTGCAATGAGAAAAGGTATGTAGATGAGAGCTGCTCTTTCTTACCTTAGCAGTTTGCATTATCACAGCGGAATCCAGTCAGGAACACTAGGCTGCTGGATTAGTCCCTCTGACATCCTCACAGGAACAGTTTATGCCTGAAACAACACACTAACCCATGTTAGAAAGCTAATGCACATTCCATACCTGTTCCAAAAGCAATGCTTAACACTCAATTTCAACAACTGCTACTGTTTGTTAATTCAACATACATACACATCTAGAATATTATTAAAATGTAGACAATAGAACAGTAGAAGACAAGAACAGGCACTTCATCCAACAATGTCTGTGCTGACTGTGATACTAAATTATTCTAATCCCATCTGCCTGCAGATGGTCGATATTCCTCTATTCTTGCTTGGTTATGTTCCAGTCTGAATTCCTCCTAATTGTTGCTATCATATCTGTTTCCACCAACTCCCATGGCAGCCCATTCTAGGCACCTGCCACTTTCTGTGTTAGAAAGTTGCTCCATAAATCTTTAAAGTTTCTTCCACTATCCTTGAAGCTATGGCCTCTAACATTTAATATTTCCATACTAGAATTAAGACTCTGACTATCTATTCTATCTGTGCCTCTCCTAATTTTACAGTGTCTCCCTTCGGCTGCTGGTGCTCCAGAGAAAATAAGCCAAATTTGTCCAACATCGACTTATAGGTAATACTCTCTAATCCAGACATCGCCCCAGAGAACTTCATCTACACTATTCAGAAATGCAATGGGAGGTGAGGACCTTGATACAATAGCTATCACTAAAGAGGTAGTGCTGAGCAAACTTGTGAGGCTGAAGACAGGTAAATCCCCTGGTCCTGATGGAATGCATGTCAGGTTACTGAAAGAAATGGCAGAAGTTATAGTAGAGGCTTTGGAGATGACTTACCAAAATTCTCTGAACTCTGGGCAGGTCCCAGCGGATTGGAAGATGGTGACTATCACACCACTATTCAAAAATGATGTAAACCAAAAGGCAGGTAACTATAGGTCATTTAGTTTAACATCTATAGTTGGGAAAATGCATGAAGCTATCATTAAAGAAGAGGTGCCGAGGCGTCTGGAAAGAAATGGATCGATCAGGCAGACACAGCATGGATTCAGCAAAGGCAGGTCCTGTTTGACAAACGTAATGGAGATTTTTGAGGATATAATGAGTGCAGTGGACAGAGGGGAACAGATAGACATTATTTACTTGGATTTCCAGAAGGTGTTCGATAAGGTGCTGCATAAAAGACTTATCCGTAACGTAAGGTCACATAGAGTTGGGGGTGATGTATTAGCGTGGATAGAGGATTGGTTAACTAATAGAAAGTAGAGAGTTGTGATACATGTGTGTTTCTCTGGTTGGCAATCAGTGGTGAGCGGTGTGCTGCAGGGGCCTGCAACTGTTCATGATATACACACGTTTGTACATTAATGATCTGGAAGAGGGGACCAAGTGTAGTATATCCAAGTTTGCTGATGTCACTTGTCACCAGATTCAGATATGGCCCAAGTGCAGAGTGAGAGACACTGGAGCAAGTCGATAGTTCACAGGCTTTAATGAGAACAGTGTTTAAGTGGAAAGAAAACAATAAACACTAGGCCAAACAGAGCTACTAACTAAAACTCTCAAAAGGAAAAGCGAAGCCTACATTGCGGCTGAAAAGAACAACTAAATATAAAATGAATAAAGCTAGTCTTCAGAGTCAGTTGACTCGACAGTCCAATTTCTCAGGCAAGACCAAATGCAAACAAGCAACAAAGTGTTGCTGTGTGGTGTCCAAGTCTCAACAAGCACTATGGTGACAAGTATGGAATTAAATACTATCACAATGAAATAATTATTAGCTGACATGTGCCTACTCACAAACGTAATTGCCGTATCTACTGCGCTGTCGAATCTGTGGATATGACACACTAAATTGAGCGGAAAAGCAAATTCTGCAGCAAATACAGAGAGTCTGCAGAGAGATATAGATAGGTTAGTGGCAATGGTCCGGCAGAAGGAGTACAGTTTGGTAAATGCAAGGTCATCCACTTTGAAAGGAAAAATGAACGAGCAGATTATTATTTAAATGGTAAAAACTTTGCAGCATGCTGCTGTGCAGAAGGACTTGGGAGTGCTTGAGCATGAATCACAAAAGGTTGGTTTGCAGGTGCAGTAGTAGGCTGTCAAGAAGGCAAATGGAATGTTGGCTATTACTAGAGGGATGGAATTTAAGAGCGGTGAGTTTATGCTGCAACTGTACAGGGTACTGGTGAGGCCGCACCTGGATGCGGTTCTGGCCTCCTTACTTGAAGAGGTTCACCAGGTTGATTCCAGAGATGAGGGGATTAGACTATGAGGAGAGATTGAGACACCTGGGACTGTACTCGCTGGAATTCAGAAGAATGAAATAGATCTTATAGAAACACATAAAATTATGAAAGGGATAGATAATAGAGGCGGGAAAGGTGTTTCCACTGGTAGGTGAGACTAGACCTAGGGAACATAGCCTCAAGATTCAGGGGAGTAGATTTAGGACAAAGATGAGGAGGAACTGCTTTTCCCAGAGGGTGATGAATCTGTGGAAGTCTCTGCCCAATAATGCAGTGGAGGCTACCTAAGCAAATATATTAAAAAGTTAAGATAGATTTTTGCATAGTAGGGGAATTAAGGGTTATGGGGGAAAGGCAGGTAAGAGGAGTCCATAGCCAGATCAGCCATGATCTTTTTGAATGGTGGAGCAGGCTTGATGGGCCGGATGGCCAACCCCTGCTCCTATTTCTTATGTTCTTATGAAATCTTACGCATCCTTTCTATAATGCACCTAGCAGAACTACACACATAATGCTCCAAATGTGGCCTTACAAGTTTAGTGCAGCTGCAACAGAGCTTCCCAGCTTCCATACACAGTGACCTGACCATGCCACATACCTTCTTTATCACCCTATCTGTTGATGTTGGCAGTTTCATGGAGCCATCTTTGTGTACCAGAAAATCTCAATGTACATCAATGCTACTAAGAATCCTGCCTTTCACTGTAGACTTTCCTCTTACATCTGATCTCCTAAATTGCAACACTCTACACTTGTCTAGATTAAACCCCATCTACTCTTTCTCCACCTTTTCCCGACTGACCCATAACCTGTTGTATCCTTTGGCAACCTTCACCACTATCCACAACTATGCCAATTTTGTCATTTGCAAACATATGAATTTCACCTAATTCATTTATATTTGTAATCACAGGCCTCAGAAATTATCTCTGTGGAACAGCAGTTTTCACAGCCCTCCAGTGAGAATAACACCCCTCCACCACCACCTTCTATCTTCATTGGCCATGGCAGTTTTGAATCTAAACTACCAAGTGCCCATGGATTCTGTGAGTGTTAATCTTCTGTATCAATCTACTATGAGATACCTTGTTGAATGCTTTACTAAATTCCATGTAGGCCATATCCACTCCCCTTACCTCAGTCATTTCTGTCACCTCCTCAAAAATCTCTATCAAATTCAGAAGAATTGTCATACCCTACACAAAGCCACACAAACTATCCTTTCTGTCAATGCTTTTCTAATTCATTTTCATGTTTATTAATGCAAGCTATTTAATTAGCACTTTCGAGTGAATCTGCAGATGCTGGAAATAAATAAAAACACAAAATGCTGGCAGAACTCAGCAGGCCAGACAGCATCTACGGGAGGAGGTAGTGACGATGTTTCAGGCCGAAACCCTTCATCAGGAGTGAAGTAACATGGGATGGTCGAGGGGGGATAAGAAGTGGGGGGAGGGATAAAGTAGAGAGCTAGGAAGTGATAGGTTGGAGGGAAATGGGCTAGGGGGAAGGTGGAGAATTATGGGAAATAAAAGAGAAAGAAAGGTAGGGCGGGGGGGGGGGGAGATTATAGTGAGGGGGGAAAAAAGAGAGATAAAGAGAACCAGACTCAAATAATAGATAGGGATGGAGGTAAGGGGGGAGCAGGGGTATCAATGGAGGTCTGTGAGTTGGAATGGGGCTTCCCTTCATCCACTATCAACTCTGCCCTCCATCACATCTCCCGTATTTCATGCACCTCTACCCTCACCCCATCCCCCGGCCAGCCCACCAGGGATAGAGTCCCCCTGGACCTCACCTATCACCCTACCAGCCTACAGATCCAACATATAATCCTCCGTAACTTCCGCCACCTCCTACGTGATCCCACCACCAACCACGTCTTCCCCTCCCCCCACTCCCGGCTTTCCGCAGGGATCGCTCCCTAAGCGACTCCCTTGTCCATTCATCCTCCCCACTGACCTCCCTCCGGGCACTCATCCCTGCAAACAGAAGAAGTGCTACACCTGCCCCCACACTTCTTCCCTCACCACCATCCCAGGCCCCCAACAGTCCTTTCAGGTGAGCCACCACTTCACCTGTGAGTCAACTGGGGTGATATACTGTATCCGGTGCTCCCGATGTGGCCATTTATACATTGGGGAGACCCGCCGCAGACTGGGAGACCGTTTCGCCGAACACCAGCGCTCAGTCCTCCAGCAGTGGCGGGATCTCCCTGTGGCCACACACTTCAATTCCACAGACCACTCCCACTCCGACATGTCTGTCCATGGCCTCCTCTACCATCAAGATGAGGCCACACGCAGGTCAATGGAGCAATAACTTATCTCCCGCCTAGGTAGCCTCCTACCTGCCGGCATGAACATTCAACTCACAGACCTCCGTTGATACCCCTGCCACCCCCTTACCTCCATCCCTATCTATTATTTGAGTCTGGTTCTCTTTATCTCTCTTTTTTCCCCCCTCACTATAACCTCCCCCCAGCCCTACCTTTCTTTCTCTTTTATTTCCCATAATTCTCCACCTTCCCCTAGCCCATTTCCCTCCAGCCTATCACTTGCTCGCTCTCTACTTTATCCCTCCCCCCACTTCTTATCCCCCCTCGACCATCCCATGTTACTTCACACCTGATGAAGGGATTCGGCCCGAAACGTCGTCACTACCTCCTCCCATAGATGCTGGCTGGCCTGCTGAATTCTGCCAGCATTTTGTGTTTTTGTTAATTAGCACTTTACTCACTTCTTAGGGCTCCAGGCATTGATTCCTTCCTTTGTTCTTGAGTGCTCCTACACTTTCCATAGCTATGCCCTTGTTTCTTACAGTGTATGCATAAAATGTCTTGAGGGATTCTTTAATTATACACTCATGAAGTTTTTTAGCTTTCCAGATTCCCTATTCAAGTTATTTCCTGCTTCCTTTAAATTGCTCAAGGGTCCTGTCTGATTCAACTTCATAAACCTTACATAGTTTTCTATTTCCTCATTGATTACATTTGGAACACCTCTCATCATACAAGGTTTCTGAATCTTGCAATCCTCATCTAGGAATATGCTGGTCCTGAGTACTGTCCACCTGGCCTTTACACAATTTCCACATCATGTATGGACTCACCCAGTAACAGCTGTTCCCATTGACTCTGCTAGTTCCTGTCTAATACTGGTGTAATTAGCCTTACCCCAATTAAGGTCTTTACCCCAAAGTCCAGTCTTTTAATTATCTGAACATTTATGGAGTCATGATCATTGTTCCCAAGATGTTCTTCCACTGGAACGCTGGTCACCTGGCTAGGCTCATTTCCTAATACAATTTTGGTATTCTCTGGTTGAATTATCTGCATACTGTTTCCAGAAACTCTCTGGACGAATCTAACAAATTCTGCACCATTGATGTTTTTGGTGTGACTGTACTGGGGAACTTAAAGTTGCTCAATACAACAACCCTGTTTTTTTACATAAGACATAGGTGCAGAATCAGGCCATTCTCCCCACTTACCAGCCTTCTCCCCATAAGTTTTGATGCCATGTCCAATCAAGAACCTATCAAGCTCTGCCTTAAATACACCCAAAGACTTGGCCTCCACAGCTGCATGTGGTAACAAATTCCATAAATTCACCACCCTTTGGCTAAAGAAATTTCTCTGCATCTGTTTCAAATGGATGTCCCTCTATCCTGAGGCTGTGCCTGCTTGTCCTAGACTCCAGGACCACAGGAAACACTGAGTGGAAAAGCAAATTGTGCAGAAGTTTGGGAGAGTCTGTAGAGAGATATACAGTACATAGGTTAAGTGAGTGGGCAAAGGTCTGGTAAATGGAGTACAATGCTGATAAATGCAAGGTCATCCACTTTAGAAGGAAAACTGAAAGAGCAGATCATTATTGAAATGGTAAAAAACTGCAGCATGCTGCTGTGCAAGAGGGACTTGGGAGTCCTTGTGCATGAATCATGAAACGTTGGTTTGCAGGGGCAGCAGGCTATCAAGAAGGCAAATGGACTTTTGGCCTCTACTTCTAGAGGGATTGAACTTAAGAGCAGGGAGGTTATGCTGCAACTGTACAGGGTACTGGTGAGGCTGCACCTGGAGTACTGTGTGCAGCTCTGGTCTCCTTACTTGAGGAGGGATATTCTGGCTTTAGAGGCAGTGGAGAGGAGGTTCACCAGGTTGAGTCCAGAGATGAGGGAGTTAGACTATGAGGAGAGATTGAGTCGCTTGGGACTGTACTCACTAGAACTCAGAAGAATGAGACGAGATCTTATAGAAACATATAAAGTTATGAAAGGGATAGATAAGATAGAGGCAGGAAAGTTGTTTCCACTGGTATGTGAGACTAGAACTAGAAAACATAGCCTCAAGATGCAGGGGAGTAGATTTAGGATGCAGTTGAGGAGGAACTGCTTTTCCCAGAGAGTGGTGAATCTGCTGAATTATCTGCCCAATGAAGTAGTAGAGGCAAACTCAGTGAATATATTTAAGGTAAGGTTGGATAGATTTTTGCATAGTAGGGGAATTAAAGATTATGGGGGGAAGGCAAGTAGTTGGAGATGAGTCCATGGCCATATCAGCCATGATCTTATTGAATGGCAGAGCAGACTCGATGGACCAGATGGCCTACTCCTGTTCCTATTTCTTATGTTCTCATGTTTCCACATCTTCTCTGTCTAGGCCTTGAAAAGGTTTCATGAGATTCCCCTTCATCCTTTGAAATTCCAGCAAGTACAGTCCCAGTGCTATCAAATGTTCCATGTATAATAACTCTTTCATTCCCAGAATCATCCTTGTGAACCTCCTCTAAATCCTCTCCAATGTCTGCACATCTTTTCTTAGATGAGGAGCCCAGAACTCTTCACAATAATCAAGGTGAGGCCTCGCCAGTGTCTTATAAAGCCTCAGCATCACACCCCTGCTTTTGTTACATCTCCCATTGATCTAGCTACATAGCTGTTCCTCTTCCTCCCACTGGCTACTAAGATAGGCCCATCATTGTTACGACACCTTTCTTATTTCTAACCTCTCCCCAGTTAGGCTTACCGGATGGGCCCTCAAGAATGTCGCTGCTGAGTGCAGCGTTAACATTGTCCTTAATCATTATTACACCCCCCCCCCCCACCACTTTACATCCTTCTCCGTTGTGTTTGAAGCATCAAAATCCTGGATCTCGATGTTCCAGTCAAATATAACCATCAGTGGAATTCTGATCAGGCAGAGCTTTTGTAAATTTTCAGGAATTTCTTTGTTTGTTTTGCCAATCCAATATTAATATAATCCCCACAAATAAATTCACAGTGAATTAAACATCTACCATACACTTATCTAAACAGAAATAACATTCCCCTGCTAAAGACACAAATAAAGTAATTTTACCCCATTTCATAATTCAGCAACTAACTTCTATTAGTTGTTACTCTGGATTTGAGCAACCTTTGAAGGACATTGACATTTTTTTGTAATACCCAGAAAAAAGCAAGCTGAAGAATTTACTTTGAATTACTTGCACTTCTCACTACAAATTTGCAATATTGGAATGAGACAGTAATGACCTAGAAATTTGCAACCAGTATTTGCGCTGTTACATTGAAAATAATGAACAGCAGATGGCAGCATAGATCCAAGTATATATTCTGCTGCTCAGTCAACTTTGTTATAAATGTTGTTGACATGGTTCTAATGTTCATTGTAAATAGGACTCAAGCTCCAGCAAGACAGCCAGATGACCTATAATCTAGTTTATGTTCAACTTGTGTGAGTTTACATTAAATCACAATAAAAATTCAAATAAAATCATATATTATGAAACCACAACCCAAAATCATTAGCTAATGTGAGAACAGGGACTGAATATAAATTGCAAAAATTATCATTCATTAGTAATTCAGAACTGTGAACCTTCCTGAGGAAAGGATTCACCTTTCCAAAGAGAGCTGACTCAAATTAATTTTATAAGTTCAATTTGAAAAGTAATAAAAAAATACAGAGCTATAAATAGACAAATATAATGCTAATGTAAATAGAAAATAAAATTAACAAGATATTTTCTCATCTGCAATCATTACTTGTGTTTTAAGTGAAAGTAGATACATTGATGAGCAGTATTCATTAGAAAGTAATGGAGTTGGCTTCCTATATTTTTTTACCCTGCTATATTTACAATTCTCTTTCAAAAAGTTGTCATCTGGTTGTGACACTAATGTAATGCACTGTTTATCTAGGAGCAACATTTCAAAACCAGACACAGAATGTGTCCAACTTATTTGTTTTTTTGTTCCCCTTCTATGACCCATCAGGCCTGCTCCAGCCGACTCCTCCCAACCTGCACATGCAGGCACCTCCCAGTCTCCATCCAGCCAATCGGATTCACCTGCCGCTCATTCCAGACTCCTCACCTGCAGCCTATTTAACCCCAGCTCTCATCCACAGTCCCTGTCACTTACTGAACCAGCCAGCCTCAACCAAATGCTCTTTTGTGTTTTGTGGCTCCTCATGGCTTGTTATTTTGCTATTGATTATTAAAGTTATCGTTCACTGCTGAATTATCTCTGCTGCTTTTCTTCTGAATCAAGCCTCCTCTACATTTCCTGACAGGATGAGTGAACCAATGATTAAGCCAGCAGAATTTGCTCACCTAAAGGAAGTCATCTGTAGATACAAGCTTATCAGAATCAGAATCCTTTATTATCGGCAAGTATCAGGACACATACAGGGAATTTGATGCTGGTTTCCCTGAGCTCTCTCTGTACAGAATTAAAAGCAAACAAAAACAATAGTGCAAATAATCATAAACTATATACAATGAGGTCCACCTCATTGAATGTACAGGTGGACTTGATTTATAATAGACAAAAATTCAAGTGTTCAAAAGACTTATGGCATACGGAAAGAAACTGTTCCTGTACCTATTTGTCTTGGCATACAGTGATCTAAAGCACCTACCAGAAGGAAGGAGTTGAAACAGGTGACGTCCAGGGTGTGATGGGTCTACAATAATGCTGCTTGCTCACTTCCTGACTCTAGATGCATAAAAGTCCTGGATCGAGGGCAGCTCCACACCAATAATCCTTTCCACAGCCCTGACAGTTCTTTGGAGTCTATTCTTGTCTTGTTTGGTAGCTGATCCACACCAGACAGTGATGGACGAACAGAGAACAGACTGGATTATTCCTGAATAGAATTGAATCAGCAGCTCCTGAGGCAGGTTGTACTTTCTGAGTTGATGTAGGGAATACAACCTTTGCTGAGCCTTTTTGATAAGAGTGTCTGCATTGGGTGTCCACTTCAGGTCCTGGGAGATTGTGACACCCAGAAATCTAAAGGTCTCCACAGCAGACATGATGCAGAAGTGGCAGGAAATGATTGTCCACCAATTTCATCCATCCTGTCGCCTCAGTGCAGCAACTCCACACCAGTCAAGCTCTTCCCTCTGAGCCCTGGCTTCATGTGCTCAAAGGCATCAATGCATCTCAAACTTGACGGCACAGCTTCCTGTCATAACGCATCTTACACTTTGAGCTTCAGCCGTCTCCATTCTATGAACATTCAATGTCTCCTTCCTCTTCTCTCTCTTGCTTTGCAATACTGCAATGACACAATAATGACACTTTCGTCATCTGGGACAGTCAGAGCATGCACACGGCTTATGCGCATGAGCATTGGAGAGTACCGCGGGCCAATCCAATTCTTCCTGATCAATTCACACAATTCTCATCCTAGGTTACTCCTAGCTCTCCACTCATGACCCTCACTTTGGTTGGTCATCTGGATCACTGCTGAGTTGGAGACCCACCTGTCTACAAGCTCAGATGACCTTACTCCCACAGGAATATCAAGGCTTAGCCATCACCTTCAGTAAAAGGGAAGCCTGCACCCTGCTGCCTCAGTGGCCTCAATCAGATGCTCCTGGCTTTCACTCTCCCTGCTTAAAGCTTATCTTGCTGCCCATTGTTTTTACTTCCTGTTCTCTCTTGTTTTCTGGCCCCTCGTAGCTTGTTATTTTGCAGTCTATTTTTAAAGTTATCATTCACCGATGAATCATCTCCGCTGCTTTACTTTTGGGTCAAGCCTCCTCTACGTTTCCTGACATAACCTTGCCAATTGGTCCAGTAAAAAGACATTGTTAACTCAGGTTTGGCCAGGCTTGGGTTTTTCTTCAAGACATCTTGGTAAGGGCCAAGGGTAATAGGAGTGGTGTCAACTTCTGGAAATAATAATGGGTCGAGTTACCTCAGTAACCAGTGTGTGGGTGGTGTACACCAAAGCCTGTGGACTACAGGAAGAAAGGCCGAACCAAAATATAGGCCTAAAAATCCAATGGTGCTGGAAAACACAGGTTAGGGTGTTGGGCCATGTACAAAATGTGATAAGGCTCTCACAGAATTTATGTGTGAACCTCACAACAGGAATTGCAATACCCAGACAAGTTTTGGATGCATTCGTGCATCATTGCAGGTTGTGATTTTATAATCAACTGTATTTGATTAGTGCTAACATATATTTTAAGCATTGACCATGTTGCTTTCTCTATGTCTGTATTTATACTATGATTCTATTGAACAGCAGTCATGTGATTTACATGCACATGAACGCACCTAGGCACATTTGCTTCACCACCGTTTTTGGTAAAATTGCAGATGGTGACAAGGAGACAAAAAGGAGTAAAACAGCTTGGCTGTCTGTGTGGTATCACGACAACAACCTCACATTTAATGTCAGCAAAATTTCAGGAAGCATAATGAGGAGAACACACGCCAGATGTTCTGGGGGGGGGGGGTCAGCAGTGAGCTGCTTTAAAAAGTTCAACATCTCAGAGGTTCCATCCTGAGTCCAACACATTGATGCAATCATGAAGAAGGCAAATGTGCCACTCTACATCTTTATGAGCTTAAGGAGGTTCAGTATGCCTTTCTTGCAAAAATCTATAGATTACAGTGGAGAGCATTCTGACTGGTTACACCACAGCCTGGTAAGGAGCCTCCAATGCAAAGGATAGCAAGAAGCTGCAGAGAATTGTAGACAAGGCCAGCTCCATGACAGGCACAGCCTCCCCACCATCGAGAGGCAGCTCCTCGAGAAATCAGCATTCATCACTAAGGACTATTTGGGACATGCCCTAGTCTTATCACTGCACCAGGAAAGAGCTACAAGCGTCTGAACACACATACTCATGATTCAGAAACAGCTTCTTCCCACTGCTGAAAAGTCCATGAAGCCATAAACATTATTTTGTTAATTTCTTTTGTATTATTTATCTTGTAATTTATAGTAATTTTATGCCTTTGCACTGTATTGCTCTCACAAAACAACAAATTTCACCTCATGTAAGACAGCAATAGTAAACCTAATTCTGATTCTGATATTCATACAAGCACTTGCATATTCACATTCACACACACACACACACACACACACACACAGTTATTGGATTTATTGAGTATGCCCACAAGGAATGAATCTCAGGGTTGTATGTGGTGTCATATATATACTTCAATAATAAATTTATTTTGAACTTTAAACACAGGCACACATTTCTAACCACTCAACCATGGTTGACACATTGCAGTCACATGTCCCTCTGTCAGGGAGATAAGCGGTCCAATTTCTGAGGCCCAGCGTTAAATTGCTGATATAATTAATGATTAAACCTGTACTTGCGGATCAGCTCAGCTCAGTCAGGCAAGCGCTGCATGCAATTATTATCCACAATCAGAAATCTCTCCAAGTCATGACCCAAACAAAAATATACAGTGGGATCCACTTGTGAGGCCATAAATTTTGTGAAATTTTTGAGCACTAGGAGACTATACATGAAGCAAGTTAGATCCTGAAAAGCACTTCAATATTACAGTATCACCACTGCTACCTGCAATACATACTTGAGCTTTGCAGATATATTTTGTGCATCTTTGAAACTAAATGAGTGTTCTTCGTTATACACAGATTAGCCTTGGCCTTTTTTACTACTTACATACTCCTCATTTTTTACAACTGCATTCTCACTCAGCAGTGATAGAAATGAAACAAGGCAACTTGGCAGAAGAAGAGTGAGCAGCTGAGTTCTGATGACGCCCACGATAACTGTTGCTGCGTATCTTTCTCACTTATTGTTCCTGAACAACTTGTGGTCCTCACATGTAATAAAGTGCATCATGTGCACATGCTCAGTGGGAGGGCAAATGGCTTCAGACTGGATCGATCATCCAGTTGGATTGTGTAAACCAACAAATTAGATTGAATGGAATTAGGGTGAGGCTTTACATTCCAGAGCTAAGGAGATGTCCTCATTCTTCAAACAAAAGGGCTTCCTTTCCTCCAACATCAACGCTGCCCTCAACCACATCTCTTCCATTTTGCGCACGTCTGCCCTTACTCCATCTTCACGTCACTTCTCCAGGGATAGGGTTTATCTTGTCCTCACCTACCACCCCACCAGCTTCTGCATCCAGCAGAAAATTCTCCGTAACTTCCATCGTCTCCAGCGAGAGCCCGCCAACAAGCTTATCCTTCCCTCCCCAAAATTTTCTGCTTTCTGCATGGATCCCTCCCTTTGTGACTCCCTTGTCCATTCATCCCTCCCCACTGATCTCCCTCCTGGCACTTACCCTTGCAAGTGGAACAAGTGCTACACCTACTCCTGCACCTCCTGCCTCATTACCATCCAGGGCCTCAAACAGCCCTTCCAGGTGAGACGACACTTCACTGTGAGTCTGTTGGGGTCATCTACTCTGTCCGGTGCTCTCAGCATGGCCTCCAGCATATTGGTGATTGAGATGTAGATTGAGAGGCAGCTTTGCCAAGAGCCTACACACCGTCAGCCAGAAAAATTTGGGATCTCCCAGAGACCACCCATGACCATCGATGGGCCCTTCTACCACAGCGATGAGGCTACACCTTATATTCTATCTGGGTAGCCTCCAACCTGTTGGCATGAACATTCATTTCTTGCACTGCTGGTAATGCCCCTACCCCACCCTTCACCAATTCTCATTTCCCTCTATCCTTATCTCCTTATCTGCCTATCACCTCCCTCTGGGGCTCTTTCCCCTTCCCTTTCATCCTCTCCTATCAGATTCCCCCTTCTCTAACCGTTTATCTTTTTCACCAATTGATTTCCCAGCTCTTGACTTCACCCCTCCACCCCTCCCAGTTTCACCTATCACCTTGTGTTTCTTCCTCCCCTTCTCCCACTGACTCTGACTTCTCATCTTTTTTCTTCATTCCTGATGAGAAGTCTCAGCCTGAAACATTGACAGTTTCCTCTTTTCCGTAGATGCTGCCTGGCCAGCTGAGTTCCTCCAGCAATCTATGTGTGTGTGGTTTGAATTTCCAGCACCTGCAGATTTTTTCTTGAGGGTGAATGGAAATCTTACCAAGTTATATACAATCAGACAGTATACTGATGTATGCATTATGCTTTCATGTATTATGTTCTCAAACACTCATTCATTTCTTAAATATTCTATCACAAAAAATGAGCTACCTTAAAAACACCAGCTTTTACGTTAAAAAAAAGCACAAAGATTCTCTGAAGATCAGCTAGAATTTATTTGTTTGTAGTAATGCCTCAGTAAAATAACATCAACTAGGAACTGAAAACCTCTGCTTTCTATCTGGCGGTTGTAACTTTGGCAGCTTGGATTTCTTGAAGGCTGCATTATTCTGGAGACAAGGGATGGAGAGGAAAAACCTGGTGCTCTTTCGACTGAGGCCTTACCTTTTCCAATCAGACATTCATTGTTAGTGCCACTTCAAACATTAGTCCACTTACCCAGGTCTTGTGCTGTAAACGTCAATTACGTTGTGTGGGCAAACACCTGGCTCCATTTTTGAATATCTCATCAGCAGTCTGCCCTGAAATGCTGTCTCATCACCTCCTACAGATGTACTTTAATAACTGTCCACAAATGCTGATGGATAAACTTAAGATGAGTCAGCCATGCATGCCCTTAATCTCTCCAGAAGTACTCTATTTCATTCCTTATTCACTCATAAACCTGCTTCTGGCCTCATTCTAACATGACCTTTACTGCTGCGCTGATATCGGCAGGTTCAGGTTTCTTCCCCATTTACTGAATCACTCAATACTTCCTCAGTTAGCCACTCATTCACTGACTCCTCGGCTCATTCACTCACTCACTCACTTACTCACACACTCAATTATTCATTCACTTATTTGCTCATTCATTCACACACTTACTTGCAACTCAGTCACTCATTCAAAGATATAGAAGATTCAAAGTACATTTATTATTGAAGTATATGTAGAGAATTCAACTCTGAGATTTGTCTCCTTGCAGACAATCAAAACAAAGAGACACCATGGAACCCATTCAAATAAAACTTAAAATACCAACATGTCAAAAGAGAATAAATTGCACAAACAGTAAAAATCGAGTGAACCACATATATAATATCAAACATCATATCAGGAGTCCAGGAGCACTTAGTTTAGATCAGTTCAATTCACACCATTAGCCAACTACAGGCCATAGAACCAGCCTTCACCGAGGCACCCCAGTCCACACTAATCAAATCACTCAAAGAGTAGCCAGAATACAAAACTACATGAACTCAGAGTCCCCCAAAGTGAATCCACAGTTACAAGCCTCACTGAATGTGGAACAGAATAGTCCTGCATCTTCCTCTAACAGCAGTTAGCAAGGGGGAGAGGAAGACTCGTCAAACACGGGCAGATAGCACCGAACACCTGGCTGCAACTGCTCTTATCTTCATTGATTCAACCTTCATCTTCATTGCCTCCATCAGAAAGGAGCAATGAAGTCAATCATCTGCTTGCTCACTGCCTTCAGATATCTCCACTCCTAACCTCACTTAACTCCCTCAGAAATGCATATCTGGTACTTTCATTGTTCCTGTCCAAGTCCAACCAGGTGGATAACCTTTTTCTCCAGACCCTTGATAAGAAACCTGCAGGTTGAGCAGGTCGAAACTTGATGAAATGCTGCAGTCCTTCTAGTGAAAGCAATCCACAACAAGATAGACAATTACTCCGTCTCTTTCCTATCACATAGGAAGTCGAGAGAGAAAAAATTACACTGACGCAATGACACAACTATTGGACCATTAGACCATAAAATATAGGAGCAGGATTAGACCATTTGGGACATTGAGTCTGTTCTGCCATTTCACCATGGCTGAACCAATTTTCTCCTCAGCTCCAATCACCTGCTTTCTCCCTGTATCCTCAAATGCCTTGACCAATCAAGAATCTATCAACCTATGACTTAAATATACATAAAGACCTAACCTCCACAGCTGTCAGTGGCAAAGAATTCCACAGATTCACCACTCTCTAGCTAAAGAAATTCCTTCTCATCTCCGTTCTAAAAGAATGCCCCTCTATTCTGAGGCTGTGCCCTCAGATCTTAGACTCTCCCACCACAGGAAACATCTTTTCCACATCCATTCTATCAAGGCCTTTCACCATTTGATAGGTTTCAATGAGATCACCCCTCATTCTTCTGAATTCCAGTGAACACAGGCCCAGGGCCATCAAATGCTCTTCATATGACAAGCCATTCAATCCTGGAATTGAATTGCGTGTAACTTGTTAAACAGCCTCATGCGAGGCAGTTGTCAAAGACCTGGAAATCCAAGTGTACAACAGCAACCGATTCTTTTCAGTATAGCCTGGGTGTTATTTCTTCAAAGATTTCCAACTGAAATTAGAGCTATTAGAGCTGCTGCTTCACAGCATCAGAGAACCCAGGGTCGATCCTGGCCTCAGATGCAATCTGTCTGGAGTTTGGACATAATCTTCCTTGACTACATAGGGTATGTTTCCCCCACGTTCTCCTGCTTTCTCCCATGTTGCAAAGGCATGCAGGCCAGTAGGTTAATTGAGTACTGCCAATTTCTCCTAGTGTGTACATGGATACAGAACACGGAAGGAGTTAATTAAGTGTCAAATGTCAGGAGAACGTGATTGACATAGGTTTAGTATAAATGGTGGTTAATTTTGAACATGCACTTGACTTGATGGCTGCTGTTGGGGAGAGACTACTTGGAATTAGACCCAGCAAAAATGAAGGAGTCATGATACTTTACCACGTCAGGAGTGAATGTGATTTGGAGGGGAACTATTAGGTAATGGTTTCCTTATGTACTTGAAGCCCTCAGCTTCACTTGGTGGCAGAGAGTGCATGTTTGGGAGATGCTGTTGGAGACTTCTTTGCATTCTAAAGAGGATACGCACTATTGCCATGGTGTAATAATCCTGAGTTTTCTTTTGCAAGTTATCAGCAACATTTGGTGCAAATTGTCTATTTGTCCCAACAAATTACACAGTGGCCCGAAGAAGCAATTGATTTTTTTATTTGTTCCTTTAAAAGTATTACATTTTAAATGTTTGTAAGTTATTTGTTATTCATATCATTGCCATGAGTGTGATCTGCCTTCTTCTAACAATATTTGAATTGAGATCATTGTCAACAGCAGTGTGCAAGAGGACCCCTGCAAGGGTTTTTGTGAAGAAGAGGCTTCACTACACATGTAAATAACACAACACCAACTTGCGGCTTAAGAATTTGCTCAATAATGCAAATATTTAATCAGCCAATGATGTGGCAGCAACTCAATGCGTAAAAGCATGTAGACATGGTCAAAAGGTTCAGTTGTTGTTCAGACAAACATTAGAATGGGAAAAAAATGTGATCTCAGTGATTTCAACAAAGGAATGATATTGGTGCCAGACGTGATGTTTTGAGGATCTCAGAAACGCCTAATATCCTAGGATTTTCACGCACAGCAGTCCCTAGAGTTTACATAGAATGGTGCAAGGAACAAAATGCACTGAGTGAGTGGTAGCTCTTTGGGCAACAATGCCCTCTGTCGATGAGTGAAGCCATAGGAGGATGGCCCGACTGGTTCAGGTTGACAGGAAGGCAACAATACTTGAATTACCAATTGTTACAACAGTGGTGTGCAGAAGAGCATCTTGGAATGCAAACATGTGGAATCTTGAAGCGGATGAACTATAGCAGCAGAAGACAACAAACACTCTGTGACCATTCTATTAGGTACAAGTGCTACCTAATAAAATGGTCATTGATTGTATATTCAGTGTATATTCAGCTGTATATATAGCTAAGAGTTGAATGTACTATGCTGCAAACACATAGAACACAGCCATTCTCATCAAAGAACCTCTTACTGAGCTGCCCTATATTTGTTCCCCAGATGGATTTTTGCCATCATTAGCCAAGGTCCGTCCCCACATCTCCCTCTGCTCATTCCTAATTATGAGATGCTGGATGAGCAGTCAGTCATTGGTTAAAATGCAGACAGTTCTATAAGCAGAAATACAATTATCATTATGAACTAAACATGGCTGAATGAATCTACTCAGCAGTAAAACTCAATTCCTTCTGCATGTTATCCTTCAATGTGTGCATCTCTGAGTCACAGATATGGAATTGGAATCTGCTCCTTCAAGAAATGATGGAATGGAGGATTTGCATTCCAAACTAAATGCCTAACTTTCAACCAGTGGGAGGTTTTAAATCCACATAATTTTCCTAATTAGAAGAGCAAACAAATTGCTATTGAGTGCCTCGCGGTTATCCTAATGCTTTCCATTGTACAACTAAACTAATCTCGCTCCCACCCAAGACATGAAGAAGAGATCAATGAACTTCTGTTATGTGTGGGTTGCTGATTCCATTTCTAGCCTATGACTCAGTACAAACATAAAACAGTATTAATATTAGCCCTTTATTACAGAGCATCAGGCCTAATATTGGAACAACCATTGCATTAAATAGGAATAAGTTGGAAGTAAATTTTCAAAATGTATTTTGTACTTATCTGCCTATTTTCAAGTCCCAATAGATGTGGTAGCTGTCATGAATGGCCCAGGGTATATAAAGTATTTTGCTCTCAGGAGAACCAGCATTTTCCCAACCTTAAATCTGATTGCTAAGCTATTGTATGGGAAATAACATGCATGAACGGGGAACCAGTCAGTCAGTCATGAAGAGAAGGATTTACTGTATTGTATGTCAACTCCATATTGATGATGTCAGTAGGATGTATGAAACAAAATATTTAAATATCAAAACCTTTGCTTCCTCAAAGGATCTGAACAAGAACTTGCTGTCAAGGTAACATCGAGTTTAATAGCACATACCATTATTAGGATTATTAACCATCCAGCAATATATGGGTGGGTATCAAGTTGCCGAAGGTTGCTAAGTGATTCTTGCCATTCTGCTGTTAATCTGATTTTCTACCACCTTGTCATCTGCATTAAATTACTTCAATTGCACCATTAACACAAAGAGTGAGACCTGTTTTAGTTGTGTAAATACCTTCTAGTGAAGAGAATGGCATTCAGTAACAACACTCAACCACACCAAATCAAAAAGAAGCAACAATTGAAGCTATGTTACCTTACTTCTAAAGGCAGTTATTTCTATTTGGTAATGTTTTAAATTCAATTCTTTATTTTTCCTTTCTAACTCAAACTCATTTTTTCATTCAATATATTTAGTTTTCTGTACATGATTTGGGAGTAGTTCACCTATATCTTTCCCTGCCTTGTTTATTTCTTTCCCTGTTTATACATTGATTTGCCAAGCTCTTATACACCTGTTATCCATGTGGTGCCCTAATCTTACAAAACAAACTAATTGAGAGCAAACAGCAAAGCAAAATATTCTAATCAATATGCCATACTGCAAGAAATGGGCCAATATAATGCAAAAGGCAATTTAAAGACACTGTAAAATTTCTCTAACAGACACAATATGCTGGAGGAATTCAGCAGATGAGACAGTGTCAATGGAGAGGAATAAGGCACCAATGTTTCAGGCTGAGGCTCTCCATCTGGACACACCACAGTGAGTTCAGTGCCTGCCGTGAAGCCAAGTTCTTCTTCCATCACTTCCATTGACAGCCCACTTTTTCAGCAAGAATTCCCCATCCCGCACTAATGACACCTTCTCCCTCCTCCTCTTCTTCGACACCCCATTTTAGACCTTTTCATCTCCAATTGTCAATGATACATCAACCATCAGCACTCCTATGTCCTGTTTGAACCTTACACTCTCTGAATACCCTGCGCCAATCCCAACATCACCATCAAAACCACAGACAAAGGAGGTGCGATTGTAGTCTGGTGACTGACCTTTACCTGACCAAGGCCAGGCAGCAACTCTCAGACAGACAACTCCTCTTACCCCTGAAGTGGATCCTATATAAGACCATCAGGACATTGTCTCTTATACCATCACCAACCACATCAGTTCTGCAAATCTCCCATTCATTACCACCATCCTCATAGTTCCTATACCCCACACTGCTTGTTTCAAACTACTATTCAAGATCCACAAACCTGGCTGTCTGGGTAGGCCCATTGTTTCTGTCTGCTCCTGTCCCACCAAACCTGTGCCGACATGCCTCAATTCCATTTTATCTCCCTTGTTTCAGTCCCTTTCCACTTACATCCACAATACTTCACATGCTTGCAGTCTCTTCAATAGCTTTCATTTCCCTGGCCCTGATCAAAAAAAGGTGTCCAAATGAAAGGTTTTGGCCCAAAATGTCAACTCTTTATTTCACTCCATAGATGCTGCCTAACCTGCTGAGGTCCTCCAGCATTTTGAGTGTTACTTTGGATTTCCAGCTGCAAAATCTCCATAAAATAATAAAATATTGGAGCAAAATTCTGCTGTTCCATCATGGCTGATCTTGGATCCCACTCAAGCCCATACACCTGCCTTTTTGCCATATCCTTTGATGGCCTGACCGATCAGGAAATTATCAACTTCTGACTTAAATATACACATGGACTTGTCCTCCACCGCAGTCTATGGCAGAGCATCCTACAGATTCCCTAATCTCTGACTAAAAAAATTCCTCCTTACCTCTGCTCTGAAAGGTCACCCCTCAATTTTGAGGCTGTGGCCTCTAGTTCTGGATACCTCCACCACAGGAAACATCCTCTCCAGATCCACCCTATCTAGTCCTTTCAATATTTAGTAGATTTAAGTGAGATCCCCCCCCCCACATTATTCTAAATTCCAGTGAGTACAGGCCCGATGCTGCCAAATTCTCCTTATGTGTTAACCCCTCCAATCCTGGAATCATCCTTGTGAATCTCCTCTGGACTCTCTCTAATGACAACAGATCTTTTCTGAGATATGGGGCCCAATACTCCAAGTGCAGTCTGACTAGTGACTTATAAAGGCTCAGTATTATCTTCTTGCTTTTATATTCAATTCCCCTTGAAATAAACACTACATTATATTTGCTTTCTTTACCACAGACTCAACTTGTAATTTAATCTTCTAGGAGTGTTGTACAAGTCCCTCTACACCTCAGATGTTTGAAATTTCTCCCAATATAGATAATAGTCCACACTATTTTTCCTTTTACCAAAATGCATTATCAAACATTTCCCAACCATGTATTCCATCTACCACATTTTTGCCCATTCTTCCAAATTGTCTGAGTCCTGCTGCAATCACATTGCTTCCTCAGTGCCACCTACCCCTCCACAAACTTTGCCTCAAAGCCATCAATTCCATTATCCAAATCATTGACAAGTAATGTGAAAAGTAGCAGTCCCAATACTAACTGCTGAGGAACACCACTAGTCACCGGCAACCAACTAAAAAAGGCCCCCTCGCTGCTTCCTGTCCTCAAGCATTCCTCTATCCATGCCAGTATCTTTCCTGTAACAACATAGGATTTTATCTTGTTAAGCAGCCTCATGTGTGGCACTTTTTCAACTACCTTCTGAAAATCCAAGTAAATGACATCCACTGCCTCTTCTTTGTCCACCCTGCTTGTTACTTCCTCAAAGAATTCCAACAGATTTCCCTTTACGGAAACCATGCTGACTTTGACTTATTATATCACTAGTCCCCAAATAAACCTCATCCTTAATAATAGACTCTAACAATTCCCCAATCACCGAGGTTAGGCTAACTGGCCTATAATTTCCTTTCTTTTGCTTCCTCCCTTCTTAAAGAGCAGAGTGACTTTTGCAATCTTCCAGTCCTCTGAGTCCATGCCAGAGTCAGGTGATTCTTCAAAGATCATGACCACTGCATCTTCTTTCTCTTCAGCAATCTCTCTCAGGACTCGGAGAAGCAGTCCATCAGATCCAGGTGACTTATCTATATTAAGACCTTTGAATTTTCCCAGCACTTTTTCCTTTGTAATAGCAATGGCACTCATTCCTGCTTGCTAACACTCATGGACCTCTGGCACACTACTAGTATCTTCCACAGTGAAGACAGATGCAAAGTACTCATTAAGTTCATCTAGCATTTCTTTATCCCCCATTACTACCTCTCTAGCATCATTTTCCAGTGGGTCCAGTATTAGCTCTCAGCTCCCTTTTATTCTTTATATAACTGAAAACACTTCTGGCATCCTGCTTTATATTATTGGCTGGTCTGCACTCATCTTGCATCTTTTCCCTTCTTATAGCTTTTTTAGTTGCCTTTTGCTGGATTTAAAAACCTTCCCAATCATCCAACTTCCCACTCACTTTTGCTACCTCGTATGCCCTTTCCTAGAATTTTATGCAGTCCTTAACTTCCTTTGCCTACCCCTGGCATTTGAGAACTTCTTCCTCTGTGGGACATATCTATCCTTCACCTTGTGAACTATTCCCAGAAACTTCAGTCACCTCTGCTGTGCCATCATCCCTGACAGTATCCTTCTCCAATCCACCTGGGCAAACTCTGCTGTCACGCCTCTGTAGTTTCCTTTATTCCATTGCAATACTGATACGTGTGACTTATGCTTCTCCTTCTCAAATTGCAGTTATGAATTCAATCATATTATGATCTCTGCCTCCTAAGGGCTCATTTACATTAAACTCCCTAATAAGATCTGAGTTATTACACAATATCCAATCTAAGATATCCTTTCCCCGAGCAGGCTCAAGCACAAGCTGCTCTAAAAAGCCATCTTGTAGGCATACAACAAATCTGATTTTCCCAATCCCCATGCATATTGCAGTCCCCTATTACAATTGAGTCATTACCTTTGTTACTCGCCTCTTCTAGCTCCCTTTGCAATCTCAACCCCACATCTTGACTACTATTTGGAGGCCTGTATATGAGCCCATAATGGATTTGTGAAATTTCCATAATATTGGTAATCTCCTCAATGCCCAAAACTATTAATTCATTTATTGACTAAACTGCTGCATTTGTGAAGTTTAATGTCTCTCACCAACTACAATAAAAATAATCAGTTACAGTAATAAAACTGTATTATTGAAGTATAGACTTAGAAAGCGTACAGTCAATACAATGAACAACTTTGGTAAAAGCAGCATTGGCAGTAGCAGAGTTTTATTTTCCCACTTGCTCAAGTTCCAGATAAAAATAGCTAAGAGAAGAATCAACATAGTATGATACAAAGAAAGAAAATCAACAGAAAATAATTTGAGAAAAAGAAATAAAATACACAGCCAGTAAAGGGTAGAGCAGATTGACTGGTCTTTTCGCCATTTTATCAAATAAGAATACAGTGGGTCGTTTTTTGTAAATCGTTTTGAGGTTCATCTGAGAAGTTAGCCAGGATTCAATTAGAGATTAAATAATTTGCTCTAAGGCCAATTAATGCTAAATTTTCTGAATTGGCAATCTCCCCTGACCCAGGAGAAGAATGTTGAACAACTGAACACATAGGCTAATGGGCCTCAGACACAAGGACATAGTCACACCAGCTGTTCTTCATTCTAAATAACCCATCTGTTAGCCAGACATTTAGTGGAAGAGTTGACTGGTAAAATATATTTCTTGTCTCTCTTTGTTTCTTCATCTGTAATGATGCCCCTTGGTGATTGCAATGTTGTGTGACAACGCAAACTGACACAGACACACCTACGGTAAGCACATTTATAATTGTTATTGTGTGCAAGGAGTGGATATTGATCCTTTACTCACAGTGAATTATTTCTGAATTTGCCATTATTTGACTTCTCAAAGTAAGGCAATACATTAGGTTCCATATACTACCACATGGCTAATGATGACAGTTTTAAAGTCTGTTCTACCTCATGTCAGTCTTTAAAATCGATTATAATGATTTAATATAAGGTTATAGTGCCCATTTTTTTAAGATTTTCATTGTAATAGAGAAAGGAACTCAGTTATTTTGTAACAGTCCATTAGATAGAAAGAAGCTATCCTATCTGCACAACGTCATGGAAACTAGTATTGAGATCGATAGACGGATTCTGCATCACTGTTCAACAAAGATCGTTTATTGCAAACTAAATCTTCATTTATCTGAATCACTCACTGAGTGCTGTTGGATCTTCACCATTTACACCACTCAGAATGTCATTATCTGCTTGGTATCTAAACAAGATTTCACAGAAATTCCTAAACATGCCATACTAATTACTCAACTACTTTAAATCTTGATTTCCAGAAACTATCAAAGCAAGGCATTTTAAACCCATGTCAGAAAGCCTCAGCTTTCAGTAACATTGAAATAATTCTACTAACTAAAAGACTCTTTATAACCATTAATTTTAGCTTATTTTATAACCTTCAGAGCAATAATGATTTTCAGAATTATGTCTCATCCTGTATGTCTACACGTACGTAATGCTGCTTAATCTTACTCTAAGGCATGAGACACCTAATTAAAGGTCTTAGACTAAACTTTGAGTAGAATGGGCCTTATTATTCAAAATAAAGGTTGCAGATTATCACAGTTTAGTCATAAGTTCAAGTCTGGTTGAAGCATTTGCATGTTTGAAGTCATACACAGCAGTTTGTTTCACGTGGCCGTTGCTATGGAGAGTTGGGCAGGGAAACACCACTCAGCTTTCTGCTGATCAACAGTTAGGACAGAATATTTTAAAAATAGATCATTCACAAGATGCTAAAACCCTCCAATGAAATATATATCCTTTGTAATTAGGCAACTCCAACATTAGGGATTTAAATTTTAATATTTGCTATTTATTTATTTATCTGATATACTTTTGGACTAGCCGAATAATTGCATTACTTTGCGAGTGCTTTAATGATGAAAACATCAGACCGATAACTCAGGATAGGATTGTACCTCAAGAGGACACCTCCTAGGCAAATGACAACTTCATACATAGACACCAAGAGGGTTGAACTCAACTTCATTTACAGTTCCAAAATCCCATGGAGAATGCGATGTCCAAACAGCAGGATAACACGAGATTCACCCACAAACCTTGTTGTGCTTCCTCTGGCTTCAGTGCCTGTTCCACCAGATTCAGCTGACGACGGAAGCCATCACTGACACTTAGTTCAGGCCGTGGATTAAAAATAGCGGATCAGTCCCCAATGAGGTCAGCAGATACTGAGCTGTTGTAAATGTGTTTGATGTACATATTCAGAGGATTCAAGGAGTTCTGGGTATCTGACTTATGAAATATGAAAAAAATTAAAGTCAATCAAATTGGAACATAGAAGAAGCAATCTTGTCCCTTGCCTCATTATGTTCCAGTTTAAATACAATTTGCCCCATCTGGCAGTATCTTCATCTGAATCAGTAGTCTTATGATTTGGAGAGCACACGAAAAAAAATAAATATTAAGTTTTATTTCAAAAAGGACAAAACTACAGAGTGAGAACTGTGCTGAAACTATAATTAAATCTTAGTGTGCCATGCATTTCTTGTCACCATTTTATGAAGAGGTTGTCGAGGTACTTGAGTAAGTGTGGAGAAAATTTACAGAAAATGAAAGCGGAGATACAAGGAGGCACTTACTAGGGACAGATAATAGACCATTGATTAAAGGTGGCTGAGGGATGATCATTTTTTTAAATTCATTTAAGTGCTGTAGGCTTTGCAGGCTGTGTCAGCTTCTACTTGGCCTTCTTTAACTGCCCTGCAGAAGGTGGGGGGTGGGCTGCATTCTTGAAACATTGGAGTCATTGAGGTGTGCGTATATCCATAATGTTGTTAGGGAGAAAGATCCAGGACTTTGACTCAGCAATGGCGAGGGAACGGTAGTACATTTCCAAATCAGGATCACAGTATGTGTGGTATGGAGGGCATATTCCAGACGTGGTGTATGGAGGCCCTATTCCAGATTTGGTGCTTCCGTGCTTTGATGCCCTTGCAATTCCAGCTGGTGGAAGTCATGGCCTTGCAAGATGATGTCTAAAGCGTTTTGGTGCATTGCTGCAATGCGTCATGCAGATGGTACAGATTTCTGTAACTGTGCTTCAGTGGTGGGGTCAGTAAATAGCTGAGGATGTGTGTCTATCATGTGGGCTGATGTGTCCTGTATATAAGATCCAATGAAAAGTCTTCAGAATTATGAGTTATCTAACAGAGAGCTTACAGAAATAGCAATTCCATTTGTGTGGCAGAACATAGCAAGACGCCATCAATGTAAGATAAATACCAGATAGTCCAGCAAGCAATTCATAAGAAAGGGTCTTGAGATTGTGGAACTCACCATCATAGAGAGTGATTGGGCCAATGACAGGGATGCTTATAGAGGAAGTCTAAACAACCACGTATGCGAGAGGAACACTGACGTACTTAAATGAGAAATTACAGGAGGTGTGGAAATGCTAGGTGGAACTGAATGGCCCTTTTCTGTGCCATATATCCAGTGGCATCCCATGTTATAGGCTCAGCTTTTGAGCAGCGCTGAGAAAGTTAATCATTGCCATAGCTACTGTACATTGCATAAATGCTCAGCTAAGGTTCCTACTACCTGTAGGCCAGATGAAGGATTCGTGAAAAAAGAAAGCATGAAGGCAGCTGCGGATGGTGATCATAAAATGGCAAATTAAGTCCGGGTTTTGCATTACATTGAAGTCTGCCCCAAGAAGCAGAGACAAAAGATGACCAGCTAGACTGAAGACTTTTTTTCTGCATTTATTTTCAATTTCCTCTGAAATATTTGTCCTACTTCTACCCCATTTTCAGTTCTAGAGAAGTAGAATTGATGCACCATCAATAACCCACTCTGAGATGTAGGAAGTGAGGTATTGGCTTTTATTGACTGGAAGAATGAACAACACTACATCCTGGGGAATGAGGCTGGGCAACAGGCCTCAGTCGCCTTTATACAGGGGTCTGTGGGAGGAGCCACAGGAGCAGTCAGCAGGGGTCTGTGGGAGGGGCCACAGGAGCAGTCAGCAGGGGTCTGTGGGAGGAGCCACAGGAGCAGTCAGCAGGGGTCTGTGGGAGGAGCCACAGGAGCAGTCAGCAGGGGTCTGTGGGAGGGGCCACAGGAGCAGTCCAGACAGGTATATGTAGTTCACCACAAGAATTAGACCTCATTTCCACAGAACAAAGAGCAGTTAAAATTGCCAATAATGAAGCCAGTGGAAAATGCTGACTGTAACTATGAGTATGCTAGAATAAAAAAATCTCTTCTCTTACAAAGGTTTGCAGTGACATATTATACCTTACCCAAGAAGTTGCTAAAATTGCTAATGGTAGTGAACAACCCATTACAGAGTCATTTGCCTGAACTGCAGTCAGTACACACATCTATCACAGATCTGGATCAATTACAGGCTATTTGTATTAATTAAAACACTGCAATCGGTGACAGTTGTGGCCAATCTCATTTTATCTTGCTCAATAAAACTTGGCTTGTCAGGAACATATTCCCTTTTCATTCTCCGCTCGTTCTTGATTCTCTGGCTGTGGCAAATAGGGTATATTGTTGTTGTCATCACATACATTGCCTCTCCTCTCTAATTCACCTGGGCGACATTGTGAGGAAAACCTGGAGTCTCTTCCCACTCTTCTGAAGCACTTGGAAATCAATCATGTTTAAAACATGCACATCAAATGTGACATGTTTGTGGTGATCAAGAACCCAGTTCCCCACCCCACCCATCGAAAAAAAAGCCTGGATCTCAGCATGAGTTTCCTTGAAACAATGGCCAATGAGCTTCAGAAGCCATAAAATTTAGTCTGCTGCTGGCATGCGAAACGAAAGTTGCTTGCATTTCATTATCAGCACACCAAATCGGATTTAGGTCATTACCAAGCTCCGGAGTTAATTCCCACACTCACAGACTGCCTCCTAAAATTGTATATTGGCCCTTACGCTAACACAAGGGCTTCACTACAGCCCCAAAAAGGGTTGGTCTGCTCAAAATCCAGTCCAATGGGAGGCAAAGCATTCTAATCAGTCTGCCAATGTCTCGTTGAACAGGAAACAGTCTTAAGAGGCAGCCCATTTACTTCTCTTGTGAAATCTACATTAAGCAGAGAAACAGATGTTGAAGGACAAGTAGGTGCACGGAAAGGCCAGGAAGGAAGATAAACTGGTGCTGCCTGGCCCACATGGGCCTTTTGTCTGTAACAATGTTCCATTGATCAAAACAAGCAAAATCAATCCTGTAATTCAGGGCTAGATTTACTATTTTTCTTATTCAGTTAGAAGGATTTGAAGTTAAGAGAAGTGAGTGAGCTTTGATTATTAACTTCATGGGATGTCCATATATCAAAACCAAATTTTATTTTCTTGGATTCACAGTAAATACAACAAAGCACAAGAAAAGTAATAAATAAATAAGCAAAAGTATCTACAATGTGAGATGAAAAGTTCTTAAAATTGCGTCCACAGGTTGTGAAGTGATTCAGTGATGGGGAAGTTGAATGAAGTTATCTCATAGAAACATAGAAACATAGAAAATAGGTGCAGGAGTAGGCCATTCGGCCCTTTGAGCCTGCACCGCCATTCAGTATGATCATGGCTGATCATCCAAATCAAAACCCTATACCTGCTTTCTCTCCATACTCCCTGATCCCTTTAGTCACAAGGGCCATATCTAACTTCCTCTTAAATATAGCCAATGAACCGGCCTCAACTGTTTCCTGTGGCAGAGAATTCCACAGATTCACCACTCTCTGTGTGAAGAAGTTTTTCCTCATCTCGGTCCTAAAAGGCTTCCCCTTTATCCTTAAACTGTGACCCCTCGTTCTGGACTTCCCCAACATCGGAAACAATCTTCCTGCATCAAGCCAGTCCAAACCCTTTAGAATTTTATACGTTTCAAAAAGATCCCCCCTCAATCTTCTAAATTCCAGTGAGTATAAGCCTAGTCGATCCAGTCCTTCTTCATATGAAAGTCCTGCCATCCCAGGAATCAATCTGGTGAACCTTCTTTGTACTCCCTCTATGGCAAGAATGTCTTTCCTCAGATTAGGGGACCAAAACTGCATACAATACTCTAGGTGCGGTCTCACCAAGGCCTTGTACAACTTCAGTAAAACCTCCCTGCTCCTGTACTCAAATCCTTTTGCTATGAATGCCAATATACCATTTGTCTTTTTCACCGCCTGCTGTACCTGCATGCCCACCTTCAATGACTGGTGTACAATGACACCCAGGTCTCGTTGCACCTCCCCTTCTCCTAATCGGCCACCATTCGGATAATAAGAGCAAACACGAGGAAATCTACAGATGCTGGAAATTCAAACAACAACACACACAAAATGCTGGTGGAACACAGCAGGCCAGGCAGCATCTATAGGGAGAAGCGCTGTCGACGTTTCGGGCTGAGACCCTTCGTCAGGACTAACCAAAAGGAAAGATAGTAAGAGATTTGAAAGTAGTGGGGGGAGGGGGAAATGCAAAATGATAGGAGAAGACCGGAGGGGGTGGGATGAAGCTAAGAGCTGGAAAGGTGATTGGCGAAAGTGATACAGAGCTGGAGAAGGGAAAGGATCATGGGACGGGAGGCCTCAGGAGAAAGAAAAGAGGGGGGGAGCACCAGAGGGAGATGGAGAACAGGCAAACAACTAAATATGTCAGGGATGGGGTAAGAAGGGGAGGAGGGGCATTAACGGAAGTTAGAGAAGTCAATGTTCATGCCATCAGGTTGGAGGCTACCCAGCCGGTATATAAGGTGTTGTTCCTCCAACCTGAGTTTGGATTCATTTTGACAATAGAGGAGGCCATGGGTAATAATTCAGATAATAATCTGTTTTCCTGTTCTTGCAACCAAAGTGGATAACCTCACATTTGTCCACATTAAATTGCATCTGCCATGAATTTGCCCACTCACCTAACCTATCCAAGTCACCCTGCATCCTCTTAGCATCCTCCTCACAGCTAACACCGCCGCCCAGCTTCATGTCATCCGCAAACTTGGAGATGCTGCATTTAATTCCCTTGTCTAAATCATTAATATATATTGTAAACAACTGGGGTCCCAGCACTGAGCCTTGCAGTACCCACTAGTCACTGCCTGCTATTCTGAAGAGGTCCTGTTTACTCCCACTCTTTGCTTCCTGTCTGCCAACCAATTCTCTATCCACATCAATACCATACCCCCAATACAGTGTGCTTTAAGTTTGCACACTAATCTCCTGTGTGGGACCTTGTCAAAAGCCTTTTGAAAATCTAAATATACCACATCCACTGGCTCTCCCCTATCCACTCTACTAGTTACATCTTCAAAAAATTCTAAGATTCATCAGACATGATTTTCCTTTCACAAATCCATGCTGACTTTGTCCGATGATTTCACCTCTTTCCAAATGTGCTGTTATCACATCTTTGATAACTGACTCTAACATTTTCCCCACCACCCATGTCAGACTAACTGGTCTATAATTCCCTGGTTTCTCTCTCCCTCCTTTTTTAAAAAGTGGGGTTACATTAGCCACCCTCCACTCCTCAGGAACTAATCCAGAATCTAAGGAGTTTTGAAAAATTATCACTAATGCATCCACTATTTCTTGGGCTACTTCCTTAAGCACTCTGGGATGCAGACCATCTGGCCCTGGGGATTTATCTGCCTTTAATCCCTTCAATTTACCTTCAAGTGATTCAAGTTTGGTCCAGAATTGTCGCTTTGCATGTGCGATGGCTTTCTGGAAATCGTACCTAGGCCTCTTGTATTTTATTTGGTTGCCAGGCCTGAATACCATTGATCAGGCCCCCAAGCAGACTGGGGATCCCTTGATACATCCAGGGCTTCTGGTTGGGGAAAACAGAAATGATTTTGTGGGGACATACTCATCTATGACTGATTTCATAAAGTCCATGACAACTGTGACATTTCACTTCCATCCTCAAGTCAAGTTGAATTTATTGCCATAGGTGCCAGTGCAGTGAGGCATCGGTACGATGAAAAACTTCCTGGCAGCAACATCACACAGGTTCAGACAACACAACAAATGTAAATTATACTGGGAAGAAAGAAGACTACAAAACAAGACATTATTGGAAATATCACATACAATCAGAGAAAAGCCCATTGTTTTTCCATTGCTGAGATGGGATTAGACTTCAAAAACCTTGAGGTCATCCTTGTCTCACAAAAGTACATATTTTCAGTCTATTTGTTAAATGACAGGACACAGGGCAAAGTAAGTTTATTATCAACGTACATATATGTTACCACATGCTTCCTTAAGGTTCATTTTCTTCCAGCTACTTACAGGGAAAAAAAGAAATACAATGAAATGTGCAAAAGAAGCCAAACTGTGCAAATAAAAAATAATACTGAGAAAACGAGTTGTAAGAAGATCTTGCAAGTAACCTGTCGGGTACAGAGTCAGTTCACAGCAGTGGTGATAGAAGTTATCCAGGAGCCTGATGGTTTTAGGGTAACCTGGAAACATGGGGCCTAAGACTGAAGGGCCTGTTTCTATACAGTATTGCTCTTTGACTTTACTGCCCACAAAGACATTTTCAAACAATGATGTCAGACAGGCTTAATCTTCTTGCTCATCTTCCTGCCATGAATAGGCAGACAAAGATTCTGTTTAACATTATATTTGAAGGATGGGGTTTCTCAGCAGTGCAGCTCCATCTCAGTGCACATTGGAGTGAAAAGCTCGGTTTTTCTGCTGAGGACTCTGGAGGGCAGTTTGAACCCATAACTTACTGACTCAGAAGTTAAAGTGTTACCAGCTGAACCATGGTGACCACAGCCTAATTAACCCAGCACTCCTTCAAGCCTCTTGGGATCCCAACTCAGCAAAAGATCAAGTGAGGTTTTCTTTAACCATACTGTGGGAGAATTTGTATTACTATGAGTAATATTAAAACTAGCTGATTTGCAAAGGCATTGTACAACTTACACTGAACCATAATCAAATGTTAATTTACTTTAAGTATGTGAAAAATGACCAATCTTACTCCATTATGGATACTACCACAGTTGTTTTTGGTTCTGGATGATCCACACTTCTCATCAAAATCCCTCTTCCTCTTTCTATGCATTATTTCATTTACCTTTGCCCTTCTTTCTAGTTACAGAATTTTCCATCTCTATCCAATATTTCAAGCATCAAGTTTGTTCTAATAGCATGTCTTGGCAACTACTGTACATACCAAGGTAAACTCAGTTAATCATATGGACACAAAGAACCTACAGGGCAGTTGCATTTGTGTTCCAGCTGATGGTTCCTTAAGCATAAATCAACACTGCAAACATTAGCAATCTGAAGGCATCCTACTAAGATATCAGTAAGTCTCAGTCTCAGGGGCTCTGCTGAGATAGATGTATTAAACCTTATATGGTGCCAGGAAAACTCCAAGTACTTTTGAGTTGGAGTCAAAAAACAGGATATGGTCACTTTATGGAAATTTCTATTGGGGCAAGTGTCTGAGTGTGGAGAGAAAGGATGCAATAAAAGAGATTTGTATTTATGTAGCAACCTCCTTGTCTTTTGCAGCTATTGTTCTAATTCATAATTGTATGGTAAGGCAGGTTCAAGCTTGGCTGAAAAAAGGCTAAATGTTGTGAATGAAAAATTCTGTGAATATAATAAGAAAAGGCTAAGAATATTCTGCAGGTCAGACAGCATTCAAGCAATGGCTGAAAATGGGCGATCACCCAAGGTTCTAATAAAGATCATCAAGTTTGAACAATAAATCTGCTTTTGTTCCCTTGGATGTTACCTCATCTGCAGTATTTTCTGCATTTTCCGGTGGTTGTGAGTCCCACTGCAGGCAGTGGTCAGTCAACCAGAATGGACCCAGCAGGCCTAATGGTCTACTTCAGACTTGTAATGATGCCCTGAGATGTTCTAATGATGTTTCCATGTGAGATGATGTCACAGTCAAGGTTCACAGGAAGGGATTCCAATTGGTTAATGTGAAAGAGAGCACACTAAACTAGAGGAAGGCCCTTGAATGAAAGAGTGGGAAGGAGAGATTATTGTTGAAAAATACATTAATGAGATTAAACTGTCCACTGTTATTTCAGTAGCATGCTACAGTTCTGTATCTGTTCAATAGATCTACAGCTGCATGCCAAGTGCCAGTTCAGATTTCTGCTATTATTCACTTCGCTTGTTTTCAAATGACAAGAGTATGAAATCTTCTGAAATTCTGAACCTAGCATGTTTTCTGAGTTCCCAGCTTTAGTATTTTCCAAACACAGAACCTTATTGACACATTGTTTTTTTTAATTGTTTCTTGGATAAAACTATCAAGTTACTATGCAAGAAACAGAATCCCCTTACACATGGAACCATTGCAAGGACAAGGATTTTTTTTTTAAACGGTCAATAGTAACACTGCATTTTATAGTGTGCATCAGTTGTGAGTTTGATGGTTTCACTCTCCTGGACTGTTCAGTGTGAACAGATTAGAGCCTGACTGAGACTGGATGAGAGCCTTCCACTGAGAAAGGGCACATTTTAGTGTCAGTGCATACTGAGATTCACAGACCCGTGCTCCTGCTCTAGAGCCCATGGAAACCTATCTCCATTAACTGAGGCGCATTCTGATCTTTCCCAGAAGGATATTTGCAGCAAGCGAAAAAAAACATTTTGCGTCAGCTGTCAAACAAACCTTGTTATGTGTTCTGCTTGTAATATAAGAAAAAAAAGGCGTGGCAGCTGTTAAGGTGATTACATAACCAGCTGCGGTAAGGATGATCACACTGATGTCCCTTTTACCAAGAAATTGCTCAACCTCAGCTCATCCTAATGAGAAGCTCCCTTTGTGGAGAGCATTGGCAAACTTCCCAGAGCACCTCGTGAATGACACAGACGCAGAGCAAATAGAGACCTTCACTTCACAGCCCTAATACGATTACCATCAGCCCTGTCAAAGCAGTGGCAGAGTGGTAGCTGAAAGCACTAACTCCATCTGTGGAATCAACGTCGCCTTACCTGCAATGTAACCTTAAAGGCACATGAAAAATAGTGATTGTGCACCTTGTTCTCAGAAACAAGTGAGCATTGTGCAGGATCCAGCAGGAAGAGGAGGTACTTTGTCTCCAGGCCAAATGGCTCTTTTACACCACTTGATATCCAGCAGGATGCTGTGCACACAGACCTCTCAATATTTGGTTAACCAAAGTTAAACTAAGAATCCCATCCAATGACATCACTAAGTGAAACAGAACATTCTGCTGAATTCAACATGCACATAAACCACTAGCTGTTTTTCATGGCCATTTCTACATTACCATTTTCAATGTCAGCACGATGAATATAGAAGAGCATAACCTTCCCCAGTTCCCTGACCTATCTCAGCACATGCCTTGAAAGCAAACACACCCTGGATCCTTTCTGCCTTTTGCTCTTAGGATATGATTTAAATGCATAAAGGTACTAAAATATTTTTGAAAATAAATGTATAGTGTTGGAGTGTTCTTTCTTAATTGCATAAAATGGGCACTAAGTATAACATTAGTGCCTGCAGACAAACAGAAATTGAGAAACTGGCAAAAATGCCTAGTGGATTTCACCCTACTTTGTGCATAAAAACGGTGGCAGACTACTGCAGAGATTGCAGCTGCAGAGTTAATGATTGTTGCTGTGAAGCATGGTTAAGTTGATCAGGTCTTAAAGGTCTACAGCAGCAGAGAGCAGCTGCTGAAAGACTGCCATCAACATGGAGGTGAAGGAAAATGGGGGGGAAGGATGGTGGGATGTGGAGTATGGAGCACAGGGCACGTGTCTGACCACCCAGCCAATCCTAGCAATCAACTCCACAGGTTGAGACCCTTGACATGAGTAGTCCCACATTACCGCAGAGCCCAGACACACCACTCTTGCAGAGATTAGAAAACATAGAAACATAGAAAACCTACAGCACAATACAGGCCCTTTGGCCCACAAAACTGTGCCGAACACGTCCTTACCTTAGAAATTACCTAGGGTTACCAATAGCCCTCTATTTTTCTGAGCTCCATGTATCTGTCCAGGATTCTCTTAAAAGACCCTATCGTATCCACCTCCACCACTTTTGCCAGCTGCCCATTCCGCGTACACACCACTCTCTGTGTAAAAAAACTTACCCCTGACAACTCCTCTGTACCTACTTCCAAGCAACTTAAAACTATGCCCTCTCATTTTAGCCATTTCAACCCTGGAAAAAAGCCTCTGACTATCCACACAATCAATGCCTCTCATCATCTTGTACACCTCTATCACCTCTCATCCTCCGTCACTCCAAGGAAAAAAGGCCAAGTTCACTCAATTTATTCTCATAAGGCAAGCTCCCCAATCCAGGTAACATCCTTGTAAATCTCCTCTGCATGCTTTCTATGGTATCTAAATCTTTCCTATAGTGAGGCTATCAGATCTATGCACAGTGGCGACCAGAACTGTGACTGCAGCATACCTCAGTGCAGGAGCTACACAGTTGGCATCACATAAGCTTTGCTGCTGAATATAAACTTTGGTTGAGAGCTACAGCAAATAATATGCCAGTGAAAAAGTGCGGAGCTTTGAAATCACATCACCTTACTAATCTGCTGAGGGGGTTACCTTGTTTTGTTTGTAAACTTCTAATTGCTGGCCATAGGTTGTGTCTTTAGTGTTTAACTTGGGTTAGCAAACACAGTCTACCCACTTGTGGCAGGAAGAAGACCTGGAAAATTATACCTGGCTAATATTTGTCCGTGAAACACAGAAGTGGTCATTATCTCCAAGGTGGTCAATAGTATAATACTATTTGGAGACCTTTATTCTGAAACTTGCCTGGTACATTTCTTGCATTATAACATAAAAAGTGCTTTACTGTTTGCAACAGCCACTGGGAACAGATTGATGGTATCAATTGTCACTGTGTTCTTCTGACGTGGCCATTGTGTACTGAGTGACTTCACAGAAACACAAGATGTGCTTCTGTGGGTCATGACCAGCAAAGCTCAAGTCGATGAGATGATCACTGAATTACCAGACAAAAATGTTTATTTTAAAACCTGCTTGAGCATTCTGTTTGTGCATTGCAAGAGCAACTTCTATATTGAAAACTTAAAGGGACATTTGGCTTTCATCGTGTATTCTTTAACACAACAGACTCTGCATACAGGGTTACCTGATGAAGGGTCTTGGCCCAAAACATTGTCTGTTTATTCCTCTCCTTAGATGCTGCCTGATCGGCTGTGTTGCTCCAGGATTTTGGGAGTGTTTGCATGTATTCTTTCCTGTCTTCTGGATTCCTATCTTGACAGATGACAGCCAGTTTCTGGAGACTTTTCTTCCTTTCAAATGCAGTCCTCAGAGCAAACCAATCTGTTTAAATGGAGTCAAGACCCTCTTTGAAGAGGGTAGGACCTTACATTTGTCTCAGGATGCACCAATGTATATTGATGTTTTTTTGTTTTTTAACAAATATGTTTCCAGCTCACATTTGCTCCTTTTTTTCTTCACATTGGAGATTTGAGGAACAAATTTACATGAAAACGCAAGTACGGTGTCACTGAGGAAAATCAAAATAAAAACAGCAGAATCAATGAATCAGAATAAAAGCTGGAAAAACCCAATAGGTCAGACAGCATCTATGTGTAACACCCTGGGGAAGGTTCCACTGTTAATGTAATGGCTTCTCTGTAGCTGCAGTGTTTGGGTTATGAGTAGAGATAACAGGGGCTTTGGAACGTGTGCAGTCCAATGAGGAATTGTTTTTCTTTCTTGTGTGCCTGAGAGCGAGGTATTCATGGGCGTTTGTTTGGCAGAAGATGGAGAGAGAAGATGCCAGAATGGAGAGGTTGGAGACTGCAGGACTGAGTGGACATGGAATGGGGTCAGGATTCGATGATGCCTGGGGGAAATTGATGAAGAACAAACGGACGGCAAAATCATGAGCGCCGACATGCGCATTAGACTGTTTCATTAAAATGACCCCTTTTCTTTTTTACGCAACACACACAAAATGCTGGTGGAACGCAGCAGGCCAGACAGCATCTATAGCAAGAAGTACAGTTGACGTTTCGAGCTGAGCCCCTTCGTCAGGACCGAAACGTCGACTGTACTTCTCCCTATAGATGCTGCTTGGCCTGCTGCGTTCCACCAGCATTTTGTGTGTGTTCTTCATCTTCAGATTTCCTCATGCTTGCCTTTACTTTTTTGTTTTCTTTATTAACGCTATAGTAAAATTAAGAATTATGAAGCTAAATCGTTTAATTGCATATGGTGTATTGTTTATTATTTCGTGGTACTGATTTGTCACAGGGGAAAGCATTACACAGCATCCACACCAACGAGTTGGGCAGGCCGGAGAGAGTCTTCCCCTAGACTAACGCCACCTGCTGTACCTGAGAGTTACATATGGAAAGAGGAAAAGTCACATTTCAGGTCTGAGATCCTTCATCAGAGCTGACAATGAGGAAGCAAATTAGTTTAAGTAGCAGAGTAGTGGGGAGGATAAAGGGTGGTACAAGGGGAATTTCTCTGATAGGGTGAGTGACAATTAAACTCTCTAGTCTGTCTAAGATGTTGTAAATGTTGAAACTCTCAGTAATGTTGCATAGTCTGACTAATTGGGGCTGACACAAAAGAAAGAAAAGATGAATGGCAGGCATAAACATCATTGTCCTGATATGAACAGAAAGAAGTTATATCATGATAGAAAATTTGATATTAAGGCCTGAAGGCAGAAACATGAGGTGTGCTTCCTTGGGGTTCATTTTAACGGTAGAGGTGGTCACAGAACTATAGGTCAGATGACCATTAAGTCAGGGTAACTGCTCAGATTAAATGCAGGCACTCTAAAAGTGATTACTCAATCGGTGTTTGACTATTTTTGTGAACACTGAACGCTGTTCCAAGGCTGGAAGAAATGCAACTGAATCACTGCCTCACCCGGAAAGACAAGTTGGGAGGTGAGGGGGGTGGGGGGCAGTGTCGAAAAAACAGCTATTCGCTCCTCCTGTGGTTGCATGAGGAAGTGCCAAACAATGGGGAGTAGTGCAGGAGCTGGAAAAGTGGACTAGGGAGCCATAAAGTCAGTAAAATAGTGAAAGGGGAGAAGAGAGGAATATGTGTCTGGTGTTGGAATGCTGTTGGAAATGTTGTTACTGAGTATGTGCTGACTATACAATTGGTTTCTAAAAAAAGGGGCAAGAATAATATTTAGATATTATAACCTGAAAGTTATTTTTACTTTCTTTTATCTGTAAACATATTTGTCAAATTTCAAATTGGTTAACCAACATTTTGGTATGTTGTGCTTGAACTGCTTCACTATTCTTGAAGTCAGCAGTCGGATATTTACAAATTCCGCATAATTTTGTGTTGACGAGGTACTGATGGAGCTAAAAATGTTACATTCAAATGTTTTTGCCTGATACCCATGTTTATATGCACAGGAAAACATCATGGTTCACTCAGAATTAGGCTGGCCAAAACAAACCTCAGAAATACTAAAATAAAGTAATTTTTTTTAAATCTGAAAATGCTGAAAACATTCTGCGAGTCAGGCAGCATCTATGAAGAGAGAGAGAGCGTGACACGAACAGACAGAGTTAACATTTTAGGTTTAGGACACTTTAATAGAACAGTGAATAACAGAAACAGGGTAGTTTCAGTTGTACAGAAGGTGGGAGAAGGAATATCTATGATAGAGGCAGCATACCTGGTCCTGAAATGTTAATTTTTTCCCTTTCCACAAATGATCCCTACCCTGCTAAGTTTCTAGCATTTTCTGTTTTCACTTCAGATACCCCATTCTATATCCTTTCTTCTTCAAAATGTTTCCCAGCGGAAGAAAAAGTAAAGAGAAATTGAGACTATCTTAAAATAGTGCAGAATGTCTGCTTGTTAGTGCCAGAGTGAATTTGCCTACCACAAGAAAGCCATAGGTTGTGTCAGAGCACCTTGATGTAGCTTGATAATTCTAGCAAAGGAGGAAATCATGGCCATTGCTGACTTGGTCAGGACACCGGGGGGTTGATTTTTAGTCACCAAAAAGCAGACTGCGTCTCTCTCTCCTCCTCTAAAGCAAATGTATTATTTTTGGAGCTTATCTTGTTTCTTTGTTAAACCAGTCAACAGCTGGGCCAGCTAAGTGGAATGGGCAGAATGTATACACCTGGCATAATCCCAGATTTGCATTTTTAATCAGCTTCCTCATTTAAAAAGGCATGTCCCATTTTAGAACTGGCTGAAAATAACACAGTGAGACTTGCACACGAGTGGCTGACCCTTACTTTAGTCACTGGCCATCATTTCTGGCTTAGAATTGGGCAGTCAACAATTGATATTTGTCAGTTGTGTTTACTAAAACTTTATGCCCTTCTGCTTTTACATGTACAGTATTGAGAAGCAGACACTAATATCATTCAGACTGATATTTAATATTGATGTAATGCTGCTTTTTACAAAATGAATTACCTGCATATCAGTAATTGGGAAGAAATTCAGCCCAGACTAGGAATGATTACAGAATATGGATGATTATCATGCAGGCTCTGCCAGACCGAGGTCAATTTAGTGATAAGCAAGTTCAATTTGATTCCCAATGTCAACTTATGGCTAATTGGTTTCAACTGACTCAGAACATCCTATTGGTTCTCCATTCCAGGATCAGGAATTTGCTAGAAATATCTTACTAAGTCCTGTTCACGAGGAACCAGTATTTAACAGAAGTTAACTATGAAAGAATTTACTTTCTTCACAAACTGATAACACCAGAAAGAATCACAGAGCCACCAAAATGGAAGTCAATGCTTGATAATGCAGGGATCTTCAGTATATTAGGCACTTGCTAAGCAGAAGATGAAACCACATCTGACACACAAGTTCTGTCACCGGGCTCCAAGTGGAGTTCATGCAAAGAATACAAAAAAAGAGCACAGGAGAGTACAGCTCAGGAATAAGTCCTTCAGCCCGTCATGCCATACAGAGCATGATGCTAAGTTAAATGAATCCCTTTTGCCTGCTGTGATCAATATCTTTTCATATCCATTGTCCTATCTAAAAGCCACTACCAAATCGGTAATATCTGCATGCTTTTCTTAACAGTGCTGTAGGAAGGGATGTCAAGCCATCGGTTCTTTGTTGTCGCACAGATTAATTCTATCCCTGAATTAATTTTCCCTGTTACCTCAACACCTTCCTCCTAACGCCCTCGAGAATCAACTGTGATTGGAACCCACGTAGCTTTGGGATATTGGAGGAGACCAGAACGCCAGGAGGGGATACGTGGTCACAAGGAGTACATGCAAACTCCACCCAGACAGCACTGAAGGTCAGGATTAAATACAGGTCACTGGAGCAGCAGTACTTGATGCCAAATGGCAGAGCCCTGGTTGGCTCAGATTCCCCAGCATGAGATTTACATCAGAACTGACGATGTAAGCTCCTATCGTTGCAGCAGAGCTTCTCAATATTGCTAATGGAAGAGCTAGGCTTATTTTTATGTACTTAACTTCTAATATAATCAACTATTTAAAATGTTTAATTATATTGCTTTCAGGGAACTTTTGAATTATCATCAAGTTCAGAATCTCAAGGAAACTTATAACTGCCTTGTTAGATTTTTATAAAAGACTTAAGTTCTGTGCTATGCCTGTCAGTGTGTTCCAGCACACCATCACAGCACAGCACAGTCTGAATCCTAGTTGTGTATGGATCTTAACAGCTGGTTTCATGATGCAGACGACCTCTGAAATTATTCTTTCCCATTCTGCCCATGTCTGTGTAGATGAGAGACTGTGGGTGAAAACTTTAAGGAGCAGCCAAGATCCCATTCAACATTGTACTATCCAATTGTAAATTTAACTATTTTTCTGTTCTACCTCTTTTTGTTTTCTATGCTTGTTTGTCTAGTTTGAAAGATGTGAAAAAATATATAGTGTGAGGTTTTTATTTACAGAGGAGATACATGGAATTTAATGAAACTCTTGAAAGTCTTCTATACAGTATTGATTTACTGGCAAATATTGTGAAAATTTCCACTTAGTTATGGATTAGCTTTTTATCTGATTGGAACCTGAGACTATACTTTTGGGAAAGAGGTTTTCTGGGCTGACACGATGCATTGTAAATATTTGTATTCTGAACATTCCACTGTGTGCAGGTTAATATATGAGCTTTTTGGATTGAAAGGCATCCTATCACAATACTGTAACAACAGCAATATCACTGGGTTTCAACCTACGCAGAAGTGAAAGGATCATTGTAATAAGTAGGTTAGACAATTGTCTTTTATTGAAAAATGCCACAGTTCCCATCTTGCACTATAATTAAAAATCATTAATAAAATCATACTCAGACATTGTTTGGGAAATTGAAGACTCTCTCATACTACAAGAAATGGACAAATCATCAAATTCAGAAAAGGTGGCCATAACGTGCAACAAAAATCCTTTCTAACTGCAGTGTGTTTCAGGGTTGCTCAGGTAACTCACTCTGGAAAGAAACCTTTACAATGCTAAAGTGAGGCTGTATTCATTGTAGCTTAGCAAAGATCTGAATTTACTGATCTTCAAAGGGGTTTCCCTTTTCACTGCACAAATGAGATGGTAGCAGGCACAGCACGTTGATCCAGATCGTACCTCATGCCTTGAATCCGCCTTTTCCCCTCACATTATTTCCACTGCCTCAAGGATGTTTTTGAGGTTGCATAGATCTCAAGACTCACCACTAGGCAATGGGCAACAGATCTTAATGCCTTGCCACAGGTTGTCCCAATTGCCTTTTGATAGGTGGCATTGTGTCAGGAACGGGGGCCGGATGGACCCAAACGCAGGACGCAGACACTGAAGTACTAGGGGGAGGACAGGATGGGGATGCCATGGCATTTAAGGGTAGAGCTGGGGTTCAGGTAGATAGAGTGTCAGGCAGGCGGAGCAGAGCGGGCTCCCGGAGTTCAGGCAGGCAGAGCGGAGCGGGCTCCCGGAGTTCGGGGCAGGCAGGCAGGCAGGCAGGCAGATCCCCCAGTTCCGGGCAGGCAGGCAGGTAGATTCCTCATGGTGGGCTGCAGGGATCCCGGGCAGGGCCGCCTCCCAGGCGGGAACTCAGAAGCCTGGGCCAGTCGCGGACACCTGGGCAGGTGTGGGGTACAACCCATGGGACACGAGGGGAGGAAAGGGTAGGAGTCCCTAGGGCGGACTGCATGGATCCCGGGCAGGGCCGCCTCCCAGGCGGAAAACACAGAGGCCTGGGCCAGTCGCGGACACCTGGGCAGGTGCGGGGCACAACCCTTAGGGAGCAATAAGTGGAAGGGACAGAACCCCGCCGAGCAGCGGCAGTCTGGCCGGACCTGGCCGACAGAAGCAACAGGTAGGAAGGGGCAGAACCCCGCCGGGGCAGCAGCAGTCCGGCCGGACCTGCCCGACGGAAGCAACGGGTAGGAAGGGGCAGAACCCTCGCCGGGCAGCGGCAGTCCAGCCAGACCTGCCCGACAGAGGCAGCAGGTAGGAAGGGGCAGAACCCCGCCGGGGCAGCGGCAGTCCAGCTGGACCTGCCCGACAGAGGCAACAGGTAGGAAGGAGCAGAACCCCTGCCGGGCAGCGGCAGTCCAGCCGGACCTGCCCGACAGAGGCAGCAGGTAGGATGCTGGGTCCAGGGTGAACAGCAGGACTACTGTGATACACCAGTAAATTGGGAAAGGCAACAGACAGCGTGGCAGTGCAAGCAAGGAGAATAAGACAGAACCGCGGGACCATCGCACAGGAGAGAAGCAGGGGAATAAGACCAACCAGATAGAGCATATACAGAACAGGCCAGCAACCAGGGCAGAGCAGGATTCCGAGCAGGGCAGAACAGGATACAGAACAAAACGACCACCCGCCTGATCCCAGTCCCAAGGCCCCTTATAAACAGCTGCAACTCAATGAGTCACAGGTGTGCCTCCTTGAGCCAGGAGGGTCCTAACTAGTTCACGGGTGACGGGAGGGACAACTGCAGGACCCGGAGTCCGGAGCACTCGGACCGGATCGAGACCTGGAACGCGGATTCCGGACCGGACTGGACCCTGACACATTGTGCCTAGGGATTCCAGGACGTGCTACTTAATCAGTATGAAAGTCTGGATTTCTTCAGAAGGGGGACAGACAAATTTCCAAGAAAGGAAAATTATGATTTGGTACCTCAAAGGAATATGGGAAAAGGAACAGTAATTCAACTGTTCAGAACCACCTCCCTTTCAACTGATTGGGCTGACTCACCCTACCTCCATTCTCTTTGGAAGATCAATGTAAAAGCAAACATTGGAAACTAAATTTGTCCCCCAGCATCTCTAAGCTTTTGTTCTTTTTTAGTAAGGTAGACTGTAGGTCTGACATGGTGGTCAGCAGCACAGGGGCACCGCAGGGAACCGTACTCTCTCCGGTCCTGTTCACCCTGTACACATCAGACTTCCAATATAATTCAGAGTCCTGCCACGTGCAGAAGTTCGCTGATGACACGGCCATAGTGGGGTGTGTCAGGAATGGACAGGAGGAGGAGTATAGGAAACTGATACAGGACTTTGTGATATGGTGCAACTCAAACTACCTGCGTCTCAATATCACCAAGACCAAGGAGATGGTGGTGGACTTTAGGAGATCTAGGCCTCATATGGAGCCAGTGATCATTAATGGAGAATGTGTGGAGCAGGTTAAGACCTACAAGTATCTGGGAGTACAGTTAGACGAGAAGCTAGACTGGACTGCCAACACAGATGCCTTGTGCAGGAAGGCACAGAGTCGACTGTACTTCCTAAGAAGGTTGGCGTCATTCAATGTCTGTAGTGAGATGCTGAAGATGTTCTATAGGTCAGTTGTTGAGAGCGCCCTCTTCTTTGTGGTGGCGTGTTGGGGAGGAAGCATTAAGAAGAGGGACGCCTCACGTCTTAATAAGCTGGTAAGGAAGGCGGGCTCTGTCGTGGGCAAAGTACTGGAGAGTTTAACATCGGTAGCTGAGCGAAGGGCGCTGTGTAGGCTACGGTCAATTATGGATAACTCTGAACATCCTCTACATAGCACCATCCAGAGACAGAGAAGCAGTTTCAGCGACAGGTTACTATCGATGCAATGCTCCTCAGACAGGATGAAGAGGTCAATACTCCCCAATGCCATTAGGCTTTACAATTCTACCGCCAGGACTTAAGAACTTTTTAAAAGCTATTATTAATGCTTTTTGAGATGGTGATTTAGATGCATATCATTTTTTTACTGAGTTAAGTATTGTATGTAATTAGTTCTGCTACAACAAGTGTATGGGACATTGGAAAAAAAAGTTGAATTTCCCCATGGGGATGAATAAAGTATCTATCTATCTATCTATTTCTCTGATTGTCTGTGTGAAGACAATTTTTCCCCAATTTTCACATGAACAGCCTAGCTCTAATTTTGCTTCCTTTCAATCTTCCGAGCAAAAATTCTTTTCCATGTTGTCCACTATCAAATCCTTTAAGTTTATCAAATACCTAAATCAGGTCACCCTCATATTGCCCCACATTGAAGCCTACATGGCCAGAGCTTTTGTATTCTAACCCCACCACATAATCCTCCAAACCATGTTACCATTGCATTTGAAATGTTATTTAGGGACAGTATGGGATGCTAATGTGTGCCATCTGTGTTGCCATGGATTTTAGAGAACTTTAATATTTGAAAAATGGAACATACTTTCATCAACTGCCATATATCCAGGAGGAAAAGTGATAAACTTGGTTTCTATGGAGAACAATGCATCAATCACCTGCTGGATTCATTCATGAGCAATTGCTCGACTGATGTTGCCAGTGTTCTCCATAGCAACCTGAAAGCATGAAAGCTTAGAGCTGTGGTGACCTTGACAACCACTGTTAATTCCTCTCCTGTGGTGGAGACTTGGTAACGGTCATATTCCAGAATAACAGAGCTTAGCTCAGTCACCACCTGTGAAAAAAAAAGCTTTTCTATGTGGGTAGAGCTATGAACTCACCTGCCTTCCGAGTTTCCCTTCCACTCTCTTCCAAATAGCCACACAACTTTGATTCCACTACCGTAAATTATGGGGTAAATTTTCCCAAGCACCTAATGAAGAGAATGCTGCTCATACAGCTGCTGCCTCACAGCACCAGAGGCCCAGCTTCAGTCTTGACCTTGGATGCTGTCCATGTGGAGTTTGCATGTGCTAGTGAATGTGTTAGTCTTCTCCACGTGCTCCACTTTCCTCCCACCTCCCAAAAGGCGTGCGTGTTAGTAGATTGATTGTCCAATCTAAGATACCCCTACTGTGGGGGCGTAGGTAACTGATAACATCTGAGGGGAGGTGAAGTGAATGTGGAGAAAATAATAAACAAGAGTAATATTGGCGTAGTGTAAAACGGGTGGTTGATGGTCAGTGTGGACTCAGTTGCGTGAAGGTTCTCTTTGTGTGCTGTATCACTCTATAATCCTCCGACTCTATACTAACCTCTCTTCACCGTTCAGAGAGCACATCAGAAATTCTAATTTGTCAAATGTCAATATCCATGTAACTCAATTAAAAATATCTTTCCTAAAACACATGTCCACAAATTTAGAAAGAAATGCACAAAAAGAATTTAGTGAGGATACCACCAATCCATAATAACTTACAATTTAATTTTGTGATACCTGGAACTCTTAGGATTTTTAATTTTTTTAAAGCTAGGAATAACGTTCAGTATAAATCTCAAAAAATTTCATTGAAAGATCTGCATGTTCCAGTTTGTGTTATGTTAGGAATGATTTCTGCATTACAATTAAACAGTTGCTTATATTTGCTGTCTTCTCTCACCTTAGCTGTACATTCTCAGAATTAACAGTGCCATTACATTTTGTGCCCAGTTTCCCACTGCCTACGCTGGGCTAAACGTATGATGATTCAACAAGCCTGGGTTGAGCTCTCCTGAAACAAAAAGAGCAATTAAAATGCCAGCAGGTATAACAAAATCACAAACCTGTCAGCAATTATTCTGCTGGTATTTTAACCACGCTCATAGTTATGTAAAAATTAAAGGCATGCTGAGCAATATGGTCAATGCATTCTTTATTAGGCCTGTGAATACTAAAAAGGGCTGAAGGTATTCTCCCTGTAATTGATGCTTTATGCTCAACATTACCTGATCAATTAATTAAAAAGGCAATTGCACCAAAAATGATGTGGTAATCCTTCAACTAATATCCAAACCTCAGACCTTTAGATAATAGAAATCATGCCCCTGGCAATCCATAACCTTCCCAAGAGAAATAACCACAATAAACGTTTAGCATGTCAGATTGCATTTGTGGTGAGAAAAAAAAAACAGCAACAGTGGTTTGGATCGTTAACTCACTCTCTTCTTTTTGGGCAGTTTCTTGGGATTGAGGATGACTTGCTTCCATTCTGGTTTTGTGGATTCTGATTAGCTGATCGGGCCAAATGTGGGAACAGCAGACGCTACTACAGATGGGGTAAGAAGCGTCTGATAGGATGGGTGGGTAATTTCTCAACTGATATGCTTCCTCCAGTGCTTGCACAGGACTCCATATGCATGGGCTTGAGGTTTTCAATAAAATCCTGAATACTCCTCCACAACGATCAGTTGGGTCAGGGATTCCCAGGAATCAGTGGGTCTGTTGCATTTCTTCAAGGAACCTTTTTCATGGAGCAAGTTTTTAATTTGTCTGCTGCTCTCTTTCAATGTTTAATTTGAAATAAGACATAGGTGCAGAATTAGTCTAATTGCCCCATCACATCTGCTCTGCCATTCGATCATGCCTGATTTATTTTCCTCCTCAATCCCATTCTCCTGCCTTCTCCCCATAACCTTTGACAAATTTACTAAACAAGAGCTTATCAACCTCAGCTGCCAATTTGCTTTACCCCAAGCCTATTCACTCCCCATTTAGAAAACAGTCTATAGTATAGACTCTATAGTCTATAGTAAAGACTCTATACGTCCTACCAAACGTTTCCCTACACCGTACTCCACTTGCCACTTCTTTGCTCATTCTCCTAATCAGTCCAAATCCTTCTGTCGACTTTCTGCTTCCTTAGCACTACCTGCTGCTCTGCCTATATTTGTATCATCCACAAACTTGGCCACAAAGCACCAATTCCATGATTCAGATCATCAACATGTAACATGAAAACGATCCAAAACCTGTGACTGGTAGCCAATCACAAAATGACCCCGTTATTCCCACTTTTTGCATTCTGCCATTCAGCCAATCTTCGGTTCATGCTAGTATCTTTCATGTAATATCATAGGTTTTTGTCTTATTTAACACTCTCATGCGTGGCACCTTATCAAAGGCCTTCTGACAATCCGAGTAAAATACAGATACTGACTCCCCTTTGTCTATCCTTACTTGCTTTTCCTTAAAAAAATTTCCAAAAATTTTGTCAGTTAAAGTATCACCTTCAGGAAACCATGTAAATTTCAGCCTATTTTATCAACTGCCTCCAAGTACCATGAAACTTCATCCTTAATAATAGTCGCTAACATCTTATCAACCACTGGCTAACCGGTCTATACTTTCCTATCTTTTGGCATTTGCAATCTTTCAGTCCTCCTGAACCATTCCGGAATCTAATAATTCTTGAAAGATCACTACTAATGCACAATCTTTTCAGCTACCTCTTTCAAAACCCTGGGGTAGAGTAAACAGAGATCAAGTCTTGGGTAAAGGTAATCAACAATATTACTCTTCATCACCATCTTCAAGATGCCAGCAAAGCCTTTGGTTGATTGACAAGGTTATTTAAAGATCAATACTTCGGACATGATAGAAAACAGGCAGCAGTGTTTCTTGTTCTCCTGTTTGCTTCAGAGATCTGAAATGTCTATAAAAGATACTTCAAAGAGGAACACAGAAATGTACAGTGCAAAAAACAGGCCCTTGGGCCCACAATGTTGTGCCAATCTAATTAAATTAACAATCAAACTCCAAACTAAACTAATCTGTTCTGCCTACACTCATTCCATTTTCATCTATTTCCTGCTCTGGAAAAATATCAACAAAGTTCTTTCTATAATCTTGGACATGGATAGAAGCAGATGGTATGGAAAAACTCTTTCTTGGGGAATGGTAAATTGTGTTATTAGGCAGGAAATTGGGGGTGTAAATTGGGAGCAGATGTATTGATGGAAAAGCACAACAGTAATGTAGAGGTTGTTTGGGGAGCATTTGGATTGGCTCTGGTTAGGGGTGTCTCACTGAAACAAGGAAAGGATGATAGAGTGAAGGAACCATGCGTGACTAAAGATGTGGAACATGAAACATGGATCTGACAGGGCTTTAGAGAGTTACAGGGTAGCCAGGAAGGAGCTGATAAATGGACATAGGAGAGCTAGAAGGGGCATGAGAAGTCCTTGGTGAAAAATCCCAAGACCTTTGACATATATGTGAATGGCTAGTGTAAGGGTTGGACTGATTAAGGATAGAAAAGCAAATGTACTTGGAGCCAGAGGTGGTAGGGGAGGTCCTTAATGAATACATTGCTTCAGCATTCACCAGTGAGAGGGACTTGATATTAGTCAGGACAGCATAAAACAGACATATGTAAGAACATTTCAATGTTAAGAAAGAGGAACTTTTGAAAAATATTAGGATAGATAATTCCCTGAGGCTGGATGAGATATATGCCAGGTTGCTGAGGGAAAGGAGGGAAGGAATTGTTGCATCTTTAGTAATAACCTTTACATCCTCATTGGCCACAAGAATAGTACCAGAAGACTGGAGGGTGGATAATGTTATTCCTTTGTTCTAGAAGGGTAATAGGGATAATCCTGGGCATTATAGACCAGTGAGATAGTGGATACTGAAGAAGGTTGTCATAGTTTGCAACGGGACATTTGTAGAATACAGAGCTGGGCTGGGATGTGGCAGATGGAGTTCAATCCAGAATAGTGTGAAGTGTTTCACTTTGGATAGTTGTACTTGAAGGCACAGCACACAGTTAATGGAAGGATTCTTAACAGTCTGGGGGAACAGAAGGATCTTGGAGTCCACACTAAAGTTGCCAATGTGGTTGAAAAGGTGTATGGTGTATTGGCCTTAATTAGTTCTGGAAATAAGTTTAAGAGCTACGAAGTAATAATGCAGCTCTATAAAACTCTGGTCAGACCACATGTGGAATATTATGTTCAGTCATTATAGGAAGGATATGGAAGCTTTAGTGAACATGCAGACGATATTTAACAAGATGCTGCCTAGACTAATAGAACGTGTCCTTTGAGGAAAGGTTGAGTAAACTAGGGCTTTACTCTTTGAAGCAAAGGTAACTTGATAGAGATATAAAATGTGATAAGGGCATAGATAAAGCAGACATCCAGCATCTTTCTCCCAGGGAAGAAATGGTTAATATGAGAGGGCATAAGTTTAGGGTGTATGAAGGAACGTGTAGTGGGGAAGGTCAGAGGCAGGTTTTTTTTTTACAGATACAGCGGTGGGTGCATGGAATGCACTACCAGGAGTGGTGGTAAATATGGATGCATTAGAGACACTTAAGAGACTTAGATAGGTACATGTATGAACGAAAACTGGAGCTCTATATGGGAGAGAAGCATTAGGTTGATCTTGGAGTAGGTTAAAAGTGGCACACCATCATGGGCCGAAGGGCCTGGACTGGGTTGTCTTGTTATCTGTTCTTTCTGTAAAGTCTTACTACCCGGTAGTTCTTTGGAAAGTTAAGCAAAACAACATCATTGTTTACCCTTCCATCTCTGTATTAAGCCCCTAGTTACACAATTCCTCTCAAAGAAACCCGTCGACACTGGTAACACCCCACTTGTGAATATTTCAGACAGCCTGCATTCAAGAATGAAGCTACTCTCCCAATACAAAAGATATTTACAACTAAGTTTGCTTTTGTTCCCTTGCTGACCAGGACCTTTTGTCCAGGAAATGAATTTGACTCTTGAACCTCCCTAACCTCTCTCAGGGGATCAGAGAGGTGCAGACAGCAAGACAATAAACATGCACTGAAGAAGTAAGAACAGCTGATAGCTTTCTTTACATTCATTGTATCATCCAGTCTATACTTTCATAGTGTTATGAGGTTCTGTACATCCCAATTGACATCAAGTTTATGTCATCAACGTATTTTATGTTCAAAGTACCAATGACACTAACAGGAGCTCTTTGGACAATACACTCCTCAAATACTGAGAGGGTGTTTGGCCTTAGCATATGACACAAATCCAAACATCTATGTTAGCTTAAAATCACATCAAGTTCTTTGTACTTTGAATATACCTCATTGGGTTATAGGGATTAAGGAAAACCTTTGGATGTCACTGTTGCATTCTTAAGATGACCTTTAATAGAAATACAACTAATGTGAAAACTGGAATTTAAAAACAATCTATTATTCACTAATCAGCAGTTATACAGACAGTAATGGAGCAGCCCTCTTAAAGAGGCAGACGAGAACATAGAACATAGAATAGTACAGCACATTACAGGCCCTTTGGCCCACAATGTTGTGCTGACCCTCAAACCCTGCCTCACATATAACCCCCCACCTTAAATTCCTCCATATACTTGTCTAGTAGTCTTTTAAACTTCACTAATGTGTCTGCCTCCACCACTGACTCAGGCAGTGCATTCCACGCACCAACCACTCTGAATGAAAAACCTTCCTCTAATATCCCCCTTGAACTTCCCTCCCCATGTCCTCTTGTACTGAGCAGTGGTGCCCTGGGGAAGAGGTGCTGGCTGTCCACTCTGTCTATTCCTCTTAATATCTTGTACACCTCTATCACGTCTCCTCTCATCCTTTACTCCTGTCATCCTTTTGTTCTTCACATAATTGAAGAATGCCTTGGGGTTTTCCTTTACCCTACTTGCCAAGGCCTTCTCATGACCCCTTCTTGCTCTTCTCAGCCCCTTCTTAAGCTCCTTTCTTGCTACCTTATATTCCTCAATAGACCCATCTGATCCTTGCTTCCTAAACCTCATGTATGCTGCCTTCTTCCACCTGACTAGATTTTCCACTTCAGTTGTCACCCATGGTTCCTTCACCCTATCATTCTTTATCTTCCTCACCGGGACAAATTTATCCCTAACATCCTGCAAGATATCTCTAAACTTCGACCACATGTCCATAGTACATTTCCTTGCAAAAACATCATCCCAATTCACACCCGCAAGTTCTAGCCTTATAGCCTCATAATTTGCCCTTCCCCAATTAAAAATTTTCCTGTCCTCTCTGATTCTATCCTTTTCCATGATAATGCTAAAGGTCAGGGAGCGGTGATCACTGTCCCCCAGATGCTCACCCACTGACAGATCTGTGACCTGACCCGGTTCATTACCTAATACTAGATCTAGTATGGCATTCCCCCTAGTCAGCCTGTCAACATACTGTGACAGGAATCCATCCTGGACACACTTAACAAATTCTGCCCCATCTAAACCCTTGGAACTAATCAAGTGCCAATCAATATTAGGGAAGTTAAAGTCACCCATGATAACAACCCTGTTATTTTTGCACCTTTCCAAAATCTGCCTCCCAATCTGCTCCTCGGTATCTCTGCTGCTACCAGGGGGCCTATAGAATACCCCCAATAGAGTAACTGCTCCCTTCCTGTTCCTGACTTCCACCCATACTGACTCAAAAGAGGATCCTGCTACATTAGCCACCCTTTCTGCAGCTGTAATAGTATCCCTGACCAGTAATGCCACCCCTCCTCCCCTACCCCCCCCCCCATCCCTTTTAAAGCACTGAAATCCAGGAATATTGAGAATCCATTCCTGCCCTGGAGCCAGCCAAGTCTCCGTAATGGCCACTACATCATAATTCCATGTATGTATCCAAGCTCTCAGTTCATCACCTTTGTTCCTGATGCTTCTTGCATTGAAGTACACACACTTTAGCCCTTCTACCTTACTACCTTTATACCCTTTATTATGCTACTCTTTCCTCAAAGCCCCTCTATATGTTAGATCTGGCTTTATTCCATACACTTCTTTCACTGCTCTATCGCTCTGGGTCCCATCCCTCTTGCAAATTAGTTTAAACCCTACCGAACCATGCTAGCAAACCTACCAGCAAGGATATTGCTCCCCCTCGAGTTCAGGTGCAACCCATCCAATCTGTACAGGTCCCACCTTCCCCAGAAGAGATCCCAATGGTCCAAAAATCTAAAACCCTGCCCCCTGCACCAACTCCTCAGCCACGCATTCAACTGCCATCTCCTCCAATTCTTACCATCACTATCACGTAGTACTGGCAGCAATCCTGAGAACGTCACCCTTGAGGTCCTGTTCTTCAGACTTCTGTCTAGTTCCCAAAACTCACACTTCAGGACCTCATCCCTCTTCCTGCCTATATCGTTGGTCCCAACATGTATCACAACTTCTGGTTGCTTTCCCTCTCGTACCAGGATGTCATGCACCCGGTCAGAGACATCCCAGACCCTGGCACCCAGGAGGCAACAAACCATGCGGGTTTCCTTCTCACGTCCACAAAATCTCCTGTCTGCTCCCCTGACTATAGAGTCTCCAATGACGACAGCTCTCCTCTTCTCCGTCCCACCCTTCTGCACCACAGGGTCAGACTCAGTGCCAGAGGCCCTGCCACCATGGCTCACACCTGGTCGGTCGTCCCCACCAACAGAATCCAGGACGGTAAACTTATTATTCAGGGGAATGGCTACAGGGGTGCTCTGCACTACCTGTCTACTCTCCTTCGCTTTCCCCCCTCGGACTATCACCCAACAACCTGCTTCCGACAGCCTAGGTGTGACTACCTCCATGTAGCTCTCATCTATGACTGCCTCATTCTCCCTTATGAGTCGAAGGTCATCCAGCTGCTGCTCCAGATTCCTCACATGGTCTTCCAGATTGCCCAGCAGCAAGCACTTCTGGCAGATGTGACTCTGCGGGAGAGGGGAGTTCCCCCAAGACTGCCACATCTCACAGGAGAGGCACATCACCGTCTCAGGAGGCATTGTAAAGACTAACTGGGAGCATACTGACTCAAAAGAGGATCCTGCTACATTACCCACCCTTTCTGCAGGGTATCAATAAACTCAAGAAGTCCCCCAAACCCTGACTAATGATTCAACTTGTAGTATTATCCACATTTTGCTTCTTTACATACAGTATTTAGGCAGATTATCTTTACTTACGCACATTAAAAATGCATTAATACATTTTTTATCCTTTCTCAAGTCTAATAGCCACAGAACAATAGGCAGATGCACATCTGGAATAATTAGAAGCTCCATGCAAGCTCCATGAAAGCTAGCATCATTACCTCAACTGGCCCAATTCACTCTATCACTCCACCACTGCAGAACTCCGATTACTGGAAGTGAACAGCACCAGACACCTGTGCATTTTCTAGTCTTGCTATTCAGGAAAATAATTATTGAAACAGCTCTGCAGAGTATTAAATTCCTCTGTGAACTTTTAAGGTGGGTTTGATTTATGGTGATGTAACACTTCCTTTCCACTTCCTTCATAATCAGAATTTCCTCAACCATGACAATTTTTTGCTCATTTGGGAAATGAAATGAATGAATGACAGACTCTCCTGAGTATCATTGCTTACACACGTCTGGCAGACAGCTCTAAGTGTCCTCGATTAATAGAAATCAGATGTAAGAGCACAGGACTATATTTCAGCCATTCTTGATCATGCTGAGGGCTGGTTATTGTTGGACAAAGGAAGATAAGTCACAAAATATTAAAAAATGGGCCACTCATTCTGAATCAGTCATTTTAAACTAACACAGAAAGCCTAGGTAGCTCTTAAGTGTTTTAATAGATCACCAACAGTTCAGGCATGCATTGGCACTAGGCCAGTCAAGAGAATTTGCACGTGCAGGCATTCCTAGCTCATAAATGGGGGAAGATCTGCTCCTCTTGTATTAGAATAGAAAACAGAATAGATATTTTGATTAAGACTCAAATTGCCATGATGATTAAATTGGAGAATATGATTTTGAATTCCATCACGATACTTTATTTGAAATAATTTTTAGGGAGATAAAAGAAAGATGATATATCAATTACCACACAGTAATCAGTTCCACATCAGTGTTCAAAGTTTAATGTAAATTTATTATCAATGTATGTATGTGTTGCCACTGAGACTAATTTTTTTTGCAAGCATTTATAGGGAAAAAGTAATTCAATAGAATTTTATGAGAAAAACAGGCATAAACCGATAAAAACTGACAAACACTAAAGTGCAATGTGCAGGCTGAAGACAAACTGTCCAAATAAAAATAATACTGAGAATATGAGCTGTAAAGAATCCTTGAAAGTGTGCCTGTAGATTGTAGAATCAGTTCCGAGTAGTGGTGAATGAAGTTATCCTGGCTGGTTCAGAAGCCTGATGGTTGCCATTAATAGCTGTTCCTGAACCTGGTGGTGTGGGATGTAAGGCTTCTGTACATTGTACCCAAGGCAGTAGTGAGAAAAGGGCTTGGACTGAATGGTGGAGGTCTATGATGATGGATGCTGCTTTCTTGTGGCAGCATCCATCATCGGTATTCATCTGGCTCCCTAATGTCTTCCAGGGAAGAAAACTTAACTGCTCTTATGCCATGTGGCCTACATAGCTGTATGTGGGGGGATTCAAGTTCAAGTTTATTGCATAGGCATACTTCCCCAGGGTATAAATGCCATGAAAATTACCTTTTGAAGCAGCTGCATTGTATACTATAATGCAACACACGTTACTTAAACTTAACATAAATTAAACATAACTTTCACAATATAGTCTGAAACAGATCAGTGGCCATAATGCACCTTTTCCAAAATTTCTTTTGTTGAGAATTAATGGTATGGAAAACCAAAGATGGCATAAAATGTGTGTGTGTGTGTGTGTGTGTGTGTGTGTGTGTGTGTGTGTGTGTGTGTGTGTGTGTGTGTGTGTGTGTGTGTGTGTGTGTGTGTGTGTGTGTGTGTGTGTGTGTGTGTGTGTGTGTGTGTGTGTGTGTGTAAAATGCACTACTTCTCTGGCAGTCTAGAATTCCTGCCGTCACTATGTCTTCAATCCTGCACCATGTCTGAAAAAGCAGATTCCAGGAGCAATGCCCCATGATGATACTCAGATTACTGGAGTGTGCAGTGACAGAGCACAATAATAACTTTGGGATTCCAAATCCATCAGCAATGCTGAGTCTTCCTGTATATCCAGTACTCCAACAGCTGAACATCAGCAGCTCCCTTCAGAAATGCTGATGGCAACCAGGGATTGTAGCTTAAAGGAACATGTAAAGTGCCACGCTCACATCATTGAAGTGTGGACTACCCTGGGATGGTTCCAGTGGTTTGTGGTGGGCCTCACCCTGGCAGTGGAGAAGGCTGAGGACTGACAGGTTGGTGTGGGAATGAGAATGGGAGTTGAAATGGTTTGCAAAAGGGTCAGGATGGCTACTGAAAACAGAGGATAGTTCTATGAAATGGTAATCTAGACTATACATGATCTCACTAATGTAGTGCAAGGCACATCAGTGAAGGTTTAAAGCTATGTCTCTCATCTTGTGATCTTCCTCACACAAGCAGGTTGACTTGAACTTAAATTTGAGCCTTGATGCACATCCCAAGTAATAGTACAAAGCACCCTGACTGTCAAATCCATAATCTTCCTATAACAGAAATCATTCTTGGCAACTCATACACTATTTGTATGGCTGGAACAGAATAAAACATTTCAAAAAGAAATAAAAACTAACCATGTGACGGTTTAAACCATATACACTTATAAATTAAACATTCTTTTAAATAAAGGACAGCATCTGACACAAATCTAACTCTGAAGAGGGCCAAATATAAATGTTTTTATAGAGATGATTTAGTGCTCTTCCATAGAGATCTTGCAGAAGAATTTAGGTTTGATTCCCTGAACTGGGATACTAGGAGGGCAAGATTGTAACTGCAGCAGAGATAGCAAGGAGCTGGCAGTATTGTCACTGTACCAATTCCCTTCACTGACTCAGCTCACTGTATTTTATCATCAGTATGTTGCAGTGCTTTCTTTGTATCCAGTCCAAAATGTATCGGGGCAGAGGAGATTCTACAACCTTTGGAAGATTTATTTCTATAATGCGCACAATGTATTTGTAGCTTTGAATTTTCTTGGTGAGACAGCTGCCAGAAAATCATGTCGCTTTTAAACTGGACCCCTAGAGTAGCAGACACATTACATAAACCTGCTTACGTGATCACAGACCCCCTAATGTGAGTCAGCCCCATAACTAGAGTGGCTTTCATTATTCAGGGGGCATTTGAGCAATAGGATAGAAGTTTAAAGCCTGATGCATTGCTGGGCCATTTAGTCTCTTTGAGACAGAGTGCAGACTTGTGGGTGAATAGGACAGGAACAGAGCTCTGAATGAACAGAGCTTTATGTCAGGCTGAAGTGTGGGAAGCCAGCCAGAATATCATTGGAATACTCCTGTCTGTTGAAACAAAGTCATGTGCACGAGTTACAGCAGCAGATGGGCTTGAACAGGAACAGAGAGGCTGCGCTGAAGACCACTGCCAAGAGTTTTGCTCTGACAATAAGGCTGCTGCAGCCAACACAATGCATTGTTGTTCAGGTAAGGATAGACTCTTTCTCTCTTCTCACATTGCTGGTTCTGTTGGGCTCATTATTTCATCAAACCTCCTTCTCACCTTCACTTCCTCTTCTATAATCATACGTAACTTCCCCTTTGAGTATCAACGGAAATTTCATTCTCCAAGCAAGATCATGAGGCTTTCGTATATACTGTATATGCATTTCTTGCAAGAGGAGGTTACAAACTGCTTTAGTATTCCCTCTCATTCGTGGGATGTGGATTACACAGGCAACTGCAGCATTTGTTTTCCACTACTAACCAGGCAGTTCCCACTCAGCAGCATAATGAGCCTGTCTGAGGGACTATTCTGGAATTATGTGAACATAGCAGATATTAATTCAAATAAGAACCAGACTTCAGTTCTGTAAATGTGGAGAAATTCAGGAAACTTGCAATTAACTTTTGTTTTTTTTAGACTGCAAGCAATAAATTGAAGTTAAAAGCAGAGACTGTTCCACAGACTAAGAGAATGCATATGCAACAGCCAAATGTTAAAACAACGAGATTGTGTTAATTGGTTTACATTGAACCAGCCAATTTGTCTAAGTTATTTGTACCATTGTGACTTGAGTGCAAACTGGCAGACCAATGGAAGTTGTCATTTAGCATATCAAACATGGTCACAGGTATAGGCAATCAATAGCTTTTGTGTACTCAGAGAAAGCCCCAGCAACATTAATTCCAGCTGTTTGGCTCTCTGTCATCAAAACATATTAGAATATTTGTGTTAATTAGTTTCTTCCAAAGATGTTTGGACCTTCATTAGTGTCTTATCAATTACAATGTGCTTCCACTATGTATCTCAAAGGGACCATTTGCCAAACCAAGAGACTGAAATAAACAATGTCATCGTAACTATTGAAATTGTGTTCAGTCTTTTACTGTTACCTTTGATCTATAAAAATGTGAGTTTGTGAGCCTCTACTGATGGTGTCTACAGTATGATGCCTGCTTGTTGTACTGAATATATATCAGCAGCTTCAGAGTCTCTCCAGTGAGTTTGATCAGTCTCAACAGTCTGAGGACTCATACTGACCAGTATGAATTGTAGATTTCCTCACTGAGGGGCATTATTAAACAGATGTTTTTCTTTTAATGACAGTTCAGTGATCTCATGACCGTTATCACTGAAGCAAGTCTCTGGTTTATTTAATAAATTCTCAGTTGCCATGGTTCAAATTCCTGTCCCTGAGGTGATTCAGAGATTCTGAGTACTAGTTCAGTATCAACTATCATCTTGTGATATGGATCAAAAAATTGGATAGTGGAGGAACACAAACCCTCTTCCCATGGAATTAAAAAAGAGTCCCTTACATTCTCTGCCAACAAAGCTTCCCTCTGTGGTCATCTGTACGCATTTCACAGGAATATCCCCAGTGGTGGCCTTCTTCTTCCTCCATCTTCAAGGTCCATGTTGCACTTTTGTTTCAACTAGACATTCGCTTCTTGCTGCTATGAGGCTCCATTTCAACTTTTGCCCTGTCAGGCTGCTTGACAAATGTGGCACAAGGCAATAATGACTCAGTATCATTTTGGGGCACACTACAGAGTGCGCCTGGATCACCAGAGCAAGCAACAAAGTTTCATCTCAAGGGCATTTTTCACTGTTCTCCTGGAGCTTGCATGGCTTGTATGTGCTGCATATAACCAGTATGATAGAAACTAGACCAGCTCTTGTCTGCCAGGATTCAGTCCCAGGCATGCTGGTCAGTGAAAGGGCAGTGTCCCTCAACATGAAGAAGTCACGTATGTTTCCAGGTAACATTCAAAATATGAATTTACATGAGGACATTTCTTCAATGGCCACTAACTCCCTGCACTTTGAGGGAATGGAAGCCCTCCTGCTGTTGAAGAGGTCTCAGATTTTTCTTGGTGTCCTGCTGAACGTGAGTGCACTTGTGGGAGGCCAGCAATCTTACACATCTCAGTGCCTGAGAAATCACCTGTTCCTCACCAAAGTCAATGTAGATGAAATCGATGGTCGCAGACAACTGCAGATGCTGGAGAAACACAGTAAATTGGATAGCTTTCATTGAGGGGAAAGAAAATGTCAACATTTCAGGTCGCAACTTGGCTTTAGGACCAATGACTCTGCATCTGATGAAGTTGAAGGCGTCTCACTATATCAAGGGTATGTAACAGTGAATGTTATAGCAATTTTCCCAGAGTGACCAGCACCGGGTAACATTCCCAAGTGAATGAATTCATATCATCACCAAACTGAATGAGGCATCCCATGCAAGATCTGTACTTTTGCTCCTGACCACTCCCCAGTGACGTGCACCTCATGAAGTGATTACTTGCATAAAACCCATTTCCACCCATGTTCAATGGAAGCCCCAACAGTGACACCATTGGCAACTCCCGATGGCCAGAGGCATCATTATGTTATGACTGTGCTTTCACAGACTTTGGAGGAGGAGGCAAAGACACGGACATCAGTGAAAAGGCTATTCCCTCTGTGAATTCAAAGGCACTGCAGCCTGCCTGAAGCTCTCTGAAGAAGGATTTATTTTTAGACTCAGGTTTTATAAAGCTATCATTACCATTGTTATAGGCGACAATGTGCAGTAACATCTGATTTATTTGAGCATGGGCAGAAATGGACTTAATGGAACTAGTCGCTTCATGAGGTGCATGACAATGTGGAAAGGACAGAAGTACAAATGCAGATCTTGCATGGAATGCCTAGTCCTGCTTTCCAATGATGTAAATTCATTTGCTTGGGAATGTTTACTATTACACACCCTTAACACAGTGAGGTAGCATGGGAACCAAATTGCAGAACTCAGTGAATTACAGCTGACCACACAGATAGTGCAATGACCACATTTGAGGATAATCAAGCAACCAAATTTGGAGCAGGCAGTTATCTCAAAGGGTAGAGGGGTTAAAGTAGTTACAGAGATATGGAACAATCAAGCCAATGGAATCCCAGGTGAGAATTTTAAATATGGGAGTTTACTTAACAAGGAGCCAGTGTGGGTTAACAAAGCACAAAGATGATGGGAGAACAGGACTTGCACAAGCTGTTTCTATCCAGACAAATAAATGCTGAAGTGAATTTACGTTCTTTGAAACACTGCTCTGCAGGTGACAACTGGTAATCTTTCAAGAGTGCTGTTGTGTTCTTGGTTTCACAATGAAACCAGTAGCATTGGCTAAATCTGGTCAATTTAATTTAAAAGACTCATTAGCTTGCAGACAGAGTGTCAACATATTTTGTCATTCATGCTTTCTCTCACTCAATGTCAGCAAGACCAAGAGATTGACTGTGCCTTCGGGAGAGAGAGAAACCAGAGGTCTATGAGCCAGTCCTCACCGGAGGATCAGAAGTGGAGAGGGAGAGCAACTTTAAAATCCAGGGTGTTACTATTTCAGAGTATCTGTCCTGGACCCAGCACATAAATGCAATTGCAAAGAAAGCAGAGCAGTGTCTCTACTTCCTTAGGAGTCTGTGGCAATCTAAAACTTTGACAACCTTCTATGTAGTGGAGTGTGTGCTGACTGGCTGTATCGTGGCCTGGTATGGAAACGTCAATGTATTTGAATGGAAAATCCTACAAAAGGTAGTGGATTCAGACCAGTAATTCACAGGTAAAGCCCTTCCAACCATTGAACACATCTACATGAAATACAGTTGGAGGAAAGCAGCATCCATCATCAGAGATCTCCACCACCCAGGCCATGCTCTTTTTTCACTGCTGCCATCAGGTAGAAAGTACAGGTGGATCAGGACTTGCATCACCAGGTTCAAGAACAATTTCTATCCCTCAACCATCAGGCTCCTGAACAAAAGGGGATAACTACGCTCACTTGCCCATCCATTGAGATGTTCCCACAACCAATGATCTCACTTTAAGGTCTCTTTATCTTGTTACCTCATGTTCTTGTTAATTATTTATATTTGAATTTGCAGTTTGTTGTTTTCTGTACTCTGATTGATCTTTCATTGATCCTATTATAGTTACTATTCCATATATTTCCTGAGTGTGCCTGCAGGACAATGAATCTCAGAGCTGGATATAATGACATACAGTGGTGCAAGAAAGTTTGTGAACCATGTAGAATTTTCTCTATTTCTGCATAAATATGGCCTAAAGTGTGATCAGATCTTCACATAAGTCCTAAAACTAGACAAAGAGAACCCAATTAAATAAATAACTCAAAAATATTATATTGTTAATTTATTTAACAAGACAAATTATCAAATATTACATTTATTTGTTAGAAAAAGTATGTGAACCTCTGGGGTAATGCCTTCTACAAAAGCGATTTGAAGTTAGGTGTTCCAATCAGAGATGCGATTGGAGGTGTGGGTTATAGAGGTGCCCTGCCTTATATAAAAAAAGATACACAAATTAAGGTTACTGACAGAGTCTGTTCTTCTCAAGAAAGTTCTGTTTATGTGCATCATGCATATAAACTTTCTCAAGAAAGTTGGACCTTAGAAGAACTGTAGAGATGCATGAAGCTGGAAAAGGCTATAAAAGCATTTCTAAACATTAGTGTTTATTCGTCCACAGTAAGAGAAATTGCCGACAAAGGAAGGAAACTCAGTACTGTTGCTACTCTCCCTGGGAGTGGACATCCTGCAAAGATCACACCAAGAGCACAATGTGCAATGCTGAAGGAGGTGAAAAAGAACCCAAGGGTAACAGCAAAAGACTTGCAGAAATCTCTAGAACTTGTTAGTGCCTGTTCATGTGTCCACTATAAGAAAAACACTGAACAAGTATGGTGTTCGTGCATGGACACCATGGAGGATAACAATTCTTTCCACAAAAAAAACATTTTTACATGTCTCAAGTTTGCAAAATAGCACCTGGATGTTCTACAACACTTCTGGGACAAAGTTCTGTGGAAAGATGAGCAGTACAAGCACATTGCTATGTTTGAGGAAAAAGGGCACTGCACACCAACACCAAAACCTCATCCCAACGGTGAAGCATGGTGGAAGGACCATCATAGTTTGGGCCTGCTTTGCTGCCTCAGGAGCTGGACAGCTTGTCATTCTCGAGGGAACAACAATGAATTCAAAATTGTAAGAAGACATTTTACAGGAGAATGTCAGGGTAGCAGTCTGTCACCTGAAGCTTAATAGAAGCTGGATAATGCAACAAGACAAGAGTAAATCAAAAACCAAATGGTTTAAAAAGAAGAACATTTGTGTTTCGGAATGGCTGAGTCAAAGTTTTGACCGTAATCCAATAGAAAAGCTGTGGAAGGAACTGAAGCAAGCAGTTCATGCAAGGAAGCCCACCAACATCCCAGAGTTGGAGTTTTGTAAGGAGGAATTGCCTAAAATTCCTCCAAGCCTATGTGCAGGACTGATAACAGTTACCAGAAATGTTTGGTTGAAGTTCTTTCTGTACAAGGGTGTGACACCAGTTAATGAAAACAAAGGCTCACATACTTTTTCAAACAAATACAAGTAATATTGGATTATTTTTCTCAATAAATAAATGAACAAGTATAATGTTTTTGTGTTATTTATTTAATTGGGTTATCTTCATCAAGATTTAGGATTTATGTGAAGATCTGATCACATTTTAGGTTGTGCAGAAATAGAGAAAATTCTGCAGATTTCACTAACTTCTCAGTACCGCTGTATATGTACTTTGAAAACAGAATTTACTTTGAACATTGAACTTATATACATTATCCACTAGTGTACAATTGAAATAATCTTATGACTGGAACTGAAGTGGAAAGATCTGACCTGATCCCCACCTCAGCTCTTTCAATGAGCTACGAGTGTTTTAAAGACTGGTTGTTGTGGAAACCTGTTGGCTCAAAACAATGCTAAAACACCCACAAGATAAGGTTTCAGCGCAAGCTAAGTTATGTTTATAGTTACCAAATTAAACCCTAATGAGTTACTTCATAGTTCAAAACCTATATTTTTTTAACACAGTTGTTATCTCTAGGACTACATTTAATATCCACACATTGGAGTTACCTCCGATGCTAATGCCTGATGTGAAGCATTGGATTTCCATCCTGAGGATTTATGTCCTAATACCAGCATCATTCAGTCTAATTAATTTCTTTGAGTAGATTTTGACAGCTTTTGGCTGGAAGTCTGGGTGGAATACTTCATGATAACGAACTGTCAAATCCAAGGCAAATTCTGGCAGTTCACTTAGAGGGTAGCATTAGTCTACACTGCAGTGAATCCACCGCCTACAAATCCTGTCCTTCTGGTTAGAACAGTAAGTGATATCAATAAAAATATAATTACTACTTCATAAGAGGCAAAGCCTTGCTCCACTTGTTCACCTTAGCAGACTAACTTCTCCCTGCATGCTTGGCTCACCATACGCTGATTTGCTTTGAGTCTTGCTAGGAATTACAGTCGCAATGCCTCTTTCTCATTTATGGCTAACTATACAGAGAAAGTTACTCAGTGCCTTGAGCACCTCAACCTCTTCAAAATTAATCACAATACACTACAGGCTTTATAGAGAAGTCGTGCTCCAGAAAGAGAAGTCCTGCTCTGCAAACATCTGTGAAACAAGTGAAAAAGTCTATTAAAGCCACAGGATTGATACCCTTTGTCCCATATTCTCCAACTCTTTTCTTGAAGGTGTCAATTCTTTATGGAGGCGCATTTCACGGCATCTGTTACACTCCTGTCTACTTGATGTGTAACCCCCAAGTAGTAACTGTGTTGCAGTAATTTCAATTTAATTGCAGTCTGCCCTAATTAAGCACCTCAACCATTGCCCTTTCGGGCACTTTCAGGAGTGATCAATAGACAGTCATCAGGAAGTGGTCACATGCTCAATTTTCCCTCACAATAAGAGTACTGAAACCAAATATATATATAAATTTGGTATTGCATTTATCACCCAACCCTATTTCCCTTTGAGAATACAATAGTGAGATGCCTTCTCGAACTGTTATAGTCCATTGGATAAAGAAATGCCATTCAGTTCCAGCATCTTACCCCAGTTATGTTGAAGGTTTCACATTGTACTTCCAAGTCAGTACCCTCTGTGATTTGAAAGCGATAACACTGTTATTCTGGTTCACACTATTTGTGTCAACTGAAATGTTAATGGATTGTTTGCCCTCTTTTTCCTTTCTGCTCCAGAAGATTTGACTTCCAGACCAAGTGCTCTGTATTCAGAAGCATAAACTGTCCATATGGAGGAGTACAGACAGAAACTCATATCCCATGCCAATAATAAATATCTGTGAAATATTTTCCAAAGCAGGCCTGTCACATGTGAAAGTATTGAATTCAACCCACATCCTAAATCCTATTTTGAGAACTGAATTGAATTGACTTTAATACTTACATCCTTCACATACATGAGGAGTAAAAGTCTTTACGTTACGTCTCTGTCTAAATGTGCAATGTGCAATTTATAGTAATTTGTAATAAATAGTATGTACAACAGGACAGTCAGTATATTATAGAAATACAATTGTATCAGCATGAGTTAATCAGTCTGATGGCCTGGTGGAAGAAGTTGTCCCGGACCCTGTTGGTCCAGGCCTTTATTCTGTAATGCCGTTTCCCGGACGGTAGCAGCTGGTAGTAGCAGGTTTGGGTGACTTGGGTCTCCAGTGACTTTTTTTGGGCTTTTTTTACACACCTGTCTTTGTAAATGTCCTGAATAGTGGGAAATCCACATCTACAGATGTGCTGGGCTGCCCGCACCACTCTCTGCAGAGTCCTATGATTGAGGGAGGTACAGTTCCCATACCAGGCAGTGATGCAGCCAGTCAGAACAGGTCCATTGTGCTGGAATTCCTGCAGTACACCAGCAGTCTGGGGCAACCATCTGGCTGGAGCACATCTTGGGAAGAACCTGTGTGTTGGACATTCTTTGGAGCTTGTGACCATCATCAGCAGCGTTGTGGAGAAAGACCATCTTTTTGTAAGAATCTCTTTAGTAACATGGAAAGCATTCCCCCTACCACGTGCAGCTGTTTTTGTGCAAGAGGATTCCTTTTCTGTTAGGTAGTTTGTGCTAGATGTTTTATACCTTTGTAACATCAAAGACCATGAAGCAGGTTGTAGTCGATCACGTTATGCAGATCTGCAAATGGCTTTTATTGATTATTCCTTTTACAGGATGCTGGGTTTGGCAAAACTACTGGTTTTAGTCTGCTTATCTATAGGTAGTTTAAAAGAAACACTGCTGTAAACTCATGTATATTCGACAGAATTAGGAAGAACTAAACATGTGCAGAGACATACCAGGTCAAAAGGACAGATTCCTGCCAATGGAATTTGGCCATAGCTGGTAGTCTGCACGTAGATATTAATTTGGCCTGCACTTTTTAACAGCCTTCCAAAAATATTTATGCCTTCGTCGTAATGCCAGAAAATGTAAAAGAGAGATTCCTATCACCTCTCCTTTATTGTTTCATTGTGTGTGATTGCAACACAGGATTTTTTTTCCATTTTTGGTGGTTTCATTCCTTCAGATAACAAATACTTCAAAAAGCAATAAACCCATTAATAAAAAGAAATTAACAATCACAATTATATTTGCAATCTCATATCAAGTGTGTCACAGTGTTTCACTTTACTCAATAAATCATTTGCTATTTTACCTAATTACTGGTGGCTATAGCACACAGAGTAAAATTATTGAAAATTACATCAGAGGAGCTATGGTCAAAAAGGATAGGGAAGAACTTTGAAACCACAATTCATCTTCAGGTTTATTTTGTAAATTTCTATTTCTCTCAAATTATTGTCAGCCAGAAATAAGAGTTTTATTTAAATTTATTTTATGGTGGTATTTCTGGCAAGGCAGGCATTCTTTGCAAATCCCTAAAGAACTTTGAAAAAATCAGAATCAGGTTTATTATCACCGGCATGTGATGTGAAAGTTGTTAACTTAGCAGCAGCAGTTCAATGCAATACTTAATCTTGCAGGGAAAGAGAGAGAAAAATAATAAAAAATAAATAAAATAAAACATAATGATAAATCAACGAGTAAATCAATTACATATATTGAATAGACTATGAAAAATGTGCAAAAACAGAAATATTGTATATTAAAAGAAGTGTCCAAAGCTTCAAAGTCCATTCAGGAATCAGAATGTAGAGGGGAAGAAGCTGTTCCTGAATCACTGAGTGTGTGTCTTCAGGCTTCTGTGTCTCCTACCTGAGGGTAACAGTGAGAAAAGTGCATGCCCTGGGTGCTGGAGGTCCTTAATAATGGACGGTGCCTTTCTGAGACACCACTTCCTAAAGATGTCCTGTGTAGTTTGTAGGCTAGTTCTCAAGATGGAGCTGACTAGATTTGCAACCTTCGGCAGCTTCTTTCCGTCTTGCGCAGTAGTCCCTCCATACCAGACAGTGATGCAGCCTGTCAGAATGCTCTCCATGTTACAACTATAGAAGTTTTTGAGTGTATTTTTGACATGCCAAATTGTTTTAAACTCCTAGTAAAATATAGCCGCTGTCTTTATGATTACATCAATGTGTTGTGACCAGGTTAGATCCTCAGAGATCTTGATATCCAGGAACTTGAAGCTGCTCACTCTCTCAGCTTCTGATCCCTCTATGAGGATTGGTATGTGCTCCCTTGTTTTACCCTTCCTGAAGTCCAGAATCAGCTCTTTCATCTTACTGACGTTGAGTGCCAGGTTGTTGCTGCAACACCATTCCACTAGTTGGCCTATCTCACTCCTGTACACCCTCTCATCACCACCTGAGATTCCATCAACAATGGTTTTATTATCAGCAAATTTGTAGATGGTATTTGAGCTATGCCTAGCCATACAGTCACCTGTATACAGCGAGTAGAGCAGTGGGCTAAGCACACACCCCTGAGGTGCACCAATGTTGATCGTCAGCGACGAGGATATGTTATCACCAAACCGAAACTGTGGTCTTCCAGTTAAGAAGTTGAGGATCCAATTGCAGAGGGAGGTACAGAGGCCCAGATTCTGCAACTTCTCAATCAGGATTGTGGGAATGATGGTATTAAATGCTGAGCTATTGTCGATGAACAGCATCCTGTCATAGGCGTTTGTGTTGTCTAGGTGGTCTAAAGCCGTATGAAGAGCCATCGAGATTGCATCTGCCATTGACCTATTGTGACAAATTGCAATGGGTCCAGGTCCTTGCTGAGGCAGGAGTTCAGTCTAGTCATGATCAAACTCTCAAAGCATTCCATCACTGTCGATATGAGTGCTACCGAGCAATAGTCATTAAGGCAACCCACATTATTCTTCTTTGGCACTGGTATGATTATTGCCTTTTTGAAGCAAGTGGGAACTTCTGCCCATTGTAGTGAGAGATTGAAAATGTCCTTGAATACTCCCGCTAGTTGGTTGGTACAGGTTTTCAGAGCCATACCAGGTACTCCATCTGGACCTTCTGCCTTGCGAGTGTTCACTCTCTTTAAAGACAGTCTAACATTGGTCTCTGAGACAGAGATCACAGGGTCATCAGGTGCAGCAGGGATCTTCACAGCTGTCCTTGTGTTCTCCCTTTCAAAGCGTGCATAGAAGGCACTGAGTTCATCTGGTAGTGAAGCATCGTTGCCATTCAATGTATTTGGTTTTGCTTTGTAGTAAGTGATGTCTTGCAGTCCCTGCCAGAGTTGTCGTGCATCTGATATCACACCTCCTACCTCATTCGAAATTGTCCCTTTACCCTTGAAACAGCTCCCCACAAGTCGTACCTGGTTTTCTGGTACAGGTCTAGGTTGCCAGACTTAAGTGCCACAGATCTAGCCTTCAGCAGATGACGTACCTCCTGATTCATCCATGGCTTTTGGTTTGGGAATGTACAGTAAGTCTTTGTAGGCACACCCTCATCCACACTGGTTTTAATGAAGTTGGTAACAACTGCAGCATACTCATCCAGATTCAAAGATGGATCCCTGAATACAGTCCAGTCCACCGATTCAAAGCAGTCCTGTAGGCGCTCCTGTACTTCCCTTGTCCAAACCTTCTTGGTCCTCACTACTGGTGCTGCAGTCTTCAGTTTCTGCCTATACTCAGGGAGTAGAAGTACAGCCAGGTGATCAGACTTCCGGAAGTGAGGGTGTGGAATAGCACGGTAGACATTCTTGATAGTGGTGTAGCAATGGTCCAGTGTGTTGTTTCCTCTGCTATTGCAAGTTATCTGTTGATGGTAATTGTTTAGTGATTTTTTCAGACTAGCCTTGTTAAAATCTCCCAAAACGATGGTGAAGGCATTAGGGTGCGCTGTTTCATGCATGTTGATCCCATTGCTCGGACAAGCCTGCTTGACATTAGCCTGAGGTGGAATGTAAACTGCTACCAAAGTGACCCCAGAGAACTCCCGTGGTAGGTAAAAAAGATGCCACTTTACCACTAGATATTCCAGGTCTGGTGAGCAGAATTGAGACAGCACTGATATATTTGTGCACCAAGAAGAGTTGATCATGAGGCATACTCCTCCACCTCTGCTTTTGAGATAGTCTATAGATCTATCCTGATGGTGCATAGTAAACCCGTCGATCTGAATCGCTGCATCCGGTATGGAAGGGGTTTAACCAGGATTCCGCGAAACAAAGGACACACGCGGTCCTAATGTCCCTCTGATTCAGCACGCTGGCTCTGAGATCATCGATTTTATTCACCAGAGACTGTACGTTCGCCAGCAAGATCGTCAGTATAGGGAGGTTAAAACCATGTTTCCTTAAACGTGGTTCCTTAAACTGCATAAGAACGTAGAAAATAGGAGAAGCGGTAGGAAAATAGAAATGTCCCTAAAGCCTGCCCTGACATTTAATATGATTATGGCTCATCTGCCCCAGGCTCCATCTCTTTTGTAAGTTTCCTGTAGACCACAATTCGCCAATCTTTCAAAAATGTTCTGCCTCTTTAGCTGCACCAGATTATATGTTCTCCACAATCCTCCGGTGTATAGAATTCCAGTGACTTACTATCTGCTGCAAAAGATTCCTGCAAACTTCACCTTTAATTGGTGATCCCTTAATGATGTACTTATGTCCCCTCTTGGAAATTTTAATTATTTACTGATTTATTGAGACACAGTTTGGAACAGGCCCTACAACAAACTTCCAATTTAACCCTAGGCTAATCACCGAAAATTTTTCAATGACCAACTAACCTACAAACCTGCAGGCCCTTAGTCTGTAGGAGGAAACAGGAATAGTAGGCAGCCGTCAATCCCAGGGGATCATGGGGTTGCGCCTCTGGTGGTCTGTGTCCTCTCCAGGGTGCAAGCCTGGGTGGGAAGATTTGAAGAACCGGCTGTTGTTCATGCAGCAGGTTCCCCCTCTCCACGTCACTGATGTAGTCCAAGGGAAGGGCAAGCACCGATACAGCTTGGTACCAGTATTGTCACAGAGGTTGCCAGAGTGAAGTTGTAAACAACATCAAACTGCCTTAGGGACCCTAGCTCCGGATCTCTTCCTCAGGGTTTACTCCCAAGCCTTTCCCATGGATGGGTATGGCCACAAGGCAGTGGAGGTTTAAAATCAGAACTTTTCTTCTCCTAGGCGGGCTGCCGTCCAAGGCTAACAAGCCCCACCTGCCCGAAGCAACTGGTTTTGAAGCGCCTGTGGTCCACCTTTGCCCCTTCTCTTGTCAGTAGAAACAGTTCCACCACACGTGAAGGCCAAGAGTTGGACTTGGCTGTCAGAGGCTGTTAGAGTCACACGCCATTTGGAGCACTTTGTAGGTAGTGGGAGCTTATCCCTATTACCACGCCCTCGGCTATAACAACCTTAGGAACCAACAGGAGACAGGAGCACCCTGAGGAAACCCATACAGTCATGGGAAAATATACAAACTCCTTACAGGCAGTGATAGAAATTGAACCTGGATTGCCTGTACCATAAAGCATTATGCTAACCACTATGCTAATATACCTTTCACGAGTGTAAATACCTTGGCATCTACCCTGTCAGGCCCCTCATTATTATAAATTTCCAAAGAAATTAGATCTAATTTTTTTAGCCTCTCTTGATAGGACAATACTCCAATCCCCAAAATAAGACTAGTGCATCTCTTTAGGACTGCCTGTTTCACCAGTGTATCATTTCTTAATTAATAGATACAAAACTTCACAGTACAACAGGTGTGGCCACACCAGCATCATGAACAACTGTAATAAGACTTTCTTATTTCTCAACTTCAGACCTCTTGTAATTCAGGCCAAAATGCCAGCTGCCTTCCTAATGCCTGACTGCTAACTTTTTTTGTGCGGAACATCTATCACTCTGTATTCTCCTCATCAGCAATTATACTCATTTTAAGAAGTAGCCTCTCTTTAAATTCCTCTTACTGAAATAACTTCTATCCTTGGCATTCAAGTGATTAAACAATCTTGGGATGATATTGGTCATTCTCCTGTAATCATCAGTAAGCACGTCCAATTCTGATCTAAAGATAGATGAAAGGTCATTGAAGAGTTTTCTAAATCATGTTCAAGGACTCTTCTGTGGATCTGAGTGAATATGCCATGGTTATTACAGACTTTATAAAAACAGTTGTAGATGAGTGTGTCCCCACAAAATCATTCAGTCTTCCCCAACCAGATCCTTCGATGGACAATGAGACCCACAACCTGATGAGGACGAGATCAGAGGCATTCAATTCTGGTGACCATCAGAGTTATAAGAGGTCCAAGTCCAGGGCCAAGATTGTGCCTGGAGCTTATGGAAGAAGTGGAAATTCCAGACTAAACTTGAACCAATGAAGAATGCTTGACAACTGTGGCTTGGCTTGAATGCTATCACCTCTTACAAAGTGAAATCAAGTGACATAGGTGACAACAGGGCTTCGCTTCCTGATGAACTCAATGCCATCTGTGCTTGCTTTGACCATCGAAGCATGGAGGAACCATCACAGACTCCCACAGCCCCTGACGACTCTGTGATTTCAGTCTCTGAGGCTGATGTGAGTGCCTCCTTTAGGAGGGTGAATGCACAGAAAGAATTCAGCCCAGAAGGAGTACCTGGTTACTCGAGTACTAGAGACCTGTGCTGATCAATTGGCTGGAGTGTTCAAAGATTCAAAGTACAGTTATTATCAAAGAATATATAAATTATACAACCTAGAGATTTACTTGTTTACAGGTAGCCACAAAGCAAGAAACTCAAAAAAAAATCCAATTAAGAAAAGGATCAACTCCCAATGTGCAAAAGAAAGGGAAAAAAACCAAAAATCATGCAAATAATTGAAGTAAGCAGCAACATTCCGAACCAAACTGAGTCCTCAGATCCAAACCCCAGAGTAGCCCAGAGAAGGCCCAAAGCCTACTGAGCAAAGCTTTGAGATCTTTAAACCCTCGCTTCAGCAGTCTCAGGTGCCCTCCTGCTTCAGTCAGGCTTCAATTGTACTGGTGCCCAAGAAGAATGTGGTAAACTGCCTGAATGACTATCATCCAGCAGCACTTAAACCCACAGTAGTGAAGTGTTTTGAGAAGTTAATGAAGAAGTACACCAACTCCTGTCTGAGAAGGGACTTGGATCTGTTTCAATTTGCTTACTGGCACAACAGGATCACAGCAAATGCCATTTCATTGACTCGTCACTCAACCTTGAAACATCTGGAGAGCAAAGATGCATACATAAGGAAGCTATTTATCAACTAGAGTTCTACAATCATCCCCTCAAAACTAATCAATAAGCTTAGAGTTCCTTGGCCTCAATACCTTCTCGTGTAATTGGATCCTTGATTTCCTCAGTTGCAGACTTGAGTCAGTTCAGACTGGCAATATCTCCTTCACATTTACCATCAGCACAGGTACACCACAAGGCTATATGCTTAGCCCCCTATTCTACTCACTGTACACTTACAGCAGTGTGGATAAGCACAGCTCCAATGCCATAGTTAATAAGTTTTCAAATGACACCGCTGTTGTAGGCCAGATAAAAGGTAGCAACAAATCAGCATATCGGAGGGAGATTGAAAGTCTGGCTGAGTGGTGCCACAACAACCTCTCACTCAATGTCAGCAAAACCAAGGAACTGATTATTGACTTTATGAGGGGGAAACCAGAGGGCTAGAAGAAAAATCAGAATCAGAATCAGGTTTAATATCACCAACATATGTCATGACATTTGTTGGTATGCAGCATCAGTACATTGCAATGTATAATAATAAACACTAAACATTCTATATTACAGTAAGAGATACACACACTCACACACACACACACACACACACACACACACACATATATTTTTATTTTTTATATTTAAATTAAATAAGTAGTACAAAAAGACAAAAAGAGAAAAAATAGTGTGGTATTGTTTGTGGCTTCAATGTCCATTTAGAAATCCAATTGCAGTGGGAAAGAAACTATTCCTGAGTTTGTGTCTTCAAGCTCCTGTACCTCCTCCCTGATGGTAGCAATGAGAAGAGGGCATGTCCTGGGTGATGGGGATCCTTAATGATGGATGCTGCCTTTTTGAGGCATCATTCCTTGAAGATGTCCTGAGTGATGGGGAGGCTAGTGCCCATGATGGAACTGACTGAGTTTACAACTTTCTGCAGCTTATTTCAATCCCGTGCAGTGCACCCCCTCCCAATACCAGTTGGTGATGCAACCAGTTAGAATGCTAAATATCCTCAAACTCCTAATGAAGCTTAGCCATTGACTTGCCTTCTCTGTAACTGCATCAACATGTTGGGCCTCAGAGATGTTGACACCCAGGAACCTGAAATTGTTCACACTTTCCACTTCTGATCCCTCAGTGAGGACTGGTGTGCGTTCCTTTGTCTTACTCTTTCTGAAGTTGACAATCAGTTCTTTGGTCATTCTGATGATGAGTGCAAGGTTATTGCTGCAAGCTGATCTATCTCACTCCTGTACACCTTATCGAATTTCTGCCAGCAATAGTTGTGTCCTCAGAAAATTTATAGATGGCATTTGAACACATAGTCATGGTTGTAGTCATTATAAATGAGAATACACTCGAAAGTGTAGAGGAACATATGAAAATTGGGAGTGCAAGCCGACACTTCTCCAGAGGAAGTGAGTAAGAACTAAGATGATGAACTGTTCACCCATTTATGACTCATGTCTGCCCATCAGACTGGCATGCGATGTGTCCCTTTATGGAATTGGAGTGGTTTTGTCACACACTATGAAAAATGAATCAGAATGTCTGATTGCATTTGCTTTAAGATCACTGATGAGCCTTGAACGCAACTATGTACAGAGTGACCGAGAGGACCTTAGTCTAGTACAGGAAATAAAGAAGGTCCTCCACTATGTCTATGGACAAACGTTTACACTAGTGCCTGACCATCAGCCCCTTGTGTACACTTTCCATCCCAAGAAGGAAATCCCAGTGATGTATGCTACCCAGTTGCAACATTGGGCATTTTTTCTAGGACCCCACTCGAATGGCATAGACTTCAAGGGTACCAAGCAACACAGCAATGCTGACAGCATGTCATATCTTCCACCGTTGGCAACTAAAAAAGAAAAGTCTTAATTCTTTGAGCAAGCAGAGGTGTTCTACACATCACTGGTGGACCAGTTGCCAGTAACAAATTCTGAAATACAAAGAGAAACAAAGAATGACCCAACATTGTCTATGACATAACCAGGAAAGGATGGCCAGTTCATGGTCATTCCATGTTTCCAGACTTCTCAGTGAGATGAGACCAGTTGTCTGTATGTCAAAGAGGCTTGATGTGTGGATCCCGTGTTGTGCACACCAGAGTGTTAGAAAATCTGCAGGAAGGACACCTCTACTTCCAGAGGAGACTGCGATCCTTTGAGTACGCAGGCCTCTCCTTCACATGTTCTACCAGTCTGTTGTTGCCAGCACAATCTTCTATGCAGTGGTGTGCTGGGGCAATGGCATCAACATGGGTAATGCCAACAAGTTTAATAAACTGATTAGAAAGGCTGGCCCTGTTATAGAAGTCAAACTGGATACAATGGAGGCTGTGGTAGAACAAAGGACCCTACAGAAAATCCTGGCAGTTCTGGACATTGATTATCACCCTCTGCATGCCACCTTGGCTGAACAGAGGAGCACTTTTAGTCATAGACTAAGACAACAGCGCTGCTCCAAAGAGCGCTATATGAAGTCATTCTTACGCTGAGTCATTAGGCTCTATAATGAGTCAACCTATAGCCGGTGAAGTAATGACCCCCCCCCCCCCCCCACACCCGTTAAACTGTTTGGGGTAACTTATTTTTTATTCTTTCTTACTTCTCTTCTAATCTTTGTATATCTGTGCACTTGTAATGCTGCTGTGACACTGCAATTTCCTTTGGGATCAATAAAGAATCTATCTATCTATCTATCTACCTGTAAGGATGAAGAGTCTCACCTGCAGCTACATAGAACCAGAGAACATTACAGCACAGTACAGGGCCTTCAGCCCTCCATGTTGTGCCGACCCATATAATCCTTTAAAAAAAGTACTAAACCCACACTACTCCATAACCCTCTATTTTTCTTTCATCCATGTGCCTGTCCGAAAGGCTCTTAAATACCCCTATGATGCTGTCTCCCCTCACAGTCCTCAGCAGCCCTGTGTCCACCGTGGAGAACTTCAGGTTCCTGGGAACCACCATCTCTCAGGATCTGAAGTGGGAGCAGAACATCAGCTCCATCCTGAAGAAGGCCCAGCAGCGGATGTATTTCCTGCGGCTCTTGAGGAAATACGGTCTGCCTCAGGAATTGCTGCTGCAATTCTACACTGCAGTCATTGAGTCTGTCCTGTGCACCTCCATCATTGTGTGGTTTGGAGCCGCCACCAAGCAGGATAGAACCAGACTACAGCGCACAGTGAGGACTGCCGAGCGCATCATTGGAGCCTCCCTGCCCTCTATTATGGACCTGTACCCTTCCAGGTTGAAGAAGAGGGCGGGGAACATCATAAAGGACTCCTCCCATCCTGTGCACGGACTGTTTGATCTGCTTCCGTCTGGTAGGCGCTTCAGATCCCTCCAGACTAAGACTAATAGGCACTGGAGAAGTTTTTTCCCTACTGCGGTCACTTTGCTGAACAGTTAACTGCCGGTTAACTGTCGGCTAACTATTACTTGGATTGCACTACCTGTATGTATAATCTATATTTTCATTTATATTTATCATTATTATTGTTATGAGCAGAGAGACAATATCTGCCGGAAGTAAATTCCTTGTATGTGCATAGGTACTTGGCGATTAAAGTCTGATTCTGATTCTAATGTTTTAGCCTCCACCACCATCCCTGGCAAGTCATTCCAGGCACTCACAACCCTCTGTGTAAAAAACTTACCCCTGATGTCTCCCCTAAACCTTCCTCTCTTAATTTTGTACATATGCCCTCTGGTGTTTGCTATTGGTGCCCTGGGAAACAGGTACTGACTATCCACCCTATCTATGCCTCTCATAATCTTGTAGACCTCTATGTGGCGGCCAGGAATAGATAGGCAGATTGAAGACTTGACCTAAAGCTGTTTAGGATGCCACGAAGTTCAAAATGCACCCCCACAGGCACTATTATGCCCGTGAGAGAAGCCACCATCACCTAGGCAAAGAGTATGTATTGACTTTGCTGGACCTTTTATGAACTCAATGTTTCCGATTGCTGTGGATGCTCATTCAAAATGGCCTGAGGTCATACCAATGAAGTCAACCACCTCAGAAAAGACTGTTTCCACTCTGAGGATTATCTTCTCCAGAAATGGCTTACCAGAACAAATGGCAAGTGACAATGGATTACAATACACGTCAGAAGAGTTCAGACTATTCATGAAGAAAAATGGCATCAAACATTTCAAGGAAGCTCTTCACAACCCAGCAACAAGTGGGTTAGCTGAGAAGTTTGTCCAAATCTTTTAGAAGTCCATTAAAGCCATGGATAAGGAGGACATTTCCCTACAGCACGGGGGGGGGGGGGGGGAACAACATTCTTTTTGTGCATTGGGTCTCTGTTAATGTGATGACAAATCAAACGCCTTCATAAGCAAGAATCACATAGACCTCCGAAAACCAGATCTATAAAGGAAAGTGCAGAATAAACAGTTCAACCAGTTGCCAAGTGAATCAGCAAGGAGCTGTGAGATCGGACAGGAAGTCCTAGCGTATGATTACTAAGAAGACAAGTGGACATCTGGTAGGAGAACTGGACCACTGATGTACATAGTGGATGTTGGAGATCAGACATGGAGATGTCACGTGGACCAGATACTGGATGCTCTGCTGAAGAATGCACCTGAGTCGACCGCATCCAACAAGACAGTACAGCCAGACTTGCCTCTCAGTGATGATCATTTGACTAACAGCAATGTGACACCAACACTGAGATGGTTATCTGTGACAAGAGACCTGCCAAACCTGATGCCACTCCACAAGGCACTATCCTGAAAGAAACAGAGTGCCAACCAAAAGACAGAATCTTTAGTATTAGTGAAGTTATTTATGGACTGTTATCATGAAAGCATGTTTATTGTAACATCGTCTGTTAAAAGGAAATTGAATGTTTTGTTACATATAGTTTTATGTTTTATTTATCTAAAGGGGGAGGAAGTATAATGTATGGATCTATTTCATTTAGCGAAATGACTCCCTTTAGCACTAATTATTGACTGATAACTTTTGTGTGCGCATTGATTTGTAGTTCTCTCTATGCATCCACATTGGATTTGCACTTCCTCTCTCGCCCTGCAAAGTGAATACACTTGTTAGGCTCACCTCTGATATTATCCAATATCTGTGACACAACTATGACTGACACTGTCATTCTACGACTCTATGACTCCATGCCGCTATGCATACAGCAGCCTATTCTGTGAATACTGAACTAAGTTAGGGTGCAACATAGGATTTTCAATCATTAAAGGAAGGAGTCGCACAGCAGATCAGTGATCAAAGTGTATCTAACGAGTGTTTAATATTTCACTTACAGACACTGCCAGTTCACATGCACAACCAACTCTGTGTGTTCCCTCAATGATCACACCAGCCCTCCATATTGCATTCAGTGCAAAGTTTGGAGCTGCTACCAAGCCAGTCAGACCATTGTTGAGACCCCATTTGATATTGGGACATCAATTTGATGGCATTCATTTTCTGCAACTCCCTTCTGGCTGCTGTGGTGAGAGGATATAGAGCCATGGAGTCATACAGCTTGGAAACAGGCTCTTCAACCCATCTAGCCCATGCTAGCCACCCAATTGGCCACATTTGGCCCATTTCTCTCTAAACATTGCCTGTGACTGTATCTTTTCAAGTCCTTTTCAAAAACTTTGTTAACGTATCTGCTTCAACCGCTTCCTCCAGCAACTCATTGCATATATCAACCACCCTCTCGATGAAGTAGTTGTCCCTCAGTTTCCTTTTAAACCTTTCCCCACTCACCTTAAATAGAATCATAGAACATTACAGCACAGAAGCAGGCCCTTCTGTCCATCTAAATTCACCTGACCTCAATGAAAAAGCATGCTTGTATTTACCCTAACTACATCCCTCGTAATTCTGTACACCTATATTAAATCTCCCCGCAATCTTCTACATTCTAGGAAATAAACTCTTAACCTGTTCAACATTTCCCTGTCAGACATGTCCTCAAGTCCAAGCAACATCTTTGTAAATTTTCTCTTCACTCTTTCAATCTTATTTACATCTTTTCTATAGTTAGGTGACCAAAGCTGCACCTGACATTCCAAATTAGCGCTCATAAACATCTTATACAATTTCAACATAACATCCCAACTCCTGTACTCCATACATTGATTTATGAAGGTCAATGTGCCAAAAGCTTTCCTTAAAACCTTATCTACCTGTGCTGCCACTTTCAAAGAATTATGGATTAGTATTCCCATATCCCTCTGCTCTACCACACTCCGCAGTGCCCTACTGCTTAGCGTGTAAGATATACCCTGGTTGGTTCTCCCAAAATGCAGCACCTTACACTTGTCTGCATTAAATTCCATCTGCCATTTTCCAGCCTATTTTACCAGCTGGTCCAGTTCCCACTGCAAACTTTGATAGTCTTCCTCACTGTCCACTCTAACTTTGTGTCATCTTGGTGTAATTTGCAAATTTGCTGATCCAGTTAACCACATTATCGTCCAGATGGTATATGACAACGGACCCAGCAACAATCCCTGCTGACCTTTCACGCATAAAGCCATGTTGATGATCCACAATTAGGACCTATCTATCCAAATACTTATATATCCTGTCTCTTAGAATGCCTTTCAGAAATGTTGTTACTATTGATATCAGGCTCATTCATTTATAATTTCTTGGATTATTTTTAGATTAGACCCTTTTTTAAACAATGGAACAACAATAGCCATCCTCCAATCCTCCGGCACATCATCCATGGCTAAGGGTGTATTAAATATCTCTGCTAAGGGCCCTGCAATTTCTGCACTTGCCTTCACAAGTACCTCATTTGTTCCTGCCTGCCTATACTGTTATGTACCTCCTTTTTTCTTAACTAGGGTCTCAACATCTCTCAAAAACCAAGATTCCCTAAACCGTTATCCTTGCTTTTATTCTGACAGGAACTATACTCTCAAAATTTCAATTTTGAAAGCCTCCACTTACCAAGCATACCTTCCTCAGAAAACAACCTGTCTCAGTCCACACTTCCCAGATCCTTACTGATACCATCAAAATTGGCCTTTCTCCACTTTAGAATCTCAATCCAAGGACTAAACCTATCCTTTTCCATAATTACATTGAAGCAAATGGCATTAATACCATTGATGGCAGAAGGACTTGGTCAAATTTGGAGAATGGGCAAAAAAGTGGCAAATGATAAACAATGTTGGAAAGTGTATGGTCATGCACTTTGGTAGTAGAAATAAATGTGCAAACTATTTTCTAAACGGAGAAATCCAAAAATCTGAGATGCAAAGGGACTTGGGAATCGTTGTGCAGAACAACCTAAAGGTTAATTTGCAGGTAGAGTTGGTGGTGAGGAAGGCAAATTTCAACAAAAAGTCAGCACTCATTTCAAGAGGTCTTGAATACAAGAGCAGGGATGTGATGCTGAGGCTTTATAAGGAAATGGAGAGTCCCTCACTTTGCGTATTGTGAACAGTTTTGGGCTACTCATCTAAGAAAAGATATGTAGGCATTGGAGAGGGTCCAGAGATGGTTCACAAGGTTGATTCCGGGAATGAAAAGAATGTCATACGAGGAATGTTTGATGGCTCTAGGTCTGTACTCGCTAGAATTTAGGAGGATGAGGGGGTATCTTATTGAAACCTTTTGAATGTTGAAAAACCTAGACAGAATAGATGTGAAAAGCTTGTTTCTTATGGTGGGCGGTCTAAGACAAGACGGCACAACTTCAGGATAGTGGGGTATCCATTTAAAACAGAGATGCGAAGACATTTTTTTATCCAGAAGGTGGTGAATTTGTGGAATTTGTTACTACGGGCAGCTGTGGAGGCCAGGTTGTTGGGTGTATTTAAGGCAGAGATTGATAGGTTCTTGATTGGATATGGCATCAAAGGCTATGAGGAGAAGACCAGAGAATGGCATTGAAGAGGGGATAAAAGGATCAGCCATTATTGAATGGCAGACCAGACTCAATGGGCCAAATGGCATAATTCTGCTCCTATGCTATATGATCTTATAGTCTTATTATGATCAGCAGATGCAAAGTGTTCTGCTACACAAACTTCCGTCACCTGCCCTATCACATTCCCTGATAGGTGATCTAGTATTGTATTCTCTTTAGTTGGGACTGCTATGTAGTGATTAAGGAAACTTTCCTGAATACATTTGGCAACTCTTTCCCAACCAGTGCTTTTATAGTCAATATGTGGAAAGTTAAAATCACTTACTATCACAACCTTATGTTTCTTGCAACAGTCTACGATCTCTCTACAAATTTGGTCCTCTAAATCCCACAGACTGTTGGGTGGTCTATAATAAAATCCCATTAATGCCATCATACCTTTCTTATTCCTCAGTTCTTCCCATAAATCTATGTTTTCTAGTTCTGGATTTTCCAACCTTGGGAAAAAGACTGTGAGCAGTTACCCTATCTATGTCCCTCATAACTTTATACACCTCTGTAAGATCACAAATTCTCCTGTAATCCAATGAAAAAAAATCCCAACTTGCTCATCCTCTCTCCATAACTCAGTTCATCATTTCTCTTTTAGGTTCTTTAAAGTATTCCCAGCATTTTACACAGCATCAAGTCTTGCATGCATCTCCCAATGTGAATAGCACAGATCCCATGTTTTAGCAGATGAATTGATGTGCAAAATACTGTAGTGCTCCTGTTAATACATTTCTTCCCCATGTGAATGTTAATGCCGTTCACAGAACATTTAGCATCACATTATTGAGTGTAATTCCCCCCACTGCCTGTAAGGAGCTTGTATATTCTCCGCGTGACCACATAGGTTTCCTCCAGGTGCTCTGGTTTCCTCCCACAGTCCAAAGACGTACAGGCTGGTAGGTTAATTGGTCATTGTTAAATTTTCTCATGATTAGACAAGGATTAAATTGGGGGATTGCTGGGAGGCATGGCTCAAAGGGCCGGAAGGGCCTGTTCCTAGCTGTATCTCAATAAATAAGTAAAAACAAATGTATTTCCAGCTAAGTTTTTTTTCTAAGGACCATTTGATATTAATTGGGTGTATGATCTACCCTATGGTAATAATTTCTATCATTCACACCTGGATAAGGGAATGACAAAGAATGCCTGGGCAAGGGACCATGAAGGTGCATGTAATTTGAAAATGGTTAAATGGAGATAAGTGGGACTTAAGACCATAAGACCATAAGGTATAGGAGCAGAAGTAGGCCATTCAGCCCATCGAGTCTGCTCCGCCATTCAATCATGGGCTGATCCAATTCTTCCAGTCATCCTCACTTCCCTGTCTTCTCCCTATACCCCTTGATATCCTGGCTAATCAAAAACCTATCTATCTCTGTTTTAAATGCACCCAATGACTTGGACAATTGACTGGTGGGATAAAAATAGTTAAAATCGAATGTCTGAAGTTTGCAGCCAAAAACAGATGGAAAGCCTTTGAAAAAGTCAAGTTAAAAGCTAACAAAAAAATCTGGCAAACCGTGGATAAAGGCTTCAACTGCAATGAGGTTGATGTTATGGGAACACTTTTTGGGGCACCCTTTTGGCAAAGGTTTATTTGCAAAATTAACTGAATAATTTGTGTTTTTACAGTATTACTAACGTTTGTTGTCTCTTCTCTAATCCTAATCTGAAAAATGCCTGAACTGTTCCACAGAGATTCCTGCAATGGTGTCCTGCTGACCTGTGATACCAATGTTGGGTAATGTAATGGCATGGAATATACGTAATTCACAACCACTGACATTGAGTTGGGGTTTCACTTTTGGGGGCTGGTCTGATGTGATGACATGTTTACATAAAGATTTTTAGTGCGCTTTTGCGTTTTGGATAATAATTTCAATAAAATGTGTGTTATAGGCTTCATTAAATATAAAACACCTCACTTATTTTATTTGCAATACCTTACACAATGGTGTTGGCACCAATGTTGTCAATACCAACACCTTAACAAGACCATCACCCCTGATTATTACCCAGTCCCACATATTCAAGCAACACACACAAATTGCTGGAGGAATTCAGCAGGCCAGGCAGCATCTAGGGAAAGAGTATGTCAATGTTTCAGCCCGAAACCCTTCGAAAGAACTGGAGACAAAAAGCTGAGGAGCAGATTTAAAAGATGCGGGTAGGGGAGAGAAACACAAGGTGATAAGTGAAACCTGAAGGGGGAGGGAGGAAGTAAGGAGCTGGGAAGTAAATTGCTAAAAGAGACAGAGGACCATGGAAGAATGAAAAAGGGGGGGGGGGTGAGGACCACCAGAGGGAGGTGATGGGAAGGCAAGGAGATAAGGTGAGAGAGGGAAAAGGGGATGGGAAATGGTGAAGGAGGCTGGGGGTGGAGGACATTACCAGAAGTTCGAGAAATCATGTTGGAGGCTAGCCAAATGGAATATAAGGTGTTGTTCCTCAAACCTAAGTGTGGCCTTATCATGACAGTGGAGCAGACCATGGATGGACATATCAGAACAGGAATGGGAAGTGGAATTAAAATGGGTGGCCACTGGGAGATCACGTATCTTCTAGTGGACAGAACATAGGTGCTTGGCGAAGCAGTCTCCCAATCTACGTCGGCTCTCACCAATATGCAGGAGGCCACACCGGGAGCACCAGACACAGTATATGACCCTAACAGACTCACAGGTGAAGTGCCGCCTCACCTGGAAGGACTGCTTAGGGCTATGAATTGTACTGAGGGAGGAGATGAAAGGGCAGGTGTAGCCCTTGTTCTGCTTGCAAGGATAAGTGGCAGGAGGGAGATCAGTGCACAGGGACGAATGGACAAGGGAGTTGCATAAGGAGTGATCCCTGCGGAATGCAGAAAGTGTGGGGGAGGCAAAGATGAGCTCGGTGGCAGGATCCCGTAGGAGGTGGCAGAAGTTTTGGAGAATTATGTGCTGGATGCAGAAGCTGGTGGGGTGCTAGGTGAGGACAAGCAGAACCCTATCCCTGGTAGAGTGGCAGGAAGATGGGGTAAGAGCAGACGTGCGTGAAATGGAAGAGATGTGGTTGAGGCCAGCATTATTGTGGACGAAGGGAAACCACTTTCTCTGAAAAAGGAGGACATGTCCTTCATTCTAGAATGAAAAGTGTCATCCTGAGAGCAGATGCGATGGAGGCAGAGGAACTGAGAAAAGGAGATGGCATTTTTACAAGTAACAGAGTGGGAAGAGGTATAGTCTAGGTAACTGTGAGAGTCGGTAGGGTTATAATAGACAGAAATAGAGACAATGAGATCGAGAAAGGGGAGGGAGGTGTCGGAAATAGACCAGGTAAATTTGAGGGCAGGGTGGAAGTTGGAGTCAAAGTGGATGAAATCAATGAGTTCAGCATTGGTGCAGAAAGCAGCACCAATGCAGTCATCAAAGTAGTGTAAGAAAAATGCAGGATGGTCACCAGTGTAGGCTTGGAATGTAGACTGTTCTATGTAGACAACAAACAGGCAGGCATAGGTGGGACACGTGTGAGTGCCCATGGCTACCCCTTTTGTTTGAAGGAAGTGGGAGGAGAAAAAGAGAAATTATTTAGAGTGAGGACAAGTTCCACTAGGTGGAGGAGAGTGGTGCTGGAGGGGAACTGGTTGGGTCTGGATTTCAGAAAAAAGTGAAGAGCCCTGAGGCCTTCCTGGTGGGAGATAGAGGTGTAGTGGACAGGACATCTATAGTAAATATAAGATGATGGGGGCCAGGGAACCTGAAATGATTGAAAAGTTCCAGAGTGTGTGAGGTGTCACGGATGTAGGTAGGAAGGGACTAAACTAGGGGGGATAAAACAGAGTCAAGGTATGCAGATATGAGTTCAGTGAGTCAGGAACAACCTGAAACAATGGGTTTACCTGGACAAGGGGGTTTTTGGTCATGGGTAGAAGGTAGAAATGAAAGGTGAGGTACGTGAGTACTATGAGGTTAGTGCCGGTGGATGGGGATCCCCAGAGTCAATGAGGCTGGTGATAGTGTGGGAGACAATGGCCTATTCGAGGGGTAAGTAATAGGAGGTGTCTGAGAGTTGGTGCTGGGCCTCAGCAAAGTAGAGGTCAGATTGCCAGGCTACAACATCACCTCCCTTATCTGTGGAATTCCCACACACTCAAGACTTTTTGGCATGTTTAGCCCAGAAAGTTAATTTTTTCCAAAGTCGATCTCATCAGGTGCCTGTGTACTCAGAGGACAGTCCCAAAGCAGCTGTGATAACCCTATTTGTCCTTTTTTGAGGTTCTGAGCATGCCATTTGGGCTGAAAAATGCAACACAGACTTTCCAGCAGCTGATGTCTCTGTATTAAAAGACTTAGATTTTCTTTTCATTGACCTGGATGACATACTTGACCCCGGTGCATCCAAATCCAAACACGTATCTCATCTCCACACACTTTTTGAGCACTTAAGCAGATATGGGTAGATTATTAACCCTGCTAAATTCCAGTTTGGATTGTCATCCATTGACTTTCGCAGCTATCACATCTCTGCAGAAGGTTCAAAACCTCTCCCATCAAAAGTAGCTGCCAATATGGACTTCCTACTGCCCCACTCTACTAAATAACTCCAGGAGGTTTTAGGTATCATAAATTTCAATCATTGCTTCAATTCTGCGAGCTGCTGAACTTATGTTCCCTCCCCCCCCCAGGATAGTGCACTTAAAGGCAATACCCCTAATCAAGTGGACATGATCAGGGTATTTAATGATACCAAACAAGCTCCTTCTAATGTGACCCTACTGGTACACACACTCCCCAACTCACCCATTGCCACTACTACTGATGCTTCAGACTATGCTGTAGATGCTGTGCATGAACACGTTGGCCGGAGGCAGTCATTCAACTTCTTCAGCCGGCAGCTCCATCCTCCGGAGAGGAAGTACAGCTCACTTGACTGTGGCCTTCTCGGTCTCTAGCAGGCTATCTGCTATTTTTGTTTTCTTCTAGAGGGCCACCATTTCACCGCGTTCATTGACCACAAACCCCTCGTGCATGCGATAGCCAAAATATCAAACCTTTGGACTGCATGGCAGCGGTGCCACCTGACCTACATAACCGAGTTCGCAACTGATGTACGATATATCAAGCCTGATTGAATTTTTTGAGGATGTGACTAAACACATTGATGAAGGCAGAGCCATAGATGTAGTGTATATGGATTTTAGAAAGTCATTTGTTAAGGTACCTCATGCAAGGCTTATGAGAAAGTAAGGAGGCATGGGATCCAAGGGGACACTGCTTTGTGGATCCAGAACTGGCTTGCCCACAGAAGGCAAAGAGTGGTTGTAGACGGGTCACATTCTGCATAGAGGTCGGTGACCAGTGGTGTGCCTCAGAGATCTGTTCTGGGACCCTTACTCTTCATGATTTTTATAAATGACCTGGATGAGGAAGTGGAGGGATGAGTTAGTAAGTTTTTTGATGACACAAAGGTTGGAGGTGTTGTTGGAGGTATGGAGGGCTGTCAGAGGTTACAGCAGGACATTGATAGGATGCAAAACTGGGCTGAGAAGTGGTAGGTGGAGCTCAACCCAGATAAGTGTGAAGTGGTTCATTTTGGTAGGTCAAATATGATGGCAGAATATAGTATTAATGGTAAGACTCTTGGCAGTATGGAGGATCAGAGGGATCTTGGGGTCCAAGTCCATAGGACACTCAAAGCTGCTACGCAGGTTGACTCTGTGGTTAAGAAGGCAAACGGTGCATTGGCCTTCACCAATCGTGGGATTGAGTTTAAGAGCCGAGAGGTAATGTTGCAGCTATATAGGACCCTGGTCAGGCCCCACTTGGAATACTGTGCTCAGTTCTGGTCGCCTTACTACAGGAAGGACATGAAAAGCATAGAAAAGGTTTAGAGGAGATTTACAAGAATGTTGCCTGGATTGGGGAGCATGCCTTATGAGAATAGACAATAGATAATAGGTGCAGGAGTAGGCCATTCGGCCTTCGAGCCTGCACCGCCATTCAATCTGATCATGGCTGATCATCCACAACCAGTACCCCGTTCCTGCCTTCTCCCCATATCCCTTGACTCCGCTATCTTTAAGAGCTCTATCTAACTCTTTCTAGAAAGCATCCAGAGAATTGGCCTCCACTGCTTTCTGAGGCAGAGCATTCCATAGATCCACAACTCTCTGAGTGGAAAAGTTTTTCCTCAACTCTGTTGTAAATGGGCTACCCCTTATTCTTAAACTGTGGCCTCTGGTTCTGGACACCCCCAACATCGGGAACATGTTTCCTGCCTCTAGCGTGTCCAATCCCTTAATACCCTTATGCATTTCAATCAGATCCCCTCTCATCCTTCTAAATTCCAGAGTATACAAGCCCAGTCATTCCAATCTTTCAACATATGACAGTCCCGCCATCCTGGGAATTAATCTCGTGAACCTACGCTGCTGTACTCCCTCAATAGCAAGAATGTCCTTTCACAAATTTGGAGACCAAAACTGAACACAATACCCCAGGTGTTGTTTCACCAGGGTCCTGTACAACTGCAGAAGGACCTCTTTGCTCCTATACTCAACTCCCCTTGTTATGAAGGCCAACATGCCATCAGTTTTCTTCACTGCCTGCTGTACCTGCATGCTTACTTTCAGTGACTGATGTACAAGGCCATCTCGTTGTACTTCCCCTTTTTCTAACTTGGCACCATTCAGCTGGTAATCTGCCTTCCTGTTCTTGCCACCAAAGTGAATAACCTCACATTTCTCCACATTAATCTGCATCTGCCATGCATCTGCCCACTCACCCAACCTGTCCAAGTCACCCTGCATTCTAACATCCTCCTCATATTTCACACTGCCACCCAGCTTTGGTTGAGAGAACTTGGCTTTTTCTCCTTGGAGCGATGGGGGATGAGAGGTGACCTGATAGAGGTGTACAAGATAATGAGAGGTATTGATCTAGTGGATAGTCCGAGGCTTTTCCCCAGGGCTGAAATGGCTAGCATGAGAGGGCATAGTTTTAAGGTGCTTGGAAGGAGGTACAGAGGAGATGTCAGGGGTAAGTTTTTTACACAGATTGATGAGTGTGTGGAATGGGCTGCCCGTGGCGGTGGTGGAGGCGTAAACACTAGGGTCTTTTAACAGACTCCTGGATGGGTACATGGAGCTTAAGAAAATACAGGGCTATGGGTAACCCTAAGTAGTTCTAAGGTAAGGACATGTTCGGCACAGCTTAGTGGGCCAAAGGGCCTGTATTGTGCTGTAGGTTTTCTATGTTTCTAATATGGACTTCTTTTTGGGGATTACATCCTGGGCCTAAAAGGTACCAGATGACAGTGACTCTGTGTTAAGTTAAATTAACTTCTAGGATTTTGAGATATTTATTGAAATCAGATGATTGGCATTCATTAATGAGGGCCACTATGGTCACTGTGGAACCACTCCGGGGAATACTGAGTTGAAGAGATGTAGAGGCTGCTGGTTTTGTTAACCTGGATGCAATTAAATGAGGCTTCCATTTCCTAATCTACTTTTAAGGATTATGTTGGTTCCCTTCCTAGCAGTTACCATGCTAACATGGACTTCATGGTTCAGTTTGAACATATTTCTTCTCTTCCACATATTTATTCTGCCTATTCAGCTTGTAATGCTAAGCCTGATCAATGCTAAGCTCTGCACCAGTGAATTGCAAAGGGTGGTTACAGATGTTGACATCTCTCAACCTAGTGACAACGTTTCTATCTTCCACCACGTCTTTCAGATCTAGACCTAGAAATAATTGGAAAAAAAAGTGAGAACTAACCAAGGAAATTTTTTCTAGGGACAAAATCTTCAATGCCATCTTTAGGAATTCAGCCAAAATGTAGATGTGGACTTATTGATATCTCTGTGTAAGAGATTCACAATGTCATGGATCATGGAGTCATTTAGCACAGAAACAGGGCCTTCAGCTCAAAAAGTCTGAACAAATCATCAAGTATCCATTAACGTTGAACCTACATTAATTCCTTGTCTCTTTTCCCTGCATTCCTACCAGATCCCAGCACTCATCTACAACGGAGGGATAACTTACAGTGGTCAATACAGTTCTGCAGTTTAGGACGTGGAACGAAACCGGAGCTCCCAGAAGAAACTGAAGCAAGCACTGTGAGAATGTGTAAATCCACACAGTCAGCACCTGAAGTTAGGATTGAGCCTGTGTCTGCACTCTGAGTTAGCACATCTATCTGTGGACCTGGCACGTAAGTGCAATTGTGAAGAGTGCATGGCAGCAACTCGACTTCCTTAGGAGTCTGCAGAGATTTGGCATGATGTCTAAAACTGACAAATTTCTATAGATGTGTAGTGGAGAGTATATTGACCGGCCTGGTATGGGGACCCCAATGCCTTTGAACAGAATATATTGCAAAATGTAGTGGATTTAGCACAGTGTTAGGCCACCTCAGCCATTGAGCACATTCACATGAAATGCTGTTGCAGGAAAGCAGCATCCATCATCAGAGATTCCAATCACACAGGCCAAGCTCTTTTCTTGCTGCTGCCATCAGGTAGAAGGTACAAGAGCGTCAGGACTCGCACCATCAGGTTCAAGAACAGTTACTACCCCACAATCATCAGGCTTTTGAACAAAAGGGGATAACTACACTCAACTTGCCCATTCATTGAGATGTTCCCAAAACTAGTGATCACACTTTAAGGACTCTGTATCTTGTTAGCTCATGTTCTCATTATTTATTGCTATTTATTTATATTTGTATTTGCGAAGTTTGTTGTCTTCTGCACTCTGGTTGATCTTACATCGATCCTGATAGTTCTATTCTACGGATTTGTTGAGTATACCCACAGGAGAGTGAATCTCAGGGCTGTATATATGGTGATTATATATGTACTTTGATAGTAAAAGTTACTTTGAAACTTTGAGTTGTGCCCCTGCACATCTGTGATGTTGCAAGAATAATGTAATACAAAGCAGTAAGCATCTGAATAGAATGTCAGTGACCTTCTTTACTCAACACTAATTTAGTGACTGATTATTGATTGTGTCTACATGACACTGCTTAGAAAGACTTGGTAATAAACAGAACTTGAAAATACAGAAAAGCAAAATAGAGCAGCCACAGAATATCTGAAAGAAAAACAAAAAGGATTGGTGGATGAGGAGGATCAGCTCTGATATTTCAGATCAATGGTCACCTTAACTACCACGCACAGTGTGGTATGACAACCATAGGAGACAGTCAAATCTGATGAATTTCAGATACTTCAGATGTCAGTTAAGTGAGATAGCTGAACAGACTCCAACACCACAGGACTCATGCCCCACATGGGTGAAAAATTCAACATAGGCCTGTCACTGGAAGGGGAGGAGCCAATGTTATCCAGACTCCCCTGCCCATATAGAATTTGCAGTACTAAATTTGTTGCATTCAGCCATAGCGTCCTCTTCTCAGCCTTCAGTGTTATGGCACCTAGCACAATTTTTTTTTTCATGAGACTCTTACACAAGTTTCAGGATTTCTGATGAAGTCAGAAGATTAAGAGGGCGATGTGGTCAGGCAGGTTCTGTTGTGCAGCTGGAGGGAGCCATGCCGTTCTTCTCAATGTTTAGCTGAAGGAAGTTTTAGTTTATCCAGGCAGCCTGACAGCACAAGGGAGGGGTAATAATGCTGGAGCCATCCATACATATGTGGAAGCTGACTCCATGTCTGTAGATGATCTCATCAAAAGGAAGCATTAGAAATTTGTGGGGGAAGGGAGAGGGCTTATGTTTTAGCTGCTGGGAGACCAGTTTAGTACATGTAGCCATGTGTTTATACCAATGGCTGCTGTATTATAAAAACTGAAACAAACCAAAAGCTATCAGGATTACTGCCAAGTATGTGTTGTCTGGTAGGTGACTTCCTCTTTTCTTGATGGAAAAATCTGTTTCCACTTGCCTGCCTCTTAAAACTAATAACTGTTCTGTACTCTTGAATGGATTTTCAGTTTGGCTTTATTCTTTTGCTAACAACTGTCTTCATTTCACTGAACAAAAGAGTTAGCAAGCTGCAAAAGTAAGTGGGAGCCAAGACAACAGTCAAAACAGGAATGCAAGCTGGAGATGACAGTGTCAACACAGCACTTCTGCAGAAAACTGATGGGATTTCTGTCGCAGTGCACACATTGCCAGAAGATGCTAATTAGTTGACTCTCAAATTGCAGGTTGCTGAAGATTTCACTACAGTTCCTTAAGGGAGTCTGCTTCTAATGGATTGAAATAAAAAAATGAAAGATTAGTAATTCATTTAAAATGTTTATGTCATCTTTCTCTATGTGAAGCATAAGTTGAAAGAAAGCTGAGAATTTATCTTCAGAAAATAGTTCTTCAACTTTTAAATGCACTTTTGCTCCTAGTTTTCTCCCTAATTTTCAGTACATTATCAGCTCCTAGTTCTCTGGGTACTGACTGCCTTTTATGTCCTGGCACTCTCATGTCTTCTATACCTAGTCTTGTAGAGGTGTTTCTTAATAATCTGCATACTTACAGTAGTTATTTAGCAATTAATTTTATCAGTGGCTTGATTATAACTTCTACACCTCTGGGTGAGAAATCAGTGGTCTTAGAACCATTCCAGAGCACATTCATTATATAATCCAGACTCACACATCTGGGCTGATGGAGCAATGCATTGCCAGAGGAAGTCAAATCTCTCTAATGGATATGAAAGATTTTATAGCAGAGTTCTAATGAGAAGTTGGGATGTTTGCCACTTCACACTGACAAACTCAACCCTCAACCAACAGTACTGAAATAGTTTATCTGGGTCTGTTATGGGATGTGGTTTTGTGTAAATTGCTTGCTGCATTTGCGACATTGCAGCTGTGGTCATGATAAGCTCTACAATAACACAACTTCCATGTTAGTCAGTACTCAGCTACCAATATTGTCAAGCTAATTATTGTACAGTCAGTAACGTTCTGACCTCAATGCTAGGATACTGGTTGTAACACCACTACAGTTGGTCCAAATCAGACAATAGTAGTGTTGTTCTCAACATCACTATCAGTTGACTGTCCTAAATCAGATTTATAACTATATTAATAGAATACCAGCCTTTCACCATAAGGATCAGCACCAGCAGCATTAGAAGAATCAATTTCTACTTGATGCTAGGGTTTCCCCCACACTGCCACTGATACTTTGGTGGAAATTGATCATGCATAGATCTAATTGTTAAACATATAAGGTTTATACAAAATATATTTTCCATGTTGAGAAGACATTCTTATTATTAGGGCCTGTAATTAGATTTATACTTTGAACCTTATTTTGCAATGCTTGTTTCTACATTGTAAAAAAAAACCATGGATTCAGAGTACATTGCCAACAGTGACATCATTGTACATGTTACTCAATGCAAAGATGATTTTGATTTAACTAAGCAATAAAATCATTAGCCAGAGGCAAAAATATGGTGCAATCGCCCAGAATGGAGCACCAAGGGAAGAAAAAAATAACAGCATGCAAGGAGTGTGTGCATTATATGAAATATTTTCGAGAGGTTTTCACTCAGGAAGGATCAGTATTAGCTGTGCAGATGATTTGTGCTTGGTAAAGCTGAGAAGGTGCAGCAAGAAAGTTAGCTGCTGAAGGAGACAGGCTGTATTCCCTTATCTCGTGGCTAGTTCTCCTCAAGTGTTCCAGCTCAGTATATTGCCCTTATCATTCCTCTTGGATCTCTGCCAATTGTACATCAATGTCACAGCCTTTATTTTTGCTTCTTTCCATAGGAGATTTTTGCTCTTTGTTTTATTGGAAAATTATTTGCTCATAATGCTAAATGTAAAGCTATACACTTAGAAGTTGTAGCCACTTATAAATATACACTGAAGCAGCACTGAATGGGAACAGAGTACGTATGCAGAGGCCACAAAACATTTTGATTAGACATTCTATCTAATCAGGTAGAATGAACAAACTCTCATAATATAATTAAATTTGAAAGTTTCATATACACTCAGCGACCACTTTATTAGGTACCTAATAAAGTAGCCACTGAGCGTATGTTCATGGTCTTCTGCTACTGTAGCCCATCATCTTCAGGGTTCAAAGGGTTTCGCATTCAGAGAGGCTCTTCTGCACAACACTATTGTAAAGCGTGGTTACTTGAGTTACCGTCACCTTCACATCAGCTTGAAAATGTCTGGCCATTATCCTCTGACCTCTCTCATTAACCAGGCATTTTCCACCTCAGTGCTTAACTCATTGGCTGTTCTTTTTTTGTTTTCTTTTGGGTTTTTTTTGTACTGTTCTCTGTAAACTCTAGAGACTGTTGTGCGTGAAAATCCAAGGAGATCAGTAGTTTCTGAGATAATCAAACCACCTCATCTGGCACCAACAATTATTCCACAGTCACTTAGGTCACCTTTCTTCCCCATTCTGATGATTGTTCTGAAAAACTGAACCTCTTGACCATGTCTATATGTTTTATGCATTGAGTTGCTACCTGTAATGGTGGAACATTTGAATGGCCTTCTCCTGCTCCTAGATCATAAGTTTCGATGTACTTCAAAACAGATATAAAGTGATGTTTGATGAAAGTGTGCTTGCTTCTGACCCCAAGGTAAATGTGTCCACTGCATTCAACTGAGTTCTGTAAATAGGCTGCCTCTACACATGATTCCCAATTGTGCTGAGCATTTCTTCAAAATCCCATTGCATAAAATCACCAACATACAATCACATATATTTGAAAAATTATTCTGCTCATACTCCAAGTGGGATCTCACTATGATTTGGCTGGAAAAGCAATGCAATACCTTTTCACAAGTTTGGGAAGGGATTCTCTTGATTGAAATTTCTGCAACTTGAGTGTTTTTATTTCATGTACTGTAACTGAAGTGAATCCCATGCAGTTTCTAGGCCAAGTTGAGATTTTTAGTTTCCAGGTAACCTTCTTGGCGTTTCCTACCTTGGTACAGTGCTCAGATGTAGGGAAGTTGCTAACCTGCATTTTTTGGTTGTACTTAGGGGAATATCTTATTGGCCTGGCCAAACTGATTGCATTCATGTACACATATTTGTGCACATTCTGATCCAGGAAGCTGCCAAGCTTATGGAGAGTAATTGATATTTCAATGGAGTAAGCAGCAATGATTATCAGAGCTAACATGGGTCTTACAGGTTTTGCAAACCTGGAGCTATTACTCACAAAGTTATTTAATAAGTTATGAGTAATGCAATTTATCCCTTGAGGTTTTTTTTTACTTTTAATATTTAAAATAAACAAAATAATCTTTATTAAAATGGAATAGACTCTTGGTTGCACAATTGTAGATAAAACTCATTGTATTGCATATATGTCAAACTCAAGGCCCGCAGGCCAAATCCGGCCCGCGGTGGAATTATCTTTGGCCCGCGAGATAATATCTAATTACTATTAAAGCTGGCCCCAGTAATCGAAGTGCCTATGGCGTATGATATGGCTAATGCTGAGTTTATTCAGGTACCAGGTTTTCAGGGTTTTTAGTGTTTATTTGGCAGTCTTGCTCGGCAGTCTTCTTCATAAGAAACGGAATTTGTAAAGTGAAACACATGAGAGCAGGCTGAAAAAACGGAGGCAACGAAAGCTGTGTTCGCACGCGTCCAACTGATCCGGCCCGCATGAAGCTGCATTTTGCTCAATCTGGCCTGTGACCTAAAATGAGTTTGACACCCCTGTTTGTGACTCTCTATGATAGATATTTTAGTCAACCATGCTACCTAACTTCTGGGTACCCATACACTTTGGAGTCAAAAGCCACTATTCCATTGGCCCTAAAATGTTATTTCATTTATTTGAACTTGTGGTTATTTGAATATTTTAGCATTTTCCATCTTTGCTAAGTTGTCACCTGGTGTATTATTGCCTAGCTCATGGTTTATGATATATGGGATGCAACAGTTCTTACAACTTCCAATCTTTTCAGTGGGTATCAAATCCTGAGAGAATTCCTCATTGTCATCTCTCTGAGGGAACATAAACAGAAGCCCTATTGACTTTTTGGCATTGTTTGAATTCAATTGTTTGACTTTCTGATAGTTCAAAAGGCAAGAAATTTGACTAAAATCATTACCCTTCTGAACTAAATTGTCATAAACTATCAGCGCAAGCAATGAAAGAAGCAAGTGGAGACGAAGCTGATTTGAAGTATGGTCCATGCGGGAGCACTGGGGGACCATGTTCAAGATGATGTCGCAGACACAGTTGATGTCTCCGTTGGAGTTGGAGTGAGTGATTTGGAGAGGAGTTGATGCAGAAGAGCTTTGATGCCCGTCCACCTAAACTGAGTGCGAGACTGTGTCCTGACGAAGAGTCTCAGCCCGAAACGTTGACTGCTTGTTTCCACAGATGCTGCCCTACTTGCTGAGTTCCTCCAGCGTGTTGTACGTGTGGCAAGATTGGGTCGCTCCAAGTGCTGAACCAATTTGGTGAGATCAAGAACGGCTTCAGGTTGTGTGGCCCAAGTGTGTTGCTGCACCTGGATCCAAGTCCTAGAGCAAGGCGCTACCCAGCGCTTGGCCAATTTAAAAGCTGGTTCAGATAGACTGGAAGCACCAAAGCTGGGAACTGTTCCTGCATCTGTCATCTCTGCAAGTTTTGTGTCAGTTTTGCCCTGCTAGTTTAGTGAACTGAGATCAGGGCTTGGGCCTTCACTCCAATCTAAGGAATCAGTCTGGCTTGGAATGCTGTTGTTTGCTCCAATTACTTGCATGATGTGTGTGTGTGTTTTTCCCCTCTTATTCAACTCAATGGTTATGATCTTTCTTTTTCTTAATTGGGTTCTTCCAGTTTCTTGCTTTGTGTCTGCCTGTAAGCAAACAAATCTCAAGGTGTATAATTTATAAATTCTTTGATAATAAATGTACTTAAATCAATGCACAGCTCAAACCTGGAGTGATACTCTGATAATTAAATTAAAGAAACTTATTGTATGTTAAATATTTGTGTGCACGTTGATTGAAAGCTGCTTACAACGTGACATCTGTTTAGTGCAATGCTTTCAATATTTTGTTGAATAAGTTTGCAACAAGAAAGAAGATGCCATGAACAGCTGAGTACACACCCAGCCCACTCATTCAAGGAACGTCCTGACACACACTGCCAGATAATACCGACAACCCTTTGGGCTATTAGTGTGCTAGTTGCGAAACATTTCTTTTCTTGTTGAATATCCTCATATTGATGCACTTAACATTTCTCAAAATTTCCAAGAGAAACACTTCATGTTAGCTTCAATTAAAACTTGCTGTTGGTTCATTTGGCAAAAATCAAGGTGAAGTCATTGAAAAGGAAAACAGAGCACTCTGCAAAAAGCCCTGATAAAACAGCCCTGGTAATGTTCCAGATAAGTAATAATGTTTGCCCTGTGTACTGTTCCATTGATGAAACCACAATAATGTAAAACCACCCTTAATGTGCTGTGTAATAATCTGTACTTAGTTTGATTGCTGAATTTCTTTAAATATGCCCATCAAAGTCAAGTTGCTCAACTAGTACTAAGTGGAATTTACTTTTGTGGTTGGTTTTCCAAACAGCAGGTTGGTTTTGGAATGCAATACTTATCTAAATGGAGTATACAATATGTTATCAAATTGTTATCAAATTGTTTGACTCCATCCTATGCTGAAGTCAATTAATGCCAACTATAACAAATAGTTTTTACTAAACAATTAAATTAAATTTATTAATTTATTGATAAAAAGGTAATCATTTATAAGCCATAAGATGATTAGCTGAACCTTTGTCTATTGAAACCATTTGAGGACAGCAGGCTTTTCAGCAAATCAAGACATCCCTAAGCACTTTTCACACAATGATACATATTCTTGTGCACCAAAATGAGTGCAGTGGATGGCCATCATAAAGGACGTAAAGGTAATTTCTGATCTTTCTCACCATATTAAATCCATTGCAGCCTTGGTTTGGGAGGCCATGGAATTGTGACACTTCTCCGCAATTGAAAACATGCCACCTGAAACCACTTCACCACTGCTTTGTTACAATTAGGAATGCCTAGTGTTCCATGCCTAGACTGGATTGCGGGATATCTGATCACATGGTTGTCTTTATTCTACCTGCATACAGGCAGAGACTAAAGAGCAAGGATCCAGAGATAAGGACAACAAAGGGGTGGTCATGGAAGGCAGAGGAATGACTACAGGATTGGTTCAAGTTGGTGGACTGGGTTTGTGTTCAAGGGCTCATCAGGGGATCTAAATGAATACAACACAGTTGTCACAAATTTATAAAAATAGTCATAGCTGAGTGTCCCCCCATAAAATCATTCAGAGTCTTCACCAACCAGAACCCCAGGATGAACCATGAGATCTGCAATCTGCTGAGGTCCAGATATGATCTCCAGAAAGCCAGCTCACATGCGAAGTGACAAGCCGGTACTGAACATGAATCTTGGAAGGATGTTCAACAGCTCTGGTAGGGCTTGAATGCTATAATCTCCTACAAAGTGAAACCAAGTGACATAGGTGACAACAAGACTTTATTCTCAGATGAGCTCAATGCCTTCTGTGCTTGCTTTGACCATCAAAACATGGAAGAAACTTCACAAACTCCCACAGCCTCTGGTGACCCTGTGATTTCAGTCTCTGAGGCCAATGTGTAAGCATCCATCAGGAGGATGAAGCCTCAGAAAGCATCCAAGCCAGATGGGGTTTCTGGCCAATTACTAAAGACTTTTGCTGATCAACCAGCTAGAACCTCTCGCTTGAACAGCCTGAAGTTCTCATCTTGTGTGGAGCAGGTTAAGACCTACAAGTATCTGGGAGTACAGTTAGACGAGAAGCTAGACTGGACTGCCAACACAGATGCCTTGTGCAGGAAAGCACAGAGTCGAATGTACTTCCTAAGAAGGTTGGCGTCATTCAATGTCTGTAGTGAGATGCTGAAGATGTTCTATAGGTCAGTTGTGGAGAGCGCCCTCTTCTTTGTGGTGGCGTGTTGGGGAGGAGGCATTAAGAAGAGGGACGCCTCACGTCTTAATAAGCTGGTAAGGAAGGCGGGCTCTGTCGTGGGCAAAGTACTGGAGAGTTTAACATCGGTAGCTGAGCGAAGGGCGCTGAGTAGGCTACGGTCAATTATGGATAACTCTGAACATCCTCTACATAGCACCATCCAGAGACAGAGAAGCAGTTTCAGCGACAGGTTACTATCGATGCAATGCTCCTCAGACAGGATGAAGAGGTCAATACTCCCCAATGCCATTAGGCTTTACAATTCTACCGCCAGGACTTAAGAACTTTTTAAAGCTATTATTAATGCTTTTTGAGATGGTGATTTAGATGCATATCATATTTTTTTTTTTTACTGAGTTAAGTATTGTATGTAATTAGTTTTGCTACAACAAGTGTATGGGACAATGGAAAAAAGTTGAATTTCCCCATGGGGATGAATAAAGTATCTATCTATCTATCTATCTATCTATCTATCTATCTATCTATCTATCTATCTGTTGCAAGCGGGCTTCAATCTTAAACACAAAGTACTCTGCAGATGCTGGGGTCAAAGCAGCATGCACAACACGCTGGAGGAACTCAGCAGGTCGGGCAGCATCCGTGGAAACGAACAGTCAACATTTTGGGCCGAGACCCTTTGTCAGGACTAAAGAGGGAGGGGGCAGGGGCCCATTAAAGAAGGTGGGGGGAGGGTGGGAAGGAGAATGCTGGTAGGTGCCAGGTGAAAAACCAGTAATGGGAAAGATCAACGGGTTGGGGAGGGGAAGCAGGGAGGGGATAGGCAGGAAAGGTGAAGAAGGAATGGAAGGGGAAAGCACTATGGGTAGTAGAAGGAGGCATAACCATGAGGGAGGTGATTGGCAGCTGGAGGAGGAGGCAGAGTGAAACTGGGATGGGGGAAGGGAGAGGGAGGGAATTACCGGAAGTTGGAGAATTCGATGTTCATACCAAGGAGCTGGAGACTACCCAGACGGTATATGAGGTGTTGCTCCTCCACCCTGAGTTTGGCCTCATCATGGCAGTAGAGGAGGCCATGGATGGACATATCCGAATGGGAATGTGAAGCAGAGTTGAAGTGGGTGGCAACCAGGAGATTCTGTCTGTTCTGGCGGATGGAGCGGAGGCTTCAATCTTACCAGTTCCCAAGAAAAACATGGTGATCTGCGTCAACGACTGTCATCCAGTAGCACTTACATCCACTGTGATGAAGTGTTTTGAAAGGCTAGTGATGAACTACATCAAATCCTGACTGAGAAGCAAGTTGGGTCTGCTCCAATTTGCCTACTGTCAGAAACAGATCAGCAGCAGGTGCAATTTCATTGGCTCTTCACTCAACCCTTGAACTTCTGGACAGTGAAGATAGATAGATCAGGATGCTTTTCATTGACTACAGTTCAGCATTCAACACCATCATCCCCTCAAAACTAATCAATAAGCTTCGAGACCTTGGCCACAATACCTCCTTATGGAATTGGATCCTCAGTTTCCTCATTGCAGACTTGATTCAGTTTGGATTGGCAAAAACATCTCCACATTCTCCATTACTCATGCTCTACTCACTTTACACTTCTGATTGTGCGGCTAAACACAGCTCCAATACCATATTTAAGTTTGCTGATGTTGCCACTGTCAATGGCCAAATCAAAGGCAGTTATGTATTAGCATATAGGAGGGAAAATGAAAATCTAACTGACTGGTGCCACAAGAACAACTTATTATTCAATGTCAACAAGACCAAGGAACTGATTATAGACTTCAAGAAGAGGAAACTGGAGGTCCATGAGCCAGTCCTCATTGGGATTAAGAGGTGGAAAGGATTAGCAACTTTAAATTCCTCAGTGTTATCATTTCAGAGGATCCCTTCTGGGTCCAGCACACAAATGTCATTATGAAGAAAGCACAGCAGCGCCTCTATTTACTTAGAAGTTTGCAAAGATTCGGCATGTCATCTAAAACTTTGACAAGCTTCTATAGACCTGTGGTGGATAGCATATTGACTGGTTGCATCACATGAGAATATCAATGACTTTTTACAGAAAATCCTCCCCACCATTGAGCACATCTACTTGGAGAACCTGTCACAGAAGAGCAGCATCCATTATCATGGATCCCCACAATCCGGGACATACTCGCTTCTTGCTGCTGCCATCTGGAAGAAGATACAGGAGCCTTACAACCCACAGACCAGAAAGTATGGATTTGTCTATTCAGTCATTATTCCTAAGGAAAAACCTTATCCCTGAAACCAGTCTAGTGAACCTTTGCTCCACTCCCTCCATAGCAAACACACCCTTTCTTTGGTGAGGAATCCAAAACTGTATGTAATACCTCAGGTGCAGTATTCCAAAGGCCCTGCACAAATGCAATGCAACTTCTATATTTCTGTTCTTTAATAATAAAAGTCACAAGACTAGCTGCCTTCCTAATTGCTTACCTCACCTGCATGCTGGCCTTTAAAGATTTGTGTACAATTGTACCTAAGACCCTTGAACATCAGCACAACATCATTCTCATCATTTAATAAATGCACTGTTTTTTCTATTTTGTGTACCAAATGTGATGAATATTCACTGTCCAGGGCCTGGGTGGGGCTTTCTGCAGAGTTAATATATCTAGCAGAGCAGCTAACACTTCTAGAGATCAAAGTGCTGTTTCTGACTAAATTAAATTTCCAAACAATAGTCTCTGGTTAGCTTCTTGTCATAAACGGGGGCCAGTCTTGTTTCCTTCATGTTAATGGAAAGCAATAATCAGTCTGCAGTTAAAAGGACGGTGTTGCAAACAAACAGTACTATCTATAGAGCACAGACTGGCCCACAATACGGGGCTGACTGCTCAAGAGATGCAGTGTAAAACAATGGGGTTATATTAATTGGCCTGAATCAAACCATGCAACACTTAGCACATCAAATAGCTGATCTATCAATTGTTGGAAGATCTGTGTACTCAGAGAGTCATTTCACAGCATTAATCTGTGATCTCTTTAGACCATCGGTGTGAAAAGGTACTGTACCTGTATATGTGATAAGTCACCCAAGTGGCAGAAAAGTAGTATAAATATTAGAGAGCAGTCAGGCTTGTTAGGATTGTTCAAGGAATAATAAAAAGAATGGCAGAAAGACAGGTGACCAGAATCCATTCCTCTACCATTGTTTTCTGTGATGTACAACTTCAACTCAAGTCAAGTCAAGTCAAATCACTTCTTATTGTCATTTTGACCATAACTGCTGGTGCAGTACACAGTAAAATTGAGACAATGTTTTTCAGGACCATCGTGCTACGTGAAACAATACAAAAACTACACTGAACTACGTAAGAACAACACAGAAAAAACTGCACTGGACTACAGACCTACCCAGGACTGCATGAAGTGCACAAAACAGTGCGGGCATTACAATAAATAATAAACAAGACGATAGGCACAGTAGAGGGCAGTAAGTTGTTGTCAGACCAGACTCTGGGTTTTGAGGAATCTGATAGCTTGGGGGAAGAAACTGTTACATAGTCTGGTCGTGAGAGCCCGAATGCTTCAGTGCCTTTTCCCAGACAGCAGGAGGGAGAAGAGATTGTATGAGGGGTGCATGGGGTCCTTTATAATACTGTTCGCTTTGCAGATGCAGCGTGTAGTGTAAATGTCCGTAATGGCAGGAAGAGAGACCCCGATGATCTTCTCAGCTGACCTCACTATCTGCTGCAGGGTCTTGCAATCCAAGATGGTGCAATTTCTGAACCAGGCAGTGATGCAGCTGCTCAGGATGCTCTCAATACAACCCCTGTAGAATGTGATGAGGATGGGGGATGGGAGATGGACTTTCCTCAGCCTTCGCAGAAAATAGAGACACTGCTGGGCTTTCTTTGCAATGGAGCTGGTGTTGAGGGACCAGGTGAGATTCTCCGCCAGGTGAACACCAAGAAATTTGGTGCTCTTAACGATCTCTACCTAGGAGCCGTCGATGTTCAGTGGGGAGTGGTCGCTCCGTACCCTCCTGAAGTCAACAACCATCTCTTTTGTTTTGTTCACATTCAGAGACAGGTTGTTGGCTCTGCACTTGTTTGTCTGCAGCTCTTTGGCACGTTGTTTTGTAACTGATAGGAATTGTACCTGTGCTTTGGAAATCCGACATGTCTTAGATATCATTTGAAATTTGGAAATCTTTCATAAGATAGAAATCCTCTGAGAGTTTTAAATGTGTTTTAAGAATTTTATCAAAATTTAAGCATGCATCACAAAAATAAATGAACAGTGTTTAAACTACTCTGTTTGCTGGATCTACTATGACTAGACTTTGTTATTCCATATAACAGATGAAATTCATCATCAGTAGCATCTCCATGGATGTGGCGATTTTGAACTGAAGATTAATTGTGAGATTCTGAATGTTTAATATTTTTGATTGAAGTTGCTTATTGATTAAACCCCAACCCTACATATCACACAGCACACAGTATAAGAAAATGTAACTATTGCAGCAATGAAACAAGTGTTCAATAAGACAATGCACTTACAGTCTTGTCTGACTTTTAATTCCTAGTTCTACTTCTATACCTCCACAATTTCTGAGATGACCCTGTAACTTTTGAACTAAGAAAACAGCTTCTATTTTCTGTGGTGTTAATTTTCCTGGTGCACATTTCTGAGCATGTTTCAGTAAACAGAATATGTTCGTGGAGAACATTCTTTTGTTCAGACACATTCTCATCATCTTATCAATTACCACTATGTTAATTGCTCTATAAATCTCCATGTATTTTAGTAATAAACTGATAGCTTCACACTCAACAAGGATTCCAGTCTGAGTCTGTGCAGACATCTTATCCTCTTCTTTGGATGCCATTCCCACCAAAATTGATGATTTCACATCAGAACACATGACATTTGCCATGTTTGTGTCAATTTTATTCATTGCCATTCTCTGATAGAGCAGACCAGATTGCCACTATCTATCATTTTTTTTCTCCCATTCAGAGCTGCCCTATCTTTTTTCATGCACTAGCAATGGCCTGGACAATAAGATCAGGCCACATTCTATGACTGCTTAAACTAAGCACAACATGGTCCTTCCTGACCTATCAGAAGTTTTGCAACAAAAACACAGAGTTGTTTTGCTGGTCACATCATGTCTGTATGGCCATGTTCTTCTCCACAAACTGATACTTTTCTCCTTGCAGTGATGGAGGATGAGAGGTGACCTGATAGAGGTGTATAAGATGATGAGAGGCATTGATCGTGTGGATAGTCGGAGGCTTTTTCCCCAGGGCTGAAATGGTTTCCACAAGAGGACACAAGTTTAAGGTGCTGGAGAGTAGGTACAGAGGAGATGTCAGGGGTAAGTTTTTTACTCAGAGAGTGGTGAGTGTGTGGAATGGGCTGCCGGCAATGGTGGTGGAGGCGGATATGATAGGGTATTTTAAAAGACTTTTAGACAGGTACATGGAGCTTAGTAAAAGAGAGGGCTATAGGTAAACCTAGTAATGTCTAAGTTAGGGACATGTTCGGCACAACTTTGTGGGCTGAAGGGCCTGTATTGTGCTGTAGGTTTTCTATGTTTCTATCTAGGAACCTCACAAGCCTGCATTTCATTACTCCCAAACAGAGTTTGACCAGCATTATTTCCTGTGCCCACTGCATCCAGAATTCACTCAGGGTTAGCCATTACTGTGCTCAGCAATGCCTCAGTCTGCCATTGAGGTTAACAGTATTGTCACCAGGTTCAAGAACATCTAATTCCCTTTAATAATTTGGTTCTTGAACAAATCAGCACAATCCTAATCATTATGGTAAAGCAAATTTCATTACTTTGCACTAAAATAGTCTTTCTTTTATTTTTGTTCTAATTGTGCTGTTTCTTTTAATATTGTGTATAATTTATGTTTAATTTATATTTTTCTTATGAATATTATATGTTGCTGCTACAAGTAAGTTTGCCTTTGCATCTGTCAATATACAGTATGTGTTTGTGCATATCATAGTAAACAGAGCTCTGACTTTGACTTTGAGTGCCACTATTCGCATGACTCTGGTGCAAGAGCTCAGGTTGTCACGAGCAGCCATTTTAACCTCTCCCAGCCTTATCATATTTTTGAACACACTTTAGGAAGGACCTAAAAACAATTCCAGATTATTTTTTTTTGCTTTAATTAAAAGTTTAGTTAAATTTTCTTCCCTTTTAAAGGAAAGTAATACAGAGTGGAGTGGGGAATGGCATTAGGTATTGACAAATTTAATCTCCATTTCTGTCAACATTGACACAATAAATAGAAAATCCTCAAATTGCCATCTGTATGTGTCTACTCCAGTTAAGAGCCCAAAGCTGTAATTAGTAACTTCAGTGAACAGTTTCCTATATTGAATAAATTTGTTCTTAATTCAAGTTAACAAAAGATGAAAGTGAATGATTTCCTCTAAAGGAAGCCAGCATAAGTAAGTCATTGTTAAAAGCCTCTTCTCCTTACCGACTAGATGTACTATGACAATAAAAGAAAGTTGCCTGACAGTCATTTTAACAATAAAAGGCAATATAGTCAATATGTACCAAAAAGGCCTACCACTTTCAATATAATCATGAAGACATTTTGATCAGAAAATCTAAAATTTAACAGTATTTTCTCTTTTCAGCAGTCTCTTGCTCCACAATGGAGTACTACAGTCTTTTGCTGTTACGTTGCCAAGTCTTAAAATAAATATCATAATAACATTTTTGTGGTATATACGGATGATCGATGACTCATGCTGGTGGTTTACAATATTTATACCAGAACCAGTCTTAGGCACCTAACCAATGAGAGCTGATGTTCATGGTTGATTACATCAGTTATTGCACTATATCTAGCAAGACTCTGTTTATTAACATCACTAAATATGTATTTTGGATTATTTTAGAAATGAAACATATAAAATGCTATATATAACACACACACACATGTATATATATATATATTCATATATACTGTATATATATTAACTCGACTCACACATGGAAAGCAGAACTGTGGCAGGCCAGCTCTCAGAATGTGTTGTCAATGATAGGCTTTAGTGCAAATGGCTCTTTTCTGTGGTGGACTGTGGGAGCAGAAATATATGAGGCAGAGGTTTCTTTGTTGTTTATGTTGCTATGCATTTCTATTTTTATACAGACAAATGAATTTTGCACACAGTAGGATCCTCCATTAATGGTCTATAACTTGAATGATCAGTTAACCGTTTTTTGATTGCTCGAACAAGGTAAGATTGTTGTCCAAGGAACTCTCAGCTTTCTTTAAATGGTGCCGTGGGTTAGCTTCTGTTCAGCTGAAAAACTACCATTCACTGTCGTCGTGCTATATACTAGGCAAACAATCACATTTGCAGCAGGTCATGACCGCTTCAGCACTTCAGTGAAGTGTAAGCCCAGAGGAGATGAGCAGGTTCTAAAGTGGGTGTGAACCCACAATCTTCTAACTGAAAGCACTGAACTGTTCTTTACAAAATGCAAGTATTATCTAGCAAGCCACTCATTATTCTAAATGATAAGTAATTGACATTACTGATTAAAAAGTTCCAATGACATCAGGAATGAATGAATGTCATTGTCCATAATCAGCTTTTCACATGGGTAGCAAAGCATGGGCAGGATACCGTAATGGCACATGAGAAGGGATTCAACTACAGTCTGCTTCTAAACAACTGCTCTAAAGTAGAAACATGGCATTAAAAATGATAAATATAGACATCACTACAAACATCTTCCACATTCACACCGGATATTACAGAGTAATTAACCATATTATTTTTCTTCTCATATCTAATTGTAATTATTGACACCAAGGGACGCCCTTGTATTTCTTTTTTGTTGTCCAAATCAAAATGATTTTCCAGCCACTTTCACAATACACCTAATAGGTAAGGAGGAGAGGCTTTATACTTGGGGATCAGTTTGCCTGTTACTACTGCCACTATGATAAGGAATGCCTATTGTTCCTTTCTGAGACCGCATTTTGGCAAGTCAGATCATTTGGCTGTACTCCTGTGATCTGCACACAAACAGAGCCTGACGAGCAAGGCTCCAGAGGTCAAGACAACTAAGAGATGGTCACGGGAGGTAGAGGAACTTCCTTGAGTCAGTGGACTGAGCCACATTCAAGAATTCATCTCAGGACCGGAATGACTACACCAGGCTGGTTACAGACTTAATTACAACAGTTGTGTATGACTGTGTCCCCGCAAAATCATTTGGGGATTTCTCCAGTCAGAAGACCAGGATGAACAATGAAATCCAGAACCTGCTGAGAGCCAGCTCAGAGGCATTCAAGTCTGGAGATCAAGAACGCTACAAAAGGAGTAGGTATGATCTCTGGACAGCTATCTTTTGGGCAAAGTGGAGATTCCGGACTAGAATGGAATCACCAAGAGATGCTCAACACCTGTGGCAGAGTTTGAATGACTTAACCTCCCACAAAGCTAAATCTTGCAACATGGGGGACAACAGAGCTTTGGTTCCGGATGTGCTCAATGCCTTCAATGCTTGCTTTGACCACCAGAATGGGGAGGAACCATTGTGCACCCCCATGTCTCAAAATGATCCTTTGGTCTCAGGATCTGAAGATGAATTGCGGGCTGCTTTCAAGAGAGTGAATCCAATGAAAGCATCCGGTCCAGATGGCGTACCTGGCCAAGTACCGAAGACCTGTGCTGACCAAGTGGCTGGTGATTTCACAGATATCTTCAACCTCTCACTTTGGCAGTGTGATGTACACACCTGTTTCAAGCAGGCTTCTATCATACCAGTGCCCAAGAAGAGCGTGATAACCTGTCCAAGTGAATATCACCCACTTACACCCATGGTGCTGAAATGCTTTGATAGGCTGGTGTTGAAGCATATCACCTCTTGTCTGATAAGTGACTTGAATCCACTCCAGTTCACCTACTGAAGCAACAGGTTTACAGCAGATGCTATCTCATTGACTCTTCACACAACCCTGCAACAGCTGGACAGCAAAGATGTATACATCAGGATGCTCCTTATCAGTTACAGCTCAATGTTTAGCACCATCATCCCCTCAAAACTAATCAGTAAACTCCAAGACCTGGGCTTCAATGCCTCCTTGTGCATTTGGATCCTGGATTCCCTCACTTGTAGACTCCAGTCAGGTCAGACTGGCAAAAACATCTCCTCCACAATCTCCATCAGCATAGGAACACTGCAAGGAGGTGTATTTAGCCCCCTGCTCTACTCACTTTACACCTATGACTGTGTGGCTAAATACCGCTACAACACCATATACAAGTTTGTTGATGACACCACTTTTGTGGGCTGCATCAAAAGGGGTGATAATCAGCATACAGGAGGGAGATTGAAAACTTGGTTGAGTGGTGTGATAACAACAGCCTCTCACTTAATGTCAATAAGACCAAGGAACTGATTGTAGACTTCAGAAGAGGAATATCAGAGGTCCATTAGCCAGTAATCATCGGTGGATCAGAGGTGGAGAGGGTCTATAGTTTTAAATTCCTGGGTGTCTCTATCTCAGAGGACCTGTCCTGGACCCATCATAGAAATATAATTGCAAAGAAAGCACGACATCACCTCCACTTCCTCAGGGGTCTGCAGAGGTTTGTCATCAAAAACCTTGGCAAACCTCTATAGGTGTGTGGTGGAAAGTGTGCTGACCGGCTGCATTACAGCCTGGTATGGGAACAGCAATGCCCTTGGAAAATCCTGCAAAAGGTAGTAGATTCAGCCCAGCACAGCCCTCCCAACCTTGAGCACATCTACATGAAATATTGCCATAGGAAAACAGCATCTATCATCAAAGATCCTCACCACCCAGGCCATGCTCTTTTCTCGCTACTGCTATCAGGTAGAAAGAACAAGTGCCTCAGGACTCACACCACCAGGTTCAAGAACAGTAACTACCCCTTAATCATCAGGCTCTTGAACTAAAGGGGATAACTACACTCAACTCATTTAAGGACTCTTGTTTTATATTGTTATTTCATGCTCATTATTTATTGCTATTTATTTATATCTGCATTTGAGCAGTTTACAGTCCTGATAGGTGTATAAGATGATGAGGGGCATTGACTGTGTGGATAGCCAGAGGCTTTTTCCCAGGCTGAAATGGCTAATACAAGACGGCATAGTTTTAAGGTGCTTTGAAATGGGTACCGAGGGGATGTCAGGGGTAAGTTTTTCCACACAGAGAGTGGTGGGTGTGTGGAATGCACTGGTGGTGGCAGTGGTGGAAGTGGATACAACAGGTTTTTTAAGAGCCTCTTAGATAGGTACATGGAGCTTAGAAAAATAGAGGGCTATGTGGTAGGGAAATTCTAGGCAGTTTCTGGAGTAGGTCACATGGTCAGTACAACATTGTGGGCTAAAGAGCCTGTAATGTGCTGTAGGTTTCTATGTTCTATGTTAACAGTTCCTGATGTTTACAGTTTACAGTACTGTTCTATAGATTTGCTAAGTATGCCCGCAGAAAGAGAATCTCAGGGTTGTATGTAATGACATGTATGTACACTGATAATAAATTTTATTTTGAACTTTGAACTGCTGAGTTAGGCTTATTTTACTGTCACTATTTCTCCTGCTGGGCTTCTGATTTTCTAATGTTTTGTTTTTTTTTAAACCAGTTTTCTTGCTATTCCATCTTTTCAACCATAGCTTGAACATGTCTTTTCATCATACTTTCTCAAATCTGAGATTTTACACCAAGACTTCATGGAGTTTCAGTAGTTAATTCTGTTTCAGTAGCATTTTTTCAACATTCTTTTTAAATTTAGAGTTGTATTGTTTTCTTAGTACTGTTCTCTTTCTCATCCGGTGTTCAAGTCTGCATAAAACCTTTTACATCAGAATGGCAGAGATGTGTGTTTTCATTAAAGTGTCTGCCCCTGTCTGACCCCACTACAGTCTAATCATGAAATGTAACACCTTTCCTGGAACAACTGAGGAAGGACCAGAATGAATACTTAATGCAGAACTCGAGCCACACCGATGCAAAAGGTCAGAATTTTACTAAATGACTCTGATATGACTTTATTTACTGAACCAGCAACCCTTCCTATTTCTACCAGCTCATTTGTGGCTCCTTGTCATAGTTGCCACATCCTGAAACTCATTCCCCATCTACATTAAATACATTGCAGCATGAGTCCGACAGATTATGGAATGTAACTCAGGAAGTTAATTAAATTGTTTATCATGAACAGTACTGAAAGCTGGAGGCCTCTTGTTTGGTGCCTCAGAAGGACAGAATCAGTCCCTTCATCACCAGGGGAGTAGGTCACTTGGGAAATCATTATGATGTAAGCATTACTTGCCTGAAGATAACACAGTGACAAATGGCTGAAAACTGGATATGTGTCTGCAAAGGAACATAGAATGTATGAATACTGAGGTTAAAAACTGGACAATATAAAGACACTGGAGACTGCAGATGCTGTAATCTGGTGTAAAATAAATCAAACAGCTGGAGGAGCTCAGTAGTTCAGGCAGCATCTGTACCACCATGCCAGGTAATGTGTTCCGTTACACTTTGTGTAAAAAAGCTACCTGTGACATCCTCTTCCTATAAATCACCTTAAAAATGTACAGTACTTTTTCATATTAGCCATTGCCATCCTTGGCAAATGTACTGGCTGCCCACTCTATCTATGCTTTTTTAATCATTATAAACACCCCTATCAAGTCACCTCTCATTCTCCTTTGCCCCAAAGAGAAAAGGACTAGCTTGCTCAAACTTTCCTCATAGGATCCCGGTAAATCTTCTTTGCACTACCTCTAAAGCTTCCATTTCCTCCCTATAGTGAGGTAACCAGAACTGAACATAATGCTCCAAATGTGATCACTTAACTACAACTTTACCTCACAGCTCTTGAATTCAGTCTCCTGACTAATGAAAGCCAACACAACATGCGTCTTCTTAATCGTCCTGTCAACTTGTGCAGCAGCTTTGAGGGATTTATAGACTTGGATCCAATATCCCTCTGTTTCTCCACACTCCACATCCTGCCATTAGCTTTGTACTCCACCATCATATCTGGCCTTCCAAACTGTTTCACTTCATACTTTCCTGGACTGAACTCCATCAGCCAGAATATGTCGGTTCAAAGGAGGGTGTATTTATTTCTGATGTACACAGGGGGGCATTGCACTAACATTGATGGATTATGTGTTCTTTGCCACTGCCTAAAACATGTACATAAAACATAGAACAGTACTAGTGAACTCTTTAACCGGCATTATTATTCATAACATACACTTTACAAATGATTGCAAATTAAATCACGTGTAAAGTAAATAATTTATTTTTATAACCAAGATAAGTCAGGACACTTGTTATGAAAATAAAATAATATGTGTACCAGCCATCACGGGGTGAACATACATCTGATGAAAGATCAGGACTTGACAGCTAAAATGGAAATAGGGAAACCAACACTAGAACTAGAAATATTGTTTGATGCTTCCTTGTGGGCATCTAGCCTGCTCAAACCATTGGAATGTCTTCCATGGACGGTCATGTTCTTCCTTTGGTTAACTTTTTCTTCTATACTGAAAATTTCTTCCTTTTTCTGAGTTGTGCTTTCACTTAAGTTTAGTGGTGTGTACTACTTATCAGAATTGTGTATGCTTGCGTGGAGTGCTGAATCCTGGTTTCATTGATGAAAATATAACCTTAGGAGTTTTATCTGATCATTTGGTAAATATTTAATGTCTGTTATTCCTCTTCCTCCTTCTGCCCTAGGTAAAGTTAACCTACATACAGTCAAGTGTACATAGTGTTTTCCAAAATGTGTCATTTCAGTTACTTTTCATTGAAAATTTTTGCAAATCATTTTCAGACCAAGATATTATGCAAACAGAATACATTAGTACGGATATTGCCTTTGTTATGTTTTTACTATTGAGTTCTGTTTGGCAGATTTTCTTAAGACTTGAAGTAAATTCTGTTGAAAGATTTCTCTTTATCACACTATGATCTGTTTTCTTTGCTTGCTGATATACTTGCATGTTTCATATTCATCCATCGGTTGTATTGTATACTGCTACACTGCTTTGTATTCTATTAGCTCTATTGCACCTTTCTTTATGTTTAATGTTCTGCACTTATCTGGTCCAAAATTCATGTTTGTGAAATGTGTGCAGGATAGCTTTTTGCAACAATACATAGAAGTACCGACTAGAGATGGGGCAGTGTTGGATCTCCTGTTAGGGAATGCGATAGGTCAGCTGACAGATGTATGTGTTGGGGAGCACTTCGGGTCCAGTGATCACAATAGCATTAGCTTCAATATAATTATGGAGAAGGACAGGACTGGACCTAGAGTTGAGATTTTTGATTGGAGAAAGGCTAACTTTGAGGAGATGCGCAGGGATTTAGAGAGAGTGGAATGGGTCAAGTTGTTTTATGGGAAGGATGTAATAGAGAAATGGAGGTCATTTAAGGGTGAAATTATGAGGGTACAGAATCTTTATGTTCCTGTTCGGTTGAAAGGAAAGGTTAAAGGTTTGAAAGCGCCATGGTTTTCAAGGGATATTAGAAACTTGGTTCGAAAAAAGAGGGATGTCTACAATAGATATAGGCAGCATGGAGTAAAGGAATTGCTCGAGGAATATAAAGAATGTAAAAGGAAACTTAAGAAAGAGATTAGAAAAGCTAAAAGAAGTTACGAGTTTGGTTTGGCAAATAAGGTGGAAGTAAATCCGAAAGGCTTCTACAGTTATATTAAAAGCAAGAGGATAGTGAGGGATAAAATTGGTCCCTTAGAGAATCAGGGTGGTCAGCTATGTGTGGAGCCGAGGGAGATGGGAGAGATTTTGAACGATTTCTTCTCTTCGGTATTCACTAAGGAGAAGGATATTGAATGGTGTAAGGTGTGGGAAACAAGTAAGGAAGTTATGGAACCTATGACAATTAAAGAGGTGGAAGTACTGGCGCTTTTAAGAAATTTAAAAGTGGATAAATCTCCGGGTCCTGACCGGATATTCCCCAGGACCTTGAGGGAAGTTTGTGTAGAGATAGCAGGAGCTGACGGAGATCTTTCAGATGTCATTAGAAACGGGGATTGTGCCGGAGGATTGGCGTATTGCTCATGTGGTTCCATTGTTTAAAAAGGGTTCTAGAAGTAAGCCTGGCAATTATAGACCTGTCAGTTTGACATCAGTGGTGGGTAAATTAATGGAAAGTATTCTTAGAGATAGTATTTATAATTATCTGGATAGACGGGATCTGATTAGGAGTAGCCAGCATGGATTTGTGCGTGGAAGGTCATGTTTGACAAACCTTATTGAATTTTTTGAAGTAGTTACGAGGAATGTTGACGAGGGTAAGGCAGTGGATGTAGTCTATATGGACTTCAGCAAGGCCTTTGACAAAGTTCCACATGGAAGGTTAGTTAAGAAGGTTCAGTCGTTAGGTATTAATGCTGGAGTAATAAAATGGATTCAACAGTGGCTAGATGGGAGATGCCAGAGAGTAGTGGTGGATAATTGTTTATCGGGATGGAGGCCGGTGACTAGCGGGGTGCCTCAGGGATCTGTTTTGGGCCCAATGTTGTTTGTAATATACATAAATGATCTGGATGATGGGGTGGTAAATTGGATTAGTAATTATGCTGATGATACTAAGGTAGGAGGTGTTGTGGATAATGAGGTGGGTTTTCAAAGCTTGCAGGGAGATTTATGCCAGTTAGAAGAATGGGCTGAACGTTGGCAGATGGAGTTTAATGCTGAGAAGTGTGAGGTTCTACATTTTGGCAGGAATAATCCAAATAGAACATACAGGGTAAATGGTAGGGCATTGAGGAATGCAGTGGAACAGAGAGATCTAGGAATAACAGTGCATAGTTCCCTGAAGGTGGAGTCTCATGTAGATAGGGTGGTGAAGAAGGCTTTTGGAACGCTGGCCTTTATAAATCAGAGCATTGAGTACAGAAGTTGGGAAGTAATGTTAAAATTGTACAAGGCATTGGTAAGGCCAAATTTGGAATATTGTGTACAGTTCTGGTCACCGAATTATAGGAAAGATATCAATAAATTAGAGAGAGTGCAGAGACGATTTACTAGGATGTTACCTGGGTTTCAGCACTTAAGTTACAGAGAAAGGTTGAACAAGTTAGGTCTCTATTCATTGGAGCGTAGAAGGTTGAGGGGGGATTTGATCGAGGTATTTAAAATGTTGAGAGGGATAGATAGAGTTGACGTGAATAGGCTGTTTCCATTGAGAGTAGGGGAGATTCAAACGAGAGGACATGATTTGAGAGTTAGGGGGCAAAAGTTTAAGGGAAACACGAGGGGGTATTTCTTTACTCAGAGAGTGATAGCTGTGTGGAATGAGCTTCCTGTAGAAGTAGTAGAGGCCAGTTCAGTTGTGTCATTTAAGGTAAAATTGGATAGGTATATGGATAGGAAAGGAGTGGAGGGTTATGGGCTGAGTGCGGGTAGGTGGGACTAGGTGAGATTAAGAGTTCGGCACGGACTAGGAGGGCCGGAATGGCCTGTTTCCGTGCTGTGATTGTTATATGGTTATATGGTTATATCTTTAGAAAATAGTTTTAATATTTGAATAAATTGCTTTAGCTTCACCGATGAAGAAGCGTATAACTTCAAATCGTCCATGTATTGAAGGTGTGTCAAGGGATAATTTGTTTGTTTGTCTCTGATTTGATGCCATATCTTTGTCCGATTCAGTAAATTAGAGAGCAAGTTTAAAGCTAGACAAAACAATGGGTTTAGAGAGTCACTCTGGAAATGCCTCAGTTTATAATTGTGGGAATTTCACAAGAATTATGTTTCACAGGTTTATATATATCTCAAGAGCTTTTATAAACCATGAGTACGGAACAGAATCAAATGTTGTTTGGTGGTCAGCATAAAAACGCATAAGATTTCTGCTTTTCTGCCAGGCTTGATTTAGAATTGCAGAATCTATTATCAGTTGTTCTTTACATCCTTTCATAGGCTTACGGCACCCTTTCAGCTCTTCTGTAAGTATATTGTGGCTATCTAAGTGAGTGGTGATTAGTTGTGAGGTGCATGGTTTGTAAAAAAATTAATAGAACAATATTTTGATGGGTCATTTGTGATTTCTCCTTTAGGTAAGCGATATGTTTTGCTTTTCATCAAAAATTCGGGTACTTTTTCAGAACTTTTAAGAAAATTGATGATATAAATTAAGAAGTCAGATGAAGGCAAGTAATTTTTTTACCAATATTTATGACCATTATCACTGCTGGTACCTTTCCAGTTGTGGGTGATTTTTATAAGCAACACACACAAAATGATGGAGGAACTCAGAAGGCTGAGGAAGCATCTCTGGAAAAAAGTACGGTCAATGTTTCAGGCTGAAACTCTTTGGCAGGACCTGCTAAGGGGTCTCGGCCCAAAACGTCGACAGTATTCTTTTAACCATATAACCATATAACAATTACAGAACGGAAACAGGCTGTCTCGGCCCTTCAAGTCCGTGCCGAATGCCTACTCTCACCTAGTCCCACCTACCTGCACTCAGCCCATAACCCTCCATTCCTTTCCTGTCCATATACCTATCCAATTTTACTTTAAATGACAATACCGTACCTGCCTCTATCACTTCTACTGGAAGCTCGTTCCACACAGCTACCACTCTCTGAGTAAAGAAATTCCCCCTTGTGTTACCCTTAAACTTTTGCCCCCAACTCTCAACTCATATCCTCTTGTTTGAATCTCCCCTACTCTCAATGGAAAAAGCCTATCCACATCAACTCTATCTATCCTCCTCATAATTTTAAATACCTCTATCAAGTCCCCCCTCAACCTTCTACGCTCCAAAGAATAAAGACCTAACTTGTTCAGCCTTTCCCCGTAACTTAGGTGCTGAAACCCAGGTAACATTCTAGTAAATCTTCTCTGTACTCTCTCTATTTTGTTGACATCTTTCCTATAATTCAGTGACCAGAACTGTACACGATACTCCAAATTTGGCCTTACAAATGCCTTGTACAATTTTAACATTACATCCCAACTCCTATACTCAATGCTCTGATTTATAAAGGCCAGCATACCGAAAGCTTTCTTCACCACCCTATCCACATGAGATCCCACCTTCAGGGAACTATGCACCATTATTCCTAGATCACTCTGCTCTACTGCATTCTTCAATGCCCTACCATTTACCATGTATGTCCTATTTGGATTATTCCTAGCAAAATGTAGCACCTCACACTTACCAGCATTAAACTCCATCTGCCGTCGTTCAGCCCACTCTTCTAACTGACTGACTAGGGTCTGCCAGTGAGGAAATCAAGGATCCAATTGCACAAGGTGGAATTGACGCCAAGGTCTTGGAGCATACTAATTAGTTTTGAGAGGATGATGGTATTGAATGCTGAGTTGTGGTTGATAAAGAGCATCCTGATATATAAATCTTTGCTGTCCAAATGTTCCAAGGGTGAGTGACGTGACAATGAGATGCCATCTGCTGTGGACCTCTTACTCCTGTTGGCAAATTGGAGTGGATCCAAATTGTTTCTCAGGTCAGGAAATGATAGGTTTCATCAACAACCTTTCAAAAAACCTCATCACTGTGGATGTAGTGCTATTGGACAATAGTCATTGAGGCAGGTTACCACGTTCTTCATAGGTACCAGTGTAATTGAAGCCTGCTTCGATTGAATTGGGATTGGTATTATTATTATTAAGGATTTATTCCAGGCTCAAACTCTTGCTGGAAATTGCTACTGGCATTATTGAAATATCAATCTTGTGGACAGTTAACTGCCTCCTCTGTTCAGTGTAATTAGGAATAGAGAATGAATTCCAGCATTGCCAGTAATGTCCATATTCTATATATATTCTTACGAAGCATTTATAAAAACATTCCCTTTTTGCTTTTTACTGGAGGGGTAGCTGGTTCAAATTATTCACCATACATATTAGGTTGTGAAATATGCATTTCTGCATTTTATTAGAAACAAGAATACTTCTTATTGAATGATTAGAGTATATCTTTCTGATAAGGTCATCAATAAATGCTGCATACAAATAATCAAAGTTGATCTCAAGTTATGAAAAATCATCAATTAAATTATCAGTCGTCTACAGTTTCAAGGAGGAAAATTAATCCCGTAGATGTGTGTAGAGAGCATCCTCTCTTCATCCCAACATGGTGGTTGTATTCATAACTCAATGAGCTAAAACCAGAGAATACTATTGCTATAAGCAACCCTTGTAGTTATTATGCTAAAACAATCATATTCATATTACTGATTTCAATAAAGCATTTGCAAGAGCCTATTAGATACCATCCGGAATAATAAAACAAATGTTTTCTCAGTAAAGCATATCATTTATTTTTAAGCTAAACTCGAGTCAAGTTTTTAGTCTATGTACTGGCAGTTCATCCTTGTAGTTTACATAAGTTCCAAGGTATTTGTCCATCATTCTTTTAAAATATTGAAACTAGTGCGGATGTTCTCACTGCTGGAAATACAGAGTGATAGAACAGTACAGTGTAGAAGCAGGTCCTTCAGCATGACTAGGCTGTGCTGAACCATTTCCCATCGACCTGCACCCGGATCATAGTGCGACATACCCCTCTCATCCAATCTCCTATCCAAATATCTCTCAAATGATGAAATTGACCCTGCGTCCACCAGTTATGCAGAAAGCTCGTTCTGCACTCTCACCACCTCTGAGTGAAGAAGTTTTCCCTCATGTTACGTTTAAACATTTCACCTTTCACCCTTAATCCATGACTTCTAGTTGCAGTCTCACCCAACCTCAGTGGAAAAAGCCTGTTGGCACCCCTGCTAATTTCACATACCTCTATCGAATCTCCCCTCAGTCTTCTATGCTCTAGGGAATAAAGTCCTAACCTGTTCAACCTTTCCCTGTGATTCAGGTCCTCAAATCCCAGCACCATCTCTGTAGATTTTCTCTGCACTGATTCAATCTTATTTACATCTTTCAACTCCTGTACTCAGTGCATTGATTTATGAAGGCCGACATGCCAAAAGCTTTCCTTGTGGCCCTATCAACCTGTAATGCCACTTTCAAGGAATTATGGATCTGTATTTCTAGATCACCATGTGCTCCTGCAGCCCTCTGTGCCCTACCACTGTCTGTGCAAGTCCTACCCTGGCTGGTCCTCTTAAAACCTTACACTTGTCTGCCTTCAATTCCATCTACCATTATTCAACCCATTTCACCATCTGGTCCAGATCCCACAGCAAGCTTTAACAGCTTTCCACTACACCCCCAATCTTGATGTCTTCTGCAAAATTGCTGGATCCAGTTAACCACATTATCATCCAGATATTCATACAGATGGCAAACAAGAAAGGACCCAGCACAGATCTTTGTGGCACACCACTGGACACAGGTCTCCAGTCAGAGAGGCAACCATCTATTACCACTCGCTGGCTTCTTCTGCAAAGCCAATGTCTAAACCAATTTACAATTTCATCTTGAATGCCAAGCGACCAAATCTTTTTGACTGATCTCCCTTGCAGAACCTTGTCAAAAGCCTTGCAAAGATCTACGTATATAACATCCACTGCCTTGCCTTCATCATCTTTCCTGGTAACTTCCTCAAAAACTCTAAAAGATTGGTTAGACATGACTTACCCTGCACAAAGCCATGATGACTATCCCTAAACAGTCTCTGTTTATCAAAATACTTATCTATCCTGTTCCTTAGAATACTTTCCCACTCCTGATGTCAGGGTCAGCGGTGTATGATTTCCTGACTCATTCTTATTGGACGTTCTTAAACAACAAAACAATATTAGCTATCTTCCAACCCTCTGGCACCTCACCTGTAGCTCAGGATATTTTAAGTATCTCTGCTAAGGGTTTCTGCAATTTCTGCAATAGCCTCCCACAGGGTCCAAGGGCCCTGGGGATTTAGTCACTTCCTCCTCTATAATCTTTATAGGATCTATAGCCTCACCGCTGCTTTGCCTCACTTCTACAGACCTTGTGTCCATTTCTCAAGCAAATAAAGATGCAAAAAATCCATTTAAGACATTCCCCCATCTGTTTCAGCTCCATGCATGGAGTATCACTCTGATCTTTCAGAGGATCAATTTGTCCCTTGCTATTCTTTTGCTCTAAATATATCTGTAGAATCCATTAGGTGTCTCCTTCATGTTGTCTGCTAGAGCAGCCTCATGCCTTGTTTTAGCCCTCCTGATTTCTTTCTCAAATGTTCTCCTGCATTTCTTATACTCCATAAGTTCCTCATTTGTTTCTACCTGCCTTTAGCTGTTATGCACCTCTTTTTTCTTAACCAGTGTCTCCTGAAAACCAGATTTCCTTACATCTGTTAGCCTGATCTTTTATTCTGACAGGAACATACAATTCTTGTATTCTCAGACTTGCACTTTTGAAGGCCTCCCACTTACCAAGTACAACTTTACCAGAAAACAGCCTGTCCCAGTCCACACTTACGTCAAAATTGGCCTTTCTCAACCCAAGCAGCAGACCTATCTTTCTCCATGATTATCTTGAAACTTATGGCATTATGATCACTAGCTGATCACACAAACTTCTATCACCTGCCCTGTCTCAGTCCCTAATCGGAGATCTAGTATCGCACTTTCATAGTTGGGACATCCATGTACTGATTAAAAAAACTTACCTGAATACATTTCCTTCCCAAACTCTTTCCCATCTAGCCCTTTTACAGTATGGGATTTTCAATCAATGTATGGAAATCACCTACTCTCACAACCTTATATTTCTTCCAACAGTCTGTGATCTCTCCACAGTTTGCCCTCCAAAGCCCGTGGACTGCTGGGTGGTCTATAATATAATCCCATTAAGATGGTCATACCTTTCTTATTCTTCAGTTGTACCCTTAAAGCCTCACTAGATGATCTCTCCAGTCTGTCCTGTCTGAGCACTGCTGTGACATTTTCCTGGACCAGAACCCTTTAATCCTTCTTGCTCTATCACGTCTAAAACAACAGAACCCCGGAACACTGAGTTGCCTATCCCACCCCCCCTGCAATCAGGTCTCACTAATGGCTACAATGTTATAATTCCACATGTTGATCCATGCCCTAAGCTCATCTGTCTTTCCTACAATGCTCCTTGCATCGCAATATATGCAGCTCAGATCATAAGTCCCCCCATATTAAAGCTTCTGATTCCTGACTTTGTATGTGGGCTTAAAAGCATCTTTCTCCACAACCATTCCACTATCTGTTATGGCAATCAGCTACCCATCCCCCTTCAACCATAGTTTAACCCCCACCCCAAAGCAGCACTAACAAACCTTCACACTAGGATATTAGCTCCCCCTCCAATTCAGATGCAAACCATTTCTGAAATATTTGAAATATCATATCAAACTAACTTCCTTTATCCCACTATGTAATATATATATACCCTTCCTTTTCCTTTACCTCTGAATATCAACTGCCCTTTGGTTCATTTGTAGCTTTGTAAGACAAATGACTGCAGCATTTCAGGATGATGAGAGATTTTAGAACTCATATCCGACTTGCATATTTGTCTGTTAATTACTGTATCTATAGAGGTATAACAACTTCCTGTAAAGGTCAACAGGAAATAGTTGTCAAGTTAAACAATCTGCAGTAAGGCAGTTGTGAAAGTAATTTAGCCACTTTATGGAGGGATGCTATTTCAAACATAAAGCTTTATAAAAGAAATACTCTTTCCACTGAAACTAAAATGTAACCATATAATGGATATTTTCAAAGCTAGCATCTCAACCATGAACATTCTAGTCATTTACGATAAGTTGCGTATAGCATTTACCTCACTGCTTTTATCAACATTGTTTAAATCTTAGATATACAATCACAGATTGAGGAATGTCATTTATGCTGGCACCACTGTTGTAATCTAATGAAACTCTTATTGCCGCTCTTTGTAGTAATGAATGGTTATTGCGTGAGTGAGTTTTAAAACTGGAGGACCATCCCTACCACAGCCAGAGAGTAACATTTCACCTACCTCATTGACGTTTACAGGCCCAGCTATGCAGAGATTACAGCTGCAGTCTCCAACCTTGTAATGTTAACAACAGTCCAAATATCCCTCACTCGTTGTAAAGCATCCATGTACATTTGGAAGTCATATTGAGTATTATGTTTTGTTGTAACTTACCTCATCATCGTCTCTCTCTCTCCCTTTCACCTCACTGTGTCTCTCTTTCTCCGAAAAGAAAATGATATAGACTGAGAAAATAGAAACCAGAATGAAATATCTTGCTGCCAGGATGTATTATGAAGTGTTGTCAATAAATGTGGCAAATGTGAGTCAGTAATTGCAGAGTGAAGACCTTGTCCAGATTCCTGGTCCCCAACAACAGCTGCTATCAATTCTGAGCTGTTATATCAAACGTGGATGATGAAAATACATTTGCCTTTTCCACTCTATGTAACTTAATTTAAAACCACACAGATATATAGATGAGGCAGTTGCATGGATACAATACTCTGCAGACTGCAAGAGTTTTGCCTTGAAAACATTTATTTTAAAAGTAATGAAATTAGAATTTTCCATGTTTGGAAGGAAGTGAACACTTGCTGGCAAGATCATTTTTCTTTATTATTAGAAAAATTATTTAGTCTGTAATATTTACAGTAATTCTGCATCAACCTCTTTTCCATCATGAAAAAAACACATGCAGCTGATAATGCTATAGCATTGTCTTTGAAATTATTCCCATAGAATTAGAGATTGGATATTATAAGCAATAATCACCTAAGTTAAACAAAAGCATACATCTGAAGGACCCAGGAGATAAATAGCTTTTCATTACATATTGAAGTAATTTAGGGAAGACTTCAGGGTTTTTCGTTTCCACTCTTGCTGCTTGAATCAGTCAATAGAGTTAGAGTTTTACATTTTTTGCCTTCATTGGCTGTTTATGTCTGTTGTGCCATTCTGCTCTAAATGTGATGAAGTCAGCTGGAGATCGGAAAGAAAATCTACTGTATCAGGCCAAACACATCCTGATCATGGGTGTTCTCCAGAGTTGAGGTTACAACCTATGTGGCTTACGCAATCGCCTCTTAAGGATCATGGCACATGGACAACTATATGCTGTTTCTGGTATGCTGTAGAACTTTGCAAAATGTCTTTCTCTCTCATGGAGGGGCATCTGTAAGAAATGAAGGGACAAGAGACTGCAGATGCTGGAAAAACACAAGAGATGTTAGAGCACCTTAGCAAGCCAGGCAACATTTATAGAGGAAAATGGATAGTTGACATTCCAGGTCAAGACCTTTTGTCATTAGTCCAGATGATGGGTCTCGACACAAAATGTTAGTTGTCCATTTCTCTCCACGGATGCTGCAAGATCCATTGAGCTTCTTCTGCATGTTGTGTGCTGTATAAGAAATACAGTCTTGCATAATGTAAGCCGTTCCTTTATAAATCAAGTAATTGGTTATCCTCCAATGTTTCAGAGAATGACTGAGACAAGGCACCAAGACAACAATAACTAAGCATGCTATGAACTCTGAAAGTTTATCTACAAAATTTCTATTTCCAGTAATTGCTCAGTAATAATCTCATAGAGTTGGTTGGAGAAGTGGGTGGTAGTTCTGACAGTGGGCTGTCTCTGTGTACAAGCCTGTCTGAGACCATAATCCCAGAACCCCTTTACATGTTTGATATATAAACTGCCTTTACATATCAGTGTTACAGTCTGCAAACTCTGATCAACTCCAGAGTAACCTCCTCAACAAGACCCATCCAATAACAGCTCAGAAAAAATAATGTTAGACAACGTGTCCAAGGGGTTTTGTCAACCTACCCGCATCTTCCTTGGAATTTAATTTTGGGAGGTATAGTGCTGGACACCCCATTAGGATGCTTCAGAATCACAAAAACATATTTTTTTAAACAAGCATGGTCATTGATCTGCCAAGCCTACGAATCAATCTCAATCTGAAAATCTCTGGATGCAGTAAAAGATAGGACAGCACTGTACCCTGACCAGGGATACTATTGCACTAAGGATGTCTCTCAGTGAAAAATATGCTGAATATCCTTTCAGCATACAGCACAGCCTCGTGGCCATGTTGATGGAGAAGCTCCCATAGCAAATAAATTGCTTCCTCTACCATCCTAACCCCTGTTATAGCAACAGGGCTTGTTATTGGCCACTAGCCTCAGAATTCTAAATTAACCCAAACACAACACTTTGTGAAAGAAACTATTGCAGACTCATCATTTAATTCATTCAGACAAGTTACTTCTACGGTCTGTCCTGGATCATTTCAACAACAGCCAGGTTGCATTCACACTATAACCTGTGATCTGCCAGAGTTTGGATTCCAGCAAGGGACTTATACCATGACAAACAGAGAGCTGTATATGCCCTACAGGACTGATTTGGCCACATGGTGAAAGCAAACCACAACTACATTTTTCACCCCCTGTAGGTCCTGACTTTCTCGGCTGGCACTAGTATAACCTGTTGATGACGTGATAAAACTGAACATCCACAACCCTTGTCTTTGTGAAATTTACATTTTAAAAATACTGTATGAATTATCCAGCCTGTTGGATGTTACTGAAAAGAAGTATTGCAACACACTTCAAAATATTGTAGACTCAATCAAAAATAAGTCAGACTAAACTTCGTCGAAGGATGTTACTTTGAAGTAGATATTGTATTACTAGATTTCAATTCCTTCTGAGTATTCTTAAGTAAATTTAAAATGCTGTCCATTTTTACAGTTTGATATTCCAGCCCTCAATTCCCCCAAAGCTAAATTACTTCTGAATTAATGGCAAATTCACAATCTACTGCACTCTCATTGTAGTTACCGTAATTCCTTTCAGACACAAAAGAAAAGTGGGTTTTTATGCCAATTGTTAGAGAATCTTTGACAATTAAAATCTAAATGAATAAATTCTACATTCATAAAAGCTAATTTTCAAAGGCAAGGAGATTGTTTGGCTGTAATTATGATATCATAGGATGGAGAACTCAGGCAGGGCCCAACTTCAATATGCACTTAACACAAAATCACGGCAGTTCCCCATTGTTCAATGCCTTGCAATGCCAACAAAATCTTACAGTAAAATATAGTTCTTTCATGTCTTTGGAGCAACTCTGACAGCGATTTCTGAACATTCACACTCGAACGATGCTCCATATCATTTAAGTGGAAATTAAGCAGACACTGACTGTTCCAGTCCGCTTTACAATTTAATCATGGTCAGCACTGATAACCATTGTGCCCTGAAGTAAGGTATTTTCTTGCAAGTGGGAACATAACCATTGCATAAACATAAACAGCATTGATGAAATACAATCTTTTGCAAGAATTTTTAGACAAGGAGGCATAGTTATTGAATTAAGGGCTGCCCTTTTAAATTGGTAAGGAGGAAGAATTTCTTCTCTCAGAGGAAGCTCTTTCATTTCTGGGAGCAAATTCATCAAATATACTCAAGTTGAAGTGTTTTTTTTGATTGTGATGGAATCAAGGGTTCTGGAGAAAAGACAAGAAATTAGATTGATGACTGAAACCTAAATGAAGGAGTTAAGAGCCAATGAAAGATCATTTAAGAGTTATTTGATTAGATATGCTTTAGAGATCCAACAAAGCAGGCTGCTAGTTTTAAAGAACCATATGCATTTCCCTGAATCTGTTGTATCACCATCATAATCTCTTCAGATGATATTGCAACATTGTTTGGCATCTGTAGCTAGGTTTTATATCTCTCAGATAGCCTTTTTAAACAATTTATGTATCAGATCAAGCAAATGCTTGCCAGATATATTCATAGAACCCTGACTCAGCACCATATAATTTTTGTTATTCAGTTTTAGTGATGCGGACATTAATTCTTGAGACCAGCATTTATACCCCATCCCGAAAACTCATGCTTTTAAGAAGATGATGGCGAAATGCTTTCTTCAACCCCTGCAGTCCTGCTGATGAAAGCATTCTCAAGTGCATTGGGAGAAAGAGGTCCAGTACTGAGACCCAGTGGTGATTGTCAATAAACTTCCAAGTCATCATGGTGCAATTGATGTGTCACTCACTACATAATATCCAGCTTCTGATCAACTTGTGTTGCAGCCGTTGTATTGATTTGACTGGTCCACTTCAGTTTCTGATCAATGTTAATCTGCAAGATATTGACTGAGGGGAATGGGGTGACAGCAATGTGATTCACTGTCAAGAGTAGGTGGTTAGACTCTCTCTAGGTATGTTCTGGCAGTTGTGCGACACAAATATTATTTGCAATTCATCATCCAATGTTGTCTAGGCCTTGCTGTATGTAAGCAGACTGTGCTGCTTTGCAGAGGAGAAGTGAAGGTTCCTGAACATTGGGCAATTATCAACAAACATTCCCATTCCTGATCTTATGATGGAAGGAAGGTCACTGATGAAGCAGCTGAAGGTGGCTGGGTTCCGCTCACTGCTCTGAGGAACACCCACAGAAATCCCCCGGGAACCTGAACAATTGACCTTCAACATTCACATGTACAAAACAAGACCACAACAACTGCTGTGTTTTTATTCCTTTGATGCCGATTGACTTGCCCGTTTACCAGGATTCCGTGATATCACATTTGGTCAATTGCTTCCTTGATGTCAAGTGCTTTCGTTCATTTCTTACCTCAGGATTCACCTCTTTGGGCCGCATGTGGACTCAGGCAGAGTTGAGCTTTGAAGTTAAGTGATCCTGGTAAAATCCAAAATGAGCATTGATGAACAGATTACTGCTGAGAAAGTGTTGCTTGATAACACTGCTGATGACACATTCCATCACTTTTATTAATGTTTGAGAGGTCACTTGGAAGGTAAATCTACAATCAATTCCTCGGTCTTAAAGATGTTGAGTGCAAGGTTGTTGTTGTAACTGTGGTAAACTATGTATACCTGTCTGGACACGCCCCTCTGCTGACTGCTCCTGTGGCTCCTCCCACAGACCCCTGTATAAAGGCAATTGGAGGCACTGCTCCTCCCTCAGTCTCTGAGATGTCGTGCTCCCTTTTGCTGCTAATAAAAGCCTATCATTCTCTTCCAGTCTCCGAGAGTTATTGATGGTGCATCAATAACACCACTCAACTAGTCAATCTATCTCATCCCTGTATACCTCCTCATCACCACCAGAGGCGGTACCATCAGTGAATGTATAAATGGTGTTTGAATTGTGCCTAGCCACACAGTCATGAATGTAGAGAGAGTAGAGCAGTGGGCTCTATCCCTCTCTCTGCTGTACTCCAATTACATTTCTAATTCCAAATTTTAATTTTATTTTGTGCTTTGGTGAATTTTCAAGCACTAACATGAGGCAAGTGAGCAACAACTGCTGTGGCTGAATCTGTGATTTTTAAAAAACTAGAATGTAAGTTGATTAGAGTTTTGCACTGATACGCTTGGACAACTTGTCTGCTGATTAGAAAAGCCTAATTAAAGAGGTTAAGAACCAGATGGCATGCATTTGAGGTAAAAGACTGAAGTAATAGAGAGGAGTCAAGAATGAGACAGTGAGTGTCTAGTGATCTCTCTGAAAGGACACGGAGGAGATATTCTCACAGGCTTTAATAAGAACTAGAGGAGCTGCAACAAGCAAGGCAATAAACTGATACTAAAATGTGACATTTGCCAAAGTAATTCTTCCGTGGTCAACATGGTGTTGCTGAGCTGAACCATAAATTGATGTCATTCTATGACTGAACCCTATCTAACACGTCAGCTGAAATACTGACCACAAATTCAGCCCAATGGCCTCCTGAAGTACTGACCTCACGATCAGCATGCTGCCTTCCTGCAGCACCGAACCTCCTCTGCAATGCTGACATAGCTCAGTGTGCTGCAGGCTGCAAGTATAACCTAATTGAGCATACTGACCTGCAGCAGTACTGACAAGGCACAGCGTGCAAGCCTTCTGCAGTGCAAACACATCTCAGTGTGCTAGCTTCCTGCAAAACTGAATTCAGAGGAGCTACCCAGGTACACTAAGTGCTGAACACAGCCTGATGAAATACTGACCTTGCACAGTAAGCCACTCTCTAACAATACTTGCTCAGGCACCCTCTGACCTCCCTCAGAGTTCCACTCCTCTGACATCAGTAAGTTGACCTTTTAAATTCTTTGTTGAGCCACCTCTGACCTCCCATGGTAAGCTGACATTAAAAAAATTCACCCCCACCCCAACAGAAGATTTCATGTTTTATTGTTTTACAACATTTAATCACAATGGATTTAATTTGGCTTTTTTTGGACACTGATCAACAGAAAAGGACTCTTTCGTGTCAAAGTGGAAACAGATTTCTACAAAGTGATCTAAATTAATTACACATATAAAACAAAATAATTGATTGCATAATTACTCACCCCCTTTCAAGTCAGTATTTAATAGATGCACCTTTGGCAGTAATTACAGCCTTGTATCTGTGTGGATAGGTCTCTATCAGCTTTGTACATCTGGATATTACAATTCTTCCCCATTCTTCTTTACAAAACTGCTCGAGCTCTGTCAAATTGCTTGGGGATCGTGAGTGAACAGCCCTTTTTAAGTCCAGCCACAAATTCTCAATTGGATTGAGGTCTGGACTCTGACTTGGCCACTCCAGGACATTAACTTTGTTGTTTTTAAGCCATTCCTGTGTAACATTGGCTTTATGCTAGGGGTCATTGGCTTGCTAGAAAACAAATGGGAGTTCTCTTGCAGACTGCATCAGGTTTTCCTCCAGGGTTTCCCAGTATTTTGTTGCATTCATTTTACCCTCTACCTTCAGAAGCTTTCTAGAACCTGCTGCAGTGAAGCATCCCCACAGCATGATGCAGCCACCACCATGCTTCACGGTAGGAATGGTGTGTTTTTGATGCTAAGCAGCGTTTGGCTTACCTAAAAGATAGTGTTAATCTGATGGCCAAAAAGCTCAATTTTGGTTTCATCAGACCATAGAACTTTCTTCCAGCTAACTTCAGAGTCTCCCACTAGAGTCTGGCAAATTCTAGCAGAGATTTCATTGAGTTTTTCCAACAGTGGCTTTCTCTTTGTCACTCTTCCATAAAGCCACAACTGCTGCAGCAGCCAGAAAGCTGTTGTTGTTTGCACAGTCTCTTCCATTTCAGCGACTAAAGCTTGTAACTCCTCCAGAGTTGTCATAGGTATCTTGGGGGGGGGGGGGGGGGGCTCCCTCAATAGTTTCCTTAGATCATAAGACATAGGAGCAGAATTAGGCCATTCAGCCCATCGAGTCTGCACTGCCATTATATCATGGCTGATCACAGAGCACCCTCAACCCCATACACCTACTGTCTCACCATATTCTTTGATGCCCTGACCAATCAGGAAGCTATCAACTTCTGCCTTAAATATACCCCCTCCACTGCAGTCTGTGGCAGCTCATTCCACAGATTCATTACTAAAAAAATTTCTTTCTAACCTCTGTTTTAAAAAGTCACCCCTCAATTGTGAGGCTGTGCCCTCTAGTTTTGGGTACCCTCACCAAAGGAAACATCCACTCCACACCCACCCTATCTAGTCATTTCAACATCCAGTAGCTTTCAATGAGATCCCCACACATTCTTCTAAATTCCAGTGAGTACAGGCCCAAAGCTGCCAAACACTCCTCATATGTTAACCCTTTCATTCCTGGAATCTTGTCGTGAACTCATCCTCTGGACCGTCTCCACTGACAATACATCCTTCCTGAGATATGGAGCCCAAAAGTGTTGGCAGTACTCCAAGTGTGGCCTGACTGGTGTCTCAAAGCTTCAGCATTATCTCCTTGCTTTTATATTCTATTCCCCTTGAATAAGTTCTAACATTGTATTTGCCTTCTTTACCACAGGCTCAAACTTTAAATTAACCTTTTTCGAGTTTTGCACAAGGACTCCTAAATCCTTCTCCCCATTTAGATAATAGTACACACTATTGTTCCCTTTACCAAAACGCATCATCATACATTTCCCAACACTGTATTCCATCTACCACATTCTTTGCCCATTCTTCCAATTGTTTATGTCCTGCTGCTACCACAATGTTTCCTCAGTGCTACGTACCCCTCCACCTATCTTCGTATCATCAGCAAACTTTGTCACAAAGCCATCATTGGCAAACAATGTGAAAAGTAGTGGTCCCGCTTGCAGGGTCACTCAGTTTTTGAGGACGGCCTGCTCCAGGCAGATTTACAGCTGTGCCGTTTTCTTCCCATTTCTTCATGATTGACTTAACCGTACTCCAAGGGATATTCTTGGAAATTTTCTTGTATGCATCTTCTGACTTGTGCTTTCCAATAACCATTTTGTGAAGTTGCATAGCATGTTCTTTTGTCTTTATGGTGTAGTTTTTGTCAGGATACTGACTCACCAGCAGTTGGACCTTCCAGATACAGGTGTATTTTTACTACAATCAATTGAAACACCCTGACTGCACACAGGTGATCTCCATTTAACTAATTATGTGACTTCTAAAACCAATTGGCTGCACCATTGATGACATATGTGTCATATTAAAGGGAGGTGAATACTTATGCAACCAATTATTTTGTGTTTTATATTTGTAATTAATTTAGATCACTTTGTAGAGATCTGTTTTCATTTTGACATGAACCATTCTTTTTCTATTAATCGGTGTCAAAATAAGCCAAATAAAATTCACTGTGCTTCAATGTAATAAGACAATAAAACATGAAAACTTCCAGGGTTTGGGGGTGGGGGGAGGTGAGCATTTTTTTATAGGCTCTTTACCTTCTTTAATAAGCTGACGTGACTGTCATCAATGAGCTGCCTTCTGCCCTTCCTTGGGAACCACCTTCTGATGTCCCTCAATGAGGTTACTTCCTACCTACTTCAATGACCCACCCTCTGTTCTCCCTCAATCAGTTTCCCTCCTACAATACTGACAACTCAGCAATCGATCTCCTGCAGTATGGACCCTGTTGAAATGCTCACCTACATTTAGCTAATGATATGCTACAATACTAGCCTAATTTAGCATCCTAGTGGCCTGAATTACTAATGTAAATCAGTGTAACAGCCCCCTGCTGTACTGACCTAGCTGCTCTATTGTAGTAGTGAACCAATTCAGCAGACAGGCCTGCTGCCATAGCCAACATAGCTCAGCATACTAGCTTCCCACAATGTTGACCTAACTCACCAGACTGCCTGCTGTAATTCTGCAGATCCCTTATAAGCCAATAAAGCAGAGTTCCAAGTGTCAGGAGACACCGTGTCCTGCCTTGCCCCCGAAGACAGTGTCTGACTGTGAAAATCTGGACAGAGGTTCAGCCTTAGAGATTTCTACAAGACTTACTAGATGGTCAGAATTTAGAGTACTCAGATCAGGCATTTTGTTTATGAAATTCTGCTCAAACCTGTCCTTCCCAAATCCCCTCCCCCGCACCACTAGAGCTCCTTCCCACATGTCCATATCTTTCTCTAGTTTCTCATTACCCTCATCATCCCACTATCTTCTGGCTGAGGTTCCTTCAGTATATCCTCCCCTGCAGCCCAGTCTTTCCCCTCCATTGCCGTACTTCCTCCGGTCCCGTTTTCCTTTCATCATTTCCCCCACCACCATCACCCCTGTCAAACAACTTTTCTCCTGCTCTTCTCTCTCCTTCACATTAGCACATCCACAAGTTCATGTTGCATAACTCACTCTTCTCTTTTTCCTGGTTTGAACTGGGACCACCCCCCCCCCCCCCTCCTCTCACCAGGCGACACTGACAAACATAACCCCCATCTCCACCTTGCTGGCTGCAGCCCCAATGTCACTTTCCCCTTTCATATTATCACTCCTGCTGACCCAAACTGCCTGCTATCCCTCTGCTCATTTCATCCTGTTGCCCCTCCTGGCTTACACTGGCAATGCTCACCTCTCTCTTCACACCAGGACTCCTGGTGCGTCACACCTGCTCCATCTCCTCCAGTCACACTAGTTTCCATTCGACCACATTATCCCAGGGTATCCTCAGTGCCCAAGAGAGGTGGCATTCTGGGAGTTTCAGTGAACAGGGCAGGACCAAACTGCATAGATACCCCACCAAGTCTGGATACAAACAACCCTCTGTTATGTTTCTGACAATTGAAAAATTTACAAGCTTCTTGTTTTTTCTGGATGGCTTTGTTCAGATATCCTTTGTTTTTTGAGGTTAGAACATATAGCAAAATATTAATTTCAGCAACTAAAGTCTCTAGACCTGAACATGGACTGTAGATTAAATTTAAAATACAGCTCTGGACAATAGGTTCCTCGAACTGTCAATTGAAAACCCAGACAGAAGGCAGATTAACATTCAGTTTGGTAGTCCAGATGTGGGTGTGAAAGTTAAATGTAATACAAAGGAAGCATTGTGGATTTGTTGTAAATATAAAATTGTCCTTTGATCTTTAACATATGAAATGTCAAGTAATGTTTGGTCGAGCAGGCCTCTTCCTCCAAAGGGGTCTCAATGATGCCTGCTGTGTCTCCTTTTGTCGAATAATAGACAACTTCACATCTGCCAGCTGTGTCTCTCTGGTGACTTTGTTCACATTACAACATTTAGGAGCTTCATCCAAGATGCCTTTGTGACCCATCATGTGGCCAGAAATCTCAGCAGTCTAAGTGGGAGAGTATTTTTTAAATTAGCACTCTCTCTTCGACCTATTCGTGTCAGTGGCTACAGGATCGCAAGGTACCACAAACACGACAGAGAGCTGAACTGATAGATATGAAAGAAGTGTGTGTGCATGTGTGTGTCTGTGTAAGAGACTAAACTTTGTGTGTTAATTTGGTGCCAGCAGTTGTGAAGGGTGGTTACTGATGGTTCGGGTCACCAGTGGGGCATGCATACTTCTTCCAGGAACTGTATTTTAGCATACATGTTTGTCAGTGTGCGTGTGTTATCTGTAACCTTGGTGTAACAGTTAGATGGAAAGAAATACAACAGGCAATATGAATTCAAATGGACATAAGTGGCAAATTGCAAAGTTCATACTCTACGGTTTCAAGTACAACATTTGTATGTGCTGTTTAACTACTACCCGTTGTTTACGTTTTACATAGTGTGGAAATTCGTGTGGAGATATTTCAGAGAGGGATTTGCCCCAGATATATGAGGGGTAATTGATAAGTTTGTGGCCTAAGGTAGAAGGAGTCAATTTTAGAAAACCTAGCACATTTATTTTTCAACATAGACCCCTCCAACATGTACACACTTAGTCCAACAGTTGTGGAGCATACGGATCCCTTCTTTGTAGAAGTGGTCCACAGCAGGGGTGATTGATAAGTTTGTGGCCTAAGGTAGAAGGAGATGAGTTATACAGCTCTCGTTTATACAGCCTGATGACCCAAGCCAGCCCTTAACCTTGACCACAACCCTTCATAAGCCCTTCACCCCTGGAGAGAAGCAGAGCATTTTGTCAGAGATGCCCTCACTTAATGTCACGTGTGGAAATTCAGAATACTGGTGTAAGCTCGAGAAAATGGTTTAATTTCACTAGATGCACCCTAAAGATATCCATGTGTTGGTAAAGATGAAGTGCCTGAGGAATATGTGGGACAGTATGGCCCAGGGAGTGCGGGATGGAACATGGTCAATGACCGCAAAAGCCAGCAATGAAGAGAAATATCGCTTCCTTAAAGGGGAAGTGAGGCAGTGACTGGGAGTAGGTCAGAGTAACTGGGGAATGATAATGTCAGTGATTCAAAGAGCTAACGAGCCTGCCACAGATTATCTCGAGTGTATTCATGGGGACAACCCAGTCTTCCTGAAAATGATGAAGGAAGGCCTGAGTTCAGCCCACCAGGAAGTTTTAGATTTGAGGACAGTGGTGGGATTTTCCTACTCCGCGATAGTATCATGGCCCAGTAAGATCGACCAGAGGACGGAGAAGAGAAGTCGTAAAGTGCCTGTAGTGAACGTAATTGCTGTGACATCACAGAGAACTTGCTTTGTGTGCCAGTAGCTGGAGCAGGTAGCAAGGAACTGCTGGAGTAGACGTGGGAGGGTAAAGGAGATGATTTGTTACAGCTGCGGCTTCTCAGGCCACGGTTGGAGGCAGTGTCCTAACAACAGAGGAAAGTGTGAAAATCACTCGCCAAAGCATGCATAATCCACAGTAGCACCCTCTTTTTCTGATATGGCTGCTGGCCAGACTATAGAGCAGGTGACATCAAATAAACAGCTGATGGCCTCCTCTATTGCCCATGGTGGTCATCCACAGACATAAACAAAAGGTTTATTACATCCAGCAATGTGAAATGTTAGTGGACACAAGATCGTCAGCATTGATAACTCATCTATCCTTGCCCACAACTAGAGATGTGATTTACATTACAGGTGCAGGAGTTGAAACAATGGGAGTGGAGAAAAGTCAGCCCCGGGTACTTGAAATTGAGTGAGTACAGCCTCCTGCAGATTTTTGGGCGTGCCCAAACAATGAAGGTACTGTCCTGTGGGTAGACACACTGTGTAAGGCAGATGCTATCGTAGACTCAGGAAAAAGAGAAATAACATGGACAAAACAGGGACAGTGAACAGGTGTGACACACAAAGCAGCTTACGTGGCCCACAGAGAAACAGCAGCCCCAAGCAGGGAGGAGAAACAGATGAAAACACAAGGAAATCTGCAGATGCTGGAAATTCAAGCAACACACACAAAATGCTGGTGGAACACAGCAGGCCAGGCAGCATCTATAGGAAGAAGCCCAGTCGACGTTTCGGGTCAGGACCCAACGTCTCAGTCCTGACGAAGGGACTCGGCCCGAAACGTCGACTGTACTTCTCCCTATAGATGCTGCCTGGCCTGCTGCATTCCACCAGCATTTTGTGTGTTGTTAGGAGAAACAGATGTGTGGGAATCACGTCAGGAGGTCCCAAGGAGAGGGGCCGAGCTCAGCCAGAGCTGCCTGAGGGGGTAGCAGTGATTAAAGTAAAGGCTTACCTGAAAGGCGAGACGAAGGAGCAGTAAAGGAATGGATGGGCAGCCATCAGTGTGAGGAGGGCAGCAGAAGAACAGGAAGCAACAAAAATTACAAGTGTGCAGGAAAAAACTACAACTGCCAACTTTATAAGATTACGTGGAGATGTGAAGGGCCACTGTAACCAGGGTAACTCAGTGAGGGATTGAGCAAAGCATCAACAACACTTTGCAGATCAAAGAGAGCTGGAGAGAAAGGAGATAGTCCTCCCACAGCCGGGTAACCAAGTCACGGTGAGTGTGCTACCTGAAAAGACAGGGTTTGCTCTGAAATGGATAGGACCGCAGCTGGTACTTCTGACAAGTACCACTTGTGTCCGTGTGCAGACTCAGCGAGGTAGCCAGAGGAAGCACTGGACTCAGGTTAAAGTGTATGACTCACCATCTTGTCACCCCCACAGACAGAATGGAAGATAAAGTGTACCCAGATACAGTGTCAATGCAGAGAACACCATCCACTGCATCGGACCTGACCACACCTGATGGAAGCAGAGCCACGACAAACATGAAGGCAGAGGACACTGGGACAGCTCGACAGAAAGCCATGTTAAAGTGTAATGGTAATGGTACTCTGTAACGAAAGCTGGTTGCTGGAGGTAGGCGGTTAGTTGTATAGCACAGAATAGAAAAGATATTGGGGAATGGATCCAAGTTACAGTAGAGACATCATATTCCACAACTTTGATGGCATAACAGACTGAGAAAGAGAAGAAATTACACATGGCATCTGAAGGCAGTTACTCTAACCTGAATGGGGAGTGAAAACAAATGAGTTGGATCCTTTCAGCAATTGAGCCAGTCCAGAAGGGAGTACCAACGGGGAGAGGTTCTTGTGGTCCTTCAAATAAAGACCACTCCAACCAGCCCCCGTCCATCAATGAGAGCCTGTGAGCCTAATACATTTATCTTGCTGGTGCCCCCGGAAAGAGAGTAACAACTGGTAGCCACTGCAGAGCTTTAGCTATCAAAGAATGAAGGGGTGAAGATAAAGAATGTGATTAAACTGCAATCAGCCAATAGGGAAGGAGGCATCAGGCATATGAATGATGAAGCTGTATTTTTAAAACCTGTTGATCACTTTCCTGGAATAATCGCTCTGCTTAGCATCTTGTAGGTAGCCATTAGGGATGTTAGGTTAGCAGCACTAAAAGTAATTAGGAGGGATTCCGAAGCAGGGCATTTCTGCTGCTCTAACCTCCTTAAAGTTTGCCTTTACTGGTACAATTTTTTTTTGTCCAGGAGAGCCGAGAGGAGGAACTGTGAGAACATTTAGGGGGTTAGAACATATAGCAAAATATTAGCTTCAGCAACCAACTTCAGCCCCCAAACTCCAGACCTGAACATGGATTACAGATTAAATGTAAAATGCATCTCTGGACAATAGGGTCCTAGAGCTGTTAAATGAAAAACCAGACAACACAGATTAACTTTTGCTTTGGTTGTCTGGAGCATCGGTGTGAAGAAGGAGGTGTGAAAGTTATGCATAATTCTAAGTAAGCATTGTAGATATATTGTAAATATAGAATTGTCCTTTGATCTTTAGTATATGAAGTGTCATGTAATGTTGGGTCGAGCAGGCTTCTTCTTCCGAAACAGTCTCAATACGATGCCTGCTATGTCTCCTTTTGTCGAATAAAAGTCTATTTTATATCAACCAATTACAGTTCTCTGGTGATTTTATTCACATTACAACATCCTTGAGACTCAGAAATCCCTCTATTGAAGAACAAATGGAAAGCATAATTTAGTCTTCTTGTTACCTTAAGATCATCGTGGCAATCACACAACATGCAGCATCTAGTTGGATCCCTACCAATTACTCCTTTTCTTATTTGGACATCCAATAATGTATTAAAAGGAAAAGAATTTGAGATGACACATCCTTACCATTGCTTCAATTATTTGGGGAACTCCTAAGGTAATATATGCATAGCACAATTCAAGGTAATCTCTCTGCAGTTCCTCCTTGCTGTGGCTGATAACTGTGCTCAACAAAAAAGGATATTTGGATATTTCCTCTTCTTTATTTTTAAGTTTTGATATGCAATTTAGAACATAGAGCAATACAGCCTAAAAAGAGGCCATTTGGCTTACTATACCTGAATTGACCATGATGCCAATTTAAACTAAATATTGCTGCCTGCAAATGACTTATATACCTCCATTCCCTGTCTGTTCATGTGCCTTTCTGAGTGCCTCTTAAACGTCGCCTATTACAGTTTACATATCTGCTTCCACCAATTACTGGAACAGCAGGATATATTCACCTACCACTCTTTTCGAAGAAGGCTTTGCCTCATAAAGGAGGGAGATAAAAGAGGTGGGGGTGTGGCACTGTTGATCGGAGATAGTGTCACGGCTGCAGAAAAGGAGGAAGTCATGGAGGAATTGTCTACGGAGTCTCTGTGGGTGGAAGTTAGGAACAGGAAGGGGTCAATAACTCTACTGGGTGTTTCTTATAGACCACCCAGTAGTAACAGGGACATTGAGGAGCAGATAGGGAGACAGATTCTGGAAAGATGTAATAATAACAGGGTTGTCATGGTGGGAGATTTTCATTTCCCAAATATCGATTGACATGTCCCTAGAGCAAGGGGCTCAGATGGGGTGGAGTTTGCTAGGTGTATTCAGGAAGGTTTCTTGACACAATATGTAGATAAGCCTACAAGAGGAGAGGCTGCACTTGATCTGGTATTGGGAAATGAACCTGGTCAGGTGTCAGGTCTCTCAGTGGGAGAGCATTTTGGAGATAGTGATCATAATTCTATCTCCTTTACCATAGCATCGGAGAGGGATATGGACAGACAGGTTAGGAAAGTGTTTAACTGGAGTAAGAGGAAATATGAGGCTATCAGGCAGGAACTTGGAAGTATAAATTGGGAGCAGATGTTCTCAGGGAAATGTACGTAAGAAGCATAACAAATGTTCCGGGAATATTTGTGTGGAATTCTGCATAGGTACGTTCCAATGAGACAGGGAAAAAAACAGTAGTGTACAGGAACTGTGGTGTACAAAGGCTGTTGAAAGTCTAGTCAAGAAGAAAAGACGAGCTTACTAAAGGTTCAAAAAACTAGGTAATGATAAACACCTAGAAAATTATAAGGCTAGCAGGAAGGAGCTTAAGAAAGAAATTAGGAGAGCCAGGAGGGGCTGTGAGTTGGCCTTGGTGGACAGGATTAAGGAAAACTCCAAGGCATTCTACAAGTATGTAAAGAGCAAGAGGATAAGACGTGAAAGAATAGGACCAGTCAAGTATGACAGTGAAAAAGTGTGTATGGGACTGGAAGAGATAGCAGAGGTACTTAATGAATACATTGCTTCAGTATTCACTATGGAAAAGGATCTTGGTGATTGTAGGGATGACTTACAGCAGACTGAAAAGCTTGAGCATGTACATATTAAGAAAGGGAATGTGCTGGAGCTTTTGGAAATCATTAAGTTGGATAAGTCACCAGGACTGGTTGAGATGTACCCCAGGCTACTGTGGGAGGCAAAGAAGGAGAATGCTGAGCCTCTGGTGATGATCTTTGCATCATTTGTTGGGACGGGAGAGGTTCCAGGGGATTGGAGGGTTGCAGATGTTGTTCCTTTATTCAAGAAAGGGAGTAGAGATAGCCCAGGAAATTATAGACCGGTTAGTCTTACTTCAGTGGTTGGAAAGTTGATGGAGAAGAGCCTGAAAGGCAGGATTCATGAACATTTAGAGAGGCATAATATGATTAGGAATAGTCAGCATGGCTTTGTCAAAGGCAGGTCGTACCATACGAGCCTGATTGAATTTTTTGAGGATGTGACTAAACACGTTGATGAAGGTAGAGCAGTAGATGTAGTGTATATGGATTTCAGCAAGGCATTTGATAAGGTACCCATGCAAGGCTTATTGAGAAATTAAGGAGGCATGGGATCCAAGGGGGTATTGCTTTGTGGATCCAGAATTGGTTTGCCCACAGAAGGCAAACAGTAGTTGTAGACAGGTCATATTCTGTCTGGAGGTCAGTGACCAGTGGTGTACCTCAGGGATCAGTTCTGGGAATCCTACTCTTTCTGATTTTCATAAATGACCTGGATGAAGAAGTGGAGGGATGGGTTAGTAAATTTGCTGATGACAGGAAGGTGGGAGGTGTAGTGGATAGTGCGGAGGGCTGTCAGAAGTTACAGCAGGACATTGATAGGATGCAAAACTGGGCTGAGAATTGGCAGATGGAGTTCAACCCAGGTAAGTGTGAAGTGGTTCATTTTGTAGGTCAAATATGATGATAAAATATAGTATTAATGGTAAGACTCTTGGCAATGTGAAGGATCAGAGGGACCTTGGGGTCCAAGTCCATAGGACACTCAAAGCTTCTGCACAGGTTGACTCTGTGGTTAAGAAGGCATATGGTGCATTGGCCTTCATCAATTGTGGGACTGAGTTTAAGAGCTGAGAGGTAATGTTACAGCTATATAGGACCCTGGTCAGACCCCACTTGGAGTACTATGCTCAGTTCTGGTCGCCTCACTGCAGGAAGGATGTAGAAACCATAGAAAGGGTGCAGAGGAGATTTACAAGGATGTTGCCTGGAGTGGGGAGCATGCCTTATGAGAATAGGTTGAGTGAACTCGGCCTTTTTTCCTTGGAGTGATGGAGGATGAGAGGTGTATAAGATGATGAGAGGCATTGATCGTGTGGATAGTCAGAAGCTTTTACCCAGGGCTGAAATGGCTAGCATGCGAGGCCACAGTTTTAAGGTGCTTGGAAGTAGGGACAGAAGAAATGTCAGGGGTAAGTTTTTTAAGCAGAGAGTGGTGAGTGCGTGGAATGGGCTGCCGGTGATAGTGGTGGAGGCAGATACGATAGGGTCTTTTAAGAGACTCCTGGACAGGTACATGGAGCTATGTAGAGGGCTATGGCAATTAACCTAGGTAATTTCTAAGGTAAGAACATGTTCAGCACAGCTTTGTGGGCCGAAGGGTCTGTATTATGCTGTAGGTTTTCTATGTTTCTATAAATTTCCTTTAGACTTTACCCTTCTGTCATCCTATTGCTATGCTCTCTAGTACTTGACATTTCCTCCCTGGGGAAAAAGACACTACCTAACTTGTATTTGACTGATGTGTTCTACACAATATCAAAACTAAAAGCAATTTTATCAAAACATTGAATAAAAGGTGCAGGGGAGTGCTTGACTGCAGAAAGGATAATTTCCTACATTGTTTTCAGCAAACTTCTATAAACTAATCATCTACTTTTTCTGTCCATTTGGCTCCCCGTAAACTTGTAATTCAGTCAGCTGGAAAGGTATTTTAAAACCAGAAATTAAAATGCAACTGTTTAAGAGCTTCTGAAAGCCATTCTTCAAAAATCAACACCACACAAAATTAAAGATGACAGACAATCAAATAAGCAATTGGAAAAGCTTTATGCAAACTTGTGATAATAAAAGAATTCCAATATGTCTCATTAAACAGTCAAAAGATGTGAACACTGCTACACTAATTACTGGTGTGAGTAAAGAAAGATTAAAAATACTTCCGTATGTGACAAGTGAAGACAGGACAGTTATTTTTAAAACGATGGAATAATTTTAGATCTGAGGTTCTCAGAAAATGTATGAATGTTATATATTTGATAATTAGGACCAGCTTCCTGATGAAACAATAGTACACAGCAAGTTTTTGTATCTTAGCTGGAACATTTCACTCTTGAAAAATTGCCTAATTAGAGACACCATTGTTAGAATGCAAAACAATGATTCTGGAAAGACATTCAAAAGAGGTAAAGCAGTTATGTAAAGCTTGGTTAACATATGCAAATCAATTTTTAAAAAATAAGTCAAAGTAGAAGTACTAATATTTGTGAGAATACTCCAATAATGAAAACTAGAAAATGCAAAAAAAACTAAAAATTAACTATGAACACTATGGACAAGGTCTTGTGAGATAAATGATCAAAAATGAAAATTCTGAAAATCTGAAATCAAAAGACAAGCTGATAAAACACAAGTTCAGACAACATCTGTGAATGTGAAGAAGGGTCTTTGACTTAAAACAATAACTTTTTTTTACTTGTATTCTTTTGACTGAGAAGCCATCATCCCTTCAGTATTAATCACCAAGCTTCTAAACCTGGGCTGCATTAACTCCAGAAAATAGCACTAGTTCTCATTGAGACATCTGTGGTGGAAAAGGTATGCAGCTTTAAGATCCTGTGTGTCAACCTCTCCAAGGACCTCACCTGGACTTAACACATTGATGTAATCAAGAAAAGCACATGCCTATGACTCCACATAGTTAGAAGTTTAAGGAGATTTGCTATGCCAGAAAAGGCTCTTACAAATTACTATAGATGTATGGTGAAGAGCTTTCTGTCTGGTTACATCACAGCTGAGCATGGAAGCTCTCGTGCACAGTATCGCAATAGGCTGCAGAGAGTTTTGGTTCAGCCAGCCCTATCATGCATGGACATAATCCTCCCACCATTGAGGACATCTTCAAAAGGCAGTGCCTCAGGAAGGCAGCATTTATCCTTAAGTCCCCTTATCATCTAGGATTTGCCCTCTTTTCATTACTACCATCAGGGAGGAGGTACAGATGCACATTCAACATCTACCGTCTACCTTGTGTATGGTCTTGCTGCATCTTCCCAATGACTGATGTTAAGCTAACAGGTCTGGAGTTTTATGATTTTTGTCTCAATTTCTTCTTAAATAGAAGAATTACATTTGTGGTTTTCGAATCCTGTAATAGTCTCCTGGAAATCAATGAGCTTTCAGAAACTTCAATCTACAATTTCACTGTCTCTGCAGTGATTTCCTTTAAACCCTTGCACACTGTCAGATCCTGGCAACATGTCAGCCTTACATCCAATTTGGTCTCTCGTTATAAGGATTATTATACGTTCTTTCCTCCAATTTGAATAATGCTGTCAGTTAACTTTGAGATATTTTCAATATCCTGATGTAAAGTATTGGTTTAAATTGCCTGCCCTTTTATTCTTTTTTATATTAATTCCCCACTCTCACATTTAAGAAGTTCTGCACCGACCTTAGCTACCCTCTACATACTTATATATCTTTTAATAGACTCTTGCTGCTTGTTTTAACATTACTTACCAATTTACTCTCATAATCAGTTTTCTTACCTCATAATAACTTTTTAGTTCCTTGCTACTAGTTCAAGAGAAATTCCCAAACATTTAGTCTCCCATTAACTTCCGCTACTTTGTATGTTCTAATTTTTGATCTAATATATTTTTTAACAATAATGGTTCATCTTTCTACTGAGTGCTAATAAAAATCCACCATTGATCATCTGATGACCTTTTCTTCATCCTGTTTTTCCAGTCCAGTTTAGACAATCTTCCTTCATACCTTTGATTCCCTCTTATTTCAAAGTTGAAAGTTCAAAGTAAATTTATTATCAACATACATATATGGCTCCATATATCTCTGAGATTGATTTAGGTTGAGAATACTGGTCTTGAACCCTCAACCTTATTTGGAATTCTAGATGTGATTTCATGTTATGAGCACTATTTCTCAGAAGATCCTTAACTACAAGATTTCTTATTAATCATACCTCATTACACATGACTAATTCTGAAATAAACTGCTCCTGGATGGATTCTTTTACATATTGCCTTGATACATTCCACATATTCTTGTTCCACAGTGCCTTTGCCAATTTAACTAAGCAAATCAATATGCAGATTAAAATTTAAATGTGATAATCCTTTGTACTGATGTGAGACAATACATTGATGTTCTATAGACCACTCACATTCGTGTCTTCTGTTGCTTACTTCCACCCAAACTAATTCCACATCACAATCCACTGTCCTCCTTGATTAACAACACCACCCCATCTCCTTTTCTTTTTTGTCAATATTTTTGGAATATCCAATAACCTGGAATTCTGACTTCCCAGTTGTTCCCAATCCTGTGATAGTTCTTTAAATCAAATTATTTATTTCAATTTGCACTGTTGACTTGTCTGTCTTGTGACAAATGGCACAGGTATTCAAAAAGCCTTGAGCTTTCCTGTTTTATTATTATTACTCCTTTTCTAATTTCAACTGTATGTTTGTTCTGAGTTGCGGCCTCGGCCTGTCATGTTTTAATTTTCCTTCACTCATTTATTACACAATGACATGGTTTTATCAAATTATTTGATTTTTGAAGCCTCCCAGCACTTGAGCCCTCTCCTGTCTAATTAGTTTAAAACCTTGTCTGTAATCTAGTTATGTAATTTATACTGGTTCCAGAACAGTTCAAGTAGAACCCATGCCAGCATAACAGCTCTCTTACCCCCAGTGCCGGTACCAGTACCCTTGAATCAGAACATATTTTCCCATACCAATCTTTTATTTCTCTATCCTTATTTACTCTCTTCCAATCTGCAAATACCTCAGGTGATAATGCCGAGAGTATTAACTTTGTGGAGACATGAGAGACTGCAGATGCTGGAATCTGGAGCAACACATTGGGTCAGGCAGCACCAGTGGAGGGAAATGGACAATCAACATTTCAACCAGCCAGAGGCATTTCAATCCGAAACATCAACTGTCCATTCACCTCAATAAATGCTACCTGTCCTACATATAAATGTGTCGGAGGAGCTCAGCATTTCACGGCACCTGTGGAGGAGAATAAACAGTTGACGTTTCTGGCCAAGGCTTTAAGAACTGGAAAGGAAGGGAGAAGAAGACTGGTGATGGGCAGGTGAGGAGAAAGGAAGGGGTAAGATGGGAGCCCAGAATTGGGAACTGAAAAAGAGAGAAGGGAGATGGGTGGATATTGGAAGTTAGAGAATTCAATGTTCATGCCATCAGATTTGAGCTAGCAGGACGGAATAAGAGGTGTTGCTCCTCCTACCTGTGAGTGGCCTCATCATGGCAGTAGAGGGGGCTACGGACCAACATGTGGAAATAGGAATGTGAAACAAAATTAAAATAGGTGGCCACCAGATAATCCTGGCTGTTATGGCAGACAGTGAAGGTGCTCAACAAGGCAGTCCCCAAATCTATGCCAGGTCTCACCAATATAGAGGAGGCCACAGCAGGAACACCAATAAACTTGCAGGAGAAATGTTATCCCCCTTGACTGGAAGTGTTGTTTGGGGCTCTGAATTGTGGTGAGGGTGGAAGTGAAGGGGCAGATACAGCATTTCTACTTGCAGGGATATGTCAGGAAGGGAAATTGGTGGGGAGCGATGAGTGAAGAAGAGAGACAAAGGCCAGTGACTTGCACATTATGCCAAAGAGCAAAAAAAAATTGAAGATGCAAGGGACTGCAGGCTCAGAGAATCTGGAGTAACAAACAATCAGCTGCAGGAATTTAGCAGGTGGGGCAGCATCTCTGTGGGGAAAGGAATTTTCGATGTTTTGGGTCAAGGCACTGCATCAGGACTAAACAAAAGGAATTATTTGTCTGTAAGGTCCTATAAGCATATAATCAAATGGAAAGCATTGTTATGAATGATTACTTTGTTTCCACTGTATTAATTGGACTCTTTTGAAAAAACAAATGGGGAAAAATTAATCAAAAAGATATAAAGCTTATTTTGTCATATGAACGTTAATACATGATGGCCATTGATTAATCCTAACTATTTTCATTATCTATGAGAAACTGGAAACACCCAGGGAAAACAGAGCCATCATTAATACAGAGACCTGAGAGTTTGTTTCCATTCTTAGAAATGTCCAGAATATCCACATTAAATAAAAAAAAATGTCAAAACAGCAAGGCTACAGATGAAGGGTGTGAGATTGCCGATCAAGAAAACAATGAGACAGCTTATTAACTCCAAACTAGGAGTGCAACAGGATCCTGACACAGTAACTAATTAACCCATGACTCCAATGAGAATAGAACAGGTCAATATTCTCAAAGACAAAAGGGGAGTATGAAAATTAATCCTGCAATGCTAAGATACTGGAAAGGAAAATCTTTCAGTGACTTTGTATGATCTGTCACCACTGAAACTGTCTGTTATTTTTGTTGTTGTTCAAGTGTTTCTAGTTTAAAATTCTATTTATTTTGAAGAAGTTAATATATCAATTTTGTTAGGAGCTTGTACATTTTAAACAAATAGCTACATCTCCATGATATCCCAAAGTACTTTCAAAGCACTGGCTAACTTTTGAATGTAGTGCTTCTGTTATGAAAGCAAATATTGCTGCATATTTTGAAACAACACAATTTCACTCGCTGTGAGAGAGATAAATGACCAGATAACACATTTGTTGGTTAAGGGAGGAATCTTGGCTAGATGACTAAAAATGAAACTTTCATTTTGATGTTGTTGTAAAATAGCTGTATTGTATTTGCACTAACAACATACACCACTCATGCTTTCCCTTTTCATAAATGTCAGGCGAAAGGATTAGTGGCAAAAGTATTGCATATTTGGATGAAGTTTCTTGTTATTTTCTTCGTATCTGGGTGTCAATGTTGAGGTCAGTATTTTTCGCCATTCTCTAGTTGCTCCTGAGGAGATGTTGGTGAATGGTCCTTTCTAAATCACTGAAGTCCTTCAGGTGCAGGTTTAACTGCCATGCTGTTTCCGGTGAAACTCCAGGACAGTAATGATGGTAGGAACGGCAATATATTTCCAAGTCAGGATGAGCCAGATTAGTAGCTGCAAACCCTGGAGGAAGAGGATACCAATACCATGTGATAGAAACTCACTACTTGAATGAGAAGAGGACAAGTCAATCCATGCAATCTGCAGGAAGCGGTATTCCTCTACACTTGTTGCCCTTATCCTGCTTAGTCATAGAGGTCACTGGGTCAGCAGACACTGTCAAAGCAGACAGGGAAGACCAGCAGGGCAATCCAGAGATGGTACAAACTGAGGCCAGTGTGCTCCAGTGGAGGCTGTTAAATTTTATGGTGGATGAATTACTAATCAAATGACATCAAGCGCCTCGAGAGCTCGTGGTGTTGAACTCACCCAGGCAAATTCAGACAATTCTGTCACCCTCCTGGCTTGTACCTTAGAGTGTTAGGAGGTGGGTCACACATTGCTGTATGCTCAGCTTCTGACCCATCTTGTGCCTGTGCCATTTGGATTTCTGACCAATGTCCAAGAAGCTGATGTCCAAGGACTCAGCAATGGCAATGCCATTGAATGTCAAGGGCAGTTGGTTAGACTCCCTCTTTTGTTGGGTGGTCATTGTTCGGTACTCTTGTTGTATAAGTATGACCTGACATTTGTCAGCCTTTCCCTAAATACGATACCAGAGAATGCAGATGCTGGAATCTGGAGCAAAAAAACAATCTGCTGATGCAACTCACCGGTCAAGCAGCAACTGTGATGGATGAGAAGTTGCTGACGTTTTGAATCAAAACTCTGCATCAACATGTTATCCTTGAATGCCGACCATCTCTATGGCACAGAGGCATGGGTGCTTCATTTACTGAGGAACTGCAGATTAAATTAAACACTGCTGATGTTAAAATGGAAGGAAAGTTTTTCTCACACTATCTCTGAAGCCAAACATTTTTTTGGAGTCTAACTCTGGAAAGTTAATGATTGACATTGCAGCATTAGGAGGTCATCTCATGGAAAGAATCAGAAGGATGGGATGACAACATTGGATACACCTGATCAGATTCTGAACTGAGCCATTTTCTCTTTTGTACCAGAAAAATGAAGTCACAATCCAATGTAAGTCATAGGAAGAAAATTTCACTCTGGGTCACATGCATTTTCCTCACAGAATCACAAAAAAAAAATTCCAAAGAGGTGGACTCATGACTGGAGAGCAACTATGAGAAACTTAAAAGTGGCCATTGGGATTGATTATAGGAGAGATGCCACTGAGCAAGAAAGAGTGCAGAGGGGATTTACAAGAATGTTGCACAGACTCGAGGAACCGAGTTAGGAGAGAGATTGAGCAAGTTGGAACTTATTTCAGCAGAGAGTAGGAGAGTGAGGATGATCTGATAGAGGTATATAAAAGCAGGAGGAATGTAGATAAGGTCAATGTGCACAGTCTATTCCCCGAGGTTGGGAAAATAAGAACTCGAGGGCATAGATTTAAGTTGAGATTGGAGAGATTTAATAGGAACCTGAGGGACAACATTTTCACCCAGAGGGTGTTCAATATAAGGAATGAGATGCCAAAGGAAGTGGTTGACAACATCTGAAAGGTACTTGGACAGATGCATAGATCAGAAAGGTTTAGAGGGATTATAGGCCAACTACAGCCAAATGGGACTAGATGGGAATCTTAGCTGGCATGGATCATTTAGGAAAAAGGATCTATTCCCATGCTGCATGGCTACAAGAACTGAATTCTATTATTATTATTATGTCTCTAACTTTATGGTGGTAGGATAATTATTGTTGAAGTAGTTGAGGACACTGCTCTGAAGAACTTCTGCAATGATATTGTTGGGGCTGAGATGATTAGCCTCCATCAACAACAGCCATTGTGTTAGCTGTTGCTCTAGCTTTCAGAGGTTGTCACCCCTTTTACTGGGCCATTATTGAAGATGAAGATATTCCTGAAACATGCTACTCTTATTAACTGTTTAACTTTTGCTGCCATTTAAAATAGAATATTGCAGGTAGAAGAACTTTAATCTGATCTTGTAATTGTGGGATCCATATCGTGTTGTTTCCACTGTGCATCATATATGTGATAACGTGCTGTAGATTTACCAGGTTAAGATCTTACCTAAGTAAGTGCTTAGAGGCTATTTATAAAGTTGACATTAAAGATCATCAGCAGACATAAATAGAAACAGCCAGTGTAATGCCTCTTAGTAGCATAGAATTTACAGAAGTGTTTTACTTTGAATTTGATTTCATTTTAAAAAAAATAGAAAATAGTACTTGTCAAAAAAAATATTTAAAACTGACTTAAATGTCACCATCCAGGGAAAGAAGAAAGTGACTCCTGAAAGCAAATATCAATAGATACCTTTGGATGGTTTCCCACTTGATGGACTGAAGGGATCTTCCCTTGCCAGTAAGGTAGATACATGCTCAGGACTTTAGTTCAGACTTTTCAGTAATTCAATCTGAACGATTCATTCTGAGAGCACTAGAATATAAAAACAAAGATGTAATGCTGAGGCTTTAGAAGGTATTGGTCACACTGCACTTGGAGTATTGTGAGAAGTTTTGGACACTTCAGCTAAGAAAAGATGAGCTGGCATTGGAGAGGGTCCAGAGGAGGTTCACAAAAATGATTTAATGTTTGTAGAGTGCTTGATGGCTCTGGGCCTACACTCGCTAGAACTTAGAAGAGAGGATCTCATTGAAACCTCTCAAATATTGAAAGACCTAGATGGAGTGGACATGGAGAGGATGTTTCCTATACAGAGGGAGTCTAGGATCAGAGGGCACAGCTACAGAATAGGACATCCCTTCAAAAAGGAGATGAGGAGAAATATCTTTAGCCAGAGAATAGTGAATGTGTGGAATTCATTGCCACATACGGCTGTGGAGGCCAAGTCAATGGATATATTAGGTTCTTGTTACTAAGTGTATCAAAGGTTATGTGAAGAGGCAAGAGAATGGTGTTGTAGGGGTTAATAAATCATCCACGATAGAATGGTGGGTGGAGCAGACTTGATGGGCCGAGTGGCCTAATTCAGCTTCTATGTCTTATGGTTTAACAATATTTTACTGCTATTAGTACTTCTAATTTCTGCTGCAAACTTTATAATACTACCAACTGTTTCTTCTATATTTGTACAGTATTTGTGCGTCATAACATTTGCTGCTTTAAAAATGAATCAGCAGCTGGCTTGAAAATTAAAAAATCTCCTTTGCATAGAACTTGGTTAAGCATTCCTAATGTTGTGCTCTTTTGACTTCAGTAAATATTGTAAAATGAGCAATATTGATTCTATCACCCTTTTACCCTCTTAACTTTCATTACTAATGATTGCAATGCAAACAAAGGTCAAGAGAGTTGGCTTGAACTGATATTGTCAATTTTACATTAATATCCAATGTCAATCTGACACCCAGAATTTTGCAATACGGAATTATGGTGACATTCATTTTAATTCATAGATTTAAAAAAGTTTACTGGGGGAGAAATGGTTAGTAATCAAGCATAGTAATAAAAGCGAGCCCTCTGGGTAAACCAGTCATGACAGCTAATAGTGGATGCCATGGATAAGCTGGCAACCTTGAGATCTGTGAGTGATGTCAGCCATTTCTCTTGTCTTAGTAATGAGTGTAAATGTTTCTGGGAATAAATAATGATTGAAGTCCTTGGACAGGACAAAGAACAAACTACTGTACTCTAAAAGGAGGATGGTAATGCTGTTATTTAGAATAGTGCTACAAACTACAGGCAAGGTCTCTAATGAACTCATTACAAGATTGTTAAAGACCATAAGACGTAGGTGCAGAATTGGACCATTCAGCCCATCGAGTCTGCTCCGCCACTCAGTCACACCTGATCATGGATTACACTCAACTCCACACACCTGCCTTCATGCCATATCCTTTGATGCCCTGACCGATCAGGAAACTATCAACTTCTGCCTTAAACATATCCATGGACTTGGCCTCCACCACGGTCTGTGGCATAGAATTCCACAGATTCACTACTCCCCGGCTAAAAAAAACCCTCCTTACCTCTGTTCTAAAAGTTTGCTCCTCAATTTTGAGGCTGTGTCACCTAGTTGTGGATACCCCCACCACAGGAAACATCCTCTCCACATCCACCACCTATCTAGTCCTTGCAAAATTTGGTAGATTTATATATTAACCTCTTAATTTCCAGAATCATCCTCGTGAACCTCCTCTGGATTCTCTCCAATGACAACACGTTCTTTCTGAGATATGGAGCCCAAAACTGTTGACAATACTCGAAATGTGGCCTGACTGGTGTCTTATAAAAGCTAGCAATATCTTCATGCTTTCATGTTCTATTCCTCTTGAAATAAATGCCAACATTGTATTTGCCTTGTTTACCACAGACTTAACCTGCAAATTAACCTTCTAGGAGTCTTGCACGGGGACTCCAAAGTCCATCTGCACCCCTGATGTTTGAACTGCTCCCCATTTAGATAATAGCGCACACTATTGTTCACTTTACCAAAATGCATTGTCGTACATTTCCCAACACTGTATTCCATCTTTCACTTTTTTACCCATTCTTCCAATTTGTTGAAGTCTTGCTGCAATCCCATAGTTTCCTCATACCTCCCGCTTATCTTCATATCATCCGCAAACTTTGGCACAGAGCCATTAATTCCATTATCCAAATCATTGACAAACAATGTGAAAAGTAGTGGTCCCAATAGACACCTAACAAACACCACAATTCACTGGCAGCCAAACAGAAAAGGCCTCTTTTATACCCATTTGCTGCCTCTTGCCTGTCAGCTATTCCTCTATCCATGCCAGTATCTTTTTTGTAATGACATAGGATTTTATCTTGTTAAGCAGCCTCATGTGAGGCACTTTTTCAACTACCTTCTGAAAATCCAAGTAAATGACATCCACTGCCTCTCCTTTAACTACACCACATGTTACTTCCTTGAAGAACTCTATCAGATTTGTCAAGCAAGATTTCCCTTCACAGAAACCATGCTGATTTCGACTTTTTTTATCATTAGTCTCCAAGTACCCCGAAACCTCATCCTTAATTATAGACTCCAACACATTCCCAACCATTGAGGTTAGGCTAACTGGCACAAAATTGCATTTCTTTTGCCTTCCTCCCTTCTTAAAGAGTGGAGTGACATTTGCAATCTTCTAGTCCTCAGGACCATGCCAGAATCAAGTGATTCTTCAAAGATCATGACCAATGCACCCATTATCTCTTCAGAAACCTCCCTCAGGATTCTGAATGTAGTCCATCTGGTCCAGGTGACATATCCACCTTAAGACCTTTGAGTTTGCCTAGCATTTATTCTTTGTAATAGCAATGACACTCACTCCTGCGTCCTGACACTCACACACCTCTGTCACACTGCCAGTGTCTTCCACTGTGAGGAAAGATGCAAAGTACCCATTAATTTCATCTGCCATTTCTTTGCCTCCTATTACTACCTCACCAGTATCATCTTCCAGTGGTCCAATATCAACTCTCAGCTCCCCTTTACTCTTCATATAACTGGAAAAAACTATTTGCATCCTGCTTGGTATTATTGGCTAATTTGCTCTCATATTTCATCTTTTCCTTTCTTATAGCTTTTTTAGTTGCCTTTTGATGGATTTTAAAAGCTTCCCAATTATCCAACTTCCCATTCACTTTTGCTACCTCCCTTTGGTTTGCCCTTGGTCAGCCATGGTTGCCTACCACTGCCATTTGAGAACAACTTCTTCTGTGGGACATATCTATCCTGTGCCTTGTGAACTATTCCCAGAAGCTTCATCCATCTCTGCTCTGTTATCATCTGCCATTATCCTCCTCCAATCCACCAGGTTGGAAGTCTCCTGGAAATCTTACAATTGACACCCAGAACAGAACACTGGCTCTGTAAACATAGTCCCTATTGTCTCTGGAGTTAACAAAATAAAGGAATAAACTTACCTTACCTCCACCTGCTCTCACTGAAGCTCTGTTGTGCCAAAGATATATATTAATCTAGCACCTTCAAAGATTTTGAGTTACAAGTTTGGCACATGCAACTAAGGATGAACGGAAACCATTGGTTAAGAACAGTTAAATATTCCAGCTATACTGGTGTAAATTTTAGACCTTTTTAGATATGGTAATAGAAAAGATGTCTGGCATGCAGTCTAGAAAATGAAAGCATTCAAGCAAATCTTTTTGACATGCTGGACCTAATGTTCTAAGGTGTACATAGAACAGCCACCAGTATGGAGATGACACTATAAAACAAAATTGTTTCACACAGTTCACATTTCTGTGATTGCCTCTGGAAACAAGGTCATGGAGATACAATAATAATGTGTCCTTCATGGATCCAATTAGTTCAATTGGATATCTGTAAGTCATGTGACTGCCATAGGTGGTTAGGGTGCAGTTCAAATAAGTGTGAAAGGTGAGGGGTTTGTAAAGGATGTATGGGAGCCTCACAGCTTCAAAAATACTTCTCAAGTAAGTCTCCGACAGTAGGTTGTACTGCAATGGCAAAGACAGTAGTTTCTGTTTGTCTTGGATGCAGGGTGGCAAAGATGTGGAACAATCCCAAAGAGGTGCCATAAGTATTCTGGCATTGGTTGATGAAGAAGTGGAAGAGGGTATAGTGAACGAGTTTATTATACATCTGAAGTGGAGGATAGTGGCAGTGCCTTCAGAACCACTTTATTCATATGGAATACCATGGCAGGTATGTATTTTGATTCTGCCACTTGGTAGCATGCTGGTGGCCAGGAAATGTTTCTGAAATTCTTCAAACATTTTCTAGTGAAATGAGCCAAGACAGTGCCAAGCACCTACTGGGGAGATACTTCCAGTGTCATGAATAAAATGAACAGCCGGACTGATTGAGTTCAGATTCCTATCACACTGAATATAAGTGGGAGCAGCTCAGGAGTGCCAGGATGTGGACACATGACAGTGAAGAGGGTCAAAACCATAGACAAGAATATGAATAGAAAACAAGCTGATAGAAACCATACAACAGAGTCGACGCAGTTTATAACCAACAATGCAACCTGAAATTCAGGTGGTGCTGGGAACAACACTGGGGACTCAGAAGCAGGATGAAGTCAGCTGTGAAAGAAGCTGATGATGAAGGCTGAAGAAAGCAAGAGCTGGATACTGAAAACACAACGGCAAGAAAGGGAACATCATTACGATTCTCATTATTGGTAGTGAAGACATTCATTGCAAGGAGTGAAAACAAAAAAAAAAGCATGGATTTGTTATTAGAAGTAGTTGGGTTGTGAGACAACATAAAAGATGGGAGCAAGAAGCCAGGGAGTAATGAAGCGCCATTTCATGAAAAGACATCATTTCTAATATTCCTTCCTAAAGAGTCAGTAAAATCATTTCCAACAGTCACAGAATATAAAACTGGTGGAACAACATCCAATCTGCTGTAGGAATTTAGTGGCTCAAACAGCATCTGTAGGTGGAAAGGAATTGTCAATGTTTTGCATCAGAACCCAGCATCAGGACTTGGATGCTCCAGATTCCAGCATCTGCAGTCTAAATTGGTAAATTAATATCGCCTATACTGAGCCAGGTTTGTATTCTGTCCACAAAGATCATTTCAAAACATAAGATTTTTTGTGGTAGTACAAAGTTCAAAGCAAACTTATTATCAAAGTACATGAATGTCATCATATACACCCTGAGATTCATTTTCTTGCGGACATACTCAATAAATCCAATCTCCATAATAGAATCAAAGAAGGACCACACCAACAGGGTGGACAACCAGTGTGTGAAAGACAACAAGCTATGTAAATACAAAAAGAAAGAAATAACAATAAATAAATAAGCAATAAATACCAAGAACATGAGATGAAAAGTCCTTGAAAGGTTATGGTAGGGCAAATGGTGTTGAATGAAGTTATACCCTCTGATTCATAACTGTTCCTGAGCCTGGTGGTGTGAGTGCTGAGGCTCCTGTACTTTCTTCTTGATGGCAACAGCAAGGACAGAGCATGACCCAGATGGTGGAGGTCCCTGATGATAGATGCTGATTTCCTGCATAGATGTGGTCAGTGGTGGAGAGGTCTTTACCTATGATGGACTAGGCCATGTCCATTACTTTTTGTAGGATTTTCCATACAAGGGCATTGGTGCTTCCAATGCAGTAGAACAGAGTGATCTAGGAATAATGGTGCATAGTTCCCTGAAGGTGGGATCTCATGTGGATAGGGTGGTGAAGAAAGCTTTTGGTATGTTGGCCTTTATAAATCAGAGCATTGAGTATAGGATTTGGGATGTAATGTTAAAATTGTACAAGGCATTGGTAGGGCCTAATTTGGAGTATTGTGTACAGTTCTGATCACCAAATTCTCAGAAAGATGTCAACAAAATAGAGAGTGTACAGAGAAGATTTACTAGAATGTTACCTAGGTTTCAGCACTTAAGTTACAGGGAAAGATTGAACAAGTTAGGTCTTTATTCTTTGGAGCATAGAAGGTTGAGGGGGGACTTGATAGAGGTATTTAAAATTATGAGGGGGATAGACAGAGTTGACATGGATAGGCTTTTTCCATTGAGAGTAGGAGAGATTCAAACAAGAGGACGTGAGTTGAGAGTTAGGGGGCAAAAGTTTAAGGGTAACACAAGGGGGAATTTCTTTACTCAAAGAGTGGTAGCTGTGTGGAACGAGCTCCCAGTAGAAGTGGTAGAGGCAGGTTCGGTATTGTTATTTAAAGTAAAATTGGATAGGTATATGGACAGGAAAGGAATGGAGGGTTATGGCCTGAGTGCAGATCAGTGGGACTAGGTGAGAGTAAGCGTTCGGCACGGACTAGGAGGGCTGAGATGGCCTTTTTCCGTGCTGTAATTGTTACATGGTTATATATATATACCAGGCTGAGATGTAGCCAGTCAATATGCTCTTCACCATACATCTATTGAAGTCTATCAAAGTTTTAGGTGTCATGCAAAATCTTTGCAAACTTATAAAGAAGTCAATGCACAATACCAGAGAGGCAATAACAGAACACAAAATATACTGTTACAATTACAGATAAAGTGTAGTGCAAGCAAATAACAAGATGCAAGGCTATGATGAGGTAGATTGTGAGATGATGAGTTCATCATATCCCACACGAGGACAAGATCTTATTACAGTGGGATAGAAGCTGTTCTTAAGAACATAAGAAATAGGAGCAAGAGTAGGCCATCTGGCCCATTGAGCCTACTCCGCCATTGAATAAAATCATGGCTGAGCAGGCCATGGACTCATCTCCACCTACCTGCCTTTACCCCATAACCCTTAACTCCCCTACTATGCAAAAATCTATCCAAATTCTTGAGTGTGGTGGTACGTGTTTTCAGGATTTTGAATCCTCTGCATAATTGGAGATGGGAGAACAGACAATGTCCATGGTGGGAAGAATCCTTGAATATATTGGAGAAATTTGGCCTGTTCCCTAAAACCCTCACTAATTTTTATAGGTGCACTGTAGAAAGCATTCTTCTAGGGTGCATCACAATCTGTTATGGAAGTTGTCCTGTCCAAGACCAGAAGAAGCTGCAGAAGATCGTGAACCTAGCCCAGCACATCACACAAACCAATCTTCCATCCTTGGACTCACTTTACACCACACACTGTCGGAGCAGTGCTGCCAGGATAATCAAGGATAAGTCCCACCCAGCCAACATACTTTTTGTCCCACTTCCCTCCGGGAGAAGGTTCAGGAGCATGAAGATACATACGGCCAGATTTGGGAACAGCTTCTTTCCAACTGTGATAAGACTGCTGAACAGATCCAGACCAGGATCTGAGCTGTACCTTCCAAATATCTGGACCTTACTTGCACTACCGTACTTTCCCTTTTCTATTTTATAATTATGATTTATAATTTAAATTTTTATTCTAGTTACTTTGATTTGTACTTCAGGGAGTGCGAAGCACAGAAACAAATATCACTGTGATGATTGTACACTCTAGTATCAATTGTTTGGTGACAATAAAGTATTTGTATTTGTATTTGCTGCTTAACTAAGGCAGTGAGAAATGTGGATAGAGTCTATGCAGGAGAGGTTGGTTTTCATGATGCGCTCAGTTGTATCTACAAATCTCTTTTTCAATTATGGTTGAAATTCTGCCACACCAGGCTGTGATGCATCTGGATAAGATACTTTATGTCGTGCACCTATAAATATTGGTGAGGGAAATGCTGAACTTCTTTAGCCTCCTGAGGAAGTAGAGATGTTGGTGCTGTTATCTGGCCTTGGCAGCCGTGTTATTGTACCAGGACAGGCAATTGGTGATGTTTACTTCTAGAAATGAAGTTCTTGTGTCTTTCTAAAACTGTTGGGACTTACATATTGAGTTTCTTCCCCTTTTGTGCCCCTGCCTCTCCATTACTATGATAATTTTCCTAACATTCTGGCCAGTCATCTGTTTCAGAAGGAGAGAGCGTTATGGAATTCCCTCAGGTCTGATTGCCCTTCAGTCAGAATCAGGTTTAACCACTGGAATATATTGTGGAAGTTGTTGTTTTGTGGCAGCAGTACAGTGCAAAACATAATAATTTTTAAAAGTATGCATTGCTGTAAGCATAGATTTTAAAATTAATTAAATAAGTGGTGCAAAAAGAGCAAAAAATAGTGTGGTCGTTTTCATGGGATCATTGTCTGTTCAGAAATCTGATGGCAGAGGGGAAGAAACTGTTCCTGAAATGATCAGGCTCCTGTACTTCCTCCTTGATGGTAGAAATGAGAAGAGGGCATGTCCTAGATGACAGGGGTCATTAAATGATGGATGCCACCCTTTTGAAACTTCACCTTTTGAAGGTGTCCTGGATGCTGGCAAGGCTAGTGACCAATATGGAGCTGGATGAATTTACAACGTTCTGCATCTTTTTCCAATCCTATGCAATGGCCTCCCCTTACCAGATGGCGAGGCAACCAGTTAGAATGCTCTCCACAGTGCTCCTGCAGAGTCTTTTATCAAGTCTCCTCAACTCCTGATGAAATATAACCTCTGCTGTGCCTTCTTTGCATCTGACCCAGGATAGATCTTCAGAGATGTTGACACCCAGGAACTCGAAACTGCTCACCCATTACTTGGCTGATTCATAGATGACGAGTGGTGTGTGTTCCCTCGACTTCCTTCCCCTTCCTGAAGTCCACAATCAATTCTGTGGTTGTTGAGAGCAAGTTTGCTGTTGCGACATGAATCAGCCAGCTGAGTGATATTGCTCCTGTACAATGTGAAGTGAGAAAACTAAAGGAATTAATTTATGTGCTTGTGTTTTTCCTTTCAAAATTCTGAAACAACGTAATTTGCCCTTTAGAAAGTAAAATTGTTTCAGCTCAAAGTAAATTGTTTATGTTTGGAAAGGGAGTGTTGTTCCAGACAACTTCGTCATGTAATGTAAGAAAATCAGTCACATGGAAAAATCTTTAGATAAGAGAATAATAGAGACCTGTGAAATAAATACTTAATTAAGGGTCCTTCACCTGCAAGTTAACTGGATTTAAGAGGAGACCAATTTTTCTTCTTATTCACAAAATAGTTCAATCAGACTTTTAATTTTACAAATAATTACCATTATTTTAAATCAACACCTCCATGTGAATAGCAGCACAAATTAAATGACAGTGATTGTGATCACTTTTCATCATATTAAGATAGTAGAGGAAAATTAATAAGCAGTAAAAAGCTGAAAGTGGAAGACAGGTACAGGGATCTTCTGGGGGGTTCTGGTATTAACATGGAGATATCAATGTAAAAGAGTCTGTGCACATGCAAATAGCAAATACATGCTACATAAATTATAGGCTGGACATTTAATATATTTATCCAAAATTTATACAGACTTTGCAAATATTTGAAAGCTCACTAAACCCTGGACTAATGAGAAGAAAAAACAGTATTTTTTTTCTATTACCTACTTTGTTTGTGCCTCAAGATCGTTTTACAAATCATGAAGTGGTGGAAAAGATTGTATTTTTAATTGTGTGGGATTTCCAACCCCATCTCTTTAGTGGCTAAAAAAAAAGTCAAAGAGAAATTTAACTAGAATCTGTCATCACGTTACCTTGGGTAATCTTTTTGAGGGTAGCATTGACAAAGGCCTGGGACCAAGATGTATAACTGCTGTTTAAAGAATATTAAGGAAAAACAGGACCACGAGCACAAGAGATTCTGCAGATGCCGGAAATATTGAGTAACACATAAAAAATGTTGGAGAAACACAGCACAGCATGTAGCAACTATGGAGCAGAATAAACAGTCAATGCTTTGGGCTGAGACCCTTCATGAGGATATCAAACAGGAACAGGAGTGGACCATTTGGCCCCTCAAGTCTAACCCACTATTCAGTAAGACAATAACCGATCTGCACGTGATAAGTCTCCACTTCTGTGTCAATTCTCCACAAACTCAATTCCTTTTCAAAAATTTACTTCCTCTTTAAATATCCATAATATTTATGTATTATGGATATTTAATTGATTACAGTGGATGCTGTAACTGGGAATTCTCTTCCACAACTCTCTGTGGTAGAGAATTCCAGAGATACACCATGCACTGTAAGAAGTTGAAACTCTCCTCAGTTTCAAATGTCACTTCCTTCATCTCTTTACTCTGTCCCCTCATTTGAGATTCTCTCACTAAAGGAAACATCTTATTATCTACCCAGTCATTTTCACTCAGAATCTTAAATGCTTCAATAAGTTCACACTCTCATTCTTCTAAACTTCAAAGAATTTTTTTTTTTAGCTGCTCATAAAGGGACAACTTTCTCATTCCAGAAATTAGCCTAAGTTAAATCTTTTGGACAGCCTTCAGTGCTAGTATACACTTTATTAAATAAGGGGATGAAAATTATGCAATGTATTCCAGCTGTGGCCTCAGCCGTGTACCATGCAAACACAACAGTGCAGTCCCACAATAACAGCTTTCCCAACAACCTGGTGCACCTGCTTGCTAGTTTGATTCAAGCTCAGGAAAATTTGTTTAAATCAGATATATCATTCAGGCAATTTGGAAAAGAAATCTGCCAAAGTAGTCTCCACAACCAAAGAGAAAGAATTTATTTAATCATTTATGCTTCATACAAGAATTTTAAAGATATGAAAGCCCATATCAGTACTATTTGAAATAAAGTATGGAATACTAAATTAATATATTCAGTCAGTTAATTAATTTGAAAGGCTGTTGCACTTATTGTAATAATGCTGTTGGTGCAGTAATGGGTTTCCTACACCAAATTATTTCATTCATTTATGTGTCATTTTAGAACAAGGTTTGCAATCACCTAAATTCAGCAGAATTTGACGTTAATGAATTTTGTGTCACCTTTTTATACACAGTACCGAATTATTTTAGCAACTCATTTCCATGTCATCTTAATTCTAAAATGAACTAAGTTATCGCTGCAAGTGGATTGTAAAATGTACATTGCCTCAGACATAGCTACTGTTGTATGACTGAATTATCATGGGCATTTGGAGCATTCAAGGCAAATGCTAATGTAACATTAAATAAATTTTATAAAAGCAGCAGCAACATCGTAACTTAAAGTTGATTTCAATGGGGTTGTGTTACTGAGCTAATGCAGTCAGCAAGTGATTCCTTAATGGATGGTGACTAAGTTCTGAAATCTTTTCAACTTTACACATAGTTAAAGACTCTGGAAAAAAGAGTAAAACTATATCATTATCACCGATGTAGCATTCATATTATGAACATTCTTTTAATAATAGTTAAAATGTTGTTTTCACTTTGCCTTCTTCAGTACACAAGGTGAGAAATTTAACCTTGTTGATGAGGCAAAATAGATGTCAGAGGGTTGACCACTTAATGCAAAACAAAGCAAAAAGATATATAAAAGGTAAAGACTATATAGCAACCCTGCTGAGGTTTTCTGATACTGACTGAACTTTTATTAGTTCTAAGAAGCTTGGTACTGAGAATTGAGTGCAATAAATTTTTCAGCCATGTCAACACTAAGAGATGAAGGCAGCATTTCTGTTAATCTAGAGAACCAGCAAAAGCTGGCAAAGAGTCAGAAATGAAAAGTATCGTAAATGTCCAGCAGATCAAGCAGCACTTCTGGAGAAAGAAATGTAGCTAATGTTTCAGGCTGATGATCTTTCATCAGAATACCAAGACCAGAAGAAACCAGAAAATCTGACAACCACAACTCCTCTGACTCTAACTGGCCAAGTTAATGTAAAAGCAGACATTTCTGTGGATTTGTCAATTAAACTGCAAGTGCATCCAAGGTTCTTTCCCTTTTATTGTAGAAAATAAACAATCTCTGAAAGCCTGAAGGGACAAAAGTTGGTATGAAGTCAATGATGTGTTTCCAGAAGGATGGGAGGCATAGGACCCTAAAAATATTTTTTTAATTAATAAGTGATGCAATTCAGTTAATTGCATGCCAATTATTTTTTTTATTATTGGCAAATCCATATTCAAGTTTGCTGATGACACCACTGTTTTGGGCTGTATCAAAGGTGATGATGAATCAGCATACAGGAGGGAGATTGAATATTTGGCTGAGTGGTGTCATAACAACAAACTTTAATTCAGTATCAATAAAATCAAGGAACTGATTATAGACTTCAGGAGACGGAAACGAGGGGTCCATGAGCCAGTAATCATTGGAGGATCAGAGGTAGAGAGGGTCAGTAACTTTAAATTCTAGGTTGTCACTATCTCAGAAGACCTGCCCTGGACCCATCAGATAAATACAATTCGGACATAGTCTGCATCACTGTTTGGTATGGAGGGGCTACTGCCCAGGACTGAAAGAAGCTGCAGAAGGTTATAAATCTAGTCAGCTCCATCTTGGGCACTAGCCTACAAAGTACCCAGGACATCTTTAGGAACCGGTGTCTCAGAAAGGCAGCGTCCATTATTAAGGACCTCCAGCACCCAAGGCATGCCCTTTTCTCACTGTTACCATCAGGTAGGAGGTACAGAAGCCTGAAGACACACACTCAGCAATTCAGGAACAGCTTCTTCCCCTCTGCTATTCGATTCCTAAATGGACTTTGAAGCTTTGGACACTACCTCACTTTCTTAATATACAGTATTTCTGTTTTTGCACATTTTAATAATCTATTCAATATATGTAATTGATTATTATGTTTTATTTTATTTATTATTAGTTTTTTCTCACTCTCTCTGCTAGATTATGTATTGCATTGAACTGCTGCTGATAAGTTAACAAATTTTACGTCACATGCCAGTGATAATAAACCAAATTCTGATAATTGCAAAGAAAGCACTACAGCTCCTCTACTTCCTCAGGAGTCTGCAGAGATTTAGCCTGTCTTCAAATATCCTGGTAAATTTCTATAGATGTGTGGAACAAAGTGTGCTGAATACCTGTATTATGGCCTAGTATGGGAACACCAATGCCTTTGAATGGAAATTCCTCTAAACTGTACTGGATTCGGCCCAGTACATCATGGGTAAAACCCTCCAACTATTGAACACATCTACATGAAACCTTATTGTAGAAAAGCATCATTCATTATCAAAGACCCTCACCACCCAGGCCATGCTCTATTCTCACTGCTGCCATCAGGTAGAATGCACAAGTGCCTCAGGACTCACACCACCCAGTTCAAGAATAGTTACTGCTTGCATTTGCACAGTTTGTGTTCATTGAAACAACACACACAGAATGCTGGTGGAAAGCAGCAGGCCAGGCAGCATCTATAGGAAGAAGCACTGCCGACACTTCGGGCCAAGACTCTTCGTCAGGACTCGACGAAGGGTCTCGGCCCGAAATGTCGACTGGGCTTCTTCCTATAGATGCTGCCTGGCCTGCTGCGTTCCACCAGCATTTTGTGTGTTGCTTGAATTTCCAGCATCTGCAGATTTTCTCGTGTTTGTGTTCATTGATCATGTTTACAGTTACTGTTCTATAAATTTGCTAAGTACGCCCACAGAAAAAGAATCTCAGGGTTGTACGTGGTGACATATATGTAATTTGATAATAAATTTTTATTTTGAACTTTGAATTTTTAAAATGAAATTATTAATAATTAACCCAAATAGTATTGATGCCAGAGAACTTCTACAACATCTCTTCACATTCAGTTTTTACCTGCACATACTGTTTACAAAACCCACATTTCCCAACTTTTTATTCATTAAAGCTAAAATCATATCAACATTAATTCCAGATGTACTTTTGGCCATAAAATGGCACGTGGTGTTTCTCACTAGAGAAGAGTTATAGTTAAAGTTCACTCTCTATACTTGGAGAACGGCTGTTGCACCAATTCATTGCAAATGGAAGCAATCTGTTTCTATTGGGAGGCTGGGAATTCATTCACAGACAACATAAAGCTGCTCACTCATGTGGTAAGCCTTTAGAGTAAAGCTGCCTCATTCTGCTACATGAGAAAAGTTTGAAAATGCTTCAGTTCCCAGCAGGACAGAGCTATTGAGGGGTTGGAGGAAGTCAGTTAGGCAAAATAAACTTGAAACTTTAACAGAATAGAAATTGAAATAATTACAGTTACAGTTTGTTCTCCTTGTTCTACTTTCTCTTCCGTTATCAAAACTATTATATTGCTGGCTTGGGAAATGTAGTGTAACGCTACCTGTCTGCCTTCCCTGAATGAATGCCAGCACATTTGGGATTCCCATGCAGACACATGTGAGACTGGAAGGCGGCAACTACACAGTTGCAGGAACTTCTGACCTCATTCCAGTGGTTGTACCTTCATGGAATTCAGGATACAGTGCAAGGTTCCAATGGTTCCATATCACTTACATGGCATCAGATTGGAGTGATGCAGGAACAGCTTTGTCTTTCATTTGCAAAAGACAGCAGGCAGGAGATTGGATAGTCTTGGCAAGTTTATGTTTCTGACTAACTTTGTTAATAGCATAAGGTTTTCAACTGCTACAAATTTCAGCAATGCCTTGGCAATACTTGGTTGGGCAGGAGACAAATTATAGGCTGTCAAGTATTTGCAGTGTTGCTCTGAGTGGGATTTGCCCTGGACCCAATTCCAGATGTCAGGATTTTGGAGCAGAAGGCCGTACTGTGGTGCATTGAGGAAGGAACTGCCACTGAGCACATCAGAGATATGTGGACAGTAATGCTCATCACCATCCACATATACTGGCCCATGGTAACATGTTTCCCCTCTTCAGTTTACTTTCCTTCTTATTCAGCTTGTAGTCAATGCATTCTCTACACAGTCAGTTATGATTGTGAAGAGTGAATGGGCAAGTATGGACGTGAGGGTATTTTTCTATGTCATACAATACAGAAATGTGCCCTTCACCCTTCAAAAATCTTAGTTAAAATACATTGCACCACCCAGCTGCTGAATTCCCTGCCACCAACCAGGTCTCATCACATTACCATTATGCTGTTATGTTTTTAACTTGTATTGTATATGCACCTTCTTATTTGTTAATTTATTTTTGGTAATATTACTTTATGTGTTATGTGTGTATTATATGTACTATGGAGTGCACCTTGATCTGGAAGATCATTGTCTCTTTTGAATAATAATTAACTTGAACTTGAAATCTACTAAAAATATCATACTTACAATAACTTCAGCCACTTCTCTTTACACATCAAACTCCAAATCATATATGAGTAATCCAAGCCTTTAGTATACTTTCTCTGACAAGTTACAGTGCAAATCAAAATCAAAACTGCAAATGCTCAACCTCTGAAAAACAAAACAGAAAATGCAAAAAGCACTCCAATTTTCTCCAATTGATTCTATTAACCTATTGTTAGTCTGATCTCTGCAACTTATCCTCGTGACAATTCAGATTCTGCCTTTGTACTATCCACCCATCCTCCATCTTCGCTACAATTTTAAACTAAATGAAGACTTTCTTTTTAAGACCATAAGATACAGGAACAGAAGTAGGCCATTTGGTCCATCAAGCCTGCTCCGCCATTCAGTCATGGACTGATCCAATTCTTCCAGTCATCCCCACTCCCCTGCCTTCAGTTCTGATGAAAGGTCTTTAATCTGAAAGAAATAAAGACAGAGAGAGACAGAAAAACAGAGAGACAGGATTGAATAGGAAGAAAGAGAGAGATAAAGAAGAGAGAGAAAGATTAAGAGAAAGAATAGCGACACAAAGACATAATGAACCTCGTAGAAATATTTTATTCTTTGCCCACAGTCATATAAATTTAACAAAACACCAAATCTGAAGCTAAAAGTTTTGCAGAAGGAATTGAAGTAAATTACTCCATTAGTGGGCAAAAACAAGACAAAAACCTGAAAATTGCTGTCTTTTCTGTTGAAACAAGGATAAACTTTGAACTTATAGTTGTTAGTGTTACAGCCACCTGCCACTACATGGGCTGGCTGGAACAAGCACTGCTCTCAGAATAGCTGCAAAAAAATCACAGCATGTAGCTACAGGTATGTTCAAAAACCATTATCAGACAAAGAAGCAATGTTTACGAAAAAAACAATAAGATCAATTTCTTAAGAACACATTCAAATGCTTAAAACATTAGAGTAAATAATTACTTAAAAAAATGTAAATGTAAATTGCTTTATGCCTTTGCTTTTTCCTCACCCTGCTTTATTCCTTTCAAGTGAATTATTTCACTGTTCCTACTCCAGAACTAACCTGGCACGAGTTCACAATATTCCTTGGCATATGTTCTGGGAAAATCAGCAAGTACAAGCTCCTTCCTTGGTAGGGCACAGCTGGTGACTGCCCTGCTAGCAACTCTGAACATTCTACATTCATGCCAGGAGTCTCAGACTTGCTGTGCTGGTGCCTGGGTTTATGGTGACAGTTCACAACACTCACAGGTGTTTCCCACCTGTTTCTTATATTCATTCAGTTCATGGTTCCAATAATGGTCTTTGTCCATTTTGATTAACATTCTGAAAACAATTTCAGACTGTATCAGTTGTAATTTGTAAGAATTAAGAATCAAGAAATTCCTGTTAAAATAAATATAATTATACTACATCAATATAGCACTTTTACAAATGTAAATCAAACTCAGCCAAGCCAACTTTCCAGTGCAATTATCCTCTAAAAGGATTACTAATGCAAACAGGAAGCATTTTAAAAAGCTTGGATTTTATGCAAAAATGCTGTAGTTGTATATAATTCTAATTAGGAAGTACCTCATATAATATCTTTCATTATTGTGGAATGAAAACTCATATTATGAAATGAAATTTATTAATGCAATGCTGCTCAACTAGCAGTGAAGACTGAACATTATTTATGCTGTGTTTAGCAGAGGTCATACTTTCTCCTGAAAGTATCGTAAAGACAATGAATATCATTATGACAATCCATATTTCAAATGCCACAGATTCACAGGTGATATGCATGCCAACCTTCAGGCTACTGCAGCTTAATATTTTAGTTCACTAATAATTTAACAGCCTTGTTTTAATGTGCCTGCATCTTAAGCATATGACTTGAAATAAATCTTACTTCTGTACAGGCAAAGCCATTGATCCATTTTGGTGGATTTCCATTTCTGTAAAAGAACTTAAAATGTCAGCGACCATTATGTTCTCTATGTTCTCAATGGCATGCTACGTCTTGATGGTGGGCCGAGATCATTGCCTGTTAAACCAATCAAGGTGCAGAAGGTTAAGCCCAGCCCGTTCACTTCCTCCAATGGCTGAGGTGTGCCACTTCAAAATAGTGCATGGCCAGATTTTGCATGCACTATCAGTAGTTTTGCAGATGACACCACCACAGTGAGCCTAATTTCAGATAAAGATGACTCAGAGTATAACAGGGAGATAGAGAGCCTCATGACATAATCTTTTCCTCAATGCCAGCAAAACGCAAGAACTAGTAGCTGACTTCAGGAAGGGGGCAACAACATAAGACTTAAGACATAGGAGTATAATTAGGCCTTTTGACCCATCGAGTCTGCTCCACTATTCAATCATGGCTGATTTGTTATCACTCTCAATTTCATTCTCCTGCCTTCTTCCTGTAAACTTTGATGCCCTTACTGATGAGGAACCGAACTACCTCCACTTTAAATATACCCAAAGCCTTGAACTCCACAACTGTCTATGGCAATGAATTCCACATATAAACCACCCATGACTAAAGAAATTCATAGGCATCTCTGTTCTGAAGGGAAGTCCCTCTATTTTGAGACTATTCTCTTTGGTCTTAGACTCCCTCACTGATGGAAACATCTTCTCCACGTTCATTCTATCTAGACATTTCAATATTTGATAAGTTTCAATGAGAGTTTCAATTATCCTTCTAAATTCCAACAAGTACAGGCCCAGAGCCATCACACTCTTCTCATACATTAACACTTTCTCGTGAACCTCCTCTGGACCCTCTCCAATGCCAGCACATCCTTTCTTAGATACGGGGCCTAAAACTGCTCACAATACTCCACGTGTGGTTTGACCATTGCCTTATAAAGCCTCAGCATTACATCCTTGCTTTTGATTTCTTATTTTTCTCACCTAGCTTAATATTACAAAAAGTGATCACAATCAATGCCTTCCTTACCCAATATGCAAGTTAACCTTGAGGGAATACTGCACAAGGACTCCCAGGCCCTTTGTGCCTGTGACTTCTGAATTTTCTCCCAAATGGAAAATAGTCTATGCCTTTATTCCTTCTATCAAAGTGCATGACCATACACTTCCCTACCCCATATTCCATCTGCCACTTCTTTGCCCATTCTCATAACCTTTCCAAGTCCATCTGCAGATTCCTTGCTTCCTCAACACTACCTGCTTCTCCACTTTCATATTGTCCGCAAACTCGACAACAAAGCCATCAATTCTATTGTCCAAAGCATTAACATACAATGTGAAAAAAAGTGATCCCTACATCGACCCCTGCGGAACACTACTTGTCACCACCCGAACACCACAGGGCACATACTCCCATTTACATCAAAAGTGCTAAGGTATAGAGAGTAGAAAGCTTCAAGTTCCCGGAGTGAATATCACAAATAGCCTTTCCTGACCTGGCCACATAGACACCACAGCCAAGAAATCTCGCTAATGCCTCTATGTAGTAAGGCGGCTTGAGAAATTTCACATCCTCACCAACTTTTATTGAGATACTGTAGAAAGCATTCATTCCAGATACATTATAGCTTAACATGGTAACTGATCTGGCTGTGACCACAGGAAACTGAAGAGAGTGGTAGACACAGCTCAACATATCACAAAAACCATCTTCCCCTCTATAGACTCTGCGTACACTTCTCACTGCCTCAGAAAATCAATCAGCATAATCAAACACCCCACCCACCCCAGGCTTTCTCTCTTCTCTCCCTGTAACCAGTTAATACCAGGCTCAAGGACAGCTTCTATCCCACTCTTATTAAATTGCTGAAAGTTCCCTACAATAAAATAGACCCTTGCTCTCACAATCTATCTTAAACATTATCTGCACTGCACTTTCTCTGTAGCTGTAACACTTTATTCTGTACACAGTTATTGCTTTACCTCGTATTACCTCACGCAAAGTTGTAATGATCTGTATGAATTGCATGGTTTCTCAGTAGCTCAGTGCATGGGGCAATAATAACAAATTCAGCAATTTCTGATTATCAGACATTCAAAGAACATTGAAATAAAGAACATTGAAATAAATTTTAAAAATCATTCAATTAAAAATAATAAACTCACTGTAAAGTACAACCAACTAAAGTAAATCGACCATAAATCTAAATAAAGTAAAAACAAATCATTACCACTATCTCCACTTGGATTTTTAAATCGGACTAAAATGAACGTGTCTGTGCTTTGATGTACCAACAACGACTGGTGTACAGCTGAGGTGAAAAGCACAAAGTGCCTCTGATCCCCAAGCTCAAGCATTACTGAACACTCCTATAAACTATTTTGTAACCTGGAGCAGAACAAAAGGTCAGGTGTGTCCACATCTGACCCCCAACCCATCACGTATGAACAAGAGTCTGGAAAATGCTGATGTGGGCACTGCAGTCAGCCAGCAGTGCTCTGTGACAGAACAGCTCATTGGTGGCAGCTTCAGGTCTAATGATCTAGCATGCAGGCACTGCTCCAAATATGATAAATATAATAGCTATCCAAAAATGGATATGATATATAACACTAATCACAACTTTAAGGTGCACAGTTAATCAATTGGTCACTATCTTTTAATTAGTTTTTGCTGTAAGAATAGAAGTTTATAAGATTATCAGAGGCAAACACTGATAACTAGCACCATTTCCCCAGAGTGAAAATGTCTGATATTAGAGGACATGCATTTAAGGTGAGAGGGAATCGGTTCAAAGGAGATGTGGGAGGTAAATCTTTTTTACACAAAGAGTGGGGGTTGTCTGGAAGGCACTGCAAGGGGTAGTATTAGAGTCATATACGACACAAGAAGGTCTCCAGTTGGCACATTAATATGCAGAGAATATGTTGAACATCGCTGCCATTCATGCTATTGGGTATTGCTTTGTAGGAATTAATGTCCTGCAAACCCTGCCAGACGTGCATCCAATGCCGTCTCCAACCTCACTTGGAATTGTTTCTTAGCTCTTGAAATAGCCCTCTGCAGGTCATACTTGGGTAGCTTGTACAGACCTGGGTCATCAGACTTGAACGCCACAGATCTTACCCTCAGCAGAATACAAACTTCCTGGTTCACCCACGGCTTTAGATTTGGGTAGGTACAGTAAGTTGTCATAGGCAGCCACTCATGTTTTAATGAAGTCAGTGATGGCTGTGGCATACTCACTTGGACTCAAAGTTGAATCCCTGAATACAGTCCAGTCCACTGATTCAAAGCAGTCCAATAAGCACTCCTGTCCAAACCTTCTTGGTCCTCACTAGTGGTGCTGCAATCTTCAGTCTCTGCCTATACTCAGGGCATAGAAGTGGTTCAGTGTGTTGGTTCTTCTGGTACTACAAGTAATTTGATGGTAATAATTATTTAGAGACTTCTTCAAGCTGGCCTGGCTAAAATCCTCCAAAATGATTTCAGAAGAACTGAATTTCAAAATATCTACTAGAGGCTGCTGCTGGCTTGGTCTTGCCATCGCTTATCAAGGCTTTATCATGTCCACCCATCCCCACTGTCACATACAGACAGACAGACAGGCTGTATTGATACAGTATTGATATCAATACATACTGTATTGATCCCGAGTGAAATTGGGTTTCTTTACAGCCGCACCACCAAGAATAGTGAAGAAATATAGTAATTTAAAACCATAAATAATTAAATAATAATAAGTTAATCATGCCAAGTGGAAAAATAAGTCCAGGACCAGCCTATTGGCTCAGGGTGTCTGACACTCCGAGGGAGGAGCTATAAAGTTTGATGGCCACAGGTAGGAATGACTTCCTATGACGCTCAGTGTTACATCTCGGTGGAATGAGTCTCTGGCTGAATGTACTCCTGTGCCTAACCAGTACATTATGGAGTGGATGGGAGACATTGTCCATGATGGCATACCTCACTGCCTTAAGCCGTACCCAGTTGTCTGACATTCCCAAAGCCAAGGAATATCATAGTGCATTAGGATGTTTTCTGTTCAACCTGCAAGTGCTTTGCCAAATTCATGTGAAAGTAATTCCACAGAAAACCTTCATTAAGATATTGCCATGATATTTAACGGTTTTGTTTGAGTTCTCGGCAGGAGGGTTGTCCATCCATCAAGATGGTATAAAATTTATCACTCCATGAAGAGCACAGAGTGATAAATAACACAATTACAACCAGTGGTTACTGAATGCAGAAAAATAAACATTCCAGACAAGAAGATGGTTCTACCACTCGGTAATAATGAATGTCTTTAAGTTACCCACAACAGCAAATGATTGCCCAAAACATTAAAGATTAGTATATGCTAAATGAGAACTGTAGCACTGGGCTACAAAAGATAAAGATTAGCTTTATTTGCCACATGCACATCAGAACATTGAAACAGATGGTGAAGTGCATCAATTGCGTCAATGTCTGACTGTACGAGTATGTGCCCACAAGTGTTCATATGCTTCCGACATCAGCATAGCATGCCCACAACTTACTGACCCTGACCCATAATCTTTGGAATGCAGTAGGAAAGCAAAGCACCCGGAGGAAATCCACTCATTCACAGGGAGAATGTACAAACTCCAGGCAGCTGCAGGATTTGAACCCAGATTGCTGGTGCTGTAGCCACTATAAAATACCAAGTAAGGACAAGACCTACAGAGAATCACTGTGCAGTAATTCCCGCTGGGGTGACAAGACGAGTGGGAATATGAAAAACAGTAATTGATAGGGTAATTGGCTGCCGTCTTGAGATAAATGCAATCACGACAGATTTGTTGTCAATACTGTCCATCATCACTTACATGACATGTATGTAAATAATTTAGTAATTGATCCAGTCTTCAATACCAATGATCTGAGATATCCATTAACTGTCCACAAAGGAAACTCCTATTGGCATGATGACGGAGCTGTCACTCATTTGCAGATTCCACATCAAGTGTCTAAAATTACATTAATTTATCAAATGGATTGTAACATTACTTTCAGATCTGCAGTGGAAAAACAGATCAATTTAGCAATGAAGAATACAACACCCAAGAGTACTACCAATAGATTGGGCTCTTTACTGATACTAAAGATTAAAGGTGAACTAACCAATCACCTTCCACTACCCAGCTGGAATTATTTGCCCTGTTGGTATATACTACTGGGATAGATTCCACGTCAGGAGGCCTGGAGGAAATTTCCTGTCTTTGATTGGACAAAGGTCGCCACATAACAGTAAGCACCCTTAAAATAAAAGAGTGAAAACAGAGGTGAAAAAAAAGTCAAATTGTCTGTATTTTAATGAGAGGGCAAGCTGAATGTAGCAGAGTGATTTGAAGAGGGTGGGGAAGGAAGGGTAGTGGATTGTGGACCAAAAGAATACATGGGAGATGCTGTCGGGACAGTCTATTAATATGGTCCATCCAAATTTGTCCTATCTACTGGGGCTGGAACGTTTTCCCTTACTTATGCATTATGAAGTCCCAGTCCCAAACAGTTTGGGAGTTGAGAGGGTGGTCTTAAATAAATCTTAGAACTGTACGTATATGCTTGTTACCTCCTCACAGGGCATGCCAAACTGAGTCACAGAGAAACAGGGCATAGATTCAGGGCCTTTGGCCCAATGAGTCTACACCATCCAGGGTGCCCACCCTGCAATTGTCTATGTTCTGTCTATATCTCAAATCCCGCTTCTCCATGAACCCATCCAAGTGTTTCTTAAATGATATTTTGTATTGGCCTCAACTATTTCCTCTGACAGTTCATTCCATATACTTATCACCTTCTGTGTGAACATTTTAGAATAATGTTGAAAAGATTCCCAAACTTAATCTGATGCCCTTCTCCGAGAAAATGATACATCAGCAAAGCTCATTTTGACAAACTGCTGGAAGGATGACATACCAATTGCCACTAGTTAACTATATGAAGTAAGTTCAAAGTTCACAGTACATTTATTATCTGTCTGTATGCAGTATACAACCCTGAGATCTGTCTTCCCCACAGACAGCCACAGAACCAAAAAAACCATGGAACCTGCTGAGAGTAAAACATCAACACCCCCCTCCCACTTTCAAAAAACAAATCACACAAAAGGCAATAAGATATAATGAGCGAAAACACAGTATATAAAACACAAAATTGAGTGGGTGAGAGAGACTGTCACAAGCAGACACATTCCTCCGGCAGCAGCGAGTGAGAGGCTGGTAAATAGTGCTGAACACTCACTTGCCTTGACATTCTCAAACCTCCTCGACACTTTAATTAGCAAGATCAACGAGAAAAGGAGTCTATCAAGGGCTCACGCCCTGTCTCAAAGCTTCTGGGCCACTTATCTCCCAGAACCTTCTCAGGGACAACAAAGCGCCAGATCACTCCATCAGCCCAAAAATACACTATCAAACAGATGATCACAAGCTCCAACAGTACTTGAACCACACGTGAAAGAAAAAGAAGACAGAAAAGAAATGAAAGAAACAGTTTCATGGACCATCTGTCAACTGTAGTACCATTGTACACTGGTGCCATCTTCTTCTGGAACTATACTACAAGTTTTATTATCTAAATAACAGTAATATAATTATATTAATTATAAATTTTAAAATAATTGCTTACAAATCGCATACTTAGTGCACCTAGAGTTTTCTGACATAGAAATATATTTTTGCATATCAAGATATTAGGAAGCCCTTTAAATTAATGTAAACTGATCTCCTCCATTACAAAGCCAACTTCTTCTTTATTTCCTTTGTTTGAGTACATGTGAACTGACCTAGTTTTATCAGATTTGGCTTCACTGCATTCATGACAAAGCTTATTAAAATCAGTATTTTCAACAACAAATATTGAAAGTGAAATATGGTTTAGTTACGATAAAGAAGGTTTGTGTTTTAGAGCAGATTTACTGTACCGAAATAGCAAAAGGTGCTTAAATAAAGAGTTAATAAATTTTGACATCAAGATTCATAAATTGGGTACCACGGGGATCAGCGTTAGGGCTTCAACTGCTTACGGTCTGCTTTAATGGATCAAACAGAGGGATAAAGTATATTGCAGACAGAAACAAGGTAATGTGAAAGCAATGTAGGAGAAGGACACAAAGAGACTGTGAAGAGAAATTGAAAGTTTGAATGGAAGAAATGAGACAGTGCAGAGAAATGTGATGATTTCCTCTAGAAAGGAAATAAAAGATCAAAATATTGTTTGAATGAATAAAGATTATTGAATGCTGTTTTACCAGGGGATGTGGGTGTCTTACTCTGAAAGTTTGGATGCAGGTACAACAAGTAACTAGGAAGAACATGGAATATTAGCCTTTATTTTAATGGCATAGATTACAAAATTCAGATAATCTTGTTGCAACCCACAGGGCTTGGGTGAGACCATAACCAGAGCACTGTGTGTGTTGTTTTGATCTCTTTATTTAAGGAAAGCCAAATTTGCTTTGGAGACAGTTCACAGAAGGTCTACAAAGTTGATTTCTGGGGCAAAGAGGTTTCCTTATGATGTATGACCAAAAAGACAGTGCCAACACTCAATGGAAGCGACAAGAATAAAAGGTTATTGATGTATTGCTGACCTGCTGGCTAACTTTTTTTCTGTTTCAAGTTTTAAGATTCAAGATGGTTTATTGTCATTCATTAGAACTCAAATGTAAAGGAGAACAAAATGATTGTTACCCTGGATCAAATGCAACATAAAAAACACAGTAAGATAAAGAACATAATAAAAATAAACATTAATACATAAGACTAGCTCATAAACATAGACTGATTGTGTGCACATAAAGTAGTGCTAGGTACAGGAGTGTCTGTACATCAGGTGACTTACAGGAAACAATGTCAGCCGGTGGCGTAGTGGCATCCTCACTGAAGTTTGAGGCGAGCAGGCCTGGGTGTGAATCTGGCACACTTCCCCTCTGTGCTGGGTTGAGTGACAACACAGCAACTCGGCCTCGTAAAAAAACAGACAAAAATGCGAAAGAAATGGCAAGGTTGTCGCTCGATAGGCCTCAAGGCACGGGAAGAAACAACAGGAAATGATGAGATAGTGGTGGTGTGTGGCGGGGTAGGTTAATGGGCGGAGGTGTTTATCGGCCTGATGACTTGAGGCAAATAACTGCTTTTGAGTTTGGTTGGGCTGGTGTGCATGCTGTGTAACCTCCTCCCTGATGGGAGAGGGAGGAACAGTCCATGAGAAGGGTGAACGGGATTCTTCATGATAATGCTGGCCTTTTTCTAGCACTTTCCTGTATACAATATATGTCCTTAATGGCAGGTAGGCTGTTGCCAGTAAACTGTTGGGCCATTTTAACTACCCATTGTAGAGGCCTCCTGTCTGCCATCGTGCAACTTCTCTTCTACACATTGATACAGGAAGTTTGGAGTCTCTCAACTGCATAGCTATAGGAGGTCACAAGTATCAACGTGCATAGAACAGCTTTCTTCAGCCTCCTCAGAAAGAAGAGGAATTGGCGAACTTTCTTGACCATACAAGATGTTTTCTGGGACCATGAGAGGTTATGTAAGTTGTGCACTCCCAGGAGTTTGAAATTGTTTGGGGTTGCCATTCCTGGTGTCAATGAACAAGATACCTCTGCTCTCCACTCATTTGCAGTGTCTATTTATGTAGATAGTCTACTTTTTCATTCAGCTAACCAAAGCTCATGTCCTAATAATTTTCAACATTAAACTCTATTTGCCATGTTTTTGACTGCTCACTCAAACTATCTGTTGCAAAATCACAATATTCTTATCGTAGCATGCTCTCCCACTCATGCTTCTGTCATCAGAACACCTGTGCCCCTTTCATTCTCTACCTTCCTTCAAGTTATTCATGTCGATAATTGAAGACTAAGAACTGACCTATGGAACATTCTACTGACTTGTGTATATCTTTCAGCATGAACAACACTCATTTATTCTGAATCTATATTCTATGTAATAACTGGCCTTTAATCCACATTAACATACTTTCACCAATAGTATATGCTGTTATCCTGTGCGATATAGCCTTTTATGTAGCACCTTACTGAATGTCATCACACAAACACATTAGATCTCAAGTGGTTCTTCTTCAATCTAGCTTGCCATATCTTCAAATTTGATTTCACTTTCAAGAAAAGAGATGCCTTTTTTTCACAAACAAGAGAAAAACTGCAGATGCTGGAAGTCCAAGCAACACACACAAGATGCTGGAGGAGCTTAGCAGACCAGACAGTATCTATGATAAATAGTAAAGTTGATGCTTTGGGCCGAGACCCTTCATCAGGACTGGAAAAAAAGATGAGAAGTCAGAGTAAGAAGGTGGGGGGAGGGGAGGAAGAAATACAAGGTGAAAGGCACAACTGGGAGTGAGGGAAAGGGTGAAGTAAAGAGCTGGGAATTTGATGGGTGAAAAAGACTAGGAGAGGACAGAAGGTCATGGAAGAAAGGGAACGTGGAGGAGCACCAGAGGGAGGTGATGGGCATGTATGGAGATAAAGAGAGGGAGGGAAATGGGAATGGGGAATGGAGAAGAAGAGGAGGGTGGGTTCCATTACCAGAAGTTCGAGAAATCGGTGTGCATGCCATCAGGCTGGAGTATAAGGTGTGGCTCCTTCAACCTGAGTGTGGCCTCATCACAGCAGCATAGAAAACAATGGACTGACATGTTAGAATGGGAATGGGAAGTGGAATTAAGATGTGTGGCTACTAAAAGATCCAGATTTTTCTGGCAGACAGAGAGTAGGTGCTCAGCAAAGCGGTCTCCCAATCTACATTGGGTCTCATTGATGTACAGGAGGTCACATCAGGAGCACCAGATACAGTAGATGAACAAGTAGATGGCCAAGCAGAACAAGTGCTACACGTGCCCCTACACTTCCTCCCTCGCTACCATTCAGGGCTCCAAATAGTCCTTCCAGAAGACTCAACACTGCACATCTGAGTCTGTTGGGGTCATCTATTTTATCCGGTTTTCAAAATTGCTTCCAGAAATTCCAGCCATTGTTGCTCTGCCATGAAGGTAAGTCAAGATATGACCTGTTCTGTAGGGTCGCAACACTCTCCTCCGTAATACACAATTAGCCTGGATTTTCCTATTCACGTTTTGGCATGAGATAACACTTTGGTGGTGTATAGAGCACTTCCATGTCTTTTCTCTTTCCTGCTGGTCCTTACTTCCACCAATGATTCCAGATCATAGCCCACTGAATCCGTAATCAATACTTAATACTGCACTGATAAACTCTTTGATTAACAATACCATTTACCCCCTTTATCTTTTTGCATAATGTTCATCTGGAATATTGCATTCCCAGTCTTGGTCACCTAATAACCATCTCCAAAATAAGTATTGTCAAACTCTTATATTTATATTTGGAACATCAACTCATCTGTCCTGTAGCAAATGGTAGATGCATTCTGGTAAGAAGCTTCAAACTTTGACTTTCAGCAATAGTTACTTGTTCTGTTACTTGTTCAAACACATTGATGAAGGTAGAGCAGTGGTTGTAGTGTATATGTAAGGCATTTGATTAAGTTCCCCATGCAAGGCTCCTTCAGACCAGTAAGGAGGCATGGGATTGAAAGAGACCTTGATTTGTGAATCCAGAAGTGGCTTGTCCACAGAAGGCAAAGGGTGGTTGTAGATGGTCCGTATTCTGCATGGAGGTCGGTGACCAGTGATGTTCCACAGGGATCTGATCTGGGACCCCTTCTCTTTGTGATTTTTATAAATTACTTGGATGAGGAAGTGGAGGGATGGGTTAGTAAGTTTGCTGATGACAAAAAGGTTGGAGGTGTTGTGGATAGACTGGAGGGTTGTCAGAGTTTACAGCGGGTCATTGATAGGATGCAGAACTGGGCTGAGAAGTGGCAGATGGACTTCAACCCAGAGAGATGTGAAGTGGTTCATTTTGGTACGTCCAATTTGAAGACAGAATATAATATAAATGGTAAGACTCTTGGCAGTGTGGAGGATCTGAGAGATCTTGGGGTCTGTGTCGATAAGACACTCAAAGCTGCTGTGTAAGTTAACAGTGTTGTTAAGAAGGCGTATGGTGAGTAGGCCTTCATCAACCATGGGATTGAGCTCAAGAGCTGTGAGGTAATGTTACAGCTATATAAGACCTTAGTCAGACCCCACTTGGAGCACAGTATTCAGTTCTGATCACCTCACTATAAGAAGGATATGGTCAAGTGGCTAAGGCATTGGTCTAGTGATCTGAAGGTCGCTAGTTCGAGCCTCAGCTGAGGCAATGTGTTCTGTCTTTGAGCAAGGCACTTAACCACTGTGATGGCACTGGTGCCAAGCTGTAGTGCCCTTCCCTTGGACAACATTGGTGGCACGGAGAGAGGAGACTTGCAACATGGGCAACTGCCGGTCTTCCATACAATCCTGCCCAGGGCCTCAGGCAACATTGAAATCGATGGATAAATACTGGGCCTTTCTCCTTGGAGCAACAGAGGATGAGAGGTGACCTGACAGAGGTGTATAAGTCGATGAGGGGCCTTGACCGTGTGGATATCCAGAAGCTTTTTCCCAGGGCTGAAATGGCTAAGTTTAGTTTTGAGGTGATTGTAAGTAGGTACCGAGGGGATGTCACAGCTAAGTTCTTCACACAGAGAGTGGTTTGTGCCTGCAGTGCCGGCGGCAGCGGTGGTGGAAGCAGATACAATAGGGTCTTTTCAGAGATTCTTTGATATGGAGCTTAGAAAAATAGAGGGCTACGCACTAGGGAAATTCTAGGCAGTCTCTAGAGTAGGTTACATGGTCGGCACAACATTGTGGGCCAAAGGGCCTGTAATGTGCTGTAGATTTCTATGTTCTATGTTCTGCTTCCAATCTCAGCTACACACATTTGCTGAGAATTCCATACATCAACTCAAACAACTCACATCTCTATTTTCACTGCAATGTTTACCTGTACTTTTAAAAAACAGATAATGCTTGAAATGAGAGAAATTAACTTCTGGATGATGGATTATATTTTAAAATATAGGAAATTGTAATAGGTTTTCAGTATGCTTTTTTAGTGTTTTCAAATTCGACCTATTATGAATCACTATACAGTTATTCTTCCAAATCATAGAGTTGTTGATAAACATCCAAAGTCCAGCAATTGGTGCAGGTTTTAGAAAAAGTAGATTGCATATTGTCAAATATAACTAACGAGAGGCTGCACACACAGAGCCAAGACCAGAATCAGTTTCTGGATCAAATAGGTTTTGAGGGAGAGTCAGGACCAGGCTGCAATGAGGCGCTTGCAGTAAGGAAATGGAGAACGTAGGAGGAACACCTGGAAAAGAAAGAGTAAAGCAAAGGGAGATGGGGATAAAGAATATGAACAACAAAGAAATAGAGAGGAGCAAGGTAATGTGAATCAGGAAACTAATACTGTTAAACTTCACCAAATTACAGGATAAGGTATGGACAGGATTACCTCACCTCGGCCCTTAATATCACCTCCCTGAACAAGAAAGCATAGCAGCTTCTCCACTTCCTGAGAAGATTGAGGCAAGCAAGTCTCCCAACCGAGCACCCTCCCCCATCTTAATTGTATTTTACAGGAACACCATTGAGAGCGTCCTGACAAGTTGCATCTCCATCTGGTATGGGAGCAGTCAAGCATTAGAACTGAAATCCCTACAATGGACTGTGAGATCTTTGGGGTCTCCCTACCATCCATCGGGAACATTTATCAGGAGCACTGCACACGCAGGGTCCTAGGTATTATTAAGGATCCCACCCATCTATCTAGCATCCTCTTTGACTTTCTACCATCAGGCAGAAGATTACAATGCATAAAAACAAGAATGGTCAGGATGAAAAATAGTTTCTTCCCCCAGGTCAGTAGTCTTCTGAACTCCTGCATCGTATTCAAACAGTCACTGGTTAATTTATTCCATATCTTACAATATTTAATATTAATGCACTTTAGTTTGTTATTTATGTGTAATCCATCAGTAGGTTTAATCCTTACCTTTGTAAATTATTGTATGTTATGTGCTTTACACCCTGGTTTGAAGAATCATCTTGTTTCAATATATATTATATGGTTATATATGCTATATGCATGTATTTAGCTTAATGCGATAAACTTGACTTGATTTGACTTGAATCAGTTATTGAATTTCAAGGGCATTCCAGGTTTGTTCATTTTTCACTGAATCAAACTTTGCTTACTATATGTTTAGGAGGATGGAAATGCTTGCTGAATGGTTTTGTGTTGATTTAGGTAATATGAAGGCTTCCAAGAGCATATCAATGTGAATAGGCCAGAGAAAGCTGCACCGATTTTCATTCTAATATCAATTTTATAATTCTTTCAGCCCACCTTAAAAAAGATCATGATTCAGTCAGACATTAGGAAACTGAATAGCACTCAGTTTGCTTTGGCACTGAATGAAGGCACTTACACTAAATTCAGCAAAGGTTTATGCAGACACGAACCAAACATTGAGAATACTCATTAATTTGAATGAGTCGAAAATTAGTTGGTTCACCTAATCAGTGCTGACGTTCCTCCAGTGCAGAGCCCGTCCTGCAATTGTGAATTGCCACCCTCAGAGGGCAAGGCATCATTGTGGTTAGTTTACCGGACCTGTATCCAGGCAATGGACCTGGAGACATGAGATCAAGTTTCTCTGTGGCAGAGGGAGACTTTAAATTCAAGTACTTATTTGCATCAGGAATCAAGCACTAATCCCCCTAATGGTGACCATATAGCTACCAACTCGTCATAAAGAAAAACGCCTTCCACTTCACTTAATACCCTTTGAGGATGATAATCCGCTGTTCTTACTTGATCTGTTCTGTTCATGACTTCAGCCCGATGAATGCTGTTGACTTTTAACTGCCTTCTTGATTCATGGGTATTTGGGGAGGAATAATAAATGCTGCTCCTTTCAGTGACACCCACCACTGCAGAATGAACAAATAAAGAAAGGAGACTCTCACAGCGATACCAATAAAATCAATACATTCAGAGTATGGTGATTACTAGGCACTCTGGAATATCTCAGTATGAAGCAAAAGCTATGGAACAGAGATGAGTCTGTGGATGAATGCTAGAGTGGGTCTGAAGGGCTAAATGGCGACTAGTGTTTCTGTCAGTTGTGAGATCATGAGGACTCAGTGAATTTCTGCATGGTGCTCATCAACAGAAAAATGGATAGAAACCAATACAGTCCACACAGTACCAGCACATTTTTAAGTGAAGCTAAATAGAAGAAAAAGAGCAATCTTCTTTTCATTTACTATTCCATTTTAAACCTTTGAGTGGATTATATATACCGTTGCTATGCATTTGCCAGATACTGCTTAACATCAGACAACTACTATCATTGTTGTACCAACATTTAATTTCAAGTGCAAAGCACTTCAGTCTGGATGCAGACCAAGCCTTCGCCATGCTATGATGAAGTTAAACTGCCTCCAATGGAAATTTGGTTACTTATTGTACTACAAAAAACTTAAATCTTCCAGTGGAAGTGGCAATTTGCTTAGTCAAAATATTCTCTCATGACTTTGATCTCAAAGGTGTAAATGAGAAAATTCAAGCATGTAGATCTAACTTTAAAAAGAGTGGGAGACAATTTGTCTTCCCCCGCTTCCTGAGCAGGAAGTTATACATAATGTGGAGGCTCAATAGTTCTGCTTGCTAAGAACAATGTTATTGCAAAGACCATCTAACGCCTACTAGTTGAATACAGCACTAATTAAATGACTACAACTCTCACTTTAAAGGTACCATTAACTTATGTTTGATTGTTAGTGAACAGTTAATATTAAAGCATTAAAATTTTCATTGTACTGCCTTGGGAATCATCTTCTAACAGATTATTTAATAAATATTCTTCAATTAGAATAATCAAGAAAAAATGATGCTACTAAGAAATTCCTCAGCATAGGTATCAGTTATATTAACGATGGAGGTCTGTGGGAGTCTGATAGTTTGATATAAATCATTTTATTAGGAAATGCCCATTTGCAAAAATGAGTCTCTAATGGTAATTGTTGCAAATTGGTAAAATTGTTCCCCATGATGTAGCTACTGTCCAAATAATGAACGTTTCTAAATAAAACATTCTTAATCAAAGAAGAAATATTCACAATATTTAAATTTGGACTTCCAGTGAGGCACGAGGCAAGATGGCAGCACAGCACTGAGTGCTGACATATAACCCTCCTTTTTCACGTTCTTTAGGGCTCATAGACAGTCTTACTACAAGGTTGAGTTGGAGAAAGATCTAACTAAAGACATGACCTCAAAAAAGATCCATATTCAACCAAGAAACAAGATACCAGCAGACGACACCAAGCTAGCAATTCATCCGAGGAAATAGCTATGCTAATTAAGCAAACAATGGCAACGGAGATGGAATCACTGCAAGAAACGGTAGCCCACATGCTAAAGGAGTCGATGGAAAAGGCTCTCAACCCCAGACAGAAGCATATGAAAGAGAATGGCAACATTCTCCGGTCGTTACAGGAGCAGGCGGACATTCACGCTAAAAAATTTAGCACGGTCTTCAACAAAATAGACAACATTCGGGTTAGTTCACACAAGAATGAGAAAGTTACTAACTGCTGTCTCACGGAGGTGACTAAGATACAGAAGAAGCTAAACGACTTGGAGGAAAAATCCAGGAGAAACAATGTGCGGCTGGTTAACTTACCGACAGACGCCGAGGGTGACGATCCGAGAGGTTACCTCCAGGAGATGCTGCCTAATTGGATTCCAGCGCTCAAGAACTCCCACAGCACTCCTTTGGAGATCGATAGAGCACATAGGATCTTTTCCAACAACACCTCAAGACCACGGACCACAGATCTTTAGGCTTCCACGGTACACCGACTGGCAGGCTATCCAGGAAGGCGCGAGGAAAGCCAAACCTACGCTCCCTGATGGCACCCAGCTGCAGTTCTTCACCGACTACAGCCCCGGCACGATGCAGGAATGACAGGGACACAGGGAGATCTGCGCTAAGCTTTGACAGAAAGGTATTGACTCGTTTCTCATATACCCGGTGATTTTGAGAGTGAAAATCAAGGGCATGAAGATGTCATTTAACTCAGCAGAGGAAGCGAAAGAAGCCCTGAAATCATCGGTGCTGGAAGATATGGAAGAAGACCCTAGGCAAAGTCCACACGCCCCTCAGGAGGAGATTAAGAGCTCAGACCAGCCTATATGCGCAATCTAACAGGCACGGGCAAGTTAACATCCTAGGTGTGAAGTTTTCTGGTTATTCTTTTATTGGAAAGGCATTCAATGCACTTTTGTATTTAGTTAATTAAGGGGCCAGTTTGTTTCTGAGTATTGCAGGTCAGAGTTTTAAGGCAATGGCTCAGTTAACTCGTTAGTACAAGGATAACATGGTAAGGTGATATAAGTCTAATTAGAATATACTTTTTATCTTTTACTTTCTAAGGTGATATTCAACACACCCAAATGTCATACTTCATCAAGAATGAAGCTGAAAACGGCAGTATGTTCTGAATAACTTTAGTTGTACATGTTCATTTCGAGTTATCTCTCCAGTAGACTTTTTTACATTCTTGGGCACCAGATAAGACATCACTGGCGTCATCGCTAAGCGACGGTCTTGCACAAGAGAGCTTTTGGGGTCTTGATTATGTGTTATACAATATTTGAGATGGGAATGGCTTTAATTATATAGGTTAACGGGTTTGACCAGGTTTTTTTCTTGTCTCCTTGATCTGATGTCTATGAGAACCACTTTGCCTTTCTAATGTGTTGGTGCTGTGGGGGGGGGGGGGGGGTGGGAGGCGGTTAATGTTCAATGTCTGACATTGGTAAGGGACACTCACAGATGTTACAAAGGGTTGAATGGGAGGGGTGATGGAGGGGGAGTGGGAAGGGAGTAACTCAGGGCTCCAACACCAACTTACAACAACAGATCCAGGGGAAGATGAGCAACACAGATAAATTAGAAAATCTTACTATTGTATCATTTAACGTTAGAGGATTAAACTCTCCCTACAAGCATTCAAAGGTTTTAGATCTCTTACGCAGGAAGAAAATAGATATTGCGCTGTTACAGGAAACACATCTTAAACCTAATGACATTCCCAGGGTTCAAAACCACTTTTATAGACCCGTTGTGGCATCGGCTGATGGTACTCGCACGAAAGGAGTTATGATATTAATGAGGCGTAGTATTAATGTATCAATTGAAAGGACTGGCGCCGACAATGAAGGGCCTCTAGCTTTTTGCTGTACATCCATTCAGGGTAAAAAAGTTGCATTCATTAGCCTATATGCCCCAACTATATTTGAGGTTGAATTTTTTCCCTCAATTACCTCACAATTACTGAAGTTGTTACGAATGTGCCACAACTCTGAGGGGCCGAAGGGTACAAAGTAGCCCCTCCTTTTTGAGAATCGCAAGATCGCTATTAATTCGGGTCTGGGACTCAGGAAATGAGAGAGAATCCTCAAGGTTTTGGAATGTCCTGGCCCCTCAGCGATACAAAGCCACGGATAACGGCCATTGTCTCTTGGAGACGGAATTGTGTATTGAGTACTGTACTATTCATTGAAGCCCTCAGGGAATGACCAGAGTGGGCTGGTTGAGGGATTGCATCATCCCAACCTGATTGACATCTGAGACCCCGTGAGTAAGGATAAAAGAGGGTCTGGGGAACAACCCCTTCAGACGCACCAGGAGAAACGCTAGAAATCCCGTGACAGCGTTTAATAGCGACAGCCGGTGGGGGCCCACGTGCGTCCTTTTCCATTTGCCTCGGAATTGGCGGGACCTTACCACGGAAGACAGTTTAGCTAAAGAAGAGACCACCACCAACGAAATTCAAAGGATCGACATCATAAAAAGGAAAAGCTGGCAAGTTTCTAAAATCTCTCTTGTCTCCAACCAAAAAGCTGCAGCCTGAATGAACTAAAGTGACTTTTATATTTACATCGGACAATACATTATCCCCTAGACAACAATAGAGCTTATTTCTTATTGATTATTATTATACCGCACTTTTAGAGTTAGTATTGACAACGTATATTATCTGTATGTTTGCATTGATATTATTCTTGTGTATTTTTACCAATAAATACTGTTAAAAATAGTACCATCAGACTTCAACGGACCTCTCTATCTTTGCTGGTAAGTGACCCAGTTACGGGGTTCGTAACAAAGTTAAGTGACTACCAACTATATGTTGATTCAGACATGAATGCTTTAGAAAACAATAACCTCGATAAATCTTCCTCAACTATATCAAGCTCTCAAGAATCTGTTTCTATAGCACTTAACCTTTTTCTAACGGATTTAAATTTAACTGATGTGTGGAGGGTGCATAATCCATCTGCTAAAGACTATACCTTCTCCACAAGACATAAAACTTTCTCTCGGATAGATTATGTTCTTATATCCTCCGGTTTGCTGCCTTTGGTACACACAATAGAATTTTTGCCCAGACATCTATCTGATCACAACCCAGTTAGATCTACATTTAGTTGTGGCAGAATTAAAAATAAGGCTGTTAGGTGGAGGTTTAATTCCACCCTTCTAAAAAACGATGAATTTCTAACACAACTGAGAACAAAACTGATGGAATTTATAGATTTAAATAAAAACTGTGTTTCGGATATGACAGTGATTTGGGCCTCCATCAAGGGTTTCTTACAAAATAACGCCATGTGGTTCAGTTCCCACCTACATAAGAGCCAACTTCAAAAGATTTCCAGCCTAGAAGAACAATGTAAGATTTTGGAGAATGATCTCAAAAGGAAATACACCATAACAAAAGAAAACAAGCTCAAAACAGAACAAGCAGAATTAAATGATTTATTAAGAAGCAGGGCAGAATATATGATCCGTATAACTAAACATAAGTATTATGCAGAAGGCAGCAGACTGAGCCATCTTTTGGCACTAACACTCAAACAACAGGAAGCTAAAAGGTCTATACCAGCGATTAGATGTGCTAACCGTGGAGTAGTATCTTCAACAGAGGAAATAAACGAGACATTCAAGAATTACATTAAAGAACTGTATACAAGCGGCTCAGTTCCTTCTGAGAATCACTTCACAGATTCTTTTAGTGGATTAGACCTCCCTACGTTGTCATCAGAAGACACCAAAACTCCAGACTCTCCTATTACACTGAATGAGCTACTGAAAGCAGTCAAAGCTACACGCCATAAGGGCCACACGCCAGGTATAGATGGCATACCCGTGGAACTTTACCTAGCACTTTGGGATATTCTTGGACCAGTATGGTTAGAAACATTAAATTATGCTTTTGGAAATGGCGCTTTCCATAGAGATCTAAACACAGCCCTGATCACAGTTATACCTAAGCCTGGTAAGGACCCCTTGGAGAGTGCCAATTACCATCCAATCCCCTAGATAAATGCCGACCTCAAGATATTTTCCAAAGTCTTAGCCAATAGACTTGAGACAGTAGTGGGGAAAATAATTAGCCCAGATCAAACAGGCTTTATCAGGGGACGTCTCGCATCTGATAATATTTGCCAGCTCTTACACATACTGATTGCAATGCATAAAATCCTGCCTGCCTGTGGCCTGCTATTTCTAGATGCTGAAAAAGCATTTGATCGCTCAGAATGGCTATATCTTTGGAGAGTTCTAGAAGAATTTGAGTTCAGTGATAAATTTATCAATATGATTCAAACACTGTATGCTAATCCCTCAGGCTGGGTAAGTGTGGGAGGAGGTTTCTCAGAGTTATTTGATATAAGATGGGGCACACGACAAGGGGACCCTCTGTCACCTTTAATTTTTACTATATCTATTGAACCACTTGCACATTTAATTAGAAACTCTCCTCAGATCTTCCCTATTACAATAGGTACAACATCACAATCGATATCACGTTACGCAGACAACACACTAGTTTATATGGCAAATGTTCAACAAACTCTCCGCTGTGTTTTAAGAACACTGGAGCAATTTGGATTTCTTTCAGGATACAAAGTTAATTTGTCAAAATCAGCACTGATGCTGATTAATACAGATAAAAGTAAGGTGTCTCTCCCTCCCCAGATTACGGTTGCAAAAGAGGTCCTCCACTTGGGTATTAAAGTTAATACTTTCCTATCGTCCGTGGCTAAAACAAATTACTCTTTAATTTTGAAAAAAATAGAAGATGTTAATAGATGGAGACACCTGCCAGCATCAATCCCAGCCCGTATATCGGTCATTAAAATGTACATCTTACCCCGCATTAATTTTATCAGCTCAATGATCCCACTTGTGCCTAGGGCAGGATATTCGCAAAAACTGGACTCCTTACTACGATGCTATGTTTGGAACGGTAAACGACCCAATATAAAGTGGTCAGCTCTACAATTCAAAAAGTTGGCATGTCCAAATTTTAAACTGTATCACTGGGCATTTGTATTAAAAAGTCTTAGCTATTGGATGGAGGAGGATAAAGTTTTGTCATGGAAAAATATAGAATAAGAGCTAACAGCACCAATAGGGTTGAAGGACTTTCTCCTTATAGGTATGTCTACCAAAAATATGATTTGTATTACAGTCCAATTTTAATCCATATGCTTCAAGTGTTTAGAGCAGCAGAAAAATTCCTAAAATTTAAAAACGTATGGTGCAAATCATCTCCATTATGGAACAATAATAATTTTCTATCTGGGGAGAAATTATTCATTAACAGAACTTGGGAGGATAAAGGTATTACTGTTCTTCAAGATATTAATGGGGCAAGTACTGTCCTTAGCTTTCAAGAACTGGTATCTTGATATAATATTGATAAGCGCTCTCTCCTACTTTAGAGTAAAATCAGCTTGTAAAGCCTTCAGGGTTCCCTGGGGGTCAGATTTAAAGGACCATCCCATTTTAAGTTGGATACAGAGTGCTCCAAGACAGATAGTCATATATCTATGATAAGGACAATCCAGAAGGCTGAGTACAGGGTTAATGGTCAGTTACTTAAGAATGTGGATGAAAAGAGGGACCTTGGGGTTCAAATCCATACATCCCTCAAGGTCACTGCACAGGTTGATAGGATAGTTAAGAAAGCCTATGGGATGCTAGGCTTCATTAATAGGGGGATTGAGTTCAAGAGTAGAGAGGTCATGTTGCAACTCTACAAATCTCTGGTGAGACCACACTTAAAGTATTGTGTTCAGTTCTGGTCACCTCATTATAGGAAGGATGTGGAAGCAATGGAGAGGGTGCAGAGGAGATTTACCAGGATGTCACCTGGGTTGGAAAATAAGTCTTAAGAAGCAAGGCTAGCGGAGCTGGGACTTTTCTCTTTGGAGCGTAGAAGGATGAGAGAGGACTTGATAGAGGTCTACAAGATTATGAGAGGCATGGGTAGGGTGGATAGCCAATACCCGTTTCCCAGGGCATGAATAGCAAACACCAGAGGGCATATGTACAAAGTTAAGGGAGGGAAGTTTAGGGGAGATATCAGGGGTAAGTATTTTTACACAGAGGGCTGTGGGTGCCTGGAATGACTTGCCAGGGATAGTGGTGGAGGCTAAAACATTAGGGGTATTTAAGAACCTCTTGGACAGGCACATGGATGAAAGAAAAATAGAGGGATACGGGGTAGTGTGGGTTTAGTACTTTCTTAAGGAATATATGGGTCAGCACAACATCGAGGGCCGAAGGGCCGGTACTGTGCTGTAGTATTCTAGTGTCTAGTGTCATAAATTAAACTCCCAGAAATATATGCCCACATCAGGAATGAATGCCTGGGATAGAGACATATCTGAATTGGAACAAGACTTAGACTGGGATGCAATTTGGGATAATGCTGCCGGTGCTTCGAAAAACCCAAATCATCGGTATATACGCTTAAAATTTTGTCATAGAGCATATCTAACACTGAGAATTAGACATCAAATGGGACTAGTTCCTGACCCATATTGCTCATTTTGCCCCCACGGAACCGTTGGCTCTTCTATACATGTTGTATGGGAATGTCCAGGGGTTTTTGGTATCAGTACTCTTACAGAACTAACGGGGGTACAATTACCAATGGACCCCACTGTACATCTTCTAAATGATGACTCCCACCCTTCCCTTACAGAACGAACACGGAAGATCTGGCTGACAGGCCTGACTGCAGCTAAGAAGATTGTAGTCCAGCGTTGGAAACCTCCTCATGATAGTTCAAGTACTCACTGGCTTCAGAGCTTTTTGGACATTTCTTACCTGGAATTATCATCAGCAAGAGTAAACGATGCATGACCAAACACAATCTTAATGTAGACAAATTTGATATCTAACTTAAAAGATCTTCTGTTAAAATAGGAATGCTCTGTCTGTGTATGCACTACTATTCAGTTGGTTGGTGGAGGGGAGAGGGGTGGTAGTGAGAGAGAGGGGACAGGGTTGGAGAGGGGGATGAGGATGAGGGTTGGGGGTGGCTGGGTTAAACAGTCAAAATGTAATCAGCAGCTGGTTGTATTGAATGTAATTTGTTGGTGTTGCGATAAAAATTAGTAATAAAACACAATATGTAAGTTTGAATTAATATTTTAAAAATAACCCTCATACAGAAAAGTACACAAAATTAAGTAGCAGTATTGTAGCAAACATTCGGTCAGACGAGAAAAACTCGTTTATCTCAACTGCCATTTTTATTGAGATGAGCACAATAACAGACTGTGCAATATCTCAGAGAGAACTAACTCAGTCATATACAGATGGGGATGGTGTTTATTACACCCCCCCCCCCCATTACATTCAGGGTGGCTCTCAAACACACAAGTGAACAACTGTATAAACAGAGCTAAAATAAATTAACTTGAACATCTCTCTATAATTCTACAGAATACACACAACATGAAGACAGTTTAAAACAAGAACAATAAGTAGTGCTGGCCACTAGGATGCTGAGGGGAGCTGTCAACCATGCGCCCGGCTGCCACACTATTCAAATGGACATACCACCAAAATAACGTAGAGTAGTTTTCCATATTCTGGCAATTTCTGGGCTCAAAGTCAAGTGTTTTTTGCTAATGGTCCTGAAGATTATGTACTAATTGGACTTCGATTTCACAGAATTGCAACTGTATGATGGAACAAGCCATGCACATTAGAATGAGCATCAAGTTTATTTCTGAGGAACATTATTCTTCTGGTAGTTAAATGAAGCCTAGCAAGGACATGAGATTTCAGTTTGGATCAGCAGTTACATTTTTATGTGCTCCATCAATTATGTCTGATTTACACTATCACAAATTTGCATGTTAACATTTTAATTGCAAATCTTGAGAATATGCAGATCAAAAAGATATTTCATACAATATCTCCCATCAGCCAAACCCAAACTTGAGCAGTTCTTTGGACCACTCAACCTCTGATTGTAGCTCTTCATCCATTCCCCTGCATCCTAATTAGGGCATATGGCAGGGGGTGGGGGGAACGGGAACAGGGTGGGAAGAATGATGACTTTCAAAAATAATGGTGTTCAAATCCTCAGAGTTCTAGCTGCTGTTTTGCTTCAGTCTTGTGGCTTGCCGTTAGTTGATGAAGCCTTCAATATTGATACCTTGTGATTTTCTTTCAAAAACACAAAGCATTTTTATTGGTTTCCTTTAATTAAAGATTGACTTTTTCAATGACCACTTTTACTAACATCAGCACTAACATCCAGATTATTCAAAAAAAAAACAAATTCTCAAACCACCACATGATGCCATGAAAATAGAGAAAACAGAAGTTACTCATTCATCCCTTCAAATCTTCGAGGTCATTCAGTACGATCATGACTGACCATCTACAACAGTACCTTATTATCACATACCACTTTGAAGTCTTTTGCCTTAACAATTGCATCTATCTCCTTCTTAAGTACATTCAGCAAGTTGACTTCTACAGTTCTCAGTGGTAGTGAATCCCACAGCTCATATCCTCTAATGTGAAGAAATTTCTTCTCAAACCTATCCTAAATCTCTTGTCTTTGACCTGAGACTGAGACTCCTCTTTCCAGACATCCTGGCTAGGGCTAACATTTGTAACATATCTAGTTTGTCTAGTCCTGCCAGATTTTGTAAGTTGTGGGATATCAACACGGGCTTACAGATTCACAATCGATTAACATCACCATATTCAAAAAATACTCAAAATGTTCAAATGTGGGACAAAATGAATAAATTTCATGCAATGCCAAGGCTCTCTTGAGTACCATAGAGGATCATCATATCAAACCCGTAGACTTCAGAAGTAGAGAGGCTTTGATTCAGTTAGTAGTCAGATGATATCTCACCTTAGAGACATCAATTGTGCACAACCAGGAGGTTGGCATTAATGTATTCTCTCCAGTATTTCAAGATGACTAATTTATTTTAAAAATCTAGTGGACTGACATTTGAGATCAGCAACCATTATTCTTTCAGAAATACTCCCATAGCAGGAAGAATATAATATGCAGCAGATGTCACAATCAGTCACTACCTCCACCTTCAAGAATGACACCTAAAATGTCAAAAGGACATTATTGTTGCAATCTACAGATCACCATAGCTTTCATCTTAGTTTGATCAACTGGATGGCTAGTAATGTAAGAAATGTACACTAATGTGACAAATACCTTGTCAGTATTCATGCATTAGTCTTATCAGCAAATACTTGAAACCAGGTATATGGGTGACTATAAACACAAGAAATGCTAAAAATCCAAAGCAACATACACAAAATGCTGGAGGAATTTAGTAGGGCAGGCAGCATCCATGGAAGTCAATAAATAATCAATGTTTCAGGCAGAGATCCTTCTTCAGGAGTGAATGCTCCAGAATAAAAAGGTAGGAGGGAGAGGGAGGGCAAGGAGGATCGCTAGAAGCTGATAGATGATGTCAAGTGGGTAGGAAATATAAAGAGCTGGAGAGGATAGTGGACCATGGGAGAAGGTGAAGAGGGAAGGGACCCCAGGGATAGGAAGGTGGGAAGGGGTAAGAGTCCAGTGTGGGGAATAGAAGAGCAGAGGGAGAGGGAATTCTTTTCACCAGAAGGATAAATTAATATTCATGCCGTCAGATTGGAGGCTACCCAGACAGAATATAAGGTGTTTCTCCTCCACTCCGAGGGTGGCCTCACTGTGGCACAAGAAGAGGCCGTGGACCAACATGTTGGAATGGGGATGGGAATTGAAATTGAAATGTTTGGCCACTGGGAAATGTTGTTTTTGGTGCATGCAGTGGAGATGCTCAACGAAGCGATGCCCCCAATTTATGTTGGGTCTCACCAATGTAGAAGAGACTCATGAGGTGGTAGGGTGAGGACAGAAGGAATTCTGTCACTGTTATGGCAGTGGGAAGATGGGGTGAGCATGAATATTCGGGAAATGGAACAGATGCAGGTGAGGGCAGCATCAATGGTGGAAGAAGGGAAACCATGTTCTTTGAGGAAGGAGGACATCTCTCATGTTCTGGAAAGGAAACCTGCATCCAGAGAACAGATGTGGTAGAGCCAAAGGACCTGGAGAAAGGGAATTGCATTTTTACAAGAGACAGTTTGAGAAGAGGTATAGTCAAGTAACCGTAAGAGCTGGTAGGTTTATAAAAGAATTGTGTTGACAGTTTGTCTCCAGATGTGGAGACAGAGAGATCAAGAAAAGAGAGGGAGGCATCAGAAATGGATCAAGTGAATTTAAGGGCAGATGGAAGTTGGAGGAAAAGTTGATGAAATTGATGAGCTCAGCATGGGTGCATGAAGATGCACCAGTGCAGTTGTCAATGCAGCACAGGAAGAATTGGGGAGTATTACTGGGGAAGGCTTGGAACTTATACTGTTCTGTGTATTCAATAAAGAGGCAGACATAACTGGGGCCCATGTGGGTGTCCATGGCTACCCCTTTTAGCTTGGAAAAATTCCGAAGGAAAGAATTGTTGAGGGTGAGAACCAATTCTGCCAGATGGAAGAAGTTGTTAGTGGAGGGGAATTGGTTGGTTCTTTTATTAAGAAAGAAGCAGAGATTTTTAAGGCCTTCTTGATGGGGTCTAGAAGTGAATAGGGCCTGGACATCCATGGTGAAAATGAGGCGGTAAGAGTTAGGGAATTGAAAGCTAGTGAGGATATCAAGAAAATGAAAAGTGTTGCGATGTTGGTGGGAATGGACTGAAACAAGGGGGATAGAATGGAATCAAGGTACGAGGACACAAGTTCAGTGGGGCAGGAGCAGGCAGAAATAATGGGCCTACTCAGACAGTCAGGTTTGTGGATCTTGTGTAGGAAGTAAAAAGAGTACTGAGTAGGGGAACTATGAGGTTGGCCAGAGTTCTCCAGAGTTGATGAGGTCAGTGGTGATGTGGGAGGCAGTTAGGTTTCTATTATAGATGTTAGATGCTTCTATAATTGAAACCTAACATCTTGCAGATAGTGAACAAGATTTTGCTGGTAAGTGGCCTTAAACCATAAGACATAGCAGCAGAATTAGGACATTCAGCCCATCGAGTCTGCTTCACCATTCCTTCGTGGCAGATCCCAGATCCCACTCAGACCTATACACCTGCCTTCTCACCATATCCTTTGATGCCCTGACCAATCAGGAAACGATCAACTTCCGCTTTAAATATATGCATGGACTTGGCCTCCACCGCAGTCTGTGGCAGAGTATTCCACAGACTCACTACTCTCTTGCTAAAAAAATCCTCCTTGCCTCTATTTTAAAAGGTTGTCCCTCAATTTTGAGGCTGTGTCCTCTAGTTCTGGACACCCGACCATAGGAAGCATCCTCTCCATATCCACCTTTTGTAGTCCTTTCAATACTCAGCAGGTTTCAATGGGATTCCCCTGCATTCTTCGAAATTTCAGTGAGTACAGGCCCAAAGCTGCCAAAATAAACCAAAAAGAAAATCTGCCTTCAGCCTAAATAACTTCACTCTCCTTCAGTACACCTCCCTCAACAGTGGGGTGCCATGGTAGCACAGCAGTTAGCGTAACATTATTACAGTTTGGGGCGTTAGAGTTCAGAGTTCATTTCCAATGCCACCTGTAAGAAGTTTGCACGTCCTTCCTGTGAGCACAAGGCTTTCCCCCAAGTGCTCCAGTGTCCTCCCACAGTCCAAAATGTACCAGTTAGTAGGTTAATTGATCATTGTAAATGATTCTGTATTTTGGCTGATGTTAAGTCAGTGGATTGTTGGGCAGTGCGACTCATCGGGCCGGAAGTGCCTGTTGTGTGTGCATCTCTAAATAAATAATATAACAGAAGGTTCATTTCAACAGAATCAAAGGGAGCACTACTGTCTGTGAACATGCATCTGCTTTTCTGTCACTGCAAGTTCAGTTTTTCAAACTTCTTTTCTGGATCTGCTACCTCAACAGATACTACATACCTCAACTTTGCTTTTGCCAGTTATCTTTTTCAATAAGGAAAGGGGAAAATTCAACATAGTGTAGTGTTCTGGACCCTGAATTCCTGCTCCCTTCCTGTGAAAATCTCACTGTTAAAAACAAACCACATGTTCTTTGGTTGTGCAAGAATAATATCTGCACTTAAACGCTAAGGAAGTTATTAGGATTAAAATGGCATTTCAATCACAAGTGATTCTTCCAAGTGAACATTACTGCTAATATTGTTACATTGGCTGATTGTTTAACTTGGCATGATCAGAAACAAAACGAAAGGTACAATAAACAAGGCCAAACCAAGAGAATTGCATCATAGTTCAAATACTGCGATCATTATCACTATCACACTGCATCAAGAATGTAATTCACGATAAGCTATTGGCAGGCAAAGGTTTGAAACTAAAAGTAACCTTTAGTTTTGCAATTTCCTTAACTGGCTTAAAGGTGAGCAAGCCAGACGTCTGCAAAGTCAAGATGAGCCAGAGTTCTGGGTCTATTTCTCCAACCTTAACTGGAACAATATCACATAGAAGAAAAATGTGGGCCCTATTCCATCTTTTTTAATGGAAATAGAGAACTGTGGAATGGAAATTTATTTATAGTTTCTCATTCAGCTGTGAACTTTTCTGATCACATTTAAGAAAGCAATTGTGATTTTATAAGATTGAAGCAGATTTGAGCAACTTTGTCTCCATTTGTACATTGAACAAAGTTTATTCACTTTGTATTTCTTTTCTATTGTCACTAAAACACACACAACTTACGATTATTTTGGCAGCTTGGTTTTAGCTCCCAGCTTTTCTCTTTAAAAATGTGTTTTTCTTTCATGTAGAGAGATAAAGCTCTATTTTGAGAACCCATCATCAACTATTCCATTTCAATAACACCCAGCCTGTCTCACAGTAAATATAAAGATAAGCTTCTTTTGTCACATGTAAATTAAAACATTGACACATGAATCATTTGCTTTAAATCAAATCAGCGAGGATTATGCCAGGCAGCCTGGAAGTGACACCACGCTTCTGAAATCAAAATAGCATGCACATAGTCCACTATCCCTAACCCATATGTCTTTGTAATGGGGGAGGAAACTGAAGCTCTTGGCCAAATTAGTGGCAATCTAGTGATGTACATGTGACATCTAAGAACAAGTTACAGATTATCAAAATTCTTTCCCTCCCAACACTGCACTTCCGACTGGAGGAGCAACATGAGGGTACCAGTGATAACTGGCCAGTGGCCGACCAATGGGTTCTCTAACATACTTAATTGAAGGTAAAAGTTGACTCTAATTTCATTTTGTCACACGAGGATTAATGCCAGAACATGGAAGTAGGACATCCATAGGGTTGGCCTCAGCTATAAAGTGCAATCTTATATAACCATTAACAGATGTCACTGTGTAATACTAGATGTACCTTTAGGTTTATGTAACTTTTTCCCTCGTGTTTGCTGGTAACACTTTCCACTGTCTTATAGATTTCACCAGCTCTGAAGATGTGTATTCCCGTTGGAGATCCCTGTGCCACTCAATAGAAGTACTGGATGGAAAATCTAGTGCACAGGTGAGCTTTAATAATGTAAGTAGCCCAGAAAATAACAGCTCTGATGACCCATCTCTTTAGATTGTTTAGACCACCACACAACCAATGTGACCACTTATCATACAGATAGATGATAAAAATGATCAAACATTTGAAAATCTAGCAACTGGTTTTTAACATATTTCTAAATGAAACTGTCATGATTATTATGCCTATCATTCCATTCAGACAGACCTAGTGCTCCAAACAAAGATTAGCATCACAAATTGCAGCTGCAGCAGGCTCATCAAGTGCAAAAAACAGATTACTACAGATTTTGACTGGATGCGGATGAAAACATCTAGCAATACACAGACGATGTTGAATTATAATTTATGTGGTGCTGGCAGGTGGAGGGTTGAACAATTGTAAAGATTGCAGCAACCCATGCTGCATTTACTCCGAATCCATCGTTAGAGAAAAGCTGCCCACTCAAAAATTCTTCCATGAGCAAGCAGCAAGAACTAGAGAAAAGATATTGGGCAAACAAGGGGCAAGATCACAAAAACAATGAGTTGGAATCCTACAAAAAAAAACAGTGGGAGTTGAGGGAAAAAGTAACCAGAAGCATAAGGTTTTAGGAAGGATAAAAAGGGTTTTAAGATTATTATTAAATATCAGGAATAAATCTCTGACATTGCACTGCCTGCCTATTGAAAATGAATCTTTGAAATTGTAATATGCCCTGGATAAGAATTTGAAGATTTAGCAAGCAGTGTTGCACTGAAATTTATGACATGTGCACCTGGCAGACAAGGCTTTATTGCTCCCAGCCCCATGTGTGAATCTTGCACTAATGAGTCTCATGTCTGGCAGTAGTAAAGTTACACATTACCTCATAAATCTTAGATGCATTGTATCCAAGTGACCAGTCAATCAACATGACAGCAGATGACAAACCTGTAATTAAAAACATATGAGATTTGCTATATATTATGAATTATATGATGCAGTACTCTGATAATAAACCAGTTTTAACTTATCAAATATTTCTCTAGGTCTCTAGATTTTTGAGGATGTGATTAAACACGTTGATGAAGGTAGAGCAGTAGATGTAGTGCATATGGATTTCAGCAAGGCATCTGATAAGGTACCCCATGCAAGGCTTATTGAGAAAGTAAGGAGGCATGGGATCCAAGGGGACATTGCTTTGTGGATCCAGAACTGGCTTGCCCACAGAAGGCAAAGGGTGGTTGTAGACAGGTCATATTCTGCATGGAGGCCGGTCACCAATGGTGTGCCTCAGGGATCTGTTCTGGGACCCCTTCTCTTCGTGACTTTTATAAATGACCTGGATGAAGAAGTGAAGGGATGTGTTAGTAAATTTGCTGATAACACAAAAGTTGGTGGTGTTGTGGATAGTGTGGAGGGCTGTCAGAGGTTACAGCAGGGCATTGATAGGATACAAAACTGGGCTGAGAAGTGGCAGATGGAGTTCAACCCAGATAAGTGTAAGGTGGTTTATTTTGGTAGGTCAAATATGATGGCAGAGTATAGCATTAATGGTAAGACTCTTGGCAGTGTGGAGGATCAGAAAGATCTTGGGGTCTGAGTCCATAGGACACTTAAAACTGCTGCTCAGGTTGACTCTGTGGTTAAGAAAGCATACAGTATATTGGCCTTCATCAATCATGGGATTGAGTTTAGGAGCCAAGACGTAATGTTGCAGCTATATAGGACCCTGGTCAGACCCCACTTAGACTACTGTGTTCAGCTCTGGTCACCTCACTACAGGAAGGATGTGGAAACCATAGAAAGGGTGCAGAGGAGATTTACAAGGATGTTGCCTGGATTGGGGAGCATGCCTTATGAGAACAAGTTGAGTGAACTTGGACTTTTTTCCTTGGAGCAACGGAGGATGAGAGGTGACCTGATGGAGGTGTATAAGATGATGAGAGGCATTGATCATGTGGATAGTCAGAGGCTTTTTCCCAGGGCTGAACTGGCTAGCATGAGAGGGCACAATTTTAAAGTGCTTGGAAGTAGGTACAGAGGAGATGTCAGGGGTAAGTTTTTTTACGCAGAGAGTGGTGAGTGCGTGGAATGGGCTGCCAATGACAGTGGTGGAGGCAGATACAATAGGGTTTTTTTTAAGAGACTCCTGGGCAGGTACATGGAGCTCAGAAAAAAAATAGGGATCTGGTAACCCCAGGTAATTTCTAAGGTAAGCACATGTTCGGCACAGCTTTGTGGGCCGAAGGGCCTGTACTGTGCTGTAGGTTTTCTATGTGTCTATGTCTATATCCACTATCTATAAAATCTTACCATGCAATGTTTGATCTCCTCAATGATTCTTCATTTTCGTTAACTGACCTTTCTTGTTTATTAAATTCTTCAGTTCTACTGTTTTCAGTTCACTTGCTTATCCCCAGTTTATTGGAACACAATACACCTTCAGATCTCAGAAATATCTTTGAACTGGAACATTAACCCCATTTCTGTCTCCACAGCAAAAGCCTGACCTGCAGAGTATTTCCAGCATTTTGTATTTTTATTTCAAAATTCCAGCCCCTGCAGTATTTTGCTTTTGGGTCCCTTCAGACCAGCATTGCTGCCTCCAAAGGGGTCAATCAGGTTTGCTTCCTCCTCAGAGGTAATTCAGGTTCTCCCCACCATTTCCCAAATGAGACAGCAGTGACCCACAGGAAAGAAGTGCCACTCATCTATTTGTTAGTGACATTCAAGTCAGACATTGGTTTGTCCAAAGCTTGCCTATCTCCATTAGCAGATATTTAGGTCCTGAATCACTATAGTTCTGGTAGTGATAATTAGGAAGTTCCATTTCAGCTTCAATATAAATGAGACAGAGCTTTCTGTTTGCCATTACTAGAACTATAATGAATTCAAGACCTCCAGCCTTCTCAAGAGCTGCCCTCGCTGGTAGTATCCATATTTAAAGAATTATTTTTTATGATAAAGACAATTAAAACTCTGCAGGATCATAGTTGGAATAAAAGAAAGAAGAAGGGTCAAACAAAACCACTACAAAAGTGAAACCATTAAGGAAATGGTAAACTGTAGTTGTGACTGTTACCTGAATCACACCCCAGGAGGCATACTAAAGCTAGTTATACAGTTTAAGTGTTTGTACATTAACAAGGGTGTATTCTCCTGGACACCCTCTTGGTAGAGTCTTCCAAATTCAAAGTACACCTCATCTTTATGCACTGAGGATCAAATGTAACAGCACATGATTCAATACAATTCAATAGTTATAATGACATTGTTTACTTCAATATTTTGCGTCTGACAATGCTTCTTTTGAGATACTTATCTCCAATAGGAGACATATCTGAATCTTCTTTGCTGAGTCAAAGTAATTCACATACAGGGGCTGAGTTTTGGAGGACAGAATTCCAAGACACCCAAAATTTAAGTTATGAGGGCTGACTCGCTAAATATATAAATATCCCAAGAATTAATAGGACAAATATGCCTGTGACCATGACAAACGACAATATCAGTTGGGTCTGCAAGTTTCCTTGAATTTGATACCAGATAAATGGTTTGATGTAGTCCAAATAACATGACCTCATTGACTTACATTTGACTGAAGCAGCTCATGGTCATTTCACTTTGCAAATCATATCTCTTGAGCAGCCAGCCCGCTGCTATGGGCTAGCAGCCTCTGCCCTGTAGACAGTATTGTTTGTTTGCAAGGCTGCTCTTTAACTTAAAACTGATTACTGCTTTCAATTTACATTAAGAACGAAAGGCTGGGTTCTTGTTTGAATTAATGGCTGTTATATTCACATAATTCCATAAACTCCTGAATCCTTAAGTACTGTATTCTTTATTTTGTCCAAATATAAATATAGAGATAGAAGAAAGTATGATATGCAGGAAGAACTTGGATAAAATAGAAAGTATACCAGGAACATTAATTACTTACAATGGTTGGAGTGCTATAGAATGGAACAATATTTAAGCTGCTGATGGAAGGGTTGAACAAAAAGTAATAACTCGTAGAAATCAACCACATTATTTAAATACGAGGCATCAGTATCAGCTCAATGACACCATTTGCAAAAGTTTATTTTGTTAGACTGATTAAATGCAAATTTTTCTGCATTCAACTCCAATGCTTATTTTATAGTCAAGTTTTTATATTTCATCTAAAATGCAAATACTTTAAAAGGTCATAAAATACAAATTAATGCCGTATTTACTCCTTTTGAACTCCTACTTTGCAATTTATAACATGATTAGTTTTGATGATAACTAATGATGTGTAGGTACACAATAAAGCACAAATCCTAGTAATTAATGCAGTCAAAAATTTCAAAACTATCACAGCAAGTATCCTAAAAAAAAGCACTGCTTTTTCCTGATGAAGTATAATAGCTTATTATAATAGCGTCCATCTGAAGAAAACCATGACTGTTAGTTGTTAGCACAAGTGTAAAACTAATACTTTATTTGATGTGGAGCAGAAGAAATACAAAACCTAACATTTACAAAATATTGTAGCTCGACTAACGTGCAGTTAAAAACAATCAAAAAAGAAATTCTATCTCAATGACTAACAGAAAGCTTGTTTTCACAAGTTGGCAGTGATACCCATCAGTTTCAACATGTCAGTGGTGCAGTATTACATTCCAAAGGAGCCAAATGAGTTGTTTTGATTCATGTGCTGGAAAGATTCATTCCTACAAGTTGTTGAATTGAATTCAAGATGGCTGACAATTTCTGCAATGTCCTGTGGACCAGGCTACTGATGTACCAATACGGATGGCTGAAGCTAGTCATTAATGACAACAGTGCAGTGCCAGTTAGCAAAAAAACTCTATCCCTACAGCAAATCCAAAACTGTCCCCAGTAGAATGTGCTAAACATATAATATAGAAGTTTATGCATCCTGAACCAGTTTCCAAGATACAGATCTATTGACTTCAACTGCAACCAATTTTTAAAAAAGCCATTCAAAACATAATAATTGTTTAGGATAAGCAGCCAAAGGCAAATTTATCTTAAAGCCCAAAGTAAGAGGAAGCACATCTGCTTGGAATTAGTCCATTCAGGAACTCTCAAGAGTACGTTTCTCTGAAAAAGTAATAGAAATCTGGAGTTCTTCCCACTCCCTCTTCCCCACCCAGCTGAACTATTGAAAATTTAGCAGCTGAGATTGTTAGGCAAGTGCATCGAATCAGAACTTCACATGTCAGCCATTTGACCCATCATGGTAAAAATTGTTCATACTAGCTGAAAATTTGAACTTAGAACTTCCTTCTTCGTTATTAGCCACCAGGTCAGTTTTTAACAACAACACACATAAAATGCTGGTGGAACACAGCAGGCCAGGCAGCATCTATAGGGAGAAGCGCTGTCGACGTTTCGGGCCGAGACCCTTCGTCAGGACTAACCGAAAGGAAAGATAGTAAGAGATTTGAAAGTAGTGGGGGGAGGGGGAAATGCAAAATGATAGGAGAAGACCGGAGGGGGTGGGATGAAGCTAAGAGCTGGAAAGGTGATTGGCGAAAGTGATACAGAGCTGGAGAAGGGAAAGGATCATGGGACGGGAGGCCTCAGGAGAAAGAAAGGGGGGGGGGGAGCACCAGAGGGAGATGGAGAACAGGCAAACAACTAAATATGTCAGGGATGGGGTAAGAAGGGGAGGAGGGGCATTAACGGAAGTTAGAGAAGTCAATGTTCATGCCACCAGGTTGGAGGCTACCCAGCTGGAACAATACCTTATATACCAGCTCTGTATCCCTTTCGCCAATCACCTTTCCAGCTCTTAGCTTCACCCCACCCCCTCCGGTCTTCTCCTATCATTTCGCATTTCCCCCTCCCCCCACTACTTTCAAATCTCTTACTATCTTTCCTTTTGGTTAGTCCTGACGAAGGGTCTCAGCCCGAAACGTCGACAGCGCTTCTCCCTATAGATGCTGCCTGGCCTGCTGTGTTCCATCAGCATTTTGTGTGTGTTGTTGTTTGAATTTCCAGCATCTGCAGATTTCCTCGTGTTAAGTCAGTTTTTAATGTCAGTTAAATTAAAGCCGCCACACTTAAGTCAAGATCATTATAGAACCTTTCTGTATATACTCCTCTAGTTGCTAATACTCTTGCTTATTATCATCCTAGTTCCTTACCAGAGTTAACCTTAAATCCAATTTCCTTAGATCCCATGCACTTTTACTTCCTAATTCAGTCTGCCACGTGGGAGTAACAAATGTCATATACGGCATATTCCAACAAATACTATATCGCCATTGGCACCTGTCATTACTCTCAAAAGTTTCAAGTTGATTATCCATGAACTTCCCTTGACAAATCCACACTGAATGTACTTGATTAATCCAGCTCACATTTATAGTGGCCAGTGTGGATGCCCAGGCTTTTGCTTTGAACAATGCTATCTCAACTTCCTAGCAGTTCGGCGCCATCTCAGTCGAATTAGCAGTTAGTCAGGTTGTGCAGGTCATGGAGCAAGAGATTTGAACTAAGGAGCTTTTGTGGGATTTCAGCGGCACAGTCAAGTTGAATCGATGCAGGAGGCCTCACATATTAGCAAAGGCAAATAAAAATAAAGCAGGGTCAAGTGGAACAGCCGTTGTGTGAGTGAGCTTGTGTTAGAGTGGGGAGCCATTGGCTCGTCAGGCTTGTGTGAGGTAAGTACCTGGTAAGTTCCTTCTTCTTCATTCCTCATCAGGGCAGTGAGAATGGCTCCAGGGGCTGTGTGGTGTTCTCTGTGTGAGATATGGGAATTCTGGGAGACCTCCACCCTCCCAGATAACCATCTCTACACCAGGTACACCGAGCTGCAGCTCCTCAGAGAACGCATCAAGGAAATGGAACTGCAACTCAATCACCTTCAGTTCATACATAATCACCCCTAAGTTACAGGATGCAGGAAAATGGGTGACTGTCAGGAGAGGGAAAGGAAATGGACAGCCAGTGCAGATTAGCCCTGTGGCCATTCCCCTCAATAATAAGTATACAGTTTTGGATACTGCTGAGGGAGATGCCCTACCAGGGCGAGCCACACCAATCAGGTCTCTGGCACTGAGACTGGGGCTGTGGACAGAAGAGAAGTGGGGAGGATCATCGGATTCCATGATTAGAGGAGTAGACATGATATTTTGTGTGAGTTACAGACGCCGGGTTGATATGTTGCCTCCCAGGTTCCAGAGTCAGGGACATCTCAGTTCAGATCCATGGCATCCTAAAGGAGGAGGGTGAGCAGCTAGCAGTCTTGGTACATATTGGCACCAATGATACAGGCAGGAAAAGCAAGGAGGTCCTTAAAGAGAACATTTAGGGAGCTCAGTAGAAAGCTGAAAAGCAGGACTTCCTGGATAGCAATCTTCAGACTGCTGCCTGCACCATGCACCATTAAGGGAAAGAACAGGATGGTTTGGCAGGTGAATGTGTGGCTGAGAAACTGGTGCAGGGGGCAGCGTTTTAGACTTATTTATTAATTAATTTATTGAGATACAGTGCAGAATAGGACCTTTCAGCCCTTCAAGCGGTGCTGCCCAAGTTCACAGACGATACGAAGCTAAATGGAGGCACAGGTAGTGCTGAGGAAGCAGGGAGGCTGCAGAAGTACTTATACAGATTAGAAGTATGACCAGTGATGTGGCAAATGGAATACAGTGTATAATCATGCATTTTGGTAGAAAATAAAAGCATAAGCTCTTTTCTAAACATGGAGAAAATTCAAATATCTGAAGTGCAAAGGGACTTGGGAGCCCTCATGTGAGATTCACTTTGAGTCGGAAGTGAAAAAGGCAAATGTTAGCATTCACTTCGAGAGGACTACAGTATAAAAGCAAGGACGTAATGCTGAGGCTGTGGAAGGCACTGGGGTGGCCTCACGGAGCATCATGAGTAGTTTTGTGTCCCTTGTTTTGAGAAAGGATGTGCTGACATTGGAGAGGGTTCAGAGGAGGTTCATGAGTATGATTTTGGGAATGAAAGGATTATCAAATGAGAAACAGTTGATGGTTCTGTGCCTTTACTCACTGGAATTTAGAAGAATGAAGGTTTATCTTATTGTACCCTATTGACTGTTGAAATGAAAAGATGGAGTGAATGTGGAATTACGTTTCCTATGATGAGGGAGTCTAGGACCAGCAGGCACAGCCTCAGAGTAGAGGGTCATCCATTTAGAACAGGGATGATGGGAAATTCTTTAGTCAGAGAGTGGTGAATCTGTGGAATTCAATGCCACAGATGGCATTGCAGGCCAAATCACTGGGTATGTAAAGATGGAGGTTGGTAGGCTCTTGATTCGTCAGGGCGTGAAAGGATACAGGGAGAAGGCAGAAGAATGGGGTTGAGAGGGAGATAGTGAAATGGTGGAGCAGACTCGATGGGCCTAATTCTGCTTCAATGTCTTCTGGTCTTATTCCAGCATCAAGTTTTCAGATGTAAATATATTTAGATGCAGGTATGGATATATAGATCAAGTAAGTGGGTGAAAACCTGGCAAATGTAGTTTAATGAGTGAAAGTGTGATATCAATTCAGAAAAATCAAAAGAAAGATAAATTTCTTTTAAGATAAAGTAGATACATTTTTGAAAGATTGGAAAATTAAGAGTTAAGGAGATCTAGTCCAGAGGCAGCTCTGAGAACTGGTGTAGATGAGATATGGCGGAGCAGACTGGAGAGGCCACGTGGCCTATTCCTGCTCCTGGCTTCTTTTCAGCACCCTATGGCACTCAGCACCTATATTATTGGGTCTTTCAGATTTTGTTTATCTCCTCTAAATCACAAACATCCCTTCTTTCTCTCCACGCATGCTCATTCTTTGCAGCTTAAAACATGATTATTGGTTCTAACTTTTATTGATTTTGATGAAGGGACATCAACATGAAAATGAATGTCTCAGTTTCACAGATGCTAACAGGATTTAGCTTTTAATCCATTATTGAAGATGCTTTAGCCCTTAATTTATCCTTTATCTTCAAAGACTTTCAACTTCTTCCTCAGCATGAATGCCGATATAATGCTCGTTTTAGTGTGGTTTGGGAGTTGCAGGTTTGGCATTTATTTCCACTTCTTAATTGTTCTTAAAATAGTGTTCATCTACTTTTTTTTGAACTACTGTCATCTTGTAAGTGAAGTTTGTCTGGCTCAGTGAAAACAAAATCCAGTACACCAACAGGGTACAACACCAAAGGAATCAGAACCAGAGTTAGGTTTATTGTCACTGCCTTATATGCTATGAAATGTGTTGTTTTATGCTGGCAATGTGGTGAAGACATAAAATTAGTATAAATTACAAAATGTTACGAGTCATTCAGAATTCTGATGGCAGGTGGAAAAAGGCTGTTCCTGAATTATTGAGAGTGGTCTTTAGGATCCTGTACCTCCTACCTAATGGTAGTAATGAGAAGAGGACATGTTTCAGGTGATTAAGGTCTTTAATGATGGATGCTACCATCCGGAGGCATCGACACTTTAAGATGGTGGGAAGGGTTGAACCTGTGAAGGAGCAAGCTGAGTCAAAAACATTCTGCAGCCTCTTGTGATCCTGTGCATTAGGGCCTCCATACCAGACTACGATGCAGTCGGACAGGACAGTCTCCACTGCACATCTTTAGTAGCTTGAAAGGGTTTTAGTTGACGTACTAAATCTCCTCAAACACCTAATGAAAAAGAGCCTTTATCATGATTGAATCAGTGTGTTAGGCCCAGATCAGGTCCTTGGAGATACTGACACTTAGGAACTTAAAGTTTTCACCCTCTCCAAAGCGAATCCTTCAGTGAGGACCTGTGCAGTGGCATTCCATTATCACCGAAGCTCCTATCCGATTTTTACGCAATCACTTTACAGCAGTTGTGACCAACAGTCATGGCTCAATTCCCACTGCTATCTGAAAGGAGTTTGTAAGTTTCTCCCCTTGACTGTGTGGGCTTCCTCCCTCATTCCAGAGATGTATGGTGAGTTGGTGGTACTTGGAACATGCCGACACCAGCAGGTAGTACCCGCCACAATCCCCAGACTGCGTTGGTCATTGATGCAAAAACAGCACCTTTCACTGTATGTTTTGATGTGACAAATGAAGCTAATCTTTAATTTTTTTAAAAATTTGATCCAAGGCTTTGATAAGATCTGAGGTTGAGTGGTCCTGATAAAAATCCAAACTAGGCATCAGATTATTGGTAGAGTCCATTTAAGAGCACTGTTAATTACAGCTTCCTTCATTGAACAAGATTTAATGCAGACTGATTGGGCAGTAATTTACATTTGTCATATCATCTTTGCAGAACACAATTTTTCAGTCAGGTAGATGCCAGTGATGTAACAGTTCGACATTAGCCTGACATTAATAGCTGATAAAATAATGGAACTCAATGTTGAAATACAAAATGCAAATAAGTAGCAATATCCTAATGCTCAATATGGAGTAAAAGAGAAAGATTAGACATGAGAATTTTTTTTACAATAATAATTAAAACAAAGTATCTTACAAGGGCAAAAAAAATCATGCATATGAAACAAAACATATCAGCAAAACACACCAAAACAGGGACTTAGAAATAATAGGACAGCAATTTTACATTAATTTTCCCAAAGGCACTGCCAACAAATTGGACAGCTATTATTTTTAATTACCATGCTAAAAGAAATCTTGCACATAACACGAGTTATCTCAAATAAACTGTTGCTAATCTATGATAGCCAAAAGCATATGCTTTTCCAGGAATTGTAAATGGAAAAAAAAATCATCCATATACACGCATTCAGATTACTTCAAAGTCACTCAATAAAACGAAGAACAGAATACCCAAATGAAAATTGTATTATGTAAAAGAATGACAAAGAACTTCTCATCTGTTTGATATGGACAGCAACTTGCCAGGGAGTTGTTGAAACTTCAAGTTCAATGTTATAAGCAACACACACAAAATGCTGCCGGAACTCAGAAGGACAGGCAGCATTTATGGAAAAAGAGTATAGTCAAAGTTTTGGTCCAAGACCAGCTCAGCAGGACTGGGAAAAAAAAGATGAGGAGTAGATTTAAAAGGTGGGGATGGGGGAAGGGAGGGAGAAACAACAGGTGTTAGGTGAAACTGGGAGGGGTAGGAGTGAAGTAAAGAGCTGGAAACTTGATTGAATCTAATAGCAGAGGACAGAAAGTCATGGAAGAAGAGGGGGAGGAGCGCCAGAGGGAAGCGATGGGTGGGCAAGGTGATCAGGTGGCAAAGTGAAAGGGGATGGGGAATGGTGAAGGAGATTGGGGGGGGGGGGGGCATGGGAAGAGGCATACCAGAAGTTTGATAAATTGATGTTCATGCCATTAGAGGTTGGAGGCTACCCAGATGGAATATAAGGTTTTGTTCCTCCAACCTGAGTGTGGCTTAATTGTGACAGGCCTTGAATTGACATATCGGAATGGGAAGTGGAATTAAAATGGGTGGCTACTGGGAGATCTCGCTTCTTCTGGCGGATGGAGCGTAGGTGCTCAGTGAAGTGGGCTCCCAATCTACGTTGGGTCTCACCAATATACAGGAGGCCACACCAGGAGCACTGGAGAGAGTATATAACCCCAACAGACTCACAGGTGAAGTGTCGCCTCACCTGGAAGAACTGTTTGGGGCTCTGAATGGTAGGGAGGGAGGAGGTGTAGGGGCAGGTATTGCACTTGGATCCACTTGCAGAGATAAGTGACAGGAGGGAGATCAATGGGGAAGGACAAATAGACAAGGGATCCCTCCGGAAAGCAGAAAGTGGTGGGTGGAGGCGTGGGGAGATGTGCTTGGTGGTAAGTTATTATAAGTGCAGCTTTTAGCAATTTTATATGCTTATGCACAAACTTCAGCTTCCCTTGTTCTTATATGAATTTCGAATAGGCCACAAATTCTAGATTGAATTAGTAACATTATCAATACAGTTTTGACAGTCATTTTGTTTGCCCTATATACAAAAAAAAAGCTGATTTTAACTGTAATTTGATTGGAAAAAATCTGCTGAAATTGCGAGAGACATAAAAATAGTTACTTGCCGTTATAATGGAGGCCCATAGAACATTGTAAAACTGGTCGTAAAAATCAAAGGACATTTTTGATATTGGATCTGGGTGACAGTTCTTTATCTGAATTACCAGGTAGATTTGATAGTGCTGGGAAGGAAAACACATTTTTCAAATAATGCTTACCTGTCAACCAAGTCCACTTCATCACATTTCCTCAGCCTCTCCCCACATTCATACAGATCAAAAAATACACTCAAAAACAAACACCCACAGCATTTCTGTGGTAAAAAAAAACCTAAACTCTGCATAAAGAACTTTGTCTGGATCTTAATCTCAGGACTCTCGAGATTGTCAGTCCTTTACTCAGTGATCTGCTGGGGACCTTGAAGATTCCAATTAAACCCACAATTAAAAGGTTCTCATATTAATGAAGTTATTTTGATCGTGCAGTAGGTAAGTGGAAAAGGCAGCTAGCTCAGTATATTGTGAAAGGCAGTGTGCTTTTGTAATTATTAGAGCAAGTTAGAAACACATTGAACTTTGATTCTTATTTTCAAAGAACGCAAGGAAATACACATCCTCAAAATATGTTCTTCATTCAGTTATTTTGTAATCAACAAAGCAACTATTGCTCAGATGGTGCAGGTCTTTTTAAACACAATTTCCAGTCTTCTTCCACAAGGAGGCAAATCTGCATGTCAATACAAATGATCCCAATGGCTATTATTGAGGCTACGGGTTTGTTTTGTAGGCAATACCAATATTCAATACATACATTCCTGAGCACAGGGCACATGAGCTTTTCATACAGAAAAGACAAACAAGAATATTTCCTATAAAAACTCAAGTACATCACTTGTACGAAAAGAAGCAAAGAATTTAACATACTGATACGCATTTTAATCAATCAACTTTAAAAGGCAATAGTTGCAGACAAAGTTATGGATTAGTTAAGTGTGATTTGGCGAAGATGATCAAGGCAGCCAGAATGAATGTTTGTCGCACTCCTCCCAACAGAGGAGAGGGGCAAGGGGTTGAATGGTCAAGCCCCTAGGTCCGAGATGAACTGGCGTTTCTCTAAGTGAATGAGGAGGTCACCCAAATCTCAATATGCCCATGTGGCACACCCTAGAAATCTAATGAAGGGCAGAAAACAAAGATCCCAGTACTACCGGTCCCTGCTGCAAAGAGTTGGCAGTTGGAGATATCACACAGGACAGAAAACCCATGTGTTCTCTTGGAAGCCCAGCAATAAAAAAAAAGTGAAGTCAAGGCTGATGGGCTTGCATCAACCAAAATTTGGATTACTCCCACATCCACTGCACCAAATGGCCTGGTCATCAGGAAGATTCTGACATTAAATAGAATAGAATTGATGGGGTTCCAGGGAACTTTCCTGGCTCAGACCAATGAAGCTGACTTACCAGGTCAAGTGCTCCCTGAATCTGGTCTGACAAGTTGACCTAATATGGAATGCAAGTCTCTGCAGTAGACACTTGAGATATTTGAAGACCGATACCAACAGAAGTATTTTATCTAAGTAGTCTATCTCTAGAAATTTCCTTTGGGCCAGGCTCGCGGTTCACTACAAATTACAATAGTGTGACTCAGCTGAAGTAACACATCTGCCAGCATATGTTGGCCTGGTCAAACATTCAAGCATCAAGTCCTCATGCAACAGGAATTTAAATTTACAATGATGAAATAACCTTCAGCAAGGAGGCAAGTTTGCACTTGAGATTTTCTTGTTTTCTTGGGAGGGGTTTGCCTTGGAAGGAGAAAAGAAGAAATAAAACAATGGTAAGTTAATGTAAACATTTTACATTTCTGGTTTCTGAATCTTCGAAGTTCAATAAATAAGAGAAAGTCAACACAAATAGTGCAACGGTATTATAACCATAATAAGGAGCATCATCTCAGGCAAGATGAATTATTTTAAGTTCAAGTAGGCATAAATAACCCGACCACTCAATCTCCATATATATCCAGTCGTATCCTTTGTCACCTACCATCCCAAAGGTCAAAAACCACAACTATCAGAGAACTGTTCACTGGGGAAAGTCAACCAAGGCCCTTTTTCCAAAACAGACAAGTGTGGCTTAAGTTGAAGAGAAAGAGGTGTGGAGAAAACACAGGGACTGTGTGCGATGGAAGGAGATTAAAGTTGTCGAAGTAACAACTACTTAAAGAATAATCAGCAAGTAGAACAAAATGCTAACAAGACTGAAATATAAATTAAAAAGGTGCAGGCAAAATAATAGCCACAAGATGAGTTGCTGTTCAAGCTCTCATTGGAGTAATACAAGTGACAGCAGACAGGACTGAGTGGCAATGGATGGAGAATAGACGTGATGGGCTACAAGAAGCTCAGAGACAACAGAGAGGAGTGATGCAAATTGGTTCCACATCAGGCAGAGTCCTCATCTTCAGAGAAGGCACGTTGCAATGCATGGAACTTAATGCAGTGCAACTATTTCACATGAACACCTCCTTATTGATAAATATGACTAACTTTATATCAATTTGTATTGTTTTGTTCCAAGTGGTATTTTTAATTTAATTGTTACCTTGACACCTTTGGTCTGTATCCTGAGTATTGATTCTCTTCTCCGCCATTTCTCCTCTCCGCAGCTTAAAACACGGTTCACTTATTTTTCCAGTCATAACAAAAAGTCCTGAGCAGAAATGTTGATTCTTTTTTTCTGCATGGAGGATTCTGTTTGACCTACTAAGTACCTTTTTCATTCTGTGTGTGTTCCAGACTTCTAGCATCCGGAGGTTTTGGTTGGAAGAACTCATTGGTCACAAAAGAAACAAGGTAAACATCTACACACACACACACACACACACACACACACACACGAAGAAAAAGCAGCACTCAGTAGTTGTGCAATTCACAATTTATTTACTGAAGGAGAAGATTAGGACAAAACATCAAACCAAATACAATACAATCAAAACACCAGAGGCAGTAAAACCCACCATGCAGTCTCCTCTGTTCCCCTTCCACTTAAATTTAAAACAAAGTAGTCCTTCTCAACATAGCACCATCCGCAGAGTGAATATGATTTCACTCCCATTTTCTTGTGATTTTGTTTAAATTAACACTTGGCAGATCAGCTGCAGCTTCCCCCCTCCCCCCACCCCCACCCTTTCCAGGAGAACTTTAATCATTCTCATCTGTGTTTTTAATTGGCATATACAAGCTCTCCTGTAATGCAGGCAAAAGCATCCATAAGCCAAATAGGTCAAGTAGCTGTACGTACATGCAACATACTATAAAAGCACAAATTCAAGTTAACAGATACGTACTACATAGTCCACGCATACCTACGCAAGAACATGACCATTTCACAGAACTGGTACAGGCAGTAATCAAACAATCGAGGTACAGGAGACAACACGGGGTGGATAGAGGGTGGGGCTAGGGGAAGTATGCAAGGCAAAAGGTTCTTAATATTTAGCATTTCAAAAGCAGAAGGAAATTAATCTGGAAAACTAAAATTAAAATCTACAACCTATTCGGGGTTTGAAATACATTATGTAGGCACAGATTAATCTGAGTCCTCTTGTTTCAGCTTTGTAGGTCCAATGTGCTTGTTATGAATATAATGCTTTGTAAATGGTCACATCTTATTTTCACAATATTTTGACCATGGGTAGTAAGACTACAAATTACCAAATTGTCAAAGTACCATATTCCAACTCTTTAGATGAACTGTACAACTTTACAAAATTTAATCTAGGCACACAATGCCTTCATAAGTATTAAAAAACAATCTAATGAACATCTGGTGCTTCTGCATACAGTATTACGCTGGGCTTAATGTTAGAAGATTACAAGTGGACTCTAACATTGGAAGATATTTGTGGTCAGTCCCAGATATTGAAAGTATTTTGTATCACAAATCATGGAAGCCCAACTTACTGAATTAAAACAAAATTCTGACAAAAACTAATTTCATAAATTAATATTCAAGATCCAACTCAGTCAATTTTAAAAAAAAACAATGACCTGGAATTGCCAGAAAAGAGAAACTATCCAATCCAAAAATGGCGCTTTAGGATTCATTAAACCATGCAGAATACTCAATGATGACCACCTCTGTTTGTTCACTTGTGCAGCAAGTTAGGCATCTGCATTGCGATATTATTCAGTTACGTGGGCTTAACACTGGCACATAGATGTTCTCAGCCCTTGCTACAAGCCAAGAAAGATGCCCAATGCTTGCTGAGGGGTAAGACCAGCTAAACATTTCTGTGGATCAAATAGTGCATGCTCTTGTTGCAGTTATCTTGCTCACCAACTGCAAAGCACTCAAATGTCTATTCTTAAGCTCCCTAAACAAGATGCAACAATACAGATAGATAATTGCATTTCATTTTGTGATAGTTTCATTTAGTATGCACTCACTTAAAAAATTAGTAACCCTATGAAGTTTGATTAATCTTAAATGTTAGATAAGAATGAAAGGTCCAGGATAGCTTAACTTCGTGTCAGTATCTCTGCACAACTAAAGGAGTTATTACCCAGAATTAATGGAAGAACGAATAGAAAGCAGTGAGGAGATAAATGAAAAACTAAGTAGTTAATACTGTTGTGGGGTGGAAAACTATATTGAGATTTAAAATAAATACACTATCAAACTCAAAAATTAAGGAAACGATTTTCTTTACACTAGTACAACAGTTACAGTCGGTGTACTTCAAACCCTGAATATTCGCCACTATGGACTTCACTACCAGTAAAGTCACATGTATGACATGTCATTTTAATAGTTCCTGCCAAGCTGCATCAAAAATATTGTACACAACAGATAACTTATTTCCTCCAAGGGAACTGAGCATCAAAATGCTCTTTTCTGACAAGAATATGTAGTTTACTCAGGAAAAAAAAAAATTACACAAGATAATGAAAAATAGCTACATATAAACACAAGCAGAACTCTTCCTTTTAGCACCCGCATTGCATGTCGGTTCATGTGCACCTAATTTTCCTTGTTACGAATCACATTGAATAAAATGCAAAACATCAGAAACAATTAAGGAGACTCTTAAAGGAGAATTGTACATTCCCTGAATAATGAGAGAAGGAAAATAATCTAACAGTGCGATGCCAATGTATTACATTGTGTCGACGCTAAGTTTCTATTTATTGTGATTTGTAACCATTATAAAATGGAGTGAGGTACTGCACCACTACCTACAATGCAGTATTCAGCATTCTCCGTGGCTCCATGAGATGAGAAGCTGCAAATATTTTACACTGCCATTTCATCCAAAAATCAATCTAACAACAGCAGAACCCCTAATTAGTTGTGCTACATGTAAATCCTTAGAAGTCCTACTTTGATAGTCATTTTAAAGTCTCAGTACATCGGCACCACTTCTGCTACCAAGCTAGGTTGATTCAAGGTACCATTATGCAACTGAGGAAGGATTCCCTCAGGTGATGAAGACCAACTGCTGTTTCTTCTCGATGACACCCACTCAAACGATAAACTTCAGTTGAAAAATGGGTCCAACTCAACATCCATATTCACATCAGGTACCAGTTGATCAACTGCTTCTTTTTCATTAGCACCATATCCGGAACTAGAAGCTGAAAAATCAGAGGCAAACCAAGGGTGGTCCAAGATTTCCCGGGATGTTAGCCTTTCCAAAGGCTCACGACGCAAAATGCTACGGATAAGGCATTTTGCTCGTGGGGAAAGCGTTTCTGGAATGTTAAACTGGCCACGGCGAATTTTGCTAAAGAGAGAACCTGGCTCCACATCATGGAAGGGATACCGTCCAACAAGCATTGTGTACAGCATCACACCTAGACTCCACACGTCGGCGGCCTTACCAGAGTAGCTGCCATTAGTGTTAAGAATCTCAGGGCTCACATACGCTGGACAACCATGCTTGTCTGAAAGAGCATCATCTTCACCATTTAAGATGTAAGCATCCTCAAGACTTTCCAATTTTACTTGTGTCCTACAAAAGAGAGAAAAAAAATGTAACAAACAAACTGTCTAAAATGTCACCACACTTGAGATAGATCTTAAATTAGGAGGATACGGAGCCCATAAGACCATAAGACATAGGAGCAGAAATAGGCCATTCAACCCATTGAGTCTGCTCCACCATTCCATCATGGCTGATCCCAGATCCCACTCAACCCCATAAACCTGCTGTCTCACAGGTGAATGAATAGAAAAAGATAATGAATGAATACAAAAATAGGCATGCTGTTCAATTTTTCTCTATTTTACAGCAGTAGCACACATATGACAAGGCATTTCAAATTCCTTTGTTATATTTAGATTTTAAATTAGATAAGGTGTCAAAACTAACATAATATTTGGTAGAAGGTCTACAAAAACTAATGTATCTATGCTGTGAGCAGAGCATGCTGACTGGTGTTATAACCAAAAATAATTAAAGAACAAAATAGTAAATACTGGAAAAACTCCTCTAGTAAGGCAGTATATGTGGAGAGAGAAAAGATTTAACATTTCATTAAGATACTTTACCAGAATAGTCATGAATCTGAAATATCTGTCTTCAGATGCTGTTTCACCAGTTAGGTATTTCTAGTATGTACAGTGATTTATGTTTTTTTAAATTAGGGCAATGTGTCCTATCATTTTCAATGCACAGCATACCACCATGCAAGTCTCCACAACAGGTTTTTCAACCTTAAGATGGGATGAAATGCAAATTTAAGTGATGTCAAATTTGCCTCGTTTCTTCTATTTTTCCACAAAACTCGGCAGTTTTGCAAAAAAAAATTGAATAATAGATTAAAATATAGATCACATCATCATTCACAACCAGCAATCTATCAAAGTCATATTATGCAAAACAACAGATTAATCATGGACTTTTTTTTTGCAAAGACCCTACTAAAGACAGATGTATAAATGCCACAATTTCAGAAGAAAATAAAGTTTTGCATGTTAAAAATGTCAAAATGCAACAAAACACAGCTCTTTCAGTTAACCATGTGGAGAATCATAAACAATGCATGACTCATTAAAATTATAATTTTCCATACAGCCAAAACATCCTTAAAGCTAAGTTCTATGTCTGGAAATTGGAGCATTACTTTTAGTAATTTGGTACCTCCTACAACCAATCGCTTTGTTGTGCAAGATTACAGTTGTGTATGGTTTTAAATCATTACTTTCTATAAATAATTTTTTTTAGTTATGGCTACTCTGCACCAAACCAGTTGAAGACCATTAACAAAAGTTTTTAGAATTCAAAATTCTCTCTCAACATTAAAGCACCCATTCTACTTTGTTTCTCCAGTCTAGAGGTTCCCTTATAATACTATACATCCAATAGAACATGCAGAAGATTCACAGATTGAGCTGTCACAGAATTTATCATTTACATCAACTGGGATTATTCCAATGTGCAAATTCCATCAATCATATTAACAAAAATTATGGACCCAATATAAAAAGATTACATTTGAAATAACATTAAAATGGAAATTATTAGAATAATTGGCAATGGTTCAAAACGAAACAAAGCATTCATACAACAGACAACTTCTCTAACAAAGCAGCAACTTGTTGAATCAAGAGCAAAAAAAACCAGATGCAGTTTTAAAGCAGACTACACAAATACTTCAGACTCCCACATCAATGACAGCTCTCTACAAAAACAAAGAGCACAGGCAAACAAAGCATTCTTCAAATGAACTCAAAACATCACTGTGCAACTAAATACAAAATTCTAATTACATAATTTGGGCAGGAGTGTCCCAATTTATTTTGTTAACTGAACAGTTTTCTCCTACTTGAGGCACTTAATTTGGAAATCATGAGAGTTCTGCTTGCTTGACTCCTTAGTTAAATTGTCATTCAATAATGCACAGTAACAGAATTGTTGGGAGTGAGGGTTATTGAATTCTGCTTCAGGGTAACAAATTTCAGCCATTACATTTTCCCCAACTTATAATACCCCAACTCCTGTCTTGAACATCAATTGCATTTTAATACTGCTGCATATCAACCTACTTGGTGTCTCAACTGAATTACTTTCTATATTAGAAAATGTGATTAAAGAAAATCCGGTTGCTGATTACCTAGAGGCTGATTACCTGATTACCACATCAAGAAATGTGCTGTTGCCTGGTCAGATCTGCTGTTGACTATAAATGTTAAGAGAGAACACCCTGCAAACATTTCAACATCTGGACTCATACATAAAGAATAGTTACATGGGCAAGGCTCCAAGTCAGGCAAAAACCTTAATCAAACATGAGTCATTACATTCAAAAGACAAAGGCCAAAGGGACAATCATACTCTGATAGTATTAAAAAAAGGCAGCAGATCCTAAGCAAATGAAATTTCAATGTGACCAAACATTAGAAAGCTTATTGTGCCATGGGTGAACCCCATTTAATCCAAAATAACAAGCTACCTCTGGCAGCAAATGCAGCTACGGACATTTTCCTCTGCATTAAGCCTGCAACATAATTGAGAATACAAATCTTAAACTGGAGGCATGCAAACAACAGATTTGAGACACATTAAATTGATGAAGGTTCCAGAACCCCCTACTGTCTTTGAGTGGAACATCACAATGGTGAGACCAAGGTAGTTAGACCCCTGGAGCATTTATCCTTAATGTACTTCCAAAACATAGTGCAAAAAGAAAACTTTAACAGATAAGCCATTATGTAAAACTGTGCCAGTACTTCTGTTTTGATGAAAAGTGAATAGACCAACAGTAGAAGGGAGCCAAAAGTATATCATTTAAGGACATTACGCCCAAAATGCATCTTGGAGGATAACACACCTCAAGGTACCAACTGCAAAGGCCTTTTATGTGCCTGTAAGTGTCACTGTAGGACAATACAAATAATCAAAGTATTGCCAGTTGCATGAAAATCAGCATTACACAAAATAAATTAAAATTTGCAAACTCAAATGTTGCTGTTATAATTAAGTTCATACGTTACCCAAAACTATAATTTTAAATTAGCTACCTATTCCTTAAACTGTTGGATTATAGCTTGTGATATTCCAATCATTCCTCAAGTTTGGTTAATAATATTATAAAGTTCATTTAATTATAAACATTTCTGAAACATCTCATTACTCCCCATCCTTATCTTAAAGGGTACCCTTATATAGAAACTTATGATCAAGCAGTGTATGTGAAGTTTACTCTCAACATTCTCATTTAAGAAGCATAACATCAGAGTTCGCATAATTTGTCAGCTCAGTGTTCACACCCACTTAAACAGTCTAAATACTCTGAAACCAGAGGAAGAAACACTACTAAAAGTTGCCAATTATCTATCAGATACCTCATTACATCACTGGAGATTCAGTTTTGCCCAGAAATTCTTCTGTTACCCAAAACCATTATGGAATTGAACCCATTCTTTGCAACTACTGTTGTCTTAAGTGATGTAAAACTGCTTGAAATAAAGACCAACTTACTATGCAAGCAAGTCACTTTTCAGCTACACATGCAATTTCCAACGTACTGTGTTCACAGCTCAAGGTGATTACTGAATGCAGGCACACCCTTTAGAATCTTGCTACCTAAACCTCTTTCCCACCAATCCATCTTCCTTTCAGTTTAAACATCAGGCATTCAGTCCTACTTGCAATAAGCAACATCCTATTTGCCTTACAGTACAAATGGAGTGAAAGGAGTACTTTAAAGCTCTGGGCACTATGTTGCATATTAAGCAATCAAGTGATGGATTTTTTGTTAAACTAGCCATATTAAATACCCAACAAAAATGAATACAGAAACCCAATACATTAAAATAATACCACCATAAGTTTAAAAATGGATGACAAGCCATGGGAAGGTTGTTGTATTTTTAAAAAGGCAGAGCTATTTTTGTATTCTGCATTTAATTACTTTGATGTTTAACTAGTGGAATGGTGCCGCAGCAACAACCTGGCACTCAATGTCAGTAAAACGAAAGAGCTGATTGTGGACTTCAGCAAGGGCAAGACAAAGGAACGCATACCAATCCTCATAGAGGGATCAGAAGTGGAAAGAGTGAGCAGTTTTAAGTTCCTGGGTGTCAAGATCTCTGAGGATCTAACCTGGTCCCAACTTATCAATGTAGTTATAAAGGCGGCAAAACAGCGGCTATACTTTTTTAGGAGTTTGAAGAGATTTGGCATGTCAACAAATAAACTCAAAAGCTTCTATAGTTGTACTGTGGAGAGCATTCTGACAGGCTGCATCACTGTCTGGTATGGGGTGGGGTGGCTACTGCACAGGACCAAAAGAAGCTGCAGAAGGTTGTAAATCTAGTCAGCTCCATCTTGGGTACTAGCCTACAAAGCACCCAGGACTTCCTTAAGTTGTGGTATCTCAGAAAGGCAGCGTCCACTATTAAGGACCTCCAGCATCCAGGGCATGCCCTTTTCTCACTGTTACCATCAGGTAAGAGGTACAGAAGCCTGAAGGCACACACTCAGTGATTCAGAAACAGCTTCTTCCCCTCTGCCATCCGATTCCCTAAAGGGCTACTGAATCTTTGGACACTAACTCACTTTTTAAAAAAATATATACAAAGCAGTATTTCTGTTTTAGCACTTCTTAAAAAAATCTATTCAATATACACAGTTGATTTACTTGACTATTTTTTTTCTCTCTGCTAGATTACTATTGCATTGAACTGGGGCAGTCGAGTTAACAAATTTCACGTCACATGCCGATGATAATAAACCTAATTCTGATGTACTTTCAGGTGTATATTTTCAATGCCTAATTGCATCAGGTTTGTAAGTGACAAGCTCCTCTTCAACACTAGCAGCCTGATTTACTCAGGCAATCTGGTCGTCATCATTGGACGACGGTACGCCCTAGCAAGTTTAAAATCTATTCATTAAAAAGCTTCTTTTAAGCAAATCGGTGGTTCAGAAGGCAATTCCCAGTGTTGATATCCAAGCAGTTTATGAACAGGACACATGGAAAAAGTATGGGGATTTAAAATGAAAGAGAGGGAAAAAACAGCTGTTTGGCGAGTGAAAAGGAAACTACCACTGCCAATACCTTCCCATTGCTTTGTGAATGAGACCACAGAGCAATATGCCGGAAATGCATTTTCGTCGCCATAGAGACACGAGGAACTTGCCACCGGGTCAGCCTACTTCACCACACCGCCTCCCAGAGCTCGACGTAATTATTCCTGGTCACGGGAATGGGGGTCTCACCCGTTGCGGGCTTCGCCAGGTGCTTGTACTATCCCATGCACAGGAGCGTCCCGGCACACAGCAAACCTCAAATGCTTGTGGTTAAGCAAAAGCGCATGATGCAACCCACGGGTCAAAGATTTGAGTTTTCAAAATAGCATATAATACTGCTAACTAAAATCGCCTTCCATAATATGGTGTGCATTCACATTCGGCGTTTAAACATTAGAACTGCCCTCCCATTTTTCTATCAGTGGACGGGCAATTAGCGACTGTGAACATTTTCCCCTGCGGACACAGGTGCCGGGGGCTATACCTGTATATTGGTGTGGGATGTGGCGCACCAAAGCGTGTTCCTACTAAACCCTCAACGCCTACCCCTTCCTCTTCCTCCCAGACTAAACAGCAATGTCGCCTCAAGTTTCAGCTTAAGTTGTGTTAATCTAAAGAATTGCTGGAAAGAGAGAAGGCAATAAATTAAGATATTCAAAGCGTGAGAATATTAGTCTTGTACCCTCGGGTAAACCATGTCTTTATCTGCATGTAATATGCAAACTCCAATACACAATGCAATAGCACGTGGGTCACTGCAAATACACAAAATAGGCGCAGTCTTTTTGTTTAATTGTTCCACTGCACCAGCTACAAAGCCATCTCCTTCCGCCACTAGCCCACTAGAGTTTATGACCTAGGTATCACTGCGTGGGAAGGACATACAGTATCTTGCAGCAAGGCAGCCCATCTACGTCTGCGGTTGTGATACCCTAGTTTGCTCCTCTAGCAACACAACACACAGTCAGCTCCAACTTAAACTGCAGTATTCAGAGTCCAGTAAAAAAAAATGCGCCAGAGTGCCGTGCTCCAAGAAAAAGCACCGTAGATATCAATCTTCTGTTTTATTTTAAGGGGAAGGCAAATATAAACTTAAAATAAGTGAATTACATTGAGGAAATACCCTTTAAATATGACAAGTAAAACATAATCTCGTGAAGCCTAAAACATACTGCCAGTTTCTGGGACAATGATTAACCGTGTTTTTGTTTTTAAAAGTGGATATTTGGTAGAGTTACAAACTTAAATCAATTGCCCAAATCTTCGTCTGCAACGTAATACAGAGTTGCTTTAAATATTTATCAAGCGAAGTAAACGTCATTGACAAGGGATATCATTGGAGGAGGAGTGTAATACTTTTAAACAAATTATAGCGCGTCCTTTCTTACACCTCTGCGGCCTAACAATTATAATGTATAAAATTATTTGCGTTTACATCTGGCAGATTAACACGACAATTGTTAAATCTCACCGTTCTTCGTCTTTAAATACAAATTTCCTTAATTTGAGATCTCGCAGTACCACGCCATTATCGTGGCAGTGCGCTACAGCAGACGTTATCTGGTAGAATAATCTTGCTGCTTCATCCTCTTTGAGCCTTTTGCAAGTGCGAACAAATGAGTGCATATCCCCATGGCTCTTTTCAAAGAAAACGTACGATCTTTGTTCCCCTAGAAGAATTTCAGTTATCTGATTGATGCCTTCATGTGCAGACAAACAAAAATATGCTGCTAATGTTTCTTGATATCGACCAATATCGAATACCTGTGGAAACAAAACAAATTAAGTTGCGCACCTTTCCCCGCCACTCCGAAAAGTAACACAGTGATTCAACCTATTGATTGTTCTGCTACAAAAAAACTCAAGGCTAAAACCCTGCATCCAATACAGCGGTCTTTATATTAAGTTTTCTTACTCCGTAGCTTCAGAGACAAATTAAACCGAAACTGAACTATTGGCAAATGAAAGAACAACTGCTGTTTAAATTTCAGAAATATACTTATTTCTTTAAAGGAAAGCTCGCATTTCTGGCACTATTTTCACATTAACAAAGAGACTGCACGTTCATGCATTTGCACTAGTGTATTGTGTTATGCTGCACGCGCGCACATAATTGATGTTGAACCAAATGGCGTTTCATTGATCAAGGTATTGGTAATTGTTATTTTTTTTACCTTACAAATGAGCTCCTCGCCGCTATGCAAATGCACTGCCCCAAGAACGTGGTCACCCTCTAATGGCTCCAACAATAGATACTGTCCGATTTGAGAAATGCAATGACACGAGTTAGGGGTTTCGGGTGGGCTGGGAGAGCCTAGGTTCGGGCTGAAACTCTGGCTGCAGTCACTAGTCCTCACACAAGATAATTCTTCATATTCGTGGTGAGTCTTATGCCTCGATCTTCCATGCCTTACAATGGTGATTGGACTGGATCTCTGTATGCTCATGGGGCTGTAAATAGAAGTCCTCTCAAAAATAGATTCACTGACAAGCGTTCAGACAGTATTTTAGGAAGGATTTTACTCAGTAAACCTACTGTGAGAGCGTTTCCCCCTCGTTTTTCGTACTTTGGTCTAGGCTTGTAGATCCAGTAGTGAGTTTCCTTTCAAATAAAAAAAAATCAGGAGTAAAAGAGGTTTCTTTATTATAAGATAAGCACCATTTGGAGTAACAATGTTAGACTATTTTTATTGCTACAGTTTTTGTCTGTTGCATAGAACGTTGTGATGTGTCAGATTTAAAGCACACAATCAACTGGAGTTCTCGAAGCGGAACGTGGAACGCCAACTCACAATGCTTTTGTTCTTGTGGCTACGAGGGGGCATTCGCCGCAGCGAACACAAGAAAGAGTCGCCGAAGCGCTCGCAGACAAGCCAACCAGGTGGCAACTCAACTCCTCGCCCTCCAACTCTAGGTGGCGTCCGATCTCCTCTCTCGCCGTCTTTCTCCTTGCAGCTGGAAACAAATAGCCTCAAACTATCATAAAACAAGAGTATGGCATTCACTCTCTTGTCATCTGTTTTGCAACGTCCAGCAAGTAAAACTTTAAGGGAATTTCTTTTGCCCACACGCGCTCTCTCATGAGCAAGTCTTTGGCTGACGATTTCCTTCCGATATTGGCGAGCAGCAATGTGTGTTTATATAATTATATAAAATAAAAAAGGTAACAGTCAAGGACAAAAGATCAATCGTATCGTGTTCCACCGTGCACAGTCTGTTTCTTCCAAAACTCCGAATCAAACACAGCGATGGCTTTAAATATCTCAAAAAAGAACTCCCGATGCGTTTGCTACTGCACAGTTGTTCAGATGACGATCTTGGATGCACAATTTTTTGGCAAAACAAAATCCAAACCAAACCCCAAAAAATCTGCAGCTTGTTTGCTCTAAAGTAAGGGATGGCCGACAGGACCAGGCCAATCCCTCTCAGCAACAGCCGATATAAGACATTTTCAATCGCCGTGTGTTACTTACGTGGCTGCAATCTGAATAATGTCAGCAGCACTCACACTTACTTACATTAAATGCAATCGCTGACTGCGGTCCACTGCGCCTCACACTAACCTGATAAGTAATCAGCCCGCCTCCCGTTTCCACTGACCTGTCAATAACACAAACATTATGTGATGCATTGGATAAAATAAGTGTCAATCAAATCGTGCGTCACTTCTGGTGCTTATATTAGGCTGATCTTTACCTCACTTCGTTAAGTAGGTGATATCCCTCCGCATAGAGCGTACGGCTGTAACCTTCCTAGTCTCTTGTTATACTTGCAGATAATTCGTTATGTGACTCATAATAAGCCTCCAAGCAGGTGTCGCTGTGAAAAGAGTTGAGTTTCGTGTGTTTAGTTTTAGTGCAGCGGAGGGAATACTTGGGATTTGTGCATCGGACTCTTTTCTTGTTACTTTGGTATTCAATGAAGTGGCAGCGGGTGCGGAGGGGGCTGCGAGGTGGTGAGTGGGCTCGCAACCTGATCCCGAGCAGCTGCGTCTCTTTATTCATAGTTATTCATAGAGGAGGTGAATGCTGAGTGAGTGTTGTGCAATACAGGCAGGAATGTAGTCAGCAGGAAGAAAGCCACAGGCAACAGCATTCTTTCTTGTTCACCATCTCCCAAAGTAAATGGGAATGTAATGATAACTCGCGTTTGGGGACAACGGCTATATATTTTCATAAACTGTTTTCTCGCAATATTCATATCTTGAATTTAGTCATATTTCGCGACTGGCAAATAGGCAAAACTAAGTTTGGAGAAGATGATTTCCAAAATTTAAAAAGTCACGAGGGCTTTATTAAATACCATACCATCATTGCCTTTAAAAGGTCATATGGCTTCCCTAGGTTTTCAATTACTGCGGCTTTGTGGTCCTTGTTGGTTCACTTTGAGTTTTTTTTTTGCATTGCTTTTGTTTGGCCTGTCTTCCAGTTCGTTTATTTTTGTGTCTTGATGCCTGCTCGTTAGCCACCCCTGGCAGAGAGTTGCACTACACGTTCATTAACTTCCTACATTACGTTTTGATTTTGCGGACCTGACCCCCTTACACTGCATGGACTAACTTACTGTACTTGCATTTGACCCTCTCCACTCTGAATTTTTCCAGAATATTATCCTGCCCTGCAGCACAATTATGCCATTTCATCAATAGGCTGTTGCACTAAGAGCGCCTTATTCTTCCCTCTCTTGCAGGATAATGAAATTGATTCGAGTGGGATGACATTGCAGTGTTTTTATTTCTTGGGTATATCTGAAAGCTTTATTTGGCATTTCTCCAGCTTTTTTTTCTTTTGCACAACTGGACTGAGGTTAGTTGAAGTCAATAACAGATAACCAGACTAGCCTCATTTTCAATGGAGTTTTCCACAAGTGTGTAGATATATATATATCTCTGTTACGAAACTGCCTGTGTGCTTTCAGCTGCACTAACTTGCTCTGAACATTGAGGGAGCCCTATACACAGTGTTCTCTTTCTCTGTTAGTTTTTGTCCAGTGTTCCCAATAAACCATCCAAATCTCTACAGGCCTCATTTGCCCCAAACTGCTCCCACCTGACAGCACTTATTGATCAGTACAGTAACTGGTTGCTCTGGGAGTCAGCACAATCTCCGTACTCTTTATAAGCAGGAACTTTAGCTTTTTCAATGTTCATTTATGATCATTAAAAGAGTAAGTAGAAAAGACAAGGAGAGAAGTATGCTAGGTGTGGGGTTCTGTTGGACAACAAAACAGCATCAGTGAATTCAAAGAAACTTCTTTACCCAAAAAGAATTACAAATACTACTGCAGGCAACAGTTGAAGACAACAGTGTAAATTAATTTAAGGGGAGTTTGGCCAAGTGCACAAGATAAAGGAATAGAGGATTGTGCTGATAGATTTGGATGAGCAGCGAAAGCAAGGAATTCTAGCAGACTCCGCAGACTAGGCAGCTTCTATGGATGCTGTACCACCTGCTGAGTTCCTCCAGCATTTTGTGTGTGTTGCTCGGATTTCCAGCATCTGCAGACTTTCTTTTGTTGGTGACTCTAGCAGACTGATTAGTTGGAAGGGCCTTCTTATGTTTACCAGATATGAAAATGGATTTTAATGCTAAAATTCACAGGAAAGGGAAATGTTTATTAACCTTAATCAATTTAACTGCTTGAGAAAGGAGTTAATCGTTTAAAAGGCAGAAGCATACCTTTCCATAGCAACATCAGACGCCATCATATGCTTCCAATGCTAATTCTGTATTAATGATTTTAAAATGCATATTTCCTTTATAGCTGTCATACTTGGAGAGGATAAAAGGATATGTTGACAACATAATTGTCTTTTAAATAATAAATCACTGGCACAACAGTGTTGAAAATAGTTGGTAATCCTGGTGGTTCAGGCCAATGATTCAGCAGACTTAATGTAAGGTTTCCATGTTTTACAACATGGAAATTGTCACTGAGTCCATTCCAACCATTCCACTCCCACCCAATTACACAGATATTACTTTTTATTTTATTCACCTCAACTCCCTGTAGATTCTACCACTTACCTACACTAGGAGCACTTTACTGTGGCCAATTAACCAGGATGTGGGAAACAAAGTGAAGCATATGGTCACAGGGAGAATGTGCAAACTGCACATAGATGGATCCCAAGGCCATAGATGAACTTTGAACCAGCTGTGGCAGTGCGCTTAAATCTTTACTTGCCTAACACTTACATTTTTAAATTTATACAGAATTGTAAAGTTGAAGAGAAGGATCATTAACAACTTGAAGTAAATATTCTCCATGTCGTTTGTTCTTAAAAAGTACATGCATTTTATTTTGGATTTGCATTTCTATGTCCAGGATTGGAATTTAATCCAGTCCAGATTTATCATAAAAATTCATTTTATACAAAATTTATTTTGGCTTTTTCAGCATGGGCACACCTAAAATTGCAACTAATGTAATGTCAAACCAATCAGACTGCATGATTAATTAAAAAGAAATTGCATTTTGTTTCTAAGGAAGTAGAAGGAACCCATTGAGATTACCTTATCTTTGATCACAGCTAATCTGATTTTGGTGTTAATACCACTTTCCCCTTCGATTCCTCCTGAATCCCCCAATAAATCAGTATTGATTGTTGCAATTGATCTACCTTCACAGCTATCTAGTGTAGGGTTCAAGAGTCATCATCCTCTGAAAGAAATTCTTGCTTTTCTGTCTTAAGCGGGTAACCACTGAAACCATAGAATCATTAAGAACACAGCACAGATACATGTCCTTCTGCCCATCAAATCCTTGATAACCCATTTAAACTGCCTAGTACCTTTAATCTGCACCCAGACCATAGCCCTCCATACCCCTCCCATCACATACCTATCCAAACTTCTCTTCAATGTCGAATTTGAAATCGTTCCATTACTTGTGCTGGCAGCTTGTTCCACACTCTCACCACCCTTTGATGAAGAAGTTTCCCTTTATGTTCCCCTTAAACATTTCACCTTTAACCCTTAGCCCATGACTTCTGGTTGTAGTCACACCCAAGCTCAGTGGAAAAACTTGCTTGCATTTACCCTATACCCCACATAATTTTGTATAGCTCTATCAAATCTCCCCTCATTCTTCTAAATTCTAGAGAATAAACTTCTATCCTATTCAATCTTTCCTTTTTACTCAGGCCCTCCAGACCCAGCAGTATTCTCTGTACTCTTTCAATCTTATTTACATCTTTCCTGTAGGTGGATGACTGAAACTGCACACAATAAGTACTCTAAATTAGGCCAGAAGCTTTCTTCATGACCCAATCTACTTGTGATGCGACTTTCAATGCATTATGGACCTCTATTCCCAGATCCCTTTGTTCTACCACATTCCTCAGAGCCCTACCACTCACTGTGTAAGACCTACCCCTGGTTGGTCCTCCCAAAGTGCAAAGCCTCAGCTTGTTAGCATTAAAATTCCATCTGCTATTTACCAGCCCATTTTTCCAGCTGGTCCATATTTCACTGCAGGTTTTGATAGTTATTCTTGCTGTCCAATACACCCCCAATCTTGGTGTCATCCACAAATTTGTTGATCCAGTTAATCACTTTATCATCCAGATCATTAATATAGATGAGAAACAACACCGGACTCAGTGCCGTTCCCTGGGACACCCCCCTAGTCACAGGCCTCCAATCAGAGAGGCAACTATCTACCACCACACTCTGGCTTCTCCCACAAAGCCGGTGTCTAATTCAACCTACTACCTCTTCTTCAATGCCACGTGACTGAACCCTCTTAACCAATCTCCCATGTGGGACCTTGTCAAATGCCTTACTAAAGTACATGTAGACAATATCCACTGCCTTGCCTTTATCAGCTTTCCTGGTAACTTCCTCAAAAAACTCTATAAGATTGGTTAGACATGACCGTATCATACACAAGGTCATGCTAACTATCCTTAATCAATCCCTGTCTATCCAAATACTCATATATCCAGTCCCTTAGAATACCTTCCAATAACTTCCCCACTATTGATGTCAAGCTCACTGGCCTATAATTTCCTGGTTTAATCTTAAAATCATTGTAAAACAGTGGAACAATTTTAGCTATCCTCCAGTCCTCCAGGACCTTATCTGTCGCTAAGGCTGATTTAAATACCTCTGCTAGTGATCCTGCAATTTCTGCACTTGCTTCTCACAGGGTCCAAGCAAGTTGTCGGGCCCTGGGGATTTGTCCACCCTAATTTGCTTCAAGACAGCAAGCAGCTCCTGCTCTGTAATCTGTATAGGGTTCCGAGCCTCACTGTTGCTTCTACAGACACTGCGTCCATCTCCCGACCAAATACAGATGCAAAAGCGCCATTTAAGACCTTCCCTAGCGCCTTTGGCCCCATGCATAGATTACTAATCTGATCTTTCAGAGAATGAATTTTGTCCTTGCATCTCTGTAGAAGTCTTTAGTACTCCCTCCCCCCCCCCCACCATTCCCCATTCCCTTTTCTCTCTCTACCTTATCTCCTTTTTTTCTGAGCCAAGGCCTCAATATCTCTTGAAAACCAAGGTTCCTACATTTGTTATTTTTACCTTCAATTTTGACAGGCAGAATCAAGCTTTGTTCTCTCAAAATCTTTTTTTTTTAAAGGCTCCCACTTACTAAGTATTGTATTGCCGGAAAACAGCCTATCCCAATCCACACTTGCCGGATTATTTCTGACATAATCAAAATTGGACCACACATATATTTTTGCATAAGTACTTTGAAACAAATGGCATTATGATCACGAGATGCCAAGTGTTTCCCTACACAAACTTCAGTCACCTGCCCTGTCTCATTCTCTAATAGCAGATCAGAAACAAAAGGCGATGGAATTGATGGCGTTGTTGCAAAGTTTGCACATATTACGAAGCTAGGTGGAGGGGTAGGTAGTTTTGAGGAAGTACAGAGGCTACGGAGGACTTAGACAGAATAGGAGAATGCTCAAAGAAGTACAGATGGAATACAGTATCAGTAAGTGTATGATTAAGCACTGGTGAAGCCAGTGAGGCTCGGAACCCAGTCCACAGTCCACACAGTCCAGGTTCAATGACAGCTTCATTCCCACTATTTTCAGACTCCTGAAAGATCATCTTGTATGATAAGGTGGACCATTAGCCTCACCTTGTTGAGTTTTGTTTTGTTTTTGTTTTATCTTATTCTAACTGTAATGTTTTGATCTGTACAAACAGTCTGCATGGCAATCTTTTCCACTGTATCTTGGTACATGTGACAATAATAAATCAATGCAAATACCAAGTACGAGTTGGAGGGTAAATTACTAAAAGTTTCTTCAGATATATAAAGCGTATAAGAGAGCCGGGAGTGGATATTCAACAGTCATGGGGGACAAGGAAATGGCAGACAAACTGTATAAGAATCTTGCATCAATCTTCACTGTGGAAAACACTAGCAGTATGCTGGAAATTCAAATATGTCAGAGGGCAGAAGTGAGTAAAGTTGCCATTACTAGGAAGTAGGTTGTTCAGAAACTTGAAGGTCTGAAGATAGATAAATCATCCTGACCATATGTTATACACCTCAAGGTTTTGAAAGAGATAGCTGAAGAGATTGTGGAGGCATTAGTAATGATCTTTCAAAAATCAATAAATTCTAGCATGGTTCCTGAGGGCAGGAAAATTGCAAATGTCTTTCCACTGTTTAAGAAGGGAAAGAGGCAGAAAAAAAAGGAAATTATGGGCCAGTTAGCCTGACCTCAGTGGTTGGGAAGATATTGGAGTTAATTGTTAAGGATGTGGTTTGGAGGTACTTGGAGGCACATGATAAAATAAGCCATAGTCAGCATAGTTTCATTGATGGAACATCTTGCCTGATAAATCTTTTGGAATTCTTTGAAGAAATAACAATCAGGATAGACAAAGGAGAATTGGTGAATGTTGTGTACTTGGATTTTAGAAGGCCTTTAACTAGGTGTCGCTCATGAGGCTGCTTAAGGAGTTAATAGCCCATGGTATTACAGGAAAGATGCCAGCATGGATAAAGCAGTGGCTCATTGGCAGGAGGCAAACTATGGGAATAAAGGGAGCCTTTCTGGTTGGCTACCGGTAACTAGTTTTGCTCCACAGGGCTCTGTGTTGGGACTGATTCTTTTTACGTTATATTTCAAAGACCTGGGTGATAGCTTTGTGGCCAAGTTTGTAGACAATACAAATATTAGTGGAGGGACAGGTAGTTTTGAGGAAGTTGACCGGCTACAGAAGGACATAGAGAAGTTAAGAGAATGGGCTAAGAAGTGTCAGATTGAATACACTGTCAGGAAGTGGATGGTCATGTACTTTGGTAGAAGAAATAAAAGGATAGACTATTTTCTAAAAGGAGAGAAAATTCAAAAATCGGAGGTGCAAAGGGAGTCCTAGTGCAAGATTCCCTAAAAATTATTTTGCAGGTTGAGTCTGTGGTGAGGAAGGCAAATGCAATGTTAGCATTCATTTCAAGAGGACTAGAATATAAAAGTAAGGATGTAATGTTGAGCCTTTATGAGGCACTGATGAGGTCTCACTTGGAGTATTGTAAGCAGTTTGGGGTCCCTTATTTAAGAGAGGATGTGCTGACATTGGAGAGGACACAAAGGATGTTCATGAAAATGATTCTGGCATTGTAAGGCTTATCATATGAGGAGCGTTTGTTGGCCCTGGCCTGTACTCACGGTTATTTAGAAGAATGAGGGGTGATCTTACTGAAACCTATTGAATATTGAAAAGCTTCAACAGGGTGGATGTGGAGAGAATGTTTCCTAATGTGGGAAAGTCTAAGACCAGGGGACACAGCATCAGAATAGAGGATTCATCCATTTTAAACAGAGATGAGGAGCAATTCTTTAGTCAAAGAATTAGAATTGACTTTATTTCTTACATCCTTCGCATACATAAGGAGTAAAATCTTTACATTACGTCTCCATCTAAATGTGCAATGTGCAATTTATAGTAATTTGTAATAAATAGTATTGATGCACCATCAATAACTCTCTGAGACGTGAGGCGAAATATCGGCTTTTATTGACTGGAAGAAAGAACAAGCAGTAGTTGACCACCATACTACATCCTGGAGACTGAGGGCCGGGCTCAGGCCTCAATCGCCTTTATACCGGGGTCTGTGGGAGGAGCCATGGTCAGTGGGAGGGCCACAGGAGCAGTCAGCAGGGGGCGTGTCCAGACAGGTATATGTAGTTCACCACAAGTATATATAACAGGATAGTCAATATAACATAGAAATGCAGTTGTGTCAGCATGAATTAAGCAGTCTGATTGCCTGGTGGAAGAAGCTGTTCTGGAGCCAGTTGGCCCTCCTTTTTATGCTGCGGTACCGTTTTCCAGATGGTAGCATCTAGAACAGTTTGTGGTTATGGTGACTCGGGTCCCCATTGATCATTTTATGCACCTGTCTCTGTAAATATCCTGAATAGTGGGACGTTCACATCTACAGATGTGCTGGGCTGTCCGTACCACTCTCTGCAGAGCCCTGTGTTTGAAGGAAGTACAGTTCCCAAACCAGTGAGGATACTCTCAATTGTGCCCATTGTAGAAAGTCCTTAGGCTTTGCAGGCCCAAACAAAACTTCTTTAACCATCTGAAGTGAAAGAGGCACTGTTGTACAGTGTGTACAGACCATGCGAGATCCTCGGTGATGTGTGGATGCAGAGGAACTTAAAGGTGTTCACCCTTTTAACACCAGATCCATTGATGTCAATAGGGGTTAGCCTGTCTCCATTCCTCCTGTAATCCACAACCAGCTCCTTTGTTTTTGTGACATTGAGGGAGAGGTTATTTTCATGATGCCACTGTGTCAGTGTGATGACTTCTTCTCTGTAGGCTGCCTCATTATTATTTGAGCTTAGGCCAATCAGTGTAGTGTCGTCAGCAAATTTAATTAGCAGATTGGAGCTGTGTGTGGCAACACAGTCATGATTATACAGAGAGTAAAGGAGAGGGCTTAGGACACAGCCCTGAGGGGCACCTCTGTTGAGGGTCAGAGGGGTAGAGGTGAGGGAGCCTACTCTTACTACCTGCCGGCGATCTGACCAGAAGTCCAGGATGCAGCTACACAAGGCAGGGTGAAGGCCGAGGTCCCTGAGCTTCTTGTCAAGACTGGATGGAATTATGGTGTTGAATGCTGAACTGTAGTCCAAGAGCAGCATTCTAATTGAAGCATCCTTCTTCTCCAGATGTGTAAGGACAGTGTGTAGAGCAGTGGCTATTGTGTCATCTGTCGATTGGGTTGTGTCGGTAGGTAAATTGTAGGGGGTCCAATGTGGGTGGTAGCTACAGATGTAGTCCTTGACCAGTCTCTCAAAGCATTTGCTGATTATTGAGGTGAGTGTGACAGGACACCAGTCGTTCAGACATGCTACCTTGGTCTTTTTAGGTACAGGGACAACGCTGGATGTTTTGAAGCAGGAAGGCACTCTGGGAGAGGGAGGGATTAAAAATGTCTGTAAACACACCTGCCAGTTGTGTCGTGCACATCCTGAGTATCTGCCCTGGGATGCCATCTGGTCCCACAGCCTTGCAATTGTCGACCCATTGGAAACACCTGGGTACTTCAGCCTCAGAGATGACAAAGCTGCAGGTCGCTTTGGCAGCTGTCCTCAGGGGCTCAGTGTTGGAGATATGGAACTGAGTGTAAAAACGATATAACTCATCTGAGAGAGAGGCAGCGATGTTGGCAGCACCACTGCCCTTAGCTTTGAGGTCTGCGATGGTGTGCCATGAGCTGTGTGTGTTGTTGCTGGAGAGTTGTGTCTAGATACTGTCCCTGTATTGTCGTTTCACTGCCCGTTGAGGCTAACTCATTGGGTATATCTGAGGCAGAGATTGATAGGTTCTTGATTAGTCAAGTCATGAAGGGATACAGGGAGAAGCAAGGAGATTGTAGCTAAGAGGGAGAATGGATCAGCCATGACAAAATGGTGGGGCAGACTTGATGGGCCAAATGGCCTAATTCTGCTCCTATATCTTATGGAATGCTTCATACTGTTAAAGGGTGGATGCAAAGGTTAAAAAAAACTTTCTTTCCAAAGTAGTAAACCCCTAATCCAAAAATGTTCTAATGAAGATGCATTAATCCACTAAGGTGATCATTGGATAGACTCCAAAAAAGTGGTTGTATCTGTACTCACTCCCATTGTATTTTGGGCTGCATGTTTATTTGTTTGATTTCTGTATTCAATACACACTGATCATACTTTTTATTGACATCATAGAAGCCAGGGAGCTGAGGTCAAATCTTCAAATGCCATATTGTACCATTAACCTCAATCACTGCTCAAGGCACCATACTGGCATTGCTCATCTATCATTTGGGAATCACAGCTAACAGTTACAAATTCCATTGCACCCTCATACAATTAACACTGCTGCAAATACTGCCTGCATATTCTGTCATCTGTCCAGTCTGGCAGCAACATTGCCAAATAATTTTATGACATTTTTGCTGCTACACTTTGTTCTCTCCTGCTGGTCAAAGGTATGTGTGCTTGGAAGCAAGGGCTGATAGATTCCAGGTGGTGATGATACTTACCATTTATGCAATGACATTTTGTGCCATGATCACGTCAATTGAAGGGGACCATATTGTCACGTCCAATTCTTTTTTTGTTTCCAATTTCTTGTGTATAAAAAAATTCTGACTTTGAGGATACATACGCAAGTACGTACCTTACTTTCTGTACTCTTCTCACTACAACTTAACCCTTATGGTGTTCTCCTTCTTATCACCAAAGAAATAAACTTGGCTATGCAGCAGAGGAAGTGCATGCAGTGAAAACCTGTATTCAGGCAGTCTACATCCAGGACAGGGACCCAGAATGACAAGGTACCAGTGGGCAGACAGCGTGGTCGCGCACAAACTTTGTTCCAGATGCAATTCCCCTACACGCTGCTGCTTTCCAGCAAATCCATCATTTTCTATCCATGTTTTGTATTTTCAGTCTGTGCAGTGTTTAACATTTTTTTTTTGCACATGGAATTAGGTTGAATAAAGGGATATTTTTGAAAAATGAGGGAAGTCTGTTTTCCTGTTAATTTGATAACTTCTCTTGGCTATGGTTCCTTGTGCTCACTTTTAAGACACAAGGGGATTGGTTTTGATCACATTTTCCAACTTTCTCCCATCCACTTTTATAACAGCCTTACTTTTTTTTTGAAAGCTGTAATGTAAAAATCATTAATTACCACATGTGACCAAAGAATATACATTCTGATATCCCACATGTGTAAAGTTTCTACTAATCTCTTTTGTATCTAGTTCTCATCTTGGATTTTATGAATGTAATGCACACATCAATGAAAATAATCAATTTACAAACATTGTCTTCTAAAAGACCTCTATTAAAACCACAGAGTGGACTTTGTGCTATTTATGTAGCAGGAATTGTTGTGCAGGCTATTCTCATTGGTACACTGCATCAACAAATAATTATTTTTAAGAGCTGCCACAATATTAACACAACTAACATTGCTGTATAATGTTATGCAGTGGGAATGAAGAGGCATCTTTCTCACAGCATAAGAATATTCTAATCCCTATGTTGAAAGAAAGCTACTCTGCCATGATATGCAATCCATAAATATTTGCTCAGAGTACACTAACTTTGTAACTCAAATAAGAAAATAACCATTCTTATTTTAGTATGTCTTACAGCAATACAGACTGACATTACAAGGGGAGAAGACCATTATTTTTGTCACAAAGGGACGTGGAGACTGGACCCAAATGCAGGACGCAGGCACCAAAGTACGAGGGGCAGGACAGGAAGAACTAAAGGATAGAACACGATGGGGAGACCATGGCATGCAACAGCAATCCTGGGGTTCAGAAAGTTTATGGCAAAGGCCAGACCCTGGCTAGGCTAAAGGATGGGTCTATGAGACGAGGAATGCTGGGCAGATAGCCCCCTGGGCAGGGCCCAGCCTCCCAGGCAGGAACACAAGGGCCAGGGCAGGTCACAGGGCACCTGGTCAGGTTACAGGCACAACCCATCAGGAGCAAGGGGTAGGAAAGGGTGAGAGTCCCCCACCAGGCAACAGCAGTCCAGCCTGCTTACCCAGCAGAGGCAAGGGATCAGAAGGGAGCTCAGTCCAGGGTGACTACAAGAACAGACTTACAGAGCTAGATGATTAACAGTGGGTACTCCAAGCCAGGGTCAAAACAGGATAGCCAGGCAAACAGTACAAACCAGTCAGGACAAAACATGTTAACAACAACTAGACTCAGTCCCAGAGCTCCTTATATCCACCTGCAAGCCGATAGGTCTCAGGTGCACCTCCTTAAGCCAAGATGATCCTATTTGGGCTCAAGGGTGAAAGGAGGGACGGCTACAAGACCCAGAGTCCGGAGTCTGCGGACCGGATCAAGACCCGGAAAGCGGGCTCCAGACCGGACCATAACAATTTTATTCAATTGAGATAAATCAAAGCTCAGGTTAATGTCCTGAAGGGAGCAATATGCTGTAAATGTTTGCATTTATTTAGTACCTCAGTACTATCCAAATTAATGAGCTATTTACTAATTAATACTGCTTTTGAAAAATCTGTCCTTCCTTCCAAAAATTAATGCCAATTTTATCAAAATTGGATTTATTATCACTGACATATGTCATGAATTTTGGTGTTTTGTGGTAGCAGTAGAGACCAAGACATAGAAATTATTATAAGTTACAAAAATAAGTAAATAGTGCAAAAGGCAAGCAGTGTTCATAGGCCATTCAGAAATAAATGCCAGTGAACTATGATGTTGTGTTGCGGGCTGCTTACAAAACTTCTAAATATGCCTATCCTGAATTACTCTCACTGCAATCTTGAGCCTATAATTTCCCTTTAAGCAACATGCTTTAAACTCTCTTAATCTACTAGCATTTTCATGATCCTCTGAAGGACGGTGGACTTAAATCTTAAGCATGCAGGTATGGCACCTTTGAGCAGACAGAGGTACATTGCCATAGTCAGAAGAGAGAGGAGGGAAGTACTCAAAGCCAGGCTGAAATGCCAAGCAAAGCAAAGTCCTCTACCCAGCACTCATTAGTAAATGTATAGTTGCTCGTGAAGAAAATTGAGGATTTAAGGACAAGATTTCTCTATTGGAGGGAAGTGAGGAACTGCTGCATTCCATGTTTTATGGAGACATTGCTCACTCAGAACATGCCACACTTGGTGACTACACCCAAAGACTTCTCAATACACCAGATGGACTAGATTTCTGATTTGGAGAAGACAAGAGGTGGGGGCTGTGTTTCGTGATAAACTCTCTGTGGTGCTCAGACACAGTGTCTTGGTCTTGTTGCACTCTTGTTCCCGCAAAGTGGAACATCTAACGATTAAGTGCCAACCATTCTACTTAACAAGAGTGTTCTCCTCCATTATCCTGACCGCAGCTTGCATACTGCCAAAAACCAGTATGAGCCAGGCACTCAAGATATTGAATGCTGCCATCATCAAACAAGAAGCTGTCCACCCCCAAAGGATTTCAAATCATTGTTAGGGACTTCAGTTAGGCTTATTTGAAGAATTTTCTGACCAATTGTCATCAGCATGTGACCTGCAGCACCAGGGATCCCAACACAATAGACCACTGCTACACTACCTTACGAATGCTTATTGTTCCATGTCTAAGCCAAATTTCAGAAAATCTGATCACTTGGCTGATGTTTTCCAACCTGCAAACAGGCAGAAGCTAAAGAGTAAGGATTGAGAGATAAGGACAACAAAGAGATGGTTGTGGGAGGCAGAGGAATGGCTACAGGATTGCTTTGTGTTGGTAGATCGGACCGTGTTCAAGGACTCATCAGAGGATCTGAATGAATACACCACAGTTGTCATGAACTTTATTAAAACTTGCATGGTCGAGTGTGTCCCCACCAAATTATTCAGAGTCTTCCCCAGCCAGAAGCCCTGGATGAACCATGAGATCCACAATCTGCTGAGGGCCAGATCAGAGGCATTCAGGACTGGCGACCAAGTAAGTTACAAGATGTCTAGGTATTATCTCTGCAAAGCATTCACGTGTGCAAAGTAGCGATTCCAGACCAAAGGGGATGCCTTGACAGCTGCAGCAGGGCTTGAATGCTACAAGGTGAAAGCAAGCGACATAGGTGACAACAGGGCTTCGCTCCCAGATGAGCTCAAAGCTTTTTATGCTTGCTTTGACCATCAAAACATGGGAGGAAATTTCACAAACTCCCACAGCCCCTGATGACCTTGTGATCTCAGTCTCTGAGGCTGATATGAGAGCATTCTTCAGGAGAGTAAACTCATGGAAAACTTCTGCCCAGAAGAGGTATCTAGGTATCTGGCCAAATAATAAAGACCTATGCTGTTCAACTGGCTGGAGTGTTCACTGATATCTTTAACCTCTTGCTTCAGCAGTCTGAGCTACCCACCTACTTCAAGCAAGCTTCAGTTATACCTTTGCTCAAGAAAACGTGGTAAGCTGCCTCAATGACTATCATTCAGTAGCAATTACATCCACTGTGATGAAGTGCTTTAAGAGGCCGGTGATGAAGCATATCAATGCCTGCCTTAGAGACAACTTGGATCCATACCAATCTGCCTATGGCACAACAGGTCCACAGCAGATGACATTTACTTGACTCTCACTCAACCCTGGAACATCTGGACAGCAAAGCTGCATACATCAGGATGTTCTTTATCAACCACACCTCAGCATTTACTACTACCATCCCCTCAAAACTAATCAATAAGCTTCAAGACCTTGGCCTCAATACCTCCTTTGCAATTGGATCCTCTATTTCCTCACTTGCAGACCCCTGTGAGTTTGGATTGGCAACATCTCCTCCACATTCTCCATCAGCACAGGTGCACAAGGCTGTGTGCTTAGCCCCCTGCTCTACTCACTTTATAGTTATGACTAAACACAGCTCCAAAGACATATTCAAGTTCACTGATAAAGCCACTGTTGTAGACTGAATCAAAGGTGGTGACAGACCAGACTATATAGTAGGGAGATTGAAATCTGGGTGGGTGACACTACAAAAACAAGCTCTCACTAAATGTCAGAAAGACCAAGGAACTGATTCTTGACCTCAGGAGTCAGAAACCAGAGGTTCCATGAGCCACTGGGGAATCAGAGTTGGAGAGAGTTAGCAACTTTAAATTCCTCAGTGTTATCTTTTCAGAGGATCTATCCTAGGCTCTGCATGTAAATGTAATTATGAAGGATGCACAGCAGACTCTCTACTTCCTTAGAAACTTGTGAAGATTTGGCATGACATCTAAATCTTCAACAGAATTCTGTAGATATATGGTGGAGAATTTATTGACTGGCTGCGTCACAGCCTGGTATGGAAATACCAATATCCTTGAACAGAAAATGCTACAAAAGGAATTAGATACGGCCCAGTCCATCATGGTGAAGCCCTCCCCATCATTGAGCGCATCTACACAGGAGTGCTGTCACAAGAAAGTAGCATACATTTTCAATTACCTCCACCACCCAGACCATGCTCTCTTCTCACTGCTGCCGTCAGGAAGAAGGTACAGGAGCTTGAGGACCCACAATACCAGGTTCAGCAACAGTCTTTCCCCTCAACCAATAGGCTCTTGAAGTTGAGTGATAACTTCACTCAACTTCACTGGCCCCATCACTGAACTGTTTCCACACCTATGGACTCACTTTCAAGGACTTGTCATCTAATGTTCTTGATATTTATTGTTTATTTATTTATTTGTTTGTTTGTTTGTTTATTATTTTTCCATCTTATGTATTTGCAGAGTCTGTTGTCCTTTGTACATTGGTTGGTTGTCTGTTCTGCTGGGTGCAACTTTTCATTGAATTTATTCTGCTTCTTGGATTTACTGTGTATAGCTGCAGGGTTGCATCTGGTGACATATACGTATGCACTTTGATAAACCATTACTTTGAACTTTATACTTTGAAATCTGATGGCAGAAAGGAAGAAGCCGTTCCTAAAATGTTGAGTGTGGGTCTTCATGCTCCTGTACCTCCTCCCCAATGCTAGTAACATGGAGAGGGCATGCCTCAGATGGTGAGCATCTTTATTGATGGATGCTGCCTTTTTGAAGTACTGTCTCTTGAAAATGTCCTTGACGGCAGGTAGGATACAGCACTCTGCAAATCTTTGCAATCCAGGACATTGAAGGCTCCATACTGGATAGTTATGCGACCTTGATTTCTCATTATGGCCTTTCTATACAGAACAATCTTCTAAGAGGACCACAACCTTGTCATGGTTTGGAGACTTGCGTGCCTCAGAGACACGAAGAGCTCTGTTGGCTGGAGTCCGGGTCCTATACTTTGACTTTTGGTATGGTCACCCATGCCAAACTGCATCAAAGTGTGGAAGGCAGACTAAGAGTGGCTCTCCATGTTCAGGGGCTCAGCTCAGGGCTAACAACCCTGACTGGTAAAACAAAATTGTTATGGAAACAGCAATGAAGAATCCTTCTACATCTGAATGCAACGGTATTCCTGAGTCTCCACCTGGGATTTGCATGTAGTGAAAACTGAGAGGAAGCTACTGACACAATGAAGGAAGCTTTGAACACTGCCAGAGATGGAGGGCTTTCTTTGCTGCCCTCAAAGCCAGTAGCATAATGGGCAGTAAGTAATAGAGAACAATACTTAATTTGTTTGAATGTTGACATTTATCCGTAATTACAAATGTGATCCTACCCCAACCAAATTCTATAATGAGAATGAAACAAAAATAAAACAGAAACAATGCAGTTAAATTAATTATCCACTACATTTTTAAAAAAATATCCTTTGATTTCACAACTGATTGCCTTCCATTAATGTGCCTATCACTTCTCTTTGGTCTTGAAGTAAATTGTTCCAGTCTGGTATTTCATAGAAATGCAAGTTCTCTTTCCTTAACATGACTGTTGCCATAATTTTGATGAAAAATAACTCTGACAGAGAGAAACTATTATATTAAATCATGCTACATGAAAGATTTGCTAACCTTTCCAGATACAATGAAGAAAAATAATCATAGTCCGTGGTCAACTATCATGACACTTCCAATAGATTTCAACCTTGCTTACACAGGAAACAAGATATGACAACAAAAGGGATGAATCACTTCTAGGATAATCTACTTTATATAGTAAAATTTGTATTGATTGTACCTTTATGTTTTGCATTGGTCAATATATCAGTGTGCAATGTTGGCACCAGCATGGTCAAGCATTTACTTGCTTTCCTACCCTCTCTTTGCCTTGCTCCTCTCAATGCAAGTCATTCAGATTGACCTTTTGTTCTATGTCACTGTTTTTTTGTAAGTGTCTTTTATGTTTTGGAGTTATAAGCCAAGTTGTTTATCAGCTGCTAAAAATAGCTGCATATTTTTGACAGAGGAGGATGTTGCAGTTTTTATACAGTATTTGTTTTCATTCATGCCTAAGCCTCAGAAAAAGATCCTCATATTTCAAATGAATTTAGGTCATAAACTCATATTAATTGGCAGGGTGCTTCCCCTCTTCATACATCCCTGCTACCCCCACCCCAACACAAAAGTAGCATAAAACAAATGTAATTTTCCTAGTAGTGCATTATTCTATTTACTCTAGTGCAGAACATTGTTTATGATTCCAAGAATCACTGTGCAAGATCTTTACTAATTGGTTATACATTTCCTTACTGTTTAAGGAGTTTTCCACTGAGTCCTATTATAAATGCTGCACACTTGACTGTGTTCTTTCTCATGGTTGTTCATTGTGAGGTCATGGGAATGTTACTGTTATATACAGTATGTGGTAATCTGAATCCTATCAAATGTACAGTGTTTTATTTTAATACAGCATCCTTTCAACATCTTCCCAGATTCTGCATCACAATACCAGATGTGCCACAAGTTAGGTTGGCTGCATAGGGTATATATTTTAAGTAAAATATTTGCCATTGTGGTTGCTAGACCCATATTAATTAGCGTCCCTAGGATGTTAGCAGTTTAAAAGAAAGTATCTGCTAGTATTTAAAGGGCTCAGTTTTAATTCTTGGATCTGAATGGGGCAAAGAATGAAACCAGCTCTTTTGCAAACATGGAATGCTGGAGGAAAACAGGCCAGGCAGCATCTATGGGCAAAGTAAACAGTCGATGTTTCAGCCTCAGATCCTTCGCCAGGACTGGAGAAAAAAGATGAGAAGTCAGAGTAAGAAGGTGGGGGAGGGGAGAAAGAAACACAAGGTGATAGATGAAGCCTGGAGGGGGGATGAGTGAAGTAAAGATCTGGGAAGTCAATTTGTGAAATAGATAAAGGTCTGGAGAAGTGGGAATCTGATAGGAGAGGACAGAAGGCCATGGAAGCAAGAGAAGGGAGAGAAGAGCACCAGAGAGAGGAGATGGGCAGGTAAGGAGATAAGCTGAGAGAGGGAAATGGGAATGGAGAATGGTGAAGGAGAGTGCAGGGGGACTTTACTGGAAGTCTGAGAGATCAATGTTCATGCCATCAGGTTGGAGGCTACCAAGATGGAAAATAAGGTGTTGCTCCTCCAACCTGAGTGTGACCTCATTGTGATAGTAGAGGTGATCATGGACTGTCGGAATGGGAACGGGAAGTGGAATTAAAATTGGTTGCTACTGGGAGATCCTGCTTTTTCTAGCATATGGAGCGTAGGTGCTCAGTGAAGCCTCTCTCAATCTACATTGGGTCTCATTGATATACAGGAGGCCACACTGGGAGCACTGGATACAGTCGATGACCCCAACAGATTTACAGGTCACTTCACCTGAAACGATTGACTGGGGCCCTGAATGGTAGTGAGGGAGGAGGTATAGGGGCAGATGTAGCACTTGTTCCACTTGCAAGGATAAGTGTCAGGAGGGAGATCAATGGGGAGGGACAAATGGACAAGGGAGTCGCGTCAGGAGCGATCCCTGTGGAAAGCAGAATGTGGGTTTGGGTAGGGAAGACATGCTCGTTGGTCAGATCCTGATGGATGTCTTAAAATGCTGGAGGAACCCAGCAGGCCAGGCAGCATCTATGGAAAAGAGTAAACATTTGACGTTTTGGGAAAGCTTCACTTGTTTGTGATTGGACTTTTGTGAACACTTCTATTGAAGATCAGTTAATTTTGGTGTCTAATTCTTGCTGTTCAGCTAATTTGTCAACCACTCAAAAAATTAATGAGAGATCAGGTAACCACTGTAAATATGCAGTCAATGATGTCTGGCATATGGTAATTCCTTAGAGAGTACCCTTTCAAAGTGGTGTTGAATCCCAAAGCAGCAAATGGCAGAGGTTACCATATAAGATTCAAAAGAGCCCACCTGCTCTTAACTTACAGAGAATCCATTTTTCTTTTGTTCCTTTAAAACTGAAATTTCACTTAGGCAGGTTTTCGCAAGGAAAGCTTGGACTCTTTGACTTCTCCTCTGGTTAAAAAGGCCCTTTGGGGGCCAGGTAATTCTTTTTTAACTCAACCTGTAGATAAATACCCTCCTTGTTTGGGCTGTACGTCATTGTGCATGTACTGTAAAATTTATGCTCCTCCTGCCTCAACCCCCACCACTTCTGAGTGTGTTTGCCATTGTCTGAGGTACAGACTGCTCTTTGATATCAGTGGCAATTAATTCTAATTCAGTCACAACTAATACAGTCATTGAATTAAAACTGAAGAATTAAGTCAGCTTATGAATACAATCTTTGAAAAGAGAATTGATAATTAACTTTGATATACAAATAGTGAAGCAATGCGAAATAGCATTGTATTTAAATGGCACGTTAGCACTACTATGTAGAAATTTATAAACCCTAACTGTGGTGGATAAAACTTATTGACAACTAGCCAAAAGTAAGTCAAAGGAAGATGCAAAAATAGGAGGATGATGACAAAATACAAAAGAGCAGAAGTTTATCGTCTACTACAGCAATGTTTGGCTTCCTTCGCTGTAGTAGATGATTTGATTATTATGACACAAAAGGAGGCCATTCAACCTGTTGCAATCATCTTGACTACCCAACCTCAGTGGCCACTTTATTAGGTATCTCTTGTACCTAGTAAGATTGACAATGAGTGTATGTTCATGGTCTTTTGCTGCTGTGGCCCATCCACTTGAAGGTTTCAGAGTTGTATAATGCATACATACTTTAATAATAAATGTACCTTGAACGTTGAACCTTGAACATGTTTGCTACAATTCAGAGACCTGTATATAACTTCCAGCACTGGTCCTTTTACCCTTGCAGTTTCTTAGCTCTATCCACAAGGATTTTAAACCTTTCAATCCTATGCCCCCTCTTTCTAAGGATTTGATTTTATCTTTTACCAACAGAGCCACCCCATCCCCTCTACCTAACTGCTTGCCCTTCAATACAATATGTATCCTTGGACATTAAACTCCCAGCTATAACTTTCTTTCAGCCATGACCTACTGATGCTCACAATGTCCCACCTTATTCCATATACTGCGTGAATTCAAATATATCACCTCCAGTCCTGTATTTATCACCTTTTCGATTTTGTCCCCCTTTTACATTAGACTTGACTGCAATTTTGCCCTATCATCAGCCAGTCCTTGCTAGTAGTCTCACTACACAATGTCTCTGTAAACCAACTTCCCCATCCTCAGCCCTAACACTCCAGTTCCCCTCCCCCGGCAAGTTAGTTTAAGCACTCCCGAACAGCTCTAGCAAACCTACCCACAAGGATGTTTGTTCCCTTCAGGTTAAAGTCTAACCCGTCCCTTTTGTACAGCTCATACCTTCCCCAGAAGTGATCTCAATGATCCAAACATCTGATCCCCTGCCCCCTGCACCAGTTCCTCAGCTATGCATTTATCTGCCAAATGACCCTATTCTCACCCTCACTGACGCGTGTCACAGACAGCAATCCACAGATTTCTACCCTGGTGGTCCAGCTTTTCAGCTTTCTACCGAGCTCCCTGAAATATCTCCTCAAGATGTCCTCGCCTTTCCTACTATGTCATTGCTGTCAATATGTATCAGGACGTCTAGCTGCTCCCCCTCTCCCTTTAGAATACCATGGACCTGATCTGAGACATGCCTGATCCTGGCAGCTGGGAGGGAACATACTATCCATGTGTCCCTATCGCATCCTCAGAATCTAATCACTTCAGCTATGGAATCTCTTACCACTACTATAGTCTTCTTCCCCTCTCTTCTCTTCTGAGCCACAGTGCCAGACTCAATGCCAGAAACCCAGTTGCTGAGGCAGCCCCCGGCAGGTAATGCCCCTCAACAGAATCCAAACGTTATACTTATTATTGAGGGGAATCACCACAGGAGTACTCTGCACTGGTTATCCTTTTCCCTTCCTTCTCCTGACAGTCGCACAGTTGCCTGCCTCCTGCATCCTGGGGGTGACTACCTCCCTATAGATCCTATCTATCATTTCCACAGCCTCCCGTACGAGCTGAAGGACACCGAGCGGCAGCTCCAGTTTTCTTATCACGTTTCCTGAAGAGCTGCTGCTCAGTGTAGATGTTGTTATCTGGGAGGCTGCAGGTCAATTCCCATTCCTTACACAAGCCACGTAACACTGCCCTTGGGGTCATCCTCACTGTTCTAACTATGACCTAACAGGTGAGAAATGAAGACTAAAGAAGAAGAGAAAAAAACATACCAGATACTTAACTCACCTAAACCTGATGAGCCAAACCCTCCTCACTCTAACACTGGCCCTCTCCAAAACGACCAATCCAACAACGATTGCTCTGCTCGTCCCTGCCTTAATTTTATTCACCCTTGCTGATGAATCCCATTCACTGGCAGTTCATGGCAGTGCATCTCTGGAATGTGGCATATTTACCTCGTTCTTGCATCACTAAACATCAATCTCACATCCAGAACTAAAATATATCCTGCCACTCAAATTACCTCCATGTAAGATTAAGAGTGTTAGTCAAAATCACAATCATATTACCATTTTGTACTTTTGTTGGCGCGTGGCTTAGTGGATAAGGCATTAGTCTAGTGATCCAAAGGTCACTGGTTCGAGCCTCAGCTGAGGCAGCGTGTTGTGTCTTTGAGCAAGGCACTTAACAACACATTGCTCTGCGACGACACCGGTGCCAAGCTGCTTGGGTTCTAGTGCCCTTCCCTTGGACAACATCGGTGGCGTGGAGAGGGGAAGGCTTGCAGCTTGGGCAACTGCCGGACTCCCATACAACCCTGTTGCAGCTGTTCTAGACACTTTAATCTTTGTAGGATCTGGTAAAGGATCTCATTGTTTGCTGGCTCAATCTGATCAAGCTTGCTGTGTAACACCACCAAGAAATTTGATTTGATGAATAGCTGGAGAGCACAGCAAGAGAGGATGGCAAGTGCTAGCAACAGAGCGCCGGGACACTTTCTTGATGCCATGATGGGTCCATGTAATGAGCTACAAGCACCAAATGTCACGTGGCTTCTGGACTTTGTGCAGCACACTCATCCCTACCCACTTGTTTCAGGAACAATTGAATTTCTATGCCATCAACATTAGATGGAGTTAATAATGAAGACAGATGGAATTTAATATGTTGTGTGAGTCATAAGTTCCAATTCTGACAATCTGATTGAAAACTCTAAGAGATGACAGCAGTTAATTAAAATGCAGAAAATATTGCTTCTTTGCTGGCTAATGGGGGTAATTCTGTTCTGTTCAGGAAATGCATTTTATGTTTTGTAAATCTTTGTTACCTTGAAGTTTAAATAAACAGGTAAATAATTTTGGTGGGGAATTGGCAATATGAATTTTAGCATGATACAATTGTTCTGCATTTCATGTTACTCTTTGCTGTAGTTAGTTCCACTTGGCTAAGCACTAGTTTGAGGAGAGCAATTTCAGATAAATCACACTATATCTATTCGACTGGTGACTGTCTTTCCACATTCTCTGCCTCCCCCAGAGCAAAAAATATCCTTACTGAGGAAATCAAATTCGACAAATTTTTATAGCTTGCTTTCGTGCAGAAATTCAGTGGAAGATTTTTGTTCTGTGATTGTAATTTTGACTCTATGCAGTATACATTTTGATTGCACCATCAGATCAAAGTTTTATCTTTTCTCTAACGCTTGTGATGTCAGTGAACTGATTTTTAAAAATATCCAACTAGAAATCGAGTTAACCCCTTTTGGTTAGAGGTGATTTTCTTGTACTTCTGACTCTAGATTAACAATTTCTCTGATAGCTGCACAAAGATATTATATATATGAATCCAGTCACTTAACATAAGCTGGCTTGTTTCGAAGTTTAAATGTCCAAACATAATTCTGTGGCCAATTGGTATTTTCACTTTTGCGTATTTTCAAGATACACTCTATCTTGTATTCCACTGTATCACTGAGACAGGAGTACTCTCACTTCATATTTATTCTCATTCATTTCTCAAAACCTACATAACATCAAGATGGTCCCTTTCCAGATACTGTATTTGCCACTGCTATCTCTGCCGCTGCTACCATGGTCTATCTGCTGTCGAAACACTTTCAGACTGATTAACTCATGCTGACTTGAGTGTATTTCTATGTTACAATAACACTTCTATTTATTATAATTTATTATAAATTACTATGATTGCACATTGTATATTTAGACGGAGACGTAACATAAAGATTTTTACTCCTCATGTATGTGAAAGATGGAAGGAAAAATATTAATTCAATTAAATTTCCCATGATTTTTGATGTCTCCCAGTTCTGACTTCACTGCTTTTTCTGTCATTCCCCGCAGTGAAGTCTTTTATTTTGCTTTTGCAATTCTGCTGCATCCACTTTTCTGTGCATGTTATCTTAATCCCCGATTATATGTTTTAATTTCTTTGTGTTTAAATTCCTTCATGGACCACCCCATTTCTGTAACACTCTCTACAGTGCAATGTATTAGAACTAGAGCCTCCTATGATTATGTAAATGTTCTGGTCAATTTTGAACTGTGTCATATTTATCAGGACAGGCACAGTTATCTAATCTCAACTGTGACTGGGGGAAATCAGGCAGGATTCTTTTATCTCATTTACTACCTAATCATCCCTATTAGAAGTGATATATACACAACCAACAACACCTTGCTTTTTTACTGTAAGTCATATGCCACTAAGCTTCAACTTCAAGTACAAAGACGATGCAGACGAACTGGTGGGGGAGGGAAAGAGTATAGGAGGAGGTAGAGGGCAGCTTGGTCAATCTCACAAACAAATCTCATCCTCAAATCTGCATTCCTCTGACAAAGTAATGGAAACCTGTATTGTGTCAAATGAGCTCAGTTCCTGAAGTTCACTCTCAGTTTATTGAAGTATCTTTTAGATTATGCCACCTGAAATGAAACTCTTCATGTTAAGTGAATATTGGTTAAGTATGTGTGCACTGACAGGTGCAAAAGATTTTTTTTATATAGTGAAAGCACTCACTGTGATGTATGATGATGATCTGCAAGAAATGCATCTGCTGTAGATGAGAGATCTCTCACCAGAGGTCTACTGAGTCTCGGCCTTGAAACAAGTCAGTTTCAATGGAACTACAAATGAACAAATTGCTTCAAATCAGGCCAAACTAGAAGAAAACCTCTGGAGCTTAGATCTTGTGTTGACTGTTAGAACGTCCACCAGCCAGAATTGAATATTAGAGGTGGGCCCGATGCAAATAGTGATAAAATACATCAGCAATTGTATGCTTATTCTTCTGCTAAACCTGGTAATCTATCTTCTCCCATTAGCTTTTCCACTTAACTGACTTTAGGCCCATAATGCCACAGAATTTAATGTTATGCCTCATGAATGCTTGTTTCATTTTAATTTGAATTTTTTGTAAGTCTCATTTTGTGTGACTATAAATATTATATTTTATGTTCAAGAAGCATTTGAGTATAAAATTTGGACTTGGGGAAAAATAGAATCATAGTCTGCTCTTATTTCCTGCATTTACGCACACCAAGATGAATGAATCCAATGAATTTTTATACTTACTCCGAGGTCTTTTTGTTAAGTACATAACCAGAGATGTGATTTACAAGTTGTGAAATCATTGCTTTAAATGAAAATGTATGAGAATTACTCAAGCAAGGATTAATATTTCTGACACCACTGGCTTGTGATGGAAAGTTACAGAGCCATAACTGTAAACTTTAGGTGAAGTGCTATATTTTGTATCTTCACTGCTATACACATGAAAAAGACATTGTATACTTGTTTTTAGTGACTATCTTGAATACACCAGAAAAAAAAATGCGATGGAAAGTTACTTTGAAACATAATGAGGGTGGCTCCTTTATTATCAGGTGTGTATTTCAACTGATACGACCAATACTTTATTTGAGAAAAAGAAATTTTAAGACTTATTAGTGGGCATATACTTTATCAACATTCATTTAATTTCTGTAAGTTTCATTTCATATAATAGAATCCGAAAAAGATTTCTACTTGGCCTAGAGAAATATTAGACCCAGAGCTTTCCTGTGATTATGCAAATGTTCTGGTCAGTATTGAACTGTGCCAAAATGATCAAGACATCCACTCTCAACTGGGACTGGGGGAAATCAGGCAGCATTCTTTTATCTTGTTTGCTACCGATTCATCCCTATTGGAAGTGACACAGACATAACCAACAACACCTTGTTTCTAAGGGTTTGACTAGAAGTATAAAGAAGATAAAGTGTAACAGGATGGGGGGGGGGGGGAGAGAGAGTGACACGAAAAGAAGGAGGACAGCATGATTGCAGTCCACTTTTTAAACTTGTGTATGCAAAATAATCACAGGAGAAATTCCACGTTGATTGAACTCTGGTATACTGTCTGTCTACTGGGGAAAAACTCAAGCTATAAATATAAATTTGGAAAAGAAGCAAACAGTAGTGAAGATTTGCCTATTTATTACTGCAAAACCAAACTGTGCCTTTAAACACTGTACCACCCCCTAGGCACCATCAAACATTTTTGAAGAAAGACAGCTATCTCTATCTTGATTGTCACCTATCTGATACTGATTATCCAACTGTGTCTTTATCTTTTGTTTTGAATACTCCAATTAGGTCTCATTAATTCCAAACCATCCCCATGGCCTCACACCCTCCCAAATTCTGCTTTCTTACCGTTCTTAACATTTCCTTCCTGCCTGGCTGTGAATAATACCATTGTTTTGAGATGTTTTAGTACAGTTCCTAGAAATTTCTATTGGAATAACAATCATTATTGTTCAGTTTACACTTTGTAGAGCATTCAGGATTATTTTACTTTCAGTCGTCATACACTCAGTAGTTTTTTATTGGGTATCGAAGCTTCCTAATAAAGTGGCCACTGTGTATGTTTGTGGTCTTCTGCTGTTGTTGCCCTTCCACTTCAAGGTTCAGCCTGTTGTTCCTTCAGAGATGCTCTTCCTGCAGAACACTGTTGTAATGCAAGATTATTTGAAATACTGTCACCTTCCCGTCAACTTGAATCAGTCTGGCCATTCTCCTCTGAGCTCCTTCATTAAGAAGGCATTTGTGCCCACTGAAATGTTGCTGACCAGATTTCTGGTAGTTTTTTTGCACCATTCTCCGTATACCTTAGAGACTGTTGTGCGTGGAAATTCCAGGAGATCAGCAGATTCTCAGATACCGAAAGCACCCCTTCGTTCCACCATCAAAGCCACTTAGATCATATTTCTGCCCCATTCTAAAGTCTGGTCTGAAACACTACTGAACCCTTTGACCATGCCTTTATGTACTGAGTTACTGCCACTTGATTGACTGATTAGAGATTTGTATTAACTAGCAGATATAAAGGTGTACCTAATAAAGTGGCCACTGAGTGTTAGTTCTCATGTACTTAGAATAATTTGTGATTCAGGAGTAGGCAAATCAACTTTTAAGCCTGCTTCAATATTCATTAAGATCATGGCCGATCTAGTCTTGGCCTTAGCATTACTTTCCGGCACTCTGTCTATCCTATATCCCTTACTTCCTGGGAAGCGGTGGGGGGGAATAAAAACAAGCTGCTGGAGAAACTCAACAGATGAAGCCACATCTGTGAAGGCAGGGGGATAGCCAATGTTTCAGGACCTGAAATGTTGGTGTTCGTGGTCCTTTAATTTTGTGGTAATTTACTATGCATTAAAGGTGCAACGTCAAGGTAAAAGCTGGATATAACATGTTTTCTGCTGATGTCATGGCTGAATCCTTCTAGTGTGTGCCCTATACACTTGGGAAGTATGCATGATAAAATGTGGTAGAGTAAGCCACCATTGTCCCACTTTCTTGATCACTCAACGGCTTTTAGCAGAATGGTGGACTTTGGCATTCAACTCATTTGTGCATTCACTAGGTCCAGCCATGCCGCCAGCAATATAGTGTGTATCTAGGAGCCAAAAAAAAAGAGAGAAGGAGGAGGGGAGAGGAGACTCCATTCAGACAGCCCCTTTTTGAATTAGCTCATTACATTGTGGGGAGAATGAAACAATCACAAACCAAATTCCTCACTCACCAAGATTCTCATATTCAGTTCTCCCACCCCCTACCTACCTTCACTGCCGTGATTACTTGGCCACAATATGAAAATAAAAGCCATTATAAAATAAATTTAACATTTAACAACAGATTCAAGCATTTCTACTGATTTCAGGTTAATTAGCTCCCTACTTTTCTGTCTCCTCTTTCTTAAACATTTGGGTTGCATTATCTCCCTACAAATCTCTGTGAACTGCTTTAGGAAATATTAAGTTTTAGAAGATAACAGCTAGCCTGTCCAACATCCTTTTGATGTAGGACATCATGCCCTAAGGATTTATCACATTTAGATCTCATTAATTCCTCCAGTAATTTTCTTCAGCAATGCTCTTTTCAAGAGAATTCATACATCTTACATGAAGACAGACAACATATACACAGACATATACAGATATACATACTGTATGTATTCACTTTTCTTTAATTTCCCAATATAATTTCTCTCGCCTGGTCTGTAAGGGACCCAAACTAAGTTTTCTTTATCTCTTTCCTTTTTATTTGTCTACCAAAACTTCTTTTTTCTCTGATGTATATATATATATATATATATAGAGAGAGAGAGAGAGAGAGAGAGAGAGAGAGAGAGAGAGAGAGAGAGAGAGAGAGAGAGAGAGAGAGAGAGGGAGAGAGCGAGAGAGAGAGTGTATGTAGTAATTTTATGTATTGCATTGTACTGCTGCCATGAAAAAACAATTTCATGACATATGTGGGTGATGATGAACCTGATTCTGTTGTGGGTCTGAATTATGGACTGAGAGAGGGAAGGAGACTGGGAGAGTGGAATCATGGTTGGGAAGGAGTGGGAAGCACTAGAGAGACTTTCTGTAATGATCATTATACCAATTGTTTAGAATCAAATTACTTTGCCTGGAGTCTCAAGTCTGCACTCATGCCAATACCTGCCCTGGTACTCCGTCTCTGAAACCTGTCCCACACCCTTCCCATGGCACTACGTCCTCACCATTCTCAGCATCCTTTGCTCCCGCCTGATTAACAATCTTGCTCTCTGCTCCATGTTGATAAATACAGTACCGTGTTAAATTCTTATGCTCTCTAGCTATATATGTACCTAACACTTTTGCACAGTTCTGTAGATGAAATTATGCCAGATAGCCAAACAATTTTACAGAAAACAAATGAATTTATTGGGGATTATTTTAAGGATTAAAAATCTCTGGTTCACTGTTCTTGAGTTTTCTAACCTCGTTGGTCCAATAACCACCATCACCACACTTTCAGGGTTTACTGTCACCCCACTAGAAGTCACATGATTTGCAATCTGAAATTGATGGAACTAGTTTTTGAACCTGTGAAGTATCTTAATTAGTCTTGATTCTAAAGCCTTTTGTTACTCATTGCTATGGTGATCTTACCCGCCATTTGGGGTGAAATTATAATTATTTCTCATGGGAGGAGATAAATAGTCAATCCCAGTAAAGTCTGACAAGACACTGAAACTTAAAGGTCAACCTATTTCTCACCTAAATGCGGGAATATCAGTTGAAAGTAAGCCGTTCAGTTTATTTCAAAAGTTTTTACATGAGTCTTAATCATGCCAGTTTTTAATTTGAAAAGTTTTCAAATTTTGTTCCAGTGCTATCCAGATCCCTAGGTCAGCTTCAGGTCTAGTATCTAGGAGTTGCACAAATGCTGCTTGCTGCTCTAAATCTATGTATATATGAAATTGTTACATAGCTTATTTCCTTTACATGCCTTTCTTTCTTAAATTCACAATATCTGTTTCGTGTTCCTTGAATTCCTCCCTCCCTCCCTTTTCTTAAAAAATGTTTGCCTAAGTAACTTCATGTAATGCACAGAGTGCACTCCCTCCTACCTCCTTTCTTAAAAAGGTTCTTCAATTCTCTCAGTTCCTCTACAGATGACTCATGCTTATCATCTCTTTCATATTAATACTGCTAATACATCTTCATTTTTCATTAATCAAGGATTCCTTTCCAGATAGATAGATAGATAGATAGATACTTTATTCATCCCCATGGGGAAATTCAACTTTTTTTTTCCAATGTCCCATACACTTGTTTTAGCAAAACTAATTACATACAATACTTAACTCAGTAAAAAATATGATATGCATCTAAATCACTATCTCAAAAAGCATTAATAATAGCTTTTAAAAAGTTCTTAAGTCCTGGCGGTTGAATTGTAAAGCCTAATGGCATTGGGGAGTATTGACCTCCCCATTGAAATTCCAGCCATTGAAAAATTGATGTGCTATCCTTTCTTGATTCAAAGTTCAAAGATCAAAGTAAATTTATTAAAGTACATATATGTCACTATTACTACCTTGAGATTCATTTTCTTGCAGATATTCACAGTAGAACAAAGAAATACAATATAATCAATGAAAAACTACACACAAAAACTGACAAACAACCAATGTTCAAAAGAAGACAAACTTATTTTTTATTTGTGCAAATACAAAAATAAACAGATAGATAGATAGACAGATAAATAAATGGCTAGCTAGCTAGATAAATAAATAAATAAATAAATACTGAGAATGAGAGTTATGGAGTCGATATGTCGTAGAATCAGTTTAGTGTTGAGTGAGTGAAGTTATCCATGCTGGTTCAGAAGCCTGATGGCTGCAGGGTAATAACTGTTCCTGAATCTGGTAGTGTGGGACCTAAGGCTCCTGTACCTCCTTCTGGATAGCCACAGTGAGAAGGGAGCATGACCTGGGTGGCTGGGATTTCTGATGAAGGATACTGCTTTCCTTTGATAGCACTCTGTGTAGATGTGCTCCAAGGTGGGGAGTGCTTTATCCATGTTGGACTGGGCCATATCCACTACTTTTTGTAGGATTTTCCATTCAAGGGCATTGGTGTTTCCATACCAGGCTGTAATGCATCTATAGAAGATTGCCAAGGTTTTAGATGACATGCCAAATCTGTGAAAGCTTCTCAGAAAGTAGAGGCACTGCTGTACATTCTGCAAAATGGAACTTATGTGGTTGGGCCCAGGATAGATCCTCTGAAATGATAATGCCAAGAAATTTAAAGTTGCTGACCTCTCTACCTCTGATCCACTGATGAGGACTGGCTGATTTCTTCCTCTGATAGTCAATAATCAGCTCTTTGGTTTTGCTGATGGTGAATAGGATGTTGCTATTATGGCACCACTCAATCAGATTTTCAGTCTCACTCTGAAATGCCAATTTGTCAGCACCTTTGATTCAGCCAACAGTCGTGGTGTAAATCCAGATCAAATGTGATATCAGGCTCACAGAGGTGAGATTGCAAGTACCTTGTTCAATCACACCCAACTCCTTCTTTCCTTTTCGTAGCGCTGAACAACACAACAAAGGTCACGTAATAGCTGAGCAACACACACAAAATGCTGGAGGAATTCAGCAGGTTAGGCAGCATCTATGGAAATGAATAAAGACTTGATATTATGAGCTGAGACCCTTCATCAGGACTGGAAAGGAAGGAGAGCATGCCAAAATAATAAGGTGCAGGGAGGGAAAGGAGTACAAGCCAGATGGTGATAGGTGAAGCCCAGAGTGCAGGGGAGCACTATGAAGTAAGAAGCTGGGAGGTGATAGTTAAAAAAGCCAAAGGATGGAGAAGGAGGAATCTGATAGGAGGGGAGAGAGGATTGTGGGAGCAAGGGAAGCAACAGGGACACCAGAGGAGTGTGGTAGGCAGATGAGGAGAAGAGTTAAGAGGGAGGCCAGAGTGGGGAATTGAAGCAGAGGGAAAGGGGAAGGGGAAAAATTACTGGAAGTTGAGAAATTGATGTTCATGCCATCAGGTTGGAGGCTACCTAGATAGAATATGAGGTAATAAGAGGAATGTACTCCTCCAACCAGAGAGTGTGTCAGAGGACAAGGCCACGTCAAAATGGAATTGTAATTAAGATAGCTGGTCACTGGGAAATCCCTACTTACATCAGGACTCTCCAATGTAGAGGAAATCACATCAGGAACATTGGATATGGTAGATGACCCCAACAGATTTGCAGGTGAAATATTGCCTCACCAGGAAGGACTGTTTGGGGCCCTGAATGGAGGTGAATGGCCCTGTAGTTACAACCTGTAGCAACGTTGTGAGCACCAGTTTTACACTTCCATTGATGCCTTGGTCATTCAGGTGGAGGTGGTGGGAGGCTGGGGATGTGCAGGGCTGGTGTGCATTTAGTACTGATCTTTATAAAGGAGCCCACTGAATTAATTCCAGCACTGGGCCATATAGTAAAGATGTCAGATGATCTCCAATGGGAACCTGGAAATGTGGTATCTGCAAATTACTTCAGCCTAACTGTAAAAGTTAATTAGCCCACAAGTTCAAGAACTTCCTCAGCTTTGTTCCTCACTGCAATTTGACTTTTACTTGGATACTTCTCTTTCCAGGTGGTTGCAAATGTAATAATTCTCACTCTGAGTGTGTATTATCTGTGTAACCACTTTGGGGATGAAGTCTGGCATTAGTGAATACCCTTGCACTGCTATTTTTGTTTACATGCTTTGGCGCCAATGAGCATGCATCTTGCAACGTGTCACAGGAAAATTATCAACACAGAGAATACAGAGTTTTCTTTAGACTTGGCCATGAATACTAACATCAATTAAATCACCCCTATTACTTTAGCTTGCTTAGGACAGGCAGAGCAATGAACCACAGATTTTCTTTTATCAGCTGTCACAGTTCCATACTAGGTCATGTACTAACCGACAGGGCAAGTGAGGAGGAACAATTTTCTTCATACTGAAAATTGTAAGTTTTGATTAAATTAAATGATGAGGTGGGTGGATTATTAATACCATAGCAAATAAGGCAGAGTTAAGAGCAAAAAGTAACAATGCAGGTCAATGTATCGGTTATTTAAGTTGTCCTCGATAACAGCAGCCACTGATTTAAGAGAATCATTTCCATTTACCATTTGTGTAACACTTTAACAATCTCAGCAGTTCCTATCCACTTTAAAGACAATGAAGTAGCTTTGAAATGCAATTAATATTGTGAAATGCCACAAATGGCAAAGTGGTAAGGATGACAGGATACTCTGTTTGGCTAAGATATGATTTTTAGCAGTCCCTTGATGAGAATGCCCAAGGCCAATTTTTGAAACTGTGATTTTAAAATCCACATTTAAGAGCAGAAGAATGATCAATTTTAAAGAATCATACAAAAGACAACTCTTCCAAAAGCACAGTATTTACTCCTTTCAGAGTAACATAATATCTTTTTCAGTACATTACTAATGACTGATTGCAACAAAAGTGAACTCTGACTTTTGTGAGCCACTTATAGCCTTTGACAGAATCAATCCAACCTTGCCCCTTCAGTGCTGGTGGATCAAATTTTATTCCATCCAATCAGTGAACTTCCATCAGTTGTTGGATGTTAGTGCAGATGATCAAAACTAGGTAATTGAAAAAGAAGGTTTAAGGTCATAAAGGAGAATAAAAGAGAGAGAGAGGCTGGATTGTAAAATCAGATAGGATTTCAATTAATGTACATGGAAACTTGGTGTTAGAAAATGCATTGGCAAGTGCCTAAGGCAAAAAGCTTAACAGTCTTGCACTATTTTGTGTATTGTTAGATGTGAAGTTTATGTTTAAAGGTTTAATGTTTATAAAAATCTAAATATAATATGAAGTACATTTCAACAATCTCAAAATCCAAACATAGGTGAGCAAAGTAGGCCAAGTAGTATGTTCTTAGTAACTGTTGCATTACATGGATAAGGAAAACTCATGGAATGTGGAAAAGGTGAAATAAATGTTCTAAAGATATCATCTTTGTTAAGAAGCAAGTCTCAATGTGAACTAAAACAATGGAATGAATCCACATTGATGAATAGATTTCATTTGGTTCAGGACATCATAAATATTTTAAACATTTTAATAGGAAATTTTGCCAAAAGGGAACAGTTTATTAAGAGAAAAAAAATGGCAACACATATATTGTTTCATTGAAAGTGACCAAGTGATACTTTGGAATGATTATATTAAATAGTACATTACTGTCAAGGACAGGGGCAGGATTGGACCCAAATGCAGGATGCAGACACTGAAGTACTAGGGGTAGGACAGGATGCAGATGCCATGGCATGTGAGGGGTAGGGCAGGAGGATCCCAGAGTTCGGTCGAGGCAGGCAGGAGGATCCCAGAGTTCAGATGAGGCAGGCAGGAGGATTCCTCATGGATCCCAGGCAGGGCTGCCTCCCAGGCGGAAACAGAGGCCTGGGCCAGTCACAGACACCTGGGCAGGTGCAGGGCACAACCCTTAGGGAGCAATAGGTGGAAAGGGCAGAAACCCTCACCAGCCAGCAGCAGTCCAGCCAGACCTGCCCAACAGAGGCAACAGGTAGGAAGGGGCAGAACCCCCACCAGGCAGTAGCAGTCCAGCCAGACCTGCCAAACAGAGGCAAGGGATCAGAAGGAAGCTGGGTCCAGGGTGAACAGCAGGACCAGTGCACAGGAGAGAAGCAGGGGAACAAGACCAACCAGATAGAGCATATACAGAACAGGCCAGCGACCAGGGCAGAGCAGGATTCCAGGCAGGACAGGCTACAGCCAGGATTCAAAGCCAGCAGTCCAGGTACAAAGCAGGACAACCCTACCACTAGGCTCAGTCCCCGAGCCCTTTATAAACACCTCCCCCCTAATAGGCAACAGGTGTACCTCCTTAAGCCAAGATGATCCAATGGCTCCGTGTGACAGGAGGGCTGGTTGCAAGGCCCGGAGTCCGGAGTCTGCGGACCGGAGCAAAACCCGGAAGGCGGATTCCGGACCGGACCCTAACAATTACCAAACATACCTGGACAATGATGAGGAGGCCCAGGTCCATTTTCAAATGACAATGTAATTATTGTTGAAGTCTAATGCTTTTGGACTTCCAAGGTTCAGCAGAAGTCAAAAATAAGGCATAAAACTTGTCGCTTATGGCTGTTTTATTAAATCTTACAAGAACGAAGAATGGATAATATAGAGGAGACAAGAGAGCAAAGAAAATGACAAGGGATGAAGCAGTCTTAGTCGTCTCATACTCAGACTAGAGAAGACAAAAATTCCACAGAAAACAATTAACTTCTAAATTAACCAAATTTAAGTAGCATGACATCTGCTACCAAAAACAAAGAAGTTTCTAGAAAAATGAAGAAGCTATATAAAAATTCACTAAACAATTACATGTGTCTAAGTAATTATATAAAATACAAGCAAACACAGGAAAGTTAAGTTACAAGAAAAATAACACTTAATGCCCATTATCATTTTAGAAATGCTTTTGGGATTTTCAGCACGTAAATAACACATATCCAACCATAAGTATTATTTTGCATATAATAGTTCTTTGAAGATCTAATGATCTTGTTGACTAGAACATGCTGTATATTTTAAATTTTATTTAATTCTCACCTAAATTGAAGCTCTTGACTATTTTCCTTGTTATTTACTATGTCAGTACAGTGCCAGTTTTCTATGGCAATTGTGTAGTTCAAATGCATGCTTTGAGCATACAATGCTTGCTTATTGGTATCCAGCTAATCCTCATTTATCTTGTCTGACCATAACTTTTCACACGCTTATTGAAGTGGTCTCCAACACTTACAGGCTCTCTGCCCATCAATCCATGGGACTGCTGGAATTGTCTGTGGTGCGCTCTGCAGAAATGAATGCCAGGAAGGAAGTGTTTACCACCCCCACACACCACCTCCTCTATTTACTCAAAGATGTGCAATATTGTTTGTAATGGGATGGTGAGGAGGAGATATCTTAGATGCAAGGATGGCTTTATTCCATGATCTCACTCATTTTGTTAGAGATCAAAGTTCAAAGTCAATTTTTTATCAAAGTCTCTGTATACAACACTGAGATTAGTTTTCTAGTGGGCATACTCAGTAAATCAGTAAACAACCATAACAGAATCAATGTAAGACTGCACCCAACAGGGTAGCCAATCAGTGTGCAAAAGGCAACAAACTGCAATTACAAATGAAAAAAATAATAAGTAAGTCAGCAATAATTATCGAGAACATGAGTTGAAGAGTCCTTGAAAGTGAGTTCAAAGGTTGTGGGAAAAGTTCAGTGACGTGGCAAGTTATCCCCTCTGGTTCAAGAGCCTGACGATTGAGGGGTAATAATTGTTCCCGAACATGGTGGTGTGAGTCCAGAGACTCCTGTACCTCCTTACTGATGGCAGTAGTCAGAAGAGAGCATGACCTGAGTGGTGGGAGTCCCTGGTGATGGATGCTACTTTCCTGTGACAGTGCTCTGTGTAAATGTGCTGAAAGGTAGGGAAGGCTTTACCCATGATGGACTGGGTCATACTTACTACCACTTGTAGGGTTTTCCATTCAAGAGCATTGGTGTTTCTTGAACACCAGTCAATATACTCTCCACTACACATCGACAGAAGTTTGTCAAAGTTTTAGATATCATGCTGTACCTGAAACTCCTAAGGAAGTAGAGGCTCTGTTGTGCGTCTTTCTTAATTGCACTTACTTGCTGATCCCAGGACAGGTCCTGTGAAATGATAACACTGAGGAATTTAAAGTTGCTGACCCTCTCTACCTCTGATCTTCCGATGACAACTGGCTCATGGACTTCCGGTTTCCTTCTCCTGAAGATAATAATCGCTTCCTTGGTCTTGAGTACGAGGTTGTTGTTGCAGCACCACTCAGCCAGATTTTCAATCTCCCTCCTATATGCTGATTCGTCCAGTGACAGTGGTGTCATCAGCAAATTTTAAAATAGCATTGGAATGGTGCTTATCTACACAGCTGTAAGTGTAAACTGAGTAGAGCAGGGGTGCACCTGTGCTGATGGGAGATTGTGGAGGAGATATTGTTGCCAATCTAAACCAACTGGGGTTAGTGAGGAAATCAAGGAACCAAGTTGTACAAGAAGGAATTGAGGCCAACGTCTTGAAGCTTATTGATTAGTTTTGAGGAGAATGCCAAGCTGTAGTCAATAAAGCGCATCAATATATATGCACCTATGCTGTCCTGTTGTTCCAAAGATGAGTGAAGAACCAATGAGATGGCATTTGCTGTGGCCCTGTTGCTCCGATAGGCAAATTGCAGCAGACCCAAGTTGCTTCTCAAGCAGGAGTTAACATGTTTCATCACCAACCTCTTAAAGCACTTCATCACAGTTCAAGGTGAACATTCTGATCCCTTTAACACCAGTCACATATGCATCCTTGCTCTACACTCAAATATAACAGCAGCACAAATTTATAATTCTGAGATAGGAATGATACACTAACAGACACAAATACTCAGAATATACATGTGAGTTACACCTGGCCAGTCACACAGACCAATGGCCAGTCCATGCATTAGGAGCTGAAGGTTGAAAGATAAGATTAGAGGTTTTTCTCACAGGGAGAATAAACTGGCAGTTGCAGACTCCAGTTAAACCAAGCGGTCAGGAAAGGCAGCTGAGTCACATGTCCGCTCAGCTCCAGAGGAACTGGATATGATCAATGATTGGGGAACATTTGTGGGAAGGCTGTCACAAATACCCATTGTTTGCTTAGCAAATTGCCCAACCTGTCAGGACCCATACAAGATGGACCAGGACCAACATACAAACTTAGACTTCTATGTCCGCTCCAGAAGGAGAGACTTAGGACTTAATCTGCTTGCCTATAACCAAACTTGGCAGTTCCTCAGTCCATTATGATTCAGCCGAGTCAATGCTCAAGTTTTCTTGCTGTGGATTTTTTCACTGCGAGCCAAATATGTAGGCTGCAGTCCAGCTGCAGGTGTGGAAACTTTAATCTTAGCTTTCTGTCTAATGAACCTCAATGGAGCTTGTTGATTAAACTTAGTGATTCCTCCTGAGAATTGTAAGAAGTTCTCATGACACCAGGCAATGCTGATTAAAAACATATTTTTATTGCCTTTCACAAACTTAGATCCTTTGGGATTGACTGACTGGCTTCTTAATGCAGATAATCCTTTTGAAGGAAGGAAGCATTTTCACTATCCCATAGCCAACAGAGAAATGTTAGTCCATTATTGGAATGTTTGCTGACAATGGTAACCTGCTTGCAGCTTTTAATATAAACACATTTTGCTGAAGTGTCAGAAAGCTAAGTTCTCCCACAGTTGAATTGTCCAGTTCATTCACACCATTGATGCTCATCATTAAATATTAAAGTTATGTGGGATTAAAACATACAGTCATTGTCCAGCTATTACATCTCTGCCCTGGAATGCAATTTTGGACCTTTGCCAAGTATTGACCCATACACTGTCAGCTTGGCCAGCGACAGATTCCCATCTCTGCCTATAAATGTCATCCTATAGGATGTCTGCCGAGTGATACAGATACAGTCTCATCTTGATAATCTCAATGGCATTCTCCATGTTGGCTCTGAGACCCTGTCCCCCCATCCCATCTTGTAAATGCATTATAAAAACATTCAGCTGCTCTAATATGTAACAAGTGAGTTAGTGTTTTGAAAATGAAAATTGAGGAAGAGGAGAATATGATTTAGTTACAAGGAACTTTCCACAGTCAACAATAAGCAAAAATCTAAACAAAGGCCCAAGGAAGGAAAAAGTAGACCTCATTGGGCCAAACTCCACTTGATCCAGCTGCTGAAATATGGTGAGCAACACAGCCTGATGATGAATGAGAAAGGTAAGATCATTAAAATGTGGCATTTACTTTGGGAAATTTCTGCTCATGGTTGCACATGAGTCGGATGTTTAGGGAGTGAGAATCATCATGATTCACACCGTTCTAGGTTTTCTAAGGGAGCTCTGATAATCCTTGTAAACCGTATTCCTGTTCTGCTTTAAAAAAAAGAGTAGTCAAATTCTTGTTGGCTTTATCAGACTACCACCTCCTTCCCAAGCAGGTCATGCTATAGACTGCAAAATGGTATATACCTGTATAGCATAAGTTACTTGCTAGCAAATGATGTGATTTGCTAGAGATGTAACACTGAGCGTCATAGGAAGTCATTCCTACCTGTGGCCATCAAACTTTACAACTCCTCCCTCGGAGTGTCAGACACCCTGAGCCAATAGGCTGGCCCTGGACTTATTTCCACTTGGCATGATTAACTTATTATTATTTAATTACTTATGGTTTTATATTGCTATATTCTTCACTATTCTTGGTTGGTGCGACTGTAACGAAACTCAATTTCCCTCAGGATCAATAAAGTATGTCTGTCTGATTCAAAGACTTGGAAGTTCAGATGGTAGTATACTTGATCTTTATGAAGTGAACATTCAGGTATGAATACCTATCTGGATGTCTACCTGCCAAGGTGTATAAATCTCTGTCACTTCTAAGTTGGGGAGCTATAGCTTCCAGAGGCATTTGAGATGAAATGAAATATCTTTATTGTGATTGCATAGTACAATTTGTCATGCACCAATACAGTGAAAATGAGTTTGCAACTATTGTACTCAATGCTATAAAACAACAAGTAAATAAACAATAAATAAAATCACGTAACCAGCCAGTACAAGCAATGTCCAGCAGTACAAAAGCGCAACTCAGATGCATGACAGCCATAAAACCAGTATTAAAAGCAGCAATATAACAGATTTATGGATGATGCTTGATCGATTGGTTCAGAGCAATTATAGCTCTGGGGAAAAAAGCTATTTTTCAGTCTGGAAGTGCGGGCATGGCAAATCTTATAACGTCTGCCTGATGGAAGAAGTTCACATAGATGATTGCGTGGGTGTGTATTGTCCTTACAGATGCTTGTAGCTTTCCTTAGGCAGTGTAAGTTGTAGGTGTCCTCCAGGGCTGGGAGCTGTGTCCCGATGATCTTCTGTGTGCTAGAGACGACCAGCAGAAGTGCTTTCCTATCAGCTGCTGTACATGAGATACCACACAGAAAGGCAATATGTTAAGATGCTCTCCATGGTGCAGCTGTAAAAGGTCTCCAGCATCTGCTCAGGTATTTCTTTAGGTGCCTGTATACTATTTGCGGTTGAGTCCAGCATGAGCCTTTTTTCCAATCCATTATACCTTCAGGATGGCAGGGTGGAAATACATATAAACTAAAGGAGGTGTAGGGCACTCCTTCCCTCCACCAGCCTGCAGCTCACCCGTGGGCAAGGTGTAATAACTGCTTTGCCCCACCCACCCCATCATAGTAATGTGAAACCATGGGAGTAGGTGGTGGATGGTTGTATGAGCACCTGGTGCATATCACAAGTCCTGACTATGTGACCACTGATGCCAGGCGGACAGTCTCTGAAGAGTATTGATCATGACTGGGGTCACCCATCTTGTAAAGACACTGCCCAGAAGAAGGCAATGGCAAACCACTTCTGTAAAAAAATTTGCCAAGCACATTCATGATCAAATCTATGATCACCCATGTCATATGACATGGCACATAATGATGATGATGATGTCTACCTTATCCCTGGGTAATTTGCTGTGAGTCCATTGCCTGTCCTATGGTTGCTTGGGCAGCACTCCGACTGAGACTACTGCAGAAACATCATGACTAAGAGGTGATAACTAGATGACAGACAGGCGACCCCAACCAAGACCACAAGAAATACTTTGGAATCTCAGTCTCTGTCCTCAGCAGTCTTAAAAGCACAGTGCAGCAGAGTGCATAAGCAAATGTAAAGCACCCAGTATAACTCTGTAGAGCAAGTGTAAATGGAGTACTGTCAAAATCTGATTCATTATGAGTGTCTTCTGTTTCTAAAGAAGAAAAAGTGACTCAATTCCAACTGCTAATACCTCACATTAGCAGTGCGTGATAAATGGTATGGTTCTATGTACCTCCCACAGTGCAAATTTCAATGCACACTGCTGAATTTGCAGTTTGGATGTTTCACGCAGAATAAATATGTTTGCAATTCACATATAAACTATCAAACTGTAATCACGTTGCATTAAAAAATGTAGGGCAATGCAAATGAATATCAAGTGCAAAACTCCTTTTGAAGTTGTATTTATGCTTCATGTGTTTAGTCTCCTCCCAATTCCATCCACTCAAACATTTCTGTTAGTTTCCTAACTAACAAAAACAAGGAAAAAGGTTTATGTTTCTGAGGACACATCTACCTTCCTCCTTTCTCCTACATGACTCTTTGAGTTCAGCATTTAACTTTCTTGTCCTTTAAAACCTGTGCAAATGTCTGTCTGTCTCAGCTGACAGTCCTGTGTTTGTGAGGTTCTGCAATTTTCTTTGATCTTTAACTCCTTGTCTCTCAGTTATAGTTCATCCTTAGTTCCATATAAGTATTCATTTGGTTCTTCCCTAGACCAGGACAATTGGCCCTTCTCATTCTCTGCTCTTTTCTAGCTGCTATCTTGCTTTTGCAACACATATAAAATGCTGAAGAAACTCACCATGTCAGGCATGGAGTGAAACCAGCAATCAACATTTCAGGCCTAGACCATCATTGAGGTGGGAAAGGGAGGGGGCAGAAACCAGAATAAAAAGGTAAGGGTAAGGGGAGGAGTCCAAGCTGGCAGAAAACAGGTGAGCCCAGATGACGGGGAAGGTAGGTGCGTGGGGCAGGCGGGATAATGTAAGAAGCTAGGAGATGATAGATGGAAGACTTAAAAGGCTAAAGAAGAAAGCATTGGATAGGAGAAGACAGTAGACCATGGAATGAAGAGAAGAAGGTGGGAAACCAGAGGGAGGTGATGGACTGGTCAGGGGAGAGGGAAAAGAGTGAGAGACTCACTGGAATGAGTGAAAATAAAGGTGGGGGACAATGAATAAAACAGAAAGGAGTGATTTCCAAAAATTTGAGAAATTGACCCTGTGCTTCGGATTGAGACTACTAAAATGGAATATGAAGTGTTGCTCCTCCAATCTATATATGGCCTTATCGTAACAGTAGAGGAGGTTGTAGACAGACATTCTTGTTGTGGGAATGGGAAATTGAAATTTATTGAAATTTTTGGCCACCAGAAGATCCTTATTATTGCAATGGACAAAATAAAGGTGGTCATTGAAGCAGACCCCAATCTGTGTTAGGTCAGCAGGACTGCAGGGATAGGTGCCAGGATGGTGATCTGTGGGATGGGATAAATGTACAGGGGAGTCATGGAAAGTACGATCCTTCAGAAAGTGGGGGGGGGGGGGGGGGGGGAGAGGGGGCAGTGAGTACGGAAGATGATTCGTAGTGGTGGGATCCCATTTGAGACCGTACAAGCTGCTGTGAATGATGTGTTTGACACAGAGGCTCATGGGAAGGTTGCAGAGGACACGGGGAGCTCCATCCCTGTTATTTCCAGAGATGGAGCAATGGGATGAGAATAAGTATGTGGGAAATGGAGGAAACAGGGGTGAAGGCAGCATTGATAGTGGTGGAAAGGAAACCCTGTTTCTGAAAAATTATGACATCTTGGAATGCCTGGAATGGAAAGTCTCATCCTGAGGGAAGATGCAGTGGAATGGAGGAACTGAGAGAAGGGAATAGAATTCTTACGTAACAGAGTGAGAAGAGATATAGTCAAGATAACTGAGTCAGAGGGTTTGAAAAAGTTATTGTAAAAGTACCAATTCTGCCTTGCTTTTTTTCTGTTCTTGTTCTCAATACATTTCTTACAACTTCCTGATTTTCAGTTTATACTTCTGCTTTTCTTCTATTTCTGCCACAACTCCTCTCCCTTTTTCATTGTCACTCATCCACACTTTTGCCTTTTCCTTTAAAGACTTTCTCTTCCTTACCATAACTCACATGAGCAGCAAATTCCCTCTTGTTTTTCCAATCACAGAAAATTCTGTAACCACATAGCTTATATATTCTCTTCAGCTGTCTGACTCCAAATCACTAATTTTTATACATTCTTTTTGTTGTGATGAACCTTTTACTCTAATACTTCAGGCTCTTATGAGGCTCTGTTTGTGCTTGAGAGGAACTAAGTTCTGTTTCTCTCTGTGGTTGCAAGCCCATGTTATTGTATTCCTAGTTATCTGGTACTTTATTATTTTTGAAGTACAATACATTGATTCATTTTTGTATAGGATGCAAGTTTCTATGGTTTATTCTATACAGATTCTGGAAAATTGATGGTAAGTAATAATAATATCCACATTCTTGTTATCAAACAGGCAATAACTCCTTTCGACAAACAGACTTTATAGCAACACAATAAATTGTGTTTTACGGTTACCATCCCTTACTCTCCTGTCTCTGTAATAAACATTACTGCGTGCAGATTTTACATAAAAAGCTTGTAGAGAATCAAGATTAAGGTTAAAGTTGAGATTTTCAAACTTTTTTTTATTTTGTTACCAACAGGACCTTGAAATGTCTTGAGACATTTTAAGGTATCTCACAAAACACAGAGTGTTCGTTTTGTATTTATGTACAAATGCATTTTACTTTTATCTCCAAAGTCTTTTGCTGTTAGAATTGCATGCAGGGGTGTCCTTTTGAAATGTGTTGCCTTGTGACAGATTTATTTGCGGTTTGTGTGGGTGGTCTTTTATTGGAATTTCTTGAACTTTTAACTCAACACCTACATATCAGAAGCTTTTCTTGGTCTCAAAATTCAAAGGTCAATTTTCTGAGTGTGCCATCTTGATAAGAGATGCCACAGATATTTAACATTATCAATCATCAGTTTCCACTTCATCCCGGTAAGGCTGACAATGTAATTTTCAGTGGGATAGCAATATTATTACTAGGGGAGAGGAAATACTTCAGAGTCCCTAGATAGTGATTAGGGATCCCAAATGAACAATTCATTCTCTCAGTTTTCAGTGACTGTTCTATGTGTTTGCTCTGCCTTTTGCATCTTAAGCAGTAGTCCCTTGGAATCGAATATCACTGGCTTTCTCTGAGTGGTAGATGCCTGTGTGATAGTTGTTGAACATCAGCTACAACCGAGGTTTTGGTCCAATGGCAAGGAAGTCTAAGGTAACTGGAAACTAGACTCTACTGCATAGCCTTTATGTACACACAGATGTAATCTGACCACCCACTCACTGTGCTTGCAGACACATAATCGCACACACACACTAGTTTTAGACTCCCCCTCCCTGGGAGAAACTCACTTTATTGATGCACCTCAAGACTTTCTTTTTAAACATCGGTAAGGTCAACCCTCAGCCTTCTCCTCTCCATGTGTTTTTCTGCAGTGGGACTCGTTCCTGAAACTTTTGGCTCTGGGATGAAGGATAAAATACTGAAGCACAGCTGACGGCATTAAAATCAGATCATTACCTAGTGATATCTTGTATATATAATACCATTATGCTGTAAAATAATCCTGGATAACATATGGAAATTTGCAGATGCTGGAAATTTAAACAACACGCACAAAATGCTGGTGGAACACAGCAGGCCAGACAGCATCTATAGGAAGAAGCACTGTCGACGTTTCGGGCCGACACCCTTCGTCAGGACTAACTGAAAGGAAAGATAGTAAGAGATTTGAAAGTAGTGGGGGGAGGGGAGTGAGTTGGCTGGTGTGGTATACTGCGTCCGGTGCTCCCGGTGTGGCCTTTTATATATTGGTGAGACCTGACGCAGACTGGGAGACAGTTTCGCTGAACACCTACGCTCGGTCCGCCAGAGAAAGCAGGATCTCCCAGTGGCCACACATTTTAATTCCACGTCCCGTTCCCATTCTGATATGTCTATCCATGGCCTCCTCTACTGTCAAAATGAATCCAAACTCAGGTTGGAGGAACAACACCTTATATACCGGCTGGGTAGCCTCCAACCTGATGGCATGAATGTTGACTTCTCTAACTTCCGTTAATGCCCCTCCTCCCCTTCTTACCCCATCCCTGACATATTTAGTTGTTTGTTTTTTTTCTCTCTCTCTGCCCATCACTCTGCCATCTCCCTCTGGTGCTCCCCCCCCCCCCCCCCCACCTTTCTTTCTCCCTAGGCCTCCCGTCCCATGATCCTTTCCCTTCTCCAGTTCTGTATCACTTTCACCAATCACCTTTCCAACTCTTAGCTTCATCCCACCCCCTCCGGTCTTCTCCTATCATTTCGCATTTCCCCCTCCCCCCACTACTTTCAAATCTCTTAGTATCTCTCCTTTCAGTTAGTCCTGATGAAGGATCTCGGTCCGAAACATCAACAGTGCTTCTCCTTATAGATGCTGCCTGGCCTGCTGTGTTCCACCAGCATTTTGTGTGTGCTGGATAACATATATAATAGTTGCTAAATAATTGCCAAGACAGAATTACTGAGACTATTTCCTTAAGATGAACAGAGAGATCCTGTTCAGGATCTCTTCTAAATCTGGGAGAATGTGAAGCCTTGAATATATCAGCTGTCCAGATTCTACTTGATGCTCTTTTCCCTTTCTATTTCACTGCTCACTGTTTCTGATTAACCTCTGCCATGTCTCTGTCATTCATGATGTCCCTCCTATAATCTAGTCCATATCTCCAGGAAGCCCATATTGTTTCCATACCTGAATCTGATTACGTGCACCACTTCAGTTCTTTTAACAGGGCTTAGGCAAAAAAAAAATGACAGATGAAAGGGAAAGTTTTTGTTGTCATTTCAGTCGCAGAATTTAAGGAGCATGTGAAAGTTAAAACAGAGCTAAATTCAGGATTTGTTTTTCTCCAGCAGTTTTCATTTGGTATAATGCTTGACTGTCCAAATCACTGAGCTTCCAATAGCTGAGTATTCGTCACTGACAGCTGAAAATGTGCCATTTTAACATGTGTAATGCATTTAAATGACTGGGTTCATCCTGTTTTTCTGTATTGCCACTGTCATTGTTGGGTAACATGGTAGGAAATCTTGAGAGTGACAATAGCAACATTAATAAGGGAGATATCAACATGACTGAAGCATGCTGTTCTCATTTTATGTATTTTTGGTAGAAGAATAATGGTCAAGAGTAATATAACTTGAAGGATGTATTATTAATGGATTTCATAGGTCCTGTGGGATAGATGTGTTACAACAAGGAGCAGGTCTGCTTTGCATGCCACAACACGGAGCTAAGTCTCTTTAACACACAACAGCCTTCATTTATTTCAAGCATACTTGGCTTAGACTCTTCTGTTAATATTCAAATTAATATTCTATTCAAGACCATTTGTAGTATTAGCATTTGCTCTCCAGCTTATATAAAAAAGATGTTAATATGCAAATCACCTCTGTAACTAATGATATTTAGAAGTGATCATTTTGTGAATGAATTTCCACTTACATCAAATGAGATAAATCCAGAACCTAATCACTTCCATAACACGAATCTGCATCGTGACTCTTAAGCCAGACAGCATATTGAGAATTATCCTAATAATATTCTAGACCAAGTAGGTAATAATTTGCTCTTCTTGTACTGAGTTTGGTGCTTGAAACATCTGAAACATACTCTTTGTGTATTCAGTTTAGAAAGGCGATTTTTTACATATTCCGCAAATAATCAACAGAAGATGTTTCGGGCCAAAACCCTTCAGCAGGACTTTTTTTCCATAGATGCTGCCTGGCCTGCTGAGTTCCTCCAGCATTTTGTGTGTGTAGCTCGGATTTCCAGCATATGCAAATTTTCTCTTGTCTGCAAATAATTAAACCTCCTTCCTATTTATCGAGCCCGAGGTTAAATTCTGCAAAAGAAAATGTTTCTTTGTAATATGACTGATCCACAAAATGTTACAGGGTTAGCTTCACTACACTACAGAACAGTCCTAAATAATAGTAAGTTTCAAAAAAATCCTGCCTTTTCTTGTAAGCATTGCAGCCCCAATGCTTTTATTGCCAAGCAGAGAAAGCAGAATATTTTTCTCATGAGCTATTAGGTCCAGGTACTTTACAATCTGCACCTACTCTGTAATTTTATCTGTATTGTTAATGGCAGTAGAAAACCTAAAAATTCAGCAAATCAGTAATTCAGAAATAGAATACATTTCCACATCCTGACAGCCTTGAGCTTATATACTTATGTCTCTGCAATTCACTAAGGTTCTATTGCTTAGAAGTGTCATAACTAGTTGAACGGCATTTGATTTCACAGGGGCAAAGAATTTGCAATATATTCTTAAAATTGCAATAAAATTCAGCATTATGGGGTTGAAGACAATTTTGTGCCTTCAATTATTAATTTTAATAATTTACAAAAATGATAACAGAACAAATCACTTGCATAAAGCAGTAACAAACAGGATATAATACACTGAGTCCGAAGCAAATGATCAAAGTTTGAGGCCAACATTGGTTATCACAGAGATTCACAATTAGAAGTGAACTGCATCTGCACAGTGCTGCCCACGTTCAGCAGTTTCTTTTCTCCTCCCACCTTCACATTCATGGATTTTGATGTATTCAGTGGTGAATTGCACAGACATTCACAGCTCATTTAACAAGAGCCCTGTATCATGATACTAATTCTAATCCAAACTATTTTTTAGCAGCAACTTTCATCCGTCTTTGGAGTAACACAAGTAGAATTATTTCAATACCATTTTATAGATTGGCTGGTTGCTGCAGTCAACAGCAACAACGCAGCTCCCTGCTGTCTATAACGGTCTGGTGAACTCTGTAGTACGGACCTCTCAATTTTTATGTTGCTTGCTGTGAGGTGTCAGTTCAGAATAAATGGCAACCAGCAACTGTGATATCATCAAGCTGAGGATACAGCTGGACACATTGAAGTATTCTCACACACTACACAGCAGGAAGAAAGGAGGCAATTTATACCTAACAATTTGAAAATCCTCGCCATACTCCATTGCTGAACTCCACATGGGCCCTGACTTTCCCAGCAATATCCTGGAGAATCATCTCCCCATACTATTCCAAGTCAAACCTAGTTGAGGATTAAAGAGCCCATTTAGTTCAATGAGGATTCAAAGCCTGTAGATTGGAGGTAATTTTTTTAGTTTATTATTTCTAGGCATTTTAATTCAAAAAAGAAAGTCAAGGAATTGAGTGCGGTCTATAATGAACTGGTGGAAAAGTATGTTGCCTTTCTGTGTACTTTGTCATGTGATGTTCTCTGAACTGTTCCGTGGTTTGAAGACCCAATCTCTGAAAGTCAATGCAATGAACAGTCTTGCTTTAGCTCTTGAAGGTTAATGGAATTGGTTCATAGTTTCAGGTTTGTCAGAGAAACCAAACATTTGAACTGGTGATAAAGGTGGATTATCATGAAAATTCAGGACTCAAAAAATGAAGCCAGGGTTAGTCTAAAAAAATCACTGAGAAGCTTGTCAACCCCAGAGGACAAAACAATGAAATGCCTATCCATGAATAGAATAACACATGCAAAGTGGCAGGATGAGTGCAGGTTAGATACATTGGAAAGATAAGTGGATAGAAAGATGATTCAGGAAGCAGTTAGCACTTAATTAGAAAGAATAGAGATGTTTTCTACACTGGGTCTATCACAGAAGTAGTGTGAGAGAATCCTGAGGAAGAAGTGTAGTAATTAATCAGCAAAGGGAAGCTATTGATTTGTTTGGTTCAGATGCCTGCAAAACATTTGTAAGCCTAGTGAGGTCAAGCCAAATTAAGCTCTAATTTAAAAGATGGAGAATGATTTTAGTTTTGTGCCTTTGGGAATGTTCCAAAGTTATAAATTTAGCATGTGCAAACAGAAGCCAGGGAAGGCAATTAGTGATTACATGGAAGTAAGGAGTTTATTGCAGAGGATTCCAGGTACGACTTTGGGTCTTGCTCTGCATAATTAGTTAATGTGCAGCTATGTAATCAACATATTTAGTTATAGCTCTTTCATGCACCTCAATTTAATTTCAGGGAAATTGTGCAGAATTACAGGTGCCGTGCAAATGTCTTATCCTAGTGGGAAGGTTAGTGAGCACTGCATTGGTGGGTTTAAAGCAGTTGCAGGGGGCTGGAAACCAGAGTGCCAGAACAGTTAGTGGAGATGTTGTGGAGGCAGGTGTCAGTAAAACCTCAGAGAAAGTTAGGGATCAAAAGGTTGAGCACGGTACGACTTGTGTCCTGAGCTGCATGCAAGAAGTATCGTAGGAAAGGCGGATGATGGTGCTGAAGATGAGGTAGCTGGTTTACAACCAGAGGCAATGTGTAGCGAGGAGAGGCTATTGATCGGGAAAAACTGCAACAAAAAAGGCAGACAAAAATGAAAAGAGTGAATACAGGACTGAAGCTGTTAGATTTGGATGCATGCAGTATACGGAATAAGGTAAATGAACTTCTAGCACAGTTACAGACTGGCAGGTATGATGCTGCAGGCATCGCTGAATCATGGCTGAAGGATTATACCTGGGAGCTTAATGTCCAAGGATACACATTGTATCAAAAGGGCTTGCAGGAAAGCAGAGGGAGCAGCCTTGGTAACAAATGAAATCAAATCTTTCGAAAGAGGTGACATAGGGTCAGAGTTGAATCATTGTGGATAGAGCTAAGGAACTGCAAGGGTAAAAAGACCCTGATGGGAGTTGTATACAGATATGCAAATAGTAGGTGGTGGACTAAAAATTACAATGGGAGGTTGAAAATACATGCCAAAAGAGCAATGTTACAATAGTCATGGGGGATTTCAATATGCAAGTAGATTGGGAAAATCAGGTTGGTGCTGGATTCCAAGAGATGGAATTTCTAGAATACTTACAAGATGTTTTTAGAGTAGCATGCGTTTCAGACCACTAGGGAATCAGTTATTCTGGATTGGGTGTTGTGCAATGAACCGGAATTGATTAGAGAGGTAAAGGTAAAAGGACCTGATGCACCATCAATAACTCACGCTGAGACTTAGGAAGTGAGATATCGGCTTTTATTGACTGGAAGAATAAACAGCACTACATCCTGGGGAAAATGAGGGAGAGCAGCAGCCCACAGTCGCCTTTATACAGGGGTCTGTGGGAGGAGCCACAGGAGCAGTCAGCAGGGTCTGTGGGAGGAGCCACAGGAGCAGTCAGACAGGTATATCTAGTTCACCACAGGACCTTAGGGAAAAGTGATCATAATATTAACAAATTCACCCTGAAGTTTTTGAAGGAGAAGCTAAAGTTAGTTGTATCAGTATTACAGTGGAAAGGGAATTACAGAGGCATGAGAGAGGAATTGACCAGAATTTATTGGAAAAGGACACTGGCAATGATGACAACAAAGCGGCAATGTCTGTAATTTCTGGAAGCAATTCAGAAGGCATAGAAATATACATCCCAAAGAGGAAGATGCATCTTAAAGGCAAAATGACACAACCACGGCCAGCAAGGGAGGTTAAAGCCAACATTAAAGCCAAAGAGAGGGCATATAATAGAACAAACATTAGTGGGAAGTTTTTAAAAACCAACAGAAGGCAACTAAAAAGTCATTAAGAAGGTAAACATGGAGTAAGCTAGCCAATAATATTAAAGAGGATACCAAACATTTCTTCAAATATATAAACTGTAAAAGAAAGGTGAGAGTGGATATCAGTATGCTGGAAAATGATGCTGCAGAGGTAGTAATGGGGAAAACATAATTGTGAACAAACTGAATAAATATTTTGTGTTAATTTTTGCTGTGGAAGACACTAGCAGTATGGTGGAAATTCCAGGTGTCATGAAGTATGTGAACTTACCATTACTAGAGAGAAGGTTCTTGAGAAACTGAAAGATCTGCAGGTAGATAAGTCACGTGGCCCAGATGGCATACACCCTAGGGTTCTGAAGGAGGTGGTTGAGAAGATTGTAGAGCCATTAGTAATGATCTTTCAAGAATCACTAGATTCTGGAATGGTTCCCGAAGACTGGAAAATTGCAAATGTCACTCCACTCTTCAAGAAGGGAGAGAGGCAGAAGAAAGGCCTATAGGCCTGTTAGTCTGACCTCAGTAATTGGGAAGATGATAGACTCAATTATTAAGGATGAAGTCTCAGGGTACTTGGAGGCACATGACCATAGTTAGTATGTCCTTTGACAAGTTGCCACATATGAGGCTGCTTGACAAGCTACGAAAGATTCTAGCCTGTATAAAGCAGAGACTGATTGGCAGGAGGCAAAGAGTGGGAATAAAGGGAGCCTTTTCTAGTTAGATTCCAGTGACCAGTGGTATTCCATGGGTGTCTGTGTTGGGACAAATTATTTTTACGTCATATGTCAATGATTTGGATGATGGAATCGATGGCTTTGTTGCAAAATTTGCGGGTCATATAAAGATAGGTGGAGGGACTGGTAGTTTTCAGCAAGTAGAAGGCCACGGAAGTACTTAGACAGATTAGGAGAATGGGCAACGAAATAGCGATGAAGGAAATCAAGTTGCTCATCAAGATGGGAAATAATATCCTAAGGACAATAGTATTGGGTGTAGTCTTTTCAGAACATTTTAGCCAAATATACTCAGCCTAATTGGCAAATCTGGTGTGGAGGAAGAAAGAATGCTAATGGATGAGTTCTTTTTACTTTCAGATTGCTTCTATATCTAACCAGAGGAAATCTTAATTCTGCATCAGCCATGCAAAGCCTGCTTCTGTGAACCTTCAAACGAGGCCTACCTGAGACTCGCACCGAGTATCCCCCCAGATAATTACTTACTCAGCTAACATTCACCCCATCAAGCTTATAATCCTTACCTAAATCACTCTGTTACTTCTAGTCTACTGACCTAACCCATCAGCAACTTACTTACACCTCTGTGACCACCAGCTACTGCCTAAATGACCTGTAATTGTGCCCAATCTTTAATCAAACCCTCTGTTCATTAGGCTCAACATAATACCAACATGGCTTTATACAGAAGATCTATAATTATCCCCATGTTCTGATTTCTCTGCACACAGGTTTGTCCTGAACCTCCTACAATTCTCAATCCAATCCTGAGCTTTTACAACCCCATGGCATATGTTCATTGTACCACAGCAAACAGCCTGACTAGTAGGCCATTGGGACAATCTCCCAGGCAATAGTGCTTTGGTTGACATGGTGTGCTGAACCTACCTTACAGGAGCAAGGGGAAATATGTAAGTCCTTTGAACCAATCTTGTCATTTGGTTGGTTCACAGTTTATTTGTTCCCCAGATTAACTTACCACCTTTCCAAATCTTTTTATAGATCAAAAATCTCACAATCTAATTGAAAATTTCTATTGACCTAAGCAGAGGAGCATTTTCCATTTTCAAATACGACTTGTGTGAAAAAAGTGACATACTGCTTCAAATTATAAGCCTTCACATATAAAAGTTTATGCTGATCTGTCAGCTTTATTGAGTCAGCAATTCTTCTGCTGTTTTTGCTGATTTTGTAGTTATATTGTGATGCTTTACTGTTTGCAAACTATGAACGCTACCCCATTATTTAAGTTTTTGAGCAAATTTGTATTCGTAACCTGACTTGTCAAGAGACAATTTACTCATATGTTATGTCACTATCATCTTGCTGTTGACAAAAATATAAAGGTGTCCCATTTCAACTGTGATATGTCACATCCATATTCACACATATGTTCACATAAGGAATGGTCGGAATATGAATAAAATAGGGGGAAATACCTTAAAAATGAGTACTTCAATACTTTATTATCTGCAACATGTCTACTTTTGCAAATCTAGGATTCAGAGCTAAAATATAATAGCATAAAGTAAGCTAAGCCTGCACATATACATTAGCAAATTATCACTTTCCATTTGATATTAAATAAAAACACATAGATCAATATATGTACAGAGACACTGAAGCAGGTAGCTTCCCATTGACTTGATTTAGAAACACTGATATAGATGATATATTAATCATAACAGGATCTTGGAAAGGCTTGAGAGTTTTGTTTCCTTGGTTACAAAGTCTCAGAGGGGGACAGGGAACAGAGAAAGGAAATGGAATGGTAGTGTGTGGAATTGATTCTGTCACAGAGTTAGAAAGTAAAGATGACCTAGAGGGTTCCATTAAGAAAGAATCCATATGAATAAACAGGAAATGAACTGGTAAGACTTTTGATGTACATTATGGATAGTTAAACAGCACATTGTAGAGAAGAGATATATAAAAGCAATTGGGCAATAATGTTGGTTAAATGTAACCATCCCAAGATAGACTGAATTGAAGGTAATGGATAATTTTTAACTAAGAGCTACTTTTTGGAATGTATCCAGGATTGCTTTCTAGATTGATGTATTTCTAGTTTAACAAGAAGAGAAGCATTAATGAATTTAAATCTTGGTAAAGAGACCATGCAAATACCAAAGTGAGAAAAGGGGAAATACTGGGAAATAATTATCCCAACATAGGCTCTGGTGTAACAAGAAAACAAGAAAAATTAAAAGTCAAGAATAAAAATTGCTACACTAGTAGAGGAAAATTCAACAAGATAATGAGAGCAACTCAAATAAAACTGAGAAAGAAATAATACAATTGATCAGCAGTGGGAGATCTTCAAGTATAAAAGCAAAATAAATCCATTCCTTGATGGCAGAAAGGGGACAGATTAAAGAACAAAACTGAGCAGATCTACAAATAAAAATATAAAGATATAGCTACCACAAGTAAAGAAGCTTATGAAGAACATTAAAATACAATGGGAGGTGAAAAGTGAGATTACAAGAGAATCTTAAAAAATACGATAGGAAACACTAAGGGGTATTACAGACACGTTGAAAAGAGTACAAAGAGGTAGAATGAGAGCAGGAATCAGTGACCAAGGGTGGATTCTAACAATAGCATGGAGTCTCTGGAGTTTCAATTTGACAGTTGAATGAACCGATATATTCATTAAATATTTTGCATTTGGTGGCATTGATTACTTTTAACAAATGACATTTGAAGTAAGCAGGGCCCATTAAATGAGGATATGAAATAACTATTAGGTAAAACAACAGAAAATATTCCAGAAAGTATTCAGTAGCATAGTGATGCAGCTAATGGAGCCACCGTTTAATTCTTTCATTGGGTGCTGTTTTTTGGAACTTCCTGGGCCTGCGTGGATTTCCTCCAGGTGTTTCGCTTTCTTACTACATCCCAAAGACCGGCAGGATATTAGGTGAATTGGCCACTGTAAATTGCCCTAATTGCTCCTATGTGAGTGGTAGTTTCTGGAAGCAGTTGATGAGAATTTGGGGAGAATAAGAAATGGGCGGTTAGACCTGAAACCATGCAGCTATGCTGTTAAAACAAGTCAACACCGTGTGAAGAAGATATGGATGTACTATCTAATCCTTCCTTAAATGTGAAGATTATGCTGTGGAACTTCTATTAACTAATGGAAGATCTTTGGATAAGGCAGATGAAATGAAAGACCAAGGTGACCATAGACTTTTGGTTACCTGTAATTAAAATTAAAAGGAGCATCTTACATTTGTAGACCTTATGCTAGATATTTCTATTCACCACTGGGATATCATTGAGAATAAGTTAATGAACAAAATTTTTACATGGTCAGTGAAACCATGTGCTTATACAATTTTTTTTTGAGTACTTAAGGACAAAGCATAATGACCAACAATCTTGAATGACAGCTGCTAAACAGGTGCAAAACATTACAATAGGGGAAAACCTTTAAGGAAATGCACTGTGCCTAAAAACCATTGGGTTTGCCATTCTAATGAAAGTACTGAGAAAGGCACCCTGTACCTCTTGCCATTGATCTCATCAAAGTTTACATTGTATGGTGAAGAGTCTCCTGTAAGCGCTGAGTCACCTGGGGACTATCTGGAAACCTCTTTTACGTCAGAAATTGGACACCTCATTCAAAGTGGTTAATCGATGGACAGAAGAGGCAAGTTGCTACCGCAAGGTTTTCCACTTCATTGGTGTGTAGTACTTGAATATTTTTTTAAAATTACTAATTTTACCTTAACAGCATAGATATACAGATGGATCTTGAAGTTCAAGTCCACAACCCCCTGAACATGGGGGGGGGGGGTCAAAAAAGGGTTATGGTCTGTTTGTCTTTATTAGTTGAGGCAGTATGTCAGGGAGTTATGTTGCAACTTCATAAAAATCTGGTTAGGCCAGATCTGGAGTACATCTGCATTCAATGTTGATCACCCATTACAGGAAGGATGTGATCACTATGGAAGGGGTTCAAAAGAGGTTCATTTGGACGTTACCTTGGTTAAAGGACATGTGCTATAAGGGGAGGTTGTATAAGCTTAAGTTGTTTTATTTTGGAGTGGTGGAGGCCGAGGAGAAAATTGATAGGAGTTTAGGAAGTTATTATTTTAGGCACAGATAGTATCTCTTTTATACAGGGTCAAAATGTCTAATACTAAAATGTATACATTTAAATTGAGAGGGGGGAAATTCCAAGAAAATGCATGGGGCAACTTTATTTATCTCAGAGAGATTGGTGGATGCCTGGAATTGTTAGAGATAGATACAATAGAAGTATTTAAGAGGCTCTTAGATAGGTACATGAATATACAGGGAATGAAGGGATATGAAACATGCGCAGGCAGAAGGCATTATGTGACATCAGTTTAGCACAACATTATGGGCTGAATAGCCTGTTCCTCTGCTGTACTCTCTCCATGTTCTATGATCTAATACTTGTGCTGTGTATTAGATTAGTTTGTGGCTGATGACTATTCCAGATTGGTTCCTCATTAATTCACACTTCCATGATTATAGCTCCATCCCTATTGGGTATTGTTGAATTCCTAAAGAATGCTTGATAAATTTTGCTTCTAAAAAATATCTCCAGGCCTTCTTCCTCATCCTAGGGACAGGAAAAGGCCTTTTGATGCCTCAAGACTGCTCTGTTATTTTATTAGATTACAACCAATTGTGAACTGTTTTTCCTGGATTTTAATCAATATTCTTTGACATCCTTAATGAAAATCTGCCTTTAAAATTTCAATTCAACTGGCATCACTCTGATATTAGTGGGAAGAAAAATCTAGATCTGTGTTATCTTTTGTTTGGTTTTCAAACTACCACACTGTCTGAGTGTTCGCATACAAGAGGTGTACCACAAGGGGAACAGATTTACAACCCCAGAGAGTCATTTCCTGATAAATCCGAAGTTTAAAATTAGCAATATTTACAAATAGATTACTTAATGTGAAAATTATTTCCCTGAGGTATAGAACCCTTATTAAGATCATACTTTTGCTTTTGGATGTCCCTTATTTCAAATATTAGACTCAGATAATACTATTTGCTAAATCTGTGGATTAGAGAATAATTAAGTGCTGTACATGTTGGAATTTTGCATTTAATTTCATGGTACTTTCAGAAAATCTGATGAGCTGAGTGCTCTGCATTTCTTTGTTTGCTTATAAGAAAAAATGAAAAGAAATGGAGATGCACAAAGATCTAACCCCAACACATAATTACAGAGTTAATTGTATATATTAGTGTAAGATTGTCCTGGCGTGTTTATGGTTCTGTTATTCATTAATGTTTAGTCATTCAAACTTAAAATGGAATGAATTGAATTTCTCCTAGTCTTCTCTAAATTTCCTGTATTTATGGATCAATATGTTAGTTCAACGAATATGTGAATGAATCTGTGCTGGCAGAGATAGAGAGAAAAAAATGAAAGCAAGATCTCCAGGAGCTGCTAAAATTTACAGATCATAAATAATGAAAGCATTGCTCACAGTACATGAGGAGGTTGATGTTGCTATGCCAGCACAAACACAGCATGGGAACGAAATGTAATATGAGTGGCAAGGGGAAGGGAAGCATCTTGATAAACCTATCATTAATAAAATGTAAGGTGTACTGTATATGTGATTTTCCTGCTTGTTTTCCTTTCGATAAGCAATGTATTGTTTTTGTCTGAGACACCAAAACCGCTAATGATCAGACTGTTAATTACAAATAAAGCACTATTGACAGTGCCCAATGGACAGAAGCCTTCAGGCTGTATATGATACTTTTGCATGAGAAGACAGTTTTATGAATGTATGTCTTCTCTTTATGAATTAACAGTAACTCTTCTGTAATTAACCTTGACCCTGATCAAGGGCTCTAGCCAACATCCAACATACATTTCTCATGCTTATTGCTGCATTTCCAAGCAAAGGCGGTTGAAGCTGTGAGACACCTGTGGCATCATAGACCCACAGAAGGTCTGCAAGCTGAATATGAAATTAAGTTCACCTTTCAAAACACGCTAAATGGAGGGATCTATCAAATAAATAAATAGAAAACTGGCCTTTATAATGCTCTAAATGCTGTTTCTAATTTTTAAAACCAATGGATCTTCAATAGACTGAAAGAATGGTAAAATTTCAAAAGAACAATTCATGAAGTGAAATAGAAGCATTGTATTGAACAAAAAAAGGTAAATGATGAAAAAAAAAGATTAAGTGGGACTTGAAATAAATTGAATTAATATTCGTTTCTGCTTAATATTTAATTAACATGAAAAGTGGCATGAATTTCAGCCTCAAGGGGTGTCATTGTAAAGTCAGCAAAGCCAGAAAAATCAGCTTTCTGAACGTCTGAAAGATTTTGTTGCAGGGCTCCTTAAAGCAATGACATTAGGCACTGTGATCGACAGACCGGGGACCTTTTGGACAGGAAACATAAAATACAAGTCAAAATTTACAAGAACACCTGGACATTTCAGTGTAGTTGGAGGCACATGATAAAATAGGCTCAAGAAAATAGAATCCTCAAGAAAAAAATCTTGCCTGACAATCCATTGGAATTCTTTGAAGAAATAACAAGCAGGTTAGACAAAGGAGAATTGGTTGATGTTGTGCACTTGGACTTCCTGAAGGCTTTTGACAAGGTGCCACTAATAAGGCTGCTGAGCAAGTTACAAGCCCATGGTATTACAGGAAATATTCTATCATGGATAAAGCAGTGTCTGATTGTCAGGAGGCAAATAGTGGGAATAAAGGGAGCCTTTTCTGGTTGGCTGCTGATGACTGGTGGTGTTCCACAGAGGTCTGTGTTGCGACTGATTCTTCATACATTATATGTCAATGATTAAGATGATGGATTTGATGGCTGTGTTGCAGAGATTTCAGATGATATGAAGATGGGAGGGGGGGCAGGCAATTTTGAGGAAGTAAAAAGGCTACAACAGGACTTAGATTAGGAGAAGTGATAAAAAATGGCAGATGAAATACAAACAACAACACACACAAAATGCTGGTGGAACGCAGCAGGCCAGGCAGCATCTATAGGGAGAAGCGCTGTCGACGTTTAGGGCCGACACCCTTCGTCAGGACTAACCGAAAGGAAAGATAGTAAGATGGAATACAATGTCAGGGAGTGTATGGTCATGTACTTTGGTAGAAGAAATGAAAGTGTAGACTATTTTCTACAAGGAGAGAAAATACAAAAAACGGAAGCACAAAGGGACTTGTGAGTCCTTGTGCAGGATTCCCTAAAGGTTAATTTGCGGGTTGACACTGTGCTGAGGATGGCAAATGCAATGTTAGTATATGTTTCAGGTGGACTAGAATATAAAAGCAAGGATATAATGTTGAGACTTTATATGGCACTGGTGAGGCCTCACTTCAAATATTGTGAGCAGTTTTGGGCACTTATTTTAGAAAGGATTAAATGGCTTGTCATATGAAGAGCTTTTGATGGCTCTGGGCTTTTGCTTTCTCCATCTCCTTTAAGGTTGCGGCAGGATCCTGATAGACATCTCCATAGATAAACTGGATCCAAACATAAATAGTAAACCATAGTCTTGGCTTTCACACCCACTTAAGCCCATTTGATTACTGCTGTAACAACTGTCATAGATTAGCATTGGTTATCAAAAACTTTCAAAAGTTATCATACCCTTTTAATAACTAATATCCTGATCATTTTTTAAAACTTCATGACTTTAAATAATGTATTAAAAATTAACAAAGAAATTGTAAGAAATCTTTTCCTAACGATATTTCTCCCCACTACCTTCAAGCCTGAAGTCAAGAATGTGAAGGGCAATTCTCCATTTGCCTGAGTGGGTGCAACTTCAATAACTCTCAAGAAACTGAACCCATCTAGGAGATTATCTTCACTGCAGGTAAATCCTTGAATTACCCAGCCCTCAGGACTTTCACCCAATCCTTTCACCAGAGGGAGTGCAGTCTTTCGAGAAGGTTAGTTACCACCATCTTCTCAAGGCCAGTACTGCAGGTGCTTGCCAGTGATCTCCACATCCCAAAAACAAATGAATGAATAAATGAATTCACTGTTCCTGTATCAGGTCCAAATTGGTGTAAATTCAGGGTATAGATTTACCAGTGAAAGTTCTGGGAAATCATTTTAATATACTGTGTCAGTAGACTCCGAGAGGAGTTCAATTTCAGAGGATAATTATAAATTCTAGTCTATCATGAGTACTTAGTTCAGGATTTCCATATTTGCAAATGTGATCTATCTGAAACAGCTGACATTACTGCAGAAAATTTACTTCAAAGACTTAATAAATTAAAGCAAGAAGCATCAATACAATATTTTACAGACCAATGAAGTTAATTTAAGTAGATTGATAGATATCCCTTAAATTTAATAGTTCAATAGTTCCATTTAATATCAGAGAAATGTACAGTATAAAATGTACAATCTGAAATTCTTGTTCTTCGCAGTCATTCACGAAAACAGAAGAGGGCCCCAAAGAATGAGTGACTGTAAAAATGTGGAACCACAAAGCCCCCCTCCCAACTCTCCACACTCCCTTGCATAAGCATCAGCAAAGCAACAACCCTCCGCTCACCCACTTGCTTCAGCAAACAAGAAGCATCATCACCCTCCACCCAGCAAGCAAGTAATAGCAAAGCCGCCAAGAGAGACCATGATGTGCAGTGCAACAAAAATGATTTGTTCACCCTGACAATTCAACATACCACAGGTTCTCTCACTTCCTAATAAAGGGAAGAGTGGTGTCAGCCTTTTACAGCGAGAGGGGAAACATAGCAGAACAAGTCGCAAATAAAATCTGTTACAATGCTTTTTTTTGAGTTCTCCAACTTTAGAATTGGCAACAAATTGCTCTCCACCAATGACAGAGAGCGAAAGAGCGCAATTCGCTGAGTGCAGAGCGCCCAACAGCCTACCCTCTGTTCCTGATGTTCCGATTTCTCCCACTATGTTTCACTCATCCAGAGTGCCATGAAACCTTGGAACCCCAAAGGCACGTTCAACTTCTAGGCTGCTTCCCTGGGATATTGAAGAGTGGCCGGTTGTGAGTCCTCAGGAGCATGTCCCACCACTGCAAAGAACCAAAGTCAGAGTGTAACTCTAGGGCAGGGTCCCTGACAGAACCCCATCCACCTTGGAAAGGAAAAGGAGAGACATTAAAGGTGAAAATTAAGTAGTGTTTGCAGATGAGCTCGAAGGGTCTCTGTAAAGCACTGTCGTAGCTCCACCCCTCCATCACTGAATCAAAAACTGTCCACTGTCAAAGCTGATATGTCTGCAGTCCAGAGCTAATGAATCTTAACACCTAGCTTGCCCTGAACTTCCTTCCACCTATTCAAGGTTCAGCACACTATTTACAAGACAAACACATTTTACTGTAATGATTTCATTTTCTCGAAATCATACAGGATTTAAAAAGTTCAGCAGAGAAAGATGGACTCAAGCAAAGTGGATACATGGAAGGAGAGAAAGAGAAATGAGGAAACATGCACCATGGATAATGTAACACTGACCCACCACCATCCCATGGTCCTTTGTCCCAGCTGTCTGCCCACAAGCTTTTATCAGCTGCTACTAAAATTGATAACAAAGTCCCAGACAGAACTCATATTATCAGTGCCATTATTTCTGGTTTTATAGTGATATTATCCTGGATTTTTCTCTCTGCTATCCCAACCTGCATAATGCTGTAGCAAAATTAAAATACTCCAAAGAGGCCTTTTATCACTGGCATTTGAACATTGCAACATTGAAGTCTATTACTATTTCCATCTGAAGTAACACGTTAAGAGGACTTTTATGAGTTCTTTCAATATCAGTGACAGTATCTAAATTTTCAATTAATTTTTGTTCCTTTTATCTTAAACCTCATTAAAATTTAGACCTTCACCACTATTTGGAGATATAATCCATAGATTACCCACAGCTAGGGAGAAATTTAAGTTCATGGTGAGGAAAATAAGACATTTAAATGAGTAGCAAATATAATAAGAATCTTTTACACCATAGTCAAATATTAAAATAATCTCCTTTGTAAAGCTGTTCCTGATGTTGAACCTAAAGTTTCCTCCTTTGAAGTGAAATTTTGGATTTATATTTTTCATGTTTATATTTTACATTATTTACTTATGATGTCATTTTCCTGATATCACTTTTTGACATTGAGAAGCTCTCAATTCTTAAGCCATTCCTCTTAATTAAGCTTGCTTATGTGGGGAAATTAATTTTGCTGAGGCATGGTGCCTCTCTTATCCACAGTGCCTTGCAGAAGTGGGATCTAAAAAAACAGGAGTGGGGAACAATGACTGGGATAATTAACAGGAATGACAGAGTTAGGAAATTGTAACTGAAAACTTAGCAATGAAAAGTGAATTTTGAGAGAGAAACGGATTGGGACAAGGATTTAGAATCTAACACCAGATATAGGCTCAAGAAAAGGAGGTATGGTGGTTCAGAGAAGACTAGTAAATGATCAAAGACCATAGGTGTTGCAAGATTGGAAAGAGGGAGCCAACAGATTTGTTGACTAGGATGCAGATTTTAATATATCGGAGGAGAAAGAACCATTGTAGGTCAGCAAGGATGATTCGGTGAATGGCAAGATATTAACAGTAGTATTTTGAATGTTGCAGCTTATGGAAGAGGGTGCATATATGGTACAAAGGATGGTGGGGAAATCAAGCCTCGAGACAGAAAAGTTCAGAATAGTTCCAGCTCCAGTGAGGATAAGGCAGCAGTGGAGGAGGACAAAGTAGTGAAGGTGAATGTAAATGGCCTTGCTAATGAACACTAAGTGGACTTTGATACAGGATGGGTTATTTTCTCCATTGCCTATAGGGTTTAAATGTTTTCTTTGTATTTTGTTAACCATAGCATTGGGCAGTATTGGAGGGTTAGACGGACCACAACGTTTCACATTTTGAGTCTGATTTTCTCCGAGCCACTCTGCTGCTGCGACCTTATCATCTAGCTTTCCATCTATTTAGTTGGTTGAAGTTCTGTATTGCTGGATCATCAGGGTGAGGATTTTCAATTTGTGAACTTGGCAGCCAACAACTTCTCTCTCCCATCACCACCCATTGCAACAAGTTAAAAACTGTGTGCTTGAAAGAGCAGATGGAAAATCCAGTTTGTAGCAGGTCAAGATGTACTGTACTGAACACCTTAGATTTCTGTTGTCTTTAGTTATATTGAGGCTATTCATGGAGTACTGATGCATAACACTTTGCACTTGCGTGTATGAAATTTCATCGGTCACTGATCAACCCACTTAAATATTTTATCAAATTTATTTCCATGTTCCTGAACTGACTTGTCAAGTGCAACTGTCTGACTATATTAGTGTAATCTATGCATGTGGTGAGTTTGCATTTAACCTCTAATTCTACACAATTAATTTAGATTAGAAACAGAAGGGGTCCCAGCAAAACTCTGCAACTTTATCTAACAAACCTGGTCTACTTGATCATTAACCATATAACCATATAACAATCACAGCACAGAAACAGGCCATTCTGGCCCTCCTAGTCCGTGCCAAACTCTTAATCTCACCTAGTCCCACCTACCCGCACTCAGCCCATAACCCTCCACTCCTTTCCTGTCCATATACCTATCCAATTTTACCTTAAATGACACAACTGAATTGGCCTCTACTACTTCTACAGGAAGCTCATTCCACACAGCTATCACTCTCTGAGTAAAGAAATACCCCCTTGTGTTTCCCTTAAACTTTTGCCCCCTAACTCTCAAATCATGTCCTCTCGTTTGAATCTCCCCTACTCTCAATGGAAACAGCCTATTCACGTCAACTCTATCTATCCCTCTCAAAATTTTAAATACCTCGATCAAATCCCCCCTCAACCTTCTACGCTCCAATGAATAGAGACCTAACTTGTTCAACCTTTCTCTGTAACTTAAGATTGAGTTAAAATTAACTTAAAATTTAAAATTAAGATGACCCTGCAGCAGAGCAGTTTGATTGGTCATTAGTTTAGCAAAATGTTACATGATTCTGAGGATGGACCTTATTTAAATATAACAGGAGAGCTGTGGAATGTTATCAAGGCATCCAATTTAGGCTCAGGTACAGCCTACAGCCAGGTGAGTAGCGAAGAATTTGATTGTGGAGAGTGCAGAGGCCTACTTAGTTTGTTTTCCTAGGCCACTGAGTGCTTCTACTGCTCTGGAACCTGCCAAAATAGTTAAAGACTTCCCTTTAGCAGCTCTTATTGGCACTAACACATGTTGAGCAAGATGGTGCAATTAGAGCACAAGACAGAAGAGCATAATTAGGCCAATCAGCCCATCAAGTTTGCACTGGCATTTCATCATGGCTGATCCATTTCCCTCTCAACCCCATTCTCCTGTCTTTTCTCTATAACCTTTCACACCTTCCTTAATCAAGAACCTATCAACCTCTGCCTTAAATACACCCGATGACTTGGCTTCCACAGCCACCTGTGGCAACGAGTTCCAGAGCTTCGCCACCATCTGGTTAAAGAAATTCCTCCTCATCTCTGTTCTAAATGTACATCCCTCTATTCTAAGGAGTCCCCCACCATCCTTTCCACATTGACTCTATCTCAGACTTGCAGCATTTGATAGGTTTCAATGAGATCCCCCTCATTCTTCTAAATTCCAGCAAGTAATGGTCTGAGCCATAACTTTCTCCTCATAGAGTAAGCCTTTCATTCCCAGAATCATTCTCGTGAACCTCCTCTGAACCCTCTCCAATGCCAGCAAATCCTTCCTTAAAAAGGGGGCCCAAAACTGCTCACATTACTCCAAGCGTGGCCTCAAGAGTACTTTATATAGTCTCAGTATTAAATCCTAGCATTATATTCTAGTCCTCTAAAAATGAATGCTAACATTGCATTCCCCTTCATCATCAATTCAACCTGCCAATTAAAGTTCAGGGAATCCTGCATGAGGACTCCTAATTTCCTTAAAACCTTAGATTTTTGAATTTTCTCCCCATTTAGAAAATAGTCTGCCCTTTTATTTCTTCTTCTACCAAAATGCATACCATACACATCCTGACACAGTATTCCATCTGCCCCTTCTTTGCCTATTCCTCTAATCCGTCTAAGTCCTTCTGTAGCCTCTCTACCTCCTTAAGACTATCTGCCAAAGGCATGACCGTACACTACTGGACAATATATTCCATCTGCCACTTTTTGTCCATTCTCCTTCTGCAAACTCCCTGCTTTCTCAACACTAGCTGCTCCTCCACCAATCTTCATATCATTTTTAAACTTGGCTACAAAGGCATAATTTCCATCATCCAAATCATTGATATATAACATAATAAGAAGTGGTCCAAACACCAACCCCTCTGGAATATTTTTAGTCAGCAGCAGTTAATCAGAAAAGGTTCCCTGTCTTTCAACTCTTTGCTTCCTACCAATCAGCCAATTCTCTATCCTTTAATACTATGGGCTATTATCTTGTTAAGCATCCTCATGTGTGGCGTCTTATCAAAGCTTTTCTGAAAATCTAAGTACACAAAATCCGCTGATTCTCCTTTGTCTATCCTGCTTGTTATTTCCTCAAAGAATTATGACAAATTTGTCAGGTAAGATTTTTCCTGAAGTAAGTTATGTTGACTACAGCCTATTTTATCATGTGCCTCCAAGTACCCCAAAGCAACATCTTTAACCAATTAACCTCAATATTTTTCCAACAACTGAGGTTAGGCTACCCTTCTTCTGCCTCTCTCCCTTGAAGAGTGGAGTGACATTTGTAATTTTCCAGTCCTGCAGAACCATTACAGTGTTAGTGATTCTTGAAAGATCATTATTAATGCCTCCATACTGCAATTTGAGAAGGAGAAGCATAAATCCCATGTATCACTATTGCAATGGAATAAAGGGAATTACAGAGGCATGAGAGAGGAGCTTGCTCTGGTGAATTGGAGGGGGATACTAGCGGGCACGACAGCAGAACAGAGGAAGTTGAAGTTTCCGGGAATAGTTCACAAGGCACAGGATAGATATGTCCCACAGAAGAAGGTGTTCTCAAATGGCAGGAGTAGGCAATCACGGCTGACAAGGAAAGTTAAGCACTGCATAAAAGCCAAGGAAAGGGCACATAAGGTAGCAAAATTGAGTGGAAAGTTGGATTGGGAAACTCTTAATGTCCAACAAAAGATAACTCAAAAGCTATAAGAAGGGAAAAGTTGAAATATGAGAGCAAAGCAGTCGATAAGCAGGATACTAAAAGATTTTTCAGTTATATGAAGAATAAAAGGGAGGCAAGGGTTGATATTGGAGCACTGAAAAATGATGCTGGTGAGGTAGGAATGGGGGGAGCCAAGAAGTGTCAGACAAACTTAATAAATACTTTGCTTCAGTCTTTACTGTGGAAAACACTAGCTGTATGCCAGAGGTCCATGAGTGTTAGGGAGCAGCACTGCTATTGCTATTACAAAGGAACAAGTACTAGACAAACTCAAGAGTCTTAAGGTAGATAAGTCACCTGGACCAGATGGACTACATCGCAGAGATCTGAAAGAAGTTGCTGAAGAAATAACAGATGCATTGGTCATGATCTTTCAAGAATCACTTGATTCTGGCATGGTCCTGGAGGACTGGAAGATTGCAAATGACACTCCATTCTTTAAGGGAGGACCTAAAGGAGGGGAAATTATAGGCCAGTTAGCCTAACCTCAGTGGCTGGCAAAGTGTTGGAGTCCATTATTAAGGATGAGGTTGCTGGGTACTTGGAGACTAATGGTTTTTGTAAAGGGAGATCTTGCCTGATAAATCTGTTAGAATTCTTCAAGGAAGTAACAAGCAATGTGAACAAAGGAGAGACAGTGGATGCCATTTACTTGGTTTTTTAGAAGGCATTTCAAGGCGTGCCTCACATGAAGCTGCTTAATAAGATAAAATCCTGTGGTGTTACTTGAAAAATAATGGCATGGATAGCGAAATGGCTGACAGACAGGAGGCAGCGAATGGGAATAAAAGGGGCCTTTTCTGATTGTCTGCCAGTGACCAGTGGTGTTCCTCAGGGGTGAGCATTGGAACCGCTACTTTCACATTGTTTGTCAATGATTTTTATAATGGAATTGATGTCTTTGTGGCAAAGTTTGTGGACGATATGAAGATAGGTGTAGGACTAAACCATAAGAACATAGGATAGGTAGTGCTAAGGAAGCAATACGATTGCAGCAGGACTTAGACAAATCGGAAGAATGGGCAAAAAAGTGGGAAGTGAAATACACTGTTGGGAAATGTATGATAATCCATTTGGTGAAAGGAACAATAGTGTAAACTATCATCTAAATGGGGATAAAATTCAAACATCAGAAGTGCCAAGTGACTTGAGAGTCCATTTGCAGGATTCCCTGAGGGTTAATTTGCAGGTTGAGACTGTGGTGAGTAAGGCAAATGCAATGTTGGTATTCATTTCGAGAGGAGTAGAATATAAAAGCAATGATATATTGTCGAGTCTTCATAAAGCACTGGCAAGGCTTTACTTGGAGTATTGTGAGCAGTTCTGGGTTCCTTAGTATAGGAAGTGCTGAAAGTGGAGAGGATTCAAAGGATGTTCACAAAAAAGGATGTTCCAGGATTGAATGGTTTGTCATATGAAGAGTATTTGATAGCTCTGGGCCTGCATTCACTGGAATTCAGGCAAATGAAGAGTGACCTCATTGAAACCCATTGAATGGTTAAAGGTCTTGAAGGAGTGGATATGGAGAGGATGTTTCCTTTGTTGGGAGAGTTCTAAAGGGGCACCGTTTTAGAATGGAGATGAGGAGGAATTTCTTTAACCAAAGAGTAGTGAATCTGTGGAATTCTTTGCCACAGACAGCTATGGAGACCAAGACTTTACGTATATATACCAGTGGGTCTTACTTCAGTGTTTGGTAAGTTGATGGAGAAGATCCTGAGAGGCAGGATTTATGAACATTTGGAGAGGTATAATATGATTAGGACAGTCAGCATGGCTTTGTGAAAGGCAGGTCGTGCCTTAAAGCCTGATTGAATTTTTTGAGGATGTGACTAAACACATTGATGAAGGTAGAGTCGTAGATGTAGTGTACAGTATATGGATTTCAGCAAGGCATTTGATAAGGTACCCATGCAAGGCTTATTGAGAAAGTAAGGAGGCATGGGGTCCAAGAGACATTGCTTTGTGGATCCAGAACTGGCTTGCCCACAGAAGGCAAAGAGTGTTTGTAGACGGGTCATATTCTGCATGGAGGTCGGCCACCAGTGGTGTGCCTCAGGGTTCTGACCTGGAACCCCTACTCTTAGTGATTTTTATAAATAACCTGGTTGAAAAAGTGGAGGGATGGGTTAATAAATTTGCTGATGACACAAAGGTGGGAGGTGTTGTGGATATTGTGGAGGGCTGTCAGAGGTTACAGCGGTACATTGATAGGTAGCAGATGGAGTTCAACCCAGATAAGTGTGAAGTGGTTCATTTTGCTAGGTCAAATATGATGACGGAATATACTATTAATGGTAAAACTCTTGGCAGTGTGGAGGATCAGAGGGATCTTGGGGTCCGAGTCCATAGGACACTCAAAGTTGCTGCGCAGGTTGACTCTGTGGTTAAGAAAGCATTTGGGGCATTGGCCTTCATCAATCATGGGATTGAGTTTAAGAGCTAAGAGGTAACATTGCAGCTATATAGGACCCTGGTCAGACCCCACTTGGAGTACTGTGCTCAGTTCTGGTCGCCTCACTACAGGTAGTATCGGAAGCCATAGAAAGGGTGCAGAGGAGGTTTACAAGGATGTTGCCTGGATTGGGGAGCATGCCTTATGAGAATAGGTTGAGTGAACTCAGCCTTTACTCCTTGAAGTGACAGAGGATGAGAGGTGTATAAGATGATGAGAGGCATTGATTGTGTGGATAGTCAGAGGCTTGTTCCCAGGGCTGAAATGACTAACACAAGAGGGCACAGTTTTAAGGTGCTTGGAAGTAGGTACAGAGGAGATGTCAGGGGTAAGTTTTTTACGCAGAGAGTGGTGAGTACATGGACTGGGCTGCTGGCGTCGGTGGTGGAGGTGGATACGACAGGGTCTTTTAAGAGACTCCTAGGTACGTGGAGCTCAGAAAAATAGAGTGCTATGGGTAACCCTAGGTAATTTCTAAGGTAAGGACATGTTCAGCAGGGACTGTATTGTGCTGTAGATTTTCAATGTTTCTATATTTAAGGCAGAGTTTGATAGATTCTTGAATGGGCAGAGCATGAAGGAATACGGGAAGAAGCAAGAGATAGTAACTGAGAAGAAAATTGGATCAGCCATGATGAAATGGTGGATCAGACGCAATGGGCCAAATGGCCTAATTCTGCCCCTATATCTTATGGTCTTATATTATCAGTTTCAGTGTATCTGCAGTGACTTTGATCATTGTCACAGCAAGAGTGTGCACTTGCAATGTTTAATCGCCATTCCTACCTAATCTACTGCTCAGGGATTCAAATGGACTCCAAAATAATCAGGTAACACTGAGATCTTGCAGAAAGAAAGGTGTATTTCCCAACCTAGGAATCTTCTAACATGCACATCTAAAGGTGAGCCTGTACATTAGCTTACAAAATAACACTATTAGAATACACTAATAGTATTAAGCAATCAAAGAGTACAACCCTAAAAGATGTTGTTAGCAGAAGAATTGTGCATAAATGTTATTGGAAGATTTTACTTTAAACAGTTCTTCAGGAAAGCACCAGCATGCCATTGCCAAGTAATTACATTCTATGTTAAATTAATGCTTTACTGCTGTTAAAAAATACCCCAAGCAAATAAATCCTTGTGGAAGGACAGCATTTATCTCTAAATACAAAGAGAAAGCAAAGATCTCAGGGTTATGCAGTAGACAATTACTAGCAGGAATTTACAGGAGGTTCTACCAGACTGGATCAGTCTATAATGGCATTTATTTTTTGAAAACGTGAAAAAATCTTTGTAATTTATAAATAAACAGTGGCTGTATAACATGAAATGGGGATATTTGTTAGAATTGTCAGGATCGCTATTAACTGCCTTCACCTAGTGTTAAAAAGGTAGTAACATCTTTGGCTTGGAAATAGTAACCCAAACTGCTTCATTATTATCACTGATGAAGCTAATTTCATTTTGAAAAATACCTCTCACCAAGTGCGCAAAGCATTCATCTATTTCAGGTGCTAAGCATTTACAATATGGAAGTTGAGGTCTTTTGGAATCTCATTGCCACATTAATTCAGATTGATTGGCATGAATTGACATTGGGTCTCTAGGTTAGTAATTTCTGTAATGCTGCCTGTGTCACATGCTATTGAGGGTAAGAATAGGATGATTTGGCAGATGAATATGTGGCTGAGAAAGAGAGCAGGATTTCATATTTCTGTTTCATGGGGATTTCTTCTGGAAATGGTCTGACCTATACAAAATGGATGGATTACACCTGAACCCAAGGGGGATAAACATACTTGCAGGCAGGTTTGCTAGAGCTGTTGAAGAGGGTTTAAAATCATTTGGCAGGGGGATGGGAACCAGAGTGACAGAGTTAAGGATAGGGCTATTGATTTAAAAGCAAGGGAGTGTGTACTGAGGCCTTTTGGAATCCCATTGTCGATGATAGGACAAAATTTCAGTCAGTGGGATGGGTTGCAGTGTAAAAGTGAGACAAAATTGAAAAGGGTGATGGATACAAGACTGAAGGTGTTATATTTGAATGCATGTAGTATACAGAATGAAGTAGATAATCTTATATTGCAGTTTCAGATTTTTAAATATGTGTGGGCATCACTGTGTCATGGCTGAAAGAAGATTGCAGTTGGGAGCTTAAAATTCAAGGATATGCATCGTTCAAAGTTCAAGGTAATATTTATTGTCGGAGTACATACATGTCACCACACACAACTGTTACGTACCCCGTAACTGGGTCACTTACCAGCAAAGATAGAGAGGTCCGTTGAAGTCTGATGGTACTATTTTTAACAGTATTTATTGATAGAAATACACAAAAATAATATCAATGCAAACACACAGATAATATACGTCGTCAATACTAAATCTAAAAGCGCGGGTATAATAATAATCAATAAGAAATAGCTCTATCGTTGTCTAGGGGATAATGTATTGGCCGATGGAAATATAAAAGTCACTTTAGTTCAGTCAAGCTGTAGGCTGCAGCCTTTGGTTGGAGAGAAAGACGGATTAAAACTTGCCCATTCCTTTTATGATGTCAATCCTTCGAGAGTCGTTGGGAGTTGATTTCCCCGTTGTTAGTTAAAAACCGTTCTTCCGTGGTAAAGGCCACCGATTCCGGGGCAAATGGAAACGGACGCACGTGGCCTTCCACCGGATTTCGCTATTACGGGATCGCTAGCGTTTCTTCTGGTGCGTCTGAGGGGCTGTTCCCCCAGACCCTCTTTTTATCCTGACTCACAGGGTCGCAGATGTCGATCAGGTTGGGATGATGCAATCCCTCCACCAACCTCCCCCTCGGTTCATTGCCTGGGGGGGGGGCTTCGATGCATCGTGCAGGATGCAATACACAAGTCCGTCTCCAAGTGACAATAGCCGGTATCAATGGGTCCGCCTTTCGGAGGCCAGGACACATTCCAACCCTTTTGTGGATTCTGCATGTCTTTCTCTCATTTCCTGTGTCCCCTGAACTGACTTAATAGTGATCTTGCGATTCTCACAAAGGAGGGGGCTACCCCACACCCTTCGGCCCCTCAGAGCTGTGGCACATTCGTAACACAACCCTGAGTTTATTTTTCTGCGGGCATACTTACCAAATCTATAGTACAATAACTAAAGATCAGGAACTGTTAACATTGTGTTGAAAGGACAGGCAGGTAATCAGAGGGTAGGGTGTAATTCTGCTTGTAAAAATTCAAATCAAATCCTTAGAAAGAGGTGACAGAGGACTGAAAGCTATAGAACCCTTATGAGTAGAGTTAAGAAACTGCAAGGGTAAAAATACCCCAAGGGGAATTATATACAGGCCTCTGAACAGTAGCCAGGATGTGGGCTACAAATTACAACTGGTGATAGAAAAGGTATGTCAAAAGGGCAATGTTATGTTAGTCATGGGGATTTTAATAAGCCGGTAGATATTGGACTCCCAAAAAGCCTGCTCGCACTTGCCTCTATCAAATCTCTGCTCAGCCTTCCACTTTCCAAGGAATAAAATTCTAACTTGTTCAAACTTGCCTTATAACTCAGGTCCTCCAGACCTAGCAACATCCTTTTAAATTTTCTCTGTACTCATCCAAACTTAGTTACAACTTTCTCGTAGCTAGGTAACATAAGTTGCAGACAATCTTCCAAATTAGGCCTCACCAACCTCTTATACAACTCAACAGGTTTCATTAGGTACATTTAATGTCAGAGAAGCGTATACAATATACATCTCGAAATTCTTTTTCTTCGCAAGCACCCATGAAAGCAGAGGAGTGCCTGAAAGAATGAATGACAGTTAAATGTGCGCATCCTAAAGCTCCTCCCCCAGCTCCCCCTCTCACACATTACCAAGTGAGGCAAGGCAATGACCCCACCCACCAGCAAAAAAGCATCAGCGCCCCCCCACCGAGCACTCAAGCGTGCAGCAAAGCATCAATAAAGACACAGACTTGCAGTATCCCAAAGACTACTCGTTCACCCGGTAATTCAACATACCACAAGCTCTGTCTCTCTCCCTAATAAGGGAAAAAGAGACAACTCGTTTCACAGCGAGAGGGGAGGCATAACAAACAACCCGGTGATTTATGATGTTAGAAGTCTATTGCATCACCTTTTCCGAGCTCTATGCCCAGGGAGTCGGCCCCAAGGCACAGCTGTCTGAACACACGGCCCTCGCAGATAACCCGCTGCTCCCAATATTCTGTGTTCTCTCGCAACACTGGCGCACCTCAGGGGTGTGTGCTTAGCCCACTGCTCTACTCTCTGTATACACATGGCTGTGTGGCTAGGCATAGCTCAAATACCATCTAGAAATTTGCTGATGATACAACTGTTGTTGGTAGAATCTCAGGTGGTGACGAGAGGGTGTATAGGAGTGAGATATGCTAACTAGTGGAGTGGTGCTGCAGCAACAACCTGGCACTCAACGTCAGTAAGACGAAAGAGCTGATTGTGGACTTCAGGAAAGGTAAGACGAAGGAACACATACCAATCCTCATAGAGGGATCAGAAGTGGAGAGAGTGAGCAGTTTCAAGTTCTTGGGTGTCAAGATCTCTGAGGATCTAACCTGGTCCCACCATATTGATGTAGTTATAAAGAAGGCAAGACAGCAGCTGTACTTTATTAGGAGTTTGAAAAGATTTGGCATGTCAACAAATATACTCAAAAACTTCTGTAGTTGTATCATGAAAGCATTCTAACAGGCTGCATCACTGTCTGAATGGAGGCTACTGCACAGGACCAAAAGAAACTGTAGAAGGTTGTAAATCTAGTCAGCTCCATCTTGGGCACTAGCCTACAAAGTACCCAGGACATCTTTAGGCAGCGGTGTCTCAGAATGGTAGCGTCCATCAGGTAGGAGATACAGAAGCCTGAAGGCACACACTCAACAATTCAGGAACATCTTCTTCCCCTCTGCCATCTGAGTTCTAAATAGACATTGAAGCTTTGGACACTACCTCACTTTTTTTGCACATTAAAAATTCAATACACATAATTGTATATTATGTGTATACTTGTTTATTTATTATTATGTTTTATTTTATTTATTATTTTTTTTCTCTCTCTCTGCTAGATTATGTATTGCATTGAACTGCTGCTGCTAAGTTAACAAATTTCATGTCACATGCCGGTGATAATAAACCTGATTCTGGTCTTCTGTACTCAATACATTGATTTATGAAGGCCAATGTGCCAAAAACTTTCTTTGTGATCCTATCTACCTGTGATACCACTTTCAGTGAATTATAAGCCTGTATTCCCAGATCCCTTTGTTCTATCACAATCCTCAGTGCCCTACCATTCACTGTGTAAGATGTACGCTGGTTGGGCCTTCTGAAATGAAACACCTCGCACATGTCTGCACTAAATTCCAAATCCAACACCAATCCCTACAGCCTTTATTAGTTATAGGCTTCCAGTCAAAGAGGCCACTATTTAGTCCCTGTCTCTGGCTTCTCCCGTAAATCCAATGTCTAATCCAGTTTACTACCTCATCTAAAAAGCTGAGAGACTGAATCTTCTTGACCAACTTCCCATGCAGGATCTTGTCAAATGCTTTACTAAAGTCCAAGTAGAAAACATCCATTGCCTTGTCTTCATCATCTTTCCTGTTATTTCCTCAAAAAATTCGATAAGACTGGTTAAACCTACCTACCATGCACAAAGCCTTTCTGACTATCTTTAGTCATTCGATGTCGATCCAAATACTTATAAATCTGGTCCCTCAGAATACTTTCCAATAACTTTCCCATTATTGATGTCAGGCTCACCGACCTATATAATTGCAATAGCATTGTTTACTTCATTACCTTGGGTTAACAATGATTCCTTTGAGTTGCATATCTAAAGTGGGATACACGTCTGAATGTTCAAAACACTTTGGCTGAGATGAGCAGATTGCAAACTTCTCTCAACCCATATACAACCTTTTACACTGTTGATGCTGGGAAATTGACACAACTACATTGTATTAATATTTGTCTGATGGACAGACGATATCTCACTCTGTAGGCCAGTCTGAGCTTTTAAATTCAATTTGCAGCTTGCGATTTACAATAAAAACTGAAGGCTCGTTCTGGTTTGAATTAATATCTGCTCTGTTCATATAACACTAGAATACTCCCTAACACACTTTAACAGAAAAAAGTTATGAACCTGTTGATTTCCAATTTAATCTGAATGAATCGGTTTTCATATGGGAATCCCCCCATCACAGAAATGGCTGTTCGATTTCACTATCATAATTGCTCATTAAGAGCGATATTATCATGGGTTTGGGATTTTAGTATAACACATGGATTTCCCCAATAAAAACAAAACAGCATTGAGGAGAGGGTTAACAGTTGGACAGCAAATTTAGCATTAAAACGTTTAGCACTGATCTTGTCGAGCAAGATTGAAATCGACATGTATGAGTGTAGGAGATGTTCACCACCTGACCGGTCTCCCTCACCCTCTCACTCGCTGCCAGAGGAAGAGGTTATTTAATACTAACTAATTTGAATAATCTTGTATATATTTGTTGGATTAAGCATTGTCATACATTTAAATAATTCAGTTATTATTTATACGCTCAAGACAAAGGAGATGATAGTGGATTTCAGGAGACATCCCCCCGCTATGTCTCCCCTCACAGTCCTCAGCAGCCCTGTGTCCACCGTGGAGAACTTCAGGTTCCTGGGAACCACCATCTCTCAGGATCTGAAGTGGGAGCAGAACATCAGCTCGATCCTGAAGAAAGCCCAGCAGCGGATGTATTTCCTGCGGCTTTTGAGGAAATACGGTCTGCCTCTGGAATTGCTGCTGCAATTCTACACTGCAGTCATTGAGTCTGTCCTGTGCACCTCCATCATTGTGTGGTTTGGAGCCGCCACCAAGCAGGATAGAACCAGACTACAGCGCACAGTGAGGACTGCCGAGCGCATCATTGGAGCCTCCCTGCCCTCTATTGTGGACCTGTACTCTTCCAGGTTGAAGAAGAGGGCGGGGAACATCATAAAGGACTCCTCCCATCCTGCGCACAGACTGTTTGATCTGCTTCCGTCTGGTAGGCACTTCAGATCCCTCCAGACTAAGACTAATAGGCACTGGAGAAGTTTTTTCCCTACTGCGGTCACTTTGCTGAACAGTTAACTGCCGGTTAACTGTCAGCTAACTATTACTTGGATTGCACTACCTGTATGTACAATTTATATTTTCATTTATATTTATCATTATTATTGTTATGAGCAGAGAGACAACATCTGCCAGAAGTAAATTCCTTGTATGTGCACAGGTACTTGGCGATTAAAGTCTGATTCTGATTCTGATTCTGATTATTCAGTTAGATGTATAAACATGTAAATTGCATACATTATCACATTACCACATGATAAGTGTGCGGGCTCGAGGCCAAGAAGCCTGGAGACTCGATGTGAGCCCATGAACAGCTCCATTTCATGCTGATCTCACCAATGAAAGTGTCGAGGAGAGTGTGGAAGACGAGTGGGTGTTCAACGCCATCGAGTAGCCGCTCACTCAATGCTGCGGAAGAAGTTGTCTGTGTATGATGGTGTCTCTCTCTTGCTGCACCTAAAGGAAGGTCCCTGTGTTCAAATCATCTCTTTCTCCCTCGACGCTGCTGGAGAATGGTGTCGGAGTTCTGTGTCTTGGGCAAGATTTAATCAACACGGGTTTTGGAATGGACTCTATAGTCACGTTTTGATGTGGTTTTGGTTGCTCTTGTTTTGTTGCTACTTCGGGCAGTTTTGAATCTGGGCAGCCTGCAGATAGCAAGCTCTGAGCAGAACTGAATGTGCCTGGACTCTTTCAATTTTGTGTCTTTTATTCTATATTTTTTGTTTGATTTTTGTTGTTGCCATTTGCAGGATTTGATTTTTTTGTGTACATGGGGGTCTTGATGTTTTTCTTTGAATGCTTCCCATGATTTTCCTTTATTTCATGGCCATCTGTGGAGAAGGTGAATCCCAAGGTTGTATACTAAATACATACTTCGGTAATAAATGTACTTTGAATTGTGATTAATGCTGATAGATTGCCCTATTTACTCTTGGAAAAAGAAGTACCAGAAAAAAAATTACTCAAAACCATACTCTTGATGTATTCTCCCTAATGCAAAGTCTCACTATTATGACAGAGCTGATCCAAAGGGAAATCAGAAAAGACTCCACACAGTCTCCATGGTCATCCAAAATTGCAGAAACTCCAGTTTCCCTATTCTTAACAGCACCAAGATAAACTTGTCCTTGATGGAGGTTCCGTTATGTGGTGATCGAGAGTTGTTGTAACATCCACTCAGAGAGTTAAAGTGTTGGAAGAGCTACATGCCAGTCATGAAGGAATGGTTAAAATGAAACCATTGGCTTAAAACTTCTGCTGCTAGCCTAGGATAGAACAGCAGATCGAGTGGCTTGCCATGCACTGTTCGGGATGCCAGCACATCCAGAAGATGCCAAGAGCAGCTGCTCCATCCCTGAGAATGGCCTGCAATGCCCTGGCAGAGGATTCACATGGATTTTGCCAGACCCTTCATGGGCACAAGTTTCTTGGTAGTAGTGGATGCATCTACAAAATGGCCAGAAGTGTTCCCAATAGCCTGTACTACAGCCTTGCACACTGTTGATGAATTGAGAAGCTTCTTTGCAAGGACTGAAGTTCCACAACACTTAGTCAGTGACAATGGATCACAGTTTGTGGTGGAACAGTTGCAGTCATTCCTAAAGTGAAGGGAATATGAGATATTATATCTGCACCATACTACCCAGCTTCTAATGGCTTGGCAGAAGTGTTTGTTGAGTGTGTGGGGGGGGGGGGGGAAGCACTGTGAGCAAGGTCAGCAGAACACTCTACAGTAACACGGAACAGAAGCTCGCCAATTTCCTCCTTGCATATCGTAACATAACATACTCCATAATCAACAACTCACCAGTGATGCTGTTCCTGGGTCATCCCTTGTGTTCAAGCTTGGACCTCCTCAAAGCCAGCCTCAGAAGGAGGATGTAGGACAAACAGTTGTGACAAATTGAACAAAATAGCACTAATTGAACTGAACTGAACCACTCTGAACATTCCTAAACTGTTTCAAGAACTTTGCAGTTCAACGTTTAATAGTTTCTGTGTTATTCACTTGTTTTTTTGCCATGTGTGCATTGAGTGATGTTTTCTTTGAATGGGTTCCATGTTGTTTCTTTTGTTTCATGGCTGCCTGTGGGAAGAAGAATCTCAGGGTTGTATTCTACATGACAGACAGACATACTTTATTGATCCCGAGAGAAATTGGGTGTTGTCACAGTCGCACCAATCAAGAATAGTGTAGAAATATAGCAATATCAAACCATAAATAATTAAATAATAATAAGTAAAATATTCCAAGTGGAAATAAGTCCAGGACCAGCCTATTGGCTCAGGGTGTCTGACACTCCGAGGGAGGAGTTGTAAAGTTTGATGGCCACAGGCAGGAATGACTTCCTATGACGCTCAGTGTTGCATCTTGGTGGAATGAGTCTCTGGCTGAATGTACTCCTGTGCCTAACCAGAACATTATGGAGTGGATGGGAGACATTGTCCAAGATGGCATGCAACTTGGACAGCATCCTCTTTTCAGACACCACCGTCAGAGAGTCCAGTTCAACCCCTACAACATCACTGGCCTTACGAATGAATTTGTTGATTCTGCTGGTTTTGTTGATACCTTGATAATAAATGTATTTGAATTAGTCTTCTGTCCGTTCTTCTGGTTGATTTTGTGAAGCAATTCAGAATGGAATTTAGAGATTGTGTAGCAATTTTGGAGGAATATTTGGCTTGTGTTTGAAACAAGGTCTCTGCCTGAAACATTGATGGATTACTCTTTTCCTTAGATGCTGCCTGGCCTGATGAGTTCCTCCAGCCCTTTATCCCTTTCACCAATCAACTTCTAGCTCTTTACTTCATCCCTTCCCCTTTTCCAGATTTCACCTATCACCTACCACCTTGTACTTCTTCCCCTCCCGCACTTTCTTACTCTGACTTCTCATCTTTTTTCCTGTCCTGAGGAAGGATCTTGGCCTGAAAGTGTCGACTGTACTCTTTTCCATAGATGCTGCCTGGCCTGCTGAGTTTCTCCAGCATTTTGTGTGTGTTGCTTTGAATTTCCAGCATTTGCAGATTTTCTCATGTTTGTTATGCTACTGTGCAGCAGGCAATTGCACGTTTCAAAAACAGCTACAAGCAGGTCTAAGTACACCTGAACTATTGAGTGAGAGGTAATTTTCATTGTATTTCTGCAATCTGGATGAATGTTAACTTTGAACTTTGACGTGTCCTACCATTCGGGAGCCCCAGAGCACCAAATGAAGTGGTGCCATTTAACAACACACACAAAATGCTGGTGGAACACAGCAGGCCAGGCAGCATCTATAGGGAGAAGCACTGTCGACGTTTCGGGACGAGACGCTTCATCAGGTCTCGGCCCAAAACGTTGACAGCGCTTCTCCCTATAGATGCTGCCTGGCCTGCTGTGTTCCACCAGCATTTTGTGTGTGTTGTTGTTTGAATTTCCAGCATCTGCAGATTTCCTCGTGTTTGGTGCCATTTAACTGCAGCTTTTTAGAAGGCCTTCTGCATGCTGGTACTTTTGGTTGAATGTTGTCATCCCTGTTTAAGCAACCACTACCCTAAGTGTCTATGACCAAGGAAGCTGCCCGCGTAATAATCCCCCCCCACCCCCCCCCCGTATCTCCTCATGCCCTGACATGTGGCCACTCAAGCATATTCATCAACCGGAAGGGGTAAAAATTGCACCAATGTTCAGCTGGACTGGAGGCGTAATATTTCTGTGGTCTGTTCAAGATTCCAGGGCTGCTGTCATGATCACCTGGACTAGTACACAGTAATGTGCAAAATTAGCTAGGTAGCTAGTTTGACTAAGAATTTTGTACAGTAATGTTGTAATTTTGTGTACTGTCGCGAAAAAAAAACAAATTACATGACATATGTGAGTGATGATAAACCTTATTCCGATATACGTCTCTCTTATAAACTGAGAGTGGGAAGGGAGAAGGGAATCTATCTTTCAAGTCTCTCCATATGCTCCTAACTGACTTATTAGCCAAGTAATCAGGTTGTGTGCAGTTGGGGTCATTGGGAAAAGAAGAAAGGAGAAGGGAGGGAGCAGGAAACACCAGAGAGATTCTGCAATGATCAATAAACCAATTGTTTGCAATCAAATGAGACCTTGTCTGGTGTCTCAGGGCTGGATGTGTCTGCACCAACACCACCCCCTGAAACTGGCACTCCTTGTCTGTCACGTGCCCCATTCCCCTCTTACAGTGCTCCATCTTCATCATTCCAACACTCTTTACTCTAGTCAGATTTACAAGCTCACTTTCTTTTCCATGTTGACAGATTCATATACATGTTTTCCCCCACGGTGGCCACTATATTAGGCTCCTATATTAGCTACCTCATAGATATAGGAGGTACTTAATAAAGTGGCCACTGAGTGCATTTATTTTCAGAATATTAAGAAACCTATATATATACACACACATACATATATACATATATATACATACACATATATAAATCCTGTAGATCCTAACACAGGGTAGTCAATGTTTTAAAACATTACAGAAAGAATTGATGTGACTTTACAAAAAATTTTCTTTATTGGCTGGTATATTTTAGTGTACAATTTTAAAGACAAAGCAATTTAAAATATACCGTTGGTATGTATAGTTGAAATGTAAATTATCAAATCAAAGTACATTTATTTTCAAAGAATGTATAAATTATACACCTTGAGATTTGTTTGCTTACAGGCAGCCACAAAGCAAGAAACTGGAAGAACCCAATTAAAAAAAAACATAATCACTGCACAGAGAAAGAGGAATAAAACATACACATTCTGCAAACAACACATGCAAGCAACAGCATTCCGAACCAGACTGAGTCCTTAGATCCGCTCCCCAAAGCTATCAGAGTAGTAGGCCCAAGTCTAGATCTCAAATTCATCATATTAGCAGGCAAAAACACCGTGAAACTCGCAGTGCTGACAGACACAGGAGAGAGGAATGAACATTATGAGAGAGCGAGCTAAATATGCCCAAGCCTCGCCTCTGCACTCAGGCTTTCTCGTCAATCTGGGCCACCGTTTAAATTATTGCACTGTAAAAGATATGTTATGTTAGAACCTCTTTGCAGTCTCTTGTATCTCTGTGTTAGAATCTTATCATTGTTCTACGAAGGTAGAAACAAGAGTCAGAAAATAGCTTGCAAAAAGAAAGATTAAGTTTTGGATTTACAGAAAATTGTAATGGTGATACAAGTCATAGAAGTATTTTGTCGTAAAACATGCAATCAGTCCAGACTTTTTATTTGGAAGTTAAACCAAGGAACAGAGGATGTTTATGAAAAGTAAATTTGCAACAATAATTAGCAACCATCTTCCTACTTTTTTTTATTGAGACATATCGCTTACAAGAGATTGAATGCTGCTGTTTCAGGAAGTCAGATTTGGTTATGGAGAAAGGAGGAAGAGCAATGAATCAGAGCAGCTGCATCAGCAGTAAGACTTGGATTACAGGAGGGAAGTAGAAGAGTGATGGAAATAGAAAACAAACATATGCAGAGAGACCAGACATGTTATCACTAAAAGCATGCAGCTAAAGAAGAGCACATCTCACTTACTTCAAATACAATCCCTCCATTTCAGGAGAGTGCTTTGATATTGATGCAGCTTGTACACTAAAGCAGTAGACTGCAAAATCACCCAATGTTGAATGCAGATAGTATCAATAGTCAATTTAGCTTCCAGCATTCCTTGTTCAGGCACAGTTATTAACATCCAAATCAGGGAAGAGGTACAATACATTGGCAAATTATGGGGTGGGGGGGGGTGGGGAAACATGAAGTCCTGCAGCCAATATGTAAGCCAGTAAAAACATATAATCATGTCACATCACAACCCTCTTGGTACCAACAGTGTCACTGTAGTACTATGGCCCTTAGCTCCTCACCTGAATGGTTAATAGTACAAACATAATACATTCATCCCTTTTCCTTGACTCAACTGAGTTTTAAAAGCTGTACACAGGGAGAGTTAATTGTTGGTATTTCACTTTAATAGAATGAAAAACCTTTCTGAATTCCTTACAACAGTAGCTGTATTTTACACATTGTAAGCTCTGCTACTGCAGTTCTTTTCTTTGGTAAAGGGAAATGCTTAATGTCACTTGCTAGCTATCTGACATAAATGGCATAAAGAAAGATGCCGAGGGAGTCAATAATGAATGTAATATGACTTAGCTTGCAGTCCTTGATTATATCAAGATGGTCACTAATAGGAACAACCATTTCTCCATCCTTCTCCGAGACACAAAGCAGGAAGCACAAGGTTTTCCCCAGAGTGGATGGTGGCTTGTATTTCAGCTATGTTACCTTGCATACTGCCTGTCATTAAATTGGTGGATGGGCAAAATAAAGTGAAGGATAGAAAAGTGGCATTCAACTCCAACAGGTTCAGAAACAGCTATTATCCTTCAATTATCAGGTTCCTGAACCAGCGTGGATAATTTCACTCACCTCAACTCTGAACTGATTCCACAACCTATGGACTCCCTTCCAAAACTCTACAACTCATGTCTCAGTATTATCCATTTATTTATTTATTTATTTATGCTTTTCTACAGTTTGTCTTCTTCTGCACATTTGAATTTTGAACATATTTGCTTTCTCAGCTTCCCTCTTCTCGCATTCTGATGGTGATTGTGGTGCCACTAAGCCCACTTTTTGTTTCAACTTATTCACGTGTTGTTTGTATTTTCTGTTGACTTCTGAACCAAGATATTTTTGTTATGGCTTACTTCATTTTATTACTTTTATTGAGTTCTTTTATCTTTTATCCTGGCAGAGTTCCATATTATTATTTAGTGAGAACAATTCAGCTTCAGAACAAAACTATATTGATTAAAAGTTTTCAGCAGAAGGAGTATCATGTAATGTATGTATTCAAAATACTAAAGTCATTCTGGGAAAATTAAAACCTTAAAACGGTGAAAAGAAAATCACTTCTCTCAGCAGCAAGACTTGATCATTAAAATCTAATCTTGAACCAGGTCCATGTCAAAACATGGAGGCATCTCCCACATCCCCCAGTGATCCTATGATTTCAGTGTCTGAAGTTGACATGTGAGCTGGGTTCAGGAGGCTGAACCCATGAAAAGCATTGGGCCCAGACATGGTACTTGCCCATGTTCTAAAGAGCTGTGCTGATCAACTAGCTGGTGTGTTCCCTGATATCTTTAACCATTCTCTTTGACAGTGTGTGGAACCCAACTGCTTCAATTATACCAGTGCCAAAAAGAGTGTGGTGGCCTGCCTCACTGACTATCACCCAGCAGCACTTACATCCACAGTGATGAAGTGCTTTGAGAGGTTGGATATGAAACATTAACTCCTGCCTGAGAAGCGACCTAGATCGGCTCCAATTTGCCAACTGGAGCAATAGGTCCACTACACAAATGCTCTTCACTTAACACTGGAACATCTGGACTGCAAAGATGCATACATAAGGATGCACTTTATTGACTATAGCTTGGCATCCTATTCTATCAACCCCTCTAAACTAATTGATAAGCTCCAAGACCTTGGTCTCATTTCTTCCTTGTACAAATGGATCCCGGATTTCCACATTTACAGACCCTACTCAGTTCAGCTTAGCAAAAATTCAAAGTAAAATTGATTATCGAAGTACCTACATGTCACCACATAAAACCCTGAGATGCTTTTTCTGCAGGCATACTCAGTAAATCTATAGAACAGTAACTGTAAACAGGAATAATACAAGAGCAAGAGTATAGAAGACAACAAATTGTGCAAATGCAAATCTAAATAAATAACAATAAATAAGAAGAACATGACATTACAAGACAAAGTGTCTTTAAGTGAGATTATTGATTATGGGAATACCGCAATAGATGAGAGTCCTTATTCCCTTTTGTTCGTGAGCCTGATGGTTGAGGGGTAGTAGTTGTTCTTGAACCTGGTGGTGTGAGTCCTGAGGCTCTTATATCTTCTACCCAATGGTAGCAGAGAGAAATGAGCAGGGCCTGGGTTTGAGGATCTTTGCTGCTGTATGCTGCTTTTCTATGACAGCGTTTCATGTAGATGTGCTCAATGGTTGTGAGGGCTTTACCCTTGATGTACTGGGCCGAGTCCAATGCCTTTTGTAGGGTTCTCTGCTCAAAGGCATTGGTGTTCCCGTACCAGGCCATGATGCAGCCAGTCAATACACTTTCCACTACACACCTATGGAAGTTTGTCAAGGTTTTTGATGAGGAAGTAGAGACTGTTGTGCTTTCTTTGCAATTACATTTATATGATGTGTCCAGGTCAGGTCCTCTAACACTCAGGAATTTAAAGTTACTGACTGTCTGCACCTCTGATGCTCCAATGAAGATTGGTTCATGGACATCTGGTTTCCCTCTCCTGAAATCGACAATCAGCCCCTTAGTCTTGCTGACATTGAGTGAGATGTTGTTGTTATGACTCCACTCAACCAAATTTTCAATCTTCCTCACCACCTTTGATTCATCTCACAATAGTGGTGACATTGGAAAACTTGAATATGGTGTTGGAGCTGTAGTTAGCCAAACAGTCAGTGGTGTAAAGTGAGTAGAGCAGGCTCTGTGGTGCACCTGTTCTGATGGAGATTGGCAACAACAATCCTCCTCGATCTCCAGCAGCACAGGTGTGCCACAAGGCTGTGTGCTTAGACCCCTGAACTACTCACCTTACACTTATGACTGTGTGGATAGCACTGCTGCAATGCCATATTTAAGTCTGTTAATGCCACCACTGTCATTGGCCAAATCAAAGGTGGCGATGATTCAGCATAGAGGGAGATTGAAAATCTCATAATAGCAACCTCTCACTCAATGCCAGCAAGAGCAAGGAGCTGATTATAGATTTCAGGAGAGGGAAATCAGAGGTTCATGAGCCAGTCCTCAGAGGATTAGAGGTTAGCAACTGTAAATTCCTGGGTGTTATAATTTTTGAGGATCTGTTCTGGGCCCAAAACACAAGTGCAGTTATGATGAAATCACAGCAGTGCCTCTACTTCCTCAGGAGTTTGCGGAGATTCAGCATGACATCCAAAACCTCAACAAACTTCCAAAGATGTGTAGTGCAAAGTATTGACTGGCTGCATTATAGACTGGTGTGGAAACGTCAATACCATTGAATAGAAAATCCTTCAAAAAGTAATGGATACAGCCCAGTCCATCACAGGTAAAACCCTTGCAATCACTGGGCACATCAACATGAAATGCTGTTGCAGGAAAGCAACGTCCATCATCAGGGACCCCCAGCACCCTGGACATGCTCTCTTCTTGCTGCTGCCATCAATAAGAAGGTACCAGAGCTTCAGGCCTCACACCACCAGCTTGACAAACAGTTACTACCCCTCAACCATAAAGCTCTTGAACCAAAGGGGTAACTTCACTCAACTTCACTTGCCCCATCATTGAAATATTCCTGCAACTAATGGTCTCACTTTCAAGGACTCTTCATCTCATGTTCTTGATATTTATTTGTTTGTTTGTTTGTTTGTTTGTTTGTTTATTTGTTTGTCTGTTTGTTTGTCTGTTTATTTATTTATTTATTTATTTATTGGCCCTTTTTGTATTTGCACAGTCTGTTGTCTTCTGCACTCTTGTTGAGTGTTCTAGTGAGCATTTTTCATTGAATTTGTCATAGTTATTATTTTATAGATTTATTGAGTATGCACAGAAGAAAATAAATCAAGGTTTTATCTGGAGGGGGCGTCACGTGATGACGTAGGATCGAGACGTTGGGAATCCAGCTCCCTCGTAAAAAGTAATGAAATAAGGTTTAAATGAAGAAGAGTTAACAAATACCTACTAGAAACTATTTATAAGCAACTCAGGATTATCTTTTGATATGGCTCCTAAACTGAAACAGAAGAAAGCTACTACTTCGAAGACTGCGCAAATCGGCGGGGAAAAAGGCCTAACCATCTCGGCGAAGCCTTGGACTCAAGTTGGATCTCCTCCCGGCGAAGTGCATGGCATTTCTGATGATGCGGGACAGGAAGTTGCAGCAATGTCGGCGGTCTCTAAGAAGAAACGGCAAGAACAACGCATGCGCGAAGAAACAAGTATGCATGAACAGATATTAACAAAACTACAAATCCCAACTACGGCTGGAAGTGAAATTGGAAGTGAATCGGAAGTAGAGTCAGACTCTTTGGGAAAATCAGAGGAAGAAGAAGAGGAAAAGAAGGAGGAGATTAAAGGAGGCATAAAAGATATCCTGATATATATGACGAATGAATTAAAAGCTATAAGAACAGATATAAGAAGGATGCAGAATACACTCGCTAATGTGGTGGAAAAACAAAAGAAGATGGATAATAAAGTTAAAGAGATGGAAGTAAAAGTGGAAGAAAACACTGAAAGAATAGATAAGATAGAAGACAATAATCTTGCCTGGACAATAGAAAGAAAATGGATGTTGGAAAAAATGGATGCGCTTGAAAACTCTAGTAGACGAAATAATATCAAAATTGTTGGTCTTATGGAAGGTACAGAGGGAGAAAATCCAATAAAATTCTTTCAATAATGGATTCTGAAAATTTTGGAAATGAAAGAAGGAAGTCAAGTAATTGAAATTGAAAGAGCACACAGAGCTTTAAGACCAAGACCTCAACAATATCAAAATCCAAGATCAATTTTGATAAAATGCTTAAGGTACCAAGATAAAGAAATGATCTTGAAGGCAGCTACTCAAGGTGCTAAAAAGAGAAATGGGCCATTGATAATAGAAGGGAAAAGAGTTTTTTTAATCCAGATATAAGTTACGATCGTCTGAAGAGGCGGAAGGAATTTAATCCAGTGAAAAAATCTTTATGGGAAAAGGGCTATAAATTTTTATTGAGCTACCCAGCAAAATTGATAATTTTCCTGGATAACGAAGAAAGAAGATTTTTCGTTGACTACCGGAAAGCGGAGAAATTTGTACAAGAATTACCTGATGTCCATGAAGAGGAGTAAAGAATTATAGAAATGAAATGGACTAATGATGAAGACTGAAACAAGGTTGGACATGACGGACATTTATTAAAAAAAAATAGTCGAGGAGTATTAATTGGCAGTAGAGACATTAATTATTTTCTTTTTTTTTCTTCACTAATTTTTTTTTTGCGGGGGAGCTGGAGGAGCCCCTGATCGATGGCTGTGAGTTTCACATGTACAATCATGGCGATTGCCATGACCCGTAAAATGGGGGCGGGTAATGTTGTGTTCTTTTTATTCACAACATTAGTGGGGGGGGTATTTTGTTTTTTTTTCTTATATATTAGTTATCTTTCTTCTATTTTTCTTCTTTTTTGCCTGGATGGTTGGGGAGAGACTCATAGCAACATGAAGAATTTTAAAGAGCTCCCAAGGTATTATGAATGATTAATTTACTTAATTTTTTAAGTTTTAATGTTAATGGAATTAATGGACCTGTGAAAAGAAAAAGAGTTTTAACATATATTAAGAAAATGAAAGGAGATATAGCTTTTTTACAAGAAACACATTTAACAGAAACAGAACATAAGAAATTAAAGAGGGATTGGGTTGGAAATGTCATTGCAGCTTCATTTAATTCAAAATCGAGAGGAGTTGCAATTTTGGTTAATAAATCTTTACCAATTAAAATACAAAATGTAATAATTGATTCTGTGGGGAGATATGTGAATATACATTGTCAAATTTTTTCAAAATTATGGACTTTTATGAACATTTATGCACCAAATGAAAATGATGCAAAATTCATACAAGAAGTTTTTTTGAACTTGGCTGATGCACATGATAAAATATTAATAGGTGGAGATTTTAATTTTTGTTTAGATCCAGTTTTGGATAGGTCAACTAAAGTTGCTACAAAATCAAAAGTAATAAAACTAACTTTATCATTAATGAAAGATTTAAACCTATTGATATATGGAGAAAAATTAATCCAAGAGAAAGAGATTATTCATTTTATTCAAATAGACATAAAACTTACTCAAGGATTGATTTTTTTATTATCAAAAAATATTCAAGCTAGAGTGAAAAGTGTGGAATATAAAGCAAGAATACTGTCAGATCATTCCCCCTTGATAATGACAATGATAATGATGGATAAGGAGGAATCGATCTATAGATGGAGATTTAATTCAATTTTATTAAAACGTCAAGATTTTTGTGATTTTTTGAAAAAACAAATTCAATTTTTTTTGGATACAAATTTACATTCAGTTGAGGATAAAATTGTATTATGGGAAGTGATGAAAGCATATTTAAGGGGTCAGATTATAAGTTATACATCTAAAATTAAGAAGGAATACACAGCAGAAATAGATCAATTGGAAAAAGATATCATAAAGTTAGAAAAAGAATCTCAAAGATATATGACAGAAGAAAAACGAAGACAACTTGTTAATAAAAAACTACAATATAATACACTCCAGACATATTGTACAGAAAAAGTAATTATGAGAACTAAACAGAAATATTACGAATTAGGTGAAAGATCACATAAAATCCTTGCTTGGCAGTTGAAAACAGAACAGGCTTCTAAAACAATAAATGCAATTAGAACAAGTGTAAATAAGGTTACTTATAAACCTTTAGAAATTAATGAAACTTTTAAAAAATTTTATACTGAACTATATCAATCAGAATCACAAAATAAGATTGCTGAGATAGATAAATTTTTATCACAAATAACCCTTCCAAAATTAAATTTGGAAGAACAGAAAGGATTAGATATGCCCTTTACATTAAAAGAGGTTGAAAAAGCTTTAGGATCACTTCAGAGTAATAAATCCCCAGGAGAAGATGGTTTTCCTCCTGAATTTTATAAAAAATTTAAAGATTTATTAATTCCTCCTTTTATGGAATTAATATACCAAGTGGAAAGAATGCATAAACTCCCACAATCTTTTTTAACAGCGATCATAACTGTATTGCCAAAAAAAGATAGAGATCCTTTAAAACCAACATCATATAGGCCTATTTCTTTGTTGAATACAGATTATAAAATACTAGCAAAAATTTTATCTAATAGAATATCTAAATATTTACCAAAATTAATACATATGGATCAAACAGGTTTTATTAAAAACAGACAATCAATGGATAATATAACCCGGTTACTTAGTATAATTCATTTGGGTCAAAAAAGAGAGGAAATGAGTGTGGCAGTTGCTTTGGATGCAGAAAAAGCATTTGATAGATTGGAATGGGATTTTTTATTTAAGGTATTGGAAAAATATGAGTTAGGAAAATCTTTTATACAATGGATTAAAACTTTAAATACTAATCCTCAAGCTAAAGTAGTTACAATGGTTAGATTTCAACACCATTTTGCTTAACGAGGTCAACTAGACAAGGCTGTCCATTATCACCTGCTTTATTTGTATTGGCAATAGAACCATTAGCTGAATTAATTAGAACAGATTCAGACATTGGGGGCTTTAGAGTTAATCAAGAAGAATATAAGATTAATTTATTTGCTGATGATGTTTTGATTTATTTAACAAACCCATTGCAATCTTTGCAAAGATTATCTTTTAGATTGGAAGAATATGGGAAAGTATCAGGGTATAAAGTAAATTGGGATAAAAGTGAAATTTTACCCCTTATCAAAGGAAATTATAATCAATGTCGATTAGTAACTCAATTTTGATGGTCAATAAATGGGATAAAATATTTAGGTATTAGAGTTGATAATGATGTAAAAAATTTATATAAACAAAATTATTTGCCATTATTAAAAAAAATAAAAGAGGATCTTGATAAATGGATGATGTTACCAATAACATAGGTAGAGTTAATGCTGTAAAAATGAATATATTTCCTAGATTGCAATATTTATTTCAAACTTTACCAATACAATTATCTTAGAAGTTTTTTCAAGCACTGAATAAATATGTAAGGAAATTTCTTTGGAAAGGAAAGATGTCAAGAATATCATTGGAAAAATTGACATGTAAATTTGATTTAGGAGGATTACAACTTCCAAATTTTAAGAATTATTATAAAGCAAATCAACTTAGATTTATTGTGTCTTTTTTTGATGAAGAAAAACCGGCATGGATTAGAATAGAATTAGATAAGATAGGAGAAAACATACCAGAAGATTTTATATATAAATGGGAATCCAAATGGATACGGGAAAAAAAAGAATCTCCTATATTAAGACACTTGATTGATTTATGAAATAAGGTAAATATGGACGATGAGATAAAGAAATCTTTATTAGCAAAAAGAACTTTAATTCAAAATAGGCTTATTCCTTTTACAATGGATAATAAACTTTTACATAATTGGTTCCAAAAGGGGATTAAATATATAGGTGATTGTTTTGAAGGAGGTATATTGATGTCATTTGATTAATTAAAAAATAAATATAAAATATCAAATAACACTCTTCTGTTATTTTCAATTAAAAGCTTATTTACGAGAAAAGCTGGGTCAAACAATGTTGATGCCAAAACCTAGTGAAATAGAAATATTAATTCAGAAAGGAAAAATTAAAAAAATTACATTTTGTATGTATAATTTGATTCAAAAACAGACAATTAAATCAGGAATTCATAAATCAAGACAAAAATGGGAATCTGATTTGAATGTTAAAATTGATGGAAAAAACTGGTCAAGATTATGTTCTGATAGTATGAGAAATACAATAAATGTTCGACTTAGATTAATACAATATATTTTTTTTACATCAATTATATATAACACCACAGAAAATAAATAGATTAAATTCAAATATGTCTGACCAATGTTTTCGATGTAATCAAGAAATTGGTACTTTTTTACATTCTACTTGGTCTTGTTTTAAAATTCAACCATTTTGGATAAATCTAAGACTTTTATTGGAACAAATTACTGGAGTACAACTCCCACATAGTCCAGTATTATTTTTATTAGGAGACATTGAAGGGACAATACCGAAACTTAAATTGAATAAGTATCAGAAAAAAATTATAAAAATTGCATTGGCAGTAGCCAAAAAAGTTATCGCAGTTACTTGGAAATCTGATTTATATTTAACTATGGATCGTTGGAATAATGAAATACATAGTTGTATTCCACTTGAAAAAATTACATACAATCTAAGAAATGAATATGATATATTTTTGAAAATTTGGTTCCCATACTTACAAAAGATAGAATTAAATACATAGGTCCTTTGAAGATAAAATTATAAAGTAATTGGGGAAAGTAAAAATAAATATTAAAATTATTTTGAACTCCATGGAGCATGTGGGGATCCTCCGATATCCAGACAATCTTTCTCTTCTTTCCTTTTTTTCTTTCTTTAGATAAGGGTTAAGGGGGGAGGGTTAAGGGGAGGGGGGAGGGTTAATATTTTTCTTACTATTTTATCATCACATTTATTCTTTGTAATTTTCTAAAATTTAATAAATAAAAAAATGGTTTTATCTGGTGACATAATAATTCACTTAATTCACATAATGAATCACCTAGTGCCTCCTTCTCCAGTGCCTTTACTGAGGATAGTATTTTGAGTTCAACTTATTCAAGAGTGTGTTCTTTTCAATCTCAGTTCACTAGCAGACCTGCAATCCTTATCACAAGTTTCTAAACTACCATTATTTGTGGTTAAATTACGACTTCCTCTGATGAATATCATTTTGAGTATGCATTTCTGCATTCTGTTCAATAGTTTTGTTCATTTGCTTTTTGGGATCAGATGCCTCTGGCAAGGCCGTCCTTAATTGCCCTTCAGAAGATGATAATAAGTCACTTTGAACTGCTGCAATTCTCCTTGTGGGGGTCCTCCAACAATGCTGTTGGGTAGTTCCAGGGTTCAGACCATGCACTGATGGTGGAGAGTGAGTTCAGAATTGCGTTCGAGCTGTCAGGAAATATGTAGGTGATAGTATTGCTATCTGTCTAAAACCCTTATCTTCTTTCAGCCTAGGCACATAGTACTGATGTTACTTCATGAAAAGTACAGACTACAACACAAAATCCAGATCGAAGAAACTAATCTATCCATTGATTAATTCTGGATTGGGTTAATTCTGCTGAAGTATTTTAGTTACCAGTAACTCTGAACAACAAATTAATTTTGGCCTCTGTGCTTGTGCTCCAGCCTTACTGGTTGCAACAGGAGAGGTTAAAAGCTCCTGAGCCCCAGTCAAGAACAGTTCAGAAGCCTGTGGGTGGAAATTCTGAGCAGTCATGAGCCTAGAAGGTCCATTTGTAGGCCTCAGTATTTCTATCCACTAGACAATGTATTAATAACAACAACTACAGCAGTATGGGTAAAAAAAACACAGACTGTGCCACATCCACAGGAAGAAAATCAGGTGATACTGTTGGTGATTCTACCTTGGAACACTTACAGTTGTTTCTCCTACACCTGTCTAGAACAGTAAGTAGTGGAGATGTCCTTCCTTCAACATAACTCCACGGATTTAATAAAACAGCTAGATTAATACCTTGGACCATGTAACAAATCAGGCCCTTTAAAGCAAAGCTTTAAGGTACCAGCAGATTCCATAACAAACAGTTTTGAATATGGAAAGTTACATATACTACTCTGATGTTTGTCCTATGAATCTCATTGCATGATAATCTTAATCATTAAGCAAAAGGTTATGTGTACACTGTATACAGGTATCTAAAGCCTGGAAAATAATACTGTTTTCCTCAAATAAATGTTTAGGCCACTTTGCTGTCAGGTACCAGAACTATTAGTGTTCTATATAGAACCATAGAACACTACAGCACAGAAAACAGACTATTCGACCGTTCTAGTCTGTGCCGAAACTTTATTCTGCTAGTCCCATTGACCTGCACCCAGTCCATAACCCTCCAGACCTCTCCCATCCATGTATCTATCCAATTTATTCTTAAAACTTAAGAGTGACCCCGCATTTACCGCGTCAGATGGCAGCTCATTCCACACTCCCACCACTCTGAGTGAAGAAGTTCCCCCTAATGTTCCCCCTAAACCTTTCCCCTTTCATCCTAAAGCCATGTCCCCTTGTATTTATCTCTCCCAATCCAAGTGGAAAGAGCCTACTCACATTTACTCTGTCTATACCCCTCATAATTTTGTAAACCTTTATCAAATCCCCACTTATTCTTCTACACTCCAAGGAATAAAGTCCTAACCTGTTCAATCTTTCCCTGTAACTCAACTCCTGAAGACCCAGCAACATGATAGTAAATCTTCTCTGCACTCTTTCAATCTTACTGATATCTTTCCTATAGTTAGGTGACCAGAACTGCGCACAATACTCCAAATTTGGCCTCACCAATGTCTTATACTACCTCACCATAACATCCCAGCTCCTATACTCAATACTTTGATTTATGAATGCCAGTATGCCAAAAGCCTTCTTTACAACCCTGTCTACATGTGATGCCACTTTCAGGGAATTAGGTATCTGACCTCCCAGATAACCTTTGTTCCTCCGCACTCCTCAGAGCCCTAACATTTACTGTGTAGATCCCATCCTGATTTGTCCTTCCAAAATGTAACACCTCACACTTGTCTGCATTAAATTCCATTTGCCATTTTGTGGCCCATTTTTCCATTTGGTCCAGATCCCTCTGCAAGCTTTGAAAGCCTTCCTCACTGTTCACAACACCTCCAATCTTAGTGTCATCAGCAAACTTGCTGATCCAGTTTACCATGTTATCATCTAGATCATTGATATAGACAACAAACAATGGTCCCAGCACAGATCCCTGAAGCACACCACTAGTCACAGGCCTCCAGTCTGAGAAGCAGTCATCCACTACCACTCTCTGTCTTCTCCCACACAACCAATTTCGAATCCAGTTTACAACCTCTCCATGGATACCTAGTGTCTGAACCTTCTGAACTAACCTCCCATGTGGGACCTTGTCAAATGCCTTAATAAAGTCCATGTATACAACATCCACGGACTTTCCTTCATCTGCTTTCTTGGTAACATCCTCGAAAAACTCTACAAGATTTGTTAAACATAATCTACCACACACAAAGCCATGCTGACTATTCCTTAATCAGCCCTTGGCTGTCCAAATACTTGTAGATCCGATCTCTCAGAACACCTTCTAATAATTTACCTACTAGTGATGTCAGGCTCACTGGCCTGTAATTACCTGGTTTACTTTTGGACCTTTTTTAAACAACAGAACAACATGAGCTACCCTCCAATCCTCTAGCACTGCACCTGTGGCTAAGGTCTTTTTAAATATTCCTGCCAGGGCCCCTGCAATTTCTACACTAGTCTCTCTCAAGGTCTGAGGAAATATCATGTCAGGCCTGAGGGATTTATTTATTTTTATTTGCTGTAAGGCAGCAAGCACCTCCTCATCTTTAATCTCTATATGTTCCATGACACTACTGCTTGTTTCCCTTCCTTCCATATACACTATGCCAGTTTCCTGAGTAAATACTGATGCAAAAAAAATGTTTAAGATCTCCCCCATCTCGTGAGGCTCCACACATAGAGAACCACTCTGATCTTCTAGGGGACAAATTTTGTCCCTTACTATCCTTTTACTCTTAATATACTTGTAGAAACCCTTCGGGTTTACCTTCACATTATCTGCCAAAGCAACCTCATGTCTTCTTTTTGCCTTCCTGATTTCCTTCTTTAGTATTTTCTTACATTTTCTATACACTTCAAGTACCTCATTTGTTCCTTGTTGCCTATACCTGCTATACACCTCTCTCTTTTTCTTAACCAGATCACCAATATCCCTTGAAAACCAAGGTTCACTATGCCTGTAAACTTTCCCTTCAATCCTGGCAGGAACATGCAAACTCTGTACTCTCAAAATTTTGCCTTTGAAGGCCTCCCAGTTACTGAACACATCCTTGCCAGAAAACAACTTATCCCAATCCACGCTACCTAGATCCTTTCTCATTTCCACAAAATTAGCCCTTCTCCAATTTAGAACTTCAACTTGAGAACCAGACCTATCCTTATCCATAATTAACTTGAAACTAATGACATTATGGTCACTGGACCCAAAATGTTTGCCTACACATAATGTTTGTCTCCTGACCTATCTCCCTAATAGGAGATCAAATATTGCATCCTCTCGTGTAGGTACCTCTATATATTGATTTAGAAAGCTTTCCTGAACACATTCGACAAACTCCAAACAATCTAGCCCTTTCACAGTGTGGGAGTCACAGTCAATATGTGGAAAGTTAAAATCCCCTACTATTACAACTTCCTGTTTCTTACATTGATCTGCTATCTCTCTACAGATTTGCTCCTCCAATTCTCTCTGACTATTGGGCGGTCTATAACACAACCTATTAGTGTGGTCACACCTTTCCCGTTCCTCAGTTCCACCCATATGGCCTCTGTAGACAAGCCCTCTGGGCTGTCCTGTCTATGCACAGCTGTGATATTCTCCCTGCCTAGCCACTCCTCCCCCTTTCATGCCTCCCCCTCTATCACATCTGAAACAACGGAACCCTGAAACATTAAGCTGCCAGTCCTGCCCCTCCTGCAACCAAGTCTCACTAATAGCAATAATGTCATGATCCCACATGCCAATCCATGCCCTAAGCTCATCTGCTTTGCCTACAATACTCCTTGTATTGAAATAGATGCACCTAAGAACATTTCTATCACGTAGAAAGCTTTGATTTGGGTCTATACATGCAGTCCTCACATGACCATTATCCTCCTCCACTTCACAATCTGCTCTAATGCTCTGGTTCCCCTCCCCTTGCAAATCTAGTTTAACCCTCCAGAACAGCACTAGCAAATCTACCTGCAAGAATGTTAGTCCCCCTCCAGTTTAGGTGCAAACAGTCCCATCAGAACAGGTTCCACCTTCCCTGGAACAAAGCCCAGTTGTCCAGACACATGACGCCCTCCCTCCTACACTATTTCCTTAGCCGTGCATTTAGCTGTATGATAGAACCATAGAACATTAAAGCGCAGAAACAGGCCTTTTGGCCCTTCTTGGCTGTGCCGAACCATTTTTCTGCCTAGTCCCACTGACCTGCACCTAGACCATATCCCTCCATACACCTCTCATCCATGTACCTGTCCAAGTTTTTCTTAAATGTTAAAAGTACCACTTCATCTGGCAGCTCATTCCACACTCCCACCACTTTCTGTGTGAAGAATCTCCCTCTAATGTTCCCTTTAAACTTTTCCTTTTTCACCCTTAACCCATGTCCTCTGGTTTGTTTTCTCCCCTAGCCTCAGTGGAAAAAGCCTGTTTGCATTCACTATCTATACCCATCATAATTTTATACACCTCTATCAAATCTCCCCTCATTCTTCTACGCTCCAAGGAATAAAGTCCTAACCTATTCAACCTTTCTCTGTAACTCAGTTTCTCAAGTCCCGGCCACATACTTGTAAACCTTCTCTGCACTCTTTCAACCTTATTAATACCCTTTCTGTAATTAGTTGACCAAAACTGCACACAATACTCCAAATTCAGCCTCACCACTGTCTTATACAACCTCACCATAACATTCCAACTCTTATACTCAATACTGTGATTTATAAAGGCCACTGCACCAAAAGCTCTCTTTATGACCCTATCTACCTGTGACACCACTTTTAGGGAATTATGTATCTGTATTCCCAGATCCCTCTGTTCTACTGCACTCCTCAGTGTCCTACCATTTACCTTGTATGTTCTACCATGGTTTGTCCTTCCAAAGTGCAATACCTCACACTTGTCTGCATTAAATTCCATCTGCCATTTGTCAGCCCATTTTTCCAGCTGGTCCAAATCCCTCTGCAAGCTTTGAAAACCTTCCTCATTGTCCACTACACCTCCAATCTTTGTATCATCAGTAAATCTGCTGATTCAATTGACCACATTATCATCCAGATCATTGATATAAATGACAAATAACAATGGACCCAGCACTGATCCTTATGACACACCACTAGTTACATTATCTTCCTATTTCTAGTCTCACTAGCACATGGCATGGGTAGCAATTCTGAGATTGCAACCCTGGAGGTCCTGTCCTTCAACTTTTCACCTAACTCCCTAAACTCTCTTTGCAGGATCTCCAGGATTCTCAATCTCTCCCACAGAACCTGTTATCTGTGCCTCTAACTATCAAATCCCTTATCACTACTGCTCTCCTCTTTTCCCACCTTCCTTTCTGAGCTGCGGGTCCAGTCTCAGTGCTAGAGATGCAACCACGACAACTTGTTTCTGGTAGGTCATCCCCACCAACAGTATCCAAAACAGTATACTTATTGTTGATGGGAATGGCCACAGGGGTGCTCGGCTCTTTCTGTCTATTCCCTGACCCTCTCCTGACAGTCACCCAGCCACCTGCCTCCTGACTTTTAGGGGTGACTATCGCTCTGAAACTCCTGTCTATTTCTGCCTCTGCCTCCCGAATGATCCAAAGTTCATCCAGTTCCAGCTCCAGTTCCCTAACACGGTTTGTCAGGAGCTGCAGCTGGATGCACCTTTTACAGGTGTAGTCATCAGGGACAATTGTGCTCACCCTGACTTCCCACATACTGCAAACAGAGCACCCAACTGCCCTAACTGCTGCCTCCATTACCTACTCCTAAGTTAATTAAATTAATTAAAGGAACTTACCCAGCCTTACCTCACTGGGAGCAAGCTCGTCCTCAGCCTCTGTTCACCGAAGCCTCTCGAGCAAAAGCCTCAAAACTCCACTCTTATCCTGAGCCACTCACACACTGGCCACTCTTCTTCAGTTACCCCTCCTTTTATTTGTCCCTACCAATTATCAGAAGTACTCTCACCCTCTAAGCAACACTCTGTTTAACCCTTCAGTTGCCCTCCATGCTCCTTTTAAAGCACACTCACCTCAGCTGCTTCCCAGCACTCAGCGCTCTCCCGAGCCCCTTGCTCCTCCTCCTGCTGTGACGGTCCCGTGATCACACTGTCCCGAGTTCCCGCTCTGGGGACTGTAGAGAATCCACAGGACTACAAAGCAGCAAATTTACACTTAACTGATTTTAACAGGTCTAGAGCTGTCAAGGATACTTCCTTTGGCTGCTTGGAGAGAATCAATAGTTGTCCAGCACAAAGTCTGAGCTGGGATTTGCTTGACAGAAGTAAAAGAGTGAATGATCTATTCCACCATTAACTTCAATTTCAGCACCATGCTGTGGACATGTCATTACTTCACCCAATATTCGTTCTGGAAAATCATTTAGATCATAAGATCATAATAAGACATAGGAAAAGAATTAGGCCATATGGCCCAGTGGGTCTGCTCCTCCACTACTTCATGGTTTATTAATTTCCCTCTCAAACACTTTCTCTTCCTTCTACCTGAAAACTTTCATGCCTGACTTATCGATAACCTCTCAATCTCTGCTTTAAATACACCCAATCACTTGGCCTCCACAAAGGTCTGTGGCATTGAACTTCAGAGATTCAGCAGCCTCCAGCCAAAGAAATGTCTCCACCTCTCCATCCTGCTCTTCTGAGTCTGTGCCCTCTGGTGTAGACTCCCCATCATCCTCTCCACATCCACTCTGTTGAGGCCTTTGAACGTTCAATAGGTTTCAATGAGATTCCCCTTCATTCTTCTAAATTCTAGCAAGTATAGGCCCAGAGCAATCAATCACTTCTCAGCCTTTCATTCCCAGAATCACTCTCAAGAAACTCTTTTGAATCCTCTCCAATGTCAACACATCCCTTCTTAAGTAAGGGGCCCAAAACTGCTCACAGTACTCAAAGTGAGGCCTCACTAGTGTTTTTCAAAGCCTCTGCATTACATCTTTGCTTTTATATTCTAGTTCTCTCAAAATGAATTCAAACATTGCATTTGCCTTCCTCAACAATGACTAAACCAGCAAATTAACCTTTAGAGAATCCTACATGAGGACTCCCAAGTCCCTTTGCACCTTGGATTTTCAGATTTTCCCCCCAAGAAACTATGCTTTTATTCCTTCTACTAAAGTGCATGACCAAACACTTCCCGACATTGTATTTCATCTGCTGCTTTTTTGCCTGTTCTCCTAATCCATCTAAGTGCCTCTACAGCCTCCCTGATTCCTCAACACTACCTCTGCATCCACCTCCAGGATCTCCATCAGCACAGCTGCACCACAGGTCTCTGTGCTTAGCACCCTGCTCTACCCACTTTACATTGATGGCTGTGCGGCTAAGCACAGTTCCAACAGCCTATTCAAGTCTGCTGTTGTCACCACTGTTGTGGGCCGTATCAAGGGTGGTTATGAATCAATATAAAAGAGAGAGATTAAAAATTCGGCAGAGTGATATCATAGCAACAGCCTTTCCCTCAATGTCAGCAAGACCAAGGAACTGATTGTAGACTTCAGGAGAGGGAAACCAGAAGTCAATCTTATTCTGAGGATCAGAGATGAAGAGAGTTAGTAACTAAATCCCTGGGAGTTACTCCTTCGGAGGACCTGTCAAAAAAAAACTTGGGCAAACTTCTATAATTGTGTAGTGGGGAGTGTATGGACTGGTTGCATTCTAAGAACTTTCTATAGGGGCACAATTGGGATCTGCTGACTGGCTGCATCACTGCCTGGTATGGGAAATGTTTTTCCCTCAATCACAGGACTTTGCAGAGTGGTGCAGACAGCCCAGCACATCTGTAGATGTGAATTTCCCACTATTCAGGACATTCCTAAAGACAGGTGTGTAAAAAGGGCCCGAAGAATCATTGGAGACTCAATTCACCCCAACCACAAACTGTTCCAGCTGCTACCATCTGGGAAATGGTACCGCAGCATAAAAGCCAGGGCCAACAGGCTCCAGGACAGCTTCTTCAAATAGGCCATCAGACTGCTTAATTCATGCTGACGCAACTGTATTTCTATGTTATATTGACTATCCTGTTATACATAATGTTTATTATAAATGACTATAATTGCATACTGCATATTTGAACGGAGATGTAACGTAAAGATTTTTACTCCTCATGTACATGAAGGATAGAAGTAATAAAGTCAATTTAATTCAATTAATTCAAATCAGTTCATGGAGTTGAATGACAACCCTGCAAAAGGCACATCACAACTAAAGTGCTCCCAACCATTAAACACATCTACATGAAACACCATCATAGAAAAGCAGCATCCATCATCGGAAATCCTCACTGCCCAAGCCATGCTCCTTTCTCACTGCTGCCACCAAGTAGAAGGCCTCAGGACTCGCACTAGCAGGTTCAAGAACAGTTACTACCGTTTAACTATCTTGAACAAAAGGGGATAACTACACTTACTTGTTTATCAATTGAGATGTTCTCACAACCAGTGATCTTACTTTAAGGACTGTCCATCTCATTATATTGTGGTCCATTTATTTATTGCTATTTATTTATATTTGCATTTGCTCTGTTTGTTGTCTTCTGCATTCTGGTTGATCTTTCATTGAATCCTGTAATAGTTACCATTCTATAGATTTGCTGAGTATGTCCACAAGAAAATGATTCTCAGGGCTGTATGTGGTGACATATATGCACTCTGATAAAAAAAATTACTTTGAACTATCTTCGTATTGTCCGCAGACTTGGCCAGAAAGCCATCAATTCTGTCATGCAAATCTTGGACACGCAATATAAAAACTGGTGATCCAAAAACCGAGCCCTGTGAAAAACCACCGGACGCCAGCAGATAATCAGAAAAGGCTCCCTTTGTTTCCACCCTTTCCCTCCTCCCAATCTGCCAATGCTCTAGCCATGCTAGAACCTTTCCTGTAATACCATGGTCTCTTATCCTGTTAAGCAGCCTCATGTGCAGGATCTTGTCAAAGGCCTTCTGAAGACCCAAGAACACATCCACTGATTCTCCTTTGTCTATCCTGCTTGTTATTTCCTCAAAGATTTCTAACAGATTTGTTAGGCAAGCCTATCCCTTAAGTAAACCAATCTGACTTTGACCTATTTTACCAAGTACCTCAAAACCACATCCTTAACAATCAACTCCAACATCTTCCGAACCACTGAGGTCAGGCTAACTGGCCTATAAATTCCTCCCTTCGAGAAGAGTGGGGAGACATTAGGAATTTTCCAGCCCTCTGGAACTGTTCCAGAATCCAGTGATTCTTGAAAGATTATCACTAATGTCTTCACAATCTCTTCAGCAATCTCTTTCAGATCCCTGGGGTATAGTCCATCTGATACAGCTGGCTATATTTAATATAATAATGTAAAATATAAGATAGAAATTTGATATTGAAAACTGTGATATTAGACAATTTTTAATGACCATGGTGGTGGCCTATGACACATATTAGGTCATGGGAAATCCTTAATGAAAGGTGCTAATGCCAATTAAAAATCCCTCAGAAATATTGATTTTATCCACAGAAGCCAAGATTCTGTGCTTTAGGGGAGAGAATATGTATTTTGAATAGAGTGGTAAACATGCCACCATGCACAGTGTGACTGATAAACTCACAACCTGTGTAGACCACACCAAGATTACTGTGAGCACTACTGAGCTCAATATTAAGAATTGTATGTTGGTTTTCATCAGAACTGTGTATAAATTAATGATAGCTCAGTATTAAGGTTAACTTGTGAAGAAGTGTACACAGTTTTATGGTTCCTAGAATTTATATGATTAAAGGGCAATTTGAAATTTATACTATATTGAAGGGACTCAATAAGGTAAGTGGAAGCTCTTTCTGTTGGTTAGTAAATCAGGAACCGGTGCCATAGTCTCAAACTAACGCTAGATTCTTCATAAGTAAAATAAGAAATTAAAAAAGGGCACTAGAAGAATGCAACTCTCTTCTGCATATTTGGTAGGATTTGATTAATACAGTTTCCAAGATGTGAATATTTCTGTAAACTAAAAGTAATGAAGGATGCAGAACAAAGACAGGTGTTTTGAATTGGGCCACTAGGATCTTACATAACAGTGTTGTAGGCTGAAGGACCTCCTCCTGGTTCTTTACTTCAATGGTAATAATTGTTTGCCAGAATTATTGAATACCCTTCTGTTTTCTTATTTGGGGTGCTGTGTTTATAAAACGTTCTCTGCAGTTTAACAGCTGACTCCTGTAGATTGTGGCTTGCTTGGCTGGTCACTTTGAGCAGATGGTGATATGCCCACTGTTAAATAATCTTTGTTGTGGTTCTTTGAATTTTGCGAAGGCTGCCTGGCTTTAATTCCATCTTTGTGGTTAACTTGTAACTTTTTTATATTGTGTAATAGTTGGGTTTTTGTGGCTTCTATTTTTTTCTTTTTGTGCTGTTCTTTTAGGCAATAATACTATGGAAAAAATGGAGCAAGAGGTCCATTAGGACCTAGTTAATTAAATAAATAACACCAGTTTCTAAAAAGAATTCAGATTCTGATAAATTGAAGTACACTGCCTCTCTGACTGGAGGTGTGTGATAATTGGAGTGCCACGGGGATCGATGCTGGGTACATTGTTGCTTGTCATCTATATCAACAATATGGATGATAATGTGGTTAACTGGATCTGCAAATTCGTGGATGACACCAAGATTGGGGCTGTAGTAGACAATGTAGAAGGTTGTTATGGCTTGCAGTGGGATCTGGACCAGCTGGAAAGATGAGCAGAAAAATGGCAGATGGAATTTAATGCAGACAAGTGCAAGGTGTGTATTTTCAGTAAGACCAACCAGTGTAGATCTTACCCAGTGAGTGGGAGAACACTGAGGAGTGCTGTGGAACAAAGGGATCTGGGAATACAGGTCCATAATTCATTGAAAATGGTATCACAGGCAGATAGGGTCATAAAGGAAGCTTTTGGCATATTTGCCTTCATATATCAAAGGAGATGGGATGGTATGTTGAAGTTGTATAACACATTGGTGCGGTCTAATTTGAAGTATTGTGTGCAGTTTTGATCACCTACCTACAGGAAAGGTGTAAATAAGATTGGAAGGGTACAGAGGGAATTTACAGGATGTTGCCAGGACTGGATGACCTGAGTTATAAGGAAAGATTGAATAGGTCAGGATTTTATTCCTTGGAATGTAGAAGATTGAGTGGAGATTTAATAGAGGTATACAAAATTATGAGGGGTATAGGTTGGGTAAATGCTAGCAGGGGTTTTCCACTGAGCTAGGTTGGGACTACAACTAGAGGTCATGGATTAAAGGTGGAAGGTGAAGCATTTAAGGGGAAACTTCCTCACACAGAGGATTGTGAGAACGTAAAACGAGCTGCAAGTGCAATTGGTGTACGCAAGCTCAATCTCAACATTTAAGCGTGATACGTATCCCGTAACTGGATCACTTACCAGCAAAGATAGAGAGGTCCGCTGAAGTCTGATGGTACCATTTTTAAACGTTTTTATTTATAAAGGGGCACAAAAGGAAGGTTAATACAAACATTTTGATAACATACGTCATCAATACTCAATCTAAAGCGCAGGTATAGTAATAATCAATCAGAAATAAGCTCTATCGTTGTCTAGGGGATAATATATTGTCCATTTGGAAATATAACAGTCATTCAAAAGTCTGCAGGCTTCAGCCTTTTGGGAACCGCTGGGTTTACCGTGTTGGAGAGAGAGAGAGAGAGATTGGTGAGAAAAGGAACACTTGCCCGGGTCCTTACGAAGCAAAGCCGTGGAATCAGGGGAGCAGGCTTCCCTGTTGTTAGTTAAAAGCGGTTTTCCGTGATTCCAGCCACAGACTCCCGATTCGGAATCTAACGCACGTGGCTTCCTTCAAAATGGCTTCCCGCTACGACGGGATCGCTATCGTGTCTCCTTGGTGCGTCTGAAGGGGTCGTCCCCCTCAGACCCTCCTTTATACTTCCTCACGGGATCACAGGTGTCAATCTCTCTCTCAACCAGCCCACTTTGCCTGAGGGCTTTACAAGTGGTCTTCATGAGACAATAGTCAAGGTCGCCTTATTCTGCATCCCGGTGGAACGCGGTATTCAGCACGTCTCTCTCTCTCCCATTTCCTGTGTCTATTCAGCACGTCTCTCTCTTCTCTTGGGTTATTGACCCCCCCCCCCTTCACTAGGGCTCTTGCGATTCTCACAAAGGAGGGGGCTGGTATCATAACAAGCGAAATTTGGAAATTTGAATATAGGGGTATGGAGAGCTATGGTCTCTGCAGGTCGATGGGAGTAGGCAGTTTAAATGGTTTCAGCATTGACTAGATGGCCAAAGAGGCTGTTTCTATGCTGTACTTTTCTATGACCCTTTTTTCAACCTAAATAGAGGTTCTTTTTGCAAATTGCACAGTCTTTAAATGTAGGAAATGATAAATAAAATCTAATGCACAGTGGTAACAATCCTTTTTCAGAGATATTCTGGATGTGAATTGAATACATTCACTCTCTGTTGACTGAAAATTGGTGAGAAGCCAAGGCTGCTTTCCAACAACACTAAACATGGAGCGAAAATCAGTTGCCAAGCTGTGGGCTGAAGGAAAATAGAACAAGGCAGCCTTCTCCAGGGAATCTAAGTCTACTTCCTTCAGGTGTCGTCCCACCCAGATGTAAGCTACATTTACACTGTACATTCAGCATCAGTGCAAAGCCAAATTGCTTTCACATCAATGCTATGATTAGAGTACAAATGTGCTGCCAGTGACCTCCTCTGAATTAATCAACCTCATCCATTTTGGACGAAGATTGTTCTTAATTGTGCATTCAACATAGTACTTGGCTAAATGGTTTTTAAGTCACTACTCTCAGAATTAAGTAGTGTGCATAAAAATGACACAAAGAGTAGTTTATACAGCTGCAATATCGTACTTGTCATGACACTTGCTTGCAGTAATCTCTTTCCTGTGGACACTGATAATTTAAAGCACACACAATTGAAAAACAAAAATGATCAGCATTCCCAGCAGAGGCCCACCTTCTCCACACGTCAGCCCATAAACTGTGGCAGAATCTGTCCAAGATTTGAAGACACTTCTGGCGAGCTGTGCTTCTGTGTAAGCATTCCGATTCATACACTTACTTCCAACGTGCCAAAGCAATAACTTTTGAATATAGGATGAAGTGTTTAATAGTTTTCTAAGCAGGAAAATGATCGTCCAAACCCCAAATGCAGTGGTAAACAGGAAGAAGATGTGGGTTAGAAATGGAGCTACAATGCTTTCCAGTCTATCCATTCTTTTATTTGAACTTGGCAAAAGGAAGAGAGTGGAATTTAAAGTACTGCTCTTTTCTGTTATGCTTTGTAACTCCAGAAACTAATTGAAAGAAAACATGGGAGCCAGGGATAATGTGTCTACTCAGTTTATCTTTAGTGAGGTATGTACGTATGACTTGGAATGACATATGCTGTTCACGTACTTCTTACAGATAATCCATAATGAATTATGTACACCAGCAAAGAATGCAATATATTTACAATATTACGGTAATATTAAATACATTATTAAAATCTATTAAAGTTTTTTTTCCCCCTCATTTGGCATTATTAGCTCAGCTGGTCCTGCTCCTGCAAATTCAATCCAGATCAGGACTTTATGATGTGCACTGTGGTATATTTTCCTACATATTTGTTGAATGTTTAAATTTATACCTCCACTCACTAGCTTATCCTTTAGCCAACAGTCTGCTGGCTAAAGGATAAGCTAGTGGTGGAAGTGCCATAGACGAAGGGTGGTTTGTTATTTTTTTCATTCTCTGCTGCAAAAGGAGTTCAAGATAAATTCAAAGAGGCTTATCAAGGGGCTTGATGAGAATCTGTACAATGAAGAAAAGTATTGAAATTGTGAATACAATGTGGGGCTTTCCTGATGTCAAGACCATTCGAACATAAGACATAGGATCATAATTAGGCCATTCAACCAATCATGTCTGCTCCAGAATTCTATCATGACTGATTTATTATCTCTCTCTACCCTATCTTCCTGCCCTCTCCCTGTAACCTTTGACACCCATACTAATCGAGAACCTCCACTTTAAATGTACTCAATGGCTTGGCTTCCACCGCTGTCCATGGCAATGAATTCCAGTTTCGCCATCCTCTGGCTAAATAAAATTCTTCCTCATCTCTGTTCTGAAGGGACATTCCTCAATTCTGAGGCAGTGCCCTCTGCACTGCTCTAGGAAACGTCTTCTCTATTTCCGCTCTATCTAGCCCTTTCAATATTCAATGGGTTTCAATGAGATTCCCCTCTTCTAAACTCTATCGAGCACAGACCCCAAGCCATCAAAAACTCCTCGTACATTAACCCCTTCATTCCCAGAATCATTCTCATGAACGTCATCTAGATCCTCTCCAATGCCAGCACATCTTTTTTTTAGATAAGGGCCCCAAACTGCTCACAGTGATCCATGCATCTGACCAATGCCTTATAAAGCCTTGGCATAACATCCCCGCTATTATATTCTAGTCCCCTTAAAATGAGTGCCAACATTGCATTTGCCTTCCTTACAACTGACACAACCTGCAAGCTAATCTTCAGGGAATCCTGCACAAGGACTCACAAACTCTTTGCACCTTTGATCTCTGAATTTTATCCCCATTTGGAAAATAGTCTACACCTTTATTTCTTCTACCACAGTACATGACCATACACGTCTCTACACTGTTTTCCATCTGCCACTTCTTTTCCCATTCTCCTGAACTGTCTGAGCCCTTCTACAGAATTGCTGTTTCCTCAATACTATCTGCTGCGCCACCTGTCTTCATATTGACCACAAACTTCACCACAAAGTCATCAATTCCATTATCCAAATCTTTGATACATAAAATGAAAAGAAGCAATCCCAACATCGACCCCTGCGGAACACCAGTAGTCACCAGCAGCCTATCAGAAAAGGGTCCCTCTATTCCCATTCTGCCTCCTGCCAGTCAGCCAATCTTCTATCTGTGGGCTCTTAAGTGACAGCATGTCAAAGACCTTCTGAAAATCCAAGTAAACAAAATCCATTGAGATCTTTCTTATTCTGACTTCTCCTCTTTCTTTCCAGTCCTGACAATGGGTCTCGGCTGAAATGTCGACTGTTTACTCTTTTCCATAGCTGCCTGGCCTGCTGAGTTCCTCCAGCATTTTTGTGTAACATCCACTGCCTCTCCTTTGTCTATCCTGCCTGATTTCCTTTAGGAAGTGCAAAAGATTTTCAGGCATGATTTTCCTAATTAGGAAACCATGCTTACTTTGGCTATTTTTCCATTTGTAACTCTAAGTACCCCAAAACCTCACCCTTAGTAATGGACTCCAATATTTTCCTAACCACTGATTGCTACCATCGAGGTCCTGTTTTTATGCTTTCTACCTTACTTCCTATGTTCTCTCTTCAGAGCCTCATCCCTTTTCCTGCGTTTGTTGTTTGTACAAATATCTACCATGACTTCCGGCTGTTCACCTTCCCATTTTAGATTGCTGTGGACCCCATCTGAGACATCCCTGACCTTGACACTTGGGAGGCAACATGCCATCTGGGTGTCTCTTTCACTCAGAATCTACTGCCTACTCCTCTAACTGTGGATAACTACTGCACTACTTGTCTCCCTCCTTCATGTTAACTTTAAATTACTGGTACTGAAAGGTAGCTCTGAACTCATGTTGAAAATGCCCAGTGTGTAATCAAATGTATTTATTTTTTTGTTGGTAGTGTTTTTTCTATTGATTTTGTAGTATTGCATTAAACACTAAAACAAGGAGCAGACCCCTGTCCCACAAAATCTGTCCTAACCATGTTGCCAATCCAAACTAATTCCATCTGCCTGCAAATGATCTATACATCGCCTGATTGTTTTGTGCCTGGCTAAATATCTGTCAGAAATTGCTTTTGTATTTTCCCCCTGGCATCCTGTTCCAGGCACCCACCACTCTGTGTAACTAGCCAGATAAAATCCCTTTTAACTTTTCCCTCCTCACCATAAAGTGATGCACTCTAGTTTTTGACTATTATATCCTGGGGAAAAGACTTATCTACCTATCTCTGCCTCTCATAACTTTATATACTTCTATCGGGTCATCTTCAGCCTCTGATGCTCCACACTAACCAGTCCAAGTTTATCCATCCTCTCCTTACAGCTGATACTTTCTAATCCAGACAGCATCTTGGTGAACCTCTTCTGCACCCTCTCCAAAGACTCCATATTCTTCCTGTAATGCAGCAACTAGGACTGCACACAGTATGTTACTTCCTGCCTTTAAACTCAACGCCTTGACCAATGAAGGCAAGTATCATATATGCCTTTCTTATCATTCAATCTACTTGTGTTCTCATTCTCAAGAAGTTATGGACATGGATCTCAAGGTCACTCTGTTCATCAATGCTCCTAATGGTCTCCCACTTTACTGCATACTTTCCTATTACACAACCTCCCAAGGTGCAACCCCTCACCCTTGCCTGGATTAAGCTCCATCTGTCAATTATCAGTCCATATTTCCTATTATTTTATTCTGTTGAATCCTTTGAAGATTTACCACCATGCACAACTCCATTAATTTTCTTGTATCTTCTGTAAGCTTACTAATCAGTACAACCAAATCAAATATAAATATAATACCATAAAGAATAGGGATCTAGTATGATACCTGTGGAACAACTGACTGGTCACAGACTCCCTGTCAGAGGAACATAACATAGACAAGCCAATTTTGAATCCAGTCTGTCAAGTCTCCGTGGATCCAATGAACCTAAATCTTCTGGATCAGCCTTCTGAGGAACCTCAATGAATGTCCACGTAGACAGCAACTACCGCCTTCCCCTCATTAATAACTTTCATCACCTCCTTTAAAAAAACCCCATGTTTGTCTGATATGACCTCCCCAGTGCAAATCAATAAAAATTCTTTACAGTTTTGTTTATTTTTTTCACCTATAGTGATGCCAATATTCCAATAATGTGAATTGCACCCAAACTGAATAGGAGCCAACAGTTCTGCAGAAAGCCACAGATCAAGAGAAAACAGGCCATGAAAAAGCTGTGAATTCCTTCATTGTGTAATGATGTATACATTTAAAAAAACATGACAAGCACTTTTTTTCAAAATCTGTCTGGGCAATGTTCCCAGAAAAATTTCTGATTGAAAAGCAAATTGCTGACATGCCAAGGTTAATGATTATTATTTCTCTACACCATTGAAGACCATGCTTAAGGTATGGTCTTCAATAATGTAGAGAAGCTGTAAGTTTCAGTGGGGGGGGGGCAATATTAACTTTCTAACTTTCAAGTACAATAAAACTTTGATCATCATCATCCTACAATTTGGAAATCCTTATAGACAGCCAACTGGATCACCAATTATGTTTCCCATTAGGGTCCTGCTTCCTATACACTCTTTAAACTCACTAATTTCATTGGAAAATTTATCGTACTACAATGTAATTCCTTAAACAAAAACTGAACTAACAGTGTATTGACATATCAAAGGGAAACCGTCCAATAGACCAGAAATCTGCCCATCCCGCAACACCTACATCCCAAGTTTAGGATTAACTGAGTTTTACTACACAACTTTTTTGAAAGCAAACTTTTATATTGGAGGAAATTCAGGTTATCTGATGTCAATCTAATTCCACTACCACCAGTACCATCACCAATAATATTATCTACAGTAGTGTTGCCAGGCCAGGCAGGATACTTGAATGCTTCTCCTGCGGGATGTGGGAAAGCAGGGGGACCTCCAGTGTCTCTGACAACTACACCTGCAAAAGGTGCATCCAGGTGCAGCTACTAGCACTCTACATTAAGGAGTTGGAGCTGGAACTGGATGAACTCCAGATCATTCAGGAGGCTGAGAAGGTGATAGATAGGACATAGGGAGAGGTAGTTACACCCGAGGTGCAGGACCCAGGAAACTGGATAACAGTCAGGAAGGGAAAACGGGTTACATAGCCAGTGCAGAGTACCCCTGTGGCCAATGTGTTATTATGCCTGTAGATAATAAAGAACTTAAGAACTTCAGTTCTCAATGTGCAATGCAGGCTGTTGGAGAACAGAACACACAAACACACACACACACACACACACAAACACACAAACACACACACACACACTCACACTCACACTCACACTCACACTCACACTCACTCACTCACTCACTCACTCTTGGGGGGCTGTAGGTCCCAAGTAAAATGTGAGTGTCAAGCTCAAGCCATTCTGTAAGTCTGGCATTTTTATGCACACAAGTTTGTCTTTGTTAAAGAACAAACATAAGATGGTGTCAGAAGTTGGTGTGAGGTCTGAATACGGAGCATAAATGAATAAGTGTAAGCGACTAAGAAAGCGAAGTTAGGTTCCAATGGAGAGAAGCTGTCAGCAAGAGAACATGCTGCCTTAAAGTTCACCAAGAAATTGAGGTGAGATCCTAAAAGTGCCCTCACTGAATAAGCTAAGTCCTCCTGCAGCTATGCAGTTTACCAGCAATCTGGCTGATAATTCAAAACTCTTCAAGCAGTGATTCAATATAGATTTAGCAGTGACCAGAGCCAGCGGGGCAGATGAAAATTTGAAAGTGTGTATCTTTCTACACGTAATTGGTAAAGATGCTTTGGACATCTTTAACAGCTTTCAAATTGTCGAGACATATTGATATTGGACTCTCTGATGACAAAATTTTATCCCAAGTAAAAGTACCATGTTTGAAAGGTATAAATTATTTTTCTGTAAACAGAAGCATGATGTTAGATTTGACCAACCCTTAGCTGAGCTTCATACACTGAGTAAACATGTGAGATTGGAAATTTAGGAGACTCACCAGTCAGAGACAAAATAGTTTGTGGAATTCCAGATAATGAGCTCAGAGAAAGTTTGCTCTGCGAAAAACATTTGATGTTAGAAAAGGCTGTAAATATGTAAAGGGCAGCAGAGACCGCATGACCACAAGCTAAGGAGCTGCACAGAACAGAAACAACAGTGCATGCTGTGAAAACAGAAGGGCAGAGCACAAGCAGAGCAAAGAGGCAGGTTCAAACAGCTAATGTGGAGGTAGCCACATTCCACAGACGTATCCTGCTTTCCGAAATTCCTGTAATGACTGTGGGAAGAAGAATGATTTTGCAAAGTGCCGCAAAGCTGGGGCTACCAAGAGGAAGGTGCACAAGGTTGCAAGGAAATGGAGGAAGTCTTTGTAGATTCTCAGCAGACTGCCAGTGCTGGTAAAACAGAATGGATTGTTCCAGTCACTGTGAATGAGACAGTAATTCCATTCAACTTGACACCGGAGTGTAGCTAAATCTGTTATCCATGGATGATTACAAGACTCTCAAAGTAAAGACAAGATTTACTCAGTGAAGTTGAAAGTGACTGACTATACTGGAGAGAATGTTACAGTAAAAAGAGGCTGTATAGTGACCTTCAAGCACAAAGGACAGTACCTAAAGGCACAGCTACTGACTGTATATAAGAAAGTGCAGCCGATATTAGATCTGAGTGCATGTGAAAAGCTTAAACCTTTGGAAAGATTTCTCATAGTGGCTTCACAGACCAAAGGTGAGAAGCTGCAGAGAGGTTCTGCAAGAGAAGCACAAGAACTCCACTTTCCATTGACATCCTAACCAGCTACACCAGCATGACAGTCAGGATACCAGTGCTGAAAGGAGTGATCATGATGAAGAAGTCGGCAGTCTTACTTCCCCAACATGCAGCTGTGGTTCAAAATCTGTCTCTCATCGACTTCCAGTTAAAGTTTGGAAATCAAAAATATCTCCACGATCCTCTCCAATGTTGAAACGGAAAAATTAAAAGGAAGATAGGGAGAACACACCATCTCTAAGATCAGAACAACAGCAACAGTTCAACACAATCTAGCAGGAGGAGTTGTTATCTATGATATACAGACGACAGAAAGATCTCTGTAAATTGAGATGGAATCAATTGGAATTTGTGCAAAGATTCACTGATCACACAGATGTAGTACAGGGCTCCATTATGAAGCACGTAGAGCAAATAATGGCCACACAGCAAGAACAAGAACAGAGCCTGAACACAGCAAATGAAAGCTATACATCTGTGCAAAAAGATATCAGACCGAAAGGGAATATTAAATCACCACAGAGGTAAATTGAAAGTACATGAGTGAATAAGGGTCTGTATTTTCTTATTACAATAGAAGTTAATGTAAATATCTTAGCTGGAAAGCACTATCATGTCTTGCAAGTTTATGAAGGCCTACTATTGTGTTTGATTTCTTTAAAGGGGGAAAATGTCTTATCTCTGTACATAATAAAGAACTTCAGTTCCCAATGTGCAATGCGGGTGGTTCACTCATAATTAGAAGTAATGTTGGGGAATAGGACACTCACACGCTGTTGGTGGGCTGAAGGTCCTGAGTAAAATGTGGACGAGCTGAAACCATTCTGTAAATCTGTAAATAAATTAGTTCTAGTATTTTTACCCATGCAAGTGTTTTTGTGTTAAAGAACAAACATAACAGCCAATTCCTCAACAACAGGTATATCACTTTGGACACTGCTGGGGGGGTGGGGGGGGGGGAGGGGATGGTGAAGGGCAATGACTTAGCAGAGGAAAGTCACAGTAATCACTCATGCACTGAGTCTAACTCTGCGACTCAGGAGGGAAGTGGGGAGAAGAGGCAAGCAGTTGTGATAGGGGTTTCATTAATTAGAGGAACAGAAAGGAGATTCTGTGGACGAGAATAAGATTCAGGGATGGTATGTTGCATCCCAGGGTGTGGGACATCTCAGATCAAGTCCACAGCATTTTTAAATGGGAGTATGAACAGCCAGAGGTTGTGGCCCAATGACATAGTAACAAAGAGTGCTGTAGTTCTGCAAAGGGAGTTCAGGAAGTTAGATGCTAAGTTAAGGGGCAGGACCTTCAGGGTTGTGACCTCAGGACTGCTACCCATGCCACATGCTAGTGAGGACAGAAATAGAAAGATTATACAGTTCCTGAAGTTGATGTAGGAGGGAGAGGATAAAATTTTTGGATCTTTGGGCTCTCTTCCAGTGAAGGTAGATGTGTACAGAAGAGATAGTTTGCACTTGAAATCTAAGGGGACTAATATCCTAGCAGGAAGGTTTGGTAGTGTTGCATGGTAGGGTTTAAACTAGACTTGCAGGGGGATGGAGAAATTGTGGAGATAGATTTTTTTAAGACCCTAGACGAAGTCAGGAACCAAAAGATTGAGCATGGTGTGACTAATATCCTGAGCTGCATATACTTCAATGCAAGGGGTATGATAGGAATTACAGATAAGTTCAGGGCATGGATCAACACATAAATTATGATATCGTAGCCATTAGTGAGACTTGGTTGAAGGAGGGGCAGGACTGGCAGCTTAATATCCCGGGATTCCATTATTTTAGTCATGACAGAGTGGCAGGGATTAAAAGAGGCTTTACTAGTCAGGGTAAATGTCATGACAGTGCTCCATTAGTTCTGGACAACACATCAAATGAAGCCTTACGGGTGTGTAACGCACTATAAGGTTTCGTCGCCAATGTAATGGCCTCTCTGTAATGTACACATTAGACTGTTGCATTAAAATGGGCTCTTTTTCTTTTTGTTTTCTTTACTACCCCTATAGTCAGATTGAGATTTATAAAGTTCAGTCATTGATTTGCATATGGTGTACTGTCTGATGTTTTGCTGTTCAGATTTGTAACTGGTCAATACATCACGCAGCATCCACACAGACAAGATGTACCCTAGACAAACACACGCTGGCTGAACCTGAAGGTTACAATTGTGGGAGCTCGTCCGGGGTTGATGCTGTTGGATGCTGTGTGATTGCCCTGGGCATTGAACCAGTGGGTTGTCTGTGCTGGTATTGATGGTGGCAGAGTGGATATTCGTACCCTGGATTAATTGTTAGATCAATTTTTGAGTACTGTTAAAGTTGTGGTTGTAGCGCGGAGATTTGATAAAATGGCTGGCTCAGACCTTGTTTTAGTTCAGACTAGCACTGACATAATAGTAGTGGAATTGCCCCAGGTGAGGCGAGGCCATGGCCTGTCCATACTGTCAGGGAGGAGCAGAATGTAGCTGAGCAGGCCAAGTCACAAGTTGAACTTCCCGTAGCTGGGGACAGAGACTTCGAAGACAGGATTCTGTCATTTCTGAGGAGTGAGAGGAACAACTGTTCAGATTGGGAATGTCTTATTAGTCCTCGTCCCCAGTGAAGACTGCGAATTCTGATTTGGCATCAGCCCTTACCTCTCTGGCAAATAAGTGGCCCAGTGCACAGGCAGAGGGTCCCCACCAGAAGCTATGAATATTCTCCAGAATAACATCCACCTCAAAGGGGGAAGAGGAGTATGAGACTTGGGCAGAGCAGACCTCTCAGCTGGTAGATGAGTGGCAGTGCTCTGATGACGTAAAGAGACAGAGATTGGTTGAGAGTTTGAGTGGGTGGGCCGCTGACATGGTGAGAGCTGTGAAAACATAATTAGCTAACATCGCCAATTATCTGGGCGCTTTGGAGAGCATCTTTGGTACGAGAGGGAGCTCACTGGGGTTTCAGAACATGCATCAGGAGAAGGAGGAGAAGCTTTCTGCTTATATTTTTCAGCTAGAGAGTCAGCTAAGTTGCTTGTGGTGCAGAGGGGTCATTCAGGTGGCTGAGGTAGATCAGTTAAGAATGGACCAGGTAGCAAAGGGCGCCCAGTCCCAGGACTTGATGGCTTGGGGTCTCCAACAGTCTCATAAGATGCACCCCCTCCCTCCTTTGTTGAGCTGATCAGAGAGGTACGGGAGGAGGAGAATGTGTCGGAGGTGTGGGAGGGTCCGTCAGCAGGGTACAGTCCTCGGTAGTAGCCCCTTGTGGTGAAGTGACTGGGACCAGCCCAACCCGAGAGATGGTAAGGAGATTGTGGCAGAGCTGAGAACTGCAATGTCCTGGGTGTTAATAACGGGTGTGAACCCCTCTATATGGTACGACTGGGAGAGAGGGGCACACTCTAAGGGGACAGACTACGCAGAGAGCCGTGGGTGGCCCGGGTTCCGTGAGAAGGGGGACACAGCCGGTATCAGCTGCTATAACTGTGGTGAAGAGGGACACTTCAGGCGGGAGTGTGAGCGGTAGGAAGCCCCTCAGAGAGTGAGCCCCTGCGTACCTAAGCACGGAGGGGTGTCGGGAAACTCAGAGAAGACACAGGGAGGGAATGGCCTGATGTCTCTGCGGAAACACGTTCCCAGCAATGAACCAAGGAACCCCCAAAAGCAAACGACACTATTCCTGAAGGCTTAGTGGGACCGTTCCAGTGTGTCACTACGGATAGAGGGTATTTATGCTAAAGCCATACTCCACACTGGGTCGCAGGTCACGTTACTGTACCATTCATTTTACAACCGGTATCTGAAGCATTTCCCATTGACACCATTCAGGGCACTGGAGATCTGGGGTCTCAGTGCCGGTGATTATCCATACGACGGTTACTTGTCAGTGAAACTGGAGTTTTCAGAGGCTGATGTGGAAGTGGCTGAGGTTCTTGATACATTGGTGCTGATTTGTCTGGACCCCGTTGAGACAGGCGGCATTTCAATTCTGGTGGGGACCAACATCCCTATTGTGAGGAAGCTCATGGGGACTGGCAAGAGCTTTCTGGGAACATTGTCCATGCACCCAGTATTTTGAGCTGCTTTTGAAGAAGTGCGTGCTGCATAGAATCGGATACCAAATTTAGATGAGGGACTGTGTGGTTCACCAAGTTGAGGCCAATGGTGGTACGGCCCGGGGAAGTAGCAAGAGTGACGGGGACACCCAAATTTCCCAGAGTGCCTGAGGGCAAGGCCCTCTTAGTGGACACACCGGAAGACCACGAGGGTGAGTCGAATTTCCTGCTGGGGTACTGGTGAGGCCCGAATTGCAGAAGTCCTCGATTGTACAGGTGAGCAAGATGGCAGTGATTGTCAGGGACACTACGAAGATGGTGGTCTCCTTGAAGCAGGGAATGCCCCTGGCATATCTGTTCCCGGTGACGGTAATGTCTAGTGTCCCTGTGAGGCACGCCGGGAGAAACTCATGAAGAAAAGGGAAAAGTTGACTGCTGAGTCATTCAACTTCGGGGACTTCCCGGTTCCTGTGGGTTGGAAAAGGAGGCTGGTAGAGAAGATGTTGAAGCTGGAAGGTGTCTTTTTCATTGACGAGTTTGATGTGGGTTGCTCTAGGAGCACTCGTCACAATATCTGGGAGACTAAGGACACCCTGTTTAGAGAGAGGTTGCGGAGACTGGCCCCTGCAGACGTGGAAGACATTTGGTAGCATTTGTGTAAGTTGAAGGATAAATTATCACCGAGTCACGAAGCCCCTATGCGTCCCCAATAGTAGTAGCCAGAAAGAAGAATGGGAAGGTACAAATGTGTGTGGACTATAGGACTCTGAAGAGGCGCACCGTCCCTGACCAGTATACAGTCCCGAGGATCGAAGGCATGCTGGCCTGTCTGAGTGGTGTGAAGTGGTTCAGTGCACTGGATTTGAGGAGTGGATATTACCAGAACCCCATGAGCGAGGCTGACAAAGACAAAACGGCATTTATATGTCCCCTGGGATTTTTCCAGTTCGAAAGGATGCCCCAGGGCGTATCAGGTGCCCCTGCCCTGCAACCTTCCAGTGGGTCATGGAGAAATTGGTGGGGGATATGAACTTGCTTGAGTTATGGTGTATCTGGATGACCTCAAAGTGATTGGATCCACCTTGGAAGGACATGAAGTGAGGCTGCTGAAGCTGCTGGGCCTCCTGACAGCTGAAGGGTTAAAACTTTCCCTGGACAAGTGCCAATTCTGCCAATGATCTGTTAGCTATGTTGGGCACATAGTCTCATGGGATGGAGTAGTTACCGATCCAGCTAAGATAGAGGTGGTGACCACTTGGCCAAGACCCCAGACTGTGAGGACTCTGCGCTCATTCCTCGGGTTCCGTGGTTACTATTGGAGGTTCATGAAGGGCTATGCAAAATTGAGTCACCCATTGAATCAGGTTCTGTGGGGTTGCCCTCCCTTGGGGAAGAAAGGGAGGATGGAGAGTATCTTAGCCCATTGGAGCCCTTTGGACCGAGGTGGGATGCAAAATGTGAAGACCCAATAGCTATATGTACTGCACACAGATGACAGCCGAGAGGGCTTGGGGGGCATCTTGTATCAGGATCAGGGCATGCGTTTGAGACCCATTGCATTTGTCAGCCAGAGTCTGTTGCCCTCCAAGAAAAACTAACCCATGCACAAGTTGGAATTTCTGGCATTGAAATGGGCAGAGATGGATAAGTTGAGTGACTGCAACAATGGGGTTAAGTTTGAGGTGAGGATGGACAACAACGCCCTAACTTATACCCTGACCTCAGCGAAACTGGATGCCACTGGCCATCAGTGGTTGGCAGTGTTGTCTGCCTATGATTTCAGCCTGAAGTACCGGCCAGGGAGCCGGAACATCGATGTGGATGCTTTGTCCCGACGGGTGCATGAGGGACTGGACAGGGATGAGGAATGGGAGAGCATTCCTGCCCCTGGGGTGAAGACCATGTGTCCATTTGCCTTCACCGTGAAGGCAGAGGGAAAGGAGGGGCAGGAGCAAATGGGGGATCACTTGGGGGCTTCTGATGACACCATCCCCCAAGTTTACTGTAACCTGACTGCTCTGAGGACAAATCAGCTGCTGGAATTGAACTCTGGGGAAGGGGCAGCTGCTCAGCGAGATGATCTGGGCATTGGTACCATTTGGGCGGCAGTCAAAAAGGAGACATGGCTCAGGCGGAGAGGACGAAATGCGCGTCAGCGCCTCCATTACTATGAGAATGGCCTCGGATGGAGTTGTGGAACCAGATCTTATACTGGGTCATGTCCCCCCCCCCCCCCCCCCCCCCCGGATCGACCTCGGGATTGCCAGCTGGTTCTGCCCGAGAATATGACTGCATTGAAGCCACCATGATGTTTCTGGACATTAGGGAGTTGAAAAGACCAACAGATTGCTCAAAGACCAGCTTTACTGGCCCCGAATGAAGTTGGAGGTCGAAGAATACTGCAAGTCGTGCATTGGATGCATGCGGCGAAAGACACTGCCTATACGGGCAGCTCCCTTGTCCCACTTTCAGAGTGCTGGGCCTCTGGACCTGGTGTGAATGGATTTCCTGTCAATGGAACCCGATGTCAGCAACATGGCAAATGTCTTAGTCATCACGGACCATTACACCAGATATCGACAGGCTTTTCCTACCAAGGACCGGAGGGCATCCAGGGTGGCCAAAGTGTTATGGGAGAAGTATTTCATTTATTATGGCCTTCCCAGGCAGATACATAGTGATCACGGATGGGATTTCGAGAGCAGACTCATCCATGAGTTACTGGGCATGCTTGGAGTTGAGAAGTCGAGGACCACGCCCTATCATCCGCAGGGTGATCCCCAGCCCGAGAGGTTTAATCAGACCTTGCTAGACATGCTCAGGACCCTGGAGATCAACAAGAAGAACAGGTGGAGTCAACATATTGGACATCTGGTTCATTGTTACAGCTCTCGTTACATGCACATGCAGTTCAACTCTGAGTGATTGTGCAGAAAGTTTGAAGTTCATAACTCATCTCCTTCTACCTTAGGCCACGAACTTATCAATCACCCCTGCTGTGGACACTTTCTGGAGGGCCAAGATCCGTATGCTCCATGACCACTGGACTAAGTGTGTAAATGTAGGAGGGGACTATGTTGAAAAACAAATGTGCTAGATTTTCTTAAATTGACTCCTTCTACCTTAGGCCACAAACTTATCAATCACTCCTTGTAGTTAATGGTTTTAACTTTCCATATACTGACTGGGGTTCCCATATTATAAAAGGACTCATGAGGCCTCTTTTGGTCAGAGTTGACCATGAGTATTGCATCCTAGCTGTCTAGATACACAAGCCCAGGCAGTACAATATGGAGAGCAAGCTCCACACACCTGATGTACCCATGGAACGGCAGAGACAGATGCATTTTGGTAGCAGAAGCATCAAAGGAGTTGCCAGTCAGTATTGAATTCAGTTTAGGACTGCCTTGAGGACTCCAGCTCTGGATTTTTCCCTCAGGGTTTACTCCTGAAGCCTTCCCCATGAGTGAGTAACACAGTGGAGGTTTGAGATCAGAGTTTTCCTTCTGTTAGATGAGCTGCCAACCATGGCAGGCAAGCCCCATCTGCTCGAAGCCATTGGTTTTAAGGTGCCAATAGCCTGTCTTTGTCCCTTCTCCTGTCAGTAGAAATGGTTCCACTTGGCTTTGTAGCTGAGCCACATGTGACGACCAGAAGCCGGACTTGGTTATCAGAGGCTATTCGAGGCACACGCCATTGGGAGCTTTTAGTAGTTAGTGGGAGCTTATCCCCATCACCACCCCGGCTATAACAACCTTAAGGAACTTAAAAGGACTAGAGTTTGTCAAATTGTTCAAAAATGTTTCCTTGATCATTACATCAAAGGCCCAATGAGAGAGTGAAAGATACCTGGTCTGCTACTAGGGAATGAGACAGGGCAGGTGACAGAAGTTTGTGTAGAGGAACACTTTGCATCTAGTGATGACAGTGCCATTTGTTTCAAAGTAAATATGTAAAAGATAGGTCTGGTCTACAAGCTGAGATTCCAAATTAGAGAAAGGCCAATTTTGATGGTATTAGAAAGGATCTGTCAAATGAGGATTGAGAAAGGCTGTTTCCTGGCAAAAGTGTACTTGGTAGGTGGGAGAACATCAAAAGTGAAATTCTGAGAGTACAAAGCTTGCATGTACCTGTCTGCAAAAAAGATAAGATAACAGGTGTAGGGAATCTTAGTTTTCAAGAGATATTAAGGCCCTGGTCAAGGGAAAAAAGGGAACTGCATAGCAGGTATAGGTGAGGTGCTTTTGGAATACAAGAAATACAAGAGAACACTTAAGAAAGAAATCAGGAGAGCCCCAAAAAGGTATGAGGTTGCCCTAGCAGACATGGTGAAGGAGAATCCTAAGGGATTCTACATATATGTAAAGAGGAAAAGGATTGTAAGGGACAAAATTGGTTCCCTGGAAGATCAGAATGGTAATTCGTCCGTGGAGCCAGAAGAGATGGGGGAGGTCTTAAATAATTTTTTGCATCTTTATTTACTCAGGAGATGGACACACAGTCTATGGAAGTGAGGCAAAGCGGCATCAACATCATGGACCCTTTAGAGATTACAGAGGAGGAAGTGTTTGCTGTCCCGAGGCAAATCAGGATGGATAAATCCCTAGGCCCTGACAAGGTGTTCCCTTGAACCCTGCAGGAGGCAAGTGCAGAAATTACTGGGGCCCTGGCAGAGATATTCAAATAATCCTTAATGACAGGCAAGGTACCAGAGGATTGAAGGATAGCCAAAGTTATTTCACTATTCAAGAAAGGCTCTGAAACTAATTCTGGATATTAAAGGCCGGTGAGCCTGACATCAGAAGTGGAAACATTATTGGAAGGTATTCTGTGTGACTAAATATAGATGTATTTGGATGGACATGTACTAAATAAGGATATTCAGCACAGCTTTGTGCATGATAGGTCATGTCTAACCAATTTTTTGAGGAAGTTACCGGGAAAGTTAATGAAGGCAAGGCAGCGCATGTTGTCTACATCGACTTTAGTAAGGTATTTGACAAGATCCCACGAGAAAGGTTGGTCAAGAGGGTTCAGTTGCTCGGCATTCAGGATGAGATAGTAAATTGGATTAGACATTGTCTTTGTGGGAGAAGCCAGAGAGTGGTGGCAGACGGTTGACTCTGAATGGAGGTCTGTGATTAGTGGAGTGCTGCAGGGATCAGGGCTGGGTCTGTTGTTGTCTGTAATTTATAGCAACTCTGGATGATAATGTGGTTAACAAGATCAACAAATTTATGAATGCCACAGAGATTTGTGGTGTAGTGGACAGTGAGGAGGGTTATCATGGCTTGCAACGGGATTTGAACCAACTGGAAAAATGGGCTGAAACATGGCAATGGAATTTAATACAGAGAAGTGCAAGCTGTTGCAGTTTGATAGCACCAACCAGGGCTGCTCTGTGATCACACAATGAACAGTAGGACACTGAGGAGTGTGGTACAACAAAGGGATCTGGGAATACAGGTCCATAATTTGTTGAAAGTGGCGTCACAAGTAGATAAGGTTGTAAAGAAAGCTTTTGGCACATTGGCCTTCATAAATCAAAGTATTGAATACAGGAGTTGGAATGTTATCTAAAAGTTATATAAAGCATTGGTGAGGCCTAATTTGGAGTATTGTGTGCATTTTTGTTCGCCTACCTACAGGAAAGTTGTAAATAAGGTTGAAAGAGTGCAGAGAAAACTTATAAGGATGTTGCTGGATTGGGAAGACATGAGTTATAAGGAAAGATTGAATAGGTTAGGTCTTCATTCCTTGTAACCAAGAAGACTGAGAAGAAATCTGATGGAGGTATACAAAATTATGATGGGTACAGATAGGGTAAATGCAAGCAGGATTTTTCCACTGAGGTTGGGTTAGGCTACAATCAGAAGTTATGATTTAAGGGTGAAAGTTGAACCCTTTAAGGGGACATGAGGGGAAACTTCTTCACTCAGAGTGTTGTGAGAGTGTGGAATGAGCTGCCAACACAAGTGGTTCATGCAAGCTCGATTTCAACATTTAAGCAGATGGATGGCAAAGATATTGAGTGTTATGTTCCCAGTGCAGGTTGATGGGAGTAGGCAGTTTAAATGGTTTGGCATGGAGTAGATAGGCTGAATAACCTGTTTCTGTGCTGTACTTTCCTGTGACTCCATGACTGTAAACTCCCATTCAATTGAATTTGATCACTTGAATGTATTCTTAATGATTAGTAAGTACAGCAGTTTTACGCATGTTAAAATAACATTGGCTTGTATGCTTTTTATTAATTCTGACATACATTTTTATTTTGTTTAAACAATAATCCATAGCTGGGTAAAAGGTCACAGTACATCATGACAAAATTGCTTGGAACTTATCCTCAGAACTTCACAATTTAGATCCTGACAAATCCATTTTCAGATTATAACCACAAGAGATTCTACAGATACCAGAAATACAGAATGGCACGTACATTGCGGCAGAATTTCCAATACTTTGATTCAAACATTCTGTAGCCTATCATTTGAAATAATCTGCTTAATTATGAATGGCCTACTCCTGCACCTATTGTCTATTGTCTATAATTACCCACTTTTCACAAATCTGGAAGAAGTGAATTTGTGCTGGTTGTCTGTATGTTATAATCCACTATTATAGTAGGGGTCTACTCACACTGTATTTATTTGTTTAGAAGGGGTTACTCATGGTAACTTTGCTGGTATGGTAGAGTCTACTCATACTGCCTTGTAAGTTAGGCATCCCTTCATACTGTCTTTATAAGTATAGTCAGGACCTGGTCACATTAGGTAAAGGAACCATTAGGAGGTAGTGACCATAATATGATATGTTTTAACCTACAATTTGAGAAGGAGAAGGGAAAATCGGATGTGTCAGTATTATAGTTGAACAAAGGGAACTATGGAGCTATGAGGGAGGAGCTGGCCGAAGTTCAATGGAATAATACCCTAGCAGGGAAGACAGTGGAACAACAATGGCAGGTACTTCTGAGAATAATGCAGAAGGTGCAAGATCGGTTCATTCTAAAGAGGAATAAAGATCCTAAGGGGAGTAAGGGACGGCCGTGGCTGATGAGGGAAGTAAAGGGCAGTATAAAAATAAAAGAGAAGAAGCATAACATAGCAAAGATGAGCGGGAAACCTGAGGACTGGGAAGCTTTTAAAGAGCAACAGAAGATAACAAAAAAGGCAATACGCCAAGAAAAAATGAGGTACAAATGTAAACTAGCTAAGAATATAAAGGAGGATAGTAAAAGCTTCTTTAGGTATGTGAATAGCAAAAAAATAGTTAAGACCAAAATTGGGCCATTGAAGACAGAAACGGGTGAATTTATTATGGGGAACAAGGAAATGGCAGATGAGTTGAACAGGTACTTTGGATCTGTCTTCACTAGGGAAGACACAAAAAATCTCCCAGATGAAATAGTGGCCAAAGGAACTAGGGTAAAGGATGAACTGAAGGAAATTTATATTAGGGAAGAAACGGTGTTGGATAGACTGTTGAGTCTGAAGGCTGATAAGTCCCCAGGACCTGATGGTCTGCATCCCAGGGTACTTAAAGAGGTGGCTCTAGAAATCGTGGACGCATTGGTAATCATTTTCCAATGTTCTATAGCTTCAGGAACAGTTCCTGCTGATTGGAGGGTGGCTAATGTCGTCCCACTTTTCAAGAAAGTAGGGAGAGAGAAAACAGGGAATTATAGACCGGTTAGCCTAACGTCAGTGGTGGGAAAGATGCTGGAGTCAATTATAAAAGAGAAAATTACGATACATTTGGATAGCAGTAGAAGGATCAGTCCAAGACAGCATGGATTTATAAAGGGAAAATCATGCTTGACTAATCTTCTGGAGTTTTTTGAGGATGTAACTATGAAAATGGACAAGGGAGAGCCAGTGGATGTAGTGTACCTGGACTTCCAGAAAGCTTTTGATAAGGTCCCACATAGGAGATTAGTGGGCAAAATTAGGGCACATGGTATTGGGGGCAGAGTACTGACATGGATTGAAAATTGGCTGGCTGACAGGAAACAAAGAGTAGCGATTAACGGGTCCCTTTCGGAATGGCAGGCTGTGACCAGTGGGGTACCGCAAGGTTCGGTGCTGGGACCGCAGCTGTTTACAATATACATTAATGATTTAGATGAAGGGATTAAAAGTAACATTAGCAAATTTGCCGATGACACAAAGCTGGGTGGCAGTGTGAAATGTCAGGAGGATGTTATGAGAATGCAGGGTGACTTGGACAGGTTGGGTGAGTGGGCAAATGTATGGCAGATGCAGTTTAATGTGGATAAATGTGAGGTTATCCACTTTGGAGGCAAGAACAGAAAGGCAGATTACTATCTAAATGGAGTCAAGTTAGGAAAAGGGGAAGTACAATGAGATCTAGGTGTTTTTGTACATCAGTCAATGAAAGCAAGCATGCAGGTACAGCAGGCAGTGAAGAAAGCTAATGGCATGCTGGTCTTTATAACAAGAGGAATTGAGTATAGGAGCTCTTTTGGAAGAGGACAGCGAGGCTTTGAGAAGAAGTGCGGCGGTGGCCATTTTCAAATTGCTTCTCAGATCGGAGTTCTGAGAGGCGGGACTGCGCAGGCGCGTGAAGGAGGGAAGATATAAAAAGAAGCAGCCTTAAGCAGCGGGCAGCTTCGTTTGCAAGCAGCGGAGTGAGCCGGGAGCAGAGTGTAGGGCTTGGGCTCAGAGGGCTTAGGCGGAAGAGGGCACAGTAGGCTTATCTTTTAGTTCTCCTTGTTATTTTCAGTTATTCGGGAAGTATGAGCGTGAGGGCAGCTTGTTGTTCTCGGTGTCGGATGTGGGAGGTCCTGGAGTCTCCGAGCCTCCCGGACGTCCACATCTGCGCCAGGTGCGCCAAACTGCAGCTCCTGAGGAACCGAGTTAGGGAACTGGAGCTGCAGCTCGATGACCTTCGCCTGGTCAGGGAGAGTGAGGAGGTGATAGAGAGGAGTTACAGGCAGGTGGTCACTCCAGGGCCACGGGAGGCAGATAGGTGGGTCACGGTCAGGAAGGGGAAGGGGCAGGTACTAGAGAGTACCCCAGTGGCTGTACCCCTTGACAATAAGTACTCATGTTTGAGTACTGTTGGGGGGGACAGCCTACCTGGAGGAAGTGACAGTGGCCGGGCCTCCGGCACAGAGGACGGCCCTGTAGCTCAGAAGGGTAGGGATAGAAGAAAGAGGACCATAGTAATAGGGGACTCAATAGTCAGGGGTTCAGACAGGCGGTTCTGTGGAGGTGATCGGGAGTCCCGGATGGTAGTTTGCCTCCCTGGTGCCAGGGTCCGGGACGTCTCTGATCGCGTCCAAGATATCCTGAAGTGGGAGGGTGAGGAGCCAGAGGTTGTGGTACATGTAGGTACCAATGACATAGGTAGGAAAGGGGAAGAGGTCCTGAAACGAGAGTATAGGGAGTTAGGAAGGCAGTTAAGAAGAAGGACCGCAAAGGTAGTAATCTCGGGATTACTGCCTGTGCCACGCGACAGTGAGAGTAGGAATGGAATTAGGTGGAGGATGAATGCGTGGCTGAGGGATTGGAGCAGGGGGCAGGGATTCAAGTTTCTGGATCATTGGGACCTCTTCTGGGGCAGGCGTGACCTGTTCAAGAAGGACGGGTTACACTTGAATCCTGGGGGGACCAATATCCTAGCGGGGAGGTTTGCTAGGGCTACAGGGCAGACTTTAAACTAGTAAGATGGGGGGGGGGGGGCGGAAATCAATTTGAGGAAACTATGGGAGAGGAGGTTAGTTCACCAGTAGAGCAAGTAAGTAGACAGTGTGTGAGGGAGGAAAGGCAGGTGATGGAGAAGGGATGCGCTCAGCCCGAATATGTAGGGGAGAAGAAAGAAAAGGATAATAAATTTGAATGCATTGCTAGGGATGAAAAGAGAGGAGGAGGTGGAGAGTATCTTAAATGTATCTATTTTAATGCTAGAAGCATTGTAAGAAAGGTGGATGAGCTTAAAGCGTGGATTGATACCTGGAATTATGATGTTGTAGCTATTAGTGAAACATGGTTGCAGGAAGGGTGTGATTGGCAACTAAATATTCCTGGATTTAGTTGCTTCAGGTGTGATAGAGTAGGAGGGGCCAGAGGAGGAGGTGTTGCATTGCTTGTCCGAGAAAATCTTATGGCGGTGCTTTGGAAGGATAGATTAGAGAGCTCCTCTAGGGAGACTATTTGGGTGGAATTGAGGAATGGGAAAGGTGTAGTAACACTGATAGGAGTGTATTATAGGCCACCTAATGGGGAGCGTGAGTTGGAAGAGCAAATGTGTAAGGAGATAGCAGATATTTGTAGTAAACACAAGGTGGTGATTGTGGGAGATTTTAATTTTCCACACATAGATTGGGAAGCTCATTCTGTAAAAGGGCTGGATGGTTTAGAGTTTGTGAAATGTGTGCAGGATAGTTTTTTGCAACAATACATAGAAGTACCGACTAGAGATGGGGCAGTGTTGGATCTCCTGTTAGGGAATGCGATAGGTCAGCTGACAGATGTATGTGTTGGGGAGCACTTCGGGTCCAGTGATCACAATAGCATTAGCTTCAATATAATTATGGAGAAGGACAGGACTGGACCTAGAGTTGAGATTTTTGATTGGAGAAAGGCTAACTTTGAGGAGATGCGCAGGGATTTAGAGAGAGTGGATTGGGTCAAGTTGTTTTATGGGAAGGATGTAATAGAGAAATGGAGGTCATTTAAGGGTGAAATTATGAGGGTACAGAATCTTTATGTTCCTAATAGGTTGAAAGGAAAGGTTAAAGGTTTGAAAGCGCCATGGTTTTCAAGGGATATTAGAAACTTGGTTCGGAAAAAGAGGGATGTCTACAATAGATATAGGCAGAATGGAGTAAAGGAATTGCTCGAGGAATATAAAGAATGTAAAAGGAAACTTAAGAAAGAGATTAGAAAAGCTAAAAGAAGTTACGAGTTTGGTTTGGCAAATAAGGTGGAAGTAAATCCGAAAGGCTTCTACAGTTATATTAAAAGCAAGAGGATAGTGAGGGATAAAATTGATCCCTTAGAGAATCAGGGTGGTCAGCTATGTGTGGAGCCGAGGGAGATGGGAGAGATTTTGAACGATTTCTTCTCTTCGGTATTCACTAAGGAGAAGGATATTGAATGGTGTAAGGTGTGGGAAACAAGTAAGGAAGTTATGAAACCTATGACAATTAAAGAGGTGGAAGTACTGGCGCTTTTAAGAAATTTAAAAGTGGATAAATCTCCGGGTCCTGACAGGATATTCCCCAGGACCTTGAGGGAAGTTTGTGTAGAGATAGCAGGAGCTCTGACGGAGATCTTTCAGATGTCATTAGAAACGGGGATTGTGCCGGAGGATTGGCGTATTGCTCATGTGGTTCCATTGTTTAAAAAGGGTTCTAGAAGTAATCCTGGCAATTATAGACCTGTCAGTTTGACATCAGTGGTGGGTAAATTAATGGAAAGTATTCTTAGAGATAGTATTTATAATTATCTAGATAGACGGGATCTGATTAGGAGTAGCCAGCATGGATTTGTGCGTGGAAGGTCATGTTTGACAAACCTTATTGAATTTTTTGAAGTAGTTACGAGGCATGTTGATGAGGGTAAGGCAGTGGATGTAGTCTATATGGACTTCAGCAAGGCCTTTGACAAAGTTCCACATGGAAGGTTAGTTAAGAAGGTTCAGTCATTAGGTATTAATGCTGGAGTAATAAAATGGATTCAACAGTGGCTAGATGGGAGATGCCAGAGAGTAGTGGTGGATAATTGTTTATCGGGATGGAGGCCGGTGACTAGCCGGGTGCCTCAGGGATCTGTTTTGGGCCCAATGTTGTTTGTAATATACATAAATGATCTGGATGATGGGGTGGTAAATTGAATTAGTAAGTATGCTGATGATACTAAGGTAGGAGGTGTTGTGGATAATGAGGTGGGTTTTCAAAGCTTGCAGGGAGATATATGCTGGTTAGAAGAATGGGCTGAACGTTGGCAGATGGAGTTTAATGCTGAGAAGTGTGAGGTTCTACATTTTGGCAGGAATAATCCAAATAGAACATACAGGGTAAATGGTAGGGCATTGAGGAATGCAGTGGAACAGAGAGATCTAGGAATAACAGTGCATAGTTCCCTGAAGGTGGAGTCTCATGTAGATAGGGTGGTGAAGAAGGCTTTTGGAACGCTGGCCTTTATAAATCAGAGCATTGAGTACAGAAGTTGGGATGTAATGTTAAAATTGTACAAGGCATTGGTAAGGCCAAATTTGGAATATTGTGTACAGTTCTGGTCACCGAATTATAGGAAAGATATCAATAAATTAGAGAGAGTGCAGAGACGATTTACTAGGATGTTACCTGGGTTTCAGCACTTAAGTTACAGAGAAAGGTTGAACAAGTTAGGTCTCTATTCATTGGAGCGTAGAAGGTTGAGGGGGGATTTGATCGAGGTATTTAAAATGTTGAGAGGGATAGATAGAGTTGACGTGAATAGGCTGTTTCCATTGAGAGTAGGGGAGATTCAAATGAGAGGACATGATTTGAGAGTTAGGGGGCAAAAGTTTAAGGGAAACACAAGGGGGTATTTCTTTACTCAGAGAGTGATAGCTGTGTGGAATGAGCTTCCTGTAGAAGTAGTAGAGGCCAGTTCAGTTGTGTCATTTAAGGTAAAATTGGATAGGTATATGGACAGGAAAGGAGTGGAGGGTTATGGGCTGAGTGCGGGTTGTTGGGACTAGGTGAGATTAAGAGTTCGGCACGGACTAGGAGGGCCGGAATGGCCTGTTTCCGTGCTGTGATTGTTATATGGTTATATGGTTAAAGAGGTCCTTCTGGTGGATTGGATAGTGGACTATTTGACAGATAGACCTCAGTATGTGCGGTTGGGAGACTGTAGGTCTGACACAGTGGTCAGCAGCACAGGAGCGCCACAGGGAACCGTACTCTCTCCGGTCCTGTTCACCCTGTACACATCTGACTTCCAATATAACTCGGAGTCCTGCCATGTGCAGAAGTTCGCTGATGACACGGCCATAGTGGGGTGTGTCAGGAATGGACAGGAGGAGGAGTATAGGAAACTGATACAGGACTTTGTGATATGGTGCAACTCAAACTACCTGCGTCTCAATGTCACCAAGACCAAGGAGATGGTGGTGGACTTTAGGAGATCTAGGCCTCATATGGAGCCAGTGATCATTAATGGAGAATGTGTGGAGCAGGTTAAGACCTACAAGTATCTGGGAGTACAGTTGGACGAGAAGCTAGACTGGACTGCCAACACAGATGCCTTGTGCAGGAAGGCACAGAGTCGACTGTACTTCCTTAGAAGGTTGGCGTCATTCAATGTCTGCAGTGAGATGCTGAAGATGTTCTATAGGTCAGTTGTTGAGAGCGCCCTCTTCTTTGTGGTGGCGTGTTGGGGAGGAAGCATTAAGAAGAAGGACGCCTCACGTCTTAATAAGCTGATAAGGAAGGCGGGCTCTGTCGTGGGCAAAGTACTGGAGAGTTTAACATCGGTAGCTGAGCGAAGGGCGCTGAGTAGGCTACGGTCAATTATGGAAAACCCTGAACATCCTCTACATAGCACCATCCAGAGACAGAGAAGCAGTTTCAGCGACAGGTTACTGTCGATGCAATGCTCCTCAGACAGGATGAAGAGGTCAATACTCCCCAATGCCATTAGGCTTTACAATTCAACTGCCAGGACTTAAGAACTTTTTTTTTAAAGCTATTATTAATGCTTTTTGAGTTAGTGATTTAGATGCATATCATATTATTACTGAGTTAAGTATTGTATGTAATGAGTTTTTGCTACAACAAGTGTATGGGACATTGGAAAAAATGTTGAATTTCCCCATGGGGATGAATAAAGTATCTATCTATCTATCTATCTATCTATCTGCAGCTGTACAGGGCCCTGGTGAGACCCCACCTGGAGTATTGTGTGCAGTTTTGGTCTCCAAATTTGAGGAAGGACATTCTTGCTATTGAGGGAGTGCAGCGTAGGTTCACAAGGTTAATTCCTGGAATGACAGGAAGGTCATATGTTGAAAGATTGGAGCGACTGGGCTTGTATACACTGGAATTTAGAAGGATGAGAGGGGATCTGATTGAAACATATAAGATAATTAAGGGATTGGACACGCTGAAGACAGGAAGCATGTTCCCACTGATGGGTGAGTCCAGAACTAGAGGCCACAGTTTAAGAATAAGGGGTAGACCATTTAGAACAGAGATGCAGAAAAACTTTTTCATCCAGAGAGTGGTGGATATGTGGAATGCTCTGCCCCAGAAGGCAGTGGAGGCCAAGTCTCTGGATGCATTCAAGAGAGAGTTAGATAGAGCTCTTATAGAAAGCGGGGTCAAGGGATATGGGGAGAGGGCAGGAACGGGGTACTGATTGTGTATGATCAGCCATGATCACAGTGAATGGTGGTGCTGGCTAGAAGGGCCGAATAGCCTACTCCTGCACCTACTGTCTATTGTCTATTGTCTACTTTCCCAGTGAAGGACTCTTAATAGCACCTTATATGTATGACTTAGCTGCATTTTTTGCTGTAGTTTATTTTAACTCAGTAGATTAATCTTAGTAATCTTTGTCTGCCTTAGTACAGATATTTTGCCATGTTTTAATACATTATATAGCAACCTTTCCTTCTCAACGAAATGTTGGGGTGATGACAGTTTCTTAACCATAGTGAACTACTAAAGTTGATACGCAGAATTTACACACAATGGCTGCTTCTCTGAGTTCCCGGGAAGGAATGTAAAGGAATCTATTATGGTTATATACAACATCAATTCTAGAGTGTGAAGGAATCTGTTATGGTTGTGTACAAGAAGAGGAAGTCAGGGAAATTATATTTGAACCTGTGTAATATGCTGACATTATGTTCAATAAGAAAGATATGAAGACAGCAGTGAGAAAGCAGAAAAGTTTCAGTGTAGTGGCTCAAGGAGTGAACAATTTCAGCTGTAAGTTTAGCTTAGAGAAGCTGAATTTGCTCATGATCAAATAATTTCAGAAGCATAGCTGGTAGTTCAAATACCAGAGACAGAGTGTAACTATAGTGTGGACTTCACTGCCTGTGAGGGTTTGTGGAAAAAGAATCAACTGATGCTTGCAAAAGGGAATCGTGTAGACACTTGAGAGGGAAATATTACTGGCCTTTGCAGACAGAGCAGGGAAGTGACTTTGAATAGTTTATTGTACTATGAATAAGCAGAAACTTGACAGGCCAAATAGTGTATTTCTATGGGATAACAATTCTGTCATTTGGTGATACCTGTACTGCATCTACTTGTGAGAGCCCTTTTCACGGACTTTGCTTTTATCCTGCTAATGTCAATAATCTCTCAGTAAAATTGATAGTGATGGGAAAATGTATTTCTGATGATCAGCAGAAGCTTTGTCAGGTGGAACACTAAACTGAAATGTTTTCTGTAGCCTGCACTTTATTTCTTCTTCTTGAACCTATAATTTTTTAACAGAGAACATGTGCCCGTACAGTATATTTCAGCTTTTTTGTTTGCACTTGTAGGTTTCAGTTACTTTATCATTGCCTTCACTTCAAATTACATCCCACATATCAAGTCTAGGAGAGTGGTCACCACAGCATTTCAAATTATAAACCATGAATGACTTGGACCATACGAGTCACGTTTGGCAATATAACTAGAAGGGTTTTTTCATAATGCTTTTGTGAGCATAACAGTTCCGGCTCATGCTAGCTATAAAAACAATTCAGGAACTTGAAGCCGATCATATAATATGGCTTTAAAGAACATTCCAATTTGTAGCTTATACTAGGATAAGGGACAGATTTCTGATTAAAGCTTAGCCAAGTAACCAAGTAATTTATTCAGCTCCCTATCTTCTAATTCAAAATCAAGAACAAATGGCCAATCAGCATATATGCAACTACTGAGCAGTGATGCTGAGCTCATTCTTAGAGTATTATATTTGTTTACTGCATACTAATGCTTCCTTTATCAGTCAATGGTATTGCCAGAAACAGACCACATAATTTCTGGTTCTCTATTATTCATTAATGTTGGGATATGCTGAGTGTTTTGCCAATCTCATTTATGATATGATTCAACATCCATTCTGGAGTGTGAATGAATTAAGCTAAGCTTTTATGGGTCTGGCTTTTCAGAATTGGTATTGGAATCAGGTCTATTATCACTGACATACAGTAAGGTGTGAAATTTCTTTTTATGTGGCAGCAGTACAGTGCTTGATATAAAAATTATTATCAGTTACAAAAAAAAGTGCAAAAGAGGAAAAATACATATTACGGATCATGGTCTTTCCTCGGAATAGACAATATTGTTAGCTTCATGTCACCATTAAATATGTCAGCAAGCTTTCTCACCTGACCCTTTGTAACAAGTGTTTACTTGTTCCTGGGCAGTGTGTATGTGTGGAAGTGTTGGAGAGCGGAGAGTAGCAAAGGGCTTATTGCTGGACTTGTGTTCAGTTCTTGGAGCTGATACCATGATATACTCAACAGTGAAGAGTGCACATTATACTCAGCTACCACAGACAAGCGGGGAAATGGACATATGTTTGCCAAATGATGCCTGACAGAACTCTGTCAGGTTGAATGGTGTGTTAGTTCAAGTTACCAACATTAATGTTGTGTTATACACCTGAGCAAATATTTCATGGGATAAACAGAATTCAGAGCAGTGGTAAAATAAGAAATCCTGGGAGTATATTGCCTCACAATCATGGTTCATGATAAATACAGTAAGACAGAAGGAAATAGGTTTCAGGTTGTATTCACATGATACCTAAAAATAAAATATAATTCCAATTTGAAATTGTATAAGAACTTGGTTAGAGCTCAGTTCAAATATTTCCAGCTTTTCTTTCTTTAAGTAATTTAAGTAAAGCAACCTTTCACTCAATGTCAGCAAGATCAAGGAGCTGATTATTGAGTTGAGGAGGAGGAAACCAGAAGTCTGTGAGCTAGTGCTCCCTGGGGGAGAAGGTCAGCAGCTTGAAATTCCTCAGTGTTATCATTTCAGAGGACCTGTCCTGGGTCCAGCATGTCAGTGCAATTATGAAGAAAACACAGCAGCACCTCTACTTCCTTAGAAGTTTGCAAAGATTTGGCATGGCATCTAAAATTCTGACAGCTTCTCGGGATATGTGGTGAAGAGTATATTGACTGGTTGCATCACAGACTGGTATGGAAACACCAATGCCCTTGAACAGAAAATCCTACACAAAGTTGTGGATACAGCCCTGTCCATCATGGGTAAAACCCTCCCCACCATTGAACACAGCTGCACAGAGCATTGTCAATCAACAGGGATTCCTACCACCCAGGTCATGCTCTTTTCTCACTGTTGCCATCACACAAAAGGTATAACTTTTTGCCAGAAGACTCACAGCAGCAAGTTCAGGAACAGTTATTAACCATTAACCATCAGGCTCTTGAACCAGTGGGGATAACTTCACTCAACTTCACTTGCCCCACAATCTATGGACCCCCTTTTAACAACTTTTCATCTCATGTTCTCAATGTTTATTGTTTGTTTATTATTATTTATTTTTTTCTTTTCTATTTGCAGAGTTTGTTGTCTTTTGCGCATTGGCTGTTTGTTCACCCTATTGGGCGTGGTCTTTCATTGGTTCTATCACAGTTCTTGGATTATTGAGTCTGCCTGCAAGAAAACGAATCGCGAGGTTGTATATGCTGACGCACATGTATTTGATAATAAATTTACTTTGAACTTTGAATTTTGAGTATGCTGAGCCTTTAAAAAGACCAGGGAATAGATCCCCTCAACTAATTCCCAGTTAACACCACCATTGTCATGCAAATAGGTTTGGATTTGAAACTATGAAAACACACTAATTCATCAGATTAAACCTACTTAGATTTGAGGCTGATTTATGAAATAATTGGGCATTTAGGATTTAGAGCAAACTGTGTGCCACAACTACAATTCATGTAAGGTGAGACTAGTGTCAGACTTAAATGATTGCTCCTTTCTCGAAGAATATTGGCCTGTGGAACAGGTCACTAGTTTATGTGGGGAGAACTGATCTACTACATTTGTTTTCAGCCGGAACAGAGATCATTACATCTAGGAATAGGTGCTCTAAATGTAGTGTCAGTGTGAGTTTGGATTGGTTCTGATCACCATGTTAGGTAAGACCGTCAAAGGGATTTCCATTTCAATTCCACAATTGTCTCATTTTTCCTACATTTTTCACTGATACCCAAGGATAACAAGGCTCTTTGTCTCATTTTGCTGCATAATACATCTCAGTACTATGGTCTGAATGGTTTTGGTGTATGCTTATATTGCTGAAAGCAGAGACTGGGAATGAACAAGGAAGAAGAAAGATTGAGGAGCACTAAATCCAGAATGGCAGACTGAATAAGATAAAAAAGTGGAGAACTATATGATACCTAGCAAAAGAGACAGAGGTCTCATGAACATTGTTGAAGAAAGAAATATGAATGGGCATCAGGTCTTTGTTTGAAAACAATGGCTAAGAACATGACTAGATGAGAATATTCTAAAATTTACTGTAATTTTAACTTAGCTATATGAGGAGGTGCCATGAAAAATCATGGAAGGGTGCAGATTACCATGCAAAGCCCATTAAAAGGGCCTCAAGCTAAAATGATGACTCAGAAAGCAAAGGTAACAAGTGCAAATTGAACCCAGCATTCATGAAGCTCCAGTGAAGAGTTGCCAGTCAGTTATTAATAAAGGTTAAGAAGAAACCAGGCAAACTGAGTTCAGTTTGTAAACTGGCAGAGATACAGAACTCATAGAAAAAGAGACAGGAGCCACTACAAAATAAACTATTCCTGGGATGAGACTCCGAAGGAAACCTGTAGAAAAGGGGCTCAAAAGTTACAAAAACTATGTGATAGGCAAGGCGTTTAGCTCGGGTTCAGTAACTGGGCTGCCAATTCCTTGCAACTACACTATGTAGGGCAGATAATGATTTATTTTTAAAATTACTGTATACATTTAAATTTGACAGCAACAATTCATTATTTGAAGTTAATAGCAGGTTAATTAATTCAAAGTAGAATCGAAAAGTTTATTCAAATGAAGAACATGATTGAAGGGAAGTAATTAACTTCAAAATTAACTTTATCAATGTGCCGCTGAGGAGGTTATGGTGTGGCTGATGTAAGTTATTGGAGGATATGCATGTGTCAAATAACTAATGAATGATTACATTATTGATAGTATGGTTTTAAAGGAAAAATGTAATGCAGAAGATTAAATTAGATCTATTAAAAAAGAGAAAACTCTAAGGACTTAATTTAATAAGGAAATTTAGGAATCTTATAAATATTATTGACAGAACCATTTGTCTGTTTTATTTAGTTGATCAGACTGAAGTAGTTCCTATGGGAGGAAGTCACTGACTAATTGGCAGGAGAAAATTCCTTTTGTTGTTAATTTCAGTGAAGAATCTATTTATCTGGGACTCACTTTGTTCAACCCAGAAGGAATAGTAATTAATTTAAACAACAGCTATTTGAAACATATAGCACCTACAACATGAAAGGTGCTTCATAGGAATGTTACCAACCACAATTAGAGACTGAGACAAATATGAAAATCTTAGGGCAGATGATTCACAAACTGACAACGTGATACATGTAAGGAGAATTTTAAGAGAAAAATGCAAACTAGAGAGGTGGAACTGTTTAGCAAAAGAATTCTAATGACAGGTGGGTAACCGACTTGTCTGGAATTGCAGCTGAGTTTCATGAAGAGTTGGTAAAGAACCAAGGTTTCTCAGGTAGAGTGTTGAGCTCCCAATTTTCAGAAGATAGTGAAATGAGAACAGTCTTTTTTTTTGTTACACTGAGAATGATATCAAAACTAGTAAGGCTATAGAACTTGGGACACATAAAAAGTCAGGTAATGAAGCTGATCCATTTGTTGTCCTGAATAAACAACCTAAGAAATAAGAATTCAGGTTTGTAACTGAAAACATAATGATGACTTTGACAAAGAGTAATATGGCTTGTCTGTCACCTCATAGGTCCTCAGAGCTTCAGTCTTCTTCCCACACTACCTTCCCTGAACACCCAACCCTCCTCTCTCCTCTGACTCCACCAACTCTCTTCACATCTCTGATCCCAGCTCTAATCCCTGCCATGCTTTCACCATTCCTTCCAAACTTCCTCTCTCTGAGGTGAAACGTTCTATCCTCAGCAAGGGGAGCCTTTGTTCCCCTTGCCTACAATTCAGTGAGTTTAGCACCTACCAAGTTCACTTTTTTGGTAAGGATTTCCCAGCTCGCAATGATGACCCCATCTCCTCTTCTTGGACATTGTGCAGTGGTTTTCTGCCCTCTCTGGGTCATGTTCTCTTTGATTGCCACTGAGACATCAACCAGCTTGACTTCGGAACTCCTCTTCGCTCTTTGAACCTTACTCCTTCTTAACTCTCCCTGCACCAATCCCAAAATCACCTTTAAGCCTGCACACAAAGGGACTGCTGTTGTTGTGTTGCAGACTGGCCTCTATCTTGCTTAGGCCAGACAGCAACTCTCAGACACCTCCTCTTAACACTTGGAAAGGATTCCACTCTGAACCATCAGGCCACTGTCTGCTGCACCATCACTAACCTCATCAAACCTGGAGATCTCCCATCCACTGCCACCAAACTCATTGTTCCCTTATCCCACTCTGCTTTTTCTATCTTCAACCCAAGATCCACAAACTTGACTGTCCAGGGAGGCCCCTTGTCTGCCTGCTCCTGCCCCACTGAACTTCCTGTCCGTACACCTCGACTCCGTTTTATCCCCCTTGGTTCAGTTCCTTTCCACCTGCATCTGCAATATTTCACATGCTTTCAATGTGCTCAACAACCTTCAATTCCTTAGCCCCAATCACATCACTTTCACCATGGACATCCAGTTCTTTTGCACTTCTACCTCCCATCATGAAGGCCTTAAAACTCTCTGCTTTTTTTTTGACAAAAGACCCAACCAGTTCCCCTCCACCACCATCCTCCTCCATCTGGCAGAACTAGTCCTCATCCCAGAATAATTCCTCTTTTGGCTCCTTCCACTTTCTTCAAACTCAGGCTGTAGCCATGAGGGCACATATGGGCCTCAGCTATGCCCGCCTTTTCATTGGCTACATGGAAAAGTCCATGTTGCAAAACTCCCTAGTAATGTTGCACAACTTTTTCTGCACTACATTGAGGACTGCATTGGTGCTGCTTCACACACCCATGCTGAGCTTGTCAAATTCATCAACTTTGCCTCCAACTTCCAATCTCCCCTTAACTTCACTTGGTCCATTTCTGACTCCTCTCTCCCCTTTCTTGATCTCTCTATCTCCCTCTCTGGAGACAAGCTGTCTACCAATATATTTTATAAACCTACCAAGCTGTCTACCAATATATTTTATAAACCTACCAAGCTGTCTACCAATATATTTTATAAACCTACCAAGCTGTCTACCAATATATTTTATAAACCTACCAAGCTGTCTACCAATATATTTTATAAACCTACCAAGCTGTCTACCAATATATTTTATAAACCTACCAAGCTGTCTACCAATATATTTTATAAACCTACCAAGCTGTCTACCAATATATTTTATAAACCTACCAAGCTGTCTACCAATATATTTTATAAACCTACCAAGCTGTCTACCAATATATTTTATAAAACTACCAAGCTGTCTACCAATATATTTTATAAACCTACCAAGCTGTCTACCAATATATTTTATAAAACTACCAAGCTGTCTACCAATATATTTTATAAAACTACCAAGCTGTCTACCAATATATTTTATAAACCTACCAAGCTGTCTACCAATATATTTTATAAACCTACCAACTATAAACCAACTGTCTTGACTAAAAACACAAAATGCTGGCAGAACTCAGCAGGCCAGACAGCATCTATGGGAGGAGGTAGTGACGACATTTCAGGCCAAAACCCTTCATCAGGAGTCTATCTTGACTACATTTCTTCTAACCCTATCTCCTGTAACAATGTCATTTCCTTTCCTGAGTTTCTTCATCTCCACCCCATCTGCTTCCAGGATGAGGTTTTCCTTTCGGGGACATCAGAGATGTCCTCCTTCTTCAAAGAATGGGATTTCCCTTCCTCCACCATTGATGCTGCCCTCACCCATATTTCTTCCATTTCCCAGACATTCACGCTCATGCCATCTTCCTGCCATATGGATAAAGTCCCTCTTGTCCTCAACTACCAGCCAATGAGCCTCGGCAACTAACTCATCATTCTTTACCACTCTGCTATCTTCAATGAGACCGTACAACCAAACTCATCTTTTTCTTCCCCCACTCTCCTCTTTCTGCAGAGATTGCTCCTTCCATGATTCCCTTGATCCTCCCCACTAATCTCCCTCCTTCACCTGCTCAGTCGTTTCCTCTGTCACCTCCATTCATGGCCCTAAACTGTCAATCTAGGTGAGACAACACTTCACCTGTGCATCTGTTGAGCTTGACTCCTGAAGTGGCATCCTCAGCATTGGTGACATAATGAAAACTGGTGCTTTGTCGAACACCTCTGATCCTTCAGCAAAGAGCAGAACTTTGCTCCCAGTGGCCAATCATTTTAATTCCTCTCTCCATTCCCATTCTGACATCGCAGTCCATGGCCTCCTCTTCTGCCATCATGAGGCTACTCTTATGTTGGAGGAGCAACACCTCATACTCAGTCTAGGTAGCCTCCAACTCAATGGCTTGAACATTGATTTCTCTAAACATAGAGACATAGAAAACCTACAGAACAATACAGGCCCTTCAGGCTCTGCTGTGCCGAACATGTACTTACTTTAGAAATTACCTAGGGTCATAGCCCTCTATTTTTCTGAGCTCCATGTACTTATCCAGGAGACTCTTAAAAAAATGGTGCCTCCACCACCATCACCGGCAGCCCATTCCATGCACTCACCACTCTCTGTGTAAAAAAACTTACCCCTGAAATCTCCTCTGTACCTACTTCCAAGCACCTTAAAACTGTGCCCTCTCGTGTTAGCCATTTCAGCCCTGGGAAAAAGCCTCTGACTATCCACACGATCAATGCCTCTCATCATTTTATACACTTCTATCATTCTAATTCTCCCTCACTCCAAGGAGAAAAGGCCAAGCTCACTCAACCTATTCTCATAAGGCATGCTCCCCAATCCAGGAAACATCCTTGTAAATCTCCTCTGCACCCTTTCTATGGTTTCCACATCCTTCCTGTAGTGAGGCGACCAGAACTGAGCACAGTACACAAGTGGGGTCTGACCAGAGTCCTATATAGCTGCAACATTACCTCTTGGGTCCTAAACTCAATCCTATGGTTGATGAAGGCCAATACACCGTATGCCTTCTTAACCACAGAGTCAACCTGCGCAGCTGCTTTGAGTGTCCAATGGACACGGACCCCAAGATCCCTCTGATCCTCCACACTGCTAAGAATCTTACCATTAATAGTATATTCTGCCATTATATTTGACCTACCAAAATGAACAACCTCACCTTATCTGGTTGAACTCAATCTGCCACTTCTCAGCCCAGTTTTGCATTCTATCGATGTCCCGCTATAACCTCTGGCAGCCCTCCACACTATCCAGAACACCTCCAACCTTTATGTCATCAACAAATTTACTAACCCATCCCTCCACTTCCTCATCCAAACTTCCAGTATTTTTCCCTCCCCCTTCCCTCTTTTTCAATTCCCTACTCTCCCACTCTGGCCTCTTACCTCTTCTCCTCACCTGACTATCACCTCCTCCTGCTGCCATTCCTACTTCTTTTTCCCATGCTTCACCTTTCTCTCCTATCAGATTCCCTTTTCTTCAGCCCTTTACCTTTTCCACCTATCACCTCACAGCTTCTCACTTCATTTCCCCCCCACCCCCTGGCCCCACCTACTTTCTTTCACCAATCATCTTCCACCTACTTATTCTGGCATCTTCCGCCTTTGATTACAGTTCAAATGAAAGGTCTCAGCCCAAAATGGCGATCGTTTATTTATCTCCATAGTTGCTGCCTGACCTGCTGTGTTCCTTCAGCATTTTGTGTGTATTGCTCTGGATTTCCAGCATCTGCAGAATCCCTTGTGTTTGGATGTATAAGTAATGGATTTACATTGTAAAATTAAGCACATGTTTTCACCAGTAATACGGATCTCAAGTGAAAAAAGTATATTGTATAATATTGAAGATTCTTGGAGGCTACAAATAGTAGTGATATGCATGCCATTTCCACTTGTCCAGGTGCAGGTCAGTGGGACTAGGCAGAAAAATGGTTCGGCACAGCCAAGAAGGGCCAAAAGGCCTGTTTCTGTGCTGTAATGTTCTATAGTTCTATGGTATGGTTGTATTGTCTCACCGCCGTACTGGTGTGGCTCAGAAAGATGATAAACGTCATTCCCATCAGAACAAGCGGGACATGCTTAAGTATCCACCTATGAGTTCTGACAAGATTTTAAGGCTTTAGTTTAATTCTCAAGTTCCATTGAGTAATAGGTACACATTGAATATTCCATTACTGATATCAGGCACAGAGAGGCCTTTACAGTGGGCTTGTAAGATTCATTTGCACTGCTCTTAAACCAGGCTACTCATCAACTGTTTTACAGTTGGTTTTACTTGCACAGGAGTGGATGAATGAAACTTTATGTCATCTGTGAGAATGTCCAAACCTCCTCTGCAATGGCATAATCATTCTCCCACTTCCCATTCAACCCCATGACTAGCTTATACTGTAAGTCGTTGAATATTGGCCACTTCCACACTTCTGCCAGCTTCTTCGCCCTCCCTCTACACCACTTTGGCAGAAAGAATGTAAGCATTCATTCAATGCCTGAGCTTTCTGACATTTCAGAAATAAATACTCTACAGGGTGAAAGGAACTTAAATTTCTTTGCAGTACACTTGTATCAATGAATGACGCCATTTGTACTCAATGGTTCAACTACTTTCTCTCTAGTTTGTCGTGTGAATTTAGACTGGCTTTTTCTCACCTCCGAATAACATTTGACCATGAAAATGGTTGAGGCCTCGTGCCGCCACATGACTCTAATCATATGACTCCCCATTCAATCAGTCTCAGTAACCCCTAGTGTGGGAAGATATTTTTTGATAATGAATCTTATTACTTCACTATCTGAAATCTGAAGGAGGTCACACAGGAAAAACGAAAGCATTTCCATTAACGATAAATATACAAAAAAATAAAAGAATTATATAAAGTTATTAAGCGTAAGAGGATCTGTTGTTAATTTCATACCCTGATTTTTAATTTAGATCAATTAAATATATCAGGAATGAAGGGATAGAGGGTTTGTTCAGGAATAGCAAGAGATGCCACTTAAAAAAGGACTAGAGAATACAAGTATACAACTGGCAATAGAAATTCCACGCCATCACTTTTATAATGTGTTATAAATTGCCATGGTGCTCGTAATCAATCAGGGCTGATTGGAAATATCAAATGATGCTCTCTGAACAACTAAGAGATGGCCAGAGCGTGCACTACAAAGCAGAGGGTAGCCTGTTGTCATGGTAACTGTCATGCACTCTATTTTAAGCATATTGGATTTAACTGTTCATTGTTTCTTTGTTTCATGAGCAGTTTGGATTTCATTTGAGTAATGCTGGTTGTTCTGTAGATTGGTATGGCATCCAGATATGTTAAAAAAAATCTGAGAAACGCCATTAAAATGTACTCTGTCCACCCATAGCTACCAAAAAATGACTGACTTTGCTGGACATACATAAAATTGAGTAATATGTATTGCCTAAAACTTTAGGTTGTTTAATTTTTCTATTTTGATTGGTTTTTTGAGCCATCAAATTTACCCAATTTCAGCATTGTAAATGAAAGAAATCTGTTGCAAATGCATAAACTAATTTGTTGTATAAACCTGCACAATAAACGTAAGTAACTGATGAAGGGGCTCATCTGAAACATCCTCTATACTCTTTTCCATTGATGCTTCCTGGCCTGCTGAGTTCCTCCAGCATTGTATGTGCGTTTCTTGATTTCCAGCATCTGCAGGTTTTCTCCAGTTTGTGAAACAAAAGTAACTGTTCTACTAGGTCAAAATTGCCACTGCAGAATTCCCCATTTTTTATATATGTTGCACTAAAGGTAAAAGGGCAGAATCTTACTGTCCCTGTGACTTTTCACCTGTTCTTCCTGTGTTACAGTATGGATCTCAAGGCATATATAACAGCAATCTAAGCATTCCAGTAGGATAGAAAGATTGCATTGACCTTAATTGTTCAAATTTTATCATTTTACAAGCTTTGTCACTTGCTATAAAATCTGTTGCTTTGATTCAAGAGAATAAGATCAGATCATTTTCTATGCAAAAGAAGCAGGTAGCAATAGCCTATGGAAAAAAATAGCTAAACAATTCGGTGACACACAAGAGATATCTGAGACAATGACATTTACATCTATGGAAATAATAATAATAATGGTGGACAGTAATAGTAGATTTAATTGTGAGGGGAAAACGGAATGACTGTATAGTTCCCAGTTGCTTACATTTCATGCAAAATCAGCCTAACCTCTTACTTTGACCTTTTGTTAAATAGCTGGCCAAGATAGGTTTTATGTTCTAGTACAATCAGGAGAAAATGAGATGCTTTGCTGACACTGAAGGGCACGGTAAGGAAAATGGAACAAGAAGTGTCTTGTGCCAAATGCATTTTATTTTTATCTGCTTTCCCACTTTCTCTGTGATAAATCTCTAATGGAGTTTCCATGAGAATATGGATGATAAGGAATTACCATTCTTTAAATGTTCCTTATCAGCAGTCTGACAAAGAATAATTTACCCTTTCTTTATCATCACTGGTCTTAAATTTTGGAACTTCCTGTGCAACAGGACAGTGAAAGTACCTGCAGCAGAATTGCTGCAACGTCTTTGAAGGAGTCTCATTGATGTATATTCATGGGCAATAAATGATGGCTTAAAACAGCAAAGCTCACATCCTAAAAAAATGCATTTTAGAACAAAGGTAATATAAAATGGGTGATAGGAAGTCAGCAGTTTTTCATCTCATCCAGGTTTTATTTCAATTGATCTCAGTGGAAGTAAGCATCAGGGAAGGTGTAATATGGACTGCTGACTTGCTAAGTCACTGATGCCTGAGCAAACAACAAAAGTTAGCATTAATTTTTAGTCCTCTGGGCCCAGTAACTGATGAAGGGGCTCATCCAAAACATCCTCATACGTTCGGATGCTGTTCATAGACTTTTGTTCAGCATTCAACACAATCATCCCTCAGAAACTGATTGGAAAGCTGAGCCTATTGGGCCTGAACACCTCCCTCTGCAACTGGATCCTAGACTTCCTGACTGGGAGACCTCAGTCAGTCCGGATCGGAAGCAGCATCTCCAACACCATCACACTGCGCACGGGGGCCCCCCAGGGTTGCGTGCTCAGTCCACTGCTGTTCACTCTGCTGACCCACGACTGTGCTGCAACACACAGCTCGAACCATATCATCAAGTTCTTCGATGACACCACCGTGGTGGGTCTCATCAGCAAGAACGACGAGTCAGCTTACAGAGAGGAGGTGCAGCGGCTAACGGACTGGTGCAGAGCCAACAACCTGTCTCTTAATGTGAACAAAACAAAAGAGATGGTTATTGACTTCAGGAGGGCACGGAGAGACCACTCCCCGCTGAACATCGACGGCTCCTTGGTAGAGATCTTAAAGAGCACCAAATTTTTTGGTGTTCACCTGACGGAGAATCTCACCTGGTCCCTCAACACCAGTTCCATAGCAAAGAAAGCCCAGCAGTGTCTCTACTTTTTGCGAAGGCTGAGGAAAGTCCATCTCCCACCCCCCATCCTCATCACATTCTACAGGGGTTGTATTGAGAGCATCCTGAGCAGCTGCATCACTGCCTGGTTTGGAAATTGTACCATCTCAGATCGCAAGACCCTGCAGCGGATAGTGAGGTCAGCTGAGAAGATCATTGGGGTCTCTCTTCCCGCCATCACAGACATTTACACTACACGCTGCATCCGCAAAGGAAACAGCATTATGAAGGACCTGATGCACCCGTCATGCAGTCTCTTCTCCCTCCTGCCATCTGGGAAAAGGCTCCGAAGCATTCGGGCTCTTACGACCAGACTATGTAACAGTTTCTTCCCCAAAGCTATCAGACTCCTCAATACCCGAAGCCTGGACTGACACCTTGCCCTACTGTCCTGTTTATTATTTATTGTAATGCCGGTACTGTTTTTGTGCACTTTATGCAGTCCAGTGTAGGTCTGTAGTCTAGTGTAGCTTTCTCTGTGTTTTTTATTACGTAGTTCAGTCTAGTTTTTGTACTGTGTCATGTAAACCATGGTCCTGAAAAACGTTGTCTCATTTTTACTATTCACTGTACCAGCAGTTATGGTTGAAATGACAATAAAAGTTGACTTGACTTGACTTGAGTAGGCTAAAGCCAGTAGAGATACTAAATCTTGACATCTTTAAGATCACATTGCAAATGCCATTTGTTCTTAAAATTGTGTTATCTTTACCTGCTTGATGCCAATTTGGTGTGACTCATGCCAAAGGAGAATGGTAAACCCCTCCAGATTTTCTAGTTGTCCTCTGCATGGAAGCCTGGAAGCTATCTGAGATCCAGGAGGCTAAAATTATCCTTTAATCCAGCATGGCTTGTAACACTGACCTCCCTCATTGTTACATCATCCAGTTGTGCACTGCAAATGTGGGAATTGTTATTAGCTTCATAAAATGGTGGGAAAGCTTGAAGCTTTCGTGGCTATTTTGGGAATGACAATTGCATATGATAGTTCTGTTGTTATTCAGTACAGGTTTCAGAACCATATAACTATTGTACCTAGATCCAAAGTACCATGGTAATTCCCAAGCAGAAATTCAAGATGTTAAAGTGTCAGATCAAAGGATCCACCCCTGAAGTCTGATTTATACTTCTGCGTCGCATCTACGCGGTAAGTACCGCGTACCCTATGCTGTAGGGTGACGTGCACCTCCCGGAAAAAGTAACTCATGCATCGCGGCGACACAGACCGCAACAACTGTGATCGGTCCGCTTGGTAGCATCACATTTCCTCCTACGCATTTCCGGTTGCTTCTTCTCCGCCATGTCTGTACACCGATGCGAATTAGATGAACCAAATCATCAATTCTACCTGCCAACATGCGAAAATGTTTGAAATGCATTTCCTCGTCCGTGTCTCTCACGAAGAAACTCAACACAGTGGCATAGAAACCCTACCGCCAACTAGCGTTATGGCGCTCACCAACGCATGCTCGCTATGGCGTGGAGTCTACACAGAAGTGAAAATCAGGCCTACGGCATAGCCCATATGCACAAGTAAAAATCAGCCTTTGCTGTGAAGTAGATGGAAGGGAAGAGCTGGGTGCACTTTTCTATTATAGACTATGCCTCCAAAATCCATTTGGCTTGACATAGGTTATTTTTGAAAGAAAATTGGCAATTTGTTAATGAACTATTGTTCAAAGTTTATTTATTATCAAAGTATGTGTAAATTACTTAACCTTGAGATTCATCTCCTTACAGGCAGCCACGAAACAATAAACCCAAAGGAACAATAGAAGCAATCAACAGCATTCAGAACTGAAGTGAGTCCATAGACACAAAGCCCCGAAGTCAGGGCAGGTCCACAGCCTCAGCCTCACTTCTTCACACAGCAGGGAAAATCATTATCACAGACCCAAAGCCTGGAGCAGCCGGGGCAGGTCCACGGCCTCGGCCTCGGCCTCAGCACATTGGAGGGTGGAGTAAATGTCTTGAAGCAGCAAGCAGAACCAGCTCAACCCTTGCCACTGGTCCCCGACACCTGGCATCTTCAGTCCATCCAGTCCAGTAACTACATTGTCTGAGCACCGGGTCATTGGGTTTAAAGTGGTGCTGCTGAAGATGGGTGACAGCTTACTGGTGGTCCATAAAGCAAGAAGTACATCTAAATACTTCATTGGGGTTTAGAAGCTATACTGATGCTGATTAGAGAGAAAATAAATTGATATCTAGAGGGTGAAATGTTCAGATCTGCCGCACCCATGTTTGCAAGCCTCTATAAAGCATTGCAAATGGCATTTAAACCACAAACAAGAGAAAATCTGCAGATGCTGGAAACCTGAGCAACAGACACAAAATGCTGAAGGAAGTCAGCAGGCCAGGCAGCATCTATGGAAAAAAGTACGGTCGATGTTTCGGGCCGTCATGTCAAGATACAAAACAGTGTACAATGTTGCTTTAATCTGGATTTGCCATTTGGTGTTCCACACTCCAGTTAATGCCTGGCCCCAATCTCACGCAGCTGAATATACAAAGTGAGGAAGAACCTCCCACCAAACTACTTAAAGGCATCATCAGCTAACCACTCACAGACTGATTTCTTCTGGTTAATTGGTGCACCTCAAAATGTTTTGGGTGCTTTATATAGTTGATTAAAGTTTCAGTATTTTGCAAGGACTAGAGTGGTAGTTGTTGACGTATATCTTCACTAACTCATCAGGTTTCTGCTCAGAACAGTTGATCGTAGATAAGAGCAATCAAGAAACCTTCCATTTATAGTTAACCATCACTAGGGTAATGAGGAGCGGCCAAACTAAGGCAAGAGGATGACGTGTGTTTAAGAAACAGTGCACACACCCAAACTTAATTGATGACACTCAAAATGTTTGCACTCCTCTACAACCTGCCACTTGGTTGAAGGTTTATCCACTATTTCATGTTCATTCTATCAAGTCTTGTGAAAATACTTTCAATGCAGAAGCATATGCATTTCAGCATAACATTACACCTTCATAAAGGAAGCTTTGCACTGATATAATCCTCACGACCTGCTGAGTGTTCCTACTTCCTTTTATTCACTAAGTGTAACTGGTAGAATTGAAACCAGCAAAGATAATTTAGCATTTTTAAAGAAAAAATGGCATTCATTTTAATCCAATTTGACAATCTAAAGAACATTTTTCAACAGATGTATGCATTCCTATGGATCATTCAAGAAGTGAAATATTCTGTATTCCCAAAGAGTGCTGATCGCAGCATTTTCATTTGAGAAAGAATGTTCCTCGGTGCTGGAAATCACATAAGAAGTAATGCTTCAGTTATTTGCCCATTTATTTATCTGTTAGTACCGGATTGCTATTATATATCGCAGTTACAGCTGCTACAGCAACAAGAGAATGCGTGTGTGCACAGCCTGTGGCCCACATTCTGACAGACTAACCACAAAGCTGATGATGAAGTGTCACAGTTTGAGTTACTCTCCGGTCAAATCTGATTTTCATTTTCTGAGGTAGAGAAAGGATCTTGCAGCTGAGTATTTTTTTGTTTTGTTTTCAGTCCTGGAATTCTTTATAGTCCAAAGAAGACATGCATTCCTTCCTGTTCTCCACATGCCTTTTTCTTCACATTTCTCTTCTCTGTCCTCTAAAATCTATTTCATGAAAAGAGTTATTTTATGTTACTGGGTTTAATGTCAGGAGAATTCATCACTAGGTTTACAGAAAGCTGTGTCAGGGGAAAGAAGGCAAATTAGGGGAGCTTGAAAAGATGGGTGACATAAGCAATATTCATAGGCTAGAGATCGGGTGATGTTCAGGCAGGGCTGAGAAAAAGATGGTGCTTGCAAGAAAATAGTCAAATGGAAATGTGGTGGTCAGGAAGTACTGCATTACAGTCTACATTTTTAAAATGTGGAGTTATGGGGATCAACCGATCTTCTCCAAGTGTAATATTCAGACCAGAGTTCTGATTTGTTTCTGCTAAGTGTTGGCTATCATAAGAAAAGCCTTGCTTACCGTGGGATCTCCCACAGGCTCTAGAAACCTTACTTGCACATATTTCATTGGTTCTAATAAAACCTGTAAAAACAAACAGCCCGAGAAATTCAGGGCTTTTTTAGTGCTACTCATTCGTTTCTGTTCCTCCCATTTGAAACACATTAACTATTAATTCTAGGTTGAATAGCATTATTCTATAGATGTTCACATGCACAACTGTTCGACATTCACTTTTGCATACTTGGCATCAAGCTCACTGAGCATTTTTTATTCAATTCTCTTTTGGAACATTTTGCATTACCTTCCGACATACTGATGTCTTTCCTAATTTCCTGACCTTCTTTCTAGCCTATCAATCTTAATTTTGACCCAGAATACCTGACCTCAGTGTTGAAACTTTATATTTATAGACCTATCTATTCAAAACATCCAAAGTTAAACTAAAGCATAAGATTTAACAACCTTTTAGTTTTACAGTATTTTCAATACAGTTTGAAGAGCTTTATATCAAATTGTGGTGGACAAGCATAAAATATATTTTGTTTGTTTAAATAATTAATTATGGGCATGTCATCACACCACCATGTCATGTGCACACACATCACTAAAGTAAAACTAAAAGTACATGTGAGTTATCTCCGGGCTCCCATGCTTTGTTTAAATGGAAACAGCAGCCAGAGACACAATTGAGTTGTAGTCAGGAATAAACCCGATACCGAAAGTAGATCAATACCCTCTGTCCAAGATAGAGGATACCTTTGTGAATTTTTCTGGAGGGAAATACTTCAGCAAAGTGGACTTAGCTGAGGGCTACCTACAGATGGATATGGAAGAAGAGCCCAAAATGTTTCTCACCATGAACACTCACAAAGGGCAAACAAAATTGCAATATCTTTACAGAAATGTGCCTGGTTGAACAAATTGTGCTACCATTGTGGCAGGAACTCACATACACCAGAACTGAGAAGACTGAAAGGAGAAACTTACACTATTGTCCATTTTCAATGCTTAAAATGGTGTTCCACTTACAGCAGCAGTACAAATGCAGAGATGGGCTCTGCTTCTTGGAAGACACAATTGCGAGTTTGAATTCAGGAGGACAACTAATCATGGAAATACTGATCCCATTCACCCTTGAAAAAGGAATTATCCAAACAAAAGGCTGAGTCAAGTTGATGGTTCCTCAAACAAGGAATTTTAATGTTTCACTCCTGGACAAGTTAGTTTCTGGGAAGGGGCTACAGAGGTGATCTAAAGTGGTTACTTGGAAAAATAAAGGACAGAACTGGACCATTCGCCTATGCAGTGGAGATTGTGTCTGATGTCATTTGGAGATGACACATTGATCAGTTGAAGCAAATGGAGTTAATTGTTAGAGAAGGAAAGTGTCCAGACCTGCCAGAACTACTTCCTGCAATCCCAGAGTCAGCTCCTACAATCACCACCGATGAGACCTCAGTGCCCGAGGTTTGCTTCGCAGCCACAAGTCTTACCTGCCAAGCAGATTGACCCCCTCCCCACTACAGTCAGGTAAGATGTTCTTTGTTTGTTTAAATCATTCATTACGGGTTATATGTAAAAGTATATGTATGTATGTATGTAGTTATATGTAAATGGCATATGTCACATGCCACGACATCATACTGTATGTGCACGTGTCATTGAAGTAAAACTAAGAGTGCATACAAGTTATTCCTGGGCTCCTGTGGTTTTCTTTCAATTAGTTTTATGTTTAGGAGTTAAAATACATAACAGTGGCAATGAGATTCTGAAGTGTGATCTGTATATCTGGACAGAAAATTTACATTTTATCTTGTATTTCAATGTAGCACATATCATTCCTTGAATCTTTAGCTGTGTGAACACATAAAAGGTAGTACTTGTTTTGCTGTGGGCTCTTTGAACAAATAACTCATTTGTTTGATACAAAGCACAGACTTACACAGCTGAATTGCAATAACTTAAATGGCCTGTGCTATTATGTTCCGGAGTGATGATCTCACATTGCAACAGAAACTTAAATAGCCTAATCCTCCCAAGACCTGGGGTAGAGCATAGGAAACTGGCAGGACAATGCAGAAGACTGATTGGAGTTGTTTACCAAATCAAATTTTCAGTTTTGTTTCACATCTTTATTGAAAGTGGAAGCATGACCTCATTGCTACACACAGTCTAAATGCAGTATTAGCAGCAGTTAACAAATGCCACCGTAATCTGAATTCGAAGCAGTGGCCTTGACTCCAGTAGCAAATGAAAAATATGTGGTAACAAACAAAGGTCTGTACTTGAGCATCTTTAAAACAAATATTTACTTTTTCTTGCAGCGCCATGAGGAAAGATTGTGCTTGCTGAGACTGACTGTTTTGATTACTTCTGTACATTTTGTGATTCTTCTAACCAAGATAATTAAAGTTTCCAACAGCAAAGTAATTCTAGAGGCTACAAAATCAGTAAAAGGTTCTAGAAAGTATTGGAAATACACGGCAGTCCAGGAGAGAAACACAATTAATGAACCAGATTTTACAGGGAAATGGTGGCAGAGCTGAACATAAGCGGCAGCAAAATTAGGATCTTTTTCTTCAAGTGTACAGAAAAGTAGAAGTCCTGAACTTATTGTTGTTCCTTTCCTCACCTTGTGCCGTGTCGGGCAGCAACCTTGATGTTTCTTTAGCATTTTTATCTGATTTTTTTACAAGGTTAAGTTGCTTGACCCAGCACAGATGTAACACGTGCAAGAAGCTGGCTGGATTCGAACCTGGGATCACTTGCCTCACAGTCCTGTGTGATGCCATTGCACCACTGGCTAGCTATGAACTGACTGAGAGCCGCTCATTAAGGATTTCACAATCCTGCATTACCAGTACATAGAGTCCCATCGTGGAGAGCGCCTTTACAGCCATTCCCCAAGAATTACACTGAGGGGGCTGACAGAAGAACCTGGTGCAGGAAATTTCTCCCCCCGTTTGATTTCAAAGCAAGAGAATGGGTGCATGGGATTCTAATGTTGATATTTTTAGATGTTTTTAATTGTATGAGTTTATTTAAATGCTTCATTTTTTTAGTAAACTCTCAGCAAGTTGACTTCAAGCAATCGACACAAGGTGGACATGATCTCTCTTCAGAGTCCAGTTTTCCTCTGACAACATCTAGTTAATGATCTTTCGTCAGAGCAATTATTCATGTTGAATTAGTTCTGCCATTAAAACCTTTTGATTTAGGAAGTAACAAAGCACACTCAGATTTGAAAGGTGAACGATTTCAGGGGGGCTGGAGCCCTGGATTTACTCCCAAAGCCTTCCCCATGAGTGGGTATGTTGCAAGGTTTGAGATCAGAGTTTTCCTTTTCTTGGATGAGCTGCCATCCACAGCTGACAAGCCCCATCTGATGAGCCACTGGTTTTAAGGCACCAGTAACTCTCCTTTGCCCCTTCTCCTGTCAGTAAAAACAGTCCTGCTATGCTTAGTAGCTAAGCCACACTTGAAGGCCAGGAGTTGGACTTGGTTGTCAGAGGCTATTTGAGCCACGCATCATTGGGAGCATTTAGTAGATAGTGGGAGCTTGTCCCCATTACCACCCCCAGCTAGAACAACCTTAAGGGACCTGAAATTGTACAGTGGCTGTTAATATGTGCAGCAATTTAAAAGGTCTAAAAATGCCAACACTTAATTTAATCTCTCAGAGCCATTACATTCCATTAAAATAATAACAGGCCTGGTCATTTTTGCAGATTGCAGGCTGGGTATTCAACACTGATCCCCTTTTAAGCAATTCTTGCACTGACTCTCCCTTAAGCACCCAATAACCCCCTCAATTAGGCTTTCTTCTCTGTCCCTCACCTCTCTTTCCCTCTCCAAACAGTTTGACCCCCAACCCTTGCCTGTGCTTGAAATGTTGCTCCAATAAACACACAAGTAGGACCCAACATCTTCGTGCATGATCCTGGCCTGTGCAGACATGTTGGGGAGAACTGGCTATTTCCCTGCTGTATTACTTTATAGCTGCATGACCCAAAAAACAATAGATCAGTTACCGTCATAGTCATCGTCTCAAATGCATTTTAACTTTGTGTGATAAACATGCATTAAGTCAATAATTTAAACTTTTTTAAAGTAAATGTTACAATAAGTCATGGTGAAGTTTTCTTCCTGGAGTGTTGTTTCCCTTATCTCTGCAGTAGCAGACTATTAAAATTCTGAGTCAGGGCTGAGTATGGTAAATGGTTTGGCTGCTGCTAAATTAGATTAGTTTTAACGAGGAAATTTGCCAATGGTGCAATGCTAAGAATTTGCCCCCTCACCGCCGGGGAATCTTTCACAGTTTCAAAGTGTATTCAGCAGATACAGAGCATTTTACTAGTGAGCTATCTATGAATAAGAGCCCAGGACGATGGTATGTTTCTGATATTACAATGGATCAGAAGTGGTGTCATATTGGGGCACAAAGACGCCTTACTCAGCAGACATGGATTTAACAGTACATTAATAGATCTTATGACATATGTTACAACTTTCCATTCTGCTAACTGTAAGGGGAGCTTTCACATTGATCACTTGGGTATAGATTTCAAACCTCACAAACATTTTCATTAAGAGGAATTAACAATACAGGGGAATGAATTTACAGTTTGTACTAAGCACTGAGTACAGTTTCAGTGAAGCTGCAGGTAAGAATGGAACTGTAAACATTTGAACTAAAAGTCACTTACATAAGGATCCGTCTTATTATATAGTTGTGTAACCACAATGCTCCATTATATTTGCCATTGAAAACAATTGTTACATATGCGACGGACTATAGAAACTTCCAGTTGCTTTACTGGTTCCAGATAGAGAATACAATACTTTTGTTTAGAGTTTCTATGACTGTGTGGACTAATGTTAACGACTGCAAGCTAGCCTCTAACTATGCCACAGGGAATTAAACGTGAAAGAGTACTTCAATAGACAAATTTGAATTAACAACCTTTTTGTGCTTAAGGAAACATTTCTCCCTATACTTCTACTCAAACGGTTGTTGCTGTCAAATAAAATTGGAAAGAAAAACAAATTAAAACCAAATAGAAACAACTCCTGCACTGAGACAATTTTGTTGAGTGGCAAGGAGACAGTAAAAAGGTTCAAGACAGTCCTGTTGGGAAAGTCTTCCACATGTTGTGTCTATCTTTAAGTAGATAGAAATACACATTTAGATAGCAAAGTGCCCTTTATGTTCCTCTAATGAAGCATATCTGCATTTTACAAGATATATCTCATGACAAACCTGGTAGTAATAAATGCTGAGGAAAATTCTGCACCTAGGAATTAATGTAACTGCTCAAGTTTTATTCATCCAACAAATATAGGCATCCTAGCTGAAGACTAAAATAGGATGCCTTGCCAATTATATGTTTTATAAAATACATAATACACATATATAATGAACCTATAATATGCCATTATAGGTTTTGATACAAAGTGAAAAACTGAGCTAACATTTCTTAATCTATTTTGAGATACAGCACCAAACATGCCGTTGTGGCCCAGCAAACTGTGCCACCTAGCAACCACCTATTTTTTTTTAAACACTAGCCTAATCACAGGACAATTTACAATGAGCAACTAACCTACTAACATCTTCACACTGTGGGAGGAAACTGGAGCACCTGGAGGAAACCCACAGGGGTCTCAGGGAGGACACACACACACACACTCCTTACAGACAGCAAAGGAACTGAACTCCGAACTCCAGTACTCTGAGGTGTAATCATTCGCATCAACCGCGATGCCCCTATGCAAGTTATCTGTTGCAAGTGTCAGTTCAGAAATATTTGCATGTTGCTGTTAATTTCTGTAGTTGTAGCTTCAACATTTACAAATATCATGAATGTACACTTCGGTGATTTGACAGAAACTATCAAACTGCAGGACAAGAAAAATAGTAAAGTTCATAGAAATATGCATGAGATCGAGCCGCATCTGAAAATGTATTGTTGCTTTGACCAACAAATGATTATTAAAATCAGTGAAGAGTCTTTAACTGAAAATTCTACTGTTTGATGTCAAGTGCTGGATAAGTATCTACAGCAGTTTTTATTCAGATTTCCAATATTTGTCTCATTTTTATCCTGTTTCTGTAGCAGCGTTTATGTAAACTGGATTAGCAGTTTTCATTTGTAGCACATTACTTCGACTCGGGTACATAATACAATTTTTTCCTTTCAGTTTTGGAAATGATATTAGCATGTTGTATCTATAGCATAATAGAGCAAGGAGCACTTGCAAGCTTAATATCTCAGGCAAATTAGGCTTCTATAATTTACCCAAGTAGCTTAGAACAAAATATAGTAGAGGTTAACACAACACTGAGAATTTAAGAATATAAGAAATGAGAAGAAGTGTAAGCTATTTCAACCCTAATGCCTGGTCCACATTCAGGAAGGTGATAGCTGGCCCTTACTCCACTGCCCTATATTAATCCAGTAACTTTTTATTTATTTAATATCGATAATTATGGTTGAATATACTCAGTGACTGAGTCTCCACAACCATCTTAGGAGAAGATTTTTTGAAGACCTGTTTAATGAAGAAATGTCTTTTTGTCTCAGTCCTGAAGAAATGACCTCTTATTAAGACTGTGATTGGACGCCCCTTCCTGGGATAACATCATCCCTGCATCTACTGTAACCTGCCAAAGCCTATAAGAGTGCTGTATGTTCCAGTGAAGAGTTATCTTATTTTGCAGGTGTTACAACAATAAAAGCATGACCTGCAATTTGCAAGCATCTAGGTAGCAATTCCGTTGGAGATCAGATTGGAAAGTCCATTTATTGCAACCATCTAATTTATAAATACTGTGTAGAGTAAACTTTCAGTAAAAGAATAAGGCAGTAAAGTTTAGTTAAGAAATAAAGGGACAGGTCAGAGATATAATTCATTGTCCACTGGTTGAAATCACATCAGCAAATTTTGATTTTATTTTGACAGAGACTGTTTCTCCCTTTTACAATCAATGACAATCCTGGTCATTAAGTGCACACTTCTCTTAATGCTTTCTCATTAGGTGAGCACCTGAACTCAATGTTGTAATCTGCAAAACACAATTCAGTAGATTTCAGTCTTCTCCAAGTTCAGTAAGGAAATTTTAAATATTTTAGCCTCCACTACTTTGCAGGAGAAAACTTTGGGTTTTGAGGCAGAAATAACTGGTGCAAGATATATTCTTGTCATACTCTTCAAACCTCTCCTCTCCTCTCCCACTCCCCCCACCATATTTGCACCTGTGAAATTGGCTTACATAACAATGTGGTAACAATTTTTGAATATCTTGAAGTAACTTTTGCAAGACAGGAAAATTAATCTTCCAACTACATTAAGTGCATAGAATGACTGAATCTTATATTTGTTGACTAAATAATCATATTAAAAATTGCAAAATACTGGAAATTAGTCTGGATTTGAAACAGAGCAGACTTTAGGTATTAGACTGCTCTGTTACCATAGATTCTAACTTATTTAAATCAAACATAGTTAAGATTCTCTGTTCCAGAAGAGAGTAACAAACTAATTTGACCAAAAGGAACTTTACCTGAATCACTTAGAAAGATTTTGACTGATTACTAGGACTAATGTGATCTATCTTAGTGAACTATAAATATAAAACAGACTATTCAGCATTGCATTGTTTCAGGAAGACTGGGAATACTTTGCAACGCAATAAAAAACAGCCCTATACAGTCTCACTCCTCACTTTGGTAAACATAAACACAACAAAAGTAAGATAGCTGCCCTCCTCCAATTCTAGCTTCTTGTGCACTTTCTTTGTACCATTGCCGGTACCAGTGTCATCAGCTACCCAAGTTTTAGCTTTCTACTGCACTTCCGAATGACCCTCTACTACCCCTTGCATTCAACACCTCTCAATTTGACCAAAGTGTCCTAATAAGTCTTCCTTTAGCTTAGTGCTGAATGGTGTCAGAGCTTTGTGGAAAAAATCTGTGTTTTTTTAAAAATACCACATAAATGCAAGTAACTGTTGATCCAACTGCAATATACAACTGGCAAAAATTTGCATGAGAAAAATACATTTGCTCAAATAGTGTCTTAAAAATTGAGCCTTAATTTGCATGTACAGTATTTTTTAATTTGCATTGATCACTCAGGCTTAAGGAGCACTTAGAAGAGCACTCAAAAACTTCTGTAGATGTACCGTGGAGAGCATTTTGACAGGCTGCATCTCTGTCTGGTATAGGGGGTGGGGAGCTACTGCACAGGACCGAAAGAAGCTGCAGAGGGTTGTAAATTTAGTCCGCTCCATCTTGGGTACTGGCCTACAAAGCACCCAGGACTTCTTCAAGGAGCGGTTTCTCAGGAAGACAGTGTCCATTATTACAGACCTCCAGCACCCAGAGCATGCCATTTTTTCCATTGTTACCATCAGGTCGATGGTGCAGAAGTCTGAAGGCACACATTCAGTGACTTGGGATCAGCTTCTTCCCCACTGCCATCCGATTCCTAAATGGACATTAACCTCTTGAAGACTACCTTACTTTTTAATATATATTATTTCTGGTTTTTGCACAATTTTTAATCTATCCAATATATATATAAACTGTAACTGATTTATTTATTATTATTATTATTATTTTTTTTTCTTCTTCTATATCATGTATTGCATTGAACTGCTGCTGCGAAGTTAACAAATTTCACAACACGTGCCAGTGATAATAAACCTGATTCTGACTCTGACTCTGAGGAGCAATCGCATAATGAACAATTATGCACAGACTTATCTACCAACCTCTGAGTTTTCTTTCGTTTTTAACCTCATCATTACAAGCAATATCCTGGATGAACTCTTAAATTCCCTCTTTCATCAAAAAAAACTTTAGTTAGGGCAGAGTGAAATGATATTAAGAAACATGATAAACTTGTCTAAATTTCCAAGGTAACTGTGATTCCACTGTTGTCTTCACCTCATAATAAATAAACACAAAATTTAAATCCTGACACTTACATTTGATACCTACATTTGTCCTGAAAATCCGTGTTGTACTAAGTGCTTCTGACTACATCCAGTTCTTTTACCGTATGTGTATTACATTTGGATGACTATGTGAACTGCATTTGGATAAGATTATTAGATATTTGTTTATTGGTTAATGCCATTTACTAACATTAATCTTTTGGGTTTCATGCACCAAAGTTCCTTGTATATCTTATATGATTCTAATTTGAGATGCCCCAGCTGCAATCTGACGAATTTTAACCTTCAAAGGGTTTAGCACAGTCCTGTCTCTGGAGAGTCAAGCTAAGCCTGTTGGTTAATCCGCATTTGAAATAATGGAAATATTTCAAATTCTCAAATTCAAATAACCTCTAACTATACTGCACTTCAGCAGATGGAAGCACAACAGATTTCAAGGTGCTGGGATCATGATAGGACATATTTCATCTCAGTGACACTCTAGGATTTTCTATTTTATTAATTATTTTATTGTGTCAGGCAGACACAAATACTCTTCTGAAAACTGCCCGAGCATCAACTCTCAACAGCAAATTCAGTCTGGTTTTGACTGACTCCTTCAAGTCTTAGCACCTTCCATTCAGCTTTGAGCAAGGGACAATCTCTGAAATTTGTTTGCATATCAGAGTATTGCCTCTTCGAACGTCCAGATCATTCATCTAATTGAAATGCCAGTAATGCACACCTGAAAGCTTCTTATTTGATAGACTGGCTTCCACGAGATGCAGATCTCTGTCAGAGGAAAATGGATGTTCCCATTTGCACTGTAGGAAATGGCCATCATTTAGCCTTCAGTCACAGGCACCAAAAACAGAATAGCTGGTAATTTATATCATTGCTATTTTTGTGACCCTGGTATTTGCAAAAAACTATGATATGAACATAACAGAGAATCCAAACATAGACAAGGATGTCCTTCAATAAAACAAAGCCATGTAACAACAGTAGGAAAGCAAAGATACAGTTCCAATGAAAATCGTTGTTTTATATATGACTAATTTTTCCCTTTCCAGATTGGTTCCAGCACTGAACGTAAAATTAAAGCTTGAAGGGGATGACATGGAATGAACACAAAAGTAATAAATCACTTAACTACATGATGCACAGTTGTACTTTGATAGTTGCACTCTCTGGACTTGTCATTTTCAAAACTTTAAATTACCCACTAGCTGCCTAATTGTCCTTCCATAGTACACTGCACCCAAGCAGGATAAAACAGGCAAAAAGGGCAGTCAAAACACCAGAGTTTCTCCAGAGCAGCACACACAAAATTCTGCAGGAACTCAGCAGGTCAGGCAGCATCTATGTAAATGAATAAACAGTCAACATTTCGGGCCGAGACCTTTCATCAGGACTGGCTAGTCCCGATGAAGGAACTTGGCTTGAAGTGTAGTCAAAGTTCAGTTACTGATTTAACAGGAAATATAAAGTTATGGATGACGGTAACTTCTGTCTGCTTAATTGTCTGGATATATGACTCTTGTAATGACACTGTAAGCTAATTCTAATAGAAACATAAACATGAGAGTGATTTAGTGATGCAATACGTATTGGCACTCTAATGGAACCCCCTACTTGCTGTCACACCTTTATTTCATAGGGTCAACACTTTGTGGATCAGCACAGACATTGCTGGCACCCCGCGGGTGCTGTATTAGCTACTGCCAACAATTAATATACAGCAAGATCCCAAAACAGAAATTTACTAATGACCAGATTGTCTCATTTTAATGAAGTGTAAATATTGGCCAAATCATGACAAAGGTCTCCCAAGCCACCTTCAAAAGGGTGCAATGAGATTTTTATATTCGCATAAGCAACCTTAATGTAATGTCTTGCTCAAGAAACTGTCACTACTAATAGTACAATACCTCCTCAGTACAGTGCTGGCATACCATCCTGAATGTTTTGCTCAACTCTCTGGAGTGGGAATTGAAACCTCGACCAGAGGAGGGAGTGCTACTGGCTGAGCCCTCGGCAATCTCTTACCGGTTTTAAAGCATTCACTTTATTCTTCCCAATGCAGAATAATTCCTCTACAACATAAAAATTTGTTCCCAAAATAAGTTCTAATCAAAATGTACAGCAGACTTGGGGAAAGGAATTACACAGAAACATAGAAAACCTACAGTTGTACCTAGGTAACTTGCAATATCAAGTTCCATATAAGAATAAAAACATCTCTTCTATTTCATGACTATTTTCCCTATGTTGGTTTATTATGATGTAGGACAAGAATTTCCAGGCAGCATTCTGCAAGGCAGCTTGTAATTACGTGTTATTATTCCTCCTGCATTTATGGGACAAATACCATCATTTGACTTTTACATAATCTTTGCATTAACCACATAAATTTCAGCAATTGAGTGCAAAAAAAGTCCTCAATTACGACACAAAATGAAGAAAATTGTCATGAACCTTAGTGATCAAAGTCCATTATAGTTAACCTACAGCTTTAATTTGGCTGCATCCTGTGGAACATTAACAATGACAGATCTAAACATGGTCATCATGCTTAAAAGCAATCATGGGGATATAAGTGTATGTACAAACTGTATACTTAATACATGTAGAAGATAACAATCCCTTTAATACACTTAACTTTTGCTTCCTAGACACCTGTTTATCCCTCTGCTCAACTTCCTACCTTCCACACTTCATAAGGTTAGGTACAATCAAAACACTACTGTCCATGTACTAGCACCAAATACCATTAACTCATCAGTCCTTTTTTCAGTTAAATATTGATTCTGGACAGAGCGAAGCTTCATTTAAAAAATTCCTGTCCTTGTGGTTCAAATCCCCACCTTGGCCTTAACCCTTCATCATCTCTGTAACATAATCCCCAAGACCCTCTGACACAAATGATACCCTTTTGTTCTGGCCTCAGAATTATAATCAGGTTTAACATCACTGGGACATGTCATGAAATTTGTTATTTTGCAGCAATACGTAATAACAAAAAACTATAAATTACAATGAGAGATATATGTATAGGTGGTGCAAAAATGAGCAGAAGATAGTGAGGGATGAACATGGGTTTACTGTCCATAGTGGGGGCGAAGAAGCTGCTTTTCAAACATTGAGTGCTTGTCTTCAGGTTCCTATACCTCCTTGTTGCTGGTAGCAATAAAAAGATTGCATGTCCTTGGTGATGGAGAGGCTAAATGATGGGTGCCGTTTTTTTTAAGGCATCACCTTTTGAAGATGCTCTCGATGCTGCAGAGGCTAGAGCCATGGTGGAGTTGACCGTGCTCGCAATTTTCTGCAGTTTTTCTCAATCCTCTCCTATGTCCCCTCCGTACCAGATGGTGATGCAACTAGTTAGAATGTTTTCCACGGTACGTCTGTAAAAATTTGTGAGAGTCTTTGGTGACATACCAAGTGTCCTCAAACTCCTGATGAAATAGAGCTGCTGTCGTGCCTTCTTTGTAATTGCATCAATATGTTGGGCCCAGGATAGGTCCTCAGAGATATTGACACCCAGGAATATAAAACTCCTCACTTTTTCCACTGCTGATTCTGATTCTTTGATGAGGTCTGGTATGCGTTCCGTCAACTTCCCCCTTCCTGAAGTACACACTCAATTTCTTGATCTTACTGATGGTGAGTGCAAGTTTGTTGTTGCAACACCACTCAACCATCCAATCATTCTCACTCCTGTACACCACCTTGTCACCATATGAAATTCTGCCAACCCTTTTGTCATTGGTAAGTTTATTGATGGTGTTTGAACAGTGCCTAGCCACACAGTTTTGAGTGTAGGGAGAGTAGAATATTGGTCTAAGCATGCATCCTTGATATGCAGCTGTGCCGATGTCAGCGAGGAGATGTTATTTCCAATCTGCGCTGACTGTGGTTTCCCGATGAGGAAGTTAAGGATCCAGTTGCAGAGGGAGGTACAGAGGTCCTGGTTTTGGAGCTTGTTCTACTTAATTGCTTGATTAAGACAGCAGTGTCTTTAGGTATCAAAGTCCTAAGTTCTGGAATTGCTTAGTTTACTTTTTATGCCAGAGAATTTGGACTATTTAGCAGGATGATGTTGGCTGTCTGTCTCCCGTCGAGGTGATTGCTATAGATTACCCGTGGCTCAGACATGTCCAGAAGGGCCGGGATCATTGCCTTTCAGAAGACCATGAGTTTTGAGATGTTAGGTCTATGGGGTGTCATTCTAATGTTTGGTGTGTATGAAAATTGGCTCCACCTTGTATCTACGGCATAATGCCATGCCAGCTGTGATCTTAACCAACAGGTAAACAATAGATTCAATGCATCAGCAGAAAGGCATTAATAAAAGATGTGTTGTTGCTTGATTGATCTTTTTAATCTTTTTCATCAAAAGCTGCTCTTCAGCTCCAATAAGCAATGGCTGTTGTAAAGCTAATCTACAGGAGAGAAGAAAAAGTTCAACATGAGCCATTTCCATTCCAGCAATAAGGTTATCCAAAACTTGATCATTTATCCATATGTTCAGATGTCAAGCTCCAAATTACCAACAATTTCAAAGTATCCAAGTATACCTTACACTCAATGTATGCATAACAGGTCCACTACCAGACTGCACTACCAACCAATGTTAAAGGTCTGTGACTAATTTAATGTAAATTGAAAGTTTAAAGTAAATTTATTATCAAAATATGTTTATGTCACCATAAAGGTTAACTTGCAGGTTGAGTCAGTGGTGAGGAAGACAAATGCAACATTAGCATTCTTGTCAAGAGGATTAGAAAATAAAAGCAATAATATAATGTTAAAGTTTTATAAGGCACCATTGAAGCCTCTTTTGGAATATTATGAGCTGTTTTGTTCACCTTATCTAAGAAAGGATGTGCTTACATTGGAGCGGGTTCAAAGGAGGTTTACAAAAATGATGAAAGGCTTATCATATGAGGAGAGTTTGATGGCTGTGGGCCTGTACTCACTGGAATTCAGAAAAACAAGAGGAATTTCATTGAAACCTATCAAATGTTGAAAGACGCAAACACGAGAAAATCTGCAGATGGTGGAAATTCAAGCAACACACACAAAATGCTGGTGGAACACAGCAGGACAGGCAGCATCTATCGGAAGAAGTACAGTCGACGATTCGGGCCGAGACCTTTCACGGGACTAACTGAAAGAAAAGATAATAGAGTAGATTTGGAGAGGATGGCTACTATGGTGGGGGAGTCTAAGACCAGAGGACACAGCTTCAGAATAGAGGGACACCCATTTTGAACAGATATAAAGAGGAATTTCTTTAACCAGAGAGTGGTGAATCTGTGGAATTCGTTGCCGTAGGTGGCTGTGGAGGCCAAGTCACTGGGTATATTTAAGGCAGAGGTTGATAAATTCTTGATTAGCCAGGGCTTGAAAGGATATAGGAAGAAGGCAGGAGACTGGGGCTGTGACGAAAATGGATCAGCCATGATGAAATGGCAGAGAAGACGATGGGCCAAATGGCCTAATTCTGCTCCTATATCTTATGGTCATATACACACTGTGTATAACCCAGAAACATTTTCTTGTGGGCATACTCAATAAATCCAATAACCATAATAGAATCGGTGAAAGACTGCACCAACAGGACAGAAGCCAGTGTGTAAAAGACAACAATCTGCACAAATACAAAAAGAAAAAAAGAGAAATCATAATAATAAATAAGCAATAAATATCAAGAACACGAGATGAGGAGTCTTTGAAAATTGTGAGAACAGTTCAGTGCTAGGGCATGTGAAGTTAAGTGAAATTATCCCTTCTGGTCTAAGAGCCTGATGGTTGAGTGGTAATAACTGTTCCTGAACATGGTGATGCGAGTCCTGAGGCTCCTGTACCTTCTTCCTGATGGCAGCAGCTTGGAGAAAGCATGGCCTGGATGGTGGGTATCCTAATGATGAATGCTGCTTCCCTGCAGTATTCTGCAATTGGTTATATGTTCCACAGTGCAGTGAAGAACTTGTCTTCTGAGAACTGTTTCCTGTATTTCGACAGCTACCTCTCAGTAAAAGTCAGCCCTAATAGTGACATCAAGCAACTTCTGTTCACCTGAGAAAAAGCATTTGAAGATGAAAACCCCCAATCTGGCATAAAGCTTGTGCTCTGAGTTTGATTTTACTCATGTAAAGCAACTCAGTCTGTTTCACAAAATTAAAAATACTATATAACTGTGAAAAGTTGTCTTGTTTATTTAAATAAGTCATCCACTTCCTGTTGTAAGCCTGCATCAGCTTGTACTAATGACTAGTAGAGCTTCCAAAGATTAAAGACTTATAAGGAGGACATTTTTCACAGAAGAACACTATCATGATTTCTAGGTATGGTAATATGAGGCATGATTTTCTCCTGTTGTGTCCTTTTCACTTTCATTTCTTTTCTTGCTGCACACTAAACACATACAAAGTGTTCTCAAATGTGTACTTGTGCAAACAATTGCATGCAATTGGTTCAAACTTATTCTATATCCTCATTTGGAGCCTTCATCTGATTTGGAATATTTCACACACAGGTTCAAAACTTCTTGATAGAGGTAGTTGCAACAGGCTTAAAGTCACTAACTTGGTGAAAGGACATTGTGGATATTATTAAAGCCTTACAGCATTTTTCTGGTAATATTTCATGAAGTGCTACTTGTGCTTTCCCTTGGAAACATTTTGATAAAGATATTAAGAAACCTAGCTATTTAGGATACATAAGTTATAATAAGCTATATAATTAATAATGCATAATTTCATTTCAATTTTAGACATTAGTTTGACTGGAATAAAATCAAAAGGCAGAAGATAACAGGTGGCATCTATGACAGGAGAACTGTTTGGATCTTGCTGAATCTGGCCTGTGGCTCTGCCTTAACACTTGTGGCACCTGCTCTCCTCCGAAGCCCTTTTGCAGTTGTAGAGGACCAAACAAGACCAGCAGCAGAGTGGAAGATCACACTTGCCAGCTCCTGTCATTCAGACCTTCTTGTTGACCTGAGATGTGTGGAAGTCTGATTTCTATTCAGGTACAAATGTCTAAAGGCTGGCACGACCTCTTGGGACTGCTGGCTCTCAACCGCCTCAGTTAGGCTCCATATTTCAGCTTAATGGGATTTGATTACTGGTTATAAAACTGATTTTTCCTTCCACAGATCCTGTTTCATTTATCAAATGTTTCTATAATTATCCACAATAACTTGCTTTTATAATCTTTTTTCAATACTGGTATCTGAAGTCCATCTTTTTTTCCCAGATTTGCACGAGTCTCAGTCATGACTGCAGAAGAAAAGTCGCTTTGAACTCAACCTGTTTATATTAAAGTAAATGTTTATTATATGAGTCAGGGCAGTCACAGGCTGCTGACACTTCCTTACATTTATTCACAGTTAATACAAAGATAATTATGACTACATTTAACATTGACTTGTATTGTTAATTATGGAGTTAATCTATTTTCTGTCATGGCAGCGTAAGAAAAATTAGGGATGCGAGAAGACTATTCAGCCTGTACCAACTCATCAGTTTCATACATTAATTCTGCAAAAATGACATTTGGTTGAATTTCAAACAGTCCCAGTGTTTTTGTCTCTTGTTATCTTGCTTGGCATTTTGTTCCAGTAATTTAGCGTGACTTCTTTTTGTTTGAAATTTTTCCATTTTCCTTTCCATATCTCTACTAAATATGTTTGTAGCTAATGCAGTCACATCATATCTGATAAGAACAATGAACTTGACTCTGAGAACTGTATGCCCTAGTAGATGATGACACACATTGAAATGTCGTGCAGACAGCCGTCAATTAGTCTCACTAATCAGTTTTGCTTGAAGGTGAGTTTTTATTTTCCTCAGCAGAATGAAAAGAAGTATACTTTATTTTGATCAAGGGCTTTGCTGAACATCTATAATTCTCCCACATACTAATTAATATTCAGACTGAAAATTGTGCAGTAATAAACTGCTTCTAATGGTTAATGTTGCAAGACATCCAAGAAACCATTACTTCTTGATTTCCCACCTGGAGATCCTCACCTCTATGCAGCCTCCCACCCGGGTACTCTTCAAGGCCTCAAATATATTTCAGGCTCCAACAGTTTGGATATAGTATATAAACAGGAGAGATAAAAGAATGTACCCCAAGAGAAGACAGAGAAAATGCAGAAGAGGACCTTTTGTTTTAAACAGAGTGGGACAGATCAACATGAAATTCACACAGGAAATGTAACAGAAGCACTTTGCATCTGCCACTTGCAAGAAAATAAACAACTTCTTGCTTTCCACTCCAGGACAGTTCTTTAGTAATGGTCTCTACATGCAGGCACAGCTTGTGTCGTAAGCAACTAATGCACTGATTAAGATGTTTGGTGCAGCTTGAGTCTTTGTATTATTTAACTCAGTGCTAAGACTGAGAGCAGAGGAAGAAGTGAAAGAAATAGTTACATCTATTCCTGAATTCCACAAATATTCTTACCAAGTAGCAAGAGCAAATGTTGGAAATTCAGATAGCCATCACTCCGCTCCATTTCCCTGATGCAGATTCACTTAATAAACAATGTTTTTTTTTGTGTTTCTGGATGATTTCTACTGGTATGAGGATCTCTGGGGAGTGTTAAAATAGCATTGTATAAATAGCAGTTTCACATATGGATACCAAACACTGCATAATTGCCCATCACTCTTTCAAAATACGTGTTAAGGTTTTATGTAAAATATTTTAAGATTAACAAAATGCACAATATGTCACACTGAAATGCCAAAGTTTGCATAAATGATTGTTGAAATTAGTATGTGGCTGTTTAAGTTAGGGATGTCAAGCAATTAAAACAATTAATCAAGTTAACCAGATAATTTAAAAAAAATCATGTGCTCATTATAGTTTTAATTACATAATTAAACATAATCGAATATTAGATATTTTTGAATGGCCTAGTAGAAAGCACCGTGTCTTTAAATTGGACAATGCAGTGAAAACCACTTTGTATTTTTAGCCCCTGACAAGATAATTCAAAGTTCTCATCTTTTTGTTCATGACAATTTGCACAACTAAAAATTGTTTTTTATAAATCTGTACAAGTGCTGAGAAATTCTGGCCTTGGGCAAAAATAAGGTTTAAATTCAGGGATATATTCTGAATTTTTAAGCATTAATTCTATTGGTTAATAAAAGTATTGGGCAGTGTGGGCCAAAGTTTCTGATGTGCTCCTCCTGGACCAGGGGACAATACTCAGAAAGAATGCAAACTTAATGTTCGCAGACACATTTACCAAAGGAAAGAAATTGTAGTTTCACACTGCTGTTAAAATGTGATTCAGAATTATCTTTCGTAGAAACTGTCTCATTATTGCCACATAGTCCATGTTGATTCTTAGTCTGTGCTAGTGTTGAGATCTTTACTCTTAGATCTTCTATCAGAATACACTTTGCAGGCAGTTCTCTTCCCCTGGGATGCATAGAAGGGATTATGGACATCTAGCTCACTTCAGGTCAATCATAAATCAAGTAAAATCTCTCTGTTGGTGGCAGAACAATGGTGTATAGTATGAGGCCCTTGTGATATTGCTGCTGTACCAACTCCACCACATTTTTTGGTTGAGCCACATGAAGACTAGTGTAGGTCAGAGTTTACAATAGGCAAAATCTTATTAATTTTTAAACATTTTTACAGCAGAGTGGATAGTTACCAAGTTAAAATAATCCTTTCATTTATATTTGCATTGATTTATTGGAGATAAATTGACTGGCTTAATTTAAACATAGAAACATAGAAAACCTACAGCACAATACAAGCCCTTTGGCCCACAGTGCTGTGCTGAACATGTACTTACTTTAGAAATTATGTAGGGTTACCCATAGCCCTCTATTTTTCTAAGCTCCATCTGCCTCCACCACTGTCACTGGCAGCCCATGCATTCACCACTCTCTGTAGCTACTTTCAAGCACTTTAAAACTGTGCCTTCTCATGTCAGCCATTTCAGCCCTGGGAAAAAGCCTCTGACTATCCACACGATCAAAGCCTCTCATCATCTTATACACCTCTATCAGGTCACCTCTCATCCTCCACTGCTCCAAGGAGAAAAGGCTGAGTTCACTCAACCAATTCTCATAAGGTACGCCCTCCAATCCAGGCAACATACTTGTAAATCTCCTTTGCACTCTCTCTATACTATCCACATCCTTCCTGTAGTGAGGTAACCAGATCTGAGCACAGTACTCCAAGTGGGGTCTGACCAGGGTCCTATATAGCTACAAAATTACCTCTCGGCTCCTAATCTCAATCCCATGATTGTTGAAAGCCAATGCACCGTATGCTTTCTTAACCACAGAGTCAACCTGCGCAGCTGCTTTGAGTGCCCTATGGATTCGGACCCCAAGATCCCTCTGATCCTCCACACTGTCAAGAGTCTTGCCATTAATACTATATTCTGCCATCATATTTGACCTACCAAAATGAACCACCTCACACTTATCTGGGTTGAACTCCATCTGCCACTTATCAGCCCAGTTTTGCATCCTATCAATGTCCCTCTGTAACATCTGACAGCCCTCCACACTGTCCACAACACCCACAACCTCTGGGTCATCAGCAAATTTACTAACCCATCCCTCCACTACCTCATCCAGGTTATTTATAAAAATCACAAAGAGAAGGGGTCCCAGAACAGATCCCTGAGGAAAACCACTGGTCACCAACCTCCATTCAGAATATGAGCCATCTACAACCACTGTTTGCCTTCTGTGGGCAAGCCAATTTTGGATCCACAAAGTAAGGTCCCCTTGGATCCCATGCCTCCTTACTTTCTCAATAAGTCTTGCAAGGGGTACCTTAACTAATGCCTTGCTGAAATCCATATACACTACATCTACTGCTCTTCCTTCATCAATGTGTTTAGTCACATCCTCAAAAAATTCAATCAGGCTTATAAGGCACGACCTTGACAAAGCCATGTTGACTATTCCTAATCATATTATACCTCTCCAAATGTTCATAAATCCTGCCTCTCAGGATCTTCTCCATCAACTTACCAACTTATAAAGTTAGGCACTTATCTATATAAGTAAAGTTTTTTTTACTGATGTGAGTCATTCCACTGCAGAATATTTCATGACAGAATCCATCAACGGAATGCAAACCTTTCTTCAGATTAGTTTGAAGCATTTGCTACCTGTTTACATTGAAAGCCTATGTTTCATATACACTTCCCGATGAAGAGAATAGCTGCTGCCATCGCGTATTGACATTTACTGACCATTTGTTCAAACAGAATAAAAATTATCGTCAGCGTTTGGTAGAATTTTTAGTCAGTATTTTTGGAAAATTTCCCCATAAGTGTTGTTACAGAAATGAGGCAGCTTCATGGTGGGCACATTCCATTGCCAAATCCCTTCGCACAACACTCAAGATTAATCAGCTGTTGGCAAGCAACCCATGGCCTGTAATAGTGCTTGGCAAAGTTGATGATTAATCAGCTTTCCTGGCTCATAAAGAGGACCCAGAGGGTTAATCTTGCCACTGGCATCCAGGACTCCCTCTACTTTGGCTCCAGCAACTCTGCAAGTCAATGGTCTGCAGACAGGGTGGTCCCACTAAGAAATAAAAGCAGCAGGATGGTTAGCTGTGGTCTGTACTGGAAATCTGTGCAACTTTAGTTAGTTGTCCTTCATCATTATTCTGGTATTGCTAATTATTTGCGGCAGAGATAAACAGACTTCTGGTCATCTGGGGAGTTGAGGCTTATTGGGATCAGGCAGGAAATGAAGTTAAAGCTAGATCAAATCAGGCTTAATATCAAATTACATAACAGGATCTGCATAGCTTAACCTAGCTGGTATTTTTTCAGTTCTTGGCAAACTATGTCTAAATTCTTTGGGACTGGTTCACAACGTTGAGAGAAAGAGTGTTCATTCCACATCAGATAATAAGAATTCCTACCTTTGTGAATTTCTTTGTAGTTGGATTTGGAATCATTTCAGCTTGCTTCCTCGGCACATTAAATATCCAAGTCACTAGATGTATGATTATTTAAGTAGCTTCAGTTTGGAAGGAATCCTTACAGTAATTTTCATCCAGTAAATTTCTAATTTACTTTATGAGACTCTGGGTTAAATCACTGGAATTAGTAAAGAAGGATTAAGTGAGGGCATAACTGGAAACCATATGCCAACATGCACCAGATTGGCCATCAGTACTTCCAGTGTCCATTCTGTTTATTAACGTGGGTTATATGCATCATAGTCATCAAGCTGCTGTCCTACCAGTGCCATTCCTATGAGAATTTGGCTGCTAATCAAAGTGTTTCCAATCATTGCTTACTGTGGATGGATTTTCACTGGGTTCATATCAAGAATGTACATCAAACATAATCATCCCAACCTGGAGCACCAGGTATCATTGAGGGTATTTGAAACAGTCAGACGGGAAAATTGTTAGAAGTGAACATGCTTAGCATCAATGGGCATGGAAAATGCCAAGAACATTACATTTCAATATGCACATTTATTATTGTGTAAATTGTTTAGCAGTTTGTTGCAAGACAAAGACAGCCTATTAATTGGCTATTAATTGCTGCCAATTTCTGCACTATTTATTCTACTCTACTGTTAACACTTGCACAAATAGGATCTTAGCATAAATTTCTGCAATTACCTTAAATTACAGAAAACTTTCTTGATACCAGTATATATGCCCTGCAATGACAAAACCTAAATTCCCTCAATACCACTCAATGTTTCCCATCCAGTAAGGAACAGCTGAAACAGTGGTCTTATAACTGTGGGTAGCAAATTGCTCTAAGAGAACTCTTAACATTTCAGAAGTTACTATTTTAAATCTTTTCCTGTCCTTTTCTTCTCCGTCTAATTTCCCTTTCTCTCATTTTATACAATATGTAGTTCCATACTTGATTCCATCCTATTTCATTCATTTTCACTTTGTATCTTTCTTTCTAAGTTCCTAAACCTCATTATCTGTAGATTGTTGGTCTTGTCATTTTACCAAGGTTCCCTTTCCTTATATCGTTTATTCCTTCAGAGGTTTTCAGGGTTAAAGACTGAAGGCGAGGGAAATAATTCACCAAGCAAAATGCCTGCTCCAGCGAGTTTTAGCTTATTGTAATTTAACTCTGAACAATAATTTGAAAATATAATGTTCATTACTGTTTTGTTAATGTAATTACTGTCATCAAAAGAGGTACTGAAGTGTATCATTGGTATTATTACAAGAATACATCAGATGAATCACCTCACAAAGACTTACAACCACCGCTATGATAATCACAGTTTATGCAATTGAGAAATAGTACCTACAACTGAAAACATACCTGTAAGAGAGGAAGTGCCTGTTCGACACCAAATTGCTGTATGTGAACAGGTTTTCTATCATCTCATAATATCTCTAGCAAGATGATGTAACTCTGATTGCCACTGAATGGATTGAATTTTCATTGAAATGTTGCTTAGGGTGAATATTACAGCTGTTCATTCATTCAGCAGAACAGATGTGACAGAAATTAATGAACAAAAGAAAAGCTGAAAGTCCTTCTACAATAGTTACTGCACCATTGCATCTTAACGAGTTCATCATGATTTGTAATCATTTTATCCATCCCCTCTACCGGCTGGTTTTTGCATTTGCTCTTATGCTCTCAAGTTCTTGACAACACTTTCCTGTTAAAACCTCCCCAGGAAATTCAATCAGGGTTTGCATTTCCTTATACTCGTCGATTGGAAGGGTTTTATTGATACTAGTTCTTTCTTTCATGCAACGTGTTTGAGATTAACACTTTTGAAAAATATGGGTACAGACCATTATCTTGACTCTGAACCTTTCTTTGAAATAAGCAACCCTTAATCCTGCCATAAAATTTGTGACATTTAGAAAGGGAATTTTTATCATTCTTGGTGAATTCTTGGACAATGGCATATATTTGTATAGAACTACATATAGTAGTAAGTCAAAGCTGAGTGCATGTATGCACTGGTTCATAAGACCATAAGATCATAAGATATAGGAGCAGAAGTAGGCCATTCAGCCCATCAAGTCTGCTCTGCCATTCAGTCATGGCTGATTCAATTCTTCCAGTCATCCCCACTCCCCTGTCTTCTCCCTATACCCTTTGATGCCCTGGCTAAACAAGAACCTGTGGAAAAGTGTATATGGAACTGGAGGAGATGGCAGAGGTACTTAATGAGTACTTTGCTTCAGTATTCACTACAGAAAAGGATCTTGACAATTGTACGGGTGACTTGCAGCGGACTGAAAAGCTTGAGCATGTAGGTATTAGGAGGATGTGATGGAGCTTTTGGAAAGCATCAAGTTGGATAAGTCACCGGACGAGATGTACCCCAGGCTACTGTGGAAGGTGAAGGAGGAGATTGCTGAGCCTCTGGCGATGATCTTTGCATCATCAATGCAGACAGGAGAGGTTTCAGAGGATTAGAAAGTTGCGGATGTTGTTCCCTTATTCAAGAAAGGAAGTAGAGGTAGCCCAGGAAATTATAGACCAGTAAGTCTTACTTCAGTAGTTGGTAAATTGATGGAGAAGATCCTGAGAGGCAGGATTTGGAATGCTTGGAGAGGCATAATATGATTGGGAATAGTCAGCATGGCTTTGTCAAGGGCAGGTCGTGCCTCACGAGCCTGATTGAATTTTTTGTGGATGTGACTAAACACATTGATGAAAGTAGAGCAGTAGATGTAGTGTATATGGATTTCAGCAAGGCATTTGACAAGATACTCCATGCAAGGCTTATTGAGAAAGTAAGGAGGCATGGGATCCAAGGGAACATAGCTTTGTGGATCCTGAACTGACTTACCCAGAGAAGGCAAATGTGGTTGTAGACGGGTCATATTCTGCATGGAGGTCAGTGACCAGTGGGGACCCCTTCTCTTCATGATTTTATAAATGACCTGGATGAGGAAGTGGAGGGATGGGTTAGTAAATTTGCTGATGACACAAAGGTTGGAGGCAAATGGAGTTCAATCCAGATAAGAGTGAGGTGATCCATTTTAGTAGGTCAAATATGATGACAGAAAATAGTATTAATATTAATGGTTAGACTCTTGGCAGTGTGGAGGATCAGAGGGATCTTGGGGTCCGTGTCCATAGGACACTCAAAGCTGCAGTGCAGGTTGACTCTATGGTTAAGAAAGCATGTGGTGCATTGGCCTTCATCAATCGTGGTTTTGAGTTTAGGAACCAAGAGGTAATGCTGCAGCTATATAGGACGCTGGTCAGACCCCACTTGGAGTACTGGGCTCAGTTCTGGTCACCTCACTTACGGAAGGATGTGGAAACCATAGAAAGTATGCAGAGGAGATTTATAATGGTGTTGCCTGGATTGGGGAGCATGCCTTATGAGAATAGGTTGAGTGAAATAGGCCTTTTTTCCTTGGAGTGACGGAGTTTGAGAGGTGACCTGATAGAAGTGTATAAGATGATGAGAGGCATTAATCATGTGGCTAGTCAGAGGCTTTTGCCCAAGGCTGAAATGGCTAGCACAAGAGGGCACAGTTTTAAGGTGCTTGGAAGTAGGTACAGAGGAGATGTCAGGAGTATGTTTTTTAAACAAAGAGTGGGATGTGCGTGGAATGGGATGACAGCGATGGTGGAGGTGGATACGATAGGGTCTTTTAAGAGATTCCTGGACAGGTACATGGAGCTCTGAAAAATAGAGGGCTATGGGTAACCCAAGGCAATTTCTACAGTAAGGACACGTTCAGCACAGCTTAGTGGTCCGAAGGGCCTGTATTGCACTGTAGGTTTTCTATGTTTCTATATTACTAACCTATCTATCTCTGCCTTAGATGCACCCAATGACTTGGGCTTCACAGCTGCTCATGGCAACAAATTGATTTACCATCTGCTGACTAAAGTAATTGCTCTGCATCTCTGGTCTAAATGGATGTTCTTTAATCCTGAAGTCATGCCTTTTTGTCCTAAACTCCTATACCATGGGAAATAACTTTGCCATATCTAATCTGTTCAGACCTTTAACATTTGGACTGTTTCTATGAGATCCCCTTCATTCTCCTGAACTCCAGGGAATACAGCTCAAGAGCTGCCAGACATTCCTCATACGGTAACCCTTTCATTCCTAGAATTATTCTCGTGAATCTTCTCTGCACCCTTTCCAATATCAGTATACCCTTTCTAAAATGAGGAGCCAAAACTGCACAGAATATTCCAAGGGTGGTCTCACGAGTGCCTTAGAGAGCCTTAACATTACATTCTTGCTCTTATATTCTATACCTCTAGAAAGGAATGTCAACATTGCATTCACCTTCATCACCACTGACTCAACCTGGAGGCTAACCTTTAGGGTATCCTGCACAAGGACTTCCAAGTCCCTTTGCATCTTTGCATTTTGAATTCTCTCCCCATATAAATAATAGTCTGCCCATTTATTTCATCCACCAAAGGGCATGACCATACACTTCCCAACATTGTATTTCATTTGCCACTTTGCTCATTCCCCTAAACGATCTGTCTTTCTGCAGGCTTTCTGTCTCCTCAACACTACCCGCTCCTCCACCTATCTTTGTATCATCAGCAAATTTAGCCACAAATCCATTAATCCCATAGTCCAAATTATTGACATACATCATAAAAAGCAGTGGTCCCAACACCGACCCCTGTGGAACTCCACTGGTAACTGGCAGCCAGCCAAAATAGGATCCCTTTATCCCCACTCTCTGTTTTCTGCTGATCAGCTAATGCTCCACCCATGCTAGTAACTCCCCTGTAATTTCATGGGCTCTTATCTTGCTAAGCAGCCTCATGTGTGGCACCTTGTCAAAGGCCTTCTGAAAATCCAAGTGCACCACATCTACTGCATCTCCTTTGTCTACCCTGCTTGTAATTTCCTCAAAGAATTGCAGTAGGTTAGTCAGGCAGGATTTTCCTTCCAGGAAACCATGCTGGCTTTGGCCTATCTTGTTATGTGTCTTCAGGTATTCTGTAATCTCATCCCTAACAATCCATTCCAACAACTTCCCAAACACTGACTTTAGGCTAACAGGTCTATAGTTTCCTTTCTGCTGCCTCCCACCCTTCTTAAATAGCAGAGTAACATTTGCAATTTTCCGGTCATCTGGTACAATGCCAGAATCTATTGATTCTTGAAAGATCATTGTTAATGCCTCCACAATCTCTCCAGCTACCTCCTTCAGAACCCGAGGGTGCATTCCATCAGGTCAAGGAGATTTATCCACCCCCCAGACCATTGAGCTTCCTGAGCACCTCCTCAGTCGTAATTTTCACTGCACATACTTCACTTCCCTGACACTCTTAAATGTCCAATATACTGCAGATGTCTTCCACTGTGAAGACTGATGCAAAACACACATTCAGTTCCTTTGCCATCTCTGCATCTCTCATTACAATATCTCCAGCATCATTTTTTATTGGTCCTATATCTACCCTCAACTCTCTTTTACCCTTTATATACTTAAAAAAGCTTTTAGTATCTTCTTTGATATTAGTCACCAGCTTCTTTTCATAATTCATCTTTTCCTTCCTAATGACCTTCTTAGTTTCCTTCTGCAAGTTTTTAAAAGCTTCCCAATCCTCTATGTTCCTACTAACTTTGGCTTCCTTGTATGCCCTCTCTTTTGCTTTTACTTTGGCTCTGATTCACTTGTCAGCCACGGGAATGTCCTTCTTCCATTTGAAAATTTCTTCTTATTTGTAATATATCTGTCTTGTACTTCCCTCATTTTTCACAGAAACTCCAGCCATTGCTGCTCTGCTGTCCTTCCTGCTTGTGTCCCTTTCCAGTCAACTTTGGCCAGTCCCCCTCCCGTGCCATTGTAAATTCCTTTATTCTACTGAACATGTAATGAAAAGCTTGCATGCGGCAGCATCCCAGGCACATAGCATCATTGAAAAAGCCTTCACAAAAATGCTTAAGTTAAATATACACAATTTTTACAAGAAAACACAATTAGAAGAAATCACATGAAGTCTATTTTAGTGCAAAGAGATCAAAATGGTCATAGTGTTGCTACACTCTATTGATTAGGGTTTTGCCGGTTGACTCAAGAACTGAGCAGTTGAAGAAATGTAGCTGTTCTTGAACCTGGTGGTGTGGAACTGCAGGTTTCTCTGTACCTCCTGCCCAATGATAACTGTGAAATGTCAGCATGACCCAGGTAGTTGGGCTCTTTGATGACAGCTGTTGCCCATGATGTTTTGTATGGAGACCAGTACTCTGAAACTTCTTACTTTCCTGTGCATTTGAATTGACATAATAGACCATGCTGCAATGACTCAGTATAATTTCAACAGTGCATCTGTAGAAGTTTATTAGAGTGTTTGATGACAAGCCAACCCCCTTAAATCTCCCAAGAAAATAAAGACATGGGTGTGCTTTTCGTATGATTGCGTCTATGTGCTGGGCCTAGGGCACGTTATCCAATATGTTGAAACCTAGGAATTTGAATTTGCTGTCTCTCTCCACCACCAGTCATGCAGTGTGGATCTGAATAAATTCATCCTACTTCCCTTCATGAATTCAGCTATCAGTTCTTTAGTTTTGCTGACTTTGAGTAAGAGGTTATTTTTCTGGCACCAGTCAACCTGCTTATCAGCACCTGTGGGTGTGGCCGTATATCAGGCTGGTGGACCAGCAAGGACAAGGACTAGCGTCACCCCCACAGGTCAGCGCATCATTGGTATGTTCCAGGTTTGGAGTTTCATGCTGGCAGGAAGTACAAGTTCCACTGGCTCCCTATGTGTGCAAATGGGTGAGACTGGAGCTTGAAGTCTTGCTTTCAAGTCCCATCATCGGTGAGTCCAGCGTTCCAGGCCTGGAGTTCGGGTTGTCATTTAGAGTCCTTCATCATCAGCGAGTTTTGAGATGATACCAAAGTTCAAAGCCCAGTGTTCACTCGGAAGCCAAATATCGGAGTCTACGAGTCCACTGGGGAAGTCAAAGGCCAAATATCTGTGAATCCATGGGTCCACGGGAAGCTGGAGGCCTGTTAGAGGACTGTGTGTGAACGTAGGTGAATGGGAGGGAGGAACGTGGCTGTTCTGCTGTCGTTGTTTTGTCACTTGTTCTGCTCTGTTTTGTTATAATCTTCTGAGCAAGGTGGCCATGCTACTTCCTGCCCGAATATGCAGCAATACTAACGGGCTTCCCCCCCCCCCCCCCACCACCAGCATAGCCTTGGATATGTTAGTTGTTAACGCAACCAACGCATTTCACTGACACAGGAAAGTCTGCAGATGCTGTAAATCCGAAGCAACACACACAAAATGCTGGAGGAACTCAGCAGGTCAGGCAGGAAATGAATAAATAGTCAGCAGGTTAAGCTGAGACCCTTCTTCAGGGCTGGAAATGAAGGGGGAAGACACCAGAATAAAAAGGTGGGGGAGGGGAAGGAGGTTAGTTAGAGGGTGATAGGTGATGCCAGGTGGGTGGGAAAGGTAAAGGGCTAGAGAGGAAGGAATCTCATAGGAGAGGAGAGTGGACCATGGGAGAAAGGGAAGAAGGAGCCGGACCAGGGGGGAAGTGATAAGCGACGGATCAGAGGACGTTTTCTGATGGTCCAGGGTGGGTCCTCTTCACGGAGTAGGTATGAGGAGGCCGCCTGGCTTCAGCAATGTGGTGGTCAGTCTTCTACACTACAACACTACCCCTTTGTCTGTGGGCTTGATGGCAAAGTTAGGATTGGTGCAGAGAGAGGGGCGAGTAGCGTTTTCAAAGGGGGGTAAGGCTCGAGGAGGAGAAAGGAGTGCTTGAAGTCGAAACACATTTCACTGCATATTTTGATGTACATGTGAAAGATACATCTCAATCTGAATCTGATTCACCCACAGCAGTAGTTCAGCAAATTTGAAGATGGCATTGGAGCTGTGCCTAGCAGCACAGTCAGGTGTGTAGAGGGAGTGGGTCAGGGGTCTAAGCAAACAACATTTAGAACATTATTTCTTAGGGCATTTCAGACATGTTGTCAAACATTTTACATCAATCCACATTGATGAATATTAAGTATTAAGAAATTTGGTTAAATAGGGAGGCTTCATGGAGTGTTTTGAATGAAAGGAGGGCTCTGAAGAGGAGCACTGATTTAGGGAGGCATTTTCAGAGCCAAGGAAACTGCAGCTGAAACCACAGAAACTAATTTAGGGTTTTGTAAGAACAAAGAATTACAGGAGCTCAAGAATTTTAAGATGCTTTAAGTTTGAATGAGCTGTGTATGTTCAGCTGAGATTTTTAACAGTAAAGCATTGCTAGACAGGAATGAAAGGTGAATGTGGCTTGATGCAAGTTCAGATACAGGTTATATTTTCAGATACTATTATCAGGAGCAAAAATTCACATGCTCACTGTGAGGTAATGACTGAACAATGCCATGATGTGATGCATTATCCAAGTTTTCATTTAAGAAACAATGATAAATTTTATTCTATGTGGGAATATTAAATGGTTTAAGCCATGTTCCACCCTGAACGATCAGCATAAATGGCATTGTTCAGTTGTACCTTTTGCATAGCAGCTTTCAGGGGACAAGTTCCTGCCCAAGGGATTAAATGCAAGGCTTTTTATAAATTGTTGATTTCCATCTGAGATATGGAAAGTTAATGTTAAACTCTGATGAGAGCCATTAAAGCTGAAATGATGGTTTTTATTACTTAATTCTGAAAGTAATCAATGCTGATTGAAGAATAACCTTGAATAACCATAGCCTCAAAATAAATTAAGAATCTACTTTTGATACAATTATGCTGTGTATAATACATTTAAGTCTAATGAATGAATTTGTTCTGAGCTTTGACTTTTGTACAACTAATTTTAAAAAGTATTGTAGAATAACCATTATTTGTCCTTTTTCCTTCCTATAAATTCAATTTATTTTGTACCTATTAATTATAAAAGCACAAGATTTTTTAGAGCTTTCATAAAGTTGTTATTTTTTTTCATTTGTATTGCATTATTTCCTTCAATCCTCCCAACATAGTTGAAGCTAGTAAGTGTAGACGTGGTTCAGTTAATATGGGTTCCCGAGGAATCAGCTGATATCCTATGCTACAAATTATGTGATACTGGAAACTAGAGCACGTACCTGTAGGTATTTGTTGAAATAGGTCAATCTTAGATGATGCGTGCTAGCTGTCTCTGCCAGCCCGAGCAGTACGATATGGAGAGCAACCTGTTTCCCATGTAGCAGGATCCTCCTCTCTATACAGCTGATGAATCCAAAGGGACAGAAAAAACCGATACAGTCTGGCACCAATGGCAATGTAGGAGTTGCCATCAGTGTTGAACTCAATGTAGGACTGCCTTTGGGACTCCAGCTCCAGATTTTTCCCAAAGCCTTCCCTTATGATGGGTATATTCATAAGGCAGAAGAGGTTTGATATCAGAGTTTACCTTCTAAACGAGCTGCCAAACATGGTGACAAGCCCCATCTGCCCAAAGCAACTGATTTTAAGGTGCCAATATAACATTCAACATCAAACAATACTCATACATTTGTTAAATCTAGATGTAGATATTTGCCCTCAACAAATTTGGTTCCCACATGAGAAACTAGAACTGAAAGTTATATATTAAGTTACAGTCCTTTCTTCAAGTATATTGATGCAAACCTTGATTTCAACAGACATGAACTCTATTTGTGAATAATACTCTTAAAAAAATCCTCTTGAAGAGTCATTACATGATGTATGTAGAATGTGGTACATCCTCCTTCATTAATGGGAACACTTTGATTTTGTGTATTATCTACTGAAAGAAATGTGCACAACATAAATCTGTAGAGTTTCATTCAGAAATCCATAAATCTCTTATTCAGAATAACTTAAATTTTCCCTCAGATTTTTCTCTGATTTGTAAAAAAAATTCTATCCTGTAACAGCATCTAAATTCCAAGAGATATATGCTTTGACAAATGATTAATCTTAGCAAACTAATTATCTTGCCGCCCACAATCCCTCGCATGTAAATCACTAGAAAAAATTCACTCAGAGAAATTTGCAAGCTTCCAAAGCAATAAGTATATCAGCTTTTGTTCTGCTCTGCTCTGTCACAGAACTATGAAGGTTCCAGACTTGATTCCCGGTCTGTGCTTAGCAATCTACACTCGAGCTGGAGTCTTGCACAGCGGGATACACACATTCATCACAGTCATTCTTCAATCCAGTTCCAATTTGGCCTACAGTTATGCACCAGAGGTGTAATGCTGTGAAATTATGTGGCTAGGATTATGAATGGTTCACTTATGATGAGAAGCTACATGGTGAGGCAAAAAAGGAGTTGTGATTTTAGACCGAAGGTACACTGGCAGGAAAGAATCATTCCAAGTGTCTTGCAAGGGTTAGCACAGAGAGTTCTTACTCTGTGCCAGGTAGAAGAAGACAGCAAACTGAAGGAAATATAGGTGATGATACAGCAGCTTCCAATGGCAAGAATTAGTTCCAATAAATATGTTGCAAGTGCATTTTCAGAACAAGTTAATCATTTGGAATGTGTTCCACAAGTCTGTGATGCCATATTACTAAAACAGTTTGGCATGTTTGGCCATACTATAGCAAAGCATAGATAAAAACATCAACTTGCTTCTGGCATGGCTACCATGCTGACATCTTAATGGGTTTTCCCAGAGCAGATCTTGTCAACACAACTAGGTTCAGTTATTGATATGCAAAAAGGCCACAAATGATTTTCATCCATGTGTAATAAATATATGTGGTCAATGGGAACCACTTCTGCTGCTAGTTAATGTGAAAAATGATTACACCCAGATCTGATTTACTAATGGACAGAAAGCCTGACTGACATTAAGAAAAGTGGTGAGGTTGATTACAATAGGCAATGCAAATTAGCAAAATGCAGGTGAAACAGTTTCATCTGAAAGCATAGAGCAGCAACTCTGCCTGGTCTTTTTAAGTTGACAAAACCTGTAAATAAAATTGTTGGATCACGGTAATTGTTGGAAATTGTTGACTTTACAACATTTGCTACTCATAGACTCATTTTAATTGATCTCCAAGCATACTCACTTCAATCTTCTTTGTTTTCCAGCATGAAAATCTTTAGAATTTTAGAAGGTAAACCCAAGTTGAACAGAAAATGGCTGCATAAAAAATTCTGCAGAACCTTCATGCAGTTGTTAGCATCATGTTTTCTTTGTTATAGGTTATGGATGCAAGAGCTCTACTGGAGAATCTGAACATACATTCTAGCTTCTTAGAAACTTATTTATTATTTATTGACATGCAACGTGGAGTCGGCCATTCCAGCCCTTCGAGCTGCACCGCCCATCGAACCCCCGATTTAATCCCAGCCTAATCACAGGACTACTTCCAATAACCAATTAACCTACCAGCCGGTATGTCTTTGGAGGAAACGGGAGCACCTGGAGGAAATCCATGTAGTCCTTAACGCGAGAAACACTCACAGGGAGAATGTTCAGACTCCTTACAGGCAATGGCAGGAATTGAACCGGCTTTTCTGGTACTGTAAAGCATTGTGGTAACCACTGTGCTATCGTGCCGCCCCACAGAAGGCATGCTAACTTGTTGTTGATCCCATCACTAGATTAGCTGCCTGATGTACTGTTTGATGTTAAAAGTTGCTTAAGCACTATTTGAAACAATGCAAGCTTCTCTAATAATCTGGACTGGGCATTTGAGGATGTTATTCCAGAGACATGACAATGAATGACATCATTGCGAATAGGTGAAGTTAAGTTCAAGTCATCAAACAATACTTGTCACATGACAGGAAAATTGATCATGTATCCTTTGGACTGGGATGGTGAACAGTGCAAAAGGCTAACAACTGCAAAAGATACTCTTATATTTGCTGCTGTCAGAAGTCCTTGACAGGAGGATAAGTGTGGAAATCCTGTTTTGCTTCTGAACTGTTTACTTCCTGAATTAGTTGAGCTGATTGCCTTCTGAATTGTGTTAATGACTAGTGTCAAAGACTCTTACATTTACTCTCTCCTGGGCTCCTCATGTCAGAGGGAATATAAGAGTGATGTTTACTTTAATATGGCAAACCTATTTTCTTGTTATTAATTTCTTAACAAAACCATTTTCTTAAATACATTGGTTGGATTGGTAGTATATAGCAATAAACCAGTGTTTTGTAACATGACCCACCAATGCAGTTGCCTCAGTACAAGAGCAATCAGGAATAGAACAATAAAATTTGCAGTTGTCACTGATGTCCCTATTCCATGAAGGAATAAATTAAAGAAAATCATGATCACTGTGTGCAATGGATTCATGATCATCGCAGTTTGTTTCGTAGGCCCTCTTTTATGAGCAAACTCTCTGCAGCAAGGACAGATAACATCCCAGGTTGAGTGCTCATGTATGGTGCACACCAGCTCACTGATGCCTTCATGGACCTCTTCGACATCTCCAGGCTGCTGACCCACGTGCTTCAAATCAGTCATCATCATCCCTGTACCAAAGAACTCTCCACTTTCAGAACTAAACAGCTCGTGCCCGGTGGCACTGACACTAAGCATCGTGAAGGGCTTTGAATGGCTGATAATAGAAAATATCAAAAATTGCATTCCTGTCACACTGGACAATCACCAATATGCTTACCGACAGAAATGTTTTTTAGCAGATGTCATAGATGTCATGCACCTGGTCCTGACACACTTTGACATTTATGTCAGGATGCTGTTTCTGGATTTCATTTTGACATTCAACACTATTGTACCACAGACCCTGGTGAACAAACTCCTATTCCTCAGTCTAAACACAACACGGTGTTGGACTTCCTAACCAACAGACCTCAGATAGTCAGGATACACAACCTCTCCTCCTGCTCCATCATTCTCAACACACGTGACCCACAGGGCTGTAGTAGACCATAAGACCATAAGACATAGGAGCAGACTTAGGCCATTGGGCCCATCAAGTCCGCTCCATTATTCAATTATGGCTGATCCTTTTTTACATCTCCTCCTCAACCCTAGATGCTGGTATTCTGAGACCATTGCTACACACTCTGCTCACACATGACTACATGGCCAAACACTCGAGGAATCACATAGCCAAGTTCATCAATGACACAGCAGTGGCGGGGCTCATCAACAGTTATAAGGTGGCCTACAGTAAGGAGGCGGAAGAGCTTGAGGTCTGGTGCCAGGCAACCTCTTCCTCATTGTCAACAAAGGTATCAACTTCAGAAGAAACGTCATCACTCTCACCCCTCTTTACATCAGTGGCATGGCAGTGGAAACTACAAGCAGTTTCAAAGTCCTGGAGGTGCCATCTCGCACAGACTCTCATGGACCTAGAACATGTCATGCACAATCAAGAATGCTCACAAGTGTCTCTGCTTTCTGAGGAGACTCAAGAGATTGGACTATGCATGTCTATACTCATGTCCTTCTACGGATACGCAGTGGAGAGCGTCCTATTATGTTGCATCACTAAGGCAGATGGGATGCTCTTCAATGGGTAGTCAAAACCGCACAACGCTTCATCAGCACCAGTCTTCCTGCCATTAAAGACACATATACGGAAAAGTGCTGGAAAAAGGCCAGTAACATCATGAAGAATCCTAGCTACCCTATTCATGGACTGTTTGTTCCATTCCCATCAGGGAGGAGGCTATGTGGCATCGATGCCAGGTCCACCAGACTTAAAAACAGCTACGTTCCCCAAGCAGTGAGGCTGATCAACACCTCTGCCCACTAATCTACTCCTCCACACCTCCACTAATATTATTTTAACATTTCTTGTCAGTCATCTTATGTACAGACATGTCCATACACAGCATTACTTTATGGATCAATGCATATAAGCTATCTGATCTATTTATATTTATAGATTTTTATTATTGTTCTTTATCATATAGTAGTTTGTTTTGTGCTGCATTGGATCCAGAATAACAATTATTTCATTCTCCTTTACATTTGTGTACTTTAAATGACATTAAACAGTCTTGAATCTTAAAGGCAGTTCATTCAATGCTGCATTTCAAGAAGTAATTAACATAAAGTGAAGGTCTTAGTGATGTTGAGATTCACTAACCTAATTTATTTCATATCATCCCTCCCCAGATATAATAAAATCACTGACCTTTATCACTCACTATCCATTGTCAGCACTGTAACTTTTATATGGCAAATTAAACTGCTAAGGATCTGCCTTTGTTAATATGGATTCCACATCAAGGCAGAAATTCTCACATTCTCTGTGTGAGCAAAGTGATGAGACAAGGAATGCAATGTTGATTCAATACAGTACTCTGTTAATTGGAAATTTCACCTAGTTCATGGAAACTTCTCTGGCAAATCAGTGCTCATATAGGTCACCAGCTAGTATTGGCATGCCTGGACAAAGCACAGCAGAGTATTCTACACTAAACAATGAAGGTCACACAGACAAAACTTCTGATAAAACATTAGACAAGATGAAGCAAATCAACATTTTGTCAGATAAAATGTGATCATAACAAATGCAAGAGGAAATGATCTACTGGTTTACTTTTAGAGTATTTATTCTTTCATTCCATGGAAAATACAAAAATAATTTTATATGAGCAAAACGACCACCTGCTAATCATCAAATCTGGCCTGGAAACTGCACATGAGGAATTAATGATGACGTTGTCAATCCCAGTTATAATATTTCCCATGTAGAACAGCTTGTCATCACTCACTGTCTAGCTTCCCACATGATGATTTGTCCAGCTCACTGAAACAGCTAAGTTTCTGCTCCCCTGTGGAAATATAGCTACTTCAGTGAAAGTGGAAGAAATAGAAGGAAATAAAAATCTTCCAAGGCTCTTTGTTTGACCATCTCCTGAAACTTGAAAAAGTTAATAATGGTAATTCCATCATTTTAGTTTAAGTTTTACTTTATTTTCAATACTTCTTTTCCACTACTGAAGAGTTTGTTGTATTTATCTGACCATCAATCAATGCCTCCAGCAATCGGCTAATAGCCTGAATTCTAATTTCATTTTCAGAGTGACAGAATTTTCTCCAAAAAAGCAACATGAGCCCAGTTCGTTTCTCATCAACTAATGAAAATGTACATTCCATTTAATGGTACCCTGCAGAGTGAAGCCATTTTCAGAATACTGTTAATCTTCAGACTAAGCTACGTATCTGCTGAAGTTCAAGTAATTCCATTTTTGTATTGGTTATTATATACTTGGTATTAGCAACTAAGTATCAAATGTAATATCCTCTCTAACTTGACTATCCATTAGTCACTACCTGGCCATTTGTAGTACACAGTCCTTGTTATGTTTTGTGCAGGTAGGCTGCAATGTGATGAACTGACACGGTGAAACTGTGTTTCTTCACAGCATGTGCTTCCTGCTACAGAGTCCACATTATTAATCAGCTGATTTGTACATTTTTGGCAACAGTAACACGGAGGCATCTGCCCTTTCACCTTTGGCACAAGCCACACAAGCACATCTCTGCATAGCACCTCAATAAACTGTCTCAGCAAGATGTTTCCAAAACAAAGTGTCTTCTTCACAGAGACGCACAACGAGCTGGCATTGTAACACTGGGAACAAATTTACCCTGAGCACTCGATGAGAAAACAATTACAAGCAACTGTGATGCTATGCAACATCAAGATCAGATTTCTGCTCAACCCATGGTTTCCCTGCCCTATCATATTTACTGGTTCTGGAAGGTATGCCTATTTTCAGTAAGTCCAAGTTATAGCTAATTCCTTCTGGAAGTCCAACTTAAAAATGAATCTGCTAAATGTTCTTCATCTGGGTGTCTGTTGGCAGCAACCATTGCCAAGCAGAAGAAGAATAAGTATTACATCAGTTTCAGGCATAGGACAAAGTTCTGTGGTCAGATGTAAAATGTTAAATGTGTTTTGCTGCTGCTTCTTAACATCACTGCTGTATCAGCAAGCAAGGCATGTGTGATATCTTGATGATTCAGGAGTTGTGCAGAATTTCTGCTGCACGGTTCTACGCAGAATGTGTATCATTAAATAGAAGAAAAGTTATTAACAAATAAAACTTTGGACATGATGTGCATGCAAAGAATGCTTTTTGATATACACTACATACAGGAGGAGGAAACCAGAGGTCCATGAGCCAGTCCTCATTAGAGGATCAGCAGTGAAGAGGGTCGGCAACTTGAAATTCCTTGGTGTTGTTATTTTGGAGAGCTTGGCCTGGGCCCAGCACTTAAGTACTATTACAAAGAAAGCACAGCAGCGCCTCTACTTCCTTAGGAGTTTGCAAAGACTCAGCATGCCATCTAAAACTTTGACAAACTTCTATAGATGTGTAGTGGAGATTATACTGACTGGTTGCATCACAGCCTGGTATGGAAGCACAAATACCCTTAAACGGAAAATCCTACAAAAAGTAGTGGATACGCCCCAATCATCATGGGTAAGCTCTCTTCACCATTGAGCACATCTACATGAAGCGTTGTCACAGGAAAGCAGCATCCATCATCAGGGTATTTAATTTATTATTTTCACATATAAGAAGATACAGGGAAGAATCTTGCTTTGTTTGCCATTGTGGTGAACTACATATACCTGTCTGGACACGCCCCCCTGCTGACTGCTCCTGTGGCTCCTCCCACTGACCGTGGCTCCTCCCACGGACCCCGGTATAAAGGTGATTGGAGACACAGCCCCGGCCTCAGTCTCCAGGTATCTCGCCTCACGTCTCCAAGAGTTATTGATGGTGCATCAGCCATCAGTAAAGCAATGTTAAACTGCAGAATAGAGAGTCACAGATAACAGAGAAAATAAAGCACAGGCAGACAAGTAAGAAGCGAGAGCCACAATAGGTTGAGCGACTCTTTATCATACAAGGCATCCATTTTCAAGTCTTATAACAGTGGAATAGAAATTGCTGTTGAGGCTGGTGGAAGATATTTTCAAACCGTTCTATCTTCTGCCTGAGGGAGAAGAGGACATGGCTGGTGTGGAGCAGTTCTTTAATCACGTTGGCTTATTTTCTTGAGGTAGTGTGAACTGTTCTAAAAGAAACTACTATAAGAATAATTAAAATATGCAGAGATTCAAGCAAAGCATCAGCCCTTCTGTGCCTATAGTTTTAGATCTGTGTGTATAGTGTATCTGTCAAAAGCATCAAGCAAATCACAACCTCCCATCTTTAGCTCAGAGACAAAGTTCAGTTAATGAACAGTACAGTCTCAAAGTACATGAATCAAAACAAACATGTGGAGTTCAAATACAGGTTCTGTGATTATCAAAGATTTTATTGAGTCACTGCAAATTCAGATGCAACACAGAACTGAGCATAAGTCGCCTTTGCACAGGAAATCGGTAATACACCAAAGAATTGCAGAAATCTAACCCAGGGTTCAGGCATTCCATGAAAAAACATTGGACATTGCCCTGTTGACCAAAGACCTGTGAGATAAACGGTCCCAACATAATAACAAAAACGACATCCATTTATAAAGGGTTTTTAAAATAAATTATAGACATTCCTCAGAGGAATGTTATCAACAAAACGAGAAGCAGAGCTACATAAGGAGGCAATGAGATGGTTAATGATTAAAGAGCAGATTTTAAGGAACATATGAATTTGGAGTATATCTGACCAGCCAGCCTATAATATCTTATTCACCATTTAATAAGAACATAGACTATTTTGAAAAAGGAGTATAACTTCAAAATTCTGAGGTGCAAAGGGACTTGGAAGTCCTCATAATGGATTCACCGAATGGTTAACTTGCTGGTTGAGTTGGTGGTGAGGAAGGCAAATGCAATGTTAGCATTCATTTTGGGAGCACTAAAATATAAAAGCAAGGATGTAATGTTGAGGCTTTATACATCACTAGTGAGGCCTCACTTAGAGTATTGTGAGACGTTTGAGGCCCCTTATCTAAGAAAGGATGCACTGACATTGGAAAGGGTTTAAAGGAGGTGCACAAAAATGATTCTGGGATTGAAAGGATTATCATATGAAGAGGGTTTGATGGCTCTGGGATTCTACTCACTTCCCTGGATTGAGAAGAATAAGGAGTGGCTTCATTAAAACCTATTAAATGTTGAAAGGCCTCAGGAGAGTGGATGTGGAGAAGATGCTTCCTATGGTGGGGAAGTCTAAAACCAGCGAATTTGTGGAATTCTTTGCCACAAGGAGCTGTGGTGACCAAGTCATTAGGTATATTTAAGGCAGAGTTTGATAGATTCTTGATTAGTCTAGTTTTTATATAGCATATTTGTGTGTGTTTCCTCCAAGAGGACCATAAACTTGTTGTAGGTTTTGGAGGCCTGTGTGCCTCAATAACCCAGAGAGCTATGTTGGCTAGAGTCAGGGCCTTGTGCTTTGGCTCTTGGAAGGGTTACCCATGCCAGGTCAAAGGATAGACACCAGTATAACAGTGATCCACTGGTCCGCCAGGTTTAATGGTCCAGCTCAGGACTAACAATTTCGACTGGTCAAAAAAAATTGCTGCAGAAACAGCAATGAAGAATCCTTCTTTATCTGTGTATGACAGTATGGACAGGCAGAGGTAGAGAACCTTCATTGCAGCCCTAAATATCAGCAGCGTAATGGACAGTAAGTAAATACGCGTGTGTTTGTGTGCAAATAGCAATGATTTTCATGACTGATAGTTGGTGAGAAATGAGAAGTAACACTGTTCAGGCTGTACTGGTCCTGATGTTTACCAACTAACCAGAATCAACGGTATATGCTTTTTTTTCTGTAAAATTGATACTATCTTTATATTTTTAGCTTGACATGCTTTCTGCCTTTTTGAAATATATTTATAAGTATTTTGAAAAATCCCCTTTAATGTCCTACTCTGGGTTTTGACTGATCATAACGTTAATCTAATTTCATCATTCACTTTGGCTAATGCTTGTTTCATGCAATCAAAATTCTTCTTATTTAAGATTAAGACACAATTCTTAGTCCCATTCTTCACTCTCCCAAAGTGAATGTAACATTCAATCATATTATGATCAGAACACTTCATCTATGAGGGAATTAATAACTCCTTAACTCATTGCACAATATCAAGTCTAGTATGGCCTGCTCTCTTTTTGGGTCCAAGATATCTTAAAGCAAATATTTTAAGTAAAGGAAAATAAATGGGGAAATAATCTAGGGATGGAATTCCTGAGGCTGTGTTTGGTAACTAAAAGTACATTGCCAATGATAAAGTATCTGATTTGAAGGGTGACGAACAGCTTGAGTTAGAGGAGCACTTGATATCTCAGAGGTTCATACAATAGTAGAAGATTAAAGAGGTATTGTGAGAATATAGAAGGATTTGAAAGCACAGATGAGAATTTTAGGAGCTACTGCAGGTCTGCAATCACATGGCTGTTGGGTATGTGCTTGGAGTGTTGAACAACCTCAAGTTTGCAGGGATTAGACAGGTACCCAGTCAGATGTGCACAAATTTGTTACGCCTTAACTGATAAAGTTATAGATGAGTGTCCAGCAGCAGAAGGGCAGCAGCAAGGCTGGAATCAGGTGACTTTGCAGCAGAGTTGCTCTGGATTGCCAGCATCTGCAGAATCTCTTGTGTTTATAGACAACAGACGATGTGGCTGTGGGGTCCAAAGCATTAGATAAAATATAAGAAATAGGAGCAATAGTAGGCCATCTGTCTACATTCAATAAGATCATGCCTGCTCTGACCATGGACTCATCTCCACTTACCTGCCTTTTCCTGATAACCATTAATTCCCCTACAATGCCAAAATCTATCCAACCTTGTCTTAAATATATTTACTAAGATAGCCTCCATTGCTTCATTGAACAGTGAATTCCACGGATTCACCACTCTTTGGGAAAAGCGGTTCCACCTCATCTCAATCATAAATTTACTCCCCTCGAATCTTGAGGTCCCTAGTTCTAATCTCACCTACCAGTGGAAACAGCTTTCCTGCCTCTCTCTTATCTATCCCTTTCATAATTTTTTATGTTCCTATAAGATGTCTTCTCATCCCTCCGAATTCCAGTGAGTACAGTCCCAGGTGACTCCATCTCTCCTCATAGTCTAACTCCCTCATCTCTGGATTCAACCTGGTGAACCTCCTTGGCACCACCTCCAAAGCTACTATATCCTTTCTCAAGTAAGGGGACCAGAACTACATGCAGTACTCCAGATGTGGCCTCACCAGTACCCTATACAGTTGCAGCATAACCTCCCTACTCTTAAGTTCAATCCCTCTAGCAATGAAGGCCAACATTCCATTTACCTTCTTGATAGCCCACTGCACCTACAAACCAACTTCTTGCGATTCATGCACAAGCTCTCCCTAGTCCCTCTGCACAGCAGCATGCTGCAATCTTTTACCATTTAAATAATAATCTGATTTTCCATTTTTCCTTCCAAAGTGATGACCTCTCATTTACCAACATTGTACCTCATCTGCCAGACCCTTGCCCAATCATTTAATCTATCTATATCTCTCTGCAGACTCTTCGTATCCTCTGCATAATTTGCTTTTCAACTCAATTTAGTGTCCTCAGCAAACTTACATACACTACACTCAATTCCCACTTCCAGATCGTTAATGTATATCATGAACAGTTGCGGGCCCAGCACCGACCCCTGTGGCACATCGCTCACCACTGATTACCAACCAGAGAAACACCCACGTATCCCTACTCTCTGCTTTCTATTGGTTAACCAATTCTCTATCCATGCTAATACATCATCCCCAACTCAATGCATCCTTATTAACATGTAATATAACCAGGGAAGCAGGTAGTTTGGTTTGTTTTTAGAAAATTGCCAGAGAGAATCAACAAAGTCTGTTATGAAGATCTAATGGCAGATTGTGTTTTCTCAGTACTTAACTGGAGGAAGCTTTAGTCATCGAAAATTCAAAATTCAAACACATTTATTATTAATCTATGTACTGTATACAGTATGCAACTTTGAAATATGTCTTCTTGCAGGCAGCCACAAAACAAAGAAACACCCCAGATCCCGTTTAAAGAAAAACCCCATGCATCAGGACCACCAAACATGCAGATAAAAAGAAACAAATTGCATAAGCAACACACAGAACATTAAACATCAAACCGTTGAGTCCCCAAAAGTGACTCCACAGTCATGAGCCCCCAAGGTGAATGAAGCTGGTCCAGGAGTAGATGACCGCAGTCACAGCCACCGTGTCAGTCCAGCGCTGTGCCTGCCGATGGCTGCAGGACACAATCGCAGATCCAGTTCCCAGCCGAACTGTCTTGATCAAATTTCGCAATTTATGAAATGTGTTCAGTGCAGAGGATATTAAATATCAAACTGCAGCTGAAAGTGAGTCCACAGCCATGAACCACTAAGGCAATCGAACCTTGCAGCATAGGACCCAAGACTGCTGCACCTTTTGCCAACAGCAGCAGACAGTACTCGATGTTAAGGAGTCTACCTGTTTAAGGTCTGTGTCTGCATCAAAACAAGTGGTGAGACAAAGATGTTAGTCATCCATATAAATATAGGTATCATTGCCATTTAATGTAAACCTTACACTGATCAATTAATTGCATTTTATTAGAGACAGAAAAACAATGGGAAGGTTCTTTAACAATAAAAAATAAATGGAAAAATTTATCATATTGGGATTTATCCTGGAGTTAATAACAACAGCAACTTTTTTTACATTTTAAAGTATCCTTTATATCTGGACAGGAAACTCCTGTAAGTCCTCTTGCTGGGCTATTTATCTCTCCCATTCAATCATATTTCTGGCATCATATAATACACGCTGGAAATGAATGTAAATTAATCCATTAATATTAATGGTGAGACATGACCTCTTGTCCAGTGCTACCAAATTAAAAGTTATTTTTTTTCTTACGTCACACGGAACTGCTTTGTGTTATATGCATTGCTGACGCAAGTAAACTCCAGTTCATCGCAGTCTACTGACCTTTCATCAATACTTAACCATGGTCTAGCAGCAATTACTTCCTGTCCTCATTTTTTTATACAAGCTTTTGGAATGTTTTCAAAAACTATACTGAGCTTTTGTCAAAGGAAAATAAAAGAACTGTAGATTAAAAGAACCATACCCTGTTCTGCATGTAATACTATAAGATTCTTTCACTGAATGGGGAGAGGTCATCAAGGCAATTTAATGTAACTTTGTGAAGAACACTGTCGTTTTCTAAGACACAAATGGCATTATGTGGCAATCAGCCCTTATATTTTTAACAAGTGATTGTAACAGAAATCAGAGGATTAAGACAAATGTAAAGACTGATTATTTCTCTGAAAAGAACCTTGCTATAAAAGATGGGAGGAAGTGAGAAAGTCATCCCATGGATTAAGTGATTTGAGGGTGTCCCAGCTTTCAGTGGTGAGATCCTTCATTACAACATTTAAATCAAAGTCACACTGTGCAGTTGAGATTTAACTCTAGAGCTCTTGATACTGCTTCCCAGATCAGGAAACTCAACAACTAAATGCATAAACTCTGGTAACTCTTGGCAGGTTAAGGTCTGTGTTTTGTCAGGTACTGATCTGAACTAACAAGGCGATCATTGCTCATGTGTCAGATTCCTCTTCTTCTTCAGCACCAGCTGTGCAGTATACTTACCGTGTCTTCCTCCCCCACCCCACCTCTCTAACTAACATCCCCCCTCTATTCACTGGGTCATTCAAGAAACCTTCCACTAATCTGGATATGTTCTCCACTTTAAAAGTTGGAGAATGCTTCCTTCAAATTCACAACCTTGAACCTTTCTGCCCTGAAATCATTCCCAGCCTGCTTTTCCCCCTCAACCCATGGTGCTTCCAGTTACCATTGTTGGCTGCCTTTGCTCCTTGGCTGTGGCCTTCCATCATTGCCTTTTCTGCCAGTTGGTGTTCCATTCCATCTGGCTGAAATGGGAACAATGCAATGCTGTCATCAATTTTAACCAGAACATTATACTGCAGCATTTCCAAGCTTTAATCCATTACTGTGATTCTCCGTATTTATAAGGTTCTAAGCATAAGCTTCAAGAGCTTGCCATCAATACTTCCTTCTGCAATTCCATCCTTGATTTCCTCACTGGCAGAACCCAGTCAATTTGGATTATCAACATCTCCTCCACAAATTCCGTCAACACAGTTGCACCACAAGGTTGCATGCTTAGCACCCTGCTCTACTCACTTTACACTTATGACTGTGAGGCTAAGCACAGTTCCAATGCCATATTCAAGTTTGTTGATGACACCACTGTCGTAGGCCAAATTAAAGATGCTGATGAGTCAGCATAGAGGAGGGAGATTGAAAATCTCACTGAGTGGTGCCATAGCAACAGCCTCTTACTCAAAACCAGCAAGACCAAGGAGCTGATTATTCACTTCGGGAGGAGGAAACCAGAGTTCCATGAGCCAATCTTCATCAGAGAGTCAGAGGTGGAGAGGGTCAACAACTTTAACTTCCTCAGAGTTATTATTTCGGAAGGCCTAGCACATAACTGCAATTATGAAGAAAGCACAGCAGCACCTCTGCTTCCTCAGGAGTTTGCCAAGATTTGGCATAACAATTAAACCGTTGACAAACCTCTATAGAAGTGTAGTGGAGAGTATAAAGGTTGGCTGCATTATGGCCTGATGGCCCAGTCAGTCATGAATAAAGCCCTCCCTCTATTGAACATGTCTATAACGAAGAGTTGCCGCAGGAAAGTATCATCCTTCATCAGGACTCCCATCACCCAGGACATGCTCTCTTCTCGCTGCTGCCATTGGGAAAAAGTACGTGAGTCTCAGGACTCACACCAAGTTCAGGAACAGTTATTACCCCTCAACTATCAGGCTCTTGACCCAAAGGGGATAACCTCTCTCAACGTCGCTTACCCCATCATTGAAATGTTCCCACAACATAAGGGTTCTCAAGGACTATTCATCTCATGGTTCGAATATTTATTGACCATAAGACCATAAGACATAGGAGCAGAATTAGGCCATTTGGTCCGTTGAGTCTGCTCTGCCATTAATCATAGCTAATCCTTTTTATCCCCCTCCTCAGCCCCACTCCCTGGCCTTCTCCCCTTAACCTCTGATGCCGTGTCCAATCAAGAACCTATCAATCTCTGCCTTAAATACATTGAACTACCTGGCCTCCACAGTTGCCTGTGGTAACAAATTCCACAAATTTATCACCCTCTGGCTAAAGAAATTTCTCTGCATCTCTGTTTTAAATGGATTCCCCTCTATCCTGAGGCTGTACCCTCTTGTCCAAGACTCCCCACCATGGGAAACGTTCTTTCCACATCTACTCTGTCTAGGCCTTTCAACACTTGAAAGGTTTCAGTGAGGTCCCCCCCATCCTTCTAAATTCCAGTGAGTACAGTCCCAGAGCCATCAAATGTTCCCCATATGATAACCCTTTCATTCCCGGAATCATCTTTATGAACCTCCTCTGACCCTCTCCAATGCCAGCACATCTTTTCTTAGATAAGAAGCCCAAAACTGTTCACAATACTCAAAGTGAAGCCTTACCAGTTTCTTATAAAGCACCCACATCACATTCCTGCTCTTGAAATAAATGCTAACATTGCATTTGCCTTCTTCACCACTGACTCTACCTGCAAGATAACTTTTAGGGAGTTTTGCACAAGGATTGTATTCTTTGTACTCATTTGCCACTCTCGTGTCCATTCTCCTAATCTAACAAAGTCCTTCTTCAGCCTTCTTGTTTCCTCAACACTACCTGCTCCTCCACCAATCTTCATATCATCTGCAAACTTGGCACAAAGCCATCTATTCCATCATCTAAATCATTAATATACAACATAAAAGAAGTGGTCCCAACACCAACCCCTGAAAAACACCGCTAGTCACTGGCAACCAAACAGAAAAGGATCCTCTTATTCTCACTCATTGCCTCCTACCAATCAATGCTCTAACCATGCTAATTACTTTACTGTAATACCATGGAGTCTTAACTTGGTAAGCAGCCTCATATGTGGCACCTTGTCAAAGGCCTTTTGAAAATCTAGATATACAACTTCCACTGAATCCCCTTTCTTTATCCTATGTGTAACCTCCTCAAGGAATTCCAACAGGTTCATCAGGATTTTTCCTTCAGAAAACCATGATGACTTTGTCCTGTCTTGACCTATGTCACCAAGTACTCCATCACCTCATCCTTAACAATTGACTCCAACATCTTCCCAACCACTGAGGTCAGGCTAACTGATTTATAATTTCCTTTCTGCTGCCTCCCTCCTTTCTTAAAGTGCGGAGTGACATTAGAAATTTTCCAGTCCTCCGGAACCATGCCAGAGTCCAAGGATTCTTGGAAGATCATTACACTGTCTCCACAATCTCTACCGCTACCTCTTTCAGAATCCTAGAGTGCAGTTCATCTGGTCCAGGTGACTTATGCAATTTTAGGTTCTGCAGATTTTTAAGCATCTTCTTCCTTGTAATAATAACTGCACACACTTTTCTTCCCTCACCCCCTTCAACATCTGGCACACTGCTTATGTATTTATTATTATTTATTTAATTTTGTGTTTTCAGCTTGCTGTTTTTTGCAGACTGGTTGAACGCCCAAGTTTGTGCAGTCTTCCATTGATTCTACTATAGTTTTTACTCTATTGTGGATTTTTTGCATATGCCCGCAATAAAATAAATCTCAGGGTTGTATATGGTAGCATACTGTATATGTACATTGATAATAAATTTACTTTGAATTTTGAATAGTTCCAATCCTTCTTAGGTCTCACATTGGCTGCATCAAAAGGAACAGTTTAGACAGCACGGAGCAATTTATCTCTCATATTTTTAAATTAAAGAAATCCTCCTCCTGCTTCTAACTTTAACTGCCAGCTATGTAAGATTCAAATACAAGCTAAAAATAAGAACTGAAGATATTGTAAGTGTGTCTCAGATAACAAATAAGACTGCTGGACGATTGTTGCAGCATTCTAGTTGAGCTACTGTAGATTTCAGCACTTCTTAACTTTTTTAATTACAATGTTTGGCATTTGTTTTTTTTTTGTAGTCTGAGTTTGGGCAGGATTCTAAATTGCTTTTCTTTCTGATAAATTATTTGTTACCTTCAGAAGTCAATCAATGGTTTGCATTTGTGCCACAACTTTGATTTAGCAAGCACATTCAGTTTCCATGCTACTTGGAATAACTTGGCCTGGAACTTGATTTTAAACTCCAATGAAAATGGGCTATTTGGCGATGCTCTGTTCATTTATTTGTCTCTCATTCAGAGAACAAGGCTACTGGTTGCAGCAGAATAAAAGTCCCTGTGTGGAATCAATTCAAAAACAAAAGCACTGAAAACGAAGGGTGTTTTTTTGAAAATTATACTTGTAGAATGAGTGACTGAATTAGAGCTTCATGCATAATCATTGAAACCTGGTTAGTCACCTTAAAAATGAAAACTGAATAAGAGTCACTTTAAAAATGAATAAACACTGTTCAGAGATAATATATATAGGAATAAGTGATAGACTACGAAACTCAGTGAATTTGGCAGGCGACATATCAGAAGGTGATGGAGTAGTCCTGGCTGAATCCAGTTTCAAACAAAATTGAAGGGGATCAAGATAATTCTAGACAATGCAGTCTATTGCAATCATTATCTCCAGCTCCTCTAATATGGCAGCTGCAATAGATATTCATTGCAGTAATCTGCCAAGCATTTTGGAAGTAACCTCCTGTCCTGGGACCTCTCCAGCAAGTTAGTCAAAATCAACATATTATAGGAATGCTACTACCTCCACATCGTATATCATTCAAGTAATTACATTACTGATCTTCCACCTCTAATGAACGAAACTTCTGAATCTCCCTACTATAATCATCATTCTAAAAGCAAATCTCTACTGGCAATGGAGACAGATCAAAAGATTCACTGGCATTGTAAGCAGTCCAAAAGAGATTCACTAGGCTAATTCTTGGTTTGAAAGGGAAGTTCTATCATGAATGGCTAATGAAATTAAATTTCTATTCTTTGGACTTTAGAATTAAAAAGGATGATATTATAGAAACATGTAAGATCTTGAGGGCACATGACAAAGTAGTATTTGAGGTGTTGTTATTAATAGGATGACTTTAAACAAACAGACATAATTACAAAAATTAATGCATGGTCATTTGAAAATGAAGAGCATAGAACACCTTTTCTCAGAGCATGGTAAATCTCTAGAAATCTCTACACCAGGGTTGTGGAGGCCAGATTACTGTGGACAATTAAAGATAAAGCAGATACTTTATGAAGGATTGGAGAATTCATGGCCAGATGAGCTGGCACAGAAGAGAAATTACTTCAGACAGATCATATTTTGTTGTAGGCAGGTTTGAGGTGCTGAATGGCTTAATCCTGCTCCTATTTTGTTCTGGTCTTGTGTAAATTTAAAACCAGGTCTAGTAGCCATTCATAAACTGCGTAGCTTATTTAAGCAAGCAGACCAGAGTGCATGTTTTCTTTAAAATGCTTCTCACTTTCTGAATGGCCGCTAGAGCTGTTTTGCTCTAGTGCATTTTCACATGTTATTTCAAACAGCAAATACTGCAGGATTATTTCTAAGCACAACATTTTAAGCAGTTAAGTTTTTGTTTGGTAACCATTGGTTGATATAAACTTCTACCAACTTAATGGTTTTCAGAACTGCATTCTGAATAATAATAAAATGGGGTTTAGGTGGCCTTTCTGCTTCAGCTCCAAGTCCTAATGACATGATTGGCAAGAATCCTGGGGCTAGTGGCAACAATCTAGAGTGAACATACAGCATATGAACCATCTGTTCCTTCTCCTGGCCTTTGTAGACAATGAACTAGCACTTGTTTCACTTCCAGAACTGGAATATTTTATAACTCCAGTTCCATATATATCCATAGAAAACTAATGTTTCAGTTGATCTGGGCAGATCATGTCATAGTTTCATTGTTTCCTTCTTATTCATATACACTGATAATATTAATACTTGTATCAATGACATGTATCAGTCGTCTTTTGTTGTTTGTTAATCATTGCTGAAAGCACAGCAAATTTAGCTTGTACAATTTCTGCTGATACAGTGTTATGTCAGCACAGCCTAAAGGGCACATATTCAGACACTATGTGATTAACACTGGCATCAGTAAAGGTTGAATTCCATGAATCTTCATATGAAAGAGCAACATTTATAAATACTTCATTGTAAATACTTAGCCAGATGATGTTCCCTCTTCAGAAAATAAACATGCACTTAAAATAGACAGACAATATATATGTAACAATGGCCTGAGAGGCATATTTGCTTAAATCTGCTACTCAAGCTATAGTGATGTATTGTGGGAAGAATGTCTGTGAAACCAGCCCCCACACAGAAGTTGTGTTCTGAAGCAACAGTGCATTCCTATATATGGGAATCTCCCCCAGACCAATTTGATGAGCTGTGCTCTTATTGATTCAGTTGGTCGCAGCTGGTTGGAGCCATTTGCTTAACTTATCACAATAACAAGAACCTAGAGTGCTGCTGACATCACCTTATCCCTCATGATGCCCATTTTTTCTCTAAAAATATTCATTACATTTGCTCATACAGTACATTCATATGTCCCTATTCATAGGAAAGAAATGTACTTATGAGATTTACATTATATCACCATTACAGTGTTGTTTTCTTATCCATATATTTCATCAGTAATGTTCTGGGGGTTATACAGAGGTTCTGGTATATCTCAGTCTGCACTGCTGGTAGGATCTTAACTGCCATGGAGCCTTTTTCCATGGAGGTTTTGGGGTGCCTACACAAGGCTTCATTGCATCCTCAGTCCTCTTTGTTTCAAAGATATTACTTTATTCATAAAATTTGCAAAGGTAAATAGTGTGAAAAGTTCACATTGCTGCTTTTACTGCAATGCATATCATTCCATTTGTCTTAAGTCGGCATGACATTAAAACAAGGCTGAGAAGATATTAAGCTGTGGCCTTTACCACAGAGTGCTTGTAGTGACTGCACTAATCTTCAATGTGACCTATAACATAGATCTAGAACTTGGAGCATACAATTCTGGCAGAAGATCATTGTGGTTCTCTTTAAGTATGTGCAGACAACCTCTTGCACTGGGTGACAGACTAGTGGGTATCTTTTACTGAGTTGATGGTCCTTCAGCAGCAGCTGAAATCTGCTTCAGTGCCTCGTGGATAGCCCGTAGGGCTCAGTGTCCTATGTTACACAGTTATTTGGGATTATTCTCAACAACTACCACTGTATTCCTTTTCAGATCTTCTCAGCAAAGTATATATTCATAGATCTTAGCAGATTCTTAAAAATACTTGCTTGGTTATGCAGGATGGCTATCATTAAAGTCCTTTGAGTCACGGAAGTGATGACAACTAATGCGCCAAGGTTAATTTTTGTAATTTTTTTGTACTTTTAAACCTTTTAATTAATTTAAATTTATCATGCACTCAGTGCTTCGTTGGTTTTGATTCCAGCTCCCTACAGATACCTTGCCCCTCAGCAAAACACATCTTTTCTGTGAAGATTTATTTCAGGTCTCCTCTGAATCCTCCTGGTTATGGCCAGTGGTGCCAATAGCTTGCAGATAGATATGCCACAGCCATACATGGACATCGCACAAAGTTAGGTCAATGTGATTGATGTATACTATGGTTCAGTGGCTGTATACAAGTGTACAAGTCTGTCCAAGGCTGACAGGATGTTTCATGGTCAAGACCATATTAGCATGTTGCCTGGTGCCTGGCTGACACTGAGGATTCACCACACCTCACAGAATGACCCCAGTGTTTGGATACAAAGTTATTACAGTTAATGCCCAGGGAGGGGGTGGAGTCGGGTTTGAGCAAAGAGCTGAATCATCATCAGTTGAGCCTAATAATTCTCTGGATGGAGACCAAGGGAGTTCTGCAATTGCTCTGTTTTTGTTTGCTAAAGTTATGAATCATTTACCTTTTTCCTCTTTACCTCCTTTATGCAGAACTATATCCCAATTTATTTCACTGATGAGGCAGGTGAAGGTTCTAGCTTCCTCAGTAAAGCAGCCGGCGTAATCGAATACCCCACCCACCCCAGACCTTCTCCCTTCTCTCCTCTCCCAGTAGGCAGAAGATACAAAAGTCTCACAGAATGTACCACTAGGCTCAGAGACAGCTTCTGCCCTGCTATTATAAGATGATATATGGTACTCTAATAGATAAAATAGGCTATTGACACCACAATATACCTCATTATGATCCTGCACTTTATTTCCTACCAGCACTGCGCTTTCTCAGTAGCTGTTACACCTTATTGGTTTACCTTGTACTACCTCATGCATTGTGTAATGATTGACCTGTCTGAACAGTACATTGGGCAGGCTTTTCACTGGAACCTGGTATTTGTGACAATAATAAACCAATTACAATTACAATTCCATGAAGCATCAGTCCTGAATCTCTTTTTACAGTGAGAGTATTCTACACAGAAACGGTAGCACCCTCTGCAAGCACCATTGCTTATGCATATTCAGACAGAACCACAATGATCAGGTGTCACATTTTCCACGACCCAAGTAACAATGGATGTCAGCACTGCCTGCAAGCACTCAATACTATTAGGCTCAACTAAGGGACTATTTAAGAATTTAAAGGTCTTTCAAATGAAGCCTAATTAGCTTTAGAGGTAATTGTTGACATTTAACGTAGTGCATAATTACAGTCTCAACACTGCTGCAACTTTATTGAGAAAAATTCTCTCATGTGAGTGGATATCCCAGATGCCCACCCATAAGCACTTAGTTTAGGCCTTTCCTAGGGAACTTTTTGGCTCAGGACCATTAGAGTATGGCAAATGAAGAGCCCACTTCACCAAACCTTTACTGTGCTCAATTTTTAAAAATCCAGGCTGCCAAGTTACAGGGAGTTCAACCAACTCCTGGGTCAATGTTATTGCAGGTGTAGAGCTGAGTTTGAGGAACTGCAAGAGTTGTGATGGTACTCAACCAGATTAATTTCCTTCCTCTCCTTCTGTGGGAATGCACCTGTGACCAAACTGTGAACAGAAGCCAATAATCCGAGCCCATAGGACGCTCAAAGCAGCTGCGCAGGTTGACTCTGTGGTTAAGAAGGCATATGGTGTATTTGCCTTCATCAATCTCGGAATTGAATTTAGGAGCCGAGAGATAATGTTGCAGCTATATAGGACTCTGGTCAGACCCCACTTGGAGTACTGTGCTCAGTTCTGGTCGCCTCACTATAGGAAGGATGTGGAAACCATAGAAAGGGTGCAGAGGAGATTTACAAGGACGTTGCCTGGATTGCGGAGCATGTCTTATGAGAATAATTTGAGTGAATTCAGCCTTTTCTCGTTGGACGATGGAGGATAGGAGGTGACCTAATAAAGGTATATAAGATGATGAGAGCCATTGATCGTGTAGATAGTCATTTTCCCAGGGCTGAAATGGTTGTCACATGAGGACACAGGTTTAAGGTGCTGGGGAGTAGGTACAGAGGAGATGACAGGGGTAAGTTTTTTACTCAGAGCAGGGTGAGTGTGTGGAATGGGCTGCCGGCAATGGTGGTGGAGGCAGATACAATAGGGTCTTTTAAGAGACTTTTGAATGGGTACATGGAGCTTAGAAAACTAGAGGGGTCTGTGTAAGCCTAGTAATTTCTAAGGTAAGGACATGTTCGGCACAACTTTGTGGGCCGAAGGGCCTGTATTGTGCTGTAGGTTTTCTATGTTTCTATGTTAAATGGACCCTTTACCTTAAGCCTGTTACGATTTTTTTGCTTCCTGCCCTGTGCATGAGTACCTCTACCTTGTTCTCATACCTCCACTTTGCATTCGTGCTTCTGGTTCCTTTCTAATCTGAAAATTCAGCTTTCCAGGTCTTTCAGTTTCTTCTTTACTTAAGATGATCTGGGGACATATAACTGTTACACTTCATGTTCACAAATTCCTTTCTAACAATGTCATACCTAGCAGAAAAAGCGAAGGACTGAAGGAACTATTCACATTCTGAAAATAAACCCTGCTGCTGACCTGACATTTACTCATGGAAAAAAGCAGATAATTATGGTGCTAGTTTTTTTTTAACACCTTTTCTCTTCTCTCCTACTACCTGCATGTTTAACAGACTCATTTCAGTATCTTTTTGCAAAGTGACCACTTTGGTTTTGTACAGAAGGTTTTAATATACTGTATGTTACATTGGCTGTGCCCCTTTGCAGAAGTAAGATATCTTCAGCTATTGTAAATAATAACCAGACTGCCTGGTAAATTTAAGACGTGGCTGTACCAACATGATCTTCTACCAATGCTGCTCTGGCTTTTGATGGTGTAAGGGTGCCCCACGACCACTGTAGAAGGCATCCAAAAGAAAATCAACAAGTCCCTGTGGATGTGGCTGGAAATCCCGCCCCCCAAGTTCTTCTTCAGTGGGGCTCTACATTAGGTTACACCAGCTACAGCTTTCGTTGTCATCGGTAGTGGAGGAATTCAAGGTGGCAATGTGTAGAGTTGTGTTAACACTGAGCAGTTCCAATGATAAACTGATAAACTGAGCAGGAGCCACAACAGGATTGCAATGAAAGTGGGCCAACAACTCGGCCATAGACCGGGTAGTGAGCTCCCTGAATTTGAGAGACATCATTCGCAACCCATGCCTGGGACAGTAGGGCTCAGCTTTATACACTTCCAATGACGGGGAAGTGTAAGTGCAAGGGATAGGCGTGACATGGTCCACTCAGAGGTATGGAACCGTGAGGATGAAAGGTGGGTATTGAAGGCAGTGGAGTTGGGGGTCACAGAGCACCTGGATGAAATGAGATCTTCATAAACACAAAATCACTTGACAAGAACTTTGGAGACTGAAGCCCTTCCACATTTCTTTCCCCCTGCGGTCTGTGTATGGCACCCTACACCATCACAGCTGCACACATGGGGGCCGAGAGAGGATCCTAACTGCAAGCTTTGTGGTCAGCAGGGTTCACTGGCACACATACTGTCAGGATGCAAAACAGTTTTAACTCAAGGACAGTATAGTGGTGCCATGACACGGTCCTGCTGTCCCTTGCTGACACACTGGAACAGGAGAGGACTGAAAATAGACCATCTGGCAGAGAGACAGACAGGGCAGTCATTTCCTTCGAAGAGGGGGCAACAGCAGTGATATCAAAGTGGCCTAAACTCAATCTGCTGCAAAGTACCAAATCACAGGAGATGAGGGTCGATGTGGAGAGGAAGCTGCAGTTCCTGGAGGTGGTGCTAACCACACTTTGACCAGACATTGTACTTTGGTCCACTGAAGACAAGAAAATCATCCTGGTGGAGCTCACAGAACCAGAGGAAGAAGGATGCGAGGAGGCTCATGAGAGGAAAGCCCTGAAGTACCAGTCCTTAGTCCAGGAGTGTAGGGACAAAGGATGGCAGATCTGGCTATTCTTCATGGAGGTCAGCTGTAAAGGGTTCCAGGCAAGGTCGGCATGAAAGTTGCTGTCTGCGCTGGGCCTTGACGAAGAGAGGAAGAACTAAACAGCTCGCAGGATGGGGGAGGAAGCAGAAAGAGCCCCTTGCTGGATATGGAGCAGGTGACAGGAGCTGAGCTGGAAGTCAGGAGCAGATGGGCAGTGACTTGGCCACCACTGCTGACCCACCAACTGGACAGTGCAGTAGTTAAGGGTCAAAACACTCTATGAATGTTGGGCACCACCTGACGACATCTGCTCCTGGCCAAAGACTATGGTTACTTCATCTGGTAACTGTAGGGAGCACCCCGGTATACGGTGCAAGCAAGTAAGTACTTTTGAATCTCATTAAATGTTAAAACAGCATCAATACTTTTGGCCATTTTTCTCAATGCTGATGATTAATCTCATATTTCCAGTTTATTGATTTTATTCTTAATCTGATTTTTAATTGTTTAGTGGTTAAATACTCTGCACAAAAAAAACTGACAGATATATGGCAAGTCAAATATCAATTCTCACCGCCCATTGATTATATTAATAGCTCCAGAATCTCGGCTGAAAAGTTAATTTGCAATAATTACTGACTTCTCCCATTCTTCAACAGAGAGGTTTTCCTCTTTCTCAACACGTACAAAAGCTGGATGAACTCAGCAGGTCGGGCAGCATCCATTGAAATGAGCAGTCAACAGATGCTGCCTGACCTGCTGAGTTCATCCAGCTTTTGTACGTATTGATTTGACCATAGCATCTGCAGTGTACTTTGTGTTTCCTCTTTCTCACTTGAAATGCTTTTGTAGTATAAGAGCTTCTTGGGTACAACTTGTATGTAAATTCAAACAAGTCACCACTCTTTATTATGAGCTGAATCAGCTGAGTCAAAAGGATCTTCAAATACCATAAGACCATGAGATAAAGGAGCAAAATTAGGCCATTTGGCCCATCATTTCTGTTCTGTCATTTCCTCATGGCTGATCCATTTTTCCTCAGCCCCAAACTCCTGCCTTCCTACCATATCCCTTCATGCCCTGACCAATCAAGAATCTATCAACCTCTCCCTTAAAAATACTGAAAGACTTCACCTCCACAGCTGCCTGTGGCAAAGAATTCCAAAGATTCACCACAATCTGGCTAAAGAAATTCCTCCTCATCTCCCTTCTAAAAGGATGGCCCTGTATTCTGAGGCTGTGTCCTCTGGTCTTAGATTCTCCCACTATAGGAAGCATCCTCTCCACATCCTTATCTGACCTTTATCAAAACCTTTCACCATTTAGTATATTTCAGTTAGGTCACCCCCTCAATTTCCAGTGGATACAGGCCCAAGCCATTTAATCCTGGAATCATTTTTATGAACCTCCTTTGAACCCTCTCCAGTTTCAGCACATTCTTTCTAAGATAAGGGACCCATAACTGCTCACAATACTCCAAGTAAGGCCTCACCAGTGCTTTATAAAGTCTCAACAATATATCCTTGCTTTTATGCTCTGCCCCTCTCGAAATGAATGCTGGCATTGCATTTGCCTTACTCACCACAGTCTAAACATGTACATTAACCTTTAGAGAATCCTGCACAATGACCCCCAAGTCCCTTCGTACCTCAGATTTTTGTATTTTTTCTCCATTTAGAAAATAATCAACCTTCTCATTTTTTCTACCAAGTGACCATACACCCTGACACTGTATTCCATCCACCACTTCTTTGCCCATTCTCTTAATCAGCCCAAGTCCTTTTGCAGACTTCCTGCTTCCTCAATACTAACTGCCCCTCCACCTATCTTCGTATCATCTGCAGTTTTGGTCACAAAGCCATCAATTCGGAAGCAGAGTTAAGATGGAGCTAAACAGCGACTCCTTTGCTTGCATCTTTGGAAAACAGCACTATTTCCATATTTAATATATTTATTTTTCCCTCTCAGGGTTCTTTTGAAAACCCTGTCCTGGAGTTACACGCTGACTTCGGTTCGTTGCGGAATGGGACCCATTCTCGGGGTTTCAGGACCAGCCGTTGTTTGGCATGCCAGAGGGTTTGGCCTGAGAGGTGGCTTAGTGTTTGAAAGCCTAAGATCTCAGGGCTCTGGAGATGGGCGGTTCGAAGGTTGGTGTCACGGCAGGAGACTCGTGTGTCGTCGGGGAGACCAGAAAATCTTTAGCTGTGGGCCCAAAGTCCCGAGATTTTTGCAATCTTCAGGCACAGAGGTCGTAAAAAAGTGACAAAACGAACTTTTTAACATCATAAACCAGCAGGTAGTTGTTATGTCTCCCACTCACTGTGAAAATGGGGGACACTTCCCTCTCCCTTATTAGGGAAAGGAGAACCTGTGTGTTGCTGAATACCAGATGAATTGCGACAGTCTTTGGGGTAACTGCATGGTCTGTGTGTTTGCTTTTGCTTAGCTCATAGTTGTGCTCAGTAGCGGGTGCGCTTTTTGTTTTGCTGGTGGGGGCAGGGGGGGGATTATTGCTTACACACGGGAGGGGACTTCGGGGTTCTCACATTTGTCGTTCATTCTTTGGGGCACTTCTCTGTTTTCGTGGATGTCTTGCGAAGAAAAAACATTTCAGGATGTATATTGCATACATTTTTCTGACATTAAATTGAAACTTTGAATTCTGTCATCCAAATCATTGACATATGACGTTAAAAGAAGCAGTCTCTCATTCACAAACAAGAGAGAATCTGCAGATGCTGGAAATCAAAGCAACACACACAAATTGTTGCAGGAACCCAGCAGGCAATTATGGAAAAAAGTGCAGTCGATGTTTTGGGCCGAGACCCTTTGACAGTAGTCTTTTTTCCATAGATGCCTGCTGAGTTCCTCCAACATATTGTATGTGTTGCCAGTCTCTCGTTCAATTGCCCACTGAGGTGAGAAGTCTCTCCTGAATTAACTATTGAATTTTTTTGCAACTATCTTCAAACTTACTCCTTTTTTGTAATAGATTCATCCACAAATAGTGTACATGCTTAGGAATTAAACTATGGACATATTTGATGTTGTAAATGGGTGCCTTTCCTGGTATCAATGCCAGTGTCACAAAATAATTCACAAATGTCTAATCAGCTCATCATGTGGCAACAACTCAATGGATAAAAGCATGCAGATATGGTCGAGGTTCAGACATTGTTCAGATCAAACATCAGAATGGAGAAGAAATTTAATCTAACTGACTTTGACCATAGAATGATTGTTGGTTCCAAACGGGATGGATTGAGTATATAAGAAACTGCTGATGCCCTGGGATTTTCATGCACAATAATCTCTAGAGTTTACAGAGAATCATGCAATAAATGAAAAACATCCAGTGAGTGGCAGTTCTGTGGGCGATAAAGTTTTTTTAACGGAGAGGTCAGAGGAGAATGGCCAGACTGGCTCATGCTGACAGGAAGGTGACTGTAACTCAAATAATCACGCATTACAACAGTGGTGTGCGGAAGAGCATCTCTGAATGCACAACACGTCGAATCTTGAAATGGATGGGCTATAAAAGCTGAAGTTCATGAATATTTACTAAGAGGCCACTTTATTAGATACCTCTTATACCTAATGAAGTGGCCACTGAGTGTGGCTTGCGCATTGATTTACCCTACTGCCATGCAAGTGAATGAGTACAATGAGCTGGGGGTAAACAAGGATAGGAGGGACTTCCACTACATAACTCTCCTCAGGAGACCCTTAAAACAGTTGCTGCCTCAGCTCCAAGCCTTTGTGATCATTGTTGACATTGGGCTTACAAATGGAGGGACTTGCAAGCTCCAGTTAGCTGTCCACAGACAGCTCCCTCCCGCCCACTTCGATCTATATAGAGGGCTTGATATTTTACACAGTGAAAACAGTTGGGTCCATTAATTCCCACACAAGTCACTTTTGCATCATATATTCCTCATTTATCATGAATTATTTGCAGAGTATAAGTCATGGCTCTTCGCTCTTATTTCTGTTGATGTAATAATTAGAGTCACAACCAGAAGCGCCTGTTCCAGTTTCTCAATTGGCGGGACTTCAGCAGTTGCAGAGTACTTTTTATGAATGATTACCATTAAAATCTAGGTGTAGATGGGTTCAATTTCTAGGCAATTTTCCTCTGCACCTACTCGTTCAAACCTTTCATAATTTTTAAAAGTCCATTTGCCTGTTCAACCTTTTGTAATAAATGTAGTCTTTTGGGGAATTTTTCCAGTACATTTTAATTTGCTTAATCAACACTTCTTTTCCATTTTGCCATTATATACCGTATTCAAGACTTATCAGATTGTAAGTATTTTGAGAACCACATTTCATGATCATTCACATTTTTAGATTTGGCCTGTGAAGAAAAAATTCCAGTCTGCAAATTCAGAAACATTCTAAAGGAAAATAGTTTTGATTAACATATGTCTTTGAAGAATTTAAAATTAGTTGCAAAATCACCCGATGAGTAAGTAAGCATTTGATTGCCACAAAATTTCATCACCATTTACATTAAAAATGTGGTGTAATATACTGGTGGAGAAAATTATTAAGAGCTGTGAAATTTTATGGTGCTATTGCATGTTTTCTCATCGTTTCCAGCATTAGCTCTCTGAAGCACAACAAAACTTCAAAGGGCATGGCATGACCTTCTTTAGTGTCTACAAGTAAATCCAGCCAGATTTAGTTTCCTATGGCAGAAAATTTAGCCAGTTGAAAGAAAGCAAGCAGTAAGTGACTACAGTAGTCAGAGAGCTTTAAAGGAAGTTGCACTCATAAATTGGTGTTAGGAACCACTTCAATCAAAATGTGACACCTTACACAATAACCTTTATGCCCAAAGGGCCTTCTTAAGGTGAATACAGTATATTAAAATTAGAACAGCTTGTTACCATTCTAACTTATTGTGAAGAAGGTTTAATTTTTGTTGTCTTAAGGATAAATAAAACAGTTCTTTCTATCATTTTGAATTATGTCTTTATGTCTCATGCAGCAAGGTTAGATAAAATAGTGTACTAACTACATGTTGCACAATTGTAATGGAATGGGTAAGAAACTGATGGCTTAACAATAACAAAGTCAAAGTGCCAACTGGCATGGGCTTTGGAATACTGATATTAATGACCAAACAAAGCAAAACAGTGTCTGTGTTTAAGTTCCTTATCAAATAAAGAGGCATCCGTTAGTCTTGAGAGTCCATGGATTTGCACTTTGGAAAATTTCCAGGGTGTAGGCCTGGGCAGGGTTGTTTGGGAGACCGACAGTTGCCCATGCTGAAAGTCTCCCCTTTCCACACCACTGATGTTGTCCAAGGGGAGGGCAAGGGCCAATACAGCTTGGCACCGGTGTCATCACAGAGCAATGTGTGGTTAAGTGCCTTGCTCAAGGACACAACACACTTCCTTAGCTGGGGCTCGAACTAGTGACCTTCAGATCACTAGACCAACGCCTTAACCACTTGACCATGCATTAACATGGCAAAGTAACTGCCTGCCAGCAAAATGAAGTTCGACATCTCTGCAGAATAGGAGAATACAGGACTATAACTAATCCATACATATTGGAAAATGATACCATTTATTTGGTTAAACATAAAAATAATCAGAATCTGTTTTAATATTGCCAGCATATGTTGTGAAATTTGTTGACTTCGGGGCAACAGTACAATGCAATACAAAATATTAGAGAAAAAAACTGTGAATTAATGTAAGTAACAGTTAAATTAAATTAGTACAAAAATAGAAATAAAAAAGTAGTGAAGTAATGTTCATGGGTTCAATGTCCATTCAGAAATTGGATGGCAGAGGGGAAAACGCTGTTCCTGAATTGTTGAGTGTGTGCCTTCAGGCTTCTGTACCTCCTTCCTGACTGTATCAATGAGAAAAGGGTGTGTCCTGGGTGATGAAGATCCCTAATGATGGACACTGCCTTTTGGAGTCATCACTCCTTGCAGATGTCTTGGATACCACAGAGATTACTGCTCAGGATGGAGCTGACTAAGTTCTTAGCTCTTTGCAGCTTACTTTGACCCTGTGTAGTACGCCCTCGCCGCCCCCACTCCCATACCAGATGGTAATGCAGCCAGTTAGAATGTTCTCCGCAGGATATCTGTAGAAATTTATATATACTTGCATATATCTAACTATATTTATACCATATTTTATATATATAAGACCATAAGACGTGAGCAGAATTAGACCATTTGGCCCATCGAGTCTGCTCCTCCATTTAATTGTGGCTGATCCCTTTTCGCCCCCTCCTCAGCCCACTCCCTGGCCTTTTCCCCGTAAACTTTGATGCCATGTTCAATCAAGAACCTACCAAGCTCTGTCTTAAATACCCCAAACCCTGGCCTTCACTGCTGCCTGTTCCACAAATTCACCACCCCCTGGCTGAAGAAATTTCTCTACATCTTTGTTTCAAAGGGATGTCCCTATATTCTGAGACATGCCCTCTTGATCTAGACATCCTCACCATGAGAAACATCCTTTCCAAATCTACTCTGTCTTGACCTTTCAACGTTCAAAAGGTTTCAATGAGAACCTCCATCATCCTTCTAAATTCCAGTGAATATAGAGCTATCAGACGTTCCTCATTTTTCTCCCCATTTAGAAAATAGTCTGCACATTTATTTTTTCTACCAAAGTGCATGACCATGCATTTTCCAACATTGTACTTCATTTGCCACTTTTTTGCCCATTCTCCTAATCTGTCAAAGTCCTTCTTTAGCCTTCCTGTTTCCCCAACACTATCTTCATATCATCTGCAAACATGGCAACATAGCCTTTTGTTCCATCGTATACATCATTTATATACAGCATAATATAAGTTCTGGACTCACCCATCAGCGGGAACATGCTTCCTGCCTCCAGCGTGTCCAATCCCTTAATAATCTCATATGTTTCAATCAGATCCCCTCTCTACCTTCTAAATTCCAGTGTATACAAGCCCAGTCGCTCCAATCTTTCAACATATGACAGTCCCGCCATTCCGGGAATTAACCTTGTGAACCTACACTGCACTCCCTCAATAGCAAGAATGTCCTTCCTCAAATTTGGAGAGGCAAACTGCAGACAGTACTCCAGGTGGGGTCTCACCAGGGCCCTGTACAGCTGCAGAAGGACCTCTTTACTCCTATACTCAATTCCTCTTGTTATAAAGGCCAGCATGCCATTAGCTTTCTTCACTGCCTGCTGTACCTGCATGCTTGCTTTCATTGACTGATGTACAAGAACACCTAGATCTCTTTGTACTTCCCCTTTTCCTAACTTGACTCCATTTAGATAGTAATCTGCCTTCCTGTTCTTGCCACCAAAGTGGATAACCTCACATTTATCCACATTAAACTGCATCTGCCATACATTTGCCCACTCACCCAACCTGTCCAAGTCACCCTGCATTCTCATAACATCCACCTGACATTTCAGACTGCCACCCAGCTTTGTGTCATCAGCAAATTTGCTAATGTTACTTTTAATCCCTTCATCTAAATCATTAATGTATATTGTAAACAGCTGCGGTCCCAGCACCGAACCTTGCGGTACCCCACTGGTCACAGCCTGCCATTCCGAAAGGGAACCGTTAATCGCTACTCTTTGCTTCCTGTCAGCCAGCCAATTTTCAATCCATGTCAGTACTCTGCCCCCAATACCATGTGCCCTAATTTTGCCCACTAATCTTCTATGTGGGACTTTATCAAAAGCTTTCTGGAAGTCCAGGTACACTACATCCACTGGCTCTCTCTTGTCCATTTTCATAGTTACATCATTGGGGGAATGGGCAAAGAAGTGGCAGTAAGGAAATGCATGGTCATGCACTTTAGCAGAAGGAGTAAAGTCATGGATTATTTTGTCAATGAAGAGAGTTGTTGCATTAATGAAATCACTGGAGAAAAGTACTGGTATTAGAAAGAGCCCAAAATACTGGTATTAGAAAAAGCCCAGAGAGTAATCACAGGAATGAAAGTAACATAACATTTGATGGCTCTGAGCCTGTACTTACTAGAGTTTAGAAGAATGAGAGGAGTTCTCATGAAACTTATTAAATATTGAAAAATCTAGGTAGAGTGGGTGTTTCCTATAGCGGGGGAATCTAGGACCAAAGGGCACAGCTTGAGAATTGAGGGACATCTATTTAGAACATGGATGATGAAAAAATTCTTTGGCTAGAAGTTGGTTAATCTTTGAAGTTGTTTGCTACAAATGGCTGTGCAGGCGAGGTCATTTGGGTATAGTTATGGTGGGGTTTGATATGTTCTTGATTTACGAGGGAGAAGGCAGGAGAATGGGGCCAAGAAGGATAATAAATCAGCCATGATGGAATGGTGAAGCAGACTCAATGGGCTGAATGGCCTCATTCTACTAATAGATCTTACTATCAGATTTTATCATCTTCCTGATATACCACTGAGAAATTGTAAGTGTCTGTAGAGAAGCATTGTAACTATTTGAAATGTTTGAATAGGAATATCTCCCAAGTTCAGAGCTAAAAGATGATCAGATTGTCTGATATTAAATCTAGGCCAGTCTTTTTACTTATACTTTTATTTTATGTTTTTGTGTTCAGCATATCAGAAGTATTTCTTTATAAAATTATGTATATTTGAGACAATACAAATTCGGAAAGCAGTATTCTATTTTGTCTGAAAGAAGCAATATTGCTTCATTTTATAAATGTATTGTACTCAAGGTATATACAGAAAATCTATTAGCATGAATAGATTATCGGAGACATACTGCAGGAATGTACAATTTTGCAATATACCTCTTCCTCATAGCAAAAACAATGTACTAGAGGTACACAGCAGATCAGGCACAGTCTGTGGAGAAAGAGACTATTCCAAAGTTTCAGGTCAATCAACCTTCACCAGAACTGGAAAAGTGAGACAATAATCATGTTTTGGTTTAAAGTCACCAGGCACGGTAGACAGTAAAGAAGGAATGCCTTCTACATCCTGGAAACCAAAGCTTTCAGCTAATGCCTACCTCATGTCAGGGGTAAGTTTTTTTTACGCAGTGAGTGGTGAGTGTGTAGAATGGGCTGCCGGCAACAGTGGTGGAGGCGGATACAATAGGGTTTTTTAAGAGACTTTTAGATAGGTACATGGAGCTTAGAAAAATAGAGGGCTCTAGGTAAGCCTAGTAATTCCTAAGGTAGGGACATGTTCGGCACAACTTTGTGGGCCAAAGGGCCTGTATTGTGCTATAGGTTTTCTATGTTTCTATGTTTCAATGCCAATAGTTAGAGTGATAGAAAAGAAATAAAGAACTATTTCAAAGTTTCAAAGGTACATTTAAATTCAGAGAAATGTATACAATATACATCCTGAAATTCTTTTTCTTTACAATCATCCATGAAAACAGAGGAGTGCTCCAAAGAATGAATGACAGTTAAATGTTAGAACCCCAAAGCCCCTCCCACAACTCCCCTCTCTGACGTGTAAGCAGCAGCAAAGTAACGATCCCCCCTCCCCCCACCAACAAAAAAAGCATTGGCACTCCTCACCGAGCACTCAAGCGTGCAGCAAAGCATCAATAAAGACACAGACTTGCAGTACCCTCGTTCACCCAGTATTTGAACATAGCACAGGCTCTCTCCTTCCCTAATTAGGGAAAAGGAGGTGTCTCCATTTCACAACTGCCCAATGCAGATCACAACTGTTGCTGGAAAAAAATAAACAAAAGAGAAGCTGGAAATAGACAGCAGATCTGTGGAGAGTTAATGTTGCAGGCAGATGATTGGCAAACTCCAAGAACGGCAGGAAAGGACAATCACTATTAAGTATTAAATCCTCAGGGCTAGCCAGAAGATAAGGTATTTTTTCTTGAGCAAATCTCAAGCATCTTAGCACTAGAACCTATGTTTAAAAAATGGAGATCAGGGAAGGAGAATTTAAGTTGCATGCAATTGGAAGCTCGGCAAAATTCCTTGCTGACTGAACAAGGGGTTTCAGACAAACATTCACGCAAATTCTCTTCTTTTGATTTCTTCAGTGTAGGAGAGTAAGGACTAAATGAATTGGAAGAAGTGCAAGTGCATTGCTGCCTCACCTGGATGGACTGCTTGGCTGGAGGGAAGCAAAGAGGTAAAAGGACAGGTGATACATCCCCCATAGATCCATGAAAAACTGCACTGAGAAAGGGAGCACATTTTACCATTTTAAAGGTTTATTTACAGGCTGGTCACATTGAAGGTGAGAAAAGTTAGTCACTTTTTAGAACTGTTCTGCTATTGATAAAGAATTCTGGGATTTAGCCTCAGCGACAGTGAAGGGAAAAATATTATACTTCCAGTTCAGGGTGGGTTGCAACTTGGAGGAGAACCAGGAGGATGGTGCTTTTCCAGTGCTTCCACTGCCATTGTTCTTCTTGACAATAGAGGATGTGGGTCTGGAAGATTCAAGCAAATAATCTCGACAAGTGACACCAAGTTGTTTTTTTCACCGAAAAACAGCCACAGTTCATTGGTGCTGGTGTTCAAGGTTCAATGTTTAAGGTGGTGGATAATGTGCCACTTGTACAAGTGCACTCACTTGTCCAGAAAGGCTTTGAGCTTCTTTAAGCTATTAGAGATTGATTCCTCTAGGCACATTCCATCGTATTTCTGATTTGGGCCTTGTAGTTGGTGTAAAGGTCTTAGTGTATCAGGAGGAGATCATCATTATCATTGCATTATCATCATACCTAATCTCTGAGTGTTCTTGTGGTCAGTCTATTTAAGTTTCTGGTTCTGAATAATCTTCTGGACTTAATGATATTGGGAACTTTGTGACAGTAATGCCTTTGTATATCAGGGGTTGGATTCCTTGTTTTGAATAAAGTCAATATCAAACACTTTTCAGGTGCAAATATTATTGCCATTTATTATCCCAAGTCAGACTGCTGTCAAGGCTTTGAGATGTGATGTATGGATTGGTTAATTCGTTGAGGAATTACAGATGGAGTTGAACGTAGTGAGAACATCCCTTCCCTCAAATGACCATTCACACATCATATCTCATCCACACAGTCAGCTCAATTCTTGGAAAGGCAAGAAAAATCTGAAAATAGAATCTAAAAAGTAAAAGGTATTCTATAAAATTCTCTCCATCTAATTGGAAATAAAATACAGCCTTGATGGTCACCGTGGGTCTGTGTTATCAATAAAGGGCTTTTATGTGATGTGGACTTTGCCAGTGAGAATCAGGTCATGGTTTTATTTTGAGGGAATACAGAGTCTTCAGACATCACTCCACCCAAAAAAGATTGCAGAGACTCACAATTCTCTAGGAAAAGATGAATAACATTGATTCCTTTTCATTTCCAACATGATTTAAACTCGTGTTCCTCAGCTCCTCCCAGTCTGCGAAGTTGATTTGGTTTATCAATATGAACATTATCAGTTCATATATTATTTACAAAACTCCTTGGATAATCTCTAAATCCATATTGCTCTAAAATTATCATAGAATTTGAGACTACATGAGTAGCTGAAATCTTTTAAGCTGGGAATCACTCTCTTGACTCATGATATTACAATATTCGTTAAGATTACCCTAAATTTCCCAGAGAGTCTTGCATTTGGGGTAAATTCAAGCATGGCCAAAGGGATTGGTTACTAAGTAAGTAAAAACATGCAGGACATATTTATCACTGGTGGTACTCATTCTGTGTGTATCATTTTGAAAAAAAGCAAAATGAACTGAAACTGTCATATGCAGGGGGCGTTGGGAATGGACCCAAATGCAGGGCACAGACACTGAAGTACTAGGAATGGGGTGGGACCAAACTAAAGGACGGGACAGGTCACAGATGAGGCTAAGGAAGCAGGATCAGGACTAGGGACTGGGAACAAGAAGCATGGGCGTGGACTCCGAGACTGAGACTAGACAAGGATCCAGGACCTGGGTCTTGACTCGGGCTCGGACCCCAAACCAGGTGAAGATGTGATAAGGCCCCTGTGTTCTTGGAGCTTGAGGCTGGGGTCTTGAGGCTCGAGACTTGAGGCACGGGTCTTGAGGCACGAGGCTTGCACAACTCGGAGGCTGGACCTTGGAGGCAGACTTGGAACTGTACATCAACATAGATCCGGGACTTATCCTTCGACAAGCCAGGACTCATCTTTAACAAGACACTAACATGCAAAGGGACAGTACATAGACATAGAGCCGGGACTTATCCTTTCACAAGCCGGGACTCAACTTTCACTCCACAGCAAGGTGGGGCAGGACCATCCATCCGGTAACGGCAGAACAGCCTGACTTACCCGACAGAGGCAAAGACAAGACAAGACAATAGACAATAGACAGTAGGTGCAGGAGTAGGCCATTCGGCCCTTCTAGCCAGCACCACCATTCACTGTGATCATGTACAATCGGAAACCTGTTCCTGCCCTCTCCCCATATCCCTTGACCCCGCTATCTATAAGAGCTCTATCTAACTCAATCTTGAATGCATCCAGAGACTTGGACTCCACTGCCTTCTGGGGCAGAGCATTTCACATATCCACCATTCTCTGGGTGAAAATGTTTTTCCGCATCTCTGTTCTAAATGGCCTACACCTTATTCTTAAACTGTGGCCTTTAGTTCTGGACTCACCCATCAGCGGGAACATGCTTCCTGCCTCCAGCGTGTCCAATCCCTTAATAATCTTATATGTTTCAATCAGATCCTCTCTGATCCTTCTAAATTCCAGTGTATACAAGCCCAGTCACTCCAATCTTTCAACATATGACAGTCCCGCCATTCCGGGAATTAACCTTGTGAACCTACGCTGCACTCCCTCAATAGCAAGAATGCCCTTCCTCAAATTTGGAGACCAAAACTGCACACAATACTCCAGGTGGGGTCTCACCAGGGCCCTGTACAGCTGCAGAAGGACCTCTTTACTCCTATACTCAATTCCTCTTGTTATAAAAGCCAGCATGCCATTAGCTTTCTTCACTGCCTGCTGTACCTGCATGCTTGCTTTCATTGACTGATGTACAAGAACACCTAGATCTCGTTGTACTTCCCCTTTTCCTAACTTGACTCCATTTAGATAGTAATCTGCCTTCCTGTTCTTGCCACCAAAGTGGATAACCTCACATTTATCCACATTAAACTGCATCTGCCATACATTTGCCCACTCACCCAACCTGTCCAAGTCACCCTGCATTCTCATAACATCCTCCTGACATTTCACACTGCCACCCAGCTTTGTGTCATCGGCAAATTTGCTAATGTTACTTCTAATCCCTTCATCTAAATCATTAATGTATATTGTAAACAGCTGCGGTCCCAGCACCGAACCTTGCGGTACCCCACTGGTCACAGCCTGCCATTCCAAAAGGGAACCGTTAATCACTACTCTTTGTTTCCTGTCAGCCAGCCAATTTTCAATCCATGTCAGTACTTTGCCCCCAATACCATGTGCCCTAATTTTGCCCACTAATTTCCTATGTGGGACTTTATCAAAAGCTTTCTGGAAGTCCAGGTACACTACATCCACTGGCTCTCCCTTGTCCATTTTCATAGTTACATCCTCAAAAAACTCCAGAAGTTTAGTCAAGCATGACTTTCCCTTCATAAATCCATGCTGACCCGGACTGATCCTTCTACTGCTATCCAAATGTGTTGTAATTTCCTCTTTTATAATTGACTCCAGCATCTTTCCCACCACTGAGGTCAGGCTAACCGGTCTATAATTCCCTGTTTTCTCTCTCCCTCCTTTCTTGAAAAGTGGGACAACATTAGCCACCCTCCAATCAGCAGGAACTGTTCCTGAATCTATAGAACATTGGAAAATGATTACCAATGCATCCACGATTTCTAGAGCCACCTCTTTAAGTACCCTGGGATGCAGACCATCAGGTCCCGGGGATTTATCAGCCTTCAGACTCAACAGTCTATCCAACACCGTTTCTTGCCTAATATAAATTTCCTTCAGTTCATCCTTTACCTGAGTTCCTTTGGCCACTATTACATCTGGTTCCCCCCGCAGGGCAATGGCAGAACAGCCTGACTTACCCCACAGGGTGAGGACAGGAAGAGACAAACACTGAAGAACGACAGACAGTTCCAACTCTGCATCGGGGTTGTTCCAAGTCACAGTCACGGCCAGCAACCTTGGCTGGCTTCGGAAACAACCGGATCCCTACCTAGCTCGGAGTGGCTGACGGCCACCCAGCTGGCCCGGGTAACGGCCGAATCCATACCGCAATGACAGTTCCTTACTGACAGTAAGGCTCCAAGAAACAATGGTTCTCCAACGCAGCCTAAAGATGGCAAGTGGCCGTTCTAGCCTTCCACCGGCCGTTTGCTCGCAGGGAATCTTGACAAGACGACCCCCCTCAACCACACTCTATCCCAGGGCCACTTATATTCCCAGCCCCAAGATGAGCATCAGGTGCTTATGGTTAAGTCCAACCGAAACAAGGGACAGCCGGAGGATCCAGAGTCCGGAGTCCGCAGACCAGACCGTGAGCTGGAATGCGGACTTCAGACCGGACCGTGACAGAAACTGAAAGGATATTGCCTCTTAGGTATTACCATTCAACTTGATTTTTAATAGATACCGGTAAATGATCATTCTGATATGAGAAAGTTCCACAACTGACTAAAAATAAGAGGAAATTAGTTATTTTGCAACCTCAAGTGAACTATCACTTATATAAGTAAAACACACAAAATGCTGTTGGAACGCAGCAGGCCAGGCAACATCTATAGGGAGAAGCACAGTCGACGTTTTGGGCCGAGACCCTTCGTCAGGACTAACTGAAAGGAAAGATAGCATCCCTACAGATGCTGCCTGGCCTGCTGTGTTCCACCAGCATTTTGTGTGTTTTGCTTGCATTTCCAGCATCTGCAGATTTCCTCGTATCACTTATTTAAATTATTTTAGTGGCAATATGCTGTACCTTAATCAGTTGCATGTTGGCAAGGTCACATCACCTTATTAGAAGATCTCCTGTAACATTGCTCATTGTACCACATTTTCAAAAGACTCAAGGTTAAGATCAAACAATTGCTTATGGGGAAATGACAAATGGAGTAAGTCTGCTTCTACAAGGCCACACGTTCTAAATTGTTGCTAAGCATCACAAGATGTTGATTGTAGTTAGACAAATTAAACACCATATAATTAATATGGTTGAAAAAAATTCTGTCTACTGTCAGAGTTTCTCGGTTATTTCCCATAGTCCAGAGGTGCAGAAAATAACTGTATTTAATGTAATCTCATACATTTTGCCTATCCTTCCATCTCCTGCCCATTGCAGACAGCTCTGTGCTGTTTTCTCCATTTTTTCCAAAAGCAGCATCCATCACCAAGGACACTCAACATCCAGGCCATGCTCTCTTCATATGAGAACCTGCTCATAAACCTAAACCTTTTTAACATATTCTCACCCCTGCATATTCTTTTGTTGCTCGGCCTTCCTTCATCTTCATCATTAGTGGACGTCAGCTTTCCATGCTGAATTTTGCCTTCACCTTTCATCTCCTGTTCCACCCAAGACCTATTTTACCTTTTGATCCGAGAGCTTAAGACCATAAAACCATAAGATATATGAGCAGAATTAGGCCATTTGGCCAATCAAGTCTTCTCCTCCATTTCATCATGGCTGATCCAATTTTCTTCACAGCCTCCATCTCCTGCCTTCTTCCTGTATCCCTTCATGCCCTGACCAATCAAGAATCTATCAACCTCTGCCTTACATACACATAAAAACTTGGCCTCCACAGCCGCCTGTGGCAAAGAATTGCACACATTCTTCAGTCTCTGGCTAAAGAAATTCCTCACCTTCATCCTAAAAGGATGCCCCTTGATTCTGAGGCTCTCCCACCATAAGAAACATCCTCTCCACATCCACTCTATTAAGGCCTTACTTCATTCGATAGGTTTTGATGAGGTCATCTGCATTATTCTGAGTTCCAGTTTTGTTTACTCTCCATATGAATCAAACAGCCTTTGCTTACTTTGTAAATGTATGATCATTTTTATTTTTATTTTTTATTTGGAGATACAACATGAAATAGGCCCTTCCAGCCCTTCAAGCCGTACCACCCATCAACCCCTGACACCCCGATTTAACCCTAACCTCACTAGGGGATAATTTACAATGACCAATTAACCAATCAAGTAAATCTTTGGACCGTGAGAGGAAACCGGAAGACCCGGTGAAAACCTACACATTCCACAGGAAGGATGTAAGAGACTCTTACTGCGGATGCCGGGATGGAATTCCAAACTACAACGCTCCAAGCTGTAATAGCATCACACTAACCACTACACTAGTTCTTCCTGGGGCCTTCAGGATTGGACTGTGCTCACTGCTGATCACAAGGAAACAACCCCATACAAATTGAACAAGATTTTAGCTTGAATTTCCTTTATACAGAATTATTTGAAGTGAAGCACTTTTGCAGGTAATTCTAAGTCTTTCAATTGAAGAAGCTGAGAAACCAATCAGATTTAAGTAATTCTTATTGAGACCAAACTGGTAAGGAAAGAAACCTAATTTTGTTTCAATGAAAGAAAGATGTAAAATAATCATGGCATTATGATCAAAATTGAAATATTAAAAATATTAAAAATACTTTCAAGTATATATTTAACATGTAATGCAGAGGGAATCCAGATGTGGAGATAATAATTCTTCAGTGTCGGGGGAATGTTCAGGGTTAATTATCTCCATGCATAGTGATAAAAGTTTTGCTGCCCCTCATTCAACAGAACATAAAATTTTGATGGTTTTTATAGCAAGAGTGGAGGATTTTACATAAAAGTTTAGTCAGTTATTGATTCTGTGCTGATTGCATCTGCAAAGTCCAAATCATTGTTCTTTATGAAGGAGTAAGGTATTACTGATGCACTGAATTCCTGTGATTGTTTCTGCAGATGGAAGAAATTATTGACATTTGTACAGGATAATGATGTCAAATGCTGACAACCTCTGTGACTATAATGGCAGATTTAATACTTCCTGTTCTTAATTATTATTGGCATATATGCCCTAAGTGTTTTAAGAATACCAAAAAATTGCAGTCAACCTCAGGTGGAGAGGAGCTGGATGATGAAGATCTACTGATCCTCAGCTCAGTGCCATTCATCTGTGCCACAGCAGTGTTCCTCACCTGCATGCAACTTCATTAGTTCAATGGAAAGGCAAATAAATCATTAGCAAAAAAGCTGAAACACATTTCAGGAAAAAATCCTCTCCAAAAAATATTGCAATGGGAAAATATTAATACAAACTATTTCCATAGGGTGATACAGTAGCATAGTGGTTAGCACTACACTTTACAGTTAACACTTTACACTTTACTGTTTGGTAGGTTAATTGGTCATTGTAAATTGTCTTGGGATTAGGCTTTTATTAAATCGGGAGATTGCTGAGTGGTGTGTCTTGCGGGAACGGAAGGGCCTATTCCATGCTGCTTTTCAATTACTAAATAAAAAAAACAAAAAAAAAATCATGGTGAGATTTTCACCCATGGCCCCATCTCATTCACATATGCAATGATGTAAGTCTCCAAAATTCCCAATTCCTTTCAAATACCTGTGGTATATTTGCAGTCACCATACTAGGCATCAACAAAGATCAAATATTGGTTATTCTCTCTTCAAAGAAAACTCCTCAATTATCGAAACTGAGCCTATGATAATAAAGGCCACAGTAGCAAAGAGCAGTTGACAGGGTTAGAAAATGCCAGCAAAATTATCCAATGGGTTGAAGTGCTAGAGAGATCATATACATGAAGGAGAAATAATGGAGCAAATAGAGGACAAGACAAAACAGACAATGTGCTTGGGAACACCTCCAGCTTCAGATTCCCTTCAAGTTGCTCACAAACCAGATTTGGAAATATGTCAATGATCCATCATCATCACTTCTGTCCAAATCCACTGTGGGAACATTTTGCCAGGAGTACTGTAAAGGTTCAAAGAGCCAGCTCACCGCCACCTTCTCAAGGGTAATTATGCATGTTGGGCATGGCATTGCTACTTTGAGTTTGGAAAATTAAGAAATATATCAGTAAATAAATAAATAAATAAATGTATTGTTTTGACAATAATTTTTTAGGCATCTGTTAGTCTCGAGAGACCATTGATTTGTGCCTTGGAAAGTTTCCGGGGCACAGGCCTGGGTAGGATTGTATGGGAGTCCGGCAGTTGCCCAAGCTGCAAGTCTCTGCTCTCCATGCCACTGATGTTGTCCAAGGGAAGGGCAAGGGCTGATACAGCTTGGCACCGGTGTCATCGCAGAGCAGTGGTTAAGTGCCTTGCTCAAGGACACAACACGCTGCCTTAGCTGAGGCTTGAGCTAGTGACCTTCAGATCACTAGACCAACGCCTTAACCACTTGACCACTTAGTGCACAGTTAAAGGCAGAACCCATACTAAAAATGACATGCTTGCCTTTATTAGTCAAGCCATTTATTTCAAGGATCAGCTTTATCAAACTTTTATTGAGCAGTATCTGGAGTAATGCAGTTAATTTTGCTTACCCCATTATAAGAATGAAATGGAAGCTAAGGAGAGGTGTATAACACTATAAGAACAGACGCAGTACACAGCCAGTATCTTTCTCCCAGGGTTGAAATTTCTAATACTGGATGCTATGCACTAAAGTTCAAAGAAGGTAGATGGAGATGTGTATGAATGTATTCATTTATTTGGTTAGAAATACCGAATGGAACAGGCCCTTCCAGCCCAACGAGCCACATCACCCGGCAACCCACCTGCAGTGCCCATAAAAATTATTCAGCCCCCCCCGAAAGTTTCCATGTTTTATTGCTTTACAACAATGAATCACAGTGGATTTAATTTGGCTTTTTTTGACATTGATCAACTGAAAAAGACTCTTTTGTGTCAAAGTGAAAACAGATCTCCACAAGCAAGAGAAAATCTGCTGATGCTGGAAATTGAAGCAACACGCACAAAATGCTGGAGGAACTCAGCAGGCCAGGCAGCATCTATGGAAAAAAGTGCAATTGATGTTTCAGGCCAAGACCCTTTGGCAGGACTGGAGAAAAAAGAAAATATAAAATACAAATTAATTGATTTCATAAGTATTTTCCGCCCTCCCCTTTAATATGACACCCTAAATCAACACTGGTACAGCCATTTGGTTTTAGAAGACACATAATTAGTTAAATAGAGATCACCTGTGTGCAGTCAGGGTGTTTCAATTGGTTGTAGTAAAAATACACCTGTATCTGAAAGGTCCATCTGCTGGTGAGTCAGTATCCTGGGTAAAAACTACACCATGAAGAAAAAAGAACACTCCAAGCAACTCTGTGAAAAGGTTGTTGAAAAGCATGAGTCATGAGATAGATACAAGAACATTTCCAAGTCACTGAATATCCCTTGGAGAACAGTTAAGTCAATCATCAAAAAATGGAAAGAATATGGCACAGCTGTAAATCCTCAAAAACTGAGTGACCATACAAAAAGGAGACTAGTGAGGGAGGCCACCAAGAGACCTATGACAACTCTGGAGGAGTTACAAGCTTCAGTGGATGAGATGGGAGAGACTGTGCACACAACTGTTGTCCGGGTGCTTCATCAGTCACAGCTTTACGGGAGAGTGGCAAAGAAAAAGCCGCTGTTGAAAAAGCTCACATGAAGTCTTGGCTAGAGTTTGCCAGAAGGCATGTGAGAGACTCTGAAGTCAGCTGGAAGAAAGTCCTGATGAAACCACAATTGAGCTTTTTGGCCAACAGACTAAACGCTATGATTGGTGTAAGCCAAACACCACACATCATCAAAAACACACCATCCCTACCATGAAGCACAGTGGTGGCTGCATCACGCTGTGGGGATGCTTCACTGCAGCAGGCCCCGGAAGCCTTGGGAAGATAGAAGGTCAAGTGAATGCAGCAAAATCCAGGGAAATCCTGATGCAGTCTGCAAGAGAACTGTGTCTTGGGAGAAGATTTGTTTTCCAGCAAGACAATGACTCCAAGCATATTAGCCAAAGCTATACAGGAATGGCCTAAAAACAAAAATGTTAATGTTCTGGAATGGCCAAGACAGAGTCCAGAGCTCAATACAATTGAGAATTTGTGGCTGGACTGAAAAGTGCTGTTCACTTATGATCCCCACCCAATCTGTCAGCACTGGAGCAGTTTTGTAAAGAGGAACGTGGAAAAATTAGTGTCCAGGTGTGCAAAGTTGACACAGAGGAAAGTCTGTTTGCTGCCAAAGCTGCATCTACTGAATATTGACTTGAAGGGGTGAGTAATTATGTAATCAATTATTTTGTGTTTAATAACTATAATAAATTTAGACCAATTTGTAGAAACTTGTTTTCACTTTGACACAAAAGAGTCTTCTGTTGATCAGTGTCAAAATAGCTAAATTAAATCCACTGAGATTCAATGTTGTAAGACAATAAAATGTGAAAACTTACAAGGGGGCTGAAAACTTTTAATAGGCACTATACTTAACCTAAGTCCAATTGCAGGAAAGTTTCAAAGTTCAATGTTTCAAAGTAAAGTTATTTTCAAAGATCATATATTTCACTATAAGCAACCTGAGATTCATTTTCCTGTGGGCATAACCAATAAATCTATAGAATAATAACCATAGCAGAATCAGTGAAAGATTCCCTCAAACTGGGCATTCAACTAGAGTGCAGAAGACAACAATCTGCAGATACAAAAAGAAAGAAATAATAATAAATAAGTAGTTTGAAACTGTTTGCAGCTTCCGCAGCTATACCACCACTGTAAAGTGGGGTGTGAATGGGGCGAGTTCTCCTAAAGTCGATAACCATCTCCTTTGTGTTGATAACATTGAGGAAGATGTTATTTGCCTTACACCAGGCCTCGAGCTTTTTACCTCATCTCTGTAGGTCATCTCACTGCTGTTGTTGATAAGCTCCACCATTGTCTTGTCATCAACTAACTTGATAATGTGATTACTTGGTTGTTTGGCTATACAGTCATGTGGGAGTAGAGTGAACTTCAATAGGCTCAACACACAGCACTGGGGGACACCAATGTTGAGGATGAAGGGGAGGAAGGAGTGGTTGTGCATCCCAAGTATTTGAGCTCTTTTGGTTAGGAAGTCCTACACCCAGTTGCACAGTGGTATATTAAGACTAAGAAGTAGGGATTTGTTCACCAAGGTCTGTGGGACAATAGTGTTGAAGATCAAACTGAAATCCAGAAGCAGTATTCTGACAGAAGTGTCCTTGCTTTCTAGGTGGGTGAGGGCCAGGTACATAACAGATGCCACGGCATCAGTTGTAGAGCAGTTCTGTCAGTGAGCATATTTAAGAGAGTCCAATGTAGCAGGAATGGAATTTTTGATATGTGCCATTCAAAGTACTTCTTGATGATTGGCATCACTGCCACTGGACGTCATCATTTAGTTCTGAAGGTGTAGAGTTCTTTGGTATAAGGATGATAGTCTCTGATTTGAAGCATGTGGGGACAACAGCCTGGATGAATGATGTGTCCATGACGATGTCAGTGAGCGGAGTACTTGGCTTGGGATGTTGTCTGTTATGGGGGTTGACTCTTCGCAGACTCCTTACATCTGCTACTGTTACCAACAGCGCCTGTTCACCTGGGAGAGGGGTTTCGTGGCCGGCGTTGTGTATGCCTCAAAGTGTGCATAAAAATTGTTTAATGTGTCAGGGTGGGAGGTGTCCACTGGAACAGTCAACTCTGTTTTCCTTGAGTAGTCAGTAGTGCTTTAATGCCCAGCAACATATGTTGGGGATCATTATTGGACAGGTGTTCCCGAAATTTTTGAGGATGGGCAGTCTTAGCCTTTTGATGCCTGAGATGAGGTTTCTAATAGCAGCTTGAAGAACTGTCTGTCACCAGACCTGAAGGCAGCATCCTGGGCTTTTAGTAGGGAGCGTACTTGGTGTTCAGCCAGGGCTTCTGGTAGGGTCATGAGATGACTGTTCTTGCAATCTACGTAAATACTGCTGTAGCCAGTGACAGATCAGGCATATTCCTCGAGGACTGTGTCTTCTCCATTTGAGCCAACTTCCTTGAACATCTACTAGTTAGTCTATTCAAAACAGTCCTGAAACAGTGATTGCTTCATTAGGCCATACAGTGAGGGACTTCTTAACTGGTTTCTCCGTGATTGGTAAATTGGGATTAATATTATGGACATGTGGTCAGAGAAGCCACGATGAGGATGTGGCATGGCTTTGTAAATATTGCATCCAGCCTTGGCAAAATTGAACTGAAAAAGGGATTTCAATTTGCTTTTGTACTATTAGTTGGGGTGGAAAGGATACCTCGCACAATAATGAAATTAAGACAGAATTGCTTTATGAAATTGGTATGGTAGTTTTCTCCTATTTCCAAGATTTAGAGGCTGATGTACATACTCTGTCTAGCAGCTTCTTGTGAGCTCGCAGTTACCTTCGTATTCACAAACTGCGTGATAGGAATTGGGTCAATTCTGCTAAAGTGCACTCCCCACAGCTGCTGCTCATCTCCCAAGGAGGAGGGTAAAATTGATGGGAGGTCAGGTAGTTAAACACCACTGTGGAAAGTGATGTGGGCTCGGACTGCTTGTTGTGATAGGGCGGCTGCTACGGCAATGTAAAGGGGAATCTTGCACCCAGATTTTGTGTCTTTTTCAGCACTGCTTACCTGCAAAAGGGAAATCAGCATGGAAATCAGTGTGTGGGAGCGAATGATGATAAAATTGATGTCTAAGTGGGGACTTTTTAAAGCAGGTATAGTTCCTCATTTTCTATTTGGTGTGTAGTTTATTTTACTGTCAGTGAACAATAAAGATGGTTGGCTACAATTTTTATTCTTTCAGTCACGCAGAAGAGAATGCCATGCATGTTGATGATATCACTGTATTGCAAAATACGACAGGTAAGTGACAGTCCTGCTAGGGAAAATTTCAGCTGGAAGGGAAATGCTTCAAAACATGCATAATTTTACAAGTTCAAGTTCAAGTTTAATTACTATTCAACATACTTGAATTCCCATGAATACTGCTAAACAAAACAGTTCCAGGGCCAAGGTGCAAAACACAAGTACCAAGAGTCAGACACAGTGCAATGTTCATATAGCAAGTAAACATAAAGTCACACAAAAAAATATATCATAACCAATTTAGCATCAGTTGCCTTTTTATAAATCTAATGTGTTTGCTTTTGAATTAGGAAGTTCAGACTAAAAACATACGTGCATCTTCACATAAACAAGATTGAAAGGGTACAGAGAAAATTTATAAGGACGTTGTCGGCCTTTGAGGACCTGAGTTATAGGAAAAAGTTGGATAGGTTAAGACTTCATTTCCTGGAGGAGAGGACAATGAGGAAGATTTGATATACAAAATTATGAGGGGCATAGATAGGGTAAATACAAGCAGGCTTTTTCTGAGGTTAGGTGAGACTAAAACTAGAGGCCACAAGTTAAGGATGAAATTTGAAATGTCTAAGAGTAACATGAGGGGAAACTTCTTCACACACAGATTGGTAAGAGTGTGGAACAAGCTGCCAATGAAGGTGGTGGACGTGAGTTCCATTTCAACTTTTAATAGAAGTTTGGATAAGTATGTAGTTGGAATGAGGTTTGGAGGACTGTAGTCCAAGTGCAGGTCAATGGGAATAGGCAGAATAATGGTCCAAAGGACCTATTTCTGTGCTATAGTGCTCGATGGCTATAGGCTCCATTTACATTAGCACAGAGCTAAACCAGGTGCCAGGAAGTAACCCTTCTTACTTAACACATGAAGCTTTGCGGCAAGGTGCTTAAAGGGGAGCTTGACAGAAATCTTTGCTTATAGCTCTTAACAGATTGACAACCAATCATCCATGGCATTGCTCATACTGATCTAAAAGAAATTCTGGCACTGACTTTGAGTTTCGATGTTTGACAAGCCAAAATATACTCTGAAAGCAAAAGCAAAAATCTATGGGTACAGCAAAGCCCAACTAAAAGCAGAAAATCTCAGAAATACTCTGCAGATCAGATGGGGCAGAAAACTGAGATAATATTTCATGCTGATGCTCTTTCTTCAGACTTTCCCGATTTTATTTCATTTACGTGTGTTCATGGAAGATGATTTCCTGACAAGTTCACAACTGCATGGAGACACAAACTATACCCAGATACCAATCACTATATTGAGACTTTCAATCTAATTTGAAGCTGGCAGGATCCAGGTGGAGGCCATTTTCAGGCTTCCCATTTGCAACATTCTTCACTGAAAGAACAAGTGCATTAGGAAATGTAGCAGAAACAATCCTTCATTTATAAAAAAACTGCAAAATAACAAGCCTTGAGATGCCACCAAACAAGACAGAACAGATAGTTAGCATGACAGGGCAACAAGACAGATGAAGGCTGGGAGCAACTGGTTAAGGCTGGCTGGTTCAATGGGTGAACAAAGCACTGTGGATGTGAGTTGGGTTTAAATAGGGTGCAGGAGATGAGTTGAAAATGAGTGGCAAGTGACTACTATTTGCTGGGTAGATACTGGAAGGTGCCTGCCTGTGCAAACCTGACAGGAAACTCCCTCCTCCTACAGCCAGTAACTGGTAGCCCAGGAAGATCCTGATGGGTCCAGTAGAACTCGCTGATGAGCGATGGATCCAACATGAAACTGGATGGTACCCGAGAGTTCTCTTCCATGCTGTACCCTTCCCAGTTGACCAAGTACTGCACGTGATGTGAGTCCATCAACCAACCAACCAACCATGTACACTGGACCACTTTCCACCATCTTGGTTCTGGAGGTTCAGGCTCGGGTGGATTGAGTGGTCCATGATCAACGGGCTTGCCGCAGGGCAAGTGAAAGGTAGGCATAATCCCAAGGAACAGAAGCAAATGGAGATGGTCAGAGACTGGATTGATGTGACGGGTAATCATAAAGAGTCCAATGAACAGGAGCGAGAGCTTGCAAGAGTCTGTGCGTAGAGAAGATTCTTCTTCCATGTGAGGGGTTAGAGGCGGCGAAGCATCATAGAAACTTCTCCACCTGCTGATTGACTCTTTCTGATTGGACATTGGTCTGCAGATTTTACCCAGTGGACAATCTCACTGAAGTGTAGAGGAGGGAGCAGAAAGCTCACTAGAAGTGGGAGTGCATTGTCGGCCCACGTCCAACACAATTTCCTGAGGGCAGCCATGAAGGTGAATTACATGTTGGAGAAACAGGTCCACCATCTCAGCAGCCGATAGAAGTTTGGAGAGGTCAATAATGTGCGTTGCCTTGGAGAACCAGTCCACCACTGTCACCCTATCTGAAGCTGGTAAACCCATGGTGAAATCCATGGCAATGTGGGACCATGGGCATTGGGGTACCAGTAGAGGTGGCTGGACCCTAGAGGGCTGCTGGTTGGAGGAATTAGACAGGTCAAATTGAGGGGAGGTAGCAATGAACTGATGTACATATGCAATCGTGGTGAGCCACCAGAACCAGCATCGCAGAAAATCTAGAGTCCATTGTTCACTTGGATGGCCCAAGAGGGATAACGCATGGGCCACCTGATTGCCTCAGGGCACACAGCCGATGGCACGTACTGGTGTTGGCCTTGCGGATCCAGTTCTCAAGATCCCAGAAGGACAGGGCAAGGATTTGCGAGGATGGAATGATAGGCTGAGGGTCGATCTCTGTTCCTGATGGGTCAAACTATTGTGGCAGGGTGTCTGCCTTGGTGTTCATGGAGCTGGGTCAGTAGAATATGGTGAAGTTGATCTGCTTGAAGAAGAGGGCACAGCGAGTCTGATGTCGGCTGAGATGTGGGTCTGTTGTATGAATATGAGGTTATGGTGGTCAGCCCAGATCAGAAGGACTGGGTGTTTCCCATCAGCTAGTGTTTCCAGTTCTCCAAGGCCCATTTAATGGTGAGAAGCCCACTGTCTCCTACAGCACTGTGTAGAGCTGCACTTGCATGAAAAGAAGGCACAAGGGTATGTCTTCCCATCTGCTCCTTGCTGGGAGAAGAAGCCCCCAGCACCCACGTCAGATGTGTCCACCTCTACCACTAAACATGACAATATAGCTATGGACCTATCTGATGCCATTACTGTCCAATAAAAAGTAATAATTTGCCTCAGTGATTGTAAATGTAATGAATCTAAGAAACATAGTTGTCACCATTATTGTGTGGCATGATAAAATGGCTGCAACTCTGATATCTGTGGAATGGTGTCATTTCCTGTATGTCCTCTCCAGATGATTCAATTAGTTTGGTTGTGAAACAGTCGGGGATCTTTCAGTTCCCAACCATGACGGCTTGACGCTGATCTCGGAGAATAACCACAATTTAATGCGCTCCTTTTCACAATTGTCAGTTTTCACTGTCAAATAGTGTATTCACACCATATAGATCTGCTAAGGGTTTTCTGTAGCAATCCAGCTAAGGTGCTGAACTGGAATGCTGTTTGATTATATAAATAGTGGGTGTGCTAGAAACACATGGAAAGGGAGATGATTCCTGCCTGCCTTGTAAGTAGTACCTAGTACCTATGTTTGAAGCAAAGTATCAGGTTGCTTCATTAGAGATAATATTACGTTGTGTCCTTGATTAGATGGATTTGGATCATTACTTGTTGCCCCCACCTGAAAACACAAACCTGTGCTACATGAGGAGACTGTCTGTGAGGGACCCATTAAAGCATAGTAAGGACTCTGCAGCATCCAGGTCTCAGCTGGTAAACATCAAGCTCCAGACGGAAAACAAGGCCTGGGTTTGGTAGGATGGAGCCTAGTCTCATCGCAAAGATGCAAACCACCTTTCACAGCTTTTTGAAGTATCTGATATTCAGGGACACTTTCCTCCTACACTCCAGGTGGTAAATTCCTTTTCCAATGAGTAGGGATGCTGATCCTAGACGCAAGAGATTCAGTAGATGCTGGATGTCTTGGGCAACACGCGCAAAATGCTGGAGGGATTCTGCAGGTCAGGCAGGCAGCACCTATGGATGGAAATGAACATTTGATGTTTCGGGCTGTGATGCTTCATCAGCACTGGAAAGAGCTGCGTGACGTAGAATTGGTGAGGAAGATACTCGGTTTAAGATTAGGGATTCCCAGCATGTTTCCAGTTCAACTTTAAGAGTATTGCCAAGCACATATACTGTATATTCAGGGTACAAATACCACAAAAGTTTTTTTTTTGTAGCAGCAACACAGTACATTAAACAAACGTAAGTTAATATTGACTTCAATTGACATAAATAACATGAAACTTTCCTGACAAAATGAACTAAAATAAACATAGCAACATCAGTGCAAGTTGAGAGAAAGGAAGTGTATTGGTGAAGCTCTACAGGTAGTCTGAGGTGTGCAAGCTGTACATGAGCTGCAGCAACACAGTGGAGAGACGGGTATGCCAGTACCTGTTACTCAGCTTGCCCCACACTTCCAAAGATTCCTCATAAGTCCCGTACACATTTACCTGTGCCAGTCGGCTCAGTGACAGTGTTCCCAGCCAAATCCAGGGCCTTGTATTGCAGCTGAGGGCTCCACTCTATACTCCAGTTATCTGCTGACCCAGACTTTGACTGCTTTATCTTTCCACCCCACCTACCCAATCTTCCTGTTAACTATTGATGGTTGTGTTGCAAATCAGATACCTTCATAATGTGGATGGCTGTTCATAGAAAGCATCATGCTGAGGATGACCACCAAATAGGACTGGGACCTGTGCTGTGCATTATATTGTACCTGCCTCACACTGCAGTCATCTTTTTACTGCCTGCAAAGTAAGCACGTAATTCTCCATAACTTCTGTCATCTCCAATGAGATCCTGCCACCAGGCATATCTTCAGCCATTTCCACTTTCTGCAGGGACCACTCCCTATGCGACTCCCTTGTCCGTTCGTCTTTCCCCACTGATTCCTCGGCACATCCTTGCAAGCAGAACAAGTGCAACACCTGCCCCTACACCCTCCTCCCTCACCACCATTCAGGGCTCCAAATAGTCCTCCTAGGTGAAGCAATACTAGAATTATGTATGTTGGATTCATCCAGTCCTCCCAATGTGGCCTCTTGTATATTGGTGAGACCTGACATGGATTGGGAGACCACTTCAGCGAGCCCCTACTCTCTGTCCGCCAGTAAAAGCAGGATCTCCCAGTAGCCATCCATTTCGTTTCCACTTCCCATTCCAATTCCGACATGTCAGTCCATGGCCTTCTCTACTGCTGCGATGAGGCCACACACCGGTTTGAGGAATAACACCATATATTCTGTCAGGGTAGTCTCCAACTTGATGGCACAAACTTCGATTTCTCAAACTTCCAGTAATGCTGCTCCCCCTTCACCAATCCTCATTCCTTTTTCCCTCCCTCACCTTATCTCCTTACTTTCTATCACCTTCCTCAGTTGCTCCTCCCCTTTTCTTTCCTCCATGACCTTCCGTCCTCTCCTATCAGATTCCCCTGTCTCTTGCCCTGTGTCTCTTTCACCAATCAACTTCCCAGCTCTTTATTTCACCCCTCCCCCTCTCCCGGTTTCACCTATCACCTTGTGTTTCTTCCTCCTCTCCCCCCATTTTCTTACTCTGACTCCTCCTCTTGTTTTTTCCCAGTCCTGATGAAGGGTCTCAGCCTGAAACATTGACTGTACTCTTTGTCCATAGATGCTACCTGGCCTGCTGAGTTCCTCCAGCATTTTGTGTGTGTTGCTTGGATTCCAGCGCTGCAGATGTTCTCTTGTTGTAAATGTGTGCAAGGTAGCTCGGATTACACAGTGCCGGGGTCTGGTACAAAGCAGAGCACATACTGCACGTACAGCCTCCAGGGAGTTTCAGATTTAAGAGGAATCACGAATATTGAAAGTAATGAATTAAATGAATACGCAGGTGGCAGGGGGGGAGGAAGTGCTGGCTGCTGAAGTAAAAAAACCATTCAACATGAGATAGTTAAACACACAAAAATTATCTTTGATATCAAGAACAGCTTATTTTATGTAAATCCACCTTTAATATTTGTGATTATTATTGGAATTGCTTTGTTTTTGCAATTTACCATCCAGGAGCATGTAATTAGCAGAGTTAAAATATCAATAATACATTTTATCTGATTTGTTTCTGCCTCACTTTCAATTGAATGATATTGGATAATTTAGGCCCAAGAGCATTTCCAATCATGTAAAAATGTATTTTTTCTTTTGCCCTTGCACACAATAGTACCCAACTGTTCCAATAATGGTCAAAGCTGAAGCCCATTTTCCTGTTCAATTATCTGTACACGCGCACACGCACACGCACACGCACACGCACATGCACACGCACACGCACACGCACACGCACACGCACACACACACACACACACACACACACACAGTGATAAAATCTGCAGTTATCTATAGTGTAGAGATGAAGAAATAAAAGACTTTAATCTCTCACCAAGGTGTCAAAGGGGAAACCTGCCTTGTTGTAATAATGAGCACATGTGCTCTCAAGCAATACTTTGTTTAGCCAATTATAACAAATGTCAGGCCAGCTCAATATAAGTGACTTGATCAAAATATCTTCTTTCATAGATTGATCTGAGCAACCTTTTGTGTCATTAACTATACTCTTTGACCCACAGTGGTAAAGGTCAGAGATAGAAATCTCTACATAATACAAATATCTCTTCAATCATATAACAAGATTATTCTGCATAGACTTTGAACTTCATATTTCTTTGTTGTAATGATTTTATTTAAAAGTAATCAAAGCATAATGACAAGGCTGATAATTCATAACGAAGTTGAAGATGGGTGTGAACAGCATGGTACCCAAAAGCTCAACTGTGCAGGGTCTCTGTGCAACTTTGTTCAGTCCTGTACCTAATAAAGAGGCCAGTGAGTGTGCTGTATGTTACTGGTCTTCTGCTGCTGCACACCGTCCACTTCAAGGTTTGATATGTTGTGCATTTAGAGATGCTATTCTGCACATCACTGTTGTTAGGCATGGATACTTGGCCTCTCTCATTAAAAAGGCATTTTTGTTTACAGAACTACAGCTCCCTGGATGTTTTTTTTTTGTTCTTCATACCATTCCCTGTAAACTCTAGAGACAGTTGTATGTGAAAATCCCAGGAGATCAGCTTTTTTTGAGATACTCAAGCCACCCCATCTGGCACCAACAATCATTCCACAGCCAAGGTCACTTAGACTGCATTTATTCCGCATTCTGATGTTTGTTCTGAACAGCAGCTGAACCTCTTGACCATGACTGTTTGCTGTTATGTATTGAGTTACTGCCACATGATTGGCAATAGGTATTTGCATAAAGAAGCAGGTGTACAGATGTACCTAATAAAGTGGCCACAGAGGGTCTGCAAAGTGGCCTGCAAGTTACTGACCAGTTGCAGCTGATGACATCTCTTCAGTCCAAGGAATTTATGTTTCAATACATAACGTTGTGAACCAAGAGATGGAAGCAAAACAGCGTCAATTCAAATTGTTGCATTGAAAGTATTTGAGCAAGGTGCATGGCACAACAATAAATTCTATTGATGAAGAGTGGGATCCACTGGTCAGGAGCAGGGCTTTATTGACAGGGATGAAGCTGACAGGGTCAATTCTCTCCTGCAGACCAGGAATGAAAAGGGAACTTGAGAATGCCAAGATAAATCGTCCATTTATTGTAGTGTATTGGCTTATTTTAAGTGCAATAAGCATGAGGAGATATCCGCCAATTATGTTAGTAGATTGTCCCAACAGCTATAAAGCAATCTATAGAAGTGATAAACAGAACCACAGCTTGGACCTGTAACACAGAGCATCCATATCAGAGAAGCTAGTTTAAGGCATAGGATCCACCAAAGTTTTGGACTGACTTTCTGTACTACAGCAGCGTTTCTTGTCCAGATTACCAAGCTAGGGAAACAGACTGATGGAGTCATAATGCGGATTTGGAACAGTCTCAATGGTACCCAGCACCTTCTCCCGGGAGATCTGTGAACATGCTAATGTGAATAAGATAATGAGAGGTATTGACCGTGTGGATAGTCAGAGGCTTTTCCCCAGGGCTGAAATGGCTAGCACGTAATGGCATAGTTTTAAGGTGCTTGGAAGTAGGAATAGAGGAGATGTCAGGGGTAAGTTTTTTATGCAGAGAGTGGTGAATGCGTGGAATGGGGTGGCGGTGATGGAGGCGGAAATGATAGGGTCTTTTAAGAGACTCCCGGATGCCTACATGGAGCTTAGAAAAATAGAGGGCTATGGGTAAAGCCAAGGTAGTTCTAAGGTAGGGACATGTTCAGCACAGCTTAGTGGGCCAAAGGGCCTGTATTGTGCCATAAGTTTTCTATGTTTCTTGGCTGATTGAAGATAATGGGTCAAAATGGTTCTAATAATTAAACTGCCCATTAGAGTATCACCAGCTCCATTGCATATAGTTCAATTCAACACAGATTTATAATATAGAAGCCAGGACCAGCTCATCATTCCATCAATATATATGATGCCTGCCTGTGCATTGATCATGCAATGCAGCACTCATCAGTCATCCACCTACTTCCCCTCTGAGGAAACATAATAAAGTATATGGTTAGAAATACAGTTATAAAGCACACATTAAAGATTGAACACGTGCATACCAGTGCAATTTGTGTGAATTAGGAAGGAACCAATCAGTTCTAATTCCTAATAGAGAACATAATATCTAATGGAGGATCTTTTTGTCCTTTATGATAACTGCCCAACAATCATATAATCTACTATTGATGATCTGTTGGTGAAAGGCCTTGTACTGATATGTCAAAATATCTACTTTGGTGTGTTACGTACCCCGTAACTGGGTCACTTACCAGCAAAGATAGAGAGGTCCGTTGAAGTCTGATGGTACTATTTTTAATAGTATTTATTGATAGAAATACACAAAAATAATATCAATGCAAACTCACAGATAATATACGTCATCAATACTAAATCTAAAAGTGCGGGTATAATAATAATCAATAAGAAATAAGCTGTATCGTTGTCTAGGGGATAATGAATTGTCCGATGGAAATATATAGTTCATTCAGTTCATACAGGCTGCAGCCGTTGGGGACCCTGTGTGGTAATTGTTGGAGAGAGAGAGAGAGAGACGGGTTAAAACTTGCCCATTCTGTTTATGATGTCAATCCTTCGAAAGTCGTTGAGAGTTGAGTTCCCTGTTGTTAGCTAAAAACCGTTTTTCCATGGCAAAGGTCACCGATTCCAGGCAAATGGAAGCGGATGCACGTGGCCTTCCACCGGCTTTCGCTATTACGGGATCGCTAGCGTTTCTTCTGGTGCGTCTGAGGGGCTGTTCCCACAGACCCTCTTTTTATCCTGACTCACAGGGTCGCAGATGTCGATCAGGTTGGGATGATGCAATCCCTCCACCAACCTCCTCCTTAGTTCATTGCCTGGGGGGGGGCTTCGATGCATCGTCCAGGATGCAATACACAAGTCCGTCTCCAAGAGACAATAGACGGTATCAATGGGTCCGCCTTTCGGAGGCCAGGACACATTCTAACCCTTTTGTGGATTCTGCATGTCTTTCTCTCATTTCCTGTGTCCCCTGAATTGACTCAATAGTGATCTTGCGATTCTCACAAAGGAGGGGGCTACCCCCGCACCCTTCGGCCCCTCAGAGCTGTGGTACATTCATAACAGGTGATACATTTATTTGACTCAATAATTCTTCAATGAGGCACTTTGTTGATTTGCCAACTATTAGGTTTCTTGTTTATTTGCAGCCATCTTTTGCAATTGATTCATAAAACATATTTTTCAGCCTGCAGTAAGGCCACTTATATAGCAGAACTAAAGCAGTAGCTAAAATCAATCTGGAATTGTTGACTGGACTTTTACTTCCCTGATCATTCTTTAGGAATCTACTGGAGACCTCAACCAAGAAACTTTTGTTTTCCTCTTGTCATGCAGTTATCAAAGGATTAGATGGCCTGCCACCATCACCACAACCACATCCTCCTTGGAAATCATCCTAATATTGGTATCAAATAATAACGAAACTCTGGCTAATCACAAATTTAGCCCATTTACCAATGATTGGGATTAACATGCATGATTTGTTACTTGTGGCATTAGAGCAATTTGTGGTATGGAAGGATTTCCATTGAATTTGGGCTTCATTTAAACCAAGTATCTGTAAAGAAGTGTGGAGTATTTCATGTTGCTGCATATTTCCATGGTAAATTAATGAACTTAGAAACCTAGGCCTGTAATGTGCTTGTGATCGGTATACAACAACATACATAGAAGTTTGGGGGATTTAGTCCTATTCTCCTACTCCCACCTGGATTACCCAGGGTATTTAAAATTATACATTTATTCCCGTCACTGCAGCATGCAGACCTAGTGAAACATTTGCAGAATTCCATTACATTCTCCTTAATTATGTTTATTTTCTTCAGTTGCAAATATTATTGTCTTGTTACAACTGGGTTGTTATAATCTCATGAGAGGAACACAAAAAAAAATTGGCACAGATATTCCAGAACCTACAAAGAGGAAGTATGCCCAAAGGGCTGCTGGCAGATCATTTCTAAAAACTACGTAATGACAATTGCCTGGGGAATTGGCACTAATAACATATGTGGTTCAGCATTTAGGATCTGTCAGCAATGCTTTAGTACATTTCACAATCTTTCAGTGTCACACAATAACAATATAACACTGAAGCAATTAATGGCACACAGCTATAAAAGATTAAAAGCTGCAAAATAGCATTAATAAGGGTATAATGGGAAGGAACAGGTGTTTCAAGCAGTGATAATTTAATAAGGACAATAAGCATGTTATGTGGTCATTTCTAAATCACATAAAAATTGCATCTTAATGGATCTGTGAGATCAATCATGTACATAGTTTCCGGTGGCCCAAAGCCTCAGAGTTCCATGAAATAAAAGACCTATGTACAGCATTATTAGAGTTCAGAATCAGGTTTAATATCACTGGCATATGTGGTGAAATTTGTTGTTTTGCGGCAGCAGTACATTGCAATACATGATAACAAAATACTATAAATTAATGTAAGTATGTATATCTCAAAAAAGCAAATTAAGTTAAATAGTGCAAAAAGAAAGGTTAAAAAAAGGTTGTGTTTATAGTTTCATTGTCCATTAAGAATTCTGTTAGCAGAGGACAAGTAGCTGTTCCTGAAATGTTGAGTGTGTCTCCAGGCTCCTGTACCTCCTCTTTGATAATAGAAAGAGAAGAGGGCACATACTGGGTGATGGGGTCCTTAATGATGGATGCCACCTTTTTGAAGCAGCGTTCATTGAAGATGCCCAGAATGGTGAGGGGGCTAGTGCCCATTATGGAGCTGGCTGAGTTTGCAATGTTCTGCAGCTATCTCCAATCCTATGCAGTGGCCCCTCCACACCAGGCAGTGATGCAGCCCGTTAGAATGCTCTCCGTGGTACATCTATAGAAATATGCAAGTGTCTTTGGTGGCATACCAATTTTCCTCAAACTCCAAAAGAAATATAAATGCTTCTTTGTAATTGCATCAACATGTTGGGCCCAGGATGGATCCTTAGAGATTCTGGCACTCAGGAACTTGAAACTGCTCACCATTTCCACTTCTGATCCCTCACTGAGGACTGATGTGTGTTTCCTCACCTTCCCCTTCCTGAAGTCCACAATCAATCCCTCGGTTGTACTAATGTTGAGTGCACGGTTGCTGCTGCGACACCACTCAACCAGCTAATCTATCTAACTCCTGTACGCCTCCTCATCACCATCTGAAATTCTGCCAACAAAAGTTGTGTCTTAGGCAAATTTATAGATCATGCTTGAGCTGTGCCTAGCCGCAGAATTGTGGGTATAGAGAGAGAGAGTAGAGCAGTGGGCTAAGCATGCATCCTTGAGGTGCACCAGTGTTGATTGTCAGCGAGGAGGGGGTATTATTGCTTGTGTCTTGTGTTTTCCTAATAATGGAAATTTTATATTCAACCATCATACTGGAAAGTTCAGTCCATGAGAAATGCTGTGATATCAAGATGAAATTAGTTTTATTTGTCACACATACATCGAAACATTGAAACGTACAGTGAAATGCATCATTTGTGTCAATGACCACCACAGCTCGAAGATTTGCTTGGGGCAGCCCGCAGTGTTGCTATGCTTCCAGCACCAACATGGCATGCCCACAGTTTACTAGCTCTGTCCCTAGCTGTTTTCCTTTTTGAATGTGGGATGAAACCGGAACAACAGAAGGAAAACCAACCAGTCAAGGGGAGAACATACAAACTCCTTACAGACAGTGGCAGGAATTGAACTCCGATCTTCCAATCACTAGCATTGTAAATTGTTACACTAACCACTATGCTACCATAAGGAAGTGTAGCGGTTAGCATAATGCTTTACAGAAGATTGGAGTTTAAGAAGAAAATTGACAAACTGCAATAGACAACAGCTTCCCAATCAGATTTGCATTTCTTTCCAAGGGCATGCCAGCAGTGGTAGGAAACTATTCTGGTTAAGTTGTTGTCAAACTGAGAGGAAATGTTGGGGTGACACCTGGCTGTCTGTCGTCTTCTGGAGGGGGTTTCAAGAGAAAACTCAATTGGAAGAAAAAGAAATAGTGGAGTCCAATGAATCAAGTCTATTGGCCATGGTTTTTCATGGGAGCTTTGAGGAACAGTACTTCTGTTCCTAATATATTTAGACATACTTGAGAGTTTCTTCATCTCTTCCTATTGAGTACCAGCAAGTCTGCCATGGAAACTTACAATGGCTTCACCAGCCAGTTCATGATTAGAACTGCTATCAACGTTTTACTGATGTGCCAATTCTCAATTGCAGAGATACACATGGATTCTATCTGTTTTACTCAGGTGTTTCAAATGTAGCAGATTAACATGAAATTCAGTAGTAACTTGTTTGTTTCTTAAAAGCTTAGATCTAAAAATCTGAGTTTAGTTTATCCATCTGAATTTACTTTCAATTTTCGAATGGCATATTTTTCAATTCATACACTTGTGCTGTCAGTGTGGATTACTGTTACCTTTCAGGCTCTTTTGAATATAATCTGTTTACTTCTGGCTGGAACCCTGCCCAAGCTGTCAACTATTAAGGACCTAAGTATAATTAACTTCGGCAGTTTCAGTTGAATTTCTGTTGATTCAAACCTACAGTATGAAAATTATCCATTATTTTGTTCTGTTATTGAATTAGCAATCTTGCTTGGAGGACAAGGAGAATCCAAAAATGTGACATGCAAGTCTAACTTCTCGTGCAATACAGAATGTATTGGCTGCAAAATGTGACACCACAGGTGCTAACATTTATCAGAATTGATAAATTTGTTCCTGGTGCAATTCATGATCATCTTGGTAGAGGGAAAGGATCTATGAGGAAATGACAGATGGTGTTACACTGATTTAAAGGCAGCATTGGCAGATTATAATCTTCCTGATCCAACAAACACAATGGGCAAAATCATGTCAGTGGTGGCCATTGGTTTTGATCAGAACCATTGGTATTCAAATCAAAGTTAAGTTCTTACTCGTGCATTGTAATACATAGACATCTAGGATTTATTGAGAGGTGGGGGTGTAGCCTTTTGATCACAGGGGATCACTCTGCTACCGGAGAGGGGAGACTGCCTTTTGATCATAGGGGATCACTCTGCTACCAGAGAGGGGAGACTGCCTTTTGATCATAGGGGATCACTCTGCTACCAGAGAGGGGAGACTGCATTTTGATCACTGGGGGATCGCTCTGCTACCGGAGAGGGGAAACTGCCTTTTGATCATAGAGGATCACTCTGCTACCGGAGAGGAGAGACTGCATTTTGATCGCTGGGGGATCATTCTCTGACGGAGAGGGAAAGGCCTGAAAATATGCCTGGAGAATGTTATTCAGGTTTTCTGAGTTTTGGGTGTGGACTTGGACTACAGTCATTTTTTCAGTCTTCCAGTTTTTTTTTAATATTCTGTGTTTTTTGCCCAATCTTTCTTGTTTCTTTGTGTGTGTGGGGAGGGAGGTATTTGTGCCTGTCTGTTTTTGTTAGTTTTTTTTGTACGGGGCGAAGGGATTTGGGGAGTTGATGATTGTGGTACCTTTCTTTTCTTTCTTGGTTTCATAGCTATCTGAAGAAGAACTTCAGAGTTCTTTGATAATAAACCTTTGAACTTTGTCAGCAATCTCTCTTGCCAGAGATTTTTGGATTTGTGAGATCAGCAGTATAGATATTGAGCAGTTTGAATTTGTTATCCATGTCAGACTGACCATGAACTTCAATATTTCGGACTGGAGCTTGAGCTAGAGATACCTTTATCATATCTGGTGTTGGCCTATACTGTCACTATCCCCCAGCGATAAAGGTGGGAGATGTCACAAAACATTTTCCGTTCAGAAGAAGTTGAAAAGAGATTATTTTCCCTTGACAGAGATGAACAGGTGGAGTGAATAAATTACTTCTCAAGAACTACAGATATTCCCATGTACATTGTTTAGATTCGCTGTATGCTTGTCGCATTATCAGCATCAGCAATATCAGATTGGAGATCCTGGACAAGCAGATGGAATTCCATTTCTTTTATGGCCAGCTGGTGTGTCCTGTATAAAGTACATTACACAGGCAACAGCCAATATTCTTTTAGTAGTCATGATGCCTTTGGTTCGCAATAACTACCTGTGCCATGTTGAACTTTGACAACAATTGAGAAGCAGCTACTTCATTCGGTTCCCTCTTGTTCACATAGCACAACATGCAACGTGAATAACTCATGCCTCAGTGCACTCAGGATCACCCTTGTCCTTGCATCAGCTATGCAGGGAAGCACCTGTGGGGCAAGTAATGATGGAGGAACAAGAGCACAGATTGAAGGAATGTTGGCAAGCCCATTCTGGCTTGGCTGCCTATGGCAAGTTCAACTATTTATTGGGAGACCAACTTCCAAATGAACATGCTTCCCAACTTGCCTACCCTTGGTACAGCATGAAGGCCTGAACTTCAGGCTGCCCACTCCGGCCAACTGAAAAAAGGCAAGAGGAGAAGGAGTATAGAGACACATGGATTCATGTAGCAGGGGTATCAGAAAAAAGACATAGGTGAAAGGAAGGCATTTTAAAGGGGATTTGAGGGAATATTTTATTTACAAAGAGAGTGATTGATATCTGGAACATGCTCCCAATGGAGGAAGGGGAGTTGGATATAATCATTGTCGAAGAGGCATTCAGAAAGGAAATGGGTGGGATATTGAAGGATACCAGTCCAGTGTAGAGGGGCCAAATGGTCAGCATGGACATGGTGGGACAAGGAGTCTGTTTCTGCCCTGTATGACTGAATAACTCTGACATATTCTGAAACTCCCAAGATTCAAACTCCACAATATCTATGCTTTAGTTCTGTGGTATGCACTTGAGCAATTCAGGTAATGACTTGCAGGAAACATTGCTGGTATACTCTGAGACTCTGCAAGACACTGTCAACCAGACTGCTGATAGCAGCAGTAAGGGCTAGAGCAGCAAAAGGCAGAGTTTCCTCCTTAACACTGGATAGCTTCAGCTTCAAACCCAAGGAAAGCTGCAACAGTACTCTTCAGATGCTGAGTTCACAGAGGCCCTAATCACATTGATTCCCAGTTCCATACTGAAATGGTAGCATTGTGTCTGTTTTCCTTAATTAAGCATGAGCTGGGGGAAATCTGATAAAGGGTTAAACGATTATGAGAGACATAGATCGAGTTTACAGACAGTGTCTTTCTCTCAGGGTTGAAATGTCTGATGCCAGAGGCAGTGGCATTTAAGGTAAGGAGTGTAATTTGAAAGATGTGAGGGGCAAGTTTTTTTTACACAGGGAGAGATGAGTGCCTAGAATGTGCTGCTTGCGTGGTGGTAGAGCTTGGTACATTAGGGACACATGAATATGAGGAAAACAGAACAATATGGACTTTGTGTAGGCATAATGGATTAGTATAGTTGGCCATTTGATTACTAATTTATTTGGTTAAGGGCCTGAACCTGTGCTGCACTTTTCTATGTTCTATGAGATTTAATTTCAGGCTGAGGCAGACTTTAACCAGCATATCTTTTATCCAAGGTGTTAACTAGCAGTTAACTAATAATGCCTGGACACAACAGTCATGCCAGGTGATATACTTCAGTTCTCACATTAGAATGCTTCCCCTCTAAAACAAATCAACAGAAATAACCATAGTTAATGGTAGTGATAGTAAATGCTGTATATATAATGCAGTAAACATCTTAATCTCTACAACAGTATACACTATAAATACAACTTTTATCAATGTAAATCCAGAGTTCAATTACTTGAGTACTTGCTAACAATTATGCAATGTAAGTAACGTACTTTAAACTACATTCAGTAACAGTAACTCTATACAGTGTGTTATTTACATGTACAACAAATTTAAAGTTCAGCATTTATCACTGGCCTCTTTGAATTTTTTTACATTTTTCCCTCTGTTTCCATTTAGTCTGCATATAGATTCTCACTATGACTTACAGTAAGTACTTGGTCTTTTCCTCACTTTTATTTTTTGAGTCAGAACATCCTCTTCTGTAACCTTTGCCTTTGGATAGCTGCCAAGGGTTTTCTTTGATTCTGATATGACTACTCAGCATCTGCTCTACCTTATACCCTGTTGCAATATCCCTCAGAGGATCTGATCAGTCCTAGGAGCTCTTAAACTGCTTCCATGGTAAGTTCTCTCACATTTCATCAATGTCTCCTCAGGCCTGATTGAGTTCATTCAGCAACACAGTGAAAATCATAAACTTTGTAATAATGAGATCTTCTGCTGAATTTGTGACTTCTTTTCCTCTTTGTGTCCTGGACTCAATAGTTACCACCTGATTGCAACACTTGAAGGCTGAGCTTGTTATTTCTTACAATAATGCAATAGAATCCCTACAATAATCCAGCTCACCTCTGAACCTCAATCAATTACTCTCTTGTGCTATTGATATATATCACCAGCTCTTCTTCTGATCTGAGCTTCTGATTGTAGACCACCTGTTTAGTCTCTCTTTCACTATCCATGCTCTCACATTTAATTCCCATTCAAACCATTTCTTCTAGGAGACTAACTCTTCCAGGAGTTTATGATCCCAGTTTCTAACCAGCTTGTTGCCTTTTCCTGTATGTTGGTTTCAGGCTTCCAAGTTGTCTTAAAGAAGATTCAAGATAGTTTGAAGTCATTTCCTGCACACAAGTGTAAGGAGAACAAAATAATTGTCACTCTTGATCCAATGCAGTACAAAAGATAAAGAACATAATAATAAAAAACAAACTATAAATATATAGCTTATGTACATAGGTTGATATAAGTCCATAAAGTGGTGCTGGGCTGCACAGTACATAAGGTAACAGATGGGGAGATACTTCTTCATCCCAAAGAGGAAGATGTAGTGTAATGGGAGGATGAGGCAACCATGACTGACAAGGCAAGTCAAAGACAGCCTAAAAGCAAAACAGAGAACGTATAACATAGCAAAACTTAGTGGGAAGGTAGAGGATTGGAAAGCTTTTAAAAACTAACAGAAGGCAACTAAAAAACCATGAAGAGAAAAAAGATGAAATATGAAGGTAAGATACTGTATAAAAGAGGATACAAAGTTTTTTCAGATATGAGGAGTAAAAAAGAGATGAGATTGAATATCAGAATACTGGAGAAGTAATGGGGAACAAAGGAATTTAATAAATACTTCACAGTGGAAGACACTAGCAGAATGCCAGTAATGCGAAAGGGTTGGGGGAAGAAGTGAGTGGTGTTGCTATTACTAAGGAGAAGGTGCTTGGGAAGCTGAAAAGTCTGAATGTAGTAAGTCACCTGGACCAGATGGACTACTCCACAGTGTACTGAAAGAGGCAGCTGAAGAAATTGTGGAAGCATTAGTAATGATCTTTCAAGAATCACTAAAATGGTTCCTGAGGAATGAGAAATTGAAAATGTCACTCCTCTTTAGGAAGGAAGGGAGCAGAAGCAAGGAAATTATTAGCCAGTCAGCCTTACTTCTGGGGTTGGAAAGATGTTCGAAACTATCATTAAGATTGGGGTTTCGGTGTACTTGGACATACATCATAAAATAGGCCATAGCAAGTTTTCTAACCGGGAAATCTTGCCTGCCAAATCTGTTGGAATACTTTGAGGAAATAACAGGCAATATAGACAAAGGAGAGCTAGAGGATATTGTTTACTTGGATTTACAGAAGGCCTTTGACAAGTGCTGCACATGAGGCTGCTTAACCAAATTAAGTACCCAAGGGATTATGAGAAAGGTACTAAAATGGATAGAAGATTGGCTGACTGGCAAGAGGCAAAGAGTGAGAATAAAGGGGCCTTTTCTGGTTGACTGCCGGCGAATAGTGGCGTGCCGCAAGGGTCTGTATTGGGGAGGCTTCTTTTCATATTGTATGTCAATGATTTGGATGAAGGAATTGATAGCTTTGTGGCCAAGTTAGTTGATGATACAAAGGCAGGTAGTGTGAGGAAGCAGGGTGTCTGAGGAAGGACTTAGATGGGTTGGGGGAACAGACAAAGAAGTGGCAGATGGAATATAATGTTGGGAAATGTATGGTCATGCAGTTTTGGCAGAAGGAATAAAGTAATGGTCAATTTTTTAAATTGGGAGAAAATTCAAAAATCAGAGGTGCAGGGGGACTTGGGAGTATATGATTCTCTAAAGGTTAACTTGCAGGTTGAGTCAATGGTAAGGAAGGCAAATGCAATGTTAGCACTGATTTTGAGAGCACTAGAATACAAAAGCAAGGATATAAAACTGAGGCTTTAAAAGGATTGCTCAGACTGCACTTGAAGTATTGTGAGCAGCTTTGTAAGAAAGGATGTGCTGACATTGGAGAAAATCAAGAGAAGTTTCACAAAAATGATTCTCCAATATACAGCAGTTACATTTTATCTCGGTAGACAATTCCTTTGGTACTTGATATCCAGATGCAAAGTGTGTACACATCCAGTTTCTACTGTTTGTTATTTGAACCAAAGGAACCAAGAATCCATTACTTTCAAAGAAGGCCTTCAGTATATTCTCTTCAGTTCAGAGGAAGAGCTTGTGATGTACATCAATACCACAAGTGATTAAGTTTTGCTCTTTGTCTGTATTCTCCATCTTTACCATAAACCTGTGTTTCTACTCAAAGTTCAAATTTCAAAGTAATTTTATTATCAAAGTAGGTACACAGATAACACGCCCTCAGCTTGGCTTCTCTGATGACATTTCCATAATGTTAATCCCCACATTATTGACTGCTGCTGAAAGTGAAGAATTCAGTCAAGAGGACCATCACTGTATGGCCTAATGAGACAATCTCCATACTTCAGGACTGTTTTGAACACACCAACTGCTGATTCCTTCTGTTCTCGTGAGCTCCTTTAGATTTTATCCCTGAAGAATATACGTTCTACTGCCATGCACCCATACCCCATATTTTCTTGAAATATAGAAGGCAATTCAGCCCATCAAATCTATGTTAGCTCTTAACACATTCTTATCAGTACAATTCCCTTACTTATTTACCTGTGACCTTTTCTCTCCCTTATACCCACTAACTCCTCCCAGATTTTCCAGCTTACATCATGGGTTACTAACCTATCAACCAGTCAACCTTTGGAATATGGGTGTAAACAAGTGCAGCTGGGGGAAACCTGCATGGTCACACCAACTCCACAGAAACAGCATCTGAGCTGAGCATTAACTTCGGAGTAATTGGGCTTTTAGCAGCAGCATTGCTTTGCCACTGTGGTCCCGCAGGTTATTACAACCTTTAGTCTGCTCATTATTAATGCTTTTTGAGATAGTGATTTAGATGCATATCATATTCTTTACTGAGTTAAGTATTGTATGTAATTAGTTTTGCTACAACAAGTGTATGGGACATTGGAAAAAAGTTGAATTTCCCCATGGGGATGAATAAAGTATCTATCTATCTATCTATTAAGTTACTGTTTGCAACAGTCAGATTGGCCATGCTGATGTCTGTATTCCCATACCTGCTCTTCTCAGGCATAGGGATCCCACTGTACTCTGATCTAGCAACATCCCGTCCTCCTCGTCAGCTGCTTTGCATCAGTGAGTTTCCGTCAACATTACTACAGTAAGATTTCAGGCAGACAAAAGCAGAGCCTATCCAACCTGTCCTTCATCAGTTAGAAACAAACACACAACATCGAAGCATGCTAATGTACTACTTTCAACATGATACACTTAAGTTCTTAAAGGCAACCTTCAAATACATACGTTACATTTGGGTTCCAGATTTTCCACAAAGCTTTGTGCAAAGAAACCCTAGGAGCCTTCTAGGTTCCTTGAGATAGCACAGAGTCTTTCTAGGCACACTACAATATACTAAGTATTCCATCCACCTTTTCCTCTAATCCTCTAATCCTCATTTGAGTCCTCTGTGCTTGATTTTATTTGTGGTGTTGTCTTTTCTTCCTGTCTTGCACAGATAGCGCTGTTGGCTGGTATATCACCATGTGTGGATCGTACATCTAAGCTGCCCTTTACTTGCGCTGTATCGGTATTCGAGCTGGAAGCTGCAAGTATCAGGCCAACCACAGCTGTGTTGTCATGCTTAATTTATTCTCAGTCTTGCACTGTCACCTGGCCAGGAGGCAGTACTTGGCCATGTAAAAATACAAAGTCCTGTAGCTAGGATTTTAATGTGAGGGGGAATAGGAGCTTTCTGAATAGCACAGTTTTGCAGACATCACCACTGTTATTAGCCAAAACAAAGGTGGTGATGAATTAGTATATGGGTGGGAGATTGAAAATCTGGTTGAATGGTGCACAACAAACAACCTCTCACTCACATCATCAAAATCAAAGTGTTCGACTGCATGAGGAAGAAATCCATGAGCCGGTCCTCATTAGGAGATGGGAGGTGGAGGGGGTCAGTAACTTTAAATTGGTTGGCATTATTACTTCAGTGGATCTGTCCCAGGCCCAGCACATAAGTGTCATTGTAAAGAAGCAGGGCAGCACCTCTATTTGAAAGTTTGTGCAGATTCAGCATCTCATCAAAAACCTTGACAAACCTCTATAGATTCACAGAGGAGAGAATTCTGACTGGTTGCATCAAGACCTGGTATAGTAACACCAATGCCCAGCAATGAAAAAGCCTACAAAAAGTATCAGATACAGACGAGTCCATTACAGGCAAAGCTCTCAACACCATTGAGTACATCTACCAGGAGCATTGCCACAAGAAAGCAGCATCCATCATCAAGGCCGTGCTCTCTTCTCACTGCTGCCATCAGGATGGAACTACAGGAGTCTTAGGTCCCACACCATCAGGGTGAGGAACAGCTATTACCCTTCAACCATCAGACTTCTGAACCAGCTGGAATACTTAACTCGTATCAATACTGAACTGATTCCACAACCAATGAACTCACTTTCAAGGCCTCTAGAACTCATGTTCTCAGTATTATTTATGTATATTTTTAGCTTTTATTGTGCATTGGCTCTGTTTGTCTTTGTGTGTAGATTTCCATTGATTTTATTTTATTTTGTTCTACTGTGAACACTTGCAAGAAAATTAATCTCAGGGTAGAATATGATGACGTATATGTAATTTAATATTAAATTTACATTGAACTTTAAATTTTGAATTAGTAATTATTAACCCAGCCCTACTATTCACTGATATTCAACTCAACGGTATAACAAGGGCAACTATACTCTCTGCCTAACCCATGCATGACCTGAGATAATGATTGCAACACAGACATCTCCCATTTGAAGTGCACAAGGTGCTTGTCTGGAATGTTTGTTGGATCTCCCCAGAATCCTGCTGAAATTTGACCAAGTATTTTTTTGAGAAGATCTGTCCTCAGGATTCAGATATTGCTAACAGGACTGCCACTTATTGCCTGATAATGGTTTCCTTAGACTATAGTGTGAAATCCCAGAGAAATGCTATTATCAGTGGAGAAAATTCAAAGTAGTACGAGTTTAACATAAAATTAATAAACTGAGGTGCCACCCAGTTAAGATTTTGTAGGTTTTGCTTAAGGTGTTTTCAGCAGTACTTGGTTAAGAGACCATTAGGTAAAGCATGGATTTCCAAAATAGCAATGCTTGTTGATTGACATTACATTCTGCCTGTCCTGCATACCATTGGTGGTTGTGTGCACTAATAACTTTGGCTATATGCACTAGTACCTTCTGAACCTAATAAAGTGGCCACTGAGTGTATATTTGTGGTCTTCTGCTGTGGCCCATCCACTTCAAGGTTCAATGTATCGTGTGTTCAGAGATGTTCTTCTGCACACCACTGCTGTAACGTGTAGTTACTTGAGTTATTAGCACCTTCCTGTCAGCTTAAACCAGTCTGCCCATTCTCTGCTGACTTTCCTCATCAAAACCAGTGTTTTCATCCACAGAACTATCGCTTATTGGATGTCTCTTGTTTTCAACATCATTCTCTGTAAACTCTAATGACTGTCATACTCAAATCACCCCATCTGGCAGCAAAAATCATACCATGTTCAAAGTCATTTAGATCACATTCCTTCCCCATGCGAATGTTTGGTCTGAACAACTGAGTCTCTTGACCATGTCTGCATGCTTTTATGCATTGAGTTACTGCCACATGATTGGCTGATTCGATATCTGCAATAACATACAGATGTCCCTAATAAAGTGGCCACTGTGTTTATGTATGGATTTATCACATTCCATTTTGGCTTATCAATGGCACTTTTGGCACCTGAATAAGGACTTCCATTGAACTCAGTTTCTTACCCACAGTTCTTAATTCTGGAACACAAGAAGCATGTCATTTTAGTTCTTTTTTTGATTACCCATTGGCACAATCATATTTGCAACTTAAATATTTTACTCCAGGTAATTTTAATGTATGAAAGCTGCTTAAAAAGGATAGTGCCACAGCATATGGAGCTTCTAATGAATCTTTCAATGGAACAGCTCCATATGCTTATGTGTTAGAATGGAGAATGATCTATCATTGTCACTAAAAAGGGAATTAACACACCAGCTTTCCTAACAAGATCTCCCCACATTTGCAATGCAATTCAATTAATGTGAGCAAAGTGCATAAACTACTTCACAGCATGTAATCCTGATTATTGAATACGTCATAAGAAGCTGGTCTACCACACCTCACTAAAGGGAGGTTATGCTGTAGCAAATCAATCTTCAGAGACTAGACTAGTTCACTTCCTGTTTATCCACCATGGCCAGTTTAGCTGGCAATACCCACAATATGAGTGGTGGGTCCCCTCCCCCTATCAAGGAGGTCCCCTACCAGTGATCATAGTAGCTTAAACACAGTTCATTTATTTTCAGAGATTAACATTTAAATCCAAACAACATTCTTAAAGCACATTTAAAACTCACAGAGGATTTGTATCTTATAAACGGTTCCCAAATTACAAGGCATTTCTAAAGCACAAAGGATTTTCAAAACACAGGTACAATTTCTATAAGCTACAGGGATATACTCATGAGCCATAGATTAACAAGTTATCTGTCTCAAAAATTGAAGGCAGTGGAATGATTCTCATTCACCCTGTGTTTTTTTTTCATTTTTCTTGATATTTCTGGACCACTCCAAAAAATTCTGAAGTGTTCTATTGATTTGTGCTGTCTTTTTGCCACTTGGGTGACTTCACTCGCATCTGATATTCTTTTAAAAATTTTAACACGAATGGTCTAAAAGCTTTGGAGACAGAGAACTCTGATACCTGCAATTATTGCTCTGAAGCAGACACCGTGAGTACAGAAATCTTCAACTATTAACATATTTATTGATATGCTAAGTGATATTGACTGGTTGCATCACAGCCTGGCATAGAGACACAAATGCCCTTGAACAGAAAAGCCTACAAAAGGTAGTAGATATAGCCTAGTCCATGATGGGTTAAAGCCCACCCCACCATTGAGAGCATCTACATGGAGCACTGTTGCAGAAAACATCATCCATCATCAAGGACCGCATCATCCAGCCCAAGCTCTCTTCTCGCTACTGTTATCAGGACCCACACATCCAGGTCCAGGAATAGTTATTATCCTTCATCTATCAGGCTCTTGAACCAGAGGGGATAACCACACTCTCCCTATCACTGAACTGTTCCCACAACCTATGGACTCACTTTCGAGGACACTTCATCTCATGTTCTCAATATTCATTGCCTATTTATCTATTATAACTTTTGTTTTTTATTTTAATATTCGCACAGTTTGTTGCCTTTTGCACATTGATTTTTCATCTTGTTTGGTGTAATCTTTCATTGTTTCCATTGTGTTTTTTCTACTTCCTGTGATGCCCACAAGAAGATGAATCTCAGGTTTGTATAGGTGACATATATGTACTTTGATAATAATTTTTTGAATTTTAATATCAATCTAGTCTGCAAGCTTCCTTGAATTAAGCAGCTTGTCATAGTTTGAAATAAGCCAAATTAAATAACCCCTTGTCTCATACTGTGCTTCTTGAGTAGCTGTGAGGTCAGTAGGTCTGCTATAGATGGTGATTGTTCACAAAGCTGTGTTTTTTTTTTAAACAGATCATTATCTTTCAGTTCCATTAAATACTGAGGACTAGATCCTGTTTACAACCAGAAGCTATACAAAGAAAATAAGTTTAAAAAACTTATTCAAAAACAACACTGTGATCTTTAGAAATGGCAGCTGCTATGTTTAGAAAGCTGAGCTTGCCATAAAGCAAGTCTCACTGGCCCAAAGTCAGTGAAAATCCATCACAAGAAAAGCTGGACAAGATCTGCACACCATAATATAACACACAATTGTCCGATGTGAAGATCACTCACCTGTTGCTCTAATATGTTTCACATCGTGTTACCTCAGCCCAAGGTTTACTCGGTACATAATGAACCCAATATGCTTCACGAACACAAGGTTTATTAAACCAGCAGAGGTAATATCATTTACGTGGACAACCATTTTCGAACTGAAATTATTGAACGTGTTTTAGTTGCTGAGTAGCCATCTGATAAAGCATTTCAAGTAACACTGAAAGGAATTCAAAAATAGTTGATAATATTTTCTACTTTCGCCTTTACCAAGGAAAATGGCAGTTTGCTGCAGCTGTTCTACTTCCTGGGCAAGATTCCACTGGGAATCCCCCCTGCATTATATTCTATATACCAAGAGTATGATTGGATTATGTAAATGACCTGGGCCTCATTTGCATTGGCAACGTTTCTATAGTAGCATTCCATTCGACTTATACAATATTAGCTACACTATTGATGCTGTTGCTTTGCACACATAAATAAATGATAAAAGCTTTTAGTAAAGATAGATTTTGTAAAGCAGTATGCCTTTTAAATATAAATAAGATTAAGCTACAAAGTTGTTGAGCATTCATTTCTGGTTGTGTCAAGGCATATGTTTGAAACCAGTGTGCATTTCACTTGAAATTAAGTAATGATGCATTGCTTTTCCTTAAAATGTTGTGATGAGATCCAGACATGCAAAGGTAATTTACTATTTGTTACAATATGATCATTCAATCAATACGTCAGGTATCTGAGAAATAAAATAATTTAAAATGCACCTCGAGTGACTAGCATTATTTAAAGTGTTTTCATGTTTTAGGGTTGCCAGTTTTCAATGTTCTCCTGTAAGATTCACCACAGGATCTCGCACTTTTAAACACACCATTAAATTCTCCCATTTGCCTTTATATCTAGTAAATGAAAATACACAACTTAAGTGAAAAATGGAAATCCCCCTGGCCTCATGCACTTCATGGGTGGTGTAAAAGTGCCTTTCCTTTGTGCTTGGCTTCAGAAATTTAGTTCCTTTATCAGTATTCTGAATTCAGGGAGTGCTGTGATGCAAGTGAGGGAACAGCATTATGTGTCATGCTACCTGTCATTTATGCTCGAGGAATGTTTGCCTAAGGAAAACAAAATCAGGAAGGATTTAATACTTGAAAGATCATCTCAAAGTAAAGTGACCAAAATGCATTCTTAAGGAATCTAAGTTAACATATGAGTGCTGCATTTTTATTTCATTAATTGGAAGTGTCATAACCTTATTTTTTTTAACTGTTGAATTATAGCTGTTCATCTTTGAATAGCTGAACATCACACCATCTGCAATTTGTACAATGTTGGCTCTCAGCTGTAAGTAGGGAACTGTGGAGGAATAATGGAAAACCATTAGGCGGGCAAGTAGTTAATTAACCCATGATCACACTTCAAAGCTCTCTCCTTCAAAATGTTTGGACTAATATTTATAGGTTCAGAGTTAACAGTTTTATCCTTTTTTTAAAACTAAACACCAGGAGGGTTTGTTTCACTCTCTGCTTTCTCAACAAGTCTGAAACTGTTACAGTAAATCTTCAAAGAACGTTCAGAATACAGCTGAGTTAATTGATAAAACTGCTAAGCAAGAACATATTAAGCATAAACCTATGAAAGATTTTGTTTTTATTTGCTGGTATTTTGGATGTGGATGTCACTTGCAACACCTATGAATGGTCCATCTGTGATTGTTCCTCGTACATTCAGAGAAGCCTCCCAAGACTCAACCAGATTGATGGGTGTGTTGGCATTTATAGTCTAGACTGTATCAGTAACGGGGAAACAATGGACTTTTACAACAATCTGGTAGATTTCTGACTACCATTGAGAATTCTAGTTTATTCTAACTGTACTGAATTGAGATTGAATTCTTCTGTTGCCTTTGGTAAGATTAGAAGTCATTTTGAGATCTATAATCCAGGCCTTCAGTTCAGATGGTTGGATGGCATATATAACCATGATATATTTTACTTTGATTCCTTTCGATAATGCAGCCCGTAGATCTCCTGTTACAAACCAAACCTACATCAATATTTAGAACAATGTGGTAAAATAGCCTGTGGAGGTTGCCCACAGAGCAAGAATACAAAGATCCTTAAAAAACAAGCATTGTCATTCCTGAGTAACATACGATTTTCCTTTTATAAATTATTGGAGAGAGACTGCTGAACAACTGAAACTAGCAAGTATGTCAAAATTGCTCCCAAACATTAAAATTATAAATTGTGCATAGCCTCCAGGAGAACAATCTGGTTTGCATCCTTTAAGTAGCCTGTTGACCATTTTGAGGTTTCCTTTCAACACACACAAAATGCTGGTAGAACGCAGCAGATCAGGCAGCATCTATAGGGAGAAGCAATGTCGACGTTTCGGGCCGAGACCCTTCGTCAGGACTAACTGAAAGGGAGAAGCCTCCTAAGACTCAACCAGATTGATGGGTGTGTTGACACTTATAGTCTAGACTGTATAAGTAACGGGGAAACAATGGACTTTTACAACAATCTGGTAGATTTGTGGCTACCATTGAGATAGAAAAGATAGTAAGAGATTTGAAAGTAGAAGGGGGAGGGGAAAATGCAAAATGATAGGAGAAGACCGGAGGGGGTGGGGTGAAGCTGAGAGCCAGAAAGGTGATTGGCAAAAGGGATACAGAGCTAGAGAAGGGAAAGGATCATGGGACAGGAGGCCTAGGGAGAAAGAAAGGGGGATAAGAGCACCAGCGGGAGATGGAGAACAGGCCGAGTGATGGGCAGAGAGAGAAAGAAGTAAAAGGGGAGGGGGGAGAAAAACTAAATATATCAGGGATGGGGTAAGAAGGGGAGGAGGGGCATTAAAGGAAGTTAGAGAAGTCAATGTTCATGCCATTAGGTTGTAGGCTACCCAGCTGGTATATAAGGTGTTGTTCCTCCAACCTGTGTCTGTCTTCATCTTGACAGTAGAGGAGGCCATGGATAGACATATCAGAATGGGAATGGGACGTGGAATTAAAATGTGTGGCCACTGGGAGATCCTGCTTTCTCTGGCAGACCGAGCGTAGGTGTTCAGCGAAACTGTCTCCCAGTCTGCATCGGGTCTCACCAATATATAAAAGGCCACACCGGGAGCACCAGACGCAGTATACCACACCAGCCGACTCACAGGTGAAGTGTCGCCTCATCTGGAAGGACTGTCTGGGGCCCTGAATGGTGGTGAGGGAGGAAGTGTAAGGGCAGGTGTAGCACTTGTTCAGCTTGCAAGGATAAGTGCCAGGTGGGAGATCGGTGGGAAGGGATGGGAGGGTTGAATGGACAAGGGAGTCGCGTAGGGAGCGATCCCTGTGGAAAGCAGAAAGGGGGGGGAGGGAAAGATGTGCTTGGTAGTGGGATCCCGTTGGAGGTGGCAGAAGTTATGGAGAATGGACTTCCGGTAAGATGGCGATTGTTTAGCTGCTCCGAACTTTTGTTCCGTTACTGTCGCTACCTTTGCACTAAATGTCTCCATTTTTTAAACCTTAGTTAGGAATTATTTCGGTATCTCTTACTTGCCTGTGAATATATCTAACTTACAATGTCTAGCAAGAGTTCTAAATCCGGGAGAAATGAAGCTATGACCCCGTCGGATGAGACGCTGGTTGCGCTGGGAAAGCTCCGAGATGAAATCTTAAAGGAATTTAAATCCGCTTTCAAACAGTTAGAAGACAAACTGGATCGGATCAACGATAAAGTGGACAAACATGCTGAACACTTATCTCGCATCGATTCGACTTCTGAAGATTTGGAAAGTCGTGTTCAATACTTGGAGACTCTCTGTTCCAGCTTAGAGGAAAAATCTAATAAACTTCTTTCCAAAATGGTGGATCTCGAAAATCGTAGCAGGCGATGCAGCCTCAGAATTCTGGGATTACCAGAGGCGACTGAAAAGGGATCAACCGTGAAGTTTTTCGCCGAGTTTCTCTGTGAGTTATTCGGGAAAGATTTGCTTCCGAAGCCGCCCGAGCTCGAACGGGCACACAGGGTTTACGTTCCCCCCGGAATTCTGGGCTCCCGTCCGCGACCAGTAGTGTTTCCATCAATACCAGGTAAAACACAGTCTGATTGTGGAGGCATGTCGCAGAGGTTCTTTTTCTTTCCAGGATACAACCATTCGCTTTGTGGAAGATTTTGCACCCCAGACCTTAAAGATGCGCACTGAGTTTAAAGGCGTAATGAAAGTGCTTTTTGATCGTGGTTTCAAACCTTCCCTTCGTAACCCTGCTGATCTACGAATCAAGCTTAATACCGGGGAATTCAAGTGATTCAAATCAGCAAAGGAAGCTGAAGCGTTTGTGGCAAGTCTTCCGGCTATCCAGTCATCTTCGGAATCTGATCGGACCTCCTAAAATGGTGGATAAGTACTCATCGTAGTAAAATTACTTTCTCTGGACTCGGAATTCACTTGAATCACTCAGACATTATTCATTGAAACTTTAAGGGCTGTTGACAATCTCTCCCGGGATTTGGTGTGTGTGTAACCTATTTTTATTCTTGTATAACTTTACCTACAGAGTTCTACAACTAATTCTAACTTGTTTTGGAGGTTTGAAGTCTTTAGTGAAGGCCTCCCTGTTTGTCGGTTCACAGTTCAAATGCTGATTTGTTTTTCCTTTGCTTTAAATATTTATCTATTTTATCTTTTTCTTTTCTTCACCCCTTTTTTCTAATCTCTGAATTTTTCTCTCCCTTCTCTATAAATGGTTGATAAATACTCATCTTGAATTTATAATTTTCCCCTTCCTCTTCTTTTTTCTTTTTCCTTCTTACCTTTTTTTTCCCCTTTCTCTTACTTTATTCTTCTATAATTTTTCGCGGGTAGGTTAGTTTTGGTTTTCTTCCGATTTTCTCTGTATTAAGTTGTATATTTCTGCAGAAGGTGTTCTAATCTGTAGTTATGTTTTCTAGTGCATAAACTAGTTATTATTTGCTATAGTATTTATACGGAACTGTTGTTAATGACACAGATCTGGAAGTTGTATTTGGGTTAATTTTTTTGGTAGAGCTAGCTACTTGTTTTGGTAGCCGTCTAGTTTTGGGTTGTGCGGGTGGGGTTGATTTTCCAGTTCCAACATCTCTTTATTGCTTAGGACATGTTTATATTTTGACCTTACGAATCTATGTTTACATCTCTGCTCCCAAACTGCTATTGTACTGCTTGATTTTTTATATGCCTGCTGCCTTTTATGCATTAGTAATTGATAATGGCTAGTGCACTTAAATTCGTGAGCTGGAATGTAAAGGGACTGAACCACCCTGTTAAAAGGAGGAAGGTATTCTCACATATTAAACAACTCAAAGCTGACATTGCTTTCCTCCAAGAAACTCATATTCGTTGTTTTGATAACTCCCGGCTTCTGTCAAAGTGGGCGGGTCAGCATTTTCATTCATCCTTTGCCACTAAAGCTAGGGGAGTTTCCATTCTTATTAACTCAAATATTCCTTTTGAACTCCATAATAAAATATCTGATACAAATAGCCGTTTTATTATTGTTTCTGGTAAACTATATAACACTAAAGTTGCACTAGCAAACCTGTATGCCCCCAACTTTGATGATGTTAACTTTTTTGAACGGTTTTTTTCCTCACTACCAGACTTAAACTCATACTCTCTTATATTGGGTGGTGACTTCAACTGTTGGTTGGATCCTAAACTGGACCGATCGTCCTCTGTTACCAGATCACCTACTAAATCTGCCTTAGCTATTCAATCGTTTCTCTCTAATTTTGGTATCTCTGATATATGATATATGATAAATTTGGTATCTCTGATATATCTCTGATATATCTCTGTATCTCGCCGTGAGTATGAGGCCATATTACCTGCCTCGAGAATTCGCAAGCGTCATTGTGGTGAATGTGTATGTCCCGCCGCGTGCCGACGCAACGGTAGCGTGTGACGTCATCAGCTCCGCTGTTGCTAGGCTTCAGACACAGCACCCTGAGGCACTGGTGATAATTACAGGGGACTTCAACCATGTGACTTTGGACAAGACACTACCTGCTTTCTCCCAGTACGTGGATTGCTACACCAGGGGTAATAGGACTATTGACCTACTGTATGCAAACGTAGAGGAGGCATATAGTGCATCCCCACTGCCTTCATTGGGGAAAGCTGATCACAACCTGGTTTTGTTACAGCCCAGATATAAATCAATTGTGATGAGGCATCCCACTACCACACGCTCTTTTAGGAAGTGGACTCCTGAAGCTGAACAGGCCCTGAGAGACTGCTTCGGTACTACTAACTGGGATGTACTGCAAGGGGGGCTCTGTGGGGGCGTTGAGGAGGTCACTGAATGCACAACGGACTATATTAACTTTTGTGTGGATGCAGTTGTCCCTGTTAGAACTGTTCGCTGCTATCCCAATAATAAGCCCTGGATCACTAGTCACATCAAAGGCCTCCTAAACCAGAAGAAGAGAGCCTTTAAAGATGGTGATCGGTTGGAGCTTAAAAGAGTTCAGAAGGAACTCAGAGTACAGATAAGGGGGGCAAAGGAGCAGTATAGGAGGAAGCTAGAACAAAAGCTGCAGAAAAAAAGCATGAAGGAGGTGTGGGATGGGATGAAGATCATCACCGGATGCGGTGCAAAGCGGGGGGCGAACATAAGTGGAGATGTGGAGAAAGCGAACCAGCTGAACAACTTCTTCAACAGGTTCGACAGCTCAATCTCATCCTCACCGCAGAAATCCACACCAGGCTTACTTCCCTCACAGGAAAATAGCCACTCACAGGAGACCTTGCCCACACCCAGGATTACGGCTGCACAGGTGGAAGGTCAACTGAGGAAGATCTGTACCAGCAAGGCGGCTGGACCGGATGGAGTTTCCCCACGATTACTGAGGGCCTGTGCGACTGAGCTGGGAGAACCACTACAGCGCATCTTCAACATGAGCCTGGAGCAGAGAAGAGTACCCAGACAGTGGAAAACATCCTGTATTGTCCGGTACTGAAGAAACCACAACCAAAGGAGTTGAATGACTTCAGACCTGTTGCCTTGACGTCGCACGTGATGAAGACCATGGAGCGGCTGATAATACAGAATCTGAGGCCACAAACCAGGCACGCCCAGGATCCTCTTCAGTTTGCGTATAAGGAGAAGGTGGGAGTGGAGGATGCTATCACGTATTTGCTGCACAAATCACTCTCTCACCTAGAGGGGGTCAGTTGTGCTGTGAGGATTACATTCCTTGACTTCTCTAGTGCCTTTAACACCATCCAGCCCAAGATCTTAAGGCACAAACTAACGGAGATGGGAGTAGACTCTCACATGGTGGATTGGATAGTGGACTACTTGACAGATAGACCTCAGTATGTGCGGTTGGGAGACTGTAGGTCTGACACGGTGGTCAGCAGCACAGGGGCGCCGCAGGGAACCGTACTCTCTCCGGTCCTGTTCACCCTGTACACATCAGACTTCCAATATAACTCGGAGTCCTGCCATGTGCAGAAGTTCGCTGATGACACGGCCATAGTGGGGTGTGTCAGGAATGGACAGGAGGAGGAGTATAGGAAACTGATACAGGACTTTGTGATATGGTGCAACTCAAACTACCTGCGTCTCAATATCACCAAGACCAAGGAGATGGTGGTGGACTTTAGGAGATCTAGGCCTCATATGGAGCCAGTGATCATTAATGGAGAATGTGTGGAGCAGGTTAAGACCTACAAGTATCTGGGAGTACAGTTAGACGAGAAGCTAGACTGGACTGCCAACACAGATGCCTTGTGCAGGAAGGCACAGAGGCGACTGTACTTCCTAAGAAGGTTGGCGTCATTCAATGTCTGTAGTGAGATGCTGAAGATGTTCTATAGGTCAGTTGTGGAGAGCGCCCTCTTCTTTGTGGTGGCGTGTTGGGGAGGAAGCATTAAGAAGAGGGACGCCTCACGTCTTAATAAGCTGGTAAGGAAGGCGGGCTCTGTCGTGGGCAAAGTACTGGAGAGTTTAACATCGGTAGCTGAGCGAAGGGCGCTGAGTAGGCTACGGTCAATTATGGATAACTCTGAACATCCTCTACATAGCACCATTCAGAGACAGAGAAGCAGTTTCAGCGACAGGTTACTATCGATGCAATGCTCCTCAGACAGGATGAAGAGGTCAATACTCCCCAATGCCATTAGGCTTTACAATTCTACCGCCAGGACTTAAGAACTTTTTAAAAGCTATTATTAATGCTTTTTGAGATAGTGATTTAGATGCATATCATATTTTTTACTGAGTTAAGTATTGTATGTAATTAGTTTTGCTACAACAAGTGTATGGGACATTGGAAAAAAGTTGAATTTCCCCATGGGGATGAATAAAGTATCTATCTATCTATCTATCTATCTATCTATATGGCGTTTCCTCCATCCTACGGAGAGAGATTATTCTTTTTTCTCACATGTTCACCATACCTTCACTAGAATTGACTATTTCTTACTCGATAACCAACTTATCCCATTTGCCCACTCTTGTGACTATCAGAGTATACTGATCCCTGACCATGCCCCAATTACCCTCTCTCTGAACTTTCCTGGTCTCCCTCAGAGGAACAAACACTGGCGGTTCAATTCAACTTTACTATCGGATGATGATTTCGTAAAATTTATTAAGGACCAGATAACCTTTTATTTTAACACTAATACATCACCTGAAGTGCCATCCCAGATTGTCTGGGATGCCATGAAAGCATATCTGAGGGGTCAAATAATCTCTTACACAGCAAATCTCAATAGAAGATCCCGTGCAGATCGAGCAGACCTCATTAACCAGATTAAAGATTTGGATCAAATATATACCCAAACTAAGAACAATGAATTATATAAGAAGTGCGTCGAACTCCAAACTAAATTTAACCTTCTGTCCACTCAACCTGTCGAACGCCAACTTCTCAAAAGCAAGAGCCACTTTTACATTCATGGGGATAAGTCTGGTAAATTCCTAGCCAATCAGCTGAGGCGTTCCAAAGCCAAACAACATATTACAAAGATCCGGAAGGAGAACGGAGACTTTACATCAGATCATTTAGAAATTAATGACGCATTTAAAAATTTTTATTCTCGGCTTTATTCCTCTGAATCCCTGAATGACAATATCTCTGTGGATCAATTTTTACAGAATCTGAATATCCCCTCACTTTCATCTGATTTCAAAGCCAAACTCAATGCGCCTATATCACCAGAAGAAATATCTTTTGCAATTTCTGCACTGTTCTCAGGGAAATCTCCTGGACCTGATGGGTTCCCTGTGGAATTTTATAAATCATTCTCCTCACTTCTTTCTCCTCAGTTACTTTCAGTATTATCTGACTCATTTAATTATGGCAAATTGCCACCCTTTTTCAATGAGGCATCTATTATTCTTCTTTTAAAAAAGGGCAAAGACCCAACAGAGTGTTCCTCGTACAGGCCGATCTCTCTGCTCAGTGTTGATGTAAAGATCTTAGCTAAAGTGTTGGCTCATAGATTAGAAACCGTTATTCCCTCCATTATCTCTGATGACCAAACAGGCTTTATTAAAAACCGTCTCCCTTTTTTTAACATTCGGCGTCTATTTAATATTTTATACTCAGTTCCAACTGGGACTCCTGAATGTGTTATCTCCCTTGATGCGGAGAAAGCATTTGACCGTATAGAGTGGAACTACCTTTTTGCAGTCTTAGAAAAATTTGACCTCGGCCAAAGTTTCATCTCTTGGATCCAATTGCTGTACCTGTGTCCTACTGCTTCGGTTCTAACTAATTTTCAGAAATCCCAAGTATTTAATCTCAAAAGTGGCACCCGTCAGGGATGCCCCTTAAGTCCCTTTCTCTTTGATTTGGCTATAGAACCTCTGGCGATAGCATTTCGAAATTGTCCTGAATTGACCGGGATTTGGAGAGGGGGTGTTGAGCATAAAGTTTCTCTCTATGCTGATGACTTATTACTCTTTCTCTCAAATCCGTCTACATCCTTACCTCTAATGTTTTCACTTCTTGACCAGTTTAGCCAGATCTCTGGCTATAAACTCAACTTACATAAGAGTGAACTTTTTCCAATTAATAAAGAAGCACAAGAACTAATATTTCGTGATCTCCCTTTTAAAGTAGTCCATAATCAATTTACTTATCTTGGAATTACAGTCACAAGGAAGTTTAAAGATCTCTTTCGTGAAAACTTTGTCAATCTTTCATATGCTATAAAACAGAGTCTGGTACAATGGTCACCTCTATCTATGTCCTTGGTAGGTCGTATTAATGTTGTTAAAATGTATGTTCTCCCCAAATTTTTATACTTATTTCAATCTATCCCAATTTTTATTCCTAAATCTTTTTTTGATTCCTTAGACTCTATTATTTTGTCATATCTGTGGCAGAATAAGCGCTCTAGAATTAATAAAATCCACCTCCAAAAATCTAAAAAAGAGGGTGGCATGGCTTTACCTAACTTTCGCTTATATTACTGGGCAGCTAATATACGTTGTGCTGCCTTCTGGTCTTTCTTCCACGGTCAACCCGAGTGCCCTAACTGGGTGGCAATGGAGTTGAGCTCCACTAAAGAATTATCTATATCTGCACTTCTTGGCTCTGCACTCCCTGGCAGTCTGCCCAGATCAATAGCTAATCCTCTGGTTAGACACACTTTGCGTATATGGGCTCAGTTCAGGAAATGCTATGGTTTCCAGGGGTTTTCCGTTTCTAGCCCTGTCGCACATAATCACCTTTTTTTACCTACTACGTATGATTCAGCATTCCATGTTTGGTACAGGAAGGGCATTAGACATTTTGAAGATCTCTTCATTGATAATTGCTTCGCTTCTTTTCAGCAGCTCTCCGTTAAGTTCAACCTGCCTAACGCTCACTTTTTCAGATATCTCCAAATCCGACACTTTACTGCTCCTTTAATTCCTAACTTTCCTGAAATGCCTGCGAAAAATGCTATGGACCTATTTCTTTCCATTAATCCACTAGGTAAAGGTTTAATTTCAATTATCCGAGATAAACTAGCAGCCTTACAACGGGCCCCTGTGGATAAAATTAAAATGGCCTGGGAGCAGGATTTAAATATCTCCTTATCCGAGGAGAGCTGGGACTCAGTTCTCAAATCGGTTAACTCAACCTCCCTTTGTGCTCACCATTGCCTCTTACAGTTTAAGATTGTTCATAGAGCCCATATGTCTAAATCTAAACTATCACGATTCTACCCTGGCATTAGTCCGCTCTGTGATAAATGCAAGAGGGGCGTGGCCTCTCTCAACCACATGTACTGGTTCTGTCCTTGTTTGGAGAAATTCTGGAAAGATGTCTTCACTACATTATCGGGTATTCTGAATCAGCACCTAGAACCTAACCCCTTAATTGCTCTGTTCGGTTTTTGGGGCGAGACAGATTTATGTCTGGGTCCGACCAAATGCCAAATACTATCCTTTGCCTCTCTCCTGGCGAGACGCTTGATCCTCCTTAGATGGAGAGATGTTGCCCTGCCCACTCATGCGCAATGGCTTAACGACATTATGGCCTGCTTGGACCTCGAAAAAATTCATTATTCAGTTCTTAATTCGGATCTAAAGTTCCATAAGGTCTGGGGACCTTTTATCGAGTACTTTCATAACCTTCCTCTTGACTAGGGTGGTTTTTTTTCTTTTTTTTTCTTCTTTTCGGTCCCTTGCTTTCAGCTCCCTTTTTTTTCTGGTAGCAGGCATTATTATCCTCTGTTGCTAAGTGTATTCACAGTCTGGGAGTTTGACTGTCCGGACTTATACTCTTTATACTGTGTGGTGGTTGGTCTGGAGTTGTTGTTGTTTTTTTCTTGTGTTGTGGGGCTTGGGGAGGACACTAAGCTCACTTGTCTTTAATTTAGGTGCTTTTTTTGTTAAATTCTCTTCCTTTGTAGCATATTGTTATTGTATGCTTAATCTTGCACTGTATTAATGCTCCCCATTGGGATTTGGGGTTTTTAATTTTGTAAAATGTTTTGAAAAACTAATAAAAAAAATAAAAAAAAAAAGTTATGGAGAATTATACATTGGATCAGAGGCTGGTGAGGTTGTAGGTGAGGACGAGGGACCCTATCCTGAAGTGGGGTGGTGGGCGGATGGGGTGAGGGCAGATGTGCGGTAAATGGGAGAGATGCGTTTGAGAGCAGAGTTGATGGTGGAAGAAGGGAAGCCCCTTTGTTTAAAAAAGGAGGACATCTCCTTCCTGGAATGAAAAGCCTCATCCTGAGAGCAGATGCGGCAGAGATGGAGGAATTGTGAGAAGGGGATAGCATTTTTGCAAGAGACAGGGTGGGAAGAGGAATAGTCCAGGTAACTGTGAGAGTATCCTCATGTTTGAGGTTTCCTTTATTGGGTTTTCTGAAAATAAAATAAAGTGGACAAGTGTATAGCCAGAAGAGTTCCATTGCCTTGTCAATGTACTTTTCAGGTTTGAAAGATCAGCAGGTGATTGGCAATTTCTCTCCTGCTCCTCACAATGCAACACACAGAGAAAACATCACATGCATTTGTTCATTTTTGAGCAGTTGGCCTGATATTAAGCTTTAGCAGTAAAGCTTTCGAAGTAAGCTTTTGCATGGTAGCATAGTGGTTAGTGCAATTGCTTTGCAGCATCAGCTGTGCGATCAGGGTCTGTAAGGAGTTTGTACGTTCTCCCTGTAGACACATGGGTTTCTTCCGGGTGCTCCTCTTTTCACCCACATTTCAAAGATGTATGGATTAGGTTAGTGAGCTTTCAGCATGCTATGCTGCTGCTAGAACTGTAGCAACACTTATGGGCTTCTCAACATAACCTTTGCTGATTTGATTTGATGCAAATGAGAGAATTCACTATATATTTCGATATACAGGTGACAAATAAAGCTAATCTTTTAAATCTAATCTTTATCTTTAATGGCTTGGATTTTACAGCAAGTTCACCATATTCAGAGCATGAAGTGGAAAAAATAACACAAGACTGAAATTTACTCTCCATCTCTATAGGTAAACACAATGTTTAGCAGCTGCTGTACGCTGCATTCTTCTTTCAATATCCAATATTTTTTATATAATGAAATTGCAGAGAATTACAATGTTTACTCTCCAAGAGCAATGCCACAGCAAGGTTAGAAATGACAGAAGACGAATTGCTGGATTCCTGTGACATTCTTCAAACACCCATATTCAAAGGCATGAGCTTCGATCACAACACTGATCATCATGTGCCTTTTCCTTATCCTACTGCAATGTGTTAAGGCAATTATTGGGATATGATATTTGAGGCTACATTCACTGGCCAAGTCCAGAAATGTGAGATTATAATCACCACTTCAATTCACCTTCTCTTTAAGGTACCAGCTGTCAAGGAATCATGCTTGAATTAGTGACAGCTAAATGATGAAATTGGACTATTTCCTGCAGCAAAAAGCCAATCAGAAGTGTAGCCAGCACTGTCTGGACATTGGATATTATCATGGTGAGGAGTACCTTATCTGATGTCTCCTTCAGGTTGTGAGACATAGGTTTCAGTTTTTCAATTCTAGTTCCATAAAGTATTCATAAAGCCACAAACTGCATGCTCTATTTAAACAACATTTCCTTGACCAAAGGATTTTGTGAGGAATTGCCAGTAGTTGTGTGCTGAGCTGTTGGGATTTCCCTGCAGTAATGCCAGCATGTTCAGGATTTCCACATAAGCTTCCGAAAACTTGGAAGTCCCAAATCTGCAGACAGTGTTTCACTGGTCATGCTCTGACTCATGGAATCTGTCACAAAAATGCAAAATTACAGCTGTTCCCCAATAATTACACTGGGAGATCCACAAGAGCAACCTGTGAATGGTTGGAGATGAGAGGAGCAGTTCACCTACATCTATGAGTCATATTTATAGAAGGGCCTGTTGCCACATGAGCCCTCCAGTCTAAGGGTTTTGCTAACATTTTTCAGCAAGTACCCTCCGTGGGATACGAATATGTTAAGCTAGAACTGTTTGAATAACAAAATCTAGGCCAGCATTCTTGAACAGAGCTGGAAGGCCCATTCAAACTAAAATCATGACTCAAAATCTGTAGGGTAGTATTATACCTTGTAATAGAGTTAGTGCAGGCTCTAAATAGTAGGGAGCTACCAAGGAAAATGTTGACTGTACCAAGAAACAGGAAAACAAATCAGACGACAGAAAAGTAATGGGAGCTACTTTGGTTTGGAATAAGTGCTCATTGCAAGCACTAGTGATCAGTATTGGGATTACCACTTTTTCTTGTTTACAACAAAGATTTGAATAGAAATTGAAAATTCCAGGAGGTGAAAAACCTAAGAGCTATTTTGGGTCAAGTGCTTGAAATCTGAGAAGCAGTGTCAAAGTATAAGCATACTGTACGCTCAGGACTAAATGAGATGGGCAGGTAAATGAGGTTTGAAGTTCAAAGATCAAAGTAGATTTATTATCAAAGTGTATACATGTCACCATATACAACCCTGAGATTCTTTTTCTTGCAAGCATACTCAATACATCTAATAACCATAATAGAATCAATGAAAGACCGCATCCAACGGGCTGGACAACCAGTGTGCAAAAAAAAAAACAACCTGTGCAAAATTAAATAAATAAATAAACAATTAATATCAGAAGATGAGATGAAGAGCCCTTGAAAGTAAGTCCATAGTAGGGAGAAGAGTTCAGTGATGGGGCAAGGGAAGTTGAGTGAAGTTATCCCCTCTGGTTCAAGAGCCTGATGTTTGAGTGTAATAACTGTTCCTGAACTGATAGGGCAGGGGTGGTGTGAGTCCTGAAGCTCCTATACCACCTTCCTGATGACAGCAGCAAGAAGACAGCATGGTGGGGGTTGCTGATGATGAATGCTGCTTTCCTGCAACAATACCCTGTGTAGATGTGCTCAGTGGTGGGGAGGGCTTTACCCATGATGTACTGGGACAGATCCACTACTTTTTGCAGGATTTTCCATTCAAGGGCATTGGTGCTTCCACACGAGGCTGTAATGCATCCTGTCAACACTGGCTAGCTTACTTGCACCATTGTGACTGAGTTCAAGGAAGCTTGCAGACCAGACTGATTTTGTCACTTGGCACATTAAACACAATCAATGGAATAGTGGATCAATCAATAGTTAGGATATTTGTGTACGCAGAGAGTTAGGCCTCCTAACATTGATTTCAGAGGTATCTGGGAACGGCAACCCCAGAGCTAATAGCCCATCTTTGTGAATTACTTTGTCCCAGCAAAGGTATTTAATAAACATCATATGCAGATTATGTCAACTAGTAGCAAAACTGTGTGAATGTTAGAAAACACTGGGGATTGTTTGGAATGACAAGGATGATGAGAGAAAAATTGGGTGTTAGAAAAAAGTGGAGTTCATTCCTCAACATTCGTTTTCTGTGACAAAAGTCTTGTTCACATGCAACTCATTGGTATTCTCTTTTACTTTGAAATAATTTCACCTAAGGTTGGAAATCCTTTGTAGTTTATAAATCCTTTGTAATTCAGATATCTTTCATAAATCAAAAATTCTCGGTATGTTTTAAATGTCTGTAGGACATTTGTCTAAATTTAAATGTGTATATAAAAAATAAAATAAACTGTGTTTAAACCAGTTTGTTAGAAGTATTTCCACCTTGGTAGGGATGTGGGACCCACCACTATTTTTAAATAGTGGTTATTGACTGCTAGCCCTCACCACAGAGACTAGACAGGTAAGTAAAGTAGCCTTTGAAGAGTAGTTTGATATAGTACAACATTCCCTATAGTGAGGGCACCTGTAGATACCTGTATCAGATGGGGCTTACAATCTCCTTTTGAATTTAAGGCTTTACAAAGAGTGAACCCAATACAATCACGCAGTTTGTTGAGCTTCAGCTGCAGAGATTAAAAGGGATCTATCAGAATAGATGCATCCCAATCAGAAGGAAACATTCTAAGGGGAGGGCCCAAAATCTGTGCCTAACACATGAAAAGTTAAAGGAAAGTACATTGTTGTCAAAAATGAATAGCAGGTTGGATAAAAGACTGTTTTAAATAAAACATAAAATCACTAAAAATTCAGGAAGATAAATTGGGGAACAGATTATGCCACATTGAGTGCAGAGGGGGGAGTTTCCAATAGTCTTAAATAGTTCAATTTTTGTTTTATTGTAATTAGAACTACATTTTACCATTGAATCTCTGTTATAAGCAAAGAAGAATTCCTCAGCATGACTTTCTCTCATTTTAAGCTATTTAACGGAAATGAAAAAAGTGACTCATCACTGTTATTTGACAGCTGAGGACAATATTAAACTTGGAGGACCGACTAGGCTCCCACAAAACAACTTTTGTCAATCTTTAATTTAAGTCACTCAGTACTGAAGGGCAATAAGATTTGCATTTGACATCACCACACAGTGGCTACTTTGTTAAGTATATCTGTACACCTGCACTTTTGAGTATCTCAGAAATAGCTAATCTCCTGGGATTTTCACGCACAACAGTCTATAGAGATTACTGAGAACAGTGTGAGAAACAAATCACATCCAGAGATCGGTAGTTCTGTGAGTGAAGGCCTTGTTTATGAGAGAGGACAGAGGAGATGGGCAGACTGGTTCACGCTCACAGAAAGGTGAGAGTAACTCCAAAAACCAGTGCAGTGCAAAAGAGCATCTCTGAATGCAAAACACATCAAATCTGGAAGTGGATGGTCTACAGCAACAGAAGACCAGTGACGTACAACACACTCACTAGCCTCTTTATTAGGTACAGGACTGAACAAAGTTGCACAGAGATCCTGCACAGTGGAGCTTTTGGGCACCATGCTGTTCACACCCATCTTCAACTTTGTTATGAATTATCAGCCTTGTCATTATGCTTTGATTACTTTTAAATAAAATCATTACAACAAAGAAATATGAAGTTCAAAGTCTATGCAGAATAATCTTGTTATATGATTGAAGAGATATTTGTATTATGTAGAGATTTTTATCTCTGACCTTTACCACTGTGGGTCAAAGAGTATAGTTAATGACACAAAAGGTTGCTCAGATCAATCTATGAAAGAAGATATTTTGATCAAGTCACTTACGTTGAGCTGGCCTGACATTTGTTATAATTGGCTAAACAAAGTATTGCTTGAGAGCACATGTGCTCATTATTACAACAAGGCAGGTTTCCCCTTTGACACCTTGGTGAGAGATTAAAGTCTTTTATTTCTTCATCTCTACACTATAGATAACTGCAGATTTTATCACTGTGTGTGTGTGTGTGTGTGTGTGTGTGTGTGTGTGTGTGTGTGTGTGTGTGTGTGTGTGTGTGTGTGTGTGTGTGTGTGTGTGTGTGTGTGTGTGTGTGTGTGTGTGTGTGTGTGTGTGTGTGTGTGTACAGATAATTGAACAGGAAAATGGGCTTCAGCTTTGACCATTATTGGAACAGTTGGGTACTATTGTGTGCAAGGGCAAAAGAAAAAATACATTTTTACATGATTGGAAATGTTCTTGGGCCTAAATTATCCAATATCATTCAATTGAAAGGGAGGCAGAAACAAATCAGGTAAAATGTATTATTGATATTTTAATTCTGCTAATTACAGTGGTGGTGTAGTGGCATCAGCACTGGACTTTGAGCCAGATGGTCTTGAGTTCAAACCCAGCTGGGTACCAACCTGGGCAGCAGCGGTATCTGTGCAGAAGAAAGGCCTGGCAATCTACTTCCGTATCCTGCCATGAAAACATGTAACCCTATGGTCCATGAGGTTACGGAGAGTCAGACTCAACTAAAACAGCTGAACAACAACAGAAAAATTACATGTTCCTGGATGGTAAATTCCAAAAACAAAGCAATGCCAATGAGGTTCACAAATATTAAAGATGGATTTACACAAGATAGGCTGCTCTGGTTATCAAAGATGATTTATATATGTTTAACTATCTCATGTTGAATGTTGCTTTTTTTACTTCATCAGCCGGCACTTCCTCCCCTCTGCCACCTGTGTATTCATTTAATTCATTACTTCCAATATTTGTGGTTCCTCTTAAATCTGAAACTCCCCTGAGGGTGCACACGCAGAATGGGCGAGGTTTATGTAGAACTCTGTATTTGTGTAATCAGAACTAGCCTGCACAGAGTTAGCTCACATTTACCTCGCTTGCACTGCGCTTCAAGCAGAGGTGCTACTTACAGGAAACACCTCTCTTTCCATGTGTTTCTGGGACACCCACAACGTATATAATTAAACAGTATTCTAGTTCAGCAGCTTAGCCGGATTGCTACAGAAGTGCCCTTAGTGTATTCACCTCTGAAATTAATTAATTAATTAATTCACTTTTGATAGAAAATTGACAATGGTTGGATTGTGAAATGGGGAACGGTAAATTGTCGTTATTCTCTGAGATCAGAGTCAAGCCGTCATGGTCACCAACTGTTTCACAAACAAACTAAATTAATCATCTGGAGAGGACATGCAGGAAATGACACCATTCCACAAATATTACAGTTGCAGCTGTTTTATTATGCTACTAAATAAGGGTGTCAAAATGAACAACATTTCTTTACCATTAAAAAGATGTAATGCCATTGAAGCTTACTACATGCCTTTGATTCATTAAAGTCACTATCATTGAGGCAAATTATCACTTTTTATTGGGCAGTAATGGTATCAAATAGATCCATAGCCATATTGTCATGTTTAGCCTATTGAAATTTTGGAGGGGACTTACCACCCAAAACACATTGTCAGGCCTACACAGGCAGGCACCTCCCAGCCTCCACCCAGCTAACAGGGGTCACCTGACACTCATTTCCAACTCATCACCTGCAGCCTATTTAACCAGCTCTTATCCACAGCCGTTTCTTCACTCATCAAACAGAGACAATCTCAAACAGAGACAATCTCAACCAGTTGCTCCTGGCCTTCAGTTACCTTGTTGTGTTCAGTATTTGTTCTCTCTTGTTTGTTGGTCCCTCTTGACTTGTTACTGTATTTTGCAGTTTATTAGTAAAGTATCATTTACTGCTATACTGTTTCCACTGCTCAGCTTTTGGGTCAAGTCTCCACTATGTTTCCTGAAAGGATGGATGAACCAATGATTATGCCCAACAGAGTATGCTCACCTAAAGGAAGTTTAAGTGCATCAAATGACCACTGTGTCTGGGATATCAGCACCACCAGGTAGAGACGAGGGGTGAGCTCCCTCTGGCCCCTCGTTCCAGCACCATAACCTGATTCTCACACTCTGTCCTCTTCCACACACCAAAGGCTCTATGCACACAGGAGTCACTGGTGCATTCTGACCCAGCAGGCAACTTTCTGGATCAGGATATATAGCTTGGACTCTGAGCCTATCTACCATCCATTCTGCATCATGGCCACCGACAGACTGGGAAGGTCAGAGCGTGGGTCGAGCCAAATCGACTCACCCAACACTCCTCTCAACTTCAGTCGCCACCAGCTCTCCACTCACGACCCTCACTTTGTCTGGTCACCCGGTGTCCTGCTGAGTTGGGGATCCTTCATCTGGACTGAAAGCTAAATGGAAGATATCCAGTATAAAGAGATGAAGGGAAGGAGTGGAGTAAGAGCTGGCAGGCGAAAAATGGATCCAGGTGAAGATGGGTGATATGCAGGTGGAGGAGGGGAGAGTGGAGTTGATAACTGAGGCTGGGAGTGGATAGGTGGAATTGACAAAGGGCTGCAGATGACAGATTCTAATAGAAAAGGAAGGTGGAGTTTTGTGACAAGTGAAAGAGGTGGGGTGGGCTGATGAGAGCAGTGGGTGGAGGAGATACAGTGGGAGGAGTACGTAGGTGATGGGCATGAAGAGTATATGTAAGATGGAAAAAAACAGGGTGATATTGGATGTAGATGCAACTGCGTAGATCAGGAGAGGAGAGAAAATAGAGGGAAGCAGTTTGGTTTTAATTTGCAAATTTCATAGGATATAGGAAGTTTTCATGAGATTGAAAAACAGTAAATATAACGCTTTTGGTCAAGAAAGGAAAAGAAAGAATGCAGAAAACTACAGGCCAGTTGTCTTTAACGACTAACATTGGAAAATAGTAAGCTATTAATAATAATTCTAATAGCTGGTGTTATAGTAGAGCATGGTAAATATTCTGAGATAATCAGGCAGAGTTAAGCAAGTTTTAATGAAAGGGAAATCACGTTTGATCAATTTATTGGATTTATTTGAAGTTGTTCAGGACAAAAAAGAAATAGTGGGTGCATTGCACCTGGATTTACAGAAGGGAATTAATGAAGTACTACATCAGAGTTGTTGAGGAAAACAAAAACTTTTAGTGTAGGAAGTAACGTATTGGCATGGATGGAAAACTGATTGGCGAAGAGGAAACAAAGCAAAGCTTAAGTGTGACTTTCTGTGGTTGGTTGCATGTAACAAGTGGCACACCACATGGATTAGTGCTAGGTCCCGAACCTTTTATTTAAGTGAAATGAATAAATGCAACAAAGATATGATTGCTCCATTTGCTGATGAACATGAACATTGGTTATTAAAGGGACACAAATACACAAATAAGGATTAGATATATTGAGGAAGTGAAGATATAGCAATAGGGTATAATGTGGGAAAATGTGTAACTGTCTGTTTTGATGAAAAAATAAATTTAAAAAGAAGCATCTTATCTAAATGATGAGAGATCACGGAGCTCTGAGATACAGAAGCATTGGGGTGTCCTTGTACAGGATCTGCAAAAGGTGACTATGCAGATACAGCATGTAATTAGGAAATAGACAGGATATTGCATTTATTACTCAGCACATTGAATACAAACGTAGGGAAGTTGGGCTCCATTTGTATGGGACATTGATGGGACCATGTTTGGCGTGTTGTGTATAATTTTGATCTCCTTGTGTAATGAATGATCTTAGTTGCAATGGAAGGCATTTACAGAAGTTTTACTAGCCTATTATATGGAGTGAGCAGGTTGTTTTATGAGGAGAGATGTTTTTGACAAGGGCTGTATCTGAACAGTAAGGAAAAATGAAAGGAAAAATCCAGAGGACAGGGTGGAAGCAAAGGGGAATTTTTTCTCCTTTGTAGAACCTAGAACTGGAGACTCACATTTTTAAGTAAGGGTTTGTCTGCTTAAGACGTAGATGAAGATTTTTGGTCTCTCAGGCCATTGAAACCCAGTTTTTCAAAAGGTGTCTGAAGTAGAGATTTGAATATCATATGGCTTTGGTAGATACAGGCGCTTAATAAACAAGTGGAAGAAAGGTACCTGTATACAAAAAAACCTGCAGATTTGAAGTTACAATAAGGTCAGCCTTTATTTTATTAATAATTAGCAGGCTCCTAATTCATATCTTCATATGTAAGCATGTTTCTGTGGAAGACTGGTAAAATATTAGCCAGAGTTGCAGTGTAATGATTTCAGGGTTATTCAAGATAAATAGGACTATAACACATAGAAGCAGAATTAGGCCATTTGGCCCATTGAGCCTGCTCAGCCATTTAATCATGGCCGATTGTTTTTTCCCCTCCTTACCACCACTTCCCAGCCTTCTCCCCATAACATCTGAGCTGTATCCAATCAAGAACTTGTCAAGCTCTGCCTTAAATACCCTCAATGACCTGGCCTCCACAGCTACCACAAATTCACCACCCTCTGGCTAAAGGAATTTCTCCATAGCCCTGTTTTAAATGTATGCCTCTCTATCCTGAGGCTGTGCCTTGACTCCCCTACCATTGGAAACATCCTTTCCGCATCTCTCTGACTAGGCCTTTCAATATTCGAAAGGTATCAATGAGATCCCCTATCATCATTCTGAATTCCAGTGAGTATAGATCCAGAGCTATCAAACATTCCTCATATGATAACCCTTTCATTCCCAGAATCATCCTCGTGAATCTCCTCTGAACTCTCTCCAATGACAGCACATCTTTTCTTAGATGAGGAGCCCAAAACTGTTCACAATACTCAAGATGAGGCATCACCAGTGCCTTATAAAACCTCAGCGTCAGATTCTGCTTTTGTATTCTAGACCTATTGAAATGAATGCTAACATTGCATTTGCCTTCCTCCAGCGACTCTACCTGCAAGTTAACTCTTACAGTATTCTGCACAAGGACTCTCAAGTCCCTTTGCATCTCATATTTTTCGATTTTCTCCTTGTTTAGAAAATAGTCTGCACAATTCTTTCTACTACCCTGCCTTTTCCAACATTGTACTTCATTTGCCGTTCTCTTGCTCATTTTCCTAATCTAAGTTCTTCTGCAGCCTACCTGTTTCTTCAACACTACCTGCTCCTCCACCAATCTCCATATCATCTGCAAACTTGGCAGATGATACTTCCTCTTTGCAGATGACTATGTCCTTGCAGTGCACAGTGAAAGGGACCTACAGGAGCTCGCTGACTGCCTCGCTGTGGCAGCAAGAAAATTCGGCCTAACCATCAGGCTGCAGAAGACAGAAGTTCTGCTTCAGCCCGTGCCCCATACCAAACCTGCGGAACTACGAATTGAGATTGAAGGCACACAGCTCACACAGCTCCCCACCACAGAACTGCTATGAAGGGCCGAGAGCTCTGGCACAGAGCTCAGCTTTGATGGGTTGGACATGAGGTCTAGATAGAAGACAACCACCTTCCAAAGATGGTATTCTTTTCCGGGCTGGTATATAGCATTAGAAAGCAGGGAAGCCCCACAAGGCGCCATAAAGACTGCATGAAAACGTCCTTGAAGGCTTTCAATATCCCTGTTGATGTTTGGGAGGTCTTGGCTGAAGACCACAATGCCTGGTGACTGGCAGTCTACAAAGGCACCAGTACATTCGAAGAGCAGTAGCTGAAGGACTTCAATCAAAAGCGCCAGCACTGCAAGAGACGACTTGATTCTTCAATGGCCATAATATGACTCACCTGCAAGCACATCTGTGCTTCCGAGTTTGGGCTTCGTTCTCATTAGAGGTATCACTGATGTCATTGTTGTTCCTAACGGACTTTCAAGAAGAAGACCTGCCCCTCCACCAATCTTCATGTCATCTGCAAACTTGGCAACAAATTCATCTATTCCATCATCTAAATTATTGACATATAACATAAAAAGAAGTGGTCCCAACACCAACCCCTGCAGAACACCACTAGTCACTGGAGACCAAACAGGAAAGGATCCTTTTATTCCCACTCACTGCCTCCCGCCAATTAGCCAATGCTCTAACTGTACCATTAACTTTCCTGCAATACCATGGGCTCTTAAACTGGTAAGCAGCCTCATGTGAGGCATCTTGTCAAAGGCTTTCTGAAAGTCCAAATATATGACATTCACTGCATCTCCTTTATCTATTCTACATGTAATCTCCTCAAAGAATTCCAACAGGTTCATCAGGCAAGGTTTTCCTTTAAGGAAACCATACTGACTTTGTCCTATCTTGTCTTGTGTCACCAAGTACTCCAATACCTTATCCTTAACAATTGAGACCAACATCTTTCTAACCACTGAAGTCAGCCTAACTGATCTATAATGTTCTTATTGCTGCCTTCCTCCTTTCTTAAAGAGCTGAGTAACATTTACAATTTTCCAGTCCTTTGGCAACATGCCAGAGTCCAATAATTTTTGAAAGATCATTCCTAATGCCACCACGATCTCTACCGCTACCTTTTTCAAAACCCTAGGGTGCACCTTCTCCCTTGTAGTAGCATCTGCACTCACTTCTCTTCCCTCACACCCTTCAACATCTGGCAAACAGCTGGTGTTTTCCATAGTGAAGACTCATGCAAAATAGTCATTTAGTTCATCGGCCACTTCCTTGCCCCCAGTTATTATTTCTCCAGTCTCATTTTCTAGTGGTCCTGCATCCACTCTCATCTTTTTATTATTTATATATTTGAAAAAGCTTTTACTATCCACTTTGATATTGTTTGCTAGCTTGCTTCCATATTTCATCTTTTCTCTCCTAATGATTCTTTTAGGTGCTCTCTGTAAGGTTTTAAAAGCTTCCCAATCCTCTGTCTTCCCGGCAATTTTTGCTTTGTTGTATGCCTTCTCTTTTGTTTTTACATTAACTTTTCAATTCCTTGTGAGCCACAGCTGTACTGTTTTGCCATTTGGGTAATCCTTAGTTTTTGGAATACATCTCTGCTGCACCTTCCTCATTTTTCCCAGAAACCCATGTCATTACTGCTCTGCTGTCATCCTTGCCAGCATCTCCTTGCAATTTACTTTGGCCAACTCCTCTCTCATACCACTGTAATTTTGTTTACTCCAATGAAATACTGCTACAGACTTTACTTTCTCCCTATCAAATTTCAAGTTGAACTCAATCATATTGTGATCACTATCTCTTAAGGGTTCTTTTACCTTAAGCTTCCTAATCACCTTCAGTTCATTAAATAACACCCAATCCAGTATAGCTGTTCTTCGAGTAGGATCAACAACAAACTGCTCTAAAAAGCCATCTCATAGGCCTTCAACAAACTCACTCTCTTGGCATTCATTTCCAACCTGATTTTCCCAATCAACCTGCATGTTGAAATCTCCCATGACTATCATAACATTGCCTTTTTGACACGCCTCTTTCTATTTCCTGTTACAATGTGTAGTCCACATCCCAGCTACTGTTGGGAGTCCTGTATATAACTGCCATCAGGGTCCTTTTACCTTTGCAGTTTCTTAACTCAGCCTACAAGGATTCAAAATCTTCTGATCCTATGTCACATCTTTACCAGCATTCTTTACCATCAGAGCCACACCACCCCTCTGCCAACTTCCTATCCCTCCAATATAATGTGAAACCCTGGACATTCAACTTCCAACTGCAACCAACCTTCAGCCACAATTCAGTGATGGTCTCAAAATCATACCCAACAACTTGCTAAAGTGCAACAAGATCATCCACCTTATTTCTTATTCTCTGTGCATTGAGACGTGACACTTAGAGTGCTGCATTTGCCTCCTTTTTGATTCTGCATCCCTAATGCACTGATACTCACCCTGCTGGCTAGAATTATGTCCTATCATCTGCCTGCTCTTCCTGACAGTCTGCCTGTGTGCTATCTTTGCGCTTTTACCATCCGTCCTATCCTGAGTCCCTTCACTCCGGTTCCCACCCCCCTGCCAAATGAGTGGAGATGAGAAAAATCACTTCCTGAAGCCTAATGAATTATCTTGCAAGATAGTGAGGCAATGTTAATTTAAATTGCCCAGTCCAAAGAACAAAGTTCATTTTCAGAGTTACATAGATGTCTTCACATACAACCCTGAGATTCTTTTCCCTGTGGATACACTCAGCAAATCTATTGAATAATAACTGTGAACAGGATCAATGAAAGAGTAAGATGACAAATTGTTGAAATGTAACTATTAATGAATAGCAATAAATAATGAGAACATGAAATAACAAGATAGAGTCCTTAAAGTGAGATAATTGGTTGTTGGAACATCTCAAAAGATGACTGTATTTATCCTCTTTTGTTCATGAGCTTGATGGTTGAGGGGTAGTAACTGATCTTGAACTTGGTGGTGTGGGTCCTGAAGCTCTTGTACTTTCTACCTGATGGCAGCAGGGTGATGAGAATCTTTGATGACAAATGCTGCATTCCTACAACAGCATTTCATGTAGATATGCTCAATGCTTGGGAGAGCTTTACCTTTTCTATACTAGGTCAAATCCACTACCTTTTGTAGGATTTTCCATTCAAAGGCATTGGTGATCCACATGTATACATCTATAAAAAATTGCCAAGGTCATGCCGCAAATCCACAGCCTCCTAAAGAAGAAGAGGCATTATCGAGCTTTCTTTGCTATTACATTTATAAAATGGGTCCAGGATAGGTCCTCTGAGATGAATAGTTAACATTTCTCAACTCCTTCAATTGCCCTGGGGCTCATAGAACTTATCACCTACTTTTCTTAGGATACCCAATCGCAGCTGACAATATTATTCATAGATTTCATGTCCCATGAATCCATGTACTCTTAACTATTGGGCTTGTGTCACTAGGCCTGTAGTGGTAGTTAATAGTGTTATTCCAATGCTACTCTGTTAGCCACTCCCACATACTGAACAAACAGGACTACCAATAAAGTTCAGTTGAGTATCCAGCATACTGGTGTCCTGGTGTGGTCTGCACAATAGCCTACACAACACTATGTCAAAAGTGGTTGATCACTGATGAATTGATGCTACAGACCAAGTTATATCCCATCAAGAAAGAATTAAAGTACAGCTGTTCTTGTTTGCATATATCCATGAAAGATATCCAGAGACTTAACAACCTAAACTGCTTATGCTAGCTGCTAAGTTTATGCAACATGAGGCATGAGCAGAGAAAGGGCCAGGGTTGCTAGGCATGCCTTCAAGCTATACCCAAAAGTGGATGCATTGTAGTAATCTGAGAAGCCACTAGCCTGGGGAAGTGCACAGAAACTGACAAAACAGAGAAGTCAGTCAAACTCTGAAGGAGAGAAAAGAAGACTTTTAGTCCAAAGAGGTGAAATAATAAATAAACAAACAGGAAAATGCACCCCCCCACACACACACACACACACAAAGACATTTGATTTCTCTAATACAAGGGACTTTGAGAGATGTTTTGAGAGATTTAGGGTTACAAGCAATCTCAGTCACACTTCAGAAGAGCATCAAGTAAGCACACTGATATACTGCATGGTTGACAAAGCAAATGATATCATGAGTGGATCAGGACTGGCAGATGCTCATAAAAGGAGTACAAAACAGTGCAGGGCAAATATTTCACAGGGAAGCAAAATGTGTTATATGAAATATATACAAAGTCCACCTCCAGAAAACAAGGGCCAGATGAAAGTATAAATGACTTCATCACAGCATTGTATGCCCTGTCAGACAACTGTGCGTATGGAAATCTGAGAGATGGACTCATTAGAATCTGGATTGTTGTTGGGCTATTCATCATTCACATCACTTAAAACAGAGCATATCGCTCTGCCAACATTTGTGTTCTTTGATCTAAGCAAAGCAACCAGGGTCTCAGAAGATGCCTCCTTCTTTGGCCTAGGGGAGTGGTCATCCGAGACTGCAGTGGTGAATAGAAACCGGTGACATATGCATAAAGAGCACTGACTCCTACTGAACAGCGTTACGCCCAAGTTGAAAAGGAGACACTGGCTGTCATGTGACCTTGTGAACGCTTCAGCTGCTATTTGATAGGCACTAAATTCCTACTTGAAACAAACCACAACCCACTTGTCAGTCTCCTCAGTTTGAAATACTTAAGTAACTTACCTCCATGTCTGCAAAGATTCAGAATGAGGTTTGTATGATACTTTTATGACATTAAACATGTTCTCAGCAATCCTTTCACAACACCAGACACACTGTCAAGGATGCCATACAAAAGTGAGTGAAAATACCAACATCCTCGTGGAAGATTTCAACATCTACTTAGCTCAGGTATTTGAAAGCTTTCCTGCATCACAGAGTAAACTGGATGAAATTTGCACTGTTAAAAATTGACCAAATCTGCAGCAAGATCATGCAATACTGTGAGCATGGAGGACCAGCTATTCCAAAAGACCATAAGATGTAAGAGCAGAATTAGGCCATTTGGCCCATCAAGTCTGTTCCACCATTTCATCATGGCTGATCCAATTTTCTTCTCAGCACAATCTCCTGCATTCTGCTCATATCCCTTCCTACCCTAATCAATCAAGGATCTATCAACCTCTGCCTTAAATATACATAAAGACTAGGCCGCCACAGCTGCCTTTTGCAAAGAATTCAACAGATTCACCACTCTTTGGCTAAAGGAATTCCTCTTCAACTCCATCCTAAAAGGACACCCCTCTATTCTAAGGCCATGTCCTCTGGTCTTAGACTCTCCCCAAACAGGAAACATCTTCTCTGCATCCAGTCTACCAAGCCCTTTCACCATTCAGTAGATTTCAATGAGGTCATCCCTCATTCTTCTGAATTCTAGTGAATACAAGCCCAGAGCCAACAAATGCTCTTCATATGACAAGCTATTCAATCCAGAAATCATTTTAGTGAACCTCCTTTGAACCATATAACAACCCTCTGAACCCTTTGAACCCCCTCCAGTTTCAGCACATCCTTTCTAAGATAAGGGGCCAAAACCTGTTCACAATAGTCCAAGTGCGGCCTCACCAGTGCATTGTAAACTTTCAATATTACACCCTTTCTTTTATATTCTAGTCCTCTTGAAATGAATGCTAACATTGCATTTGCTTCCTCATCACAGACTCACCCTGCAAATTAACCTTTAGGGAATCCTGCACAAAGATTCCCAAGTCGCTTTGTATCTCAGTTATTTTGTATTTTCTCTCCATTTAGAAAGTACTCAACACTTTCATTTCTTCTACCAAACTGCATGACCATACAGTTCCCAACATTATATGCCATCTGCCATTTCTTTGCCTGTTCTCCAAATTTGTCTATATCCTTCTGTAGCCTCTCTACTTCCTTAACATTACCTGCCCATCCACCTATATTCATATCGTCTGCAAACTTTGCAACAAAGCCCGCAATCACATCATCAAAATCATTGATGTCAAATGTAAAAACAATCAATCCCAACACAAACCCCTGTGGAACACCATTAGTCACCGGCAGCCAGCCAGAAAAGGCTCCCTTTATTGCCACTCTCCCTCATGCTAATCAGCTACTGATTTATCCATGCTAGAATCCTTCCTGTAATACCACTGGCTCGTAGCTTGTTAAGCAGCCTCTTGTGTGGCACCTTGTCAAAGGCCTTCAGAAAATCCAAGTACACAACATCAACTGTCTACCCTGCTTGTTATTTCTTCAAAGAATTCCAATAAATTTGTCAGGCAAGATTTCCCCTTGAGGAAATCATGCTGACTATGGCCTATTTTATCATGTGCCTCCAAGACCTCATCTTGATAATCGACTCCAACATCTTCCAACCACTGAGGTCAGACTGACTGGCCTATAGTTTCCTGTCTTCTTCATCTCTGCCTTCATGAAGAGTGGAGTGGCATTTGGAATTTTCCAGTCTTCCAGAACCAATCCAGTATCTAGTGATTCTTGAAAGATCATTACTAATGCCTCCACAATCTCTTCAGCCACCTCTTTCAGAACTCTGGGGTGTATACTATCTGGAGCAGGTGACATACCCACCTTCAGACCTTTCAGTTTCCCAATAACCTTCTCTTTAGTTTTGGTAACTTCACACACTTCATGCCCTCTGACACCTGGAACTTCCACCATACTGCTAGTGTATTCTACAATAAGGACTGATGCGAAATACTTATTCAGTTTGTCCACCATTTCATTGTGCCTGTTACTACTTCTCCAGCATCATTTTCCAGTAGCCCGATATCTACTCTTAACTCTCTTTAACACTTTATGTATCTGAAGAAACTTCTGGTATACCCTTTATTATTGGCTGGCTAACTTTTGTATGTCATCTTTACCTTCTTAGTAACTTATCCAGTTGCCTTCTGTTGGTTTTTTAAAACTTCCCAATCCTCTTAATTTCCCATTATTTTTTGCTCTATTGATGCCCTCTCTTTGGTTTTTATGTCGCCTTCGACTTCTCTTGTTAGCCATGATTGTGTCAACTTTCCTTTAGAATAATTCCTCCTCTTTGGGGTGTTAATATCATGTGCTTTCTGAATTGCTTCAGAAATTCCAGCCATTGCTGCTCTGCTGTCATCCCTGCCAGTGTTCTTTTCCAATCAATTCTGGCCACTGTTGGGGATCTGTATACAACTCCCATCAGAGTCTTTTTACCTTTGCGGTTCCTTAGCCCTATCCACAACAATTCAACACCTTCCTATGTCACCTTTTTCTAATGACGTGATTACATTTTTTACCAATGGATCAATGCCACCTCCTCTGCCTTCTTACCTTTCCTTTCAATGCATTGTGTATCCTTGGATATTAAGCTCCCAGTTATAATCTTTCAGCCATGATTCAGTGATGCCTACACCATTATACCTGCCAATCTGCAACTGTGCTGCGTTTATCTACCCTATTCCGTATACTGCACACATTCAGATGAAACACCTTCAGTCCTGTAATCACCCTTCTCGATTTTGACCACCTTTTACATTGCAACTCATCCTGTTGACTGCAGTTTTGTCCTATCAACAGCCTCTCCTCACTACACATTGCCTCTTTTTATAAACCAGCTACCTCATCTTCAGCTCTATTATCCGCCTTTCCTACGGCACTTCTTGCATTGGAATATCGGCAGCTCAGGACACAAGTTGCACCTTTTCATTCCTAATTTTTTTCTGAGATCTTACCAATGAAACACGCTGGTTTCCTTGGCTGCATAAATCTAGGGAAGATGCTCTCAAGTCCCACAAAATTCATGAGACTGAGACGGCTCATCCCACCCCAAACTCCGGTTTGTGTGGATGCTGTGTAATTTGCTAGCCTGTTACAAATTAGTGCCATGAAATAACAGACAGCACACTGCATACGATTAAAGGAATTATATTTATGGATCTTAACCTGACTAAAGGGTTAGTTAAGAATAACAAAAAGAAAATGGCCCATTCAAATTAAAGGGTCAAATGTGCACAAGTTGGAGCTCATCTTGAATGTCCTGTCACTCATGCACTGGGCCCTTGGTCAGCATGAACGCCCACATCTCCTTCCGAACATTGCTCGCAATCCATGTCGAACAAATGGATCTCCCACCGGATCGTACGCTACGACCAGTTCTCCCCAGTGTCTTCTCTCTTCATCTACCCCTGAACAAAACCCCAAAACTATTCTTATTGTCCCTCACCAAGAAAATCTCCAACTAATTGGATGGCACACATTCCACATCATCCCTTATCTTCGACAATAACCCAATCAGGCTAAAAGCAGAACAGAGCTGCTATTACAGCATAATAGTAAAGATGTGAATCAAGGCATTACACTCTCCCCGCCACCACAAATCATCATGTCCTCATGATTTGGAAATAATTCGTCATGCCGTCATCAATCACATCATTTTCAAAGGAATTTTGTGATATCAGAACCTCCAATCCATTTGTAAATGGTGGTGACATATCTCACTAGGGAAATAGTCACAACTTTCTGTTCCCCCAGTGCTACATAGGCCAGCCTATCTGAGCATCTCCTGACACTTTGGGACCTTCTTATCCCATCATCTACGTCTTCAGTTTCAGACACTCCTTGGGATACTTCTTGTCTACATGGTGAGGTCTCCCCCTGTCTATTACTCGTGCCTTCCAGCAATGCAGGTCCCTCTGCCACTTGGCTGAGCTCAGCTTCATTCCCAGTTACTTTAGAGCCCAGCCGCCCTTCATGGTCCAGCTGCAAACCTGCCTGTCCACAGATAGTCCAGCCTCAGTGTGACAAGGATTGGGACTCTCTTCCTCAATTAGTGGGGAGTTAGCAAAAGGCAGCATATACCACACCCCCATTTCGTCATCCTCCAAATCCATATCCTGGTTTCCTTGTCTAGGGAAGACACTCTCAAGTCCCGCCAAACTCATGAGATTGAGATGGCTCGTCCCGGTTTGTATGGATGCTGTGCAATATGCTACCCTGTTACAAATCAGTGTCACAAAATACCAGACAGCATTCTAACTAAACCGTCAAATGTGCACAAGTTGGAACTCATCTTGAACTTCTCTGTCACTCACGCACTGGGCCATCTTCCGAACGTCGCTCGCAATCCAACTCAAACAAACGGGATCGGATGCTATGACCGGTTCTCCCCAGCACAATCCCTCTTCATCTCACAACGAAGAAAAGCCCAAGACCAATCTTACTGTCCCTCCTTAAGAAAATCTCCCACCAATTAGATGGCACACATTCCACATCATCCCTTATTTTTAACAATAACTCAAACCAGCTGACTGCAGAACAGAGCTGCTAAATTAAATACCTGCAACAAAACAGTAAAGATATGAATCAGGGCATTACACCAACATCTATCTCCACAATCTCTCCATTAACTGTTCTGGCACTCAGGTTCCCATCCCCCTGCAACTCTAGTAAAACCCCACCAAGCAGCATTAACAAAGCTTCCCGCTAGAATATTAGTCCCCCTCCAGTTTGGGTGCAAATTGTCCCCTCGATGCAGTTCCCACCTTCTCTGGAAGAGAGCCTAGTGGTCTAAAAAATCTTATGCCCTCCATCCTACACCAATTCCTTAGTCATGTATTAAACTGTATAATCTTCCTAGTTCTAGCCTCACAAGCACTTGGCAATGGTAGCAATCCTGAGATCACAACCCTGGAGGTCCTGCCATTTAACTTAGCACCTAACTCCATGCACTCCCTGTGCAGAACTGTGTCACTCATGTTACTGGAACCTACATGGACCACAACTCCTGTCTGCTCTGGAAAAGGAGCTCACAAATTCTTGAAAGAGACACCCTCACCATTCTCAATGGCTTGCTGCTAAAGGGCTCCAGACTCATCATTCCTGCTTCTATGCATGCCAAAATCATCAGCCAAATCCACCAAGGACATCAAGACATTGAAAAATGTCACCCAAGAGCAGGTCAATCCGTGTGGTGGGCTGGTCTGAGCACACAGCTGGGAGATTATGTAAAGCCATTTGAGGCATACAGAAAATGACTCAAAAATCACACTGAACTTCACAGTCCCACAGAATTCCCAGACTTTCAAAGGCAATTTGTAGGCACAAATGTTTTCAAGATGAAAAGAGACAAATATCTTCTCACTGTGGATTACTACTCACAAAATGTTGAGGTGTCCAAACTGTTTTCTCTATCCTCAGCAGCAGTTATACAGCTCCTGAAACCTGTACTTGCTCACCACAGAATACCAGAGACACTTGTATCAGACAATAAACTACAATCCAGCTGTTCAGAATTCAAAATCTTTGCCAGGGACTGTAAATTCAAACACCAGACAAGCAGTCCACAGTACCCACAGGCAAACAGAAAAGAGGAAAGTGTAGTGTAAACTGTTAAGACTCCTACTGAAGACACAAAAGTTGGGGGTGTTGTGGATAGTCTGGAGGGTTGTCAGAGGGTACAGCGTCAATAGGATACTGAACTGGGCTGAGAAATGGCAGATGGTGCACAAACCAGGTAAGTTGAAGTGGTTCATTTTGCTAGGCCAATAATGGTAAATTTCTTGGCAATGTGGAGGATCAGTGAGATCTTGGGGTCCATGTCCATAAAGCTGCTGCACAGGTTGACAGTGTCGTTAGAAAGGCATATGGAGTGTTGGCCTTCAGCAACCGTGGGACTGAGTACAAGAGCTGTAAGGTATTGTTACAGCTATATAAGACCTTAGTTAGACCCCACTTGGAGTACTGTGTTCAGTTCTGATCACCTCACCACAGGAAGGATGTGGATACTATAGAGAGAGTGCAGAGGAGACTTACAAGGATGTTGCCTGGACTGGAGAGCATGCCTTATGAGAATAGGTTGAGTGTACTTGGCCTTTTCTCCTTGGAGCAATGGAGGATGAAGTTGACCTGATAGAGGTGTATGAGATGATGAGAGGCATAGATTGTGTGGATAGCCAGAGGCTTTTTCCCAGGGCTGAAATGGCTACCATGAGGGGGCATAGTTTTAAGGTGCTTGGAAGTGGGTACGGAGGGGATGTCGGAGGTAAGTTTTCCACACAGAGATGGTGGTGGAGGTGGATACAATAGGGTATTTTAAGAGACTCTTAGATAGGTACATAGAGCTTAGAAAAATAGGGAGCTATGTGGCAGGGAATTTCTAGGCAATTTCTAGAGTAGATTACATGGTCAGTACAATATTGTGGGCCAAAGGGCCTGTAATATGCTGTAGATTTCTATGTTTCCATGTTTCTATGAAGGCAAAAGACCTTTACAAAACACTGCTAGCTTATTGCTCCACACCTCTTGCAAATGGCTACAGTCCATCAGAGCTGTCACTAGGCCAGAGACTGAGAACAAGCCTGCCCATTCTTCCTTCCCTTCTCCAACCTCACTTACCAGACTTAGACAAAATGAGACCGTTTGAGGCAACACTGCACGAAAGTGAAGAGTATGCATGATCTCAGACACAGAGGGAAACCTTTGTTGCCGCTCAGGAGTGGTGAACCTGGGTGGGTTTCAGACTAATTTACCAAAGGAACAATAGTCCGGCAGCATGCACCACAATCATTTGTATTCAGAACCTGACAAAGTGAAATAAGGCGGAACAGGCATGTGCTTGTTCACCTTCAATGTCAATGAAAGATAGAGTATGAAATAGTAATGTAATCCTATGACAAGGACCACTCTACCTGAGGTGGATGCACCTATTAAAGAATCTCCATCTGCTTCAACACTTCCAAGAACCTATACTTGATTGGGTTATTTATCTGGTTCACCTGTCCCTACGGAGTATATTGGAGTATATAATGGCTTAGGGTAAGGGACTAAAGAGGCAGAATAATCCTCTCTATTTGCAGGAGTGTTCAGCTAGTCTCTCCTGACCTCCATTAGATTTAGTGTTTTTTTAAAAAAGAGTTCTAATTTTGAAAACCTTTCACAAAATAACACTGTTCTTTTCTTTTAAAAAATGTTAGTGGAAAAAGGAGGAAAATGGAGAGAGAGAGCATTAAAAACAAAGAACAAGACTGTTATAGTGTTGGCAATTATTTACAGTATGTTAATGTAATGTGCATAAGTTACGTGCTATGGATAAAATGAACTAAATTGCTCAAATTCAGTGACCACAATTTCAATGCAATTCCATAGACAAGAAGTACATACCTAGCTTTTCTTTTTTTTTTCAAGAAGCTTTTCAAGATATTGTGTTATTTAATAATGTTATTCCAGTGCCACTCAGTTAGCCACTCCCACATGGGAGGAGTTCACATGCAGTACAAGGCAGGTTATCAATAAAGGCCAGTTGAGCATCCTGGTGTGCTCTGCACCATCCCTCAATAAAGAACACAACAATGCCAAATCAACAGTAACTTGGGGCTAAACTAGACCAACAAAGATAATTTTGTTATTGCATCAGGCTTAGAAAGAGTACCACTCCAGATTCTCTGAAGAGAGCATTAGACCTTCTATCCTCTCATTCTTTTCTCCAAAAGTCCCAGGGCCTTGTGAAAGACAGTCCCGGTAATTGAACATATGGCCTTCCTGGTAGATTATGTGAAGATCAGTAACCTGGGGTTAAATGAATATCAGAAATCAAAATCCCATTGAGCTCATTTCCAGGTCAAATTTTCTAACTAGTCCCTCTGTTCACCAGCCAAAAGGTGGTCCAGGGTTCATTTTGATGTCTCTGTCTCCTTATGGAAACCACAGTCTAGCCACATACATAAATATAGACACTGGGAAGAAGCCAAAGCTGTAACACACATGTCTTTAGCTTCCACATGGAATGTTTGAACCATATGGAACCCTTCCCCTTCGGAATAGACTGTTTTCCCTGGTGTCTGTGCTGGGTCAATACATCTTTCTCATGTTCCTGTACTCTGATGCATGTTGGTATATGCCTCTTTCAGGTCACTTTAAATGCTTCTGCAATCCTTCTGCTGCTCCAGCAAGATCATCATTTACATGTCAACAGACTCTGAAAGTCCAAGCATTACAAATTAAGCACAAACGGTTTCAATCACACCCTAAGTAGCTACAAGGAACACCCACAACAGTAGATTGATGAGTGCTGTAACACCTACTTGCTGACAACAATTATACAAGAGAAGCCACGTTGCAAATATTGCAGTGCTCAAGCACAACTTAGAGTCGGTAATATTATGGAACAAAAGGAAATCTAGCCTCCCATGACAAGCAGCTTCAAATCAGTTATGAACTTGCAAGAGGAGTGATGCTATATTGCTTCCTTCAGTCATCAGAGTCCACTGGATTCTCTGCACAACATGATGGATGTTCCGTTTGCTAATTTATCTAAAACAGAAAGACCTAAAAGACTCTTTGATACTGTGAGCAAGTGCATTGACCATTGACCATACCCAGGAAGAAGATGTAGATGACTCATCCCATTTGATTTAATCTTGCAAACCATCTAAGTGGCTGCAAAGTGCACTTAAATGCAGACAGCAGCACAGTCTGGGGTAGATGTTTATGGCCTTGCTGTATAATCAACCTTCATCAGCTTTCTTCCACTCATTTTGCAATTGCATAATGTGGCCTTGCATAGATGCCTGTTATTCATTAACCCCATGTTAGCAATGAGAACACCCAGACTGAATATAGAAGCAATTTACAGGAATCTTATTAAATTGTGCAATTTAATGATATCATATGACCAAAATAATACACACTGGGTTCAGAGCAGCTTGCTCAGTCATTAATCTGTGAATGTATACACTGGAATGCAAAATAATTTTAATTTCATAATCCTAAATCATTTGCTGATTTCCAGTTATCTCAGTATGTTCAACAACATGTATCGAACATTTGCATCCCTTTTCTTCTGAGAGTCTTCATATGTCACGCTTTTGAAAGCTAGAGAAATCTGACAAAGGTGTTGTATTATTTTTATTTATGATTGTTTTTCCTTTGAAATCCTTTATTGAAGCGATGCATGCTGATAAAATTTATCAAATTGCTGACTTGGGAATAGGATAGAGCTATATAAATAAACAACTGAGGCTGATGTAGTATTCTGTTAACTGCCATGTACATTTAGTATTAAATCACCTTCCTAATGCTAACATCAGTCATTAGTCCAAGCAGTGAAACCATTGGTGATACACTTCAACCCTGTCAGCAAGATTATGATCATCACCGGTTTAACTGAGCTCCCAAATCTGGATTACTAACAAACTTGCTTCTGTTTATGGTGGCTAAGAGTTATATCAACATCTCACCTATATGTGATGCTGCAGTCAGAGTAAACCATCCTTGTCATTCCTGTTTCACACTGTGAAGAATGATTTGGATTACCCTGCTGCTTCAGGGTCAAGGAAGGATGACTAGTTCAGGCAGAGTAAAATAGAGTTAGAAGTTGTGGAATGATTGAACAGTCACTTAGTAAGGAAGATGCATTGATTTAAATACATCAATACTTACATTGAGAAAGGTACAGTGATGTGAGCTAAGATGATGGGATGTATCCCAAGGACATACAGTATCTAGGTAATTTAAATGTTTCATTTTGTAGTTGTGGCATAATATTAGGGAAGATTTATAAATGGATCTCAAATTAGGCTGGATATTGAAAATGTACCCAAAGTGCCAGCTCAGGGCTGTGGTCTGGAGGTACGAACCAGTTACAGATTTAGTCCTTATTTATAGGCATCTGTTAGTCTCGAGAGACCCTGGATTTGTGACTTGGAAAGTTTCCAGGGTGCAGGCCTGGGCGGGGTTGTATGGGAGACCAGCAGTTGCCCAAGCTGCAAGTCTCCACTCTCCACGCCACCGATGTCGTCCAAGGGAAGGGCAAGGGCCGATACAGTTGACACTGGTGTCATCACAGAGCAATGTGTGGTTAAGTGCCTTGCTCAAGGACACAACACATTACCTTAGCTGAGGCTCGAACTAGCAGCCTTCAGATCACTAGACCAATGCCTTAACCACTTGACCACGTGCCAACAGTCCTTTTTTACAGTGCCTATAAAAAGTATTCACCCCCTTGGAAGTTTTCATGTTTTATTGTTTTACAATATTGAATCACAGGGGATTTAATTTACTTTTTTGACACTGATCAACAGAAAAAGACTTTCATGCCGAAGTGAAAACAGATCTCTACAAAGTCCCTAAATTAATTACAAATATAAAACACAAAATAATTGATTGCATAAGTATTCACTCCTTCAAGTCAGTATTTAATAGATGCAATTTTGGCAACAATTACAGCCTTGAGTCTGTGTGGATAGGTCTCTATCAGCTTTGCACATCTGGACACTGCAATTTTCTCCATTTTTCTTCCCAAAACTGCTCGAGCTCCATCAGATTGCATGGGGTTCAAGAGCGAAGAGTCCTTTTGAGGTCCAGCCACAAATTCTCAATTGGATTGAGCTCTGGACTCTGACTTTGCCACCCCAGGACATTCACTTGGTTGTTTTTAAGCCATTCTGGTGTAGCTTTGCTTTATGCTTGGGGTCATTGTCCCTGGAAAAGAAATCTTTGCAGTAGAGATGGTGTGATTTTGATGATGTGTAGTGTTTAGTCTGATGGCCAAAAATCTCAATTTTGATTTCATCAGACCATAGAACCTTCTTCCAGCTGACTTCAGAGTATCCTACAGAGTATTCAGAGTATTCAGAGTCTTGTGAACTCGAGCCAAGATTCCATGTGAGTTTTTTTTCAACAGTGGCTTTCTCTTTGCCACTCACCCATAAAGCTGCAACTGGTGAAGCGCCCAGCAACAGTTGTATGCGCAGTCTCTCTCATCTCTGCCACTGAAGCCTGTAACTCCTCCAGAGTTGTCATAGGTTTCTTGGTGGCCTCCTTCACTAGTCCCCTTCTTACACATTCACTCAGTTTTTAAGGATAACCTGCTATAAGCAGATTTATAGCTGTGACATATTCTTTCCATTTTTTGATGATTGATTTAATTGTACTACAAGTGATCTTCAGTAACTTGGACATTTTCTTGTATCCATCTCCTGACCTGTGCTTTTCAATTACCTTTTTGCAGAGTTGCTTAGAGTGTTGTTTTGTCTTTATGGTGTAGTTTTTGCCAGAATACTGACTCACTAGCAGTTGGACCTTTCAGATACAATTGTATTTTTACTGCAATCAATTGTACCACCTTGCCTGCACACAGGTCTCCAAAAACAAATCTCCATTTATCTAATTATGTGACTTCTAAAATCAATTGGCTCTACCAATGATGATTTGATGTGTCATACTAAAGGGGGTGAATACTTATGCATCAATTATTTTGTGTTTTATATTTGTAATTAACTTATATCACTATGTAGAGATCTGTTTTCACTTTGACATGAGTCTTTTCTGTTGATCACTGTCAAAAATCCACGTTGAATCCACTGTGATTCAATGTTGTAAAACAATAAACATGAAAACTTCCAGGGGAGGGGGGTGCAGTGAATACTTTTTATAGGCACTTGTAAATTTCACCATCACACTTCAGTCACAAAATGGGCATCTGGACACGATTCAAGAACTGAAAATGTCAAACCTCTGGGGGTAATTGACTGTTAGAAAAGTTCTACTTTTTATGAATATAAGCCATAGACTTAGGTAAGACTACTGCAGTGGTGAAGGATACTATTCCACCCACTGAGTCCTACTGGGGAGAACTCCAGTCTTTCACTGCTATTCTGAAAATTATTTTTCCTCAAATGACTATCCAATTCCCTTTTGAAATAGCAACAGTTAGCCTTTTAGATTCAGTCACTCAACAAATGAAAAAACTGCAGATTGTATATTATTTGGATATATTCATCTTCATTAAGATGAATATTGCTTGCCCTAAAACAGCCCTTTGTATAGTTATTATCCATGTGATGTTAAAGGTGCTTATAAACTGTCTCATGAACTGTGCAATTCCAAACAGGTTTGAACATCTTGCAGTCATTGCTAACCAGCTCTACATCTAATCTAAAATACAATGAAGCAGCTAAAGATAGTTTGGTCCAAAACATTGCCAAGTGAAACACTTGCCGTTATATCCTGGTAGTGAGCCACTTGGCTTTCAACAACCACAACAGTCCTTCTTCTCTGCCTACTATGATGTCTCCCATTGTTAGAGAGCATTCCCTTTAGTTCTCAATAATTTCAGTTTTGGTAGGGCTGCTTGATATGTTGACTAGATATCAACTGCAATCACATATATTCCATTCTTAATTCAGTTTTCGCATCTACATTCGTACTAAGATTTCAATAAAGTCTGAAGGGACTACAGACTTTTCAGAACCCAAACTAGGTATCATTGAGTAGGTTTTGGACAAGTAACTCTGTCATTGTACCAGTGAGACCTCCTACCATGATTTTCATAATAGGAATAGACTGGGACAGTTGTGAATGATGTGTTTCTTGTAGACTGGGTATATGTTGGTTTCGTAGCTGTCAAAAAGTAGATTTTCTTGTGTGTGTGTGTGCATGTGTGTGCGTACATGTGAGAGAGAGAGAGAGAGAGAGAGAGAGAGAGAGTGCTGAGATTCCACCAGGAACCCAAGCAAACAGTCACCATGAGAAGGTAGGAGTTGGGTAAGTAGAGATGTCAAAGTCCTGGAGAAGAATTCCTGCTCCTTGACAAATCTTCTCCAAGGCAAAAACATGATGAAACATGGAATTAATTCTTTCACTCACCATGCTGTCTCCCCAAAACTTTTCTGAACATTCCACCCCATCCCACCACATCACACCCCGCACACTAACTACAGTGAAATAGCATTGTAGCACTGATGACATCATCAAGCCTAAACTAAATTTCATTCCATTTCCTCCTGTTATCAACTGTCCATGTTTGTAATCTCGATGGACTAGAAAATTGATGAAGGGGCAGAAGGGAACAAAATGATTTCAAGTCCATTAACTCCCCCAGATTTAATTCCTCTGATGTAGCTTTATTTTATTTCAGGTGGAAAGGGTGAGGGTTAATGGTGAATTGTTTAATTATTGTACAAAGCATTGGTGAGGCCTAATTTGAAGTATTGTGTGCAGTTCTTGTCACCTACCTACAGGAAAGATTATAATAAGATTGAAAGAGTACAGATAAAATTTATAATGGGATTTGATGACCTGTGTTATAGAGAAAGGTTGAATAGAGTAGGACTTTATTCCCTAGAGAGTAGGAGAATGATGGGAGAATTGGAAGAGTTATACAAAGTTATGAGGGGCACAGACAGGGTAAATACAAATAGGCTTTCTCCACCAAGGTTGGGTGAGACTACAACAAGAGGTCATGGGTTAAGGGTAAAAGATGAAACGTTTAAGGGGAATATGAACGGGAACTTCTTCACTCAGAGGGTGCTGAGAGTATGGAAGGAGCTGCCAGTGGAAGTGGTGGACATGGATTTGATTTCAATATTTAAGAGAAGTTTGGATAAGTACATGGATGGCAGAAGTTTGGAGGGCTAAGCTCCAAGTACACATTGATAGCATCAGGAAGAAAAATAGTTTGTCATTTACTAGGTGGGCCAAAGGGCTATTTCTGTGCTGTAGGGCTCTATGACTCAATGATACTATGAAAGTTAGTTGTCTAAAATGCTATACACTTCACAGCATAGCATCAACATAGCGTGTTAATATAGGTCTGCTACACAAGGAGATTTTCCATAGAGTTTACAATACAATTTGTCTTAGTTTCTAATTGAATTTTGATTATACTGTTTGAGATTAGGCCATCCTTACTGTAGATATCATTTGTATGTGTCCTTGTGTATTAAATTTCATGCAATGTATGTCCACTTGAGGATACAACACTGTGATGAGGAGCTGGGTTAACCAGCTCAGAGATGTCTGTTTAGTGTCACACTGTTGGTGCTTTGTGTTTGTATTGCACAATCAATTCTTGCTTCCCTTCATGTGCCCAAACTACTATTTAAAATATCTTTTGTATCTAAACAGAATTAAACCATTGAATCTTTCATTCACAATTTATCTAACCAAGGCTTCTTGTATAAAGCTATTCACTGAATGCATCATTTGAAGTATATATTTATCGCCCTGCTTTGAAAAGCTAAAGGACAGCCAAATCAATGCTTGCTTAATTTCAGATTGATCAATTTAAAGTCTGCCTGACTAAACACAGAAAAGGAATAGTCCGTAATCACTTCTTTTGTGCTCATGAGCTTTGCATATATATGTGGGAGTGAAATTCCTCTTTTAATGAAAAATAGGAGAGTCTGTTTTTCTCCAGTAATGAATGATGCACATATAAAAAGACCTTAGATATCTCAAGTGGTTTAGCTGAGGCCCGGTGCCAGCATGGCCTCAAGTACACTGAGTGACTTATTGGAACAACATGAGGCTCTGCTCAATTTCCATTGATGGATGGAAAATCTTGGACGGTACAGCAATGTGCTGCCTGTTAATTTTCCATAACTTCCCACTATTAAAGGAATTCAATCTTAATTTCAGGAGCTGGTAATTCATCAAAAAGCTTAAAGACAAGGCAAAGTTACAGTAGGTACAGAGGAGATGTCAGAAGTAAGTTTTTTACGCAGAGTGGTGAGTGCCTGGAATGGGCTGCCAATGACGGTGGTGGAGGTGGATATGATACGGTATTTTAAGAGACTCCTGGATAGGGACATGGAGCTTAGATAAATAGAGGGCTATGGGTAAACCTAACCCTAGGTAGTTTCTAAAGTAAGTACATGTTTGGCACAGCATTGTGGGCTGAAGGGCCTGTATTGTGCCATAGGTTTTCTATGTTCTATGCATATTGAACAGATGACACAGTTGACCTGAATCTGGGCAATGTTAATTTCCCATTACGGAGTTTAGTTGAAAATCCTCCCAGATTGTCCCTAAGTCACACAGAAATAAAACTCCTAGTCAATGGAGCAAACCCTGTTAATTCAGTTGTTCTATCTGGAATCACCAAGCAGAGTCTATTCATTCTCACACCAGAGTCCAGAGGTGAGGTCCAGACAGCAGCTGGTCCTCAAACACAATATAACAAGTCAGCAAAGCTGGTGGCAGAGTTTTGCCAGCTATAGAAATGTCCATTCATATTAATAGCTCTTATATGTGTCTGACATTCAGATACTTAAAAACGTTACAAGTGAAGTAAAGAATACATAAATATACAAAAACCTATTAAATATATTTTTAAAAATGAAATCAACTGAGGACACATGAAATCACCTATAAATAAATAAACCCATTTTGATAAAGGTAAGATATTTTAGAAGTATAACTTTTCTTTTCCTTTCTACCTTTGCTTAACAAGCCGTGTTGAAAAAACTGTTTCCAGCTCTTGCACTGGGTTTGACCTACCACGGGCTCCAAGGGGTAATTCTCCCATATAATGTTCTCTGAATCACTCTGTACTTAATCTTCCACATTTCACATCAGGTATGAGGAAATCCAGTCCCCACCTCAGTTCGCCAGTTGGAATGGTCAGACTTCGGCAACTCTCACTTGGGAAAAGTCAGCCCAGTGTGCTTAAAACAGATTAAGGCAAAAATTCAAACTGTTTTTGCTTTCTACCATTGACTTGATAATATGGAAATGCATTTGTTTTCACATAACACTTTTGGCAATCAATGAATGCTAACTTAGTAAATGGAATTCCCACCCAAATGTTTTGCAGCTGAATCATATTGCCATAGTCAAGCCAAAGCAACATGTCTTCATATAATATGCACAGAGAGTAAATCAACAATGTGAAGTTTACCAGTCATATCTACTTTTATTTGCTACATATTGTGGGTTTCTATGCATTCAATAAGGCATGACATTTGCCCACAATATGTCCTTATATGGTGCAGAGTAGTGTTCAGCTCTGGAGGATTAAATAGGTCAATTAATATTTCATATATATTTAGCTGCTGAATTGGGTTCCCTCTTTAAAATTTTTCATCCTGTGAGCACTTATTTGGAATATTTGAACACAACCAATTCTCAATATAAAGCTCAATTACTTAAATTGCACATCATGGCAAATTTGCTCTCAAATCAATTAGAAAATACCTGACTAGCACAAATACGATCATGTTAGTTGCTCTATATTAAGAGCCCATGGTATTATAGGAAAGATATTAGCACAGATAGAGCATTGGCAGACTGGCAGGAGGAAAAGAGTGGGAATAAAGCCTTTTCTGGTTGGCTGCTGGTGACGAGTGGTGTTCCACAGGAGTTTGTGTTGGGTCTGCTTTGTTTTACATTATATGTTAATGATTTGGATGATGGAGCTGATGGCTTTGTAGCCAAGTTTGCAGCAATACAAAGTTAGGTGGAGGGGCAGATAGTCTTGAGGAAGCAGAGAGGCTACAGAAGGACTTAGATTAGGAGAATGGGCAAAGAAGTGGCAGATAGAATAAAGTGTCAGAAAGTATATAGTCATGCACTTTGGTAGAAGAAATAAAAGCATAGACTATTTTCTAAATGGAAAGAAAATGTTAAAAAAAATATGAGGGGCTAAGGAACTTGGGAGTCATCATGCAGGATTCTGCAAAGGTTAATTTGCAGGTTAAGTCTGGTGAGGAAGGCAAATGTGATGTTAGCATTTATTTTGAGAGGACGAGAATATAAAAAGGAGGATGTAATGTTGAGGCTTTATAAAACACTGTTGAGGCCTCTCTTGGAATATTGTGAGCAGTTTTGGGCCCCTTATCGATGAAAGGATGTTCTAACATTGGAGAGGGTTCAAAGGAGGTTCATAAAAATGATTCTAGGATTGAAACTTTTGTCATATGAGGAGTGTTTGATGGCTCAGGGCCTCAACTTACTGGAATTCAGAAGAATGAGGGGGTGACCTCATTCAAACCCATCAAATGTTATATGACCTCGATGTAGAGAGGATGCTTTCTATGCTGGGGGTGTCTACGTTCAGAGGACACGGCCTCAGAATAGCAGGGTGTCCTTTTAGACTAGAGATGAGGAGGAACTTCTTTAGGCAAAAACTGGTGGAACTGTGGAATTCATAGCCAGAGGCATCGGAGTCATTAGGTGTATCTTAAGGCAGAGGTTGATAGATTCTTGATTAGTCAGTGCATGAATGGATTTGGGAAGAAGGTAGGAGATTGGGACTGAGAGAGAAAATGGATCAGCCATGATTAGCAGACTCGATGGGCCAAGTGATCTAATTCTAGTCCTATATTTTATGGTCTTGTACTTGAATGTAACCTAAAACTGTGATTGGTAATGCCATATTCACGTTGTTAAATTTGCACACTCTAGTGTTCTAATACTGTATCTCACCTGAAATTTACTCTGCTTTTATCTCTTTGTAATTTCCCTATTTCTAAAAGCATTTATCATAAATTTGTTGTCCCTTCTGGTGCCTTATGTGACCTCTCAAATCCACCCTCAAGTAATTTCCTGCTGTTACATAAAATTGCCTTTAACATCTTGCCATCTTTGAGATCCTATTCATCACTTTCCCCCCATACTACCCAGCCCTACCCAGCCCAGTTCACACTCGATGCACCAGCACAAAATTTCAAAGCTCTGCATAAAGCCACAAGATTCTCAGCTTGTACTTGACCTGTTTGCACAGACACAAACTTGCGGTTAGTCCAATATGTTTCTGCCAGGGGCAAAAAAAAAGTCACTGGTCATTTTTTTTCTGTACATTTTAACTGTTGGGATCCTCACAAACTATCTTGGTGTGCAGAGTACAATGTATTTGGAAGAGAAGTGGGGGAGGGGTGATATTGCTGGAAAAGCCATTGATGAATAGTCAGGCAACAAATTTAAAACATATATTAGAAATGAGAGCTTTCTTCCTCCATGAATGAAAATTATAGGGGCTCAGGTCTGCTGCTTTTCAGTGTGCATGTCCTTGATCTCTCCCAAGTACAGCATTTTTTTAAGGCCATCCCTTGTAAAGAGAACCTGACCATCTGGTATATGACTAATCCTGAGTCAAGGAGCATGAGATTAAGTAGATCACTTTTTCACATCCATAGTTGAATGACCTCTTCCTTTGTTGGGTGATACTGTGGTTTTTAATCCTATACTTTAAAATTTGAAACAAGTAGAAAAATTCTTAATCACTAATCTTCTCCATTAAATATGGTAGTCAAAAATATGTAAAATAAATATTGCTTTGAGCTAAATTTTATGCATAGATTTTGTAGCCTTACATTCCGATTACATATATTTTAATTTATCTTGGTGTGCCCTACTCAGTGAAACATCATGAAAAACAAAATACTCCACCAGATTTGCGCGATATGTAATCAAGGATACAATATACTCATGTCAACTCTCCCAGATTTTTTTGTTACAAGAAAAAACTCTTAAAATGAAAAAGTTTGCTGGAGTCAACTTTTCATTATTGGCACAACAATGAGGTATGATGCACATTCATCTGATCAGTACTCTTTTCCAGAACTTCCTGATCATGTCCAATAAGGCCAGGAAAGAGATTTTCCCTTCAGCAGCTATTAAAATGCATCTTTCTTTCCTAATCTGGATGTCTGCAGACTCCCTCAATGTCATCTTACCAGCATGAATAGTTTTATTTAATGAAGAACACCAGTTAACTGTCAAGTCAATGTTAAGTTCATTATCTTGTACGCACATATGCTGTATATATGCCAACTAGTGGAGTGGAGCCGCAGCAAAAACGTCATTCGACGAAAGAGCTAATTGTGGACTTCAGGAAGGGTAAGACAAAGGAACACATACCAATCCTCATAGAGGGATCAGAAGTGGAGAGAATAAGCAGTTTCAAGTTCCTGGGTGTCAAGATCTCTGAGGATCTAACCTGGTCCCAACATATCAATGTAGTTATAAAGAAAGCAAGACAGCAGCTATACTTCATTAGGAGTACCCAGGGCATGCCCTTTTCTCACTGTTACCATCAGGTAGGAGGTACAGAAGCCTGAAGGCACACACTCAGCGATTCAGGAACAGCTTCTTCCCCTCTGCCATATGATTCCTAAATGGACATTGAAACCTTGGGCACTACCTCACTTTAAAAAAAATATACAATATTTCTGATTTTTGAATATTTTTTAATTTATTCAATATATGTATACTGTGATTTATTTATTTATTATTATTAATTTTATTTTATTTTTTCTCTTCTGTATTATATATTACATTGAACTGCTGCTGCTAAGTTAACAAATCTCACGTCACATGCCAGTGATAATAAACCTGATTCTGATAGTGCAAAGAAAGGCGTATTTGCAGCACCATCATATGATCATGGTATCATGTAAGTAGATTCACAGGAAAAACAAATTAAACATAAATAACAGAAAGTTTTACAAGGAGGAATAGGATTAGAAGAAAAAAAAAGTTAATTTTAGTAGCAAGTCCTGAAGAAGGGTCTCGGCCCAAAACGTCAACTGTTTACTCTTCTCCGTTGATGCTGCCTGACCTGCCAAGTTCCTCCAGCACACTGTGTGTGTTGCTTTGGATTTCCAGCATCTGCAGACTTTATTGTGAAAGTAGTCTTAGCTACCCTGTGGTGATTAAAGTTGCGGCAGTTTGTTTAGGAACCAAATGGTTGAAGGGAAATAGCTGTCCTTGAAACTGGTGGTGTTGAACCACTTGTCCGATGGTAGAACCTTCTGTACCACCTGTCCAATGGTAGATGCAAATAGGAGGCATAACCTGCATGGTGGGGATGTTTGATGAAGGATGGTGTCTTTAGGCAGTTCTTCATAGACTATAGATACTTCCAATGATGGGGAGGAATGTGAAGATAATGTACTGGGCTGAGTCCACTACTCACTGCAGCTCATTAAATTCCTGAACACTTGAATTGCCAGTCAGGGATGTTCAACAGCATACACGGCAATGCTGACAGAAGTGCAGTGTATAGGTGCAGTATTACCTGTGGCCCAAACTTCAACATTTTATGATTTACATTAGGCAACCAAGATTACACCTTGATGGACTGCCATAACTGCAGCTTAATAAATTGTCTTACTAAATGTTTTTGTATTGTTTTCTATTGTAAAGCAACACAGGGTGAACAGGGGGAATTTTACCAAATGCTGATCATTAGAAATTCATAGAATTTGTTTTCCCATGGTGAAATTTTGCTGCATCATAATATTGTTTTATTAGCTCAGCACAAAATATTAGAAATAGCAGAAGTTTGCTTACAGTTGCATTTTCACAGATTGCATAACTCCACTGTTGAAGTAGCTACTTTAATAGAACTCATTTACTCCAGTCAACAGAAGCAAAGAGGAACTTTGTTCTTCCTGACTGCTACATAACATCCTTAAAAGCAAGACATTTAAAAAATGAGCACAATCAAGGGGAGTCAGCATGTTGTTATGGCAGAAATCACAGATGGCATACTCAACGGCCGTGGCAGGGCGTGCAAAATACAAATTCCTACAAGGTAAGATTGAGTAGCATAGGTGACAACAACCTTGAGCGAGCTTAAAATGCTTATATACACTTTCATAGGGAGAACACACCCACATAAGGTCCCACATTCCTGGATGCCCCTATGATTTCGGTCTCTGAGACTAATGTTAGGGCATCCTTCAGGATGGTGAATCCATGAAAGATGTCTGCTCCTGGCCAAGTACTAAAGATCTGAGAAAAACAAAACATGTTTTATGGACATGTTCAACCTCAATGACTACCACCTAGTAGCACTTACATTGACTGTAGCGAAATGCTTAGAGTCCTGCCCCACTATAATTTGCCTGTCGCCACAATGGGTCAGCAGCAGCTGCAATCTCAATGGCTCTTCACATGGCCTTCTACAACATAAACACCTATGTCAGGATGCTGGTCGTTGACTATAGGTCAGCATTTAACTCCATCATTCCCACTGTACTGGTCGATAAGTTACAGAACCCGGGTTTCAGCATCTCCCTTTGCAACTGGATGCTCTGCTTCCAAACCTGAAGAGCACGATCTGTATGGATTGGTGATAATGTATCCTCCTTGCTGACAATCAGCACTGGCGCATCTCAGGGGTGTGTGCTTAGCCCACTGATCTACTCTCTCTATACCCATGACTGCGTGGCTAGTTATAGATCAAATGCCATTTATAAATTTGTGGATGATACAACCATTGTTGGTAGAATCTCAGATGGAGATGAGCGATCATAGCGGAGCAAGATATGCCAGCTAGTTGAGTGATGTCACAGCAACAATGTCATTGACAAAAGAGCTGATTGTGGACTTCAGGAATGGTAAGACAAGGGAACGCAAACCAGTCCTTATAGAGGGATCACAAGTGGAGACAGTGAGCATTTTCAAGTTTCTATGTGTCCAGATATCTGAGGATCTAACCTGGTCCCAACATATTGATGCAATTGAAAAGAAGACAAGACAGTGGCTATATTTCATTAGGAGTTTGAAGAGATCTGGTTTGTCAACTAAAAGATTCAAAAACTTTTATAGATGTACCATGGAGAGCAGTCTGACAGGCTGCATCACTGTCATTATGGTGGGGGTGGGGGAAGTGTGGTGAGTAGGTGCTACTGCACAGTTTGAAATATGCTGTAGAAAGTTGTAAAATTAGTCTGCTCCATCTCGGGTAGCAGCCTCCACAGTATCCAAGACATCTTCAAGGAAAGGTGCCTCAGAAAGGCAGCATTCATTATTAAGGACCCCCCATCACCCAGGAATACCCTCTTCGTATAGTTACTGTTAGGAAGGAAGAACAGAAGCCTGAAGGCACACACTCAGCAATTCAGGAACAGCTTCTTCCCCTCTGCCATATGATTCCAAAATGGACACTGAATCCACAAACACAACCTCAATTTTTTATATATTATTTCTGTTCTGCATTATTTAATATGTGTATATATACTTACTGTAATTGATTTACTAATTAGTTTTTTCTTTCTATATTATCATGTATCATATTGTACTACTGGTGCTAAGTAAGCAAATTTCACAGCACGTGATGGTGATAATAAACCTGATTCTGGTTATGATGCAGATCAGCTTCTGCCTCAGAGATGACCTAATCTCCAATTTGCTTACTGTCACAACAGATCAACAGCAGATGCAATTCGTCCGGCTTTTTAGCCTGCTCTGGACCATCTAGACCACAGGCACTCAGTAGTCAGGCTGCTGTTCATCAACCACAGCTCAGAGTTCAACACAATCATTCTCTCCAAACACATCATCAAGCTTTGTGTACTGATCCTCCACATCTTCCTCTACAACTGGATACTCGCTAGCAAACCTCAGTCAGCGTGGATTGGAAACAACATCTCCTCCTTGCTAACCAGAGATGCAGGTGCACCTCAAGGCAGTGTGCTTAGCAATTGCTCAACTCTCTTCATGCACATAACCATGTGGTTAAGCTCAACTCCAAACCCAACATCAAGTTTGCTGACCACACTACTGCTGTTGGATGAATCACAATTGGCAATGAGTCAGCTTCGGGCCGAGTAGTGGCAAAATGACCTGTCCTGGGCCCAGCACAGAAATGCAATCGGACGTACCACAGATGTTCTGTTGCAAGTATCCTGATCAGTGACGTTATGATCTGTTACGAGAATTCAAATCCAAGGGAACGTAACAGGCTGCAGGTGTTCGTGGAGTCAGCCGAATACATACCAAACAAATCCCTGCTCACTATCAATAATAACTACATGAGGTGCTGCCTCAAGATGGCAACATCTCTGAAAGATTACCACCATCCAGGCCATGTCACCTTCTCACAGCTTCTATTAAGCAGGAGGTATAGATACCTGAAGTTTCATACCATCGTGTTCAAAAACAGCGACTTCCTTTCAACCATCCTGTTCCTAAAGCAACCAGCAAAACCATAATCTAAATGGAGAGAAAATACAATAAAAAACTGCAGTGGAAAGGGACTTGGGAGTCCTTGTTCAGGATTCCCTAAAGGTTAATGTACATGCTGAGTCTGTGGTTAGGAAGGCAAATGCAATGTTAGCATTTATTTCAAAAGGCCTAGAATATAAAGGAAGGGCATAATTTTGAGACTTTATAAAGCCTTGTTGAAGCCTCACTTGGAGAATTGTGAGCAGGTTTGGGTCCCTTATCTTCAAAAGGATGTGCTGAAACTGGAGAGGGTTCAAATGAGGTTCACGAAAATGATTCCAGGATTGAGTGGCTTGTCATATGAAGAACTTTTGGTTTTGGGCCTGTATTCACTAGAGTTCAGAAAAATGAGGGGTGACCTCATTGAAACCTATTGAATGGTGAAAGGACTTGATAGAGTGAATATGGGGAGGATGTTTCCTATGGTGAGAGAGTCTAAGGTCAGAGGACACAGCCTCAGAATAGAGGGGCATCCTTTTAGAATGGAGATGAGGAGGAATTTTCTTAACCAGAGAGTGGTGAATCTGTGGAATTCTTTACCACAGGCAGTTGTGGAGGGCAGGTTTTAAGGCAGAGGTTGATAGATTCTTGATTGGTCAGACCATGAAGGGATACGGAGAGAAGACAGGAGATTGGGGCTGAGAAGAAAATTAGATCAGCCATGTTGAAATGGCAGAGCAGACGGGATGGGCCAAATGGCCTCATTCTGCTCCTATATCTTATGGTCTTATGGTTGTAATCAACACAGTTTTACAACATTTAGGTCACTTTGCATTAAAATGGACTTTTTTGTTTTAATTGTGTTCATTTTTGTAAAGTTGTGTATAACTTCTGTTTATGTTTTTCTTGTGATGGTAAGCTGGATCTTAAAACATTAGCTGTTTTAAGTCTGATCAGGGGGTCAACCCCCCAAGAGTCAATTGAGGGTATCGTTTCAACACTACACATCTGAGAGGCAATGTATCTGAGCCAAATTTTTACAGGGTGTATTGACTGAGTACTTCCACATTCTGTGCGCAGAGTTCCACCTGTATATTTGTACCTGGACTTTGGAGCTGAAGGTCACGGTGTCCTTGATCATTCCAGCAGCAGTATTTGAGTTTGGCCAGGGGTTGCAGGTTGCAGCTTGCACCCACCACTCTGTAACATCAGGCTGTCTCTCCTCAAGAAGGGAACTCATCTCATCTTCCTCAGGACTGAAGAACACAATAGTGTAAGCATATGTCATAGAAACATGGAAAACATGTCATAGCGTAAGCATCCAGTTAGACGGATCACTAATCATTCAGGGAAGGGAGTGATAGATTGTCCACATCAGGGGCTTGGGCAAATCCAAACTGTCCATCAACAGAACAGATTATCAATCCCTGAACGTGTAAGATTTTCAGCACCATTGCTGAAAGATCTCAGTGGTCAAGACCCTGAACCCAGATTGTTAAAATGATGTATTCATTCGCTGTCAATATTCCTTGCTCATCATATTTGATCTCCTACAGTGATTTGACAAATGGTGGCTTTTCCTGGATGCAAAGCCCTCTCTCCTGTGCCAGTAGTAATTCGGGGACCCATCTTACTAGATGCCACTGTGCCACACAGATGACTGGCATTAACCATCCCCACCGAGAGGAAGCCTAACCATTTCCTCTTCCTTTTTTGCAAAAGCACATTGGAGGCAAAGCACTCTCCTACCATGACTCAAAACTGTTACATTGGCACCAGAATGTGAAGCAAGTCCTCTGTTTGCTCCAATGCATTTGAAGGATGGACAGTAGTTGTCCCAACGAGTGTTGCACCAAGGACATTAAAAAAACTTAAAATCAGTTAGCAAAAAATCCAAAATCATATCTCAGCATGATTGTGGATTTTAAACTCAAAATATAAACGTATCTCCCAGGATGAGGATGATGGATCTACTGTATAGAGCAGCAACACAGGTGGCTGTTTATATCAGATGAAACATTTCAGTCGTTAAGGCATTAGTGGGCAGGCATTGAGGACTAAGCCATCTGTCTCTGGAATCAAGAAATGCCACAAAGCAGCAATTACCTCACTTCCTCCTTCCATTCCAGCAACCATTAGAAAGATCTGCAATATCATCATTATATGCCGTGTCATATGATGTAGACAATCATGGTCTACATTTCTCTACAGAAGTAGTTTGCCTTCTGTTCAGTGTCTTTACGAGAAGGCTGACCCCATCCATTATCAATACTCTCCAGAGATTGTCTGCCTGGTGTCAGCCGTCGCATAACCAGGGCTTGTGATGAGTACCAGCTGCTCATATGACCATCCAACACTTGCTCCCATGGCTTCCTGTGACCACGATTGGGGATCAAAGCAGGTGCTACACCTGGACCAAGAGTGATCTGCAGGCTACCGGGGGGAAGGAGCTCCTTATATCTCTTTTGGTAGGGACGTATCTCCACCCCACCACCCATTTAGAAAGATAACAATGTCAGGAAGGAGGAAGCAAACAACACCATAAGAATGAGAGCAGAATTCAGCCATTTGGCCAATCAAGCCTGCTCCATTATTTTGTCACGGTTGATTTATCATCCTTCTCAACCCCATTCTGCAGCCTCCTTCCCCTAACTTTGGACACCCTTAACAATGAAAAACCTATCAATTTCCATTTTAAATGTACCCAATGAATCAGCGTTGACAGCTGCCTGTGCAAAGAATTCCACAGATTCACCACCGTCTTTAAATAAATTCCTCATCATCTCTGTTCTAAAGAGATAGTCTTCTGTTCTGAGCTGTGCCATCTGATCCTAGAATTTCCTACTATAAGAAGCATCCTCTCCATGATCTCTCTATCTAAGCCTTTCAATATTTGGTAGGTTTCAATGAAATCCTGCCTCATTCTTCTAAACTTCAGCAAATACAGGCACAATGTACTGTTTAAATATGAGAAATTATCCATATACTGAGCACTACAGATCCAATATAAAGGCAAATTTTCTGATGTGTAAACTGGGTTCAGTTTTTCAAGGGAAATGAGACTTGAGAATTAGATATGTGGAAAATACTTCGTACACAGTTGCAAACAATACACAGTATAGAAGAACTTACTGCTCAGTTCATGAGATTGAAAAGATTCCAAAGCAAAGTCAGAACTGTCTCTAACCTTTTACTCCGTGAATTCAGACTTTTATCACATAGGCAGGAATGAGTGGGAATGGAGTTTGAGTCCAACAGTGTAGAAGTGAGTGTATGAGTGGAAAGACCAGTTCCACAATGGGAAAGCAGAGACTATCCCAAAAGACAAAAGACTTGTCTGAGGTCAATGTGGTCAGCCCAGTGGTGGAAATGAATAGTCCCACAGCAGGAATGTAGAAAAGTATCAAAGAGGGAGTCAAGAGAATTCCCTAACAGGAGCATTGATGAGGGAGTAATGTGCTTCGTAGTATATAGTGGAAGTTAGGGAGAAAGATGTTCTGAATACAGATGTGCAGCCCTTCTCTTATCCTCACCAGTGCATCACCTCACTCTGATTCCCTTTTTCATCCCCTTTCTTCCATGGTCCATTATCCTCTTCTATAAGATTCCTTCTTTTTTCCACCCTTTACCTCATCCACCGATCCCTTCCCAGCTTCTTTCTTCATGCCCCGCATAAACCTTCTCCCCTCATGTGGTCTCACCTACCTCCTCGCAAACCTTCCCCTCCCCACATCTTCTTATTCTGGCTTCTGCCCTCTTCTTTTCCAAAGTGTTCAGCACAAAACTTGGACTGTATATTCCACTTCATATATATACTGCCTGACTTGATGAGTTCCTCTAGGCTGAGGTGTGATTTGGTCAAGTTAGTTTATGATGGCATGGCAACATGGTGTTCAATCCCCACCACTGTCTGTAAGGAGTTTGTACTTTCTCCCTGTGACTACATGGTTTTCCTCCAGGTGTTCTGGGTTCCCCCATGTCCCAAAGACATGTGGATTAATTGGTCATATGTGTGTAACTGTGTGGCACAGGTTCATTGGGATGGGATGGCCTGTTAACTTGTTGCATCTAAATAAATAAATTCCATCCTTTATCACCATCAACGCTGGAGCTCAGTTGTTGAGATTTCTCACTATTACCACCTCTTCAAACACAAGGATTTCAGTGAGGATTGTCAGACCATAAATCAGAAAGTAAATTTAATTTAAAAAAAACAGTAAATTTTAGAAGTACTCAGTACGTCAGACAGCAACTGTGGAGAGAGAATGGAAATGGAAGCCAAATGGATGTTCAGGCCACCCACAAAACTCAGTGAGGGAGGTCTGCAAACTGCTTCCCTGGTGCAGATGGGAGGACTTAGTAGAACTGAATGCAATAAACTAAATTGTAGTTGTGCTGATGAACCTCCGATTGCCAATTCATATCAGGGTAAGGACTTGGGGTCTGTAGGCACCTGGCCACTCGGAAAAGGATAGGAAGTGATTTGAGATTTAAATTGCTGAAACAGGTATTTGTGGAGTTTAAGCACTTGATTTAAAAAGTGACTGGGGCCTGTTGTAAATTTCTGCTGAGATTAAGATCATCTGGGTTAATAGGCACTTGGCAAGGCTAATAAATTAAGTTTGGTTTAAGCGGAGCAGCCATTATTGGCGTAGGAGAGTTAGAGTGGGGAACAGAGACTTTTGCTGCAGAGGTCTTGGCAAAGAGAAGAGTGGTGAGGTTGATGCTTCTGTCTGGTTTCCCTTTCTTCAGTAGGTACATTTAATGTCAGAGAAATGTATACGATATACATCCTGAAATTCTTTTCCTTTGCAAACATCCATGAAAATAGAGGAGTGCCCCAAAGAATGAATGACAGTTAAGTATTAGAACCCCAAAGCCCCCCTCGCTCTCCCCTCCTACACATAAGCAGCAGCTAACCAAAGCCAATCTGGCTTTATTGCTCAGATGGGAAGGGGAGAGCAGAAGAGAGAAGTGGTGATAGGGGAACAGACAGGAGATATTGTGGAAGTGAAGGAGATACCCAGTAGGTATGTCGCCTCCCCATAGCCAGGGACAGGGATTTCTCGGATTGGGTCCCCAGCATTCTAAAGGGAGAAGGTGAACAGCTGGAAGTCATGGTCTCAACAGGATACCTAGGCAGGAAAAGGATGTGTTCCCTAAGAGAGAATATAGAGAGCTTGGTAGGAAACTGCAAAGCAGGACTTCAAGAGTGGTATCCTCTGGATTACTGCCTGTGCCACATGCCAGTCAGGGTAAGAATAGAATAATTTGCAGATAACATGTGGTTGAGCAATCGGTGTAGGGAGCAGGGTTTCAGATCTGTGGATTATTGGGATCTATTGTGCGGAAAATATGACCTGTACAAAAGGAAGGGTTGCACAAGAACTCAAGGGGGACAATATCTCAGCAGGCAGGATTGGGAGGGTCAAAATTAGTTTGGTAGGGGGATGGGAACTGGAGTGATAGATCAGAGGATGGGGCAGTTGTGGTAAAGGTAGTTGCACGGTGTAGAGAGGCTGAGGATGGATAGCCAGTGGAAAAGCCAAAGCTGCGGTCAGTGGAATGGGTTGAAATGTGTCTATTTTAATGCAATATTTTGATTGTTTGTCATATCTGATAATGACAGGAAACCTGCGGGGAAGAGTTCTTAAAGTGGAAAATCAATTGCACTTGGGCAGTTCTACTCACTCGACCTCAGAAGTCCAGATCTAGTGGTATGTGTGGTCTTCACAACTGGGTCTTCCTTGGTTCCTGTGGGTGACCATGATTACTTCTTTGCCTCGTCATGCCCTTCGCTCTCCATGGAGTATTACGGAAATCACCTTCCTGCCTGTTGGATCTCACTGTAGATCTCATCTACCCAGTCCTCTGGAGCTGACTTGGCATGCTAGGACAGGCATGCCCCAGTCTCACTGGGGTATGAGACCCACTGGCTACCTTCACCTGGTTTGGCCTGCCTGTTGAAGTGGTGCACCAGGGTGTGGTCGTTGCCACTTGCAAACAGTTACTTATAGCTACAGGTGACAGCTTAGTGTCCTGTGGGGACCAATGGTGAGTGAGCTGCCCCAGATTCACCAGAGATGCTATCCCTCTCTGGACACCCCATACACCACAATGTGAAAAGTATCAGGAATAATGGCGATGGATTTAGAGCATGGGACAGTTTATGGCGTTGCAGCCATTATGGAAACCTGATTGTCACGAGGACCAGAATGGATGGTGGATGCTCTAGGGTTTAGATGTTTCAAAAGGAACAGGGAGGGAAGTAACTGAGGTGGGAGAGTCAGGGATAATATCACTGCTGCAGAATGGGATGATGTTGTGGAGGGATTGTCCACTGAGTCAGTGTGGGTGGAAGTCAGAAACAGGAAAGGAACAATCACTTTATTGGGAGTATTCGATAGATACATTTATAGCAATACCTCTTCCCCCCCCCCAACAAAAATACCAGACTTAGATTGGGAGGCAGATTTTAGAAAGATGCAAAAATAACAGGGTTGTTGTCATGGTTGAATTCAACTTCGGTAATGTGATTGGGACCTCCTTATTGCAAAAGGTTTAGATGGGACAGAATGTGTTAGGTGTCCAGGAAGGACTCCCAGCATATTATGTAGATAGATCAAGTAAAGAGGCCATAGTGTATCCAGTAGAAAGCACTGAACATGGTCAGGTGACAGATTTCTCAGTAGGTGAGCATTTTGGAGACAGTGACACCACAACTCCCTGAACTTTACCACAGCCTTGGATTGTCATAGGAACAGAAGGTATGGGAACAACACACCTGATGAAGAGTATGAAATTCTCTTTTCCATAGATGCTGCCTGGCCAGCTGAGTTCCTCCAGCATTTTGTTTGTGTTGCTTGGATTTTCAGCATCTGCAGATTTTCTCTTGTTTGTGAGAGGATATGGGAAAGTATTTTAATAAAAGTGTGAATTATGTACTACAAGGCAGAGACTTGAGATACCGATACTGTATTTAATGCTGGCTTTTGTTTGATCACTGATTCTTTCAGAATAAAGTTTTGAATGAAAAGGCAGTTTCAATTTTTATTTTTGATATGACTTTCATGAGTTTGGCTCAGTGATAAAAGGAAGATTTAATTTTCTGACAACAGTCAGTTCATCACAAAAACTGCTACTAAAATTCAAAATAATCTGAAAAGCCAGGATGGAAACATATCTTGTAAGTTCCTAACTACCTTAACTCTGTGCCATTTGATGAGTGTTATTCAGGAATCCCACAGATTGTACAAGACACCTGTAGGCCTGTGGTGAGAGGAACCAAATATTGATTGAGCTTTCAGAGTTATCGTGCACCCAAATTATGAACATCATCTGCACCACATTTTATAAATCTTGCCATGCATTTAATGCGTCAGTCTGGTCGGATGGCATTGGGTAAGACAGCATGCAAACATGTTTGATTTCAAGGCAGCGAGGTCAGGCTGGAAATAATGAATCATCTGTTCCACCATTCGAAGCAAAGTCAATGTAAAACTAAATTAATTTTGCAGTGACTCATCGTGGTGCTTCCTGCCCAAACAGTTTGACACAGAGGAAATCCTCTTTCAAGGCATACCTTTAAATGAGATTAACTGGATAAGATTTCCTGTGGCACATGTGACAAATGCAATTGTATTTTTTTGTAGCCTGAAAGCTATTTGTAGAATGGAGTGGGAGGTTTCTTAATGTGTGTCAGACACATTTTGGCAGTTGATAGCAGCTAACCATTGCTGCGGATCATTTGTCAATTAGAATCTAACTGAAGGCAAAGCAGCAGGTGTCGGGGGCATCCTGTGAAAGTGTGGGTGTGGAGACTTGTGCTGAATGTAAGAACTTAAAGTTTTAAAAATAAAAGCGTATGAATAATGTCTGCATGTATTACATATAAGCAAACAGAATGCACATCAATAAACTAAGAGAAGACCAGAATTCATAGCTGGCCCCATGTGTTAACATTTGTTGTATTAAAGTATCTTCACTGGTATTTGTAATGAGCCTTTTGTGACATCTTTTAGATGATGGTGAGAAAAACATAAAGCACAATTGCAAAAATTTTATTGAATATACTGTAGCTAATTAGCAACAATATGTAACTACTGAAAAGTTTTACAAAAAATGTGGAGACACAGCTAATCTGCCAAAATTATCAAATCAGAGAAATGAGGGAATACAGAAGAAATTACTGAAAATACTCATCTGGCCAGGCAACATCTGCAGGGAGAGAGAAATCTAAACTTTTGTTTTTCATTCCACAGATGAAGCCAAACCTAACCTAAAAGTATGCATGCAGAATCCAGTATTTCCAAAGTTTTATTTTTCACTTGGTCAAGGAAATGAAGGAAGTATTTCCTCATAAGAGTCATGGAGTAATATAACAGGAAAACAGGCTCTTCAGCCCCACTGTCCATGCAAGCCACAGTATCTTCCCTGCTAGTCCCCATTGCCCATTTTCAATCCATAACCCTCCAAACACCACCCCACCATGTACCTATCTAAATAACTTCTAAATGTTCAATTGTACACACCTCGACCACTTCCTCTGGCAGCTCATTCCAGATACTCACTATCATTAGACTATAAGATATAGGAACAGAATTAGGCCATTTAGCCCATCACATCTGCTCCACCATTTCAGCATAGCTGATCCATTTTTCCTTGCAGCCCCAATCTCCCTGTACCCACATGCCCTGCCCAGTCAAGAATCTATTAACTTCTGCCTTAAATATACATATACAGCTGCCTGTGGCACAGAATTCCACAGATTCACCACTCTCTGGCTAAAGAAATTCATCCTCACCTCCACTCTAAATGGACCCCCCTCTGTTCTGAGGCTGTGTCCTCTGGTCTTAAACTCTCCCATTATAAGAAGCATCCTCTCCACATCCACTCAATCAAGGCCTTTCAGCATTTGATGGGTTTCAATGAGGTCACCCCTCATGCTTCTGAATGCTAATGAAAACAGGCCCAGAACCCCCAAAAGCTCTTCATCTGACAAGCCATTCAATCCTGAAAACATTTTTGTCAATGTCCTTTGAACCCGCTCCAATTTTAGCACATTTTTTTGAAGATAAAGGACCCAAATCTGCTCACAATACTCCAGTTTTTTTTTGTATTTTTGTCCAGTTGGAAAATAGTCAACCTTTTAATTTCTTCTACCAAAGTGCATGACCATACACTTTCCAACACCATATTCCAGCTGCCAATTCTTTGCCCATTCTCTTTATCTGTCCAAGATCTTCTGTAACCCCTCTACTTCCTCAAAACTATCTACCCCTCCACCTATCTTCATATCATCTGTAAAATTTGCAACGAAGCTGAACCATTCCAGAATCTAGTGATTATTGAAAGATCATTACTAATGCTCCACAATCTCTCAGCCACCTCTTTCAGAACTCTGGGACGTACACCATTTGGCCAAAGCACGTCATCTGGTTTGTTGCAAAGTTTGAATTCCATCATCCAAATCCTTGACATATAACACAGAAAAAAAAGTCAGTCCCAACCCTGACCCCTGTGGATCACCACTAGTCACCAGCAGCCTACCAGAAAAGAATCCATTTATTCCCACTCTTTGCCTCCTGTCAATCAGCCACTGCTTTATCCATGCTAGAATCTTTCCAATAATACCATGGGCTTGTAGCTTGTTAAGCAGCCACATGTCACCTTGTCACCTTGTCAAAGGCTTTCCTAAAATTCAAGCACAAAACATCAAGCAATTCTCCTTTGCCTATCCAGCTTGTTATTTCTTCAAAGAATTCCAACAGATTAGTCAGACATGATTTTCCCTTGAGGAAACCATTCTCACTACAGTCTATTTTATCATTGCCTCCAAGTACCGTGAGTTCTCACTCTTCATAATCAACTTCAACATCTTCCCAACCATTATGGTCAGACTAATTGGCCTATACAGTAGTAACCTTTCTTCTGCCTCTCTCCCTTCTTAAAAAGTGGAGTGAAATTTGCAATCTTCTATTCTTCCTGAACCATTTCAGAATCTAGTGATTCTTGAAAGATCATTACTAATGCCTCCACAATCTCTTCAGCCACCTCTTTCAGAACTCTGGGGTGTACAGCATCTGGTCCAGGTGACTTAGCTGTCTTTACTCCTTCCAGTTTCCCAAGAATCTTCTTCTAGTTATGGTAACCTCACACACTTTATGCCCCCTCACACCTGGGACTTCCACCATACTACTAGTGTTTTCCACAGTGAACACTGATATAAAATACTTACACAGTTCATCTGCTCTTTTGTTTTCCCCCTTTAATACCTCTCCCGTATAGTTTCCCAGTGGTCCGATATTTACACTCACCTCTCTTTTACACTTTATGCATCTGAAGAAACTTTTAGTATCCTTTCTAATATTACTGGGTAGCTTACTTTCATATTCTAGTTTTACCTGCTTAATGACTTTTAAGTTGTTTTCTGTTGTTTTTAAAAGCTTCACAATCCTCTGACTTCCAACTAATCTTTGCTCTATTATATACCCTCTCTTTGGCTTTTATGTTGGTTTTGACTTCTGGTGATAGCCATGGTTGTGTCATGTTTCCTTTAGCATATTTCTTCCCCTTTGAGGTGTTAATATTGTGCGCCCTTCAAATTGCTCCCAGAAATTGCAGTCAATGTTGCTCTGCTGTCATCCCTGCCAGTGTTCTTTTCCAATCAATTTTGGTCAACTCCTCTCTCATGCCTCTGTAATTCCTTTTACTCCACTGTAATACTAAAATCTTTAGCTTGTCCTTCTTAAATTACAGGATGAATTGGTCGTATTATGAACAATCTCCCCTGAGGGTTCTTTAACTTAAGCTTGCTAATCAATACTGGTTCATTGCACAACATCTAGTCCAGAATAGTGCAGGTCAGTGGGACTAGGCAGAAAAATATTTCGGCACAGCCAAGAAGGGCCAAAGGGCCTGTTTCTGTTCTATGATTCTATGGTTCTAATAACTGATTCTCTAGTGAGCACATCCATGAGCTACTCCAAAAAGCTATCTTGTAGGCACTTTAGAAATTCCCCATCCTACAATCCAGCACCATCCTGATTTTCCTAATCTATCTGCATATTGAAGTCCCCTACGACTATTGTAATATTGTTTTTTTTGCCATGCATCTTCTATCTAGGCCACATATTTACTGCTCTTTTGGGGTCTGTATACAACTCCTATTAGTGTCTTGTTACCCTTGCAGTCCTTTAGCTCTATCCACAATGATTCAACACCTTCTGAAGCCATGTCACCTCTTTCTAATGATTTGATTTCATTTTTTACCACCAGAGCAATGTCACTCCCTCTGCCTTCTTGCCTGTCCTTTCAATACAATGTGTATCTTTGGACATTAAGTTCCCAGCTATAATCTTTCAGCCATGATGCAGTAATGCCTACAACATCATACAAGCCAGTCTGAAACTGCTGCAAGTTCACCTAACTCATTCCATATGCTGCAAACATTCAGATACAAAATGTTCAGTCCTATGCTCACCCTTTTTGATTTTGTCACACCATGCTCAACCTTTTCATTCTGAACTTTGAGATCTTACCAACATTTGCCTCTACAATCTCTCCACTAACTGTTCTGCACCTCTGGTTTCCATCCCCCACAACTCTATTTTAAACCCCACCGTACAAGCATTAACAAACCTTCCTGCTAGAATATTCATCCCCCTCTTGTTGAGTACAAACCGTCCCTTCTGTACAGTTCCCACCTTCCCTGGAAGAGAGCCCCATGAGCCAAATAATTTTATGCCCTCCCTCCTACACCAACTCATAAGCCACAAATTAAACTGTATAATCTTCCTAGCTCTGGCCTCACTAGCACATGGTGTGTGTGACAATCCTGAAATCACAACCCTGGAGGTCCTGCCCTTTTACTTATCACCAAACTCCCTATTCAGAAACTCAGCACTCGTCCTACCCATGTCATTGGTACCTACATTGATCACAACGTCTGGCTGTTCAACCTCCCACTAAAGAATGCTGAGGACTCAATCCAAAATATCCGGACCCTGGCACCTGGGAGGCAACATACCATCCAGGAATCTTGTTCTTGCTCACAGAACATCCTGTCCATTCCCCTAACTAACTAATCCCCTATCACCACAGTGTGCCTCTTTTTCCCCTTCTCTTCTGAGTCACATAGGCAGAATCAGTGCCAGAGACCCGACCACTCTGTTAGGTCATCCCTCCGACAGTATCCAAAGTGATATACCTGTTGTCGATGGGGGTGGCCACAGGGGTATCCTGCACTGGCTCCTTCACCCTTTTCCCCTTCCTGACTGCAACCTGGTTTCCTGTGTCCTGTACCTTGAGTTTAACTACCTCTCTGTATGTCCTGTCTATCACCCCCTCAGCCTCCTGTTCCATTCCAGATCCAAATCTTTAACATGGTTTGTTAGAAGTTGTAACTGGATGCACTTCTCACAGATGTAGTGGTCAGGGACATTGCAGGTTTCCCTGCCTTCCCACATCCTGCAAGAGGAGCATTGTACTATCCTGCCCGGCATCTCTCCTGTGTAAAGTATCTACCCTGTGAAAAGAAGTTATCTCACAGGTCTTTTGAATCTCTCCCCTCTTATCTTGCACCTATGCCCTCTAATTTTGGTCTGCCATCTTGGGGAAACGTGACCATCCAACTTCTGCATACGCCTCATAATTTTATAAACTTCTATGAGGGCACTTCTCATTCTCCAATGCTTTAAGGAATAAAGATCCAGCATGGTCAACCTCTCACTATAATTCTGGTCATCTAGTCCAAGCACCATTCTCGTAAATCCCTTCTACACCCTTTTCAGCTAAACAATTCTCTCCTATATCAGGGTGACTCACCTCCACCTACCTGCCTTTTCCCCATAACCCTTAATTCCTCTACTATGCAAAAATCTATCCAACCTTGTCTTAAATATATTTACTGAGGTAGCCTCCACTGCTTCATTGGGAGAGAATTCCACAGATTTACCATTCTCCGGGAAAAGCAGTTCCTCCTCATCTCTGTCCTAAATCTACTCCCCCAAATCTGGAGGCTATGTCCCCTGCAACATACTATCCCTACTCGTAAACTCAATGACCTGACTGATGAAGACCAGTATACTAAACAGCTTCTTTATCACCCTGTCTACTTGCACAGTCCCTTTCAGCAAACTGTGCACTTCTAATGCTTGGTTCCTCTGTTCCACAATAAGCATCAGTAACCTGCCATTCATTGTATAAGTCCCAACCTGGTTTGAATGTCCAAAATGCATCACCCACATTTACCCAAATTGAAATCTATTTGCCATTCCTCAGTTCATTTCCCTAACCGATCAAGATGCCTTCACAGTTCATTGTAATCTGCATCACTATCAACAATACACCCTAATTTAGTATCACCAGGAAATTTGCTAATTGTGCCATGTACATCCATATCCAAATCATTTACATACATATATGCACAATATACCTGTTGCTTCAGCAGTCTGAGGAACCTATTTGCTTCAAGCAGGCTTCAGTCCTGAAGAATATGGTAACTTGCCTCAATACTATAGTCCAGTAGTACTTACAGTATGTCCTCTGTGATTCAGTACTTTGAGAGGTTAGTGATGAAACACATCAACTACTGTCTGAGGAGTGACTTAGATACACTCCAATTTGCCCACTTTTACAACAAGTATACAGCAGAACAACAGATGCAATTTCATTGGATCTTCACTCAGTCCTGGAATATCTAGCCAATCAAGATGCATCAGGATGCACTTCGTTGTCTATAGTTCTGCATTCAACACTATCGTCTCCTAAAAACTTAACAACTATCTCCAAGACCTAAACCTCAATATCTCCTTCTTAAACTGGATTCTTGATTTTTATTTTCCACCTTAAGCACCAGGATATATATTTACCCCCTTCTCTATTCACTTTTCACTGTGAGACTAGGTTTAGCTCCAATACCATATTTAAGTTTGCTGACAAAATCACTGTTGTCAGCTGAATCAAAGATAGTGATGAATCAGCATTTAGGAGGAAGACTGAAAATCTGGCTGAATGGTGCCACAACAAGAACCTCTCACTCAACATCAGTAAAACCAAAGAGCTGAATACTGACTACAGGAGGAGGAATCCAGAAGTCCATGAGCCTATCCTCATCAGGGCATCAGAGGTACAGTGTCAAAAATCTTTAATTCCTCAATATTATCATTTCAGAGGATCTGTCCTCAGTCCAACACATAAGTGCCATTACAAAGAAGGCACAGCGGTGCCTCTACTTTCTTAGCAGTATGCAAAGATTTGGCTTATCATCTAAAACAACACACACAAAATGCTGGAGGAACTCAGCAGGCCGGGCAGCATCTATGGAATAAAGTACAGTCAGCGTTTCAGGCCGAGACCTTTCGGCAGCTCCTGCTTTTTCCATAGATATTGCCTGGCCTGCTGAGTTCCTCCAGCATTTTGTGTGTCTTACTCAGATTTCCAAGATCTACAGATTTTCTCCTGCTTGTGATGTCATCTGAAATGTTGACAGACTTCTATAGATGCGTAGAGGAGAGTATACTGGAGAGAAACACAAATGCCCTTGAATATAAAGGCTGACAAGAAGGAATAGATACAGTCCAGTCCATCACAGGTATAATCTTCCTCTCCAATGAGCACATCGACAAGGAGCACTGTCACAGGAAAGCAGCATCCACCATCTAGGAGCCCCCCCCCCCCCCCCACAACCCCACCATCCAGGATCAGGCCATGCCATCTTCTCAATGCTGCCCTCAGAGGAGGTACAGAAGACTGAGAGCCTTAGTTCCCACACCACCAGGATCAGGAGCAGTTATTGCCCCTCAAGCATCAGGATCCTGAACCAGAGAGGCTAATTTCACTCAACCCAACACAGAACTGATTCCGCAACCTCTGGACTCACTTTCAACGACTCATGTTCTCAAAATTATTTTTTATTTGTTATTATTTAGTTTTTTTTTCCCTTTTGTATTTGCATAATTTGTTGTCTTTTGCAAATTGGTTGTTTGTCCATCTTTGCTTCAGTGCATTTCTTCATTGATTCTATCGAGTTTCTTAGCATTTACTGTGAATGCCCGCAATAAGCTGTATCCCACTGTAGTTAATGATGACATTTATATACTTTGACAACTAATATACTTTGATCGTACTAATAAAGTCTTACTATTTCAACTACTGCTACACAAGACATCTGCACAACTGCTATTTTTTGATTCTGACTTCATTTTCCCTTTCTCATTCTCCTTAAGCAACTGTTGCAGTGGTGAAAGTCTGGTAAAAATCTTGCATCAGACTGAACCACAACCTAAATTACTTTAGTAGCTTGTCAATGGCTTTGAGTTTGTCCCTGGTAGGTTGTAAACCATTACTACCCACATTTAAATTTCTAGCTGGACAGATCATTTAATTGGTTCTTGATTCACATTTTGATAATATAGTTTTTTTGAAACCTCTTCAAAAATGTGAAGGCATTTTTCCACAGTTGTCATGACAATGGTAAGGTCATCCTTGTTAAAGGCAGTAGCCTGTGTCTTGTGGGATGTCAACCACTGAGACCGGAGAACTTCAAATAGTAATTTTAGTCCTTGCAACAATTTATATCAGAGCACAGACCTTTTAGTGTATGTGCTGAAATAATTTCGATCTTTTCCTTCTATATTTAAACAAGTACACGTCACAATTTCTGCATATATATTTGGTAAAGGGTACTGTTTGTCTTTGATCATTAGGTGGTTAGTCAATTTATAGTCACCACATCATCTAATCACTTTGTCACTTTTGACTATGATATTGGGGTTGCTTTCTTCTCCCTACTAAGATATGGTCCCCTTGGCTTCAAGTGCAACCTGTTAAGGTCATCCCTAATGCAGAAGAGATCCCTATAATACAAGAATCTGAATCCCTACTCCCTCCACCAGTTCTTCAGCCATCCATTCCTCTGGACTATCCTTCTACTCCTGGACTCACTAGCATGTTGCACCAAGAGTAATCCAGAGATCACTACCCTCAATACCCTGCATCTTAATGTCTTACCCAGCTCCCTATACTTATTCTGCAGGACTTCAGCCCTATGTTGTTCACACCAGCATGCTAAATGACCACATCAACAATTTTTTGCAGACCCTCAAACATCCTTCACCCTGGTGCCCGAGAGGCAAAACACCAGCCTACATTTTTCCTGAATCTCCTCTCTGTCTCCTTCACTATCAAATCTCCTATCACTATTGCCCTGTCTGACTTGATTACTGCTGCTAGCCCCTGAAAGAATATCCCCCTCAACAATATGCAAAGAGATATACCTGCTTTTCAGAGAATGGCCACATGGAAACCCTGCATTGATTGCCACTGCCCTTAGTTCTCCTGGTGGTCACCCACATGTCTAAAGCCTGTACTTTGTGAGTGACTACCTCACTAAAATACTTGACTCTGAAGACTTTAAAATGATCCTGAGTACATCCAACTCCATTTCCTTCATATGGTCTTTCAGGAGTTGCAGCTGGGGGCACTTCCCACAGGCTTAGTCATCAAGAAGGCAGCTCCTGATGTCTTGCATGAGAAGCAATCCACTGCCCTGACTACCATCCTGCCTACTCTGATGCAAGGACTAAGGATCAACAACAAAACAATAAAACCATTTTTTGAGGACTTGCTGTTGCTTCCTCCACACCTGAACCACTTACTCCATCTTTTCATGTCAAAGCCTCATCTATCCCATTCTATTTCTTCTTGAAAAGTTTAATGGCAGCTGGAAGACATCAGCAGGTGCATTATTGCCACCTACTGATTTGGAATGAGGAGCAAAGAGACAGGAAGTATACCCACTAAATCCCCCTACCAAAAAAAACTAAAAAAAACCAAGAAGCCTAATGCTTTTCAGAAAGTCAAATACACACTTATACTGTATACATTACAGTGACATCCTAATAAATCTGTCATGTCTGTACCAAAGATCTCAGTTTGGCAATTAAATGTTTCCTTTGCACCTCATAGGAACTGCATTTGAACAATATATGCTGCACCGTTTCTTGAGGCATGCACTCTCTCCAAATGCCTGTATCATGCATATTTATTCTAAACAAGAAATTATTCAACCTCATATGCCCTATACATAAACATGTAAGTATATCTTCTTCCCTTCTTTTATACCCATCTCCAAGTTGAGTTCCCACAATACCCTGGATTTTATATAAATGCTGTTCTTCCCTTTCCTTATCCCAACTTTGTTGCCACAGTGATCAAATAGAAGTTGTAATTATGGCTTTTATCTTCCCTTTATGCAAAGGCGTCACTACACTTATATCCTTAATTTTAAGTGATTGTTTGGCTATAATGTCTGGCACCTCATTTCCTTCAAGTCTAATATGTATAAAGACCTATAAGAAATGTATACACAAGCCCAGACCCTGTAGCCTCAACAGATGTTGTCCAATCTGAAAAAGAACATTTAGCCTCCACTCTGAACTACCTGTTTTAATAAATGTCAAAGTAGATATCTCAGAACAAATCAGAGCACAGAAATACATGAAAAGGCATACTTTTTGGACCCATTCCAAAGCTAAAATGATAGCAACCATCTCAGATATGAATACTGATACTTTGTCTGATAATCTTTTCTTAATAGTCACCTGAAATTTTGGAACATAAACAGAAACACCTGATTGATCTGACACAGGACCTTTTGGACCATCTGTGTAGAAGCCATAATATCTGCCTTGTATATATTGCTGAACTTCCTGTGCCTCTGATATACAATTAATCTTCATCTTTACTCTTACACTGGCCCACTCTCAAAAATCATACTCCATGTGACTTTAACCATTTTTTATTGGCTGCTATCAATTAAGTAATTAGCCAGTTAACTATTAGTTAACAATTTGTAAAGAGGTCTCTTTTCAGCAGTTCTTAAGTGAAATTAAACAGAAAGTCCTGAGATCTACCTCTTTTAAACCACCGCCAAGTCCTGCTCCTTCTAAAACAGTGGTGAGTTCTTCTGGGACATGAACATGGAGTTTTCATGTGTTGATCTGTACTACTGCCACAAAAAATAACTTTGAAGAAATATATCAGAGATATTAAACCTGATTCTGATAAATCAATACTGTATTTTGAGGCCTAATGTTGCTCTTGATTCATTGAACAATTCTTCTTGGAGTTGATGAAGGAAATAGAATGATGACAGTTAGGTTCTTAGTTTCATAGGATATTCAATGTGTAAATGCAATGGCTGGCTGAAATAGAAAATAATGATAATAGAATGATGGAATGGTTATTACTAGAAAAATAAAGGCATGTTAATGATACACTGTTAATGATTTTAAAACAAAAGCTGTCATAAGTTATAGCAATGCCATCATGTCCATCTGCAATTGCTCTTTAACTGGGTAGTTTGCTGGACTATTTTAGAGGTCTAGATTTAACATGTGATGGGAGATCTCCTCTGTGAAAGACATTTAGTAACAGATTTATTCTAAATTTATATACAAATAAGAGAATATTATCAGAGAGATGATTAAGGAGATGCAAGTCTCCACTGGTTCCTGCCCTACTATTTGTTTTCATATAGCTATTTACCTCCCCTTTAATTTTAAGTTGTTGGCTTTGAACATTAATTGCCAGAATGCTTAAGGTGGAAGTTATGTTTGGTAATTAAGAGTGTAGGTACTTTGTGACTGCCAATTAACCTCATTAGCCCAGAAAAAGAATAATGTAACTACTGATTCTTGCAAGCAGTAAATTATTGATAGAAAGAAGAATTAAGGGCAGAAGGCTATGCAGCCCATCGAGTGTGTTTGAACATTCAACAATATCATGGTTAATGTTACACTAACTCTAGATACCCACCTTATACATTCACCCCTTGATTCTCTTGATAAACAAAACTATATCCATCTCATCCTTCAAAGAATTAATTGGGAATAGAGAATACTAAAAGTTACACCTCTCTGATTGAAGTCACTTTGCCTTACCTGAGCTCCCAGGTAAACAGCCTCTCAGCAACATGCATTTATGCCCCTCTAACATTCTAACAGATTTCAGTATTACCAATCAAAGATTTAATCTACTTAATTTCTCCTCACTGAACAGCTTTTTTCCCATTCCACAAAGTAGTCCTGTATTGGTAGCTATAATTAGGGATAATAACTTCAACAGTTAAAGTATAGTCTCACCAAAACCAAGACTATTTTGCTATTTCATTTCAACCACCTTGTAAAAGTAAGTTTGTGTCTCCAAGTCCATTTTCCGAGAATTGTGCTTAAGAATGCACAAAATATTCAAATATCACTTAGCTTTTTTAAAAATTTTTTTTTCAGATTCGTTTCAGCAAAATAAATACATTTAGTATCCCCCTTCACTTCACCCTGTTATGCACATCTTCTTACCCAGTACTTAACCAACCTGAGCAATCTCTTAATGTTCCTTCATCTAAATCATCAATAAAGACTGTAAACAGCAGAAACCCAAGCAATAATCCATCTGGCATTCTAGTGTTTACTACCCGCCAACTTAAAATGCTTTTTGTCCATTATGCAATCTTGACACCCACAACCACTATCCCGATAATTCCTCTACTACTGATCTTGGGTAAATCTTGTATATCTAGTGTATCTGAAAATCTGAATATAAGGGGATTTCTTCTTTATGTTACTGTGTGTGTTAAGCAAAATGGCTTCTTTGTTTTGTTAAAAGTAGGAAATCTTTGTTATGATAAGTGCTTTCTCTCGCAGTTTGGGTTAAAATTTACTGATAACAAGAATTGTATTTGTTTGTTAACCAATTGGGATGGAGGTTATTTCTCCTTGTGGGTCTGTAAACTAGTGTTGGCAGGTACTTGGGGAGTTGGCGCGAGGGGGGGACAGAGAGAGAGGACACGATGCGACGGAATGGACCCCAAGCGGGGGTCTGAGGCCAAGGTTTTCGGTGAGGAGACGAAAACAGATGTGCTGGGCGTGCTTGGTTGATCACTTCGGGTGGTCCTGAGCTATGAGACGAGGAGGTCTGAGGGGATCAAATGGTGGTCAGAAGACTTCGTTAATTGAGCCCCAGCGGTTGTGCACGAAGTGGTTTGGACTTTGATAAGTTTTGGCACCTCTTCTTTTTTTTCCCCTTCATATATACTGTATTGTTATTAATCACTTAGTTCTAGTAATATCTATAAAGTGTAATCATTTAATCGCATATGGTGTACTGTTTATTTGGTCTGTTATTTGGCAAGGTGGGGACATCACACAGCATCCACACAAGCTGGTTACCCAGTTTGGCGGGGTCGAAGGCTGCTCCCCCTAGACAGAAGCTAGCTGAGTGAGCCTAAGGCGTGGCAGGGGGGCTACATAAATACCCACTGTCCACTATTCTTCTTTGTCAGCTCTTTCAGTAAAATCCTCAAGCTCTCATGAATCTTTCATTCTTGGTTTTCATTTCCAAAACTCAACTAAGCTTGCCCAGGCACTTTCTGAGTTTCCAAGCATCATCTTACCCTTGATAGATAGATAGACACTTTATTGATCCCAAAGGAAATTACAATGTCACAATAGCATTACATGTGCACAGATGTACAAACATTAGAAGAGAAATAATAAAGAATAAAAAAAAGTTACCTCAGACCGTCTAACAGGTGGGGGTCATCACTTTCTTGGCTATAGGTTGATTCATTATAGAGCCTAATGGCTGAGGGTAAGAATGATCTCATACAGCACTCTTTGGAGCAGCAAAATTGTCCTGGTCTATTACTAAAAGTTCTCCTCTGTTCAGTCAAGGTGGCATTCAGAGGGTAAGAAACATTGTCCAGAATTGCCAGGATTTTCCATAGAGTCCTTTGTTCTACCACAACTTTCAGTGTGTGCAGTTTGACTCCTATAACAGAACCAGCCTTTCTACCAGTTTGTTGAGCCTGTTGGCATCACCCGTGTTGATGCCATTGCCCCAGCACACCACCACATAGAAGATTATACTAGTGGCAACCAACTGGTAGAACATATGGAGAGGTCTGCATACTCCAAAGGACCTCAGTCTCCTCAAGAAGCAGAGGTGACTCTGGCCCTTCTAGTACACAGCCTCTGTGATGGTGCTCCACTCAAGTCTGTCACCCGCTACACCCCCAGGTACTTGTAGGACCTCGCCATCAGTAGTAACAGGGAGCAATGTAGGCTTAGTCTTCCTAAAGTCCATCCCGGCCTGAAATTGATTAAGTTTCAGTAATTGACTGACAACAGATTTGTCCTACCAGCCTAGGTTTTTTTCCTTTAAACTTCCTATCTTGAACAGTGAGCTTCTTTTGTAACTTTCCAGTGAACAGAAAAAATTCTAGACTGCACTTGTGAAAAAGCTAAAGCATTCAAAACCAAATTCAAGTAGAAGTGTCGAGAGGATGTTTCATCCTGGCTTCCTCCTGAGATCTCAAAAGAAGCTACTTTTCAGGCAATTGGATTTACTCTATGTGATGTAAAGAAATGGCTGGAAGCAATAGATACAGAAATGACTATGGGATCAGATAATATCCCAAATGCACTATGGAAGATCTTTGCCTCTAGCTAAGCTGTTCCAGAACAGCTATAATTTCTGCATCTACTCAAACAAATAGAAAATTGTCCAGATATGTCCCATTCACAAAAAGTAGAACACCAGGGCAGGAATGGATTCTCAATATTCCTGGATTTCAGTGCTTTAAAAGGGATAGAGAGGGGGGGAAAGGGGAGGAGGGGTGGCATTACTGGTCAGGGATACTATTACAGCTGCAGAAAGGGTGGGTAATGTAGCAGGATCCTTTTTTGAGTCAGTATGGGTGGAAGTCAGGAACAGGAAGGGAGCAGTTACTCTCCTAGGGGTATTTTATAGGCTTCCTGGTAGCAGCAGAGATACCGAGGAGCAGATTGGGAGGCAGATTTTGGAAAGGTGCAAAAATAACAGGGTTGTTGTCATGGGTGACTTTAACTTCCCTAATATTGATTGGCACTTGATTAGTTCCAAGGGTTTAGATGGGGCAGAGTTTGTTAAGTGTGGCCAGGATGGATTCCTGTCACAGTATGTTGACAGGCCGACTAGGGGAAATGCCATACTAGATCTAGTATTAGGTAACGAACCGGGTCAGGTCACAGATCTGTCAGTGGGTGAGCATCTGGGGGACAGTGATCACCGCTCCCTGACCTTTAGCATTATCATGGAAAAGGATAGAATCAGAGAGGACAGGAAAATTTTTAATTGGGGAAGGGCAAATTATGAGGCTATAAGGCTAGAACTTGCGGGTGTGAATTGGGATGATGTTTTTGCAGGGAAATGTACTATGGACATGTGGTCGATGTTTAAGGATCTCTTGCAGGATGTTAGGGATAAATTTGTCCCGGTGAGGAAGATAAAGAATGGTAGGGTGAAGGAACCATGGGTGACAAGTGAAGTGGAAAATCTAGTCAGGTGGAAGAAGGCAGCATACATGAGGTTTAGGAAGCAAGGATCAGATGGGGCTATTGAGGAATATAGGGTAGCAAGAAAGGAGATTAAGAAGGGGCTGAGGAGAGCAAGAAGGGGGCATGAGAAGGGCTTGGTGAGTAGGGTAAAGGAAAACCCCAAGGCATTCTTCAATTATGTGAAGAGCAAAAGGATGACAGGAGTGAAGGTAGGACCGATTAGAGATAAAAGTGGGAAGATGTGCCTGGAAGCTGTGGAAGTGAGCGAGGTCCTCAATGAATACTTCTCTTCGATATTCACCACTGAGAGGGAACTTGATGATGGTGAGGACAAAATGAGTGAGGTTGATGTTCTGGAGCATGTTGATATTAAGGGAGAGGAGGTGTTGGAGTTGCTAAAATACATTAGGACGGATAAGTCCCTGGGGCCTGACGGAATATTCCCCAGGCTGCTCCACGAGGCAAGGGAAGAGATTGCTGAGCCTCTGGCTAGGATCTTTATGTCCTCGTTGTCCACGGGAATGGTACTGGAGGATTGGAGGGAGGCAAATGTTGTCCCCTTGTTCAAAAAAGGTAGTAGGGATAGTCCAAGTAATTATAGACCAGTGAGCCTTATTTCTGTGGTGGGAAAGCTGTTGGAAAAGATTCTTAGAGATAGGATCTATGGGCATTTCGAGAATCATGGTCTGATCAGGGACAGTCAGCATGGCTTTGTGAAGGGCAGATCATGCCTAACAAGCCTGATAGAGCTCTTTGAGGAGGTGACCAGGCATATAGATGAGGGTAGTGCAGCGGATGTGATCTACATGGATTTTAGTAAGGCATTTGACAAGGTTCCACATGGTAGGCTTATTCAGAAAGTCAGAAGGCATGGGATCCAGGGAAGTTTGGCCAGGTGGATTCAGAATTGGCTTGCCTGCAGAAGGCAGAGGGTTGTGGTGGAAGGAGTACATTCAGATTGGAGGGTTGTGACTAGTGGTGTCCCACAAGGATCTATTCTGGGACCTCTACTTTTTGTGATTTTTATTAATGACCTGGATGTGGGGGTAGAAGGGTTGGTTGGCAAGTTTGCAGATGACACAAAGGTTGGTGGTGTTGTAGATAGTGTAGAGGATTGTCGATGATTGCAGATAGACATTGATAGGATGCAGAAGTGGGCTGAGAAGTGGCAGATGGAGTTCAACCCAGAGAAGTGTGAGGTGGTACACTTTGGAAGGACAAACTCCAAGGCAGAGTACAAAGTAAATGGCAGGATACTTAGTAGTGTGGAGGAGCAGAGGGATCTGGGGGTACATGTCCACAGATCCCTGAAAGTTACCTCACAGGTAGATAGGGTAGTTAAGAAAGCTTATGGGGTGTTAGCTTTTATAAGTCGAGGGACAGAGTTTAAGAGACGCGATGTAATGATGCAGCTCTATAAAACTCTAGTTAGGCCACACTTGGAGCACTGTGTCCAGTTCTGGTCGCCTCACTATAGGAAGGATGTGGAAGCATTGGAAAGGGTACAGAGGAGATTTACCAGGATGCTGCCTGGTTTAGAGAGTATGGATTATGATCAGAGATTAAGGGAGCTAGGGCTTTACTCTTTGGAGAGAAGGAGGATGAGAGGAGACATGATAGAGGTGTACAAAATATTAAGAGGAATTGACAGAGTGGACAGCCAGCGCCTCTTCCCCAGGGCACCACTGCTCAGTACAAGAGGACATGGCTTTAAGGTAAGGGGAGGGAAGTTCAAGGGGGATATTAGAGGAAGGTTTTTCACTCAGAGAGTTGTTGGTGCGTGGAATGCACTGCCTGAGTCAGTGGTGGAGGTAGATACACTAGTGAAGTTTAAGAGACTACTAGACAGGTATATGGAGGAATTTAAGGTGGGGGGTTATATGGGAGGCAGGGATTGAGGGTCAGCACAACATTGTGGGCCGAAGGGCCTGTAATGTGCTGTACTGTTCTATGTTCTATGTTAATTCCAAACTGGCAACAACACATTCTTACCTCTCAATTGGTCTATGTGACTCAGAAATTGACAAAGCTATTAATCAAGACTTGGTCACTGATAACCTTCTTGCTGATGCCTAGAATGGATCTCAATAGGGGCACCTGGCTCCAGACTTCATCTGAGCCTTGGTCCAAATATGAACCAACAAGCTGAACTCTAAAGGTGAGATGAGGGTAGGTGCCTGTGAAGTTGAGACAGCTTTTGACCTAGTGTAGAATCAAGTAGTCCTGATAAAACTGGTGAGAATGGGCATCAAATGACAAAATTCTAATTGTTGTAGTCATACCTTTCATAAAGGACAGCAATGTGATAATGAGAGGTTGACCATTCCAGCCCAATACATCTCTGCAGCAGTTCTTCAGGGCAGTACCCCAAGTCTAAACACCTTCAACTGCTTCATCAGTGGTCTTTCTTCATAGGTGGGCATGTCCTTCATAAGAGTTTCCTCATAAGTGAGCAAGTGGAGGTGAAAGTGATTCAAAGGATGGGCTGTATGGGAGCATCGCAGAGCTGGAAAGAAAGTGCTCAAGATGCAGTCACAGATGGAGTTCATATCACTGTCGCTGTTGGAGTGAATGATCTGGAGAGGAGACAAAGCAGGAGAGTTTTGATGCCTGTCCACCTAACCCAAGTGTGAGCTTGGATCGCTCCAGGCACTAGGCCAGTTTGGCGGGATCATGAACAGCTTTGGGCTGTGCGGTCTGGGTGTGTTACTGTGCCAGAACCCAGACCCTAGAGTGAAGCACTACTCAGTGCTTGGACAATTTAAACAACGGCCCAGATAGACTGGAAAGCCTGAGTGCAGAAGTGAGGATTAGTCTGATTTCACTTGCTCTCCTGTGAGTTCATGGTTTGGGCCTACTACTCTGATTGCTTCGGGGGACGAATCTAAGGGTTCAGTCTGGTTCAGAATGCTGTCGTTTGCATCTATTATTTGCATGTTTTCTTTCCCTTCTCTGTGCAGTGATTAATTTTAATTGGGTCCTTTGAGTTTTGTGCCTTGTGGCTGCCAGTATGCAAACAGATCTCAAGATGTATAATTTATGCATTAACAGATAATAAATAAACTTTGTTTATTGATAATGGCACTGTGTTCAATTCCACTTGATACAACTCAAAAGATTTATCAGTCCATGTTTGTATATAACAAGGTGCAGATGACATGCATGTAACATTCACATCATAACAGAGCCTGAAAATGACATTTTCTAAAGAAACAGTCTATTTGACATCCCTTGTTTTTCAGAGATATTGCCTTCACTGAGTACCCCAGCATCAATATCATAGATGTTCACCAGTGACCACAAATTTAAATGGACCAGATACATAAGACCATAAGATATAGGAGCAGAATTAGGTCATTTGCTCCATCACATCTGCTCCACCATTTCATCATGGCTGATTCGATTTTCATTTCAGCCCCAATTTCTTGCCGTCTCCCTGTATCTCTTCATGACCTGACCAATCAAGAATCTATCAACCTGTGCCTTAAATACATATAAAGACTTGGCCTCCACAGCTACTTGTGGCAAAGAATTCCATAGATTCACCACACTCTAGATAAAGTATTTCCTCCTCATCTCTGTTCTAAAAGGATGTCTCTCTATTCAGAGTCTGTATCCTCTGGTCTTGGACTCTCCCATTTCTCAACATTGACTCTATCAAGGCCTTTCACCATTCAATAGATTTCAATGAGCTCACCCCTCTTTCTTCTGAATTTCAGTGAATACAAACCCAGAGCCATCAAAAGCTCTTCATATGACAAGCCATTCAGTGCTGAGATCATTTCCGTGAACCTCCTTTGAACCCTCTCCAGTTTCAGCACATCTTTTCTAAGACCTGCTCACAATACTCCATGTGATGCTTCACTAGAGCTTTAAAAAGTCACAACATTACATCCTTGCTTTTATATTCTAGTCCTCTTGAAATGAATGCTAACATTGCATTTGCCTTCATCACTACAGACTCACCATGCAAATTAACCTTTAGGGAATCCTGCAAGAGGACGCCAAAATCAATTTTGCACCTCAGTTTATGGTAATTTCTCTCCACTGAAAAAATGATCAACCTTTAATTTCTTCTACCAAAGTGTATAACCATACATTTCCTGACACTGTATTCCATCTCCCATTTATCTGCCCATTCTCCTAATCTGTCTAAGTCCTTCTACTTCCACAAAACTACCTGCCCTCAACTGATCTTCATCTCATCTGCAAGCTTTGCAACAAAGCCATCAATTCTATCATCCAAATCATTGACATACAATGTAAAAAAAAATCAGTCCTAACACAGATCCCTGTGGAACATCATTAGTCATCGTCAACCAGCCAGAAAAGGCTCCCTTTATTCCCACTCTTTGCCTTCTGTCAATCAGCCACTGCTTTATCCATCCATAGAATATTTCCTGTAATACCGCAGGCTCATAGCTTGTTAAACAACCTCGTGTGGCATCTTGTCAAAACCCTTCTGAAAATCCAAGTACACAACATCAACCAATTTTTCCCTTTGTCTACCCTGCTTGTTATTTCTTCAAAGATTTCCAACAGATTTGTCAGGCAAGCTTTTCACTTGAGGAAAATATGCTGTTCATGGTCCATTTTATCATTTGTCTCTAAGTACTCTGAGACTTCATCCTTCTAATTGTCTCCAACACCTTCCCAAACACTGAAGTCATACTAACTTGCCTATACAGTAGTTTCCATTCTTCTGCCTCCCTCCCTTGAAGAATGGAGTAACATTTGTAATTGTCCAGTCTTTCCAGAACCATTCCAGAATCTAGTGATTCTTGAAAGATCATTACTAATGCCGCCACAATATCTTTAGCTACTTCTTTAAAAATTCTGGAGGGTACACCATCTGGTCCAGGTGACTTATCAGACCTTTCAGTTTCCTGAGAACCTTCTCTCTAGTCATGGTAACTTTACACACTTCATGACCCCTAACACCTGTACTGCTAGTGTCTTCCACAATGAAGACTGATGCAAAATACATATTAATTTCATCAGTTATTCCATTATCCCCCAATATACCTCTCCAGCATCATGTACCAGTGGTCCACTCTCGTTCCTCTTTTACATTATTTGTATCTGAAGAAACTTTTGGAATCCTTTTTAATATTATTAGCTAGCTTACTAATGTATTCTATCTTTACCTTCATAATGATTTTTTTATTTGCCTTTTGTTGGTTTTTAAAAGTTCCCCTATCCTATAATTTCCCACTAATTTTTGCTCTATTATATCCCCCCCCTCTTTGACTTTTATGTTGGCTTTGACTTCTCTTGTTAGCCTCAGTTTCATCATCTTTCCTTTAAAATACTTCTTCTTCTTTGGGATAAAAGGACAAGCTATTCGCAACCTATTCTCAAAGGCATGCTCCCCAATCCAGTCAACATCCTTGTAAATCTCCTCTGCACCCTTTCTATGGTTTCCACATCCTTCCTGTAGTGAGTTGACCAGGAATGAGCACAGTACTTCATGTGGGGTCTGACCAGGGTCCTATATAGCTGTAGCATTATCTCTTGGCTCTTAAAGTCAATATCATCGTTGATGAAGGCCAATGCATAGTATGCCTTCTTAACCACAGAGTCAACCTGCACAACAAATTTGAGTGTCCTATGGATCCGGACCCCAAGATCCCTCTGATCCTCTACACTGCCAAGAATTTTACCATTAATATTATATTCTGCCATCATATTTGACCTACCAAAATGAACCACCACAGACTTAACTGGGTTGAACTCCATCTGCCAATTCCCGGCCCAGTTTTGCATTCTATCGATCTCCCGCTGTAACCTCTGACAGCCCTCCACACTACACAACACCCCCAACCTTTGCGTCAACAGCAAATTTATTAACACATCCTTCCACTTCTTCATCCAGGTCATTTAGAAAAATCATGAAGAATAGGGGTCCAAGAACAGATCCCTGAGGCACACCACTGGTCACCGACCTCCATGCAGAATATGACCCCTCTACAACCACTCTTTGCTTTCTGTGGGCAAGCCAGTTCTGGATCCATATAGCAATGTCCCCTTGGGTCCCATGCCTCCTTACTTTCTCAATAAGCCTTGCATGTGGTATCTTATCAAATGCCTTGCTGAAATCCATATACACTACATCTGCTGTTCTACCTTCATCAATGTGTTTAGTCACATCCTCAAAAAATTCGATCAGGCTCGTGAGGCACGACCTGCTTTTGACAAAGCCATGCTGACTATTCCTAATCATATTATGCCTCTCCAAATGTTCATAAATCCTGCCTCTCAAGACCTTTTCCATCAACTTACCAACCACTGAAGTAAGATTCACTGGCCTATAATTTCCTGGGCTATCTCTACTCCCTTTCTTGAATAAAGGAACAACATCTGCAAACCTCCAATCCTCCGGAATCTCTCCCATCCTCATTGATGATGCAAAGATCATCACCAGAGCCTCAGCAATCTCCTCCTTCATCTCCCTCAGTAGCCTAAGGTACATCTCATCCAGTCCTAGCAACTTATCCAACTTGATGCTTTCCAAAAGCTCCAGCACATCCTCTTTCTTAATGCCTATATGTTCAATCTTTTCAATCTGCTGTAAGTTATCCCTACAATCGCCAAGATCCTTTTCTGTAGTGAATACTGAAGCAAAAACAAATTCTGTTTCATTACACAAACCTCATCCAGAATAACTGATCCTCTAGTCAGCTCAACCCCAACCTGCTCTAAAAACCCACCTTGTGGGCACTCTAGAACTTCCCCCTCCTGTAAATCAGCACCAACCTGATTTTCCCAATCTACCTACATATTGATGTCTCCATGACTATTGTAACATTTCCCTTTTGGCATGCATCTTCTATCTCCCATTGTAATTTTTCAGGCCACACCTTTACTACTGTTTGGTGGTTTGTATACAACTCTCATCAGGGTCTTTTTTCCCTTGCAGTTCTTTTTAACCAACAGAGCAATGCTGCCCTCTCTGCCTTCCTGCCTATCCTTTTGATACAATGTGGAATCCTTCGATATTAAGCTTCGAACTATAATCTTTCAGCCATGATTCCATGATACCTACAACATCATACCTGACGATCTGCAACTGTGCTGCATGTTCACCTACCTCATCCAATATACTGCACACATTCAGATAAAAAATGTTCAGTCCTGTGTTCACCCTTTTCGATTTTGTCACACCATGCTCAACACTTTGATTCCTAACTTTGTCTGAGGTCTTACCAACATTTGCCTCTGCGACCTCTCCACTAACTGTTCTGGCACTCTGTTTCTCATCCCTCTGCAACTCTAGTTTAAACCCCACCGTGCAGCATTAACAAACCTTCTCATTAGGATTTTAGTCCCCCTCCAGTTCAGCAGCAAATTGTCCCTTCTGTACAAGTCCCACCTTCCCTGGGAGAGAACCCAATGATTCAAAAACCTTATGCCCTCCCTCCTACACTAACTCCTTAGCCATCTTAAACTACATAATCTTCCTCATTCTAATCTCACTAGTCACATGCCATGAGTAACAATCCTGCAATCACATATCTGGAGGTTCTGCCCTTTATCTTCGCACCTAACTCCATATGCAGAAACTCATCACTTTCCTACCCATGTCATTGGTATCTACATGGACCACAGCTTCTGGCTGTTCACCCTCCCACTTAAGAATACTGGGGATTTGATCTAAGACATCCTGGACCCTGGCATCCGGGAGGCAACATACCATCCAGAAATCTCATTCTCGCCCACAGAACCTCTTATCCATTCCCCTAACTAACTAATCCCCTATCACCACAGTGTGCCTCTTCTTTCCCCTTCCCTTCTGAGTCACAGAGGCAGACTCAGTGCCAGAGACCTGACCACTGTGACTTTCCTCTGTTAAGTCATCCCCTCCAAAATACCTGCTGTTGAGGAGGATGGCCACAGGGATGTCCTGCACTGGCTCCTTCACCCCTTCCCCTTCCTGACTGTCATGCAGTTTCCTGTGTCCTGCACCCTGAGTGTAACTAGCTCTCTATATGTCCTATCCCTCAGCCTCCTGAATGATTCAGAGTTCACCCAGTTCCAGCTCCAACTCCTTAATGCAGTTTGTTAGAAGCTGCAGCTGGATGCACCTCTCACAGGTCATGCAAGAGGAGCATTCAACTATCCTGCCTGACATTTCTACTGTCCTAGCTGAACAGATATAAATAAGGGAACAAAAAAGCTTGAGCTTTTCTTTCACAAACAAGAGGAAATCTGCAGATGCTAGAAATCCGAGCAACACACGCAAGATACTGGAGGATCTCAGGAGGCCAGGCAGCATCTCGGAAAAGAATACAGTCGACGTTTCAGACTGAAGCTTTTCTTTCCTTTGCTTTCTCTGAGTGAAGCCTCAAAGATCTAAAGCACTCTAACTACATCCTTTCAGATGATGGCCACTGCACTTGCCCCTGCCTTCCTTTTATTTGTTCTTACTAATCAAGCCCAAACACCAATTGGCTGCTAGTCAAATTTCTATAATGGTGCTTTTTATTCTCAGGCAGAGGACCTGATTGAAGTCCCCTCCTCTCCAAACTTCTGTTGTCCATATTAAAAGTAGATAATCATGGCTACAAGACTGTTCATAGTCAATGTGTTCTATGATCAATGATCCACTTCCTGACACCTATCAATCTTTCACCACCTACTAGGCACAAACGAAGATTTGTAATATCTCTTAATTTACAGAGGGCAATCTCAAGCAAAATAAGAATTCTGATTGAGGTTAGAGGCAGAATTGGATGCACGTCAAATCTGGTAGGGTTTGCAGGCCATTACTTTCTACAAAACAAAACCTAATATCATGAATGGCAGTGATGCTTCACCTCCAGATGAGCTCTCAACACCTTTTATGCTCACTTTGAAAAGGAGAATAAAACTAGAGCATCTGGTGAACCTGTGATCTCTGTCTCACTGGCCAACATCTGAACGTCTTGCAAGAGAATTAACTCTCACAAGGCAGCAGACCCTGATGGTGTACCTAGTAGAGCTCTGAAAACCTGGGCCAACCAACTGGTGGGGAAGTTTAAAGACATTTTCAATCTTTCGTTGCTACAGTTGGAAGTTCCCACCTGCTTCAAAAGGGCAACAAGCATACCAGTGCCCAAGAAGAGGAGGATGAGCTGCCTTAACGACTATTGTCCAGTAGCACTCACATCTACAATGATCAAGTGATTTGAGAGGTTGATTATGGTGAGAATCAGCTTCTGTCTAAACAAGGTCCTGTACCCACTGTAATTTACCTACTGCCACAATAGGTCTGCAGTGGATACAATCTCATTGGTTCTTCACACAGCCTTAGATCACCTGGACAACACTAATACTTGGGCTGCTGTTTGTTAACTACAGCTTAGCTTATGACATAATCATGCCTACAGTTCTGACCAAGAGCCCACTGCAATTTGCCTTTCATCACCATAGCTGTCAATGGCTCTTCGCATGTCTGAACAATGCAAACATCTATGTCGGCATGCTGTTCACTGACTATAGCTCAGCATTTAACACCATCATTCCTACAGTCCTGATCCAAAAGCTAAAGAACCTGGGCCTCTGTGCCTCCCTCATCTTGACCAGAAGAGTACAAACTGTGTGGATTGGTAATAATATCTCCTCCTCGTTGATGATCAACACTGGCACACCTGAGGGACGTGTGCTTAGCCCACTACTCTACTCTCTCTATGTCCATGATAAGTATAGCTCAAATGTCACCTATAAATTTGCTGATGATACAACCATTGTTGGTAGAATCTCAGATGGTGACAAAAGGGTATTCCAGAGCAAGATCTACCAGCTAGTTGAATAGTGTCATGGCAACAACCTTGCACTCACCATCAGTAAGACCAAAGAGCTGATTGTGGACTTCAGAAAGCGTAAAATGAGGGAATACACACCTGTCCTCGTATAGGGACCAGAAGTGGAGAGAGTTCTTGGGTATCCAGATCTCTGAGGAACTAACCTGGTCCCAACATGTCGATGCAGCTATTTAGAAGGTAAGACAGTGACTATATTTTATTAAGAATTTGTGGAGATTTGGTTTGTCACCTAAAACACTTGAAACTTCTACTGATGTACCATGGAGAACATTCTGACAGGCTGCATCACTGTCTGGTATGGGGTGTGCTGAGGGGATACTGCACAGGATCAAAAGAAACTACAGAAAGTTGTCAAATTAGTCAGCTGCATCATGGGTACTGGCCTCCATAGTATCCAAGATATCTCCAAGGAACAGTGCCTCAGAAAGGCAGTGTCCATTATTAAGGACCCCCATCACCTGAGAATACTCTCTTTTCATTGCTACTGTCAGGAAGGAGATGCAGAAGCCTGAAGGCGCATACTCAATGATTCAGGAACAGCTTCTTTCCCTCTGCCATCTAATTTCTAAATGGACATTGAGCCCATGAACACTACCTCACATTTTTTATTATTTCTGTTTTTGTACTATTTTAAATTTAGCTTTTTAATATACAATACATATATATATTTACTGTAATTCATTCATATATTTTTCTACATTATGTTTTGCATTGTACTGCTGCTGCTAAGTTAACAAATTTCATGACATATGCCAGTGATATAAAACCTGATTATGATTCTGAATAAACTCCAAAACTTGGGCTGCTGTACCTCCCTCTACAACTGAATCCTTGCCTTCCTCACCAGAAGACCACAATCTGTGCAAATCGGAAATAACATCTCGACCTCACTAATAATTGACATTGGCACACCTCAAGGATATGTGCTTAGCCCCCTGCTCTCCTTGCTCTTCACCCATGACTGTGTGGCTATTTGCTGACAACACAACTATTATTGGCAGAATTTCGGAGGGTAATGCGAAGATGTACAGAAGCGAGAAAAATTAGTTGGTTGCATGGTGTCAGAGCGACAGCTCGCACTCAGCATCAGTAAGACCAGCGAATTGATTGTGGACCGCAGAAAGGGTAAGATGAGGGAACACACACTAGTCCTGATAGAGGGATGAGAAGTGGAAAGAGTGAGCGGTTTCAATTTCCTTGGTGTTAACATCTCTGAGGATCTTTCCTGGGCAGCTACAAAGAAAGCATGGCAGCAATCGTATTTCATTAGGAGTCTGGGGAGATTTGCTACAGCACCAGAGACACTCACACTTACAGATATACCATTGACAGCATTCTAACTGACGGGGTTGGGGGTTTACTTCACAGGATCAAAATAAGCTGCAGAAAATTGAGAACTTGGTCAGCTACATCATGGGCATTATCCTTCCCAGCATCCAGGACATCTTCAAGGAACAATGCCATCTTCTCATTGCTACCACCAGGGAGGAGGCACAGGGGCCTGAAAGCACACACTCAACAATTTACCAACAGCTTCTTCCCCTCTGCCATCGGATTTCTGAATGGACATTGAACCCATGAACACTATCTCACTACTTTGTCTTTTTTCTCTTTTTGCACTACTTATTTAATTTACCATGTTTAATATATATGTGCTTACTGTAATTTACAGTTTTTGTTATTATGCATTGCAATGTACTGCTGCTACGTAACAAAAAAATTCATGACATATGCCTATGATATTAAACCTGATTCTGGAAGACTACAGTCCTAAAAACATGGAAAAATCTGATGCCATCCAAAATAAAGCATCCTAGTTGATTGAGTCCACTGCCTTAAACATTCATTCCCACTGCCCCTGGTGCTCAGAGGCTACAGTACACATCATCTACAAATGGCGCATGGTTGCCCAGTCTTCTTCTTCAGCACCTCCCAAGCCCACATGTTTGATGGTAGGTGGGACAAGTCAGCAGACACATGGAAGCACGTCTACTACAATGTCCCTTTCCAAATTGCATGTTATCCTGATTTGGGAATATAATCCTGGAACTCTCTGCCCAGCATATTAAGTGAAAATATTCGTCAGAGAGACTGCAGTGTGGTGTTCATCTCTAACCACCAGTTAACTCTGGCCTTATACAGTGATATCCATATTGGGAAAAACAAATGAATAAGACAAAATCTAGAGAACCTGGAAAGTCATTGCAGTCACATATTTCAAAAGCTTGGGCATCAGTCTATCAGGTTCAGGGGATTTATTAGATTTTAGACCAATTATTTTCTCCAGAAATGATGTTTTACTAATATTAGTATCATCACTCTCATAAGTTCATGAAATATCCACATTTCTTGGTATGTTATATATCCTGTATGAGTTCTGTTCTGGAAACATACATACTTTTTGTTTCTGTTATCGATGAACTATTGCCCCATTGAATGTTTTGTAGACTAAACTAACAATCACTGTTAAATAGCCTCAACAGTATAGTGCTTGTGGCAGGGTAGTTTTCAGCCTAGATTTTCATCATATTGATTTTGGTGTCTTATAACAGGCAGGTTGAAAATAGCACCCTCTGCCTCATCAAAATATAAATTGTCCTTTTGTTGATGTCAGTGAGAGGAATGTGAATTCAGCTCTGAAATTCCACCCATTTCAGTCTTTATAAATCTTTTAGGAAAGTAGTTTTCATTGTCAACTAATATTAGCTTCAAGTTGTGGCCTTCATTTGTGCGAGGATATTTCAGGAGTTGATTATTGAATGTTTACTCAATAGGGTGAGACTTATGTCATCACCCATAATGTTAAAAATTCCCCCACTCTTACAGAGGTGACCAAATATCCTATGAGCTTATTGTTCTCAATATCTTTCTGCTGCTCCATTTTCTAGAAAACATATCACCTCCATGAAAATTCACTGTAAATGACCTCCAATCTCTGTTGAACAGAAAACCCTGCAAGCCATGATATCCTTTGTGCTCCTTCATGCATGACTCTACCATGGAATTGCTAATCTCTTCCCGTGATCACAGAGTGAAAATCTTTAATAAGACTTAGGAACAGCTGATGCAGCATGAGAATGGGTAAACTCACAAGCTGATCGGCTCTAAACTAGGATTGAAACTAATTTGGAAGCCAATAGACAATCAACTGAGTCTCAGCTCGGTTGAGGAAATAATCAATCTAAATGAAGAACAATGAAAACTCGGGATGATGCAGTCTACAAATCTGATGAATGTTAGTACAGGTAAACTTCTTATTGGCAATGAAGACTGCTCTCCCAATAGATTTGCACAGAATGGAACAGAGGAACTTAGAGCTGATTACACATTCCTCTCATTGATATCAACAAAAAGACAATTTGCACTTTTATTAGGCAGAAGATGTAATTTTCAAACTGCCTCTTATAGGATGTCAAAATCAATAGAACGAAAATTTGTTCCATCACATTACTGCCTAGACAGCGGGATTGAAAACTATCCTACATGAACACAATAACATAGGGCTATTTTAAAGTGATTTTTGGTTTAGTTTCACCTGGCAATAGTTTTTTGGTGATGTCTCAAATCTGTATGTATTTCTCATCAATATATATTGGCAAAATAAATGCAAAATAACCTGACCACATATCAAAAATTATTGAAAATGGGGAATTTAATGATGAATGTCAAATGTATTACATATTCCTCTTCATAACAGAATATATAAAGTGAATATTAGAAATTCTGGGTAATTTAGGATCTGATGAAAGTGTGGATCTAACTTGTCCACTGATCCATGTACTCTTGAGGTCATTTGGAGACACTAGGGGTCTGGGACATGAATAAGTTTGTGGCTGGCAATCAGGTTCGGAGAGTGGACTGTGTACACAGCTGGAGCAAGGGTCAGGTCAGGGAATAGAGGGTGGTCAGGTCAGGGAATAGAGGGTGGTCAGGAATGTGGGTACGTTTACATTATAAATGAAACTGAAACTTCAGAGCTGTAACTTATGTGATTGGTGTTATATCCATGGTGGGGTTAATTGCTGAAACTCATCGAAGTCTTAGAGTCATTTGCCAGCAACCTTGACGCTAACTGTGGGGTTTCTTTGTCATTAGTCTGTACTCCTATCCTTCATTAATAGCAAAAACATAGTTTTGTGTAAATAATCAATATTTTAAGCTAAATAATTTCTGGGACCTGATGGCCTAAAGATTGTAATGAGATGCCTGCAAAGAAAATGAATTAGGTTTAATTTTCCACAATTCCCCAAGACTTGGGAACAGTCCCTTAGACTGGGAAGTGGAAATGTAAACACACTATTTCAGAAAAGGTGGTGAGAAATTAAAGAGAAACTGTAATCCCGCTAGCTTGACATCAGTATTTTGGAACCTATCATCATTACTATTATTACTTGCAAATTCACAACATAACTATGCAGAGTCAAAATGGTTTAATGAAAAGGAAGTTGTATCAGGCAGATAAAAGAAGGTATTTTGAAGGATTCAGCTGACTTAGTAGATTGATTGGAACAAGTGGATTTGACTTATTTTGGTTATTCAGGAGGTATTTGATACAGAGTTTGTTACAACGGAGGTGTGGATGAAGGAAACCCAGCAAATTATGTGCCAGCTCTGAAAATCCCCCTTGGTTATCAGGCCAACCACTCACTCCAAGAATAAAGTAACTGTTCCCGTTTTCTTCCAGCATGTTCAATATTAAGCATGCCCCCCCTAAAAAAAAATACTTCAGATGTTGGAAAACTGATATACAAAAAGAAAATACTGGAAGTAGTCCTCAGTTTAGAGTCATGTTCCAGGTCAAAAACATGAAAGGTTCGCCATGCAAGGCTCATTCAGAAAGTAAGGAGGTATGGGATCCAAGAGACCTTGCTTTGTGGATCCAGAATTGGCTTGTCCACAGAAGGCAAAGGGCAGATGTAGATGGTTTGTATTCTGCATGAGGATCTGTGATCAGTGGTGTTCTGCAGATATCTGTTCTGGGACCCCGCCTCTTTGTGATTTTTATAAATGACCTGGGTGAAGAAGTAGAAGGATGGGTTAGTGAGTTTGCTGATGACAAAAAGGTTGAGGGTGTTGTGGATGGTCTGGAGGGTTGTCAGAAGTTACAGCGAGACATCGATAGGATGCAGAACTGGACTGAGAAGTGGCAGATGGAGTTCAATACAGATAAGTGTGAAGAGGTTCATTTTGATAGGTCAAATTTGAAGACAGAATATAGTATTAATGGTAAGACTCTTGGCAGTGTGGAGGATCAGAGAGATCTTGAGGTCTGTGTGCATAGGACACTCAAAGCAGCTGTGCAGGTTTACAGTGTTGTTAAAAAGGCATATGGTGTATTGACCTTCATCAACCATGGGATTGATTTCAAGAGCCATGAAGTAATGTTACAGCCATGTAAGACCTTCGTCAGACCCCACTTGAAGTATTGTGTTCAGATTTGGTCACCTCACTACAGGAAGGATGTGGATACTATACAGAGAGTGCAGAGGAGATTTTACAAGGATGTTGCCTGGATTGAAGTGCATGTCTTATGAGAATGGGTTGAGTGAACTTGGCCTTTTCTCCTTGGAGCAACGGTGGATGAGAAATGACTTGTTAAAGGTGTATAAAATAATGAGAGGCTTTGATCATGTGGGTAACCAGAGGCTTTTTCCTAGGGCTGAAATAGCTAACATGAGGGAGCATAACTTTAAGGTGCTTGGAAGTAGGTACAGAGGGGACATCAGTGGTAAATTTTTCACACAGAAAGTGGTGGGTGCATGGAAAGTACTGCCAGTGTTGGTAGTGGAGACAGCAGGGTCTTTTAAGAGACTCTTAGATAGGTACATGGAGCTTAAAAAATAGAAAGGCTATGTAGTAGGGTAATTCTAGGCAGTTTCTAGAGTAGGTTACATGTTCAGCACAACATTGTGGGCTGAAGGGCCTGTAGATTTCTATGTTCTGTGAAAGTTTAACTCTGTTTTCTTTCTACAGCTCTGCCTGACCAGCTGAGTCTTCCCAGCATTTTCTGTTTTCAATCCCACTGCAGATATATTGGATTAGTAAATGTTATTGAAGACCTGGTCAGGACAAATGTGGTCATTGTTGTAAGGGATCTGAGCCAATCATTATCACGTGCTACCCAATTAAGCTGACAATGGCTGGCTGATGTACCCCTGTTATAATTGCCAGATGAGAAGCAGAAAAGGGAGCCAAGACCAAATTTTTGAACTGTGCATCTCTTTAAATGTTCCCCATTGTAGTACGTCCTCACTCAAAATGAGGCCGTAGAAGTAGCTACAGCTTATTTCAATGGCCGACTACATTTGTCCATCATTTTAGCCTCCTTACTAGAATAGGCTCCCTTTATCTGCTTCTGATAGAATTTCCTTCTGTCATTGGCAAACAAATCTGTAAAACTTCCTCCTAAACCCAACAACATCACTGGAGTTCATATTCAATCAGAAATGCTAGAGGCCAATACTGTACGTTGCAACAACTAGTGCAATTATTTATGCTAACATGAATCAACATTGTTACTGTTCATGAACAATTAACCCTTTTTTCTCTCTGATAATATGCACTAAATTATAATCCCTGCAAACTAACTTGCATGTAAGAAGGCAAAGTTTCAGAGTGGCTTCTGAAATATATTAAAAACCCAAACCTATTCAACCAAAGCCCATTCTAAGCCAAAAAGGATAATAATTCTTACAACTGCATTAAGAGTTAACATCTGTGCTTTGGAATATGTAAATATACAGCCAAACAGGCAATTCCTAGTTTGATGCTTCCATGTTATTTTATGCATTTCTATTTATATACATTTAGGAGGTAATTAACATCATATAAGAGCAGAGAATGTACTTGGAATTTATAGTCTGTGTACTGCAGAAAACAGGTCTCAGTCATCTAAAAATCACATGCAGCAAATGCTGAAAGAAATTCTTTATTTTCATGGAAACTTCCCTCTGAAAAATGAATATCAGAAAACCACCTCAGGCCCCACACAGTGCTGTGGCAACAAGATGACTATTTAAAAAAGCAGAATGTTCGCGGGGATTATTGATGGCTATCCATGGAGGACAATGAGACCATAAATGCCCAATTTGGAAAGCAACAACACACCATCTGTATTTGCCTCAGATGTGGAAATTTGCCAAATCTTTACAAATTTTGATTAATTGTTTTATTTAAGGGCCTGGACCTTGTATGATTTCATATCTCTCACTCCTCACTCTCTTATTGTCTGTACTCTGTTTCTCTACAGCAGCTTCCTTATTTGTTTTTTTATTATTGGGTAGAAATTTATTTGCTTTGGTTGCTCAATTTTCTTATTTTTTGGCGGGGGGGGGGGAGCTCTGTCTCTTTCTCCCTGATCTTTGATCTAATTTTGCTGAATTTAAGCCAATCTTCAGGTCTTGTCTTTGTTGGAGGAACTCTATCACTTTACTTTTGACTCATCTCAGTCATAATAAGTCCTATCCCTGACTTCATTTATTATCTTTTGAGGGAATTTTTCACTTTTTCCTCTTTTTACGCTCATAATTGTTTGATGTAACTCCTTATCTGTTAGGTAAAAGAAACAAATGTTTGTCTTTGATAGAGTGATTCTTCTCTATTTTAATCTAGTTCTCCCCATTACATTTCTTAGAATGAATCTTTCTGTCTTCAGTTTGCCAGTATGACACCTTTCTCTTGACTGTCTGTCACTGCATAACCCTTCATTTCTCCCTCTTGGTACTTCAGGTCTAAAGATCCTTCATTGGAATTTTCAGATAGTCACCTAATTTGTTTAAATTCTGTCATAGACCTGCTGCAAATTCCTATGAATCTTCAATTCAGTTACTCTGACTAATTTCTGTTGATGGATGCTAAATGCTGAGGAAACTACTAGAATAAATCAATTACTTCTTAGTAATGATGAGGCCTCTCTTACATTCATCTGAGAGATCAGACAGAACCTTATTTTAACCTGTCATCCAAATGTTAGCAGAAAGTATTACTCTGAATTTTCTACTGAAGTGTCACCTCAGATCAAAGATTTGTCTTAAGTCCTGAAACAGAGGTCATTAAGCAACAGCAGAACCAATGCTCTTGCCTTCAGTCTCAGATCAAGATAAAAGGTTGCATGCAAAGCGGAAACTGCTGGAGGAACTCAGTAGGTCAGGCAACATCTGTGGAGGCAAAGAAATGCTTAACATCTCAGGTCAAGGTCTGCATCAGCACAGAGAGTGCAGAAGGAAGATCACCAGAGATGAGAAGGGAAGATGGGAAGGGAGCTGATGCATGATAGCTGGAACTAACTGAGATGGGAAATGATGCGTAGATGGAGCAATGTGGGGAAAGGATGGTTTAGATACAAACTTGTGACTGATGGGTGGAAACAGAAATGATTGCGTGGTAATTTTCAAAGGCACATAGACTAGTCCTCACAGAGTTCTGACTGATAATTATTCCTTAGTATCACTAAAACAAATTATCTGGCTATTAATACCTTGCTTTTTGCAGAACCTTGTTGCATACAAATTGTTTTTGCATGTTCTATACTACAATATTGATTAAACATTAAGAAGTACTTTTTCAACTATAAAGACATCAATAAAAGCATTACATAAGCGCTAGTCGTTTTTTATTCTTTATTTGTCATTCTGCAGACAGTGCAGAGGTAATTTATGGAACCCTTCAAACGTTAGTGAATTTCATGACAAAATTTGAAGTTTGTTATAAATGTCTTTTAGTAACTTCCCAAATCTTTTTCTGAGAGAAGAATTTTTGTTTATAAATTGTTTATTTTACAGAACGGAACACTTTCTACAGAATGTCTGGGTATAATGCACGTCCCAAGGTCAAATATCGTATGAGTCACCAATAAAAACAGAGCCAGCTTTACCACATCAAAGCTGCACTATATAAGTGCTTGGTATGGTTGCATTTTGGCAAGCTTAGGACACTTCAGTATTGTTATCCTATCCATCATATTCATACTAAGATTTATTTCACTTGCAATTTTATTAGGCTTCCAAGATAATTTATCACTATTTGATTTCCTGCTACTGAATCTGAACTTAGTTTCAGAGTGGTTAAAACAGTGATATTCGTTATTATCATAGAGTACAAATTCTCTCAACATGGTTTGTTAATTGGTGGAGCGGAGGTGAATTAATAGCAGCTTTCACAAAAAATGCCATTAAGCAAACTAGGTTAAAGGTCATTTCACTCATCATTTGATTCTGGAACTAATCAGTGATCTAAAGCAAAGCCCTAATCCAAGCAGCCAGTTCTTGGTATTCTGTAATTATGCAAGAGATTCTGGCTCTTTGAAAATATCAAAAGATGGTTGAAAAACTCGTGCTCTACATATTTGTGGAAAAAAGATACTTAGTGACAGAGTATTTGTTCAGCTGCTTCATACTATAGGGATTCATAATATATCTCTGAATCAGCTCACCTACCGCAGAACGTGGGTCCTGATATAAGCTATGGGAGGACGGGAAACGACTATGCAGAATCATCAGGCATGCTACAAGAGGGTGCAGGTGAAAGGTTACCTCTGGTGTTTCTGAAGATGATGGTTTGTTTATAAATTTAAAACTATAGCCTGACACAGTGGCTGCTGGAACCACCAGTTCTCTGCACCCGACTGTGAGAGGAACAGGATAGGAAGTAGCCCCTCCAGTTCCCAGTTAGTTTGGTAAAATATTACTGCAGGTGCGTTCTGCCACTCTCTCCCCCCCCCCCCCCCCCCACCAATGTCCCAAATCTGTGAAGTTCAAAATTCCAACAGGGTGCATGGCAAATTTTAGGTAGGGTGCATCCTAAAATAACTGATATAACTGGACCCACGTGATTCTAAGGCCTGGTGTATTTTATTGTATTTTCAATGTAAAATTTGTTTGAAATGGGAATACAAAGTCAAAATGATAAAAACTATATTCTCTTCAGGGCCAACCGCATGGTCCAAGGCTCAGCAATTCATCGCATCCCACAACAGCCAGAGAAAACACAATTGACAATATTCCAACCCTAGAAGTGACAGTCAAGGCCATAGAGCAGCTGAAAAGGGGTAAGGCAGCAGGAGCTGATGGAATCCCACCAGAGATTTGGAAGCATAGGGGCCAGCGTTACACACCAAACTCCATGAGTTCTTTATCTGCTGCTGGGAACAAGGCAAACTACCACAGGCCCTCTGTGATGCAGTCATCATCGCCCTGTATAAGAACAAGAGGGAACAGTCCGACTGCACCAACTATCGGGGGCTAACTCTGCTCTCCATCGCAAGAAAAATCCTCGCAAGAGTACTCCTGAACAGACTGGTGCCCGTCATTGCAGAAGAACACCTCCCAGAGAGCCAGTGTGTCCTCAGAGCCAACAGGAGCACCACCGACATGGTATTTGTTCTCAGGCAGCTCCAAGAGAAATGTCGGGAACAGAACAAGGAACTGTACATGACGTTTGTCGACCTCACCAAAGCGTTCGACACTGTGAGCAGGGAAGGTCTGTGGCAAATCATGGAGCAACTGGAATGCCCCCCAAAGTTCCTCAGCATGGTCATCCAGCTCCATGAAGATCAGCGTGGCCAAGTCAGACACAACAACGACCTCTCAGAGCCCTTCTCAATAGGCAACGGTGTAAAGCAAGGTTACGTCCTCGTGCCAACTCTCTTCACCATCTTCTTCAGCATGATGCTGGAAAGAGCCACAGAAGACTGTGATGACGAGGACGGTGTCTACATCCGATACTGCACCGATGGCAGCCTGTTCAACCTGAGGCGACTACAGTCCTGCACCAAGACATTGGAGCAACTCATCCGAGAGCTCCTCTTCGCCGACGATGCTGCCCTTGTTGCCCACACAGAGACACCCCTGCAGTGTGTAACATCCTGCTTTGCAGAGGCTGCCGAGCTCTTCAGACTGGAAGTCAGCTTGAAGAAGACAGAAGTTCTCCATCAGCCCGCACCTCAGGAAGATTACCACCCTCCCCGCATCACCATCGACAAGGCAGAGCTGAAGACAGTCCACCAGTTCAGCTACCTGGGGTGCACCATCTCGTCAGATGCCAAGGTCGACAAAGAGATTGACAACAGACTGGCAAAGGCAAACAGCGCATTCGGCAGGCTGTACAAAAGAGTCTGGAACAACGAGCATCTGAAGAAAGGCACAAAGATCAGCGTGTACAGAGCCATTGTACTGACTGTCCTCCTGTACGGTTCCGAGTCTTGGGTCACCTACCGTCACCACCTATGACTCCTTGAGCGTTTTCACCAGCGCTGCCTCTGCACCATCCTGAACATCCACTGGAGTGACTTTGTCACCGACATTGAAGACCTCGAACAGGCGGAGGTCACCAGCATCGAGGCCATGCTGTTGAAGATGCAGCTGCGCTGGGCAGGGCACGTCTCCAGGATAGAGGATCATCGCCTGCCCAAGATTGTGCTGTATGGCAAACTCTCCACTGGCCACCGTGACGGGGGACACCGAAGAAGAGGTACAAGGACTGTCTGAAGAAATCCATTGTTGCCTGTCACATTGACCATCGCCAGTGGTCTGACGACACACCATTCATCGGTCTGTCTCCTCCTTCGAGAATGCACACAGGGCTGGCCTTGAGGACAAAAGGAGAAGGAGGAAGAACCGTGACACAGCAGCACCAAACCCAGAACAGATTTTCCCTTGCAGCCGCGTCTGCCTGTCCCGTATTGGCCTCGTCAGCCACTAGCGAGCCTGCAGCAGACATGGGCAGCCCCCTTCCTAAATCTTCGTTTATGAAGCCAAGCCATGACATGATACAGAGTAGAAAATGACCCTTCAAACCACCATGTCCATGCCAACATTGTACTTGTATGTGCTTTGGCAATTCAAACATTTATATAGAAGCTTCTTTAAATGTTGTGGGAGAACCTGCCTTCCTCATCTTCTTTGGACAACAGTTTTAATATTCCAACCATTGGGTGGAAAACCACTCTCTCAGAACCCCTCAAAACATTTTACCTCATACATGACATCTGTGCCCACTTTCTTCAGCCTCCTTACCGTACAAATAAAAGGTTTTTTTTCTATCTACCTTATCTTCTCCCCTCCCCCATAATTTTGTATACCTCTGTTGGGACACCTGGATTCCTGGAGTTCCATTTTGAGAGTGCCAGCAACATTAAGCTATGACCTATTAGAAGAAATGAAATAGTAGCAGGAGTCGGTGACTTGGACCTTCATGCATGTTTGATAATAAAACTGTTGCATGGTTTTCTTGCATTCACCACTGTCCTATTCTAAATAGAGCCTTCAGTCCTTGGCTAACTCATTGAATAGGTTACCTCTGACCCTCCCCGAAGAATGACAGTGCAATCAGTACACTTTTTTCCATCTAAGTCGCTTGATAACTGCCGCTTTCATATTCACAGTGGAAAACCTCCTTCTGAACCGTGGGTGAGCTACAAGTGAAAACGAAATCTTGACTAAACGCTTAGATCATCATGAGCACAATAACTCAGCAATCAGGCCTTGATCTGACTCCCACATCTACTTGAACCAAAAGGGGTGAAAGCTTCCTTGAGGAGGCTTCCTCACCCAAGTACAGCACCTTGCTCTACTGGTCTATGTGAACCCACTGCTCCTGTACTAGATCTCAATGGAAATTCATAAATTTATGACTGATGTTTGGAGAGGTGTGAAATGCTCACAACTACTTTCTCATGATGTTGAAAAATATAATGCCTCTTGAAATGCTTTGTCATCAACTAAGTATTTCGGAAGAGCTGTCAATGCTGTAATGTAAGAAATGTGGCAGCTATTTTGAATGTAGCAAATTCACCTAGACAACAATATGATAAAGACCAAGTGAACTGCATTAGTAATGCTAGGACATGAATAAATATTAGGCAAGCTACTGAGATTAATTCACTACTCCTTAAAGTTGTATAAGACATTGGTGAGGTCTAATTTGGAGTATCGTACACAATTTTGGGCACCTACCTACAGGAAAGATGTTGAAAGAGTACAGAAAAAATTTACAAGGATGTTTCTGGGTCTGGAGGACCTGAGTTATATGGAAAGATTGAGTAAGTTAGGAATGTATTCCTTAGAACATAGAAGATTGAAAAGAGATATTTGATAGAGGTATACAAAATTTGAATCAAAATCAGGTTTATTATCACCGGCATGTGACGTGAAATTTGTTAACTTAGCAGCAGCAGTTCAATGCAATACATAATCTAGCAGAGAAAAAATTAATAATAAACAAGTAAATCAATTACAAATATTGAATAGATTTTTTTAAATGTGCAAAAACAGAAATAATGTATATTTAAAAAAGTGAGGTAGCGTCCAAAGCTTCAATGTCCATTTAGGAATCAGATGGCAGAGGGGAAGAAGCTGTTCCTGAATCGCTGAGTGTGTGATTTCAGGCTTCCGTACCTCCTACCTGATGGTAACAGTGAGTAAAGGGCATGCCCTGGGTGCTGGAGGTACTTAATGCCTTTCTGAGACACAGCTCCCTAAAGATGTCCTTGGTACTTTGTACCCAAAGTGGAGCTGACTAGATTTACAGCCTTCTGCAGATTCTTTCAGACTTGTGCAGCCTGTGATGCAGCCTGTCAGAATGCTCTCCATGGTACAACTATGGAAGTTCTTTTGTGTATTTGTTGACATGCCAAATCTCTTCAAACTCCTAATAATGTATAGCTGCTGCCTTGCCTTTTTTATAACTACATCAATATGTTGGGACCAGGTTAGATCCTCAGAGATCTTGACACCGAGGAACTTGAAGCTGCTCACTCTCTCCACTTCTGATCCCTCTATGAGGATTGGTATGTGTTCCTTCGTCTTACCCTTCCTGAAGTCCACAATCAGCTCTTTTGTCTTACTGATGTTGCGTGCCCAGTTGCTGCTGTAGCACCACTTCACTAGTTGGCACCAGGGGTCATGGGTTAAGGGTGAAAAGTGAAAAGTTTAAGGGGAACATGAAGGGAAACTTCACTAAGAGGATCATGAGAGTGCAAAATGAGCTGCCACTGCAAGTGGGGCATGCAAGTTCAATTTGAACATTTAATAGACAATAGACAACAGGTGCAGGAGTAGGCCATTCGGCCCTTCTAGCCAGCACCGCTATTCACTGTGATCATGGCTGATCATACACAATCAGTACCCCGTTCCTGCCCTCTCCCCATATCCCTTGACCCCGCTATCTATAAGAGCTCTATCTAACTCTCTCTTGAATGCATCCAGAGACTTGGCCTCCACTGCCTTCTGGGGCAGAGCATTCCACATATCCACCACTCTCTGGGTGAAAAAGTTTTTCCGTATCTCTGTTCTAAATGGCCTACCCCTTATTCTTAAACTGTGACCTCTAGTTCTGGACTCACCCATCAGCGGGAACATGCTTCCTGCCTCCAGTGTGTCCAATCCCTTAATAATCTTATATGTCTCAATCAGATCTCCTCTCATCCTTCTAAATTCCAGTGTATACAAGCCCAGTCGCTCCAATCTTTCAACATATGACAGTCCTGCCATTCCGGGAATTAACCTTGTGAACCTACGCTGCACTCCTTCAATAGCAAGAATGTCCTTCCTCAAATTAAGAGAAGTTTGAATAGGTCCATGGATGGGTGGGGTATGAAGGGCTATGGTCCCAGTGCAGGTCGATGGGAGTAGGCAGTTTAAATGGTTTTGGCAAGGACTAGATAGGCCAAAGGGCCTGTTTCTCTGTTGTACATCTTTCTGTTTTCTTTTTGAACTGGAAGAGCTAAAAGGTCTGATTTGAAAGACAATATTTGACTTCCTCAGTCACCACAATTCTGGAATGATTAGTCCAACTATTGAGCAGGTTAATAGTAGAGGATATAACTCTTAAAACCCATTTCCAGTCACAATTTCAGATTAGTGGATTAGCATCGAAGTCTTGCATTTTCTCCATTTTGGCTGGTCCTGAAACCGGTAGTGTGTGCCTAGTCTCCATGGCAGCAATATATTATATTTCAATTAAGCTCCAGGATTTGTGGAGATTTACACAAGAATGTCAACAGTACTTTGGCTTGTGGTTTTCACCATGACTCATATTTGCAATCTAGGGTGGGATGTGCAATCCTCAAAATGAAAATATGAACAATTACTCTACGAAGGGGATTATATTAGCCTTGCAGAATGAAAAAGAAAGAAAAATCATGTCCTATATACAAAAGTTCAAATTGTTAAGGCAGTTCTCATTCCCTGTAAGGGAGAAAGGAAGTGAACAAATTAAAAATAGCACAGCAGCATTTCTACATTCACAATTTCAAATGCAGCCTGCAAAATTTATTAATACAGTTACAGGATCAGCATGTGTGAAGTCAATATCCAACAAAAGCCCAGGCTGCAATTAGGTAACTGGGAATTCATTGAATAAGATGATCATCAAAATCCACGGTTAGCATGCTTTTTATAGTACCTTATTCTCAGCGATCAAAATATTGTACTTTTATTTAAGCAATTACCAAGCATTTTTTATGAATGAATAAACTTCAAACTAAGCACCTGTTATCTAACTGAGCAAACATCCAGAACCAAAGGATCAATTCATTGCAGCATCAACTGCATTTTTCTGCATTGGAAACATGATTAAGCTCTGAAGAAATGAAAGCTAACTATTTTGTGTATTATTACCCCCAGTAAGAAAGGTGAAAGAGGTAAATCACTGCTCGTACTCAATGAAAACAAGAATGATGATGTGTCATATTCCCATATCCTTTCAGAAGTCTTGATATTTCTAATGACACCCTGAACTTTGAGCAACTAATTTCATTGTGTTGCAATATGCACATTTCTACTTACTCCCTGGTTTTAAAGGCTTTCAGTTGCTCTCTTCAAAGAGTAAATATCACTGCATGTATGTAGCCTGAGTCCTCACTCCTAAGTGCACCAACATTAACACCCTGTTTATCATGGTTTATTTCCACTTTATCTTGGTCAGACCATTACAGCACACTGTGAAAATTCTTCATGTTTTTATCCATGCTCTTCGAATCACTGATTATCAAAGACCTCTGAGCTATTTGTGCAAGACCCGAAATCTCAGAATCAGAATCACGTTTATGATCACCAACATCTGTTATGAAATTTGTTAACTTAACAGCAGCAGTTCAATGCAATACATAATATAGAAGAAAAAAATAAAATATTGATAGTAAATAAGTAAATAAATTGCAGTATATGTATATCGAATAGATTAAAATTCATGCAAAAAACAGAAATAATATATATTTAAAAAGTGAGGTAGTGTTTAAGGATTCAATGTCCATTTAGGAATCAGATGGCAGAGGTGAAGAAGCTGTTCATGAATCACTGAGTGCATGCCTTTAGTCTGCTGTACCTTCTACCTGATGGTAACAGTGAGAAAAGGGCATGCCCTGGGTGCTGGAGGTCCTTCATAATGAACACTGCTCCTGGAAGATGTCCTGGGTACTGTAGGCTATTATAGAAGATGGAACCAACTAAATTGACAACTCTCTGCAGCTTCTTCTGGTCCTAGGCAGTAGACCCCCCCCCCCCACCCATACCAGACAGTGATGCAACCTGTCAGAATGCTCTCCATGGTACATCTATAGAAGTTTTTGAGTGTACTTGTTGATATACCAAATCTCTTCAAACTCCTAATGAAGTATAGTTGCTGTCTTACCTTCTTTCTAACTGCATCGATATATTGGGACCAGATTAGATCCTCAGAGATCTTGACACCTGGGAACTTGAAACTGCTCACTCTCTCCACTTCTGATCCCTCTATGAGGATTGGTATGTGTTCCTTCGTCTTACTCTTCAATCAGTCCACAATCAGCTCTTTCGTCTAATGACGTTGAGTGCCAGATTGCTGTTATGACAATACTCAACTAGTTGGCATATCTCACTCCTTTTCCCCCATCTCGTCACCATCTGAAATTCTACCAACAATTCTATCATCAGCAAATTTATAGATGCTATTTGAGTTATGCCTAGCCACACAGTCATAGGTTTTTAGAGAGTAGAGCAGTGGGCTAAGCACACACCCCTGAGGTGCACCAGAGCTGATAGTCAGCGCGGAGGTGATTTATCACCAATCCACACATATTGTGGTTTCCTGGTTAGGAAGTTGAGGATCCAATTGCAGAGGGAGGTACAGAGGCTCAGGTTGAATAACAGTAAAACATCTGATCGTATAGAAATTGAACTGAGCTGTTGATATAATGGATCACATTTAACTGTAAACACTTTTGTGGGAGGCAGTGCTCGTCAATTATCTCCATATCCAACTGTATAAGTCTCAGTATCTCAGTAGTGGGATGATTTTGTGTTAACAGGACATGCCTTTGAGCTTACGATTCCTTGTTGGTTACCCAGAGATGATGTTCAGAAATATAACCTGAAGTTTTGCAAGGCTGCACCATAGAACTTTAGTTCTTGAGCTTACACACCATGTTTATTGTCAGTGTAACAAGCCTTCAGAGGAGTTCTGAGGATATCTTTCTTTTACCTGATTTGGAAAGAGGCTTTTCCTGAGATTGACAGTTTTGTAGAGTCTTTGGACTGCATAAATTCTCTGTGGCTGTACTCAGCAAAGCATTACTTCAATATCCATAAGGCTGTACATCTCAAAAGCAACCACAAGGTCAAGGTTCTGGAACCTATTAAACTAAAGCTCTGTCTGAACTGATCACCAGTGGAATTCCCTTGAATTGTGACAATGCTTTTATTTCATCTTGTTCTATAGTAGCCCTGTTATTTCATTGTTATTGGGGCAGGGTCTGCAGAACAATTGATCTGAGCCCAGATATGCCTTGGGTGAAATGTGCTTATTTATCAATACACTAATGATGAATACCTCTCCATCAGTGCTACACTGGGATACCAGTCTAGAGTTTTATGCTCAAACCTGTGGAGAGGGATTGAAATCCAGAGCCTTCAGTATGCTGCCAAAAATGACACTTACATGTCGGGGAAAGAGCGCCCCTCACAGTGTAAAACAAGAAGATGCTTTATTGGATAATAAGAGAACTCCAGACCAATAGTTATTGCATTTGAAGGGGGACTGGAAAGAGAGACCGGCATCTTCAAAATCAGCAAAAAGCTGTAGTAAGGGGGCTTTCAAAATTATTTTTATTTTAGTGATACAGCAGGGTAACAGGCCCTTCTGGCCCATTAAGCCTGCGCTGTCTGATTACACCCATGTGATGTACTAACCCATACGCCTGGAATGGGGGAGGAAGTGGGAGCATGCAGGGGAAACCCATGTGGTCACAAGAACATATAATCTGCTTACAGACAGCAGCAGAAATTGAACCTGAGTCGCTGATGCTGTAATTATGTTCCACTAACGCTATTGTATCACCCCATTTGGGGTTAGATTATGCAGGATTCAACTACCCCCACAATTGTAACTGACTATGTCCGTTCTACTGGCTGTAAGTTGCAAGGGCTTTAACATACAGAGTTCTACATCTTACTGATGGATTCAGAAAGCTGACCTCAGCAGATCACTCTAGCACGAGATATGACATGGAGACCATTGGTGAAGCCCCGTCCACTTGGGATTCCCCAGCAATTCAGAGGGGAACCACCTCTCAAATTGTGTGTTGTGTGTGTTCTCTTTTGGCTTCTGCCTTTACACCACCATCAGTTGCTGAACTGACAACCACAGTTTCAAAAACTATACAGTAAAATTGAAATTAAAACATCTCGAGAGTGCTGTCACAGAGAGACAGGGTGCGAAGAAGGCTTTTGGCACAGTGGTCTTCATCAGTCAAGGTATTAAAAACCAAAGCTGGTGCCATTTTGCACTTGTACAAGACACATGTGACTCCACAGTTGGGGTATTGTGTCCATAGAGCATACAACATTAAAGCACAGTACAGATCTTTCAGCCCATAATGTTCTACTGACCTTTTAACCTACTCTAAGATCAATCTAACCCTTACCCTCCTACATAGCTCTCTACTTTTCTATCATCCATGCGCCTATCTAAAAGTTTCTTAAATGCCCCTAATGTATCTGCCTCCACCACCATCCCTGGCGGGACAGTCCATACACTCACCACTCTCTGTGTAAAAAAACAAAAAAGATACCTCCTCTGACATCTTCCCTCCCTCCTTTACTTTTCTCCAGTCACCTTAAAATTATGACCCCTTGCATTAGCCATTTGCAGCCTGGGAAAAAGTCTTAGGCTATCTACTCGATCTATGCATCTTATTATCTTGAGTATCTCTGTCAAATCACCTCTCACCTCCTTCACTCGAAAGAGAAAAGCCCTAGCTCAACCTATTCTCACAAGAAATGTTCTCTAATCCAAGTAAATCTCCTCTGCACCCACTCTAAATCTTCCACATCCTACCTACAATGAGGTGATCAGAACTGAACATAATATGCTAAGTGTGGTCTAAAACCAGGGTTTTATAGAACGACAATATTACCTTGAGGCTCTTGATCTGAATCCCCTGACTAATGAAGACCAACACACCGTACACCTTCTTAACAATTCTATCAACTTGTATGGCAACTTTGAAGGATCTATGGATGTAGAAACCAAGATCCTTCTATTCCTCCACACTGCTAAGAATCCTACCATTAACCTTGTACTCAGCCTTCAAATTCAGCCTTCCAAAGTAAATCACTTCACACTTTTAGGGTTGGACTCCATCTAGCATTTCTGAGCCCAGATCTACATTCTGTCAATGTCCCATTGTAGCCTACAACAACCCCCACCAACCATCATGTCATCTACAAACTTACTAACCCACCCTTTCAATTCCAAGTCATTTATAAAAATTCTAAAGAGCAGGGGGTCCAGAACAGACCCCTGCAGAACACCACTGGTCACTGACCTCCAGGCAGAATACACTCCATCTACAACCACCCTTTAACTTCTTGAGGGCAAGATAATTCTGTATCAACACAGCCAGGTTTCTCTGGATCCCTGCTTCCTGGTCTGAATAAGACTACCATGGAGAACCTTGTCAAATGCCTTGCAAAAATGCATATACACCACATCCACCACCCTACCTTCATCAATGTGCTTTGTCACATATTCAAAGAACTCAATCAGGTCATGAGGCATGACTTGCCTTTTACAAAGTTATACCAACTATCTCTAATCAGACTATGCTTCTCCAAATGCTTGTAGATCCTATCTATAAGACTCTTCTCCAATAATTTGCCCACTGGTTCACTGGTCTATAATGCTCAGCATTATCCCTACTCTATTTCTTGAGCAAAGGAATGACATTCGCCTCCCTCCAATCATCTGGTACTACTCCTGTGGCCAGTGAGGGCACAAAGATCATTGTCAAAGGCAATTGTCATAGTAACCTGTGGTATATCCCATCCAGCTCCAGATATTTATCTATCCTAATGTTTTTCAGAAGTTTCAGCCTATCCTCTTTCTTAATGTTGGCATGCTCTAACATATCAGCCTGTTTTACACCATCTTCACAAATATCAGGGTCCCTCTCATTGTTGAATACTGAAGGGAAGCATTCATTGATGACCTCCCTTATCTCCACTGACACCAGGAGTATGTTTCCTCATCTATCCCTATCCTCAATCTAGTCATCCTCCTGTTCTTCACATATGTGTAGATTGTCTTGGGCTTTTCCACAATCCTATTCACCAACGACTTCTCAGATCCATTCTTCAGCTACTTCCCGACTAACTTGTAATTCTCTGGAGTCCAGTCTAATTCATACTTTCTAAATCTTAAGTACGCTTCCTTTTTCCTCTTGACTAGGTGTTCTACACTTCTTGTCAACCATGGTTTCTTCGCTGTACCAGCCTTTCCCTGTCTCAGTGTGTCAAACCTATGCAGAACCCCGCAAGTGTTTCCTACACAATCTCCATATTTTCACTGTGCGTTTCCTTGAGTTCATCTGTTCCCAATTTATGCTTCCAAGTTCCTGCCTAATAGCAACATAATTCTCCCTCACCCAATTAAGTACTTTCCCATACCATCGGGCCTTATCCCCCTCCAAGCCTACGTGTAGTAAAGGACAGGGAGGTATCGTAAAGGACTGGGAGTTATGGTAAAGGACAGGGAGGTATGCTACTGCATCTACAATGTTCACCCACTGAGAGATACAGTATGACTCTTGGCCTGGTTAATTACCTCTCACCGATCCAGTATAGTTTCTCCTCTATTCGGTGTGTCTACATACTGGGTCAGGAATCGTTCCTCAGCAGCACCCAAGTTTCAGTTTTGATCAACCTGTAATAGATGCCATTCAGCTAAAAGTTATGCAAGGAAGGTCTACAAAGATTTTGTCAGGACTTGAGGGACTGAACCACGAGAGAGAGGTTGGTCAGGCTAGGATTTTATTCTCTAGAGTGTAGAAGACTGAGGATGATCTGATAAAGGTGTATAAAATCATATAGATGGGTGAATGCGTACAGTCTTTTTCCCCAGGGTCACGAACTAGAGAGCATAGGTCTCAGAGATTCAGTAAAACCTGAGCAGCAACTTACATGTTGTATATGGAATAAGCTGCTGGAAGAAGTGGTTTGAAACAGTGCAATAACAATATGTCAAAGACATTTGAACATGTACTTGGGCAGGAAAGGTTTAGAGGAGCCTGGATCAAACACAGAATTAAAGGACTGGCTTAGATATGTAACTTGTTCAACATGGACAAGTTGGGCCAAAGGGCCTGTTTCTGTGCTGTATTACCTACCCTATGGCACCCTGCTATATGCCCAATGGAGATCTCATGATTGCAGGGTAAAAATAAGGTAATAAAAATAAAAACTGGGTCAGGTCAAAATCCTTGGATTATTTAAAGAAAGGAAGATCAAATCCTTTCCGAACATTTCTATAGTCATGCTGTTAGAGCTTTTTGCCTGCTTTACAAAAAATTTCCTTCTAACTCACTCTCCCACATGTGCAGAACCATTTCAGCTGCAGGAAGGAATAGAGTCAGCTGTGCCTATCTTGATTTTTGGTGGAGAGGAGCCAATCTTTCTTACTTCAAAAGAAATAGTCTATTCGACCCATCATGTCTATGTCAGCTTCCAACACAACCCTTCAACTCCCCTATTTGAATATTTCTGCCACATACATAAATGAATTGATAGATGTGTTGTTTCTGTTATCGAGATATTGAAATAAATCAGAGCACCCTAAGAAACCCACCCAATGAGAATTTGCAAACTCCACAAAGACAGCATCGAAGATCAGGATCAAACCCAGGTCCTTGAGCTGTTACACATCAGCACTAAATGCCGTACCTTTGTTTTCATTCCAGACTCTGAAAATTTCAAGTTAGAGTTCCACTTCAAAGATTTGACCAAAAAGCCCCTCACTGACACTCCAGTGTAGTGATGATGCTGTTTGTCAGAGTTTGTGGCTTTCAGTTAAACAGAGACCCGATCTACTCTCTCAAGAGATGGAATAGATGGGGGCTCTGTCTAATTTTCAAAACAGTGCCAGAAGAAGCATTATTGTCCTCCCTCTGGCGCTGTTTTTAAAATGAAGAAGATCTGGGATGGTGTTGGTGGCTGGGATATTTCCAATAACCTGTTCTATACTTAACCCTCAGAAAACATTTGTAAGATCAAACATTGTCTGCTTATTATAATTTTATTGGTGTGGGAGCTTGCTATGTATACTATGTTTCTTACATTAAAATAATGATTACATTTCAAAAGTACTTACTTCAATGGCAGTCAGGCATTTTGGAGATGATCAGAATATGAAAGGTGTCTTCTCTTTCCCTTTGAATGATTTGGTACATCACTTCTGTGCTCAGAAAAGGAGACTCCTGGTTCCGTTATCTATCCCTCCCACTGCCCTGACTTCATTGGCTTTTTAAAGAGAAGAAGTACAAAACCATTCTTCAACAGGCCCACCCCTAACCACCCCTTCCCATCCTTGTCAAGTCCCAAAGGAAACCCTTCAGAACTCAAACTAGGACTTTCTATAGAATGGGGTGGTAACACATGCCTCTGTAATGCCGACTGTCTGAAATTTCACATGGATATTTCAAAGAACCTGAAGTGCACAGGATTTTCTCAGGTAAGGCAGCTGAAGCAACAATTGACAAATCAAAAGCTCCATTTCAACTACTTAGGTAAGTGGAGTTTCTGCAGACAGGGGTGTCAGACTTTTCAACATATGGGACTGCTAAAAATGTGTGTATTAGCTGTCTCAAAGGATCAGCTGTCCCGTAAGTGGGAAAGCAGTGTTCTTCTGTTCATTCATCAGTGTGGAGATGAATACAGCCAGTCCACAGCTACAGCTCTGTGCTTCTTGATACTACTAATTAATATTTACAGATCATGCGATCTGAATAAAGGCACCTTGCGACACAGGTGAAAGACATTTGCGTGAGCAGAGCAAGATTGTATCACATGAGTTAGAAAGAAAAATAATTAAATATTCAGTGCAGTTACGTGAGATACCATCAACCTCTCGGAGAAATCTAGGCCTGGAATTTACCAGTGGATTACTCCACTGACTCAGGGCAGTCCAAATCAGGCCTGTAAGGAGATCATAATAGCAACAGAACAGAGCCAACATATCTGTCTCTAGAGATTACAGAGAATGGTGGGAAAAAACAAAAAAGCATCCAGTAAGCAGCAATTCTGTGGGCAAAAATACTTTTTTAATGAGAGAGGTCAGAGGAGAATGGCCAGGCTAGTTCAAGCTGAACGGAAGCGCAACAGTAACTCAAATAACCACTCACTCAGCAGTAGTGTGCAGAAGAGTGCCTCTGAATGCACAACACATTGAACTTTAAAGTGGATGTGCTACAGCAGCAAAAACCATGAACGTATGCTCATCGGCCATTTTATAAAGTGGCCACTGAGTGCATTTCTCCAAAATATTCTGCATGTCTCACTGCAATAATGTGGTCAAAATGAGCACTTCTGGCTTTATTTAGTTTAGCAGGTTGTTGTTCAGTAGCACAGAATTTAAACTCATTAATATCCCATGCCTGTGTTTCCTACTCTCGTTTTCTCCTGTTGCTTGTGCCTCTTTGCTTCCTCCCAAGGGATTCTAGATACAGAAATCATGATTTATTTTTTGCTTCATTCACTGCCCCTCCACTCTCTACTCTAAATTCCCTGCAGTAAGCCTGAGTGCATTCAATCCATGATAGAGAGTGAAGTCATATGATACTCGAATAGGAAATTAGCTAAGCAATGATTCATGATTAAAATTGGATCCTTGGAAATCCTGTCTCTCTCAACATTCCTAGAAGAATGCACATATACATTCTGCCTGCATTTAACTGATGAATACCGTTACCCTAATGAAGTATTCACCAGATACGACGTGAATTGAGACGATGTCTGATACCAACTCTTTAGGTATATCATGAGTTCGAAAATTCAATCTCAGCTCCTAAATTACAATTTCTGCTGTGGGCATCATTTCTTATATCTAAATCTGATTCACTAGAATGAATGTCAAAAAAGACTAAGAAGTTGATAGTGACTTTCCAAAAAAAAAATGTCATGAACTCTAAAATGTTCATGTTTGCATGTGTACCTTTTGGTATTTTTTTCTTGACAGTCTATGCAAGTTAGCACTAAATCCTCTCAATCACTGTCAATTCCTTGCCAATATTCACAATGGGGTTATATTCTGAAGGTAATTCATCTTAGTTTTGTCTCCCTGGGCCATGCCCATGCATTATGTCTTTGATCAGTAGAAATATAGGAAGTTTAATTGTAAAATAGTTGCACAACCACATTGGAACACTTATCTGAATTGATCTAACCTTTAGATTATGCTCATAGATTTATTTCTCTGTCAGCTCAGTAATACCAGTAGTTGTGACTGGAAGGTCATCATGTAAGAATTGTGAGTTAAGATCTTGATCCATTATAATAATCTACCTATAAGTAGCCTGGACTGGACACCCACATAAGCCTTTGTTTCGGAAGTCTGATGCTCAATAGTGTACAAACATTGTAAATTACAGAATTGTTCTTCTTTGCAATCTCAGAGTTGTTGTATTTGGAACCACTGATGAGCTAATAGGTGGTTGTGATCCAAGCTGAAAGGCCTTTCTATTAAAAACTATTTAACTTCTTTCACTCCAAAAATGATGCCAAGATCCCTTTTACTTATTTTTTGAGATCTAGGTCTCAATACCTGCTTGTACAGCTGGATCCTCGACCCCCTCATTTGTAGACCCCATCCAGTTTGGATTAGCAATGACATCTTCTCCACAAAGACCATCATCACAGGTGCACCACAAAGTTGTGCACTTAGCCACCTGCCCTACTTGCTTTAGACTCGTGACTGTGAGGCTAAGTACACCTCATATTTAAGTTTGGTGATGACACCAGTGCTGTTGGCCGAATCAAAGGCGGTGATGAATAAGCATATAGGAGGAAGATTAAAAGTCTAGCTGAATGGTGTTGCACAACAACAACTTCTCTCTCAATGTCAGGAAAACCAAAGAGCTGATTACTGACTACAGGAGGGGGAATACAGAGTTCCACGAGCCATTCCTCATCAGGAAACCAGAGGTGGAGAGGGTCAGCAACTTTAAATACTTCAGCATTATAATTTCAGAAGATTTGTCCTAGGATCAGCGCATAAGTGCCATTACAAAGGAGATACGTTAATGCCTCTACTTTCTTAGAATATACAAAGATTCGATATGTCAACTTTGAAAAAATCTTCTATGGATGCATAGAGGAGAGTTGCATCATGGCCTGGTTTGGATGTACCAATGCCTTTGAATGAAAAGGCCTACAAAAAGTAGACGATATAACCCAGTCCATCACACGTAAAACCCTCCCCTTCATTGAGCACATCTACAAGGAGCACTGTCACAGGAAAACAACATTCATCATCAAGGGCCCTCTGGCTTCCAGACCATACTCTCTTCTCACTGCTGTCCTTAGGAATAAGATGCAGGACCCTTAATGTCCACACAACCAGGTTCTGAAGCAGTTACTGCTCCTCAACCATCAGGCTCCTGAACCAGAGTGGATAACTTCACTCAACTCAACACAGAGTTGATTTCACAGCCGATGAGCTCACTTCCAGCAACTCTACAACTCAAGTTCTCAATTTTTATTACTTATTTATTTACTATTATTTTCTTTTTCTTTTACACAATTTGCTGTCACTTTCATGGTGGTTGGATGTCTGTCTTTGTGAGCAGTTTCTCATTGACTCTATTGAGTTGATTTGTACTTATTGTGAATGCCCACAAGAAAATGAATCTCAGGCTAATTAATGGTGACATATATGTACTTTGATAATAAATTTACTCTGAACTTACTTTGAACATTGAATTTAGGATGTACTAATAGAGTCTTACTATTTCAATTACTGCTACACAAGACATCTGCACATCTAATTTTTGTTGATTCTGTCTCTATTTCCCTTTCTCATTAAGTAACTGTTGCAGTGGTGAAAGTCTGGTAAAAGTCCTGCAGCAGACTGAACCACAACCAAAATTTACCTAAGTAGCTTGTCAATGGCTTTGAATTTGTCTCTGATAGGTTGTAAACCATTACTATCCACATTTAAACTTCTAGTCAGACAGATGATCATTAAATTAGATTGTGATTCAATTTTTGATAACACAGTTTTTTGAAACCTCTTCAAAAATGTACAGGCAGTTTTCCACAGTTGCCCTAACAATGGTAAGGCCATCCTTATTAAAGGCAATAGTCCATGTCTCATGGGATGATCCCATTGAAGACGGGAAAACTTCAAATGATAATTTTACTCCATTCAGCAATTTGGTATAAGAATACAGATGTTCAAGTGTATTTATGCTGTGGTCATTTTGACCCTCTTCATCTAGTTCTAAACAAATACACATGCCACCACCATTTCTGCAGACAGGTGTTAAGATATTAGTAAAGAGTATTCCTTATCATTGATCATTAATTACCTCGTGATCACAATGACATCATCTGATCAATTTGTCACTCTTGATTGCATTAATGATTGTGTTTATTCACTCTGGGTTGTTTTCCAGTGTTCGTCTCCAGTTCACCTAGCTCTTCTTGCACGTAATCATAAACAAGAGAAAATCTGCCAATGCTGGAAATCCAAGCAACACACACAAAACACTCCAGTCCTGCCGAAGGGTTTCAACCCGAAGCAGCAAGTGTACACTTTTCCATAGATGCTGCCCAGCCAGCTGAGTTCCTCCAGCATTTTGTATGTCTTCTTGCACCTGAAATTTTCTTTAGTGAAAATGTCACTGCTGGGGGTTTACAATATAAGCATCTCAGAGATTTCTTCATATTAATGTAATAGCTTCACTAAGCATAAAATAGAATGGAAATTAACTTGATTGTTATTGCTCGAGACAACAAGATTGCGGTGCTACTCCAGTCCATACAAAACAGATATTTACAATGCACGCAGTCTCTTGAGTGTAAGTACATCTCTCCTAAGGTCACTGAATTTATTTTTAGGTTTCTTAGTCAACCCTTGGCTAGTTGTAACTCCTTTTCAGTTTCATGTTTTGTTAATCTAGTTTTGAGCACTTCTTATAAATGTAGTTTTCCTCACTAGACCTAGCAATATGAAAGTCATTCTTGTTAAAGTCAGTTGTCTATGTCTTCTGTGATCTCAGTCACTGGGGACTAGAAAATTCCCTCTGTATCATCCGCAACCATTACTGTTAGTAACAACAGAGTATCCCCCAAATCATGACCTCTACCACTAAGGAGAACAAGGGAAGCAGGTGTATTGTAAGAACATCTCCTGCAGGTTCCCCTTGATTCACATGCTATCCTGTTGTGGAATATATCACCACTCCTTCATCATCATTTTTAAAATATTATTTATTTATTGAATTTTAGAAATTACAAGAATAAATGTAATAATGAAATGGTAAGAAAAGTGATATTAACCCTCCCCCCTTAATCTTTATCTAAAGAAAAAAAAAGAAAGAAAAGAGAAGAAAGATTGCCTGGATATCGGAGGATCCCCACATGTTCCATGGAGTTCAAAATAATTTTGATATTTATTTTCACTTTCCCCAATTACTATAATTTTATCTTCAAAGGACCTATGTATCTAATCCTATCTTTCGTAAGTATGGTGAACAAATTTTCAAAAATATCTCATATTCATTTCTTAAATTATACGTAATTTTTTCAAATGGAATACAACTATGTATTTCATTATTCCAACGATCCATAGTTAAATTTAAATCATCATTATCATCATTGACCCTAAACCTTAGAAATCTTGTCCAAGCAACAGTGCGAGTCCTTTCATCAAAATAACTCTAGTGGCTCAAGAAAACCGTTCACCATTATCTTTGTCGAGGCATTGGGAATGGCAACGGATGTTGACTTTTACAGTGATGCCTAGATCTTGAATGTGAATACAGTGGATTCCAGTTAATTAGGCCATCAATTAAACAGGGCAACCACTTATTTGGAACAACACTTAAAAAACAAAAGCTAGTCAAAAGGATAGTCTGGATTCCCTTTGTTTTGTATGAGACAATATGCCACTTACTTGGAGCAAGAGACTGTTGCTGAACATTTTCTAACTAATGTCAGTCACATGTACTTGCATGGCTTTCAGACACTACACTGTGCTTAGAGTGAATAATTTTTAAACAGCATCAGTTGTGTTCAAAAGGCAATGATTTTTGTCAGTGATAATTGGTGATAAATAAGCAGTAAGATAATTCATAACTATTTCGCTCACTGTGGTTCCAAACATTCAGGCTTGGGGATGCCAGAAATAGTTAGGGGTGAAAATGAAACTATTTCACTACTTCAACAAGTTAGAAACTACAAAGAATTTGAAGATCTCAACAATCATCTTAAATGTTATAATGCAAGTGGAGACTTAGAACAGGGGTGGCCAACCTTTTACATTCCATGCATCAATTTTTTCATGCACAAGTTCAGATGCACCATACAAATCTTGTAACCCATTCAATTCTTGTAAAAATATGTTAATATAGACATATTTAGCATTTTACATGATATATTGATTTACTATAAAAACAAGATAAACATTACTTACCTTAATGAGATTTTTAACAAATATATTTTGTCTTCTTTTGATTTCTTCATTTTTCTTAATCACATATTCTTTCCGTAACTCAGACCCAAGCACTAGCTTCAGTTTTCCTTCTATTTCAGTCTGATGTTGTGTTTTATAGTGTCTATTAAGATCATGTCTTCCATTATGTCAGAAACTGTTTTCACAAACAATGCACACAGTTTTCCTGACTATAAATAAGAACTCATTTTCCCACTGTTCATTGCACCACTTCTAATCATCCAATGTGCCACATTTGGTGCATGCGTCATAGGTTGGCCATCCCTGATTTAGAAGATGCAGTTGTTGAAAGCATTGTATGAAGGCAGTCCGCTATCTGCACTAAGTCTCTGCACTAATTTTGTTCATTTCCAGTTAATCAAAAGAACATAGCAGCATACGTTCTTTTGGATGAATCATTGGATGAATTCCTCCACTGATAACTATTAGGAACTAATACATAGTTATATAATGCTGCAGTTGTATTGGTAATGTTCTAATTTGTTCTGTATTTAATTCAAATGCATATGGTAATTTGTTACTCAGTTAAAAGTTAGTTTGTCTTTTTAATACTTTTTTATGCCTTTTTAAATACTTACATGAACCTTTGGCTATTTAGAACAGCCACTAAATTGGGCCAAAATTGTACTGATCCCAATGTGTCCCAATTGCCCAGAATGCACTGTATTAAAATAATATACTTGTCCGGCTATATACTCCAAGATACGCCTTGGACTTAGTGAACCTACCACCAAAAGTCATTGAGTTGTACAGCACAGAAATGGACCTTTCCTTTAACATATACCTCCAGGTCTTGTCTCCAACATGTGTATCCTTTATGTTTAGTCATTTAAATTTCCTATCTAATTGCTTCTTAAACACAATGATTGTAATAGATCCAGCGCCTCCTCTGGTAGTACTGTCCAAACCCTCTGTGTGAAATAAAATCACCTTCACTACCCTTCTCATTTTATTCTCTTTTTTATTAACCATGGGATAGAATTCTGGCTATCTACCCTTTCTAATCAACTGAATTTTATATACCTCTACCAGTCATCCCTCAGTCTCAAATGATCCAGCAAAAACAAACATAAATTATTCAATCTCTCTCCATAACAAAAATCCTCCCACGTAGCCACCATCCTGGTGAATCTCCTCTGCATCCTCTCCAGTACAATGGAAACCTTTGTTCATGGTGACCGAAAGCCTCACCAAAGTCCAAGTAGACAATATCTACCGCTACCATCTACCAAGTAGACAATATCTACCAATTGATGATTGATGTCTTCATCAATCCATTTGGATGTCTCCTTAAAAAAACTCAATCAAATTCTGAGCCAGGGTTTCTTTAGCAAGGGCCAAATAGTTGTTTAGGATTCATATCCTTCATTATATGCCTCTCCTTCTGACATACAGAACATATTGCCTCTTTAAAGAAATTGATTTGCAGCAAGCATTGTATCAGGAATAAGAAATTGTGCCATCCAGTTCACACCTGCTGATGGATTAAATTCCTTGGGATTTTTTGTTGCTATTTCCATCAACAAAGCAATTTTGGAAGCTATGTCAAACTTAAGATTTGATGTTTAAAAAATTTGGACTGAATCATCTGTGATTTAAGCCACACAGAAATCTACTCACAGTACATTGTTCTGAATTCACTACAACTTGGAATGTCTGTATAACCTGTTAGTGCAATGATGGGATGCTGGCTATTTCTCTTAGATTTCTGTCTCCAAGTTCATTACCCTGCAGTTTCAAATGTCTATGGATTGAAATAATCCTCTGACTTCTATATCACTTCTGTGAATGAAACATCTTTGACATTCTGTAGCTCTTTAATGGCCTCAGTGCCAATTTCTGTCAACTGAGTAGCCTTCATTCCCTTTCTCACATGTAAAGCCAGAACTCTCCTGATAATTAAAAAGAGTTCATAAACATGAGAAAGTTTGCAGTTGCTGGAAACCCAAAGCAGCACACACAAAATGCTGGATGAACTCAGCAGGTCAGGGAACATCCATGGAAGTGAATAGACAGTCAATGTTTCAGGCCAAGACCATTCTTCAAGACTGAGAAGGAAGGTTGAAGATGCCAGAATAATAAGGTGGGGGAAGATGAAGAAGGATAGCTAAAAGGTGATAGGTGAAGCCAAGTGGATGGGAAAAGGGCTAGAGACAAAGGTCTCTGATGGGAGAGGAGAGTGGACCATTGGAGAAAGGGAAGGAGGAGGGTCCCAAGGGGGAGGTGAGAAGAAGTAAAAGGTCAGAGTGAGGAATAAAAGAAGAGGGAAGGGGGAAATTTGTTTACCAGAAGGAGAAATTGATCTTCATGCCATCAAGTTGGAGGCTACTCAGATGGAATATAAGGTGTTGCTCCTCCACTCTGAAGCTGGTTTCATCATGCCACATGGGGAGGCCATGGACCGACATGTTGGAATGGGAATTGGAATTAAAATGTTTAGCCATCGGGAAATTCTGCTTTTGGTGGTTGGAGCGGAGGTGCTGAACGAAGCAGTTCCAATTTATGACAGGTCTCACCAATGTAGAGGAGATTGCATCGGGAGCACTGGACAGAATAGATGACCCCAGCAGATTCACAGGTGAAGTGTTACATCACCTGGAAGGACTTTCTGGGGCCTGGAATGGAGGTGAGGGAGGAGGTGAATGGGCAGTTGTAGCACTTGCAGGGATAAGTGCTGGGAGGGAGATTAGTGGGGAGGATCGAATGGACAAGGGAATCATAGAGGGAGCATTTCCTGCAGAATGCAGTGGGAGTGGGAGGTAAAGCTAATTTTAGTGGTAGGGTCCCTTTGGAGATGGCAGAAGTTGCAGAGGATAATCTGTTGGATGTGGAGGCTGATGAGACAGAGGAACTTGTCCTTACACTGTTAAGGCGGGGGGAAGATGGGGTGAGCATGGTGTTTGAGAAATGGTGGAGATGTGGGTGAGGGAAGCATCAATACTGGAGGGAGAGAAACCTATTCTTTAAAGAAGGAGGACCTTTCTGATGTCCTGGTATGGAAAGCCATGTTCTGGGAACAAGATGCGGCAGAGACAAAGAAAATGAGGAAACGGAATAGCATTTTTACAGGCGACAGGTGGAAGTAGTATAGTCAAGATAACCATGGGAACCAGTAGGCTTATAAAAGATATCGGTTGACAGTTTGTTTCAAGCAAAAACAAAACACAAGTGAAATGACAAGCCAGATTGTTAACAAATGTAAAAATCAGGTTGATTGCAGAAAATTTAGAAGAGAAGTAACAAGGAGAGTAAGAGAGGCATAGAGAGAGTATGAGAAAAGATTGGCAACAAATGTAGCACAGAATCCAAAAATATTCCATAGATTTGGAAACAGGAAAAGTGTTGTAAGATGAGAGGTGGGGTTGATCAGAAACCAATGACGAAATCTACTCATAGAGGCAGAGATTATATCTGAGGGATTGAATGAGTACATCAGAGAAAGAAGTTTTTCTTCATGGTAGAAATACTGAGTTTCATGAAATTGGTACTAGGCCCACTGATTTTCTTAATGTGTTGTATATTAATGACTAGGACTTCACTGCAATTTACAATGAGAACGATTTCCAAATCTGAAAATGACATAAACTTCAAGCACAGTGAACATGAGGATAGAAATAGACTTCAAGGAGATATTGACAGGCAGGTGAAATGAGTATACTAGTGCCAGATGAATTGTAATGCTGAGAAATGTTCTATATATTTGTTAAGAAAAAATGTGAACAGGGAATATAAACTATAGGACACAATTTTAAAAAGGACTCAAAAGGAGAAAGATATGGAGGTAAATGTTCAAAGACTTTGGAAGGTAGTAGAGCAAATTGAGAAAACATATTGATCTTAGCATGAAAATACGAGAGCAAGCAAGTCATGATGAACCTTTATTAAACACATTCAGCTGTAGATGGATGTTATGTCCAATTCTAGTAGCCACACTTTAGGAAATATATGAAAGCTCTGGAGAAGAGGTGTAGAAGAGATTTACCAGAATGATTTCATTTATGAGGAATTTAATTATACAGATAACTTGGGGAAAATTAGGGTTGTTTCCATGCAGCAGAGGAGATTATGTGGGGATATGCTAGAGGTGTTTTAAATCATAGAAATTATAGACCAAGTAGATTATTCTCATTGGCCAGGTGGTGTAGAACCAGGGACTTCAGAATGAAGGAGATTGCTCAAAGAACCAGAAATAACACAAGCTTCCGTCACTAGGGTTTGAAATGCACTATGGGGTGTGGTGGAGGCAGATTCACTGTTCCAAAGGAAGCTGGATAAGTACTTGAAAGGAAAGAGTTTGCAGGGCTATAGTGAAAGGGAAGATAGTGAGACTACTTGGATTGCACTTAAATAAAGATGGTATGGACTCGGAGCTGAAAGACTACTTCCCATTCTGCTACCATCTCTGAATATCTTTGTACATTTTTCAAAGTAATTATTTTCATTGAGAATATGTTTTGCAAAACAGAACATTCCCATTTTCTCCACAAGCATTTATGGCCTACCTGTGTATTGTATTGTGTTTCCAGTTGATATGGTATTTGATCTTGTCTCCCAGCTAAACAGAGCCACTCATTTCTTTTCTCCACTGTGCTAAATATTGCTGAAACTCTGCAAGTAATAGTGTACCTGTAAACCTTGTCATTCTTGGTGAAGGGGGTTACAGGTTTTGGAGATGCTGTTAAAGGAGCTCAGATGAGTAACTGCAGTACATTTTGCAAAGGGTACACATAGTATCCACTGCTTGCTGGTGATCAAGGGAATGAATGATCGGTCTGGTGAATTGGTGCCAAGAAGGTTCTGCTCTACACTGATCCTCTTGAGTGAATGTTATCTGAGCTATACACTTCCAGGCAAGTAGAGTGTTTCATCACACTCCCTAACTTCTGACCTGCTCATGAAGCCTACTAATGAGGCAGGTTTGGTTGAGTGTCTGATAAAAGATGACCCTCAGGATGGTGAAGATTCTGTTTGCCGTTCATCTTCATTCTATGTCTCCTTGTTCTTGACTTGCTTGCAATGGAAAGAGTGCTTTAGAAATTAGGAATAGATTGATTTTCATGTTGGGTTAAAGTAAAGGAATTAGTGCCTAGGGTTCCAGCTGTTTATAATTGATATCAATGATTTTGATGCTGGGATCAAAATTATTGCTGATACAAAGCTAAGTGACAATGTGGGCTGTGAGAAAAATGCAAAAAGGATATAGACAAATTCAGTGAATGACAAATGTGTGACAGATGGAGTATGAAGTAGAAAAATGGGAGGTCATCCTTTGATAGAAAAAAAGTGGAATGTGTATTTTACAGACAATGAGGAATTGAAAATCAGTTGGTGCTAAATTGTGTTGGTGTCGTTCTACATGGAATACTGGAAAATAACATCAGGTAAAAAGGCAATCAGAAAGGCAAGACAGTGCAATAATTTCTTATTACTAAAAGATTTCAGTGCAAGAGTAGTGATTTTTTTGTTCTAATTATAAAAAGCATAATAAAGTTCCAATTTAAATATTGCAGGTAGGTCTGATTGCCATACCTAAGAAAGGATAAACTTGTCATTGAGAAAGTGTAGTGAAGGTTCAACAGATTGAATCCTGAGATGGTCTGTTGGTCATATTAGGAAAGCTTAAGCAGGCATGCAAGAACCAGGATTCATAAGAACATAAGAAATTGGAGCAAGAGTAGAACACCAGGGTCCTTCAATCCTGCTCTGCCATTCAATAATACCAGGAACTCAGGTCTAACCACCTCCCATATCCCCCTCATCTTTAATTCCTTTGCTATGCAATACAATGTCTAAGTGTGTCTTAAATATATTTAATGAGGAAGCCTTTACTGCTTCCCGGGACAGACAATTCCGTAAATTTACTTCTCTCTTGGGAAAAGCAGTTTCCCTTCATCTGTGTTCCAAATCTATTCTCCCAACTCTTGAGACTTTTTCCCCAAGGCTCACATACCAGTAGAAACAACTTTTCTGCCTCTATCTTACCTATTCCTTTCATAATTTTATAGATTTCTATAAGAACCCATCTCATTCTTCTGAATTTCAGCAAGTACAGTTCCAGGCAACTCAATCTCTCTGCATAAGTTAACCCCCTCATCTCCTAAATTAACCTCATGAACCTCCTCTGCACCACCTCCAAAGCCAGGAGACCAACAGTTCTGCATCAAAGTAAGATGTCAGCCACTTGGGAAGAAGAAGAGGAGAAACTTCACCAAGAGGTAGTGGACTTTAGAATTCCTACCCAAGAGGGTTATGATGGTTCAGTCATTGAGCACTTGTGGGATAGAGCAGGAAAGAAGCAGGGAGATAAAGCAACAAGCAAAATTACATTGAATGTTAGGACTGTCTGGCTTTTCCTTATGTCTCTTTTTCTTATGTGCTTAAAGCAGTGAAGTATTCAGCAATGATAGTACCAGCAGGGATGGGTGATTCATCTTCTTGTCTGGCATTTTTGTAACATTTATTTCATTCTAGGACATACCTGAATATTGTCAAGATTTTGCTGATGCCAGCACGGGCCTTAATCAAAGATTACAAAGTCCCTAGTAAACATCTCTTCTCCTGCTGAAAAAGCTGAAGATGGTTCCAAATAGGATACTTCCCTAAGCATCATTTGCACTGATGTCACTTCCCTAAGGATTATTTTCAGTGATGTCACAGGGCTGAGAAAGTTTACCTTCAAGCAATACCATCTTCTTTTTCTGCAAAGTATAACTCCAGTAGTTGGAGTCATAACTTAATGCTCTCATTTTCAAATAATAAATCAGCATTTACATGTTTGAGAGTTAATTGATTCACAAGTACATGGTCACGTTTGAACTCTTTAGTTGAAAACACATGGATGGGAAATTGAGTTCTCTGTATAGAAATCAAGTAATACACTTGCACCCCAAGACAAATGACCCCACCCTCTGGACCCAAGCCCACAGAATGACACAATGAATCATTGAGATCATGCATTGTTGATAATAAGATTAGAGTACTAGTAGTAAGAGACTTGGACCTTCTATCTGGTGATGCAAATTCAACCCCTATTCTGGCACCTGAGAAACTTAAATTCAGGTAATTATATCCAAATTGAAATGTTGGCATCTATGTGGGGACCATGAAACTCCTGAATTATTGCAACTTAAAAATAAGAGGGTGATTATGGTAATTAAGACAAGATGAGTTAAACTAAGTGCATAACCCTTCCCCACCCAACTATTTGCAGTTTTATATCTCATTGCCTGGGCTGGAGTTACCTTACAAATAAATAGAACTTGCATCAAGAGTTTTGTGGACTTGTGAAGCAATCAAAGCAGATGTTAAGATATCCTTTTGGAAGCTGATAGGGAAGTTGTTATGGAGCTTCTGAAAGTGATTAGTTAAATCCTTTTTCACTGTTCTATCTATAAGATGTTGCAGGTAATGTTGACAGTATCAAAACAGGATTTTCTAATAGAACTGATTCCCAAAAATATTTCCAATACAGTTTTATCTGGAATGTGATGATCTTCTACATTTTTAAAGATATGATGGATGATTTCAAATATATATCTGCTTCTTTCTTGTATAAACTCATTTCACAAAAATTCTGTAATCAATAAATTGTAATAAAGAAAGTTCTTCAATATTTGAAAGTGAAGTTTAAATGTTTTTAGTGTGAATAAGAGCTAATATTAGCAATGCATCTCCCATCAGCAATGGGCAGATTCTGAAGCAGCATTAAGCCTTGTTGTAATAAAAATAGAAAATTCCAGAGATACAAGGCTAGCTTGTCAGCTTCAGAGAAAGGAAAAGAAACTCAACTGTATTGAGTGTAGACTCCCAGCAGATCCTAAATGTTTTTGTTATGTTTTTATTTATTATACATATTTCATATTAATGGATTTCTTCTCTAATAGCTGCAGAGATTTGAAAATCAATGTTATTTAGGAAGAACCAGAGGATTTGACAGTGTTTTCATTTCCAGTTACAACATATTTCAGAATGGATTTTCTTCTCTTCTCTGAGTACTTTGTTGGCTGCCATCATTTCAGTGTTAAAAGTACAGGGTCAGAGAGGCAGCAGTTATTGGCGTATAGCTTCTATTGTAATTATTATATTGCTGCTTTGGAGCAGTCAGTATGGTTCTGAATCACAATGTAACTAAAAGCTAGGTAATCCCTCTGGCCTGTATTTCTGCAGTTCAAACATTAATAATATTTTGTTCTGCTTCATAAAATTCATGAGTGAATTTTTTTCTAATTAAAGATTTAATTTCTTGTGGATATCTTCCAAGGAGATGCCTTATAGATAGATTTTCTAAATAATTACATCCATGTGACTAACAAGAATATTTGTTGGCTTGATGTAATGTCAATGAGCTGGAGAGGACAGGGCAAATGACTCACAGCAAGCAGTCTTTTGACAGCAAGTAAAGTCAATTTACTCAGAAAACAGAATCTAATTTAAGAGCAGGGGAAACAGAAAGTCAAGCAACTTCTAATAAAAGCAGAGCAATTTCTCTAGAAGAATGCACTGAGTGGAACATTGTACCATGCCAGTCTTGTCCAGAAGATCATTTTCAGTCATTTGTAGATTGGCTGACCATAGCATTGTCACTAGATGCAACAATAAATAATACAGAAAGCTTCTGGTACAAATATGGAAAAATAAGTTCTATATTAGCCCTGAATTTCCTTGGACTTTATGCAGCTGTGGTATTATGTGGCAATACCAGATTTCACAAAACTAATGGAATTCTTATGGCTTAACTCCTCTTTACTTGGCCCATGACTCAGTCTTTAGCTATCCACTTCAGTACAACTATAGATACCTACAAATATATTGGCATTAAGGTCACTGTCAGATCTTCAGTTCTCCCATTGTTGATTTTATGACTGATTTGACCAGGTATCAATTTGAGCATCAGTCATGGCATTGGCAACACAGCAAAATCCCACTCATTAACAAATAGAGATTGGGAGAGTCGTCACACAGATTATCCAGCAACAGTTTGTTATTCTCAGGAAATCTGGCCTTTCTGTCAATTTTTCTCTCTTTCCCATCACTATCCCTTAGAATATCATATTTCATTCTTAGGTCACAATTACTAGAACCGGCAGCACTGAGGTGTACTGTAAAGAAGTCTTCAACAATGTCTCTGGTCCTTGTGAAGTTCCCACCCCCTAATTAGCAAAAGCCACTCTCTCTAGACTGATGAACCATTTTACTCTCACCACTTGGAAGAAGCACTGAAAAATTCAACAACGCAGGATGTATGTGGCTCCTTAGCAAACCTCCTGACCTGGCTAGATTAGTCCAGCAAGAACAAAGCTCTGGGTCCTGATGTGCATAGAACAAACCTGCCAGCAACCTGGTGGAAATATCAGCAGCAGCAGCTCATTGCCAAAGAACCTGGATGTAGATTGGCAATATTTAGCAGCTCTGAAAAGGGCACCCATGGTGCACAGTGCTCTAGTAGCAGCAGTAGAACAGTAATATACCATAATCTGTAAACTTATATATAATCATATCCCCCAGTCTGTATTATCATCAACCTGGGTAACCAATGACACCTCAAACATTTCTCAAGCCATTAATTTCCTTCACTAGTGACACTCCATGGTGACACTTACAGAATGCACTGATGGTTCTCCAAGGCTAATTCAACCATCATAAACCCCCACCAAAAAGACCACAGGCCGTGGGCAAATGTAAAAGTCTCAAGTTTCATGTTTTCTTCAAATCACATACCATCCTGACTGGAAATCTATTGTTGAAGCCAATTCAAGAGGCTACCTCACGAAAGGAATTTAACAGTAATTTCATCATGAGAGCTGGAAGATTTCAAGAAAGTGCCTCACCATCACTTTCTCAAGGGCAATAGGACAAGTAGTAAAGAGTAGATTTGCCAACAGTACCAAATTTAAACTTGTGAAAGATACATAAAAACATTAATAAACCCAGAACGTAAATTAAAATCAAACAGAAAGGTGCCAAGAAACATTGATTTTTAAAAACTTCTGGTTGGTAACACTAAGCAGATCAAACAGCAGCATCAGCATGTCGTGCTCTGCAACTGAAATTTCAGAAGCAGAGAACCTCACGTCCAAGCAACAGAATGAAGCATTTTGTGCGAGTGGGTAGGGATGAATATCTAACTTTAAACATATTGTATAAAAGAAAATGCGCAAAACTTCAAACTCTGCAGCAAAGCTGCCACAGTTCACTTGGGCCTGCAATTAAATAAGCTATAATTCTTCCAATGTTCAAATGGTTTAAGCCTTCTACTGTACAGCATTTATTTATATCATAAAGACTCTTCTCTATATCTCTTTAAAATTGGGACAGAAACAGGATCGAATGATACCAGTTTATCGCTACCTGTACTATTTGTCATGTCCAAGGAAATAACTGGAAATTCAATGGTCCATGAGGAGGCCATGCCTCTATTTAAATTTTATCAAGGTGATTTCCCTTGTTGTGTGGCCCACAACACTGACTGCAGTAACTTGGGCCTTAATTTTGTGCTGTTCTGCAAAACAAGTGGTAGTGAATCAACAGCCCTCTCTTGACTCTCTGCTGATACGTGCTTTCACTGCATCAGTCAAAGTACGGTTCTGGAGTGTTCTGTAGCAGTCTGCTCACAATCCATTATTTCTGTCTCTGCTGAGTATTAGGTAAAACAATCCCTCTTCCCCACAGCATCCATCTTAGTGCAGCAATTATGGCAGGACAAACGTAGGTCTCCCCAGTGAGGCGCACAGTTGTAATTATTTTAATAACCAACTAAGAATGAAGAAAATAAATATCAGAAAATGGGCAAAGAGATGGGTTTGCCGTATGTCAGTCCTTTCTATTTAAAACTTGGTGCAAGCTAGTCCCCTGTCCAATGCAGATGTAGTTTCTGTTCAGAGATGTATTAATGATATTTCTACAAGATGCCATGTGAACAATTGGGAGCAGATTCACTGTGGACTTTATATTCACGGCAAAGCAGAGAGAGAGAGTTTGACAAGGCAGTCTTGTAGGGGAAATCTAACCGTGTTATGGATGTATAGGTCTGCTTTATTTTTGTCTGGCAGCCAGCCAATTTAACAGACTGGCCAGCAGTGGTCCCTGAATAGAGGCAGAGGTTGATGACTCAGAGTGGAAAGGCAAGGAGAGACCTTCAGCAGCAGATAGGGAATACCAGGGAGTGCATTCATGCTTCTGTTGACCCTAGGGAGTCCTGTAAAGTGGTGCTTACATTCCTGTGCTAGTAACTTCAGCATTCCTTTCACTATCAGGTTTCCTGAGACCTGGGGAACCTAGTAAATAGCTGTAAAATGTAAAGCCAGCTTCCAATTACACCATGGAAACCTGATTTAAATATTTTAATGGAATTCCTATCCACATGAGTCTAGAAAATTTGCACAGCAAGCTAGTCATCACTGCAAAAACATCATTGTGAAACCTATTTTTTATTTCAGAATCAGAATTAGATGTATATCATGCAATTATGGGAATTAATGATGGATGCATCATCTTTTGAAGATGTATTCGCAGCTGGGGTAGCTAGTGCTCATGGTGAAGCTGTCCAATTCTGTGCAGATGCCCCTCCATACCAGACAGTGAGTGATAGGGCCAGTTAGGCTGCTCTCCACGGTACCTCTGTAGAAATTCCGTTGAGTCTTTGGTAACATACAACATCTCCTTAAACTTCTAATGAAATATAGCCTCTGGCATGCTTTCTTTGTAATTGTGTCAATATGTTGGGTCTAGGATAGACCTTCTGAGATGTTGACATCCAGAAACTTGAAACTGCTCACCCTTTCCACTGCTAACTGTGGATTTTTAACCCATATCCTTCCCAGCCTTACCTACCTATCAAGTACGATGCAGGAAGATTGTTTCCGATGTTGGGGAAGTCCAGGATGAGGGGTCACAGTTTAAAGATAAAGGGGAAGCCTTTTAGGACCGAGATGAGGAAAAACTTCTTCACACAGAGAGTGGTGAATCTGTGGAATTCTCTGCCACAGGAAACAGTTGAGGCCGGTTCATTGGCTACATCTAAGAGGAAGTTAGATATGGCCTTTGTGGCTAAAGGGATCAGGGGGTATGGAGAGAAAGCAGGTACAGGATTCTGAGTTGGATGATCAGCCATGATCCTACTGAATGGCGGTGCAGGCTCAAAGGGCCGAATGGCCTACTCCTGCACCTATTTTCTATGTTTCTAAGTGCAGTCTGGTTTGTTGCTCAGTCCAGGGTTGAAATGTCAAGGGATGAAGCAGCAGACATACAGTACATCAACAAAAAAAAAAGCAAGAATTGAGGTTTTTGGATTAGTGACCATTCACGTGAAAGGTTCTTGTTGAAACCACTTTTCTGTTTGCAGTACCTTACTTGTAGTAAAATTCAGGGATCTATTGATTCCTGCTTAGACCACATGTAAAGCTACGTTTGTTTAATGAAGATAGCCAATGGTCGGGAGATGCCATTTCAGGAAAGCAGTTCTGAAAGAGACTAATATCCAATTTCAGGACAGAAATGTCTCTTTTACTGTCTTCCCTGCTCTGTCAGGTAAAATTTCCGATAGAATTGTCCCAGCAGCAACACCAACAAGTGAAAAACCCATTGCTATTTGAAAAAGAAGAATCTAAATTCTGAAGTAAGGAGCAATGGAAAATGAAACTAAGTACTTTCAAAAGGAGTAACTTGAGTTTCGGGTGGCAGACCTTCTAAGGTGCAGTAGAATCTTGAAGGACATTACATCTTTTTATTATTCAGTTATTCAATGGTATTATGCATGCATACATTTACACAAAATGGTCATGGTAATGCAGCTTTCAGTTGCTGCTGCTGTCTTTCACAGAGCAGTAAGATAATAGATGCCTTTGAGTGAAATGCGAGGCCAAATCTCATCAAACATCAACAATCTCACTGAGGTCATTCACTAATACACTGAAATAAACTTTAGAGTAAGTTTTTATCATCCCAAGTTTTGCATTTGTAATTAAAAGAGTAATATTAGTGCTTATTGGTATTAGATCCAGTTACCAACACTGGACCACTGCCCATTTCAATCTGTTTCTCGCCATCCTCAGCATTATCCTACACCTGTCACATCATCAATCTTCCATCCACTGAACATAATCTCATCATACACTTTAATTCATGTCGCCCACTATAAAGTAAATTAACAACTAACAAACAAAATGGACATCAGAATTCTGGTGAAATTTATGTGATTGTAATGAGCGAAGGGCGCTGAGTAGGCTACGGTCAATTATGGAAAACTCAGAACATCCTCTACATAGCACCATCCAGAGACAGAGAAGCAGTTTCAGCGACAGGTTACTATCGATGCAATGCTCCTCAGACAGGATGAAGAGGTCAATACTCCCCAATGCCATTAGGCTTTACAATTCAACCGCCAGGACTTAAGAACTTTTTAAAAGCTATTATTAATGCTTTTTGAGATAGTGATTTAGATGCATATCATATTTTTTACTGAGTTAAGTATTGTATGTAATTAGTTCTGCTACAACAAGTGTATGGGACATTGGAAAAAAAGTTGAATTTCCCCATGGGGATGAATAAAGTATCTATCTATCTATCTATCTATCTATCTAATGTAGAATGGAGGGACAAGTTTGGATATCAAGGCGTTGTTTTAGGAAGATATGAAATGACGGGCGAGAAGTAAAGCACAACATTTGAGTCGAATCCTCATGTGGTGAACGACATATACCTGTCTGGACACGCCCCCTCTGCTGACTGCTCCTGTGGCTCCTCCCACGGACCCCGGTATAAAGGCGATTGGGGACTCCGCCCCGGTCTCAGTCTCCAAGATGTAGTGTGGTGGTCAAGTGCTGCTTGTTCTTTCTTCCAGCCAATAAAAGCCTATATCTCGCCTCACGTCTCCAAGAGTTATTGATGGTGCATCACCTCATTTAGATGTTCTCTGTTTATAATAGATCTGTTGCTCTTCAAAGCAGCCATCCTGCTGGAGAATACTCTGCTCCCAATTAGATGGCTCAGACATCTATCATCAGCTTCACTTCAGCTTCAGTTCTGTTGGCACTGAGTAAACCTGCAGCCACTCCAAGGCCTGTATGGCCAAGAACCACAATCAACGTTCCAGGGAGATTGTTGGTCTGAACAGAGATTTGGACCCTTGCATCTTCCAGTGGTGTTACCATTCCTGCTTGTTGATTCCCATTTTCAATGATAGCCCTGAACATGCAGCAGGAAAGTTATCGAAAGAGCCCTACTGATGGAATTGTCTGCTTCAAGTATCAGCAACTGTGTGCAGTTCATGAGCCCAGGTTACATAGCCAACTACAAAGCCTACTCGACCCATTGATACGTGAGTAGCTGAGTTCGTTTCCGTTTCAAAAAAGATTATCAACTGCGACAATTCACCATGCAAGGCAGGAAGAAAAAGATGTTATTAATGCTGGCAGTATAAGAACATCATTGTGAAGGTAATTCCACGATATTCAGGTAAATTAACTTCAGCAGTTGTGGATGATGCATGTCAGGTCAACAGATCATAAGGAGCTGTATCACTCTGGATTAGAAAAATCTCCTGAACATACCTGGGTCTCTGATATACCTGGGTCTCTGACATACCTGGGTCTCTGACATACCTGGGTCTCTGATATACCTGGGTCTCTGATATACCTGGGTCTCTGACATACCTGGGTCTCTGATATACCTGGTCCAAATATAGAGGGCAGAATGAGGTGGTCCTCTGCACTCATGAGATCTCCAATGAGGTGTAGCAAGGCCTTGATAGTGACCATAAGGCATAGGAGCAGAATTTGGGCATTCAACCCATCAAGTCTGTTCTGCCATGGCTAATTTAATTTCCCTCTCAACCCCATTCTCCTGCCTTCTCCCCATAACCTTTAACACCCTTACAAATTAAATAGCTATCAACCACAGAATCAGAATCAGAACCAGAATCAGATTTATTATCACCGGCATGTGATGTGAAATTTGTTAACTTAGTAGCAGCAGTTCAATGCAATACATAATATAGAAGAAAAATAATAATAATAAATAAGTTTTATTCAATATACTTTATACAGTATACGTATATTGAACAGAAATACTATCTATTAAAAAAGTGAGGTAGTGTCCATGGGTTCAATGTCCATTTAGGAATCGGATGGCAGAGGGGAAGAAGCTGTTCCTGAATTACTGAGTGTGTGCCTTCAGGCTTCTGTACCTCCTACCTGATGGTAACAGCGAGAAAAGGGCATGCCCTGAGTGCTGGAGGTCCTTAATAATGGATGCTGCCTTTCTGAGTCACCGCTCCTTGAAGATGTCCTGGGTATTTTGTAGGCTAGTGCACAAGATGGAGCTGACTAGATTTACAACCCTCTTTAGATTCTTTCATTCCTGTGCTGTAGCCCCTCACCCCCCTCCCCTTACCAGACAGTGTTGCAGCCTGTCACTGCTTTAAATATACCCAGTGACTAGATCTCCACAGCAATCTGATTCACAACCGTCTGGCAAAAGAGATTTCTCCTCTTCTCTGTTCCTTGGGACATCCTTCTATGCCTAACTGTCCCACTACTGGAAACATCCTCTGCATGTCCACTCTGTATAGGCTTTTCAATATTCTGTACATTTCAATTAAATGCCCTCCCCTCATTTTTCTAAACTCGAGTGAGTACAGGTCCAGAGTCATCAAATGTTCCTCATACATTAACTCTTTCATTCAGGAAGAAGGGCCTCAGCCCGAAACATTGACTGTTCATTCATTTCCATAGATGCTGCCTGACCTACTGAGCTCCTCCCACATTTTGAATGTGTTGCTAAGCATTTAATCTGCTACCTTTGTTTAAATGCCTGGTAATGTAGAGTTTAAAAAGTATTAAAGCAGCATTAAATAACTAGTTAAGGAAAGTTTGTAAAAGGAAAGAATAAAGTTAATCGATAACACATTAAACCACTAAGAACAAATTCAGACCATAAACTAAAGTAATTAAAATATACTCCTTATCCTTCATATCTTCTTTTGATCTGCAGTTGTGAAATACCCACTCCTGTACCAGGTTTAATCTAGTTTGAGATTAGAAAGGCAGATTTTCCACTGTAGTGCTGAGGACTCATAATGGCCTTTGCACTTTATTTGTACACTTGCACTGCACCTTCTCTACAACTGTAACACAATATTCTGCACTCTATTTTTTTTCCTTTTTGTGATACCTTAATGTAGCACTGTGTAGAATGATTGGTCTGTTTGGCATGCCCACAAAAGCATTTCACTGTATCTCAGCACATGTAACAATAATAAACTAATCACCAATTACTTTTTTTATTGGACTTCACCTGGAGTGCGGAGTTATTAATGCTCCTAGAGCTGTTCAATAGTGCCAATGCTTTCAGTTCCTTTCAAAAGTGCCAGCCACTGCTAGCTCCACTTATTCCTGTCACCAGGCAGCTGGCAAGTTCCAGTGTTTTTCTCACATAGTCAAGGACAATGAAAAGGGTGTCAAGCACAACTTCATGAGGAGTTGCCAGCAGTGAGATGAGTGAACTCCTCCCGTCTTTTCCCAGTCTCCTGTCTTACATCAAGTGAGAAAAGCAGACATAAGGGTGAGTATGATAAAATTTATTTATTTAATGGATCCAACCATCCTGAGGCAACATCAAGTGCTGATGGTGAATAGCAGTGGTAAGTATGTAGAAAAGGCCTGAGGATGTGCACAAACAGAGAGGACTATACGCAATTGTAACTTATTTACTTACTGTGCATATTGCTACTGAATTTTAGGTCTGTCCAATGCTGTCATGCACAGAAAAAGAAGGGTTCATCATTGTTGTTTCTGTAACAATATTTTTGACCAGTCAGGGCTGTTATACAAGAGCTGAAACCCCAAACCTGAAAGAACAGTGGACCACTCTTAATCTGGCCTCTACCCTTTGAACTCTTTGACATGGGTGACCCTACCAAGAGCCCTGACTCTAACCAACATAGCTCTTAAGATCATAAGATCATCAGCAGAATTCGGCCATTCAGCCCATTGAGATTGCTCTGCCATTCCATCATGGCTGATCAAGGATCCCACTCAACCCCTACACCTGTCTTCTCACCATATCCTTTGATAGCCTGATCAATCAGGAAGCTATCAACTTTCACTTTAAATATACCCATGGACTTGGCCTCTACCACAGTCTGTGACAGAGCATTCCACAGATTTACTACTCTCTGGCTAAATAAATTCCTCCTTACCTCTGTTCGAAATTGTCACCCATAAATATTGAGGAAGTGCCCTCTTGTTCTGGATACCCCCACCAAAGGAAACATCCTCTCCACATCCACCTTATCCAGTCCTTTCAACTTCGGTAGGTTTCAATGAGATCCCCCCCGCATTCTTCTAAATTACAGTGAGTACAGGCCCAAAGCTGTCAAACGCCCCTCATATGTTAACCCCTTCATTCCCAGAATCATCATTATTAACCTCCTCTGGACTCTCTGCAAGGATAACACTTCCTTTCTGAGATATGTGGGTGGCCCAAAACTGTTGACAATACTTCAAGTGTGTACTGACTAGTGTCTTATAAAACCTCAGCATTATTTCCATGATTTTATATTCTATTTCCCTTTAAATAACTGCCAGCAGAGCCATTGCCTTCTTTGCCACAGACTCAAGCTGTAAATTAACCTTCTGGGTGTCTTGCACAAAGAGTCCTAAGTTCCTCTGCACCTCTGATAGAGCCATTCCTCTATCCACGCCAGCATCCTTCCTGTTACACCATAGGATTTTATCTTGTTAAGCAGCCTCATGTGTGGCACCTTATCAAGTGCCTTCTGAAAATCTAAGTAAATAACATCCACTACCTCTCCTTTGTCCACCCTGCTTGTTACTTCCTCAAAGAATTCTAACAGATTTTTCAGGCAAGATTTTCCTTTACAGAAATGACTGACTTTGCTGACTTTGACATCATTAGTCTCCAAGCACCACAAAATATCATTCTTACTAATAGACTCCAACACTTTCCCAAGCACTGAGGTGAGGCTAACTGGCCTATAATTTCCTTTCTTTTGCCTTCCTCCCTTTTTAAAGAGACATTTGCAATCTCATAGTCCTTTGGGACCATGTCAGAATCAGGTAATTCTTGAAAGATTATGACCAATGCATCCATTATCTCTTCAGCAACCTCCCTCAGGACTCTGGATGTAGCCTATTTGGTCCAGATAGTATATCCACCTTAAGATCTTTCAGTTTGCCTGGCACTTATTTCTTTGTAATAGCAATGGCACTCACTCCTGCTCCCTGACACTCACGAACTTCTGACACACTGCTAGTGTCTTCCACACTGAAGACTGTTGCATGGCCGCTGTTGCTTCCCCCAGGTAGGCTGTCCCCCCCCCCAACAGTACCAAAAATGGAGTACTTATTGTTAAGGGGGATGGCCATAGGAGTGCTCCCCAATATCTGACATTCTCCCTTCCCTCTCCTGACAGTCACCCATTTATCTTTCTCCTGTAACCTTGGGTTGACTAACTCCCTGTAGCTCCTGTCTATCACTGCTGCACTTTCCCTAACAAGCTGAATGTCATTGAACTGCAGCTCGAGTTCCTTAACATGGTCTCTAAGGAGCTGATCTCGATGTATCTCGTGCAGATGTGGCCATTGGGGAGGCTGGTAGTCTCCTGGAAATCCCGCATTTGACACCCAGAACAGAACACTGGCCCTGCGGACATATTCCCTATTCTCTCAGGAGTTAAATAAGATAAAAGAAATAAGAAATAAAGAATGAACTGACGTACCTTGCCTCCGCCTATTCTCGTCAAAGTCTTGTTGAGCCAAAGCCTTACCACTCTAACTCAGACCACTCTGACAGTGACCGCTCCACAAGACAGTTTCCCCCTCTTTTATGGAGGATGGGTTTTTAAAACTCTTCGTCGGACTTCTGCAGGAACACTTCTACTGTGCCCCTCCCACCATTTGTCACCTTATCTCACATAGATCCTCATTCCCACCCTTGTTCACTACAGACCACAAAGTTTCTATGGAACTCATGTAACTATGACTATTTTACTGCAGTGTTTAAGGGTGGGTTTCCCAAAGAGCAAAATGAAAGAAGCAGTTTTAATATCACTGGCTTATGTCATGAAAATGGTTGTTTTGTAGCAGAATTACAGTGCAATATATAAACATTTTTTTAAACTACAAAATACAATAAGACTATATGGTTAAGGGATTGTACGTTCCCCTCATGAATGCATAGGTTCCCTCCAGGTGCGCCAGTTTCCTCCAAAGACACACCAATTGTTAGGTTAATTGCTCATTGTAAATTGTCTTGTGATTAGTCTAGGATTAAATCAAGATATTGGTGGAAAGCATGGCTCAAAGGGCTAGAAGAACCTAATCTGTGCTGTATCTCAATATTTTCATAGCCGGGGGTGGTAATAGGGATAAACTCCCACTATCTACAAAGTGCTCCAAATGGCGTGTGACTCTAACAGCCTCTGACAACCAAGTCCAACACTTGGCCTTCACATGTGGCTTAGCTACTATGCCCGGCGGAACTGTTTCTACAAGAGAAGGGGCAAAGGTGGACCACAGGTGCCTCAAAACCAGTTGCTTTGGGCAGGTGGGGGTATATTGCTATATTTCTACACTATTCTTAGTTGCTGCGACTGTAACAAAACCCAATTTCCCTCGGGATCAATAAAGTATGTCTGTCTGTCTGTCAGCCCACTGAGGAGAAGGAAAACTCTGATTTTAAACCTCTGCTGCCTTGCAGCCCGATACCCACCCATGGGAAAGGCTTCGGGAGTAAACCTCAAGGAAGAAATCCAGAGCCGGGATCCCTAAGGCAGTTTGATGTTGTTTACAACTTCACTCTGGCAACCTCTACGATGACACTAGTGCCAAGTTGATTAGGCCCTTCCCTTGGACTACATCAGTGACGTGGAGATGGGGAACCTGCTGCATGAGCAACAGCCGGTTCTTCAAATCTTCCCGCCCAGGCTCACGCCCTGGAGAGGACACAGACCACCAGAGGCACAAACCCATGATCCCCTGGGATTGACGGCTGCCTACTACTAATCCCAATAAATAAATAATATCATTCTAATTATATATAGTGAATTCCAGTTAATTGTGACACACCTGGACCCCATTTTGCCCATTTAGCTGAAGCTTCCTGGAAATATATTAAAACATAAAAAAAAAAACTACCATTTCACAGAGTAACAATTCATGTATTTACTGAAATGCAGAGCAAAATTAGAATGCAACCAATAGCACAAAAATGTGTAATTGATCCAAATAGTTATTGCCAGTGAATGCTACTGTGTTCTTTTGATTCACTGTAAGTGAACAGAATCAGAGTAGACACCTAGTCCAGATAATGGACTACCTTCATACAATGCTTTGAAGGTTGCATTCCCCAAATCTTCATTTTCATTATAACGTTCAAGGTGATTGTCAATACCTTCAAATTCTTAGTAGTTCTTAACCTGTTTAAGTTCTGAATTCGTTTTGTTTTCACTCTCAGCCGTTTCTGGCATCTCCAAGCCTGAATGTTTGAAACCGCAGTGAACAAAACAGGTCTGATTTGTCTTACTGCTTAACTCTCACCAACTATCAGTGACAAAACATTACCACTTTTTGCACACAAACACATGTAACTGATGCCATTTTGTTCTGATCACAATATAATGTTTAATGATCATAGAACTGCACGTGACTGATGTTAGTGTAATTTACCTGCCCATTTACCTCCTCCGTCACCACCATTCAGGACCCTAAACAGTCCTTCCAGGTGAAGCAACACTTCACCTGCAAGTATATCAGGGTCATTTACTGTATCTGGTGTTGCTGGTGTGTCCTCCTCTACATCATTGAGAACCAATGTAGATTGTTGAGCTTCTTCACTTCATCTGCAAAGGAAAATTTCCAACCATTTTTATTCCATTCCTCATTCCCATTCTGACATCTTGGCTCATGGCCTCCTCTGCTGCCATGATGAGGCCACTCAGGTTGGAGGAGAAATAACTCACATTCCATTTGGGTAGACTCCAACCTGATGGCATGAACATCAATTTCTCCAACTTCCTGTAATTTCTCCCCCCTCCCTACTCTTACTTTCCATTCCCCTTTCTAGCTCCCTCTTATTCCTTCTCTTCTCCTCACCTGCCCTCTGCTACCCTTCCTCCAGCCCTTTCTCCCATAGTCCACCCCTCTCTTCCCCTCTATTAGATTTATTCTTCTTCACCCCTTTACCTTTTACATCTCCCAGTTTCACATTTCACCCCCTCGCTCACTCACATACATACCTCTCCCTCACCTGGCTTCACCTATCACCCCCTCCCACCTTCTTTTTCTGCCATTTCTTCCTTCCTATCCAGTCCTGATGAATGGTCTTGGCTTGAAACATTGAATTCCTCTTCACAGATGCTGCCTGATTTATAACTTCCTCCAGCATTGTGTATATGTTATTCCTAATACAGGATATGCAATTTAGGTTGTTTTGTCAAGATCACAAGGAATAGCTGAATGGCATCAGTGGCTAATATCCAGTGGGCACAGTCTAAGCACGTTGTGTCACCGTTCATGGGAAGTGCAATAGTAGACATACTTATTTTACCATCTGTGCAGGAGTCACACATGAACTGGTCAGATCCAATGACAGTGAAACCATCCCATTTTAGACAGACAATCATGAGTCACATCGTGACAGGTCACATGAATGCAGCACAGTTTTTCTGAAGAAATAAATATGCAAAATGCGGTAATGGTAAGCTAAACCCCCTCATCCACTCTTCTCTCCTTAGAAACATAGAAACCTTACAGAACTATACAGCCACTTCAGCCCACAAAGCTGTGCCGAACATGTCCTTACCTTAGAAATTACCTAGGGTTACCCATAACCCTCTATTTTTCTAAGCTCCATGTACCTATCCAGGAATCTCTTAAAAGACCTTATCGTATCCAGCTCCATCACTGTCGCTGTCAGCCATTCCACACACTCACCACTCTGCGTAAAAAACTTACCCCTGACATCCCCTCTGTACCTACTTCCAAACACCTTAAAACTGTGCTCTCTCATGCTAGCCATTTCAGCCCTGGGAAAAAGCCTCTGACTATCCACACAATCAATGCCTTTCATCATTTTATACACCTCTGTCAGGTCACCTCTCATCTATTTTCCTTACAAAAGTAGAAAACGCATGCAATGTAATCAATTCTGTTATTTACAGAGTGTTATGATTCACAAATGGAATTACAAATGTTTTAAGAAACTGTGCTCACCTCCCCTCTGCATTTTACTAAATCCAAATAACTTTTAAGGCAGTAGGCCTGGTTCCAAGCAGATATTCCGAACTATTTCAGTTACTTAGGTTGTGACGGTGAAGGTAAAGATAAAACTCGGGAAGCAGTGATTTAATGGAGAGCAAGATCTTGTGCTATCTTTCCACTTCTTTATTCATGCCTGGTGTATTTCCTGCCCTTTATGGACTCCTTTTATTTATCTAAATTCATACTTCCTCTTTTGGCTTAGTAGATGCAAATGCATTGCAGCATGGGGGCATTTCTGCAATGTATTTACTACCACTGTACTCAAAGAGGGAAGAAAGCCAATTGGGAGCACTGAGAAGCCCATCAGCAGCCTAACATACACTGAAAATGATCCCTCCCCCACAGGATCAGATTGAAATTGGTATGGAGTAGGTAGAACTCTAGAGAGGGGAGAAAATTCTGTATATCCAACAACACTGTAAGTATTTCTTTCCAAATTTTGGAGTTTTTCATATTTCTTTCAACATTGCTTTCCAATTTCATGATATTAACCTGGTATCAATTTCAACAACGACTTCTGTAAAAAAAAAATAGTAGCTCCATAAATTGAGCTGATTGTGAACACTGGGGAATTAGGGGTACTTGCCTAAATTATTAAGAGTAGAAGAGAAGCACCGACCATTGTGAGTAGGAGGGAGATCTAAATGCAAGATTGAATTAGTGGCACAGACAAAAGGCTGGAGGAACTCAGCATGCCAGGCAGCATCTACAGTAAAGAGTAAACAGTCAGCGTTTTGAGCCGAGACCCTTCATGAGGCAGGAAGTGCATCAGTGAATGCTGGAAGAATGATTAGAGAGACCTCCTTTACTTCATGCACCAACAGGGTCTTTTCAAACTCTCTGTAAAGTGTAAAGAGTTCTTGTGACTCAAATGTGAAAGATTGAATGCTATTTCTTTTGATGCTCCCCTGCAATAATACATGGCATTTATTTGTTACCTCTAAACTCGAACCTTCCAACAAACTTGTGATCAGCCTCACTTCATCTACTCGCCATAACCACTCCTGCTGCATCCCAAGTGCCAATCACCAAGCACCGACTCGCTCACTGACTTGCAATGTCTCTGGGTTAACCAGCTGATGAATTTGAATATTCTCATTCATATTTTTAAGTTCTTCTAAGGTCTTTTCACTCCTTATCTCTGTTATTTTCTCTAACTATATAGTCATTTGAGCACACTCTTACAGCTGATTTTAATACCTCCAACTTTCAGTCCCAGAGCAGGAACTTCTGCCCTCTCTGCCTGTCTGCTTCCTTAAAACTGACTTCTTTAATCAACCAAATATTTCCTCATGCAACTTGCTGTCAGTTATTTTCTTTGAAAACCTTCCTGCAAAATTGCTCAGGATATTTTACACAAAGACACATCATAAATTGAAGTTGTTATTATTGTCAATAGTGTTATTTTTTCACATACAGTATTTAAAGAACTATTATTTCTTCAAATACTGAAGGAATTATTACTTATGATGATATAAGTCAACCTCCTAACCAGAGTAGTTTACATTATTATTTGTTTACATGTTGAAAAAGCAAATACAATGAGGAGGAATAAGAATCAGGAGCCTTTAGCCCTAATCTTCCACTTATTTTTACAGCTGAACTTCTACATCGATTCTATCTGCCTACCCATGTCCATCAATATGGATCTAACTGTCCAAAATTCTATCATTCTCCATTATGAATGTACTTATTTTCAGAACATCCATTACCCACTAGTAGAAAGCTTAATAACTGTTGACTGTCTGAGTGAAGTGATATGCTCTTAACCCAATGCTTAAAGCAAAGGCCTTTTTCTGGAGATTATGACACTTATGGTAGACCCTGCAGCCATGGAAACCAGCCTCTCAGCATCTCCACGTCAAAGTAAGAACTGAAGTTTAAAGTTCTTATCCAGTCTTATCCCATCCTAATGTACCCTTCCAAATTTCACAGATCAAAGCTCAAATATATTTATTATATAAGTGCATATATAATAAATACAACCCTGAGATTCATTTCTTGCAAGCATACCCAATAAATCCAGAATTGAGTAATAACTAAAATAGAATTAATGAAAGATTGCATCAACTTGAGCATTCATTCAATGTACAAAAGAAAACAAACTGTACAAATACAAAAATAAAGAAATAATAATTGTAAATAAATCAGCAGTAAATATCAAGAACATGAGAAGAAAAGTCCTTCAAAGTTAATCCATAGGTAGAAGGAACAGGAGGTTGAGGGCACATGAAGTTGAGTAAAGTTATCCCCTATGGTTCACAGGCCTGATGGTTGAGGAGTAATGACTCTTAGTGAACATGGTGTGAGTCCTGAGGCTCCTGTACATTCATCCTGATGGCAGCAGTGAGAACAGAACATGACATGGATCATGAGTGTCCCTGATGCTGGATGCAGCTTTCTTGTGACAATGCTCCAGGCAGATGTACTCAATAGTGGGGATGAACTGGGCCATATCCACTATTTTTTGGTAGGATTTTCCATTCAAGGACTCTGGTATTTCCATACATGGCTGTGATGCAGCCAGTCAATATGCTCTCTGCCACACATATATTGAAGTTTGTCAAAGTTTTAGATGTCATGTTGAATCTTTGCAAATTCCTAAGGAAGTATAGACACTACCACATTTTCTTTGTAATTACACTTATGTGCTGGGCCCAGGTCAGGCCCTTTGAAATTATAACACTAAGGAATTCAAATTTGCTGACCCTCTCCACCTCTGCTCTTCCTGTGAGGACTGGCTCATGGACCTCTGGTTTCCTCCACCTGAAACTCAATAATCAGTTCTTTGGTCTTGCTGACATTAAGTAAGAGAGGTTGTTGTTGTGGCACCACTCAGCTGGATTTTCGATCTCATTCCTAAATTCTGAGTCACCACCTTGGATTCTGTCTCTGACAGTGGTGTCATCAGCAAACTTGAATATGGCAATGGAGTCGTGCATAGCCATGTAGTCATAACTGTAAAGCAAGTAGAGCAGGGGGCTAAACACACAGCCTAGTGGTTCACCTGTGCTGATGGAGATTGTGGAGGAGATGTTGTTGCCAATCCAAACTGACCGGGGTCTGCAAGTGAGGAAATCAAGTATCCAATTGCATGAGGAGCTATTGAGGCCAAGGTCTTGAAGCTTATTAATTAGTTTTGGAGGGATGATGGTATTGAATATTGAGATCTTGTCAATAAAGAGCATCTAGATGTTTCAGGGTTGAGTGAAGAGCCCATGAAATGACATCTGCTGTGGACCTGTTGTGTAGGTAAATTGGACTGGATCCAGATTGTTTCTCAGGCAAGAGTTGATATGCTTCATTACCAACCTTTCAGAACACTTCTTTACTGTTGATGTAAGTGCTACGGGACAATAGTCATCAAGGCAAGGTATGATGACAGTATATACCCTGCAAAGATGAGCAGGCTATTCTATTTGGTCTTTCCTCCTAGGACAGCCCTTCTTTGTTGCAGTGTCCTTAAACCTTCCTTTGAATTAGGAGACCAGTACTGTGTCCAGTTCTCTATTCATTGTATCATAAAAATCATATTCACTATTACAGGTATAGTAAAGGCTGACTTATCATTTGACGTTCTAGTTGCTTGGTGACCATGCATGTCAATTTTTCTGTAACTCTCTGCGTGGATGTCCAAATCCATCTGAATCCCAACACTTTAAAATACCTCCTTTCTTACGTTGCATTAAATTGTATAATTTCATAATTAAATTCCATCTGCCATCCTCTTCTATAATCATTTACGAGGTTTACATAAAGCTAGTATAGTAAGTCCCACATCTAATTTTCACATCCAGCTTGCGAGTAAAACAAGTGATTGATGTTTCACACTTGGTCCACCAATTTAAAAAATTCTTCTATGCAATCTCCTTTCTCCAATGCAAGTTCCAAGACCTTTACCACAGTGCCTGCCAAAACCATGGTCATATAGAAGAAACAAAAAAGCAAGGGAAACCAATGTTTTATTGTTGCTGGGTCTAAATCTTGGAACTCTCTGCCGCAGCAGCACTCTGGGAATGCTTTTACCAGAGGGACCGCAATGGCTAATGAAGTCAGGACCCCAGCACCTTTTTGAGGATAATTATTGATAAATAAAAGATAACAGCCTTACTAACAATGTCTGCAATCCACAAAATACCTTAAAAGTTTGTGCACTCTCACATACATTTCTATGATGCCCAATTCAGACCACCCTGTTTCAGGTTTCAGAGATGAACTAAATTGTGGGATGTGACTGCAAAAAAATAACTAAAATTGAATTCCAGCATTGCCTTAGGTTGGAGGGTGAATGATTTGGTCCTAGAATAAAAACATTTATGACTAAGATGAAGTGATATTTCTTTGCATCGAAGAACGTGAGAATTTGAATTTGGTGGTAGACGTTCGGGAGCATTGTTAAAGCAGAGATGGGTGGACGTTTGGACATAAGGGATCAAGCAGGAAGGTAAATGAGATAGTGAATTCTACCGAATGACAGAATATGCTCAAGGGTCAAATTCAACATCACTTTTACATACTTTTATATTCTCCCCGTCTACAATAGTGCAACATTTAACGTATTCGATCATCTTGAAATTATGACTTTGCTTACAGGCCCTTATTGGGAACTGTTTTCCAAATGTCCATTGTTTTGAGTTGTAGGCACTTTTCTAGAGATTGTTTCTGCCCTTTTAAAGCTGTATATTAAAACTCTGCAGGTTGGCTGGTGGGATTATATATAAAAGTGGGATGGCAGAATATGGTTTGTTGGGCTTCAGCCATTTAAGTACTGTAATCATAAAATGGGGCAAAACATTTTGAGTTCCTCTGAGGGGAGAAACATTTCTGGACAATTGTATTGTATGACTTACAGGAAAACAAAGTTAAACTTAGGGCCAAATTAATTCTTTACTCCTCTGTGAATTGAATAAAACAGACAACCCACACAGCAGATAAGATGAACTGGGATGACTGGCAGGATGTTCAAAAATCTCAAAGTAGCAAGAACAGTACAGAAACCTGTGTTTTAATCATTTCTATGGCCCTTCAGCAGGGTACATATATTTGTCTTATACAAGCGTTTGTACTATATAAATGTAGAAGGAAGCCACATACGTATGATACCAATAGAAGGTAGGCTGAAAATTTTAATATTTCATCTTTGGAATCTACTTTCATCTTTGAGAATATGGAATTTACTTCTTGATTAAAATAGGTGGGAGTGATGGGGGAAGGGAACATACAAACAGAAAAGGCTAGTATTACCACCGAATACCAGCACTGTCAGATATAGCATCTACCCCAATCATTACAAATAATTGGAACCCATTTATAATGGTGTAGCTGATTAATTATTAGGTTATGCTTCTCTCCTCCTGCAAACACTATATCACTCCCCTAGTTATAGCAACAAATCAGAGATGCATTTCATAACGTTTACGAGCTAGTAAAGCTGCTGGCACCGTACTGCTATTTACATTTTCTGCTTTGAAGGTTGGCTGACTAAAACCAATTCAACATTGTTTGTAGTAAAGCATATGCAAAGCATTTGCCTCATATCTATTAGTTCCACATTTGCATTCAAAGACAAAGTTAGGATTCTTTTCTAATTGAAACATCGTTGAATATTGAAATTTCAATATTGAAACATTTCTTCAAATTTAGGACCAATGTTCTTAAACTGTTCAGAGCTGTTATCCCAGGATTGCACAGATTGGTGACCTCTCCTGCTGATCACATTGACACATGTAAAGTCAATGGGTATTTATTCTGCTTAAGGGAATCCAACGGTTAGCGCACAGAACAAGGGGCAGATCTGTGTATCCACCTTCCAGTGAGAATGCAGAATATGATGTACTTAAGGCAAACTTTGTTTCCAATGTGTTCAGCATTGGTGAAGGATTCTCTGATTTGCAAATAATGCCCCTGACACTCTGCAAATGAAGTAACAATTTTACACCAATTAACGTTCAGATATAGCAACAATCAGTAACCAGTCAATACCAGTACTATGGATTGGCAATTTTTCAGCAAAAATTATGGCAAATCCCTGAAATGTTGTCTCTGCTTTTTGACTGATAATGTATTATGTCTATAAATTATGTTATAGCAACCCCTTGTCCCACAGAATAACTTACATGCGAGGAAACTCTATCTAGACTTAGAAACATAGAAAATCTACAGCACATTACAGACCCTTCAGCCCACAATGTTGTGTCAACCATATAACTTACTCTAGAAGCTGCCTAGAATTTCCTAGTGGCTTGTTGTTGTCTGAGGTATTGTTAAAGGGTTGTTTTTCTACCAACTTCTTCAATATGTATCACGTCTTGGTTGCTCATGGAAGAATGTTTTCCAGAAAGAGGTTATTGCCTTTTTCTGACATTTCCAAATGCACTTCCTCAACCAGGTATATTAACCAATTTAGTACTGACTGGGACTGGTCTGCATTATTCTAACTGGGTTCTTGTGGGAGTGCCAGTTTTCTTTTTTAAACTGCTAATAATTAATACACTTTTTCATGGATCTAGAGAACCACACTAGCAAGCATTGAAATTTAGTGTTCTTCCCAAAACAGGTCACTTTGAACTAATGTAAACCGACATTGGTGAAAATGGGAAGAGCACATTTAATCCACTTTTGAGAAAAGCTCAATTATTTGGTGCTCTAGAGGTGCATTTTACAGAGTGTGATGCCCACAGTGTGGTTTTACTTAATCAGTTAAGTTGAAAGGCTTAGAATCAATGTTTTGCAGTCAAAGCCCATTCCCCTACTTGAGCATCTGTCACCCAGAATACACTGCAAGTTATGTGGATTAAAATCAATATGTAATATTTTAAAGCTGGAAACTGTGGAGGATAATTTTTTTTTTACTTTGTTATTTTTTCTTGGGTAATGGATGTTGCTGCAAATGCCAGCGTTTATCGTCCAACCGCCTGAACTGAGGAGGTGGTGAGGGACCAAACATGATGATTGATCACGGATAAGCCACACCAGCACCAGAAATTTTCTTTCTTGAAGGGTGTTGTTGAACTGAGCACTTCTTTCAAAACTGTGATAGTTTCATCATCACCATCACTAACATAAGTACTTGTTTTTGAAATCCAAATATATGTTATTACTTGAATTTAATTAACCATCACAAATTGAACTGGAAAGTTTGAGAGAAGTGGTAATGGAATGACATTTGAAAGCAGAAGTGAAACAAGCCATTGTATTTTATTAGATTATGTTTGGCTAAAATATAAATGTTCGGTCTTGGCCCAGGTAAATTCCTTACCATGGCATATGTATTGTGGGTCAGTTCAGCTGCATAACCATATAACCATATAACAATCACAGCACGGAAACAGGCCATTCCGGCCCTCCTAGTCCGTGCCGAACTCTTAATCTCACCTAGTCCCACCTACCCGCACTCAGCCCATAACCCTCCACTCCTTTCCTATCCATATACCTATCCAATTTTACCTTAAATGACACAACTGAACTGGCCTCTACTACTTCTACAGGAAGCTCATTCCACACAGCTATCACTCTCTGAGTAAAGAAATACCCCCTCGTGTTTCCCTTAAACTTTTGCCCCCTAACTCTCAAATCATGTCCTCTCGTTTGAATCTCCCCTACTCTCAATGGAAACAGCCTATTCACGTCAACTCTATCTATCCCTCTCAACATTTTAAATACCTCGATCAAATCCCCCCTCAACCTTCTACGCTCCAATGAATAGAGACCTAACTTGTTCAACCTTTCTCTGTAACTTAAGTGCTGAAACCCAGGTAACATCCTAGTAAATCGTCTCTGCACTCTCTCTAATTTATTGATATCTTTCCTATAATTCGGTGACCAGAACTGTACACAATATTCCAAATTTGGCCTTACCAATGCCTTGTACAATTTTAACATTACATCCCAACTTCTGTACTCAATGCTCTGATTTATAAAGGCCAGCGTTCCAAAAGCCTTCTTCACCACCCTATCTACATGAGACTCCACCTTCAGGGAACTATGCACTGTTATTCCTAGATCTCTCTGTTCCACTGCATTCCTCAATGCCCTACCATTTACCCTGTATGTTCTATTTGGATTATTCCTGCCAAAATGTAGAACCTCACACTTCTCAGCATTAAACTCCATCTGCCAACGTTCAGCCCATTCTTCTAACCGGCATAAATCTCCCTGCAAGCTTTGAAAACCCACCTCATTATCCACAACACCTCCTACCTTAGTATCATCAGCATACTTACTAATCCAATTTACCACCCCATCATCCAGATCATTTATGTATATTACAAACAACATTGGGCCCAAAACAGATCCCTGAGGCACCCCGCTAGTCACCGGCCTCCATCCCGATAAACAATTATCCACCACTACTCTCTGGCATCTCCCATCTAGCCACTGTTGAATCCATTTTATTACTCCAGCATTAATACCTAACGACTGAACCTTCTTAACTAACCTTCCATGTGGAACTTTGTCAAAGGCCTTGCTGAAGTCCATATAGACTACATCCACTGCCTTACCCTCATCAACATTCCTCGTAACTACTTCAAAAAATTCAATAAGGTTTGTCAAACATGACCTTCCACGCACAAATCCATGCTGGCTACTCCTAATCAGATCCTGTCTATCCAGATAATTATAAATACTATCTCTAAGATAGTATAGTGCAAGTGCAAGAATTTAATATAAGGATGAAGACAGTAAATCCACAGAGTACCCAATAGTTTCTTAAAATAAGTCATCAAGTGCCCAACTCATTCAACACTCTGTTGCAGGAAGCATTGAGGATCTGAAGTACATGAAAGCCCAAAATCTGTCCCTTGTGATATGTTAGGTTAGCAAATCCAAACAGGCAACCACTTATTGTGATATAATTAGCTTCACAATTGCTCTGGATTCAAAAAAATGTCCTATGTTCTAACATCCAATCAATATTCAGAGACTCGAAAGGATCAGACTGATTTGTTTTGGTCACTTTGACAATGGGCATTGCACAGGACCAACCTCCATTTGGACAAGCATTTAGTGTTGGATGACTTCCACATAAGTAGACTAGTTTCTTCTGTTATATAACCCCAGGGTTCATTTTGTCTGTGGACAGTCACTGTAAAACGCCGGGAGAATGAGACTGACTTTTGGGCACTGTTTGAGCTGCTCCAGAGAGAGAGAGAGGGAGACAGTGAGAGGTGGAGTTATTTGATGGACAATTGATGTTATGATTTCTCTGCAGCTTGTTTTGAATTTACAAGGACAATTGCAGATGCACAGAAACACACAGTTGGAGTCAAGATGGATTCAGTCAATGGAAGACAAAAGTGAATCAGTCGCTGGTTTAAACTTACAGTAGCCCAAAAGGGGTGAGTTGAGATCGATCCAGAGTATTGATAAATGACTCTCACAAGTTTGCAGCAACTAGAAGAAGTTTGCAGAGAAGAGAAGAGAGGAGAGGAAGGTTTGAAACAGAAGAAACCTAGTGACCATGAGATCACTGTTTGGACTCTCTAAGTAGCCCATGAGGGTGAGTTTGATTCCATTCGAATACAAAAGTGTGATTGTCACTTAGTTAATCCACAGGAGTGGGTTCTCTGGTGAGGGGAGACCTTTGTGAATGCCACATGTTTGTTTACCCTTTGTCTGGGTGTGGCAATTCACTGAAGAAAGGCACCCCTATGGCAAATCACTGTTGGAGTTATTTCGTATGTCGTGGAACTGGATAAGTGGCTATCACATTGTGTATTTGGGGTAACCTTGTGGAATCTACCGGTGTGTTGACCCTTGCCTGGGTGGTGGTTCCCTTGAAGAGGGCCCCCTTTGTGATAAGATACTGTTGGTGATAATCCATACGTGGATTCTGTTTGAGTATCCTGTGGCCACCACTTTGAGATGACCCGTAGCTGAATTCGGGTGTGGTACCACTTGTGTTGAAAGGATTCATTGAAGATCACTGTCAGTGATACTTTGCGGAATCTGTGGAATATCGACGTAATTGCCTTCTCACAACATTCGCCTTTGGATTACAAACATCTCGCATTAATTAACCTGTGCATTTGAACTGAATTTTCTTACATACCATCGTAAGACTGTAACTTTTGCCACCTGAGCTTGAATAAGTTTGGTACCTTTATTTACACCTATATGTGCATCACACCGTTAACCCTTGATTTACCTGGATTAAGTTACTATATGACGTAGTTACTAATAAAGTAGTGTTTTGTTAACAGCAAAACCAGACTCCAGGTGTGTTCAGTTGTTGCTGATACTTTTACAGGGTTGTGTGTATGTGACACTTCAGTTAATGGTCCTAGTATCAGCCACAATGTGTGTTGATCTCCACAATAAGCAATCTTGTTGGAAAAACAAAGTTGGAATGTTATCCCATTACCTTCAGCAGGTAGGGAGGAAGCAAGATGAAAAATCACTGAAGATATTGTGGCAGTTTACTACATATGTATACGAAATTTGCTGTAAATTTGGTTAGTAAATTTGCAGATAACACAAAGGTTGGGGCGTTATGGATAGGGTGGAAGGCTGTCAGCAGGACATCGATATGATGCAAAACTGGGCTGAGAAGTGGCAGATGGAGTTCAACCCAGATAAGAGTGAGGAGGTTTATTTTGGTAGATTAAATATGATGGCAGAATATAGTATTAATGGTAAGACTCTTGGCAATGTGGAGGATCAAAGGGAACTTGGGGTCCAAGTCCATAGGAAACTCAAAGCTGCTGTGCAGGTTGACCATGTGGTTAAGAAGGCATATGGTGTATTGGCCTTCATCAACCGTGGGACTGAGATCAAGAGCTAAGAGGTAATGTTACAGCTATATAGGACCCTGGTCAAACCCTAGTCAGACCCCACTTGGATTACTGTGCTCATTTCTGGTCACCTCACTATAGGAAGGATGTGGAGACTATAGAAAGGGTGCAGAGGAGATTTACAAGGATGTTGCCTGGACTGGGGAGCATGCCTTATGAGAATAGGTTGAGTGAACTTGGCCTTTTGTCCTTGGAGCAACGGAAGATGAGAGGTGACCTGATAGAGGTGTATAAGATGATGAGGGGCATTGATCATGTGGATAGTCAGAGGCTTTTTCCCAGGGCTGAAATAACTAACATGAGAGGGAACAATTTTAAGGTGCTTGGAAGTAGGTACAGAGGAGATGTCAGGAGTAAGTTTTTTACACAAAGAGTGGTGAGTGCATGGAATGGGCTGCCGGTGACAGTGGTGAAGGCGGAGACTCTTGGTTAGGTACCGGTACATGGAACTTGGAAAAATAGAGGGTTATGCGTAACCCTAGGTAATTTCTAAAGTCAGTACATGTTCGGCACTGCATTGTGGGCCAAAGGGCCTGTATTGTGCTGTAGGTTTTCTATGTTCTATGTTCTGTTTCTAACAAATAATAAAATGAACATCCTAATCATTTCATCATTGCTAATCATTTCAAAAACAAAAGCTGATCTATCAAGATAACATGAAATGCATACACTTCCACTCGCTGTGTCAAGAAAAGATTTGCACAAATTTGATGGAGACTGATAGTGAACTGAACAAAAGGGAGTTTTAAGGGTATGGACAATGGAAAAGGAAATTTACCAAATATTGTATGGGCAACACTTGACATTTCACATAATCACTGAGTAATCACGTTTAAAATTTAGTTTAGGCAAAGGAATCACTTATGGATTTTATCAATGTAGATGTTAATAAATATGTCATCTAAAAGCTTCTTCAGCTGATGTATTATCCATCTCTGTAAGTGCTTTTGATTAAGTTTGCTGATGTAACGGAACACTTTACTGGTTTCCCAGCGTTGCCTGAACTGGAAGTTTCACAATCTCTATGACTCACAAACTCAAGCCCTGTGAGCAGACTACTGCGACCAGAAGTAAAGAAAAGCAACATGAAAATGCAGCACCTAGCTTGAAGTGAACGATGAACAAATGTAATATCTAAAGTTGTTGCGTTCATTTTAAATCTCCATTGCAACTCCTTCAGCTTGAAAGTGATGCTCCGGGTTACTGTGTCTCAGAAATGGCAGGATGCTGCAGTCATAACAGTGTCAAAGGTGGGTGGTAGCAAGTAGAGGCTGCATGCTTGTTTCCCTAATAACTAAGATCTGATAAGCTGCATAACACTTCTCCTCCTCCACTTTGCATTACCATTGTCTACAACAGCTTCTACTGCCAACTTCTTTCTGTCCAGAGCCATAAACTTCACAACTATTTAAACAGCAAATACTTTTTTAAAATGATTCACTTGTTAATAAACTAAAGCTTTATATTGTCTATTTTACATCACTTCCTTAAGAACTTTAATGGCACCCTGTATCACAGGCTTCATCTTGTACTATCATTTGTATTTATCCAAATATTCAGTTATATAATACAGAATTTCTTCACTGTTATGCAACAGAGTGTTGATTTCCTTCTGGACTAAAGCACAATAGTCAACACTTTATTTTACATCTTCCTGGCACCAGTCACCTTGCACCCTGACAAGATTGCTACATCATAGAGCATGGGATGGTATCTATTCTGTCTCCATATGGAATAGTGCAGCCACTAGTACTGGGAACAAGCTCAGCTCCTTCATCACCAATCATAATGCGCTGTGGTCTGGTCTCTGAATCAGGTTCCTTCTCATCTAAACTGAGTCCTGTCTAGGTTTGAGAGTCCAGATTCTTCACTCCAGCACCGTGCCCCACTCCCTATTGCAACCATCTGCCACTCATTTGCATTGCCACCAATCACAGCACAACCCTGATCAGATGAACAACCTCCCACACCTGGTCTCCGTGAACATGGACAACCCATGTAGCAAGGGGAACAAAATGGGCATCAGCAGCATGCTGCTGCCTTTTTTATTCCAGCAAATCACCAATTAATTCTTTTTGGAAGACAACTTCTGTAAATAAACTGCTGCCAGCTAAGCTGTTTGCTTTCTGTGGTAATGATGCCAGCAGGAATTTATTCAGGTTACCAAGGAACATCCTGTTCTTTTTTAATTGGTACCTTGGAATCATTACCATGGACCTCTGTCACCCAAGAGGTGAACTTGGTTTAAAGGGTGAGAGTGTGATGAGTTACTGGAAAGTTAATCGATGTTTAGGCCTCTAGCCATGTTGTAATTTGAAAATAACATAAGAACCATGGTTAAATCTACTCTAACTTAAGCAACTTAGTTTGTCAACATAAAGTCAAATAAAAGAAACATGTGTATTCTGGGCAGAATAGTATAAGAAAATTGCTTGGGTGTTGCAGTATACATTTACAGTGTGTGCTGTCCACAGAATTGCATAAAACATAAACAAAGAAGTAGGTTACTTCCGATCTGGCCTATACTGGCATTTATATCCTTTTCCCAGTCCCAGTATGTCTAGTCTTCTACTTGTGCCTCCATAAATGGGTAGGTGGAGCTCAAACAAATCCTCGTCCATTAATAATTGATTCAAAAAAAACACTGTCCATTTTATCACCTGCAGGCAAATTAGAATAGCAGTCATCTGTGTGTGATGTTATCCACACTGGGTCAAGAACCTACTTTAGGAAGGTTAATATTGTTCCTGATCCTGGTGGTGTGTGACCTAAGACCCTGTACCTCTATCCCGATGGCAGCAGCAAGAAGAGAGCATGGCCTCGATGGTGCCTTCTTGTGGCAGTGCTCCTTGAAGATGTGCTCAATGGTGAGGAGGGCTATTCCTGTAATGGATTTCACTGTATCCACCACTTTGAATAGGATTTTCCATGTTTGGGTATTGGTGTTTCCATACCAGGCCATGATGCAACAAATCAGGGTAGAATCCATTGTGCATCTATAGAAGTTTGTCAATGTTTTAGATAACACGCCAAATCTGTGTGAACGTCTAAGTAAGTAGAAGCCTTTGAAATGGCACTTTCAAAGAAAGTGTTGGTCCCAGGACAGATCATCATATATGATAACACCAAAGAGTTTAACGTTACTGGTTCTCTCCACCTTCATGCACACCCAATTTCTTCCTCCTGTGTTTTATGTTTTTATATTGCATTTTTTATAAAGAGAGAGAAAAAATAGCTCTTAGAACAATCACGTCAATCGAAATGAGATCACGTGCTCCTTTTGATTCTCCCACCAACTTGTTACAGTAATGTAATCTACAGTGGACAATCATCCTACTAACACTACATTGTCATGGTATGGAAGGAAACTGGAACATCCATGCATCAGAGGAGGACATACAAGCTTGTCACTGATATATCGGAATTCGGGATCAGAATCAGAATCTGAATCAGGTTTATTATCACTGGCCTGTGTCATGAAATAACATAGAAAGAAAAATTAATCAATGACAGCAAGTATATATACATATATTGAATAGATTTAAACATTGCAAAACCAGAACAAATATGTATTTTTTTAAAAGTGAGGTAGTGTTCATGGGTTCAGTATCCATTTAGGAATCAGGTGGTAGAAGGGAGAAGCTGTTCCTGAATTGTTGAGTGGGTGCCTTCAGACTTCTCTACCTCCTACCTGACAGTAACAATGAGAAGAGGACATGTCCTGGGAGATGGAGATCCTTAATAATAGACGCTGTCCTTCTGAGGCACCGCTCCTTGAAGATGTCTTGGATACTACAGAGGCCAGTACCTAAGACGGAGCAGACTAATTTTACAACTTTCTGTAGCTTCTTTCGGTCCTGTACAGTAGCCCCCTCCATACCAGAGAGTGATGCAGCCTGTCAGAATGATCAAATGAGCATCACTGTAGTTGTGCAGCAGGAATACTGACTGCTACAACACTTTGCCTTTGTGTTTTTCCCATGAAGTTTCTTCTTCTAAAGTATCCATAACAAAACATGACAGTGCTGGGAAAGCACAGAATGTTAAGCAGAATCTTAGGAGATATAGAGATATTGTTTCAGGTTAAAGACCCTTAATCTGAAACATTGTGTTCAATAATCAGCTCAATAGGTAATTTCAGTCACCAGTAGAATTTCTTTGGCATCAGAATTTATCTGGGAGCTTCTCCACACCACAATATTGATACTTCACTTGTCGTGGGAACACAGCACTCACTTAAATAATACTTCAATCAAAATTTTAATAGGTCTTTAAACCTTAAACCTTGAATAATTTGGACATGTCAAAATAACAAACCCACTCTCTTTGGGTTAGGTTGCTGTACATTACCCCTTACTTTCCCATACTACACTAGGAAAGTAATAAAGTGAATGTAAAAATATTCCTCAATTATCATACTGATGTCATGTGACATGTATCCAACTGGAAAATATTGAGGAAAGTGTATATAGTAATTGTTCAATCAAACAAGTATCATTGGCTTGATTCTGTATCAATATATGATGTCTGCTGGCATAGACCATTGAGCCTGCTGATCAATATACCAAGGGTAATGTTCCCTTTGTCCTCACCTTCCACCCACCAGTCTCTTCATTCAACCATTTTTTCCCCCGAGGTCAAAAATTAAAAAAAAACAAATGCTGGAAATCTGAATCAAAAGCAATGAATGCTGGCAGCAGTCACATGTCAAATAGCTCGATGGAGAGAGAAACAGGGTTATCTTTTCAGTTTGATCACTTTTCATCAGAGCTATGAAAAATTAGAAAAGTATCATACTTTAAGCTGCAAACATTGAGCAGTGCAGTAAGGTCATAGGGACCAAGGGAGAGCATATAGTGCTAAAGACTGTGCTGATGGCTGAGAGAAGAAGGGGAAGATTTATTGATTGCAACTGATCTGTCCAGAGGAAATGCAAATTAAAGATGAATGAGGACAAAGAAGAGAGGAAAAAAAAACTCTGGAAATGAATAATGGAAAAAAAAGTGCAGATGCAGGAAATTTGAAGTAAACTTGAATACTGGAAATACACAGCAGTCGGAGAGCACTCATGGAGAAAGCAAACCAGGTGGGTCATCCTTCATCACAATTGGTTAATCCTGATATGACCTGGAGAGGCTAGTTATCTGAAGCTGCATGTAGAGTCAATTTATGGGATTCAACCAGTGACAAATGAGGTGCTGTTACTTGAGAGAAGTAACAGTTGAACAGGTACTTTGAATCCATCTTCACTAGGGAAGACACAGACAATCTCCCAGATGTAATAGTGGCCAGAGGACCTAGAGTAATGGAGGAACTGAAGGAAATTCACATTAGGCAGAAAATGGTGTTGGGTAGACTGATGGGACTGAAGGCTAATAAATCCCCAGGGCCTGATGGTCTGCATCCCAGAGTACTTAAGGAGGTGGCTCTAGAAATCATGGAAGCATTGGTAATCATTTTCCAATATTCTATAGATTCAGGATCAGTTCATGAGGATAGCTAATGTTATCCCACTTTTTAAGAAAGGAGGGAGAGAGAATACAGGGAATTATAGACCAGTTAGCCTGACATCAGTGGTGGGGAAGATGCTGGAGTCAATTATAAAAGATGAAATAACGGCATATTTGGATAGCAGTAACAGGATCGGTCCAAGTCAGCATGGATTTACGATGGGAAAATCATGCTTGACTAATATTCTGGAATTTTTTGAGGATGTAACTATGAAAATGGACAAGGGAGATCCAGTGGATGTAGTGTACCTGGACTTTCAGAAAGCCTTTGATAAGGTCCCACATAGGAGATTAGTGGGCACAATTAGAGCACATGGCATTGGGGGTAGGGTACTAACATGGATAGAAAATAGGTTGGCAGACAGGAAACAAAGAGTAAGCATTAACGAGTCCTTTTCAGAATGGCAGGCAGTGACAATATACATTAATGATTTAGATGAAGGGATTAAAAGTAACATTAGCAAATTTGCAGATGACACAAAGCTGGGTGGCAGTGTGAAATATGAAGAGGATGTTAGGAGAGTGCAGGGTGACTTGGACAGGTTGGGTGAGTGGGCAGATGCAGTTTAATGTGGATAAATGTGAAGTTATCCACTTTGGTGGCAAGAACAGGAAGACAAATTACTATCTGAATGGTGTCAAGTTAGGAAAACGGGAAGTACAACAAGATCTAGACGTTCTCGTACATCAGTCACTGAAAGTAAACATGCAGGTACAGCAGGCAGTGAAGAAAGCTAATGGCATGTTGCCCTTCATAACAAGGGGAGTTGCGTATAGGAGCAAAGAGGTCCTTCAGCAGTTGTACAGGGCCCTGGTGAGACCACACCTGAAGTATTGTGTTCAGTTTTGGTCTCCAAATTTGAGGAAGAACATTCTTGCTATTGAGGGAGTGCAGCATAGGTTTATAAGGTTACTTTCCGGGATGGCGGGACTGTCATATGTTGAAAGATTGGAGCGACTGGGCTTGTATACACTGGAATTTAGAAAGGTGAGAGGGGATCTGATGGAAACATATAAGATTATTAAGGGATGGACACGCCAGAGGCTGGAAACATGTTCCCAGTGTTGGGGGAGTCCAGAACCAGAGGCCACAGTTTAAGAATAAGGGGTAGGCCATTTAGAACGGAGTTCAGGAAAAACTTTTTCACCCAGAGAGTTGTGGATCTATGGAATACTCTGCCTCAGAAGGCAGTGGAGGCCAATTCTCTGGATACTTTCAAGAAAGAGTTAGATAGAGGTTTTTTTAAAGATAGCGAAAATGGGGAGAAGGCAGGAATGGGGTATTGATTGTGGATGATCAGCTATGATTACATTGAATGGCAGTGCTGGCTTGAAGGGCCAAATGGCCTACTCCTGCACCTATTGTCTATTGTCTATTAAGAAAGTCAGATCAAAAAGCTAAGGTGGGATTCCCCCAAGATTAAGTTTTGACCTTTAATTATGTAATATCTATACTAACGACTTCAAGGACAGGATGGAGTTTAAGGTATCCAAGTTTGCCAATGACATGAAAATTGGTGCAAGAGTATGCTGCATCAGGACTTTTGGACAGTGCATTGGTATTCAGACAGATTGAGTGGGGAGGTGAAAACTTGTAAGATTGAAATTCATGTAGGAAAGTGTGAGGCCATGAGCTTCAGTCAGAAGGATCAAAAGGCAGACCATGATCTCATCAAAGAGAAACTGAGAATAAGTGGACTATAGAGGGATCTAGGTGTTCTTATACAAGCATTTAGCAGGCATATTAGCATTTATTGTGAAGGTGTTAGAGTTTAAAAATAGAGGTATTGTTATAAGTCGGCAGGGAATCAGCGAGGCTACATCTGGTATACGATATATGGTTCAAGTTCCCATATTTAATAAAGAATATACTGACATTAAAAGTGATTTTACAGAGGTTCCCAAGGCCAGTTCCTGGCATATGACTGTTGTCCATTTCATGAGTGGCTACAAAAACTAGATCCGTATTCTTTGAAGTTCGTAACAATCGGGATCTAAAAATGCTCGGCAGGGTAGATGTGAAGATATTTCCACTAGTAGGACAGTCTCAAACAACGAATCATAGTTACAAAGTCATGGTCAAGATGTAGTCACAAGATATTAACACATTCAAAGGTTTTGACACATTTTCCAGTGGCATAATGTAGGTTGCATCATCAACTTGCTGATAAGAACGAACAAACAGAATAAGTGAGGTCTGTGGCATGCTTCAACTTGTAAAGAGTATGAGAAAAATTGATTCCTGGCAGTATGATTTTTTTCTGAAAAGCATCTAGATATACGTAGCATAGACATAGTCCCTTTAGCCCAGCTCATTCTTGCCAACCAAGGTGGTTACTTATGTCAGTTCAATTTGATTGTATTTGACCCATATCTCTCTAAACTTTTTATCCATGTATCTGTCTAAATGTCTTTAAAACACTGTAATTGTACCTACCTCTAACATTTTCTGTTGCAGCTCGTTCCATATACACACCAAACTCTGTGTGTAAAATTTGACCCTCATCGCCCTTTAAATCATCCCCTTTTGCATTAAACTCTCTAGTTTCAGACCTCTGTACCCTGGAAAAGAAGAGAATGACCATTCACTTTATCCATTCCCCTCATAATATTATTAACTATACCTCTATAAGGTTACCCCTCAGCCTTCTACACTCCAAGGATTACAGCCCCAGCCTATCCAATCTTTCCTTAAAGCTCAAGTTGTCCAATACCAGCAACATCCGTGTGAAACTTTTTTGCACCCTTTCCCATAGCCAGGTGACCAGAACTGCACACATTACTCAAAGTGCGCTCCCACCAACTTTTTTCACAGCTGAAAAATCACATTCCGACTCTTATACTCAGTGCTCTGACTGATGAAGGTATGCATACCAAATACCTTCCTTTCCATACAGTTGCCTTTTATCTTCACTTTCATGTAATTCTGTACTTGTGCCTCTGTTCTGCAACACTCTGTAGGGTCTTGCATTTCACTATGGAATTCCTTCCCTGGCTCATCTTCTCAAAGTATAACGTTTCGTACTTGCACAAGTTACATTCCATTTGCCATTCTTTGACCTATTTTCTGAGTTGATCTAGATTCTGTTGAGATCTTAGCTAACCACCTAAACTCTGCCATATTTCAATTTACTATTCATGCTACCTATATTCACTTCCAGATCATTAATATAGATGACAAACAATGGTGGATACACCATTGATCCCTCTGACATCACTGATCGTAGGCCTCTAGGCTGAAGAACAACCCTCTGTTACCACCTTCTGATTCCTACTGCCAAGCCAATTTTGCATTTTGTAGACTATCTTACCCTGGATCCCATGTTATCTAATATTCTAGACGCACGTCCCATGAAGAGTTTTGTCAAATGCCTTGCTGAAGCCCATGCAGATCTTGCCCTCATTTATCTTCTTGGTCTCTTCTTCAAAAAACTGAATCAATTTTATGAGACACTATTTCCCATGCTGAAACGAATGCTTATTATTCTTAATCAGGTCTTACCTTTTCAAATTCAGCTAGGTCCTGACTTTCAGAAACCCCTTCAGTATTTTTCCCACCACTGGTGTTGGGCTTACTGACCTATACTGTAGTTCCTTGGCTTGTCCTTGCAGCCCTCCTTAAATAAGGGCACAACATCAGCCACCCTCCAGTTTTCCAGCACTTCTGCTGTGACTATGAATGACATAAATATCTCTGCCAGAACCCAAAAGTTTCTTTGCTGCTTCTGCCCAGGGTTTTGGGCATGGTGGCGACAAGGAAGTGCACAGGAGCGAGATAGATTGGTTGGTTGAACAACCTTGTACTCAACATCAGCAAGACCAAGGAAATGATTGATTGTGAACTTCAGGAAGGGGAGCATACACCAGGGAGAGCAGTTTCAATTTCCTGGGGATCAGTACCTTAGAGGATCTTTCCTGGGCCCAATACATTGATGCAAGGACAAAGAAGGCTATACTTCATTAGGAGTTTTAGGAGATTTTGTCTGTCATTGAAGACTCTTGCAAATTTCTGCAGATGTACCATGGAAAGCATCATTGCCTGGCAGTAAGACTCCAGTGCAGAGGATTGAATGAGGCTGCAGAGGGTTATTAACTCAGCCAGATCCATCACGGACACAATCTTACTTTTCCACTGAGGACATCTTCCAATGGTGGTGCCTCAGTAAGGTGAAATTCATCATTAAGGACCCTTACCGTCTTCACACATGTCCTCTTCTCATTTCTACCATTGGAGCGAACCTACAGACTCACACTCAACATGTTAGCAGCAGCTCCTTCTGCCATCCCATTTCTGAGTGGCCCATGAACACCACTTCACCACTTTGCACGATTCATTTATATTGTAAATTACAGTTACTTTTGTGTATGGCACTGTACTGCTGCCACAAAACAACAAATTTCGTAACACATGCCATTGATAATAAAACTGATTTTGTCTCTGATTCTGACATTGTGGAATGTTGAGCCTGGATAGATACATGTAGATGGGCTTCTCATCTGACAGCTTCGGGAATCGAGCAGATCATTTACAAAATCCCACAAGGGTCGGTATATTGAGTACAGCTCTTCATCGTTCTCAACACCATATGGTCCACTCTTTTCATTGTTTCCTTAACAACGTGAGTGTTTCACAGTGCCACTCACATCTCTCAGCATACAGTCATGACAGCTCCTCTTTTTCACAGCATGGGCCATCTCACAAGCTGAGGGATTGCCAGGGCACCGTATGGTTTGAATACAGCAGCCCACTAGGTATACAAATGTGGACTTTGTGAAGAAGGGGTCTAATGAGATCAGCCTCATGGTGAGCCGTACCATTACCACCTTATTGTTTACCTGCACTGCACTTTTTCTGTAGCTGTTACACTCTATTTTCCATTGTCATTGTTTTTACCTTGTACTACCTGAGTGCACACTGTAATCATTTAATTTGTATGAACAGCAGGCAAGACAAACTTTCTACTATATCTTGGTACATGTTACAATAACAAACCAAGTACAATTACAGTTCTATTTCCTCCATTAGCTTAAAAGTGTAAACCACAGTTTCAAAGTGACATGTTGCAAAGCTGGTCATAATTGGCAAATAGCTAGTGAGTGTTCGCTAACAGATTTCTACTTTATAAAGTCATCTGTGAAGGTGACGCATGAAAGAGTTGCTCAGCCAAGTGCAATGCGCATCCTCTGCCAAGTTACGGATGCTTCCAGTGACCTAGGTAACTATGTGTATTGGGAGAGTCTCCAGATAAAGCAGCTTGAAACCTGGGTTTCACTGAAGACTTAGTGAATGGAACCTTCCAGGACATTACACCCCAGCTTGTGCAATCAGACAGGAAAAGCAAGGGGATTGGTAGTCCAAAACACCCCTAAATCCTTCTTCCTCACAGAGAGAGCTCCCTTTCTGCATACCAGTGAGGGTAACAATAGCTCAGTTGTGCTGGAGGGAGAAAGAAGAGAGAGAAGGCAATAGTAATGGGGGTGTTCATTATTTGGGGGGGGGGGGGGAGAAAAGCACACTGGCAGCCATAGAGATGACTCAAGGATGATACAGTTTCTGGTGCCAAGATAAAGGACTGACCACGGTCCACCTTTGTAACAGAGGCATATATAGAAGGATTAAGATACTGCAAGCATATTCAGGGAATTAGAATAAATGTTAAGAAGGAAACTTCAAAGGTAGCAATCTCAGGATTACTCCTAGTGCTATTTGCTAACAAGTACACAAATAGGACAGGGCAAATGAACATGTACCTGGGGAGATGTAGTAGGACAGGAGATATTAGATTGCTGACACTTGGGGATCATTCCTTGGGCCAATAAGACCTGTCTGGTTTAGACTGGTTATACCTCAACAGGCTGGGAATCAACATCTCTGAAGAGAAGTTTGTCAGTACTTTTGCTAGAGTTGGAGTTGGCTTGTCAAGGGGATAGGTATACAAGAAGTGAGTCAGGAGGGAGAGAAGCAAAGCTCTAAGTGAAGGTTAGAACTGGATAATACAAAGAAATAGACAGCTGATAAAACAGCATGGCAGGTAGGATCAGAGTATTTTAACATGTGGAACCCCCTGGTTTCCTTGGCTGTGTAGGTCTAGGGAAGACACTCTCCGGTCCTGCCAAGCTCATGAGACTGAGACGGCTCTCCCACCCCAAACCCCGGTTTGTGCAGATGCTGTGTAATTTGCTACCCTGTTACAAATTAGTGCCATGAAATATCAGACAGTACACGGCATACAATTAGGAGAATTATATTTATGATTCTCAACTTAACTAAAGGGTTAGTAAAGAAAAACAAAAAGAAAAGGGCCCATTTTAATTGAACAGTCGAGAGGAGCTCAGCTCGAACTTCTCTGTCACTCACACGCTGGGCCCTCAGTCAGCGTGAAAGCACACACCACCTTCTGAACGTCACTCACAATCCTTCTCGAATAAACGGGTCTCCCACCAGATCGTACGCTACGACCGGTTCTCCCCAGCATCTTCTCTCTTCATCTCCTACCAAACCAAAAAAAGCCCTAAGATCAACCTAGTGTCTCCCACTAAGAAAATCTTTCCCTAATTCTACCATCCAAATTGGTTGCCACACATTCCACATCATCCCTTATCTTCAACAATAATCCAAACAGGCTGACAGCAGAACGGAGTGCTCTTACTGAACTGCTAAATTAAATACATACAGCATTACAGTAAAAATACGAACCAGGGCATTACACATGGAAAATATAAAAAGATCTTATTGAAAAGCACTGTCTCAGTTATTTGACTGTGAGGACATGTTGTTTAGTGAGTGGCATTTGCAGTTCCGGGCTGGCCCTCCTCTCCTTCCTCTGCCGCTGTTATTCTCCTTCAGCACTGTCCACATCAGGACAGATGGGTCATCTAAAGTTTGTGGCACTTTTCCCAGCTTGCTCCACATTCAGAATGAGGACACATTCTTCCAAAGAGGCTGCTCCATCACAGATGTAGCTTCCACAGGACATGCTTGTCATGGTTTAAGTGCTTAACTATTATCAAGGATCTGGACACATATATGGCTGGGGTCCATCAGGTATCACAGTGCTGCCCTCTTCACCGGTTCTTCCACCTTACAGAGTTTTTGGTCAGATGGAAACCTGCAAGGGAGGTGTCTAATGTGTATTAAAGTCAATGCAATCTCGATGGCTGATGACAGGGTCCAGTGGCACGGCCTGCCACCATAACTTAGCCATTTCCCCATTTCACCTTCACAACCACTGGGCCCACATCCTTTCCCTTCCCACTTTACCACTGAAGATTTTAGATTATTCATTGTTGTAACCTTTCCTTTGTCCTTACTGAGTCATATATGCCCCAGAAGCATAACTCTTGAGATCACTGGAAGATGAAAGCTTCTCTACCAGGGCAAGAAGCTTTTCGGAACAGTCAACTTAAAAACTCTTATTGACAAAGAGACCCAAGATGTCAAGTTACTACAGGAAAGTTTGGCACTCAGCAGGTCTTTTGTTATTTATGATTAAATGGCACTGGAGATCTTCAAGACATCTCCAAGAGCAGATGCAATATGAAGGTAGCATCAATCACCAAAGACCCACACCATCAAGGAAATGCCCTCTTCTCATTGCTACCAACAAGGAGAATTTCAGGAGCCTAAAGACCCACATAAACAGCTTCTTCCTCTCTGCTATTAGATTTTTGGAAGTCCCTGAATCCATGAACAACATCTTATTATTGTTTTTTTTTTGCATTATTTATTTCTTTTGTAGTTTATAGTAATGATGTGTCTGCTCTGTACAGATGCTGCAAAACAGCTTTTTATCTAAGACAGTGATAATAAACCTGGTTCTGATTCTAATGTAAAACATAATATCCCAACTTTAACACATTTAGGGGGATCCTCTGTGACAGATGGCATGACCAACCATGCAAACTGCAAGGAAAAACCAGCAGTGACAGGGAGAAGGCAGCTTCAAATATTATCATCATCATAATCATCCAGCTGCTGGAGGGGCTAAATTAAAATCTGGTCTTTGATTTCTAAGGTTGGCCAAAGGAATTGAAATACATTTGAAGGAAAAACAGATGTTTGAGGGAATTGTGTCCCATGTGACTTGATAATATTAGTTTATTAACTTGTACCTGACAGATATATTTCATTAATGGTATCCATTGGGGTACCTGTATTGAAACAAAACATAATATTGTGTGAAAAAAACTGGTCACTTCAAGTAAGTCTGTGGATTTGGTTGCACTGTTGCTTTCAGCTTAACACACAACTAGGAAGGAGAAAGAAGCCAGCTTTGTGATGAACAAACAATGCTAGAGCATTCAGGCAACTTATAACATCTTCTAGTCAATGTGCAAAGTAAATTTATTACCAGGTACATATATGTCACCAGGTACTACTCGGGGATTATTTATCATGGTCCTTCACAGAAGGACAAAATTAAACAATAGAATCAATGAAAAACTACACATAAACAAATACTGACAAACAACTAATGTGCAAATGCAAAAACAAACTCATAGCAATAATAATCATAAGTAAAAAGGATCTAGTGCTTTCCTGGCGTATATGACAAATTCTTGGGCTTCCAGCCAGGTACAGGTGTTGATTTTAACCAATGTTTCAAAGACAAACTCTGGCATCTTCATAACGGATGATGCCTGGGCAAGTCTAGTCCCTCCTGATTGGTTTGTCCTCATCGAATCAGGTTTCCACTGTCCCATCTTGTTTCCAATCGAATTCCAGTAAACAAGGTGAAATAGCAGAAACCTGATTGGATGAGGACTAACCAAACAGGAGGGACAGACAACAGAGGTATAAATACCACCAGACTAGATGTGCCCAGGCATCATCACTGATGATGATGGCAGAGTTTGTCTTCAAAACGTCAGTTAAAATCAATATTTGTACCCTGCTGGAAGCCCGAGAAAAGCTTTTTCATCATAAATAAGAAATTAAATAATACTGAGTTGTAGAGTCCTTGAAAGTGAGTCAACAGGGTGTGGGATCAGTTCATTGTTAAGGTGAGTAAAATTATCCAGGCAGTAATATCTGTTCCTGAACTTGTTAGTATGAGACTTAAGGCTCATGTACCTCCTTCCAGATGGCAGCAATGAGAAGAGACCAAGGCCTGGTTGGTGCACTGGTGGAAGCTGCTTTCTTTGGTAATGCTCCTTGTGGATGTCCTCAATGGTGGGGAGACTTCTTCCTGTGATGGACAGGGCCATATTCACTACCTTTTGTAGACTTTTCCATTCTGGTGCATTTGTGTTTCCATACCAGGTCATGATGCAACCAGTCAGGATACGGTGCATCTATAGAGGTTCGTCAAAGATTTAGATGACATACCAAATCCACTCAAGCTTCTAAGAAGGTAGAAGTGTTCCCTTTTATGTAATGACACTTACATGCTGCTCCCGAGATAAACTCTTTGAAATGATTCCACCAAGGAATTTAAAGTTACTGGTCCTCTCCACCTCAAATCCCCCAATGAGAATTGGCTCATGGACCTCTAGTTTCTTTCTCTGGTTTATTCCAACGCCATTTTAAATTAAAATCAAAACAATTGCAGATAAAAATAATAGAAAATGCTGGAAATAGCATCTGTGGAAATAGGAACATAATTAATGTTTCAATTTGAAGACCATCTGAATTGGGTAAAACACAAGTCTTAAGCTGTAGAGAAGCTAAGGGGTGTGATGGGTGGGAGAAGAGAAAGGTTTGAGATAGGGGGAGGTCAGCATTGCCTTGGGGGTAAGTTACAGTATTCCTTTGGTCAATTGGTTATCAGGTGCAGCTGGAGGGTAAGAATGCACTGAAACGTAAGGTGTTGTTAAACACATGTAACAGGCTATGATCCGAATATGCTCATGGAGAGAGACAAATGGAGCCAAAATCACAGACAGGTGACCTAGGGCAGAATTGCTTGTTCTGATACAGACAGTGAAACTGTGTTACCTGATAGGGCTCAGAAAGCTGCAATATTCCTGGACAGAATTGAAGCTCTCTTCCTAAATCTTCCACTGGGCATCTTCTTGTTGCTCTTATTTCCTCATGTTTCCCTTTCAATTTCTGACTGCTTATATCCCTCATCTTGTATTTGTGGATTGACACTGTTTTGGAAAAAAAAGAAGAGAGAATGTTTTAACTGGAACCAAAAAGCCCTTCTTCAAGCAATGTGCACAGATTACCTCAACCTTTGCAGTTCACCTATCAGTGCCTTCAGGGCTCCAAGGTTAAAGCTAGTGATGGCCACACTTGTCTGGTAGCTATCCAATCAGACAATCAACACAGGGTTTAGAACATACTCTGACTAATTCTGAAACAAATTCAATAAAGTGGGTAATTTGTAATTTGAAAGGAAGCCTATTGAAGAACACATTTCCATAAATGGAATCCACTATAACAACACCATCTGAGTAAGTAGGGACCTAGTCCCACACTACTTAAGCCAATGGAAATACTCCAGAGGCAGACGTTCAATTCAAACATGCTCTCCTCTCACTTGCTATTGCTAACAGCAGGGGATGAATTTCATGGCATATGTGATTAACACTTACAAAGCTCTCAGGATAAATAAATGCTGTCTCGTCAGTGTTGCCTGCTTCGCATAAACCAATAAGGAAATAATCTCATTTGATATCTCAAAAGAAATGCCAGAGGTACTCAGCAGATCAAGCAGCATCTATGGAAAAAGAAATTATGTGGAACATGATTTAGATTTTCAATTAACTTCATTTAGATCTTAAAATAGTCTAAAATGGAAATCAGCTCAGAGCGAAGTCCAGAACAAGGCCAATAGATCTGCTCTCTTCTCTATAGATGCTGCATGACTTGCTGAGTGGTTACAGCATTTTCTATTTGTGATTCAGAATTGCAACATCGGCAGTTTATTGTTGATTCTCATTTGAAGTCAGCTACTATTGTAGCATCCTGGATGGGGCTTTCATATTTTCAGGAGCAACATGTATTTTAATAATACATAGAGCATGACAAGGCAGCTTTCCACATGGTGTATAATAATCCAACACTGGTGGTGTATTTCCAGATTACCTTATGAAGCTCTGTTTCCTTGAAAAATAAAATCATATTTTGTTCTCCACACTCAAAGCCCCATATTCTAAAAACACCCACTCTCAACTCTTCCAACAAACGAACTCACGTGCTTTGCACTAGGCAAATGTAATTCTCCAATTCATTTGCCACGAATCCTTCTTCTACTGTGTGTCTACATTTCATACAGCTTCTACTCTCAAACCTTTTTTTCTGTTTAAACTTTCATTCATGCAGATTGAGGTATGAATATGAAAGCAGAATGACAGCAGCAGAGAAGAAGCTGCAGGATCTCTCTATAGGCTGGTAGTTAGAGAAGGAGCAAGGGTGATCACACACCAAGATGTTTGCAAAAACGGATGGTTTCGTATGTCTTTATGAAGATGGTGCTCCACTATTTCTCCTCCCCATCCAGTTTCACCTATCAACTACCACCCCCACCATGTAATGCCACATATTGGCAGTAAGAGAGAGATTAGCATTATTAGAGAAAGATTATCTTTATTTGTCACATGTACATCGAAACATACAGTGAAATGCTTCATATTTTTGCTAATGGCCAACACAGTCAGAAGATTACGCTGGAGGCAGCCAGCAAGAGTCACTTTGCTTCCTGTGCCAACACATCTTCCTTTGCTCTTCCTTGTCAGTCCTGATGCAGGGTCTTGACTTGAAATGTTAGCTTACACCTCTTGCCTCCAGAGGTGCTACAGCATCTGCTGAAATATTCCAGCATTCTATTTTATGTTCTGGATTCCAGCGTCTGCAGTCTCTTGCATCTGCATTATGCTGCCATTATCTCTCTGGCAGCAAAAGTCTTAGAGATAATTGATGAAGATAAAATTGATAAGGAGGAAGTACCAGAAAGGCTGAATTGTTATGCATAGTGGGTAGAGATTTATTTACTATAGATCAATATGCACTTACAATGCTTAAAGGTCTTGAAAATTCACCATAAAATCTGACAGAGCAATTCTGCAATTAGCATCTGCATGGAGTAGTTGAAAAAGCAAATAAACTATTAAAAATCTGTGTGGCAACTTCCTCAAAGACATTAATCAAAGAAGCTTTCATTTCTTGAATACCCATTTGTATTTTATGCAAACCATCTGTTCATGCATGAGAATACTTGCTGCGCAGGAAATTGCCATGATAATCTTCCGAACCAATTTAAAAGATCAGAGAAAAGAGTTAGACACAAGTTAATAACTTTTTATTGTGTGGCATTTCAGTGAGTGAACAGTAAGTTTGTCCTTAAGAATTATATGGACCTTTTGATATATTGTTGCTGGGTATTGCTGTTGATTGAGAGTTGCTGATTTCAAAATGGGGTATTCTGTTGCTGCTATCTTTATCTCTGTTCATTTGTTTATACAACCAGCCACACAGAGGAGGAGCTTGGATGCCATTGAAGGATTAGCAGAACAGTGATCTGTTGCAAAGGAATAGGGAACATGGTTCTTTGAGGAAAGCAGCAATGATGGTGAGCAGTGATGTGGTCTGTAAGTTTGCAAAGTTGAGAGGTAAGAGTAGCCCATACCCATTTAGTAAGACCTTGTTAGATCTAATCTTGACCTAGCTCTACTTTATTGCCAGTTCCCCATATCAAAAGTGGGATTTGCTGTATCTGTGACATGTACATGGAAACATTGAAACGTACAATGTTCATGATCAAATAAAATCAATGAGGATCATGTTGCGGCAGCCCACAAGTGTCGCCACACTTCTGGCTCCAACATATCATATCCTAAGTTGCTAACATGTACGTCATTGGAACATAAAAGGAAATCGGAGTGCACATAGGAAACACATGTGGCTATGAGGAGATAGCAGCGGGAATCGAACCCTGATCAATGATCACTGGTGCTAACTGCTACTGTGCCATCTCGCTAAGACAGTCTTCAGTATATCTGATAATTCAACCTCTACAATTCTCTGGGCTAGAGAATTTCAAAGATTCACAACCATCTAAAGAAAAAAATCCCTTCTTATCCATCTTACACATTTTATTTTTAAGGTAACTTTTTTTGCACAATTTATATTGCACAAAAGAACAAATCCCTGAAGAAAATAGCCACAGTATAGAAGGTAGTTATCGCTGTTTAACTCAGAAACTAGATGGAAAGTTCAAGTTCATTGTCATTTAACGCATACATGTATACTGCTAAATAAAGCAACGTTCCTCTGGACCGAGGTGCACAACACAGTACATGTAACGCACATACAACACATCAAGTAATAGCTCCACAAAAAAGTTAACAAATAATTAAACATATTCCAGAAGATTGAAAGGGTATAGAAGAGCCACTGAGATGCCATACATATGGGAGAATGAGATAATGAGGAGCTAGAACTGGGACACTAAATTGTTTCAATTATTCATTAAAGAAAAGTGATAAGGACAATGCATTTTAGGCCATTTTGCAGATTGAGAAACCAATATAAATAAACACATTGCTCATACTATAATTACACCTGTCAATAGGACATGTATCCAAAATGCCCAAGGCATTTTTTGCTGGGAAAGCAAAGTGGAGTTGTTCTGGAGAATAGGCTGGACTAAGTCGCTTAGATTGAGGCAATGTGTTTTTGAAAGGATTATGGTCTTGGAAAGCCAGAGATTCGAAAAGTCACTCACATTTTAGGCCCAAATCTCTGGCAGTATCAAGAAGATCATTGATATCAAGGCAGCAAAAAATCTTCAGCTGGCAACCGCTGGTGCTCCAAGCTTGCAGGCTGAAATTTAAGTTAGATAGCTGGGAAGCTTAATAGACAAATAATCTTTAGTTACCTCATGAGAGAAAGTGAAATCTGGGATGTAGATATAGCTCCTTCCAGAAGATAATTATGCCGATCACAGTGCAGGTGAAGATGCACCAGCACCACTGCATATGGAAAATATCGAGGGTCCATCTGATAGGGAATATGGATCTGGGACTGGAAGGAAATTCAAGCATTTAAACAAGGGACCTTTGTGGAAAGTGTAGGACAATAACTTGGCTGAAACTCATAAGTGTTGCGTACTCAGGACAACAAAAGAAACTCACAACTCATAGAGCCAAGGACTGAGGTGAAGGAACCTGGAAGTGAATGAAAGATGACATAGAGTCATAGAGCAATACAGCAGGGATACAGGTCCTTCAGTCAAATGGAACCATGCTGACCATCGTCCCACCCACCTAGTCCCAATTTGCTGCATTTAACCCTTATCTCTCTTAGCCTGAACCACCCATGTGCCCATCCAAGTGCTTCTAAACTGACACTATTGTACCTCCCTCAACCACTTCCTTGACAGCTCATTCCATATGCTCCTCACCCTCCAGAGAAAAAGTTGTCCCTCAAGTACCTTTTAAATCGTTGCCCTCTTACCCTAAATCTGCATCCCCTGGTTTTAAATCCCCCTTCTCTGGGGAAATGAGTACTTCCATCCGCTTTATCTGGGTTCCTCCTGAGTCTGGTACAGCATTGCTAATAAAGTGTGTGGCCTTGTGAATTCAAAAATGATGGCAAGAAAATGTTCCAGTGATTACTGTGGGTGTGAATTGCAGGCAGTTTGCAAGACTGTATGAAAACAGAAGTGCAAAGCCATAAGAAGCAACCAAAGTACCAGATGCTGCAACTGTTGAACCTTGAAGTCCCACAACTCCAGGTTCAGCAACAGCTGCTTTCCCACATCAGTCCAGTTCCTGAACCGAACTATCTCAGCAATAAACAACTATGGCCTGTGATACTGCTGCTGGTTTTTCATTCTACCTGTACCTTGCCACACTCGTGTGCATAACAATAAACTCGCCTTGACTTAATAGCATCCAGTAACAAACCAAGACACAATTTATAATTATAAATACCTTCATTACTGATATGATTTAGTAGCCTCTATGTTGTTTTAAATGGACAGTTTGGTTAATTTCAAGTGACACCAAGAAGACTGAGGTAAAAAACAACATGTGATATAATGTACAGTATTTACAATTCTGAGGTTAATTACATTGAAGCAACAATTGCGAAACAGGATGTGAGATTAAATTTGTATCAGATCTCTCAATGACTCATGTCTGTAGTTGGTACTACAGAGATTAAAGTGCATCTTGTTCTGCAGAGTTCAGTGACTCAGAGCCATCAAGAGATCAAATTATTTTATAGATGGTAGAATCTACAACTGAATATTATTGTAAAACATAAATTAATTGTATCATTTGATGTACGTAAATAGAAAATATTTTGTATGGTTTATTTCTACTTAAAGAGGAAGTAATATAGTGTGTATTAGTGCCAATGTGCCTTCAGCAGTCATGGGTACCATGTGGTGTGACTTTGTTACATTGTTGTACCAGACTCTGCTGTTTAGTTGAGAGTTCTTACATCCAATGTGCAATCTTTTGCTGACAGCTCCATAGAATCACAGAAGAATTATAGCACAGGATGAAGGCATTCAGTCAGTAGTGCCCTGAAGTCCTATTGAAGAGATATTAAAGGTCATCTGGATAAGTACATGGATAGAAAAGGTTTAGAGGAATATGGGCCAAACACATTCAATGGGACTAGCATAGGTGGGCACCTTGGGTGAGTTGGGCCAAAGGGCTTGTTTCTGTGATGTAAGATTCTATGATTCCATGACTGCAAGGGGAGTCCATCGGACCATAAGATAGAGGAGCTGCATTTGGCCATTCAGTATATCAACTCTGTCCACAATTCAGTCATGGCTAATTTCTTTTTTAATCCCATTCTCTTACATTCTCCCCATAACCCTTAACTAATCAAGATCCTATCAATCTCTGCCTTAAGTACACCCAATGACTTGGCCTCCACTCGTCTCTGTTGCGACAAATTCCACAGATTCAGTACCATCTGGCTGAAGAAATTCACCCTCATTTTGGATTTAAAGGGATGCCCCTTTCTTCTGTGGCTGTGCCTTCAGATCTCAGACTGTCCTACTAATGAAAACATCCTCTTTCTGTGCACTCTATCCAGGCCATTCAGTACTCAGCTAGTCCCACAAGCCCTCTCTCTCCGTGTACCCTTGCAAGTTCTTTCCTTTCTGATACCGTATGAATCCACTATCCACTTGGTTAGCCTGAAAACTCTGCTGCACGTGCAGAAATAAGTATTGACTGTAGTGTGCAATGAGCTGCCAGCAAAAGTGGTAGATCCACGTTCAATTGTAAAATTTAAGAGAAGTTTGGATAGGTACTTGTTTGAATGAGGCAAAAGATCAGGCCAGCATGAAGAGAATGTGCTGAAGGGCCTGTTTATGTCCATGGCTCTATGAAGAGGTCCATGGCTGCAGCACATGAAATAAAATCCTTCTCTGGTTCAATCTTCATTAAGTTTTCCACTTCTCCTCACTTCCATCCCCTACCACACTAGTAGATCTCTAATGGACTCCCCACTACCAGACTTCATCCTGACCAACTTTATCCAACTAATCCTTTTCTCAATCCTTAACCAAGCAGATTGTAAACACCACTCCCAACTATCTTAAATAGTGATAGTTTAAGTACATTTATTATCAAAGTTTATACACGTTCTACAACTTTGAGATTTGTCTCCCTACAGGCTGCCACAAAACAAGAAGTGCAAAGGAACCCATCAAAAAAGACCCATTGTGCATAGAGAGAGAAAGAGACAAATCATGCAGTCAATAAAAGTAAGCAAATAGCATTTAGAACGAAAGTGAGTCCTCAGACACGAAGCACAGGGCAGCCAGAGTGGGCCCACTGCCTCAGCCTCAATGCAGCGAAAAGCAGAGTAAACGTCGCAGAGCAGCGAGCAGAAGTGGCCTGAGCCTCGCCTCTGGTCCCAACACCCCACCTTTTAAGTTCAACTGGCCTAGAGTTTTAATCATCCAAGCACTGAATCAATCCTCACTTTAGGACCTGTCATTATCAATATGCTCTGGGCGTGGACCCTGCTGTCCCATTTCGGCTCGTACCCAACCTTTTCAAATCAGCCTGGCACTTCGATCGATCAAACCTCACCCTTTTGTTTAGGTGGATGGGCCCTGAAACTGCCTCTCCTATGCAACAACTTTTCTCCATTCCGCACGCCCTGTCTCCGCTCCCAGCTCCATCTCGAACATGCCACAACCTCACTCTGACTTCTTGCACACCTACGCTCAACCTACTGTACAATGTCCCATCCCTTATTCCCTTTCCCAACTGCATACTTTTCCTACTATCCTACTTTTAACAGGCCTTTTCTTGGCATGCTTCTTCCCACGACCCATTACCTTCTATTCCTTGACGTAAATAAGTTTGTTCTCTGCAATGTCAGAGCCAGGGGGATGTAAAAGGTAAGTTTCTTACACAGAACACAGGTGGGTGTGTAGAACACCCTGCCAGAGGTGCTGATAAAGGCAGATGCATTAAGCAAATTTAAGAAACCTTAGATCCACACATTGATGTGGAAAAATGGAGAGCAAAGTAAGGGAAGGTTTATATTGATCTTAGGGTAGGTTAAAAGGTTGGCACCGCATCATGGGTTGAAGGGCCTGTACTGTGCTGTAATGTTTTATATTCCATTTCCTTTCTTTTGAACGCCCATGAATTTTTCCTTCTAGCCCCCAGCCCAGTATTCAGCCATTCTGCAAAATATTTTGCCTATTGTTGATGAGATAGATTTTTTTTTTAAAGTTTCCATTTATGCACTGCTTATTTAATAAAGCTATTCAATATAGATATCTGCTTCATATGGTTCCTAAATGTACATAAACACTGATTCACAATTTTTGATGTTTACATTATTTCAGTTGGCACTATTTTTAATCTAACTATATAAATATTTACTGTAATTGATTTACATTTTTCTTCCTATATTATCATTGTACTGCTGCTGCAAAGTTTTGCAGTTTTTCATGTGTGCAGTTTTGGTCTCCAAATTTGAGGAAGGACATTCTTGCTATTGAGGGAGTGCAGCGTAGGTTCACAAGGTTAATTCCCGGAATGGCGGGACTGTCATATGTTGAAAGATTGGAGCGACTGGGCTCGTATACACTGGAATTTAGGAGGATGAGAGGGGATCTGATTGAAACATATAAGATTATTAAGGGATTGGACACGCTGGAGGCAGGAAGCATGTTCCCGCTGATGGGTGAGTCCAGAACTAGAGGCCACAGTTTAAGAATAAGGGGTAGGCCATTTAGAACAGAGATGCGGAAAAACTTTTTCACCCAGAGAGTGGTGGATGTGTGGAATGCTCTGCCCCAGAAGGCAGTGGAGGCCAAGTCTCTGGATGCATTCAAGAGAGAGTTAGATAGAACTCTTATAGATAGCGGGGTCAAGGGATATAGGGAGAGGGCAGGAATGGGGTACTGATTGTGTATGATCAGCCATGATCACAGTGAATGACGGTGCTGGCTAGAAGGGCCGAATGGCCTACTGCACCTACTGTCTATTGTCTATCTGTTTCCAAGCTGAGGTTTCAACAAGGATAGAGCTCCTCTTGTCCCTACCTACCACCCCATGAGCCTTTGCTTCCAACACATAATTCTCCACAATTTCTTCCATTTTCAATGGGATCCTGCCACCAAAAACATCTTTCCCTCCAACCCAGTCTCCAGTCTCCGCAGGGATTATTCCCTCCATGATTCCCTTGTCCATTCATCCCTCCCCACTAATCTCCCTCCTGGCATTTATCCCTGCAAGTGGAATAAGTGCTACACCTGCCGATTCACCTCCTCCATCACCACCATCCAGTTTTTCCAGGTGAGGCAACCCTTCACCTGCAAATCTTTTGGGATAGTCTACTGCAGCTGGTGCTACTGATGCTGCCTTTTCTACATTAGTGAGACTGGGGTAGATTGGGGTACTTTGGTGAGACTTGGTAGGTCGGGGGCCGCTTTGTCAAACTCTTCCACTCCAGCTGCAAAAAGTATGATTTTCTGGTGGCCAACCATTTTAACTCCTGTCCCCATCCTTGTTCTGATATGTTGGTCCATGGCCTCCTCTTCTGCCACAATGAGGCCACTCTCAGGTTGGAGGAGCAACGCCTCATGTTCCATCTAGGTAGTCTCTAATCTAATGGCATGAACATCAATTTCTCCAACTTCCCATAATTCTCTTCTCTTTTCTCTTCCCTCTTCTTTAGTTCCCCACTCTGGCCTCCTACCTCTTCTCTTCACCTCCCCCTGGTGTCCCTTCTCCCATGATCCTCTCTCCTCTCCTATCAGATTCCTTCTTCCCCAGCCCTTTACCTTTACCTATCACCTCCCAGCTTCTTACTTCACCCCGTCTCCCACCCACCTGGCTTCATCTATTGCCATCTAGCTGGTAATCCTTCCCCCACCACCACCCTCGCCCCGCATCTTCCCTATTCATTTTCATACTGATGAAGGATCTTGGCCCAAAATATCAACTATTTATTCATTTCCGTTGGTGGTGTCTGGCCTGCAGAGTTCCTCCAGCATTTTGCTTGTGTTGCTCCAGAAAATAATTGATTGGATGGTGATGTATCTAATGAATTATACAACAGACTCTGTTTTCAAGTTTTGATCTCCATTCAGCACACACCTCAGTTAATCATTTTTTGAGATCCAAGTGTTGGTGTACAGGATTACCACAGATTTATGGAACTTTTGTTGGTTATATAATCAACACAACAAGAGAACTGTACATTTTACCATTGGCTGATAGAAAGTAAACTGATACTATTTGGTAATTGTTCATGTTATAGAAAATGAATTAAACTCACTGACTGTTAAAATTATTGTATTTAGTTCTTTTTGCAAACCAATATTTTCACCAACAATATTTTTTTTGTGTCATTTCATTTTGAAGAGCTTTGAGGAGGAGGTGACTTGGTTCAATGCTTTTTGAAAGCTGGTATCCTTGTCTGTCATGGTCCAGATTGCCTCCAGTCTCACAGAGAGCATTTCATTTTGAAATGTTTTACCTTTGTATTGTTGCTGGAAATACAATATGAGCATCAATGGCAGAGAACAGCCACAGGATGCCCTCAACTTGATCTCTGGTGATCAGCAAACCTGTTTGATTTGCTTTGACATTTATCCATACTTTGATTATATGACTCACCCAACCTTCCTGTTTGTTGCTGTGACTGAACTAGATGATGACGTGAAAGTAGATGTCAGTATCGCTAAGCTATGCTGTATCAGTTTACATATCCATTTTCAATAGATCTTACTTTTGTTAAATGGTGGGAAAATTAGTTCACCAAAGTTATTATTGGAGATTTTGACTCATGCTGTTCTGATTTGTTGCTTCTGTCTCCTTTAGAACACTTAAAAATAGAGTTAAGTGGAATCTGATATTTAGAAACAAGGCAATCCAGTTTTAGTTATCTCCAGTGCAGATTGCACTGGAAATAATTTCTTGGTGATGCCAATTGAAAACATGAACTGAAATTTCTGAGCATCATCTTCAGTCATACACTTGATCTTTTCCCTCAACAGGCATGTATCAAACTTGCCACCAGTCATGCAAAGTCTATTTTAACCCATGCCAATTTAACTTGGAGCAGAATCTCTATAGAACTGGGAGCTCATCATGTCTATTTGATTTCATGGTATTTAAAGGAACGTTTTAAATAATCAGAATTGACTAGGACTGCTCAGATACCTCCCAAAGTCCATTTGCTGTGCCACAACTAAGAATGAGTGCTTTCTTCAAAGGTACTCATTCCAAACATGGCTCAAACATATCACTGGCAGCACTTGTTATCTGATCCGCCTTGGTACTGTATTAAGGACTATTGTGCGGGGAGATCCCTTGATGTGAATTAGGATGCTTTATAATAAATGTCTCTACTAAGGATACTCTTCTTTACAGCACAGAATCAGGTTGTTTGGCCCCGAGGTTAGAACTGACCATGTACCAATTTAAAATAATCCCATCTGCTTGCACATTGTCAATATCCCTCTATTACACTCCCATTATTTGTGTCTTCCTCTTCTGCTAATCTGAGAGATAAGACTGTGAATGACATGCAGGGAAATATTATTGTGTGCCAGTTTTCTCCCCCTGCTCCTGCTGATCTTTAGACTCTAATGTTTGGTCATCAGGCACCCAGCACACCTGTACCATTTCCCCTGTTATATACAGTTGGTCAGAATATTCAGCACAAAGCACAAGACAACAATGTCTCTGAACCTGTTTCAGAGGAACTGTGGGATGTTCCAGTAATGAACTATTGCCAACTGTACCACGGCTGAGGCACCCAGAGCATGATTACCTCAGCAACTAACCACTGTAAAAGTCATACCTGGCGGATGTTAGACAAAATTTATACATTCATAGGACTAGGTAAAATTGTCAAATCTAACAGCTATTGTCCATCCATAATCATCACACAACTGAGAAGGCAATTAATAGTGAGTCACATATAGAGTCACAGTGGATATGTCAGGCAGTTAGCAAACCAAATGTTTTTACAACAATCCAGTAGTTTCATGGCTGTTAGTACTGACCAGCTTTATTTTTTATTTAATTTCATGAATTTAATTTCCTCAGCTGCCATCTTGAAGCTGGAACTGAATTTGATTGTCCAGTTCTTGGTGGCTAGTCCCTAACCACCATAACTCTTGTGCTACTGCAATATTTGATCTACATACAGTCAATTCTGAATCTGCCCAGTCAGGTGTCAGTCCATCTTTCCTCTCCACATACCCTCTCCCTTCCCACATGATGTTGGCTACCCTTCATTAAAATTATTCAAAAAAGAAGTTTCCAATTGTATTTGTACATTGACTTAGAAATTCCTTCAACAGGGCCTTCTGAAACATTTATAAGAGTGATTTCAAAGCCATTAAAGCCTATTGTTCCGAAGAAAACCTTCAGCACACACCGCAACATAATGTACTTGCCCTTAGTCTAATCATTGTGCCATATTGCCTTGATTTTTATTTTAAAAGTGTGGATTTTATCACCCACTATTATTTACTGCTATGTGAGCAATTAGCCTAAACCATCTTTAACTCCATCCTCCACCTGTAGCATATAAATTAATCTGTTTCTCAATTTACACTTCCCAAGAAGGCTTTTTGTCTCTGGCTATACATTTTATCCATTTTTATGGTTGCCCCTGAGCAGTTTTGCTTCCTGTTAGAAAATATACTACATTTTTACTTAATATGGATTATATGGACAAAGGTAGTGAAAGCTCAACTTGCAATCAATAAGTAAGCAATCAGAGTCATGATTGTCCCCAGAGGGAGAGGAGTGGATTTTATCTCAGGGGTAAAAGCATAAAATATCCTACCATACAGATTTAAATGTTCCCCTTGGAGACATAATTGTCAGCATTAAATTAAATATTTCTGTTGATTGCTAATTGTAATGAATAAATTTGCACTGAATGGGCAGGCCGATCATAATGTAAGGGTTGCTTTCATGGTGTTTGATGTGCAGAGTTTCACTGTGGGTCACCTTCCATGAGAATAGGATTCCCACCACACTGTCTAAGTGAGGGAAAGGAATTGCCACTCTAATATTAAATCAGATAGCACTGGCTTTTACTTGCAGTGGGATTACCAAAGAAAGAAGCTATAACATAGATAGCTATTTCAGTGTACCACTATACCATTGTGCTTAATGCTGCTGTTAAATCAGTCCAACTAAAACTCATTGATATAAAAGATGTTTAAAATTTATATTAGGGAGGTTTACACATAAAAAGAAGAGCCCAAAGGGGCTCTTTGCAGTTCCCGGTGTTGGCAGCTCTGCATTGAATAACTTCTCAGTCAAGTCATTCAACACAGACTGCCAGCACTTCACTCTGTAGCAATCATTGACCAAAAATAATCATACAGCTGATGGCATCCAAACGGTGGAGATGCACATTAAGGTTACTGTGAAAGATAGAGTGGCCGTAGGGGAGCCAGATATGACTCATAAATTAGCGCAGAGCTGCTTGGGCATTGACAGCACCAACTGTACCGTTGCATCACTATCGATGTACTTCACAAATTTCTGATGTTTTGTTTGAGCTTTCCCCCTCCCCAGAACATGAGAATACAGAAGAGGAGGATCTGAAAGCAACTCCCTTGTGGCAGAGACCAGACCTCCAACTGCATTGGATGAGCCCGCATAAAGGTACTCTGTGCCTGTGTCATCATCACTATCTTCATCACTGTGCACTAAGTGCCTTCACTGGTCGGATATTGGCACCACAGAGGGCAAGCAGATTAAATAAGAAGAATAAATAACACAGGGAGATACACCAGATTCTCGTGAGATGCAGTCTGGCTGAGGGGATCTGTTGTGCAGGTTCTTTACACCGTAAAGTTTACAGGGCGGGTCCATTCAACTGTAATCCCCAGGGTTTTGATGTGAGGACTATAATTGGGTTCCTTTCAAAATCTTACTTACACATGCAGTGGTTGATATCTGGAACATGTTGCCAGAGGAGTTGGTGAAATCAACAATTTCTATGTTTAAGACAGCCACTTAAATAGGCAAGGCAAAGAATAATTCAGTCCTAATGCAGGAAAATGCGAAAATGGAATGAGCAAAAAGATTATGGATGTGGTTGGCTAAAGACCAAAAGATATAGGAACAGAAGTAGGCTATTCAGCCCATCAAGTCTGCTCCACCATTCAATCATGGGTTGTTCCAATTCTTCCAGTCACCCCCACTCCACTGCCTTTTCCTCATACTCTTTGATGCCCTGGCTAATCAAGAACCTCTGTCTTAAATGCACCCAATGACTTGGGCTCCACAGCCGCTCATAGCAACAAATTCCACAGATTTATCAACCTCTGACTAAAGTAATTTCTCTGCATCTTGGTTCTAAATAGGTGTCCTTCAATCCTGAAGTTATGCCCACTTGTCCTAGACTCCCCTGCCATGCGAAATAACTTCGCCATATCTAATCTGTTCAGGCCTTTTAACATTCGAAATGTTTCTATGAGATTTCCCTCATTCTCCTGAAATCCAGGGAATACAGCTCAAGAGCTGCCAGACGTTCCTCATACGGTAACCCTTTCATTCCTGGAATCATTTTCGTGAATCTTCTCTGAACCCTCTTCAATGTCAGTATATCCTCTCTAAAATAAGGATCCCAAAACTACACACAATACTCCAAGTGTGGTCTCACGAGTGCCTTATAGAAGCCTCAACATCAGATCACTGCTCTTATATTCTATATCTCTAGAAATGAATGCCAAAATTGCATTCGCCTTCTTCACAACCGACTCAACCTGGAGGTTAACCTTTAGGGTATCCTGCACAAGAACTCCCATGTCTCTTTGCATCACTGCAGTTTGAATTCTCTCCCCATCTAAATAATAGTCTGCCTATTTAATTCTTCCACCAAAGTGCATGAACATACACTTTCCAACATTGTAATTCATTTGCCACTTCTTTGCCCATTCTCCTAAACTATCTAAGTCTCTCTGCAGGCTTTCTGTTTCCTCAACACTACCTGCTCCTCCACCTATCTTTGTATCATTGGCAAATTTAGCCACAAATCCATTAATCCCATTGTCCAAATCATTGACATAAAGGGCCTGTTTCCATGCTGAACAACTCTATCACTCTATAAGGCTGATGGTGAGCAGGTTAGCAGGCTTCTAATCAAATATACAAACTGACAATAAATAGAAAGGTGGGGCATTTTGTCTCCCTGCTCTCACGGGGTTGTGTGATGAGAGAGTAAGAGCACACTGGAAGCAAAGTACTTTTCTTTCAAGTTTAAGTTGAAAGTTATTGTCGTAGGCAAGTACAAGAGCCATGAAAATTGGAAATTGGTTTTTGCAGCAGAAGCACAGTATATCATAAAATGGCAAACATAACATAGTCTTAAATTTGAATGAGTTATACATACCTTACACAATAAAATAAACTAAAATAAATGTAATGACATTAGAGAAAAGAAAAGAAATATAGTCCAAGGGAATTTCAGGGTTTTTTTCTGGTCAGCTCAACAACTTGGTGGCAGTACAGAACAAGCTATTGTTGAACCTTGAGGTGTGGGTCTTCAGACTTTTGTACCTCTTGCCTGGTGGCAGCATCCAAAAGAGGACCAGGCCCTGATGGTGGGGGTCCCAAATGATAGATGTCACCCTCTTGTAGGTGTCCTCAATGGTAGGGAGAGTTGGCTGAGACAAAACTGGCTGAGTCAACTGCTATTTGTAGTCTCTTATGTTTCTATGCATTGGAGTTTCTACACCAAGCTGTGATTCAAAAAGCTTGCAAGGAGTGAGCAACAGGCGTCATCTGCAGCGGAGACACAGGCAGATGCTGCAATATGCATAGACCACCTCAATGCAGTTTTGTTTTGATCCAACTAGATTTCTGGCATTTGCAACGAGACAGCTACTTGATATCCTCATTGACTGAGAGATTTAAACTGTGACCCCAATTGCTTCTCTCACTAGGCACTGAGATGTAACTCATGAGTGCCTTATGGCTCAATAAGAGCAAATCAATAGCATCATATCAACAGCCAGCTGTTCTCCACACCAGAGGAAGAACATCAGCCAACAGACCTGATGAACTGACCTGCCTTCTGCAAAGGCAAAGGACTGAAAACACCAACCACCCTATTCAACTTCATCATGAGCAGAGCCCTACCCAGATCATGTAGGCAGCAGTCTTCCAGGAGAATGGGAAAGACAGCACCTTTGGTCATTTGGCCGGGTCGGCTCTAGTTCTCAAAGTTGAAACAATAAAGGAACAGGTTAGGTACCAGCAGACTTCGCATAATCATCTATGAGAGGTTGTCTACACTGCACATGATGCTCCCCCTTCACAGCGACACCATTCACCTTCCATGATGACTTCCTGAGCAGCATGTGAACCTGGTTCACACCTAGACATTCCAGATTGTGGCCTCATTTTGCCTGAGGGCAAGAATTCCTCCTGGCCATCAAAGGCATTTGTGTGGACCCAAAGTGAAAAGGTGCAACAATTCAACAACTAAATTGTAGCCACACATCAGGTGTAAGGCATTCAAACTCATCTACAAGTTTGTCCGACAGGAAGGGCGCTACCTCTATAATTCTACACAGAAATGTCATGGTTTTCCATTAATATATCAGCTTTTTCATAAGTGGTTCTCAAACTATTGGCATTGGTAAGACAAAGTTAGGATTCAAAAGATTGAGCAAGATGTGACCAATGTCCTGAGCTGCGTATATTTCAAGAAGTATCGTCGGAAAGGCGGGTGATAGTGTCGAAGATGAAGTAGCTGGTTTACAAAGAGAGGCAATGTGCAGTGAAGAGAAGCTGTTGATTGGGCAAGATTGCAATCAACAGGATGAGTTGTAATGTAAAAGACATACAAAATTGACAAGTGTGAATACAGGACTGAAGGTGTTATATTTGAAAGCACGCAGTATACAGAATAAGGTAGATGAATTTGTAGCACAGTTGCAGATTGTATGTATTGTAGCGATGTGCTACACACAGCGCTGAAATAACAACACATAGTCAGTAAGTCGTTTCGAGACTAGTTTATTCAAACTTCGTGGCGCTGGCATTTAATCCCTAGTGCCCGCCCTCTCCGGGTGGAAATGACATCAGAGGTGCATTACCAAAGTCTCTCCCCGCACGCTGGCTATTTGTGAGCCGGTTCGCCTGCGCAGAAAGTGGGTCGCCACAGTATGATGTCATGTGCATCACTGAATAACGGCTGAAGAGGATTATAGCTGTGAGCTTAATGTCCAAGAATACACATTGTATCGAAAGGACAAGCAGGAAGGTAGAGGGGGCGGCATTGCTCTATTGGTAAAAAATGAAATTAAAGTTTTTGAAAGAGATGACATAGGGTCAGAAAGTGTTAAACCTTTGTGGTTAGAACTAAGGAACTGCATGGGTAAAAATACCCTGATGGGAGTCGCATACAGACCCCCAAACAGTAGGAAGGATGTGATCTGCAAATTACAACGGTAGATAGAAAATGCATGCCCAAAGGGGTATTTCAATATGCAGGTAGATTGGGAAAATTAAGTTAGTGCTGGATCATATGAGGGGGATTTTCTAGAATGCCTATGAGGTGAGTTTTTAGAGCAGCTAGTGGTTGAGGGGATCAGGAATTCTGGACTGGGTGTTGTGAAATGAACCAGAATTGATTAGTGAGCATAAGGTAAAAGAAATCTAAGGGGGAAGTGATCATAATATGATTGAATTCACCCTGAAACTTGAGAAAGAGAAGTAAAAGTCTTATGTATCAGTATTACAGTAGAGTTAAAGGAATTACAGAGGCATGAGAGAAATAGGCCAGAATTGATTGGAAAAAACACTGGCAAGGATGATGATAGAACAGCAATGGCTGGAATTTCTGGAAGCAATTCAGAAGGCACAGGATATATATGTACATCCCAAAGAGGAAGAAATACTCTAAAGGAAAGATGACACATCCATGGCTAACAAGAGAAGTCAAAGCCAAAGAGAGGGTATATAATAGATCAATAATTAGTGGGAAGTTAGAGGACTGAAATGCTTCTAAAAACCAAAAGAAGGCAACTAAAAAGTCATTAAGAAAGTGAAGATGGAATACGAAAGTAAGCTAGCCAATAATATTAAACAGGATACCAAAAGTTTCTTCAGAAACATAAAGTGTTAAAGAGAGGTGGAAGTGGTTATCAGTCTGCTGGAAAATGATTCTGGAGTGCTATTAATGGGGGACAACATAATGGTGGACAAACTGAATAAGTATTTAGCAGTATGGTGGAAGTTCCAGGTGTCAGGGGGCATGAAGTATGTGAAGTTACCATTACTAGAGAAGGTTCTTGGGAAACTGAAATGTCATCTGCACTAGATGGTGTACACTCCAGGATTCTGGAAAAGGAGGCTGAAGAGATTGTGGAGGCATTAGTAATGATCTTTCAGGAATCGTTTAATTCTGGAATGATTCCAGAATGCTGGAAAATTGCAAATATCACTCCACTCTTCAAGAAGAGAGAGAGTCTGAAGATGGGAAACTATAGAGCAGTTATTCAGACCTCGGTGGTTGGGAAAATGCTGGAGTCGATTATTAAGGATGAGGACTCAGGGTACTTGGAGGCAAATGATAAAATAGGCCATACTCAGCATGGTTTCCTCAAGGGAAAATTTTGCCTGACAAACCTGTTGGATTTATTTGAAGAAGTAACAAGCAGGAAAGACAAAGGAGATTTGGTTAATGTTTTGTTCTTGGATTTTCAGAAGGCCTTTGACAAGGTGCGACACATGAGGCGGCTTAATAATCTACAAGCCAATAGTATTACTAGCATGGAGAAATCAGTGGCTGATTGGCAGGAGTGGGAATTAAAGAAACCCCTTCTGGTTGGCTGCCAATGAATAGTGGTTTCACAAGGGTCTGTTTTGGGACCGACTCCCTTTATGCTATATGTCAGTGATTTGGATGATGGAATTGATTGCTTTGTTGTAAATGTTGCTGATGGGTTGACTTCATTGAAACCTACTGAATGGTGAAAGGCCTTGATAAAGTGGATGTGAAGAGGATGGTTCGTATAGTGGGAGAGTCTAAAAACCAGAGGACATAGCCTCCGAATAGAGGGGTGTCCGTTTAGAACGAAGACTAAGAGGAATTTCTTTAGCTAAAAAGTGTTGAATCTGTAGATTTCTTTGCCACAGGCAGCTGCGGAGGCCAAGTCTTAATATATATTTAAGGTAGAGGATTGGAAGTTTCTTGATTGGTCAGGGCACGAAAGGATATGAAGGCATGAGATTGGAGTAGTGTGGAAAATTGGATCAGCCATGATGAAATGGCAGAGCAGACTCAATGGGCCAAATTGCCTAATTCTGCTCCTATATCTTATGTTGCATAAAACAATAGGTGCCATTTGACTTCTGTTATGAGCTTTCCTTTTCTATTATCTGCTATCTTAACAGCTAAGCTAACACTTTTCCTCTGACCTGATACCTATTGATAGATTGCTTTCTATGCCTGCCAACCCAGCTCAGTGAGGCTGAGGTATCTCAGGAACCATAACATCAGATCACCCCAACCCCCAACGATCCTTAAAAGTCAAATCACTGATAGTTATTGTATTAATCCCGCTGTTATTTACTACAATTTATGTTAAACTGGGGCTTTTACAAACATGTAAAATTAATGTTTTTACAAACACGAGAAATTCTGCAGATGCTGGAGATCCAATGTAACACACACAGAACGATGGAGGAACTCAGTAAGTCAGGCAGCATATGTGGAAAAATACTAAACAGTGAACATTTCAAGCCAAGACCCTTCTTCAGGAACTTTTTTTAAGCACATCCTTCAAAGTTCCTGTTTTTTGAAGCAGCCCTGAAAAGAAGTTTTAAACATCCCACTTTAGGCCAAATCCACCTCTACTGGACTGACATCAGGCCAATTTTTGATGTTCTTCTCCATCGCCATTGACCCCTGTCTAGTCACAATGTTTGGAGAGAATGGACCAATTGTAAAGAAGGAGAAGCACTTCAAAGCTATTCTTTGTCCCTTTATAAACATCTACTTGCTCAAAGTTCTGCACAAGACCTCTGATCCAGCATTCATGTTGAATAAACCTGAGATGAGACATTCAGGATGGATACTCACAATATCCCAGCAGCTGTCACAGTGCCAGCTCCTTTGAAGCCCCTGCCACTGTGGTAGAAGCAGATGATGGGGGAAACAACCATTAGGGTGGCAGATGACATTGTTAGCTAGACTGCTCTCTAAGAGAACATGATCTCATATTGCAATTGATAAGTGAATAGCAGCTGCTCCACCATTGTGACTGTTGGAGGCAGAATGATAGAAATGATACAATTCCTGCTGTGATCAAGAGCTTGGAGACACTGCACCCAGACATTTTATAATAGGATATGTTGCTCATGTTGCCCATTTTCTGCAGTCTATCCATTGTTCATATTTATTAAGCACCAAATTACAGGAATATATTTTTCCCCTAATCTTTAGAGCAGACCACAGAGGTACCATTCTGTCGCATAAAATGTACAGAATGATCTTACTGTAGATTAATATGGCAAAGGCATAGGCCCTTACTGTTTCAGAAGATAATTTCTTAGAACTATTGTTGTTGAAAATATTTGATGAGCATGGTATTCATCTGAGGAGGAATATCATGCAGTACAAATGCAGACTCTGTAACAGAAATATGACATTAATTTTGAGGTTACAAAAAGTTTTTTTATTTCTGTTTCGTTTTACAATAATATAACAGATTTCTTTCCCTCATTTGCCTATAACCCAATTTATATACACATTTTTCACATCCTGTTTAGGGAGAGATTATTTTTCTTTTAAGTCATTACCTTAGATGCAGTTGAATCATGCAACTGATTCCGTTGAAAGGGGTTTTCTTTTCTGATAAAGAAAGCTGATTGAAAAGAAATGAAACAGCCTGGAGATACCATCATTTTGCACTTGACATTAAACTACACTCTAACTGTCTCCTAAGATGGATGTAAAAAGTCCAGTGTTATTGTAAATACTGAAAAGCCTGGATAGAGTGGATGTAGAGAGAATGGTTCCATTAGTAGAACAGTCTATGCTTCAAGGGCACAACCTCAGAATAAGGGCCATCCCTTTCAAACATCAGAAAATGGTGAATCTGCAGAATTCATTACTACAGAAACCAGTGAAGGTCAAGTTATTCAGTATATTTAAGACAGAAATTGATAGGTTTTTGATATGCAACGGGATGAAGTGTTATGAGGAAAAGTTAGGAAAACAGAACTGAAAAAAATCTGTTTTGATTGAATGACAGAGAGATTCAATAGGCCAAATGGCCTAATTCGATCCTATCCTTTAGGATTTCTGTCATTGTCAATGAACTAACTGTGTGAGTTATGTATGAGATCCTGCTGCATGCAAGCTTGAAAACTAAACAGTGATTTCTTTGTAAACTGCATGTGAAGTGCTTTGGAGTGGCCAAATGATAAGAAATGCTATGTGTTAACAGATGCTCTTTCTTTCCTTTTTTACTTTCTTCAAGTCTGCCTCTTTCTATGTAAATAATTAAACAAAGGAAGGACACATCCTATCAAAGACTTGCCTTTTTCTTGTTACTACCATCAGGGAGGAGGTACAAGATCCTGAAGACCAGCACTCAATGATTCAAAAGCAGTCTCATCTCTTGAGTGGTCCATGAAACCATGAACACTATCTCGTTAATCCTTCTTTTTATTTATCTTGTAATTTGTAGTAAATTTATGTGTAGCCTGAGGAAAAATACACACACAGGACAGCAAATATTTTTCTGGTCTTTAGTTCCTTTATCAGCTTTAGATGTTTTAATACAGAAAGAGGTCATCGAAATAAAAATGGCAAAATAAATTTTTAAAACCACTGTTCTTGCTGATGCAATCTCAGGTTAATTTCAGTCCACACCCTTGTTATATATGCAGTATGAAAACAAGTAAGACAAAATATACAAAACCAATATGGTAGTGGCGATTCTAAAAAAAAATACAAACAACATTAGATTCCCACCAACCCTTTTTCTTAAACACAACATTAAAAATATGAACAAATACATCTCACTTTAAGTAAGAGATACAGTATACTCACTTTGATACACACATGCTTAACTTCCAAGCACATATAGGCAAGACCCTGAAGTGAGTTCTCCTTGCTCATGCTATGTAAACAGAGATTAACACATTCACATTACTCCATTACATTCACATTCCGACATGAAACAATAAAGAAAGACAATATTAACTTTTACAAAAAACTGTTACAATTGCCTTGGAGTTTGAATTACTAAAAAGACTAACCTACTAGGCCAATAAGGAACTTCGCACAACGACGCTATCCAGCGCCAACACCTTACTTGTGAAAATTTAAAGCGTCCATATGTAAAGCATGGCAAATTACTGATATTCTAGATTTACAAACAAGTGTAAACGAATTTACAAAGTTATTATCAAATATTATTCATCTTTCCTCACCATACGACTAACATTCAATGTCCTGTCTAGAACCTTGTAACTCTTCTTTTACTCCACATGTGCCAAATGACATCACCATGTTCTCTTAAAGGCACAGGCAGCCATTTTAGCATTACCAGGGTGAATACATAAGTGCACTTTAACAACAAAAAATGATATGTCACCTGGTTACATATGTCTTTGCTCTGTATGGCCACTGCAAAACAACAAATTTCACATCATGTAAGATAGTGATAATAAACCTGGTTCCAATTCTGATTCTATTGGTTCCCCTCTTGCAGTACCTTGCTGGTCATTGTTTGCATAATGAGATACTCTGATCGAATGGGCACTTCATTAGCTGAGCCTCTTTACATGCTGCAAAGCAACAGGTTCTATGAGGTCCTGGTTAACAGAGACAGCTCACACTTGCATAATCTTTAGCTTCTGTGAGATGTTGCCATTGAAAATCAAGCAGCAAATGCTAGAAATCTGAACTAATAACAGAGACGTTGGAAACACTTGCTAGATGCAGTGAAGGGTGTTCAAACTGAAGTGTATCTCTGTTTCATTTTGATGAAATGCAGCCCATTCCATTGAGTATTTCGAGCATTTTCTGTTTTGATATCATAAGGAATTTTTAGTTATGCTTAAGCATGGCCTTGGCCTCTGAGGAATCATTTTTTCTGCCCTATCCTTGCTTTCAAGATGCCTAAGTGCTTAATATTTAAGCACTCGGGGAAGGAACTGGGGATCGTTCCTTACACTGTCAATGTATTAGGAAGGATAAACTCATCTACGTGCTGATGGTCACTGCTCTGCAACAGATTAACAGGAATTTAGGAGAGTGGATGGCTATTATCAGTGATCCCTATTCTTTGAGAAAACCAGGATTGCAGTGAAATTGAATAACCTTACACAGCTTGTTTCTGATGCTGGTCCTTCTGAGTTATCTGTGAAAGAACTTCAAGTAATCCCTCACACCACCTGAACAGAGCCAAATGAGAGTGTGTTCTGCATAATGGCAGCCACTGGCAGATATGGTCCCATGGTGACAGATGGTTGGCTGCCTCCCTGTAACTCTGTTTGCAATGAGCTCATCCTGCAAATGTATTTTTCATGGGTCTCCATAGCTGATGACATTATGAGCTCAGTCAGTGAACTCACATTCATAACAACCATTAGTTTGCTCTTGTTCATTGTCTTCAAGAATTGTATGCACAGGTGAGCGATTCCTGCCTCAATAACCATAATCCTGTAACACATATCCACGGTGATGAAGCATTTTCATATTTTGGTAATGGAGTGACTTGGATTCACTCCGATTTGCTTACCAGCAGAACAGGTCAAGAGCAGATGCCATTTCATTGGCTCTTCACTCAACCCTGGAACATCTGGGCAGTGAAGATACATACATCAGGATGCTCTTCATTGACTACAGCTCAGCATTCAACACTATCACCTCCACAAAGCTAATCAATAAGCTTCAAGACATTGGCCTCAATACCTCCTTCTGCAATTGGATACTCTATTTCCTCACTTGCAGACTCCAGTCATTTCGGATTGACAAAAACATCTCCTCCACAATCACCCTCAGCACAGATGCACCACAAGGCTGTGTGCTTAATTCTCTGTTCTAATCACTTTACACTTCTGACTGTGTGGCTAAGCACAGCTCCAATGACATATTTAAGTTTGCTGATGATACCACTGTCACAGGCTGAAACAAAGGTGGTGACAAATCAGTATATAGAATATCTGGCTGAGTGGTACCACAGCAACAACCTCTCACTCAATGTCAGTGAGACCAAGGAGCTGATTATTGGCTTTAGGAGCAGGAAACCAGAGGGCCATGAGCCAGTCCTCATCAGAGGATCAGAGTTGCATTAGGTCAACAACTTCAAATTCCTCGGTGTTATCATTTCAGAGGACCTATCTTGGGCCCAGTTGGTGCGGTCTTTCATTGATTCATTTATTAAGTGTGCCCGCAAGGGAATGAATTTCAGGGTTGTATATGGTGACATATATGTACTGCGATAATAAATTAACTTTGAACTTGGAAATCACCATAGACTGCAAAGGGAAGAGACCAAAGGGAAGTAAGCCATTGTGCTTAAAGGGCTCCTCTCAAAACTTACCAGATCGTAATTTGTTTTGAGGACTTTTTTTTTCAAAGTCACCCCATCATTGGCTACAAAAAAAAATTTATATTGTTAGCGAAAGCTTTTCATATCCTCTGTCAAAGTTAAAGTGAACAGTAATGAAAACCCTAAGTGCTGGGCACCCTCTCTTGATCAGACATAATCTGTTTGCTCATATTTCAGATTTCCTGCATCTACAGTTTTTGTTTTCAATTTTCGTTTGAAATGAACAGTAAAGCGACCAGATTAAAGGTAGAAATGGTTTTTAATATGACCTAGATTCTCCACTGTTCTGTCATTAACATTTTAGGACAAAGTCACAAAAAACCCCGTTGCACAAGGCTTGTAAATGTGTTTGGGTGTCATCCACACGGATTGAGGCCTCCAAACAACTAGGTGAAGAAAACATCACACAAAGGAGTTGAAGGCAGTCAGTAGGTTGGACAGCATCTACAGCAGGAAATTAATACTCACTGTTTCATGGTGAGTACCTTCAGCTGGACTGGATAAGAAGAGGAATAATGGTCAGTGTAACAAGGTGGAGGGGGGAAGGGGTGGAGTAGCAGCTGGCAGGTAATATGTGGATTGAGGTGAGGGGAGTTGTGGGCAGATGAAAGAGGGAGGACAGTGGGAATGATGCAAGAAGCTGGAAGATGTTAGATGGAAATAACAAAGGGTGAAACTGTTCAAGGAAATGGCAAATGGTAATGATAGTTTGATCTGTGTCTGTCCTTCCTATCACTTATATAAGAATTACTAACATCAGAAAATCTACTTTCACACTGCAAAAGTGTGCCAGATTACCATGAGAATGTGTTTAAGCAGTGGAATTAAGATATTTACTCAACCCATGAGACTTAATTTCTCATTAAAAACCACTGAAGTACGTTGAGTCATTGACTTCTACAGAACTCCATTGACCCACCGTATCCGTGACGATTTTGATACCTATCTACACTAATCTCATTTTCCTGCATCAAGCCCTTATTCTGACTTTTCTATCCAAGTACCTGTCTGAATGTTATAATTGTGTCTGCCACTTTCACCTCCTCTGGTAACTCATTCCATTTCACCACCACTCATTGTGTGAAAAGCTTACCCATCAATTCTCCAAATGCACCTGGTCAGTTAACGGAGAATCTGGAAACACTCAGTAAGTCAGGCGGCATTTGTCAAATGAGAAACAGACTCTGCATTTTAGATCTGAGACTTCTCATCCAAAACGTTAATTCTGTTTCTTTCCACAGGTACTGCCAGACATAATGTGTGTTTATAACATTTCCTATATTTATCTCAGAGTCCCAGAATCTGTAGTTTATTTTTTTATATATGATTTTCGTAGTGTAGTTACTTCTGTCAAATGTGAATCCTAATCTCTGCTGCTGTCTGTTATGGGGTTTGCATGTTCTTTCTGTAACCATGTGAGCACTGCCCCCCCCCCCAGGTTTCCTCCCACATCTCAAAGACCTGCCTGTTTGTAAGTTAATCGGCAACTGTAAATTGTCCCTGCTGGTTTAGTGAGTGGTCGAACCTGAGGGGAGTTGATAGGAATGTGGTTAGTGCAAGATAACTGTAAATAGACACTTGATAGGCACGGCGGACTCTGCTTGCTGTATGATTTTATTGTCACATTCTTAGATGTGTATTCTGGTCTGCAGCCACCCAGATGGAGAAACTAAAGCAACCCAGTGGGAGATCTGAACTCAAGTTATAAATAGGGGAGGGTGAATGTGTGTAATGTGCAAGCAGGAGATAGAGGAAGGGGTAAACTGTCAGGGCAAAAGCCTGAGCTGAAAGAAGCTGTCTGTCTTTCAACACTGAGCAAGTGGCTATAATTAACCAAACCATTGACACAAGGATTTAATCACCAACTCCTAATATAGGATATTTTAGACCTAGAAAGAAGGATAAGGAAGTCCAGTAGAATGGGATAGGTAAATCAGTCAAAGAGATATTTGCATCCAATGATAACTGAGCCTACTATTCAATATAGAAAGGTAGTGTGTTTTCACCCTTCTGTGCTGTTATCATGGTCAACTTTATGCAAATTGTTATTTCAATCGTGCTTCAATAAAGTAGCCCAAATCAAATTGGTTGTCACATCAAATTACTGCTTTGCTTCACAATGAGTAAGATTAAACAGGCGTTCTAGCCTCTACACACAATCAGGAAAAATTTCTAGACTGATTTTCTCACCGCAGAGAAATACACCCAAGACAACTGTTCTACTCATTTCATTCTTTGAATAAAGGGCTTTATACTTAATGAACTTATTTTAATGTTCACTGAAACTGTGATTGGTTTCTGCACAGCACCACACCTGTTTGGTGGATTAAATAAAAGACCACTCAATTTCAGTAATTACATTAATACTTGCAGTATATCCACAGACAAAGCTGCAATTACCAAAAATTATATATATTGGTTTTCAGCTTCTGAAGATGATTTTAAAGAAAAGTTTATTTTGCCCATCAATTTAACTTGGTTTCTTGGGAGTTAATAACTGTTAATTTACATGTAACAGTTTTAATGATATTTTGTGTTTTATTTTCCATTTCTATAGTTTGAGGGGATGTATGGAGTGTCTAGGGAGGGATAGCACCTCTGGTGGGGAGGCCTGCCGTACCCTTTTTCAGGGCAGCTCTTCCACCTTTGGTCCCCACCGGGCGTTCAGCTCTCACCTGTGGCTCCAAGTAGCTGAAACACGTGCAGCAGCCACACCCCGGTAGATCATTTCAGCAGACGGGCCAAACCAGCTAAGGGCAGCCAACGGGTCTTCGACCCTCAGTGAGGTAGGGGATTTGCCTATCCCAGTGTGTGAAGTCTGGCCCTGGCGGATTGAGCAGAGGAGATTGATTAATGGTCCAACTGTCAAGAAGGCAGGCCAGCAGGGTTTGTGGAGCGCTAAGAGCACAACATGACACTTAGACATCATCCACTTCAAGAGGTGGTGATCTCTTTAAACTCAGCCAGCAGAAGGCAATGGCAGACCACTGCTGTAACCTGCCAAGTACATGATTTCCCAATATGTCAGAGCAGCATGGAGCGAAATTGTCCGCCAACTGGAAATTCCAGATACGACCTAACGACAACGGTGATAGTTTGAGGAGTTGGTGCAAAGGGACATCCTGCAACAATTGGAGCAAATCAACTAATCAGGTTATGGAGTTTCTAATGTTAATGCAACTTGGTTAAAATGCACTTACAGTAGAACTATTCTTGAGTCCGTGGTGACTCCAGACCATTGATGCTATTCCATTAATGTTCCAGCATACTGTTAGCTCACTTTTTCTTTAACTATTATTGAATAGAATAATATTTATTTCCAGTGAACCTAGTAAATGTGAATAAAAAAATGGAAAACAAAGCCAGATAAATTTGAAGGGAGCATGGAAACCAGAATCAGGTAAGTCCTACAGGAAGACAGGCAACAGCATGTGGTGAACTTACAGGGAGAATGGAACCTAGGGTCCAATAAATCGAAGAAAATGCTGGAGTCGTAGCCCTGGCAAGTGGAGAAAGGCGAGCAGGAACTAAGACTGCCAATGAGTGGGTGGGAAACAGAGTCTGGTGAGCCTGATGTCAATCTACCTATCCAGGTTGAGTACCTCTTCTCTGAAATGCTTGGGGCGGGAAGTATTTTGGATTTTGAATTTCTTTTGTAATATAGAACGAAATCACTTGGGATCGTCATCATTTCTGACCCTGAATTTACGTGCTATTGGTAAACAGCCTTTGTCTTACACATGTTCATCACACATAACAGTAAAAATTATTACATACCTTTAATATAATGAAAACATAACGTGTGCAGGGTGACAAAAGCAGCACGGCAGCATCGGGAGAATACCCAAATCAGCCATTGAACAACAACAAACAACAGTGACTTTCAGTCTCCAACTATGATGTCATGTTTTGATTGAAAGGTTACAGTACATTGTATTTGTATTTTACTTTGTTTAGGTTTTATATGAGGTATAAGTACAATCAGCATCATGGACTTCTCCTAGTGCTAGATTTTCGTGATCAGCTGACCCTTAAAAAATTTTATGCGGGGCTTTTCTCAAATTTCTGCAACCAGCCTGCAGAATATTCACAATTACCTTCAATTTTCAATTTGTCGTGATAGATGTTTGCTTGTTTCATGATCAGCTTATTTATTTATTTATTTATTTATTGAGGTACAGTGCAGAGTAAGCCCTTCCGGCCCCTCGAGCTGCGCCGCCCAGCGTTCCCCAATTTAACCCAACCTAATCACATGACAATTTGCAATGACCAGTTAACCTACCTCGAGGCACATCTTTGGACTGTGGGAGGAAACTAGACAACCCGGAGGAAATCCGCACGGTCACAGGGAGAACGTGCAAATTCCTTACAGGCAGTGGCAGAAAATGAAGCTGGGTCGCTGGTTGTGCTAACCAGTACTGTGCCGCCCCACGTTGACAATACACGATCAAGATCTTCTTCTTTCTCTTTACGCAGCGTTTTTCTATTTTTCATTAGCTTCTGTTCATTACGTGTGTGAGGTTGCTTCTCAGAACTGTGTGCAGCATGCAGAGACCTGTGTATCACCTGGGAACCTTCCCAGCATCTTGTGACATTAAGTCAGCGCCCAAAAAAATGTGGATTTCAGAGGTTTTCTGATTTTGGAATTTCAGATAATAGGTACTCAACTAATATTTCCAATTAGTCAGGTAGGAGACTCTCTGGCTTATCCTATGTCGTCCAGTGAGACTCCAGTTGTTTCAATGGGCCAGATAGTGCAGGACACGGCCTGCAAGTGGCTGCAATAGATCTGCAGATGCATCAATCTGTTGTTGCTATGTGGCCCTCACCACCCTGGAGGCCTCATCTCTCTAACTGTTCCATAGGGCAGAGTGGTCCACTAGTCCTCCCACAAACTACAATGGTAGACACTAACAACAGATTATGCTCAAAAGGGCATTTTCACTGCATCGAATGATCAAAAACGTAGAAACAGTTCGAATGAACTTTAGTAGAGAAGAGAAAATAATAAATCCACAAGGACAAAATAAATAGATATGCATTTAATTAAACCATTAACATAAATTAAAATAATGTGAAAAAAGCACAGCTTCACTTTGCTCTCCGATCAAAGTCACACAGCAGCCAGATTCGTTGTGGCATGAAGTTGATGGGTCAGGTGCAAAGTGTGTCCCACCCATTGTCTCGGGTGCTTGATTCAATAGTGTCCCAGCTTGAGCCCTTCATTCACTTCTGATATTTTGTAGTTTGTGAGTTGAGTCAATGTGCTCCACTGGATTTGGGTTTTGCTCAGTTATGTCGTACCTCACCATTCCTTTATTTTATGAGAAGAAGTAAGTATTTTTGTTAGCTCAGAGTTCAAAAGGCACATTGTAAGTAATTTGCAAGTATTATTGGTACTTTATACAAATGTGAGAAGGAAAAGGTTACAGGGAAATAACTGGGGCAGTGTGCATGAGGCTATTCTGAGAGCTAACTTAATGGGCCAAATGGCTTCCTTTAATGTTTGAAGAAAATATGAATCATGCCAACTTTACTGCCTGTGAAGAAGGCAACTTGCCCATGGTGTAGTGACCTGCTTTGAGTCCTGAGTGTGAAGAAAGTTATTCATCTGCTAGCTAAACAAGTTGGCAGTTCTCAATCAGTGATTCTCTGTTTCTGGAGCAATACAGCAAGATACGCTATGATTTGGCTTACCCTGTCCTTCCTTCTCTTTGGGTGACTCATTGTGTGGATGCCATTGATCAAAAGAAACTCTTGCATTAACCCTACAGGATTAAATTTTCACTGAAGTTTTCAGTAACTGAATTTGCAAATAGTAATTGCAGAAACAAGAACCCAAAAGTAAAAGCTTCGGCAGAGTACTGAACAGAAGATCAGTGTCACGTGCTAGTTAATCATTTTGTTTTTTTGAAATGGATGCAATGAGTTAATGCTCTCATTGGGGTTTCCTGCATCTTTCCACCACCACACACACCTACCGACCTCATTCCGCAGATGTTTGTTAGTGGCATACTAGCATAATCAGTTGTTTACTCCAAATTGCCAAGGTTTCTATTGAATGGTTAAACTTAAGTTAAATGGTGAGAAGAACCTTTCCCATAAGTTAACTTAAGAAAACTCCAAGTGTGTATTAGGTAGACAGCCAGACTGATCATATGGGCTTTGGTGTATGATCCAAAATATCAGTCAACGTTTGCAGTGAAATTGAGAGGAGGAAAACAGCAGAAATGCACTCCAGGGAATGGAGTAGCATCTAGAAATCAGTGAGTGATTGAAGCTTGTAGTTTTAAAGGTGTATTGGGGTGAGGGAACCAAGGATATTATTTTATTTTGAAGTACCCAGTAGCAAAAAGTCCGAAGACAACAAGGTCTAAGAGCCCCAGAGGGACCGTTGCACTGAGAATGACATCACCCCAAGTGTCCCTCATGCTGGAATCACCACAGGAAGTACTTGGTTACATTTTTGTAGCGACACGAAAAGACCCAGAAACACATGGTCAATACAGGATTTCACTTACAAAAACAAATTACAGTATTTTCATTTGTATGACACAGAAAGAAAGCACTGTGCAATTGAATTTCCAGGTATAGGTACATAATATAAAATTCATGAAGTCATGTTAAAAGAATTTGACAGGCTACCCCATGGATCAAAGTAGCAGTGGCTCAATATGTGAGCTTGAATCTATTACAGCAATACAACTCCTATACAATTTGACCCACTGAACCTCTTCCATCAGTACCTGTGTCTATTGCATGTTCTGCAAACACACATCAGCAAAGGCTTCGGTGCTTTTCCTCTACTGATATTGGAAGGAGGAAATCCATCAGCTTCAACACACACAAAATGTCGGAGAAACTCAACAGGCCAGGCAGCATCAATGGAAAAAAGTACAGTCGATGTTTCAGGCCGAAACCCTTTGGCAGGACTGGAGAAAAAAAGATGAGAAGTAGAATTAAAAGGTGAGGGGAGGGGAAAGAGAAACACAAGGTGATAGCTGAAACTTGGAGGGGAAGGAATGAAGTAAAGAGCTGGGAAGTTGATTGGTGAAAGAGATACAGGGCTGGAGAAGGGGGAGTCTGATAGGAGAAAACAGAAGGCCATGGAAGGAAGAAAAGTGGGGAGGAGAACCAGAGGGAGCCAATGGGCAGGCAAGGAGATAAGGTGAGAAAGGGAAAGGGGATGGGGAATGGTGAGGGGGGGCATTACCTGAAGTTTGAGAAATCGATGTTAATGCCATCAGATCGGAGGCTACCTGGACAGAATATAAGGTGCTGTTTCTCCAACCTGAGTGCAGCTTCATCGTGACAGTAGAGGAGGCCATGGATAGGCATATCAGAATGGGAATGGGAAGTGGATGGCCACTGGTGAATCCTAATTTTTCTGGCAGATGGAGTGTAGGAGCTCAGCAAAGCGGTCTCCCAATCTACGTCAGGTCTCACCAATATACAGGAGGCCACACCGGGAGCACCACAATACACTCACAGGTGAAGTGTCACCTCACCTGGAAGGAATGGTAGTGAGGGAGGAGGTGTAGGAGCTGGTGTAACACTTGCTTCACACAATACACTTGTAGGCATGTGTCAGTAAAACAAATTAGGAATTCATGAGAAATAGTACATATCTGGTATCAGTATGGGTAGTTATTTTGTTTGAAGAAGAATCAATCTATTGAAACTGTCCAAAAGTTTGTTGATTTTCGACAACAAAGAACTTAAGTAATCAATATAGAATGATTTACCTTGTTGCTGAACTGTTTTGAACCTAATGAAGGATGCTTATTGACTTTGAGTCAACTCTCTGTAAACACCTAACATCATCACATTCCCTACAATGATTTGTATTGTGAACATCAATTGCACCACTCGTTTTGGGAGCGTTTCACCAGATACGGTCAAAATACAGCACAGCTCAAACATACCTCATAAATCAGGAAATCGCAAAATTTAGGGAAAAAATTTGCATTGCTGGTTCTAATGGTGAACAATGTTAAAATTACTTACCAAATATCCAAGTGTCTGTAAGTATCAAAGAGGAATGGGAATACTGTAACTCAAAAATAGAAACAAGCAAATTGCTTACTTTATCTAGTTACCAAACTTAAACAATTAAGTAATGGAGAATGATCAGTTAAAATACCCAAATGATTTTCCAAACTTGTATTTTGATGCCATCTCAATTTTCGAAGTAGCTATTTATTATGACACACATAAGAAACATTGTAAAAAAACATAAAACCAATTTGCAATAAAAGTTGATCACTTCTCATAAAACTCCATAGAGGACATTGTAAATCATGGTAATAATTTCCTTCCTTCCAGCAGATACTGTATATTCAGTACATGGTAAAAGCATTTGTTATTGAGCTGGCATGTGTCTTTTCTCCGCATGTTCATTTTGATTGGATGCTGGCCATGCCAATTGCTAGAAACAACACTAAACTATAATTGATTTCCCCTGAAGGTAATGAATGCTGCATTTTAATGCAGTGGGTGGTTTTATTTATCTTATAGAAAGCTATACTGGCTATTCGCAGAGTGTCATGAGAATACTCTCTCACCAATATCTCAAGCGACTTGGCATTTAAATTCTTTTATTTTCCAACAGTCCATCTCAAGATTGACAAATGAGAAACTTGCAAGCGTATATCAAAAAGAACCAACTACTGCTTTCATTAATAAGCTAGATGGGTTTATGCACCTATGCATTTTGGATGTGTTTTACAATCGGCGCATTGGATTTTCTGAATCAAATGCACCCCAGAAAAGTTAGCAGGCAGGTCCTGCCAGTAATTGAAAAGACAAGCAGCATTTTGGCTTTTGTTGTAGAGAAGTCAAAGTTTAATAACACGAAGGTTTTGCTGGTGGGGCCACACACAGTTTTGGATCCTTTACCTAGAAACAATATTGTAGATTTGGAGACACTGGCAAAGTGGTGCCACGACAACAACCTCTTATTCAATGTCAGCAAGAACAAGGAACTGATTATTGGTTTCAGGAGGAGGAAACCAAAGGTTCATGAGTCAGTCTTCATCGAGGGATCAGAGGTGGAGAGGGTCAGCAACTTTAAATTCCTCGGTGATATCATTTCAGAGGATCTGTCCTGAGCCCAGCATGTAAATGCAATTATGAAGAAACCATGGCAACACCTGTACTTCCTTAAGAGTTTGCGGAGACTTGGCATGCTGAAGATTTGACTAAAATCTATAGATGTGTGGTGGAAAATGTATTGACTGGCTGCATCACAGCCTGGAATGGAAACACCAATGCCTTTGAACAGAAAGTCATACAAAAGGTAATGGATATGACCCAGTCCATTATGGGTGAAGCCATCCTCATCACTGAGCACATCAAACACACAGCGTTGTCACAGGAAAGCAGCATCCAGCATCAGGAATCCCCACTACACAGGTTATGCTTGCTTCTCACTGCTGCCATCAGGAAGGTACAGGAGCCTTAGGCGCACACAATCAGGCTCAGGAACAGTTATTATCCCTAACCAGCGGGGATAAGTTCTTTCTTTCTTTTTAAACCTTTTTATTAATTTTCAAACATAAGCATAATAACAATAGTAATACAGAGAGATTGGGAATACATAGTTAATAAACAGTATATATATATGTATAAGCTATAGATAACACAAATTTACTAAGCCTCCCAAACTCATGATGTATTTAACAGGGATAAATTCACTCAACTTCACTTGCCCTACCATTGATATTAATTGCTTATTTAATTATTATTATTATTCATTTTTTTTCTTCTTTATTTTTGTAGTTAATGTTGTCTTTCACATACTGGTTGTCCGCCCTGTTGGTGCAGTCTTTTATTGATTCTTTATGATTATTGGATTTATTGAAAATACTTCTAAGAAAATGAATCTCAAGCTTGTATATGTTGACATGTATGTACATTGATAACAAATTTACTTGGTCTTGTTGACATTAAGAGGTTGTTGTTGTGACCCCACTCAGCCAGATTTTCAATCTCCCTCCTACATTCTCGTCACCTCACTGCAGGAAGGATGTGGATACTATAGAGAGAGTGCAGAGGAGATTTACAAGGATGTTGCCTGGATTGGAGAACATGCCTCATGAGAATAAGTTGAGCGAACTTCGCCTTTTCTCCTTGAAACGATGGAAGATGAGAGGTGACCTGATAAAGGTGTATAAGATGATGAGAGGCATTGATCGTGTGGATAGCCAGAGGCTTTTTTCCCAGGGCTGAAATGGCTAACACAAGGGGGCATAGTTTTAAGGTGCTTGGAAATAAGTATTGATGGAATGTCAGGGGTAAAGTTTTAACACAGAGATTGGTGGGTGTGTGGAATGCACTGCCGGTGGCAGTAGTGGAAGTGGATACAATAGGGTCTTTTACAAACCTCTTAGATAAGGTACATGGAGCTTAAAAAAAAGAGGGCTATGCAGTAGGGAAATTCTAGGCAGTTTCTAGCATAGGATACATGGTCAGCACAACATTGGGGGCTGGAGGGCCTGTAATGTGCTTTAGATTTCTATGTAAATCAAGGCCTCTCTCTTCCTCAATACCCCCCAGGACTCTACAATTCATTGTAATTCATTGTGTATGTCATTCCCTTTCTGGTAATCAATAGACAATAGACAGTAGGTGCAGGAGTAGGCCATTTGGCCCTTCTAGCCAGCACTGCCATTCACTGTGATCGTGGCTGATCATACACAATCAGTACCCCGTTCCTGCCCTCTCCCCATATCCCTTGACCCTGCTATCTATAAGAGCTCTATCTAACTCTCTCTTGAATGCATCTAGAGACTTGGCCTCCACTGCCTTCTGGGGCAGAGCATTCCACATATCCACCACTCTCTGGGTGAAAAAGTTTTTCTGCATCTCTGTTCTAAATGGCCTACCCCTTATTCTTAAACTGTGGCCTCTAGTTCTGGACTCACCCATCAGCGGGAACATGCTTCCTGCCTCCAGTGTGTCCAATCCCTTAATAATCTTATATGTTTCAATCAGATCCCCTCTCATCCTTCTAAATTCCAGTGTATACAAGCCCAGTCGCTCCAATCTTTCAACATATGACAGTCCCACCATTCCAGGAATTAACCTGTGAACCTGCACTGCACTCCCTCAATAGCAAGAATGTCCTTCCTCAAATTTGGAGACCAAAACTGCACACAATACTTCAGGTGGGGTCTCACCAGGGCCCTGTACAGCTGCAGAAGGACCTCTTTACTCCTATACTCAATTCCTCTTGTTATAAAAGCCAGCATGCCATTAGCTTTCTTCACTGCCTGCTGTACCTGCATGCTTGCTTTCATTGACTGATGTACAAGAACACCTAGATCTCGTTGTATTTCCCCTTTTCCTAACTTGACTCCATTTAGATAGTAATCTGCCTTCCTGTTCTTGCCACCAAAGTGGATAACCTCACATTTATCCACATTAAACTGCATCTGCCATACATTTGCCCACTCACCCAACCTGTCCAAGTCACCCTGCATTCTCATAACATCCTCCTGACATTTCACACTGCCACCCAGCTTTGTGTCATCGGCAAATTTGCTAATGTTACTTTTAGTCCCTTCATCAAAATCATTAATGTATATTTTAAACAGCTGTGGTCCCAGCACCGAACCTTGCGGTACCCCACAGGTCACAGCCTGCCATTCTGAAAGGGACCCGTTAATCGCTACTCTTTGTTTCCTGTCAGCCAGCCAATTTTCAATCCATGTCAGTACTCTGCCCCAATACCATGTGCCCTAATTTTGCCCACTAATCTCCTATGTGGGACTTTATCAAAAGCTTTCTGGAAGTCCAGGTACACTACATCCACTGGCTCTCCCTTGTCCATTTTCATAGTTACATCCTCAAAAAACTCCAGAAGATTAGTCAAGCAAGATTTTCCCTTCATAAATCCATGCTGACTCGGACTGATCCTTCTACTGCTATCCAAATGTGTCGTAATTTCCTCTTTTATAATTGACTCCAGCATCTTTCCCACCACTGACGTTAGGCTAACCGGTCTATAATTCCCTGTTTTCTCTCTCCCTCCTTTCTTGAAAAGTGGGACAACATTAGCCACCCTCCAATTAGCAGGAACTGTTCCTGAATCTATAGAACATTGAAAAATGATTACCAATGCGTCCACGATTTCTAGAGCCACCTCTTTAAGTACCCTGGGATGCAGACCATCAGGTCCCGGGGACTTATCAGCCTTCAGACTCAACAGTCTATCCAACACCGTTTCTTGCCTAATATAAATTTCCTTCAGTTCATCCTTTACCCTAGTTCCTTTGGCCACTATTACATCTGGGAGATTGCTTGTGTCTTCCCTAGTGAAAACAGATCCAAAGTACCTGCTCAACTCATCTGCCATTTCCTTGTTCCCCATAATAAATTCACCCATTTCTGTCTTCAATGGCCCAATTTTGGTCTTAACTATTTTTTTGCTATTCACATACCTAAAGAAGCTTTTACTATCCTCTATATTCTTGGCTACTTTATCTTCGTACCTCATTTTTTCTTGGTGTATTGCCTTTTTTGTTATCTTCTGTTGCTCTTTAAAAGCTTCCCAGTCCTCCAGCTTCCCGCTCATCTTTGCTATGTTATACTTCTCTTTTATTTTTATACTGCCCTTTACTTCCCTCGTCAGCCACGGCCGCCCCTTACTCCCCTTAGGATCTTTCTTCCTCTTTGGAATGAACCAATCCTGCATCTTCTGCATTATTCCCAGAAATACCTGCCATTTTTGTTCCACTGTCTTCCCCGCTAGGGTATTGTTCCATTGAACTTTGGCCAGCTCCTCCCTCATAGCTCCATAGTTCCCTTTGTTCAACTGTAATACTGACACATCCAATTTTCCCTTCTCCTTCTCAAATAGTAGGTTAAAACATATCATATTATGGTCACTATCTCCTAATGGCTCCTTTACCTCAAGGTCCCTGATCAAATCCGGTTCATTGCACAACACTAAATCTAGAATTGCCTTCTCCCTGGTAGGCTCCAGTACAAGCTGTTCTAAGAATCCATCTCGGAGGCACTCCACAAGCTCCGTTTCTTGGGGTCCAGTACCATTCTGATTCTCCCAGTCTACCTGCATGTTGAAATCCCCCATGACAACTGTAGGTCTAATATCAGTGGTAGGAAAGCAGTTAGGAATATCTCAGGATATCTACCTAACAAAATGCTGAATATTTATGATTCGTCTCTGCCCTTCCATGTGTGGATTGGACTTGTCTTTCATCCCTAGATATAACACATCAGGCTCTATCAATTCAGCCACCTTTATTCCCATAAGACACTTAATATCTGCTCCTTTTCAGCGTTCGTCAGGTTTGTTATGTTTTGAAATTTGTTGTTTTGCAGCAATCCTTCCCCTTGTTTATTACAGATAGGAAGCACGTGACCTCACTGTGCACAGATTTCCAGTTTATTCCCAAATGAGCTCCAGTCTTTCCTTGGTTATCTTCCTGCCTTTAATATACATATAAAAAACTTCTGACTTTATTCCTGCCTGCCCATGATACTTAATACCCCATTTTCCGGTACCCCCTTTTCTTTGTAGACTCCTGTTTCCAAATCTCTGGTAATATGCTTCCTTTTCTTTTTTATCCTGCCCATGATATCTTTGGCAACCAGAGTCTCTGGATGTCAACTATTTTTACCTTTCGGACACATTGGCCTTGAACTTCTTGAGGCACTTTTTCAGATAAGGAAATATGTAAAAATAATGGGGTTGTTGTCATAGTTAATTTCAGCTTCCCTAATATAAACTGGGACCTTCTTAGTGCAAGGGGTTTAGATGGGGCAGAATTTGGTAAGTGTATTCAGTAGGATTTCTTAAATCAATATGCGTACGGTCCAAGGAGAGGAGGGTTTGTACAGGACCTGGTGTTGAATAATGGGCTGGGCCAGGTGGCTGACTTTTCAGTGTGTGAGCAGTTAGGGAACAGTGACAGCAACTCCTTAACTTTCAGGATAGCTATAGATGAGGATAGGTAGATTAAGGTGGATAGATCTCCAAGGCTGGTAGCATTTCCTCAAAGTTATTGAAGAAGGCAAGAGATGAGATTGCTTGGCCTTGACCAGTATCTTTATGTATCTAGGCACAGGCAAGATCCTAGAGGACTGTAAAACAGCTAAGGTTTACCTTTATTTAAGAAGAGAACAGGGAATAATCCTGGAAACTATAGACTGGTGAGTCTCATGTCAGTTGTAGGGAATTGCTGGAAAAAATTCTTGATTTGAGCATTTGGAAAACCATGGCCTAATTAGGTAGAGTCAGCATGGCCTTGTGCAGGGCAGATCATGCCTTACCAACTTGATCGAGTATTTTGACGAGGTAACAAGAGAGATTGATGAAGGTAGGGCAGTGGATGTTGTCTACAAGGATTTTAGTGAGGAGTTTGACAAAGTCCTTCAAGGGAGTCTAATCAAGAAGATTGAGATGCATGGAGTCTGCAGAAAATTAGCTGTTTGTAACTCACATGTGCATAGAAGACAGAGGGTAGTGGTTGAAAGGACTTTATTTGAGCTACAAGTCTGCAATTAGTGGAGTTCCACAGGGATCTGTACTGGGACATCTGCTGTTTGTGATGTATATAAATGACCTGGATGAAAATATCCAACAGCGTGTTGGTAAATTTATGGATGATACCCTGATTGGTGGAGTTGTAGTTAGTGTAGAAAGCTGGCAAAGAATACAGCTGATGTAGATCAATTGCAGATATGGGCAAAGAAATAGCAGATGGGGTTTAATCCATATGAATGTGAGGTGTTGCACCTAGGTAGGGTAAATGCAAGGAGACAGTACACTGTTAAGAGCAAGATCCTTAACAATGTAGCTGAGCAGAGAGATCTTGGGATCCAGGTTCATAGATCCTTGAAAGTGGCTACACAGGTCAATAGGGTGGGTAAGAAGGCTTATAGAATGCTTGCTTTTATTAGTCAAGACTTTGAGTTCAAAAGTCAGGAGGTCATGTTGCAACTTTATAAAACTCTGGTTAGGTCACATCTGGAATATTGCATACAGTTCTGGCCGATCCGCAACGGGAAGGATGTTGAGGCTTTGAAGAGGGTGCGCCAAGATGCTACCTAGTTTAAAGGACATGTACTGTCACACGAGGCTAGATAAACTTAGACTGTTTTTTCTGGAGCACCAAAGGCAAAGGGGAGATCTGATAAAGGTTTATAAGATTATGAGAGGCATAGATAGTGTACACAGAGAGCATCTCATTCCCAGGGTACAAATTTCTAATACCAGAGGGCAGACATTGAAGGTGAGAAGGGGTAGGTTAAAGGGAATGTGAGGGGTAAGCTTTTCACTCAGAGAGTGGTGGGTGCCTGGAATGCACTGCCTGGTATGGCAGTAGAGGCAAATACAATAGAGGATTTTAAGAAACAACTAGACAGGCACATGGATGTGAGGAAGATGGATGGATAGGAACATTGTGTAGGTCAGAGAGTTTGCTCCATCAACCTGCATGTGGCCTCATCTTGACGGTAGAGGAGGCCATGGACAGACATTCCATCGACCTGCTTGTGGCCTCATCTCATCTTTAATTGGGAGACCGTTTCGCCGAACACCGGCACTCAGTCCTCCAGCAGTGGCGGGATCTCCCTGTGGCCGCTCACTTCAATTCCACAGACCACTCCCACTCCGACATGTCTGTCCATGGCCTCCTCTACTGTCAAGATGAGGCCACACGCAGGTCAATGGAGCAATACCTTACCTCCCCCTAGGTAGCCTCCTACCTGTCGGCATGAACATCCAACTCACAGACTTCCGTTGATACCTGCCCCCCCCCCTTACCCCCATCCCTATCTATTAGTTTAGTCTGGTTCTCTTTCTCTCTCTTTTTCCCCCCTCACTATAATCTCTCCCCCCAGCCCTACCTTTCTTTCTCTTTTATTTCCCATAATTCTCCACCTTCCCCCTAGCCCATTTCCCTCCAGCCTATCACTTCCTAGCTCTCTACTTTATCCCTCCCCCCACTTCTTATCCCCCCCCCCTTGACCATCCCATGTTACTTCACTCCTGATGAAAGGTTTCGGCCCGAAACGTCGTCACTACCTCCTCCCATAGATGCTGTCTGGCCAGCTGAGTTCTGCCAGCATTTTGTGTTTGTAGTTATAGTACCGTAAGTGATTTATTCTGGTCAGCTGCGAACATTGAACTAAAACCATTTTGACCAGGTCCAGCTCACTGCAAAGCTGTCCCTTGGAGATTATTGGCTGCCTCCACCATCAGTCTCTTTCCGCATCTCTTCACACACCAATAATTCCGTCCACTTGTTTCCTCATCCATGTGACTTCACTTTCTCTCTGTTGCTATGGTGCTGACTAAAATGAGCTTTGCACACAATCAGATTATCAGCACAGACGTATGTCCTATTGAATGCCTGCTAACATTCCAAACTCTATAATCTTTAAGTACAGTGCAAATAAACATTGTTCTTTATTTCAGATATGTAGGAAATGTTTGGGAGCAACTGAAGCAAAAGGCAACTTCATAATTAACAATAGCTGCATTGAGCTCAATTTTTACAAAATATTTTCACTTAACAGCCCAGTCTTGATGCTAAATGCCAATGATCCTGAATAGCACACCTGGCATCTGCCCACTTAAGAGCTCGCGAGACTGGAATTTCAGTTCAAATGCAGTCAAGCCTGGAGTTGCCACTGAGTGTTACAGTGTCCACAGCAGCTCGATCCCCCACAGAGTTTAATGGTGAAGCACCATCTGGCCACAGATTCCCTTCCACCTGGCACAGGATCTGCCAGTCCATTGATTTCAATGCAATTACAGGGCTCCACGGTAGAAAGTTCTTTTTTAGAAGTGTTTTGCTTCACCTAATATTTCTATTTATTTAAATGCTTTTATATTGCTTAGTTAAAATTTCCTCATATTTTTAAATACTTCTTAATTCAAATCAGAATCAGAAACAGGTTTAATATCACCGACTTTGTCATGAAATTTGTTCACTTTTCTTAATTTTTATTTTTTAAATTGTTTATAAGTATCACAGGTAATAAAGAACATTTATTAATGAATTTGTCAACCAGCAAAACTGCAGATAGTCTTTGCAAGCTGCCAAAGTTGTTACGAGAGTTTCAGTGGGCAGGACGTCTCCATTGCCATTCTCGAGAGCCTCCAGTGTGTTATGCTGGAGACCGGGAAAGCTGCAGGCAGGAAAGATACTCAGACACATCTGGGTCAGACGAGTTCAGAAGTGGACTTCCTGGTGCTGGTGCTTACAGTAAGCATATTTTTAAATTGTGTGCAATGATACAAAGCAACAGTTGAGAGATGGACAGATCAGGCTAGCTTAATATTAATTCCACATGTAACTAAGAAATTGCACACTTCATTTGAAATATACATTAAGTGGAATGAGAATATTCTTCCAACAGCATGGTTATGATTCACAATAACAAGTGGAGATTAGCGTTTCATAGCATTGTGTTTGAAATAATGTAGACAGAACAGAGGCCACATTTCTTGCAGGGATCCTCTCATTCTGATAGCTCATATCAGAAATTCCACAGCACACTTATTTCAAATTGTTCACTAATACATTTGAGAATTGATATGTGCTCTGAGTGGCCAAATGATGTTTCATATTAGAAGAGCAAAATTTAAATGAAAAGCTTATTTTATTCCAACGTCCTCACTAATATCTTGGCTTCACTACCATATCAGAATCAGCATCAGGTTTATTTTCACTGTCTTATATGACATGGCATTTATTGTTTTGTGGCAACAGAGCATTGCAAAGACATAACATTACAAAATAAGTAAACAATTCAAAGAGAAAGGAATTATGACGTAGTGTTCATGGACCATTCAAAATCTGATGACAGAAGGGAAGAAACTATTTCTGAATCATTCAGTGTGGTTTTTCAGGATCCTGTTCTTCCTCACTGATGGTATGAACAAGAAGAGGGTGTGTCCCAGATGCAAAAGGGTCCTTTGTGATGAATCTCACCTTCTTGTGATACTACCTCTTGAAAATGTCTTCGATGGTGAGGAGGGTTGTGTCCATGATGGAGCTGGTTGAGTCTACAAGCCTCTGCAGGCTGTGATGTAACCAATCTGAGTGTTCTCCACCATACATCTGCAGAGATCTGCAAGATTCCAGGCAAGGCAGAGTTGAGGTGACCCCGAGCCCATCTCTGAGAGGAAGGAAAGACCCATGGTTTGATCGATTTAAGCACCAAGCCAAAGTGGAAAGGTCAGGTACATGCTGAAACATGGTGACAGGGTCCAGGCCCAGAGCGTATCGAAGCAACAGGGCCCGAGTCCAAGAGCAAAGAACGACACTATGTTTGGACAATTTAAAAGATGGGCTAGATTGAAAAGGCAGGGTGTCAGGGCCAGAGATGAGGGATAGGCTGGTTCTGCTTGCTGTTGCACAACATTTACTTGGCTCTGCACTGAACTGAGGCTGGGACTGCTCTGGCTGCAGTGATGCTTGACTTTCATTCTCAATGCTACTTGCTTACTTTAACTGCTTGCACAAATTTGTTTTCGTTTTCTCTCGCTGCACGTAGTGTATTTGATGTTCTTTTTTTCAAAGGGTTTTTGAGTTTCTTTGTTCTGTGGCTGCCTGTAGGGAGACAAATCTCAAGGTTGCATAATATATGCATACTTTGATAATAAATGTGCTTTGAACTTTGAACATATCAAATTTTCTCAGACTCCTATAGAAGGAGAGCCATTGGTATGCCATCTTCATGATCCCTTCAATGCATTGGGCCCAGGACTGATCCTCTGAAATATTAATGCCCAGGAACTAAAAGCTGCTCCCCTTTCCACCTTGACTCATCAAAGAGGAATAGTATATGTACTCCCAGTTTCTCCTCCCTGAAGTCCACAATCAACTCCTTGGGTCTTGCTGATAGTGAGTGTGAGATTGTTGCTACTACACCACTCAACCAGCTGATCTAGCTCACTCTTGTACACCTTGTCATCACCATCTGAGATGTCACCAACAATGGTGATGTCATCTGGGAATTTATCAAATCATAAGGCAAGAATAGGGATATGAAAATTTAACAAATGAAACTGCAGATGCTGTAATCCTGGAACAACAGACTGCCGGGTCAAGGTTAAATGCAAATTAGAGGAACTGCACTTCATATTCCACTTGGGCAGTATCCAACCTGATAGTATGAATAGGAATTCTCAACTTCTAGTAACCACTCTCCTCTGTCCCTTTTTCTCTTTTTTTTCTTATCTCTCTCTTCCTGATCCAACTGGCCCATCATCCAATCTTTTTATCTCCCCTCTCCTTTACACTGTCTTTACCTACACATTCCTCCCAATGGTTCTCCTTCCCTTTACTCCATGCTCTACCATCCTCTCCTATCAAATTCCACCTTCTGCACTCCTTTGTAACTTCCTCCTATCACCTACCAGCTTCTGACATCATCCCCACCCTCCCATCCTCCTTCATCTACTTGTCACATCCCCTCATCTGGATCCACCTATCACCTGTCAGTTTCCCTCCCCTCCATCTTTTTATACTGCTTCTCTGCCCTCTTTCTAGTCTAGATGAAGTGCCTCGACCTGAGATGTTGACTCTCCATTTCTGACCATAGAAAGCTGTCTGATCCTCTGAAATTGAAACAGCAGCAAGAGCGCTATTGTCAAAGAAGTGACACAACCATATCACTGCATTGCCATTACCCAGTTCAGTTCCTACCAAACTCACAATAATGCCACTAATAACCTATATAATTAAAGGGGGCAGTGGTTATAGAGTTATAGAGATCTACAGCACCAAAACAGGCCCGTCGGCCCATCTGGTCTGTACCAAACTACTATTCTGCCTAGTTCCATCGACCTAATCATAAAGCACAGTCATCTATTCCCCTCCCATCCATGTATTTGTCCAGACTTCTCTTAAATATTGAAATCGAACCCACGTTCACCACTTCCACTGGCAGTTCTTTCCACACTTCTATCAGCCTCTGAGGAAAGAAATTCCCCCTCATGTTCCCCGCAAACATTTCACCCTTAAGCCATGACCTCTAGTTCTAGTCTCACCCAAACTCAGTGAAAAAGCCTGCTTGTATTTACCTCCTCTATACCCCTCATAATTTTGTATACCTCAATCAAACCTACCCCCATTCTCCAATGCTCCAGTCAGGATAGCAGAATGGATAGCTAATCGGTTGAGACTAATAATGGTAAGGATGCACTCTGCATCCAGGAGTAGATCTCTTTCTTCCTCCCTAATCAGCCACACCTTTGTTCTTGTGAACCATTTACTGTTTGCGTGCTTGTAGGGAACACTCAATGAAGCTCATTCCAGAAGAGCAGGGAGCATTGGTCAATATTTGTTACCAATCAGCCTCACTGGAGGGAAGTTGATAAAACAGCTCCTTAATGTAAGTACTAGACCACCACTTTGTATATAGCAATATATACAAGACTCTGACTTCTAGTGATCATATTTGATGAAGATCAAAATAAAGACTTAGGCAAGTGCAATAACCACTTTTGCAACTTAGATTTAACTTCAAGACATACAAAAAAGCTGAATGAACTCAGCAGGTCGGGCAGCATCCATTGAAAGAAGCAGTCAACGTTTCGGGTCGAAACCCTTTGTCAAGACGGCAATGGATGCTGCCCGACCTGCTGAGTTCATCCAGCTTTTTTGTACGTCTTGATCTGACCACAGCATCTGCAGTTCACTTTGTGTTTAGATTTAACTTGTTTTCTCTCTCGAAGGATCTTTCACCTGAAACCTTAATTCAGTTTCTCTTTCCACAGATGCTGTTTGACTTGCTGAGAGTTCCCTGCTTTTTTTGTTTTTATTTCAGATTTGTCATCTTTTGATTTTCATTTAGTGTAAGCTCCAATTTGTTTACTTAATTGGCCTTCCACCCATTTATGCCCCTTATCAATTATTTAATCAAGCTGGGTTCACTCATCTACAGTATTCCTCATCACCTTCCCCACCAATACTACCCCACTAACTCTGCTGTAAATCATCCATCTCTCTCCACTAGTAGAGATTGACTGCTGGTCATATCCAACAATTCTGCTATTAGAAACATAACATGTTCTTTCTTTGTGGTATCACCTTCTAAACAGCCCCATTAACACACACAAAATGCTGGAGGAACTCAACAGGCCAGGCAGTATCTATGCAAAAGAGTGCAGTCGACCAAACACCCTGCAACTCATCACCATGGCAACACTGGTCTCACCCTATCATAGATATTCCACCTCCCCATCCTATCGATTCCTCCTGCCACCTTCTCCGCATCTCAGGATTACTTTTTTTATTTCTCTTTCTTAGTTCTGATGAATGTCTTTGATCTGAAGTATTAACTCTGTTTCTTTCCACTAATGTTGCCTGGCCAGCATTTTCTTATTTTACCTATGTTTCCAGCATCTACAGCTTTTTTTAAATTTTAATTTTCAGTTTACAACTGCTCCCTCCCAGCGTTTCATGCGTTGATTTAATTCTCCCTCAGCATTAACACCGTTGATCATTTCTGCCAATCATTCATTCAAGCAGAATACCATTATATCTGACCGCTTTTGATCAGTGGTGACTTTAAAGAACATAGAAACATAGAAAACCTGCAGCATAATACAGACCCTTCAGCCCACAAAGTTCTGCCGAACATGTCCCTACATTAGAAATTACTAGGGTTACCCATAGCCCTCCATTCTTCTAAGCTCCATGTACCTATCCAAAAGTCTCTTAAAAGACCCTATCATATCCACCTCCACCACTGTTGCCGGCAACCCATTCCACGCACTCACCACTCTCTGAGTAAAAAACTTATCCCTGACATCTTCTCTGTACCTACTCCCCAGCACCTTAAACCTGTGTCCTCTTGTAGCAACCACTTCAGCCCTGGAATAAAGCCTCTGATTATCCACACAATCAATGTCTCTCATCATCTTATACATCTCTATCAGGTCACCTCTCATCCTCTGTCGCTCCAAGGAGAAAAGGCCAAGTTCACTCAACCTGTTTTCATAAAGCATGCTCCCCAATCCAGGCAACATCCTTGTAAATCTCCTCTGCACCCTTTCTATGGCTTCCACATCCTTCCTGTAGTGAGGCGACCAGAACTGAGCACAGTACTCCAAGTGGGGTCTGACCAGGTTCTATATATCTGCAACATTACTTCTCATCTCCTAAATTCATTCCACAATTAATGAAAGCCAATACACCGTATGCCTTCTTAACCACAGAGTCAAACTGCGCAACTGCTTTGAGCATCCTATGGACTCGGACCCCAAGATCCCTCTGATCCTCCACACTGCCAAGAGTCTTACCATTAATACTATATTCTGCCATCATATTTGACCTACCAAAATGAACCACTTCACACTTATCTGGGTTAAACTCCATCTGCCACTTCTCAGCCCAGTTTCGCATCCTATCAATGTCCTGCTGTAACCTTTGACCGCTCTCCACATCATCCACAACACCTCCAACCTTTGTGTCATCAGCAAACTTACTAACACATCTCTCCACTTTCTCATTCAGGTCATTTATAAAAATCACATAGAATAAGAGTCCCAGAACAGATCCCTGAGGCACTCCACTGGTCACTGACCTCTATGCAGAATATGACCTGTCTACAGCCACTCTTTTCCTTCTGTGGGCAAGCCACTCCTGGATCCACAAAGCAATGTCCCCTTGGATCCCATGCCTCCTTACAATATCAAAGTAAATTTTGAAATATTTTGTATCTGAAGGATGGATAATAAGAGTATTATGGAAGCTGTGATCTCAAATAAATCAGAAATTATCTGGAGAGTCATATTGGTCTCTGCTGATAGAAGTGGAAGTAGAGATGCATATCTCTTTCCCTAAACATATCTGTGTTCAAATTTCTCTTCCCACGTCTTTGCTCATTACTCAGTTCAACTTCAATCATTTATTTTGCTTCTTTTGCCATGCTCTGCTGTGCATTACTTTGGGGATTCACCACACATAAAGTGTTTCAGTTAAAGCTATTCCAGAATTTTGAAGAGTTTCAATTCAATGCCCATTGTCAGGCGTGAGCCCTTGCAGGAAAGGTGTATCACAATTAGAAATGTGCCTCTGCACAATGTCTTGGCACCAGCCTCAAAAAGGGAAAATATGTAATTCCCACAGCACCCGTTCAGAAAAGTCAATTTAGGCATGAAGAAACAACAAATAAGAACTATAGATTTAAAATGCTTAATTAAAATGAAAGCACTAGGAACATTCAGACAGTATCTGTGAAGTTTGATTACCTTGATCAGAATTAGGGAAAACTGGAAACTGAAAATGTTTTAAGCAGCAGAAGAGGAGGAAGAGAGGAAAGAACGAAGGGAATTCCCATGATTGTTTCAGGAGACTGAAGAGAGACTGACTAACAGAAAAGGTGCCGGTTGAGAGAGGAGGTGAAGGCTGGTTAATTGCAACTGATCTATCTGAAGTAGATGTAACTGGAAGGAAATAAATAATAATTAATGATGGAGCTGTGCATTAGAAAACACCGCATTAGCTAGCAATCTGAAATAAACAAGAATGCTGGAAGTGCCCAGCAGATAAGTCAGCCTCTGAGGAGGGAGAAAGACAGAGTTAATATTACAGTTTGATGATTAGAACAGGCCAATTCCGACAGAGATTTCAAAGGCTGATTATCTGAAGCTGATGGATTCATTGCTGAGTGCTGAAAGCTGTACCATTTGTGATCACAATGTTGAATGAGGGCATTTCTTAATCCGCGGGCTCATGCCCATGAAAGAGAGGAATAAAGTTGTCCATGTCATTCCTCAAGATGCTAACAGCTAGGTAATTGAGACTTATATGCCATTAGTTTGGGCTATATTTGAACTCTCTTGGAGATGAAACACCATAGGAGGATTTCATTTGGCAATGGCATCTTTTGAATGTTATCACTTTGGCCACACACTTTGATTTATTTTCTATATTGAAGTGAAAGAAAATGAAAATCAGGTTTAGTGTGTGATGAGAACCGATCGTCTGTAATATATTGTAGTGTACCTCAAAGAGTCTAAGTGGAGACATTCATCTTTGATTCTGTTGGAAAACAAGAGTCATGTGTGTGTATGCTTTGCAGGATTGTTACACTGTTGCAGACAGTCAGTCTAAAACAATATCTTAAAGAGTCTACATGCAAGTAGTCGGCTAATACATATCGAATTACCCCTTTGAACAGTTACTTTAAAATTGTTTTGTCAAATAAATACTTTTCCTTCATTTCTGGCATATATTATGCCCAAATGAACAAGCTTGGAGTCAACAGAACAAATCATTTGTATTACTGCTGTGTTCTGGCATGTTGGTAGAGTTCAAATGATCAAATGTCCAATTCTATACTTATCATATTTCACTAAGAACGCATTGAAACAGATCAGTTCAATATTGGGCTCTTGTGGCACATGCATCTGTTCCATACATCACACTGTTAATGCAGAAAGTCATACGTGCTCAACCAGTTACTGTCAGTTTGATTCAAGCACTTTGTCATGTATTACGTTCTCAATGTATCACCTGTGATGACCTGTAGTCATTGATCCATTGATTTTATCCAAAGTAATTGCCTCAAAATTCAGTTGCATAATGTTGCTCTTGTCAGTGTTCTGCAATTAAAAATGGATCTCTCTGGATAAAATAACAACCATTTCTGGGTCATTTCACATCAAGCACAAAATTCCACCAAGGACCTCAGGTGCAGTTAAGGTGTTTCAATTCATTGTAGTAAAAATACTCCTGCATCTGGAAGGTCCAACTGCTGGTGAGTCAGTATCCTGAGAAAAACTACACCATGAAGACAAAAGAACACTCCAAGCAATTCCACAAAAAGGTTATTGAAAAGCGCAAGTCAGAGAGATGGATACAAAAGAAAATTTCCAAGAAACTGAATATCTTTCGGAGTATAGTTAAGTCAATCATTAAATAATGGAAAGAATATGGCACAGCTGTTAATCTGCCTAGAGCAAGCCATCCTGAAAAACAGAGAGACCATGCAAGAAGGGGACTAGTGAGAGAGGACTCCAAGAGAACTATGACAACACTGGAGGATTGCAAGCTTCAGTGGCTGAGATGGGAGAGACTGTGCATACAACAACTGTTGCCTGGGTGCTTCACCAGTCACAGCTTTATGGGAGAGTGACAAAGAGAAAGCCACTGTTGAAAAAATCTCACATTAAATCTCATCTAGAGTTTGCCAGAAGGCATGTGCGAGACTCTGAAGTCAGCTGGAAGAAGGTTTTATGGTCTGATGAAACCAAAATTGAGCTTTTTGGCGGTCAAACTAAATGTTATGTTTGGAGTAAGCCAAATACCGTACATCATCTAAAACATACCATCCCTACTGTGAAGCATGGTGGTGGCTGCATCATGCTGTGGGGGTCCTTCACTACAGCAGGCCCTGGAAGGCTTATGAAGGTAAATATGTATGGTAAATATGGTAAAATGAATATATATATGGTAAATAAATGAATATATACGGTAAAATGAATGCGGCAAAATACGGGGAAATCCTGGAGGAAAAACCTGATGCAGTCTGCAAGAGAACTGTGACTTGGGAGATCTGTTTTTCCCACAAGATAATGACCCCAAGTATAAAGCCAAGCTACACAGGAATGGCTTAAAAACAACAAAGTCAATATCTTGGAGTGGCCAAGTCAGAGCCCAATCCAATTGAGAATTTGTGGGTGGACTTGAAAAGGGCTGTTCACACACAATCCCCATGCAATCTGACAGAGCCTGAGAAGTTTTGTAATGAGGAATGGGGAAAATCACAGTGTCCAGAGGTGCAATGGTGGCAGAGACCTATCCACGCAGACTCGAGGCCATAATCGCTGCCAAAGGTGCATCTACTAAATACTGACTTATGCAGTCAATTATTTTGTGTTTTATATTTGTAATTGATTCAGATCACTTGGTAGAGATCTGTTTTCACTTGGTGACAAAAGTCTTCTTCTGTTGATCAGTGTTAAAAAAGCCAAATTAAAAAAACCACTGTGATTCATTGTTATAAAACAATAAAACATGAAAACTTCCGAGGAGGGGGGGGTGAATACTTTTTAAAGGGACTGTAAATGGGAAAGCCTCCAATTTATTATCTTATTTAGGATGCACAAGTATACGTAGTATCCCTTCAGGTTTCTACAACCGCTGTGGAGCAATATTCTAGTCAATGTTCATATGTTGAGTAAGAGACATGTAATCCCCTGTTTACAGATCAAAAAAAATTAATAATATGGTCAACATCATCATTGGAATGTGGAAGGAAACCAGAGCACCCAGAGGAAACCCATGCAGTCACAGGGAGAAAGTATAAACTCCTTATAGACAGTGGTGGAACTGAACCCAGGTTGCTGGGTGCTGTAACAGCATTACGCTAACTGGTTCACTTCCATGTCACCTCTTAAGTTTAATCTGCGCATTTCCTCATATGGAGAGGGCAGTTCACAATAACTGTATTTTATCCACGTTGCCAGGCTTCAAATCTTTCTAGTATGACACTCGCCCATCCCCCTGCCCCTTCAGAGTGCACTCTGCCTCACTGTGTGAGTGGCACTATAGAAATGAATGAGTTTACTGTGTAACGGCTGAGCCGTCAACTGAAGAGTGCATTATGTCTGTACCCGCAGACACCACATGACGGTAATAGCCAAGAAATACATTATTTCTTCAGTACAAGTGCTGAGATATATCAGCCTTTTATTGAATAATAGCTGCCCCTTCCATTCAAATGTCTGGAGTCAGAGCATCAAATGACATAATATGGAAATGCTTTTTGGCCATTGTTACTGTCAGGAGAAAGCAGTAATGTATAAAGTGTTTTGGAAATCTTTGCAGATTTAAATGGTGCCGTATAAAGGCTTACTCTTCCTTTGTATTGCATATTAGTAAGTTATTTGTGGCTGTGATATATCAACACTAATTCTGGACCAGGTCCATTATATAAAGCTGGGTTTTGCATCAGGAGTTGCTGAACCAATAACTTATTCAATTTCTGACCACATTCCAGCCAAGTGGAGCAAAAGAACACTTCAACATCTCCTGCACTTCGTGCATTTATGCTATTCATGGGCTTACTATGACACTTGGTTATGTAGATTCAGTCAAGAAAGCATGCAGGATGCTGTGGGTCCGGCCTCACTGATTTACAGTGACAAAGAGTGTACCAACCTTCATGCCTTTGAGATGTGGAATGGATGAGACTCATGTAGTCACAGGGACAACAGGCAGACGTCACACAGACGGCACCAGAGATCCAGATCGCCTGAGTTCTAATGGCTGCACCACTATGCTGCCCAGAGGTGTTCTGTGTGAGCTGATGGAGAAACATGAACAGAGGGTCTGTCTCACATCAAATCATAAAAGAAATTTCAAAGGGGGGGGGGGCGAGAGTCTGAGAGATGCAGCTGCTCCAGATCAGTTTAAAAAACTGTAAGAGTCATGCTGAGCAGCGAGCCTAGGTTCACTGACAACATCTGAGCACACAATCCCACTGGGATCAATTTGCTCCTTCATTCACATAGCAAAGAAAAATGCACTGATGTCATCGACAATGATGGCAACACAGGAAGTCTGCGATGTGATTCAGAAAAAATCTATTATGACCAAACTACTTGCCTCCATTCATCGCTGTCTTAATGGTTGACTGTCCTAGCTGAATTCAGTTTCCCATAGGCTTGTGTTCACCTTGGTAGTCCTCACCTTCCCACCAGCAATCCAACTGATCAATATTTGTTTTTTACTTACAGGGTAAAAACTCATATGTAGCCATGGCGAGTTCAATAACATCAATGGTATTGATTGCTGTACTTATTTTGTTGGAGGATATGTTATAGAATTAATGGAAAATTCACCCTCAGGTACGTGTAATTTAAAACAGAAATTAAAGTTTTGAAGTATATAATGTAACTACACTGCCAACCACATATATTTTCTGCTTTACTGAAAGGATTATATCAACAATTCCAATTATTATCCACATCATGTAGTTTTATGTTGTTTGAAATTGTAACCAAGGTAATTTTGCTGAAATTAACATATTGTTCTGTCATATGTCATTGCTATTCAGAGGATGGTATTTGAGGATTTTTTAAAAACTGAGTTAATTTTAATATTTGTCACTGCATATACTTACCAGGTTTGCCTGTTTAAAATGTAATATGTATTTGCTGCGGTTTTATCCTTTAATTCTGATTTGATACAAGCCTTATTCCTGCTCTTCATCCATATTCTTTCCTTGGTTTCTGTTCCTCTCCCCTACCTACCAATGTCTTGACACTGACTGTAGAAAGGCCAAGCGTTACTTCAATCTGCCCTTTCATAAGACACTCTGGAGAGTGAAGAAGGTTATCAACGATTACAATAAGATTTATTTATTTAGAGATGCAGTGTGTAATAGGCCGTTCCAGTCCTTCGAGCCATGCTGCCAGCAACTCCCGATAGATATGTTGGGGAATTGGGCCAAGGAATGGCAATTCAACTTGAACTCAGGTTCTGAGGGGTGTTGCATTTTGGTCAATTAAAACAGGGATGGGCTTGAACGGTGTATCAAAGGGCCTTGAAGAGTTCTGTAGAGCAAAGATACCTGAGTATCAGGTACATAGTTCCACAGGTGATGAAACAGGTAGAAGGAAGCATCAAGCATGCTTGCCTTCCTTGTTTATGGCACTGAATACCAGAGCTGGGGTGTCATGTTGCAACCACACAAGTCGTAGGTGAAACCACACTTGGAGAAATGTGCGCAGTGCTGGTTGCCCAGCTATTGGAAGGATGTCATTAAGCTAGAAAATGTGCAGAAAGGAATTACAAGCATGTTACTGAAACTGAAGGGTTTAAGATACAAGAGTACTCTGGATAGGCTGGGACATTTTTTCCCTGGAGTGCAGGAGGCTGCCGGTGACCTCATTGGGTTATAAAAATCATGAAGGGTTTACACATGTTTAATGGCCAGGGTCTTTCCTGTGGTAGGCAAGTCGAAACCTTCAGAGCATAGAGTTAAGGTAAGAGACAAAAGAAAGTTAAAAGGGTTGTAAGGGAAAACTCGTTCACACAAAGGGTGGTAGAGAGAAGGTGAACAAGCTCCAAAAGAAAGTTGTATGTTTACAAAATATTTTTAAAAAGTCACTTAGTGGGTACATGATAGAAGAGGTTTAGAGGGAAATGCAGGCAAATGGAATTAACTCAAACAAATTCTTGGTCAGCTTGAACAAGTTGGACCAAGGAACTTCTTCCTATGCTTTATGACTCTATGAGTCTAAACATTATATCCGCACCTACCCAGTGGGCATCTCCTCCAATCCGTCCACATTTTTGTTCATTGAGAGTAATTTCTCTTATTGATGAGCAGCAATCCACCATTTGGTTTAAAGCTTATTAATCTTGAGAAGTGCTACGTTTTTATATCAGAACTCATTCTCCTGTCTCTTTCTGTCCAGTCTTGTTGTATCGTCTTTCCCAAATACTCCAGAATCCCAGTCGGATTCCTTTTGTCTTATTCTCTTTACTTTAATCAAATGACAGCTTTCCTAATTGAACCTCTGCAGGTCAAATCTGTTGTCATGTTACAGACATCCCGCCTCACCCGGAAGTTCCGGGAGTCTTCTGCTTATTGTTAGTGGCTCCCTGATGCCCGCAAATTATATACAACATCCCAGAAATCACTTTTTTTGAGAGCGAGCGATCAAGAGGGGGAGGGAGGGAGGGAGGGAGGGAAAGAGAGAGAAGAAGAGAGAGAGAGAGAGAGTGACAGACATAGTGGGAGAGTGACAGAGAGAGCATCCTAATTGGTCTCTCTTTGTGCTAAGGAAACCTATCAGTTTCCTCTGTGGATGGGTTTTACAGTTGATCTCTCTCTCTCTTTCTCTCTCTCTCTCTCTCTCTCTCTCTCTCTCTCTCTCTCTCTCTCTCTCTCTCTCTCTCTCTCTCTCTCTCTCTCTCTCTCTCTCTCTCTCTTTCTCTCTCTCTCTCTTTCATTGTCCATCAGTTCAGTTTAGTGTCCTGCAGTGCCATGGCAGAGTGTTGCAAAAAAAAGAAAATATAAAACGTACCTCTCCCCAGACTACACTAAAGTGTATCCGTGCCTATTAGGGGTCAAAAATAATGACAGTGTTGCTCGCTGCACTGTTTGCAACAGTGACTTTTCTATTGCCCATGATGGGTTAAATGACTGTAAAAGACATGTTGAGGTGAGTTTAACAGGTGTCATTCATTCATTAGCGTAGCTAACGTTATTTAGACTAGCTGGCTAGCTGCTAAGGAGTTATTCCATTGATGTCCTACGTGAAGAGGCCAAACTCCCTGTAGACTTGCTTAAAGTTGTAATAGAATTAAAAAACTACTCCATGATAATATAATATAAGTACATATCTTAATGTCACATTTTCTGCATAAGACAATATAATAAGGATACACCATATGCTTTTATTTCTTTTGGGGACCACAACATATTAGGGAGGCTAAGCACAGGGAAGGCTGCTCAAGTATTTCACAGTTCTTTTCAGCAGAAAACCAAAGTCTGACAGAGAAGGTCACCTAGAGCTGAGGTGTACTTTACATCTTTCATCGTTGAGCATAACCTGCCATTCCAGGTGTGTAGGCACACAGGCAAGCTGTTCAGGAAAATGTTTCCTGATTCAGAAACAGCAAAAAACTATGCCTGCTCATCAACCAAGACAGCAGCTATTGTGAACATGGCACAATGAACCTTGAAGGACTGGTGCCAAGCTACAAAAGTTTGCCAGTTGATGAGTTCTGGGGGAAGCTGTCTAAAGTAAAATTGGTGAGCACAGGGCAGTTGAGATTCAAAGAGCTCCGCCAGTTGATGAAGTTGCTTTTGGTGCTGCCAAATTCTAATTGTGATGTAGAAAGGGCATTCAGCATGGTGTGTCACATTAAGACAGAATTCAGAAGTCAGCTGTCTCACAAAACACTTGTGAATCTGATCTCTTGCAAAATTAACAAATTCATTGACACAGACTGCTGTGAGGTTGAGACTTCTGGCAAAATGCTCAAATCTGCCAAGCAAGCCACATCACAGTACAAGGAAAGTTTGCAAAAGAAATAGAAAAGCTATTTGCATTAGCATTTAGCTATTAGCATTGAGACTGCCAACAAAGTGCTCAACAAGGAAAATATATTGTTGAGTGTTGAGCACTTTCATATATATACTGTGTGTGTGTAAATAATTTCAATATGTGATCAAATAAATTGTTGTGTTCTTTCATAATCAAATGTCCTGTATACATACACCTTTGGAGGTCGACCAGGGGTGGGGGTGATATGATGTTGGAGGGGGGCGGGGGTGATGGTACTACCTCACTGACATGAGTTTTTGCAGGCTGGGATGACCGATGTACAGAAACTGCAGACTGATCGTTGAAATCATGAATTAGAAGCATAGAAACATAGAAAACCTAAAGCACGATACAGGCCCTTCAGCCCACAATGCTGTGCCGAACATGTACTTACTTTAGAAATTACCTAGAGGGTTACCCATAGCCCTCTATTTTTCTAAGCTCCATGTACCTATCCAGGAGTCTCTTAAAAGACCCTATCGTTTCTGCCTCCAAAACTGTTGCCGGCAGCTCATTCCATGCACTCACCCATCTCTGCGTAAAAAAATTAACCCGGACATCTCCTTTGTACCTACTTCCAAGCACCTTAAAACTGTGCCCTCTCATGATATCCATTTCAGCCCTGGGAAAAAGTCTCACTATCCACACGGTCAATGCCTCTCATCATCCTATGCATCTCTAGCAGGCCACCTCTCATCCTCCATCGCTCCAAGGAGAAAATGGCAAGTTCACTCAAATTATTCTCATTAGGTATGCTCTCCAATCCAGGCAACATCCTTGTAAATCTCCTCTGCACCCTTTCTATAGTTTTCACATCTTTCTTGTAGTGAGGTGACCAGAACTGAGTACAGTACTCCAAGTGGGGTCTAAAATAGGTTCTATATAACTGCAACATTACCTCTTGGCTCTTGAACTCAGTCCCATGGTTGATGAAGGCCAATGCACCATATGCTTTCTTAACCACAGAGTTAACCTGTGCAGCTGCTTTGAGCGTCCTGTGGACTCGGACTCCAGGATCCCTCTGATCCTCCACACTGCCAAGAGTCTTACCATTAATGCTATATTCTGCTGTCATATTTGACCTACCAAAATGAACCACCTCACACCTATCTGGGTTGAACTCCTTCTGCCTTTTCTCAGCCCAGTTTTGCATCCTATCAATGTCCTGGTGTATCATCTGACAGCCCTCCACACAATCTACAATGCCCCAAACCTTTGTGTCATCAGCAAATTTACTAACCCATCCTTCCACTTCCTCAAAATCACAAAGAGAAGGATTCCCAGAACAGATCCCTGAGGCACACCACTGTCACCGACCTCCATTGAAAATGTGACCCATCTATAATCACTCTTTGCCTTCTGTGAGCAATCCAGCTCTGGATCCACAAAGCAAGGTCCCCCTGGATCCCATGCCTTCCTACTTTCTCATTAAACCTCGCATGGGGAACCTTATCAAATGCCTTGCTGAAATCCATATACGCTACATCTACTGTTCTACCTTCATCAATGTGTTTAGTCACGTCCTCAAAATATTCCTTCAGGCCCGTAAGGCATGACCTGCCTTTGACAAAGTTATGCTGACTATTCCTAATCATATTATGCCTCTCCAAATGTTCATAAATCCTGCCTGTCAGGATCTTCTCCATCAACTTACCAACCACTGACCAAGTTGTCTCATTTATCCCAATGGCTCTAGCATGCTCCCACATGAAACTTAATCTGCCTGAGACCAACAAACATTGCATGAGGCTAAGAGGATTACTAAACTAGGCTGTGTTAAAATGGATCTAGTGCTTTCCTGGCATATATAACAAATAAATTCTTCTCGGGCTTCAATTTTAACCAACATTTCAATGACAAAATCTGCCATCTTCAGAAGTTGGCAAGTTTGTCTTCAAAACGTCAGGTAAAATCAATACCTGTACCTGGCTGAGAAGAGGTTATTCATAGGCTGTCATATGTAGGAGCCATTTAAACCAGTTGTGATGGATGACCAGTGATCCACTCCTTTAACACATTCTGTTGGTTATTTCCATGCTCTCGTGTCAAAAATGCATAAAAATGTTGCTGGCATTTCCAGTTCTCCATTTTATATAGCTGGTTATTCCAGTTGGAGTATATTCTAGAGCACTCAGCTTGCCTTGATTGGCTTTCCAATTCTGAATAAGAGTACTCCTGGAAGATTGATTAAGGGGTATTGAATCACATAGTATATGGACAAGTGATATTTGTACACAGCATGTATTTCTTACGTGGCATTTAACCAGTGATGCTAAACACTTCCTTCGAATTGGTCTAAAATTTTGAAAAATCTACAGATGACAGAAGTCAGAAAATGCAGGGAAAAGACTCACCAGGTCTGGTTCTGATAAGGGTTCCAGCACTTAAGCATAAACTGTTTCTCTAAACCACAGATGCTGCCTGGCCTACTGAATTTTTTTCCAGAATTTTCTGGTTTTTTAAAAATTTCTAGTTGCTCAATCTGAGAAAAGACTTTGCACTCTGCTTTTCCGTTTCCAGTTCTTCCAGCTGCCTGTCACTTTGTTCCCCTACCCCACCCCATTAGCCACTTCATGTTAGGAGAGCCACAATAGGTTATCTTGGTATACTGGGTATCAAGAAGATTCCAAGGCTGCCCACAACCGCTTATTCCATGCCACATTAAAACATCTGCATTTACATCTGTTTTGTTCATATTTAAATTTAATGTTGATCCCCCAGCACCATAAGGATTTGAAACTAAAACTGATTGAAGTTGCTTGTAAAGTTCCTTTGCATAGAGATACATCCAGAATCTTATGTGCTGATCGTGTAATATATTTACTACATGCATAAAGGGCAAAGACATGGACAGAGCTCCTTTTCTGTGTGCTCCCCAATCACAACATCATGCTTTGAGGAAGGCATCCATGAAGACTCTTCAATGGCAGTGGAGGGAAGCTGCCCCTTTAAGAGCTGCTGAAACAATGCTGGTTACATTGATGATAATTGCAGGGACTTTCCTGTGTCACCAGTTTTCAAGCCCACCCCAACTAGGCCAAAATATCTCTGATAGGACATTGTAGGTGAGAAATATTGCAGAGCCATTTCTGGGTGTTTCATTTTGGTAAACAATCAATTACTGACCTATAACATTAGTGTGTCTCTGATTTTTTTTTTAGCTCTGCATTTGGAAAGCAAAATTCTGTGACATCCACTTATGCGTGGTATTCAAGCACAACCCAAGGGATATATTGTCATTGCTATTTCACAAATGAGTCATGCACTCTATAATTTCTTTTTTTTTGCCATTCTGTTTTGTGGAGAGAGCATGGCTTAACTGACAGCTACTTCACAGGAGAGAGATTCTGCCAGTAACTGTATTGATTTGTGGTACTTGATACAGGATTTGTGGAGAATTAAAAATATAACAGAAGCAGCTAAAAGCTGAATGTATTTTTAGCCCATAGAGAAAATTCTTTGCAGGCTGAATGAATGAAAAGATTGACTAGCTTTGCAGACTATTCACTGTCAGCAGGAAAATGAATGCATTTGATAACTGAACTAAAAATCATTAAGGACTGATCCAGAAGAGTTCTTTGGGGACTTCTGCAGAATGTATTTTCTTTCAATGGTTTTTACCTTGCTAGGATGATCACAATAAAAGCTGGTGACTGGCGTTTGAATGGAATGCTGACATTGACAAAAGCTTGAAGGCCAAAAATTCATATATGCAAAAATTACCCTTTTCTTGTTGGCAGAACCTAGAATGAGTTGTTTTCATGACTAAAGGTCTGTAACAATTTCAAAAGTGTGATTGCACCATTATTTTAAAGTGTTCTTTGAAACACTGCACAATAATAAAAGTGCATTTTGAAATTCTAAACAAGATTTTCTTTCTGCATGAAGATGTGGATAAATGGCAGTATAAATCATTAAGTCAAGGGAGTCAACCTTGGATAATATCTGTAGTCCTGAGGTGTTTTATTAAATCCTGTTAATGAAAACAGTAGTGATTTCACTGAGTGCTGCTGGTTATTCATTCAGTGAGCAGTTATTCACTAGATGATTTGGAAAATAAAGGAGCTTTGCTTTTATTAAAAAAAATAAATTTGGGGAGACAGTGTAGTCAAGGAAATGGCATCATTTTCATTACACTCACTATGCCCACAAGAACTGAAATGGAGGGAACACATTCAGCATTGAAAGTAATACAACCATGTAGCTGACCATTAATGGGGGAGATATGGGTGAGAAGAAGAGGTTGAGCAGGATGCAATCAAGAATGAGAATAGATGTGCCTTGAACTTAAGCTGTGAGTATGACTGTAGAACCTCAATTTTGATACCAATCTTCACTCAGTATGGAGAACTTATTGAGGATCATCTATATTAGTTGTACTTTTGTTGTATCTTGTTTAAGTACCAACTGGCTCCAGGACAGCTTAATCCATGCTGACGCAACTATATTTCTATGCTATATTGACTATCCTGTTGTACATATTATTTATTATAAATTACTATAACTTCACATTGCACATTTGAATGGAGATGTAACATAAAAAAATTTATGTCATGAAGGATGTAAGTAATGAAGTCAATTCAATTCAATATAGTAGGAAGTGTTAAAAATACAGTATGAATGTTTATGAAACCAAACCTAAAGCTACATCTGACAGTAAACTCTTTCTAATATATTGCTGAATATAAAAACCTTTTAAACATCAATACCATAAGAGCAAACCTTTTAGTACCTGATCAGGAAGTGGACACAGCTCTCCTGCCTTCCATTATTCACAATACTTACTACTGCCCCACATGACACTGGAATGTAGCAACAGTAACTACAGGGCGTAAAATATTTCATCAGATCACCACATGCCTGGCCCATGAAAGCTGATGTACAATAGAAATGGAATTGACCATCAGATAAATGTGCAGTCATGATCAGTAGAAGACCAACCTGCATCGTAAAGTCGCGTGAATAGAAATTCATCTCAGGTCGACATTGTTAAATGCGCAACATAGTAACATCAGTGGAACAGGTTTTGGAGACAGAGTAAAACATAGTAAACACAAATAGCACTTCAAGCTACATATGAACTTCTAGACACATATTTCTACTGTTTTCAAAAAGGACAACACCAGCCAACCCAAAACAGATTTTAAAAAAGAGTATATTACTGGAATAAAAATGACTGAAGAAGATGGTGCCAGTGAGCAACGGGACCAAAGGCGATGTCCTACAGACAGTTTGGGAGACTACGTCTTTTAAATCTTCCTCTTTCGAACATGACTCTGCTCCTATTGGGACCTATGATTTATATTGTCATGGTGTGTTTCCGGGCCCGTTGAGCAATCTGCGCTCTGTTGTCTCTGCGGGAGCTCGGTGAGGTTTCGAGCTGAACATTTGGCCTGGGGGCCAAGAAACCAATGTTCAACTCCATTTCTTGCTGCTGAATTGAGGTGACGGGGCATCGGCCAGAAATTGTATCAAATCAGCAAGGTCCTGGTCCGAAAGCAAGGTCTAAATGACATAAGCACCAGGCCAAATTTAAAAGGACAGGGTGTCAAGTCCAGGGGCGAGGCATGGCAGATTCAAATTGCTGCTCCATGAAATTTACTCATCTCCGCACTGAATTCAACTCATTACTCCATGAGGTTTACTCAGCTCTGCACAGAACTGTGGCTGAGGTCTGCAACTACCACAGTGTGAAATCATGTTTGTGAGCTTCAGTTCTGAAAGCTGTTTGTGACTGTTATTGTTCGCCCAGGTTTTTTTCCTTCTTCTTCACTGCATGTTGTATGTTTAACAGTTTTTTGTTTTAATGGGTTCTATTGGAGTTCTTTGTTTTGTAGGTGCCTGTAAAAAGATGAATCTCAAGGTTGTATAAAGTATATATACTTTGATAATAAATAAATTTACTTTGACTTGGCCTAAAGAATAAAGCAAGTTTCAAATCAACAAGGACAACAGCAGAAGGCAACTGGGTGTTCAGTGCCATCTACCTGTGTCTGACCCGTCCCCCTCTCTGTCCCTTTCACTTTCTGCTGCTGGAGGAAGGTGCTTGCATGACCAGTCTCTCTCTTTTCCTCTCACTTGATGCTGCCAGAGGAAGGTGCTTGCGTGACCAGTCTCTCTCTCTTTTCCTCTCACTTGATGCTGCCAGAGGAAGGTGCTGGAGTCTTGGGTCTTGGGCAACATTTGGTCAACATGTTTGTGGATTGGACTCCTGTAGGTCATGTTATGATGTGTTTCTAGTTTCTGGTTACTTGATGTTTTTATTGTTATTTTGTGCAATTTTGATTGGGGGTGGACAGGCTCTGTGACCTACAGTCAACAAACAGCACAACACTAACTTGAGCTGAACTGAACTAAACTGAACATTCCCAGACTATTTCAATGACTTTGTGGTTTGATGTTTTATACTCGTGTTTTTCACTCTATTTTTGCCATTTAGGCGATTTGTTCTTTTTTCTGCACATTGGGTGTTTGATGTTTTCTTTGAACAGGTTCCATGGTGCTTCCTCCTCTCAAGGCTGTCTGTGGGAAAATGAATCTCAGGGTTGTGTACATACATACTTTGAAAATAAAAATACTTTTAATCTTTGAATTTTGAATCTTTGAAAACCAGGAAAATTGCTTTCCAAATAACATTGCTGATTAAAAGAAATCCAGGTAACCATACTGACATAAAGCATAGTATTTTACTGTAAAATAAGATTCCTGCACCTGATAGAAACGTAGAAAACCTACAGCACGATACAGGCCCTTCGGCACACAATGCTGTGCCAAGCACGTACTTACTTTAGAAATTACCAAGGGTCACCCATAGCCCTCTATTTTTCTAAGCACCATGTACGTATCCAGGAGTCTCTTAAAAGACCCTTTCATATCTGCCTCCACCACCGTTGCCGGCAGCCCATTCAACACACTCACCATTCTCGGTGTAAAAAACTTACCCCTGACATCTGTTCTGTACCTACTTTGAAGCACCTTCAAACTGTGCCCTCTCATGCTAGCCAGTTCAGCCCTGGGAAAAAACCTCTGACTATCCACACGATTAATGCCTCTCATCATCTTATACACCTCTATCAGGTCACCTCTCATTCTCCATAGCTCCAAGGAGAAAAGGCCAAGTTCACTCAACCTATTCTCATAAGGCACACTCCCCAATCCAGGCAGCATTGGGCTCTTCTGAATGTACACAAAGGGAAGGTGCTTACCATGTAAATGGTGACATGAATCTGATGTCCACAATCCCAAGGATAAAATGAAAGGCTTTATTTCTAACCTAACTCTGTCCCTTGTTTTATTTATATGCATGAGCTCACTATATCCTAGTAAACAAATCAAAAATCTATCTGTTGGAATATAATTTTGATGAAGACCATCATTCAGAGCTCATTTCTCTGCTCCACAGATACTGTTGGACATGCTGAGTACTTCCCAGTATGTGGTATTTTTACTTCAGAAGTCATTTTCACAATATTTTAACTTTGGCCTAACAGGGCAGTGACTATGTTAAAGTGATAAAATGTTACGGATAATTTAACTAACCATTAAAGCAGGAGGTATCAAAGTCACCCATACTTTACAAAGAATTACCCATTTATTTTAACTTCATTTTATTTTTTAATTTCTACATGGTTAAACTTTCAGGACGATTCATACCCATTCTATATGTCATAAAAACCATAGTGATTCCAAAGTAGTTTGATAGCTCCTCATGGACAAGGAGGGAACCTTATTAACTTGTATTCATGATGTGAATAAAGTTGACAAGGTGCTTGTTGCATTCACTAGTCTGCCTTTGCAAAGGTGTGAATGAGGATCCTTCTTATTTCAAAATCACTTGTCAGCTGCTTGTTCAGCTCCTTCAGAGCCACACACAGCGTGGAGTCACATCAGGTCACAGTAGAAGGAAGTGGTAAGTTCTATTTTTGAAGGATATTAAATCCTTCTGCACTCAGCCAGCAGTTTGTAAGAATATACTAAGGGTGACTTTTTTGAGGAATTGGCATGCAGTGTGGTGGCACTTTTGGAGTGGGTTCCAGTATTCCACTGGACCAATGCCTGATAGAAGTGGGCACAGTGTGAGTGAAACCTGAGTCATTCAGCGCTATGTGAATGTTGCAAGTGGGGCCTAGTATCGACACAGCATGCAGATTTTCATATATAGAAGCCAAGAGGATTTCTACACTTTGCCCTTAATTCTCCCAGATTGCATCAGACCTTGGGGTGTGCCACAGTCTCTCTCCTGATTCTCAATGTATTACCATCTGCCTCCGCTTATACCAATGATCTTTTGATTGCTGGTTTACTACCATAATTATGACTTTCTCCTGTTCTCACTTGGAACTTGTGTCGTTTTACATTACTTCATTGAAATGACACGAGTTCTTCAACCAATACAGTCTAATTTCACTTACTAAAGAATTATTTTTTTCAAGATACACTGACCTGGAGTTTGCTCTGTGGCGTTGTCCAGCATGAAAACCGTACTAGCAGTCACTATTAAAATATTGCATAATTCATTTCCAATTTCAGCAGGCTTTAAGGGCTGAATTTCCCATATTAGTATGACCTTCCTTCACAGCTTTGACCTCAAGAACCTAGACTGTAGAGTGTCACAACTAACCTAATTCCAACTACTGGGGAAGGTTGCAAAGGAACAAGTGCCTGATGGCAGGAGTTAGCACAGTCATTCCCTGTAGAGGAGTGAATACTGCCAGTGAGCAGAGGAGGCAGTCTTCTTGTGCAGAGACCATTCACGATACCGGATTACCACACATGTGTCTATAAGTGCATGATTGTCATCTATAAATAAATGCATTTTGGGGACCCTGCAAAATGGCATTAATTTAAAATGTACCTCATTCATAATGACATATACAGGAACTACAATCAATGCAACTCTTTCTCTACATAGAAACATAGAAAACCTACAGCACAATACAGGCCCTTCGGCCCACAAAGCTGTGCCGAACATGTCCCTACCTTAGAACTACCTAGGCTTTACCCATAGCCCTCTAGTTTTCTAAGCTCCATCCAGGATCTCTTAAAAGACCCTATCATTTCCACCTCCACCACTGCCACAGGCAGCCCATTCCACGCACTCACCACTCTCTGCGTAAAAAAATTACCCCTGACATCTCCTCTGTACCTACTTCCAAGCACCTTAAAACTATGCCCTCTCGAGCTAGCCATTTCAGCCCTGGGGGAAAGCCTCTGACTATCCACACGATCAATGCCTCCCATCATCCTGTACACCTCTATCAGGTCACCTCACATCCTCCATCACTCCAAAGAGAAAAGGCCGAGTTCACTCAACCTATTCTCATAAGGCATACTCCCCAATCCAGGCAACATCCTTGTAAATCTCCTCTGCACCCTTTCTATGGTTTCCACGTCCTTCCTGTAGTGAGGTGACCAGAACTGAGCACAGTGCTCCAAGTGGGGTCTGACCAGGTCCTATGTAGCTGCAACATTACCACTCAAATACAAAACTCACATTGATCAGAAATGAAAGGTGTCAAATCTTGCTGACTGGGTTTTGTGATATATACAGATGAACAGTATACAGGAAGGAGTAATACGTGGTATCCCACAGTAGAGACATGCAGTAAAGATTGCCTCCAACAGCAAGGGCAATGGGAACTGGGAGAGCAGCACAGGCACTTGTGGGAACTTGTATAAGAGGTCACAGACAAACCACGAGAAATGAAACAAGCATCAAGTAGATTGGAGTCAACAATCCCCAGATGGTTTCACCAGGTTCCCACTGAAAATAAGGAACCCTAATATGATACAAATCCTCCAAAAAGAGGATCAACTGCAGGTGATCAGAAATCAGTTAAAATAGCAGAAGAGCAGCTCAAGAGTTGGCTCAGAATTGACTTCACCCGCCTTTCAGGAAGCCGCCATCTATCAACATTTCCTGCAGGAGTGACGTCCATACAGCTACCCTTTCACAATATCAACCTTGCATGCATTTGTGACCTCTGAAAATCTCAAGCACAAGCTCACACTGAGCAGGCACCACTCTCAGAATTAATGTCCACATCACCTGCACTTTCACCAACCCTGTCTCAGGATCACTACAGGCTATGTCTTTTGGTTTATGCCACGCTTGGCAATTTCATGCTCACCACTGCATTGCTGGAGTCAATAGAAGCTGGAAAAGCAAAGAAGGCTTGTTTGATTTCTGGTCATTGCAACGTCTTGCATTAATGTCCACTAAGAGTCTGTACCCTGGATAAACTGCTTTTCGGAATACTATGCAGGTCCCTCTGCCCTTCCCTCCTCTTCCTTTGTTGTAACTTTCTTTCCTTGCCAACACTCCTTCATACAAGCTATTCCCACATTACAAACGTCCTGACTCCTACAGACAAACAAGTGCCCTTAATAATATTAAATCTGTAAGTACTTGTGTTCATAGAAATGAATGGCAGAACTAGTTTCTTCTCTCTCTCCACATTTAGCATTTATTCTTTCTTCGAGTCAAAGTTGGAGTAAAATTCATTATCAAAGTACGTTCGTATATGTTACTACCTTGAGATTCATTTTCTTGCAGGCATTTACAGAAAAATTAAAAAATGCAATACAATTCAAGAAAAAATAACCAAGGGCTGACAAACAACCAGTGTCTCGGTGTTATGCTAACTGCTGTTGACCTGTTGTGAGAGTTGTCAAATTGGAGAGGAGTCACTCCCTAAAGAAGAGTCACTCCTCAGGCAGGAGTTGATATGCTTCATGACCAACCTCTCAAAGAATTTCATCATAGTGGATGTAGGTGCTAATGGAAAATTGTCATTGAGGGAAGTTACTGCATTTTTCTTGGGCACCAGCTTGAAGCAGATGAGTACCTAAGACTGCCAAAGCAAGAGGTTGTAGATGTCCATAAACACCTCCTATCAGTCTTTATCATTCTTATCAGTCGTATGTGCCTTTGATGCAATTCATTACAGTTCGGCACGGACTAGAAGGGCTGAGATGGCCTGTTTCCATGCTGTAATTGTTATATGGTTATACTGTAGAGGTACAGTTGCCATATTGAGTGATTTTATATATTTTCAGACAAAATTGACTTATAGTCATCTGTGAAAACAAAACTCCTTAATTAGCTAGGAACATCCTATAGATCAAGGATTGCTGATGTCCTACCATGCAACGCTTTAACAACTATTTCCTAAGGTTAGAGATTGAAGGAAAGGTGGAAAACCTCCACTTTGTCAAATGTTTTTGTCATTTTCTAAGCTCACTGTGGATCTGATAATCACAGAAACCGCTTCTCTTTTCACAAGAATTCTAATTATGAGAGGGAACCTGTTGAAACTCGGGGAGTATGATGACTGAGATTTCAATTTGCCATTTGTTAGTCAGAGACGTGTACAGCATGTTCCCTATCATTTACATAAAAACTAATTTAAGTCTTCAATGTTTACTAACTGCTAGTGAACAGTGACTGTCATGATTTTGACTAATGTAATTCAAAATCTCATTGACAATGAACTCTTGGTGGTAGACTATCATTAATATCATTTAACTGAGCGGAATGCCAGGGTAGATGAGAATTTGAAGTCTATACCATGTTAATAAATGGGGTTAACTCACTCGTAAACAGAGCCGAAATCAACAAGTGCCATATTAATAAAATTTTCATGTTGCATTACCTGTTATGAAGGAATAAGTTATAGATACTGCTTTTATCTTATATTTAATTGTGATAGCTCCCAAGTTGACTTGCATTTAGCTTATATGTAAAATGATAGACAGCTGTATAATGCTAACATCTATTAAGAAGAGAGAAGAGAAGCAGGATTACTGCCATACTGATGAAGTCTTATTACAAAAACGTTTGAATTAGTGCTTGAATTCAGGATTTAAACTGCATCACATTAGGTTTCAACAAAGAATTTTGTCTGAATTTTAGAAGCATTATTTTCAGTCACCCATTTATTTAATTCCTTGCATTTAATCCCCAAACCTTATGCATAACTGCATTTTAACAGTGTTTCCATGACCACATCAATGTATGAAAAATATTTGTAACAAGATCGTTCTCCTCTAATGAGCCATGAACTTTAGTTTCCTTTTACACCCACCATTGCTGAATATTTTTCAGAATGGAATAGACTGTGTCAAATGCTTTTTGTTGTTTATTGGCAGACAGTTAAAAGCTACTTCAGCAGAGGATCATAGTTAAGCCAAAACTGAGCTGGCTTTGGGTTAGAATTTGCTGGCAAATGTCAGCTGACCTGTGCCAGCAAAAATACCATCGCACTTGGTATTCCCTTGCAAATGTGGAGATCCCAAATATGCTTACTGCTTATCAGAAGGGATTTATGGAGCGCTGTCTAGTGGAGCGCAGGACATAAGTGAAAACCTGATGTATCGCTCCAATACTAAGGCCCATCTATCATATGCTGATCAATGCATGTTAGGCGTGCAAGTCTGCACTTGGCAGTGCTGTGGTGCAGGCTGCACCAGTAGGCAATGCTGATGCATCCGAGCTCCCTCTGTTCCACTGCACGCCGAGTGCAGACAGAGAGCTCGATCATGCTGATCTGAGGCAGAACAAAAGAACATAAGAAATAGGAGCAGGGGTAGGCCATCCAGGCCATCGAGCCTGCCCACCATTCAATAACACCATGGCTGATCTGTCCGTAAAATCAGCTCCATCTACCTGCCTTTTCCCCATAACCCTTAATTCTCCTACTATGTAAAAATCTATCTAACTATATCTTAAATATATTTAGTGAAGAAGCCTCAACTGCTTCCCTGGGCACAGAATTCTATCATTGCCCATTCATCTCAAAATGGACAGGAAAAATGAAAGAAGACAAGTGGTTTCCTTATATTTATTTTAATTAAAATATTTAAATTAATTCAAAATGCATTTATTATTTCATAATAATTAATGACATTTTATATGTTTAATAATTTATATGTTCTTTATTAACTTTGATTATTGGAGCTATTTAATAAGTTAACGATTCAAGCTGTCAAGATATCATTATAGCTGTAGGAAGGCAAGGCCTCAAATCAGTGCCTGAGGCCTAGTTGCAAAAACTGTCTGCTCCAATACACAGGATGGCTATGCAGCCAGGCCTCAGGTTCAGCTACCCCACAGGCCCACAGAAAGTTAAACAGCAGCAAGAATTACACAGAAAGGAGTTACCTAAGGTGGGATTGGGGTATTGTACTGTCCAACCCTATAATTCTCCATTATAGAACATAGAACATACAGCACAGGAATAGGTCATCCAGTCCACAATGTCTACACTGGACACAAAGCCGAGTTAAGCTAGTGACCTTTTATCTATATATGATCCATATCCCTCTGAATCCCTGCATATTCAAAAATCTGACAGCCTCTTAAATCTTAACTGCTTCCACCAGTCCCTCCCCTGGTTGTCCATAGCAGGCACCCACCTTTCTTTGTCTAAAGAATCCCACTTTTCCTATGCATCTCCTTTAAGGTTCACCCATCCACTCCCCACCTTAAATGTCCTCTAGTACTTGACATTTATACACAAGGAAAAAGATTTTGACTGTCTATCCTATGTCTCTTATAATCTTATAAACTTCTATCAGTTCTCCCCTCAGCCTCCGATGCTCCAGAAAAAATACAACCGAACTTTGTCCAACCTTTCTTTTTAACTCATCCATACTAATGAAGGCAGCATCTTGGTAAATGTCTTCTAAAACCTTTCCAAACCCTCAGTATCCTTTGTGTAATGGGGCAAAGAGAATTGTACACAAGTGTGTACTAACCAAAGTTTTATACAATTTTCAATTGGCATTTTGTTAATTACATTTAACTTCTTTTTCTTTTTCTTTTCCAGATTTTGTTATTTGTTTTCTTGAGTTGTAATGATTTTTTGAAAATTTCTGAAGGTCAGGAACACACAGAATCCTTTGGCAGGTTAATGAGCTGTCTAAACCTAAGGGCCTAGTTGAGATTTCTCTGCAGGATTTGATCCAATGCCCATTACATTGCACAAGGCTGTGCCAACATGCTGTGCTCTGCCACTTAGGACTGAGAAAGTTTCAGTCAGCAAATCGACACTGGCAGATTCAGAAATTGTAAGTTCATACCAATGCATAAATTGGTGACAAGCTTGGACAGCTTGCTGCTGCTGCCAGTTATTTCTGGCCAATTAGGCACCTCTTTAATATGTATCATGGATAGATGGAATAAAGATAAAAATGCTAACACTAGCAAGGCATTTTTCTGAATTATAATTATGTAAAAACTGTTTATTCATTTTTTCAGCAGATCAGTATTGCTGACTGATTTTAAGAAATTTGCCATATTCTGTGGAGTTTGTATATTTATTTGTTATTTATTTACTTATTATTTTATTCCAAACAGGCCTGGTGGCCCAATGAGACACATTATCCAGCAACCCACCTACTGAACCCTAGCCTAATCACAGGACAATTTACAATGACCAATGAAGCCATTATCTGGTCTTTGGAAAGTGGGAGGAAACCCGCACGTTCACGGGGGGACGTACAAACTCCTTACAGAGGACATCAGAGTTTAACTTCAAACTCTGACCTTCTCGACCTGCAATAATGGCACATTAACCACTGTGATACCACGGTGCCCACATGTTGATGACCAAAAGACAAAAACTCTTTGTTTAAAAAATCCTCACAGATATGCCATTCTGCAAGAATGTTTTTCCTGCTTTTTTTCCCATTCTCTCTTGAAGATGCAACTTCACATGTTCTGCTAGCTCATGCCTGATTCACATTGTGAGTATGTAATTATAATTCATAGCTTTGCACTGCACATGAGGTGACTAAGCCATTCACGTCCTTGTAACACCTACAAATTTCAGTCCAATTTGTACACTCCTGCTTTCTTCCCTAATAGCTGGACAGATTTTTCCTCTTTACGTAAAGAAACTATTATGCGTATAGATAGTGTTGTAATATGAGTATTATTAAAAGTAGGTTAATACTAATCGGGGAGTTGTTGGTAGCAAGAGGCAGGATCCAGGGTTGGCAGGGTCTGTACTTCCGCTCTTTTTACTCCCAGTATGCATTGTATATAGTTCCTCCACCCAGGCCGCACGAGGTACCTAGAAGCCTCTGTATTGTAAATATCATTTGCCGTCCCAGATAAAGATGCTTTTTTGGCCAACAAGTTGTCGAGTGGTCTTTTTGTAAAGTAGAAGTTACCACATATTTTTGGCGACGAGGTAAACTGGTTTTGTGGACGGGTTGGCCCCGTTTTCGATCAGGAGCTGTGAGCGGGCGAGGAGCCTCGTGTTTGGATGGCTGCGTTCGGAACGGTCGGTGCGTTCGACGGGCAAATCGAGGAGTGGCCGGAGTATGAGAAAAGGTTGGGCCACTTTTTCTGTGCTATTGGAATTACTGAGGAGGCTAAGAAGCGATTTATTCTCCTGAGTGTGCGTGGGGCAAAGACATACAAGCTGATACGGAACTTAGCTACGCCGGAGAAACCGGGAGAAATTCCATATGACGAACTGGTCAAGCTCGTGGGGAACCACCATAATCTGCAGCCTTCAACGGTTCAAGTTTCACAGCCATGTCCGGAAGCCAGGTCAGTCTGTGGGAGATTTTGTGGCCAGGATTCGGCAGCTGTCGGAGCATTGCGATTTCGGAGCCATGTTGGATGGCATGCGGGTGGAATGTTTTCGGTGTGGAGGAATGCACTGTGCAAATGTTTGTAAATTCAAAGATACTGTCTGCCATGCTTGTAGCAAGAAGGGGCATTCAGTTAAAAAGTGCAGGAGCATAAAGGGTAAGGTTATCCTGGGCAGGGGAAAGCTCAACAGACTCAGGCAGCCACACACCACCTAGGAGAAGCAGACGAAGAGGCAGTGTGTGCCTACAACATGCCACCACCAGCTCCTTTGCACCCATGGGAGTGGCCAGTCTACCCCAGGTCTAGGCTACATTTGGACTTTGCTAGCACCTTTATGGGACAGATGTTTCTTGTAATGGTAGATGTGCATTCCAAATGGATCGAAGCTCACATCATGAGCAACATCACAGCCCCCTCAACCATAGACAAACTCAGGCAAGTGTTCGCAGTCCACGGGTTGCCTGACACTCTGGTCACTGATAATGGCCCGACGTTCACCAGTGAGCTGTTCAGTGAGTTCATGTGGCAGAATGGCATTCGTCACATTCGGACGGCCCCTTTCCACCCAGCCTCAAATGGTTTGGCTGAGCGGGCTGTTTAGACAGTGAAGGAAGGCCTCGAGTGGATGACAGGTGACTCTCTTAGTACCCGTCTTTCACATTTCCTGTTTAAATACCGCCTCACTCCACACACTACGACTGCATGCACTCCAGCAGAGATGCTGATGGGGCGTAGGCCTAAGTCAAGATTGGAGCTGCTGCGCCTGGACATGAAGGCAAAAGTGGAGAGAAAGCAGGAAAAGCAGAAGGAGGGACATGATCAACATGCGCGAGACAGACAGTTAGAACCGGATGACAATATCTATGTGAGAAACAATCAGCAATGGCTACCTGGTGTTATTCTGAAGCAGAGTGGTCCAGTCTCCTATGTTGTTAAGTTGACTGACGGACATGTTTTCCGCAGACATCAGGACCATGTGCGCCTGCGTCATGATTCCGGCTCAGGGGTAGACAGTTCCATGGAGTTTCCAATGGTGAGACAGACTACAGGGGAAGCATGTCCACCAGTGACTTTGCTAGAGGGAGACACACTGGCAGAGGGGGCAGAGTCCCCTGAAGAGGATGGACCTTCTCTCGCGGACACACGGACCCCTCTCGTGTCCCCAACACTAGATCCACCCAAAACATCCTCACCAGAGGTGCCTGCTGGGTCACCGGGGGTAGTGCGTAGATCGCAGTGCCCTCGCAAACCTCCTGACAGACTGAATCTTTGATTGGACAGTTTCTTTTGTTGTTAGATTGAATGTTGAATTTGCCATGTTTTTTTAGGTGTTTTTGTATTGGTAACCTGTTGATAATGATACCACTGTTTTTATTTCCCAGTTCTTCTATATTTGGGGAATGTTGGATTTTAAAGGGGGAGAAGTGTTATAATGTGAGTATTATTAAAAGTAAGTTAATACTAATTGGGAAGCTGTTGGTAGCAAAAGGCGGGATCCGGGGTTGGTGGGGTCTTTACTTCCGCTCTTTTTACTCCCAGTATGCATTGTATATAGTTCCTCCACCCAGGCCGCACGAGGTCAGGGAAGGTCATGCAGCCAAGATCAGGGAGGCTAAAGACAGGTATTGGAGGAAGCTAGAGTGGAAACTCCATCAGAACAACATGAGAGAGGCCTGGAGTGGGATGAGGACCATCACTGGGTTCCGGAAAACTAGCAACAGAGGAGCTGAAGGCAGTGTGGATAGGGCCAATGAACAACCTGCTCTTCAACAGATTTGACACTGTGGCCCCTGCCCATACCCCACATGATTCATCTGTTGTCAGCCCCCAACCAACCCATACTCCACTCTCCCCTCCTACCCCTCCTCACAGCCCCCCACCCTGCTCTCATGACTACACAACCTCCCACACCTGAGACCACCACGGTAGACTTCACAGCTGAACAGGTGAGAAGACAGCTGAAACGTCTCCACCCAAGCAAGGCTGCAGGCCCGGATGGTGTCAGCCCCAGGGTGCTCAAAGCCTGTGTCCCCCAGCTATGTGGAGTACTTCACCATGTCTTCAAACTGAGCCTGAGTCTCCAGAGGGTTCCTGTGCTGTGGAAGATGTCCTGCCTCGTTCCTGTACCGAAGATGCCGTGCCCCAGTGGCTCCAATGACTACAGACCGGTGGCATTGACCTCCCACATCATGAAGACCCTGGAGAGCCTTGTTCTAGTGCAGCTCCAGCCTATGGTTAGGCTAGACTTAGACCCCCTCCAGTTCACCTACCAGCCCCGACTAGGAGTTGAGGATGCCATCGTTTACCTGCTGAACCATGTCTACGCCCACCTGGACAAGCCGGCATGCACTGTGAGGGTCATGTTTTTTGACTTCTCCAGTGCGTTCAACACCAACCGCCCTGCTCTGCTGGGTGAGAAGCTGACAGTGATGCAGGTGGATGCTTCCCTGGTGTCATGGATTATTGATTACCTGACTGGCAGACCACAGTACGTGCGCTTGCAACACTGTGTGTCAGTGTAGTCAGCAGCACTGGGGCTCCACAGGGGACTGTCCTGTTTCCCTTTCTCTTCACCATCTACACCTCGGACTTCAACTACAACACAGAGTCTTGCCATCTTCAGAAGGGAGTTGAGGCTGAGTACAGGGCTACGGTGGGAAACTTTGTCACATGGTGCGAGCAGAATCATCTGCAGCTTAATGTGAAAAAGACTAAGGAGCTGGTGGTGGACCTGAGAAGGGCTAAGGCACTGGTGACCCCTGTTTCTATCCAAGGGGTCAGTGTGGACATGGTGGAGGATTACAAATACCTGGGGATACGAATTGACAATAAACTGGACTGGTCAAAGAACACTGAGGCTGTCTACAAGAAGGGGCAGAGCCATCTCTATTTCCTGAGGAGACTGAGGTCCTTTAACATCTGCCGGACGATGCTGAGGATGTTCTACGAGTCTGTGGTGGCCAGTGCTGTCATGTTTACTGTTGTGTGCTGGGGCAGCAGGCTGAGGGTAGCAGACACCAACAGGATCAACAAACTCATTCGTAAGGCCAGTGATATTGTGGGGGTGGAACTGGACTCTCTGATGGTGGTGTCTAAAAAGAGGATGCTGTCCAAGTTGCATGCCATCTTGGACAATGACTCCCATCCACTCCATAATGTACTGGTTAGGCACAGGATTACATTCAGCCAGAGACTCATTCATCCAAAATGTAACACTGAGCATCATAGGAAGTCATTCCTACCGGTGGCCATCAAACTTTACAACTCCTCCCTCGGAGTGTCAGACACCCTGTGCCAATAGGCTGGTCCTGGACTTATTTCCACTTGGCAAGATTAACTTTTTATTATTTAATTATTTATGGTTTTATATTGCTATATTTCTTCAATATTCTTGGTGCGGCTGTAATGAAACCCAATTTTCCTCGGGATCAATAAAGTATGTCTGTCTGTACCTGGAAGCCTCTGTATTGTAAATGTCATTTGCCGTCCCAGATGAAGATGCTCTTTTGGCCATCAAGTTGTCGACTGGTCTTTTTGTAAATTAGAAGTTATCACAGATAGGATAAATGCAAGCAGGCTTTTTCCACTGAGGTTGGGTGGGACTGCAACTAAGGTCATGGGTTAAAGGTGAAAAGTTTAGGGGGAACATGAGGGGAAACATCTTCAGTCAGAGGGTCGGTAGAGGGTGGAAAGAGCTGCCATAGCAAGTGGTGTTGGCGAGCTCAATTTCAAAGTTTAAAAGAAGTTTGAATAGGGACATGGATAGTAGAGGTATGGAGGGCCATGGTCCCAGTGGAAGGTTGATGGAAGTAGGCAGTTTAAATGGTTCAGTATGGACTAGATGGGCCAAAAGGGCCTGTTTCTGTGCTGTACTTAATTCTGGCTCTATGATTCCAACTACTTTTATTTTGCAATATATTTCACTTTTTTTTTAAATCTGCATCCGCCACCCTTTCAGGAAGTGAATTCTGGATCTTAATAACTGACTAAATGAAGTAAATCTCCTTAGCTTCCCTTTGCTTATTTTTGCAAACTTCTGCCTCAGCATCTTCTTCAGTACACACACCTTCCATCAGCAAGTACGCAGCTTTATGTCAGTGAAATATAGCCTTGAAAGCTGTCTATGTGGAGCTGCATCAACACAATATATCCAACCCCGAAGAAATGTCCAGTTAACCAATAAGCTTAAATGCAAGAAGCAATTTACTTTAGGGGTGGGCTAGACTCATTCGGTGTAACCTGGTGTCGAGCCTCTAAGCCTGTTAATCAGATCCTTGAGAGTAGGCAGCAACCAAAACACAGTTTTAGCTATTGAATAGAGATGAAGCTTTTGGTTCATGAGAAACAATAACTGTGTTTTGTTATCTTAACCCCTCAAGCTGACAGGAGCCAAGTGCCTCAGTTCATAATCTTATAAATTGCCCAAATGCTTTAATATATGCAAATGTGTTCAGTGTAACTGCACAGTTTGACATAAAATGCAAGAGGCCACAATTTAGCAGTTGGTGGTGAGTTTCCTACCCTTTGACCCAAAAGGCATCAGAATAAACTTTTGACCAGCAATGAATCTTCAGGTTTTTGTGAACCGCAAATTGATTTAGTGTCCCTCCCCGACTACATTTTCTAGTTCTGGATGCTATAGCATTCAGCAGGAGGTCTAAAGGCAAATTCCCATGACATGCAGCAGGAAGTACAAGGATTGTTTCTATATTGCATTAGTGAAAAGAGAGTCACCAATTAACATCAGTCTGGCAACAGGCAATGGCTACACCACATACGCTGGAGCCCCAACACAAGGAACCGTTCGTTTTATAAACTGAAGGGTGGCCTCATGAACAAAGTCGTCTGGGGAAAGATCAACAATAATCTCATTTTAACATCACTGCCTACACCAGTATTAGTAATCTCTCTGAATAGGGAACAAATACGCTCTGTGTATCTCAGCTACAGACTGTGAATCAAGAACTTTAATAAAATCACGAGGCATAACAAGAGAAGCAGTAGATTTCACTGTTTTAAAGCATCAGTACAAGTCAAAAAGTAATAAATGTCTCAACATATTAATTCAGATGATGTCTCTGAGGTTTCACATTGATTTGGGTTTTTGTGTCAGAGTTTAATCATAAGATACTGTTGGGCACTACTGTATTAGGTGAACACAGCAGACAGAGATTGCTCAGGATGTATTAACAGTGATTCATTGGCAAGCCTATCCTATAGCATCAGCCGGTCAATCTAATGAGCTTCCTGAGGTGCCAAGGGAAATGTTTGCTTTCACCCTCCGTAGGTCCGACACCTTCTGGACAAAGCAAAGTCCCATGTCAGGTAAACGGTTAATAGCATGTCATCGTTTATTGAGATCTGTGTACCACAGTGCAACATAGACTGTGGAACCCTGCAGAACACACAGTGATCGGTTATCCATATAAATTACCTCTGTCATCAGATTCACTTCCTACTGATTGCAGAATGAAGCTGATGCACAGAGGCTACAATTTTCTTTGATTGCTGTACTAAATAGGTGCGAGTCATCTGCTCCCAAAGTCGTGCCTGCTTGCCGCCAGCAATGTGAAGCTCCTTTCAAGAGATTGAAGTCAAATCAGCAGAGAACTTCCAATGAAATGCAGCTGCCAGAAACTGTTTAAAGCGGCCTCTGCGCTAATCTATCATAATTTTCAATGCAAGGTGAACTGTCAGCCTATCATAATCTCAGTGCATGGCATCAGCATATAAACAGTAAGATCCACTGACAAATTCAGAATAGAGATGAAATGAATATAGAAATAGCCAGCTGGTCAGGAAGTATTTAGATCAGGGGTTCCCAACCTGGGGGCCATGGACCCCTTCCTTAATAGTTATTGGTCCATCTCATAAAAATGGCCGGGAACCCTTATCTACAGAGCGAGGAACAGAATTGACATGTTAACTCTGTGTTTCTCTCTTCACAGATGCTTCTGACCTGTACTTCCAGCATTTTTTTGTTTTGATTTTATTTCTGACCACTTAGTATCTAAATGGATTGCTCTGCCACAGACTGCGGTGGAGGTCAAGTCCGTGGATATATTTAAGGCGGAAGTTGATAGCTTCCTGATGCCAGGGCATCAAAGGATATGGTGAGAAGGCAGATGTATGGGGGTTGAGTGGGATATGAAATCAGCCGTGATGGAATGGTGGAGCAGACTCAATGGGCTGAATGGCCTAATTCTTCTGCTATGTCTTAAGGTCTTATGGACTTCCAGCATCTGCGGTATCCTATTTTTAAAAAAATTGATCAAATATCACACATTGAAGTACTGTTATTACACTGATGAGAGTTTTGATAAGAAAGCTGTAACAGTTTTGATCAGGAATTTTCATAGCAATTTCAGCAAGCACCCAAATCATTATCAGGAGGCTTTACTACATTTAACTGTGAGTTAATAAGTTAATAATGATTCATCATTTACTGAGGTGTTGCTGATGGATGTAAATAATTGGGGTAATTTTAAGTCCCCATGTAGCTGGGAAGAAAGGGAAGGTTGTAAGAGACATAGGATCGAGTATAAAGCTTCAGAATCCAGATGAATACAGGGCCCTAGAATATGTAGGCCTCCATTAGTCTCGATAGACCATGGATTTGCGCCTTGGAAAGTTTCCAGGGCACAAGCCTGGGCAAGGTTTTTTTTTGTGGAAGACCAGCAGTTGCCCAAGCTGCAAGTCTCCCCTCTCAACGCCACCAATGTTGTCAAAGGGAAGGGCATTAGGACCCATACAGCTTGGTGTCATCGCACAGCAATGTGTAGTTAAGTGCCTTGCTCAAGGACACACACGCAGCCTCAGCCAAGGCTCGAACTAGCGAACTTCAGATCACTAGACGAGCGCCTTGGCCACTTGGCCAAATGGTGCAAGCTGAATCATCTGCAGCTGAACATCAGTAAAACAAAGGATAACGTGGTGTACTTTAGGAAGGCTCAGCCTGCACTGTTTCCTGATACTGTTGATGGTGAGGACGTAGATGTGGTGAAGACATACAAGAACCTAGGGGTGCACCTGGATGACACACTTGAGTAGAGCACCAACACAGGGGCTGTGTACAAGAAGGGCTGCAGTTGCCTCTACTTCATGAGGAGAATGAGAATGAGGATAAAATAGGGTCTTTTAAGAGCCTCTTAGTTAGGTACATGGAGCATAGTAAAAAAGAGGGCTATGCTGTAGGGAAATTCTAGGCAGTTTCTGGAATAGGTTGCATGGTTGGCACAATATTGTGGGCCGAAGGGCCTGTAAGGTGCCGTTGATTTCTATGTTCTATGTTCCATGCAGGCCTCTCCTTCACCTGTTCTACCAGTCAGTTGACACCAGTACAACCTACTATGCATGGTGTACTGGGCCAATGGCATCAACACAGGTGATGCCAACAGGCTCAATAAGCTGATTAAGAAGGCTGGCACTGTTATAGGATTCAAACTGGTCATAGGGTAAAACAAAGGACCCTATGGAAAATCCTGGCAATTCTGGACAATATTTCTCACCCACTGCATGCCACCTTGGCTGAACAGAGAAGCACGTTTAGCGACAGACTAAGACAACAGCGCTGCTCCAAAGAGCGCTATATGTGGTCATTCTTACACTCGGCCATTAGGTTCCATAATGAGACCATCTATAGCCAGGGAAGTGATGACCCCTTCCTGTTAGACTGTTTGAGATAACTTATTTTTTTTATTCTTTCTTGCTTCTCTTCTAATATTTGTATATTTGTTTATCTGTGTACTTGTAATGCAATTCTGACACTGAATTTCCTTTACAATCAATGAAGTATCTATCTATCTATCTATCTATCTATCTATCTATCTATCTATCTATCTATCCTTTAATGGAAGCGAGTGTCTAACTTGTTTTTCAGGGGCAAGTATTAATTTTAAATTTTGCAAAGTAACATCCTTTACATTTTACCTCTACTTTGAACTTTATGCTGGCTGGGTGGGTCTTTTGTGTCACATGAAATCCAACAGGTGAAAGCAAACAGGAATAACTGGCTGAGATAGCCGCGTGGCATTCCAGCATCTCTTTCACTTCCGGGCCAATATGCAAATCTACTAACCTACTACTCTCCACAGTCTGAATTGTACTTCAATTGCCCTTCCAGTGTCTGCTCATATATAGGAACATAAGAAACAGGGCTAAGGTAAGGCCCATGCCCGCTCTGTCATTCATAGAAACTTAGCTGATTTTCATCTTGGCCTCAGCTCCACTTTCCTGGTTGGGCCCTATAATCCTTGAGTGCCATATATTCCAAAAATCCATCTTGACATTGACCCCTCGCCCAGCATCAGGCAGCCTCCCAATGTTCCTGCTCCTACTAATGTCTGATCTTTCCAATTCCAAACCCTTTCCATGTTCCTCCACTCTATACAATATCCAATTTGTTCCTGGTGGCAGTTCTTTTCTCAGTATCCAAATACTGCACACTTCCCCAATAAATCTGACCACCCATCCCACACCCAGCCCCTTAGTGATATATTCTCTCAATTTTAACTCACCTCCCAACATCCAAACCTGGAAACGACCACTTGATGTAAATTCAGCACAACCTACATTTATTTGGCTCATTCAACATGGTAAAATGTACCAAGTCTCCATCCCAGAGCATTACCAATTAAAATTTAAAACTGAGCCACATATTAGGATGAATGGACAAAAGTTTGGACAGAGGTAAGTTTTAAGAAGCTTCTTAGTGCTGGGGGAAGTGATGGAGAGATTTAATATAATAGAGTGGTGAGTTTAAGATCCTACCAGATGCAGCACTATCATCACCAGTGGACAACTGACACAGATGATGTTTACACAGCCAGAATTAGGATGAATAAATCCCTAGGGCCCAACAAGGGGTATTCCCTCAGACCCTGTGGGAGGCATGCAATACTTGCAGGGGCCCTAGCAGAGTTACTTAAAACGTCTTCAGCCATGGGTGAGGTTACAGAGGATTTTGGAGGATAGCTAATGGTGTTCCATTGTTTAAGGACATCTCTAAGAACAAACTAGGAAATTACAGACCAGTGAGCCCATCATCAGTAATGGGAAAGTTATTGGCAGGTATTCTAAGGGACCAGATTTATAAGTATTTGGATGGACATGGACTGATTAGGGATAGTCATCATGGATTTGTACATGGTAAGTCATGTCTAACTAATATATTAGAGATTTTCAAGGAAAGTTAATGAAGGCAAGGCAATGCATGTTGTCGACATGGACTTTAGCAAAGCCTTTGACAATGTCCCGCATTAGAAGTTGGTCATGAAAATTCAGTTGCTTGGCATTCAAGATGAAGTAGTAAACTGGATTAGATAATGGCTTTGTGGGAGAAGTTGGAGAGTGGTAGTAGATAGTGCCCTCTCTGACTGGAGGTCTGGGACCAATAGGATGCCACAGGGATCAGTGCTGGGTCCATTGATGTTTGCCATCTATATCAACAATCTGGATGATAACTAGATCAGAAAATGTGTTGATGGCTCCAAGACAGGGGGCGTAGTGGACAGCAAGGAAGACTACCAAAGCTTGCAGTAGGATCTGGACCTGATGGAAAACCATCAGAACGAATTGAATGCAGAGAAGCGTGAGGCGTTGCAATTTGGGAGGACCAACCAGGGTAGGTCTTACATGGTGAGTGGTAGGGCACTGAGGAGTGCAGTAGTACAGAGGGATTTGGTAATACAGATCCATAATTCCTTGAAAGTTGCGGCAGAGGTAGATACAGTCTAATAAAAGCTTCTGACACATTGCTTTCATAAATGTTATGTTAGCACTTAGTTCAAGAGGAGCAGAATATAAAAACAAGGATGTAATGGTGAGGCTTTAGAAAGCACTGGAGTATTGTGAGTAGTAAGAAAGGATGTGCTGACATCAAAGAAGGTTCAAAGGAGGTTCACGGAAATGATTCTGGGATTGAAAAGACTGTCATATGAGGAGCATTGATGGCTCTGGGCCTCTACTCACTGGAATTCAGAAAAGTGAGGGCTGACATCATTAAAAGTTAATGAGTGTTGAAAGGCCTTGAAAGAGCAGATGGGGAGAGGATGTTTCCCATGGTGGGAGAGCCTAAGAGCAGAGGACACAGCCTCAGAATAGAGGGGCATCCTTTTGGAATGGAGATGAGGAGGAATTTCCTTAGCCAAAGAGTGGTGAATTTTTTGCAACAGGCAGTTGTGTAGGCCAAATCAGAGGGTATATTTAAGGCAGAGGTTGATAGATTCTTGATTATTCAGGACATGAAGGGATATGGGGAGAAGGCAGGAGTTTGGGGCTAGAAGGGAAATCGATCCGCTATGATGAAATATCAGAGCAGACTTAATAGGCCAAATGGCCTAATTCTGCCCCTATATCTTCTGGTTTTATAGTATTATAAATTGATGTATTGAGTACAGGAGTTGGAATGTTATATTCAAATTGTATAAGATATCATTGAGGCCTAATTTGGAGTAGAGACCATAAGACCATAAGATATAGGAGCAGAAGTAGGCCATTCAGCCCATCAAGTCTGCTCCGCCGTTCAATCATGGGCTGATCCAATTCTTCCAGTCATCCCCACTCCCGTCTTCTCCCATACCCTTTGATGCCCTGGCTAATCAAGAACCTACCTATCTCTGCCTTAAATACACCCAAAGATTTGGCCTCCACACCCACTCGTGGCAACAAATTCCAAAGATTTACCACTCTCTGACTAAAGTTATTTCTCTGCATCTCTCTTCTAAATGGACATGCTTCAATCCTGAAGTTGTGCCCTCTTGACCTAGGCTCCCCTACCATGGGAGTTAACTTTGCCATATCTGGCCTTTCAGGCCTTTTAACACTCAGAATGTTTCTATGCGATTCCCCCTCATTCTCTTGAAAGGTCATTGTTAATGCCTCCGCAATCTCTCCAGCTACTTCCTTCAGAACCTGAGGGTGCATTCCATCAACTCCAGGAGATTTATCCACCCTCAGACCATTAAGCTTCCTGAGCCCATTCTGAGTCGTAATCTTCTCTGCACATACTTCACTTCCCTGACACTCTTGAATGTCTGGTATACTGCAGATGTCTTCCACTGTGAAGACTGATGCAAAATATGCATTCAGTTCCTCTGCCAGCATAGTGTCCAGTTTTGGTCACCTACCTACAGGAAAGATGTAAATAAGTTTGAAAGATCACAGAGAAAATTTACAAGGATGTCATTGGGACTTGAGGACCTGAGTTATGCAGAAAGGCTGAATAGGTTAGGACTTTTCTCTGACAGCAGGCTTTTTCCGCTAAGATTGGCTGAAACTACAACTAGTGCTCATAGATTAAGGGTGGAAGTTGAAATGGTTAAGAGAAACACGAGGGGGAACTTCTTCACTCAGCTTCTTCACTTGTGGAGCAAGCTGCCAGCACAAGTGGTGAATGTGGTTTCGATTTCAACATTTAAGAGAAATTTGGATGGGTACGTGAATGGGAGGTATATGGAAGGCTATAGTCCAGGAGCAGGTCGACAAAACAACACAGATTGATGCTTTGGCATGGACTAGATGAGCCAGAGGCCTGTTTCTGTGCTGTAGTGTTCTGTCACGCTATGAAAACATCACTGTTTCAAAAATTGAGGATTTGTGAGTCAGGAATCAGTGAAGATCAGCGAGCACTGAGCTGATGAATGAATGGGGCATGGATCACAAGCAGCAGGGCTTTGGATAAGTTTATTGAGAGTGGAAAATTCGAGTTGGAGTCACAGAGTCAAAGAGCAACTTCAACATAACATTCCATCTCCTATACTCAATATTTTGTTTACGAAGGCCTGTGTCCCAAAGTACTTCCAAGAGAATTTAAAGTAACAACTTGAAACCTAATAAAAATGCTATATGGTGATTCAACAGGTGACAAGCTGCAATGGCCAGAGATGGACAGTGTTTTTGGAGATGAAAACAGTCTGGCTTAACATTTGGGAGGAAAAACCCAGCATCAAAAGAGTTAACCAGGTAATGAATGTTCAGATTCAGTACTGAATGTCATCAGAAAGTTACAGGTTCAGGTGAGTGAGTGAAGAGGTACAATAGGGTGTCAGTAGTGTATATATTAGAGTCTGGTGAGTGACTACATTTTCAGTAGCTGAGAAAAAGGAATAGATCAAGGAAAGATCCTGCAGGGGGAGGAGGAGTTGATATGAGATGTTGGTCCTCCAACCTGAATGTGGCTTCATTGTGGCAGTACAGGAGGCTGTGGACAGACATGTTGATGTGAGAATGGGAGGTCCAATTGAAATGGCTTGCCACTAACTGTTGTAGTGGACTGAGTGAAGGTGCTCGGACGAAATGGTACCCTAATATGTGTCGGGGTCTCACCAATGTAGAGGAGGTCCCACCACAAGCACCAGATACAATAAACAACCCCAAAAGACTCACAGATGAAGCACCACCTCACCGGGAAGATGGAACAGGGTTTGCTGAATGGCTGGCTGTAGTTGAACCAAGCTGTTAGTAACTTTGACATCCTCTTGATGGTGAGGTGTGCTCTTGGAACATTTCCTTCCAGACACCAAGGCCACTTATGTCTATCTCTGTAATATTATCTGTCTCTAGCATTACTTCATTCAGCCTGCCTGATGCCGAAACCCTACTTGTACTAATGTAAATTTGTCCTTATTATTTTCATTTCTCCTAGCCGTCTCCTTACAACACATACTATACAATGTGCAAAACTGCATGTGGTCTTCTGCATAGACACATTCAGAACATTTTGTGAAAGAGAGTTGGTGCTGCTGACTTCACCTAAGGCATTGCTGCCCCCTACTGAACAGCTGAGCAAAATTTAGTGAATACTATATTGAAGTAATAACTTTGCAAAGTTCCACAGAAGCACCACGACAAACCTCATTACACGTTTTTCACAGACTGTCTTCCTGATAAAAACTAAGAAGTTATCAGAATTAACTTATGCCTGGACAAGGATAGGCACGAAAGGTGGACATCAGTTTCTACCAGTAATTTCACACACGCCAGGTTCAGAATTTGAGCTGAAATTCAGCAAGGGAAAGCATTTTAGAGTGACAGTAGCTTATGCATCAAAATCTACAAAGCAGATATTCATTTTTGGCTGTGAGATATTATAACAAGCAGTAGCTTTTTAAAATAGCATCCATTTGCTTGTTTGGTCAGTCATGAAACTATAGCAACCATAGCTGGAGTTGCTCTCAGAATTTAGAAGCCCCTGTGTCTTCCCTTAGATAACTCATTTCAAACATATGGCTCAACTCCCATTGAGAACTCCTTCTGCAGCTGTTTTACTTTGATGTCAGATTTCGATTCATCTAAAATTAAATAAATGTTGCCATAGACAGCAGTAAATCTCCTCAAGATAAATTCTGTCAACTAATTTATGGGATTTTATTCTTTGCCCTCTATTATTATTTATATTAAATACATCTTAACATGTGATACATGCTGTGTATTACAGATGTGCTGATTTAATGTCTTTGCTATAAAGAGGACCTTTCATGGGACTGTACTCTGCTGTGAGAGAGAGTGTCTGTGATTAGGAGAAGGGTGGAATCCTGGGAAAGAGATGTCATTGCTGAGCTGATCATCTTGCTACAATGGATTCGGTGCCTACACCAGTTGCTTCAGAGCACAAGTTTGTGATGTAAACTCCTCTGTTACTCACCATGTACAGGCAGCTTTTACTCCACCAGGAGTTCTGTAATAAAAAATGACATTCCCCAAGGTTGTCACATTCCTGTATCAGACAGAGTGTTGCTGCGTGTTTGCCCTTGAGTTCATGATTTTGAAAGGCCTAAAAAGCTACATTAAAACGCAAACTGCTAAGAACAAGGAATTCAGCAACACATCTCCATATTGGGATTCGTGTCCCATTCAAATCTACGACAATCCTCAGCTGTTTGTTCCCTTCAAGTTATTCCTGCTTTTTGGTTGATGCATTTAGAGTTCCTTGAAAAGTATTCTGCACCCAATCCTTTGATCACATAAATGAGTATTACAACCAGGGATTTTGAACAATTTAACTGAAAAGTTTTAATTGTGAATCACATGCTCCTTTTTTTCACAGTGGAGCCCAAAAAAAAGGAAAAATGTAAAACATGAAAAATTGAAAATTCAAAAACTGAAATGACAGCAGTTCAAAAGCATTCATCTCCCTTTACACAATACTTAGTTGAACCACCTCTTGCAGTTTTTACAGACAATAGACTTTTTGAACAAGTCTCATTCACTTTGCTCAATGTGATGGAGCAAGATTTGCCCATTCCTCCTTGTAAAATTGCTCAATCTGTGCCAGGTTATTTGGGGAGAGCTGTACACAACAATTTTGAGGTATTCCCAGAGATGTTCAATACTGTTAATGTCAAGATTCCGACTAGGCCACCCAAGGACATCTATTTTCTTCAATTGAAGCCATTCCATGGTTTCCCTGGCAGTGTATTTTGGTGGGAGGATTTGCTGAGTTTAGAAATATGGTGAGGAGCTGAGGGGATATAGAAATTATAGAGGAGGAATAGTGATCTCAGGAAAGAGATTATCATGTAAAACTGGAGATAAAGGGATAGAATAGGGAGAAATTATAAAGTTCATACAGGAAGACATGGGGATCATAGGAAGAGATAGATATTATCCTGGAGAAGGAGAGAGATCAGGATGATATTTGGGATGGGAGATTCTTTCAGAGTGGTGAGGTTTCAGAGATCTCAAGGCATGATATTTGCAGATGATACAAAGATAGTTCAAGGGGTAGGCAGTGCTGAGGAAGCAAAGCGATTGCACTAGGAATTAGACAAATTGGAAGAATGGGCAAAAAAGTGACAAATGGAATACAGTGTTGGAAAATGTACAATACATTTTGGTAAAAGGAACAATGGTGCGGACTATTATCTAAATGGGGAGAAGGTTCAAACATCAGAGGTGCAGAGGGACTTAGGAGTCCTCGTACAGGACTCACAGAAAGTTAATTTACAGGTTGAGTCTGTGGTAAAGAAGGCAAGTCCACAGTTTTGGGCCCCATATCTCAGAAAGGATGTGTTGTCATTGGAGAGAGTCCGGAGGAGGTTCACAAGGATGATTCTGGGAATTAAGGGGTTAACATATGAGGAACATTTTGCAACTTTGGGTCTGTACTCACTGGAATTTAGAAGAATGTGGGGGGGATCTCATTGAAACCTACCGAACGTTAAAAGGACTGGATAGGGTAGATGTGGAGAGGGTGAGAGCATCCAGAACTAGAAGGCACAGCCTCAAATTTGAGGGGCAACCCTTTAGAACAGAGGTAAGGAGGAATTTTTTTAGTCAGAGAGTAGTAAATCTGTGGAATGTTCTGTCACAGACTGCGGTGGAGGCCAAGTCTGTGTGCATATTTAAGATGGAAGTTGATCATTTTCTGATCAGTGAGAGCTTCAAGGGAAATGGCAAGAAGGCAGGTGCATGGGATTGAGTAGGATCCGGGATCAGTCATAATGAAATGGGCCAGCAGTCTCAATGGGCTGAATGGCCTAATTCTGCTTCTATGTCTTATGTTGTTATGATGGTGATCAAGAGAGCAGATATGAAAGAGAAGAAGTTACAAGGGGATGCAATGTGGAGATGATAATGAAGAAGTGATGTTTCCAGACAGAAACACAGAGAGATTGAAATTGGGGAGGCAGCATAAAGAGAAGATGTTGGGGAGGGACTAATTGCAGATAAGGGTTAGAAAGTGGGAAAGTGCAGGAATGTTGCTTGGGGCTCCTCAACAGATACATCCAATTCCTCATAGTCTATGAGCAGTGCTGGAAGATTTTCTACGTGTTGGATAAGGCCAATTCTGCCCTCCTTTAGTTATCAAGTGCCGAGGACTTGGGAAACCCACTATGAAGCTGGAAAAATTGACAGACTATAAAAAGAATGGAAACTCATTGAAGCAATCTAATCACAGAAAAGGTCAGTCATTTAAGACTGAGATGATTAGGAATTTCTTCTCGCAGAGGGTTGTAGAGATTAGATTACTGCAGATAACTAGAGGATGCAGAAAATATTTTGAAAGAGTGGAGAATTGAGTGTTACGGGGAACTAACGCTGAAGAGGAGACGAGGTCTGAACAGAGCAGCTAAGATCTAGTTGAATGACAGCACAAGGTAGAGGAGCTGAGTAGCCTGCTCCCAATCCAATTTTCTTTTCTTCTGTCACCTACCTCCCTAGAGCAGAACACTCAGCTTTCCTCAGACCTGCAGCAACCAAACCAGAAGGAGATATGTGTAGGATATTGTGGAATTCAGGTTACCATTTTTATCAACGTAACCTGCTTTCCGCATCCCAAACACCCCTCCTGGCCATGAGAGTCATTAAAAAAGTCTTCACCTTTTCTACAACTGCTTTATCAGACATCTTCACAATTTTATAAACTACTTTAACTTTATTCCTTCTTAGCATCATATTTGCAAGAAAAAAAAAAGCCCCAATCTGATCAATCAGTCCTGATAGTTGTGCCACCTCAGTTCTCATATCAGCTTTGTAAATCTGTTTTGCACTCTAATGTTTCTGCACCTGCTTTGCAAGCTGGAGATCAGCACTGTGCTCACTAATTCAAGTGTGGTCTAACCAATGTATAAAATACATTGAAAACATTTTAGTAATTCCACTATTTTAGAAACAAGTCTCAGTGCTTTGCTTGTATTTTGCATGACTAAGCTAAACAATTCAGGGGATTAATAGCATATCAGATCACTTTTTATATTCCAAAGATGATTTAAGTAACTTTGCCAGAGCCCTGTTAGTTTGTTGAACATCACTGTTTCATTCTGTTGAGAGTGGGTGCTCATAACCTTTCTCTCCTCACTCTGATCACATTGACTGGATGTATGTAGTTGCTGTTCGTGATATTAAATTATTTTGCTTCATTAACTTAACCATCATGAACAGCAGAGGCTGTTAAATATTAATAGTATAAACACTGGATGCAGACTGCTGGAGCAGCTGCTGAAACATGTTTCCTCTCTCTCTTTGAAAACCACCTTTTACGGTTCAAGGAAGAAAGCTCCAGCAAATGCATCTTGTTTTCAATCCTTTTACCTTCTTACTTTCTGTTTGGAAGTATTATAGATCCAACTCTCCATACAATAACTGACCTAGTCTCTCAGCACTGCAGTACACTTGGCAGTGGGCATGGAAGCCATTGGTGAAGCAATGTTATTTTTTGAGCAAACAACGCACATGAAAAATGACATCAAACAAAACTGTTGCTTCTGTGCAGAGCAAATGGACTGAGCCTCTCTAGTCTCTCCTCATAAATGAAACATTCAATTTCAGGCGACATCCTAATGAATCTCCTCTGCACACTTTTCAACGTGTCATATTTTTCCTGTAGTGGTGACCAGAATAGTATGCAGTACTCCAAGCATTGTCTGAGAAAAGTTTTATTGGACTGAAGCACAGTTTACCTCCTCTTATATTCAAAGTAATAAAGGCTATTATCCTATATGCCTCATCGGACTGATATTTATAATGTTTTGAATTCAAAGTAAGGCCAAGTGTTTAATTCGTTCAGTGTCACATTCGAGATCCATGATAGGTCCTGGTGTTCAAGTCTCAGTCCAAAAGCAAAGCACCATAGATGCTGGATATCTAAAATAAAAATTGGAAATGCTGAAACTGTCCAGCAGGTCAGGCAGAACCCACAGAGGGAAAAACAGAGTAAATGTTTCAGGCTGATGCTTTTCAGCAGACGTGGCTGAACCCTTAATCTTACAGCTAACAGCAAATCTATTACTAACAGAATCACAACTAAACTGTGACTCAAGGTACTGAGTGGACTTTATAAAACTTTTATACTCCAGGTCACATTCATTCCATTGTAGATATAATTCAAATGCCTACGTTATATGCTTGTCTCCTTTACTTCCACATAAGCTTCTCAATAGGAACAAAGGGAGAATAACTGCTCCAGTTACCTTGTTTGCCCATACTGCTATCATTTATAAATGGGTTTCTAATGCACACGAAGCAAGGGTTCCATCTTCAATGAAGAACGTACATTGGTATTTCAGGATGGGCTTGCACTCAGTGCTCGCTCTTCAAAGTGTACCCAATTCAAACAAAATAAAATGTTTGAATTATGTCTGGAATTCAAACATTTCATAACAGAGCTATTAGACAGGGAGATTATAGATTCCAACAACGTGGCAACTTCAAGACAATTGCGGTTGTGATCCAGCAAGTCAGTGGAAGGTTACAAAGAAATTCCCAAAGGCAGCAAAATACAACATAAAAGTGATTAAAAAAAAAGACATCACAAAAGAATCTCTCACATAATGCTGAAATATTTTCATAGAAAGTAAGTTTTAACTTTGGTCACAGCAGCATCAATACTTGAGCAAATAGTCATCTTCAATGCTCCTAATATATTAAGAGTTTTTGCAGACAAATCCAGAATAACTTTGAATCCATTATTCTATGCACCCGTTCTTGAATAACCTCCTGGGATGTTGCACCACCTGATGGTGCACTCCAACACATACTGCTGTAAGGCCCCAAGTTTTAACATTAAAGTCCCCAAATAAATATGAGCTGCTGGCAATGTTTGAACCCCACTCAGTAGAGAGTTAATGAATCTCAACAAATGGGATGTTTTGATTAATCGTAATTTCCCTGGGACTTAGGTGGCCCAGGGAAAATTTTGGTTTTCTGCAATCATTTAAGTTGAGTGCTAGTGAATCTGGGGCAGGCGCTATCAATGCCCCAAAAATCCACAAATCACCAGCATCACTGCTTTGCCTCTGTGTTAAGGTCACATCAGATTCGATTCAGGATGTGGTGGAGCAGGGTAAAAAGAAATGAATAACATCTGCTGCTATCATTTACATGCAGTCAAGAAAAACAAACGTTCCTCTTCTATGCTCCTGATGGGGATTTAATTCATTTCCTGCTGTTACAGTCCAGGTCTTTGCCATGAATTAATGGAATTGTTTTTACAAGCAGCAAACTGGCAGCTGTAATTTTCAGGAAGAGACATCAATTTGGAAGAACGATTCAGGCAGACTGTAGATTCAAGAATGGTTGGAATTACTTGCCTCATCTACAGTGGGCAGGGAGTCAACAATTTCCCATCTAGTGGTTCTGGCTGCCAACGAAAATGGGCGTGAGATTCAGCTGATGCTGCTCTCAGGTCACATATGACTTTAACATAGCATAACCTTTCTTGGTGACCACACTTCAGTGACTAGACTTTAAAAATAATTCTTTGGCTGTGAAGTGTTTTGGGCTGTGCTTTATAAAACAAGAGTCCCTCTTTGTTTAATAATAAACTGCAATCCCTGATTTATGAGCAATGTCTAAGTTCACCCAAGCAAACATAAAAGAACTCTGCAAAAGGGCAAAATAATATTCAGAGAAGTTCATATCCCTCTGCAGGATAGCAGTTACCAAATGTGATAAAATGCAACGGATGAGCCTAACAATCGCAAGTTAAGTGTCGCCTCATCTCAAAGGACTGATTGGGGCCATGAATGGCAGTGAGGGAGGGGGGGCAGGGGCAGGTGCAGCATTTGCCCCACTTGCAGGGTAAGTGCCAGGAGAAAGATTAGTGGGGAGGGAAGAGGGGACAAGAGAGACTCATGGAGAGCGATAACTGTGGAAAGTGGTGAGTGGAGGGAAGAGAAAAACGTGTGAAGAAGTAGAATCCCTTTGTAGATAGCAGAAGGTACAAAGCATGATGTACTGGATACAGAGACCCGTGGAGTAGTAGGTAGATTAAGGGGAGCCTTATCCCTGTTATGGTGGCCGGTGGATGGGGTGAGGGCAGATGTGTGGGAAATGCAGGTGATGAACTGAGGGCAGCATCTTTGGAGGTGGAAAGGAAACCCTGTTATTTAAAGAAAGAAAACATCTCAGATGTGCTGGAAGTGAAAGTGTCCACAGTTTTGGGCCCCATATCTCAGAAAGGATGTGTTGTCATTGGAGAAAATTCTAAAGGGATTGGACAGGCTAGATGCAGGAAGATTGTTTCCGATGTTGGGGATGTCCAGGATGAGGGGTCACAGTTTAAGGATAAAGGGGAAGCCTTTTAGGACCAAGATGAGGAAAAACTTCTTCACACAGAGAGTGGTGAATCTGTGGAATTCTCTGCCACAGGAAACAGTTGAGGCCGGTTCATTGGCTATATTTAAGAGGAAGTTAGATATGGCCCTTGTGGCTAAAGGAATCAGGGGTATGGAGAGAAAGCAGGTACAGGGTTCTCAGTTGGATGATCAGCCATGATCATACTGAATGGTGGTGCAGGCTCGAAGGGCCGAATGGCTTACTCCTGCACCTATTTTCTATGTTTCTGTGTTTCTATGAGAGAGTCCAGAGGAGGTTCACAAGGATGAATCTGGGAATGAAAGGTTTAACATATGAGGAGCATTTGGCAGCTTTAGGCAAGTACTCACTAGAATTTAGAAGATTCCTAGGATGGGGGGATCTCATTAAAACCTACCAAACATTGAAAGGACCAGGTGGGGTGGATGTGGAGAGGATGTTTCCTATGCTGGGGTATCCAGAATTAGAGGGCACAGTCTCAAAATTGAGGGAAGACCCTTTAGAACAGAAGTAAGGAGAAATTTCTTTAGTCAGATAGTAGTGAATCTGTGAAATCCTCTGCCACAGATTGCGGTGGAGGTCTAGTCCATGTGTATATTTAAGGCAGAAGTTGTTCATTTCCTGATCGGTCAAGGCATCAAAAGATATGGTTAGAAGGCAGGTGTGTGGGGTTGAGTGGGATCCAGGATCAGCCATGATGGAATGGCAGAGCAGATTTGATGAGCTGAATGGCCTAGTTCTGCTCTTATATCTCATGGTCTTATCCTTGAACTTAGATGTAGGTTCATTAGAAGGACTCTCCTTATGTCATGAGTAAGCAATGGTTTAATCATCTGCCTCTGCTCAGGAGTTCTAGCATCCACCCACACAGGCTGTTGCCTCTGACTCTGGCCACAGTCATATAGGCCCATCTCAAACATTGAGTAAGGGCACTTGAGTGCTAAGTGACTAAGGGTCACCTTACTCACTGCACTGAATGCTGATTTGGGTTCAGACATGGAAACTGCTAGAATCAAACCTTTGTTCTTCTGCTTGGAGTTGTTTGCATTCCAAGGTTCAAAAGGAAGTCGTGCATCTTTTGAGGCAGACAGGAAACCCTGAATTGGTAGCAGCTTATTGCGGAGCCCCTGGGCAATTACTATCTGTTATTATTTCAAAAGTACTGGTAATTGACAATTACCCTAGTTAACTGTAGTTACGTTGGAGATCTTTGCTATGACTTCATTACCAAAATGTAGACTATATGTAGCAGACACATTGGAGATTCAGAAGGTCCCAGATCAAAGTAGACTAATATATCATTAATTTGCCTCCATGTACCCATATGTCACCCTACTATTAAGTAGTGTTACAGCTAAAGGTCTGTGGAACATTCTTCAATTCATTCAGTTAGGTTGATAATGATATAAAATAATGTTGGTGGATAAATCAGGTAAGTCCATATAATAGCATGAAGAATTAAAGAAGTTTAATTACACCTTTGAACAGTTGCTGGGAAATATGTTTTAGTAGATCCAATGATTTATTTGAAGATTTCCCATTCTCCTGTTCTGATTGCTCATTGATTTTGATAGGTTGGGAATATATAATTTATCATTAGCCTTTTTACTGCTAAGAGAATGATTATCATTTCTGTGTGACAAAAGGAATTCTCGTTTATTTTCAAGATTTACAGTTTAAAAGGTTTTGAAGGTCATGTTAATAAAGACAATGTCACATGGTGTGTGTCAATTTTGGTAGTATTTTATTGAGACCAGTCTAGTAAACCTACTTCTCACTTAATGAAACATACTGAAAATTTTCCTGCATGTTTCCAGCCTAAATAAAACATCTCTTTGTAGCTTCAATCATTTTATACAGAGTAGAAAAAAATAACAGCAATTTTCAACACTAATGTTTGCATTACACTTTTCTATTCCAAAAACTTGCTGCTTAAGATCACAAAAACATGTAACCTTTTATTACTTTAAATATTGCAAACAAAATAAATATTTTTTTAAAGTTGATAATCTATCCAAGAAAGCTATAAGAAATAAGGGAGGAGATTGCTAGGACCCGATGGAGATTTTTTGCATCTTCATTCACTGCAGGCTGGTAGATGGAGGATAGTTAATTTAAGAAAGGCAATAGAGAGAAGCCAGACAAAATATTTGGTGATAGGGGTACTTATTGGAGAAAACTGTCAGGGACAGGATTTGGAAAGAATAATAATTCAGGATAGTCAACATGGCTTTATAAAGGGGAAGTCCTGTCTCACTAATTTGATTGAGTATTTTGAGGAGGTAACCAAGGAAATTGATGAAGGCAGGGAATTAGGTGTTGTGCATATGAATTTTAGTAAGCTACTTGACAAGGTGTCACACAAAAGGCTGGCCCAGCAGGTCAATGAACATGAGGTCTAAGGCAAGCTGACTAATTAGGTTCAAAACTGGTAGTGATAGGAAGCAGAAAATAGTGAAAGAAGCAATGCACACAATGTGCCGAGACCTTTCATCGGGACTCTGATCAAGGAATTATGATGAAGGGTCTTGCCCCAAAATGTCGACTGTTTATTTCCATCTATAATGCTGCCTGTCCTGCAGAGCTCCTCCAGCATATTGTGTGCATTGTTCTAGATTTCTAGCATCTGCATTATCTCTTGTGTCTGTAATAGTGGAAGAAGGAAGTTTTCCTAACTGGAAGTCTGCAACAGGGGTTGGTGCTGGAATCTTTGTGGTTTATGATATATACTAATGACTTGTACGAGAGATATGATTGGTACGTTTATTGATGACAAGAAAATTGGTGATGTTGTGAATATCAAGGAAAGTTGTGTAAAGATGCAGCAAGATATGGATCAGTTATGCAAATGAGGCCTAGCTTTGACAGATGAAATTTTACCCAATAAGTGTAAGGTGATACCCTTGGAGAAGTCAGGTAAGGGTGGAACATATATACTAAATGGTGAGACACTAAGGAATGTTGATGAACAGAGAGGCCTAAGTGTCCAAATCTATCACTATGTGGCAACACAGGTGGAAAAGATGGTGAAGAAGGCATATAGCATGGTTGTCTTCATAAGTTTGGTTTGGGATGTTACCTCACAGCTTTATAAAGCACTATTTGGAACACCCTTGGAGAATTGTGTATATTTCTGGTTGCCACACCATAGAAAGAATGTGATTCTTTCTATGAAGAGAGTGCAGAGGAGATTCACCAGAATGGTCAGAACCAGGTTTAGTACTGAATCTCTGTATTCAGGTTTAATGTTGGCCTCTTGGAAGAGTTTAGTTAAGAAGGGAGATTGGATAGTCTGAGTTCAATTTCCTTGGAGCAAAGGAGACTGAAGGGTGACCTGATAGAAGCATGTAAGATAATGAGAGACATTGATATGGCAAATAGTCAAAATCTTTTTCCTATGATCAAAGAGGGCATAGTTTTAAGATGAGAAGTAAGAATTCTAGAGAACCTTGGGTTTACATTTTTACCATAGGGAGTGTTGTTGATACCCAGAATCCATTGGCAAAATCAGATACCATAAGACAATGAGACCTAGGAGCAAAATTAAGACAATCAGCCTGTTGTTATGTGAATGAAGTCACTGGAGAAAATTACTGGTAGATACGAAGCCGCGTCTTTATTCGACAAAACAAGGTACAGCAGGCATCATACGGAGTCACTTTCAGTGGAAAAGTCTGCTGGCCCAATGTGGGGCTCAATATTTTATGTGCCAAACAGCAAAGGACAACTCCATATTTACAATGTTTGGACAATGCTTTCTTTGAAACCACATAAAACCTTCACATCTCCTGATTCACATCCACACCACAGACATCCAAATTAATTTTAACCAGGATTCTCAGCTTTAGGAACCCATTGTTCAGAGCTGTACTCCAAATCAAATGCACAATACATTATCAGATGTGGAGACTGGTAGCCAAAGTCAATTGCTAAATGGATATGTCCTAAACCCAAAAATCACTCTAACACTGCACTTCAAATCGATTTCACCATTCCATCATGACTGGTTTATTATCCACTGCCTTCTCCCCATAACATTTGACACCCCGATTAATCAAGTACCTATCAATCTCTGCCTTTAATATACCCAATGACTTGGCCTGCACAGCTGTCTGTTCCAAAAAATTGCACTGATTTCATACCTTCTGGATAAAGATGTTTTTTAGAAACATAGAAACAGAAAATCTACAGCACAATAAAGGCCTTTCAGCCCACAAAGCTGTGCTGAACACATTCTTACCCTAGAACTACCTAGGCTCACCCATAGCCCTCTGTTTTTCTAAGCTCCATGTACCTATCCAGGAGACTCTTAAAAGACCCTATCGTATCCGCCTCCACTACCGCCGCCGGCAGCCCATTCCACACACTCAGAACTCTGTGTAAGATACTTACCCCTGACATCTCCTCTGTTCCTACTTCCAAGCACCTTAAAACTCTTGTGTAAGCCATTTCAGCCCTGGGAAAAAACCTCTGACTATCCACACGATCAATGCCTCTCATTATTTTGTACACCTCTATCAGATCACCTCTCATCCTCCATTGCTGCAAGGAGAAAAGGCCGAATTCACTCAACTTATTCTCATAAGGCATGCTCCCTGATCCAGGCAGCATCCTTGTAAATCTCCTCTGCACCCTTTCTATAGTTTCCACATCCTTCCTGTAGTGAGGTGACCAGAATTGAGCACAGTACTCCAAGTGGGGTCTGACCAGGGTCCTATATAGCTGCAGCATTACCTCTCGGCTCTTAAACTTAATCCCATGGAAAAGATGGTGAGGAAGGCATATGGCATGGTTGTCTCCATAAATTTGGTTTAGATGTTCTGAGTTGGGATGTTACCTTGCAACTTTATAAAACACTACTATAAAGCACTATTTATAAAGCACCTTGGAGAATTGTGTATATTTCTGGTTGCCACACCATAGGAAGAATGTGATTGGGAGTGGACAGAGTGCAGTGGAGATTGATGAAGGCCAATGCACCGTATGCCTTCTTAACCACAAAGTCAACCTGCACAACAGCTTTGAGTGCCCTATGTACTTGGACCCCAAGATCCCTCTGATCTCCACACTACCAAGAGTCTTACCATTAATGCAATATTCTGCCATCATATTTGACCTACCAAAATGAACCACTTCACACTTATCTGGGTTGAACTCCATCTGCCACTTCTCAGCCCAGTTTTGCATCCTATCAATGTCCTGCTGTAACTTCTGACAGCCCTCCACACTATCCACAACACTCCCAACCTTTGTGTCATCAGCAAACTTACTAACCCATACCCCCACTTCCTCATCCAGGTCATTTATAAAAATCACGAAGAGTAGGGATCCCAGAACAGATCCCTGAGGCACACCACTGGTCACCGACCACCATGCAGAATATGACCCATCTACAACCACACTTTGCCTTCTGTGGGCAAGTCAATTCTGGAGCCACAAAGCAATGTCCCCTTGGATCCCATGCCTCCTTACTTTCTCAATGAGCCTTGCATGGGGTACCTTATCAAATGGCTTGCATTTTCTTCATGCAAGTACTACATTCAAGAACCTTAGACAGAAACTAAAATTGGCAAGGCACAGAAATTTGTAAATAGACAAGCTGATTTATAATTGTCACATGTGGTGAGATGCAGTGAAATGCTTTAATTTGCATCCACCCCTGACAGATCACTCCATGCATAAATACATAGAGGAAGTACAAAATTAAAAAAAAATGCAAAGCATGGTGTTACGGTTAGAAAAAGTGCAAAGCATGTTTGACAATATGGATAAATGGGATTGCTATGTGGACAAATAGGTCAGCAAGAGTGAGATGTGAAGAAATTTCTGACTTTATGCCTACAAAATAATTATCTCCAGAAAGAAAATAATAATACAGGTTTTGATATGACCTGCAATGTACTTAAATTTAGATTGAGGGATTTTTTTGGGGGACCGATCATTCAACGTTGCTACAGCATAGGCTGTCTCAAGCTGATGTGACCCATATCAACCTGGATCCAAGCCACTGTCCAGCCTCGTCACACACAGTGCCCACCAACACGCTGTCATCTTTAATGGATAGGGGAGTGAGGAAGGTGAAGCAAAATCTCTGACCCACCCCACCCACCCCCAACTTTTTTCAATCACTTCAGAATATACCTTTAAGAAGTAAAAAAAAGGGACAAAATTCCAAAAGGGGCCTTGTCCTAAGGCTCTGCCCTGAAAAATCCCAATCAGCCTTTAACAACTCACTGCTCTCAAAGGCTTTTGAAGAACTGATTAAAAAGGATAAATTAACTTCAAAATTTTGTGAATTGTAAAATAAAAGCAAATAAGTGTGGTTAAAAACATCATAGAATACTAACAATCAACTAAAGTCACTAAACAGAGTAAAATAGATAAAGCGCCCATTTTCTTCTGCACCATCTCTTCATCAAGTCACTGCAGGCCGGTAAGTTTAATAGCGAGACAGACAATAGAGCAGGATTGGCAGCTGACTCCAAGTTAAATCAGATACGCAAGAAAAGGTTGAACAAACGGAGCTACACATAGCTGAGAGCCAGCACTATTCTACAGGACCATCAACTATTAGTCACCTCAAATCAGCTTACATGGAGCCATCTTACATTCATTTGGGTGTTGTTATTTCTCACTGGTGTGCATTCAGGTGGAAACATACTGCCCTGCAGATAACTCATACACCTTTCAGTGTTAGAGCCTGTTGTTGCGTGAATGAAGACACCAGAGAGGAGTGGACCGCTTTATTTGTTGAATAAAGCGGTCTCCTTATTCAGCAAAATATCACAAATAAGCTGACAGCTTCTGGAGTCCATAAGACTATAAGACATAGAAGCAGAATTAGGCCATTCAGCCTGTCAAGTCTGCTCCATCAATCCATCATAGCTTATCCCAGACCCCATACATCTGCCTTCTTGACATATCCTTTCTGCTCTGACTGATCAGGAAATGATCAACTTCTGCTTTAAATACACACATGGACTTGGTCTCCACCTCAGTCTATGGCAAAGCATTTCACAAGTTCAGTACTCAGTGGCTAAAAAATTCCTCCTTACCTCTGTTCTAAAAGGAGTCCTCTCAATTTTAAGGCTGCGCCCTCTAGTTCTGGATACCCCCAACATAGGAAACATCCTCTCCACGTTCACCCTATCTAGTCCTTTCAACATTTGGGTTTCAATGAGATCGCCCCACATTCTTCTGAATTCCATTGTTTACAGGCCCAAAGCTGCCAAACGCTCCTTATATGTTAATCCCTTCATTCCAGGAATCATCCTTGTGAACCTCCTCTTGACTCTCTCCAATGACAATACATCCTTTCGGATATATAGGGCCCAAAATTGTTGACAATACTGCAAGTGTGGTCTGACTGGTGTCTAATAAAGTCTCAGCATTATCTCCTTGCCTTCATATTCTACTTCCCTTGAAATAAATGCCAACGTTGCATTTGCCTTCTTTACTACAGACTCAACCTGTATATTAACCCTCTGGGAGTCTTGCACAAGGACTTCTAAGTCCCTCTGCACCTTTGGTGTTTCAACCTTCTCCCCATTCAGATAATAATCCACACTATTGTTCCTTTCACCAAAATACATTACCATACATTTCCCAACATTGTATTCCATCTGCCACTTTTTTGCCCATACTTCCAATTTGTCTAAGTCCTGCGGCAATCGCAATACTTCCTCAGCACTACCTACCCCTCCACCTGCAAACTTTGCCACAAAGCCATCAATTCCGTTATCTGAATCATTGAAAAACAATGTGAAAAGCAGCAGTCCCAATACTGACCCCTAAGGAACACCATTAGCCAATCAGAAAAGGTTCCTTTTATTCCCACTCGCTACCTCCTGCCTGTCAGCCATTCTGCTATCCATGCCAGTATCTTTCCTGTAACGCCATAGGATTTTATCTTGTTAAGCATTCTTACGTATGGCAAATTCTCAAACGTCTTCTGAAAATCCAAGTAAATGACGTCACTGCTTCTCCTTTGTCCACCCTGCTTATTACTTCTTTGAAGAATTCTAACAGATTTGTCAGGCGAGATTTCCCTTTACAGAAACCGTGCTGACTTTGACTTATTTAAATTTCACGTCACATGCTGGTGATGATAAACGTGATTCTGATTCTGATTCTGATTCTGAAGTACCTCGAAACCTCATCCTTAATAATAGACTCCAACACTTTCCCAAACACTGAGGTTAGGCTAACTGGCCTATAATTTCCTTTCTTTTGCCTCTTACCTTCTTAAAGAGTTGGAGTGACATTTGCAATCTTCCAGTCCTCTGGGATCATGCCAGAATCAAGTGATTCTTGAAAGATCATGACCAATGCATCCATTATCTCTGCAGCAACCGCTCTCAGGACTCTGGGATGTAGTCCACCTGGTCCAGGTGACTTATCCACCTTAAGACCTTTGCGTGTGCCTAGCACTTTTTCCTTTGTAATAGCAATGGCACTCTCTCCTGCTCCCTGACACTCAGGATATCTGGCACACTGCTAGTGTCTTACACAGTGAATATAGATGCAAAGTACCCATCAAATTCATCTGCCATTTCTTTGTTCTCCATTACTACCTCACCAGCATCATTTTCCAGTGGTCCAATATCAACTCTCACCTCCCTTTTACTCTTTATATAACTGAAAAAAGTCTGGTAACCTGCTTTATACTGTTGGCTAGTCTGCTCTCATATTTCATCTTTTCCCTTCTTATAGCTTTCTTAGTTGCCTTTTGATGGATTTTAAAAGCTTCCCAATCATCCAACTTCCCATTCACTTTTGCTACCTTATATGCCCTTTCCTAGTGTAACAGGGTTTTTTTCTTTTTCTTTGTTACTGTGTATGTAATCAAAATGGCGTCTTTGTTTTGTTACAAGTAGGAATGCTGGCGCCTGTATTAATAGTAGGAATGCAAGGTTCTTTGTTATGATAAGTGCTGGAAGCTTGTTTGGGACTGTAAACTGATTGTTGGCGGGGCTTTTGGGGAGTCGGTGCGATGGAGTGAGAGAGAGAGGACGGGATGCTGGAAGCTGGGCGACAGAACGGACCACCGTGGGGGTCCCCGGCCCAAGGGTTTCGATGAGGAGAGGAGAGGGAGACAGAGGAGTGTGGAGCGTCTGGTCGACCACCGTGGGGGTCCCAGGAGGCGGGTCGAGGAGTTCGGAGGGGATCGAATACCAGAAGACTTCAGTAATTGAGCTCCAACGATTGTGCACGAAGTGGTTTGGACTTTGATAAGTTTGGCGCCTTTTCTTTTTTTTTTCTCTTATTCATATATACTGTATCGTTAGTAATCGCTTAGTTATAGTACTCTTTATAAATTGTACTCATTTAATCGCATAAGGTGTACTGTCTGTTTTTGGGCGAGGCGGGGACATCACACAGCATCCACACCAGCTGATTACCCAGTTTGGCGGGGCCGAAGGCTGCTCCCCCTAGACGAGAACGAGTTTGAGCGATGCCTGAGGTGACCCAGGGGTTACACTTGGCTTTTATGCAGTCCTTAACTTCGCTTGTCAGCCATGGTTCCCTACCCCTGCCATTTGAGAACTTCTTCCTCTGTTGTTCATATCTATCCTACGCCTTGTGAACTATTCCCAGAAACTTCAGCCATTGCTGTTCTGCCATCATCCCTGCCAGTATCCTCCTCCAATCCACCTGGGCAAGGTTCTTTCTCATGCCTCTGTAATTCCTTTTATTCCATTGTGACACTGAATCACGTGCGTTATGCTTCTCCCTCTCAAATTGCAGTATTGGAGCAAGTGACGAGAGAGAGAGAGAGAGAGAGAGAGAGAGAGAGAGAGAGAGAGAGAGAGAGAGAGAGAGAGAGAGAGAGAGAGAGAGAGAGAGACCCCTTTCGGAGCAAGGGCTGCTTGACCCAGCATTACACAACATTTTATATGCTAAATATCAAAGGAAATTCAGGGCCATTAAAACAAGTTCATGTTTACAATGTTTCTTTGAATGATATATGTATCATTTTCAACAGCCTGAGTCTTCCCAGCAATACACCCAAAATAAGTGTTAATTACTGTCGTATATATGCAATGGGAAGTTGATTGAATTCGTGCATACGTAGACAATCAGTTAGGCTACATCTACACTAGACCAGATAATTTTGAAAACACAGGTTTCGCGTAAAAATGATAAGCATCCACACTATGCATTTTTGAAAATATCTCTACCCACAATGAAACAGAGATTTTGGCAAATCTCCTCCTACTGCGCATGCAACATGTTTGGTGTCGAATCTTGCCGTAAAAGTGCACATTTGTGCAGTTACAGACTAGAAAAACTTAAAACAATGGACAGCTGTTGGCTCTCGCGTAGGAGAACTTAAAACTAAAAAAACACAAATACTGGAGCGTACGGAGGCAACCGACAGGGAGTTCACGGACAGATTGACCCAGCAGATGACGGACATTGAAAAATTGACTAACTCTGTTGCATTGATAAAGCACCTTGTTAAATGTATAAAACATGTCTGCATCAGTGTTATCTTGTATTTCCATACAATGTTACATTAGGCTGTTACACATCTATTGTCAGAGAAGTACTTGATTAAATAGGTAGACCACCTTCATACGAGCAAGGACAGAAAACAGGGCAAAGTGAGGGCAGAGTTCTTATTTATTCAGTAAGTTATGGGTCTAAGTGTTTGGTGAGTACATTTCTAACTCTTCTGGCTTCAGTCTCATTGCTGTCTGTTCTGAAATTGTTAGGATGCATTCAAGAAAACAATGAAATAGCACGCTGCCGTCTGACAGCATTTTCAGAAGTCTCCAGTTACCCCGTCCACAGTGATCTGCCCGAGCAGCGTTTTCAAAAATAACCCACCCTGGAAAGCGTTTCTGAAAAGCTCCATTGTCAGGGGAGGAAAACGCCGTTTTAGTGTGGACGGAGAGTAAAAGCGAAGAGAAAAAGCTTCGGTTACGGATTTATCCGGAGTAGTGTGGATGTAACCTTAGGTGCCTGGTTCCTGGTCTCTCTGGTCTACATTCTACTGTCCTGAGTTGCATTTTAGATTTAATCTTCAGTGCATATTTGGATCTGAAGTTAGTGGCTGAAGTCAGTTTAGTTAATTGCTATATGTGCTAACCCCAAAACTTGCTACAATTCTGTGTATTCCAGGAATGCACTGGGAGGAAGAATAGCCTGTGTTTGCCCATCATGGACATGATACATAATGCTTTCGTTTTAAAGAAAACGGCCAGGATGTACAGAAATCCACAGCTGGTTTTGAGCATGGGGGTCAATGGAGGAAACGTAACTAAAATGTTACATCAAAAGGCCTTCCAGCCCAACAAGTCAATGCCAATGGTTTTGCAACTTAGGAGCTTCTTCCCACCTTGCCTCAGTCTGTTCAACACATTTTTCCTTTCCTCTCTGTCTTACGTTTGCATCCATATTCCACTTTAAGCCACCATGCTGATCATCTTAACTAACCCTTGTGGCACTGTGTTCCACCATCCTCTACATGAGGAAAAAAGCTTAATGGTCCCAGGATCCTTAAATTCAATGGCAGTGAATTCTTCTGCCAGTCATCTCATCATCAGGCTAGTAATCCTGTTTCTTTGTGTGGAACAGCACATTAATTACAAACCTAATCTGAACAAAGGTCTCTAAAAAGGTCAGATTATTATATTCAATGATGCAGCACAGCAGGACCTAAAGCAGGTAGATGCAAACACACAAATGCCAGTTTGCCATCAGTATCATCTTTTGATTCATGCAAATAAGCTATTCAGATGAAATTCTCCTCAGATGGAAGACATTCGATCTGAAATATTAAAGTGCTAATCTTTTCACAATGCTGCCAAAATGTTTGTAGTTTTTCCTGATTTTATTGCAGATTTCCCTCATGTGCCATTTTTCGATTTTCAGTTGGGTGATTAGTAGGAAAGGTGGAAGGGCTGCTCCTATGGTTATCCTGGTTCCTGCTGATCTCCTATCATGACCCAAAGTGTTGACAGACTCTTTAGACAGACAACTAACCAGCAGCTTTTTCCTTTTTACACCCTCCATTTATTTAGTCAAACTAATTTAGTGTCATTGATTGACTCCCTTCAATGTAGTTCCTAACCATCATTCTTAATGCAATACTCTTCAGTGCTAGCCAATAGCTGAAGCAGCTGATCTACATACCAGTACTCTGTGCAGAGTGTCCATTATAGATTTAGTCAGTCTAAATCATTGGTGCCTATAGGATTTAACTAAATAGGAAAAGACAAAGGAAGGAAAGCAGCTGATCAATCAGCAGTCTAAAGAGGCAGATGTACTCACCAGTCAAATGCACAAAGAGATTGCCCAGAATAACCTGACATTACAGTAATCATTTAGACCAGTTGATCAAATCAATCATATTGTGTTGCTCTGTGGTTACTAATGTACATTTTCTTTGTTAAGTAGAGACATTGCCTCAAGTTCCCTGAGCTAACATATTGTCTTTTCTATTTCCTTCTTTTTTGTGTTTGAGAATTCCTTCTTACTCTGAAAGGTTGATGACATCTGCTTTTGTACAGACTCAATATATACAAAGTTTGTAGATATAGGTTAGAAGGAAGGATTTTGAAGAACTAACTTAAACCCTAACAGTACAAACTTCGGGCAGGAACCCACACAAAATGCTGGTGGAATGCATTTCCAGCATCTGCAGATTTCCTTGTGTTGGCCAGGAACCATTGGCTCATTATTAGCAACAAATTTACATTGTTCATAGACTTTAAAAATCTGTTCTAATTCAGAATCAGAACCTGGTTTGTTATCTCTGGCATGTGTCGTGAAACTTGTCAACAGCAGTTAATTGCAATACATGATAATATAGAAAGAAAATAAATAAATAAGTACATCAATTGCAGTATATATATATTAAATAGATTAAAAATAGTACAAAAACAGAAGTAATATATATTTTTTAAAAAGTAAGATAGTGTTCATGGATTCAATTTCCATTTAGGAATGGCATGGAATTACCTCAAGTATCAATATTGCTGCAGTTTTATTAAATATTGGCTAATCTTCTGGCATGTGTTATTTTGGCAATAGTATAAAATAAATACTGTTTTGTCGCTGTTATCCATATTCCTGAATTCAAGCAGCCAGTTAAACTAATATCATCTGTTTTAAAAAAAATTGTCCAAATTTAAAATTACCCCTGGGAAATTAGGGAGGATGATCGGTCTCTCAACTTGTGTGCTGCTGTTACTTGCTTTGATTTTTCTGCTTCTGACTCTCCAGATTTGATTCTTTGCTGCACTTTGCCATTAACATTTCTTTACTTTTCTCTTTGTCTTCTCTTCCTCTATGTCCAGTTTCATCTTCCTTATTTTCTCTTCAGTCAAGTATAATGAGATGTAGATTCTATTTATGAAAAAGCTTTCAAATTGCTTTTGTCCAAAGATAGTTCATCAGCATGGAAAATGAGAAACATAGATAATGATAAAGATTATTAATAACTAATTCCTCCCCATATTTTGTACTTGTTTGACTCCTTCTCAGAAATTAATCTGAGCAAAAAGATTTTAACAATTAAACAGGAAGACAATGGAAACAGAAGATCAACAATAAACAGAGTTTATTCTAATGTTTCTGTATAAGTAACAAGAATCAAGTTACTTTTCTTAATTGAAATTACATATATCATAAAAGAAGTGGTAATTCAAAGTAATAAGATTAAATAAAGATCCTTATTTTACATTATTTCTGTTGCCATCAAACTGTGAGAGGGAAGAACGGAATGAAATCAGCACTAGTAGGGAAATGGTGTTAAGGAAATTGATAGGAATTAAGGCTAATAAATCCCAAGTGCCTGATGGTGTACATCCTAAAGTACTTAAGAAAGGAGCTGTAGAAATAGTGGATCATTAGTAGTAATTTTCCAGCATTCTTTAAACTCCGGGTCAGTTCCTATGGTTTGGAGTGTAGCCAATATAAGCCCACTCTTTTAAAAAATCTTTAATAATAAAATTCAATACCGGAGCTTTTGGAAAACTGTGACGGGATCAGACAAAGTCAGCATTAACCTACAAAAGGGAAATCATGTGTGAGAAATTTTTTTGAGGATGCATTAAGACAAGAGAATGGGGGAAAGGCAGTAAATGTGGTGTCTTTTGGAAGGTTTTCAACAAGGTATTGGGAATGAGATGAAGGGTAGGAGCTGTGGGGGACCTGATTGGTGGAGGCTAAGAACCAAGGTAGAGAGGGCTGTGAACAACATGGAGAGTGGGGAGGAATCATCCGGGACAATGTCAGAGGGATTTGATGCAAGATTAGAGGTGGTCAGTCACGAGCTCAGAGCTTCAGCAGTGAAACAGCTATAGGGTGCCGACTAAGAATGGAGATATGGTAGTGAAATCAAGGTAAGTTTAGGAATTAGATCAGAGTGTCAGGTGTGGGGGGTCTATGAGTGAGATCGCTGGGTTGAGAGTGAGATCAGCATGCGTCATGAGTCAGTTTGGAACGTTGGGACTGACATTGGGATGGGTTCACTCATCAGATCAGAAGGTTGGGAGTGAGATTAGGGAATTGGCAGTGATTGCCTCCTGGACTGGCTTTACTTGCCTTGGTGGCTCATGGCTGCGGAATCTCTTTGTGAACTCTATGGTTGGACGTTTAATATTTTGTGTATTATTTGTTTGCTTTTTGCTGTTCGCATGATTTGTTGTTTTTCTTTCACACATCTGATGGTCTTCTTGTCTGGGGGCTTTCTTTCAATGGATTCTATGGTGTTTCTTTGTTTTGTGCAACAACACAGATCTCAAGGTTGTACACTGCGCGCATACTATGTTAATATATGTACTTCGAACTTTGAACTTTGAAATCAGAATAGAGTCAAGAGTGGCGAGGTTAGGGGTAAGATCAAGGAGGTTTTGGAGTTATTAGAAGTGACGCTGGAGGTTTGGAAGTGAGATTGGGGTATGAGCTGCAAGTGTAATTTTGGAGGATTTGGACTGAGATCAGAGGGTTGCCAGCGATGAGAGTACAGCTGGGCATGAGATTACAGGACATTGACAGTAGGGAGGAGTGCTGTAAATGAGGTCAAGGTCAAGGTACAATAAAAAGTCAAATTAGGGGATTAGAAGTGTGAGATCAGATTGGAGATCAGGAAAGGGCAAAGAGTTGGGAATGATATTAAAGGAGTTTGCAAATGAGATCTAAAGGCGAGCAGTGAAATTATGTGGGATCAGGAGTGAAATCTAAGGATCGGAAATTAGATCAGGTGGTCAGAAGTGAGATTAGAGGGTTAGGAGTAATTTCAATGCTAATGGTGAGATGTTGTAGGGAACTGGGGCAACAAACAAAAGGGATGCAGACACTTCTCGGAGAGGGATCCTAATCCAATATAGCACCACAAATACCTGTTTGCACTGGGAGAGCCCAATAACAGTTTTAATCAGGACAGTTTCATCTGATTCCGTACCCACTCTACAACTTGTGCTCCAAAAGGGGAGACAAAAGAAAAAGATCTCATCAAGGTGACGGCTGGTGGGATGATGAGTGAGAAAAAAATTGCTTTGGACACATAAAGATGAATCACTTCAGACAATGTTCAGTCAAAGCTCTGCAGTAACTCTAAATGATCACATCTTGACGTCTAAATGACGGGTTGCACCTTAATAGGCGGGGGACCAGCATTCTGGCAGACAGGTTTGCCACTGCAACATGGATGTGTTTAAACTAAGTAGTGGGGGAGGGGGGGGAGGGGATGAACTGGAAATATAAGGATGGAGTTAAAGGGAAAGTGAAAATAAGAAAAGTTAAAAAGGACAAAAGAATCAATGGAGTAGAAAGCTCAAGAAGAGATCATACTGTATGGCCAAGTTAAATAGGAATTGATATGAAAGGAGAGGGGAGTAACAAATTAGAAGTATTATATATGAATGCACAAAGTATAAGGAATAAAGTAGATGAGCTTGAGGATCAGTTGGAAATTGGCAAGTACGATGTTGTGGGAATAACTGAGACATGGCTTCAAGCGGACAGGGCCTGGGAAATGAATATTCAAGGATATACACCTTCTCGAAAGGACAGACTGACTGGCAGAGGGGGTGGGGTGGCTCTGTTGGTGATGAATGATATTCAGTCCCTTGCGAGGGGGGACATAGAATCAGGGGATGTAGAGTCAGTATGGATAGAACTGAGAAATTCTAAGGGTAGAAAGACCCTAATGGGAGTTATCTACAGGCTCCCAAACAGCAGTCTCGATGTAGGGTGTAAGTTGAATGAAGAGTTAAAATTGGCATGTCGCAAAGGTAATGATACAGTTGTCATGAGGGATTTCAACATGCAGGTAGACTGGGAGAATCAGAATGGTACTGGACCCCAAGAAAGGGAGTTTGTGGAGTGCCTCCGAGATGGATTTTTAGAACAGCTTGTACTGGAGCCTACCAGGGAGAAGGCAATTCTAGATTTAGTGTTGTGCAATGAACTGGATTTGATCAGGGACCTCAAGGTAAAGGAACCATTAGGAGGTAGTGACCATAATATGATATGTTTTAACCTACAATTTGAGAAGGAGAAGGGAAAATCGGATGTATCAGTATTACAGTTGAACAAAGGGAACTATGGAGCTATGAGGGAGGAGCTGGCCAAAGTTCAATGGAACAATACCCTAGCAGGGAAGACAGTGGAACAACAATGGCAGGTATTTCTGGGAATAATGCAGAAGGTGCAGGATCGGTTCATTCCAAAGAGGAAGAAAGATCCTAAGGGGAGTAAGGGGCGGCCGTGGCTGACGAGGGAAGTAAAGGGCAGTATAAAAATAAAAGAGAAGAAGTATAACATAGCAAAGATGAGCGGGAAACCGGAGGACTGGGAAGCTTTTAAAGAGCAACAGAAGATAACAAAAAAGGCAATACGCCAAGAAAAAATTAGGTACAAATGTAAACTAGCCAAGAATATAAAGGAGGATAGTGAAAGCTTCTTTAGGTATGTGAATAGCAAAAAAAAGTTAAGACCAAAATTGGGCCATTGAAGACAGAAACGGGTGAATTTATTATGGGGAACAAGGAAATGGCAGATGAGTTGAGCAGGTACTTTGGATCTGTCTTCACTAGGGAAGACACAAACAATCTCCCAGATGTAATAGTGGCCAAAGGAACTAGGGTAAAGGATGAACTGAAGGAAATTTATATTAGGCAAGAAACGGTGTTGGATAGACTGTTGAGTCTGAAGGCTGATAAGTCCCCGGGACCTGATGGTCTGCATCCCAGGGTACTTAAAGAGGTAGCTCTAGAAATCATGGACGCATTGGTAATCATTTTCCAATGTTCTATAGATTCAGGAACAGTTCCTGCTGATTGGAGGGTGGCTAATGTTGTCCCACTTTTCAAGAAAGGAGGAAGAGAGAAAACAGGGCATTATAGACCGGTTAGCCTAACGTCAGTGGTGGGAAAGATGCTGGAGTCAATTATAAAAGAGGAAATTACGACACATTTGTAGAAGGATCAGTCCGAGTCAGCATGGATTTATGAAGGGAAAATCATGCTTGACTAATCTTCTGGAGTTTTTTGAGTATGTAACTATGAAAATGGACAAGGGAGAGCCAGTGGATGTAGTGTATCTGGACTTCCAGAAAGCTTTTGATAAAGTCCCACATAGGAGATTAGTGGGCAAAATTAGGGCACATGGTATTGGGGGCAGAGTACTGACATGGATTGAAAATTGGCTGGCTGACAGGAAACAAAGAGTTGTGATTAACGGGTCCTTTTCAGAATGGCAGGCTGTAACCAGTGGGGTACCGCAAGGTTCGGTGCTGGGACCGCAGCTGTTTACAATATACATTAATGATTTAGGTGAAGGGATTAAAAGTAACATTAGCAAATTTGCCGATGACACAAAGCTGGGTGGCAGTGTGAAATGTCAGGAGGATGTTATGAGAATGCAGGGTGACTTGGACAGGTTGGGTGAGTGGGCAAATGTATGGCAGATGCAGTTTAATGTGGATAAATGTGAGGTTATCCACTTTGGTGGCAAGAACAGGAAGGCAGATTACTATCTAAATGGAGTCAAGTTAGGAAAAGGGGAAGTACAACAAGATCTAGGTGTTCTTGTACAACAGTCAATGAAAGCAAGCATGCAGGTACAGCAGGCAGTGAAGAAAGCTAATGGCATGCTGGCCTTTATAACAAGAGTAATTGAGTATAGGAGTAAAGAGGTCCTTCTGCAGCTGTACAGGGCCCTGGAGACCCCACCTGGAGCATTGTGTGCAGTTTTGGTCTCCAAATTTGAGGAAGGACATTCTTGCTATTGAGGGAGTGCAGCGTAGGTTCACAAGGTTAATTCCCGGAATGGCAGGATTGTCATATGTTGAAAGATTGGAGCGACTGGGCTTGTATACACTGGAATTTAGAAGGATGAGAGGGGATCTGATTGAAACATATAAGATTATTAAGGGATTGGACACACTGGAGGCAGGAAGCATGTTCCCGCTGATGGGTGAGTCCAGAACTAGAGGCAACAGTTTAAGAATAAGGAGTAGGCCATTTAGAACAGAGATGCAGAAAAACTTTTTCACCCAGAGAGTGGTGGATATGTGGAATGCTCTGCCCCAGAAGGCAGTGGAGGCCAAGTCTCTGGATGCATTCAAGAGAGAGTTAGATAGAGCTCTTATAGATAGCGGGGTCAAGGGATATGGGGAGAGGGCAGGAACGGGGTACTGATTGTGTATGATCGGCCATGATCACAGTGAATGGCGGTGCTGGCTAGAAGGGCCGAATGGCCTATTCCAGCACCTACTGTCTATTGTCTTTTGTCTATTATCTAGGCAGTTACCATATTTTTGCCCTGAGCATCACCAATCCCATTTTACTGAATCAGTGCCAGACAATTTACTTTCTAGTTAGGAGAGTGTGCGTCATTGTTCACTCTGCATTGGAATGTTCTACTGTAATTTTGTTTTCCTGCTCTTTCCATCTTTAAAGCTACTCCTTTATCTAATGACCTTCCAAAATTTAAGATAAAAGGAGGAAAATTCTAGGGGGTCTGTAAAGGGCAAAAGAAAACAGGAATGTGTTTTTACAAAGGAAATGAGAGTAAAGGCTCCCCAGCTCAGTTTTGCAGTGTGTGGGATCCCAATGCTGCTGGTGCAGGAAGCAATGGTCTTGGCACATCGATGTGCCAGAAATTAAATTTAAACATCAGGTTCAATTGCAGTGAAGGCACACAGCATCAGCACTTATAGTTTCAAAAGCTTTCCAAAAGTGTACATCCCTTTTGAATTAATGACACATCAATTTTTAATTATGAGAATGAGGCAGAAGCTGAAGGACAAAGCTGATAACCTGAATTTTGTGCACTTCATGACCTCATAAAATAAATCAACTTTTTTGTTACCGATTTATTTTTTGTCCTTTGTAGCCCAGGGTAACTGTCCAATTTTGAACAATTTTGTCCCATAGGTTGTTAAGGCCTTTTAAAATGTTAAACACTGTGATTCTCTAATTATCTAATCAGAGTCAAAATCAGAATCAGATTTATTATCAGTGACATTTGTTGTCAAATTTTTTGCTTTGTGGCAACAGTACAGTACAAGGCATAAAAATTACCAGGTATGTACAATAAAAATATACTATATAAAAATAAACAAATAATGCAAAAAGAGGGAAAAATAGAGAGGTAGGGTTCATGGATGGTTCAAAAATGAGAGGTTAGAGGAGAAGAAGCTGTTCCTCAACACTGAGTTTGCATATTCAGGATGTCGTACCACCTCCCCAATGATAGTAATAAGGCGAGGGCATGCCCTGGATGCTGAGGATCCTTTATGATGGATGCTGCCTTCTTGAAAGTGTCCTCAATACTGGGTAGGCTAAACAAGATAGTTCTTCAGAGATGTTGACACCCAGGAATTTGAAACCGCTCACCCTTTTTACTACAGATGCGTCGATAAGGACAGGTGTGCGTTCTCGCGACTTCCCCTTTTTGAAGTCCACAGTTAATTCCTTGATCTTACTGACTTTGAGTGCAAGCATGTTGCTGCGACACTGCTTGACCAGCCAATTTAACTCACTCCTGTATGCCAGAAAGGATGTGTTGTCATTGGAGAGAATCCAGAGGAGGTTCACGAGGATGATTCCAGGAATGAAGGGGTTAACATAGGAGGAGTGTTTGGCAGCTTTGGGCCTGTACTCACTGGAATTTAGAAAACTATGGGGAGGGGGATCTCATTGAAACCTAACAAATGTTGAAAGGACTAGACAGAGTGGATGTGGAGAGGATGTTTCCTATGGTGGGTGTGTACAGAACTAGAGACCACAGCCGTATATTTGAGGGGTGACCCTTTAGAACAGAGGTAAGGAGGATATTTTTTAGCCAGACGTCAGAGAAAAGCAAATCTGTGGAATGCACTGCCACATACAGCTGTGGAGGCGAAGACCATGGGTATATTTAAAGTGGAAATTGATAGATTCCTGATTGGTCAGGGCATCAAAGGTTATGGTGAGAAGGCACATGTATGGGGTTGAGTCGGATCCAGGATCAGCCATGATGGAATGGTAAAGCAGACTCAATGGGCTGAATGGCCTCATTCTGGTCCTATGCCTTATGGCCTTATGACTCCTTGTCACCATCTGATATTCAGCCAAAGGCAGCTCTGTCATCGATGAGTTTATAGATACCATTTGAAAGGTGGCTAGCCACGCAGGCATGAATATAGAGAGAGTAGAGGAATGGGCTAAGCGTGTACCCTTGAGGTGTGTCCGTGTTGCTTGTCAGTAAGGAGGAGATATTTTTATCAACATGAACTGACTGTGGTCTCCCAACAAGGAAGTCAAGGATCCAGTTGCAGAGGGAGATACAGAGGCCCAGCTTTTGAAGTTTGTTCATCAGTACTGAGGGTATGATGGTGTTGAACGCTGAGCTGTAATCAATAAACAACAGCCTGGCATAGGTAATGCTGTTGTCCTAGTAGTCCAGGGCTGAGTGGAGAGCCAGTGAGATTGTATCCACTGCAGACCTGTTGTGGCAGTAAGCAAATTACAGTGGCTCCAGGTTCTTGCTCATGCAGGAGTTAATTCTAGCCATGACCAACCTCTCAAAACATATCATCACAGTAGATGTGAGGGCTACTGGGTGATGGTCATTAAGGCAGCTCACCCTGCTCTTCTTGGACACCAGTATGATTGATACGCTCTTGAAGCAGGTAGGAACCTCCAACTGCAGCAGCGAGAGATTGAAGATTTCCTCCAGCCAGTTGATTGGTACATGTTTTCAGTGCCCTGCCAAGTACACATTCATGGCCTGACACCTTGCCTGCAAAAAAAAGGTGTTCAGCTCATCAAAAATCAACAGAAGCCTCCACTTTAGTTACCCTTTTCTTGCACACTCTTGGAATAATCTGCACGTCCCTACATCAAAGGGTAAAGCACTCCATTAAACCATCCAGTATGAAGCATATTACCATTTGAGTTTAAATTCGTGAAGTACCTCTATAAGGCTTCAACAACTCTTGTGCATGGGAATTATTGAAAGGCATTGTTCACTTTTAAAAACTTGCACATTCACTTATTCCAGCAAGACTTATGATATTAAATTACTGAGATGAGAGGTTTTACTGTGATCTGTCACTGGATTTGACCTTGAGTTGCAAGCCACTGTGTACAAAGCTGAATGAAATCCAAAACAGCAAACGTTATCAATACGAGTGCAGTAATACACTTCCACCCTCCGTGTTATCAGCATGCTTACAATGCAACCACTTCCTGCAACTGCAACACATCAGCCCTAATCATTCCTTAGATATTATTTATAATCATCAACAAACATTATTGTTCACAATGTGGCTTACATTCGAAATATATGATGTAATTTTGTTTAAGTTTTTGAAACTTTTCAGCGTCTTGGACATTGTTGCTTATAATTGAAACTATTCAATGGAATCTTATTCAACATTATAATAACTTTATCTGCCAATCGGTGTTTTCATCATTAAAGTTCACAAGTTGAAAGCATTCTGTATAGATCTTTGGGTTGATAATTGGTAGTGAATAGCAAAAACATGGACATTTGTTGCAAAAGAGTTTATTTGACTAACAATAGCACCCTGTACCACACCCTGCTTTGGAACATAAAACAGCAATTGGATATGGCTTGTGATCCAAACTGGAGCTCATGACAAAAGATTGATTCACTTTTTTAAAGGTAGTTGAAGGACCAGGGATTACTCAGCGGATTAGCTAATCTGTCAGTCAGTTACAAATACATGCTGTTTCGATTTCCAAAAAAATTGGAAGTTTAAAACAGAATCATGATGGTTGTTTCTTTGCTGGCAAAGATCAGGAGAGAAAACTCCAACTCTGCAGGACTTTTCTCCCCTCTATGCTTAGCCCTAGGTTTATAGTTTATAAATAGTTTATAGGAAAATAAAAGAGAACTGTAAATTTTGGAAATCTGAAAAAAGACTCAGCAGTTCAGACAGCATCTGGAAAGAGGCGAAGTTAATACTTCAGTTCCAAGGGGTTGACTCTGTTTCCTCCAGCTATTCTTATTACTGTTGCATTACAACATTCTAAGAATAACTCTGAAACATTTTACCACATCCCTATGTGGAATACTGGGGCAAATCTAGTTTCAGTGTTTAATCAAAAGTAATTTGCCTCAAGATGGGCTTTTGGAGAAAGTTCACTATGATATTCTCATGTTAAATGCTGAAAATTTTGGTTAAACAATGTGAATCTGCCACATTTATAAAGGTCAAACTATTTTTTTAGGGCCTAGATTGGGTTTTCCAATGGAATCCAATTGTGGAAAGCTGGAAAATGATACAGAACACAAACCCTTCAACATTTCCAGTTCCCAATTGCATTTAATTAATGTCTGAAAGTGGGGTGATTAGCTTAGTAAAACTTCAATAATCTGCTCTCTGGCTCATCAGAAATCCCAATGGATCAGTATCTAACTCACCAGGTGGTGTCTGCTGATCTCTGTTTAAACTGACGAAGATACCATTTCCCAGTTCCCTTTAAACATAATTGATTCACTGTGTAATACTGTGAAACATTTTCAAAAAATAGTGCGCTATAAGTGTGTTTGTGTATTATTAGGAATGACATAAAATAGCCTGGAAAATCTATACCATTTTCTACCTGATTTGTTCTAGGTTTCTCAAGGGTCTTCTCAATCTGCCTCTGTACCACTGTCAGAGATAATGGAATTTCCTACTGTTTTTCATGGAGAATCAGAATCAGGTTTATTATCACCGGCATGTGATGTGAAATTTGTTAACTTAGCAGCAGCAGTTCAATGTAATACATTATCTAGCAAAGAAAAAAGATAATAATAAGTAAAATAAAACATAATTATAATAAATTAACAAGTAAACCAATTATGTATATTGAATAGGTTTTTAAAAAAATGTACAACAACAGAAAAAAAAAGTGAGGTTGTGTCCAAAGATTCAATGTCCATTTAGGTATCGGATGGCAGAGAGGAAGAAGCTGTTTCTGAATTGCTGAGTGTGTGTCTTCAGGCTTCTGTACCTCCTACCTGATGGTAACAGTGAGAAAAGGGCATGCCTTGGGTGCTGGAGGTCCTTAACATTGGATGCTGACTTTCTGAGACACCACTCTCTGAAGATGTCTTGGTACTTTATAGGTTAGTACCCAAGATGGAGCTGACTAGATCTACAACCCTCTGCAGCTTCTTTTGGTCCTGTGCAGTAGCCCCTCCATACCAGACAGTGATGCAGCCTGTCAGAATGCTCTCCACGGTACAACTGTAGAAGTTTTTGAGTGTATTTGTTGACATGCCAAATCTCTTCAAACTCCTAATAAAGTATAGCCACTGTCTTGCCTTCTTTATAACTACATCAATATGTTGGGACCAGGTTGGATACTCAGGAACTTGAAGCTGCTCACTCTCTCCACTCCTGATCCCTCTATGAGGATTTCTATGTGTTCCTTCGTCTTTCCCTTCCTGAAGTCCACAATCAGCTCTTACATCTTACTGATGTAGCTGCAATACCACTCCACTAGTTGGCATATCTCACCTCTGTACGTTCTCTCGTCACCACCTGAGATTCTACCAACAATGGTTGTATCATCAGCAAATTGACAGACGATTTATAGATTTATAGAATTTCAATTGAAAGTTAAAAAGACCATTGAAAGGCCAAGGGAACAATTCTAAGCATGTGCTACACCTACCAGGAGCCTGAACTCATTGGCCTGTCTTTGACTCCAATGAATTTGTGAAGTGCAGTTTCTGCAGAGATTTATTATCAAACAATAAAGCTCTTCTAGGCATCTGAAATCTAAAAGATTTGGTTTTAAATGTGATTGTTAATTCTATTCATCAATGAGTCAGGCATATTCACTTGAAATGAGGTTTGGAGGGACAGCGTCGGTGCGGGCAGCGGAGCGGGAGTAAGGAGTGCTTGTGATCGACAGACGACTGGAGATCGGAGGATCAGCCGTTGTAGGTAGGCCGAGACCCTCGGACCTACCTGGAGAATACCTGAGGAGGAAGGTAAAGCTGCGCAAGCGCAGGTGACATCAGCGGTGAGCGCGGGCTTTAAAAAGCGACCCACTTTCAGGAGCGGGCAGCGGAGTGCGCAGGAGCAGAGTGCTGAGCTTTGTCTCAGCGGGCTTCGGTGCAAGAGGACTTCGGCAAGAAGCCTGTTTTTCATTTATTCTGACTAATCTGGGATCAGGTAATGGGGGAGACAGTTAGAGCAGTGGTGTGCTCCGTATGCAGTATGTGGGAGGTCAGGGTCAACACAGTTGTCCCTGATGACCACACCTGCAATAGGTGCATCCAGCTGCAGCTCCTATCAGACCGAGTTAGGGAATTGGAGCAGAAGCTGGATGAACTACGGATCATTCGGGAGGCAGAGGCAGAGATAGATAAAAGTTATCGGGAGGCAGTCACACCGAAAAGACAGGAGGTAGGCAAATGGGTAACTGTCAAGAGAGGCAGGGGGAGCAGACAGAGAGAGAAGAGCACCCCTGTGGCCATTCCCATCAAAAATAAGTATACCGTTTTGGATACTGTTAGTGGGGATGACCTACCAGGAACAAGCTGCAGTGGTCCTGTCTCTGGCACTGATGTTGGACCCTTGACTAGGAAGGGGAGGAGGGAAGAGAAGAGAGCGGTACTGATAGGGGATTCTATAGTCAGGGGGGCGGATAGGAGATTTTGTGGGGAAGATGGGGATTCTCGGATGGTATGTTGCTTCCCTGGTGCCGGGGTCCGAGACATCTCAGATCGGGTGCAGGTTATTCTCGAGAGGGAGGGCAAGAATCCAGATGTTGTGGTCCATGTAGGGACCAATGACATGGGTAGGATGATTGAGGGGGTCCTGCGTAGGGAGTTCAGGGAGTTGGGTGCGAAGCTGAAGAGCAGGACCTCCAGGGTAACAATCTCAGGATTGCGACCTGTGCCACGTGCGAGTGAGGCAAGGAACAGAAGGATTATAAAGATTAATACGTGGCTGAGAGGATGGTGCAGGAGGGAGGGCTTCAGGTTTGTAGATAATTGGGCTTTGTTCCAGGGAAGGTGGGATCTGTTCCAAAGGGACGGTTTACACCTGAACTGGAGCGGTACTAACATTCTTGCAGGGAAGTTTGCTAGTGCTTCTTGGGGGGGTTTAAACTAAATTTGCAGGGGGCGGGGATCCAGAATGTGAGAGAGGATAGCGAGAGGAAGAATAAAGGACAGGTGGGGGCTACACAGTTCCGGAATATTAAGTGTGTAGTAGAGGAAGGTGGGGTGGAACAAGTGATAAGGAGGACTCATGTACAGAGGGATGGTCTGACAGAACATGGAGTTAAATGTGTTGAAAGAATAAGTAAATTTAGGAAGGACAACAAAATTCTAGGGGCGTATAGCCCGATGGGAGTTCGGGGAGCTGGGTTAAGCACAATAGGCAGCGATTCAAACAGAGAGAGGAGAAATGGGTTAAAAATTCTATATCTGAATGCACGAAGTGTCAGAAATAAGGCGGATGAGCTTGAAGCCCAGGTGCGAATGGGTAACTATGATGTTGTTGGGATAACGGAGACGTGGCTGCAGGGAGATCAGACCTGGGAAATGAATATACATGGGTATACGTGCTATCGTAGGGACAGAAATGTGGGCAGAGGGGGTGGGGTGGCCCTGTTGGTGAGGAATGAGATTCAGTCCTTTGCAAGGGGAGACATAGGGTCAGGAGAAGTAGAGTCTGTGTGGATAGAACTGAGGAACAGTAAGGGCAAAAGGACCCAAATGGGTGTTGTCTACAGGCCACCAAACAGTAGCATGGATATTGGGTGCAAGTTGAATAGGGAGTTAACATTGGCATGTGGCAAAGGTAATGTCACAGTAGTTATGGGGGATTTCAACATGCAGGTGAACTGGGAGAATCAGGTTGGTGCTGGACCACAGGATAGGGAGTTTGTGGAGTGCCTACGGGATGCATTCTTGGAACAGCTTGTACGAGAGCCGACCAGGGACAAGACTATTCTGGATTTAGTGTTATGTAATGAACAGGATTTGATAAGTGATCTCGCAGTAAAGGAGCCATTAGGAGGTAAAGATCACAATATGATAAGCTTTTATCTGCAATTTGAGAAGGATAAGGGCAGATCGGAAGTGTCAGTGTTGCAGATGAACAGGGGAAACTATGGAGCCATGAGGGAGGAGCTGGCCAAAGTTGACTGGAAGGATAGCCTAGCAGAAAAGACAGTGGAACAGCAATGGCAGGTATTCTTGGGAATAATGCACAAGGTGCAAAATCAGTTCATCCCCCAGAGAAGGAAGGATTCAAAGGGGGGAAAGGGGCCACAGTGGTTGACAAAGGAAGTCAGAGATTGCATAGCATTAAAAAAAAGGAAATATGACTGAGCTAAAGTGAGTGGGAGGACAGATGATTGGGAAGTTTTTAAGGAACAACAGAACTTAACTAAAAAGACAATACGGGGAGAAAAAATGAGGTACGAACGCAAGCTAGCCAGGAATATAAAGGAAGATAGCAAAAGCTTTTTTAGGTATGTGAAGAGAAAGAAGATAGTTAAGAACAATGTTGGGCCCTTGAAGAATGAATTGGGTGAAATTGTTATGGGAAACAGAGAAATGGCAGAAGAATTTAATGAGTACTTTAGATCTGTTTTTACTAAGGAAGACACAAGCAATCTCCCAGATGTATGGATGGGCCAAGGACATAGGGTAACAGAGGAAATGAAACAGATTGACATTCGGAAGGAAACGGTGATGAGAAGACTGATGGGACTGAAGGCTGACAAATCCCCAGGTCCAGGTGTTCTGCACCCTAGGGTACTAAAGGAGGTGGCCCTGGAAATTGCGGATGCATTGGTAATCATTTTCCAATGTTCCTTAGATTCAGGATCAGTTCCTGAGGATTGGAGAATGGCTAATGTTATCCCACTTTTTAAGAAAGGAGGGAGGGAGAAAACAGAGAACTATTGACCTGTCAGCCTGACATCGGTGGTGGGAAAGATGCTAGAGTCCATTATTAAGGACGAAATAGTGGCATATCTAGATAGCAGTGATAGGATTGGGCCGAGCCAGCATGGATTTACCAAGGGTAAATCATGTTTGACTAATCTGTTGGAGTTTTTCGAGGATGTAACCAGGAAGTTAGACGGGGGAGATCCAGTGGATGTAGTGTACCTCGATTTCCAGAAGGCATTTGATAAGGTCCCACGTAGAAGATTGGTGGGTAAAATCAAAGCTCAGGGCATCGGGGGGAAGGCATTGACATGGATAGAAAATTGGTTGGCAGATAGAAAGCAAAGGGTAGCGGTGAATGGGTGTTTCTCGGAATGGCAGGTGGTGACTAGTGGGGTGCCACAGGGCTCAGTATTGGGACCACAGCTGTTTACCATTTACGTTAACGATTTGGATGAAGGCATAGAAAATAACATCAGCAAATTTGCTGATGATGCTAAGCTGGGTGGCAGTGTGACATGTGATGAGGATGTTAGGAGAATTCAGGGTGACTTGGATAGCCTGGGTGAGTGGGCAGATACTTGGCAGATGGCGTTTAATGTGAATAAGTGTGAGGTTATCCACTTTGGGAGTAAGAACAGGAAGGCAGATTATTATCTGAACGGTATAGAGTTGGGTAAGGGAGTAATACAAAGAGATCTCGGAGTCCTTGTTCATCAGTCACTGAAGGTGAATGAGCAGGTGCAGCAGGCAGTGAAGAAGGCTAATGGAATGTTGGCCTTTATTACAAAGGGAATTGAGTACAAGAGCAAGGAAATCCTCTTGCATTTGTACAGAGCCCTGGTGAGACCACACCTGGAGTATTATGTACAGTTTTGGTCTCCAGGGTTAAGGAAGGACATCCTGGCTGTAGAGGAAGTGCAGCGTAGATTCACGAGGTTAATTCCTGGGATGTCTGGACTGTCTTACGCAGAGAGGTTAGAGAGACTGGGCTTGTACACGCTGGAATTAAGAAGATTGAGAGGGGATCTGATTAAAGCATATAAGATTATTAAGGGATTGGACAAGATAGAGGCAGGAAATATGTTCCAGATACTGGGAGAGTCCAGTACCAGAGGGCATGATTTGAGAATAAGGGGTAGGTCATTTAGGACAGAGTTAAGGAAAAACTTCTTCTCCCAGAGAGTTGTGGGGGTCTGGAATGCACTGCCTCGGAAAGTAGTGGAGGCCAATTCTCTGGATGCTTTCAAGAAGGAGCTAGATAGGTATCTTATGGATAGGGGAATCAAGGGATATGGGGACAAGGCAGGAACCGGGTATTGATAGTAATTGATCAGCCATGATCTCAAAATGGCGGTGCAGGCTCGAAGGGCCGAATGGTCTACTTCTGCACCTATTGTCTATTGTCTATTGTCTATTTGCTGCACAAATCACTCTCTCACCTAGAGGGGGTCAGTTGTGCTGTGAGGATTACATTCCTTGACTTCTCTAGTGCCTTTAACACCATCCAGCCCAAGATCTTAAGGCACAAACTAACGGAGATGGGAGTAGACTCTCACATGGTGGATTGGATAGTGGACTACTTGACAGATAGACCTCAGTATGTGCGGTTGGGAGACTGTAGGTCTGACACTGTGGTCAGCAGCACAGGGGCGCCGCAGGGAACCGTACTCTCTCCGGTCCTGTTCACCCTGTACACATCAGACTTCCAATATAACTCAGAGTCCTGCCATGTGCAGAAGTTCGCTGATGACACGGCCATAGTGGGGTGTGTCAGGAATGGACAGGAGGAGGAGTATAGGAAACTGATACAGGACTTTGTGATATGGTGCAACTCAAACTACCTGCGTCTCAATATCACCAAGACCAAGGAGATGGTGGTGGACTTTAGGAGATCTAGGCCCCATATGGAGCCAGTGATCATTAATGGAGAACGTGTGGAGCAGGTTAAGACCTACAAGTATCTGGGAGTACAGTTAGACGAGAAGCTTGACTGGACTGCCAACACAGATGCCTTGTGCAGGAAGGCACAGAGTCGACTGTACTTCCTAAGAAGGTTGGCGTCATTCAATGTCTGTAGTGAGATGCTGAAGATGTTCTATAGGTCAGTTGTGGAGAGCGCCCTCTTCTTTGTGGTGGCGTGTTGGGGAGGAAGCATTAAGAAGAGGGACGCCTCACGTCTTAATAAGCTGGTAAGGAAGGCGGGCTCTGTCGTGGGCAAAGTACTGGAGAGTTTAACATCGGTAGCTGAGCGAAGGGCGCTGAGTAGGCTACGGTCAATTATGGATAACTCTGAACATCCTCTACATAGCACCATCCAGAGACAGAGAAGCAGTTTCAGTGACAGGTTACTATCGATGCAATGCTCCTCAGACAGGATGAAGAGGTCAATACTCCCCAATGCCATTAGGCTGTACAATTCTACCGCCAGGACTTAAGAACTTTTTAAAAGCTATTATTAATGCTTTTTGAGATGGTGATTCAGATGCATATCATATTTTTTTTTTACTGAGTTAAGTATTGTATGTAATTAGTTTTGCTACAACAAGTGTATGGGACATTGGAAAAAAAGTTGAATTTCCCCATGGGGATGAATAAAGTATCTATCTATCTATCTATCTATCTATCTATCTATCTATTGTATAACTACCTCATCCCTCATTCAAGCAAAAACCAATCGAAGAGGCCTGAGCAGCAGGAATTGCAACAAATTTGAATACTAGTATGGTGGCTATGGAGCGTAAATTCAAGAAATAAAATGTATTTGGACATTTTCTTTATAAATTAACTGTTTGTGTGATGTAAATCATGAAAATAGAAGGTTCACTGATGTCCTTCAGGGAAAGAAATCTGCTGTTCTATCCAGTCTACGGGTCACTCGAGAGCATCACTTCCAATGTTGGAGACATTTAACTCCCCTCCTCAGTTCTGAGGCAATTAGGAACAAAGTATAAACATCATCACGTCTGACATTATCCATAATCTCATCAACAAATAAATAAAATCTAGGGAAGAATAAATTACTTTGCATCGGTGTGCTCCGAAGTTTTAAAAGCAGAAGAATGATAAAATATTGTCAATGTTGGGAATATGAAATGAAAACAAAAATTCCCAGAAATCTCAACTGGCCAGTCAGCATCTATGACAAACTGAATTGATGAGCCTGATCTCACTGATCCCATTCCCCACTGGTGCCTCCATATCAATATGTATGTGGTGTAGATATGGAGATCTAAGCTGATAGTCCCTAGCATCAGTATTAGTCTGATCTGTGATGAAGTGAAGAAACTCAACCCCAAAACCACCTCACCACTTGTAAAAATAAGCAGATATTTTAATACATTTTAATGTATAAATGTATTTTTAAATATTGAAACTAAAATAACTTATTTATTAAGATGTTTGAAAAAAATAGAAGTATAACCACTTGCAAGTGATTAAAAACATTAAGAACATAATTTAAAAATAGCTTTTCCTCTGGAGCCCTTCAACCATCAATGAAGTTATTGTTAATTCAGATCCTGCAGCAGGAATTCTCAGGAAATCTTGGATTTTCCATTACACCCCATGGGTATCCCAGCAATGGAGTGCATTAAATCTATCAGTCAGTGTGGGACTTCCACATTTGATGGTGCAGTAGCAGATGTCCTGGGCTCAATATTATTTAAGTAGCTGGGTGCCATTGTTAGGTTTATGAACATTGTATTATTCATTGAGATCTGGCCCATTGTTTGTGGTTCATGGCCTTTCATCAGTGTTCTCTGCATGGATGCCATAGGGAAGATGCCATTAAACTGGAAAGACTGCACAGGAGATTCAGGGGGACATTACTAGGACTCAAAGGATTCAGTTATGCAGAGAGGTTGAACAAGTTGGGATTTTTTTCATTGAAGCAAAGAAGTATGAAGGGTAGTCTTCTATATTTGTATAAAGTTATGAGGAGTATAAATAGGGTCAATGTGCACAGCCTTTCTTCCAGGGTTGGAGAAATCAAGAACTAGAGGCTTCTTTTAATAGGAAACTCTCAGATTTCTATTAAATCTTCCCTGCTTCATGAAAAGCTTAGGATGAAAGGTAAGAGATTTAGTTGGAACCTGAGAGGCAACATTTTCACTCAGAGAGAGGTTAGTGTATGGAATGAGCTGCCAAAGGAAGTGGCTGAGACAGGTACATTAGCAACGTTTAAAAGGTACATAGACAAGAAAGTTTTGGAGGGATTTGGGCCAATTGCAGGAAAATGGCAGCTTAGATGGGAATATTGGTCAGCATGGCCTATCTGGTTCAAAGGGCCAGTTTCCATGTTGTATAACCCTCTGATGCTGTCGGCGAAGTATGAAGGGTGGGAGTTCATTTTGAATTATACCCAAAAAGCCTCAATCAGGGATCGTTACTGAGCTATTAAAGTGAGTTTTGGTAGATTCTTGATCAAAGACAAGGAAAACAAGAAAGCAACTAAGGTGTATAAAATAAAAGTTACTGAAGTAATAATAGCAACCAGGCTCCTGATCTGGCATGGCCAGTCCAGGAGAACCCTGCTGAAACATTCACTCTTCATCCTGTTTCTTTCTCCTTCTCCAATCCCTCCTGTTGTGGCAGCGTGACTACATATTAATTAAATTAAAGCACACACGCAGGGTATGGCTTTAACTGGTGGACTCATGCTGCAGTGAGAGAGAGAGTGAGCAGATTAATCCGTAGGCAACAGATCAATGTACATAGGTAAGTTAACAGTCTATATGTAGCGCTAGGGGCTAAGGAAATAGATCCATACATTATACCTCCCATTACCCACTAACTCCTTCCTTGCATTATCCACAGCCCCTTGTTGCCTCTACCTATTACTTCCCCAGTCTCTGCCCCTTCTCCATTCTTCCCACCTCCATCTGCCTATCACCTCTCCTCCACCTATCACTTGCCTGCTTCTCCACACTTACCCCTCACCTCTTTATACTGGTTACCTCCCCTCTGTCTTTCCAGTCCAAATAAAGGGTCTTGACCCAAAACGTCCACTTCCCAGTTCCCTCCATAGATCCTGCATAACTGCTGAGTTCCCCCAGCATTTTGCTTGTAAATGTCCAGGAAAATTCATCCATTCATCCTAATGGTGGAAACTACCAACCTGGTAAGCAGAAGTAAGTTATATTTTGTCAGCTTTTATCCTTCACATTCAATTCTCAGTCTATGACTACCAATGTGGTCTCAGTATTTTCTTTGTCAATGCAGTTCTGTAGGTGATTTCACCTCAGGATGTTAATAATTTAAGAAGCTGTCTTTTAAAAGTTGCCTACTCTTTATCTTCTCTGCAAGCTATTAACAATCTGAAGCTGTCATTTTGCACTGATATCTTCAAGAATAAGCTAAAATGCTAATGGGAGAATATTAGCATGAATAAAACAAAGCAGATTAAAGTCTGTGACCCACTTTAATTGGGTCATTGTGATATTAATCAATCTTCAAGGTCACTGATTCTACAAAGAATACCCTCTCCCTCAATTCTCCTGCCTACTAAGGAAGGGAAAGGAAATCAGACACAATGATAAAATTGAATTACTTTAAATGTATATGCGTAAATACATGTGGCACCATATCTTGTGTAGCCACCCCAAATTTCCACTGCAATTATGAAAACTGTGGTAAAGAAATGTTTCTTTGTTTCTCTACCACACACAGGGGTCAGTATATTTCCAGACCCATTGCAGAAGACCAGAAGTGCCTGAATGTTTTTGAGCTCGGTGATTTCATTTTCTTCAAAGATGTTATTTGATCATTCATTCCAGCATGTGGTCATCTCAAAGGTGAAGTTCAACCTAAACTTCCTTTTCTATTACTCTTTAAGAGCAATTTGGTAGATGATAATGGCTTGGGTCAGAAAGTCTGCAGGGCTTAAAATCCCATCCCTGTCAAATCTAGCTTGCTACTGTCAGATTCCAATGTAAGAAGGGAAGTTCCTTCACTTCCCTTCCTGTCTGGTGTCATACCACAATGGATGATCACTGAGGCTTTGGAGAGGGCTGTAATGTAGTAACATGGTTGGTCAGGTAAGGAGAAGCAGTATTGCAGAACCATTCATCTTGGTGCTTGCAGTTAATGAGTTCCAAACAAATGTAGAGGTGTTTACTGTCTCTGCTTTGTGGTGTGCTTTCTGTTAGGTATGTTCACCCACTGGTCTCTCATCTATCAGCAAGGAATGTTCCCCAGCCATCCAGGTCTCAACCAAAGATAGCCATTCCCATCAATCCATCTTTCACATCTGCTACTAAACCTCTGATACAAAGAGCCACATTTGAGACAAACACCCTAAAAGCAGGAAAGTCGCTGAGTTCCAACCATTGTGTTCTGTGTTGCAATGGATGCTGAGGTACTTAAAATGAGGTACTTAAAATCTTTGATCAAGGTAATTGATCCCAAACTGTACATCTTCAATAACTTCAGAGATCTCCATCCCCTTTCTTGATCTCTCCATCTCCATCTATAAAGACAGACGTTCTACTGATATCTTTTATAAACTTATTGACCCTCACCGTTATCTTGACTATATCTTCCCATCATATCACTTGTAAAAATGCTATCCTCTTATCGGTTTTTCCAGCTCTGCTGTATCTGTTCTCAGGATGAGGTTTTCCAAGCCAGAATTTCTGAGGTGTCCTCTTTCTTCAAAGAACACAAGTTCTTTTCCACTACTATCAATGCCAATAGTTTCCTGATCGGTCAGGTCATCAAAGGATATGGTGAGAAGGCAGATGTATGGAGTTGAGTGGGATCAGCCATGATGGAATGGCGGAACAGACTCGATGGGCTGAATGGCCTGATTCTGCTCCTATTCTTCTGCCAATCCATGGTCTCCTCTAGTGTCATGATGAGGCCAGTCTGAGTTTGAATAAGTATATTCATATTCTATCTGGGTAAACTCCAACCTGATAACATGAGAATTGATTTCTCTAACTTTTGATAATTTCTCTCCCTTCCTCCTTCTCTCTTTTTCCATTCCCAACTCTTAGCCCTTCTCTTCTCCTTACCTCCTTGCTCCCTGTCCTCTGTCCTCTCCATCTTCTTCTTCTTCTTCTTCTTCTTCTTCTTCTTCTTCTTCTTCTTCTTCTTCTTCTTCTTCTTCTTCTTCTTCTTCTTCTTCTTCTTCTTCTTCTTCTTCTTCAGCCCTTTACTTCTTCCACATGTCATTTCCCAGCTTCTTACTTCATCCCCCTTCCCCACCTATCTGCCTCACCTAGTTTCACCTATCACCTGCAAACTTGTACTCCTTCCGCTCACCCCACCTATTCTAATTTCTTCTCCCTTTCTTTCCAATTCTTGATAAAGTGTCTCAACCCAATACATTGATTGTTTATTCCTCCACATAGAGGCTGACTGATTTGTTCAGTTCCTTCATCATTTTGTGAATGTTGCTCTGGATTTCTAGCATCTGTTAGAAATCATAGCTTCTTCTGTTTAACATTTGAAATATTTTTATACAAAGACATCACAATAATAACTCTGCTAAGGCTATGCACTCCCATGTTTTCCTAATTTTACTCAACACCAATGCTAAATATGTCAATGTTATTCCAGTACAGTGTCGAGGAAGCATTACTCTGATGCCATTTTTTGAATAAAACATTAACTCAAAACCCCTCTACCTCTCTCAAACCATTTCAAGCATTTCAGTTCATGCAACATTTCATTAATTGCTGTTGGGGGGATTGACCTAACAGAGGAAAGTCACAGTGCTGGAGTCTCTGGCACCGAGTGGATCTGTGACTCACAAGGGAAGGGGGGAGAAGAGGCGAGCTGTGGTTATAGGAGATTTGTTAGTTAGAGGAACAGAAAGGAGGTTCTGTGGGCTAGAATTGGATTCCTGGATAATAGGTTGCCTCCTAGGTGTCAGGGTCCGGAATATCTCAGATTGAGTCCTCAGCATTCTTAAGTAGGTGAACAGTCAGAAGTCTTGGTCCATGTAGGTACCAATAACATAGGTAGGATGAGTGACAAGGTTCTGCATAGGGAGTTTAGGGAATTAGGTGCTAAGTTAAAGGGTAGGACCTCCATGGTTATGATTTCAGTCTAGCTACCCATGCCATGTGTTAGAGAGGCTAGAACTAGGAAGATTATACAGTTTAATATATCGCTAAGGACTTGGTGTAGGAGGGAGGGCATAAGATTGTCGGGCTCACTTCCAGGTAAGGTGAGACTTGTACCCTTGCACCTGAACTAGAGGGGGGTAGAATTAATATCCCAGTGGGAAGTTTTGTTAATGCTACATGATGAGGTTTAATCTTGAGTTGCAGGGGAATGGGAACCAGTGTGCCAGAACAGTTAGTGGAGATGCTGTGGGGACAGATGTTGGAAAGACGTCAGACAAAGTCTGGAGTTAAAAGGTTGAGCATGGTGCGACTGATGTCCTGAGCTGCCTATATTTCAATGGAAGAAGTATTGGAGGAAAAGCAGATGATAGTGCTGAAGATGAGGTAGATGGTTTACAAACAGAGGCAATCTGTAGTGAGGAGAGGCTGTTGATAGGGTAAAATTGTAGTCAGCAGGATGAGTTGCAATGGAAAAGGTGGACAAATAGAAAAGGGTGAATACAGGACTGAAGGTGTTATATTTGAATGTGTGCAGTATAAGGAATAAGGTAGATGATAAGGTAGCAGATTGGCAGATATGATGTTGTAGGCATCACTGAGTTATGGATGAAAGAAGATTGTAGCTGGGAGTTTAATATCCAAAGTTACACATTGTATCAAAAGGACAGGCAGAAAGGCAAAGGGGGTGGTGTTGCTCAGTTGGTAAAAAATGAAATCAAATCATTAGAAAGGGATGACATTGGGTTGGAAGGTGTTGAATCATAGAGGATAGAGCCAAGGAACTGCAAGGATAAAAAGACACTGATAGGAGTTATACACAATTTGAAGAAACTTGGAGACCATTTATTCAACATTTTCATATGAGTTAAATTGTCTTTTCCTAAACCTCACTTTTATTATCCTTAATTATTTGGATGGAGGTTCGGAGTTATTGGCACTACTGTATATATCTGACATTATGCAATGGCCCATGTTGGTTAGTGTTTTTTTTTTCTTTTCTTTTTTTGTTTTTTTTTTCCTTTTTATTTCTTTTGTTCATAAATACTATGAGTTTGGGAGGTTATATATATTGATTATTATATATTTGAATGTCTACTTAAACTATTAACTATGTACTCTCAAACACTTTGTATTCATGTTTCATTTATGTTTGCTTAAAAATTAATAAAAAGATTTAAAAAGAAAGAAAGGAGTTATACACAGACCAACAAACAGTAGTAAGGAAATTGCCTACAAATTACAATGGGAGATCGAAAATGCAATAGGGCAATGTTACAATCATCATGGGGGATTTCAATATGCCAGTAGATTGGGAAAATCAGGCTGGTGCTGGATTACAGGAGAGGGAATTTCTAGACTGCCTATGAGATAGATTTTTAGAGCAGCTCATGGTTGAGCCCACTAGGGGATTAGCTATTCTGTATTGGGTGGTGTGCAATGAACCAGAGTTTATTAAAGAGCTTAAGGTAAAAGAATTCATAGCAGCAAGTAATAATAATATGATTGAATTCACCCTGAAATTTGAGGAGAAGCTAAAGTCAGATGTATCAGTGGAGTAAAGAGAATTGCAGATGCATGAGAGAGGAATTGGCCAGAATTGATTGGGAAAATACATTGACTGGGATGACAGCAGATTAGTAATGGCAAGAATTTCTGTAAGCAATTCGTAAGGCTTGGGATATATATCTCCCAAAAAGGAAGAAGTATTCTAAAGGAAAGATGACACAACCACGGCTAACAAGCGAAGTCAAAGCCAACATAAAAGGCAAAGAGAGGGCATATAAAAGCGCAAAGATTAGTGTGAAGTTAAAGGATTAGGAAGATTTTAAAAACCAACTAAAAAAGTCGTTAAGGAGGTAAAGATGGAATACAGAAGTAAGCTAGCTGATATTATTAAAGAGGATTTCAAAAGTTTCTTCGGAAACATAAAGTGTAAGTGAGAGGTGAGAGAGGATATCTGATCACTGGAAGATCATGCTGAAGAGGTAGTAATGGGGACAAGGAAATGGTGGATGAACTGAATAAGTATTTTGCATCAGTCTTCACTGTGGCAGACACAAGCAGTATGGTGGATGTTCCAGGTGTCAGGGGTCATGAAGTGTTACCATTACTAGAGGGAAGGTTCTTGGGAAACTGAAAGGTCTGAAGGCAGAGTTCACTGTATTTAAGGTATTTCTGTTTGTATTTGACGTGCAGATTTTTGCAACTCAGTCAGGAAAGAAGGAATGAGGAAGGAGTGATGAGGTGATTGGAAGAATCTGTTGGACACTGATTTATTGGAGGGCGTTGAGGGAGCTGTGTGCCTTTGGTTGTCTCAAGGTCTATGCCTCAAGCCAAGGTGTCACCTGTTCAAAGCTGCACAAGAGAGAGACTCTGGAGGCACAGATTCCTGCAACGTTCATGGACCCACAGTCTTAGACTATATTTTTTTTGTGTGACTGCATTTTACTGATATCTTTTATCTGCCTTGTGCTGAGTATGACTGTTGGTACTGTGTTTTGCAACTGGGCCCCAAAATAGTACTATTACGTTTGGCAAAAACATGGGTATTTATGGGTATTTGTGTATGGTTGAATGACAATTAAACTTCAAAGTTCAATGTAAATGTATTAACAAAGTATATATATTTCACCATACGCAACCCTCAGATTTATTTTCTTGTGGGCATATTCAATAAGTCCATCAATCAGCAATAAATATCGAGAACATGAGATGAATACCTTATGCTGAAGTGCCTGATGATTAAGGGGTAATAACTGTTCCTGAACATAGTAGTGTGAGTCCTGAGGTTCCTGTACCTTCTTTGTACCTATCACCTTCCAGTTTCTGCCAAAATTTCTACTCTTCATCTTCTGGATGGACGGGGACTCTGATGATGGATGCTGCTTTCCTGGGACAACATTTCGTGTAGATGCGCTCAATAGTGGGGAGAGTTTTACCCATGATAGACTAAGCCATATCCACCACATTTTGTAGGATCTTCCATTCAGGATCGTTGGTGTTTCCATTCCTGGCCGTGAAGCAGCCAGCCAATGTACTCTCCGCTACACATTAATGGAAGTTTGGTAATGTTTCAGATGTTATGCCAAATCCTCACAAAATCGTAAGGAAGTAGAGGCACCGCCATGCTTTTTTGTAATTACACATGTGCTGGGCCCAGGACAGGTCCTCTGAAATAATAACACCGAGGCATTTAAAGTTGCTGGTCCTCTCCACCTCTGATCCTCCAATGAGGATTGGCTCATGGACCACTGTCTTCTTCTCCTGTAGTCAATAATCAGCTCCTTGGTCTTGCTGACATTGAGTAAGAGGTCGTTGTTGAGACACCATTCAGCCAGATTTTCAGTCTCCCTCCGATATGCTGATTCATCAGCACCTTTGACTCGGCCTACGACGGTCATATCAGCAAACTTGAAAATGGCATTGAAGCTGTGCTTAGCCACACAGTCATAAGTGTAAAGTGAGCAGAGCAAGGAGCTAAGCAGACAGCCTGTAGTGCACCTGTGTTAATGGACATTGTGGAGGAGATGTTGTAGCCAATCTGAACTGACTGCGGTGTGCAAGGGAGGAAATCCAGGATCTAAATGCACAAGGAGGTGTTAAGGCCCAGGTCTTGGAGCTTATTGATTTGTTTTGACGGGATGATGGTATTGAATGCTGAGATGTAGTCAATAAGGAGCATACTGAGCTTGAAGCTGATTATTTTTATCTGTTATTTAATTTTTTTGGTAACATAGCTCTTTGCCAGTCTTTTAAACTCATTAATTATTAGACATCACATCATTATGAATTGTCAAGTTGTGAATTGGAGTTCCTCTATTTTGGGCATCACCTGATGGAGGCACTCAGCAAGGCAAGCAAATATCCTCAAGATAGTAAACTTTATGAACAATTTTGACTAAGGGTGGAGGAGATAGCAGTTGAATGAGGAGTTGGTGCAGGGGGCAGGGTTTTAGATTTTTGGACCATTGGGATCTCTTCTGGGGAAGGTGGGACCTGTACAAATTGGATGGATTGCACCTGAACATCGAGGGGGAGCAATATCCTTGCTGGTAGGTTTGCTAGCATGGTTTGGGAGGGTTTAAACTAATTTACAAGGGGGATGGGACCCGGAGCGATAGAGCAGTGAAAGAACCAGATCTAACATATAGAGAGGGTTTAAGGAAAGAGCAGCAGAATAAAGGGTATAAATGTAGTAAGGTAGAAGGGCTAAAGTGTGTGTATTTCAGTGCAAGAAGTATCAGGAACAAAGGTGATGAACTGAGAGCTTGGATTCATACATAGAATTATGATGTATTGGCCATTACGGAGACTTGGCTGGCACCAGGGCAGGAATGGATTCTCAATATTCCTGGATTTCAGTGCTTTAAAAGGGATAGAGAGGGGGAGAAAGGGGAGGAGGGGTGGCATTACTGGTCAGGGATACTATTACAGCTGCAGAAAGGGTGAGTAATATGGCAGGATCCTCTTTTGAGTCAGTATGGGTGGAAGTCAGGAACAGGAAGGGAGCAGTTACTCTACTACAGGTATTCTATAGGCCCCCTGGTAGCAGCAGAGATACCGAGGAGCAGATTGGGAGGCAGATTTTGGAAAGGTGCAAAAATAACAGGGTTGTTATCATGGGTGACTTTAACTTCCCTAATATTGATTGGCACTTGATTAGTTCCAAGGGTCTAGATGGGGCAGAGTTTGTTAAGTGTGTCCAGGATGGATTCCTGTCACAGTATGTTGACAGGCCGACTCGGGGGAATGCCATACTAGATCTAGTATTAGGTAACGAACCGGGTCAGGTCACAGATCTGTCAGTGGGTGAGCATCTGGGGGACAGTGATCACCGCTCCCTGACCTTTAGCATTATCATGGAAAAGGATAGAATCAGAGAGGATAGGAAAATTTTTAATTGGGGAAGGGCAAATTATGAGGCTATAAGGCTAGAACTTGCGGGTGTGAATTGGGATGATGTTCTTGCAGGGAAATGTACTATGGACATGTGGTCGATGTTTAAGGATCTCTTGCAGGATGTCAGGGATAAATTTGTCCCAGTGAGGAAGATAAAGAATGGTAGGGTGAAGGAACCATGGGTGACAAGTGAAGTGGAAAATCTAGTCAGGTGGAAGAAGGCAGCATACATGAGGTTTAGGAAGCAAGAATCAGATGGGTCTATTGAGGAACATAGGGTAGCAAGAAAGGAGCTTAAGAAAGGGCTGAGAAGAGCAAGAAGGGGGCATGAGAATGCCTTGGTGAGTAGGGTAAAGGAAAACCCCAAGGCATTCTTCAATTATGTGAAGAACAAAAGGATGACAGGAGTGAAGGTAGGACCGATTAGAGATAAAAGTGGGAAGATGTGCCTGGAGGCTGTGGAAGTAAGCGAGGTCCTCAATGAATACTTCGGTATTCACCACTGAGAGGGAACTTGATGACGGTGAGGACAATATGAGTGAGGTTGATGTTCTGGAGTATGTTGATATTAAGGGAGAGGAGGTGTTGGAGTTGTTAAAATACATTAGGATGGATAAGTCCCCGGGGCCTGATGGAATATTCCCCAGGCTGCTCCACGAGGCAAGGGAAGAGATTGCTGAACCTCTGGCTAGGATCTTTATGTCCTCGTTGTCCACGGGAATGGTACCGGAGGATTGGAGGGAGGCGAATGTTCTCCCCTTGTTCAAAAAAAGGTAGTAGGGATAGTCCAGGTAATTATAGACCAGTGAGCCTTATGTCTGTGGTGGGAAAGCTGTTGGAAAAGATTCTTAGAGATAGGATCTATGGGCATTTAGAGAATCATGGTCTGATCAGGGACAGTCAGCATGGCTTTGTGAAGGGCAGATCGTGCCTAACAAGCCTGATAGAGTTCTTTGAGGAGGTGACCAGGCATATAGATGAGGGTAGTGCAGTGGATGTGATCTACATGGATTTTAGTAAGGCATTTGACAAGGTTCCACACGGTAGGCTTTTTCAGAAAGTCAGAGGGCATGGGATCCAGGGAAGTTTGGCCAGGTGGATTCAGAATTGGCTTGCCTGCAGAAGGCAGAGGGTTGTGGTGGAGGGAGTACATTCAGATTGGAGGGTTGTGACTAGTGATGTCCCACAAGAATCTGTTCTGGGACCTCTACTTTCTGTGATTTTTATTAACAACCTGGATGTGAGGGTAGAAGGGTGGGTTGGCAAGTTTGCAGATGACACAAAGGTTGGTGGTGTTGTAGATAGTGTAGAGCATATATGTCAAACTCAAGGCCCGCGGGCCAAATCCGGCCCACGGTGGAATTATCTTTGGCCCGCGAGATAATATCTAATTACTATTAAAGCTGGCCCCAGTAATCGAAGCACCTATGGCGTATGATATGGCTAATGCTGAGTTTATTCAGGTACCAGGTTTTCAGGGTTTTTAGTGTTTATTCGGCAGTCTTGCTCGGCAGTCTTCTTCATAAGAAACGGAATTTGTAAAGTGAAACACTTTGTAGTTATAGCAGAAACTGAGACACATGAGAGCAGGCTGAAAAAACGGAGGCAACGAAAGCTGCGTTCGCACGCGTCCGACTGATCCGGCCCGCATGAAGCTGCATTTTGCTCAATCCGGCCCGTGACCTAAAATGAGTTTGACACCCCTGGAGAGGATTGTCAAAGATTGCAGAGAGACATTGATAGGATGCAGAAGTGGGCTGAGCAGTGGCAGATGGAGTTCAACCCGGAGAAGTGTGAGGTGGTACACTTTGGAAGGACAAACTCCAAGGCAGAGTACAAAGTAAATGGCAGGATACCTGGTAGTGTGGAGGAGCAGAGGGATCTGGGGGTACATGTCCACAGATCCCTGAAAGTTGCCTCACAGGTATATAGGGTAGTTAAGAAAGCTTATGGAGTGTTAGCTTTCATAAGTCGAGGGATAGAGTTTAAGAGACACGATGTAATGATGCAGCTCTATAAAACTCTAGTTAGGCCACACTTGGAGTATTGTGTCCAGTTCTGGTCGCCTCAGTATAGGAAGGATGTGGAAGCATTGGAAAGGGTGCAGAGGAGATTTACCAGGATGCTGCCTGGTTAAGAGAGTATGCATTATCGTACAGAGATTAAGGGAGCTAGGGCTTTACTCTTTGGAGAGGAGGAGGATGAGAGGAGACATGATAGAGGTGTACAAGATATTAAGAGGAATAGACAGATTGGACAGCCAGCACCTCTTCCCCAGGGCACCACTGCTCAGTACAAGAGGACATGGTTTTAAGGTAAGGGGAGGGAAGTTCAAGGGGGATATTAGAGGAAGGTTTTTCACTCAGAGAGTTGTTGGTGCGTGGAATGCACTGCTTGAGTCAATGGTGGAGGCAGATAAACTAGTGAAGTTTAAGAGACTACTAGACAGATATATGGAGGAATTTAAGGTGGGGGGTTATATGGGAGGCAGGGTTTGAGGGTCGGCACAACATTGTGGGCCAAAGGGCCTGTAATGTGCTGTACTATTCTATTAGTGCCATTAGTTACTGATCACCAGTGACTGAGCTTGCAGTGGCTCAAAGGACAGAGACACCAGATTAGACGTGTCAGCTGATGAGGGAACTGCGTGTGAAACAGCTATGTGATTCTATCATCACCTACCTATCTCTAGCAGACAAGTCTATCTATAGTAGCATTAGTAGCAGTGGGTGCAGTTTCTGTGAAGATAGCAACTTATCTCCAAGAAAAGGCATCCTGTGCATGATTGCTTTGCTTAGTCGAACAACTGTAGCAGCTTAAAGTTTGATACCTGTAAGGTGCTGTAAACCAATACAGTAGCAATATAATCTCTCTACACCATGGTATTGACCATCACAGAGTCTTCAGTCATCTGCAGATGAGGAATCCAACCTATTCAAAGAGGACAGTAGAAAACAAGGTAAGAAGAAGTACAGGGGGAAAAATCTACACAGATACACAACATGAGAACAGGCCCTTCAGCCCAACTTGTCTATCCTGACCAATATAACTTACTGAGCTAGTCCCATTTGCCTGCTTATGCCCCAGATTATAGATACTAACCTAAAGAGGCTACAGTGCAGAAGCTAAACAACAAATACCTTTTGAACACGGTGTAAAAAAAGCCCCACCAGAGCCATTAAAATAAACATTAGTGTCAAGAAAATGTTGCTGAATTAAACATTCTGATGGAATCATGCCAGGAAACAAAATGCCGTGGAAAATTCCTTCAAAGCTACTTTGCCAAAAGGCTGCTTGTCCTCATTACTCCTGGAACTTCTCCCTGGAAATTATGAGGACAGAACATTAAACTCACATGGCCAAGTAACCATGAAGACATTTAAACTCGAGTCAAAGTATACATGTGCGTGGTTACAAATCTGTGCTTTAGCAACATTGGGGCAAGAGATGTCACTCATATTGTGTGGGTGGCAAAGAGCCCTTTAAAATTCCATTGTACAAAGTCAGGGAGATATCTGGATGGGTACAAATGAATTGACAAGAAATGCTAATAGGATCATATAGAGTGGAGAAATTTTCTGTGGAGCATGAACAGCTGAATACCAAATAGAACTTTATTTCTGTGCTGAAACCTTTATGTTATATAACACTAAGCAAAAAAAAACTGCAGTTCAGTCCTGTTTAAAAATGAATCAGAAAAAAAAGTTTTGTTCTGCCAGTACAGAACTCACAGCTCCAAGAGCCTGCCATAGCCATTCCCTGACCTCTCACAGGCAAGCTATCATGCGCAGGACAGGGACCTTGCCAAAACCATGGGAAGTCTAGTGGGACAGGGGTCCCATACAGGATCAGGTGGATGAGCTGATTAGATTTTAACTGAGCCTTCAGCCCAGTGGGAGATCCAGACAACTCTTTTTAAAAAGTGACACCTGCATGCCTGACTGTATTGGAAAGTGAATGACGTGCTTCAGGATTTAGAGCGTAAACGAATAATCTGAATGCAGAAGCAATTTGAGAGGCTGTTGGAACTAGCCAGCAACAGACGAAAACTGAACTGTTGTTTTTGCTTCCCTCTTTCACAAATCTCATTAGATGATCTAGAAGTATTTAAATCTCTCCTTTGCCAAACTCATTAGCTTCAACCCCAACAACCACTCCTCAAACTGGAATTAACAATTCAACACTTTAGCACTTTGATTAATCCTTAGCCTGAGAAATTGCACAACTATTGATTGATTTTCAAAGATGTCAAAATGCAGGAACGATAGGTGGAGTATGGTTAAGTGGGTGAATGCACCATTTAATCCATGGTGTGATGTACAGACTAGAAAGGAGCTGGAGCCCGTCCCAGTGTTTGCATTGAGTTCAGCTGGAACAGTGACCACAGACAGAAAAGCGGAGCAATCAGTTCCAAAGCTTCCGGGTTGCAGAGTGGAAAAAAAACAGACAGGATTCCAAAATTAATTTATGAATTTTGGAACATTTTTGAGGTTTCTGAATGGTTCCACAACAATAATCCGTACCCCGCAGCATAATGAACAATTCAAACGTTTCATAATTTAACACAAAAGAGCAGAACTAGACCAACTTTCTCAACTCAGTAATAGCCAGCTAGTCTGTGGCCATCCAAGGATTTGACAGTAAACCCTTATTATTGTACTCTTCCTGGTTATTTTACAGTCCACATATTTTATTCCACAATGATGGAATAAGAAATTTATGACACTGCATGAACATTAATAGGGGAATTGCCTTCATTACATGGAAACATATAAACATCAATCAAGAATGAGGGATTTTAAACTGGATACATCCTCCAGTGAATGTGAAAGGAAGTTTTCTAAAGGGTGCAGTTCTAACTGGGAAATTAATTCAAATCTGAATTAACTGATTTTAGGGTAGATGGCAAACCAGAAAGTCAGGATAAGTGGAAGAATAAAAATGATTGAAGAGGATATTATAAAGGCCAAGGAAGACATTCTGGTTCACAAAGCAGAAACTCTAGGCAAGTGACGGAACATCTGATGCAAAACATGGTTAGTTGAACTTCTGTCCTGAGCACAAATGGAGTTGGCACATAGAAGGGCTATTTCCAAACTCCTGAATGTGTATGACATTGTACAAATGAAAAATCTGAAAAAAACACTAAAATATGTTGGAAGTAGCACCAATGGGACTTAGACAGTGATTGAATGGAAGGCTGTTGACCTGAACCCTTGCTTCTTTTTCATTCTCCACCAAAACTGGCTAATTTGCTCGGGTGCATGCAACATACTCTGACCAATTATAGTGAAATGTTGTTCTTGCACTACAGTGTTGGAAATAAGAAATAACTGTGTACCACTCACAATACCAGGAGCCCAAGTTTGAGGGAGACTGAGAAATGGGAAAGTTAGAATCCCACAGGCGGAATTATCCCGTACAGGAAACTAATCTCTTCAAAATTTAAATAAAATCTTACACATTCTTTCATCCAGGGAGTGGTGTTAGCCCTCTGACATTGTGATTTTAGACTCGCTGATAAATCCCTCCTCTATCACATCTCCCCCCAATCAAAGATATGCATCTTCGCGGATGCCATTAATAATGTGCATGTCTTTCAAAGTATAGAAGCATCCTTAAACACGTAGTGGGAGCAGATGCTGAAGATGCTCTTTCACAGGACGTCAGACTCACCAAGCAGGAAAAGGATAGAAGATTAACAAAAGAACACAAACAATAATACATAGGCTTTCCACTGGCATGTTTACAATCTGTAATGTGTAAAAGAATGGCTTCAAGAGTTGTGGAGAGCAAGTTTGTGATGGAAAGTGATTTTGGAGATAATGGATAAGTGTTTGCCTTGATTTCTATATTAGCACTGAATACTGGGGCAGATCACTAGAATTGACAGTTTCTCAGGATCTGGTGAGAATCTTGATGAATAATAATGGTGACAAACATAAAATTTCCCTTTGAAAATGTGAGTGTGATTAGTTTTACTTCAGTTGCTGGTAAACTAATTGCAAGTAACATGTAAATCAAATGCAACAAACAATCTGCTGGAAGAACTCAGCAAGTCAAAGAGCATCTGTTGGGGGAAAGGAATTGTTGATATTTTGGGTTGAAACCTTACATCAGGACTGATCAGTGAGAAATGCCAACAATTGCTTCCTCTCCACTCCACCACCACCAATGCCAAATTCCTCCATCAGATCGTTTGTTGCTTTAGGTTCCAGCATCTGCTCTCTCGTGTGTCTGCTTGTGAATCTGATGCTGGTTTGAGAAAGGTAGCCAACTACATCAAACACAGAAATACCCCAAACCAAGTCGTAAGCATAGAGTGGGATATCGTCAGAGTGGGATGCAAGAAGTGGGATGTGGAGAAGGAAGTCATCATTAGACACTTCAAAAGCATTTCAGAATATTAGCTGCTAGCTGTGGTCTCTTTGTATTTTGTTCCAATGATTTCAGCTGTTATATTTTCAATCTGCATCACAGAATCCAATTATCCAATTCCGAACCATTGATTCAAAGTTGAAGTGTTGACTGCTTTCCTTCTTTCTACAGATGAGGCCTGATCTGCTATTTTCATCCAGCATTTCTGTGTTTTTAATTTCAAATTTACAACAACCGCAGTTCTTCATTTTCCTTCATTGCCAAAACAGACCACCTATTATCTATCTATTTTCGTAGCAATGCCACCACGCTGAAAATGCAGTAAAAGTGAAATGTTGTAATTAAAATAATCTATTTTTATTTATTTGGTGATATAGCAGAGTAGGTCTTTCCAACCCTTTGAAACAATCTGCCCCAGCAATCCCCAACAAACCCTGTTACCCTAACCCAGGGGTGGGCATATGGCCCCCGGGCCGTAGTTTGCCCATGCCTGCCCTAACCTAATCATGGGACGATTTACAATGACCTATTAACCTACCGGTATGTCTTTGAACTGTAGGAGGGAACCGAAGCACCTGGAGAAAACCCACATGCTCCACGGGGAAGACATACATTGTATCATTGTATAAAATAATTGTATCTTAAAAGGAGAAAGAAATTAAAAATCTATAGATTTCCATTTTTGGATGAGATAATGCCAAAGAACTAAAGTCCCCATTAACCATAGTAAGTCAATGAGAATTCTTTTTAAGTAAATCTCATTCAGTAATAGTCACTACTCTGATTCATTTAATGAGATTCAGGCAGAAACTAAAAACAGCAGGAAAAAAATTACCCAACAGAATTAGACAATAAACATGTTTTTTTAACAATAGGAATATTTTTGCTTGAAATTAATCTCAAAAGCCACTGGAGAAAACTGAGTCACCATTTAAACCCACTCCATTTAGATTGTGTGCATATGAAGCATCCTCATTAAATTCTGCGAGTTCAGGAACATCTGTGAAATCGTAAATTTAATTTTAACACCCTAAGTGAACAGTGAATTAGATTCATTGTTCAGTGTGTGATAGGAATCTTTCACATTTTAGGAATTAGCCATTTTGACTGTACTCAGAGAGGTTTCAGTTATATATAAAAGAACTATCACAAAGTGATAGTTTCATAATAAGAACAGAATCATACTGCAGATAGTGCTATATAAATATGTTTAGGATTTGATGCTATAATTTTTCACATTGCTGAAATATAGCATTGGACCTATAAAACAATAGGTCCAATATAAAGCAATATAAAACAATTAAAAAGTTATGATCTCAAAACGATATTTGAAAATAAAATGGTTACAGCATTTGCTATTCCAACTCAACTTGGATGATGATTAGTTCAAAAGCCGACTGGAAAGCATTGTTCAGGGAAGCTTTTCCAATAGGAATATTTGCTAGAACTTGATTTGAGTAACAGCAAATTCACAGCTAGTCTGGCAATATTCCTGAAATCGATATTGGGAGTTGTGTAGAACCCGTTATCAGTGCCTCACCAGGTCAAGATCTAGCACACCATCTCGGGGAAAGGTGATCATCACAGTTGCAAAAGGAACATAAAGCATCACTCAAAAACAATCATTAAATCTGATAAAGCATAAGGATCAAACCAGTATTATATTTACAATAAATGATCAGATATTTGTTTTCTTTTTGCTAATTGGATTGAAGTAGACTTTTTGCAAATACTACTACTTTTACTTCCTGAATTACATTAGGCATTTTCACATGGTAAGGTAGTTGCCAGTTGCCATTGTTTATATTAGTCACTTCAGTAGACCCGTAACATGGCTATAGTTCTGAAAGAAAGTGATAGATTTACTGCTGGAATCTATCTGGCCTAATGAGTAAGAAAGCTTAATTTGATTCTGAAGCCACACACTGAATGGTTTGGATTGAATTTGAGACAAGAGTTCAGCAGCAGCTTTGCAAAAAAAATGGAGCAAAGTACTCAATGTAATCCGAAGAATTGCTCCCATAACTACAGCTGCATGTTTGCATTTTTGAAATACTTCAGAACTATACTAAATGAATGGTATAAGTAAGATTAAATGAGATTAAAAACTAAACAAAATACCATCAATGATTTACCTTGCTTGGGTGACAACCCCATGAGTTAAGTTAGATGATTAAGAATATATGTTAGATTGAAACATAATAAGCTTTGAATTAAATATTTTTAACTTGGCTGTGTCATAAAATGGCCAGTTTTCTACATGGGACATAGCTGCAATGTAATTCAAGGTGTGTGAGAACAATTCCCAATGTAGATGCTTCAGAATATTTCCTTACATCCTCTGATTCCAGTAAATGTTGCAGAGATGACAGGAATGTAGATAATGAAACATACACCAGGAAAGTGGAAGCAGAGACTAAATTCATGAACTAAAGAAACTATTGCAGTTCTTGGACTATTAAAGATAATTTTATATTGGTCGTTAACCATATTTTTGAAGGGTCCATCTTGCTAAAGGTACTTCCTGAAAAAATTTTTGTAAAGTTCTATTTTGTCGTTCATATTGCACAAATACAATTTCTATTAAAATAGCACCTTCAAAGTAGCAAAACCAATGTGGTGCTTCACAAAAGTTATAGCAAAGAAAAATAATAGTTGTTGCCCCACACAAGAGGCATTTGGCCAGATAACAAAAATGTCAGTATTTGCAGTAGGTTTTAAGGAGCTTTTTAGAGAAAGAGGTAGTGAGGAGATACAGAGGCAGAGAAGAGGGATTCCAGTGTAGGGCACTGGCAGTTAAAACCAGGAGTGATGGGGTGGGAAAATTGGGGGATGAGAAAGAGAGAGAATTGCAAATATATATATATTTTATGTTTTATTTAGAAGTAGAGCATGGTAATAAGTTCTTCTGGCACAATGGGCCTGTGCTGCCCAAATACACCCAAGTGACCAAATAACCCACTAAACTGTACATCTTTGGAATGTGGGAGGAAACAGGGGCAGCTGGAGGAAGCACACACAGTCATGAGGAGAATTTACTAACTACCTACAGAGGGAGTGGAATTGAACCCAGTTCACTGCCCCGTAACAGCATTATGCTAACCACACCTTGACCGTGACGCTGGTTACAAGCTAATTGTGTCAATTTATGCTTAGTGCATGTTTTTCTTGTGAACTGCTTATCTGATGCTATAGGCCTGTAATGTAAATTTTCCACTGCACCTATAGATTCATGTACTTGAGCTTACAGTAAGACTTAATGGCAAATTCAAAGTGATGAACAAAGTGGGGAGGGGCACAAATGACTGAAAATGATGCAATTTATATCATCAGCATTTTGCTTAACTGAGCCCCAGTGAGGTTAACTGAGCATTGGTGTGCAGAGTGAATTGGTCTCTGGGTGTGTAAGGATGTGAGACTGACCTCATGTTTGTAGAGAAGGAGGCCAGCCAGGAATAGGAAATAACAAATACATTGATGAGGATTTCTTCAACAGGACTGCAAAAACATGGGTGGAGTTTGTCAGGGCTGCAGAGATGGAAAGAGTGGTCATGAGATGAAGCAATATGAGATCCTAATTGCAATTTGGTATCAAATGTGGTACCATGGCTCTGATCAATTTTATTTGGTGTTAAATAGAAGCCAGAAGCACAATGTGATGATGAAAAATGTTTTCTAATGTGTTGTTGCAGAATTGACATAATGTAATTGATGCTGGCAGGTCTGGTATTGAAGATATGGATGACTAGGTATTCAATCCATACCTGTACAGATGAATGTAGGGAAATGCTAATAGCAAGAACTTTGCACGTTAAGAGTCTGCAAACAAATTATGTGCAAGATTCACCAAACGCTTTAGGTTATGTAAAACAGGACACGTTCGCAGAGTGTTAGAGTCTGGTACTGTTTTGCAGTACTTTGTGAACTTATTTATTTCCAGCGCTTGCACCACAGCACCTTGAAAAGGCAATGCCATTGGTACCATGTGAGTATCCTGTTGCTTTAGTGCTCCAATTCATTCAATAATACAAGAGACACATCAAGCTTCATTTCAAATTTAAGTCTATATTTTTCAGAGCATAGACAGAGAACAGGGAAGCTTGCCAGTAGATGTAACAAAGTCCTGAATGCACTGCCACTATTTTTCATTCATCTGGATGCAGTGTCACAAGTGACATGCCCAAAACACTCCATTATAAATTGAAGTCAGGCAACATTCTTTGGCGCCAGAACACACTCAGAAAATTACCCCCATAAATCTTAATCTCAACAGTATGCTTGACTGAGTCACTGATCCCAGCTCTTGCTGAGTTGGTGTGGGGTCCTTATATGGATGAGTGCAGGAGCTGGGCCAACACTAATGAGACAAGCGGGAGTAAGTAGATTTGGGTGAGCAAGTCTGTAGCCTGATTCTCACAGTTACATAGCTGGTGCCATTCTGTGCCTGGGCTGCAGATTTTAAATGCAGTAAGCAATTGTACTTCTCCTACGATACCCTGATTAAGACTCTAAAAATATGCCAATCGTCTGGTAACAGCAGTTCCTATGTGAACAACAAGAATTTCCTGTAATGTTTGAATGCTTGTTTCAAAGCAGCACTGCCACCTCATTTATTTCCCTAGGACAATTTTGAAAGGAGTGCCACAATTTGTACAAAGATTTAATTTATTACAGTACTAGTTTAGTTTCCATAATGCATTGTTCGGTTGAAATAAATGTTGGTTGAAATGGAGCCTGGTTTTATTTTGCAGTTTATTTAATTGTGGGTCTCTTTTTCACCTGAGTCATGCTGAGAACCATAATTTGAGATGTCATTATGGAAAATGAGTATTTTGCTATGTGTGCATTTCAATTTGTTTGTTTCATAAGAACTGTAGAGAACTGAGACAGTGTTGTACTTTCCACTGTCCCTTCAAACACATTCGTGTTTATAATTATCTTTGTGGTCTCTGTATATGTGGAGGAGGGGTAGTTATAAAAGATTTCAATGAAAGGATTGATTTGATAGACAGAATAACCTCCCTTTTCTGCATATTGTGCCTTAATGTAGTTTAACCCTTGACATAACATTTCAGAAATCAAAATACATTTACTTAACGAAGGCAATGAGATTTATCATTTTCTGAAGGGAGTGATAATCAACTCATTGAATTTCTAGCTGGGAAAGGGATATGTGCAAATTGGACAACTTTATAATTAATAAAGATTCCAGATTAAGTATGGACCTTATAGTATTATATATTTTGAGCTACAGGTTAGGAGTTTCTAAATGCGTGTGCTACATTTTCATTGAAGCACAGTTAGTCATCATTTGATCCATCCGCTGTAAAAGAATAAATTCAGAGGCATTGGTGAAGTTACACAAACTGACTATCATGATCTTTTTCCTTTGTATAAAAGATATAACCATAAAAGCCAATTCCACCAATTATACTGGTTCCACCATAAAAAGAATTAATCCCTGATTATTGAATCACTTTAGTATCTTCAAGGAGTCTATGAAAATGAAACTGTTTTTTTTGATTACAGACAGAGAATATTTCTTTTACATATATATTTAGCAAAGATCTATACATACTGTCAGAAACTCAAGGAATCCTGCAAATGCTGGAAATCCAAAGCAACACATACAAAGTGCTGGAGGAACTCAGCAAGTCAGGCAGTATCTATGGAAATGAAGCCAACATGTCAGGCAGAGACTCTTCTTCAGAACTGGAAAGGAAGGGGTTGGGGGAGACCCTAGAACTATTTTTAAGATTAAAGATTAAGAGGTTTAAAAATCCAATTACACATCTGTGGTGATGTGGATATACAAAATTGCAAAATGTTTGTAGTAAGTGTGCTTTCAGAAGTATTAATCAAACTGCATCTGCATCTAGTTACAGCTCTTAAATAATCAAGGAAAATCTTGGTCTGAAGCTTGTGGTTGTAACGGGGAGATGATTATTCAAAACCATTACCCTATAAAACTAATAGTGACTTTTAACATCTGTCCATGCACATTTAAACAGTGAAATTCAAGAGCTGTTGTCCTATGTCTGATTCAGAAATAGAATATATATATTTATTTTATGTTTCTCTACTTCATCTTCTTTCTTAATCCCAAGCAATAGATACCAGAACACATGTGACATCAGGACAACAAAACAACAAAAGCCCATTGAGATCAAAGGTAAGCATTGCCTAATTGTTTTAAAAAACTTTCTAAGTCACTGTCTGAATCCATATCTTAATGGTTGGTTGTACATGCAATGATGTGTAAATGAGTTGAAACTTGAGAAAATTAAGTGTTCCAGAATGGAGCAGATAATGTGCCTTGTTAAGATTCAGCTCTGATTTAGTTGAGCGGATTCAGATGATGTATCTGCCAACCATTGCTTATCTGAATACAGTTGCCGGAGCTTTACTCTCAACGCTATCTTCATGTTTGGCATGTGATCAGGGAGAACTGAATATCTGAGCAAAAAAGACCACAAGTGCTGGAGAGTCAGGAAATGTCAGAAACACTCAGCAAACCAGAAGGTATCCATGAGCACAGAAACGTACTCAATATTTCATATCAAGGTCTCTTCATAAAAACTAAAAATGTGAGAAAACAAGAAATCTGAGAAGAAAAGAACACACCACTCCTCGGTGAGGGGTCGGGGTGGAAAGGGTAAACAGCTTCAAGTTCCTGGGTGTCAACATCTCAGTGAATCTATTCTGGGCCCAACATATTGATCCAATCACAAAGAAGGCGCACTAGCTGCTATACTTCATTAGGAGCTTGAGGAGATTTGGTATGTCACCAAAGACTCCAGCAGATTTTACAGCTGTAACATGGAGAGCATTCTAACTGGCACCTGGCATGAAGGCTCCAATGTGCAAGATTGAAAGAGGCTGCAGAGGCTTATAGACTTAGTTAGCTCCATCATGGGCACAACCCTCCCCACAATTGAGGACATCTTCAAAAGGCAGTGCCTCAAGAAAGTGGCATCCATCATTATGTATCCTCATCACTAGGAGACCTGTGCTCTTCTAATTTCTACCGTCGAGGAGGGGGTACAGGTACATATGTTAGTGATAATAAACCTGGTTCTAGTGCCTGGGCTAGTTGACTAAAATTGTTGAATTCAATATTGGATCTGATGGAAGACGGGATGCCGCTCATCAAACAGACGGTGGGCTTTGGTGGAACAGTGCACGTGTTCACCATGTAGCATATTCTTTTTACATAAAGGAGCAGATCATCGGGAGAGAAGGGGAGAGCAGGAAGGTAGATTGTCCTGCAATTACGTTTCCTATGGGTTCACATCCAAGCATTTTGCCAAGAGGCTTGATATGAAGCAGAGAGCAAGGACTATCGAAAACACTTTATTTTGAATTACCTAGTGCAAGCAGGAGTGGAGACGATGGAAAAGGAGATAGAAGAAAAGGAGAATGGTTGAAGGCAGCTAGAATATGCAAGAGAAGTACTATTAAGAAACTTGATCAAGAATTAAATGCAAGGTAGACAGTGCCAGAAGGGGAGTGTTCAATGATAATCCTGGTGTGTCAAGAACCCTTTTCTCAAAAAATATATACCAAACTGAAGGTCACATGCCTGCATTATGTCCTGGTCTCCTGTCACATTCAATTGGAAGTTCTTATAGTTCTCATTCTTGTGGTCATATTTCCACAATGCTTATCCTTAGCATCTCTACAGAAGTTTCACTTAAGTCTGCTGACTCTATTCTATGTTTGCAGATGCACATCTAGGAGGTGGCACATTGCGTACTTGGGAGAAATGACCTCTGAACTGTGCTTGCTCCCGTGCATCGCACAAGTGCTGCAATTTCCTCTTGCAGGGGATTGAATCAATGTGCATTGGCTGCAGGCCAGGCAGAGCTTACTGCTTCATAATTACATTGTTGTTTGGCTGAACGGAAAATACCAACCACTGGATGACAACAACAGCAGGAAAGATTTTCATTTATATTCTGCCCTTAATGTAGCAAACAGCTCCGGATGCTTCACTGAAGCATTTAATTCAAACTTTAACTCTTGACCACATAAAGAGATGTTTGGGCAAATGACCAGAAGCCTTATCAAAGAGGTCAGGCATCTCAAATCCCTTCATTCCAGAAAAATGAAACCTTAATAGCAGCATCAGAAGCTGAACAGAAGGAGATTGTCTTCTGTTCCAGTTGCTAAACTTGTGCTGATTTATACTGCTGATAGCTTCACTTCAGATGTTGTCAACTACTTTCCCATTCAACCTTGTTTTTTCTAACTTCAGTTAACCTACCAGTTCTCTGCTTTCTGCTTCCTTTGCAGGTAATGATCATGTTGCTCTAAAGCTGTCAGCCATCTTTTCATATCTTGTCAGTGGCGGTTCCTCAAGTATGATTCCAATCTCTGCTCAGCATTGGCCTCTTCCACTATTACTCAATAATAGCCATGTCCGGTTCCACTCTCTCTTGAAATATAATGCCTAAGCTAAGAATGTATAACCTGACACAGTCCTGGATTTGTTCCTATCACTTTTTTTTATTTAAAAGGTGCAGTGTAGGAATTCATCAAGTGCAAATTAAACATTTATAATTACAAACACAAGGCAGCATTACAGGGAGATTTTATAAAATAATGCTCTATGTGGGACCTTATAATAGTTCCTGATCCAAACAGAACAGACCAAGGATACTAATGTCCATGTGTTATACACTTGTCACTTTCTCTAATTTCCCTAAACTCCCGCCCATCATCTCTGCCACCACAATTAATTCTCTCATTTGTTTGCACATCTTTTAAACAGGCATACCATTTTATTTTCACTGTTTTGCTTCTTTCTGAACTATAGGTTACATTTATTTCATACTATACCAATATTTTTGGAAACCAAACATCTTCACATTATTACCTTTGGGGGATACAGGAGTGTGAAGACCCACACTCAATGATTTAGAAACAGCTTCTTCCCGTCAGCCATCATATTTCTGAATGATCTATGAACCCATGAACCCCAATATTTTAGAACTTTTTTTGTAATTTATAGTAAGTTCATGTTTTTGTGTTGTACTGTTGCTGCAAAGCAACAAGTTGCATGTCATTTAGGACTATGATAATAAACCTGATTCTGATTCATTGATCTCAAAGATTAAGACTCTCAAGAAGTAAACTGCATTTTTCAAGTCTTTTTTAAAAGTGCCTGAGTAACTGATTTCACAGACACAATCAGATAATTTTACGGGCAGTGTCAACTCAAGGATTTGGTACAATTATTAAGTGAAGAGATGGAGAAGTTGATTGTGTTGGTTTTACTCATGTGTAGTGAAGGCTCTATTCAAAGAACAGATCAAGTAAAATTAACCCTTTGTGACTATACATACATCTGATCATGAATACACATTGACCTACCAATCACTTGAATATGTTACATTTCCTTTATAACCCTCATAAACATCTTGGCCTTAAATTCTTCCATGCATCTGTAATAATGTGCTCAGCAATTTTTATTTTCCTTCCAAAAGCCAAAATACGTTTGCAACATCAGCAGTATTGCAAAATACATGTCGTATTGTTCCATTAGCAAAATAACATTGAGTCACATAGAAGATATCTGAAGTCATTATGGTTTTAATGACACTCATAAAATGAAACCCTGGCCTTACATTTATCATTATACTCATAAAGAGATGAGTTATGACAGCATTTTAGTTACAGTACATTGCTGCTTATTATGGTTCTGGTGGATATTTGTGCGCTAATTGTGATCTCACTTGGCCAGACCCTAATTTGCTTTCAATTCATGCAGGAATTTATATGACTTTTAAACAATCAGGAGTCCACTGGCTATGACTGAAGCTTGGTAAAATTGTTAAAAAATATGAGCACTAGGACAGTTTCATCAATTAAGCAGAAGATATTCGGTCTCATTCAGTTGTACAGCCAGATATTCTGCATTACTCCTGGACTGCAAATCCATATAAACAATTTTTAATGAAAGCTTCTGTTAAAATTGTCACATGATATCAAAGCAAAGTGAAACCTTATAATGGAGTTGCATTTGTGAGAACTGGTGTTGTGACAAATCGGAAATGTTATTGAAGTTGTCACAATATTCATTCTAACAGTGACTTGAAATTAGTTGTCAATCTCTTGCACTGAATATGCAAGATTGTATCCATCTCACTTCCTAGGACAAATTTCTACTCTTTGATTCCAATCTCCATTGCTTTGTTGCTTCAAATTTATTTGTTTTGTCAGCTTATGAATATGCTTTTAATCTTGCAGACAGCCCTTCCATAGCTTCTTCTTGTTCAGTTTTTTCCTTGACTGTAAGCAACGGAGTGAAATTGGCTGGAACCACCTTAGTTCTCCATCTTGTGCTTATATATTTGATCTCAGCTATAAAGGAAAAAACATACGAAAACATATAAAGAAAAAAAAACAAACCTGACACAAATGTTGAATGCTTCTGAGGTATAAGTATTATCCAGCAATTACTATTTAAAGCTGGTAGGTGTAAGAAATGGATCAGCTTAACTTCAAGGCCAAAAACGTCGACTGTCTATTCATTTCCATTGATTCTGCCTGACCTGCTGAGTTCCTCCAGCAATTTATGTGCATTGCTTTGGATTTCCAGCATCAGCAGGCTTTCCTGTGTTTAAGCTTAATTTAATTTCCCTTTTGGGTAAATAGTCCAACCAACAGTGTTCACATACAAATGTTTAACTCATGTGATGGCCTTTAATCTATTTCTCAAAAATGTTAATATTGACTTAATGATAGCAAACAGAGAGGGGAAAAATTTCACACCAAAACTTAGTGGAATGTGACCAGTAAAGTTACATTTCTGCTTCTTTCTCAGTTTTGCATTTATTGAGAACATAAATAAAAAAAAATTTGTTGTTTACTCCAAGTCATTTGAATATTGTTGTAAATTAACTTTCTTGACCCATGCGTCTGTTTATGAAGGTTCTACAGTGGGAGCAGAACCTGGCAAATGTATTTCAAGGCTCAAGATTCAAGTTTATTTATCATGTGTACATCAAAGCATACAGTGAAATGCATCATTTGTGTTAGCAACCAACAGTCCCAGCGCTATCCTGGGGCTGACCCACAGGTGTCGGCACACATTTTAGCACCAACATAGCATGCCCACAATGCTCAGCTGAACACAGATCACTTAATTCCTATTTACTAGTGCTGATGGATAAAAAGGGAAAGTGTAACTTATAGGTGGGATGCTAATGAGACAAACAAGCTGCCTGTCTTGAAGTGATGGTCAACAATTATAAGGACCAGGCCTCATTAGCATTCCAGCAACTAGGTTCTTGACAGACAGGCGTCACCAGGCTATCTTTATGCTTTTCAGCTATGAAGGTCAAACTCCTGTACGTAGGACAGCTTAGTTGCTTCTTCTTTGGTGATCAGAAGGTGATTTAGATCAAATTCATCAGTCAAACCCAGGCTCAAAGTAGCATTGCATGAATTTGCACACAAAACTGTGTCTAGTGTCCTCTGCAATATGATCACATCTACTTGACAACATTCATGATTTCCCTTCCTTATCAAGATATGGTTAATCTTTCTGAAACTTCAAACTGACTTTGTAAAACACATGAAAAAAAATTCGGAATAAACAAGTAAATGAAAAGCCAAACACAAGGGGATCCTTGAAAATCATCAGGTTAAACTCCTGTAATTCTTTCATTATTCCCACGCAGACAGCCACTTGCCTCTGTAAATGTCCATTATGTATGGATGTACAAATTACTTCATCCAGATCCACTTTAAAAAGAATGTGGCATCGTTTGGCAAATAATTTTTAATTTAAATGCTATGATGATGTTCAAACTAGAATAGGTCAGCAGTTAGTGGAAGTGAAATCTTGCAAGTCTTTCCCCTTTCTTCCATTCAGTCATGGCAATAAAACCAATTGATAATTATTTTTATTGAGACTCCTCGGCACTATTATTTTTGGCCTATCCCCACATTATGCAGATATTAACCTTTTTTTATATGCCATACACACTGAGTAGCAGTTTTGCTTTTATATGTTTGGGCTGAGTCTATTGATTAGAAACAAAATGTGGAAAACTTAAGCTCCCACATGCTCATGTGTTATTAAACATAGAACATAGAATCTGTCCTGATGAAACGTCTCAACCAGAAATGTCATAGGTACTGCATGAACTGCTGAGTTCCTCCAGCGTTTTGTGTGTGTTGCTTTAGATTTCCAGCATCTGCAGAACTTTCTTGTATTTGTGTTAGAACAGGTCCTTCAGGCCAGGATATCTACGCCGATCATTCTAAACGAATCCCATCTGTCTACGCAAGTTTCTTGTCCCTTTCTCCCCCGCTTTTTCATGTGTCAGTTTAAATGTTTTTTGAGCATTGCTATTTTATCTGCTTTTACCACTTCCTGGGTAGTACATTCCAGGTACCTACCATCCTATGCACAAAAACAAAAAATTGCCTTTTAAATTTGCTTAAAACTTTCCACCTCTCACTTTAAAGCTATGCACTCTAGTATTGGAAATACCCATTCTGGGTAAAAGACTCTGACTATCCACCCTAACTATGTCTCTCATAGATTTCTGGATCAGCCATGTGAACTTTGTTGAAAGTTTTACTAAAGTCCACTAAAGACAACATCCACTGTCCTACTCTCATCAATTACCTTTGTCACCTCTTCAAAAAACTCAATCAGGTTTGTGAGGCATTCTCTCTCCCAACGACTATTCTGCATAAGTCTGTGTGCTTCCAATTCTGAGTAAATCCTGTCCTTAAGAATCTTTTCCAATAATTTCCAAATCACTGATATAAGGCTTTCATGTTTATCATTTCCTGGATTATCCTTATTCCCACCCCCTCCCCAAACAAAGGAAGAGCATTCTCCAGTATCCTTGGACCTCACATAAGGCAAAAGAGGGTATAAAGATTTCTGTCAAGGCCCCTGTAATATGCTAGAATAGATCCCATCAAGCCCTTTAACATTCTTCAAAAGACCCAACATCTCCCCCTCTTAATATCAACGTGCCCTAAAATATCAATATACCCCTCCCTCCCAGCTCTATTCCTGACCTAATATTATAATGCAGCTAAAAAAGTATTGAGTTTTATTATTGTTTGGATCTGAGAAGGTGCAAGTTAATTTTTTATGATAAAGTTGAAATCTACTATTGACTTACTGTCAGAGTTCATGTTTACCTTTAATAAATCTAATTACAAGGTTATAGCAAGGTTAAATGGTCCCGCAGAGTGTTTGTTCTTCAGCTGTGCACAGTCAATGAAATGGGAAGAAAGGAATTTACAGTGTCATCAATATTTTAACGTCTGGTAGCACAAAATAGATATTGTGCATGTTGGATTAGATGTCAGTTCAGAGAATAATGATTCACTGACGGGAGTTTATCTTGACACAAAATATGAAAGAAGAACTTAGTTCAAAGTTCAAAATAAATTTATTACCGAAGTATATATATGTCACCATATACAACACTGGCATTCATTTTCTTGTGGACATACCCAAGAACCATAAAAGAATCAATGATAGCAAAAACAGTGTGGACACACCTGTGCTAATGCAAAATGAAAGAAGAAAATAAATAATAATAATAATAATAATAATAATAATAATAAGTAATAAATGTTGAGAACATGAGATGAAGAGTCCTTGAAAGTGTGCTCACAAGAAGGAGAGGCCGCCATGCTTTCTTTGTAATTGCACTTACAGTACTGTGCTAAAGTATTAGGCAATTATATATAGCTAGGGTACCTAAGACTTTTGCACAATACTGTAGTAACTTTCTGTATTACACTGAATTGCAGCCACAAATAAAAACAAATCACATGACACATATGAGTGATGATAAACCTGATTCTGACATAGACCTCTGTTGTGGACTAAGAATGAGAAGGGAGCAGGGAGAGGGCAATCATGGCTGTGAAAAGGGAAAGGGAGAGGGGAGACAGTAGGAATCACCAAAGAGACATTCTGCAATGATCAATAAACCCGTTGCTTGGAATCAAATGACCCTGCCTGGTTTTTAGTGCTGGGTGTGTCAGCACCAGCACCAACAACCTCCTCTGGGTACTTCTCTGCCACCAGTCCCACACTGCTCCAACCTCACATTTCCCAACATCCTCTGCACCCATCAGATCTACAAGCTCACTCTCCGCTCCACATTGACAAACAGTACTGTGTAAAGTCTTAGGCATCCTGGTTATGTATATGTCCTCTGAAATGATAACACCAAGGAATTTAAAGTTAATGAACCTCTCCATCTCTGATCTCCTGATGAGGACTGGCTCACGGACCTCCGGCTTCCTCATCCTAAAGTCAATAATCAGCTGCTTTGTCCTGCTGGCTTTGAGTTGTTGTGGCACCACTCAGTCGGAGGTATTGAAGCAAGGTCTGGAAGCTTCTTGACTAGCTTTGAGGGGATGATGGTATCGAATGCTGAGCTGTAGTCAATAAAGTTCACCCGATACATATGCATCCTTGCTGTCTAGATATTCCAGAACTGTGTGAATAGCCAATGAAATGGCATCTGCCATGGACCGGTTGTGCTGGTTGGCAAATTGGGGTGCATCCAAGTGGTTTCTCAGGCAGGAATTGATATGTTTCATTATCAACCTCTCAAAACACTTCATCAATGGAGATATGGATGCAGTTTATCCAAAACTGCTTCAGTACCAGTGTAATCGAAGCCTGCTTGAAGCAGGTGGCTACCTCAGCCTGCCGAGTCAAGAGGTCAAATATCTCAGGGAACACACCAGCCAGTTGATCTTTAGTACTCAGCCAGGTACCCCATCTGGATTGGATGCTATCTGTGGGTTCACCCTCCTGAAGGATGCTCTCACGTCAGCCTCAGGGTCACGGGATCATTGGCGACTGAGAGAACTCGTGATGCATCTCCATGTCATACAGAGCATAAAAGACATCGTGTTCATCAGGAACTCTGTTGTCAGCTACGTTACTCGATTTCACTTTGTGAGAGGTGATACCATTCAAGCCCTGCCACAGCACACAGCACATAATTTTTACACAATCACAATCACAATATATTTAAATCAAAATATTTAAATTGCTGATGACACAAAGGTTGGGGTGTTGTGGATAGTGTGAAGGGCTGTCAGAGATTACAGCGGTACATTGATAGGATACAAAACTGGGCTGAGAAGTGGTAGATGGAGTTCAACCCAGGTGGTTCATTTTGGTAGGTCAAATATGATGGCAGAATATAATATTAATGGTAAGAATCTTGGCAGTGTGGAGGATCAGAGGGTTCTTGGTGTCCAAGTCCATAGGACACTCAAAGCTGCTGCGCAGGTTGACTCTGTGGTTAAGAAAGCATATGGTGCATTAGCCTTCATCAATCATGGCATTGAGTTTAGGAGCCAAAAAGTAATGTTGCAGCTATATAGGACCCTGGTCAGACCCCTTTTGGAGTACTGTGCTCAATTCTGGTCGCCTCACTACAGGAAGGCTGTGGAAACCATAGAAAGGGTGGAGAGGAGATTTACAAGGATGTCGCCTGGATTGAAGATGCATGTCTTAAGAGAATAGGTTGAGTGAACGCAACCTTTTCTCCTTGGAGCTACAGAGGACGAGAGGTGACCTGATAGAGGTGTATAAGATGATGAGAGGCATTGATTGTGTGGATAGTCAGAGGCTTTTTCCCAGGGCTGAAATGGCTAGCATGAGAGGGCACAGTTTTAAGGTGCTTGGAAGTAGGTACAGAGGAGATGTCAGGGGTAAGTTTTTTTATGCAGAGAGTGGTGAGTGTGTGGAATGGGCTGCCGGCTGCGGTGGTGGGCAGATACAATAGGGTCTTTTAAGAGACTCCTGGATAGGTACATGAATCTCAGAAAAATAGAGGGCTATGGGTAACCCTAGGTAATTTCTAAGGTAAGGACACGTTCGGCACAGCTTTGTGGGCCAAAGGGCCTGTATTGAGCTGTAGGTTTTCTATGTTTTTGTGTGTTCTGATTGACCTTTCAACTGCTTGTTTCACAGAATCACAGAATGGTTACAGCACAGAAGGAGAACATTCTTACTAATAATTCTGGTAATGACCCAATGCAACAAGGAGCAATTCATGTAGCCCTTTGGCCCAATCCTCACCCCATAATCCTGAAAATTATTTCTTTGCGGATTCTCATGCAGATTGATTTTTGAATTGTACAACTGATTCCTGCTCGACCACTACTTCTAGAAGTGCATTTTGAACCCTCACCACTCGCTGCTTGTAGGAAACATTACGTCATGTTGCTTTTGGTTCTTTTAGCAATCAGATTCATTCCAAGTCCATCAGTTCTTGATCCTTCTTCCACCTCTCTCTCTACTCTCTATGGTTTTATGCACCCCTACCAGACTCCCTCACAACCTCCTCATTCCAATGACAAAAAAAAATACAAACCTGTCTCTGTAAATATCCCGAATAGTGGGAAATTCACATCTACAGATGTGCTGAGTTGTCCACACTACTCTCTGCAGAGCCCTGCGGTGAGAAGGCAGGAAATTGGGACTGAGGGAAAAACGGAATCAGCCATGAGAAATGTCAGAGCAGACTCGATGGGCCAAATGGCCTAATTCTGCTCCTATATCTTCTAGTCTTATGGTCTTATTCCAATCACCTACATAATTAAATTGACAATATGAATGAATGGGAGAATGTTTTATATCTTTCTGTTTCATAAAGTTTACAAACAGGATGACATTGTTAGACAAAAGAGCTTTACAGACAGACAGACATACTTTATTGATTCCGAGGGAAATTAGGTTTCGTTACAGTCGCACCAACCAAGAGTAGTGTAGAAATATAGCAATATAAAACCATAAATAAGTAAATAATAATAATCAGTTAATCATGCCAAGTGGAAATAAGTCCAGGACCAGCCTATTGGCTCAGGGTATCTGACACTCTGAGGGAGGAGTTGTAAAGTTTGATGGCCACAGGTAGGAATGACTTCCTATGATGCTCAGTGTTGCATCTCGGTGGAATGAGTCTCTGGCTGAATGTACTCCAGTGCCTAACCAGTACATTATGGAGTGTATGGGAGACATTGTCCACGATGGCATGCAACTTGGATAGCATCCTCTTTTCAGACACCACCGTCAGAGAGTCCAGTTCCACCCCCACAACATCACTGGCCTCACGAATGAGTTTGTTGATTCTGTTGGTGTCTGCTACCCTCAGCCTGCTGCCCCAGCACACAACAGCAAACATGATAGCACTGGCCACCAAAGACTTGTAGAACATCCTCAGCATCGTCCGGCAGATGTTAAAGGACCTCAGTCTCCTCAGGAAATAGAGACGGCTCTGACCCTTCTTGTAGACAGCCTCAGTGTTCTTTGACCAGTCCAGTTTATTGTCAATTCATATCCCCAGGTATTTGTAATCCTCCACCATGTCCACACTGACCCCTTGGATAGAAACAGGAAATAGGCAAGTGACTGAACGTGAAGCAATTTTGTTTCTCTTCAATCCAGTTTGAGTGACAATCAGTCACTAACAGAAAGTTGTTTTTATTTATTCAAAAATGAATGTGTATTCTCTAAGCTCAAATAGACTATGACAATGACAGCAAAAGAGCTTTTGCTGGTTTGAAGTAATAATTTTGCAAATATTGCATTTGATTTGTAATGATTGAAAGTTAATGGACCAAACACATCTGTTAAATAAAGCTTTTTGCAATTACTTTTATATTAACTACTCTTGTGTTTTTATGTGAAGTTTGGCCAGTCTTTTCTCTAAGTTGTAAGTATACCCATCTATGACCCTATTTCATGTAGCTGTGCTGATACAATAAATTAGGTTCTCAAATCTAGAACAGTTTTGTAATCTTGTCTGTCTACTGGTCAGATTCTGTCCATGCATTCATTCTCTGTGCATGGAACTCATTCAATAGTATGTTTGTCCAGATCCTATCTATACGTTCAGATGGTCACTGAAAAGTACTCAGCAGCTGTACTTAATGTTACATCACAGTTTCATTCCCTACATAAGACCTCCCACATGTCTGCCCTGACAAGACATCTGCAATGATGCTTTGCTTGAAATTCCGGTACTCAGTTGAACAATTGTACTAAATAGATTTTCATCTTTGCATTCTTATTTCCACTGTAGAAAGTGTATACCAAATAAGAACAGATGAAATTTCTTAATATCAATCACTCTTGCAAGCCATCTTAAATTATTCCATCTGAAATTTGAGAAGTGATTAGTTTCCATTGTCCATCATCCACAATGTGCCCTGTTACAATACCAACACCATTGTTTGATCCATCACAAGCTAAATTCACTGTCTATAGGATCAAAGTTATCAAGGACAATTTCACTAGCTAAACCTTCTTGTCTTGATTATAGGTATTTTGTAACTTGCTCTAATTCATATTCAGAGCCCACTTTTAATCACAATTAATGCAATGATATGAGCAAAGTTACAAACATTGAGGAATTGCATGTAATATCTTCCCCTGGAACAAACTCAACTCTGCTTCATATTGTATATTGTTGATAGCCTCTATTTTTTCCTTCACTGGTGGCATAACCTTCAAAACAAGCTATATATCTTCAGAAAAATGAGTACTGGTTTCATTACAGCTTCACGTTGTGCTTGAATAATCTTATGAGCACTTCCACTGAAATCAGAAGACTTTTCTCATCTCTGTTCATGGCAATCAATAACCATCTTCACGGTACACACAATGATGCAATTCTTTCAAGATCGTATTTATCAAGGCCTTGGGTGAAGACTTGACTCTGTATGTATATCTGTAGAGTGCTTTGTGTGTGTTGGTAGCCAGTAACTGATCACTATCTTTGTTGAAACTGAGTGAAAGAAATTCCATTTTAATCCTATTAACTTTGTTTATAAATGTAGCAAAGTGGGCAGGGTATATTCTTCATCATCTTTGGTTTGATTGATGTGACTATGTGTTTACTAAAGCCTAGAAATGTGGCAGGGTTCTGGTCATTCTGAAGGATGACAGAGCATTGCAGAATATTGCTTTTGAGATCTATCCTGCCATTTAATATAGTAATGGTTTATCTATGCTGGTCTCAATTCCTCTTTTATGCCATGTCTCCATAACCTTTTATTCTTCAATCTAGCTTTATCTCACCACCTCCATTTTAAATACTTCTAATGATCCAGCTTTCACCACTTACCTGGCAGAAAATTCCAATAATTCTTTCCTCTCTCTTTCAATATTTTTATTAATTTCTACGTAAAAGAATATAGAGTACAAGAAGATAAATAAGTCAAAAAAAGATAAAATAATACCAAATACATTATATTTGAATCACACTTGCAATTTCATTTCCCTATATTCATGTAAGTTAAATTAAATCACAATATTGAAATGTGATAATTTTATTATACAAAAAAAGAATCTAAGCCCACTACCAAGATGGAAGCTGTTTGGTAAAGAAAGAAGTAAGGAAAAAAATCCTCATTATATAGTGAAATATGTTATTAGCCAACATCTGTACTTTAACAGCAAATCAAAGATTTTGAAATTAGTTCAAAAATGGTCCCCACAATATTTGAAAATCTTGACTAGATTCAGAAATTGAACAATGGATCTTCTCTAAACTTAAGCATGACATAACATAATGTAACCATTGAGTGTGAGTAGGCGGAGCAACATCCTTCCATTTAAGCAAGAGCACCCTCCTAGCTATAAGAGAAATAAAAGCCAAAATGTGCAAATCAGATGTCTCCAAAATAATATATTTTCCTCCAACAATACCGAATAAGGCAGTCAAAGGGTTAGGCTTAAAATTTACTTTGAAAAGTACAAAGAAAGTTTGGAATACTTCCTTCCAGACGTGTACTTCCTTCCAGTATTTTTCAAGACTTGGACATGTCCAAAACATATGAATTAGTGAAGCTTCTCCATTGTTACATCTATTACAACAGGGAGATATATCCAAATAAAAACGAGATAGCTTATCCTTGGTCATGTGGGCCCTATGGACCACTTTAAATTGTAGGAGGGAGTGGCGGGCACATAACGATGAAGTGTTAACCAATTTAAAAATTGCATTCCAAGTTTCCTCAGAAATTGAAGTCTGTAAATCTTGTTCCCAAAGATTTTTAATTTTGTCTAAAGGAGCATTTCTCATTCCCAGCAACATGCCATAAATATTGAATTTTGAACCATTATGAAAAGGTTTCATTAAAAACTAATAAGTTCTTATTGGGACTTTTAGGAAATGTATATAATTCAGATTGCAGAAAGTCTCTAATTTGTAGATATCAAAAAAAGGTCAGTTTTTGGTAAGCTATATTTAACTGACAATTGCTCAAACAAAAAGAGACTTCTTCCAACAAACAAATCCTGGAAGAATTTAATACCCAATCTATCCCATTCTTTAAAAACTAGGTTGGTCATAGAAGATTTAAAAAATAATTAGAAGAAATGGGACTTGAAGGAGAAAATCTCCATAAACCAAAATATTTTCTAAATTGTACCCAGATCCTCAAGGTATGTTTAACTACCAAACTGTCAGTTAGTTTATTTAAAGGTAAAGGCAGTGAGGATCCAAGAAGAGAAATGATAGAAAATTTATTAACAGAATTAGCTTCTAAAGAAACACATACTGGGCAGTCCTCACAGTTGATATAATATGACCAAAACGTAAGATTTCATATGTTGACTGCCCAGTAATAAAACCTAAAATTTGGTAAAGCTAAGCCTCCATTCTTTTTAGCTTTTTGAAGATGAACTTTATTTAGTTGAGAATGTTTGTTTTTCCATATATAAGAAGATAGAATAGAATCAAAAAAGGATTTAGGAATAAAAATGGGTAAGGCCTGATAAAGGTATATAAATCTAGGTAAGATATTCATTTTAATAGAATTAATTCAGCCAATCAATGATAACAAGGGGGACAACCAGTTTGATAGTGCCTTTTTTACATAATTCTGTAGGGTAAGAAATTTTTCTTTAAGTAGGTGTGATTCTTTCCTCTGAGACAAAAAATTTCTGAACACACTTATTTTTTAATGACTGGCTCTTATTTTGAACTTATACCCCCCTTTTTCAAAAATCTTCCACTAGAAAAAACTTCCCTATCAAGCCACTTTAGGAGAATATATGTATGTCACCCCTCTTTCTTCTAATCTTTAAGGAGTACAGGCTCAAATTATTTGGTCTTGCTTTGTGCAACACACTTTCATCCCAGGAATTATTCTGGTGAATCTCCTTTGTATTGCCTTCAATGTTACTATATCCTTTTTCAGGTAAAGGGGGCAAAAACTGTGAGGCACAAACTGGGGCACGAACTATTCCAGTTGAGGCCTCACCAACAACCTATGCAATTCCAAGGGAACTTCTCTGAACTCCAACGCCTTTGCAATGAAGGTCAAGCCACACAGTGGTTTGTTTCCATAGTTAAACGTATTTCTTTCCATTGTGATGCATTCACCCCCATATCTCAAACTTCACAAGAACAAGGTTATACTATAATGGTGCTTTCTATCAACAATATCTGGTTGAGATTAAATGTCTCAGAAAAAATCTTCAGATGCGTCAGTTGAAAGACTTCGGCATGCCAGATATGGCTGACAGAGCACTCTATACACTTATCCTTATTTTAATATACTTTTTATCAATACCTTTATTTGAAAGCCAGCGGCCACTCTGCCTTCTAACACAGGTACTCTCTAAGTTACCAATTTCTAATTGATTATCCAAATGAAGTTTTACACACTGAAGTCACATTTCCACTTGTCATTAAAATTGCTTTTGTCATTTGTCTTAGTCTTTGGGTCAGTAGGCTATCAAGATGTGACCTTTCTATTGATAGCTAATATATTTGACAGTTGCAAATTAACAAGCCTGTGTTAAGTGATGGCCAATGCAACAGCAACATGCTAAATTAATCTCACCAGTATACTTTGGCCTTGATCTCAAAGCCTTAAGTTTTGCTTTGGCTTTCAAACTGCAGTCTCCAGCTAGACCATTCCATTGTGTTGGACTAACTTTTTGAGTATTGTTGGATGTTATTTCTATCAATACAGCAAGTTACTTACAAATTTCAAGTCAGATTTGCCACCAGTAACAGTAGCTTTGATCAATGTTGTTCATCTACCAATCTATCTGTCATAATCTTATAAGGTACCAAAGCTGAAATACAAAAGAAAGTTTGTAATGAAAGAACATACTGATCAATGGTGCAGTGTGAACAATTGGTAGATATAGAGAGATTAACATCTGCATGCTTAAGGGTACACTACGTTTCTCTTTCCATGTCAAACAGACATGACTGATTATTACAATTACAATCTGAATGCATTTGACCAGCACGTTACTCAATGTCCATGCTTTACTCTGGAGAAGATGAAGCCTAGTAGCCAAGAAAGTGCTATAGCTTTTGCAATAAGCAATAATCAATCATGTTCATTTGCCACTAAAAACCCTTATTCCTTAATATTGAAAAATTGGTGCCAATTTCTTTTTTTACAAAATACTTCAAACTATCTCTCTTCGTAAGATTTTGGATACTTTAGGACTTTAAGAGGTGCAATATAAATGACAGTTTTTCAAGCCTATCTTTAAATATCATTGTGGATAGTATGACTCAATGGATAATTTGATCATAATGTCAGCACACACTCAAGCAAATTAGAGAACCTAAACCCAACGATGATGATAATAACATGCTCATTAGGAAATTTTAACTTGAAGTAAATGCTAATTATGATCTTGTGGTTTGATGCTAAATACTATGGGTTAACCAACTGAACGAATCAAATAAAAATGAACCACAGCAATAAAAATAACTGGGGGCTCACTGGGGTTGAACTTCACTTTTTGCAAAAGAGTAGACTAAATGAGTGATAGGGAAATCATTAGCTCACTTTGTCATCTGCTCAATTACAATGAAAAAGAAGGTAAGTATGTACACCTGGAGACTGATTCACTTTCAACCACTTTACTTGACAGCTCAAGCAAGCGTGATGGATATTTTCAGATTTCAAGCCAAAAAAATTTTGGATCAATTCACATAATAAATAATATTCATCAAATTAAAGAGTTTTTGCTATTAAATAGACATGAATAATTTTGAAGTTTTATTAAAATGGGTGAATAAAATCCATATTGGTCAACTAAAGTACTTAGTCTTTTTTTTTGTTTTGTTACATATGTTAATGAAGTATTTTATTCCCCATATCTTACTGACATCAAAGGACTGGAGTAAATTGCAGTAATTAGTGTATGCACTGCCTACGTTATTTCCAGTAACTGCCAGTTGTTCTTTAGCATGGATGTCATTTTGAATCAGTAATAAAGACATCAATGTTCTTTGATCTCTGGATGGCAAATGTTGCAAAGTGGAATTAAACAGCCCAAAAAAATCCACTGTATTTATTACCTGAAAATACAGGTACATTGAAGTGAGTTCATGAGTTTTTCCAAATAAAATATAATTTGTAGGAAGTAAATTCTGTAAGAAAGTATCCATTTATCAGCCTCTATAAAATCCAATGTTCTTTCCTGGAACCAACTACAAAGTCCAGAATTGCCTGGACAGCTAAATGTAATGTTTCCTAATAAAACATTAATTGGTTTAACTGGCAATATTTTGAAGCTGTATTCAGCCACCATATGTTGATATGTATTGAAGGAAATAAGTGAGAATAAGGTTCACTGTGTTGGGTGAAACAGAGTGAGAAGCTTATGGAAGAAAAATGAAATAAAATCAGTAAATTAATATCAGTAAATGCTGGAAACACTTAGAAGGTTGGCAGCATCTATGAAAAGAGAAATGTTTATTGATACAGACTCTTTCAAACTTGCAGTCTTGTAAACTTGCAAAATTCAGGTTCGCAAACTCCTTGTCAAATGTGGGATGAGAAGTCAGAATGAGGTCATTCAGTTCATCCAATTTGCTCCGCCATTCCAACATGGATGAATTATTATCCCTCTCATCCCGTTTTTCCTCCCTTCTTTGACACCCTGACAAACCAAGAAACTCTCCTTTGAAAATGCTCAATGATTTGGCCTCCACGATCATCCATGGCATCAATTCCACAAATTGAACACCCCCTGGCTAAAATAAACATGCTTCTCATCTGTGTTCTAATGCTCCAATGCCACATTCAAGTTTGCTGATGGCACCACTGTTATAGGCCAAATCAAAACTGGTGACGAATCAGTGCACAAGAGGGAGAATAAAAATCTGTCTGAGTGGTGCCATAACAACAACCTTTTACTCAACATGAGCAAGGAGCTGATTATTGACTTCGGAATGAGAAAAGAGGAGGTCCATGAGCTAGTTCTCATTGGAGGATGAGAGGGTCAGTAAGACCCTCTCTAAGATTCTAGCAAATAGGCTTCAGAGTATCTTGCCTAATGTTATCTCAAACGATCTAACAGGATTTACTAAAAATAGGCACTCACATTTTAATGTTCGAAGATTATTAAATATCATTTATTCCCCCTCAGCCAAAAAATCTGAATGTATTGTATCTTTGGATGCAGAGAAAGCCTTTGATAGGGTGGAGTGGCCTTATCTATTTCAGGTTTTGAAGAGGTTCAATTTTGGTCCAGGATTTATCTCCTGGCTTAAATTGATTTATCATGCCCCGGTAGCTGCGGTTCTAACTAATAATCAAAAGTCTCCTTACTTTAGATTATATAGAATTACCTGTCAGGGTTGTCCCCTTAGTCCTTTATTATTTAATTTGGCTTTAGAACCACTTGCTATTGCTCTTATGGATTCTAATTCTGTGCAGGGTTTCACTCTCGGAAATATCGTATCCTCACCTACTCGATCTAGCTCTTTCAATATTCGATAAGGTTCACTGAGATTTTCCCTTATTTTTCTAAACTCCAGTGAGTACAAACCTAGAGGCATCAAATGCTTCTCATACATTAACCCTTCATTCACAGAATCATTCTCATGAACCTTTTCTGGACCCTCCCTGATACCAGCACATATTTTCTTAGAAGATGGGCCCAAAATTGCTCACGGTACTCCAAATGCAGTCCGACCAATGCCTTATTTAAAATGAGAGCTTTGCGGGTATTAGTCCATTGTGCAGGGCCTATCAGCAGCAGCAACTGAGCTTGACGAACTAAATAAAAGTATAGAAGGGATAAGCGGAGCGGCCATTGTCTGGAGTAGGTCAGTGCTGAGAGTAGAAGCGACAGGCTTTGGCTCATTCAGGCTTCAGCGAGGTAAGTGGGTAAGTGGACTTCATTTTTGGTTCCTCTTTGCATTTTGTTTCTGAGGAATAGAAAGCATGTCAGTAAGGTTAGTATTTTGCTCTGGGTGTGGGATGTGGGAGTCCTGGAAATCTTCCAGTCTCCCAGATGGCCACATCTGCGCCAGGCGCACCAAGATGCAGCTCCTGAGAGACCGTGTTAGGGATCTGGAGCTGCCGCTCGATGACCTACAGCTTATTAGGGAGCGTGAACAGGAGATAGAGAGGAGCCACAGGGAGTTAGTCACCCCAAGGCTGACAGGATTTAAATAAGTGGGTGACTGTCAGGGAAGCGAAGAGGAGAGCTCAGACAGTAGAGAGCACCCCTGTGGCCATCCCCCTCCGTAATCGTATCTCGTTTTGGATGCAGTTGAGGGGGATGACCTGACAAAAGACGACCACGGCGATTGGGTCTCTGGCACTGAGCCTGGTTCCCTGGCGGAGAAGGGAAAGAGCAAGATGAGAGATGGGGTAGCCATAGTGAGGGGAACAGACAGGAAGTTCTTTCAGCCCGATAGAGACACCACCATGGTGCGTTACCTCCCAGGTGCCAGGGTACAGGATGTCTCGGATCAGGTGCAGAGTATTCTGAAGGGAGAGGGTGAACAGCCAGAAGTCTTGGTACATGTTGGTACCAATGACATAGGTAGAAAAAGGGAGGAGGTCCTGAAGAGAGAATTGAGGGAGTTGGGTAGGAAGCCGAAAAGCAGGACCTCTAGGGTAGTAATCTCAGGATTACTGCCTGTGCCACATGCTAGCGAGTGCAAGATTATCATGATCAGGCGTATTAATGTGTGGCTGAGAGACTGGTGTAGAGGGCAGGGCTTCAGATCCTGGATCATTGGGGCCCCTCCTGGGGGAGGTAGAACCTGTACAAAAAGGACGGGTTACACCTGAACCCAAAGGGGACCAATATCCTAGTGGACACATTTAATAGAGCTGTTAGGGAGGGTTAAAACTAATTTGGCAGCGGGAGGGGAACCGAAGTGATAGGGTTGAAGAAGGGGAAAACAGAAGTAAATCAAAGATAGCGTGCAACAGAGATTATAAAAAGAACAGGCTTAATCACAACCAGTGGCAAAAGTTACAGGGCAATAGAGGTGTGGTTCAGTTAAAACAGAAAGCAACAAATACTGGACCGAAAGTGTAATATTTGAATGCACGCAGCATAAGGAATAAAATGGACGATCTTGAAATTCAGCCTTGGATTGGCAAGTATGATATTGTGGCCATCTCTGAAACTTGGATAAAGGATGGCTGCCATTGGGAGCTGAACATCCAAGGATATACGATGTATCGGAAAGATAGGTTAGTAGACAGAGGGGGTGGTGTGGCTCCATGTATAAAAAATAATATTAAATCATTAGAAACAGATGACATAGGATTGGAAGGAGTAGAGTCTCTGTGGGTTGAGTTAATAAGAAATGGCTAGGGTAAAAGGACTCTAATGACAGTTCTATACAGGCTTCCAAACAGTAGCCGGGATGTGGATTACAAATTACATCAGGAGATATAAAAGGCATGTCAGAAAGAAAATGTCATGATAATTGTTGGGGATTTTAACATGAAAGTGGATTGGGAAAACCAGGTCAGTACTGGACCTCAAGGGAGAGAATTTGTAGAATGACTAAGGGATGGCTTTTTAGAACATCTTGTTGTTAAACCCACTATGGGATTGGCTGTGCTGGATTGGCTGTTGTGCAATGATCCAGAAGTGATAAGAGAGCTTAAGGTTAAGGAACCCTTAGGGAACAGTGATCACAATATGATTGAGTTCATTGATATATGATTGACATTCAAGAGTGTCAGGGAAGTGAAGCTTCTGCAGTGAAAATTACGACTGAGAAAATGCTCAGGAAGCTTAGTGGTCTAAGGGCAGATAAATCTCCTGGACCCTTGGGTTCTGAAGGAAGTAGCTGGAGAGATTGCAGAGGCATTAACAATGATCTTTCAAGATGTACCAGATGACTGGAAAATTGGAAATGTTACTCTGCTATTTAAGAAAGGTAGGAGGCAGCAGGAAGGAAACTATAGACCTGTTAGCCTGATATCAGTGGTTGGGAAGTTGTTGGAATCGATTGTTAGGGATGAGGTTATGGAATAGGTGGAGGCACATGACAAGATAGGCCAAAGCCAGCATGGTTTCCTGAAAGGAAGATCCTGCCTGACTAACCTACTGCAATTTTTTGAGGAAATTACAAGCAGGGTAGACAAAGGAGATGCAGTAGACGTGGTGTACTTGAATTTTCAGAAGGCCTTTGAAAAGGTCCCACATATGTGGCTGCTTAAAAAGATAAGAGCCCATGGAATTACAAAGAAGTTACTAGCATGGGTGGAGTACTGGATGGTCAGCAGAAAACAGAGAGTGGGAATAAAGGGATCCCATTCTGGCTGGCTGCCAGTTACCAGTGGAGTTCCACAGGGGTCGGGGTTGGGACCACTGCTTTTTATGATGTATGTCAATAATTTGGACTATGGGATTAATGGATTTGTGGCTACATTTGCCAATTATACAAAGATAGGTGGAGGAGCGGGTAGTGTTGAGTAAACAGAGAGCCTGCAGAGAGACTTTGATAGTTTAGCAGAATGGGCAAAGAACTGGCAAATAAAATACAATATTGGAAAGTATATGCCATGCACTTTGGTAGAAGAAGTAAACTGGTAGACTATTATTTAGATGGAGAGAGAATTCAAAATGCTGAGTTGCAAAGGGACTTGGTCGCTTTGTGCAAAGTCCTTGTGCAAGATTAACCTCCAGGTTGAGTCAGTGGTGAAGAAGGTGAATGCAATGTTGGCATTCATTTCTAGAGGTATAGAATATAAGAGCAGGGATGTGATGTTGAAGCTCTATAAGACACTCATGAGACCACACTTGGAGTATTGTATGCAGTTTTGGGCTCCTTATTTTAGAAAGGATATACTGACATTGAAGAGCATTAGAGAAGATTCACAAGAATAATTTCAGGATTGCAGGAGTTACCGTATGAGGAATGTCTGGCAGCTCATGGGCTGTATTTCTTGGGGTTCTGGAGAATGAGAGGGGATCTCATAGAGACATTCCAAATGTTAAAAAGCCTGAACAGATTAGATATGGCAAAGTTATTTCCCATGGTAGGGGACTCTAGGACAAGAGGGCACAACTTCAGGATTGAAAGACGTCAATTTAGAACAGAGATGCAGAGAAATTACTTTAGTCAGAGGGTGGTAAATTTGTGGAATTTGTTGCCACGAGTGGCTGTGGAGGCCAATTCATTGGATGTACTTAAGGCAAAGATAGATAGGCTCTCGATTAGCCAGGGCGTATGGGGTGAAGTCAGGGGGGTGGGGATGACTGGAAGAATTGGATCAGCCCATGATTAAATGGCGGAGCAGACTCAATGTGCCGAATGGCCTACTTCAGCTCCAATATCTTATGGTCTTATGGTCTTATAAGATCTCAGCATCACATCCTTGCTCTTATATTCTAGTCTTCTCAAAATGAATGCCAACATTGAATTTGCCTTCCTTACCACTAATTCAACCTGCAAGCTAAACTTTAGGGAATCCTACACGAGGACTCCTGTGTCTCTGTGCACCTCTGATTTTTCAGTTTTCTCCCCACTTAGAAAACAGCCTACTTATTTACTCCTTCTACCAGAATGCATGAGCATACACTTCCTGACACTATATTGCATCTGCAACAGCTTTGCTCATTCTCCCAATCTGTCCAAGTTCTTAGGTAGACTCCCTACTTCCTCAACACTACTTGCCCCTCCAGGTCTCTTTGTGTCATCAACAGACTTGGCCATCAACTCCGTCATCCAAATCCTTGACATATAATGTGAAAAGGAGGAGTCCCAATACCAACCCCTGTGGAACACCACTTGTCACCGGCAGCCAGCTAGGATAGGGCCCTTTCTTCTGATACTTTGTCTCCTGCCAATTAGCCAATCTGCTATCCATGCTCGTATCTTTCTTGAAATACCTTGGGCTCTTATCTTGTTAAGCAACCCCATTGTAGCACTTTGTCAAAGAGCTTCTGAAAATCCAACTAAACAACATCTGCTAACTCTCTTTCATCTATCCTACCTGTTATTTCCTTAAAGAACTTCAACAGATTTGTCAGGCAAGATTTCTCCTTACAGAAACCATGCTAACTTTGGCTTATTTTAACATATGCCTCCAAGTACCCTGAACACTCATCATTAATAAGGACTCTAACATTTTCCCAACCACCAAAGTCAGGTTAACTGGTCTATAATTTCCTTTCTTCTGACCCCCCCACTTCTAAATGGGTGGGGAGATATTTGCAATTTTCCAGTCCTAAAGAACCATTCCAGAATCTTGTGATTCCTGAAAAATTGTTACTAATGCCTCCACAATCTCTTCAGCTACCTTCAGAACCCTGGAGGGTAGTCCATTGATAGAGGTGACTTAACTACTTTCAAACCTTTCTGCTTCTCAAGCACCTTCTCATTAGTAATAGCAACTACAGTCACTACTGTCCCCTGACACTCTCAAATTTCTGGCATACTGCTTGTGTCTTCCACTGTGAAGTCTGACACGAAATACTTATTCGGTATTTTAATAGTGAAGAGTAGGTGAGATCAGTCAAAGGCAGTACCTCTGAGACCAGATTTCAGATTGCCAGCATTTTTAAGATTCAACATTCAAGTTTCAAGATGGTTTAATGTCATTTCCTGTACATGTAAAGGAGAATGAAACAGTTGTTACTCCAAATTTTTGTTATAAATAATTGTTACTGCATATTTTTTGATTATCAAAAAAGAATGCTTGAAAAACAAAGTACAATAGAAGTGCAGGAATTTTTGAGCAATTTCAATAACGTTCTATGGTGGAATAAATGGAAGATGGAAGGAGATTACAAGGAACTAAGCTTATGATGGCGAAGAGGGTGGTAGCTGACAATAAATGACAAAGAAATAACAGTGTAAGTTGAATAGGTGGTAGTGGTGGGAATGTTAAGAAGCACATTCAAACGAAATTAATGGAAGAAATTGTCATGCATAAGGTAAATCTGAAATAAAGATGCTGGAAATGTTGATTGTCTGAAGTGTTAAGATCATTTTGACTGTAATGTGCCTGATTGGCAGAGGAGGTGCCGTTCCTTAAATTTGCATAGAGTATTAGTGAAACAATGTAGGAGAAGAAAGTCAGAAGGGTCAGAGTGAGAACATGGTGGAGAATTAAAGCAACAGATGGCTGTAAACTTGGGATGAATCTTGTGGATTTGTCAAAGGTGTTCCACAAAGCAGTCACCTAAACTGCAACCATTACAAACTCCCTGACTCAGATAACTTCCTTGATTACTGTCCCTCAACTCTGTTTCTTGTAAGGATTCCACTCCAAAATTCCAGTTTCTCCATCACTGCTATATTTGTTCTAATAATGTCTCTTTCATTACTAGAGCTCTCAAAATTTATTCCTGTTTCTTCATTCCCTTCCATCATACAGCGGTTAACAGGGCCTTTAACCCTTTGAGTTCCATTTTCTACATTTCTGTTCTCACCGTTTCTCTTCCTTCCTAAAACCTGGTAATAATTCCTCTTGTCCTAACTCGGTAATAGCTTCATATTCAGCAATCTTGCCGATATTTTTAACCAATGGATGTAAATATAGACAAATAGTGCCAAAGCAAATAATTGTTCATTTATAGTCAGCAAGTATGAAAACTTTAAATTCCCATATTTTAAGTTAAGGCAAAGAATATGAAGTCTTTTTGCAGGAGGTGGTGAATTGTGGGATGATCAAAGGTTCAAAAGCTCATTTATTAACAAAATCTGCAATTTTGAAATTTTCCTTCTCCAGATAGCCACGAAACCAAGAAAGAAAAGAACAGCATGATTATCAACCCTAATACCTCCTCGAAGCACAAAAAAGGAACAGAAACAGAACAGACACATCAACCCCCAAAATCCCCCTCCACCGCACACAAAAAAAAGAAAGATCAAGTGAAAAACACAGAATACAAAAAAACCCATAAGACTGAAAAAAGTCCACAATCCAAGTCCACATTAAAAATGCAGACAACCTGCGCAACATTCTCCACCCCCCCCCCCGTAGCAGAGTGATCTCACCAGTGATCAAAAGGCAGTCTCCCCTCCCGTAGCAGAGCGATCTCACCAATGATTAAAAGGCAGTCTCCCCTCTCCATAGCAGAGTGATCTCACCAGTGATCAAAAGGCAGTCTCCCCTCTCCATAGCAGAGTGATCTCACCAGTGATCAAAAGGCAGTTTCCCCTCTCCATAGCAGAGTGATCTCACCAGTGATCAAAAGGCAGTCTCCCCTCTCCATAGCAGAGTGATCTCACCAGTGATCAAAAGGCAGTCTCCCCTCTCCATAGCAGAGTGATCTCACCAGTGATCAAAAGGCAGTCTCCCCTCTCCATAGCAGAGTGATCTCACCAGTGATCAAAAGGCAGTCTCCCCTCTCCATAGCAGAGTGATCTCACCAGTGATCAAAAGGCAGTCTCCCCTCTCCATAGCAGAGTGATCTCACCAGTGATCAAAAGGTAGTCTCCCCTCTCCATAGCAGAGTGATTTCACCAGTGATCAAAAGGCAGTCTCCCCTCTCCATAGCAGAGTGATCCCCCAATGATCAAAAGGCAGTCTCCCCTCTCCATAGCAGAGTGATCTCACCAGTGATCAAAAGACAGTCTCCCCTCTCCATAGCAGAGTGATTTCACCAGTGATCAAAAGACAGTCTCCCCTCTCCATAGAGAGTGATCTCACCAGTGATCAAAAGACAGTCTCCCCTCTCCATAACAGAGTGATCTCACCAGTGATTAAAAGACAGTCTCCCCTCTCCATAGCAGAGTGATCTCACCAGTGATCAAAAGGCAGTCAGCCGGAGCTCACCTTCCATAGTTGCCTTGATGTTTCAATCTCACTTGTCGCTTTAATCAGTGAAATGGAGGATCACACACACTTCATCTGCCTCCCGGAATCCTCTCGGAGACTGCAGAGTGCTGGAACATCCAAGCAGTCTCCAAACTGCAAATTACAGGCTCCAACAGTTCTAGGGTCACATTCAAGACGAAAAATAAACTTAAAAGGCATAAAAGAAGTGTAATATATGAAAAGGCCTTGGTGAGCAGGATTAAGGAAAACTCCAAGGCATTCTCCAAGTATGTGAAGAGCAAGAGGATGAACCGTGTGAGAATAGGACCAATCAGGTGCGATAGTCGAAACATGTGCATGGAGTTGGAGGAGGTACTGGTTGCACTTAATGAATGGTGCTTCAGTATTCACCAGGAAAAAAGGCCTTGGCAATTTAAGGGACGATTTACAGTGGACTGAAATGCTTGAGCATGGAGACATTAAGAAAGAGGATATGCTGGAGTTTTTGAAAAGCATAAAGTTGGATAAGTCACAAGGACCAGATAAGATATATCCCAGGCTACTGTGGGATGCGAGGGAGGAGGTTGCTGACCCTCTGGCAATGATCTTTGCATCATCAATAGGAAAGGGAGAAGTACCAGAGGATTGGAAGGTTGCAAACATTGTTCCCTTATTCAAGAAAGGGAGTAGAGATAACCCAGGAAATTATAGACCAGCAAATCTGACTTCAGTGGTGGGCAGGTTGTTGGAGAAGATCCTGAGAGGCAAGATTTATGAGCATTTGGAAAGACATAATCTGATTAGAGATAGTCAGCATGGCTTTGTCAAGAGCAGGTCATGCCTTATGAGCCTGACTGAACTCTTTGAGGATGTAACAAAACACATTGATGAAGGTAGAACAGTGGATGTAGTGTACATGGATTTCAGTAAGGCATTTGATAAGGCTCCTTCAGAAAGTAAGGAGGCATGGGATCCAAGGAGACCTTGCTTTGTGGACCCAGAATTGGCTTGCCCACTGAAGGAAAAGGGTGGTTGTAGATGGTTCATATTCTGCATGGAGGTTGGTGACCAGTAGTGTTCCACAGGGATCTGTTCTGGGACCCTTACTCCTCATGATAGTAATAAATGACCTGGATGAGGAAGTAGAAGGGTGAGTTAGTAAGTCTGATGATGACACAAAGGTTGGGGGTGTTGTCAACAGTCTGGAGGGTTGTCAGAGGTTACAGTGGGACATTGATAGGATGCAGAACTGGGCTGAGAAGTGGCAGATGGACTTCAATCCAGATAAGTGTGAATTGGTTTATTTTGGTAGGTCCAGTTTGAAAGCAGAATGCAATATAAATGGTAAGACACTTGGCAGTGTGGAGGATCAGCGAGATCTTGGGGTCTGTGTCCATAGGACACTCAAAGCTGCTGCGCAGGTTGACAGTGTTGTTAAGAAGGTGTATGGTGTGTTGGAATTCATCAACCGTGGGATTGAGTTCAAGAGCCCTGAGCCCTGAGCCCTGAGCACTAAGGTTTAGAAAAAAACACTGATAGACACTGATGTTAATGAGGTCAGTGCATACATTATCTGTGTGACCTATAGGTGAAACTGAAGGGAGGTAATCTTTTAAACACAATTAAGGAGGGTGTGATTGAATTAAACCCAGTGACAATGAATAACCAGCAACCTATTTCGAAATGAAAATGACTTGACATTCCCTTGCACATGCTGGCCTTGCTCCACCAGCTTCTTTAAAACCCATGGGTGCAGGCCATCTGGTCCCAGTGATTTTTGTGCATATAGTCCCATAAATTTCATTAATACTTTTTCGCTTGTGATTGGGAATTTTACAAGTTTTTCTGTGTTATTTGAAATTAGTCCATTTGATATCATAAGCATAAGTTGCAGTGTCAGGCATGCTGAAGATTGGCGCAAAACATTGATTTAACATTTCTCTGTTCCATTAATAATTCACTAGGGCTCATCTTTTAGAGATCCCACACTTAGCTTAGCTGCCTTCCTCCTACTTACATATTCATGGAAACGCTAACTGTTCATTTTCATTTTATATTCAAGTTTTCTCTCAAAATCTATTTTCTCCTTTCTCACGAGCATTTTAGTCTTTTTAATTGCTGGATCCTAAAATCGTCCCATTTCTCTGGTCTACCACGCTTGCCACTTCCTAAGTTCTACTTTTCAATTTACCATTACCGTTGACTTCCTTTGTTAACCACAGATTCAATTACTTTCTCCTGGAATTCCCTCTGGGTGTTATGGACCAGCTCTACATCATTATAGAGGATATTGTCCTTATTGAAGTTAAAAGCAGTCAGTTTGATCATGTTTTGTTTGAATGTTATCGAGGTCTTGCCACATTTAGCCTACACTACTGCATTGCCATGGAGTTGTGAATAGAATTGAACATTGAATATTAGTTGACACTCTCACTCCTGGTCCTTTAATGCAAGGAAGGGCACTGAAGGGCTGGAGGTGCTTGGGTCTAGGACTCTGCCCTCCAATTCCTATTGATTTCAGTTTCACAGACTTCTTGATGTCACACTTGGTCAATTACTGTCTTGATATTGAGGGTAGTCACGCTTGCCTCCTCTCTGAAATTCTCCCCTGTAATTGTCTCCAACACTGTCCAGTTTGGTTTCATAGAATGATCTTTAGCCTAACTCCCTTTCATTGCAGCCAAAACCTGTTACAAATCTACTGGCTGTCTCATCTGTCAGCATGCTCCAGAAATCTACAGACTCACTTCTTATTCTAGAAAGAAGGGAAGGCCTGGATGCCAGACAGTCACTCGGTGGCTGCTATCTGTGGTCTGATCACATTCCATTTGAAAGATTTCTTGGAGGGAATCGGCTTCAGTAAATGTTATTTGAGTGCAAGGAAACTATCTTCAACACAACAGAAAGATGTACATGTACTGACAGTGAGAAATGGAACATTATAAGGAGATGTGTGGCTAGTTTTTTTTTACAGAGGTGCCTGGTAAGGGCTTCCAGGGAGAGTGGTGGAGACAAACATGACAATTAAGGGCCATTTAAGGGGCTTTTTGACTGACATGTGCAGGGAATGGAGGGATATGGACTGTGCATAGGCAGTGGGAATTTAATTTAATTCAGCATCATGTTTGACATAGATATCATGGGCTAAAAGGCACGTTCCTGTGCTGTGCTCTTCTATATTTCATGCTCTAATAAACTGAAGCAAAAAAACAAACTGCTGGAGAAACTCAGTAGGCCAGTTAGCACCCGTAAGGCAGAGGGATGATTGACTGCTCCAGGTCTCTCAAGCAGTGTGGTTTTTGCTCCAGATTTGCACTCTTACGTCTTCATAATAAGCTGAAATCTGTGTTTCCCTTAAGTGAATGGCTTCATTTCATTCAAAACTGGAATCCCCAAACCCCAATCTCTCAAAAGCAGTTTTAGCCAAGTCTCAGGAAACAAAAGCCCATTATTTAGATTAATTAGTGCCGGTCTGGCTATTACTTGAAATCTCAATTCAATTAATTGCAGTAGTTGCATAAGGCAATGATTTCTCATATTTTAATTACCAAAAGTAAGTTTCTGAGAACATTGAACATTTGACCAAACCAACTTCCTTCAACATTCATGGAAAGGAATGAAGAAACTTACAAAACTAACATTTAGATGTTTGTGAACAAAGGATTAACACTGATGTATTATTATCAATATGAGAAGGGTTTTATTTGCATGTAAAAACACTAAAGAGAGATTCATTAAATATATTTGAAAGGAAAGGTCACTTTTAATCCATGAGTTGTTACCCACACTGTGCCCAAGTATTACAAAAATCATTGCCAGATTTAAGTATTATTTGCATGAATGCCCTTTGATAAGTGCATATTTTCCATTGTTAATCTTAAAAGCTGAAAGGTTCACAGTGATTATCAGTATGATAATATGTCCAAATCCAGGCTATTCACTGCCAATTAGATTAGGATGACTTCCATGCTATGCAATCAAGGTAAATTTAGCAGAGCAGCATGTTTTTGTCCAAACATATTATAAATATTTTTCTTCCATCATGAAATAACTATGGGGTTCAGTAATAAGAACACTTAGAGCAAATCTCAAGCTGGGCTTGGAATTACTTGTGTTCTGTTGAATGCAGATAAGTACATGGAGGGAGGATACTGCCAGCCATGAGTCCAGGCTGAGCTGAGTGACAGATGTCACCACACTAATCATTTAATTTCATGCAGTCTTCATGGGAATAATACCAGATCCTAATAGTACTGGAACTCTCTGGAGTTACAATGAAGAATCCTCTTCTACAGCAACACATTGACCATTGTTGTTTTGCGGGAGCAGTGCATAGCAAAAACTTAAAATTACTATAAATTTCACAATTAATAAACAGTGCATTTAATCATTTAGAATTGATGCTTTTTAAACCACTTCTGCAAATCAGACCCCTTTAAAACTTTTACAAGCCCCACAGGCTCTGACAGCAAGTAAGGTTCAGCAAAAGCTTTGTCACCAATGAGGCTTCAGGACATTTGGACCCATGTTTCTGTCCCATGCTTGTCAGGGATTGGGGAGATAGTGTGGGGTTGGACGTCAACAAACCAAACTAAGCATGATTCTACACATTGTGTTTATTCCAGTGTAAAGCTTAAAATAATCTTGTCACAGTTGGTCTCTTACTACTTGAGTAAAATAAATGGTGGTTGTGTTACTAGATGACTACTATGAGAAACCTCCTCACCTGGATCCACCTATCACTTGCCAACCCTAATTTTAACCCCCTTCCCACTTTACTTCTTAATACAGGTTATCTCCCCACAAGAGCAGTAAAAGGATCTTGACCTGAAGGATCTCGACTGTCCATTCCTCACTGGAGATTGTGCCTGTTCCAGAGCTCGTCCAGCAGCTTTTTCTCCACATTTCAGCATCTGCAGCCTCTTGCTCTCCTGTATGAGAACATTGCCGAGTTGCAGTTAGTCACTTTGAATAATATTCTACGTAGCTACAAACTGTATGTTGAAACAAACATGTTGGATAATGGTATCCTTTACCTTGCCAGAATGCTGCATATGTTAGAAACTATTTTTATTCAAAATTTTGTCTCTATAGTGCCAAATAAATGGAAGCTCCTTAAGTTTACCATGAGGGTCAGAATTAAAAGTGTGCTGATACCACATGCATGTGGAAACAGCTTTGTAATTGCCTTCTTCTACCAGGCTGCTAGATGTCCTTGCGAGATAATGCAATACTTAACAAACTAAAATATATTTTGGATTTGAATCCCCTTCTCAAGGCAAGTCTTTTCTGGATGGCTTCTTTTCAGTGGCTGGGAACAAATGCTTGTTGGTACATAGAATCCTCCTTGCCATCTGCCTCCTCGGAACTCTCAATTGGCAACGGTGTCCAAAATGTTTGAAGTAAGTCTTAAATACAGCAGTTCATCCAAGAACGCTGCAGGAGCCATCATTTGAACGATTTGCTCCATTCACACGTCCCAATGGACTACAGGCAAACATTTACAGTTGCAGTCAACATTTCAAGAGGCAGTCAAGTAATGAATGAGTAAGTGCAGTGCAGAGAAGCAGGCAAACATCTACTGGGTCTGGTCATGGTGCAGTGGCTAGGATACTGGATGACTAACTCAGAAACCTGGAGTTCAGGGCCTGTCATATAAATTATAGAAACATAGAAAACCTACAGCACAATACAGGCCCTTCGGCCCACAAAGTTGTGCCAAACATGTCCCTACCTTAGAAATTACTAGGCTTTCCTATAGACCTCTATTTTTCTAAGCTCCACGTACCTATCCAAAAGTCTCTTAAAAGGCCCTGTCGTATCCACCTCCACCACCGTTGCCGGCAACCCATTTCATGCACTCACCACTCTCTGCATGAAAAACTTAACCCTGACATATCCTCTGTACCTACTTCCAAGTACCTTAAAACTGTGTCATCTCATGTTAGTCATTTCAGCCCTGGGAAAAAGCCTCTGGCTATCCACATGATCAATGCCTCTCATCATCTTATACACCTCTATCAGGTCACCTCTCATTCTCAGTCGCTCCAAGGAGAAAAGGGTCAAGTTCACTCAACCTATTCTCATAAGGCATCATCCCCAATATAGGCAGCATCCTTGTAAATCTCCTCTGCACCCTTTCTATGGCTTCCACATCCTTCCTGCAGTGAGGCGACCAGAACTGAGCACAGTACTCCAAGTGGGGTCTGACCAGGGTCCTATATAGTTGCAACATTACCTCTTGCCCTTAAACTCAATCCCACGGTTGATGAAGGCCAATAGACCGATACCTTCTTAACTACAGAGGCAACCTGCACAGCTGCTTTGAGTGCCCTGTGGACTCGGACCCCAAGATCCCTTTGATCCTCCACACTGCCAAGAGTCTTACCATTAATACTATATTCTGCCATCATATTTGACCTACCGAAATGAACCACTTCACACTTATCTGGGTTGAACTCCATCGGCCACTTCTCAGCCCAGTTTTGTATCCTATCAATGTCCTGCTGTAACCTCTGACAGCCCTCCACACTAGTTACAACACCTCCAACTTTTGTGTCATCAGCAAACTTACTAACCCATCCCTCCACTTCCTCATCCAGGTCATTTATAAAATTCACGAAGAGTAGGGGTCCCAGAACAGATCCCTGAGTCACTCCACTGGTGACCAACTTCCATGCAGACTATGGCCCATCTACAACCACTCTTTGCCTTCTGTGGGCAAGCCAGTTCTGGATCCACAAAACAATATCCCCATGGATCCCATGCCTCCTTACTTTCTCAATAAGCCTTGCATGGGGTACATTATCAAATGCCTTGCTGAAATCCACATACACTGCATCTACAGCTCTTCATTCATCAATGTGTTTAGTCACATCCTGAAAAAATTCAATCAGGCTCATAAGGCATGTCCTGTCCTTGACAAAGCCGTGCTGACTATTCCTAATCATATTATACTTCTCCAAATGTTTATAAATCCTGCCTCTCAGGATCTTCTCAACCACTGAAGTAAGACTCACTGGTCTATAATTTCCTGGGCTATCCCTACTCCCTTTCTTGAATAATGGAACAACATCTGCAACCCTCCAATCCTCTGGAACCTCTCCTGTCCCCACTGATGATCATCGCCAGAGGCTCAGCAATCTCCTCCCTCACCTCCTACAGTAGTCCGGTGTACATCTTATCTGGTCCCGGTGACTTATCCAACTTGATCCTTTCCAAAAGCTCCAGCACATTCTCTTTCTTAATATCTACATGCTCAAGCTTTTCAGTCTGCTCCAAGTCATCACTACAATCACCAAGATCCTTTTCCATTGTGAATACTGAAGTAAAGTATTCATTAAGTACCTCTGCTATTTCCTCCAGTTCCACATGCACTTTCCCACTGTCACACTTGATAGGTCCTATTCTTTCATGTCTTATCTTCTTGCTCTTCACATACTTGTAGAATGCCTTGGGGTTTTCCTTAATCCTGCCCGCCAAGGCCTTCTCATGGCCCCTTCTGGCTCTCCTAATTTCCTTCTTAAGCTCCTTCCTATTAGCCTTATAATCTTCTAGATCTCTAACATTACCTAGCTCTTTGAACTTTTTGTAAGCTTTTCTTTTCTTCTTGACTAGATTTATTACAGCCTTTGTACACCATGGTTCCTGTACCCTACCATAACTTCCCTGTCTCATTGAAATGTATCTATGCAGAACTCCACACAAATAACCCCTGAATATTTGCCACATTTCTTCCGTACTTTTCCCTGAGAACATTTGTTTCCAATTTAAGCTTCCAATTTCCTGCCTGATAGCCTCATAATTCCCCTTACTCCAATTAAATGCTTTTCTAACTTGTCTGTTCCTATCTCCCTCCAATGCTATTGTAAAGGAGATAGAATTATGATCACTATCTCCAAAATGCTCTCCCACTGAGTGATCTCACACCAGACCAGGTTCATTTCCCAATACCAAATCAAGTACAGCCTTTCCTCTTGTAGGCTTATCTACATATTGTGTCAAGAAATCTTCCTGAACACACCTAACAAACATGAAATGTAAAATTTTCTGCAGGTTTTATTTTAAAGCACAATTCATCCAAATAATGAGACCATCAAACAACAAGCTAATTATATAGAGCCATTTGCCCCACTGATGTTTTTCAGATCAGATTTCCCATCCATACCATTTATCTGGCCTAATTGTAACTTCAGATCAGCAGCAACATGACTAATTCTGTTAAGTCCTCTTTGAAATGGAGAAGTATGAGAAGCTGCTACATTAATATATCAAAACACAAGAGATTCTGCAGTTATTGGAAATCCAGAGCAACATACTAATATAGGAAAAGGGATAGAAGCAGACAAGTTACCCAGTGTTGTCCTAATCACTGAATTTGAATGTGGAGAAGCCCAAATGAACTTACAAATGCTTCTCCACACACATATAGGGCTAGTTCCTTGTAGGGTTGTTCGTCGAGCCTGGAGGTTTGGTCGCAAAATTTTGTCACCATTGGAGGTGACATCATCAGTGCATAAATGAGTGTTGTTTCTGCTAAGCGCTCACATCAATATTGGTCCAACTCATTGTTTGGATTGGCTGGTTGTTGCACTAGCCACTGGTCTCCACTGGGTCCCGGTCAACCTGATAGCTTGAGATGTGGGCCACTGGGGATCACTGAGCCATCCGATTGACCAGGACCCAGCTGAGATGAGCTATGGCATTTATGTGACTGGTCGAGATGATGTTTTGCTCAGTAGTGAGCTTAGAATGCTGGTGGAGGGGATTCAGTGAAGATAATGGCAAGATGATTAGGTAGAAGGTAGAGTCATGAATGGAATTGAACTTTGTGCAACTGCCAGTGAATATCCCCATTTTTAATGTTATGATGGTCATAGAAGAAAGAACATGACATGATTGGTGGTTGCATGCCCTGTAGAACCTGCAGTAATGTACTGGAACTGTGATGATAAATATCTGAAAGTTAAAACCATCTTCTTCTGTGCGTTATGTGACTGCAGCTATTGGAGTATTTTCCTTTGAGCAGAACAGTGCCTAAATGCTCTCTTGATGTTAAGGGCAGTCACTCTGACCTCACCTCTGGAGTTCTACCCTTCGGTCTGTCTTTGGACCAGAACTGTGAGGAGGTGTGAGCTGAATAGTCCTGACAAAGCTAGGTGAATAGGTTTTGGTGATCTCAGAGGTGATGGTATTCTGTTGATCAGTTTGCTAGTGATTAATGATCATGGACTGGGTGATAATTAAGCAGATTGGAATTGTTCAGATTTAGTGAATATGACGAATTTTCCACATTGACAGCTATGTTGTAACTGTTGTCAATGTTGTTACCATTCTGAAACAGCTTGTTTTCGAGGTGCAGCTGGGAGGTTGGCTCGATTCATAGCCAGTACTCTCAGCCATTTCTTAATACAAGATGGAGTGAATCAAGCTGGCTGAACACTGGTGGTGGTGAGTTTTCAGTAAAGAGATAGAGATGATCATCTCTTCAGCATCCCGAACTGATCACAGATTAAACTGCTTCAGCTTTATCTTCAACATTCATATACTTTGCTGTGCTATTGTTGATGATGTAGCCTCCAGTGCAGGAGCTCTTGGAGCCTTCTGCTCCCTTCCGGTGTTTAATTGTCCAACAAGTCATTGTGGAAGCTAGCTCACATGCTTACATGCTTGACCCTCTATAAAGCAAAAGTCTGGGCTATGGTGGAATAATTTCCACTTGCCTGCATGACTATGGTTCTAACAATATTCAGGATATTCAATACTTTCCATTACAAAGCAGTCCACTTGATCGGCACCCTTTCTGCTACTCTAAACATTAATTCTCTGCATGACTGGTGAAACCCAGCTGCAATGTATACCATCCACAAACTTGTCTAAGCTACTCCAACAGCATCTCCCAAATCTGTGAGCTCAACCATCAAGAAGGACAAGATCAGCAGATGCATGGAAACATCCCCACTTGCTGATCACTCTTCAAATTGCACAATATTCTGAAGGAAATTTTCAGTATAGCCATTCGTTCATGCATTGCCACCACATGTGAATCCTGGTACTCCTTACCAGGCAGCACTGTGGAAGCAATTCAGCAATGAATCGGCAACTTTTCAAGATGTTAGTTCATCAACACCTTCCTAAGATCAGCCGCTGATGGGCAATAACTACTGGCTGTGCTAGTGATGCTCAGAGATTCCATAAAATTTAGAGAAACAAATTTGTAAAGAGATCGCAGACTGTTGCCAGAAACATAAGGTTGTTATAGTAGGTGATTTTAACTTTCTACATACTGACTGGAAATCCCAACCTGTAAAAGGAGTAGGAGGGATAGTTTTTCAAGTGTGTTCAGGACAGTTTCCTTCATTAGTACATAGAAATTTCAACGAGAGAGTGTGCGATATGAAACAAGGCAGGTGACAGAAGTTTATGTAGGGGAACACTTGGCATCCAGTGACAATAATGTCAAAGTAAATATGCAAGAAGATAGGTCTGTTCCATGGGCTGAGATTCTAAATTGGAAAAAGGCCAATTTTGATGGTAACAGAAATGATTTGGCAAGTGTGGATTGGAACAGGCTGTTTTCTGGAAAAGGTGTATTTGTAAAGTGAGAGGTCTTCAAAAGTGAAATTTTGAGAGTACAAAGCTTGTATATGCCTGTCAGAATAAAAGGTAAGGATAACAAATGTAGGGAACCTTGGTTTTCAAGAGATATTGAGGCCCTATTTAAGAGGAAAAAGAAGGTGCATACAGTAGCAGGTATAGGCATGAAGGAACAAATGAGGTGCTTATGGAGTACAAGGAATGCAAGAGAACTCAGGAAGGCTAAAAGAAGGCATGAAGTTGCTCTAGCAGACAAGGTGAAGGAGAATCCTAAGGGATTCTATAGATATAACAATAGCAAAAGGACAAAATTGGTCTTCTGGAGGACCAAAATGGCAATCCACATGTGGAGCCTAAACAGATGAGGGAGGTCTTAAATGTATTATTTGCATCTGTTTTTACCCAGAAGATGGATACAGGGTCTATTGAAGTGAGGCAAAGTGGCATCAACTTCATGAACCCTGTACTGATTACAGAGGAGAAGGTGTTTGCTACTCTGAGGCAAATCTGGGTGGTTAAATCCCAAGGCCTGATAAGGTGGTCCCTTGGACCCTTTCGGGGTCCTGGCAATTTTGCAGAAATTGCCAGGGCCTTAGCAGAGATTTTTAGTGACAGGTACCAGAGGATTGGGGGATAGCCAATCTTGTTCCATTGTGTGAAAAAGGGTCTAGACAGAACCAGGAAATTATAGGCCAGTGAATCTGAGATCAGCTGTGGGAAAGTTATTGGACGGTATTCTAAGGGACTGGATGTATAAGTATTTGGATAGATCTGGACTTACTGAGGATAGTCAGCAAATTTGCAAATGACACCAAGACTGGCAATGTAGTGGACAGTAAGGAAGGCTGTCATGGCTTGCAGAGGGATCTGGACCAGCTGGAAAACAGGCTGAAAATTTACTAGGATATTGCCAGGACAGGACAGCTGAGTTATAAGGGAAGATTCAATAGGCAAAGACTGTATTCTTTAGAACTTAAAAGAGTGAGAGGAGATTTGATTATGTAGGGTATAGATAGAGTAAATGCAAGCAGGCTTTTTCTACTGAGATTGGGTGGGACTACAACCTCATGGCTTAAGGGTGAAAGATGAGAAGTTTAAGGGGAACATGAGGGGAAACTTCTTCACTCGGAGGGTCATGAGGCTGTGAAATGAGCTGCCAGCACACGTGAGCTCGATTTCAATATATAAGAGAAGTTTGGATAGGTACTTGGATAGTAGGGATATGGACAGCTATGGTCCCAGTGCAGGTCAATAGGATTAAGCAGTTTAAATGGTTTCAGCATGGACTAGATGGGCCAAAGGGCTTACTTCTGTGCTTTACTTCTTTTTGACTCTATGACCCTAAAATGAATAAATTAAGATAACAGGCCTGAGTTATCATTTTTAAAAATGACATACTACTTGAATTTGATTAAAAAACATTGATCTAGCCAATCTGTGTCTGTCTTTCTTTGACCCAATTTACTTTGTTTAATACTATCTGCATTTAGTCTATTCCTTTTCTGTTCATGTTTATCCGGCTGGCAGTATTGTTGTGTATATCATCATCTGTTCAGGAATTTTTTTTTACTGATTTTTTATTCCAGATGTTTGCATTTGCACATTTTACATTTATAGCCCTTTTATTGCATAAAGTGTAAGATCACAATGGCTTGGAGCTTAAATGCAGAAGTAAGATTATGATTATACAACACGTAGAAACAAAGCTGTGCAATGAGTACCTACTTTCCATTACTCCAAGACTGTGTGTGTTTCCACAGCAGCTGTTGTCCATTTCTATGGTCAAAAATCTCAAGACTCTGGAAAAATACCATCAACATTATCTCTACAAAATCCAGTTTCACAGGGGGAAAAAAGTGTATCAGCAATAGACATCCTCTCCATCAACATCTGGTATTAAGGCCCTACCTACACCTAGTCAGCAAAGTGGGCAGGCCACATAATTTGTGTACCTAGCTCCCAAGATATATACCCCATTCCAAGTTCTGTCACAAGAAGAGATTATCAGATTGATAAAGGAGAAAATTTGAGAAAAATTTGAGTATTTGAGAATGTTCTAAAATTCTCCTTCAAGAAATGCAGCATTCACTGCTGGGAATCCCCAACCCATGATATTTAAAACTCTAGGGCCATGTTTACTGCAGAGGTGCAGTGAAAGGGGCTGAAGAATAGAAGAATGGACCACCTCACAAACTACCCGCCTGTCTGTAACATCAGCCATTAACCCCCTCCTCCACCCACCTGAGGAACAATCCACAGTTCCCAAATCAGCCTTGCTAGGTATATCTGAAGCCAGAGAATCAGAATGTAATAAGTCATTCTCAATCCTGAAAAGAATGTTACAAATCCCTTCACAGGATGGTGGGACAAGTGAATAAAAAGTTAACAAATTGCTGGAGACGTTTGATGCATCAAACAACATCTGTAGAAGCAGAGAAATGCTTTATAATTTGGAGTGAGAAAGGGCATCAGGACTAAGATTGGAGAAGGAAAATCAAGAGGATAGAGAGAGGAGAGGGGTGAGGCCAAGACAGATATTTTTCAGGTTAAACCTGGTGTAATGGAGGATAATGCCAGCTGGAACCAACCAGCCATAGTGCAGGGGCAGGGAAGAAGTTTTGACACAGAGGCTGGAGACTGATGGATAATAGGTTGAAACAGATATGGATTAAAAAAGATCTGGGCAGATGAGAGCAGGGGAGGGGGAAGGTACAGACAGAGGTTGGAAACTGAGAAGTGGAATCAGATAAGGGAAAGATGAGGAGCAGATGGAGAGAATAGGAAGGGTCAGCCAAGGGAGATGAAACCTAGGCAGAGAGATATGTGTGTGTTAGGCAAGCGGGTGAGGTAACAAATCAAGGTAATGAGGGTCAAGGGAGGGGGGGGGGCATGGTAATTTATTTATTTATTGAAATACAATGTGAAAATGGCCCTTCCAGCCCTTCAAACCGCACCGCCCAGAAATCCCTAGATTTAATCCCACTGTAAACACAGCACAATTTACAATGACTAATTAACCTACCAACTGCTACATCTTCAAGGGGAACAAAGGTAGAGGGAACCTAGGTGGACCTTTAGGAGTGGGAAAGGAGATGTGATGTGGGTTACGTGAAATTGGAAAACTTTCTGTTCATACTGTTGGGCAGTAGGTCAATATATTGTTCTTCTAATTTGCTGGATTGGCAAATTGGTGTAGCAGTGGCAAAGGAAGTAGAAATGACATGAAACTAAAAGCTTAAGCTGGTCAAGTGGACTGAGATCATATGCTCCACAAAACAGTCAACGTAGAGGACATCACCGAGAGCATCAAATGCAATGGACATGGTGCATGTGAATCTCTGCCTCATCTGGGAAGACTATTCAGGTCCCTAGATGGTGGTGAGGTAGGGACAGATGTTACATCTCTGTGGTTGAAAGGAAAAGTGGCAGGGGGAATGAAGCATGGGTGGGCAGGAGTGAATGGACCATGGCTGTCATAGTTAGAGTTGTCTCCATGGAAAGCCGGAAGTAGCATAGAGAGGAAGATGTGATGGATACTGGGATCACATTGCAGATGACAGAAGTGGTAAAGGATGACATGCTGATGAGGAGGCTGGTGAAGTGAAAGGTGAAGACCAAGAGACTTCTATATCTATTCTGGCTCAAGGGAAGTCAGGTGAGAGCAGACATCCAGAAAATGGAGGAAATACCATGGATGTCTCCATCACCTATGGTGGAGGGAGGATATGTTTCCTGAAAAAGAAAATTTCAGAGGTCCTGGAATGGAGAACCTCTTCTCCAGAATGGAGAAAGAAATTGAGAAAATCTTATAGGATGGGAGAAAGTGATATCAAGGTAGATGCAGAGGTCAGTGGGTTTACAGTAAATATCAGTGGATAGTTTGTCTCCATAGTTGAAGACAAAGAAATTGAGAAGAAGGAGAGAAGAGTCTGAAATATTCCGAATGAATTTGAGAGCAGGATGAAAGTTAGGAGTAAAGGTGATAAAATTGATGAATTCTGCACAGGTGCAGGGAGCAGCATCGATTCGGTCATCAACATAGCAGTGTAAGAGTTGAGGAGGGATGTGAGAGTAAATTTGGAACTAGTACTGTTCTACGTAGCTAGTAAAAGAAGAGGCATAGCAGGGGCATGTGAATACCTTTGATTTACAGAGAATGGAGAAGGATAGAGGATGGTGTTGAGTCTAGGGATGGGAAGGCAAGGGAGCCTCCAAAGGGCATCAAGTCCTGAATTTAGGCATCTCACCTTTTCATACTGGCTATCTTCCCGCTACACTCTCAATATTGATATAGGATCTCAATCTGAAACATCAATTATACTTTTGCATCCACAGATGTTGCCTGAACTGCTGAGTTCCTCCAACAGATTGGTTTCTGCTCCATATTCCAGCATCTGCGGTCTCTGTTGTCATATGGGTTGTTAACTGGTGAAAGTAGCTCAAGGTGACCCATTTCAATGAATGTCCCAATTTGTTGCCTGAAGTCTCAAATTTCTTTTGGCTGATCATTTAAATTGGTCTTTTTGTGTACAATATGTTTCTGGCAAGTTACAAAATTGTCCATTCACCTATGAGCTCAAGTGTTTAATTTTCAATTAAATAAAGGATCAAAATAGGACTGTTTGCTGGCACAGCAATCTAATTCAGTCTGGGACTAAAGTGCAAATATCAATACAGAAGAAATGCGTTCTTGGAAAAAGGAAAATTCCTTGAAATTAGATAGGACTTGATCAAGGTGGCTTTGACAGATGGGGTGTCATTCGCTCATCCTTCGCTCCAACTTACCTCTAGACTGAGGTTTTCAAACATTTTGAAAGCAGCAAACAAAATGAACAAAAGTCTATTAATTTGTCATGATGGTTGAACAAATGAGAACCCATCTATGTACTGGAGCAAACAGACTGAGCCATCAATGGCTAGGAATCCATCTGCCCCGCATTTTTTTTGACATTATTGTCAGGGGAAGTTAACTATATTCTCATAACCAGCTTTGTTGCTGGTCTGTTCTGGATAAAATTAATAAAAAGTGAAGGGAAGTATGCTAGAGATGCTATTAACTTTCCATGATGATGGAGAATAGCCCCTCAGTATGAGAAAATTAGAGAGAGTGTGAGTAAGGCAGGGGAATAGGGCACAGCTCTTTATTTTCACCAGTGAAACCTATTACAATAGCATGGCACCAGTCAGAACCTATTACAGAGAAAGAAAGAACTTTATAGTAATGTAGTTCAGAGCCATTTGCCAGAACATCAAAAGCATTTTTATGGCCAATGATTATACTTCAAGGGTTGCCTTTGCTGTGACTTCAACAAACATAATTGCATTAAGAGCTATAACTTGTTAAACACTTTTATAGTTATGTAATTTAAGTGATAAATGTTAACCAGGTAGCAGGGAGGATTTAACAGGCAGAAAGGGAAGGGGTGGCCACTAGACAGCGTAGCAGTAGGCAGGTAGTGAAGGAGTCCCCTGAGGTCATCTCCCTCCTAAACAGATATACCGTTTTGGATACTGTTGGTGGAGATGTCTCATCAGGGGAAGGCAGCAGCAGCTGAATTCATTGCACCATGGGTGGCTCTGCGGCACAGGAGGGAAGGAAAAGGAGTGGAAGAGCTATAGTGATAGGGGATTCGATTGTAATGGGAATAGATAGGCGTTTCTGTGGCCGCAAACGAGACTCCAGGATGGTATGTTGCCTCCCTGGTGCAAGGGTCAAGGATGTCTCTGAGCGGCTGCAGGGCATTCTGGAATGGGAGGGTGAACAGCCAGTGGTCGTGGTGCACATAGGTACCAACGATATAGGTAAAAACGGGATGAGGTCCTACAGGGTGAATTTAGGGAGTTAGGAGATAAACTAAAAAGTAGGACCACAAAGGTAATAATCTCTGGATTACTACCAGTGCCACGTGCTAGTCAGAGTAGAAATAGGAGGATACTTCAGATGAATACGTGGCTTGAAAAATGGTGCGAGGGGGAGGGATTCAAATTTCTGGGGCATTGGAACCAGTTCTGGGGGAGGTGGGACCAGTATAAACAGGACGGTCTGCACCAGGGCTGGACTGGAACCAACGTCCTAGGGGGAGCATTTGCTACTGCTGTTCAGGAGGCTTTAAACTAATGTGGCAGGGGGATGGGAACAAGTGCAGAGAGACAGAGGGGTGTAAAATGAGGGTAGAAGCAAAAAGTAGTAATGTGTAAAGTAAAGGTGGCAGGCAGGCAAATCCAGGGCAAAAAGTAAAAAGATCCACTTTTCAACATAATTGTATAAGGGCTAAGAGTGTTGTAAAAACAAGCCTGAAGGCTTTGTGTGTGAATGCGAGGAGCATTCGTAACAAGGTGGATGAATTCGTAACAAGGTGCGAGCAGCGGAGCGGGAGTAAGGAGTGCTTGTAGTTGACAGGCGACTGGAGATCGGAGGATCAGCCGTTGTAGGTAGGCCGAGACCCTCGGACCTACCTGGAGAATACCTGAGGAGGAAGGTAAAGCTGCGCAAGCGCGGGTGATGTCAGCGGTGAGCGCGGGCTTTAAAAAGCGACCCACTTTCAGGAGCGGGCAGCGGAGTGCGCAGGAGCAGAGTGCTGGGCTTTGTCTCAGCGGGCTTCGGCGCAAGAGGACTTCGGCAAGAAGCCTGTTTTTCATTTATTCTGACTAATCTAGGATCAGGTAATGGGGGAGACAGTTAGAGCAGTAGTGTGCTCCGTATGCAGTATGTGGGAGGTCAGGGTCAACACAGTTGTCCCTGATGACCACACCTGCAATAGGTGCATCCAGCTGCAGCTCCTATCAGACCGAGTTAGGGAATTGGAGCAGGAGCTGGATGAACTACGGATCATTCGGGAGGCAGAGGCAGAGATAGATAAGAGTTATCGGGAGGCAGTCACACCGAAAAGACAGGAGGTAGGCAAATGGGTGACAGTCAAGAGAGGCAGGGGGAGCAGACAGAGAGAGAAGAGCACCCCGTGGCCATTCCCATCAAAAATAAGTATACCATTTTGGATACTGTTGGTGGGGATGACCTACCAGGAACAAACTGCAGTGGTCCTGTCTCTGGCACTGAGGTTGGACCCTTGACTAGGAAGGGGAGGAGGGAAGAGAAGAGAGCGATATTGATAGGGGACTCTATAGTCAGGGGGGCGGATAGGAGATTTTGTGGGGAAGATCGGGAGTCTCGGATGGTATGTTGCTTCCCTGGTGCCGGGGTCCGAGACATCTCAGATCGGGTGCAGGTTATTCTCGAAAGGGAGGGCAAGAATACAGATGTTGTGGTCCATGTAGGGACCAATGACGTGGGTAGGATGAGTGAGGGGGTCCTGCGTAGGGAGTTCAGGGAGTTAGGTGCGAAGCTGAAGAGCAGGACCTCCAGGGTAACAATCTCAGGATTGCTACCTGTGCCACGTGCGAGTGAGGCAAGGAACAGAAGGATTATAAAGATTAATACGTGGCTGAGAGGATGGTGCAGGAGGGAGGGCTTCAGGTTTGTAGATAATTGGGCTTTGTTCCAGGGAAGGTGGGATCTGTTCCAAAGGGACAGTTTACACCTGAACTGGAGGGGTACTAACATTCTTGCAGGGAAGTTTGCTAGTGCTTCTTGGGGGGGGGTTTAAACTAAATTTGCAGGGGGCAGGGATCCAGAATGTGAGAGAGGATAGCGAGAGGAAGAATAAAGGACAGGTGGGGACTACACGGTTCCGGAATATTAAGTGTGTAGTAGAGGAAGGTGGGGTGGAACAAGTGATAAGGAGGACTCATGTACAGAGGGATGGTCTGACAGAACATGGAGTTAAATGTGTTAAAAGAATAAGTAAATTTAGGAAGGACAACAAAATTCTAGGGGCGTATAGCCCGATGGGAGTTCGGGGAGCTGGGTTAAGCACAATAGGCAGCGATTCAAACAGAGAGAGGAGAAATAGGTTAAAAATTCTATATCTGAATGCACGAAGTGTCAGAAATAAGGCGGATGAGCTTGAAGCCCAGGTGCGAATGGGTAACTATGATGTTGTTGGGATAACGGAGACATGGCTGCAGGGAGATCAGACCTGGGAAATGAATGTACAAGGGTATACGTGCTATCGTAGGGACAGAAATGTGGGCAGAGGGGGTGGGGTGGCCCTGTTGGTGAGGAATGAGATTCAGTCCTTTGCAAGGGGGAACATAGGGTCAGGAGAAGTAGAGTCTGTGTGGATAGAACTGAGGAACAGTAAGGGCAAAAGGACCCAAATGGGTGTTGTCTACAGGCCACCAAACAGTAGCATGGATATTGGGTGCGTTGAATAGGGAATTAACATTGGCATGTGGCAAAGGTAATGTCGCAGTAGTTATGGGGGATTTCAACATGCAGGTGAACTGGGAGAATCAGGTTGGTGCTGGACCACAGGATAGGGAGTTTGTAGAGTGCCTACGGGATACATTCTTGGAACAGCTTGTACGAGAGCCGACCAGGGACAAGACTATTCTGGATCTAGTGTTATGTAATGAACAGGATTTGATAAGTGATCTTGCAGTAAAGGAGCCATTAGGAGGTAGTAATCATAATATGATAAGCTTTTATCTGCAATTTGAGAAGGATAAGGGCAGATCGGAGGTGTCAGTGTTGCAGATGAACAGGGGAAACTATGGAGCCATGAGGGAGGAGCTGGCCAAAGTTGACTGGACGGATAGCCTAGCAGAAAAGACAGTGGAACAGCAATGGCAGGTATTCTTGGGAATAATGCACAAGGTGCAAAATCAGTTCATCCCCCAGAGAAGGAAGGATTCAAAGCGGGGAAAGGGGCCACAGTGGTTGACAAAGGAAGTCAGAGACTGCATAGCATTAAAAAAAAGGAAATATGACAGAGCTAAGGTGAGTGGGAGGACAGATGATTGGGAAGTTTTTAAGGAACAACAGAACTTAACTAAAAAGACAATACGGGGAGAAAAAATGAGGTACGAACGCAAGCTAGCCAGGAATATAAAGGAAGATAGCAAAAGCTTTTTTAGGTATGTGAAGAGAAAGAAGATAGTTAAGAACAATGTTGGGCCCTTGAAGAATGAATTGGGTGAAATTGTTATGGGAAACAGAGAAATGGCAAAAGAATTTAATGAGTACTTTAGATCTGTTTTCACTAAGGAAGACACAAGCAATCTCCCAGATGTATGGATGGGCCAAGGACATAGGGTAACAGAGGAAATGAAACAGATTGACATTCGGAAGGAAATGGTGATGAGAAGACTGATGGGACTGAAGGCTGACAAATCCCCAGGTCCAGATGGTCTGCACCCTAGGGTGGTGGCCCTGGAAATTGTGGATGCATTGGTAATCATTTTCCAATGTTCCTTAGATTCAGGATCAGTTCCTGAGGATTGGAGAATGGCTAATGTTATCCCACTTTTTAAGAAAGGAGGGAGGGAGAAAACAGAGAACTATTGACCTGTCAGCCTGACATCGGTGGTGGGAAAGATGCTAGAGTCCATTATTAAGGATGAAATAGTGGCATATCTAGATAGCAGTGATAGGATTGGGCCGAGCCAGCATGGATTTACCAAGGGTAAATCATGCTTGACTAATCTGTTGGAGTTTTTCGAGGATGTAACCAGGAAGTTAAACGGGGGAGATCCAGTGGATGTAGTGTACCTCGATTTTCAGAAGGCATTTGATAAGGTCCCACATAGAAGATTGGTGGGTAAAATCAAAGCTCAGGGCATCGGGGGGAAGGCATTGACATGGATAGAAAACTGGTTGGCAGATAGAAAGCAAAGGGTAGCGGTGAATAGGTGTTTCTTGGAATGGCAGGTGGTGACTAGTGGGGTGCCACAGGGCTCGGTATTGGGACCACAGCTGTTTACCATTTACGTTAACAATTTGGATGAAGGCATAGAAAATAACATCAGCAAATTTGCTGATGATACTAAGCTGGGTGGCAGTGTGACATGTGATGAGGATGTTAGGAGAATTCAGGGTGACTTGGATAGGCTGGGTGAGTGGGCAGATACTTGGCAGATGGCATTTAATGTGAATAAGTGTGAGGTTATCCACTTTGGGAGTAAGAACAGGAAGGCAGATTATTATCTGAACGGTGTAGAGTTGGGTAAGGGAGAAATACAAAGAGATCTCGGAGTCCTTGTTCATCAGTCACTGAAGGTGAATGAGCAAGTGCAGCAGGCAGTGAAGAAGGCTAATGGAATGTTGGCCTTTATTACAAAGGGAATTGAGTACAAGAACAAAGAAATCCTCTTGCATTTGTACAGAGCCCTGGTGAGACCACACCTGGAGTATTGTGTACAGTTTTGGTCTCCAGGGTTGAGGAAGGACATCCTGGCTGTAGAGGAAGTGCAGCATAGATTCATGAGGTTAATTCCTGGGATGTCTGGACTGTCTTACGCAGAGAGGTTAGAGAGACTGGGCTTGTACACGCTGGAATTAAGGAGATTGAGAGGGGATCTGATTGAAACATATAAGATTATTAAGAGATTGGACAAGATAGAGGCAGGAAATATGTTCCAGATGCTGGGAGAGTCCAGTACCAGAGGGCATGGTTTGAGAATAAGGGGTAGGTCATTTAGGATGGAGTTAAGGAAAAACTTCTTCTCCCAGAGAGTTGTGGGGGTCTGGAATGCACTGCCTCGGAAGGTAGTGGAGGCCAATTCTCTGCATGCTTTCAAGAAGGAGCTAGATAGGTATCTTATGGATAGGGGAATCAAGGGATATGGGGACAAGGCAGGAACCGGGTATTGATAGTAATTGGTCAGCCATGATCTCAAAATGGCGGTGCAGGCTCGAAGGGCCGAATGGTCTACTTCTACACCTATTGTCTATTGTCTATTGACAACACAAACACCTATGTCAGAATGTGCAGTAGCTATTAATATATATGATATAATTGGGATCACAGAGACATGGCTCCAGGGTGATGGGAGCTCAACATTCAGGGATATTCAATATTCAGGAGGGATAGACAGGAAAGAAAAGGAGGTGGGGTAGCATTGCTGGTTAGAGAGGAGATTAACGCATTAGAAAGGAAGGACATTAGCCTGGAGGATGTGGAATTGATATGGGTAGAGCTGCATAACACTAAGGGGCAGAAAACGCTGGTGGGAGTTGTGTACAGACCACCTAACAGTAGTAGTGAGGTTGGGGATGGCATTAAACAGGAAATTAGAAATGCGTGCAATAAAGGAACAGTAGTTATAATGGGTGACTTCAATCTACATATAGATTGGGTGAACCAAATTGGTAAGGGTGCTGAGGAAGAGGATTTCTTGGAATGTATGCGGGATGGTTTTCTGAACCAACATGTCGAGGAACCAACTAGAGAGCAGGCCATTCTAGATTGGGTATTGAGCAATGAGGAAGGGTTAGTTAGCAATCTTGTCGTGCGAGGCCCCTTGGGTAAGAGTGACCATAATACGGTGGAATTCTTCATTAAGATGGAGAGTGACATAGTTAATTCAGAAACAAAGGTTCTGAACTTAAAGAAGGGTAACTTTGAAGGTATGAGACATGAATTAGCTAAGATAGACTGGCAAATGATACTTAAAGGGTTGACGGTGGATATGCAATGGCAAGCATTTAAAGATCGCATGGATGAACTACAACAATTGTTCATCCCAGTTTGGCAAAAGAATAAACCAGGGAAGGTAGTGCACCCATGGCTGACAAGGGAAATTAGGGATAGTATCAAGTCCAAAGAAGAAACATATAAATTAGCAAAAAAAAGCGGCACGCCTGAGGACTGGGAGAAATTCAGAGACCAGCAGAGGAGGACAAACAGCTTAATTAGGAAAGGGAAAAAAGATTATGAGAGAAAGCTGGCAGGGAACATAAAAACTGACTGTAAAAGCTTTTATAGATACATGAAAAGAAAAAGATTGGTCAAGACAAATGTAGGTCCTTTACAGTCAGAAACAGGTGAATTGATCATAGGGAACAAAAACATGGCAGACCAATTGAATAACTGCTTTGGTTCTGTCTTCACTAAGAAGGACATAAATAATCTTCCGGAAATAGTAAGGGACTGAGGGTCTAGTGAGATGGAGGAACTGAGGGAAATACATGTTAGTAGGGAAGTGGTGTTAGGTAAATTGAAGGGATTAAAGGCAGATAAATCCCCAGGGCCAGATGGTCTGCATCCCAGAGTGCTTAAGGAAGTAGCCCAAGAAATAGTGGATACATTAGTGATAATTTTTCAAAACTCCTTAGATTCTGGATTAGTTCCTGAGAAGTGGAGGGTGGCTAATGTAATCCCACTTTTTAAAAAAGGAGGAAGAGAAAAACCGGGGAATTATAGACTGGTGAGTCTGACATCGGTGGTGGGGAAAATGCTAGAGTTGGTTATCAAAGATGTGATTAACAGCACATTTGAAAAAAGGTGAAATCATCGGACAAAGTCAGCATGGATTTGTGAAAGGAAAATCATGTCTGATGAATCTTACAGAATTTTTTGAAGATGTAACTAGTAGAGTGGATAGGGGAGAGCCAGTGGATGTGGTATATTTAGATTTTCAAAAGGCTTTTGACAAGGTCCCACACAAGAGATTAGTGTGCAAACTTAAAGCACACGGTATTGGGGGTATGGTATTGATGTGGATAGAGAATTGGTTGGCAGACAGGAAGCAAAGAGTGGGAGTAAACGTGGCCTTTTCAGAATGGCAGGCAGTGACTAGTGGGGTACCGCAAGGCTCAGTGCTGGGACCCCAATTGTTTACAATATATATTAATGATTTAGACGAGGGAATTAAATGCAGCATCTCCAAGTTTGCGGATGACACGAAGCTGGGCGGCGGTGTTAGCTGTGAGGACGATGCTAAGAGGATGTAGGGTGACTTGGATAGGTTAGGTGAATGGGCAAATTCATGGCAGATGCAATTTAATGTGGATAAATGTGAGGTTATCCACTTTGGTGGCAAGAACAGGAAAACAGATTATTATCTGAATGGTAGCCGATTAGGAAAAGGGGAGATGCAACAAGACCTGGGTGTCATTTTACACCAGTCATTGAAGGTGGGCATGCAAGTACAGCAGGCAGTGAAAAAGGCAAATAGTATGTTGGCATTCATAGCAAAAGGATTTGAGTACAGGTGCAGGGAGGTTCTACTGCAGTTGAACAAGGCCTTGGCGAGACTGCACCTAGAATATTGTGCGTAGTTTTGGTCCCCTAATCTGAAGAAAGACATTCTTGCCATAGAGGGAGTACAGAGAAGGGTCACCAGATTGATTCCTGGGATGGCAGGACTTTCATATGAAGAAAGATTGGATCGACTAGGCTTATACTCACTGGAATTTAGAAGATTGAGGGGTGATCTTATTGAAACGTATAAAATTCTAAGGGGATTGGACAGGCTAGATGCAGGAAGATTGTTTCCGATGTTGCGGAAGTCCAGAACGAGGGGTCACAGTTTAAGGATAAAAGGGAAGCCTTTTAGGACCGAGATGAGAAAAAACTTCTTCACACAGAGAGTGGTGAATCTGTGGAATTCTCTGCCACAGGAAACAGTTGAGGCCGGTTCATTGGCTATATTTAAGAGGAAGTTAGATATGGCCCTTGTAGCTAAAGGGATCAGGGGGTATGGAGAGAAAGCAGGTACAGGGTTCTGAGTTGGATGATCAGCCATGATCATACTGAATGGCGGTGCAGGCTCGAAGGGCCGAATGGTCTACTCCTGCACCTATTTTCTATGTTTCTATGTTTTACCTACTCTTTCTACATGGCACTGCAATGTCTTATATCCATAGATGAACAGCTTCAAGAGAGCAGGATTATTAACAACCGACATTTCAGAATAGACTCCATGTTCTGGTGCTAGTCAACAGCTTAAACCCACAATCACCTGACTCCCATACAGAGGAGCTCTTTTTCAACTAAGCGTGACCCTCAGTTCTTGTTGCTTTATTGAAAATTGAAATTGATTATATGACGATGTTAATCAATCTGCATAATGTCACATGAAAGTAAAATGCTGCTGATGTTGGAAATCTAACATAAAAACGAGTAGAATTGGTAGCACTCAGCAGGTCACTTGGCAGCTGTGATGAAAGAAACAGAGTAATGAATATTTCATAATGTGCTGCTTTATTTAACTGTATTGGCATTAAAAAGGAAACCAGGCAGATACATCTGCCCAAGCAATACACACACAAACGGCTGGAGGAACTCTTCCATAGATGCTGCCTGGCCCACTGAGTTCCTCCAGTACTTTGTCTGTCTTGCTTGCATTTCCAGCATCTGCAGATTTTGTCTTATTTGTGATAAATACAAACACATCAGATAGCTTACATACATAGATTAATTGTATATCCACAAAGTGACACTAGGCATAGGAATGTCTCTACATAAGGTGAAATGATAAGACACTGGTGGTGGGGAGTGGTGTGGTAGTGTGGTGAGTTAGTTGGCGGTGGTGTTGAACAACCTTACTGCTTGAGTCTGGTGGTCTTGGTGTGGATGTTATGTAGCCTCCTCCCTGATGGGGGTGGGCCAATCAGTCCATGAGCAGGGTGAGAGGGGATTCTTCATGATGTTATTGACCTGGTTCCAGCACCTTTCTCTATATATGTCCTTGATGGCACGTAGGTTGGTGCAGGTGATGCGTTGGGCCATTTTGACTACCCATTGTAGAGTCTTCCTGTCCCTACAGTGCAGTGCTGCAGCATGTTAGCATGCTCTCTATTCCACATCGGTAGAAGTACGTAACTATAGAAAGTCAAGCTCTCTTCAGCCTCCACAGAAAGGCGAGACGTTGATGAGCCTTCCTGATGGTGTACAATGTGTTCTGAGACTCTGAGAGATTGTGCAAGATGTGCGCTCCAAGGAGTTTGAAACTGCTGTGCCATTGACATAAAGAAGGGTGTGAGTGGTGTGAGTTCTTGTGAGATCATTAGCCATCTCCCTTGTTTTGTTGACATTGAGGAAGAGATTATTTAACTTGGGCTCTTCCAACCTTTCTCTTTAGGCTGTCCCATCATTGTTCATGATGGTCCCCACCACTATCATGCCATTGGCAAACTTGACAATGTGTATTCAGGTGTTTGGCCATGAGGTTGTGTGTGAGCACAATGTGCAGCAATGGGCTCAGCACACAGCCCTGCATAGTAAATGACAGGAAGGGCAAAGCGGTTGTGCATCTGCGGTCTGTGGTTAGTATGTCCAACACACAGTTGCAGAGTGGTGTAATTAGACCAAGTAGGAGTTTGTTCACCAAGGTCTGTGTGACAACAGTGCTACTAAAGTTGCATTGCATCTAATAATCACTTTGGAGTTTTGCTATATAAAATCGAAAATGAAGAATGAAGGGTGTGGGGTGAGAAAAAGTGCAAGAGTGCAGGGGCAATGAACTTAGGAGGCCAATGGACATCAATCTGCAACAGGATGGAAGGTGGAATTTGTATTGCAGAGAAGAAACAACTGGATGAAACACACTTTGTGGAGAGTGTCAAATCCTGTCAAACCTCAGAGCTGTCCAGCATCAATGCCTTCTGATGCAGAGTTTGGAACTAAAATATCAACTATTCCTTCCCTCCCACAGGTGCTGCTCAGCACGCGGAGTTGATTGTTGACTCTCTTGTTTCTTCAATTTGATAGCAGGCAAAGAAATTCTGTTCAAAAAATCAAAGAGAATAACAGAAGGAAAAGTTATGAACAGTATTAAGTATGCAAACATCATATCAAACATCTTGAATAGTAGAAGCAGAAATGCTTACTTGTCAAAGAGTGCACTTTTAACACAATGAAGAGAGAGGATGCAAAGGGCATTGGTAAACCATCAAGGCCAGATCACCACGCCTCATAAACACACTGCAGTTGTCATGAGACATCTGAGGGAAGTGTGACAAAGTGAAAGTCGCTGGACGCAGGTAAGGAGAAAACGAAACGAACAATGGGATTAGAGGAGGAAAAGGAACCAACACTTTGCCACTGTGGAAATGGTGTGATATCATTCATAATGAGGCCTGCTTAGAAGAGCACCTTGGTTGGCATGAATGAGTTGGGCAGAAGGGTCAGTTTCCATGCAGTTGTATTGATGATTCACAGAACCTTGTACAGACAAAGCAAGTGCAATTGTACGTTTAATAGCACTACTGGGAAAATACGGATTGGAAATTAAAATTCCAGCAAATGGAGAGTAAAAGGTGGAGTGCATTGTACTTATAGTGAGCTATGCATCAATCTTCTGTAGCTCCTGCAGCCCACCAGAAGGATCTTATTACAGTAGGAAAAGAGAATGTGATGAGGATACAGGCTTCTGTCAGTGCATTTGTTAAACTCAACAAGTAGTTACTGCTACATGAATTTGCAGATGTGCTTGAAGGAAATGGAAATTTCAAGGGAAATATCATTAAGGGATAGATAGATGAGAGTAAACACACAGCAATACATTCTCCAGGATGAGTAGTCATACAAGAAAGCATAGCACACGGAGGATCAAAATTCCTATCCCAAGATGCTATGGGGAACTGAGTGTTTTCAAGCAGGTAGGAAGCTGAAAATACATTCTAAAGTATTTGTTTATTTAAATATAAGCTTTTCTTCTGGACCCCGGCTACATGACAATATCACTAAAGTAACAAGTCATCACAAGATGCGTGACTGGGTCTGTCCTCAACAGGCATTTGAAAATATAAACATCAGTGAGAAACTCATTAATGACTTTTAGAATGCGGATAAAGTTATTTTCCTCTAACAAGGCATCACTTGTCTGTGCAAATGGTTGGTCATCAAACATTCCTATCTCAGGCAATTCAAGATATTGTATTAGGCAAGCAGGATGACAGCAGTAAATAAAAAGGGAAGTTTACCTCATTCAAAAAGCCACAGGTGTGAATATTATTTTTGGATTGCGATGTTAGAAGGGTTCAGAGTGTTGGAGGAAATTGCCAGGAACCATAGAGATAGTCGTTCCAAATTCTACAGGGTGTCCTAGCTAAGCATGCCCAACCTCATATGGAGTTAAAGGATGAGTGAAGAATAGTTTGCAAGGTAACTGCAGATTGAATTGATTGCTTGTACAAAATTAGAGCAGGGTGTGTGTGTGTGTGTGTGTGTGTGTGTGTGTGTGTGTGTGTGTGTGTGTGTGTGTGTGTGTGTGTGTGTGTGTGTGTGTGTGTGTGTGTGTGTGTGTGTGTGTGTGTGTGTGTGTGTGTGTGTGTGTGTGTATGAGAGAGAGAGAGAACACAATGAGTTGCAGTTAAAGTTTGAAGCACAATACAGAACATAGAGGCCATATTGATGTGTAACAGCTTGTAGCATTTCAGCTCATAATTCCTTGTACGACCTTATCACATTATCTGCAGTATTTACATTTATATCACTTGTGGCATTTGATCAGCATATCTTGATTGTGCTTCTCTGGAAGCCTTGACTAGTTTTGGGTCTACCCAGACATGTTCTGGCAGAACTCAGAGTAAACTACCTGTGGTGTGTCCCAGTGACTCTCAAGGCATAACTGAAAACGTAGCCTGAAAGATTGAGAGAAGCAGAGATCGCCCTGTTAGTACGTGTTTCGCAAGTTAGTATACACCAGTTAGTACTCCATTTGATATCAGAATCAAAACCAGGTTTATTATCATCGGCATGTGATGTGAGATTTGTTAACAGCAGCAACAGTTCAATACAATACATAATCTAGCGGAGAAAAAATAATAATAATAAAGTAAAAATAATAATAATAAAAAATAATTAAGTAAATGAATTACGTATATTGTATAGATTTTTTTTTAAAACATGCAAAAACAGAAATACTGTATATTTTAAAAAAGTGATGTAGTGTCCAAAGATTCAATGTCCAGTCGGATGGCAGAGGGGAAGAAGCTGTTCCGGATTTCGCTGAGTATGTGCCTTTAGGCTTCTGTACCTCCTACCTGATTGTAACAGTGGGTAAAGGGCATGCCCTGAGTACTGGAAGTCCTTGATAATAGTGTGGAAATAACAAGAAATTTGAGGATCTGTTTGGAATGAAATATTGCAAATAAAGCAGAGGGGAGCCATTATCTGATGAAGACAGTTGAAAATATTCTGATACCTCTGAACTGAGTAAATATGAAAGCTTTCCACTAAGCCACAGAGAAACTACCAAGATCGGTTCTGTACTTAAAGACTAATAATAGTAGTTATTATTATGAGTCAGTAATGGATCTCACAGATCATTGCACTGGTCAGGAATGCTCACAGAAGTGAAATGCTTCACTGGAAAATATATTGGATGTAGATCAAGGCAATAAAGTCAACAAGGAACACCAAAGAGTAGACTGTTCATCAAAAAAAAATTAAGTCATGCATAGCCAACACGAGTGAATCTGCAGATGCTGGAAATAAATAAAAACACAAAATGCTGGCAGAACTCAGCAGGCCAGACAGCATCTATGGGAGTAGGTAGTGACGATGTTTCGGGCCGAAACCCTTCATCAGGAGGAGGCATCCTGCTAGCATTTTGTGTTTTTATTAAGTCATGCATTATATTCCTGCAGGGAGACTGATCGCTGACATTCAAAACCAGGCTAAGTGAATATACTAAGCAATAAATAGGAAGCCACAAGAAGACTCAGCAGTCATTACAACACTGCAAGGATTGAATCTGGTGCTAATGAGAGTGCAGAGAGACAAGTCCCAGGAAATCCCAGTCCCAGGCAGTGAAGAAAGCTAATGGCATGCTGGCCTTTATAACAAGAGGAATTGAGTATAGAAGTAAAGAGGTCCTTCTGCAGCTGTACAGGGCCCTGATGAGACCCCACCTGGAGTATTGTGTGCAGTTTTGGTCTCCAAATTTGAGGAAGGACATTCTTGCTATTGAGGGAGTGCAGCGTAGGTTCACAAGGTTAAGGTTAATTCCCGGAATGGCAGGACTGTCATATGTTGAAAGATTGGAGCGACTGGGCTTGTATACACTGGAATTTAGAAGGACAAGAGGGGATCTGATTGAAACATATAAGATTATAAAGGGATTGGACACGCTGGAGGCAGGAAGCATGTTCCCGCTGATGGGTGAGTCCAGAACTAAAGGCCACAGTTTAAGAATTAAGTATAAGGGGTAGGCCATTTAGAACAGAGATGCAGAAAAACTTTTTCACCCAGAGAGTGGTGGATATGTGGAATGCTCTGCCCCAGAAGGCAGTGGAGGCCAAGTCTCTGGATGCTTTCAAGAGAGCATTAGATAGAGCTCTTATAGATAGCAGAGTCAGGGGATATGGGGAAAGGGCAGGAATGGGGTACTGATTGTGTATGATCGGCCACGATCACAGTGAATGGCAGTGCTGGCTAGAAGGGCCGAATGGCCTACTCCTGCACCTACTGTCTATTGTCTATTGAAATAATTCCACTTTTGAGATGGGTTCAACATCTCTGAGAGATTGCTTTTCTGAGGTGAAAGTATGGTGCCACCAAAACCAGTGAGGTCACACCCAGGTCGGAAAACAGCTTGTTGAGGCAATGTCATGGATCATTACGCTGGCCAGGAATGTTATTGGAGGTGAGAAGCTTCATGTGAAAATGTGCTGAGTACAGATCAAGGAAGATAAGACAACGGAGTGAACATGGGATAATAGATGGAAATGGAAGTGGAGTTGAAAAGGGAAATGAATTTCTTCAGGGTCAATCTGGTGGCACAACATCATCCATCATTGAGGACATCTTTAAGAGACAGTGCCGCTGGAAGGCATCATCCATTATGAAGGACCTTCATCATTAGAAACATGCCCTCCTCTCATTAATATCATCAGAGACGAGGTACAGGAGCCTGAAGACTCACTCTCAATATTTTGGGAAAAGCTTATTCCCCTCTGCTATAATATTTCTGAACAGCCCATGAGCACCACATGGCTATTCTTCATTTGCACCATTTATTTATTTATTTATTTGTTTGTTTGTTTGTTTGTTGTGAATTATAGTAATTTTTATGTCTTGCACTGTATTACCGCCACAAAACAACAAATTTCATAACATATGTCAGTCATAATGAACTTGATTTTGATCTTGATTCTAATTTTACCAATTTCCTGGCAGCAGGCTCCCTCAAATTATCAAGTGTCATTCACAAGCCTAAGCCTCAATATGACAGATACAGTCTTCCAGTAGCAGACAACCGCTCACAATTTGCTGCAGGTTAAATTTGCAAATTTTGAACGGAGTGTGAATGCACTTCTGCAACATTGTCAACACACTACCCACAATCCAGCAGAATGGCAGAACAGGCTTTGAAAACAGCCGGGTTACATCTGAGAGAGGCAGGCAAATATGTAATAATTCAGTTTTTAGCATATAGAGATGCACTGACACCAGGGTATAATCTGTCCCAATCCAGAATCTGATGAAATATTGAACCAGAATAACACTGCCAACAGCTAAATTCCCAATTGGAATAAGTCAGCAGCAGAAGGGAGAACAAGAGATGTTCAAGTTCAAGTTTAATTATCATTCAACCATACATGAGTATGGCCAAACGAAACAGTGTTCCTCCAGGACCAAGGTGCAAAACACATTACCAACAGCACACTGCACACTGCACATACCACATAGCACAAATAGCCCATATGGTCATGACTTCAGAAAAACATACAGTCATGAAGGAAAGCAAATATAGAACAGTTCCCTGAGTAGCATGACTGTCAATTGTCCTGGTCAGCTTATCTTCCACCGAGCAAACACAACACCGGAAAGCAGCACAGAGTGAACACTGGGGGCAGCACTGAGCAAACACGGGAAAGCAGTACAGAGTGAACACTGGAGGGCAGCACTGAGCTAACACGGGAAAGCAGCACAGAGTGAACACTGGAGGGCAGCACTGTGCTTGCCAAGAAGGTCCAGCAAAAGATTCAGTGGTCCTTGACAAAGTTTGCCCTGAACAGCAGAGGACTCTATGATTTACAGGCTGTTCCCAAGACTGAGGCAAACGCCAACGGGTGAAAGATGCACCAGAATGATCCGTTGGAAACTTGTTGGTCGTCCAGTGTAAGAAAATTTCTGAAAGGGTATGTTGTTGTCTGACATGTTCCACAGTGCAGGGGGTTCACATGGAAAGATCTGTGGGAAACGCCCACATCTGGTGTCCTGCTGCCGCTGGACACTGAAGGGCTGGATCCAGTGTAACAGCCTCTCAATATTTCACAGGTGCATAACTTGTGAAAGAAACTTGAGATATTAATGCATTAGAAGAGAATGTGTAGAAGCAATGGTACAACTAATGTAGAGACAGAGTTGAGAACCAATGATATTTATTATATGCATATATATATATATATATATATTACAAATCAGATACATTTTTGAAATAAAACATCACTTAACTGTTAAAATTACTCAATAGTATTGCCTTGTTTGTGACTATATGAATGGAACTTGGACCCTCTAAAGAGCTAATACAGTTACATTTTCAGATTTTTGTGGCTCTGGAGGTGGCCTGATTTGAGACTGTGTCATAGGAGTACACGGAAGATCAAAAGCAGCGAGCCAGTTGCTGGCCGTGCCCAGGGACCCAAGTTCTTTGGGCACAGAGCTCGGAAAAAGCGATGCAACAGACTTTTAACACCATAAATCAGCGAGTTGCTTTGTTATGTCTCCCCTCGCGCTGTGAAACCTCTTTTTCCCTTATTAGGGGGAGAGAGGGGGAGAGAGGGGGAGAGAGAGAGAGAGAGAGAGAGAGAGAGAGAGAGAGAGAGAGAGAGAGAGAGAGAGAGAGAGCCTGTGATATGTCGAATTACCGGGTGAACGAGTAATCTTTGGGGTACTGCAAGTCTGTGTCTTTATTGAAGCATTGCTGCACGCTTGAGCGCTCGGTGGGGGATGCCAATGCTTTTTTGCTGGTGGGGAGGGGGATCGTTGCTTTGCTGCTACTTGTGCATGGGAGAGGGGAGCTGGGGGAGGCTTTGGTGTTCTAACGTTTTAACTGTCATTCAATCTTTGAGGCATTGCTCTGTTTTCGTGGATGTTTGTGAAGAAAAAGAATTTCTGGATGTATATTGCATACATTAAATGTACGTGTTGAAATACATTCTAATGGTCTCGCAGGCCAACCTTCTGCTGTTAGTTTCAAGATGAGCTTTATTTCAGTAACAAAACATATAATAAGATAGCTTAAAAGTTAAGCTGTTACCCAGAAATCACTCTGAAAATTTTATTCAAATCACAGACTCCAAAGAAAAGCACATCTACTATTTCACTGAACGGAAGTAACAAATTTACTTCACTTACATTTTTCCAAATATTTTCTTCTGCGATTTACAATGAATTGTGTCATTTGATCAGAAGTAACATTGCTGCAGTTTCTAAGTGGACACCATACAAAACAAGTGCTTGTCTAGGAATTCGCCTCCAAAAACTCGTATCACTGAAAAAGCACCCCAGGAGTACAGTAAATAATTTCAGAATCAGGTTCCTGCGAAGGATACACAAAATTCTGCCGATACTTGAAAGCCCGCCTCTCCCCTTCACTTTCTGCAGAGATCACTCTTTCTGTGACCCCCTTGTCCACTTGTCCCTCCCTGTCAGTATCTCTCGGGCAGTTATCCCTATACCCATGTTAAGTGTTACACCTGCCCTTGGCTTCACCCACATTCAGTGCCCTAACTAGTCCTTCCATCTGAGGCAATGCAACATGTCACCTGTGAGTCTGTTGGTGTTATTCATTGCTCGGTACTCCCATTGTGGCCTCCTCTATATTGGCAAGATCCAATGCAAATTGGTGACTGTTTCATTGAACACCTTCTGTTCATCGCAACAGTCATGATCTCATTTTAATTCCATGCTGATTTCTACACCAGTGTGTCTGTCCACAGCCCCCTCTGGTGCCATGATGAGACTAGACATAGTTTGGAGGAGCAAGACCTCATATTCCCTCTCAGTAGTCTCCAACCTGGTGACATGAACATCAATTGTCTCAAATTTTTAGTAATCACCTGCCGCTGTTTTCTTTGCTTCCCCTCCCACACCTTCAGTCCAGTGGCCATCTCACCCTTTCTTCCCCTCCACTGCTGTCATGACCTGCGATTCACTTCTCGATTGTTCCCCGCCTCAATCCCTTTATTCCATAGTCTACTCCCTTTGCCTATCAGATTCCTTCTTCTTTAGCCTTTGTTACTTCCACCTATCACCTCCTATCTCACATCATTCACTTTCATCCCCTTTTCTACATCCAACTGCCTTCCCTCCTCACCTGGACTCATTTCCTGCCATCTTGAGCTCCTCCCACTCACCCTACCATTTTACTTTGACTTCTTATCTCTTCCTTTCCAGTCCCGATGAAGGATCTTGGCCTGAAACGTCAACTGTTTATCTCCTTCCATTGATGCTGCCTGACCTGCTGAGATCCCCCAGCATTTTGTGTGTGTCATTCAGCTTCTTTCCACCTGTCATAACAAAATGGGAAATGAAGGTCACACTATCCATAAAGGACATAAAATGCATTTATGTTCCATCTTCAGAATGTTCTGTTTTTTTACATTAAGGATTAAAGTACTTCATTCATGTTAAATGAACATGCCCTTTAATAGCCAATAATTAAAAAAAGAAAGGTATGTTAATTTTAATGAAGAATTGTGATAGAGAATTTCAATTAACAAGGTAATTAATTAATCTTTGTAAAATGATTGGAAGCTTAAAGAGATTATCTTGCTTTTCCGAGCATAACCATTAAACCATTTTTACTACACTGTTGCCCTTCCAAATGAAAGTTTTATATTCTCTCATTTAGACTGATTATTCAAGACTTAAGTGTGATTTCTGGTTTAATAATCAATCTCTAAAACATTTTATTCATTTTCATAACAACATCATGAACTACTTTGCCTGCGATGCTGAGGACTGTACCCTACTTTAAACCAAGTGACTTTGGGCCAACATCAAGGTGAAAGTGATAGTTGAACATGGGCATCAAGACTGGAGTGAGAGAAGTCATGTACTGGAGGTAAATGTATGAGAATGTGACAGGTAAGTGTGCTACCTCCAACAGCAGCCCATTTTCCAATATAGAACCCATGGTCACATTTGAGACATGGAGACATAGATAACTGAAATCGGCCCTTCGGCCCACCAAGTCCCTGCTGACTATCAACTGCCCATTTACACTAATCCTACATAAATCCCATTTGTTTCATTATCATCAACTTCCTGTGGGTTATACTATTCATCAGGGGCATTTACCGTGACTAGTTATCATACCAGCTAACATTAAGTGCAAATGTCATGAACAACGTTAGGAAATGCTTCATGAAGACTAGTTCTCTTTTGTATTGATGTCTATTGCATCTTAAATTTTCAACTTTGACTATGGCTGCTTCTTCCTTCACATCTGTCAATCTTTGTTCCAAATTACCTCAATGACAGAGCTTCTAGAGTCCAGAGGTAGAGAATTCACCAGCCTCTGTGTGAAGAAATTTCTCCTCATCTCAGGACTAAAGAGCCACCCCTGTTCTGAGACTGTGCCCCTCCTCAGCCAAGGGAAACATCCTTCATTTATCCACTATGTTGGTCCCTGTAAGAACCTTGTAGGTTTCTGAGAAGGCTCTTTTTATCTCTAAGCTTAGAGAATACAGGCCCAGTTTACTTGATCCCACCTCAAATAGCAAGCCCACCATTCCAGGAGCCACAGATAAATCTTAGCTGTACTTCCTCTAGGGCAATGAAGGAGATCAAAAGTGTTGACAATGTTCCAGGTTATTCACACCAAAACCATACGTAATTGCAGCATGTACCTTTAATGGTGTATGTAAACACTCTCAGAATGGTGAGCAGAAAATTATTTGCCTGTCCAATTACTTGCTCCAATAAACTTCTGAAATAAAATTTCCCTTTCATAAATCCATACTGACTCTGCTCGTTCCCATTAATTTTTTTCCTGGTGCTCTGTTACAACATCTTTCACTGAAGTTTCCAGCATTTCTCTGGATTCTTACTGGGTTGTGATACAAGATTATTTCTGAGCAACTCATTAATCTGCAGAGTAGTTGTCCTCCTTCTGAACCGGAACTGTTTAATCATCACAGTTATTGCTATTATCTGACAAGCAGATGGCATTCACATCTTACACAATTTCTTTAAACTATTTCTGGCTTCTGTCCCTTTCCTTTCCAGTTCTGGAGAATGGTTTTGGCATGGAATATTGACTGTTTCTCTCATTTCCCTCCATAGATGCTATGTGACCAGCTGTGTTTCTCCAGCATTTTGTGCGTGTTGCTCAAGGTTTCCAGCACCTTCAGAATCTCTTGTGTCCCCTTTAATCACAAGACCATAAAATAAAGGAGCAGAATTAGGCCATTTGACCCATTGAGTCTGCTTCGCCATTTCATCATGGCTGATCCAATTTTCCTCTCAGCCCCAATCTCCTGCTTTCTCTCCATATTCCCTCATGCCCTGACCAATCAAGAATCTATCAAACTCTGCCTTAATTATACATAAAGACGAGCTCCATAGCTGCCTGTAGCAATGAATTCTACAGATTCACCACTCTCTGGCTAAAGAAGTTCCTTCTCATCTCCATTCTAAAAGGACACCCCTCGATTCTGAGACAGCATTCTCTGGTCTTAGACTCTCCCACCATAGAAAACAGCCTTTTCACACCCACTCTATATATTTTAAAGTCTGTTTTCAGCATTCAATACAACAGAATCTATACTCCTAGTATTCCAGTAAACCAAATAATTTTGCACATACCAATTTCCACTCAATCTTAAATATTCAGCATAAAATTTCAATGCAAATTTCCTATCCAACAACATCTAGAATCAGTGAAGTACACTAATTGAGTTGGCAAGAACTTCTTTCAGGACTGATGCTCCTGTTTTCTGATCACTTAGTTCTGGTGAATGGCAATTCCTGTTGTGCAGCAAGGGCTGTTGTACATCTTCAGTTTGCGTGTCACTGGCTTCAGTCCCTTGGATCTCTTCCACAGTCTTTCTTTCATCAAGGATCAAGAATTGAAGAAGGATCGACATTATTCACCATAAACATTTACACATATTAGGAATTTGCTGTGGTGTTTTGGCACAACATTCAACAAAAGGAACGGCCAATGGGGGAATGGGTCAGTGTTAGAGTGGGGAGGCTTTGGCTTTGGCTCACCAAGCTTAGGTGAGGCAAGTATCTGGTAAGTTGTTTTTTTTTCTTCTTCTTCCTTATTCTTCATTCCTCATCTTTCGGACACAGTTAGTCCAATGAGAATGGCTCCAGGGGCAATGATTTGATCTGTGTGTGAGGTGTGGGAATTCTGGAAGACCACCAGCCTCCCAGATAACCACATCTACATGATATGCACTGAGCTGCAGCTCCTCAGAGAACATGTTCAGGTACTGGAGCTGCAGCTCGATGGCTTCGACTCATATGGGAGACTAAGGAAGTGATAGGGAGGTAGTCACTCCTAGGTTGCAGGAGGCAGGTAATTGGGTGACTGCCAGGAGAAGAAAGGGCAATGGGCAGCCAGTACAGAGTACCACTATGGCCATTCCCCTCAATAAGTAAGTATTCCATTTTGGATACTGTTGAGGGGGACAACCTACCGGAGGCAAGTTGCAGCGACTGGGACTCTAGCACTGAGTATGACGCTGCAGCTCAGAAGAAAAGAGAGGTGAAAAGGACTGTAGTAGTGATAGTAAATTCTGTGTCAACACTACAGTTAGCACCATTTTAACTTTCAGGTTCCTGGGGAAAAGCAATATCATTAGCCTTCATTAGCAAAAAGGCTCAGCAGAGGATATACTTCTTTCAACAGGTAAAATTCCATCTTTCCCTGAACATACCAGTGTAATTCTGCACTGCCCTCATAGAGAGCATCCTCACATCAGTCATTACTACCTGGTTCAGTGCAGCATTCTCTCAAAATATATGAAAACTTAAACAAACTGTCAGGTCAGCTGAAAAGGTCATTGGCTACAGTCTACCTTTAATGCAGCATTGGAATGTCTCCAGGACGAAGAAGAGGGCAGGAAAATCACTGCAGATGCTACCCACCCAGCAAACTGCCTAATCCAAAAGCTTATTTTTGGAAATCACTATAGGGCTATTAAAACAAAAATGTCACATCATCTTAAAAGTTTCTTCCTCAAGGCAGTTAATCTGATTGACCATTCTAGTTAGCCACCCCACCCTCTCTATCTATTACCCTTGTCACTGCTCTGCACTGTAAGTACTTTAAACAAACTTTTATAATTCTGTTTATGTTGTAAATACATACTGGCATTTAAGTGTTCGTGCACATTTTATTTTAACCTCTCCTCTAAGTTTATTTTATATAATTCTTTATACTTATAGTTGTTGAATGTTGTTGTATTTTGTATTTTGAGCTAGTTCTTAAAACATGTCAATGTATATGGTGAATAAAGTTAATCCTTGATCCTTTGATCCTTAACTATCAGCAGAGCAACAGAAGCGAGAGTGATTGGGGTTCAATGCAGTAGCTATCACCTGGAAAATTCCCTGAAAATAGATTCATTTCAATCAGTCCTTGGAAAGGAGATGGATTAGTCATGGCCAGCAAACTCCACAACTCCATGGTATAGGTGCACAGCATAACTCAGAACAAACATTTATATCTAATGGATTTACTTATATGAAGTGACCATGGCAAAACCTCCAAGTGATTGAGAGGGATACTTATGGATGGAGAGGGCTTTATGTGAGCAAAGAATTTCATTGCTCCCTGGTGAATATGACAATAACCTAATCTGAATTTGAATCAATATACATAAATCCATTTGGACATAAATAAATCTCAGAGGAATGGGGTTTATAGTCGCCTTTCTTTGTGACACAACTGTGCCACTTTAACCGCAACATCATCAAATTATGTGCGTCATTTAAATATATTCCCCATATACAGTCTTGCTGTGATTTACTTTGCAAAGCAGCAAGTGTATAGTAGCTCTGCACCGACAAAGGTCCAATGTTCGGGTCATCACACATATGAAGGAATTCAGTTGAGACTGAGCTTCAGTTCTTACTGCATCAACATGTTTGTATATGTTTCCATAGCCACCTTGGACTTCCCCACAGAATTTGTGTATGATTCATTGAGAAATCATTTTGATGTTCACTTCAGACTTAACTGTTTCCAGGCAAAGCTTCAATGTCAGTGAAGAAAAGGTTGCTAGGTGGTCTTATCAAAGCCACATTTGTGATTTGTGGTGGAAGCATACAGAGGCCACAGGCAATGGAGCACCCGAAAGCTCTTCCTTAGCATTCATTCATAATATTCTTCAACCTGTTCATTCTAACCTCACTGGCTCATGCCTCTTTCAAGCTCACTGCAGGCAAACATAACTGGTCAATATTTTTTTGTGTCAGTATGTGATGGACATTCATTTTTCAGTTCTTTACTAATCTCACTTTCTAAACACAGCAGGTGCCATTTGCAAGATCAGAAACAGTTGTAAGTAAACTTCCAGCTATGCTGAAGTCAGCCAAGTGAAGGAAAAGGGGTAGATAGCAGTTCAGGCTTGTTGGGAATGGGGTAAGGAGCATCAAGAAGCATGGAATAAACCCAAGGAGAACTAGAATCCACACCTCTGGCTTCAATTTCTGTGACAGACGAGTTGGTCATCTACATCATTGGTATGTCTTTTTAGTTTATAGGAGTTGCACCTGTGTTTTGGGAATGCTTTATGTTTAGGAAATGGTTTGTGCTTTAGAAATGGTTTGTAAAACACAAAAATGTTTAAGGTAGAAATCCTCTGTGAGTTTTAAATGTGTTTTAAGGGTGTTGTCTGTATTACTGAAAATAAATTAACAATGTTTTAAACTACTTGAATGGGACCAACTGCTCAAATATAGGCAGTTAAACTTGTCATGGAGAATAAACAGAGAAATAAATTAGTCTTTGAAGACTGGCTAGTTACAGTATCACCTTCCTTTACTGCGAGTACCCGTGACTATTTATATCTGATAGGGCTTAAGATCTCAGTTTGAGATTAGAACTTCAGGATTAGCAAACCCAATACCATCACAGTTGGTGCCCAATGTGGTTGCATTATACCAAAAGTATTATTTTAGAATGAATTATTATTTAACTGTAGTCCAACTCAGATAGTGCTCGACAAAGAGCATAGCACCCCAGTTAGTTCTATAAAATGGTCGACATCCAGGTTTCCTGCGTTGCACAGGCCGATATTATGAATGTGTTAATAATATATCTGAAATATGGGATACCCTGATTGCCCCTCAAATTGAACATGATGAATATTTTATTCTTTAAGTTAGAGACTGGGATGATGAGGGGATAGAACATAGAGTGGGATGCAGGTTAGACAGATCAAAAGCCATTGTATGACCTGCTGGACTCAGATTTGTACTGGATCCCAACAATAATTCATGCCTGGGGACAGCAAATTAGCTCCTTTTTAAATAGAAACCAAACACCCAGGTGGAGTCCATGTGCTTCTGTGATAGAACCTGTTGACACAGATCTTAATCCCAATGCATGGGGAAAATGTATTTCTCCCATGCCAGTAAACACTGAAGGCATTAATGATGCCTGGAGAACAGATACTTGGGAACATGCAGTAGAATTACTTAAAGATTAACTAAAGCCAGGGGCAGATTCCTGTACAGGGAGCCACTGCAGCTTCCCCAGTACAAATTTCCCATCAACTTTTTGGACTATTGACTGTTCGGAATTTGCAGGCAGTATGCTTCATGTCTCCACCTGATGCTTAAGGAATTCTGAAGTGGGTATTGCTGAATGCCAGGAAGTTACTTCCCAACATATTCATCAATTCTTATTAATGTCATTTTCCATGGCTTTAGTACCACCTCCATATAAGAGTCCATAGAGTCACAAAAAGGTACAGCACAGAAACAAGTCCTTTTGGCCCATGTAGCTCATGCCGAGGCATTTAAACTGCCTACTCCCATTGACCTGCACTGGGACCTCCATCCTCTACCATCCATTTACCCATCCAAACTTCTCTTAAATGTTGAAATTGACTTTGTATGTATTACTTGCACTGGCAGCTCATAACACACTCTCAGGACCCTCTGAGTGAAGATGTTTCCCCAATATATCCCTTTAAATGGTCACCTTTCACCCTTTACCCATGACCTCTAGTAGTAGTCCCACCCTAGTTCAGTGGAAAAAAGCTTGCTTGCATTTACCTTACCTATACCCCTCGTAATTCACTCAAAAACTTCTATAGATGTACCGTGGAGAGTATTCTGACAGGTTGCACCACTGTCTGGTACAGGGGAGGCTACTGAACAGGACCGAAAGAAGCTACAGAAGGTTATAAATTTGTTAGCTCCATCTTGGGTACTAGCCACTGTAGTATCCAAGACATCTTCAAGGAGTAGTGCCTCAAAAAAAGTGGCATTCATTATTAAGAAGCCCCATCACCCAGGACATGCCCTCTTCTCATTGTTACCACCATGAAGGAGGCACAAAAGCCTGAAGGCACACACTCAGCGACTCAGGAGAAGTTTCTTCACCTCTGCCATACGATTCCTAAATGGACACTGAACCCACAAACATGACCTCACTTTTTTTTAACATATTATTTTTGTTTTGCACTATTTTAATCTAACTATTTTATATGTATTTTTACTGTAATTCTATAATTGATTTACTTATTGATATTTTTCTTTCTATATTATCATGCATTGCATTGAGCTGCTGCTGCGAGGTTAACAAATTTCACAACACACGTCGACGGTAATAAACTTGACTCTGATTCTGATAATTTTGTACAGCTCTATCAAAGTTCCTTTCAATCTACTGTGCTCCAAGGAGTGAAGTCGTAACCTGTTCAATCCTTCCATATAACTCAGGTCATCCAATCCTGGCGACATCCTTGTAAATTTTCTCTGTACACTTTCAAACTTGTTTATATCCTTCCTGCAGGTAGGTGAACAAAACTGCACACAATACTCCAAACTTAGGCCATGCCAAAGTCTTATACAACTTCAACGTAACATCCCATCTCTTGTACACAATACTTTGATTTATGAAGGCCAATGTTCCAAAAGCTTTCTTTACAAACCTATCTAACTGTGAAGTATGTACCTGTATTCCCAGATCCCTTTGTTCTACTGCACTCCTCAGTGCCCTACCACTCACTACCCTGGTTGGTCCTACCAAAGTGTAACGCCTCATACTTGTCTACATTACATTCCATCTGTCATTTTCTAGCCGATTTTTCCAACTGGTCCAGATCCCACTGCAAGCCATGATGGTTTTCCATGCTGTTCATGACACCCCAATTTTGGTGTCACCTGCAAGTTTACTGATTAAGTTTACTACATTATCATCTTTGATATAGATGAGGAACAGTCTGACATCAGTGGTGGGGAAAATGCTAGAGTCGATTATCAAAGATGTGATAACAGCACATTTGGAAAAAGGTGAAATCATCAGACAAAGTCAGCATGGATTTGTGAAAGGAAAATCATGTCTGATGAATCTTACAGAATTTTTTGAAGATGTAACTAGTAGAGTGGATAGGGGAGAGCCAGTGGATGTGGTATATTTAGATTTTCAAAAGGCTTTTGACAAGGTCCCACACAGGAGATTAGTGTGCAAACTTAAAGCACATGGTATTGGGGGTATGGTATTGATATGGATAGAGAATTGGTTGGCAGACAGGAAGCAAAGAGTGGGAGTAAATGGGACCTTTTCAAAACGGCAGGCAGTGACTAGTGGGGTACCGCAAGGCTCAGTGCTGGGACCCCAGTTGTTTACAATATATATTAATGATTTAGACGAGGGAATTAAATGCAGCATCTCCAAGTTTGCGGATGACACAAAGCTGGGCGGCGGTGTTAGCTGTGAGGAGGATGCAGGGTGACTTGGATAGGTTAGGTGAGTGGGCAAATTCATGGCAGATGCAATTTAATGTGGATAAATGTGAGGTTATCCACTTTAGTTGCAAGAACAGGAAAACAGATTATTATCTGAATGGTGGCTGATTAGGAAAAGGGGAGGTGCAACGAGACCTGGGTGTCATTGTACACCAGTCATTGAAGGTGGGCATGCAGATACAGCAGGCGGTGAAAAAGGCAAATGGTATGTTGGCATTCATAGCAAAAGGATTTGAGTACAGGAGCAGGGAGGTTCTACTGCAGTTGTACAAGGCCTTGGTGAGACCATACCTAGAGTATTGTGTGCAGTTTTGGTCCCCTAATCTGAGGAAAGACATTCTTGACATAGAGGGAGTACAAAGAAGGTTCACCAGATTGATTCCTGGGATGGCAGGACTTTCATTTGAAGAAAGACTGGATTGACCAGGCTTATACTCACAAGAATTTAGAAGATTGAGGGGGGATCTTATTGAAACGTATAAAATTCTAAAGGGATTGGACAGGCTAGATGCAGGAAGATTGTTTCCAATGTTGGGGAAGTCCAGAATGAGGGGTCACAGTTTAAGGATAAAGGGGAAGCCTTTTAGGACCGAGATGAGAAAAAACTTCTTCACACAGAGAGTGGTGAATCTGTGGAATTCTCTGCCACAGGAAACAGTTGAGGCTGGTTCATTGGCTATATTTAAGAGGAAGTTAGATATGGCCTTTGTGGCTAAAGGGATCAGGGGGTATGGAGAGAAAGCAGGTACAGGGTTCTGAGTTGGATGATCAGCCATGATCATACTGAATGGCAGTGCAGGCTCAAAGGGCCAAATGGCCTACTCCTGCACCTATTTTCTATGTTTCTATGTTTCTATGTTTCTAACAACAATGGAGCCAGCACCGATCCCTGCGAGGCAACTATCTATGACCACTCTCTGGCTTCTCCCACAAATTCAATGTCTAATCCAATTTACTATCAGATATATGCATAGGTTTTTAAACAAATCAATGGTGTAGATGTATCTGGAGGACTCAGTAGTATATTGAGTGAAATAGTCAAAAGCCAGGGCTTAATAACAGCTTATAAGATCAGAGAACAAATAGCAAGGGCAGACTGGGACCGATTCATTCTGTAATGTTACTCCTTTATACTAGTGAAAACTCTAATACCGTGTGCAGAACAGCTCTTAATCAAACTCAGTAGATGAACATTCTGCACACCGTCATGATGGTAGCAGGATTACCGCCCATTCCCACATAAAAGCAACAAGGTGCCAGCAAGCAATCGTCCCCCTTTTCCCTCGACAGAGAATGAAGGATCAGTAAAAAAGTCACCAAACCAACCTCATTCCTCATGTCGATCACATTCACAATGTTTTCCTATACCAGCCCCTCAGCAGGGAAGACGTGATCAACACGCCAAGCTACTTCCCTAGTGATAGCCTGCCTTCCGGAGAGTTGTTCACCCAGTCCATTGTGAAATGCTGATATAATAGGACTATTTTCTGTGATTCTGGGTTATGTTCTAAATGGTTCAGGCTTTTGCATGGGAAGATAAGATGGAAGGATGTCACTGAAGCAGAAACTAAGATAAAACAAGGAAGTTTTCCTCCCTGGACAACTGACATTGATAAATCCAATAAGCTTTTTAAAGATTTTAATCCCACAGGCAATTGTATCTAACCAGATTTCCTACTTGCCCTTAATTAAACAGTCCTGAATGGTTTGTTCTATAATACAAATAATACCTTACAACAAAAAATTGTTCTGAAGATTCTAAGTTGGAGAAAAACCAATTTTGATAGTATCAGAAAGATCTGGCAAGTGTGGATAGAGACAGGTTGTCATCTGGCAAAAATATATTTGATAAGTGGGAGGCCTTCAGAAGTAAAATTTTGAGAACACCAAATTTATCTTTTCCTGTCAGAATAAAAGGCAAGAACAGGTTTAGAGAACCTTGGTTTTCGAGAGATATTGAAGCTCTGGTTAAGAAAAAGAAGCAGGTGCATGCAACAATAAATTAGGTATTTGAGGAGTATAAGAAACACAAGGGAGAACTTAAGAAGGAAATCAGGAAGGCTAAAAGAAGATATGAATTTGTTCTAGCAGACAAGGTTAAAGAAAATCTTAAGGGCTTCTACAGATATATTAAGAGCAAAAGGATAGCAAAGGACAAAATTAGTTCTCTGGAAAATCAGAATGGCAATCTATGCATGCAGCTGAAAGAGATGGGGGTGATCTAAAATAAATTTTTTGCATTTGCATTTACTTCAGAGATGGTGTTTATGGATGTGAGTCATTGCAGCCACTAGGTTATGGGCCTCATGCAGATAATAGAGAAGTAGGTGTTTACTGTCTTGAGACAAACTAAGGTGAATAAATCCCCAGGGTTTGACACTGTGATCTCTGTGGGAGGCTAGTGCAGAAACTGATGGAGCCCCTAGTGGAGGTATTTGAAATAGGCTTAGCCACGGGTGAGGTGCTGGAGGATTGGAGGATAGCTTATGTTGTTCCATTGTTTATGAAAACCTCTAAGAATAAGCTATGAAATTATAAGCCGGTGAGCCTGATATCAGTAGTGGGAAAGTTAATGGAATGTATTCTAAAGGACCTGATAAATAAGTATTTGGATAGACAAGGACTGATTAGGAATAGTCAGCATGGTTTTGTGTATGGTAAGTCATGTCTAACCAATTTTATAATTTTTTGAGGAAGTTACCAGGAAAGTCGATGAAGCCAAGGCAGTGGATGTTGTCGACATGGACTTTAGCAAGGACTTTGACAAGCTCCCACATAGGAAGTTAGTCAAGAAGATTCAGTCAGTTGTCATTGAAGATGAGGTAGTAAACTGGAATAGACATTGCCTCAATGAAAGAAGCCAGAGAGTGGTTGTAGATAGTTGCCTGTGACAAGTGGTGTGCCACAGAGATTGGTGCCAAAATGTTGGGTGACATTACTTCCCAAGTAGACAATGTTACATACACAGACAAGCCTTCAATTACTGCTGTGTATTCAGTCACATCGTATTATCACCAACAGGCAAAAAAAAACAATTTTCATTATTTAAAAAAAATTATTAGAGTAAAATTGCCTGTACAGCCATGTCATAACTGTGCTCACTTTCATAATAGCACTGATGTGATTCTTTGGTTCACTTAGAAGGTGGAAACTTTTGATGACAAAAGTTGTTCAGGCGTACTGTTATCAGAGGATCACTCATTTTTTAAGGTTTATACAAGCAATGATTCTTGGAATAATGTAGTGATGTAATCTATGTTGCGTAACTCAAGATAGAAACACAAATCCAGTTTTAAGGAACAATTTATGATGGATGCAACAAAGATTGTTCTAGAAGGACTGGATCAATGGTGGCTTGAAGAAACTCAGTCAAATTAAAAGAACAGTTCTCTATACGTAACGAGAGTCACTGATCTGACAGGTCAAAGGGCAGAGGCCAGACTGAGGGTTGTTCACCGGTCCTCCATGTTCAGGGGTTCAGCTCCAGGCTAAAAACCCTGACTGGTAAAATAAAAATGTTACAGAAACAAACAATGAAGAATCCTTCTACATCTGAATATGACGGTATTTCTGAGTCTCCACCCGGAACTTGCCAGGCTGACAGTGGTGAGAACCGAGCTACTGACACAATGAAGTAAGCCCTGAGATGGCCAACCTTCATTGCTGCACTAAATGCCAGTGCCGTAACAGGCAGTAGGTTACATCTTTTGCAAATTTAGCCACTGCAGCAGTGAATACAGTTTCGGGGTGGATTGGCACTACTTTAAATTGGGTTAAAGACATGTTTTACAGTTCCCCTAGCCGTTGGAAATATTGTTTTTGTAGTGCTCTTTCTGTTGAAGCATTAAAGTCTGCAAGGATGGAAGTTTGGTGACTTCTACGTTTTGTATAACAGCAGTATTCCAAAGACTCCGTTAACTCCAAGAGCTGACCTGCACTACTATGGGTTATATCTCGTATGACAGCTTTGCTATCCCTTGCCTCATACTCACCTTTTCACCTATTCCACTAGTTCATCGCTAACTCTGAAAGAGTGAAGAGCAGGGACTGCCTTGATCATATTATCCTTGCTCCTCTCCTTTTCCTAGTCCTGTTCACTAACGTCGTGTATGGGCTTGCATGTTTCTCACCTCATCTCCTGGGGGGGGGGGGGGGGGTTGGGATGTGTCTGTCACGATTAACTGATACAAAAGGGTGAGTCAACAATCATTGTTTCTCACTCAACAATTTAGATATTATGTATTTACTTTTAAGATGAGTAACTTTTAATATACTTATGTGGTTCTTAAGATTTTATACAATACACTTTGTAAATAGTTTGTTCATTGTTAATGATGGCATTGTGTAAGGTGTGGGAAACAAGTAAGGAAGTTATGGAACCTATGACAATTAAAGAGGTGGAAGTACTGGTGCTTTTAAGAAATTTAAAAGTGGATAAATCTCCGGGTCCTGACAGGATATTCCCCAGGACCTTGAGGGAAGTTTGTGTAGAGATAGCAGGAGCTCTGACGGAGATCTTTCAGATGTCATTAGAAATGGGGATTGTGCCGGAGGATTGGCGTATTGCTCATGTGGTTCCATTGTTTAAAAAGGGTTCTAGAAGTAAGCCTAGCAATTATAGACCTGTCAGTTTGACATCAGTGGTGGGTAAATTAATGGAAAGTATTCTTAGAGATAGTATTTATAATTATCTGGATAGACAGGATCTGATTAGGAGTAGCCAGCATGGATTTGTGCGTGGAAGGTCATGTTTGACAAACCTTATTGAATTTTTTGAAGTAGTTACGAGGAATGTTGACGAGGGTAAGGCAGTGGATGTAGTCTATATGGACTTCAGCAAGGCCTTTGACAAAGTTCCACATGGAAGGTAAGTTAAGAAGGTTCAGTCGTTAGGTATTAATGCTGGAGTAATAAAATGGATTCAACAGTGGCTAGATGGGAGATGCCAGAGAGTAGTGGTGGATAATTGTTTATTGGGATGGAGGCCGGTGACTAGCGGGGTGCCTCACGGATCTGTTTTGGGCCCAATGTTGTTTGTAATATACATAAATGATCTGGATGATGGGGTGGTAAATTGGATTAGTAAGTATGCTGATGATACTAAGGTAGGAGGTGTTGTGGATAATGAGGGGGGTTTTCAAAGCTTGCAGGGAGATTTATGCCGGTTAGACGAATGGGCTGAACGTTGGCAGATGGAGTTTAATGCTGAGAAGTGTGAGGTTCTACATTTTGGCAGGAATAATCCAAATAGAACATACAGGGTAAATGGTAGGGCATTGAGGAATGCAGTGGAACAGAGAGATCTAGGAATAACAGTGCATAGTTCCCTGAAGGTGGAGTCTCATGTAGATAGGGTGGTGAAGAAGGCTTTTGGAACGCTGGCCTTTATAAATCAGAGCATTGAGTACAGAAGTTGGGATGTAATGTTAAAATTGTACAAGGCATTGGTAAGGCCAAATTTGGAATATTGTGTACAGTTCTGGTCACCGAATTATAGGAAAGATATCAATAAATTAGAGAGAGTGCAGAGACAATTTACTAGGATGTTACCTGGGTTTCAGCACTTAAGTTACAGAGAAAGGTTGAACAAGTTAGGTCTCTATTCATTGGAGCGTAGAAGGTTGAGGGGGGATTTGATCGAGGTATTTAAAATTTTGAGAGGGATAGATAGAGTTGACGTGAATAGGCTGTTTCCATTGAGAGTAGGGGAGATTCAAACGAGAGGACATGATTTGAGAGTTAGGGGGCAAAAGTTTAAGGGAAACACGAGGGGGTATTTCTTTACTCAGAGAGTGATAGCTGTGTGGAATGAGCTTCCTGTAGAAGTAGTAGAGGCCAGTTCAGTTGTGTCATTTAAGGTAAAATTGGATAGGTATATGGACAGGAAAGGAGTGGAGGGTTATGGGCTGAGTGCGGGTAGGTGGGACTAGGTGAGATTAAGAGTTCGGCACGGACTAGGAGGGCCAGAATGGCCTGTTTCCGTGCTGTGATTGTTATATGGTTATATGGTTATTATACTATTATGGTTTACAATGATATAACCATTTACAAAACCATTTATATTACTATATTTTGTGTGTAATTTTATGCAATAGTACAAGACTTACCAGATGGAGAAAGATTGCTATCCCTGATGAAAGCTCTACTCCCGTTAATCTTTTTACCTATTCTATTGAGATTTCTTGCTGAGTCCTAGGGCCTCAGGGGTCTACAAAGCATTATATTGTTACAAGGTAGAACTATTTGGAAGTGTTTTGCTTACTGTTTGGGTATGAACATATATGACATACATGGTACTCCTACATGCAACAAGTCAGACCACTAAGCCTACCTGTACTGCTATCTGTGTTATCTTTAATGTCACTCAAACAACTTGGTTGATAAAATTCCATGGCAGACAGAGTAGCCTTCGTCAGTTGACATTTCCTGGTGAAACACAGAAGTTGGGAAGATGTGTCAGTTCTTCTCAGATAGGCCCGATCTTTAACAAAGTAAAGGGGAAAACCTGAACAATTATACCCTGAGTCCAGAATCACAAAACTGGGAAGAAACTTATGCAGATGGCATGAAGGAATTCAGTCGAGCCTGAGCTTCAGTTCTTACTGCATCAACATGTTTGTATATGTTTCCATAGCCACCTCGGACTTCCCCACAGAATTTGTGTATGATTCATCATGAAATCATTTCAGGCTTATGTGTTTCCAGGCAAAGTTTCGATATAAGTGGAGGCAAGGTTGCTGGGTGGTCTTATCAAAGCCACATTTGTGATTTGTGGTGGAAGCATACAGAGGCCACAGCCAATGGAGCACCCGAAAGCTCTTCCTCAGCATTCATTCATAATATTCTTCAACCTGTTCATTCTAGCCTCACTGGCTCATGCCTCTTCAAGTTCACTGCCGGCAAATGTAACAGGTCAAGATTCCCTGTGCCAGTATGTGATGGATATTCACTCCTCGGTCTTGTGCTAATCTCGCTTTCTAAACACAGCAGCTGCCACTTGTAAGATCGCAAACAGTTTTTAGTAAACTTCCAACTATGCTTTGTTTAGTTTCTAGTCATTTTCTGGGAGTTGGTGTTCAGTTCTTAAAATGTAAATAGCAGGCAGTAAGCAGCTTGAAGTTAAAACACAGCTTTGCAACAAACTCTGTATACAGACAGACTCTGTGAGAAGTAAGATGCAGCTGACTTGCATAAGATGTAGTATAATTTGGGGATGTTTCAAAGCAGACAAGCTGACTTGAAGTTGCTTAGTTCAAGGACGCTGCAGACCAGATGGATAATATTATTTAACATACCAAGAACTATTGTATTTATTGTTGGGAGCTTTATGTACTTAAGGAAGTTAGCTTTACAGCATTAATGGTAGCTAGCTGAGTTCTGTACCTCTAAGACGCTTCTTGAACTTTTGTGTTAAAAGGATAAGCTGAGGAAATATCATACGTGTGTGAAGTCATCCGAGTGAAAGGAAAAGGGTATAAATGTTGAGAGGAGTTCGGGAATAGGGTAAGGAACATTGGACCACATGGAAGAAACCTGGAGACAACTAGAATCCATTCCTCTAGCTTTGATTTCTTCAATGGACAATTTGTTCATATACACCATTCGTATGTCTTTTTAGTTTATACGAAATGTATCTGTGTTTTGGAAATCCTTTGTCCTTTGTTTTTCACAAATACAGTGCTTTCTGGTTTGGGAATGCTTTGTGTATTAGAAGTGGTTTGTGTTTTCAGAATGTTTTGTAACTTGGAAATGTTTAAGATAGAAATTATCTGTAAGATTTAAATATGCTTTAAGAATAGTATTTGGATTTAAACATGTATCGCTGAAAATAAATCAACTGTGTTTTAAACTACTTTATTAGCTGGAAGTATCTTCTCTTTAGTGGGGACAGGGGATGTACTGCTTAAGTAGTAGGCATTGGCAGATAAGCATGATGTGGGGAATAAACAGGGAAGTAAACTAGTCTTTGAAGTCACAGCATAATCTCTCTTTAAGACCATAAATCCATAAAATATAGAAGCAGTATTAGGCTATTTGGCCCATCGAGTCTCCTCTGCTTTCATCATGGCTGATCAATTTTCTAAATCAGCCCCAATCTCCTGCCTTCTCTCTGTATCTCTTCATGCCCTGACTAATCAAGAATCAATCAACATCTGCCTTAAAGATACCCAGTGACATGGCCTCCACAGCCAGCAGTAGCAATGAATTCCATAGATTCACCACTCTCTGGTTAATGAAATTCCTCCTCATCTCCATTCTAAAAGGATGCCCTTTTATTCTAAGGCTGTGTCCTCTAGTCTTAGACTACCCCACCATAGGAAACATCCTCTCCATGTCCACTCTATTGAGGCCTTTCAACATTCAATAGGTTTCAATGAGGTCACCCCTCATTTTTTTGAATTCCTGTTGAGTAGAGACCCAGAGCTATCAAACGTTCTTCATACGACAAGTCTTTCAATCCCAGAATCATTTTCATGAACCTCCTATGTCAGCACATCCTTTCTTAGGCAACAATCCTTGCTCACAGTACCCCAGGTGAGGCCTCTCCAATGCTTTATAAAGGCTCAACATTGCGTCCTTGCTGTAGTGAGAGTGCTCATAGTTATTTATATTGGATAGAGCATAAGGACTTCCTCTCAGTTTAGAACTTCACAGTCAACAAACACAATAACATCAGTCAACAATTATAAAGAATGAAGAATTATATAAATAAATATATTTATATAAAGCTAATAAACTTAGAGGGTAAAATAAGGATATTAAATAAAATGTGCATGAATACATAAATACCCACATGTTTATTATGTAAATAGCATTATAAAATATTGCTTTAAGTGTTTATAATGCGGTGCAGTGATGGGGGAGGATGTGTGGCTCTAGATAGAGTTGGGTGGGATCTAACTAGAATGGCTGATCAAGTTATCTGCCTTGGTGGATAAAACTTCTAAGTTGGCATGAATTTTTTGTCTTAATGTGGTGCTTTCCAGGAGGTGGCTTTTTGGGAAAGGCAGTTTGCAGAGCGAGCAGCGTCAGCAGTGCGGTCATGGATGATGGAAGGGAGAGAGGAGGTAAAAGAAAAAAAATACAGCATCTCTTGCAATCAGTATAAACAAAAAAACATATGAATTGAGAGCCTGAGTAACTCACTCGGGTGTCAACCCTTCGAATAAGATCATGGATAGATGGTAGACCAATGTCAGGAAGGCCAGGGTAATAGTTGGGATGGTAATGAAATCACTGTTCAATCGATGTAAGCATCAAGTAAACAAGATTCACAGTTCAGCAGTGTTTTGACGTGTATTTCTATCTGAGTACAATGCTATTTTATACCTAAATCTGATCACAAGAAGGATTAATCTTAGAGGTAGGCAGTCATGAGGCTTCACTTGTGCAGTCTATTGTTGGATTTTCTTTAGAAACAGCAGAAAAATCCATCTTCTGAGGGATCAGCAGAGCTGCACAGCAGAATTAACCTGCACAACCTATCTTCTACCATTCAGATAAATAGGGCAAGGTATCTGTCCTATTGTGTCTAATTAAAAACAGTTTCACTGCAAGAACTGCATTCCTGCTGCTAGAATCATGAATTTAACAGAATACTTGCAAGCCTATATTTACAATTAATTGCCTGATTAGCCTTCACTGTACAGGTTGCAAATCCGGCACGAAAGAGAAACAAATCTACATTGCCTAAACTTTACAGTATTGCAGTCTTCAAACAGCCTTGGCAATCATTTTTAAGCCCTGCGTTTAGAATAATTTACTGACCAATAATTAGAATTATTTTAGTTCTAATTGATGCATTTTTTTTCTTTTATGTGGGGTGGCCTGGTAGCATAGTGGTTAGTACAATGCTTTACAGTTCCAGAGACCCAAGTTCAATTCTTGCCACTGTCTGTAAGGGCTTTGGATGTTCGCCCTGTGGAATACATGGGTTTCCTGCAGGTGCTCTGGTCTTCTCCCATGTCCAAAGGCATACCAGTTAGCAGGTTAATTGTAAATTGTCCCGTGATTAGGCTAGGATTAAACTGAGGATTGTTTGGTTCTGTGGCTTGAGGGGCCAGGAAAGCCTATTCCACGCAGTGTCTCAATAAAATAAAATAAATTAAATACAATTGATCTAGAAAGTTAAACAAAGAATGAAAATGCTGAAATTCTTTAAAAGAAAAATTGCAATGTTTTGGCATTAGTCAGTCAAAAAGAAGGTCATATGTTTTGTGTTTTACTTACTTCCAACCATAGAACATTACAGCACAGTACAGGCCCTTCAGCCCTCCAAATGCAATGATCTGATGAAACTGCCATTTCAGGCAGTGATCGGATGTCTTAGCTACATCTGGCATTAACAGCCAATTCTGTTTAACAGGGCCTTGGATGCTTGCTTCAGGAGTTTTATACCTAGTAGTGAGGGAGACTCCCCAATGTGTGGCAGCTGCTCAGACATAAATCAGCCACCGAACCATCAAGGTAATATTGACTACTGGGTTTTAATTACGATGTAATTTGATAATTTCTAATGAATGAAAACAAGTTTGTTTTACATTTTTACTGCTTTTTACTTCCATTCATTTTACAATGAATGAACAACAGGTCAGCATTTCACTAACATTTTACAGAGAACTTATTGACAACTTGTATCACCCTACTAATTATATTGTTGAAATGTAGGTGTCAGGCTTGTCAGACAGGAGAACTGGCCATTCCTCTTCACTCTCGCAGAGTATTACATTGTCACTCAATGCAACCAATAGTGTATTACAAAATGTAGGGGCCCACAGCAGTTGAAACTGGAGAATAAATGTTTCTCACAGCAAACAAGAATCATTATAATAAATAACCAATGTACCTTAAATTAGTCATTCAAGCTAATGTGGCTTCAGTTTTTAAATGGTGGCCAGGACAGCTGAGAAGTGGGATTTTCACTCTGCGTGACTGAATGGCCAAACAGATGAGTAATTACATTGTCAAGTTTGCCCATGACGTGATAGTTGTGGGGCTCATCACCAAAAATGATGAACTGGCCCACAGAAGGGAGATGGAAGGGCTCGAGGCCTGGTACCAGGAAAACAACCTCTTCCTTAATGTCAACAAGACAGAGGAGATGGTTATTGACTTCAGGTGAACTCGAACCTCTCCCACCCTCTTTACATCAGTGACAGAGCATTGGAAACTGTGAGCAGTTTCAAATTCCTGGGAATGTACATCTTGCACAACCTCTCATGGTCTTAGAACACATTATATGAAATTAGGCAAGCTCAGAGGATTGAGAGACAATTTCACTGAAACATACAAGCATCTTATAAGCCATGACAAGGTAGATGATGAGATATAGTTCCTCTGATTGGAATGTCCAGCATCTCAAGTGATTGGTCTCAAAAGAAGAAGCTATCCTTTCAGGAGAGATGACAAAAAATATCACCTAGAGAGTAGAGAATATTTTGCATTCTTTGAAGAAGTGGAGACTCAGTCACTAGGAATAATCAAGACAAGGATGTACAGATTTTAGGATATAAAGGAGCATGGGGCTGAACAGGAAAGTGGCGCTGAGGTAGAAGATGAGACATGATATAAATGAGTGAGTGAAGAACCAAATCATCTAGTGCTCTGTCACTTTTGAGCACGTTTGCATGAAGCACCGTCCTAGGAAAGCAACATTCATTATCAGAGATCCCCGCCATGCTTGTTTCTCACTGTTGCCATTAGGTAGAAGCTACACAAGCCTCAGGACTCACACCATCAGGTTCAAGAACAGTTACTGCCCCTCAACTATCAGGCTCCTGAGCAAAAGAGGATAACTACACTTACTTGCCCATTCATTGAGATGTTCCCACAACCAATGATCTCACTTTAAGGACTCTTATTATCTCATGTTCTTGTTATTTATTGCTATTTTTATATATTTGCATTTGCACTGTTTGTTGCCTTCTACACTCTGGTTGATCTTTCATTGATCCTGTTATAATTACCATTCTATAGAATTGCTGAGTATGTCCTTAGAAAAATGAATTTCAGGGTTGTATATGGTGACATATATGTACTTTGATAATAAAAGTTTGAACTTTGATAGGTGAAGAATAACACAGCTGTTATGCTTTCACTCTCTCTACCTCTTTGCCTTTCAAATTTCTGGTTAGCTCCATTAAGTGGGATCTGGTTCCTATTTCCTTCCAGAGTATCATCATTGGTCCTGATATCCAAGATTGAAATCTGCAGATGGTGACAAAAATATAGCTTCTAGTAATTCTTTCTTCCATTTTGAATATCTGTGCCTCCTGGAAGATTTCATTTTGCTTAGGTAGAAAAGCATCCTATTTGACTACAGTTAATATTTGAAAATATTTATGATGTCCACTTAACCAATATACAAGACAAAACAAAGATTATTTCACACACAATATAACTACTTCTCTTTAACTCCTTTGGATACTACATTAATATGAGGCATCATCTTCCCTAATGTGGTCATAAATGTTCTTACCACATAACTTCTATTGTGGCTATCCCTCGAGGTTGAGGATGATGGTCTTCATTCCATTTCCACAGAGTGAAGACACCTGTGCGTATATTTGTTTAACGCGTACTTGATGTTGCACTCCAAGAAGCACATGGTACTTCGCAAATAAACCAAATGATTCCAATGGCATGGAAACCACGACGATTGGAGCTGATGGATTTGTTGCAGCCTTCATCCGCCTTCACAGCCGTTGAGTTCAAAGTAACTTCATCCGCCTGTTCCACCGTCGAAGTCTTGGTTGGATTGTTCTTTGTCTGGGACCTCACCCTCGACCTTACCACCATGGGTGACCCTACCAGGAGCATAGCTCCAGACGGCATCATTCTCGGGATCTCAGGACAATACAAGCTTCTCCACCATGATAAAGTAACAATCCACAGAGGAGATAACTTCTATACAGAACAGATAAATAGTCCTCAAGCCCAGACCATTATATAAACACTTTTATTTGGACATTAATAACTATACTTTGCACTGTATATAACAATGATCAAACATTGGCTGGAAATTGGTTCAAGATATTCCAATGTTGGAACAAATCATTATATAAATATGCCTTTTGACTTTTAAATAATGTGCAATAATAATCCTTTGAAAAGTCCTTGTTGGATGCAATCATTTGATGTTCTTCCTTCCAGATGCTGTTAGGATCATTGTGCTTTTCCAACATTTTCTTCTTCATTACAGAATTAAATAAAGTTATTGGCTTGAATTTACTGACCCTACTCTAACACTCTTTCACTTTGCTGGAGAAACACAGCAACGCTTTACTAGCAGCAAACAGAGCTAGTCAGTATACTACTAAACACACTTTTTCTGGACAATGATCACTGCAATCAATAGCCTGTCATTTCCCTTTTGGGGATGAGTTTTTGAACTATCTGAATGACCTGGCATGTTTGTGGTGTGGACTGAAGTCTCAAAGGCGCAGAACAGTTGTAGCGTGGCGTGTACGGGCTGCATTGAGGAGGCGGGCCCTGGGTCCAAGAGCGAAGAACAGGCCATTGTTTGACTGTTCAAGCTCCAGGACAAATTGGAAAAGTCAGATATGGGCTGAATTGAGGTGGCGGGGCCCAGACACAAGAGTGAAGCGGAGTGGAAGGGCCCAAACCCAAGAGCAAGGATCGAGCCGATGATTGCCAATTTAAATACCAGAACAGATTGAAAAGGTTAGGGTGAAGGGGCCAGAGGTGGAGGGATGGGCCAGTATTCAGCTCACTGTTTGGTGAGGTTTACTTGTCTCTGTGCTGAACTGAGGCTGTAGCCTGCAACTAACAGGCTCCAGGCCCAGCTGCTCTGATGACTGGCTCTGTGGCTGTGAACTTGCTTTCATAAACTTTAGTTCAGAATGCTATTTGCTTATTGTTTACATGACTTGTTCTCTTTTTTTTGCACATTGGGTGTTTGATCACAATCAAGAGAAAATCTGCAGGAAGTAAAGGGGGGAGAAGCACTAGAAGGAGGTGGTTGGGTGGGCAAGGAGATAATGTGAGAGAGGGAAAAGGGGATGGGGAATGGTGAAGTGGGGGAGCATTACCAAAAGTTCGAGAAATCAATGTTCATGCCATCAGGTTGGAGGGTACCCAGATGGAATATAAGGTGTTGTTCCTCCAACCTGAGTGTGGCCTCATCACAACAGTGGAGTAGGCCATGGATAGACATATCAGAATAGGAATGGGAAGTGGAATTAAAATGTGTGGCCACTGGGAGATCCCGCTTTTTCTAGCAGATGGCATGAGCATTGATTTCTCGAACTTCTGGTAATGCCCCCTCTGCCCCCATTTTAATTTACTCCTCAGCTTTTTCTCTCCAGTGGTACTGAAGGGTCTCGGCCCGAAACATTGACTGTCCTGTTTTTCCATAGATTCTGCCTGGCCTGCTTAGTTCCTCAAAATTGTGTGTTGGTGTTTGATGGTCTTTTTTCATTGGTTCTACTGGGATTCTTTGTTTTGTGCTGGTCTATAAGGAGATGAAGTTCAAGGTTGTATGTAGCATACAAACTTTAATAATAAATGTACTTTGAACTTTAAAAAAGACTCTCTTACTGGAAACTCTTCCATAATTGAATAAAGCAGCTACAGAACCCAATCATTTGATTTGCCCTAAAGATACTTCCAGATGTTTTCATTTACTCTGACACTCAGAAAGGCCCACTCAGTAAGATGAGTGACACACTATCATTGTGTATTGAGTGCTAAGGTCAATGAACACCCTCCTGCACTATGTGAGGGAAACTTATTAATCTCCTTCCACATGGACTGATGCATTTTCCAAGGAATGATTTCCCTCATAGCTATTTGCTTCAGCCAATTTAACTGCAGCCTTTCTGCTGCTGGTTTATCTATTCCTCTTTTTACATTCACCTCAGAAAGTAAACAGATCAGGGGGATATTTTCCATGAAATCGCAGGTTACTTATGAATTTTTCATTGGCTTATTAAAATACAGCTTCTTTCAGCTATTGAGTAGTGCTTAACTGAATCAGTTGAGGTTCACAAAAGTGATTCTGAGATCAAAAGGTTTGTCACATGAGGTGCGTTTGATGGCTCTGAGCTCTCCACTCACTCGAATTCAGAAGAATGAGGGGGACCTCACTGAAACCTATCGAATGTTGAAAGGATTCAATGAAATGGACATGGAGAAGATGTTTCCTATGCTAGGAGAGTCTAAGGCCAGAGGACACAGCCTCAGAATAGAGGGGCTTACATTTAGAATGGAGGTGAGGAAGAATTTCTTTAGCCAGAGAGTGGTGAATCTGTGGGATTTGTTGCCACAGGTGGTTGTGGGACGGGGGGGGGCGGGGGGGTGCTGCAAGTCACTGGCTATATTTAAGGCAGAGGATGATAGATTCCTGATTAGTCAGGACATGAAGGGATATGGGGAAAAAGCTGGAGACTGGAGCTGAGAGGGGAATTAGATCAGCCATAGATAAAATGGCAGAGCAGACTCAATGGGCAAAATGGCTTAATTCTGTTCCTATGTCTTATAATTTTATGGAAATCCACTTCTTTAATACACAATGAAGCAAATATATTTATTAATGTGATATTAATAAATGGATATTTGCCACTACTGACATTCAAAAAATACTGCCCTAGTACTTCTGACGTTAGACTCTAGATTTTAGTAAGAGATTCTGTTTATAGCTTTCATAACTGAAGCAGTAGGAATCAAAAATTTATAATTCTGTTGTCTGCTTTCCATCAGCAATCTGATATGTTTGTAATGAGAGAGAAATAAGAAGATTTACATATTCAAAGTGACTCCCACAATGAGTAAGTGGTAAATTGCATCATCTGAGGAGGAAACAAAGGAAAATGTGTGATTGATGTTCCAGTTTTGAATGACAAGCCTGCCTTGTGTTGGCCGATCTCAGCTGTACAACACCAGGGGCACTGCAATAACATAGCATTGTGGAATCACAAGTTTGAGGTGAGAGATAAAGACCTAAAATTGGGAGGAATTATTAATTTATTCTTTCCGTTGGTCTAGAAGTTATAATGTGCTATTTTTGGCATGCATTGTGTGACACACCATCAAACATTTTCAGTCACTGGCCCAGATCGGCTGCTCTAACATTGTAGTCTCTGAAGATTACAAAGAGAACTGTGCCGTCTTGGATCAAGGTCATGTCCAGGAGTTCAGCAAAAAAAAAAAGAACGAAAGGACTGGAGGTCAGAGGCCCATCAGACTTAGGAAGAAATGAAGTGAAGTCAGGTGAAGACCATAATGGAAGTATGGGTGAATGGGGGCAGATCATGTTTGGGAAGTGGGAAGTGTGGTGGTGGAAATTAGTGTCTTCATATGGGAGTTAGAAAGTCAGCAATCAAGATTATTGGAGTCAAGGGAAATGGGACTATCAGGGCAGAGGGACACCAGAGAGTTGAGTGATCAGGACCACCAACAAGGATCTGAGGATCCTCTGTTCACCATGATGGAACTTGGAATATCAGATTGTTTAGTCAGCTGGCTGATTTGGAGGATTTTGTGGAAACATCATTAGTGGTATCTCTCTCCAGTGCTTTGAGGAGCAGGTTGTAGGTGATCAAAATCACAGCGCAGGAAGAACTTGGTAGATCACGAGCTTTGTGCCATGTTTGCTTGTGATCTTGATCTTCAAATACGCCTTATCTCTGTTGCTGTGTTTTAGCATGGGTATCTGCCTTCACTGAGGGACAGCTGCAAAAATATGGAAACAAGTTCACACTTACCAGTATCATCGTGGATTTTTATTGTCAAGCTGGGCTGGTAAAGCAACTTTGTTTTGCAAATTTTACGTGCAATGACCTTTGCATGTTTCAATGAGTGAGTCATCAATGACTGAGAGCTCAATTCCAATTCCTTATTAAGTCCGCCCTTGTTCAAAGTTCAAAGTACATTTATGATCACAGTATGTATATGTTATACAACTTTGAAATTTGTCTCCTTACAGGCAGCCACAAAGCAAGAAACCGAAAAGAACCCAAAAAAATCCAACAAACTCCCAATGTGCAAGCAGAGTGGGAAAAACAAATCATGCAAACAATAAAAGTAAGCAAATAGCATTTAAAATGAAAGTGAGTCCTCAGACATGAAACTTGGAGCAGCCTCGGCCTCAGTTCATCGCATAGCAGAGTAAACCTCGCAGAGCCACAGATAAGAAACCCAGAGCAGGCCCACAGCCTCAGCTTCAGTTTATCACATAGCAGAGTAAACGTCACAGAGCCCACAGATATGAAGCCCGGAGCAGCAGGAGTAGGCCCACAGCCTCAGCTTCAGTGCACCAAAGAGCAGAGTAATCATTGTGGTACAGTGAGCAGAACTGGCCCAAACCTTCTCTTGTCATGACGCCCTCCTTTTCCATCCATCTGGCCTGCCATTTAAATCGCCCAGACATTGGGTCATTCCTTGCTCTAAGACTCACTTCAATACAGTCTGGTCCTGGACCCTACCACCACGTTCCAGTCATACCCGATCTTTTCCAATCGGCCTGGCACTCCACTCCAACTTTTCATCACCGCACACTCCAGCTCCATCTTGAATATGGCTCGAACGTGCACAATAGAGATTTTACAGAGGAATTTTGAGGAAGTTACTAGGAAAGCTAATGAACGCAAGGCAGTGGATGCTGTCTACATGGACTTTAGTAAGGCATTTGACAAGGTCCCACATGGGAAAATTGGTAAGAAAAGTTCAGTTGCTTGGCATTCAAAATGAGATAGTAAATCGGATTAGACATTGGCTTTGTGGGAGAGGCCAGAAAGTGGTGGTAGATGGTTGCCTCGCTGACTGTAGGTGCTGCAAGGATCAGTGCTGGGTCCATTGTTGTTTGTCATCTAACATCAATAATCTGGATGATAATATGGTTAACTGCATCAGCAAATTTGTGATTGACACCAAGATTGGGGGTGTAGTGGAAATGAGGAAGACTAATGGAACTTGCAGTGGGATCTGGACCAACTGGGAAAATTGGCTTAAAGATGGACGGTGGAATTTAATGCAGGCAAGAGTGAGGTATTCCACTTCAGTGGGACCAAACAGGGTAGGTCTTACTCAGTGAATGGTAAGGCACTGAGGAGTGTGGTAAAACAAGGGGATCAGGGGATGTAGGTCCATAGTGCATTGAAAGTGGCAGCACAGGTTGATAGGGTCATAAGGAATGTTTTTGGCTATCATAAATCAAAGAATTGAGTACAGGAGATAGGATGAAGATGATGTTATGTATAAGACGTTGGTGAGGCATAATTTGGAGTATTGTGTCTAGTTTTGATCACCTACCTACAGGAGCGATATAAATAAGATTGAAAGTGCTGCGAAAATTTACAAAGATGTTGCTGGAAATTGATGACCTGAGTTATAGGGCAAGGTTAAATAGATTAGGACTTTATTCCCTGGAACACAGAAGACTGAGGATGGATTTGATAGAGGTACTCAAAACTATGAGAGGTATAGGTAGTGTAAATACAAACATGCTTTTCCCACTGAGACTATGTGAGACCTCAACTAGAGGTAATGTATTAAATGTAGAGGCTGAAATGTTCAAGCGGAACATGAAGGACAACTTATTCACTCAGGATGGTGAGAGAGTGGAAGGAGCTGCCAGCACATATGGTGGATCCATGGTCAATTTCAACATTTAAGAGAAATTTGGTTAGGTACATTGATGAGAGTGGTGCAGGTCGATGGAACCAGGCAGATTAATGGTTCAGCACACATTAGATGGGCCAAAGTGCCTGCTTCTGTTCTGTAGTGTTCTATGACTCTATGAGTCTACCAAAGTGCATGACCATACAATTCCCTATGCTATATTCCATCTGCCTCTATTTTGCCCATTCTTCTAATCTGTCCAAGTCCTTCTGCTGACTCCCTGCTCCTCAACACTACCTTCCTCTCCATCTATCTTTGTATTGTCCACGAGCTTGGGCTCAAAGCCATTAATGCCCTCATTCACATAATTAACATATAATTTAAAAAGTAGCAGACCAAACACCAACCCCTGTTGAATACCACTAGCCAACCAGAAAAGGCCCTCTTTATTTCCAATCTTTGCCTTCTGCCAGTCAACCATTATTCTGTCATGATAGTGTCTTCCCTGTGATATCATCGGCTCTTATCTTGTTTAGCAGCCTCATGCATGGCACCCCATCAAAAGCCTTCTGAAAACTGAAGTAAACACCATCCACTGTCCTTTGTCTATCCAGGCTGTTATTTCCTCAAGAAATTCCAACAGGCGAGATTTCTCCTTAAGGAACTCATTCTGATTGTGACCTAGTACTCAGAAACATCAGCCTTGATAATGGACTCCAACATCTTCCCAAACACTGAATTCAGGCTAACTGGCTATAGTTTCCTGTCTTTTACCTCCCACCCTTCTGAAAGAGTGGAGTGACATTTGCGATATTCTAGTCCTCCTGAAACATTCCAGAAACTACTGATTCATAAAACATCATTAACAATGCCTCTACAATTTCTTCAGGTACCCTGGGGTGCAGGCCATCTGACTGAGGTGACTTGTTTTAATTCCAAACTTCCAGCTTTCCAAGTACCTTCTCCTTATTACTAGCGACCACACTCCCTTCGGTCACCTGACACTCTTGAATTTCTGCCACGCGGCTGGTGTCTTCCACGGTGAAGATGGATGCATACTTATTCAATTTGCTTGCCATTTCTTTGTCCACCATTACTACCTCTCGAGTGATCCAATGTCACTCTTGTCTCTCTTTTACTCATTATGTATCTGAAACAAAAACTTTTGGTGTCCTCCTTTATATTATTGGCAAGCTCACCTTCATATTTCATGTTTTCTCTCCTTGTGGCTTTTTTAGTTGCCTTCTGTTGATTATTAAAAGCTTCCCAAGCCTCAAGTTTCCCATTGAATTTTGCTATATTGTATGCACTCTCTCTTGCTTTTCTGCTCTTTCACTTCTCTTGTCAGCCATGGGTGCCATCCTCCTTTTAGAATGCTCCTTCTCTTTGGGACAAAGTAATATTGTATCTTCAAATGACTCCCATAAACTCCAGCCATTGCTGCTGCTGTCCCCTTCCAGTTGACTTTGGCCACCTCCTCTCTCATGCCTCTGAAGTTACACTTACTCAATTGAGATACTGGTATAAATGATTTTATCTTCTCCCTCTCAAACTGCAGGGTGAATTCTATCAAATTATGATCATTTCCTCCTAAGGCGTTAAGCTCCCTAATCAATCTGGTTCATTGCACAAACATCCAATCCAGAATTACATTTTTTTTGAGTGGGCTTGACCAGAAGCTGCTCTAAAAAGCCATCTCGTAGGCATTCTACAATTTCCTGATCCAGCACCAACCTGATTTTCCCAATCCAGCTGCATATTGAAATTCCTCCATTACCATCACAACAGTCTTTTTGACATGAATTTTCTATCTCCCATTCTAATTTTTACCCCACATCCTGGCATCTGGTTGGAAGCTGTGTATAACTCCCATCAGGGTCCTCTTACCCTTGCAGTTTCTCAACTCTTCTCTGGATTCTAAATCTTCCCATCCTCTGTCACTTCCTTCTAAGGATTTTATTTTTTTTAACCAACAAAGCCACCCCACTGCCTTGGACCACCTGTCTGTCATTTTGATACCATTATTTTTTTTTTGGTTGATAAGCTTCCAGCTAAGATCTTTCAACCACAACTCTGTAATGCCTACAATGTCATACCTGCCAATTTCTAACTGTGCTAAAATTTCATCTACCTTATTTCATCTACTGCATCCATTTGACTAATACACCTTCAGCTCTGTACCAAACAATCCTCAGTTCTGTTTCCATGTTGTCTGAAGTTAATTTCTTATCCCTTTCTAATCATTTTGCCTTATTCTTTATTCTGGAGACTTCATTTTTTAGGTTATTTAGTTTACTTGGCATTCTGTTCAGCACAAACATCACGAGCCAAAGAGCCTGTTCTATTGCAGCATTATTCTATCATCTACCTTTTCTGTTCTAACATAAGAAATACCACCAAGAATAATAGTTCATTGTGTCTGCACCAGTGTTTAATAAGGTCATGGTTGATCTTGTACCTTAGTATCCATTTCCTGCTTTAACCCCATTCTATCATTTCCTTGATTCTCTGTTCTCTGGGTAAAGAAATCTGATTTGATCTCTGCTCTGAATGGCCATCCCCTTATTTTCAGACTGTCAAATCTGGTTCAAGAAATATCAGGCTTTCACTTATCCTTGAGCAACACACTCAAAATATTGGAGAAACTCAGTAAGTCCAATCGCATTTAAGAACATAAGATATAGGAGCAGAAGTAGGCCATTTGGCCCATCAAGTCTGCTCTACCATTCAATCATGGGCTGATCTAATTCTTCCAGTCATCCCCACTTCCCTGGCTTCCCCCCATACCCTTCGATGCCCTGGCTGATCAAAAACCCATCTATTTTTGCCTTAAATGCACCCAATGACTTGTCCTCCACAGCTGTTTGTGGCAATAAATTCCACAAATTTACCAACCTCTGACTAAAGTAATTTCTCGCATCTCTGTTCTAAATGGATGTCCTTCAATCCTGAAGTCATACCCTCTTGTCCTAGACTCACCTACCATGGGAAATAACTTTGCCATATCTAACCTGTTCGGGCCATTTAACATTTGAACTGTTTCTATGAGATCCCCCCTCATTCTCCTGAACTCCAGGGAATGCAGCCCAAGAGATGTCAGACATTCCTTATACTGTAATCCTTTCATTCCTGGAATCATTCTTGTAAATCTTCTCTGAACTGTCTCCAATGTCAGTATATCCTTTCTAAAATAAGGAGTCTAAAACTATACACAGTACTCCAAGTGTGGTCTCACGAGTGCCTTATAGAGCCTCAACATCACATCCCTGCTCTTATATTCCATACCTCTAGAAATGAATGCCAACATTGTATTCGCCTTCTTCACCACCAACTCATCCTGGAGGTTAATCTCTGGGGTATCCTGCACAAGGACTCCCAAGTCCCTTTGCGTTTCTGCATTTTGAATTCTCTCCCCATCTAAATAATAGTCTACCAGTTTACTTCTTCTACCAAAGTGCATGGCATATACTTTCCAACATTGTATTTTATTTGCCAGTTCTTTGCCCATTCCGCTAAACTATCTAAGTCTCTCTCCAGGCTCTCTGTTTCCTCAACACTACCCGCTGCTCCACCTATCTTTGTATCATCGGCAAATTTAGCCACAAATCCATTAATCCCATAGTCCAAGTCATTGACATCCATCGTAAAAAGCAGTGGTCCCAACACCGACCCCTGTGGAACTCCACTGGTAACTGGCAGCCAGCCAGAATAGGATCCCTTTATTCCCACTCTCTGTTTTTCTGCCGATCAGCCAATGCTAGTAACTTCTTCAAAGAATTGCAGTAGGTTAGTCAGGCAGGATTTTCCTTTTAGGAAACCATGCTGGCTTTGGCCTATCTTGTCATGTGCCTCCAGGTATTCTGTAATCTCATCCCTAACAATCGATTCCAGCAACTTCCCAACCACTGATGTCAGACTAACGGGTCTATAGTTTCCTTTCTGCTGCCTCCCACCCATCTTAAAGAGCAGAGTAAAAGTTGCAGTTTTCCAGTCATCTGGTACAATGCCAGAATCTATCGATTTTTGAAAGATCATCGTTAATGCCTCCACAATCTCTTCAGCTACTTCCTTCAGAACCTGAGGATGCATTCCATCAGGTCCAGGAGATTTATCCACCCTCAGACCATTAAGCTTCCTGAGCACCTTCTCAGTTGTAATTTTCACACTGAACGTACTTCACTTCCCTGACACTCTTGAATGTCCTGCAGATGTCTTCCACTATGAGGACTGATGCAAAATATCCACTCAGTTCCTCTGCCATCTCTGCATCTCTCATTACAATATCTCCAGTGTCATTTTCTATTGGTCCTATATCTAACTTCAACTCTCTTTTACTCGTTATATACTTTAAAAAAAGCTTTTAGTATCTTCTTTGATTTTAGTCACCAGCTTCCTTTCATAATTCATCTTTTCCTTCCTAATGACCTTCTTTGTTTCATTCTGCAAGGTTTTAAAAGCTTCCCAATCCTCTACCTTCCCACTAGCTTCGGCTTCCTTGTGTTCTCTCTCTTTTGCTTTTACTTTGGCTCTTCCACTTGTAGCCAAGGTAATGTCCTTCTTCCATTGACAATTTCTTCTTATTTGGAATATTTCTGTCTCGCACTTCCCTCATTTTTCACAGAAACTCCAGCCATTCTGCTGTCTTTCCTGCTAGTGCCCCTTTCCAGTCAACCATGGCCAGTTCCCCTCTCATGCCATTGTAACTTCCTTTATTCCACTGAAATAACAACACATTGGGATTTAGTTTCTCCTTTTCAAATTTCAAAGTGAACTCAATCATATAGTGATCACTGTTGCTTTAGTGTTCCTTAACCTCAAGCTCTCTTATCACCTCTGAATCATTGCACGACACCCAATCCAGCACAGTCAATCCCCTAGTGGGCTCAACAACAAGCTGTTCTAAAAAGCCATCCCTTAGGCATTCTACACATTCTCTCTCTTGAGGTCCAGTACTGGCCTGGTTTTCCCAATCCACTTCCATGTTTAAATCCCCAACAATTATCATGACATTGCCATTCTGACACACCTTTTCTATCTCCTGCTGTAATTTGTAATCCACATCCCGGCTGCTGTTTGGAGGCCTGTATACAACTGTCATTAGGGTCTTTTGCCCTTGCCATTTCTTAACTCAACCCATAGAGACTCCACACCTTCCAATCCTATGTCATCCCTTTCTAATGCTTTAATATTATTTCTTACAGACAGGGCCACACCACCCCCTCTGCCTACTAACCTATCTTTCCAATACACCATATGTCCTTGGACATTCAATGCCCAATGACAGCCATCCTTTAGCCAAGTTCCAGAGATGGCCACAACGTCATAGTTGCCAATCTGTAGCCGAATTTCAAGATCAGCCATTTTATTTCTTATGCTGCATGCATTCAAATACAACACTTTCAGTCCAGTATTTGTTGCTTTCTGTTTTAACTACACCATGCCTCTATTGCCCTGTAACTCATCCCACTGGTGTGATTATGCCTCATCTCCTGCCTGTCCTTTCTATCAACTCTGTTGCACGCTATCTTTGATTTCTTTCTGTTTTTCCCTTCCTCAGCCCTATCACTCCAGTTCCCATCCCCCTGCCAAATTAGTTTAAACCCTCCCTAATAGCTCTATTAACCCTGCCTGCTCGGATATTGGACCCCTTTTTGTACAGGTCATAACTCCCCCAGAAGATGCCCTAATGATCCAGGAACCTGAAGCCCTGCTCCCTACACCAGTCTCTCAGCGAGGCATTAATATGCCTGATCATGCTATTCTTCCGCTCATTACCCTGGAGGCCCTGCTTTTCAGCTTCCTACCCAACTCCCTGAATTCTCTCTTCAGGACTTCCTCCCTTTTTCTACCCATGTCATTGATACCAATGTGTACCAAGACTTCTGGCTGTTCACACTCTCTCTTCGGAATACTCTACACCCGATCCGAGATATTCCATACCCTGGCACCTGGCACCTGAGAGGCAACACACCAAAACACTCTTTCTGTTCCCCTCACTATGGAATTCCCTATGACTACAGCATTCCTCATCTTCTTCTCTCCCTTCTGCACCACAGAACCAGCTCCATGCCAGAAACCCAATCGCCGTGGTTGTCCTCTGTCGAATCATCCCCTCAACAGCTTCCAAAGTGAGATTTCCATAGATGCTGCCTGGCTTACTGTGTTCCTCCAGCAGTTTGCATATGTTGACCAAGATGTGCTGTTGTGTTTATGATTTGCACCTAATGTATTTTTAATTTTATTGCAATTATGTCTCATTCTCAAATTCACAAGAACATAGACCCGGTCTGTTTAATCTCTGGTTGCTGAGCATAGTCTAAGAGGCTGGGCAAAAGTTGTTAAGTGGAACTGCCAATGCCAAGGTTTCCAGCAATGACAGTCAGATTGTGGGCAGGGCTTAATTTGGATGAACTTGTGGTTGAGGTTAGATGAGGCAGTGGCTTCTAACAAACAGGCCTGATACTGGGTGGGCTGCAGTGATTTCTTCCAACACAGGGAGTGTTGAATCCTCCCCTCACATCTTCACCCATGGTCTTGCTCCACAGCTCTTCAATGCAATTAGTCAAATAAGTCTACAATGAGACTGCACACTGTTTCTAGTTGTATATCAACTGTCCCATCCTCAAAGCTCTCACTGAAGTAGAAGCATTGTCAGTTACTTTTCTCCTCAAGTTTTTGTTTAGAAAATGTCGGCCTTGCACTTTGATGGTCATTTTAATGAGATAGCAGGTTATTTAGTCATATGCATTAACTGTGATAAATTGACAGCCGAAGTTTTAAAAATTATTAATATTTTATACTTCAATGGTGTATTCATGTTCAAACACCTTTCATTTTGAGTGAGTGTCATTTTCATACAATAGTGAAGGAACGTGACCTTTATCTGAATATCTGTGGAACACATTAATGATTAACCAGTCAGGCAGCATGTGAAGAGGAAGAAACTGGGGTTAGTATTTCAAGCTGATGAACTTTATCTGAACTGGAAAAAAGTTAGATGTGTATTGCATATAGTATGTATTCAATGGGTTAAATAAACTCTAATGAAATTTGTTATGTTTTGTAAATTGAAACATTAAACTAATTCAAAGGAAAACAAAAGCCAAGAGATACGAGTCTTACTTTAACCGAGGTGCACAAATATCACATGGTAGCGTGATGACATATGCAAATTCACGTATTTACCCAAATAACACATAATGAATTAATTAAGCGAACAAAAATGCTTAATCAACCAATATATATACAAAACTACTCAAATATTACTCAAATATTAAATACACAATGAAGTTGATTTCAGAGTGTAAAGACTAATGCATGTGATACAACAGTCAACATAAGTTGACTACATGGACTGCCTCTGAAACTTTTTTACAGAAAGTTGCAGCCCAGAGTGTAGCAGGTCACTGAACATGACTTTTGAAGGAGTAACAGGTTTAAGGTTATAATTATTGTTTTGAGCCAATTTTACTATTAGAAATAAGTTTGGAGGTGGGGGGAGGAAGAAAAAATGAAGCAAAGTGGTCATTGATAGGTTACAAGGCAGGGGAGAGTAAAAGAGTCAACTTGCTTGTTTGTGGCTGAGGGCTCTTATTTGGCCAACGAGCTAATCTTCACTGAGAACAGATTGGTACAGATCAAATCTTTTCATTTTACTCTCCCTGTTGAGAGTAATGCAGATGTATCACATGGCTGTCCTGAAAGTTTTCTTCAGAACATCCTGAGAGCTGACAGGATACTATGGACATAGGAGAAACCGAGCAGCTCTTCTGGGAAAAAAACAGCTGGAAGACTCTAGTGTGCTCGGGTCAGCCAGGCTTAACATTGCTGACACAGCCACAAAGGCCTGCAGAAGAATCAAAGTGTTGCAATAATGAGAGTCAAATAAATGAAGCCAAGAGACTTCCAAATGATGCAATAATACACGGAGGAAGAAAAAAAAATAACTTCTATCTGGAACCATCCAATATTTTGCATGACCTCCCTGGAATGTGCTGACAGACACACAGAGTTTTGCATGACATTTTCCCTGTGAGCCAGAACATTTTTTTCAACTTGACAGTAAATCATCAAAATAGCTCCACCTGCAGTTTTTCAAATTAAAAGCAAGGAAGTTATTTGCTGAGAATGAATTGCCGTTGAACTTATTTTGAGTCTTTTTGGAGTTGAGTGATTGTAAAAGTCAGGATGGGATTGTTGCCCTAATCTTTTAGCCAGAGCCAAAAGACTGTTCGAAGCACTAACACAACCTGAAAGCAAGTGTGGATTAAAAATAGTGTAATTATAGTTTTCAATTGCATTGGGAGATGACCTGCTAATTATTTGTCGATGATTAGATTTTCAGTTTTACAGTTTTAGTGCTTCTAAAGCAGCAGTGTTCCCAAGCAACTGAATACTGCCATGTATTCATCACTCTAAGTGATGGTGTTGTGTTCCTATTGTGAAATAAATATTAGATTATATTGAGGAAAAATTAGATTTGATTAACTGCACTAAATAACGATGAGTTGCAGTTTAAGAATAATTCTTCATTCTGATGTCACGAAGATTTTGAGGCATTTCCTCTTTGCAAAGTGACCCACTGAAGATCCATTTACTGATCATTTCATGTCCGTGTTGATGAGTTTTTCTTGTGCACAAACCACAGTCCAGCAAAAACTGCGTTTAAAAGTCTTTCCTATTTTCCCATCCCCTCCCATTGAAGAGTCCATACAACTTGGAACGAGGCCTTTCACCCAACAGAAGAAAACCGGAGCATCCGGTCATGGAGAGAACGTTGTAACTTCCCACAAACAGCACTGGAGATGAAGATTGAACCCAGATCGGTGGAGCTGTAAAGCAGCAGGTCAGTGAGTTGTGCCACTCAGTTAAACTCATTTGTACTTGAGTAGGCACAGAATCTTCATGAATCAGTACATTCAACCAATGGATAGGAGGTTACTTTAAAAAATATTGTGTGATATATTAAGATATGTATAATGCATTTGTCAAACTGCAGCTGAGAATGGGTTTCACATTAAAGGTCAGCACCCATCACCATTGAATAAGCAGTTTTAGACAAGAAAATTATTAAAAACTGTGAAGAATCATTTATTAAAAGAACTGTGAATGTTGGAAAGAGAAATTTTCCTACTGTTGTATGCATCTATCAGGTCCCTCCTCTGCCCCAAGGAAAACAGACCCAGAACATCCATTTTCTTCTCACAATTGAAAACCTCCATCCAAACAACATTCTGGTGAACCTCCTCTGTACCCCCTACAATCCAATCACATCCTTCCTTCAGTGTGGTAATCAGAGCGGCACACTGTATTGTGGGGTATTAAATTGTTAAAAATATTAGATAGAAGTCTGACTCTTTGTGAGCTCTTTGTAAGGTGTCTAGACTTGTGGATTGAGCCCCTATTTATTGAGGCACTTTTCACTCGGTTCTTGGAACTTCACCTAGACTGAGGAATTGCAATCATCGGTGCCAAGGACAGAGCCAGGGTGATTCCACAAGTTGGAATTTAGAGTTCCCCCAACAACGTTAACAATCAAGTCCCCTGACAATGACAACAATCAAGTGGTGGCTGAGAATCATGAGCCCTGAAAGCTTTGTGGAAATCTTTGTAACTACTACGTAGTGCTTTCTGTTTTATGATAATAATTTGTTGCTTTGTTGTGCTTGTACACTTACTACCATATCTCCTAGACACTCAAATTGGTTTGGGTCTTTCAGTTCTGATCAGCCCAGTCCATTACACATACAGAACTCCACTGTGGCCAGACCAGTGCTCTAAATTATCTAGGAAGTTGATTTCTGTACTCCAGCATAACTATTAAATTCAGAAAATGCTGTAAGTACTCAATATGTTGCATTAGTGGGAAGAGAAACAGTCGATCTCTTAGGTCAGAGATGCTTTATAAAATTGAAAAGGCAACAAAAGAAGCTTGTAAAGCTGCAGGGAGGCTGGAGGAGGGGGTGTCTCTGACAGGGTAAAACTGGGATGATTAGGAGCATAAACTGTAAACAAGGGTTTCTAGTCACTGAGTAAGTGGGAGTAGTTACCAAGAGAGTACATAGGCAAAAGAACCTGAGCAAAAGACTGCGGGAGTTTTGAAAGGCATTACAGAAGGACAAAATTTGCAGCTTAAGCTGAGCATGTTCTCCACTCCCACAGAGCAAAATAAAGATGCTGAGCTAATATTGTTTATTACAGGCTGAGGAACAAATTACACCAAGTTGTAGAATTCAACATAGGACCACTCAAGGACAACAGAGTGGATTTCTGCCTAGAGCCACAGAAAGTGAGTCAGGCCGGGCATATCCTCTACTTCCAGAGGGGGAGAAAAGAAGAAAAGACAAACAAGCTGAGCTATTATCATAGATGGATGAAAAATCAAGCTACCTAAGGTTATAGAATTCAACATTGAGTCCAGAAGATTGGCAGGTATGACTCCGTGGGCATCACTGAGATGTAACTGAAAGAAGTTCATAGCTGGGAACTTAACTTCCAAGAATACATCTTGTACTGAAAGGCAGAGGGGGTGGAGTGGCTCTGTTGGTAAAAAATGAAATGAGGTGACACTGGATCAGAAGATGTAGAATCCTTGTGGGTAGAGTTAAGTAACTGCAAGGGTAAAAAGATCCTGATGGGAGTTACATGCAGGTTCCCGAGCAGTAGCTAGGAAGTGAGATATAAATGTAAACAGAAAGTAGAAAAGGCATGTAATAAGGGCAATGCTACAATTGTCATGCAGGATTTCAACATGCAAGTAGACTGGGAAAATCAGGAAGGTTCTCGACCCCAAGAAGGGCAATTTAGAGAATGCCGATGAGTTGGCTTTTTTGAGCAACGTGTTTCTGAGCCCACTTGTTTCTGGATTGGGTTTGTATAATGAACCAGAATTGTTTGGGGAGCTTAAGATAAAGGAATTCTTAGGAGAGAGTGATCAATTCAGCCTGCAGTTTGAGAGGGAGAAGCTAAAGTCGGATGTATTAGTATTACATTGGAATAAAGGGAATTACAGAGGGACAAGAGAGAAACTGGCCAAAGTTGGTTAGAAGGGAACACTAGCAGAGATGGCAGCAGAACAACAATCTCTGGAGTTTCTGTCAGCAATTCGGAATGCACAGAATAGATACATCCCAAAGGTGAAGAAGCATTCTAAAGGGAAGATGAGGCAACCGTCTGTGGTAAGGGAAGTCAAAGACAGCATAAAAGCAAAAGAGAGGGCATATAAAAGAGCAAAATAGTGGGAAGTTAGAGGATTGGGAAGCTTTTAAAAACCAACAGAAGGCAACTAAAAAATACATAAGCAGAGAATAGAGGAAAGATGAAAGTAAACCAGCCAAAAATATTAAAGAGGATGCTGAAAGTATTTTCAGACAAACAAGAGTGGATATTTGACCACTGGAAAATAACATTGGAGAGGTAGTGATGAGGGACGAAGAAATGACGGACAAACAGGAAGTATTTTGCATCACTCTTCACTGTGGAGGACACTAGCAGTACGCCGAGCAGAAGACAGTGTAGTTGTTTATACTAAGGAGAAGGTACTTTGGAAGCTGAAAGGTCTGAAGTCACCTGGAGCAAATGGACTACAATCAAGGTTCTGATAATGGTAGCTGAAGAGATTATGGGGGAATTAGTAACATTAGATTCTGGAATGGTTCCAGCGGACTGGAAAATTACCGATGTCATTCAACTCTTAAGAAAGGAGGGAGGCAGAAGAAAAAGTTAGCTTGACTTCAGTGGTTGGGAAGATGTTGGAATCCATTATTAAGGATAAGGTTTTGGGATACTTGAAGGCACATGATAAAGTAAGTCAAAATAAACATGGTTTCCTTTAGGTGAAACCTTGCCTGAGAATTCTGTTGGAATTCTTTGAAGAAATAACAGGCAGGACAGGTAAAGGACAGTTAGCGTTGCTCACTCGGATTTTCAGATGGCCTTTGACAAGATGTCACTCATGAGGCTGATTAGCAAGTTAGGAACCCATGGTATTACAGGAATGATACTAGCATGGACAGTAGATTGGCTAATTGGCAGGAGGCAAAAAATGGGAATAAAGGGAACCTATTCTGGTCAGCTGCAGTAAAAAGTGATCTTCCACAGAGGTCATTATTGGGACCGCTGCTTTTCACATTGTATGTCCAAGATGGATGATGGAATTAATAGCTCTGTGGCCAAATTTTCACATGATACAAAGATAGATAGAGGACCAGGTGATTTTGAGAAAGCAGAGAGTCTGCAGAAGCACTTGGACAGATTGGGAGAATATTCAAAGAAGGGGCATATAGTGTATGGAAGTGTATGGTCATGCATTTTGGAGAGAGGGAATAGAGACATAGATTATTTTCTAAATAAGGAGATAAATCTGAAATCAGAGGTGGAAAGGGACTTGGACGTCTTTGTGCAGGATTCCCTAAAGGATAACATGCAGGCTGAGTAAGTGGTAAGGACTATAACTTAAAAGCAACGATGTAACACTGAGGCTTTATTAGATATTGATCAGACCGCTCTTGGAGTATAGTAAGTAATTTAGGCCCATTTTCTAAGAAAAGATAATCTGGCATTGGGGATAGTCCAGAGGAGGTTCATGAGAATAATTCTGGGAAGAGCCTGCAGTCCCTGGAGTTTAGAAAAATGAGAAGTGTTCTCATTGTAACCTTTTGAATATTGAAAGGCCTAGAAGATGGAGTCGATGTTTCCTATAGTGGGTGAGCATTAGCACAGCCTCAGAATAGAAAAACGTCCATTTAGAACAGATGAGAAGGGATTTCTCTAGCCAGAGGGTGGTGAATCTGTGGAATTCATTGCCATGGACAGCCATGGAGGTCATTGAGTATATTTAAAACAGAGGTTGATAGTTCCTTTGCTTGCCAAGACATCAAATATTACGGGGAGGTGGCAGGAGAATGAGGTTGAGAGGGATAATAAATCAGCCATGATGAAATGGCGGACCAGACTTCATAGACCAAGTGGGCTAATTCTGCTCTTCTATCTTATGGTTTTATGGTTACAGAGTGTGGCAATAATCGAATCCTGATTGCTGCCCTTAAAGAAATTGTGCTAACTCGATGCTGCTGTGCCACCTTACACACAGAATTAGTTAAACCAGTGTAAAATACACAGATTTTGCAGTGTAAAGGATATTTTGTGTAATTTTTTAAATGTTGCATTAGGACACAGACAAGCACAAAAAAACTACCCATAACTTCAGATTGAGTTAATCACTACTGGTAATTTCTGCAATTTAGATCAGAGAAGCATATAAGTTAATTTTTCTTTGGGCTCAAGAAGACCCATTGGTAAATTTTAATTGCAATTAGTTATACAGTTTATGAAAATCACATATATTTTGTTGTAAATAAGATTACTCATCAAACAGTGTATTTGTGCCCCTATTTCTACTGTGCTTTGCTTAATCCCATTCTCAGTGCTATTAATCAATTTACACCAAGTTACCACTCTTACATGAAACAACAAAATATTTTTAAAGTAAAGTTACTCATAAGATCAAAAAGATCTCACAAGTAGCGAAAGTCCTGAGATCAAAAAGTAAGCTTCCAACTATATGCTTTGTTGCTTTTTTTAGCTTCTGGTCATAAAAGGGAGCCATGCCAGTTTTCATTTCTCAAAATGTAAGTGGCAAGCAATTATCGGTTTGAAGTTGAAACAATGTACTATCTGTGAATCAGCTTTGCTAATAAACTCTGTATATAGCAGACACGCAGTAAAAGTAGGATGTAGACAATAGACAATAGACAGTAGGTGTAGGAGTAGGCCATTTGGCCCTTCTAGCCAGCACCGGCATTCACTGTGATCATGGCTGATCATACAATCAGTACCCCATTCCTGCCCTCTCCTCATATCCCTTGACCCTGCTATCTATAACAGCTCTATCTAACTCTCTCTTGAATGCATCCAGAGACTTGGCCTCCACTGCCTTCTGGGGCAGAGCATTCCACATATCCACCACTCTCTGGGTGAAAAAGTTTTTCCGCATCTCTGTTCTAAATGGCCTACCCCTTATTCTTAAACTGTGGCCTCTAGTTCTGGACTCACCCATCAGCGGGAACATGCTTCCTGCCTCCAGTGTGTCCAACCCCTTAATAATCTTATATGTTTCAATCAGATCCCCTCTCATCCTTCTAAATTCCAGTGTATACAAGCCCAGTCACTCCAATCTTTCAACATATGACAGTCCCGCCATTCCAGGAATTAACCTTGTGAACCTACGCTGCACTCCCCCAATAGCAAGAATGTCCTTCCTCAAATTTGGAGACCAAAACTGCACACAATACTCCAGGTGGGGTCTCACCAGGGCCCTGTACAGCTGCAGAAAGACTTCTTTACTCCTATATTCAATTCCTCTTGTTATAAAGGCCAGCATGCCATTAGCTTTCTTCACTGCCTGCTGTACCTGTATGCTTGCTTTCATTGACTGAGGTACAAGAACACCTAGATCTCGTTGTACTTCCCCTTTTCCTAACTTGACTCCATTTAGATAGTAATCTGCCTTCCTGTTCTTGCCACCAAAGTGGATAACCTCACATATATCCACATTAAACTGCATCTGCCATACATTTGCCCACACACCCAACCTGTCCAAGTCACCCTGCATTCTCATAACATCCTCCTGACATTTCACACTGCCACCCAGCTTTGTGTTATCAGCAAATTTGCTAATGTTACTTTTAATCCCTTCATCTAAATCATTAACGTATATTGTAAACAGCTGCGGTCCCAGCACCGAACCTTGTGGTACCCCATTGGTCACAGCCTGCCATTCCAAAAGGGACCTGTTAATCGCTACTCTTTGTTTCCTGTCAGCCAGCCAATTTTCAATCCATGTCAGTACTCTGCCCCCAGTACCATGTGCCCTAATTTTGCCCACTAATCTCCTATGTGGGACTTTATCAAAAGCTTTCCGGAAGTCCAGGTACACGACATCCACTGGCTCTCCCTTGTCCATTTTCATAGTTACATCCTCAAAAAACTCTGGAAGATTAGTCAAGCATGATTTTCCCTTCATAAATCCATGCTGACTCGGACTGATCCTTCTACTGCTATCCAAATGTGTCATAATTTCCTCTTTTATAATTGACTCCAGCATCTTTCCCACCACTGACGTTAGGCTAACCGGTCTATAATTCCCTGTTTTCTCTCTCCCTCCTTTTTTGAAAAGTGGGACAACATTAGCCACCCTCCAATCAACAGGAACTGTTCCTGAATCTATAGAACATTGGAAAATGATTACCAATGCATCCACAATTTCTAGAGCCACCTCTTTAAGTACCCTGGGATGCAGACCATCAGGTCTTGGGGACTTATCAGCCTTCAGACTCAACAGTCTATCCAACACCGTTTCTTGCCTAATATAAATTTCCTTCAGTTCATCCTTTACCTTAGTTCCTTTGGCCACTATTACATCTGGGAGATTGTTTGTGTCTTCCCTAGTGAAGACAGATCCAAAGTACCTGTTCAACTCGTCTGCCATTTCCTTGTTCCCCATAATAAATTCACCCGTTTCTGCCTTCAATGGCCCAATTTTGGTCTTAACTATTTTTTTGCTATTCACATACCTAAAGAAGCTTTTATTATCCTCCTTTATATTCTTGGCTAGTTTACCTTTGTACCTCATTTTTTCTTGGCGTATTGCCTTTTTTGTTATCTTCTGTTGCTCTTTAAAAGCTTCCCAGTCCTCCGGTTTCCTGCTCATCTTTGCTATGTTATATTTCTTCTCTTTTATTTTTATACTGCCCTTTACTTCCCTCGTCAGCCATGGCGGCCCCTTATTCCCCTTAGGATCTTTCTTCCTCTTTGGAATGAACTGATCCTGCACCTTCTGCATTATTCCCAGAAATACCTGCCATTGTTGTTCCACTGTCTTCCCTGCTAGGGTATTGTTCCATTGAACTTTGGCCAGCTCCTCCCTCATAGCTCCATAGTTCCCTTTGTTCAACTGTAATACTGACACATCCAATTTTCCCTTCTTCTTCTCAAATTGTAGGTTAAAACATATCATATTATGGTCACTACCTCCTAATGGTTCCTTTACCTCGAGGTCCCTGATCAAATCCGGTTCATTGCACAACACTAAATCTAGGATTGCCTTCTCCCTGGTAGGCTCCAGTACAAGCTGTTCTAAGAATCCATCTCGGAGGCACTCCACAAACTCCCTTTCTTTGGGTCCAGTACCATTCTGATTCTCCCAGTCTACCTGCATGTTGAAATCCCTCATGACAACTGTATCATTACCTTTGCGACATGCCAATTTTAACTCTTCATTCAACTTACACCCTACATCCAGACTGCTGTTTGGGGGCCTGTAGATAACTCCCATTAGGGTCTTTCTACCCTTAGAATTTCTCAGTTCTATCCATACTGACTCTACATCCCCTGATTCTATGTCCCCCCTCGCAAGGGACTGAATATCATTCCTCACCAACAGAGCCACCCCACCCCCTCTGCCAGTCAGTCTGTCCTTTCGATAAGATGTATATCCTTGAATAGTCATTTCCCAGGCCCTGTCCGCTTGAAGCCATGTCTCTGTTATTCCCATAGCATCGTACTTGCCAATTTCCAACTGATCCTCAAGCTCATCTACTTTATTCCTTATACTTTGTGCATTCATATATAATACTTTTAATTCATTACTCCCCTCTCCTTTCATATCAATTCCTATTTTACTTGGCCATACTGTATGATCTCTTCTTGAGCTTTCTACTCCATTGATTCTGTTGTCCTTTTTAATTTTTCTTATTTTCACTTTCCCTTTAACTCCATCCTTACATTTTCAGTTCATCCCCTCCCCCCCACTACTTAGTTTAAACACATCCATGTTGCAGTGGCAAACCTGTCTGCCAGAATGCTGGTCCCCCGCCTATTAAGGTGCAACCTGTCCCTTTTGTACAATTCATCCCTACCCCAAAACAGATCCCAGTGGTCCAAGAATGTAAATCCTTGCTTCCTGCACCAATTCCTCAGCCACACATTCAGATCCATTATCTCCCTGTTCCTGCCCTCTCCAGCACAAGGAATTGGAAGCAAACCAGAGATAACCACCCTGGAAGTCCTGCTTTTCAGCCTTCTTCCGAGTTCTCTGAAGTCCCGCTGCAGAATGTCCTTCCTCTTCTTCCTGATGTCATTTGTGCCAACATGCACTACCACTTCCGGCTGTTCACCTTCACCCTTGAGGATTCCCTGCAATCGATCCGTGATGTCCTGGATCCTAGCACCAGGGAGGCAACACACCATCCTTAAATCTCGCCTGTTGCCGCAGAAACCCCTTTCTGTACCTCTTACTATGGAGTCCTCTACTACCACGGCTCTTCCTGATGTCTGACTCCTCGGCTCTGCTTCTGCACCAATTTTCGGCTCGCAGACCTGTCTGCCTCTCAGACTGGCAGTATCTTCTGTCCTGACAGCTTCCAAGAAGGTGAACCTGTTTACGAGAGGTACATCCCCTGGGGTCTCCTGTACTTCAAGCATCCTTTCCTTTCTCATCATCACCCCCTTTCTCTCTTCCGGTATCCTCGGTGTAACAACCTCACTGTAGGTCCTGTCCAGAAAACTCTCGTTTTCACGGATAAACCTGAGGTCATCCAATTCTTTCTTCAGTGCTGCAACGTGCCCCTTCAGAAGCTGAATCTGGACCCACTTTCTACAGCTATAGCAGCCAGGGGCACCATCAGTGTCCCTGACCTCCCACATCATGCACGTAGCACACTGAATCAGCTTAGCGGTCATGTCTTCACCCTCTCCAATTGTGCCTGGCGTAGTCTCCTCCCTCAGCCTCCTCGCCGAAGACTCTCGAGACAAAGACTAGCACTTTTCACACCAGTCACTTCCCTCGACCAGGCCACAACACTTTATTGCTGCTTGAATCAGTGTAGTTTGTAATTTGGGAATGTTTAAGATAGAAATCCTCTGTGAGTTTCAAATGTGCTTAACAGTGCTGTTTGGATTTAAACATGCATCACTGAAAATAAATGAACTGTGTTTTAAATTACATTGTTGGATGGAAGTATCTTCTCCTTGCTAGGGAGAGGGCCTACCAAGGAGAAGATTCTTGACCCATCGCTCAAATAGAGGGCATTGCCAGCTAATCTGGCCATGGAGGATAAACAGGGAAGAGTGAACGAGTCTCTGAAGCTTGGGTAGTCACAATATAATCTCCCTTCAGTGATGGTACTTGTGGCTATTTATATCTGATAGGAATGACGGTCTTCTTTTGCATTTAGAACTTTGCAGTCAGGAAACCCAATACCATCACACAACTGTTGAAGGAAAGATAGTTACTTAAGCACATTGTTAGTTATATTATTTCAATTCAATCCATAGTGCTGTTTTTTCATAAATTTATTTGTATATAATATTGATGCATTGAAGTTTACTTCAAAACATGAGAGTGCTTGAGTTTAACAATGGTAAAATCTAATATTGCAGAGCATTATGAAGAACATTTGGTGCAGAAGGCAGTCTGAGTGAGCAAAATCTGTTTCGTGGCCTTGAGCCAGAGTTCCACTTTGTCCTTCAACCTTCCCTACCCAGAAACCACCTGAAATTTTTCATATAAAAGTAATTAAATCTCAGAGGTATTAGTCATGTTCCATGGACAACATACAAAGTAAAATGTGAGGCAGGTTTGTAAATGGCTGGTTGCAACTTGTGGTGCAAGCAGCATATGAATGACTTGGAGCATCAAAATGATTAGAACTCTCTTTCTGAGTGAGTGGAATTTCAGGATATGCACTGCCAATGCGCAGAATTCCTTACAAACTGCATTTTATGAGGACATTGCAATCCCATCCACATATAACATACATAGAACATAGAAATCTACAGCACATTAAGGCCCTTCAGCCCACAAAGTTGTGCTGACCATGTAACCTGCTCTAGAAACTGCCTAGAATTACCCTATTGCATATCCCTCTATTTTTCTAAGCTCCATGTACAGTAGCTATCTAAGAGTTTCTTAAAAAACTCTATTGTAGCCATCTCTATCACCATTGTTGGCCATGCATTCCATGCACCCACCACTCTCAGTGTGTGAAAAACTTACCCCTGACATCCCCTCTGTACCTACTTCCAAGCACCTTAAACTATGCCCCACATGTTAGCTAATTCAGCCCTGGGAAAAAGCCTCTGACTAGCTACATAACCAATGCCTCTCATCATCTTCTACACCTCTATCAGGTCACCTCCCATCCTACATTGCTCCAAAGAGAAAAGGCCAAGTTCACTCAACCTTTTCTCACAGGCACGCTCTCCAGTCCAGGCAACATCCTTGTAAATCTCCTCTGCATTCTTTCTAGAGTATCCACATCCTTCCTGGAGTGAGGTGACCAGAACTGAGCACAGTACTCCAAGTAGGGTCTAACCAAGGTCTTATATAGCTGCAGCATTATCTCATGGCTCTTGAATTCAATCCCACGGTTGATGAATACCAACACACCATATGCCTTCTTAACAACACTGTCAACCTGTACAGCAGCTTTGCGTGTCCTCGGTCTCTCTGATCCAAGAGTCTTACCTTTAATACTATATTCTGTCGTCATTTTTGACCTACCTAAATGAACAACTTCACGCTTATCTGGGTTGAACTCCACCTGCCACTGCTCATCCCAGTTCTGCATTCTATCCATGTCCCGCTGTAACCTCTGACAACCCTCTAGATTATCCACAACACCCCCAACCTTTGTGTCATCAGCAAACTTACTAACCCACCTTCTACCTTTACATCCAAGTGATTTATAAAAGTCACAAAGAGGAGGGGTCCCAGAACAGATCCCTGCCGAACATCACTGGTCACTGACCTCCATGCAGAATACGACCCATCTACAACCACCCTTTGCCTTCGGTGGGCAAGCCAATTCTGGATGCACAAAACAGTGTCTCCTTGGATCCCATGCCTCATTACTTTCTCAATGAGTGAAAGTCACATTAGCAGTTGTTATTAATAATTACAATCAGAAAAAAAGACATTTGAGGGTGGAAATAAATCAAACAGGGAAATAAAAATTACAAGTGTCTAGTAAGCTAGAAACCTGAAAACAATCCAATTTTATGGCAATTCTCATTTATATAAGCAAGTTGCCTCCCTCTTTGCTCATTGTTTACCCTTTACCACTACACAAGAGTGCTCCACTGAGCAGAAATTTACTGGAAAAAAATTAAGCTTTTTTATATAAGATTATTTTATAAGATTTTTAATATAAATTCCAGTGTAGTTGCTAAGAAAATCACTGCAGTTGGTGTTAGGTTTTTATAGCTGTGGTTCTGAATATTGAGTTTGATATCTTTGTCCCTGCAGATTTTTGTATTTTCCTATTGGCCAGCACAGACAGAATCTATTTCATTAAATCAATAATTATTTTATGTTAGAGATAGGATTTATAATTATCTGGATAGACAGGATCTGATTAGGAGTAGCCAGCATGGATTTGTGCGTGGAAGGTCATGTTTGACAAAACTTATTGAATTTTTTGAAGAAGTTACGAGGAATGTTGACGAGGGTAAGGCAGTGGATGTAGTCTATATGGACTTCAGCAAGGCCTTTGACAAAGTTCCACATGGAAGGTAAGTTAAGAAGGTTCAGTCGTTAGGTATTAATGCTGGAGTAATAAAATGGATTCAACAGTGGCTAGATGGGAGATGCCAGAGAGTAGTGGTGGATAATTGTTTATTGGGATGGAGGCCGGTGACTAGCGGGGTGCCTCAGGGATCTGTTTCGGACCCAATGTTGTTTGTAATATACATAAATGATCTGGATGATGGGGTGGTAAATTGGATTAGTAAGTATGCCGATGATACTAAGGTAGGAGGTGTTGTGGATAATGAGGAGGGTTTTCAAAGCTTGCAGGGAGATTTATGCCAGTTAGAAGAATGGGCTGAACATTGGCAGATGGAGTTTAATGCTGAGAAGTGTGAGGTTCTACATTTTGGCAGGAATAATCCAAATAGAACATACAGGGTAAATGGTAGGGCATTGAGGAATGCAGTGGAACAGAGAGGTCTAGGAATAACAGTGCATAGTTCCCTGAAGGTGGAGTCTCATGTAGATAGGGTGGTGAAGAAGGCTTTTGGAACGCTGGCCTTTATAAATCAGAGCATTGAGTACAGAAGATGGGATGTAATGTTAAAATTGTACAAGGCATTGGTAAGGCCAAATTTGGAATATTGTGTACAGTTCTGGTCACCGAATTATAGGAAAGATATCAATAAATTAGAGAGAGTGCAGAGACGATTTACTAGGATGTTACCTGGGTTTCAGCACTTAAGTTACAGAGAAAGGTTGAACAAGTTAGGTCTCTATTCATTGGAGCGTAGAAGGTTGAGGGGGGATTTGATCGAGGTATTTAAAATTTTGAGAGGGATAGATAGAGTTGACGTGAATAGGCTGTTTCCATTGAGAGTAGGGGAGATTCAAACGAGAGGACATGATTTGAGAGTTAGGGGGCAAAAGTTTAAGGGAAACACGAGGGGTTATTTCTTTACTCAGAGAGTGATAGCTGTGTGGAATGAGCTTCCTGTAGAAGTAGTAGAGGCCAGTTCAGTTGTGTCATTTAAGGTAAAATTGGATAGGTATATGGACAGGAAAGGAGTGGAGGGTTATGGGCTGAGTGCGGGTAGGTGGGACTAGGTGAGATTAAGAGTTCGGCACGGACTAGGAGGGCCGAGATGGCCTGTTTCCGTGCTGTGATTGTTATATGGTTATATGGTTATAAACCATTCTTTCACTGGATGCATTGGTGGTGGAAGGGTTTAGGTTACTGAAGAAATAATACAGACGTGTGGGTTAACAACTTCAGAGACCTGACCACAAGTCTCACCCTGGCAGCTGCAAAGCTTAAATTCACTTAATAATCAAGAATTGAACAAGTAACCCCAAAGCTACCGGATTTTTATAAAATCAAATCTGCTTAACTAAAGTCTTAAGGGGTGGAAATCTACCATCCTTGCTGCCTACTATGTCACCAGACTCACCAATGTGGTTAACTCTTAAATATCTTTGAAATGAGGAACAATCCTCTTAGTTCAAGGGTAATTGAGAATGAACAATAGCTAGTGAAGCCCAGGTCCTGAAAGACATATTAAAAAAAAAGAAATATTAAACCAGTTGCAAGCACAGTGGTTATGGATTTCTGCAATAGTTTTATATTTCCAGGTTAAAGAGAGATATCAAATGAAATCAATCTAGGAAAAATAGTGAGTATTGCTAATACAGCTGCTGTTACTCATTGCCAGAGACCTGATTTTTTTCCTGGCTCTACTTGCTCTCTGTGTAGACTTTGCATGCCTTTGTGACCAGGTGGGTTTCCTTTGGGTACTCCTGCTTCTCCCACATCAAAAGGTAAATCTACTGGCCACCGTGGATTACCTCATAGTGTACAGGTGTTTGGAAGAATTTTTTTTTAGGTAGGAGAATTCATTGAGAATGTGGGGAAAAATTTTAAAATGGGTTAATGTAGTAGTGTACTGGATCGTTTATGTCTGGTGTAGACTCGGGGACAAAGTGTATCTTTCTGCCTTCATGAATCTGTGAAAAGACCTATGTAGCTTTTAGCTGTAAGGAAAGGTATTCTGTGATGTGCCAAAGGGTAGTTTTCATGTAAATTGAAAAAGCTTCATTTTATAAATTTATTCTGTGTAACTTAATTAGTGTACATTTAAAAATCTGGCGATAACGGTATTTTTCAATGTTCAAAGTAAAAATTTTTATCAGGGTACATTCATATCACCACATACAACCCAGAGATTATTTTTCTGAAGGCACACTTAAGAAATCTATAGAACAGTGACTGAAAACATCAGGAACTATAAACTGTAAACAATCTGTGCAAATGCAGATGCAAATAAATGGCAATAAATAACAAACATGAAATAACAATATAACAGAGTTCTTAAATGAGAGAAGCACCTGTACCTTCTACAGCTAGAAAAGAACATGGTCTGTGTGGTGAGGATCTTTGATGATGGATGCAGCTTTTCTTCAGCAACATTTCATGTAGATGTACTCAATGGGTAAGGGTTTTACTCATGATCTACTGGGTCGGATCCACTACCTTTTGTAGGATTTTCCATTCAAAGGCATCGGTGTTCCCATACCAGACTATAATGCAAATGGTCAGCACACTTTCCACCACACATTTATAGAAGTTTGCCAAGGTTTTCTTTTTTTTTGTAATTTTTTATTGAAGTTCATCATCAAACAAACATTTCCATAAGATGTATTTCAGACATTGTGTATATATATATCATATAATCATATCTTCACAAAGTATTTATCTGAGGTATACACTTATAGAAAAGAGTGGAAAGAAAAAACAAACAAAAGGAAAAAGCAATGTACAAGTAGGGAGTGATCTTTGTTTACAACATATTCATTGATTTGTGAGAATAAAATCAGGCTTATGAGGCATTATGTAGTTAAACCATTTTTCCCAGTATGAATGAAATTGTTCCAGCTTATGATTAACAGATGCTGTTATCTTCACCATTTTGTAAATGTCCATTGTAATTTCCATCCATGCATTGGAAGTTGGGCTCTCCTGTGATAACCATTTCCTAGTAAGTCTTTTTACCAGCCACCAACAGTATATTTATTAAATATTTATCTCTTTTCAACCATTCTTGAGGTATATATCCAAAATATCTGGTCTTACTCTCTAAGGGTATTTCACATTAAAGATGTCTTGTAGGGCATTGTGTATCCCCCTCCAATAGTCTTTGATAACAGAGCAGTCCCAAAAAATATGATAATGATTTGCATTTTGATTTCCACAATTTCTCCAGCAAACAGGGAGGTTACTATCATAATGGGATTTCTGAAAGGGTGTAATAAACTATCTTATCAAGTTTTTCCATCCAAACTCCCTCCATTTCTGTGAACTGGTACACTTGCATTGATACCTCCATATTATTATCCATTCTTCCTCAGATATAATTATCCCTCCAAAGTTTGCCAAGGTTTTCGATGATATGCCAAACCTCTGCAGACTCCTGTGGAAGCAATGGCACTGTCATGCTTTCTTCACAATAACATTTATATGACCTGTCCGGGAAATAGTGACATTCAGGAATTTAAAGGAATTTATGAAAATTTGCATGCTGCCTCTACTTGCCTGGTCCTTGAATATACAGTATATAAACACAAATAAATCCCATGAGCAAAGTGAGTGGGTGGACATCTGGCTTTCATGTCTGCTGAGGAATTTCTGTCGTGGGGTGAAATTGTGTATGGGCAAAGTGTAGGAGGTTGAGGTTTATCAATTGTGACTGAGGAACTTCAGGGATTGACCTTCTTTAGAAACAAAAGAAAATCTAATGCTTCATAGATGAGAAAATTTTTACCTTTCTTGTTAAAGTTCAGAGTTGGCCATGTTTTGGTTTCTTTTGAATGTTATCAGTTCCAGGCATAATCCTGATAATCCACATTTTTACCAATTGTTTAAGATTAATCTTAAAGTAATTGCTGCCACTTGCAATCTGATGTTACAAACCTTTTCTAATTCAACACATCTTAGTTTCAAATACTGACTCCCCTGAATTCCCATTTTATATTTTTAACAATTGTGACAAAAACTCAGGAGTTATCTCCTGGCCAGAAGGATTATTGGATAATCATACAGTAATGACTCCAGTTTGACCGATGTAATCACCCTTTATAAATGGCCCTTTGTGTGAAAGGCTCAATTGCTCTGAATTAAATGTGATGCTTAATTTAAACTAGGTTGCTGAATTCTCAGAACAGAGTACACCTTGAATGACACAAATTAAAAGAAACATTGCTGACATTCAGCTGCAGGAAGCAAAAGGGAACATTGTGGGCCCCAAATGAGCCTGTTGAATGGGGAAACCAGAAATGGAAAGTAGGCCATTTTCCCTCGGTGTGTACAATAATCAGGAGAAAGGAAGCTGATGTGGTTTGGTAACATCTGCAGAATGTTGAAAAAATGAACGCTCAATCAATTGTTGGTATGAATTCCAGATGGCAAGGAGGAAAGCAGCTAAGCTAAACTCTATTGGCAACATATTGTAGAAACAGGCCGCAAGGAAATTAAACTGTCCCGAAGGAGGAAAAAGGAAGTGCTGAGGACAAGATACAAATAAAAGTAGCTTCTTTGTACTTAGCCACAGAAGATGGGAATCAGCAGCAGTTGAATGAAGATGAATAGAATCTGCCTTTTGGTTTAGTGAAACCGTTCTTGAAATTGAGCATGCAAAGATATTGAATTACTAAAGCTTATTGTTCAGTAGTTAAGTAGATACTTAAGGGCAGCACAGTAGTGTAGTGGTTAGCATACTGCTTTATAGCGCCAGCTGTGAAATTGTGGATCAACTCACGCAGCTGTCTGTAAGGAGTTCATACATTCTTCCCCTGACTACGTGGGCTTCCTCTAGGTGTTCCGATTTCGACCCACATGTCAAAGTTGTACAAGTTAGGGTTGGTAAGTTCTGGACATGCTATGTTGCTGCTGGAAGCATGGCAACGCTTGAAGGCTGCTGCCAGTACAGCATAGACTGTGTTGGTTGTTGACAGTGTATTTTTTTATGTACATGTAACAAATAAGGCTAATCTAACCTACCTAAAGATATTCAAACTGTGGGATTCTATATGTTGTTGAAATTGCAATAATGCTAAACCTCTGCCAACCAACTGGCTGACTGGAGTAGAAACATAGAAACATAGAAAACCTTCAGCACAATACAGGCCCTTCGGCCCCAAGGTTGTGCCGAACAAGTCCCTACCCTAGAAATTACTAGTCTTACCTGTAGCCCTCTATTTTTCTAAGTTCCATGTACCTATCCAAAAGTCTCTTAAAAGACCCTGTCATATCAGCCTCCACCATCTTTGCCGGCAGCTCATTCCACACTCTCACCACCCTCTGAGTGAAGACATTCCCCTTCATTTTCCCCTTAGATATTTCACCTTTCACTCTTAACCCAACATCATTAGTTGTAGTCTCACCCAACCTCAGTGAGAAAAGCCTGCTTGCATTTACCCTATCCAAAACTCCTCATAATTTTGTATACCTGTCAAGTCTCCCCCCATTCTCTTCCACTCCAGAGAATAAAGCCCTTACCTATACAACCTTGCCCTATAAATCCTCAGGTCCTGGTAAATTTTCTTGGCACTCTTTCGAGTTTCCTTCCTGTAGGTAAGTGAACAAAACTGCACACAGTACTCAGTACTTTGATTATGAATGCCAATGAACCAAAAGCATTCTTTAAGTCCCTATCTACATGTAATACCACTTTCAAGGAATTATGGATCTGTATTCCCAGATCCCTTTGTTCAATTGCACTCCTCAGTGCCCAACTACTCACCGTATAAGTCCGACCTTGTTTTTACCTTCCAAAGTGCAAAATCTTATTTTTGTCTGCATTGAATTTCTTCTTATATTTTTCAGCCCATTTTCCCAGCTGGTCCAGACTTCAAGGCAAGCTTTGATGGTCTCCCTCACTGTTCACTATACCCCCAGTCTTGCTGATCCAGTTTACAGCATTATCCATAATCATCCAGATCTTTGATATAGATGACAGACAACAACAGATCTAGCACTGCTCCCTGCAGCAGAGGCCTCCATTCAAAACTACTTTCACTCTTTGGCTTCACCCGCAAAGCCAATGTCTAATCCAGTTTACTATCTCATCTTGGATGCCAACCTCCCATGCTAAAGTCAATAGACAATACTCCCTGCCTTGCCTTCAACCATCCTAGTAACTTACTCAAAAAACTTTTTTGTAGAAAAGTTTGAAAGATTGCTTAGACAAAGACATGTTGACTATTTTTAATCAGTCCCTGTCTACCCAAATACTTCTAGAGCTGATCAGTAAGTTACCCTTTGGAAGGTATTCAACATATATGTAAGCATTTGGATAGAAAGGGACATCTTCAATTGGAGAAGAGTGGAGATCACATAGGGGAATCAGTGAGAGTGGGTCTCAGTGATCTCTCACCAAAGAGAAGATTGACTGTTTGATATCCCACCCAATCTTCTTCACCCTTGAGCCATATGTAAAATAGAAAGCAGGGGCAACTTTACCATCTTCACCTCATGTTGGACAGACAATAAAGTTACTTCTCTCCAAATATGTCTTATATCCCTCTGTCATTTATATCCCTCATTTGTTATTATACAATTTTCCTTGTGCCTATTTCTCATTGCATACTTTTATCTCCTCTGTTCCATTTCCAAATCTTTGTACAATAATTATTTTCTCTCTTTGTCACTTTTTGCACATCTCCCATTCCTTCTTCTCTCTCTATTTCCATCTTTTTTATATCTCAGCATGGCCTTCCTACCTAAAGAAAGGAAACACTTACGATAGAGGAGGTGCAGCAAAGGGTCAGAGTTTAAGCAGAACCAGACCTGAGCTCTGCAAGGTTTAGAGGAACAAGAAGTAATTTCATTCAGATGTACAAAATTCTTAAGTGGTTTGACAAGGTAGACATGAGGATAAGTTTTCCAAAGCAGGAATGTCTGAAACTGCATTATGGTTTCAATATTTGACACCGACTATTCAGGACAAAGATGTGGTTAAAAAAAGTCTTCACCACATTGAAGTGAGACTCAGCCCTGATTAAATTTATTGCAGAAATAAATAGAATTTTAAATATGAAAAGAACTGGCTGAATAGAGACATGTATTACACTGAGGTAAAAATGTCTTAATGAATGGTAGAGCGAAGCAAGGGGCTGACTGGCCTACACAGCCTTCTCTTTCTCAGGCTTTGGTCAATCACCTTCTGGTATTTTCATTTACTGTTGTCCTAACATTTTGTGGGAGCAATGGAACTGTGCAGTCTTGTTGACTTTGAATGTATGCTTTAACTCATGTGGGTGCAATGCCCTCTGAGCATCCTTAAGTCTCAGTCTCCTCAACAGCCTCCTCTGGAAGTGAACAACCAGGGAGGATGATGTTAGACTGATAAAGTGCAAAAGGACAGAAAGGTGAGATTACTTAAGTAGCAGAAAATGAAAAGATGATTCTCCCAATCATCTTGGTTGGGAGAAGCCAAGTTGTGAAGTTAAGTCCTCTGTAGAAATTTCTAGTTTGGACAGAGCAAATGGAAAGCAAACAATAAGAGGGCATGAAATGGAGAATGGAAATAAGGACTTCCATTTATTTAGTAACTTTAGAAACTCTGGGTTGTTTCAAAGTTTATTAACATTAGTGAATTACTTCCCTGCCCAAAAATTCAGAAAATGCTCAGCAGGCCAGGTAGTATTTTTAAAAGGAGAAACAATTCATCTGTAAATATTTCTCCTTCCACAGATGCTGCCTGGCCACAGAGTGCATCCAGTTTGTTTTTAATTTATTTCAGATTTCCAGTATCTGCAGTTTGTTTTTTGAATTTCAATTATCTTTTTGAAGAATGCTCCCTGTGGATTTGAGGCAGATAATTAACATACAGCAGGACCAGAAAACAAACACAACAAGTTCTAAAGCTGCAAGCTGAGGGATCATTGTTGGCCAGACCACTTCTTTAAACTAATCCAAAGGAAATTTTCCATAGCCACCCGAAAGAGCAGATAGGGCAAAAGAAATTTCAGAGATAGTGTTCATTAGGACTGTACTGAACCATCAAGACTACCTTATGTAAACAAACCTGAGATACAATGCTGCAGAAAACATATCTAAAATAAAAAGAACAATACTAGGAATATTTATCATTCAAACAGCAGCTAGAGAGAGAGAGAGGCAGAGTTAAACTTTAAGGACCATGGCCTTTCAGCTGTTTATTTTCCACAAAGGTTATCTGACCGGTCAATTATTCCCAGCAGATTCTGGTTTTGTTTCTGTGTGCAAGTCTTTGACGTAGGACTTAAATCCACAACCCGTGACTCATGGTCAAGAGAGTGAACAACCTACCCACAGCTGATAACAAATTATACCAAGTAGATTTGAGTGACATTTCCTTTTGTTCCTCAAAGATATTGACACTTCAGTGATGCCTTTGGGAAGAAGATTGATTTTGATCAATTGTGGGAAATAGCCTCACAGGGACCCTGTAGAAGGATTTGGACAAATTACGGAGATGAGCAAAGAAACAGCAATGGAATATAGTGTCTGGAAGTATATGGTCACGCTCTTGTGTAGAAGGAATAAAGGCATAGATTATTTTCTAAATGGGGAGCAAATTCTGAACTTAGTGATGCAAAAGGTCATAGGAGTCCACATGCAGGTTGAGTCAGTGGTGAGGAAGGCAAGTACAATGTTAGCATTCATTTTGAGACGACTAGAATATAAAAACAAGGATGTAATGGTGAAGTTTTATAAGGCAGTGGTCAGACCACAGTTGAAATATGCAGAGCCATTATTTTGTATATTTATTTAGATATATAGCATGCAATAGGCCCTTCCAGACCTTTAAACTGTGCTGCCAGCAACCCATCAATTTAACCCCAGCCTAATCACGAGACAATTTACAAGGACCAATTAACTTACCAACCAGTATGTCTTTGGACTATGGAAGAAAACCAGAGCACCTGGAGAAAATCCACGTGTTCACGAGGAGGATGTACAAACTTTTTACAGATGATATTGGATTTGAACTCTGAACACCGACACCCCAAGCTGCAATAGCGTCATGCTAACTGCTATGCTAACATAGCACCCCTTATCTAAGAAGAGATGTGCTGGCATTGGAGAGGGTCCAGAGGAAGTTCACAAGAATGATCCCAGGAATAAAAGGGTTAACATACAAGGATCATTTGCTGGCTCTGAGCCTGAACTCACTGGTGTTCAGAAAAATGAGGGGAGATTGTATTGAAACTAATTGACTATTGAAAAGCCTAGACAGAGTGGACATGGACAGGATGTTTCCTATAGTCGGGGAGTCTAGCACCAGAGGGCACAGCCTCAGAATAGAAGGACTTCCCTTTAGAACAGAGATTAGGAGGATTTTCTTTAGCCAGATGGCAGTGAATCTGTGGAATTCATTGCCACAGATGGTTGTGGAAGATAAGCAATTGGATATATTTAAAGCATAAGTTGATATGGTCTTGATTAGTAAGAATGCTAAAGGTTAAGGGGAGAAGGCAGGAGAATGGAGTTGAGGGTTATAATAAGTCAGCCATGATTGAATGGTGAACAAGTCTCGATGGGCCAAATGGCCCAATTCTGCTTCTACGTCTTATGGTTTTACAGTAACAATAATATGCCCTTGCAAGAAATTAACCTGCTGCATCTTAATTTCTATCCTGAGCTTAGGCCAACATCCCTCAACAATCTGACAAAGGGTCTCAGCCCGAAACGTCGGCAGTGCTTCTCCTTATACATGCTGCCTGGCCTGCTGCGTTCCACCAGCATTTTGTGTGTGTTGTTCCCTCAACAATCTTCTTAATTGACCTTGAACATGTGAGCATTTGACCTCTTGTTGCTAATAGGATGTTTGGACCACAGTCTCCGCCTCTTCTGCACCAGGCATTTCACCAGTACAATTGACAATTAAATTGGCAACTGCCATCCCATAAGTGAACTGCTGCCAGAGAGAAGTTCTTGCACCTCTTTATTTTTAATGCTTACTGAGAGCACCCAAAGTGAAATAATATTCTTATTATCCCAAATCATCATGGTGACTCTTTCAGTAGCTGGGCTATTAAATCTGTTAAGGTCATTAACATTTTCTTTACCCTGTCAGTACCCATCTCTCTTCCACTGTCAAGGTGAGAATTTGACCAGCCATTAAGAATTAATTCTCAGTACTATATCATGAAATTGTTAAGTAAATGGACCTTGTGACTAGCTCTTTCCCAGAAAGGACTCTATTTCCTTGGTGCTATTACTAATTGGGTGTTTTCACTGTATTTCATACCCGGAGTAACACATCTTCAGCTTGATTTAAAACTTTTCTGGTTATAGTACAACATTCTCTGACTGCTGCTGATTAGCAGACTGCTGGAAAATAAGCCCTTGTCAGCTTGAGTTTATCAGCAAGCGTGCAAACCATCTTTTAAACATCAGAGCCAGCCGGTGAATAATATAATTGAATCATTGTACTAAATATATCAATGCTGATCTAAGACAAACAATTTAATTTGAATGAAAATAGAATCTATAACAACACAAGGTGGATCAAGTCCAAGCTGCATTAACAAACACACGGGAGTAAATTTAGCTATCGGAGTTTAAATTCATTTCCACCCCTTCCCACCCCACCTAAAAAAAGGTCCATGGCCAGTGATTAAAATACACACAACAATACCAACTTTGTCCATTGACATTTGAAGAGGAGACCAGTATCATGTACAGCTGCTACAAACTACGGCTAGTGTGTACTGGTTAAAGCCAATAGATAAGAAGAGTTGAATTATGGCAGGGACAGGTGCTGGCTGTGAGAAACAGGTCTACCCTGGGCAAGAGTGAGAAATGGCAAAGCTTGGGAGAGAACATGAACAATGAGAGTCATGAAGCCTGGACGAGTCTTTGGTCAAGGTGCCACAGAGCAGAGAGATTTTCTCTATCCATGGGGAACAAATAAGACCTCTGGTGTAGGGATCATTGGAGACAAAAAGTAGGAATGCAGATCCAAGAGTCTGGATATAGAATCACAACAAGTTCAAACCCCTCGAAGCAATAGTCAAACTCAGCAAATGCCATCTCCCATCCACTGGAGTCCCAGGCTCAGACCATGCTTGATATACATACATCACTCACCTACCAAAAGATACCTTTACCAATCAGGACTCGTGCCAGCACTGAGATGTTTCTGCTCCTCTTCATATACTTTGTGCTGCTGTGAACTGCACATTGATATTTAATTCCCTCAGAACAAAATGTGTGCAACCTTTGGCACCTAACATGATAGGAGAACCTATATGCTGACTGATGCTCTGTATTCTTTCTGTCTGCTGGTGTCTTGAAAGAGAGGATAACATACAGTTAGCAAAATCTCCAGTTCTAGCCTTGAATGATTTGGACATACAGATTCATTGCTATGATCACCTTGATAACCTCTCACTGTTTTCAATGTTGTCCTTGTCCAGATTCATGTTGCAACAGATGGAAAAATTCAGTGATGAGTAGCGGGGTATATGACGAAGTCCCACAGAACTGAGGATTTCTGACAGTGATTGGTGGGTGGGGCCCGTCATACTCCATTGTCACACTTTTCAGGTGGCTCTGGAAGTCGAGCCCCAATAGCACAGGGGCACACAGTTGAGGAGTGACCAGTAATGCAAAGTCCCAATATTCTGTGCCCTGCACCACCAATGTCGCTACACAACCCCCCCCCCCCCCCGGATGTCTGTGGAATGCGTTCCAGAAGCCATGGTGACCCTCTGGCTTACCGGCCGTGTTACGAGTCCGCAGCATTGCACCGTGTCTAGGTGAATAAAACTCTCAGTGCTGCCCGTGTCAAACAGGCAGCTAGTCCTGTGCCCCTCCACCAGGATGTCCATCATTGACCTTCCGAGCTGGTGTGGAGCGCTTTGGTCGAGGGTCACGGAGGCCAGAGTTGAATCGCCGTCTTGGTGCCCGGTAAGCACCCGTGGGTCGGAGGCGGGGCGAGTTGGTGCCAACAAAGATGGCCACCCCCATGCCTCGCACACGGCGGGCAGGCAAGATGGCGGCGACCAAGATGGTGATCCCCATGCCTTGCACGCAGCGCTGCTCAACCCCGCTCATGGTTTGGACTTACAGGCCTTGGCGAAGTGGCCCTTCTTTCTGCAGCTGGAGCAGGTCGCTTCTCGGGCCGGGCAGCGTTTTCGGGGGTGCTTTTCGAGTCCGCAGAAGTAACACTTCGCGGACTTGTGACTGGCAGTGGCCGCGGTCAATTCGCCGGCGGGTTGTGGGGACTTCACGGACTCACGACTGGCAGCAGCCGAGGTTGATTCACCCATGGGTTGCGGGGTCTGCAGCATCCACAGGGCCAGCGGGAGATCGCGCGCCCGGACAGCGTCAGTGTTGTGCAGAGCGGCCTCCAGCGTGTCGGCCAGCTCGATCGCTGAATGTAAGGTAAGATCAGTGTGTTCCAGCATCCGCTGGCGCACGTACACTGACCTGATCCCCGAAACAAAGGCGTCTCTTACTAGGAGCTCCGCATGCTGTTCCGCCGTCAGTCTCCTGCAGTCACAGGCCCGCACGAGTGTCTGTAGGGCCTGGACAAACTCAGCGCTCGACTCTCCGGCCCACTGCAGCCGTGTCGCTAAGCGATGTCTTGCGTAGACGGTGTTCAGCGGCCGCAGGTATTGTCTTTTGAGGGCATCCATCGCACCCTGGTAGTCCGTTTGGTCCCTGATCATGGAGTAGGCCCTTGCACTGACTCTGGAGAGGAGAACCCTGTGCATCGTGGCAGGATCAGTCACATGAATCTCCTCCAGGTACGATTCAAAGCATGCTAGCCAGAGTTCGAAAGCGTCACCGGCTTCCTGGGATTGAGGGTCGAGATCCAATCTGTCGGGTTGTAAAATGCTCTCCATGTTTTAAAATTGCTGCTAATAAAATTGATGCACCATCAATAACTCTCGGAGACAGGAGGTGAACGATAGGCTTTTATTAGCAGCAAAATGGAGCACGGCATCTCGGAGACTGAGGGAGGAGCAGTGCCTCCAATCGCCTTTATACCGGGGTCTGTGGGAGGAGCCACAGGAGCAGTCAGCAGAGGGGCGTGTCCAGACAGGTATACATATTTTACCACAACATGAACACTGAGTGACCACTTTATTAGGTACACCTCTACACCTGCTTGTAATGCAGATATCTAATCAGCCAATCATGTGGCAACAACACAATGCACAGAAGAGTGCAGACATAATGAAGAGGTTCAGTTGTTGTTCAGATCAAACAACAAAACGGGGAAGAAATGTGATCTAAGTGATTTTGACCGTGGAATGATTGTTGGTGCCACTCAAGGTGGTTTGAGTATCTCAGAAACTGCTGATCTCTTGGGAATGTCATGAACTAACAGTCACTAGAGTTTACAGAGAATCATGTGAGAAACAAAACACATCCTGTGAGTGGCAGTTTTCTGGGTGAAAAGGCCTTGTTAATGAGAAAGGTTGGGGAGAATGGCCTAATGGGTTCAAGATGACAGGAAGGCAACAATAACTTAAACAACCTTGTATTAAAACTTGTTTTATAAAAATATAAAAATTGTTGGGGGTGGGAACTGAACTGAAGAGACTGGGAATTGGAGGTTGGCTCACAAATGGAGAAAGCTTGGAGACAGTGTGAGAGGGAGGATAGGCAGGTGATAGAGAAGGGATGCACTCAGACCAAAGGTTTGAGATGCGTCTATTTTAATGCAAGAAATGTTGTGAACAAAGCGGATGAGCTTAGAGCGTGGATCAGTACTTGGAGATATGATGTGGTGGCCATTACAGAGACTTGAATGGCTCAGGGATAGGATTGGTTACTTCAAGTGCCAGGTTTTAGATGCTTCAGAAAGGACGGGGGGGAGGCAAAAGAGGCGGGGGTTTGGCACTGTTGATCAGAGATAGTGTCACAGCTGCAGAAAAGGTGGACGCCATGGAAAGATTGTTTATGGAGTCTCTGTGAGTGGAGGTTAGGAACAAGACAGGGTCAATAACTTTACTGGGTGTTTTTATAGGCAGCCCGATAGTAACAGGGATATCGAGGAGCAGATAGGGAAACAGATCCTGGAAAGGTGTAATAATAAGAGTTGCCATGATGGGAGATTTTAATTTTGGCATCTCCCTAGAGCAAGGAGTTTAGATGGGGTGGAGTTTGTTAGGTGTGTTCAGGAAGGTTTCTTGACGCAATATGTAGATAAGCCTACAAGAGGAGAGGCTGCACTTGATGTGGCATTGGGAATTGAACCTGTTCAGGTGTCAGATCTCTCAGTGGGAGAGCATTTTGGAGATCATGATCATAACTCCATCTCCTTTACAATAGCATTGGAGAGGGATAGGAACAGACAAGTTAGAAAAGCACTTAATCGGAGTAAGGAAAATTATGAGGCTATCAGGCAGGAAATTGGAAGCTTACATTGGGAACAGATGTTCTCAGGGAAAAGTACAGAAGAAATGTGGCAAATGTTCAGGGGATATTTGTGTGGAGTTCTGCATAGGTATGTTCCAATAAGACAGGGAAGTTATGGTAGGGTACAGGAACCGTGGTGTACAAAGGCAGTAATAAATCTAGTCAAGAAGAAAAGAAAAGCTTACAAAATGTCCAGAGAGCTAGGTAATGTTGGAGATTTAGAAGATTATAATAGGAAGGAGCTTAAGAAGGAAATTATGAGAGCCAGAAGGGGCCCTGAGAAGGCCTTGGCAGGCAGGATTAAGGAAAAACCCCACGGCATTCTACAAGTATGCGAAGAGCAAGAAGAAGAGACGTGAAAGAATAGGACCTATCAAGTGTGACAGTGGGAAAGTGTTTATGGAACCGGAGGAAATAGCAGAGGTACTTAAAGAATACTTTACTTCAGTATTCACTACGGAAAAGGATCTTGGTGACTATAGTGATGATTTGCAGCAGACTGACAAACTTGAGCACATAGATATTAAGAAAAAGAATGTGCTGGAGCTTTTGGGAAAGATCAAGTTGGATAAGTTGTTGGGACCGGATGAGATTTACCCCAGGCTACTGTGGAAAGTGAGGGAGGAGATTGCTGAGCCTCTGGCGATGATCTTTGCATCATCAATGGGGACGGGAGAGGTTCTGGAGGATCGGAGGGTTGCGGATGTTGTTCCCTTATTCAAGAAAGGGAGTAGAGATAGCCCAGGAAATTATAGACCAGTGAGTCTTACCTCAGTGGTTGTTAAGTTGATGGAAAAGATCCTGAGAGGCAGGATTTATGAACATTTGGAGAGGTATAATATGATTAGGAATAGTCAGCATGGCTTTGTAAAGGGCAGGTCGTGCCTTACGAACCTGATTGAATTTCTTGAGGATGTGACTAAACATATTGATGAAGGAAGAGCATATGGATGTAGTGTTTATGGATTTCAGCAAGGCATTTGATAAGGTACCCCATGCAAGGCTTATTGAGAAAGTAAGGAGGCATGGGATCCAAGGGGACATTGCTTTGTGGATCCAGAACTGGCTTGCCCAAAGAAGGCAAAGAGTGGTTGTAGACGGGTCATATTCTGCATGCAGGTCGGTCACCAGTGGAGTGCCTCAGGGATCTGTTCTGGGACCCTTACTCTTCATGATTTTTGTAAATGACCTGGATGAGGAAGTGGAGGGATGGGTTAGTAAGTTTGCTGATGACACAAAGGTTGGAGGTGTTGTGGATAGTGTGGAGGGCTGTCAGAGGTTCCAGCGGGACGTTGATAGGATGTAAAATTGGGCTGAGAAGTGGCAGATGGAGTTCAACCCAGATAAGTATGAAGTGGCTCATTTTGGTGGGTCAAATATGATAGCAGAATATAGTTTTAATGGTAAGGCTCTTGGCAGTGTAGAGGATCAGAGGGATCTTGGGGTCTGAGTCCATAAGACGCTCAAAGCTGCTGCAGAGGTTGACTCTGTGGTTAAGAAGGCGTATGGTGCATTGGCCTTCATCAATTGTGGGATTGAGTTTAAGAGCTGAGAAGTAATGTTGCAGCTATATAGGACCCAGGTCAGACCCCACTTGGAGTACTGTGCTCAGTTCTGGTCGCCTCACTACAGGAAGGATGTGGAAGCCATAGAAAGGGTGCAGAGGAGATTTACAAGGATGCTGCCTGGATTAGGGAGCATGCCTTATGAGAATAGGTTGAGTGAACTTGGCCTTTTTTCCTTGGAACGACAGAGGATGAGAGGTGACCTGATAGAGGTGTATAAGATGATGAGAGGCATTGATCATGTGGATAGTCAGAGGCTTTTTTCCCAGGGCTGAAATCGCTGCCACAAGAGGGCACAGGTTTAAGATGCTTGGGAGTAGGTACAGAGGAGATGTCAGGGGTAAGTTTTTTTACACAGAGAGTGGTGAGTGTGTGGAATGGGCTGCCAGCAATGGTGGTAGAGGCAGATACAATAGGGTCTTTTAAGAGACTTTTGGATAGGTACATGGAGCTTAGTAAAATACAGGGCTATAGGTAACCCTAGTAATTTCTAAGGTAGGGACATGTTCGGTATAACTTTGTGGGCCAAAGGGCCTGTATTGTGCTGTTGGTTTTCTTTATTTCTATGTAAAACAGCAGTGTGCTAGATGTCTCACCTGAAATAAAGTTTCCAGTTTAAGATGGCGCTGCTACTGGTTTGTGCAACACCTTGCTGGTAGTCAAAAAAAAACAACTAAGTACCTTCATTATTCACGCTTTTTCAGGTTAACCATTGCGGTAAACATTGGCCTGTAGCTTCCCTGTCAGAGCTGGGCAGATTTGCCTTTACAATCTGGCACTTCTGCAGTGTGGCTGGAGTCCTGGGGCAGGACGGTCACGGCTGGAGTGGGTGGAGGCAATTCAACGCGGCAGAGCCAAAGTGTGGAAAGCTCTGTGGCTTGATTGATTTAAGAGACAAGCAGAATCAGAAAGGCTGGGTGATTTGATGAGATGGAGCCAAGGCGAGGCACGGTGAGGAGACATCTGAGGATTTTTCGATTTAATAGCTGAGCCAAGTTGAAAAGGTCAGGCATTATCGAGGTGGCAGAGCCCAAGCCTGGAAGTGAGGAATAGCCTGAAGTTTGACAATTTAAGAGCTGGGCCAGATTGAAATGGTTGAGGTCCATTGTGTACAGTAGGTACCAAACATATGTACTTTAATAATAAATTTTACCTTGACTTTGACTTTGAGCTGCTGGACTGTCCAGTGACACCATGTGACAACCTGAGCTCACAGCCAGACATAAATCAGCCAGGGAGCCATGAATAAAACTTATTGCTAATCATTAGCACTAAAGCAGCTTGCAATTTATTGGCTTGAAGTTTATGATCTTAAAAGTTGCATAAAACCTGATCATAATGAGAGCTCTGAAAAGATAAATCGAGGTCCATCGATTTTGGTGTAGTTCCATCGGCCAAAAAATTTACTCTCTAATGAAAAGCATGAGAATTTCTCCAAAATGACAAGTTTTGAAATTGCTTTAGATCACAGTTCACTTGACATCATTACTTATACAGATAGCGTAGCGGTTAGTGTTATGCTACACAGCACCAGCTGTTAACACCAGCATCAACCAGCTGGAGGATGGGAATTCAAGTCCTGCTGCTGTCTGTCTGTAAGGAGTTTGTACATTCTCCCCATGATGCAAGGGTTTCCTCCAGGGTGTCCCGGTTTCCTCCCGTATTCCAAGGATGTCTGTGTTGGATGTGTGGTAAGTTGTGGGCATACTAGAAGCATGGCGATACTTGTGGCCCATCCCCAGCGCGTCCTCACACTGTGCTGGTTGTTTCAGAATCAGAATCAGGTTTAATATCACAGGCATATGTCGAGAAATTTGTTAACTTTGTGGCAGCAGTACAATGCAATACAAGATAATAGAGGAAAAAACTGTGAATTACAGTAAGTAAAATAAATAGCTAAATAAAATAAGTAATTTATTTGGGATGGAGTACAGAAGTTAGGATATCCCATTTCAGCTATCCAGGTCAATGCCAGACAAAGTCTATGTCAGGTCGGATGGGAGGGGGGAGAAGAGCAAATGACATGCCTTGTCTTGTGTTGAGTGGTGTGGACAATGTAGGGAGGGGTAGGGAATATAGTCAAGGAGCTTAGGGTGGGTCTGGACAATATTTCAAGGGGGGAAAGAAGTGTTGGGCCCCCTCCCTTCTCCCTCCAGAGAGCTCACAGAGGGATGTCGGGTTAGACACTTCCAAGCTGAGCCCAGATAATCAGAAGCATCTCAGAGCCTCTCTCCATCTAGCACAGCAGATTAGAAATCATCGCATTTGATAGCAAACAAACACATCTCCGATTAGACCAAAACCTGCCTGCTAGGCAACAGAGCACAAAGCAGTCCTGACCAAGGATCTCGGCCCGAAACGTTGACTGCTCATTTCAACGGATGCTGCCCGACCTGCTGAGTTCCTCCAGCTTTTGTACGTGTAGAGGTAAGGTGAGGGAGCCAGAGAGAGGAGAGGGTGGGGGTTTATGAGTGGGGGGTATGACAGAGGGCTAGGAGGGAGAGGCTTGATGATGGGGAGAGGGAGAGGGAAATCCCTGGGGTGATGGGGAGAGGGAGAGGGAAATCCCATGGGAAGCAGGAAGGGTGCTGTAGTGGACGAATGCATGCTGGAGGTTGCAGGGTGGCTCTGGCTAGACCTGCACTGAAGGGAAAGGGGCTAGATGCCAATGGGTCAAAGATGCCAAAGTGCATATGTCCTTGTCCCAGTCCCGGGACAGAGCATCAGACACACTGTCCTCTCCCCCTCTGAATCTAGGCAATAGACTCACCATCCTTCCCCTCTCTGGAAATGAGAGACAAATATGTCATCATTTCCCACTTCTCTGGGAACAGTCATCAGATATGCTGTCCAATTTCCCATCTCGGGGACGTGCAGCCCCCTCCCATTAGATTGTGCTGCTTTGTGTGTGTTCAGGGTAGATGCGTTCAACCCTCGTGCACACACACTCCCTAGGCCAGGGAAAGAGAGAAGCTCCCTCCACAATGCCTTATCACACATTTCCAGGGACAGATACGGAGTGAAGCTCCCTCCACAGTATCCCGTCACACACTCCCAGGGTCAGACACAGAGCGAAGCTCCTCCTATTCCTGTCACACTGTGGAGAATACAACATTGCATGGAACCGATGATTCAGGAAGACAACAGATCTCTTCACGTGTTGCTTCATTCTTCGATGCACTAGGCAAATTCTGTGCTGCTGTCCATGTTTGTCGGTGAGTTCTCCACCAAGACTGAGTCCTGTGGGAAATAAGAGCAGGAGTTAGAACATTGCCCCTGACCGTGCCCATCTCCTCTCCTACACTCTGTGTGATTTTGATCACCCCCACATTACTATAATTACCACCTTTCAAGAAAATTAACTCCAGCCCACATAGAAGCCGTCAACACCCCTTCACAGATTTTGCAGTCACTCTAAACAAGTCTGCCTTTACTACAGGATTACTCAGTTTGATATCTACTGTACACAATAAACCTCAACCATTTCAATCTGGCCCAGCTCCTAAATTGTCAAACTTCAGTCCGTTCCTCACTTTCAGGCTTGGGCTCTGCCACCTCAATAATGCCAGTACCTGACCTTTTCAACTTGGCTCAGCTATTAAATCGAAAAATCCTCAGATGTCTCCTCACTTTGCCTCGCCTTGGCTCCATCTCATCAAATCACCCAACCTTTCCAATTCTTTCCTGAGGTCTGATCTCATAAAGGAATAAGAAGGATCTTGGGGTCCAGGTGCATGGCTGCCTGAAGGTGAGTAAACAGGTTGAGGGTGGTAAAGAAGAAATGCCCTTATTAGTTATGTCTCTGAGTTCAAGGGTCAAGAGGTTACAGTGCAGCTGCATAAAATCCTGTTCCGGGCACAGCTGGCGCATTGCGTTCAGTTCTGTTTGCCCCATTAGAGGAATGATGTGGAGCTTTAGAGAGACTACAGACGTTCAACAGGAAGCTGTCTGGACAAGAGGTATTATCCACCAGGAAAAGTTATACAGCCTGGGCTGTTTCCTCTGGAACAACGAAGGCTAAGGGAGATCCAACAAAAATTTTTAAGATTATGAGAGGCTTAGGGTGGACATCTGGAAATTTTCTCCCCTAACGTGGAATTGTCTAATACAATATATCATGCACTTACGGTGGGAGGGTTAAGTTCACAGGAGATGTGTGGGGTAGTTTCCCTACGTGTACTCGTACGACCGTGCGGGCCTGGAATGGTAATGGAGTCAGGTACGAGAGAGGTGGGTAAGAAAACTTGTAGATATGCAGATGGATGTGCAGCAAATAGAGGGATATAGACACAGTGTAGGCAGAAGAGTTTAGCTCAGTTAGACATTTACTCTAGTTTAATTCATTTGATACAACATCGTGAGCTGAAGGACCTGTTCCTGTTTGATGTCCCCCGAAGCAACTCTGGGATTGAATTATCCAAATATTCAATACACCCTGAGGATAAAATTCTGCCCACCCTCCTACAACGGTTGGGAAATAACTCAGTAATCCGCTTGCTTTACTGCACAATCGCAGCATTCTGTATTTATTGTATATATTTCCCCCAATTCTTCTCCTGTGAGACTTGAAATAATGCTAGCTCTCAGACAATGATAAACCTCTGCTTCTGAGTCACATGTCCCTGGGTCAAACCACACCAGGAGCACAGTCCCAGTCATTCGAGCAATTCAGCAATTTTGTGATCTCTTCCCACGGGCTTCCCAGTGCTGCTGTTCATGAGCTTGTCCATCTGCAGTTCCTGAGAATGAGCAGCAGGGAACTGAGACGAGTCATCGCATTGTACCAGAAATACCCCCATTCTACCACCATCATGGAAAATGGAACCAACGCACAACCCCATGGAACTTCAATGACAAATACTGAGGGTTGGGCAGTGGGATTGTCGAACGTGGGTCAGCATTCAATGCTATCATCCCCTCAAAACTAATCAGTAACTTTCTAGACCTTAGCCACAATGTAAGTATAAGTGGATCCTCAATTTCCTCACTTTCAGGCCCCAGACAGATCAGATTGGCAAAAATATCTCCTCCATCTGCACAGGTGCTATGTAATTAACCCCCTGCTCTACTCACTTTACATTTATGACTGTGTGATTAAGCACTGTTTCAATGTCTTTTTTTTTTGTATAGCGTGTCGCACCAGTCAGCCGTTCTTGTCTGGTGTGTGGTGTCAGGATTAGTCTCCTTTTCCGATTAACCGGGTCAGGATATGAACGTTCCTGACTCGACCTTTGTATTTCTTTTTACGAGGCCGAGTGGCTAGCTCGACGCTCAGCCTGGCACAGATGGAAAGCGCGCTCAGGGGTGACTCGACTTGGATGCGAACTCGGGAGCCTTCGCTCCAAAGTCCGGCACTGATGCCATTGCACCACCATATGGCCAATGTTTGCTGATAAGACCACCATCGCTGGCCAAATCAAAGGTGCTGACCAATCAGCATATAGGAGGGAGGTTGAAAATCTGGCTGAGTGGAGCCACAACAACAAAGACCAAGGAGCTGATTATTGATTCCACAATAAGGAAACCAGAGGTCCACGAGCCAGTCCTCATCGGAGGATTAGAGGTGCAGAGGGATAGCAGCTTTAAATTCCTTGGCATTATTATTGCAGAGGACCTGTCCTTGGTTCAGCATGTAAGTGCAATTATGAAGAAAGCGGCATCTCTTACTTAGAAGTTTGTGAAGATTCAGCATGACATCTAAAACTTTGACTAACTTCGAAATATATGTAATGGAGGGTATATTGACTGGCTACATCACAGCCTGGTATGGAAACACCAGTGCCCCTGAAAAGAAAATCCTACAAAAAGTAGTGGATACTGCCCAGTCTGCCGCAGGTAAAAGGCCTCCCCAGCACTGAGCACATCTACATGAAACACTGTCACAGGAAAGCAGTCTCTATCATCAGGAACCCTCACCACCCAGGACATGCTCTGTTCTCACAGGTGCCACTGGGAAGAAGGTACAAGAGCCTCAGAATTCACACCACCAGCTTCAGGAACAGTTATTACCCCTCAACCATCAGGCTCCCTCTCTCTTCCTCTCCCAGAATATGACCAGCCAACTACTGACAAGGCTCTGCCTATCTCTGTTATCTTTGGCCCATCCTCGAGAGGGTTCCCAGCATGGGATTATTGCCCAACTGTGCTTGTTGCTCCCTCTACGCTGTTGTAGGGCGATATTTTGTCAGAGGTCCCAGCCAGGTCCTAGTGTTGAATAAGATTGTGAACCTGATGGGGTCCCAAGTCCAAGTGGTGAATAGGATAGTAGTTCTCATGAAGACCCAGGTCCTGGTCCAGGTGCTGAGCATGTCATTGGGTCCAATCTCTGTACGCTATCCCCTACGGCTGCCCATCCACATGCCGCAGGAGCCCAGTGTCCAAGGACTTCTGCAGTTTGGCCTATAACAACCTTCTGTCGTCAAAGCAACCAGCCACTGGAGAGACTGGCCCCTCTCCATCTGGGCCCAGCACAGCACCCTCCCGTCCAATGGTAGACGATCACTGGGGTGCAAGGGGAAGGGTCGGGAAGCAGGCCCAGAGTAAAGGAAGGATGGAAAGAGGCCCCTTGCCTTACCACAAATCGGATGTAGAAGAAGATCTGGGGCCAGCCGTCTTCTATACCCCAGCTAGGATTCAAATGGCAGGAGCAGGCTCAGAGCTGACTGCTGTTAGGATGAGACCCTGCTGCTGGTCAGCTAGCTGCTGTGTGTGTCCTACACCAAAATGGGATTCTGAGCCACCCTCTACCTTGCCAGAAGATTACGTGTCAAGATGGCAACTGAGGGAGCCGGCAGGTCACCAGGTCCTGAGAGCCCATGGGGTGAAGCCATGAGGGGGCTGTTCCACAAAGGGATGAAGGGTATTGTTTAGGTAGGATGTGGGACTGGTTAGCAAAGGTCAGTGCTCAGACATCTCTGAGACCAGGGTCAGGCCGTGTCCAAGGGCATGAACTAATATAAGTCTCCTCCAACATCTCCTGCTATTTTTAGTGACCCTGTGTAGATTTTAAGAGTGTTGGATAGGAATTGAAAGTGGGGATGGAGCGGGAAAAGGGAACAGGAAGGGAGAGGGGAGAGGGGGCAGGAAGGGGTGAAGGAGCAGGGAGAAGATCTGTATTAAACAACCTCCCACAGCACATCCACCTTCCTCCCCATCCGTCCCATTACTTCCCCTTCCCTCCTCACTGCCCTCTCACTCACTCCCTCTTCACTGCCTCTATCCTCCCTCTTTCAGTGGAAATAGTATGGGAGGAGGGCAGTGGAAAATTCCTGAGGTGGAGGATAATGTCCCACCATAAACAGCATTGTGGTGAAATTAAGTATTTTTCTACAAAAAGAGTCAGGTCCCCACCTGGCCCACAATGGAGAGGCATCGTGTTGTACAGAAATGTCAGGGCAGCAGGGTATTTCCAATGGACGGTGAAGGCACCGGGGGGGGGGGGGGCATTGGGTGGAGACGGAAACCTAGTAACTGGACTTCAGAACATCCCGTGGGGCATCCCAGAGATGAAGAGCAGAAGGCAAAAAGAGCAGGAGAGAGTGAGAGTGGGATAGTGAGTGAAGGAAGAGGGAAGAGGCAGAGAGAGAGGAGGCGAGAACATACAAAATAGAACATACTTCAGTGTAAGAACAGGCTCGTCAGATCACAATGAACCAAATAAATGATTCATTAGATAAACTGTTACATGGACCACCCCAATTCAAATGTGCAATTCCCATCCCTGTGCTCAAGAACAATCAGTCTTGGGCATTAACCCTGGTCTTGATGAACAAAAAGACAAGCAGCTTTGTTACAGATTTTCCTGGTGTGAGTGAGACTATACATGGCCAGTTAAGAAAGGTCATAGGCTGGAATGTGAGCTCCAAAGTGACTGTATTGGCATCTGATCTGGTCAAATCTGCATCTGTCTCTTTCGCACATTAAAAAAAAAACTGCTAGAGGAACGCTGTGTTGTTTGGCTCCACGTTCCAGTATTCATGATCTCTTGTGTCTCTATTGCACAGGTTTCATTCAGAGCATACATGCTAAAATACTTTGTGACATTGGGGTTCAGTGCAATTTGCCCCATAAATGTCTGTGCAGTCCCTCACCTCTCATTTGGAGGGACCATCCATTTGTAGCACTTGACCAACTGAGTCTATCTCTGACATTTCTTACCATAACTGAGCCTTGTTAGTTTGGCTGTCTGCTTATACACCTCTTCCAGTTTTAATTACCATTGAGATGGTGTTGGTGAAACACAGCGACAACATACTGGCAGCAAAGAAATCTACTAACTACTTTATTAATCACACTTTTTATGGAAATTAGCCTGTAACTTCCCTTTCAGAGCTGTACGACCTGGCATTTCTGCGATATGAACTGAAGTCTTGAAAGAGCAGGACAGCTGTGACGTGGCATGTATGGATCAAATCAGGGCAGAGGGCACGGGCCTGAAGACAAGTGACAAGCCAATATATGACCATTCCTGGAGTGAACTTGGAAACAATTCGAAGTGGCAGATCCCAGGTGAGGCAGAGTTGAGGTAGTGGAGCTCGAGAACAAAGAAGGAGCTGGTGCTTGGCCGATTTCAGTGCCAGGTCATATTGAAAGATCAGTGTCTCGGGGCCAGAGGCAACGGTTCAGCTCACTGCTCAGTGAGGTTTACTCGTCTCTGTGCAGAACTGAGGCTGTGGTCTGCAATTAACAGTCTCCTGGATCGGGTTTGACAGGCTGATGGGTGTGAATTCACTTTTGTGAACTTCTGTTCTGAATGTTATTTGTTTCCTTTTTATTGTTTGCATTTTTTTTGCACATTGAGTGTTTGGCTTTCTTTTTAAATGGGTTCTACTGGATTTCTTTGTTTTGTGGCTGGCTGCAAGGAGACAAATCTCAAGGTTGTCTATCGTATTCATACTTTGATAATAAATGTACTTAAATAAAACATGGCCAGAGAAAATAATAAATTACTGATTCAGTATCATTTGTTTTGTACTATCACCCAGAATTCAGAGGAATCCACAATACCTGCTTTGATTTCAGGAGTATTGGTTTCCTAAGTTAGACTGCTGCTTTCCCATATGAAATTTTTCCTTTCCCACTCTCCGCCTCTTATCACTCCCATTTAATCTCACCCCGGCCCATTCCCACCAAAACATACATCCCGCCCCAGGTTTTCAGTGGGAACAATGTTTAACACTTAAGAGTTAAATTTAATATTGAGATTTGTCACTTTTAACTTTTTGACTTTTGAAGCGGCTTATACAAAATGTGGGATGAACCTAGCAGGTCAGGCAGCATCTGTGGAAAGGAATGAACAGTTAACGTTTTGGGCTAAGATCCTTCAACAGGACTGGAAAAGAGAGGAGTAAAATCCAGAATAAGAAGGTGGGGAGAGGAAGGAGCATAAGCTAGAAGGTGGTAAAGTGAAGGTGCTCGTCAAAGCTGTCCCACAATCTACGGTTTGTACTTTGGGTCTCACCAATGTAGAGGAAACCACCTCAGGAGCACCAGATGAAGTAGAAGACCTCAACAGATTTGCAAGTGAAGTGTTTCCTCACCTGGAAGGACTGTTTGAGGCCCTGAATGGAGATGACGGAGAAGATAAATGGGCAAGTCTAGCACTTTTTTCACTTGCAGGGAGAAGTGCCAAAAGAGAGATTAGTGGGGGGGGGGGGGACGAATGGACAATGGAATAATGGAAAAAGCGACACAAACAGAGAGTGGAGGGGAGGTAAAGATATGCTTGATGGTAGGATCCCATTGAAGATGGTGGAGATTGCAGAGAATGATGTGTTGGATGTGGAGGATCATGGTGTGGTAGGTAAGGACAAGAGGAACTCTATCCCTATTAAGACAGTGGGTAGGGTGAGTTGAGGGCATATGTTTGGGAAATGAAGGAGATGCAGGTGAGGAAAACCTGTTCTTCTGGAAAGGAAAGACTTATCCTAAGAATAGATACAGTGGAGACATAGGAATTGAGAAAAGGGAATGGCATTTTTGCAGGTGAAAGGAGGTTGAAAAGTACAGTCAAGATAGCTCAGATAGTCAGTAGGTTTATAAATGATAAATTAGTGGAGAGTTTCCCCCAAAGAGGGAGACAGAGACATTAAGAAAGGGGAGAGAAGTGTCAGAAATGGTCCGAGTGGTGCCTTATTGACCCATGTAACTTGAAGTTATATCCAGGATAAAGTGACCAGAAACAGTTAGCTGGAAACAGGACATTTGCAGACATTTGCTAAACTTCTAATGAATTAATGGTGTGAGTGTGTGAGTTTAAAAAGTAGCTCTGGGGCCAAAGTAAGAGGAAAGATATAATAAGATGAAATATGTCCATCCGCTGTCATTAGTGTTCCCAGCTTGAAGTCGTGTGAATGCTCCTTTTATGATTTTCGTACAGCAGGGTATGAAAGGATTATTATGCTCTGAATTGAAGAGGCATAAGTTCAAATCTAGGCATTGAGAAAGTCCTAGACAGAAAAGGGCCTTTTGGCCCATCAAGTCAGTACTGATTATCAACCAGCTATTTATACTGCAGTAATTTCATTTTTTTCTCTCTCCATATTCTTTGTAACACCCCTAAATTTTTACCATATGTGTACAAACTGAGAGTGTAACAATCTGCGTATCTTTGAGAAGTTGGAAGCAAAATTAGGCCATTTGGCACATCAGGCTTGCTCCACTATGGTAAATTTATTGTTCCCTTCAACCCCACTCTTCTGCCTTCTCCCCAATCAAGAACCTATCAGCCTCAGCTTTAAATATGCTCAATGGCTTGGCCTCCATAGCCAACTGTGGTAATAAAATTCCTATCCATCTCTGTTTTAGATGGATGTCCCTCTATTCTGAAGCTGTCCTCTCTATCCTGGACTATCCCACTATAGGAAGCATCCTCACCACATCCACTCCATATCTAGGCCTTTCGATATTCAATAAGTTTTAACAAGATCCCCCCTTGTTCTTCTAAACTCTAGTGAGTACAGGCCTAGAGCCATCAAGTGCTACTTGAATGTTAACCCTTTCATTCCTGGGATCATTCTTGTGAACCTCCTCTTGACCATCTCCAATGCCAGCAAATCCCTTCTCAGATAAGGGTACCAAAATTGCTCACAATATTCCATGTGCAGTCTATCTAATGCAGCATTGGGTCTTTACTTTTATACTCTAGTCCTCTGGAAATGAATGCTAACATTGCATTTGCCTTCCTTATCAATGACTCAACCTATAAGTTAACCTCTAGGGAATCCTGCACTAGGATTCCCACGTCCCTTTGCAGCTCTGATTTCTTAGTTTTCTCTCTATTTGGAAAACAGTCTAAGCCTTCAGTCCCTCTACCAAATTGCATGACCATACACTTTCCTACAATGTATCTCATCTGCCACTTGTTTGCCCATGCTCCCAAATCTGAGTCCTTCTGCAGACTCCCTGCTTCCTTAGCACTGTCCACCTCTCCACTTAACTTGTTCAATTTCAAGTTTAAGTTTACTGTCGTTCAAACTACAAATGTATACAGCTAAACAAAACAACATTCCTCTAAGGCCAAGGTACAGTTATGAGGTACAGCATATAAAATAACTTCAACACAATAATATTAACTAATAATAAAACACATTCTGTAGGGATACAAGTTGACTTAAACTGCAGACAGTTAAATACAAAACAGTATAATGCTACTGGCACTGTCATAAATAATATGTACTGGGTGGTAACAGTGTGTTCAAAGTCTCACAGCCTGGGGGAAGAAGCTGTTACCCAGCCTTGTTCTTATACTTCTGCCTGATGGTCGGAGATCAAAGAGATTGTGCGGCAGATGGGAAGAGTTCCTGATAATGTTGAGGGCTCTGCAAACACAATGCCTCTGGTATATGTCCTGGATGTGAGGGGGTGGCACAGACCCAGATGCTTCTCTCAGCAGGCCTCACAATCCATTGCAAGGTCTTGCAGTTAGATGCCCTGAAATTCCAATCCCAATCATTGATATAGCTGGTTCGGACACTTTTGATGGTGCTCCTGTAAAATGTGGTTAGAGTGGGTGTGGGGAGACTTGCTCTTCTCAATCTCCTTGGGAAGCAGAGGCACTGCTGTGCTCTCTTCACGAAAAGAGGTGGTGTTGAGAGACCAGGTGAGATCGACTGTGAGTGCACTCCATGAAAACGGGCATTCCTGACTCTCTCCAAGGAGGAGCCATTGATGTGCAGTAGGGAGTGGTCATCCTGCAGCATTCTGAAGTCCACAATTTACTCTTTAGTCTTGTCCACGTTGAGACTCAAGTTGTTGTGTTCACACCAGTCAAAAGCCACAATCTTTGTATTGTTTGCAAACTTAGCCACAAAGTCTTCAATTCCATCTTCTAAATCATTGACATATAACCTGAAAAAAGAGGTCCCAACACCAGCCTCTGCAGAACATCACCAGTCACCAGCACCCAAACAGAAAATAACCCTTTTTGAAAATCCAACCAAACAACATCCACTGGCTCTCCTCTGTTTATCCTGCCTGTTATTTCCTCAAAGAGTGGCAGTGTGGAGGATCAGAGGGATCTTGGGGTCCAAGTACATAGGACACTCAAAGCTGCAGGTTGACTCTGTTGTTAAGAAAGCATACACTGCATTGGCCTTCATCATTCATGGGTTTGAGTTTAGGAGCCGAGAAATAATATAGGACCCTGATCAGACCCCACTTGGAGTAATGTGCTCAGTTCTGGTCACCTCACTATAGGAAGGATGTGGAAACCATAGAAAGGGTGTAGAGGAGATTTACAAGGATGTTGCCTGGATTGGGGAGTATGCCTTATGAGAATAGGTTGAGTGAACTCGGCCTTTTCTCCTTAGACCGATGAGAGGTGACCTGATAGAGGTGTGTAAGATGATGAGAGGCATTGATCATGTGGATAGTCAGAGGCTTTTTCCCTTGGCTGAAAAGGCTAGCATGAGAGGGCACAGTTTTAAGGTGCTTGGAAGTAGGTATAGAGATGTCAAGGGTAAGTTTGTTTTTTTTTTTACACAGAGAGTGGTGAGTGTGTGGAATGGGCTGCCAGCGATGGTAGTGGAAGCGGATATGATAGGGTCTTTTAAGAGATTCACGGACAGGTACATGAAGCTCAGAAAAATAGAGGGTTATGGGTAACCCTAGGTAATATCTCAGGTAAGGATGTGTTTGGCACAGCTTTGTGGGCTGAAGGGCCTGTATTGTGCTGTAGGTTTTCTGTGTTTCTATTGTAATCCTCAGCCTCGGCCAGCTTGTGTTCGTCTAGGGGAAAACAACTTCGGGCCCTGCCAGACTGAGAAATCTCATTTGTGTGGATGCTGCGTGATGTGTTGCCCAGTTACAAATCCACACCACAAAATATCAAACAGTACACAATATATGATTAAATGCAACACGAGTGAATCTGCAGATGCTGGAAATAAATAAAAAGCACAAAATGCTGGCAGAACTCAGCAGGCCAGACAGCATCTATGGGAGGAGGTAGTGACGACGTTTCAGGCCGAAACCCTTCATCAGGAGTGAAGTAACATGGGATGGTCGAGGGGGGATAAGAAGTGGGGGGAGGGATAAAGTAGAGAGCTGGGAAGTGATAGGCTGGAGGGAAATGGGCTAGGGGAAGGTGGAGAATTATGGGAAATAAAAGAGAAAGAAAGGTAGGGCTGGGGGGAGAGATTATAGTGAGGGGGGAAAAAGAGAGAGAAAGAGAACCAGACTAAAATAATAGATAGGGATGGGGGTTAGGGATGGGGGTAAGGGTGGGGGGGCAGGGGTATCAATGGAGGTCAGTGAGTTGGATGTTCACGCCGGCAGGAAGGAGGCTACCTAGGCGGGAGATAAGGTATTGCTCCATCGACCTATGTGTGGCCTCATCTTGACGGTCTGGGGCCTGGGATGGTGGTGAGGGAAGAAGTGTGGGGGCAGGTGTAGCACTTCTTCATTTGCAGGGATGAGTGCCCGGAGGGAGGTCCGTGGGGAGGGATGGGGAGGATGAGTGGACAAGGGAGTCGCGTAGGGAGCGATCCCTGCGGAAAGCCGAGAGTGGGGGGGGAGGGGGAGATGTGGTTGGTGGTGGGATCACGTAGGAGGTGGCGGAAGTTACGGAGGATTATGCGTTGGATCTGTAGGCTGGTAGGGTATGCGTTGGATCTGTAGGCTGGTAGGGTATCAACCTCCGTTGATACCCCTGCCCCCACCCTTACCCCCATCCCTATCTATTATTTTAGTCTTGTTCTCTTTCTCTCTCTTTCCCCCCTCACTATAATCTCTACCCCCAGCCCTACCTTTCTTTCTCTTTTATTTCCCATAATTCTCCACCTTCCCCCAACCCATTTCCCTCCAGCCCATCAATTCCCAGCTCTCTACTTCATCCCTCCCCCCACCTCTTATCCCCCCTCGACCATCCCATGTTACTTCACTTCTGATGAAGGGTTTCAGCCCGAAACATCATTATTACCTCCTCCCATAGATGCTGTCTGGCCTGCTGAGTTCTGCCAGTATTTTGTGCTTTTTATGTGATTAAATGATTGATCTATATAATTCTTAATTTGGCTACAGGTTTCCCCCACTATACGAAGGTAGAGTGTTCCTATGAAGCCATTTGTAAACCAAAATGTCGTAAAGTGAAGAGGCAATTACCATTAATTTATATGGGAAAAGTTTTTGAGCATTCCCAGAAAAATAACCCAAAAAATAACCTACCAAATCATACCAAATAACACGTAAAACCTAAAATAACACTAACATATAGTAAAAGCAGGAATTATATGATAAATATATAGCCTATATAAAATAGAAATATTGTATGCACGGTGTAGTTTCACTTATCAAAATTGGGAAGACAGCAAGCCAAAATCGATGTGGAGAAAAAAAATCGGCACGTACACGCCTACGTACGTACACGCATACGCACATACACGCACAACTGCCTGCACAAGGCTTCACAATCATGGTAGTCTTTCTCGGCGTAACACACATATAAAACAAGCGTCTTTTTCACGTAAAAGCGAAAATCCTCTGTGGTTAGCGAAAACAGGTACTAATGTAGGTCTTTCATAACAGCGAACTGTCGTTAAGCAAACATTTGAGAAATGGGGGCCACCTGTATATGGTTAGTAAAGAAACAAAAAAAAAGAAAAGGGCCCATTCTCATGAAACAGTCTATTGCATGTCGTTGGAGCTCACTATTCGTTCATTTGTTCCCGTCTACCTCCAAGCATAGCCAGCCCTCGGACCCTCACTCCTCAGTCCACTCCATCCTGTGGTCTTCCGACTCTCTCCATCTGCACCCTCTCTCTCCATCGCTCCCTGATGAAAGACCGCGAAAAACCTGGTTCCCAGACACACAAGAAAGAACAACATTTCTTCCATTGGATAGCCTCTGCATTCAAAAGCCCCGTTATCTCTAGCCATAACCCAAACATTGCTGCTACAGAGAAACCATTACCTTAGCCTTAGCAGTGAAACCTTACAGCGTGTTACACTATGTTTCCAAAGAATTTCAACAGGTACTTCAGGCAAGAATTCCCTCAAGGAAACCATGCTGACTTTGGCCTATTTTATCATGTGCCTCCAAGTAACCTGAAATCTCATCTTTAATGGTGGACTCCAACATCTTACCAACCATTGAAGTCAGACTAACTGACTTACAATTTCCTGTCTTTGGTCTCCTTCTCTTCATAAAGAGTGAAGTGACATTCACAATTTTCCATTCCTCCAGAACTCTTCCAAAATCTCGTGTTTCTTTCAAGATCAATACTAATGCCTCCACAAACTCTTCAGCCACCCACTTCAGAATGCTAAGATGCAGTCCATTTTGTCCAAGTGAGTTATCTACCTTAAGACTTTTCAGTTTCTCCATAACCTTCTCCTTAGTAATAGCAACTACACTGATTTCTTCTCCCCAGTCAATCTTGAATTTCTGGCATACTGTTGGTGTCTTCCACAGTGAAGATTAATGCAAAATACTTATCAAGTTCATTAGGCATTTCTTGTCCCCCTGTTGCTATTTTTTCCAGCATCTTTTACCAGTGGTCTAAGATCCACTCTCACCTCTCTAACTCTTTATGAATCTGGAAGAATTTTTAGTATCTTCTTTGACCTTATTGGCTAACTTAACTTTATACTTCATCTTTTCTCCCCTTATTGATTTTTTAGTTGCCTTCTGTTAGCTTTCTAAAAGCTTCCCAATCCTTTAGCTTCCCACTAACACAACCTATATTGTACACCCTTCTCTTTTGCTTATATGCTGTATTTGATTTCTCTTGTCAAACATCATTACCCCAACCTCTTTTTGAAATACCTCTGTCTTTGGCATGTATCTATCCTGTACTTTCCAAGTTGCTCACAGAATCTGTGGCCATTCCTGTTCTGCCATCAACCCAAATTCATATCAGCTTCCAATCAACTTCAGCCAACTCTTCTCTAGTGTCTCTGTAGTTCTCTTTACCCTATTATAATATTCCCTTTCCTTCTCCTGACTATCACCCAGGGCTCTGGCATTGCCCTACTATGCTATTCAAGTCATGTAATGGATTTAGTGCTGTTGTTCAGTTGGATTGTATCAGAGCTCTTTCTTAACTCTACTAACGTAGAAATGAGCCTTATTTCCTGGAACCAATGCAGAACAGTAATAAACACTATACTGAGCAAGTTAGGTAGCATCTTTGAGAGAAAAGCAAAACAAGAATAAGAATTTCATCTTGATCACATTTCATCAGATAGATGATCTTGGTCAGACCCCACTTGAAGTACTGTGTTCAGTTCTGGTTACCTCACTACAGAAAGGATGTGGATACTATAGGGAGAGTGCAGAGGTGATTTACAAGGATGTTGCCTGGATTGGGGAGCATGCCTTATGAGAATAGGTTGTGTGAACATGGCCTTTTCTCCTTGGAGTGATGGAGGCTGAGATGTGACGTGATAGAGGTGTATAAGATGATGAAAGGCATTGATCATATGGATAGCCAGAGGCTTTTCCCCAGGGCTGGAATGGCTAACACAAGGGAGCATAGTTTTAAGGTGTTTGGAAGTAGGTACAGACGGGATGTCAGAGGTAAGTTTTTCACACACAGAGTGGTGGGTGCGTGGAATGCACTGCCAGCAATGGTGGTGGAGGCAGATACAATAGGGTCTTTTAAGAGCCTCTTAGATAGGTACATGGAGCTTAGAAAAATAGAGGGTTATGTGGTAGGGAAATTCTAGGCAGTTTCTAGTGTAAGTTCCATAGTTGGCACAACATTGTGGGCCGAAGAGCCTGTAATGTGCTGTAGATTTCTATGTTTTATGATCAACATGAAACACCAGCTCTGTTTCTCTCTCCATAGATGCTGTCTGGCCTGTTGTGTACTTCAAACATTTTCTATTGTTATGTCAAATTTTCAGAATCTGCAGGTCTTTGCTTTTCATCTGCTAAATCATGCTATTCTTACCCTCACTGCTGCAGGGCTCAGGCTGCAGTCCAGAGATTACTACATTTGAAGTCCTGCTTTTCAACTACTATGAAACAATAATAGCTGGCTTCAATGAAATCAGTTCAGAAAAACTCTACACCATGCAGTTTCTACAGTATTGCACATTTAGTGCCTGCTAAAAAAGATACATTTCTGCCCCTTTTGATCCACCTTTGCTAAGGCAGACAAAACATCAGTCTTAGTTTTGACATTCTCTGTTGATCTAGCCTCCAGTTGTGGTGTAAAACTGGATTCCTGACACATATGTTAAGGATTGTTCCTGGACATCTTCCTCGAATAACTAAGTTCTATTTTTAAGATTCTTCCAGCTCTATTTAGGGCATGACCACCATCCCTCAGCACCATCATCAAAAATAACTCCCCCCGGCTGAGGAAACAGTTGAAAGACAGCCAAGTGAGAAGCAAGTTTAAGATTGATGCCAGGGAATCTTTTCATACATGAGCGTTATTGAAGGAAGCATTCTAAATGACGTTGAACTAACTGGAGCGCAGTCAAAGACATCTAGATGTAACAGTGCATCATCCTTTCACTCCACCACCTCTACCACCCTCATCTTAAAAATAGACACCCCACAGGGCTGTGTGCTGAGCCCTATGCTCTACACACTCTTCACACATGACTGCCCCCCCCCCCCCCCATCTACACCTCCAATTCCATAATTAAATTTGCAGACGATACCACAGTGGTTGGCCTAATCTCAGACAAGGATGAAATAGCCTACAGGCTCGAGGTGGATCATCTGACAAAGTGGTGTAAGGACAACAAACTGGTCCTTAACACTTATAAAACAAAAGAGATGATCATTGACTTCAGGAGATCAAAGGACAGAGTACACACCCCCCCCCCCCCTCCATATACATGGAGAGGTAGTGGAAAGTGTGGAAAGCCTAAAATTCCTTGGAGTTATGTTGTCAAAATAGCTGACATGGACCACCAGCACCTCGCTGCTTGTAAAAAAAGGCACAACAAAGACTCTTCTTCCCCAGAAAGCTGAAACAGGCCAAACTCCCACAAAAACTATTGTTTAACTTCTACAGAAGCACAATTGAAAACATTCTGACCAGCAGCGCCACAGTGTGGTATGCTAGCTGCACAGACGTTGAGCAACAAGACCTGCATCGCGTGGTGAAGGCAGCCCAGCGAATTGTCAGGATGGAACTCCCCGGTCTGGACACCATCTATTCCAGCAAATTCAGGAGGAAAGCAATCAGCATAACCAGAGACACCACACACCCCGGCCACTCCCTGTTTGACCCACTGTCATCCAGCAAAAGGCTCAGGACACTAAAAGCCAGAAAAAATTGACTGAGGAACAGCTTCTATCCCAGAGCTGTGGCCTCCATCACACCACTCCCAGAGAACAATGACTGAAACTGTGAGCACACACATGCACACACAAGGACTCAAATACTTGACTAACGGCACTTTGTGCATTACTGTGATATTCTGGTGCTGCTGCAACTTATTTTCTGCCACTTATCTATTTAATATTGTTCTTCTATTACTGTCTTGTTTTTATCTACAGCTTTGTTTAATTGCCTGAGAGCAAGCCAAACAGAGTTCCATCGTACCTATGTATAATGACAATAAAGATCATTCAAATTCAAAAAATACAAAAATTCAGAATTCAAAGCTGCCAAGAAGGAAGCATGAAAACAAAATGTTGAGGTAAATGCACATGGAAGTGTGAGGATTTCAGGTTGTATACCATATACATTCTCTGATAGTAAATTGAACCAAGACCACATTTTGGCAAAACAGACCATTTTGCTGTACTCTACCACCTGCATACAGACAGAATCTAAAGCGCAAGGCTCCAGAGATCAAAACAACCAAGAGTCCCAGGAGGCAGAGGAATGGATACAGGATTACCTCGAGTCAGTCGACTGGGCCATGTTCAGGAACTCAACTGAAGACCTGAATGACTACACCAGGATCATAACAGACTTTATTAAAACAGGTGTGGATGAGTCTGTTCCCATAAATGCATTCAGTGTTTTCCCCAATCGGAAGTCCTGGATGAACCATGAAATCTAGAATTTACAGAGAGACAGATAGAGGCATTCAAGTCTGGAGATCAAGAATGCTACAGGAGGTGCACGTGTGATCTCCAGAAAGCCATGTCACAGGTGAAATGGAGATTCTGGACTGGAGTCAATAAGAGATGCTTGTCCGTGGTGGCAGCGTTTGAATGCCATAAACTCCCTCAAAGTTAAATCTTGCAACAGAGGACAGCAGAGCTTTGCCTCTAGATGGGCTCTATGCTCACATTGACCCCCGGAACAGGGAGGAACCATCATGCACCCGATGCCTCCATATCTCCATGCACCATGCCTCCCAATGATCCTTTTGTCTCCGTATCTTAAGATGACGTGCAGACTGCCTTCAAGAGAGTGAATCCAAGGAAAGCATCCAGTCTGGACAGAGTTTCTGGCCGAGTACTGAAGACCCGTGCTGACCAACTGGCTGGTGTGTTCACGGATATCTTCAACCTCTCACTTCAGTGGTGTGCGGTGCCCAGTTGTTTCAAGCGGGCTTCAATCACAGGAGTGTGGTAACCTGCCTCAAGGACTGTTGTCCAGTGGCAGTTACATCCACAGTGATGAAGTGTTTTGAGAGGCTGGAGTTGAAACATATCAGCTCCTGTCTGAGTGGCAACTTGGATCTGCTCCAAGTTGCCTACAGAAACAACAGGTCTCCAGCAGACGCCATCTCATTGGCTCTTCTCATAACCCTGGAACACCTGGACAGCAAAGATGCATACATCAGGATACTCTTTATCAATTACAACTCAGCAATTAATAGAAACATAGAAACATAGAAAATAGGTGCAGGAATAGGCCATTCGGCCCTTCAAGCCTGCACCGCCATTCAGAATGATCACGGCTGATCATCCAACTCAGAACCCTGTACCTGCTTTCTCTCCATACCCCCTGATCCCTTTAGCCACAAGGGCCATATCTAACTTCCTCTTAAATATAGCCAATGAACCGGCCTCAACTGTTTCCTGTGGCAGAGAATTCCACAGATTCACCACTCTCTATGTGAAGAAGTTTCTCCTCATCTCGGTCCTAAATAGCTTCCCCTTTATCCTTAAACTGTGACCCCTCATTCTGGACTTCCCCAACATCGGAAACAATCTTCCTGCATTTAGCCTGTCCAATCCCTTTAGAATTTTATACGTTTCAATAAGATCACCCCTCAATCTTCTAAATTCCAGTGAGTATAAGCCTGGTCGATCCAGTCTTTCTACATATGAAAGTCCTGCCATCCCAGGAATCAATCTGGTGAACCCTCTCTGTACTCCCTCTATGGCAAGAATGTCTTTCCTCAGATTAGGGGACCAAAACTGCACACAATATTCTAGGTGCGGTCTCACCAAGGCCTTGTACAACTGCAGTAGAACCTCCCTGCTCCTGTACTCAAATCCTTTTGCTATGAATGCCAACATACCATTTGCCTTTTTCACCACCTGCTGTACCTGCATGCCCACCTTCAATGACTGGTGTACAATGACACCCAGGTCTCGTTGCATCTCCCCTTTTCCTAATCGGCCACCGTTCAGATAATAATCTGTTTTCCTGTTCTTGCAACCAAAGTGGATAACCTCACATTTATCCACATTAAATTGCATCTACTATGAATTTGCCCACTCACCTAACCTATCCAAGTCATCCTGCATCCTCTTAGCATCCTCCTCACAGCTAACACCGCCGCCCAGCTTCGTGTCATCCGCAAACTTGGAGATGCTGCATTTAATTCCCTCATCTAAATCATTAATATATATTGTAAACAACTGGGGTCCCAGCACTGAGCCTTGCAGTACCCCACTAGTCACTGCCTGCCATTCTGAAAAGGTCCCGTTTACTCCCACTCTTTGCTTCCTGTCTGCCAACCAGTTCTCTATCCACATCAATACCATACCCCCAATACCGTGTGCTTTAAGTTTGCACACTAATCTCCTGTGTGGGACCTTGTCAAAAGTCTTTTGAAAATCTAAATATACCACATCCACTGGCTCTCCCCTATCCACTCTACTAGTTACATCTTCAAAAAATTCTATAAGATTCGTCAGACATGATTTTCCTTTCACAAATCCATGCTGACTTTGTCCGATGATTTCACCTCTTTCCAAATGTGCTGTTATCACATCTTTGATAACTGACTGTAGCATTTTCCCCACCACCGATGTCAGACTAACCGGTCTATAATTCCCTGGTTTCTCTCTCCATCCTTTTTTAAAAAGTGGGGTTACATTAGCCACCCTCCAATCCTCAGGAACTAATCCAGAATCTAAGGAGTTTTGAAAAATTATCACTAATGCATCCACTATTTCTTGGGCTACTTCCTTAAGCACTCTGGGATGCAGACCATCTGGCCCTGGGGATTTATCTGCCTTTAATCCCTTCAATTTACCTAACACCACTTCCCTACTAACATGTATTTCCCTCAGTTCCTCCATCTCACTAGACCCTTGGTCCCTTACTATTTCCAGAAGATTATTTATGTCCTCAGTGAAGACAGAACCAAAGTTCTGTCAATTGGTCTGCCATGTCTTTGTTCCCTATGATCAATTCACCTGTTTCTGACTGTAAGGGACCTACATTTGTCTTAACCAATCTTTTTCTTTTCACGTATCTATAAAAGCTTTTACAGTCAGTTTTTATGTTCCCTGCCAGCTTTCTCTCAATCTTTTTTCCCTTTCCTAATTAAGCCCTTTGTCCTCCTCTGCTGGTCTCTGAATTTCTCCCAGTCCTCAGGTGTGCCAATTTTTTTTGCTAGTTTATATGTTTCTTCTTTGGACTTGATACTATCCCTAATTTCCCTTGTCAGCCACGGGTGCACTACCTTCCCTGGTTTATTCTTTTGCCAAACTGGGATGAACAATTGTTGCAGTTCATCCATGCGATCTTTAAATGCTTGCCATTGCATATCCACCGTCAACCCTTTAATTATCATTTGCCAGTCTATCTTAGCTAATTCACGTCTCATACCTTCAAAGTTACCCTTCTTTAAGTTCAGAACCTTTGTTTCTGAGTTAACTATGTCACTCTCCATCTTAATGAAGAATTCCACCATATTATGGTCACTCTTACCCAAGGGGCCTCGCACGACAAGATTGCTAACTAACCCTTCCTCATTGCTCAATACCCAATCTAGAATGGATACTATTATCCCTCAAAACTAATTAATAAACTCGAAGATCTGGGTACTCCCTTGTGCAATTGGATTCTGGATTTCCTCACTTGCAGACCCCAGTTAGTTTGGATTGGCAAAAATATCTCCTCCAGAATCTCCATCAGCACAGGAGCACCATGGGGATGTGTGCTTAGCCCCCTACTCTACTCACTTTATACCTACGACTGTGTGGCTAAGCCATTTCAAAACACTATATACTAGTTTGCTGATCACCACTGTATCAAAGAGGGTGATGAATCAGCATACAGGAGGGAGATTGAACAGTTGGCTGAGTGGTGTCATAACAAGAACTTCTCACTCAGTGTCAAGAAGCTGACTGTGGACTTCAGGAGAGAGAAACCAGAGGTCCGTGAGCCAGTACTCATCAAGAGTATCAAAGGTGCAGAGGGTCAGTAACTTTAAATTCCTGGGTGTCACTATTTCAGAGGACCTGTCCTGGACCCATCATATAAATATAATTGCAAAGAAAGCACAATATTGCTGCTACTTCCTCAGGAGACTGTGGAGATTCAGCATTTCATCACAAACCTTGGCAAATTTCTACAGATGTGTGGTGGAAGGTGTGCTGACTGGCTACATTGTGGCCTGGTATGGGAATACCAATACCTTTGAGTGGAAACTCCTGCAAAAGGTAGTGGATTCAGCCCAGATCATCATGGGTAAAACCCTCCCAACCATTCAGCACATCTACATAAAACATGCCATAGAAAAGCAGCATCTATCATCAAGATCCTCAGCACCCTGCCTATGCTTTTTCCTTGCTGTTGCCAAAAGGTAGAAGGTACAAGTCCCTCAGGACTCACACCACCAGGTTCAAGAACAGTTACTACCCCTCAACCATCAGGCTCATGAACAAAAGGGGATAACTACACTCATTCTATTTCTGGTGTCCCCACAATTGCTAGCCTCACTTTATGGACTCTTTATCTTGTTATTTCATGTCCTCATTATTTATTGCTATTTATTTATATTTGCGTTTTCACCATATGTTGTTTATTGATCCTGTTTACAGTTCCTGTTCTCTAGATTTGTTAAGTATGCCCGCAGGAAAAAGAAATCTCAGGGCTGCATGTGCTGACATAGATGTACACTGATAAGAAATTTTACTTTGATCTTTTTAAACTTGGAACTTTATTGAAAGTTTTCATGCCTAAGCTCAGTTTTGCTGATGTCGGTCCACTTCCTGAATACCAAATGTAATAATGTTCTTTGTGCACAAGGATATGGCCAGACTCTAGAAATGGAACTGTAACATTATCTTGAATGTAACTACCATCATGTCCATTCACATGGGAGAAGTGGGAAAGTGTAGGCCAATTACTTTCTCACAGCAGTTCCATCATTCCTTACAGATGACTCAGTTGTAACTACAAACTATTTACCCAGCAGTGAGCAGGAAACAGGAATGTGGCAGAGATCAGCAGCAATAACTTGGGCTGACTCTGAGGCTTGGGGACCAAGAGAGACTGTGAACTTGGCCTGGGTGAGCAAAGCCATCGAGGCACACAAGGTTTTTGAACTCATTGAAGATCAGGGCTCTCGGAGAGAACAATAGCCCTTGAAGTAGTATGCTTTCAGGGGGAAATGGCTAAGTAAAGCTAGATAGTTCTGTGAGTGGGTTAGGATTATCAGATGAATTTTGTGTTGCAACACTGTTTAAGTCATTTGGGGAGTTTTACACCAGGGATAAACTTCTAATGAGAACCAAAATCCCTGTTGAGAAATAAAACTTCCAGATTAAGGCAATTTTCCACAATACAGAAGTTTTATTTTGGATTGTATGAATGAATATCTAGCCCAGGAATGGCTGAGGCCATGGGGGAGATTTGAAAAGCAGACTTGCAAGATGAAAAGGCTTCTTAACCAGAAGCCATTCTGAAACAACAAACACAGAGGCAATAGGTGCAGATCAGGATAAAGGGGCCCAGATTTTGGATAACCTTGTGAAATGGTGCGAAACAAAATCAAATCAGGTTTAATTATCATTCAAACCATACGTGGATACAACCAAACAAGGCAGCATTCCTCAAGGGCCCAGGTGCATAAAATACATCCAAAATAGCGAGAGAAAAAAAACATACACATTGTTATACAAGAAACACATGTATAGTCCAAGTCCCTGAGCGACACACAAATTGATATACAGCTCCCGGCTATCCAACCTGTTCATCTGCCTGTCGAACACTGGGGGGCAGCACTGATGGAAGAGGCCAGCTCCCAACCGAGCACAGACTCCATGCTATAGTTTATTGTACTATACACCAGGGTGCAATGAAATGCTATGTCCTCGTGAAGCTCACAAAGTAAACTGTAATTCTTATGTTGAAACTTTGACAGCTTGACCATTTGAGATCCTCTTCACGGTTCAGGCAGCCCATGAATTTGTTGAGGGGCACTTTAATTTGCATTTGAAAATGATGTCAACACCAAGCTTGTAGTGAAACAGTTGGTTGATGTAAAAAGAGGCTGTAAATTGAAGCATTAGTCATGAAAATACCCCTTGCAACTTCAGCAATTATTGCTGGCAGAGACTGATAAAAGATAGTCAGTATTTTAATGAAACTTATGAACGCCCAATCTAACACAGACTTGAATCCCTTTACCAGAATGATCCTAAACATGGCTGAAGTTGCTCTTCCAGCTACACATTTCATGGTGTTCCCTAGGGAGATCTGTAGTCCTTGAATGTATCCCTGAAAATTGAACCCAACCAGTCTAAATCCAGGGGAGTACGTTGGAGTAGTTAATTCACTGCTAAATATAATGCAATGCACTTCAGAGCCGGCAGGGAAGATAAGATTGAGAAGACTTTTTCAGATAGATGGAGGAGAAACAGTGAAGAGCATATTTCCAGATAGTCTCTAGAAATAAAATGCAGTCAGCTACAAATTTATTCTACCAGAAATGGACCAACAATACAGTGTAACTTCAAGCTTGTTGAGATTGACATGCTTTTGCATGGTAATACACATTAGTGTTAAATAAATGTTCCCACTAATTAAAACATTAGGCAGCCTTGCCGCTCTCCAAACCTGAAGGGCTATGAGCAGATGCTTATGTGGATGAGCTACTGGTGAGAAATAAGACACATTAGGTAAGCTGAGACCAATCTCATCGCAATCGGCTCTAGATGCATATCCCCGTGCTGTGCCTTCCAGGCAGAAGATATCATTTCAAGACTAATCATGTTCATGTTGCCAGCATCACTGAATGGACTCAGGAGCTCCCACTTTCCTTCTCACAGTCTATGGTGATATACTGTAGCTCAGCATTGTTCCTATTTGTCCAAATGGACAGAGTTCATGAAATAACCAACACAGAAAGCAGTGTGAAACCGGAGTGAAAGTGAAGGAGAAAAACTTTAACAAATGTGCACCAGGCTGGGTCTAAATGGACGGTGAGGGAGATGATTGAGCATAAACTGGGAAATGAGTTGAGGTTGACGTCTGAATATGGTTTCACCTCTTGCAAATGGAAGGGTATTGAGGGCAAGTGGTGAGGGAAGCAGTTGTCTAATGCTGCAGGGGTAGCGCTGAAGATGCAGAGCTGAGCAGAAACTGGAAACTGCAAGCATTAGAGCAGGTTCTAAAATAAGATTAGAAAAGGAGCTGGTGTGGAGCATGGAGACACACTAGAAATGGTTGCACAGGAGGATATCTCTTACAAGAGGTGATTAATAAGTTTGTGGCCTAAGGTAGGAGTCAATTTTAGAAAACCTGGCACATTTATTTTTCAACATAGTCCTCTCCTACATTTACACACTTAGTCCAGCAGTCATGGAGCATACGGATCTGGGACCTCCAGAAAGTGTCCACAGATGGGTGATTGATAAGTTCGTGGCCTAAGGTAGAAGATGATGAGTTATACAGCTCTCGTTATATGCACATGCAGGTCAACTCTGAGTGATTATGCGGAAAGTTCTCCTTCTAACTTAGGCCACAAACTTATCAGTCACCCCTGCTGTGGACCACTTCTACAAAAAAGGGATCTGTATGCTCCACGACCGCTGGACTAAGTGTGTATATGTAGGAGGGGACTATGCTGAAAAATAAATGTGCTAGGTTTTCTAAAATTGACTCCTTCTAGCTTGGGCCACAAACTTATCAATCACCCCTCGTATAACCAGGATCAATTAAATTATTTTACTTGCTTGTGTTGCAATGAAGTGTTGTTTAGTGTCTGCCCATGGTTAGCGAAAGTAAGGGTTTTGCTCAAAAAATTTTAAGACAGGAGACAGAGATTTCTTACCCTTGGGGTGACCTCCTCTCCCATTTTGTATTTAAAGCAAGGATATGGCTGTCTAGACAATGTCAGTGTACCCTCAGGCCTGCATGAAAGCACTGAGGATTTGCGTTAACATTTTGTTTTATCCAATTAGGTGCACACTGTGTCTTTTTAATACTTCCTTGACAGATTAACAAAGCACACAAATCATTTAGTGCCTGCATTTCCTATTTGTTTGAAATATTTTTAACTTTCATTTTGTTTTAAAATAAATAAGCTAAATACAATGGGAAATATATGGCAAGGTTTCAAAGGGATAGAATTTTCTCTGTGAACATTTAAGTATAGGATTATTCTTTAAATTAGAGTGTTTCTGATAAACCAAGGATACAAGATAATGACCTTAATGACAGCATGCCAGAGACCAATAGACCAATAAAGCTGAGAAATCAGATGTAGTCTGGCGGTGCTTTATAAAATATTCCATGACAATTTTGGATAAGCCTGCAGTAGAATTGATTGCACTTTGTGGAGCTGAGCAGGGGAAAGCAATTACTTGCACAGGCTGTCTCTGGCTTTCAGACAAACCAAGTCAAGCTACCCATTTGAAAATAAATACTGGTATTTGTGGTGCCTTCACTACATTCAGTATTATAGATACCCAAAAACAATTACAAGGCATGGACAGATTTGAATGACAGCAAAAACCACATGAGCAAGATTGGCAGACTGACATCGGAGCCGCTAATGCAGCCTTGAAATCTGCCCCGCCCCCCATATTTTCTGTATTTTTAATATCAAAGTGCCACTCATAAATTCACACGATAGATTTCTGAAGTAAATTAAATTCAATTAAATTGGTAGCAAAAACATAGGCCTTTACTTTAAAAAATACAATATGTTCACCCGTTTTCAGATGATAGTGGTATTGAAGGCAGAACCACTATAAGTTTTACTCAGCTGATCATTGTTAAAGTAGAACACATTCATAACTACACAAAGCGTAATGCATTTTTAAAAGCACAAGAACTTGTCACCAGATCAGGGGGAATGCTGGCTTGCCATAGATTGCGTTTTGTTTATTTCTTCATGTTTGGGATCTGAGTATTGCTGACATGACCAGCATTGAATGGTGCCCCCACCCCCAGAAGATGGTGGGAAGCCACGTGTTTGAGCTGCCACATTTGTTCTGCTGAATGTCCTTCCATGTGCTCCTGAGTGGTGGTGGTTTAGTGTGGTGCCAGGATTTAAAGACAGTGAAGATAAGGGACCAGTGACACAATTTCCTAAGTGAGAATGATGTGCGCCTTGAGGGAACCCTCCAGATGCTGGCATTGCAGTGTGCTGGATACCCTCCTCGGTGGTGGCAGAGGCTGTGTGTGCAGGAGATGCCATTGGAGGTGAGGACTGTGGTGCGTTTTGTAGATGGTACACATTGTGTCACTGTATAATGGTGGTGATTGTGGAGAGAACAAACATCTAGGATAGTTGTTGAGGCACTGTACAAACGGGCTACTTTGTCCTGGAGGGTTTTCAGGCTGAAGTGATTAAATTGAGCAATTATTTTTTTTGTGTAGTTTATCATTGAAGATAGCTGATGTTTTCAATTTAGCTATTTTGGAGTGTATTTGATTTTCAAATGATACTTGATAAGCTGCTGTGTAAATGCATATTAACCCTACCTTTATAATTGTGCTAATACATTTTCCTAAGTAACTTTGGCTCTGTGAAAGGACTCTCCTTGGGCATGGAGGCCAAAACCATACACATTGCTCAGAGTGTGTTCTTCCAGTTCCCTGTTTAATTGCATTAAGATATCCATTCTTGCAAAGATTACCACCCGCCCCCCCCCCCCACCGTTCCTCTCTCCAGAAATACAGCGCAATATTTCATTTTCCTTTATCAGTGCTCATTGTCCAATATGTTTATATACAATATAACCAATTCCCTGTAAGCATCAATGTTTAATATTTTCTCACTATTTTAGAATATATTTTGGGTTTTTCTTCTATAGTGCCAAGCAAAGCAAATAATCTCATATTTCACCACAGGGGAAACGCTCTACTGACCGTCCACTCTTTAATTTTTTTTAGGTCCTTTGTAGCTTCTTCACAGCACAGTTCCCCACCTAGCTGTTTATTGACAGCAGACGTATTTAACACCCTGGTTTCCATGGCTGCGTAAGAGTAGGGAAGACAACCTCAGGCCCCGCCAAACTTGTGAGACCAAGGTGCGCTCCCACCCCAAACCCCGTTTGTGTGGATGCTGCGTAATTCATTACCCTGTTACAAATTAATGCCACAAAGTAACAGACAGTACACTGCATACAATTAAAAGATTATCTTTATGATTCTTAATTTGACTAAAGGGTTGGGAAAGAAAAGAACAACAAAAGAGAAGGGCCCATTTTAATGAAACAGCCTAATGCACACAAGTTGGAGCTCACGGTTTCTGCAAGTCACCGATCCTCAGTCGATATCACCGCGGGCTTCATCGAATCATGGTCCCGCTCCAGGTCGAGTCCTGCGTCTCTGGCATCTTCCCTCTTCACCTCCTCTCAAACAACAACCCTAAGCCCAACCTTAATGTCCCTCACCGGAGAAACCTCCCTTAAATTCAGCCATCCTATTTGGATGGCACACATTCTTCCTCATCTCTTATCTTCAACAATAACCCAAACAAGCTGCTCTCACAGAATTGCCAAAATGAAACACATACAGCATAACAGTAAACATATGAATCAGGGCATTACACGTAGATGGATGAAGCTCAGCCTTTTCATCTATGCCACCAATATAGATTTCAAAAAGCCAAGATCCCATCACCTACCATCACTGATTTCTAAGAGCCTCTCAATCTGAAAACATCCCATTTATTTCTGTCTTCTGTTCCTTTAAACAAAATTTTATCCATGCCACCAGATTAGCCTAATCCTTATTTTGATTATATTGAATGCCTTTTGAAAATCCAAACACAATGCATACAATGTCTTCCCTTTATTTATATTCCACTGGCTGCATCTTCAAAGAATTCTGTTAGTTCTAACAAACCTGATTTTCCATTAATTAGAACCATATTGATTTTCTCTAATTGCTTCCTGTTTATTAGCTGCCCTGTTCTGAATCCCTAATAATGGATTTGGTTATCTTCCCAACCAGTGATGTCAAGTTAAGCAATGGCAGTTCTCTGTTTTCTTGGAAAATTCCTACCTACTAACCTCTGGGATTTTTCCAGAACCTAGAGAATTTAAGAAGATCACAACATTTAAGCAATAAAATAGCTCAAGCACCTTTACAAGCATGCTATCAAACAAACTAAATCAAAAAAGCAATTCTTCGGGCAACTGAGCAGAAGTTTTGTCAAAGGTTTAGGCCTAGGCAGGTTCAGCCACAATCGATGGAATGATTAAAGTCAGGTACATGAACCCAGAAGTGCAAGATTGTAGACATCTGATGTGCAGACACCTCAGAGTGTTTGACGGCAGACCAAAGAACAGGCCTGAAGCAGAGAAGGATGGGCAGAAGGCAGGACTGGCCCTGGCTGTAGTACCAGCTAAGCAGAGTTACAAAGGGGGCTGAGTGATTCATTACTTAGAACATAATATGTAATAATTTTCATAAGGTTATTGTATGGACAGAAGTCGCTGTTTAAAATCAATGAGTAACACCATCAACTGACCCCTCAAAAACACTCACCTAATTCTTTTCAAACCTGATTGGATGAATTTAAGTATTTTAGATGGTGAGGATGTTCTTGGACAATAAGAGCATTATTAGACCAATCAGACAATCATGTCTGCTGCACCCTTCAATCATGGCTGTTTTTCTCTCAGCCCCATTTTCCTGCCTTCCCTCCCTAACCCTTAACCTCCTTCTCAATCTCTGCATTAATTACGCCCAATGAATTGGCTTTCTCAAACCTCTGTGGCAATGAATTCCACAGATTCAGCACCTTCTGGTGAATAAGTTCAACCTCATCTCAGTTCTAAAGAGACATGCCTTTTTTTTCCCCTGAGGATTTTCCCTTGGATCCTAGACTTTCCTACTAATGTCCTTTCCATGTCCATTCTGTCCTGGTCTTTCCATATTCTTAAGGTTTCAATGAGAACTTACCCTCATCCTTTGAATTTCACTGAGCATAATTCCAAAATCATCAAACATTCCTCAAATTTTGAAGCCTTTCATTCCCAGGATCATTTTTGTGAACCTCTTCTATACATTCCCTAGGGGTGAGGTCATCTTTCCTTAGGCACAGGTCCAACATTGCACACAATATTCTGAATGCAGTCTGACCAATGCCTTTAAAGACTCAGCAGTACATCCTTGCACTTTTGCACATGTAAATACAATAGACCAAATTGTTCTCACCAAGAGATGAATTAACATTTACTCCAAGACATGAAAAAATGAGATATTGTCCGATGAGGTGGACAATATAGTTGTCAATTGAGAGTAAGAAATGATCATGTAAACAAGAGAAAATCTGCCGATGTTGGAAATCCAAGCAACACACACAGAATGCTGGGGGAACTCAGCAGGTCAGGGAGCATCTATGGAAAACAGTAAACACTCGATGTTTTGGCCCAAGGCCCTTCATCAGGACTCGCAATGTAAACACAGTATTAGGTTGGATAAGGATACACACTGAAGATTAACATTCTTTATTTTCTGCTGCAGTTTAGATTTTCCCCAGGAGCAAGCGTGGTAGCAATACACGTGCCATTTGGACTAATTACTTCCTGAAACTGACCCAGACTGAAAATTCCCATCAAAGAGTACCATTCCTTCAGAAAGGGCAATTGTATAGTTTTCAAAGGAATGATAGATTGTTATTGTTGTAATTTATAACAGGCTATAAGATAACCATCATTCCTTCGACAAGTTCATCCCCATTTAAATTCAATGGGCATATCAGCACGTTCCAAACCCTTATCCACTTAATCTCTTGACCCTTCTAGAAAGGTTCTCCCTGATTTCCAAATGTTATCAGTCAATGTTCAATTACCCTTCTCGTCTAAGCTCCGGTTTGCTTCTTTTACTGGGCACTTCTACCTGTTCCGGGAAACTGCAGTCATGAGGTCCTGTGCAGCACTTGATTTTATTACTTTAAATTTATTGCTTTAACCTCATCTCACCTCCAATTGTCGTTTTTTTTCAAAAAGTCCTTTTGAAAGTAATTCACCTGCTCGGTCTTAACTGCTTTAATGTAATGTCATTTGGTTAATTTGGATGTCTTGCACTGTATCCTTTATAACACAATGAATGTGCACAGCTTGTACCCAGAATCTGCCCCACGCTGCAGAGCATGTATCAGGAAAGATTCCTTGCAAGTTTACATACAGAAAGTAAGAACAAAAAATACATACGTTGTGATATATTAAAGGAATTGATTAAGTACTTTTAACTGAGGTGCCTGAAAATGTCATCTTTTTTCAAAGGGGAAAATAATCAGTACATGCTTTGAGAATCAAGGATTGCCAAAATTATCCTCACAATGATGTCCGTATTAATCATCCTCCCATTATATGATGTCACCTATGATTGTAATTAATCTTGCTTTTTATGCTGTCTTAAAATAAATAACATATCCTGAGCATCTATATAAAAAGAATAAAAGAATGTTTTATTTTCAAAGATGTCAGTACACTTGCAAACTGAGCCACTAGATTTAAATTTAAAACAAAACCACAGTCTCCGGTCTGGGAAACACAGGATGAGTCACAGGAAGAGGCCATGCAGTTGCCGAACTCATTAAAAGTAAATGTTAGACAAAATGGATTTCCTGTGTCAAAAAATAGATTGCTGTTACTGAAGAGGTCAACTGATACACACTTCGGGATTCACTGTTAAAAGAATGAAGACTGAGATGCTGATAAAAAGTAAAATGTTGCCGCACCGTCTTGCAAACGGAGCATGTAGCTTTAATGTGTGACAGAAAAAGCACCAAATAGTTCACTGGATGGTGTGCTGCTGTGCCTCAGAAATCAGAACATGCAATTTATTTTCTGTGCCAAATCAAAGAAAAAGGATGTTCTCATCATTAGCGTTGTCTCCCCAGTGCTGTCACTAAAACCAAATTCCAGAATTTTCTGTACAAATCATTAACTATTAACAATAAATTTTGATTCAAGCTTCAATTTCAGTTCAGTAAAAACGTCTGTTGAAGGGAATTAAGGCCAGCACTGGAAAAAAATATTGCTTTCTTTTTATCTCTGCTTACTTACAGAAATCAGAATCTATTTGTTATTTTGATGAATGTACTACTTCTACCATAATTACTGTGGCTGAATTATCTACAATGAATTAAGCAAAGCTATAATGCCCGTTAGGCACAAAAGACTGAAGTATCAATTAAACCAATTATCGGGGATGGATTCTACTAGAGTAAACCAAATTGTAAAGCTTTTTTGCATTAAGTGTTTTGTTATTGTGAGGTACTTTAGAAATATTGTAGGTGTCCAAAAGTAAAACGCTGTTGATACTGAAATAGAAACAATGATTGCTGAAAATGTTCAGCAGGTCAGGTAGCTTCTACGTGGGTAGACCATTGGGTGTTGCCTGAACTGCTGAGAGTATTTTGTGTTTTCAGCTTTTCTCTGAAACAGGTACATTGCTCCACATACTTGTACATGCCAACAGGCTGTGCTCCTAATTGTAGTCAAAAATATGAATTAAACACTGTAACTCTCAGGAAGGCAGTTGTATCCATGGAAAGAGACTTTGTCAACCTTTCAAATCCACAACCCATCATTGGAGCTGAGAAAGAGAGAAGGCAATTTTGTCACAAACAAGAGAAAAATCTGCAGATGCTGGAAATCAAAGCAATACACACAAAACGCTGGAGGAACTCAACAGGCCAAGCTGCATCTGTGGAAAAGAGTCAACATTACAGGCCAAGACCCTTCACCAGGAATTGAAAAAAAAACTTGAGAAGTGGAAGAAAAAGATGAAAAGATGGCCTCATCTTTTTTTCCCTGGTCCTAATGAGGGTCTTGACCCAAAATGTTGACTGCTTACTCTTTTAGACGTTGCCTGGCCTGCTGAGTTCCTCCAGCATTTTGTGTTCAGTAGCAGAGAGTATGGGAGAGGGCTGGAAAAAGCAAAGAAAATACCTCTGATAGGGTGAGGCAATAGGGGTGTTCAGGGTCCAATTATGCTTTACTTTGTTTAGAATGTTGCTAACAGGAAAACTGCGGAATTTGCCAAGATTTCCAGAATATGCAGTCTTTATTTATTTTCAAAGATATGAATGTCTTTTTTGTTACACTTGAATTAAATTGACTTTCAAGCTATAGGCATCAATCCAAGTGGAATCAAGAATTCCAGCAGTCAATGGGTAGTAGTTGTCAATCCACTGGCAAGCACAGGAGTTAGAGAACAAGTGAGGTGATCGAATAGGGGTGCATCATCACAAACTATACACATAGAGGGGGAGGTTGAAACAGGCAAGTGTGAGGAAATGATTGTGGAAAATTAGGACGAAATGCCAGCTGACACGAAGTAGAAATGGAACAGAGAATCCTAGTGTGAACAAGAGGAATGGGAAAAAGAGAAGACCTGCAGCATTTGGAGCTCAGATAGTGCAATAGCAAAAAAAAAACTGAAGTTGGATAAGACGTGTTTGCAACAAAGCAAACAATTGCATTATATATAACATGGAACAGAACACCACAGAACAGGCTCTTCGGCCCACAATGTTTGCTGATTGTTTAACCTACTCCAAGATCAATCTAACCCTTTCCTCCCAATTAGCTCTCCATTTTTAGTTCATCCATGTGCCTAAGTTTCATTACTATTCCAAATACATCTGCCTCTACAGCAATCTTTTCAGTGAATTCAATGCAACCACCACTTCATGTAAAAAGGGCCCATTTCACACTATATCTCAATAAAATAAATAAAATTGATTCCATCTGCTCATTTTTCCAGCTGGTCCGGATCCCACTGCAACTTTTGATAGCCTTATTCTCTGTTCACTTTGCCCCTAATCATGATAAGACCATGAGATCACAAGACATAGGAGCAGAATTAAGCCATTCAGCCCATCGAGTCTGCTCCACCATTCCATCATGGCTGATCCCAGATCCCACTCAACCCCATACACCTGCCTTCTCATCATATCCTTTGATGCCCTGACTGATCAGGAAATGATTAACCTCCACCTTAAATACACCCACGGACTTGGCATCCATCGCAGTCTGTGGCAGAGCATTCCACAGATGTACTACACTCTGGCTAAAAAGATCCCTCCTGACATCTGTTCTAAAGGGTTGCCCCTCAGATTTGAGGCTGTGCACTCTAGCTCTGGATGCCTCCATCATAGGAAACATCCTCTCCACATCCACCCTATCCAGTCCTTTCAACATTCGGTAAGTTTCAATGAGATCCCTTCGCATTCTTCTAAATTCCAGTGAGTACAGGCCCATAGCTGTCATCTGCAAATTTGGTAATCCAGTTTGCCACATTATCATCCAGATTGTTGAAAAAGATGACGAACAATAATGGACCCATAAACACAAGAGTTTCTGCAGATGCTGGAAATCCAGAGTAGCACAGACAAAATGCTGGAGCATTTGGGAACTCTTGTCTTAGGTCGTAAATGTCAGTGATTTTAATACTTACCATTAACTCCCACACCTTCATCATTCCTCTCTTTTAGGGCTGGATATAAGAAGCCTGGATTTTAAGATTTTGAGATGAGAACGTCTTTTTAAGGGAAATGAAAAAAGTTTAAGGTCAATGTCAAAGGTAGTTTTTTTTGGGGTTTTTTTTTTGTTTTTTTTTTACACAGAGTAGGAAGTTCCCAGAATGCACTGCTGAGCGTAGAGGCTGATGCATTCTGGAATTTTAAGAAACTCTTAACAGTCTCATGGATAAAAGTAAAATGGAGGGCTGTTGGCTATGTTTGAGGGAAGGCTTAGGTTGATCATGGAGTAGGTTAAAAGGCTGGAATGCATAGTAAATCTCCCTGTAGCAAGACACTAATCTTCAATCAATTATCCATCAAATCAGAACATCCTTTGAATGTTTCAGATAGGAAAGATTCCCAGAACATTAGAGGCCCTTCATAAAGGTCCGCACATCAGCCGAGGATGCCATCTCCATCACTCTACACATCATGCTGCAACACCTGGAGTATAAGGACACCTACAAGAGAATGTTTTTTATTGACTACAGTTCTGCCTTCAACTCCACACTCCCCAACAAGGTGATTAAAGGGAGTCTAATCTCCCCAACAGGTCTACACAATCTGAGACTCTACACATCAATGTGAAACCTGATTCTGGACTTTCTAACCAATCACACACACAGTCAGACTAAGCAAGAACACATTGACTTCCCTGGCCCTGAACTCCTTTACACTCTTTTCACCATGACTGTCCCCCTACTTATGCCACCAACTCCATCATCAAATCTGCAGACAACACCACAGAGACTGGATTAATAACAAAATAGAGAGGAGGTGCAGAAACTGTCTGAATGGTGCAACAACCATAGCCTTTCATTCAACATCACAAAACATAGCAATGATCATTGATTTCAGGAAATCGAGAAGCTATGAACAAGCTCCATGACCCATAAATGGTGAAGAAGTGGAAAGGGTCTCCAGCTTTAAGTTCTTGAGGGTGAACATCACAAAGGAGCTCACTTGGACCATAAACACCTCCTTGATAGTAGGGAAGGCTCAGGCAACTCCTATACTATCTTAGGAGTTTAAAGAGAGAAACTCTGCCCCAAAAGTTGCTGGTAAAACTTTATCGATGTGTAATTGAGAACATACTGACCTACTGCATGACAGTATGGTACACTAGCTGCAACAAAATCAACCAAAAAAACACATCAACAAGTGATCAGGACTGCACAGAATATCACCAGCACATATCTACCAGATATGGAAACCATCTATAACTCACGATGTCTACATCAGGCTCACAAGGTCACGATGGACTCATCCCTCCCCAATAATCATTGGTTCAATCCCCTACCAACCAGCAGGAGATACAGCAACATCTCTGCACGGACATCCAGACTGAAAAACAGCTTTCTCCCCAGGACCGTCATGCAGCTGAAGAATGCCCACCCCTCACCCACCCATAGTCCATTGGCACTATGGACAATCTCTATGTGCGATACGTGGGCATAATTCTTAATGCTTTTTTATATTTAATATTCTCTTTTATAACACAGGCAAGTGGAACACTTGAATGGAGCAGCCACTGTAACTTTTAATTTTAGAGTTGTTTGTTTTTAATTCAGATGTCATTCTAAATAACTCAGATGTTATTTTAAATTTAGGTATTGTGTTTTTTATAATTGAGTTGCCAGTCTGCTGTTTTGCACTGAATAGAATAACATGGCAATCTCATTGTCCTCAGAAATGACAATAAAGCTCCAGCTTTAACTTTATCTATAATCTGTTGGAGATACTTAAAGAAATTAGGAGAGCAAAGAGATGGCACATAATATCACTGGTGGGAAAAGACTAAGGAAAGTCCCAGATCACCCAGGCAAGAGGGTAATCAATGAAAGAGTAAGGACAATTAATGCCAAGGGGAAATCTGTACAAGGAGTCTGAGGATGTAGGTGACATCTTAAATGAACATTTCTCATCTGATAACATCTTCTCCACAACCTCCATCAGCTCAAGTGCAGCACAAGGCTGTGTGCTTGACCTCCTGTGAGGCTAAGCACAGCTCCAGATGCCGTATTGAAGTTTGCTGACGACATCACTGTGGTTGGCCAAGTCAAAGGTGGTGATGAATCAGCAGATAAGAGGTAGATTGAAAATCCGGCTGAGTCGTGCCACAACAACAACCTCTCCGTCAGTGTCAGCAAGACCAGATTTCAGGAGGAAGTTCATGAGCCAGTCCTCATCACACCAGCAGTGGAGAGGGACAACAATTTTAAATACTTTGCTGTTATAATTTCAGAGGATCTGTCCAGGAAGTAAATACAATTACAAAGAAAGCATGGCTGCACCTCTATTCCTTAAAAGTTTGTGAAGGCTTCGCATGGCATTTAAAACTTTGACATACTTCTATAGTTTTGCGGTTGAGACTATATTGACTGGTACGGAAAACCATTGCCCTTGAATGGAAAGTGGATATGACCCAGTCTATCACAGGTATAAGCTGTGAGCACATTTCAGCGCTGTCGCAGGAAAGCAGCATCCATTATCAAGGACCCCCACCACCCAGGCCATGCTCTCTTCTCATCGCTATCATCAGGATGGTGGGACAGGAGCCTCAGGACCCACACCACCAGGTTCAGGAACAATTATTACCCCATCAGCCTCTTGAACCAGTGGGGATAATTTCACTCAACATCACTTGCCCTATCACTGAACTGTTCCCACACCTATGGACTCACTTTCAAGGGTTTTTCATCTCATGATCTTAATATTTATTGCTATTTATTTGTTAATTTTTCTTTTGTATTTGCAGTTAGTTGTCTTTTGCACATTTCTTGTTTGTCTGTCCTGTTGGGTGCAGCCTTTCATTGATTCTATTATGTTTTTTGGATTTACTGAGGATGCCCACAAGAAAATGAGTCTCAGGGGTATATACGGAGACATATATCTGCTTCGATAATAAATTCACTTTGAAATTAGAACTTTGAATTTTCAAAGGGTTGTGGTTAGAAAATTCAGTAAGGTGAATTGTGAAATTCTATTTCAATGCCTCTTAAATAGGCAAGAGAATGTGCAGAGAATGGAAGTGTATAGACATTGTGTAGGCAGAGGGGATTGGCTTGGTTAACCTCTGAATTACCAGCTTAATTAATTCAGCACAACATTGCAAGCAAAGGCCCAACCCTATGCTGTGATAGGGGATTCATTAGTTAGGGGAACAGAAGGGAGGTTCTGTGAATGAGAACTAGATTCCCAGATGGTTTGTTGGGGGGCCAGGGTTTGGGACATTTCAGATCGAGTCTTCAGCATTCTGAAGTGAGAGGATGAACAACCAGAGGTTGTGACTTATGTAGGTACCAATGACATAGGTAGGGAGAGTGTTGAGGTTCTGCAAAGGGAGTACAGGGAGTTAGGTGCTATGTTAAAGGGCAGGACCTTCAGGTTTGTAATCTCAGGATTGCTACCCATGCCATGTAGCAATCTGGTCTCATGTGAGACCAGAAATAGGAGGATTATACAGTTTAACACATGGCAAAGGAGTTGGTGTAGGAGGGAAGTGCATACGGTTTTTATTGGGCTCTCTTCCAGGAAAGATGGGACCTGTACGCAAGAGACGGTTTGCACCTTGACTGGATGGGAGAATATTCTAGGAGGAAGGACTGCTAGTGATGCATGGTGGGGTTTAATTGAGTTGCAGTGGGATGGAAACCAGAATGCCAGTTTAGTAGAGAGGTTGTAGAGACAGATGTTGGTAAGACCTCAGAAAAAGTCAACAATAAAAGGCATTAAGGGTGGAACTGAGAAATAAGAAAGATAAGATCACATTAATGGGGCTATATTACAGACCACCCAACAGTCAGGGGATTTAGAGAAACAAATTTGTAGAAAGATTGCAGACTGTTACAAGAAACATACAGTTGTTAATAGTCAGTGATTTCAACTTTCCACATATTGACTGGGACTCCCATCCTGTAAAAGGGCCTAGATGGGATAGAGTTTGCCAAATATGTTCAGGAAAGTTTTCTTAATCGGTACATAGAAGTCACAAGGGAGTGTGCAATACTTGAACTGCTATTAGGGAATGAGACAGGGCAAGTGACAAAAGTTTGTGTAGGAGAACATTCTCCATCTAGTGATCACACTGCCATTAGTTTCAAGGTAGATATGCAAATAGATAAGTCTGATTCATGGGCTGAGATTCTAAATTGGAGAAAGGCCAATTTTGATGGTATCAGAAATGATCTGCCAAGTGTGGATTGGAACAGGCTGGTTTCTGGCAAAAGTGTGCTTGGTACGTGAGAGGCCTTCGAAAGTGAAATTTTGAGGGTACAAAGCTTATATGTGCCTCTCTGTATAGAAAGTAAAGAGAAGAAGTGCAGGGAACCTTGGTTTTCAAGAGATATTGAGGCCCTGATTAAGTAAAAAAAGTGTGTGGCAGGTATAGGCACAGGAACAAATAAGGTGCAAATGCAGTATAACAAATGCAAGAGCACACTTAAGAAAGAAATCAGGAGTTTGGCATAGCAGACAAGGTGAAGGAGAATCCTGAGGGATTCTACAGATAAGTTAAGAGCACATTTTGATAAAAAGAACACTAATGTAGACTATTAATCTAAATGGGGAGAAAATTCAAACATCAGAGGTGCAGCGGGACTTAGGAATCCGCGTGCAAGACTCCCAGAAGGTGTTTATTTCAAGGGAAATAGAACATAAAAGCGATGAGATAATGCTGAGTCTTTATAAGACACTAGTTAGTCTGCACATAGAATATTATCAACAGATGTTTTATCATTGGAGAGAGTCCGGATGTTCATGAGGATTCCAGGAATGAAGGAATTGACATATGAGGACCAGTTAGCTGCTTTGGGCCTGTACTCACTGGAATTTAGAAAAATGTGGGGGGGCTCTCAATGAAACTTACCAAATGTTGAAAGGACGAGATCAGGTGTATCTGGAGAGGATGTTTCCTATGCTGGGGGTATCCAGAGCTAGAGGGCACAGCCTCAAAACTGAGGGGTGACCTTTTAGAACGGAAGTAAGGAGGATTTTTTTTAGCCAGAGTAGTGAGTCTGTGGAATGCTCTGCCACAGACTGCAATGGAGGCCAAATCCGTGGGTATATTTAAAGCAGAAGTGGATAGTTCCCCGATTCCTGATTGGTCAGGGCATCAAAGGATATGGTAGGAAGGCAAGTGTATGGAGTTGAATGAGATCCAGGATCAGCATGATGGAATGGTGGAGTAGATTTGATTGGCTGAATGGCCTAATTCTGTTCCTATGTCTTACAGTCTTATGCATTGCAAGGGACAAAATTGGTCCTCTGGAAGATCAGAATGGTAATACATTGTGGAGCCAAAAGAGGTGGGGAAGATCTTAGATGTAATTTTTGCATCTGTATTACTCAGGAGACAGACACAAAGTCTAGAAATGGGACATAGCGGCTTTGCTGCATCAACTTCATGGACCCTATACAGGTTAAAGAGGAGGAGGTGTTTGCTGTCCTGTGGGAAGTCAGGGTGGATAAATCGCCATGGCCTCAAAAGATGTTCTCTCAGAGCCTACAGGAGGCAATTGCAGAAATTGCAAAGGCCCTAGCAAAGATATTTAAATCTTCCTATGCGACAGGAGAGGTACCAGAGGATTGGAGGATAGCCAATGTTGTTCTGCTGCTTAAAAAAGGCTCCAAACATCGGCCAGGAAATTGCAGACCACAGACTTTGACATCAGTAGTAGGCAAGTTATTGTAAGGTATCCTAAGGGACCAGATATACAAGTATTTGGATAGACTTGAACTGATTAAGGATAGTCAGCATGGCTTCATGCATGGTAGGTCGTGTCTAACTAATCCTACAGTTTTTTGAGGAAGTTACCAGAAAATTGGATGAAGTCTACATGGGCTTCAGCAGGGCATTTGACAAGGTCCTACATGAGAGGTTGGTCAAAAAGGTTCAGTTGCTTGACATTTAAGATGAGGTAGTAAATTGGATTAGCATTGGCTTTGTGGCAGAAATCAGAGAGTGGAGTACCATGTTGTCTCTTAGACAGCAGGCCTGTGACTAGTGGTGTGCCACAGGAATCGGTGTTAATGTGGTTAACTGGATCAGCAAATTTGTGGATGACACCAAGTTTGGCAGTGTAGTGAACAGTGAGAAATGCTATCATAGCTTGCAGGGGGACCTGCAGCAACTGGAAAAATGGCAGATGGAGTTTAATTCAGACAAGAGCAAGGCATTGCATATTGGTAGGACCACCCAGGGTAGGTCTTACAGAGTAAATGGTAGGGCACTGAGGAGTGTGATAGAATAAAGGGATCTGGGAATACTGGTCCATAATTCATTGAAAGTGGCATCACGGGTCAATATTAGTCATAAACAAAGCATTTGGCTTTCATAAATTAAAGTATTGATTACAGGAGATGTGATGTTATGTTGAAGTTATATTAGATGTTAGTGAGGCCTAATTTGGAGTAATATGTGCAATTTTAGTCACCTACCTACAGGAAAAATGTAAATAAGTTTTAAAGAGTACAGAGAAAATTTGTAAGGATGTTGCTGGGTCTGGAGGAATTGATTTATAAGGAAATATTGAATAGGTTAGGACTTCATTCCTTAGAATGTAGAAGATTGAAGGGAGATTTGATAAAATTATGAGAGGTATAAATAGGATAAATGCAAACAGGCTTTTTCCACTGAGGTTGAGAGGGCCTACAAGAGGTCATGGGTTGAGGGTGAAAGGTGAAAAGTTTAAGGGGAACATGAGGGGAAACTTCTTCACTCAGAGGGTTCTGCAAGTGTGTAATGACTTGCCAGCACAAGTGGTGCACAGCAAGCTCCATTTCAACACTTAAGTGAAGTTTGGATAGGTACACGGCTGGTAAGGGTACGGAGGGCCATGGTCCCAGTGGAAGGTCAATGGAAGTAGGTTCGGCATGAACTAGATGGGCTGAAGGTCCTGTTTCTGTGCTGCACTTTTCTATGATTCTATACCCTTTGAGTGATTAAAAAATGGGCACTGCTGGCCAAAAGTCCAACAATTACCCCCTGTTGTGATGGAAAATAATTGGTTCTTTGAGTCTCAACAGTAGAGGCCTGGATACACACAGTTTTAATAATAAGGAATTTATTTACAAGGGGAAGTCGGGTCAACACAAGCAACTACAATATTCTAACAAAAACACATTTAGAGTTAACACATGTGGGGAAGGTCGGGTCGGCTGTACAATACACAGAAAGTGGTGTGGGGACAGGGTACAGTTACACATACAAAGAACAAGGGAAAAGCACTATGACAGCTATCCCCCTTGACCTTGGATAGCTGCAGCTCCCTTACCAGGACAAACGATAAACCTTCCCAAACATAAATCAATGCACTTACCTTAAATGAGGTGGTCTGTAAGAGAGAACGAGCCAGACACATGTCTCACCTTTTATAGCATGGGGCTGGGCGAGATAATCCAATTAAGGTGACCAATAATTTAGGTGTGCATTGATTAGTTGGGAGGGACCAAATGTTGATTGGCGCGTGGTGTGTCCTCCGACCAGCCAGGTGGCAGTGCATCTGTCACGTGGCTGGTATCTCTGGATACACTCCCAGACAGAGTAGAACAATTCAGGACAGTTAACCTCTCCACTACATGCAGTATTCCAGACTCGCAACAATAAGCCAGATTTCTAAGATTGCCAACTGACCTGACAGGGTACAGACTTGCCTCTCCAGGCATTCAATTCAGGCCTCTGAATAGTAGCTCTTAATTCAATTGCTCTGCTAACATACCATGGCCACACTACTGCCTCGGTCAAGCTTTCCTGTACAGAATTTTTAAAACATTGTCCTATCTTTTAAAGATAATGGGAATTAATAATTTTTTAAAAGATGGCAATAGTGTACCTCATGACCCTTCTTTGATATTGAGATATTAGCCAGTCTTTAAGTTCTAATCAATTTCTTTCTTACATGATTTGTGTTTCCTTGTGATTGATGCATTTCTAATGCTATGTGCCTGCGATGCTACTATCAAGCAGCCCTTCTTTGCACCTGTGCACTCAAGAACTAACTCCTCTTTGACTTTGCACTCCGACAACCATTTTATTTTAGGAAATCTTTGATCCCATTTGGTCATGGGCAAATGATACGAAACAAAGATTGCTACTTTGGTAATTTTATTGTCAAGAAGAATAATGCCAGGCAGATACAAAATGGACAAATGGCCTCCACCCATCAATTCTTCATCAAAATTTTGTTTCAGATCTTCATTGATTCATTGTCTTGTGGGAGTCAAAAATGATGAACCACTGATGTGGCCAAGTGTGACATGTATATTGTTTATATTATTACAATATTGATTGAATATTCAGAGTCCATTCATAATAGCTGTTCTGTATGAGTTCTCTTAAGCTGCTTATCGATTTGCATCCCATCTAATTTTACACAAACTTTTTGCTTAAAGATGAATGTAATTTTCAGAAATTTCAGATAGAATTTGTTACCGAGTTCAGAAAAATATAGGGCTATGGGTAACCCTACATAATTTCTATGCTAAGGACATGTTCAGCACAGTTTTGTGGGCCGAAGGGCCTGTACTGTGCTGTAGGTTTTCTATGTTCTTATGAATAATTGTGGTGGATAGAGGTTCGTTCAGGACTAATCTTGATCTTTAATTATCTATAACACAGTAATGAATAAATCAAATTTGTCCTGAATAGCTTTTCAATGGAGTAGGAATATTAGTCTTGAGCCTCTTCCTTTGTTGATCTGTAGAACCCCAATCCCTAAAACTTTCTGGCCTATTTCTCCCAGTTGCTTTCAAAAAAGGATCAAACTACACTCATAATTAGCACGTAGCAACTTTAAGAAACTTGCTGGTAGAACTAGCATCTCTCAAGACTCCACTATAGCTATGTCAGTGACTCCAGCACTCCACCACACTCGAATTCTCCATTTTTCTTCTACATTTCCCATACCTCTACCTATCCCCAAATCCCTCTGCCTCACCACCTTCTCCTCCTTGGACACACTAAAAACAAATTTAATTTTCTTGGGCTTGCTTTAACATTTTTTCTTAACCTCATAGAAGACCTTGTAACAGAATTGCCCAAGCTGTTCTTAAATATACATATGCTGTTTAAAAAAAATAACAACAGACATACATTTTCATAGTTCTGCATTTATTGACAATTTTACTTATCTACAAAGTATGACAGCGTATCACCAGTAACACTGCAATTCAGTACACAGTCGTTGCGATACTTTTAGTAAATGTAACAGAATAGATTTGAAAGCAAAGCTTCATTTATTTATCTTTCATAGAAAGAAAATACCCTTTGCATTGTGCTCTGGGCCCAACATTTCCCATCTTAAATACAGCCATAAAACCCACATTAGTTAATTTTGCATGCATCATGAATGGCAATTTCCAAATTGTGGCAATACTGGAAACATGAAAGAGCATACAAAATATTCAAATTATTCTTGAACTATGTCAGATGTTATTTTGAACAGTCAATTTATATCTTCACTCCCTTGCAAGTGATTAAGTAGTTCTCCTACACTAAAGAGTTCAAGAGCTCTTAAAAAAATGTAGAAAGACATTCAGACCAATCAGAGGGCGAGTTCATCTAAAGATTTTCCTTTCTAGATAAGAATTTTAATTTCACTTTGTAGACAACAAATTCATTTCCAGATTTCTAAAAAAAAAGTATGTATTTATTGGGTCTATTGCTTCTTCAATAAATAAGATGGTAGTTGATTGAATTTTATCAGCTCCTCCAATGAAGCTCTGTAGTGTACAGGTCAGGGAACAAAACTCTTGATTGTATTTTTCTGAATTACGGGCTGCATCAAAGGCAACAATCCTAATGCACCGTTATAGCCTTACAGGAAAGGGAACGTCTGCATGAAAGACACGCAATGCTGGAAGCGATCAACAGAATAAATCACATCAGTAAAGAGGGAAACTGTAGACTTGTCATGTTATTAATCTTGATATCTGATGGTCATTGTGTTAATATGTCAACCCTGCTTCTCTCTCCACTAATGCTGCCTGATCTGCTGAGTTTCTTTTCATTTTATTTCAGATTTGCAACATCTACATGCTCTACTTTTTGAAAAAAATAAATCTGCATTGCAACTATTTAGCCATAGTTCACATATAAAAATAATTGCATGATGTGTAGCTATAATACATTTAACAATAGAATTATCAGCTAATTGCTATATGTTCTGCAGAAAATTAAGTTCTTTGCATTCATATATATAACTATTTAAACTAAAATGCAAAAAAATTATTTGTTCTCATTTTAATCAAGCAATTATCTATCAGGTTCAATGGATATCCTATGCCAAACTAGGACAAAGCTGACTTCAATTGTTCCTGCACTTGCTTACTAACCATTATTCCTGCCAAAGCGAACTTGTGTGGGGTGGTGGAAGAGAAAATCAGTGCACATGTAAACAGCAGTTTCCAGCCACAGAAATATAGGCCAGCTGGAGTCACTGCCCTCATGAGGAAAAAGAGGTAGATTGTGTGGGGGTGGTGGGAGAAAAACATCTGGTGAAGATAAATGATTAGGCTATTTGAACCTTTGAAAGTGTTTACTGATGCATTATGCAAGCTGGATCTAAAGTAAATGTTTCAGACTAATTAGTAAAAGTGCATTCTATAAATAATCACAGTTCTGTACTTGTTGAGGAAAAATAAAATAGAAAATTTGACTTAAACACTTGCTTCATAAAATGATGAATCCAAAGAGTGATCTTAAAGTAGCTGCGATCTCAACAAAACCAATGGTCAAAAATGTCACTAGCACAAGCAACAGGTTTCTTATCATAAAGCAGCTTAAGATGCAACATACTTTCAACAGACATCACTCTCCAATGTTCTTAACAGCTGAGAGGATAAAATGCTCAGTGACAGGACAGGAACTTTCTTGCTTCAATAAAGCCAGAGAAAAGGAAAATTACAACTTCAAACAGTGAGAAAAGGCTGCCTGCCATTACGCTACAAAAATCTATTTCTCATGTGCTTATGTTTAATTCAAGTATGAAGGTCCTGGTTCTCCACTGTTGGTAGCTGCTCCCTCCAGTATGTGAATTGACTGTAGGTATCCGAACAAGGGAAGTCAGAAGAATTCTCTCTCTTCAGAAGAGGGAACACATGATCAACTATTTCGCTCAGCCTTACGTAGCTGGAAAAACACAAGAGTTCTTCATGAGAAACTGAACACATGATCGCATCAGTACTTTTCTATTTACAAGCAGGAGAATGTGTGTGCATGCTCATATGGATATTTGTTCTTAAAATTTAATGTCATATCCCAGCATATGCCACCAATGGCTCACTAAAACCAACAGGAAGAAAGGTCCTCAATTGCTTATGTAATAAAGACTTAATTTTGTACTTCTCTTCTGAAATACAGCCCCATTGAAGACAATTGAAGGGGACTTCTGAACTGTTTCAGCCTCGATATTGGATAATTAGTTGTACTGATTAAGAACACATTTCTAGGCAGATCTCTTTGCTTTAAAGAAAATATGTTTTCTTAATAGGTGGTAGAAGCATGAAGCTCCCAAATGGCAGTGAATGAGAATTTTCCTTATGTTCTGGTGCTTCTGCATTTATCTACCCCTTCTTGTGACAAACAAATGTTGCCTATTTTATTGTGTGGGGTTGGTGAAAAGAAGTGGAAAAGAGGTTAGTGACGGGGTCCATTACATATGATGGGAGGGGTGTCTATTACTCATTAGATGGGTATTACTTGCCACTTACCAACCCAGAATGAGGTACATTTCTAAATGCATGTGGGGATCAACTGCTCTACTTCTAAGGTGTTAATATTGAAATTGAATGTTGTACCATCAATAAAGCAAATAACCCTACTCTGTGACCTTTTCAGGAAAGGTTATCAATCAATTTAAGTTGATCGGACCAAAGGAGCACAGGATTGTGAAATATTGGAAGGGAGTGTTTTGATTAGCTCTGAGCATCCAATGCCATTATCTATATTGCCAGGTGTGACTCATCAACAATAGACCCCTGTTCCTCTCAATTTCCTTTGGGTTCAATTTTACTTTGACAGGTCAAATGCTGTCTCAATTTAAAAGTCAGCCACTCACACCTCAGCCACGTCCAGCAAGTGGTTAAGAAAGCAACAGATCTGTTGGCCTTTATTGCAGATGGTAGATTTGTTTTGTTATAGTTGTAAAGGATGTTAGTGAGGCCACATTTGGAATACCATGTAGAATTTTGGCCACTTTACCTAAAAAATGGATATGGTAGCTTTGGAGGCAGTTCAAAGGAGATTCATCTAAGATGAATTCCTAGGATTAGAGGGATTTCCTATCAAAAGGCTGGACAGTATTGGTCAGTATTTCCTGGAATTTTGAAGAATGAGTAACCTTATCCAAACATTAAAAAAATAACAAGGGAGTTAATAATAAGGGTTGATGATGAGCTGTTTTCGCTCATGGGAAGAGAGTCATAGACAAGAATAAAGCCACAAAATACGAGGGTAGTCATTTAAAACCAAGGTGTACAAAAATATCTTTGCTTATATTGTAGTGAATCTCTGGAATACTCTGTCCAGAAATGTGGTGGAGGCCACGTAAAGATGAAGAAAGATGGAATATCTGAAAGATCAAGGAATTGAGGAAACAGTCCAGAAGACAAGTTAAGCTTAGCACAGATCAGTAATAATGGACCATAAAAATAGAGGGCTATGGGTAACCCGAGGTAATTTCTAAGGTAAGGACATGTTTGGCACAGCTTTGTGAGCCGAAGGGCCTATATTGTGCTGTAGGTTTTCTATGTTCCTATAAAACACAGGAGCAGAATTAGGCCATTCAGCACATCAAGACTGTTCCGCCATTTCATTATGGCCGATTCCAGATCCCATTCAACCCCATACACCTGCCTTCTCACCATATCCCTTGATGCCCCAACCAATTAAGAATCTATGAACTTGCGCTTTAAATATGCCCATGGACTTTGCCTCCACCTATGGCAGAGCATTCCACAGATTTACTACTCTCTGGCTAAAAAAAAATCCTTCTTACTTCTGTTCTAAAAGGTCGCCCCTCAATTTTGAGGCTGTGCCTGTAGATCAGGATACCACCCCAAGAGGAAGCATCTCCTCCATACCCACCCTATCTAGTCCTTTCAACATTCGTTAGGTTTCAATGAGATCCCCAATAGAGCCACACCACCGCCTATGTCTTCCTGCCTGTGCTTTCAATACAAAGTATATCCTTTGATGTTAAACTCATTAACTATGACCTTCTTTCAGTCACAACTCAGTGATGCCCAGAACATCATACCAACCAATCTCTAACTGCGCCTCTCGAGTTCATCCACCTTATTCCGAATGCTACACGTATTTAAATACAGCACCTTCAGTTCTGCATTCTTTGCCCCTTTGAATTTTGTCTCTGTGGTACATCTTAACTCTTGGCTCTGTCTGCAGATACACCCAATCTTTGGCTTGTCCTTCCTTACATTCATACTAAATATTACATCACCTACTTGTAAACCTGCTGGCTCATACTCAGCTCTATCAAACTGATTCCAATACCCCTGCCATGTTAGCTTAAACCACTCCCAACAGCTCTAGCAAACCTGCCCACAAGAATATCGGTCTCCCTTGGATTCAAGTGCAACCCCATCTCTTCTGTACAGGTCACCCTACCCTAGAAGAGGTCCCAATGATCCAGGAATCTGAATCCCTGCCCCCTGCTCCAATTCTTCAGCCACGCATTTATCCACCACTCATTCTATTCCTATCCTCATTGTCACGTGGTACTGGCAGTAGTTCTGAGATTATTACCCTTGGGATCCTGCTTCTCAAATTCCTTCCCAAATCCCTGTATTATTTTTTCAGACCTCCACCCTTTCTCTACCCATGTCATTGGTACCAATATGTACCATGACTTCGGGCTGCCCACACCACCTTTTTCAAAATATTGTGGACACGTTCAGAAACCTGGGATGCAAACTACCATCTGTGTTTCTTTTTCTCATCCATAGAATCACCTATGGGTCCCCCAAAGTATGGAGTCCCCAATTACTGCTACCATCCTCTTCAGTTTCCTACCCTTCTAAGCCACAGGGCCAGACTCAGTGCCAGAGCCAAGGCCACTGTTGCTTTCCCCAGGTAGCCCCCCCCCCCCAAAACAGTACTGAAATCAGAGTGCTTATTGTTGAGGGGAACAGCCACAGGGGTGCCTCCACTATCTGGCATTCTTCTTCCCTCTCCTGACAGTCACCCATTTATCTGTCTCCTGTAGCCCTGGGCTGACTACCTCCCCGTAGCTCCTGTCATCACCTCTTCACTTCCCCAAACAAGCTTCAGTTCCCTAACATGGTCTCTAAGGAGCTGCATCTCTATACTCCCGGTGCAGATACGGCCAAGTGCATCGTACTGAATGTCGGAACAGTCTCGAAGGACTTGGTGACCTTCTACTTGTATTTCCTTGTCTCCATCTTCTGAATTGACATTAGATTATGGTTGTATTGGGAATGTGAAGGGTTGCTGGGAATGAGTACGTAGGAATAGGAAGGGTCAGGGGCTTCAATTAGGAAGGTTTGTCCTGGGAAAATGGGAGATATGTGAGATGATCCTAGGATTAAAGAACAGTATAAAACAGATGATAGTGTGCAATAAAAATAGAAACAGCTTGCAGGTATAGGAGGGAACAAGAATCCTGACAAATGGCAATGCTTCATAAGGAAGTGGAATTTTAGACTTTGATAGTCATGGAAAAATAGTGCTGGACTGGCAAATGTGATGTTGGAGTAGTGGGAAAACAGTCTTGAAGTGTGATAGCACTGGGGAGATGTTGATCTGAAAACAAAGGGAGCAAGGATCATGTGATCTGGCAGAACTGGGTTGGGTTAAACCAGATGACCAGATGATCCGAATTAGAAAAGCAAACAATATTTGACAAAGGAATAAATAAGGATAGCAATGGGAAATGGAAGAGAATTAGTTTTATTGGCATAAATTATGGGGATTAAATAGCAATAAAACTAATACACAAGTGGCAAGGAAAGAGTGAAAGGTTCTGGTGGTTGGAATAGGGACAACAACATGAACCAGTTATGTTACTGTTTCAATTCATGACCTTGAATAGGTGTTTGTGTGGGCACAGGAAGTGTGATGGACAGATGGCAGAAAAATCAGGGTTACTCAGTGACAGAGGAATGGTGAGAATGGATAGGGTAGGGCCAATAAGGCAGGAGAGAGCAAAGGATAAAGCAGATCTGTAGTCCACTATGATATTATATTTAGGTATACAACTTGTCTCACTAGAGAAAGATGGTGCTGGACCTAATTTTAGGGAATTAGGACAAAGGACAAAGCTCGGTGGCAGTGTGAAATATGAGGAGGATGTTAGGAGAATGCACGGTGACTTGGACAGGTTGGGTGACTGGGCAGATGCATGACAGATGCAGTTTAATGTGGATAAATGTGAGGTGGCAAGAAGAGAAAGGCAGCTTACTAACTGAATGGTGTCAAGTTAGGAAAAGGGGAAGTACAATGAGATCTAGGTGCTCTTGTACATCAGTCACTGAAAGTAAGCATGCAGGTACAGCAGGCAAAGAAGAAAGCTAATGGCATGTTGGCCTTCATAACAAGGGGAGTTGAGTATAGGAGCAAAGAGATCCTTCTACAGTTGTACAGGGCCCTGGTGAGACCACACCTGAAGTATTGTGTTCAGTTTTGGTCTCCAAATTTGAGGAAAGACATTCTTGCTATTAAGGGAGTGCAGCGTAGGTTCATGAGGTTAATTCCCGGGATGGTGAGACTGTCATATGTTGAAAGATTAGAGCTACTGGGCTTGTATACACTGGAATTTAGAAGGATGAGAGGGGATCTGATTGAAACATATAAGATTATTAAGGGATTGGACACGCTAGAGCCAGGAAACATGTTCTCGATTTTGGGTGAGTCCAGAACCAAAGACCACAGTTTAAGAATAAGGGGTAGGCCATTTAGAACGGAGTTGAGGAAAAACTTTTTCACCCAGAGAGTTGTGGATCTATGGAATGCTCTGCCTCAGAAGGCAGTGGAGGCCAATTCTCTGGATGCTTTCAAGAAAGAGTTAGATAGAGCTCTTAAAGATAGCAGAGAAAAGAGATATGGGGAGAAGGCAGGAACGGGGTATTGAATGTGGATGATCAGCCATGATCACATTGAATGGCAGTGCTGGCTCGAAGGGCGGAATGGCCTACTCTTGCACCTATTGTCTATTGAAATGAAGTGATTGATGTGTCAGTGGGACAGGTGATGGGTGAGAGAAGATAGTGACCAAAACACCAAATGTATGGGGAGGGACAAGGATGCTCTGGAAATTTAAGTCCTGAATTGGGAAAGGACAATTTCAAATATAGCATGGCCTGGCAAAAATAAACTTGGAATCATTTAAAACTGAAAGAGAGAGTTTGAAGCTAATGGGTTATTTAAGGGTGAAAGGCATCCCAAGGAAGCCTGTAGAGCCAGAGATATCCAAGAGATGTATACATAATGGCAAGAACTGCCCCACTGGAATGGCTTTACCCACTAAAAACTCTCCCGCACAGGATTCCTGTCATCGTTGGATATGATGGACAACTAAAATATAATAGGTATAGAAAAGCATAAAAGTACCCATTAACTTGACCTCCACAGCTGGCAGAGGCAATTAATTCTGCAGATTCGCCACCCACTACCTAAAGAAATTCCTCACCTGTTCTAAAGGGATGTACTTGGCCTCTCAGGCTCTGCCCTCTTATTCTAGAATCTCCCTAGACACATTGCAGCACAGTGGAACTAAAGGATAATGTGTGGAAATGTCTCTTTAAAGTATTCAGATGAAAAGAATGCCTGCAGAACTTCAGATGAGGATGCCTACAAGTCAACAGCACACCAACCAAGAAGTGTCCAAAGCCATTAATTCCGTCATCCACATCATTAACATGTAATGTGAAAAGTAGCGAACCCAATATCAACACCTGCGGAACTCCACTAGTCACAGGCAGCTGACCAGAAAAGGCCCCCTTTATTCCATTGCTAGTAACTTTCCTGTTATACAAGTTAACAACATCCACCGACTCAGTTGTCTATCCTGCCTGTTATTTCCTCAAAGAATTCCAACAGATTTGTTGGACAAGATTTCCCCTCAAGGAAACCATGCTGATTCCAGACTACTTTAGCATTTGCCTCCATGTATCCTGACACCTCATGGTCAACAATGGACTCACTTCTTTGGCCATCTGCATTCCCCAAGAAAACTGACTATGTAGCTGGATAATTCAGTGAAGGTACAGGTGAAAGTCTGGTGCAAGCCTCCATCAATGGAAGCACTCAATGCTTTGCAGAGCTAAAAGCTGGATAAATCTTCAGTATCAAATGGGAATTATCCCAGGCCACAATGTCAGGGAAGATAAGAGAGTGCTGTAGCTCTGCCTGAGATTTTTACATCTTCATTAGACACTATGACTGCAGGACAGCAAGCATGGTACTACTTTTCAAGAAAGCAATCAGGGAAAAATCTGGTAACTGTAGACCTGTGAGCTTAACATCACTGATGGGAAGACTCTTGAAAAACTGCTTGAGGGAGGGAGATTAATGATCAAATGGAAAGGTGGGGACTAATCAGAGACAGTCAATGTGGCTTTATTCATGATAGATCCTGTCTGACCAATGAGTGTATTCTTTGAAGACGTAACAAAGTGCATTGATGAAGGCATGGCAGAAGATGCAATTTAATGGACTTTAAAGCCTTTTGACAAAGTCCCACGTAGAAAACTGCTTCAAAAGGTTAGTGCCCATGCATCCAGTACAAGTTGGCAAACTGAATCCAAAATTGGCTTGGCAATAAGACAGATGTGGTGATGGCAGAGGATTGCTTTTGCGATTGAATTCCTATGTTCCACAAGGATCAAAGTACACGAGTGATTCCATGTATAAGGCAAGTGAGCAAGTTTGAGACTCATCCCTAACAATCGATTCCAACAACTTCCCAACCACTGATATCAGGCTAACAGGTCTATAGTTTCCTTTCTGCTGCCTCCCACCCTTCTTAAATAGCAAAACAACATTTGCAATTTTCCAGTCACCCGGTACAATGCGAGACCCTTATTGATTCTTGAAAGATCCTTGTTAATGCAAGTTTGAACACAAAGAATGATAGTTAATGAAAGCATGGAGTGGAGGCTTAGGCTGCAGAGAGATGGTGATGTGTTATTGAAATGAGCTGAAAAGTAGCAGACGGGAGTTTAATTCAGACAAATATGAAGTGATGCATTTTGGGAGCTCTAATGAGGCTAAAATATACAGCATAATTGGTAGGGTCTCACAGAGTATTGAGGAAGGGGATCTTGGAGTACATCCATAGATTCATGAAAGGTGGCAACACAGTAGGTATTGTGATTAAGGCGGCATAAAGGATTCTGGACTTCGCTGGTCAGAGCGCCAAACACAGATGTAAAGAGATTCTGCACCCACTTTATAAAACCTCAGTCATTTCTGCTAAAGGAGGCCACAAGTTATCCGAGGAACAAAATTTTTGTCCATCTGGGGTTGACTGGTACTGGAGTGCACTGTCTGAGGGGTGAGTTGATGCAGAGGCTCTCACAATATTTAAGTACTTGTGAATCACCAGGCAGTCAGCTCTAAACCAAGGATGGTAAGTTTGAATAGTATACATGGGTGATGGATAACCAGCATGGGTTTGTTGGGCTGAAGGTTGTGTTTCTGTATCATCCAATAATAACATTCAAAACTAGGTATAGAGATAATATTTCCCAGCATCTGGAAATGTATTAAACTCTATGGGTTCCAGAATAAGCACTGTATTTAAAACAATTCTTGGAAAAGAAAATGCATCTATTAAAAGAAAATACTTAATCTGTTAGATTAAGGAATGAAATATACTCACGATGATACACTGGTCTTTGCATGTTCCTGTATTAGTTCACCTTTAGGATTGACTGTAAAAATTCGGTTTGTTGGGACACCGACTTGTTTATAAGAATAAACATCCTGTAAGGTGGGAGGGGAAAAAGAAAATAAAAACATGTTTGCAGTCTCAGCTCATTTATAATGTGGTCATTTGCAATCCAGTTCAAAAGCAGATGAAATGTTTCTAATGAATTATATTACCTTCGGGGAATTTATTCATTTAGAACAATCTGTGATTAGGGTGGAGTACAAAATGATTGTACAAATTAATGTAATAATTAATAGACAACACAGTCATTTGTTTTATTTTTTAAATGGTTCACCTTCATGATCCTCTGAATCAGTTGTAGAGGGATTTTTCAAGGAAGAAGAATGCCCCCAATTGCTTATAGAAATAGAGAGATACTCTCACTCCCACTGGAGCTGTATTTCTGCCGTGACATTTGTTCTCAGAGAGGAAGCCAAGGCTGATAGTGACAGGCAGGACTGCCCGGAACACACTCAGATTGCACAAATGCTTCTGCATACAGCCCTACATCTGTCGCACATGATTTAAAACTGGATAGGCAACACCTCACAGTCAGTAATCTCACCCATCATTCTCACCTCTTCTGCTTTAAAAAAAAAGTGGCAATGGCTTATTTTTAGATGCTGGGATTCCCTGAAGAATTGTGGATTTTAAAAGCGGATGAAATGGCTAATTTTATACATTAGAAAATGCTAATTTTTTTCAGAAACTTACAAACGAATTTGCAGAAATGCTGCAGTTGATCTGCAACAGGCATCTTCTGAATGCACCAATCAAAAAATTAAGATGGACATTTAAAATATTAGAAATGGGTAGGCCTAAGAATTCCAGTGAGGCAGACAGCATGCTATAAATTCTCTCTGGAAATTGAATATCATCCCATAAGATATAGGAGCAGAAGTGGGTAATTTGGCCCATCGAGTCTGCTCCGCCATTCAATCATGTGCTGATCCAATTCTTCCAGTCATCCCCACTCCTCTGCCTTCTCCCTACACCCTTTGCTGCCCTGGCTAATCAAGAAACTATCTATCTCTGCCTTAAATGCACCCAATGACTTGTCCTCCACAGCTGCTCGTGGCAACAAATTGCACAGATTTACCACCCTCTGACTAAAGTAATTTCTCTGCATCTCTGTTCTAAATGGACATCCTTCAATCCTGAATTTATGACCTCGTGTCCTAGACTCCTCTACCACGGGAAATAACTTTGTCATATCTAAGCTGTTCAGGCCTTTAACATTCGGAATGTCTTTATGAGACCCTCCCCCCTCATTCTCCTGAACTCAGCCCAAGAGCTGCCAGACATTCCTCATATGGTAACCCTTTCATAGCTGGAATTATTCTCGTGAATCTTCTCTGAACCCTCTCCAATATTAGTATATCCTTTCTAGAATAAGGAGCCAAAACTGCACATAATACTCCAAGTGTGGTCTCACGAGTGTCTTATAGAGCTTCAACATCACATCCCTGCTCTTATATTCTATACCTCTAGAAATGAATACCAACATTGCATTTGCCTTCTTTACCACTGACTCAATCTGGAGGATAAACTTTAGGGTATCCTGCACAAGGACTTCCAAGTCCCTTTGCATCTCTGCATTTTGATTTATCTCCCCATCTAAATAATAGTCTGCCAGTTTATTTCTTCCACCAAAGTGCATGACAATAGACTTTCCAACAATGTATTTCATTTGCCACTTCTTTGCCCATTCCCCTAAACAATCTAAGTCTCTCTGCAGGCTCTCTGTCTCCTCAACACTACCCACTCCTCCACCTATCTTTGTATCATCAGCAGATTTAGCCAAAAATCCATTAATCCCATAGTCCAAATTATTGACATACATCATAAAAAGCAGCGGTCCCAACACCGACCCCTGTGGAACTCCACTGGTAACTGGCAGCCAGCCAGAATAGGATCCCTTTATTCCCACTCTCTGTTTTCTGCTGATCAGCCAATGCTTCACCCACGCTAGTAACTTCCCTGTAATTCCAGGGGCTCTCATCTTGCTAAGCAGCCTCATGGGCGGCACCTTGTCAAAGGCCTTCCAAAAATCCAAGTACACCATATCTACTGCATCCCCTTTGTCTACCCTGCTTGTAATTTCCTCAAAATAACTGAAGTAGGCTAATCAGGCAAGATTTTTCCTTTCAGGAAACCATACTGGCTTTCGCCTATCTTGTCATGTACCTCCAGGTATTCCATAATCTCATCCCTAACAATCGTTTCCAACAACTTCCCAACCACTGATATCAGGCTAACAGGTCTATAGTTTCCTTTCTGCTGCCTCCCACCCTTCTTAAATAGCAGAACAACATTTGCAATTTTCCAGTCACCCAGTACAATACCCTTATTGATTCTTGAAAGATCCTTGTTAATGCCTCCACAATCTCTCCAGCTACTTCCTTCAGAACCTGAGGGTGCATTCCATCAAGTCCAAAAGATTCATCCACCCTCAGACCATTAAGCTTCCTGAGCACCTTCTCAGGTGTAATTTTCACTACACATACTTCACTTCCCTGACACTCCTGAATGTCTGGTATACTGCAAACGTCTCCCACTGTGAGGACTGCTGCAAAATATGCATTCAATTCTTCTGCTCTCTCTGCATCTCTCATTACAATATCTCCAGCGTCATTTTTTATTGGTCCTACATCTCCCCTCAACTCTCTTTCCCTTTTTATATACTTAAAAAAGCTTTTTGTATCTTCTTTGATATTAGTCACCAGCTTCCTTTCATAATTCATCTTTTCTTTCCTAATGACCTTCTTAGTTTCCTTCTGCAAGTTTTTAAAAGCTTCCCAATCCTCTATCTTCCCACTAGCTCTGGCTTCTTTGTATGCTCTCTCTTTTGGAATTTGGAATATATCAGTCGTACACTTCTCTCATATTTCGCAGAAACTTCAGTCACTGCTGCTCTGCTGTCCTTCCTGCTAAGTGTCCCTTTCCAGTCAACTTTGGCAGCCAGTTACCCTCTCATGTAAATTCCTTTATTCCACTGATATACCGATACATTGGAATTTAGCTTCTCCTCAAATTTCAAAGTGAACTCGATCATATTGTGATCACTGTTCCCTAAGGGTTCCTTAACCATAAGCTCTCTTATCACCTCTGGATCATTGCATAACACCGCACCCAACAGCCGATCCCCTAGTGGGCTCAACAACAAGCTATTCTAAAAAGCCATCCCTTAGACATTCTACACATTCTCCCTCAAGGTCCAGTACTAGTCTGGTTTTCCCAATCCACTTTCATGTTGAAATCCCCAATGATTATCATGACATTGCCTTCTGACACGCCTTTTCTATCCCCGCTATAATTTGTAATCCACATCCCAGCTGCTGTTTGGAGGCCTGTATACAACTGTCATTAGGATCCTTTTACCTTTGCCATTTCTTAACTCAACCCATAGTGACTTGACACCTTCTGATCCCATGTCATCCCTTTCTAATGATTTAATATTATTTCTTAAACACAGGGCTCAAAAACCTTCAGCTGAAATACTCAAAACTAATCACACTGGCAAGTTGTTGATCTAAAACAAAAGCTAAAAGTAAGTTTCTTATTAAGGCTATAACTCAGATCATTGGCCAAACTATGCTGGCCATAGCTAGGGCAGTTAGCATCAGCCAAAGTGAAGTCCAATCAGTGCATATGTTTGAGCCCAGGACATGCAAATTCAGGGAATCTGAAGCTGAGTGTCAGAGACTGAAAATCGGGGACAATATTGCAGAACGTGGTGCTAAGGTTGCCTCTCCACTCTATCACAGTCGGCTCAATTGCAGAACAACAATTAACCTCTGACAACTATTTACATGAAGGAATCAAATACAACTTATTCAATTTTATTTGTGACTCAGTGCCAAGTGAGAATAAAAGCAGCCAGGAATTTACAGAGTCTACAAAAGCGTGGAGGCAGTTTAAAGAAGTGGGCAAGGATACAAAGTATAATTTGAGAAAATGAGTGTTACTCACTTTAGTATTAAAATACTGTTTTTTCAAACCATTTCCAAAATATTTCATTGCTCCCTTGTGGACAAGTTAATGACTAGACATCATTGCCCTAACTAGTTCTCCTTGATGACATGCTTAATCCCACTTCCAAGTTTTCCCACTGGTGTGGAATTAATCCATAGGACAAATGGGAAGTAGCAGGGAACTAAGGAAAAAATAACACACAGAACATTGAAAGCTGGTGGAGACAGAAACATTCACCACATCCAAAAAGAAATATTTATTAAATACTACGTACTCTGACCTCACAAACTCCAAGGCAGATCTATGATGAATCATTCTCAAACTTAACTGTTCAAAGCCTTCTAAAAAGTGGGAATCCTGGCCCATAACCATTCAAACTAGAGCAGCAAAATTTGAGATGGCACTGAGAACTTGTGTCCCTTTGACAGACGCCCAGTAATCTAAAGCAGGTAGAGTTTACCACCTTCCAAACCATACAACTTCTCCCATTGTCAGGCACCTCCTTTCCCTACATGCAGGTTTCATTTTGGCCTTTGCAGCCACTTCAGAATCCAAAGACTTGGATTGGAAGCAAGTTATCCTTAACCCAGAAGTACTGCCCAAGAAGCAAAACAGATAAGAGACAAAAACCCTCACTATATCTAAAAGAAGCCTGGATGAACACCAACTCAAAAGTAATGGACCAAAAGCTAGGAAGCAGAATAAGTGCATTTGATTTTATTCAGTCAACAAGCTCATGGTTGACCATAAGCCCATAAGATACAAGAAAAGAGTTAGGCCAGTCAGCCTATTGAGTCAGCTCTGCCATTTGATCTTGGCTGATTATGAGCAAAACAACTTCAGCTTTAAATATACCAATGACTTGGCCTCCACAGCCTCTGTGGCAATGAATACACCAGATTCATGAACCTTGAGCTAAAAAAAATCCTCATCTCTGTTCTAAAGATACATCCTTCAGAGGCTGCGTTCTCTGCTCCTAGACTTGCCCACTATTGGAAACATCCATTCCAAGAACACGCTATCTAGACCTTTCAATACGTGGTAGGTTTCAATGAGATTCCAACCACTCCCCCCCACCAACCCCCCATTCAGCCAATCTCCAGCATGTAAGGTCCAAAGCCATCAAACGCTCCTCGTATGTTAATCCTTTCAATCCTAGGATCATTCTCATAAACTTGTCTAGACCCTCTCCAACCCAGCATATCCTTTGGATATGGGATCCAGAGGTGCTCACAATACTCCAAATTAGTCTCCCTCTGTGTGTCAATCTACACAATTCTGTTCGCTTAGAGCTATCAGAATAACTTTGTATATAAAGCACAGGAAACACTTATTTAAAAAATGAAACATTGCCCTTCATTGCAGGGAGAAAGGAATGTGGAGGATTTCACTGCAGTTGCACAGGGGAAAAGGCACATGGGAGAGTTTAGCTCACTCCTGTTATTTTTTTACACTCATATGGCTTCTTAAAACATGGCTAGTAGAATGTATAGAATCAAAGGAGCATCTTAAACTGACGGTACAGAACCATGGCCTTCTGGTTTACACTGCAATTTCATGTCACCAGTGATTCATCAGTATGTCCCAGATATACTGCATGCCAGACAAATACTGAAAGGAGCTGACAGGGAGGACAGCCATACCATCAGTCACTTAACTTTAGTGGCAATGAACAAGCAGTCTTCTGCTCTATTAATTACATAAAGTGTATGGGTGAAAAATAGCCATTCAGCCCATCAAGAAATCTGTTTTCATTGTACTACATAGCAACTGCAGATCTATTAGTTCCCATCAATTCATTTCATCTGCCAATTAAAATTAGATAAAACAAGTTTTGAGTTACTTCTTGAGCAGCCAAACCAAATTAGTTAGCAATTCCAGAATATAAATCTTAGATTTTAAACCTTGCATGGAGTTTATATAAGGAAGTATACAGGACAAACAGAGAAAGCCAATAAAATAAACTTTCCCACGTTCTATTTATTTATTGTAAATCAACAGCTCCTCATGATTTGTTCAGAGCAGGAAAGGGCTGCACATCTAGTATATACTGTGCGCTATATTTTCCCAACCATCCTCACTTGCCACTTGGCAAATTTTCTTAACTACCCTTTCCATGCTTCAGAATCAGTTTATGTTTCTGTTGGAGAATTTTGTTTCTGTACTGTCTCAATTACCAAAACCTGGCATATGTCATCACCCATATCATTTAAAGGTCTGTACATACTGGCTGTGCAGTGAAAAAAGCACATCAGCGCCTCATCTCAGATGATTGAAAAAGTTTGGCATGAGTCCCCAAATCCTAAGGACTTTCTACATGGGCACAATTGAGAGCATCCTAACTGGCTGCATCACTGCCTGGTATGGGAACTGTAATTCCCTCAATCGCAGGACTCTGCAGAGAGTGGTGCGGACAGCCCAGCGCATCTGTAGATGTGAACATTCCACTATTCAGGACATTTACACAGACAGGTGCATAAAAAGGGCCCAAAGAATCATTGGGGACCCGAGTCACCGCAACCACAAACCAGCTGCTGCCATCCAGGGAAAAGTACTACAGCATAAAAGCCAGGACCAACAGGCTCCGGGACAGCTTCTTCCACCAGGCCATCAGACTGATTAATTCATGCTGATACAATTGTATTTCTATGCTATATTGACTGTCCTATTGTACATACTACTTATTACAAATGTGGATGTAAGAAATAAAATCAATTCAATAATCACACCTGCCTTTCAATCCTACAAAAGACGTGCTCCTGTCTATCCAACCTAAATATGGAACTTGCTTAAAAGTGTTTCCAAGATATCATGACATGACATTGACCGAAGAACTGTCTACAGCTGTTGGACAAACCTGGAGTTGCTCCCTTCATTTTCAAATTCTTTTTCAGTGTTTCTTTCTGTTTCATATCTATCCATTCATTCATTTATTTTAGAATACAGCACGCGAACAAGCCCTTCCAGCCCAAGGAATGCACACCCGCCACCCAAATACACCCACATGATCGATTAACCCACCAAATCAGGATGTGGGAGGAAACAGGAACACCTGGAGGAAAACCACAATCGTGGGGAGAACGTGCAAAACTCCTTAGAGACAGTGGCAGAATTGGACCATGCTTTTGGCACTGTAATAGCGTTACACTAACCGTTGTGCTGTCTTCTCCAACTCCAATTTACATCTCCAGACAGGATTGGTTATCATGAATAGTATAACGATTTGCTGAAAGAGCTCATTACCATAACTTACTCATCAACTCTATTTCATGAGATTGTGTTTTACATTTAGACTTCAGATCCTTCCCTTTTAAGGAGCTTCACGCTTAACAAATCATTCTCTTGAAGTGAAAGGCCAAGGAGCAGTCATGAAGGTAGAAGGGAAATTCAATGCAAAAAGAGAGCTCGAACTTGCATAAAAAGCACCCCACTGAACATTTTCAATAAAATTAATAGGCTTGCTTTTAAAGCACTGCATCTTTAATGTACATGGCAGTCCTGATTGATTACAATTCTGCATTTTGACATAACCATGGTTCTTAGTGGGTAGAGTTTGACTTACATTTGATCGGTTTCCAAAAGCAGCGTAAAAGGGTTCTTTATTTGGATAAAAAAGGTTTCTGATGTCTGTTAGGCAATGAATCTTGAACTTTTCAGGCTTCTTTTCAATTACTTCCCTAAAATATTAAAAAGCAAATACATATGATTACAACTTGGGATGACATTCAAAGGAACTAATTTTGATAACTTTTTTTGTTTGCAGCTTCCTGAGTGGTTGTGAGGTGGATTCTTGTACAGAAGAGGATGGGTTCCAAAGTGTGTAAAAAAAAAGGAACTAATTTTGATTGATGAAAGTTTGGCTTTATACATAACATCTTTATTAAGAAGTTACATCCATACTTTATTTTAATATTTGAATTCTACAAAGTAGCTGTAATTAATGTAAGTATTATTTTCAGTTTACTAATATAATTTTGTTCAGAAGAGTTTCTAGAAAATGCTGAAATCTAAAAGAATTTCTTAAATAATGTTAACTGTAAGCACAATGGCAGTGATTTCAATATACAGAGGCTATCTTTTGAAACTAATCAAGAAAGGAATTCTACATTGTCTTGACTTTACATAATTGAAGGAGATGCCAAAAAGATCTATTTTCATTAAGAATGGAATTTAAAATAACAGAAAATTAAAAGCAACAGAAGTTGGATCACCTGTGCAATGCTGAGAACACACTGCTGGGACATAGCAATAAAGGGCCTTTTGGCAATACCGTTCCTTTTTCGTTAACCCAATGTAAATATCCTCGAGTCATATCAGCCATCCCAATAGCACGTGCTGAACAATAGAGGAACTTGTACCCATTTCTGCAGAGAAATCAAAACAATATATTCAGCCACTGTATTTTCTTTATTCTCCAGACTATGAACATCCTGCGACTGAATAGACAATGGCGATCATGATCCTTGGCTAGTGTATATATCTTTATGTTTAATTTTGGCATTGACAACTCTCAGTTCTGTATTTCACACTGCAAGTGCCATATGCTCAGAAAGAACATCATCCAGGTCCTTATCACCGCCAAGACCTTCCAACCAACCCAAGGGTATGAGGTTAGTTGGCCACCTCTGGACCGGGGGTTGGGGGTGGGAAGTGACAAGTAGGCTGGATAAGTAAAAATAAAACTCAATTTTTCCCTCTTTCTCTCAAAGCACTCTATTTTAAGGTTTTAATAATTCCACAAGGTACATGCTCATAAAAATGAACACTTGCAGGTCAGTGTGTAATATTTTCCTAACGTCCAGATGCATTATTTTAACTAAGCCTCTGTTGCTATAATTCCTCCTCCTGTAAAAGGCTACAGTAGGGAAATCTGGATTTATCTGCATGAACAGTTCACTTGATTTATAAAAATATAAATACAGATTATGGGAGGACATCTGAAGACCAACATCACAATAAACAGAATGAACCAATACTCGTTTATGACTTCCAAATAGTTCTTCCTATATGACATTCAATAACATTCCAATTTCCCATTCTGATGTTTTGATTAGAGAATTCCTACCTTCAGAGAAAATAATTATTTTCAAGGTTCAGTTATCCACTGTTCCTGGATATTTTTCAGCAGTTTCCTCAAGAGTCTACTCCTCTACTGTGTCCAAGAAACTCAGGCTTCAGTAGCTAATCTTCACTTTTTGAGGTTTGTAGTCCAACAATAGATCTGCAAGCTGCTGTAGCTTCTGTGGTTCTTTGTGTGAGAGCTTCAGAAAATTATCAAGCCTACTGAAGAGAGATTCTTCTATAACCTTGATTGAGGTCTTTGCTGTGGAGGAACTGCTAAAGGGGGTGCTATAGGTCTTTGCTGCTGCAGACCTTGACTGCTAATGCTCGGATTACGTGAAAAGGCATGTTAACTGGAGTGGTGAGGACAACTTCTGCTTGTAGAAGTCCTTTTTTATAGCTAAAATGCATCTGGACATAGTCTTTTGTAAGATGCATTGGCTGTTGCAACAGTAAAGTATGACTGGTTCCATTATAGACTCAACTGTCCAAGTCAGCTGTTGCTTCACATACGTTTGCCTCTGCTGAGGCAGCTCCAGCTTCACACTCTTACTTGGGCCCACTTAATGTAGCCTCTATACGTGCCCTCTCCCTGTCTATATGTGTTTGCTTACCATACACCACTCTAATTCCTGTCATTTCAGCTTTGGGGCAAGCTTGCGCTACAGCTATGCTAACTGTGGGTCCACTTGATCACCCTGAAGTCATAGCGATGAGTCACATTCTGACCTGACCTACGGGTCTTGGCGATCGACATTTATCAGGACGGAAGCTGACATTATTGCCTACGTGGTTTAGATGTGTGTCCAGTCCAGGGCGATGATTTTGAAGGCAAACTATCTTTTTTCTCTATTGCTTTCACTGTGTGTGTGGACACAGCTGTGCAGTGAGCTAACAACTTCTCAAAAATCACCGGAGACAGAAGCTTTCTTCAGGTTTTTTAATGAGATCTCTTTTCTTTTGGAAAAAGATATTGCCGTTTCAAAGGCAAATAAAGAGTGAATAGAGTTGTGTGCCTTTCCACTGCACGCTTCTCAGAATAAAAACTGCGCAGGAAATGGTATAAAAACCAGCTTACGTTTAGGAAGTGATGCTCATGCAAAATGACCTGCATGTCTGGAGACCAGGACAATAAATATATTGGTCTGCGGTGAAAATACATCGGCAAGGTACGTGGGGATCTTCTCTCCCTGCAAGAGCAAACATTCCTGGCACAGCAGGTTTATGAAACAAGGAGCTTAACCAAACTGAGCCAGTACTGTCTGGATTTTAGAAGAACGAGAAATAATCTCACTGGGTTTTACAAATTCCTAATGCACATGATAGTATAGATGTAAGAATGTCTGCAACCAGAGCCCACAAGCTCAAGGCACTGAGCATTCCGGACAAGATCCTAGAACAGAGAAATCTACAAAACATTACAGGCCCTTCAGCCCACAATGTTGTGCCGACCATGTAACCTACTAGAAACTGCCTAGAATTGCCCTATTGCATAGCCCTCTATTTTTCTAAATTCCATGTACTTATCCAAGAGTCTCTTAAAAGACCCTATTATATCCACCTCTAGCACTGCCGCTGGCAGTGCATGCCACACACACACCACTCTGTGTAAAACAAAAACTTACCTCTGACATCCCCCCTGTACCTACTTCCAAACGCCTTAAAACTATGTCCCCTCATTTTAGCCATTTCAGCCCAGGGAAAAAGCCTCTGGCTATCCACATGATCAATGCCTCTCATCATCTTATATACCTCTATCAGGTCACTTCTCATCCTCCACCGCTCCAAAGAGAAAAGGCCAAGTTTACTCAACTTATTCTCATAAGGAACACTCTCCAATCTAAGCAACAATCTTGTAAATCTCCTTTGCACTCTCTCTATAGTATCCACGTCCTTCCCGTAGTGAGGTGACCAGAACTGAACACATGATTCCAAGTGGGATCTAACAAGGTTTATATAGCTGTAACATTACCTCACCACTCTTGAACTCAATCCCATGGTTGATGAAGGTCATCATACCATATGCCTTCTTATTAAACAGTGAATCTGCGCAGCAGCTTTGAGTGTCCTATGGACATGGACCCCAAGATCTCACTGATCCTCCACACTGCCAAGAGTCTTACCATTATTATATACTGTCTTCAAGGTTGACCTACTGAAATGAAATACTTCAAACTTATCTGGGCTGAATTCCATCTGCCTCATCTCAGCCCAGTTCTGCATCCTATCGATGTCCCGCTGTAACCTCTGACAACTCGCCAAACTATCCACACCACCACCAACTTTTGTGTCATCAGCAAACTTACTCACCCACCCTTTATGTCATGTTCAAATGACTTTTTTTTTTGCAATTTCCTATTTAGGAAACTGCAGAGGCTCTGGTGCAGTGTACATTCAAAACTGAGCAATAGATGTTTAGATATTAAAAGAACCAAGGGACATAGAGGTAGTACAAGGAAGCATCAGTGGTAAAGAGTAAACAGTCAATGTTTCCGGCTGAGACCCTTCTTCAGGACATGATGAACTCCTGATGAAGGGTATCAGCCCGAAATGTCAACTGGTCACTCTTTTCCATAGATGTTGCCTGCCTGCTGTGTTCCTCCAGTACTTTGTGTGTTGCTTTGGATTTCCAGCTTCTGCAGACTTTCTCGTGTGTGAAGTTAGCACAAGTAGTTGATATTCTAGTAACAGCTCAGCTGAACAACTTACTCCAACTTCTAATTCTTATATTCTATGCAATAATACTGATAGTCATGAGGAGGAAGATAATGAAATTGGCATGCTCATGTTTATAATTTTGCTACACAATATAATCAGAGGACTTCTATCTTCTCAGTAGCTGTAATTAGATTTTTCACTTCCAGAATGGCATGGAGACAAATTCCGGAGACTCACTAATGGCCCAGACAAATGTGATCAGTTATCTCCATCAACAGAAGTATATCATCGCACCAGTCAGAGTTGTTCCTAGGCAGCCACTGGAGTCAAAAAATGTGAATTTTCCATACAGCCTCCAAATCTAATAATCAATTCAGTACAACCGCACTTTACAATAGAAAAAAACAACCTCCAGCACGGAGTAATGGTAATAAAAAATTGTCTAAATTCATTAACTACTTCACAAATTAAGAACTGAATTAATGAACAAAAAAAATCATGTAGTGGTTGCTCTTGCACAAGTCTGGAACTCATTGGTATTAGCCCCACTCCATGACTGAAGCACATTATCAGAGCACCATCATCAGACTGACTTACAAGTTCAGCTGCAAATAAAATATCCCATGGTCTTTTAAAAGCCTCATAGTAGGAGGAACTCAATAATGTTATGGCCAGCCGTCCTCACTGTGCAAACCAGCTTTTACATTTGCCTTCATAAGTGACAATATATCAAAACACTATTATTCTGCACGGTAGGATATGTTGCAATAAGTGTATTTGCACAGTTTGCTGTCTTTTGCACATTGGCTGCTTGTCAGCCCTGTTGGGTGCAGTCTTTCATTGATGGTTCTTGGATTTATTGAATATGCCCACAAGAAAATTAACCTCCGGAGTTGTAGATGGTAACATATTTGTACTTTGATAATAAATGTACTTTAGGGCTTTGAAAGGTCACTGAACAGTACCTTTCTATCCACAATGGTTGCCTGACACTGCACGTTTCCAGCATATTCCGGTTTTATTTCTATTTTGTTTCTGATTTATCTGTGTTGAATTCAGATACTGTCAACTTTCATTGGCCTGTACGGAGTAACAGAGCACAAAAAAAGAAATATCCAAGATAAAATTAACAAAATGATGTAAGATCTGCTGTGAAACTTACTGGCTAACTTTGTGGTAAAGCTTTGCTATTCCATGATGCGTCCAATCCTTACCGAGTGTGGGTAAGATATGTCCCAAGGCATCAGACCTGCATAAGTACAAGATATTTTATTCACTATTTCACTGGTATTCCGTGCACTCAAATACAAATATACATCTGATTAAAATGCACCTTGTGATTGTTCCATCAATATCAGAAATAATAATTTTGTCATTCCAGTTCCAGAGGTAGATAGTTCCTTCACAACGGCACGTGCCTTGGTATTGTGTGGTGACACTGAACACAACGTCGTTTGGGCCATCCTTTAGTTGAAGGCTTTTCTGCAATTCAAATAAACCAACATGGTTTGTATCAGTTAGTTAGATTCTTTTGATCTCTAATAACCAGTTCCTTCACTGTGGATTTAACCTTTTATAATGTAACACACATATTGATTATGTCACTTTAACTACAGAGATCAAGCAGTTCAGTTTGAATCCATTAAGCCAAAGGTACACTGCACTGAAAGTAGAACTCACTCCTGGAAGAACAGAAAATAATCCAAAGTGTTAATAGATGTTGTTTTTTAATGTCCGAAGGATGGAGCACTAGAACTTAAAAGTTATACTACAATCACATGGTCAAAACTGAACTTCTGAAATCAGTTCCAGGCACTATTCATTGGAAAAGCCTTTCTGTCCTTGACAGCACAATTTTCCTAGGTTGATCCAGGGTTTCAAGGATTAAATTAAAAGGAGATCCAACATAAATTTGTTTTCCTGGAATTTGGAAAACAAAGGGCAATTTGAAACAAGTTTACAGATACTAAGGGGATTGACAGAGAATTGTTCTGAGCTGCCTGGAACATCCTGCTCTAGATATTATTTAAGAACAAACACATAGTACAGAACTCCTGGGACCCTTAGCACATAGCAGCTTTTATACAGACCTTGCATTTATATCCCAACATCATCCCACCGTGCATTTTGGATGCATGGTGCATGGTGGATTGGATAGTGGACTACTTGACAGATAGACCTCAGTATGTGCGGTTGGGAGACTGTAGGTCTGACACGGTGGTCAGCAGCACAGGAGTGCCGCAGGGAACCGTACTCTCTCCGGTCCTGTTCACCCTGTACACATCAGACTTCCAATATAACTCGGAGTCCTGCCATGTGCAGAAGTTCGCTGATGACACGGCCATAGTGGGGTGTGTCAGGAATGGACAGGAGGAAGAGTATAGGAAACTGATACAGGACTTTGTGATATGGTGCAACTCAAACTACCTGCGTCTCAAAATCACCAAGACCAAGGAGATGGTGGTGGACTTTAGGAGATCTAGGCCTCATATGGAGCCAGTGATCATTAATGGAGAATGTGTGGAGCAGGTTAAGACCTACAAGTATCTGGGAGTACAGTTAGACGAGAAGCTAGACTGGACTGCCAACACAGATGCCTTGTGCAGGAAGGCACCGAGTCGACTGTACTTCTTTAGAAGGTTGGCATCATTCAATGTTTGTAGTGAGATGCTGAAGATGTTCTCTAGGTCAGTTGTGGAGAGTGCCCTCTTCTTTGTGGTGGCGTGTTGGGGAGGCAGCATTAAGAAGAGGGACACCTCACGTCTTAATAAGCTGGTAAGGAAGGCGGGCTCTGTCGTGGGCAAAGTACTGGAGAGTATAACATCGGTAGCAGAGCGAAGGGCGCTGAGTAGGCTACGGTCAATTATGGAAAACCCTGAACATCCTCTACATAGCACCATCCAGAGACAGAGAAGCAGTTTCAGCGACAGGTTGCTATCGATGCAATGCTCCTCAGACAGGATGAAGAGGTCAATACTTCCCAATGCCATTCGGCTTTACAATTCAACCGCCAGGAGTAAGATATGTTAAAGTGCCGGGGTTAGGACTCAATGTATTAAGTAAACTACTTAAGAACTTTTTAAAAGCTATTATTAATGCTTTTTGAGAGGGTGATTTTAGATGCATATCATATTTTTACTGAGTTAAGTATTGTATGTAATTAGTTTTGCTACAATAAGTGTATGGGACATTGGAAAAAATGTTGAATAAAGTATCTATCTATCTATCTATTTTGTACTTACGAGCTGGTCGGAGCTGAGTCGAAGGGACTTCACATATGAAACACAGGGTAAAGATGACAGGTTAAGATCTTGCTGGGCCACACTACTATTTTGATTGATCATCCTGACATCTTCATCACTTGATGATGATTCATCCTTTAACCTAACAGAAGTTCAAAGACAAGACTAGCTATAGCAATTCCATTAGCAAAATAACTAATAACCACATCACCATACTATAAAAAACAAGGGCAACAAAGAGCCCCCTTTAAAACTCAGTTACCAACATCTAATATTTTAATGTTTTTTAATAAATTGAACATTACAGGTTACCATTTAAAATGTGCTTTTTTAAATATAAAATTAAACAGAGTTCCAAATGTCACAAAGACTGCATTGTTTCATGAGAAAGTGGAATTTCCCTGCTTATATCCATTGGATAAACACAACGTGCACTATTTTATAATTCTGCTCTGGAACATAATGTTAATGAAGCATGTATATTCCACCTTTGTATAAATGGTCTTGGCTGTGTGGCAAATGCGTGTCAGCAAACTGATTTCATTTTTGTAAGTTATGGTTTCAGCTCCATGGTGCAAAACATACTACGTTTTGGATGGTAGGACAGGAATTTAAGCCTGCTGTTTCCCATGTGGAAACTTCTAATCTCAGCCATGACACAGGAGTGATGCACAAGGCAGAGGCCAGATGTTTCCTCACAGCGGAGGAAAGGGGCAACGGAGGGGAATGAGAAGCCAGTGAATTTAGACTGTTCTTTCACAGCTTCTGGTGGGCATTACCGAGACCATAAGAAGCTTACAATTCTGTGCTTTTCTGCTCATCCTATGTTAGGATTTGGCACAGGTGGTCAAGAACCAGGAAGCGTGACAAGAATTATTGATACAATATTAAAATATGGGACCTGATAGATCTGCCGTGCCAGACTTGCAGGTTTCCTATTTCAAACAACTGTGATAATTTAATCTTCTGTGTAAATTGTTGAGTTTCATAAATTGGTGTGTTTGAATGTTTAATAGATTTCTATCAGAGCATTTTAAAATATTCACAGCAATAATTTGCATTAAGTCCTTAAGGTATTACATTATTAGTATCTGTATAACTTGGAAGCTGGAAAGAACAGTTAGTCTCAGAGGTTTCCATAAGACATTGATATGTTTGCTCACGTCCCTTAAAGCCAACAATATTGACAGTCCTTCAACAGTGACACTAGGACAAAATTAACAAAAGCTGTTAAAAGCAAGAGTCAATCAGGTTTGCAGCAACTTAATACCTGCTTCCAGGGAATGCAGACAGCTCTCCCGCATTCTGCTCACTTTGGATCTTTTCAATTTCTGGTTCCTGTAATAGATAACTTTGACATATGTTTCCTCTCTCAAAAGAAAAATCACATGCAAAAATTACATCTCTAGCATAACAATTCCTCAAGATTACGCCACAAAATTTATAAAGTATTGGACCACTGTGTCATTGTTCATTTCCAAAATGTCATTAAATAACAAAAATCCAAGATACCCTGATGAAAAACTCAGCTGAAAAAGGCTTTAAAAATGAATAATAGATAATCCTAACCTGTTTTCCTAAATAGCACATACTATTCAATGCCAACTGTATACTATTATACAGTGAAGAGATATAAGCATCTATCATCAAGCTAAGCAAGGAATCATAACTAGTTCTGCATTCAAACTGCTTACATTCATTGCTAGCACAATTAGGGTTAAGTGCAATTGAAAACAAGGAATACTCAGCTGAAATCTATGAATATTAAGATGAATTTTATGGGTTTGTGCTAAGTACAAATAAATCATTTCAAAAGGCATTAGATATTCCAAATAAAATTTACTAATATGCTCATTTATCCATTTATACTCTAATATTGCCCTGTTTTGCATACGCTGAGAGTCAGAAAATAAAGAAAATTATTCTATTATGAGTTATAACATCAAGAAATAGCCTCCTGTAGTTTTATAGCAAACTCAATCTCACAGGAGCTTATAACAGATGTTTGTTGCAAGATTTTGTAACTGTGTGCTTAACGCCACAAAGGCAGTAAGCTTATGCAAATTACAGTCATATAGCGCTTTGTCTGTGCACTCTCTTACATCAAATCATTTTGCTAACAAATACCCAGTTGCAGTTTGCTTCCAGCAATATCTCATCATTTTCTAACCTATTTCAAGGTGAGCTGGGACAGAAGTTCAAAATAGTATTAATGTTTAAAACAAAGTAGTTGCAACTCCCATCGTCTCAAAATAAATGACTACCAAAGCTCAAACACGAGGAAATCTGCAGATGTTGGAAATTCAAACAACACGCACAAAATGCTGGTGGAACACAGCAGGCCAGGGAGCATCTATAAAGAGAAGCACTGTCGATGTTTCGGTCTGGAATCCAAACCAATTCCCCTCTACCACCACTCTCCTTCCTCTAGTGGAATTAGTTCTTACTCTCAATAATTTCTCCTTTGGCTCCTCCCACTTCCTCCAAACCAAGGGTGTAGCCATGGGCACCCACATGGGTCCCAGTTATGTCTGCCTTTTTGTTGGCTTTGTGGAACAGTCCATGTTCCAACCATATACAGGTATCCGTCCCCCTCTTTTCCTTCGCTACATCGACGACTGCATTGGCGCTGCCTCCTGCACGCATGCTGAGCTCGTTGACTTCATTAACTTTGCCTCCAACTTTCATCCTGCCCTCAAATTTACCTGGTCCATTTCTGACACCTCCCTCCCCTTTCTTGATCTTTCTGTCTCCATCTCTGGAGACAGCTTATCTACTGATATCTACTATAAGCCTACAGACTCTCACAGCTACCTGGACTATTCCTCTTCCCACCCTGTCGCTTGCAAAAATGCTATCCCCTTCTCACAATTCCTCCGTCTCCGCCACATCTGCTCTCAGGATGAAGCTTTTCGTTCCAGGACGAAGGTGATGTCTTCCTTTTTTAAACAAAGGGGCTTCCCTTCTTCCACCATCAACTCTGCTCTCAAACGCATCTCTCCCATTTCCCGCACATCTGCCCTCACCCCATCTGCCCATCACCCCACTCGGGATAGGGTCCCCCTTGTCCTCACCTACCACCCCACCAGCCTCCGGGGTCAACGTATAATTCTCCTGGCACTTATCCTTGTAAACGGAACAAGTGCTACACCTGCCCTTACACTTCCTCCCTCACCACCATTCAGGGCCCCAGACAGTCCTTCCAGGTGAGGCGACACTTCACCTGTGAGTCGGCTGGTGTGGTATACTGCGTCCAGTGCTCCCGGTGTGGCCTTTTATATATTGGTGAGACCCGACGCAGACTGGGAGACCGTTTCGCTGAACACCTACGCTCGGTCCACCAGAGAAAGCAGGATCTCTCAGTGGCCACACATTTTAATTCCACGTCCCATTCCCATTCTGATATGTCTATCCATGGACTCCTCTACTGTCAAGATGAAGCCACACTCAGGTTGGAGGAACAACACCTTATATACCGGCTGGGTAGCCTCCAACCTGATGGCATGAACATTGACTTCTCTAATGCCCCTCCTCCCCTTCTTACCCCATTCCTGACAATATTTAGTTGTTTGTTTTTTTTTCTCTCTCTCTCTGCCCATCACTCTGCCTGTTCTCCATCTCCCTCTGGTGCTCCCCCCTCCCCCTTTCTTTCTCCCTAGGCCTCCCGTCCCATGATCCTTTCCCTTCTCCAGCTTTGTATCACTTTCACCAATCACCTTTCCAGCTCTTAGCTTCATCCCACCCCCTCCAGTCTTCTCCTATCATTTCGCATTTCCCCCTCGCCCCACTACTTTCAAATCTCTTAGTATCTGTCTCTTCAGTTAGTCCTGACGAAGGGTCTCGGCCCGAAACATCGACAATGTTTCTCCTTATAGATGCTGCCTGGCCTGCTGTGTTCCACCAGCATTTTGTGTGTGTTGTTTGGATTACCAAAGCTTCTTTTTAACAGATCAATAATTAATACTTAAGTATAGTTTGATATCAGAGCAATATTCAGGAGTAAATTAACAAGAATGATGAGCTAATTAAGTGCTTTCATTTATGCTTGATATCCAATTTGATATGTTTCTGATCACTGCCCTGTTAGTCAGTATTTCCATTATAAAAATAGAAATGAAAAATCCAGATTTAAAATCTTCATTTAGTCTCATTGATGTCACAATGCCACTTGAGAGAGATTACTCTGAAGAAATTGGGTGATGCATTTTTAACATCACAGTAGTGACTACACTTTGGAAAGTATGGCTTGGTTGTAATATGCTTTGCAACATCCTAGAGTTGTAAAGTGTGCTCCATAAACAAGTCTTGCTTTAAAAGGTATCTTACAGCAGCTCTCTTCCTCCATCTGGTGGTCATGAGTCACAAAACACTTTTATTTTCCTATGGTCAATATGTCAAATTTTTAACCTCAATCCATTTTAACTTAAACCGATGTGTAATTCATGTGCGGAATGTCAGCCCAATTCGTAACTTACAAATTTGTGTGTGTGTTCTATTCATAAAAATCTATTGCATGAATTATATTTCTCTGAAATGAATGCCTCCATAATTGCATTGCTGGAATAGGTTGGCAGCTGCTGGAATCCAGCAGATTATGCAAAGAACTGCAGCATACAAGGGTAAACTGAACATTCTACAATGAATCATTTGAACATAGATCCCATGAGAATCCCTAGTCTGGCTTCCTAAAGCTGGACTCTCCTGCAGGGAAGGCTCCAACTTTCTACTGGGAAAGTGGTATAATAGCCTAACTCTTCATGACCTCCAGCTATTGCAAGCACGAGAGATGATAAAAAGTGAATTGTGCACTGTTACCACTTAAAACTGCAGGACCCAGATTTAGAAATCAAAATTTAACCCTTTAATGCCATAGTCAGAAATTAAATAGGACAACCCTATAGCGAGCACAAGCAAGAGAAAATCTTCAGATGCTGGAAATCCAAGTAACACACACAAAATGCTGGAGGAACTCAGCAGGCCAGGCAGCATCTACAGAAAAGAGTAAACAGTCTGTGTTTTGGGCCAAGACCCTTCATTTACACAACAAATTAAGACTTGGGTATAGCAGGAAAACATACCACTTTTACACTGGTTTTTCTTCCACGCCACGAAAACCACCATCTGCTACTTTTCTTGGGCATCTTTTCTTTAAATAGTTTTTCCATTGTTGCCTGTTTTAAATGTACAAAATTAACTAACAGAATAAAAAGATGAACATAAATGTCATACAAAATAACAAAATGCTGCTCTCCCAAGTCAATGAAATAATAATAAACATACTGTGGCCACAAAACTAATCTCTGCAACACAAAATACTGTGTGCTTGAGTAAAGAACAAAGGTAACTGAGGCATGAGTGCTTAAATGATTTGTAAAACAAATTTAAAAATCATGACCACAAGGAAAAAGAGAAAAAGAGAAAAAGTTACTTTTGAAGGATATAAACATAGAAGTATGAAGATTAAAATTGGGTTTCAATCAGAAGCAGAAATTTTAGTGACCACATATGAAGATAGTTCAAATTCTAACTACAGAAAGCCCCAATTACAGAATTACAGATAATAGTCTGTTACTGAATTTCCTTAAGAAAATACTTCAAAAACAAATGTTGAGATCTTGGGATATGAACACCCAAGTAGAGTGCAAGCTCTACATTGAGGTTAGGCTCCATACAAATTCACCAACACATTTCTTGGACATACTCGTATTTATCGTGTGTTCTAGATTTAAGTAATGGGTTAATGATCTGATCTAAGTCATTCCACTGGAAGTCCAAGTGGTGAAGAACTACCACCGTGGACAAGTGTAGATGTAGCTACATTGAACTTTTGGTCAAGCTGGCAACATGAAGCTGCTATCGATAAGAGAAAAAAAGATAAGGAACAGGAGGAGGTCACTCATGTCAGCTTAGCCATTCACTTGGATCATGGATGATGCATTCATAAACTCAACTCTACATTCCAGTCTACCTCAAGTAATCTTCCAAACCGACTCATCAACCTCTGCCTTAAGAGCACTTAAAGTCCCACAATCCTTCATGAATGACTTATGTCTGCCTTAAGTGAAAGATCTTTTATTTTTAAATGGGGACCCTTATTTCCAAATTCTCCAATGAGGAAATCCTCTATGCACCCAGCCTGTCAAGAACCAGAGACAGCAAAAGCAAGCAACAGGTTCCCGATATTTAAGGAGCTCTGCTCAGACCTGATATTAAACCTATCACCTTCTCCATTAAAGTGGGAACTGAAAGACCTATCTGAAAAAAAATGAACTTTATGCAGGTTTCTGGCTGCAGAAGAGCTCTAACGCAGTCTTCAGTGCTACATGTCTATCACTGACAAAGCAGGACTTCATGACAGAGGCAAGGCCTTTGGATTTTAGATGTCAAATCCCTTATTCAATGAAAAGTCAATGGAAAAACACATGAACATTTAATATTTATTTTTACCCCAGATTAAAGTTATGACAAAGGGCTAAGTTATTACTTCTAAATGTTGACAATGCAAGTATTCAAGTTATGTTAGATTAAGTATCCAAAGCAGAACTTTGCATTCAGGCAACAACTGCACAGAACAACACGTATTTTGCCTGAAATAAGCTTCCCAAAAATAAATCAAAAGGCATTGTCTGAGGACCACTCAGAGAGGCGATGGACTGCACTCCTGAAAGCCTGGGCTCACGGGCTTGGCAAAGCAAATGAATAGAGCTGCCATATGTATTACTGCTAAATTGGTATGCAGCAAAGAAATTAATAAAACAATATGTAACATATCCACATCACTAATTCAGATGGCATAAGAAAACAACTGTGTATAATTTCATGTTCTTACAAATGATAGCTGAATTCAATTTGTTTCTTTGCACAACTTTAGTTGTATGTGGAATTAGTCTGGTTCACCATGTGGACATTTTGCTGGGTTTATAGAGGGATTATCTAATAAGTAGAGCTACAGGCCAGGAAGAGAATTTACAGCCTAACTGTAAACTAGCTCTTAACACTGTATGTCAGTACATGACTTTACATCTTGTGAAACTTAAGTTCAACAGAGAGTCCAGGCCTGAGATCTGGGCTAGACTACAAGACTTGGACCAACTTAAAACGTCTTCAGCAATCTAATACTGGAGTACAAAGGGCTATCAACAAGTTTGCCTTTGCTTTAGTTCCTCCTGTTTTCTTCCCTAATCCACCATCCTCTCCAGAAAGGTCAGCCGAGTTTAGCTCAGTCTCACACCAAGTAGCATTTATACACAGAACCCTCCTGAAAAAGGAATAAAGCCACCGGACAGGTAGTCACCACAACCTGAATGCTGGTCAAGTTACTAGAAATTCCATTTTGTGGAAATGATGCACCCACTGAACACAGAGAAGTCCAGATTCCTATCAGTTGCAAATGTTTAAGCCTCTTAAGCATTACTGTCAGATCTGCTTCTACCACGTCCCATGGCAGCATGCTCCAGGCATCTACCACTCTCTTTGCAAAACAAAAATACTCGCACATCTGCTTTAAACCTCAGTTATTTTTCTGTCAAGTTGCTCCTCTGCCTGTGGCCTTCCAGAGAAAGAAATCCAAGTTTGTTCAAACTCTCCTTACAGCTAAAATCCTGGTGAACCTATTCTGCACCCTTTCCAAAGCCTTTACGTTCTTCCAAGAGCATGGCAAGCATAACTACAGAGAGTATTCCAAATGTAACCTCACCATGGCTTGATACAGCTGCAACTTAATTTGCCAGTTCTTATATAGAAACACAGAAACATAGAAAACCTACAGCACAATACAGGCCCTTCGGCCCACAAACTTGTGCCGAACATGGCCCTACCTTAGAAATTACTAGGCTTACCCATAGCCCTTTATTTTACTAAGCTCCATGTACCGATCTAAAAGTCTCTTAAAAGACCCTATCGTATCTGCCTCCACCACCATTGGCGGCAGCCCATTCCGCGCACTCACCACTCTCTGAGGAACAATCTTACCCCTGACATTTCCTCTGTACCTACTCCCTAGCACCTTAAAACTGTGTCCTCTTGTGGCAACCATTTCAGCCCTGGGAAAAAGTCTCTCACTATCCACACAATCAATGCCTCTCATTATCTTATACAGCTCTATCAGGTCATCTCTCATCCTCTGTCACTCCAAGGAGAAACGGCCGAGTTCACTCAACCTATAAGGCATGCTCCCCAATCCAGCCAACATCCTTGTAAATCTCCACTGCACCCTTTCTATGGCTTCCATATCCTTCCTGTAGTGAGGTGACCAGAAATGAGCACAGTACTCCAAGTGGGGTCTGACCAGGGTCCTATATAGCTGCAACATTACCTCTTGGCTCCTAAGTTCAATTCCACGATTGATGAAGGCCAAAACACTGTATACCTTCTTAAACCAAGAGTCAACCTGCCCAGCTGCTTTGAGCATCCTATGGACTCAGACCCCAAGATCCCTCTGATCCTCCACACTGCCAAGAGTGTTATCATTAATGCTATATACTGCCGTCATATTTGACCTACCAAAATGAACCACTTCATACTTATCTTGGTTGAACTCCATCGGCCAAGTTTTACATCCTATCAATGTCCCGCTGTAACCTCTGACAGCCCTCCACACTACCCACAACACCTCCCACCTTTGTGTCATCAGCAAACTTACTAAACCATCCCTCCACTTCCTCATCCAGGTCATTTGTAAGAATCACAAAAGTAAGTATCCCAGAACAGATCCCTGAGGCATACCACTGGTGACCGATCTCCATGCAGAATATGACCCCTCTACAACCACTCTTTGCCTTCTGTGGGCAAGGCAGTTCTGGATCCACAAAGCAATGTCCCCTTGGATCCCATGCCTCCTTACATTCTCAATAAGCCTTGTATGAAGTATCTTATCAAATGCTTTGCTGAAATCTGTATACGCTACATCTACTGCTCTTCCTTCATCAATGTGTTTAGTCATATCCTCAAAAAATTCAATCAGGCTCATAAGGCACGACCTGCCCTTGACAAAGCCATGCTGACTATTCCTAATCATATTCTACCTCTCCAAATGTTCATAAATCCTGCCTCTCAGGATCTTCTCTATTAACTTACCAACCACTTAAGTAAGACTCACTGGTCAATAATTTCCTGGGCTATCTCTACTCCCTTTCTTGAATAAGGGAACAACATCCGCAACCCTCCAATCCTCCAGAACCTCTCCCATCCCCATTGATGATGCAAAGATCATCGCCAGAGGCTCAGAAATCTCCTCCCTCACCTCCCACAGTAGCCTGGAGTACATCTCATCTGGTCCCGGCAACTTATCCAACTTGATGCTTTCCAAAAGCTCCAGCACATCCTCTTTCTTAATATCTACATGCTCAAGCTTTTCAGTCTGCTCCAAGTCATCACTACAATCACCAAGATCCTTTTTCATAGTGAATACTGAAGTAAAGTATCATTAATTATCTCTGCTACTTCCTCCGGTTCTATACACACTTTCCCACTGTCACATTTGATAGGTCCTATTCTTTCACGTCTTATCCTCTTGCTCTTCACACACTTGTAGAATGCCTTGGGTTTTTCCTTAATCCTGCCTGCCAAGGCCTTCTCATGGCCCCTTCTGGCTCTCCTAATTTCCTTCTTAAGCTCCTTCCTAGTAGCCTTATAATCTTCTAGATCTCTAACATTACCTAGCTCTCTGAATCTTTCATAAGGTTTTCTTTTCTTCTTGACTAGACTTGTACACCACGGTTCCTGTACTGTACCATAATTTGCCTGTGTCATTGGAATGTACCTGTGCAGAACTCCACACAAATATCCCCAGAATATTTGCCGCATTTCTTCCATACTTTTCCCTGAGAACATCTGTTCCCAATGTAAGCTTCCAATTTCCTGCCTGATAGCCTCATAATTCTCCTTACTCCAATTAAATGCTTTTCTAACTTGTCTGTTCCTTTCTCTCTCTCCAATGCTGTTGTAAAGGAGACAGAATTATGATCACTATCTCCAAAATGTTCTCCCACTGACAGACATAGAAACATAGAAAATAGGTGCAGGAGTAAGCCATTCGGCCCTTCGAGCCTGCACCGCCATTCAGTATGATCATGGCTGATCATCCAACTCAGAACCCTGTACCTGCTTTCTCTCCATACCCCCGATCCCTTTAGCCATATCTAACTTCCTCTTAAATATAGCCAATGAACCGGCCTCAACTGTTTCCTGTGGCACAGAATTCCACAGATTCACCACTCTGTGTGTGAAGAAGTTTTTCCTCATCTCGGTCCTAAAAGGCTTCTCCTTTATCCTTAAACTGTGACCCCTCGTTCTGGACTTCCCCAACATCGGAAACAATCTTCCTGCATCTAGCCTGTCTAATCCCTTTAGAATTTTATACATTTCAATAAGATCCCCCCTCAATCTTCTAAATTCCAGTGAGTATAAGCCTAGTCGATCCAGCCTTTCTTCATATGAAAGTCCTGCCATCCCAGGAATCAATCTGGTGAACCTTCTCTGTACTCCCTCTATGGCAAGAATGTCTTTCCTCAGATTAGGGGACCAAAACTGCACACAATACTCTAGGTGCGGTCCCACCAAGGCCTTGTACAACTGCAGTAGAACCTCCCTGCTCCTGTACTCAAATCCTTTTGCTATGAATGCCAATATACTATTTGCCTTTTTCACCTGACCAGGTTCATTTCCCAATACCATTATATGCAATGAAGACCAAAGAAACTGCAGATGCTGCATTACGGAGCAACAAAGAAGATGCTGGAGGAATTCAGGGAGTGGAGAGTGGAGCAGCACTGCTGGAGAGAAACAGATAGTCAGCGGTTCAGGCTAAACTGTTCTCTGGACTGATGACTTGACCGATATGCATGCCATACCGTTTCCTTACCACTACCCCACCCACTTGCGCTGCTACTTGCAGGATGCTATGGACTTGACTCCCAGATACCACCGTATCTGTGCTTCCACACATCCTGCCATTTAGTCAATGTTTTCTTCTTGCATTTGACCTCTCAAAATGTATCACCCCACATTTGTGTTGACTGCACTCTGTCTGTGCAAACTTTCTCCTCAAATTTCCACTAGTGGGAGACATTGACGTTCTACTGGCTTCCTATCATGGAAATGTGGGGGTGGCGGGGGGGGGGGGGGTGAGGGGCAGAAAAGTGCAGGAATAATAAATTGCACATACCTATAATGTTCAGATAAAAATATATTAGAATTAGAAATTCAGTTAAGCTTGGTAATGCCACAAATGGCTTTCAGTCCATCACCTTGGGGAATTAATTAAAAAGATACATAGTATTTATACAACAATAATTCCCTGGTTATGAAATTAGAACATAATGTATTGTACATAATCTCATTATTTCTTGAACATGATCAACCCTAAAACTGTAAAATAATCGTAAATTGTTGATGAACAATTATTAACTGTTTACTAAACAATTAAATCCTCCAGTTATTGACTTCTTGGGACCCTTTTGCAAGAGATAGCTTTTAATTGTTAACTCACCTTTGGCAATGGTTTCTGGAATGTCTGCATAGCAAGAAGCACAGGAGCAGCAGTTGCCCAGTTATAATACCTAGTTTTCATCAGCAGATGAAGACAGCATTAATATCACTCAAAATGTAAAAGGTTAATTAATCTTATATAATTTAAATGTGGCATACAAAACTCATTTTCCCACAAAGTAGCACTATACAAATGAACAGCACTTTATAAATGAAGAGCACTACATAAATATTATTTGACTTATCTTAATTCTTCTGATTATGTAGCAGTAATAAATTAGCCAGATGCAGCAGTATGAAATTAACTTGTCTGTCTTACCACCATAAATTTTACAAACTAGACAACAAGAATATAGTTAAAATAAACAAACAATTAAATAAGCTGTCTATTGAACAAAATTGCCAATTCATTCCTCTAATATTTTTGTGCATTTGCTGATGTCCCTTTGTCTCATGTGAAACACTTGACAAGATGCAGTGGAAGGTCAAAGCAATTATTAACCATGGAAGTCTGCTTCTAATTCTTCACAGATCTTCAAACTACTACAGATTCTAAGTTCAAATCATAATGCATTCTGAGCAGTTGTCACAATTTTTTTTTTACATTTTCCTTGTCTGTTTCACTTACTTGCTGCCAATCTTCACTACCAGATTGGGATCATCAATGATTCCTGGATTCTCTGCAAATTCTTGATATGATACAGAACGCCCCATAAACTGTTCTGTAAGAACAAAATCATTTGTATTCTTAGCCTTCCATACCATTTTGCAGTAAATTAGCCTTTTTTTTGTTCCAATTATGTTCTTTCTTGTAAAAATAGTGTATAATTAATGTTTCATGTTTTTTATGAATGTTTATATGCTACATGCCTGTAATGCTGCTGCAAGTTTTTCCATTACATTTGTGCATACATATACTTGTGCATATGATGATAAGTTTGACTTTAACCAATAATACTACTACAAAATCATAAGACATGAATGCAACTTCATCCATCTATCCAAAAAATTCAAGGTTTCCTACGGCAACCTCATTTCTTAAAATATTATGGCTCTCCCGTAGTTATTCCACATTTTGAGTGACCAGCATTCTGAGATGTTCTACAATTACCACGTTAATGTGAACGCATGCTTATTTCTGTGCATCCACTTTAAGATTTAAACTAACTTTCAAAATCTGCCATTACATACTACTTCCAATCTTGCCCTGCTTCAAGACCAGCTCTTAGATGTTCTTTTCCAATTTTTTTGACTCCAGCAGTTAGTCTCACAATATTTTCAGTCTACTCATCTTGCAAGTTTGATACCACAACACTCAACATGTAAGCTCACCAAGTTTGAATGCTGCTTGCTCTAAATGTGTAGAGCCATTCCAGTTTTATTGGCCCTGTTCATTGTTTACAGACTTTACCTAAAGATGTTGAACATTCATTCTGCTACAGATTCCAAAGCTTCATTCAATCTCTTGCAAAACCATTCATGAATTACGCTGCCATTATTCTTACACCCAGAACTTTACACTTGTCATTGATAACTTTCTTTGCTCTATCTACTAACCAGAATGGAAAATTACAGTGTTCTGTTGATTCTGGAATCTGGAGCAAAAACCGACAGTTGGAGGAACTCAACAAAAAGTGCTGGAGGAGCTCAACCCTTACTTAAAATTGTTCCATCTGCTCTTCATCTCTCACAGATAGTTCCAAATATCCCCTTCCTTACTCAGAGTCTAGTACTTGTGACATTTGTGTCTCCACTTATCACACACCAGTTTCTATCTCAACTTTCACCCATCACAGCTCCATCTGCCAATTTTTCTCCTTGTCTGCTTCCACCAGCCCCTGCCACCATCTCCCAACTCAACCCCTCCCCCATCCCAAACCTACTCCCTCATTGATCCACCTATCACAAAACAGTCCCCCATGTCACCCTTCCCTCCCTACTCTCAATCCTGACCCTAGATGGGGACAACTTATCTCTTTCTTACCACCCTCTGCCACCTCTGTACTTTCTCCAGCCATTTGGGTTTTTTTTGCTGGACATTTACTGCATGTTTGTATTTCAGAGAAACCTTCTCCAAAGTCTCCAATTTTAGCTTCAAAATCATAATGCCACTGACACAGACAGGTATCGGTAATAGCAAGAAAAATCATGGGATCCAATTTAGCATGTTCCCAATCCTGTTCCACGTTGACAACTGACAAGCAATTGAATGAAACAGTATTTAAATGACAATAATAAAGTAACCAAATATTATTTTTAAAAATACAAAGGAAGATATTACATTGACAAAACCTGATACTAAAAAAATGTTTAAAATAGTCTACAGCAGAAATGTTCGATTTTATTGAAGAACAATGAACTTTTACTCTGCAATAAGACATGGTCTTTTTTTTAAAAAAAAGCTTCATTATCAGTCATATAATTTGTCCAATTTTTATCATAAAGCAAGCTTGCTTATTTCTTATGATCTTGCATGAGTGTGCTATATTTGCCAATACATCAGCCACCTCTCAGTCTTTGACCATTTTCTACCATTTATTTCGAAGATTAAGCAGAGTGACAGTGTGGATTTAAGCCCTGCCGGGAACTGGGTTGAACGTACTGAACTCACTGAAATAAAACTCTGCTCTCACAACAGGAAATAAAGCCTCAGTTTCAACAAAATGAAGTAGTATTATTTGACTGATCACATATGTTTTCACCGCAAACCCAATATAATCTATCATAAACTGTGCCCACTACATTAATTTCATGAGGGACCTGACCAATGACAGGTAAAACCTACAAAACAAATCTCTGAAATTTCCTCCTTATCCCCCAAAGCAATTAGTGAAAATCTAAATCCAATAGCATAAACTACGCTCCACAAGCCTGAACAGCTGCACTCCCCAGATGATTCTGTAATCTCAACAGCACAGGATCCCACATTGGATCATTAATAGCTATGTATATCATTATAATCTTAAGTATGTTAAGCACATATCGTTCTGACTCATTCTAAAAGACATTAAAGATAATGTTGCCTTAACTAATTTTGATGGGACCCTCTTCTACACATCTCACATGAAGTGTTCCTCCAATTAAAGTTCAAAGTAAACTTATTATCGAAGTGTGTATACCATACACAATCTTGAGATTCATTTTCTTGCAGACACTCACAGGAACATAAATAAATACAATAGAATCCATGAAAAACCATACACAAGTCACTGTTTATTGTCATTTTGGCCATAACTGCTGGTACAGTACACAGTAAAAACGAGACATTTTTCAGGACCATGGTGCTACATGAAATCAATACAAAAACTACACTGAACTACGTAAAAACAACACAGAAAAAACTACACTGGACTATAGACCAACCCAGGACTGCGTAAAATGCACAAAACAGTGCAGGTATTACAATAAATAATAAACAACACAATAGGCACAGTAGAGGGCAGTAAGTTGGTGTTAGTCCAGACTCTGGGTACTGAGGAGTCTGATGGTTTGGGGGAAGAAACTGTTACACAGTCTGGTCGTGAGAGCCTGAATGCTTCAGTGCCTTTTCCCAGACGGCAGGAGGGAGAAGAGTTTGTATGAGGGGTGTGTGGGGTCCTTCAAAATGCTGCTTGCTTTGCGGATGCAGCGTGTAGTGTAAATGTCTGTAATGGTAGGAAGAGAGACCCCGATGATCTTCTCAGCTGACCTCACTATCCGCTGCAGGGCCTTGCGATCCGAGATGGTGCAATTTCAAAACCAGGCAGTGATGCAGCTGCTCAGGATGTTCTCGATACAACCTCTGTAGAATGTGGTAAGGATGGGGGGGGGGGGGGATGGGAGATGGACTTCCTTCCACCTTCGCAGAAAGTAGAGACGCTGATGGGCTTTCTTTGCTATGGAGCTGGTGTTGAGGGACCAGGCGAGATCCTCCGCTAGGTGAGCACCAAGAAATTTGGTGCTCTTAACGATCTCTACCAAGGAGCTGTCGATGTTCAGCAGAGAGTGGTCACACCATGCCCTCCTGAAGTCAACAACCATCTCTTTTGTTTTGTTCACATTCAGAGACAGGTTGTTGGCTCTGCACCAATCTGTTAGCTGCTGCACCTCCTCTCTGTAAGCTGACTCATTGTTCTTACTGATGAGATCCACCACAGTCGTGTCATCGGCGAACTTGATGATATGGTTCGAGCTGTGTGTTGCAGTACAGTCATGGGTCAGCAGAGTGAACAGCAATGGACTGAGCACGCAACCCTGGGGAGCCCCCATGCTCAGTGTGATGGTGTTGGAGATGCTGCTCTCGATCCGGACTGACTGAGGTCTCCCAGTCAGGAAGTCTAGGATCCAGTTGCAGAGGGAGGTGTTCAGGCCCAGTAGTCTCAGCTTTCCAATGAGGAATGATTGTGTTGAATACTGAACCAAAATCTATGAACAGCATTCGAACGTACTTGTCTTTTTTGTCCAGGTGGGTTAGGGCCAGGTGGAGAGTGATGCCAATGGCATCGTCTGTTGAGCAGTTGGGATGGTACACGAACTGCAAGGGGTCCAGTGAGGGGGGCAGCAGGGTCTTTATGTGCCTCATGACGAGCCTCTCGAAACACTTCATGATGATGGATGTGAGTGCAACGAGACAGTAGTCATTGAGGCAGGACACTGAAGACTTCTTCGGCACAGGGACGATGCTGGCGGCCTTGAAGCACGTTGGAATGACGGCGCTGCTCAGGGAGATGTTGAAGATGTCAGTGAGAACATCTGCTAGCTGGTCTGCACATCCTCTGAGCACTCTGCCAGGAATGTTGTCTGGTCCAGCAGCCTTCCGTGGGTTGACCCTGCACAGGGTTCTCCTCACATTGGCCACAGTGAGACACACCACCTAGTCATCTGGAAGAGGGATGGTCTTCCTCGCCGCCATGTCATTTTCCGCCTCAAACTGGGTGTAAAAGTGATTCAGCGCACCTGGGAGGGAGGTATCACCTGCACAGTCAGGTGATGTTGTCCTGTAGTTGGTGATGTCCTGAATGCCCTTCCACATGCGCTGTGTGTCACCACTGTCCTGGAAGTGGCTGTGGATTAGCTGGGCATGTGCACGCTTTGCCCCTCTGATGGCTCGGGACAGTTTGGCCCTTGCTGTTGTTAGGGCTGCCTTGTCGCCTGCTCTGAAGAGTCACGGGACCTCAGCAGCGCACGCACCTCCGTGGTCATCAATGGCTTCTGGTTAGCGCGTATAGTGATGGTCTTGGACATAGTGATGTCATCGATGCACTTGCTGATGTAGCTGGTCATTGATGCCGTGTACTCCTCTAAGTTGGTAGAGTCGCCTTTGGTTGCAGCCTCCCTGAACATGTGCCAGTCAGTGTGCTCAAAGCAGTCTTGAAGAGCAGAGATGGCTCCTGCTGGCCAGGTTTTCACCTGCTTCTGAACTGGTCTGGAGCGCCTGACGTGCGGTCTGTATTCTGGGATTAGCATAACAGAGGTGTGGTCTGAGTAACCGAGGTGGGGGTGGGGATCCGCCCAGTATGCGTCGGGGATTTTTGTGTAAGCAAGGTCCAACGTGTTCTCCCCTCTCGTTGCAAAGTCCACATGCTGATAGAATTTGGAGAGCACTGACTTGAGGTTTGCGTGGTTAAAATCTCTGGCGACAATAAACAGTCCATCAGGGTGTGCGTTCTGCAGTTCGCTGATAGCCCCGTACAGTTCACAGAGCGCCTCCTTAGCGTTAGCACTGGGAGGAATATAGACACCGACTATAAGGACAGTGGTGAATTCCCGTGATAAATAAAATGGTCTGCATCTACCAAAGGCGGAGTCCCTGAAAGTGTGTCTACAGACTGTGCAGTCAAGTTCAGCATGGAGGCGAAAGAACCATCCATGCTGATCCAGGAGCTCAAAAGTTGTGGCATTTGACCCAAGATTCCTGCACCTCCCGCCTGATGGTAGTAGTGAAAAGAGGGGCAGACAGGTCAAATGCAGGAAGAGAGGACAAACAGATGGCAGATCTTAGCTGGCAGAGTGTAGTGGGGCTGACCACTGGGTCTTTTTCTGCTCTCGGGTCTCAACTTTTAATCTGGCTTGAAGTCCGTCTCGGCAATGAATGATTTTCATCCACTGGAAGATGCTGCAACAGCATCCCTGAGTCAAGTTCGCTGAATCAGAGTTCATGTAGACGGTACAAAAGTATATTTTTTAAAGGGAAATTGCAGGCTACAGATTGCAGTGATTATAGTTCAGAAGAAGTACACCTAGTGGTTTTGTAAGCTGCCTGCAAAATGGCGTCTTATATCAAAGTGCTATCTTGGTTAAAGAAAACCAGAACAGCACAGCATAGGAACAGGGCCTCTACCCACAATGGCTGTGCCAAATATGATACTGAATTAAACTCTCTTCTACCTGTACAGAATTCATATCCTTTACCTTGTACTCAACAAAACAAAATTGCCCCGTACATCTTTTAACATCCCCCTCTCACTTTAAATACATCCCCTCTAATAGTTGATATTTCGTCCTTAGGAAATACATTCTGACCATCTAGCCTATCTAGTATGCCTCTCATAATTTTGTAAACTTCAGTCAGGTCTATGGTTATATGGTAGGTCTTTGCTCAAGTTCTGCTGCTTCACAGAAAACAACATAGCCTCTCTTTCGAGCCAATCCATGTCCCTTCGATGGCCTCCACATCTGTGCAGTAATAGGATGACCGAAACTGCATGCAACAGTCCATGTGCAATCTAACCAACATTTTGTATAATTACAACACAACTTGCTTACTCTTATACCCAGTGCCCTGACCAATTAGACCAAACATACCGTACATTTTCTTTACCACCATATCTATTGGGTGGCCACTTTCAGGAAGCAATGGACTATGAGCCAGACCCCATGATTCCTTGCTACTTCAAAACTGTTAAAGCTCCTGTCCTGAATGGCATACTTCCCGTTTACACCAACTTCTCAAAGTTCAACACCTCACACTGGCTCAGTCTGTCATCTCACCACACGTACTGATCTGTATTCTGCTGTATCCTTTGACAGCGCTCTTACATTGTCCACAACTCCCATCTTTGTCATCCACAAACTGACTAACCAACTTATCTACATTTTCATCATCATTTATATATATCACAAGCAATGATCCCACCATTGATCCTCAAAAAACAATGCTAGTCACAGAGACAGTCAGAATAACATCTTTCCATCATGACTGTCTTCTCTGGGCAAGCCAATTCCAAATCCAAACCAAAGATCCCACGTATCTTAATCTCGCCAAAGACCATGGCCTCTTTCGGCCTTTTAATCTCCTGCTTGACTTCTTTCCTGTTTCCTTCGCACTTCTGAAGCCCTATCTGATTTTAGCATCCTGAACTTTTTTTCCCTTTTTCTTTTTCACTAAATTCATCATCTTTCTTGTCACCCAAGCTTCTCTTATCAGCTTTGTTCTTCCTTACTGGAACATGCCAGTGCTCAGCAGGTATTTAAACAATTCCCCCAAGTCATACATGGCGTTGTCCTAATTTACTCCCCCCAGTTTCTCTCTAATAATTTGATAACTTGACCGAACCTAGTACTCCCCTGCAAGGGCCAGACTGACCCTTATTCAAAACTACCTTAAAATTGAGTGTGAGCACTTATCCCAAAATTGTCTCCCAGTAAAATATCTTTAAACCTGCCTGGCTCAATTCCCAAAAGAAATTCCAGTATGGTCCCTTCCCTACACTTTTGGTCCCTTTCCAAACACTGGATCAAGAAAACCTCTTTAATGACCCTTGGAAATTCTGCCCCAACTAAGCCTTTTGCAATATATTGTGCAGTGCACAAGTCAGAAATATCTATTGTGAGCATCTAAATTAAAATAATAAAAATACCAAATTAAATTTGGAGCTCTGGTATATTAAATTTGAATTGTTAAAACCTTCCAAGAGAATAAAATGCAAGGAGTGGTGAAGCTGCCCGTAAACCAACAAATAACAAATAGCATGTCATTTTATTTGCTGTTGTCTCCAGGGGGAGGAAAAAATGTCCTCATCTGTTTTGGCCCATATGTATCTTCAGTCCCATCAATGTCACGAGCTAGTAAGAAGAATTGACCTAAAGCTCATTTTTGACCAACAAAGAAATGGGCTTAAACAACTCCCACAGGTCACAACATGCTGTTGAAGTTGAGGGTTCACAGGCATGTGTATGAAACTGACGTGTTTTAAATCAAGTCTCAACTGTAGATTATACTGGTTCAATTGGCAAGCCTGAAAATAACGCATTTAGCAGAATGAGCCTGCATTATTTCTGTGACAAACAAAGATTTGGGCCCATAAAAATTTTACCATTTGTTATTTCTTTGTAGTCATTTAGCCCGCCACAGAGTGAAATGGCAATGGTCGGCAAGTCCCCAATAGTGTCAGAGAAACTGTCAACACCGCTGTCCATTCCAGAGCTTCCTACTGACTGCGGTGACTGGCTTTCTGAGTGCACTCCATGTTCAGAGCCGTTTCGATCAGCTGTGTTGTTATCACTACAGACAAAACAATTATAGTATTTTAGAATTCACATCATGACTGAACTTCGAAAGAAACTTTACACATTCATGGGAATTACCATTTTGGAAAATAAAGTGCTGCAACTTCAGGGTTCATGTCCGTGATATCATCCAGGTAGACACCATCCAGACCCAGGTGACGACTGCGTTTATCTGGGGAAAAATGAGAACAAAGAATCTGTAGAATAATTGTGGGCTTAAGTTTCCCTAAAATTTAACCAAAGTAAGACATCAGCTTCAATCTTATCAATTCCCACAAAGTCCAGTTTATTTCTTTTTAAATAAGCAGATTACTTTCCCCATTTTCATCAACAGCTACAGTGAAAAAGATATCTTGACAGACGAAAACACATTTCATTAAGATAAGATGTTTTCAGCCGTCAGACACTAATCCAATTGAACAGTTAATCATGCTAAGTCAATGCACTTTTCCTATTACCAACCTATTATCGTCAGACAAACATACATTTAGAAAATATAGCTTACTGAGTAGTGGAAAAACAAAGGACATTAGAGAGGAAAGAAACTGCTCTTCTAGACAGGAAATATATTCATTCTGCTGTGGGTGCTGTATAAGAATCCAAAATTTTTCAATGCAGTCCAAAGATAATTACTAGGGCAAGACCTTGCCTGTAAAAATGCCATACAGGAAGCAGACTTTTAAGTAAATGTACAGCTTCAAATTTTTTGCTGCAGATGTGTAGGAGCCTTGTAACCTCATTTTCTTGTTGCTTAGCATGGACTGGATTCTGTGACTAAACACCTACACTTCCAACAAAACACTTCATTTACATTTCAAATATCTGGGCAGCTTATCTGACATTTCATCTGCACTGCTTATGTGTTCTTATAGATTCTCAACTGCCAAGCGGAAGCATTTTTGAAATGGACGACACTTTTCACATTCAGAATTGAATCTGACAGTTGCTAAACTTGATGCAAATAACTCAGATCTTCAAACTATCCTAAATTTTCCAAGTGCTTCTGATACCTGAATATGAACTAAACTGTTCATTTCCAGTAGTGGGAAGTCACAACACATGTATCTTAATTTTAAAAATAATTGGGGCTATTATGAGGCAGCTTATCGTACAACAGAAAACGCTATGAAATAGCTGATCCAAAGGTGACATTCTTACCTTTCTTCTTGGAAGGTGAATCAGTTTTATTGACTTGCTTGTTCTGATTCTGAGTATTGTTCAACTCCCCATTTTCTGGAACCAAAGGAGCAACTGCAGTAGAGGGTTCATAGTGCTCTGAACCACACGTGAAATTGTCCACAGACTGAGGCAGCATTCCACCTGCAGTTACAGGCTCAGGTTTCACTAATGGAGGAGGAGTTGATGAACTGTCGTGAGAATTTACGAATGGATCACTGTTGATTACCCTGAAGTGAGTGTTTCCTGATGGAGTTATGTTTACCCTGTTAAGATCTTCCAACTTCTGATGAGGAATAAGCTGAAAAAGTATTAATATTTTGTACAATTATCTATTTACATTGATTAACAAATATTGTCTAGTAAATGACAGATGTAGATTTACGAATAGTACATCTACTGGTCATAAATATGTGTGTAATGTTATTTGGCAGAATTTAAGAAGGACAAATTCTATGGGAGAGAGAAACACAATAAAGAGAAAACAAAGTACAAGAGGGAAATTAAATCAATGTCACTTTTCTCAATTTTCTTCCAACCTATATGCGGCCATATTCAGCTCTCAAACAAAATTGTAAAGTATCAGATTTTATAACATTAGACACAGTTTGGTATAACCGATTCCCAACGGAAGTACAATTTAACCTCCCTTGAGTGTACAGGTGCTAGCAGGTGTAGTAAAATTAAATTTGAGAAAAAAAAACTTGCAGAGAAATTCAAAGGGATGTTATGGTTACTGCATAAATCTTGGGCTGGCGCAGAGAGTTAATGAAGCTGGCTAAATTTTCTTTCCATAAAAAACCATCTGTGCTTGCCAGTGACTAAAGGGCACAAGCAAAGGAATAAATTCCTACAAGGTGTTGGTCCAATTCTCTGTGCCTTCTTCCATCAACAAACCCTGCCCGAAAAATACAGCTGACAGCCACATTTTCTGGTTTAGTTGCCTGCCAAACCTATCAATGACTTTTTTTTAAAGTTAGAAACATCAGAAGATATTCCTTTCAACAACTTTTTGGAAGAATTAAAAACTATAACATTTAAAAACATAAAATTAATACAATAAAATGTCATGCTTCCTTTTTCCCTTACAGCCATTCCACTCCATTCAAATGAATAGTGTCACAGCCCCGGCACCAGATTTAACCTAAAGTGGATTCCCATAGTCAAAACCACGAATCTATGACAACATTGAGTTCTGCTGCTGCTGCCGACAAGAGGTCAGCCACCAATACTGCAAATGAACTGTTGTTAAGTTTGGAACTATGTGCACAAGGATTTCTGGAGCAAACCAGTGGAGCAATTGCCGTAGAGGTTTCAAAGAGTTCTGGCGTTGATTGGTATTTCCCTGGAAAATTTGTCAATAGTTCCACAAATCTGCAAATGAGAAAAAAAGTAAACCAACTGAAAGGGTTTTTTTTTGACGTGATTTATAATGAGAATACAACAATGGAAGATTGTTGAAACAGAGTGACACAAGACATTTGAGAGGAAAGTAGATAAGCATTTTAAAGATTTTTACTTTCAGGCTATATAGAATTAAGGCAGAATAGACAACAGCAATGAAGAAATCAGGTAGTCAAAGCAGCAGGTATGGAAGTGGTCAGATGGAACAAATAGCTTGCACTTACACTGGGATTTCTGTGACTCCACATCAATGAACAGAAATGGATAACAGACTAAAATAAATCAAATGGCCTTTTCTCATTTTTGTATTCTTAAGAGCAGCATTATGAATACGCTTTCACAATTACGTAATCTCAAACTCTTTCCCTAATACCTTGGCAGTTTGAGGTAGTTCTCCCCAAGCCCAGTGCATTTGTGTATTTATATTTTGCATCCCTCGTTCTGATGGCTTGCTGACCAACTCGGAGTCACTGTTAGGCGTAGGAGGGCGAAGCCTTGAATGACTGAAAAATAATTAAGCAAATCTTCAATGGAAACTTTTATAAAAATGAAAAATAAACAGCTACTAGTGCACTATCACAGGTTAAAGACTTGCACAATATAAATTTACATTTACGTATTTTAGAATGGGATAGATAGAAGATTCAGCTCACAACTTTTTAAAAGGATATCTTTGTTTGCTACTTTTAATTAACCCAATCCTGCATTTCTCTATTAATACAACTGGATACTATGCCACACTGGGAATTTTACTTGGTTTAAAATGAACATTGACATTCTCTATGTCATGTGAAAGAGATGTTTTCCCATCATTTTTATGCTTATAGACTGGAATATTTTGCATTCATTTCATGAGTAAAAAAATTGCAGTTAGAATATATTAAGTACACTAATTATCTATTAAACATGATGAATTAGTAGTTAGTGACTACTAATCAAATAAAATTGCACAAAGGTGATAAGAGACTCGTTAACCTGCTCTTTAAATAAGTAATCATTTACATAGATTAGAAGCTCTATTGACTTTTAACCAACATTTCACTTTCAAGAATAGTTTGGGAGATGGGGTATGTTTACAGGGCAGAGATATTGATAGATTCAAGTACAATGAACAAATCACAGAGCAACGCAACATGCGTAAATAGCGTGCTTTTGTAGCTGATCCTATAAATTATGAAACTTTTCATGCAATAAATATTTATTCTAGTTCCCTGTACTTGCTGGGTTAAGATTCAATGAACTTAACATCTGTTGGATTTATGTTGATGGGAACAAAAGTAGTTTTCCCCAAAGGGGATTATTCTTTTTCTTAAATGGAGATATCCCAACCTAATCAAATTCCTTCTCTCTGTGATGAATCCGCATTAAACAAATCCGCCATCCTTTAAAGATGATTAAATAAAGGGGGTCAGCATTCATCAACAGCAACTATAGCTGTAGAAATATTTATGCTTTTTTTAAAAAATCAAACTACATAAGTATGTTGCAAGTACATTCAGAAACTGATGCCTTGTGGGAATAAGAATGTTAGTAAAATATTGAATCTCTGTCTTCTGTTCCAGTGTTTAACCTAAACCTTTGCAGTGCTGCAAGGCAGATTTGTCATCCAACACACACAAAATGCTGGTGGAACACAGCAGGCCAGACAGCATCTATAGGAAGAAGCATTGTCGACGTTTCGGGCCGAGACCCTTCGTCAGGACTAACTGAAAGAAAAGATAGTAAGAGATTTGAAAGTAGGAGGGGGAGGGGGAAATCCAAAATGATAGGAGAGGACCAGAGGGGGTGGGGTGAAGCTAAGAGCTTGAAAGGTGATTGGCAAAAGGGATACAGAGCTGGAGAAGGGAAAGGATCATGGGACGGGAGGCCTAGAGAGAAAGCAAGGGGGAGGGGAGCACCAGAGGGAGATGGAGAACAGGCAGAGTGATGGGCAGAGAGAGAGAAAAAAACAAACAACTAAATATTGTCAGGGATGGGGTAAGAAGGGGAGGAGGGGCATTAATGGAAGTTAGAGAAGTCAATGTTCATGCCATCAGGTTGGAGGCTACCCAGACGGAATATAAGGTGTTGTTCCTCCAACCTGAGTGTGGCTTCATCTTGACAGTAGAAGAAGCCATGGATAGACATATCAGAATGGGAATGGGATGTGGAATTAAAATGTGTGGCCACTGGGAGATCCTGCTTTCAGAGCGTAGGTGTTCAGTGAAACGGTCTCCCAGTCTGCGTTGGGTCTCACCGGGAGCACCGGACGCAAGTGCTACACCTGTCCTTACACTTCCTCCCTCACCACCATTCAGGGCCCCAGACAGTCCTTCCAGGTGAGGCGACACTTCACCTGTGAGTCGGCTGGTGTGGTATACTGCATCCCCACCCCTTCCTATTTTTTTCCTCTCTCTGCCCATCACTCTTTGCCTGTTCTCCATCTCCCTCTGGTGCTCACCTCCCCCTTCCTTTCTCCCTAGGCCTCCCGTCCCATGATACTTTCCCTTCTCCAGCTCTGTATCCCTTTTGCCAATCACCTTTCCAGCTCTTAGCTTCACCCCACCCCCTCCTGTCTTCTCCTATCATTTTGCATTTCCCCTCCCCCTCCTACTTTCAAATCTCTTACTATCTTTTCTTTCAGTTAGTCCGAAACTTCAACAGTGCTTCTTCCTATAGATGCTGCCTGGCCTGCTGCGTTCCACCAGCATTTTGTGTGTGTTGCTTGAATTTCCAGCATCTGCAGATTTCCTCGTGTTTGCATTTTTAGAATTGTCATCCCTCGTGTTTCATGTTGATGTACATCTCATATTTCTGCTGACAAAGACGACAGCCATTTGGCCCACTGAGCCTAGACTAGATCTCAGGGTAATCCCAAACAATCCTTATTTATATGGCCATCAACTCCAACACAATTCTCCTAAGACCCAAGTACACTTGGGATCACTTACAGTGGCCATTTAACCAGCATGTCTATGCAATGTGGGAGAAATCTACAACACCCAGAAGAAACCCATGCACGTTCCTCCTTTGACTGCAAACACCACACTGACAGCACTGGCTATCAGGACTGAACCAAACTGCAGGAGCTGTAGCTGCTGAGTCACTGAGTCTCCCTGATAGAGGTTTCCTTAATCTAATCCTAATCTTGAGTTCAACATTGTCCTTATTTCCTTCAATATCATACTCAGTATAATCTCACTTGCGATCCAAAACCTTGGTATATTTCAAACATTAAATCTTCTATCTACCAATGAGTTAATTCAAAATAGGATTGAGCATTACAATACACTCATCACCTCATTCATCTTCCTGGCAAATGCTGAATGATGCAGTAAAGTAAAATTTATAAAGCTTCACTATTTTTTGTTTCACTCACTAAACAGTTCTAGCATTCAGTCTGAAACTTTAAATAAAAGCTAATGTCATGAAATTATGTGAAAGGCAGCATCACCATACAAGATTAAAAGGAGTGTTAGTTTAGAGGAACACCCATTGCCTTTCACAAACCACAAAACCAATAAAACAATAGTTTCCTGATGTATTTGACTAGTTAAATGCATATTTAATCTTCAGATGTATAAACACCTCTCAGGTAAATATATTTGACATAGCTATCACAAGGTCCTGCAATGCCTATTTAAAAAGGGATTACGTATGTGTTGTAAGCTTAGGAACTGAATTTAAACTTAATTTAAAATTTTTAAGAAAAAAGAAAATTTTAATTAAAAGTCACATTCACAAACACCATTATTGCAAACTGATGAATGCATTAGTAGCATCACAAAGGCATGCCTGCTGGGATGTGCAGTAGTAATCTTATACCTGAGTATAGATGGATAAAGAAGCTCTGGTTGTGGACAAGAGCTAGACAAGCCTCCAGCAACGGTAACCGAAAGGTGTGATGTCAATTGCTTGCTTTCTGCAGGCAGACTGGAGTTTTGCAGTGCAGCATAAAAAGCAGAATTATTTACGTTGCCTGGATCTTGCCGAAATATCTGAATGCAGAGTGTACAAATGACAAGGACAACAATGCAACCAGCTGTGACACCATCCCTGCATTACACTTGCTGTACCAGCAATTCAGAACATGAGCTGAAGTATTCAGAGCTGGGCAAACACAGCACTGTACCCCTTTAAAACTGTAATGATATTTTAAAGCAAAGCTGAGTTTAGCAGAATTAATCTTATAAAGTGTGATAAACTTACCTCACTCACAAATAAATATTTATTTCGCTAATAATCAAAATCCATTAATAGATGTACTCTAGTAACTATCACAAAATATCAATGATTTATCGAGTTTTGAAATCTTTCTATGAATTTCCAGATATGAATAAATATCCGAGATTCTTCAGAAGCTGCAAATCCAGAGTAACACAAAATGCTGAGGAACTCAGCAGGTCAGGCAGCATCAGTGGAGAGGAATAAACAGTCAACGTTTCAGACTGAGACCATACCGAAACGGAATTGATTACCACAAAACTATTGAGGGAGGTAGGGCTAAAAAGACTACTTTCTGATGTTGGTTCAGTGAAATCCACAATTCCCAGATTGCATTTTTCAGGTGGTTTTGGTTAAATTCATTTAATTGCTGTGTTTTCTCATTGACTATTATTTGAGAAGTATTCAGTGATGAATTCAGCAAACATAATTAACTTTGAAAAAGTCTTTGTCTTTCATTGAAGGATTAGTTATTAATTTATCAACCAAGACATCTTTTGCTATCAGAATGACTGATATTTTGATTTCTAACATGACATTAATATCTTGACTGAATTAACCATTGCAACTGCTGTCCCACTAACTGTTCTGATATTAAGTAATATTACAAACCATCTTTAAAAGCGCTGTGATTTAAGATTAATAGTTTTCTGAAAATTCTGTTATCTGAGTAGAAACATCCAAGCTTAAGAAATTGGCACATTTCTTTAAATGGGACATCTTAGCAATAAAAGTAATGCACATTATCCTATGCAAAGGCAACATAAGTTTGCTCATTTCAAACAAACACCTTTCACAATCCTCCAGCTTTGATAATTTAAGCATATTTTAGCCATGTTTGTTGTTTCTTTGAGCTTCTTTCATCAACAAACAGCAATATTAATGTGGCTGCCTCCATTTTAGGATTATTCACCATCACCTATATTGTGCCGGTGAAAAAGAGTACTAAGATTAAGCAGTGCAAGGGATTAACTTTCCTAAATAGTGGCTAAATAAGAACTCATCACCTTTGCAACCTCATCTTTAACAAACTGAAGAAACTTTTGTTGTTTGCCATCAGAAGTATAAAAGTTGTTTGCTGCAGAAAAATTAAGAGGACAGCAATTACAGCTAGTGCAGGAATGAGTCAGAAGCATTGAACAACTCAGTAAAGACCAATACCTGTGCCTGGATGAACATTCTGTATCTGAATAAGGATGCACTTGAGACTGAGTTATGTTAACCAAGGTGCGGTTCTGTACTTGTAGGTCACTCTGCATATATGTTGAATTCCTGGAAAAGGAAAAGCAAAGCACCAATTAGCAGGAAACTACCAAAGACAGTTTATAAATTGTTCTGAGAGGAGGAGTGATTTAAAGAATAAATTTCCACTTAAATCAACAGTCAAGTGTGTGGACACCCATATACCAGTCTGTCCATCATTATTTCCCCGTTGAATGACAAACTCATAATGTTACAACAAATCAAATAAAATGACAACTAACATCAAAATTACCAGATTTCGACATCTACTATTAGAGTTAATCTGCAAGGTAAAACTTTCCACGTTGATGACATGATATGACATCACAAGAAAGAAACTAAGGTTTAGCTTCCTGGATTAGATATTACAAGGGGTTTTTTTGGCTTCTTGATTAGCAAATTTCTATCACAGAAAACTATATGTGTATGTGTCGCTCATAAATAAACTCTGGGCAGGATGTTGATCAACACGGTTAAGACAAACAAAATTGTCACTGGGAGAGTAATATACTAAAATGGATATCAGATAGAAGACAAAGTGAGAATAAACCCAGTGCTCAGGCAGGCAGGCTCTGATAAGTGAGGTGCTCCGGCTTCGATCTCAGCTTTTCATCACCTATTCAACATTTTAGTTGAGAACATGGCAGCATTAAAGTAGGCAGAACTCTGAGTGAGGAAAAGGATGTAAAAAGGCTTCAAGGGAATTTAGAAATCAGAGTGAGGAGGCAAAGCCAGATGACAGCCATAATTATCACTCTTCCTGATGTTACTGTCATTCGGGATTGCCACATCTATTACTATTGCTTTTTCCTGTTCCTTGTCCGATATTACTATGTCTGGTTGGTTGGCCAGTATCTGTTTATCAGTCTGTATTTGGAAGTCTTACAGGATCTTAGCTCTGACATTCTCCACTACCTTCTTGGGTGTTTCCCATTTGGACTTGGGAGCGTCTAATCCGTATTCAGCACAGATGATCTTGTTTGCAATTCCTGCATCTTGGTTGTGCCGTTCAGTGTATGCTGTTCCGACCTGCATCTTGCACCCTGCTACTATGTGCTGGATGGTTTCAGCAGATTCCATGCACAATCTGCATCGTGGGTCTTGTCTGGTGTGACAGACCCCTGCTTTTATTGCTCTTGTACTCAGCACCTGTTCTTGTGCAGCCATGAGCAGCGCCTCTGTGCCGTCCCTCAGCCCTGCCACTTCCAGCCATTGATAGGACTTTCTTATGTCAGCCACCTCTGATATCTGGCGATGGTACATCCCGTGCAGTGACTTGTCCTGCCATGGCCTCTGGTCCTCTGGCTCTGCTTCACCCACTTCCATTTCCATGTCCCCTGCCCGCTGTCTGAGGTGTTCTCCTAGCAGGTCGTCCTTCGGAGCCATCTTCCTGATGCATTCATGGATGTTTTGCATTTCCTCCAGGACTCTGGCCTTGACACTTCTAAATCCCCGTCTGGTGGGCGTACATTCGCTCGACGTCGGACTTTGGATGGAATCCTCCATGTATCGCAAGTAGTTTCCAGGTCTTGATGCCAGTGGCTTCCATTTTGTTCCTTGGCCAGCACTCCATTGCGGCTGGGCATCTGATGACTGGTAGGATGAATGTGTTGGTGGCTCTGATCTTGTTCTTCCCATCCAGCTGGCGTTTCAGGACTTGTCTCGCTCTTTGGAGTAACTTGGATGTTGCAACTTCCCATGCACCTTCAGGATCCCCAGGTGCTTGTAGCTATCCTATACACCTGGTATGTGGCCTTCAGGTAGCTCGACTCCTTCAGTCTTGATGAGTTTGCCCCTTTTTACTACCATCCGGCTGCATTTTTCCAGTCCAAATGACATCCCGATGTCTCTGCTGTACACCGTTGTCAGGTGAATTAGTGAGTCAATGTCTCTTACATCTCTGGCAGACAGCTTGATGTTATCCATGTTCAGGAGGTGGCTGATGGTCACTCCACTCTTGATCCTGTAGCCATATCCACTCTTTGAGACGATCCAGCCTATGCAGAAAAGCAGTGGTGATAGTGCATCACCTTGGTATATTCCACATCTGATGGCCACTCGTGCTATTAGCTTTGAGTTAACTTCTAGCATTGTCCTCCAATAGACCGTTTGAGTTCTTGATGAAGGTGCTTAGTGTCTTGTTCACCTTGTATAGAGACAGACATTCCAGGATCCATGCGTGGGGCATTGAGTCATATGCTTTCTGGTCATCAATCCAAGCTATGCTTAGGGGGTTTGCCTGGTCTTGGAGTCTCACATGACTGCTTTGCAGACAACCCACCCTGCAAAAATTCATTTCTGGGAGGCAGCACCATCAATTTGCGGGAGACTGACAGAACTTCTGGGAGAGGTGGGATGTCTGCAACAGAGTAGCTCCTTAGCAGCTAGCCAGCTAGTTGAAACAATGTTAGCTATGCTAATGCACGAATGACACCTGTTAAACTCACCTCAACATGTCTTTTACATTTTAACCCACCGTGGGCAATAGAAAAGTCACAATTGCAAACAGTGCAGTGAGCAACACTGTCATTATTTTTGACCCTTATTAGTTAGGCAGGAGTACACTTTAGTGTAGTCTGGGGTGAAATACGTAATATATTTTCTTTTTTTGGAACACTCTGCCATGGATCGTTCTCAGTCTCTCACTCCCACTCAAAAAAAATCGATTTCCAGGATTGTATATAATTTGCGGACGTCAGGAAGCCGCTATCAATATGCAGAAGACTCCCAGAACTTGCTGGAGAGGTGGGATGTCTGGCTTTGTCTGTCAGTAACTGGTGCTTGGAGGCTCTGGTTCCATTACTAATCTCCCTCTGAGCAGGGCTCAGAAACTTACACACGTTCCTTCAGCTTGGTGGCTACGATGCCTGATAGATGCTTCCATGTTGGTGACAGACAGGTTATAGGCCAGAAGTTTGCCGGTGTTGCTCCTGTGTGAGGATCCTTCATTATGGAGCAACGGTAACAGCATCAACTTGCAGACAGCAAGTGCAAGCTCAAACCTCACCTCAGGGCATATCGATGCTGGCTCTGCAACCAGAGGAAAGATCATAGCTAAACTGCTGACTCTCAATGAACAAATAGACTAAGTGATAAAATTCCATCAGACCATGAGGCTCCAGCAGCTTCTGCTTCTCTCCCTTCACTGACTAGACCTCTATCACTGTCCGTTATTCAATTTTCTTTGTTCTATTAATGCTTAATAAAATGATAAGTGAAAAAACAAGTTCTGCACCGCTTTCCTGACTTCCAAAAGAAGAACCTTGTATTAACACATCAACAGCCAAGAGGGTCCACTATGGTGGATGTCGCCTTTTTGAAGCATGTCCTTTTGAAAATGCCCTCAATGGTCAGGAAGCTAGTGGCTGTGATAGCAGGGCTCTGGCTCTGCAGCTTTTGACAATCCCTGCATCGACCCCCCCCACCCCCCACCCCCATACCAGGCGGTGATGCAACCGGTTAGAATTTTCTCCAACATACATCTGTAGAAATAACTAATTTTTGATAAAGGTACTGAAAATGGAGCAGACCAGCCTGGTTATATGATAATCTGGTTCAGAAAAGCTTGTTTTCTCATAACCAGAATTAGATAAAGTGAAATTCAAATTCACACTCAACGTTTCAGAAACCGCTCTTTCATCTCTGCCATCCCATTTCTGAATTAACACTGACCCCATGAGCACTACCTCACTTTACCTATTTTAGGCACTGCTTAATTTTATATATATATATATATATACACACACACACACATACATATACACACACACACATTTATACACTTACTGTACTTCACTTTTCTTTTTTCTCTCTATAAATCATGTATTGCATTGCTGCCGCAAAGTAAACAAATTTCACAACATATGATATTAAGCCTGACTCTGATTTGATATTTTGATCTTATGAACAGTACAACACTGATAAAGATTTCCATATGATTTAACTTTAAAGTCATAAAGATATCAACTGTATGTTGCTCTGTTCTGTAGGTGTTCTGTAACACCTACGCATGCACTGAAAGTCACCAGACACGTTTGCAATCTATTTAGCATCAGTGAGGGAGGAATATTTTAAGTTGACCAGATCTTTCTGCAGTGAGGTGTTCTAAGCACTAAGTGGCGCCGTGCTAAAGTGTTTTCATAATTTCATCTGTGTATAAAAATGAAAATCAAAAAAAAAACGACAGATGCAGAGAGTCTGAAACAGAAGCAGAAAGTTCTGGAAATACTCTGAAGGTCAGGCAGTGTGTAGAGAAAGAAACAATTGACCTTTCAGGTCATCAGAATTAAAACCTTTCCACCTATATATACATCAATGTCAGGCAAGCAGAAGAAACAAGGAATTCTACTTGTAATTATCATAATACTATCTTTTCAATTTTTTTTCTTTCACATTAAATCTGATGTCAGTAATCATGTACACACAAAGAATCTTACATTAATGCAGAAGTCTGCCTGCTCAGTCCACCGAACAATCAGATGTTTCAGTTCTTCCAGTTACATCTTTATTACTAATAAGAAAATTACTGTGTAGATCTATTGGTGCCCCAGCATCATGAGGTCTCTCTCTCTCTCTCTCTCCCTATCATACAGCTACTTGTTGGCTGGCCTTGGACAGCATTCCCCTCGGGCTCCCAGCACGTCTGCACTTCCCACCGAGCAGAGTGTTGCCTCCCTGCATGCAGCCCACTGTACTGACCGAATGGCTTTGACAAACGCTGAGATTATCCCCCACATCCATCTGGAGCAACTGGATGTTTATAAGTGTCCTTCTCATGGAATCATTTTGTCGCATCTAGATCATATCAAAAAGCTTATAAACTAGTTCTGTTACATTAAAAGAAACATTCTAAAAACCATTTTGAATTACAACGCCAACTCAAATTGTGGAAATGACCAGAGTCCTATTCTCCCAGCAGCATATTCCCCCACTGAGCTGGGATCACTGAGACTATGTCAAACTCAGCTGGGTGTAGGCTTCCCATCTCGCACACTCTGTCCCATAAGATAACGTGTGGAGTCCATCAGTGCCGGACAGCAACGGGGCAGAAGAAGTTACTGCTGCTGCAACTATGGGCTCAAGCTAATGCCAATGCTAACAAAAGGATATTCCCAAGGAAAACCCGAGGTAAATCAAGCTGTAAGCACTGTAACCAGGTGGAAGATCTGCAACAGTTCCGTACTCAAATATCATAATTGATTCAAAGTTCTTCTCAAACCATCAGACCATCAAAAAGGAAACCCACGAGGACTGTTAAAGCTTCAAATATATACGTGACATATGAAGTTGAAAGGTGACACCACATGATTGCTGCTTGATCCTCAGGACATTCAGTACACAAGCGATGATCAACAAAACAAATACCAAATCTAATTTGGATTCAGCTTGCTTCTAAAATTAGTCACTGGCACCCTGAAGAATGAAATGTTCCCACATGCTCCACCACGCTAAGGGCAGAAATCAGCTGTTGTGGAATCGTAGAATAGCATAGCAGTGGAGATAACCACACAACCTGCTTCAGACCTTTTTAAGCAGCTGCTCTAAAGGCAAAATGCTGGGAGAAGGAACTCACACACCGGCTGTATTAGCATATAGCCAAAGTCGCAGATTGTAGAATCGTTGATCCATAATGTTAAGTCATTTCTCTCACCGCAGATGTTGCCTCACCTGATGAGTCTTTGCAGCATTTTCTGTCTTTGTAACATGGCATAAAATCTGTTTCAATGTCGAGAGCTATTGTTTTTAAATGGGATCGTCTATTAACTTTGCATAGACAATAAAACCAACTGTTCTTTACCACACTGCCGTTACATTGTCAGGATGAATCACTGTCCCAGGAAATCTTTATATTCCCATTGCCAGTGAAAATGAGTCCTGTCAACAAGCTGTCATAAAACCATTGGAATAACCAATAAGGAAGGCCTTCACTCTTGTTACTTAGGGTCCAGTTGCTCCTCACATGAAAGCACTATGGCAACAATGCAGAACACCAAAGACTATTACAAAAATATTGTTTGGCAAGGATCAGCTTGATACAGTACAATGTTTAGTTCATCCCCTTGATTCAGTTCATCAGTCGGAAAGGAAAGCATTCCAACCTAGCATGGCAGGAGCAACCAGTGACTCCATATCCAGCAGTGTGTGTGTGACTGACATGGTTTGACTAACCAGTCACTCCAGATCCAGCAGTACGTGTGCGATTGACATGGTTTGACTAACCAGTCACTCCAAACTAAGCAACACAGGTGCTGTTAACTATCTCACGAGGCAATTCAGAGAACTGTTGGTGAAACCAGCGTTGGAATTTCATTTTTAGAAATAACTGACAGCGCCTTTGAACCGAAATATTAACCCCGTTTCCTTTTCAGTATACGAGACCTAACCTATTGAGTGCTCGGAGTTTTTGTTTTCATTTCAGATTTCCTGCATCTGCATTTTGCTTATTTAATGAGTGGTTAACTTGTCTCCCGAGAGTGAATAAATAAAATTCACCACGTCCTCGAATGCATTACTTAGCTTCTATAAAGCATTTCCAATAAAATAATTTCACTAACAATCTCCAATTATCTCAGCACAACACAAGTCAGTCAAATCCATCAACATCTGACTGTTGGAGATCATTGGCTATTTTTTGCTACTCATTTCACACCATGACTCTTACTAAAACACAGGCCTATCTTCCCTCCCATATTTCTTACAGCAATGATTAGGCATTCCATCTCTCCTTATTTGCTCGTCATTCTAATCAAACTGATAACTGCTGGCCAAGGAATTTAAATTCCACATTAAGTTTGGAAAATTAATTGGCCTTAATGTTAGCTGTCATGTGGCTTCATCATAATTTTACACACTTTGGTTAAAGGACACAAGTGGACAAGGTACACTGGCAGCAAAAATAAACTGCTGCAGGTCAAACTGCATTGTGGAGGGAAGGAAATCATCAGCATTTTGGGGTGAGACCCTGCGAGAGCATTTCAACCCAAAACATCAACATTTCCTTCCATAGATGCTGCTTAGCCTGCTAAATTCCCCCAGCAGTTTGGGTTTGTTCTAGATCACAGCATCTGCATTCTCTGGTGTCTCCAATTTCTAGCAGCCATACAGACGGCCAACAAGTTTGCCTATAGGCTGAGAAAATACATTTGGATTTTTTCTGATGTATCTGCTTTTGTTCTTGATGTATTCAAATCACATACCATAAAGTTCCAGAAGAGCATAAAGCAGAGGAAGACATGATTTAAGGAGAACAGTGCAAGTTAAGACTAGGCAATTTTCAAAACCCTACCTTAAAAACAAACAGGAAATTCTGAAGCTCTGGAAGGGTTTAGTGGTATGTTTCAGTTAAATAGTGCCTACTCCACTCTGTATTCAGACCAGCTACCACCTCAGTATGATAAAAGTAATACAAAATTGTAAGCAAGAGAGAAAGAGAAAAGGCTCTTCAAAACATGCCATCTTTAGGTTATATACAACAGCAAAGTACCAAGCTGAGAAAAGTCAGTCAAAATTGATCAAGGCAAATAGTCCATAATAAAATTTCATCATAATTAAACCTATAAATAACTAAGTACAAACCCTATGAATTACAATACTAATTGCTACGGCAGTTTTTCTATTGCCAAGAATCATTTAGGTATGTACCTTGGAGCCTCAGTGAATTCCACCTCTTCTTCAGAGCTGATTTCAATAGGAAACATGTTTTCATTCTCTGAAGTATCACCAACATCATCTCTTCTCACGCTATCCAATCTCAATTTGCGTCTCCTTTTTCTTCTTTTCTTCACAGAGCTGCCGCTCAATTGGCTTTCTGGAGAACACGGTGTACCATGAATAGACGTAGATGCTTGTGACGTTACAATAGATTCTGGGTTTCTCTGCTTGTCAACCAAGCTTCTCCCCACTGTGGTCTCCATCAGTACAGCACCTTCAGAAGTGATTATAGGTGAGGTGGCCAGGTGTGAAGGAACATTTACCTAGTAGGCAATAAATGAATATTTCAATTTAAACAGAACTATGAGTCTTTTACCTTCAGTATCACCAAATCCGGATCCATTCAACCTTAAGCTTCGTTCCAGGAAACTGAAAAATAAATGCAACAACCTATGGAAAACAGGACCAAACAAAACCAAAAACAAACAGCTGGTAGAACTCAAAAAATCAAATATGAAATTAGATATATATTTTAGGCACAGGGCAATTAAACTGTTCTACAGTATAATTTGATCTAGTACAATTAAGTGGGAGGCTTCGGGGTTCTAACATTTTTACTGTCACTCATTCTTTGGGGATACTCTTCTGTTTTTAAGGATGTCTGTGGAGAGTAAGAATGTCAAGTTGTTTATGGAATACAGCCTGATACTAAATGGAACTACTGAACAGCAAATGTTTGCCCTATCGAGACCATCTACTTCCATTGCATAGTAATGCCCTCATCTGCTCCTGCTCATCTACTGCTAATGCCTTTGTTACCTTTATGAAATCAAATTCAAAAGGAAACAGTCAAGTTTATTGTCAGATGCATAACAGCAAGCACACAAGCAATGAAAACTGCAGTTACAGCAGTATCAGCTTCATAGTGGCCAAACTAATCAGTGCTAATGAATATTCCCATAAGCTATTATATGATAATATAAGCAGAATTCACAAAAATAAACTAAATACAAATTAGGCACAATTTTTACAAGAACATAATAATCAGAGCAAAAAAAAAACATTTATTTTCATGCGAAGTGATCACGGCGTTGCTTTACTGCAGTGATCAGGGTTATGCAGGTTGGTTCAAAAGCCAGATGGTTGAAGGGAAATAGCTGTTCTCGAATCTGATGTTGTGGGACTTCAGGTTTCTGTCTCTTCTGCTTGATAGTAGCTGTGAGAAAATTATATGGCCCGATTTGTGGGGATGCTTCTTTCTTGAGGCAGTGCATGTTGTACATACTACTGGTAGTGGGGAGGTACAGTATGTGCCCATGATGCATAGGACTGAAACCACCACTCTCGTTTTTAATGTTCATATGTATTTGAATTGCCGTACTAACCCACGATGCAACAAGTTAGGATACTTTCAACAGTGCATCTGAAACCAAAGAAACTGGTAAGCTGATTAAATGCAGGTGTGTGCATAAGACCTGCATTAAAAAAAAGAGACTGGGTACTTGTCGGCCTGAATATAAGAAGGGAATTGAAAATGCAATACTAATCTGAACCGAGACTTTGCTGGACCCAGAACTAATCAAGCTCTGATAATTCGGTAATCAAATGTGTGAAGAGCATCAGCATCTGGAAAACCATGCTCTGGATGAACTCCAGTATATACAGTAGGTGACAGAGGGAAGCACTGGAGTGGTTAACATGACAATCTATCTAGCAATCACAAGGAAAGCACGCCAATGTCTTTACTTCTTTCAAAGAGCTGAAGGAAAGAGGGTTGTCAGGTATCCCATGTTGAAAGACAGGGAAGTCCTAGCCTTTTACTTGACTGAAAAGTTAAATGAAATTTTATTCTGAGGGTATTTTTAATGACTTAAGCAAAATGTAACTAATAAGAATCAGGTTTATTATCACCAGCATATGTCACAAAATTTGTTAACTTAATCTTTTCCCCTCAAAAACTGTTGATAGGAAGGGCTGATATTGATAACAATAGATTGGTTCATAACATAAAGAGAAGTGCTCTTATGTAATTCAAACCTGAATTTTATTTCCTCTTTTGTACAATTTTATAGTATGGTGTCAATATCATAGATCAGAGGCATCAGTCTGAAAAAAAATGCATTCCATTCACTTTAGTTGAAAACAAATTACCAAATGAAGGCTTTTTCTTTAACACAACAGCCATCACTCCACAATAATGATGCAATACTGGTACCTTCCTTCTCAGATCAAACAGGAACTTATTTGATCATTCTCATACTCGCTTTTGGGAGGGGTTGGGTGGGAAAATCAGGGGCTACTCCACCTTACCAAGTTTGGTCATAATCCCCATTTGTACAACAGCAATCTTCTACACATATGAAAATAGGGAATAGCACCTTCATCCAATTCACAAAGTTAACGGTAACAAATCAATCAGGTGCAAATGATCAGCCGTTCCTGACATCATTAACACTTCACGACCAGCCTATCTTCTGACAGTATCATGGCCAAACTTCATCATTCGATACGCACCATTGTATCTCCAGCTTGGATTACTCAGGCTTCATCCTTACATGCCTTCTGGAGCTACTTCTGCTACAGTCCTTAAACCCAGCCCTTTATCTCCATGTAGCCCAAACAACGACTAGCATGCCCCTGGTGTATTTCTAGGAAAGGGCAATGTGGCAAGTTTTTCTCTGCTTGCTATTTTTCACATGCCAATTTAAGATTAGCTCTCATGTGAGATAAGATGCTTCATTTAATTTATTGGTTGTTTAGAGCATTGTTATCAAGAGGAACACTATTCTGCTCTGTCAATAGCCTGGTGGCCCTGCCTTGGCTGAAGCTGCAGCTCTGCTTCATGATCTGCCCAGAATATGTACCTGTCACTCATGGTGCAATGTATGAGCCCCTTTCCCTGTCCTAAACCAGTAAGCTGCTGTCTACTTTTATAGAATTGTTACTGAACCACCAAATACACAATTCATCCAATGCCTAATGAGATTCAGCAGGTGCATGCTTATTGTATGTTCACAGGTGCTAATTTCTCTATTGCCTGCCACCCTATATAAACTTTATTTCCATTTCAATGACAAGGAATTACATCAGAGAAAGCAGCAAACAAGAATAAATGCTCTCATGCTGATCAATTCAAGAAATCTATCTTCCAACTTTCATTTATGCTGGGCTCAATATTTTGTTTTAAACTGCCAATAGAAAAAATTGTCATGACAAATCTAAAGACTTAGATAGATACTTAATTAATCCCAAAGAAAATTAGTGTCACAGTACACAGATATAAATATTAGAAGTAGAAAGAATAAAAAAATAAGTTACCCCAGTCTAACAGGAGGGGGTCATCACTTCCCTGGCTATAGGTTGACTCGTTATAGAGCCTAATGGCCAAGGGTAAGAATGACCTCGTATAACACTCTTTGGAACATCTCAGTTGCCTTAGTCTATTACTAAAAGTGTTCCTCTGTTCAGCCAAGGTGGCATGCAGAGGGTGAGAAACGTTGTCCAGGATTGCCCGGTTTTTCCACAGGGTGCTTTGTTCTCCCGTGTATCCAGTTTGACTCCTATAACAGAGCCAGTAAACACAAAGTACACTGCAGACGCTGGGGTCAACACCGCACTGCTGGCAATGTTGCATTTATTGCCAATGCTTGCTTACACTGAAAAGATAGAAATGAAACACCTTTTTGAACTGTAGTTCTTCTTATGAAATCCCTCACATGAAGCTGTTGAGTAAGAGGAAGTCTGGTGCAAGAACAGGATAAAAGTGCAGAAATATGCAATTCGGGCCCTTGGGTCTGTTGCACTGTAGCACAGCTAGCTTGCTCTAGACCTCACTACCTGATGCCCCTATGATTATGAACACAAGACTCTGTAGACATTGGAAATCCAAAGCAACACACACTGACATAGCCTTAAGTACATAACATTTATTAACTTCTCCTCCACAGATTGCTGAGTAGAATTCTAAAGACTCTCAACTTTCTGGAGAGAAAAAAAATCTTCCTTATTTACATCTTAAATTGGCAACCACTTATTCTGAAACTACATCTTCAATTCACTTCCTACCAAAGGGGAAGTATCCTCTCAGAATCAAGCTGTAAACTTCCTTCAGCAACTTTCATATTCAACAAGACTCTGTTAAATTGTAATGTGTATACGCCCCAATCTGCTCAACCATTCTTCAGTTTCTTCACCCCAGGAAAACCTGGTATATCTTTACTGAATTGTCTCCAATGCCAGCCAAGTCCCAAGAAACCACTTCCTACATCTAGGGAAATACTGAAGGCAGATTTACAATGAAACTCACAATCGCCTTCAATACATCAACGTGATGTTTGATCAAGTATGAAAAAAAGGTGTTTGAGGATAGTTATCAGAATCAGCATAAGCAGTCTATTGGGCAGCAGTAATCCACTGGAGAGTTACTACCAATGTCGCTTATTAAATCCTCTACACCTTTTTTATGCCATGGACACCGAGGGGTCCCTGGACCGCAGGATGGGAGCCCCTGCTCTAAATCAACTGGAAAAATAAGCAAATTACTGTCAGCAACTTCTTTAAGGCCAAGTTCCCAATTCTCACTTCTGTCTGTAAGGAGTTTCTATGTTCTCACTGTGAGCGCGTGGGTTTACTCCAGATGCTCTGGTTTCCTCCCACAATCCAAAGACGTACCAGTTGATAGGTTAATTGATCTTTGTAAATTGTTCTGTGATTAGGGTAGGGTTAAATCAGGGGATTGCTGGGTGGCACAGTTCAAAGGGCCAGAAGATCCCATTCCGCACAGTATCTCAATAAATAAATACTCATCCCTTTAATAGAGGCCACATCAGTCACAGGCCTGATACCATTCTTCTGAAACAGACACCATTCTGAGCACCTTAAAAAAATGTGACATCCCCACTGATTCTTCATAATCCCCTGTCCATGATCATTCAATGTCAGGAAAGGACTGAAAATCACGAGTCCATATGTCGTAAGCCCAGTGTCAATTTCAGAGGGAGTGCACCACCTCACAAACAACCTACCCCCACCAAAATTTTCCTGTTTCACTGTAACAGAAGTTAAAAGGCTAGGAGTGGTTTTATTTTGTTACAAGAATCACCCCTTGTAATAATGATCAGGGACATACAGAGAGAATCAGTAATTACCAGTAAGTACCTTCATTGTCTCAACAGAAGCAGACCTGAGCTTACACACCAAGTTTTCCTGACCTTCCACGAACAGTCAAAGAACAGGAAATAACACCAGTTAAAAAAGAATTTCTGCTGCTGGCCATACGTTTCTCACAGTCCCATTTCGAATCACCAAGTTTGTAGGGCATGTCACATCAACAAATAGTAAATCTCCTAGAGAGTCATCACTACTACATATCTGGAGGTTCTGACTCTTATGATGTTCCTCAGCTGATGGATCTCCATCCCGTTGGCTCAAGGTCACCTGTCCTACATGGGTCACCACCTTACTGGCTCTAGTCCAGGGCTACAATAAACATTGTTATAAGGTTTCTGCCCCACAGTCTTGTATCTTTGTTCCTTTCAACAATGTGTACCACATAACCTGAGTAGAAACCAGAGCATCCCTTCTTAAATAAGGAGACTACATACAGTACTCCAGGATAATTTCACTATCATGCTGCACAGTTGCAGTAATGCTTTTATACTCTAGCCCATATATGTCAAACTCAAGGCCCGCGATGGAATTATCTTTGGCCCGCGAGATAATATCTAATTACTATTAAAGCTGGCCCCAGTAATCGAAGCGCCTATGGCGTATGATATGGCTAATGCCGAGTTTATTCGGGTACCAGGTTTTCAGGGTTTTTAGTGTTTATTCGGCAGTCTTCTTCATAAGAAACGGAATTTGTAAAGTGAAACACTTTGTAGTTACAGCAGAGACTGAGACACATGAGAGCAGGCTGAAAAAACGGAGGCAACAAAAGCTGCGTTCGCACGCGTCCGACTGATCCGGCCCGCATGAAGCTGCATTTTGCTCAATCCGGCCCGTGTTTGACACCCCTGCTCTAGCCACTCTGCAATGTTCCAATTCTCTTCCCAATTACATGCCCCACCTACATGATAATATTTGTGCATCATGTACAAGGTCACCTTGATCCTCAAGCAAAGCCTCTCTCGAGCAAAGTCATGCTTCTCACTTTTTCCTATCAAAGTGGAATTACTTCACCTTTTCCCACGTGAAACTCCAAATCCAAACAAAAAGATCCACTTCCTTCTGCACATTCTTCCCAACCACTTCACACTGCTTTTTCCATCTACTTTTCTAAGTGATATATAATGATGGAGAAAGTCTAAATGAGAAAGAAGTTGCACGGTTGTGGGGACGTAGAAGAAATTTTTTGGTGAAATGATGGCATTTTTGGTCTGTTATCTACAAAACATTTTTAATATCTTTCAGTCATGCAAGCATACATTTCAGAAATTCAATACAGTCAACTGGGAAAAGGGGAAAAATAGCATAGCTATCAGATCTGTAAAAAATCAAACTATATACTATGCAGCCAATATTTCTTAGTTTGTTATAAAGGAAATACATATATAGAAGTCAATACTATCGAAGAGATAAGTAATACAGCTGATGGAATAAGCTAATTTCTCAGTTATCAATTATCTAAGTTTGATTTGGAAACAATGCAATATTACCTTATTATTTGTTGTCTCTTGAACAAAAAAGGCCTCCCCATTATCGCCGAGCTTCATTTGCAGCTCTACAGGTTCTCCATTTATTTCTATATCCACCTAAAAAATGTTAAGTTAGAACATATTTCAATTTTAAATTGTATACTTATGACCAAGGATGAAAAAGCAGACACTCCAAAAGAATTAAATGTCAATTTTGTTTCAGTGTACACATTATTTTACCCAAATCATTTCAATCTACATTCAGCCAAATGGCTATAACTGTAGGTTTTGCCACACATAATGCTCTTCATCACAAGTCACCTTTCAGCTTACCTGACTGCCTACAGTATTAGGACACATTTCAGATTAGTGTCCTCTTTCATTTATACAATGTTGGCTTTTTAATTTACTAATGAAAATACAATTTTGCTTATTGCAGGAAGAATCAATAGCTGCACGAAAGCAAAATCTTATTCTATTTAATATTTGCATATTTGAGTGAGATTACGACTGTTCTTTCCAGTACTAACATCACATTACTTTCTTGATATCCAACAAGAGCATTAATACTATTAAGAGTATTTATAGTATTCATGGTAAGACTCTTGGTAGTGTGCAGGATCAGAGGGATCTTGAGGTCTGAGTCCATAAGACACTCAAAGCTGCTGCGCAGATTGACACTGAGGTTAAGAAAGCATACAGTGCATTGGCCTTCATCAATCGTGGGATTGAGTTTAGGAGCCGAGAGGTAATGTTGCAGCTGTATAGGACCCTGGAGAGACCCCACTTGGAGTACTGTGCTCAGTTCTGGTCGCCTCACTACAGGAAGGATGTGGAAACCATAGAAAGGGTGCAGAAGAGAATTACAAGGATGTCGCCTAAATTGGGGAGCATGCCTTATGAGAATAGGTTGAGTGAAATCGGCCTTTTTTCCTTGGAGTGACAGAGGTTGAGACGTGACCTGACAGAGGTGTATAAGATGATGAGAAGCATTGATTGTGTGAATAGTCAGAGGCTTTTTCCCAGGGCTAAAATGGCTAGCACGAGAGGGCACAGTTTTAAGGTGCTTGGAAGTAGGTACAGAGGAGACATCAGCGGTTAAGTCTTTTTTTTTTTTACACAGAGGGTGATATTTGCATGGAATGGGCTGCTGGCGACGGTGGTGGAGGCGGATACAATAGGATCTTTTAAGAGACTCCTGGACAGGTACACAGAGCTCAGAAAAATAGAGGGCTATGGGTAACCCTAGGTAATTTCTACTGTAAGGACATGTTCGGCACAGCTTTGTGGGCCGAAGGGCCTGTATTATGCTGTAGATTTTCTATGTTTCTATATTTCTTAGAGGTGCAAACCGGGCTCAAGACATGTTTTTACTGTTTAATATATTCAATCACTCCAACATAAAATGACCTAACTAGTTATTGGTGTACGTAAAAGAACACATCCCAATAACTAAAAGGCCATTGCTGACTTACCACTTTTTCTCTAGATCGGAGCACTCCTAGTTTCCCAAAGCGAACGTGGAATGGGGAGCACTGGAGGCTGCCATCTGGCTGTTGGACAACAATGATATCGATGCAGCCAGACAACGTGGCAGGATTTAATCCCTTGTAAAGTTCTTTCACCGTCACAAACACTTGGCCGGCCAGTTGTCCAACGTAATTCATGGTCTGTGCCTTTGAAACAAAACAAGTATTTACTCATAAAGCAGCCCCATTTGCTTCTTTTAAAAGTACACAACAAGAAATATGCCTTAATAATACTAAATGGATAAAGATAGCACAGGATAGCACAGTTTTTTGAAATGGAAATTTGCTGAATGCTTTAATATTAGAGCTACAATCTCAAATCAGAAATTTCACAATTAAACTCTGAGAGGTACCTTGAAGTTGTCAGTGTATCCCCAACTGCAAGTTGGAATTGGAATATTGCTGCCAAATGCACCAAGGTACAGTGTAAAGCTTGGCTTGTGTACTGCTCATACAGTATATTATACAGTGCAATGAGATAGTACAAAGCAAACAATAACACAATTTACAATAAAGTGTAACAGTTACAGAAAAAGTGCAAAAAGGGACAAGATCATAACAAGGTAGACTGTGAGGTCAAGTGCTCATCTTATCCTGCTAGGGAACATTCAACAGCCTTATAGCAGTCGGGTAGAAGCTATCATTGAGACTGGTGTTACATGCTTTCAGGCCTGACGGGAGAGAGGAGAAAAGAAAATGTCTGGAGTAGGTGGGATCTGTGATTGTGTTGGCTGCTTTACTGAGGTGAGAAGTATAAACAAAGTCCACGGAGGGGAGACTGCTTCTCGTAATATGCTGAGTGCCACAGTTCTCTAAAGTTTCTTTCAGTCATGGGGCAGAGTAGCTGCCATATCAAGCCACAATGCATCCTGATGGGATGCTCTCTAAAGTGCATTGAGTAAAACTGATAAGGATTCAAAGGGGACATGCCAAATTTCTTTAGCCTCCCGAGGCTAACTTGCTTTAATTTATGGAGCATCACCAAATTCTAATCCAAAAGAGTACAGGACATCAGGAGACTTTTGTTAGACTAAAAGAATGGTGCAAACAAACAGCAGGTCAAGCAAATGATTCAATTCAGATGACAAACTCAAGTATGAAGTAAAACCACACAACTATTATCTGCTTCTGTAAGTAAATTTAAAGATGTTCGTAAAACAACAAAAACTATACAAAGTAGTACAGTGAATAAAGCCATTAATGCAACCCTGAAATGTTTTGTTTCATCAGAAAATCCACACAAATCATGAAGCATTAATTTTCCTGGGTCTTTCCTTTCCCTGTTGCATCATCATCTCCTCTTCAACTTCTTGTTCCAATTCCCAAACCAAATTATTTGACCCATAATTAAGTATCTCAATTATCAAAAGGTCTAAAATGATTAAGCCCACTGGGAGGATGCCCTTTTGTGAATACTTCTAAAAAAAAAAGCCTAGTTTCCAACTAAAGAACCTTACCACTTCAGTTTTATTTGCTCTCTTACTGTTGTAGATTCCTGTTTTTCTGCTTAAAGTTTGACTTGCACATGCGCAATTGGATGCATTTGGGATGCATTTTGCACATGCGCAATTGGATACACTTCTAACCGTCTCCTTTTTACCTCTGGTTTTGTTTCTCCAATCACTCACCCCACACACCCTTCACTTCAAAGTTTTTCTATAAGCGAAGACTTCAAAGCAATTTTACAATGGATTATTATAAGGTATGTAAAATGCATCTACATTTAGATATTTATTCAAGTTTCTATAGGTGTCAGAATAGTTCTCAAGTCATCTGTATGACAGATTACAACCCGCTTGTAATCAACAAAATGTACAGTATTTTAAAACTTCAGCTCACCTTGAAAAAAACTAATCCAAAACCTAGATACAAGTAAAAACTTATCCCAAGTCAAAAAGTCCGTTTGATGATTCAACTCAAGATTAGTACTTTGCTTTTGATTCAATGATTTAACACTTGCAAGCACGGTGTACCACAACTTTTCTTCCCTGATTTTTTCCCTCTGATTATGGATTCATAACTACAACAATTTGTAGATCAGCAGTACAACGACTGAGCACTCCTACCTCACAGCTGTAAGGGCCTGTGTTCAATACTGACACTGGCAAACATCCGAGTTAAATTTGCAGGTTCTCCAATCAGTTTCCAATGGGCACGCTGGTTCCCTCCAGCATCCTGAAGATGTACTGGTAAATTAACTGACCATTCTACATTACCCATATGACTGGGAATATGTTGCAGGATTTTAGAGAAATACAGAGGGGGAATGGGAGCAATGTGATAGCTTTGTCCAGATTGACAAGTACCCATTAGGCTGAACAGCCTCCTGTACCATATGTGAGAGGATAAATATCGGGGGTAGTAAACTAAGCAGACCGCTTAAAATTGTTAAAATGCTGGAAATTGCAGTCATATATGTCCATCACACTATTGACTTCAACGTCGTAGATGGTGGAAAAGCCTTGAAGCATCATCTGGTAAATCAATTGCCAGAGGACATCCAGCATTTTGCCTGTTGTAGTGCCCAGAGGAAGTACCGTTGATCCAGTGGAGTCCTGGTCAACGGTGACATGCAGGATATTGAGAGTGCGGATCTCACAGATGGTAATGCCGGTGGATATCAGTGGTAGGTCAGATTCTGCCTTTGGGCTGGTCACTTACTTGCCTAAACATTGTCCGAGATCTCGATGCAGACAGGATGAACTACTGATTTACAGAGAGATTGTTCAATTCCTTCGACAACAGGAACCATTAAGGTTTGTGATCAAATAACCGAAAATGATAGATCAGCTACGGAACTCTTTGAGGATAATACCTGTTCCAACTCCTCGCCCACCCATCCAGGTCACCACACACTCCCACTCCTACCGCAAAACCCCTCCATCACCCTCTCATCTCGACCCCACACGTACCCCCACTATCATCAACAACAACATACTCACACCTGCCCCCTCACTTCACCAGCACCCCACTGCCTCAGCTTCACTACGCAGCCGGCAAACACAACTCCAGGGCTCGAGTTCCACGAAGCTCCGTGCAGCCCCTCGACCGAATGCCGTCCCCCAGCCGAAACCGAAGGGCGACCCGCACCGGGCTGCTCTGACGTCACCAGCGCCCGAGGACGACGCTCCAATGGCGGGGCGGCAACCGCGGCGAGTAGGCGGTGCCTCGCCGCACAGCGCTGCCGACTTCAGACTAGCCAGCTCCCGCAAAGTTCTGCTTCTGCTGTTTGACTTCCTCTTCGTGACAGACACATACAAAAACAACACCTCCATTTGACAACACATTCCACCTTCCTATGCTTTTTTTTTCCCGCAGAGGAAATCTCAAAAGCTTAGCTAGGCACCTGATGAGACATTAGGACAGAAGACAGAATATGCAGTGTCTTAAAGCCGGGAAGTTGAGGGGAATTCTGGTGTTTTGACGTTTGAGAGGACGGGAGGGAGGATGTGAATATTAACATCGGGGCATAGTTTAAGCAATGCAGAACTATTTGATAAACATAAGATATCGGGATCTTAAGGCTTCTTGTGTTTTTTCATTATTTAAAAATATATATTAGTTATTAAAGTATCCAAGGGAAATCTCTGCCGTCCGAGGAGATAGTGCTGTTTCTGAGAATTCTGTCTTTGCAATGTTCTGTGTACAGTCATTAGCCTGTAATATGATGACTGATGCATCAGGCGTTGGGCTCAACCTGAGGTGATCTGCTCAGCCAATCAGGCGACCGTCGGTACATCAGTACTTCTATGATATATGCTTAGCTGATTTTATTTGCATAAGAGGAATAAGGTAATCGTTTCAAGGAAACTTTCACTGATTTGCCAATCAGTTTTTGTTTCGTTCAGATCCATCTGCGAAATTTTTAACATGTACTTGACGTTCTTGGCTAGTGGTTTCAAAATGAAAATTCTGATGAACTTTCAAAGAAAGATATATAATATTTTACTGACTCTGTTTACATCTCTTAACTTTTCATAAGGAGAAAACAAACTATTTTCTGATTTGTCCTAAAAGACTTTTTTTTTAAAACAATTGCATGACTGGAACTGTTTATTGAATTCAGTATTTGATATCAATAGTAATTTATTTTAATTTTGATTTTATTTTTGTTTAAACGAAAAATACTGGTTACAGCCTCAATTAGTGACCCCAGTGGGTAGGGAGGTCGAGAATTAACTTGTTTCTTGTTGTGGCATTAGTACTAAGTGAAAGAGCGGGCAGCTGTGATTACTTGCCACAGCTGCTGCACTTCAGAGCTACTCTGGAAGTTTTGGGCAGTCAAGAGGGGTGAGATTTAACAGCTTGTTGAGAGTGAGGACATTCAAATCGAGCCACAAACATGAGAAAATCTGCAGATGCTGGAAATCCAGAGCGACACACACAAAATGCTGGAGGAACTCAGCAAGTCAGGCAGCATCTATGAAAAAGAGTAAACAGTTGACGTTTTGGTCCGAGACCCTTAATCCGTACTGGGGGAAAAAGATGAGAAGTCAGAGTAAGAAAGCGGAGGGAGGGAGGAAAAGGTAAAAGGTGGTAGGTAATAGTTGACACTGGGAGAGGGGAGGGGTGTAGAAGGGGGAAACCTGACAGGAGAGGGTAGAAACCAAGGAAGAAAGAGAAGGGGAGGAGTACCAGAGGGAGGTGATGGGCAGGTAAGGAGATGAGGTGAAAGAGGGAAATGGGAATGGTGAAGGGTGAAGGGGGGCAGCTACTGGAAGTTCAAGAAATCGATGTTCATGCCATCAGATTGGAAGCTTCCCAGACAGAATATAAGGTGGAGGGTTTCAGACCGAAACATCAACTGTTTACTCTTTTTCATAGATGCTGCCTGGCCTACTGAACTCCTCCAGCATTTGTTGTGTGTTTCTCAGAATATAAGATGTTGCTCCTCCAACCTGAGTGTAGCCTCATTGCAGCTGTGGAGGAGGCCAGGGACTGATATATTGGAATGGGAAATAGAATTGAAATTGGTGACCATCCGGAGATCCCACTTTTTCAGGTGGATGAAGCGTAGCTGCTCGGCGAAGTGGTCTCCCAATCTATGTCAGATCTCACCAATATACAGGAGGCCACACCGGGAGCACCAGACACAGTATATGACTCCAACAGACTCACAGGTGAAGTGTCGCCTCACCTGAAAGAACTGTTTGGAGACCTGAATGATAGTGAGGGAGGAGGTGTAGGGGCAGGTGTGGTACTTGTTCCACTTGCAAGGGTAGCAATCTTCAATTGTTGACCTATCAGGGACTGAGAAAAAAGCTTTTCTGCCAATGTTATCACAAATGATTTCACTGTTCCATCCCAGACCTTCTGATTCTTCCCCCATTATTTCTGCAAGCTTTTCTATCTACTGATCACCTTTCCTCACTGAGCTCCAGATCTTCTCAGGTGTATGCTATAGGGTAGTTAAAAAAGCTTATGGAGTGTTAGCTTTCATAAGTCGAGGGATAGAGTTTAAGAGACGCGATGTAATGATGCAGTTCTATAAAACTCTAGTTAGGCCACACTTGGAGTACTGTGTCCAGTTCTGGTCGCCTCACTATAGGAAGGATGTGGAAGCATTGGAAAGGGTACAGAGGAGATTTACCAGGATGCTGCCTGTTTTAGAGAGTATGGATTATGATCAGAGATTAAGGGAGCTAGGGCTTTACTCTTTGGAGAGAAGGAGGATGAGAGGAGACATGATAGAGGGGTACAAGATATTAAGAAGAATAGATAGAGTGGATAGCCCCAGGGCACCACTGCTCTGTACAAGAGGACATGGCTTTAAGGTAAGGGGAGGGAAGTTCAAGGGGGATATTAGAGGAAGGTGTTTTACTCAGAGAGTGGTTGGTGCGTGGAATGCACTGCCTGAGTCAGTGGTGGAGGCAGATACACTAGTGAAGTTTAAGAGACTACTAGACAGGTATATGGAGGATTTTAAGGTGGGGGGTTATATGGGACGCAGAGTTTGAGGGTCGGCACAACGTTATGGGCTGAAGGGCCTGTAATGTGCTGTACTATTCTGTTCTATTCTATTGGCATGCCCTCCTGCATCTTTTGAAATAAAATTAATCTTATTTTCCCCTAACATCATGTCGAAGAATTAGAGCCCCTGTGCACTATTCCTGTAGAAAGGAATTGTCCCATTGGCTCGTGCCCCCTCTCAGAATGGCAGCATACCCTGCTGGATTACGTGTCATCTTAATTCAGCTGATGCAAAGCACACTGTGATACTGCACTCAGAATCCGGACAGCCTAGTCCCAGTACTGCTCAAGGTTGTCCTCAAAGCCATCCGGCAATCTCAGCCAAAGTCCGTCTCTCAACACTTGGCCATTGGGAAAGACCAGTTGTAGAAACAAGGAGAAAAAGAAATAAGTATATGAATCAGGTATCAGTGTAATTGGGTCTTTTTTTTACTGTTGATGTTGTTGTGACAGTTCAGATGAAGTGTCTTGGCCCGTAACATCGACTGTTTACTCTTTTCCATAGATGCTCCCTGGCCTGCTGAGTTCCTCCAGCATTTATTGTGTGTTCTGCGTTGTGACCATTGCGGTTTTGTTATGAATTTGGAGCTAGGATTTGGCATTGCAGTGAAATGAAGTAGGAAACATAGGTCAGATGCCTTTTCTCATAGTTATGTGATGTTGGAGGCCTTTTCTACAGCTGTACTTAGACTCCTGACTCTTCCACGATCCATTTCCAGATAGAATCAGCCAGGCTGTAACCTGTTGACCTGGTATCACAGGATTAAAAAAAAGTCATACCTGCTTCAAAATGTACTGGGCACAAAGCTGTATTATATAATTGATGTAACTACCACCTCCACAATCTCCATCAGCACAGGCTGCACCACAAGGCTGTTTACTTAAGCCCCTGCTTTACTCACTTCATACTTATAACTGTGTAGCTAAACAAAGCATTAATGCCATATTCAAGTTTGCTGATGACACCTCTATCGTACGTCAAGTCAAAGGCGGTAACAAATCAGCTGATATGAGGGAGATTGAAATTATGGCTCAGTGGTGCCAGAACAACAATGTCTAACACAATGTTAGTAAGACCCAGGAACTGATTAAAGATTTCAAGAGGTGGAAACCAGCAGTCTGTCACTGGGGGATCAGAGGTGGAGAAGGTCAGCAACTTTAAATTCTTTGGTGTTATCACTTCAGAGGACCTGTCCTGGCACCAGCATATAGGAGCAATTACAAAGAAAGCACAGCAACGCCTCCATTTCCTTGAAGATACGGCATGACATCTAAAACATTGACGAACTTCTATAGATGTGTGGTGGAGATGATATTGACCGGTGCATCACAGCCTGGTATGGAAACACCAAAGCTTTTGAATGAAAAATCCTACAAGAGTAATGGATACGGCCCAGTCCATCATGGGTAAAACCCTCCCCACCACTAAGCCCATCTACATGGAGAGTTGTTGCAGAAAAGCAGCGTCCATCATCAGGAACCCCCACCACCCAGATCATGCTCTCTTCTCGCTGCTGCCATCAGAAAGAAAGTACAGCCGAGGGCTCACACAACCAGGTTTATTACCCCTCAATCATCAGGCTCCTGGACCAGAGGCGATACCTCGTTCAACTTCACTCGCCAAATCACTGAAATGTTCCCATGGACTCACTTTCAAGGACTCTTCATTTTCATGTTCTCGATATCTATTGCTTATTTACTTATTATTTGTATTATTACTTCTTGCTTTATATATTTGCATAGTTTGTTGCTTTTTGCACATTGACTGTACACCCAAATCTTTCATTGGTTCTATTGCGGTTATTTGATTTATTGAGAAGGTCTGGAAGAAAATAATTCTCAGAGTTGTATATAATGACATATATGTACTTCGATAATAAATTTACTTTGAACTTTGAACTAAACGGTGTCCCTTTAACTGGTCAATAAGCTCAGCTGCTGATAGAGCGCACACAAGATAAAGTTTAGGCATTTAATGGCACCCAACACAGAGGGGAGGATGTCATGTAATATTTTAGACCATAAGACAAAGGAGCTGAAGTCGGCCATTTGGCCCATTGAGTCTGCTCCACCATTTCATCATGAGCTGATCCAATCTCCCCTTTAGTCCCATTCCCTCGCCTTCTCACCATAACCTTTGAAGCCCTGACTACTCAGATACCTATCAATCTCTGCCTTAAATACACCCAATGACTTGACCTCCACTGCTGCCCGTGGCAACAAATTCCACAGATTCACCACCCTCTGGCTAAAAAAATTTTTTTGCATTTCTGTTCTGATTGGGCGCCCTGCAATCCTCAAGTCATGTCCTCTCATACTAGACTCCCCCACCATGGGAAACAACTTTGCCAAATCCACTCTGTCTATGCCCTTCAACATTAGAAATGTTTCTATGAGGTCCCCCCCCCATTCTTCTAAACTCCAAGGAGTACAGTCCAAGAGCGGTCAAACGTTCCTCATATGTTAACCCCCTCATTCCCGGAATCATTCTAGTGAATCTTCTCTGAACCCTCTCCAATGTCAGCACATCCTTTCTTAAATAAGGAGCCCAAAACTGCACACAGTATTCCAAGTGAGGTCTTACCAGTGCCTTATAGAGCCTCAACATCACATCCCAGCTCCTATACTCTATTCCTCTAGAAATGAATGCCAATATTGCATTCACCTTCTTCACCACCGACTCAACCTGGAGGTTAACCTTACGGGTATCCTGCACGAGGACTCCCAAGTCCCGTTGCATCTCAGAACTTTGAATTCTCTCCCCATTTAAATAATAGTCTGCCCCTTTATTTCTTCTACCAAAGTGCATAACCATACATTTTCCGACATTGTAATTCATTTGCCACTTCTTTGCCCATTCCCCCAATCTATCCAAGTCTCTCTGCAGACTCTCTGTTTCCTCAGCACTACCGGCCCCTCCACCTATTTTTGTATCATCAGCAAACTTAGCCACAAAGCCATCTCTTCCATAATCCAAATCGTTGATATACAACGTAAAAAGAAGCAGTCCCAACACGGATCCCTGTGGAACACCACTGGTAACCAGCAGCCAGCCAGAATGGGATCCCTTTATTCCCAATCTCTGTTTCCTGCCAATCAACCAACGCTCTATCCACGTATGTAACTTTCCCATAATTCCATGGGCTCTTATCTTGTTTAGCAGCCTCATGTGCGGCACCTTGTCAAAGGCCTTCTGAAAATCCAAATACACAATATCCACTGTATTTCCCTTGTCTAGCCTACTTGTAATTTCCTCAAAGAATTGCAATAGGTTTGTCAGGCAGGATTTTCTTTTAAGGAAACCATGATGCGTTCTGCATATCTTGTCATATGCCTTCAGGTACTCCATAACCTCATCCTTGACAATTGACTCCAACAACTTCCCAACCACCAATGTCAAGCTGACAGGTCTATAATTTCCTTTTTGCTTCCTTGACCCTTTCTTAAATAGTGGAGTGACATTTGTAATCTTCCAGTCCTCCGGAACCAGGCCAGAATCTATTGACTTTTGAAAGATCATTGCTAATGCCTCCACAATCTCCACTGCTACTTCCTTCAGAACACGAGGGTGCATTCCATCTGGTCCAGGAGATTTATCTACCCTTAGACTATTCAGCTTCCTGAGTACTTTCTCTGTCGTAATTGTGACTGCGCATATTTCTCTTCCCTGACACCCTTGAATGTCCGGTATATTGCTGATGTCTTCCTCAGTAAAGACTGATGCTGTTCTATAGGTCAGTTGTGGAGAGCGCCCTCTTCTTTGTGGTGGCGTGTTGGGGAGGAAGCATTAAGAAGAGGGACGCCTCACGTCTTAATAAGCTGGTAAGGAAGGCGGGCTCTGTCGTGGGCAAAGTACTGGAGAGTTTAACATCGGTAGCTGAGCGAAGGGCGCTGAGTAGGCTACGGTCAATTATGGATAACTCTGAACATCCTCTACATAGCACCATCCAGAGACAGAGAAGCAGTTTCAGTGACAGGTTACTATCGATGCAATGCTCCTCAGACAGGATGAAGAGGTCAATACTCCCCAATGCCATTAGGCTTTACAATTCTACCTCCAGGACTTAAGAACTTTTTAAAAGCTATTAATGCTTTTGAGACGGTGATTTAGATGCATATCATATTTTTTTTACTGAGTTAAGTATTGTATGTAATTAGTTTTGCTACAGCAAGTGTATGGGACACTGGAAAAAAAGTTGAATTTCCCCATGGGGATGAATAAAGTATCTATCTATCTATCTATCTATCTAAATTACTCGTTCAGTTCCTCCGTCATCTCCTTATCTCCCATTACAATTTCTCCAGCATCATTTTCTATCGGTCCTATATCTACTCTCACTACTCTGTGTCTGTGTGACGAAGTCCTCACATGTACAGCTTCGCTCTGCAAAAAGCAGAAGTAATTTGAGTGCTTCTTTTGATTTTCAGAGATTTGATGACTTCCTTAATTTAGCAAAGAGCTGAGAGAAGTTGCTGATATCACTCTCTGGCAGACAGCAGGTTGCATAAAAAACGTGGTTGACAAAGACTTTACCAGCCATTGAGAATGTTGTACACAGACTGGTTTAAAGCATGAATTGTTGCTGCGACAGGTGACAGAACTCAATAGCTGCTTCCCTGCTGAAGCAAAGATCTTCTTTATTCGCGTCATACAAAGCAGAAACAGGCTCTTCAGCTCAACTAGTCTATGCCAAAATCATATTGCTCCTTAGCAAAGGTGATGTAGCACAAAATACTCTTTATGCCTCAGGCCTTCTGTTCAATACCCTCTTCCTTGTGGCAAATTCCCCAGCTTTTTCTTGACATCACTGCTGGTCCCATCTATCCTCTGTGCTCATAAGCAGCCCCATGACACCACTCATGATGCACCACCCAGGTTAGATGCAAGGAGAGCACATCTCTGCTGACTAAGCAAACTTTGCAAACTGATCCAATGAACCAAAGAAATGCCTGGAAAGTAGTCAAACAGCAGACGTAGCAAAACATTAGCTCATGTATAAATTGGTCCTCTCTCATTCAATGAGTCACATCTATGTGTTAAGTTTACATCCTTTATAGAATCCAAAAGTATCCCAAAATGAGGAAGTTGCAAGTCTCATACAAAGTGCAGTGTTTCATTCGTGCATAGCAATGTGGCAGTGACAATGTTAGCTGATGACAAATATTGACCAGAGTACTGAGGGGAATTCACTGATCTTAATTATGGGATCTTCTGCACCTCAGTCAGGTGATCCATTTACCATCTGCTTGGATTCTGCCTCCACCACCGTAGCTGGCAGCCCATTCCATGCACTCACCACTCTCTGAGTAAAAAACTTACCCCTGAAATCTCCTCTGTACCTACTCCCCAGCACCTTAAACCTGTGTCCTCTTGTGGCAACCATTTCAGCCCTGGGAAAAAACCTCTGACTATCAACACGATCAATGCCTCTCATCATCTTGTACATCTCTATCAGATCACCTCTCATCCTCCTTTGCTCCAAGAAGAAAAGGCCGAGTTCACTCAATCTATTCTTATAAGGCATGCTCCCCAATCCAGGCAGCATCTGTGTAAATCTCCTCTGCACCCTTCCTATGGCTTCCACATCCTTCCTGTAGTGAGGCAACCAGAAGTGAGCACAGTACTCCAAGTGGGGTCTGACCAGGGTCCTATATAGCTGTAATAGAACCTCTCGGCTCCTAAACTCAATTCCATGATTGATGAAGGCCAATACACCATATGCCTTCTTAACCACAGAGTCAAACTGTGCAGCTGCTATGAGCATCCTATGGACTCGGACCCCAAGATCCCTCTGATCCTCCACACTGCCAAGAGTCTTACCATTAATACTATATTCTACCATCATATTTGACCTACCAAAATGAACCACTTCACACTTATCTGGCTTGAACTCCATCTGCCACTTCTCAGCCCAGTTTTGCATCCTATCAATGTCCTGCTGTAACCTCTGACAGCTCTCCACACTATCCACAACACCTCCAACCTTTGTGTCATCAGCAAACTTACTACCCATCCCTCCACTTCCTCATCCAGGTCATTTATAAAAATCACAAACAGTAAGGGTCCCAGAACAGATCTCTGAGGCACTCCACTGGTGACCAACCTCCATACAGTGACACTCCACTGGTGACCAACATCCATCTACAACCACTCTTTGCCTTCTGTGGGCAACCAGTTCTGATTCCACAAAGCAATGTCCCCTTGGATCCCAAGCCTCCTTACTTTCTCAGTAAGCCTTTCATGGGGTACCTTGTCAAATGTCTTGCTGAAATCCATATACACTACATCTACTGCTCTTCCTTCATCAATGTGTTTAGTCACATCCTCAAAAAATTCAATCATGCTCGTAAGGCACAACCTGCCCTTGACAAAGCCATGCTGACTATTCCCAATCATATTCTACCTCTCCAAATGTTCATAAATTGTGCCACTCAGGATCTTCTCCATCAACTTACCAACCACTGAGGTAAGACTCACTGGTCTATAATTTCCTGGGCTATCTCTACTCCCTTTCTTGAATAAGGGAACAACAACTGCAACCTTTCAATCCTCCGGAACCTCTCCCGTCCCCATTGATGATGCAAAGATCATCACCAGAGGCTCAGCAATCTCCTCCCTCACCTCCCACCATAGCCTAGGGTACATTTCATCCAGTCCTGGTGACCTATCCAACTTGATGCTTTCCAAAAGCTCCAGCACATCCTCTTTCTTAATATCTACACGCTCAAGCTTTTCAGTCTACTGCAAGTCATCACTACAATCACTAAGATCCTTTTCCATAGTGAATTATGAAGTAAAGTATTCATTAAGTACCTCTGCTATTTCCTCCAGTTCCATACACACTTTCCCAATCTCACACTTGATAAGTCCTATTCTTTCACATCTTATTTTCTTGCTCTTCACATACTTGTAGAATGCTTTGGGGTTTTCCTTAATTCTGTCCGCCAAGAACTTCTCATGGCCCCTTCTGGCTCTCCTAATTTCATTCTTAAGCTCCTTCCTAGTAGCCTTATAACCTTCTGGATCTCTAACATTACCTAGCTCTCTGAACCTTTTGTAAGCTTTTCTTTTCTTCTTGACTAGATTTATTACAGCCTTTGTACACCACAGTTCCAGTACCCTACCATAAGTTCCCTGTCTCATTGAAACATACCTATACAGAAGTCTACACAAATATCCCCTGAATATTTGCCACATTTCTTCTGTACATTTCCGAGAACATCTGTTTCCAATTTAAGCCTCCAGTTTCCTGCCTGATAGCCTCATGATTCCCTATTAAACGCTTTTCTAACTTGTCTGTTCCTATCTCTGATCACTATCTCCAAAATGCTCTCCCACTGAGAGATCTGACACCTGACCAGGTTCACTTCCCAATACCAAATCAAGTACAGCCTCTCCTCTAGTAAGCTTATCTACATATTGTGTCAAGAAACCTTCCTGAACACACCTAACAAACTCCACCCCATCTAAACCCCTCACTCTAGGGAGATGCCAATTGATATTTGGGAAATTAAAGTCTCTCATCACGACAACTCTGTTATTATTACACCTTTCCAGGATCTGTTTCCCTATCTGCTCCTCGATATCCCTGTTACTATTGGGCGGCCTATAAAAAAACACCCAGTAAAGTTGTTGACCCCTTCCTGTTCCTAAGCTCCACCGACAGAGACTCTATAGACAATCCCTCCATGGCGTCCACCTTTTCTGCAGCCGTGACACTATCTCTGATCAACAGTGCCACACCCCACCTCTTTTGCCTCCCTCCCTGTCCTTTCTGAAACATCTAAAACCTGGCACTTGAAGTAACCAATCCTGTCCCTGAACCATCCAAGTCTCTGTAATGGCCACCACATCATATCTCCAAGTACTGATCCACGCTCTAAGCTCATCCGCTTTGTTCACAACATTCCTTGCATTAAAATAGACACATCTCAAGCCTTCGGTCTGAGCACGTCCCTTCTCTATCACCTGCCTATCCTCCCTCTCACACTGTCTCCAAGCTTTCTCTATTTGTGAGCTAACCTCCTCTTCCCCAGTCTCTTGAGTTTGGTTCCCACCCCCCAACAATTCTAGTTTAAACTCTTCTCAGTAGCCTTAGCAAACCTCCCCGCCAGGAGATTGGTCCCCCTGGGATTCAAGTGCAACCCATCCTTTTCATACAGGTCATACCTGCCCCAAAAGAGGTCCCAATGATCCAGAAATCTGAATCCTTGTCCCCTGCTCCAATCCCTCAGCCATGCCTTTATCCTCCACCTCATCCTATTCCTATTCTCATTGTCATGTGGCACAGGCAGTAATCCTGAGATTACTACCATTGCGGTCCTGCTCCTCAATTTCCTTCCTAACTCCTGTAGTCTTTTTTCAGGACCTCTTCCCTTTTCCTACCTATGTCATTGGTACCAATATGTACCATGACCTCTGGCTGTTCTCCCTCCCACTGCAGGATATCTTGGACGCGATCTGAAACATCCTGGATCTTGGCACCTGGGAGGCAAACTACCATCGGAGTTTCTTCCCTGCGACCACAGAATTGCCTGTCTGACCCCCTCAACTGGCGGACATCACATGCCTGCGCAGTCTCGCCTCTCTTTAACTCGAGTAGTAAAAAACTCCCTTCGCTCCGAAAAATCAGCAGTTCCCTCGCAGCCTTCTTGCTCCGAATTGTTGAAGTGATTGGTCATACGAAGTTCTGGTTAAACTCGGTGGGGGGTGGTGTCAGGAGTAATGTATTTGGTTCTGGACACTACGCATTGGGAAGGATAAATCAGGCCAGATCACTCTCATCCCAGTCCACTCCTCTCTTAACTCCATGACACCAATCCGCCATCACCACACCATTTCTCTCTTAGAATGTGCACAAGGCCACACTGACCTTAACCCCTATGCAGCCCTATAAAGTCCCACTTGGTTTCAGTGCTGTAGCCTTTCTGCACGCTGGGAGGACCACGAACATTGACAACCAGTGATCTTTTATCAGGCCAGTCACTCTGACATCTCCTGCAGATGTGCTGTACAAGGCTTTTTCATTAATGATTAGAGATTTTAGAAACTGATGAAACCTCGTCCCAACCTGTCTCTGTAAGGACATTATCCTTTTTCTCTCAATTTCTCCCAGCTCCACTGCACCTGTCCTTGAGATGATGTTCCACAATATTTGAAATATACTCATTTTTCAGGAAAGATGTGTTCCTCACTCCTTCACTTCCCTCACTACTGCTCTCACTGCACCTCACCCAGAACAGAGATACAGTTCCTTTGGTCCTTACCATTATCCTATCAGCCTCCAAATTCAGCACTCTTTTCATGACTCCCTGATTGGTTACCTCCACACCCACTCACTCACTCAATCTCCCATCACTTTCCTTGCAACCATAGGAGGTGTGACACCTATCCTTATACATCCTCCCTCATCACATCCAGGGACACAAACAAATGAGGCAGAGATTCACATGCATCTTCTATACAAAGCATCATCTAAGCAATCATTTTGACAAACATTTGCACTCTGCCCTCATGGCCCGTCTGTACTGAAGATCATGGTCTCTCATTGGGGCTTTACTATTGCTTGCTTGGTGGGTGGTGGGTGCTGATGCTTTTTGCCAAATTAAATGGGGAGGGGGAGAGTTGATGCTTGTGCATGGGAGGGGAAGAAAGGGTCTTTGCAGTTCTAATGTTTTTACTGTCATTTATTCTTTGGGCTACTCTTCTGTTTGTGTGGATGTCTGTGAAGAGCAAGAATTTCAGGTTGTATACTGTATACATTCCCTGATATTAAATGGAAGTATTTCCCAGTTCTCTACAGCACACTCCAGTCCAGATGGTGGTAGTAATGCACCTTTAAGTTGGACTGCCAGCCACCATTGAAAGTCAGAAGAAGAAGAATTGAACTATTGAACTATCTTGGCCTCCCAGTTCTATGCCATTTCAAATTCTCTCACATTCCTACACCAACCTGTCTTTCTTTATTCTCCATTGCCAGGATGAGGTCAAATTTAAATTAGAAGAACAGTATCTCCTGTTCTCCCTGGGTAGTCAATAATCCTCTGATACAAAGACTGAATTTCCTAGTTTCAGGTATCTGCACCCTCTATTTGTTTTTTTCTCTCTTTCTGATCCACAGAGATCCTTTCCAACCCCACATTCTCCCATTACTTGGTTTCCCCATCTGACTTCATGTGTCTATCATCTACTTGCCTAATCCATTGTGTTTCCATCTCCTTCCCCTCCCCCACATGGTGGAGGATTACAAATACCTGGGGATACAAATTGACAATAAACTGGACTGGTCAAAGAACACTGAGACTGTCTACAAGAAGGGTCAGAGCTGTCTCTACTTCCTGAGGAAACTGAGGTCCTTTAACATTTGCCAGACAATGTTGAGGATGTTCTACGAGTCTGTGGTGGCCAGTGCTATCAAGTTTGCAGTTGTGTGCTGGGACAGCAGGCTGAGGGTAGCAGACACCAAAAGAATCAACAAACTCATTCGTAAGGCCAGTGATGTTGTGGGGGTGGAACTGGACTCTCTGACGGTGGTGTCTGAAAAGAGGATGCTATCCAAGTTGCATGCCATCTTGGACAATGTCTCCCATCCACTCCATAATGTACTGGTTAGGCACAGGAGTACGTTCAGCCAGAGACTCATTCCACCGAGATGCAACACTGAGCGTCATAGGAAGTCAGTCCTGCCTGTGGCCATCAAACTTTACAACTCCTCCCTCGGAGTGTCAGACACCCTGAGCCAATAGGCTGGTCCTGGACTTATTTCCACTTGGCATAATTTACCTATTATTGTTTAATTATTTATGGTTTTATATTGCAATATTTCTACACTATTCTTGGTTGGTGCGACTGTAACGAAACCCAATTTCCCTCGGGATCAATAAAGTATATCTGTCTGTCTGTCTGCTTCCATCTGCCTTTCATCCTTCCCTTATGTGGTTTCACATCTCCTTTTCTTCCAAAACCCATAGCCCTAAATTGGCTCCCCTTACTACCTTCCAGCCTCTGTCTCTCTCCACCCTGCCCTCCCCCTACCTGATCCATCTGCCAATCATCTCACTCATCAATTAGTTCCGCCTATTACCTGCCAGCCCCAGTCTCACCCCTTCTTCTCATCTGCCCTCTACGCTCAGGGTTTTGGCCTGAAACATCAACTATTTGTTTGCCTCTACAGATGCAGCTTGACCCATTGAGATTCTCCAGCAGTTTGCTTTTTACAAACAAAACATAGCCTCTCTCATCTCTTTTTCAGAAGGTCTGTGATTCAATTCACATGAATAGCATCACAATAGGTGTGCCAGTACCAGCTGACAGAAAGCTGGGTCTGGATATGGAGTGTTCCCAGCCTTTGTCTTCCGCACATTACTGAGTTTGTTTAGCCCAGTGTATAGTAAAGCAAGCAAGACTCCAAAGATTTAAAAACAGAAATTACTTCTTCACACAAAGTATAATCAAACTCTAATGCCTACACTGAAAAAGCTGTTGAGGGCAGCATAATAGAAAATGCTAACATTGATCAATTTTTGTCAAGCAAACACATACAGGATCTGGAATTGAGATAGGTGCGTGGAGAGAAGGGAGAATGAAGACTATGGTTGAATGAAAAAGTTCCCATGTTTGTATATTATCATTTCACTAAACATAGAAATTTACAATTGTGACACTCTGTGAAAATAGCAAATTCTATTTCATTAACAAAACATACAAAGTCTTCATCTCACAATACAAATCCATGCATTTACTTTGCACAGCTACTAGCTGGGATAAATCCGTGAATAATCAGAGAATTATAGAATGATTAGATATAGATACTGACCAACTTGTTGCTCCATCTTTGGAAAAAAACAATGTTAGCTGGAGTCATCTGATATTTCACAGAGTATTTTAACTGGGGAATAATTCCCATGGTGTCTTCTTTCTTTCCACATTTGAGCTAGAGTTTCTTAATATTGACAAAAGCATGAACGTACAAAACCATACTACTGCTGTGAGCCTGGTGTACATTCTAATTGTGGTCAGCTTTTGACATACAAGCTTATGTATGCTAGCACAGGATTGTGGTTGTCTGGTCTATTCAATGAGAGCTTTGCACTATGCAAATTCTAGTAACTGCACTGTCAAAGCTCTTCCAGCTTCACTGACTTTAACCAGAAGTTTCAAATAAATTGTAAGCCAAACAATTCTGCACTGACAGATTATACCAATCCCTTGTTTTATAAATACTAGGTTACAGGATCAGCTTTGCGACTTGAAATTAAATCTGTTATTACAACTCAACAGTACTTTTGGATGTCAAGTGTTTTGCCTTTCATTGAGTCCAAAGCTGTTATTTAAAAATCCAAGCACTGGTCTTGAGTCAGGTTGGACCAAGTAATCTGGGAATGAGCCTCAACAATGATGATGTTTATGAGCAGAATAGTGCTTTTTCTAATAGACATTTCGCTTTGTCCTTTACTGCTGAGTTACAGTTTCAACAAGTATTTTGCATGTTTATCCACCGTGCCTCTCATTATACAAGATTACTCCAGTTTGTGAAGAGATGACATTGAACACAGGAGTCACAATGCAGCTCCCATTAACACAGCCAGGCAACAGCCAGGCATCAGAGTAGTTGCACCAGACATCCATTAATCCCTGATTTTAGAAAACGAGGCTGTGGGGGATGGTGGCGCTGCAGGTATGATGTTTGCGCAAGCTCCAGAGCTGATCTGCTGATAGGACCAAGCCATGGCTGGTCAGGCTCTACCTTGTGCTGGCTTGTTCAATACATTTCTGGTCATTTGCCCAGTGGTGATGCAGCATGGAGCCCAACATCACAGTCCCACCTCTGCAGTTACTGATTGCAACTGGGACATGGGGCAGCCCACGAAAAGTAAGGTACATGAATCCTGCAGGTGACCTGAGCAAGTATTCCTGCTTCTTCACCTGGATCAGAGTTCTGCCTTAGGTAAATCATGGATCTAAAGTCTCCTGTCTTGTACATGTTATTGCACAGATGGAGGTCACTTGGTTGTTTTGGTCCAGGGATGAAATCTCATTCGGCCCATTCCACCTCTCCTTATTTACCTGAACCCCTGCAGCTTATTTTCTCTCATGAGTGCCCAACAACTCCCATTTTATTCTTTCTTAACTAGTGTCATGGTCTGGTTTGTTAAATACTCATTTCAGTTCATTTCCTTTTCCTCGTGTTCCACCGGGCTCGTTGATTAGGGCACCTGATCCTCATTTGAACCGGCAGCATAAAAACTCCGGCTTACATCTACTCGCTACTGGTTCGTCGCCTCAGCAGTGCGGCTATGTTCGTTCCGAGCTGCCAAGAATAAGGGACGTCTTCATGAGCTTCTCCATGTCAAGGTCCCTCTTGTTTGTTTTTGTTGTTTCATGTCCAGCTGAGTGTTGCCATCCGTTTTGCTGCTGCTCCGAGCCGGGATGCGTGTGGTCTGTCATTCTTTTGTTTTGTTGAGTCTGAGTCCCAGTCCCAGTCAAGGCTCTGAGTCCAGTCAAGGCTTCGTGTCCAGTCAAGGCTCTGTGTCCAAGTCAAGTCCGAATCCAGGCTCTGCGTCCAAGTCATGTCCAAGTCCATCTCCGTGCCTGTATCCTGCACCTGGGTCTGCTTCGAGCTGCTCATTGCAACACATAGAGGTAATTTACAATAACTTCCCAGCACATCTTTAGGATGTAAAGGGAAACCAGAGAACCAGCAGAAAATCCACACAGTCAGGGAAAGTTCAGTATCAAACCTGGGTCCCTGGAACGGTGAAGTCAGTGGAACAGAATTTCAGGGACAAGCTATCAAGCACATTTAATACTGCCAGCTGAGAATGAGTTTTCAGATGTACAACTAGGGACTTGTTTGCCCTGCAATCCTTTACCAGCAGATTTGGCCTAAAAAGGTAACCTTTCCTCTTACCATGATCAAGTTTCCTGTAGAGTGAGGCCTCAGGCATGTAATAATCACATACTTAAAGCAGCATCACCCGGTCTTTCTGTCCAAGTACTCGAAGAGTATTCTATCTGCCGGAAACATCAAGCAGGTGCCAGAATGAATCAGCTAAACACTAGAGGGCAGCACAATAGCATAGCAGTCAGTGTAACACTTTACAGTGCCAGTGGTCGGAAGCTCGGAGTTCAATTCCTGCCACTGTCTGATCATCCCTATTAAGTTGGCATATCAACATATTGGTTAGTGTAACGCATTACAGCACCAGCTGTAAGATCAGGGGTCAGTTCAGTTCCCGGTGCTGTCCATTTGGACGTTCCCCCATTACCGCGGGGGTTTCCACCAGGGTGTCCCACAGTTGAAACACATACGGGTTAGGGTTAGTAAATTGTGGCCATGCTACGTTGTCACCAGAATTAAGGCAAAATTTGCAGGCTGCCCCCAGCACATCATCAGACTATGTTGGTCATTGATACTGTATGTTTCGATGCGCTAGTAATAAATAAAGCTGATCTCTAATCTCTCTGTACCCTGTAGCTAGAGCACTGCTGTATGGTCCATTCACCCGTGGAATTTGACACTCGATACTACCACAGGTGGACCAATGGGGAGGGGGGGGGGGGGTTATCTATTTATTTATTGAGATACAGCGTGGAATAGGCCCTTTGATGCACATCACCCTGATTTAATCGATGGGACAATTTACGATGACCAATTAACCTACCAACCGGTAGGGCTTTAGACTATAGGATGAAACTGGAGGACCTGGAAGAACCCCATGCGGTCACAGGGAAATGTACAAAATCCTTACAGGCATCAGCAGGGATTGGACCCAGGTCATCTGTATTGTAAAGCGTTGTGTTAACTACTACGCTACCATGACCCCCCCCCCCCCCCCCATGGTAGTATAGTGGTTCTGGTTCACAATACAGTGAGAAACATGGTTAAAATTGATCACTCATTGTATGTGACTCCCCTTAATCTGAATTGACTTTTCCTTTAAAAGTCCTTATATTCCCACATATTGACCTACTGATGGGGGGGGGGAAGTAACTTGGACTGAGAATGAATGAATTGCAAAGTGACATGAAGATACTTGGAAAAAGTGTCCAGCAAAATGGTAAGTGTAGATTTACTACTGAGGTGAAAACTTTAAATAATCTGAGATGGCAAAAAGAAGTGAGCCTGATATCAAATGTGAGAGAGCTGTTAAGTAAATCACATAAATCACAAAATATATTTAATTCCAATCTGCCATATTTCTGAAAAGATTGACGCAGAAGCCAGTTTTCAATTAGCTTGGAGATTAGATTAACCAGCACAATACACAGCTCAGAAATGACCTCATTAAGATCTTGTTGGACGAGATTAAGTTAACTCTATATTCATCTGCCTCACTAAATGTAGACACCATGAATTCAAAAAATGGTTCCATCGGTATGGATAAGAAACAATGGCCAGAATCATATACTTTCTTCATGATGTCATGATGCCATGACTTGAATCAGCTCTAGTTATCCCACTGTCACAACAGGTCAATAGCAGATCCACTTCATTGTCTCTTCACTTAACCCCAGAACACCCAGACAGCGAAGATGCATACATCAAGATGTTCTTCATTGATCACAGCTCAGTATTCAATATCATCATTCCCTAAAAACTAGTCAATAAGTTTCAAGACCTTGGCCTCAATACCTCATTATGTAACTAGAACCTCAATTTTCACACTGCAGACCCCAGTCAGTTTGGATTGGCAACAAGATCTCTCTGCTTCACAATCTCCCTCAGCAGAGGTGCATCACAAGTCTATGTGTTTAGCCCCCATCTCTACTCGCTTCATACTTATGGCTGTGAAGCTAAGTACAGCTCCAATGCCATATTTAAATTTGCAGATGATAGCACTGCCATTGATCAAATCAAAGGTGGTGATGAACCAGCATCTAGGAGGGAGGTGAAAATTTGGCTGAGTGGTGCACAATAACAAACTCTTAATCAATGTCAGCAAAATCAAGCAGCTGATTATTGACTTATGGAGAAGGGAACCAGAGGTCCATGAGCCTGTCTCATTGGGGGATCAGAGGGGGAGAGGGTCAGCAAAATTAACTTCCTTAAATTCCTCTGTATTACCATTTCAGAGGATCTGTCCTGAGTCCAGCATCTCTTAGAAGTTAGAAAATTCTTAGAAGTTTGTGAAAATTTGGCATGTCACCTAAAAGTTTGACGAACTTCTATAGATATGTGGTGGAGAATATACTGACTAGTTGCATCCCGGCCAGGAATGGAAGCACCAATGCCCTTCAATGGAAAAGCCAACAAAAGGTAATGGATACGGCCCAGTCCATCACGGGTAAAGCCCGCCCCACCACTGAGCACATCTACACAGAGCACTGTTGTAGATTCATCATCAAGCAGCCCCACCATATTCAGGAACAGTTATTACCCTTCAACCATCAGGCTCGTGAACCAGAGGGGATAACTGCACTCAACTTCACCTGCCCCATCACAGAACTGTTTCCACGACCTATGGACTCATTTTCAAGAACTTTTCCTCTCATGTTCTCAATATTTATTCCTTATTTATTATTATTGTTATTATTATTATATTATTTTTGTATTTGAACAGTTTGTTATCCTTTGCACATTGTTCATTTGTACATCCTGTTGAGGGTAGTCTTTCATTCATTCTGTTGTGTTTCTTGTATTTACTATGAATGCCTGCAAGAAAATGAATCTCAGGGTTGTATACGGAGACATATATGTACTTTGATAATAAATTTACTTTGAACTATGAACTTGGATCCAGTTGATGTATATGGTTTTGTGTGAAGTAAAATTGCCTTCAGAGTTTCAGAGTTCAGCAGTTGTTTTATGCCGGAAGAAAAACCTGCAGAAACTCAAAACAACCACAGAACCTCACCAGTACAAGTATCTCTTAACAAAATCTACATCTGCTATCTCAGCTGGGCCTAAAATATTCCATGATGCTATTTTGGGAAAAAAATGATAGTTGCATCTGGTGTCCCATTGACATTTAGTTGTTGGAAAATAAATCATAAAAATAAATACCAAACTGCTGTTCTGAGAGGTTGCTTTGTGCGAATTGACAGTGGTGTTCTCATCACAACTGTGACTAGACTTCAGCAGTGTCTCGTTGACAACATCACACTCCTGTCAAGAAAAGCAACCTCAGATGATTTGGGGACATGGAGTTCTTAAACAGTCCCTCAGAATGGGGATGACTTGTTTACATTCCATAACCGGGGTGTCTGCCGAGACCTCTATGAGAGTTGCAGTTTCTCCCACAGATCAGCCTGTCAGTCACCATGGAGTAATCAGAAAGGGGCAGCTTATAGTTGATTTGCATGAAGGCTATACATGACAGATCTAGGCTTTGAAGGAGAGAACGCAATGGAGTAAGTTATAAAGTAAACCTATTTCAGTGGCCAAAATAATTGCCTCTGCACCTTCCTGATCTTCTTTTTCTCAAGAAGTGACTTTCTCTGCCTTCCTTCCTTCCTTTGGCGTGGATGTGGGGGAGAGTAAACTCATAATGAATTCTTGGCTCTCTAGTGCAGTAGGGATTGAAGATTAAAGATTAGCTTTATTTGTCACATGTACATTGAAACATTAAAACATACATTGAAATACATTGTTTTGCATCAACGACCAACACAGTCCAAGATGTGCTGGGGCCAGCCCACAAGTATTACCAAAACTTACTAACCCTAACTTGTATGTGTCTGGAATATGGGTGGCGGGGGGGGGGGGGGGGGGTGGAGCTGGAACACCTGACAGAAAGCCACAGAGTCATGGGGAGAACATCCAAACTCCATGTGGACAGCACCAGGAACTGAACTGAACCCTAATCCTACAGCTGATGCTGTAAAGCATTACACTAACTAATATGCTACTGTGCCAATCTAATGGGATGGTCATCTAGCAGAGAGAGACTCTACAGAGCAGAGGAAGTCTGTAATAGGCTCAAAATGCCCCAAGCCACAAAATGTAGGCTAGAGTGCATGAGAGTAAACGTATGCCTGTTTTCCAGCCTAACAACAATTCCATAAACTACAGGATGGAAGCTTGTCATTATACATATGAGACAAAGGCAGAATTGCCACCGCTCACTCAGCATAGGCACTGAAGCCTGACAGTACCAAGGGCTTACCTCAATTTATGAGCATACAGGACAGAAATAGTGTTTGGGGGTGGGGAAAGTAGAAAATAAATAGTATAAGGATAATGAGAACTCTGAATTAGAGAGCATTTGTTCCAGGATGAATGACTCCCTGTTGACGTCAGCTTGTAGTAAGGAGAAAGCTTGTTCTGAAAGAAAGCTAAGTACTCTGTGCGAATTCATTCCATCTACAATTGCCACTGTGAGCCGGGTCCACTGGAATGGGGACCAATGGAGCATCACCACTCCGACAATCTGTTAAGGTGCTTTCTGGTAACCAACAAGAATCTTTCACTTTGATGGAGGGAAGTCCAGACAACCAAAGGAACAAGTAGAGGCATGTTGCGAACCATAACAAAATAAAATGGCAAGTCCGTGGTATGATTCGGATCCAGGAAGGTGGGAGAACCGGAAGGTTGTAAACAGAAGAAAGAACTGGCAATCTGAATTGTATGGACCTACTTGTGGGGTAGGAAGATCTGTACAGAGATTTAAACTACAGAGATTGCCACTGATAATGTTGATAAACTTAGAAAAAAGTGATTAAAATAGTATTAACAGGCTGAAACGAAAATTCACAATGCAAGATAAAGATTGTAGAAAGAGGACAGAAGAAATAATTGTTCTATGCCTTGATAGAGGGTTAAAAGGCAGAAATGGAAACAGCGGTGTTAACTCCCAGGTGAGAAGTTACCCAGTATAAGAATACACTGTGAGTCAGAGAGGAAGATCGAGGCCAGGCCATTGGGCAAGTTAAGGCAGAGGTTGATAGATTCTTGATTAGTCAGGGCATGAAGGTTATACATGGAGAAGGCAGACTGGAGCTGAGAGGGAAATGGGTCAGCCATGATGCAATGGTGGAGCAGACTTGATAGGCCAAATGGCCGAATTTTGCTCCTTCATCTTACGGTCTTATATTGGAAGTTATAGGAAGAATGTGGAAGCTTTAGAGAGGTTGCAGAGGAGATTTACCAGCATGCTGTCTGGATTAGAGAGTATGAAGATAGTCTGAGTGAGCAAGGGCTTTTCTCCTTGGAGTGAAGGAGGCTGAAATGTGACTTTATAGAGAGAGTTAAGATTATAAGAGGTATAGATAAAATGGACAGACAGTACCTTTATGCCAGGGTAGCAATGGGCAAAGCTAGACGGCATCCTTTGAAAATGAGAGGAGGAAACATATAAGAGACTCTTAGATAGACACATGGATAAAAGAAAAAATGGAGGTTTGTGGGCTGTTTAAGAGAGAAGGGTTAGAATGACTGAGAAGCCAGTTAAAAGGTTGGCACAACACTGTGAGCCAAAGGGCCTGTACTCTGCTGTACTGTTCTATGTTCTATGTTACAAGAGTCGTTTAAAAGGAAAAGCTGTTTAGGACACACAGCATCATGAACAGTTACAGAAAGTGAATAAGGTTTTATGGGTTAAGGACAAAACTTGCACAGTTCTGGCAGAGTAACCACCAAAGAGCCAAAAGACAAATTATACTGCAGTCTTGATGAGATAGGCTTCAGGAGAACACTCTGCTAGTTAGTTACTGAGAGGAGAGAGGGAGAGAGAAAGAAAGAAAAAGAAAGAATGAAGAATTAATTTGGTAGCGAGAGAAAGACTGGATTCCACAGCAGTCGCATGGAATCCAGGTTAGGGGATAAGAAATCTAAGTGTCTGAATTCTGGATGAGGTTCCCACATTTCACAGAGAAGTTGCAATTTGGGGAAATTGGTGAGTAGTATATACTTATGTAAATAGGGAATTTCACAATTGATAATTTGGTAGGTCAATTGGAACATTTTGGGGAGTCATCTTTAATGTTGCTTTTTATAAAACAATGTTTTCCAGAAGGTTACAAGAAGTTGTTCAAGTGTTTAGTCATTTGGAGTTTTAGATTTCCTTTGAAAGACTTATTTTTGAAATGAATCAGCGTCCCTCATAAAATGCAAATGAGATTTTAGTTAAAATTGTGGATTGGACCAGTGATAGTTTAGCATTTTACTTATGTCATCAGCCTAAACCCCTCACCAACAAAACAGAGCACACAGCTATGCAGCTGCTTTTGAATAGTCCAATTGAAATGATTTGATCAGTAAGCCCCATCTCTCTGGATCCTCAGGGTTATTGTAAAGTGTATTAAAGTTCTTACCTCCCTTAATGACACACTGCAGAAGCATACACCGAGCGGTTACTGTTAGAAAACTAGGGGTAAGTCTGAAAAGAGTCCAGAGCCAACGCAGACATGGAAATGCATGTGTGTGGGCCCAGAGGATATTATGATGGCTTTTCCAAGGCAAGGAGTCCGGTAGTAAATGGGAGAGGCTTTATCCTAGATTGGGGAGTAGTATCTAGAATTGGCTATCTAGAATTTCCATCTCTAGGGTTGTGTGAGTGATTCTTAAATAAGCTTTGAAATTGGCACAGACTGAAGGGTCAATATTTACAGAGACAGCTTTTTGTGTTTGGAGTAGAACTTGTCTATATGTAATATGGAATAGAGGGGGATTAATGCATACTAGTGAGGGCAGAGGTGAAGTACGGAGATAAGATACAACAAATTTTCCAGGTAACCAAGAACATCCAGGAAGTGACTATCATAAAAGTTAAAGTGCTTGTTGGGAAAAAGAACAAGATGATGCACACACATTTGAGAAAAACTCTGCAAATCTGGCCATGAAGGAGGAGGCCATAGATCCATCATTAATCTTTGCAGACAGAAATAGTTAGGGCCTTAGAAGTTGAAAGACATTTATCAGGGTACGAAGGGAGGAGTGTGGAAGAACAGCACAAGGGCTTTCATGGTGCTTGGATGCTTAATACAACAGCTTCTAAATCTGTATTGTGGGTTTACCCACACAGGCCGAGACAAAATGCTATATCTACTGAAACAATATTGGTTGTGGCAGGTGATGGCCAAAAGTGGTCGGATATTGACAGAAATTCATTATCCGTGCAAAGAACAGTGAGAGTAAGAAGTGTAGATCCAGATAGACCATCAATACAGCGACTAGGACCCTGGGAAGATGTCCAGTTTGACTTCACTGGACACCGCAATCCTGAGAGAGGCAAGAAGTTTTGTTCAGTTATTATTAAGCAATTTACGAAGCAGATAGAGGCTTTTGTGATCTGGGAATGTTCTGTGAACAGAATTGCAAAAACGCCACTGGGGGGAACGATGCCCGGGTGCAGGCTGACTCTGACAATGGAAGATATTTCACTGGTAAGATCATGAAAGAAACATTGTCAATGATATCAAGCTGACAGCTTAGACACAGGAGTAATGAGGCACCTTGGAGCCTTAACCATAGTGAGCTAGGTAGATCAGGTTGTCAAGGTTCCCAAGGGGATAAATACTACAAATCCATCATGAGCAGCAAAATAAAATCTTTGCCCAATACTGAGTTCATAACATCAGACAATATAAGCATGCAAGGCCCCAAACCACACTATAATAATTGATTGGAAACCCAGAGAATGTGAGATCTCATTTGCACCATCAACAACGAGCCCTCTGGACTTGTTCAGAGGGAGTAATCAACACAGTAGAATCCAGTTGTGGACGTACCCATTACAATGATTATCAACTCACGCTTAATATTAAGACTAATTCTTCTCATCTCAGTGTTGCAAACTCCCTGGGAAATAATTATGTAGCATCATAATTATTTGATGCATGGTACACAAAAGGAAGAATGAACTGTAACCTACTGTGGCATAGTTTAATTATGCAAGGACTGGCACACCCAATCTCAGTCGGACAGAGGACACTGACAGTTCCAAGGACAGGAATGTCGGAGGTGATTGGAAGGAGTGGCAAGGTTCTGAGGCAGTTTGTGGCTATAGAATTTCCATCCCTCCATGCTACTTGCCGAGATCCTGATCAACTGGAAGGAGGAATATATACTAGTGGCTATTGCGACTATATTAGCTAATTTACAGTTTTAAAATGGTAGGAGGTCACAGGAGATTGTAAAATAGTGAACTCTAGGTTTTGTAGCTCAGAAGAGATAAATGAGGTTATCATGTAGCAGAGAGATAAAGGGGGTTCTGTAGGGTTCATACCAGACACTGGAAGTCTGTCGTAGGCTCAAACCAGCCACAACCACTGGCTAAAGTGAACTAGGGTAAACTTGTGCCTGCTTATTAGCCTAACCCCATAATCTCCAGAATGAAAGAGACATTTTACATCAGAGATAAAAGCGAAATTGCACACACCTCCGTAGCACGTAGACACTGAAGTTTAACACTGCAAAAGGTTTACCTCACATGCGAGATAGAAATAGTGGGAGAGGGAGCAGAAAAGAAATAGTGAAGAATAATGAAAACTCTGGATAAGAGAGCATTTGTTCCAGGACGAGTGACTCCCTGTTGATGTCAGCTTGGAATAAAAGGTTAACCCGAAACTCTGTGTTAATTCTTTCTATCTACAATAAGCTTGAGAACTTGCCAAGGTTAGTGGCTTCGTAGGGTCGGAGCCATGGTAAATTACCCTTAAGTGAAGCCCAAGCTCTCCTTTGGAACTCTAAGTGTTTCATGAATTACAAGGGCTTACAGTATACTCCTTTCACATGTCTGTCATTGGAATCATGAAAGGAATGTTCTAATGGCCAGTGGTAAGTGTCCAGGATAATCACATGACTCCTCACTTGGCAAGCATCCAGTTTTCTATGGATTTTCATGGACAGCATCACTGTGAGAGTGATGAGCTACACCCTTCTATCGTGGTTTCTAAAATTAATATGTCTCTTATCGATACCTACTGTATCTCTATAATGAAAGCTAAGGCACCCCCAGGAATGAAATGAGAAAACCAATCATCCATCCTGAGAAGAGACCCTCCATTCTGCGGGTACACCACAATATATCCTGTAAATCTGCATATTATGATGATGACCTGATTCGTCCTGTACAACAGCAATCAGGAGACCACAGCAAAAGGAGCAGAAGGATGAGGAGGAAACTGGTCCCAAAGTGAAAATGGACCAGGAACTATAAGAAGAGGACAATGTGGGCCTTGCAGATTTCGACAGGAGGGAGGCTATAACATTCAGTCAGAGATAGCTAAAGAGTCGGAAGATTTCCATGAGCATGCCTTGCCACTCAGAACACTTTCTGGGAGGTGTCCCATTGGACCTTCATATGGTTGCACAGTTCATTTCAGCAAATGACTTTCAACGGACAAATTGCAAAGCTACAGCAAATATAAGAACTGACTACTGTTCCCCTTACAAACATCCACGGGAGATGAAAGAATGCTTTCTTGCAGCAAACTGGAGGAATTAGGATATTCCACAAATAGCAACAAAACCTCAGTCACACAGTAATATGGTTTCCATCAACCCCTGCAGAGTATCACCATAACTAAAGCTGTGATACCCCCAGGGGATGAGTGGAAAAAGCCCAGTAGCAGATCCCACAAAAATCCCATGGATACTTTTAGTTTGAATTAGCATATCAGAAACTTCAAAGAACTTCATTTTGTAAATGCTTGTCCAAAAAGGTAAAAAAACTATTAGGGGAGCATCATAGTTGATCCACAACAGCTGGATCCTTGGTAACATACATCTATGAAAGCATACTAGTTAATTAGGAAAGTGTGTGGCTATCAAGGGATTTTAACTAATTCCATCAAATAAGCAATGAGAGTGTTTTCGCTAAAAGAAATAGTTGCCTTTTTATAATTATAGATCAAGGTGAGTCATTGGAATCACTTGAAGGAATTGATGCAATTAACGACAGGTTAGAGCAGGATGAGCAACAATTGAGTTACAAGAAGATACCGGTGTCAGAATCTGGAGCGAAAACCTAATTGCTGGAGGAACTCAATGGATCAGGTAGCATCTGTGAAGGGGAATGGACAGTCAAATAATTAAGATCTTTCATTTGGACTGTAAAAAAAAATGAGGGGAGATGGCCAGCACAATCAGCAACATCTGATCTTGTTTTAAGATTAATTCTCAGGCAATGATCATTCTTTTTTCTCTAATCGAATGCATATCCAGGTTACACAATGTTCCTTGGAAAACTAAACCCATGTCATGAGAATATCGAACTCAGCTGCAGAGGGTTGTGGACTCAGCCAGTGCCACCACAGTCACAAGCCTCCCCACCACTGAGGGTATCATTAAGAGGAGTTGCCTCAAAAAGGAGGTATCTACCAATAAGGACCCTCGCCATCTGGGACCTTCCCACTTCTCATTACTGCCATTGGGGAGGAGGTGCAGGAGCATGAAGAAACACTATCAATATTTTAGGAACAGCCTTTTCTCCTCTGTTATCAGATATCTGAACAGTCCATGAACCCTACCTTGTTATTCCTCTTCTATACTATTTATTCATTTCTGTGATTTGTAGTTATGTTTTTGTGTACTGCACTGCACGGCTGCCACAAAACAACAAATTTCATGACATGTGCCTTTGCTTAATAAACCTGCTTCTGATTCTGGCTCATTGCAGAGTTCCATTCACAGTACATGTCTGAGCTAAGCTAAGGGAAGAAATGGATAAAATTAATTGAGCCTGTCACTGCAAATGGCCTCTTTAAAAAATACATTGTTATTGCATAGTCCTCAGTGCTTTGAGGCCTACAACATTTTTGTAGCAGCCTACGTGATGGATGAGAATATTACGAAGTCATAAATCTCAGGTACTTCAATGTTTCTTATGTCTGTTGAAAGGTATACTCTATTTTGTGGTTGCATTCCTTTGGGGGTCACAAACTTGTTATTACCTGAAACTTTGGCAGAGTAACCTCTCATTAGTCAAACTGCTGATCAATGCATTGCATTAGTTAAGTAAGCGCTAAATAAATCTCAGTCTGCATCACCTGTATCCGAGTTCTTATCACTGACATATGGCATGAAATTAGCTGCTTGGCAGCGGCATTACAGTACAAAGACATATGTACAAAAAATCTATAAATTACAAAAATAAATAAATTGTGCAAAATAAAAAGAACTAGCAAGGTCATGTTCACAGACTGCTCAAAAATTAGATGATGGAGGGAAGGAAGCTGTTTCATCTAAAAATACCCAAGCAATGAGAGGGAAGCTATGACTGTGTCACAGCAGAATCATTTTCCATTAACAGCTGACACCATAGTGAGCACGATATGATCTCAGAAGCTGTGTGGGACATGACCAGTTGAAGTCCATTAACACCTCTACATTCCTTGGATGAAGTTCTTGTAGCTGATCTCTGCTGCACTGTGTCATTTGACTTAACTCGTTAGTGTCATCGGGTGTATTGTAGATATTTAGTGTTGTTGCTGAAGTTATCACTTATAAAGTAGAATGTATCAACTCCGCAGAAAGCTGCAAGCCCAGTGTCACTTGACATCATTTTTGAGCAATGCATTCATAGCTATGGCACTGTGGAATAAACAGTTGTGATAAATTACCAAGTTACATTAACACAACTATTTATAGGTTCGAAGGGTATATGTAATTATATTTTAAGTGCCTTGCTATTTGCCTTTTCACATGGCCATGCAACCTCTTTTATGCTCATAACAGTACAAGAAAGTAGAGTAGGCCATTCACCTCTCCAGCCTGCTCCACCATTCAGTATGATCCTGGCTGATGTATTCACTCACCTCTTCTTCAGAGCCATAGACCTCAATTCCTTGAATATTTATTTCCAAATAAAATATCTGCTGCCTCTTTAAATTATCTAGTTCTGCCATTGGATTTATGGATGGACATTGAACCCATGAACACTTCCTCACTACTTTTTTGTACTACTTATGTAATTCAACTATTTAATATATATACTTACTGTATCTTTCCCCTCTATTATTAAGTATTGCATTGTGCTGCTGCCACAAAGACAACAAATTTTACAACATATGCCAGATTCTGACTTTCTTCACCCAGAGAACTGCAACTACTTGGAATACACTACTTGAGAAAGTGGTTGAAGCAGGATCATTTGACAGAATTTCAGGATCAGAATCAGAATCAGGTTTATTATCACCGGCATGTGTCATGAAATTTGTTAACTGAGTAGCAGCAGTTCAATGCCATATATAATATAGAAGAAGAAGAAGCAAAATAATAATAAATAAGTAAATCAATTACAGTATACATATATTGAATAGATTAAAAATCATGCAAAAATCAGAAATAATACATATTTTAAAAGTGAGGTAGTGTTCACCAGTTCAATGTCCATTTAGGAATCAGATGGCAGAGGAGAAGAAGCTGTTTCTGAATCGCTGAGTGTGTGCCTTCAGGCTTCTGTATCTACTGCCTGAAGGTAACAGTGAGAAAAGGGCATGCCCTGGGTGCTGGAGGTCCTTGATAATGGACACTGCCTTTCTGAGAGACCGCTCCTTGAAGATGTCCTGGGTAATCTGTAGGCTAGTACCCAAAATGCAGCCGACTAAAATATAACCCTCTGCAGCTTCTTTTGGTCCTGTGCAGTAGCCACCCCACCCCATACCAGACAGTGATGCAGCCTGTCAGAATTATCTCCACGATACATCTGTAGAAGATTTTGAGTGTATTTAATGACATACCAAATCTTTTCAAACTCCTCATGAAATATAGTCACTGTCTTACCTTCTTTCTAACTGCATCGATATGTTGGGACCAGGTTAGGTCCTCAGAGATCTTGACACCCAGGAACTTAAAACTGCTCACTCACTCCACTTCTGATCCCTCTATGAGGATTGGTATGTGTTCCTTCATCTAACCCTTCCTGAAGTCCACAGTCAGCTCTTTTGTCTTACTGATGCTGGGTGCAAGGTTGTTAACTGCGACAACTCTCCACTAGTTGGTATATCTTGCTCTTGTACACCCTCTCATCTCCAGCTCAGATTCTACCAAGAATGATTGTATCATCAGCCAATTTATAGATGGTATTTGAGCTATGCCTAGCCACACAGTCATGGGTATAGAGAAAGTAGAGCAGTGGGCTAAGCACACACCCCTGAGGTGCACCAGTGTTGATCTGTTAGGATATGCAAGGAGGATATGTTATCACCAAACCGCACAGATTGTGGTCTTCTGGTTAGGAAGTCGAGTATCCAACTGCAGAAGGAGGTACAAAAGCCTAGGGTCTGCAACTTCTCAATCAGGATTGTGGGAATGATGGTGTTAAATGCTGAGCTATAGTCGATGAACAGCACACTGACATAGGTGTTTGTATTATCCAGGTGGTCTAAAGCCATGTGAAGAGCCATTGAGATTGCATCTGCTGTTGACCTATTGTGGCAATAGGCAAATTGCAATGGGTCCAAGTCTTTGCTGAATGTCCAGATGAACACCTGAATTGGCTAGGCATAGAGAGCTGTGGACAAAGCAGAATGAGATGGGTCTAATACAGAAGGGTGCCCACTGGTTGGCATGGATTAGTTGGACTGAATGGCCTGTTTCTTACCTGTATGATTGTATGACTGTAAGACTTGAAAAACATATCAGGACTATATTAATACAACTAATTTTCCTATGGCTATTTACTTCAGAGAATTCATAAAGGTTACATACGTTGAATGGACAACATAGGAGCTATAACCAAAGATTCCATCTCCTATTCCTGTTCATGGGTAAAAATAATTGTCACTGATCATATTTTTCAGTTCCTACTCAATCAAGAGAGCCACACAAAATGAAGAAGAAAACAAAAATATCTTTGAAAGCAAAATGACTGAAGCAATTAGAGAGTTTGTCACAAAATTCAGTTTCTTTTTTACTGCTGAACTTCAGTACAACACGTGCATTATCCTGAGTCACACAACAATGAGTTATGTTTTGTTCAGAAATCACCACATTGTTTTTATACATGGGAGAAAATTCTACCAATTAACTAACAATATGTGACAGGAGCACTCTTATTCTGTCAGGAAAATTGGTATTTTCATATATTGTAGAACTTGGCAGCTATCTTAGGCAGAGCAAGCCTGGTAATTTAGCTGCCCTCAAAAGGAAAAGTTCCAGCTTATTTTACAACATCAGAAACAGCAAAGATTTTTCTACATGGTTATGTGTTTTGTTGAAGTTAATTTCAAACTCCTAAGCAAAACAAGTATTATTTGAAAAGATACAATGAATGGTGCCTTGAAGTACTGTTGAAATGTCACAGTACATCTTCAAAGATGATCATGAAGCCATTGTAGCAATTCAGGTATGTGGTGCCTGTATGGATGTTAATAGATTTTGTGCATCGTAATTATTAATGCTCTAATAATTTTCATTCTTGGGGGCCCACCTGCTTTTGCACAATGCCTTATTTCACTATAAACACAGCAGTAGCAATTTCTAATCCAAAAGACTGTTGCCATTCTTAAAGGCCAATGTCTCAGAGTAGATTGGGTATTGTATCTGAGTACAATTCTGCATATGGATAAGGAAAGTCATTTATACGAATTCCAGAGCTGCCATATGCCTACTTCCCAGTTCTAAGTGAAACTCTTACAGGCTGGTAAGGAAGAAAAGTGAGTTGGCAGGACTGCAGTAACAGGCAACCAATTCATAACAATCTATTTTGTACATTTGCCCCAGAATAGCTTCATTCCACAATTGGTTTCTAGACAAGCTTGCAACGCTGGCACCAGGACGAATTTCCAAAATGCCTATTTGAAAAGAGTTTTTAAATTGCTGCTTTTTGGAGGCCAGCACACATAATCATCCCTAATGTAAAGGGATGACCATGTATATCTTTATCTAATGTGTGAGGTTATACAATTTTAGCAACTCCCATGGTTTGGCATGTTTTGAATCAATTAACTAATTCTGTCGATAATCTAAAATTAACTAAGATCTGTGTTAGTCTGTTGCTAATTAACCTATCTGTGTAACTTTTGGAATTGCAGCTGATAGTGTTTCTGATTTACAGAAATTTGGGGTTACAGACAAGTCTAAGAACCCTTGTGTGATCCAGCATGAGTCTACACTTTAAAGAGCTCTCCTGCTCAGAGGAAGGTGTTCGGATGCAATTTATGTGGTCCACTATCATTCAGGTTCCAGGGTCAGCAGACAGAGAGGTCCAATTTGTGTTGGAAAGGAGGCTGCTATCCATTTCTCCTCTTTTGTTTGTTTCATCTAATCGCTAATTGCCTTTGAACAATCAGCACTTGCTAATTTCACACAGACACAGCAGTTTAACAGTGTGTTCTCCAATTAAACAATAGCACCATAATATTAACAGTCTGCTGAGGAATTGTCCCCCTGACCAATAGTTTTTACAACAGTACTTGGCTGCCTGCTCCTTCCAGATATGGGTATGTAAACATAGGCTGTCAAGAAAGTGGAAACTCCTAGACGTATTGTCTTTTTGATCTACCACATCAAGTATTCTACAATGATTTATATGTGTATAAAGATTTTAAGACAGTAAAACATCTCTGGATTATCCATGTGAATTTTATCAAGCAAATTTGGTATGGCTACATAGATGATATGATGGACACTCTGGAAAAGTTTTGGAGATATTGGATATGGGCAAAGGACTGACATCCCACAGAGGTCACACCTAGCCATCAAGCACCCATCGTCACTCTCCTTTGAATCTTTACACATGTTCTTCAACAGCATTCGGATTCCACCACCACCATTACACTCGTCCACACCCTAGAGGCGATATGCAATATCCATTTAAACTATCAACCCATGTGTGGGAACAAACTAGAGTTTTCAAGAGGAAATCTTCACAGTCCCGACATCACAGGAGGTCAGGATTAAACCTGGCTCAGTGGAGCCCTACCTACTGTGCCACTGTGCTCTAAGGAGAGTCTTAAAAGAGAATGGTGTTGAAAGGCCATGGAAGAGTGGTAGGAAATTCAGAACATCCAGCTGCTGCCTGTGGTGCTGATGGTGTGATTATAGATGGGAGAGCTCAAGAGGTACAACTTGAAGAGTAGTCTTCAGAGGATTGTTAGGGTGGATGGTCTTATGGAGATGAAAAGGATTCAAACAAATATGCAAAATAATTTTAAAATGGAGCAGTCCTCCAACTGGTTACCAGGAGCCCAAAAGTAACATTGGACAAAAAACTGAGCTGGGAAATTGCAGCAAAACTTTGGATGTTATATTCTCTGAAAAATGGAAAGAGAGAGATTTGTTTTAAAATTGTATGTCTGTATTTTACAAGGATGGGCAAGGGTTTCAGCAGCAGATAAGCTAAATCCCAAATACTACTGGGAACTCTTTTTTTAACAAGGCGGAATTAACTTCTCAGAGTTAAAGGACAGATGCATGGTCAGAGGGTGGTCTTGGCATCCTGTTTGAAATGTTTTTGTAGCCTGTGGTTCACTTATAGACCATTGCCATGGAGCGGGAGGATGTCTAGGGAACTGTTTAGTCAAAGGAGAAGAATTAAGCCATTCAGCCCATCGACTCTGCTCTGCCATTCCATCATGGTCGATCCCAGATCCCACTCAACCCCATACATCTGCCTTCTCGCCATATCCTTTGATGAAACAGAGAAACATAGAGAAACCTACAACACAATAAAGGCCCTTCGGCCCACAATGCTGTGCCGAACATGTAGTAATTTTAGAAATTACCTCGGGTTACCCATAACCCTCTATTTTTCTGAGCTCCATGTACCTATCCAGGAGTCTCATAAAAGACCCTATCATATCCGCCTCCACCGCCGCTGCCAGCAGTGCATTCCACGCACTCACCACTCTGTGTGTACACAACCTACCCCTGACATCTACTCTGTACCTACTTCCAAACAACTTAAAACTGTGTCCTCTCATGTTAGTCATTTCAGCCCTGAGAAAAAGCCTCTGACTATCCACATGATCAATGCCTCTCATCATCTTACACACCTCTATCAGGTCACCTCGCATCCTCCATTGCTCCAAGGAGAAAAAGCCAAGTTCACTCAACCTATTCTCATAAGGCATGCTCCCCAATCCAGGCAACATCCTTGTAAATCTCCTCTCCACCCTTTCTATAGTTTCCACATCCTTCCTGTAGTGAGGTGGCCAAAAATGAGCACAGTACTCCAAGTGGGGTATGACCACGTTCCTATAAAGCTGTAACATTACCTCTCTACTCTTGAACTCAATCCCACAATTGATGAAGGCCAATATACCATATGCCTTCTTAACCACATAGTCAACCTGCACAGCAGCTTTGAATGTCCTGTGGACTCGGACCCCAAGATTTATTGGATTTATTCATGAAATCTAGAGGATTCAAGAGGCTGTGATATACAGCTGGACATTTTCGCTGTACTGATCGAGCTTTTTTGCAGAAAGGCATTGATGGGAGCAGATTGATGTTGACAAGTATGATTCTGGAGGGGAGAGGGCCACTAATTATATCAGTTAATAAAGGGTCTAGGAAGGATAATTAGTAATCAATAATCAGTGTTAATAGGGAAAAAGGGAGGGGTGCTAGCAGTGGATTTGTTTCAACTAATTAGTAAATTACCATCTAACATTATTGCAATAGAGATTTACAATCAATACAGAAGATGAGCACTTTTGAAGATTATTTAAATTGAATATGTTCAGTGGTTCAATGGCCCAACTTAATGTTAAAGAATGTATACAGTATATAACCTGAAATCTTTTCTCTTCACGTGAAACAGAAAGAAAAAAACCCAAAGAATGAATGACACAAAAATTTTAGAACCCCAAAGCCACCCATCCCCTTACCATGCACAAGCAGTGGCAAAGCGTCAACCCCTCCCTCCTCCCCTCCTTGCTTCAGCAGAAGGCATTAGAACCCCACCCCCAAACCCCCAACCACCCACCGTGCAAGCAATAGCAAGCTCCTGAAGACGATGATCTATAGTCCATTAAAAACTGCAGTTCATCACAACACCTCGACCTCCTGCAGGTCCTCTCTCTCAGTAACGAGGAAGAGGGAGATATTGCTCTTGCCACAGCTCATTGTTTCAATGATACAACCTGCAGCATCGCCAAAGTTGAGATTCCCCAGTTTGAGAGTCAGCTGCAAATTCTCTCTCACCATTGAGAGAGCAATATGTATTCATTCTCATAATCTTGATCCTCATGTGTCTTCAATGTAGCATTATTGAGCTATACCATCCAGCCCAGTGTCCTCTGCAACCACTCCATGTAAGGCAGGAAGATTTTTTTTCCCAGTACTTTAGTCTGCACTAATCCCTAAGCGTGTCTGATGATTTATCTTCTTGTTTGACAGATTCTTGTCCTGCACAGATTTACTGTCAAGTTTGTCTACAACAATAACAACATTTAACTTAACATTTTATTGACTCTTCAGGATGTACTGGGTGTTTAATAAATACATTTATTTTTAGTTCAGTAAAATTTCAGTTCCATCCTCTGTTTAAGGAATATTAGAATAAATATTTGGGATTACTGTCCAATTTTTAAAGACTTCAAACTGCAATCATAATTTAGCTTTTTTGGAGTTCCAACAGATTGTTCAAAGCTGAACACCCTGTTCTCAAAATCTGTAGCAGCATAACCACAATGTATTACATGCTTACACTTCTGTCAGTTTTACTTCAAGATGCAATTATATTTTTACAGAGATACAGCTAAAATGCAGGAAATAGCCAGCAGTTTGGAAAGTGAGAAATTGGGGAAAATGCTTAATATCAACAACTCATTTGGCGAGATCCTTGTAGAAGTTTGTAAACCTGAAAGAATGACTCAGTTTTTCTTTCCACAGGTACTGCCTGACCCGACTTGTTACTTTGACCAATATTATTTTAAATCTTGCTCTTACTGACATGCAAAACTGTTAGTTATATAATCATACAAAGCAAAAATGAACACTTTTAGGGAGAAACTGTTCACAAGAACAAATCTTAATTTTATTTTAAATTATTTTCTTGGTGTCGAATCTCAGAACTTTAGCCATGATTCGTGGACACCATCACAGAGCTTTATCCACATTTATCATTTTCTTTAACCACTTGATTAAACTGGGTAATAGTGTTCATCAATTTCTCTATCGGGCTGGCTGCTGGCTGTTGTTTTTAAAACCAAAGCAAATCTTTATTGATTTAAAAATAATTCCTTCATTGCAAATCCTTTCTTGTGATGAATGATCAAAATATTCTTAACTTTGACAACAATTGTATTATTTTTGTATGTTTTTTCTGCAATCTCTTCAAAACCAGATCAGTGAACAGCAGGATTTTACTTTTGGATGATTTGAGCAAAAAATATTCTTTACTTTCATTTTTGCTTTGAGCAACTTCTGCTGCCTATCATGTTTGATGCCCAGGAATTATGGGGTTCCCTAGCACAAAATTTGGAAGTGTCTGCATCTAGGAGAAATTTGATCTGTTAAGAATTGTGCTGCTTTCCATGTTCAAAAAAATAGTAAACCTGTTTATAAAGAAGCATTTTATTTCCTATAGCAAAACAGATTCCTGGATAAAAGAGCTGTTGCCCCACAGTTTCAGTGACCTGGGTTCAATCCTGACCTATGGTGCTGTCTCTGTGGAGTTTCCATGTTCTCCCTGTGACTGCATGGTTTCACTCTAGGTGCTTTGCTTTTCTCCCACGTCCCAAAGAAATGTGGGTCAGTAGGCTGTACATTTCCCCTGGTGTATAGGTAAGTAACCCAGAGAGGAAATGATAGGAATATGGAGCTATTAAAATGGTTTAAGACTGGATTGATGCAAAAATGATTCCTTGATGATGGTACAAATTCAGTGAGGGTCAAACAGGCTGTTCTTGTGGTGTGTGTCTCTATGAAAAGCTTCCAATGTCTTCAGTGCTTTCAGCCTTGACTTACTGCCAGCTCAGGTTGGGATATGCATGTTGCAAAGTCCGCATCTATAACAGTCCTGGCACAGGCCTGCCTTCTTGCCCTTTCCCCAAAGCACTTTGCACAACAGCTGACAAATTCAGTCTCCAAGACTTCACAGCATGTCTGCATTGGATAGAGTTGATGGCGAATTCGGTATTATTCCCTTTCATTACATTGTGAATTTACAAGCAGAACTGACTACTGGGCTTGCCATGTATTTTGTCACCCTGCTGGGGAAAGGTCAGACAAAAGAAAGCACAATTGGATACGCGCCAAGCTTGGAAAAGCCCCGCGTTGTTCGTGCATCTCTACCACTCCAGTGGCACATGGGATGATAGTGTTGCAGAAAGTACTTCCCACAAGAAGGCTTATTTACAAATGCTATCTTGTATTGGCAGACCTATGTTTTACATTTTGTTGGAGTTGGAAATCCGTGTCCAGATGGTTTGTACTTTATATTGTATTCTACTGTAAAGGTCAGCCAGTTCCACTGACTGACCCGCAGGCGCTACAGCTTGCTGAATTTTAAATGGCTCAGAAACTCTGTTCTGCCGGCCAGTTTTGCATCGAATTGTAAAATTACGTGCGGTGCAAAGTTCTTCACTAAATAAATTGGGCGATGGAGGGGTGGAGTGAAGGAGTAAAAAGACTGGGAAAGAAGAGACCAGAGTTGATGAATACTTGAAAATATTTTCAAAATGCATAAACCTCCAAGCCAAAGATCTGTAGATTCCTCTATAAATGAGAAAGTGGCAAAGTATGTATAGCTATAGGGCACCATTAGTGCAGTGACTACACACACTAAGATTCTTCTGCTCTCCAGATAAGGTTAAAAAGTATATCATGTATAAAAAATGAACTGTTTCTATTTCTGACTCCATTTTGTGTGTGTGTGTGTGTGTGTGTGTGTGTGTGTGTGTGTGTGTGTGTGTGTGTGTGTGTGTGTGTGTGTGTGTGTATATATATATATATATATATATATATATATATATATATATATATATATATATATATATATATATGGGGGGCACATATAAGCATATTAGAGGTGACTTTGTTAAAGCCTATGCAATGTTGAAAGGCCTCTGTAGAGTGGATGTGGGGAAGATGTTTCCAATGGTAGGAGATTCTAAGGCACAGCCTCACAATAGAAGGGGGTCCTTTAGAATGAAATGAGGAGGAAGTTCTTTAGCCAAGGAGTGGTGGATCTGTGGAATTGGTTTAAAAATAAGGGGCTGACCAGTTAAGACAAGGATGAGATGAATATTTTATCTCTGCGTGTTGAGTCTTTGAATCAAGGGCAATGAAACAGCTTTTGATCATTAGAGGTAAGTAGACTTCTCGATAAAGGGATGAGGAAATGGAAAATGGAGATTATGGCAAAAACTTATTCAATGGTGGTGCGAATTTGAGAGGCTGAGTCAACAATCTAATTCATAGGTACAGGCTAAAATCTGACCGATTTTAAGGTGGTCCAGTTTCAGCCATTAGCAACAATGATGGCCGAATTCCTCTGCAGTGTCTCTTTTGACTCAGTCAGCAGATTGTCCATGAGACAGGTTCTGAGAAGAACTTTCTTTGTAGGTAATTGATTTTACTTGCGGAGATGTTTCTTTCCCACTGTTGTTTTGGGGCCAGACTAATAAAGATGAAACAGGATTAGGCAGTGAATATATTCAAGCCATCAAAATTGTCATGGTGCTGTTGTCTGGTGATGATGTAATCTAACATGTCGGTGCTTGAGTCAGTAATGCTACCATGAGATCTTGTACTTGTCTCCTTGCTGATGATACTATATATTCAAGGTATTTGTTTCCAAGGGGAGGGCTCTTGGAATTAGCATCTCCGCACCATGCAGTCAACTGGACATTTCCATAAGAACATATTCTTTCTGACAGTGGCATTGATGTCTATGATCTGCAATGTGGACAAGGAGTTTTTATGTTAGGAGGCTGGAATGGATTTTTTCCCTCTCCACAAACCTGGCTGATGACAGTGTAAGTGTATTGTTTCCATGTTAAGAGTGTGTTGCTGGGTCAAAAGTCATTGATTTATATACAGGAAGAGGTACCAAGGCACCAGACTAAATTATTTATGATTCCCAGCATTCTTCAGTCATAGAGCCATAGAAAGGTACAGCACAGAGACAGGCCCTTCAGCCCATCTAAACTATGCTGAAACATTTAAACAGCCTACTCCCATTGACCTGCACCAAGACCATAGCTTTCCATACCCCAGCCATCCACGTACCTATCCAAACTTCTTCTAAATGTTCAAATTGAGCTTGCATGCACCACTAGCACTGGCAGCTCACTAAACACTCTCATGATATTCTGAGTGAAGATGGTTCTCCTTATGTTCCCCCTAAACTTTTCACCTTTCACCCTTAACCCATGACCTCTAGTTGTAATCCCACCCAACCTCAGTGGAAGAAGCCTGCTGACATTTATCCTATCTATATCCCTTTTAGTTTTGTAAATCTCTATCAAATCTCCTCTCAATCTTCTACATTCCAGGGAATAAGGTATTAACTTATTTAATCTTTCCTTATAACTCGGGTCCTCCAGTCCTGGCAAGATCCTTGTCAATTTTCTCTGTACTCTTTCAACGTTATTTACACCTTTTCTGTAGGTAGGTTGCCAAAACAATACTCTAAATTTGGACTCTGCAAAGTCTTATACAATTTCAACATAACATTCCATCTCCTGAGCTTAATACTTTAATTTACGAAAGCCAATATGCTGAAAACTTTCTTTACAATCCCTTGTCCTATGATGCCACATTCAATGAATAACAAACCGGAATTCCTTAATCCCTTTGTTCTACCGCACTCCCTAGTGCCTACCAGCCACTGTGTAAGACCTACTCTGGTGCAACACCTCACACTTGTCTGCATTAACTTCCATCTGCCATTTTACAGCCCATTCTCCCAGCTGGCCCAGATCCCACTGCAAACCACAATAGCCTTCGTCACTGTCCACTACACCCCCAATCTTGGAGTCATCTGCAAATTTGCTGAACCAGTTAACCATATTATCATCCAGATCATCAGTATAGATGACAAAGAACAGACCCAGCACTAATCCCTGCAGCACACCACTAGTCACAGGCCTCCAGTCAGAGAAACAACCATCTACTGGCTTCTCCCACAAAGACAATGTCTAATCCAATTTACTACCCCATCCTGAATGCCGAGTGACTGAACCTTCTCGACCAACATCCCAAGTGGGATCTTGTCAAATGCCTTGCCAAAGTCCATGTAGACAACATCCACTGCCTTGTTCTCATCAATTTCCCAGTGACTTCCTCAAAAAAATCTGTAAGATTGGTTAGACTCGACCTACTATGCACCAGGCCATGTTGACTATCTCTAATCAGTCCCTGTCTATCCAAATACTCATATATCTGGTCCCTCAGAATACCTTCCAATAACTTTCCCACTACTGATTTCAGGTTCACAGGCCTATAATTTCCTGATTTAGTTTTAGAGCCTTTCTTAAACAGTGTCTCCCAATCCTACAGTATCTCACCTATCACTGAGGATGCTTTAGATATCTCTTCTAGGGCCCCTGCAATTTCTGTACATGCCTCCCACAGGACCTGAGGGAACACCTTGTCATATCTTGGGGATTTATCCACCCTAATTTGCCTCAAATGAAAAAATGAAAAATGTAAGAGCAGATTATTATTTAAATGGCAAAAAAAACTGCGGCATGCTCTTGTGCAGAGGGACTTGGGAGTGTTTGTGCATGAATCACAAAAGGTTGGTTTGCAGGTGCATCAGGCTATCAAGAAGGCAAACGGAATGTTAGCTTTCATTGCTAGAGGGATTGAATTTAAGAGGATGGAGGTTATGCTGCAACTGTACAGGGTACTGGTGAGGCTGCACCTGGAGTACTGTGTGCAGTTCTGGTCTCCTTACTTGAGGAAGGATATATTGGCTTTGGAGGTGGTGCAGAGGAGGTTCAGCAGGTTGATTCCAGAGATTGGGGGTTAGAGTATGAGGAGAGATTGAGTCACCTGGGACTCGACAGGCCAAATGGCCTACTCCTGCTTCTATTTCTTATGTTCTTCAGACAGCAAACACCTCCTCCTCTCTAGTCTGTAGAAAGTCTATAAAGTCGATGCTGCTTTGCCTCACTTCAAGAGGCTATGTCCATCTCCTGAGAAAATACAGATGCAAAAAAAATCATTCAAGATCTCCCCCATCTTTTTTGGCTCCATGCATAGATTACCACTCTGATCCTCCACAGGACCAATTTTGTCCCTTGTAATCCTTTTGCTCTTAACATATCTGTAGAATCCTTAAGGATTTTCCTCCACATTGTCTGCTTGGGCAACCTCATGCCTTCTTTTAGCTCTCCTGATTTCTTTCTTAAGTGTTCTCTTGCATTTATTATACTCTATGAGAACTTCATTTGTTCCTACCTGCCTATATCTGCTATGTAGCTCTATTTTTTTCTTAACCAGAGGCTCAATATCTCCTGAAAACCAAGGTTATTTTTACCTTTTATTCTGACAGGGACATACAAGTTTTGTACTCTCAAAACTTAACTTTTGAAGGCCTTCCACTTGCCAAGTATGCCTTTGCCAGAAAACAACCTGTCCCTATCCACACTTGCCAGATCATTTCTGACACCCTCGAGATCGATCTTTCTCCAATTTTGAATCTGAACCCATGGATCATACCTATCTTTTTCCATATTTACTTTGAAACTAATGGCTTTAAGATCACTAGATACAAAGCGTTCTCCAATACTAACTTCTGTCACCTGCCCTTTCTCATTGCCTAACAGAAAATCCAGTATCACATACTCTCTCATTGAGACTTGTATGTACTGATTAAAGAAACTTTCTTGAACACATTTGACAAACTTTATTCCATCTAGTCGGTTTACAGTATGAGAATCACAGTCAATATGTGGAAAGTTAAAATCACCTATTATAACATCTTTATATTTCTTGCAACAGTCAATGATCTCTCTACAAATTTGTTCCTCTAAACCCTGTGGACTCTGGGGTAGTCTATTATAGCCACATTAATATGGTAATACCTTTCTTATTCCTCAGTCTCAGTCATAACGCCTCACCAGACAAGTTCTCCCGTCTGTCCTGACTAAGCACTGCTGTGACATTTTCCCATACTAGTAATGTCACCCCTCATCCTTTAATCCCTTCCACTCTGTAGCGTCTAAAACAATGGAACCCCAGGCTACTGAGCTCCCAGTCCTGGTCCTTGTGTAACTATATCTCTGATGCGCCATCAATAACTCTCGGAGGCAGGAAGTGAACAATAGGCTTTTATTAGCAGCAAAAAGGGAGCACGACATCTTGGAGACTGAGGGAGGAGCAGTGCCCCAATCGCCTTTATACAGGGGTCTGTGGGAGGAGCCACAGGAGCAGTCAGCAGAGGGGTGTATCCAGACAGGTATACATAGTTTACCACAGTCTCACTGGTGGCTAAAATGTTATAATTCCATTTGTTGATCCATGCTGCGCTCCTACCATACTTCTTGCATTGAGTGTATGCAAATCAGGACATTAGTTGCATCATGTTCAACCTTTTGATTCCTGACTTTCTCTGAGGTTTTACCAACATCTGTCTCCACTATCTGTTCTGACACTCTGGTCCCATTTCCCTGCAACTCTAGTTTAAACCCCACAATGCAGCACCAACAAACCTTCTCGCTAGGATACTCGTCCCCTCCAGTTCCAGTGCAAGTCGATTCTTCTGTACAAGTGCCACCTTCCCTGGAAGAGAGCCCAGTGATCAAAAAATCTGATGCCCTCCTTCCTACACCATCTCCTTAGCCATGTGTTAACCTGCATAGTTTTCCTTTCTCTGGCCTCACTAGCACATGGAACGGGTAGCAATCCTGAAATCACAACCGTGGAGGTCCTGCCCTTTAACTTAGCACCTAACTCCCTGAACTCCCCATGCAGAACCTCGTCACTCGTCCTACCTATGTCATTAGTATCTACATGGACCATGACCTTTGGCTGTTCACCCTCCCACTTAAGAAAGCTGAGGACTTAATCTGAGATGTCCCAGATCCTGGCACCCAGGAGGCGACATACCATCCAGGAATCTTGCTCTCGTCCACAGACCCTACCTTTTGTTCCCTAACTAACTTCCCCTATCACACAGTTCACCACTTCTCTCCCCTTCCTTTGGAGTCAGGACAGACTCAGTGCCAGAGACCTGACCTGTGTGACTTTCCTCTGCCAAGTCATCCCCCTGACAGTAGTATACCTGTTGTTGAGGGGAATGTCCACGGGGGTATCCTGCACTGGCTGTTTAACCCCTTCCTGACTGTCACCCAGTTTCCTGTGTCCTGCAGCCTGGCTGTAACTATATGCCCTATCTATTCCCACTCCCCACCTCAGATTCCCTAATGATTCTGAGTTCTTCCAATTCCAGCTCCAACTCGTTTCTGTGGTTTGTTAGAAGCTGCAGCTGAATGCCTCGCACTGGAGGTCTCCCTGCCTTCCCATATCCTGCAAGAGGAGCATTCAACAATCCTGCCTGGTATCTCTACTGTTGTAACTAAGCAAATATAAAGAAGAAAAACCAATAAACTGTGGGAAAAAGAAATCTGTCTACAGTTTTCGGAATGTATTCTGCTTTGGACTGGATTGAGATACCTTAGTAGGAAAAAAGAGGAAACACTTGAAAGTCAATATTCTAAATTTTACTATTGACACTACAACAGGAAGCTATAGCAGTTAGCAGTTTGAGAAGATTTGGTATGTCACCCAAGACTCTAGGAAATTTCTGTAGAAGTACCACGAAGAGCATCCTAACTGTTTGCATCAGTGTCTGGCATGGCGGCACCAATGCACAGGATCGGATAAAGCTGCAGAGAGTTGCAAGCTCAGCCAGCTCCATCATGGGCACTAGCCTCTCCACCACTGAGGACATCTTCAAATGGCGTCACCTCAAGACACATCAGTCATAAAGGATCCTCACCATTTAGGACATGCCCTCTAATCATTGCAACCACCAGGGAAGAGTGACAGAAGCAAGAAGACATGCACTCAATGTTTTGAGAATAGCTTCTTCATCTCAGCTGGCTGACGGCATAGTGGCATCAGCACTGGACTTCAGGGCGAGAGGTCCTGAGTTCGAATCCAGCTGGCTCTCGTTAAAAAACACTCACCTGGCAGAAGGCAATGGCAAGCCACTACTGTAACTTGTTTAATACATCAGCGTGGTGTGGAAGGAAATCGTCCACTACCTGGAAATAATTCCGGATGTGACATCTCAGCCATCGGATTTCTCAGTGGTCTGTGAACACTTCCTCATCTTTTTGCCCTGCTTACTTATTTTATATGTGTATGTGTGTATATATTTCTTATTGTAACTTACAGTATATTTTACCTATTGCATTGCACGGCTGCCACAAAACAACAAATTTCTTGGCTTATGTCAGTGATAATAAAATTGATTCGATTGTATTGTTCCCCACTGTTGGGAATCTCTGCTTCACATTACCTCACAGATTGTAAGTGGAGAGAATATCAAATGTTTGTGACTTGGTGAGGGATTCTTGAATGGCTACTGGCCATTGCACCTGGTAAGTTGTAAAGGTTTTAAGGCCCAGCTGACTGAAGTAGCTGAGCATCATTTCAGTTCTTCAAGTTCTGGCAAAGGAACTGGTGCCTCTGGCAACCCAAGGGAACAGGATAAATATGTGGAGATTGCCAAATTAATACCAGTCAAGAAGAAAGGATGACCAAGCACCTGAATTTCAATCAGAATCCAGAACAGCATTCCTACTTCCCCGAACCGATTCTATTGAAAAATAACAGCATTTTATAAATTTTAATGGCCTTTTTGAGTCTCCCTCTGTTCCATCTCACTTCAAACACAGAAGATGGCCATCTGCTGGTTTCCTGAGTGCCAAGTTAAAATACATTTAAATTCAGAGCTCATCTGGAGCCAAGTTGAGGTCAAGTGTTGGCAAGACTGAATGGTTCAACTTCAGGCTAGTTACTGAATGATTCTAGTGCCCCAGCATGCTTATTATCATATTGAATGGACTGGTTGTCACAAGTATGGTGAGAAATGCTGAGTTATTCATTTATAAAATGTTAACATCACCATGGAATGGTATTGGTCAAGGTATCATAGGAAGGGAGCAAATCATAAAGGACCTCAGAAGGACAGAGAGGCAACATTCTTTAACTTACAAGTTTCACATGCACTCAGTGGTATACAGGGTGTACCTAATAAAGTGGCCACTGAATGTACCGTATGTTCATGGTCTTCTGCTGCTGGAGCTTATCCACTTCAATGTTTGACATGTTGTGCATTCGGAGAAGCTCTTTTGCACACCACAATTGTAACACGTGGTTATTTGAGTGCCTGTCAGATTGAACCATTCTCCTCTGACCTCTCCATTAGTAGAGCACTTTCACCCACAAAACTTCCACAAACTGGATTTTTTTGTTTTTATACCATTCTCCGAACTCTCTAGAGAATCTTATGCATGAAAACTCGAGGAGATTGTCAGTTTCTGAGATAGACATACCACCCTGCATGGCACTAATTATCATTGCACAGTCAAAGTCACTTAGATCACATTCCTTCCCCATTCTGATGTTCGGTCTGAACAATAATTGAACCTCTTGACCATATAACCATATGACAATTACAGCACGGAAACAGGCCATCTCAGCCCTTCTAGTCCGTGCCGAACGCTTACTCTCACCTAGTTCCACTGGCCCGCACTCAGCCCATAACCCTCCATTCCTTTCCTGTCCATATACCTATCCAATTTTACTTTAAATGACTATATCGAACCTGCCTCTACCACTTCTACTGGAAGCTCGTTCCACACAGCTACCACTCTCTGAGTAAAGAAATTCCCCTTTGTGTTACCCTTAAACTTTTGCCCCCTAACTCTCAACTCATGTCCTCTTGTTTGAATCTCCCCTACTCTCAATGGAAAAAGTCTATCCACGTCTGCTTGTTTTTACGCATTGAGTTGCTGCCTCATGATTAGCTGACTAGAGACTTGCATTAATGAGAAGATGTACAGGAGAACCTAGTAAACTGGCCATTAAGACCATATATTTTTTATCAGAGCTGTAAAGCCAAATGTTTGTGCTCCTGGAGTTCAGGGAGGACCAGGTCACATTTCTGAGGAAATAAAATCAGTCTACCATCTTTAACGGGTTGCAGGTAAAGAGGAGAAAAACAGAAAAATCAGATATATGTATCAATACCATTTTGAAAGATAAGGCAGTTAGAGTGGGCTAATGTGAACTGGCCGCATAAATGGGTTGTTGGAGATGGAAAGGGAAAGGAAGATGGACAGAGCTTGGAGGTGGGGTTTGCTGGAGGACGAGATGTAATGAGGATGAGTGAGTTGGCTATGACTGGAGTGAGCATTGTGGGAGGGCAAGTAGAAAAGGGGGAAGCTGAGTGAGTGAAAGGAAGAGTGCTTGAGGGGAGAGAGTGGATGAATTGTCGGGTGCAGAGGGGAGGTACTTGTGTGTGTGAGCGCCACGAAGCTGACATGTAACAGAGACTTCATATTAAAAGATTTTTGCATGCACATCTTCAACTCCTCATAATTGGCATAGAGCAAGACATCTTGCTCAGAGGGCTGCTTGAGAAAATGACTAAGACTTGCCTGAGGCAAAGCCCAAGGTGAGGGATGGTTGTGACTACATTACTTAATGACAGAGAAGTCATTAAAGCTGTTCATTTGTGATTGATTCATTAATGGACTGAGGGCAGTGATAGACAAAGAACATTTACAATCCCTTGCAAACCAGATGAACCTGAACAGACCAAGCAGAATGATTCTGCTCATGGCTGACACTGACACATCTTGCTGCTTGATCACTGTAAAGGAGTGTTAACATCTGTTAAAAGCTATTTCCCTGTTGTTGGTATCATCAAACAACTGTGGTTATTTTTGTGAACAACTGAAAGCATTCTTGTCCTTACTTGGGGCAAAAATTAAAGTTTTAAATTATGCACTGTTCCCAATAGGCGGAGGGGTTATAATCAACTGGCATAAAATGGCTACAAATTTGATTTGTGATGCCAGAGCTCAAAATAAATAAATGGGAATGGAATTGAGATGGATTGGAATATTCCATAATTTGCAACACATTGCCATAATGTCATCTTTAATTTTTAAATTTCTATTTTTAATTTTTTTAATGCAGTGTGAAAATGTAGAGTTAATACTTCAATAGACAAAAAAAAGAAATAACATAGGCTAATTTTTATCAAAAATCTAGACTGGAGACCTTACATTAGGTGTCAAATTCTCTATCTGCAGTTATACTAGTCCAATTGGTAACATTTTTAATCAGTGTCTGAAATTTTGACACCAGCAAAATTTCACCAGGTGAAAATTAACAGTGGAATTTAATATAAGTTCAGCATCATTCTTTAAAGGAAAATTACAATAGTTTTAAAATATTAAGCATACTTTCTGAAGTACAAGTCAAATTAATAGCCATAAAACACATTTTCTGTCAGGAGATGGTTCCAATTTCATAATTAATTTTCAGCTTTGTCAAGATTTATCTCTGAATATCAAATCATATCTGGAAGCATTTCACTAATGTCTGAAGCACTGAGCATGTTCAACACAGATATGCCTATGGGCCAAGTCTGACTTTGCAATGAAAGTTGCAGATGTGGGGCTGATTCTGTTCAGCATCTGTGTACCTGTAGCTAATGCCAGTGGAGCTGTTCTCCTACATAAGGAGGCAAATGTAATTGGAGGTTGCCCAAGCACTCAAAAATAGAACTGAAGTTAAGTTTAGATTTTGCAAGTTGGGTTTGCCTTCATAGTTTTGTCCTAAATATATGACTTTGGATTATGATGTATGACAAAGGATCTGGGGTTGAGAGAGTAAACAGCTTTAAGTTCCTCCGCATCCACATCACTGAGGACCTCACGTGGTCTGTACGCACCAGCTGTGTGGTGAAAAAGGCACAACAGCACCTCTTTCACCTCAGACAATTGAGGAAGTTTGGTATGAGCCCCCAAATCCTAAGAACATTCTACAAGGGGACAATTGAGAGCATCCTGACTGGCTGAATCACTGCCTAGTATGGGAACTGTACCTCCCCTAATCACAGGACTCTGCAGAGAGTGATGCGGACAGCCCAGTGCATCTGTAGTTGTGAACTTCCCATGATTCAGGACATTTACAAAGACAGGTGTGTAAAAAGGGCCCAAAGGACCATTGTGGACCCAAGTCATCCCAACCACAATCTATTCCAGTTGCTACCATCCGGGCAACGGTACCGCATCATAAAAGCCAGGACCAACAGGCTCCAGAACAGCTTCTTCCACCAGGTCATCAGACTGATGAACTCACACTGATTTGAGTGTATTTCTATGTTACATTGACTGTTCTATTTATTTTAAATTATTATATATACATTTGTAAGTATGAATGCACATTGCACATTTAGACGGAGACATAAAGATATTTACTCCTCATATATGCGAAGAATGTAAAAAATAAAGTCAACTCAATTCAAATTTAACTTTTTTTTTAAATCCGGAGAGTAATTAAATGAAACTTCCTACCTCAGAGTAGTAAGGTGTTTAGATAGATTTAAGTACATGAAACTATAATAACAAGATATCTGTTACATCAAGTAACTGTACAGTATTTGAAAATGTGTAAGAGCAAATTCATTGAATCATGTCCTTGTAAGTTTTGCTTGATTTGATCATACAGATTGAATACCCCTTATCCAAAATGCTTTGAGCCAGAAGTATTTCAGATTGCACTTGTTCATCACACTTATGTACGTAACAGTAAAACTTATTACATACCATTAATATAATGTGTGCAGGGTAACAAAAGCAGCACAGCAGCATCGGGAGAATACCCGAATCAGCCGTTGATCAACAACAAACTACAGCAAGCTTTCAGTCTCCACCTATGATGCTGTGTTTTGATTAAGAGGTTACAGTACCCTGTATTTGTATTTTACTCCTTCCTTTAGGTTTTGTGTAAGCTATAAAGAAAATCAGCATTGTTGACTTGTTCTGGTGTTAGACTTTCATCAGTAATGATCTTGGCAAATTCATTAATGAATTTCTCTGCTGCTTTGTGTCCAGCAGATGCTTTATCACTACAAATATTTAAAAATTGAATGCTGTGCCTTTTCTTAAACTTCTGCAACCAGCCTGCCAAATGTTTAATTTTCAGTTCATCATGATAAATCTTTGCTTGCTTCATGATCAACATACCTTTAAATGGCATATATTCACACCAACACTATCAAATCCACTCTTTTAATACATGATTGAGATACTATTCTTTCAATTTTTGCAGTGTTTTTCTATTTTTCATTAACTTCCGTTCATTACACACGTGAGGTCACTTCGCAGAACTGTCTGTGGTGAGCAGAGACCTGCACATCGCCTGGGAACCTTCCTAGTGCCTTGTGGAATTTTCCATTTTTGATGTCAGAACGCAAATAAACGTTGGACTTCATAGTTTTCAGATAAAAACCTGTATTAGTTTTTAAGTTCCATGATCATGAAATTACTTTAGAAAATGAATTATCGAAAGTGAATGATAGTGGTCCATTTAGCATATATGATTGTCCCATTCCACTCTACTCACAAGGTGAGTCAACAGGTTGATGAACTGACCGGATAATGATATGTTCACCAGGACGTTGGGAGAACTTCCTGTTGTTCTTTGAATAACGCACTGATATGTTTGCAATTCGGTGAAAGAGAACTAATCTAACAGTTTGTCACACGTCTGACTATGTAGCACTCCCGCGGTTTTGCTTTGCAGTATTGCAGTCTTGGATTGTTGCCATGTAGAACACCAGTTCATTTTGGCTCATTGTATTGGGCAACACAAGCAGAAAGTTACATGAATGTCTTTCACTGCATCAATATGCAGAAAGCCAGACAATAGATCTTGCTTTCCTATCCAGGGAAATTTTTGAGATTTGCCTTCAAAATATCAACACCTTGCTTGTGCCTTGTTATGTGTATCTTCATGTAAAAGTGTTGGAGGAACTTTACTAAGCTGCCAATAAGCACACATTAAAATGACTCCTGGTGTATTAATGTAAACTATTACTTTGAATGAGAAACTGGCAGTAATCACAGCCACCGTTCTTGTATGATTCCAAACACTGGGGTATTCCCCCCACCATAACTATTCATTTTAAAATGTTGTGAGTTCTCAGCAAGACCAAATCTTTTTTAAAATTACATGTGGGGTTCAGCAGACGAGGGCTGTGACAGAAGCAACACCATCTCAGGCTTGCAGGCAGGATCCACAGATGAAACCTTGGGCTCAAGCACAAATGAAATTCAAACGACAAATGCTAGTAAAGTGATCGGAACTAACAGTACTAATTGGGAAGGTACGCACCAGCAGTGGCACACCAGGTTCCCTAAGGACTGGGGAAATTTGGCAACTAAATGGAACAGGGTACCCCTGGCTGCAGAGGATGTCCCTTTTTGTGGCACTGCTTGTGAGCCTAGAGGGGCAAAGTGCATTACAAAATGCCTGGTGTTCCTGCCCATCACCCCGGCCACTTTCTCCATCAGTCCACCCAAGCCCTATTAACAGCTCTCTCTAGACTTTGTAACATGGAAATAATTCATCTGATTCCTGCTATAACTGCCACATTATCTGATTGCTGTGGGTTGTCCTCAGATTTTGCACAGTTACATTTTTGGCCATAAACATTTTTTTTGACTTAGCAGGCATTTGTTCAATTCTGTTCTTTTACTGGGCAGCATGCAGATTAAAATAATGAATACAATCCTTTCTTTAAATGCAGCTAGCATTTGAGTCCCTTTTCCCAGTACTGTATGGTTATAATCTCCATGGGCACAAAATAGCTTAGGGAAATGGAGCAACTCACTAACACATTGAATTTACACACCACACGGACTGACCAAGAGATATATCATAATATCCATAAACAGCTTTTTCAATATCCAAATCAGCTCATTAATATATAATACAATGAAGAACTTTTCAACCATCTCAACTCCAAACAAAATTAGGTTGCATTGCTTCAAATATCACCAAGTTTTATAAGTTTATAATTCTTTCAACTGAATTGTTAACACCACATACACAAAAAATTTCCAGCAATGCAGACATTATCTCATTTGCTTAAATCATCCTGCATATCTTTCGCACTATCATTAAATACATTTAAGAAAAAAATTACCCATGACCAAATCGATTCTGTTGGACTCCCACTGTACAGAACTTCTTCATTTTCTTCTTCTGTCATTTTCTTCTTGTAAATTTGCTGTATGATTCCCAAGTCCAAATTTAAAAACAAGCCTCGACTTCTAATCACTTGCTCAACAGTGTGGTTTCTGAGGAAATCTCGGCGCTGTGTATTCAGCAAGTTGCTGATCATGTTTATGTGCTAATTTTATATGATCAAGTTCTAGAATGGCCATCCAAGCAGAAACCTGAGCAGGGAGTCAGGCTGCAGTCATGCAAATCTAACCCTCAAGATATTCCAGTGTCACTAAGTAACACAATTTTAATAGAAGGCAGAAATATAGATAAACAACTTGACAATGAAAAGTCTTCATAGATTAGTCCAAACATTTAATAAATTAATTAAGTGATAATTTGATTAATAAAGTATTAATAATATTTTAATGTACTTATTTTGAATTTGGTAATGTCAAACTCCTCTGTTTGAGGCTATTCCTACCTCATACTGTAGGAGAAGAAACTCAAAGAAAAATAAGCATTAATTTTAAAAAGTGATCATTTTAATGCTTATTTGATTGTTTCAATATTTCTAACTAAAATCATGACACTTCACTTCATGTAAGCATTCTTCAGCAAAATTAATAATTATTTAATGCAATGATAAAGCATGAAAGGGCCCACTCACTCTACGAAGAAGACATACAAGACCCAGAGACCAAAATCTTAACCCAGTGAGAACTATCCATACACGGCATCATGTGTCAGATGAATGAGTTTAATTGCATGCTGCTTTGGGGTGTTGTTGCTGACATGGTAAGCTGCATGTTTGCTGAAATTCTGTTTCACTGTAGCTGGGTTACGTTTGAATCACGAAGATTATTTATTGAATTAAAGAGGTAATTATATTCATTGCTTCACTTGTTACTTTCCCAGAAGTCTTGCACCACTCACTTGCAAATGTTAAAGACTGAAACAAGAGAAGGCCCAAAGGCATTCAACCTGTGGCATTGTTGCAAACATGCGAGAACAAAGGAGAGTGAGGAGAGGGGCAGAAAGGGAGAGGAGGGTGCTCTGAAATCACTATTCATCTCAAAGACATACATGAATTCTTGATAGAAACACTCTCTATTTAACTACAGATACTGATAAAAGGAAATACTCCACCATTATACGAAAGTTGCTAAGAATGACTGTTTCCCCACAGTGCCTAGGATACAGTGTGTTGTTGTTACACCAGTTAGGTGAGTGTTTTATTTAATGCCATTAAGTGGAGCATTATTTAAGTTCAAAAGTTCTAAGTTCAAAATGCATTTATTATCAAAGCATGTATACATTATACAATCTTGAGATTTGACTCCTTCCAGGTAGCCACAAGAAACCCAAAAGAACCCAAAAAAGACCAACAAACACCCACTGTGCAGAGAGAGAGAAAGAAAACAAATCATGTAAACAATAAAAGTAAGCAAATTGCACTTAGAGTGAAAGTGAGTCCTCAGACATGAAGCCCAGAGCAGTCCAAGCAGGACCCAGCCCCAGCCTCAGTTCAGCGCGTTGCAGAGAAAGTGTCACAAAGCCTGCAGACACAAAGCCCAAAGCTGCCGGAGCAGGTCACAGCCTCATCCTCCGTGCAGCACAGAGCAGAATAAACGTCACAGATCAGCGAATGGAAGCGGCCCGACCCTCGTCGCTGGTTCCAACACCCTACGTTTTCAACCCTGATGGAACGTCTCGACCTGAAGTATCGGCTGTACTCTTTTCCTGCTGAGTTCCTCCGGCATTGTGTGTGTGTGTTGCTGCAGGTTTTCTCGTGCTTGCCTTTTCAATCCACCTGGCCTGGTGTTTAAATCGCCCAAACAAATTCCATTCAATACAAATTTCTACGGATATACTATGGAGAGCTTTTTAACTGGCAGCATCACCACATCTAGTATGGCGGGGGCGGGGGGCACTGCATAGGATCGAAAGAAGCTGCAGAAAGCTGTAAACTCAGGCAGCTCCATTCTAGGCACTAGCCTCCACAGAATCTAGGACAGCTTCAAGGAGTGATGCTTCTAAAAGGCAGCATCCATCATTAAGGACTCCCAACACCCAACGCCCTCTTCTCATTGCTACCATCAGGGACACTCTTGACAATTTAGGAACAGCTTCTTCCCCTGTACCATCAGATTTCTGAAGGGACATTGAACCCATGAACATTACTTTTTTTGCACTAGTTATTCCATTTAACTAATATATACAGTATATATTTACTGTAATACAGTTTTACTGTGTATTGCACTGTACTGCTGCTGCGTAGCAACAAATTTCATGACGTGCCATTGATATTAAGCCTGATTCTGATATTTTCACATCTTCCTTTCTCCTCACAGTTCAGCACAACATCAGTGAACTTCCTTTGGGAATTGCTTGCATGTAAATAGAAAGTGTTTCTATCAAGAATTCATGGCTTTGAGATGAATTTTGATTTGAGAGCTCCTCTCCTCTTTCTTTCCAACACCACCCACATTGAAGAGTAATAATATAAAAAGACAATGTTTCAAAAACTCAGTAAGTCAGGTAGCACCTGTGGAAAGAAAAACCAGCTAATATTTCAGTGTGAAGAGCCTTTTTGAAAACAGACCCATGGAGTGTTTCCAGTATTTTATAGTAGTTTTTTAAAATGGTATTAAATTGTATGACGGTGGATGGGAATGCATTGCAGTTAAAGAACCAATACATTAATTGCAAAAAATACAAATTACTTTGAAGTACAGGACCGAAGGTTCAATTGTAAATTACTAGAGAATTCAAAGAAAGTCTTGAATCTTAAGATCAAAGCTTATAATACTGCTTGAGGAGTAGTAATCTGAGAATTGGGAGTATTTTGGAATTCAGGACAATATGATGAAGGATTGATGAAGGAAGTAAACTTGTGAAAACATGTAATTAACAGATTGTAATTACTTCAGTAGGAATATCAAAAGAAGGCAAGCAAATGTAAATGTACCGGTAGATAAATACAGGGGGGATTTACGATGAAAATAAGGAAATGGCAGAGCAATTAATGAACCTAAAAAACAACACATCTTAAGGACAATGATCTACATCCTAGGAATCAGGAGATGGCCAAATGGATGGAAGCTACCTCTGTTATCATCATGCAAAGTTCTATTGATTCTAGAGTGGTTCCTAAAGATTGACGGGTAGCAAATGTGACCCTACTATTAAAAAGAGGAGAGAGAGAGAGAAGAAAATGGAGAACTACCAGTTTTGTTATGTATCCCTCCAGTGTTTTCTGTGTTGCTCCAGATTCCTACATCTGCAGACCTTTATGTCTACCAATTTTGTTAACCTGACATTGTTAATAGGAAAGTTCTAGAATCCAGAATAAAATGTGGGTTATCTAGAAATTAATAGTACAATTTGAGGAAAGTTGATGTGGGTGTTTGAAGGGGAAAGCATGTTTACTTATGATCTGAAATTTTTTCAAGCTGTGTCTAGTTGAGTAAATGAGGAGGGACCAGTAAGTGCGGTGTTCTTGGATTATTTGAAATCATTTGGTAAAGTCCCACAGTGAAGGTTGGGGAACAAGGAATTAGGGTGTCATTAATATTGTGGTTTGAGAATTGATTAACAGATGCAAAAGAAAGAATAGAAATAAATGTGTCCTACTTGGCTTGGAAGGTTGTGATGAGTGGGCCCAAGGACAATCTATATCAGCAAGTTGGCTGATGGAAACCAAGTATAATATTCCCAAATTTTCTGACTTGGCAAAGCCAATCTGAGTAATGATGAGATCGAGAGAGGCTTCAGGAGAACATAGACAAGCCAACAAAGTGATCAAGAATCTGACAGATGGAGTACAATGTGGGAAAATGAAGTTATGAAGTTATCCACTTTAAGTACAAAAAATGATACTGAGTATCTTTTCCACTGTTGAGGGGCTGAAAAATTTGTTGTTCATGAGAAGTCACCAAAAGCCAAACAAGTGTTGTGGGGCAGGCTGGGTAAGGAAACTAACCTTCCCTGGAGGATAGTGATGAGAGGGACTATTACAAACAAATCTGGCAATTTCAGATTCACAATTAATTAGACCAGTTTCTTTGTTTTAAAACCCCAGGTTTTCATTTATGTTTCTCAGCTAACAGGGTGGAATTTGAACATCATTGAATGTGTTTTGGCTACTAATCAAATAATTTAACTAATACACACAACCTGCATCCAGAACTCTTAACCCACATGCTTAAACTACATTTCCACTGTTCTTCCCGAAATATTCCAGTTCCAAAGCAGAAGCAGCTTCTCGGATATTTGGGATAATGATTGCCATAAAAACTTAACATTCATCATTAAGTGGAGAGAAATACTGGAAGCAGAGGAAATGATGCATGTGAAGTTCTACTGACTGAGGGTGAATTTCTTCTCCATTATGTTTTCCACACCAGCATTTTCTTACACGCTTCAATAATAATTTTACATACAAATTCTATAAATCGGGGCTGACCAGATATGCTGTGAAAATCTCTAAATGTTAAACTGTTCTCATCATTGAGAATTCAAAGAAATCAGGATCATGGTTTCTTTGAATTCTCTCTGCAGGAAAATCAGAGGTTAAGGCAAGGAGTTTTAGACAATTGAGGGTTGTGGAGAACAGGAAGAAGCTTAAGATTGGATCAGCAGTGAGACAGTATGCCCAAACAGATTCAACAGACCATGAGGCCAAAATCTGAGCTGGGTAGCAAGACGATTGGGAGGTGTGCCTCAGTTGTTTTATAGTTTATAAAAATAACTTGGATGAAGACAGAAGGGCAGAAAATACAGAAGCTTGAAAGCCCACACCACTGGGTCGGAATGGACCTTTTGTACGTTGAAGATGGATTCTTGACTTTTCAGTCTACTTTGCAGCTTATTGTCTGTCTGCACTGCACTTCGTTCTGTGACTGTAATTTTAACAATGTATTCTCTTTCTGCTTTCTCCTTGTATTACATCCATGTACTGCTGTTTTGATCTGATCTGTAGGGATGGCTTGCAGAACAAATTCTTTTTTTTACTGTATCTCAGTACATAAGACATTAATAAAGCAATTCCAGCTCCAAGTTTGTTAAATTTGCTGACAGCATAAAGGTAAGAGGAAAAAAAGTTGGAGACAGAAGGAGGCCACAGATTATGCAGTGGGAAATGATCTAGTAAATGGAGTGCAATGTCTGGGAAATAAATATATTATCAAAATACTGAGAGGTTGCAGAGATGCAGAGGGATCTGGGCATATGATTCACAAAAGCCTAGTAATAGGTATAGAAACCAGTAAGGAACCAAATATAAAAGTAAGGAGGTTGTACTTCAGTTACATAGGACTTTTGCATAGTAGAGGAATTAAAGGTTATGTGTGGGGAAAAGGCAGATAGGTGGAGATGAGTCCACGGCCAGATCAGCCATGATCTTATTGAATGGTGGAGCAGGCTCGACGGGCCAGATGGCCGACTCCTGCTCCTATTTCTTGTGTTCTTATGACATCAGTGAGACCAAATCTGGACTAGTGCGCACAGTATTTGAGGAAGAATGATTCAATCACAGTCCACAGAAGTTTACTAGATTAACATCTAAAGCGAGTGAGGAGAAGTTGGATTGCCCGGACATGTATGTTTAGAACTTTTAGAACTTTGGAGGAGTGAGAGGGACATTGCCTGGAACATATAAGGTCCTGAAGGATCTTGAAAGGGTGGATGTGGAGAGGATGCCTCTGCTCATTGGGTGGTGGGGGGGAGCGTTATCTGGAATAATGGTCAGTTCATTGGTTGCAAGTTAAAAATCCATCACAGATATGGTGCAATTAAAATTCAGACATATTTCGAATGAAAGCACACTGTTTTCATCAGTTCATTCATTCATTATGTGCCTTTGGTAAAGACAAATCTCCACCCTCTACCTTTCACAAGTACCTCTTTTAAATGATTTCAACATACTGTTGCCTCCAGCATGAGTTTAATCTTCACTGCTCCAAAAACAAGAGTTCATATTTCCTCACAGATCAGCCTGTCTTCATTAAAGACAAGAACATCTTCAGATGCTGGAAATCCAAGCAACACACACAACATGCTGGAGGAACACAGCAGGCCAGGCAGCAACTATAGAAAAGTGTAAACAGACAACTTATTGGGCTTATACCCTTCATCAGAACTGGATAAATAGTTGAGAAGTCAAGATGAGAAGTCAGGATGAGAAGCTGGGGGGAAAGGGAGGAAGAAGTACAAGGTGGTAGGTGATAGGTGAATCCGAGAGAGGTGGGGGTGAAGTAAAGAGCTGGGTGATTGGTGAACTAGGTAAATGGCTGGAGAAGTGGGTATCTGATAAGAGAGAGTAGATGACCATGGAAGAAAGGGAAGGGGAGGAGCACCAAAGGGAGGGGATGGGCAGGTAGGTAGTTAGTTCAGGTGAGAGAGGGAAAAGGGAATGTGAAATGAGGAGGTGGGGGGGGGGCAATTACCAAATGTTCAAGAGATTGACATTCATGCCATCAGGTTGGAGACTACCCACAGAGAATATAAGATGTTGCTCCTCCAACCTGAGTGTGGCCTCATCATGGCAGTAGATGAGGCCATTGGCTGACATGTTGGAATGGGAATGGGAAGTAGAATTGAAGTGGGTGGCCACTGGGTGAACCCATATTTTCTAGCGGAATGTAGGCGCTCAGCCAAACTGTCTTCTCAATGTATGTCAGGTCTCACCGATATACAGGAAGACATACCAGGAGCACCAGATACAGTAGATGACCACAGGCGAAGTAGCATCTCACCTGGAAGGACTGTTTTGGACCCTGAATAGGAGTGAGATAGGAGGTGTAGGGGCAGTTATGGCACTTGTTCCACTAGCAAGGATAAGTACCAGGAGGAAGATCAGTGGGGAAGGATGAACGTATAAGGGGATACTGCAGAAAGTCGTGGGGGGGGGGGGGAGGGAAAGATGTACTTGGTGGTGGGATTCAGTTGGAGATGGCAGAAGTTATGGAGAATTACGTGCTGGATGCAGAGGCTATTGGGGTGGTAGGTGAGGACAAGAGGAACCCTATCCTTTGAAGGGGTGGCTGGAGGATGGGATGAGTGCAGATGTGCGTGAAATGGAAGATATGTGGATCAGGGCAGCATTGATAGTGGAGGAAGGAAAGCCTGTTTCTTTGAAGAAGGAGGGCAGCTCATTAGTTCTGGAATGAAAAGCTGCATCCTGAGAGCAGATGCGGTGGAGATGGATGGTAAGATTGCCAACCTCTTCTCTCAGTCCTTCCATTTCAAAAGCAGTTAAAGGGCGACCACATGGAGCACACATTTCTTCACCTCATGGACATTCATGAAGCTAATCATATGTAACTGTGATTGATCCGAGATGTTTTCATTCTATATATGTTTAAACATCAATTACCTCTTCAAGATTGTTGAATGTCAAGATTGTTTAATGTCATTTCCTGTACACAAGTGTAAAACGGAATGAAATAATTGTTACTCTGCATCTGCTACAGCACAAAAAAAAATCACAATGTGATAAAGAACACAATAATAATCAAAAACACAATAAGTGTCAATACATAAGATAGCTGATAGATTGAATGTCCATAAAGTGATAATAGGCACAAGAGTGTCTGTGCATAAAGTGATTGACAGGAAATGATAAAGTCGTGGCAGTGGGAGGTGTGGCGAGGGGGGTTAGTGGGTAGTGGCGTTGATTAGTCTTACTGCTTGGGAAAAATAACTGTTTTTGAGTCTGGTGTGGATGCTATGTAGCCTCCTCCCTGATGAGAGTTGGTCAGACAGTCCATGAGCAGGGTGGGGAAGGGGATCTCTCACAACGTTTCTGGCCTTTTCCCGGCACCTTTCTGTACAAATGCCCTTGATGGCAGGTAGGCTGGTGCCAGTGATGTCTTGGTCATTTTTGACTACCCGTTGTACAGCCTTCTTGTCCGCTACAGTGCAGTTTCCCTACCAGTGATGCAGCGTGTCAGGATGTTCTCTACCGTGCCTCTGTAGCATGACATGATAATGTATGCACAGTCCAGCTCTCTTCAGCCTCCTCAGAATGTAGAGGCATTGGTGAGCTTTCCTGATTGTGGAGAATATATTTTGGGACCATGAGAGGTTGTGTGAGATGTCACTCCCAGGAGTTAGAAGCTGCTTGCAGTTTCCACTGCTGTGCCACCAATGTACAGAGGGGTTGTGAGTGGTGCAAGTTCTCCTGATGTTGATAACCATCTCCTTTGCCTTGTCACTAGAGGAAGATGCTATTTGCCTGGAACCAGGCCATGAACTCTTCCACCTCCTCTCTGTAGCCTGTCTCATCGTTGTTGGTGATGAGCCCTACTACTGTTGTGTCATCAGCAAACTTGACTATGTGATTACTTGGTTGTTTGGCATGTGTGAGCAGAGTGTACAGTAAAGGGTTCAGCATACAGTGCTGGGAGGGGGCCGTGCAGGAGCCTGTGTTGAGGAGCGGTTGTGCATCCTGACTGTCTGAGGTCTGTTGACTAGGAAGTCCAACACCCAGTTGTGTATGAGACCGAGGAGTAGGAGTTTGTTCGCCAAGGTCTATGGGACAATAGCGTTGAATGCCGAACTGAAATCAAAGTTCAAGGTAATTTAATATCAAAGTATACAGACGTCACCATATACAACCCTGAGATTTGTTTTCTTGCGGGCATACATGGTAAATCCAAGAAACACAATAGAATCACTCAACAGGCTGGACAAACAATCAATGTGCAAAGGACAACAAACTGCAAATACAAAAAAGATTATTAATAATAAATAAATAAGCAATAAATATCAAGAACATGAGATGAAGAGTCCTTGAAAGTGAGACCATAGGTTGTGGGAACAGCTCAGTGATGGGGCGAGTGAAGCTGAGTGAAGTTATTTCCTCTGGTTCCAGACCCTAATGGTTGAGGGTTAATAACTGTTTCCGAATCTGATGATGTAAGTCCTGAGGCTCCTGTAATTTCTTCCTGATGACAGCAGCAAGAAGAGAGCATGACCTGGGTAATGGAATCCTTGATGATTGATGCTACTTTCCTGTGATAGCACTCCACATAAATGTGCTCAATGGTGGGGAGGGCTTTACCCATGATGGACTAGGCCATATCCACTGCTTCTTGTTGGATTTTCCGTTCAAAGGCATTAGTGTTTCTAAACCAGGCCATGACACAACCAGTGACTACATTCCCCACCACACATCCATGGAAGTTTAGACACTGCTGTGCTTTCTTTCTAATTGCACATACATGCTGGGCCCAGGACAGATCCTCTGAAATGTTAACACTGAGGAATTTAAATATTCTGACCCTCTCCACCTCAGATACCCCAATGAGGACTGGCTCATTGACCCCCAGTTTCCTTCTCCTGAAGTCAAACATCAGCTCCTTGCTCTTGTTGACATTGAGGGAGAGGTTGTTGTTTTGTAGTACCAGATGTGCTGATTCTTCACCAACTTTGATTCAGCCAACAGGGGTTCAGCACAGCTTTGTGATGCATCTGTGCTGATGGAGTTAGTGGAGGAGATGTTCACAAGATCACAAGACAAAGGAACAGAAGTAGGCCATTTAGCCCATCCAGTTTGCTCTGCCACTCCACCATGAGCTAAACTATTCTCCCATCTAGTTCCAATTTCCGGCTTTTTTCCCATATCCCTTGATACCCTGACTAATTAGATACTTGTTTTGTTTTGTTTCCAATCTTAACTGACTGGGGTCTGCAAGTGAGGAAACTGAGGATCTAATTGCACAAGGAGGTATTAAGGGCCAGGTCTCGAAGCTTTTTAATTTATTTTGAAGGGATGACAGTGCCTAATGCTGCGCTGTAGTCGGTGCGGAGCATCCTGATATATGCATCTTTGCTATTCAGTTGTTCCGGGGTTGAGTGGGGAGCCAATGAACTGTGCTGGTAGGCAAATTGGAGTGGGTCCAAGTTGCTTCACAGGCAGGAGTTTTTAGATTTCATCACTGTGGATGTAAGTGCAACTGGATGCTAGTCATTGAGGAAGGTTACCACGTCCTTCATTGAAGCCCGCTGAAGCAGGAGATTAAATACATTGGTGAACACTCCAGCAGGTTGATTTGCACAGGTCTTTAGTACTCAGCCAGTAACCCCACCTGGGCCGATGTTTTCCTTCTAAAGGTATGCTCTCATATCGGCCTCAGAGACTGAAATCATAGGGTCACTAGGGGCTGTGGGAGATCACAAAGGTTCCTCAATGTTTTGACGGTCAAAGCAAGCACTGAAGGCATTGAGCTCATCTGGGAGCAAAGCCCTCTTAGCACCTATGTTGCTTGGTTTCACTTAGTAGTTGATAGTGTTCAAGCCCCCACAGCTGTTGAGCATCCACCAGTGACCCAACTTTAGTCTGGAATTGTCACTTCGCAAGTGAGATGGCTTTCTAGAGATCGTACCTAGAGTGTGTGTATCTTCCTTAGTCACCAGACCTGAATGCTACTGATCTGGCCTTCAGCCGATTGCAGATCTCAATGTCCATCCCGGGCTTCTGGGTGAGGAGGACTCTAGATTATTTTGTGGGAACACACTCGTCCATGGACTGTTATAACAAAGTCCGTAATAACCATGATCTATCCAGCGCTTTAAAATCCAGCACTCTAGACCAGTAGCTTGGCTTGCCCACACACAAAAATTTGCTCCACTGATTCCTTTCAAATCATCATGCTGATTTATGTAGTTGGAGGCACTTGAACTGGGTGACAAAGAAAGTAGAAACATGAGACCCTGCTACAATTATGTATTCCTATTACTCTGAGTATATTTTCAAGCTTAACTGGAATTATGTTATTATGGGGTGAAAACTAAGGCTTGTTTCCCTGCACTCATATTGTGGAGTGCATAGTTGCTTTTATAGAGGTGGTTAGCTCAGTGCTGAGCGATCTTCAAAAGCTTGCACCACCCTGACATTGATCTGTCTTTTTGTTTTTTTTTCATATTTTCTTCACTGCCCCAGCCCTATACTTCATCTTCTTTCACCCCAGCCACAATAACTGATCAATCCTTAGCCACATACCTCTGGTTCTCGAATATCCGACTCTGTGCTGGCCAGAAACCAATGCATTGAAGCTAACAGATTTGGTTGTCAAGGTCACTGGGAGTGTGGATGTGAGGCAATCTCTGTGATTAACAGAATCAAAGGCTGGTCTTTCAAAGATCAAGATCTGTTCTTGGATTTTAGATAATGCTGTGAAGTCTTTTGACATTGGCTTTATTCTCCACGATATACTACTTAATTAAACCAACACGTAGGCGTGGTGAGGATTGCTGAAGAGTCTTAAGCAGAAAGATCAATATACCAAAACATCACAGAGTACCTGTTAGTTAATGGTTAGACGAATGGTTCCAGACACGGTGTTGGGCAAAGATCTCAGGCACATACATCGAGGTAGGGTGCCTAAGAGATCGGTCTTGTCAACGTGGAGCCGAGGGCGAGTGTGTAAATCCGGCGAGAATGTTGGGAGTGGTAAGGGTGGAGCACCGCGGGAGGGGGGTGGGACAGGTGGCAGTGAAGTGCCGGGGCGGGGGGACAGCGCAGGTACAGACTCACCCAGACCTGAGACTCACAGAGTTGGCACAGTACTTCAGTGAGTTGCAGCAACTAACACCCATTCCAGACAAAAACTCAGTGTTTAGGAGGAAAATGGGATGATGATGATGATATTGGCGATTTTAAGCACAATTTCAAGAGGCTGTGACAAATTTGTGGCTATTGTTTTTGGGAGCTGCAGAAAAGTTTCCCAAAAAACAGGGAACATTCTGGGCTAATCTAGCTGTAGAACCTCCTTACTGCCCTGCCCACCCCCACCTCCACTTCCAGTGCTACCCTGAGTGAGTACATTCTCTGACTTTTCCTGGCATGGTGCGTGCCAGCCATGGCTCTCCACTCTTTAAATGGAAGTTTATGTCAAAAAAAGGCACAGCAAATATTACATTCACCCCTCTTTCTGTGCCAAACCTTAGATTTCTGGTGTGCTTCTGCAATCACATCAAATTGTTGTAATCATAGAAATTAATTGAGCATTTTTTATTCTACATCTGAACTTTAATGTACGACATCAGTGTTTGCCTTCAGTCCTCGGCCATTGTTAATCTCAATGTTCTTCCATGAGAAACAAGGACGCAATATGTTTATGCCATTGTTTGAACAGACATGTCTGTCGACCGAAAACCTGTATTTCAGCTGTTAGCTGAAATACCAGTTTTTCTCCCCCATTGTTCAATCTAATCTTGTTTGAAATATTTGCAACACAGGCATCTACAATCAGCTTCAACTAAGAAAACTTCAATAGAAGCACTTGGGTTAATTCTGCTGAAATACACAAAAACCAATATTAATTGTTAAACAGCTTTAATCAATGTATCAAGATAGTACCCAGTTATTTCCCACACGGCCAACAAAAATTTGATATGAAGATGGTGTTTTCCCAACACTTCTATAGCTGTTGATTATACAAATGAAGTTTCATTTGTATAAATCTGCAAACTGTTGGGCAATTTTCCCAAAATTATTGAGTTCTACATTTCATGTTGGAGTGCCACCAAATTGAAATACAGCTGATTTCTGTTTTGTCCTGTCAATCTTAGTGACCAGATGTGAGTTGAGCAATTCCATATGACTGGAATTGTTGCTGTGGGGTATAAGCACTACTGCTCTACGTGACCGATTTAACTAAATAGTCATCAAAAGTGACAAATGAGCTAACAGCTGAAATACAGGTTTTCGGTCGACGAGAGATCATCAACAGATGACATCATTTATATGACTTCAAAGTGGAGCTGCCACTTGTTACTGACCAGAACATACCAAGTAGCTTCAGAGACAGGAGTGAAACATATGGGTTTATTGGAGTAGTGCCTCAATGCAATCAGACCTTTGTTAAAAATGACATTATTCTGCAGATTTTATAAGACTAGTTGACCTAACTACCTACCATGAGAAACATGCTTTCCACATCTACTATGTCTAGGCCTTTCAACATTCAAATGTTTCAATGAGATCTTCCCCTTCCCATTCTTCTAAACTCCAGTGTGTACAGACCTAGAGCAAGCAAACATTCCTAGTATGATAACTCTTTCATTCCTCGAATCATCCTTGTGAACCATCTCTGAACCCTCCCCAATGCCAACACATCCTACCTGTTTCCTCAACACTACCTGCCCCTCCACCAATCTTCATATCATCTGCAAACTTGGCAACAAAGCCATCTATTCCATCATCTAAATCATTAATTTACAGCATAAAAATAAGCAATCCCAACACCAATCCCCGCGGAACACCAATAGTCACTGGCAGCCAACCAGACAAGGATTCTTTTATTCCCACTCGCTGCCTCCTATCAATCAGCCAATGCTCTAATGCCAGTAACTTTCCTGTAATACCGTGGGCTCTTAACTTGGTAAGCAGTCTCATGTGTGGCACCTTGTCAAAGGCCTTCTGAAAGTCCAAATATACAACATCCACTGCATCCGCTTTACCTATACTACTTGTAGTTTACTCAAAGAATTCCAACAGCTTCATCAGACGACATTTTCCCTCAAGGAAACCATGCTGACTTTGTTCTATCTTGTCCTGTGTCACCAAGTACTCCATAACCTCGTCCTTAACAATTTACTCCAACATCTTCCCAACCCCTGAGGTCAGGCTAACTGCTCTATAATTTCCTTAATGCTGCCTTCCTCCTTTCTTGAAGACTGAAGTGACATTTGTAATTTTTCAGTCCTCTGGTATCATGATAGAATCCACTGATTTTTGAAAGATCATTACCAATGCTTCCACAATCTCTACCGCTATCCCTTTCAGAATCCTATGGTGTAGTTCACCTGGTCCGGGTGACTTATGTACCCTTAGGTCTTTCAGCTTTTTGAGCACCTTCTCCATTGTAGTAGAAACTGCACTCACTTCTCTTCCTTCACATGCTTCAACATCTGCTAGTGTCTTCCACAGTAAAGACTGATGCAAAGTACCCATTTAGTTCATCTGCCATCTTGTGCCCAGCTATTATTTCTCCGGTCTCATTTTCTAGCAGTCCTATATCAACTCTATTCTTTACATACTTGATAAAGCTTTTACTATCCACTTTGATATTGTTTGCTAGCTTGCTTTCATATTTCATCCTTTCCCTCCAGCTGACTGTAGGTTTTTAGATGCTTCCCAATCCTGTCTTTTCACTAATTTTTGCTTTGTTTTATGCCCTCTCTTTTGCTTTTACATTACTTTTAACTTCCCTTGTCAGCCACAGTTGTTCTATTTTGCCATTTGAGTATTTTTTTCATTTTTGGAATACGTATGTCCTGCGTCTTCCTAATTTTTCCCAGAAACTTATGCCATTGCTACTCTGCTGTCATCCTGCCAGCATCTCCTTCCAATTTACTTTAGCCAACTCCTCTCTCGTAACATTATAACTTCCTTTACACCACTGAAATACTGCTACATCAGTGGTTTCTCTCAATTCCCTTCTATTTCCTTAAAACCCTCTTGTCCACTCATTGCTGTTCCTCATCCGATGCAGCTGTTACTTGATGAACACTGAGCACACTTGCGTATTGCATGTATTTCTAACCATGTGATGAAGTAACCAGCTTCTGTTTTGTTTTCCTTTGTTAACACCTCCTTGATGTACCAAATTCCACAGTAGTGTACAATCAATGGCCAATTTATAAGGTACCTCCTTGGCTATTCTCCTCTGACCCCTCCTCGTTAACAAGGCATGTTCACCCATCTGAGTGTATATGCAATTAGGACAGTGAAGGTTTTCAATGCTACCTGTGGAGGTGTATTGGTTGCAAGCCACATATATTCAGTGAAGCTGACACTGTGGTTTAAGAGGGCAAAATATCAATTAACTGTACAAAGATTTTTATTAATTTCTAGACTGAACTGTGAAGACAATCTTTTGTGTGGATATTAGAATTACTGTACAGCCTATAACTGTTACAAAATGAAAACAAACATTGAGAGATGGACCAGAGCTGATCTCCGAGATTGCAGCCACATAATCATGTTGCAGCAGATGAACATATTGATACTAAAAACAGAACATTTACCTTGACACTTCTGCAGTTAGTGAACTTCACCACACCTGGGAAAATCTGATGCTTGCCTTGCCAGTAACATTTTGTATTTCACTGAACAGCTGCCAGCTTCAAAATGAGTCATCCATTCATGCTGCAACTACCTCAAGACTAGAGATTGGTGGCACAGAGTAGCTAAATGCTATTACAGTGCCAAGAATTGGGCTTCAATTCCCTCCGTTGTCCGTAAGGAGTTTGTACATTCTCCCCATGACTGCGTAGGTTTCCTCCCACATTCCAAAGGCCTGTGAGTTGGGCTACATAATCTAATATTTAGGTTATCAAAGGGGGAGCAGAGAGAAGACTGGGGAAAGATACAGAATTTTTCCTACTAATTTTGCCATAATTATGTCTCTGCAACCCAGCTAAAGAACAAAGATGCCTTCACATTTAAAGTAAAACTTTAAAGAGAGAATAGCTTTTTATCCTTGTTATCCATAGATAGCATGGATACTGTTGCAGTTACTGAGGCAAATGTGGCAGCAAATTTTCATATAGTCCTACACACAGGAAGTGAATGATTAACCATAATCTGCTCTGAGGAAGGTTAAGGAAGGAGTGTCAGTTGACAGTTCTGACTTGTATCTGATAAACAGATGTTGGAAACGTGTACGTGTGCGTGCATTTGAAATCACTGTTGATGCTGTATTTCACTGAAACAAGACAAAAATGTACTTAATTGATGTAGCATGGCTTAAAGAGAAATCTAGACCTCTGTCAAAGTCAAAATACATTTATTATCAAATTCTGAATACTTTATACAACCTTGTTACAGGCAGCTACAAAAGGCAGAAACCCAAGTAGAACCCATTTAAACAAAAGAAGGCATCAAGTCCCCAATGTGCAGAGAGATAAAACAGAAAAACCATGCAAACAATTTCAATTCATTTTCCTAGCGTATTGCACCAGTCAGTCAGCCATTCTTGTCTGGTGCGTGGTGTCAGGATTGGTCTCCTTTCGGATTAACCGGGTCACGGTATGAACATTCCTGACTTGACCCTTGTATTTTTTACAAGGCCGAGCTTAACTCGGCACGGATGGTAAGTGTGCCCGGAGGTGGCTGACTGGGTTCAAACTTGGGAGCCTTCGCTTCTGAAGACCGGTATTGATGCCACCAGCCGGCTACGCAAAAAATAAAAGTAAGCAAATAGCATTCAGAACTGAAGTTCACAAAAGTGAGTTTACACTGTGATAGTTGCAGACCTCAGCCACAGTTTGGTGTAGAAATGAGCAAACCTCACAGAGTAACGAGTTGAAGTTCAGTGTGGAGACCAGTACAGACCACTTGATGTTTCATTGACATAATTCACAAGAGTATAACTTAATCGGAAGTACAATTATCCATGCACCAGAGGATAGAAGATTCCTGACTGGTCGAACTGGAACAAAATGAATGTGCTACTAAAAGATGGGAAGAACTAGAATCCCGTTAAATATCTCCTTGAAACCCCTTTATTCCCAGAATTTAATGTAGGAAATTCATATTGTCAGTGAGGTAGATAAGAACTGATTGGACTGTTGTTAGAGGCCAATCCTTGTTTTAAAAAGGGCTGAAACTGAGAGACTGACTCACTACTGTAAAAAGTGTTAACTGAGTAATGGTTAAAGTGGCAAATGTTGACATGACATTTACAGATTGGTGTATAGGGTGAATTTCATTTCTCAAATCAGTATTTTTTAAGATACACTGTTATTTCAAAATGTATTTATTTTGCAAGTAATTCATATTAAAGCTGAACAAGTGATTATAAGTGCAGATAATGAAACAACATTTACAACTGAGTTCAGGAGGCTCAGGGAATGCATATATTTCATAGTAATATCAGCTGGCAACATCACAAAGTGACCCATTTGAGTTATCCATCTTTTAAAGGCTGTATTAGCAAATTCTGGAAATCCAGTTAACTTCCGCTAGTTTTCACTATTTATCATAGTCACATCTCAAATGTAATCCTAAGAGACAACCCTTCACAAAATGCAAACTTTCCTTTTATCCCACTATTTAATTCAAAATACAAAAACAGAATTGTTTTCAGAAGTTAGATGAAAATATTGTGCATTGGTTGTTCCTTTGTGTTCTATGATTATTTCAAATGAAGCTGAAATAATTCCACATCAGTAGACTTCTGCAGAAAATTCAAGGAAGGTGAACATCGTGCAGCATTTCTCCTAATGTTTTTTTTTGGCACTAGTACTTTGAGAAATCAATAAAGAATAATCATGGGAAAACACAAAACAAATTTATTCATTGACAACTAAATTCCAAAAATATTAATCACAAACAACATACTACATGTGTACACTGAAGGTTTCAAAATACAATAATATGGACTTTTTGCACGTACCCAGATCTGGCAACTGTAAACACAATAAAATGAATTTCAAGCTTTTGTCCATAATGGGAAAATAGAAAGCTCTCCAAAGATATGACGAGCTTCTATTGCTACAATAGTTTATATTCTTATTAAACATGATCTTGAAGAGCTTTGAAATAAAGATATTCTACTTGATATGTATTCATGAATAAGAGCATACTAATTCATTATAAACAAAGTGACTTGGTTTATTTTCCATGGTACAGTTATTTAGTAACACTTGCTTCTGAGCTGAGAAAGTGACTTCCATCTCATTGGTGAAAATCTTCGACTTTAAAGATCAAACATACATTTCAAAGTTGCAATATACTTTAAAAAAACCTATTTACAGCTTGGAGTTCCCCATTATTTTAATCATATATCTACAGATAAGTAATTACAGGAAAATAAAATTGTTAGAAAGACTTCACTGCTATGCCTGTACATATTTCCTTCAAACATTTAATAGTATGGCAAATTTAATTGTGGAATCGTCTTTTTCGGTGAGCTTCTGGAAGCCAGAAATTACACTGGAGTATACCTTGGTGATTTTAAGTAAGGGAAGTTGGGCTTGGCTAATAGTGTATAAAAGGATCATGGTTAATCTATGACCTATTTAAAGCAGGGCCACATTTTGTTTTTTTTAATATAATTTGTGTCCAGATTGGCAGTTTGGACACTTCACTCAAGGAAGTTGTTGAAGTCATAGAGAAGGTGCTAAAGAAATTAAACAGACGGCTGAGGATGGGGAGGGGTTGTATGCATTTATGTAGAGACCCCAGTGAGCCAAATATTGTTCTCAAAGGTGGGACTGTTAACATGTGACTCAATGGAGTTGTTCCAACTTCTGCCTTGTTATAATTTCACACTATAGGGTTCAAGTAACATGTCGAGTCTGCAAATGCAAATTCATCAACCAAATAACAAGGGTAGATGAGGAGAATAATTTTAGACCATGTTATTATGAGCTGGATGCAATTTATGTTGGCTTCCAAAAAGGAATTGGGATACAAACTTGGGAAACTGCAGAACTGAAGACCAATGAAAAGAGCGGCTAATTGCATAGCTCTTTCAGAATCAGTATGGAAGTGATACTTTAAATGGCATTTTCTATATAGTATGTTTCTGTATGGTTATTTTAGAAAACACCATCTTTGACATTTAACTTCAAACAAATTAATCAGCATTTTAAAATCTTTTATTTAAGTAATGTAAATTTGTTTTACCAGTTTTAAAATATATATTATATATTACATGACTGGAAATCTGTATCAGATTTTCATTTTCCTGCATTTAGGGAACATGTCTTGGAACTACATAATGAACAGTTTCTTATATGGTTCAAAATATTGCATTTTATTGACTTTAAAGACACTTGCAAACATTTTCAAAGTCCTCTATTAAAGCACAAGTATTTTGCAATGAAAGTATAAATATAAAAGTTTCATAAATGTCAATTCCAGTGTCAATATAAAAGTACCTGACAGCACAATGATTCACTCTCTGTCTGAAAGTCCTTAACAAAAGAAAACCTGTAGATTTGTAACGCAAAATCTCTTAAATGTTTACTAAAAAATGTTCTGGAACAGTAATTTTAGAAAATGGGAAAAATATCATTTGTATAAGTGTACAAAAATATAAACGGCGATACTATTCATACAAAATATAATGAAAGACCTCCTAAGTTACTTGCAAGAACCAGGTGTTGTTTGTTTAAGAGTATTATTACATTATGGGTTTTCACAGAATTCAAAACTCAGTTGACAAAATAATACGTGACAGGATCCAAAGAGTAAGGAGAGAATTTTGTATTGTATTAAGTGTGCTAGAAATTGTTCATCTGTATACTGATACTATCCAACCAATGCTAACAAAAAGTGGAAAGAATCACTCTTCAAAAAAGGTGTATTAATTTCACATATTGAGAGGATGGGTGTATGTGAAGATTCAAACACTCAATTCTGCTACTTTCTAATCTGAGCATCCAGAGGTGGTTTATGAGAACGATCCTGGGAATGAAAGGGTTAATGTATGAGGCTTGTTTGATGGCACAGGGCCTGTCACCTGCTGGAGTTTAGCAGAATAAGGGAGGCCTCATTGAAACCTACCGGATTTTGAAAGGCTGAGATGGGAAGAGGATATTTATTTTTTAATATAGTGGAAGAGTCTAGGACCGAGGGGCAGAGCATCAGAATAGAAGGATATCCTTTTAGAACAGAGAGGAGGAAGATTTTTTTTCAGCCAGATGATGATGAATCTGTGGAATTCATTTCCACAGATGGCTGAGGAGCAAAAATAAGATCTCATTTGTAGTTGCATCTAAATCTAGAACTCTCTCCCCAGTAGTACTTCGCGAAGAGCTTCACTAGAAGGTAGTAGTTGAAGGAGCTGGCTCAGTACCATGACCTTCAAGGGCAATTCACACTGACCTTGCCACTGATGTCCAGATCTTGAAAAACGAATGCTGCCAGAAATGCTGAAGGTTCCTAACCCTGCCAGCAAGCTACCATAGACAGAGTTGAAAGATTACTTTGTTCATACACTGTCAACCTTCTGAAATGTGCCAAAATTTCTAGTGACTACTTTGTACCTGAATACCAAAGAGAGAAACAGATAAAAAGGATGCAGAAGGGGGTGGTGGAAAATAGAGAGGGAAAGAAGGGTGGAAATGATGGAATATATATAAAAAGCCAGATGGAAATGGGACAGATCTCTCTACCTATCTATCTCTAAAATAAAGTTGGTAATTATAAACAGTCCAAATTTGAGTATAGCTGTGGAATTTGTTTACAGTCTTAAAGCAGAGTTTGTTTCAGTGTTTGTAAACCATGGTCCTGAAAAATGTTGTCTCATTTTTGCTATGTACTGTACCAGCAGTTATGGTTGAAATGACAATAAAAGTTGACTTGACGACTTGAAATGTAGTAAGATCTGAGAAGAGCACTAAATAGGAATGAAATTATCAACAGTGTCCCATGACGTGGATTATGATGGTGGAATGCTTTCACTATGATGCAAATAATAATATAACTTAAGCTCATTCTTGAACAGGATCTACTGTACTCCAACGATAAAAGTGAGGATTACAAAATCAACTTGATCTGCTGAAACTTAAATACCACTTCCTCCAGACGATGTTTCTACCTACAGTTTGTTTAATTTGTAGTACTTACTTGATTTTGGTTCTGAACTATGCTAAAGGCCAACAAAGTATGTAAGCAATCATGGGAATTGACAACTATATCGGTGAGTGCCACATAATACAATTTACAAATCAAGTAATTGTGTAAAGTACTGGAATCCTAAATACAATCAGTCCTAGGATATGTCAAAAGTATGTAGAGAGAGGTGTGTTTAACTTGATTAATTGGTGCCCATGGGATTACACATGGACAACCAATAGCAAAGTTAAAGGAAGAAGAAGAACATGCCTTAACTCGGCAGTGGAGTTATCGGAGCACCGTCTTTTTTTTTTATGGTGTTTCCGTAGCAAGCTATTCCTGTTTTTACAAGGCCAAGTTGCTAGCTCAATGCTCAACCCGACTTGGATTCGAACTCGGGAACCTTTGCTCCGGAGTCCGGCGCTGATATTACTGCACCACCAAGCCAGACTAAAGTTAAAGGACAAAAGTTTTAACTGGATTGCTGCAGAAATGCAGATGGAGAACATAAGATGTGATGGGAAAAAGTTTGAAGGGGAAAGGGTGGGAAAGAAGAGAGTGAAAAGAAGGTAAGTGGGTGCAATAGAATGATGGAGGGGAGGCAGAAATGCAAGTATTTACAGAAAAAAGATGGGGTGAAGGAAAGAGGGAATAAAGAGCTACAGGAAGAAGGAAGTGGATAAGGGTAATGGAGGAGGATGGCAGAGATGCTGAAAAATTAGAAGAATGGGACTAATAGTGATGGGAACTAAGTAAGCAAATGAACAGCTCTGGAGGAGTCTGGAACTGGGATATATAGCCTGTTATGAAATGTGTCAGGAGTCTAAACATACAGTGGAAGAGTGATAATAGAGATGGGGGTAATAATTTGGAGCCTATGGGGGAAATTGAGACCCAGGAAATGGGTGAGGAGCAAGATACTGCATGGATCTCTGTCCTAGAGGCATAGATACCACTTCTGTCAAGATTTATGACTAGTGTTGGTACATCAAGGGCAGTTCTCATAATATAACCAATGAACACATTGGCTTAATACCATATTGACACAAACTTGTGGAAGCAAGTGTCAGATTGATGCTCATCAACTCATTAATTTACAATATACAATTTCAGCAGGAAAGGGGGAATAAAATCGGAAAATCCCACAACCACTTTGGGTGCAAGTAATGGGATTTTTTTTAGTGTGTCACACCAGACAGTCAGCCACACTGGCGCATGGTGGCAGGATTGGTCTCCTTTCGGATTAACCGGGTCACAATATGAACGTTCCTGACTTGACCCTTGCATATTTTTTTAAGAGGCCGAGTGGCTAGCTCGACGCTCAACCCGGCACGGATGGAAAGCGTGCTCGGGGGTGGCCCAACTTGGATTCGAACTCGGAAGCCTTTGCTCCGGAGTCTGGCACTGATGCCACTGCACCACCAGCCGGCTGAGTAATGGGATAAAACAGAGAAAAGGATTAAGCCTGGCAAACAGAGTGCCACTGGGCTAGTCATTCTGGATACTTTTCAGAAACTTTTTTGCAAGGGCTTACTTCTGTTATCTTAAACTGATTTGACTTACAAGTTCCCACAATTACATTTCCATTTTGGAATTTGCTTATTACTCAATTACGATTTCCTTTCCCCCCCCTCTGAAATAAGGTCTTTGATCCCCATTCAATAACATTTCCAGTGTGTCTCTGCTGCCACCTGGAGTCTTTGTACTAGAAATGCATGCTAACTCCTCGGATTTGAAGGCCAGGAACACAGTATCCATTCAGCTGCTTTTCGTACACTGGGTACGAACTGCACCACCACCCACAGGCACAACTGGTACTACAAGTAGAGACTAAATGTAAGTGAACCAACCTTCCCACTAAAACATGATAGGACTCTATTCACCCTGCTGAACCTATGGCAGCTTTGATAGCAATCACATTACTCCATGTATTTTCACTTTAACCTATTCTCTCTACACAAGGAGGAGTTTAAGACAGCCAAATACCCACAAACTTGCACTTCTGTGGGGTTAAGGGGTATCGGGAGTAGGCCAGAGAAATTTCAAGTTCCCGGGTGTCAAGATTGCTGATGATCTAATCTAGTTCCAACATATCGATGGAGCTATAAAGGTATCTCAGAAAGGCGGGGGGGGGGGAGGGGGAGGCTACTGCACAGGATCAAAAGAAGCTACAGGAGGTTGTAATATCAGTTAGTTCCATCTTGCAAACTAGCCTTTGCAATATCCAAGACAACTTCAAGGACAAGTACCTCAGAAAGGCATTATTGGGGACCCCCATCACCCAAGACATGCCTCCTCTCATTGCTACTGTCAGGTAAGAGGTACAGAAACCTGAAGGCACACACTCAGTGATTCAGGAACAGCTTCTACCCCTCTGCCATCCGATTCCTAAATAGACCTTGAACCCATGACCACTACCTCACTTTTTATTATTTCTGTTTATGCACTATTTTTAATTTAACTATTTAATATACATACATATACTTACTGTAATTGATTTACTTATTTATGTTTCTTTCTGTACTGCTGCGCTAAGTTAACAAATTTCATGATGTATGATGATGATATAAAACTGGATTCCGAGAACTGAGTTAACAAAACATCAGCAATGATTGAATGGCAGAACAGACGCAATGTGACAAATGGCCCAATTTGGTCCTATATCTTATGGTCTTATGTGAGAGGAGCTCTGAACAACTGATGGAGAGTGTGTAAACTAACATGGACAGCATCAATTCCCGATAGCTAGAGCTGTGAAATAGCTGCATTACCTGCAGCTCCACTGTGCCACAGGTAAACACAGGGGGTTCAATGCTGTCATGTTATAATAGAGTTGTAGCTAAATTACCAGATTAGCATTCTGGAGCTTTGATCCACTGAGATAGGTGGGAGAATTATCTTTAAATAAAATACTTAAATAGAATTAAATACTTCCACAATTTTAAATACAAACTAGTTTCAGCAACAGAAAGCATGAAACTATTATATTGTTCCTCATCACCTTACCAATGTCCTTCAGAGAAGTAAATGTCTTTTCGACACTGGCCCTGCTCACATAATTCCAGAGCTGTCAATGTGGTTGACTCTTGGCTGCCTCCTTAGTTTTGGGACAATAAGAATGAAAACAACATTGCATCACCAGTGATGCATGTCTCATTCTTTAAAAAAAAACACATCTTGCCTGTTGCAGGTCTTGCCTTTAAAATCAGCCAACATGCAGATCTAGGACCAGAAGGTGCCTGGACATCACTGAAGTGCAGTTTACACTACCACTCTCTATATTTAAGCAGTAAATGCATTGGAGGCAGCTTAGAGAGAGTTTACTGGACTGAGCGGTGCATTGTCTCCGAAGGAAAGGTTGGACGGACTAAGGTTGTATTTACTGGAGTTTACAATACCAAGACAGGACCTTATGGAAACACGAGATCCTGATGACTGCTGAGAGGTTGTTCAGATCAGGGCTGCAGGTGAAATCCAGAACTGTTCTACAGAGGGTAACTGCCCATTTAAGGCAGAGATTAGGTAGAATTTTTTTGAAGATTATGAGCCTCAGAGACACTTGTTCAAAGAGTGCTGAAAGATGTTGAATATTTTTAAGGCAGAGGTTAATGAATTTTTGTTAAATCAATGGAGTGAAGGGTTATCACAGATGGAGGTGAAAGTGGAATTAAAGTCTCAGTCATATCAGTCATGATATTATTGAATGGTAGTGTAGGCTTGACTGGCTGTTACACTTAATCAATACATTATACTGTGATTTATCTGTCATCCTTCAATTATACATTAGCTATTAAGTTAACAGCATCACCATTCTTCACAAGAATGGTGACCAACTAGAGAGCGTGCATTGCCAAATCTTACACCACATTTAAAGGTTTTTAAAATTCTGTAAAATCAGTGATTCTTTTCTCTTGTGCACTTTGAATTTTTTTCTATTAAACAATACACATACTGGGGCCGTGAGGCATGAGGCCCCAGTCAGTCATAACTACATCAACAAATCCTGTTTAAATTTGCCATTCAGATGTAAATTGCTTAAATTACGTCAAAGCTGAAAAACCTGCCAAAATGTATTAAAAAGCCACAGGACACCAGGAATCCCAGCAAAGAGCAAGTACCTCAGGAAAGAAAGACCAAATTAGGGAGAAGAAATGGGAGGGGCAATCTAGATTGAATCACAGCCCAAGGCTGTGACATTAGCAGCTTCTCCTCTCTGGGTGGGAAAATGCACCTGGAGTGGCAAAGTGTGATTCAGTATCAGCCAATAAAGGCCATTTACACAAAGAGGAAGCAAAATACATTCGGCCCTCCTTATCTGTGGATTCCGCATGCGCAAATTCAACCAACCGCAAATCGGGAAGACCCGGAAGTGCTCTTCCAGCACTTGTTGTTCGAGCATGCACAGACTTTTTTTTCTTGTCATTATTCCCTAAACAATGCAGTATAACAACCATTTTACATAGCATTTACATTGTATTAGCTATTATAAGTAATCTAGAGATGATTTAAAGTATACAGGAGGATGTGCATGGGTTATCATGGATCGGGATTGAAAAAAATCAGAAATTCTCTTACTAAGTAAGTCGGAACAGGTACATCCGGTATTATTTAGCGTCAGTTAGTCAAACGTTTTTCTTAGTATATAGTATGTATTTTACTTTTCTATGCATATAAAACACTTAAGAACGTATGTTTCAGCACCAGGCTTGGGAACTCGGTCCCAAGTGCGCTCCCAAGTGTGCTCTCCACCGTGCCAGGGTGATGTGGAGGATCAAAAACCCAAAACCCCAAAACCCAATAATTAAACCACTGCGTTGCTTAGTAATAATTGTAGCTTTCATCAGGGCAGGGCCTTTCTCACTTTATCCTTTAAAATTGTTCCGATCATTATGTAGCATAATGCTTTTCCAATGATCGATGGCGTTTCATCTCTTTCTGATCGCTATATTATTTCCAGTTTATTTTCAATCGTGATCGTGATTATTTTTGTGAACAGAAACACCGCGCATTCAGAGCTCTGCAGTCAGACTGTCAGGAAGGGCAGGAAGGTGATAAGACAAAATTGCAGACAGCAGGGTAAGTATTAGTGCATTGGGGGTGCAGAATCAAAAAGGGTAGCAAATACAGTACTCAAAGTATTATAGCTCAATGCACAGAGTATAAGAATTAAGATGGATGATCTTGTTGCACTCTTCAAAAATGTTGGGTATGATGTTGTGGCCATCACTGAATCATGGCTGAAGGATGGTTGTAGTTGGGAGCTGAATGTCCACGGTTACACACAGTATCGGAGGGATAGGAAGATAGACAGAGAAGATAGACAGAGAATGGCATAAGCCACGAGAAGGATGTGACATAGGATTGGAAGATGTGGAATCCTTGTGGGTTGAGGTAAGAAACTGCAAGGGTAAAAGGAACCTGATGGCAATTATATACAGGCCTCCAAACAGTAGCTGGGATGTGAACTATAGAATACAAAGGGAAGTGGAAAAGGCGTGTCAAAAGGGTAATATTATGACAGTCATGGAAGATTTTAACATGCAGGTAGACTGGGAAAATCAGGTTGGTAATGGATCTCAAGAGATTGAGTTTGTTGAATGCCTAAGAGATAGCTTTTTAGAGCAGCTTGTCATTGAGCCTACTAGGGGATCGCTATACTGGATTGAGTATTATGAAATGAACTGGAACCAATTAGGAAGCTTAAGGTAAAGGAACCCGTATTTTTCAATAAATAATTAAACAAGTATAATTTTTTGTGTTACTTATTTAACTGGGTTCTCTTTATCTAATTTTAGGACTTACATGAAGATCTGATCATATGTAAGGTCATACTTATACAGAAATAAAGAAAATTCAGCAGTGTTCACAAACTTTCTAACACCACTGTACAACCGTGGCTGACAAGGGAAGTCAAAGCTAATGGAAAAGCAAAAGAGATAGCATACAACAAAGCAGAAGATAGAGGACTGGGAAGCTTTTAAAAACCTACAGAAGGCAACTAAAAGAATCCCTAGGAGGGAAAATATGAAATATGAAAGCAAGCTAGCAAACAATATCAAAGTAGATAGTAAAAGCTTTTTCAATTGTATATAAAAAATAAAAGAGTTATGTGAGTGGAAAGTGGACCACTAGAAAATGAAGCCGGAGAAATGGGGGACAGAGATGGCAGATGAACTAAATGAGTATTTTGCATCAGTCTTCACTATGGAAGACACTAGCAGTGTGCCAATGTGAAGGAAGAGAAGTGAGTGCAGTTACTATTACAAGGGAGAAGGTGCTGAAAAAGCTGAAAGACCAAGGATACAAAGGTCACCTGGACCAGATGAACTGCATCCTGGGGTTCTGAAAGAGGTAGCAGTAGAGATTGTGGAGGCATTAGTAATGATCTTTCTAAAAAATCATTGGACTCTGGCATGGTGCCAGAGGACTGGAAAATTGCAAATGTTATTCCACTCTAAGAAAGGAGGAAGGCAGCAGAAAGGAAATTATAGACCAGTTAGCCTAACTTCAGCGCTTGGGAAGATGTTGAAGTCAATTTTTAGGAATTAGGTGATTGAGTACTTCGTGGCAAAGGACAAAATAGGACAAAGTCAACATGGTTTCCTTAAGGGAAAAACTTGCCTGACAAACCTATTTGAATTCTTTTGAGCCCCAGGGTGCTCAAAGCCCGTGCCCCCCAGCTATGTGGAGTACTTCACCATGTCTTCAACCTGAGCCTGAGAGTTCCTGTGCTGTCCTGCCTCATCCCTGTACCGAAGACGCCGCGTCCCAGTGGCTCCAATGACTACAGACCCGGGGCATTGACCTCCCACATCATGAAGACCCTGGAGAGACTTGTTTTAGAGAAGCTCCGGCCTATGGTTAGGCCACACTTAGACCCCCTCCAGTTCACCTACCAGCCCTGACTAGGAGTTGAGGATGCCATCGTCTACCTGCTGAACCGTGTCTACACCCACCTGGATAAGCCAGCGAGCACTGTGAGGGTCCTGTTTTTTGACTTCTCCAGTGCGTTCAACACCATCCGTCCTGCTCTGCTGGGTGAGAAGCTGACAGTGATGCAGGTGGATGCTTCCCTGGTGTCATGGATTATTGATTACCTGACTGGCAGACCACAGTACGTGCGCTTGCAACACTGTGTGTCAGACAGAGTGGTCAGCAGCACTGGGGTTCCACAGGGGACTGTCCTGTCTCCCTTTCTCTTCACCATCTACACCTCAGACTTCAGCTACAACACACAGCCTTGCCATCTTCAGAAGTTTTCTGATGACTTTGCCATAGTTGGATACATCAGCAAGGGAGATGAGGCTGAGTACAGGGCGACTGTGGGAATCTTTGTCACATGGTGTGAGCAGAATCATCTGCAGCTTAATGTGAAAAAGACTAAGGAGCTGGTGAGGGACCTGAGAAGGGCTAAGGCAGTGGTGACCCCTGTTTCCATCCAAGGGGTCAGTGTGGACATGATGGAGAATTACAAATACCTGGGGATACGAATGGACAATAAACTGGACTGGTCAAAGAACACTGAGGCTGTCTACAAGAAGGGTCAGAGCCGTCTCTATTTCCTGAGGAGACTGAGGTCCTTTAACATCTGCAGGACGATGCTGAGGATGTTCTACAAGGCTGTGGTGGCCAGTGCTATCATGTTTGCTGTTGTGTGCTGGGGCAGCAGGCTGAGGGTAGCAGACACCAACAGAATCAACAAACTTATTTGTAAGGCCAGTGATGTTGTGGGGGTGGAACTGAACTCTCTGACGGTGGTGTCTGAAAAGAGGATGCTGTCCAAGTTGCATGCCATCTTGGACAATGACTCCCATCCACTCCATAATGTACTGGTTAGGCACAGGAGTACATTCAGCCAGAGACTCATTCCATCGAGATGTAACACTGAGCATCATAGGAAGTCATTCCTACCTGTGGCCATCAAACTTTACAACTCCTCCTTTGGAGTGTCAGACACCCTGTGCCAATAGGCTGGTCCAGGACTTATTTCCACTTGGCATGATTAACTTATTATTTATGGTTTTATATTGCTATATTTTTTCACTATTCTTGGTTGGTGCAGCTGTAACGAAACCCAATTTCCCTCGGGATCAATAAAGAATGCCTGTCTGTCTGTATGAAGGGAATGCAGTGGCTGTTGTACATTTTGATTTTCAGAAGGCCTTTGACAAGGTGCCACACATGAGGCTGCTTACCAAGTTAAGAGCCCATGGAAAATTATTAGCATGGTTAGAATATTGGTTGATTGGTAGAAGGCAGTGAGTAGGAATAAAAGGGTCCTTTTCTGATTGGCTGCCAGAGACTAGAGGTGTTCCGCAGGCGTTAGTTTTGGGACCACTTCTTCTAAAGCTGTATATCAATTGTTTAGATGGTGGAATACATGGCTTTGTTGCCATATTTGCAGGTTATATGAAGATTGGTGGAGGGGTAGGTAGTGTAGGGAACAGGAAGACTGCAGAAGGACTTAGACAGATTAGGAGAATGGGCAAGAAAGTGGCAAATGAAATGCAAAGTTCGAAAATGCACGGTCATACACTTTAGTAGAAGGAATAAATGTGCAGACTATTTCCTAAATGGGGAGAAAGTCCAAAAATCTGAGATGCAAAGGGACTTGGGAGTTAACTTGCAGATTGCAATGGTGGTGAGGAAGGCAAATGCAATGCTAGCATTCATTTTAAGATGTCTAGAATATAAGAGCAAGGATGTGATGCTGTGGCTTTATAAAGCACTGGCGAGGCCTCACCTTGAGTATTGTGAGCAGTTTTGGGCTCCTTATCTTAGAAATGATGTGCTGGCATTGGAGAGGGTCAGAGGAGGTTCATAAGGATGATTCTGTGAATGAGAGGGTCATCATATGAGGAACATTTGATGGCTCCGTATTTGCTGTAGTTTAAAAGGATGGGGGGGGGGGATCTCATTGAAACCTTCTTAATATTGAAAGGCAGAGTAGCTGTGGAAAAGATGTTTCCCATAGTGGGGCATTCTAGGACAAGAGGGCACAGCCTCAGGATAGAGGGGTGTCCATTTAAAACAGAGATGTGGGGTAATTTTTTTAGCCAGGGGATGATGAATTTGTGGAATTTGTTACCACATGCTACTGTGGAGGCCAGGTCGCTGGGTGTATTTAAGGCACAGATTGATAGGTTCTTGATTGGACAAGACATCAAAGGTTATGGGGGGACGGCCAGGGAGTGGATCTGAGGAGGGGGAAAAGGGATCAGCCTTGATTGAATGGCAGAGCAGACTTGATGGGTAAAATGACCTAATTCTCCTCCTACGTCTTATGGTCTTATGATTTTAACTTTCTTGCAGTAATGTGGCAAATGATTGAGGGGAGCTGGCAGAGCTGAGACCAGCAGGAAACCACTTATCACCCTCTATCTGTCAGATTTTAACTCCTCTGCCTCAATTGCTTGGACCCAGTCCACTACCTCTAGCCCGGTACCAAATATTAGCTGAACCATGGCATCAGTGAAAAGGCTGAAAGAAATAAGCCTGTCATTTGTGGAGGGAAATACATCCTAGAAGGCATTGAAGTTGGTCTTGGGAGAGGCTCTTGGGTTACTCCATGTTGCCATGTTAATTATTGGGACACCAAAGCACCAGAATTGTTAGTTAAAATTGCACTCGGGTCCCAAGTAAATTGCAAAACTCCAATTAGTGGTGACCACTTTGGTCACCTCTGAACAAATAAGATTATAGGAGTGGCATTCTAGAGAGCAAAAGTAAATGAGAGTGTTAATCATATGTCCACTCTGATCAGGTAGAGAGAGCTAGGAACAGGACTTGTATTGGTCTCAACTGTCTGGAAGTCAAGCAATCCTTTGACCAACATATGACTAATTTGAGCATTCTCAGCAAATGTTTCTTCTTTTTCAAAGTGTATATTGAAAATTTTATAGTTATTGGCTTGGATGCAAAATGATGTCAATTTTGGCATAATAGTAGTTTGTGTGATGTTGTAGTGAAATTGATGTTTAGATGTTAAACATCAGCTTCTACTCATAAAGCATTCCAAGGTGCTTCACACAAACATTAAAAGAAAACCTGCCACCAGTTTCAATGATATCAGTGTAGGTAGCCAAAAGCTTGGTCTCAGAGGTAGGTTTGGAGGAGCAAAGAGGCAGCTGGCAGAGAATTCCGGAGCCTGGGGTCTGTGCTGCTGAAGGTATAACTGCCCACAATGGAGCATTTAAAATTAGAAGTGCTCACTTTTAGTGGCACATCTACATTGTGGGGCTCTAAACTGAAGGTAAGTGGGGATTAGGCAAGAGTTTGATAGGTAGATAGATGTATGGGAGAAGGAAGAAAAAGAAGACAGTAAACTTCTTTGTACTGTTAGAGATAAACAGAGAGGAAGAGGTGGAGAATTTCTTAAATGCATTTATTTTAATGCTAGGAGCATTGTAAGAAAGGTGGATGAGCTTAGAGCATGGATTGATACCTGGAAATACGATGTTGTAGCTATTAGTGAAACGGTTGCTGGAGGGGTGTGATTGGCAACTAAATATTCCTGGATTTCGTTGCTTCAGGTGTGATAGAATCGGAGGGACAAGAGCGGGAGGTGTTGTGTTGCTTGTCAGAGAAAATATTACAGCGGTGCTCTGGCGGGATAGATTAGAGGGCTCGTCTAGGGAGACTATTTGGGTGGAATTGAGGAATGGGAAAGGTGTAGTAACACTTATAGGGGTGTATTATAGACCACCTAATGGGGAGTGAGAATTGGAGGAGCAAATTTGCAAGGAGATAGCAAATACTTGTAGTAAGCACAGGGCTGTGATTGTGGGAGATTTTAATTTTCCACACATAGACTGGGAAGCTCATACTGTAAAAGGGATGGATGGTTTGGAGTTTGTAAAATGTGTGCAGGGTAGTTTTTTGCAGCAATACATAGAGCTACCAACTAGAGAAGGGGCAGAGTTGGATCTTCTGTTAGGGAATGAAATAGGTCAGGTGACAGAGGTATGTGTTGGGGAGCACTTCGGGTCCAGTGATCACAATACCATTAGTTTCAATATAATTATGGAGAAGGATAGGACTGGACCTAGCGTTGAGATTTTTGATTGGAGAAAGGCTAACTTTGAGGTGATGCGAAAGGATTTAGAAGGAGTGGATTGGGACAATTTGTTTTATGGGAAGGATGTAATAGAGAAATGGCGGTAATTTAAAGCTGAGATTTTGAGGGTACAGTATCTTTATGTTCCTGTTAGGTTGAAAGGAAAGATTAAAAGTTTGAGAGAGCCATGGTTTTCAAGGGATATTGGAAACTTGGTTAGGAAAAAGAGAGATATCTACAATAAATATAGGCAGCATGGAGTAAATGAGGTGCTTGAGGAATATAAAGAATGTAAGAAGAATCTTAAGAAAGAAATTAGAAAAGCTAAAAGAAGATACGAGGTTGCTTTGGCAAGTAAGGTGAAAATAAATCCGAAGGGTTTCTATAGTTATATTAATAGCAAAAGGATAGTGAGGGATAAAATTCGTCCCTTAGAGAATCAGAGTGGACAGCTATGTGTGGAGCCGAAAGAGATGGGGGAGATTTTGAACAATTTCTTTTCTTCTGTATTCACTAAGGAGAAGGATATTGAATTGTGTAAGGTAAGGGAAACAAGTAGGGAAGTTATGGAAACTATGATGACTAAAGAGGAGAGAGTACTGGCACTTTTAAGGAATATAAAAGTGGATAAATCTCTGGTTCCTGACAGGATATTCCCTAGGACCTTCAGGGAGGTTAGTGTAGAAATAGCAGGGGCTCTGACAGAAATATTTCAAATGTCATTAGAAACGGGGATGGTGCCGGAGGATTGGCGTATTGCTCATGTGGTTCCATTGTTTAAAAAGGGTTCTAACAGTAAACCTAGCAATTATAGGCCTGTCAGTTTGACGTCAGTGGTGGGTGAATTAATGGAAAGTATTCTTAGAGATGGTATATATAATTATCTGGATAGATAGGGTCTGATTAGGAACAGTCAACATGGATTTGCGCATGGAAGGTCATGTTTGACAAATTTTATTGAATTTTTTGAAGAGGTTACGAGGAAAGTTGACGAGGGTAAAGCAGTGGATGTTGTCTATATGGACAAGGCCTTTGACAAGGTTCCGCATGGAAGGTTAGTTAGGAAGGTTCAATCGTTAGGTATTAATATTGAAGTAGTAAAATAGATTCAACAGTGGCTGGATGGGAGATGCCAGAGAGTAGTGGTGGATAACTGTTTGTCAGCTTGGAGGCCAGTGACTAGTGGTGTGCCTCAGGGATCTGCCATCAGGGGTCCAATGTTGTTTGTCATATACATTAACTATCTGGATGATGGGGTGGTAAATTGGATTAGTAAGTATGCAGATGATACTAAGGTAGGTAGCGTTGTGGATAATGAAGTAGGTTTTCAAAGTTTGCAGAGAGATTTAGGCCAGTTAGAAGAGTGGGCTGAGCGATGGCAGATGGAGTTTAATGCTGATAATTGTGAGGTGCTACATTTTGGTAGGAATAATCCAAATAGAACATACATGGTAAATAGTAGGGCATTGAAGAATGCAGTAGAACACAGTGATCTAGGAATAATGGTGCATAGTTCCCTGAAGGTGGAATCTCATGTGGATAGGGTGGTGAAGAAAGCTTTTGGTATGTTGGCCGTTATAAAACAGAGCATTGAGTATAGGAGTTGGGATGTAATGTTAAAATTGTACAAGGCATTGGTAAGGCCAAATTTGGAGTATTGTGTACAGTTCTGGTCATCGAATTATAGGAAAGATGTCAACAAAATAGAGAAAGTACAGAGAAGATTTACTAGACTATTACCTGGGTTTCAGCACCTAAGTTACAGGGAAAGATTGAACAAGTTAGGTCTTTATTCTTTGGAGCATAGAACGTAGAGTGAGGACTTGATAGAGGTATTTAAAATTATGAGGGGGATAGATAGAGTTGATGTGGATAGGCTTTTTCCATTGAGAGTAGGGGAGATTCAAACAAGAGGACATGAGTTGAGACTTAGGGGGCAAAAGTTTAAGGGTAACATGAGGGGAATTTCTTTACTCAGAGGGTGGTAGATGTGTGGAATGAGCTTCCAGTAGAAGTGGTAGAGGCAGGTTCGGTATTTTCATTTAAAGTAAAATTGGATAGGTATATGGACAGGAAAGGAATGGAGGGTTAATGGGGTGAGAGCAGGTCTGTGGGACTAGGGCAGAGTAGGCGTTTGGCACGGACTGGAAGGACCGAGATGGCCTGTTTCCGTGCTGTAATTGTTATATTTGAAAACAAGGAAGAGTATTTTAAAATGGCAGTGTCAATTAAATAAAGAACCCAGCAAGCACAGTGATTAATGGGGTTTGGTGTGGGTTATGACACAGACAACAGAGATTCAAATATCCTCAATACTGACCGAAGTAGAACATGCAAGGGTGATTAGGAGTGTCGGATTAGTCCAGTCAAGAGATGTTTGTGGGCTTTGGCACTGATGAGCTGAGTTGTTGAATTTGGAAGAATGCTTCAGAAGTCAAAATTGCAGAGTTTCTGGTATAACAAAGATATGTGATTGAGTAAATCAACTCTTGGCAGGGGAAAGGGCTTTCAAAATGACAAAGAAGCTAGACGTTTCTTCTGTAAACCCAGAATGGTTCTGGAAATGGGCAGAAGTATTTGGGAGTGGACAGAGGGCTTCACACAGACAAACTTGATGCTGTCACCAATTTTTGTGAACTGTCTGGTTCAGTATCAGACAAGTACTGTGGAGAAGGCTGGAGTCTGTGATTAGCAGTTTATGAAAAGGACATTGGACGTTGGCTCCATATTGCTAGAGGATATTTCTGCTCATCCAATACCGGACATTAGATAATTATCTGTAATCTTATCATAAAGACAGTAGGGGGAGGTGGTTGCAAGTTAACTGGTGAAGGAAGACTTGAGTTTCAACAACATGAATTTGGACACTGATGCCTTGTATTTGAGGCAGCCTGGATGAGTAAACCAGCTAATACACACAAAATGCTGGAGGAGCTCAGCAGGCCAAGCAGCATCTATGGAAAAAAGTACAGTCGACGTTTAGGGCCGAGACCCTTCAGCAGGACCCAAAACTGTACTTTTTTTCCATAGATGCTGTCTGACCTGCTGAGTTCCTCCAGCATTTTGTGTGTGTTGCTTGGATTTCCAGCATCTGCAGATTTTCTCTTGTTTGTGAGTAAACTAGTTGTTTAAAACATAGCAAACTACTTCTACCCCCCAGAATCCAATTGAAGCTGAAATGAGGAGTGTACCTGTGGTAAAGCTGTGTATGGGGCAGTCATATTTTTAATCCGGATCAGTTCATCAAAGACAGAAGTGATGATGTGGTTGAATAAATTATTAGAGCAGAAATCACTTGCCAGTCATCTGGGGTTATGTTTATAAACTAGCAAGATTCTCCTCTCCTGGAGGTTGAGGAGTTACTGAAACTAGAAGGAAGTAGGGTAAGGAGAGGAGCAGAAATAGGAAGTGATCCAGCTTGACATGACTTTGATTTATATTATGGGAACAGTGAGCCAGGAAAATGAGATGGAGGGGAAATTGAGCAGTGGTACAAGGTCAGTTAATGCTGGAGGTGCAAGAAAAAGAGGAATTGACATGGATTTTGCAGAGGCTGATGGAAGGGAACAGTCAAGCCAGCTCGGTGAGAATTTATATTTGGTAATTGTATCTTAAGGGGGCAGTGGTATTGGAGAAATTGAGTTACTCAAAGTGGGAAAAAGAAGGCAGATAAATCAAGGTATAAGCTAGTAATGAGCTACAACACTACTGCATCATATGATAGAAGTTGTAGGCAGTTGGGGAGGCTTCATTCTGACAAAATGTTATCCTTCTCAATCAGTAAGGCAAAGCTCATAAAGCATAGTTTTTATACATGTTGTCCTCCAGGTGATAAGGGAATTCCACAAAAGTTATGCAAACTATTCTTAAATAGGAGTGATTCAATTTTTTTAATCCTGAAAAATATATTCCTATTGTTTGCATTATTTTCTGACAAGATGGGATAACGAAGTTTTCTAACATTAGGAAAAAAACAAATCCAGCTGCCAGCTTTTAGTGTGACATCTCAATTTCCATTAACTCAATTATTATAAACATATTAACATAACATGTTGACAACTGTAGTATTTCTGACAAGAAAAACATAATAAGTATGGAATTTTTAAGTTGGAACTTTTAATAGCCAATAAATTTTGATAAATTTGTGTTTAGGATTCAAATTACTCCTATCTCTTTGAAATGATCAAAGGTGTTGGAAAAGTAAAACAGAAATCATACACTTGCAACCAACACTGCTCCAATCCACGTTTTAAAGAATAATTCCTCATCTAGGTATCACTGTATACTAAATTCAGGATTGACAATGCCTTCAGAGAATATGATCAATAGAACATATTACTGAACAATGAACAGCAGATAAAAGTGGATTTCTTTCATTCATTTACCAGATGAGGGCATCATTGGCAAGGCCAGCACTTATGCCCATTTCCAAATCTTCATCTAGAAATATCCTTATGAGGAATGAAAGGTCAGATTTCTTTCTTAAATCAAAGGGTTGAAACTTCTAGGAGGCCTATTTATGAATAAATCCATTATTTGCAGGGGTTACATGAGAGTTCAGTCACTCCTTTTTCTTTTCACAGTTAAGTAGTCCTAAAGTGCTGATCTGCCACAAACTACCGCAGTAATTTCCTGATTTCTTTCAGAACAGCAGAGCTGAGATTCAAGCCTTGATGTGTTAAACCAGTTCAAATAAAAGATCATTTAGTCTGAGCTATATCAAAAATGAAATTAACCTTCTGTCTAATATTCAGGCAAATAAAGACATTACAAAAATTCTGTTCCAAAAATATTTTAAGACAGTGCATAAGATAGTTGAATGGTTATGATATTTTTTTCTTGATGAGTATGAGTATTTACACTTGATTTGGTACCATTCTATTCAGTTTTTAAAAAGAAAAAAACACTTTTACATATTAAAATATGTTCATGGCTCAAAGAAAATAGTGTTACTTCTGGAGTGCTTGTTTTATAGTGTATATTTTACCAGGGAAATTTTAACTCTTCAGACATGCCGTCCAGTCAGGAAAAAGAGTGGCTTGTCCTCCTGCGAGTTAGCTGTCTGGAATTCATCTCTTAACCTGAACTGCCACTCATCCTCCAGCTCCAGTCTCACAACAGTCTGCCGAAGAGAACTACGATCTTGACAAATGACACACAGTGTTGCACCTAAAAAAGAGAATTCATAAGTCACCGAGGTGAGCTAATATTTTTCTTAAAATAGTGTAAAACTGCTCATTCCTTAAGCATGTGTTTGCAACAGAGGCACTGGAAATTAATGTCTGACTTTTTTTTTACTAATTACAAAATGTTCATAATTTATTTTTTTAAAGGTAAAATCGAATTTCAAAATTTTGAACTTAAAAGTGGAAAATGCAATAATCTCAGCCAAGTATTATAAGCCAGATCAAGGAAGTACATTTTGCGACAATAGGCTTTGTTGACCATCATGATTTGGATGAAAATTCTACATGCCCTGACAAGAAAAATACTCTATTGTTGTAATCTCATGTTCGACGAAAAGCCTTTACTTTCGAGTTTAACTCTTGCCCGTGCAAAGTAGTTAATCCTAATTTTAGATCTGCTGATACACAGTGAGATGGTAGTGTAAATGATCATCAGCAAAGATCTTACATCAAATTTCACATTTGGTTTGAGTGTTAGAACTTGGGTCAGAAACTGATAGATAAGTAAAATCGACATAAAGGTATGACAACAGAGCTGGCAACAGTGGACTGGGAAAATAGATTCAAAGGTGGTAGATTGATCAGTGACAAACTTTAAATGAGATGCTTCATAATCCTTCAGGATATAATTTGATTGAGAATCTTAATCAGAGGATGATTTGTGTGCCCAACCAAGGAAGTTATTAAATAGAAAAAAAAGCAGAACATTGTGAAAATGCAAATTTTGTTTTAGAAACCAGATACAGATACAGCTGTATTTTTAAAAAAAATTACAAATAAACTACAATTTAAAAGCAGATGGAATTCCTTAAGGATTGAAGGGAAGAATTAACAGTTTTGAATAAATACTTCCGGTAAACAGCAGGAAGTCTGTAGATGCCAGAAATACAAAGTAATGCATACAAAATGCTAGAGAAACTCAGCAGGTTCTGCCGCCAGGACTTAAGAACTTTTTAAAAGCTATTATTAATGCTTCTTGAGATAGTGATTTAGATGCATATCATATTTTTTACTGAGTTAAGTATTGTATGTAATTAGTTTTGCTACAACAAGTGTATGGGACATTGGAAAAAAGTTGAATTTCCCCATGGGGATGAATAAAGTATCTATCTATCTATCATCTATCTATCTAGGTTAGGCAGTCTATATGGAAACAAATAAATAGTCACTGTTTTGGGCCGAGACCCTTCTGCAGGACTGTTCGTTTATGTATCTGTCTTCTTGAGAAAATGCACTGAAGTCAGGATAAATGGATCATTTTTGGATAACTCATACACTACCACAAGGATCTGAACTGGGACTATTTTCAGTCTTTACAGTTGACTTAGATAAATGAATGAAGTGTGCTGTAGCCAAGATTGCTGATGATAGAAAGTCAGAGAGTGAGGAGGACACAGAGACTGCAAAGGAATATAAGTAGGTTAAATGAGTGCACAAACAGTTGAGATAATGGGGAAATGTGAGGATGTTCACTTTAGCAGAACGAACAAAAAAAATTTTAGTTAAAGAAGCAACATAATGCCAATCAGAAGAATGAGTATCCTTTTATGTTGGGCAATGTTAGCGTGTAGGAAGAGCAAACACTTGGTAAGGCAGAAGGAACCTGGGCCTATATTGCAAGGGGCATAGAGTACAAAAGTAGGGAAGTCTGGGAGTCCATCAACTGGAAATTGCGTAAACAAGGTAGAGTCCTGAAAGGTGAATTTACTTAGTCTTTCCTCAATATTACACTTATATTTTAAAAAATGACAAATATTCCTTTGCCACACAACAGCAACTTGAAAGTTGATCACCAGAACACATGAGCATTGGGAATATGAATGTAAATGGTACTGCCAACAGTAGACTAATGAAAACAGAACATCTTGGGGGAAAAGGGATGACTTTTTAGTAAGGTCCACATAGTAACCACGATAAGAGAAGAAAATCTAAATGCTCTTGGGTAAAAGGCTAGAGAGGTCAGTTTTTGTTTAGAGATTTTAATTTTACTGTTTCAGGCACTTTGAAGCAAGTTTCTTAACATTTCATGAAGTTATAAAACACAGGGTGACAATTAATGGGAAACTTCCTATTGATTGCCGATCTCTATTCTTAACTATGGTGGGTTAGGTGAGTGCCAACAATCTACTTTGTTCACTATTTGTGCCTTTTTCTCCCACCCGGATACCAAATTAACTGAGAAGGCAGTAAGTCAAGATAAACCAGGAAGGCTGCATCCAACTCAGTCAAACATGAGGTCTGGAACCTGCATGTGGACGGGGCAGCACCCTGAGAAATTGACTGCTGTTCTCTGGGATATGGTGTAAGGAAACCAGTTGCAGGTAGGGTGACAGGCTGTAGGCAGAATCATAAAGTGCTCATCCCTTCCATAATCAGCACAAGATTCAAAACCAGTGCATGCAACATGAATTATATGATCAACCCACCTTCTGTGTGTGTTGGAAGATGACCCCATCCCAATTCCATTTGAACACATCATCAGGTTTTAATGTCCAAGTCACCCCAGGCTAACTGCTTCTTGTACTTGAAATTACCTCAGAAAATCCATTTAAAACATCATGCCACCTTTTCAAAATGTGAAAATCGGAACAAATCCAATCTCACCTTTCAGAAAATGGAATTTTTTCAAAATACTTGCTGTGACAAATGAGTCACAGAGATACAAGAGGAGTCCACTGAAAGCAAGGTCTGAATAGTTGATGTTTAAAGAATGAGGACGAGAACTCACAAAGCAGACTGTAATCTGAAATGTTAAAAATTGAGATTGCAAAGGTTATGACCTTCAGAAATCAATTATGCTTTCAAATTACACAATTGACTTAAATAACAAGCTTACAGATAAGTATGAATACAATATTGAACACTGGCTGCAGCTGGCAGGATAACTTTGAGACAAATGATGCTGGTAGTTCAATACTGAGCATATTTTCCTGCATGCACTGAAGCACCCCATCATCAAGCCTGATTCTAATTTTGTGCTGCTGTTTTAATGGTACAGAGCTTCAGGTCAACTCTAAGACAATTACAAAAAGACAGGGGGAATGGATGGGGTGTAAGTTGGAGGTGGTTAGAACAAGGAAAGCAATCAATTGGGTGAGTGATGGGGTCTGGTCCTCTGCCTTCAGATTCAGGAAAGCAGTTTTAAGCAACTTAATACTTCTGGACTGGCCTCCTGTTATCCCTGATTAAGCCACATGTAAATGGATTTCAGAACATAATCAATAAAAGATTGTTCACTGACATAGAAGTTTTTGAGTTGCAGTAAATTTCTTGTATTTATTTGAAGACCCAGGAATTGAAACAATAGCAGCTTCACTTAATTCCTATACATCAGTGAGATTGGGGAGCAAACAGACACAAAATTTGCCTGTGCAGCAAATAAAGCAAGTGTCGATAGTAACTTCATTGCATGGATCTCACAACAGGGCAACCTCCCATCCCCTCCATCATTAGTCTTGAACACGCTGACTTCAATTGCGTAAGTCCTTTCCACAGGCACTAACATGACATGACACTAATTAAAAGAAAAGTTGAAGGAAATTTCCTGATGACCTCTTGCCAGCCAAAAAATATCCCTCTACAGCAGGCTGGAGTGTTCTTCTAAACTGAAACAGAATTAAAATTCCAGGAAGTGCCATACATGAATTAGAGTCATAGAGTTATTGAAAACTACAGCACAGAAACAAGTCCTTCAGCCCATCTAGTCAGTGCAGAACCATTTAAACTGCCTACTCCCATTGATCTGCACCCAGACCATTATATTATTCCTGGCGATAATATGGTGTAGGTGTACTGGGGAAAACTTGATCACTGCCTAATTTTAAAGTTTAACATTTCACTTTTATTCCCTAACCAAACACATATTTCAACTTGTGATTATGAATGAGAGAGTGTGCATAGATTTTATGATATTAGTGCCATACCTCTTGTCCCAGGTTTAGATAGCAATCTACTGACACCACCGGATGATTGAAGTTCCTCACCGACAATGGAAAAAGGTTGTTGCTTGTCTGTTGCAGATATTTTTCAAGCAGTAACTGGGCTGCTGCAGCTAAAAATGTGTGTTTGCTGTCTGGAGCACAGATATACTGAGATGGAGAAATGGACATTGACACATCAGGGACCTGCAAGATACAAATTAATTCAGTGAGATTATGAACAACAATTTTTTTTTTTCTCTGAGCCAGAGCAAGATAAAATATAGAGGTGTGAAAGTGCGACAGGCATTCATTCTCCTGCTGCGGTGGAATATTAGAATAAGGAATTATAAACAATATTGGGGTTATGAGATATCTGACAAAGGAGAAGTGGAAACCTGAACACAAACTGGAATAATTGGTGCTGTGAGTTATCACAATAAGACACTGGACCAGAGTTAGGCTGTTCAGCCCATCGACTGTTCCGCCATTTTATCATGTCTGATTTATTATTCCTCTCAACCCAGTTCTGCTGCCTTCTCCCCAAAACCAAGACTGCATCTGAACCCTGGACTGAATCCCACATTCTGGTAAATCAAAAAATACTCAGAATACCTTCAGTGTTTACAAGAATTATACAAACCCACAATGCAATAGTGCAGTTCTGCAATGTGGTATCGGAACCGACAGGTGTTCATGCATCATGATGCCGAAAACTGGTTACCCGCTACGATGCAGGATTATCTGAGTGGCATGAGAACAGTAAGCCTGGTGCAGAGGGTAAACATTGGGTAATGGAGGCAAATTATTGGACATTCACAGTAAAGGACTACTGATTATTTTAATTCTAAAACTTGAGAGGAACAGCTAAAGAGTCTATGGAATGCTCTGCCTCAGAAGGCAGTGGAGGCCAATTCTCTGGATGCTTTCAAGAAAAAGTTAGATAGAGCTCTTAAAGATAGCGGGGTCAAGAGATATAGGGAGAAGGCAGGAACGGGGTACTGACTGTGGATGATCAGCCATGATCACACTGAATGGCAGTGCTGGCTCGAAGGGCCGAATGGCCTACTCCTGCGCCTATTGTCTATTGTCTACTGAGTCTAAAACCATCTTCCTGTGAGGAGCAGTACTGAACCAGTCCAGGTAGAAATAATTAAGTGTCCAAAATCACCCCAAGCAATTACGTGTAAAAGATGTTAGCCTCAGGAAAGCTGCCAAGTTAAGAGTGTTTATACACTCAGTGGCCACTGTATGCGGTACAGAGTAGAACCTGCTGTCATCTTCTGCACATCATTGTCGTAATGTGTGTGTGGTTGTTTGATTTACTGTCACTTTCCTGAAAGCTTGAACCAGAATGGCCATTCTCTTCTGCCCTCTCTTATTAAAAGGCTTTTTGTCCGCAGAACAGCCACTCACTGGATACATTTTGTTTTTCACACCATTCTCTGCACACTCTTGAGATTGTTGAGCATGAAAATCCCTCCCAGGAGATTGACAGTTTCTAAGATACTAAAGCCACCTGTCTGGCACCGACAGTCAACGTCACTTCGATCACATTTCTTTCCCCATTCTGAAATTTGGTCTGTACAACAACTGGAGCTCTGACCATGTCTGCATGCTTTTATGCACTGAGTTGTGCCACACGATTGGATGATTAGATGTTATCTCTTTGTGATTTTTATAAATGACCTGGATGAGGAAGTGGAGGGATGGGTTAGTAAATTTGCTGATGACACAAAGGTTGGGGGTGTTGTGGATAGTGTGTAGGGCTGTCAGAGGTTACAGAGGGACATCGATAGGATGCAAAACTAGGCTGAGAAGTGGCAGATGGAGTTCAATCCAGATAAGTGTGAGGTGGTTCATTTTGGTAGGTCAAATACAGTGGCAGAATATAGTATTAATGTCAGACTCCTGGCAGTGTGGAGGATCAGAGGGATCTTGGGGTCCAAGTCCACAAGACACTCAAAGCTGCTGCGCAAGTTGACTCTGTAGTTATTGTAGGTGCATTGGCCTTTATCAACTGTGGGATTGAGTTTAAGAGTCAAGAGGTAAGGGTTAAGGGGGGATGGTTAAGGGGAGGGGGGAGGGTTAATATCACTTTTCTTACTATTTTATTATTACATTTATTCTTGTAATTTCTAACATTCAATAAATAAATAATATTAAAAAAAAGAGGTAATGTTGCAGCTATATAGGACCCTGGTCAGATCCACTTGGAGTACTGTGCTCAGTTCTGGTCGCCTCACTACAGGAAGGATGTGGAAACTATAGAAAGGGTGCAAAGGAAATTTACAAGGATGTTGCCTGGACTGGGGAGCATGCCTTATGAACACAGGTTGAGTGAACTCGGCCTTTTCTCCTTAGAGCGATGGAGGATGAGAGGTGACCTGATAGAGGTGTATAAGATGATGAGAGGCATTGCTCATGTGGATAGTCAGAGGCTTTTTCCCAGGGCTGAAATGGCTAACACGAGGGGGCACAGTTTAAAGTGTTTGGAAGTAGGTACAAAGGAGATGTCAGGGGTAGGGCCTGTATTGTGCTGTAGGTTTTCTATGTTTCTATTAGCATTAACAAGGTGTACATGTGTACCCAATAAAGTGAACACTGATTGTATATGTGCTTTGATTGGTTTCAATTCATTACAGGTAGCAAAAATAGAACTTTGATTAAAAATACAGAATGTAATAGTAAGTGGTAGGATACTTTCCAAAGATCCACATTTTACCAGAAAGTCATGCATTGCTACCTTTGCCCAGAAGGTATGTTTCTCATTACACTGGACAACAAAGATACTGATCATGAATATCACCATGTAATTTCCTTATCACGCACCAAATTTTAAAAATATACTTACGTTTATTATTTCAATTCATAATTCAAGTCAATTAAAATGTTGCCTACAATGTTAGCTGGAAAGTTTCCAATCTTGTCCAGGCACGCTTGGGCATGCTTAGGTGGCACGGCTGCTGCATGGCAGGACAGGTTTTAGTAATAATTATTGGGTTCAGGACTGTAAGGATGGAATTTGCTATCACCAGGCACAAAAATTTCTATGAAGGATTTTGATATTTAAGACAGATGCTTCCCAGAATAACTGATGCCAAGATTAAGGAAAGCATTTTTGTTGGTCCACAAATCAAACAGGTCATCAGTGACGGGCAATTTGAAGAATTTCTAGTGGGACTGGAGAAAATCACATGAAAGGCATTCCAGGAAGTTGTTGAAATTTTTCTCGGCACCTGCAGAGCACCTATCTACACGCAGCTGGTTGAAAGCATGCTTCAAGCATATAAAACCATGAAATGCAACATGTCACTAAAGATTCATTTCCTGCATTCCCATTTAGACTTCTTCCCTGCAAATCTTGGTGCTGTTAGTGACGAGCATGGTGAAAGGTTTCACCAGGACATTGCAGTCATGGCGAAAAGATACCAGGGCAACTGGAATCCATCAACGCTGGCGAATTATTGTTGGACACTTAAGCGAGAAGCCAATTTTTAGCAGGGAAGTAACAAAAGTATAGACAGTGGTGGTCAAAGGCCTTAAATCAAAGGCAAGTTTACAATCTTAGTTTTTCCTTAGTTTTGCAGACCATCATCACCCACATCTTGCCACATTGGTTTCAAATTAATTCCAACAATCTAAACTTGTTTTTTTATTTTTTGACTCTCAAAACTTTCTAATAGGGTTGAACAAGAAAGAGTATCCAGACATTATTGCACAGTACAAACTGAGCACACATAGAACTAGAACCTCACTTGGCTGAGAAACAGAATTCCATAGCTTAGAAATACAGGTGGGAATTTGTCAGGAAAGAGTATTGTGGCAGAGCTACTTGCTAAATTAGCAATCGAGATAGCATGAGTCATCTACAGAATCTGATATTAGTGGAGAATATGGTTCTTCAAATGTGACAAATTGTGAATTTGAAAATTAGGTTTTAAAAAAATGGAGATTCTAAAGGAAATGCTGATATTAGTGAATGAAAAATAAATTGATAGATTGTTATACAAGTGCTACTCGCTCAATTATACCACTCAAGCAAGGAAACCTCCTATCTTGGCCCATAATCCCAGCACAGTGTGGTTGGCTTAAACAGCTTCAGCCCTTCAGTGTTAACAAACCACTAAAGAAATGGCTGACACCTAAGCCACCTAAAAGGAGAACACAGATGGGTAATAAATGCCTGTCTTGTTTGTCTTCACTGTTCTGCAGCAATTTCCCAAGAATAAGAAAGAAAAGTTGGGAGTGCGAGGGAATTCACACCGACAAGTAGTCAAAGACCTCTCCAGAGCTGCTGAAAAGGGTAGTCAGTGGCTCTGGATGAAGAGAAAGGATCCCATCTGGGCCCCCAAGTGAGTGAATGGCATCTAGGGGGTGAGCACGGGACGCCAGGATTCACTGCTGAACCTTCCGGAGGTGTCGTGGGCCTATCAGTGAAACACTGAGGAAAGAGGGCACCCACTTGAAAACCCAGAAAATACCACCACTCACTTGGCTACCCCACAGAGTCTAGGCAGCATGTCTCAAGAGTGCAAATAAGGGATGTTAACATCAAGTCCTACATAACATATCTGCATTTGCCATCTTGGGGAACATGATGATGCATGCTAAACCTCATACCTATACAGTGCTCTTTAATGTGACTCTACTTACTGACAATAAGGAAGCATGCAGCATGAAGGGAATGGCAGGAATCAGTAAAGATAACTGATGTTGCTGAAGGTAAAGATACATGTTTCTAGTTGGTGCTACAGTCAAATGATAAACATGAAATTATACTATAGCACTTATAGGTGACAGGCATCATAATATTGGTCCCATGGCCTGTACATTCACAATCTTATAAGTATATAAAAAAAAGAGTAGCACTGTGATGGATCAGCCTTGAACTCTTTTAAGAGATGGATGACAAAACGCTAAGATGTAATTATTTTTGTGATTGATGTTCTTGTGATTAACTTCAGTCTAACCACTTTCAGAAAATTAGGTACAGGCACAATGCTTACATCAAGCACAAGAGACATTCTACTCAAGTCCAATATATTCTTCTTTAAAACCTTCAATCTCAACCATTGTAAATAACAAAAAGTGTTCAAATTCATAACGGAGTAAAAACTTGGCCAGCCAGCACTTGACCAGCACTTCAGACAGAGTGGTCTGGAGGAACAATGCCCAGTGCAAGGACAGCACTGACGTCAAGTTATCCTGCATATTTATCTGTCACTGTGTTTCCATCTTTGCCAGGAGAGGCACAACATTTATCCACCGATTCAATGGAAACAAGAACAACTGTGGCAAAAATTAACCTACTACTGTTTTTCATCAAGCCACTGAGTAGCAAATCGTTATAATTCTTTCAGAATACCTTTGACTTAATAAGGAAGGTCCTGTGTCCGCCAATGGCAATTTGTTTCTTCATAACACTGAAGCGATTGAAACGACAGATGAGGAGACCAGCGCTGTGCACACGGAGGTTGAAATCTACATCATCACAGGTAAATCTGAAACACAGGTACAATAGTGTTTTTTTGCTTTGCTGAAGCATGGCATAAAATATTTCTTGTGCATAGTAACTAATTAATTAAGTTTGTCATATTATACACTCAACCTATTCTATGGGGTGGTGTGGGCTAGTTGTGCAGAAAACCTAATACAGTGCTGTACTGTACCTCTAAATAAAACAAGCCAACAAAATACATCTCCAAATGACATTTGATATTTTGTTGGCTACATCATCAATGCATCAACTAACTTCACTGATGAAGGCTAACTGTATAGTCTCTGTTTGGGGGATACAGTGCTCTGCCTCTTTTTGAAGCTCCGAGACATAAATCAATATCACAGAATTTATTTGGAGCCAGAGCAGTAGCAGCAGTAATATGCACAAGATAGCCTTCTGACGTTGAGCACCATTCAGGATAATCTAAACTGCTTCCATACCCAGTATCTGTATTTTGGAACAAATGGTGATATTGTTACCCAAAATTTATTGTTACCCAAAATTTATCTCCCAACTGCTAGTTCCTAAATATTTATTTGATAGCCCTAATCCAACCCTAACTCTAACCCATTGATTCTAATAGAATGTGTTGTGAAGACAGTAGAGTGAGCAAACAATGTTACATAGCACATTTAGTGCTAACAAATAGGTTTGAATTTCTAGGCAGGTGCAGATGAATTTTATAACCCAAATTATGTTGTTACCATGCTGAAGTCCAAACATACTAAGAACAGTTTTCAGTGCTAATTGGGTCATGATTTGATTACGAAATAAAATTTTGGTGAGGGTATATGTTTGCATCTCACAATAAGCAACATTACCTGTTTTGGTTGTACTGAACATTCTGTGTCAAATCCACGTTCAGCATCAAAAAGTCATGCAGATGACATCGAGAGAAGGGCTCTGTGAGGTACAGACTGCTTACTTTGCTGGACCACTTTCGGATCCCACAAAGAGCATAGTGTGAGATTTGACCAGTTGCCTCTATGTGTTGGAGTACATGCTTCAAAGAAACATTTCTCTCTATAACTTTTTGTTCCGTAGGTACACTGGATGGCAAAAAGACATTAAAAGCAAAAATTTAATTAGTTCATAATAAAGGTGATGGTTTAGAGCTGACTAAGGTAGGGTAGTGATATATTCATAGCAAAAGGATATGAGTACAGGAGGAGGGAGGTTCTGCTGCAGTTGTACAAGGCCTTGGTGAGACCACACCTAGAGTATTGTGTGCAGTTTTGGTCCCCTAATCTGAGGAAAGACATTCTTGCCATAGAGGGAGTACAGAGAAGGTTCACCAGATTGATTCCTGGGATGGCAGGACTTTCATATGAAGAAAGACTGGATCGACTAGGCTTATACTCACTAGAATTTAGAAGATTAAGGGGGGATCTTATTGAAACGTATAAAATTCTAAAGGGATTGGACAGGCTAGATGCAGGAAGATTGTTTCCGATATTGGGGAAGTCCAGAATGAGGGGTCACAGTTTAAGGATAAAGGGGAAGCCTTTTAGGACCGAGATGAGGAAAAACTTCTTCACACAGAGAGTGGTGAATCTGTGGAATTCTCTGCCACAGGAAACAGTTGAGGCCGGTTCATTGGCTATACTTAAGAGGAAGTTAGATATGGCCCTTGTGGCTAAAGGGATCAGGGGGTACGGAGAGAAAGCAGGTACAGGGTTCCGAGTTGGATTATCAGCCATGATCATACTGAATGGCGGTACAGGCTCGAAGGGCCGAATGGCCTACTCCTGCACCAATTTTCTATGTTTCTATACCATATACAGTGAATTGTTCTAAATGGCTGGAGAAAAATACACACTGAAGTTAAAATTAAGATGGTTGAGCTTGTTATTATTTTCTCAAACTGGCAGTCTCTTCATTTTAGTTAATTTAGAAGTTGAACTATACTTTCCTGTTTCATAAACAATGTCAGAAACACCCATGCAAATAACTTGTTGCCAGTTTTTGAGTAGAAGCAACCATCACTCAGTTTGAAGATCAGAACCTTACTCCACAGGCTTGTGTTTGTAATCCTGCCTGATGTATCAGTGTAGCATTGAGAGCTTGTGCTTCTGCCAGTGATGTCACTGTTCAGATTTCAAAGTGCCATCTGCTCTCACCATGTGAATTCAATGAAAAAGTCTCCCTTGATGACCTGGGGGAAATTTAATCCCCCAAACCTCAGCACAACCAAATTATCAGAGCCATTATTTGAATGCATTTTGTAGATCTCACCAGGTATAAAATAGTTGCCAAATTTTTGACGTGGAATAAATTATCCATAATAGATTCTGAAACATTCTGTCTGGCAGCATTGAAGATGTTTCAGTAGTGTTTGACATAAATGGAAATCTAAAGGGAGCATCACTGTATTTGTGCTCAGGTTTGCTATTTAAAACATTAGCTTTTAAATTTTTTTTCACAATGTAACATAATGCAAAAAAACTTTTAATTTCATCTTCATTTATTTGTCATTTCTACACAATTGTAATTACTGTATACACAAACAAAAAGAATCATGACTTTTATTTTACAGCTAAGAATTTGGCACTTGAAGTAGGTCTGCCCTTCATTACCTGGTAGCGTTCTTAGGGATTTCAGTACTAATACTGTACCACATCACACAAGAGTCATCCGCAATGACAATGAAAGGCCACACATCTTGGGGTTTAGTTCCAAGCTCCTCTTGACGATTACGTTCCAATTCCAAATTATGGTAGGAAAGCTCTTTAATCAAAAAGTGAGCTGCACCTAAAACAAAGGAATGTTACTCAGAGTGTTGGATCTGATTAAAATCTTGCAGCACAAAACAAAAAAAAATCAGGTTCTTATTTTGTTCCTCTTTGCAATGCACCAACCTACATACCAGAGTTCTCCTCCTTCCAATGTAGTCCCTTGAGCCTGAAAATTAATTTCACTCTGGTGTGAGTTCTGAGATAGATGATGGGACAACAAAATCTTCTGCAGATGATGGCAGATGAGGGGGTTGGGAAGTTTGTCAAGTTGCTATGCACCTTATGCCAGGGGCCACCAACCTTTTTTACACCACGGACCGGTTTAATATTGGCAATATTCTTGCGGACCAGCCTATGGAGGGTGGGGGGCGGGGTGTTAATCACGACCGGAATATAGGTGATAAGTCAACTATAAGTCACCTATAAATGGCTAATACACTCAATTTTGTTTCTAAAAGGGTTAATCTAATGAATTTAATATTAAACACACAGCGCATATTTTCCTCGCATGAACATAGTGATAAGTCAATTATAACTCACTTATAAGTCAATAGCATCATAACATTCTAAGTAATGTTTGGATATTAAACACACAGTGGATATTTCCCTCATATGAACATATAAAATCATTGCAACAGACCAGTGAGAGGACAAGGTAAGGGCCGGAGGTCCCCGTGCCTGGGCTGCGGCAGTCGCAGTCTGGAGAGAGTGACCGACCGAGCGAGGAGTGTGGCGGGGTGGGCACGCGCCCTAAATAGGTAGGATCTATCAGCCGAGACAAGTTTGGCCTGAGTGATGACTTTCAGTAGATTGCAGCAAGGTAGCTGCTCTGCTACTTATGAAACCCTGAGCCCGAATTAGGTCGTCTGTGAATATTTTAGCACCGAGTTCCCCATGAACATTCCACGACCTTGAAGCCTTGTGCAGGCAGTTGTGGTGCACATGTGTGTATGTGTGTAGGCGTGTACATGCGGTGGCATGTACGTGAGCACGCGTGTACGTGCTGATTTTTTTCCTCCAAATCGATTTTGGCTCGCTCTTTCCGATTCCGATAAGTGAAACTACACCGTACATACAATATTTCTACTTTATATAGGCTGTATATTTATCATATAATTCCTGCTTTTACTATATGTTCGTGTTATTTTAGGTTTTATGTGTTATTTGGTGGGTTATTTTTTGGGTCTGGGAACGCTCAAAAAATTTTCCCATATAAATTAATGGTAATTGCTTCTTCGCTTTACGACATTTCAGCTTACGAACGGTTTCATAGGAACACTCTACCTTTGGATAGCAGGGGAAACGTGTATATACATTTTGATAATAAATGTACTTTGAGTTTGACAACACTGCTGTCTGAAATGGGGTAATGTTAGCCAAGGCACATCTTACAAAAGGAAACCCTTCTGTTTCCCTGTAACAGGTTTTTCTTTCCCTGTAAATTGTAAAGAAAGAGGATATATAAAATAAATTACCAGAGTGTTTGAGTTAGAAAGTATATTTTTTTCTTTTGCTCCAAAACAGATTTAACCGATGTAAATAGAAGGACTTTTGATTTATCTATCTTTATGAATTAGTTACAGGTTGGACGTGCATGCTCCAAGGCAAAGTTATATTTTTTTGAGTTTCTGTTCCCACCCATCATGTTTACTTATTACTTACCTACCAGATTGTAACTTGCAAAATACTTCACAAGGAATAGGAATACTGTTACTTAGACGCAAGTTGCTGAGTTAAGACCATTTCAAATTCATTCAATTAAAACGTTAAAAATTCCAGGTTTAATTGATAATAATTATTAACAAGGGATCATGTTTTTAGCGCATAATGTCAATGACTGGTTAAATGCATGGAAGATGTACTTTTTAAAAATTCATAATCATAAGAGATTCTGAAGGTACTGCAAATCCAGAGTAACACACACAAAATTAATAACAATTCATAGTGTTGAAATTAAATTGAAATTAATTCTGACTGGACATGATAAAAGATAGTCAGTTTTGACTTTATATTAGTCTATCACTCAAGTAGCCAGCCTATAAATGATTTTACTGCTCTCATACATTAACCTTATTCGGCAACAAATTTTAAGACCTAATAAAGCTCCTCAAAATGCCACGGATAGCACAAGGTGCACTTATTTTCAATCATATAAGCTGTTTCTCTAATAATCATTACACATTGCTACTTGTCTGTAGTAATAGGACCTCATGTCTGTAATACAAATCAGACTTGTACTAACAGCATGACCACGATCTTAGAGTTCACTTAGATCTTAGAGTATCATGATTCTTTTTTCCCCTCAAACACATATATGCTTTTAAAATCCTGTCCAACATATTTGAGTTATAGCTACCAAAAATTTATGCATTAACACTGCATGAAAAGCTTTGCAGTAGATGAAATTTAAAAAATAAACAAAACTTAACAGAACATTTAAGTTATAAATCAGTAGATGGAAACTGCTGTACTTTTACAAACAATATGAAAGAAGTTCACATACCAACTCCAGAGTTATTGAAGATGCTGGGTAGGACTAGCATAATGTGGTTTGGCCAATATTTCTTGTAGACTGCCATCTCATATTCCTTGATAACCAGCACGTGCAAATGGCTAGCACCATCCATAGCGTGATAGAGATTGAAAAGACCATGTTCATGACGTCCAGTTGTTGGTGTAAAGACTGGACTCTTTATGCAATCTGAATTCTAGGACGTAAGAACCAGCAGCATGAGTAAAGCTATAGAACCTTACAAGTCCTCTTTCCTATCTGATTGCTATATCCTTGAATATACCCAAGAACTGACAATTTTTGGCCTTTTAAGCAAAGCAGCTGGACCTGCCACAGCAAAGGCGTAATTTAGTTTGTCTTCCACCAAGTAGTTCTGCACTTAAAATTTAACTTTATCAATAAGCACTCTATTGTTATTGTACATTTAAGTGGATGGAAGGAATCTAGAAAAAGGTAAATTATTTCCCAGAAATAATGGAATTGTGACATATATCCCACAGCTTTAAACAGAACATACTTGTTGATCATATATATTTCCCACAAGAACTGCAGAGATTACTTGGATGGAAATCATTTTTAATGACATAAACCAGTCTACCCACAATAAAATTTAGTCTTTTTCTATAACAAAAACCCCAAGATTCACAGCTGCTAAATTAGAATCTTTGGAGGATTGCTGTGACCACTAGGAGCGTTCTCTTTGTGTTCTTGGCAGGCCCATCCTTTAATACAAGCCACTTCCACATTGCTGGATCAAAGCTATCACCCAAAATCCAACAGTAAATGAGGTCAGAAATGGTTGAAATGGGCACACTGTGTAAATATCTTTTAAGTCTGTAACGGGAAAACAGTTTCTCCTCTTAGCCGAATAATAGAAAACTTTAGCATCTCAAAATAAACATTCCCTAATTATAGTAATTACACTATCTCCTCTGCTTAAGCTAAAATGCGTTCTATGGCACTACCTTCAAAAGGTAAATGAGAGTAATTTTTAAAAAAATCTTTAATTAATAATACTAGATCATAAGCATAACAAATAGCAGTGAAATTGCAGTTTCAGATTAAAACTCACCTTGTCACTAACAAGAGGCAACCTCATACTCTCCAGCTGCCCTCCAGGTTGACTAAAAATAAAATTATGTTCTTTTGATTTGGGAATAATGAAGTGGAGTTGGACTTCCTCTCCCAGCATCGAGCAGGAAAAGGTGAAAGCATGGAGTGTAGAATCGTACGGCTAGCAGAAAACAAAGCAAAATCAGTTCCAAATGAATTCTGCAGTGCAGGAACAATCCTTATTAACATTATATTTGGCTTTATGAATAATTGAAAAACTGAGAGTGAGCAGCAAGGTCTATTTATCACCGCTTTTGCAGCACAAAGCACAAAATGTTATTTTATTCCATTTGCTAATTTGATGCTCATTGATGTGAACCCTTACGATTTGGAGCTGAAAATATAATCTGGATTTTACAGTGATCTGAATTTATGTAAACCTGTTCCTTGTACAGTGCCTATAAAAGGTATTGAACCACCCCCCCCCCCCACCCCCAGAACTTTTCATATTTTATTGCTTTAGAACACTGAATCACAGTGGAGTTAATTTGGGCTTTTTGCCATTGATCAACAGAAAAAAAAGACTCTTTCACGTCAAAGTGATAACAGATCTCTACAAAGTGATCTAAATTAATTACATATATAAAATGCAAAATAATTGATTGCTTAAGTATTCACTCCCTTTCAAGTCAGTATTTAGTAGATGCACCTTTGGCAGCAGTTACAGCATTGAGTCTGTGTGGATAGGTCTCCATCACATCTGGACACTGCAATTTTTCCATGTTCTTTACAAAACTGCTCAAATTCTGTCAGATGGCATGGGGATCGTGAGTGAACAGCCCTTTTCAAATCCAGCCACAAATTCTGAATTGAATTGAGCTCTGACTCTGACTTGGCCACCCCAGGACATCAACTTCATTGTTTTTAAGCCATTTCTGTGTAGCTTGGAGTCATTGTCTTGCTGGAAAAGAAATCTCCTCCCAAGTCGCAGTTCTCTTGCAGACTGCATCAGGTGTTCTGCCAGGATTTCCCAGTATTTTGTTGCATTCATTTTACTCTCCACCTTCACACGCCTTCCAGGGCCTGCTGCAGTGAAACATCCCCACAGCACGATGCAGCCCCCACCATGCTTCATGGTAGGGATAGTGTGTTTTTGATGACATGTAATGCTTGGCTTACCCCAAACATAGCGTTCAGTCTGATGGCCAAAAAGCTCAATTTTGGCTTTAACTGACCATGGAACCTTCTTCCAGCTGACCTTAGAGCTGACAAACTCTAGCCAAGGTTTCATGTGAGGTTTTTTTTTCCCCAACAGTGGCTTTCTCTTTGCCACTCTCCAATAAAACTGTGACTAATGAAACACCTGGGCAAGAGTTGTTTTAAGTGTAGTCTCTCCCGTCTCAACCACTGAAGTTTGTAACTCCTCCAGATTGGTCATACGGGCCATAGGTGCACAGCTGTGGCATATTCTTTTTATTTTTTGATGACTGACAAGGGATATTCAGTGATTTGGAAATTTTCTTGTATCCATCTCCTGACTTGTGCTTTTCAATAACCTTTGTGCAGAGTTGCTTGGCAAATTCTTTTTTCTCATGGTGTAGTCTTTGCCAAGGTACCAACTCACCAACAGTTGAATGTTCCAGATGCATATGTATTTTTACTACAATCAATTGAAACACCTTTACTGCCCACACATCTCCAAAATCAGATCTCCATTATTATGTGACTTCTATTAGCTGCAGCAATGATGATTTGGTGTGTCATATTAAACGAGGGGATGAATACTTACGCAATCAATTATTTTGTGTTTTATATTTGTAATTAATCTGGATCACCTTGTAGAGATCTGTTTTCACATTGACATGAAAGAGTCTTTTTCCTGTTGATCAGTGTCAAAAAAGCCAAATTAAATCCACTGTGATTCAATGTTGTAAAACAATAAATCATGAAAACTTCCAAGGTGGGGAGGGGGTAATACTTTTTATAGGACCTGTATTTTGATTTTATGTAACCTAAAAAGCTTTTGCAACAGTAACCACATCAATGCCAGGAGTAAATCAAAAACATAGCAGGCCACTTTTCTGAAGGAACACCCCTCACACAACAGTGTTTCATGGAAATTCAAAAGAGAAAGATTATATCATGGCTCCACTCAATTTCCCTTTCATTAAAAATTAGTAGAAGTATCAGCTGAACATAAAATATTACACATTAAGATTTTCAAGTACTAAAATGCAGTATAATGAAAATTTATGAGAATTTCCATTCTTTAAACTATACCAATAATACTTTAAATCAAGGGCACCACAGTGGTGTAGCAGTTCGTCAATGTTATTACAGCTCAGAGCGTCCTGGAGTTCAATTCCAGCACCGTTCTGTGAGGAGTCACTGTATATCCTCACCATGGAATGTGTGGGCTTTCCCCGTGTACTCCAGTTCTCGCTCAAGGTCCGAAGATGTACTGGGTAGTTTAGTTGGTCACTGTAAATTGTTCAGTGATTAGGTTAGGGTTGTGGGGCTGCTGGGGCAGCACGACTCGAAGAGCTGGAAAGGCCTACTCTACACAGCATCACCAAATAAATATTAGCATTTATATCAAGCTAGATGGGAGAGGTTTAGGAAAAGTCCACAATTCAACAAGAAAGTGTTTGTTTCCTTTATCTTTTCCATTTCTTAAAACAAGTTCTAAAATTATTTATTCCAAATAATGTTTCCAGATTCACTTAGAAGTGAAGTATGAATTAGAAAAGACAATATATACCTCCTAACAAGTATCTTAATTCCAAAATGGTCAAGATTGAATATTCACTCAAAACAGTTGTGGTAATCGTGTTAAAGAAATTTATCTATCTTACTTTGAAATGGATTGAATTGAGTTAATAATGTTTTATAGCCAGTCAAATGTGTAAAATTGTTCACCTTAATTGTACCTTGATATTTGTAAGTTAGGTAAACTGTAAATGCTGTTTAAGTAGGAAATACAAATCAGTTTGTCCTTCAAATTGGATAATATTTGGCAGCATTTCTTTCTGTATTAAAGTTGCACTACATTAAGTGTAACAACTTCAATTTTGCCTACTGAAAGAATATGAATTTTATTAAGTTGATAAAACTTTAAAGATGTCCTTTTAGAGGTGTTCAAAATTTATCTGAACGCATTCAAAAATTTGTTAGTGCTGTATCTATAAATAAATCCCAAAATAATCTAAACAACAACATTTACTTTAACAAACAGCCAATTTTCCCTGGAAGATAATCAGACTCAAAATTATCATCCTAGCATCAGGGCCTCAAGACTATATTTCAGTTCGTGCTTGATTGTGAAAGGAGATAGCTCACTTTGCCCACAGAACAATCCACACAATGACCACAATGAGCTCAGATCTGTTTGTACCTTTATTCTTTATCTGTTTAACTAATGCTTCACTGCTGTTTGATCCTCATGCATACCTGGCATCTGGGATTGAAACCCATGTATTCATGACACTGCTCACAGTGGTGGTAGGTATTGTAGGCAGCATATTTGGATAACCTAATACGTGTTGTATGGCGTCGCAGATAGATGTCGTCATCTTTCTTATTGGCTATGTATCCTGTTAAATTCAGGGATTTTAGTAAGTCAAATAAGCACTATACAAGCAGAAATTTTCAGAATTTATGTATGAGCTTAGAACTTGGTGCAATAGGGTTGCATAATTCCATTCATCCACTTAATGAACGGAAATACTAAGCAACTCACTGACCCAACTGTGTCCAAACAACTGGAACTATATTAAACTGAAGCAAAAAACTAAGTTCCCCATGAAGACTGATTAAAAAGTATGTTAGGTAACATAGCTCAGAACTCTATAATCCTCAGAACCATCAATTCACAATTAGGCATCAATATGTAATACAGTAAGCTAATGTTAAGTGCCAACCCAGTGCGGTGGTTCTGCTACCTTGCTCCAATTAGATGGATTCATATCCTTTCTAAGATGGAGGCATTTCAGGTAATCACAAAAGATGCACAAGACAGATTGATGTCTCTGTGCAGGAAATTGGTGGTACCAACGCACAAGAAAACACGTGAACACAAGAGATGCTGCAGCTGCTGGCAATCCAGAGCAACAAACACAAAATGCTGGAGGGACTCATCACCTCAAGCAGCAGCTACGGAAATGAATAAACAGTTGACGGTTTGGTGTAAGACCCTTTATCAGGACTGCATGGAAAGGGAGAGGATGCCAGAATAAGAAGAGGGAGGGAAAGGAAGACAAGACAGAAGGTGATAAGTGAAGGATGGGGAGGGGGGGATGAAGTAAGAAGCTGGGAGGTGATAGGTAGGAAGAAATGAGATGAAGAAATCAGATAGGAGAGGAAAATAAATCATGGGAGAAAGGAAAGGAGGAGGGGCACCGAGAGGAAGTGATAAGTAGGCGAGGAGAAGAGGTAAGAGACCAAGTGGGTGATTGAAAAAGAGAGAAGGGGGAACATTTACCAGAGGTTGGAGAAGTCAATGTCCATGCTATCACATTGGAGACTACTTAGGCAGAATATGACATGTTGCTCCTCCACCCTGAGGGTGGTCTCATCATGGCAGAAGCGGAGGCCATGGACAAACAGGAATGGGAACAGGAATTAAAATGGTTGGCCTCCGGAAAACTCCTCCATGGAATAGAGGTGTCCAACAAAGCAGTACCAATGTAGAGGAAGCCGCATCGAGAAGGAGGGAGCAGCAATACAGTAGGCAACCCCAACAGATTTGCAAGTCGCCTCACCTGCAAGAACTGCTTGGTCCCCTCGATGGAGTGAGGGAGGAAGTGAATGAGCAGGTGTTGCACCTTTGCTGCTTGCGGGGGCGAGATTAGTGTACAAGGGAATCACAGAGGGAGTGATCCCAGCAGAAAGTGGAGAGGGGGTAATAATGTGTTTGGTGATAGAATCCCATTGAAGATGGTGGAGGTTGTGGAGAATGGTGGATGTGGAGGTGACAGGAAGATGGGGTGAGCACATATTCTGGGAAATGGAGATGTGAGTGAGGGGAACATCAATGGTGGAGGTAGGGAAAACATGTTCTTTAAAGAAACAGGACATCTCTGATCTGCTGGAACAGAAAGCCTCATCATAGGAACAGATGCAGCAGAGATGAAAGAACTAAGAAAAGGGAATCGTATTTTTACACGAAACAAGGTAGGAAGAGGAATAGTCAGGATAGCTGTGGGGATCAGTGGGTTTATAAAAGATATCAGGAGAGTTTGTCTCCAGAGATGAAGACAGAAAGATTTAGAAAGTGGAGTGAGGTGTCAGAAATGGTTCCTGAATTTAAGGGCAGGTTAGAAGTTGGAGGTAAAATTAATGAAATTGACAAGCTCAATATTCAGTAGTCAATGTAGCACAGAAAGAGTTGGGGAGCATTACCAGGGAAGCCTTGGCATTGTTTGGTTCCAGGAAGCCAACAAAAAGGTCAGCGTAGCTAGGGCCCATGGCTTCACCTCAAGCTTGGAGAAAGTGGGAGGAGCTGAAAGAGAAACTGTTGAGGGTGAGGACTAGTTCTGTCAGGCAGAGGAGGGTGGTGGTGGAGGGGAACTAGTTGTCTTTGTGGACAATAAAGAAGTGAGGAGCTTTAAGACCTTCTTGATGGGGAATCTAAATGTATAGGGATGGGATATCCATAGTGAAAATGAGGTGATTAGGGCTAGGGAATTGAAAGTTGTTGAGGATATCGAGAGCATGTGGAGTGTCATGGATATAAGTGGGAAAGGACTAAATCAAGAGGAACAAAATGGAGTAGAAGTATGTGGACTCAAGTTCAGTGGGGCATGTGCTGGCAGAAACAATGGGCCTACCTGGTGATGCTACAGTGGGCCCCTGATAGCTTAGAGAGCAGATCTTGATACTGGCAGAGTTGTTCTCTTGTGTGTGAAAAGAAAACCTCCAGTGCTTAAGGGGCCACTCAACCAGAAAACTCTTGAGAAACCAGATATGCTGTTTTTTTTAAAAGGTAGATAGGTTGGATAATTGTAATCTCATCACAGAACCACCCTTCAGCCCAGCTCATCCATGCCAATCAAGACTTCTATCCGAGTTGGTTTAATTTTCACACGTTTAGCCTTTATCCAACTAAAACCTCATTGCGCATGTACCTCTCCAAATTTCTCCTTAAACTGTGATTGTATCTGATTCTACAGCTTCCTCTGGCAGCTTGTTCCATACACCCACTGTAGTCTGTGTTTAAAAGAAATGCCTCTGAGGTCCCTTTTAAATCACTGCTCACACTTTAAACCTATGCTTTTGAATTATAGACTCGCCTACCCTGGAAAAAGTCCATGACCATCCACCTTATCAACACCCTTCATGATTTTATATCATCTGATTCAACACAACCAATTTTCAAACATAAGTTGACTATAATCTACAATTTTCAAAAAGATAGAAGAGTTAAATAACCTTTACTTTAATAACAGCAGCAGCTAATGAAAAATACTGATACCCTTATAATCCAGCACCACTAGCATTTTAATCAAAACACACTTAATGCTGGAGGAACTCAGCAAGCCAGGCAACATCTATGGAAAAGATTACAGCTGATTTTTCTGGCCAAGGACCACGACCATCGAACAATATATGCTGGTCATGCGGTAGAAACAGAAATGAATTTTGACCTTTATTGTTGGCAAGGTCCTTTGAATAAATTGGACTGCCATCTTCATAGTTTGGATCATGGACTGTGTAATCAAAAAGCAATTTGCTGAAGGTTTCCAAATCAGGCCACAGTAAGCTTCCTTTCTGTTGTGATACAGAATGTTCTTTAACACCTAAAAGATCAAAGAGAAATAGGGAAAATTATGAGTTTATCCACTCATTATGGTTCTTCACATTTCCAGGAACAAAGGTTTATTATGTGAGTAAATAAAAACATTATAATACAAGTAAATCTGATCAGTCATTAGAAGGTATAGAATAAGATCCATATTTATATACAAATAAATCTCCATAATAAAACCAATAAAATAAAAATTTCATTTTACTTTGTACATAGAATGGATCTTCAAATCTAAAAACTTTCAATGCCAAGCTTATATATTGGTTGTAAGTTGCTATATTCATTCTTGAATCTCATCACAAATTCTAAACCCTCATGACTAATGCTTTATAACAACTCTAAATTTATATTTTTCTCCATAACAGAATAAAACAGAGCTTGTAAAATTACCCTGTTAATGAATCAGGATCCCATTTTATACCCGACTGAATTCCATTTAAAATGCACTCCCAGTTTGATACCATCCCATGTCCTTTATTTACAGTCACACAAAATCAATTTTACCTCCAGCATATTCATACTCACATTAGTTTTCATGACTGGATCTGGTTCTAGTACACATCATGGCCATTTAAAAAGTTTCAACGCTGTAAGACCTCTATTGAATATCACTATTGTCGTAATAGGGGTTTGTTAATAACTCTATTTACACCAAAAGCAGGATTATTAGCAAAACCATAATACTACCTATCATAGTTTTTTCTGTGTGCCTAGATTCACCAATTTTTTAATATCGTTCATTTACAGGAAGTGCTTGATATTTGCAAAACTGGTAAGAGTGAACCACGTCGGTGCAGATGTGGATCCAAGTCTGTATGATAGTGAGAGATATTACTATAAGTTTTTTTTATTATTAAGTAGTTTCATGAGCACCATTGTATCTTCCAGATTAAAAAAAATTCCATATTTTTATTTAATGAATTGAATCTAAATACCCCCACTACTGTCAGAGATGCTTTCTTGTTTTCACAAATCATAGTCTAGGTCTGCTCGTTTCCACGGATGCTACCCGACCTGCTGAGTTCCTCCAGCTTGTTGTATGTGTTGATTTGACCACAGCATCTGCAATGTACTTTGTGTTTAATAGTCTAGGTCTGTATACTAGTCAAGTAATTTGACTACTTTGCTACTGCACTCAGGTAAATATTCTGTATATAGCCTGGTCATTAAATTATAGTAAATCATTAAATATTGGTAGATATTTGGCAGTGCTAGTTATGAAAAACAAATTGCACATATTTATTAGAAGCATGAAATGAGTGGTAAAACATACTTATAGATAATTGGGTGAAATGTATACAGGCAAGTATCTCTGGTGTTGTGCATTTTACTTCAAACGAAAGTTGAAAGTTTGGAGAACTCTTTCGTCAAGGCTATACTATTCAAACTGTTTCAAATGTGAAGTTATTATTAAGGTGAGAATCCAGATCTTCTGACTTCTATGTCAAATAACTGTCTTTTCTTGTGTATGCTTTGTGAAGCAAGGTGCAAAAACCATGCAACTTTACACTTCATAGTTTGGAAAGCTGAGAATCACCAATGTACCAACATTACCAACACTGAGACTGCACATCACCTCAAAGTTATCAGATTCACTGGGTGACAATGGTGAATACACCTTATCCTTGTTACATGCGTCTTCAGACAATGCAGATTCAGTTATGCATCGAACCTATTTCTACCAACTTCGCCTTATATACGTCCAAAACTGTTATGCGAGGCTGTCGGGACAAGAAGCATCGCTTTCCCGCCAATACAAGTCACGTGCGCACACCTCACAGCCTCACTCCTGCCAGTCTCGCATTGGTTTGGCAGCGTGTGGATGTGTGATCTTGCGCTCTTAAACTTTTGTTGTTATTACCTACGGTGCACTGATTTTGTACTTGAAGTATTTAACTATGCCTCCTAAGCATCCTATGTCAAGTCCTGGGCAATCAGCCAAGCGGCAGAGAACTGCTTTAACACTTCAAAAAAAGTTGGAAATTATAAACAGGGCCGCATCAGATGAAGGTAACGCAGCTCTGGGACGCTACTTCGGCCTGGGTGAGTCCACGATCAGAAACATAAAGGAAAATGCTGAGAAAATAAAAAGTGCAGTGATTGATTCATCACAAGTGTCTTCAAAGATTGTTACCAAAGTGCGTCACCCGATTTTGACAAAAATGGAGAAAATGTTGAGTTTGTACATTGAGCACGAAACAAAGAAAAAAACAACACTCAGTGCCGATCATCTTCATGTGAAAGCTTTGGAAATTTATGGTCGCCTTTGTTCAGAGGCTGGTGAGGAAGTGTCAAGTGATATTGTTAGCTTTAATGCAAGTAGGGGACGGTTTTCTAAGTTCGTTAATTGTCAGGGGCTTCACAACTTAGCTGTGCGTGGTGAGCAAGCTAGTGCTGACCACAAAGCTGCTGAACACTACCCTTTGCAGTTGCAGGCTAAGATAGCTGAGTTAGGCCTCACATCAAAGCAGGTGTTTAATGCAGATGAGACCGGGCTTTTTTGGAAGCGTATGCCGAATCGCACTTACATAAGTAAGGATGAAAAGACTGTCAGGTTTCAAGGCAGCAAAGGATAGGTTGACTCTGCTTCTGTGTTCCAATGCTGAAGGAGACTGTATGATGAAGCCTCTCTTAGCTTACTATTCACTAAACCCCCGTGCTCTTAAGGGTCTAGTATGTTAACTTTCTATGATTTATTACATTGAATATTACCTTAAATTGATCAAATATAATACGAATGTTGCCTTGTGGTACTGCTTTTGTGTTGTATTGGTATGAAAATGTGAATAAATTACAGATAATACAATTTTAGGAAGCCCTTCAGAACGCATCCCTATTTTCTCCATTTAAATAATTAATCGCACTATGCGTTTTCCATACTATGTGTTGACTGCGAAGAACGTATCCCCCACATACAAAGAGAATAAGATGTACTGAGAACTTTGCCACCAGTAGAACTGCAGATCTGAACAACTGTTAGAAACAAACTTTTCAAGATCATACTAGAGACCCACTTACTGAGATTAATTTCTTCCTCATCATAAACATCTACTTCCATCAGTCGAATCAACATCCTCGACAGAATACTGAGGAACTGCAGATAAGCTCCAGTCTTCCCCACCTGAAAATAATGATATAGGTAAGGGGATGTTTACAAGAGATCCATATAAAAATTAAGGCTGCAGCAGGAGAGCATAGATGAAATAATTGATAAATACACCATCCTGAGATGTGCGTAATCACAGCTTACTGTTATTGCTATCTATGCTGTTGGATAACTGCTGCCTCAAAATAGAGCCAACATCTTGAATGAACCTGCCCCAAACTACTTAGAACTGACCCAGACTTCTGAAGAGGGACATTCACTGACAGTCATCCTGGAACTCATTTTTGGTATGGAAGATATTCAAGAGCAGTAGATTCCATGATTTTCTCAAACACCCAAGACATTAGTGGAGATGACAGAGATTCGAGGACGTCACACTTTCCTGACTAACTGTGGTAGGGATTACTATGTCTGTTGAAGCCAGCAGTCAAACTCCAGGGGACCAATACTCCCTTCTTCATTGCAGGAGCTTGTGTGGGAACACTTCAGACAATAGTTAAATCAAGAAGAAGCAAATGCTCACCATCTTGAGATCATGGAGCAGCCATGCTGAAGCTGTGCTCAACAACAGCATCAAAATTGCTTAATTCAATGCTGCAAGAAATTTACTAAGATGTACAAAATATTTGACCACAGCATCTGCAGTGCACTTTGTGTTTAAGAAATTTACTAGCAAGGATATTCAAATGTCGTTATTAACCTTTCGCACCCTTAGCCTCAGCTCTATGAAACATAGTGTCATCAGTCACCCATCAACCACCTTCTTCAGGACGCCTTTTCAACATTCATAGCTTCTCCTCAGGTACTTATTGCTGTTACAAGTCTCACTCTCCCACACATGCACGCGTGCACGTACACACTTCCAACTGCTCGACATATTCACCTTAACATAATTCTTCATGTGCACTGATGACCTTCAAACCCCTTCACAAGGAGGCAAAAAATCACAGGAAGCTACAGTGAAGTCCCTGGGGATAAATGCAGCTGTGTGACCTTATCTGGTAGAAAGAGGCATAGCTCATTTCTACTTAGCAGCCATTACTCAAGCTGCAGGCATGAGTCTGCAGGCCTGTTAAACAACGATTCAGCGGTGGCAGAGGCCCAAGGAGACAGCTGAGGGCTTTGCACATTTCCTTTTGCATGCCGGAACACCACAGAGCACACCAAGAGTTGCACCAGGGTTACAGGAGACGCAGACAAGATGGTTAAGAGTTAGGCTGTCTAATCAGGGCTTGGAGAAGTGAACTGGATAATAGAGGAAACACTGGTGGGATGAGGGGTGAGGTACAAGGGAAGTCTGCTGGGGGAATACATATCAAATAACTAAGTTAAAAGTGACCTACTCAAATCAAGTTTCCTGTGTTGGCTGTATCTGCTATGGAGGTAAAGAATTACACGGAGAAGCAAGCAGATCTCCATAATGTAAACAAGTGGTTTATTAGTTCTCTGGCTATAGAAAATTAATGCTCTATTTGGCAAAAATCCCAGAACTAGCAGCAGCTTTGTAATTTAAGTCATAGTTATATTTGTCAAAATATTTTTACTCTACTGTGGAGCACTCAGTGTGATTGATGTTATCTAAATCATTCAATGGATATCAATTTGGCCATTTAAACTTGTTTTTAATTCAGAGGTGCAATTGACAACCTCCATCTTTTCCAGACAAATGTATGTAAACTTCACACATAAAACAGAACTGGCACTCCTGGGTGAAGGAGAAAATGAATACCGAATCCAGGCACGGGGGTCAAGACAGTGAAATTCTGAAGTGATAATTCATAAAGTAAAGCTAGCATGGAGCCAAAGCTCTTTGAGCAAGCTTAAGTAAGTGAGTCAAAGTGTACAAATTACCATGTGAGACATCATCAACATTGGTCACACCAAATTCTTCCCTCTGCATATCATAACTTTTATTTTATAATGATGGTATATACACTCAATGACTACTTTATTAGGTACACAGCTCACTAATGCAAATATCTAATCAGCTAATCATGGCAATAACTCAATGCATAAACACATGCAGACATGGTCAAGTGGTTCAGTTGTTGATCAGATCACTGAAGGGTCCGGAAGAAAGCAGCCTTATTTGTTAGGTATGATTCAGCATGACAAAATGTCAGTAACTGACAGATTACTCTAGGAGTTGAAGGAAGAAATGACAGAGGTCATGGCAATTTTATTTCAGAGCAATGCAGATATGTGATGGGAACTGAGAAGTTGCTGATCTGTACAATGTTTTAAACAAGGTGTCAAACGTAATGACCAAATGGCAGCATCTGCAGTAAGGCATATTTCAGCACTTTCAATTAAGGAAATATTACTCTGTATTTAGAGTAGAATGAGAAATAGACGGAGTGCCAATGGCACAATTATGCTCATCAAATTTTAGTTCTTTGAGGAGGTAACGGACAAGGTAAATTGAAGTAATATGTGGAATAAGAATGTTTGGACATCTGGAAAAGGGAAAAACAGAAAAGTGGCTTGTATTCACTTTGTGCCTTTCATAGTTCACATGTGAAATGTCTCTAATAAAACACTACGCAGAAAAATGATGGAGGCAATTAACTATAAAGAAGCCTTGATTAAAATTGGTTACAAAGAAAAAAACAGAAAGTAGGACAATAAAGAAGTTGAAGAAGGTGAAACCACAGTTGTTCTCATGAGGAGACTTAGCTGCATTCATTCACTTGTCAAGAAACATGTGGAGGTGTATAGTTAATAGACCCTGTATATGAATGGAAAAAATTACAGAACCTAGATATTAGTCCATGTCCTATACTCAAACAGGTGTTTGAAGAGGCGTACACAGCTTCTAGCCAATAGCTTCCAGAGACACATTCAGCAGCCTACAGTGGCTGACAATACTGGGGCATGAGGTCGGAAGCTTGTGCAGAGAACACCAACACACGTCTTCTCATTTCTGAACTCAGAGGTAAGGATCTTCCCTTTTTACCCCACATCATCAGTTTGTAGGGAAAATTTGGCTGAATGTAACCAATGATTGAAATTCAGATTTGTTTATCAAATGTACATCAAACCATACAGAAAAATGCATCATTTACATTAACAACTTAAAGATGTGCTGGGGGCAACCCGCAAGTGTTATCACATGTTCCATGTGTCAACATTGCATGTGAACAATGTTCAGCAGAACATAAGCCACAACAAAACAAGTCCCTTTCCCATCCTCCCAACCACACACTTACTGACACAGTCAGGACTCAACCCCAGTACGTGGTGCCTCAGGGCCTCCAGTCCTTGGACCCAGACTCACAGACAATGGGCCTCCAATCTTCTGCCCCTAACCTGAACTCGCAAACAATGGGCTTCTGACCTCCAGACAGGCTGACCCAGGAATTTTGAATTTTGGGTCTCTATCTCCAGACTCGCACAGACCCTCTGCAACTGGATCCTTGACTTCCTAATCAGGAGACTACAGTCAGTACAGATCAGAAATAACATTCCCTCACTGACAATCAGCACTGGCACACCTCAAAGATGTATGCTTAGCCCACTACTCTACTCTCTCTACACCCATGACTGTGTGGCTAGGCACAGCTCAAATGCCATTTATAAATTTACTGATATCACAACTATTGTGGGCAGAATTTCAGACGGTGATGAGGAGGCACACAGGAGCAAGATAGATCAGTTCGTTCAGTGGTGTCTCAACAACAACTATACATTCAACATCAGTGAGACCAAGGAATTGACAGTGGACTTCAGAAAGGGGAAGTTGAGAGAACACACACTTACCAGACATCATTGAGGCATCAGCAGTGGAAAGGGTTAGCAGTTTTTTGGTTATCAACATCTCTGAAGATCTATCCTTGTACACCATACTGATGCAATTAAAGGAGGGTTAGGGTTTGAGGAGTCTTGGTATGCCATCAAATCTCTAGCAAATTTCTACAGATGTACTGTGGAGAGCATTCTAGCTGGTTGCATTACCATCTGGTTTGGAGGGACAGGATAGGAAAAGCTGCAGACAAATGTAAACTCAGCCAGCTCCATCATGGACACTAGACTTCCCAGCATCAAGGACACATTCAAAGGCGATGCCTCTAAAAGGCAGCATCCGTCATGAAGGACCCCCATCATTCTGGACATCCCCTCTTCTCATTGTTACCATCAAGGATGTACAGGAGCCTGAAGATACACACTCAAGGTTTCACGAACAGCTTCTTCCCCTCTACCGTCAAATTTCTGAATGGACAATGAACTTGTGTACTCTGCCTTGTTATTCTTCGCTATCTTTTTGCACTATTTAATTTTTTAATATATTTTTCTGAATGTAATTTATAGTTTTAAAAATTATTATGTATTACAATTTACTGCTGCCGCAGAACAACGAATTTCATGATATATGCCAAAGATAATAAATCTGAATCTCACTTTGATCCTGAGGAATTTTAGAACAGTTAACAGTTTAAAGAAAAGCAAAAAAAAACTGTTAACAGGCAACAGGTCAGTCAATACCCATTGAGGGAAAAGTTAAGTTAATGTTTTGGATATGTTTCTCCAATACAAAATAAAAAGCAGGATCTCAAAATCAGGAAACCATCATGGGATCATAAAGCCCTTCAGCTCAACTGGTCCAGACCAGCTAAAATGCCCCATACAAGCTGGTCCCATTTGCCAGTGTTCAGCCCATAACTTTGTAAACTCTTCTAATCCAACACACCTGTCAAAAAGATGATACTGTACCTGCCTCCATCACTCCACAAAGATACCACCATTTGTGTAAAAAGGCTTTTAATTTACCGGCAGATGCAAAAGACATAAATTAATTATTTTTTGGAGAAATTAAGGCTCTGAAATAATGCACAGGCCAACATTATGAATGGATTCTTCTATTTTCACACTTTTCACCTAATGATCTTGTTCTGGAAGCTTCCAGGCCTACACTTTATTTTGTCACTAACAGTTTCTTGGGGCTTCCATGACAAAAAGGATCTTTTCACCCTAATATCAGGAACAGCTTCTGAGTTTCCAGATATGGGAATCTAAATAGAAGTTCGAGAATTGAAGTTCTAATAGGGGAGCGAGAGCCACAGCGTGGAGGAAGAAACGGCAGCTTATGGAAAGGTTACACTCACGCACACAGTCCATGCTCTTATAGATTTAGAGGCAACACTGATCGTTAAAAAATTCCAGTTACTACTTCTAGAAATGCTTCTCTTTAACAGTAACAATCAGCTGAGGAATACGGGCCAAGACTTATTAAAATGGACAATTTTGCTTGGGGTAGTGAAAATGAGAATCACTGTTCTCAGACCCATGAACACATTTCAAGTAGTCACTGGAGGATGGTACAACAACAACAACAGAGATAGTAACAACAAACATAAAATCCTTCGGCAGCTTGACAGCACTGTGGAGAGAGAAAGAATGTATTTTGTTTGGAATGACAGCAAGCATGTAATAGAACATAAAATAGTACAGCACGGTACAGGCCCTTCAGCCCATAATGTTGTGCCAACCCTTAAACCCTGCCTCCCATATAACCCCCCACCTTAAATTCCTCCATATGCCTGTCTAGTAGTCTCTTAAATTTCACTAGTGTACCTGCCTCCACCACTGACTCAGGCAGTGCATTCCCCGTACCAACTACTCTCTGACTAAAAAACCTTCCTCTAATATCCCCCTTGAACTTCCCGCCCCTTATCTTAAAGCCATGTCCTCTTGTATTGAGCAGTGGTGCCCTGGGGAAGAGACGCTGGCTGTCCACTCTATCTATTCCTCTTAATATGACACAGAGCACATAGTTTCATTTCATAGCCATCTTTTCCAAACTGCAGCATACTATAACCTGCATTCACAATATGACAAGGATCCATATATAATCCCCCACCTTTAAAATTTCATAACTGAACATTATAAAGCTCAGCAACAGTCCCCTCTCCAAAATGGCCCATGCCAACCAAGATTCCCAAATCAGATAGTCCCAATAGTCCCATTTGTCTGTGTTTCGTCCATTTCCCTCAAACTTTTCCTATCTGCATACCTGTCCAAGTGCCTTTTATATATTGTTAATATACCTGCCTCAAACATTTCCTCATTCCATATACTGACCACCTTCTGGATGAAGGAGATTTGCCCCTCGTGTTCCTGTTAAATCTCTCTTACCTCACCTTAAACCCATGCCCTTTAGTTCTTGATTCCTCAACTCTGGAAAGAAGACTGTTTGTGAATATAGCCTTTCCATGCCCCTCTTGATTTTATTGACTTCTATAAGATCACCTCTCATTTTCCTACTCCTCGATGAAAAGTTCCAAGCTACTCAAACTCCCGCTTAACTCAGCCCTTTCAGTCTCGGCAATACCTCTGTACTCTTACTAAAACCAAACACAATACTACAAATGGCCTCACCACTGTCCTGTTCAACTGAAACATAACATCCCAACTTCTGTACTTAGTGAAGGCCAGTGTGCCAGAAGCCCCCTTTACCATCCTGTCTACGTGCGATGCCGCATTCAGGGAACTTCGTCTCATACTCCTAGGTTCCTTTCCTCCACAACACTCCCCAGAGCTCTACTGTTCACTGTGCCTGATATCCAATTAGCTACATCTCACCGGATCATCTGCAATCTAACCTTCCTGAGCAGCCTTGGATGTAGCTCTTAAAATATTCTTTTCTGATAATTACACAGTCCAAAGTGTAATATTTCTGAAGCCTTGGGCATCTTTCTCTCCTAACTATGGTGGGGAAGTAGCAGGTTACACTCCACAGGACGGTCCTCTAACTTCTACACATACTGCTAATTTGTGTAAGGCAGAACTATGCTCTGGCTATGGCAGGTGGCAATATCAATAAGTCAAGAACAAGTAATTTAGATGTGCACAACCAAAACGTTACCTTCTGATGATCAAAATTGATAAGGGACATCTTCTGAACTCAGGTGTGCTATGGCTGAATTTGACTTTCTTTTTAATCCCCATCCCAAATGACGCTTTAAAACAACAGTCATACAATATTCATGTTTCCTTTCGATCTACTTCCATCTCACCTGTGGTGGACCACTCAGCAGAAGTCTGCGGGGATGAAACAACTCAGTTCTACTCTGCATCTTGTTAAAATCCATATGGTTTTGCATAGCTGCCGTCCACTGGCGATAGTACAGTGATTGCTCAGTGGAAGTCATAATTTTAGCCAATGACGGATGAAAGGGAGTAATCCATTGAACAGAATGATGAGGAAGAAATGATGATAATTTGGCCACTCCAGCATTGTCCACTTTAGTAACTATTCCGTAGACCAATTTTGGGAGAATCACAGTTGGTGGTTGACTGAATGCTTTTGCCTTTGGGCAATGCGATGACATCTGTCCTACAATGGGAGTCTGAGTAGAGGAAGGGTCTGAAGAAATTGTCTTTGAAGTTTTCCTTAAACTTTTGCTTTTGGTGTTACTTTGATCTTTTTCTGAATGCTTTATCTCACGTTTAGTTATCTGCTTTATGTTATCTGACTTTAGCTTTGACATCTCTCTGGCCGCAGTACTGTCCTCAACATTAACAGAATCAACATTCAATGGATATCTTGCAGAATTGTCTGCTCCAGAGCCTGAGAAATGATCACTATCGCCGATCAAACCTAATTTTGACATAGAAAAATAAAGAGATTAGTTTGCATCAGATGGAAAATTGTAATATTTGATTAATTTATCATTTGGTCTATTATGTATTGGATTATGCATAATCAAAATCCAAATCTTTTTCTTACTTGAAGCTTTTGATGACTTGGATGAAGCTGAGTGATTAGAATGGGAACGCTGTCTTTTAATGCTGCTATTCTTAGCCGAGCCTTCAACTGTTGACACTAAAATAAAGAGCCACAGAAGAGAAATTGTAATGAGAGCCCACTTGTTTTCTGTTGAACAGATTCTTGTGGTCCTTGGTACCCAGTTGCTGTAGTAATTGTCATCTTTGAGCATAGCCGACGGGCATAGAACAGCATTAAGACTCTGGAACATCACAGCCAACCATGTACATCAAATGCTTAAAGCCAAATAACTCGACCCAGACCAGCGATAAAGGCAGGGCTTTCCTTGCTCGGTCCTTTGCCATGGTATTAAAAACAGAACAACAATCACCAGGACCATCTTATCCTACTTAGAGTTACATTTACAAGTCTCTTAAAAAGCCGAGGTTTTGGTAACTTAGATATTTCAAAACAACTTGCCTTCAACTGCAACACTGTCTTCATCATCATCAGTGCTGCCTGGCTTATCTAGGTCACTCTCAGAGGGATCATTCATTGTTCCTGTCTGCACAGTGGCATCGGGGACTATGTAACAAGCAGCCAGACCCAGTTCTTGTTCCAAAGCAGTTCGCAAAAGACAAGTTGAATTTATTAAACGCAAGTCATAGTACTTTGCAGATCTGTGACAGAAGCAGAAAGCTGAAGCAATCCCAAGCAAGTATTCAAATTATTCCATTCACAGAATCTACTGATTACTTTCTATATAAAACTCTGTATCTTACAAGAAGGTTAAGGAAATTAGAGCAGGGACAAAATTATTTTAAATATATGCCAGTGTGTGAAGTCTCAGGGGTAACCATTGGCATCAGTTTTCATGTGCACTGATACATAGTGGGGCTTACTCAATACACTTTTGCCTGACTCTGACCAACTAGCTAAAAAATTTGTAGGTGTTCAAGCACAAATTGGAAACTTGTTGGTCTTCCAGCACAGCTGGATGCCTGTAAGGTACACAGCAGACTGGCACAGACCAGGCTGCAAGAGAAAGTGCTGATGGAAATGTGGAAGCTCAGTGCAGCCAATTCAAAGGCTCTGTGGGGAAGGACTTCTGTGTAGGCTCCTTCCACTTCTACACAAGAGTGGCAGATTTGGGACCACGTGAGTGGCTATAGTGCTATGTTTGTTTGTGTCTATTTCAAAGAGTTTACAATACTGAAAGTAATGATCATTAATGTTCAATTATTTTGCACTGCTTATTCCTATGTACATACAGTATATACTGTATATTTATCATGAATAAAGTCTATTTTTGAGAATAATAAGTTATTCACCACAATTTACACTGATTATTTAAAACAATTAAAATTAATATAATTGATAGAATATCATATGTAACTTGTTACTGGTCAATACACTGGTCATTGATTACTACGACGGGTTTCCACTAACTGCACTTGTTTGTGATTTGACATGGAGATTCAAAAGTTATATTAAATATGTGCAAAAACATTAACAAGATTTCTTAAAATGTCTGGAAATTTCTTTAAAAATTTTCTAAAAGGCTTACCATAATATGTAAACCTTCATTATTTTGTATAATATTTAAAATAGTTTAATTAATACAACAGAAAATAGATTTATCATAGAAAATTACCAGTATACAGTGCAGTCACCATTCTTAAATCTATCAAAGGATATTTTCAAAAACAAGTATCAATAGAAAATGTTTCAAAGTGTTGCCTGATTGCACTTATTACTGTCGGCACTCTGGCCAACAGTAAATTCAAAGCTCTTGGGCAGTGATCACGAAATTTAAATCAAATTCTGAAATGAATTCTGGGATGCTGATTAAATATTGTCATAAAAGCCCAGCCTTTTGCTGATAGGTCAACACTACATGATACACTGAGCAAGTTCAAACTTGTGGGAGAATAGAAAGTGGACATGTTGTGAATGAAAAAACAGACAGAAGAAACACAATGACAAAGCGGTTAAAGATAAGGGGGGGGGGGGGTTGAATGAAAAGGAACAAGAGAATTGTAGCAGAAATAAGTGAAGAAGAAATTAATGTTCACTAAATGAAAAGACTTGTAAGCAGAGATATTGAAGCACTGTGGGTAGGTCAGACTACAAAGAATTTTGGGATTCAAAAGAAAAATAATTATGACCTAATTATTGCTACTGAACCTTTATAGAAAATTCAATGAAATTTACCAAATTAGCTTATTCAGTTACAGTCTCTGTCTAATCAGTCAAATGCCAAGACACCAGTGATAGACTTAGGGATTCTTCATGCTGCAACACTATCAAGCAGAGCATAACTGCATTATCAACGGACATTTTCTTGCCTTCTATTACCTATACATGTCCATGCTTTCTAGTAGGAAGGTTGATTACAACTTTGATCAAAGTAGTTGATTTATCAAAAAGAAATTATAAAACCATAAAAAATGCCTGCCCTTAGGGCTAGAATTTCTTTTAATTGTCTTAAAGTTTTTGAGACAAAATCTGTTGCTGTCATAATTATTTTGAGTGTAACAATTTTGAGATCAAAATCCAGTTTGATAAAAATGATTAAAAGTTGAAATAAATTAGCCTTTAAAGAAGGATTTTTTAAAATGTAGTTCTTTTCAGTGTCTGGAATTCACTAATGAGGACAACATTTGTTGCACAAATGCACATTCCCCTTGAAATGATAGCTCAGCAGATCATTTACAGTTGCAAGAATAAGTTTATAAACCCTTTGCAATTACCTGGTTTTCTGCATTAATTACTCATAAAATGTGGTCTGATCTTCAACTAAGTCACAATAATAGACAAACACAATCTGCCTGATCTAATAACCACAAAAACATTGTACTTCTTTTGGTCATTATTGAGTACACCATTTAAACATTAACAGTCTAGGTTCAAAAACGTATGTGAACCTCTGGGATAATGCCTTCTACAAAAGCTATTTGGATTCTGTGAGGTGTGTGTTGTAGAGGTGCCCTGCCCCTTCAAAAAGGATACGCAAAGTCAGGTCACTGACAGAGAAGGTTCTCTTGAAAAGCTTCTCGAGAGAAATCTCTTTGCGTGGAGCATGACTCGATCAAAACAACTTGAGGAGCTTAGAAGAATTGTAGAGACGCATGAAGCTGGAAAAAACTACAAAAGCATTTCTAAAGACATGAGTGTTCATCAGTCCAGAGTAAAAGAAATTGTCTCCAAATGGAGGAAATTCAGTACTGTTGCTACTCTTCCTATGAGTGGACAACCTACAAAGATCACACCAACATCACAATGTGCAATGCTGAAGGAGGTGAAAAAGAACCCAAGGGTAACAGCAAAAGACCTGCAGAGATCTCTAGAATATGCTAAAGTCTCTGAACAAGAATGGTGTTCATGGAAGGACACGATGGAGGAAACCAATGCTCTCAAAAAACAACCATTGCTGCATGCCGCAAGTTTGCAAAGACCACCTGGATACTCCACAATGCTTCTGGGACAATATTTTGCGGACAGATGAGATAAAAGTTGAACTTCATGTCAGAAATGTGCAGTGCTTTGCTTGGAGGAAAAAGGGCCCTGCGCACGAACAGCAAAACCTCATCCCAACATGGTGAAGCATGGTAGAAGGAGCATCATAGTTTTAGGCTGCGTTGCTGCCTCAGGGCCTAGACAGCTTGCAGTCGTTCAGGGAACAATGAATTCAAAATTGTATCACAACATTTTACAGAAGAATGTTGGGGTAGCAGTCCATCACCTGAAGCTTAATAGAAGCTGGATGATGCAACAAGGCAATGATCTGAAACACAAGAGTAAATTCAAAACAGAATGGTTGAAAAAGAAGAAAATTCATGTTTTGAAATACCCAAGCCATTGTCCAGATCTTAACCCAATTGAGATGCTGTGGCATAACCTGAAGAGGGCTGTTCATGCAAAGAATTCCAGAAATCTTGAACAGTGTGGAAGAATGGTCTAAAATTCCTCTAAGCTGATGTGCAGGGCTGATCAACAGTTACCGGAAACATTTGGTTGAAGTTATTACTGTACAAGGGGGTCACACCAGTTACTGAAAGCAAAGGTTCACATATTTTTTCCAACAAATACAAGTATTATTAGATCATTTTTCTCAATAAATAAATGAACAAGTATAATGTATTTTGTGTTTTAATTGGGTTCTCTTTATCTAGTTTTAGAACACACGTGAAGATCTGATCACATTTTTGGTCATATTTATGCAGAAATAGAGAAAATTCTAAAGGGGTCACAAACTTTCTAGCACCACCGTATATGTCAAAGACATAGATCAGCTTTAAAGGTTTCCATCCCTGAAGCTCTTTAGTTCTGTTTTTATTCTCTCATGTGACCTACCAAGCTATTGCATCAAACCACTAAAATGGAAACAAAAGACCTTTCCCATCCTTGTTGTAATTTTGCTCAGAGATTCAGAGAACAGCTTTGTGAAAACACAAAGTCATCTGAAACATCAACTATTAACTCTTTTCCATAGATGCTATCTGAGTTCCTCCAGTATTTTGTGTGTGCTGCTACAAAATGAAGTTAATGTTTTTAAAATATCATAATTACTTTTGAAAAGATGTTAACTGCTGGAAGAACTCATCAGGTCAGAGAGCATCCATGGAGGAGAATAAACAGTCGACATTGTGGGCCGAGACCCTTCTTTCAGCAGCGAGTGATATTTGATTGAAGCAGGGGAACTGGTCAACCTGAATCTAGTCACACATAGTATTCTTGATACCAGGGAATGCACTTCCTTTATCAAGTTCCCTTTCATTATTCTGGTGAGAAATTTCAGCCGGAAACAATCTCATGTTTTCAAGACGTCGCCTACCTTGGAAAAGATTCTCCATAATGATCAGTACCAGACAAGATAAGTATGCAGGGTAGGTCTTCAAGATCCAAATAGGTTTGAGGTACCCAATCAGGATCTTCTATTTTTTGCCACTCCTTTCAAAACAAAAGACATACTGTAATCAAATGGTAGTATACAACAATATCTATTGAGTATTCAGTCTGATCTATTCAGTAGAACCAATGCTCCTATCTGTAGATCAAATGAAATATTGTAAGAATTCACAAAAAGAGAATAGTGAACCATTTATTTGGTCACAAAGATGAGAAAATCTGCAGATGCTGAAAATCTAAGCAACACACACAGACTGCTGGATGAACTCAGCAGGCCAGGCAGCATCAATGAAAAAGAGTGAACAGTTAGTTAATGCTTCAGGCCAAGACCCTTCACCAAAAGGGTCTCAGCCCAAAATGACGACTGTTCACTCTTTTCCATATATGCTGCCTGGTTTACTGAGTTCCTCCAGTATTTTGTGTTTGTTATATTTACTTAGTCACATGGGCTTGACGACTATTTTTCAATCTGTTTGCAGCCATTGATACCAAGCTGCAGGGATTTATATCATTGATAAACAGAATATTAAATATGTAGATAAGTAACTGCCTGAGACCCAGATAAGGTGAACAAGCTGTCAGTTTGTCAAATGACAAGAAGTAGTGCGGTACTTAAAAATTAGAAGGTCACATAATTAAAGTCAACCGTTCTGCCCAGTGTGGCATAACCATCTCTTTGAAAGAGCAATTCAGATTTAATATGATTTTTTATTCTCTTCCACAAATACCTTTATTTCTCACTACCCAATTCATTGAATAGAGTTTCAACTAATCGCTGTGACAAAGTATTTCATACTTCAGCAGCTTTTAGAATGGAAACATTTCAGTTAATTCCCCATTTCACTACATTTGTGATAATTTTAAACTGACAATTGCTCATCATTAAGCAAAGTTCCTGCTTGCCTTATGTAAATGCTTACTAACTTTGGAAATATTTGTCAAATATCCTATTATCCTTTATTGCTCCAATGGAAAGCAGAACATTTAAAAGCCAATTAATACTTTTGGAATAAAAACACAAAATTCTGGCAGAACTCAGCAGGCCAGACAGCATCTATGGGAGGAGGTAGTGACGACGTTTCAGCTCCTCCCATAGATGCTGTCTGGCCTGCTGAGTTCTGCCAGCATTTTGTGTTTTTATTTATTTCCAGCATCTGCAAATTCACTCGTGTTGCCCCTAATACTTTTGGAACTACAGTTAGAGCTGGAATGGAGGAAACTAGCAATCAATGCCCATGCTGCAATGAGTTTACACTTGGTTGTGTGGATTCCGAACTGGCTTCCCATAGAAGATAAGAGGGAGGTAGTAGATGGACCATATTCAACATGAAGGTCCGTAATTAGTGGTCTTCCGCAGGGATCTGTTGTGGGACCCTGCTCTTTGTGACTTTTTTTGGAAATGACATAGATAATGAAGTGCAAGGCTGACTTAGCAAGTTTGCAGATGATACAATGGTTGATGTTGTGGATAGCGCAGAAGGTTGTTGTAGGTGAAAACGGGACATTAACAGGATGCAGAGCTGGATTGAGAAGTGGCAGATAGAGTTTAACCTGGAAAAGTGTGAAGTGATACACTTTGAAAATTGAACTTAAAGGCAGAATATAAAGTTAATGACAAGATTCTTAGCAGTGTGGAGACCAAGATTCCTCAAAGTTACTGTAGTTAAGAAGATATGTTGTGTGTTGGTCTTCATTAGTCAGGAAACTGAGTTCAAGAACTGCAAGGCACTATTGTTGCTCTGAAAAAACTCTGGGTAAACTGCACGGAGTATTTTGTTCAGTTCTGGTTGTCTCATTACAAGAAGGATGTGGAAGCTTTAGAGAGGGTGCAGAGGAGATTTACCAGGATTCCGCCTGGATTAGAGAATATGTCTAATGAGGAAAGGGTGAGTGAGCTAGGGCTTTTTGATTTGGAGCGAGGGAAGATGAGAGGACGGTAGAGGTGTACAAGATGATAAAGATACACTGACAGAATGGACAACTAGAGCTTTATTCCCCAGGGTGGCAATGGCTAATACAAAAGGAAGCAGTTTTAAGGTGATTGGAGGGAAAGTATAGAAGGGATATCAGAAGTAAGTTTTTTTAAAACACGGAGAATGGTGGGTGCATGGAATGCCCTGCTGGGGGGTGGTGGTGGAGTCAGATACATTAGGCACATTTTAGAGACTTTTCGATAGGTACATGGATGAAAGAAAAATGGGGACTATGTATGAGAGAAGGGTTAGATTGGTCTTGGAGTAGGTTAAAAGGTTGAAACAACATTGTGGGCTGAAAGGCTAGAACTGTGCTATGTTCTGCTTATTTCAGTACTGTAAGCTGAGAAGTAAGTATTAACCAGGTTGACCTGAAGACAAAAACAAATCATTCTTACATTTTTAGGAAAATACCATGTTAAACATATGACAGATATTCTACTATTTAATTTTATCCTGAAACTACTGTGATATTATCCATTGTTGTTTATTGGAACGTCTCAAGGTAAAAGAAGTCCATAGCTTTTGAGGTGTCATTAATAATGAGGCTCCATCCATTCAAATAAAATGAAATGGAAGACAGACCATTCAGGACATAATGCCTATTTAGCTCTAAGACAGAAAGAGAAGAGTACAAGGATGTTAAAGACTTGAATTTAGATTACCTCAGGGCATTGTAACGTGTTTTCAGATGAAAATGTAAAATTGAAGATTGTAATTGTGTTAATATTACGTACAATGTCAAATCAGGTCACATCTTTTGTTAATGACTTGCATAAATTAATCACAAATTGAACACCAGAATGTTCATGAGTGGAACCCCAGGGATCCATAACAATGACAAACAAGATCAACAAGATGATAGCAGGTTAAAAGCTATATTGGAAATCATCATTTACATCAGATCATTTCATTTGAGAGCTAATTCGAGTGCACAGGTCTTTTCGTGCCATTAGTAACTGCCAATAAACACCTACAGGAAGTAATATTTTTATTTTAATGTACACCAAAGTACAAGTGGACATTATTCCATCTGGTGAAGGAAATGAAGATTGATGGCTAAAAGAAGATGAAATCACATTAGTCAAGTGAATTTCCAATAAAAAGGAGGAGATTCCCAATCAGACTAAGACCATAAGACATAAGAGCAGAATCAAGCCATTTGGCCCATCGAGTCTGCAACGCCATTCAATCATGGCTGATCCTTTATTCACTTCCTCAGACCCACTCATTGACCTTCTCCCCGTAACCTTTGATTCCATAGCCAATCAAGAAACTATCAATATCTGCCTTAAATACACCCAAAGACCTGGCCTCCACAGCTGTCTGAGGTAACAAATTCCACAAATTCACCACCCTCTGGCTAAAGAAATTTCTCTGCAACTGTGTTTAAATGGATGCCCCTCTATTCTGAGGCTGTGCCTTCTTGTTCTAAGCTCCCCCACCATGGAAAATATCCTTTCCACATCTACTCTGTTTAGACCTTTCAACGTTCAAAAGGATTCAATGAGAGTCCCCTTCATCTTTTTAAATTCCAGTGAATACAGGCCCAGATCCATCAAACGTTCTTCATATCATACCCCTTTCATTCTGGAATCATCTGCATGAAACTCCTCTGAAACCTCTCCAATGCCACATCCTTCTTTGATAAGAAGCCCAAAACTGTTCATAATACACAAGGTGAGACCTCACCAGTGCCTTATAAGGCCACAGCATCACATCCCTGCTCTTGTATTCCAGACCTCTTGAAATGAATGCTAACATTGCATTTGCCTTCCTCACCACCAGCTCAACCTGCAAGTTAACACCCAAGTCTCTTTGCATTTCAGATTTCTGGATTTTCTGCCCATTTAGAAAATAGTCTGCACATTGATTTCTACTACCAAAATGCATGACCATGCATCTTCCAACACTGTTGCCAGTTTCCTTCCTATTCTCATAACCCAAGTCATTCTGCAGCCTTTTTGTTCCCTCAACACCAATCTTCATATCTACAAACTTGGCTACAAAACCATCCATTCCATCGTCTAAATCATTGATATACAGCATAAAAACAAGTGGTCCCAACACTTGTTATGTACCTTTAGGTCTTTCAGCGTTTTGGGCACATTCTCCCTTGTAATAGTAACTGCACTTACTTCTCATGCCTCACACCTTCAACACCTGGCACACCACTAGTGTCCTCCACAGTGAAAACTGATGCAAAATACTCATTTAGTTCATCAGCCATTGCCTTACACCCATTATTATTTTTCCGGCCTCATTTTCTAACAATCCTATATCCACTCTTAACTCTCTTTTATTTTTTACATACTTGAAAAAGCTTTTTCTATCCAACTTGATATCGTTAGCTAGCTTGCTTTCATATTTCATCTTTTCCCTCCTAATGACTCTTTTACTTGCTTTCTGTAGGTTTTTAAAAGCTTCCAAATCCTCTATCTTCCCATTAATTTTTGCTTTGTTGTATGCCCTCTCTTTTACTTTTACATTAGTTTTGACTTCCCTTGACAGATATGATTGTACTATTTTGTCATTTGAGTAACAAAGACACAGAAACATAGAAACCCTGCAGCACAATGCAGGCCCTTCGGCCCATGAAGCTGTGCCAAACATGTACTTACATTAGAAATTACGTAGGGCTACCCATAGCCCTCCATTTTCCTAATAGTCTCTTACCGTACCCGCCTCCACCACCGTTGCCGGCAGCCCATTCCATGCACTCACCACTCTCTGCGTAAAAAACTTACCCCTGACATCTCCTCTGCACTTGCTTCAAAGCACCTTAAAATTGTGCCCTCTCATGTTAGCCATTTCAGCCCTGGGAAAAAGCCTCTGACTATCCACACGATCAATGCCTCTCATCATCTTATACACCTTTATTAGGTCACCTCTCATCCTCTGTCTCTCCAAGGAGAAAAGGCCAAGTTCACTCAACCTATTCTCATAGGGCATGCTCCCCAATCCAGGCAACTATTTCTTTGTTTTTGAAATACATCTATCCTGCACCTTCCTCATGTTTTCCCAGAAACTCAAGCCATTACTGCTCATCCCTGCCAGCATCTTCTTCCAATTTACTTTGGCCAACTCCTCTCTCATACCACTGTATGAGAGAGGAGTTGTACCACTTTACATGTACCACTGTACCACTTTACGCCACTGAAATACTGCTACATCAGACTTCACTTTCTCCCTATCAAATTTCAAGTTGAAATCAGTCTTACTGTGATCACTGCCTCCTAAGGGTTCTTTTACTTTAAGTTTCCAAATCACCTCCGGTTCATTACATAACACCCAATCCAGTATAGCTGATTCCCCTAGTAGGCTCAATGACAAACTGCTCTAAAAAGCCATCTCACAGGCATTCAACAAATTCACTCTCTTGAGATCCATTACCAACCTGATTTTTCTAATCTACCTGCAAGTTAAAAGTTCCCATGACTAACATAATATTGCCCTTTTGACATGCCTCTTCTATTCCGCAATGTAATCTGTAGTCCACATCCCAGCCACTGTTTGGAGGACTGTATAACTGACATCAGGGTCCTTTTACCAGCAAACATGAGGAAATCTGCAGATGCTGGAAATTCAAGCAACAGACACAAAATGCTGGTGGAACGCAGCAGGTGTTGATGTTTCGGGCCGAGACCCTTCGTCAGGACTAACTGAAAGGAAAGATAGTAAGAGATTTGAAAGTAGGAGGGGGAGGGGAAAATGCAAAATGATAGGAGAAGACCGCAGGGGGTGGGATGAAGCTAAGAGCTAGAAAGGTGATTGGCAAAAGGGATACAGAGCTAGAGAAGGGAAAGGATCATTGGACGGGAGGCCTAAGAAGAAAGAAAGGGGGAGGGGAGCACCAGACGGAGATGGAGAACAGGCAGAGTGATGGGCAGAAAGAGAGAAAAAAAAACTAAATATATCAGGGATGGGGTAAGAAGGGGAGGAGGGGCATTAACGGAAGTTAGAGAAGTCAATGTTCATGCCATCAGGTTGGAGGCTACCTAGCCGGTATATAAGGTGTTATTCCTCCAACCTGAGTGTGGCTTCATCTTGACAGTAGAGGAGGCCATGGATAGACATATCAGAATGGGAATGGGACGTGGAATTAAAATGTGTGGCCATTGGGAGATCCTGCTCTCTCTGGCGGACCGAGCATAGGTGTTCAGCGAAATGGTCTCCCAGTCTGCGTCAGGTCTCACCAATATATAAAAGGCCACACCGGGAGTACCGGACGCAGTATACCACACCAGCCAACTCACAGGTGAAGTGTCACCTCACCTGGAAGGACTGTCTGGGGCCCTGAATGGTGGTGAGGGAGGAAGTGTAAGGGCAGATGTAGCACTTGTTCCGCTTGCAAGGATAAGTGCCAGGAGGGAGATCGGTGGGAAGGGATGGGGGGGACGAGTGGACAAGGGAGTCGCGTAGGGAGCGATCCCTGTGGAAAGCAGAAAGGGTGGGGAGGGAAAGATGTGCCTGGTAGTGGGATCACGTTGGAGGTGGCAGAAGTTACGGAGACCTTGCAGTTTCTTAACTCAACCCACAAGGATTCAACATCTTCTGATCCTATGTCATATCTTTCTCATGATTTGATGCCATTCTTTACCAGCTGAGCCATGCCACCTCCTCTGCCTATCTTCCTATCCCTCCAATACAATATGTAAGCTTGGACATTCAGCTCCCAACTATAACCATCTTCCAGCCATGATTCAGGAAACACATCATACCTGACAATTTCTAAAAGTGCAACAAGATCATCCACCTTATTTCTTATACTCCATGCATTGAGACATAACACCTTGAGTACAGCGTTTGCTACCCTTTTTGATTTTATATCCCTAATGCACTGATACTCACCCTGTTGGCTGCAATTGTGTTCTATCATCTGTCTGATAATAGGACGCTATTATCAGCCCTTCCTGATAATCTGACTAAACACTATCTTTGCTTTCTTTTAACCATCCGTCCTATTCTGAGTCCCTTCATTCCAGTTCCCATCCTCCTGCAAAATTAGTTTAAACCCTCCCTAGCACCTCTAAAAAACCCTTCTGCGAGAATATTGTCCCCCTCAGGTTCAGGTGCAACCCATCCCTTTTATAAGGTCATACCTTACCCAGAAGAGATCCCAATGATCCAAGAACCTGAAGCCCTGCCCCCTGCACCAGCTTCTCAGCCACATATTTATCTGCCAAATCATCCTCTTTCTACCCTTGCAGGTGCATGGTTCAGGTGGCAATCCAGAGATTACTATCCTGGAAGTCCTGCTTCTCAGCTTTCTGCCTAACTCCCTAAATTCTCTGTTCAGGACCTCATTGCTTTTCCTTCCTATGCCATTGGTACCAATATGTACCAAGATATCTGGCTCCCCTTCCAAAATGCTGTGGACACAATCCAAGACGTCCCTGAACCTGGCACCTGGGAGGCAACATACCATCCAGGTGTCCTGTTGATGTCCACAGAATCTCCTGTCTGTTCCTCTGACTATTAAGTCTCCAGTTACTACTGCTCCTCTCTTCTGCCTTTTTCCCTTCTGCACTACAGATCCATGCTCAGGTCTTACTAAAACCTAGGATCCAACTAAGAATTAAGGGTTAATACTTGGTCACAGCCAGGGTAATTGAGCAGAATAAAGTAATGTGAATGGCGATTAAGTCTTTGGATGATATCTTTTTCCAACATAACAGGCAGCCCAAAATATTCTGGTTTTATTATGAACTTCTGATTTGTTACCTTTGTTTGGGAGTGATGTTCAAAATTCATGGTTGAAAATGAATTCATTATCAAAATACACATAGGTCATCATGTACAACCTTCTGATAAATTTTCATGCATGTAATCACAGTAAATAGTAAGAAACACAATAGAATTAATGAAGGACTGCACATGGCACCAAGGACCAATGTACAAAAGACAACAAACTGTGCAAAACCAAAAAGAAAAAAAGAAAATTAGTCAATAAATAAGCAATAAATATCAAGAATATGAGATGAAGGGAGTCCTTGAAAATGAGTCCATAGGTTACGGGAACAGTTCAGTGTTGGGGTGACTGAAGTTATCCACTGTGGTTCAAGAGTCTGATAGTTCAGGGGTATTAATTGTCCTTGAACTTGGTGGTGTGCGTCCTGAGGCTCCTGTACTTCTTTCCTGATGACAGCAGAGAGAAGAGAGCATGGCTTAGTGTGGGTCCTTGATGATGGATGCAGTGGTCCTGCAGCAGCACTCCATGTAGTTGTGTTTAATAGTGGGAAGGACTTTGTCCATGATATATTGAGCTGTATCTACTATTTGTAGGCTTTGGTGTTTCAAAGGCATTGGTGTTTCCAATTTGTTCATATATTCTTCACCACACATCTAAAAATTTGTCGAAGTTTTATTTGACATGCCGAATCTTCGCAAACTTCTGAGGAAGCTGAAGCACTGCTGTGCTTTCTTTGTAAAGGCAGTTACTTGCTGGACTTAGGATAGATCCTCTGAAATGATAACACTGAAGAATTTAAAGTTACTGACCAGCTGCACCTCTGATTCCCCTATGACGACTGGCTCATGGACCTCTGGTTTCCTCCTTTAGTAGTCAATAATCAGCTCTTTGGTCTTGCTGACATTGAGTGAGAGTTTTTGTTGTGGCACCACTCAGCCAGATTTTCAATCTCCCTCCTATATGTTGGCCAATGACAGCAGTGTCATCAGCAAATTTAAATATGGCATTGGAGCATAAAGTGTAAAGCAAGTAGAACAGGGGGCTAAGCACACAGCCTTATAATGCACCTGTGCTAATGGTAATTGTGGAGATGCCATTACCAATCCAAACTGACTTGGTTCTGCAAGTGAGGAAATTGAAAATCCAGTTGCACGAGGAGGTATTGAGGCCAAGGTCTTGGAGCTTATTGATTAGTTTTGAGGGGATGATAGTATTGAATGCTGAGCTGTAGTTAATGAAGAACATCCTGATGTGTGCACCTTTACTATCCAGATGTTCCGGGGTTGAGTGAAGAGCCAATGAAATGGCATCTGCTATTGACCTGTTGTGGTGCTGGGCAAATTGGAGTCAAGCTACTCCTCAGGCAGGAGTTGATATGTTTCATTCCCAATCTTTCAAAGCATTTCATCAAAGTGGATGTAAGTGCTACTGGACAATAGTCATTGAGGCAGGTTACCACGTTCTTCTTAGGCAGTGGTAAAATTGAAACCTCATTTTAGTAGGTGGGTACCTCAGACTGCTGAAGTGAGATGTTAGAGATATCAGTGAACACTCTGCCAGTGTCCTTTAGTACTAGGCTAGGTACCCTATCTGGGCCAGATGCTTTCTTTATGTTCACCCTCCTGAAGGACACATCAGCCTCAGAGACTGAAATCAGAGGGTCACCAGGTGCTGTTGGAGTTTGTGAAGGTGCTTCCCTGTTTTGATGGTCAAAGTGAGCATAAAACACGTTGAGCTCACCTGGAAGCAAGACCTTGCTGTCACCTATGTCGCCTACTCACTTTGTAGGAGGTGATAGCATTCAAACCCTACCACAGCTGTTCAGCATCCTCCAGTGATTCAGGTTTGGTCCAGAAGTGCCACTTCATATGTGAGATAGCTTTCCAGAGTTCATACCCAGACCTCCTATATTTTACTTAGTCGCCAGATTGCAGATCCCTTTTGTGATGTGTATTTGTTGAAAACAAAATGTTGTCTTCAGGACTATTTTATTGCAAATTGTAGCCTTTTCACAGACTGCTGGAGCAACATTTTATGACAGTACAGTAAATCAATGCCTTACTATTACATTGTCATGTAAGGAAATTCGGCAAAGTTATCCAAAAATGTAGCAAAGTTTCCCAAGATCAACATTACTAGAAATAAAGTAAAATATAGAACCTCAAGGGACTTGTCACAGTTTAAAATACAAGAGGAAGTCAAAATTCGAAGGAAACAATCATCTTCTATGGTTGGTAGTTTTGATTACAAAGGGATTGTACTGCACTTCCCATTCATTAAGAAAATGCATCAGAATGTCTTGTATAATTGGGGCAATACATAAATGGAAGATAGACAACAACCGTATCAAGTGTCGTTTATTTCATCCATGTATCTTATGTTTTGTCTACTGTAAAATTAAAGCAGGTTAGAAACCAGATCTATATTTGTCTTGCAGAGTATTAACTCAAGGATCTTTCAAAGGCAGCGAATAGATGATGAGAGCCAGTCCAGAACTCTTAGGTTATTTCATTGTTACACTAAAGATCATTATACACACAGAAATCAGCTTTTTCTGAATCACAGAGTCTATATTGAGGCCTTTTGGGTTATTACATTCTTTCTGGACCATTGGTTAACACCACTTCCTAGGTCTTAGTCCACTGCACTGCAATTATTGGCTTTCCAAGTAGTCAACCAAGTTGCTTTTTTTCTCCCATGTGGTGAGAGGAAGAGTTCCAATATTGTCAAGTAATTATCCCCTCCACTCCTTCTAAGAATTTGTTGCTTTTGGTGAAAAAAAGGATAATGTATTGCATTGTATCTGTAACCACAGTTATGGTGTTTTGTCTGCATCCCATTGTACATTCATATCGTGATCCGATTGGACAGGAAGTCACATTCTGCCTTCTCTGCAACACTGTCAGAGTCCAGAACATTTAGTCTGCCAGATAAGAGTCTCAATATTTAAATAGCTAGACATTCTACCTAACAAACAACTATACAATCACCTCTTTGCAAACTCAATATACTGATGAAAATACTATAGGCACCAAGGAACACCTACGTAAAGAAAAGAGATAAATTCATATCCTATTTGATATGGAATTTAATTATTGTAAATATAAACCATTGGTTACCTTCAGTCGTGTTATAAAGTGCTGGTCAATAGTAATCTTTGCATTTGGTGTCCCAAGGATGATTTCAAATGTATATTGCAGACCCAAACGGCACCTAACTTGACATAATCGTTCATATGCCAGTGCAGCCAGAGAAACAGAGGGAATCCTGAGTACAACCATGTAACCATGACTACTTGGGCAGCTCCTTGTGGAGTTAATTAGGCATTGAATTATCTCCAACGTTTCCACAGAAGAGTAGTTCTTCATCTGCAAGTGCCCTGCTGTTACCATCATTGCTGCAGAGTAATGCTGAATTAAAATATATGTCCAGGTCACAGCACTGTGTATTGTGGGAAACCTGAAACCAAAACGAAAAGAATTGGTCGTTATTCTTTCATCATTCACAATGGAATAACCAATATAAAATATGAAGCCCCCTAAATTAATTGCATTACAATTTCAATGTATACTCATATGGAATTTCAAAGCTTTCAATTGTCATTAGAGGTATTAAACACTGAAGAAAAACACATGTTCTAGACTTCATTAGTGGTCATAATTCCACCTTCTGGAACCATTTTATACCACTTCTTAATCATATACATGATTTATTAGATCTGGATTCATATGAAATGAGATTGAATTATTGGGAATACATTTCCAAATTAGCAAACAGGTTTCCAAACTTTCTGGAATAAAAACAACAGTCTCAGGATTGTAATTCTACAGATGCAATTGTAAACATCAAAATGATTTGTTAAGACTCAAGACTCAAGATTGTTTATTGTCATTCTTCAGTACACGAGGGTAAAGGAGAGCAAAATGATTGCTACTCTGGATCCAATGCAGGATTAAAAAAACACAAGTATAAAAGCAATCCTTTAAAACACAACGTACAAGTAACTGTTGAGTGTGGCCAAATACACATAAGATTAGCTTATATACATTGAGTAATTGTACATAAAGTGACGTTGGGTGCCAGAGTATCTGAACATGTGAGTGACAGGAAATGATAAAGTGAAGCAACTTCCATCTAGGCATGTTGTCACCTTCTGAACTCAATGCTAAATTCTACAACTTCAGGCAACTTGATTTCTCTGTCTGCGTCAATCGTCCATCTGTGATATTAGTCCAGCTTCTTTGCTTTTGTTTCCCTGAAGTGGAGGACGCTCCCAGCCTGATCCAGCATGCACTCAGTCCTGCACAACTTCGATATTCCTCTGTGAGTTTCCTTTTGTCCATATTCTCACTCTCTAACCCCTCCATTTACTCACTGACCTGATAACTTTGTTTACAGCTTACCCCATGGTCAGCTTAGTTTCACTCTATCAGGAACATTTCCCTCCACCACCCTCCCTGTAGCTTTACAAGCTTCTTTTTTCTCCTTCCCAGTTCTGACTTTTCAGCATGAGAAGTTCACTCTGTTTCTCTTTGTACGAATGTGGCCTGACCTACTGAATGCTTCCAGAAATTTGTTTTTTTTTAATTAAATTTCAGATTTCTAGCAACTGCAGTTTCTCTGGTTGTACTTTTGAATGTTATCATTGGAACTAGATATTTCCACCACTCCTCCTCCCAGTGGAAACAGTGTAAAGCCTCAAATGTAAAATCAACTTTCTTCATGTTAGCTTTGATTCATTTGCTATTCACCTTCATTCCATACCCCCTGGTTCTAGACCCTTCTGCCAATAGGATCAACTTTACTCTTTCTACTTTGTAGCCTTCATGACTTTAAATACATTTCAGATCAGCCCTCAACTTCTCTGTTCCAAGGAGAAGAACTCCAGCTTCTTCTGCCTTTCCACAGAACCAATGTTCTTCCCAAATGAAATTGCCTTGATAAATCTTTTCTGCACACTATCTTTGCATCTCTCCTTCAGTGTGGTACAAAAACAAGACATAATTCTGCAAATCACTGTCTTATAAAGGTTATCATCCACAATGTCCTTGATCCCTCTAAGAACCTCTGCAGAACTACACCTGACTGGGATCCCATTATTATTTCAGAACTCCAGGCAGCAGATCTATTCCTCGTTTCCTTCAACACCCCTCTTGTCAGATTTCCCATGGCACTATCCTTCTCACCTTTACTGGCCCCAACCCAATAGCCTCCCACGGATCCAATCATTGTCAATGTCATATAAACTAGAAACCACCATAACCTTCAAACCCCCACTCAATACTCCTGGCCATGACCTTCTGCAACATTCCACCTTCCTTCAGACTCCGCCCATCCAGTGACCCATAAACCCACCCAACCTCACCACCGCCATAATCGCCAATCCTTTTACAACTGAGTTCAACTGAACCCTTTGAGGGTCATAAGGACAGACAATGACTTCTCGGTGCACTTTAACAGAAGGTAAATAGTCAGTTGTTGATGATAAGTCAAACACTTTAGGTAAGTAGCAGGATTAGGCAAACCAAATTATGACTGGCATATCTGCTTGCATTTGTAGTTATATCTTTGGCTATCTAAAGTGAATAGTAAGCAGCTTATAATATATGGTTCATGTTTCAATTTCTCTCCATTGCAGGACACATTATTAAAATATGCTTCGATTACTTTTTATTAAGAACTATTTTAGTAATTATTATTGATAACCTTTCCCACAATATTGCTTGAAATTAGCATCAGATTTCAAATGAATAACTAGGTGCATGCAGTTCTCTGTCATGAACACTGCTCAAATGTGAACACAGTGTTCTATTATACATGACCCACTGCGAAAGCACAGAGCAAACCTATCTGACAATGTTCCACCTTCCCCATTGTGACAGGACATACAGAAGAGCCTACTCTGAACAGCTTCCATTTACCCAAGTCAGACATATTAATGAATAGCAATATGCAATTTGTGTAATATCTTTTATGCATATTAAGCATTTTGAGGCATTTCTGTGGCATCAAATAAAGTTAACAATTACTCTTTCCGTGAGGCATTAGTACAGTGCCAAAAGAAAAGATCAAAATGATGTTTTAAAGGACATCTTAAAGGAAAGGCAAATTAAGAGACCTGGAGAGAAAATGTAAGATCTCAGTATATGTGCAGCTGAATACACAAGCAATACAAAATTATGAGTTCAAAGTCAATTTATTATCAAGGTTGATATACATCATCATGTACAACCCTGAGATTCATTCTCTTGCGGGCATGCTCAATAAATCCATAATAGAAAAATAACCATAACAGAATCAATGAAAGACCATTTGGCCATTCAACCAGTATACAAACAATGACAAACTGTGCAAATAAAAAAGGAAATAATAATAGGTAAATAAGCAATAAATATCGAGAACATGAGATGGAGAGTCCTTGAAAGTGAGTCCATAGGTTGTCAGAACATTTCAGTGATGGGACAAGTGAAGTTGAGTGAAGTTATTTTCCTTTGTTTCAAGAGCTTGATGATTGAGGGGTAATAACTGTTCCTGAACCTGGTAAGTCCTGAGGTTCTTGTACCTTCTTACTGATGGCAGCAGTGAGAAGAGAGCGTGTCCAGGCTGGTAGAGGTCCTTGCTGATGGATGCTGCTTTCCTGCAACAGTGTTTCTTGTAGATATGCTCAAAGGTGGGAACAGCTTTACCTGTGATGGACTGGTCAGTATCCACTACTTCCTGTAGGATTTTCCATTCAAGAACATTGGTGTTTCCAAGCCAGGCTGTGATACAGCTGTCAATATACTCTCCACCACACGTCTATAGAAGTTTGTCAAAGTTTTAGTTGTAATGACACACCTTCACAACCTCCAATGGAAGTAGAGGCGCTGCCGTGCTTTCTTCATAATTGCACTTACGCGCTGGGCCCAGGACAAGGCCTCTGAAATGATAACTCTGAGGAATTTAAAGTTCCTAACTGTCCCCACCTCTGCTCTTCCAATCATCTATGACTGTTGTTAGAAAGTCCATGACAACTGTGGTGTTTTCATTCAGATCCACAGATGAGACCTTGAACAAAGCCCAGTCCAATGACTCAAAGCAATCCCGTAGCCGCTCTTATACCTCTCACGACCACCCCTTTGTTGCCCTAATTTCTGGAGCTTTGCTTCCTGCCTATGCCTGTATGGATAGAAGGACACAGTGTACAGTGAAGAAGGCTATCAAAGCTTGTAGCGGGATCGGGACAAGCTGGAAAAATGGGCTTAAATTGACAGATGAGATTTAATGCATAAAAGTGAAGATGTTGCACTTTGAGAGGGCAGACCAGAACAGGATGTAAACTGTGAGCGGTAGGGCACTAAGGAGTCCAGAAGAACAGAAGAATCTGGGAATACAGTTTCGTAATTCCTTGAAAGTGATTTCACAGGTATATAGAATCAGAAAGAGAGCTTCCGGCACATTAGCTTTCATAAATCAGAGTACTGAGTAGAGGAATAGGGATGTTATGTTGAAGTTTTATAAGACATTAGTGAGACCCGATTTGGAATATTGCGTGCAGTTCTGGTCACCCACCAACAGGAAAGATACAAATAGGATTGAAAGAGTAAAGGAAATATTTAAAAGGATAATGCAGGACTGAGATCCTGAGATAGAGAAAGGCTGAATAGGTTAGGGCATTCTTCCAGGAGGAAGGAGTATGAGGGGAGATTTGATAGAGGTATGCACAATTATGAGGAGTATAGATAGGGCAAATGCAAGCAGGCTTTTCCCACCCAGGTTGCATTAGACTAGAACTAGAGATCACAGAATAAGGTGAAAGGTGAACTACTTAAGGGAAACTGGAGGGAAACTTCTTCATTCAGAAGGTGGTACGACTGTAGAAAGACCTGCCAGCCGAAGTGTCGTATGTGTGCTTAATTACAACATTTAAGAGAAGTTTGGTTAACTCCACATTAGGGAATTGGAAGTGGAGAGTTTCAGTAGCTTTAAATTCCTGGGATTATCATTTCTGAGGATTTCTCCTGGGACCAGCACATAAGTGCCATCACAAAGAAGGGACTACAATGCCTCTACTTGTTTAGATGTTTCCATAGATTCGGCCCGTCACCAAAACTTTGAACTCATCACAGCTCTGAACTGATTCTACAATCCGCAGACTCACTTTCAAGGATCTTTAACAACTCATGTTTTCATTATTATTTCTTATTTGCATACTTTGCCTTCTTTTGCACATTGGTTGTTCATCAGTCTTTAGTTTTTGTTAATTCTATTGTATTTTATTTTCTTAAATGCTGCAAAAAATGAATTTCAAGGTCATATATGATAACATACGTACTTTTATAATAAATTTTACTTTGATTTTTTTTTACTTTGACATCACAAAAATAAAATTCCGATTTGATGGTGCTTTTCTAGCCCAGAACGAGGACTGAACTCCAACCTGAGCAGTCTTCATAGGGTCATAGAGAAGCACAGGACAGAAACATACCCTTCAGCCCATCCAGCCCATGCTGAATCCATTTAAACTGCTACTCCCATCAACCTGCCTCAGGACCGTAGCCCTCCATATCCCCATTATCCATGCACCTGTCCAAACCTCTCCTAAACTTTGAAATCAAGCTTGTGCTGGCAGCTCATTCCACATTCTCACAACTCTCTGAGTGAATATGTTTCCCCTCATGTTCACCTTAAACTTCTCACCTTTCACCCTTAACCCATGACCTCTGGTTGTACTTCTACCCATCCATAGAGGAAAAAGCCTGCTTACATTTACCTTTATCTATACCTCTCATGATTTTGTATGCCTCTATCAAATCTCCTCTCAATCTTTTACGTCCTAAAGAATATAGTCCTAACCTATTCAATCTTTCCTTATGACTCAGGTCCTCCAGACCCAGCAACATCCTTGTGAATTTTCTTCTGCATTCTTTTAAACTTGTTTACATCTTCCTTGTAGGTAGGTGACCAAAACTGCACCTAATACTCAAATTAGGCCTTACCAATGTCTTATACTATTTCAACGTAACATCCCATACTCAATACTTTGATTTATGAAGGTCAATGTGCCAAAAGCTTTCTTTATGACTCTATTTAGCTGTGATGCCACTTTTGCTGAACTGTGGACCTGTATTCCCAGATCCCTTTGCTCTAACATACTCCTCAGTGGCTTACCGTTCACTGTATAACACCTACCCTGGCTGGTTCCATCAAAGTGCAAAACCTCAGGCTTGTCTGCATTAAATTCCATCTGCCAGGTCCCTCTGCAAGCCATGATAGCTTTCCCCACCGTCCACTACACCCTCAATCTTGGTGTCAACCGCAAATTTGCTGATATAGATGACAAACAGCAAAGGAACAGGATTGATCCCTGCTGCACACCACAAGTCACAGGCCTCCAGTCAGAGGCAACCCTCTACTACCAATCTTCGGCTTCTCCCACAAAGGCAATGTCTAAGCCAATTTACTACCTCATTTTGAATGCCAAGCGACTGAACCTTCTTGATCAGGCTCCCATCTGGAATCTTGTCAGACTCCTTGCTAAAGTCCATGTGGACATCCACTGCCTTGACTTTATCCACTTTCCTGGAAACTTCTTTGAAAAACTCTTTGAAAAAGATTGGTTAGACATGACCTACCATATAGAAACCCCGCTGACTATCCTTAATCAGACCATGTTCATCTAATTACTTATATATCCGATCCCTTAGAATACCTTCCAATAATTTTTTCACAACTGATGTCGGCCTCACTGGCCTATAATTTCCTGGTTTATGTTTAGAGTCTTTTTTAAACAGTGTGTTACGAATGTGAAGCAACTCTCAGGGGCCGAAGGGTACAAAGACACCCCCTCCTTTTTGAGAATCGCAAGATCGCTATTAATTTGGGTCTGGGACCCAGGAAATGAGAGAGAGACACTCAGAATATACAAGGTTTGGAATGTGTCCTGACCTCAGCGGAACAGAACCACTGATAACGGCCATTGTCTCTTGGAGACGGAATTGTGTATTGAGTACTGTACTATTCATTGAAACCCCTCAGGGGACAACCAGAGTGGTCTGGTTGAGGGATTGCATCATCCCAACCTGATTGACATCTGAGACCCCGTGAGTAAGGATAAAAGAGGGGTCTGGGGAACAACCCCTTTAGACGCACCAGGAGAAACGCTGGAAATCCCGTGACAGCATTTAATAGTGAAAGCCGGTGAGAGCTCGTGTGCGTCCTCCCTTGCCTGGGGTGGCGAGCTCATCACGGAAGAATGGTTTAGCTAAAGGAGAGGTCACACTTGAACGGCCACACCAACGAGACACCGACGGATTGAAATCATAAAGGAAAGCCGGCAAGTTTTTCTCCTAAATCTCTCTCTCTCTCCCCAACAATTACAACACAGCAGTCCCCAACGGCTGCAGCCTGCATGAACTGAGTAAACTTTGTATTTCCATCGGACAATACATTATCCCCTAGACAACGATAGAGCTTATTTCTTATTGATTATTATTATACCCGCACTTTTAGATTTAGTATTGACGATGTATATTATCTGTATATTTGCATTGATATTATTTTTGTGTATTTTTACTAATAAATACTGTTAAAAGTAGTATCATCAGACTTCAACGGACATCTCTATCTTTGCTGGTAAGTGACCCAGTTACGGGGTTCGTAACAAGTGGAAAAACAGTGGCTATTCTCCAATCCTCTGGTACCTCTCCAGTCACTGAGGATGTTATAAATACCTCTGCTAGGGCCCTGGCGATTTCTGCTCTTGCCTCCAATAGGATTCAAGGTAACATTTTGTCATCTGCTCCACTCCGAAATAATCAAGTTAACATTTCAATGTGTAATTATGCTGCCAATTGTAGTGTGAAATCATATTCTGAACATTCCAAATTGTTCATGCTGAACCTCATGTTCTGTCCTCCCAAGTCATCATTACTGACCATTTCACACTGAGCACTCTGTCCACCCCAATGTGACACTGTATGCTGGATATTCCATCCGGGCAAATACCACCCACTGCAGCGTTTTATCATATACTGAATGTTCTATCTGAGGATGTTCTGTCCTCTCTAGTGCAACAGTGAAAAATTAGTATCTACTGCAGTGCTTAATTATAAAGTTAACGTGGAAATAAAAGCATGTTCCTGCAATAACAATTACAAAGCATTTCAATCTTCTTACAATGGTTTCCAAAGCAAAAATGAAAAATCAGAAAAATGTGTAAAACATGAGGTGAAAGTACATTCAGTCTGTTCAAATATTGCTTCGTAAGTAATATCTTACAACTGCAGTGAAAACCTCATGAAGTTGCAGCTTGTTCTGTGCTACCTTTTCTCTTGTCCTATGTATAGTATCGGTCGGGATCAGCCATGAATGTTGTACCTTGCTGTCTGCGTTGAGGTCGGTAGGCAAGCCAGGGCAGTATGATATGGAGAGCAAGCTGCTGCCCATGCAGGAGGCTCCCCTTCTATATGCAGCTGGTGAATCAAGAGGAATGTCAGGTGCCGATACAGTTTGGCACCAGCAGCGTCTCTGAAATTGCCAGTCAGAACTAAACTCAACATAGGACCTTAGGAACTCCAGCTCCAGACCTTTCATTGGGTGTTACTCCCAAAGCTTCCCCCCATGAGTGGATATAGCCGTAAGTTAGTGAAGTTCTCCTTCTCCTCTCTTGTATTAAGTCCTCGCAAATGATTGAGATAACCATACAGGTTTGATGTGACCTCTGGTATTAGCTTGTTTTGTTGACCATGAAACTATATTAATTACCTACCTTTCTTGTACTGCAGTAACCATAGTCTCAAATGAACTGTCATATCTCAACAATGGAAGTCTGTGACCTGAGTATGTGGAATCAATGAAGTCTGAAAGCCCAAAATACTTGCTGTTTTCCTGATACAAGTTCACTCTCTACAAGACAAAGAACAGAAGAAGTTGCACACCATCAATTAACTACCAAATATTTTACAGAAAAAAGACTAAGCCTCAGAATTCAAATATAATAATTAAGTGTTAAATTACCCACAGAATTGAGAACAGTATGTTTCTGTTAATTTGGACATTTAATGATTTGTGTGTATGCAAAAAAATACCCACAAGAGACAGACAAGTTTTGAGACAGAAACCAATGGGTATTAGGGGCAACCAGAAAAAGCAGGAGCTAGGTGGCTCCACCACCCTCTCATTCATTCTGCCCATCACACGCTTCCACCAATCATCTACCAGCCCGTTTCATCGCTCTGTCTCACCTCTTTATACCGTCTATCCTGCCTGAACACTCTCAGTCCTGATGCAGAGTCTCCATTCGCATGCTTGGCCTTTATTTTGTAAACGATTATGTGTCACAGGAATTTTGGTTATTTAGTGACAGGAACAAAATACAAGCCAGTGCCATTTTACCCACCTTGTCTACAAAAGGTAGAATATTTACTTTTTCCATTCACTGGACCACAAAGATTTTGCTTCCTGAATACTTTTGCCTGTGTCTTATGAATTTTGGGCTGCTGATCAGGAAAATCGCCATGAAATTTTCATCTCTAACAGCATTTATTGAAATTGCCTATATTTGTTATTTCAATTCATAATTCAAGTCAGAATAACTGATGGCAAGACTAAGGAAGGCATTTTTGGTGGTCCACAAATCAAACAGGGACATCAATGACAGGCAATTCAAAGAACTTCTGGTGGGACCAGAGAAGATCTTATGGAAGGCATTCAAGGATGTTGTTGAAAATTTTCTTGGCAACTACAGAGCACCAAACTGTATGCAGCTGGTTGACAACATGTTTCAAGCATACAAAATCTTGAAGTGCAACATGTTGTTAGAGATTCACTTTCTGCATTCCTACTTAGACTTCTTCCCTGAAAGCCTTGGTGTTGTCCATGATGAGTGTGGTGAAAGGTTTCACCAGGACATTGCAGTCATGGAGAAACAGTATCAGGGCAAATGCTGGTTGATTATTGTTGGACACTTAAGCAAGAATCCTCAGACACTGAGTACAAATGAAAATCATCAACAATTATGCTAAAAATGTTTTGAACTATTGCAAAGTGTCAGCACCATTATGCAATTAAATGCATTATATTCAATAAAAGTTAATTTCTTGTTTCTCCAAATTCCTACGTGCAACAAGTATATTATATTTGCGTTCAGCTTCAAGTCATCTATCAAAAACAAAAGAAATTTTTGAAAAAGCAACACTTGGAAAAAAAATTGTTGTCGAGTGTTATTTTAGCAATCCTTTAAACCCCAGTTCTAAAAATTGGTGAAAAAGGACTTGGACCTCTTAATTTGCTCTGACACTATTAAAGCAATACTGAAAAATATTTATGTCTTAGGAATGGTAAAGATCAGTAACATTTACATTGTTCCAGGATGAAGGCCAGTGGATCTCATTGTAGGGACTGATGCAAGTCTGCTGCGTTTGGAAAGCAAAGGGGAACGATGTAACTTGGAGTGTTAAGACATTCAGTGCTTCTTTCATTTCCTTGCAGTTTATGATTCTGTCTGCCACACCCAGGAATGGTTCATTTCGTGAAAATGCTCCTCCACTAAAATCAGGACAAAACACAGAAATGTGAATTAGTGAGATCATTCGATATATACAAGTCCTGGTACAGCAAAAATGAGACACAACTACAGCAGGAACAAGGAAAATAAAGTAGGGCAAACAAATTCCAAGAAAAACAAAATGCTGGGAGTTTGCTTGAAGAGTAAAGATGCTGCAAATGAAAGAGCAACCACCATTTTATGTTATTTATGTTAAAAAGGCAAATTAAGTACAAATGTGCCAAATGCACACTGCCTATGTTAACTGAGCACATTAGTTGAGAAATCCATTTGCTGTTTATTGTAACATAACAAATTGCCTTCCCTGAAAAGTACTGCTTTTAGTACCAGCATTGCAACAACCTGCTTCATGACTTCCATTACTCAAAATCCACAAGTTGGGATCAATTCAAAGTACCGTAGATGTCGGATTATAAGCCGCTACTTTTTTCCCACATTTTGAACAGCTTTGAACACTGCGGCCTTTACTACGGTGCGGCTAATGCATGGTTTTTTTTTCATGCCGCCAAAAACATTTTGCCTCGTAACAGTAGACCAATAAAATTGATGAGTAGTTCACAGAGGTCCAATGAAATTGTACGATAAATCAAGCGCACTTTCACAATTAAATTATTGTAAATCAGTCATTTGTACTCACCCTCATCAACATGGAAAACACTCGAAGAAAAGCATTGTGCTGCCTTTATGGCAGTTATTTAGTTTATAATATTTTCGCTTAGTAATTCATTTGTTAGTAATTTCTAGTTAAAGTTAGAAGTGTTTTAACTATATTTGTTTTCTGTACTACATCGCGGGATGCTATGACGTCACACCCGGTTTCGCCGCGTCTTGTGGGAAATATACCAGTTTGCGATAAACGGGAAGGAGGGGGGCGAGCGCATTACGCGAGCGGCATTAGATCTGAGCGAACGCTGCTTTTAAGTTAAAGGCGATCAATAACTTTTCCTGGTAGGCTGCAGTATATATATTTTTTACCAGTCGTTAGGAGATATTGGAATGTTGTTCAGTAAAAAAGTATACGCAACGTATATTTAAAAGTAGCCGCATTACAGGCACGGTTCGAAAAAAAGCATTTGCAATATGTATTTGTTTATGTTACCATATGGATTTAATTAAAAGTTAAAAAATCCTCACGTGTAATATCTTTCTGTGTAAATATCTCATATTACAACGTGGGACACCTGCGGCCGAAAATCCGGTGCGGCCTGTACAAGTACAAAATAGATTTTCTTTCTAAAATTAGAGCCAGCGGCTTTTAATCAGGTGCGCTCTGTAGTCCGGAATCTACGGTAAATTTATTATCAAAGTATATATACATCACCATATGGGATGGCATGGCAGCACAGCGGTTGGGACAATGCTTTACAATACCAGCAACCTGGGTTAATTCCTGCCACTGTCTGTAAGGAGTTTGTACGTTCTCTCTGTGACCACATGGGATTCCTCCGGGAGCTCTGGTTTCCTCCCACGGTCCGAATACATAATGGTTGGTTGGTTAATTAGGCAATTTAAATTGTCCTTTGCTTAGGCTAGCATTAAATCGGGAGGGAATTGCAGGGTGATGCAGCTTGAAGGACTGGAAGGGCCTATTCCATGCTGTATCACAATAAATAAATAAAATGAATACAGCTCTGAGATACAGTTTCTCGTGGGCACACTCAATATATCTATAGAGTAATAGCCATAGCAGAATCATCAATCAAAGACCACCCACCTACGGCGTTCAACCAGAGTGCAAAAAACAAAAAACTCTGCAAATACAAAAAGAAGAAATAATTGTAATAAATATCAAGAACATGAGATGAAGAGTCCTTGAAAGTGAATCTTTTGGTAGTGGGAACATTTCAATGATGGGGTTATTGAAGTTGAGTGAAGTTATCCGCTTTTGCACAAGAGCCTGATGGTTGAGCAGTTATAACTATTCCTGAACCTGGTGGTGTGAGTCCTGAGACTCTTGTACCTTCTTCCCGATGGAGGCAGCGAGAAGAGAGCGTGTCCTAGGTGGAGCGAGCCTGATAGTGGATGCTGTTTTCCTGCAACGTTTCATGTAGATGTGCTCAATGATTGGCCATATCCATTACTTTTTGTAGGATTTTCCATTCAAGGTCATTGGTGTTTCCGTACTAGGCTGTGATGTAGCCAGTCAATACACACTCCACTACGCATCTACTACATATATATATAAGTTTGTCAACGTTTTAGATGTCATGCCAAATCTTCACAAGCAAGTAGAGGCATGGCCGTGCTCTCTTTGTAACTGCACTTAGTGCTGGGCCCAGGACAGGTCCCCCAAAATAATAAGACCGAGGAGTTTAAAATTGCTGACTATCTCCACCTCTGCTCCTGCAATGAGGACTGGCTCATGGACCTCTGGTTTCCTTCTCCCGAAGTCTATAATCAGCTCCTTGACATTGTTTAAGAGGTTATTGTTATGGCACACTCGGCCAGATTTTCAACCTCCCTCCTGTATACTGGTTCATCACCACCTTTGATTCAGCCTACAACTGTGGTGTCATCAGCAAGCTTAAATCTATCAGTTAGAGATTGGCTGATCGATTTCTAGAAGCAGTAAAATTAAATTTCCCTTTCCCAACACTTGGACAACAGAGTTGATTTTACTTAATTTCTGAACACCAATGCTCAAAAGAAAGCGTAAAACAAATTACCGTAACACCAGATCAGTCAACTCTCTACTCAATTTACAATAGTCTCAATGCACCCAACCACTGTTATGCCAGCTTAATAACATACAATTCCAAAATTCTGTGTTATAACAAACAATATAGAAACAGCTTCAAAAAGCTGTAATTACTTCAGTATTACTTCAAAAAGTAATACTGAAGTAAAAATAAAGTATGTGTAGTTTGACACGGGCTTTTAACAGACAAGCAGCAGCAACTTTAAAATGGTGGATCAGACTACTAAGCCCCAAATTGTAAGTATACAATTTTCATGCAATGATGCAAGATTGTTCATTAGCATTTTAGGTGGCATCATTCTCAAATGCAAAAGCCAGAAAGATTGTATGATATATTCATACATCTCATGATATTTCACAAAAAGCTGTGACTACAAATACTTGGCAGAACAAGAATAAGGCTGATCTGCCAATGCTGTTATCCACCATGTTAAACTGAGGCCTGACCTTCCCCCAGGTGAATGTAAAAGATGCAAAAGGTATTTCTGAAAAGAGAGCATTACTGACCTGGCCAACATTTATCTCTCAAACATAAAGAAATCTGTACATATTCTATATGCTCAAATATTCTACAGAAATCTTCCACTCATTACTGCAGGTATTAGCAAATATCCCTCGAAGCATCAATATCACCTTTTCTAAATCACTGGCACATTTAACCATATCACAGTTATATCATGTGATGCTCTGTTTGATGTTTCCAACAGACGTGGCAAGAGGCTTTTTTCATATATTAATGGTGTTAACATTTGTTAAAACAGCTCTATCTGCTAGAAACACGCATTAGCAATGGCACTGCAAGATTTTTGCTTATGAAAACATTGTTTAAGAATCTACACAAAATCATGGGGTACAATCTGTTTTTAAAAAGAAAAAACATGTCACCAACTCAGAATCAATAGCAGAGCACCGTTTAACCATTTAACCGAGACAGTCCAAAATATAGTTTGAGAAAGGAAAGAAAGAAAAAATTTGTATCAGATTATCTGAATGAAAAACACGCTACACATCTCACATCCTTATTTAGGTGTTAGGGACAAATTTCATTACTGATGTCCAGACCACCGCTGCTAAAGCATATTAGTATGCAACCCAAGCCTGAAAAGTAACAAAACTAAATTTTGTAATTTAGTCCTGCCGAAGGGTTTCGGCCTGAAACATCAACTGTACTTTTTTCCATAGATGCTGCCTGGCCTGCTGAGTTCCTCCAGCATTTTGTGTGTGTGTGTGTGTGTGTGTGTGTGTGTGTGTGTGTGTGTGTGTGTGTGTGTGTGTGTGTGTGTGTGTGTGTGTGTGTGTGTGTGTGTGTGTGTGTGTGTGTGTGTGTGTGTGTGTGTGTGTGTGTGTGTGTGTGTGTGTTGCTCAGATTTCCAGCATCTGCAGATTTTCTCTTGTTTGTAAATTTTATTATGTTGCCTTTGATACACATGGAATCCCCTAGCTGGTGTCATTATTTACCGTAGATTTCGCACTACAGAGCGCACCTGATTAAAAGCCGCTGGCTCTAATTTTAGAAAGAAAATCAATTTTGTACTTGTACAGGCCGCACCGGATTTTAGGCCACAGGTGTCCCACGTTGTAATATGAGATATTTACACAGAAAGATATTACACGTGAGGATTTTTTAACTTTTAATTAAATCCATATGGTAACAAACAAATACATATTGCAAATGCTTTTTTTCGAACCGTGCCTGTAATACGGCTACTTTTAAATATACATACGTATCGGTAACACACAAATTACGTTGCGTATACTTTTTTACTGAACAGCATGAACAACATTCCAATATTTCCTAGCGACTGGTAAAAATATATATACTGCAGCCTACCAGGAAAAGTTATTGATCGCCTTTAACTTAAAAGCAGCGTTTTCGCTCCCACTCCCCCCCCACCTTCCCGTTTATCGCAAACCGGTATTTCCCACAAGACGCGGCAAAACCGGATGTGACGTCTAGCATTCCGGGCTGTAGTACAGAAAACATACTAACAAATAGATAGATAGAAAGATAGATACTTTTAGTAAATGAATTACTAAGCGAAAATATTATAAACTAAATAACTGCCATAAAGGCAGCACAATGCTTTTCTTCGAGTGTTTTCCATGTTGATGAGGGTGAGTACAAATGACTGATTTACAATAATTTAATTGTGAAAGTGTGCTTGATTTATCGTACAATTTCATTGGACCTCTGTGAACTACTCATCAATTTTATTGGTCTACTGTTACGAGGCAAAATGTTTTTGGCGGCATGAAAAAAAAACATGCATTAGCCGCACCGCAGTAAAGGCCGCAGTGTTCAAAATGTGGGAAAAAAGTAGCGGCTTAAAATCCGGAATCTACAGTACTATAAATCTGAAATACAAAGAAAGAACATGACAAAGTTTTCTGACTACAACCATTATTTACAGTGATATATCATACAGATTGAGACTTTAAATTGACTGTATTTCCAAGAACACGTCATGCTTTCATCACTAAGTATTTTTTCATCCCATAAATGTTATAAGATATTTTTAACTACCATGATTATACACACGTGATTATATACAAAAATGTCTTGAACACTCTTAACATGAGAGACATTAAGCAGTTCACTGTATATAAAATGCAAAATCAAGAGGAATGAAAACACAGTAAGAGTTTCACAACTAATCCAATATTAAGCACATTACAGTGTTGTTTCAGGACTCCAGCTAAGTGAGAGTACAGGAGCCCAGTGGCTGGAACTGGATGAAGGGTTTAGCGGTGGTGGGGAAGGTGACAACCAGTACATATTAATGTCAGACACCATTCAACAGCCGCAGAATAAGGCACATTCAAGAACAACCCCACAAACTGAACAAGACAGAAGGAATACGATGCAAGCTCACAAACTAAGTTATAATAAATAAAAGCATGTGAGTGGAATGCAATTCAAATTGTGGATATAGTGGAGTCACAATCATCCCACAGACAGAAAAAAAATCAGGATCTTTTTCATAGAACTCCAAAGAGTGAAATATATGTCAGACATTCACCTTGTCAAATCCCAATGTGCATGGTCATGGATCAGTATGAATAGTGTGTAAGGGCTGTTTAACACTCTTTGCTGAAAAGCTTCAAACTTGCTCTGAGCTTCTGCAGTAAGCTTCATAACATAATGTTCTGCACACTGATCTGCTACAGATTCGGCCTCCAATCCAAGTTCCCCCAAGATCCCTGCAAAACAACAATAAACAAGATGAAATATCAGTGAATGCAAAAGCAATACTTCTGGCGCAGATTTGCTTTAAGTAGTCCTCTCAGAATAATTGTCCATGATTAGAATCTGTTGACCTGCTTTAAATGCCAAACATAGCTTACATAAAAAAATAATTATCAAATGCAATTCCTAACTGGGAGGAAAGACCTACATTAAAACATTAATTTTTTGGAGGTTAAAGATATTCTTCTTTAATAAGCACAATCTGTGCCAAATGCACTTCACTGAACACAGCTGCACATGCTGTTAACTGTCTTTGGACATCACTGTGGGCTGCCTGAACTGCAGCTTGCTGGAAGGACACAAGGGCACTATTTAGACAAACTGGAATGACCTAAGCTATTAATGTGTATCCAGAATATTCAAAGATCGAAGTACTTTTGCAATCAAAGCATATAGCACATACAGGCTTGAAATTCATCTTCTTGCAGGCAGCCACAAAACAGAGGAACACAATAGAATTCATGTAAAACCTCACACAAAGATCATGAAACATCTAATGTGTGAGAAAAGTACAAATCGTGCAAACAATAAAAAAGTAAATAAATAACACGCACTATGAACCAGAAAATCCCCAAAAGTGGTTACATGGCTACGGAGCATCACGGAATAGTGAGCTGAGCATCGGTTATTCCCTTGCCCTTAGCCTCGATGCCTTAATTACTTTGATCTGGCGCGACACTTAAAAGGGCTAAACGTCAGTTTATTTTTCACTCCTGAGCCCAGGCCCTCCCACTTCAATCTGGCCTGAAGCTTCAAACCTAATCGAAGTTTCGACCAGACCCGGTTTTAATCCAGCCTGTGTTCTGTTCCAACAATGGCTGCTGCAGCCGTAACTGCATTCTCGAGAGTCCAGCTCGCTGACTCCTTCAGGATACCACAAAATGTCAGGTTGTACAGACTATTCAAAAGCACAACTCCCAAAGGGACATCACAGGCTGCAGATTCAAGTTCAAATTCAAGTTTAATTCTCATTCAACCAACATGAATGGATAGAATGGATGTATTGAGGATGTTTCAATAGTGGGGGAGTCTACATCCAGAATAGACTGACGTCCATTTAGAACTTCTTTAGCCAGAGGGTGATGAATCTGTAGAATTCATTATCACAGGTGGCTGTGGAGGCCAAGTCATTGGGTATTTTTAAGACGGAGGTTGATAGATTCTTGATAAGTCAGGGTGTGAAAGGTTACCGGGAGAAGGTAATGAATGGGATTGAGAGGGAAATGGATCAACCATGATCAAATGGCAGAGAAGACGCAATGGGACGAATGGCCTAATTCTGCTGCTTTGTTCAAAAGTTCATTTTATTATCAAAGTATACAAGTCTGAAATTCCTCAATTCTGCGGGTAGCTATGAAGCCAAGAAGAAGAAAAAGGAAGGCAGCATGATCATAAACCCCCAAATCCTGCCTCCCCACAAAAAAAAACAGAACAGGCATATCGACCGCCCCAAATCCCTCCTCCTGCACAGAAACTGAGCAAAACAGATCAGGCATATCGACCGCCCCAAATCCCACCACCTGCACAAAAATGAGCAAAGTGGATCGGGTACTTTGACCCCCAAATCCCTCCTCCCGCACAAACGAAACCCAACATAGCACATCAAGCACATGGACCCTCAAGACAGTGGTTATAAAACGAAACAGCATTCCTCCAGGACAAGGTGCAACACACATTACCAACGGCACTTATGGTTATGACTTCTGAGAAACACACAGTCACAAAGAAAAAACTAGTATACAGGTGGCTCCTGTTTTTGAATGTTCGCTTTACGACAGCTCGCTGTTAGGAAAGACCTACATTAGTACCTGTTTTCACTAACCAAAGACGATTATCGCTTTTACGAAAAAAAGACACCTGCTTTTAAGTGTGCTTACGCTAAGAAAGACTACAATGACCGTGAAGCCTTGTGCGGGCGGTTGTTTGCACATGTGTGTATGTGCGTATGCATGTACGTGTGTACGCATGTACGTATGTATGCGTGTACGTGTCGATTTTTTTTCTCCACATCAATTTTGGCTCGCTGTCTTCCCGATTTTGATAACTGAAACTACACCGTACATACAAGTGTTATTTTAGGTTTTATGTGTTATTTGGTTTGATTTGGTAGGTTATTTTTTGGGTCACAAATTTTTCCCATATAAATTAATGGTAATTGCTTCTTCGCTTTACAACATTTCGGCTTACAAACGGTTTCAAAGGAACACTCTACCTTTGTTTGGATAGCAGGGGAAACCTGTATCTCAAGTACCAGTCCTGGTCCATCTTGTTCTTCCACTAAGCGAGCACTGGATGGCAGCACCGACCAGAGGGCCAGGCCCCAAACAAGTATCGATTCCAGCGCACCATGATTAGTGATTGTAGTCCAGAGAAAGTATATTTGGTACAACAGTTAGAAATGGTAGTAGCTACCCAGAAAGCATCACTGTATCTCACCAGCGCCGTTTTGGGAAATCATAACTATATGGGAACTGTCCAACTATAGGATGATAACAAGACATCTATATATCAGTGCTTCAACATAGCTCTGTACTTTATAGTGTTTCAACTAGTTCTTTCACTTATAACCATGCCTTGCATTTTACCCCTTTTAGAAAGCCAGATGTCCAACCAGGAATACAATGATCAAGCAGCAAGAGAACAAAATGAAACGACCTTTACTTGATCTGACACATACGTCACACTGACTCAGATAAAGACAGCCTTCACGCTGTGGAGATTAGCCTAGAGGCTTGCTCAGGCTTATTGAATTGTTATTTATTGAATTTATCAAATAAATGCTCTGTACCCAGAGCTAGAGGAAAGGACAACTCAGCTACCTGAACAATGGAGGGTGAGCTGGCACACAAGTTCTGTTGCAGTGTACTTGAAAAGGGACTTTAGTGGCTCAACCTACATTAGTTGCGGGAGTGGTGGATGTGATAGGCTACAATTTCATGTTTCCTGGACTCATTACAGTTTGCAAAGTCTTCAATAACTAATGTACCTAAAACAGTTTGTTTTTCAATTCAAGGCTTCAGCAAAATCCCTTGCTCACAGAAATGCTTTATTGAACAATCCTAGGAGAGAAAGAAGGAGAAGACAATTTTGTTGTTCAGCGAGCACTTCAATCTCCTGTGTGATCAATAAATTAGATGACTCTGAAAGCACTGTGTTCAGTGTTCCACATTGTGACCCAGTAACGAAGTATTGCAGGCCTAAAGCTGTATAGTCTACAAACACTCAAGCTTAAGCAGATGTGAGTAGCCTTTAACATTCAAATTCTAAGCAGTTGTGTCAATATCCTGAAATTAATCATGAAAAAACCTTTTTCCAAAAATAACCCAAAGTTACTGTGCCTTCAAGAGCAAGTCAGAGGGCAAGTATTCTGCAGCAAGAGACTTGCATCCTCATTTTTCAAAACTTTTCCACTTAGACAGAAGCCCAATCGGCTGAACCTCATCCACCACCAAAACATTCACTCTCTCCACGATAGAGAACTGTAGCTGCCATTTGACCATCTACAAAATACACCACAGTTACTCACTTGTGATATTCTTGACAATTCTTCCCAAACTCACCACCTCTACAAAAAGGATCAGCCACAGAATGTATGTGGGAGCATCACCACCTACAGATCTAACACTATCCCGATGAAAAGTATCAGAACTCTGGTGACATTGCAGGGTCTTAGAGAGGTACCTTCACTTGAGTGAGTGCAGTGTGTTAGGAGGTGACTCGTCGCCTGCTTCTCAATCCAAATATGGATGGGCAATGAATGCTGACCCTGCCAGTGAGCCCAAAAGTGAGAAAGGTGAAACTTAAAGCTGAAACATAAATTTAAGAATGAAACTGTAACATTACCTGACTGCCTGACACGCTGCACTGTCTGCTGGTAAGCCACTTCTGATGGAGGCACCAAAATAAGGAAGTCCACCTTCTCAAAGGAGCCCAGATCCAGATTTTGTGTGCTGGAATCAGCAATCGCGCAGACATGAGATAACAGCTTTCGAGCTGCAGCAAGTTGTATGGGATGAATATGACATGTTTCTTTGTTTGAAATTGTGGCTAGTGGAGATAAAAATTAAAATAGAAAATATTAATCACTGCTTTTAAAAGTTCAATTTATTGAATTTACTGGGTCACTGAATATGACAGACTACATTGACAACAAAAACTATAATCACATAGAATAGATCTTATTCCCCCATATCATACTAACTAGTATAAGGTGAAACCATGCTACATGAAAAAAATACTACCAATATTTTTAAAATTGTTTAACAGATTCCAACTGTTTTCTGAATATTCCTTCATTGTCATTTACATAATAAAACTTATGACCACAACTCTCATCTAACTGCAAACCCACTTCTCTCAAATTCTCTAATTCCAGTCTTTCGATCTCTATCTTATTTTCTTTGTATTTTCTTTGAGAGGCAGATCTTGGAAAGGTGCAAACATAACAGGGTTGTTATCATGGGTCACTTTAACTTCCTTAATGTTGATTAGCACTTGATTAGTTCCAAGGGTTTAGATGGGGCAGAGTTTGTTAAGTGTGTCCAGGATGGATTCCTGTCACAGTATGTTGACAGGCCGACTAGGGGGAATGCCATACTAGATCTAGTATTAGGTTACGAACCAGGTCAGGTCACAGATCTGTCAGTGGGTGAGCATCTGGGGGACAGTGATCACCGCTCCCTGGCCTTTAGCATTATCATGGAAAAGGATAGAATCAGAGAAGACAGGAAAATTTTTAATTGGGGAAGGGCAAATTATGAGGCTATGAGGCTAGAACTTGTGGGTGTGAATTGGGATGATGCTTTTGCAGGGAAATGTACTATGGACATGTGGTTGATGTTTAAGGATCTCTTGCAGGATGTTGGGGATAAATTTGTCCCGGTGAGGAAGATAAAGAATGGTAGGGTGAAGGAACCATGGGTGACAAGTGAAGTGGAAAATCTAGTCAGGTGGAAGAAGGCAGCATACATGAGGTTTAGGAAGCAAGGATCAGATGGGTTTATTGAGGAATATAGGGTAGCAAGAAAGCAGCTTAAGAAGGGGCTGAGAAGAGCAAGAAGGGGGCATAACAAGGCCTTGGCGAGTAGGGTAAAGGAAAACCCAAGGCATTCTTCAATTATGTGAAGAACAAAAGGATGACAGGAGTGAAGGTAGGGCCGATTAGAGATAAAGGTGGGAAGATGTGCCTGGAGGCTGTGGAAGTGAGTGAGGTCCTCAATGAATACTTCTCTTTGGTATTCACCAATGAGAGGGAACTTGATGACGGTGAGGACAATATGAGTAAGGTTGATGTTCTGGAACATGTTGATATTAAGGGAGAGGAGGTGTTGGAGTTGTTAAAATACATTAGGACGGATAAGACCCTGGGGCCTGACGGAATATTCCCCAGGCTGCTCCACAAGGTGAGGGAAGAGATTGCTGAGCCTCTGGCTAGGATCTTTATGTCATCGTTGTCCACGGGAATGGTACTGGAGGATTGGAGGGAGGCGAATGTTGTCCCCTTGTTCAAAAAAGGTAGCAGGGATAGTCCAGGTAATTATAGACCAGTGAGCCTTACATCTGTGGTGGGAAAGCTGTTGGAAAAGATTCTTAGAGATAGAATCTGTGGGCATTCAGAGAATCATGGTCTGATCAGGGACAGTCAGCATGGCTTTGTGAAGGGCAGATCGTGTCTAGCAAGCCTGATGGAGTTCTTTGAGGAGGTGACCAGGCATATAGATGAGGGTAGTGCAGTGGATGTGATCTACATGGATTTTAGTAAGGCATTTGACAAGGTTCCACACGGTAGGCTTATTCAGAAAGTCAGAAGGCATGGGATCCAGGAAAGTTTGGCCAGGTAGATTCAGAATTAGCTTGCCTGTAGAAGGCAGAGGGTCGTGGTGGAGGGAGTACATTCAGATTGGAGGGTTGTAACTAGTGGTGTCCCACAAGGATCTGTTCCGGGATCTCTATTTTTTGTGATTTTTATTAACGACCTGGATGTGGGGATAGAAGGGTGGGTTGGCAAGTCTGCAGACGACACAAAGGTCAGTGGTGTTGTAGATAGTGTAGGGGATTGTCGAAGATTGCAGAGAGACATTGATAGGATGCAGAAGTGGGCTGAGAAGTGGCAGATGGAGTTCAACCCGGAGAAGTGTGAGGTGGTACACTTTGGAAGGACAAACTCCAAGGCAGAGTACAAAATAAATGGCAGGATACTTGGTAGTGTGGAGGAGCAGAGGGACCTGGGGGTACATGTCCACAGATCCCTGAAAGTTGCCTCACAGATAGATAGGGTAGTTAAGAAAGCTTATGGGGTGTTAGCTTTCATAAGTCGAGGGATAGCATTTAAGAGACGTGATGTAATGATGCAGCTCTCTAAAACTCTAGTTAGGCCACTCTTGGAGTATTGTGTCCAGTTCTGGTCGCCTCACTATAGGAAGGATGTGGAAGCATTGGAAAGGGTACAGAGATTTACCAGGATACTGCCTGGTTTAGAAAGTATGGATTATTGATCAAAGATTAAGGGAGCTGGGGCTTTACTCTTTGGAGAGAAGGAGGATGAGAGGAGACATGATAGAGGTGTACAAGATATTAAGAGGAATAGACAAGAGTGGACAGCCAGTGCCTCTTCCCCAGGGCACCACTGCTCAGTACAAGAGGACATAGCTTTAAGGTAAGGGGAGGGAAGTTCAACGGGGATATTAGAGGAAGGTTTTTCACTCAGAGAGTGGTTGGTGCGTGTAATGCACTGCCTGAGTCAGTGGTGGAGGCAGATACACTAGTGAAATTTAAGAGACTACTAGACAGGTATATGGAGGAATTTAATGTGGGGGGTTATATGGGAGGCAGGGTTTGAGGGTCGGCACAACATTGTGGGCCGAAGGGCCTGTAACGTGCTGTATTGTTCTATGTTCTAAGGCATTGGTCAGACTGTATTTGGAGTATTGTGAGCAGTTTTGAGCCCCTTATTTAAGAAATACTATCCACAATACCACCAAACTTTGTGTCATCTGCAAACTTGCCAACCCACCCTTCTACCCCCACATCCAGGTCGTTAATAAAAATCAGGAAAAGTAGGGGTCCCAGAACCAATCGTTGCAGGATACCACTAGTCACAACCCTCCAATCCAAATGTATTCCCTCCACCACTACCCTCTGCCTTCTGCAGGCAAGCCAATTTTGAATCAACCCAGACAAACTTCCCTGGATCCCATGCCTTCTGACTTTCTGAATAAGCCTACTGTGTGGTACCTTGTCAAATGCCTTACTAAAATCCATGTAGATCACATCCACTGCACAACCCTCATCTACATGCCTGGTCACCTCCTCAAAGAACTCTATTAGGCTTGTTAGACACGATCTGCCCTTCACAAAGCCATGCTGACTGTCCCTGATCAGACCATGATTCTCTAAATGCCCACAGATTCTATCTCTAAGAATCTTTTCCAACAGCTTTCCCACCACGGACGTAAGGCTCACTGGTCTATAATTACCTGGACTATCCCTACTACCTTTTTTGAACAAGGGGGCAACATTCACCTCCCTACAAACCTCTGGTACAATTCCCATGGACAATGATGACATAAAGATCCTAGCCAGAGGCTCAGCAATCTCTTCCCCCACCTCATGGAGCAGCCTGGGGAATATTCCGTCAATATGCCTTATAAAGCCTTGGGGCAGCCCCCTCATTGAATGGGAATATTGGATGCTCACCTGAACAAACTGTTGATCCTTCAACTGAGGCATCAAATTTCAATGAAGCATTGAAACCAGAACCTTGACTATTCTCTATCAGAGTGCACTTTTCCAAGAGTGTGTCGAGATCGCCATCTGGTTAAAGTACCAACAGAAGCAAAAACGTTAAACTCATGTTACATGTGGCAAATAAACAAAGTATAGTCTTGCCATTTAAATTTTCAGTTGTAGAATACATTGATATTCATAACGTTTATTTTCATTCTTCATGCATCTAAAATATATTTTGAAGTTATCAGAGTTTGCTCTCAAGGCCTTTGAACACAAAATGGAATTAATTTACCCAAATTTAATCAAGTAAGCACAGATCAGAACTCCCTCTCAGAAAGCTTTCTGCTTTTTTTCCTGTACACTGACCAGAGACACCAAGGAGACTTTCCAGTGCTGATTCTCTTGCTTTGTTCAGTTCTCATCAGTTCTATCTGCTGGCTTGATCTTTTCATAGAAAAAAACATTTCTTGGGCGGGGGGGGGGGGGGGGCGGGAAATGTCCAGCTTTTCATAACTAAAATTACTGTTGGTAACCACAGATAAGAATTTGAAATGTACCACTATTGTTGATGACAAGAGAAACTCTTCTCTTGATCACAGTTTAATTGAAACATCAGTCATAATCCTCTGAAGTTTTATGGCATTATCCTGAAGGTGGACCAGGAAATCGGCTGTCCAGATGGAAGACCTGACAGATTAGAGTCATAGAGAAATACCACACAGAAACAGCCCTCTCAGTCCATCTAATCTGTGCCGGACTGTTATTCGACCTGGACTCATTAACCCGCACCTCAATCACAGCCCTCCCATCCATTTACCTATACGAACATCTCTTAAATGTCCAAATTGAATCTGCATCTACCATTTCCACATTCGCACCACTCTCTGAGTGAAGACATTCTACCTTATATTTCCCTTAAATATTTCACCTTTCACTCTTAACCCATGACTATTTCAACATAACATCACAACTCCTATACTCAATATTTTAATTTATGAAGGCCAATGTGCCAAAAGCTCTCTTTAGGATCCTATCTACTTTGACACCAAGGAATTATGGATCTGCATTGCCAGATCCCTCCGTCTATCACACTCTACTTAGTGTCCTACCATTAACTATGTATGTGCTACCCTAGATGATGCTCCTAAAGTGAAACGCTTCACACCAATCGGCATTAAATTCCATCTGTCATTTTCCATTCCCATTTTTCCAGCTGGTCCAGATCCTGCTGCAAGCTTTCATTGTCTTCCTCATTATCCACTACAACCCAACCTTGGTATCATCCGCAAATATGCTGATCTAGTTTATCACATTATCACCCACATTGCTGATACAGATGACAAACAGCAATGGCCCTGAGATCACAATCCTGGAGGTCCTGTACTCTAACTTAGCATCTAACTCCTAAAACTCCTTCCTGCCTATGTCACTGGACCACAGCCTCTGACTGCTCATCCTCCTCAAGAATGCCAAGGGCTCGATCTGAGATGTCTCATCTAGGAATCACGTTATCAACCACAGAACTTCCTGTCCCTTCCCCTAACCAATCACTACTGCTCACATCTTCTCCCCCACTTCCCTTCTGAGTCACAGAGACCAACTGACTCTGTGCCAGAGATGAACTCTGTTGCTTTCCCCTGCTGGGCTGTGATCCCCAATAGTACACAAAAAATTTATATTTTTATTGGAGGGAACAGCCACAAGTGTAGTCAGCAACGGAGACTCAGTTACCTGTGTCATGAATCTTAGGTGTAACTACCTCCCTGTATCTCCTTTCAAAGATTCTTAGACTCCCGTATGAAGAGTTCATCCAACTCCAGTATCATTTCCCTGATGTGGGAAGCTGCCGCTGCAAGCACTCCTTGCAGGAGTAATTGTCAGGGGTAATGGAGGTCTCCCTGTCTTCCCACGCCCCACAAGAGGAGAATTCCACTGTCCTGATTGTCATTCCCTCTGCTCAAACTGTGCAATGATAAAGAAAGAAAGAAAGAAACATACCAGAAACTTACCTTAATCTCGCCTCTTGTAGGCAAAGCTTCTTGGGCCAAAGCCTCAGCTGCCCACTCCAATCCTGCCCGCTCCTCTCAAACCTAACTTCTTTTTATTTGCCCGAGTGCCTAATAACCCGAGTGATCTTAAGCTTCACAGAAAGACCCCACTCACTTTATAAATCTAGCCCTCACTCGCCACAAGTAATTGTTCAAGCACTAAACTTCTACAACCTCTCACTTCAGCAGTCTAAAGTAGCCCCCTGCTTCAAGCAAACATCAATCATACCTGTGCCCAAAAATATGGCAACCTGCTTCAATGACTATCCTGTGACACCATGATGAAATACTTCAAGCAGTTGGTCATGAAGCATATCAACTCCTACCTGAGGAGCAGCCTGGGTCAACATTAGTTTACCTACCACCACCACAGGACAACAACAGAAACTATTTCCTTGGCTCTTCACTCAACTCCAAAACTCCTAGACAATGACATCAGGAAGTTCTTCATTAACTACAGCCCAGCATTCAACACTACCATCTCCTTAAAATTCTTCAATACGTTCCAAGACCTGCACCTTGGTAGCTTCCTGTGCTACTGAATCCTCAAATTGCTCACAGGCAGACCCCATTTAGTAAAGATCAGCAACAACATCTCCTCCACACTCACCATCAGCATAGACGCACCACATGTCCCTGTGTTAAGCCCCTGCTTTACTCACTTGAAACCTATTATAGTGGAAAAGTACAGCTCCAATTCTGTATTTAAGTTTGCTGACAACATCACTGTTGTTGGCCGAATCAAAAGAGCTGACAAAACAACATATAGGAAGGAAACTGAAAATATGGTTGAGTGGTGCCACAACAACTTCTCAGTCAACATCAGCAAAAACCAAAAAGAGCTAATATTTGACGACAGGAGGAAGAAGCTGGAGTTCCATGAGTCAGTTCTCATTTGGGGTCCGGAGGTGCAGAGGGTCAGTATCTTAGATTTTCTGGTGTTATCATATTGGAGGACCAGTCTTGAGACCAACTCATAAATTTCATCACAAAGAAAGAACGAGTGCACCTCTACTTTCTTAGAGGTTTGCACAGATTTGGCATGTTATCAAATATTTCAACTTCAATAGATGCACAGCGGAGAGTATCCTAACTGGTTGCACCATGGCCTGGTATGGAAACACCAAAGCACAGGAACATTGAAGGCTATAGTAAGCAACCTATTCTATCACAAGCAAAACCCTTCTCAGCACTGAATACATTTACTTGGAGCACTGTCATACAAAAGCAGCATCCTTCACAAAAGAGCACACCATCTGAGCCATGCCCTCCTTTCACTACTACCATCAGGCAGAGGTAGAAAAGCCTTAGGTCTCGCACCATCAAGTTTAGGAACAATTATTACCTTACAATTATCACGCTCCTGAACCGGTGTGGATAACTTACCTGAACAGATTCTACAATCTGCAGGTTCACTTTCAAGGATACTTTACAATACATGTTCCGAGTACTATTTGTAGCTCCTGGACAACTATAATGATCTACTTAAACATGTGCCTTATAACAGCCTGAAGAGAAATGGCCTTTCTTTTATCCAACCAGCAGCAAAATGATATTGAGGGTTCTGGAGATAATGAAGATTTCCTACAATTCTAATTTTGATTCTAGTTTTCAGTAGGCTCATTACTATTTTGGACAACACACCAGTCTGAGAATCCGATCCAAGGCAGAAAGACATATTTTAATATATAATTACTGAATATCACAGCCTTGAATATGTGGACAATGAAACACATCTTCCTTCATACACAAGATGTTGTTAGGTGCTATTTCAGGTCAAGTAAGTTCACAGAGGAGTGGGGCCAGAAAATGAAGGCTGTTTTACCACCCCTACCCTGATAAACACCCACATCACAAATATGTAAACCAATTCCCTAGCAACCAGATAATAAGGAATGGGGTGGGGGGGGGGTGGGGGGGAAGCCGGTGACAACAATAATTTACCTGGACAAAGGCTGCTAAAGAAATCTCCTAGTGTCCCAATTTTCCCAGTGACAAGCTCATAGTTAATTTCTTTCAGATGCTCTTTTGGACCAAGCATTCTTCCAGTCAAAAATATAGCCTGACATTTCCCTAGAAAAATAAGAGGTATGTAAAAAGGAACAGTTGGGAACCTTTTAGAATGAAGTAGAGACATATCATTAGAGATAAACATGCCTTCACCACCTTCTCTTAGGCAACACAAACACCCCACTCAGTCTCTCCATGCTCCCACATTCCCATCATTCACTCCAACCCTCCTGTTCCACTACAAATTAAAACATGATTCCTAAGCTTTTAGCTCAAATGAAAGATAATTGATTTGAACCAAGAATTTTGCTTCTCCTTCCACAGATGATCCCTGATCTGCTGACTAACCCCAGCATTTGATATTTCTGTTTCGGACTTCCAGCACCTGCAATGTTTTGCTTTTCACTCACTGACTCAATATAGCTATGATGCACAACAACCACACATTAGTAACCTATTCTGACTGCAGAGTTACATCAGAAGTATACAGGAATACGTGCTTGCATTCTATGCATAAGGATTTCTTCCAAAGTCCAGTTAAACAGATTGGTTAGCTTGAATCCCGGTTGTATAGGGGGCCTTTTATTGAACTGAGATTCCTGGTTTTAAAAAAACACTTAAATCACAAACTGCTCCAGCCACCTTGCACTAATTTCTCTGAACTGTTAATGAAGGGCAGTGGGAGAGCATGGAGAATAGAGTTTGCATAGAACAGAGCCACGGGAAAAACAGGAGTAGTCCTATACATTGTGGCACTAAAAGTGCCACCAGCTCGCTGTCTTTAAAAATAATTCAAGTAAAATCTTTTTTAAAGAAGTTTCTCTCTTTTGTCAATGGGATTAAAGTGATAGGATGAATATTTCTCAGATTTCCAAAGGGGACACATAATTTTCTAAGAGTCTCTACTTACTGCACTACAACATAGTTTTAATGAAGCTGAGTAACAAATAACAGATGCCAATTGTGTTATCAATTTTCTGGTATTGGCAATACATTCCAATTTCTATTCCACTGCTATTTTATTTTACCACAGTGGCAACTAAGATGTAGAAATGAATAGAAAAGTCAAGAGAACAAAAGATCCATTGAATGAAATCATTATTCATTTAACTGCATTTATAAATTGTGTTGTTGGTTGGAGTACATCCCATGAAATTGCTAATTAGAAAATGGTGTTTCTATTCCCTGTAGTGTCTACTCCAATGAGATTTCTTCATCAACTTTGATGACATCTCTCTCCTGTGACCTTGAATCAAAAAAAGATTGAAAACACCAAATCACATGAAGATGAATTCTTACTAGCTTCCCACCAAATCACATATCATCCATACTTTTAGCTTATTGCTATTTATGGTAGCTTGCTGTGTGAAAATTGGGTTGTCTTGATTCTTGCATTACAAAAGAGAAAATATTTCAAAAAATGTCCCATAGATGAACTGTGAGATATCCCAAAGAGCATGAAATACGTGATGTAACTGCAAATTCTTTTATTGTCAGCTAAGCAATTAGACATAGTCAAATACTCTGACGTATTCTAGTTGGAGTGGTCACCTCTTAGAGCATGAAAAAATCTGAGTAAAGCACAGTAACTAACTGTGGAACTGTTAATGAGATTTCACCTTAATTGAGAAAAGTGAATGATGTAATTATTTCTGTCCATAAGCAAAACACTGTGGGTGCTGGAAATATGCTCTCTGAGAATGCCAACACAGACACATTGGAGACACTTCTGGAAATCTATAATATTCAACCAGCATTATATTAAAAAGTGCAATTACTTATCATGTTTAGTACAGTGAAAAGTACCTCAGTGTACAAAAGATGCAATACCAAAAAGAAACGATGAAGAAGCAGACAGAGAAATCAGCACAGGAATGAAACTTGGGAAGTAATCATTCAGAAGTGGGAACCACAAAATGTTAAAACTGGCTGAAAGGAGAGAAAAAAGTGTGAACCTAGTTAAAGGTAAACCACCCACCTCTGTAAAAGAGAGGAGGCGATGGATGAGGGTGATGTGTTCAAGCATATGAAATGCTAAAAAAAAGGTTGTTAAGAATGAGAGTGACAGACAATCATTTACCTTTACATTGTCATATAGGATGCCATTTGTGATTTTGATAAGAGACTATGGCAGTCCTGTGGTGGGGTGGAGTAAGAAAAATGCTGATGGATACTCATAAATGGAGATTCACTTAAGGTAGACATGGATTTGGAAACTGGATACATGTTGATATAGTAATGCAAGACAAATTCAACCTGAGATTTTACTGTTCAAGTTTCAAAAATATCAAATACTGACCTGTAACCACAACACATGACTCAGTGCTTTGGTTCTTACTGGTGCAAATGATTACCACAAAATTCTTTCCTTGTAATTTACCCTCACCAAGAAGTTTAAATGTTTCTGCAAGGCCTTCTGCCAATGAAATTGTCCAGTCAATAATCTTGACGACATTCTTACAGGAACTGGCCGCTAATTTAGCCAGCCAGGTGAGCTGCTTTGGGGTGACAGCCATAGCCTGCGATGACACATATGTTCCTATCTGAGAAATTGCTTGCTGGTAATGTTTGGTTTCAGTAAGATTAGACTCCTGCCATGCTCTCACCAATATATGTTCCAATTCCTCAATTAAGGGCACCTGATCTGGTTCTAGGAAACAAAAAATAAGTAAGTTCAAATATTCAAGATTTCAATGGTATAGAAATCTAACCGCTTATTATTTCCAATAAAAATCAGAAACATGCACTTCATAAAATAAAGAACTGACTTATAACAGCATTTTAGTTTATTCAATTACACAAGTGTACGATCGGGAGATAATCAGAGCTTCACAATAGACTTGCTAATGTAGAAATAAGTATTTCTTCATTTAGCAACATACTGTACATCATCAAGCCATCATTATTCTGAGCAGCCGTATGAATAATGAATATGTACTGAAAATGAAATAAATGATTAATAGAGTGATTTTAGTTCCTATTTTATAACTCCATTGTCAGTACAGCATCAGAAGATCACAGTGATTTATATGCCAATTTACGTCACTCTACATTTTGTGGCTATTAATTTTAACACTTCTTCATTCCGCTCTCCTGCCATGCATAAATGAATCCATAATGCAAGTTCAGTTCTATAAGAACACTGGTTATGTGAATCTGGGTAGTCTGGGTTCGGATCCCACTACAGAAACATGAGTAAAATAAGTATACTAACATATTACTGTAGTACCAGCAGACTGCTGCATTCATGATGTGATTTCTTTCAAGCAAGAAGATATTAATTTACCAAGTCATGAGGACATGAAGAACTCCACAACTTTATTTCAAAAGACAGCACTGCCCTTAGCCCTCCCTAATATTTATCCCTTAACCACTATAAGAATAATTCACTAATTATTACAATAGCTTCTGCAGTATCTTGACTTGGGTAAGTTGGCTGCTTGTTGCTTAAAAGGGACTATATAATTGCAAGAGGTTTGCATTTAACACATTGTTCCCAATACACTGACTTCTTGATTTCAAGTGGAGGCTTTGAGTATTGTTCTGAATATTTTAGGGTAAATCCACTAAAAAGTCGTGAATAATTTAAAACAACAACAACAAAAGAAATCGAGTTAAGAGTGATTGCAACAGCTTCTCAGCATCTTAAAAGAGGCTTCACTGGAACATTATCTGCCAGGATTTGATACAGAACCCATTAGAAAGTATTAGGGTAAACAAACAGATGTATGGCCAAAGAGATGCCGTTTGAGATGCAACTAAATGGAAGACAAATGTCTGCAGAGGATATAGGTTTAAGAAGAAAATTACAGGGTTAAACTGCTTACCTTTTTCTAGAAACTATACTTCTATTCAAAATAACTGAACCCTACTAATTTACGATCTGATAAAACTGCTTTTGAATTACTTACCAAGTTGAACAAGATAGTACACTGTTAGTAAGATCTGCATCTCTACAGACATTACTGTGGACACAGATGCACAATGCTGCTCATACCCTCTGGGTAAAGACCGGATGTTTCCATAGCAATTCTGTAGCAATGGATTAACCACCACATCATTCAGATTACCACAAAGGTGAGGAAAGCTTCCATGGCCTAAAAAAATTAAATTTTTGAATTAACATTTCAATTTATAATGATTAATTATTTCATTTTATTACACACTAGAGATTTTTCGGATTTAAAGGGAACGTCAAGTTCTTTTTTTATAACCATAAGAGAATAATTCTGCTGAAGATTTCATCTTCAGTACATAAGCAATTCTTTTGGTAGGCTTGGCACACTAAGTAAAATAATAATTTGTAAACCATGTGCTGTTAGTACCCGAACAATCAATCACATTCTCAAATTACCCTCCCAGTCCCCACATGGTGATAGATGAAACTAAATTTGGGAAAACTGAAATTCTACCTCTAATCACCATGCCAGTCAGAACATTGGTGCAGTAATTCAGATTCTGGTGTGTGTCTCAAAAAGAAGCAGGAGTCAATTTAAGATACAAAGGTCACATCTGATTGATATATTGGAGCCTCGGTTAAACTGTATATTAAAGGCAGAGTAATGAAATACAGTGACAGGCCAGAAAGGGTCAAGCTGATTGTTAGCAAAACTAAATCTCTGAATTGTTTTTCCTAGAAACCCCATGGAGTTATTTAAGAGTCACCCAATGTGCAGGGATCCTATCCTTTTCCAACCCAATTGCAAACACCAAGATAATCACTTTATCTGATTGCCAAGGATCACACCTATGGGCCCAAAGGTTTTGATGGACAAATTCTCACTCTGTCTGCACAGGTTGTGAAGATGACAATCCAGGCTTTGCCAACAAGTCCCAGCCAGACTCCAAATACCTCCCTCTACTCAGCAGGGGTGTCAAACTCATTTTAGGTCACGGGCCGAATTGAGCAAAATGCAGCTTCATGCGGGCCGGATCAGTCGGACGCGTGCGAACGCAGCTTTCGTTGCCTCCGTTTTTTCAGCCTGCTCTCATGTGTCTCAGTCTCTGCTATAACTACAAAGTGTTTCACTTTACAAATTCCGTTTCTTATGAAGAAGACTGCCGAATAAACACTAAAAACCCTGAAAACCTGGTACCTGAATAAACTCAGCATTAGCCATATCATACGCCATAGGCGCTTCGATTACTGGGGCCAGCTTTAATAGTAATTAGATATTATCTCGCGGGCCAAAGATAATTCCACCGCGGGCCTTGAGTTTGACATATATGCTCTACTGGGTCCAATCTGAACCTACTTTTCAGCCAGAATTGCCCAAGCGTCCAGTTCATTTCATTTACATTCAATTACCTTTAAAGATTACAGGTCGGGTCCCGCAGTTTTTAAGTAAATTATCAGGTACAACCACAGGCTCTTCGGAGGCTGTAAGTGGAGAATGAGCAGGTCCTAAATGACTGGACTGAGTCATGCAAGTCATTTCCACAAGTTCTGTAAGCAGTAAGGGGAATCAATGAATTTCATGAAAGACTTACATTCAGCAAGTGGTCCAGCATACAAATGTGGTGTACTTTTTCTGTCTTAACCAAGATAAGGTAAGAAGATGATGCTGTTTGACAGTATATTCTGTAGGCATTTAGATCAAAAGCAAAACGGAGCAGACATTGGAAATTTGAAGGATGATTGGCCCAAGGTATTGCCTGCCAGTGCAACTTATGTAATTTTATATAATTTTCCTTTACTCATATACAATCTGGCAGGAGAGGAAGAACAATAATACAATTTATATAGTTTAATGAAACATTTTTATTTCACATTTCCGGCATTGGCAGCATTTTGACTAACAACCAACAACACATTATTCTACCCAGCCACTACTAACGGAGGAAAAGAAGCAGCCTTAATCTACACATCAGAAGCAGCAAACCTTCGAACAGAGATGTACATCAACAGGACTACAATCACCCAGGTATGTTATCACAAACACCTCATTAAATATGCAGTAGGGCTGTACCACTACCACATAAAAGCTTTTCCCAAGGAGTAGCTCCCAGCACTTCCTACAACAATAGCAGCCCCAGAACCAACATTATCAGACAGGAAAGAATAGCACCGTTGTAGACCCAAAATCCCAAAGGGAATAAAATATTCCAATAAGTGATAGACATGAAGCTTCACCTATGTAACAAACTGTTACATCTCAACAAGAACCCGTCTCTTCCTTAATTCTCCATCAACTACTCTGTAACAAAACATTCCAAAAGCACCATTCTCTGAAACATGACAGTATTTACTTCACTGTTAATATTTTCAGTATTAACATCCATTGTTTATTTATCTTGTTTACATGGCATTGTAGTATTTGATTGTTTCAAGAAACAAAATAAATATGCAGAAAATAATTGTGCTTTATTTGTATCATTCAAAAGACCATAAGACATAGGAGGAGAATTAGGCCATTTGGCCCATTGAGTCTGTTCTGCCATTTCATCATGGCTGATCCAATTTTCCTCTCAGCCCCGATTTCTTGCCTTCTCCCCGCATCCCTTCATACCCTGACCAATGAAGAATCTATCAACCTCTGCCTTAAATATACACAAAGACTTGTCCTCCACAGCTGCCTGTGGTTAAAAATTTCTACGGATACACCACTCTCTGGCTACAGAAATTCCTCCTCATCTCCATTCTATAAGGGCACCCCTCTGGTCTTAGACTTTCCAACCATAGGAAACATCCTCTCCACATCCACTCTAGCAAGGCCCTTTAACATTCGATAGGTTTCAATGAGGTCACCTCTCTTTCTTCTGAATTCTACTGAATATAGACCCACATTCATCAAACACTCTTCATATGACAAGCATAATAGAACGTTCAATATTTATAGCACAGTACACACCCTTCTGCCCAAATTGTTGTGCCAATCTTTTAACCTACTCTGTGATCATTCCAATCCTTTCCTCCTCCAAAGCTCTCCATTTTTCTTTCATCCATGTACATACAAGATTATCTTAAATGCCCTAACATATCTACCTCTACCACAACCCCAGCAATGAGTTCCACACACCCACCACTCTCTGTGTAACAATGCCTGACATTCCACTCACATCCCCCTCCCCCCCCCCCCCCCTCCCCGGTAAGCTTTCCTCCAATCACGTTAAAATTACAAGCCATTTCTACCCTGAGAAAAAGTCTCCGGCTGCCCACTCTATATACGTCTCATCATTTTGTACACTTCTACTAATTCTTCTCTCAGCCTCTTTGCTCCAAAGAGAAAAGCCCTAGCTCACTCAATGTATCCTCATAAGACATCCACTCTAATCCCTGGTCAATCTCCACTGCACCCTTTCTAAAGCATCCATGTCCTTGCTTTGAGAGGCTGGTCAAGGATTACATCTGGAACTTGCTACCACCCAAACTATACCCCCTACAATTCACCTACCGGCACAACCAATTGACAGACGACACAATAGCCACTGCTCTACATACCGTCCTTACACAGAAGGATGCTTATGTGAGAATGCTGTTCTTGGATTACAGTTCAGCATTCAACACCATAATTCCCTCCAGGCTTAACAGGAAGCTCAGAGACCTCAGCCTTGATCCCGCCTTGTGCAGCTGGATCTTGGACTTCCTGTCAGATCGCCAGCAGGTGGTAAGAGTGGGCTCCCTCACCTCCATCCCTCTGACTCTCAATACAGGAGCCCCTCAGGGCTGTGTACTAAGTCCCCTCCTTTCCTCCCTGTTTTCCCATGACTGTGTTGCCTCACACAGTTCTAATCTGCTACTTAAATCTGCCAAAGACACTGCATTGTTTGGCATAATCTCAAACAATAACAAGGTGGCCTACAGGGAAGAAGTCATTTCTCTGACACAATAGTATCAAGAAAACAACCTCTCCCTCAATGTCACAAAAACAAAGGAGCTGGTTGTGGATTACAGGAGGAATAAAAACGGGCTAACCCCTATTGACATCAATGGATTTGGGATTGAGAGGGTGAACACCTTTACGTTCCTCGGCATCCACATCACCGAGGACCTCACGTGGTCTGTACGCACCAGCTGTGTGGTGAAAAAGACACAACAGCACCTGTTTCACCTCAGTTTGGTATGTGCCCCCAAATCCCAAGAACTTTCTACAGGGGCACAAATGAGAGCATCCTGACTGGCGGCGTCACTGCCTGGTATGGGAACTGTACCTCCCTTATAGCAAGATTTTGCAGAGAGTGGCACGGACAACCCAGTGCTTCTGAGGTTGTGAACTTCCCATGATTCAGGACATTTACAAAGACAGGTGTGTAAAAAGAGCCTGAAGGATCATTGGGGATCTGAGTCACCCCAACCACAATCTATTCCAGCTGCTACCATCCGGGAAATGGTTCCGCAACATAAAAGCCAGGACCAACAGGTTCCAGGACAGCTTCTTCCACCAGGCCATCAAACTGATGAACTCACGCTGATCTGAGTGTAGTTCTGTTACATTGACTGTTCTATTTATTATAAATTACTATGCTTGCACATTTAGATGGAGATGTACAGTAACATAAAGATTTTTACTCCTCATATATGTGAAGGATGTAAGAAATAAAGTCAATTCAATTCAATTCCTTTCTATAAGGTAACCAAAACAGAGCATAATACTCTAAGTACGTAACCAGATTTATAAAGCTGCAACATTAGTACATCCCTGAATAATGAAGGCCAACACTCCATGCACCCTCTTAGCCACCCTATCAGTTCTGCATCCGATCACTACCCCATTGTAACTTACGATAACTTTCTAAACCACCAACCTTTGTGCTGATGACCATTCATCAGCGGATCTAGGTTAGGAAACTCTTAATTAATTGAACTTCACACTTTACAGTCTTGGCACAAACAACAACATAACAATGTTGATCCCAGGCCAACAACCAATACTCACTCAGACCACTTATCCAACTTACAACACTGAAATAAGGGATCTCCTGTTGGCCAGATCCTTTTTCTCCCAGCTCCTGGCATGGGGGTTCTTCCTTGTGATTCTGAATCTTCGAAGTTATCATTACTTTTTATTTGAAGTCTCTGCTTTTATACTCAGTCCTTACCAATTCAGATGTTTCATTTCAGTGTTACGGGTGTTATTCAGTGTCATATAACTGACCTATAACACCTTCGTATTGGCTCTCGTCCAAGCCAGCATCCATTTATTGCTTTCTTCTGCAAGTAACAATTGATAATATGGCTCTTTGCTTTAGTTACGAAACTAGTAACCAGCTTGCATCACTCAGGACAGACACACACTCCACCATTCAAAGACCTACATGTTATATCTAACAAAAGACCACCTCACAAAAAAACTGCTTATTTGGAAATGATCTCTAGTCCAGCTGATTACCCAGAGCATCATTGTGTCTACTTTAAAACTCTGATCAAGCCAATCAACTCCAGTTCACAAAACAGAGGATGCAGAGCAGCTTCACAAAATGGCAACTTCCATTCCTTCAACCTCATGGCAAGAACAAAGACAACTGATTTGCCTGCTTCCAGTGTCCTTAACCCTTTCAAGTCCAATGTTTTCTTCCATATTTAAACTCCTCCATGGCCAACAGTATCACCTACACATTTACTAACCACCTTTCACTTCCTCGTCTGAGTCACTTAAAAAAATCACAGAGAGCAGGTACCCAAGAAAATATCCCTGCAAAACATCACTGGTCACCAATCTTCCAGGCAGAAGACACTCCATCAACTACTACTGCCTACCTTTTCTGGGCAATCTGATAAATATAAGGAAAAACATTCTATCTTTTACAAGGATTTTGAATGGTCATAAAATCTGGACTCTACTGAGAGGAAAAAAGCTTTACAAGAGCTCAGACCAAATGCATTTGCTTGCTAGCAAACACATTTTAAGTTAAGGTGTATTTCCAAAAGTAGAAAATTTGGACTTTTTAAGTAATTGACATGAACAGAGAAAACAACTTTCCTCTATAAAGCCACTAATGCTCCCTAGTTAAGTGCATGTATATCCAAATTTTTAAAAACATTCTTAAAATTGTACTTTGAAGTGTAATGAATTACAGCACTGTTAGTTCTCCAAAATCTTAGGTCTTCACATTGACAATTCTGGTGAATATCTAAAATCCTATAAATGACAAAATTGATCTTGCACTTAGAGAGTCAATACAGAGCTGTGTCTGGGTACTTGAAAGAAGTACGTAGGAGTTGAATATCCTTAAAGCTCCATCTTGGAATCTATAAAATATTAAGGCAGCTGTACAACACATTGTGAAAATGCATGGAAATACATTGAATAAATGATGAAAATAATGAAGGTGGTAACAGATCCAGTGGTGCATTCGCTCAGATGCAAAAAGAGAACTAAACCACATCTGGCAATTGAGAGCCACAGAGTCATATAGCATTGCAGTAGACCCTTTGCCTCAACTTATTCACGCTGGCCCAGTTTTTAAGGACATGGATGAAATATATCCCTTGACAAAGGATAGAAGGAAGTGGACCTTGAATAAAATACCATTTATCCATTCCTACTTGGCCAGAATAACCATCAGTAGTTGACTAATTGGACTTCAGCAAGGCATTTGACAAGGTCCTGTATGGGAGGCTGGTCAAGAAGGTTCAGTCGCTTGGCATTCAGGTTCATGTAGTAAATTGGATTAGACATTGGCTTTGTGAGAGAAGCCAGAGAGTGGTAGAGATGGTTGCCTCTCTCACTGGAGGCCTGTGACTTGTGGAGTGCCACTGGAAACAGTGCTGGGTCTGTTGTTTGTTATCTACATCCATGATAATCTGGATAACTGGATCAGCAAGTTTGCGAAGACACTGAGATTGAGAGTGAAGTGGACAGCAAAAGGACTATCATGGCTTGCAGAGAGATCTGCATCAGCTGGAAAAATTGGCTGAAAAATGGCAGATGGAATTTAGTGCAGAGTGCAGGCAAGTGTGAGGTGTTGCACTTCTGTGGGACCAACCAGGGAAGGTCTTACACAGTAGGGCTCTGAGGAGTGTGGTAGAACAAAGAGATCTGGGAACACAGGTCCATAATATGTTGAGAAAGGTGTCACATGTAGATAGGTTGTAAAGAAAGCTTTTGGCACATCGCCCTTCATAAATCAATGTATTCAGTACTGGAGATGGGATGTTATGTTGAACTTGTATAAGTTGTTGGCGAGGCCTAATTTGGAGTATTGTGTGTAGTTTTGGTCACCTACCTACAGGAAAAGTGTAAATAAGGCTGAAAGAGTACAGAGAAAATTTACAAGAATGTTGCCAGGTCTGGAGGACCTGAGTTATAAGGGAAGATTGAACGGGTTAGATTTACAAGGATGTTGCCTGGATTGGGGAGCATGCTTTATGAGAATAGGTTGAGTGAACTTGGCCTTTTTTCCTTGGAGCGATGGAGGATGAGAGGTGACCTGACAGAGGTGTACAAGATAATGAGAGGCATTGATTTTGTGGATAGTCAGAGGCTTTTTCCCAGGGCTGAAATGGCTAGCATGAGAGGGCATAGTTTTAAGGTGCTTGGAAGCAGATACAGAGAAGATGTCAGGGGTAAGTTTTTTTACGCAGAGAGTGGTGAGTTCATGGAATGGGCTGCCGACAGCGGTGGTGGTGGCGGAAACAATAGGGTCTTTTAAGAGCCTCTTAGATAGGTACATGGAGCTTAAGAAAATACAGGGCTAAGGGTAAGCCTAGGTAGTTCTAAGGTAAGGACATGTTCGGCACAGCTTTGTGGGCTGAAGGGCCTGTATTGTGCTGTAGGTTTTCTATGTTTTTATTCCTTAGAGTATAGAAGATTGAGAGGAGATTTGATAGTGGTATAAAAGAGTATAAATAGAGTGAATGCAAGCAGGCTTTTTCCACTGGGGTTGAGTGGGAGTAAAACCAGAGGTCATGGGTTAAAAGTGGAAGGTGAAAAGTTTAAGGGGAATGTGAGGGAAACTTCTTTGCTCAGAGGGCCATGAGAGTGCATAATGAGTTAGCAGCACAAGTGGTGCATGCAAGCTTGATTTCAACGATTAAGCAAAATTTGGGTAGTAGAGGTATGGAGGGCTATGGTCCTAGTGCAGGTTGGTGGGAGAAGGCAGTATAAATGGTTTTGGCATGGACTGGATGGGTCGAAGGGCCTGTTGCTGTGTTTTACTTCTTTCTAAATATATGACCCTATAACTCAGTAAAAAACAATACCTCACTCTAAAATACTAGGTGATAGTACAGTAAGAAAGTAGAACTTAAAAGCAGAAATTGGTTGTTGATAATGTTGTTGATATGTCATACCAGCTTTGCTTCCTAAATTCTGAGCAGGTGGATTGCACTGAATGGAGCTCGCCTCTGTTGCTGAAGGGGAATCTGGTGACCAACCCCTGTGGCGCTTCTTTGGAGGACCTGAATTAACTAAGTTGCCTGAAAAGACACCAACAATAAAGATAATGGCAGTTACTTATTGTGATCACAAGTCCATGGCTACCACTGACAAATCCAAAGAGCATGACAAAGATCTTAGCAACAATCAGTATTTTTCAGAAAACTACTCAGTATACTTTTGTTATTTTATTTATTGTATAAACCTGACTATACAGTACTTTGAAAGTAGTTCGTGGGCTCTGAAAACTTCAGGAATTTGAAATACTTTATAAATTTGCATCTTTCTTTTTTTATGTGTCCCTTGTAAAGAAAGGTGCCTGGAATGTTACTACAGACCTAAGGTACTACACAGCAGCAAAAGCCTAGACGTTTATGATCAAGTATCTACAGAGAGATTGAATTAGTTGGCAGACTAGAGCTGAAACCAAAAAAGATGTCAATGCATATAGTTACATACCTATGACTGAAGGTCTTGACATTTTCTGTGTGGCTACATTATTGACCTTCATTGCATTTTGGTGCCTGGATGATTCTCTGTTGTTGTCGGTTACAGAAATTCCTGTAGCAGCACGAGAAACAGTCTGATCTGTTAGAAAACCTGTAATTACAATCTTTCCTCGTCAATGGCTTTCCTCATAATAGGGCAAAGTTTCAACAAAGAGGAAACAAGGAGGACATTATATTGCTAATAGTTCACGTAATTTTCAAATTGGTATGGTGCCAAAAGAAAGAGTTAATAGTCAATGCTAAAATTAGGAAAAGAATCTTAGGAAAACTGAGAAGCAGCAAGATATATGAAGATGAGAAAATCTGCAGTTGCTGGAAATCCAAGCAACACACATAATGGAGGAACTCAGCAGGCCAGGCAGCATATGGAAAAGAGTAAACAACCGACGTTTCAGGCCGAGCCAGTTTACTCTTTTCCATAGATGCTGCCTGACCTGCTGGATTCCCCCAGTATGTTTGTTAGTAAGATATTCAAGCCTATTTTTATTTAATTCATTAGCACAATCTTTTATTTTGGCATCATAAACTTACTCTGGTTTGTGTAAGGCTGCAAACTTATTCTGGGTCATCTGTGACAATTATTTGCTTATGGACAGAAGTGTCCAGACACACAAAGTGCCGTCTATTGTTGGCACCACTACCATCCCAGTATGCATGACCACCCTTTCCGAACGTGAACCCTGGCCCCATATGGTGTCTCAATTTGACCCATGTCCACTGCTTTCCTCTGACTGAACCTTACTCCACTTCTCTGTTCCTTACACTGAACAAGATGTTAAGAACTCTTTAAAAAATTCATCTAGGTTATTCTGACATTATGCTGACTTTCACGTCACCTTTTTGTCTCTAATTGATTCTAATAATCAAATTAATTAACGTTAAACTGGCAGGTTTGTCATGAACTGGTTTCTCCCTATCTCTTTAATATTACAAACAATCTATGGGGAAAATTACTGAAGAGGCAGCTTTGGAAAATCACGGCTAACGCGCCCGCAACTTCCTTATCTATTTGCTGGAACAGAAATCATCAGATTCTGAAGCGTTGATCCTGATTCCTGGCAGGTGAGACGCTACATCAAGAAGCAGACATAATAAATCAGGCTTAATTGTTTTACTTCTTCTATTCACATTAGTTTAAAAGCACATTCAATGGACAGTACCATGAGTATGGGCACAACTCAGAGGGTAGAAGGTCAACTCCTTCTATAACACTACCTAACCTACTTATCTTTGCATGAACTCCATCAGAAGAGAGTACAATTGATATAAATCAATTGTGATGAGGCATCCCACTACTACACGCTCTTTTAGAAAGTGGACTCCTGAAGCTGAACAGGCCCTGAGAGACTGCTTCGGTACTACTAACTGGGATGAACTGCAAGGGGGGCTTTGTAGGGGCGTTGGGGAGGTCACTGAATGCACAACGGACTATATTAACTTTTGTGTGGATGTCGTTGTTCCTGTTAGAACTGTTCGCTGCTATCCCAATAATAAGCCCTGGATCACTAGTCACATCAAAGGCCTCCTAAATCAGAAGAAGAGGGCCTTTAAAGATGGTGATCGGTTGGAGCTTAAAAGAGTTCAGAAGGAACTCAGAGTACAGATAAGGGGGGCAAAGGAGCAGTATAGGAGGAAGCTAGAACAAAAGCTGCAGAAAAAAAGCATGAAGGAGGTGTGGGATGGGATGAAGATCATCACTGGATGCGGTGCAAAGCGGGAGGCAAACATAAGTGGAGATGTGGAGAAAGCGAACCAGCTGAACAACTTCTTCAATAGGTTCGACAGCACAATCTCATCCTCACCGCAGAACTCCACACCAGGCTTGTCTTTCTACTCGTCCTCCCTCTTACTTCCCTCACAGGAAAATAGCCACTCACAGGAGACCTTGCACACGCCCAGGATTACGGCTGCACAGGTGGAAGGTCAACTGAGGAAGATCTGTACCAGCAAGGCGGCTGGACCGGATGGAGTATCCCCACGATTACTGAGGGCCTGTGTGACTGAGCTGGGAGAACCACTACAGCGCATCTTCAACATGAGCCTGGAGCAGAGAAGAGTACCCAGACAGTGGAAAACATCCTGTATTGTCCCGGTACCGAAGAAACCACAACCAAAGGAGTTGAATGACTTCAGACCTGTTGCCTTGACGTCGCACGTGATGAAGACCATGGAGCGGCTGATAATACAGAATCTGAGGCCACAAACCAGGCACGCCCGGGATCCTCTTCAGTTTGCGTATAAGGAGAAGGTGGGAGTGGAGGATGCTATCACGTATTTGCTGCACAAATCCCTCTCTCACCTGGATGGGGTCAGTGGTGCTGTGAGGATTACATTCCTGGACTTCTCTAGTGCCTTTAACACCATCCAGCCGAAGATCTTAAGGCACAAACTAACAGAGATGGGAGTAGACTCTCACATGGTGGATTGGATAGTGGACTACTTGACAGATAGACCTCAGTATGTGCGGTTGGGAGACTGTAGGTCTGACACGGTGGTCAGCAGCACAGGAGCGCCGCCGGGGACCGTGCTCTCTCCGGTCCTGTTCACCCTGTACACTTCCAATATAACTCGGAGTCCTGCCATGTGCAGAAGTTCGTTGATGACACGGCCATAGTGGGGTGTGTCAGAAATGGACAGGAGGAAGAGTATAGGAAACTGATACAGGACTTTGTGATATGGTGCAACTCAAACTACCTGCGTCTCAATATCACCAAGACCAAGGAGATGGTGGTGGACTTTAGGAGATCTAGGCCTCATATGGAGCCAGTGATCATTAATGGAGAATGTGTGGAGCAGGTTAAGATCTACAAGTATCTGGGAGTACAGTTAGACGAGAAGCTAGACTGGACTGCCAACACAGATGCCTTGTGCAGGAAGGCACAGAGTCGACTGTACTTCCTTAGAAGGTTGGCGTCATTCAATGTTTGTAGTGAGATGCTGAAGATGTTCTATAGGTCAGTTGTGGAGAGCGCCCTCTTCTTTGTGGTGGCGTGTTGGGGAGGCAGCATTAAGAAGAGGGACGCCTCACGTCTTAATAAGCTGGTAAGGAAGGCGGGCTCTGTCGTGGGCAAAGTACTGGAGAGTATAACATCGGTAGCAGAGCGAAGGGCGCTAAGTAGGCTACGGTCAATTATGGAAAACCCTGAACATCCTCTACATAGCACCATCCAGAGACAGAGAAGCAGTTTCAGCGACAGGTTGCTATCGATGCAATGCTCCTCAGACAGGATGAAGAGATCAATACTCCCCAATGCCATTCGGCTTTACAATTCAACCGCCAGGAGTAAGATATGTTAAAGTGCCGGGGTTAGGACTCAATGTATTTAAGTAAACCACTTAAGAACTTTTTAAAGCTATTATTAATGCTTTTTGAGAGGGTGATTTTAGATGCATATCATATTTTTACTGAGTTAAGTATTGTATGTAATTAGTTTTGCTACAATAAGTGTATGGGACATTGGAAAAAATGTTGAATTTCCCCATGGGGATGAATAAAGTATCTATCTATCTATCTAACTGGCAGGTTGAACGGAGCACAGATACCTCTGAAGAGTTCAAGCTGTGTTAGAATTCATCCTGCTGCCCCCTCCCCCCCATCGCACTTAACAGGTTTAAAGATTTAAATTATTCAAAAACACACCAAAATAATGCCACTAAAGGAATAAAAGATGACAACACCTGCTTGCTGAAGTCCAGCGGATGTTCCAGCAATGCTTTCTGCTGACGACACTGTAGTGGATGAGGCTGGGCTCTCAGGAGGTTGTGACGGAACACTAGAGGTGGAACTAGAGCCCGATTGTTGCGTCTTGCCCTCTGTTAAAATTAAAAGTCTGCTCTTAACAACCAAGCTACTTTGAATCCATAGTCTTACAGGTTTTGCTTCAGATACACTAGAAACTATTACTAGTCCAAAAGCACCCACAAAGACTTGCAATATATTCTGACCTCAATATAGAAAAGCTTCCCTGAAACCAAACAAGCCAGCCAAAACTGACAGTGAGCCATAGCAGAAGACAACTGGACAGGGTGATGAGAAGTCTGATTCGAGGACATTTTAAAGTGCATCTTAAAGGGAAGCAGAGCAGTGATGAGAAGAAAGCAATCATGGATGTAATTCCAAACATAGCACTCACAATTGTTGAAGGCACAGCCACCATTGAAACTGGAAAAGCACAATAGGAAGGTAAAGATATCCTAGGATGTAGAGATGGAGAAGGCCTCTGAAATTGCGAATGCTAAACATAACAATGAGTCTTTGAGATTGGGGATTTCAGCACCTTATTTCTTCCTTTCAAAAGGTGAAATACATCTGTAAAAACATTACTAATAATGGAGCTATTTTAAATTCTGTTCCGATAATAAAACTAGAACCAGTATTTGTTTTTTATTAACCCAATGAATTCTGAGCAAAATCTGCCAGGCACTGATGAACCTCAATTACATATATAAATAAAAATTCATTATCCAGTTCTCACCTGTGCCTTTCCAGCAAATTAAGGGCCCTTTAGTCAGTGTGCCCTGTGCATTTTTAACCAGGTAGCATTTCAGGTACTTTTGTTTCTTGGGCTGAGTGATCAATTTTAAGTTGATATGATTGGAAAATTCTGTGAAGTACCGAAATCCTTTCTCGCCGCAACCCACACAATTTCCACAGAAACCTGGAGAAATATTGAACATAAATGCAGTTAGCAAAAATAATGAGGTGTTGCATAATTTAAATAAGTACATTTGCAACACAGACTTGCAAACTGTCAGAGATTTTTTTACGAGTCTGAACTGCATTGTTAAAACTCAAAGGACAGAAATCTCTTCTTCAATAACTTCAGTTTCACAAGTTCATAAATAGAAACACAGCCTTGATGTGCTCAAGGTTCATGTAAAACCTGCTGTGGAAAATAAAAATAGTCTGATATAGCTGTAAAGTGCAAAGCTAAAGAAGATAACTATCTTCCTGGTACTTAAGAAAATCAAGGTAAAGTGTCTTAATGACCACTGTAAGGTGGCTCTGACCTCAGTCAGCGTGAAGTGCTTTCAGGAGCATGCATTAACTCTAGCCTCTCAAAACACCTTAACCCAAAACTGCACTATGACAGGCACCATCTTGGACAGACACCCTTCATTTATCTCTGGAGCAATGGGACAGTAAAGACATCTACACTCTACAGGAGTTACCTAATAAAGTGGCCACTGAGTGTGCATTCATGGTCTTCTGCTGCTGTACGCCGTCCACTTCAAGGTTCGATGTATTGTGCAATCAGAGAAGCTCTTCTGCAAACCACTGATGTAACGTGTGGTTATTTATGTTACTATCACCTACCTGTCAGCTTGAACTAGTCTAGCCATTCTCCTATGACCTTGCTAATGCTAACATTCTTGCAGGAAAGTTTGCTAGTGCTGCTTGGGGGGATTTAAACTAAATTTGCAGGGGGCAGGGACCCAGAATGTGAGAGAGGATAGCAAGATGAAGAATAAAGGACAAGTGGGGACTACACGGTTCCGGAATATTAAGTGTGTAGTAGAGGAAGGTGGGGTGGAACAAGTGATAAGGAGGACACATGTACAGAGGGATGGTCTGACAGAACATGGAGTTAAATGTGCAGAAAGAATAAGTAAATTTAGGAAGGACAACAAAATTCAAGGGGCGTATAGCCCAATGGGAGCTCGGGGAGCTGGGTTAAGCACAATAGGCAGCGATTTAAACAGAGAAAGGAGAAAAGGGCTAAAAATTCTATATCTGAATGCACGAAGTGTCAGAAATAAGGCAGATGAGCTTGAAGCTCAGGTGCGAATGGGTAACTATGATGTTGTTGGGATAATGGAGACATGGCTGCAGGGAGATCAGACCTGGGAAATGAATGTACAAGGGTATACGTGCTATCGTAGGGACAGAAATGTGGGCAGAGGGGGTGGGGTGGCCCTGTTGGTGAGGAATGAGATTCAGTCCTTTGCAAGGGGGGGACATAGGATCAGGAGAAGTAGAGTCTGTGTGGATAGAACTGAGGAACAGTAAGGGCAAAAAGACCCTAATGGGTGTTGTCTACAGGCCACCAAACAGTAGCATGGATATTGGGTGCAAGTTGAATAGGGAGTTAACATTGGCATGTGGCAAAGGTAATGTCGCAGTAGTTATGGGAGATTTCAACATGCAGGTGAGCTGGGAGAATCAGGTTGGTGCTGGACCCCAGGATAGGGAGTTTGTAGAGTGCCTACGGGATGCATTCTTGGAACAGCTTGTACGAGAGCCGACCAGGGACAAGGCTATTCTGGATTTAGTGTTGTGTAATGAACAGGATTTGATAAGCGATCTTGAAGTAAAGGAGCCATTAGGAGGTAGCGACCATAATATGATAAGTTTTTATCTGCAATTTGAGAAGGATAAGGGCAGATCGGAAGTGTCAGTGTTGCAGTTGAACAAAGGAGACTATGGAGCCATGAGGGAGGAGCTGGCCAAAGTTAAACGGTCGGATATCCTAGCAGAAAAGACAGTGGAACAGCAATGGCAGGTATTCTTGGGAATAATGCACAAGGTGCAAAATCAGTTCATCCCCCAGAGAAGGAAGGATTCAAAGGGGGGAAAGGGGCCACAGTGGTTGACAAAGGAAGTCAGAGATTGCATGGCATTAAAAAAAAAGAAGTATGACAGAGCTAAGGTGAGTGGGAAGACAGATGATTGGGAAATTTTTAAGGAACAACAGAACTTAACTAAAAAGGCAATACGTGGAGAAAAAATGAGGTACGAACGCAAGCTAGCCAGGAATATAAAGGAGGATAGCAAAAGCTTTTTTAGGTATGTGAAGAGAAAGAAGATAGTTAAGAACAATGTTGGGGAGTCACCAGGAGACGCTCATGGAGTGAGCACTGTTTTAGATTCGCTCCATAACCTTTACTTTTCTAACCTATGATCACCCTTATTTAACTTATTTTTACCTACACCAGAAGATTCTTGTCACTTTTTTGGACTTATCTTTAAGAGGGTACTCTGAATTTTGAAGAAATGAGTACTGAAATGGCTTTAAGATCTAAATGGCGAGACCCTGGGAAAGATTCTAACGGCAATGGAAAAAAAAGACTGATCCTAAGCGTACTGAATTGACTTATGATACGATATTGGAGCTCTTGAATGAAAAATCTGAAGAACAACGACAAACTTTCAAAGCAGATTTAAGGCTTTCCAGGATTCTCTGGATAAGATTGATCATGAAGTTAAACAGCATCAAACTCTAATTGCAACTCTGCAAGAGGACGCTCGGAAGCGAGACTTGAAAATCGAGAAACTGGAACAGAAATTATCTTCGGCGATTAAACAGTTGGAAATACTTAAAGCCAAGAGTGTCGATTTTGAAAATCAGTCTAGAAGACAGAACTTACGCATACTTGGTCTCCCCGAAGGTATCGAACAAGGGGACCCCTCGAAGTATTTCGCTCAACTTTTAAAGGATGCGTTCCCTTCTGTATTCCCAGACAGTCCTCCGTTACTTGATCGTGCCCATAGAATTATGAGCCGATCACCAAGTTCTTCATCTAAACCACCGGTTGTAATTGTTCGATTTCATTATGTGCATGTTAAAGAGCACCTTATTCGTTTGGCTCGGCATTTAGGGATGGTTAAATTGAGAGAATCCCACTTTCGGCTCGTGGAGGATTTCAGCCCAGAAGTAATGAAGGCACGGCTCGTTTTTAAACCTTTGATGTCCGAATGTTATGAGAAAAACCTAAAACAGCACTTTTATACCCTGCAAAACTTAGAATCTCGCCTTTGAATGCACCACATCGTGTTTTTCTCTCCACATCTGATGCTCGAAGCTTTCTGGATGAGAACTATCCTACTGTTTCGGATTCTCATCTCTAATAAATGTATGGTTTTGATCGTTACAAGATAGTTTTTGTTTCCAAAACCATATTTTGTTTCTGACTATTGGTGTAGGTTTATTTTACATTTTATATTCCAATTAAAGTTTTTCTTTATCGACGTACTAATCTTTTTAATTTACTTACTTTAACCCAACCATTGTATTTTATTTTTGGTTATTATTATTAATCCTTTGAAGGTGAATTTTTAAAAATGTTTTGATATATATCTTTTTCATTTTTTGTGTAACTAAGATGGCGGTTTCTTTTCTAAAATATTTCTTGCTTTTTTTTTAATTTCGCCATTTTTTTTGTCGTCTTCTTCCTATAATGCCTTTCTTATCACATCCTAACTTTTATTTGTTCGGGTTTTAACCCGATTTATAAGTTACCAGTGTTTATATTCTTCTTGGTTTTTTTTACTAGCAATTATATTAAGAAGTCTGTTTTAGTATAGTGTTAATTACTTTTTAGGATTTTGGGTGGATCTTTTTTTTTCTCCTTTATATATCTGGAGTCGCCTTCTGGAGACATGGGGGTAGATTTAGTCTCACAATTTCTTTTTTTCCTGGCCTTTTTCAGGCTCAGCAGGGTCTCTTTTCCGTGGGTGGTGGACGGGGGGGTTCCCTTTTAATTCTATTGCTCTTTTTATTAGTTTTTCGAGTTTTTTCATTTGGGCTGATTTCAAACTACTAAAATGTCCGCTGTGTCATCATTTCCGGGTCCTCCCCTTATTTTTGTTCCTTTTCCGGGTGCATGAGTTCATACTTTGGTTAACCCTTTATATACCAAAAGGTTGATTTTAGAAATATGGCTCAGACCATTAATTTTGTTTCTTGGAATACTAATGGCTTAAACCATCCGATTAAACGGAAAAAGATTTTTAAAGTATTCCAAAGACTGAATGCGCATATTATTTTTGTACAAGAAACTCATGTGAGGAAAGAGGACAATCAACTTTTTTTAGGTTTTGTAAGGGTCAACAGTACCATTCGAATTTGAATGCTAAAGTAAAGGGAGTTTCAATTTTTATTGACTCCTCTATTGCTTTTGTTCAACACAATATTATTTCGGATCCGAGTGGTAGATTTTTGTTAATTACTGGGTTACTTTTTAATAAGAAGGTTGCTATGGTTAATGTTTATGCTCCAAATGTGGATCCTGATTTCTTTAAGTCTTTATTTACTTCTCTACCTAATCTAAATGAATATATGTTAAATATGGGTGGTGACTTCAACTGTTGTTTAAATCCTTTGCTGGATAGATCTATATCCATTCAGACTTTACCAAATAAGTCGGCCACTTACATCAATTCTTTTTTGACTGATAATGGAATTTTCGATATTTGGAGATTTCTGCATCCTAAGGACAAAGAGTTTTCATTTTTCTCACACGTTTATCATTCTTACTTGAGAATTGACTTTTTTTTATTGACTCTCATTTTATTCCATCTGTAACCTGTTGTAATTATGACATTATAGCCATCTCTGATTATGCTCCAATGAAACTTTCTATTAAATTAATGGATACAGCTTCTAGCACTAAACAATGGCGATTTGATTCTACCTTATTGCAAGATCCGGATTTCATTAAATTTATGAAGGAACAGATTGATTTCTTCTTTTCAACTAATCTCACGGATGAAATTTCCTGCAGAATACTTTGGGACACTTTTAAAGCATATATACGTGGACAGATTATCTCCTATTCTGTTGGTTTGAGAAAACGTATTAAGAAGGAAACTTTTTTATTGGTTAATAAGATTAAAGAAATTGACAAGAAATATTCGATTGCTCCTAGTAAGGAGCTTTACAAAGGGTTGAGCTTCAAATGGAACACAGTTTATTACTTACATCTTCAATTGAAAATCAATTAATGAAAACCAGAACTGATTTTTATATACATAGCGATAAATCGGGTAAACTGTTAGCTAACCAATTGAAAAATGCTTCGGTTAAACGTCAAATTATTAAGATTCGTCAACAGAATGGTGAACTGACAGTTGACCATGATGAGATAAACAAATCTTTTCAAGATTTTTATACCTCTCTGTATCATTCTGAATTTCCTCATGATCATAATACTATGCATGATTTTCTTGGGAAATTGAATTTTCCAAAATTATCATCAGAAGAACTTTTAATATTAGAAGCTCCTATTACGGATGCAGAAATTAAAGGTGCTATTTCGTCTATGAATTCTGGGAAAGCACCAGGTCCAGATGGGTATACAGTGGAATTTTTAAAGTGTTTTTCCTCCACTCTTTCTCCTTGGTTATGCAAGGTTTTTGAAGAAGCAATTAGACTAGGTAAATTGCCACAATCTTTTTACAGAGCTTCCATTTCTTTAATATTGAAAAAAAGATAAAGACCCTACTGAGTGCGCATCCTATAGGCCAATATTCTTATTGAATGTAGATTCCAAGATCTTTTCCAAGTTACTGGCGAACAGGCTGGAGAAGGTATTACCTCAAATTAACTCGGAGGATCAAACTGGTTTTATTAAAAATCGCTATTCTTTTTTCAATATTAGGAGATTATTGAACATTGTTGATACTCCTTCACGCAGCACCTCAGAATGAGTCATTTCATTAGATGCGGAGAAAGCATTTGATAGAGTTGAATGGCCATATTTATTTACTGTGCTTGAGAAGTTTAATTTTAGTCCGACATTTATATCCTGGATTAAATTGATATATCATACTCCAGTAGCCTCGGTTTTTACTAACAATCAAAGATCTTTTTTCGTTTATTTCGGGGTACGAGGCAAGGTTGTCCTCTTAGTCCATTATTATTTCATATTGCTATAGAACTTTTGGCAATTGCTATTAGAGAATCACCTAACATTTTTGGCATCACTCGTGGGATGGATATACATAAGTTATCATTATACGCAGATGACTTGTTATTATATTTTTCTGATCCTGAGAAATCCATTCCTGCAGTTATATCATTGTTGGCTCAGTTTAGTAATTTTTCCAGGTATAAATTGAATCTTAATAAGAGTGAATTGTTCCCCTTAAATAGACAGGTTCCAATTTATGGAAATTTACCTTTTAAATTAATGACTTTTTTATATACATAGGGATTAAAATTACAAAAAATCATAAGGAGTTATTCAAGGTTAATTTTTTACCCTTAATTGATCAGATTAAAGGTTTGTTCACTAAATGGTCACAATTGTCTTTATCTCTGATAGGTTGGATTAATACTATTAAGATGATTATTTTACCCAAGTTCTTATATATATTTCAAGTGTTACCAATTTTTATTCCAAAATCCTTTTTTGACAATGTTGATTCAAAAATTTCCTCATATATATGGCAGAACAAAAATCCTAGATTAGGTAAAAGATATTTACAGAAGGCAAGGAGGGAAGGTGGATTGGCATTGCCTAATTTTAGATTTTATTATTGGGCAATTAATATTCGATAATTGAAATATCGGTTAAGGGATTGGGATTTATCTCCTAGCCCTCATTGGGTAAATCTGGAAACTAAATCTCTACAAGGATTTTCATTGGGTTCTATTTTAGGGACTTCTCTTCCCTTTGCTCTTTCTAAATTGCATAAACGAATTGACAATCTGATAGTCAAACACACTTTACGTATATGGTTTCAATTTCGGAAATTTTTTGGGTTGAATCAATTTGTTTTAACTATTCCTATTGTATCCAATTTCTTTTTTCATCCTTCTATTATTGACCAAGCTTATTCAGCTTGGAAGACTAAAGGAATACTACGATTTTCTGATCTATTTTTGGATAATTGTTTTATGTCTTTTGAACAATTATCTAATAAATATAATTTGCCCAGATCTCATTTTTTTAGATATTTACAGATTAGGAATTTCTTAAACACTGCACTTCCTACCTTTCCAAATCTTGATTCTTCTGATATTTTGGAGAAATTGTTAGAACTAAATCCTTTTCAGAAAGGTGTAATATCAAATGTTTACAATATAATTATGAAAATACATTCAGAGGCCTTTTATAAGATTAAAAATGATTGGGAAAGAGAACTTTATTATCCCTATTGAGAATTGGGATAAAATTCTTCAATTAGTTAATTTATCCTCTATATGTGCTAAACATTCATTGATACAGTTTAAAGTTGTGCACAGGGCTCATATGTCCAAGGATAAATTGGCTTGTTTTTAATCCCATAGAAATCCTATATGTGACAGATGTCATTCTGAGATAGCTACTTTAACTCATATGTTTTGGTCATGTCCGCTTTTGAAAAAATATTGGAAAGACATTTTCGATATTATTTCTACGGCATTGAACATTGATTTACAACCACATCCTATTACTGCAATCTTTGGTTTACCAATGATGGGGTCAATCCATTTATCTTCTTCTGCTTGTCAGATGATTGCATTTCTTACATTAATGGCTAGAAGATCTATTTTGTTGAATTGGAAAAAAATTAATCCCCCTACTGTATTTCATTGGTTTTCTCAAACTATGTTATGTCTAAATTTGGAGAAAATTAGAAGTGTCGTATATGACCCTTCTATTAAATTTGAAAAGATTTGAAGGCCATTTATTCAATATTTTCACATGATGTAATTTGACTCTGTTCCAATCCTATTTGTTTTTCCGGTTTTGATTATATATATATATATATATATATATATATATATATATATGTTGAGAGGATCGGAGTTGGGGACACTGATGATTTTGTAATTTTTTTATAGATACCATAAACAGCCCATTTATTTATTTTTTTAAATAATTTTTTTTCTCCTTCCTTCTTTTTTTCTTAATAGTTTAGTTTTCCTTAGGGTATTAATATTTTTTTTCTTTTTCTCTTTTCTTTTTTTTTCAACATGAATTACTTAGTTTTTTTTGTCTCGTTTATATGATACTTGTATCATTCATGATTTGGGAAGACAACTATAATGTACTTATTGCTTATGTATCCTTTTATGTTCATTTTAATTTTGTAAGTTTGTAATCCCATTATCTATGTACTAATCTTATCATGTTGATATTAATAAAAAAATTGAAAAAGAAAGAAAGAAAGAACAATGTTGGGCCCTTGAAGAATGAATTGGGTGAAATTGTTATGGGAAACAGAGAAATGGCACAAGAATTTAATAAGTACTTTAGATCTGTCTTCACTAGGGAAGACACAAGCAATCTCCCAGATGTATGGATGAGCCAAGGACATAGGGTAACAGAGGAAATGAAACAGATTGACATTAGGAAGGAAACGGTGATGAGTAGACGGATGGGACTGAAGGCTAACAAATCCCCAGGTCCAGATGGTCTGTATCCTAGGGTACTAAAGGAGGTGGCCCTGGAAATTGCGGATGCATTGGTAATCATTTTCCAATGTTCCTTAGATTCAGCATCAGTTCCTGAGGATCGGAGAATGGCTAATGTTATCCCACTTTTTAAGAAAGGAGGGAGGGAGAAAACAGAGAACTATCGTCCTGTCAGCCTAACATCAGTAGTGGGGAAGATGCTAGAGTCCATTATTAAAGATGAAATAGTGGCATATCTAGACAGCAGTGATAGGATTGGGCCGAGCCAGCATGGATTTACCAAGGGCAAATCATGCTTGACTAATCTATTGGAGTTTTTCGAGGATGTAACCAGGAAGTTAGACAAGGGAGATCCAGTGGATGTAGTGTACCTCGATTTTCAGAAGGCATTTGATAAGGTCCCACATAGGAGATTGGTGGGTAAAATCAGAGCTCATGGCATTGGGGGGAAGATATTGACATGGATAGAAAACTGATTGGCCGATAGAAAGCAAAGGGTAGCGGTGAATGGGTGTTTCTCGGAATGGCAGGTGGTAACTAGTGGGGTGCCACAGGGCTCGGTATTGGGACCACAGCTATTTATGATTTACATAAACGATTTAGATGAAGGCATTGAGAATAACATCAGCAAGTTTGCTGATGATACTAAGCTGGGTGGCAGTGTGACATGTGATGAGGATGTTAGGAGAATTCAGGGTGACTTGGATAGGCTGGGTGAGTGGGCAGATACTTGGCAGATGACGTTTAATGTGAATAAGTGTGAGGTTATCCACTTTGGGAGTAAGAACAGGAAGGCAGATTATTATCTGAATGGTGTAGAGTTAGGTAAGGGAGAAATACAAAGAGATCTAGGAGTCCATGTTCATCACTCACTGAAGGTGAATGAGCAAGTGCAGCAGGCAGTGAAGAAGGCTAATGGAATGTTGGCCTTTATTACAAAGGGAATTGCATACAAGAGCAAGGAAATCCTTTTTTGCATTTGTACAGGGCCCTGGTGAGACCACACCTGGAGTATTGTGTACAGTTTTGGTCTCCAGGGTTAAGGAAGGACATCCTGGCTGTAGAGGAAGTGCAGCGTAGATTCACAAGGTTAATTCCTGGGATGCCCGGACTGTCTTACGCAGAGAGGTTAGAGAGACTGGGCTTGTACACGCTGGAATTAAGGAGATTGAGAGGGGATCTGATTGCAACATATAAGATTATTAAGGAATTGGACAAGATAGAGGCAGGAAATATGTTCCAGATGCTGGGAGAGTCCAGTACCAGAGGGCATGGTTTAAGAATAAGGGGTAGGTCATTTAGGACAGAGTTAAGGAAAAACTTCTTCTCTCAGAGAGTTGTGGGGGTGTGGAATGCACTGCCTCAGAAGGCAGTGGAGGCCAATTCTCTGGATGCTTTCAAGAAGGAGCTAGATAGGTATCTTATGGATAGGGGAATCAAGGGATATGGGGACAAGGCAGGAACTGGGTATTGATAGTAGATGATCAGCCATGATCTCAGAATGGCGGTGCAGGCTCGAAGGGCCGAATGGTCTACTTTTGCACCTATTGTCTATTGTCTATTGTCTAAAAGATGTTTTCGACCACAGAACTGATGCTCACTTTTTTCCTTTTTCGCATCATTCTATGTAAACTCTAGGGACTGTTGTGCGTGAATATTCCATGAGATTGGCAGTTTTTAAGATCCTAAAACTACCCCGCCTGGTATCAACAATTATTCCATGGTCAAAGTCACTTAGATCACATTTCTTTTCCTCTTCTGATGTTAGATTTGAACAACAGCTGAACGTTTTGACAATGTCTGCATGTTTTTATGCATTGAGTTGCTGCATGTGATCAACTGATTAGATATTTGTATTAATGAGCGGGTGTGCAGGGGTAACTAATAAGAAAGTCATTGAGTGTATGTCAGTCTACTGTTTATTGACTAATGCTCTGCTAGCGATGGTGATGGAGGTGGATACAATAGTGTCTTTTAAGAGATTCCTGGATAGGTACATGGAGCTTAGAAAAATAGAGGGCTATGGGTAACCCTACGTAATTTCTAAAGTAAGTACATGTTTGGCACTGCTTTTTGGGCCGAAGGGCCTGCGTTGTGCTGTAGATTTTCTATGTTTCTAAACCCATCTACAAACTTCGAAACCTAGGACTCAACATCTCAACTTGCTCATCAACAGACCACCATCAGTATGGAAGAGGCAGTAACACCTCTACCATGTTCATTCTCAACTCTGTTGCTCCACAGGTCTGCGCCCCCAGGCCCCTACACTAGTCTCTGTGGCAGATTTTGCTCTAACTCAATCTACAAGTTCCCAGAGGATGCTACCATAGCAGGCTCCATCGCAACTAACAACGAATTTGAGTACAGGAAGGAGATAGGAAGCCTGGTCACATTTTGTCAAGACAACAACTGTGTTGCCTTTAAGGCATTTGTTTAGTTTATTATATTTTCGCTTTAGTAATTCATTTGTTATCGTTTTCTAGTTAAAGTTAAGGTTGTTTAAAGTAAATTCGTTGTCTGTGATATATCGCGGCATGCGATGATGTCACACCCGGTTACGCCGCGTCTTGTGGGAAAATACCGGTTTGGAGAAACGGGAAGGAGGGGGCTTGTGTGTGTGCAGGATCAGCGCAAGAAAAGTTTTCTTTCTACGCACTAGAAACATCAGTGAAGCAACGCCGTAAGTTCATGAGATAATCGATATGTTGAATTAAAAATGTTAACGCTGATCCTGTTAAAAGTAATGACGGTTGATAAAGTTTATGTTTTTTGTTATTTAAAGAGTTGCGGATAGTTTGTGTTGAAGTGTATTTAAAGCCAGTCGATGGCGTAGGTAGATTCTGACTGTATGTTGCACTTTAATGTAATATAGTTGTTGTAGTTTTACTTTTGCAAGTATTTATGATGTAAATGTGATGTCAAGAAGGAAACAAATACTGTATATATTTTGTATTGTTTTATCAACAGTTTTCACCATACGTTAATGTGGAAGAGTGAACAGTAAACGGTTAATCTTACTGGGACCGCCTCATTGACTGAATTATGCTTGGTGTTTAGTTCAGAGTTCTTTTACACCTGTGCGAGAACACTACAACAACCTTTCCTTCACTGTCAGCAAAACAAAATAATTGATCACTTAGTTCAGGAAAGGGGATGTTGCAAATGTTCCTGTTTACATTAAGTCAGTGCACAGCCAAGGAAGCTCACCAGTACCTCTACTTTCTGAAGAGGCTAAAGAAATCTGGCATGCTCTCTTTGCCTCTTGCCTATTTTTATTGATGCTCCACAGAAAGCATCTTATCTTGATGAATTATGGCTTAGTAGGGCAACTATTTTGCCCATGACTGCAAGGAACTGTCATGGACCAAGGAGCTCCCATGCCAAGCCATGATGCATCTGGATAGGACACAGGAAGGAAACCAGCCATGGTCTATCCTTCTCCCTGCCTCACTAAGCAGCCAGTATAATCAAAGATCCCACTCACCCCAGACATTCTCTCTTCTTTCCCACATATACAACAGCCTAAAAGCACATACCACCAGGCCCAAGGACAGCTTCTATCCCACTATTACTACTGAATGACCCCTGTTCTCTTGATCTCACAACCTACCATGTTGTGACCCTGCACCTTTCCGTCTACCTGCACTGTAACACCTTATTCTGCATTCTGTTATTGTTTTAACTTATACTACCTCAATTTTAATTAATTGATCTGTATGGACAGAGTGCAAGACAAGTTTTCTCCTGTATCTTGGTATACATGACAATAATAAACTAATTTACCAATCGTATGTGGAAAATGTTGTCTGTGTCTATCAGGTGAGGGCTTAAATTTTCATTTTTGGTTATAAGCTCAGACAACTCCAAACATTTTCTCGTGACCCAGATATCATCATGATGTTTAATCGAACACCAGAAAAGCAGTCTGCCTTTTCCAGTTTCCTTTCTGACACTTTTAGAAACAGGTGAAGTCACCCAAAGTTACTCCAATATTGTGCCAGGTAAGAAACACCACTGTTAAGAACTTCAGCCATGATGATGCATCAAGTAAATCTATTCCTTGTAGAGGATTCCCAGAATCAACATGCATACTTGACTAATGCCACTTCTACATCATAAGTACGCTGAAATTACATTTCTGCAGAAAATAATGAAATTGTCACAGTTCTTCCAAACAGCAACAGATTATTTTTAACTCAAGTTGACATCAATAATATTTATAATCCATCAGAACTTTCTTCTTTATGCTTAAAACTGCTCCCTAATTCTGGCCACTTTAAAAGGTATACTTAGCATTTGGGAATGCTTTCATTAAAATACAAAAAAAAATGTATTAACACAATTAGTTAAATAAATTAGGCAATCAGAAACAAGCTTTTAAACGTTGTATAAAATCTGTATCCACCCAAGGAAAGCATGACTCAGACACTGAGAGCAAAGTTGTGCAAGGTCACAGTAAAAGAAAATCAGATTCTGCTTTCAACATCTTGCTGAGGGAATTAACAATAAAACCATAAACACTTACAGCAGGAATCAGACATTTAATCTGTGATATCTGTGCTAAATCTCAGCAAGAACAATCAAAAACAAACCCTAAAGGCCACACTGTTCTGCTTGCTCAAATTATTTACTCATTTGTATCTGAATAGGTGTTTTAGTTTCTGCCTCAACTCTTCCTGATACAGAGCATTACATTTAATGCAAGCATTTTTCTTCTCCTCTCATTGACAGAAAATTTCTCTCCTTAAACTCATTGTTAATGTTTGTTTTAACTTATGGGATGCCTCTTACTGGTAAGGTTACAGACAGACAGACATACTTTGTTGATCCGAAGGGAAATTGGGTTTCATTACAGTCACACCAACCAAGAATAGTGTAGAAGTATAGCAATATAAAACCATAAATAATTAAATAATAATAAGTAAATTATGCCAAGAGGGAATAAGTCCTGGACCAGCCTATTGGCTCAGGGTGTCTGACACTCCGAGGGAGGAGTTGTAAAGTTTGATGGCCACAGGCAGGACTGACTTCCTATGACACTCTGTGTTACATCTCGGTGGAATGAGTCTCTGGCTGATTGTACTCCTGTGCCTAACCAGTACATTATGGAGTGGATGGGAGTCATTGTCCAAGATGGCATGCAACTTGGACAGCATCCTCTTTTCAGACACCACCGTCAGAGAGTCCAGTTCCACCCCCACAACATCATTGGCCTCACGAATGAGTTTGTTGATTCTGTTGGAGTCTGCTACCCTCAGCCTGCTGTCCCAGCACACAACAGCAAACATGATAGCACTGGCCACCACAGACTCGTAGAACATCCTCAGCATCGTCCGGCAGATGTTAAAGGACTTCAGTCTCCTCAGGAAATAGAGATGGCTCTGACCCTTCTTGTAGACAGCCTCAGTGTCCTTTGACCAGTCCAGTTTATTGTCAATTCGTATCCCCAGGTATTTGTAATCCTCCACCATGTCCACACTGACCCCTTGGATGGAAACAGGGGACACCGATGCCTTAGCCCTTAGGCGCACATTTTCAATATGTCTGTAAAAGTTTAGTTTTGTGGTGTTCGCCAAGCTTGGCAATGAGCTTGCAGATGTTTCATCACCAGCTGAGGTAACATCCTAAGTGCGCAGTTGTTCGTTTTTTCTCTCTGGGAGTGCTCATGTTTATATAGGCCCCCGTTTGCATGCTTCAATTCTGATCAGCCTCCCCTTCAGTTGACCTTTGAATTCTATTGGCTTGCGTTTCTTTGGCTCTTAAGTGTTCGTAGATGGTGTCTATTTCAGTAATTTTGTTTATGGAGTTCTGAGAAGGGAACCACGCTTCTAAGAATTCTCATCCCTGCTTCGCATTTGCCTGCACCAGAACATCCACAATGTCCTAGTTAAAGTGGTTTTCATGGTCCCAATCAGCGACAGTGGATCATATCTCCATGCTGCCAGTTTGTGTTCCCGTAGTTTAAGAGTTTACATCCTGTCTAACCAACGTAGTTCTTGTCACAGTCTCCACAGTTTGTGTTCCCATAAGTTGAGAGTTAATGTCCTGTCTAGCTGATGTCATTCTTGTCACAGTCTCCACAGTTTGTGTTCCCATAAGTTGAGAGTTAATGTCCTGTCTAGCTGATGTAGCTCTTGTCGCAGTCCCCATAGTATCCGCTGTAAAAGTGCTGTGGAGCATGAGCACTGAGACTACTCTTTGCAGTCTTGGCCAAGTTTGAGTGATGTGCATTGCATGTCAAGATTTTTTTTTCTCCACTTCGATACCATAATTCCTTCAAAGTGCCATTTGTGAACTGGTTTGATTCCGTCTGAGCAGGATGTAAATATTTATTAAACAATTAAAGTAAAATAAATACTGTACAGTGGATATAATTTCACTTTTACGTCCAACCTGCTATTTTACTTTCAATTTTAAGCTTGCCATAGAGTACTACAGCACAAAAACAGGCCCTATGACCCATACAGTCCATGCTGATCTCTTCTTTGCTTTGTTTCATTTACCCAGACACACACTATTTCTCTCCGTAATCAAGGCATCAACTTAAGCACCTGCAGTTTGGAGCAGTGGACTCGTGATTTTAACTGTGGCTTAGTTTCTGCTAGATGAATGTAAATTCCATGTTTTATTTAAATTTCACCAGCCAGCTTCTTGCATTTTCCAGGTAATAAATCAGCGGGATCATTGGATGTCCAGAGGTACTCTGCCAAGACTTGGGAGTGGCTAATGCCAGATCGTCCTAGGCTTTGTGCCAAGATTAGTTTGTAGGAGAGGTGCTTAAAGCCTACCTGATGAAAAAAAAGTGTCATTTTGAACTTTTGTTGGGTTACTTTGTGGGGAAATTTAACAGAACTTTCTATTTTCAATGATTTGTTAAAATTGTAGTTGGATTCCAATTACATTAATGGACAGTTTTAAAACAATAACAGGGATAGAAAATGCTAGAAGTGCTCAGCAGTTCGGTCAGCAGCTGCAGAAAGAGTAACAGTTAATATTTCAGCTCAGAAACCCTTCAGGTCTCAGACCTGTGGTGTTAATTGGTTCTCTTACCATAGATGCTACCTGGCTTCTGAGTGATTCCAGCATTTGCTTTATTTCAGACTTTCAGCATTTGCTGTCTTGCAGCTTTCTTTTTTCGTTTTTCATCTTTAAAAAATTATGCTTGCTCAGAAGAAATGGTGAAAATCAAGAACTGTGAGCTGCGGGTAATCTGGGACAAGCAAGCAAACAAAGTGATTTAAATTCCTAACTGCACACAGGACTAGAGTAACAGTGTTACAGGGATAAAATTGGATTGTTTTATATCTGAACACCATTATGTGGAAAGATATGTGGTGAAGAAGCCATGTCTTTCAGGAATTTTAATTGTAAAAAATGGAACAACATTACGTCTAAATATTTGCTGCTTTACTCCTTCTGCATTTAGAAGGTTACTTGTGCTGTTGGTTTAAATCAAACACATAGCTATAATTGTCATGGTTCAACAAAACTATTTATTTCAATTTCTTCCAAAATGCAGAGGTTGCATTTTTAGTTCTTCAATTGGCATTTTTTATTCCATGGATTTTCTGTTGCTGAATTACCAATATGAAAGTTGCATCAAATTTTAATGAATTGAACTAAGAACGAATTGGGATTGCATTTTGATTCTAACTCCACATGAATAATATGGACCCAAGAACACAATGATAGACTGTCGTGATTTTTTAAAAAAAGCCAATCTTACCCAATAGAGCATTTCGACCATTGTCATCTGGTAAAAATCGCTTATCCACAGCACAGACTAACAGGTGCTCTGGAAGGTTTGGAGACTTTGCACCAACTAGCAGGAATCCTGATGGCAGTTCAGACTGCTCATTTGATATGGAAGCTAGTCGTATGTCCTTTCCTGCCTGGCAGAAACCTAAAAAAAATAAGAATCAAACTGAAACAGACTCATTTTTTAAGACAAGAAAGAAAGAACAGGTTCACCTGAAAAGAGCATAAGGCAAATTCCTGAATCTTCACATTTATAAACTTAGTTGGTTACTTGGTTCAAAGATATTTCTTGTGCAGGCCAAACACAAAATAGTCAATTTAGGGAATTAGGGTTTGCTTGAAAATTCAAGTTAATCCTGCAACAATCCATGAATCCAAATCTAAAGGCAGAAAGAATGGTACGTACACCTTGACTGAAATGATGCCATCTTGTATTTGGTATCACATTGCCAGCAAAAAAAAGAGATAATCTCAGAATCAGAATCAGGTTTATTATCACCGGCGTGTGTTGTGAAATGTGTTAATTTAGCAGCAGCAGTTCAATACAATACATGATAATATACAATGAAAAAAATAAATCAATGGCAATAAGTACATGTATATTGAATAGCTTAAAACAGTGCAAAAACAGAAATAATATTTTTTTTTAAGTGTGGTAGTGTTCATGGGTCCAATGTCCATTTAGGAATCAAATGGCAGAGGGGAAGAAGCTGTTCCTGAATCGCTGAGTGTGTGCCTTCAGGCTTCTGTACCTCCTACCTGACGGTAACAATGAGAAGAGGGCAAGCCCTGGGTGATAGGAGTCCTTAATAATGGACATCACCTTTAATGGATCTTTTTAATCCATTAACCCTAACCACATCAACGATGGCTCTGTCATAGTGCTCTCCCTTTAACAATCTGAAGGTTCTTGTGTCAGTCTCATAAGACGTAAATCAAAGTTGATGCTCTAAGGCAAATCTGAAATCATGCTGCAGTTTTGGAAACGATGATTATCCAAGGCCTCAGTTATTCTCCCAGGTCGACGTAAAAGTTGCCAAGGCAATACTTTACAGAACAGCAGCAAAGTTATCCCCAATGTCCTTGTTGGTTGTTGGAAGCAGGTGGGAGGGTGAGCGATGATGTGCAGAAGAAGCCATTGGGGAAGGGGTGGAGGTGAGGCAGGTAGGTGACAGATGTATCCAGGATTGTTTACATTGTGGAAGTAGAAAGTAAATAAAAGCAAGACAACAATGTAAGACACTATTCTCCAATGAGGGGAGAGTATAACACTATGGTAACTACTGGTTGGCTTAATCTCACATGCCTCAAGTGGCTATCTCTAAGGCTGATTTGTAGACAGAGATATCATTGAGTCAGAATCGCTCCTGGTTCTGCCTGACAATTGTGGACATTCAGATCACGAAGGCCTAACATTACCTTACAGAACCAAAACCTGACTCAGCACTTCTTTCCCAAGTGTGATGACGGATCCCAGAAAAATTATATTTTCCTCTGCAGAAATGAAAACAGGAGTTGGGCCAGTTTATGAAATAACCCCACTCCTTACCCACAGATTTCTGGAAAGATATGGAGCAGGAACTAGTTTGGGGGCACTCTTAGTCAGGTTTCTAGCTTCCTGTGCTTCTCCAATTTCACTTGCGCACCAATCTTCCTATTTCCCAATAGCCACCAATAATGCACGGCGATGTCAATAAGATGTAGAGAAAAGCAGTTTCCACAGTGCGTTAATTGGACACAGGTGATGGCACTGGCTTAAACGGATGCCCAGTGTTTACTTGCTTGCTGACATAGTATGGGCAACAGACTGCAGAGACCAAAGAGGCAATCTTAATTCTTATCAAGTTATTTTGGCCCTTTCACTGGCAATTAGAAACTGCCAGCAACTTGCACTCTGGGTGCACACTAAACACGTAAATGAACATAAACATGCAAAAGGTGACCTCTGCCATACCAAGAGACAATATCAGTACAAAACTGAGTCCCAGATCAGTCATCAGTTTTGACACGGCTTATATGCCACAACGGGCTACAAAGAGAAGTCAGGCAGCATATCCCTTCCCAATGAGCAAAGCACATTCTGTGCACATCATGAAAATGAGGGGATTGGAATGTCACCACTTGCCCCAATACATCCACAGTCACCATTGCAGATACAAGATTAGTCTTTTGGAGAGTGGATGCATGGAAAGCTTCTTGTCATGTCCTTAATTCCTGTGCAGAGCAGCTGGCAGGAATACGTGCAAACACGAGGAAATCTGCAGATGCTGGAAATTCAAACAACACACACAAAATGCTGGTGGAACACAGCAGGCCAGGCAGCATCTATAAGGAGAAGCACTGTCGACGTTTCGGGCCGAGACCCTTCGTCAGGACTAGAATACGTGCAAACATTTTTAACCTCTCCCTGCTTCAATCTGATGTTCCCATCTGTTTTAAGGCCACTATCATTTTGGTATCAAAGAAAAACAAGCAAATGTGCCTGAATGATTACCACTCAGTGGCAGCCAGCATGAAGTACTTTGAAAAGCTAACTACGTCATGCATTAACTCCAACTTTCCAGAATGTCTTAGCCCTCTAGAATTTGCCCTGAATATACCCAGAACAGGTATACAAGGGACACCATCTCCCTGGCCCTGTGTCAGTCTCTGGAGCATCTGGAAAAAGACACCAATGTTATTTACTTCCTACAGCTCCTGCTTCAGTACTGTAATTCCAAGCAAAATAATATCCAAACCCCCAAAACCTGGGACTCAGTGCCTTCCTTTGCAATGGATCTTTGACTTCCTGACCAACCAACTGCAATCAGTAAGGATAGGCACCAACACCTCCACCTCAATTATCCTCAATAATGATATGTCACATGGCTGTGCCCTTAGCCCCCTACTCTACTCCCTGTACACTCCCCACTGGCTCTATGGTCAGATTCTGCTCCAATTCCAAGTTGCAAAAGACACCAGAATTTTGGGCTGCATCCCAAATAATGATGATTCGGAGTACAGGAAGCAGATAAGAGCCTAGTGATAACAATTTTTCTCTCAATGTCAGCAAAAGAGCTGCTCATTACCTTCAGGAAGGGGGTAGTGCACACACTCTTGTTTACATCAATGATGCTGAGTTTGAGAGGGCTGAAGGCTTCAAGTGCCTAGAAGTGAATATCAACAAAAGCCTGTCCTTGTCCAACCACATTGACACCATGGCCAAAAACAGCTCACCGGCACTTCCCATTCCTCAAGAGGAGAAAGAAATTTGGAATGTCCACTTTGACCCTCGCAAATTTTTAATCCATGCAGCACAGAAAGCATCCTGTCTGGATGCAGCACAGCTTGGTTTGACAACTGCAGAGTTGTGGACACAGCTCAGCATAACACAGAAACAGGCTCCCCTCTATGGACTTCAATCTCCATCTCAGGAAGGGATGGAGCTCACGGTTTAGTTACTGTATATACCAATATTTTAAGTTTAAAGCTGGTCATTCATAAAAATATTAATTTTGATAGAAAATTAACATTCTTTGTATGAAAGGTTTATCACCTTACCATCAGTGGTACAACACCCTTCTGGGGCAGCATTCATTTGATAATGAATGAGGGGGCTGCTGGACTCAGAGCCATCATCGACCTCCTCTTCTTCCTCCTCTTCCTCCTCCTCTTCTTCGTTGCATGGTCTTTTGCAAGCTGTATTATTTGGAAGGCCAAGAATATATTGATTCACAATCTTTTGAAACTAGTACAAAACACAGAATGCAAATATCCATTTTATACAGAGATTAGAGCTCTTTAAAAATAGACTATTGAAAATAGGGTTAACTTTCAGATTGCTTGTGCATTTGAAGGTACAAGAAATTACTATCGAACATCAAAGAAAAGGCAAATTCTCCTGTGCACACCAGACATGCAGCAGACCTTGATCTCTGCCCGAGAAAGACCACGTGCATCTGCACTAATGAGGCGAGGAGGAATACTCCTGGACTCTGTCTACTTCAGAGATGAATCAGAAATACTGAATACAATTCCAGAAGCAAAGTGACCAGGCAGTAGAGCTGAAGTCCCAGAGACCCAGACTCAAACCTGACTTCTAGTGCTGTCTGCTTAGGGTTTGCAGATTCTCCCTGTGACAGACTATAAGCCCATAAGACTTAGAAGCAGAATTAGGCCATTTGGCCTATTGAGTCCCCTCTCATTCCATCATGGCTGATTTATTACAGCTCTCAATTCTATTCACCTATAACATTTGACACCCTGATTAATCAAGAACCTATCAACCTCTACCTTAAATATACCTAATGACTCGGTTTTCACAGCCATCGTGGCAATGAATTCCACAGATTCACCACCCTCTGTCTAAAGAAAAATGTCCTCATCTCTGTTCTAACCAGATGTCCCTCTAATCTGAGGCTATGTGCTCTCGTCATAGGCTCCCCAACTATAGGAAATATCCACTCGTATCTAATATGAGATCCTCTCTCATTCTTCCAGACTTCAGTTAGTACAAGTCCAGAGCCATCAAATGCTCCTCATATGTTAACCCTTTCATTCCTGAGATCATTCTTGTGAACTTCCTCTGGACCCTCTCCAGTGCCAGCACATCCTTTCTTAGATAAATGGCCTAAAACTGCCCGCAATAATCCAAGGGTGGTCTGAGCAGGTCCTTATAAAGCCTCAGGATTCATTGTTACTTTTGTATTCTAGTCCTTTTGAAATTATTGCTAAAATAGCATTTGCCTGATTCAGCCTGCAAGTTAACTTGAGGGAATCCAACACAAGGACTTCCAAGACTCTTTGCAGCTCTGTTTTTCAAAATTTCTCTCTATTAAGAAGACAGTCCACGCCTTTATTCCTTCTTCCAAAGAGCATGACAATGCAGTTCCCTACAACATTGCCACTTCTTTGCCCATTCTCCAAATCTTTGACAGACACCCAGACAGACAGTATAGGTTTTGTCTGTGTGTTCCAATTTCCTCCCACATCTGAAAAACATGTGGATTGCTAGGTTAATTAGCACTGCAATTTACCTCCAGAGAGCAAGCGAGTAGTAGTATCTGGAGGGAATGGCTGAAAAAGTGGGAATCCTAAAATGGGATTAAAGTTGGGTAAGTGTAAATGGGGAGCAGATGACCAGCTCAGACTCAGTGGGCCAAAGGGCTACTTCCACACAGTGTTTCTTATGACTCAATGGCCTGGTTCTGCAATCAACAGAGACAAGCCAAAATTCTGAAAGTGGCCAAATGTTTTAAATTGTAGTTTGCCCCTTGTAAATTCACACTTCAATTGGTCAGAACATCCCAACAACTGAGATCAGAGAAGCATCAACTCAGTCGCACAAGAGACTCTGCAGATGCTGGAAATCACATCAACATATCTGTCCATGACTTCTACTACCACAATAAGGCCAAACTGAGGCTGAAGGAACAACACCTCATATTCTGTCTGGGTATTCTCCAACCTGAAAGGCGTGAACATTAATTTCTCTGACTTTGGGTAATCACTCCCTTCTGTTCCCCACCCCCCTCCCCTTTCCCCTCTTTTTCCATTCCCTACTTCGGTTACTCTTTCACTTTCTCTTCCTCCACCCCTCACCCTCATGAGCTGCCCATTACCTCCTGCCAGTTCTCACATCCTTTTCAACACAGAAGTCTACACATGGGCTATTCTCCTCTTCTACCAGATTCCTTCTTCAACCCTTCCATCTATTACCTCCCAGCTTGTTATCCCCCCTCCCACACCCACCCACCTTCCCACTCATCTGGTCTCACCTATCACCTGCTAGCTTGTACCTCTTTTGCCTTTTGCCCACCCTCTTATTTTGGCATCTGCCTCCTTCATTTCAAATCATGATGAAGGGTCTCGGCCCAAAATACCAACTATTCCCTGCATAGTTGCTACCTGGCCCGCTGAGATCCTCCAGCAGCTTGTGTGTGTCGCTTAGCAGGACATGACAGCCTCAAGCTATCTTCTGACTATTCAAATGGTTGAAGAAAAAATTGTGAAGACAGTCAAAAGGATGGCGTGCTCAGAAATCCAGGTTAACAGATACTCTATAAACTCAGCATTATCATCTTTGTCAATTTATTAACTGGATATATTATTCAACGTTCTGCTTTCAGATCACCAACACTATATCATGCAATGTACCCAAATCAACATTAATTAACAAGAAATGCCAAATGAAATTAAACTGTTTTTTAAAATTGCAGGTGCAGAAATTTGGAAAGTGAAACGCGGCACTACAGGACAGCATTCTGTAGACAAAGAAGGAGTTGACCTATCAGTTGAACCACCTGCTCTAGGGCTGTTCCAAACCAACAGTGGAAAAGTTGAACGTGCATTTAGGAAACTTAAAGTAGATTTTCCTGAGCTGTTAACAAAAGTGAAGTACAACATCAATTCAGTGACCTCCTCAGAAACTCAAATATGCCTTCTACACATATCTTTCTTATCTAGCATTTATAAACAAGTAAAATAGCACAGCAGTTTTGAAATTTAATTAACCTGACGACTTCAACTGTGACAAGTTAATGTGAATGGTTTAAATCCGGCTTTGCGTCAACATTATTGCTTCCTTTACTTGTGGGAACTTTCAAAGAATGCCTCATAAAACCATAGAAACAGAGAAACATTTAAAATAGAAGGAGCTCATTTGGCTTTTTATGTCCATGCTGGGCAAGGAAAATTTTCCAGCATCATCACATCTTCCAGCACCTGTCAGCAGTCCTACAGTCCAGGGCTCTTCCAGTGCATATCAAAGCACTTTTTTTAAAGCCAAGGTTTTCTGTTTTCAACAACCTTTGAAGCACTGAGTGCCAGGATCCAACAAATCCCAGTAAAAATAACTTCCTTCACTTTTCCTCAAATCCCTTTAATCAATGCTCCTTAATTTGATCCCTCTGATCAGGAAAATACATTCCTCCTGCTAAATCAATTGAGACGCCTCATAATTTTATAAATTTCCTTCTGCCTCTTTGGTTCCAAAGAAAACCATTTCCAGATTAGCACTCTCCCCTCATAACTACAATTCTCTAATCCCAGCCACGTCCCACGGTACAGTCATGTCTTTCTTGTAATCTGGAGATGACACTGTCCACAGTATACAAGCCGGGATCCAACATGGTTCATCACAGTCTCCCTTATTTTATATTCCATGATTTGAATAATAATAAATGGCAGGATTTTAAGTGGCATGGAGGAAAAATGTAAACTTGGAATGTAACACACAGATTCTTTTAAACACAGTGTAAAGATCAGTAAGTCATTGTCTAGTCCTGCTAATGTCTAAGATCTGTATTCCACTCAATATCCTGCCATGTACTGTATATTTCCTTATCCTTTTGCACTTTGCCGATGTACTAATTCACACTTTTCTGAATTAAGTTCCACTAGTCAATTTCTTCCTACAGCCTAAAGCTTTTCTCCTAACAGTCAGCAACACCATCTACTTCAATATCAACTGCAAGTTCTTCTAAATCATTTTTACACTTGACAAATTAGTTTATCATTGTTGTAGGTGGGGTGCTGGAGGCCACCGGAAAGTGCTATTCAGGCCATATCAGCCTCCTGTTAGTGAGCTGTGATATCCACTGGGGATTACCAATTCTACGTTGGAACCAGTTACATCCCAAGAGTGGCCCTCAGGAAGGAGAGGAGGGCAAACAGTGAGTGGTAAATGTGGGGAGTGGTCTGTTCTAAGACTGCTGGTGAGCCTTTCTGGCTGAACTGTCCCTTACGGACTGCTACTCAGGTTCCTTGCAGGTAGAGTTAACATCCACACAGCTGGCTAACCACAGGTCCTATTTAGGGCACAAACATTTTGCAGACTGTTTCAAACAGAAGCTGTATCACTTTTGCATGTATAAAAGTCTGAACACTGCTTACAGGATAGATCCTGGATACTATGAGTAGAGAAGATAGGTATACAGATAGGGTAAGTTTTTTTACGCAGACAGTGGTGAGTGCATGAAATGGGCTGCTGGCAACGGTGGTGGAGGTGGATACGATAGGGTCTTTTAAGAGACTCCTGGACAGGTATATGGAGCTCAGAAAAATCGAGGGCTATGGGTAACCCTAGGTAATTTCTCAGGTAAGAACAAGCTTGGCACAGCTTTGTGGGTCAAACTGTCTGTTTTGTGCTGTAGATTTTTTATGTTTCGATGTTTCTCTATAAATTGCTGCCTCCTACACTGGGCGCTTGTAAAACAGGCAAATTTCTCAGCTTTCAAGCCTAAGGAGATGCTATCTTGCAATCATCGATACAGACAGTCCAAATTTTAAAAGATTTTTCATAGACTTTTTCCAATAGTCAGCTTTCCAGAAGTAATGGTGAATTGTGTTGTTCCATCAGTATAACTACAATGAAATGAACTCCCAAGAAAATTGAGTCATCAGTAAAAGCACTTAAAAAGTCTTAAAATGTAGAGAAATGAAATATTGATACAAGCTAGGTTTCTTTTCCTATAAAGTAGAAACCTTAGATATGAAACACATTGAACATAAGCATGAAAACAGCACAAAGTTAAGCTTTTAAAAAAATGCATCTTTATTCTTACCTTCAAAATTGGAGATTAACTGGTTTTCAGCCTCAAGATATAATTGGGAAAACACAGGCCTGGGGACCAAGCTGTTTGAACGGAGAGAGGCCTCAATAGAATTGTGCAGAACCTCTTCGAAACGGGTTGTCTTCAGTTGCCCAGCATATGAGTTTCCCATCTTTATAAAATAAAAAACAGAAGTTCTTCAAATTTCAGAATGGACTGACTATATAAAGATCTGAACACAGAATTAGAAACCAGATTGAGCTGTTCGAAGATGAATTACATTTATCCTCCGATTTGTTTTCAACATGTTTAGTCAAGTGGAGCAGCACCGCGAAGCACCCTGCTGGTAAATTTCAGGAAACCGTGTTCTTTAGCTGTAGGGCCATGTGAGACACCCTTTTGTGGAAGTTATTGACATCTAATGTTATATGTTAATGAGGCATGCATTAGTAAGTACGTGCCATTAAAAAAGCAATAAACTCATCTAAAAGATTGTCCAATTCTCCTGCGTAAAAGGCAACAAGAACCATTCAAATATAAACACCTAACGATAAGGTACTTTGTTACATGAATTAGTCAAACTGAGTTCACAAGCTTTACATTTCCTGTTTCTAAGACTTGTCATTTAGTTCCAGATAACCTGGAGGTGGCAATATGGAAACATCAGGAAGAAATGGCTGGAGCACGATGGAACAAAGTGGCCTGTAGCTGCAATATAATAAAAGCAATGCATACAACAGAGTTTTGGTGTGTCATTCTATTAAATAGTATTAAATTTATACAGAGGCTTTGACTAATAACAACATCTTTCTCCATGTCATAAAAAAAGCTACAAACAAAAAATAACCTTTCATTAATGATGTAACTCAATATTTCCAGATAATGAAAGTCCTTACTAGGAGATTGCTCTTCTATTGCCTTGTCATAAATGTATTTTCATCAGGATTATAACACTCTCCTCATAGGAATGGACTTTAAAAAAACAGCGCATTATCTTTGACCATTCCCTTAGAGCTGTGCGGTAACTGAAGTACTCTCGTGCATGTAGTCTTTGATAATGCACAGCTACAATTTTCATTTACATAATGTTTTATTGAAGTGTTGCGCAGTTTTCAGACCGTGCAAAAACTTCCTGCTCAGAGCAATGGTTGGTACAGTTGTAAAGAAACATTAGAAGGAGAGCTGGTTCATACTGACATATATTATTCCACACCACCACCCCCACAGCCACTCCATTAAGAATTCAGGCTCAACAAGAAGAAACACTGAATACTTCTCACAATCTTAAACATACTATTCAAGATCAAATATTGTTCAATGCCATTTCCAGCCCACCAGGGGATCAGCTATTCTGGATTGGGTGTTCTGTAATTAACTGGATTTGATTAGGGAGCTTAAGGTAAAAGAGACAGTGGTGGAAGTATGATAGGATTCACCCTGCAAATTGAGAGGGAGAGGCTAAATTCGAGTAAAGGGAATTACAGGGACATGAGAGAGGGGCTGACCAAAGTTGATTGGAAGGGGACACTAGCAGGGATGATGGCAGAGCAGCAACAGCTGGAGTTTCTGGGAGCAATTCAGAAGGTTTAAGATGGATAGATCCTGGAGAAGAATTAGTATTCTAAAGGTGGAATGACACAACCATGACTGACAAGGGAAGTCAAAGCCAACGTAAAAGCAAAGGAGAGGGTATATAATAAAACAAAAAATAGTGGGAAGTTAGAAGACATTTCGGGCCCAAAACCCTTCATCAGGACTCCGTGAAATGTCGGCCCAAAACATTGACCATACTCTTTTCCACAGATGCTGCCTGGCCTGTTGAGTTCCTCCAGCATTTTGTGTGTGTATCAGCAAAAGAGCATTACTGATTAGCAGGAGACAAAGAGTGGGAATAAAGGGAGTGTTTTCTCATTGGCTCCCAGTGAGTACTGGTCTTCTGCTGGGGTTGGTGTTGGGACAACTTCTTTTTACGTTGTCTGTCAATGATTTGAATGATGGAATTGATGCCTTTGTGACCAACTTTGCGTATGACACAAAGACAAGCGAAGGAACAGGTAGTGCTGAGGAAGCACTGAGGCTGCAGAGAAGTGGCAGATGGTATAAGGTGCCAAGAAGTGTCTGGTCATTTTCTAAACAGGAAGAAAATTCAAAAAACTGAGGTGCAAAGGGACTTGGGAGTTCTCCTGCAGTATTCCCTAAAGGTTAACTTGCAGGTTGAGTCAGAACATACAAGCAAGGATGTTACGCTGAGGGTTTTTAAGGCACTGGTGTAGCCTCACTAGGAGCACTGTGAGCGGTTTTGAATCCCTTACCTAAAAAATGATGTGCTGCCATTAGAGCAGGATCAAGGGAGCGTCATGCAAGTGATTCTGGGATTGAACGGAGTGTTACATGAGAAGCATTTGATGGCTCCGGGCCTGTAATCACTGAAATTTAGAAGAATGAGCAGTTGGGGTGGGGGTGGGGGGGGGAGTGAAATCTCACTGAAAGCTATCGAATGTTGAAAGGCCTAGATTGAATGGATATGGAGATGCTTCCTATAGTGGGGGAGTCTGGGACCAGAGGACACAACCTCAGAATACTAACATCAATTTAGAACGAAGATAGGGAGGAATTACTTAAGCCGGAGAATGGTGCATCTGTGAAATTCAATGCCACAGATGGTTGTGGAGGGAGGTCATTGAGGGCATTTAAGGTGGTGGTTGATAGATTCTTGATTAATCAGGCATAAAAGATTATGGGGAGAAATAGTATGAACGTATACCCATGACTCTATCGAGACCCACAGCTCCAATCTACTAACTAAATTTGTCAATGACACTACATTGATTGGCCTTATCTCAAACAATAACAAGGCAGCCTAAGGGGAAGAAGTCATCTCTCTGACACAGTGGTGTCAAGAAAACAACCTCTCCCTCAATGTCACAAAAACAAAGGAGTTGGCTGTGGATTACAGGAGGAATGGAGACAGGCTAACCCCTATTGACATCAATGGATTTGGGGTTGAGAGGGTGAACACCTTTACGTTCCTCGGCATCCACATCACCGAGGACCTCACGTGGTCTGTAGACATCAGCTGTATGGTGTAAAAGACACAACAGCACCTCTTTCACCTCAGACGGTTGAGTAAGTTTGGCATGAGTCCCCAAATCCTAATGACTTTCTACAGGAGCACAATTGAGAGCATCCTGACTGGCTGCATCATGGCCTGGTATGGGAACTGTACTTCTCTCAATTGCAGAACTCTGCAGAGAGTGGTGAGGACAGCCCAGCGCATCTGTAAATGTGAACTTCCCACCATTCAGGACATATACAAAGACAAGCGTATAAAAGAGACACAAAGGATCATTGGGGGCCGGAGTTACCACAAACTGTTCCAGCTGCTACCCTCCAGGAAACAGTACTGCAGCATAAAAGCCAGGATCAACAGGCTCTGGGACAGCTTCTTCCACCAGGCCATCAGACTGATTAATTCACGCTGACACAATTGTATTTCTAAGCTACACTGACTGTTCTGTTGTTCATAATTTTTTTTTACAAATTACAATAAATTGCACACTGTACATTCAGATGGAGATTTAATGTAAAGATTTTTACTCCTCATGCATGTGAAGGATGAAAGAAATAAAGTCAATTCAATTTGAGAGAAAAATCCATTGACTAGAAGGGAGGGAGAGAGAGAAAAAAAAGGGAGTGAGAGAGAGGGAAAGGGAGAGTGAGAGGGAGAAAGGGAGAACAAGAGGGAGTGAGAGAGAGAGCAAGAGAGCAGGAGAGAAAGAGAAAAGGAGACGGGGAGGAGACAGCGAGAGAGGGGGAAGAGACAGAGAGGGGAGAAAGAGTGGGACAAGGAGACAGAGAGAGAGGGGGGTAAGGAGACAGAGAGTGAGTGACAGAGAGCGAGAGGAAGAGAAAGGAGACAGAGAGACCAAAAGAGAGACAGAGACAGACAGTGACAGAGAGAAAGACAGAGATAGAGAGAGAGAGAGGTCCATACACACGTTTGTTAATGCACAAATACAACAAACTGTATTGGAGAGCTTTTTCACTCCATTAATTGGATTTATACTTCACGGAGAATCATGGAGAATTTGCTGAAAATGAACTGGGTTCTCAACTTCCTAAGCTCCAGGAGTTAGGAAATAGTAAAATTAAACAAGTTGATGGCAGTGTTAAGGGAAATACTGGCAAGGTGGAGAAGCAGTATGTTCTGTAACCCACCAAAGGAATGTTTACAGTTGTGAAACAATGGAGATACAATTACATCATTGTAACTATTTTATAGATCAGGACTGGAAAGGTAAAAATGGAGTTAACATGAAGAGGGCATTACATAGAACATAGAACAGTACAGGACAGAACGGGCTATCCAGCCCACAAAGTTGTGCCAAACTAGCTAAAAAGTCAATTAAAAGCACCCAAACACAAATCCCACTCCCTAGCTACACCGTGTCCATGTCGCTCCATCCTCCTTACATCCATGTGCCTATGCAATCATTTCTTAAAAACCTCTAGCTCAAATGTCATTTTCTTCCACAATTGCTGCCTGACCCTCTGAGTTCCTCTAACATGTTATGTTGCCCCAGATTCCATCATCTGAAGTATCATGTCTCCAACTGGAAAAGTTCAATAAAATGTGAAAAGATTTAGCAGGTAGAAATGTAACTGAAAACAGAAGACTTTTCTAGGAAACATTAACTTAGTACAGCATATATTTCCTATACAGAGAAAAGTAGGACAATTAAACCCAGAGATTCCTGAATGACTCAAGAAATGGACAGAAACGTTTGAAGTATTATTGTCACAAGTAACAGAATAAAGTGAAAAGTTTTTGTCTACATGCGATTAGACAGATATTGTACATACGAATATTGAGATTGCACAAAAGGACTAGGGCCATGGTAAAGGAGGCCAAAAGATCAAGAGCAACACACGCCGGACTCAGCAGGCCGGACAGCATCTTTGGAAAAGAGTACAGTCGACAGTTTGGGCCAAATGCTTTCGGCAGGACTGAAGGGAAATAACTGAGGAGTAGATTAAAAAGGTGGGGGGGTGGGGAGAGAGAAACACAAGGTGATAGGTGAAACCAGAGGGGTAGGGGATGAAGTAGTGAGCTGGGAAGTGTTTAAGTTGGTGAAAGAGAAATAAGACCATGGAAGAAAGAAAAGGGGAGAGGAGCACCAGAGGAAGGCGATGGGCGGGCAAGGGGATAAGGTGAGAAAGGGAAGAGGGGATGAGGAATAGTGAAGGAGGGGAGTGGAGGTGGGGGACATTACTGGAAGCATGATAAATCAATGTTCATACCAATGTTGGAGGCTACCCAAACTGAATATAAGGGTAAGTGTGGCCTCATCACAACAGTGGAGGAGGTCATGGATGTACATACCAGTATGGGAATGGGAAGTGGGTGGCCACTGGGAGATCCCACTTTTTCTGGCAGACAGAGAGTAGTTGCTCGGCAAAGCGGTCTCCCAATCTACACTGAGTCTCACCGATATACAGGAGGCCATGCCAGGAGCACCGGACACAGTAGATGCACCCAACAGCCTCACAGGTGAAGTGTCGCCTCACCTGAAAGCACTGTTTGGGGCCCTGAATGGTAGTGAGGGAGGAGGCGTAGGGGCAGGTGTAGCACTTGTTCCGCTTGCAAGCACTGGAATTCTTCCTTATCCAGTCAGAAGTACATTCCAGAGTGAGCCAACAGCGAAATGGATGCTCTCCTTGAACAGCTGCGTCCCTCCCTCCTATTCCTTTGCAGCCTACCACACGAACACTCCAAATATTTTATGATTTAGTTTCTTCCAGTTTAAGATGGCACTGGTGAATCTCAGCAACTACGAGTTGGCGGTTAACAAATCAAGGAAAACAAATAAATACTTTGTCAATCACACTTTTTCTGGTAAATGAACATCGCAGAACAATAGCCTGTAACTTCCCTTTGGCTTTGGAGGCAATTCAATGTGGTAGAACCACGCGGAGGCAAGGCAGAGGACACTTCACTTAGAGCAAAGAAGACCTGAGGTTCGATCAATTTAAGCTCCAGGCTGAATCAGAAAGGTTGGGTTCAGTCCGAACCGAGGCGACAGGGTCTGAGCTCCAGAACGTATCAAAGCGACTGAAAACAATACAGGCACCAGGCCAGCTCGAAAAGATCAGAATGTTGGGGCCCGAGGCGAAAGATGGGCTGGTTCGGTTTGGTGCTCCGCTCTGCACTGAATTAAGGGTCTATGGACAAATTCTCTTTGTGGACTTCAGTTCAGAACCTATTTGTTTGCATGATTTGTTTTTTTTGCTCTCTGCACCTTGGTGTTCGATGGTCTTCTTGTTTAATATATATACATACTTTGATAATAAATGTACTTCAAACTTTCTTGTCCACTTCTTGAGTCATTCAGGAATCTCTGGCTTTAATTGTCCTACTTTTCTCTCTAAAGGGAATATCTGCTGTACTAAATTAATGTTTCCTAAAATGGTCTATTTTCAGTTACATTTTTGCTTGCCAAATCTTTTCACATTCCTTTGAACCTTTCCAATTGGAGACGTGATTCTTCAGATGTTGGAACCTGGAGCAACATAAAATGTTGCAGGAACTCAGAGAGTTCAGCAGCACTTGTGGAGGAAAATAAACATTTCAGCCAGAGGCTGTTATGAAACATTTGGATAGGCACATGGCTGTAAGGAAGATGGAGCGATATGGACATGGTGTAGGTAGAGGGTTTAGTGTTTGGGTGTTCTTCATTGGCTTGTTAGCTGGTTTAGCACAACTCTGTGGGCCGAATGGCCTGTACTGACCAGTACTGTTCTATGTTCTATGTAATACCCGCTTCCTGTTAACTCCGTTTTTACTTTTCCAGTCCTGATCCACAAAATAGTCACAATGATGTAATGGTATCTCCACTGTTTCACAACCATAAAAATTCCTTTGGTGGGTTACAGAACATGCTGTCTTTCCAGCTTGGCAATATTTCCCTTAACACTGCCATCAACTTGCTTAATTTTGCTGTTTTCTAATTCCAGGGAGTCTAGGAAGTGGAGAACCCAGTCCATTTTTCAGCCATTTCACCATTCTTGCCATGAAGTATAAATCCAATTAACTGATTGAAAAAGCTCTCTAGCTCTGTTTAATGCATTTGCACATTAACATAAATGCTTACGGACATCTCTCCCTGTCTCTCCCCCTCTCTGTCCCTCTACCCCTTTCTCCCTCTCACTCTTTTCCCTCTCCCTCCTTTCTGTTTCTCCTCTCTCCCTCCCTTTCTCTCTCTATCCTTTTCACACTCCCCATTTCATACATTCTCTCTCCTTCATTCTCTCTCTGCCTCTCTTTCTCTGTCTCTCTCTACTTTTTCTTTTTTGCTCCTCTCTCTCCACCCCCTCCCTCCCTGCCCTTCTGTCTCTCTCTGTCCTTACTTTCTCCCTCACCATGCAACACTCTCTCTGTGCCCCCAGCAGTCCCAAACCTTATGCACCCCCTTCTCTGTGGTCCCACCTGTCTCTGCTGCCCCCTCTCTCTCCAACCAAAACGTTTACTCTTTATTCCTTTTCATATATGCTCCCTGACCCGCAGCACTCTAGACCATAAGATATAGGAGCAGAATTAGGCCATCTGGCCCATCGAGTCTGCTCTGCCATTTCATCATGACTAATCTAATCTTCCTCGCAGCCCAAATCTCCTCCCTTCTCCCTATATCCCTTCATGCCCTGCCAATCAAGAACCTATCAACCTCTGCCTTCAAAATACATAAAAACTTGGTGTCTACAGCTGCATGTGGCAAAGAATTCCACAGAATCACTACTGCCTGGCTAAAGAAATCCCTCCTCATCTGCGTTCTAAAAGGAGAACCCTCTATTTTGAGGCTATGTCCTCTGGTCTTAGACTCTCCCACCGTAGGAAACATCCACATCCACTCCATAAAGGCCTTTCACCATTTGATAGATTTGATAACACAAATTTCATGTTTTTACCTGCATTACAGAGCATGATGACAGGTTGAAGAAGCTGAGGCTTTCATGTGCGTTACGTTGCATATTCCAACACCCTTCGTGAGTTTGTGAAACGTGCTGCCAGGGGTGGTGGTAGAGTCAGATATGTTTCGCACATTTAAGAAACTCTTAAAACATGCACATGGAGGATAGAATAATAGAGGACTGTACAGGAGAGAAGGGTTAAATTGATCTTAGAATAAGTTAAAGTGTCGGTATAACATCATGGGCTGAAGGGGCTGTACTGTGCCGTAGTGTTCTATATTCGAGATTCTACACTTGAAATCATGCAACCAGTGCTGCTCCTGCATTAGTTCAACCAAGTTCCATTCACTTTCATGCCTATGCTTGGTAACCTGGCTCCCAGTTTAGTAATGACTCTGATTTTAAATTGTCATCTTTGTTTTCTTTATTCCATCTGGGTTTTGCCCTTCCTTTCTGTATTCTTCAGCTGTTTATCCACCGTCAGCATATCCAAACTTAATCACTTCCTCAATAATGACTGTGCTTGGAATTTGTTCAGGAAACGCCTGCCCCTACCTCATTTCTCTAAACATTGCTTAAAAATAAGTTTTTTACTCCTCTATCACCATCTCTCGTTTTGAGTGCATGGACATATTTCTGTAAATTGATACATTTCTGACCATTAAAGGCAGTAGATGTACAAGTCCAGATTACTGTTGTGTAATCAATACATGGTACCAATGGGAAATTTGCCTCAGATCAGCATTAGTCTGAGTACAGGTGTCCCCCGCTTCACGAATGTTCACTTTATGCCACTTCGCTTTTACAGAAGTCGTACATTAGTAACCTGTTTTCGCATTACAAAGAGAATTTTCGCTTTTACGAAAAATTTTCCCATATAAATTCATGGTTCTTTGTTTTACGCCATTTTGGCTTAAAAAAGGTTTCATAGGAATGCTCTACCTTGGTCGGGGGGGGGGGGGGGACACCTTTATTTCCAACTCCCTGAGAAGGTAAACCTTGTTGAAGGACTTGCACCTGCTCCTTTACACTTATGTAGACCACAAAACAATAAAACACAGGAACAAAATTAGGCTATTTGGCCCATCGAGTCTGCTCTGCCAATTGATCATGGCCAATCCATTTCCCACTCAACCCCATTCTCTTGCCTTCTCCCCTTAACCTTTCATACCCTGACAAAAACCTATCAACCTCCTCCTTCAAAACACTGAATGACCTGATGTCCACAGCCACCGGAGGCAACTAACTCCACAGATGCACTACCCTCTGGTGAAAGGAATTCCTCCTCATTCTAAATGATTCTGAGGTTGTGCCCTCTGGTCCTAGACTCTCCCACCATAGGAAACATCCTCTCCACATCCTCTATCCAGGTCTTTCAACAGTAGATTAGTTTCAATGAGATTCCCCCCACATTCTTTTAAATTCTAGCAAGTACAGGCTCAGAGCCAATTCTTACGTTAATTCTTTCAATCCCAGAATCATTTTCGTGAACCTCCCTTTAACCTTCGCCAATGCCAGTACATCCTTTTTCAGTTAAGGGGGCCCAAAACTCTCACAATGCTCCAAGTGAGACCTCTCCAGTGCCCTTTAAAGCCTCAGCATTACATCCTTATTTTCTATTCTGGTCCTTCTCAAAAATGAATGTTAACATTGCAAAATGACCAAATAAGACTTTGCTGTCTCTCCGATTGATCATCCTGGCAAAGTGTGCAGCAGAATTCACTGGAGTACACCACTTGATCAACAGCAGGTCACATTAGACTCGCAAAGAAACTAATGTGGCATTTCAGAGGTGAAGAATAGGAATAATCTGGTTAGAAATCGTAGATGAAGAGTCAAATCTAACAAGTAAAACCAACTTAAAGGCACAACTACAGCTACTATCAAAATTATTACTAGAAAAGTGCCCAAACTATCATCTGAAAGGTTAGTTATATTAATTTAGGAATACATATATACACTCCACCATTACTTGAATGAAAACGCTTTAAAAAGCTGTATCTAGACGAATAGCTAACAAGATACAATAGCTGGTGCTCATACACCAGAAAATAAAATCCACAACATAATATTTCAAATGCTAACTGCAATATTTTTCAAGCACAAAGCAGGCATGAGCTGTACCAGGGTACACAGTCATGGGCCGCGCCTATTTGTGCAGGCTTTGGAACTTGCAAAAGCCACAGCACCCTTATTTTAATGAATTACAGGTAGCTGTCTAAAACAATCACTGTATTTGTTAAAGCTTGCTGAAGAACCTTCCCAACATGTAACTGATAAGCATGGCAGTGTCAGCTCTATCCGGTGCAGAATCCTCCCCTGTGGCATTATGTGGTGCAATTAGAAACAGAGTTTCCTCCAACTCCAGCCTGAATAAAGCACAAGGATCAATTTCAGCTCATCTACAGTCACCTTGAATTGGGTGCCAGACTTGTCCATCCCCGACTCACACCAAGATTTGCCCAAGCTGCAAATACTGTACGTACACATTATCTGTAAAAAAGAGCTGATATTTAACCAGTCAAAATCAAAAATGTAAAGCTTCAATCTGTTTCAGCACCTTCTGGCTAGCCATGACAACTGAAGTAAATGCCATTAACTCATCAGCTGTCCCTTTCATTACTAATAAATAAAAACACACAAAATAATTTCACATAATTTTTAAGCCCCTGGAAAGAAGATACATTTATAAAAATAATTATTTAGCTGCAGTACCCAGTTGCAATCATGAGCCACAAAATAATCCACAAATTGAAACATGAAAATCCAACCATCTATCATGGAATCAGCACTGGTAAGAATTCCAGCTCCAACCCTAGTCTTCCTTTGGATCAACCACATATCCCAACTTATCTTTAATTACTCCGATGCTGCATTCCACCGGCTCACCACTGACATGTTAAAAAACTCTGTCCTTAATCTCTCGTGCATAAATGTCATATCAAATAGATGACTCAAAATTATTTTAAAAACATCATGTCCAATCATTCCATATTTTCTTCAGTCCCATGCTGATTTCAAGTCTTAAGACAATTTTTTTAAAGGATAGAAAACATAACTCAAAATATAAGGATAAAAATAACTCAAGAAATTACAGAAGAAACAGAAGTATACAACCACTAGGCCTTAAGCTTAATGCTATCTCCACTCCTACCCTGTATTCGCTTCGTCAGTCCGTGCTTACATTAAGACCAAACAAATTATTTGACAAAATAAATAACAAGCAAATTTAAATTATCACTGCTTAAGAAGACTACATGTACTCTGATGTAATGTCTGCAGAATGTTACTGGCAAAATATGAATACCATTGTAAAGTTAGATTCATGTCATGTAATAGTTTCTGTTCCTGGCAGTTCGGAACAAACTGTTGTGTTTTGCATTCTTAGAAGATTTGATACCAAGATAAAGAGATAAAGTACACTGGGGCAAATCCAAAACTAGATAATTTCTCATTGTCAGTTCTAATGAGTCCAATAGCAAACAGTGAAGATGTTGAAATCCGGGAAATTAATCATTTATATTTTATTCTAGATTAGAACTTTTAGCACCATACTTCTGAAGTTTTTTTTTCTTTAATCTGCTTATTTCTAATTGAAGAACCTGATTTTTCACAGCTCATTTCTCTTTCAATTTTTTTACTTTTAAACAAAAGTTGCGGATGAAAGTGCTAATTTGTCACACTTTGAGGCCCTCCGTTGGTCAAGCTCGATCATGGATGTTGCGGCCTAGCTATCCACATGATACGCAAGCCAAGCACATACACAATGGAGAGCAAGATGTTGCCCATGCAGTCGGCTCCCCCTCTCCACGCTGCCGAGGAATCCAAAGGAACGGCAGAGCAGTTTGACACCAGTGGCACTGAAATCAGCGCAGGACTGCCTTAGGGACTCGAGCTCTGGATTTACCCTCGGGGTTTACGACCGAAGCCTTCCCCACGATTGAGTGTAGCTGCAAGGTAGCAGAGTTTTGTGATCAGTGTTTTCCTTCTCCTAGATGAGCTGACAAGCCCCGTCTGCTTGTGACAGGTTTTAAGGTGCCGGTAACAGTTTTACTCCTTCCCCGTCAGTAGAAACGGCTCTGTTGGGCTAAGCCACAAGTTAAGGCCAGGAGCTGGACTTGGTTGTCAGAGGCTCTTTGGGAACATTTGATAGATAGTGGAGCTTATCCCCACTACCTTCCCTGGCTATGACAACCTTAAAGGCTCCTTAAGGTTGTCATACTCTTTCCTTTCAAATTTTGCAATAGTGATTAACATCTTCCAAGATCATTCTGACCTGAAATTAATCTGCAATATTTAGCAAAACTATTCACTGATATGGCAAACGACACTGCAGCTTAACATTACCAACAGAGGTTGCTGGTAATCACCCACAGGCTGCTTTTGCTTAGGCTGTGTTAGTGTTATTATTCAGCCGACCCCCAACATGCCTGAAAGTAGGCCTCAGGTGGAATCTCCAGAACATCAGGCAAGTAATTTTGTTAGACTGTTACCATGGTAAAATGCCAGTACTTACTACATGGGGGTATTATCATACAAATATTAGCAAAAGTAAAAAACAAAAATGAGATTTTAAGACAGGTGTCCAAAAGTTTAATCAGGGTAGGTTGCTTTCAACAAGGAGTATTAGAAAGGTATAAAGGAAAATGTAAAGAAACAAAGGGTAACACAATTTCAACTCCTCCTCTTTCCACATTTTTAATCACTTCTCAAAAGAAAAGGATTTTCATGCCAAATCAGTCAAGGAAAGCAAAACTGAAGGAAAAAATTAGACAAACAGACAGATATAGGGAATCATTGATACAGTGAGCAATGAAATTTCATAAGAGAAATATTGTTAAATGTGAGAGAGGTTTTAGGCTGGAATTAGTAGAGAAGTACAGAGCTATATAAATAAAACCTTAGGTCACGTCTACACAAATGTGGCTGACGCTTACAAAGCCACCAACCTCCTCCACCTGGGACAGTCTGACCATCTTTCATTGTTTCTGTTTCCCAAGTATAGCCTGGTCTTTAAACGTGTGAAACCCACAATGAAGACAATTAAAATCTGGCTGGAGGGTGCTGACTCTGCTCTTCAGTACCAATTCCAGCACAGAGACTAGAGTGAGTTTGCTGCCCATGCCACCTCAGACTAACATTGATTTATACACCAACTCTGTCCTCGAGCACATCAACAAGTGTGTAGATAGAGTGACGTCACAAAAACAAATAGAAGTTTTCCCCAATCAGAAACCATGGAGGAACAGAGAGGTTCACCACCTGCTCAAAGCCAGAGAATCAGCCTTCAGATCTGGAGTGCGGGAGGCTTACAGCTCAGCCAGGGCCAACCTGAGGAGGGGAATCTCTCAGGCTAAACACATATACAAACAGAGAATCAAGGAGCATTTCAACTCCTTGGACCCCTGGCGCATGTGGCATGGTATACAGATTATTACAGACTTCAAACCACCTAGTACTGTGCCCCCTTCCAGCTCTGCTTCCCTCCCTGCTGAGCTCAATTACCTCTACGCTTGCTTTGACCAAGAGGACAAGGAGGTCACCCTCAAAGCAGATCTCCCACCTGGTGAACTGCCTCTCTCACTTTCCACCTCCGATGTTTGTGCCACCCTGAGCAGGGTGAATATACAGAAGGCAGCTGGTCTGGATGGAATACCTGGCCGTGTGCTCAGAGTTTGTGCAGGGCAGTTGGCCGGGGTCTTCACGGACATTTTCAATCTGTCCCTGGCCTAGGCAGTTGTCCCCACAAGCTTCAAGATTGCCACCATCGTGCCAGTGCTGAAGCATCCCACTGCCACGGGCCTGAATGATTTCCACCCAGTTGCACTCACCCCCATCATTGCAAAGTGCTTTGAAAGACTGGTTCTATCACACCTGAAATCCTGTCTGCCCACTACCCTGGACCCCCATCAATTTGCCTATCACACCAACAGGTCTAGAGGACGCCATCTCCATGGCACTTCGCTCTGCCCTGACCCACCTGGACAGCCCCAACTCTTACGTCAGAATGCTGTTCATTGACTTTATTTCGGCATCCAATACTGTGATCCCCTCTAAGCTGATCGCCAAACTTTGCCAGCTTGGTATCAGCTCATCCCTCTGCAATCGGACCCTGGACTCTCTGTCTAACAGCCCCTAATCTATTAAGTTAGACAACATCTCCTCCTCCATTCTCACCCTGAATATCGGCGTGGCTCAAAGCTGTGTGCTGAGCCCTCTTCTGTACTCCCTTTTCACCTATGACTGCATTCCTGTACATGGTTCTAACTCCGTAATCAAGTTCGCAGAGGACAGCATGGTGGTTGGCCTGATCAGAGGGGATGATGAGACGGCCTACAGGGATGAGGTCCAGTACTTGGCCACATGGCATGCCAACAACAACCTGGCCCTTAACACCCAGAAGACCAAGGAGATCATTGTGGACTTCAGGCATGCTAGGAGCCACACTCATGTCCCCATCTACATCAACGGAGCTGTAGTGGAGCATGTATCAATCTTCAAATTCCTTGGTGTCCACATTTCTGAGGATCTTACCTGGTCCCTGAACTCCTCCATCCTGATCAAAAAGGTGCAACAGCACCTTTATTTCCTGCGGACCATCAAGAAAGCTCACCTCTGTCCCAGGACACTGACCGACTTTTACCGTTGAACCATTGAGAGCATACTCACCAACTGCATTTGAGTGTGGTACGGCAGGTGTTCCGTATCGGACTGCAAAGCACTCCAGTGTGTGGTGAAAACTGCCCAGCGGATTATCGACACCCAATTGCCCACCATTGAGAACTTCTACCATAAACACTGCCTGGGCAGGGCGAAAAGCATTATCAAGGATGCATCTCACCCTAACCATGGACTTTTTACTCTCCTCCCATCCGGTAGGTGCTACAGGAGCCTCCTCTCCCGCACCAGCAGGCACAGGAAGAAGCTGTGACCCTGCTGAACCTCACATCACAGCGCTAAAGGCTGATTTATACTTCTGCGTACTAACCTACGCCCCAGCCTTCGTAAGTGGTCTGCGCCGTTGTGAGCATTTATACCTGTGCATTGATGTGTCTGCGTCGCTCTGCAATTCACCGCCAAAACACTAGTGGGCGCTGGGGTTTCTATGCCACTGTGTAGAGTTTCTTCGTGTACTGAGCGCATCATGTTGGAGTTGGAGCTAATAAATGTTGAACAAGGGTTACTTTTATTGAAATTACTGCAACGCAGAAAAGAGAGAAGACACCAGAGATGGTGTGTATGACCACTGAACGGATTGAGGCAGAAGGAGCGTGAATTTTCTGTGCTTGTCCTGCCACTGAGAGACATGGACGAGGAAATGCATTTCAAATATTTTCGGATATCAGAAGGTAGATTTGACGATTTGGTTCATCGTCTCCAACCATTTATTTCGCATCAGTGTACGCACAGTATGCCTAGAGACAGGAGGAAATGTGATGCTACCAAGCAGACCAATCACAGTTGTTGTGGTCTGCGTCGCCGCAACACGCAGTTACATTTTTGGAGAGGTGCGCGTCAGGCTATGGCGTAGGGTAGGGCGTAGGGTACAGCATAGGTTACGCGGCTACGCCATACCTACGGCATGCATTTGACGCAGAAGTATAAATCAGCCTTAAGCAGTATTGCACCCATATTGTACTGTCTCAGTACTTTTATATCTGTATGCTGTAGTAATTACTTTTTATTCACAGTTATTTTGTAAATAACACTATTCTTTTGCACTTCTGGTTACATGTTAATTACACTTCATTGGCTTTCTATCTGTACTCGGCACAATGACAATAAAGTCGAATCTAATCTAATCTATATTTTGGCCCGATGAGTCCATGCCAACCAAAGTACCCAACCAGCTAGTCCCAATTTCCTCCATTCTGTCCATATCTGTCAAAGCCTTGACGTTTCAATACCTAGCAAGCTCTTCTAAAACGATACTTTTCTATCTGCTTCAGCCACTTCATCTGGCGGCTTAGTCCATTTACTTAACACCCTCATGGTGAAAAAGTTGGCCCTCAGGTCCGTTTTACATCTTTTCCCTTTCACCTAAAATCTATGCCTCAGGTTTTGGACTCCCCTACCTTGGAGAAAAGGCTGTTACCATCCACGTTACTTATGCCTCACATAACTTTAAACAACTCTACAATATAAATTTTCCCCTCATTCTCCTGCGTTCCAAGGAATAAAGATCTAGCCTGGCCAATCTACCCGATAGCTAAGGACACCTAGCCCTAGCAACATCTTCATAAATTTTTCCCAAACTCTTTCCAGTTTAACTACATCTTTCCTATAACACAGGGACCAAAACTGTGCATACTACTCCAAGTGCAGCCTCACCAAACACTAAATAATTGCAAAATAATATCCCAACTCATATACATAGCGCCTTGACTGATAGAAGCCAGCATGCTAAATGCCTTTTTCACCACCTCTGATACACTTTCAACGAGCTTTGCGCTTGCCTACTTTTGAAGCCGCTTTCAATAAAGAATACACTATAAAGAAAATAGCTTTAACTGGAGCAGACATAGCCTAGCTTTTTTTTGGTTGTGTAGTGGGGCATCTATCAGATGAGCACAACAGATCTGCCCTATTCAATGCTGAATCTCTCAACAGCAAATTCCCACTCCAAGAAAACAGACCCATCTTATCCAGTCTGTGCTCATAGTTGAAACACATGCAAAATCACAGTGAAACTTTTCTGCACCCATTCCAAATTCTTCCTATAACATGGTGATACAAAACTCCAGCTGTGGCTAAAACAATGGTTGATAAAGATCTATAGTTTGAGTACCCCTAATCTGAAATGCCTGGCACCAGAAGTATTTTGGAATATATAGTCAGTCAGCTTGGAATCTCCCTCACTTCCAACTCTGAATTTATGTGTTACCGGTAAGAAGTTTTTGTCCTTCACTTTTTCATCACACATATGTATGTAACTGTAAAAATTATTACATTAAATAAATTTAAAATATAATGTGTGCAGGGTAACAACAGCAGCACAGCAGCATAGGGAGAATACCCGAATCAGCTGCAGAATAACATTGTGGATGGAGGCTTTCAGTCTCCATCCACAATGTCGTATTTTAATTAAAGGATTACAGAACACTGTATTTGTATTTTACCTTTTTTAAGATTTTATGTAAGGTATGAAAACAATCACCATTGTAAACTTGTTCTGGTGTAAATTTTCACTCAGCACCAAGCTTGGTAAACTCATCAATGAATTTCTCTGCTGCTACGTGGTCACAGAGTCACAGACAAGTACAGCACAAAAACAGGCCCTTTGGCTCAGTTAGTCCATGCTGAACCATTTAAAATGTCTTGAACCCATTGACCTGCACCCGGACCATAGCCATCCACACCTCTAGCATCCATGTACCTATCCTTCTCTTAAACTTTGAAATCGAGCTTGCATGCACCACTTGCACTGCCAGATCATCCCACACACTCATGGCCCGCTGTGTGAAGAAGTTTCCCCTCATGTTCCCCTTAAACTTTTCACCTTTCACCCTTAACCCTCTGGTTGTAGTTCCACCCAACCTCAGTGGAACAAACATGCTTGTATTTATCTTACCTATACGCCTCATAAATCTGTGTACTTCTATAAATCTTCCCTCAGTCTTCTACATTCCAAGGAATGAAGTCCTAACCTATTCAATCTTTCCTTATAATTCAGGTCCTCCAATCCTGGCAAAATCCTTGTAAATTTGTCTATATTCTTTCAAACTTATTTACATCTTTTCTGTAGGTAGGTGACCATAACTGTGCACATAACTCCAAATAAGGCCTCACCAACTTCTTATTCAACTTCAACATAACCTCCCAACTCCTATACTCAATATTTTGATGACCTTGATCAGCAGAAGTTTTATCTTTAAAATTTTGTTAATATTTGTGTTGCAAGGGGCGCGACGGAGGAGAACCCAAGTACAGGACACTGGCATGTCGACTGAGTTGGGGAGGCTGGCGTAGACCTGAATGTAGAACAGGAAACTGGAGGAATCTTGACAAGGAGACGGGATCTACAGGGACTATCTAGAAACTAGTGCGGAACTTAGAATTAACGGTTCTAATCAGACTAGGGAACGAAGTATCACACGAGAATTGACCAACAAACTGGCAACTTGTGATCGTGTTGCCATTGTATTTATTCCCCAGTCTCTGATAAGAGCCAATTGGGTAATTGGGTAAACTAGCAGCAAATGACTGAAATTGGGGCAAAATCAGGGAGAAAGAAGTGTTAAAGGGGAACGGCCAACCGGAACAATGACAATTTGAACATTTAATTTAAACCTTTTCTTAAATTTCTGTAGCCCACCTAAATATTCAGTTACCTTCGATTTGCAGTTTGCTTATTTCATCACCATTAAGCAGCAGGTTTACTCTGATGCTGAAGAGTCCACTCTCCCAATACTCCACTGAGATTTTAATTTTTCACTTTATGCAGTGCTTATTTATTTTTCATCAACTTCTGTTCATTACATATGTGAGGTCACTTCTGAGATCTGTCTGTGGTGTGTACAGACCTGCGCATCACCCACAAACCTTCGCAGCACTTTGTGTAAATTTCCATTTCTGACGTCATATCAGCGCTCAAAAAAAATTCAGATTTCAGAACTTTTCCGATTTTGAATAAGGGTTACTCAACCTATATCATGACCTCCATGCCCTTATACTCTGTACAATGATTACTGAAGACCAGAACCCTGTATGCCTTCATCAACTTATCTAGCTTTGCTGTCACCTCTAGCAATCAATGGACTTACACAGTGGAATCTTTCTGCTCCCTAATACTCTCTTGGGCCTACCATTTATGGTACGTGTCCTATCCTGAAATTTCCCAAATCTATTTATTTAAATTTCATCTGCTACTGTTCCACCCAACTTATCAGCTATTAAGTATTGTTCTCTAAACTGAGACTACTTCATTACCAACAACACCCCTAATTTTTGTGTCATCTACAAACTTAAAATCTTAAACTTTTTTACACTTTGGCTTGTACAGGAGAGGGAAACTGCATTGATTGGAGTTACAGGGAAGTAGTCACCCCTAAGGTGCAGGAGGCAGGTATCTGGGTGAAGGAATGGGACGGTGATTAGGCAGTTAGCATTGAGCACCCCCTCTGGCCATCGCCCTCAATAATAAATATACTTTTCTCGATACTGTTATTGGGGATGACCTCCCAGGGGAATGCCACGGAGACCAGGTTACTGGAATGAGCATGAGTCCGCGGCGTAGAAAGGAAAGAGGGAGAAGAGGGGTGTGGCAGTGATCGGGGACTCAATAGTGAGGAGATCAGACAGGAGATTCTGTGGACATGAATGGGACACGCAGATGGTATGTTGCCTCCCAGGTGCCAGGGTCAGGGATGTCTCAAGTCACATCCACAGCATTTTGAAGAGGAGGGGGAGCAGCCAGATATAATGGTACAAATTGGTACCAATGTCATATGAAAGAAAAGCAAAGAGGTCCTGAAAAGAACATTTAGAGAACTAGGAAGAAAGCTGAGAAGCAGGACCTCCAGGGTAGTAAATTCTGGATTGCTACCTGTGCCATGTGCCAGTGAGGATAGAAACAGGATGATCTAGTAGATAAATGTGTGGCTCAGAAACCGGTGCAGGGCGTAGGGCTCCAGGTTCTTGGATCACTGGGATCTCTTCGGGGAGTGGTATGACCTGTACGAAACGGTACAGGTTGCACCTGAACCCAAAGGGGACCAATATTCTCAAAGGGGACCAAAGGGGTTTTTTTAGAGCTGTTGAGTGTTTAAACTAATATGGCAGGGGGATGGGGACCAGAGTGAAGGGACTCAGGATAAGTCGGAAGGTCTGCACACCATTGCAAACTTCAAAGCTAAACACAGTGGAATTTCCAACATCGTTGCCTCTCTCCTAGATGAGCTAAACCTTTTTGACGCTCGATTCACTGTTGCCAACACTGAGCCCCTGAGGAGACCTGCAGCTGATGCGACCTGCAGCTTGGTACTCAGGTGTTTCCAACAGGTGGACAGTCACAAGGCTGTGGGTCCGGATGGCATCCCAGGGCGGGTACTCAGAGTGTGCGCAGTACAACCGGCAGGTGTGTTTACAGACATTCTTAATCTCTCCCTCTCCCAGTGTAGAGTGCACTCCTCCTTCAAAACATCCATTGTTCCTGTACCTAAAAAAACCTAGGTAACATGTCTGAATGACTGGTGTCCTGTCACATTCACCTCAATAATCAGCAAATGCTTTGAGAGGTTGGTCAAGGACTACATCTGTGGCATGTTATCACCCAAACTGGAAAACCTACAACTCACCTACCAACTCAACCAATTGACAGATGACACAATAGCCACTGCTCTACATACCGTCCATACACATCTGGAGAAGGATGCTTATGTGAGAATGCTGTTCTTGGACTACAGTTCAGCATTCAACACCATAATTCCCTTCAGGCTTGACAGGAAGCTCAGAGACCTCGGCCTTCACCCTCCCTTGTGCAGCTGGATCCTGGACTTCCTGTCAGATCGCCAGCAGGTGGTAAGAGTGGGCTCCCTCACCTCCATCCCTCTGACTTTCAATGCAAAAGCCCCTCAGGGCTGTGTACTAAGTCCTCTCCTTTACTCCCTGTTTTCCCATGACTGTGTCGTCACCCACAGCTCTAATTTACTAATTAAATTTGCCGACAACACTGCATTGATTGGCCTAATCTCAAACAATAACAAAGTGGCCTACAGGGAAGAAGTCATCACGCTGACACAGTGGTGTCAAGAAAACAACCTCCCCCTCAATGTCGCAAAAAACAAAATTGCTGGTAGTGGACTACAGGAAGAAAGGAGACAAACTAACTCCTATTGACATCAATGGATTTGGGGTTGAGTGGGTGAACAGCTTTAAGGTCCTCGGCATAAACATCACCGAGGATCTCATGTGGTCTCTACATACCGGCTGTGTGGTGAAAAAGGCACCTCAGACAGTTGAAGATGTTCGGTGTGGGCCCCCAAATCCTAAGAATTTTCTACAGGGGCACAATTGAGAGCATCCTGACTGTATCTCCCTTAATTGCAAGACTCTGCAGAGAGTGCTGCAGACAGCCCAGTGTATCTGTAGATGTAAACTACACACTATTCAGACGTTTACAAAGACAGGTGTGAGAAAAGAGCCCGAAAGATCAATGGAGACCCGAGTCACCCCAACCACAAACTGTTCCAGCTGCCACCATCTGGGAAATGATACCGCAGCATAAAAGCCAGGACCAACAGGCTCCGGGACAGCTTCTTCCACCAGGCCATCAGACTGATTAATTCATGCTGACGCAACGTGCATTTCTATGTTAAATTGATAATCTTGTTGCACATACCAAGGGAACCAGCACCACTCCCTTTGATGCACTATTAGTCACAGGCTTTCAATCACATGAGTAAATCTTACATCATGCTCAATATCCTATAACAAAGCCACCTTTGGATTTAATGTGCCAACTTGCCTTAATTCCCATGGACTCTAACGTTAGACCATTGTTCGCTACGGTGATCTTATCAAAGGTCTTAATGAAGTCCATCTATACCATACAATCATAAGATATTGGAGCTGAATTAGGCCATTTGGCCCATCGCATCTGCTCCACCATTTCATCATGGCTGATCTACTTTACCTCTTAGCCACAACCTCCTGCCTTCTCTTCGTATCCCTCCATACCCTGACCAATCAAGAATCTATCAACCTCTGCCTTAAATATACATACAGAATCTGCCTCTATAGCTGCCTGTGGCAAAGAATTGCACAGGTTCACCATTCTCTGGCTAAAGAAATCCCTCCTCATTTCCATTCTTAAAGGACACCCCTCTATTCTGAGACTGTGTCCTCTAATCTTAGAATCTCCCACCTAGGAAACATCCTCTTCAGATCCACTCTTTCAAGGCCCTTCACTATTCAATAGGTTTCAATGAGGTCACCCATCATTCTTCTTAATTCTAGTGAATACAGGCCCAGAGCCATACAACACTCTTCATATAACAAGCCATGCAATCCTGGAATCATTTTCGTGAATGCCCTTTGAACCCTCTCCAGTTTCAGCACGTCCTTTCTAAGATAAGCGGCCCAAACTTGCTCACAATATTCCATGTGAGGCCTCAGCAGTGCTTTAGAAAGTTTCAATATTACATCTTTGCTTTTATCTTCTAAAGGACTACATAAGCCACAGTACTCTCATGAATAATTTTGTTACTTCAAGAAAAATGCTCTATCAAATTAGAGAGGATTTCACACCAACAAAACCATGCTGCTTCTCCCAGACAGAAAAAGGTGCCATTTCTTGGATGTTCTCTTTCAAACTTATTAACATCTTTTCTGTAGATGGGTGATCAAACTGCACACCATTTCTTCTGTCCAATGACATCATGTCACCATTTTCAGAAACACTAGCAAGTAGCCATCTCTAGTGTTCTGAACAATATCTACAACTCAGTCATCATCACAGATTATCTAATTGTTGTATTTGTGCTAGTTTGCTGGTTGAACCTTTATTCTGACATTTCGTGGACTGGCAACTCCCACGGTCCAGCATGTTCCGAATCTGCAGTACAGATTGGTGCTAATTAACTCAGTCCAACTAAGATCTAATATCTACAGTCAAACAAGATCTGGACTAATCTCAAACAAGAGAAAATCTGCAGATGCTGGAAATTCAAGCAACATGAACAAAATGCTGGAGGAACTCAGCAGGCCAGGCAGCATCTATGGAAAGAGTACAGCTGACGTTTCAGGCCAAAACCTTTCAGCAGTACTGCCGAGATCCTCCAATACTCTGTGTGTATTGCTCTGTAATAATCCGTAGCTAATTAAGCTGCCAGTGCAACGCCTATGATTTCAGTTGACAGTGTTTCCACCTTATGGAAACTTCTGTTTACAGGCAATTCTTCGAACTTTTATGTGAGCTGGTAAATCTATTCTTAAAAGGAGCAGTTCCCCTGCTCATAGGAAGATAATTAGTCAGGGGTGGGGGGGGGAGATAGGAAGGGGAAATAATGTTGGTTATCTGGATGTTCTGTGATACAGCACCAGTCAAATCCCAAGGAAGCTGGATTATAAAGTTTCAACCTGCAATTCCAATGTGTATTTCATCACTATGTTACTACGGAAAAGAACTCCCAGACTGAGGAGCAAACTTGATCATTTTCAGATAATTTGGAACAATTCCAGAAATTTGACTGGTCACTTCCCAACACATCACCCAGAAAGGGTTTTCTACATCTGATGCAGACTGTACCCTGTAGCTTTCTGTATTGTTCCAGGAACACCTGCCAATGGAAAGCCTGGAGAAACCCAGGAGCAGTCAATGTTCAATTCCAAGTCGAGCAAGTTAACTTCTGTCCGTACCCTACCACTTCCCCACCCATATCCATGGCTCTGATACATTCCCCGTCCTCCCCATCACCCACAACCCCACTTCTTGACCATCATTAAATAGTCACAGTTACAGCCCTTCAGCTCAATTTATTCACCCCACCAAGGTGCCCAAGTAAGCCAGTACCATTTGCTTGCATTTGGCTCGTATCACTCTATACCTTTCCTTTCCACCTACCTGTATTTTTAAACTTTATAATTGCACCTGTTCCTATCACATCCTCTGGCAGCTTATTCCACTTACCACCCTCCCCCCACCCTCTGTTGCATGAACTTAATCCTCAGGTCCTCTTTAAATCTTTCCCCATTCATCTCAAACTGACACCCTCCAGATGTAGACTCCCTACCCTCAAATGTCGTGAAATTTGTTTTTGCTGCAGCAGTACAATGCAATACACGATAATTTAAAAATTCTGAACTACAGTAAATACGTGTTCTAAAAAGCTGAAGTAAGTAAGTAGTTATGGCAGCAACTGTGAATGTAAAGTCAACGGATTGTCAAGCCTGGTTTATTAACATCCTGTACCAGCTTTCCACAGCCAGCCTGAACCGCAGACCCGCCACCATATAACATGGCCGCAGTTAATGAGGACATAGAGTAAGTGCCAGCGAGGATAACACACCTGGAGAAAAAAGCTAAAGGTCGCTTACCTCTCTCCTAGGAGTTAGCCAGCTACTTCTCAGTCTCTGCTTACAGCTTGCTCTGCTTGGTCAACTCTTGGCCTTCAGCTATCCCTAGCTCAAGACTCCTCAGCTGCCCCTGACCATAATTCATCCATCGATCTCCCTAATCACTAAACCTCCATCCTCAAGACACCAACTCAGTCCCAGCTCCTTCAAAGCAGCCTTCAAATCAGCACTCCCAACTTCACAGATCCCAATCAGAATTCCTTGCCTTTGGTTTGATCCCAATCAAGCCTCTAGAACCCAGCCTACTCTTCCCTGACAACCAAACACCCAGAACCAGCCTAGGTTGCAGATGCTGCATTTTTCTTATGAAATCATTTTTTCAATGCCCATGCAAAAACCACATGGCCAATCTCTACAGAACACCCTAGATTAGAAACTGAACTTTACTCTCTTTTTCTCTGCTAAACAGACGCTCCAGCCGACCCTGTTCAGAAATTGTGAAAATGGACAATAATTCATAAGAAACCTGACTATGATGGTTGTCACAAATCAGCATGGTTTTTATCAGAGGTGTTTGAAAAGCCTGTTTGCAGTACTGTTTGCTTATTTCCATTGTTTGCACAATTTGTATTCTTTCCCTCTCTGCACATAGATGTTTTTTTTAAATGGGTTCTTTTGGGTTTCTTTGTTTTGTGAGGAGATGAATACCAAGGTTGTATAATGTATATATACTTTGATAATAAATGTACATTGGACTTTCAGCTTTGCTATCACTGGGGCCTTAAACAATCACATCCCATGACAGTTACCTAACAGCTGAATGACAGAAATTCCATGGAAGAGAGAAGACTGCCGGAGGATGGCCCTGGAGATTTATATAAGAGGTTGCAGTCAGTGAAGGGACAAACCCTGATGCTGCTCCCATTATTCTCAGAGTTGAAAATTGACACTGGAAGATCTTATCCACAAGAAGTCAATAACACAGTGCAGACTCTTTAACTAACATAGCAATTGATACACCATTCACTTTTTGTGAGAACTCACTGAAAGTCCATGTTCTACTTAAAAGCTGCAATTCACACCAGCAATGGTGACATCATTATTACATCAATGGGACATCATTTATGTGCAACTTGTGCAATGATGAAAAGAAGTTAATGGATCTGATTTTAAGGTTTCTATGTGCAAAACAGTCATTACATTTCTTACATTAGAAAAAAACATCTCGCAATTCTCAAATTGTGATATCATTTAAAAATAAGCAGGTTTTACAATCGTCCAACATTATTTATTACATCCCATACTCCTGATCTCAACTCCTCTGCAAAACTGAGACATGAGAGCTTCTTCCCCACCTGCGTATCATCTGCCACAGCCATCTGGATCTGGATCACAGCCATTTAAATTTTCCTCCCCATTGTCATACTGACATGTCTGCCCATCACCTCCTCTACTGCCTAGATGGAGGAGACATGAAGAGAGAATTATTCAGCTTCCAGTATACTGCACTCCCTCTGTCCCTTCTCTCTCTCCCCCTGAATTACCCAGTCCACATCATCCTGCCTTTTTCACCACCCTCCAACCTTCATTCACCTATTTGCCACACATTCCTCACTCTGGATACCCCCTTTCCCCAGCCAATCTGCTTCCCCACTCTCCTCCCTCTAATTCAAGCTCCACCTTCCTCTTCTAACAAATTCCTTCATCTTTACCCCTTTGTCACTTTCATCTATCACCTCCCAGCTTTTGATGCTATTCTGACTCTCCCCTCCCAGCTCCTGTCCAACCTGTCAGCTTTCCCCATTCTCCTCTTCCACCTTTTTTATACTAGCTCTTCCCTCTATCTTTCAATCCAGATGAAAGATCTCAACCTAAAATGACAACAGTCTAATTTCCCTCCACCACATCTAATGGCCTGACCCACTGATTCCTCCAGCACTTGTGAGTGGTTTCACAGAATCTATGCTGTCTGGATGTAATTCATATTAAATCTGGCCAAGTTGTTCATACATTCTTGATGGATTGAAAATATAATAAAAGAGTTCACAAGGAATATTAAGAAAGAAAGGGGTGACATAAAATTTTCGGGGAATGAACACAGTCACTTCTTTCTGCAAAAACTTTACGTCTGATACCATTAGATACTCTTGACACTTTCCCTACGAAGTTTCCTTAATACGGAATTGCTGCAGGCTAGTTCATTTTGCACCAAACTACAGCCAGGGTCAATGAATAATCTGCTTAAATACCATCACTGCATCTGCCCAGCATGTTCTTATTAATTCACTTTTGGGGATATGAAAGCTGTTGTCAACATCAACGCCTAAAATATCTTATACTCAAACTGGTACCAGGGAGCTGCCTCTTCGAGCCACTGCCATCCTTCTGCTGAAAATGCTTCTGGGTTGGAAGTTAAAAGACTTTATTGAAGCACATGAAGAAGGAACAGAAATATCTTTTGTGTCAGAGTGATGTGTAGATTGGGTAGGAAAATGCAGGACGTGGTATTCCCATGCAACTTTTCCTTTCATCTTTGGTGGCAGAGGTAATAGATTTGAGAGCTGATGTGGGCTTAGCCTCGGTAAATAACTGCAGTGCACTTTGTAACCTTAATAGAAGAATGAACTTTAGTGTGGTAGACCCTATACTATTCAAAGAGGCTGCTTTGCTCTAGATCAGGGGTTCCCAACCTTTTTTATGCTATGGACGCCTACCATTAAATGAGTGGTCCTTGGACCCCAAGATGGGAACTCCCCGCTCTAGCTGGAATCACACTTTTTCAGTCCTACACTCATCTTGCTAATCCAAGCAAGTGGATAATATTGCATCATGCTCCCAACTTGTGCCTTGTAAATGGTGAAATCATGCCTCAAGACTCCTTATATTTCATCTGCTGTTATAGCTACAGTATCTGTGTGGCTAGTCCAGTTAAATTTCTGACTACTTGTGACCCCCAACATTGATAATGTGGGTACAAATTGAAATGCTATTGATTATCAAAACTACAAACGCTATTTGGCACATGGAACTTAATGCAGCACCTTATCATAGCATAGCACATTCAAAATGACAAGAAAGCCGACCATTATCACCAGTGTGTTGATTGGAATATGGTGAAAGCACAGAAAAATTCAGAATGAGACTGTGTTATGGATCATCACATAGTGCTCTACAGCCAATAAGGAACTTCTATGTGTAGTCAATTTTATAATAGAGGAAGCCCAGAAGTCAGTTTTTCTCAGCAAGAACCCACAAACTGCAATAATTAATAAACTGTTTAACTGATATTGATTGAAGTAGAATTGCGAGTGCTTGCAGGTGAATCAACTTTCAAACATTACTCATAATGGTCGTTTACGTACTGGACTCTATTTTGAAATGTTACGTCACAGTGAGGGCCGAATGACATCTGCAAATGTGCATGAAATCATGAAACAGCCAGCTGCTTCCACTGCCAACCACGTCTAAAATGACAGAAGATTGAAGAAAAATAAGGCAGAAGGACTTACTCTGGCAAGTAAGACTCAGAAAACCAAATCCAAAAAGAGGTTAAAAACCTGGAAATTTTCAGAGGTGAAAGGTAGGTTATGACAGTGGATCCCACAAAGGATAAATGAGGTTCAACGGCTTAGTCCTCCCACACTATTTATGGTTAAACTTGAAAGATAGCAGAGGTAGGCAAAACATTCAGATTGAAATAAAATAACTCAGGGTTCTTGGCAGGTGCACTTCTATCCCCCGTAACTAATGGAATATTTTTTTTAAAAACAGCTAAATACTTTAACTGGAGGTCAGTGGTTGGAAAGGGGAATCATAAGCAGGATGGAAGAACTTTAAAAGTTTTTGTCATCTAGACACCAAATGCTACTTATGAACCAAAGCATGAAATGGTTCAGAAAACATTTTTCAGGAAATGTGATGATAATGGTGAAATTAAAAGAAATTATTTTACTGAATATTAACAATGAAAATTAATATTAGAATATAAATACTTCAGGGTTCATGAGGGAGCCATTATCTACGATGTTGGGTGTAGTATTCTAAAATGTGTATCATTTTCATTCATTTTAAAATGGCAGTATCAAAGTCAACCTGTCCCACATTGCAACTCAAGAACAATCCACCCAGTTTAGCCTTCATAGGCTGTACATCTTCTAAATTTAATCCAATCTTAATTTAAATCAAGAGGAGACAGAATGCCATTGATCATTAAAGCCAATTCCTGATACCTCAACTGTGCAGTCCCACTAGCATACTTAACCTTTTCAGAAACAGTCCACATTACCTCCTCATTGAGCTCATTCAATCAGCAACAATAACTTCATATTGAGTGTTAATTCATAAATTTCACCAAGTATAGCTTTGGACCAGTTTTGATAGATTACTATAGCACTCATTACGGCATCATTGGTCACCCAATTGGTCACTCACGCATATCATTATAAAGTAGTAACTTTCCATCTTGATATCACCAAAGGTGCAGAGGGTTCTGATCAAAGATTCACTTGCAAGTTTTGCTGAAGTTGGATCAACCGTAGTTTCTAGCATAAGGTAACAGTTCCCTAACCTTAAATTTCCAAGGTGCCTACAGAATTGGACCAATGAGCCCTCAGCAATAATCCTGCACATGGATGATACACAAGAGGTCAACAAACACTCAGCACGAGAGATACTGGTACAAAAAACTTAAGCTCCTTCCTCGGTTCGTAAGTACGAGTTGTCCGTAAGTCGGACGTTCATTACTCAGGGACTACCTGTAATTACCTCTGTTGTTCTAAATGTCACAATCTATAACTGATCATCAAGGCTTATTCATCCTTTGGATTCATAATTCTTCCTCACTTCACTCATTTTTTTAAAATCTAGTGACAAAATACATGTGAAATACATTTTTCGCTGATCTCCAAGAATTTCAGGCAAATGATAATTTTTTTTCAGTTCAGATACATGACATCAATGAGCTTGATCATGATCATGTAACACCCAAGTAAACTCCAACAAGCATGAAGCAAAATTTTTAATTCAATTTCAGGTAGACATATTAACATCAGTTTTCATAAAAGTATAGACACAAGAGACTGTAGGTGCTGGAATCTGGAGTAACAAACAATCTATTGGAAAAATTCCGGTCAAGTTGGTGCCGGCATACTATGCTCCTTCGGTCAGCATCCCTTGGACAGATCATATATTCCACTTCTTTTATGTCTTTTACATTTGTTTTTCCTCTTGGATGTGATTCTGGAACTGTTGGTGCCTGTGATTTGCTGTTTGGAGATTGTTCGGGTGCTCCAGAGCTCTGCAGTCTCCAAGAGGATTCTGGGAGACAGAGACAGTGTAGGCAAACTTCATGCAAGGAAGGCCGTGGGATGGAGTGGGGGTGGGGGGTGAGGGGTAAGCCGTTGTTAAGATTCCATTTCACTGATTAAAGGTTCCATCGTTCGCCGATTAAAACGAGGGAGATTGAAGCATTGCGACGAATGCAGAGGGTGAACACCAGCTGCTGGTCTTTTGATCGCTCTACCAGAGAGAGAACGGTCTGCTGCTGGGCTCGGAGAATGTTACCCGGGTTTTCTGCATCTCGGATATGCATGTGGACTACAGTCTTGTAGTTTTTATATTCTGTGTTTTTTTCCTAAACTTTCTTGGGGTTTTTTTGCCCTGGAAGAGGGGATTTGGGGGTTGATGTGCCTGTTCTGTTTTTTGTTCATTTTTTTGTGCAGGAAGTGGTGGGGGGTATTTTAGGGGTTGACGATCGTGCTTGGTTTCTTGGCTACCTGGAAAAGAAGAATTTCAAGTTGTGGACTTTGACAATACATGAACCTTTGAATTCAATGGGTCGAATAGCATCTTTTGGAGGAGGAACTGTTATTAATATTTCCAGTCAAAACACTGCATTAGCACTGTATTTACACAGAGGGAATATAAATTGCGTAATTACCTTGATTCCATGTGTAGGAGCCATGCATCTTTTTTCTGTTTGTATAGTATTTTGTGTTGCACATTTACTATGGGTTTTAGTAATTTGTCACATGGGTTAGGGCATTGTACATGCAAATTATTATATAATTAAATGAGTAAGCATATTCATTCTTTATCTTAGTTAGTCAGGTTAGTTTAGCTAGAGGCAACTGGGGATGAATTTTTTCTGTTGACCACTTAAGACAAGGTGTACACTAATTAACCTTATTTCACTATATCGCCAATTTAGTTTTATTAGTTTTTTTTAAATCACTCTAAGATAGTTCATCATTGCTAGTTTCATTATAAAGGATCCAACGTTGTTTTGCAACTTGGGAATCAGTTATTTGGAAGCGCATCCTGCAGTGTCAATTCCCATACTCAGTCTCTCAGGAGTTTTGGTTTGGTTTTCAGGTAATCGCTATACCATGTGTATTTGTGTTATATGGTTTAGTTAAAAAATCATATCAGGCTTACATTTCTATAATGCTCTATTACAACTCTGAGGTGTATCTTAAAACCAATTGTAAATGTAATTTTATTTCACTCGTGGCCTTGTTAGTAAAGGAAGACATCAGATCAAAAGTCAAAAAATTTATCCCCAGTCCACTTTAAATTTCACTTTCTGAAGGAGGTTTATTTGCTCTGTTTTTCTGTCAGCCAGAGTTTGATGATGCTTAGGCTTTCAGGAGTGAGATGGATCGGCTAATTGAGTGGTGGCACATTCAAAGGAGAAGCTGGAAGGACATGCACCAATCCTTACTGAGGGGGAAAATGGTGAGCAGCTTCAAGTCTGTGAGCATCACATCTCAGAGAATCTGCCCTGGGCCCAGGATATCTATCTATTCAGTGATGCAATCATGAAGAAGGCATGTCAGTGGCTTTACTTCATCAGCAGTTTCAAAAGGTTTGGTATGTCATCAAAGTGACAAATTTATTTAGATGTATGGTGGAGAACATTCTGACTGGTGACATCACATCCTGGTAGGGTGGCTCCAATACACTAGATTGCAAGAAGCTCCAAAGTATTGCAGACTCAGGCAAGGGCACGAATCTCCTCACCATCTTGGGTGTCTATAAGAGGCTGTGCCTCAGCAAGGAAGCATCCATCAAAAAGGACCCTCAGCACCTGGGACATGTTGGCTGCTCATTATTATCGTCATGAGGTATGAGGGCTTGAAGATCCACTCTCAATTATTTACAAACAGCTTCTTCCTCTCCACCATAAACTTTCTGAACAGTCCATGAAGTCCACCTTCATATTTCTTTTTATGCATTATTTTGTCATTTATAGTAACTTTTATGCCTTTATTGTCACAAAACAACAAATTTCACATTATATGTCAGTGATAATAAATCCAATTCTGATTCTGTGGTAATGAAATTATCTGTATGGATGACTTACAGAACAGTTTCTTATTGTAATTCTACTAATTTATCCTAAAAATTTGGAAGACTAGTTTGCTCTTCAGTGCTAATCAGAGTAAATTAGCTTCCTCTTACCATACTCCAGAAGTCAACAATATTAAAATGAGCAGAAATCAAATGTAAACCAATCCTCATAGAGGGATCAGATGTGAAGCGAGTGAGCAGTTTCAAGTTCCTGGGTGTCAAAATCTCTGAGGATCTAACCTGGTCCCAACATATCGATACAGTTATAAAGAAGATAAGATAGTGGCTATACTTTATTAGGAGTTTGAAGAGATGTGGCATGTCAACATATGCACTCAAAAACTTCTATAGGTGTACCATGGAGAGCATTCTGAGAGGCTGCATCACTGTCTGGTATGGAGGGGCTACTGCACAGGACCGAAAGAAGCTACAAAAGGTTGTAAATCTAGTCAGTATCTTGGATTTCTTTAGGGAGTGGGGTCTCAGAAAGCCAGTGTCCATTATTAAGGACCTCCAGCACCCAGGACATGCCCTTTGCTCACTGTAGGAGGTACAGAAGCCTGAAGGCACACACTCAGCGATTCAGGAACAGCTTCTTCCCCTCTGCCATCCAATTCCTAAATGGATTTTGAATCTTTGGACACTACCTAACTTTTTTTAATATAAAGTATTTGTTTTTGCACATTTTAAAAAATCTATTCAATATATGTATACTGTAATTTATTTTTTCTCTGCTAGATTATGTACTGCATTGAACTGCTGCTGCTAAGTTAACAAATTTCACGTCACATGTTGGTGATAATAAACCTGATTCTGAAATGCAACTGTACTGCCGCAGAACCAATCTAAACTACCACAATCAAATACGCAATGAATTCAACATCACTGGTGTTACTTTATCATAATTACATTTCCATTCAACCCAGAGAGGAGAACAAAGTGGCTGCAAATGTCATTCTTTCATTTGTGATAGAAGAAATATTTGCTGGGTCATGTTGCCCTAACAAAACAACAGTTAGCTGCACTGGTAGTCAGGAAAAGCAGAATCAGATAACACACCAAGAAATCCAAAAATGTAAAAAATGTGTAACATTGCACAGAAAATCTACAGCACAATAACCACATTTACTGGAGGACAAATATCTTGAAGTATTGTTAACTGTTGGCTCAAATCTAAGACCTTGTTTTGCCTATCAAACCGAAAGCAATTTAAGAAGCTGGAAATCAAGTAATGAGGTGCCCATAGAAGGAGATTATTCATTAGATTTCTCCCACAAAGCAAGCTAGATTTTTTTGACAAGTACATGAAAGAGCTAAAAAAAATTATAGAACGTACTATAGTTGTCACAATTTATCATTCACTTTACAATAATTAAATGAGGAATTAATGTCAAGGCAACCTACTGTTGACCTAGCCTCTTGTAATGCTCAGGAACAGACTCATGAATTGTTATCTATTGGAAAAGCTTTTCTCTGCCAGGGTAGTGCGAGCCATGTTGGTGATTTGCAGCAAAGCAGATTCAGAAGGATTCAATTACCAAGATGGGTTCCGGTTTAAGATGAAGCTGCTGAACCTCAGCAACTGGCTGGTGGCTAACAAGTAAGGATATCAACTAAGTACATTGTTAACCACACTTTTCCTGGTAAATGATCATCGTAAGTAATAATCTGTAAGTTCCCTTTGGGCTTAGAAGCAATTCAATATGGCAGAACTGAAGCAAAGCGAGGCAACGGGCCCACTACCAAGAGCGTGGAAGAGCATGAAGGGTCAAGCATAGGCCGAATAGAAGCCTCGGAGTTCAAGCTCCAGTGCGTAAAGACGATGTCCGGACGGAGAGTTAAGGACCGAGAGTTAAGCATGGATCACTGCTCCATGGCGTTTACTCTGTTCAGCGCTGAACTATGGAGCTCTCTTGTGGACTTCAGTTCAGAAACACTATATGCTTGTGGTTACTTTTGCATGATTTCAGGAGGGCATGGAGCGACCACATCGACGGCTCCTCAGTAGAGATTATTAAGAGCACCAAATTGCTTGGTGTTCACCTGGTGGAGAATCTCACCTGGTTCCTCAACACCAGCTCCACAGCAAAGAAAGCCCAGCAGCGTCTCTACTTTCTGCAAAGGCTGAGGAAAGTCCATCTCCCACCCCCCATCCTCATCACATTCTACAGGGGTTGTATTGAGAGTATCCTGAGTAGCTGCATCACTGCCTGGTTTGGAAATTGCACCATCTCGGATCGCAAGACCCTGCAGCAGACAGTGAGGTCAGCTGAGAAGATTATCGGGGTCTCTCTTCTCGTCATCACAGACATTTACACTACATGCTGCATCCGCAAAGCAAACAGCATTATGCAGGACCCCACGCACTCCTCATACAAACTCTTCTCCCTCCTACTGTCTGGAAAAAGGCAGCAAAGCATTCGGGCTCTCACGACCAGAATTTGTAATAGTTTCTTCCCCCAAGCTATCAGACTCCTCAATACCCAGAGCCAGGACTGACATCTTACTGCCTTGTTGTCCTGTTTATTATTTATTGTAATGCCTGCACTATTTTGTACACTTTATGCAGTCCTGGGTAGGTCTGTAGTCTAGTGTAGTTGGGTTTTTTTCTCTGTGTTGTTTTTTACGTAGTTCAGTCTAGTTTTTGTACTGTGTCATGTAACACCATGGTCCTGAAAAACGTTGTCTCATTTTTACTATGTACTGTACCAGCAGTTATGGTGAAAATGACAATAAAAGTGAATTGACTTGACTTGACTTTTACACTGCACATTAGCTGTTAGATGGTCTTTTTATTACAGGTTATTTTATTCTTTTATTTTTTTATAGGTTATTTTTTAAGAACGTGATGTGCTTTTTCATTCTCTGCAAACTGAGTGCGAGACAGTCTTTATAAATGAGTTTTTTTGGGTGTCTTTGTTTCATGGCTACTGCTTAGGAGATGAATCACAAGAAAGAAAAGAAGAAGAAGAAGATCTCAAGGTTGTATAATGTAAACATACTTAGATAATAAATTTACTTCGAACTTTTAAGAAGTTGCATGCTATTGTTTGATCCTACACTTTCAGCTCTTTGCGTGGTCTCATTATAGACTCATCATTTTATCAGCTGGTTCAGGGAAACAGTGAAAGCAAGTCTCACGTATTGCTTATTAGCTTCATTGCTCGGTTTCTCTAAAGGGAATCTGAATGGATTAAGTGTCAGTTGGAAATAAAGGAACATAGTTTATCTCCACATCTCAGTCACGTTCCCCCTAAATGAAGTCACAAAAAAAAACTACAAATAAAAAGGCCTGCTGCCCAGAAACAGAAATTGTTCAAAGATTACATTTTCAGAAGCTCAGCTAGCCACCAGTACTCCAGTTTTGCCACTTCATTTGCACGGCACACCAGCCTGGCTCACAAATTCAGAATCAACCCAACCCAACCCAACCTGATCCGACCCAAAAGGCGTAACCTGACTTTTGAAGCGAATAACACGGAGAATATCTGGCAAGTACATCATGCAATATATTTTTCCAAAGCACAATAGCAACTAGCATCTAAGTTGTGGTGACAGTGGTAAAAATCAGAGGAAACCTCTATGGTCTAAAGGAAAACAGGCAAATTCCACATGAAAATGCAGCTCAGGTCAAGATCAAACCCTGAATACTTCAGTTGTGAGGATGTAGCACTGCATTCAGTGCTACTGTAATTGATCAAAATTATTAATGTTCAACTTGTATCACCTTTACATTTTCTAACCAACAGGCATTAAGGCATATTACTCCAAATATTTAATCATGTTTTAAGTAGTAATTCCATATGTTAATTTTAAATCTTCATTGTCCTGTCTTAATCATCTACTCAGAAGGAATATTCTAATTGACTTATATATATTTCATATTTTACATGTATTATTAAGAGTTTTGTCAAATGAATAAACATGAACGGCATTCTAATCGCCCTCAAACTCATCTCTCCCATTTTACACACATCTGCTCTCACCCCATCCTCCCGCCACCCTACCAGGGATAGGGTTCCCCTGTCCTCACCTACCAGTCCACCAGCCTCCGGGTCCAACATATAATTCTCCGTAACTCCTGCCACCTCCAACGGGATCCCACTACCAAGCATATCTTTCTCTCCCCCCCCCCCTTTCTACTTTCCTCAGGGGTCGCTCCCTACGCGACTCCCTTGTCCATTTGCACCCCTCCATCCCTTCCCACCAATCTCCCTCCTGGCACTTATCCTTGTAAGTGGAACAAGTGCTACACCTACCCTTACATTTCCTCCCTCACCACCATTCAGGGCCCCAGGCGGTCCTTCCAGATGAGGCGACACTTCACCCGTGAGTCTACAGGGGTGATATACTGCATCCAGTGCTCCTGATGTGGCCTTCTATATATTGGTGAGACCCGATGCAGACTGGGAGACCGTTTCGCTGAACACCTTCGCTCGGTCCACCAGAGAAAGCAGGATCTCTCAGTGGCCACACATTTTAATTCCACGTCCCATTCCCATTCTGATATGTCTATCCATGGACTCCTCTACTGTCAAGATGAAGCCACACTCAGGTTGGAGGAACAACACCTTATATACCGGCTGGGTAGCCTCCAACCTGATGGCATGAACGCTGATTTTTCTAACTTCCGTTAATGCCCCTCCTCCCCTTCTTACCCCATCCTTATTTTTTAATTTTAATTTTTTTTTCTCTCTGTCCCTCTCACAATAACTGCTTGCCTGTTCTCCATCTTCCTCTGGTGCTCCCCTCCCCCTTTCTTTCTTCCAAGACTCTCTGTCCTATGATACTCCCCCTTCTCCAGCCTTGTATCCCTTTTGCCAATCAACTTTCCAGCTCTTAGCTTCATCCCTCCCCCTCCTGTCTTCTCCTATCATTTCGGGTCTTCCCCTCCCCCTCCCACTTTCAAATCTCTTACTATCTCTTTTTTCCATTAGTCCTGATGAAGGGTCTTGGCCTGAAACATCAACTGGGCTTCTCCCTATAGATGTTGCCTGGCCTGTTGCGTTCCAACAGCATTTTGTGTGTGTTGCTTGAATTTCCAGCATCTGCAGATTTTCTCGTGTTTGTGCATTCTAATCGATCTTATTTTGTACTTGTTGCTCATCTCACCAGCTTCTCCAAATTATGATTTTTCTTTTGGCTACGATCAAAGATCATTCTCTAAACATGATCTGCCCAATGAATTGTAAATCTGAAACATAACCTCTGGAGCTTACCTATTATGGTTATTAATTCCAACTTTTTAATTGGCCTTGTCATGGATTCAAAGTTGTATCATTGCCAGCAGAATCCTTCCTGCACTTTGTAACACAACCCCGGCTAGTAATCTATTATTAAATCTAATATGTCACAGGTCCAATAATATATCTGTATTCCTTTTACACTTTCCTGTAATTTAAAAACACCAGTCCAAAGGAGGTAAGCATTCTTCTTAAAGGGTAAAATATTCAACTCTGTCCTGATGAGAACTTCTGCCTATTCAGAAAATTGAATTGAAAATTTTCCAATCAAACTCCAGCTGGGAAAAGACTTAGAATTTCCTAATAAAATGCAGCATCATGAAATTAGATTTTCTACAAAGTAAAGAACATTTAAAATTCATCCATAGTTCACATATTGATTAAGATGCTTCAGAATACTAGTTGAAACTACATGCATCCAGGTCGGCAGAGAATTACTTTGTTCACTCTAGTCCATGCACAAACTCGCATTACAAACAGTTAAAATAAAGGTTGGGTTAATGATACTCCTGAAATTCTAAAATTCTGTATCCTCTTAATAAGTTCAGCAAGGCAAGTTTGAACTAAACTTAAGACCTCCATTTCAATTTGTAAATCCAAGAACAGCTGAATTCCACCCCCAGCCTCACCAGAACAACGATATGCTTACTAATGTCAGAAATTTCTGCCATGCTCTGAAACAAGAATACTGGAGAGACTATGTTAATATTTTAAAGTTGTCTGATTGTCATCAGTCCACCATTACAGAAATATAAATGCCACTTGAAATAAAGTGAATATAAAAATAAATTGGTGACAACCACTGCTTAAATGTCAAAGTATATTGCTCATCTTGAGTAGTACAGGTTTAAGTCATTATGATGGCCATTAAAGTGAAAGTCACACAGTAGTAGTCTACATATGCTTAAATATTTAAAAAATTTCATGCAGCCGATTCCTATTTTGTTTATATGCATGATGGATATTCACTTCCTGGCCCAGGGGTCTCATATTTTGCAAAGCTCACTTTCTAAATGCAGCAGCTATCACTTGTACAATCAAATAAATGTAAATAAACTTCCTACTATATCCTTTGTTAGCTTCTGGTCATAAATGGGAGTCAGTCTTCAGTTCTCAAAATGTAAATGGAAAGCAGTAATCAATTTGAAGTTAAAACAAAAACGGTCTATACAACAAGCTTTGCAATCAACTAGCAGACGCTCAGTCTGTAGAAAATAAAATGTAGTTCGCTGCACCTAGTTTGTTACTGTTCAAGGAATGTAATATAAGACAATAGGTTATTTAATTTGGCTTGTTTCAAAACCGACAAACTGAATAAGTTGCTTGGTTCAAGGAAACTTCACACCAGATGGTTAATACAGTTCAGCATATCAATAACTGGTCTATTAACATTGGAACTTTTATGTACTCCACTCTCTCCACACTAATCCCAACCTCACCATCAAACCTGCTGACAATGGGTGGTGGTCTAGTCTGGCAGATTGATCTCAATCTTGCTGAGGATAGGCGTCAATTCTCAGACACCTCCTCCTACTTCCCTTGAATAGGAAACCACAAAGGGGCATCAGGCCATTGCCTCCACACCATCACCAACTTCAACTCTGGAGATCTCCCATCCACTGCCACCAACTTCATACTTCCTGTAACCTACACTGCCCATTTCTACCTCCTACCCAAGTTCAACAATCCTAACTGTCCCGGTACGCTCATTATTTCTGCCTGCTCCTGCCCCACTGAACTCATGTTCACATACCTCAACCCAGTCCCTTCCTACCTACATCCGTAACGTTTCACACACACTCTGTCACTTCAATCACTTTCAGTTCCCTGCCTCTAATCGTCTTACTGTCACTATGGACATCCAGTCCCCACAAACTTCCATCCTCCATCAGGAAAGCCTTAAAGCCCTCCACTTCTTTCTGGGCACCAGACCTAACCAGTTCTTCTCCAACCCTTCTCTGCCTGGCAGAACTGGTTCTCACCCTCAACAATTTCTTTTGGCTCCTTCCTCTTTCTCCAAACCCAAGGATAGCTATCAGCAACCACGTGAGCTCCAGCTACGACTGCTTTTTGCTGGTAATGTGGAACAATTCATGTCTCTGGTCTATACTGGTAATGCTCCCCAACTCATGCTCTGCTATGCTGATTGCCTGTATTGAAGCCCTTTCATGCATCTGTGCTGAGATCAGTTTCATTAATCTTGCCTCCAATTTCTACCTTCTCTCAAATTTCATTAGCCCATCTCTGACCTCTCTATCCTTTATCTATCTATCTCCATCTCTGGAAATAGACTACCTAGTGACATCTTTTACAAACCTACTGACTCTCACAAGCATCTCGGCTACATCACTTCCCATCCTGTCACTTCTAAAAAAGTAATTTCTGATCCTCAGTCCTTCCAACTCTATCGCATCTGTTCTCAGGATGAGACTTTTCATTCTAGAACATCAGGAATATCCTCTTTTTTCCCCCAAAGAATGGGGTTCCCCTTACACTACCAATGAGGCTGCCCTCAGGCCCATCTCCTACATTTCCCACACATCTGCCTTCAACCTATTGTCTCGCTATCATAACAAAGATAGGGTTCCCTTTGTCTTTACCTGTCACCCTACAAGCATCCATATTCAGCACGTCATTCTCTATAACTTTCACTATCTCCAATGGAACCTTATCACAAAGCATAACTTTCCCTCCCCCCCCCCCCCCCCCCCCACTTTCTGTAGGGATAAATATCCACTCGTTCCTCCCCAATGATCTCCCTCATGGAACTTATGCCTGTAAGCGTGACAAGTGCCACACCTGTCTCTACAGCTCACTACTATTCAGGGCCCCAAACACTCATAACAAGTGAGGCAATACTTCACCTGTAGTCGTCAGGGTCATCTATCATTGTATCCGGTCCTCCAGGTGCACCCTCTCCTACACTGGTGAGACGCAACGTAGATTGGGAGGGGGGGGGAGATTGCTTCTTTTAAGCAACTTCACTCAGTCTGCCACAAAACGCAGAATCTCCCAGTGGCCATTTCAGTTTGACTTCCCATTCCCATTGTGATATCTCAAACTCAGGTTGGAGGAGCAAGCTTCATGTTCCATCAGGGTAGCCTCCAACCTGATGGTATAAACATCAATTTCTCTATGTTCTAGTAATTACTCAATTACTCCCTCCTTCTCCCTTTTCACATTCCCTAATCTGGTTACCTTCTCACCCCTTCTCTTCTCCTCAACTGCCCTGCCCATCACTTCCCTGTCATTTCCCTCCTCCTTCCCTTTACATCATTTTCCAGTGTTCTCTCCTATTAGATGCCTTTTTCAGCACTTTACCTCTTCCATCTATCACCTCCCACATCCATACTTTAGTCCCCTCCCCTACCCACCAAGCTGTCCCTGTATCTAGTTTCATCTATTACCAGCCAGCTTGTACTCCCTCCCATCCCTTCACCTTCTTATTCGGGCTTCTGCCCCCTTCCATCCAAGTCCTGATGAAGGGTCTCAGCCAGGAAGTCCACTGTTTATGTCCCTCCACAGATACTGCCTGACTTGCTGAGGTCCTCCAACATTTTGTGCGTTGCTCAAGATTTCCAGTGTTGCAGAACTTCACGTTCACAATGCTCTATGGTTTCTTGCACCCACATGCTGAGCAGTTGCCATACCACGCCATTATACATCCAGATCAAATACTTGGTAAGAAATACAGAATTTGCATAGTAACTGAATGCTTGCTTCTTCAGCTTTCAACCTCAACTTATTCTTGCATTGCAAATCCAAATTTGTGGCACAGTCACAATAAATGAACCAATCCAATTAACATGGCCAGATAGCAGCAGAAACACAGCAATCATTACATATGTATGCAGTCTTAGGAGATGGATACTAAATGAATGCAAAATTGATCATCTAATCTAAAATAAACGTTTTTAAAAAGTGCATCAAAGGGATATCAGAATATGTTCATTGAACAGTGAAGAACATCTACACGCATATTGCCTTTCAGAACAAACCATGCAAAATCATTTTCAGTTTGGGTCATCCTGACCAGAAGTGTAATTGTCAGAGGTCTGGAAGTATAAACAAACAGGGGCATGATTGACTTTGAATTTACAACATGACTTGTTTTCTCAGTCAAACTGATTAGAGTCTTGAGACAGAAAGGTTAAATACACCTGCCCCATTATTTGAGGAGCACCAAGCATTTGTTTCAAGTTGTAATTTAAATTAAATTCACTCTGAAGCACAACTTCAGTAGAGGAGAAAAAATATTATTTGAATACAAGATCACATCTGAAGAAGACATGTAAAACATAAACCAACAGACTTTTTTTCTTTTGCTTTAATCCATGGATATCAACAGCTATGCAGTCGCCTCTCAGTATCCGCGGGGGATTGGTTCCAGGAACCCCCGCGGATATCAAAATCTGCGGATGCTCAAGTCCCATATATAAAATGGCGTAGTATTTGCATATAACCTATGCACATCCTCCCGTATACTTTAAATCATCTCTAGATTATTTATAATACCTAATACAATATAAATGCTATGTAAATAGTTTTTATACTGTATTGTTTAGGGAATAATGACAAAAAAAAGTCTGTACATGTTCAGTACAGACGCAGCCATCGTAGCTCTTCTGGCAATGCTGATGCTGCCTCGGCATCAGCCGGTGCCGATTCGCCCGTGGTCTTTAACTTCTTGAGGCTGTAACGCTTTACATAGCTAGCCAGCCATCCCTTACTAGCCTTAAACTCCTTCCTCTCGCTCACAACACAAGCAGCGAACGAACAATGAGGCAAACAATGCATAAACAACGAGTGCTGGAGAGAGACTGAGGATTTGTGAAATGGCAGGAGGCTATGGAAGGGTATGCCTACACATCACTTCATTTGCGTAGATTCAGCATAGTGCTCGGCGTGCGGCAAATTCAAGTTTTGGTTTTTGGAACCTTCTGGAATTTTTTTTTCGATTGGTTGAATCCGCAGATGCGGAACCCGTGGATACGGAGGGCCGACTGTATTACTATGCCAGAGGGAGGAAGAAGAAGAGCAGAGAGCACAGCTAGCATACAATTCGCTCGAGGCTCCGTGCCAGCCATATTGAAGAGAACAACATTGGACAGGCAGGTTGAAGCAGAGAATGAACAATATTTGGCTCAACACTGCAGATGTACTGAGATGTGCCAATGAGCTAGTCTGAGAGAGAGGTTAGCGTAAAGCAAAGAATTTGAATTCATGAGGCACTTTCCCTCTCTATGTTGCATTCCAAACTGTTTCACCTAGGCTGCTTGAGGGATCACTGCAAATGCCTGCTTTATGCTTTTCCCTTCAAGATATTCAACAACACTATGGTGAAGTAGGCAATAGCCATGGATCAGAACAAACAATGAAATACTTCTGAAATATGACTGACAGCAGAACAGACAACAATTGCAAGAACTCACAATCAACAATGCGGACATTAGTCTGAAGATACTGATCATGAGGTTATGTCAGCTAACTCACAGAAAAATTCCTCATGTGTCTCTAAATGCCATTTCCTTGTGTAAACTCATTTGAAAATTTTCTCTAAAGTTTCAGGCTGAGCTATGAGCTCATCCCCTGGGAAGGCTGGAACTCTTCGTCTTCTAACTTAAGAATAGGATACCAATCAAGTTAATTAAAGCATAAAAGGATATACTCGCCACTTTTTCACAGTATTGCTCTCTAAAATTCAACTGGTAAATTTAAGTCAATAGTGAAGCTGACCTGGGCTTCAATATCACATCTAGCTCCTAAATGGAGATCAGACTTCCGATCAAGATGGCACCTGCGGACAATGCTCCTTCAGTTGACAGCTTCTGGGTACACCAAGAAACCATAATTCACTTCTGTTAATGTCTTTTACATTTGTTTTTTGTCTTGAATGTGACCCTGGAACTGTTGGAGCCTGTAACTTGCTGTATGGAGATCGTTTGGGTGTTCCAGCTCTCTGCAGTCTCCAAGAGGATTCCAGGAGGCAGAGGCAGCGTGGGTGAACCTTGTGGCAAGAAGGCTGCAAGCCGATGTTCAATCCATTTTGCCAATTAATGCTTCCATTGCTCGCAGATTAAAGTGATGAGAGAGACTGAAACATCAAGGCGAATGCAAAAGTTAGCACCAGCTACCTGCCTATCGATCACTAGTGAGATCGTTGTGCTGCCGGAGAGGGGAGACGGCTTCTTGATCACTGGTGAGATTGCTCTACCTCAGAGAGGGGAGACTGCCTTTTGGTTGCTGGGGGGATTACACTACTACCGGAGAAGAGAGACATTCCTTTTGATCACTGGGGGATCGTTCTGCTACTGGACAGGGTAGACTATCTTTTGATTGCTGGGGAAATCACTCTGCTGGTGGAAAGGGAAAGGCCTGCTGCTGTGCCAGAAGAACCATACCGAGGTTTTCTGTGTTTTGGAAATGGATTTGGACTATAGACCTTATAGTTTTTTTAATATTCTGTACTTCTTGCCTTTTCACTCTTGTTTTTTTTGTGTGCAGGGGAGGGAGATTTGGGGGGGGGTTGATGTGCCTATTCTGTTTTTGTTCTTTTCTTTGTGCGGGGAGGAAGGATTTGGGGTTGATGATTATGCTGCTATTCTTTTCTTTCGTGGCTGTCTGGAGAAGAAGAATTTCAGAGTTGTATACTTTGATAATAAATGAACCTTTGAACATTTGACTACATACGCTCAGTGGACACTTCATGGGTTTCCTCCCGTATCTTTTAAAATGGTCACTGAGTGTATGTCCGTGGTCTTCTGCTACTGCCATTGCCCATCTACCTCAAGGTTCAACATGTTCTTCTACCAACAACTGTTTTAACGCGTGGTTATTTGAGTTACTGTCACTTTACTGCCAATTTGAACCAGCCTGCCCATTCTCGTCTGACCTCTCTCATTAATAATGCATTTTCACCTGAAGAACTGCTGCTCAATAGGTGTTTTCTTCAGTTTTTCAAACCATTCTCTGTAAATGACTGAGACCATCGTGTATGAAATACTCTAAAATACTCAAACCACCCCATCCAACACCAACAATCATTCCATGATCAACGGGGTTGCCTTGTTTCAGGTGAATGTCTTCCCTGCTAACTTGGAGATCTTGCCTTGTAGGAACATGATTGCTTTTAGCTCAGTGAGTAAACGTTGGCAAAACGTTTACCATCTCCACTCTGATGGTAGGTCTCAACAACTAAACCTCTTGACCACATCTGCATGGTTTTATGCATTGAGTTGCTACCACAATTGGCTGATCAGATATTTGCAATAACGTGCAGTTGCACAGATATACCTAATAAAATGGCCACTGAGTGTACTCACACCATTCCCATTCTATAACTATATCTGACCATGCTCTCAAATCATCCTGCACTGATCCCTTTGCAGCCACTTCTTGGTTTGACCTTCCAACGCAATGGTCACTGGCTTGCTAAGACTTATCCCCAGAACTAAAATATATACTTAACTTTGCTGTTAAGTATCTTCCCTACTCGTAAATTATCAACTTCTTTAAAATTTTTCTGGGGCCTTGCCATGCTTAGTGAATTTGTTTTTCCCTGCATACCTCTCCAGTTGAGTGAATGTTAGTTGTGGTATGCTGCATAGTCATATTTGCAATGAATTCCTGAGAGCCATTCACATGCTTCTATAAATAGTCCTAAAACACTTGTACCACTTGCATTCTGTTGCCGGCAGCATCAATTACTTGTTCTGCACTGCATATTGATATGGAACTTCCATAGATCCATGTTTGCTACTCCACACATACCATTTCAGGAGGGCGTTTATCATAGTGCTGGCTGACCACTTTTGTTTCATCTTACATAATGGGTAGCAGTGAGGTCTTCAGGACCTCACTAATGATGGGGTTGCAACAATTTCTTTCTTTTTACAGATGATGTAGACACACATCACAAAACAGATATTACATATTTTGCCAACGTTTACTCACTGAGCTAAAAGCAATCATGTTCCTACAAGGCAAGATCTCCAAGTTAGCAGGGAAGACATTCACCTGAAACAAGGCAACCCCGTTTGTTTCATTGAGGTGTCATTTTGAGATTATGGGTCCAAGTTTTTGAAAGGTAAATTGAAGCTAAGATTCTTACTCAGAGACAAGAATGTAGTCATTGTTATCTACAAGAAAACAATGAACAAATTATACATAAACTAGAAATGATCTTGATTAAATGAATTGTAACTCAAGGCTTAAAATAACTGAATCACGAACAAAAGAAAATCTGCAGATGCCGGAAATCCAAGCAACACACAAAAAAATACTGGGGTAACTCGGCAGGCTAGGAAGCATCTAGGAAAAGAGTACAGTCTATGTTCCGAGATGCTGCCTGGCCTGCTGAGTTTCTCCAGCATTTTGTGCCTACTGCTTAAAATAATTGGATTGTTTCACATCCATCACTGGTAGATTGAAAATGCAAGCCTACCTTCAGTTGGTAAAGGCCTATAATCCCAGAGGCATTACTATTTAATGCTGCAGATATTAATTTAGAATATCCTCATAATAGACATATCTGCCTATCACCATTAAATTACAAAATATAATTTCAATACTGAAACTTCAGCTAAATTGCACATTAGGAATTTGAAATGGTTTTGTTTACTGCTTTCTGCATAGCACTCACACTTCTTGAGTACACTGCCAGATCAGACAAATATCTGTCAGTACATAATTTAAAACAGTTTTCTAGGAAATTGGACGTTCATCCTCTTAAATTTGTTACAAAACCCTTTTCCAATCTGATTACTATATCTGAAACAAATCTAATGCTAAGTTAGATAAATATGCAGTTCTGTTGAGTTACAATGTTTCACTGTCCTGCCAATGCAACAAAACTACGATAAATAAGTCAAAAGTACTTTTAAAATATCAACCAATAAGAACTCAGGTGCTCCACTGAATTACTGAGCACACTCTCATTCGCAAGATTTTCACCCTGCTACCATAATCTTTGACAACCATGCCTTATGATTTTCTGTGCAAAATAAACTGATAGAAAATTATATGGAGGATTTTCCCAAAATCCTGATGTGAGCTCTGATGCTTTGGTGACAAGTGTTGCCAAAAGGAAGCACAAAAATACCTCCCCTTGGCAGATGCTTATGACCAGAAGCATGGATTAAGATTCAGTGCAGACTCTGAAGAATGTTTTTTTCCACTCAGAGGGAAGTTAAACTCTGGAACACACTGCCCAAGGGGATGGTGGAGGCAGATACTCTTATAATCTTTAGAACCATAGAACATTACAGGACAGAAACAGGCCTTTTGGCCCTTTTTGGCTGTGCCGAACCATTTTTCTGCCTAGTCCCACTGACCTGCACCTGAGCCATATCCCTCCAAACCCCTCTCATCCATGTACCTGTCCAAGTTTTTCTTAAATGTCAAAAGTGAGCCTGCGTTTACCACTTCATCTGGCAGCTCATTCCACACTCCCACTACTCTCTGCGTGAAGAATGCCCCCCCAATGTTCCCTTTAAACTTTTTCCCCTTCACTCTTAACCCATGTCCTCTGGTTTTTTTTCTCCCCCGGCCTCAGTGGAAAAAGCCTGCTTGCATTCACTCTATCTATACCTGTCATAATTTTATACACCTCTATCAAATCTTCCCTCATTCTCCTACGCTCCAGGGAATAAAGTCCTAACCTATTCAACCTTTCTCTGTAACTCAGTTTCTCAAGTCCTGGCAACATCCTTGTAAACCTTCTCTGCACTCTTTCAACATTATTAATATCCTTCCTATAATTAGGTGACCAAAACTGCACACAATACTCCAAATTCGGTCTCACCGATGTCTTATACAACCTCACCATTACATTCCAACTCTTATACTCAATACTTTAATTTATGAAGGCCAATGTACCAAAAGCACTCTTTACAACCCTATCTACTTGTGACGCCACTTTTAGGGAATTATGTGTCTGTACCAGATTCCTCTGTTCTACTGTACTCCGTGTCCTACCATTTACCTTGTATGTTCTACCTTGGTTTGACCTTCCGAAGTGCAATACCTCACACTTGTCTGCATTAAACTCCATCTGCCATTTTTCAGCCCATTCCTCCAACTGGTCCAAATCCCTCTGCAAGCTTTGAAAACCCTCCTCACTGTCCACTACACCTCCAATCTTTGTATCATCAGCAAATTTGCTGATCCAATTTGCCACATTATCATCCAGAACATTGATATAGATGACAAATAACAATGGACCCAGCATTGATGCCTGTGGCACACCACTAGTCACAGGCCTCCACTCAGAGAAGCAATCACCCACTACCACTCTCTGGCTTCTTCCACTGAGCCAATGTCTAATCCAATTTACTACCTCTCCATGTATACCTAGCGACTGAATCTTCCTAACTAACCTCCCATGCGGGACCTTGTCAAAGGCCTTACTGAAGTCCATATATACATCAACTGCCTTCCCTTCATCCACTTTCCTGGTAACCTCCTCGAAAAACTCTAATAGATTGGTTAAACATGACCTACCACGCACAAAGCCATGCTGACTTTTTCTAATAAGTCCCTGTCTATCCAAATATTTGTAGATCTTATCTCTTAGTATTCCTTCCAATAATTTACCTACTACCGATGTCAAATTTACCAGCCTATAATTTCCTGGCTTACTTTTTGAGCCTTTTTTAAACAACGGAACTACATGAGCTATCCTCCAATCTTCTGGCACCTGACCCATGGATATCGACATTTTAAATATTTCTGCCAGAGCCCCTGCAATTTCAACACTAGTCTCCCTCAAAGTCCGAGGGAATACCCTGTCAGGTCCTGGGGATTTATCTACTCTGATTTGCCTCAAGACAGCAAGCACCTCCTCCTCTTTAATCTGTATAAGTTCCATGATCTCCCTACTTGTTCGCCTTGTTTCCATAGACTCCATTCCAGTTTCCTTAGTAAATACAGATGCAAAAAACCCATTTACTATCTCTCCCATTTCTTTTGGTTCCATACATAGCCGACCACTCTGATCTTCAAGAGGACCAATTTTATCCCTTACTATCCTTTTGCTCTTAACATACCTGTAGAAGCTCTTAGGATTATCCTTCACCCTGACTGCCAAAGCAACCTCATGTCTTCTTTTAGCCCTCCAGATTTCTTTCTTGAGTATTTTCTTACTCTTTTTATACTCCTCAAGCATCTTATTTCCTTCCTGTTGCCTATACATGTTACACATCTCTCTCTTCTTCTTTATCAGAGTTCCAATATCCCTTGAGAATCAAAGTTCCTTATTCTTATTCGGTTTGCCTTTAACCCTGACAAGAACAAATTCTGCACTCTCAAAATTTCTCCTTAGAAGACCTCCCACTTACCAATCACATCCTTGCTAGAGAACAACCTGTCCCAATTTACGCTTTTTAGATCCTTTCTCATTTCTTCAAATTTGGTCTTTTTCCAGTTTAGAACTTCAACCCAAAGACCAGATCTATCTTTATCCATGATCACGTTGAAACTAATGATGTTATGATCACTGGAACCAAAGTGTTTTCCTACACACACTTCCGTCACCTGCCCTAACTCACTTCCTAATAGGAGATCTAATATTGCATCCTCCCTAGTTGGTATATCTATCTACTGATTTAGAAAACTTTCCTGAACACATTTCACAAACTCCAACCGATCTAGACCTTTAACAGTATGGGAGTCCCAATCAATGTGTGGAAAATTAAAATCCCCTACAATCACAACTTTCTGTCTCCTGCAGTTGTCTGTTATCTCTCTGCAGATTTGCTTCTCCAATTCTCGCTGACTATTGGGTGGTCTATAATACAACCCTATTAATGTGGTCATACCTTTCCTGTTTCTCAGCTCCACCCATATGGCCTCAGTAGACAAGCCCTCTAATCTTTCCTGCCGAAGCACTGCTGTAACATTTTCCCTGACTAGCAAAGCCACCTCCCCCCCCCCACCCTTCATCCCTCTGCCTCTATCACGTCTGAAACATCGGAACCCTGGAACAATGAGCTGCTAGTCCTGCCCCTCCTGTAGCCAAGTTTCAGTAATGGCTATAATGTCATAATTCCACGTGTCAATCCAAGTCCTCAGCTCATCTGCCTTTCCCACAATACCCCTTGCATTGAAAAATACACAGCTCAGAAGATTGTTACCACCACATACAACCTTACTATTTATGACTTTGCATGAACTACTAACATCATTTATTTTTACCCCCATTCCACTATCTACTCTGGCACTCTGGTTCCCATCCCCCTGCAAATCCAGTTTAAACCCTCCCCAATAATACTAACAAACCTACCTGCAAGTATATTGGTCCCCTTGTAGTTCAGGTGTAACCCGTCTCTCTTGTACAGGTCCCACCTGCCCCAGAAGAGGTCCCAATGATCCTGAAATCTGAAACCTTGCCCCCTACACCAGTTTCTCAGCCATGTGTTCATCTGCCAGAGCATCCTACTCTTACCCTCACTGGCACGTGGCACGGGCAGCAATCCTGAGATTACTACTCTCGAGGTCCTGTTTTTCAACTTCCTACCAAGCTCTCTGTACTCACTCTTCAGGACCTCCTGACTCTTTCTACCTATGTCATTGATACCGATGTGTACCACGACATCTGGCTGATCACCCTCCCACTTTAGAATGCTGTGCACACGATCACAGACATCCCTGATCCTGGCACCCGGGAGGCAACAAACCATCCGGGAGTCTCTGTCATGACCACAGAATCTCCTGTCTGTACCCCTGACTATGGAGTCCCCTATCACTACCGCTCTCCTCTTCTTCCTCCCTCCCTTCTGCACTGCAGAACCAGTCTCAGTGCCAGAGATCCGGCTGCCGCAGCTTGTCCCAGGTAAACCATCCCCCCCCCCCCCCCCCAACAGTATCTAAATCAGTATACCTGTTCTGGAGGAGAATGGCCACAGGGGAACCCTGCACTACCTGCCCTTTCCCCTTCCCTTGCCGGACGGTAACCCAAATACCTGTGCCCTGTTCCTTAGGTGTAACTACCTCCTGGAAGCTACTATCTATAAACTGATCAGTCTCCCGAATGATCTGGAGGTCATCTAGCTCCAGCTCCAGCTCCCTAACGTGGTTTATTAGGAGCTGCAGCTGGATGCACTTCATGCAGGTATTGTTGTCAGGGACACCAGAGGTCTCCCTGACTTCCCACATCCTGCAACAGGAGCATTCCAACATCCTGCCTGGCACATTCTCTAGTCTGAACCAAAAAAGAAGAAAAACAGAAACTTACCGGGACCTACCCTCACCTCTGCCTGTTTCTCACCGAAGTCTGATTGAGCCAAAGCCGTCCCACTTCGACGAAGGCCGCTGTATATGGCGGTCTCCCTTTTAAACCTTGGCGGTCTCCCGTTTAAACCTTGGAGGTCTCCCGTTTAAAACTTTCTGAAGTTCTTAGTGAGCACATCTGAGTGTTAGACTGCTGAAGGCTATTGGCCAGGAGCTGTAAATTTGAATCACATAGAGGTACTTGATAGCTATATGCCTTGATGGATTAACGGAGCAAAAGCAAAAAAGATTTCAGGCAGCCCGTGCAACTCTGTCACGTACTAGATGGACTATGTGCAGGCAGAAGGGATCCATGTAATTAGGCATCATTAACTTAATTAATGGACCAAAAGGCCTGCCCCTGTACTGTACTGTTCTATGGCAAAACCTAAACCAAAAATAATCCTTATCTGCTAAATACTGCCATGAGCGGCATCTAAAGCAGCCAGTTACTCAAATGCCTTGATTGAACCACTTGATTAATATTGTTTCAGAACAAGCAGTTCCATTAACTTTAAATGTTGGCAAAAGAGACTAATCATTTTCAGAGGCCAGTCAAAAGAATCCAGGGTTAACAAAGTATGTATAATAAAAGTGCAACCTAACACAGTTTCTAAGTATCTAAACCCCAAGTTAATGAGATCAAATTTTTGCTGCTCAGCTTGCCAGAAATTTAGCCTTCACTCAAAAAAGTGAATCAACAACCAATATATTTCTTTATGTTTGGAAATATCAAACTATCTATCATCATTATTGGTACAAATTAGTTACATTCCCAACATCTATTAACTGTTACCAACCCAAAGTCAGAAGTAAAGAGACTGTATACTGTTCAGGGCAAGACCCATTCCTTGACAGTATTGTTGAGCCCAGAGATCCTGGGGTCCAATTTCATAAATCCCCGAAAGTGGCAACAAAGGTTGATAGGGTGGTTAAGAAGATATATGATATGCTTCCCTTTATTAGTTGAGACATTGAGTTCAAAAGACAGGAAATTATGCGGCAGCTTTATAAAACTCTGGCCAGGCCACATCTGGAGTATCGCATACAGTTTTAATCACCCCGTTACAGGAAGGACGTTTTGGATACAGTGCAGAAGATGTTTACCAGGATGCCGCCAGGATTAGAGGGTATGTGCTATAACAAGACATTGAACAAACTTCAGTTGTTATCTGGCTCAGGTGAGATCTGATGGAGGTTTAAGGATTATGAATGGCACAGATAGAGTAGTTTTCCCAGGGATGAAATGTCAAATACCAGAGGGTGTAATTTCAAAGCAGATCTGAGGGGTAATTTTTTTAGTATAGAGTGGCGAGCGCCTGGAATGTGCTGCCTGGGTGGTAGAGGCAGATACATTTTAGAGACATTTGGATGGGCACGTGAACCTGAGGATATGGACATTATGTTGGCTGAAGAGATTAGTTTAGTTAGCTATCTGAATGCCAGTTTAATTGGTTCAGCACAGCATCGGGGGCAGAAGGGCCTGTTCCTGTATTGTGCTGCTTATGTTCTTTCAAATCATTTTCCAATACTTAGCTGACTGATTTCTTTTCTTTGCCCTGAATAATGGGTAGCACCCAAATATCTAATACACAAAGTAAATTGAAGTAAATGTCACCATTCAAAATTCATACAAATCAATGGCAAACAAAAGAAATATGTAATCATGCAATGCACAGAACAAAATGGAAAAAGGATTTACCTTGCATTCTTCATTGTTCGAAAGAAGGCCTGTTATACACACATACCGATTTTGCCTTCTACTGCACACCTGAATAAAAGGGAGAGAGATTCGGAGAGAAAAGAAAATCAGGCTTCAGTGAAAATATATGAAATACTTGATTTTTTTAAAAAAAATCACATCTATTAATATTGTACTTCTATTTGCAATATGTTTGCTTCATCTACTCTTCAACAGGTTTTACAATTAAAGAGAGAAAACCAAATTCTGAAAGGAGGTTTCTCTTGTTAATTTTTGTAGGTTTGCTAATCCACTTTAATGAGACTAACAGTGGAAGATCATGGAACATGCAAATCTCAATTTCCAACAGGTATTTCATTAGTCAAATTTCCCAGACAGGGCACAAGATTATCAACCAAAGATTATCTAAGAAAGATAAGTATCTAATGCCAAGACTGTGACTTCCACATTGTGAAATATCTAATCAATATAATTATACTTAAAATATAAATAGCAGGTTTCTTTGAGATCAAATGTCTAACTGTTTGACCTGCAGCTAACAATCACAGTTCTTATGATAGAAAATTAATCTAATGTCAGATAGCTTTAATATTTAACTTGAAAGCTCAGAATTCTGTTTACAATAGTTTCAACCAAGAATATCACACTGCACAAGTGCATAGTGATGCCCAAATCCACACAAGTCCAAACACCTCCCTTTAACATCCAGAGGCATTACCTCTGCCAAACTGCATATCAACATTTTGAGCAGGACACACAAATTGATGGAGGACTGACAAGTCGTGCTGAAGAGTCTCCGCTTAAAATTCATTTCGAAAGATGCTGCCTGACTTGCTGAGTTCCTCTGGATTTTCAGTATCTGCAGGATCTCTTGTGTTAGTATTTTGGGACTCATCACCGCCCAGAAACTTAACTGGAACAACCACAATGGCAGAAGCCTGAGCCCTCGCCTCAATACTCAAAGATAGGTAGGTGGGCTCTGCTTGCACTGCAAGAGTAGTTGCAATATTGGCTATTAAAAGCTATATGATTACTGGCATGGCAATGGTGAAAATCCCTAAAAGAATGTTGACAGACTGTGTAAGGTTATTGGAGTTGGAGTTCCCCACTCTTCTTATCATTTCACAAATCCTTTCAGAGAGCCCTGATAATGCATCAAAGATTTCATTATGCACACCCATTTGAAAGTGAGTTGGAAAGTGGGGGAGGGGAGGGGAGCGGGGGGGGGGGAAAGAGGGGAGAGGGGTGAGAAGGAGTGAAGGGAGGAGGGGGTGGGGAGGAGGTGGGAGGGGAGGAGGGGAGGAGGAGAGGGGAGGGGAGGAGAGGGGGAGGGGTGGAGGTTAGGGAGGAGGGAGAGAAAGGGGGAAGGGGAAGAGAGAAAAGGGGATGGGGAGGAAGAGAGAAAGGGGGAGAAGCATCAGAGGGAGGCAATGGGAATTTAAAGAAGATAGGAGAGTTAGGGAAAAGGAATGGGGAATGCTAAAGATGGGGCATAGCAATTATTGGAAGTTTGAAAAATCAATGCTCATGCCACCAGCATGGATGCTACCCAGACAGAATAAAAGGTGTTGCTCTCCCAACTTGAGTGCGGCCTCATCGTGACCATAGAGGATGCTATGGACTGACGTGTCGGAATGAGAATGGGAAGTAGAAGTGAAATGGGTGGCTTTTTCTTGCAGACAAGAGTATAGGTGCCTGGGGAAGCAGTCTCCCAATCTATGCCAGATCTCACTGATAAACAGCAGGCCGCACCGGGAACACTGGATACAGTATGTGACCCAACAGACTCAGAGGTGAAGTGTCTTCTCACCTAGAAGAACTGTTTGGGGCCCTGAATAGTTGTGAGGGAGAAGGTGGAGGGGCAGATGTGGCACTTGTTCTGCTTGCAAGGATAAGTACCAGGAGGGAGATCGTGGGGAGAGATGAGTGGACAAGGGAGTCATGTAGGGAACGATCCTTGCACAAAGTGGAAAAGGGGTGGGGTGGTGGAAGGGGTAAGATGTGCTTGGTGGTGGGATCCCTTTGGAGATGGCAGAAATTATGGAGAATTATGTGCTGAACATGGAGGCTAATGGGGTGGTAGGTGAGGACGAAAGGAACTCTATCCCTGGTGTGGTGGCAGGAGGACAAGGTGAGGACAGAGAAGAGCGGAATGGAAGAGATGCGGGTAAGGGCAGCGTTGATGATGGAGGAAGGAAAGCCCCTTTCTTTGAAGAAATAGAACATCTCATTAGTTCTGGAATGAAACACCTTATCCTGAGAACAGATGCAGTGGAGACAGAGGAAATGAAAGAAGGGGATGGCAATTTTACAAGTGATAGGTTGGGAAGTGGTGCAGTTTGGGTAGCTCTGAGAATCAATACGTTTATAAAAGATATCAGCAGTTAGAATGCCTCCAGAAATAGATGTCGAGAAAGAGGAAGGAAATGTCGGAAATGGACCAAGTAAATTTGAGGACAGGGTGGAAGTTGGAGGCAAAATTGATGAACTCAACGAGTTTAGCATGGGTGTAGCAAGCAACACCAATGCAGTCGTCAATGTAGTGTAGGAAGAGTTGTTGAGCAATAGTGGTTGGTGTAAGCTTGGAACATGGACTGTTCCACGTAGCTGACAAAAAGTCAGGAATAGCTGGGACTCATGCAAGAGCCCATGGCTACACCTTTCGTTTGAAGGAAGTGGGAGAAGCCGAAGCAGAAATTATTGAGAGTGAACACCAGTTCCACCAGATGGAAGAGAGTGGTGGCGGAGGAGGCCCAGAAAGAAGTGGAGAGCTTTGAGGCTTTCCTGATGGGGGGAAAAAGGTGTACCCTACGAAGGGCACATCGATCACTGTATTGGACTAAACAGCCCTCTGCGGCAATGCACTCCATAGATTCAATACCCTCTGGCTGAATAAATTGCTTCTCATTTGTGTTATGGGAATGTCTTTTTATTCTGAGGCTGTGCCCTCAGATCTGAAAATGGAAGTACAGTCAGCCCTCCTTATCTGCAGGGGATTGGTTCCGAGACCCCCCCACGGATACCAAAAATTGCGGATGCTCAAGTCCCTTATTTAACCTGGCTCAGTGCGGTGGTCTTTAGGACCCAGCGGAACCCCGGACTTTATTTAACATGCTCAGTGCGGTGGACATTAGGACCTGGCGGTGCAGCTCTGAATCCACGGTGTTTCAGTTCACGAAAATAATCACGATCACTATTGAAAGTATGGTGGAAGTAATAAAGCGATCGGAAAGAGGTGAAATGCTATCGGTCATTAGAAAAACGTTAGGCTACAGTCGGTCAACGATCGTAACAATTTTAATGGAGCATGTGAAAGGCCCTGCCCCAATGAAAGCTACAATTATTACTAAGCAACGCAGTGGTTTAATTATTGAAATAAGTATGTTTCATAAGTGTTTTATATGCATAGAAAGGTAAAATATGTACTATATACTAATAAAAACCTTTGACGAACTGACACTAAATAATACCGGATGTACCTGTTCTGACTTCAAATCCAACTAAAAGACAGACTCAGGAACGGAACTCGGTCAGGACCCGGGGACTGCATGTACTTTATTTGCATGCAAGTTATTTCTAGATTACTTATAATACCTAATGCAATGTAAATGCTTTGTAAATAGTTGTTATACTGTATTGTTTAGGGAATAATGACAAGAAGAAATAGTCTGTACATGTTCAAACGACGAGTGTTGGAGAGAGAACTTCCGGGTTTTCCCGATCCGCGGTTGGTTGAATCCGTGGATAAGGAGGGCCAACTGGACCCTTTCCATGTTCACTCTATCCAGGCCTCTCAGTATCTGGTCGGTTTCGGTAAGATCCACCCAGTCCCATTGTTCTCTACTCCATTGAGTATACGTCCAGAGACATTAAAGGCTTCTCATATTTTAAACCTTACATTCCTGAAATCATTCCTGTGAACCTCCTCCAGACCATGTCCAGGACCAACACTTTCCTTTGATACAATATTAGATTAGATTCAACTTTATTGTCATTGTGCCGAGTACAGATAGAAAGACAAATGAAATGCAGTTAGCATCTAACCAGAAATGCCAAGAATAGTGTTATTTACAAAAAAACTGCGAATAAGAAGTGCTGCAACTCACAAATATAAAAGTACTGAGACAGTACAATATGGGTGCAATACTGCATAGCGCTGTGATGTGAGGTTCAGCAGGGTCCCAGCCTCAGGGAAGAAGCTCTTCCTGTGCCTGCTGGTGCAGGAGCGGAGGCTCCTGTATCGCCTACCGGATGGGAGGAGAGTAAAAAGTCCATGGTTAGGGTGAGACGCATCCTTGATAATGCTTTTCGCCCTGCCCAGGCAGCGTTTATGGTTGATGCTCTCAATGGGGGGCAACTGGGTGCCAATAATCTGCTGGGCAGTTTTCACCACACGCTGGAGTGCTTTGCGGTCCGATACGGGACAATTGCCATACCACACTGAGATGCAGTTGGTGAGTATGCTCTCAGTGGTTCAGCGGTAAAAGTTGGTCAGTATCCTGGGACAGAGGTGAGCTTTCTTGATGCTCCACAGGAAATAAAGGCACTGTTGCACCTTTTTGATCAGGATGGAGGAGTTCAGGGACCAGGTGAGATCCTCAGAAATGTGGACACCAAGGAATTTGCAGCTTGATACACACTCCACTACAGCTCCATTGATGTAGCTGAGGACTTGAGTGAGAATATCCAAAATTGCTCAATATTACAAATACAGTCTGACTAATGTCTTATAAAGGCTCAGAGGTACATCCTTAATTTTATGTTCTGGTCCTCTTGAAATGAATGTTCATATTGCAATGGCCTTCTTTACTTTAATCTACAAGTCACCCTTAAGGGAATCCTGAACAAGGCTTGACATCCAAAACTTTAACAAACTTCTACAGATGTGTAGTGGAGAGTATAATGACTGGCTGGATCACAGCCTGAATGAAAACATTCAGGAATGAAAACATCAATGCCCCTGAATGGAAAGCCCTACAAAAAGTAGTGGAAATGCCACAATCCATCACGGTCAAAACCCTCTCCACCACTGTAAGCATCTACACAAAGTTCAAAGTACATTTATTATCAAAGTATGTATACATTACACAACCTCGAAATTTGTCAGCTAACAGGCAGCCACGAAACGAATAAACTAAAAACAAACTCCAGATATATGAAACAATGTCTGTCTTACACCAAATGTGCAATGAAAAAAAATCATGCGAACAGTAACCACAGGGAAATAGTGTTTCTAAACTTAAGTCCACAAGACAGCCCCCAAAGTTCAGTGCAGAGCATCGTGGAGCAGCTACCTTAATTGGCCTGTGCATCGACTCGGGCACCTACAACCTGACCTTTTCAATCTGGCCCAGCAATTAACTCTCCATCCAGAGATCAGGTTCTGCTGCTTTGAACAATAATCGGAACCAGCTCGCTCCTCACCATCCTGGCCTTTTCAATCTGACCCGGCACTTAAATCTCCATCCAAACAATGGGTTCTGCCTCTCAGACACACTGGACTTGACTGCCTCGATTCAGCCTGTAAATCTCTGTCCGAACATCGTGTCCAGTCCCGTTGATATGCTCTGGGGCCTGGAACCGTGGCTTTGATTCAGCCTGTGCCCGACCTTTCAGGCTCTTGGAGACAGGCCTGCCGCCTCGCCTTGCCTCAGTTCTGCCACATCAAATTGCCTCCACATCCAAAGGGAAGTTGCAGACCATTACTTGAGATGATTGTTTGCCAGAAAAAAATGTGGTTAACAAAGTATTTAGCTGCTATCCTTGATTCATTAGCCACCAGCCAGAAGTCGCTGAGGTTTACCAGCATCATCTTAAATCGGAGGATGCAACATGGAGCATTACAGGCAAACAGCATCCACCGTCAGGAACCCCAAACGACCAAGATCACGCTCTCTTCTCGCTGCTGCCATCAGAAAGAAGGTACAAGAGCCTCAGGACTCGTGCCATCAGGTTCAGAAATAGTTATTAACCGTCAACCATCAGGCTCAAGGGGTAACTTCACTTGCCCCATCAGTAAACTGTTCCCACAACCTATGGACTCACTTTCAAGGACCCTTCATGTCATGTTCTCAATATTTATTGCTTATTTATTCATTGTTATTATTTCTTTCTTTTTGTATTTCCACAGTTTGTTGTCTTTTGCACATTGATATAAGTAGGAAAAGCGAGGAGGTCCTGAAAAGAGAATATAGCCAGTTAGGTAGAAAGCTGAAAAGCAGGAGTCCCAGGGTAGTAATCTCTGGGTTGCTGCCTGTGCCATGTGCCAGTGTGTGTAAGAATAGGATGATTTGGCAGATGAATGCATGGCTGAAGAATTGGTGCAGCAGGCAGCATTCAGACTGCTGGATCATTGGGATCTCTTCAAGGGAAAGTATAACCTGTACAAAAAGGAATTAAAGGGTTAATATATGAGGAGTGTTTGATGGTTCTGGGCCTCTACTCGCTGGCGTTTAGAAAAATGAGGAGAGACCTCATTTAAACCTACCAAATATCAAAAGGCCTTGATAGAGTAGATGTTTCCTATAGTGGGCGAGTCAAGAACTAGACGGCACAGCCTCTGAATTGAGGGACATCCATTTAGAACCGAGATGAGGAAAAATTTCTTTAGCCCGGAGGTGGTGAACCTGTGGAATTAATTGCCATAGACAGCTGTGCAGGCCATGTCATTGGGTATATTTAAGCAGGAGATTAATAGGTTCTTGATTAATCAGGGTGCCAAAGGCTATGGGGAAAAGGCAGGAGAATGAAATTGAGAGATTTTATAAATCAGCCATGACAGGATAGCAGAATGGACTCCATTAGCCAAATGGCCAAATTCTGCTCCTGTGCCTAATGGTCTTGTAGAACAGTTGGTTCTGTGGTGTGCAACAACAATCTTGCACTCAACGTCAGTAAGACCAAGGAATTGATTGTGGACTTCAGAAGGGAAAGTCCAGGGAACACATGCAGCATTCCTGATAAGGGATCAGCAATGGATAGAACAAGCAGTTTCAGGTTCCTTGGTGTCAACATCTCTGAGGATCTACCTTGGGCCCAACATACTGATGCAAGTACAAAGGAGGCATGACAGCGGCTATACTTCATCAGGAATTTGAGGAGACTTGATATGTCAGCAAATACTCTTGCAAATTTCTACAGACGCACCATGGAAAGCATTCTAATTGGTTGCATCACCCTCTGGTATGGAGGAGTCATAGCACAGGATTGGAAAAAGCTTCATAAAGTTGCAAAGCCAGCCAGCTCCATCATGGGCATTAGCCGCCCCAGAATCGAGGACATCTTCAAAAGGCGATGCCTCAAAAATACTTCATTGTCATTAGGGTCCCCCATCACCCAGGACATGCCCCCTTCTCATTGCTACCATCAAGGAGGTGGCACAGGAGCCTGAAGGCACACACTCAATGTTTTAGGAACAGCTTCTTCCCCACCGTCATCAGATTTCTGAATGGACAATGAATCCATGTACACTATCTCATTTTTTTTTTACCTTTTTGCTCTCTTTTTGCACTATTTAGCTTATTTATATATACAGTCGGCCCTCCTTATCCGCGAATTCCACATGCGCAAATTCAACCAACTGCGAATCGCGAAAACCCGGAAGTGCTCTTCCAGCACTTGTTGTTCAAGCATTACAGACTTTTTTTTTCTTGTCATTATTCCCTAAACAATGCAGTATAACAACTATTTTACATAGCATTTACATTGTATTAGGTGTTATAAGTAATCTAGAGATGATTTAAAGTATACGGGAGGATGTACGTGGGTTATCATGGATCGGGATTGAAAAAAATCCTAAGTTCTCTTACTAAGTAAGTCGGAACAGGTACATCCAGTATTATTTAGCGTCAGTTAGTCAAACATTTGTCTTAGTATATAGTATATATTTTACCTTTCTATGTATATAAAACACTTAAGAATGTATGTTTCAGCGCCAGGCTCAAGAAGTTGTTTGATCCAGTGACAGACCACTTCCGAGCGCGCTCTCCATCTGTGCCTGGTTGATGTGGAGGATCAAAAACTCAAAACCCCAAAACCCAATAATGAAACCACTGCGTTGCGTAGTAATAATTGTAGCTTTCATCAGGGCAGGGCCTTTCTCATTTTATCCTTTAAAATTGTTCCGATCGTTGACCGACGTAGCCTAACACTTTTCCAATGACCGATGGCGTTTCACCTCTTTCTGATCGCTTCATTATTTCCACTTTATTTTCAATCGTGATCGTGATTATTTTCCTGAACAGAAACACAGCAGATTCCGAGTTCTACCGCCGGGTCCTAATATCCACCGCACTGAGATGGGTTGAATAAGGTCTGGGGTTCCGCTGGGTCCTAAGATCCACCGCGTTGAGACTGGTTGAATAAAGGACTTGAGCATCCACGAGGGGTCCCGGAACCAATCCCTCGCGGATAAGGAGGGCCGACTGTATAATTAAGTATATATATATTTGTGTGTGTCTTCAATCACATGCATTTATGTGGACATTAGACACCACTGTACTCTGAGTGAACATTTTTAATGGTGTCAATTACATGTTCAAAATACAGTGACTTTTGTCACTGATAATTGGGAAGGATTAAGCAGTAAGAAAATGTAGAACCGTTTTAGTCACTGCGATTTCAAGCATTCAGACTTGGATAAGCCAGAAACTGGCAGGGGTAAAAATGAAACTATTTCACTACTTCAACAAGTTAGGACCTATGAAGAACTTTATCGACAATCATCTTGAATGTTGCAATGAAAATGAAGAGCTGAAGGATGCAGTTGTCAGAAGCATTATATGAAGCTAGTCTGTTGTCTGCACTAATTTCGCTGACTTACAGCTGGTCAAAACAACACAGCAGCACGGTGGTTGTTTGTCATAACAGTGAAACGTACGTGGGAGAGTTTTAAAGTGGAAAAGCTGTTGCACTGGGGCAGTTCCAATCTCTCAACTCCAGTGGTACGAATAGTCATCACAAACTGGGGTCTTCCTTGGTTGCAGTGAATAACCACGACTTCTCCTGTACCTCATCATGCCCTTTGCTCTCCACAAAGCGTTGCAGAACTGCATTCTTGGCCGCTTGATCTGACTGTTGATCTCATCCACCCAGTGTGCTGGAGCTGACTTCACATGCTAGGCCAGTCTTGTCCCTATTGAACCAGGGTATGAGGTGCCAGCTACCATCAACAGGTTTAGCACACCTGTATAAGCAGTGTACTCAGGGTGCCTTCTGTCACATACAAACAGCTACTCGGAGCCACAGGTGAGAGATGAGTGAGCTGCCCCAGAAGTGACACGACAAACCCCTTCACCGGAGGTACTACTCTTCGCGGGACACCCCACAAACAAAGTAAACTGGATGAATTTCTCTGTCAATAGCTATTGGGAACTAATACGCAGCTTTATAGTACTATAGTAGCATTAGTAGTGTTCTAATTTGTACTATACTTCATTTAACTACATTATTTGTTACTCAATTAAATGGTAATTTGCTTTTTTTAAATATACCTTTTTAAATACTTCCTTTTTTTTACAGTATTTTTATTCAGAAGAACAAAAAACGATTTACAGAGTGCAAAACAGATACATCTCAGCATAACTTGTGTACATTCATATATTGTAATAAAATTGATCAAAATGTTATAACATAACACATAAAGGTATTATCTCTGTAATCAAAAATTTAAAGATAGGTCATACATCATAAAATAAATTTTTTATATAAAAAAAAGTCAACCCCCTACCAACTACCAAAGGAAAAAGCTGATGGATGATAATGGATAATTAGGAAAAAAAACATATTTGCTTAAGAAGAGAAGATAAAACTATACATAAAAGTCTGTGTACTGTTAAACTTTATAAATTGGAAAGGTAATTTAGGAAAGGTCCCCAGATATCATAAAAAGATTGTTTCGAATTTAAGACTGAGCAGTGGATCTTTTCTAAATTTAAATAAGACATAATATCACGTAGCCATTGAAGATGTGTAGGGGGGTAGACTCCTTCCATTTAAGCAAGATTGCTCTTCTTGCTAAAAGAGAGGTAAAAACTAAAACCTGTAGGTTAGGAGTATTTAAAGTTATATCTTCATTTGCAATAATGCCAAACAAGGCAGTAAGGGGATTTGGGTCAAATTGGACCCTAAAAAGTTGTGAGAAGGTATGGAATACTTCCCGCCAAAACGTTTCAATTTTAGGGCAAAACCAAAACATATGAATTAAAGAAGCATCAGCAGAGTTGCATTTATTACGAAGTGGAGAAACATTCGGATAAAAACTGGACAGCTTCTGTTTAGAAATGTAAGCTCTATGAACCACTTTAAATTGTAGAAGAGAATGACAAGCACAGAAAGATGATTTATTAACCCGTTTAAGAATTTTATTCCACCTATCATCAGAAATCTGACAAGTTAGGTCATCCTCCCAAGCTTTTTTAATTTTATCTAAAAAGTCTTGTCTAGAATCAATCAACAAGTTATAGATACCGGTAACAGAACCATTAACAACAGGCTTTAAATTTAAAAGATTGTCCAGTAAATTTTTATCAGGACCTATAGGAAAAGTAGTTAATTGAAAACATAAGAAATCTCTAATTTGAAGATATCTGTAAAAATGTGTTTTTGGGAGTGCAAATTTAGTTGACAATTGGTCAAATGAAGCAAGAGATCCTGAGATAAACAGGTCCCAAAAACACTTAATACACTTAATACTTCATCCCAATCCTTTGTCAGTCATGGAAGGGACAAAAAAATGATTAAGGAGAATGGGAGATGATAATGAAAAATTCGCTAAACAAAAAAATTTCCTAAATTGAGACCAAATCCTTAAAGTTTGCTTAACAATTATGCTATCTGTTACTTTATTTGCTGAAAAAGAGTATGATCCAAGAAGAGAGACAATAGAGGAATTTTTTACAGAATTAACTTCTAAGGAGACCCATGATGGGCAATCTTTACGATAAATATAATAGGACCAAAAAGTAATATTCCTTATATTGGCAGCCCAATAGTAAAACCTAAAATTGGGTAGGGCTAATCCACCCATCTCTTTATTTCTTTGTAGGTAAACTTTACTTAAACGAGCTTGTTTATTATTCCAAATATAAGATGTTAAAATTGAATCTAAAGAATCAAAGCAGGTCTTAGGAATAAAAATAGGTAAGGCCTGAAAAAGATATAAAAATTTAGGAAGAATCTTCATTTTAATCGAATTAATTCGGCCAATTAGGGATAAAGAAAGAGGAGACCATTTAGAAAGTGTCTTTTTCACATAATTCAATAAGGGGTTCAGGTTTTCTTTAAATAAATTCTTGAAGTGTTTAGTAATTGTTACACCTAGATATGTAAATTGACTTGTAACAATTTGGAATGGAAATTTGGCATTTGATGACATTAGGACATTTAAAGGAAATAGCTCACTTTTATGTAAGTTCAGCTTATATCCTGAAAAAGAACTAAACTGGGAAATTAAAGAAAGAACCGAAGGTAAAGAAGTTTCAGTGTTAGAGATAAAAAGTAAAATAACATCAGCGTATAACGAAATTTTATGAGTCATACCTTCCCTTAGTATACCGGAAATTAACTACGTACTTCATGAAAATTCAGCTAACTGCGGCAGCCACTTAACGGGGCCAAAACGTACTGATCCTGATGTGTCCCAATTAACTGGAATCCACTGTATTTCTTATTGTTCTTTCTAGTTTTTTAATTATGTAATGCAATGTACTGCTGCTGCAAAACAATATATTTCATGACATACCAATGATATTAAACTTAATTCTGTTGCAAATACAAGGCCACGGGACTTTCTGAGAGCAACCGCCATTTGAGTGCAGTTCAGTAAGCAGTAAGTGCAAGAATTCCATTGTTTCTTTCATCACATAAATGTAAATAAATACAAGTAGTATTATGCTTCTGCAGGCAAAATCAGAACACATTTCCACACCTGGTTTCAATATTTCTTCACCTTAATTTCTACAACAATTCTCCATGCTTAGTTGACAGAGATTAATGACCTGAAATTCTGCTCCAGATGACTATTCAATAAATCCTACTAGAAGACAGCATTTTTGGAAGTTGGATGTAGAAGAACATTTAGGCTCACGGATGAGGAACGGCCATTTAGCTGAGACAGCTAAGGTTGACCTGATGTCAGTAAAACTAAAAACTTAAGTTGTTAGAAGTTGCAAAGCAGCAGAGAAAGTTGGAGGAGTTAAAAGTATTTGAAAAATAAGTATACAGAAAATAGCTATCCATTTTTCATTTAATTATTAAATTAGTCTTTAGTTACTTCTTTGTGATAAATAGACTTTAGCTCCTGTGAATTTGGCCACAAATATTATGCCAGAAATTTGACACTGCTTACTTCTCGTTTGGTTAGAGCCAGTTCTAAGCTGTCATAATGTTTTGCAAAAACTAAAAGCTGGTATTTTCACCAATTCCTCTGGTAACGACACTTTCCTCTAGAGAATTCAAAATATGTTCATCTATTTTGGGAAAGCAAGTAATCAAGCTTTTCAATTTGTCTGCCCTAAGCACAGCAAACTAACGTGGCATGTGCTCCCTAGCACAGAAGGAATTATTACTCCAAATAAAAACTAAGGCAAACAAATAGAAGGATATACAAAAGTATAAAATCATAATATTGTGCACCCCTATATACTTGTAAACTCGCACTTGATTAATTTTGCTTCTGACAATAGGTCTCTTTTCCCTATTTAGTATTCAATCACTATTGTTGTTGACCAGGAAAACTTTATTCATGTTCAAACTGAGACCTATTGTTCCACATATATACAGTACCAACAATAATGGAGCAAATTTAACAGAAAGAACCCATACCCACATAAATTTTTACAAGTTACAGAGCTTCCAAAAGCGATTACCAACATTCATGGCAAAGACAGTAGAAGGTTAAACCAAAAATGCTGCTTCATGCTGATGGTGTTAAGTTTCAAGGAAGAAATTACATCCAAAATATGGAGGAAAGGAATTTTCAAAACTGTCCCCATGCCCATGCATTTGGATGGAGAGACTGAGGTGGGGTGGAAGAGATATCTTCCAATTTTCAGACAAAAACCCAACTTCAACTTTCTCATTTCCAATCAACGTTGGCTGGTAGGTGAGGAACCCATGCCTACTAATCAAATTAAATCTTTAAAACTTGCCCAGCTACTTTTATTCAGTTTTCTTTCATACTCTTCCAGAATCTCGGAAAATAAAGGGAAAGCAAGGACAATGGATCCTTGTACATCCCTGTTGCTCCACATCTGGACCACAATACACTCCATATAGCGTGAAGCACGTACCCCCCCCCCCATCCCCACCAACTCCATTTCCTATCGCATCAGAGAATTCTGACAGCTGCTCATCAACTCTTCGATGGATTACAAATTCAAGTTTATTGTCATCGGACTGAACATACATACAACCAAATGAAACAACGTTCCTCCACACCATGGTGCATTCACAAAACATATAACACACAGTGCATAAACCATAAATAAATTAATAAAATATAATTTTAAATGCATGTAATGCACACTGTTGGACTGTAAATCTACTTATTTTTCAGCAGGAAAACTGTTGAAATGACAATTCTTTTTTAAAATTAAATTCAGCAAAAGATGTACTTCCAGATTTCCAAAAATCTGTCAGTTAACAGAATAACAATGCTAACCCGCACTTCAGAGCCTCCAAGGCAAAAGAAAAAATGGACACTAACAAAGGAAGTCAAGATTGATAAGGAGTGTTGAGCTAAAGTTTGCCCAGAGGGTGTTACAAGAAGAAACAGGCAGTGATGCTTCACTGCCCAATGAGCTCAACACCTTTTATGCATGCTTTGAAAGGAAGAATAACATCACCCCTGTACAAATTTTTCAGAACATATGGTGACCCCGTGATTTGTGCCTCCGAGGCCAACATCTGAATACTAGAGGCTGAAGGCATCAGGTCCCACAGTATACTTGGCAGTGTGCTAAAAATTTGTGCAGATCAAATGGCTGGACTGTTCAAAGATATCTGTGACTTCTCACTATGCGCTATGCAGCCAGAGGTTCCTACCTGCTTCAAAAAAGCAGCAATCAAACTGGTGCCCAAGATCACAATATTGCCTAGTTGCGATGACATCTACTGTGAAGAAGCGTGAGATTGGTCATGGTTAGAGTTAACCCCTGCCTGGACCTTCTGCATTTTGCCAGTCACCACAATGAGTCTACAGCTGATGCAATCTTCCTGGCCCTCCACTCGGCGCTGGAACATCTGAACAGCAGTAAAACATACCTGCTGTTTATTGATTACAGCTCAATGTTCGACATCATCATCCCCTCAGTACCAAGCAACAAATTTCAAAATCTGGGCCCCTGTACCTCTCTCTGCAATTGGATTCTCAAATTCCTTATTGTGAGACCACAGTCAATGTGGATCAGTAATAGCATCTCCTCCTCTCTGACAATCAGGTGCCCAAGGATGTATCCTGAGCCCTCGGCTCCACTTTCTCTATACTCATGACCATGTGGCAAGGCACAGTTCAAGCACCATCTACAACAGAGGTTCCCAACCTTTTTTATGCCATGGACTCCTACCATTAACCGAGGGGCCCATGGACTCCAAGTTGGGAACCCTGGTCGATAAATTTGCTGAAGACATCACTGTTATTGGGAGAATCTCAGATGGCAATCAGGAGATGTACAGGAGTGAGGTAGATCAGCAGGTTGAGTGGTGTCACAACATCCAGGGCCATGGTAACATAGGAGTTAGTATGACACAATACAGACTGGAGCATTCCGGAGCTTAGAGTTCAATCCGACACTGTTGTGTAAGGAGTCTCTGTACTGTCTACCTGTGGATTTTCTCTCTGGGTCCTCCCTGTGGAATGCAAATGTTTTCTCTGGGTCCTCTGGTTTCCACCCACAGTCCAAAGAGGTACCACATAGGTTAATTGGTTACTGTAAATTGTCCCATGATTAAGTTAGGGTTTAGCGGGGCTGTCAGGGGTTGCTCGGGCGGCATGACTCGAACACATGTCTGTGATAATAAGCCTGATTCTGCTTCTGATATTAGAGAAGCCAAAGACAACAGCAAGTATATAGACTGTCTGCTAATTAATTCCCTCCAATGTTTAGATGACTTCATTTTTCCATAACTATAGACTACACAGTAATTGATGCAGTGAACGTTAAAGTGCTTAGTTCTGATACAATGCCTCTCCACACATCAGTTTCCTCAGACAGGAAGATAACTATGAAATGCCCCTGCAATGTAACCTGACTGGGAGATTAAGCAGAGGGCATAAACTGCAGGACAAGCTAATTGACAAGGGATAAGAAAGAAAGAGACAAAGTCCTCACAGTAAGAGGTATGACTATCCAAGTTATTCATGGTACAACTCTCCTCTCCGAACTTCAGTGAAGAATGATTTACAAGGCACCCGTGCTTCAGTGAGGAGCTTCACAGTACAATGTTCCACCAACTACAATCATCATTTCAACTCAGTGGTGCTGAAAGCAGCTTCACAAGATTTGTCATTGCAGTTGTGGAATAAACAGTTACACATCTGACTCCTTCCAGGGTACATCTTGACTATTGTAGTCTCCTAACTAACGTGTACAAGGGAAGTCACTGAGACACTATCCAAAAACGATTAATTGTCTTTCTCACCAAACACCACCCGCCTCCCCCCCCCCCCCCCACTCAAGTACCAGCAAGTGAAAGAGCATGCAGTTTTGCAAGTTACCAGGCACTGTTTTGTCCACTTGCTTACACAAGTGCATTCACGGGAAGCAAATCATATTGGTCCATCCGAAGCACCATGGTGCCTTCAAAGTGCAGTAGCAGCAGCAAAGCAATGCATGTCAAGGATTATCCAGTTTCCTCAGTGCAAAACCACAACAGTATAGTGCAAAGACAAAAGACACAATAAATAACAAAATAAAGAAATAAATAGTGCAAAAAAATAGAGGTAGTGCTATGTGCTATTCAGAAATCCTATGGCAGAGGGGAAGGAACTGCTCCTAAATCATTGAGCGCGCGTCTGCGGGCTGTTGTGCCTCCTCCTCAATGGTGATAACACGAAGACAGCATACCCCTGATGCTGTGATGCAAGATGGCCGAAGGAAAGCAGGTTAGCATGAATGAGATCAAGACACTGATTAATATTAATATACTCTTGACACAGGCAGAGAAAAAAGCAAATCACTGAGCTGAGATCATTGAATAGTTACAAGGAAGTTAGTGTACCATGTGTACTGCAATCAACAAGAACAGATTAATAATATAATGCAATTTCCTTGCCTGTTTGTGAGAGCTATCAAATTTAGTCCTGGTCTGTGCATGGTGAAATATGTTCAAGATGTGTCACACCTAGCTCAAAATCAACCTCTGAAATTCTTAGCTAATGCCTACTCGAGCCAAGCAGAACTTCAATCCTCCATGAAAGTGCTTAATTGGTTAGACTGTATAATCAACAGGACCTGGAAAGGTTAGCTATGGTGCTGAGGATTGGAATTTTTCCCAGTCAGCCTTGGATAACCTTCTCAGCAAATACCCTAACTGATAAGCAGTCAGGTTGGACAAACAATAGGAAGATTACTAGTGTTCGCAAAAGACAGTTTACCTAGATAAATTCCAGCAGTATCTCCACACAAATGGCTGCTACCAAATTTAGTTTATATCAACCTGCACCCAAGTTTCTCTTATAAATGTGCCAAATCATAGATTCTTACAGCACTAATAGAGATCATTCAGCTTGAGTTGTTCATCCCCACACCAAATTAACCCTGGGGGAAAAAAATCAGTCCTTAAATACATACCCAATTGTCTTTTGAAAGCTTATACAAACAAACCTCTCTTCCCATCAAAACAACATTGCTTGAGATGCAAGTTAACTTTATTTCATTTTACCAAAAATATTTAACTCATGACTTCAAGCTACTAAATCTACCGTCAAAGTTAACATTTTCTTTCAATTGCCAAATCAAAACATTGGAATATTATTAAATTACTATTTATCACTAAGGGTCCTTCCTGTCCTAAAGCAGAAAAATCAGTTACTTAGAATATTTCCACATATAATTCGGCTTTCATTTCTAGAAATCATACTGATGAATTTTCTTTGTACCCTCACCAAAATCTTTACATTATCCCTACAGTATGGTCCACAGAATTGCAGAAAATGTTCCAGCTGAGGCCATACAAAAATTAGTAGAAGTTTAACTTGTCTTCCTGGTTCGTGTATTCAATTACTCTATAGTCCACTTAGAAAACAATGGCTCCCCCATTCTCTGCCCACCCTGCAGAGCTATAGATAAGACTTTAAACTAAATATTGTTTGAATGGTCTATGGGAGTGATTGGGTCATTTACAGGTGGTTGTAGTTTGTGTGGGAAACTTTAGAAAGTTAAGAACAAAAACGGGTTATTAAGGCTTCTATTAGGTATATCAAAAAAAAAGATTGAGTAGTTTTTAACCCTGTATACCTTGAACTTTAGGTACATCATGTCATCTGCAGAAATTATCCAAACTCAGTGATAGTTGGGTATACAAAGGGAGGATGAGAGGATGAATACAGGGCCCTGGTGGAGGACTTTGTCAAATGGTGCAAGCTAAGTCATCTGCAGTTCAACATCAATAAGACAAAGGAGATGGTGATGGACTTTAGGATAGATAGATAGATAGATAGATACTTTTTTCATCCCCATGGGGAAATTCAACTTTTTTTCCAATGTCCCATACACTTGTTGTAGCAAAAACTAATTACATACAATACTTAACTCAGTAAAAAATATGATATGCATCTAAATCACTATCTCAAAAAGCATTAATAATAGCTTTTAAAAAGTTCTTAAGTCCTGGCGGTTGAATTGTAAAGCCTAATGGCATTGGGGAGTATTGACCTCTTCATCCTGTCTGAGGAGCATTGCATCGATAGTAACCTGTCGCTGAAACTGCTTCTCTGTCTCTGGATGGTGCTATGTAGAGGATGTTCAGAGTTTTCCATAATTGACCGTAGCCTACTCAGCGCCCTTCGCTCAGCTACCGATGTTAAACTCTCCAGTACTTTGCCCACGACAGAGACCGCCTTCCTTACCAGCTTATTAAGACGTGAGGCGTCCCTCTTCTTAATGCTTCCTCCCCAACACGCCACCACAAAGAAGAGGGCGCTCTCCACAACTGACCTATAGAACATCTTCAGCATCTCACTACAGACATTGAATGACGCCAACCTTCTAAGGAAGTACAGTCGACTCTGTGCCTTCCTGCACAAGGAAGACTAAGCCTGCACTGCTCTCTGTTACTATTGATGGTAAGGATGTGGATCTGGTGAGAACTGACAACTACTTGGATGACAGACTTGAGTGGAGCACAAATACAGAGGCTGTATACAAGAACTAGAGTCCCTTCTACTTCCTGAGTAGTATACAGGCTTCTCCTACAAATGTTCTACCAGTATGCTGTCGCCAGTACAATCCTCTATGTGGTGGTGTGCTGGAGCAATAGCATCAATATGGATGATGCCAACAGGATCAATAAACTGATCTGAAAGGCTGGCTCTGTTATAGGAGTCAAACTGGACACACTGGTGGCTGTGGTAGAACAAAGGACCCTACGGAAAATCCTGGCAAGTTCTGGACAATGTTTCTCACTCTCTGCATGCCACATTGGCTGAATAGAGGAGCACTTTTAGTAACAGATTGTGACATATGTGCTGCTCCAAAGAGCGCTACATGAGGTCATTCTTATCCTCAGCCATTAGGTTCTATAATGAGTCAACCTATAGCCTGGGAAGTGATGACTCCCTCCTGTAAGACAGTTTGAGGTAACTTATTTTTTTATTCTTTCTTACTTCTCCTCTGATATTTGTATATCTGTGCACTTGTAATGCTGTGGTGCTTTCCTTTGGGATCAGTAGAGTACGTATCTATCGATTAATGTGTGTGACTTATATTGGGGAATAAGGCAACAACAAAGAAAATGAACATTTTTTGTGTCTACCTTCGTGGAAGATGCACAAAACATAGTGGAGGAAGGGAGTAAATGAGGAGCACAAGTTCAAAGGATTGATAAGAAAAATAACACCAGAGGTGATAACACCAGAGATCACAGTGAAAGGTGATCAATTTCCAGACATGATTACTGCATCCTCTGAAGGAAGAGGCTAGAAAGTGAATGTACTATGTTAAATCCAAAACTCTGCAGATTCCAGAGCAGTTCTCAAATTAAAAGGGAGCAACAACACCTGTTATTTAAAATGGGATAAAGAAAATAAATGGCAAATCATTACTAGTAGGGACAGCACTGGAGTCTATTAAGGAAGTGGTAACAGGCACTAAGAAATTAATGAAATCTAATGGATACATTGAAATTGTAATAGCCAAATAAATATGGATGCACTAGACAACTGTGTCCCCACAAAGTCACTTCCCAGTCAGAAGTCTTGGATAAACCATGAGATCCTAAATCTGCTGCAATTCAGCCCCTGATTGAATGGCAGAGCAGAAACGATGGGCTGAATGGCCTACTTCTGCTCTGATATCTTATGGTCTTATGGAGAGTCAGATCAGAAGCATTCAAATTTGGTGACCCAGAAGGTTCCAGAAATGTCCAGGCACAATCTCCAGAAAGCCATCTCAGGTGCAATTCTGGACTGAACTTGAATCAACGAGGGATGCTCAATCACTGTGGCGGGGCGTAATACTATCACCTCTTATAAAGTTAAATCAAGTGGCATACGTGACAGCAGGGCTTCATTTCTATATGAGTGTTTGCTTTGACCATCAAAACAGGGAGGAACCATCACAAATTCCCCCAGTCCCCAATGATCCTATGAAATCAGTCTCTGAAGCCCACAGAAAGCATCTGGCCAAGCACTAAAAACCTGTGATGATCAATCGGCTGGAGTGTTCACTGAGATCTCAAATTCTTGCATCATCAGTATGACGTACCTACCTGCTTCAAGCAGGCTTCAATTACACCGGTGTCCAAGAAGAGCATGGTGACCTACCTCAATGACTGTTGCCCAATTAAATCCACAGTGAGGAGGTGTTTTGAGAGGTTAGTGATGAAACAAATCAACTCCTGCCTGAGAAGTGACTTAGACTTGCTCCAATTTGCCTACTGAAACAACAGGTCCACAGCAGATATCATCTCATTGTCTCTTCACTCAACCCTTGAACATCTGGACATCAGGATGTTCCTTATCGACTATAGCTCAGCATTCAATACCATAATCTCCTCAAAACTTATCAATAAGCTCCACATCATTGGCCTCAATAACCTTAGTGTAATTGGATCCTGGATTTCCTCACTTGCAGGCTCTAGTCATTTCAGATTGGTAATATCTCCTCCAGGATCTCCATCAGCACAGATGCACCAAAAGTTTGTGTGTTTGGTCCGCTGCTTACTCGCCTTATGGCTTTGTAGTTAAGCTCAGCTCCAATGCCACATTCAAGTTCACTGACGACTCCACTGCCATAGGCCAATTCAAAGGTGGTGGTGAATCTGCGTTCAAGAGGGAGACTGAAAATCTGGCTGAGTGGTACCGTAACAACAACCTAAGCAAGACCAAGGAGTTGACCATTGACTTCAGGCGAAGGAAACCAAAGGTCCATAAGCAAGTTCTCACTGGAGGATCAGAGGTGGAGAGGGCCAGCAATTCCTCGATGGAGGACCTGTCCTGGGCTCAGCACATTAAGTGCAATTACAAAGAAAGCATGGCAGTGCCTCTACTTCTTTAGGAGATTATGGAGATTCGGCATGACATCTAAAACTCAGCAGTGGGAAGTATATTGACTGGCTACATCGCAGTCTGATATGGAAACAACAATGCCATTGAATGGAAAATCCTACAAAAAGTAGTGGATACAGCCCAGTCCATCACAGGTAAAGGCCTCCCCATCATTAAGCACATCTGCATGAAATGTTGTCACAGGAAAGCAGCTTCCATCATCAGGGGCCCCCCTCCCCCCCCCCCCCCCCCACCACCCAGCTTATGCTCTCTTCTTGCTGATGCTATCAAGAGGAAGATATTGGAACCTCAGGACTTACACCACCAGGTTCAGGGACAAATATTAGCCTTCAACCATCAGGCTCTTAAACAACAGGGAATAACCTCTCAACTTCACTTGCCCCATCATTGAAATGTTCCCACAACCTATGGGCTCACTATCAAGGACTCTTCATCTCATGTTCTCGATATTTACTATTTATTTATTGATAATTATTATTTCTTATTTTGTATTTGCACAGTTTGTTGTCTTCTATACTTTTTTTCGAACACCCAAGTTTGGCAGACTTTCATTGATTCTGTTAGTTACTATTCAATAGATTTACTGATTATATCCGCAAGTAAATAAATCTCAGCATTTTATATGGTTAAATACAGTATATATACTTTGATAATAAAATTTATTTTAACCCTGATCTTTGATATTGTGTATTTGAACTTTGATATACCTCCAAGAGAGCATAAAATTACATAACAAATTAATCACACATTATTTCAGATAATATACTGCCTTGGACTGGTAAACAGATAGAAAACTAACTGTGGAAATAAATGTATCATTTTGGGGGAGCTTTGAACTATGAAGTATATCTCTATTCCGTGATCTGGATGAAAGGATCAAGGGGAATGTGTCCAAATTTGCTAAATATATTAAATTAAGTGGTTTATGAAGTCCAAAGAAGATGCAGAGAAACATTAGAAAGTAAGGGAAGCTAAATGAACAGGCAATTACATGGTAGGTGCAATATGATATGGAAACATTGACATCATCTACTGTGGAAGATTAAAATAGAAAGGCAGAATATATTTTTATTATTTGTTGGAAGATCAAAAGATACTGATATTTAGAAGCACTTGAGTGTGTCATTACACCACTGAAAGTTCATATAGCAAGTGATTACATGAATATAATCAGGATATTGTCTCTATACATTAAATGCACAATAAAGGCCATTGGTTTAAATTGCATTTATTTCAATGCAGGAACCTAGACAGGTAAGGCAGATGATCTCAGGGCAAGCATTGGCTCTGGGACTGGGATATCATAACCACAACAGAAACGTGGCTGAGGGAAGGGCAGCACTAGCAACTAGATGTTCCAGATTACAGGCGCTACAGGTGTGACAGAGGTGCAGGTAAGAGAGGAGGGAAATCTGCCTTCTTGATGAAAGAGGACCTTACAGGGAATATTTTTATGAGATCATCCCAAAGGGACCATATGAGGAAAACTTAGAAATAGAAATGGGATGGTCACTCTGAAGGGATAGTATTACAGCAAACACCCCTCCCAAATGTCAGTGGAAGTTAGAGCAGCAAATCTGTAGAGGGGTTACAGCTAGTTGTAAACATACTAGAGCAGCATTAGTGCACTATTTTAACTTCCGTAATACATAGACTGCGCCAAATACAGTCTAAAAGGCTTGGACAAAGTGGAATTTCTGAAATGTCCAAAACAATTTATATTTTTTTATATATTTATATACACACACACAGGATATACATATATATCTGCCAGAAAGTGCAACACTGGACCTCCTCCTGGGGAAATGAGGTAGGAAAAGCTACAGAAGTGTCCGTCTGTACATACTTTTGCACTGGAGGCCATAATTTTCCTAGTTTTTTCTTAAATAGTTATAGAGAAGGATATGGTCAGTTCACAGGTTAAGGTGCAGGAACTTGTGAATAAACATGCAAACAGTTGTTTTATACGCTTAACAAAAGCTGCAGTCCTTTACTTTCATTACAAACAAAACAAAAGCAGTCACCTTACACTAATGCCATTAGGTCAGACACCGTCTCTTAGAGTGAACAGCACAACTCAATGACAGTGCTTGTGAATTATGTAGAACAGTTTGTATTATGAACAATATGCGTCATTAAGTTTACCTTCCTTGGAAGCCCTACAGATGGCTTTCCTATTTTGCATTACAAAGGTGCACTTGAAGATGACAGTTTATTCTTACTCAGCATTTCCTATTGTGAATTAATCCTTTACTTTATAGGACTTGAATAGGGAAAAAAAACAAAAAAGGAAGGAGCAACTCAGTCCTTCGAACCTGCTCTCCTATTCACTGGCTGGGACTGATTGAAACTTCAACTCTACATTCCCATCTACCCGCGGTAACCTTTCACCCCATTGCTTATCGCGCATCTCTTTAACGTGAGCCTTAAAAAATATCCAAAGACTCTAATTCTATAGTCTTTCAGAGATACAATCTGAAGATTCACATAGCTTCCACAATCCACAGGGAACCATTTGCCTCATCTGTCTTAAATGAGCAAGCCTGTATTTTTTGAGCAGTTCTCAGTTCTCAGTTTTCCACACATGAAAGACATCTGCACATACAAGTCCCTAATTCTAAACTCCAGTATATACAGGTCTGGCCAGAACTGTCAGTCAAGGAGCACAGATATATACCCATCAGCCCACCATGTCTATACCAACTATGAAGTACTTATCCATACTAAGCCAATTTACCAGCACTTCTAATGTATTAAGATAGAAACAAGAGAAAATCTGCAGATGCTGGAAATCCAAACAGCACACACAAAATGCTGGAGGAACTCAGCAGGTCAGGCAGCATTTGTGGAAAAAAGTACAGTCCATGTTTTGGGCAGAAACCCTTCAACAGGACTGGGCCCCTTACCTAATTAAGGATGTGCTGACATTGGAGAAGGTTCAAAAGAGGTGCACAAAAATTAGTCTGGGATTCAAAGGCTTCTCATATGAGGAGCATTTGATGGTTCTGGGCCTCTACTCAATGGAATTCACAAGAATGTTATGAACCCCACTGAAACCTATCAAATGTTAAAAGGCCTCGATAGAGTGGATGTGGAGAGGATGTTTCCTATGGTGGGAGAGTCTCAGACCAGAAGAGACATCCTCAGAATAGATAGGCATCCTTTTAGAACGGAGCTGAGGAGGAATTTCTTTAGCCAGAGAGTGATGAATCTGTGGAATTCATTGCCTCAGGTGGCTGTGGAGGCCAAGTCACTGGGTATATTTAAGGCAGAGGTTGATAGATTCTTGATTAGTCAGGGTATGAAGGAACACAGAGAGAAGGCAGAAGATTGGCGCTAAGAGGGAAAATGGATCAGCCATGATAAAACGGCAGAGCAGACTCGATGGGCCAAATGGCCTATTTCTGCTCCTATCAGTCTAACTTCACAAGATAATAAAATAATTGTTCAATGAGGATGAAGATAATTCCATTAATTAGAAAGCCAAGTAATACCATAAGGCTCATACATAAAAGAACAGCCAATAAGGTTAAGCTTTACTACTATATTAGGTTAGTATCTTTCTATGAGCTAGAGCTGTAGAAGGGAAAATAATGTTGAAATTACAGAAAGTAGTTTGGCATATGTTATCTGTCTTGGTTTAAACAAAAAGTCCAGAGTACCAGAACAAAAGTTCTTTGCTGAAGTACAAAATGTTTCCAAACAAATACCAAGAGAATGGAAAATTCTCAAAAGGATTCAGCAGTGGAGCAAAAAAGTTTGTGTCAAGTTCAACTTAAAACTGATTGATGAATAAAAGCTAATTCACAAACCATTTAATAAATTCAGTCAAATGAGTGGTTTTAAATTCCATAGAACTATTCAGTGGTTCTTTCGTCTCTTTGTAAGCTCATCAGTGAGTTATTGGATTTCAATTTCTTCCTCAGACACAGAACTTATTGAAACCAGAAGGCCTGATTTAAGTTTATGATTGTTTCAGATTCTTACCGCTTCATACATTTAGTTCCTTCTATGATCTAAATGATTCAACTTTAATTTTTAAATCTGAAAACTGCATTGACTTCAACTTCAGCACAAAGATTATTTTTCAAAAGAAAAACCCAAAACAATAAATAAAGCACTTTTGAAAGCTCAGGAAAGGATGCGAAAGGTGCCACATAAATACATCTACATAATTTTTTATTAAATCATTATTAATCATGATTGTGTACTTCCATTAATGCCTGAATAAATGTAATACAAATGAAGCAAACAGGTATCTTATTCTCGGTTCACATAAAATCATCACAACATAATATTTTGCAAGTAACATAAAGACAAACCCAACATACAGTAAGCACTTCTTGTTAAGACTAATTGCTCAGAAATAAGCCAATGCACTAGACCGAGGACATTATTCTCACTGCATTTTTTTTTACAAAAGATGTCCTCAAATTGTCTTGAAGAATCCCAAATATCAGCTGCAATCATTCACAGAAAAAAATCTAACCACAATCCCTGCTGCCTAAGCTCCATGCTGGTTTACCAAGTAAATAAATGTCATAATTGTAGTTTTACACTAAGGTAAAGACATAATTTGTTAACAAAAATATGAAGAGTAAAGAAATTTAATGACTTCACTGATTCCCAAATCTACTCTTTTAAACTTTTATTTCAGTCTATTCACTTGTATTTATCAATGTTCTTCTATCCCTTAAGATTCTATCCCATTTTTCTACATAAAATTTATACAAATGCATATTGTGGATAATTTCCAATCAGCTATCATCAGCAAGCAAAGGAAGCTACCTTAAATTGGAATGAAAATATTAAGGCATTCCTCTAATTTCTACTTGATACCTCTTTAGGAAATTGAAATTGAATTGTAAGAGAAGCAACCTACATTGGCAAAATATTGGAATCTGTCGAATGTAAAACACCATTTTTCCTTTATCCAACTGTTCAAAAATTCCAGTGGTCTTCCCCTCAATTTACTGGGGCTGTTTCCAGCACTCCCCTTAAATTCAGCAGAGCCTCAATTGCCAGCATTTAAACTTGCCACATTCTGTTTCCTACATACCCTTTGTATTCACTGGAAAAATTCGTATTATTCTTCATTTCATAAACTGGTTTCATAAAAGAATTGCCTTTGACGTCTATATCAATTTCTTGAAGGTACAGCCAACAGGGGAGATCAGAAGGATTTTAAATTAAGTTTGGAATACTGTTATATGAGATACTATTGAGCAAAAAGAAAACTATTATATTAAGGGCCACTGAGTGAGGGACAGCTTTGGGCAAAAAAAAACACAATGAAAGTATAGTCAAAGATACAATCTGCACCAAAAACAGTTTTACTGCATGCCTTAGTAGATCCTTGAGCAAATATGTGTACTTCATTAGCAGATGGCTTAACACTTGGGCATCCTGACTGGTAAAAACACTTCTCTTGGTACTATGTTACCTTACTCATGCGCAGGTTTCAAAACAAACCATGAATTAGTACATTAATTTGAAACAGCTTATAGAGAAGTCTGAATATTCCAGTCATTTTCAGCTTCAATTATGAGCCAAGCTATTTGCCATTAGTATCTAAAATTAATAAATCACATGTTTATATATCACTTTACATTGTAAACAGGAATATGATACATCTTGAAGGGACTGGATGTGTAAGTATTTGGATAGGTATGGACTGATTAAGGATAATTAGCATGGCTTCGTGCCTGGCAGGTCATGTCTAACCAATCTTATAGAGTTTTTTTTTGAGGAATTTACCAGAAAAGTGGATGAAAGCAGGGCAGTGGACATCATCTACATGGGCTTTAGCAAGGCGTCTGACAAGGTCCAACATGGGAGAGTGATCCAGTCACTCGGCACTCAGGATGAGGTAGCAAATTGGATTAGACAATGGCTTTGTGGGAGAAAACAGAGAGGGAAGGCCTGCAACTGGCAGGGATCGGTGCTGGGTCCTTCGTTGTTTGTCTTCTGTGGATCAATAATCTGAATGATAATGTGGTTAACTGAATCAGCAAGTTTGTGAATGACACCAAGATTGGGGGTGTAGTGGACAGTGAGGAAGGTTATCATGGTTTGCAGAGGGTTCTGCATCAGCTGGAAAAATGGGCTGAAAAACGGCAGATGGAATTTAATGCAGACAAGTGTGGCATTTTGCAGTTCCCAGTAGGACCAACTAAGGTAGGTCTTACACAGCAAATGGTAGGGCACTGAGGAGTGTGGTAGAACAAAGGAATCTGGAAAAACAGGTCCATAATTTGTTGAAAGTGCCTTCACAGGGAGATAGGGTTGTAAAGAAAGCTTTTCTCACATTGGCCTCATAAATCAATGTCTTGAGTACAGGAGATGGAAGTTATGTTGAAGTTGTACAAGACATTGGTGAGGCCTAATTTAGAGTATTGTGTGCAGTTTTGGTCACCTACCTACAGAAAAGATGTAAACAAGGTTGAAAGAGTACAGAGAAAATTTACAAGGATTTTGCCAGGTCTAGAGGACCTGGGTTATAAGAAAAGATTGAATAGGTTATGACTGTATGCATTAGAACGTAGAAGATTGAGAAGAGATTTGACAGAGGTATACAAAATTATGAAGAATATATAGGGTAAATGCAAGGTGCTTTTTCCACTGAGTAATACACACAAAATTCTGGAGGGACTCAGCAAGCCAGACAGCATATATGGAAAAGAGTCAACAGTCAATACTTCAGGCCGAGATCCTTCATGAAGTCCTAATGAAGGGCCTCAACCCAAAACATCAACTGTTTATTCTTTTCTATATATGCTTCCTGGCCTGCTGAGTTCCTCCAGCATTTTGTGTGCACTACTTTGATTTCCAGCATCTGCAGATTTTCTCACTTGTATTTCCCCTGAGGTTGGTTGGAACTATAACCAGAGGTCATGGCTTAGGGGAAAGGTTTAAGGGGAACATAAGCGGAGACTTCCTTCATTTACATGGTTGTGAGAGTATGGAATGATTTGGTGGCACAAGTGGTCCACGTGAGCTTGATTTCAAAGTTTAAGAGAAGTTTGGATAGATACATGGAAATTAGGGACATGGAGGGTTGTGGTCCAGCTGGGAGTAGGCAGTTTAAATAGCTTTGGCATGGATTAGATAGGACAAAGGGCCTGTACCTGTGCTGTACTTTGATTCTGACTAGAGGCTTGGCATAACCTAGCTAAAAATAATAAATTATCTATGTCTTAAGATTTAAATTTCATAACTGCATTTTCTTTTCAAGTTTGCAAATCTTTGAAACTGTAATAGGACAGTGGTGTACATTGAATGGCAAAGCTGTGGTCATGCTACTAGACCAAAAATAGAGACCTGTAACTAACAACCTGAATACAAACTCCACCGCAGCAACAGGAGAATTTACATCCAGTTAACTAAAGACTGGAATTAAATGTCAGTATTAATAATAATAATGAAATCCCTCTACTCCTCTAAAAAATCCATCTGCTGCAATGATTTCTCCAACCCCCTCAAGAAGTTGACATGTGACAACTCTAATGATTGATGTGGACGTAGAAGACTGCAAGCTTTTTCCCCAGCCTTTGAGCCTTGCCACATTCTCAACAGCAGAAACTGGCTCAGGAGGACGGGGGGAGGAAAGTGAGTCACCGGTCGGTGCCTGCAATAGTGCTGAAAAAGAGGCATGGCTTTTGAACAGTGTATATGCTGGGGCCAATGACACAATGATTAGGCTTTTAAGCAGGAAAATAATATTGGGATTTTGCAAGTCCAAACAATATAACATGCTGATACTCAAATGTACTGTACATTTTGTATCCCAGTGTGTACATGACAGTAAATTAAAATGCAAAGTACTACTGAATTTTGTTTAGCATGAACATAGCAGAGAGTTTCAATTGATTTTGTAAAAAATGGCATTATTAGTTTTATCTGAAGTGTCTGGGTGATTGATTTTGGATTTTTAATAAATAGTACTGCACTAATCCCCATGAATCTTCAAGAATGTATTATGATGCCCAGCTTGAAAGAACAAACAAGAAACTAAGTTAAATCAAGGCTGATTTTCTAAAAAAGTAAATTATTTGAACAATATATTACCTCTAAGAGGCTATACAGCATGGAAGAGTTGCTCAATTAGATGAGTTCATAATACAAAGATTAATTCTATAAATCTCCATTATAAGTATTTTAAGACATATTTGTGTTATAATGCAATAAAACATTTCAGTATGTATTTTCAGAAAAAAAATTGTGGCTGGAAAAATATTTATTGCAAACTGGAAAAGATCACTCAATCACTCAGCACTGGGGAGTTCAATCAATCTTCCCCCACCCCAGCAACAAAATGGTACAATATTCTGCTGTGAGAAGTATTTGGGAGATAGAAGAAGGTGGTATGCACTGAATTGGTTAAGCGATTATGTAAAATATAGAAAAGAATCTGAGCATTATTCACAACTTGCTAATACTGTTTGCCAGCTGCACATTCTTATGGCTCCATGTAAACAAATCTTTGATTTATTAATTTCAAAGGTTCATTTATTATCAAAACATCTATCTCTATACAATTCTGAAATCTACGGTATATTCTCCAGATAGCCATGAAACAAAGAACATGAAAATTGTTCAGACAGTAACATCAAACACACCCCCATACAAAAAAAGAAGTGCTGGTTTATTAATTTACTTATTTATTTGTTCTTTTTCTATTTGCAGTTTGTTATCTTTTGCCCATTGATTGTTTGCACTTCCAGTTAGGTGCCATCTTTCATTGATTCTATTATGTTTCTCAATAAAAGAACCAACCAGTTCCCCTCCACCACCACCCACTCTGACTGGCAGAATTGGCCCTCACCCTCAACAATTTTACTTCAACTCCTCCCACATTCTCCAGATTCGAGGGGTAGCCATGGGCACCCACGTGAGCCTCAGCTATGGCTGCCTCTTCGCTGGCTTCATAGTTCCAAGACTTTGACACTAATGCTCCCCAACTCTTCCTGCTCTACAATGACGACTGCATTAGTGCTACTTCAAGCGCTCATGCTGACCTCATCAATTTCATCAACTTTGCCTCCAACTTCCACCCTGCCCTTGAATTCACTTGCTACATTACTGACACCTCCTCCCCTTTCTCTGTCTTCATCTCTGGTGACAAAATGTCAACCAATGTCTTTTACAAACCTACCGATTCCCATTGTTATCTTGACTAAACCTCGTCCTAACCTGTCTCCTGTAAAACTGCTTTTTCTGTTTTCTCAAATCCTTCGCCTCCACTGTATCTGTTCCCAGAATGCAGCTTTGTTTTGCAAGACATCCATGACGTCCTCCTTCTTCAAAGAACAGGGTTTCCTTTCCTTCACCATTGATGCTGCCCTCACCTGCATCTTCTCCATTTCCTGACCATCCGTGTTCACCCCATCTACCTATAGCCTTAAAAGCGATATAGCTCCTTACCTACCACCTCATGAGCTTCCAGATCCAACACATCATGCTCCATAACTTGCGCCAACTCCAAAGGGATCCTACCACCAAACATATTTTTACCTGTTCCCCTCAATTTTCACAGAGATAGCTCCCTCTGTGATTCGCTTGCCTATTTGTGTCCCCCACCCCCCCACCCCCTAATCTCCTTCCCAGCATTATCCCTACAGCAGCCAAAGCACTACATCTGCCCATTCAACTCCTCCATCACCTCCATTCAGGACCCCAAACAGTCCTTCCAGGTGAGGCAACACTTTACCTGCGAACCTGCTGGGGTCAACCATCGTGTCCAGTATTCCTAATGTGGTCTCCTCTACATTGGTGAGACACAATGCAAGTTGGGGGACCGCTTTTCTGAGCACCTCCACTCCATCCGCCAAAGGCCATACTTCCCTGTGGCCAGACATTTTAATTCTAATTCCCATTCCTATTTTGACATGACAGTCCATGCCCTCCTCGTATGCTCAGGGTACAGAATATTCCATCTGGGTAGCCTCCAATCTGATGGCATGAATATCGATTTCTCCTTCCAGTAAAATGGTTTTCCCCTCCCCCCTCTCCTTATTCTTTTGCGCACTCTGGCCTCTTGCCTCTTCTCACCTGCCTATTACTTCCCCCCACCTTCTCCCATGGTCCACTCTCCTCTCCTATCAGATTCCCTCTTCCCCAACCCTTTACCTTTCCCACCCACGTGGCTCCCCTATCATCTCCTAGCTGTCCTCCTTCCCCTCCCTCACCTTTTTATTCTGGCAACTTCCCCCTTCTTTTCCAGTCCCGAAGAAGGGTCTTGGCCAGAAACATTGACTGTTTATTCATTTCCATAGATGCTCCTGACCTGCTGAGTTGCACCAGTATTTTGTGTGTGTTGCTTATGTTTCTTGGATTTTCTACGTCCACAAGAAAGTGAATCTCAAGGTTGTACATGGTGACATATACGTGTAGCACTTTGATAATAAATTAAGTCAAGTTTATTGTCATTTCGACCATAAACTGCTGGTACAGTACACAGTAAAAACAACGTTCCTCCAGGACCCTGGTGCTACATAAACAACACAAAACTACACTAGACTATGTAAGACAGCATAAGGCTACACTAGACTACATAAAACATAAAAACTGCACTAGACTACAGACCTGCACAGGACTACACAAAGTGTACAAAACAGTGCAGGGCAGTACAATAATTAATTAATAAACAAGACAATAGGCACAGTAGAGGAGAAATTTCAATATAATAATAAATGATGTAGATGCCAGTCTAGACTCTGAGTATTGAGGAGTCTGATGGCTTGGGGGAAGAAACTGTTCCACAGTCTGGTCCTAAGAGCCCAAATGCTTCTGTAGCTTTTGCCAAATGGCAGGAGGGAGAAGAGTTCATGTGAGGGGTGCGTGGGGTCCTTCACAATATTGTTAGCTTTGCAGGTGCAGCGTGCAGTGTAAATGTCTGTAATAGTGGGAAGAGAGGATCCAATGATCTTCTCAGCTGACCTCACTATTCGCTGCAGGGTCTTGCAATCCAAGACGGTGCAATTCCCGAACCAGGCAGTGATGCAGCTGCTCAGACTGCTCTCAATACAACCCCTGTAGAACGTAGTGAGGATGGGGGGGTGGGGGGAGGGGGTGGGAGATGGACTTTTCTCAGCCTTCGCAGAAAGTAGAGATGCTAATGGGCTTTCTTTGCTATGGAGCTGGTGTTGAGGGACCAGGTGAGATTCTCTGCCAGGTGAACACCAAGAAATTTGGTGCTCTTAACGATCTCTACCGAGGAGCCGTCAATGTTCAGCAGAGAGTGGTCGCTCCGTGCCCTCCTGAAGTCAACAACCATCCTTTTTGTTTTGTTCACATTCAGAGACAGGTTGTTGGCTCTGCACCAGTCCGTTAGCTGCTGCACCTCCTCTCTGTAAGCTGACTCGTGGTTCTTGCTGATGAGACCCACCACGGTTGTGTCATCGGCGAACTTGATGATGTGGTTCGAGCTGTGTGTTGCAGCACAGTCGTGGGTCAGCAGAGTGAACAGTAGTGGACTAAGCACACAGCCCTGGGGGGCCCCCGTGCTCAGTGTGATGGTGTTGGAGATGCTGCTCCCGATCTGGACTGACTGAGGTCTCCCAGTCAGGAAGTCTAGGATCCAGCTGCAGAAGGAGGTGATGATTGTGTTGAATGCTGAACTGAAGTCTATGAACAGCATTCGAACGTACGTGTCTTTTTTGTCCAGGTAGGTGAGGGCCAGGTGGAGGGTGGTGGCGATGGCATCGTCTGTTGAGCAGTTGGGATGATACGCAAACTGCAGGGGGTCCAGTGAGGGGGGCAGCAGGGTCTTGATATGCCTCATGACGAGCCTCTCGAAACACTTCATGATGATGGATGTGAATGCAACAGGATGGTAGTCGTTGAGGCAGGACACTGAAGACTTCTTCAGCACAGGGACGATGGTGATGGCCTTGAAGCACATTGGAACGGTGGCACTGCTCAGGGAGATGTTGAAGATGTCAGAGAGAACATCTGCTAGTTGGTCTGCACATCCTCTAAGCACTCTACCAGGGATGTTGTCTGGTCCAGCAGCCTTCCATGGGTTGACCCTGCATAGAGTTTTCCTCACATCAGCCATGGTAAGACATAGCACCTGGTCTTTGGGAGGAGGAATGGTCTTCCTTGCCACCACGTCATTTTCTGCCTCAAAACGAGCGTATAAGTTATTCAACGCATCTGGGATGGAGGCATCACCAGCACAGTCAAGTGATGTTGTCCTGTAGTTGATGTCCTGAATGTCCTTCCACATGCGCCGCGTGTCGCTGCTGTCCTGGAAGTGGCTGTGGATTCACTGGGTGTGTGCACGCTTTGCCCCTCTGATGGCCCTTTGAATATTGAACTTTGAACTTTGAATATTGAACTGGGTTGTTTACCGAAGTAAAAGAACTCTACCACACAATCAGGTTCATCAATAATACATTGGAAAATGTCTTTAGAAAATGAGATTGAACAGATTTTGTTCCTGTCCCACTTAGCTACTGCATGCAGAGGCATATAACATGGTTGACTAACTGAAATTAACTGACAACAACATTTAATGTTGAATTCCAGGTGCAGCATCGAGGTGCTTCTTTTAAGATACAAAGTTAAACTTCCCAAAATGTACCAAATTCTTTCGGGTGTCAGAGCTGTCTGAAGCCAGAGTTGATGAGCTAGATAGCAGACTGCTGAATTCAACTCAAATGTCAAACAGAAACCCAGTAAAGAACCATTTAAGGTATGTAAATATTGCAGCAGATAAACTGAGTGTCAAGGTGCACAATCCTTGCATCTCTGAATTTGTCTGTAGGTTGGTCATTTGGAAAGAAACAACACCTGGAGCACTTAGACTCCAGTTAGGCAGTTGGGGTGTTGAGTAGTTACTGTTCCATCTGGACATAACCCCTTCCACACTATTTGGCTCTTACCTGACAGGAGCATTAACTCATCTATTTAAAGCCAAGGTTTCCAACTATCTACAAAGCATAGCTTTGTGTTTCCTAACTTGAAGCACTAGAGCATTCTTCCCCTAAAGATTCATATTTAAATCAGGTATAGTTGCCAAAAGTATTTAGAAAACTAGTTCTGACACTATCCTGGATTTGCAGTCTATTCGATATCAAACTGAAGGTAGTTAGTGCACAACTTATGATAACAGGCATATTTCTATTTAACTGGTAAATCTGAGAGTTATTTGAAGCTTAACTTCTCCAGTTTACCAAAGGAGCTGTTACCAAGCAAAGTTTCAGTTGTTGATAAATAATCTCCATAGTGCAGAGGCCATTCCAGTTTATTTTAGTCGTCAATACCAGAACAATATTTATAAAACTCCTCTGTCGTGTTCATAGCCCAGGATACTAATATTAAAAAGTTATATTATTGCTGCAAGTCAAAGATAATCTTACAAATTATCTCATCCCAAATCATTAAGTTACTTCAGTTCCAAAGGTGTTGGCAACACAATAATAGCAGTATTTGCTTTCTGTACTTTGGAATTTCACTTTATACTGGTAAACAGTAAAATGAACCTTATTTTTAATTTCTTGGCCACCACCCAAGAGTCAAAATCTGTTTTGAACATCAAGAGACCTCTAAAAAGCAAGAATCTATGTTCTATATTAAATGCAAGTTCATAATAAACTAGTGTCGTTGTTCATCGGCCAATTGAACTACAGTACTTCATTCCTTTCTTTCAAATAAAAAGTAACTTCTCTGCCCAGCTAGATTGTAGATTTCATAATAACAAATCTGTATTATATTTTTAGTCATTACCTGATAGACTTCAACTTCAGCCTATAAAAGATGAGAGGTCACATGCTAACAAATGGATAGATCAGGGTCACAGTGCACTAATATCCCTGACGACATTACTTGTTGCTTTAACAGTTCAAACACAAAAAAAACAGCATTTTGAAGGCCATAGCTTGTTTGTTCTTCTATAAAAGCTCGGACTAATTCAGACATTTTCCTACCAACTTCCCATTGCCCACTACTTTAGCTGGCACATTTTTAAGCATGGGATAAAATTGTTAGCTCCAGCCAAGTGAAACAGATGCAAATAATTTGGGAGAAGAAACAGCTTTTGGAAATATTTTATGACTCTATCTGGAGACACAAGCCTTGGCTGACCCTCGGAAAAAAGGTTATTTCTGAATAGTACTGTTAAGATTTTACAAATCTTCATCAGTTCTGATGAAAAGCCATTTACCTGAAAACACTAACAGCTTTTCTCTCCACAGTGGTTGCCTGACCACTTGAGCATAGCCAGCATTTTCTTTTCATGATTTTACATTGTTTTATATAAGACGACATGACATAAGAGCAGAATTAGGCCATTCAGCTCATCAAATTTGCTCCACCTTTCAATCATGGCTGATTTATTTGTCCCTCTCATCCCCATTCTCCTGCCTTCTCTCTTTAACATTTGATGCCCTTACTAATCAAGAACCTATCAACCTCTGCTGTAAAATACAATGCCTTAGCCACCACAGCCATCTGTGTCAATGAAGTCCAGATTCACCAACTTATGGCTAAAAAAAATTCCTCTTCATTGCCATTCTAAAGGCATATCCTTCTATTCTGAGGCTCTGCCCACTGGTCCTAGGTTCTCCCGATATTGAAAACATCCTCTACACATCTACTCCATCCAGGCCTTTCAATATTTGATAGGTGTAAAGGAGATGTTCTAAATTCTGGGGAGTCCAGGCCTAGCCAGAACCATCAAATGCTCCTCATGCTCTCCAATGCCAGCACACCCTTTCTGATATATGGGGCCCAGTCTGCTCACAATACTCCAAATGTGTTCTGACATATGCTTTATAAAGCATTACATCCTTATTGTTATATTCTAGTCCTCTCAAAATGAATGCTAACAATGCATTTGCCTTCCTTACTACTGATTCAATCTACAGCTAATCGTTAGAGAATCCTGCACTGGAACTCCCAAGACCCTTTGCAACTGATTTCTGAATTCATTTCCCCATTTAGAAAACAGTCTATGCCTTTATTCCTTCTACCAATGTACATGACCATACACTTCCCTATACTATATTCCATCTGCTACAACTTTCCCCATTGTCCAAATCTCTCCAAGTCCTTTTGCAGCCTCCCTGCTTCCTCCATACTACCAGCCCCTCCATCTATCTTTGCATCATCTACAAACTTGGTCACAAAGCAATCAATTCCATCAACCAGATTATTAACATATACGGGTTTCCCCTGCTATTCGAAGGTAGAGTGTTCCTATGAATTGGTTCGTAAGCCGGAATGTCGTAAAGTGAAGAAGCAATTACCATTTATTTATATGGGAAAAATTTGTGAGCATTCGCAGACCCAAAAAAAATAACCTACCAAATCCTGCCAAATAACACACAAAACCTAAAATAACAGTAACATATAGTAAAAGCAGGAATGATCTGATAAATACACAGCCTATATAAAGTAGGAATACTTTTCTGCAATTATTGCAGCACTGTCTAGCGTAGTGAAAATCTCACACAAGCGCTCTCGACAGCACTCGCAGCAAAAACATTCGGCACAAGCGCTCTCGGCAGAAACACACGGCACAAGCGCTCTCGGCAGAAGCACTCTTTCCAGTAACCTTTAAGCTATGAAGCTGCCAAATCAAACCAAATAACACATAAAAATACACAGCCAAAGTAGAAATAATGTGCATCCAGTGTAGTTTCACTTACTGGAATTGGGAAGACAGTGAGCACACTGATGATGGTGTGTTAGGCTGAGTCGTTGGAGGTTGGGGTGGTCGGAGGTAGAGGAGACTGGGGTGTCATCTCATCGTCGTCTGTTTCCGTCAGGGCAGGCAGGTCACCTTCTTCTGTGTCTGCCTGCCTCGATGTCAAAGGTCGAGTTTCGTCATCTGCTGTGGCTGATGTGAAAGGCTTGAAAAACGAGAGTATGCTTGACTGCTTAGCCTCGCGCATTTTTCTATCATACAGTTCTTTGTAAGCACTCAAACCATCCTGCAAATATGCCCTAAACCTATGTACCCTTTCAAAATTGAAGTCATACTTTTCTGCAATCATTGCAGCGTTGTCAATCGGAGCAAAAATCTCACGCAATTGCTTCACGTTCAGTTCCTGGACGACTTCGCTTTTGGTCCGTTCGCTACTGAGTTCGGTTTCGATTGTTACCTTTCCTCTTGCGAGTGCATCAGCTCTTCATCTGTCAGTTCTTGGTCATAGGATGCCAAAACCTTTTCAACATCATCTTCGTCAACTTCCACAAACCCAGCCTCCTTAGCCAAACTCACTATGTCCTTACTTCGTTCACCACGATTGAAACGCTTTATTATGGCCTTTCCAATACCTTAGAACTCATCTTGCTAATGGATGCACAAAATAAATCGACATAAAGCACAGATGCTCACAGGCACGTGTTTAAGCAATGCCAACTAATTCCGGGGGAGGAACTTGGCTGCTCGGCGCTTGCTGCCTTTTTTCATAACAGTGGAAACACCTTCTGTTAGCAAAAACAGGTAACTAATGTAGGTCTTTCGTAACAGTGAGGTGTCATAAAGCGAACATTCAAAAAATGGGGGCACCTGTATATGAAAGTAGTGGACCTAACAATGACCTCTGTGATTAATTTGCAACTTCACAATTGATATACATTTTATTTCCAATGCAACTTGAAAATTACTGCTCTAACTATGATGAACTACTGCTTTCTCCTAAACTTTGTATACGAGCTTATATTCAAGTCAGTTTAATGATCTGAATGGCGCTGCCACCATGTACTAATATATGCAAAACCCAATTTCCAGCACATGTCCCATAGCTTTCCACACAATGACCTTCCAAGAGCTCTATGTACTTCTTCAATGTTGTGAGAGTATCTGCCTCCATCACCTCTTTAGGCATTAAAATTCAGATTTTACACAGTGAAATATTTCCTCATTTCCCTACTAATTCCCTGCTTCTTATGTCCTCTTGTTAAAGACACAACTGTTATGTCAGAAAATATTTCTTACAACCTACCTGATCATATTATTTTGTATACCTCAAGCAAGTTCTCCATCAGGCTTCTCCACTACAAGAAAAGCAAAATCCGATCTATTCAGCATCTTCTCACAGATGACACTCCCCAAACCTGACAACATCCCAGTGAATCTCCTCTCATACAATTGCATTCTTCCTACAGGAGCAAACAGAACTACAAACATCAGCTACACAGAACTAATGTCTGAAGTTGTGCCAACAATTCTCAACCTAGCTGATAAAACCAAGTCCTCTACGTGCCTTCTTAACCTACCGTACCAGGCGGCTGCTTTCAGAGATCCTTGGACATATAAACCAAGATGCTTCTCTTCTTTGGGTTTATCATTCACTTGCGCATATTTTATTGTTCGCAGTACTTCCACAATGCGTCATCTCACATTTTTCAGGATCTATATCCATCTGACACTTCTCTGCTCATTTTAGTCAAGTGACCACCTGTTTATCAATAACTTTCATGTGATATACAGATTTACTTATCAAACCTCCAACATACACATTCTGATCACTAATCCACATGCACTAGAGCTATAATGATCTGGTATCCAATTGTTTGAAAATCAAGACAATTTAGTATCTAGCTCATCCACATGCTTCTGTTTCCCCTGCCTGTTCCCATGCACTCTACACTCATTGGGGCCCCATTTCTTGTGGGTCATTTAATCTCACTTAATTCACTGGAAAACACTATACACTGCAAAACATCAAACAAGTGAATTAAAAGTGAGTTGGTGTATTAATAATATCCAACTGTCCAAAAAAATGTGTCAATCTAGGACCACTAATATCCTGAAATTTCCAGAGTTTTAACGTAACAAACATTAAGAATTCCAAAATGATCTCTATAGGACATAACTGCTAACAGGTTTATTGTAAAAAAAAATCAACCTTCCACCATTACCCTCTGCCTCTGTTTGTCTAGCCATTTTAACAATCCACTTTGCAAATTTCCCTGGATTCCACAAGCTCTTATCCTTTGGGGCCCATCTCCCATGACAGGCTTGCCAAAAGTTCTTAGTGAACTTCATGCAAGCCACATAAAACTTCCCTTCCTCATCAACCTAGTCAACCCTATGGAAATTTCAATGGGGTTCATCATACTGGATCCCCATTTAACAAAAATGCTTTGTTCAAAGGTTCATTTATCATCAAAGCATATGTCGCTATACAACTCTGAAATCTGTATTCTCCAGACAGCCATGAAGCAAAGAAGGAACATGAAAGTCATTCAGACAGAAGCATCAAACTCATCCCCCCCCCCATACAAAAAAGAACAGCATCCCAATCATCGCCTCTCCCCCAAAACAGAACAGGAACATTGATGTCCCAAAAACCTACCCCGCACAAAAAGCTAACAGAACACGACAGAACAATTCCCAAGCACTCTCCCCTTGCACAACAGAACGGAAAAGGAATGGACAATAGTAAAAAAAAATATAAAAACCATGTCTGAAAAATGTCCACAGTCCATAAACACAATAGTCTAATCTGTAAACGCAGAACCATGATACCATCCGATGATTTATTGAAAGAGAAGGACACCACACGAGACAGAGAGGCTTACCTGCCTGCCACAGAGAGCCACACAGCGACCGACCGCAAATAAGAAATTTGCCAGAAGGTTAACATTTTCATGTTAATTCATACTTGAAAAGATGACAGCTCAAAGTCAGCTTGAAAGCAGATTCAATGCTCACATTTTAAAAATCCATGAAAATAAAAAGTTAACTTTCAATCTCGAGGGTGTTCACAGTGAATTAATTGTTTTGAAATGTACTCACAGCTTTGCAGACTAACAGCAGCTAATCGGCACACAGGAGATAAATATTGTCAATGACAAGACTGATCTTCTCCATACGGAACCAAGAATCTTGCTTCATCCACTTGAATGGATAAAGCCAAATTCTGACACCTCATCCAAAAGTCCCTACAATAATGATGCATACGTAAATCATTACATCAAAATTGCCAAGATCACTGGAAAGAGTTTGAAATGGTGACCTGAGGATGAGAGAACTGAACAAAACTGATACTGTGCAGGGGTGTCAAACTCATTTTAGGTCACGGGCCGGATTGAGCAAAATGCAGCTTCATGCGGGCCGGATCAGTCGGACGCGTGTGAACGTAGCTTTCGTTGTCTCCGAATTTTCAGCCTGCTCTCATGTGTCTCAGTCTCTGCTATAACACACAAAGTGTTTCACTTTACAAATTCCGTTTCTTATGAAGAAGACTGCCGAGCAAGACTGCCGAATAAACACTAAAAACCCTGAAAACCTGGTACCTGAATAAACTCAGCATTAGCCATATCATACGCTATAGGCGCTTCGATTACTGGGGCCAGCTTTAATAGTAATTAGATATTATCTCGCGGGCCAAAGATAATTCCACCGCGGGCCGGATTTGGCCCGTGGGCCTTGAGTTTGACATATATGCTGTAAAGAAAGCTATTTCATATCCATTTAACAGAGCCAGTCTTCAAGCAAACACGGTACCTCCAATAATGTAGAACAGCTTTAGTGTCAAACTAAAACAGCAGTCTAGATATGTGAACAAGTCCCTGCCATGGACTTGGACCCATGATGTATTGATTAATAGTTTTAAATACAACCACTAATTCAAGTGAAGATAAGGGCAGGATAAGCAGCTTTCAATACAGACCATGAAAGGAGGAGGTCACGTGATACTATATCTATGTTCTTAAAGGAGGCAGACAATAATGAAGTTCATACTCACCATAATTTGTTGACTTTGGGAAAAATATTGGCATGTCATACCAAGAAAATCAAGAGTGAATGATGTCAAAATTATTAGATACCATAAGATCATAAGACTCATCCACATACTATCTGAAGCTCAAAGCTTTGAAGAGCAATACTTGTATGAGAGAAACTTAAAGATATAATTCAAAAGCAACTATATTTTTCTGATTTTTCACTCTATTCTGTCATGGTTAGATAAAGCAATAAAGATTAAAGCTAGCACTGATGACATCTCGCCACTAGCAATGTCACTCTATCCATTTATTGAACTGCTTTTCTGGCCCACTTCCTGCCAGTAGTCCAGTTACAAGCTAGCATGGATTAAAATAAACCAAGACCAAAAGAAAACTAATTTGTGGTATGGGAATATTTTGCACATTATATCCAAAAATGATAATCTGGCCATCAGAAATATATGATGCAAGCAAAAAAAATTTGCTTGCATCATGTTGAAGAAAACTTTCATATTTGATCAAATTTCAAATATTTGTTCAAGATAAAGAACAGTACACATTTTTTTTTGCAAGTGACACAAAACAGGGTTACGATGATCTAGCAAGTTCATTGGCCCTATTGAATGGAGTAGCGTCAGACAAAACACACTACAAAAGACTGGTAAGCTTACCTAGTTTTGTTGTTACAATCTTAAAATAGTCAACTCCATTTAAAAGAGGAATGTTACTCATGGATTATTGTCATGTCAAGTATCCCCAGTGTCATGGTAAATTGCCCTCCATCAAATTTATGTTTTAATTTGAAAAGTTGATGCTTACAAAGGGAAATTTACTCCACTGTAATAACAATTTATCCAGTACTGGACACACAAAATCATAAAAACTATTAAGAAAGTGCATAACTATGAATAAACTACAATTCAAGGAAAATATTATAATTTTTAGTCCTCATACTTTTGGATATTGTTTTTTAAAAAAGCTGTGACTACAAAAATACAAGAATGGATGAAGATTGAAAACTGTTTATGTTTAATGTATGTTTTTCTTATGAATACTGCTTATATGATGCAAAGTGCCCGTGATGCAGCTGCGATTAAATTTTTTACTGCAGCTGTGCATTCATGTACTTGTGTATATGACAATACACTTGACTTTGAGAAAGAGATTCAAAGAACTGCCGACTGGGAGAAGGATGCCATTCCAGAGCTCCGGGACACAAGAAAGAACCACCCAGCTTGGGGAAGGCAAAAAGGTGACCACTGGTGCCAAGACTACTGCTGGGAAAATGATCATCCCTCTGTAGACAGCCAACCTGTGAAGCCTGTCTCATCGCCAGCCAAGAGAGCGACCACCTTTCCCAGGGGTCCACTCAGAACAATGACTGACATTTAACTAAACAAAAAGTGTTTCTTGATAAGGTGACAGAGTTGATGAGAAAAAGATTAGGTCAATATTATACATATGAACTTTCAAAAAGCAATCAATGAGTTGTCACATGAAGAGTCTTGTTAACAAGACTGAAGCCCGTGTCATAAAAAGGGCAGTAGATTATATAGATAATTTTTATTTATTGATTGACTGACTGATTTGAACATGATATGCAGAGCACATTCTCCAAATATTCAGCTGACATAAAACTTTGGAGGTGCAGAAAACTATGAAGAAAATGTAGAAAGCCCAGGTGAAATAGAATGGAAGAAAAGGGCGAATTAAAGTTAACACTAAAAACATTAAGTGTTACAATTTCAGTAGGAAGATCATGTAGATGCAACTATTGAAAAGGAAAGAAAAAGATATCTGGGGCTACATAAGTCATTGAAAGTGGTAGAACAGATTGAGAAAGCTGTTAAAAGAGCATATAAAACCTTAGGGTCTATAAATTGAGAGACAGAGCAAAGAAGCTTTGAAACTGTTCTGAAACACTGGTTTAAGCACAATTGAGGATACAGTAAAACTCCACTAAAATGGCCTATTAGAGCAGTACCTGAATGGTAGATTATCAGATATTATTTTTATTGATACTAGAAAACACTTTTAATTCATATACTTTTAAGATGTTATACCTTACAACAGCTTGTAACTCTCTGGACCAGCAATTTACACGTTTTGAATCTTATAATAGAGATCAACACAAAATCCTTAAAATATCTTTAGAGATATTTCATAGAGACAGGTAAAACCTTTATATGACACTTAAGTCAATACTTAAGAATAGTTCTCCTGCTCAGAAGAATATGATCGGGGCAAATTCTGTAGTCCAGATTTTCTGTGAACTAGTACCTATCAAGTCTGAAGGCTGATGAGAGAGGACTGGAGCTTCAACCTACACCATAAAATGCCCCAGCGAACTCGCTGATTTGAATAGTAGAGGAATGAGGACACAAGAGACTGCAGTTTCTGGAAAGCTGAAGCAACACAGAAAAAGAAGTTGAAGACTCCTGAAACAGGATTTCTGAACAATTGGATCAAGGATTATCAGAAATTTTACTGTTATGTGACCAGTTCTATGCACCACACTTCAGCAAAGATGAGAAAGCCATCGACAGGGTGCAGAAGAAATTTACTGGAAAGATTTCTGGGGAATGGAGGTTTTTAGTTTCGAGGAAAGGAACATGCAGAAAATGTGTTTATCTCCACATAACAGAAGTGATGGAGAGGGACATGATGGAGATAATTTAGAAGAAAAATTGATAACAGTGTAGAAAGAGAGAAAATGGCTCAAGCGCTGAAAACAGAATAAAGACCAACAACAAAACAACAGGGGAGAAGACTTTGTTTATACAGCAGTTCATAGGGGTTTGGAAAGCATAAGCATGTGAAATAATAAAGGAAAATTATGCTATGTTGTTCAAAGTGCAGATAAATTTTCAAAAGAGAAACATACACTAGGGCTTTGGGGAAATTGCTATAAAAGTTGGTGAAGATTATCGGTCTTGCACTGAGCTAGCAAGGACTATAAAGTCCATGGATGGTTCTTTGCAGGAGCAGCGCATTCTGCGGATTGGCAAGAGTGTTCTTTGACATCTTATTTTGTAAACTGCTTAGATACTTCCACTAACCTTCCATGATAAAATGGACCTCTGTAACTTTCTGTGCGAGTGTGATTTCAGACAGTATATAGTGCCACTAAATATAAAAGGCAAAGTTAGTTTGAAAGTTATACGGTCAAAGTATGCTAACTGTACTTGCAGTAAACCTACTGGTTAAATTTGAGGGTAGAAAGAGTAGCTGATAGCAAACTTGAATTTAGCAAGATTGAGAACATACAAACTAAAGTTAAACAAACTTGTTTTGGGCTGAATTGCCCCACTCTACAACTTTCTCACGTCTAGTTCTTCTTTTAACCATCTTGGGAATGTAAAACCAGCAAAAGATAAAGCTATATAACACTCTTTGATGTCTCCAGGCATCATCCTGACCAACCAGTGTATAGAAACAAAAGGCTGCTGCAAACCACATTTCTCTCACAGCTACTATTCTCACCACCTTCTGACACCATAAGCCCTCATAGTGTGAACTGTGCATTTAACATAAAGGATACATTTTGGAACTAATCAGTCAAAAAATTAAATCCAGTGTTGCTCGTGAAACAGATGGTTCTTTGTTTTGGTCTAAATGATGAAATATCAAATTCAAAATGAAATTGCAGCCTTAGTATTTTCCTATTACAAGCACCAGAGGGACAATGCAGATTAGTTAAAATCCCATATTGTTATGAGTTATTGCAGTTAAACAAAGTCTAATTTTAAGAATCAGAGCAGTGCAAATTAATCAAGTCACAGCAAATATAAAATGGGAAGCTTGAGTGATATGATAGTAGTACATACAGTTCACCCATTCCCCATTCTGACCTCATTTTCATCAAACCCTGACATTCATTAAGAGAGTTTTCCATTGTGTGAAGCAACAAAGGTTGTAAAGGATCGTGTAATTCCATGTAGTCATGAGATTTATGAAAGCATTTTCAACATATCTGAGCAGTTAAATTGTCTGTTACTCCAAAATTTAGAATGCACATATACAGATTAAACATGGCAACCCATCCCATTTTCCACTATTCAAAGGATCATTGTAATATATAAACATTTCAAGTTAATGTGTTTGCCATTATCCACTCTTGGGCAAAAACAAAATCAATGCATAAACATAAACAAATTGATCTTTATCAAAAAGCAGGTCAGAAACTTGAATAGCTGTTACACTTTTCAAAGTATTTATCTGAGAAAGACAGTTGTGTAGCAATTTTCACAATATCAAGATGTCCCACCCAAAAGTAATTAAAAATTTATGAAAGGCAGCCACTGTTATTAAACGTGAAGTTTTAATGTCTCATGCCTCTTTGATTCCCTTTACTCCAGTACAATACTGATACATCTGGCGTTATCTTCTCCCTCACAAAATGTAGGGTGAATTCTATCATATAGATAGATAGATAGATACTTTATTCATCCCCATGGGGAAATTCAACTTTTTTCCAATGTCCCATACACTTGTTGTAGCAAAACTAATTACATACAATACTTAACTCAGTAAAGAATATGATATGCATCTAAATCACTATCTCAAAAAGCATTAATAATAGCTTTTAAAAAAAGTTCTTAAGTCCTGGCGGTAGAATTGTAAAACCTAATGGCATTGGGGAGTATTGACCTCTTCATCCTGTCTGAGGAGCATTGCATCGATAGTAACCTGTCGCTGAAACTGCTTCTCTGTCTCTGGATGGTGCTATGTAGAGGATGTTCAGAGTTATCCATAATTGACCGTAGCCTACTCAGCGCCCTTCGCTCAGCTACCGATGTTAAACTCTCCAGTACTTTGCCCACGACAGAGCCCGCCTTCCTTACCAGCTTATTAAGACGTGAGGCGTCCCTCACTGTCTCCTAAGGGTTCCTTTACCTTCAGCTCACTAATCAAACCTGGTTCATTACACAACACCCAATCCAGAATTGCCATTTCCCTAGTAGGCTCAACCACAAGCTGCCCTTAACAGCCAACTTGTAGGCATTCTACAAATTCTGTCTTGGGATCTAGCACTAACCTGATTATCGTAACATTGCCCTGTTTACATGCCTTTTCTATCTCCCTCTATAATTTGTATCTCACATCCCGGCTACTACTTATAGGCCTGTATATAACTCACAGCACATCCTTTTACCCTTGCAGCTTCTTAACTCTCCCCACAACGATTCTACATCTTCTGGTCACTTTTTTTCTAAGGATTTGATTTCATTTTTTACAAATACAGCCACCCCAACCCTTCTGCTTACCTGTCTGTCCTTTCAATCAATGTGTATCCTTGGATGTTAAGCTCCCAACTATGATCTTTCAGCCACAATTCACTGATGCCCATAATACCAACCAATCTCTAACTGTGCTCCAAGATCACCTACCTTATTCTCTATACTGCGTGAATTCAAATATAACAACTTCAGTCCTGTATTCATCACCCTTTTCAATGTTGCCCCCATGGTACACTTCAACTCATCCCACTGACTCCAGTTTTACCCTAATTTAATGCCCTTTCCGTCTATAACAATGGATAATTTAAGAAATTTACTACAACCTATAATCTTAAAAATAAAATCAAAGATTTTAGGCTGAGATTTAATTTATATCAGACAAAAGGTCAAAGGAATGTTGCAGAGTGGCTCAGCTTCCAAATCTTCAAAGCCTTTCCACCATTTATGAGGCACATCAGGAGTGTGAATGAATACTCCCAGCTTGTCTCTGACAAAGCAATTCACTAGATTAGAAACCCACCCAACACTTTAAAAACATTCACTCCTTCCGCCACCAGCTCAACAAAGCTGTCATGCATACCATTCATTACATGCAGTATAACAACCCTCCAAGTTCTTCAATAGTGCCGCCCAGACATGAGTCAAAGGCAGCTCATGCCTGGGAACACCACCACCTGCAGGTTCCCCAATAATTTACACATCATTTAGTCAAAACCATGGAAATTCCTACCTAATGAGACAGTAGGAGTACCACCAACTTAATGCGCAAGATTAAGACAGAAGAATGCCAATACTTTTTCTTTTAAAAACTTGGAAAAGGAATGCCCAATAAATATTAACCTTGCCTGTTACATCCACATTAAAGATTCAAGATTTTAGATACATTATCAAAGAATGTATAAAGTATACAACCTTGAGATTTGCTTGCTTACAGGTAGCCACAAAGGAAGAAACACAAAAGAACCCAATTTTAAAAACTAAAAATAAAAAATATAAGACTAGTACTCACACAACAGAAAGAAAAAAATATTATGCAAACAAGTGAGGCGAGTAACAGCAGCATTCCGAAGCAAAATTGAGTCATCAGATTCAAATCCTGGAGCAGCCTGGGAAGGCACAAAGTCTCACTTATAACCATATTAGCAGGCAGGAAGCACAGCAGCCAGGGCAGTCTTCATAGCCTCAGAACCACGGAGAGAGGAGTGACCATTGCGGAGAGCGAGTGAAACTGCCATTCATCCCAACGGAGACCTGTCTTCTTACTCTATCTGGGCCAGCATTTGAATTGACCCAACGTCGGACAGCAAAGGGCCCCGTGCCCTGGAAAGAAGAGTGAAGATGACAGAGAGCAAGTAAAAACAGCTCTCACCTCCAATCTGGGCTGGCATTTTAATTGTCTAAACAGTAAATCATACCTCACACTAGGATTCAGCTGCAGTGAAAGGCTCTGGGCCTAGACCATGCCATCCCTGAATCACTCCAGGCCCAGATTTCACTGATAGATAGATAGATAGATAGATACTTTATTCATCCCCATGGGGAAATTCAACATTTTTCCAATGTCCCATACACTTATTGTAGCAAAACTAATTACATACAATACTTAACTCAGTATAATATGATATGCATCTAAAATCACCCTCTCAAAAAGCATTAATAAATAGCTTTTAAAAAGTTCTTAAATAGTTTACTAAAATACATTGAATGGTAACTTAAGCTCAGTCCAGCAACTTGCTCCAGGCTCAGATTCCGATGCCCGTCAAAGGCTTTACCTTGAAAGCTATCTGAAAAGTTACATAAAATATGGAAATTCTACTGGCCAATGAAGATCTTTTTGACTGTTAATAAAGTGAGTCAAAGGCTCCTTTGTGTGAAACACTGAACCAAACCGAAATCTGTTTCTTTCAGTGGATCTTAAATAATGCAGCAGTGTTTTTCAAAGAGCAAACAGTCCTTTTCGTTACTTAAGCCAGCATTTTGCTTGAAGCAATTTCAATTACAGACCAATTGCCTATTCACCCGACTGCTGATTGTGTGAGGCCAGAATGTGAAGAATTTTTGCTACATTCACTCATACAATGTATGACCATGATCATCTTCTAATCATGTCGGTGGGAAATCCAGACATCAGAAAGGAAGCAAGTCCAAACTAAATGCAGTTCCAGGTCTTCTTCTGCATATCTTCAACCAAGTTATAGTAGGCAATCGAGAAGTGCTTTATATGAGAAAAGCAACAGGATAGTGAGTCAATGAGAAAAGCAAATACCTTCAGCTACATAAAGCTGAAGTCTGTGAAAGCAACTAAGCCACAATGACTACAAGCTGAGTGAGGTAAACCTTTCCTATGAGCTCTGAGGAGGTCAGTTGTTAAAGAGTTATTGTGATGCCCCAAAAGTCTGGGTGGTGCAATGAAATTCAGTTTAGTTTTTTTTAAAAGACATCCTTTTATTTCAAAATTATTTTATAATTTGCATGATTCAACCACCGTAATATATCAATAACCCAAATATCAACCTACACAAAGATATGAATGTAGAATGAATCATTTCAATCATGGTTTCACAGCCTTTTGCTGCGACACCATAATTATTTTGCTATTGTGCTGTTTGGACAAATCAGGTATTCTTGCCACAACATTTCAGTCCACACCCTTTTTTCAAATTGGCAGTTAAATGACATTATTCACAATATTTTATCCCCCGTAATATCCAATATCCTGTTTTCAGTAGTTTGTTGGACAGGCATTAGAAATCATTAGTGGATTCAGGTACCTCTACGAGAAGTGAGAGTACTAAGAACCATTTTTTTTAAAAAGCACAGTAACAAAATGAAGTATTCTTCCAACAGGATTGAGTCAGTTATGGGAAAACTAGTAAGACAGAATGCTCCCAATTCAAGAGAGAATGGGTGGGAAACTATGCCAAACCATTTGAGACTTCTTTCACAGGATTTTGCAGTGTACAATCTTAACTTCTCACAGAATGTACTACAGATACCTTGGGACAGAGGCAGAGAGAATCATTTTGACTCTGCAAGTGTGCATGCAACCTAATCATGGTTACTTACATTTACATTGCAATTCTTGTCTCAGTTACCTCAGGTAAAAATGGCATGAGTTCCAAAAATATATTTCCCAAAACAGAGGTTCAGGTTTTCCCCTTGCCATCTTGTTAAACTGATTTAACCATTCATGGTTGATGAGCAGAAGGGGTGATGATGCACAAATATCAAGCCACTACATGCAGTCATCAAAAACCTCACCACCAGGCCATGCTCTTTTCTGGCAGGGAGAAGGTACAAGTGGCTCAGGACTCTACCACCAGGTTCAAGAACAGTTACTACCCCTCAACCATCAAGCTCTTGAATTTAACTGCATTCATTTAAGTTCTCTGTTATAGTGTTATCGCATGCCTGTTATTTCTTGCTATTTATTTCTATCTGCATTCACAGTTTGTTTACAGTTCCTGATGTATACAGTTTACAGTTACTGTTCTATAGATTTGTTAAGTATGCCCCCAGAAAAAGAATCTCAGGATTGTATGTGGTGACATGTATGTACTCTGATAATAAATTTACTTTGAATTTTTACATTGAACTTTTAAAAAAATTATGGTGGCATTGCAAAATCACTCTGATTAAAATGAATCACCAAACAAGGAATTTTTATGTTGAGAACTTGAATGTTAGTACAAGTTTACCTTTAGCCAGTGCACTGTAAATCCTGTTCTGCTGTGCCTGAATCCAAATCCTGATCCAAATCATCATTTTACATTTTAAAGAAAAGATTGCTGGAACCGATGCTTAATGTGTGGTTCAGCTTATTTAAGTAATAACTGATTATTGACCAGATACTAACTGTGACTCTAATCCACGAAAAAGAAACAGTGCGAGTAAATTTCACATTATTATGACTAATTACATATTTGGTTAAATCATTATTTTATGGCATAGTTAGGTTTCACTGATGTTGCCTTCAGGCCTGGAGGCAAGCGTTATCGATAACCATGATAACAAGCTAAAGTAAAAGTCTGATAATCCTCAGTATCTACCCTCCCCCATCCAACTTCTTCTTCTTTTCCTTACCTGGCTCCACCCTCCAGTTTCTGTATCACTCCCCTCTCTCACTTCTATCTTCCTTCTTCACTCTCAGTCCTGATGCAGACATTTGGCCTAAAACGTTGACCATCTAAACGCCTCCAAATGCTGCTTGACCCACTCAACCCATCCAACGTTTTTTTTTCCTCCAGATTTCTGCATGTGAAGTCTTCTGTGTCTCTAATATTCCACTATCTAACCATTCAGGACCTGGGTCAACAAGTAACATTTGATTTGCTCATGGCCGTCAGGCGGTGGCCGGCTCAGAAGCAGTAGCATCCATGAGGCCAATCAAGGATGATTTGTCCTTTTTAATCATCTTCCCTACAACTGCAAGACAATGCGGGACATTAAGAACTTCAAGTAATGCAGGTCTACCTCATCAGTGAGTTGCTCGTTGGTGGAAAAGCTGGACTTGGCGCCGATCATGTCACTGCCTGCTACAAAGAAGCATCTGAATTGGAGCACGAAGGTGTGCAACCGAACTGTGAGTGATTGTCTTCATCATTTATCTTGTGATCTCAGGTTGCCCTGTTGTACATTGGTAATGTAGAATCTGCAAGTCCAGTTCACTGGTTTATAGGCAGGACCGATGGCAGGGTGAAGCATGGACTAGGCTTCATGCCGCAGTGTCACCTGTTGCGGCTAGACAGGAGCGGGAACACTGGAGGCGGTGCTGCCCTCATGCATTTGTTCAGATTGAAGTCAAGCTGGACTGCCTTTGCCTGCAGACTGCTAATGGCTTGGTCTTGCCAACAACGTTCATGGACTTGGACTTCAGCTATATTACTTCTTTTGTGTGAGACAAAGTTTACTGCTATCTTATATATGCTATATGTGCCTTATGCCTTGTGGAAAACATGGTAAGGCAAGGATAGCCTGGGACAGTTGTAGTTAAGCAAGACCGCTGGAGAAACCTCTACTTACTACAGATGAGATATCCAGGAGTGACTATGACACTGTGTACTCAAGCCAGACAAGTGAAGCCTCTGTAGTGAGACTTTTCCAGAGAAGTCTTCCGAAACCATGGGGTCCCTTTACACAATAAGGGGTGCCGAAGACAGACAGAATAATAGAAGGATGTGAAGCATACCCAACAATTAACTTTAAAATATCAGTGGCTGTCCACTCAAAGCTTCAATTGACTTTAACAGCTCTATCATGAATGGCAACTGATCTTGAGAGTAAGGAATTCAAACATACACAACCTACAATAATTGACATCCATAACTGATAAGCCAATTCTGTGTAAAATAGCAGTTTTCTGTTCAGAAGAGTGTGGGTGACGGGAGTCCATGTTCTCCTCCTGGACAAGTAAAATAAAAGGAATACTTGAGTCAAGAATGTATGTGTGTGTTCTGGGCACAGTTATTTATTTTATTATCGTCATGCCAACAATTGGTACTGTGTTAGGCACATTGGCAGGAGGAACACTGTTTTATGTAGGATTGAACGACCATTAAACTTGAACGTGACTTGGTCTGCATCCACTCACCAGGGCCCAGATTCCCACAGTCCCTTTAAAGTCACCTGGTTCATTTTCCAGCACACTTTGAATCTACTGGGTGTATCAGAATATCATTGTGTAACTTTTTTATGTATTAAGAGTGTGATGAAATATTAAACTAACTAATTACAAAAAAAATTGTTAGCTTGTCAAAGTCGAATTCATAGTAGGTTGTGATTCCACTTTTTGCTTCGACATATGCACTACCAAAGATCATAGTAACCTTTGTGATCATATTCACAAAATAGACCATGAGACATGGTCCAAACAAGCCTATAAAAGAGTTTCTAAACCAGCTGTACAATTAATTGGCAATGGTATTTCAAAATTAAGGTGCATTTCAGAGGGCTGCAAGTACCAAAAGCATAAAGGAAATCCGCTCACAATGATTAAAAGTGCTATGTATACAAATCATGAACCACATCCCCAATATATCACAGCAAGAGTTCCACAAAGTAGCTTCACAGTTTAATCAACGACCTTCCTTATCATATGATCAGAAGTGAGAAGCTTCTTTGATTAAAACAACTTAGAGCATGGATCAGTACATGAAGATACACTGCTGTAGCCATTACAGAGACTTGACTGTCACAAGGGCAGAAATGCAGTTGGATGTTCAGATTTAAGATTTTTAAAGACAAAGATTAGTTTTATTTGTCACATGTATATCAAAGCATACAGTGAAATGTGGCATTTGTGCAAATCAGCGAGGAACACACAGGACAGCCTGCAAGAGGTGCCAATTCACAAACCCCAACCATTAATCTTTGGAATATGGGAGGAAAGCAGAGCATCCAGAAAGATACCCAAGAGTAAAATACACAAAATTCTTACAGACGGACAACAGTGTAAAATGAGCCCCAATCCCCCAACGAGCACTGCAAAGCGTTGCACTGACCACTACACTACTGTGCTGCCTGTAGCGTACACCTGGGGTTTAGCTGTTTCAAAATTTACAGTGAGGGAGGGAAAAGAGGTGGGGAGTAGAATTGCTAATCAAGGATGGTATCACAGCTGCAGAAAAAGAGGTTCTCCTCGAGGGTTTGTCTAGAGAGTTAGTGTGGGTGGGTGTCTGAAACAAGAAGAGAGTGATCACTCCATTGGGAGTGTTCTATGGAACCTTCTCCCACAACAACAGAGACACTGAGGTAGAGATTGGGAAGCTAATTGTGGAAAGGTGCAAAAATAACACAGTTGTTGTCTAGGGTGACTTCACCTTTCCTAATATTAATTGGCACCTCCTTGGTTTAAAAAAAGCTTCATAATTTGTTAGGTGTGTCCAGGAAGGATTCTGATACAATACTTAAGACAAGACAACTAGCAAGGTCTAGTACTTGGCAATAAATCAGGTCAAGTGAAAGATCTCTCCGAGGGTGAGCATTTCAGAGACTGTGGTCACAATTGCCTGTTCTTTACCTAAGCCATGGACAGGGCACGGATTAGATAGTATGGAAAAGTATTTAATTAGGGAAGCACAAATTATGATTCTATTCAGCAAGTACTAATGGTTGTTATAGCTGGGGGTGTTAGTGGGGACAGCTTCCCACTACCTATTAAATGCTCCCAATGGTATGTGTCTCAAATAGCCTCTGACAACCAAAGTGCATAAACCCAAACTTCCTTACACTATCTTCCACTTCTTTGCCCACTCTCCCAGTGTGTCCAAATTCTTTTACAGGCTCACTGTCATAACACTACCTGTTGATGGTTGAGGCGAGCACATTATCAACATTTAAAAGCCATCTATGTATAGGAGAGGTTCAGAAGGCTATGGGCCAAACATAGGCTCACTGGACAACAGAGTCAGCATAAATTATTTAAGCTGCTTTCCATCCTGTAAGACTTTATGACTAAGAATTTCCGTTTGACCAACCACACAAATTCTGAGGCTATAGGAACAGGTCAGAGACTGGATATCCCGTGATGAGTGACTCACTTCCTGACACCCAAGGTCTTTCTGCCACCTACAAGGCACAAGTTAAGAATGTGAATGGACACTCTCCACTTGTGCCAACTTACCAAGAGAGTTCTCCTCTGTGAAACAGTCAGGTCACTCGTTTGAGTGCTGCTGGTACCATGTAACCCAGTACTACTTGTCGCATGGTCGGGTGATCGGTGACTAAACCAGATCCCCCACCGGACCTGCCTGGTGAGGAGGGTGGTTAGACACCCTGTAGAATGAAAAACAAGACCTATCAAAGGGCGGATGAACCCTCTCGTAGGGTCAACAGCCATTTAGCAAACACGTGCCATGAAGCGCGGAAAAGGCACCCCTTGCATCGAAGCTTGGTCTGGCCATTCACTGCAACAGAATTTCCCCCAGCCATCCTGGACCCCACCATGCCGCTGGATCTGGGAGGGGATGTTGAGAGGGTGGGTCTGAACCTGTGCAACTCCCTACTCACCTAAAATCCATTCACACACACACTGTTCCTTTCTGAGGAGTGGGGTATTCTCAACACACCCAAGTCCTGTAGTGATGGACAAGTGGCGAAACGGTAGGCTTGACCAGCTGGGAGCCATAGTCACAAGTCTGCATGCAGGAGGCAGGGGGAGAGTGGTCGAACGTGGATTACAGAGCGAAGATCTGGTGAGGCAGCACCCTCTGCATCTGAGCAGCCCTGTTAGGGAGGCACTGCTCACCCTACAATTAGATGACTGAAAGGAACCATCATCATCCAATGGGATGGATAGCCAGAGAGAGACATTGACAACAGCTCATTGAGCCAGCTTGCTATGTTCTACCTAGGCATTGGTATAATTGAAGCCTGCTGGAAGCAGGTGTGTACCTCAGACTACCGAAGTGAGGGGTTAAAGATCTCAGTGAACACTCCAGCCAATTGATCAGCACAGGTCTTTACTATCATTACCTCGAAACTAATCAATAAATTCAAGACCTTGGTTTCAATACTTGCTTGTGCATTTCCTCGCTTGCAGACCCGTCAATTTGGATTGGCAACAGCATCTCTACAATTTCCATCAGCACTGGTGCACCACAAGTTTGTGTGCTTAGGCGCCTATTCCATCTTCTTTTGTAAAATGACCAAACTTTACTCTCAAATTATTGTCAATCTCTTTAGTCTCTGAAAAACTATAAAGCCAGGTTGCTATCTTTTATTTCCTAAATAACTTCTGGATCTACTGTAGCTCTTGCCCTTAAGACCTTTTCCCTTCTGGTTTTTTTCCATCTCTCCATTATCGTTTTGCTGCTATTGACAGCCGAGCAAATCAGGCAACCCAAGTATACAGCCTTCCAACTTTTAAATCTCAATTAAAGTAAAATGGTGAACAACAAATGTAAAAACTTGCCAATCTGATCTGTAATAAAGGCTTAACATGATGCAGCAAAACATTCACCCTCAATTATCCCTTATCTGTGACACACTAGAAAATTGGCTGACCTGGGACAACCTGATAGTGAAACCTTTCTTGTCTGCTCTCTACCCAATTCTGACACATCTGAATTTAATACTCTCTCAACATTAATGCCCCAATATCTTCATTTTATTCACTCAACATTACATTGAAGATCAGCTGCTAGACAAAAGAATATATATAACCACACAGGAACTGAATTTCGCTTTGGCATCTTGGTTCAATTATTTCTCAGACTGATATCTCAACTACATTTGGCCAGGATCTCAGCAGTGCAAGTATAATTGGTACAACAAAGCAATCCATTTACAAAACTACACTTCATGCTGTTACGTTCTGTCAAATTGTCATATTTTACACAAATTCTTTCGTCTACATTCCCAGTAAAATTATCAAGTTGTAATTAAATGTTCATAGCAGTGATGCTGCAATAACACCCCAGTTATACAAATCCCTCTGCTGCCATAATATTCCATCTCACACTCCATCAGTGCCAACATTCAACAAATAAAATGACTGAGTAAAACAGTGGGATTGGATCTGGCCAATTATCTATGACCTTCCCTGATTACATAAACCTGCAACTGGTCTTGGCTTCCCCAGCAATCAGCAAAGGACATGGACGAAGATGTGTTTATGCAATAAGATTATTTACATTAGTGTTCCATGCTTTTTCATTGACTTCTATAATAAAATACTGTTTTGTAAACCAGCTTATAACCAACAATCCCAGACACCAAGGAGAACATCACCAGCAAATACACGTGTGGTACAAAAATTACAATGAAACAAACATTACTTTGAAAATACAATTACTCCTTTACCTTTTCTTTTTGATGTGTAGTTTACTTCAATATAATTTGCTTGCCAGTACTTTATTACAGTAAAAACTGAAAGGTCACAAGGATCTGTAATCCAAACACAACTAAAATGTGGGACTAAAATCAGACTGCATTATGAGCATCCCATCTTTACTGAGGCTCTAGTCCTGCAATAGGGCTCTCATCTTCTGCCTTGATGTTCAACATCCTTCTCCTTCCAATAATAAAATAAAAATAGAGGAGATTACTACTTTGAGGGCCATGTAATAAATTCAAGCAGCAAACCTTTTTGGGATCTAAGATTTGAGTAGGAATTTAGCAAGTCATAATATAATAAAGCAAATCTGTAATTGTATGGAAAGAAAATCGAGTGAGTTGAATGTAGTACAACGAGGATGCAAATGTAGTACATAAATAAGAGCCAGTAGATGCAGAGCATCTGCATTTCCGCAAGTTATTCAATTAAATGCAATTGGGGAAAAGCATTAAATGCACAAAATAGAAGCTCATAGATTTTAGAGTGAACTTCAGGGGCTGAGTCACAGAAGCAAAATGACAGGATAAATGGAGTATTTGGTACCAAATATTTCCAGTCTGTCAAATGTTCAGAGCTGAGTTTTGAAGCTGTATTACTATTATTTTTGGTTCCAAGATTGTCAAGCCGAGGAGTGGTAGTGGGGACAAGCTAAACGTGGTACCTAAACGTGCTCCTCACAACATGCGCCTCAAATAGCCTGACAACTAAGTCCAACTCCTGGCCTTCTCGTGTGGCTTTGCCTCTAAGCCCGGCGGAACTGTTTCTATCGACAGGAGAAGGGGTGAAGGTGGGTCCTGGCGCCTTAAAACCAGTGCTTCAGGTAGATGGAGCTCATCAGCCTGGGAAGGCAGTCCATCTAAGAGGGAAAACTCTGATTTCAAACCTCTGCCACCTTGCGGCCATACCCACTCATGGGAAAGGCTTCGGGAGTAAACCCTGAGGACAAATCCAGAGCTGCAGTCCGACTTCGCCTTCAACCTTGCTCTGACGTCACTGGTGCCAAGCTATATCAGCCCTTGCCCTTGGACAGCATCGGTGGCATGGAGAGGGGAGACCTGTTGCTTGGACAACTGCCGGTCTTCCATACAACATTGCCCAGGCCTGCGCCCCGGAGAGGACACTTTCCAGACGCAGATCCATGGTCTCGCAAGACTAACGGATGCCATGACATCACTATTATTTATTGGCCTGAAGATGATTTGTTTGATTTTAAGCCCCATCACAGCACTTGGAGCAGCTGGAGAAAACACACATTCTACAGGGAGGATGGAAAGGCTCCTTACAGATGGCACCAGAGCTGAAACCCGAACTCTGGAACGCCCCAAGCTGTAATAGTGTTGCACTAACCACTACATTACCATGGAGCACTCAGTTCATATTTCAATAAACTAATACCAAGACAGCAAGAAATCGTAGAAAGTTGTGAACACAACCCAGTCAACTATGCAAAACAGCCACCTCACTTTCTGCTGCCTTGGGTAAAGCATCAACATGTTCAACGGTCCCTTCCAACCCAGTCACCCTCTACCCTCCACCTTCCCATCATGCAGAGGACAATAATGATTGAGAACATATACCACAAGGTCAAGGACAGCTTCTATCATGCTGCTATCAGATATTTAAACGGACCTCACTTATGCTGCAAGATGAACTTCTGATGTCAATCTACCTCACTGTGGCCCGTGCACTTTACTTTCTCTATAATTGCACATTATATTCTATGTTTGGTTTTCTTTATGTTACTTTGATGTATTTGTGCATGGAATGAATGTAGGAATGGTCTGCAAAATGAAAGTTTTACACTGTATCTTGGCACATACAACAACTATAAATCAATACCAATTAACAAGTCTGTGTATTTCTAAATAATTTTATAAAGCCTGTAACAGACAACAACTCACAAGCTGTTTCTTGTAAGTTCAAATGACATGTTATGTGAACCGTGGCAAACGTTATATCAACCATTGCACTGACATCAGAGCATCAGACTAAATTCCAAATTAAGCATCTTTAAACTCTTACTCCAATTCTGTGTTTTGGAACACGAGTCTCCATCCAAGAATCAGAACAATGGCAAACAAATGATAAAAACAGATGTCCTAAATTAACATCAGATTTAAAATCCAAACACCATACATTCCTCAAAAACATATGACTGAATATCAGCAAATCATTCCAAGTCTTCCTTATAAATAGAAAATTAAACATAATACAATTGTGGCCATCAACCCAAACTAAAAACACTATGGCTTCTTCAATGGAAGAATAGCAAAAACTTGTGACTTATAGATTTCAACACTGGTATTTGCAGTAATAGAGTTCTAAAGTCTAACAATCTGAACTGCTATGCTACTGGTAACCACTGTCATGGAGTCCTTGAGACATAGATGCATTCCAAGCTGACTTGCTGTGTCATCTAAAACGTGTGTTGGATATCACAAGGTCAAATTCAGCACGTTCCAACAACCTCTCTTCGTTAGCAAATGGACCAAGCTTGACCTTGTGATTACCAACACAACTTGTTAAAATCACAAGCCAAGTACATGGTAACATCAACTTTCAGAACATTGACACATCCAAGACTAAAATATTGAAAATAATTGCATTACCAGCATCCTGTGAGATGCTAACAATCACCGCCTTCTAAAAATTCATTATCAATTTCAATAAGGTCCAATGCATACAAGCCAAAAACCTCTGTAAGAAATAACAGACCACTGCACCATAATCTGTCATTTGGACAATGAGGATTCCAGAATCAAAAGATGATGAAAAACCTTGGTCAGACCTCACTTGGGAGTAATGTGCTCATTTCTGGTCACCTCAATACAGGAAGGATGTGGAAACTATAGAAAGGGTGCAGAGGAGATTTGCAAGGATGTTGCCTGGATTAGAGGACATACCTTATGGGAACAGGTTCAGTGTACTTGGCCTTTTCTCCTTGGAGCGACAGATGATGAGGTGACCTGATAGAGGTGTACAAGATGAGGGGAGTCGATCATGTGGATAGTCAGAGGCTTTTCCCCAGGTTTGAAATGACTAACACAAGGGGGCATTGTTTTAAGGTGCTTGGAAATAGGTACTGAGGGGATGTCACGGCTAAGTTTTTCACACAGAGAGTGGTGAATGCGTGGAATGCACTGCCGGCAGCGGTGGTGGAAGCAGATACGATAGGGTCTTTTAAGAGCCTCTTAGATAGGTACATGAAGCTTAGAAAAATAGAGGGCTATGTGCTAGGGAAACACTAGGCAGTATCTAGAGTAGGCTTCATGGTCGGCAGAAGATGGTGGGCAGAAGGGCCTGTAATGTGCTGTAAATTTCTATGTTATATGTTCTATGAAACGATTTTTACATCAATCATTTGGATCAGTTTAATGAAAATGATACACCAATCAAGTTCTTAACAGAGAATAAGAAGAAAGTATTCTGAGGCCTGAAACAATGCACCATGGCATACACACAAAGGATCTTTGGTGAAATTAATAAATGGAGGAATAAAAGTTCAAGGAAAGTCCAACTGTTTGCAGGGAGGCATGACATGGTAGTCTCTACAGTGCTACTAACATCATTCATGGCCTAAGCTCTCCTGGGTCAAACCTTTACATAATCCTGAAATAGTACTACCACATAAAAATGCTAACATCCAATAAAACCCCAAGGAAACAGAACTTTGAAATGCTCCTGAACAGAAAATTTGAGGAGAATAGATAGTATAACTGAATCCATCACATAGCAGCCCCCCCAAAAAAACAATGTCTTCAAAACCCACATTTCTCTGTGAGTTTTGTCATCCACTGAGATAATGAAAGGCAAGACCCCCAGTCTAGAAGTATTTGGAGAATGATCTTCAAAGCTGATGGACATGTTTTCCACTAGCAGACTTATAATTAAGATTTCCATTTGGAAAGAAGATCTTGCTGATTTGAGGAATGTAAAAGGAGTGAACATCTTCGAGAAGAGAATAAAAATCCAAACGTGGAAACTACTGTGGCTTGCTTTTCCTGCTGGAAACAACCTGAGCAAACTTTCCTCTTCTATCTTTTAGAGCAGCAACATGATTTCATCAAATCAGATGTCCTTTCTTCTTAGGCAGTTGATTAGGGTTTGAAGGCTTATTCAAGATCCTGTCTACCTTCCTATCTTTCTGAATGAAGACTTTGCTGAGGCCAAATCACATCTCCACTTCTGATATTCAGCGCATCTTTTTAAACAACCTTTGTCAATTTTTACTCCCAAAAACCTTCAATTACTGTACCTTGTACTGCATCATCTTTCAATTTAAGTTACCCTTTTAAGGGATGTAAAAGTACATATTTTCCATGACCTGGTCACAAGCTTATAAACGCCAAACTGAGGAAGAATGTTACAATAAACTATTCATTAAAATCAATCTATGATCTTGGGAGTTTGATTTTGTGTAAAGTTGTTAAGCATAATGGTCACAACATTCCGACTCCGGATTTTTCCTCAGGTTTTACTCCCGAAGCCTTTTCCGTGAGTGGGTATAGCCACAAGGCAGCGGAGGTTTGTAATCAGCGTTTCCCTCTCCTAGATGAGCTACCATCCGTGGTTAGTGAGCCCCATCTGCCCGGACAATTGGTTTTAAGGTGCCAGTGGTCTGCCTTTGTCCCTTCTCCTGCCAGAGAGAACAGCTCCACCGGGCATAAGAACGATGCCACACGTGAAGGCCAGGAGTTGGACTTGGTTGTTAGAGGCTGTTTGAGACGCACGCCATGAAGAGCATTTGTTAAGCAGTGGGAGCTCGTCCCCAATACCACCCTTCAGCTATTGACTACCTTGGGAACCCCGAGTAAACCCTGAGGAAAAATCCGGAGTCGGAGTCCCGAAGGCGGCTGACTGCTGTTCCCAGCACCGGCACGGCAACTCCTGTGATGCTGCCGGCACCAAACTGTATCGACTTTCGTCGTTCATTTGTACCTGTCATCAGCATGGGGGGGGTCCCACTGCATGGGCAACAGACGGATCTCCATATCAACTCTGCCCCGGCTGGCGCACTGGAGAGGCCACTCCAGCTTTGCTTTATAGCGTCAGACGAACACGGGAAGCAGCAGTTACCAGTTATAAGTCATAATGCTTGATTAATGTAGAGCATGGCGCCAGGGGTTGTTTCCGATGGTGGGAGAGACCATCGTGTTTCACGGGACAGCTACCGCCCACCTCAAGCTGGGAAGCCCCCAGCCAATAAGGTGCTGCCCCGCCACAGTCAGTCTTCCTCATTGGGTGCATGGGGATAATGGATGATTCCACGAAGAGCTGACTGTAACTACTGCACCAGACAAGAAAGAAAGCAAATCGAAAATAAGACAACACCCATCAAGGTCGAATGTTGGAATTTCTACACAATGATGACTGGACTTGACCAAAACCCCAAGGATATCGAAGGTGCCCAAAAAACAGCAGTCATTAACAATGAGCTACTAAGGCTCAAGGTAGAAATAGCTGCCCTACAAGAAACACGTTTGGCGTTATTATTTATATGATTCAGTGCTGCAGAGAGGGGGAGGTTCAAGTTACTGCGATCTTTGAGGGAACATGACATTGTTAAATTCATTTTAAAAGGAGGCTTTTCTCAGGGGAGTAGGAGGAGCTGGGGTCTAAATAACAAGGTAAAAATGCTTTGGAATACAGCCAGCTATACATTGACATAGGGTTAAGAAAGCAGAGTGTGAAATATATGGCTCAAAATTTGTTGTGGGAGAAAGGCATTTTGATTTATGGAGTGTTGGCACCAGTACCAGGAAAAGAGAGAGGTTTACTCAAATTTGATTAGGTCCAGTGTACTGATAACTTAAGGACTACGGGGTGGGGGGAGGGGTATTTGAATAGTGAGTGAGAGGGGAAACAAACAAGGTTGATGAAAATGCAGTAACCAGTTAATGATAAGCAGATTGTACTTTGTGAGGAAACAGCATACAGTATACAATTATAATGCAGCAGCAGATGAGTTTAGCAAATTTATTTGGAAGGACAAAGCTGTTGTAACAAAATGAATAAACTAATTGCAAAAACAAAGAGAATAAAGCTTCATGTAATACCAATACAGAGATTTGGGCACATGATAGTCCTACCAATTGCATTTTCCTTGGAATTGAAGCATAAAAAAGGAATGGAATGAAATTTCAGAATGGAAAAGGGTGTAGGTGGGTGAAAGAATCTCCCTAGGAAAACATTGAAACCATTATGAGAAGCTTCTTGGCTCAGAAGAAAGTAGAATTAGTTTTCGGGTGATGAAAAGACTTAACAAGGGACAGAAAACACAACAGGGTGTAGCTGAATTGCTCCTTATCTGGTAGAATGCGCTTCATTCATATGCCTGTTGGCTCTTCGCCTGCTGGCCGACTGCAGCTTATTCCTTATCTTCACCCCTTCATTCTCTGGTAGCTTAAATTCTCTTTCCAGAGGCATCAGCAAGGTGAGTGCAGCAGGCTCACAGGCCCTGTCATCAATGTACAGGAAGGGGTTGGGGTGGTCTCAATTTGAATGACTGCAAGGATATTCTCCCCCGGGGCACTCCCTTCCAAACGATTGCTTGCCCGACTGCTGGAAGGGCCCAGCTCATTTGTATACAATCCCCATTCAGGGTGGGGGTGACTGCCTTCAGATGCTGTGCGCAATCTTTCTCAATCTACTATGCTACCATACTTGTGGAACCTGCTGTATCTGCTTTTACTTAAATCCTCTGAACCTATTTTCCCCAATATCTTTTCTATTCCATGTTATTCAACTGATCATCTACTTTCAGCAACTAGCCTTCATTACAGAGTATCATCACCATCACACTTTAGCATGCTATTCACGTGTTTCTGTCACACCCTTGGTGTCTTCTGCCTTCAGGTTTGCTGTGGGTGTGTTTCCATCAACTGTGGCCAGCTGGTGTTCATCTCTTAGGTTCTCTGTAATTACATGGTTACTGGGTACACTTGATCCCCCCACTCTGTCTGCGGGAGCAAGAAGGCGAGTTGTACAGTTTAATCTGAGTCCTGAGTCCAGTGTTTCCAAAGGCTGCCTCGTTGAGTCTGCACACAGACACAAGTGTCACTTGTTATAAGTACCATCCGTGGTCCTATCCATCTGGGAGCAAACCCCTGCCCTTTCAGGCAGCACTCTCACCATGACTTGGTTACCCACTGTGGGAGGGTATCTCCTTTCCCTTCGGCTCCCTCTGATCAGCAAAGTGCTGCCGTGGTTTTGCTCAGTCCTTCAGCACTTTAAATTGGTTAAATGGTCTTTCACATACTGTGTCATTCTATCCCTGTAAGCCTCAAGCTCACTGCAACCTGTAATTACCCCATAAGGGAGTCGCAGTGCTTGCCTATCAATAACTTGTAGGGGTTGCTTGTGATCTCATCAGGATCTGCGGTGTAACACCCCAGTAAAGATAAAATTGTAGGGTCTTTCATGTAATGGTTTTCTGTAGAAGCAATGTGTTCTGCTGGTAGTCTTTGAGTCACCATTAAAGATATGGGGTGCTTAGGAATGTTGTGTCATCCAATCAGGAGGATAGAACTGGAAGAAGGTTCTAGAGAACGCTGGGGGAGAGGTTTCGTGATGGGCACTGAGGTGGGTCGAGGTCTCTTTCTGCAAGAGATGGAGAGAAGCTCGAGAGAACTGCCCTTAGGATTCGATCTGGTGGGAATGCACGACTCAGTGGAGCCCAAGAGGGGGAATACTACCAGGGATCGGTGAATATGAGTTGGCACCATGAGCACATCAGACACATCTGCTTTTGTAAGATTTGAGCTCCAACCTATGCACATTTGACTGTTTAATTATGATGGGGCCTTGTGTTTTCTTCCTTTCTTTTCTCTAATAACTACAGTATTTGGTGAAGTTAACATGCATAACTGTACTTTCTTTAATATTGTATGCAGTGCACAGTCTATTATTTCCTGCCACCAGGTGATTGCATGGGAGCAGTAAGCTACACATTATTCACACAAATCGGGCTTTGGTGGGTACGACATCCCAACTTCACGAGTTTGGCAAGACCAAAGTCATATCTAGCCTAGACATACAGAGTCTGAGAAAGGTGGTTTTCTCACCGCTACTTCCGGTGGCTGTTAGCAAGGGGCTAACAAACTGATTCTCCAGACACACACAGTAAAAAGGGGCTTCACTGGTAATATGTCAAATCATTCTTTCCCATCTCAGCTATAGTTTTGGCTAAGACGTTCTTGATTGTCCGGTTCATCCTTTCTACCATTCCTGAACTGTGAGGGTGGTAGGGTATGCGGAACCATTGTCGAATTCCTAGCAGTTGGCACATTTCCTTCATCACCTTCCCTGTGAAATGTGCTCCCTTCCAAGTCTACTTGAACTGGGCTTCCCCACCTTGGGAGGATTTCCTGAGCTAGAATCTGTGGAAAGCCTCTACCCACCAAGTGAAGTGATCTGTAATTTCTCAACAGTAGCTTTTCCCCTTGCTCTTCAGCAGGGGCCCCGTGAAGTCCACCTGGATATTTTCCCAGGGTTCCTTCGGCTGTGGCTGATTTGCCAGCTGTAGCTTTCTGCCCTTACCAGGGTTATGCTGGGCAGAAACGATACAACGGCGGCAGAATTTCTCAACATCTCCACCTATCCCAGTCCTGCCGGATGGCTGTGATCATGCTCTGCCTTTCCTGAAGCTTCACTCATGATATAATTTCAATAGTACCTGCCTATTCAATAGCGTCAGCACGACTCTTTTCTCCCAGTGTGTCCAGCACCCTTCTGGTCTCTCTGTTGCTTCCTTTCTCCATTTCCCCAACTCTTCTGCCTCCACCTCTTCATAATTTTACTAAGCTGGCTTCCATCATCTCTTCCTGCACACTTGCAAGTTCAATAGCCTCTTGTTCCTCTGCTGCCTTCTTCGCACTGATGTCTACCCACTCATTTCCTTTCTGCTCCTTACTCTTCCCTTTCTGCTGAGCTTTAACTTTAACTATTGCCACCTCTGCTGGCAGACTCACTGCTGTATTATGTGCCCGTGCTGAAGACCTCCCCTTCTGCTGTCGGTGACTGCTCTCATCCTCCCCGTATTCAGGGGCTCTACAATGGCATGGGGCGTGTGTGGTATGAGTTGCCCCACCATTACAGCTGATTCACTTCCTCACACTGCACATGCAGCGCAGTCTGAAGCTGCTGTGCAGCGGGGAAGTCCAACCGCAATGGGTGACTGGTTCCTTGAATAATATGCCACTGGCCTTGTGTTCCCGTGATCCTGCACCACTACTGCATATGGTGGTACCCTCCCTCATTGCTCCAGTACAGATGAAAGGGGCAAGCCACATCTGATAATCCTATGCGGGTACGGAGACCAGGGCTTTTATGATAGCTGTAAGAGGCTTTTTCTCATCTGTCCTCCATCTTCCCTCCTTTAATTAAGGCCTGTATCGGGGTCACTAGTGATGAGAACTCTAGTATGAAATTATGCCAGTAATTAAATGGACTCATTACCTTCCCTACTCGCCTTACGTTTACAGGGCAGGCCACGAAGCTGAATGTCACTACTTCACTTTTTTTAATATACAGTATTTCTGTGTTTGCACACTTTTTTAAAAATCTATTCAATACACATAATTGATTTACTTGTTTATTTGTTATTGTTTTATTTTATTTATTATTATTTTTTCCCTCTCTCTGCTAGATTATGTATTGCATTGAACTGCTGCTCCTAAGTTAACAAATTTCACATCACATGCCGGTGATAATAAACCTGATTCTGTTCTTCCTCCCCTGGGAAATGGTGTAGCCTAGATACCGTACAGTTTGCCTTCTTATCTGAGCCTTGTGTGGACTGATTTTAAACCCCTCGTCTTGCAGTATCTCTAAAACACTGGCTATCGCCCCTAACGACCTGCTTCATCTTCCGAAGCACTTAACAGGTCATCTACATATTGTAAACTGGTTGATCAGTAGATCGTTAGATTGAGATTTTCCAAAGTCTGTGCCATGACCTTATGAAAAATGGCTGGGCTATTGCTGAATCGGTGGGGAAGTCTGGTCCATGCATACTGCTGCATGGAGTAGCTCCATGCCTTCTCCATGGAGAAGGCAAATCGATCTTGCGATTCAGGTGCTAAGGGGAGCCCCCAAAATACATAATTGATATCCAGGACTGAAAAAACATTATATTCTGGAGTCAGGCCATTCAGGATTGTTGCAGGGCTCACCACAATGGGGTGCAATCTCCGCATAGTCTTAAGGGCGGTATAGCCTATTGTTAATCAATATGATCCATCCGGCTTCTTTACTGACCATATAGGTAAGTTACAAGTTACCACAGTTTCTCTGAGTATCCCCTGGCATTTTAGTGCCTTTACTTTACCCTGTCAGTGCGACTACACTGGCTATGTTGTGTTCTCTGTTGGTTGTACCTGTTCTCTGCCCCTGGCTTGTCCATATTATTTCTCCCTTTCATGAATCTATAACAGCCCCTACTTCCAACAGAATATCTATTCCAAGGATAGTAACCCCATTACTTGGACAGACCCAGAAATACATTGGAAGCTGAAGTCCACTGACTGCAAGTACTTGCGACTCGCTTCTTTCTGATTTCACTGTTTTTCCTCCTACATCCCTACTATAAATAGCCTGTCCAGTTGTTGGGAAGGGTAGGTCAGTTATCAATATCAATACCCATGTCAACTAACCCCCCCCCTCACTCGACCCCCTGCAGTTTGTGTACCGTCCCAACCGCTCAACAGACAACGCCATTGCCACCACCCTCCACCTGGCCCTAACCCACCTGGACAAAAAAGACACGTACGTTTGGATTCTGTTCATAGACTTCAGTTCAGCATTCAACACAATCATCCCTCAGAAACTGATTGGAAAGATGAGCCTACTGGACCTGAACACATCCCTCTGCAACTTGATCCTAGACTTCCTGACTGGGATACCTCAGTCAGTCCGGATCGGGAGCAGCATCTCCAACACCATCACACTGAGCACGGGGGCCCCCCAGGGCTGTGTACTCAGTCCACTGCTGTTCACTCTGCTGACCCACGACTATGCTGCAACACACAGCTCGAACCACATCACTAAAAACAACGAGTCAGCTTACAGAGAGGAGGTGCAGCGGCTAATGGACTGGTGCAGAGCCAACAACCTGTCTCTTAATGTGAACAAAACAAATGAGATGGTTGTTGCTTCAGGAGAGCACGGAGCAACCACTCCCCCCTGAACATCGATGGCTCCTTGGTAGAGATAGTAAACAGCACCAAATTTCTTGGTGTTCACCTGACGGAGAATCTCACCTGGTCCCTCAACACCATCTCCATAGCAAAGAAAGCCCAGCAGCGTCTCTACTTTTTGCGAAGGCTGAGGAAAGTCCATCTCCCATCCCCCATCTTCAACACATTCTACAGGGGTTGTATTGAGAGCATCCTGAGCAGCTGCATCACTGCCTGGTTCGGAAATTGCACCATCTCAGATCGCAAGACCCTGCAGCGGATAGTGAGGTCAGCTGAGAAGATCATCGGGGTCTCTCTTCCTGCCATCACGGACATTTACACTACACGCTGCATCTGCAAAGGAAACAGCATTATGAAGGACCCCATGCACCCCTCATACAATCTCTTCTCCCTCCTGCCGTCTGGGAAAAGGCTCCGAAGCATTCGGGCTCTCACGACCAGACTATGTAACAGTTTCTTCGCCCAAGCTATCAGACTCCTCAATACCCGAAGCCTGGACTGACACCTTGCCCTGATGTCCTGTTTATTATTTATTGTAATGCCTGCACTGTTTTTGTGCACTTTATGCAGTCCAGTGTAGGTCTGTAGTCTCTGTGTAGCTTTCTCTGTGTTATTTTTAATTACGTAGTTCAGTCTAGTTTTTTGTACTGTGTCATGTAACACCATGGTCCTGAAAAACGTTGTCTCATTTTTACTATGCACTGTACCAGCAGTTACGGTCGAAATGGCAATAAAAGTTGACTTGACTTGACTTGATTTTGCATTGCCAGCCCTCTAACAATGCTGTTGTGTACATCTGTGGGTCACCAGCGCTGGCAGTGGGAGCCACTGCTACTTCTTTTTCTAATCTAGAAGCCATTTTCACCAGCTCTGTGATCTGATCGACAGTCAGATTGGTCAGACTGGGTGTAAGTGCGGTGAGAGATTGCATGTCTGTCAAGACTTTCACCTGGTTTTCTTTCCTCTTTTTTGGACACTGCCTCCAACCAACTCTCGATAGGCCACAGCTGTAGGACATCAACTCCCTTACCCTCCCACTCCTATTCCAGCAGCTACTTGCTTTGTGCCCTGGCTGCCAGCAAACAAAACAAACCCTCTGGGACGTCACAGGAGCTGCATCCACAATAGCCACTTTACGATTTCTCTTGCACTTTCTTTGGTCTATTTCACTGGCCAACAAAACTATCACAGAGTAGGTCGACCCCACCGCTATTCCTGAATCTAAAACTCCCTGGTAGGCTGAGCTCAGGCCTTCCTTCATCATTTTGTGAAAGAATGGGTCGTCCCTCCCTGGATTATCCAACCCTGAATACTCCTCATACACTCCATGTTTATGTTCTGCATAGTCCATGGCTGTCTCATCAGCTCTTTGAATCACTGCCGTTATCGTTCCCCAGTCAGTGCCTCACTTACCCTTTAAAAGAGCGACGTCTTTCTTCATTGCTGGCATTCCCGGAAATTGCCCATGTGCCATCCGGCAGCCCCTGGGCCATAATGTCTCACATATTCCTCGGACACTTCGCTTTTACCAACACATGTATATCTTCAGGGTGGACCTGGTGAATTTCAACCCGTTCCTTGAGCCTGCACTAGAACTCTGAATTCTCACATGCAGCTTTAACAAAATGCTGCTTCTCCAAGGGGGTGACGAACTTCTGAATGGTTGTAACCAGAGTAAAGGGCTGGCTTGGATCATCAGGGTTCTCAACCTGACTTAGGTGCCATCCTGACCAATATATCTGGGTAAAACTTCTCCCCGAAACATCCGCACACTAGTTGCGACTCTACACAAAATATAAATGACGGGTATCAGTCAAACAGTACATACATAGGGTATGTACTCTGCAATCTGCCATTTTTGAGCACCTAAACTCAGGATGCCTGCTGTATTCCCTTGAATCTAACTGTTACATCAAGGTGCGCACACACAACTTTAATATCTACCAATTCAGCTCTCCATGTTCGTGACAACTCATGTTCCCATATACCACCAACCTGAATAGATCCAAGTGTGAGTGTTAAATTTTAAAAATACTCACCCACATAGACTGCTCACACTTAGACTGGTCACACGATGGGCTGCACGAAGGTATCCCACTCCTGACACCAAGTAGTGTTGTGTGAATGAAGTCACTGGAGAAAAGTACCAGTAGTTATGAAGCAATTTCTTTATTGGACCAAACAAGGTACAGCACACATCATGTGGAGATGCTTTCAGTCAAAAGATCTGGCTGGCCTACTGTGCAGCTTGATATTTTATGTGCTAAACATCAAAGGACAAATTTCATATTTACAATATATTGATGAAGCTTTCTTTGAAACTACACACAAACTTCACACCTCCTGATTGACACAGGCATACAAATGAATTTGAATCAGCATTTTCTGGTCTGGGATTCATGGGTTCTAGGAACACAATGTTCAGAGCTGCATTCCAAATTAAATCCACAATTTATATTCAGTTGTGAAGACCGGTAGCAAAAGTCATTTGCGAAATGTAAATGTCCTAAATCCAAACAGAACTGCTCTAACATACAGTTTTAGGCCCCTTATCTAAGGAAAGGTATGCTGACATTGGAGAGGGTCCAGAATACATAAGGGGCGTTTGATGGCTCTGGGCCTGGACTCGCTGCAGTTTAGATGAATGATGGAAGATCTCATTGAAACCTGTTGAATATTTAAAGGCCTAGATAGAGTGGATGTGGAGAGGGACGATGTTTCCAATAGTAGGAAAGTCTAGGACCACGGTGAATCGGTGGAATTCATTGCCACAGACTACTGCAGCCCAGTTCATTGGGTATATTTAAAGCGGAGATTGATAGGTTCTTGATTAATCAGAGTGTCAAAGGTTTTGAGGAGATGGCAGGAGAATGGGGTTGAAAGGGATAATAAATCAGCCATGATGATATGGTGCAGCAGACTCAATGGGCCGAATGTCCTGATTCTGCTGCTGTGTCCTATGGTCCAAGAATCAACATTAGGCCTCAGCCATTGACTACAAAATGTTTAAGGCCAACATTTCAGGTGAGAGGGACAAGTTCAAAAGAGATGCACTGGGTGAGCTCCTCTCCCGTCTCACAGAGAATAATGAGTGCCCACAATGCACTGCCAGGGGTGGTAGTGGAAGTATCATAAAGACATTAAACAGGCTCTAAGATAATCATATGATGAGCAGAGAAGAGATTAAGAGCAGAGATGAATTTAGTTAGCCATCTAATTACTAGCATAAGTAATTAAGCCACATTGTGGCCCAAATGGCCTGTTCCTATGTTGTGCTATCCTATGTGCTAATGTTAATGACTTAACTAAAGCCATCATCAAGTATTTTCAAGCAAGTGTACAAAATAAGGTAAGGTATATTGAGAGATTTGAGAGGCAGAATGGATATTACATAAATAATTTAACCACAAAGATTGGCAAGAAAAAAAAGAGTTCAGAGAGATGTGACAGTGAATGAATCAGCAGTGAAGTCACTGACTGGACTATTACCCCTCACAAACTCGAGAAATTCTGCAAATGCTGGAAATCCAAAGCAAAACACACAAAATGCTGGAGGAAGTCAGCAGGCCAGGCAGCGTCGATAGGAAAGAATAAACAGTCAACATTTCGGGCCGAGACCCTTCATCAGGACTATTGCTCCTCATGTTCTCAAACAAGTAATTTTCAAAGCATGAATGCATGTCCAATGTTAACTGTAAATAACCTGGATCTCTTTAAGCTACTTCAATGACATTTCCATGCTTCTCAGGGCATTTATTCCAATCCAACCTTCTAACTGCATTTACTTTCAATCAATTTTCCAAACACTCAATCAACTCTTGCAAGTGTTCTTTTGTGTCGAAATTTTGAATCATGTGCTCCAAATGATCAATTTTAAAACTATCTTGAAACAACTTCTAAATTGAACTAGCTTATAAAAAAATGATAGTGTTTAACAAATTGCTCCTTAATTATTCTTCTGATTCAGTATCGTGTCCTACTGTTAATTACAAAACCATAAATTACATTGGGATTACAAAGTAATTTTCACATTCAAATCACAATGCAGCATATAAACTACAATTATAATGAGCCAAATAATTGGGCAAAATATATTACTCTCTTTTTGGAAATGAAGTGAGAAACACCAGATCGTGCGGGAGTAAACTGAACTCAAATCATTGCAAGGTCAAAATGCTTGGAAACTAATACAAATTCAAAACAATCAACTCGCTGAAAAAGCTCCAAGAATTAAGCAAACAGACCAAACAGGAAGCAGCCAGGATATTTTATATTAAATAAATCATAAGATTAATTTCACAGAAGTATTTAACAATAATATGTCCATTAAAAAAAATTACTCACAACATTGACTGTCATTTTTCGTTCATTCTTATGTTTCTTTCTTTACCCCATTCTCTGCAACAAATAATTAACTCCTCTGAGCCTCTGTGGTATTCAGGCTGACTGTGCCTAACAATTATAGCACCAAAATATGACTGCTAGGTTGGAAATTGAAGTTACAAATACATGTGCCTTCAAATTAATATCACAAACATGAAAACTAATTTTCCCCAAAGTGAATTTTGGCTGACAACCATTTCTAATCTGCATCACAAAAAATCCAATCAGGCAATCCTAGTCATAATACTTGTAACACCACCGATGCAGCTTCCATTTCAGATGAACACCGAGAGATATTATCTATGCAATGCCTTTATAAAGTGTGACCAGTACAAATTAAATAACATTAAAATGAAGCAGCATATTTGCCCTCAAGCTATGTAATGCATGGACATATAATGAAAGCTTTTGTACACAATGAAAACTACTGTCATGACGATCAAACTTGCTGACAATCAACACAGGCATCTCAAAGAGCATACTTAGACCTCTGCTCTACTCTTCCCACACTGTGGCTGGGTACAGCTCACATATTATAAGTTCACCATTGACACCACTATTGTTGGCAGAATCTCAGATGGTGACGAGGAGGCTAACAGGAGCGAGATAAATTGGCTGGTTGGGCGGTGTCTCAATAACAATACTGCACTCAATGCCAGTAAGATCAAGGAACTGACTGTGGGCTTCTGGAAGGAGAAGCCAGGATAAAACTCACCAGTCCTTATCGAGGGATCAACAGTGGAAAAAGGTGAATAGCTTTAAATTCCTGGGTATCGACATCTCAGAGGATCTATTTTAAGCGCAATATATTTATGTGTATATTAAAAAGGCACATCAGCAGTTACACTTCAGTAGAGAAGATTTTGTATGCAACTTAAGACTCTGGCTAATTTCTGTGGATGTACTGTGTGGAGTATTCTGCTTGTTTGAATCACTGCCTGGTACGGGGGCTCCAATGCACAGTCTTGCAACAAAGCTGCAGAGGATTGTAGATTCAGCTAGCTCCATCATGGGCACTATCCTACCCATCATCAAAGACATCTTCAAAAGGTGATGCCTCAAGAAGGCAGCTTCCATTATTAAAGACCCTCACCACTTGGAACATACATTCTTCTCATTTGTACCATCAGGGAGGAGGGACAAGAGACTGAAATACATACTCAACATTTTAGAAATGGCTTCTTCCCCTCTGCCATCAGATTCCTGAACGGTCCACAAACCCATAAACACTACCTCATGATTTCGCCCTTTATTGCACTTTGTAAAAGTGTTTTATTTTAACTAATGGTCATTTTTGAAGCTCTGCACTGTAAAGCTGATGCAAGACAACAAATTTCATGACATATAACAATGATGAAAAAACAGATTGTGATTCTGACTACAGATTCCCATTGCCATTTCAACACCTTGAAACTACCTAAAATGTCTGCTTCCATGGCAATCCTGCTGGAATGACAGCTGCAGGCCAGGGATCACAGCGACAGAGACCCAAGAGTGGAATTATGGAAGTGCTCATGTTTGACAATCTATGCTAGCAGATCCACATATTCTTATGTTAATACCCCCATATAGCAAAGTCCCCAGAGGCTGGCGTTTACCAGGACAAGTGTCACAGAGGCATTGTGTTCAGGCCTACAGCCATACAAGGTCAAGAGCACCGCAACTTCCTCACCTTGGTGTTATTCCAGGTGGCTGATGATACCATCTTTCATCTGCTGCTCACTGGAGTGCACTATATCCCAGGAGAAAGGAGTGTCTCCTTTTGTCCATTTGTGGAAAGGATGGGCTGAGCAAATATGTGGATGTTCAGCATTTCTGGCCTCTACCAAGGCTGTGGTAGACTCCACTCCTAAAGAATTTCAGGCTCCCTTCGAGAATCCAGAGAACTACATAAACTACAAAGGCCTTGCTCCCTCAACATTCTTGTCACAGGACTATGAGAGAAAAAAAACTTTCTTAGGGCCATGTATCCAAAACTCAGAGTACTCCTTCATTCAAAATGAGGACACTTGCTTGGTGTCCTTCACTACCTGCACTGGGAGGCCAAGATTTTAGTGAACAACAATCATCTCCAGGTTTTCACACTTGTCACAATGTTCAATCAACATTGGTTAAGCATTGCTGTACTGAAAGCCCCAGCACCACCAGATTCCTACTAGAGAATCACAACAGCTTTCACAAAGTAGGAATCCACTGTCTGCATCAGTCAAGCTGTCCATCACAGAACACTCAAATAGGTCTTAAGACTTTACCATCATCAACTGTATCCTAACCAACAGGACATCTTAGATATTATTTCAGGAGCTACCATGAGGCAATAGTGTGGAACTCAGCCAAAGCAAGGAGAACATCAAGTACTGCAAACAGCAGTGTGTTAGAACTGTGTGATACTACAGGAGGGACAGCTTGACATCGTGTCCGTTAACAATCAATAGGCATCATATTGTGGCCAACTTTGTCTTGAACTGCAATAGGTCTCACATAATGAAGAAAATGAAATTCTGCTTTTATTATTAGAAAATAAATAGTTCAGGAAACCACACAAAGTTGAAACAGATAGGCAGGAGCATTTCAGTCTGGCTCCATATATATACATATATATATATATACACGCCATCACTGCAAACGGTGTCTGTGAAATGTAAACTGAGTAGGCATTTGAAAAGGTCCAACTTAGTAGGCTAGTACAAAAGGTTATGATAAATGGGATCCAAGGCGAGCTAGCTAAAAATGTCCAAAATTGGCTTGATAGCAAGTGGCAAGAGTGCAGTGATTTTTTTTTAAATGAGCGTGTCTTTGATTCATGGCGTATATTAGGGATTAGTGCTTGGACTTTGGTGCTTGTGATATGTAGACAACATTGATATGAACACAGGAGATATGATTAGTAAGCCACCATAGCCCAACCGCTTCTGGGCGCGGATTTTTTGCGGGCTCACAGCTTGCTGGTCGACCTGCCGAGGCAGAGGCTGGTCCACGCCGAGATCTTTCAGATGTTCTCCCTGGGAGAAGCCCAGTTGCCAGCCCCACACCTCAACTCCATCACGCTGTCCGACAACGACTTCACCAGAGTCCTGGCGGATTTCCCATCGGTTCTGGCACCGCAGTTCACGGCAGCCATGCCCCGACACGGCGTACAGCACCACATCCCGGCCCAGGGACCACCCCTCCATGCCCGTGCTCGATGGCTTCCCCCGGACAAGCTCCGACTGGTGAAGGAGGAGTTCAAGAGGATGGAGGAATTGGGGATCATACGGCGGTCCGACAGCCCATGGGCCTCCCCCCTGCACATGGTGCCCAAAGCGACAGGGGGCTGGAGACCGTGCGGCGACTACCGCAGGCTGAACGAGGCTACCACACCGGACCGCTACCCTGTGCCGCACATTCAGGACTTTGCAGCAAACCCTCACGGCGCACGGATCTTCTCCAAGGTAGACCTCGTCCGAGGATACCATCAAATCCCGATGCATCCGGACGACGTCCCCAAAACGGCTCTCATCACCCCGTTCGGCCTTTTCGAGTTCCTCCGCATGCCGTTCGGCCTGAAGAATGCTGCACAGACATTCCAGCAGTTAATGGACGCGGTGGGACGCAACCTGGACTTCGCATTCATCTATTTGGATGACATCCTCATAGCCAGCAGCAGTCGTCAGGAGCATCTGTCCCACCTCTGTCATCTCTACGCCCGACTGAGTGAATACGGTCTAACAATCAACCCGGCCAAATGCCAGTTCGGGCTCGACACCACTGACTTCCTGGGCCACAGGATTACTAAAGACGGGGCAACACCTCTGCCCACTAAGGTAGATGCGGTCCGCCATTTCCCCCGACCCACCACAATCAAAGGCCTTCAGGAATTCGTGGGTATGGTAAATTTCTACCACCGCTTCCTCCCTTCAGCTGCCCGATTCATGCGCCCCCTGTTCACCCTGCTGTCGGGTCCAGGCAAGGACATTGCCTGGGACGAGTCGCCCGCCGCCACTTTCATTCAAATGAAGGAAGCCTTGGCGAACGCCGCAATGCTAGTGCACCCCAGAATGGACGTCCCTACCGCCCTCACAGTGGACACATCTAACACAGCAGTCAGTGGGGTACTGGAGCAACTCATCGCGGGTCGCTGGCAACCCCTGGCATTTTTCAGCAAACACCTGCAGCCACCTGAGCTCAAATACAGTGCTTTCGACCGGGAACTGTTGGCGCTATACCGGCGCTATACCAGCATTTCAGGTACTTCTTAGAAGGTAGGCCCTTCACCGCGTTCATGGACCACAAACCGCTTACCTTTACATTCACGAAGGTGTCCGATCCCTGGTCATCCCGCCAAAAGCGCCATCTGTCCTACATCTCTGAATACACGACGGATGTCCGGCACGTCTCGGGTAAGGACAATGTCGTGGCGGACGCGCTCTCTCGCCCTAACATTCATGCCCTTTCCCAAGGGGTAGACTTTGAGGCGCTGGCAGAGGCGATGCAGGCAGACAAGGAGATCCCGAGTTACAAGACCGCAGTCTCCAGCTTGCAGCTCCAGGACCTCCCCGTAGGCCCAGGTGAGAGGACCCTACTCTGTGACGTCGCCACCGGCCAGCCCCGTCCCGTCGTCCTGGCAAACTGGCGGCGCCGTGTTTTCGACTCCATTCATAACTTAGCGCACCCCTCCATCAGGACAACTGTCCGGCTGGTAGCCAACCGGTTCGTTTGGCACGGACTCTGCAAGAAGGTCAGTGAATGGGCCAGAACGTGCATGCACTGCCAGACGGCCAAGGTGCAGCGGCACACCAGGGCCCCGCCACAGCAGTTCCACCCCACCCACCGGCGTTTCGACCACATTCACGTGGATATTGTGGGCCCCCTGCCAGTGTCGCACAGAGCGCGGCACCTCCTGACTATCGTGGACCGGTTCACAAGATGGCCGGAGGCGATCCCGCTCACCGACACCACCTGGGTGTCCCGCTTTGGTGTACCGGCCCACATTACCTCCGACAGAGGTGCCCAGTTCACCACCAGCCTGTGGTCAGCTATGGCCAGCCTTTTGGGGACACAGCTGCACCACACAACTGCCTACCACCCACAGTCGAACGGACTGGTGGAGCGTTTCCACTGTCACCTGAAGTCGGCTCTCATGGCCTGCCTGTGAGGAGCTAACTGGGCGGACGAGCTTCCCTGGGTCCTACTCGGCATCCGCACGGCACCCAAAGACGATCTGCACGCCTCGTCGGCCGAGTCGGTGTACGGCACACCCCTGGTCATCCCCGGGGAGTTTATACCAGCCCCAAGGGGGCAAGAGGAAGAACCCGCAGCAGTCCTGGACAGACTACGCGAGAGGCTCGGCAACCTGGCCCCCATACCCACTTCGCAGCATGGGCAGAACCCGACCTGCGTACCCAAAGACCTGCAGAACTGTAAATTTGTGTTTGTACGACGGGGCGGGCATCGGCCACCGCTGCAACGGCCCTACGAGGGGCCGTTTACGGTACTCCGGAACAACGGGTCCACGTTCGTGCTGGACGTTGGGGGGAGAGAGGAGGTTTTCACGGTGGACCAATTCAAACCAGCCCATGTGGACCTGGCGCAACCGGACGAGTTTCCGGCACCGCGGCGCAGAGGCCGACCTCCCAAACAGGGTCCGGCCCAGACTGTGGACATTGGGGGGTGTATCGCCGGTTCTGGGGGGGGGTTATGTGGCGACCCACTTCCTAGCGCACTCGAACCGGCTCACAAATAGCCAGCGCGCAGGCACAAAGGCTAGGTCCGCAACAAAGGGAAAAAGCCTGCAGGGGTTTGTGAATATGTGTCCCTTAGAGCATCTGCGCCTGGGGAGGGCGGGATGAGGGAGGCTTTAAAGCAAGGCTGTGAAGTTCGAATAAAATCATCTTTAATTGCAGTTTACCGACTCCGTGTCGTTATTTTAGCGCTGTGCGTAGCACACCGCTACAACACTGTCAAAAAGTGGAGTTCATGAATCCCAAAACATCAACATACAGAATGGTTTTAGTAATGCTGCAAACAACTTTACCACAGCAGCCTTATTTCTGTTCACACAGAGAGACAGCTCAGTTCTTTGAGGTGCATTTATACAAGCAGTATCTCTATTAGACACAGACTCGCCCATTTTGTTTGAAATAAAAGAAGTTTGAAAACGCACTGTCGACGTTTCGGGCCAAGACCCTTCGTCAGGGTCCTGACAAAGGGTCTCGGCCTGAAACTTCGACAGTGCTTCTCCCTATAGATGCTGCCTGGCTTGCTGCATTCCACCAGCATTTTGTGTGTGTTGCTTGAATTTCCAGCATCTGCAGATTTCCTCATGTTTGAAGTTTGGAAACAATAGTTTTCCTTTGCTATAAAATCTCTTCCTTCTATATGCAAGAAGCACACTGATAATATTGGGGTGAGCAAAAGTCATTCCATTTGTTAACTAATGGGTGCCCTGATGATTTTCTGGATATAAGAAATATACAAAAATCAAAATGATTGGCAACTTAATACAATGCGTGAAAGTCCACAGTGCAGGAAAAAAAAGTCTGGTGTAACTAAGGGAAAGCTTCCAGATACTTCTAACAATTGATGTCATCAAAACAAAATGTTGATTTTCAACAATGACATTAGCACTGAGTAAATTATTGAAAGTTTGTAAAGATAAGTACTGCCATTGGAATATTCCAGAGGAATTATGCTTTACGTCTGGAAGAAAATTAAATTTGATTCAAGATTTAAAATACCAAGGATCTATCAGTTTCCAAAAAAAAGCAGAAACTACGTTCAGCAAGCAATGGCAAAATTGAGTATTTCATTAACTTTAACAGTAAAATTCATTTGTTTTCATTACATTTAATAGACATTACAAACAGTAGATTTTTTTCCTGGAATTTATAAAAGCACAATTTATAGAGAACCTTTTTTTCACAATGAACCTAAATAAACTAATAGGCACCCTTGAAAGACTAATCCCAGAGATTTGATCATCTCTGTGAAAAGAGAAACAACCACAGTCCAAGTATACATAAACTTTTCCTCCAGCAAGTAAAATGTTTTACAAGAAACACACCAGATGCAGAGCCAGCTACTCACTGAACTGATGGAAAACTATGGCATCTTTCCATGATTATATTTTTGCATCCAAAGCTCAAGAATGGTGTTTTCAAGCCGGTTTACACAAAGGTTAGAAATCTAAAAATCTAGATGCATATCCAATTACATCTTAAAAGACAAATATGGTCTACTAACCTGTCCTGCTTTATAACACCTTTTCACAAAAAAAAAGTTCATGGCAAGATCCCAAAAATGTGAGCTAGTTCCCACATTTTGAGATTCATTCTCAATGAAGACACATTAACAATTAAATTCATTAACAAATTAACTGTGCCAGCATTGCTGCTGGCCAATGATAGAGAAGGATGTTTAAAATTCCAAGACCTCAAGCAAGACAAAAAATACATCATATACAAGGATCATGATGCTGAGATACCAGCAGCAATTACTGTTCCTTAAAGCCATGCAGAGTTACCATCATTGCTGCTTTTGCTTATTTTCCCAAATGTACTAGAAAGATAAATGAAACAATAAAAACATGATCTTTATGCTAATATCACCAGAACTGAGGCACTAATTATATTCAAATGTTTTCACTTGGCAGGCAATGCCATTCATATTCTAACACCACATTTCTGAAACAGAAGGTCTATTCCCAGCTCCATCACAAGAAGACATTGCCAGAGGCCTCAAGGATGTTCTCAAAGCTCAAGTTCTAAGCAAATTTATTTTCAAAGTACATATACAATATATCACCATTTACATCCCTGAGATTCATTTTATTGCAGGCATTCACAGTAACTACAAAGAAAAACATCCATAAAAGACTACACACAACAGGACAAACAACCAGTGTACAAAAGACAACAATGTGCAAATACAAAAAGAAAATAATAATAAATAAGCAATAAATATTGAAAACATGAAATGAAGTGTCCTTGAAAGTTGTGGGAAGAGTTCAGTGTTGGGGTGAATAAGTTATCCCCTCAGGTTCAAGAGCCTAATGCTTAAAAGGTAATAACTATTCTTGAACCTGGTGGTATAGGTTCAGCGGCTCCTGTACCTTCTTCCTGATGACATCAGAAAGAAGAGAGCAAAGCCTGGGAGATGAAGGTGCTTGATGATGGATGCTACTTTCCTGCGACAGGTCTCCATGTAGACGTGGAGATGGACTGGGCCTTATCTACTACTTTTTGTTTGGTTTATCATTCAAGGACATTGGTGTTTCCATACCAGGCAGTGATACAACCAGTCAACATAGTACAAATAAACACTTCTCGGGCTTCCAGCTAGGTACACATATCAATTATAACCAATGTTTCAATGACAAACTCTGCCATCGTCATCAAGGATGATGCCTGAGCATGTCTAGAACAGTGGTATTTACACCCCGTAGTCTGTCTCTCCTGATTGGACGAGGACTAATCAATCAGGTTTCTGCTGTCCCACCTTGTTTACAATCAAATTCCAGTTCCTATTTAGATCGAGACCTTCGGTTTTTGTTAAAATTCTTTTCCTCTAGTTTTATTTCAATGGCTTCCTTGACTAGGCGGTCCCAAAAGCCACTGATGTAGCACAGTAGTTTTGTGCCAAAGTCAATTTTATAGACATTGTGCCTGCAATGTTCTGCTACTGCCAATTTCTCTGGGTAACCCAAAATGATACACCTCCGATGCTCCTTGATGTGGGTTTCCACCGTGCTTCTAAACAAGAACTGGAATTCCACTGTAAACGAGATGGGAGAGTGGAAACCTGATTGGATGAAGACTAACCAATCAGGAGAGATGAACTACGATGGGTATAAATACCACCGGACTAGACATGTCCAGGCATCATCCCTGATGAAGATGGCAGAGTATGTCATTGGACCGTTGGTTAAAATTGATACTTGTACCCTGCTGGAAGCCCAAGAAGAGTTTATTCATCACAAATGCCAGGAAAGCACTAGATCCTTTTTCAGTCAATATACAGTCCACAACATAAGTATAGAAGTTTGTCAAAGTTTTAGATGAGATGCTGAATCGATGCAAACTTCTAAGAAAGTAGAGGCACTGCTGTGCTTTCTTTGTAATGGCACTTACAGCTGAACACAAGGCAGATCCTCTGAAATTATAACACCAAGGAATTTAAAGTTGCTGACCCTCTCTTCCTCTAATCCCCTGATGAGGACTGATTCATGGGCCTCTGGTTTCTTCTTTCTCTAGTCAACCTGACCTGTTGGCTGCCTGACCTAATAAGTGGTTCCAATGTTTTCTGTTTTTCTTTAATTTCAGATTTCCAGCATCTGCAGTTTGTTGATTTTCAAGAACCAAGGCAAACTCCTGCTCCTTGGTCTTGCTGACATTGAGTGAGAAGTTGTTGTTGTGGCACCATTCAGCCAGACTGTCAATCTTCCACCTATGTGCTAATTCGTCACCACCTTTGAATCAGCCAATGACAGTGGTGGTATCAGCAAACGTAATATGGAATGGTAGCCTTACAGTCATTCAGAACATTTGTCCTTAGAGATTTCCTGGAAAGTATGCAATGTCCACTCTGATTCCAGGGAATTGATGTTCCATAACCATGATTTGCATTGGGAGAATATGGAAACCCATTCTTGAAATTAGAAGCAGCTAACCACCAACCTGTTCCAGCAGACACTTGCTGCTCCACAAGAATGAATAGTCCTACTTTACCCTCATCAGTCTTCTTAGAACCAAAGTAGAAGACAACAGAAGAATGGTGACTGTATAGCTAAGTGAGCCATTCTGTGCATTTCTGGACAATCTGACTGAGAATATCAAATGTTCATTTGACTATCTAGTAATGGGTTATCACTCCATCATGCCTGACAGCAAGGCTAAGCTTGTAATTTTCAGTGTAAATTTGTTTCCTCCAGTAAATAGACAAAATGTTTTATTTCTTACTTTCCAATGGGACATGATAATGTCACTGTAGTAACTGAACCAGACATCTGTATTTTTCCTCCAAGAAGGCAAAGAACTGGAACATTTACATTAGCAAGGACAAATCTATTTTTGGAACCAAAAAGATTTTAACTTGGTTTTAATGCAAATGACATGCATTTCCGAGAAATTTAAACTTCAATGATTTGTTTGTTCGTTTGCAGAGGTCAATCCGTTGAAACAAGAGCAGTATCCATTGCTCCCCTTTCTTCATCTACCAATCACCAACTTAAAACCAGGAATTATTTTCCTTTTCCCCAGTTCTGACAAGTAGCCTTCCACTTGAAGCATCAAGTTGTTTCTCTCTCCACTGTTACTGCCTGCCGTAATAAGTGTTTCCAATGTTTTCTGTTTTTTATTTCAGATTTCCAGCATCTGCAGTTTGTTGATTTTCAAGAACCAAGACAAACTTCTGCCCCTTCCGAACTCAAAGACAGAAATGCTCAATACAGTTCTCCTCTGAAACCTCAGCTGAAAAATTAAATAATTCAGCAAAAAACAACAGATAAACATCGGACATCCTGGTCTGCTTGGGTCAGTGCAATCCCAAAACTAAGTAACCTATCATTGAAGATTTTACAAAATGAAGGAATTTCAAACTGTGGCTCTGCTATCAAAATGGCACCAAACATTTCTAGTGCTATCATAACAGTGAGGATATTTAAGTAAGAAAAAAAACTTTTCAAAAGATTATGATAAATGTTCGCGTTAGTTAAGTGTACAAACAAATGTAACTCTTGCTTTGGCTAGTGGCTTAATATAGGGGATGATAGCCCCCGCCTCGGCCCAGCCAAACTTAAGAAATCTCATTTGGGTGGATGCTGTGCGATGTGTCCCCTGTTTCTAATCAGTACCACGAAATAACAAACAGTACACAATATGTAATTAAACAATTGAGCTTTATAATTCTTAATTTGACTATATAGTTAGTAAAGAAAATTAAAAAAGAAAAAGGGCCAATTGTCATAAAACAGTCTAATGCGCAATGTTGGAGCTCACTGATAGGCCGTTCGTCCACCACCAACTGTCGCTGACCTTCGGATCCTCGCTCCAAGTCCACTCCATCCAGTGGTCTACCAACTCTCTCCATTCACGTCTTCTCTCCTCATCTCTCCCTGGCAAAAAACTGCAAATTCCCAGCTCCCACTCACACAAGAAGGAACAACATCCCGCTTATGGGCTAGCATGCCTAGTTATCTCTAGTCATAACTCAAACATTGCCGCTACACAGAAACCATTACCTTAGCAGTGGAACAGTACAGAGAAGCCATTATATTTGCAGTGAAACCTTACAGCGTGTTACACAAATAATTATTAAATCAGCAAGATCTCACCCTTGCTTTCTAATTATCCCTCTTGTAGTTAGCTTCCAATCAGCTAGTAACTAGAATTGCACTGTGTCCAATTTAGTCTTGGTAACTAAAAACAAGGCCCACTGTAAATCTGCTTTAATAGACAGAAACAGGTTTTGCTGCAATGTCCTTCAACAGTTAAAAAGCCATGAAGGTTCATCATTAAGATTCAATTTAATAATGAAGAATTGAATGAAGTATCATCCAGCAAGTGGTATTCAGAGACGGCATGACAGAAAGGAATCATTATTTCCACAATATTAAAGAATATCTTTTTCATTGTACATTATTGTACAGAGAAAATCCAAGTAGAAATCATCACTTTTACCATGGTATCCACTAAGCAGCATGCACCACATCAGACATTCTTCACGGAGAAAAAAATGAACTCTTAATTCTGGATTAAAAACTTGCAAAATTTATATATGTATTTCAGAACAGGAATGTCTAAAAACAGATCTTTAAAATTTTCAAATGTTGTAATCATCTACAGTAAATGGTAAAAACAATTTCCAATGAGGATTTTAGAAATTTGGCAAATAGCAACAATTTTAAATTGATGGCATGGACAGAAATTGGCATTTTTTTCTCATCTGTCAAGTGTCACAGCTTAGAATGTCTTGCCCTAGGAAGCAACTGAAAAGATCACAGGATCTTTCAAAAGAACACAAGAAACAGGAGCAGGAGTCGGCCATCTGGCCCATCGAGCCTGCTCCACCATTCAATAAGGTCATGGCTGATCTGGCCATGGACCCATCTCCACCTATCTGCCTTTTCCCTACAACCCTTACTTCCTCTACTCTGCAAAAATCTATCCAAACTTGTCTTCAACATATTTACTGAGGCAGCCTTCATTGGGCAGAGAATTCCACAGATTCACCACTCTCTGGGAGAAGCAGCTCCTCCTCATCTTTGTCCTAAATCTACTCCCCCGAAAGGCAGATATATTTCTGAAGCAGTAAAATAAGATGCTTAAAAATGTAAGATTAATATTAGTTTTGATTTCTTTTGCAGAACAAGTATAGGCTGAGGCAGGTGACCAGTACTGTTAATTTAATGAATGGTTCAAACTCATATTTGACCTGTATTACTAATAATAGGTAGCCAATACATATTTAATTAATACAGGAAATAAATATGGTAATACAGTAGATACCAGTTAATCAGGGCACACTGGGCCCAGTACATTTTGGCCCAATTAAGCTGCTGCACCAATTAGCCAGGTTTCATGGAAATAGTTCAAGGTATAAAAAAGGCAAACTACCATTTAACTGAGTAACGATTAATGTATTTAAATGAAATTAAATATATTAATAGTTACTCGGAACAAATTAGAACACTATCAATCCTTCTACAGTACTATAAAACTGTGCATTAGTTCCTAAAAGTTATCGTGGTGAAATGGTGGAATTCATCTACTGGGCTCTTTTGATTGTAAATGAACAAAATCAGCAGATACCTAATGCATCCTCCAAATCATCATTTTCATTGTAACATTCAAGATGACTGTCGATACCTTCGTAAATTCTTAATTCACTGAAGTCGCTTCCGGCATCTCCAAGCCTAAATGGAGAATCGCGGTTGAGCAAAACATTTCATAATAGTCTTACTGCTTATTTCTCGCCAACTATGTGACAAAATCACGGCTTTGTGAACATAAACACGCACAACTGACGCTTTTTTAAAAACTGCTCGCTCTAAGCACAGTGTTGTGTCCAACAGCCACTCAAGTACACGCGACTGACGCTAGGTCGAATATTTCACGTCTCTTGCCCCAATGAAGCGGCAGTGTCCCATATAAACGAAGGAATCCCTGCTATTTTCACGATTTAGTTTTTGTTTGTCACTCCGGCTGCCCCGATTAACTACTGGCCCAATTAAGAGGAATCCACTGCAACAATACACCGCTGCCTATTCAAATCGCTAGGCTAAATTATTTATCTGCGAGCAAAATCAACAATGCAATGCGGTCGCAATGGTGGAGGGAAACAAATTGTTTCCTACAATATCAACGATTGCAGAAGTTTAACATATAAAATTAAATTGATACAAGGTACATGAGCACATGATAGAAAGCATGCTCCTCAATATCTTATGTTGCCATCGCGGATAATAGGCAAGTTTGCAACATCGATCCAGGAATAACATTGCAGGTTCTGCGATTACTTCAGTGAATTCGTATCGGGCGATGTGTTGTCGCTTCAGCCACTGTTGTGGTTGAACTTCCAAAAGTTGGCCAATGCGCGGAAATTTCCAATTTGTCAAATCACTAGAAATAATATCACTAATTACGGTAATATCGCAAAATGGTTACAGAAAATTTAACTAATATATCTTCCATAAAAATACATCCATTGTCTTTCAAATGGATAAGAATATTTTGATAGGACTAATAACACTAAGCAAAGGGAATCGGATGTATTTTCAGGACAAATCATGTGTGTGAAAATGTTACAAATATTGCAACATATCTTCAAACAGAAAAAATGATCTTTTTGTAATTCAAAAGACGCCAAGAATGTTACGAAAAACAATCCAAAGGTTAAACCGTTCCTTGGCACGATGTTGACCACTGAAGTGTTTTGAGGATGATGATGAGCGTGTGCGCGCGCGTTTAGATTTACCACACATATTAAAATATCTCTTCCAACCTGTAAATCAAGAGCACGGCAGCCTTTTAATCATGTTGTGCTTATATACGTTTTGCACTTGGAATGACAGAAATATAAGCACTCTTTTAAACGAAAAATTTCAACCCCAAGCTTCCCTACAAACACATGCCAGCCCGTTCAAACAGATGTACTTTTTTTTAAACGTTCCAGCGTGTGGGTCAGAACTTTGCATAAGACAGAAAAGCCCCAAAAAAATCTTACCGCTAGACAAAATGCAGCTGTTTATTATCGTGGTACAAATCTCCGGTCTAGTATGTGCAAGATTACTCGCTGTTTTGAAAAATAATGACAAAGCGAGCGATTAAACGCATACGTACGTCGACGAGCCCCACGCTGCAAACTGCTGAAGAGCAGAAGCAAGTGGCTCGCGCACCAGGGAGTTCCTCTGAAGAGAACCAATGGGTAAAGACCTTATGATCGGAGACAAATGCTGCTTCCCTGCGCTCAGTTCTTTCGCTCTACAGCGTTCAGTTAACGGACACTATTTGATTATCAATGCACAAAGCGATTGCTTGTCCGCTGGTTTTAAAATACTCCTACTATTTTCTTACTATGAGGCTTCGCAGGGACTTTTTAACGCCACCCCCGACGCTCTGCGATGAACTTTAATTGCGTTTTGCAGAGATTAATATTAGGAGCATGAGGGAGATGTCCCCTTTTATCAGATTCAAATAGTGGGAGAGGTAAATACGTGAGTCTTTAGTAGCGTTGCTTGTGCTCCACAGGGCGCTCGCGCCCTCTTCCTACAGCTGAGCACAATTGTTGCTATTATCAGAGTGGGTCGGACTGAAGAAAGAATCAGACAATACTGGAGTAGCTCGGCAGGTCGGGCAGCATCTATGAAAATGAACAAACACTCGACCTCTCCGGCCGGGACCCTTAATCAGGACTGGAAAGGAAGGGCGAAGAAGCCAGAATAAAAAGGTGGGAGAGGGAAAGGAACGCAAGCTAGAAGGTGATAGGTGAAGCCAGGTGGGTGGGAAAGGTAAAGGGGCTAGAGAAGAAGGAATCTGATAGGAAAGGAGAGTAGACCATGGGAGAAAAGGATGAAGGAGGGGAACCGGGGGAGGTGATCAGCAGGTGAAGAGAAGTGGAAGTCGTAAAGTGCTTTTCACAGTTACTTACGAATGTTTGAGGATTAGCCATTGTTGTAAATAAGTGTCATAGTCAATTTAACTGCAGCAATGTCCCACAGACTGCAACAAGAATGTCACGTAAATCTAGATTCTTTGGGTGTAATCATCTTAAAAGAATTCCATGTTCTTATATAAAACTTTCCTGTATTTGTGTTTACATGGGAAGCCAAACAGACCTTTGTTTAACACAAAAAAAATCCCTTAAGCAACACACAAAATGCTAGAGGAATTCAGCAGGTCAGGCAGCATCAATGGAAATGAATAGTCAACGTTTTGGGCCAAGACCCTTCTCCAGGGTCAATTGGACAATTATACCTTCTAATTTCATAGCCATTGTTGATTTGTGTAATTTTCATCACACCCAAGGGCCTCCTCTTCAAATCTTGCAACACTTGCAAATCAAAATATGACTTTCTTAGAGTAGGAGATGATCCCAAAAAGGAGGGTCATTCCATACAATCAGCATCTTGTCACCTCTTGAAAGACTGTTGCCTATATAGTAACTTAAAATTGCAGTGATTTACCACTGAAACTGTTGGATTACAAGAAGGCTTAGTTCTCCCTCTTCATACAACATCTTAAATCAGTATCAGTAAGTTGTCAGCTACTGAAGAAAGCAAACCTAAACTGCAAATTGATAAATGTGAAATAAAAGCTGAAAGTATTGAAAATACTCAAAAACATTGTTCTTAATCTCCTCGTACAAATGGCATTACCATTCACATGACCTATCATTGTATTAAAAGCAATCAGAAAAAAATATAGTATTACTACTAATATAGTATATAAAAATATAGTATTGCTCCAACCTGATGGCATGAACATTGACCTCTAACTTCCATTAATGCCCCTCCTCCCTTTCCTACCCCATCCCTGACATATTTAGTTGTTTGTTTTTTCTCTCTCTCTCTGCCCATCACTCTGCCTCTTCTTCATCTCCCTCTGGTGCTCCCTCCCCCTTTCTTTCTCCCGAGGCCTCCCGTCCCATGATCCTTTCCCTTCTCCAGCTCTGTATCACTTTCGCCAATCACCTTTCTAGCTCTTAGCTTCATCCCACCCCCTCTGGTCTTCTCCTATCATTTCGCATTTCCCCATCCCCCTCCTACTTTCAAATCTCTTAGTATCTTTCCTTTCGGTTAGTCCTGACGAAGGGTCTCGGCCCGAAATGTCAACAGTGCTTCTTCCTATAGATGCTGCATGGCCTGCTGTGTTCCACCAGCATTTTGTGTGTGTTGTTTGAATTTTCAGCATCTGCAGATTTCCTCGTGTTAGTATTACTACTTCTTTTGGGAAACTTTTAGTTATTGCTTGCATGATTTGTGGTTTTTTTTCTCTTGCGTATCGAGTGTTGGTCTTTTTTTTAATTGGGTTCTTTCGGGTTTCTTGCTTTGTGGCAAATTTCAATGTTGTGTATACATTCTTTGATAATAATTGCATTTTGAAATTAGAAGAACATATTAGTTAAATCCTTTGATTGTTTTGATTGCTGATTCTTGTTAATATCCATCTTTTCAGGACCCAATGGAAGGTGACATGTTGCTCCATTTAGTCTAAATACCTACAATGGATGCTGCACAGACAAAAAAACTATCTCAAAAGTCATAGGTATTTCCAATAATATTAATTTTGTTATAACCACTGTGGTGAACTGAACCTATGGGATTTCTTCAAGAACAATGAGTATTTATGCCTTAAGTAGTTTCCTATCCTCCAGCCTCAAAAGCCATTTACAAACAAATAAAGTATTTTGTAGAATTTATTTCAAAAATGAATATTTTTCTTTCAGTCATTTTAATGCTTAGCAATCCTTGCCTATTAGACAGATAATAAAATGTGGAATCTCTTTCCAGTTAACTGATACACTGAAGTGTCTCAGTGATGCCAAAGAATCTACTTGATAACTCATAAGAAGTTGCAAAGCTGCTTTGAATTCTTTATTGATTCTATTCTTGGAAGTTCATGGAAAGCAACAGAGTCCTCATTGCTCTTGGGATCAGAATCAGGTTTATTGTCACTGACATAAGTTGTGAAATGTTTTCTGGCAGAAGTACAGTGCAGGCAGTACAAATTACTATACATTGCAATAAAAATATAAAGCCAAGCAAAAGAGGAATAACAAGGTTGTGTTCATGAGTTCACGGACTGTTCAGAAATCTTACGGAAGAGGGGAAATATTTCTTCCTAAAACTTTGAGTGTGGGTCTTCAGGTTCCTGTAGCTCCTCCCTGATGGTAATTATGAGAAGAGGGCATGTTCTAATGGTGATGGAGGCCACCTTCTTGAAGCAGTTTTTTCAGAAGCTGTCATCAATGGTGAGGAGGCTTGTCCCCATGATGAAAGTGGTTAAGTCTACAACCCTTTGAAACCTAGAATAGTCCTGTTCATTGGTGCCTCCATGCCAAATGATGATGCAATCAGTCTGAACGTTCTCCACAAAATCTATAGAAATTTCCAAGTGTTTTTGGTGACATACCAAATCTCCTCAAATTCCTAATGAAGTATAGCTGCTGTCATGGGGAAGTAGTTTCACAGTTTCAGTAAGAGGGATAGAAGACACTGATTACAAGTAAGTGCATTTAACCAGTTACTTACAAGCAAACACTAAGGAACACACAACCAAACATCTAAGTCAAACAAGTGCTCATCTAAGCCACTCTGAGTAACAAAAGTTACAACACTAAAAGTTCAGAAACATTTTAAACTCAACAGGTATTTTAAGTATACCCGAGTTACACAACTACACAACCAAACATTCAACAACAGATAATAAGCAATGAATGCACGTGGATCCTCTAATATCTGTAGTACACTTTCCCAATGCTTCTTCAGCACGATGCATGACCTCATATGTGCCATTCCTATATCTCTGAAGCTCCCAGAACCAGATGCCAACCAATGGGAAAGAATTGCTATATCCTTCGAACAGGTCAATCGAAGACCAGCACGGTGGAAATGACTTCCTAAGTCCTAAATGACTTCATAAGCTAACCCTTTGATTACATTCCACCCATCAAAGGATGTGACACCTGGACAATCCAGCTCTCAGCATATTATAACCCCTGCAAACACCACATGAAACTGCATATAAAACACAGAAGTACAGTACCCAGTACTATAAGCCCAATGGTTACCACTCAGTGTACTACAGTAGTCCACCAATCTCCTAGCACCCCAAAAGACCACCAGCTTCCTCCCGGAATGTAATAGCTATGGAGCTCATCCCTCACTGTCCTACTATTATCCAGCACCTGTAGGATGTGATCAGCTCAATGAATGATGCTCTCCAACTAGTCAGGAATGTAGGTGCAGCATTCTTGACTGATAACAGCACAAATACCACCTTTCTCTGTGAGGAGGTTGTCTAAGGCCATCCAATTCTGCAAAGTAGCCATTTGAATAGCCACCATTTCAGCCAAAACACAGGTCAGTGCATCCTCTGTACCCTTGAGCACTACGGCTGACTCATTAGCCAGCATCTCCATTGCAGAGACCATGCGTATCATTTCCCAGGACTGCCTGGCTGTACCATACTTGGGAAAGGCTATCATCCAAAACCTTTCTGCCTCTTTGAGAGTCCTCTTACTATGCTGACCAATATAGGCTGGGTGCTCATCCAGGCCATTGAGGTGGTGTGTGTACAGCACTACATACCCCAGGAATCAGCAGCCGTACCACCCTATGAGGATCCACAGGTAGGCCTGGGAGCTGCTTTTCCATTTAGTGCCATTCAGTGTCCAGGGACAGCTTATCTTTACAGCACCATTCATCATAGACCAATTTGTCCCAGGATACCGCTCCTGCTCACTCTCGCTATATCCCAGCAAATGGTTGTACCTGTGCTCATCATATCGCCTACACCAACATTCCTTTCCCTTCCCTGTCAGCTGGGAAATCACTTTCAGAGTCAGGCCTTTGAGTTAAACAAATCATATGTAAGGAAGTACCAGCCATTAAAGCACTTACTCCACCGGGGGCTACTGGGTGTCAAATTCTTTAAGGCTGCTACCGTACTATGCAGCGAGGTTGGCTGGAATACTCCCTTCTGGCTTCCCCAAACAGAATACCAAAACCCAAGAAGCTGAACAATGTCTCCTAACAGTCCTTTTCCTCCTCATCAAAAGGGATCAGTATTAATGGCATGGTTATGAGTCCTCATACAAATCCAGCACTCTGACATGTTGGTCCTGTTTGCATGTTTGCACACCATCTGCAGGGACATGTTTTCAAGAGGTATTGAGCCCCTGGTTAAGAAAAAAATGTAACCGCATGCCAGATGGAAAAACAAATATGCTAATGGGGTAAAAGAGATAAAAGAGAACACTTACGAAAGAAATCAGGAGGGCTAAGAGAAGGCATGAGGATGCCCGAGCACAGGAAGTGAAGGAGAATCCTGAGAGATTCTACAGATAGGTTAAGAGCGAAAGGATTGCAAGGGACAAAATTGGTCCTCTGGAGGATCAGAGTGGTAATCCATGTCTGGAGCCACAAGAGATTGGAGAGATCTTACTTTTTTTTTTGCATCTGCATCTGTCCATCAGGAGATGGACACAGAGTCTATAGAAGTGAGGCAAAGTGGCATCAACTTCATGAACCCTGTACAGATTACAGAGGAGGAGGTGTATGCTACCCTGATGCAAATTATGTATTGCATTGAAACGCTGCTGCGAAGTTAACAAATTTCATGTCACATGCCAGTGATAATAAACCTGATTCTGATTAGGGTGGATAAATCCACTGGGCCTGACAAAGTGTAAACTTGGACCCTCCAGGAGGCAAGTACAGAGAATGCCAGGGCCCTGGCAGAGATATTTAAATCACCCTTAAAGACAGGGGAGGTACCAGAGGATTGGAAGATAGCCAACATTGTTCAGCTGCTTAAACAAGGCTCTAAACATAAACCAGGAAATTATAAGCTGGTGAGTCTGACATCATTTATGGGAAAATTATTGGAAGGTATTCTGAGGGACTGGATATTCTGAGGGATTGGATAGTCATGGTCTGATTAATGATAGTCAGCATGGCTTCCTGATTGGTAGATTATGTCTAACCAAAGTTATAGAGTTTTTCAAGGAAGTTACCAGCAAAGTTCATGAAGGCACGGCAGTGGATGTTGTCTGCATGGCCTCTGGCAAGGCGTTGGACAAAGTCCCGCAAGGACGGGTGGTCAAGAAGGTTCAGATGCTTGGCATTCAAGATGAGATAGTAAATTGGATTAGTCACTGGCTTTGTGGGAAAAGCCTGAAAGTGGTCGTAGATGGTTGCCTCTCTGACTGGGGCCTCATGACAAGTGGAGTGCCACAGGGATTGGTGCTGGGTCTGTAATTGTTTGTCATCTATATCAATGATCTGGATGATAATGTGGTTAACTGGATCAGCAAATTTGTGGATTACACCAGTGTAGTGGACAGTGGGGAAGGCTATTGTGGCTTGCAGTGGGATCTGGATCAGCTTGAAAAATGGCAGATGAAATTTAATATAGACAAGTGTGAGTTGTTGCACATTGGTAGAACCAACAAGGGTAGGTCTTACACAGTGAACAGTTGGGTACTGAGGAGTGCAGTAGAGCAATGGGATCTGGGAATACAGGTCCATAATTCATTGAAAGTGGAGTCACAGGTAGATAGGTTCGAAAAGAAAACTTCTGGCACACTGTCCATCAAAAAGCAAAGTTTTGAGTACACGAGATGGGATGTTATGTTGAAGTTGTACAAAACATTAGTGAGGAGTATTGTATGCAGTTTTGGTCACCTACCTACAGGAAAAATGTAAATAAGTTTGAAAGTATACAGAGAAAATTTACAAGGATATTTTCTGAACTGGAGGACCAGAGTTATAAGGAAAGAGTGAATAGGTTAGGACATTTTACTGCTTGGAATGTAAAAGATTGAGAGGAGATTTGCTAGAGGTATTCAAAATTATGAGGGATATAGATAGGGTAAATGCAAGCAGGCTTTTTCCACTGAAGTTGGGTGGGAATACAACCAGAGGTTATGGATTAAGGGTGAAAAGTGAAAAACTTAAGGGGAATATGAGGGGAAACTTCTTCACTCAGAGGATTGTGGGAGTATGGAAATAGCTGCCAGCAATAGTGGTGCATGCGAGCTTGATTTCAAAGTCTATGTAAGGTTTGAATAGGTATATGGATGATAGGGGTATGGAGGTTCATGGCCCCAGTACAGGTTGATGGGAGCAGGCAGCTTAAATCAGAATCAGAATCAGGTTTATTATCACTGGCATGTGATGTGAAATTTGTTAACAGCAGCAACAGTTCAATGCAATACTTAATATAGAAGAAATAAAAAATAATAATTAATAAATAAGCAAATCAATGACAGTATACATATATTGAATAGATTAAAAATCATGCAAAAAATGGAAATAATATATATTTTTAAAATGAGGTAGAGTTCAAGAGTTCAATCTCCATTTAGGAATAGGATGGCAGAGGGGAAGAAGCTTTTCCTGAATCACTGAGTGTGTGCCTTCAAGCTTCTGTACCTCCTACCTGATGGTAACAGTGAGAAAAGGGCATGCCCTGGGTGTTGGAGGTCCTTAATAATAAACGCTGCCTTTCTGAGACACCGATCCCTGAAGATGTCCTGGGTACTTTGTAGGCTAGTACCCAAGATGGAGCCGACTAAATTTACAACCCTCTGCAGCTTCTTTCAGTCCTGCGCAGTGGACCCTCATACCAGACAGTGATGCAGCCTGTCAGAACGCCCTCCACAGTATATCTATAGAAGTTTTTGAGTGTATTTGTTGACATACCAAATCTCTTCAAACTCCTAATGAAGTATAGTTGCTATTTTGCCTTCTTTATAGCTGCATTGATATGTTGGAACCAGGTTAGATCCTCAGAGATCTTGACACCCAGGAACTTGAAGCTGCTCACTCTCTCTACTTCTGATCCCTTTATGAGGATTGGTATGTGTTCCTTCATCTTACCCTTCTTACCCTTCCTGAAGTCCACACTCAGCTCTTTCGACTTACTGACGTTGAGTGCCAGGTTGGCATATCTCGCTCCTGTATGCCTTCTCGTCACCATCTGAGATTCCTCCAACAATGGATGTATTATGAACAAATTTATAGATGGTATTTGAGCTATATCTAGCCACACAGTCATGGTATACAGAGAGTAGAGCAGTGGGCTAAGTACACACCCCTGAGGTGCACCAGTGTTGATTGTCAGCAAGGAGGATATGTTATCACCAATCCGCACAGATTGTGGTCTTCCAGTTAGGAAGTCGAGGATCCAATTGAAGATGGGGTCCAGAGGCCCAGATTCTGTAGCTTCTCAATCAGAATTGTGGGAACGATGGTATTAAATGTTGAGCTATAGTCGATGAACAGCATTCTGATGTGGATGTTTGTGTTGTCCAGGTGGTCTAAAGCCGTGTGAAAAGCCATTGAGATTGCATTTGCCATTCACCTATTGTGGCAATAGACAAATTGCAATGGATTCAGGTCCTTGCTGAGGCAGAAGTTCAGTCTAGTCATGACCAACCTCTCAAAACATTACATCACTGTCGATGTGAGTGCTACTGGGCAATAGTCATTAAGGCAGCTCACGTTATTCTTCTTAGCCACTGGTATAATGGTTGCCTTTTTGAAGCAAGTGGGAACTTCCGCCCATAGCAGTGAGAGGTTGAAAATGTTCTTGAATACCCCCACCTTTGTTTGGCACAGGTTTTCAGAGCCTTACCAGGTACTCCATCAGGACCTTCCACCTTGCGAGGGTTCACTCTCTTTAAAGACAGTCTAACATCGGCCTCTGAGACAGAGATCACAGGATCATCAGGTGCAGCTGGCATGTTCACAGCTGAAGTTGTGTTCTCCCTTTCAAAGTGGGCATACGAGGCATTGAGTTCATCTGTTAGTGAAGCTTCACTCTCATTCATGCTATTGGGTTTCACTTTATAGGAAGTAATGTCTTGCAAACCCTGCCAGAGTTGCCGTACATCCGAAGTCACCTCCAATCTCGTTCAAAATTGTCTCTTCGCCTTTGAAATAGCCCTCCACAAATCATACCTGATTTTCTGATACAGGCCTGGGTCGCCAGACTTAAGTGCCACAGATCTAGCCTTCAGCAGATGACGTACCTCCTGGTTCATCCACGGCTTTTGGTTTGGGAATGTACAGTAAGTCCTTGTAGGATTTACACACTCATCCACACAGGTTTTAATGAAGTCAGTAACAACTGTAGCATTCTCATCCAGGTTCAAAGATGAATCCCTAAGTGGTTTAAATGTTTTTCACATGGACTATATGGGCCAAAGGACCTGTTTCTGTGCTGTACTTTTGTATGATTAGAAAAAGTGGCAAAATATTTCAGTAGGTCACCTTCCCACTGAAGCATAGGATTAATTCAAAACCCTTCCAATACAAATTTAACAAACACAAGATAGACTTTAGATGCACACACTCCAGTAAACTCACTAGTGGATACACCTCATGCAACAGTTTTTAAAGTTAAACTACTCACGGAGGGGGGGTGCGGAGCAAATGTTCCCCTCCTTATGGGAATGGGGCAGGAAGGCATCACCCACCCCCAGACTTCTGCCACCACTGAAGGTCTACCAGTGCCTTTTACAGAGTTTCCAGCAAGGGATATAAGGAATCCTGAATGGAATGCGAGGAATCCTGTGGAGAAACGAAGATGTCCTTGTCGGGAGATGGCTTGAAGAACGACTCTTCTTCCTTAACAGCCTCCTGACCTTTCTTCCCCTGGCAGTGCTCTGACCACATGGCATAGAGGGGAGGAGTGGGAGCCCCATTTACCTGCTTATTTGGGACCCCTGCTCTGAGCAGTGCTAGAAACATCTCCCTAGAGGTCATGCGGGATCCCCCACTTCCCATTTGCTCATCCAACTTCTGTACCTGGCTACACATACTTTATTCTACATGCTCCAACTCTTCTAGTAACTGAATGACTACACATGCTACACCTGACTGCCAGTCCCATTAAAAATGCCGCCACTCCTTTCACGAGGAGAGCCGCTGCCATAACCAAATGCCCTGTTCAGAATCCTCTGGCCAGCTATCACTATCACTGTATAAACCTGTAATTAGAGCCCACTGGCGAAGGGTTCTGGTCCGTTCCTCTACTGTACTCCACTCTACCTAGGGCTTTCAATCCCACTCAAGGAGGTAATGATACCTGACCCTGACCGCTGCTGCCACCTGATCCCATAATGATGCATTACCCTCATGGAAAGCGACCATAGGGCATTATTGAACCTATTACATCCATCTCTTTATTAGATAGACACTCCGGTACCTCTCTCATCCCGTGTCATCAATGACCATGTGCCCAGAGGCTCTCCCAGCTTCTGTCTGTACCTATTCCCTAATTCCATTGTCCTTAGTGGAGAACTCCCTGATCTCTGATTTCATGGAGGGGCCCATCTTTCTACTCTCTCTCCCAGGTTTCTGGCCCTCTCTCGAGGGCCAAAGAGGCCACAGGCTGAAGCTCCCCATAACAGGGTACCCATTCTGGCCTGTACTGTCTCAGTTGCATAGGGAAGAGGATGATCTTTTTGAGGGAGAATATTAGGATTTCACTCTACCCTCTCTTCCCTATCCTCAGCATTCAGCCAGATATCCCCGTCCCCCTCCACGTGTTGGAATCATCTCCACATAGCATCAAGGCTTGAACCTTAATGGGATCTGATTGCCAATTAGCCCATCCAGCAGCCTGTAATTGCTGCACCTTAATTATCTAACAGGCTATCTCTGTACCCTTGTCTTCTAGCTTGATGGCCCGGGTGTATGCTGACCGAGGAGCTTCTCATATGATGGTGCAGTGCTAGTACAGCACCTCCACCTCGTTCTTGAGACTTACTTTCTTCTGCTCCCTCTGTGCAATTGTTTCATGCTGGCACTCTATGATAGTTGTTAGCAGCCAGAAAGAATCCTTCCAGCTCTCCTTCTTTTTCGGAAACCTTGCCCTCTTTAGTACAGTCACAATGTGGTGTCCAACTTATCTGCCCTGCCTATGGGCATCCCATAGTATGCTAGTAGGTTGGTGAGACTTCCAAATCCCACACCATTGTCAGTCCATTCTGCGACTCAGCACTGTTCACACACAGGGTTCCGTCTCTCATATAACCTTCTGAAGATATTCATCTCCTGTTCAATAACCGAACCCTACTTGCGGTGCCAAATATTATGGGGAAGCAGGTTTGCGGGTTCAGTAAGTGGAACAGAAGACAATGACAACAGATCAGCACATTAGCCATTTATTTACAGACAAACAATAAAACACTTGACCAAACATCAAAGTCAACAAGTACTCATAAGCCATCCTAAATTACAAAAACTATGACACATAACATGCAGTTAACACTATAAACTCAACAGGTACTTTGTTAGGTCTCGCCGAGTTACACAACTACAAATGTAAATATTCAACAAACAGACAAGTGTTTGCTATCTCTGCAGCATACTTTCCCAATAGTTTTTTGGCTTTGGTCACAACCTCATTTTGAAGATAAGCCCCTAACAAAGAGACAGAGTCCTTTGCACATGCTATTTTTATAAACCGGAGGGACCCAGAACCGGAAGCCAGTGCCATGGCATGAAAGCCAACCAATGGAAAAGAACTGCTACATCCATTGAGTGAGCCAATCAACAACCGACGCAGAAGAAGCAGCTTTCAACTGGCTCACCCTTCATGTTACAGCCACTTTGTCGCAAATTTATCAATATGTGGGGCCCAGGATAGATCCTCTGAGCTGTCGATGACCAGGAGCTTGTTCACTCTTTCCACTGCTGACCCCTCAGTGAGGAGATGTGTGTTTTCCCAACTTCCCCTTCCTGAAGTCCACAATCAATTGTTTGGTTTTGCTGACACTGAGTGCATGGTTGTTGGTGCAACATCACTAGACCAGAGGATCTATGTTGCTCCTCATCACCATATGAGTTTCTGCCAACAATGCTGGTGTCATTGGTAAATTTATAGATGCCATTTAAGCTGTGCCTAGCCACAACGTCGTGAGTGTGGTGAGAGTAGAGCACTGGGCGAAGCATCCATCCTTGAGGTGTGCTTGTGTTGATTGTCAGCAAGGAAGAGATGTTATCACCAATTCTACAGACTATGGTGTCCCAGTGAGAAAGTTAGGAATCCAGTTGCAAAGGCAGGTACTGAGTTCCATGTTTAAACGCCTGTAAATTAGTATTGTGGGGCTGACGGTGTTGAACTCCAAGATGTAATCAATAAATGGCACCCTGACATTGGTATTGCTGTTGTCCAGATGCCCCTAAGACTAGTGGAGAGGCAGTGAGATTGCATCCGCTGTAAACCCATTATGACGATAGGCAAATTGTAGGCAATCAATTCCAACGTTAACGAAGAATGCTTCCTATATGTGTGCAAGTATGAACACATCTTTAAGTTTCCTGCCACTTTGATTCTCCATACCACTCCCACTCTGATTTTACAATCACCATTAACTTCTACATACTCCATTGAAACTGATTATAAACTCCAACATAGTGCTTCATTTAATGGACACATTACATCAGCCTTTTTTCCTTTCATTCTCTCCTGGCTTTCACTCTGTCATAGAAAGTGTCTTTTGTTCTTTCCTCTTTCCTACTTTTTTCCATTATAAACTTTGCTTTTGATTTTTTTTCAAGGTTCTGATGAAAACTTTTCAACATAAAGACCTACCTCTCTCTATTTGCCTCTCCTTGGTTGTTTTCTGGACTTCTGAGTCATTACAATAAGTTCTGGTATTAGTTCAACTTTCCAGCAGGCAGTCATTTTTCTTGAATAAATTGAAAAGTGTTGGAAGAAGACAATGACAGTGCTATAAGCTAACACTTACTCTGCACTGTGATCACTGACACTCCAGTGGGAGCCCTTGACTCTGGACCAATTTTGGAAGCAGGATTTAAAATTCCTGAGTTGATTTACTGTTGATGATCGTGAATGTTATATTGTTCATATTAATAAAACTGAAATCTAATGAGAATGAGGGATGAATTTAACAGGAAACTGGCACAAAACAAAATGGATGTGGTGGTTAAAACTTAATCACTGCATGCTCCAAAGATATTGGTGTAGGTATTTTTTTCCTTCGGCAGTTTGAATGGGGCACAACTGCGCAAGCGAATGAGGGTCAGCCTGTGACAACAGCGGGAGAGTTTAAAAAGCGAACAGATTAACAGAGCAGGTGACGGAGTAGTGGGAGACAGAGTAGGAAGGCTTTGGCTCGAGCGAGCAGAGGCTGAGGACAAGCTTGCTCCCAGTGAGGTAAGGACGGGTAAGCTCCTTTAATTAATCTAATTAACTTAGAAGTAGGTAATAGAGGCAGCAGTTAGGGCAGTTGGGTGCTCCGTTTGCAGTGTGTGGGAAGTCAGGGCGAGCACAGTTGTCCCTGATGACTACACCTATAAAAGGTGTATCCAGCTGCAGCTCCTGACAAACCAAGTTAGGGAACTGGAGCTGGAGAGGGATGAACTTCGGATCATTCGTGAGACAGAGGCAGAAATAGACAGGGAGATGGTCACCCCTAAAAGTCAGGAGGCAGGTAGCTGGGTGACTGTCAGGAGAGGGAAGGGGAATAGACAGGAAGAGCATAGACAGGATGACGGTGAGGACAATATGAGTGAGGTTGATAGAATCTTCCCTTCTGAGCTGAGGGTCCAGTCTCCACTGCAACTTGTTCCTGGTAGGTTGACCCCATCAACAGTATCCAAAATGGTATACTTATTATTGATGGGAACAGCCACAGGGGTGCTCTGCTCTTCAGTTTGGGAGACACTTTTTTTTACCTGTGTGGGTCTTTAGCATCACTGAGGTCTTCTCTAATGGTATCTTAGAAAACAGTCTGTTGTATTCAGCCTCTGGAATTAGGACAATGCTGACCCTAAATCCAGTTCCATTTTCAGTTTTACACTAGACACATCTATTGTGATTCAGATGATTTTGTGATCTGCTTCAATTATACTATGCAGTTCATGGCATGGAAATTCACCTTTGTCAGACTCTATGTTGTCTGATTCTGTTTTACATTCGGTAACTTTATGCATTTGCTTAGTTTTGTGTTTGAGATTTTTCACTCAGTTGTGCTTTTTGTTTGCTCTGCACACTTTCTCTATGTGACCTTGTCTGTGAGTTTTGAAAACTTTTTCCTTGAACCAACAGTAATTTGCATCATGGGAGGATTTGCCACAATAGTAACATTTTTGGCTTTTTGCACCATCCAGGGACATTTTGTGCATTTAACATTCTAACCTTTTCTGTAGTTCTGCTGCAGTCTCTAACAATATTGCAATGGACAATGTTTGTTCTAAGATTAGGTCTGTTTCGGACAGTAGCCTCTTTTGAGTTCTTTGATTGTGCATGTCACATAGAAGCCTGTCCCTTAATGCATCAGAAGATCCATCTCTAAAGTCAGAATACTGGGAAAGTTTGCGCAGTTGTGCAATGTATTCAATGCTTTCATCTTTTAACTGGGTCCTTTTATAAAATCTAAATCTCCCAGCTATTACCAGCAGTTTAGGGCTCAAGAGATTTTGTAAATTTGTAACAATTTTGTCGAATATCTTGTTTACTGGGTTTTCAGGGGTTACTTGGCTACATAAGAGACTGTATGTTCTTGTACCCATTAAGCTAAGAAGCATAGGGGCTTTCTTTTGCTCCTCTGTGTTATTCACGTTACAATACAGTTCAACCCACACAATATAAGACTCCCAGTCTTCATTAGCATTATCAAATTTATCAACTTTCCCAACTGAAGTTATTTTCACTTTAAATTCAGCGTATCTTTCACTGTTACAATGCACTGTACTCGTGCGTCTGTTAGTGTCTGTGACAGCCTTCTCTCTACTGTTTAACTCTCACTGTTTCATCCCGTAACCGTCCGTGTAGTTGGCAATATTTTCTCACATTCAGGTTCATACTCATCGTCAATTTGCTGTGTCTGTGCACAACTGCGTAGTGAATGAATAAAAGCACGCATGCGGGAGATGACTTTAACTAGTGTATTCACATTGCAGTGCGAAGAGATAGAGAGAGCAATGCACATGTGTAAACAACAGATCAATACATAGTGTTAAGGGGAGCCACTGCTCTAAAAGAAATAGATCCATACATTACAGCAATAAAGTTAGAAGATTGATACATTGGTTTGTTATTGTCGCATGCACTGAGGTACAGTGAAAAGCTTTGTTTTGTATGCCATCCATACAGATCACTTCATCACAACAGTGCTTTGAAGTAGTACAAGGGAAAATCATTAACAGAAAACAGAATGAAGCATTTACAGAGAAAGTGCAGATAATAGGTGCAAGGGCACAACGAGGAAAACTGTGATGTTAAGAGTCCATCTTATCATACTAGGGAGCCATTCAGTAGACTTATAACAGTTGGATAGAAGCTGTCCTTGAGTCTAGTGGAAGATTGATAAAACTATCCACTTCTCTGAATGACTGTACAGTAGCTATAGGAAGTTGAACTCCATTCAGGACAAAGGAATTAATTTCATTTCCAACTCACCTGCTGGCCTCAACACTTACTTCTCTACCATGCTCTTTGAATAGTATATCTGTGTACTGTCTGCAAGAAACATGTGTGATAATATTTAGCTTCATTGCTAGAACCTTGCACCTCATAGCACTTTGTCCAAGTTATATCCATTCCTCTTCCAACATCTATCACCATTCTATTCTCAAAATTCTGGAGCTCTCTATCAGAAAGTATTGTAAGAGAACAGATGGTCTGTGACATGGCATGAAGTTTGGTGATGCTGGCATTGCCATGTGGTAATTGTCTCTGTCCTATTTGGCAGTAAAGTTTGCAAGTTCTAAAGGTGCTAACAAAGTAGCCTTGGAGAGTAAATGCAGAACATCTATTAATTGATGCTCTCTGAACATGTGGTGTGACAGTGACATCACTAAATATCAGAAGTTCTCTCTTGTTACAAATAATTGTTGCCTGGCACTTTTCTGTTGTGCTGTGGATGTTACTCATCACTCATCCCGTCATACCTGAAAGTTGTCTAGATCTTGTTGCGTATAGATATGTACTACTGCATTTGTAGGGGACTTGTGAATTTAACATTATCAGTAGCCTTGCTTCTGACCTTATTATGCAGTGAAGTATCAATGAACCAGCAGCTGTAGGTGACTGATGAAAGCCACTATTCCGAGGAACTCCTGTAGTGGGGCTTAGGGCTGGAATGATTTAACTCATACAGCCATGCCTATTGCCAAGTTGCAAAGTATCCAAACACTAATGTGCTTTAATCCTCACTGACTTCATTTTTATGGGGGCCATTGATGAGTTAAATGCTGATTTTTTTATCATGGTTCTATAAGCAGAATCGAAAGGAAGGGACTCCATTTCAGCGTACTTAGCTGAGCTGAAGAAATTGAGCGTTGTCAGTTTAGTGACGTGCTTTAGTGCTGAAGTCAGTTTAGTTCTGAGTGATTCTTCAGTTTGTGAAATCTTACAAGAAAACATTCAAAAACAGCCCCTAACTAAAGCACAACTCACATTTAAAAGAGCAGTTGAAATTTCTGTATCAATGTAAACAGTAGACAGAGACACAATTGAGTTGCAGTCGGAGATTGAATTGAATTTGAATTTGAATTTGAATTGATTTTATTTCTTACATCCTTTCCATATATGAGGAGTAAAAATGTTTACGTTACATCTCTGTCTAAATGTGCAATGTGCAATCATAATAATTTATAATAAATAGAACAGTCAACATAACATAGAAATACACTCAAATCAGCACGAGTTAATCAGCCTGATGGCCTGGTGGAAGAAGCTGTGTTGGAGCCTGTTAGTCCTGGCTTTTAAGCTGCAGTACCATTTCCCAGATGGTAGCAGCTGGAATAGATTATGGTTGGGGTGACTTGGGTCCCCAATGATCCTTCGGGCCCTTTTCGCACACCTGTCTTTGTAAATGTCCTGAATCTGGAGCTGTGGGTAGTGACACAGTCATGGGGATACAGGGAGTAAAGGAGGGGACTTAGTACACAGCGCTGAGGGGCTACTGTGTTGAGAGTCAGAGGGGTAGAGGTGAGGGAGCCCCCTTTTACCACTAGCTGGCAATCTGACAGGAAATCCAGGATCCAGTTGCAGAAGGCAGGGTCAAGGCCAAGGCTGTCTCTGAGCTTCCTGTTGAGCCTGGAGGGAATTATGGTGTTGAATGCTGAACTGTTGTCCAAGAATAGCATTCTCACATAAGCATCCTTCTTCTCCAGATGTGTAAGGGTGGTATATAGATCAATGGCAACTGCATTGTCTTTGAAATGAAAGTGAGCATAAACAAAATTGCAGTGTTTAGACAGAGGTCTGCCTAGTCAAACAAATTGTGTTACCATTGTGGCAGGGGCTCACATACACCAGACCAATGCTGGTTTGAAGGCCAAAGTAGGACACATACAAAGAGCATGTTGGGCAGACAAAAATAAATGGACTACACAGGGAAGAGGAAAAGATAAAAAGTCAAGTTGCAGTTTCAAAAAGAACACTAATCAGCATGCTGTTGATAAAAAATCTGATAATGATGAGAGTGACACAGGACTGAACAGCCTTCAGATTTACAACGTGAAAACAAACAAGAAACAAGTAAAAAACACAAAATGCTGGCAGAACTCAGCAGGCCAGACACCATCTATGGGAGGAGGTAATAGCGACGTTTTGGGCCGAAACCCTTCAGCAGGAGTGAAGTAACATGGGATGGTCAAGGGGGGGATAAAGTAGAGAGCTGGGAAGTGATAGGCTGGAGGGAAATGGGCTAGGGGGACGGTGGAGAATTATGGGAATTAAAAGAGAAAGAAAGGTAGGGCTGGGGGGAGAGATTATAGTGGGGGGGGGAGAGAGAGAAAGAGAACCAGACTAAAATAATAGATAGGGATGGGGGTAAGGGTGGGGGGCAGGGGTATCAATGGAGGTCAGTGAGTTGGATGTTCATGCCGGCAGGAAGGAGGCTACCTAGGCGGGAGATAAAGACAGCAAATTAATTAAAATTGAATTGTACACTGGCTCCGCTGTTTCACTCATTTCACAAAATGAGTTTGAATGGCATTTTAAAGATACTAAACTGAAGCCTGCAGATGTCTAACTTTGAGCTTATACTGGAGAATACATAACACACCCCTGGGAATGGCATTCGTATCAGTGAAATATAACAACCAACAAGCCACATTGAGTGTGTATTTGGTAAAAACAGAAGGGCCAGCATTATGGGGACATGAGTGGCTGAGGCAACTACAACTTGGTTGAAGAACTGTTCTCTATTAGCATGCCACATCCTCTGCAGTAGAATTAAGAAAAGTACTGGATGATGTCATAGCAAAGTTCAAGAATGGCATTGAAAAACTCAAACATATCAAGGGTAAAATAGTTCTAAATGAAAATGTCACACCCACATTTTCCAAAGCTTGTCTGGTTCCTTATACCAACTATGATAAAGTAGCCAGTGAGCTAGATTGTATGGAAGCTGAAGGAATCATTTCCAAGGCCGTCTACAGCCCATGGACAAAGCTGGTGGTCTTAGTGGTGAAGAAGAATGCGTCTGTCATGATCTGCAATGACTTTAAGGTCACTATCAATCCAGTCATGAAAGCAGATCTGTTATGAGTGAATGAAGTGAACACTCCATAGCCTTTGCATGATGTTCCCTTACTGCTGCAGAGAAAAAAGATGAATAGATTGACAGAGAGTCCTTGAGTCTAGTTTGGGGTATAAAACATTTTAACCTGTATTTGTATGGGAGAGAGTTTACCCTCATTACTGATCATCAACCACTAGTGTCCATTTTGAGTCCACAGAAGGATGTTCCATTAATGGCAGAAGCATGAATACAGAGACGGACTCTGTTTCTTGGAGGACAGAATTGCAAGATTGAATTCAAAAGGACGCCTAAGCATGGAAATGCTGATAGATTGACCTTTGGAAAAGGAAATACCTGAAAAATTTACAAATGAAGGCACACCTCTTGATGTGGTCTCCCTAATGTAAATCAAAGATCCTCTTATTACAGCAGAGATGATCCAAAGGAAACCAGAAAAGATGCCCCATCATCTCAGGTCTACATGGCAATCCAAAGTGGCTGGAATGTGTAGCAGAATGTCCAGTTCCCCCATTTTTACCAGTGCCAGGATGAACTTGGCCTAGATGGAGGTTGCCCTATGTGGGAATTGAGAGTTGTTGTACCATCCAAGCAGAGAGCTGAAGTGTTGGAGGAGATATATGCTGGTTATATAAAATAAAAGCATTAGCTGGAAGTTTTCACTGGAGGTCTGGGATAGATCAGCAGATCGAGCAGCTTGCCTTGCACTGTTTGGGATGCCAACATGTCCAGAAGGTGCCAAGAGCAGCACCTTTCCATCCCTGGGAATGCCCTGCATTGTCCTTGCAGAGGATTCATGTGGATTTGGTCAGACCATTCATGTTTGGTAGTAATGGATGTAGCTACAAAGTGGCCAGAGGTATTCCCAGTAGCCTCCACTATAGTCGAGCACACTGTTGATGTGTTGAGAAGCCACTTCTCAAGGATTGTTGGTCCAGAACACTTAGACAGTGACAATGGACCATAGTTTGTTGCAGAGCAGTTACAGTCATTCCTGAAAATGAATTGAACAAGATATGTTATATCTGCACCATACCCCCCAGCTACAAATGACTTGGTGGAAAGGGTTGTCCAGAATCTAAAGAATGCACTGTGTACAAGGTCAGCAGAACACACTACACTAACACTGAATCAGAACCTCATCAATTTCCTCCTTGCATGTTGCAAAGCAGCACACTCCACAACTAATAATTCACCAGCTGTGCTGTCCCTGGGTTGTCCCTTGTGTTCACACTTGGATTTTTCAAACCCAATCTCGGAAGGAGTATGCAGGACAAACAGCTGAGACAAATTGAAGGCTCCTCAAACAAGGAGGTTTGATGTTTCACACCTGGACAAACAGTCCTACCAAGGGACTATGGAGGTGATCTAATGTGGGTACTTGGTAAGATTAAGCACAGAACGGAACCACTCTCCTACACAGTGGAGGTTGCATTTGTCATAATCTGGAGAAGTTAAGGCAAGAGCAACAAGTTCAGGGGTCAGACCGAGAGGAGCGGTTTAATATTAGTCGGGAGTTGAGGTTAGTACCTCCGTTCGAGGAGACGGATGTTGATAGTTATTTCTTGCTTTTTGAAAAGGTGGCAGTGAATCAGAAGTGGCCCAGAGAACAGTGGGTGGCGTTGTTACAAAGTGTGTTAAAAGGGAAGGCACAGCGGGCATATACGGCGTTGTCCATGGAGGAGGAAGAGGAGGAGAGTTATGACAAAGTAAAGGCGGCCATTCTCCGGAGTTATGAGCTAGTACCTGAGGCGTATAGACAGAAGTTTAGAAATTTAAAGAAAGGGTGGAATCAGACGTATACCGAGTTTGCCTATGAGAAAGGTGTGCCCTTAGTCCATTGGTGCGCTGCAGAAATAGTGGACGAGGATTATTGGCATCTCAGGGAGTTAATTCTGATTGAGGAATTTAAAGGTTGTGTTTCGGAGGATATCCGGATGTATTTGAATGAGAAGCCGAATAAGTCCATCTCAGAATTTGCTAGGTTCGCAGATGAATATGCCCTAACCCACAAGACAAAGTTTTCCTCGAATAAAAGTTCCCAGAAAGACCGTAGGAACGATCGAGGAAGTCCGCCGGCTGAGGCAGAGGTCCCGCCGGGAGCTAGTGGTAAGGTTGAGGGGGAAAGGCCAGACGGCCAGAGATTTCCGGGCTTGACCTGTTTTAATTGTGGAAAGAGCGGGCATATTGCATCTCGGTGCTTTGCTCCAAGGAAAGAGACAGGAAAAGGGAAAGCAGCAGTCCCTATCGGATGTGCCGTGGTAATCAGTAAATTGACAAGAGAGCCCCAGGTAGACAGAGTACGAGAAGGGTCTGAGACTTGTCTGTCACACGGAACTGTGTCTGTGAGGGAGGGAGACACACCAGTTCCCGTACGGATTGGAGAGACACGGGGGCTGAGCTGTCGTTGATCAGCCGTAAGGTACTAGAGTTTGGTCGCAAGACGAGAATGGTAGCTGTGAAAGGAATAAGTAAAGGGACAGAAATGGTGCCCTTACATAAGGTCATTATGGATTGTGAGCTGGTGTCTGGACCAGTTGAAATAGGGGTGCGATCAGAATTCCTGAGAACTGACGCGCGTCCTTCTTGGTAACGATTTAGCCGGTGGTAAGGTTTGGGCAGCCATGACGCTGACAAAACAGCCTGTGAGTGTTGAGGCTCCGCCCCTAGATTCCAAGAGCTATCCTGCATGCGCGGTCACTCGCAGCATGTCGAGAGAGGCAGCTGAGAACGAGAGCAGGTTAAATCTGGCCAGTTTCGATTTGGCCGAGACATTTTTACCGACCCTGTACCACGAGGGCTTAGAGGGTGGTAAAATGAAGAGTAGTAAAGTGAAAGAGTGTATGGGAGAGGAGGTAGATCTTCCCTTAGCGAGGAGAAAGGTTCTAGAGGCAGAAAATAAAGATGAGGAACTGTTAGAGCGGTTAAGAGGTCCAGAGTTGGACAGGGATGATCTGTCTGGTTTGGCAGAACTGTTTGAAGAAGTTGAAAATTCTAAAGGTGTTCCCGATAATGAAATGAGGGCAGTCCTAGATGAAAAGGGTGCCCTTGCCTTGAAGAAGTCTGCTGGGTTGGCAGATGAGGTTGTTTCAGCCCGCGGGGTTGAGTTTACTCCGGAAGGGAGTTGCCCATAGAGTAACTGGGAGGATCAGGGGAGCTTAGAATTTGAAAAGGGTATGGGTATTGAAAGCCTGGAAGAGGCCAATGTCCCATTTGAGTGTGTCCAAGATGGGGATGCACGTGGTACTGAACCTAGTAACGGAGCTCAGAAAAAGTCTGAGGTATTTGATTCAGTTGAACGAGATGGCTGTCCTTGTGGGTCAGATAGACTGGGTTCAGTGAAGAAAGGGTTAACCTTGGTAATAGTGGGAAGTGAGAGTTCCCAGGTGTTTGTGCTCGAAGGTGTGTTGAAAGTTAATGCGGAGCTCAAAAATGGGGAGATAAATATTATTATTGAAGGAAACGGGAAATCTGTAGTTCCCAAATCGAATGAAGAAATTTTAAACCCTGCAGATTGCTTACAGATTAAGCCGGGAGATGACAGGACCCCCCCACGCTATTGTTATTCCAGAATGTGGTGTGAAGAGGCAGAATTTGAAATGCTGCTTGAACAAAGAGTTCGAATTAAAAACCAATAGCCTGAAGGGTCCTGACGAGAGGGCTAGCCACCTGTGTAAAATTAAAGAATTGGGTGGAAATGGTCTAAGTTTGGGACACGGTGTTGATAAAATAACCCCTATGAAAGAGGCGGGCGGGAGTTTACCTCACCAAATTACCCAAGTTCCCCACGTGGGAACTCACCGGAAAAGAGGCGACGGTTAATGGGGACGCCATTTTTAAATAGCAAAGCCGGTTGTACGGGATTTCGACAAAGCATGTAAATAATAAAGACAACCCCCTGGAGGCCTGCCTGTTAAGTTTGAAAATGACCGAAAGATTAGTATTTACATAAACTTTTGTAGATGCACGTAAGCTGAGATCACCACTCCTTAGTTTTGTTGCTGAGGGGAGGAAATTAAAAAAAAAGGTGGTTATTAAATTGAAGTCTGATGCTACAAGACTTTAGTAAGGTACAAGATGTTAAGCTATTAAAGGAAGTGACACTGTAATCGTTAACTGTTTGGATGCTGAATTGGATGTATAACTGTATTACTCTGTAGTGAAAAGGAAAAGCTTTTGTATTGTGGTAGATTCCACAGTCCTGTAAGACTCTGTACTACTTCGGTTTAACCGCTGGTAAAAACGCGTTGAAGAAAGGGGGAGTTATGCCCGCAGCCCCCTCCTTTGTGAGAATCGCAAGATCACTATTGGGTTGGGTCAGGGGACCCAAGAAATGAGAGAGAGACGTGCAGAATGCCTCGTTCCCTGGCGATGTAAAACTACGGGACATGGCCATTGTCTCTTGGAGACACATTTGTGGATTGGAATACTATGCTACGTGGACGCCCTCAGGCAAAGTGGGCTGGGTGAGAAAGAGATTGCATCACCCCAACCTGATTGACATCTACGACCCTGCGAGTCAGGATAAAAGAGGGTCTGTAGGAACAGCGCCTCAGACGTACCAGAAGAAACGCTAGCGATCCCGTAATAGCGGGAAGCCATTTGAAGGAGGCCACGTGCGTTCAGTTCCGTTGCTTGGGACTGGTGGCTGGAACCACGGAAAACGGCTTTTAGCTAGCAACGGGGAAATCAACTCCCCCGACTCAAAGGACTGGCATCATAAAAGACCTGGGCAAGTTTAAAACCGTCTCTCTTAAACCCAAAGAGCTGCAGCTTGAATGACAGTGACTTTTATATTTCCATCGGACAATACATTATCCCCTAGACAACGATAGAGCTATTTCTTACTGATTATTATTATACCCGCGCTTTTAGAGTTAGTATTGACGAAGTATATTATCTGTATGTTTGCATTGATATTATATTGTGTCTTTTTATCAATAAATACTTTTAAAAAATAGTACCATCAGACTTCAACGGACCTCTCTATCTTTGCTGGTAAGTGACCCAATTACTTGGTACGTAACACAATAAACCCAATTCTGATTCTGATTTGCAAAAAGCGGAACTACTACCTTATTTATCAAAGAGAGCATCGCTGTAGTAATGGAGGCTGTACAAGCCCAAATATTCCTGAAGGTGGCAGCACAGGTAAATAGAGTGGTGGAGATGATATATCAGATGTTTGCCTTCTTTGGCCAGGGCATAGAGTACATGAACAGGCAGATCTTGATCCAAACTCTTTAGACCATAGCTGTAAGACTGTGTGCAGTTCTAGTTGCCACAGAATAAGAATTGCTCTCGAAAGGGTCACAGATCAACCATTCTAGTTAGAACTCCCTGCTTCCACCTTCCTCTATTAGCCTGTTACTGCACTGCACTGTAAACACATTAAACCATTTTTCATAATGCTGATTACATTGTAAATACATGCTGATATTTCTGTATTTATGCACATTTTGTTCCATATCTGTACGTTAACCTCTAGATTTGTTTTTGTATTTTTTTAAAATTCTTTATAATTGTTGAATGTTTTTGATTCTTATTGCATGCCACACCCTGACCAACACACCACAGCACATTCCAAAAGCCTGTAAATGTACATATATGGCAAATAAAGTTGATCCTTGATCCTTGAGGGGAGATTCACTAAGATATTAACTGGGATGGAATTTTCAATTATGAGGAGAGACTGCAGACACGGGGTTTGATTTCCTTTGAGCAGAGGAGGCTGAGGGTAGAGACTGGTGGATCTGTATTGGATTTGTCTTTATGTGTGATGTTTAGAATAGATATAGAGGGTTCAAAGACCCATTTTGGGCTGTATAACTCAATGAGTCTATGGCAAACGCAATGTCTGGAACAACTAATATAGCTCAAGAATTAATATTAACTTTTTTCATAAGTTGTTGCAACATGATTTTCAAAATTATAGTACAGAGGAAATAAAGTGGCGCTGGTGACAAATGGCGACATTCTGAACGCTACAGGCAATTGTTCCAAACATACTTTTAAATATACCCGTTTTGAATTAAATCTGTAATCTGCAGCATGTAACTTCCCTCTAAGCAATGAACTTTTAAAACAACCTAGCGGTCTTCAGAATTCACGATCAACTGAAGGGCTCAGTGGATCAGACAGACACAACACCTTCAAGAGGACGAAGGTTCATCACCATGGCTGACAACAAGGTGGGGTTGGGGGGGGAGGGGTATCTCCAAGCCAGGCTGAAACGCAAAGGGATGAGACCTCCTCTACCCAGCATCTTGTTGGCAGTCGCTGGAAAACGGAATTGAGGACCTGAGAGTAAGACTGCTGTTCAGTTGTATGTTTGAGTGAAACGTGGCTTTCTCCGGGCACGCCAGATACAGCGATCAGACCCAGAGGCTTTTCAATTTACAGAACAGGCCAAACTGCTGACTGGGGAAAGGCAAAAGGAGGAGGTGCGTGCTTTATGATAAACTCTCTTTGGCCCTCCAATATAGCAGTTTTGTTGAACTCTTGTTCCCTAGATTTGGAACACCTAACAGTCAAACTCCATCCATTCTATTTACCTGGAGAGTTCTTCTCCAGGTAAATGACCATAGTTTACATAGTAGCATACTACTAGCATCATACTGCATGATGCTGTCTCCAAACAAGAAACAGTCCACCCTAATGCATTTCAAATCATAGTCAGAGACTTCAACCAGGATTGTATGAAGAAAATCCTACCCAATTACCATCACCTGAAGCGTCAGAGGTCCCAACATACTAGACCACTGTTATACTAAGATAAGGAATGCTGACTGTTCCATGCCCAGATCATTTTGGTAAATCTGGTCACTTGACTGTCCTACCTGCAAAGAGGCAGAGGCGAAAGCAGATGGCTCCAGAGATTAGGACAGCAAAGAGGGGGGTGCAGGAGGCAGAAGAGCGGCTACAGGATTGCTTTGAGTCAGTGGACTGGGCCACATTAGAGGACCATTTGTGGATCTGAATGAATACACCATGGTTGTCATGGACTGTATTAAAACAGCTGTAGATAATTATGTCCTCAATAAATCATTCAGAGTCTTCTCCAACCAGAAGCCCTGGCTGAACCATGAGATCCAAAATCTGCTGAGAGCCAGGTCACTGGCATTAAAGTCTGGTTACCAAGAAAGTTACAAGAGGTTCAGGTACAATCGCCAGAAAGCCATCTCATGGGCAAAGTGGAAATTCAGGCCAAACTTGAATCAGTGAAGGATGCTCGACAGTCAAAGCAGGGCTTGAATACTATCACCTCTTAGAAAGTTAAATCAAGCAACATAGAAGCCAGCTGGTCTTTGCTTCCAGATCAGCTCAATGCCTGTGTGCTTGCTTTGAATGTCAAAACATGGAGGAACCATCATGAACTCCCAAATCCCCTAATGATCCTATGATTTCAGTCTCTGAAGCCAATGTGCTTGCTGCCTTTGGGAGGGTGAAAAACAACTTACCAAGATGGGGTACCTGGCCATGTACTAAAAATCTGTGCTGATCAACTGGCTGGTGTGTTCACTGAGATCTGTAACCTCTTGCTTTGGCAGTCTGAGGTAACCACTGGCTTCAAGCAGGCTTCAGTTATGCCAGTGTCCAACAAGAGCATGGTGACCTACCTCAATGACTATCACCCATTAGCACTAACAGTACATCCACAGTAGTGAAGCTTTTTGAGAGGTTGGTGATGAAACATATCAACTCCTACCTGAGAAGCGACTTTGATCCACTCTAACTTGCCTACTGGAGGGTCAACAAAAGATGCCATCTCATTGGCTCTTCACTCAACTCAACAGGATTCTTTAATAAAATACAAAATCTCTCTGTAACATTTAATTTTTGGGGAAATGGATGTTTAGGAATCCAAAATTTGCTCTTTTCTACTGACACTCTAATGCAAACAACAAAAAATGACCATCTAAAACAAAATTTATATTAAAAATCTAGGGCACTAAATCTAGGACATTTGCATAAATGTAGGACTTTTGTATGTAATGATAACAAAGCTCTCAACTTAGAAAAAGCAAGGTTTTCTCTCTTTAGAGTGTAAACAGAATCCAGCTATTTTAATGTGAACCTTGAAATGCTAATATTGTAGGACCATATCATTACCCTCATTTAAGTAGGCTCAAGAAATATTGTATTAATGTTAAGGCAGAGTCCCTAAACATGAGAAAAGGTTGAGAGAGCTGGCTTGTAGATGATAGGCTAAAAAATGTGGGTTGGAATGAGCCTCTGTGGTATGAAAATACAATACATTATTTGGTAAATCTTTCTCTCAAGGACATCTTCAACCTCTCACTACTGCAGTCACAGGTTCCCATCTGCTTCAAAAGGGCAGCAATCCTAACAGTATCCAAGAAAAGCAGGGTGGGCTGCCTCAATAACTATTGGCCAGTTGCACTCAAACCTACTGCAATGAAGTGCTATGAGAGGTCAGTTATAGCTAGAGTTAAATTCTGCCTGAGCAAGGGCCTGGGCCGCTGCTAATTGCTTACAGCAACAACAGATACAATCCCACTGGCTATTCACTCTGCTTTGGAGGATCTAGAAAGCATATGCCAGGCTGCTGTTTATTGATTACAGCTCAGCATTCAATACCATCATCTCCTCAGTGTTTGTCACCAATCTTCAAACTTTGAGTCTCTGTACTTCCTTCTACATCTGAATACTTGACGTCCTCATTGGGAGACCACAGTGATAATGTCTCCTGGCTGACAATCAACACTGTGCACCTCAAGGATGCCTGCCTAGCCCATTGCCCTACCCTCTCCATACCCACAACAGTGTGGCTAAGCACAGTTCAAATGCGGGTTACAGGGGTGAGGCCAATCAGCTGGTTGAGTGGCGTTGCAAGTTCAAATCAGCAAAACCAAGAAATTGACTGTGGACTTCAGGAAAGGGAAATCCCAAGTACCAATCCTAATGGAGGGGTCAGTGGTGGAACGTGCACAATAATGGAAAGTAAACACATCTAGGCAACATACTGTATAAGAAAACATGATTCATATCAACTAATTATAAAATTTCATGAAAATGATCAGAATAAGTTTGAAATGGAACTTTATATTTCTACAAATTAATCAAGACCCACATGAATAGACTCAGGCAAATAAAAGAAATCAGCATTTATGACAATACTAAAATTTCATTGAAAGTGAACAACACATTTTATCCTATATAAATTACAGTAAATAATTTTGATCCAAATAAAAAATGTGCACAAAAAGAGCGAAAGCAGGAGCTAAAACACGTTAGGAGTAAATCTTTCTATAATTCTTAGTTTTAAACTCAGAATCGTTGAAAAGATCCAATTTCAATAGGAAGATGCTGAGGACGCTAAGAATCGGAACTAAAACCTAAAACTGATGTGAACAGCACATAAGCAATCTTTTTAAACATAAAAGCTCCTCTGTCACTCATTCTAGAAAGCCGAATGCTGAAATTGACAATTGCCCATGTAGCAATAATGTGTGAAGCGAAACAAAACCATATTTTGACGTAAGCAAACTATGACTAACTTTTATTTTCACATGCCAGAGAAAATCTGCAGATGCTGGAAATTTTGTTTTATTTTAATTATTATCGTTATATTTTGTGGTTAGGCAAACTCATGGCAAGCAAAAATGTGCGTAAAGTAGCATTATAACCCAACTACTTTAACAAGTTTTTTTTAGCTTTCTGACTAAGGACGCAACAATTCAAGACATTTTGACTTTCGGGACTTACTCGGGAAGGACGTCAGATTGTGAACACTGCTCTGATTTTGTTTCTAAATTGAGCTGCTGGATCCTGTAACTATTTCCCCTCTGACTAATATACTTGACTAACAACAAGAAAAAAAATCTTACTTCTGTCGGTAAAAAAAAACTTCTTGGAGTTCTTGGAGTAATTAAGTTAACATAACATTACGCCAAATTAACCCACGAAGAAAAAAGTATTAACTTTGGTCTTAAAATTATAGACACTAAAATGGCTCTGAGATTACAAAGATCGTTAAACTATTTTTACTCTAAATGTTACTTTTTGATTTCGTATCAAAACAACTCTTGAGAACCAATTCGGACTGGTTAAAATACACGTTCAATGCTTCGGACATATACAATACTCCACAATCTGCTTGCAGGTGCATTTTTATCGGTATCTACAGTTATTCGCATAGAATAAATGATTAACACGACGAATAAAGTAAAGCAAGATCATAAAAAAATACGCTCAGTATCAAACTACATATTTGTTTCTTACGTCCTCTTAATGTAAAGTTTTATTTTGTATTTGTACAAGTAAAATTATATAAACTCAAATATATTAGATGATAAACAACAGTTAAACGACTGAATAGTTTGTTACTAATAATGTTCCAATGCAAGCCCCGCGTTCCATATCCTTTCATGACTTCATAGTTCAATTGCGACGGGATTTGTCACAGGAGTGACAGTACGGCGAGGAATTCCATTGCCTGCAGCTGTTATGCAAGCGCTGCAACGACCAGAAAGACCGAGTCGTTTTAAACAGCTGACTGACTCTATTCTTTATTTGTCCTGCTGGTGGCTGACCACCCCCACTCCATGATGCTTCCGACATGATTAAAAAAAACCTCTCAATTTATTTTGGTAGCCGGCTCTGGGTAGGCGCCTGCATCAAAGATGGCAGCCCCCTAAATTTGGCCGCCGGTTGCCAGGCAAGGCAATCTCCGCTCCGCGAATGGGTGAGGGGGATGAGAACTGCGCAAGCGCACAGCTGGGAGACTCCTCCCCGAACTGGGAACGGGCTGGGCGGACGATTGCCGTACACCCCGCCCACTCCCTCCCAACAGGCCTCGCGTGGCGAATTCCGATGACGTTTGGGAACGTCTGTGTGGTTGTTTTTGTCATCGGGTCCGAGTGATCGACTCGCGGCTTCCGATTCAAATCGACACGGCGGCCGTTACTCTCGGCACTGGAAATAGGCGCGGCCTGCCTCAGAGGAGGAGCGGCGGAGAGGGGGCCACCCGCTTGTCTTATGTCTACAGCAAAGTTTCCCGTGTGCCCATCCCTTCCCAAAGGCAGCTGTTTTAGGCCCAAGCTGCCGTGGTCTGCGAGGAGACGGCGGTAGTGGGGCAGCGGGAGGAGAGCGGTGTGAGCCTGTGTCTTGAGCAACTCGCCGAGAGAAAGCCGCCTGATCTGGGGCACAGGACAACAGCCTTTTACGACATGTCGTCGGCAGACAGCCTGAAGTCGCGGCTGAAAAAGCTCGAGGCAATGGTCAGAGACCCGAAGTCTCCGATTAACGCGGAGAGTTTGTTGGTGAGTCCCTAGATAAGGAATGTTTCGCTGCTTCTCTCTGCAACTTAAATCCCCAGCCCACACCCTCCACATTACTGCACTGTGGCCTCCATCGTACAGGCCGTCCCCGAAGTTTGGGATGCTGCTAAGTTGGCCCTTTGTGTTGCAAAGGCGAAAACCAAGTCGTCTTGTTTGGATTCGCGCAACTTTTTGATGTCCAGTACAGGCTGTCCTGATTTGAGAGTGGAGGAGGGGGAAGAGGATGTATAACAATGAAGACAAAGCTCGTGATTTGAAATTATGGGGAAGTTGAGTGTTTGTATATTACGATTGACTTAGCGAAAATTGGAAAAAATATTTGTATCAAATATTCAGATGGTTCGTTTGTACTTTGAAATGGTTGAGTGAGCTTTTATTGTATCGTAATGTTTCTTTTTTATATGTAAACAATGGATTCTTTTGGTCACTGGCTCAAGTTTTGGTGAGTAGTATTAGTTTTGTTGATGAATTCTGCCACGGATGGTTGATTTCATTTTATTGAATTAGAAAAGACAGAACTGCCGAATCAGGAAAAATAACGGCTTATTTTTTCATGGCTATAAACTTAACATTGAACAGATATGTAATAGCTTTGTACGTGACATCGGTGGTAATTTTGTTAAAATTGATACAATAAATGAGCTAAACATTTGACAGTTGCATAAGTTAACATTATCCTACTGAGCTTTAGTTGTGAAATGTAAGTCTTTCAATCTAATAGCATACTAAATGCAGGCAAGTTTTTGTAGTAAGAATAAGGTTGAAGTGTTTACTTAATAATCTTAAATTTATATCAGATTTTATTTTTGCCCATGCAGATCTACTTCCTGCTGATGTTTATAGGGATTTTGGTAGATGACAGTTCAATTGGAATGTTGATTTAGAGGATACTTTTTAAATATCATTAAAGTGATGGGTAATTTTTAGGGTTTTACTATTTAAACCTTTTAGAGTATTGCTTTTTGTAATACTCATTGTGTCTGGTGTATGAATTATGAAACATGAAGCAGCTGTTTTAATTGTGCATAGTCACAGAGCATGGTAACAGATCCTTAAGTACACCATGCCTTAGACTCAACTTGGAATGTTTTATGCAGTGATATTTCAAGTGATCATCTGTGTACTTGTGAAAGTGCCTGCCACCAGGTACCCATCATGCTGTGTGATTCAGATTTCAACCATTTGGATGAAAGATCTACTTCAAATTCCCTCATTATACCTGCTACTTTTAAACCTATGTCTTCAGGTTACAGACAGATTTATTTGGGGGTAAGTGTTGTACTATCTGCCTTATTTGGGTGTCCTTCCTATCTGCAGCATCATCGAACTTCTCGATTATATCATTTGTTCAAACCAAATCAGTGCAGTAAAGGGTGAAGCTTGTGAAATCAAATGAATGAAAACTTTTCTTCGTTTTAATTCCTTTGGTTTTGAATAGTTTTACCAGTCTGGTGGCCTTTTGGGCTCTGAAACCTAATATTAACTAGGTATCAATATAAAATATTTAAAAGGCATGACACAAATGTACTTGTAATTTTGGGAACTTTCAACAGAAACTCCTGAAAGCAATGTGAAAGCTCTTTGGCTGAGAGTGGCTTTCCAAATACATTATTCAGTCCCTTACTTTGTCAAAGAAAAAGGATTTTTTTTTACCATAGTCTGTATTGCTGGAATGGTTTGGTGTTAAATAAGTATTGAAAACCAATATTTTTAACAATAGTTAAAGGATTTTCACTATATTGAAATTGCCTTTTCACTTGAAAGTAAAAACCTAATGTTGATAGTTAGCCAATTTTGAGGAATTTTCATTTGTTATTGCTTTAGTCATCCAAGACAAATTGTAATGGCAGAATTCAACAATTCATTTGGGGAAAAAAAATACAGGTTGACACACCCAAAATACTGGAGGAAATGATGAAGGGTCTCACCCCGAAATGTTGACCCTGTATTCCTCTCTATGGTTACTGTCTGGCCTGTTGAGTTCCTCCAGCATTTTTTTAATGTGTTGCTCTGGATTTTACAGCACCTGCCTAATCTCTAATGTTCATGAAGTGCAGATTGATGTATTTTCCAGATATAAAAGTAAATGTCCTGTTAGAAATTAGTGACTAAGTTCTATTTGAGAGGCTGTCTATGAGTTCAGTCACTTAGAGCCAATGGTGAGATATAATATCTATTTATGTGTCAGATATAAATATCTGTTATCACATGTATATGTCATAAAAGAGATTGAAGTTAACAGTGGGAGTGGAAAAGTTCCCAAGATAGAAATTTTACTTAATACCTTGTTCCTTAGATATGCTCACTTAGTTTATTCAGGTGTGCTATTTGGAAAATGCATATCAATTTCAGCTAAAAGGCCATTTCAAAACATAAAATATATTTTTATTATTACAATCAAGACAAGTTTAAAATTCTTTTTAAAATTTGAGTAACTTAAGTGAAATTTACACTGTTGTGCATTTTTATAACTGATGCTTCCCTTCCACTTTGGGGCAGCACGTGTTAGTTCCCATCTGACTGGGGAAATTTTCTTTGGCACTGTTGGCTCTCTGGATTGTCTCTCAATCCAGGCAACATCCTTGTAAATCTCCTCTGCACCCTTTCTATAGTTTCCACATTCTTCCTGTAGTGAGGTGACCAGAACACAGCGCAGTACTCCAAGTGGGGTCTGACCAGGGTCCTATATAGCTGTAACATTACCTCTCGGCTCTTGAACTCAATCTCACAATACTGACTCACCAGCAGTTGGACCTTCCAGAAACAGGTGTACTTTTACTACAATCAATTGAAACACCTTGTCTGCACACAAGCCCCTAAAAACAGACCTCCATTTAACTAATTATGTGAGTTCTAAAATCAATTGGCTGCACCAGTGATGATTTGGTGCATCACATCATAGATGAGTGAATACTTATGCAATGAATAATAAGTTTTACATTTATAATTAATTTAGATCCCTTTGTAGAGATCTGTTTTCACCTTGACATGGAAGAGTCTTTTTTCTGTTGACCAGTGTCAAAAAAAGTCATATTAAATCCATTGTGATTCAGTGTTGTAAACCAATAAAACCTAATCATAGGAAAATTTACAATGGCCAATTAACTTACTAACCAGTACATCTTTGGACTATGGGAGGAAACTGGAGCATCCGGAGAAAACACACGTATTCCACAGGGAGAATGTCTAACAGAGGACGCTGGGATTGAACTCTGAAATCTAACACCTCAAGCTTTAATAGAGTTGTGCTGACCACTATGCTACCATGACACCCAATCTTTCGCAATCACTAACCCTGAAAGTAAATTCCACGTACCCTTTACTCAATTTAAACTTACTACATTTAATCTTGTAATTATGGCCAGACATTCCTGACCGCTCAAGTGCCAGAAATAATCTGCTTCACACCACCTTCCCTCATCATTTAATTACTTCAAGTGCAAAAGCAGTTCCATAATTTGTAGTTACACTAAAAATGTCTAATTTTGCCAAATCATCTCCACTTTATTTCCACATATCAGCTAACTGTGAATCTGTATGTCCCTGTAACACCGCAATTTCCAAATTTCCATCTGAGTGCAGTAATAAAACTACAATGGGAGAGTTTTCTCATAACACTAATTAAAAAACATGGAATCAACTTCAAATCCTATCTATCTACACTCAGTGAACCTCTTTGAGTATAATTTCAACAAAGCAAAGCTGCAATGCAATCTATACAGCAAGTGAAACAAAAATATAACTGACACCAATCTCAAAAGCACTATATAATAATACAGTTAATGCATTCATTGTAGATTAATATTAAAGCGGTAACCAGTGGTGCCTTTGAACAAGATGGAAGTTTTCTGATCATTTCTCTTACATCCATGAGATACATAGAACATAGAATAGTACAGCACATTACAGGCCCTTCAGCCCACAGTGTTGTGCCGACCCTCAAACACTGCCTCACATATAACCCCCCACCTTAAATTCTTCCATATACCTATCTAGTAGTCTCTTAAACTTCACTAGAGTATCTGCCTCCACCACTGACTCAGGCAGTGCATTCCATGCACCAACCACTCTATGAGTGGAAAACCTTCTTCTAATATCCCCCTTGAACTTCCCTCCCCTTACCTTAAAACCATGTCCTCTTGTACTGAGCATGGTGCCCTGGGGAAGAGGCGCTGGCTGTCCACTCTGTCTATTCCTCTTAATATCTTGTACACCTCTATCATGTCTCCTCTCATCCTCCTCCTCCTCTCCAAAGAGTAAAGCCCTAGCTCCCTTAATCTCTGATCATAATCCATACTCTCTAAACCAGCCAGCATCCTGGTATATCTCCTCTGTACCCTTTCCAATGCTTCCACATCCTTCCTATTGTGAGGCAACCAGAACTGGACACAGGTCCAACTGCTGGTGAGTCAGTATTGTGAGATTGATTTCAAGAGCTGAGAGGTAATGTTACAGCCATATATGACCCTGGTTAGACCCCACTTGGAGTACTGCACTCTGTTCTGGTCGCCTCACTGCAGGAAGTATGTGAAAACTATAGGAAGGGTGCAGAGGAGATTTACAAGGAAGTTGCCTGGATTGGGGAGCATGCCTTTGAGAATAGGTTGAGTGAACTCACCTTTTCTCCTTGGAGCTTCGGAGGGAGAGAAGTGACCTGATAGAGGTGTGTAAGATGATGAGAGGCATTGATTGTGTGGATAGTCAGAGGCTTTTTCCCAGGGCTGAAATGGCTAGCACGAGAGGGCACGGTTTTAAGGTGCTTGGAAGTAGGTACAGAGGAGATGTCAGGGCTAAGTTTTTTATGCAGAGGGTGGTGGGTGCGTGGAATGGGCTGCCAGCGATGGTGGTGGAGGCGGATACAATAGGGTCTTTTAAGAGACTCCTGGATAGGTACATGGAGCTTAGAAAAATAGAGGGCTATGGGTAACACCAGGTAATTTCAAAAGTAAGTACATGTTCGGCACAGCATTGTGGGCCGAAAGGCCTGCATTGTGCTGTAGACTTTCTATGTTTCTATCCTGGCAAAAGCTACACCATGAAGACAAACCGACACTCCAAGCAACTCTGCAAAAAGGTTATTGAAAAGCACAAGTCATGTGATGGATACAAGAAAATGTCCAAGTCACTGAATATCCCTTGGTATACAGTGAAGTCAATCATCAAGAAATGTAAAGAATATGGCACAGCTGTAAATCTGCCTAGAGCAAGCCATCCTCAAAAACTGAGTGACTGTGCAAGAAGGGGACTAGTGAGGGAGGCCACCAAGAGACCTATGACAACTCTGGAGGAATTACTAGCTTCAGTGACTGAGATGGTAGAGATTGCACATACAACTGTAGGCGGGTGCTTCACTAGTTTTTATGAGAAAGTGGCAAAGAGAAAGCCATTGTTGAAAAAAGCTCACATAAAATCTTGGCCAGAATTTGCCAGAGGGTATGTGGGAGACTGAGTCAGTTGGAAGAAGATTCAATGGTTTGATGAAACGTAAATTGAGCTTTTTGGCCATCAGACTAAACACTGTTTGTCTTAAGTCTAACACACCGCACCCACCGTACTGTAAAGCATGGAGTGGCTGCATCATCATACTGTGGGATTGCTTCACTGCAGCAGGCCCTGGAAGGCTTGTGAAGGTAGACAGTAAAACAAGCGCAGCAAAATACAGGGAAATCCTGGAGGTAGACCTGCTGTGGATGCAAGAGAACTGCAACTTGGGAGAAGATTTGTTTTCTAGCAAGACAATGACTCCAAGCATAAAGCCAAAGCTACACAGGAATGGCTTAAAAACAAGAGTTAATGTCCTGGAGTGGTCAAGTTAGAGTCTGGAGCTCAATCCAATTGAGAATTTGTGGCTGGACTTGAAAAGAGCTGTTCACTCTCAATCCTCATGAGATTTGACAGAGCTTGAGCAGTTTTGTAAAGATGAATGGGGGGGGGGGGGGGGTGGAATTTGCAGTGTCCAGGTGTAGAAAGCTGATTGAGACCTATCCACACCTGACTCAAAGCTGTAATTGCTGCCAAAGGTGCATCTATTAAATACTGACTTGAAGGCGGTGTGTAATTATGTAATCAATTATTTTATCTTTAATATTTGTAATAAATTGACTAATTTATAGAAACACACACACAATGCTGGAGGAACTCAGCAGGCCAGGCAGCATCTATGGAAAGAGTACAGTTGATGTTTTGGGCTGAAACCTTTCAGCAATACTGGACAAATAAAAAGCTGAGTAGATTTGAAAGGGAGGGTGGGGAGAGAAATGCACCAGGTGATAGGTTGAACTTGGAGGAAAAGCGATAAAGCAAACAGCTAGGAAGTTGATTGGTGAAAGAGACAGAAGGCCATGGAAGAAAGTTTAAAAAAAGGGAGGGGAGGAGGAGCACCAGAGGCAGGCGATAGGCGAGCAAGGAGCTAACATGAGAGAGGGACATTTTTTCTGCAGTCCTGCGAAGGGTTTCGGCCCGACATGTCAACTGTACTTTTTTCCATTGATGCTGCCTGGCCTGCTGAGTTCCTCCAGCATTTTGTGTGTATTGCTTGGATTTCCAGCACCTGCAGATTTTCTCTTGTTTGCTGTTTGTAGAACTTTGTTTTTACTTTGACATGAAAGAGTCTTTTCTATTGATTAGTGTCAAAAAAGCCAAATTAAATCCACTGAGATTCAGTGTTGTAAAACAATAAAACATGAAAACTTCTAGGGGGATGAATACTTTTTAGATGGACTATAGATGTAGGTATTTGGAAAACAGGTAAAATTAAATCTGTCTGGCTGCAGGGACCATGTTTGCCAGGGGTTCCCAACTTGGGGTCCACGGACCCCTTGCGTAATGGTATTGGTCCATGACATAAAAATAGTTGGGAACCCCTGGTATATGCTGACATTGTCCTCTTGAATTGAGTATCCTATTCCTGTCTTCTTTGTGTTCTGGTAAAATCTATATTGAATTGCAACAATGTATCTTTCATGTTAAACCTTTAAAGGTTTCTACAATAATTATAATTTAGTTAAAAATCTATAAATACTTGATTGCAGCTGCCTGCAGGAGGTAAATAATGGACAGCTGATATGCACTGCTCTGTTACAGGTTCTTTTTGCTCCTGTAACCAATGACATTCCTGTGAAAAGATTTTACAGATTCTTCATTGTCGACTGAAAGAGGCTTAATGCATTTACTCTCAATGCAGAAGAACACATATGTGGAAAAGATCACCCCGAGGTTGTCACAAGATTGCAGATACTGGAATCTGCAGCAACACAAAAAACATGTAGGAACTCAGGCCAAGCAGCATCTATGGAGGGAACTGGACAGCTGAAGGGTCTTAAACTGAAATATTGACTGTTTTCCTCCATAGATGATGCCTAAACCACTGAGTTCCTCAGTTGCTTTGTGTTGCTGTAAGGTAATTCTAGGAATTGCTGCTGTAAGTCAATGAAGAAAAGATTTTAAACTGTATATTCTATAAGAACTCTGATCTTGCAATATGAGATTTTGTTGTGTTCCTGTCACTTATTTGAAGCCAATGAATTTTGAGGGCTTGAAAGAATGCACCATCTGCATCTTGATCTATTAACAAGAAAACTATATTCCATGTGAACATTATCCAATTTTATGGGAATAAGTTGGAAAATGTGGTTGAATTCTTGATGTTGATCTGTCAATTGTGAAATGCAACTCATTGATCCGGTGTGGCAGTTTCAATATAATCTTAGTGCAAAATAACAGGTACTTGGCTACAGTTAAGCCAGTCATTAATTATTCTCAGTGCAGTATTGATTTGCTTGTATGATCCCACTTTCTGGCATTAGCCATGACACTCTCTATTCTAATTTTCCTTTTAGATGTTAGTTGACTTGCAGCAGTCATGCATAAGAATGTAAATTGTGTTCTGATGTTCTGGAAATTGAATTCATATACATGAATAAAAATCTTCACGTTATGTCTCTGTTTAAATGTGCAATGTACAGTTTATAGTAATTTATAATAAATAGTATGTACAACAGGGCAGTCAATATAATATAGAAATACAATTGTATCAGCATGAATTAAGCAGTCTAATGACCTGGTGGAAGAAGCTGTCGTGGAGCCTGTTGAGCCTGGCTTTTATGCTGCGATGACATTTCCCGGATGGTAGCAGCTGGAACAGTTTGTGGGTGACTCGGGTCTCCAATGATTCTTTGGGCTTTTTTTATACACCTGTCTTTGTAAGTATCCTGAATAGTGGGAAGTTCACATCTACAGATGTGCTAGGCTGTTTGCGCCACTCTCTGCAGAGTCCTGTGATTGAGGGAAGTACAGTTTCCATACCAGGCAGTGATGCAGCCAGTTAGGATGCTCTCAATCGTGCTCCTATAGAAAGTTCTTAGAATTTTAGGGGGGGGGGGGGTGCCATACCAAACTTCAACAGTCTGAGGCGAAAGAGGCACTGATATATACAGACCTTATGAGATCCTTGGTGATGTTTATGCCGAGGAACTTAATGCTGTTCACCCTCTCAACCTCAGATCCATTGATGTCAATAGGGCTAGCCTATCTCCATTCCTCCTGTAATCCACAACCAACTCCTTTGTTTTTGTGACATTGAGGGAGAGGTGGTTTTCTTGTCACCACTGTGTCAGGGTGGTGATGACTTCCCTGTAGGCTGCCTCATTATTATTTGAGATTAGGCCAATCAGTGTAGTGTCGTCAGCAAATTTAATATTACATTGGACCTGTGGGTGGTGATACAGTCATGGGTATACAGAGAATAAAGGAGGGGGTTTAGTACACAGCCCTGAGGGTCACCTGTGTTGAGGGGCAGAGGAGAGGGACCCCACTTTTACCACCTGCCGGCAATCTGACAGGAAGCCTAGGATCCAGCTACACAAAGCAGGGTGAAGGCCGAAGTCCCTGAGCTTCTTGGCGAGCCTGGAGGGAATTATGGTGTTGAATGCTGAACTGTAGTCTAAGAACAGCATTCTCACATAAGCATCCTTCTTCTCCAGATGTGTAAGGACGGTGTGTGGAGCTGTGGCTATAAAGTTCAGAGAGCTCTAAGTTTTCTTGTCCATGAATGGAAAAAGTGTACTATAATACCAACTAGAAACTACTAAAATACCAAGAAGCAATAGTTAAGACAAAATTTATTACAAAGGGGTTGGAGTTTAAGAATAGGGAAGGTTTGTTACAGTTGAACACAGTGCTGATAAGGCCATATCTGGAATATTGTGCACAGTGTTGGTCTCTTTACCTGAAATAAAGACATAAATTGGTTTTGATTGTCACATGTACTGAAGTACAATGAAAAACATTGTTTTGCATGCTATCCATAGTGATAACTTAATTACAATAGTGCATTGAAGTAAAATAAGGGGTAAAATGACAATGCAGAGAAAGTGGATTGCTGCTAAGCACTAAGGTGCAGGTTCATGAAGAAGTACAATGTGAGGTCAAAGGTATTAGAAGACCAGCAGGCTCATGATGAGGTACAGTTGCAGGAAAAAGTTTGTGAACCCTTTGCAATTGTTTGGTTTTCTACATTAATTTCTCATAAAATGTGGTCTGATCTTCATCTAAGTCACAATAATAGACAAACACAATCTGCTGAAACTAGTAACACAAGCAATTGTAGTACCGTACTTCTCATCAATACTGAGCACACCATTTAAAAAATCAGTCTAGGTTCAAAAAATGTAGGTGAACCTCTTGAATAATGATTTCAACGAAAACTATTTGGAGTCATATGTTCCAGTGAGTGAGATGAGATTGGAGGTATGGATTGTGGAGGTGCCCGGCCCTATATAAAACAAAGACACACAAAGTCAGGTGACTGACTGAGGCTGCTTTTCTCAAGAAAGATCTGTTAATGTGTACCATGCCTTGATCAAAACATCTTTCAGAGGATCTTGGAAGAAAAATTGTAGCAATGCATGAAGCTGGAAAAGGCAATATGGGCATTTCTAAAGACCCGAGTTGTTCATTAGACCGCAGTAAGAGAAATTGTCTGCAAATAGAGGGAATTTAGTACTGGTGCTACTAGCAGTGGGTGTCCTGCAAAGATCACACTAAGTGAAAAGAACCCAAGGGTAACAACAAAAGACCTGCAGAAATCTCTAGAACTTGCTAAAATTGCTGTTCATGTGTCCACTACAAGAAAAACACTAAACAAGAATGGTGTTCCTGGAAGGAAACCACTGCTTTACAAAAAAAACATTGCTGCATGTGTTTTAAGTTTGCAAAAGACCACCAGGATGCCCCACAATGCTTCTGGGACAATGTTCTGTGAACAGATGAGACAAAAGTTGAACTTATTGGTAGAAATGCACATTGCTATGTTTGGAGGAAAATGGACACTGCACGCCAGCATCAAAACCTCATTCCAATGTGAAGCAAGGTGGAAGGAGCATCATGGTTTGGACTGCTTTGCTGCCTCAGGGCCTCGAAACAATGAATTCAAAATTATATCAAGACATTTTACAGGAGAATGTCAGGGTGGTGGTCCATTATCTGTAGCTTAATAGACGTTGAATAATGTAACAAGATAATGATCCAAAACACGAGTAAGTCAACAATAGAGTAATTTTTAAAAGAAAAGTGTTTTGGATGGCCAAGTCAGAGTCCAGATCTTAACCCAATTGAGATGATGTTGCATGATCTGAAGAGGGCTGTTCATGTAAGGTATGCCAGAAATATTGATGAACTGAAACAGTTTTGTACAGAGGAATGGTTGAAAATTCCTCCTCGCTGTCGTGCATGTCTGATCAACAGCTACAGGAAAGGTTTGGTGGCGATTATTGCTGCTAAAGGAGCTTCTGACAGTTAAGGGTCACATACTTTTTCCAGCCTGGATTGTGAATGATGGAAAGTATAATTTTGTGTTAATAGTTTAGGCAAAATATTTCTCTTTTATTGTGACTTTGAAGATCAGCCCTCATTGTATGAGTGATTAATGCAGAAAAACAGGTAATTGCAAAGGGTTCATAAACTTTTTCTTGCAACTGTACATTGTGAGGTCACTGGTACCAGGTACTACTATACCAGGAGACCATTCAATAGTCTTGTACCAACAGGATAGAACATGGGGCAGTCCAAAGGAGATTCACTAAGATGTTTCCTGGGAATTAGAGGGTTGCCTATTATGAGAGGCCAGACAGTTTGGCTCTGTGTTCCTCTAAGTTCAGAAGAATATGGGGTGACCTTATTTAAATATATAAAACCTTAATTGCGTTTGAAAGGGTAAATGTTTGTGTGTCTTACATTTGTAAAAAAAAAATACGGGATTTTCAAATTTTAATTCATGTTCTTTATTGTGAACCAAGGGCAAAATACAGAATATTTTAGTACCTATCCTTAAGAATTGTCATTCTAAATTTCACAAAATGAAAGGAACTAAAAAAAAGTTTTCTGAATAACAGTGATGTTGGTCTCAATATTTAGTATTGACGCCATTTCATTGTCAGTGTGTAGGATCTAAGATTGTAACTTTTTCACTCAACATTAATAAGTCAGTTATATCTAAACTCTACATTTTTTTCTCAATTTGTTTTGTGGTTTAAAGTTATGGAGCTAGAAAGGGACCTACGTAGGAAAACTTGGAAGGTTGCTGCTATATCAAGTGAAAGTTGGTCACTGCTTGGAATGAATCAGAATCAGGTTTATTATCACCGGCATGTGATGTGAAATTTGTTAACTTCGCAGCAGCAGTTCAATGCAATACATAATCTAGCAGAGAGAGAAAAAAAAATAATAAAAAGCCATAATAAATAAGTAAATCAATTACATATATTGAATTGATTATTAAAAATGTGCAAAAACAGAAATACTTAAGTTTAAAAAAAAAAGTGAGGTAGTGTCCAAGGATTTAAAAGTGCAGTTAGGAATCGGATGGCAGAAGGGAAGAATCTGTTCCTGAACCACTGAGTGTGTGTCTTCAGGCTTCTGTACCTCCTACCTGATGGTAACAGTGAGAAAAGGGCATGCCCTGGATGCTGGAGGTCTTTAATAATGGATGCTGCCTTTCTGAGACACCGCTTCCTAAAGATGTCCTGGGTACTTTGTAGGCTAGTGCCCAAGCTGGAGCTGACTAAATTTACAACCTTCTGTAGCTTCTTTCGGTCTTGTGCAGTAGCCTTTCATACCAGACAGTGATGTAGCCTGTCAGAATGCTCTCCAGGTACAACTATAGAAGTTTCTGAGCATATTTGTTGACATCCAAATTGCCTCAAACTCCTAATAAAGTGTAGTCACTGTCTTGCCTTCTTTATGACTACATCAATATGTTGGGACTAAGTTAGATCCTCAGAGATCTTGACACCCAGGAGCTTGAAGCTGCTCATTCTCTCCACTTCTGATACCTCTGAGGATTGGTATGTGTTCCTTCCTCTTACCCTTCCTGAAGTCCACAGTCAGCTCTTTCGTCTTACTGACATTGAGTGCCAGGTTGTTGCTGCGGCCCCATTCCACTAGTTGGCCTATCTAACTCCTCTACGCCCTTTCATCACCACCTGAGATTCTACCAACAGTGGTTGTACTGTCAGCAAATTTGTAGATGGTACTTGAGCTATGCTGAGCCACACAGTCATGTGTATACAGAAAGTAGAGCAGTGAACTAATCACACACCCCTGAGGTGTGCCAGTTTTGATCGTCAGTGAAGAGAATATGTTATCACCAATCTGCATAGACTGTGGTCTTCCAGTTAGGAAGTAGAGGATCCAATTGCAGAGGGAGGTACAGAGGCCCAGGTTCTGCAACTTCTCAATCAAGATTGTGGGAATGGTGGTATGAAATGCTGAGCTATAGTCAATGAACAGCATCCTGACGTAGGTGTTTGTGTTGTCTAGGTGGTCTCATCCACACAGGTTTTAATGAAGTTGGTAACAACTGCCGCATACTCAGCCAGATTCAAAGATGGATCCCTGAATACAGTCCAGTCCACCGATTCAAAGCAGTCCTGTAGGCGTTCCTGTGCTTCCCTTGTCCAAACCTTCTTGGTCCTCACTACTGGTGCTGCAGTCTTCAGTCTCTGCCTATACTCAGGGAGCAGAAATACAGCTAGGTGCTGTGGGATTCTAACTTGGCCCTGAATATTAAGGTAATATTAACTTGCTGCTCCATTTTTATATTTTCCTTGGGGCTCTTTTGGATGAAAGTGGCTTGTTGCTGACTATGCACTTGAATTCAGCACAGCTGTCTACTCTATAATTTTTACAGAAATTCCACCAAATAATGATGTAACTGTTTTGTCCTCATGGAACCACTTGAGTGGATTGTCCCTGTCTAGATACTTCCTGAACTCTGAAGTTTCAGCCCCACCTTGCTGTAAATCAATGAGCTTAGAAGTTTGGTGCTTTATGGTATTGGGTCAAACTCTCTCCACTTACTATAAAACTGGTAACAATATGATTTTCTTTAGTCAAAGTATATATATTTTTTTGTATCTTGTAATGTACACCTCATAATCCAGGCTTCTAGTCACAATTTTAAGAAACAAGATGGTTCGGAAACTCCTAAGATGTATTTTACTAATCAATGGTTTTCTTAGTTATTTAGAATGGGTATGTGATAATGTAGCCTAATGTACTGGGAACAAAAGGTCATGCATTGTAAAACTGTCATTGGACATAGTTAAACCTATTTTGATAACCCTATGAGGATTTCAGAATGGTGATTAATCATGATTGTCCTGACCAGTTACCACTCATTACTCTAATTCTAAATTGAGATTTTTATTATCCCATTATTTTCATCAATTCCCCAGATTCTACCACTCATCTGCACATTAGGGACATTTTCAGTCACCACCAACCTACCAGCCTACATGTCTTTGGGATGTGGGAAGAATCTGGGGCATCCAGAGAATACTCATGGAATCATAGAGAAAACACAGATGTCATGCAGGTAGAACCAGAGGTCACGATTAAACTCGGGCACTGGGGCAGGTATATCTATATGTATACGCAGGTGTGAGTATGTGGCGCTGAATTGTGACAGGAGACTCTTGCGGAGCAGTTTCTAACTAGCTTCAGTCATGTGCACTTTTGTGGCAGTTACAACTACTGTGTGCTTAGAGCAAACAGTTTTTAAATAGTGTCAATTGCTGTGTCTGTTCAAAAAGCGGTTATTTTTGTTATTGATAGTTGGCGAGAAGCAGTGGGACAATTCAGAACTGTTTTTCTCACTGCAGTTTTAAGCATTCAGGCTTGGAGATGCCAGAAATTGCTGGGATTGAAAATGAAACTATTTCCTGACTTCACCAATTTGTGAACTATGAAGAATTGGAAGGTATCAACACTCATTTGTAATGTTTCAGAATTAGGTTTATTATCACTGGCATGTGTTGCAAAATTTTTATACTTAGCAGCAGCAGTTCAATGCAATACATAATATAGAAGAAAAAAAGGTAAAATAAAATAATAAATAATATGTATATTGAATAGATTAAAATAGGAATCGGATGGCAGAGGGGAAAAAGCTATTCCTGGATCACTGAGTGTGTGCCTTCAGGCTTCTGTACCTCCTACTTGATGGTAACAGTGAGAAAAGGGCATACCCTAGGTGCTGGAGGTCCTTAATAATGGACACTGACTTTCTGAAACACTGCTCCTTGAAGATGTCCTGGGTACTTTGTAGGCAGACTAAATTTACAACCCTCTGCAGCTTCTTGCGGTCTTGTGCTGTAGTCCCATCCATACCAGACGGTGATGTAGCCTGTCAGAATGCTCTCCATGGTACATCTAGAGAAGTTTTTGAGTGTATTTGTTGACATACCAAATCTCTTCAAACTCCTAATGAAGTATGGTCACTGTTTTGCCTTCTTTATAATTGCATCCATATGTTGGGATCAGGTTACGTCCTCAGATCTTGACACCCAGGAACTCGAAACTGCTCATTCTCTCCACTTCTGATACCTCTGAGGATTGGTATGTGTTCCTTTGTCTTACCCTTCCTGAAGTCCACAATGAGTTCTTTTCGTCTTACTGACATTGAGTGCAAGGTTGTTGCTGTGACACCACTCCACTAGTTGGCATATCTCGCTTCTGTACACCTCTTGTCTCCATCTGAGATTCTACCAACAATGGTTGTATCATCAGCAAATTTATAGATGGTATTTGAGCTATGCCTAGCCACACAGTCATGGGTATAGAGAGAGTGGAGTAGTGGGCTAAGCACATACCACTGAGGTCATCAGCGAGGAGGAGATATTAGCACCAATCCGCAAGATTGTGGTCTTCCAGTTATGAAGTCAAAGATCCAATTGCAGAGGGAGGTACAGAGGCCCAGGTTTTGTAATTTCTCAATCAGGATTGTGGGAATGATGGTATTAAACGCTAAGCTATTGTCGAAGGCATAGGTGTTTGTATTGTCTAAGTGGTCTAAAGCCGTATGAAGAGCCATTGAGATTGCACCTGTCTTTGGCCTATTGTGGCAAAAGGCAAATTGCATTGGGTCCAGGCCCTTGTTGAGGCGGCAGGAGTTCAGTCTAGTCATGACCTCCTCTCAAAGCATTTCATCACTGTAGATGTGAGTGCTACTGGTGTTACAGTGAAAATGAAGATTTGGCGGATGCAATCATCGCAAGCATTATATGAAGGCACTATCTTCACCAGTCTGTACTGATTTTGTTCATTTACATGTTTTATGTTCATTTACAGTCAATCAAAAGTACACAGAATCAATTTTTCTGGTAGCTATTAGGAACTAAGTTTTATAGTAGTGTATTAGTATTAATAATGTTCTAATTTGTTTTGTATTTCGTTTAAGGACATAATTTGTTACAAACTTCTTTTTGATACCTTTTATCTGTTTCTATGAAACTTCGGCTAATTGGGACAGCCCCTTGGGATTGGGCCAAAATGTACTGGTCCAGTATGTCCCAATTAATTGGAATCCACTGTATTTCATATTTTGTATGTATGTGTGTATATACACACACATTCAAGAGGTTGAAAATCAGCCTTTATCACAATTAAAATGTCAATAATTGTCAGATTTGCTCTCAGTTTATTGTATGAAAATCAATAATTTAACAAAAATTTGTTCGGCTGCACATTAGGACACGGGCGATTTTATCGTATCATGAATACTTAAGTGAGCAATGACAATGCCTGCATTTAATTTGTTTACCTTCCAAAATACTTAATGTTGTATTGTTATTTTGAGTCACAGATTGGAAGTCATGGATTTTCTAAACATGATTTTTAAAGCAGATATAAATCCCTAACACTTTTGAAATGTTAGATGTTTTCTGTTGTATTACTGAAATTCCCACTGCTAAGTATCCTAGTTAATTCTGTCACAGTCGAACTGGGAGTACAACCACCAAATTTATATGGTCTTTTGAGAGTATCATGACTGCAAGAATCAACATCTTATTCTGCTGTGGGTATTGTTTCTTCAGTGTTCTAATGGGATAATCAATAACTACCCTTCTACATTATGGGTTCACATTGCATATTGGGAAAATAGTCAAGCAACATTTCAGCAAAATACTGAGTGAATTCTACGTATTACATATGGCCAGTTCAATGGGATGATTGCAGATGTTTATCTGTTAATTTGATATCGTAAGCTTCAAAAACTTGACTAGGTAGTGTTTAGGATGTTTGTTGAGTAGAAAATGGGGGCTACCATACTTGAATCTTGTTTCTCAGTGAAGCTACTATGTAAACAAGCCTTTAGTCTTTTAAAATTAATATTATTTGACAGTCATAATTAATGGGCATTTCTTTCTATATTTGCAGTATTTCATGGTTAACAGCCCAGACAAATAATATGAAATGTTGTGTTTAGCAAGTAAATAGTTGCTCTGAATAAAATGGGAGCAGAACCTTTGCCTTTTTAGGTGAGATTCTGCAATTATTTTGCAAGCAGTTACCCAAGGGAAGGGAAATCTGCCAACAATACTCCAAACTACGAACATGGGAACATAAGAAATAGGAGCAGGAGTAGCTGTCCGGCCCATTGAGCCTGCCCCGCCATTCAATAAAACGGCTGGTCTGTCTGTAAGCTCAGCTCCATCTACCTGCCTGTTCCCCATAACCCTCAGTTCCCCACTATGTAAAAATATATCTGACTGTATCTTTAAATATATTTAGTGAAGAAGCCTCAACTGCTTTCCTGGGCAGAGAATTCCACAGATTCACCACTCTCCTCCCAAACAGTTTCTCCTCATCTACGTCCTAAATCTTCTCCCCTAAGTCCTGAGGCAGTGTCCCCTAGTTCTAGTCTCCTCAGCAGTGGAAACAACTTTCCTACTTCTATCTTATCTATCCCTTTCAAAATTTTGTATGTTTCTATAAGATCCCCTTTGATTCTGCTGAATTCCAGAGAGTATAGTCCCAGGTGACGCAATCTCTCCTCATAGGTTAATCCCTTCACCTCTAATTCAATAAAAATGATTTCACTGTGGCGACCCACTTCCCAGCGCACTCGAACCGGCTTACGAAGTGGCACGCGCTGGCATTGAGGCCGACCCCAGAAAGGGCACCAGGCTTCCTTCACCAGCAAGGGGAAAAGCCCATGCGTGGGACGGGACTGTGAATATGCGCCCCCTACAGCATTCCCGCCTGGAGAGGGCGGGAACAGGAAGGCTTTAAAGCGAGGCCGCGAAGTTTGAGTAAATCTCTTTTGCAACTGCAACTCACCAACTGCGTGTCGTTATTTCAGCGCTGTGTGTAGCACACCGCTACATCACAACTATAATGCAAATAAATGGTGTTATTAATCTTGGTGCAAATTCAACGTGAAATGCTTGGATTGGTATCTGTTTTATAGTGTGACACAGTGCTGCTGCAAACACAAAAACATCAAGCCCTTACTTGCACAAAGACTAGCAGATCACCCATAAGGACACATCAAATCATCAAACCCCTAACCTCCAAGCCCCTCCTATGCAAAAAAAAAAGACGGTGACAGTAGCATCAACATCCAAACCCTACCCCCTCACACACTCAAACAAAGTAACATTGCCCATCCACCAATCGGAACAAGAAAGAAAACACAGAGAAGCTGAAGGAGGCAATTATAGACAACAGTCCACACAGTCACATATGTCTCAGAATTTCAAAAGCATCCTCCTTTGGCATCAAGGAGAGCAATAGCTCGATCTCAGTCCTTCCATCGGGCCTTCATCCACTGAGATGCGGCCTGACCTATGAACAGTAACCACCAATCTAGCCTAATCCACATTCGATCTTAATGTTTCAATCTTCCCCGATGCTTCCGATCAGTATGAAATGGAGTTGACCATTGCTCCCGCCCCATCTCTGGCCTCCTGTTCGGGACAGTTCATGCTCATGGTCCTCTCCTGGAATTCTGAAATTTTCTTGAGGACAGCAGAGTGCTAGATTACTTGATGGAACTCTAAACTGAAAGTCACAGGCTCCAACAGTTTCTGAAACACAATCAAGATAAGAATGAGTAAAAGGTGTAGAAAAAACTAAACTGACTATCTGGAAGAGGCCTTATGAGGAGTCGCTGTTTGCTGACACCATCTTATAACTTATAGTTATTGCAAATTCATGTGTACCTTTTTAGTGTGTTGAATGATGTTGGGTCCAATTTTCTGCAGTCAAACCTTAAGTCATGCCAGCTGATAAAATGGCAGAAGGGAAATTTGTGGGTCAGAATACTTCATGGTCTTGCAAACAAGAGCAATGAAGTCCATTTCCTGTTTCCTGGCTCCCATGGTTGCTTGAAATGATATAAGCAGAATTGAGCAGAACCAATTATATGGGAACCATGCATGTTAATGCCTGTAATAATGTTAGGATGAGATGTTTAATGGAGATCCTGTCTGTTCATTTTGGTGAATAATAAAATGAAATTTAATGAGATCTTGGAACTCTGAATGTCTCTAAAATCCATCTTGTGGTCTTGTCTTTTGAGACAGATAAGCTATTAATAATTGAAACAATTGAGTTCCATATTATATCCTCTACACTCAATGTCTAGATGCAATATGTGATGCAGTGTATTCTGGTTAATTGGGGCGCTTCAGGACCAGTAACCGCAATTAAGTGACTGTCCCAGTTACCAAAGTTTCATGGAAATAGTTAAAAGGCATAACAAAGACCAACTGTTTTTTTAAACTAACAAACAAATTATTTATTTAAATAAAATATGGAACAAATTAGAACTCTAACAATATGACTACAGTATTATGAAACTTTTAGTTCTTAATAGTTATTGACGTGCTGTGTTCTTTTGATTGTAAATGAAGAAAATCAGCGCAGACACCTCGTGCAAGTAACTGACTATCTTCATTGCTTTCCTGCTTAAAGACAAAATAAAAAACAATGATCAATAATCACAGCATTTTGAATCACCATCCATTGGTCCAAATGAATAATATAACACAAGCACACACAACTGATGATGTTTAAAAACTATTTACTTCATGATGTCTAATGGCCTTTTCTGACATCTCCAAGCCTGAATGCTTGAAACCACAGTGAGCAAAACAGTTCTGAATGGTCTTACAACCTATTTTTCTCCAACTATCAGTGACTTAAGAGTTAAGCCTTTGTATTTTCAACAGTAACACATACAACTGACGCTGGTTAGAAAGTATTTGGCAACAGTCTTCTATCCCAATCAAGTGGCACAATGTTCCAAATAAACAAAGGGAATCCCAGCTATTTTCTCAATTAGTTTTTGTTCTTTAAGAGTTGTCCCAAATAAGCAGTTGCCCCAATTAACCGACGGCCAAATTAACCAGAATTTGTTGTGTTTGGAAAATCTACTTAAGTGAACTTGGGCAGAGTTTCCAGATCAAAATAATTTAAAGCATTTCTCTGGAATAGTTAGCTCTAAATTATTTTCTGATTGTTCATTCCAGGTGGAAAAATAAAGAAATGGTAATTTCAAAATTGTCAACGATGACACCTTTGTGCGTGGAAATTGGTAGGAAATTCAAAACTTGAGCAGTATTACTCAGCAGTTATAAATATTATAAATTTTGATTGGCGCTGTTTAGTCAAACAATTGTTTTTCTTTTCATAAACTATTATTTCCTTAGAAATATCATATAATAACTTATAGGGACTTTTCATACATTGTAGTTCAAAGTGCTTTACAGTGGAACTGTGCAAATATAAAATAAAAGGTGATAGGTAGAAGCAAGGTTAAATAAATTGGTTTTCAACTGTGTTCTTCATGTATGTGTAAACCCCTTGGGGTTTTCTTTAATCCTATTTCTCATGTCCCCTTCGAACTCTGCTAGTTTGATTTGAAAATTTCTAAGGTACTACTCTCAACTACACACCATCGTAATTTTCCCATGTGTCCGCAACTTGCTATGTAAAGAAATGCTTTCTGATGTTAGTCTGAAATATTCTTTTAACTAGTCTCCACCTATGGATTAATTTCAAAATAACAGCTCGCATCCACGTTACTTACTTCCCTTAATGATTTTGAATACACCAACCATGTTTTCTCTCATTCTGCGGCTACTTCGGCTAAAAAGATTTAATTCTTTCAATCTCTCTTCTTTGCTCATACCCTGCAGACCTGGAGTGAGTTTCATTGCCCTTCTCTTAACTCTCTGGTGCCTTCACCTCCCTCACAAAATATGGAGACCAAAATTGTACACAGTATTCAAGGTGTTGCCTCACAAGTGCATGAATCGGCTTAAGGAGAATGTCTCTAGACTTAAATGTCACTGAGCTCATTATATACTGTAGCCCAACATTCTATTAGACTTCCTAATTGCTTCTGTACGTTGTCTAGATGTTGATAGTAATGAGTGTACCAGGACACCCAAATCCTCCTTGTACAGTGTACTTTCTAACTCAAGACCGACTCATATATTTATATCTAGTATTACTACTTCCTATATAATATTTTACATTCACTTACATTAAATTTAATCTGCCCACATCTGGATTTTTTTCATTCCTAAGCTCCTGTTTGGCTGTCTTGTCCCTCTCTAGAGCCCGGTCTTATCCTTGCTTCCTAAATTTTAAGTATGCTTCTTTCTTCTTCTTGACAAGATGTTCCACACCTCTTGTCAACCATGGTTCCTTCATCCTATCAGCCTTTCCCTTCCTGATGGGAGAAACCTATCTAAACATCCTTCAGTGTTAAGTACTTCCCTGAACACATCCATTCCCAATCAATGTATTGATATATATGAATTTCCCAATGCATTGAGGTAGGAAAAGGTGAAACAATGACAGAGTGCAAAATAAAGTGCATCAGCAACAGGGAAGTCAAGTGCACTACCCCTTCTGTGGCTAGCAATGATACAAATATAATCCCAATGTTTTTAACAAGGTCTCTGCCATTTCTTTCTTATCTTCCTAAAATGGCCTAGGATACTGAATGTTTCAAAAGGGACAGGGGAGAGGTAAGGGAGGTGGGGGAATACCATTGCTAATCTGGGAAGTATCAGAGTTGCAGAATGGGACGTCACGTAGAGGGATTGTCTACTGAGTCAGGGTGGGTGGTTGTCAGAAATAGGAATAGAATAATCACTCTTTTGAGGCAATTCTAGACAGCCCCCTTCCCAAATACTAACAGAGACCCAAAGGAACAGATCGGGAAGCAGAGTTTGGAAAGTTGCAAAAATAACAGGGTTGTTGCCTATAACTGCTATAACAGGGTTACAGCCAGCAAGGAACAAATGAAATTTTTGAGTATACTAAATGCAAGAGAGTGCTTAAGAGAGAAATCAGGAAGGCTAAAAGAAGACATGCTACAGTTGCTGTAGCAAGCCGAGTATTTAAAATATCCTTAGCTATGGGTGAGATGCTGGAGGATTGGAGGATAGCTAATGTTGTTCCATTGTTAAAACACCCAGGAGTAAGATGGGAAATTATAGGCTGGTGAGAGTAATGTCAGTATTGGGTAAATTATTGGAAGATATTTTAAGGGACCGGATATATGAGTATTTGGATAAACAGGGACTGATAAGGGATAGTCAACATGTTTTTGTGCTTGGTAGATCATGACTAACCAATCTTAGAGGTTTTTTTTGAAGAGTTTTACCAGGATAGTTGATGAAGGAATGACAGTGTTGTCGTCTACATGGACTTTAGCAAGGCCTTTGATAAGATCTCGCATGGCAATTAGTGAAGAACATTCAGTTGCTTGGCATTCAAGATGAGGTAGAAAATTGGATTCTACATTGCCTTTGTGGGAGAAACCAGAGTGTGGTCTTAGAGGGCTGCCTCTCTGACTGGAGACCTGTGACTAGTGGTGTGCCATGAAGATCGGTGCTAGGCCCGTTGTTGTTTGTCTGGATGAGCAAATTTGGGGATAACACCAAGATTGGGGGCGTAATGGGAGTAAGGAAAGCTATCAAAGCTTAGACTATAAGATAAGATATAGGAGCAGAAGTAGGCTATTCAGCCCATTGAGTCTACTCTGCCACTCTGTTTATACAATTCTTCCAGTCATCCCCACTCCCCTGCCTTCTCCCCATACCCTTTGGTTCCCTGGCTAATCAAGAACCTATTTATTTCTGCCTTAAATACACCCAGTGACTTGGCCTCCACAGCCAGTAATGGCAACAAATTCCACAGATTTACCACCCTCTGACTAAAGTAATTTCTCTGGATCTCAGTTCTAAATGGTCATCATTGAATCCTGAAGTCGTACACTCTTGTCCTAGACTCCCCTACCATGGGAAATAACTTTGCCATATCTAATCTGTTCAGACCTTTTAACATTCGGAATGTTTCTATGAAATCCCCCCTCATTCTCCTGAACTCCAGGGAATACAGCCCAAGAGCTGCCAGACGTTCCTGATACGGTATCCCTGCAAGTGACTGTTCAGCACCAACTATCTGCCTCTTGCTTATTGCTGTAAAAGACTCTTGCTTGCTGCTGCTGGATAAGGTGTTTGTGTGTGACTACCTTTCTCTTGCTGCTGCCGAATGGAGTGACAGTGTGTGACAGTTCCTTGCTTGCTGCTGCCAGGCAAAGACCTCTGTGTTCAAGTGGCCTCTCTGTCCCACGATGCTGTCAGAGCATGTTACTGAAGTTCTGCGATTTATGAATTGGACTCTGGACTGTAGTTCAAATTGGTTTCTGTCAGTTCGTGTTTTTTTTTTTGCATTCATTGTTTTCGCCTGTTCTTTCTTGCTGCTGTTTGGTATCATTTGTTAAGCTATTTTGTGCTTGTGTGTGTTTAGGATTTGGTGCTCTTGGTATTTGCACGATTTGTTTTTCTGCGGGGGGGGGTTGATATTCTTGTTGCTATTTGCACAACTTCTGTTCATAGAACAATACAGCACAAGAACAGGCCATTCAGCCCACAAAGTTGTGCAGAACCAGCTAAAAAACAAATCAAATACACGCAAACATTAATTCCTGCCAGCTACCCTGTTGACCATTTCCCTCCACATGTGGGGGGATGATGATTGTGTTGCTATTTGAGAGATGTTTTTTGTATAGGGGGTTTGATGTGTTTCTTTGAATGACTTCAGGGTTTTTGTTTCATGGCTCTCTGGAGAAGACGAATCTCAGAGATGTATACTGCTTACATGTTTTGCTAATCTAGAAACATAGAACATAGAAAACCTACCCACAAAGCTGTGCCAAACATGTCCTTACCTTAGAAATTGCCTGGGGTTACCCATAGCCCTCTATTTTTCTAAGCTCCCTGTACCTATCCAGAATATGATTGGATCTCTTAAAAGATCCTATTGTATTCGCCTCCACCACCATCGCCAGCAGCCCATTCCATGCACTCACTACTCTCTGCATATATATAAAACAACAATTTCTGAATCTTTGACTTTGGGTGTAACTTCAAGTAAAATCAAATCAAGTCACTTTTTATTGTATTTTTGACCATAACTGCTGGTACAGTACACAGTAAAAATGAAACAATGTTTTTCAGGACCATGGTGCTACATGAAACAACACAAAAACTACACTGAACTACGTAAAAACAACACTGAAAAAACTACACTGGACTACATACCTACCCAGGACTGCATAAAGTGCACAAAACAGTGGAGGCATTACAATAAATAATGAAGAAGACAATAGGCACTGTAGAGGGCAGTAAATTGGTGTCAGTCCGGTCTCTGGGATTTGAGGAGTCTGATGGCTTGGGGGAAGAAACTGTTACATAGTCTGGTCGTGAGAGCCCAAATGTTTCGGTACCTTTTGCCAGATGGCAGCTTAATAAGCAGAAATGTAGCAGTTTGGAGTTCAATTCTGTATCATTGGTAAGACAGTTGGATGGTCTTCTCATGTGCGTGAGGGCTTTCCACTGAGTTCTCTAGTTTCTTCCCACAGTCCAAAGACATATCGGTAATTAGGTTAATTGGTCATTGTAAATTGTCCTGTGATTAGGCTGGGATGAAATAGGTGGGTTGCTGGGCAGTGTGGCTTGTTGGGCCGGAAGGACTTGTACCACGCTGAACCGCTAATAAATAATTGCAGACAATTATCATAATGTATTTTTGTTGAACAAAAGGAAGATCCCTGTGACGGCAATTAAAGACTTATTTACCAGCTTATGGTCTCCAGAGCATTTGTTTGTTCCCCAGTCATCGTTTCTTTCTATTTTAAGCTTTATTTAGTGTCAACTTGACAGCTCAATGAGTTTGCCTTTTTTTTTCTGGATAAGAATGCTTCAGCCTCATTTCCATACAGTTGGCAGTTTGCTGAGGGCTGGTGATTCTTTGCTCCCAATATCATGGCTTTCAAACCTATAATTCAGACCCTTTGAATACTTGTCTTAACATTGTTTGGGAATGCCTGAGATAAGATTAAACAAAATATTAACATGCCCCATGCAAGGTTCATTCAGAGAGTATTGAGACATGGGATCCAAGGAGACCTTTCTTTGTGGATCCAAAATTAGCTTGACCACAGAAGGCAAAGGGTGGTTGTAGATGGTTCATATTCTGCACGGAGGACGGTGACCAATGGTGTTCAGTAGGGATCTGTTCTGGGATCCCTCCTCTTTGTGATTTTTATAAATGATCTGGATGGGAAGTAGAAGGGTGGGTTAGTAAGTTTGCTGATGACACAAAGGTTGGAGATGTTGTGGATAGTCTGGAGGGTTGTCAGAGGTAACAGAGGGACATCAGTAAGGTACAGAACTGGGCTGAAAAGTGGCAGATGAAGTGTGAAATGGTTCATTTTGGTAGGTCAGTTTTAAAGCCAAAATATAATATTAATGGAAGACTCTTCGCAGTGGAGGATCAGCAAGATCTTGGGGTCCGTGTCCATAGGACACTCAAAGCTGCTGCGCAGGTTGACAGTGTTGTTAATAAGGCATATGGTGTGTTGGCCTTCATCAACCATGGGACTGAGTTCAAGAGCCGTGAGGTAATGTTACACCTATATAAGACCTTAGTTAGACCCCACTTGGAGTATTATGTTCAGTTCTGGTCACCTCACTGCAGGACGGATGTGGATACTATAGAGAGAGTGCAGAGGAGATTTACAAGGATATTGCCTGGATTGGGGAGCATGCCTTATGAGAATAGGTAAAGTGAACTTGGCCTTTTCTCTTTGGAGTGATGGAGGATGAGAGGTGACTTGATAGAGGTGTATAAGATGATGTGAAGCATTGATTGTGTGGGTAGCCAGAGGCTTCTTCCCAGAGTTGAAATGGTTAACACAAGGGGACATACGTAGTTTTAAGGTGCTTGGAAAGAGGTACAAGGGGGATTTCAGAGTTAAGTTTCTCACACAGAGTGGTGGGTGCATGGAATGCACTGCCAGTGACAGTGGTAGTGTTGGATACAATAGGTTCTTTTAAGAGACTCTTGGATAGGTACATGGAGTTTAGAAAAATATATTGCTATGCGGTTGGGAAATTCTAAGCAGTTCTTAGTCGCTACAGCATTGTGGGGCGAGGGGCGTGTAATGTGCTTTAGATTTCTATGCTTCTATATGTTTCTAATTAAAATTATTTTAAAAATTTAAATATCGAAAAGCAAATTAGAGTTAAGAATAATTGAAAATAGCAAATAATAAAACTTTCTCCCAGCATATGATTTCACTAATGTATTAAAATGTTTAAAAAAACTATGGAAATTCATGGTAAGTTGCAATAACTTATTGGACTTCATAATGTGTCCACTGGTTCAGCAGGATTGTGCCTACACCTGAATTAGTAACTCAGGGATCTTGGTTTTAAAGTGAATAACTTTTAGTGGAAAGTGCATCTTAAAACACTTATTCATTTTTACAATTGTAGAATGATAAAACACAAAAGGAGATATTCAATTAGTTCTAATTTATGCTCTTTCCTAATAGCCCTGCGATTTTTTTTTTGTACTGAGAACTTAGATCCCTTTGAAAGCTTTCTTGTATTACAGATATTCACTGCCATTTTCCTTAAGTTATTTTAGTAAGCTAGCTAAGAACTGACAATTTGTGTTTTATGGATTTATTTGAATGTGAGGGGTATAATTTGGGGGGCTGTAAAGCCAATTTTACTGATTGTGATGGAAGTCAGAGATGTAGGTTTTAGTTTGTTGATAATGTTTATTGTGAGAGGTGAGGGAAGCGTTCGGGGTCAGGGTAGTTGAGATAATGGGGAAGCACCACTAAGGGCACGAAGTGTATGACCAAGTTTGCACATCCAAGATAAGTTGTGGGGATAGTATTAAAGCACCCAACAGAAGTAGTGAAAATGATGAGACAAGTATGGTTGAAGAAAAGATAAATAAATTTGAAACCCAAGTTTGAGGCACAAAAGATGCTAGCATTGTGAATTATTTCTAGAGACTGAAATGGTGTTAAGGTTTTTTGAATGAATCAATGGCAATTAAGTAAGGCTTGCATAAAAAGATTAAATAATTAACCTGCTAAGGATTTCCGGTATTCTAATTTTATTTGACTTACAGCTTTTAGAAGCTTAACTTTTTAAATTTTAGGTTTGATACTCAGTTGGAGGAAGTGTGGATTTTAAGGTTTTTTTTGAGGAGGGAGGCATCAGTGCAGAAGTTTATCAAGTGTGTTTAAGAATGGCAGCCAAACTGGTCAAAAGCTTCAAGTGTCACAGACATTGAGTAGAATGGTCCTTTTTGTTACAGATGTCTCCCGGTTTTTTGAACATTCGCTTTACGACACCTCGCTGTTAAGAAAGACCTACATTAGTTACCTGTTTTCGCTAACAGAAGGTGTTTTCACTGTTATGAAAAAAGGCAGCATGTGATAAAAGGCAGTGCATTTTTTAAAAAAAAGGGCAGTGTGTGAAAAAAGGCAGTGTGCGCGCCGAGCAACCAAGCTCCTTCCCAGAACTGCATTCTAGCCAGCATTGCTTAAACATGTGCCTGTGAGCATCTGTGCTTTATGTCGATTTATTTTGTGCAGCCGTTAGCAAGATGAGTTCTAAGGTATTGGAAAAGCCTAAAAGAGCGCGTAAGGGTGTTACACTTAGCGTAAAATTAGACATAATAAAGCGTTTCGATCGTGGTGAACGAAGTAAGGACATAGTGAGTTTGGCTAAGGAGGCTGGGTTTGTGGAAGTTGACGAAGATGATGTTGAAGAGGTTTTGGCATCCCACGATCAAGAACTGACAGATGAAGAGCTGATGAAGAGGAAAGGATAACAATTGAAGCCGAATGCAGTAGCCAATGACCTGAAAGTGAAGTTGTCCAGGAACTGAATGTGAAGCAATTGCGTGAGATTTTTGCTGCGATTTACAGCACTGCAATGATTGCAGAAAAGTATGACTTCAATTTTGAAAGGGTATATAGGTTTAGGGCATATTTGCAGGATGGTTTTGAGTGCTTACAAAAACTGATTTTAAACAAATGCGCGAGGCTAAGCAGTCAAGCATACTGTCGTTTTTCAAGCCTTCGACATCAGCCACAGCAGATGGCGAACCTCGACCTTTGACATCGAGGCAGGCAGACACAGAAGAAGGTGACCTGCCTGCCCTGATGGAAACAGACAACGATGAGATGACACCCCAGTCTCCTCTACCTCTCATCACCCCAACCTCCAACGACTCAGCCTAACACACCATCATCAGTGTGCTCACTGTCTTCCCAATTCCGGTAAGTGAAACTACACTGGATGCACATTATTTCTACTTTGGCTGTGTATTTTTATGTGTTATTTGGTTTGATTTGGCAGCTTCATAGCTTAAAGGTTACTGGAAAGAGTGCTTCTGCCGAGAGCGCTTGTGCCGTGTGTTTCTGCCAAGAACGCTTGCGCCGAATGTTTTTGCTGCGAGTGCTGTCGAGAGTGCTTGCATGAGATTTTCACTACGCTAGACAGTGCTGCAATAATTGCAGAAAAGTATTCCTACTTTATATAGGCTGTGTATTTATCAGATCATTCCTGCTTTTACTATATGTTACTGTTATTTTTAGGTTTTATGTGTTAATTGTCATGATTTGGTAGGTTTTTTTTGGGTCATCGAATGCTCACAAATATTTCCCATATAACTGAATATATGTGGATATCTGTGGAATTCTCTGCCACAGGAAACAGTTGAGGCTAGTTCATTGGCTATATTTAAGAGGAAGTTAGATATGGCCTTTGTAGCTAAAGGGATCAGGGGGTATGTGGAGAAAGCAGGTACAGGGTTCTGAGTTGGATGATCAGCCATGATCATACTGAATGGCGGAGCAGGCTCGAAGGGCTGAATGGCCTACTTCTGCACCTATTTTCTATGTTTCTATAAAGAAATTATATTTGCTTCTTCACTTTATTACATTCCGGCTTACGAACCATTTCATAGGAACGCTCTACCTTTGAATAGTGGGGGAAACCTGTATAAGTTTTCTGTGATTCTTTGGCAGGCTGGGAACAGGTGAATAACCGTGTGATTTGAAGATCAGAAGATACAGTGTGGATTTTGGCCTGAAGAAGGTTGCAACAGTGGAATAATTCAGAGTTTTTAAAAATCACTGCAGTCAAAGAAATATTCTGTTCATTAGAGTTTAGGATTTGTGTCACCATCTTCTGATGTGTGCATGGAATTGATAAAGGGTTGCACTTGGAAATCCAATTGAAAAGCGCTGGAAAATTGGAGATTGAAAATAACAAATGATTTTATTTTGAAGGGCTGATTATAGAAGTATATTTACCTTGATGGTAGATTTACAGGGCATTGACTGACAGTTTAATACTGTACAATAAAGGCATACGTAATTACAAGGAATTTTTAAAAAAATCTCTGATTTAATGCATTCTGCAATGTTCATAACTTTGAAATTTCTCTTCATTGAAATGTGTGATGGCCATTTGCAAACTGTCACGATCATTATGGGTCAGCATCTATTTAAATTTTTGTTTCATAAAGTACTTTGGAGCTCAAAGTCCTTTAAATTAAAGGGGCTTTGATGTTCAGAGGCTAACATGTTGAAACAGCTTCCATTACTAGTTGGTTTTGGTTTTCACAGTAATTATAATGTAGAAACTTCTATTGTATTTTGACAGGAAAATCTCAAGATTTATCTGGATTTCTGTTAGCATGGTCATTTGAGTTACTGCAAAATTGTTTATTGATCCTTGTACAAAAAAAAATTGCAATAAAAGAAATCAGCAGAAAGTTAAGGTATTGGAGCCCAGAGAATAACTTGTGGATATATTTTGCATTGTCTGAATTTATTTGCATACATCAACAGTTCAGAACTATTTAAAGCTATTTTCTCAATGTTCAATACAATATTACAGCAATGTTGTCATCTTTTATTCAAGATTCATATGTGCAATAGAATGAGGATATTGCTACCTTTAAAATAGAACTGTATATTGAACCATGTGCGCATCACATAAAGGTAGAAGTTTGTGAAGACATAGATGCGATTGAATCTATTTGGGACATTATGATGAAACATTATAACTTTTAAATAAAAGGCCTTTTTCACTGTTGAACATTTTTCTCATGTTCGTAATCATTAAAGTTTTATTAATACTAATTTAAAATAGAAGGAATGGTATTGTCAAGAAAATAGTGTTATTAATAAACTGCAGGTGTTTTGAGACTAAAATACCACAGTATAATTTTTGGGTAATCTTACCTTAAGGTGAAATTGATGTTTTTGGGCCGATTGCCACAATGAGATCACACTCAAAGTGGAGGACCAACACTTCATATTCTTGTCCGAGTAGCCTTCAGCCTGATAGCATGAATATCAATTTCTCTTTCTGGTTTAAAAAAAAATCCCTCCCTCCTTTCTCGTCCTATTTCCCAATCTGACTGCTCACCTCTTTTCACCTGTCTATTACCTCTCCCTGGTGTCTCTCCTTTCCTTTCTCCCATGGTCCACTCTCCTGGCTTACTAGATTACTTCCTCTCCAGCCTTTTACCATCCCACCCACCTGGCTTCACTTCCCATCTTCTAGTTTGTCCTTCTTCACCTACCCCACCTTTTTATTCTGATATCATCCCCCTTTCCAGTCCCGAGGAGGTGTCTCGGCCCAAAAAGTTGACTGTGTATTCATTTCCATAGATGCTACCTGACCTGCTAAGTTCCTCCAGCCTTCTGTGTGTGCACCATTTTGTTCAATTCAAAGACGAGTTTATTGTCATATACACAAGTATTTGTATTGGATACAGTCCACTCCTCTGTGTAGTTGCTTACATTCCAGTGCATTCAAATTGCTATTCTGCACATATGCAACTAGTCCAGATACTTTACAACTGAATCTGTAGAAGTTTGTTAAGGTGCTCAATGCCAATTCAATCTTTATCTATCTGAAAGAATAAAGACACTGGCGTAGTTTCTTTGTGATTACATTTATGTGCTGGTCCCAGGACAGGTGTTCTAATATGCCAGGAATTTAAAACTGCTGACTCTCTCCATTGTTGATTTCCCACTGTAGCTTGGTGAATGTTTGTCCTCCTGCCCCTATCTGAAGTCAACAATCAGCTCTTTAGTTTTGTTGATGGTGAGCAAGAAGTTGTTGATACATTATCACTAACCAGTAAGCTGGCTCAGCACAAATTTTGATTGATCTGACGATAGTGTGATCGATGAATTTAAGTTGGCATTGAAGCTGTGTTCAGCCACACAGTTCAGTCTATAGAGGGGAGAGTAGGGAGCTAAGCAAGGAGCTTTTTGGGTCTTTATTGAGGGTAAGATAGTAAGCAAGGTGATGTTGTTGTCAATCTTCAAGGACTGAGGTTTGTCAATGAGAAAATTGAGTGTACTGTTACAGAGGGAGGTACAGTGGCCCAGGTCTTGCAGCTTTATGATAAGTTTGGATGCGGAGATTGTGTTAAGTGTTGAGCTCTAGTTGATGAACAGCAGCCTGTCAAATGTTTTTGTTGACCTGATGGCCCAGAGCAGTGAAGAGCCAGAGAATTTACACCCGCTGTTGACCTGTGTGGCAAAAGGCAAATTGGAGCTGTTCCAGGTAATTTCTGAGGTGAGAGTTGACTTGGGCTGTGACCAAACTCTCAAACCACATTATAGTTGATGAAAGCCCTGCTGGATGGTAGTTATTGAGACAGATCACCACTCACTTCTTGGGCACTGGTACAAAACATCCATTTTAAAAGCAGGTAAGAATGTCAAATCACAGAAGTGAGAGGTAGAATACTCCAGCCACTTGGTCCTAATATCTGGACCAGATTCACCTCTTGAAGGTTGCTTGATGTTGTCCTCTGACACTGAAATTGCAGAGTCATCTGGAAGTGTGGAGATTGGTGGTCATAGTTCTCTTTTAAAATTGCTTAAAAGGTGTTGATTTTATCTGGAAGTGATGTGTTTGCCACTTGTGCTACCCAATCTTGCCTTGTGAGAAGTCCTATTGTGCAAGCCCTGCCACAGTTGTCAAATGTTCATCTGTGATTACAATTTAGTCAGAAATTGTCTCTGTTTAATGCAGTGGACTTCAGCAAGTTGTAGCTAGATTATTTGTGCATTTGTGGTCGCCAGCCCGAAACACCATTGTTAAATGATTGTTGCATAATCATTTAAATCTGCTGAAGAATCCTTGAGCATTGTTCTTAAACGGATGGACAATGGAGTTGCATAGGGAGTGATCCTTGCAGAAAGCAGAATGGGGGGAGGTAGGGAAAGATGTGCTTGGTGATGGGATGCTTTTGGAGATGGAGGGAGTTACAGAGAATTATGTGCTGGGCACGGAGGCTGGTAGGGTGGTAGGTGAGGACAGGAGGATGGGGTGAGGGCAGGCATGTACGAAATGGAAGAGATGCAGTTGAGGGCAGTGTTGATGATGGAGGAAGGGAAGCCCCTTTCTTTGAAAAAGGAGGACATTCCTTCATTCTAGAATGAAAAGCCTCATCCTGAGAGCAGATAGGGTGGAGACAGAGGAATTGAGAGAAGGGAATAGCATTTTTACAAGTACCAGGGTGGGACAAGGTATAGTCTGGGTAGCTGTGAGAGTTGGTGGGTTTATAATAGACATCAGTAAATAAGCTGTCTCCAGAGATAGAGACAGAGAGATCAAGAATGGGGAGGGAGTTGTCAGAAATGGACCAGATAAACTTAAGGGTAGGGTGAAGTTGGAGACAAAGTTGATGAAGTTGGCGAGCTTGGCATGTGTGGAGGAAGCAGCACCAATGCATTTGTTGATGTAGCATAGGAAAAGTGTGGGGGAGTGACACCAGAGGAGGCTTGGAACATAGTTAAACATTTCATCTTTTTTTAAATCATAATTAAAGAAATGTGTATTAATTTCAAAATTAAGTAGAAATTCATTCTCACTCACTTGTGCTAACCATGACATGACATTTAATGGAATCAAGTTCTGGAAGCTAAGAATAAGTGGATCCATAACTGTGTGTTTTATGTTTGGCCAGGGATTGAGGGTGCTTTTCTATTCCATAAAGTTTGTTGCTTTTGAGTCAGTAAAATTAGCGTAATCATTATATTTTTAAAATTTAGTGAAGTCTGTTGTCTTTCACAGCAGGCACCTCTTGTTTGTACAAAATTATTTCTTTGTCCAAGTAGTGCTCAGCAAAGTGGTTTTTATTGTTTGCATAACAACATAAAGGCTTTGCAGTTGTTGCTATGGGCTCATCAGTGCAGTTGCTGTGTTGTTTTCCTAGCTGATATCTGCTAAAGACTTTAGATTATGGATTGTTGTTTGGAGCTCTTTGAGAAGCAAAGCCACACTTATAATCCTTATAAACATATTGGAGTCAAAGGGACATTTTGGAATTGTGTGGAATCATTCTGATCCACAACATTGTTAATTGTCTGCTCTACAAATCATTCTCTTACAATTTCAGTGGTATATTGAAATTATTGTCTTTGGTTTAATTATACATGATTTTCCTGCTTCCTCTTGGAAAGACCACAGGTTTTTCAGCTATGATAACAGTGAATTTTATTGCTATATTAACACTGTTCCTTAACATTTCATTCAAAACAGATTTTGCTTGTCGTTGCATTTCATGTTTGGCCGTTAAGCTGTCTCTAATTTAGGCACTTTGAAACATTCACTTTGGAGTATTTATTTTATTTGGAGATACAGCATGGAATGTCTATAGTATACTGTAGTTGATTTATTTCTACAGATCCATTGCAAAGAAAACCGAAGTTCAAGTACTGTACTTACTAGTCACAACTCTGTCATGATTGAACCTTGGCCTCTGGCATTGTGAATTTGTACTGAATATGTTGTTTTGAAAGTTATATTTTGCAAGTAACTTCTGGGTTGCCTAAGCATTCAAGAAAGGAGAGAAGGTAGAATGATAATAATCTAGCAAAGGAAAAAACAAGTTTTTTATGCAAAAAGGAAATTGGTAAAAAGAATTTTTGGTGTTAAAGCCACTTAGGGAAATAAGGGAACTGAGAATGTGGGGGAAAGAAATTTAATATAAGTGGGTGCTCAAATTCGAGTTGCTGGAACCGTGATGCAAGCAGTGCTACTTGCTATGCCACTGTATTGCATCTTGAGTTGTTTATATTAAATAAAGACCACCTTTGTTGTTGGTAACATTAGCATCTGTGGGTGATTGAATGAGCAGGGCACTTTCAGAATGGCAAACTGTTACCTGCAGGTCCAGAAGAATCATGACTAGGGTTACAGCAATTTACAATTTGGATCAATGTTATGGATAAAATGTGTGCTTTTTTTTTTGAAGTTTTCCAGCATTAAAAGTCAGATGGCAAGGTGCATTTTTTTAAAATCTTCCTAATAGGCTATAGGAATACAGAATCTGCTGAATATATGCAGGAAGGTTTGCAGATATGGCATTATTTACTTTGTTTAAGATGAATAGGAAAACAAGAGTTTTGGTACTGACTGAAGTTGAATGGGTTGAGAGCTTCATATTCTTAGTAGTGAATGCATTAATAGTGATAGAGTTCCTCTTGAGACCTACCACCCCATGAGACTCTGCATCCAACATATCCTTCACAACTTCTGCCATCTCCAAAGGGATTCTACCACTAAACATATCTTTACATGTCTCTCCCTCCCCCTCCCCCCCACCACATTCCGCAGGGATCACTCTCTGTGATTTTCTTGTCCACTCATCTGTACCTACTAATCTCCCTCCAGGCACTTATCCCTGCAAGTGGCTTAAATGCTGCACCTCCTCTCTTACCTCCATTCAGGGCTCCAGACAGCCCTTCCAGGTGAAGCAACACTTCACCTGCAAACCTGCTGGTGTTGTCTATTGTGTTTGGCCCTCCTGATGTGGCCTCCCCTATATTGGTGAGACCCATTGTAAATTGGGGAACTGCTTTGTTGAACACCTCTGCTCCATCCGTCAAAATCAGAACTTCCCAAGGGCCGAACATTCTAATTCCAATTCCCATTCCCGTTCTAACATGCCAGTCCAAGGACTCTTGTGCCAAGATGAGGCCACCCTCAGGGTGTAGAAGTAATAGCTTGTATCCTGTCTGGGTATCTTCCAACCTGATGACATGAATATCAATTTCTCCTTCAAGTAAAAAAAATCTCCCTCTCTCCTCTTCCTCTGTTCCCCATCCTGGCCTTTTACTGCTTTTCACCTGCCTATCACTTCCCCTTGGGTTCCTTCCTTCCCTTTTTCGTACAGTCCACTCTTGTCTCCTATCAGATTCCTCCTTCTCCAGGCCATGAATTTTCTCACCTACTTATCACCTTCTAGCTAGCACCACCGCCCCTTTTTTAATTCTGGTGTCTTTCCCCTTCCTTTCCAGTCCTGATGAGGGTACTCTGCCTGAAACGTTGACTGTTTATTCATTTCCATAGATGCTGCCTGACCTGCTGAGTTTGTCCAGCACTTTGTGTGTGTTGCTTTGGATTTCCAGCATATTCAGACTTTCATGTTTATAACATTACCAATAGCCCATCGAGTCACATGTACAACACAGGACAAAGAAGCTCACCACCACTTCTTCCTGAGGAGGTGAAAGAAATTTGATGTGTCCCTGTCAACTCTTGGCAATTTTTATCACTGCACCATAGAAAGCATTCAATCTGGATGCATCATTGCCTAGAATGACATCTACTGTGTCATGACCACAAGAAACTGCAGAGTTCTGGGCACAGTTCAGTACACTATTGGAAGCCAGTCTCCCCTCCATGCTACCTCAATAAAGCAGCCAGCGTAGTCAAAGACCCTTCCCATCCCAGACATTTTCTCTTTTCCCTTTTTGCATCAGGCAGAAGATATAAAACCTGTACCACCTGGCTGAAGGATAGCTACTGCCCTGCTGTAAAATACTATTGAATTGTACCCCCATGTGATAAGATGGACTCTTGACTGCACAATCTACCTCATTACGATTTTACAGAAGAGTTTTGGCCCGAAATCTCGACTGTACTCTTTTTGTAGATATTTCCTGGCCTGTTGAGTTGTTCCAGCATTTTGTGTGTGTTGCTCATTTCACCTTAAGCCTATGCCCTCTAGCTTTAGATCATAAGATCTATAACCAGAATTAAGCCATTTGGCCGAATGAGCCTGCCCCACCATTTCAAAGTGGCTGATTTATGATCCCCCTCAACCCCATTCTCTTGCCTTCTTCCTATAACCTTTGACACCATGATTAATCAAGAACCTGTCAACTTCCACCTTATACCCAATGATTTGGCTTGCACAGCCATTGGTGGCATTGAATTCCATAGACTCACCACTATCTGGCTAAAGAAATTTTTCATGATCTCTGTTCTAAATGGACGTCCCTCAGTTCTGAGATGGTGCCCTCGGGCCCTAGACTCCCTCACTATAGGAAACATCCTCTCTGCATGCACTCTATCCAGATCTTTCAAAATTTGATAGGTTTCAATGAGATCCCCTCCTGATTGTTCTAAACTTAAGCAAGTGCAGGAACAGAGCCATCAGGTCCTCCTCTTATGTTAACCCTTTCGTTCCTGGGATCATTCTCGTGAACTTCCTCTGGAGTCCCTCCAATACAGGCACACCCTTCCTTAGATAAGGGGTCCAAAACTACTTGGTATACTCGGTGTGGTCTGGCCAATGCCTTAGAAAACCTTCAGCATGACACCCTTGCTTTTGTATACTAATCCTCTCAGAATGAGTGCTATCATTGCTTTTACCTTCTTTACCCTCTGACTCAACCTGCACATGAGGATTCCAAGTACCTTTGCAGTTGCGGTTTTTGGATTTTCTCCCCATTTAGAAAATAGTCCATGTCTTTATTACTTCTGGCAAAGTACATGGTGATGCACTTCACTACGGTACATTCCGTCTGCCTCTTCTTTGCCATTCCCCCATCTAACAAAATAAGTAACTAAATGCTTTGTTATTCACACCTTTTTTGGTAAATGATCACTGCAAACGGGCCTGTGGCTTCCCTGTCGGAGTTGAGTGGAGTCGCCTGTACAACTGGCATTTTTACATGAGATTTCACTACTTCAAGTTAGGAACTACAAATTTGAAGACAACCATCTTGAAGCTTACAATGGAAATTTAGATTTGTAGGATGCAATCATCAAAAGTATTGCATGAAGGTAGTCCATTATCTGCAGTAGGTGTCTGCGCTGATTTTGTTCATTTACAATCAATCAAAAGAACACAGCAGTGAACATGCTAGATGAATTCCAATGATGTAACTATGAGGAAATGCAGTTTTAGTAAGTTTTATAGTACTGTAGTAGTATTGTTAGTATTCTAGTTTGTTCTCTATTTCATTTAAATACATAATTTGTTACTCAAACTGTCGTTTGTCTTTTTTTTAATATGTTTTAAATTATTTCCATGGAACTTCAGTGATTGGGGCAGCCATGTAATTGACCCAAAATGTACTGGTCCCAATGTGTCCCAATTGACTGGACTCTACTGTAAATATAAAAGCAATCTTACAGAACAGAATGTACAAGTAACTGAGTGTGGTCATATATATAAGATTAGCTTACATACATAGATTATGTACACAAGTGACATTAGATACAAAAGTATTTAAGCATAAGGTGACTCTGACAGAAAGATAAAGTGACTCTTGGCGAGAGGAACTCTAAGTAGCAGCAGGACAAATAAAAACAGTAGTACAGTAACTATCAGTATGAGGTGTAAAGTGCAAGGACAAAGTGCATAGAAAGATGAAGAGTGCGGAGGGGCCAAGGAGAAGAGTGGCTGACATCGATGCAGTGGTGGGGTGGGTTAATCGATGGAGATGTTGCTCAGTTTCTCATTTGTTTTTCAGTCCAGTGGTCCTAGTATGGAAGCTGGGTGGTTGGGTTCATTCGTCATATCTCTGGTATTTTTTCCAGCACCTTTCTATATATAGAGTATGTACTTGATGGTGGAGTAGGCTGAAGCTGGTGATGTGTTTTAGCTACTTGTTGTAAAGAAACCCTGTCCGCCACAGCAGTGTCCATACCACACAGTGATGAAGCATGTTTGGATGCTCTCAATTACACATCTGTAGGACATTATAAGGATTGGTGTCCATCCAGCTCTCTTCAGCCACCTCAAAGTTGAGGCATTGCTGAGCTTTCTTGATTGTTGAGGATGTGTTCTGGGACAATGAGAGGTTGTGAAAGATATGTACTCATAGGTGTTTGAAACAGTTTACACAACAATATGGTTTTATGGAAGAAAAATAATATTAACATATTGATTAGATCTCTTTTGAAGAAGTAACATGTTCAATGTTTCCAGCAGATTATTGTGGCTGCAACTGTGGGAAGAGAAATAAGGGTGATGTTTTGATTTGAGAGACCCTTGGTTTGAATTGAAAAGGAGTCAAAAGAACCCAGAAAAGTTACAGGAAGAATGGGGAAGTGGTGTTAGATTATGCCTCCTGGGTAACCACAACCTTATCCTTAACAATTGACTCCACTTCCCAACCACTTTCTTGTTTCCTGCTATTATTTCTCTGGTCTCAGTTTCTGGTGATCCTAAATCCACTCTTATCTCTTCTTTTTTACATACTTGGTTTTGTTTGCTAGCTTGTTTTCATATTTCATCTTTTCCCTCCTGATGATTCTTCTAGTTGCTTTCTGTAAGTCAAAATCTTCCAAGTCCTTTATCTTCCTGCTAGTTGTTATATGCCCTCTCTTTTGCTTTTACATTAGCTTTGACTTCCCTTGTCAGCCATGGTTTTATTATTTTGTCATTTGAGTATTTCTTCATTTTTGGAATACATCTATCCTGCACCTTCCCCATTTCCCCCAGAAACTCAAGCTGTTGCTACTCTGCTGTCATCCCTGCTAGCATCCCCTTACAATTTAATTTGGCCAACCTCTCTCACTCCAGTTTTCAGTGGAGGAAAGGAATGTTCAGACTTTGCTGACGTAGCGGTATTTTTGTTGGCTCAAATTTCAAGTTGCATTCAATCATATTGTGATCACTGCCTTCTAAGGGCTCATTTACCTTAAGCTCCCTATACGCCTCTGGTTCATTGCATAACACCAAATCCAGTATAGCTGATTCCCCCTAGAATGGCAAGCTGTTCTAAAAAGCCATCTGGTAGACATTCAACAAACTTATTCTCGAGATCCATTACCAATCTGATTTTCCCCGATCGATCTGCATATTAAAACCTCCCATGACTATCATAACATTGCCCTCTTGACATACCTTTTCTATTTCCCATTGCATTCTGTAGTCCATGGCCCAGCTACTGTTTGGAGATCTGTATGTAACTGGCACCAGGGTCCTTTTACCCTTGAAGTTTCTTAACTCAGTGGTCCCCAACCTCCGGGCAGCGAAGCATGCAGTGGTGCAGTGGTAGCCGGCACGCACCCACCTCATCTTTAAGAAAAAAAGCTGAAGTAGACAAGCTAGCTAATTAGAGCGCCTCTGATCTGGGCCGATATTTATGTGCCAAGTGGCACCTATTCACGGCCCGGAGGTTGGGGACCAGTGTCTTAACTCAACCCACAACAATTCAACATCTTCTGATCCTATGTCACATCTTTCTAATGATATGATGCTATTCTTTTCCAGCAGAGTCACACCAGCCCCTCTGCCTACCTTCCTATCCCTCTGATACAATGTGTAACCTTGGACATTCGACTCCCAACTGCAATCATCCTAACATGATTCAGTGATGGCCACAACATCATACCCAGCAATCAGTAAAAGTGCAACAAGACCATCCACCTTATTTCTTATATTCTCTGCATTGAGATATAACACTTTGAATACTATATTTGCTAGCCTTTTTTTGATTCTGCATCCCTAGCGCACTGATACTTACTCTGCTGTCTGCAATTTTGACCTATCACCTGCCTGCCCTTCCTGACTGTCTTGACAGCCGTCTTTGCTTTTTTACCATCCATCCTATCCTGAGTCCCTTCGTTCTGGTTCCCATCCCTAGCTCTAACAAACCTGCCCACGAGAATATTTGTCTCCCTCAGATTCAGGTGCAACCTGTCCCTTTTATACAGGTCATACCTCCCCCAGAGGAGATCCCAGTGATCCAAGAACTTGAAGCCCTGCCTCCAGACCTGTTTCTCAACCACAGATCTATCTGCCAAATCATCCTATTTCTACCCTCACTGGTAATTCAGAAATGACTACCTTGGAAGTCCCACTTCTAATTTTTCTGACTTGCTCTCTAAATTCTCTCTTCAGGACCTTTTTGCTTTTCGTTTGTCATTGGCTGCTCCCCCGTCCAAAATGCTGTGGATGCGATCTGAGATGTCCTTGATTCTAGCACCCAGGAGGCAACATATCATCGGAGTGTCTCTTTTATGTCCACAAAATCTCCTGTCCCACGGATTATTGAGTCCTCAATCACTACTGTTCCCCTCTTCTCCCTCTTTCTCTTCTGCACCACAGACCTATGCTCGGTGCCAGTAACCCGGTCTCTGTGGCATTCCCCTAGGAGGTCATCCCCTACAACAGTATCCAAAATGGCATTTTATTATTGAGGGGAATGGCCACTAACTGCCTATTCACTGCCCCATTTCCTCTCCTGATAGTCACCCAGCTGTCTGCCTTCTGTACCTTAGGGGCAATTACTTCTGTGTAGCTCCAGTCGATGATCTGCTCACTCTCCTGTACAAGCCAAAGGTCATCCAGCTGCTGCTCCACATCCCTAACACAGTATTCAAGGAGCTGCAATGGATGCACTTCACACAGATGTAGTTCTTTTGGAGACTCTGAGTCTCCCAGGACTCCAACATCCAACACAAAGAACACACAACAGCCATTTACACTACACTAAGCATAGTGAGAAAAAAGGGAGACTTAACAGAATCTTGCCCAGACAACTTAATCAGAGCCAAAACTTGACAGTCCCATTCCCCCCACTGGCCCACTCTGCTTATTCCTCCTCTTTGCACTGCTCCTGCTGCTGATTGGGATGCTGGAATGACACCAAAAGCCCATGAAGCTCTCCTTTTAAATGAGAGCCACCAACCTGCGAGAAACCTGTGTGCACTGCTCCCACCACTGAATCGGATGCCGGAATGACGCTGGAAAGCTAGATGTGTTTGAGAAAGCATAGGCTGCAGCATAAAGGAATTTAAAGTAAGGGTGATTGTGACTAATTGAATTGTTCTGTTGGGAGTTAACATGCCCTTGATGGCAGATTAAGCAACAGATTGCTCTGGCCTTCAAGCTTCATTACAGCTGCACAGAATTGGAATTGGTTTACTGTTGTCACATGTGCTGAGATACAGTGAATAGCTTGAATTGCATATTGTTCGTACAGATCAGATCATTGAGGTAAAACAATAACAGTACAGAATAAAGTGTATCAGCTAAAGAGTAACGTGCAGTGCAGATAAGTAATAAGGTGCAAGGTTATAATGAGGTAGATTATAAGGTTAAAAGTTCATTTTATCATACCAAAAAGCAATTTAATAGTCTTATAGGGTTTAAGCTGTTTTTCAGCTTTTGTATCTTTTGTCTGATGGGGGGGGGGGGGGTGGAAGAGAGAATGCCTGCTGTGAGATTATGCTGGCTGCTTTATAATGGCAATGGCACTGACAGCTGAAGGCTCTCTTTATGACCCTGTCTCCCTGTGACATCACTTTCGGTAAATTGTGGATGTGTATTCCCAGATCTTTTTGATCTACCTTGTCTGTGCCCTACCGTTGTCCTACCTTGGTTTGCCCTCGCAAAGAGCAACACCTCACACTTGTCTGCATTATATTCCACTTTTCATTCCTCGGTCCATTTTTCCTGTAGGTTCAGATTCTGTTGTAAGCTTTGATAAACTTCCACATCTCAATCCTTTTTATTAAAGCACATTCAAAAAGCAGGCTAGCACACGACTATTTGATAACATGTTTTACTTGCGTTTGTTTATAATGAATTTTAGAACTGTGCTCCCAAGTTTTTTGGTCCTTAGAAGTTTACAGCATTTAGAAAATCCTCCAGTTCAGTTCAGTGTATCCAAATTTGATCACCTTTTGCCTGATTGAGTACATTTCTAATAGTTTACCCAACACCTGTTCTTTTTAGATCTTCTTGCTAATTTGTGATATTTGCAAGTTGGAATGTAATCCTCTTATTTCTCCAAAATTATTATTAAAGCTGTTGCATTTGATGGATTTTTTCTCTATCGATTAGATCCAAGAGGAGCAATACTTGTTCTCTGGAACATATACTGCTGTTTTCATTAGTGAGGAAAGTGGAGACCTAAAGTATTTTCTTTGCAGAAACTTCAGTTCATTGGGCATCCCTTTTTGCTGGTAATCTCCTTGAATAAATCTGCACTGAATTTGTTTTGGATTACATGCAAAGGTAGTATATTAATTATCTTACACCATGAAGCTGGAAGTTAATTGGGTGAAGTCAGTATAGTATTGACTGAACTAGGATTATATTTCAACCAGTGCAATGAAAGTAAATCTTCATCTAATGAGTGATTTATTGTTTTCAGTGAAATGTATCATTTCAAAAATTAAAGCACTCTTTAATACACACCAAGCAACATTTATATGGCTTTGTTCATTAGATTCAGGAAAAGGTGAAAATATGGGAAATAGTTTATGCAGAGAAGAGAATTTTTGCTGTTGTTTTGAATCTTTTCTTTCACTATACATGAAATATTAAGTGGTCACAAAACTCAAACCTTGCCGCATTGGGGTGAAGAATGACTCATGAGCATATACTGGAGTAAAATGATAAATTGTTTTTTCTAGATATTTGTCTTTTTCTAAGCTGGGTATTTTCCTCTTGTTAACTCTTGATACTTTAGTGATGTATTGCCTGAAATCAATTTTCTGATGGTGGTTGGATGATGGGGTTAAAAGTCTGAGGATGTACGATAAGGTGAATGTAACAAGTGGATTTTCATCCCATCAGGTGATGTTGCAATCCCATTTGGAGTTATACCCCATAATTTTGGAAGTCTTGGTTTAAATCATTAATGATTATGTAAAAGGTAAAATGACATTGTGGGTAAATGTTTCATACAGGATACAAAAGCATTTCATATGCTTACATTTCTACTGACAAATAATGCAAGCAGCCAAGTTCATCCAGGATATTCAAAGTGCATTTCTGTCTGAGCCTAACGGGATAAAATAAAAGAATCAAAAGTCATGGATTTTCTGTGATCTGAATTGCACTGCTATACAGATTGAAGTAAGTTGATTCAAATGAAACTTTCAAAAAGTAATTGAATAACCACTTGAATGGGAAAACTATTTTATTGGAATGGCAAAGAGCAGGAGAGTGGTGTTATTGAACATTTGTACCAAGAAACAGTATGATTGGTCACATACTATTTCTCCAGGCACTCAGGCTTTCCTCTGAATTCTGTCTTCACTGTGGTTTTGTGAAAAAAAATATAAATTTTGTCTTGTATTCTAGTCCTCAAAGCACTTAACTGCTTACAGTCGGCCCTCCTCGAATTCCGCTTGCGCCAATTCAACCAACCGCGAATTGCGAAAACCTGGAAGTGCTCTTCCAGCACGTTGTTCGAGCATGTACAGACTTTTTTCTTCTTGTCATTATTCCCTAAACAATGCAGTATAACAACTATTTTACATAGCTTTTACATTATATTAGGCATTATAAGTAATCTAGAGATTATTTAAAGTTTACGGGAAGGTGTGCGTGAGTTATCGTGGATCAGGATCGAAAAAATCGGAAGTTCCCTTACTAAGTAAGTCGGAACAGGTACATCCGGTATTATTTAACATCAGTTAGTCAAACGTTTATCTTAGTATATAGTATATATTTTACCTTTCTATGCATATAAAACACTTAAGAACGTATGTTTCAGCGCTGGGCTCGGGAGTTCGATCCAGTGACAGATCACTCCCAAGCGTACTTTCCATCCATGCCGGGTTGATGTGGAGGATCACAACCCAAAACCCAATAATTAAACCATTGCGTTGCTTGGTAATAATTGTAGCTTTCATCGAGGCAGAGCCTTTCTCACTTTATCCTTTAAAATTGTTCCCATTGTTGACCGACGTAGCCTAATGCTTTTCCAATGACTGATGGCGTTTCACCTCTTTCTGATCGCTTTATTATTTCCATTTTATTTTCAGTCGTGAACGTGATTATTTTCGTGAACAGAAACACTGGATTCAGAGTGCTGCCACCGGGTCCTAATGCCCACTGCACTGAGACAGGTTAAACAAGGTCTGGGGTTCCGCTGGGTCCTAAGGTCCGCCGCATTGAGGCAGGTTGAATAAAGGACTTGAGCATCCGTGAATTTTGGTATCCGCGAGGGGTCCTGGAGCCAATCCCTCGTGGATAAGGAGGGCCGACTGTAATTTGAATTATGTTTGAATCATTGTACCATTGTGGCTAGGCTTGGAGAAATGCTTCTTGATAATCCTAGGCAAATTTGGTTGCTGGCATATTTGCCGCTAAAAACAATTTCTCCTCATTTTTTTAGAATCACTCAAGGTTGGACACCTTTTACAAATCACATCTAAATCTCTAAAGAAATTAATCTTTGTCAAACCTATCTAACGACATGCTGCTCCTTGTATATTTCTGATGTCCTGCTTGAGCTCTTGGCATCCTCAAATTATAATTCCTAGAATAAGGCACGTAATTGCAAGTGAGCTAGTTTTTATGTAATAGCAATAGCAAGTAGCTAGTTTTTATGCAACATTATTATAATTTTTTTGTTTTGCTCTCTGTGCTTTTTATGATGCCAAAAATTTTAACTGCTTTAACTTATCCAGTTACATCTGAAGATAGGTGTTTAAACAGCCCTGGTATCTTTGGTCCTGCACTAGTTTCAGTGAAAATGTTTAGTTTAATTGTGTAGGTCAACAGTTTTATCCTATTTTCCAAGAGAAATTACTCAAGGTGATTTTTAGAAAATGATCATTAAATATGTGGAAAAACGAGGAAATCTGCAGATGCTGGAAATTCAAACAACACACACAAAATGCTGGTGGAACGCAGCAGGCCAGGCAGCATCTATAGGAAGAAGTACAGTTGACATTTCGGGCCAAGACCCTTCGTCAGGACTAACTGAAAGAAAATATAGTAAGAGAGTACTATCTTTTCTTTCAGTTAGTCCTTGATTAAATATGTGGATAGTCCTTTGCACCAACAATAGTTGTACTTTGCTATTGTGTTACATTGGTTACATATTACAGACAAATTAAATTTAAATTCATGTGTTTTGATTGTCCACCGGTTATTTCTTTAGCTCTCGAGTTGGATTTGTGAGTATAAGCACCCTCAAAAAATCTAGGCCAACTTGTGTAATTTCAGTGAGTGCTATTCCGTTTAGAGATGACAGTATAATATGAGAGGGTAAACCATTGATTATCTGCTTCCTCAGCAAACTGCAAGGTGCTATGACTATTATGAAGAGAAGGGTTATTATTTATATACACATCATAACCATCATTATAAAGGGTCATCACACTTGCTCTTTGAGTGTTTGATGCAGATTGGTTGTGGTTTCTTTCATAACCTGGTGATAGCATTTCAAACTTAATTTGATTAGCTGTATTACACTTTGAATTGTTGGATGTATTGAAAAAAGTAGGTAGTAGGCTTTTTAAAGGTGTTGACTTATCACTCAGATTGCTCTACTAATGTTAGCCCCTATGTGAAGCTTTTGAAGTTTGCAGACGACACTACCGTCATCGGACTCATCCAGAATAGTGATGAGTCTGCATATCGACAGCAGGTGGACCAACTGGCGCTCTGGTGCAGTCGGAACAATCTGGAACTGAACACGCTCAAGATAAAGGAGATGATAGTGGATTTCAGGAGACATCCCCCCGCTATGTCTCCCCTCACAGTCCTCAGCAGCCCTGTGTCCACCGTGGAGAACTTCAGGTTCCTGGGAACCACCATTTCTCAGGATCTGAAGTGGGAGCAGAACATCAGCTCGATCCTGAAGAAAGCCCAGCAGCGGATGTATTTGCTGCGGCTCTTGAGGAAATACGGTCTGCCTCAGGAATTGCTGCTGCAGTTCTACACTGCAGTCATTGAGTCTGTCCTGTGCACCTCCATCATTGTGTGGTTTGGAGCCGCCACCAAGCAAGATAGAACCAGACTACAGCGCACAGTGAGGACTGCCGAGCGCATCATTGGAGCCTCCCTGCCCTCTATTGTGGACCTGTACTCTTCCAGGTTGAAGAAGAGGGCGGGGAACATAAAGGACTCCTCCCATCCTGCACATGGACTGTTTGATCTGCTTCCGTCTGGTAGGCGCTTCAGATCCCTCCAGACTAAGACTAATAGGCACTGGAGAAGTTTTTTCCCTACTGCGGTCACTTTGCTGAACAGTTAACTGCCAGCTAACTGTCGGCTAACTATTACTTGGATTGCACTACCTGTATGTATAATCTATATTTTCATTTATATTTATCATTATTATTGTTATGAGCAGAGAGACAACATCTGCCGGAAGTAAATTCCTTGTATGTGCATAGGTATTTGGCGATTAAAGTCTGATTCTGATTCTGATTCTGACAGTGTTCTGCCCAAGAATTACAAAACCAGGTAAAAATTGTCCTGCTGGATGCTGTTAATTCAACTGGGTTCTTGCAGATAATTTTAAGCATCTGCCAACAATTTGGACTGATAAAACATTCTTTGTAGTTTGAACCTTTTGCATAACTTAGTATAAAATGTGCTAAAATTGATTTAGTGGGATGATGTTTAGAAATGCTTAGCTGCACTTAAAATGGATAAGCAACCTCATTTAAATTGAAATGTGTCCCAGGTTTCTGAGGGAAGGGAGGAAATTGCCATAATCTTATCAAAAGCGAATAGATTTGGGAAACTTGTAAAAATTTGTTTAGTAAAGGTGTAGGGATAAACCTAGTTCTGTAATCCTTGATGTCAGAGCTGAGGAAGCTCCTGTGCTGATGTTGGATTGATTCTAATTATTGATTAATTCTAAGCCAAGCTAATGCCAGATAATGGAACATTTGTTCTGTGTAGAAACCCATTAGTTAACCTTTAGCATTGGGTAAATTAATTATGGGCAAAGGGAAGTTACTTGGACATGCATATTAATTAGAACAAGCCAACATAGATTTATTAAAACAAATCATGTTAAATGAGCGTCCTTGTAAATCTCCTCTGCACCCTTTCTATAGTTTCCACATCCTTCCTGTAGTGAGGTGACCACAACTGAGCACAGTACTCCAAGTGGGGTCAGACCAGGTTCCTACATGGTTGTAATATTACCTCTCGGCTAACTTGACCTTTTCTCCTTGGAGCAACAGAAGATGAGAGGTGACCAAATAGAGGTGTATAAGAGGATGAGAAGCATTGATCGTGTGGATAGTGGCTTTTTTCCTGGGTTGAAATGGCTAACACGAGAGGGCACAGTTTTAAGGTGCTTGGAAGTAGGTACAGAGATGTCAGGGGTAAGTTTTTTACGCAGAGAGTGGGAGTGTGTGGAATGGGCTCCCGGCGACAGTGGTAGAGGCAGATACAATAGGGTCTTTGAAGAGACTCTTGGATGGGTACATAGATCTTAGAAAAATAGAGGACCATGGGTAACCCTAAGTAATTTCTAAAGTACTGTATATGTTCAGCACAGCAATGTGGGCTGAAGGGCCTGAACTGTACTGTGGGTTTTCTGTGTTTCTCTTTTTTATGGAGATAACCTAGGATTTGTGAGGGAAATATGGTCAATGTATAATTCTAAAAAGGCATTTGTCAGTAAGATTGAAGGTCACAGAATAGTAGCAAGGATTGAAAATTGGTGAAATAACAAGGAATATTACTGCTGCAATAGGATGTTGTTTGAAATTATGGCAAACGACCTCAGGAATTCTTACAAAAATATGTGTGAATATATATATTAAAAATTATGGAATTGAGTGCTGATAAATTGAAATAGTACAATTTTGATAGGAAGAATATGAATAAACCCTAGAAGTTAGGTGTAATTTAATTTTCTTTTTGGACAGTGCATATTTTGCTGAAGTGCTTTATGGGCTAATTTCTGGGCTTCATAAGTAAAGGTATGGATTAAAAGAACAAATATATTGAATCTCAAACAATTTTGGTACATCTCAATATATATGTAGAAGGAAACTTAAAATTGCTCCAATACATTCTCATGGACATGAGAAACAGAACCCGAAGCATTGTTATTCTTTAAAGCTGGAATGGACTTGATAGGACAAATGTTGTCCGCTCTTACTGAAATTAATGTAATTCTGTCAATTCAGTTGTTGAATGCCATTGCTATGATCTCTGGTACCCAGAAGTTTAATGGTGAAATACACTTGTAATTTGCCCTGTTCCAAACTTTAATTTCTTGTATTGAGACAAAGCAAGGTATTAGAACATAGAAATGTACAGCACATTACAGGTCCTTCGGCCCACAATGTTCTGCCAACTATGCAATCTACTCTAAAATCTGTCTAGAATTTCCCTACCACATAGTCCTCCATTTTTCTAAGCATCGTGTACCGGAGTTTCTTAAAAGACCCTGTTGTATCTGCCTCCACCACCATCGCTAGCAGTGCATTCTGCTCACCCACCACTCCCTGTGCAAAAAACTTAACCCTGACATCCCCTATGTACCTACAGATAGTCCCCAAATTACCAACATCCGACTTACAAACAACTCGTACTTCCGAACTGAGGGAGAACGGCGTCCGCCATTTTAAGTTGGATCGCGACGCCGTCCACCATTTTAAGTCGTTGGCGTTGACACTGTGTTGAGTGTGTAACTTTGTATTTGGCTTAAATTTTTCTTAGCAAGATTCATCCTGACCCCCCCCCCCCCCCCCCCGGGTCGGCTGGTGGCACAATGAGATCAGCGCTGGGCTCGAGAACGGAGGTTCCCGAGTTTGATCCAGTGACTGACTGCTCCCGAGCACGCCAGGTTGATGTCGAGCTTGCAACTGGACCTCTTAAAATAAACACTGCCACCTCCAGTTTAAATTCCAACGCGGAATATTGAGGAGGATCAAATACCCAAACCCAGCACAGCCCCCCACCCCCCCGTCCCATTTAACCTATCTCAGTGCGGTGGACTTTAGGACCCGGGGAATTCAGTGCGGTGGTCCTTAGGACCCAGCGGAGGTCAGGACCCGCCGCCGGCAGTGTGTCTGTTCCATTGATGGGAAGCGATCGCGATTGAAAATAAAGTGGAAATAATAAACTGTTTGGAAAGAGGTTAAATGCCATCGGTCATTGGAAAAGCGTTAGGCTACAGTCGGTCAACGATCGGAACAATCTTAAAGGATAAAATGAGAATAATGGAGCATGTGAAAGGCCCTGCCCCGATGAAAGCTACAATTATTACTAAGCAACACTGGTTTAATTGTTGAAATACATACGTTTCTTGAGTGTTTTATATTCATAGAAAGGTAAAACATATACTAACTGACGCTAAATAATACTGGATGTACTTGTTCCAACTTACGTACAAATCTGACTTAAAGACGTACTCAGGAATGGAACTCGTACATAACCCAGGGACAGCCTGTACTTCTAGGCACCATGAAACGATGCCATTTCAGGCCTGGGAAAAAGCCGCTGATTATCCACACAATCAATGCCTCTCATCAACTTGTACACCTCTATCAGGTCACCTCATCCTCTGTTCCAAAGGGAAAAGGCCATGTTCACTCAACCTATTCTCATAAGGCATGCTCTCCAATCCAGGCAACATCTTTGTAGATCTCCTCTGCACTCTTTCTCTGCCTTACTGAAATCCATATACGCTTCACCCACTGCTCTACCTTTATCAATGTGTATTGTTACTTCCTCAAAGCATTCACTCAGGCTCGTAAGGCATGACCTGCCCTTGACAAAGCATGCTGACTATCCCTAATCAGATTACCGGGTATGTCTCTCCAAATGTACATAAATTCTGCCTCTCAGGATCTTCTCCAACAAATTGCCTGCCACTGAAGTCAGACTTCCTGGTCTATAATTTCCTGGGTTATCTCTACTCCCTTTCTTGAACAAGTGAACAATGTTTGTAGCTCACCAATCACCAGTACTTCTCCCATCCCTATTGATGATGCAAAGATCATCTGTAGAGGCTTAGGAATCTCCTCCCTCGCTTCCCACAGTATCCTAGGTTATTCTGGTCCCGGTGACTTATCTAACTTAATGCTTTTCAAGAGCTCAAGCACATCCTCTTTCTTAACTTGTACATGCTCAGGCATTTTAGTCCTCTGTAAGGCATCCGCACAATTGCCACGGCCCTTTTCCCTGGTGAATACTGAAGCAAAATATTCATTAAATACCTCTGCTACCTCCTCCTACTCCATGTACAAGTTTCTACTATCACACCCAATTGATCCTATTCTCACACGGCTCATCCTCATGCTCGTCACTTTTCTTGTAGATTTCCTTGGGGTTTTTCCTTAATTCTCCTTGCTGGGGTCTTCTCAGGGCTCCTTCTAGCTCTCCTAATTTCATTCTTCAGCTCCTTCCTAGCAACCTCGTAGATTTCTAGAACTCTATCAGTGCCTAGTTTCTTGAACCTTTCATAAGCTTTACTTTTCTTCTTATCTAGATTTTCCACATCCTTTGTACACCATGGTTCTTTAACGCTTCCCCACCTCAATGGAACATACCTATGCAGAACGCCATGCAAGCGTTCTCTGAACAATTCCCAGATTACTGCCATGTGTTTCCCTGAGATCATCTGCTCCCACTTTGTGCTCCCAAGTTCCTGTCTAATAGCATCATACTTTCCCCCTACCCCAATTAAATGTTTTCCCAAATTGTCTGTTTCTATACCTCAATATTACTGTTGGGGGGGGGGGGGCGTCTGTTAAAAAAAAATAGAGTTATTGCCCCCTTCCTGTTTCTGACTTGCACCCACACTGTGCAGATAATCCCTCCATGACTTCCTCCTTTTCTGCAGCGATGACACAATTCCTGATTGCCATGCCCCCACCTTTTTTCCCTCCCTCCTTGTCCTTTTTGAAACATCTAAAGCCTGGCACACTCAGCAGCCATTCCTGCTCCTGAGACATCCAAGTCTCTGTAATGGCCACAACATTACAGTTCCAAGTATTGATCCATGCTCCAAGTTCATTCGCCTTGTTCATGCTACTCCTGGCATTAAAATAGACACATCTCAAATTATCAGGCTGAGTGTGTCTTTGCTCTATCATCTGCCTGCCCTTTCTCACAAACTCCCAACAAACTGTCTCGACTTGTGTGCTAACCACCCCATTTTCTGCCTCTTCACTTTGGTTCTCACCCTCCTACAAATCCAGTTTAAACCCTCCCCAATACTATTAGCAAACTTCCTCGCAGGATTTTGGTCCCCTTTGCATTCAAGTGCAACCCATCCTGTTTGTGCAGGTCATACCTGTCCCAGAAGAGGTCCCAAAGATCCAGGAATCTGGATGCTGCCATGGCCTTGGTGAGCCAAGTTTGTCCAAATAATTTTCTGTTACTCAATTTTCTGCTCAACTGTATCATCAGACACTTGCAGTTCATCATAAGGTAATTCCCTTTAGTGATGAGAGTAGGTACAGAAATTATATTGTGTATCGAACATTTGCTTCTTGTACTTTGCTGAAGTAGTTATCCTGTCATGGTGTTTCAATGCATCAGGAATTCAAAAAGCCTTCAAGTCACATCTTGCCCCCTCCAAGCTCGTTGACTAGTCCGTAATCTTGTTACTCATTCAATGTTTTAAAACTATTTATGACTTACAAGTTGGTTCAGTTTTTGGACAATGTGGTTGTGGAATTGTAGACCATTGCTAAAACAATATTAAAAATGCTTTCCAGGAATGAAATATGAGATGCTAAAATTAGATTGGTGTTATCATTAACTTTGAAAGCAAATTGCAAATATATCTCACAATGCTCTTCTGAACTTTCCATAGCTTTTCATAGGACTGATCACGTAGGATTCTGATGTTGTAAATGTGTCTTGTGTTGTCGGTGATGAGCTTTGTGACTAATTTTGACATAATATTCAGAACGTAATTGTCTTTTGTACATATTCCAGTCAATTATTGCATACCATAGTAAAGGGTTGAGATGAGTTGGTAGTGCTTAGTTTCAGCATGCTTTCTGGCTGTATTTGTCAAAAATAGTAAAATACAGAATTCAACAGTAAACGTTTTTATGTATTATTTATTTCATTTGTCATGTTTATTGGTAGAGTTCAGCATATTTTTTCCTAAAAAGTTTTTTATGTACTATCTACATAGTGCTGAGTTTTACATGATTTTGGCCCCTAACCTCTAATATTTTGCAGCTTGGTGAAGTAGTAGACTTACAGACTGACATCCAGGCCCCTGAGTAAGATCCAGCACCATTTCAATTTTATCATGAGTCTCAGATTTTAAAAAAAGGCATTGGGTAGACCAGTGAAATCTGTTAACATTACTAACTGTAATTACTGTTGGTTGCTGTTACTACTTTGGAATGTCAGATTGTTGTGTGCTTTCCATTTTGTCTGTTGTTCTGCTCCCCAATCTTTTGCTGTCTTCCTAACACCATTTTCAAGATGATCATTATTTGAGACTATATTGTAAAGGGAAAACATGTCAGGCAGCGCTATCCGTAGATGTTCAAAGATAAATTTGAACATCTATAGATGTAGGAGGAAGGATGGGAAGAGAAATGACGCTACACCCTATGTATTTTAAGACCATAAAACATGGAGCAGAATGATGCCATTCAGCCCATTGTGTCTGCTCTGCCATTCCATCATGGCTGATCCTGGATCCCACTCAACCCCACACATCTTCCACCTTAAATATACGCACCGCAGTCTGTGGCAGAGCATTCCATAGATCTACTGCTCTCAGGCTAAAAAAAATTCCTCTGTTGTCAAGGGTCACCCCTCAATTTTAAGGTTGTACTCTTTAATTCTGGTTACCCCCACCATAGGAAACATCCTCTCCACGTCCACCCTGTCTAGTCTTTTCAACATTTGGTAGGTTTCAATGAGATTCCCCCTGCAGTATTCTAAAATTCCAGTGAATACAGGTTCAAAATTGCCAAACGCTCTTCGCATGTTAACCACTTCATTCCCAGAATCATCCTTGTGACCTTCCTGTAGACTCTATCTAATGACAACACATACTTTCTGAGATATGGGACTCCAAGTGCTTATAAAGGCTCAGCATTATCTCCTCGCTTTTATATTCTATTTCACTTGAAATAAATGGCAACTTTGCATTTGCCTTCTTTACCACAGTCTCAACCTGTTTTTTAACCCTCTGGGAGTCTTGCACAAGGACTCCTAAATCCCTCTGCACCTTTGGTGTTTGAACCTTCTCCCTGTTTAGATAATAGTCCACAATATTGTTCCTTTTACCAAAATGCAGTATCATACATTTCCCAATACTATTCCATCTGCCACTTTTTTGCCCATTCTTCCAACTTGTCTAAGGCCTGCTGCAATCGCATTGCTTCCTCAGCACTACCTACCCCTCCGCCTATCTTTGTATCATCCACAAACTTTGCCACAAAGCCATCAATTTCATTATCTAAATCATTGACAAACAATGTGAAAAGTAGCGGTCCCAACACTGACCCCTAAGGAACACCACTAGTCTCCGGCAGCCAACTAGGAAAGGCCCCTTTTATTCCTACTCGTTTCCTCCTGCCTGTCAGCTATTCTGCTGTCCATGCCAGTATCTTTCTTGTAATGCCATAGTATTTATCTTGTTAAGCAGCCTCATGTGGCACCTTATCAAACAACTTCTGAAAATCCAAGTAAATGACATCCATTGTTTCTCCTTTGTCCACCCTGATTGTTACTTCCTCAAAGAACTCCAACAAATTTGTCAGGCAAGATTTCCTTTTACAGAAACTATGCTGACTTTTACTTGTTTTATCATTATTTTCCAAGTACTTCGATGCCTCATCCTTAATAATAAGCTCCAATCCTTTCCCAACCACTGAGGTTAGGCTAGCTGGCCCGTAGTTTCCTTTCTTTTGCATTTCTCCCTTCTTAAAGAGTGGAGTGACATTTGCAATCTTCCATTCCTCTGGGAAAATGCCAGAATCAAGTGATTCTTGAAAGATCATGACCAATGCATCCGTTATCTCTTCAGCAACCTCTTTCAGGACTCTGGGATGTAGTCCATCTGGTCCAGGTGACTTATCCACCTTAAGACCTTTGAGTTTGTCTAGCACTTGTTCCTTTGTAATAGCAATGGCACTCTGTCCTGCTCCCTGGCATTCACAGACCTCTGGCACACTACTAATGTCTTCCACAGTGAATACAGATGCAAAGTACCCATCAAATTCATCTGCCATTTCTTTGTCTCCTATTACTACCTCACCAGCATCATTTTCCAGTGGTCCAATATCAACTCTCAGCTCCCTTTTGCTCTTTTGGTATCCTGCTTGTTATTATTGGTTAGTCTGTTGTCGTACTTCATCTTTTCTCTTGTAGCTTTTTTAGTTGCCTTTTGTTGGATTTTAAAAGCTTCCCAAACATCCACCTTTTGGATTTTAAAAGCTTTCCACTCACTTTTGCTTATATGATCGTTCCTTGGCTTTTATGTAGTCTTTAACTTCCTTTGTCAGCCACAATTGCCTCCCCCGCCATTTGAGAACTTCTGCCTCTGCGGAATGTATCTACCCTTCACCTTGTGAACTATTCCCAGAAACTTCAGCTATCTCTGTTCTGCTGTCATCTCCGCCAGTATCCTCCTCCAATCCTGACGGAGGGTCTTGGTCCGAAACGTTGACTGCTTGTTTCCACGAATGCTGACTGACCTGCTGAGTTCCCCCAGCGTGTTTTACGTGTTCCTCCTCCAATCCACCTGGGCAAGCTCCTCTCTCATGCTACTGTAAATGCCTTTATTCCATTACGATACGGATACATGTGAGTTATGCTTCTCCCTCTCAAATTACAGTATGAATTCAATCGTATTATGATCACTGCCTCCTAAGGGTTCCTTTATGTTAAGCTCTCTAATGAGATCTGTGTTATTACACAGCACCCAATCTAAGAAACCCTTTCCCCAAGTAGGCTGAAAAACAAGCTGCTCTAAAAAACTGACTCATAGGCATTCAACAAATTCTCTTTCTTGAGATCTGGATCCAAACTGATTTTTCCAATCCCCTTCCATATTGAAGTCATCCATTACAGTTGTGTCATTACCCTTTTAACATGCCTTTTTCATCTCCCTTTGCAATCTCAACCTCACATCTTGGCTACTATTTGGAGGCCTATTGAGCCATAGAACATTACAGCACAGAAACAGGCCTTTTGGCCCTCTTGGCTGTGCCGAACCATTTTTCTGCTTAGTCCCACTGACCTGCACCTGGCCCATATCCCTCCATGTACCTGTCCAAGTTTTTCTTAAATGTTAACAGTGAGTCCACATTTACCACTTCATCTGGCAGCTGATTCCACACTCCCACCGCTCTGTGTGAAGAAGCTCCCCCTAATGTTCCCTTTAAACTTTTCCCCCTTCACCCTTAACCCAGGTCCTCTGGTTTTTTTATCCCCTAGCCTCAGTGGAAAAAGCCTGCTTGCATTCACTCTGTCTATATCCATCATAATTTTATATACCTCTATCAAGTCTCCCCTCATTCTTCTACACTCCAGGGAATAAAGTCCTAACCTATTCAACCTTTCTCTGTAACGCAGTTTCTCAAATCCCGGCAACATCCTTGTAAACTTACTCTGCACTCTTTCAACCTTATTAATTTCCTTCCTGTAATTCGGTGACCAAAACTGCACACAATACTCCAAATTTGGCCTCACCAATGCCTTATACAACCTCACCATGACATTCCAACTCTTTACTCAATACTGTGATTTATAAAGGCCAGTGTACCAAAAGCTCTCTTTACTACCCTATCTACCGTGACACCACTTTTAGGGAATTTTGTATCTGTATTCCTAGATTCCTCTGTTCTACCGCACTCCTCAGTGCCCTACCATTTACCTTGTATGTTCTACCTTGGTTTTTCCTTCCAAAGTGCAATACCTCACACTTGTCTGTATTAAGCTCCATCTGCCGTTTTTCAGCCTATTTTTCCAGCTGGTCCAGATCCCACTGCAAGCTTTGAAAACTTTCCTCACTGTCCACTACATCTCCAATCTTTGTATCATCAGCAAATTTGCTGACCCAATTTACCACATTACCATCCAGATCATTGATACAGATGATAAATAACAATGGACCCAGCACTGATCCCTGTGGCACACCACTAGTCACAGGCCTCCTCTCAGAGTAGCAATCCTCCACTACCACTCTCTGACTTCTTCCATTGAGCCAATGTCTAGTTCAGTTTACTACCTCACCATGTATACCCAGCGACTGAATCTTCCTAACTAACCTCCCATGTGGGACCTTGTCAAAGGCCTTACTGAAGTCCATGTATACGACATCCACTGCCTTCCCTTTATCCACTTTTCTTGTAACCTCCTCAAAAAACTCTAATAGATTGATTAAACATGACCTACCACACACAAAGCCGTGTTGACTCTCTCTAATAAGTCCCTGTCTATCTAAATACTTGTAGATCCTATCTCTTAGTACTCCTTCCAATAATTAACCTACTTGCAGTGTCAAATTTACCGGCCTATAATTTACCGGATTACTTTTAGAGCCTTTTTTAAACAGCGGAACAACATGAGCTATCCTCCAATCCTCCAGCACCTTACCCGTACATACCGACATTTTAAATATGTTATATGATTCCCGTAATGTTTTACCCTTGCAGTTTCTTAACTCCACCCACAAAGATTCAACATTCTCAGACCCTATGTGAAAGAGAACATCTGAGTTGAGTAAACCAAAATATATTGAGGTATTTAGCTCCCTTTTTAAACTCACCTGGTTCATTGGAAAATTAGTATTATCATGTACCATCTAAATAGGGTATGTTAAAATTTTATTACATATATTTATAATTTAATTTCATTGAATAATTACCCATTATTAAACTTATGAAATCAATACTGCTTTAATCATTAATGAATCTATGAAGCATTATTATTACTAGCTTGCAAAAAACTCAAAATGTACATAGGAGAATTTGCATAAAGTTGTTTTACCATCAGTCAGGCTATTTGTAACCCAGAATCCTTCTGTATTTGTGAATTTATGGGCTTCCTAGATCACTGAAGAAAGAGATACCATCCTCAAACTCTGCATATACAACTTCACTCTGATCTTCCTGTCAGGAAGTTTTTAACAAGTGAACAGTTAAGCACAATGTTGCCTCCAGTGCAACCTTTGTTCTATAGTTTTGTCTTTAGTGACTGTGTGTTTGGTCATTTAGAATCTTTGTCTTGCAATTTCTATTAAGGGGAGTTCTCCATCTCGCCACTTACCATCCTCTGAAAGCCCACAATTCTGTCTTGCCTTTCGTTACCCTTCCTGCGATTTTTTTTTTCCTCCTCCTTTTCCCCCATCTGCCCCTACTCACTCACTGATAAAGTGGATTATCAGCTGGAGGGCACAGCATCCGAATAGAGGGACTGTGGCGACCCACTTCCCAGTGCACTCGAACCGGCTCACAAAGTGGCACGCGCCGGCATAGAGGCCGGTTCCAAAGAGGGCGCCAAGTCTGCTTCACCAGCAAGGGGGAAAGCCTGCGTGCGGGGTGGGACTGTGAATATGCATTCACAGTATTCCCGCCCAGGGAGGGCGGGATCAGGAAGGCTTTAAAACGAAGTTTGAATAAATCTCTTTTGCAACTGCAGCTTATCGACTACATGTTGTTATTTCAGCACTGCGTGTAGCACTGCTACAAGACGTCTATTTAGAACAGAGATGAGGAGTTTTTTTAGCCACAGAGCGGTGAATCTGTGTAATTCATTGCCACAGACAGCTGTGGAGGCTTAGTCATTGAGTATACTTAAAGTTACAGATTGATAGGTTCTTGGTTAGTCAGGGTGTCAAAGATTACGGGCAGAAGGCAGGACAGTGGGGGTCAGGGGCATAATAAATCAGCCACAATGGAAAAGTAGAGGAGTCTTGATGGGCTGAGTTGCTTAATTCTGGTCTTCTATGCCTATGGTCTTTATTTGAGCATCCTTCTATTGGAAACTGGAGATTTTTTTCTTTGATTAGAGCTGCTATAAACATCCTATTTATTAATGAAAATGGCTTTTAAATTTGTTGAAGTCCACACCCAAATCCTAACCCCTTATTAGCTCTGTCACTTTCCTTATTTGAAGCAGGGCAGCATGTCACAGGGATTTCATTGTTTTCCCTGTTAATGGTGGTTAATTCAGCACGTTTGATCCAGAGTTCCCAGATCAGTCCAGTAGAAATACTTAGTGGAGTGAGTTGGAAATGTGAACAAGCAAATGTAGTTACTTTTTTGTTGATTCTGATGTAAGAGAGTACTTATCTTTGGAAGAGAAATACTTGCATCATTCTTTCCTCCTCTTGATTTTCCTTACAGGGTTTAAAATTTTAATTTTCCATTTATAAATTTCTACTTTTTTATACAGCAAAACATGGGGAATGTAATAAAAATGAGATATTCAAAAGTTAAATAAAGTTGACTGCTGATAAGAAAACTGAAATTAGATTTTTGCTTTTAGAGTTATCAAAAGTTTTTTGAACTACTTATGAAACGGTAAGCCCGATACATGATAGTAAAATATAATTTAAAGCAATCAGTGCTAAGCAACAATCATTGAGTAAAATTTGTTCGCTCTGCCTAAGTATCCAGAGGCAGTTTGAAAAAATAACCTCAATGAACAAAATGTACACTAACAAATAGGGAAAGAAAGTGCCAAATTGTACATTATGTGGATAAAGCTAAAGTTTCCAATGAAAGGGCTTTTCATGATCAAGTGTTCAATTTGCCTTCTGGATTTAGCTGAAAGTAATGCACAGATTCTTTGTTTGAATATTCATGAAGGGAGACTTATTTCTTGAGTAACTGTATACTTGTCATAAATATGGCTTTCTTTTGTTTTACTTGGCACTTTTTTAAGTCCTTACTTATTTTAGGCCACAGAATAATTTGCACTGAGCAATCATTGGTATTCACAATCTTTGCCAAACATAACTTTGATGATACTGCAGCATGAAACAGCATTGGGCTATATCAAAGCAATATGCATAAAAATCATTGATTATTACACTGATAAATCAATCAGTGGCATCTATATTTCAGCACAGTAGAAATGTTGTGGTTTATTTTATTTATTTTTATTTAGAGATACAGCATAGAATAAGCTCTTCTGATCCTTGAAGCCACGTCGGCCTAACACACATCAGCTTGTAAACCCTGACATCTCCAATATAACCCTAGTCAAAACACAGGACAATTTACAATGAACAATTAACCTACCCGATACGTCTTTGGACTATGGGAGGAAACCAGAAGACCCAGAGAAAACCCACACATTTCACAGGGAGAACCTACAGACTCCTTGCAGATGGCACCATAATTGAACTCTGAGCACCCCAACCTGTAAGAGTGACAGACTAACCACTGTTGTATATTGTTTTGTTATTGTTCACAAAAGACAAATCCAATCTGACTAGTTAATGTGTAATTAACCTACTGTCAGTCAATAAAATCGTAACAGTTACCATGAATGGTGCTGCTGACTTTTGTACAAAATGCTTAGTTTGAGTTCTGTCAATTTACTTTTCAGACCATATTAAAATATTATGATATCTTGAACCTCAGAATCCTCTGAGTTTCAGTAATGAGATGAGATTGAATCCTCTTGTTTTCAATCTTACCATGTGCCCAAAATTTTTATTTGGAATATTGGTGTGAGAGGATAGAAACTAGTTAAAGATGATGATTTATAGTGGAGAATGGAAGTTTAGTGACATTTCATGTGTTCCAGTTGATTAGAATTGTGGATAACCTCTGGAAGAAGATGGTTTTGGTAGTACAGTGGATTAGTTAATTGGGCAATCGGTTAATCAGGGCAGCTGCTAACTTGGGCAAACTCAAAGAACAGAAACAAATCAAGAAAATAGCCAGGATTCCCTTTGGTTATTTGGAACACGATGCTGCTTAATTGGGACAGAAGACTGTTGTCAAACAGTTTCTAACTAGCGTAGATCACATGAACTTGTGTGGCTGTTAGACACTACACCACGCTTAGAGTGAACAGTTTTGAAATAGTGTCATTTGTGTGTGTTTGTATTGAAAGAGCAGTGATTGTTGGCAAGAAATAAGCAGTATGACCATTTTGAATTGTGTTGCTCACTGCGGTTTCAAGCATTCTGGCTTGGAGATGATGGAAATGGCCAGGAGCGAAAAAGAACTGAATTCACTACTTCAAATAGTTGAGAACTGCAGGTGTCCCCCGCTTTACGGAAGTTCGCTTTACACCACTTCACTTTTATGAAAGACCTCCATTAGTTCGTGTTTTCACTAACTGAAAGAAATCCGAAGAGGATTTCTGCTTTTATGAAAAAAGGCACCCGCTTTAAACTTGTGTTTACCCTGCGAAAGACTACCATGACAGTGAAGCCTTGCATGGGCAGGTGTGTGCGCATGTGTGTACCTGCCGATTTTTTTCCCCCCTACAAATCAGTTTCTGGCTAAATCCCGATTCCTGTAAGTGAAACTACACTGTACATACAGTATTTCTACCTTATATAGGCTGCGTATTTATCATATCATTCCTACTTTTACTATATATTAGTGTTATTTTAGGTTTTATGTGCTATTTGGTATGATTTGGTAGGTTATTTTTTGGGTCTGGGAACGCTCAAAAATGTTTCCCATACAAATTGATGGTAATTGCTTCTTCACTTTACGCATTTCGGCTTAAGAAAGGTTTCATAGGAATGCTCTACGTTCGGATAACGGGGGAATCTGTATGACGTATTTGAAGGTATTGATAGTCATCTTAAATGTAATAGTGGAAATGAAGATTTGGAGGATGCAATTATCCAAAGCAATGTATGAAGGCAGTCCATTATCTGCACTAGGTGCCTGCACTGATTTTGCATAGAACATAGAATAGTACAGCACATTACAGGCCCTTCAGCCCACAATGTTGTGCCGACCTTCAAACCTGGCCTCCCATATAACCCCCCCCCACCTTAAATTCTTCCATATACCTGTCTAGTAGTCTCTTAAACTTCACTAGTGTATCTGCCTCCACCATTGACTCAGGCAGTGCATTCCATGCACCAACCACTCTGAGTGAAAAACCTTCTTCTAATATCCCCCTTGAACATCCCTCCCCTTACCTTAAAGCCATGTCCTCTTGTACTGAGCAGTGGTGCCCTGGGGAAGAGGCACTGGCTGTCCACTCTGTCTATTCCTCTTAATATCTTGTACACCTCTATCATGTCTCCTCTCATCCTCCTTCTCTCCAAAGAGTAAAGCCCTAGCTCCCTTAATCTCTGATCATAATGCAAACTGTCTAAACCAGGCAGCATCCTGGTAAATCTCTTCTGTACCCTTTCCAATGCTTCCACGTCCTTCCTATAGTGAGGCGACCAGAACTGGACACAGTACTCCAAGTGTGGCCTAACTAGAGTTTTATAGAGCTGCATCATTACATCGCGTCTCTTAAACTCTATCCCTCGACTTATGAAAGCTAACACCCCATAAGCTTTCTTAACTACCCTATCTACCTGTGAGGCAACTTTCAGGGATCTGTGGACATGTACCCCCAGATCCCTCTGCTCCTCCACACTACCAAGTATCCTGCCATTTACTTTGTACTCTGCCTTGGAGTTTGTCCTTCCAAAGTGTACCACCTCACACTTCTCTGGGTTGAACTCCATCTGCCACTTCTCAGCCCACTTCTGCATCCTCTCAATGTCCCTGCAATCTTCGACAATCCTCTACACTATCTACAACACCACCAACCTTTGTGTCGTCTGCAAACTTGCCAACTCACCCTTCTACCCCCACATCCAGGTCGTTAATAAAAATCACAAAAAGTAGAAGTCCCAGAACAGATCCTTGTGGGACCCCACTAGTCACAACCCTCCAATCTGAATGTACTCACTCCACCACGACCCTCTGCCTTCTGCAGGCAAACCAATTCTGAATCCACCTGGCCAAACTTCTCTGGATCCCATGCCTTCTAACTTTCTGAATAAGCCTACCGTGTGGAACCTTGTCAAATGCCTTACTAAAATCCATGTAGATCACATCCACTGCACTACCCTCATCTATATGCCTGGTCACCTCCTCAAAGAGCTCTATCAGGCTTGTTAGGCACGATCTGCCCTTCATAAAGCCATGCTGACTGTCCCTGATCAGACCATGATTCTCTAAATGCCCATAGATCCTAACTCTAAGAATCTTTTCCAACAGCTTTCCCACCACAGACGTAAGGCTCACTGGTCTATAATTACCTGGACTATCCCTACTACCTTTTTTGAACAAGGGGACAACATTCGCCTCCCTCCAATCCTCCAGTACCATTCCCGTGGACAACGAGGACATAAAGATCCTAGCCAGAGGCTCGGCAATCTCTTCCCTTTCCTCGTGGAGCAGCCTGGGGAATATTCCATCAGACCCCGGGGACTTATCCGTCCTAATGTATTTTAACAACTCCAACACCTCCTCTCCCTTAATATTAACATACTCCAGAACATCAACCTCACTCATATTGTCCTCACCGTCATCAAGTTCCCTCTCACTGGTGAATACTGAAGAGAAGTATTCATTGAGGACCTCGCTCACTTCCACAGCCTCCAGGCACATCTTCCCACTTTTATCTCTAATCGGTCCTACCTTCACTCCTGTCATCCTTTTGTTCTTCACATAATTGAAGAATGCCTTGGGGTTTTCCTTTACCCTACTTGCCAAGGCCTTCTCATGCCCCCTTCTTGCTCTTCTCAGCCCCTTCTTAAGCTCCTTTCTTGCTACCCTATATTCCTCAATAGACCCATCTGATCCTTGCTTCCTAAACCTCATGTATGCTGCCTTCTTCCACCTGACTAGATTTTCCACTTCACTTGTCACCCTTGGTTCCTTCACCCTACCATTCTTTATCTTCCTCACCGGGACAAATTTATCCCTAACATCCTGCAAGATATCCCTAAACATCAACCACATGTCCATAGTACATTTCCTTGCAAAAACATCATCCCAATTTACACCTGCAAGTTCTAGCCTTATAGCCTCATAATTTGCCCTTCCCCAATTAAAAATTTTCCTGTCCTCTCTGATTCTATCCTTTTCCATGATTAATGTTAAAGGTCAGGGAGTGGTGATCACTGTCCCCCAGATGCTCACCCACTGACAGATCTGTGACCTGACCTGGTTCGTTACCTAATACTAGATCTAGTATGGCATTCCCCCTAGTCGGCCTGTCAACATACTGTGATAGGAATCTGTCCTGGACACACTTAACAAACTCTGCCCCATCTAAACCCTTGGAACTAATCAAGTGCCAATCAATATTAGGGAATATAAATATTTTGATCATTTATAGTCGATCAAAAGAACACAGTAGATGGTGGTTGTCTATTGTATCTGGAGATGACAGTGAAACCCTGTGCAGAAGACTTTTTATAAGTGGAAAAGCCATTTCCCTTGTACATTGGCGATGTAGCTTGGCGTTCCTGTTGGGTTGGAGGATGGCCTTCAGTGATTGATTGATGGAATGATGATTGTGTGTGTACGTTATTCTGTGGACAGCTAAGAACTGGTTGTTCTTCCCGATAACACCTGTGTACCATGAATTTACAGAGCATGTCACTCAGTGACTTGGGGTATAATATTTTTTTTTAGTGTGACTGTATGTTTTACTGCTTTCTTATACATGCCTTGTGCTGTGTATGACTGTAGGTACTGTGTTTTGCACTTGGGTTCTGGAGGAATGTTGTTTGATTTGTCTTTATTCATGGGTGTTCATGTATGGTTGAATACAAGAAACACAATAGAATCTATGAAAGATCACCCCCAACAATGAACATCAACGTGCAAGAGACACCAGACTATGCAAATACAAAAAGAAAAGTAACCAACTAAATAAATAATAAATAAATAAATAAATAAATACCAAGAACTTGAGATGAAGAGTCATTGAAATTGAGTCCATGGGTTGTGGGAACAGTTCAGTGATGGGGCAAGTGGAGTTCAAGAACCTGATGGTTGAGGGGTGTTCTTGAACCTGGTGGTGTGGATCCTGTGCCAATCTCCTGATGTCAACAGCAAGATGAGTGTATGGTCTGGATGGTGGGGATGATGGATATTGTTTTCCTCCAACAGTGCTCTGTGTAGGTGTGTTCAGTGTTGGAAGGGTTGTATTTATGATGGACTGGGCATGTCCCTATTTCACCAGGGTATGAAGACCCTGGCTGCCCTCATCTGGTTTAACTAGGATGTGGCCACTGTTGCATACGAATAGCTCGTTGGAGCCACAGGTGAGAGCTGAGTGTCCAGTGGAGCCAAAGGTGAGTGAGTTGCCCCAGAATGGACATGATAAGTTCCTTGAGCCAAAGTGTTATTTCCATTTATACTACTAATAATAAGTACTCTACTGAACCTAAGTGGGAAATATTTCGTTTCAGCAGCAACATTTAAAAAACACTTGGCAATACTTTTTCTTTTTTCTTTTCAAATCTTATTAGTATTATTATTATCCAAAATACAAGAGTACATCGAAGTAAGTAACACAATGTCTCAAAAGAGGGAAAAAAAACAATATTAAGGATTGAAAAATATGGTGACACAAAAAAAGAAGAAAAGAAAAAAAAAACCTACTAAAGCAAGAAAAAGGTGAGAAAAAAAGAACCCATTAGGTGTTCAACCCCGGAGTCATGCGTCATACAAAAAGCTTCTAAAGATAAACATCAAACCGCCAGCAAAAAAATTATACCAAAATTTACAATTAGATCGCGTAGAAAATCTATCAATGAACTCAAATGGTAGTAACGAGCAAATGAACCACATCTTTTCTCAAAATCGAACATAGGTTCAAAGGTTCGACTTCTAGTTTTCTCCAAATTAAGACATAACATCACTTAAGAGAACCATTGTGACAGAGTGGGAGCCGATGTATCCTTCCACTTCAACAGAATGGCCCTCCTAGCTATCAATGTAACAAATGCAATAACATGTTGGTCAAACAAAGAAATACCAGGGGCGGGGTAGAGAACCTTTTAAAATTTTCTTTGGACAGACAGAGCAGTCTAGACTTCGCTTTTCTATCATACGGTGCTTGTTTTTTTCTGAGCTGTGGGGGGAGGGGAGTGGGGCTAGAGTTAGAGTTAGGGTTTTTTTTTTCCATTGGGTGGTTCCGGAGCATGCGTGTTTTTTATGTGGCTGTATTCTTCATCGCCGCCATTTTTGATCATCCCGTATTGGTTTGTGCTCTGCGCATGTGTAAAGTAGAATAAAATTATTGTATAATATTTAAATGGATTGATGTAATAAGTTGGAAAGTAAGTGGTTGGAATCATCCTATCAAATGAAAAAAGACTTTTAAAATCATTAATCGATTCCAGCCTGATATAATTTTTGCCCAAGAGACGCATATCATGGCGGGAGATCAAGGCAGATTTTTTGGATTGTGGAATGGTTTGCAATTTCACTCTACTTATCAAAGTAAAACTAAAGGGGTGTCTATTGTTGGTTAACTCTTCCTCGATTTGTGCTAGCCATTCATTGATTAAATTTAAAATTGTACATCGTTACTGTTTGACGAAGGAGATATTGTCTAAAATCTTTCCTAATGTTGATAGTTATTGTGATTGATGAAAAACTGAGACAGCTACACTTTTGGTCTTGTTCTATACTGGAACAGTTTTGGAAGTCAGTTTTTTCTACAATTTCTAAAGCACTTAAAATTAATTTACAACTTAACAAATTAACTGTGCTCTGTGGAATAATACCTCAAAATATTTGTGGTATTTCTTTGTCTGAGCACTTAGCAATACTAATAAATATAATAATACTGTATTAACTAATAAATTACAGAATAATTATATACGCCATAATTTACGAATGTGCAATAATAACAGGAAATAATAAAACAGACTCTTGTACTATGGTGTGTGTTCTCCTGTTGCACAGAGATGAACTGTGGTATATGCTTATTGTTTTAGTAGGAAAAATTTTCTGTAGCTATCCTTATGATAGCAGAGTTGAATGAGCCTGTTAAAATGGGTGCCCCGCTGCTTAGTCGGTAGTTCATGGAGAGGATGTGCTTGGTTGTCCGTATGGCTTACAGTTTGTTTACTGTCCTCTTCACCAGCACTAACTCAAAAGCGTCCAGGTTGTAGCCAAGGATGGATCCAGCCTTTCTGAGTTTACTTAGTCTTTTTACATTATCAGCACCGATGTTAATCCCCCAACACAAAGCTGCAAAGAAGACTGGTAAAAGATCTCTAACATACTGCTGCACACATAGAAGGAACTCAGCTTCCTTAGAAAATAGTCTGCTCATCCTATTCTTGTAAATGGCCTTTGTGTTGGTTTTCCAGTCAAGTCTGTTGTTCAGGTGAACACCCAAGCATTTGTACTCCTCCACCACTGCAACTTCTCCCAGAATGTATACAGGATTCATCACAGTCCTCTTCCTCCTGAAATCAATCACTGTCTCCCTGGTTTTGGCCACATTCAGGAGCAAGTGATTCCTCCCACACTACTTGACAGTCTTGTGTACCTGTCCTCTGTATTCCGACTCTTGCTCATCTCCCAACCACTGGAGAGTCATCAGAGAAATTCTGCATGTGACAAGACTCAGATTTGCACTGAAAATCTGAGGTGTACAGTGTGAACAGAAACGTAGACAGGACAGTCCCTTGTGATGCTCCAGTGCCACTCATCAGTATCTCATTTGTACAAAGTGGAGTCTATCTGTCAGGTAGTAAGTAATCCAGGAGATAGTGGATTTGTCTATGCCTGTCCTTCGCAGCTTCTCATTCAGAAGAAGTGACTGGATTGAATTGAAGGCATCAGAGAAATCAAAAACTGTGGTTCTCACAATGCCACCAGCATCATCCAGGTGGGAGTGAGCTCTCTGCAACGGGATAGATGATGGCATCATCCACTCCCACATGAGGTCAGTAGGAAAACTGTAGAGGGTCCAATGAAGATCTCACCTGCAGTCCAAGGTAAGTCAGGACCAGACTCTCCAGCATCTTCATCAAATGAGATATGAGGGCAATTGGTCTGTCGTCATTAATTTCGAATGGAGTCACCTTCTTGAGTACAGGAACCAAGCAGGAAGTCTTCCATGGCACCAGTATCTTTTCCTGACTCTGACTCTGACTTTGACTCGGACTCAGATTGTAAAGGTGCTGCAAAATACCAGACATCTGGTTGCATTGGCCTTCAGTATCCTGGGGCTGATACGTTCCGGTCCAGCAGCCTTGCCGTGGTGTAGCCTTTCTAGCTGTCTCTTAACTTGACCTGCAGTCACAGTCAGGTGGGGGAGGGTGGTCATCCCCATGGAGGTGGGATACTCCAAAGTTGGGAGGTTTGGAACACAACCACTCACCAGAGGGGAGGGAGGGGTGGAAGGAAAGGCTGCAGGGCAAGGAGGGTATGTAGTTTGGGCAAGTGAGGGAGAGGACAGCAGGAGGTCCCATGCTGAATCTGTTGAAAAACAAGTTCAATTCATTGAGGCAGCCCTCAATCTTCCTTTCCTTAACCTTGAAGCCAGTGATCTAATTCATGCTTGACCTCACGTCCCTTTTGCTATTCTACTGGAGCTTGTACCCAGCTACTTTTTGTAGGATTCTTTATACTCCCTTAGCTTTACCCTCAATTCACTCTGCACTCGCCTCAGTACTCAAGTCCAGACCTGAAGGTTTTCTTCTTCATATTCAAAAGTTCCTTTCAAATCACTGGTGATCCAGGGCTGATTGTTGGGGAAGTAGTGTACAGTCCTGGCTGGCAAAATGGTGTTCTCACAGAATTTGATATAGTCTGTGATACAAGCAGTCATTTTGTTAATGTCTTCCCTGTGTGGCTCTCAAAACAGTCTGTCCCCTCAAAGCATTCCTGCAATATCTCATTAACATCCTGAGTCCACCTGCTTACATTTCTTGTTGACACAGGCTGCTGCTGGACAAGAGGCACGTCCCTTGGTGTTTGCAGGACCAGGTAATGATCAGATCTGCCAAGTGGGGGAAGGACAGTGACACTGTATGCATCCTTTACATTTGCATACAGAAGATCCAGTGTTCTATTGCCTTGTGTAGGGTAGCTAACATATTGATGAAAAGTTGGTATTGTTGCCTCAGAAAGAGGATTAAAATCCTCAGTAACAACCACAAAAGCATTCAGGATATTGAGTTTGTATTCCAGCAACCGTTGAAAGAATAGCATCGCATGCTATGTTTGCATCAGCTGATGGTTGAATGTAAACAACAGCTAAAACTGTAGCTGAGAATTCCCGAGGCAGATAATATTGTCATATCTCAAAGGCTAACAGCTCAATGTCCAGCTACATAAATGTTCTTTTACAGTAACATGTCTGGGATTATACCACCTGTCATTTACAAACACTGCAGTCCCTCCTACCTTCTTACCACTCAGTGTAACTTCCCCATCCGCTTGGACGGTCTTGAAGCAGGGTATGGTAGCACTAGAAAATGCGCATGTAGCCAAGTCTCAGTTAAGTGCAAAACACTGCATTTCCGGTATTCTTTCTGGCTCTTAATCAGTGCACCAAGCTCATCCATCTTATTTTCCAAGGGCCCCACATTTCCCATGATAATTGTGGGGATAGAGGTTTATATTTCCTCCTCAGCCTTAACCTTAGCTACGGCCTTGCAGCATTGGCATCCTCTCCTAAGCTCCTGCAGGATCTCGGGCTGCCTCTGGGTAATAGTGTCACTTTGCATAGCTCAATCAGCTGGTCTCTGGAATAAACACAAGCTTTGCTCCAAACACAAGGTAGCCATCACAAATGGTCCAGGCATTTGTGTAATCCAGAATGATATACAAGAGAGCATAAAAATAACAAAAGAATATGAAAAACTGTAAAGACACAGGAGCTACTGCGACAAGCTGCCACTAGTACGGTGCCATCTTGAATATTAGGAGCTAATGCAGAGTTTTATCATATTTATTGGTAGTTTCTAATTTGTTCTGTATTTCACTTAAATCCCAATTTACTCAGTTAAATGATAATTTGTCTTTTTTGATACCTTTTTAAACTATTTCCACAAAACTTCAGCTAATTGGGGCAGCCACTTAATTGGGCCAAATTGTACTGGTCCCAATGTGTCCCAGTTAACTGGAATCCACTGTATTTGAACTGAGGTCACTAAATCAGTTGATGAATAATTGTTGTGCATCAAGTCTAAAAACTTGGAATTAAAGATAATGAAAGATAATTAAAGAGCAAAGGTAATGAATTTAATTGGGGACACCGTCATCAAGACTAGCCGTGATACTCATATTGAGTGAGAAACCTAATGATAGTGTCTTGGGTATTTGAGTTCTGGTCACAAGAATGGATGCAGACAGAAGCAAAGGAAACAACAGTGGAAATAGTTGGCAAGTAATGTGATGAAGTTAACTATGATGGCATTTTCAAAAATTTAGATTGGTGAGTTGGCAGTGTTGAGGAGCAATTATAAAAATGACTAGGAACATTTCAGAGGTGAGGTGGAAAGATGGGAGAGTATTGAATCAAGAGCAGAGAGCAATTGAAGAAATCAAATGCAGATACATTCCTCCCCCCCCCCCCCCAATTTATTTTGGTTGTGAGTGGATAACTTCATTACTTATTCCTTAATTTTGAAGCAGAGAAAATACTGGCCTTACTCAACACTTAAGGCAACAAGAAATTAATTGACAGTTCAGGATGAAGTCACTTAATCAGAATGGGGAAATGGAGAAAGCTAGTTAGTTTCAAGTTTGAGAATGGAGGGGGGACGTCACGTGATGACGTAGGATCGAGACGCTGGAACCCAGCTCTCCCGTAAAAAATCAATAAATTAACGTTTAAGTGAAGAAAAGTTAGTCAATACTTTTTAAAAGTTACTTATAAACTACTCCGGATTGTTTCAAGTTATGCCTCACAAACAGAAGATGAAGAAAACTACTACCGTGAAGACAACGCAAGTTGGAACAGAATCAAGGCCCACTTCTGCCAAAGAACCGTGGGCTCAGGTACATTATACCACCGGCGATACAGAACAGGCAACATCGACCATTTCTAAAGAAAAAGACCAACGAGAACTGCGCAAACGTGAAGGAAGGAGCATGCGCAAACGAGAGCAACCAGAACTACAAATCCCAGTTACGACTGAAACGGAAAGTGAAAGTGAATCTGAGGGAGAGCCAGATTCTCTGGAAAAATCAGACGAAGATGGAGATAAAAGTTCTTCTGGAAATATAGAAAAGACTTTGATGCAAATAATGTGTAAATTAGAAAAATTAAATGCATTATAAGTAATCCAAAAAAAGTGATAAATATAGAGATTATGTTTGATAAAATGACAAAAAGACAGGAAAAATGGAAAAGAGAATTATAGATTTGGAAACTACAACGGAAGACATGGTTGAAAGAATGAATAAAATGGAAGATGATATTACTGCTTGGACATCAGAAAGAAAACAATTTATGGAAAAAATTGATAAGCTTGAAAATTTTAGTAGACAAAACAATATTAAAATTGTTGGACTTAAAGAAGATATAGAAGGAGAAGATCCAATAAATTTTTTTCAAAAATGGATCCCTGAAAAATTGGAAATGGAAGAAGAAACTCTAATTGAGATTGAAAGGGCTCATAGAGCCTTAAGGTCAACATCTCAAGCTGATCAAAATCCATGATCAATTTTGATAAAATGCTTAAGATACCAAGATAAAGAAAAGATCCTGAAGGCGGCTGCCCAATGTGCCAAAAAGAGAAATGGGCCATTGATGGTAGCAGGGAAGGCAGTTCTTTTTTATCCTAATATAAGTTATAACCTTTTGAAAAGAAAGAAGGAATTTAACCCAGCGAGAAAAGTCTTATGGGAAAAGGGTTATAAATTCATAATGCGTCACCCAGCAACACTGATAACTTTTTTGGAGGAGGGAAAAAGAAGATTTTTTACCGATTATCGAGAAGCGGAGGAGTTCGCACAAAAACTTCCATCTACTTGCTAATTATACATAGAGATTTCCAAGCGTAATGGATTAAAGATGAAGATAGAGACAGTGAATGGAAGTGATGGACATTTAAGGATGATACGGGGAGAAAAGCAAAATTTCAGAAATATTAATTGAGAATACTATTTTTTTCTTATATATATACTTTTTTATGTTACGGGGGGGCTGGGGAGCTTTGGATCGATGACTACAGGATTCAGGTGTGTAATCATGGCGATTGCCATGACCTGTACAATAGAGGGGGGTAATGTTTTCTTTTTTTTTCACAACATTAGTAGGGGGGTATTTTGTTTTTTTCTTTATACTCTATTTTTCTTCTATTTTTCTGCCTGGATGATCGGTGGGAACACACATAGCAATATGGAGAATTTTAAAAAGATTTCCCAAGATACCATGAAAGTTGAAAGATTAGGTATTATTATAGACTGGAGTAACATAATTAAAAATAATGACTAATTTACTGAATTTTTAAAGTTTTAATGTTAATGGGCTTAATGGACCAGTGAAAAGAAAAAGAATTTTAACATACATAAAAAAAAGAAAACAGATATAGCTTTTTTACAAGAAACACATTTAACAGACATAGAACATCAGAAATTAAAAAGAGACTGGGTTGGAAATGTTATTGTAGCTTCATTTAATTCAAAGGCGAGAGGAGTTGCAATTTTGGTTAATAAAAATTTACCAATTAAAATACAAAACGTATTGATTCGGTGGGGAGATATGTAATTATACATTGTCAATTTTTTTCAGAACTATGGACTCTTATGAATATTTATGCACCAAATGAAAATGATGTAAAATTTATACAAGAGATTTTTTTGAATTTGGCTGACGCACATGACAAAATATTAATAGGTGGGGATTTTAACTTTTGTCTAGATCCAGTTTTAGATAGATCAACAAAGGTTGTCACAAAATCAAAAGTAGTAAAATTAACTCTATCATTGATGAAAGACTTAAATTTGATTGATATATGGAGAAGAATTAATCCAAAAGAAAGAGATTACTCATTTTATTCAAATAGACATAAAACATATTCAAGGATAGATTTTTTCCTATTATCAACGAATATTCAAGATAGAGTGAAAAATATGGAATATAAAGCGAGAATATTGTCAGATCATTCTCCTTTGATAATGACAGTGATAATGATAGATAAAGAGGAATCAATTTATAGATGGAGATTTAATTCAGTATTACTAAAACGTCAAGATTTTTGTGATTTTATGAAAAAGCAGATTCAGTTCTTTTTAGATACAAATTCGCATTCAGTTGATGATAAATTTATATTGTGGGAAGCAATGAAGGCATATTTGAGAGGTCAGATAATAAGTTATACTTCTAAAATTAAGAAGGAATATATGATAGAAATAGATCAATTAGAAAAAGAGATTACAAAATTAGAAAAAGAATCTCAAAAGAAATATGACAGAAGAAAAACGAAGACAACTTATTAATAAGAAGTTACAATATAATACACTTCAGACATATTGAACAGAAAAAGCAATTATGAGAACTAAACAGAGATATTATGAACTAGGTGAAAGATCACATAAGGTCCTTGCATGGCAGTTAAAAACAGACCAGACTTCTAAAACAATAAATGCAATTCAAACAAGAGTAAATAAAATTACTTATAAACCTTTAGAAATTAATGAAATTTTTAAGAATTTTTATTCTGAGTTGTATAAATCAGAATCACAAAATGATAATGTCAAGATAGAAAGATTTTTATCACAAATAACTCTTCCAAAATTAAATACGGAAGAACAGAAGGGATTACCGTAGATTCCGGACTACAGAGCGCACCTGATTAAAAGCCGCTGGCTCTAATTTTAGAAATAAAATCAATTTTTTACTTGTACAGGCCGCACCGGATTTTAGGCCGCAGGTGTCCCACGTTGTAATATGAGATATTTACACAGAAAGATATTACACGTGAGGATTTTTTAACTTTTAATTAAATCCATATGGTAACATAAACAAATACATATTGCAAATGCTTTTTTTCGAACCGTGCCTGTAACGCGGCTACTTTTAAATATACGTTGCGTATACTTCTTTACTGAACAACATTCCAATATCTCCTAACGACTGGTAAAAAATATATATACTGCAGCCTACCAGGAAAAGTTATTGATCGCCTTTAACTTAAAAGCAGCGTTTTCGCTCCGCCGCTCGACCCCCTCCTTCCCGTTTATCGCAAACCGGTATCCCACAAGACGCGGCGAAACTGGGTGTGACGTCATAGCATCCCGCGATGTAGTACAGAAAACAAATATAGTTAAAACAGTTCTAACTTTAACTAACAAATGAATTACTAAGCGAAAATATTATAAACTAAATAACTGTCATAAAGGCAGCACAATGCTTTTCTTCGAGTGTTTTCCATGTTGATGAGGGTGAGTACAAATGACTGATTTACAATAATTTAATTGTGAAAGTGCGCTTGATTTATCGTACAATTTCATTGGACCTCTGTGAACTACTCATCAATTTTATTGGTCTACTGTTACGAGGCAAAATGTTTTCGGCGGCATGAAAAAAAAATACATTAGCCGCACCGTATTAAAGGCCGCAGAGTTCAAAGCTGTTCAAAATGTGGGAAAAAAGTAGCAGCTTAAAATCCGGAATCTACGGTAGATATGCCTTTTACACTGAAAGAGGTTGAAGAAGCCCTAGGATCACTTCAAAGTAATAAATCTCCAGGAGAAGATGGTTTTCCGCCTGAATTTTATAAAAAGTTTAAAGATTTATTAATTCCTCCTTTTATGGAGTTAATACATCAAGCAGAAAGAACGCATAAACTTCCAGAATCTTTTTCGACAGCTATTTTAATAGTATTGCCAAAAAAAATAGAGATCTTTTAAAGCCAGCATCATATAGACCTATTTCTTTATTAAATACTGATTATAAAATAATAGCAAAAATCTTATCTAACAGATTATCTAAATACCAAAATTAGTACATATGGATCAAACAGGATTTATTAAAAATAGACAATCAGCAGATAATGTAACTCGGTTATTTAGTATAATTCATTTGGCGCAAAAGAGGGAGGAAATGAGTGTGGCAGTTGCTTTAGATGCAGAAAAAGCATTTGATAGATTGGAATGGGATTTTTTATTTAAGGTATTGGAAAAATATGGATTAGGAGTATCTTTTGTAAAATGGATTAAAACCTTAAATACTAATCCCAAAGCTAAAGTAGTGACAAATGATCAAATTTCAACACCATTTCAGTTAACAAGGTCAACCAGGCAAGGTTGTCCATTATCACCTGCTTTATTTGTGTTGGCGATAGAACCATTAGCTGAATTAATTAGAATGGACCCAGATATTAAGGGTTTCAGAGTTAATCAGGAAGAATATAAGATTAACTTATTTGCTGATGATGTTCTGCTTTATTTAACAAACCCATTGCACTCGTTGAGTAAATTATCCTATAGATTAGAAGAATATGGGAAAATATCAGGTTATAAAATAAATTGGGATAAAAGTGAAATTTTACCTCTTACTAAAGGAGATTATAGTCAATGTCAATTAATAACTCAATTTAAATGGCCAGCAAATGGTATAAAATATTTAGGTGTAAGAGTTGATAATGATATAAAGAACTTATATAAATTAAATTATTTACCATTATTGAAAAAAATTCAAGAAGATCTTGATAAATGGATGGTATTACCAATAACATTAGTAGGTAGAGTAAAAACCATAAAAATGAATATATTCCCTAGACTACAATATTTATTTCAATCACTACCAATACAGCTACCCCAGAAGTTTTTTGAAGAGTTAAATAAATATGTGAGGAAGTTTCTTTGGAAAGGTAAGATGTCAAGAGTATCGTTGGAAAAATTGACATGGAAATTTGATCTAGGAGGGTTACAACTTCCAAATTTTAAGAATTATTATAAAGCAAATCAACTTAGATTTATTGCATCTTTTTTGAGAAAGATAGACCTGCATGGATTAGAATAGAACTAGATAAAATAGGAGAAAATACACCAGAAAATTTTATATATAAATGGGAACCTAAATGGAAATGGGAAAAGAAAGAATCTCCTATATTAAAACATTTGATTGACTTATGGAATAAGATAAATGTTGATGATGAGACAAAGAAATCTTTATTAGCAAAGAGATCTTTAATTCAAAATAGACTTATTCGTTTTACAATGGATAATCAACTTTTATATAATTGGTTTCAAAAAGGGATTAGATATATAGGAGTTGTTTTGAAGGAGGTATATTAATGTCATTTGATTAATTAAAGAATAAATATAAAGTATCAAACAACACTCTTTTTTGTTACTTCCAATTAAGGGCTTATTTAAGAGAAAAATTAGGTCAAACAATGTTATTGCCGAAATCTAATGAAATAGAAACTTTAATTCAAAAAGGAAAGATTAAAAAATTTTTTTCTTGTATGTATAGCTTGATTCAAAAACAGACAATTAAACAAGGAGTCCATAAGTTAAGACAAAAATGGGAAAGTGACTTGAATATTAAAATTGAAGAAACAAATTGGTCAAGACTATGTCTTGATAGTATGACAAATATAATAAATGTCCGGTTAAGATTAGTGCAATATAATTTTTTACATCAATTATATATTACACCACAAAAAATAAATAAATTAAACCCAAATTTATCTGATCAGTGTTTCCGATGTAACCAAGAAATCGGTACTTTTTTACATTCTACTTGGTCTTGTTCTAAAATTCAACCTTTTTGGACAAATTTAAGAGTTTTATTGGAACACAACTTCCACATAATCCAATATTATTTTTACTAGGTGATATTGAAGGGATAAAACCAAAACCCAAATTGAATAAATATCAGAAAGAATTTATAAAAATTGCACTGGCAGTAGCCAAAAAGGCTATTGCAGTTACTTGGAAATCAGATGCATACTTAAGTATAGATCGTTGGAAGAATGAAATTTATAGCTGTATTCCACTTGAAAAAATTACTTATAATTTAAGAGATAAATATGAAACATTTTTGAAAATTTGGCGCCCTTATTTACAAAAGACAGGATTAAATATATAGGTGCTCCGAAGATGAAATAATTGGTTATTTGGGGAAAGAAAGAAATATATATATTAAAGTTATTGCGAACACCATGCAGCATGTGGGGATCTTCCGATATCCAGGCACTCTTTCTTTTTTTCTTTCTTTCTTTTTTTTCTATAGGGATGTTAGGGGGGAGGGGGGAAGAGTATATATATATATATATTTTTTATATTTTTTCTTTCTGTAATTATTTGAAAACTCAATAAAAAAGTTTAAAAAAAAGTCTGAGAATGGAGAATAGATAGTAGAATAAAGTGTGGGGATGTTGTGAGAGCATTATCCTTTGTCTTAACCATACATCTCTCTGAAATTTAAAATTATTTTCACTCTTTCTCAGTTCTGATCAAGAACTGTTGACACGAAATTCTAACTTGGTCTATTTCCACAGATGTTGTTTAACCTCCTGGCCTGTTCTCACTGTTTTCTCTTTTGTTTCAAATACTGAGTGTCTACAGTTTTTGCTTTCATAGAAACATAGAAGCATAGAAAACCTACAGCACAATACAGGCCCTTCGGCCCACAATGCTGTGCCGAATATGTCCCTACTTTAGAAATTACTAGGCTTACCTATAGCCCTCTATTTTACTAAGCTACATGTACCTATCTAAAAGTCTCTTAAAAGACTCTATCGTATCCGCCTCCACCACCGTTGCCGGCAGCCCATTCCACGCACTCACAACTCTGAGTAAAAAAACTTACCCCTGATATCTCCTCTGTACCTACTCCCCAGCACCTGAAACTTGTATCCTCTTGTGGCAACCATTTCAGCCCTGGGGAAAAAAGCCTCTGACTATCCACGTGATCAATGCCTCATGATCTTGTACACCTCTATCAGGTCACCTCTCATCCCCCTTCGCTCCAAGGAGAAAAGGCCGAGTTCACTCAACCTATTTTCATAAGGCATGCTCCCCAATCCAGGCAGCATCCTTGTAAATGTCCTCTGCACCCTTTCAATGGCTTCCACGTCCTTCCTGTAGTGAAGCGACCAGAAATTAGCACAGTACACCAAGTGGGGTCTGACTAGGGTCCTATATAGCTGCAACATTATCTCTCGGCTCCTAAATTCAATTCCACGATTGATGAAGACCAATACACCGTACACCTTCTTAATCACAGAGTCAACCTGCACAGCTGCTTTGAGTGTCCTATGGACTTGGACCCCAAGATCCCTCTCATCCTCCACATTGCCAGGAGTCTTACCATTAATACTATATTCTGGCATCATATTTGACCTACCAAAATGAACCACTTCACATTTATCTGGGTTGAACTCCATCTGCCACTTCTCAGCCCAGTTTTGCATCCTAACAGTATCCCGCTGTAACCTCTGACAGCCCTCCACACTATCCACAACACCTCCAACCTTTGCGTCATCAGCAAACTTATTAACCCATCCTTTCATTTTCAGTAGTTTTTTAAACAATACTGTAGTAAAACCAAATTATATTGAATTCATTTTCACTAGAGGGTCATTTTTAATTTAAGGATGTTAATAGCGTTAAGTTCAAATATTTTACAATTGAAAAGCAAGAGGCTTGCAATTACTGGTAATATGAAATAGTTCTGGAAATCAGAGTGATAAGTCATTGATCTGAAATGTTAACTGAGGTGTTGCATATTTTAACGTATCAGCCTAGTGAATTTGATAAAGAATGCTGTTCATTACTTGTTGTGTACTTCTGATGAAAATGGCTACTTCAACAGTATTGTGCTGGCATCAACATCCATCCCAACAGCAGTAGTTCAAGAAAGAGAAAATCAATCAAGTCAAAGTTGATCTTATTGTATTATGCTTGAGTGGCAGCAGTGTCAGAACAATATGGAAAACATTGACAATGTGTGTAAAGAACAGAAAGGCATGGAATGGTTTATTCTTGTCAATAATTTTTTATTGTCAATAACATTTTGTTTAAAATGCATAATTACATATATGCATAGCTGCAATGAAACACTTAATTGTTGCACCATCACAGGCACATTACATCAGATAGGGATAGGTTCTGGAGGACTGGAGAGTGGCTAATGTATACCATTGTTTAAAAAGGGTAGCAAGTGCAAACCAGTGGTGGATATGTTGCTGGAAGGGATTCTGAAGGAGAGGATCTACCAACATTGGGTAGATTTGATATTAAGAATGTGCATGTGCTATTACCCACATTCCAAGAATTCTTTTTAAATGTTCATTGTGTTAGCTGGGTGATGCATTAGCTTTAAGGAAAGAGTCAAGTCAAGTTAAGTTTATTGTCATTTCGACCATAAAAACGGCACCGGACTGCATACCTGCACAAGACTACATAAAGTGTACAAAACAGTGCAGGGCAGTACAATAATTAATAAACAAGACAATAGGCATAGTAGAGGACAAATTACAATATAATAATAAATGATGTAAATGTCAGTCTGGACTCTTGAGTATTGAGGAGTCTGATGGCTTGGGGGAAGAAACTGTTGCACAGTCCGGTTGTGAGAGCCCGAATGCTTCAGTACCTTTTCCCAGATGGCAGGAGGCAGAAGAGTTTGTGTGAGGGGTGCGTGAGGTCCTTCACAATGCTGTTAGCTTTGCGGGTGCAGCGTGTGGTGCAAATGTCTGTAATAGCGGGAAGAGAGACCCCGATGATCTTCTCAGCTGACCTCACTATCCACTGCAGGGTCTTGCGATCCGAGATGGTGCAATTCACGAACCAGCAGTGGTGCAGCTGCTCAGGATGCTATTTCAAGACCCATTTGAAGAGGGGGGGATACCACAAAAAGAGTGGTGGACTAATTAGCTCATGGAGGCTTGTTCATCCATTTGAATACCTCACTCGTTTACCATTAAAATGTCAAAGAATGAGAGAGTCTGACAAATATTTATCAGTCTCAGTCTTGAAACATTTGATTGATATTGCAGCCACAGCCTCTTGGAGGTTTTCCCCTGCCCGTTATGTGGGAGAGTGCTTCCCAGTTTCTCTGAATAGCTTAATTTGGTTTAATTGGCACCATTTTCTTAGTCTGACTTTAAATGATACTATTATATTCCTATAATTGTTGAACAACAGTGATAAATAATGTTATAATACAAATAGATTAGTTTCAAATTTCAGACAAATACCATTGATATATTAGGAAATCAGATACAGGTAGTTTCTGAGTTACGAATGTCCGACTTACGGACAACTCATTCTTATGAACCGAGGAAGGAGAACACCGTCCACCATTTTAAGTTGGATCGCGATTCCGTCCGCCGTTTTAAGTCGTTGCCGTTGACACTGCGTTGAGTGTTTAACTTTGTATTTGGCTTAAATTTTTCTTAGTAAGATTCACTGACAACCCCCCCCCCCCCCCGTTCCAGTCGGCTGGTGGCGCAGTGAGATCAGCGCCAGGCTCGAGAACAGAGTTTCCTGAGTTCGATCCAGTGACAGACTGCTCCCATGCCGGGTTGATGTAGATCCAGTGAGCCCTGTACCATCCATGCCGGGTTGATGTTGAGCTCGCAACTTGACCTTGTTAAAAAAAACATTGCCAACTCCAGTTTAAATTCCCACGCGGAATATTGTGGAGGATCAAGTACCCAAACCCAGCAGAGCCCCCACTTGTCCAATTTAGCCTGTCTCAGTGTGGTGGTCCTTAGGACCCAGCAGACCTCGGGAGCCAGCAGAGCTCAGGACCCGCCGCCCGCAGTGTTTCTGTTCCATTGACTGGAAGCGATCGCGATTGAAAATAAAGTGGAAATAATAAAGCATGTGGAAAAAGGTGAAATGCCATCGGTCATTGGAAAATCGTTAGGCTACAGTGGGTCAACGATGAGAACAATTTTAAAGGATAATGGATAAAGTGAGAATAATGGAGTATGTGAAAGGCCCTGCCCTGATGAAAGCTACAATTATTACTAAGCAACACAGTGGTTTAATTGTTGGAATACATATGTTTCTTGTGCTTTATATGCATAGAGAGGTCAAATATATACTATATACTAAGACAAAGTTTGACTGATGCTAAATGATACCGGATTTTCCTGTTCCGACTTGTGTACAAATCTGACTTGAAGACAGACTCAGGAACGGTACTCGTTCGTAACCAGGAGACTGCCTGTATAAACTTTTTATTATCTGTTGCACAGGTAGAATAGTGATTAAAATCTAGCCAGCTCTGCATTCTTTGTCTTATAAGTTGCATGACAGATTGACACAATTAATAGGATGACTGGCATACCATACTGTTTTCCTGTTGGCATAAAAGGACATGAAATCGCATTTTTAAGAATTTGAATTAATTCACAGCCAAACAGGGGTAACTTCCAAGGGGGGGAATACTTTTGTAGGCACTGTGTAAGTAAGCATCATGGTTCCACAGTACTTGAATTTAAGGATTATTATGATGTTTTAACGTCAATACTCTCCATTTACTAATATTCAGTATTAACAGATGCACCATTTCTAGTTATGAATAGGAGCAGACCAGAAAACGATTTGTTCAAGCTAAATTTTTAGTTTATTGTACATCATAGTGCAATAGTCTTTTTTTTTGTACATTGGTAAGTTATTGTGTATATTATTATTTTGTACTTTATTTGTTAAATTATATGTATTATTATTGTTATTGCTAAGTGTATTTTTAAATATTGCTGTTGTAATGAAATAATTTCCCACTTGGGATCAACAACTTATTTATTATTATTATTATTATTATTATTATTACTCAGATGTGCATTGATATACTACCAAACCAAATAATGTTCCTCCAGCCCAAGGTGCACTTCACAACACAAATAACTCACGCACAACACATTATGTAATATTACTGCAAGTAAATTAGCAGCTAATAAGGTGCACTTATAACACAAGTTTAAAAATTAAACAGTATGACATAACTGGTGCTTCGTGTGATGAGAACTAAGTGGTTGTAAGGAGTTCAGTAGTCTAACAGCACAGGGACGAAGCTGTTTTTCGTTCTAACAGTCCTTCTCCAAATGCAATGTTACCTCCTGCTTGAAGGTTGGGGGTCAAAGAGATTGGACAGATGGTTGGGATCATTGACCATGCTAAGAGCCCTGCATGCGTAGCACTCCTGATAAATATCTCTGAAAGGTGGAAGAATGACCCCAATGATCCTCTCAACAGCCCTCACAGTCCTTTGTAGGGACTTGCGGTCAGGTGCCTTGCAATTCCATGACCATGCATGGCCTTGCATGACCATAACATGTTAAGTTTTTATCTGCAGTTTGAGAAGGATAAGGGCAGATCGGAGGTGTCAGTGTTGCAGTTGAACACTGGAAACTATGGAGCCATGAAGGAGGAGCTGGCCAAAGTTAACTGGACGGATATCCTAGCAGAAAAAAACAGTGGAACAGCAATGGCAGATATTCTTAGGAATAATGCACAAGGTGCAAAATCAGTTCATTCCCCGGAGAAGGAAGGATTCAAAGGGGGGAAAGGGGCCACAGTGGTTGACAAAGGAAGTCAGAGATTGCATAGCATTAAAAAAAAGGAAATATGACAGAGCTAAGGTGAGTGGGAGGGCAGATGATTGGGAAATTTTTAAGGAACAACAGAACTTGACTAAAAAGGCAATACGGGGAGAAAAAATGAGGTACGAATGCAAGCTAGCCAGGAATATAAAGGAGGATAGCAAAAGCTTTTTTAGGTATGTGAAGAGAAAGAAGATAGTTAAGAACAATGTTGGGCCCTTGAAGAATGAATTGGGTGAAATTGTTATGGGAAACAGAGAAATGGCAGAAGAATTTAATGAGTAATTTAGATCTGTCTTCACTAGGGAAGACACAAGCAATCTCCCAGATGTATGGATGGGCCAAGGACATAGGGTAACAGAGGAAATGAAACAGATTGACATTAGGAAGGAAACGGTGATGAGTAGACTGATGGGACTGAAGGCTGACAAATCCCCAGGTCCAGATGGTCTGCATCCTAGGGTACTAAAGGAGGTGGCCCTGGAAATTGCGGATGCATTGGTAATCATTTTCCAATGTTCCTTAGATTCAGGATCAGTTCCTGAGGATTGGAGAATGGCTAATGTTATCCCACTTTTTAAGAAAGGAGGGAGGGAGAAAACAGAGAACTATCATCCTGTCAGCCTAACATCAGTAGTGGGGAAGATGCTAGAGTCCATTATTAAAGATGAAATAGTGGTATATCTAGTGTACAATGTACTGTGTATGTAATCAAAATGGCTTCTTTGGTTTGCTAGAGTAGGAATGCTTTTATGTCTGATAAGTGTTTTTTTTCTCGCAGTTGTTTAGCTTTGTACTTGCTGATACGGGGATTGTATTCATTTGTTAACCAATGGGGAATGTTATTTTGTCTTGTGGGGCTGGGAGCTTGGGGGGTTTCGCAGTCTTTAGAGGAGAGGCGGGAAGGAGACGCCGAGGAAGGTGGACGTGCGCTGCACTGCTCGGTCGACCACCAGGGGTGGTCCCAGGTGCGAAGACGTGGAGGTCGGAGGAAAGTGACGAGGGATCGAATGGTTCAATGGTTGAGCTCCAACGATGTGCACTAAACTGACTGAACTTTGATAAGTTGGCACCTTTTGCTTTTTCTTTTCTTTTATTTATATATATATATATAGTATTGCCTAGTACTCTTTTAGTTTTAGTAAAATCTTTAAAGTGTATTTCATAACGGTATCTGGTGTGAATTTGATACTGTGTGCGTGAGCGAGGCATAAACTTGATTCCCACAGCACCTGCGTGTACGGGAGGTGGGGGTGGTGTGTGGCTGGATCTCATTTTCCCCTAGACATATACCAGCCTGTTGGGTGAGTGTTGCTCTAGATTGCAGTGATAGGATTGGGCCGAGCCAGCATGGATTTACCAAGGGCAAATCATGCTTGACTAATCTATTGGAGTTTTTCGAGGATTTAACCAGGAAATTAGACAAGGGAGATCCAGTGGATGTAGTGTACCTCGATTTTCAGAAGGCATTTGATAAGGTCCCACATAGGAGATTGGTGGGTAAAATCAGAGCTCATGGCATTGGGGGGAAGATATTGACATGGATAGAAAACTGGTTGGCAGATAGAAAGTAAAGGGTAGCGGTGAATGGGTGTTTCTCGGAATGGCAGGTGGTGACTAGTGGGGTGCCACAGGGCTCGGTATTGGGACCACAGCTGTTTACGATTTACATCAACAATTTAGATGAAGGCATTGAGAATAACATCAGCAAGTTTGCTGATGATACTAAGCTGGGTGGCAATGTGACATGTGATGAGGATGTTAGGAGAATTCAGGGTGACTTGGATAGGCTGAGTGAGTGGGCAGATGACGTTTAATGTGAATAAGTGTGAGATTATCCACTTTGGGAGTAAGAACAGGAAGGTAGATTATTATCTGAACGGTGTAGAGTTAGGTAAGGGAGAAATACAAAGAGATCTAGGAGTCCATGTTCATCACTCACTGAAGGTGAATGAGCAAGTGCAGCAGGCAGTGAAGAAGGCTAATAGAATATTGGCCTTTATTACAAAGGAAATTGAGTACAAGAGCAAGGAAATCCTTTTGCATTTGTACAGGGCCCTGGTGAGACCACACCTGGAGTATTGTGTACAGTTTTGGTTTCCAGGGTTAAGGAAGGACATCCTGGCTGTAGAGGAAGTGCAGCATAGATTCACGAGGTTAATTCCTGGGATGCCCGGACTGTCATACGCAGAGAGGTTAGAGAGACTGGGCTTGTACACGCTGGAATTAAGGAGATTGAGAAGGGATCTGGTTGCAACATGTAAGATTATTAAGGGATTGGACAAGATAGGGGCAGGAAATATGTTCCAGATGCTGGGAGAGTCCAGTACCAGAGGGCATGGTTTGAGAATAAGGGGTAGGTCATTTAGGACAGAGTTAAGGAAAAACTTCTTCTCCCAGAGAGTTGTGGGGGTGTGGAATGCACTGCCTCGGAAGGCAATGGAGGCCAATTCTGTGGATGCTTTCAAGAAGGAAGTAGATAGGTATCTTATGGATAGGGGAATCAAGGGATATGGGGACAAGGCAGGAACCGGCTATTGATAGTAGATGATCAGCCATGATCTCAGATTGGTGGTGCAGGCTTGAAGGGCCGAATGGTCTACTTCTGCTCCTTTTGTCTATTGTCTAATTCCTGAAGTCCTGTAACAGACAATGATGCAGCTGGCCAGGACACTTTCAGTGGTGCTCTTGTAAAAATTGGTTAGAATGAGGAGCGGGCTGGGGGGAGGAGAGTCTTGCTTGTATCAGGAAGTGGCGATGCTGTTGTGCTTTCTGTACTAAAGAGGTGGTGTTGCAGGACAGGGTGAGTTTTGTTTTGTTTTCTCCTTATCTCTGGGTAATAATTTCTTTATTGCCTGCCTGGCAAGGATCAGTTAACACTGGCTAACCCAGATATTTAACTTGAACTGACTCAGAGATTTGATCCCTTAAAGAAAATATTAAGTTTGTTTGACATTGTGGTTATGTACAACACATCAAACAATTACAGTGGCACCTAAAACTGGATAAACATCCAAGCTGTGTATTATGTTTTAGACTGTCATTTTTCCATTACTGCAATTGCTCTTTTACTACTTAGAGCAGTAAGTTGGACTTTGCTATCATGCTGATGATGAGTGGTCATACCTCGCTCTTGAAAATGCTCAATTGTCAAACCCTGTATACCCTAATTAAATTCAGCTGCTCGCCAAAACCAAAATTTAAATGTCTACAAGATGACTCATGTTTGGTTATGGGATATGAATGTCTAATGCTCCAAAAAAATATTCTGCGTATTATTCCAGGAAATAACTATAGTGGTTATGGAGTTACAATCAGCTAGGAGACTATTTGGGATTTTAAAAACATGTAGCAACTTGTCATGCTGAAACCCTCAAAAACATTTAACAGAATCACTATGGGCACAATGTTGTGAGTCTAATAAGGAATTGATGGACTTGAAGCAAAAATGAAACACATTGAAACAGTTACATGCTGTGTGAAAACAGTCATTTGATGTATAACCTTAAGGCTATAAGTTATAGGAACAGAATTAAGACATTAGGCCCATCAAGTCTGCTCTGGCATTTTATTATGGCTGATCCAATTTTCTTCTGGGACCCAATCTCCTCAGTTCTCCCTGTATCCCTTCATGCCTTGACCAGTCAAGAATCTATTAACCTCCGTCTTAAATATACATAAAGACTTGGCCTCCACAGCTGCATCATCTGCAAACATCTTCTTTACCTTCTCTTAAACTCTTGGCTGTGTTTCATTTAGCACCAGTCACCTCCTATTCTTGTCCGAGAAGTGTCCAATTGTAATCTTTCATAACACAGGCTTGAGCAAATTTACACTTAACATACTTGTTAGCAAGAAGAAACAGTTCTTGGAAATTTGACCAACCATGGTGATGAATCAATCCCCTTTTCCATTTCCCTTTTACTTACACTCTTCTTACTACCCTCTCATCCATCATCGAAAAGGAGTTGATTCCTACTCCCCCATAATGAACCAACTCAAAACAGATCTACAGATGTGGATATATCCTGATCTGTAATGCTTTACTGATAACCAGGTAATTTGAACATTGGAACATGGTTGAGACCATGTAGTATGACTAATTTGACAGTACATATAACAGAAGTACAAATTTCAAAAGTTAATTAGTTGATGTTTTTGATCTGTATTTTGTGATCAATGTGTACAGTGTCCTTTGTTTTTGTTTTGTTGCTACCCTTCCAATAGGCCTATATTTCAGGTGTTAGTACAAATATCATATCAGAATTGGTTATACATATTTCTGTAATTTCTGTTAGTAATTATTCATAATTTAAAATCAAGTAGTCTAATTCTAAATTGCAACAGTTTGAATAAAAAATACTTTAGGAACCTCAAACTCAAAAAATGCAAATTGAATTTGAGGATTGGTTTTCATAATTTGAGGAAAAATTTGGTGACGTTATGATTCAAATAAAATGCCCAAAATGGGTTTGAAGAATATGGGCCAGTGGAACTGATCTGCAACATCCTCAGGTCTTCATCTGCAACTGCTTTTGTGTCTGAAAAGTGGGAGTTCTTATTAGTAGAATTGCCCCCTGCCGTGGAAATGTATACTTAGCTGATCTCTTTTTGGTGTTTCTCATTTGCCCATATAGCCTAAATAACACATCTCATTTTATTTTCAGGATGGGCTCAATGCTCTGGTTCAGGATTTGGACTTCCCTGCTCTCAGGAAGAACAAAAACATTGAAAATTTTCTCAATAGGTGTAAGTTGATTTTCTTTTGCGTATCTTAGAAATTGGATTTGCCTCTTTGCTAATCCGATGAATCTGTTATGTTAAGCTTCAATTATAGTGGCTTTTGAAAAATATAAATATTCAGCTAAAAATGAAAAAAGAGCATCACTTTAGTAATTGTACTTATAAACATGAGTGGACACAAAGTGATTTAAATGAAGATATTTTTGTTATAGCACTGGGAAGCAGGAGATTACTTGGTACTGAGGAAAGTGTATTCAATAAAATAGGATTTTGATAGCAGATGGATATTCTTTAATTAGGCTTACTTAGGGACTAACATTTACTACATCTCGATATCCCAAAGAAATATTGTCCTCTTGGTATTAGGTGTAAAGTTAACAGAGAATGAGTGATAAGCTACAAAGAAAGACAGGAGATTTGATTACCATAAATTTCTACTGAAGTGACTGTCATAAATCATGCACAGTGGAAATAGGTCCTTTGACCCAATTGTTGAACTGTGTTGCCCAATGAGTTAATCCCATCAGTTTGTGTTGGCCCAGTTATCTAAACCTCTTCTATCAATGTACTTATCTCAATTGTTTTTAAATATTGCTGATGTGACTGCCTCAACCACTATTTCTGGTAGCTCATTCCAAACATACACCACCTTTTTGTGTGAAGGTGTCCCCAGTGATCCTTCTAAATCTCTTGCCTCTGATCTTAAACCTGTACCATTTTGTTTTCAATATCCCCTCCATGGAAAGAGTTGAAATAATATAGTGAGGCTCTGTGAAGGAAGTCTTACAGGTTTGTAATCGACTAAGAAGCATTATTTTAGGGATAATTCCAGTGTTTGTATCACTGCTGCACATCATTTGAACTGTTAATAATTGTGTCATTATGTTGTACCAAATGATTTAACACATACAGTTGTTAAAATGTTGCACTTGGCAAGATTAACTCCAAATAAAAAGCAAATTTTTACTTTTCCCATTTCCTATCAACCAACCAGATGACAAAGTAATGGGTAAGGTTCGAGAAATGCAAATGAAAGTGGAGGACTATGAGGTCGTAAAGGTGATAGGACGTGGTGCATTCGGTGAAGTTCAGCTGGTAAGTTTGCAGTTGTTCAGAACAAAAGTAGACATTACATATAGGTATTTTATGTTTTATGCAGTTCTAGTGGACTTTTGAAAATGCTTTAAATAATTCATGAATGTTTTGGAATTAAACTCAAAATGGTTTTATTCCATTTTGCGTACTATCAAATCGGTTGTCATCTATTTTCTTAAAGGTTTAGAAAGTGCTCTAGTCTTGTTTCTTGATTGGCTGAAGTATTTTAGAAACGAGTTGTGGTTGAACTCCCTTCAACGTTTATCTTTTAATGTCCATGTTATAATTTTATGATCTCTCCATACAGAAAATATGGCAAACAGCTTATTAACATAATTCATTCTCACTCTTAAAAAAAATTTCCAAACTTAAAGGCTTCCTTTATTTTTGGTGGGTTCATTGATCATATATTTCTTGAGTTCATTATAGCTGTAATGCCCATTGGTTGTGTTTCCTGATAGTAATAACCTCTTTGAAGCTAATGGGAACAGCTGAGACATACATGTATGATTAGTGAATGTAACCATCATGGAAAGAAAGTGACAAAGGTGGTGGTTTTAAAATGTAGGATTCAAGTTACACAATGCCATTGTAGGTCAGTGAGCACAGTGGTGATAAATCCATTGGAGATGGTGTAGGTCAGGAAGTATGTGGCAGAATTTTGTATAAACTGGCTGGGGGGTGGAAAAATGGAACTTGGATGAGAATGTTGGTAATCCACTTTGGGAAATGGCAGAATCATTGGTAAAGAATGCAGGTGGTGGTGGCTGATGTAGGTGAAGATATAGATTTGCATTACAAAGATAATTTCTTAGCCAATTTAGATTGCAGTTGTTGTGCTATGTGAGATCTTGGACAATAAATTAGCTGGTCGAGGAATGGTGAATGTGACAAAGGCACATGTTTATGGCAGGGAATAAAGGTAATAGCTTTGCCATTTAGTTGAGGATGTATTTTTTCATCTACAATTGGATTTCAGGCAAGTCAGGAAAAAATGTAGAGAAATTCAATTGGGAGAAGTGCGCTGATGCAGTAGTTCATCATTGCGCAAGATGTAAAAAGATGTAAAGATGAGAAGATGTAAAAAGTGAGGAGATTCTTTCAGCGGGAGACTTGATTAGGACAAGGGCGTAGATGCAGTAGCTCGTTATTGCACAAGACCCCTGAGAAGGTTTTAAAAAGCGAAGAGTTTCTTCCAGTGGGAGATTTGATTGGGAGAAGTACGCAGACGCGGCTGCAGTAATAGGGGACTCTATAGTTAGGGGGACAGATAGGCGATTCTGTGGGTGTGAAAAAGGAACACTGATGGTAGTTGGCCTCCCAGATGCCAGTGTTTGTGATGTTTCTGGATGTATCCTCAATAACCTGAAATGGGAGGGTGAGCAGCCAGAGGTTGTGGTACGTATTGGTACCCATGACATAGGTAGAAAAAGGGAGGAGGCCCTGAAAGTGGAATACAGGGAGTTATGAAGGTATCTAAGAAGCAGGATCTCAAGGGTAGTAATCTCAAGATTGCTGCCTGTACCACATAACAGTGAGTATAGGAATAGAATGAGGTGGCAGATATATGCGTGGCTGAAGGATTGGTGCAGGGGACAGGGATTCAGAGTTTTGGATCATTGGGACCTCTTCTAGGGCAGATGGAACCTGTACAAAAAGGAAGGGTTGCACTTGAATCCAAGGAGGACCAATATCCTGGTGGGGAGGTTTGCTAATGCTGTTGGGGAGGGTTTAAACTGGATTTGCAGGGTGGTGGTAACCAAAGTAGAGACAGCTTGGAGTGAGTTTGGGAGGAAAGATAGATGATAGAGCAAAGATGCACTCAGCCAGGTGGTTTGAGATGCGTCTATTTTAATACAGTGAGTATTAACATAAACAAGGTGGATGAACTTGGAGCGTGGATCAATGTGTGGAACAATGACATTGTGGCCATTACAGAGACTTGGATATCTCAGGGGCAGGAATGGCTGCTGAATGTGCCAGGCTTTAGATGTTTCAAAAAGGACAAGGAGGCAAAAGAGGTGGGGGCGTGGCATTGCTAATCAGGGATATTGTCACACCTTCAGAAAAGGAGGAAGTCATGGAGGGATTATCTACAGAGTCACAGAGTCAGTGGGGTGGAAGTCAGAGAAAGTGGGCAATAACTACTGGGTGATTTTTGTAGACCCCCCCCCCCCCCCCCCGCTCCTTAATAGTAACAGTGACATCGAGGAACAGATAGGGAGGCAGATTCTGGAAAGGTGCTATAATACTAGGGTTCTTTTGATGGGAGATTTTAATTTTCCTAATATTGATGGCCTCTCCTTAGAGCAAGGGGTTTAGATAGGGTGGAGTTTGTTAGGTGTGTTCAAGAAGGTTTCCAGATGCAATATGTAGATAAGCTAACTGGAGGAGAGGCTGTACTTGATTTGGTATTGTGAAATGAACCTAGTCAGGTGTCAAATCTCTCATTGAGAGAGCATTTTGGAGGTAGTGATCACAACTCTCTATTTCCTTTATCATAGCATTGGAGAGGGATAGGGGCTGATAATTTGGGAAAACATTTAATTGGGATAGGGGGAAATATGATGTTAGGCAGGAACTTGGAAGCATAAATTGGGAACAGGCGTTCTCAGGGAGTTGCATGGCAGAAATGTGGCAAATGTGCCTATTGAGGCAGAGAAAGGATGGTAGGGTACAAAAACCATGGTGTATAAAGGATGTTGAAAATCTAGTTAAGAAGAAAAGAAAAGCTTAAGAAAGGTTCAAGAAACTAGGCACTGATAGAGTTGTAGAAAATTACAAGGTTGCCAGTAAGGAACTGAAGAATGAAATTAGGAGAACTAGAAGGGGCCATGAGAAGGCCTTGGTGAGCAGGATTAGAGAAAACTTCAAGGCATTTTATAAGTATGTGAAGAGCAAGAGGATGAGCCGTGTGAGAATATGATCAGTTAGGTGCGATAGTGGAAACGTGCACGGAGAAGATAGCAGAAGTACTTAATGAATACTTTGCTTCAGTATTCACCAAGGAAAAGGACCATGGCAATTGTGGGATGCCTTACAGTGGACTGAAACGCTTGAGTACCACCAGTGGTGTTCCATGGATATCTGTTCTGGGACACCTCCTCTTTGTGATTTTTATAAATGACCTGGCTGAAGTAGTAGCTTGCTGATGACACAAAGGGTAGGGATGTTGTGGATAGTCTGAAGGGTTGTCAGAGGTTACAGCAGGACATTGGCAGGATGCAGAACTGGGCTAAGAAGTGGCAGATGGAGCTTAACCCAGGTAAGTATGAAGTGGTTCATTTCGGGAGGTCAAATATGATGGCAGAATATAGTATTAATGGTAAGACTCTTGGCAGTGTGGAGGATCAGAGGGATCTTGGGGGTCTGACTCCATAGGAAGCTGAAAGCAGTTGTGCAGGTTGACTCTGTGGTTAAGAAGGCATACGGCGTATTGGCCTTCATCAAAATGGGACTGAGTTCAAGAGCTGTGAGGTAATGTTACAGCTATAAAAGACCTTGGTCAAACCCCACTTGGAGTACTGTTTTCGGTTCTGGTTACCTCACTACAGGAAGGATGTGGATACTATCGAAAGAGTACAGAGGACTCGGCCTTTTCGCCTTGAAGTGAAGGAGGATGAAAGGTGATCTGATAGAGGTGTATAAGATGATGAGAGGCATTGATCGCGTGGATACTCAGAGGCTTATTCCCAGGGCTGAAATGGCTAATATAAGGGGGTATAGTTTTAAGGTGCTTGGAAGTAGGTACAGAGGGGATGCCAGGGTTAAGTTTTTCCACACAGAGAGTGGTTTGTGCGTGGAATGCACTGCTGGCGACAGTAGTGGAGGCAGATAGAAAGAACATAGAAAACATAGAAAACCTACAACACAATACAGGCCCTTTGGCCCACAAAGTTGTGCCGAACATGTCCCTACCTTAGAAATTACTAGGGTTACCCATATCCCTCTATTTTTCTAAGCTCCATGTACCTATCCAAAAGTCTCTTAAAAGACCCTATCATATCCGCCTCCACTACCGTTGCCGGCAGCACATTCCATGCACTCACCACTCTCATGCGTAAAAAAGACCTTACATCTGACATCTCCTCTGTACCTACTCTCAAGCACCTTAAACCTGTGACCTCTTGTGGCAGCCATTTCAGCCCTGGTAAAAAGCCTCCGACTATCCACAGGATCAATGCTTCTCACCATCTTACACCTCTATCAGGTCACCTCTCATCCTTCATCACTCTAAGGAGAAAAGGCCGAGTTCACTCAACCTGTTTTCATAAGGTATGTTCCCCAATCCAGGCAACATCCTTGTAAATCTCCTCTGCACCCTTTCTGTGGTTTCCACATCCTTCCTGTAGTGAGGTGACCAGAACTGAGCACAGTACTCCAAGTGGGGTCTGACCAGGGTCCTATATAGCTGCAACATTACCTCTTGGCTTCTGAATTCAATTCCATGATTGATGAAGGCCAATGCACCGTATGACTTCTTAACCACAGAGTCAACCTGCACAGCTGCTTTTGAATGTCCTATGGACTCGGATGTAATAGGGTCCTTTAAGAGACTCTTAGATAGGTACATGGAGCTTAGAAAAATAGAGGGCTATGCAGTAGGGTAATTCTAGGGTATTTTACATGGTTAGCACAACATTGTGGGCCAAAGGGCTTGTAATGTGCTGTAGATTTCTATGTTCTTAAAAAAATATGGGATATTGTTGGAGAAACACATAAATGCTTGACATAAATAATGGTGTTGGAATAAAGAGAAGATTTTGAGGATGAGTTCCTTTTTCTGGCAAGGTGGATATAATTGAAAGAAAGTGAATGCAGACCTACTCAGATTGCTGAATGTCAAAATACTCAAAAGTTATAAATATGTTTCAGGAGATGATATTTTGGAATTTGAATCCAAAACTTTAAATGTTGTTTATTATAGGTTCGACATAAAGCATCTCAAAAGGTGTATGCAATGAAGCTTTTAAGTAAATTTGAAATGATCAAGCGATCTGATTCTGCATTTTTCTGGGAGGAGCGAGATATCATGGCCTTTGCAAACAGTGCCTGGGTTGTCCAGGTAAGGACTTATTGTTTTGTTTTGATAGACAAAGCAATTAGTTTGAATTCTAATTTTTGAATGACGTTTCAGTTGATCATAGTATTAAAGAAACCAAAACCTAGTATCCAACATAATTAGGATTTTTATAGTTCATTTCAATTAATCAGTTAAGGAATGCAGCTAGGTTACTGGATAACATTGTTTTAGCACAGAGTTGATGTGATTAAACATCTATAATAAAATATTTGCATTTCTAAAGAACTATTTCTTTGCAGCTTCATTTATTTCCATTGGTAAGTTCTAAGAATAATTCTTAGAATAACCACATGCAGTGCTGCTAGCTTAGCCATAAATGATGAGGTGTTGATTAATATATGTCGCTGTATTTTCAATGGACGACAACACTTTATATTTTTGTCTGGCCCATGTTTTGGCAGAGCCATCTGAATGATCTATGATATATGAACTAAACAAAGGTCAAAATAGACAGTGGGACAGCTCTTTTTTTTGAGAAGTGCAGTTCTTGCCATAAAATGTAATTTGTATGGGTTAATTCAATTAATTGCTTAGTATCTTTGATTTTAGATATATTAAGTGCATCAAAATTCTATCATAGTTGTAAGTTAAACGTTTGAAATTTCAAGGTAAGCTTGTTCTTCAATGATTTTCATTCTACTTGGAATAATGAAATACACTAGATAATTTTACTATAATTACTGTTTTCTGTCTGGAGATCTGTGATGAGAGATGTTCTGCAAAGGTCAGTTCTGGGACCTCAGTTATAAACGACTGGATGAAAATGTAGATCTAATTAGTAAATTAGCAGATAATGTGAGAATGAGTGGAGTTGTGGAAATTGAGGAAAGCTGTTGAACAATATAGTAAGATATGGATTATTTGGAAATTTAGACGGGGAAATGGGCAATTGGGCAGTCAGCTAGTGTGGGGTGTTATATTTTGGGAGGTCAAATACAAGAGGAAAATGTCCAGTGTGTCCCTTGTAGCAATGCAGTAGTAAGAGATCCTGAGATACAAGTCCAGAGTTCCCAAATTGTAAAGAAGGCAATATGCCATCAGTCAGGGCATTGAGTAAAAAGGTTGGGGGGGGGGGGTGTCTTGTATTCTGTGTAGTTCAGGTGGCTGCATTACAGGAAATATGTAGACGTCTTGGGGGAGGGTACAGAAGACCTGGATTGGAGAGTAATAGATATGGGGAGAGTTAGACATACTTAGACTGTTTTTTATTCTTAAATAATGAGAGATGCAGAATCTTTTTATCAAGGTGGAAATATAAGATACTAGAGGGTACTGGTTTAAGGTAAGGGTAAGGTGTGTGTGTGTATATAGAGAGAGAAAGAAGAGACTCTTGGTACTCTGATTAGTAAGTTTGTAGTTGATGCAACTTGGTGAAGTTGTAGATATTGAAGAAGTTTATCTAATGATACATGAGGATGGGGAACAGTTGAAATTTGGGCAGAGTGGTGGCAGATTGAATGTAATCCAGAAATGTCTAAGGAAGTGATATTTTTGAAGTCAACCTCTGGACATAGTAAGTGGCAGGAACCTTAATTATGTGCTATGTATATTTGCAAAGAGATCCTGGGATGTAAGTTCACAGCTTGCTTGGAACGGCAACCTTAAGGACATAGAGGAGTGAAGAACACAGTTGTCTTAGCATAAGAGTTGCAGCTGTACAAATGTTGGTTTGGTCGTAGTTGCACGTGTAGAGTTCTGGTTACTGCAGTATAGAAAGGATGTGGTAGCAACAGGGAGAGTGTAAAGGAGACTTCTTTAGAAATAAACTGTATATTAGTGTACATGAGAAAATTCCTTAAATAACAGTGATATATATGAAATTACATTTAGAAATAGTGATTACTTCTAACCAAAGGAACTAAATATTTGTTAAAAGATGAGCATTGCACTTTTCCAATGAGAATGGTTATTATTCTTTTACTTAAGGTGTTAGTTTTGTTAATGTATATTGTCTTTTCCACTGAAGTTACCAGAGAATTTAAGTTTAGGCATTGAAAGATGACTACCACTGAATTTTTCCTGTGCATTTATTGCCAAATCATATTGTAAATTTCAATAGTAAATAGCTACTTTATTACCTGCAATGTACCTTCCTTCCTAACGATGGAATATAATGATCCTTGCAAAATTGAGTGTATTTCTTCCAAATATGTTTCTCTTTTCTTTACCACATTGCCTTTGTCATTTTCTTCTTTTAACTACAGTCACTTGATGCAGAACAGATTTACAGAAGTAAAGGATATAGTTATAGCTCCCATTATTGTCCTTTTATTTTTTGGAGTGTGTGCTTCTGTCCTGGTTTTTACCTGTCCTAATGTGTAGAGTTTCATTTCTCTTATGGGGAAAATTGAATACTTCCTGCCTATAGCATTCTATACTCAGTAATATTTCATCTAACCCGTCTTTCGATACTCAGTAGTATTTTAACTTGAGTGTTCAACTTCACTGAATGTCTGCCGTGTCTTTACAGATACACTAGGCTCTGTTAGGTATCGATAATCAATTCAATCATGGGTAGTTAGCAATGGAGCTAAATCCGTGCTCTGAAACAGTCTGCCATTTGATCTCGTAGCATTCTTGCTTGATTTCAGCTAAACACATCCTTTGGATTGAACAAGATGATTTTGTTTTAATTTTTTAAAAAATACATCAATACAATATATTGCTGGCTCTAGAAATTCACTTTTACAGTTTCCAAATAGAAGTTGTTGGCATATTAGGTATAATTACAAAATGATAACTATTTTACAGGTGGGTAATATATGTGTGTTTGTCATAAAATATTTTAGACCATGTGCTTAAAAATAAATGTTTTTGTTTAATGGCACTGTTCAACACAATGAATACAAATCATTTGCGATTATTAAAAATACAATAATTCTAACTGGTGGCTACCTTTTGTTTGCAGCTATTTTATGCCTTTCAAGATGACAGGTATCTCTACATGGTTATGGAATATATGCCTGGTGGTGACCTTGTAAATCTCATGAGCAATTATGATGTGCCTGAAAAATGGGCCAAATTCTACACTGCTGAAGTAGTGCTTGCCTTGGATGGTATTCACTCAATGGGTTTTATACATAGAGATGTTAAGCCTGATAATATGCTGTTAGACAAACTAGGACACTTAAAGCTGGCAGATTTTGGCACTTGCATGAAAATGGATTCGGTAAGTTAACTAGCATACAAAAGATATGAAATGTTTAACAGTTTTTGGAAACACTTTTTTTTAAACTTGTGCATTAAAATAATTGCAATTGTCCACTGAAGATTTTTATTTGTGGTATTGACGTCTTAATTTGGCTGATTTATGATTTGCATGTAATTTAGTTAAATAAACTGTCTATATTTTAATGATTGTAGAAAAGCAGCATTCATTTGTTTTGCTTTGCAAAGATTGAAACAGTTTCATCTTTTCATTACTTGTGATTGAAAAATATCATGTGCTAATTTGCATTTTTCATGAAATAGTAGCTGTTCCCTGTCTGGGTTTCTGTTAATGCATTGGCATTTATAATTCCATTCATGTCCTTCAAAACTGGCACAATAGTCAAAATTTCCATGCAGCAACAACCATTGTGAAGAAACAATTGGTATATTTTGTATTGTTTTCAAAATTTTTGCTTTAAGTTTTAGATGTGTTGGAATATTGCAGTTTTAATATCAAAGCAGTATTGTATCTGATGTTTAATTCTGCAAGGAATTAGTTTTGTACAAATATTGCTAATTGGGTTTGAATTTGAAATTCATTGATGCATGCATTGATTCCAGTCTTTGTATATAAGAGCAGACCAATAATTTGAGGTTTTTTTCTGGAAATTGTGTACAGATTGTTTCTCATTGTAAGTCATCCTGTAAAGTTATTTTTGCTTGAGCAATAATAATTGCCAAAAAAAATGTAGATTAATCTGATGCATTTATTCACAATTTGGAACAACTTTTACTAAATTTAATGTAGGTTTTTTTCCTTTTACGTGACAATTACTGAAAATAAGCTCTTTTGTTTCATACAAAATGAATAGTGTTCATTAAAGTGCCAGTCTTTTGGAAAATGCAAAATATTTGGGTTCCATGGGCTTTATTGTAATGGTGTAACTACTGTTAAAACATTAGCATTTTGGTGTTTGAGTTACTTATTTTGTAAATATTTCTGTGTTTCATAATCCTCTTAATATACAGAGCGGAATGGTTCGATGTGATACAGCAGTTGGAACTCCTGATTACATTTCTCCTGAAGTACTAAAATCACAGGGTGGAGATGGTTATTATGGACGGGAATGCGATTGGTGGTCTGTAGGAGTTTTCTTATATGAAATGTTGGTTGGTAAGTTTAGAATCTTGCTAATGGCATTAAAATTATAAATTAAACAGAAATTGATGGTTAAAATGTCTTTTTTATGGCATTTAATTTTTCATGGTTAGTATGTATTATTCTGTGATAGCTAAATATTGCCTTTCCCGTTGATATATAATTTTTTGCACTATAGGAATGTTGGTTTATGAAAAGCAGGCAGAAAAGTATTGTTATGGTTACGACTATTTTAACCATGATCTTACTAAGTGGCCAAGCAGGCTTAAGGAGCCATATTGCAAGACAATTCCAGTTTTTCTTTTGTTCTTGTAAGCGAGTTAACTCTTTAGTTTGCAGCTACAAACATGTAACATTGCTTTTTGTTAGTTCTGGCATGCTTTGTACACAAATAATTAAACCCTAATTTTGTGATACTAAGAGTGAAAGATATAGTAGGTTATGAGGTTAAAGATTAGTGTTTTAATATAATGCTATGAGTTCTGATTGTGGATAACCAATTTGAGATGTGTCCGTTGGTAATCAATCCCATGGCTGTCTAGTTTCCACTGGATCAGAATTAGTTTTTCAATAAAGCAGAACATTCTTGAAATATTCAACAGCTCAGGCCCCGTCTATAAAGAGAAAGAAAGAGTTATTGTTTTACATTGATGACCTTTCCTCAGATTATAAAGTGTATTTTAAGTTGTTGAGATGTGAGAGGGAAGTTAATAATTCCTTATTTCCCACTCTCTTTACTTAAACAATAAGCTATCTTTGTCATTTGGACCCCAGTCACTTTTGCTAATGATTTAAGTCCACATTCATTGCATCAGATTGCAGGCAATCAGTGCTTTGATTTTTCATTCTGTGAAACAAAAGCCATGTCTGCTGGAAATTTAAATATAAAATACTTGAAATATACAGTAGGCACTACATTCACTACACTCCTTACTACATTCCTTACATCTGTTCCACTATTCATTTAGATCATGGCTCATCTGTAAAGTAATTCTGTGTGTCTTTCTTTATTCTATATCCCTTAATATCTGTGGTTATAGGATATAAATTAATAGTTGTGTTGACATCAATCATCATTTGCTAAAGAGCTTCACGCTTTCTTCACATTTGCAAAAGCTTCATAACCTCACACCTGAGTGGTCTGGATATAGTGTTAAAATGATGCCCCATCTCTTTATTATAGCTTCTGAGATACAGACAATACAGACACAGTTGTTAATTTATACAGACTCTTAATTATCATCTGGGTGAATGGTGTTGCCCTTCAAGACTAATAACTTTGTCTAGTGTGGTACACAGAACAGCATTCAGTTTTCCTCTTCAGCCTAACAGCATACTTTTTAGCCCTGTGCTGTATACCTCTAAGTGCCAGTGTTCGCTAATTTTGATAAATGCAGTGTTCCCTAATTTTAATAAATGAATGCCATTTTTGCTTTAAGTCTCTGGGTATTGAATGATTCTAGCTTTACAGCTTCTAAAAATTGCACTGGATATTAAAAGATGGAGCAAAAGTTCCTCCAATGTAATCCAGTTTTCCACAATCTTGGATCTCAAGTTATTACAACAATGGATATGTAACTATCCTTCCCATTTCTTGAATTATTTTTAATTGCCATTTATAATTACAGTCCCAAAAAATTCATGCATTCTGAACGCCTGCCGATTGTCCCCACTATCTGTCTTCTATCATTTTACATTAGGTCAAAAATTTTACATGAATTTCGTGTAATTTTATGTAACTTTTACCTATGAAGGACCTTTATTTTGTTGCTCTTGAAATTATACAAATAACTTGGATAGATACTCTGCTGTCCATAACTTTATTCGCTCCTTCAGAAATAAATAGATATGCTGTCTTTGGACTTGTTCCACACTACTAAGTTGAGAATTTTATATCTTTTTACTTTCTTCTATTATCAGCTATTTTAAGGCCACCTGGTCAATAATTCAGTTTTTCTTTCTTTTGTTTTTAGTTTGGAAAATAGAGCATCTTACTTGTCTATTTAAAATGGGAATGATTTGAATTTGGAATTTCACAGTTAAAATGCTTCCAGCATACCCACCCATCTCCACTAAACCACAGGAATAAAAAATGTAAAAATCTTGTGGACTTGTGGCAATTCAGTGACACTGTTTTGACACCTATTTTGTTTACACGGACAAGTCTGTGTCCTTGATTTATTTCCTTAGAACGCCCTGTACACTATGCCTTCCCTCCATTTGAAATAGGGATGCAAGTTCAAAGTCTATTGATACTGTATTTACAGTGTCAAAATTGGCCCTATTTTGGTGTTTTCCATAATTTTCTCATTGGCAAGAAAATGTTGTGCTGCTCCTTAAAGTAGGAATCTAATTATAAACTATTGTGCTCTGAGACTTTTATTGAGACTGAAAATATGCTTTGTTCAGAGAATGTTTCTTCTGATCTCATGTCACCTTTGGGAAGGTCTCTCCTCATCACCTGTGGATGCCTATGGCTTTTATATCTTGACTTAAGTCTCCAGTCAGAAAGTTAATTTCCTCAACTTGCCTCTGTCATATAACAGCTGTATTTTATAACTGCTGCTATGATCAGAGTGGCTAAAAAAAACCCTGTGAAATATTACTTTTTATTTTATGCGTGTCTGACGGGATTTAACATACTGCTGAGGTGTTTGGATTTTTTTAAGAGTACATCACCTTATGCGAATACCTCTTATGCTCTCTATCAGGTGATACACCATTTTATGCAGATTCCCTTGTGGGTACGTACAGTAAGATTATGGATCACAAAAATTCGCTCAACTTTCCAGATGATGTTGAAATCTCAAAGCACGCCAAAGATCTCATCTGTGCCTTCTTGACAGACAGGTAATTTTGCTAAAATTTTAAAAGCCTGTATTGAATATTAACAAATGTGTAAGTTGATTCCTCTGTTAAGGTGTTGCTTACTTCACAAGTTAATATAAAACTAATGCCTCTTAAAATCATTAAATTTTTAGCTCAATTAATTTAAAGCACAAAAATCCATAATTCTAATTTTCGAATCCTCTTCATATCACGAGAATTTTTATCCCTACTAATTCACAATTATCTCAAGTCAGATTTGTTGAACTTGATGTGAATGCAGTTAGTCAATTTGAGGAAGGCTTGAAATAATGCAACTTTTTTGATTGACATTGTGAATCCTTTTTAGTGGCCATTAATGAAACAATAGAAACAACAATCTATCCAGAGCCTGATTTTTGATTGTGCACAGGAAGACATAAATGCAGAGTTTATGTCTGTGTGCATAACACAGTGTGTTATCTCTCACTGTGTGTTATATTGTGTGCAGTTTTGGTCACCTAATTACAGAAAGGATATTAATAAGGTTGAAAGAGTGCAGAGAAGGTTTACAAGGATGTTGCTGGGACTTGAGAAACTAAGTTACAGAGAAAGGTTGAATAGGTTAGGACTTTATTCCCTGGAGCATAGGAGAATGAGGGGTGATTTGATAGAGGTGTATAAAATTATGATGGGTATAGATAGTGAATGTAAGCAGGCTTTTTCCACTGAGGCCAGGGGAGAAAAAAAAAGAGGTCATGGGTTAAGGGTGAAAGGGGAAAAGTTTAACGTGAACATGGGGGGGGGGGGGGCTTCTTCACGCAGAGAGTGGTGGGAGTGTGGAATGAGCTGCCAGATGAAGTGGTGAATGCGGGCTCACTTTAGACATTTAAGAAAAACATGGACAGGTATATGAGAGGGGTTTGGAGGGATATGGCCCAGGTGCAGGTCAGTGGGACTAGGCAGAAAAATGGTTTGGCACAGCCAAGAAGGGCCAAAAGGCCTGTTTCTGTGCTGTAATATTCTATGGTTCTATGGTTCTAGTTTGTTAATGTAGTCTGTGTAAAAATGTACACCAAACAGCAAACCAGTAACAGTTTTCTTATTTAAAATGCAGGAAATTCTGTCTGATGTCCAAAATTATTTGATGGTGTTAATTTGCTTGAATTAATTTTTATGGCCCTTTTAGTCTTTGATTTGATAACTGTCTGTCTTCAATCCAACCAACAGAATCTTATTAAAGTATAAAGCACCAGCTGAATATAGTAAGTTGAGAGGGCAAGTGAATAAAAATGGGCAAAGGAAATGGATAGAATGAAAATTAACATAAAATAAGAACAAAAAGACAATTATTAAGGTTGTAAATAATGACTAAATATTAAGAGGTGGGAACAATTATAAGTCAGGAGGGAAGCTAAAGGGAAACAACAAGTGAGTTTGCTGTCAAGGGGAAGCGGTCAAGAAAGTGGATGTCATGAAATTTGATGGGCAGGGTGGGGATGGATGTATTAAAAGAACGGCTGTGTTTAAAATAAGTAACAGATAGGATATATCCTATTTCTGGATACTTTCTGGTGGTGATCTTTGCATCATCAGTGGGACGGGAGAGATTCCAGAGGATTGGAGGGTTGAGGGAGATAGAAATGATATTTGCATAAGGACATGGCATAATCTTCCAATCTTCAGATATGGGGGATGTGTCATTGGAATGGAAAATAGCACGTATGATACCTGTATTTAAAAATATATAAAAATATTTCTAGCAATGCATGCAACTGTTTAACCACAGCAACAGGAAGGATTTTAAAAGCATAATCAGGGATGCCCTTAATAAATATTCAGTTCACATACATACTAAAGCTTTCTACAGTTGTGTATCCAACACTTACAGTTTTGTCTGAAAAGATTGCAAGTTGTCTAGCAACATTGGATTCATTGTTCCTCTCCCTGATGCTGAACACTCAGATCAGAAATGAGGAGGTCAGTAGGGAAAGCAGTATTCACTATGGAAAAGGATCTTGGTGATTGTAGGGATGACTTACGGTGGACTGAAAAGCTTGAGAGTGTAGATATTAAGAAAGAAGATGTGCTGGAGCTTTTGGAAAGCATCAAATTTAGATAAGTCACTGGGACTGGACAAGATATGCCCCAGGCTACTGTGGGTGGTGAGGGAGGAGATTGCTAAACTTCTGGCGATGATCTTTGCGTCACCAATGGGGACAGGAGAGGTTCCGGAGGATTGGAGGGTTGCGGATGTTGTTCCATTATTCAAGAAAGGGAGTAGAGATAACCAAGGAAATTATAGACCATTGAGTCTTACCTCAGTGGTTGGTAAGTTGATGGAGAAGATCCTGAGAGGCAGGATTAATGAACGTTCGGAGAGGCTTAATATGATTAGGAATAGTCAGCATGGCTTTGTCAAAGGCAGGTCATGCCTTACGAGCCTGATGGAATATTTTGAGGATGTGACTTAACACATTGATGAAGGAAGAGCAGTAGATGTAGTGTATATGGATTTCAGCAAGGCATTTGATAAGGTACCCCAAGCATGGCTTATTGAGAAAGTAAGGAGGCATGGGATCCAAGGGGACATTGCTTTGTGGATCCAGAATTGGCTTGCCCACAGAAGGCAGAGTGGTTGTAGATGAGTCATATTCTGCATGGAGGTCGGTGATCAGTGGTGTGCCTCAGGGATCTGTTCTGGGACGCCTACTCTTTTGTGATTTTTATAAATGATCTAGATGGGGAAGTGGAGGGATGGGTTAGTAAATTTGCTGTTGACACGATGGTTGGGGGTGTTGTGGATAATGTGGAGGGCTGTCAGAGGTTACAGCGAGACATTGATAGGATTCAAAACTGGTCTGAGAAGTGGCAGATGGAATTCAACCCAGATAAGTGTGAAGTGGTTCATTTCGGTAGGTCAAATATGATGGCAGAATATAGTATTAATGGTAAGACTCTTGGCAGTGTGGAGGATCAGTGGGATCTTGGGGTCTGAGTCCATAGAACACTCAAAGCTGCTGCACAGGTTGACTGTGTGGTTAAGAAGGTATGCAGTGCATTCGCCTTCATCAATTGTGGGATTGAGTTTAGGAGCCGAGAGGTAATGTTGCAGCTATATAGGACCCTGGTCAGACCCCACTTGGAATACTGTGCTCAGTTCTCATCACCTCACTACAGGAAGGATGTGGAAAGCATAGAAAGGGTGCAGAGGAGATCTACAAGGATGTTGCCTGGATTGGGGAGCATGCTTTATGAGAATAGGTTGAGTGAACTTGGCCTTTTCTTCTTGGAGAGACAAAGAATGAGAGGAGACCTGATAAAGGTGTGTAAGATAATGAGAGTCACTGATCATGTGGATAGTCAGAGGCATTTTCCCAGGGCTGAATTGGCTAGTACGAGAGGGTACAGTTTTAAAATGCTTGGAAGTAGGTACAGAGGAAATGGCAGGGGTAAGTTTTTATGCAGAGAGTGGTGAGCACGTGGAATTGGCTGCCGGCGACGGTGGTGGAGGCGGGTACGATAGGGTCTTTTAAGAGACTCCTGCATAGGTACATGGTGCTCAGAAAAATAGAGGGTTATGGGTAACCCTAGGTAATATCTCAGGTAAGGACATGTTCAGCACAGCTTTGTGGACTGAAGGGCCTGTATTGTGCTGTAGGTTTTCTTTGTTCTATGTTCTAACATCACCCAACAACTCTGGATCCTCCAGGAAAATGTAACAAGAAGATCTCATCTCCAGCAGTAGTACAGCGAACGGGTATGGCTGATTGTTGAGTCCATGAGATAGGAAATTGACTATGCATATGACGGTGTATCTTAATTGAAATTCATTTCTTTCCCATGCAAATTTTGCTGGTATACAGTACAGTGATACTGGCTGAGCTCCTTGTATGATTATTCCATTTTGCCCTTCTGTTGTTGGTGTGATAATCTGTTACTAAATAGCTCTTCCATTGCTGCCACCAAGATTTTACTTCATTCTGGAGATAAACAAGCCCTCACCTATTCTTTGTACATGAAATAATAGACAATAGACAATAAGTGCAGAAGTAGACCATTCGGCCCTTCGAGCCTGCACCACCATTCTGAGATCATGGCTGATCATCTACTATCAATACCTGGTTCCTGCCTTGTGCCCGTATCCCTCGATTCCCCTATCCATAAGATACCTATCTAGCTCCTTCTTGAAAGCATCTAGAGAACTGGCCTCCACTGCCTTCCGAGGCAGTGCATTCCAGACCCCCATAACTCTCTGGGAGAAGAAGTTTTTCCTTAACTCTGTCCTAAATGACCTACCCCTTATTCTCAAACCATGCCCTCTGGTACTGGACTCTCCCAGCATCTGGAACATATTTCCTGCCTCTATCTGTTCACCCTGTACACATCAGACTTCCAATATAACTCGGAGTCCTGCCATGTGCAGAAGTTCGCTGATGACACGGCCATAGTGGGGTGTGTCAGGAATGGACAGGAGGAGGAGTATAGGAAACTGATACAGGACTTTGTGATATGGTGCAACTCAAACTACCTGCGTCTCAATATCACCAAGACCAAGGAGATGGTGGTGGACTTTAGGAGATCTAGGCCTCATATGGAGCCAGTGATCATTAATGGAGAATGTGTGGAGCAGGTTAAGACCTACAAGTATCTGGGAGTACAGTTAGACGAGAAGCTAGACTGGACTGCCAACACAGATGCCTTGTGCAGGAAGGCACAGAGTCGACTGTACTTCCTTAGAAGGTTGGCGTCATTCAATGTCTGTAGTGAGATGCTGAAGATGTTCTATAGGTCAGTTGTGGAGAGCGCCCTCTTCTTTGTGGTGGCGTGTTGGGGAGGAAGCATTAAGAAGAGGGACGCCTCACGTCTTAATAAGCTGGTAAGGAAGGCGGGCTCTGTCGTGGGCAAAGTACTGGAGAGTTTAACATCGGTAGCTGAGCGAAGGGCGCTGAGTAGGCTACGGTCAATTATGGAAAACTCTGAACATCCTCTACATAGCACCATCCAGAGACAGAGAAGCAGTTTCAGCGACAGGTTACTATCGATGCAATGCTCCTCAGACAGGATGAAGAGGTCAATACTCCCCAATGCCATTAGGCTTTACAATTCAACCGCCAGGACTTAAGAACTTTTTAAAAGCTATTATTAATGCTTTTTGAGATAGTGATTTAGATGCATATCATATTTTTTACTGAGTTAAGTATTGTATGTAATTAGTTTTGCTACAACAAGTGTATGGGACATTGGAAAAAAAAAGTTGAATTTCCCCATGGGGATGAATAAAGTATCTATCTATCTATCTATCTATCTTGTCCAATCCCTTAATAATCTTATATGTTGCAATCAGATCCCCTCTCAATCTCCTTAATTTCAGCATGTACAAACCCAGTCTCTCTAACCTCTCTGCGTAAGACAGTCTGGACATCCCAGGAATTAACCTCGTGAATCTATGCTGCACTTCCTCTACAGCCAGGATGTCCTTCCTTAACCCTGGACACTGTACACAACTGTACACAATACTCCAGGTGTGGTCTCACCAGGGCCCTGTACAAATGCAAAAGGATTTCCTTGCTCTTGTACTCAATTTCCTTTGTAATAAAGGCCAATATTCTATTAGCCTTCTTCACTGCCTGCTGCACTTGCTCATTCACCTTCAGTGACTGATGAACAAGGACTCCTTGATCTCTTTGTATTACTCCCTTACCTAACTCTACACCGTTCAGATAATAATCTACCTTCCTGTTCTTACTCCCAAAGTGGATAACCTCACACTTATTCACATTAAACGTCATCTGCCAAGTATCTGCCCACTCACCCAGCCTATCCAAGTCACCCTGAATTCTCCTAACATCCTTATCACATGTCACACTGCCACCCAGTTTAGTATCATCAGCAAACTTGCTGATGTTATCTCAATGCCTTCATCTAAATCGTAAACAGCTGTGGTCCCAATTCCGAGCCCTGTGGCACCCCACTATTCACCACCTGCCATTCCGAGAAACACCCATTCACCGTTACCCTTTGCTTTCTATCTGCCAACCAATTTTTTATCCATGTCAATATCTTACCCCCCCCCAATGCCATGAGCTCTGATTTTACCCACCAATCTCCTATGTGGGACCTTATCAAATGCCTTCTGAAAATCAAGGTACACTACATCCACTGGATCTCCCTTGTCTAACTTCCTGGTTGCATCCTTGAAAAACTCCAATACAATGTGAAAAACTCCAATAATCTCAATACAATGTGAGCCTCAAAATTATTATGCAAAACTGCTGTTCTTTGAGTCATCTGTACTTTCATCTTTTGCTGGGAAGAAGTACATGAAACTTTGCCACATTTTTTTCATTTGATGTAAAGAGACTAACTTGCGTTGGATACAGATGAGTACATTCTAGGCAGGTGTGGGTCCACTACAGGAATAAAAGATAGCAACATCTCACAGAGGCTTCATTTCATTTGATTTATTTCAGTGGTATTTTCTGTTAATGTACATTTTTTAATCTCTGAAAATTGTCATTAATTATTTCTGTTTGTCAAAAGAGATAAGACAATGCTTCCAGACTTGGTCCTATCAAAGAAAGGGTAGTGCGTACTCTCAGGAGAACACAGGTCATTATCTCCAGGCTGGACACTCAACTTATTTGACTTTCTTTGTTGATGTGTCTTCAGAAGGGTGATTCTTCCTTCTATAGCAACTGTTTTAGTTGACCAAAGTATGGAAAATAATGTACATCTCTTTCCCGTATTCCTGAAACTTGTTCTACCTTCTGGAAAATAAATATGAATTTACTTGTGAATTGTTATGTTTCTCTTATTAACCCTGATGTATTTAATGTAATATCCTCTTCAAGGTTTTTTTTCGCACTACCACTTTGACTTTCCAATTAATGTACCTTCAAACATTGGACTCTGTGAACTGGTACTTTCCCAACCAAAATACACTGTATCCATGTATTCAGCTGCATAGCTGAAGACCAAAGCCTGATTCCTATTGTGTGCAACTAATAAAATGTTGGTCTAAATGCTGACATTTACTTGCATATATGTCACCTGATGAGTTTAGCATTATCTACAGTTCTTTTTCCTTTAAGTCTTGAGGCCAACTGCACCTTATATGCTTCAAAACAAGCAAACGGAGTCTTTGTTGCTGCGCGTGGTCTTTCATTAATTCTGTTGTTTCTTTGTATTTACTGTGAGTGCCCACAAGAAAATGAATTATATGTAATCTGATAATAAATTTGTTTTGAACTTTATTGGCCATTGGGCATTTTTCACGTACATTGAGATTAATGAGGGTTAACTCTGAGACACAATGGGCTTGGATAGATAATAAATCCATGGTTCAACATACAACCCAAAATTTTTACTCTCTGCAGACCTCCATGAAATAGAACAAAAACCCCAAAGAATGAATGACAGGGAAATGTCAGAACCCCAAAGCCCTCCCTCCCCCTTTCCTTGCACAAGCAGCAGCAAAGCATCAACCCTCCTCTGCCGCTCCCCCCCCACCCGACTCAGCAAAAGCTTCTGCCCCCCCCCCACCACCTGGCATGCAAGCAATAGCAAAGCCTCCAAAGAGACCATAATCTCGAATCCATGAAAAACCACTGTTCATCCCAACAATTCAACGTGCCACTAACAAGGGCGAGAGAGGTATCACTCCTGTCACAGCAAGAGTGGAGACCAACGGTTTGTTGTTTCAATGTTACAGTCTGGAGTGTCACTTTATTTCAAGTTCTCCGACTCAAGAATCGGTAGCAAACTCTCACCATCGAGAGTGAGCGTGATTGTCCAAGTGCAGAGGCCCCTGACAGCCACACCCATTGTCTTGATTTTCTGATCTCCTGCGAATCTTCATTCAGCGATACCAGTGAGCAATCGGGTCAACCACAAGGCCACACCCTGAAGGTGCACGTCTTCTAGGCTGCTCTTGGAGTTATCGAAAATGCTGGGAGCGGGAACCAGCCACTGTGAAGAACTGCAGTTTGAGTGCAACTGTAGATCAAGGATTCTGACAGGACCCCAGCCACCTTGAACAGGGACGAAGAGGCATTAATGAGAAGAATTTAAACTGTTCTGCAGATGGATTGGGAGAAATCGCCCTCTGGCGCTGTCTTTAGCTCCTCCTCTGTGGAATGTATTATCAATGGTGGAGAGAAAATGTTAGATAATTAAACAGAATCCACCTGGAGCTTAAGGTAGCATCTCTGGCCACTTGGTACATGATGTATGACTTAATCTAACAGCCTGAGCTGTGAAATGCTGCAAGTTGAAGGATGGCTAGTTGTTGCTCCACTGTTGGCCATGAAAATACCATTAACCCCTTAGCTTTTTTGATTTTTTTTTGGTGTGTATTAAATTTGTTAATTGTGCATTTAAATTTACCATGGAAAGTCTGATAATGGCGTAATCATGTAATGCATGCCACTATTGTTCATTGGAATTAGTTTACTTGGTTTGATCCTTAGTGTATTTTGTATCAGTCAATCTGAGATTGGTTGAATGCAAGGTTAATTTTGCAGCTATCACATTCTAAAATGTGTATGAACAAACATTAAATAATTGAAGTATTTGAATGTTATTTCTCCTCAATTTCATTTGAGTGTTGTCATTCTTTAAAAAAATAAAGGACTTGGGAGCACTTTTAGCACGTGCAGATAATTTCCTGTTTGTACTAAATTTAGGACTGGAAATATTTGAACCAGTTGCTCACATTACAAAATGGTAATTCAAATTTTAATCTCTTGGGTTTGAATTAATTCTAGAAAACTTATTTACAATTAAACGTTTTTAAAAAGTAATATATTTAATGGATATTTTATGTTGTGTTCTTGTACATAATTAGCTAAGATGGGAATGGTTCAGTATGCTGCAGTAGTCTTTCTACTGCACGTAACTTGAGTTTTAAATATCATCTCAGTTTAGAAAGTAAATTGTTAGCAGTTCAGAATAAATAATATTTTCTTGTAGAGTATTGATTGCATTGAATTTAAACATCTTACTGGTGGCTGTTTGTAATACAGATTCTTGCTACAGTTTGGCAGCATTTGAGTTCTGGTAGCTTTCTTCCGCTCTGTTGAGACCCTCCCCCAAAACGTTCACAGTGTTTCAGTGTTTAAGTGGTATTGCTCCACACGTGGCAGAATGCAGCTTTTAACCATGTTGATTATTGACTAAAATATGAAAGCATTGGGCATATTAAAAAACAGTAAAGCACATTCACTGCTAAGGAATTCATATTCAGTGTGCACAATGATTTGATTTATCTTGATTTAACTTCTCATTCCAACTAATTGTAATGTTCAGGGAAGTTCGCTTAGGGAGAAATGGAGTTGAAGAAATCAAGCGTCACCCTTTCTTCAAAAATGATCAGTGGACATGGGACAATATTCGTGAGGGTGAGTACTAATGGTTATGATAAGGGTATGTTTAATACACTGGTAATGTCAAATAATTAAAAAAGTTAAACTGCTTGAATAGCTTAACTTTTGAAAATCCTTTAACAGTAAATTAGAGTACTTGCAGGTTATGAGTACTTAGATTCAATAATATAGTTTCTCACTTTGAAGCAGTGATTTTTTTTGGCATTGAAGACAAAGCAGTGGTTAAAGTGCTTAAAGAGCACTCGGTCCTAATGTCTCAATGGAAGCAGCATTCAAGTAATGCTGTAATTTAAAACAGTTTGATATATTAGCAGAAATAACATCATGGTAATAGAAAAATGTAAAATATGTGGAAATCCGATATGTGAGTCTGATGACTATCATCTTCCAAAGAATCTTTCAGAGGTTGCTTATGTTCGTGGATCTGGCAATTCTAAATTTTAAAATAAATGCATGTATAATTTTAGCATCAAATCTTAAATTATATTTACAGTCAGCTGAACTGACTTCAGAGTGGCATTTGATCAGATACTGTAAATCTTAACATTTTCTTTTCTAAATGCTTTGAATATTGTGTTGTTTGAGTATTTTTCCCTGTGAAGTATTCAACTAATCAAAGATGCTGTAAATATTTGAATGTTAAAACAAATGCTGTGCTTATACACCAGTGCAAGACAGATGCTAATGTTGGACAAGGTAGTTAAGTTGGTTATTAAAATGAAATGTGTGTATTTTGTACACTACGTTTGGAGGAGATGTTGACTTTTTAATGTATAATTTAAAGCCAAAGCTGTCTGGGTATTATGTATTCAAGTAAAGAATAATCAACTCTCCATATTGCTTTGGCTATGAAGGCTTCTGTTTCCTTCCCAAACTCAGAAAATAATTTTACACAGATTTTAGGAATGAGTTTTCTATATATCATTGTCAGCAGTACCTTATTATACTGTACTTTCCAATATGTATCCAATTATCATAAGTCATGAAAAATCCACAGGATTTAATATTTTCATATTATTCTGTATTTGCATGTTATATTGAGATTTGAAATCTATGGTGTGTGTGTGTGTGGTTGGTAGTTAAACTGAGTTCTAAATTGAAATACTGGTTAATCATTTGCAGTGCTTTTTTAAAAACACTGCATGTGTGTGATGTAGTCTTTAAAGTGTTGTAAGTAATTATTTTTGGAAATCAGTCGACTAACATTTAGGAAGGAAGTGAGGAGATTTTTAATTTAGTCTTTTGGTTTACATGATAATATCTCTTGAATGCATCCCTGAATTAAATTGTGTTGTAATGTGTGTCTTCTAATCCTCTGAATTTTGAAAGGTTTTTTGAGTGAGTAGTCTCAAATACTAATAGGCTTGTTCATATGAAGGTTTTTGACTGTAATATTTTTAAAAAAAGATGTTGTGAGCTGAGTGTGCACCAAGAATGATTCAGCTGATCTAATTGTTAATGAGGGCATGTCTTGGGAATATGTATTTTTAACATTATTAAAATCACACCAGGGAAAGAAATTGCATTTTACTTTTTCCTCCATGAAGTATATTTGATTTCTATTGAAGGAAGTATTTGCATGGGAAGGATAACAAATAATGGGACAAGTTTTCATTCTTTGCAAAATTTACCTGGTACAGTTCAGATAACCAACACCACCATGCTGTAAGCCTCACATGTCCACATAGTTGGACAGTAGGCAGTGTGGCTTCGGCTTCTCAATCCTTTTGAGAACTGCTCCTGAAATGTATGGCTTTGGAAACCACATTTCAAGTTAAAAATAATACTGTCCACTAGTATGGGTTTATAGGTTAAACATCTTTTGCTGGTTCATGAAGCTCACACCAAGATGATCCATAGTGGACATTGCTTGAAATGTGTAAAATTTAAACATGCTCAGCACACTTAATGAAGTCGAATTCTAGTAAACTGGTGCCCTTGGGGCTTCGGTGCCAGACTTTCTGGATAATGGATATTGCTTCTTTTAATATCACAACCCAATTTTAATGAACTGTTTTCAGATATTGTAGTATGATGCAATTTTTTCAGTGAACTATGTGAATTTAATGTAACGCAGGATATATAGGTACCTGTAAGTTTAATGAATTTGGGAAACAGTCATGGTTGTCTGAAAAAAGTCCTGGGAACTAGAGCCTCAAAACGGAACATAGAAACCAAGGTCCTTGTGAATTTATAAGGATGGCTGGATAAAGAGCATGTGGAGTTTGTAGGGAATTCTGGAATGGAGCCTAAATTAGTTAACGTGGAGGTTAGGAAGTTACTTGAGGTGAATCAGATGCCGAGCCATTAGGATTTCTGAACATTGTTGTACATGGAAGATGGTGACGAACAAGAGAAAATCTGCGGATGTTGGAAATCCATGCAACTCACACCAAATTCTGGAGGAACTCAGCAGGCCAGACGGCACCTATGAAAAAAACATACAGTTGACGTTTCGGGCCGAGACCCTTCAGCAGGACTGTAGAAAAAAAGATGAGTAGATTTAAAAGGTGAGCGAGTGCAGAGAGAAACATAAAGTGAGAGATGAAACTGGGAGAGGACGGATGAAGTAAAGAGCTGTAAAGTTGATTGGTGAGAGAGGGTGGGAGAAGGGGGAATCTGAGGAGAGGACAGAAGGCCATGGAGGAAAGAAAAGGGAGGAAGAGCACCAGAGGGAGGCGATGGGGAGGCAAGGAGATGAGGTGAGAGAGGGGAAAAGGTATGGGGAATGAAGGGGGGCCATTACTGGAATTTCAGATAATCTAATTTTCAGATAATGCCATCAGGTTGGAGGCTACCGAGATGGAATATAAGGTGTTGTTCTTCCAACCTGAGTGTAGTCTCATCACGACAGTAGAGGAGGCCATGGATTAACATATTGGAATGGGAAGTGGAATTAAAATAGGTGGGTACTGGGATATCACGCATCTCCTGGTGGATAGAGTGTAGGTGCTCAGCGAAGCGGTCTCCCAATCTATGCCGGGTCTCACCAATGTACAGGAGGACACACTGGGAGCACTGGCCACAGTGTATGACCCCAACAGACTCACAGATGAAGTGTGCTTCATCTGGAAGGACTGTTTGGGACCCTGAATGGTAGTGAGGGAGGAGATGTAAGGGCAAGCATAACACTTGTTCCACTTGCAAGGATGAGTGCTGGCAGGGACGAATGGACAAGGAGAGCATAGAAAAATTGGTGGACAGACACCAGTGTAGGCTTGGAACATACTGTTTTGTGTAGCTGACAAAAAGGCAGGTATAGCAGGGACCCATGAGAGTGCCCATGGTTACACCTTTTGTTTGAAGCAAGTGGGAGGAGCCAAAGGAGAAATTATTGCGAGTGAGGACAAGTTCCGTTAGATGGAGGAGAGTGATGGTGGAGGAGTACTGGTTGGTTCTGGTGTTTAGAAAGAGCTTTGAGGCCATCCTCGTGGGGGATGGAGGTGTATAGGGACTGGACATCCATAGTAAAAATAAAATGATGGGGACCAGGAAACCTGAAATCATTGAAAAGATCCAGAGTGCATGAAGTATCACGGATGTAGGTAGGTAGGGACTGAACCAGGGGAGATAAAATAAAGTTGAGGTATGCAGATATGAGTTCACTTGGGCAGGAACAAGCTGAAAAGTGGGTCTAACCTGGTCAAGTGGGTTTGTAGATCTTGGGTAGGAGGTAGAAATGGGAGCTGCAGGATCTATGAGGTTGGTGGCAGTGGATGGGAGATCCCTGGAATCAATAAGGTTGCTAATGGTATGGGAGATAATGGCTTGGTGTTCCTTAGTGTGATCCTGTTCAAGGAGTAAGTCGGAGGAGGCGTCTAAGAGTTGTCGCTGAGGCTCAGCAAGGTAGAGGTCAGTCCGTCAGACTAATACAGCACCTCCTTTATCTATGGGTTTGATGGTGAGGTTAAGATTAGTGTGGAGGGAATGGAGAGTGTCATGGTTACTTGAAATGACCTGGAGACACAGACAATTCTTCGAGAAGTTAAACCTTTATTTGCAAACAAAGGCTGAGGCAATCAATGAACTTGTCACCGAAAGCCCACCGAGCCCCGGTGTACAGCATCCTTTATAGTAATTTCTTATCTCAGTTACATTTTGATTTTATCAGCATACCCAATCAATTTTTAGTTGCATATCATCTATACATTAACTAATCAATCGCTCTTGCCTAGCTCTCGGTGCGCCACCAGTATTTCTTTCCAGTTCACATCTTGGGCCTCATTCCTGGCCAAGGTTGTTTCTCAGTCAGCCTCCTTAACCTCCCTGACATTACATCTTCTGCTCGTACCATCCTGTCCGCCACCGCTATCTCTTAATAAACAAAGGCTGAGTATAATACATGGAGTACATTTCAGCTAATTAGTGCTGCTAGCTAAACAGGTGTTCTTTAACTGTCACAGTATGTAGCGAAGAGAATACAAGTTATCTAGTAAAACAATACATAGTAATATTCAGTACATAGGAGTGATTACATAGTGTAGTAAATAGCTAGTACATAGTGGTTATATTTCAGGTATATATAGTGATTATGTCAGGTATATTTCTCAATAAGAGCAGAGTGTTTGGAAGATGTGAGGTTGGAATAGGAGAGAGGAGTGTTGAAGTCTAGACAGTTGATGCCTAGTTGGCAATGAAAAGATCCAGAGCAGGCAGAAGACCAGGGCGGCATGTCCAGGAAGAGGAGACAGATTGAAGACGGGAGAAGGGGTCATCAGTGCGGGGTGAAGAGTCCTTGCCAAAGAAGTCAGCTCAGAGGCAGGCAGTGGAAGAAATGCCCAGCGTCTTGGCAGACACAGAACTTGCTTAGGTGTGGGCACAGCGGGACAGAGGTGAGGCCCTTACTATGGTCAGAGCGTTCTGACTGAGTAAAGAGGGAAAGGTCAGAGGGAATGGCGAAGACCCAGCATGGATGAGAGCTGGTATCTTTGGGGGGGAGGGGAAGGGGTTTGGTAGTGTCTGAGGAGAAATGAGGTGTGAGGTAGTCAGAGATGGTGGGGTGAGAGGAAGATGGAGTCTTCAATGACCCAAGAGCTGACGGTGGGACCTGAGAGACATGGGGTTGCGGAATGGTGGAGGGGGAAGGGGAGACGGGAAGTCCAGCAGCAGTGCATGCAGACCTGGCCTGGATATAATTAACTGTTTTTATGTTGTTTTAGATTGTGTGCAGGTGTCACATCTTCTTCAGTTTAATTTTGCCAGCCTTAGTGCAACCTCTTATTACTTGCTTTTATTAGTCATGAGCACTTACATATTTGCCAGTGTTCACTGTTTTTGATCAGCATGTTCTTAGATCTATGAGAGATGTTTAGTAAATAAATGGGTTGAAAGCTTCTAAGAATAAAGCACACTTGCTACTCTGAGGTGTGCCTGTTGATCACTCACATCCAAATAGTTGTTGATGTGTGATGGAGAGCTGTCAGGTTCGCTAAAATAGCTATTTAGAATAATGTTATTTGATGAAGCTCTCATTTTAAAAATATAAAGCAGATTAATTACACATTATCTTAAATTGTTCTTGTGCATAATGTGTAGAGGAAACCCTCCTGTTCATTTGTGAAGACCTGATGACAGATCTTGGTTAACCAGGCTTTCATTTTCTATCCTTATTCTCAACAATATGTTATCATAGCTGGTTGAAATATCCCTTTACTATTTGTCACATTTGATTCCTCCTTGCTGTGATACCTTTTGATCAATGAATGTGATGTAATTAGGTACAAATTTGATGTTTTTATAGTTTACCACTATACACATGAATAAAATTCTGTTTTATTATTGGTAAATTAGAAGAATGCTGTTCATTATATTTCCAAACCTGAATATTTCTAGTTTAATTTTTATTGTCTAGAGTAAAACAAGAATATTTAGAAAAATGAAATTAATTCTGTAAATGAAATTTTGTGTTATATTGATAAATGATCAAATCTTGTTGCCAGTTGGCAGATTAAACTGTAGAACTATGGCAGAAGAATAATATCACAAGTTTACAGTTAAGAAACATTGGATATTATATTGCACTGAACTGTCAGTCTTTTATTTACACTGAAGACCTAAAACTTCTGAGATTTGTGAGATTCCTGGCTGGTGTAAAGAAGCAAAAGCTAATCTCTTTTTTTTTTCTTTACAGCTGCAGCCCCTGTTGTGCCTGAATTGAGTAGCGACACAGACACAAGTAACTTTGATGATATTGAGGATGATAAAGGAGAAGTAGAAACATTTCCAACCCCAAAAGCTTTTGCTGGGAACCAGTTACCTTTTGTAGGATTCACGTATTTCAGAGATAGCCAGTAGGTTTTTAACACTTGTACCTTAAAGACATTTGAAATTTATATTTGATAATATTGAATTTATACTGTTGAATAAGTTAACATTTACATTGCCTTGTAATAGTATTCAGCCCCCAACCCTTTGTTCACAACCAGGGATTTCGATCAATTTAACTGAGAGTTTTTACTTGTGAATCACATGCTCCTTTTTTTTCCCCACTGTAGAGCCCAAAAACAAGGAAAATTGTAAAGCATGAAAAACTAAAAAAATTCAAAAACTGAAGTATTCATCCCCCTTTGCTCAATACTTAGTTGCTCAGTACCTCTTGCAGCTATTACAGCCAGTAGTCTTTTTGGATAAGTCTCTTTTAGCTTTGTACAATGTGATGGAGCAAGATTTGCTTATTCTTCCTTGCAAAATTGCAACGGCTGTGCAGGTTAGTTAGGGAGCGGCAGTGGTTTGCAACAGCATCCTGAGGTTTTGCCAGAGATGTTGGATTAGGTTAAGGTCACTCCGTGATTTCTCTAGCAGTTGCTTTGTGTCATTGTCCTGCTGAAATGCGAACTTTCACCGCCGTTTAAGATTTCTGGCAGAGGCTAGCAGGTTTTTTTTATCTAGGATCTCTCTCTATTTAGCAGCATTTATCTTCCCATCAATCCTGACTTAGATTTCTAATTCCTGCTGCTGGAAAGCATCCCCATAGCATTACACTACATGCACCATACTTTACAATATGGATGGTGTTATCTGGCTGATGTGAAGTATTAGTTTTATGCCACATGTATGCTGAGTGGTGAGGCCAAAAAGTTCCACTTTAGTTTCATCTGACCACAAGGCCTCCTTCCACATCTTTACAGTATCTTCTAAGTGATGCTTTGCAAAGTCTTTAAGGGTAAGGATATGCTTTTTTTTAGCTAGAGAGTCTTCTTTGCCACTCTTCTATATATAGCCTTTTTTTTTGTAAGGTCTTAGAGATTGTGGAGCCATCAACTTTATCTCCAAGTTGCAGCCACCAGCTCCTCCATCTCACTCAGAGTGACTGTTGGCATCACAGTAGCCTCTCTGTTAAGTGCCATTCTTCTCCAGTGACTAAACTTAGAGAGGCAGCCTGACCTAGTCAGTGTGGCTGTGGTTTCTTCTTACTTCCACTTTTTCACGATGAACTGCACTGTGCTCTGGGATATGTTCAATGCTTTTGAGATAGTCTTGTACCCCTCCCTGGACCTGGGCTTATTTATTATCATTTCCTGACTTTCCTTGAATGCTCTTTTGTTTTCATTTTGCTTTGGTCTGTTCTAAATATCATACTGTTGCACCTTACAAAAAGAGGGACTATTTATTCAGGTGGTCTTCCAACTTTGTACATCAACAAATTGGGTGAGTTGTAAGGTAATATACAGTAAGCACAATGTTTTGTGGATTAGCTCAAAAATCCTCCGATATATTTAAATTTAGAAGATAAGACAGTAAAATGTGAAACTAGTAGGGGCTGAATAGTTTTACAAGGCATTGTAGATACACTGCACAAAAATCTATTTGAATTAATAATGTTGTGACTAAGTTCCATTAAAATGAGGGCATCACACTGCATTGTATTTATACAAAGTACAACTCACCAAATGAACAACATTGGAGGTCAGTCCATGATACTGTATCACTAAAAGTGATTAAGTCCTAACGAAGGGTCTCAGCCCGAAACGTTGACAGTGCTTCTTCCTATAGATGCTGCCTGGCCTGCTGTGTTCCACCAGCAGTTTGTGTGTGTTATTAAGTCAACATTATTTAACAGTTCTACTTGAAAGCATTATGACAATACTTCCTAACAGAGGTTCAGTAGTAAAATTCTAATGTCAGGTTTGTGTAGGTTTTCCCTCAGTGCTTCGTGACACTGTGGCTTACAATCAAATTGAACTGTTCAACAAATCTAAGTATTCAGGGCATGAAGTGATTCAGTTAACATGTTCATTTAACTCAAACAAGAGAAAATCTACAGATGCTGGAAATCCAAACAACACACACAAAATGCTGGAGGAACTCAGCAGGCCAGGCAGCATCTAGTCTGTTGGGGTTGTGTACTGTATCCTGTGCTCCCAGTGTGGCCTCCTGTATATCGGTGAGACCCAATGTAGATCGGGAGCCCACTTTACCGAGCAGCTATGCTCTGTCCACCAGAACAAGCAGAATCTTCCAGAGACCACCCATTTTAATCCCACTTCCTATTCTCATTCCGATAAGTCTATCCATGGTCTCCACTTTTGTGATGAGGCCACGCTTAGGTTGAAGGAACAGCACAGTAAATTCTGTTTGTGTAGCCTCCAGCCTGATGGCATGAACATAGATTTCTCAAACTTCCGGCAATGCCCCACACCCCCACCTCTCCTTTACCAGTTCCCACCCCCTTTCCCCCCTCTCATTTTATCTCGCTGCCCACCCGTCATCTCCCTCCCCCATGGTCTTCCATGGTCTTCTGTCTCTCTTTCACCAATCATCTACCCTGCTTTTTACTTCATCTTACCCCCTTCAAGCTTCACCTTTCACCTATCATCCCCCTCCCCCCACCTTTTAAATCTACTCCTCAGCTTTTTTTTCCTCCAGTCCTGCCGAAGGGTTTTGGCCTGAGATGTCGACTATACTCTTTTCCATAGATGATGGCTGGCTTGCTGAGTTCCTCCTGCATTTTGTGTGTGTTGCTCAGATTTCCAGCATCTGCAGATTTTCTCTTGTGTAATAGTGGTATCAATGAAAGACCGCAATCAACATGGCAGACAACTAGTGTGCAAGATACAAAAAGGAAAACAAGAAATATTAAATAAGCAATAGAAATCGAGAACATGAAATGAAGGGTCCTTGAAAGTGAGTCTATAGGTTGTGGGAACAGTTCAGTGATGGGACAAGTGAAGTTTCCCCCTCTGGTTCAAGCGCCTGATGGTTAAGGGGTAATAACCTTTCCTGGACCCTCTGGTGATGAGTCCTGTGGCTCCTGTAGCAGCTTGTTAATGGCAGCAGTGAGAAACAGAGTATGACCTGAGTGATAGGGTCTTTAATGATGAATGCTGCTCCGTGTAGTTATGCTCATTGGTGGGGGGGGGGGGGGGGGCTTTACCCATGATGGACTGGGTTGTATCCACTACTTTTTGTAGGATTTTTCATTCAAGAGCATTGGTGTTTACATACCAGGCCGTGATGCAGCCAGCCAATATACTCTTCCGCACTTCGTCAAAGTTTTGGATGTCATGCCGAACCTTGCGAAGTCCTAAGGAAGTAGAGCTGCTGCTGTGTTTCCTTTGTAATTGCACTTGTGTGTTGGGCATCTGAAATGATAACACAAGAATTTAAATTTGCTGACCCTCTCCACCTCTGATCTTCAAAAGAGGACTGGCTCATGGACCCTCCCTCCTTGTTTCTTCCTGCTAAGGTCAATAATCAGCTCCATATTCTTGATAACATTGACTGAAGTGTTGTTGTTATGGCACCACTCAGCCAGATTTTCAATATGCTCCTATATGCTGATTTGTCACCACCTTTGTTTCAGCCAATGACAGTAGTGTCATCAGCAAACTTAAGAGTGGCATTGGAGTTGTGCATAGCTACAGTCATAATTCGAAAGCTAGTAGGGCAGGGGGCAAAGCACACAGCCTTGTGGGGCTCCTGTGCCAATGGAGACTGTGAAGATGTTGTCAATCTAAGCAGACTAGGATCTGCAAGTGCAGAAATTGAGGATTCAATTGCACAAGGAGGTATTGAGGCCTAGGTCTTGGACCTTAGTAATTCTTCTGAGGGGATGGTAGCATTGAATGCCCAACTGTAGTCTGTAAAGAGCATCCTGATAATCTTTGCTGCCCAGGTATTCCAGGATTGAGTGAAAAGTCAATGAAATGACATCTGCTATGAACCTGTTGCATGGTAGGCAGATTGGAATGGACCAAACCCCTTAGGCAGGCAGAGGTCAATAACTTTTTATCACCACCTCTCAAAACACTTCATCATTATGGATGTAAGTGCTTCTGGACAATGGTCATTGGGCAGGTTTCCATCTTAAGTATAATTGAAGCCTGCTTGAAATAGCTGAGTACCTCAGACTACTGAAGTGAGAGGCTGAACACTCCAGCCAGTTGACCACCACAGGTCTTCAGTACTCGGTACCCTGTCTGGACAGGATGCTTTCTGTGGGTTCACCCTTCTGAAGGATGCTCTCACATTGGTCTCAGTCACAGAAATTACAGGATTATTGGGCTGTAGGAGTGCATAATAGTTTATCCATGTTTTGAAGGTCAAAGTGAGCATAGAAGGCATGAGCTCATCTGGAAGCTCACCCTTCTGTCACCTATGTCAATTGATTTCACTTTGTGATAGCATTCAATCCCTATCACAGTTGTCGAGCATCCTTCCCAAGCTGCTGTGGCTGTTGATAGTTACCAAGATTTGTTGCAAAGACAGCACTGAGCCAGCTTTCTTGGGGAGAAAAATTTGTGTAAATGGAATATAATCAGGATGTGAAACACAGCAGAATAGTAATAAAGTGAACTACAGTATTCAGATCATTAACATGGAGTATCATGTTTCTCAAAAAGAGAAAAGCAAGCTTTAAAGGTAAAAATAGGCTTGAAATGTTACAGTCAGTAATTCTGTTACTTATTCCCCTTTTTTGCCAAATTCTTCTCACAATTCAGGAACTAGTAGGATGTTTTTGATAATTTTGAGTACCTTGATTAAATTTGCAATTCTTTTATTTCACTGCAATAGTCTGTTAATCTTAAGGCCATAAGATATAAGAGCAGAAGTAGGGCACTCGGCCCATGGAGTCAGCTCTACCATTCAATGATGGGCTGATCTAATTCTTCTAGTCATCCCCACTCTCCTGCCTACTCCCCATACCCTATAATGCCCTGGCTAATCAATACCTATCTATCTGTGTCTTAAATGAACCTAATGACTTGGCCTCCACAGCAACTCATGGCAACAAATTCCACAGATTTACCACCCTCTGACGGAAGTAATTTCTCCGTGTCTCTTTTTTTAATTGAAGGTCCTTCAATCCTGAAGTCGTGCCCTCTTGTCCTAGAGTCTCTTACCATGGGAAATAACTTTGCCATGTGTACTCTCTCCAGGCCTTTTAATATTCTGTATGTTTCTATGAGATGCTCCTCATTCTCCGTAACTTCAGGGAATACAGCCCAAGAGCTGCCAGACGTTTCTCATACAGTAACCTTATTCCTAGAATCATTCTTGTGAATCGTCTCTGAACCCTCTCCAATGTCAGTATATCCTTTCTAGAATAAGAAGCCCAAAACTGCACACAGTACTCCCAGGTGTGGTCTCACGAGTGCCTTATAGAGCCTCAACATCACATCCCTGTTCTTATATTCGATTATCTCTAGAAATAAACACTAGCATTGCATTTGCCTTCTTCACCACTGACTCAACCTGGACATTAACCTTTAGGGTATCCTGCACAAGGTCTCCCAAGTCCCTTTACATCTCTGCATTTTGAATTCTTTCACCATCTAAATAATAGTCTGCCTGTTTATTTCTTCCACCAAAGTGCATGAACATACACTTTCCAACATTGTATTTCATTTGCTACTTCTTTGCCCATTCCCGTAAATTATCTGAGTCTCTCTGCAGGCTTTCTGTTTCCTCAACACTACCCGCTCCTCCATCTATCTTTGTATCATCGGCAAATTTAGCTACCAATCCATTAATCCCATTGTCCAAATCATTGACATACATCGTAAAAAGCTGCGGTCCCAACACTGACCTGTGTGGATCTCCACTGGTAACCAGCAGCCATCCAGAATAGGATCCCTTTATTCCCACCCTCTGTTTTCTGCTAATCAGCCAGTGCTCCACCCATGTTAGTAACTCCCCTGTAATTCCATGGGCTCTTATCTTGCTAAGAAGCCTCATATGTGGCAGCTTGTCAAAGGCTTTCAGAAAATCCAAGTACACCACATCCACTGCACCCCCTTTGTCTACCCTGCTTGTAATTTCCTCAAAAAATTGCAGTAGGTTAGTCAGGCAGGATTTTTCTTTCAGGAAACCTTACTGGCTTTGGCCTATCTTGTCATGTGTCTCCAAGTACTCCATAATCTCATCCCTAACAATCGATTCCAACAACTTCCCAACCACTGATGTCAGGCTAACAGTTCTATAGTTTCCTTTCTGCTGCCTTTATGTTATGTTTTAATAGCAAAACAATAAATACATGTAAATAAGTAACAGGATCCATCCCTTTTCCTTAAAAAGTCCAGAATTATTGTTAATAATTCATTAATTAGTAATTGCTCCTCAACGTCTTCAAGGCATGTGAGAGAGTTTTTTTTAGAATTTTATTGCCAATTTTGGAACTTTTCATTGCCCTCAGTGGGTGTGTACAAAGCTAGGCAAGGAGTTAAACACCGTCTCAAAACTTCATCCAAGCTGGAAGCTTTCTTCAGTGGTTTTAGTGAGTGCTTTACTTGTGAAACTGTAGAAAGTTAAATAAAATACATATTAACTTCAGTATTGAATCAGATTAATGGAGATTGTTATCTTTCTACACGTGTGCTTCAAGTGGAATTCTGAATTAATCTGTGCAAGAAATTACATTAACAAAACAGCTTATGTACAGAAGGTGATGTTCCTACAAACTGAACTGTGTCTCTGGAGGCATGAACACTTCCCACTTCTACTTGGCATCTATGGGATGTCAACTTAACTACTTAAACTAAAAGTCAGATGATCATTTCATTTAAGTCTTTGGTTAAAGAAGGACGGTCTCCAAGACTGGCCATGAAAATAGTCTTACTGCACAGTCTTTATTTGTTCTTGCTTTGAAGAGGTCTGCTTTGATGACGTACTTGCTTGTGGTAATGCCTGATGAGCAGAGCAATGATGCAGTGCCAATCTTCCCTCGAAATTTTTTTTTAAGCTGTGCAGACCAACCATTATTTTGAAAAGGAAATTTTCACATGGCCTGAAAACTGTGGCACAGTAAAGCTTTATATAAAAGAAAATTTCAGCTGAATGACAACGAAGGCTATGTGCACACAAGCATTTCAGTTATTGTGTGGCCAATGATCCATACATTTTAGGAGGAACAGTGCATAGTGCTCACCCAGTATGAGCATTCTGTGAGGTACTTTGGAAATGAGTTGTTCCCTCTTAATGTCTTTAACTCACAGTGGCCCCTCAGTCAAGAAAGGGACAGAGTTCACTGAGGTAACTTTGGATTGGGAAAAGTTCCTGCTTTGTGATGCACTGCACTTCCTCTGCATACATCTGGATAACCAATTTGGTTGCTCTGCACTGAGAGATTGCTTACAAATGTGCCAACCACTGCAAAGGCTTTTTTGGCTACTCCTACTATCTTCTCCTTCATATAGACACTTAACTCTCACAGAGTCTGAAATGAGGTGGGCATCCATTCTCCTGGATATTAGTCTTAAATGTGTTGACCATGGGCCGAGGAGCAGTGTTCATGTATCTTATGTACACAGGTGGTGTCTCCGTCAAGCAACAGAAGGATATCAACAGAAGCGTCAAATTGGGGTATGTTGTCACAATGTCTTTAAGGTGTGAATGACTGCATGCAAATTCAGGAGTTGGGACTTCATCCCTGTTATTGGGAATATGGTCACAGTCAGTAGGGATTGGGAAGGGTTACAACAAATCCACTAGTTCTAATTCTGGCAGCTGCTGATGTTCCAGAAGATATCTTTGGAATGTATGAGGAAGTAGTTACATCTGATGCTCAGCTGTCTCCCTGCTGTGCGGTGTGTATGCTAGAATAAGTAGTAGTCCAAGGTGCTGCCCCTGAATTTACAGCTGTATCTGGGTCTAATTCTTCTGAAGTATCAATAGGTTCTTAGCTCAGCTTCCTGAAGTCCACTGGTGCTTGCTGCACCATGTGTCCATCTGTGTTCTGCAATGTATTGTTGCTGTTTCCCCAGCTTGCCTTGCTACCATTCCTAGATTCTCCACCATTCTTCGGATGACTGTCTTGCCCACGTGTAAACGATTGTGCCCAGGGCTTCTCTGGCCACTCTCAGCACCTCACTCAAACTATTGTCCAATGGTGATTTATTACCACAGCCTGGTGCAGTGAGTTAAGGCTGTGCAGTTGATTCTTTTGTGGCTTCTGTTGAAAGGTGAGCCACTGATGAACTTGGTGCACTGTTCATCCCTTGTGTGCTCTTATTAAGTGGTGAACACCCATGCGTTTTCAAGTTGGGTACTTCTTCCTTTCAACCTTAAGTAAGGGTTTATCTTTGGGTTTGAATCTGAAGCTGAGAAGAACTGGGTAAAAATTCGCTGTGATGCATAACCGGAAGATGGTTCTTGTGTTTGTCTTGCTTTGTACTCCTTTGCTTCTGTTAAGGCAGCCCCAGCTTCATGCTCCTCTTTGAATGCAGTCAATGTAGCCTGTACATCAGCTTTCTCCATGTTTATATGAGCTTTCTCCATTTGCATTTCAATCCTGCGCTTTGCACTGCTCTCATTCTTGCCACTTCGGCTGTGGCAAGGGCCCCATGCTACAGCTATGCTAATTGGGGTTTTGTCATGAAGACTGGATCGAATTTGCTCGGTTTTGAAGCTGTCATTGTAGCGTACAGCATTCAGTTGTGTTTTCATACCACGGGTGGTGCCTTTGAAGATGAGTTGTCTTTTCACTCTACTCACAGTGCATGTGTACAAAGCTAGACAGGGAGTTAAACACCTTTTCAAAAATCACACAAGCCAGAATCTATCTTCAGGGCTTTTAATGAGAACTTCTTTGTGAAACTGCAGAAAGTTAATTAAAATGTGCTAAATTCAATGCAGAATCATTGCACTCCTGATTATACTTATACTATTGATTATTCTCATGAGTGGTGTACTCCAAGATAATATACTGAACATTCCATAACTATGCCGTGTAGTCCAGAGTGAACTCCTGGCACAACGATAGCTTAATACCAATAAACATATTACTTCCTTCAAAATATATACTAAATGTTTATCGTATTAAAACTCACAGATATTGCTGTTTCAAGGGCAAATGGGGGATGGGTGGGTGATGGAGATGGATGCCTTTCTACATCATGTGCTTCAAGTTGAAATCCAAATTAATCCACGCAGGAAATGATTTTAAAATCAGCTTGTGTGCAGGAAGTGATGTTTATATAAAAGGAACTAAATACAAAATGAAATGCCTCGAGAGGCTGGAACAGACATGCTCTCAAAAAGGTTTGTCGCCCCGGGAGCCACTAGGGTTGTATCCCCTCTATCACCACTGCTCTAATGCAAACCTTTGTATTATTATTTTATCACATTTTAGAATGTGCAGATTTCCATTCAGGTAAAGTTTTCATTTACTGTGCTACAGAAAGTAACTTACTACTTGAAAGATTTTTGTTTAATTAGACCAGTACCTCAGATTTTTTTGTAATTCAACACACAGTACCTATAAAAAGTACTCACCTCACCTGGAAGTTTTCACTTTATTGTTTTACAACATTGAATTTCAGTGGATTTAATTAGGCTTTTTTGACACTGATCAACACAAACTTTCGTGTCAAATGGAAAACAAATCTCTACAAAGTGATCTAAATTAATTACAAATATAAAACAAAATCATTGATTGCATAAGTATTCACCCCCTTCAAGTCAGTATTTAATAGATGCACCTTTGGCAGCAGTTAGTCTGTGTGGATAGGTCTCTATCAGCTTTGCACATCTGGACCCTACAGTTTTTCCCCTTTCTTCTTTACAAAACTGCTCAAACGATTGTGAGAGATCTGGACCCTGAGTTGAACACTCCATGGCATTAACTTTGTTGTTTTTAAGCCATTCCTGTGTAGCATCGGCTTTATGGTTGGGCTCATTGTCTTGTTGGAAAGCACATCTTCCAAGTTGCAGTTTTCTTGCAGACTGCAACGGGTTTTTCTTCAGGATCTCCCTGTATTTAGCTGCATTCTTTTTACTCTCTACTTTCATGGTAGGGATGTGTGTTTTGGTGATGTGCAGTGTTTGGCTTATGCCAAACATAGTGTTTATTCTCATGGTCAAAAAGTTCAATTTTGGTCTCTTCAGACCATACAGTTTTCTTCTAGCTGACTTTTGAGTCTCCCACATGCCTTCTGACAAACTCTAGCCAAGATTTCATCGGAGTCTTTTTAACAGTAATGATTTGCTATGTCATATTAAAGGAGGGTGAACACTTGTGTAATCAATTATTTTGTGTTTTATATTTGTAATTACTTTAGATCACTTTGTAGAGATCTGTTCACTTTGACACAAAATAGTCTTTTTTTCTGTTGATCAGTGTCAAAAAAGCTAAATTAAATTCACTGTGATTCAATGTTGTAAAACAATAAAACATGGAACCTTCCAGGGTTGGGGTGAATATATTTTATAGTCATAATATAAATGATGATTAGGATTTTTAAGTAAGTTCCTTTGTAAAACTCAGGGCTGACTGTACTTCCACCATCTTTCAGTCGCATCTGGCACCAGAACCCTCCAACAATTGATCAGTAAATGGATCAGCACTGAATGACAAAACAAAATTTGTTTGTGCTAATTGTTCACTGCATTGGGTTTTTTTGGACAACAATTTGGATTGAATGATTTTTCTTGCTGACTATCCCGAGTGTCTAGACCTTAAAAGGTTTTTTTTCCTTACTCAACCCATTATCAAAGGTAGGGCTTTCATGTTTGGTGTGAGTTGGTTGATAAATAAAAGAAATGCTGAGTTAAATTGCACTCTCATTTTAAATTGAGTTCCAAATATTGTCATGGCTACTAACCTTGAAGTCATCTTCTCCCTCAGGTTGCTAAGTGACACGCCCGCATCCTATAAAGAAAATGAGCCCAGTGTACCCAATAAAATTGAGGTGAGTACCAGACTGATGTATAGTTATCACACAAGGCAAGTACAAATTTATTCCCTTTAATTATTTAAAATAGTTTTTTATTTCAATCACGTTGTTTGTTAGAATTACTGTTCTGTGGGAAATTTTTTCTATAATCTTTGAATGACTTGAATATTGGAATGTAAGGTAGACATTCAATTTGTTCATTGTAAGCTTGGAGATATAGCACAAATGAAGATGCAAATCTCTGTGTTATGTTTTCTAGCTCCAAAATATAAAAACTAATTGGAAGGAAAATGGGAGTGTTGAGAATTACAGATCTTAGTTTGTGTTTACTTTAAGTGAGGTGCACACATATTATGTGGTAGCGTCATGACTTAGGCAATTGATAATTTTTTATATAAAACCTGTAATGGTTTATTTAAACAAGAATGCTTAATCAAACAATATATTTACAATATCACTCAAATACTACTGAAATATTAAGTACACAGCACTCCTCCCTGTTTAGCTGAGGCATTGATCATATGGGTAGTCAGAGGCTTTTCCCCAGGGCTGGAATGGCTAGCAGAAGAGGGCACAGTTTTACGGCGCTTGGAAGTAGGTACAGAGGAGAGGTCAGGGGTAAGTTTTTTATGCTGGGAGTGGTGAGTGCGTGATGCGATAGGGTTTTTTAAGAGACTCCTGGACAGGTACGTGGAGCTCAGAAAAACAGAGGGCTATGGGTAACCCTAGGTAATTTCTAAGGTAAGGATGTGTTTGGCACAGCTTTGTGGGCCGAAGGGCCTGTATTGTGCTGTAGGTTTTCTACGTTTCTATGTTATACACAATACAACCATTATACAGACAGCCACAGCATAGTAAATTTTTAAATTGTCCCATTCAGGCCTAAAGATTTGAATGCCATGGAAGCTTTCTTACTTTTATAAGGTAGTGGCTTGTCTGACAAAGGGGATCATTCTGATTGGCAGGTAAGATTTGAGGCTGTGAAGCTAACGTGGGTTTTGAGGCCTTCTCCATGGTGGTTGTAGGAGCTGACTGAGACTGCAACTGATTGATGTATCATCTCCAGATGATATTAGACACGATCTCCACTGAGTAAGAGAATGGTCCAGTCTGTTTGTGTCTTTCTGAGTACCCACTTTTGATCACTTCTGTAGTCCCTTGCTAGGAATGCTTGTCCAGGAGTGAAACATTGAGCCTCCAATTTATCTCATCTGTTTGACCTGCATACTATTTCTGAGATATGGGTTTGAGGAGTTCCAAGGGTGAATGCAAGTGATGATCCAGGAACAGCAGAGCTGAGGAGTTTTTGGCTATGGTGTGTGCTGCATTTGCGATATGCATGGAGGAAATTCATGAGCTTCTAATTCAGTGTTAAGGTAGTGAGTTCTGCTTATATTGCTTGCAGTGCGTTCTATAGACGCTGGACAAACCTTTCAGCAAAACCATTTTTAGCTTTTTGGTACGGTGCAGGTACCTTATTCCATTCATTTTTAGGAATGACTGAAACTGTTCTTCCACAAACTATGGTCCATTGTCACTACGTGTTCTGGAACACCAGTCCTTGCTCCATCAACAGTCTCTGATGCTGAATTGGAGGCTATTGAGAACACTTCTGGCCACTTTGTAGCTGCATCCACTACTACCAAGGAATTTATGCCAATGAACAGTTCTGCAAAATCCACATGAATCCTTTGCCAGGACAATGCTGACCATTCCCAGGGATGGAGAGGCACTGTTTTTGGCATTTTCTGGGTGTGTTGGCATCCTGCACAGTACATAGCAAGCTGCTTGACCTGCTGAATTATCATAGGACACCAGACAAAGCGTTGAGCGAACACTTTAATTTTAACCATGTCAAGATGTTGTTCCTCCAACACTTTAGCTCTCAGCTTGAATGACACAACAACTCAATCCCTAAGTAAGACAACCCCCATCAAGGGTAAGTTCATCATGGCACTGGTAAAATGGGGAAACTGGAGTTTCTGCTGTACATTCCAGCCATTTTAGGTGGTCCTGTAGGCTTGAGACAGTGTAGGGCCTGTTCTGGTTTCCCTTTGGATCAACTCTGTTGTAATAGGGAGACATTCAAAGTAAATTTATTATCAAAGTACATATATGTCATCATATACAACCCTGAGATTCATTTTCTTGTGGGCATACTCAATAAATCCAATAAGAGAATAATTATAATGAATCAATGATAGACCAAACAACTTGGGTGTTCAACCAATGCACAGAGACAACAAACTATACAAATACCAAAAAAAAAGCAATAAATATCGAGAACATGAGATGAAAAGTCCTTGAAAGTGAGTCCATAGGTTGTGGGAACATTTCAATGTTGGTGCAAGAGAAGTTGAGTGAAGTTATCCCCTTTGGTTCAAGATTCTGATGGTGAGGGGTAATAATTGTTCCTGAACCTGGTGGTTTGAGTCCAGAGGCTCCTGTACCTTTCTGATGGCAGCAGAGAGATGAGAGTATGTCTTGGGTAGTGGGGGTCCCTGATGATGATTGCTGCTTTACCCATATCCACTGTTTTTTTGTAGGATTTTCCATTCAAGGGCATTGGTATTTCTATACTAGGCTGTGATGCTGCCAGTCAATATACTCTCCTCTATACATCTGTAGAAATTTTTCAGAATTTTAGATGTCATTTTGAATTGTCGCAAATTTCTATTGAAGTAGAGGTGCTGCAGTGCTTTCTTCAAAATTGTGCATACTTGCTGGATCCAGGACAGGTCCTCTGAAATGATAACACCAAAGAATTTAAAATTGCTGAACCTCTCCTCCTCTGATCCTCCTATGAGGACTGGTTCATGGTCCTTTGGTTTCCTCCTCCTGAGGTCAATAATCAGCAACTTGGTTTTGCTGACATTGAGTAAGAGGTCATTGTTATGGTGCACTCACCCAGATTTTCAGTCTCCCTCCTTTACACTGATTGGGCCCAGACAATGGTGTCGTAAGGAAACTTGAATGTGGTGTTGGAGCTGTGCTTAGCCACAGTCATAGTGTAAGGTGAGTAGAGAAGGGTCAAAGTACACAGCCTTGTGGTGCGCCTGACTGATGAAGATCTTGGAGGAGATGTTGCCAATCTCAACATTACTGAGGTCTGCAGGTAAGGAAATCCAGGATCTAATTACATGAGGTACTGAGACCAGGGTCTAGTCAATAAAGAGCATCCTGATGTATGCATCTTTACCATTCAGATGTTCCAGGGTTGAGCGAAGAGCCAATGAGATGGAATCTGCTGTGGACCTGTTGGTCCAGTAGGCAAAATGGAGTGGATCCAAGTCGCTTCTCCAGCAGGAGTTGATATGTTTCATCACCAAACTCTCAAAGTACATCATCACTGGGGATGTAAGTGCTACTGGATGATAGTTACTGAAGCAGGTTACCAAGTTCTTCTTAAATACTAGTATAATTAAAGCCTGCTTGAAGCAGGTGGGCACCTCAGACTGCGGAAGCGAGATGTTAAAGATCTGAACACTCCAGCCATTTGAGTAGTGCAGGTTTTTAATACTTGTCCAATGTCTGGATTTTTGATTAGCATTGTGGTGAATACATCAAGAGGAGTGTCCTTTTTGGTAAACTTTTTTGGTAGTTCCTTTTCCAAGAGTAAGCAGGACAACCCATCATCACTTTTTTTGATGTGTTGTCCTCTTGAATTCAGTCTTATAAATGAGTCCTCCATGAAACAGAACCCATCTCTGCACTTGTACTGCTGCTGTTAGTGGAACTCCCTTCTGTGGATTGAAAATGGATTCCCATGCAAGTACAGGTTAAGACATTTTACTCACGAAACCAGACTCAAGGCCTCTGTCAATTTGTGCATAATTTTATTCTGCAGCGGTATGGGAACTTGATGCAAAGGCTATGGGGCGTTTACTTCCATCACGTGACATAATTGCACCTATACCATAAAGGCAAGGTATCACAGGCAAGCTTCACTTGATGGTATGGATCATAATGTGTGAGTACAGTGTCAGGTGTCACCATTTCCTTTACTTTTTTGAAAACCACCTCGCATTGCCATTTCTTCCTGGTCTGCAATAATGAGTTCAATGGATGGAGCTCTGTAGCCAGGTTTGGCAGGAACCTGTTATAGCAGACAAATCCTAAAAAGGACCGCAACTGTGACACTGTAGTGATGTGCTACACACAGCACTGAAATAACGACACGCAGTCGGTAAGTCGTTTCGAGACTAGTTTATTCAAACTTCGCGGCGCTGGCATTTAATCCCTAGTGCCCGCCCTCTCCGGGCGGAAATGATGTTAGAGGTGCATTACCAAAGTCTCTCCCCGCACGCTGGCTATTTGTGAGCCGGTTTGTCTGCGCAGAAAGTGGGTCGCCACATAACACCCCCCCCCCCCCCCCTCCCAGAACTGGCGATACAGCCCCCAATTTCCACAGTCTGGATCAGCCTATGTTTGAGAGTTCTGCCTCTGCATCGCAGTGCCTGAACCTCGACCAGCTGCGCCAAGTCCACATGGGCTGGTTTGAGTCGGTCCACTGTGAAAACCTCCTCTCTCCCCCCAATGTTCAGAATGTACGTGGACCCGTTGTTGCTGATCACCTTGAATGGCCCCTCGTACAGCCACTGTAGCGGTGCCCGGTGTCCGCCCCTTCATACAAACACAAACTTACAGTTCTGCAGGTCTTTGGGTACATGGGTCGGGGTCCGTCCGTGCTATGAAGTCGGTATGGGTGCCAGGTTGCGGAGCCTTTCGCGTAGTCTGTCCAGGACTGCTGCGGGTTCTTCCTCTTGCCCCCTTGGGGCTGGTATGAACTCTCCCGGGACGGCCAGGGGTGCGCCGTACACCAACCTGGCCGACGAGGCGTGCAGATCCTCTTTGGGCGCTGTGCGAATTCCAAGCAGGACCCAGGGAAGCTTGTCCACCCAGTTAGATCCTCTCAGGCGGGCCATGAGAGCCAACTTCAAGTGACGGTGGAAGCCTTCCACTAGTCCGTTCGACTGTGGGTGGTAGGCAGTTGTGTGGTGTAGCTGTGTTCCCAACAGGCTGGAAGTGAACTGGGCGCCTCTGTCGGAGGTAATGTGGGCCGGTACCCGGAAGCGTGCTACCCAGGTTGTGATCAGTGCTCGGGTGCAGGAATCGGCAGATGTGTCGATGAGCGGGACCGCCTCTGGCCACCTCGTGAACCGGTCTACCATAGTTAGGAGGTACCGCACTCCTTGGGACACTGGTAGGGGGCCCAGGATATCCACATGAATGTGGTCGAACCTCTGGTGGGTGGGTTTGAACTGCTGCGGCGGGGCTTTAGTGTGCCGCTGCACCTTGGCTGTTTGGCACTGCACGCACGTTCGGCCCATTCACTGACCTACTTGCGAAGTCTGTGCCACACGAACTTGCTGGAGACCAGCCGGACGGTTGTCCTGATAGATGGGTGCGCCAAACCGTGTATGGAGTCGAAAACTCGCCGCCTCCAGGCTACCCGGATGATGGGGCGAGGTTGGCCGTAGCCACGTCGCACAGGAGGGTCCTCTCACCTGGGCCTACGAGTAGGTTCTGCAGCTGCAAATCCGAGACTGCGGTCCTGTAGCTGGGTATCTCGTTGTCTGCCTGCTGCGCCTCCGCCAGTGCTGCATAGTCCACCCCAGGGACAGGGCCTGTGCAGCTGGTCCGGAGTGCGTCCGCCACGATGTTGTCCTTTCCCGAGACATGCTGGATGTCCGTCGTGTACTCGGAGATGTAGGACAGATGTCGCTGCTGGCGAGCCGACCAGGGATCGGACACCTTCGTGAATGCGAAGGTCAACGGTTTGTGGTCTGTGAACGTGGTGAACGGCCTGCCTTCTAAAAAGTACCTGAAATGCCGGATTGCCAGATACAGTGCCAACAGCTCCCGGTTGAAAGCACTGTACTTGAGTTTGGGTGGTTGTAGGTGCTTGCTGAAGAACGCCAGGGGTTCCCAGCACCCCTCGATGAGCTGCTCCAGCACCACACCGACTGCTGTGTCGGATTCGTTCACCATGAGTGCAGTCGGAACATCTGTTCTAGGGTGCACCAGCATTGCGGCATCTGCCAAGGCTTCACGGCTTTAATGAAAGCGGCTGCGGCCTCCTCGTCCCACATAATGTCCTTGCCTTTACCCAACATCAGGGTGTACAAAGGGTGCATGATACAGGCTGCTGAGGGGAGGAAATGGTGGCAGAAATTCACCATACCAACAAACTCCTGTAACCTTTGACCGTGTTGGGCCGGGCTAAGTGGCAGATTGCGTCTACCTTGGCGGGCAGAGGTGTTGCCCTGTCTTTGGTAATCCTGTGGCCCAGGAAGTCGATGGTATCGAGACCGAACTGGCATTTGGCCGGGTTGATCGTGAGGCCGAAATCACTTAGGCAGGAGTATAGCTGGCGGAGGTGGGACAGATGCTCCTGACGACAACTGCTGGCTATAAGGATGTCGTCCAAATAGATGAACACAAAGTCCAGGTCACGTCCCACTGCATCCATTAGCCACTGGAACGTCTGTGCAGCATTCTTCAGGCCGAACGGCATTCGGAGGAACTCGGAACAGGCCAAACGGGTTCGGGACGTCTTCAGGATGCACCGGGATTTGATGGTATCCCCAGACGAGGTCTACTTTGGAAAATATTCTTGCCCTGTGCAGGTTTGCTGCAAAGTCCTGTATGTGTGGCACGGGGTAGCAGTCTAGAGTTGTAGCTTCGTTCTGTCTGCGGTAGTCGCCGCATGGTCTCCAACTCCCAGCTGCTTTGGGCACCATGTGCAGGGGGGAGGCCCATGGGCTGTCGGACCTCCATACGATTCCCAATTCCTCCATCCTCTTGAACTCCTCCTTTGCCAGGCGGAGCTTTTCTGGGGGGAGCCTTCGTGCGAGGGCGTGGAGGGGTGGTCCCTTGGTCGGGATGTGGTGCTGAACCCCGTGTCTGGGCATGGCTGCCGTGAACTGCGGTGCCAGAATCGATGGAAAGTCCGCCAGGATTCTGGTGAATGTTGTCCAACAGCGTGATGGAGTCCAGGTGTGGGTCCGGCAACTTGGCTTCACCCAGGGAGAACGTCTGGAAAGTCTCGGCATGTACCAGTCTTTTACCTTGCAAGTTGACCAGCAGGCTGTGAGCTCGCAAGAAGTCCGACCCCAGGAGTGGTTGGGCCACGGCGGCCAGTGTGAAGTCCCACCTGAACTGCAGCTGCACTGTGCGGGTGCCGTAGGTCCGTATCGTGCTGTCGTTTGTGGCTCTCAGGGCGGGTCCTGGCTTCCTGTTGCGGGTGTCGTACCCTGTCAGGGGCAAGACGCTGATTTCCGCTCCAGTGTCGACCAAGAAACGGCGTCCCAACTGTTTGTCCCAGACGTGCAAGAGGCTGTCCTGGTGGCCAGCCACCATAGTCAGTAGTGGCAGCTGGCCCTGGCCCTTGCAGGGCGGGTGTCAATGGCGGGCTTTTGTGCCCCACCGCTGGTGGTAGAAACACCACTGTTCACTGGCCTCCTCACTCCTGCCTCTGTGTTGTGTGCGCCCCACTGCTGGGCCTGGTCTGGTCTGCTGTTGGGCGCGTGGCCTGGTAATCTGACCAACGGATGCCACGCTCTCCCTCTTGACTTTCCACAGCACGTCTGCCCGGGCCGCCACCTTCCGGGGGTCGCTGAAATCTGTGTTGGCCTGCAGCAGATCTATGTCCTCGGGCAGTTGCTCTAGGAACACTTGCTCAAACATGAGGCAGGGCTTTTGTCCGTCAGCCAGGGCCAGCATCTCGTTCATCAATGCTGACAGCAGTCTGTCTCCCAAACCGTCCAGGTGAAGCAGGCGGGCACCTCGCTCACGCCGTGAGAGGCCAAAGGTCCCAATGAGCAGTGCTTTGAATGCTTCATATTTGCCGCCTTCCAGGGGCGACTGTATGAAATCCACAACCTGGGCGGCCGTCTCCTGGTCAAGGGCGCTCACCACGTGATAGTAATGCATGGAATCAGAAGATATCTGCCGAATCTGGAACTGGGCTTCTGCTTGGCTAAACCACACGCGTGGTCGCAGTGTCCAGAAAGTGGGCAGTTTTAGTGAAACTGCGTGAACAGATGAGTCGGTCATCTTTGGTCCAAATCCCATTTGGACTGTCGGGGTCACCAATGTAGCGATGTGCTACACACAGCGCTGAAATAACGACACGCAGTCAGTAAGTCGTTTTGAGACTAGTTTATTCAAATTTTGTGGCGCTGGCATTTAATCCCTAGCGCCCGCCCTCTCCGGGCGGAAATGACGTCAGAGGTGCATTACCAAAGTCTCCCCGCGCGCACAGGCTATTTGTGAGCCGGTTCGTCTGCACAGAAAGTGGGTCGCCACAACACATCCTTTGGCCTTGGGGCATCCACCATTGCTTGAATTTTCTCAGCACATTTGCATCCTTATGGATCTGTAGTGTGACCACAGTAGGTGATCTTGGTTTGAAGGTTTCACACTTGTCAAGTTGTATACTGAGGTATGTTCCCTCTAAACTGTGCATGTGTACGCATGCGTTTCAACCAGCACGCAAAGGAAATTAATGTGTGCACTAAAGGGTAGTTACCTAAAATAATGTAGTAATTAATAATTATACTTACTGAAAATAATCTTTTAGCTAAATGTTTCTGTTAACTAATTAGTCGGTTTTTCAAATACCACAATGCACGTCACTAATTTATGTCACCTCATTGTTCCGGTTCCGGTTTCTACAGCTGCATCATGGCGGCAGCCATCTTTGGCAGACAGTGTTCATATCGTAAACTTCACACCTGGCGATGAACAAGTTAATGCCTTATGTCTAAAATATCATGATATTCTGGCTGAAAATACTGTAATAGTTACACAGTTTAATGGCTTCAAATTTTCTGTGCAGGAAAAAATTAAATCCAAACTGATTTCAAACCTTGCTCAAATGGTGACATTTGTACTTCAAAATGAACAGTTTTGTGACCTTGCACAGTTGATGGACATTGGGGGAACCTTTCTTGTGTCTAGTGCGGACTGTGAGCGAGGTTTTAGCCTAATGAATCAACTCAAAAACAAGCTGAGAAGCCATTTAGGTGAATATCATTTGGATATGTTAATGAGAATCAAAAGCTATCAATTGTATGGAAGTTCTATTAGTTCATATAGAGTTTACAAACTGTGGGTAAAATGCCAAAGAAAGGAGAGAGAAAAAATAACTGAGTAACTTAAATATGTGTGTTATTTTGTTCTGTGCAGTTTTATGTTGAGTATTTTGTAAACCTACTTAAACTGTGCCATGTGTGTATTCAGTGCGCACATACTTCTGTCACAGGAAAAAAATTTGCACAACATAAGATTTTTGCACACACTGACTACTAAAAATTAGAGGGAACATTGATACTGAGGCCGTTATCTACTAATATTTTTAACGTTGCTTTGAGGTTTTGGAGATGTTCCTTGTCATCCTGACTGATAACAATGATGTCATCCAGGTAACACTGAGAGCCTGGACTGCCTTGCAGCACGTGGACTATAGCACTGTGCCAGAGTGCAGGTGCTACTCCAAAAATAAGCCTATTATAGCGATAAAACCTTTTGTGAGTGTTTTGGATTCTTCCATCTTCATCTGTCGGTAGGCCTCAGCTAAATCTACTTTCCTGAAGTGTTTTTCTCCCAAAAAATTTGCAAAGTTTCCCTCTATCCTTGTCAGAGGGTATTGATCTACTTTCATACTGGGTTGATGGTGACCTTCAAATCACCATAGACCCTGACAGACTAATTCTTCTTGACTACTGAAGTTGTTCATGGGCTCCATTCAAACTTGGAAAGAATTTCTTCAGCCTCCATGCAATCTACCTCACTGGTTACTTTATCACAGATGGTATAAGGAACCAGACGGGCTTTGCAAAGCTTGGTGTGGCATTTTCATTTAGCACTATTTTACCCTTGATATGTTTGAATTTTCCAATGTGGTCTCATCCAGTACCTTTTTTAATTCACTTTCAGTTGATGGTATCACAGGCATGCAAATTGTAGATGGGTCGTCAATCAAATTGTAGTTGTCTCAGCCAATCATGGCCCCACAGTGTTGGTCCTCCTGTCTTGGTTTTTACCACATACAAGCTCATTGTGGCTTGTTAGATGTTGAATTTCACTATCAAGAATGTCATTCCCATAGGAGTTATCTTTTCTCCAGTAGAAGTTCTTAGTTGGATATCTACAAGCTTCAGTTTAGAATCTTTGAAATGCTGTTCAAGTTAATCTTGTTGAATGACAGAAACAGCTGAGTCAGTGTCCATTTGCCATTCACTCCTGGTGTAGGCCATATTGCTTGTTCCTGTTAGTTGTCAATTTGTAATTCTCAAGGCTACCCAGTCCTATGTCACTCTCATAATTATTAGATTTTTCACCAACAGCGTGCAGATTAGTGCTCCTTTTGAAACTGCAACTTTTTAGCATTTTCTCTTCCCTGTGTAGTCCATTTATTTTTGTCTGTCCAACATGCTCTTTGTCTGTGACCTACTTTGTTGCATTTTTTGCAAGTTTCACTGTTAAATCTGCAGTTGTCTGGTATAGGTGAGCCCCTGCTACAACAGTAACACAACTTGCTCAGCCAGGCAGGTTTCTGCTTAGACATAGCAATTTTGTTCACGCTCACTTTCATTCCTAACTGCAACTCAATTGTGCCTCTGACTACTGTTACCATTGATACGGGAGCTATTTCAACTGCTCATTTAAATGTAAGTTGTGCTTCAGTTAGAAACCATTTTTCAATGCTGTCTTGTAAAATTCCACCAACTAAACAATCTCTCAGTGCATCATTAAGCCCATTATTGAACTGACAATGTTCTGACAATCAATTAAGTTCAGTCATGTATGCTGAAATGGACTCCCCTTGTTGTTTCCGCTTATGAAACCTGATGCATACTGCAATGAACAATGGTTTTGGTTCTACGTGTTCCTGTATTACTTTGACGATATCAGCAAAGTTCATTTTGGATGGTTTGGTTGGAGTGGTTAATCTTCAAAACAAACTGTATGCCTTTAAACCCAATGCATTCAGCAAAATTGGTACTCATTTCTCATTGGCTATTTCATTTGCTTCAAAATACTGTTCAATCCATTTGGTATATTAGATCCAGCTATCTGTTGTGTATCAAACATATCAGTCTTTCCGATGTATCCACCCATTTCTGCTTTTTCTTATGATTGTCAAACGACACTCACTTTATGAATTGATGCATTCTTTTTTAAGCTTGACTGGTTCTGGACATGCTGCACTGCCTTTTTAAAAAAAATCTTGACCATTCCTTGCTGTGCTTTTTAATTTGAATGTCTCGCTGCTCTTCTAAAGGTCAGTGGTCATCTTGGATTCTTCTTAAAAAAAAAACCTTGTCACCACTTATATTTTGTAACATAAAATAATTGAAAGGAAAACAAGAGAGCTGAGAGATGTGCATTTCAGTTTGTGTTTAAGTGAGGCGTACACATATGTGGTACTGTCATGATCCATGTAATTCACATGTTTTTATATGTAATCTAATTAAACAGTGCTTAATCAAGTGATACATTTACAGTATTACTCAAATACTACTGGAAATATTAAATACGCAACAGTGTGCAACATGGTAGTGTAGTTGTTAGTATAATGATATTACAGCTCTGGGCATTGGAGTTCAGAGGACAGAACCAATGTCATCTGTAAGGAGACGACATCCTTCCCATGGCATGCATGAGTTTTCTCCAGGTGCTCTGTTTTCTTCCCATAGTCCAAAGGCATACTGGTTAGTAGGTTAATTGATCATTGGAAATTGTCCTGTGATTCAGCTTGGGTTAAATTGGAGGTTGCTGGGTGGTCTGACTCAAAGGGATGGAAGGGCCTAATGCTGTACCTCAAACAAGCAAATAAATAGCAAGCAGGTAGATGGCAATTGGGGTCAGATACAGAAATATGAGGGTTAGTGTTTTAGAAGGAAGGAATGGGAAAGGTAATTGGTCTCAATGGCACATTTCTAAAGAGTGTGCAGAAACATAGGGCTGTGTTTGTACATACATTCTTGAAGGTGAGTGATTTAGTTAGCAGGGCAAGTTAATCTCTGGACATCATGAAAAGAACTAGGAGTTTGTAACAGGAAAAAAATATTCAGAAGGAGAAGTTAAGTAACAGAATATTGTATCTAATTTTGGTTACTGCAGTTGGAGATGAAGGGCCAAGAGAATGTACAGAAGATATTTATCAGAATTTTTCCAAGGGTGTTGGATTTTAGCTGAAGCTTGGTTGCTTTTGAAACAATGAAAGCTAGAAGGTTTGATAAAAATGCACAAGGTTATGTAAGATATTCTTCACCTTGACAAAGAACAATTGTTCCCATTACATTATGATAAAAAGATTAAAGAAGGTATATAATATTTTGGGCAAGTGTATATGTGGAATATAAGGGAGAATTAATTTAAAGCAATGAAAGGAAAATGTACTGAATGTGCTATCCACAATGGCTGTGGAACTGGAAGCTATCAATAACTACAAAAGAAAATGGGAGAAGTAGAAATAAATTGTAATCCACAGCTAAGATATTACATGATGTTCTATTAATCACCATAGAAGTGATGCAAAATTCCTTGAGAGAGAGCAAATAAAATTTATCAGAATAATTCCAAGACTGAAAAGCAAATCGGTTAATCGGTTGCTTTATAGAGAGTAGGAGTATTCAAGTTTGATCAAGTGTATTTCTGCTCTTTAATGACTGATATCAATGATGATTAGGATTTGTACTTGGCCAGTAATAATACTGGAAAATATTAAATGCTATGCTAAGGACTTTGAATAATTAATAAGTGCTAGATAACTAATAATAATGTACATCTCTCCTAGGTCGTAATTAATAGTTCGCATTTCATTGCATTGAAAGTAAATAACAATGTGAAAGATCAATATGGATATGTATTTTAACATTTATGTGAAAACTCACTGATTTATATTGAAAGCAGTTTATAAACAATTGTAAGAGCCTAAACTTTCTAGAAACCTTGTAAAAGATAATGGGAAAAAAAAGGCAGTGGGTGTTGGTCGTTTTTTTTTGTGAAGGAGCGGGAGGGGCAGCTGGAGTTTCTATCCAGTTTTATGATCATAAGATACAGGAGCAGAATTAGCCCATTTGGCCCATCAAGTCTGCTCCACCATTATATCATCACTGATCCATTTTCCCACTCAACCCCAATCTCCTGCCTTCTCCCCTTATCCCTTCATGCCCGGACTAATCAAGAATTTATCAACTGCCTTAAATATACCCAATGATTTGGCCTCCACAGTTGCCTGTGACAACGAATTCCACAGATTTGCCACTCTGGCTAAAGAAATTTTTCCTTAGTTCTGTTCGAGAAGGACTCCACTTTATTCTGAGGCTTTGTCCTCTGGTCTTAGACTCTCTCACCATAGGAAACATCCTCTCCACATCCACTCTATTGAGGATTTTCAACATTCGAATAGGTTTCAATGAAGTTGCCCCTCATTCTTCTGAATTCTAGTGAATTGCACCTCAGAGCTATCAAATACTTATATGACAAGCCTTTCAATCCCAGAATCATTTTCGTGCACCTGCTTTGAACCCGCTCCCAATGCCAGTACATTGTTTCTCAGTTAAGGGGTTAAAACTGCTCACAATATTCCAATTGAGGCTTCAACAATATATCCTTGGTTTTATAATCTAATCCCCTCTAAATGAATGCTAATGTCAGATTTTCCTCCCTCACTACCAAGTCAACTTGCAAATTAATCTTTATGAACCCTTGCAAGGATTTCTTTTTTTTTAAAAAAAAAATATTTATTTATTAAATTTTAGAAAATTACAAAGAATAAATGTGATGATAAAATAGTAAGAAAAATAATATTAACCCTCCCCCCCCCCTTAACCCTTCTCTAAAGAAAGAAAAAAAAGAGAGAAAGATTGTCTGGATATTGGAGGATCCCCACATGCTCCATGGAGTTCAAAATAATTTTAATATTTATTTTTACTTTCCCCAATTACTTTATAATTTTATCTTCAAAGGACCTATGTAGTTAATCCTATCTTTTGTAGGTATGGGAGCCAAATTTTCAAAAATATATCATATTCATTTCTTAGATTGTATGTAATTTTTTCAAGTGGAATACAACTATGTATTTCATTATTCCAACGATCCATAGTTAAATATAAATCAGATTTCCAAGTAACTGCGATAACTTTTTTGGCTACTGCCAATGCAATTTTTATAAATTTTTTCTGATACTTACTCAATTTAAGTTTCAGTATTGTCCCTTCAATGTCTCCTAATAAAAATAATACTGGACTATGTGGGAGTTGTACTCCAGTAATTTGTTCCAATAAAAGTCTTAGATTTATCCAAAATGGTTGAATTTTAAAACAAGACCAAGTAGAATGTAAAAAAGTACCAATTTCTTGATTACATCAAAAACATTGGTCAGACATATTTGAATTTAATCTATTTATTTTCTGTGGTGTTATATATAATTGTGTAAAAAATTATGTTGTATTAATCTAAGTTGAATATTTATTGTATTTCTCATACTATCATAACATAATCTTGACCAGTTTTTTCCATCAATTTTAACATTCAAATCAGATTCCCATTTTTGTCTTGATTTATGAATTACTGATTTAATTGTCTGTTTTTGAATCAAATTATACATACAAGATGTAAATTTTTTAATTTTTCCTTTTTGAATTAATATTTCTATTTCACTAGATTTTGGCATCAATATTGTTTGACCCAGCTTTTCTCGTAGATAAGCCTTTAATTGAAAATAACAGAAAAGAGTGTTATTTGATATTTTATATTTATTTTTTAATTGATCAAACGACATCAATATACCTCCTTCAAAACAATCACCTATATATTTAATCCACTTTTGGAACCAATTATGTAAAAGTTTATTATCCATTGTAAAAGGAATAAGCCTATTTTGAATTAAAGTTCTTTTTGCTAATAAAGATTTCTTTATCTCATCGTCCATATTTACCTTATTCCATAAATCAATCAAGTGTCTTAATATAGGAGATTCTTTTTTTTCCCGTATCCATTTGGATTCCCATTTATATATAAAATCTTCTGGTATGTTTTCTCCTATCTTATCTAATTCTATTCTAATCCATGCCGGTTTTTCTTCATCAAAAAAAGACGCAATAAATCTAAGTTGATTTGCTTTATAATAATTCTTAAAATTTGGAAGTTGTAACCCTCCTAAATCAAATTTACATGTCAATTTTTCCAATGATATTCTTGACATCTTTCCTTTCCAAAGAAATTTCCTTACATATTTATTCAGTTCTTGAAAAAACTTCTGAGGTAATTGTATTGGTAAAGTTTGAAATAAATATTGCAATCTAGGAAATATATTCATTTTTACAGCATTAACTACCTATTAATGTTATTGGTAACATCATCCATTTATCAAGATCCTCTTTTATTTTTTTAATAATGGCAAATAATTTTGTTTATATAAATTTTTTACATCATTATCAACTCTAATACCTAAATATTTTATCCCGTTTATTGACCATCGAAATTGAGTTACTAATCGACATTGATTATAATTTCCTTTGGTAAGGGGTAAAATTTCACTTTTATCCTAATTTACTTTATACCCTGATACTTTCCCATATTCTTCCAATCTAAAGATTGCAATGGGTTTGTTAAATAAATCAAAACATCATCAGCAAATAAATTAATCTTATATTCTTCTTGATTAACTCTAAAGCCCCCAATGTCTGAATCTGTTCTAATTAATTCAGCTGATGGTTCTATTGCCAATACAAATAAAGAAGGTGATAATGGGCAGCCTTGTCTAGTTGACCTCGTTAAGCAAAATGGTGTTGAAATCTGACCATTTGTAACTACTTTAGCTTGAGGATTAGTATTTAAGGTTTTAATCCATTGTATAAAAGATTTTCCTAACTCATATTTTTCCAATACCTTAAATAAAAAATCCCATTCCAATCTATCAAATGCTTTTTCCGCATGCAAAGCAACTGCCACACTCATTTCCTCTCTTTTTGGTGCCAAATGAATTATACTAAGTAACCGGGTTATATTATCCATTGATTGTCTGTTTTTAATAAAACCTGTTTGATCCATATGTATTAATTTTGGTAAATATTTAGATATTCTATTGATAAAATTTTTGCTATTATTTTATAATTTGTATTCAACAAAGAAATAGGCCTATATGATGTTGGTTTTAAAGGAACTCTATCTTTTTTTGGCAATACAGTTATGATCGCTGTTAAAAAAGATTGTGGGAGTTTATGCATTCTTTCCACTTGGTATATTAATTCTATAAAAGGAGGAATTAATAAATCTTTAAATATTTTATAAAATTCAGGAGGAAAACCATCTTCTCCTGGGGATTTATTACTCTGAAGTGATCCTAAAGCTTCTTCAACCTCTTTTAATGTAAAGGGCATATCTAATCCTTTCTGTTCTTCCAAATTAATTTTGGAAGGGTTATTTGTGATAAAAAAATTTATCTATCTCAGCAATCTTATTTTGTGATTCTGATTGATATAGTTCAGTATAAATTTTTTTTAAAGTTTCATTAATTTCTAAAGGTTTATAAGTAACCTTATTTACATTTGTTCTAATTGCATTTATTGTTTTAGAAGCCTGTTCTATTTTCAACTGCCAAGCAAGAATTTTATGTGATCTTTCACCTAATTCGTAATATTTCTGTTTAGTTCTCATAATTACTTTTTCTATACGATATGTCTGGAGTGTATTATATTGTAGTTTTTTATTAACAAGTTGTCTTCGTTTTTCTTCTGTCATATATCTTTGAGATTCTTTTTCTAACTTTATGATATCTTTTTCCAATTGATCTATTTCTGCTATGTATTCCTTCTTAATTTTAGATGTATGACTTATAATCTGACCCCTTAAATATGCTTTCATCGCTTCCCATAATACAATTTTATCCTCAACTGAATGTAAATTTGTATCCAAAAAAAATGAATCTGTTTTTTTCATAAAATCACAAAAATCTTGACGTTTTAATAAAATTGAATTAAATCTCCATCTATAAATCGATTCCTCCTTATCCATCATTATCATTGTCATTATCAAGGGGGAATGATCTGACAGTATTCTTGCTTTATATTCCACACTTTTCACTCTATCTTGAATATTTTTTGATAATTAAACAAAATCAATCCTTGAGTAAGTTTTATGTCTATTTGAATAAAATGAATAATCTCTTTCTCTTGGATTAATTTTCCTCCATATATCAATCAGGTTTAAATCTTTCATTAATGATAAAGTTAGTTTTATTACTTTTGATTTTGTAGCAATTTTAGTTGACCTATCTAAAACTGGATCTAAACAAAAATTAAAATCTCCACCTATTAATATTTTATCATGTGCATCAGCCAAGTTCAAAAAAACTTCTTGTATGAATTTTGCATCATTTTCATTTGGTGCATAAATGTTCATAAAAGTCCATAATTCTGAAAAACTTTGACAATGTACAATCACATATCTCCCCCAGAATCAATTATTACATTTTGTATTTTAATTGGTAAAGATTTATTAACCAAAATTGCAACTCCTCTCGATTTTGAATTAAATGAAGCTGCAATGACATTTCCAACCCAATCCCTCTTTAATTTCTTATGTTCTGTTTCTGTTAAATGTGTTTCTTGTAAAAAAGCTATATCTCCTTTCATTTTCTTAATATATGTTAAAACTCTTTTTCTTTTCACAGGTCCATTAATTCCATTAACATTAAAACTTTAAAAATTAAGTAAATTAATCATTCATAATACCTTGGGCACTCTTTCAAATTCTCCATGTTGCTATGAGTTTCTCCCCAACCATCCAGGCAAAAAAGAAGAAAGATAACTAATATATAAGAAAAAAAACCAAAGTACCCCCCCCCCCACTAATGTTGCGAATAAAAAGAACACAACATTACCCCCCCCCCCATTTTACGGGTCATGGCAATCGCCATGATTGTACACGTGAAACTTGCAGCCATCGATCAGGAGCTCTTCCAGCTCCCCCGCAAAAAAAAAGAAAATATATTAGTGAAGAAAAAAAAAGAAAATAATTATTGTCTCTACTCCCAATTAATACTCCTCAGCTATTTTTTTTTATAGAAATGTCCGTCAAGTCCAACCTTGTTTCAGTCTTCATCATTAGTCCATTTCATTTCTATAATTCTTTACTTCTTCGTGGACATCAGGTAATTCTTGTACAAATTTCTCTGCTTTCCAGTAGTCAACGAAAAATCTTCTTTCTTCGTTATCCAGGAAAATGATCAATTTTGCTGGATAGCTCAATAAAAATTTATAGCCCTTTTCCCATAAAGATTTTCTCACTGGATTAAATTCCTTCCACCTCTTCAGAAGATCGTAACTTATGTCTGGATAAAAAAAAACTATTTTCCCTCCTATTATCAATGGCCCATTTCTCTTTTTAGCACCTTGAATAGCTGCCTTCAAGATCATTTCTTTATCTTGGTACCTTAAACATTTTATCAAAATTGATCTTGGATTTTGATCTTGTTGAGGTCTTGGTCTTAAAGCTCTGTGTGCTCTTTCAATTTCAATTACTTGGCTTCCTTCTTTCATTTCCAACATTTTCGGAATCCATTCTTGAAAGAATTTTATTGGATTTTCTCCCTCTGTACCTTCCATAAGACCAACAATTTTGATATTATTTCATCTACTAGAGTTTTCAAGCTCATCTATTTTTTCCAACATCCGTTTTCTTTCTATTGCCCAGGCAAGATTATTGTCTTCTATCTTATCTATTCTTTCCGTGTTTTCTTCCACTTTTACTTCCATCTCTTTAACTTTATTATCCATCTTCTTTTGTTTTTCCACCACATTATTGAGTTTATTCTGCATCCTTCTTATAGCTTTTAATTCATTCATAATATATATCAGGATATCTTTTATGTCTCCTTTAATCTCTTCCTTCTTTTCCTCTTCTTCTTCCTCTGAATTTCCCAAGGAGACTGATTCCACTTCCGATTCACTTCCAGCCGTAGTTGGGATTTGTAGTTTTGTTAATATCTGTTCATGCGTACATTCGCGCATGCATTGTTCTTGCCGTTTCTTCTTAGAGACCACCGACATTGCTGCAACTGCCTGTCCCGCATCATCAGAAGTGCCATGCACTTCGCCGGGAGGAGATCCAACTTGAGTCCAAGGCTTCGCCGAGATGGTTAGGCCTTTTTCCCCGCCGATTTGCGCAGTCTTCGAAGTAGTAGCTTTCTTCTGTTTCGGTTTAGGAGCCATATCAAAAGAGTTACTTATAAATAGTTTCTAGTAGATATTTGTTAACTCTTCTTCATTTAAACCCTATTTCATTACTTTTTACGAGGGAGCTGGATTCCCAACGTCTCGACCCTACGTCATCACGTGACGCCCCCCCTTGCAAGGATTTCTTGTGCCTAATACTATAATGGCATGAACATCGATTTCTTGAACTTCTAGTAATGGCACTCCCCTCTTCACCATTTCCCTTCCCTCTTTCCGTCTCTCACCTTATCTCACCCATCGCCTCCCTCTGGTGCTCCTCCCCATTTTTTCTTTCTTCCGTGGCCTTCTGTCCTCTCCAATCAGACTCCACCTACTCCAGCCCTGTGTTTCTTTTACCAGTCAACTTCCCAACTCTTTACTTCACCCCTCCCCCTCCCAGTTTCACCTATCACCTTGTGTTTCTCCCTCCTCTCCCCCATCTTTTAAATCTACTCCTGATTTTTTTTCTCCAATCCTGTTGAAGGGTCTCACCCCGAAATGTCAACCGTTAGGCTGATGTTAGGCTGCCTTTAAAGAGGGTGAAACCTCGCAAGGTGCAAGGTCCCAATGGAGTACCTGGTAGGCTCTGAAAACTTGTGCCAACCAATTGTCAGGAGTATTCAAGGACACTTTCAACCTCTTACTGCTACGGGCAAAAATTCCCACTTGCTTCAAAATGCAACAATTATACCAGTGCCTAAGAAGAATAATGTGAGCTGCCTTAATGACTATTGCTCAGTAGTACTCACATCTGCAGTGATGAAATGCTTTAAGAGGTTGGACATGACTAGACTGAACTCCTGCCTCAGCAAGGACCTGGACCCACTACAATTTGCCTGTTGCCACAATAGGTCAACGGCAGTTGTAATCTCAATGGTTCTTCACACGGCCTTAGACCACCTCGACAATACAGTCACCTATGTCAGGATGCTGTTCATCGACTATAGCTCAGCATTTAACACCATCATTCCCAAAATCCTGATTGAGAAGTTACAGAACCTGGGCCTCTGTACCTCCCTCTGCAATTGGATCCTTGACTTCCTAACCGTAAAACCGCAATCTGTGTGGATTGGTGCTAATATCTCCTCGTTGACGACCTTGGGTGTGTGCTTATCCCACTGCTCTACTCTCTCTATATATCCATGATTGTGTGGCCAGACATAGCTCAAATACCATCTATAAATTTGCTGATGATACAGTCATTGTTGGTAGAACCTCAGATGGAGACAAGAGGGCATATTCCAGTGAGATATGCCAACTAGTGGAGTGGTGTCACAACAACAACCTTGCGCTCAACATCAATAAGACAAAAGAGCTGATTATGGACCTCAGGAAGGGTAAGATGAAGGAACACATGCCATTCCTCATAGAGGAGTGAATGAGCAGCTTCAAGTTTCTGGATGTCAAGATTGTTTAGGACCTAACCTGATCCTAACATATCGATGCAGCTATAAAGAAGGCAAGACAGCGACCATACTTCATTATGGGTTTGAACAGATTTGCTATGTCATCAAAAACACTCAAAAACTTCTATAAATGTACCGTGGAGAGCATTCTGACAGGCTGCATCACTGTCTGGTATGGGATGGGGGGGTGGTGGTTGCTACTGAAGAGGACTGAAAGAAGCTGCAGAGGGTTGTAAATTTAGTCTGCTCCATCTTGGGTACTAGCCTACAAAGTACCCAGGACATCTTCAAGGAGCAGTGCCTCATAAAGGCAGTGTCCATTATTAAGGATCTCCAGCACCAAGGGCATGCCCTTTTCTCACTGTTACCATCAGGGGTAGGAGGTACAGAAGCCTGAAGGCTTCTGCGATCCAGGAACAGCTTCTTACCCTCTGCAATCAAATTCCTAAATGGACATTGAGCCTGTGAACACTACCTCACTTTAAAAAAATATATTATTTCTGTTTTTGCACAATTTTTAATCTATTCAATATACATATACTGTAATTGATCTACTTAATTATGAATTATTATTTTCTTCTATATTATGTATTACATTGAACTGCTTTGCTAAGTTAACAAATTTCTGGACACATACTGGTGATAATAAACCTGATTCTGATTCTGTGGTCTTTTCCATAGATCCTCCAGCATTTTGTGTGTGTTGCTTGGATTTGCAAAATCTGCAGATTTTCTCTTGTTTGTGCCTATTGTATTTTGATCATTTGTCCCTTAGGGTTCCTTTATTTTAAGCTCTTTAATCAATTCTGGATCATTGTACAACACCTAATCCCCTAGTGGGCTCAACCCCAAGCTGCTCTAAAAAGCCATCTCGTAGGCAATCGAGAAATTCTCCCTCTTGGGATCCAGCATCAGTCTGATTTTCCCAATCTACCTGCATATACAATCCAGCACCCACACTCATAACTATCATAACATTGCCCCTTTGGCAAGCATTTTCTATCTCCTGTTGTAATTTGTAGATTACATCTTTACTACTGTTTGGGGTCTGAGGTCTGTATATATCTCCTATCCAGGTCTTTTTACCCTTGCACTTCCTTAGCTCTACCTACAATGGTTCAATAGCTTCCGACCCTATGTCATCTCTTTCTAGTGATTTGGTATCTTTTTTTTTTAATCAACTGAGCCACCTCACCCATTCTGTCTACCTGCCTGTACTTTCGATACTTCATGTATCCTTGGAGTTTAAACTTCCAGCTATAATGTTCTTCCAGCCACCATTCAGTGATGCCCACACATCATACATAGCAATCTGCAACTGTACTTCATCCACCCAAGTCCTTATACTGTGCAGTCAAACATAACACATTCAGCCCTGTATTCACCCTTTTGGATTTTGTCTGTTTTTTGCATTGCTGGATTTGTTGGATTATTGATTTTGGAAATGTCTGTACTCTAAATTTTCATAAGAATTAGGCAGCATGATATTATGTCTTAAGCACTTGTTTTAAATTCATCTTAATTAAAAAGGGAACATTAAAAGGTAGCTTTCTTTTGTATTTTCTAAAAATCTTTGAAAATATATGCAAGTTCTTTCAAATTGCTCTTATTTATTTGCTGATATTTCTGTCATATTTCATTGTAGTCTACAAAACTACAGAAGAAGATACACCAGCTTGAAGAACAATTGAGCAATGAAATGCAAGCCAAAGATGAAATGGAGCAAAAATTTAGGTATGTTGCAGGAAGGGTAAATTTTGCATTAATAGGTTGAAAGCAATGTTTGCACAAGTGTACGGAATGTGAAATTAATTTTTGTTGTGTTTTTTTTATACAGGAAGTTCAGCAATAATTGTTGCTGCTCTGAAGGTGCAGCTAATGGACATAATTATAGCAACAGTTATTTCTGTGCTCACTATAAAAGCTATGATTTTATGAACGTGCACTTGTACAGTGTGCAACTGTAGTCTTGTCACTGTAACTGAATTGTTCAGATTTAAATGATTTACTGTCTCAGTGATCATTTTCAACTTGATAGGCATTGTTCAAGTACAAAAGAATACCAGAAACAACATATAGTTACATATTTAAGCTATTGAAGTCATAGAATTATAAACCATGGAAACAGGTTCTTTGCCCCACTGAATCCATGATGACTATGACTCTCCAGCAGTATTAACCTAAATAAGTTCTAACTTGTTATCCTGACATTGCCTTGAGCTTCCCCAAGATTCTACTGCTCAGCTGCACGGGAAGCAATTTGCCAAGCTAAGAAACCCATTAACCTGCATTCTTTTACATTGTGGGAATGAAACTCCCACAGTTCACACAGACAGCATCAGAGATCAGAATTGAAGCTGGGTTGCTGCAAATGTGAGGCAGCAATTCCACCATCTGTTAATTTATGAATGTCTGCTCCAGTGACTAGGTTGTTTTAGAAGTCATATCTGATATTCAATGAAATTATGTTGATTGCTATTAATGTATGGATACCTAATGTAAAAGATGTCACCATAACCAATAATGACCTGCAGCCAATTAATTAGTTTTGTTACATTATTACCTTTTTGCAGAAACTATAAGGGGAGAGTGAGGGAGTAGTGGTCAGCAATTGTGGGAAATCCCTCCCACCCCAAGCTTGTACCTTATTAAGGACTAACTGATTTTAGGCTTATTTATCACAGACTTATCAACAACCTTTCTAAGCACAAAGTAAGTTTCTGCTTTGGCCTCAGTAAGTAGTGCAGCCAAAAGTTTATAAATACTATCACTTTTCATCTTATTTAAATGTTGTCCTTGTTAGCACTTGAGTGTAGAGCTGCAGTGACAGGAATAGTGAGTGGGATCCCCATCAATAAAACCTGTAAGAGTTGATAGGAACATAGTGAAGCCTTGCTGTGCCCTGCACCCTGACTTCTTGTCCCTCTGCATATTTGCTCAGGCACGTGCAGATGGGCTAAGGCCACAAACAACAAGCCCAGTTTGAGCCCCTTATATTCACAGAATGTACCTTGGTGTGTACTTACATTGAATTTTACATTTTGCAAAGAGAACTGACATACAAAATGTAGTTCCATGATCCCTTTATCCTGTAAAATTTTAATGATGCTATGTTGAGTACAACACTGGTTCCAAGCTTGCCCTTCCCTTGGACTACGTCAGTGACGTGGAGAGGGGGTACCTGCTGCATGGACAGCAGCCGGTTCTTCAAATTTTCTTCACAGTCCACCAGAAGCACAAACCCATTATCCCCTGGGATCAAAGGCTGCCTACTACTACTATGTTAAGTGCACTGATATGCACATGGGGTCTTTTGGGCTTCCTCATCTATTCAGCCCAACTGACTTTAAATATGATAAAGAATTTTATTTTGTGAGGCCTTCCATTGGTCAGGGTTCACCATGGATATTGCGTACTAGCTGTCTACATGATATGTAAGCCAAGGCATTAGGATATCGAGTGTAAGCTGTTGCCCGTGCAGCAGATGAATCCAGTGGGATGGCAGAGACCGATACAGTTTAACACTAGCAGCATTGCAGGAATTACCAGTCAACATTGAACTCAACATAGGACTTATGGACTCCAGCTCCAGATATTTCCTGAAGCCTTCCCTATGAGTGGGTATAGTCGCAAGGCAGTGGAAGTTTGAGATCAGTGTTCTCTTAAATGAGCTGCCAACCAAGGGGCTAATGAGCCCCATCTGCCTGAAGCAACTGGTTTTAAGCTGCCATTCTCCTAACAGTAAAAATGGATTTACTTTGCTTAGTCACTAAGTCACACGTGAAGCAATGAGCTGGACTTGTTTATCAGAGGCTATTTGAGGTACACACCATTGGAAGCATTTAATAGGTAGTGGGAGTTTATCCCCACTATCTCCCCCAGCTATGATAACCTTAAAGAAGCCTTTATTATAGGATTAAATTAATATTTAATAACAATTTATTTGATATCAGTGAAGATGGAAAAAAAAATGCAGATGAAGTTGGTGAGGAAATCTAAGAACATGGGGCTTTGCTTGTTGATTACCCAGTGTATTTAATCAGGAGAAATTAAATTTTAGAGATTTTCAGGAAGCCAAAATTAGACAAGTGTGGTAGAAATTGTTGTGTGAGTGGTATTACTGAAATTGGAATGGTAACATGGTGTACAAGTTGCTAAATAAGAACAAATATTTTAACCTTGAAGTGTTCATCAGAATCCACAATAAGTGAGCAAATAAAAGTGATGTTTGAAAGGAACTTTGCTTGAGTTTAAGTGAAACTCACATTTGCAGAACATAGAACAAGTGTGTGTACTAGAATAGTCAAGCTGTGAGGTAAAAACAGATATTAAAATTTTCAGCAGCAACTGAGCTGAGGAGCCAAATATGCCAGAGGTTTTGAACCGTCCGGTTATTTTTCAAATAGCAAGTGGGAAATTTGATATAGTCATTTACTTGAGTTAAGTTTGTTTCAAGGACCAATATTTGTTTTGGCAAAATTTAAGGAAATTTCTGATCATCCTCTACTGAATCTAGGAGAAATAAGTCAATAATGCAGAGACAATAAAAGGAAGGAGAGTTGGTGCTGATTCATAATAGGGTTTTGTAAATAGATATGCAGTGGGTGTTTTTGTTAATGGCTGGCATGTAAATGAGAAGATTGATTTTATGGAGAATTTAGAAGTTACTGCATAGAAGCTGAAAAAAGTTTACACTGAAGTAACACATAAGATGCTGGAAGAACTTAGCAGATCAGGCAGCATCTATGGACAGGAATTGGAGAAATCAATGTTCATGTCATCGGGTTGGAGGCTACCCAGAAGGAATATGAGGTGTTACTGTTCCAACCATGATAGTGGCCTTATCATGGCAGTATAGGGTGCCATGGACTGATATATCAGAATGGGAATGATAGTGGAATTAAAATGTTTGGCCTCTGGGAAATCCTGCTTTTTGTGCATGAAGCAAAGGTGCTCGACAGTGTGGTCCCTCAAACTTGCAGGTGAAGTGTTGCTTCATCTGAAGCCCTGAATGGAGGTGAGGGAGGATGTGAATGGGCAGGGAGATTTGTAGGGAGGGACGAAGGGACGAGAGAGCAATCCCTACAGAAGGTGGAATGTTGGGAGAGCAGAGGTAACAATTGTGTTTGGTGCTAGGATCCCCTTTAAGATGGCAAAAGTTGCGGAGAATGAAGTGCTGGAAGCAGAGGATCATGGAGTGGTAGGTAAGGACAAGTGAAACCATATCCCTGTTAGGTGACATGAAGATGGTGTGAAGGCGAATGATCATGAAGCAGAGGAGATAATGCAAGGGCAGCACCAATGGTAGAGGAAGGGAAACCCTGTCCTTCAAAGAAGAAAGACATCTCTGATGCTATGGAAATGAAACTCATCTTGAGAACAGATGTGGCAGAGACAAAGGAACTGAGAGAAAGGAAGGAATACTTCCGGTGTCTTCAACAGGACCTACCACCAAGCACATATTTACCTATCCCTCACTCTCCACTTTCTGCACAGATCGTTTTCTCTGTGATTCCCTTGTCCATTCGTCCTTCCCTGTTAATCTCCCTCTTGGCACTTATCCCTGCAAATGGAACAAGTGCTACACCTGCCCATTCACCTCCTTGCTCATTTCTATTCAAGGCCCCAAGCAGTCCTTCCAGGTGAAGCAACACTTCACCTACAAGTCTGTCAGGGTTATCTACTATATCTGGTACTCCCAATGTGGCCTTCTCTACATTAGATCGTGGCACTGCTTTGTTGAGTACCTTCACTCTATCCACAACAAAGAGGATTTCCCAGTGGCCAACCATTTTAATTCCAATCCCTATTCCCATTTTGGCATGTCAATCCATGGCATCCTATATTGCCATGGCGAGGGCACTGAAAGGTTGGAGGAGCAGCATCTTATATTCCATCTGGGTTTCCTCCAAACTGATGGCATGAATGTTGATTTATCTAACTTCTGGTAATTTCACCCCTTCCCCCTTCCCCCTTCCCCTTCCATTCCCTACTCTTCCTCTGCTCTTAGCTCTTCTCCTCACCTGCCTGTCATCTGCCCCAGTACCCCTCCTCCTTTCCTTTCTCCCATGGTCCATTCTCCTATCCTAACAGATTCCTCCTTCAGCCCTTTACCTTTTCCATCTGTCACCCTCCGGCTTCTCACTTCATGGCCCCTCCACTCCCCCCACCCACCTAACTTACCCCACACCTGGCTTTACCTATCACCCGTCTTGTACTCCTTCTGCTCCTCCCACTTTAAATTTCTAGTTTATTCCCCCTTACTTTCCAGTCCTAATTAATGACCTCACCCTGAAATAGTGACTGTCCATTCCTCTCCATTAATGCTGCCTAACCTGTTGAGGTCCTCCAGCATTTTGTGTGTTACTCTGAATTTCCAGCATTTGCAGAATCTGTTGTGCTTTACTGGAAGATTGCCTGGTTATGATTGGAGGATGGATAAGAATAGAACCGAACAAAAGTGTCCCCAGCCATCTGGATGAAAGATGAATCTGTCTGACTTTACATTCTCTAAATATTAATTCCCAATTATGCGGGAGGAGCACCAAAATAAAGGCTGACATTTAAGTAAGCATAGCTGGATGTCTTCTTAACTATTATTGAATTTTCACTCAGCACAACACATGCCATTGCACAGTTGGTGGTGAAAATATCTACATACACTTAAGTGCACTAGTATGAGTGCTTCTAAAGAAAAGAAAATAGAATTATTATGAAAACATAACAGGAACTAAGATTTTGAATTTCTTCTGTTTTGTTTTAAGCTTTCTGTTTCAGGACATGATCTTTTCTTGATTTGTACTGTTTCTTTTGTAGAACCACAAGCAGTCGTCTTGAAAAGATATCCAAAGATTTGGAAGATGAGGTACAGATTTTTTTTAAAGTGCGCTTTAATCTCTGTCTAAAATTTAAATGAATTGAATTTGGCTGCATGAGTAGCTTGAGCTTGTTCTTAAATATTGTTGTATTCTCTCCTGTATTTCTGATGACTTGTTTAACCAGAAAAGCTAAGTGAAAAATACACATATAGTAATCCTATACTCTACCCAAAAATGAATAAATATAAGAAACAAAAGGTTATGCTTAGACAAGAAAGATATGTTATATTTAGACTATTAAAGGGAAGAGATGTTGTAGAAATGTTAGCTTTTAAATTGCTTCTTATTTTTAAATAATCCTTTTGGATTGCATCGTCTTTGAGCAAAAAAAGCATTAGATCAGCCTTTCTGTTATAGTTGGATTAGAAACATAGAAAACCTACAGCACAATACAGGCCCTGCGGCCTACAAAGTTGTGCCGAACATGTCCCTACCTTAGAAATTACTAGGGTTACCCATAGCCCTCTATTTTTCTAAGCTCCATGTACCTATTCAAAAGTCTCTTAAAAGTATTGTATCCGCCTCCACCACCGTTGCCGGCAGCCCATTCCACGCACTCACCACTCTGCATAAAAAAAAGCTTACCCCTGACATCTCCTCTGTACCTACTCCCAAGCACCTTTAACCTGTGCCCTCTTGCGGCAGCCATTTCAGCCCTGGGAAAAAGCCTCTGACTATCCACAGTGTCAGTGCTTCTCATCATCTTATATACTTCTACCAGGTCACCTCTCATCCTCCTTCGCCCCAAGGAGAAAAGGCCGAGTTTCCTCAACCTGTTTTCATAAGGCATGCTCCTCAATCCAGGCAACATCCTTGTAAATCTCCTCTACCCTTTCTATGGTTTCCATATCCTTCCTGTAGTGAAGCGATCAGAACTGAGCACAGTACTCCAAGTGGGGTCTGACCAGGGTCCTATATAGCTGCAGCATTACCTCTCGGCTTCTGAATTCAATTCCACCATTGATGAAGGCCAGTACACCATATGCCTTCTTAACCACAGAGTCAACCTGCACAGCTGCTTTGAGTGTCCTATGGACTTGGACCCCAAGATCCCTCTGATCCTCCACGCTGCCAAGAGTCATACCATTAATATTATATTCTGCAATCATATTTGACCTACTGAAATGAACCACTTCACACTTATCTGGGTTGAACTCCATCTGCCACTTCTCAGCCCAGTTTTGCATCCTATCAATGTCCTTCTCTGACAGCCCTCCACACTATCCACAACACCCCTAACCTTTGTGTCATCAGCAGACTTACTAACTCATCCTTCCACTTCCTCATCCAGGTCATTTATAAAAATCACGAAGAGTAAGGGTCCCAGAACAGATCCCTGAGGCACACCAATGGTCACTGACCTCCATGCAGAATATGACCCGTCTACACTCTTTGCCTTCTGTGGGCAAGCCAGTTCTGGATCCACAAAGCAATGTCCCCTTGGATCCCATGCCTCATTACTTTCTCAATAAGCCTTGCATGGGGTACCTTATCAAATGTCTTGCTGAAATCCATATACACTACACCTACTGCTCTTCCTTCATCAATGTGTTTAGTCACATCCTTAAAAAAATTCACTCAGGCTCGTAAGGCACGACCTGCCCTTGACAAAGCCATGCTGACTATTCCTAATCATATTATGTCTCTCCAAATGTTCATAAATCCTCCCTCTCAGGGTCTTCTCCATCAACTTACCAAACACTGAAGTAAGACTCACTGGTCTATAATTTTCTGGGCTATCTCTACCCCCTTTCTTGAATAAAAGAACAACATCTACAACCCTCCAATTCTCCAGAACCTCTCCCTTCCCCACTGATGATGCAAATATCATCACCAGAGGCTCAGCAATTTCCTCTCTCACCTCCTACAGTACCCTGGGATACATCTCATCTGGTCCCAGCGACTTATCCTGATGCTTTCTAAAAGCTCCAGCACATCCTCTTTCTTAATATCTACATGCTCAAGCTTTTCAATCCACTGCAAGTCATCACTACAATCACTAAGGCCCTTTTCCATAGTGAATACTGAAGTAGAATATTCACTAAGTACCTCTGCTATTTCCTCCGGTTCCATACACATTTTCCCACTGTCACACTTGATAGGTCCTATTCTTTCATGTCTTATCCTCTTGCTCTTCACATACTTGTAGAATGCCTTGGGGTTTTCCTTAATCCTGCTCGCCAAGGCCTTCTCATGGCCCCTTCTGGCTCTCCTAATTTCCTTCTTAAGCTCCTTTTTAGCCTTACAATCTTCTAGATCTCTAACATTACCTAACTCTCTGAACCTTTTGTAAGCTTTTCTTCTTGACTAGATTTATTACAACCTTTGTACACCACAGTTCCTGTACCCTACCATAACCTACCTATCTCATTGGAGAGTCACACTTACCTGGCTTGAACTCCATCTGAATAAAGATTGATCAAGATAATGCAGTCGATATAAATACATTATCTTCAAAAATTATTTGATGTGCAGAAGTTAAGTCTGAAAGAGAAAGTTAATAGAGCAGTCAAAGCCCAGAAGCTGCTTGGGTTTGTGAATAAGAGTAGAATACAAGTGTGAAGGAAACAGAATTCTTTCATTGTAGCTGAGTTGGTGTACTAAGTAGAAAGGTGGCACAATATAATTTAGAACATAATATAGAACAGCACAGTACATGTCCTTCAGTCCACTATGTTGTGCCAACCTATGTAAACCTTTTCCATGATCAATCTAAGCCTTCCTTCCCAGACAGCCCATTACCCTCCATTTTTCTTATATCCATGTGCCTGTCTATGCCTATCTCCTCAGCAGTGTGTTCCAGGCCCCTACCACTTTCTGTCAAAAAAAAACAACTACCTCTGATGTCTCCCCTAAACTTTCCTCCACTCATCTTGAACTGGTGTCCTTTGGTATTGGCCATTGCAGCCCCTGAGAAAAAGTTGCAGCCTGTCCATTCTTTTTATGCCTGTCATAACCTTATACACTTCTGATGAGTCGTCTCTTGTCCTCTTTTGCTCCTGAGCGTAAAACTCGAGTTTGCATTATTAGGCATGTTCCCTAATCCAAGTAGGGTCCTTGTGAGTGTCCTCTGCACTCTCTAAACCTTCCACATTCTTCCTAAAATGAAAGAACAAAAACTGAATGCAATGCTTGAAATGAGGTCTAACCAGACTTGTATAGAGCTCAAACAATATTTTGCGACTCTTGAATTCAATCCGCTGACTAATGAAAGCCAAAACACCATAGGCCTTCTAACCACCATATCAACTCGCATGGCAGCTGCAAGGGATCTGTGGATTTGGGCCCCAAAATCCTTCTGTTCCTCCATACTGCTAAGAATCCTGCCATTAACCTTGTACTCTGCTTTCAAGTGTGATCTTCCAAAATGTATCACTTTACACCACTAGATTGAACTCCCATCTGCCACTTCTTTGTCCTCCTCTGTAGCCTGTCTGTATCACATTGTAACCCATAATAACTTCTTACACTATCCACAACACCACCTATCTTCATGTCAACATCAAACTTACTTAACGCCCTTCTACTCTGTCATCCAAGTCATTTATAAAAATCACAACGAGCAGGGGTACCAGAACGGTACCTTGTAGAACAGCACTAGTCATGGCCTTCCAGGAAGAACACAATTCATCTACTACCAACCTCTGTCTTCTATGGGCAAGCTAATTTTGAATCCACGCAGCCAAGTTTCCTTCGATCCCATGCCACATAACTTTCTGCATGAACTACCACTGGGGACCTTTTCAAACGCCTTGGTAAAATTCGAATACGCCACATTCACTGTTCTACCTTTAATTTTTTTTTCACTTCCATGAAAAATTCAGTTAATCTCATTAGGCACAATTTGTTCCTCATAAAGCAATGTTCCTTCCTGGCGCTTATTCTTGCAAGCAAAACAAGTACCACACTTGCCCTACTACTCCTCCCTCACTACCATTCAGGCCCCAAACAGTCTTTCCAGGTGAGGCGACACTTCACCATTGAGTCTGTTGGGGTCATAAACTGTGTCCGATGCTCCTGGTGTGCCCTCCTGTACTTCAGTGAGACCGGATGTAGATTGGAAGACAGCTTCACCAGGTTACCTACACTTTGTCCGCCAAAAAAAGCTGGATCTCCCAGTGCTCACCCATTTTAATTTCACTTCCCATTCCCTTTCTGATATGTCTATCCATGGCCTCCTCTACTGTCACGATGAGGCTGCACTCGCGTTGGAGGAACAACACCTTATATTCCACCTGGGTAGCCTCCAGATTTCTTCAACTTCAAGTAATGCCCCCCCACTTCACCATTCCCCAACCCCTTTTCCCTCTCTCACCTTATCTCCTTGCCTGCCCAAAGATTTATCTATCCTAATGTTTTTTCAAAAGCCCCAACACGGCCTCTTTTTGAACCTTGTTACGAACCCCGTAACTGGGTCACTTACCAGCAAAGATAGAGAGGTCCGTTGAAGTCTGATGGTACTATTTTTAACAGTACTTATTACACAAAAATAATATCAATGCAAACGTACAGATAATATACGTCATCAATACTAAATCTAAAAGTGCGGGTATAATAATAATCAGTAAGAAATACGCTCTATCGTTGTCTAGGGGATAATGTATTGCCCGATGGAAATATAAAAGTCACTCAGTTCATTCAGGCTGCAGCCTTTGGTTGGAGTCGAGAGAGATTTTTAGAAACTTGCCGGCTTTTCCTTTTATGATTTCGATCCTTCGAGAGTTCCGTTGGTGTGGCCTCTCCTTTAGCTAAAGCCGTTCTTCCATGGCGAGCCCGCCAATTCCCAGGCAAGGGAAAAGGACGCATGCGAGCCCCCCACCGGCTGTCGCTATTAAACGCTGTCACGGGATTTCTAGCGTTTCTCCTGGTGCGTCTAAAGGGGTTGTTCCCCAGACCCTCTTTTATCCTTACTCACGGGGTCTCAGATATCAGTCAGGTTGGGATGATGCAATCTCTCAACCAGCCCACTCTGGTCATCCCCTGAGGGGCTTCAATGAATAGTACAGTACTCAATACACAATTCCGTCTCCAAGAGACAATGGCCGTTATCAGTGGTTCCGTCTTGCTGAGGCCAGGACACATTCCAAACCCTGTGTATTCTGGACGTCTCTCTCTCATTTCCTGGGTTCCAGACCCGAATTAATAGCGATCTTGCGATTCTCAAAAAGGAGGGGGCTACTTTGTACCCTTCGGCCCCTCAGAGTTGTGGCACATTCGTAACAACCTCAACATGCTTTAGTACATTAGCCTTTTGTTTGTTGACCTCACATTCATCAAAATTTCTTTCCCTGTTGAACAATGAAGTATTCATTAATAACCTCCCCCTATTTTCTCCTGTTATCCCTGAGTAGTCCTTCCCCATTCTACTCATACTCCTATTCAAAGCTGCTTTATGTGAGGTCTTTTACCATAACAGTTTTAGAAAAGGTCTGCTTCCATTGTATACAAAATCTTTTGATAACTAATCGAACCTCTGCTTTTTAGATAACATGCAGGAAAGATGTGGAATCAGCTTTAAGGCAGTTGGAACGAGAAAAGGCCCTTCTTCAGCACAAGAATGCAGAATATCATCGTAAAGCTGAAATGGAAGCGGATAAAAAACGTGGCTTAGAAAATGAGGGTAGGATCAAAATTGCATTAACTTATCTAAAAATTGCATTACAAATCAAAGAACGGTAATGGGCAAGTACGCAGCCCAGAGTTCACAATGAAGGAAAATGCAGTAGATTCTGGAAATCTGACTTAAAAAGAATATGTTAACAATACTTTGCAAACCAGACAAGCATCTGTGGAGACTATACCAGTAAATATTTCAGGCTCATCAGGTTTTATGTTGACTGGAAACATATAGTATAACATTTAAGGAAGGAAAAATTGGTGTTGGTAGTGGGGGATGGGCAATGCTAGATTGAAGTGAGGGAAGCACAGAAGAAAGGTCTGGAATTCACTAGAAGCCATAAGAGATTCAGAATAATTATGAAGTTTGATATCAAAGTTGTACTGTAAAGCATTGTGCCAACCATTCTGCAACTGTGATTATTTGAAGTTTGTTCAATGTAGAGTTGTATTAATTATTAAGTGGGGAAAAGGAAGTATTGGAAGGTTGCTTTGTCTATGATTAATCTCTTGCTTCAGTGGTTCATAATGTGAAGTCTTAGATGGTAAGCTCTTGCTTGTTATCATTATACTAGTTCAGCACGTTACCAGGAATGAGATTGGTTTATCTGAGATTTTGGCTGGCTGAATTGTCTGAAGAAATTGGGAATGGGGAAGTGAGTACTCAGCAGGCCAGGCAGCGAATATGGAGAGAAGAACAGTTAACATTTCACATCAAAGTTTTTTCATCTGAATAAGTTATGATGAAATAGTAATTGTTGTCTATACAGTGACCTATCAAAACTCCCCCCGGAAGTTTTCATGTTTTATTGTTTTACAACATTCAATCACACTGGATTTAATTCAGCTTTTTTGATACTGATCAACAGAACAAGACTCTTTCGTATCAAAGTGAAAACAGATCTCTACAAAGTCATCTAAATTAATTACAAATATAAAACTCATAATAAATTGCATAAATATTCACCGCCTTCAAGTCAGTATTTAGTAGCTACACTTTGGTAGCAGTTAAGCTGGAATCTGCGTGGATAGGTTTCTATCAGCTTTGCACATCTGGACACTACAATTGTTCCCCATTCTTCTTTACAAAACTGTTCAAGCTCTGTCAGATTGCATGGGGATTGTGAGTGAACAGCCCTTTTCAAGTCCAGCCAAAAACTCCCAATTGGATTGAGGCCTGGACTTTCCTATGTAGCTTTGGCTTTATGCTTGGGGTCATCGTCTTGCTGGAAAAGAAATCTCCCAAGTCGCAGTTCTCTTGCAGACTGCATCAGGGTTTCCTCCAAGATTTTGCTGCATTCATTTTACTCTTTACCTTCACAAGCCTTTCAGGGCCTGCTGCAGTGAAGCATCCCCACAGCATGATACAGCCACCACCGTGCTTCACAGTACGAATGGTGAGTTTTTGATGATGAGCAGTGTTTGGCTTATGCCAAACGTAGTGTTTAGTCTGATAGCTAAAAATCTCAATTTGTTTCATCAGACCACAGAACCTTCTTCCAGCTGACTTCAGAATCTCCCACATGCCTTCCGGCAAACTCCCAACTGAGATTTCATATGAGCATTTTTTTTTCCCAACAGTGTTTCTCTTTGGCCCTCTCCCATAAAGCTGTGACTGGTGAAGTACCCGGGCAGCAGTTGTATGTGCAGTCTCTCCCATCTCAGCCACTGAAGCTTCTAACTCCTCCAGAATTGTCATAGTTCTGTTGGTGGCCTCCCTCACTAGTCCCCTTCTTGCATGGTCACTCAGTTTTTGAGAATAGACTTCTCTAGGCAGATTTACAGCTGTGCTCTAATATTTCCATTTCTTGATGATTGACTTAACTGTACTCCAAGGGATATTCAGTGACTTGGACATTTTCTTGTACCCATCTCCTGACTTGTGCCTTTCAATAACCCTTTCTCAGAGTTGCTTGAAATGTTCTTTTGTCTTCATAGTGTAGTTTTTGCCAGGATACTGACTCACCAGCAGTTGGACCTTCCAAATAACAGGTGTATTTTTTTACTACAAGCTATTGAAACACCTTACTTAATTGTATGTAGGCCTCCAACAAACAGATCTCCATTTAACTAATATTTTGACTTTTAAAACTGATTGGCTGCGATAAATCAGTGATGATTTAGTGTGTTATATTTAAGGGGGGGGTGAATACTTATGCAATCATTATTTTGTGTTTTGTAGTTATTAATTTAGATCACTTTGTGGAGATCTCACTTTGATAGAAAAGTCTTTTTCTGTTGATCAGTGTCTGAAAAAACCAAACTAAGTCAACAGTGATTCAATGTTGTAAAGCAATAAAACATGGAAATTTCCAAGGCGGCTGTTTCATCTGAATATTTCAGGAATTTTGGTTCTAATTTCAGATTTTCAGCATCTGCAGTTTTTTGTTTTAATGATTATTTTACCGAGCTCCTGCTTAATTCAGCTATAGGACAGTTCTTACAGTTACGGTAGAAGTCCCTAGATGTTAGGAGATTGCCAACATTTGACATGGAGTGCGTTTCACAATTTGATGCCTAGATTGGTGCCAGATGATGTGCCTGGTTTTATTCTTAGTGTTTTGCCTGAGGTGTTTTATATAACTGAGTGATAAGTGGACTTTGAATACAATTACCTGAGTCAATGTGAAAATTAAAGACAGAGATTGGGTAGCCAGCAATGTGTAAGTGTTACATGCTTGTTATTTACCCTTAAGTGCAGGATAGTGTAGAGTTCTTTTTGGATGTAGTGAACGTCTGAAATTTATCAAAGAATATACTATTCTTTTATATTATATTTTTACTAAATAGTATATACCAAAGTGATAACTTTACAAATGAAAAACATGGTTAGAAAACATAATTTTAATAGGTGCACATGACAATTTATTTCTTCAGTTAATACTCTAAAAGATCAACTGGAAGACCTGAAAAAAAGGAATCAGAACTCCCAAATCTCAAATGAGAAAATGGCACAATTGCAGAGACAGGTTGGTTGAAGAACAACTTCTGTAAATATTGTTTCTTGGTTTACTATAATGGTACTGAAGCACTGACAGTCTGACTGCATCTTTGATCCCTTTCTGAAGAGGAATGGTTTGAGTTTTCTTCAAAGCTTGGTTGGAAACTTCAGAATTTTGTTCAGCTTACTATTTTCCCAAACTAAAATTTTAATTTTAGTCTCTTTTTAACTTGAGCTTTTGCTTTATCTAGTCTTATCTAATCAAAGACTATATTGTGGAAGAACAGATGGAAGTGACTTGCAACATTATGTAATGACAGAGTCCAAAAGTTAGAACTGAAGTGTCAGTGACTTATTTCAGTCTAAGGCACTCTCCTTGGCAGCCAAATGGCAACCTCTTGAAGTTTACCATCAGTAGTGCACATCGCCAAAAGCTATTTGTACCGACAGCACCTATGTCTGTTCTGCTATTCAATGGTGGCTAATTTATTTTCCCTCTCAACCCCATTTTTCTGCCTTCTCCCTGTAATCTTTGACACCCTTACTAATCAAGAACCAATCAACCTCTGTTTTAAATGTATCCAGTGATATGGCCTCCACAGCTGATTTACCATCCACTGACTAAAGAAATACCTCCAATTGGAAACATCATCTCTATGTCCACTTTGTCCAGGCCTTTCAATATTTGGTAGGATTCAATGAGATCCCACCTCATTCTTCTAAACTCCAGTCCATGCAGACCCAGGGTAATCAAATACTACTTATATGTTAACCCTTTCATTCCTGGGATAATTCTTCTGAAACTCCACCAGACTCTCTCCAATGCCAACACAGTTTAGGGGCCCTGCTCACAATGCCCCAAATATGGTCTGGCCAGTGCCCTATAAAGCCTCTGCATCCTCATTAGGGGATCAGAGGTGGTGAGGGACCACAACTTTAAATTCCTCAGTGTTATCATTTCAGAGGATCTGTCCTGGGCCCAGCACACAAGTGTAATTACTTAATTTCTGAAGCATGGCAGCACCTCTACTTCCTTAGGAGTGTGCGCAGATTTGCCATGACAGCAAACATTTTGACAAACTTATATAGATGTGTAGTGAAGAGTATATTGACTGGTATGGAAATAACAATGTCATTGAATGGAAAATCCAACATAAATAGTGGACAAATCACAAACGAGAAATTCTGCAAATGCTGGAAATCTGAGCAACACACACAAAATGCTGGAGGAACTCAGCAGGCCACGAAGCATCTATGGAAAAAATTACAGTCAACGTTTCGGGCCGAAACCCCTAAATAAAAAGTAATGGATAATGCCCAGTCCATCACAAGTAAAGCTACTGAGCACATCTACGTGGAGCACTGTTGCAGGAAAGCAACATCCATCATCAAAGACCACCACCACCACCCAGACCATGCTCACTTCTCACTGCTCCCATCAGGACCCACAACACTATTGATATTCCCAGTGTGAAAGTATACTTCAGTACTTTTCAGAGAGCAATTTATTCAGGTAACTTCAGGTGATCTTGTCTTTGACCAAACTCAGAAAGGGGTTAAGGTCAAGGAAGCACCTAATTTCACTGATAATGAGATTCAGAAATTGGGGCAAAGGAAAAGAAGAATCTTGGGGTAAAATAGGCCAAATTCAGGATAGTTTCCTTAAGGGGAAATCCTGCCTGACAAATTTGTTGGAATCTTTGAGGAAATAACCAGCAGGATAGGCAAAGGAGAATCAGTGAATGTTGTGTACTTAGATTTTCAAAAGGCCTTTGACAAGGAGCTGCACATGAGGCTGCTTAACAAGATAAGAGCCCATGATATTACAGGAAAGATACAAGAATGGATAGAGCATTGGCTGATTGACAGGAAGCAAAGAGTGGGAATAATGGGACACTTTTCTGGTTGGCTGCTGGTGACTAGTGGTGTTCTAGAGGGGTCTGTGTTGGGTCGGATTCCTTTTACATTATATGTCAATGGTTTGGATGTTGGAATTGATAGCTTTGTTGCCAAGTTTCTAGGTGATGTGAAGATACCTGGCATGGCAGGTAGTGTTGAGAAAGCTGGGAGGCTGCAGAAGGATTTTGACAGATTGGGAGAATGGTCAAAGAAGTGGCAGATGCTATACAGTGTCGTTAAGTATATGGTCATGCACATTGATAGAAGAAATAAAGATGTAGACTATTGCGTAAACAGAGAAAATTTAAAAATTAGAGGGACTAATGAACTTAAGAGTCTTCATGCAGGATTTTTTAAACATTAATTTGCAGGCTGAGACAGTGATAAGGAAGGCATATGCAATGTTGGCATTCATTTTGAGAAAAGCAAGGATATAGTACTGAGGCTTTGTAAGGCATTAGACTGTGTTTGGAGTATTATGAGCAATTTTGGGCCCCTTGCCTAAGAAAAGATGTGCTGCGATTGGAAAGGATCCAGAGGAGGTTCACGAGAATGATTCCAGTTATGAAAGGGTATAAGGAAAAATTGGTGGCTCTGGGCCTGTATCTGCTGAAATTTAGAAGAATGAGGAGAGATCTCATTGAAACCTATTTAATATTGAAAGGCCTAGATTGAGTGGATGTGTTTCCTATAGTGGGTGAGCCTAGGCCCAGAGGGCACAACTTCAGAACAGGAGGGCTATTTAGAACAGAGTTGAAGAGGAATTTCGTCAGCCAGAGGTTAGTGAATCTGTGATTCTGATACTGGTTCAGCTCAATGCAGATGAAAAGACCCTGCATCAACACCTTTGCCTGATCCCTATGTCTGGATGATTTGTATCCACTGCCATGGACAACTGTGGAGGCCAAGTTATTAAATACATTTAAAGCGAAGGTTTATAGGATCTTGATTAGTCAGGGCAACAAAGGTTATGGGGAGAAGGCTGAGAAGAATAATAAATCAGCCATATCAGAATGACGGAGCAGACTCAATAAGATGAATGGCCATTTCTGCTCCTATGTCTTATGGTCTAAACCTATGCCCCAATTCTGTAAGGTCGCCCTTCATTCTCCTGTGTCCCAACAAATAAAGTCTTAGCCTGTCCAAACTCTCCCTGTAACTTCAGCCCTCTAATCCTGGCGACATCCTCGTAAATCTTCTCTGTACCCTTTTCAATTCAAACCTCATTTCTCTTATAAAAAGACCAAAACTGCACCATGTACTTCAAGTGCAGCCTCACTAGCACAACATAATGTATAATGTCCCAACTCCTATATGCAGTGCTTTAACTGATGAAGGCCAGCAGGCTAATCACTGTTTCCACCAGCCAGTCTGCCTGTGGTGCCATTTTCAAAGACCAAAGATTCATTCTGTAGTTCTCTGTACCATCACACTCCTTGGTGCCCTACCATTCCTAGTATTAGTTTGATTAATAAAATGCATCTCCCCTTAATTAACTTTGTGTGCTGTTCCTCAGCCCACTTCACTAACTGATCAAGATTCAACCCTCCATAATCTACCATCAGCCCCTTCTTAATTTGGTGTCATCTGCATATTTACTGATCAAACTTACTAACCTAAATATTGTAGCGATGTGCTACACACAGAGCTGAAATAACGACACACAGTCGGTAAGTCATTTCGAGACTGGTTTATTCAAACTTCGTGGTGCTGGCATTTAAATCCCTAGCGCCCGCCCGCTCCGGGTGGAAATGACGTCGGAGGTACATTACTAAAGTCTCCACCCGCGCGCTGGCTATTTGTGAGCCGGTTCGCCTGCGCAGAAAGTGGGTCGCCACATAACCCCCCCCAGAACCGGCAATACACACCCCAATGTCCACAGTCTGGATCAGCCTCTGTTTGGGAGGTCTGCCTCTGCGCCGCGGTGCCTGAACCTTGACCAGCTCCGCCAAGTCCACATGGGCTGGTTTGAGTCGGTCCACCGTGAAAACCTCCTCTCTCCCCCCAATGTCCAGAACGTACGTGGACCCGTTGTTGATCACCTTGAACGGCCCCTCGTACGGCCGCTGTAGCGGCGCCCGGTGTCCGCCCCTTCGTACAAACACAAACTTACAGTTTTGCAGGTCTTTGGGTACATGGGTTGGGGTCCATCCGTGCTGTGAAGTTGGTACGGGGGCCAGGTTGCTAAGCCTTTCGCGTAGTCTGTCCAGGACTGCTGCGGGTTCTTCCTCTTGCCCCCTTGGGGCTGGTATGAGCTCTCCCGGGACGGCCAGGGGAGCGTCGTACACCAACTTGGCCGACGAGGCGTGCAGATCCTCTTTGGGCGCTGTACGAATTCCAAGCAGGACCCAGGGAAGCTCGTCCACCCAGTTAGGTCCACTCAGGCGGGCCATGAGAGCCGACTTCAAGTGACGGTGGAAGCGTTCCACCAGTCCGTTTGACTGTGGGTGGTAGGCAGTTGTGTGGTGCAGCTGTGTTCCCAACAGGCTGGCCACAGCCGACCACAGGCTGGAGGTGAACTGGGCGCCTCTGTCAGAGGCAGTGTGGGCCAGTACCCCGAAGTGTGCTACCCAGGTTGCGATCAGTGCTCGGGCGCAGGAATCGGCAGATGTGTCGGTGAGCGGGACCGCCTCTGGCCACCTCGTGAACCAGTCTACCATAGTTAGGAGGTACCGCGCTCCTCGGGACACTGGTAGAGGGCCCACGATATCCACATGAACGTGGTCAAATTTCCGGTGGGTGGGTTCGAACTGCTGCGATGGGGCTTTAGTGTGCCGCTGCACCTTGGCTGTTTGGCACTGCGCGCACGTTCTGGCCCATTCACTGACATGCTTGCGAAGTCTGTGCCACGCGAACTTGCTGGAGACCAGCCGGACGGTTGTCCTGATAGATGGGTGCTCCAAACCGTGTATGGAGTCGAAAACCCGCCGCCTCCAGGCTGCCGGGACGATGGGGTGAGGTTGGCCGGTAGCCACGTCGCACAGGTGGGTCCTATCACTTGGGCCTACGAGAAAGTCCTGCAGCTGCAAACCCGAAACTGCGGTCCTGTAGCTGGGCATCTCGTCGTCTGCCTGCTGAGCCTCCGCCAGTGCTGCATAGTCCACCCCCCGGGGACAGGGCCTGGACAGTTGGTCCGGAGAGTGCGTCCGCCACGACGTTGTCCTTTCCCGAGACATGCTGGATGTCCGTCGTGTACTCCGAGATGTAGGACAGATGTCACTGCTGGCGAGCCGACCATGGATCGGACACCTTTGTGAACGCGAAGGTCAACGGTTTGTGGTCCGTGAACGCGGTGAACGGCCTGCCTTCTAAGAAGTACCTGAGATGCCGGATCACCAGGTATAGCGCCAACAGCTCCCGGTCGAAAGCACTGTACTTGAGTTCGGGTGGTCGTAGGTGCTTGCTGAAGAACGCCAGGGGTTGCCAGCGCCCCTCGATGAGCTGCTCCAGCACCCCACCGACTGCTGTGTCGGATGCGTCCACCGTGAGGGCGGTCGGAACGTCTGTTCTGGGGTGCACCAGCATCGCAGCATCTGCCAAGGCTTCCTTGGCTTTAACGAAAGTGGCCTGGCCTCCTCGTCCCAAGTAATGTCCTTGCCTTTACCCGACATCAGGGTGTACAAAGGGCGCATGATACGGGCTGCTGAGGGGAGGGAAAGGTGGTAGAAGTCCACCATACCAACGAACTCCTGCAGGCCTTTGACTGTGTTGGACCGGGCAAAGTGGCGGATCGCGTCTACCTTGGTGGGCAGAGGTGTTGCCCTGTCTTTGGTAATCCTGTGGCCCAGGAAGTCGATGGTATCGAGACCGAACTGGCACTTGGCCGGGTTGATCATGAGGCTGTATTCACTCGGTCGGGCGTAGAGTTGACGGAGGTGGGACAGATGCTTCTGACGACTGCTGCTGGCTATGAGGATGTCGTCCAAATAGATGAAAGCAAATTCCAGGTCGCGTCCCACCGTGTCCATTAACCGCTGAAACATCTGTGCGGCATTCTTTAGGCCGAACGGCATGCGGAGGAACTCGAAAAGGCCGAAAGGGGTGTTGAGTGCCGTTTTGGGGACGTCGTCCGGATGCATCGGGATTTGATGGTATCCCCGGACGAGGTCTACCTTGGAGAAGATCCGTGCGCTGTGCAGGTTTGCTGCAAAGTCCTGAATGTGCGGCACAGGTTAGCGGTCCGGTGTTGTAGCCTCATTCAGCCTGCGGTAGTGGCCGCATGGTCTCCAGCCCCCTGTTGCTTTGGGCACCATGTGCAGGGGGGAGGCCCATGGGCTGTCGGACTGCCGAATGATCCCCAATTCCTCCATCCGCTTGAATTCCTCCTTCGCCAGGCGGATCTTTTCTGGGGGGAGCCTTCGTGCGTGGGCGTGGAGGGGTGGTCCCTTGGTCGGGATGTGGTGCTGTACCCTGTGTCTGGGCATGGTTGCCGTGAACTGCGGTGCCAGAATCGATGGGAAGTCCGCCAAGATTCTGGTGAATTCGTTGTCCGACAGCGTGATGGAGTCCAGGTGTGGGGCCGGCAACTTGGCTTCACCCAGGGAGAACGTCTGAAAAGTCTCGACATGTACCAGTCTTTTCCCTTGCAAGTCGACCAGCAGGCTGTGAGCTCGCAAGAAGTCCACCCCCAGGAGTGGTTGGGCAACCACGGCCAGAGTGAAGTCCCACGTGAACCGGCTGGCGCCGAACTGCAGCTGCACTGTGCGGGTGCTGTAGGTCCGTATCGTGCTGCTGTTTGCAGCCCTCAGGGTGGGTTCTGGCTTCCTGTTGCGGGTGTCGTACCCCGTCGGGGGCAAGACGCTGATCTCCGCTCCAGTGTCGACCAAGAAGCGGCGTCCCGACTGTTTGTCCCAGACGTACAAGAGGCTGTCCTGCTGGCCAGCCGCCATAGTCATTAGCGGCAGCTGGTCCTGGCCTTTGCAGGGCGGGCGAGAACGGCGGGCTTTTGTGCCCCACCGCTGGTGGTAGAAACACCACTGTTCACTGGCCTCCTCACTCCTGCCTCTGTGTTGTGTGCGCCCCCCTGCCTGGCCTGGTCTGGTCTGCTGTTGGGTGCGTGGCCTGGTAATCTGTCTGAGGGATGCCATGCTCTCCCTCTTGGCTTTTCACTGCATGTCTGCCCAGGCCGCCACCTTCCAGGGGTCACTGAAATCTGCGATGGCCAGCAGCAGACGTATGTCCTCGGGCAGTTGCTCCAGGAACGCTTGCTTGAACATTAGGCAGGGCTTGTGTCCGTCAGCCAGGGACAGCATCTTGTTCATCAATGCTGACGGCAGTCTGCCTCCCAAACCGTCCAGGTGAAGCAGATGGGCACCCTGCTCATGCCGTGAGAGGCCAAAGGTCCCAATGAGCAGTGCCTTGAATGCTTCATATTTTCCTTCTTCCGGGGGCGAATGTATGAAATCCGCAACCTGGGCGGCCGTCTGCTGGTCAAGGGTGCTCACCACGTGGTAGTAATGCGTGGAATCAGAAGATATCCGCCGAATCTGGAAATGGGCTTCTGCTTGGCTAAACCACACGCGTGGTCGCAGCGTCCAGAAAGTCGGCAGTTTTAGCGGAACTGCATGAACAGATGAAGAGTCGGTCATCTTTGGTCCAAATCCCGTTTGGACCGTCGGGGTCACCAATGTAGCGATGTGCTACACACAGCGCTGAAATAATGACACGCAGTCGGTAAGTCGTTTCGAGACTGGTTTATTCAAACTTCGCGGTGCTGGTATTTAAATCCCTAGCACCCGCCCTCTCCGGGCGGAAATGACATCGGAGGTACATTACTAAAGTCTCCCCCCGCGCGCTGGCTATTTGTGAGCCGGTTCGCCTGTGCAGAAAGTGGGTCGCCACAATATTTTACATAAATAATGAGTTACAAAGGCCCAACACTGACTCCTGTGACACTACTTTTTTAAAAAAAACTTTTTTTATTGAGTTTTCAAATAATTACAGAAAGAAAAAGAAAATATATTAAAATAATATATACCCTTCCCCCCTACCTTAGCCCCTCCCCCCTAACATCCCTATAGAAAAAAAAGAAAGAAAGAAAGAGTGCCTAGATATCGGAAGATCCCCACATGCTCCATGGAGTTTGTAATAACTTTAGTATATATATGTATTTATTTCCCCACCTGTGACACTACTTATCTCCGGCCTCCATTCCAAAAAATCAGCATTCAGCCACCATCCTCCGCTTCCTAACTCCAAGCCTATTTTCAATACACCTGACTAGCTCTCCATGGATTCCATGGGACCTAACTTTCCAGATCAGACTAAATGCAGGAACTTTATGTAGGCCTTGCCAAAGTCCAAATAGACAACATCCACTGCCCTACCCTCATCTACCCTTTTGGCTAACTCTTCAAAAAAGAACCCTGAAAGGTTCATCAAATACAACTTCCCACGCAAAAAGTCCTGCAAATTTATTCACCTTATTACATTGTAAGGCTGCAAATACATCCTTCCTCGTAATATAAATGTTCTCCAGAACATCCCATTTGTTTTCCTTATCTCTTGAGTATCTATGATTTTGTTATCAGTAAACACATTATTATTCGCTAAGAAACCCACCCACCTCCTATGGCTCAAGACATAGTAGCCCACTGATCTCTAAAGAGAACTACTCTCTTCTAGTCACCCTTTTAATATAGTTATAGAACTCTTGGTAATTTTCTTGTCCTTTCCTGCCAGATTGATCTCATGTGCTCTCTTTCTTTGCCTTCCTTCTTAAATTGTATTCTTAATCATTGGATAAAAATCCATAAAGAGTAGTCACTATTGCTATCCATTATTTAAAAACCACTGCAGGTCAAGGATTTTATCCTAATTAGTTTTTTCCTCAAGTTTTAAAAATTATTTCTCTTTATTGAACATGTATAGCCGGATAATAAACAATATTTTTTTGTGTGCAAATACTGTTTTGTCAATTTCCCCACAGATCAATGTTAATTATTGCAATTAACTTTTCCACTGAAAGCTATTTTTGATTTTTATTGTGCATATCTTTGATCTACATGTAAATTAGTTGGATGAAGCTAATGCCTTGCTAAGGACAGAATCTGAAACAGCCGTGAGACTACGAAAGAACCAAACAGAATTGTCAAAACAATTGGGACAACTAGAGACCAACAACAGGGAGTTGCAAGACAAAAATGCTGCATTGGATAATACTAAACTCAAACTTGAAAAGGACTACATAAGTTTACAATCAGCATTAGAAGCTGAACGAAGAGATCGATCTCATGGTTCGGAGATTATCAGTGACTTGCAAGGTATGTATAAAGGCGAGCTTCAGTTAGGTGCAGAATTTGTCACCATGTCTATGGTGCAAGATTTTTGGGACTCGTATTTTTATTACATCTTTGTATTAAATGTAAATGATAGTTAAGCATTCACTGTGAAATGTACTTTACCTCCCAAACCGTCACTCCTTTTAATTCCAGATATATCAAAAGAAAAGATCTGAATGTGCTATTAATTTTCCTGAGAAAGCACTGAGATGGGTGATCTATTATCAATTTCTATTCGAAGAGTGAAGTTAATTGTGTACCTTAACTATAATGAAAACAGGAAATGCTAGGAATATTCAGCAGTTAAGATGACATCTGTAGAGGGAGAAAAGAATGTTTCAGGTTAAGAACATTTTGATTAAAACTGTTTCCTTAAACTGTTCAATATTTCAGTATGAATATTTCTGAGGCATTATAAATCAATTATAAATTCATATGACTAGTGTATTCATATGTTTCTGATGGCTTTCAGTCTTAAAATTGGGTTCCTTATTTGCTTATTAATTGGAACAAGTAGTAGTGTAGCAAGTACAAAACCACGGGTATTAAATCAAGTGCTGAAATAACATACAGGTGTACCCTTCCCACTTCCCCCAGCGCCTGGTGTTAGGACCAATTAATTAATTGAAATTTCACCCTTACAAATTTTGTTTATCACCTCCTAATAATTTGAAGTACAGAATCAAATTCAGTCTTACTGAATTTATGTTGAAGAGTGGAGGCTAGGAAAAGTACTTTTTTTTCCCCCCTAGCTTAAGTTTCTTCACAGTAATGAGAAATTGCTGATATAGACAGTGTTTTTCATAGAACACAACCTTCCTGGAAAGTGGAAGTTGCCTGATTGTACTTTTAATTTATAAAAGGTAATTTCTGTAAATTTCTTCCATTAGTAAAAATAACTGACATCTTTACAGCATTTAGCCACTTTGATTACGTGACTTGTTATTGTTGAGGTCTCTGTCAGTCAGAGTTGACCATGGATATTGTGTCCTAACTGTCTAGATATACGAGCCTGGGCAGTACCAAATGGAGAGCAAGCTGTTGCCTCTGTAGCAAGCTCCCCTTCCCACATATCTGAAGAACCAAAAGGAATGACGAAGACCGATACAGTTTGGTACCAGCAGCATCGCAAGAATTGCCAGTCAGCATTGAACACAATGTAGGACTGCCTTAGGGACTCCAGCTCTTGATTTTTCCCTCAGGATTTACTCCTGAAGTCTTCCCCAAGAATTGGTATAGCCACAAAGGTTTGAGATCAGAGCTTTCCTTATCCTAGATGAGCTGCCAGCCATGACTGACGGGCCCTACCTGTCTGAAGCAACTGGTTTTAAGGCACCAGTAACCGACCTTTACCCCTTCTCCTGTCAGTAGAAACGGTTCTGCCGGGCTTGGTAGCTCAGGAGCTGGACTTGGTTGTCAGAAGCTATTTAGGTGCATGCCATTGGGAGCATTTAATAGGTAGTGGGAGCTTGTCACCATTACTAGCCCTGGTTATTAACAACCTTAAGAAACCATTATGACTACATGCAAATTAAATTGCTTCCTCTTTAATGTAATTGAATTAAGAATTTCATTTGGAAAAATGTATTTTTCCTGTTTTTGTTTTTCAAGTTGATGCATCAATGGTTTATTTAAGCTCAACTAACAAAAGTTTTTTGCAGGGCGGATTTCATCAATTGGAGATGAGCTGAAAAACACTAAGAGCATATTGTCCAAAACCGAGATGGAAAAGAGACAACTACAAGATAAACTAACAGACTTAGAAAAGGTGGGGCAGCTTTTATTTTCTTGTCAGAAACTTAATGTCACTAATTGAGGTTTTATCAAATGCATTCTCTCCCTTTCATTAAGTAATGTTTTCTGACCAATTTGTGCCTCAAGGTTCAGGAGTGGTTTAGGAGTACTTCAGTAGTACGGGTGAGATGCCTTTCTGGCACATTGGGTATTGACTTGCCAGAAATCATGTACATATGTATAGCATTTTTAATGTAGATTATTATATGACTTTTGCAGTAAACAATGCACATGTATGCTGTTGCTCTTATCACTGTAGTATTGTATCTGAAATATTTTTAAATGGAACAATTCCATTACTCAAATGAAACACTAAAAATCAAGATATAAAAAATTTGTGTTCAGAGAAAGGAATTTTGCTGTTGAAGATGTTTGTAGCTTGTCTAATTTCTTGTGTTGATTTGTTTACAGGAAAAAAATAACATGGAAATAGACATGACATACAAACAAAAAGTGTTGCAGCAGCATCTAGAGCAGGAAGAAGCTGAGCACAAAGCTACAAAGGCACGGTTAGCAGACAAAAATAAAATCTATGAGTCCATAGAAGAAGCAAAATCGGAAGCCATGAAGGGTAGGTTTTTGCGATAGGAAATCATTTGACCTTGAGGAAACAATTCTGTCCCCAGACGCTCAAATTTTTGAGATGTTGCTGGCATCTTCCACAGTGAAGACAGACATAAAATATACTTATTTTGTCCCCCATTTCTTTGTTCCACGTTACAGCCTCGTCAGTGGTCTGATGATCCACTCTTGTATCTGAAAAATATTTTGGTATCCTCTTGTATATTTTTGGCCTGCTTACCTTCATATTTAATTTTGTTTTTCTCCTTATGGCTTTTTAGTTGCCTTCTGTTGGTTTGTAAAAGCTTCCCAATCCTCTATCTTCCCACCTTTTAGCTCTACTGTACGTCCTCTCTCTTGCTTTTTGCTGTGCTTGACTTCCCTCATTAGCCACAGTTGCCTCATCCTCCCTTCAGAATGTTGCCTCTTTCGGATTAACTGATCCTGCACTTCCAAATTACTTCAAGAAACTCCATCCATTGCTGCTGTACTGTGAGCCGTGCTACTGTCCCTTTGCAATCAACTTTGGGCAGATCTCTCTTATACCTCATACTCAACCGTGATACTGATTTTAGCTTCTCCCTCTCAAACTGCAAGTGAATATTCTCATGTTATGAATACAATCTCCTAAGGGTTCCTCTACCTTAAGCTCCCTAATAATCAAATCTATTTCATTACATAGCATCAAATCCAGAATTCCCCTTTCCTAGAGAACTCAACCATAAACTACTCAGAAAAGCCATCTGGTAGGCATTCTACAAATTTTCTTTCTTGGGAACTAGCACCATCCTAATTTCCCCAGTCTACTTGCATATTGAAATCTCCCATGACCATCTAAACATTATCTTTCTACATGATTTTTCTGTCTTCTGTTGCAATATGCATCTCACATCCTGACTACTGTTCAGAGGGTCTGTAAGTAACTCCCACCAGCATCTTTTTAACCTTGAAGTTTCTTAACTCTATTCACAAAGAGTCTTTATCTTTTGATCATATGTCATTTCTTTCTAAGGATTTGATTTCATTGTATTGTTAACAAACCCAACTCACACTCTCTATCTCACCTGCCTACCTTTTTGATCCAATGTTTATGCTTGGATGTTAAGTTCCTAGCTGTGATCTTCTTTCAACACAACTCTGTGAAGCCCATAATGCCATTCCTGCCAGTTTCTAACTGTGTTGCAAGATTACCTACCTTATTTCATATACTACCTGCATTCAAATATAACACCTTCAGCCCTGTACTCACTCCTGTTCTTTTCAATTTTGTCTCCATGTTGCTTGAAGTTAAATCCTTAACCCTTTCTAAATTTTTTGTCTTTTTTTTATTGGAGGTTACAGTAACTACTCCTGTACTCAGTTCCATACTTTTCCAAGCTGTTGAACCCCACCCACCCACACCAGTAATCAGTTTAAAGTGTATTCACAGCCCTGGTTATTTGATTCACCAGGATCCTGGCCCCAACATCGTTCAGATCAAGCTTGGCCCATCATAATTGCTCCTACCTTCCCTAATACTGATGTCATTGTCCCACAAATTCAAACCCACTTCTTCCACACCAAACTTTGAGCTATACATTAATAAAATTACTCTCTGATTTTATTAACCTTAAGCCAGTTTGCACATGGCTCAGGTAATGGTCTGGTGTTCATTACCTTTTTGGTTCTGGTGTTTTAATTTAGTCCCTAGCTGCTCAAATTCCCTCAGCAGAACCTGTTTACTTTTTCTTCCTACATCATTGGTACCACATGGACAATGACAACTGGATCTTTCGCCTCCCACTCCAACTTTTTCTGCAGGTCATATGAGGTGTTCGATCCTGGGCACCAGGCAGACAACACAACCTTTGTCCTTCTGATACGATGTGTATTTCCTTGGCTGATTTCGTACTTTGAGTTACTCCCAATTTGTCTCCCTTTCTACCTTGAAATTGTTTATTCTTTGTGAATGTTTTGTGATCATGTAACATTTTTGGATATTGTGCTTTCAAGCCCAATAAACAACTGATGGTTTACAGGAGGAGTAGACCATCTGGCCTATTGAGCCTCTTCTGCCACTTTATAAGACCATGGCTGATCTGACCGTGGACTCATCTCCACCTACTTGCCTTTTCCCTATAACCCTTAATTTCCCTACTATTCAAAAATCTATCCAACCTTGTCTTAAATATATTTATTGAGGTAGCCTCCACTGCTTCATTAGGCAGAGAATTCCACAGATTCACCACTCTTTTGGAAAAGCTGTTCCTCCTCACCTCCATTCTAAATTTACTCCCCCTAATCTTGAGGCTGTGCCCCCTAGTCCTAGTCTCACTTACTAGTGGAAATAACTTCCCTGCCTCTATCTTATCTCCCTTTCATAACTTCAGATGCTTTTATAAGATCTCCTCTCATCCTTCTGAATTCCAGCAAATACAGTCCCAGGTGACTCATTCTCCTTATAGTCTAACCCCCTTATCAACCTGGGGTGAACCTCCTCTGCACCACTTCCTAAGTCAGTATATCCTTCCTCAGGTAAGGAGAACAGAGCGGAATGCATTACTCCAGATGTGGCCTCGTTAGTGACCCACACAGTTGCAGGACGGCCTCCCTGCGCTTAAGTCCAATCCCTATAGCAGTGAAGGCCAGCATTCCATTTACCTTCTTGATGGCCTGCTACACCTGCAAACCAACCTTTTGTGATCCATGCACAAGTACTCCCACGTCCTTCTACACAGCAGCATGCTGCAATCTTTTATCATTTAAATAATAATCTGATCTTCCATTTTTCCTTCCAAAGTGGATGAATTCACATTTGCCAACATGGTACTCCATCTACCAGACTCTTGTCCATTCATTTAAACTATCTATATCTAACTCTCTACAGACTCCACAGTCCTCTGCATAATTTGCTTTTCCACTCAATTTATGGTCATAGGTACACTACACTCAGTTCTCTCTTCCAGATTGTTAATGTATATTGTGAAAAGTTGCAGGCCCAGCACCAACCCGTGGCATACTGCTCACCACTAATTGCCAACCAGAGAAACTCCCATGTATCCCAACTCTTTGCTTTCTATTAATTAACCAATTCTCTATCCATTCTCATACATCACCCCCAATTCTGTGCATCCTTATCTTATGGATAAGGCTTTTATGTGGCACCTTATCGAACGCCTTCTGGAAATCCAAGCAAGTAGAACATAGAACAATACAGCACAGTACAGGCCCTTCGGCCCACAATGTTGTGCCGACCCTTAAACCCTGCCTCCCATATAACCCCCCACCTTAAATTCCTCCATATACCTGTCTAGTTGTCTCTTAAATTTCACTAGTGTATCTGCCTCTACCACTGACTCAGACAGTGCATTCCACAAATAACATCCATCTGTTCTCCTTTATCCACTGTGCTTGTTATCTCCTCAAAGAACTCTAGTAAGTTTGTCAAACAGGACCTGCCTTTGCTGAATCCATGCTGTGTCTGCCTGATGGATCCATTTCTTTCCAAATGCCTGGCTATTTCTTGTTAAATGAAAGTTTCAAGCATTTTCCCAACTACAGCTGTTAAACTAACTGGCCTATAGTTGCCTGCCTTTTGCCTGCATACTTTCTTGGAACAGTGGTATGACATTCACCGTTTTCCAATCTGCAGGGACCTGCTCAGAATCCACAGAATTTTGGTAAATTATCACCAAAGCCTCAACTATAACATCTGCCATTTCTTTGAGTAGCCTGGGATGCATTCCATCAGGGCCAGGGGACTTGTCTACCTTCAGGCCCACAAGTTTGCTCATCACTACCTTTTTAGTGATAGCTATTGTATCGAGGTCCTCACCTCCCATTGCATCCATATCATCTCTGTTTGGCATGTTGGATGTGTCCTCCACTGTGAAAACCGACAGAAAATAGTCATTCAAAGCCTGGCCTATTTCTTCATTCCCTCTTCTCCTCCTCCAAGGGACCTAGTTCACTTTGGCCACCATTTTCTGCTTCATATAATTATAAAAACTTTTACTATCTGGTTTTATATTTTGTTCTAGTTCATATTCATTATTTATCTTCCCTTTCTTTATTGCTCGCTTAGTGATTCTTTGCTGCTTTTTAAAGTTTTCCCACTCTTCCAGTTTCCCACTACACTTGGCAACTGTGTACGCACAAGTTTTTAGTTTGATATCTTCCTTTATTTCTTTAGTTATCCATGGCTGGCTCTCTCCACCCTTACCGTCCTTGCTTTTAACTGGAATATAATTTTGTTGACCACCGTGAAAAATCTCTTTGAAAGTCTTCCACTGTTTCTGAACTGTCCCACCATGTAACCTATGTTCTCAATCTACCCTGTCCAATTCCTCCCTGATTCCATTGTAGTCTACCCTTGTTTAGGCACAATGCATTGGTTATAGATTGAACTATTGCTTCTCCATTTGCATAAGAAACTCCAGCATACTGTGATTACTCTTTCCAAGAGGATCCCTACCTACAAGATCGCTAATTTTACCTGTTTCATTGCACAGGACCAGGTCTAAGATAGCACATTCCCTTGTAGGTTCAGTAACATACTGTTCAAGAAAGCTATCATATATGCATTCTATGAAGTCCTCCTCAAGATTGCCTTGACCAACTTGATCCATCCAGTCTATGTGCAAGTTAAAGTCCCCCACGATAACTGCTGTTTTATTCTGACATGCCTCAGCTATTTCTCAATTTATTGCCTGTGCCACTATAATGATATTATTTGGCGGCCTGTAGACAACTCCCACCAGTGATATTCTTTTTTCCCCTTTACTATGCCTAATCTCTACCCAGATGGATTCAACATTCTGCTCCTTAGATCTTATATCGTCTCTCGGTATTGCCCTGATCACATCCTTAATTAAGAGCGCTATCCCACCTCCCTTACCTTCCTGCCTAAACTTCTGTATTACCTGATATCCCTGGATATTCAATTCTCAATTCTCTCCACTCTGCAACCATGTTTCTGTAATGGCCATTAAATCATATCTCTATACTGAATTGTGCCACAAGTTCACTGACTTTGTTGTGAATACTACAGGAGTTCAGATGAAGTGCCCTTATTCATTGTGTTGTTAAAATTTTAGTAATCTTTCTTATGTGTACTTGACTCTTTTGCACTTCACCTTTACTTTTCTTTTTTAACTTTTGCTTTTACTTTATCCATACTTCTCCAGTCTGTTGGACCCATTTCCCTGCTATTTAGTTTAAAGCCCTATCCACAACCTTAGTTATGTAATTCTCCAGGTATAGCTTTTAAAATTATGTGACAAAATTGACTGACAAAGATACATATGGTGCTGTGTACTTGTAGAATTGGTCTCTCATTTGAGCCCCTCCTCCTCCACTTTCTCTCAGCATCCCATCTCCTCCCCAAACTAAACAGTAGAAGCCTTATTTATTTTTCAAAATTTTAACTTGGGAAAACATAATGAGGGACTTCTGCTGTAAATGCTAATCTCTTGCACAAAGCAAGGATGATATGTGCAAAGATACAATTTTTAATATAATTTTAATACTGTATATTGCTTTCATGAGTGAGATCCACTCAGGGAATGGATCTGTATGTGCAAAAGATGATTCAATGTGATCGCAAGGCATTCCAGAGAAGACCTGGTAGAAGACGCACTGATGAGAGAAACTCGATAGAATCTCAAAAGTACACTGAAGCTTTGTACACTGTACAAACTTTGTACACTTTGTACAAACAGAACAGCAAATGAGTAAATAGTTTCAATAGTCCCAAATACAGTTTACTTCGACTTTCTGCATGCAAATATATAGCTGTAGAATTACGTATTTACAGTGGGAGCACATCTCTAATGACAAGAGCAACTTTGTTAGGAATATAGACATCCAGAACAGATCTCTTTTATCAGTGCCTTGAGAAAGAGCCCTCTCTGGATACTGCCTTTATCATAGATTGAAAAATACTTATAGTTTGTCCCAACTGGCTCGGCCTATTCCACAGCTTGCCTTTAGATTTGAGTGAACTTAAATATTTCATAGTCTTTAGCTTGGGATTTGTATAACAAATAGATAGATAGATAGATACTTTATTCATCCCCATGGGGAAATTCAACATTTTTTCCAATGTCCCATACACTTGTTTTAGTAACTAGTTAACTAACTAGTTTACTTTGTTAATTTTTTAAATTTAATTTAATTTTTTTAAATTAGTTAATTTGTTAACTAGTTGAAAAATTGTTAATTGAAACATTGTGTCTGCACTTTGGAGCTTTAAGAAATTCTTCCCATACATTTTTTGTATATAAGTTCCTGTCCGGAAAGAAACCAAAATTTTGCTTCCAGATTCTTTCTCCTCATTCCAGTTTCTAATCAATATAAAATGACTTGATTTTCAATTTTCTTTCTGTAATACTGCACCAACAACCTTCTATCGACCCTTACCTCCATCACCCACCCAATAGCACTTTAGAATAGATTTGTTAGGACCTGGGAACTCTTTCTGGGGTATTTCCTTTTTTTGTTGCAATTCCTAGTGTTTCATGGGATATATCTGTATTTAATGGTACTAATAGTTTCCTTTGTAACTGTACTTTATCAGAAATGGAAAAGAAACTGCTGGAAGAGAGAAGTTCAAAACAGAAAGTTGAAAATCGTCTTCTAGAAGCTGAAAAACAGTGTTCAATGTATGACTGTGATATTAAGCAAGCACAGCAAAAAATAGAAGAATTGTTGAGTCAAAAAGAAAAGTTAACTGAGGAGGTGAGTAGCACCACAGATGCTAGGCTAAGATTTGTTTTATTGTGTTTGCATCTGTACTGCAATCATGCCAAATTGAAACATTCCAACAATAACTTTGTACATACTGTATAAATTGAGATTATTTGATTTTTGACATGTGGTTTATTGGTGTGATGTGCTGAACAATGGATAAATTAGCCAATGCATAGTTCAGGAGCAGTGAAAAACTTAAATGTTGGTTCTTTGTGTTTCATTTTCAGGTCAAAAACTTGTCATTGAAGATAGAACAGGAGACTCAAAAACGTAGTTTAACTCAGAATGACTTGAAGGTGCAGACACAACAAGTAAATTCTCTGAAAATGTCAGAGAAACAGCTGAAGCAGGAGATAAATCACTTGATGGAGACTAAACTGAGTCTGGAAAAACAGATAGGAGAACTGCGAAAGTAAGTTTTTCTTTCTCTGCATTATTAGCCATTAAGATCCACGCAGTAGCGAACTTTAGGAACTTAACAATGTAGCGAATTTGGAGCACCCTGCTTTGCAGATTTGATTTGGGCAAAGTGGATTGAAAAGTCAAGATGCAGATAAACTATCTGAAGTATTGCCAGTTGTATCCAATTACACTGAGTTTGGCATTCTGTCCTTGTACTGTCTGATCCACATTGTCACTTTTGTATGAAAGGTTGGAAAAGTGAAATAATATATAGATGGGCTAGTCTGCTGCACCTTTCATAGATCAGTGCTGACACAAATAAGCTTCAAATTCCTTGGTGCCACATTTCCAAGGATCTCACCTGGTTCATAAACTCTTCCATCCTGATCAAAAAGGCACAACAGCACCTTTATTTCCTGCGGAGCATCAAGAAAGCTCACCTCTGTCCCAGGATACTGACGGACTTTTACGGCTGTACCATTGAGCACATACAAACCAACTGCATCTCAGTGTGGTACGGCAGGTGTTCCGTATCGGACTGCAAAGCACTCCAGTGTGTGGTGAAAACTGCCCAGCGGATTATCAGCACCCAATTGTCCACCATTGAGAACATCTACCATAAATGCTGCCTGGGCAGGGCGAAAAGCATTATCAAGGATGCATCTCACCCTAACCATGGACTTTTTACTCTCCTCCCATCCGGTAGGTGCTACAGGAGCCTCCGCTCTCGCACCAGCAGGCACAGGAAGAGCTTCTTCCCTGAGGCTGTGACCCTGATGAACCTCACATCACAGCGCTAAGCAGTATTGCACCCGTATTGTACTGTCTCAGTACTTTTATATTTGTGTGCTGCAGCACCTACCTTTTATTTGCAGTTATTTTGTAAAATAACACAAATATTCTTTGCATTTCTGGTTAGATGCTAACTGCATTTCATTGGCTTAGTATCTGTACTCAGCACAATGACAATAAAGTTTAATCTAATCTCATCTAAAGATATGCTACTACTCAAGTCAAATACTGTGGATAAACTAGAAATATACTGCAAGGTGGGCAGCTGCTTTATTTTAGAGACACTTGTTGAAAGTATGGCTGTGTTTGTATTTGTCTGTTGAGTTTTATCTCCAAGATGTTTCTTAGGCATTTTGGCAAGCTTCCACTGAGTATCAAGCAAGAAATTCTTTCTCAAAATAAGATTATTTTAAACCATTTATCTCTAATTTAAATCCAAATGAGAAGTATTGTCTTAACTTTATTTTTTTTATCCACTGTGAGGTCTTCCCGAACAGTCAGTTGGAACCAAAGAAATACCATAAAACTTCCTATAAATATTTAGAAGGTGATGGCAGGCCTGGATGTATTTCCTATATATTTTTATTCTCCAACATAATTCAGATAGTACTGAAATACTTGAGGTAGCTTCTTGTGTTTAAGTTATAATTGTGACATGTTTTATCTTGCAATTAGTTTGGGAACTTTTAAACATCAGAGTGTTTGTAAGGTTTAAAAACCATATGTCCATTTTTTTAAAAACTCATAAACAGTCCTCTGCTTGCAAGATTGAATAGGCGACCAAGAATATTAGTTTATCTTCTGCAGATATAAAGCTTTAAACAGTTTTAACCTTGATATACAAAAATACTGCCAATCATTTCCTTGTTACCTCAAGTTTTTTGGTGCTTAGGTGTCTTTTATATTTGCAGATTGAGGACTATCTGGTCTGGCTTAAAGAAAAGGGCAGTTAAAATTGCCTAGCAGGTAAAGGAAGGTTTTCAATGGGCTTCCTTTAGTCATGGATAACATTTTTCAAAGAAAAATACTCTTATTTCTCCTGACCTTCCAACCTCCAATAAACATACACCCGATCACAATCACAACTAGTTAAAAATCTTTCAAGCTGTGGGGTTGTACTTGAATGCTGTGCATCTAAAAAAGGGTTTAGGTAACCAAATTTTAATTGAGATGCCAGCTTTCATGTGCCGTATCTTCAAATACTCAGTGCTTATACCGTAATTGAATTTAGATATTGTTTACTGGCAGGAATAAGGGTTTTTAAAGTAAGGCAATTCTTCAGTTTGGCTTCCTTTGAAGCTACTTTCTTTGCATTGAACCTGTGGTTAAGTTGTAATTTTTATTAAAGGCTGGTTTGGGTTTGTGCTCCTTAAAACACTGAAAATGTATCCATTTGTGGTTTGGGTACAAGTTTCTTCGAAAGTGTCAACCAAAGTTTAAAAGATAACAGAAACCTAAATCTCAAGTGTATGTTTCTTTTTCTGTTCTTCAAATTGTAATTTTGCTTTTAATTATATCCACAATTACAGAGAGCGCCAGGATGCTGATGGTCAAATGAAAGAACTTCAGGACCAGTTGGAGGCAGAGCAGTATTTTTCAGTATGTATTGCATTTTTAACTTTAAAGTGAAGAAAATTTGGTGTGATGAAATTCGACTCATCTTTTCAATAGAAATTTTAAATAATTTTTATGTTTTAACATTAAAAATAGTTACAATAAATGGATAGGTGCAATTGAGAAAACCATTTTCCTAACTTGACTACGTAAAAGAACGGGTGCATTGATTTAAGCTGAAAGGAAGAAGAGATGATATGTTCAGCCATTGCTTTAGGCAACTGATAGATCCAGGACTTGATCTTAGGGCTTCATTCCTTAGAGCATAGGAGACTGAGAGGTGATCTTATAGAGGTGTATAAAATTGCATAAATTGAGTGAATATACATGATGTACTTCCCAGCGCGACTATTTTTAATACAAAGTATGGTATCTGTGTGGAATGAGCAACCAGAAGAAGTGGCTGAGGCAGTTTAAACAACTTTGAAAACGCAATTGAACAGGTACATTGAATGGAAGGGTTTAGAAGGTTATTGGCAAATGGGTCTAACTTGGATGAGACATCTTGGTCAACATGGACAAGTTCGGTAGAAGTCTTGTTTCCATGAAGTATGGCTCTCTATCTCTACAGTTTTGTTTTAGTTTATTTTAAACCTTTAAGTATTATTGTTTTTAAATTCTGCAGACTTTGTACAAGACTCAAGTAAGGGAGCTGAAGGAAGAATGTGAAGAGAAAAGCAAACTTTGTAAGGATTTGCAACAAAAAATGCAGGAGCTGCAGGATGAGAGGTGGGAATTTAACTCAGTTAAACAAATGCACAATCTTGCATATTTTACTTAAAATGCAATCTAAATTATATAATTCTAATTCTCCATTTGGAGAAGTAGAATTTTAATATCCTGGCTTTCCTCACTATGTGGAGATATTTTTAACAAATGTGTAGGGCTTGCCTTGTGACCGTAAAGCATCCCAGAGTCCAGGGATATAGAGACTTCTAAGGCACACTGTCTCTGAGCAGTTGTTAAAGCCTTGACAGCAGGCAAAATCCAGCCCCTCTGCTTTCTCAAATATAAAAACGGAAATCCAATTTTTTGAGGGAGGAAAACTTCACTTTGCTTGATATTGACAGCCTTCAGATCCCCATAGAATTTTAGGAGATCCAATATAAATGCTGGGGAATCTTCATGTCCAGCGACCCATCACCTTATTATGTGGAGTTCAGCCATAGAGTGTATTGGCAGTTGACAGTGGAATTGTTTTAAAAAAAAAACTCAAGATGGTTCTTTATTATACAGCTTGAAGTCAATTAAAGCGCTAAATTCAGTGATCATTTCCAGTGAGATCTGGCATATTATTTACCAACTTCGAATAGGAAAAGTTCAAATCAAAGCTTTAAATTTCTGGGTAATGTTTGCTATGTAGTTGCAAAAAAAATGCTTGGAAGAAAAATAACCGGGAAATAAAATGTTACTATGAACTGCATCTGAAGTTTTGTGGGAAAATGATAAAAAGATTGCTTATCGAAGTAGTGGTTGGCTAGATTTAAAATAATTTATTAGTTTTGTTTCAGAATGGGGTTTCATGAATCAAATCCTAAATTTCAAATCTAATTATGCTGTTGTGTTGTTTCTTGTTTGCTTCTCGACAGAGATTCTTTGGCAGCACAGCTTGAGATCACACTAACGAAAGCAGATTCTGAACAGCTTGCACGCTCAATTGCAGAGGAACAATATTCTGATTTAGAGAAAGAAAAAATTATGAAGGAGCTTGAAATTAAAGAGATGATGGCAAGGCACAAGCAGGAACTGGTGGAGAAGGATGCTACTATTGCATCTGTGAGTCACTTTATCTAAAGCTATTGTATGGAATTAATTATAATATCTGGTGACACTAAAGTGTTTTATTTTTGCCCAGAACACCTCAGTCCATCCTACATTTAATAAGAAATTAAGTACATCATATGCATTGTTCATAATCTCTAAAATTGAGGTGGGAATTTATTTGCCAACTTTACGTGGAAGTGGTTGGAAGAGATAGTGGAATAGAATAGGTTTGGTGAAGGTCCAGTTGTCAGGAAATTTGAAAAGCTAAGTTTGCTCACATCCTTTCAAAGCTAATGCTAGAACCAAATGATCACTTTTAAAATAATTTTCAGGCGGCAGCTAGCTGGGTTTAAATGGCTTGCTAGTCATTTGGCATTGAGACAAGTTGTGGATATGGAAGTGCGATTAGTGAAAGTGAAAAAAACATCAGTGTTGGCAGTGTGGGTATGATGTGGGATTGGGTATACTGGAGCCCAAAGTAGAGTTCAAACAGGAGTGCAGTAGAGGACCTAGGAGATCAGAAATCTGGGAAGACAGCAGTGAAGCACACAGAAATTTCAGTGGGGAACTCAGGGTTAGCATCAGAGTGGGTTACAAAGAAGTTGGGTGTGAGAAAGATCATGTGCACAGGAAAGAAAACAGAGGAGTTCCCAGCAACATGGAGATCCATGGCAAGCTTGAAAAGGAAATTGTGATTTTGGAGAAGACTTAAAAACATTGTAAGACTATTGAATATTCTGAGGACTTGATACAGATCAAATTTTCCATTTAACACTATGTCATTTTGAAGCCTTTGTGATTCATAAATGTTATTTATCACGTAGTCCACCAACAGCTTGAATATTATAAAGAACAAAGTGATTCAAAATATAGCCACTAAACAATGCACAAAATATAGCTGTGTTGCAGAATCAGTTACAAATCTGGCTTTCTTGATAATACACAGTTACATTTTTTTTTTAAAAACAGAAAAAGATGGCATAGTTCTCTCTGCAGTTGGGAAGATTAAGAGACAATTTGATAAAATTGTTTTAGTAAAAAAGACTTTGGATAAAATAAGAAACAAGAAAATGATTCAATTTTCTGAAGGATTTAGGCTGATTAACAAAACAAGCAGAAGTTTTTCTTTTAATCACATGAGTTGTTAGGATATGGACTGGACCCTAAAGGGCGATTCCTGCTGATTCAAAAGCAACCTCCAAAAGACAATAGAATAAACACTTGGATTAAAATGACGTGAAGGAAAAATACTCTTCAATGGAGCTGGTAACTAATTCATGGGTCTTATGGCTTCTTTGTACATACAGTCAGTCCTCCTTATCCATGGGGGATTGCTTCCACGACCCCCACCGGATACCAAAAACACGTGGATGCTCAAGTCCCTTATTTAACCTGTCTCAGTGCAGTGGTGTTTAGGACCCAGCGGAACCCCGGACTTTATTTAACCTGTGTCAGTGAGGTGGACATTAGGACCCAGCGGTCGAGCTCTGAATCTGCAGTGTTTCTGTTCATGAAAATCATCATAATCACGATTGAAAGTAAGGTGGAAGTAATAAAGCGATCGAAAAGAGGTAAAACGCCATCAGTCATTGGAAAAGTGTTAGGCTACAGTCAGTCAACGATTGGAACAATTTTAATGGAGTATCTGAAAGGCCCTGCCCCGATGAAAGCTACAATTAGTACTAAGCAACACAGTGATTTAATTATTGAAATATGTATGTTTCTTAAGTGTTTTATATGCATAGGAAAGTAAAATATGTACTATATACTAAGAAAAATGTTTGACTAACGCTAAGTAATACCGGATGTACCTGTTCTGACTTCAAATCCGACTTAAATACGGACTCGGGAACGGAATTCATTCATAACCCAGGGACTGCCTGTACTTTTAAGTCATTTCCAGATTGCTTATAATACCTAATACAACGTAAATGCTAGGTAAATAGTTGTTGTACTGTATTGTTTATGGAATAATGACAAGAAAAAATAGTTTGTACACGTGCAAACAGCGAGTGCTGGAGAGAGAACTTCCGGGTTTTCCTGATCCGTGGTTGGTTGAATCCGCGTGTGTGGAACATGCGGATAAGGAGGGCTGACTGTAGTGATATTCCTGTTCATTAGAATGTATTTTTAGTTTGGGATAGAGCATTTTATTCAGTGAAATTAATTTTAAAGCAGTTTAATTTTAAGAGTGATTTTAAAGCAGAGTGCTTCAGATTTGTTTTTATTTGATAAGATTGCCTATCTTCCTACTGATGAATTAAAATTGGGTCGGTTTAACTTGATCAGAAATGACTAATGTAGAATTGGCAATTTGGAATATGTGCTAGAAGATTATTACACAACTGGCATGGAAAAATGCATTTAACTGTGTAGCATTTGTTTATTTTAGAAATTGTTTGAGTTAAGTATTCTAATTTACGTTTAAGCTGGAGGAGACCAATAGAACACTGACAGCTGATGTAGCAAATCTTGCAAGTGAAAAGGAAGAACTTAACAACAAAGTGAAGGAGCTTCAGGACCGTGAGTGCAAGCAAAACTTCAAAATAAGACATTTATTACTACTTTATTTACAAAAATTAGCTTTTTGTGAGCTGTTTATTTGACAATTGAAGAAAAAAGAAAAGCCTATAGCAATGACTTCATTAAATACAACTCGGTCGTGCAGGATAAAGGTCTTTTATTGTCCTTGTATAATGTGCATGAAGTAAATTTTATGGCATGGCAGTAATGAAAATAAGCTAGTAACCTATAATTGGAATGAGCTGCCAGAGGAAGTGGTTGAGGCAGGAACAATAATTTAAGAAGCACTTGGACAGGTACATGGAGGGTGGAGCTTTGAGGGATATGGTCTGAATAAACTAAGTATGCACTGTGAACAGATTGGACTGAATGGCTTGGAGCAATGTTGTCTGACTATAAAATAGTCCTTTTTGTTATTTAAAATTTTATATAACTTTTCATGTAAGAATTTGCTGATTGTGAAGTGTGCAATATCCAGAGGATATAAAATAACATTGAAGTGATTAGGTATTTTTATTTTGTCAAGATACAGAGTTTTTCACTGTATCTTGGTACTGTGATAATAACAAACCAATAACCAGTTCATTTGGTTGAAATTTCTGTGGATTATTGAGGTGTTCATTACTGTTAGAGGTGCATCATTTAATTTGCAAGAAACCAAAACTGGTAAATAGTTTTTTTTATTATAGTCATAAATACCGAGGTACAGTGAAAATCATGGTTTTGCATTCAATTTAGTATTTCATCACTTCAGTATATTGAGGTAGTGCAAGGTAAAAACAGTGCAGAATATAATGACACAATTACAGGGAAGTGCAGTACAAGCAGCCAATAAGTTGCAAGGCCATGACGACATAGATTCTGAAGTCAAGTTACCTCATTGGAGAAGAACCCTGTTATATAGTCTTATAGCAGTGGTATAGAAATTGTCATTGAGCATTTTGCTGTCTTAGATTTTATTGGTTGCTTATTGGAAGGACCAAGAAGTGTAAACAGAGCCCAGAGAAAGGAGGCTGATTTTTATGATGTGCTGATCTGTGTTCACAACTCTGCATACTATGTTTCTTTGATCCTTTTGATTCACTGATCCATTGGCAATATTTCAGGGAGCACTGAAACACACAATCATGATGAGGGGATAGTCCATTTAGGGATGAAATTAGATTTTTCTCACTCTTAAGATTATGAATTTTTGAAAATCTATACCTGTGGAGGACTGGAGGCTCAATTATGGATTACAATCAAAACAAAGATCAATTAAGATGTTTCATTAATTTAGAGGAATTGAAAATTTCAGGAATGGGGTAAAAGAATTGTGTTTGAGGTAGAAGATCAACTGTGATCTCGAATGCTGATTTGGTTCCAGGGGATGAACCCTTTTTATTGTTTTCTCCAGTTGAGATCTGAAATGCAAAAAGAAATGTTGAAACATTATATACTTTAAATTGCAGCATTGTTAATAACTGTAGTTCAGCTGCATATAAAATCGTCATAAGAGGGGCAGTTTAAGAATCTTAGAATTTCAAAGACAGTGTTTCATTTCAAATGTGGTGGCAGAATATAATATTAATGGTAAGACTCTTGGCAGCGTGGAGGATCAGAGGCGATCTTGGGGTCTGAGTACATAGGATGCTCAAAGCAGCTGCGCAGGTTGACTCTGTGGTTAAGAAGGCGTATGGTGTATTGGCCTTCATCAATCGTGGAATTGAATTTAGGAGCTGAGCAGTAATGTTACAGCTATATAGGACCCTGGTCAGACCCCATTTGGAGTACAGTGCTCAGTTCTGGTTGCCTTACTTACAGGAAGGATGTGGAAGCCGTAGAAAGGGTGCAGAGGAGATTTACAAGGATGTTGCCTGAATTGGGGAGCATGCTTTATGAGAATAGGTTGAGTGATCTCGGCCTTTTCTCCTTGGAGCTACAGAGGATGAGAGGTGACCTGAAAGAGGTGTATAAGATGATGAGAGGCATTGATTGTGTGGATAGTCAGAGGCTTTTTTCCTAGGGCTGAAATGGTTGCCACAAGAGGACACAGGTTTAAGGTGCTGGGGAGTAGGTACAGAGGAGATGTCGGGTAAGTTTTTTTACTCAGAGAGTGGTGAGTGCATGGAGTGGGCTGCCGGCAATGGTGATGGAGGCGGATACGATAGGGTCTTTTAAGAAACTTTTAGATCGGTACATGGAACTTAGTAAAATAGAGGGCTACAGGTAAGCCTAGTAATTTCTAAGGTTAGGGGCATGTTTGGCACAACTTTGTGGGCTGAAGGGCCTGTATTGTGCTGTAGGTTTTCTGTGTTTCTATGTAACATCATTTTCAACCATTAATGCAATATTATTAGTGGTTGATCTGCATTAGCACCGTTTTGTAGGGTTAGCTTGGTATTTTGTACAAATATGTAAAGAACTGGCTTGTTGAGATCAGAAATAAAAGTCGAAGAATGTATTCAAGGTGTGTTACATCTAAAGAGAGAGAGTTTAGACTTCAGATCAATGACAATCATGATAGTAATTTATACTCTGATGCTCGAATCTAAAGTGTGTTTGCATTTGGTTTCAGAGGTTAACAAACTAAAAGAAGAAGATGCAAATCTAATGAATATTAAAGTCCAGTATGACAAACAATTGCTAAATGAGAGGACACTCAAAACACAGGTAAGCGTAAAGAAATCAAATCTTAATTGATAAGTGAGTGGCACAACTGTAGCACATTCACAAAGCATGTTTGAATTCCTTCAAGCGTCATCTTAAAATGGAAATCAATTTTTGTGTCTAACAATTCAATTTTAAATTTGTTGAATTGACTTTCATGTTGCAGTGTCCATGAGATCTGCTCTGCTATATTTCTTTAGGTTTATTTTTTATTATGACCACCACCAAAAATGAACAGTGTTTTATCTTCAATCAATGGTGCTGACAATTAAGTATCTGTACCAAAGTACACCATCTTTTCCCTTCTTAATCCACTCTGCACAGTGCTCTTGAATCTTCCTCCAAAATGTGCATGAAAACCCTTCTCATTTGCCTGTTAAGTAAGTTTGGTTCAGCTTTTGCACAATGTCATTAGATTTTTTTCTTTATGCAGGTAACTATACATATTGGTTGAGACAGGGCAGGAGATGTCCACATGGACGTTAATAAGCTATTTGATGAGAACCCTCATGTGTTAGACTAGGAAATTAAAGGCCTACAGGAGTGTAGTAATTAGTGTGACGCTATTACAGCTCGGTGTGTCAGAACTAGGAGTTCATTTCTGGTGGCCTTTGTAACAAAGATTGTGTGTTCTTCCCGTGTGCACATTGGCTACCTCTGGGTGCTCCAGTTAGAAGGTTAATTGATCATTGTAAATTGCCTTGTGATTAGGCTAGGGTGAAAATAGGTGGATCTCTGGGTGGTGCAGCTCGTTGGGGTGAAAAGGCCTGTTCTGTGCTGTATCTCTAAATAAATAACAAATGAAGGCACATGGATGGGATCCATGGTGAGCTGGCCATGGATCCCACATGCAAACTGTACAAATCTTCAAACTGCGTACTGAAATTCCAAAGCAACACACACAAAATGCTGGAGGAACTATGGATTCTGCCTGGTGTGCTGACTTTCTCCAGCATTTTGTGTGTGTTGCATGGATTTCCAGCATCTTCAGATTTTCTTGTTACTGAAGTTCAAAGTGTTATTTTCACTTTATGGTTTTGGAAACATTTGCAATTAAGCTTGGAGCTACAATGATTTCAGTCATTTTCAACAGCAATAGGAATCTGGTAATATGACTGTATCTGAATATTTATAGTAGGACACTAGACAACTGGGTGACCCTTTGAGAGAAAGGTAGTGCAGTCTGATGTGATGTACTTTGGAAATTAAAGAAGAACTCAGTTTATTAAAGAATAAAGACGAGTAGCAAGACAAATATAGCTCCTCTTCATTTAACGAGGGACACTTTTGATGACAGCATTTCTGGTTGATCTGTCACCCTTCAAGAATACTCTGATGTTTTCATTTCCTTTTCTCCGGCTTAAAGCCACATACAGCTGACCATGCTGGAAGACCGGTTTCTCCAGATAAATCAACACATTTTCCATGGTTTGGCCCGTGCCTTATGTATAGTCATAGCAAAGCATGACTGTATCGGGAGCTGGCTCTGCTCAAGAGGGACATCTTCCCCTCTGATAAATTGAGAGTAATTCTTGGGATCATGACTATGTCATTATTGAACGCACCAATGTTTATCTTTGCTACGATGAGATTGTCGTGCAGTTCTTCCACCATCATTTGCGTTCCATTGCAAAGCCTTGCTGGATCCAAGTTCCTCATTGAAATGATGGGAGATTCCCTCTTCAATTCCAGTTTGTGTGGCAATCCAGGGAGTTTGACCGAATCAAGGAATTCTGTTGGAAAATGAGTGGCATTAGCTCCTTCACTTAAGGCATTGAAGGAACAGTATTCTTTCATGATTCTAGGGAAATGTCTAATGCATGCGAAGTCTATTTTTCACATCATTTCATTGAGAGGAACCAAGATAGAATTCTTTGAGAACAATTCTTCAGGATTGTTGAATGTCGGGGAGATGAAATCAATGCATTCTTCCATAGTTATTGCTGGCAGAATCATATCTCCAGGTAATTCGATTTCATTGTTTTCATTTTTCTCAATCTTGTCTTCTCCAACATCCAATAAGAACTCAGAATATCATCCTTCTCCCTCACTCAATCACATGTTTCTCTTTAATTGAAACTTGAAGCATTGATGTTACTCTGTCCAAGACCATCACTATACGTGCCAACCAGAAGCCATGGATGACCGCAGAGGTGCGTGCGCTGCTGAGGTTCCGCGACTCTTCCTTCAGAGCAGGTGACAAGGCAGCTTTAACAACAGCAAGGGCCAAACCATCCCGAGCCATCAGAGGGGCAAAGCGTGCACATGCCCAGCTAATCCACAGTTACTTCCAGGACAGCGGTGACACGTGGCGCATGTGGAAGGGCATCCAGGACATCACCAATTACAAGACAACATCACCTGACTGTGCAGGTGATGCCTCCCTCCCAAATGCGCTGAATAACTTCTACGCCCAGTTTGAGGTGAAGAATGACGTGGCGGCGAGGAAGTCGACCCCTCCTGCTAATGACCAGGTGCGTGGTCTCTCCAAGGCTGACGTGAGAAGAACCCTGTGCAGGGTCAAACCACGGAAGGCTGCTGGACCAGACAACATCCCTGGTAGAGTGCTCAGACCCTCTGGGATATGCAGACCAGCTAGCAGATGTTCTCACTGACATCTTAAACATCTCCCTGAGCAGCGCCACCATTCCAACGTGCTTCAAGGCCGCCACCATTGTCCCCGTGCTGAAGAAGTCTTCAGTGTCCTGCCTAAATGACTACCGTCCCGTTGCACTTACATCCAACATCATGAAGTGTTTCGAGAGGCTCGTCATGAGGCAAATCAAGACCCTGCTGCCCCCCTCACTGGACCCCCTGCAGTTTGCATACCGTCCCAACCGCTCAACAGATGACGCCATTGCCACCACCCTCCACCTGGCCCAAACCCACCTGGACAAAAAAGACACATACGTTCGGATGCTGTTCATAGACTTTAGTTCAGCATTCAACACAATCATCCCTCAGAAACTGACTGGAAAGCTGAGCCTGTTGGGCCTGAATACTTCCCTCTGCAACTGGATCCTAGACTTCCTGACTGGCAGATCTCAGTCAGTCCAGATCAGGAGCAGCATCTCCAACACCATCACACTGAGCATGGGGGCTCCCCAGGGTTGTGTGCTCAGTCCACTACTGTTCACTCTGCTGACCCACGACTGTGCTGCAACACACAGCTCGAACCATAGCATCAAGTTCGCTGATGACACCACCGTGGTGGGTCTCATCAGCAAGAACGACGAGTCAGCTTACAGAGAGGAGGTGCAGTGGCTAACGGACTGGTGCAGAGCCAACAACCTGTCTCTTAATGGGAGCAAAACAAAAGAGATGGTTGTTGACTTCAGGAGGGCACGGAGCGACCACTCCCCGCTGAACATCGACGGCTCCTCGGTGGAGATCGTAAAGAGCACCAAATTTGTTGGTGTTCACCTGATGGAGAATCTCACCTGGTCCCTCAACACCAGCTCCATAGCAAAGAAAGCCCAGCAGCGTCTCTACCTTTTGCGAAGGCTGAGGAAATCTCCCACCCCCACCCCCCATCCTCATCACATTCTACAGGGGTTGTATTGAAAGCGTCCTGAGCAACTGCATCACTGCCTGGTTCAGAAATTGCACCATCTCGGATCGCAAGACCCTGCAGCGGATAGTGAGGTCAGCTGAGAAGAACATCGGGGTCTCTCTTCCCGCCATCATGGACATTTACACTATATGCTGCATCTGCAAAGGAAACGGCATTATGAAGGACCCCATGCACCCGTCATACAATCTCTTCTTCCTCCTGCCGTCTGGGAAAAGGCTCTGAAGCATTCGGGCTCTTACGACCAGACTATATAACAATTTCTTCCCTCAAGCTATCAGACTCCTCAATATACAAAGCCTGGACTGACACCTTGCCCTACTGTCCCGTTTATTATTTATTGTAATGCCGGTACTGTTTTTGTGCACTTTATGCAGTCCAGTGTAGGTCTGTAGTCTAGTATAGCTTTCTCTGTGTTTTTTATTACGTAGTTCAGTCTAGTTTTTGTACTGTGTCATGTAAACCATGGTCCTGAAAAACGTTGTCTCATTTTTACTATGCACTGTACCAGCAGTTATGGTCGAAATGACAATAAAACTTGACTTGACTTGATTTTCTCCATAAGTAGGATTTTATATGCATGAATTCTCCACATCAGCATCATTTCCACGTTTCACAACTGGTAGAAGCTGATGGAAATCGCCACAGCAAATGGTTAAAATACTCCCGAAGGCCTCATTCTTGCCGCATACATCACGAAGAGTCCGGTCCACGGCTTCAAAGCTCTCCCTCCTAATCATGGGGCACTCATCCCAGACAATAAGCCTCGCATTTTGGAATAAATTTGCAGTATTGGCGTTTTTATCGATGTTACAAAGGGCATCTTCATTGACTTTGAGGGGTATTTTGAATCTTTAATGCACTGTCCTACCACTGGGCATCAATGTTGCTGCAATACCTGATGATGCTACAGCAATAGCACACCTCCATCTCCCCTAACTTTAGTGAGGATCAAGTTGATGATAAATGTCTTGCCCGTTCCTCTTGGTGCATCAATGAAAATCATTGAAGAGAGATTCCTTTCCAAGCAGTCACACACATATTCATATACTTCTCTTTGCTCATTATTCAATAGGGGCGCCTTCTGTGAAACAAATTCCTGCTGTTCGTCTCTGTTGTATTGCAGTTCACACAATAATTCCAGATTGCCAGCACTTTGAGTAGTTGTACCGTTTTTTTGGCATTGGCAAGTTATATTCTTCAAGTGTTTTGCCCAAGTTCTCAAGTTTCTCTTGGAAATACAGAAGAGCTTGTCCATGATGCCTCTGATCGATCATGATATTAGGATCATTGATAGTTCTCCTCTCCATTTGTAAGAAAGCTTCAGACATTGCATTCTTGAACCAGTTCCATAATTGCTGTGGATTGCTGATTTCAGTGTTTGTTAGCAAGACAACAAACAAATCTCTCATTGCTCTGGGCATTCTTGTTCTCTCTGCTTCTTCCATAGTTTGCTGCCAATGATCGTCAGCTTGCAACAATCCTCTTTCTCTGTAGACGTCTTTGAATGATGGAAGGATATCTCCATCATGTGTTTTCAATGATTCGAAAGATACTTGTCCCTTTATGTGATGAAGAAGTCTCAAATAGTAGAGGTCACCACTTCGTGGAGAAATGATATAAACTCAACCCAGAACATTTGCTTCAAAAATCCCAGAGTACTCCTCCATTCTTTTCCCCATTCTCCTTTCCCATCTCTTATTGGTCCAAGTGTAGAATCTGGGAATATCCACATAGTACAGGGTTCTTGCAAATGGATCGCGAGTGCAAAGATCCATGAATTCCGTTAAAGTGGTTCTTGCCATACCATTATTCAGTTGCACAGTAGCATTATCTCGAAAAAATACTTGATGCTGTTAGGGAAGGTGCACTTGAAGGCGAACAACGGCTGGTTCCCTCTCGTGAATTGGAAATCCAAGTATTGATCTAACAGCTTCAGAGGGCCCGATATAGCTGCCTGTCAAATACTGTGTGATTTTTGTCTTCTCTATTCACTGCAAAAATTGCCCGATCACTCAAAGGTGGAATCGGCTCTGAGCATCGTGAGGCGCTGCTGAGGCTGGCCATGCGCATGCGTCTTGGTGTTGCGTCCTGATTTCCATGATGGTGGATTGGCTCTCGGGTCAAAACGGGACAGTTGATTTTGGTGAATGAACAATTTTATACAAATATGTAACCCTGAATTTTGCCTGCATTGTGTAAGTTAGCACATTTTAAGTCGATTTAGCCAAAAATAGTGCCACTGTAATGCACCGTTTGCACTAATTGGAGGTGATAAACACAGAGCATGAGAGTTTTAGTATTATATAAATAATAGAACTATGGTAAAACTTGTTTATTGTGAAGACCAATCAGAAAGAAGACTTTTCATAGTATTAAGCTCATAGTATTAAACTTCTATAGATGTAACTTGGAGAGCATTTCGACAGGTTGCATCACACTGTCTGGCATGGGGGGGTGGAGGTGTGGTTACTGCACAGGACCAAAAGAAGCTGCAGAGGGTCGTAAATTTAGTCAGCTCCATCTTGTGTACTAGCCTACAAAGTACCCAGGATATCTTCAAGGAGAGGTGTCTCAGAAAGGCAGCATCCATTATTAAGGACATCCAGCACCCAGGGCTTGTCCTCTTCTCACTGTTAACATCAGGTAGGAGGTACAGAAGCCTGAAGACAGACAGACACAGCGATTCAGGAACAGCTTCTTCCCCTCTGCCATCAGGTTCCTAAAGGACATTGAAACCTTGGACACTACCTCACTTTTTTAATATATATTATTTCTGTTTTTTGCACTATTTTAATCTATTCAATATATGTATACTGTAATTTATTTATTTATTTATTTATTTTGTGTGTTTTTTCCTATATTATGTATTGCTGCTGCTAAGTTAACAAACACATGCTGGTGATAATAAATCTGATTCTGATTCTGGCAATCAAACAATGTTCCAACTTCTAGTTTACTTGGTTAATTCTACCCATTTTTCAAGCAACAGTGGCAGCTGGTTCAGCAATGATTACTGGTAGTTCTACACTTGCATTTTCTTCTTTCTATTACTTATTCAGGTATTCCTACCACTTGGTGAATCTGCACATTGAGACGAGACATTGAGACGAGACATTGAGATTGTTGTAATTGAAATGAATGTGAACGCACAATTACATGTTTACCAAAGAAAGTGATAGGAACTGTTGTCAGTCAATGGGCTTGGAGCCAGAATCGCATAGCACAGAAATACTTTAGTCCATCATGCCTGTGCTGACCTTCAAATTGCTATCGATGTTGGATCTGAATGTGAGACCTCCTGTGCCCTTATAATTGAAATACTCATTCAGATACTTTCCAGGCTTTGTGAGAGTACCTGTTGTCTTCACCTTCTGGACATTGTGTCCTAGGTTACAGCCACTCTCTGGGTGAAAAAATTACCACTAATCCCTCTAAGATAGGCAACCTAATATTCTGCAAATAAGATTACATATTGGGGAGAAAGAGATGCCTAATTTGTTTTCTTTCCACAATGCTGCTTCTGTGTTGGACAGACTCAATAGATAGAGCATTCTGAAAACTGAAGGGCAATGCAGTTTTTATTAGGTGAACACAAGGAAGTAAGGGTAGACTACCAACATAATAATATAATTATTAAAATTGAAATCAGTAATTTTGGATGTTCACTCTTAATCTGGAACTCTGTCATATTTTAATTACCATTTCTTATTCGATTCTTAATCACAAGACTTTTGCTAATCCTTCCTAATTACCCATGACTAAATCTAAAATAGCCTGTTCCCAGCTAGATTCTACAACATAATGCTCTAAGAAGTGATCCTGGATGCATTCCACAAATTTTTCTTGTATGATATCTTTGCCAGTTTGGTTCATCCTATTAATATGTGGATTAAAATCTCCCATTACAATTGCGGTTTCATTCAAATGTACTCCTGATATTTCCCCAGTTATGCTCTACCCTCTCAAGAGGTCACACTTTGGGTGTGTAGACAATTACCCCCAGAGTATTTTGCCTGTTAGTTATGATTATATATAGTTTTTACTAAGTGGGTTTGCTTTGTACTACATAATTTTGTTTACATTTTCTGCCTCAGCTTGTTACACTTGTTAGTTTCCCCTTTGCTGCACTGCGCCTTTGCTTTCCTCACTTTGCCCTGATTTATTAAACATCCTGATCTTGGAACCCTTCTCCATTCCTATATAGTTGAAAGCATCTTCTGATCAATGGAAACCATTTCTAAGGATTTGATTTCATTTCTTCAAGGTTTCAGTCTTCAAATGATTTCTTGCCTTGCCTATCCCTGTGTGCAGTTACCTGGGTGAATAAATGAATGTCAGATTCTATTGAGCTATGTTACAGGAGTTGTAAAATAAAATCCGAGCACATTGATGCTCTCACAAAGAATGCTTGTCAGCTGTTATTACTACTTTAGGAGTTTAAGGAGATCCAGTGTGTCGCCAGAGACTATAGATTTTTGCAGATGTACAGTGGAGAGCATCCTGACTGGTTGCAGCACTGCCTCGTATGGACATTCCACTTTTAAAGGATGCTAAACACAGGGCTGAAGGTGTTATATTTGAATACACAAGTATATGAAACAAGGTATATGATCTTGTAGTTGAAATTGTTAGAAATTGGCAGATATGACGTACACAGAGTTGAGGTTGAAAGAAGATCACAGCTCAAATCTTAACATTCAAGGATACACATCGTATTGAAAAGACAGGCAGGGGAGCAGATATCTTCTGGTGGCTTTGTTGGTTAAAAAAATGAAATCAAATCCTTAGAAGTGATAAAGGATCAGAAGATGTAGAATCCTTGTGGGTGGATTTGAAAAACTGCAAGGGTAAAGAGACCCTGATGGGAGTTATATCCAAGCTTCCAAACAGTAGCCAGGATATGGGATATAAGTTACTGCAAGGGATAAAAATGACATGTAAAAAGGGCAATGTTACAATGGTCGTGGGGTTATTGATATGCAGATAGATTGGGAAAATCAGATTGGTGCTTGATTCCAAGGGAAAGCATTTATAGAATACTTTTTAGAGCAGCTTGTGGTCAAGCCCACTGGTGGAAAAAAGACAATTCTGGATTAGATGTTGTGTAATGTACCAGGATTGACTTGGGGAGCTTAAAATAAAGGAACCCTTAGGAGGTAGTGATCATAATAATTGGGGTGCATAGTAGCGTGGTGGTTAGCACAGCTCTTTACAGTACCAGTGACCCAGGGTTCAATTCCTGCCGCTGCCTGTAAGGATTTTGTACATTCTTTCTATGACTGCATGGGTTTCTTGTAGGTGTTCCGGTTTCCTCCCACATTCCAAAAACATACCAGTTAGTAGTTTAATTGGTCATTGTAAATTGTCCTGAGATTAAATTCAGGGGGTTGCACAGCGGCATGGCCTGAAGGGCCTATTCCGTGCTGCATCTCAATAAATAAATAAATAAATAAATATCATAGAACTCACCCTACAATTTGAGAGGAGAAGCAAAAATCGGATGTATTGGTATTATAATGGAGTAAACAGAGCTATAGAGGTATAAGGAAAGCTGGCCAAAGTTGATTCAAAAGGACACTGGCAGGAATGATAGTAGAGCAGCACTGGCTGGAGTAGCTCAGAGGATCAGTTCACAACAAAGAAGAAGCAGCATTCTAAAGGAGGATGAGGCAACGATGGCTGACAAGGGAAGTCAAAGACAGTATATAAGCAAAAGACAGCTTATGCAATATTGCAAAATTAGTGGGAAGCTAGAGGACTTGGGAGCTTTTCAAAACCAACAGAAGGCAACTAAAACTGCATTAAAGAAAAGGTAAAGAAAGGGTAAGCTAGCCAATAATACAGAAGAGGATACCAAAAGATTTTTTTTCAGGTATATGAAGAGTGAAAGTGGACTTTGGACCACTGGAAAATGATACTGGAGGAGGAGTAGTAATGTGGAGCAAAGAAATGCTAGGTGAACTGAATGAGTATTTCATGTCACATGTCAGAAATTCAAGAGTGTCGGGGGAAGAATCAGTATGGTTGCTATTACTAAGCAGTACCATTGGCAGCTGAAAGGTCTGAAGGTGTAGAAGTCACCTGGACCAGAATGACTTCACTCCATGGTTCTGAAAGATATAGCTGAAAAGATTGTAGAAGCATTAGTAATGATCTTTCAAGAGTCACCAGATTTTGGAATGTTTCTGGAAGATTGGAAATTGCAATGTCACTGCACATTTTAAGAAGGAATGGAGGCAAAAGACATGGAGACACATGATAGAGTGGGCTTGAGGGGAAAACATGCCTGACAAATTTGTTGGAATCCTTTGAGGAAGTAACAGGCAGGATAGACAGAGAAGAATTAATGGAAATTGAATTTTGGAAGACCTCTGACAAGGTGCCACACATGCAGCTGCTAAACAAGATAAGAACCCATGGAAAGATACCAGCATGCACGGAAGATTGGCTGAGTGGCGGAAGGCAGATTGTATGAACAAAAAGAGTCTTTTCTGTTGGCTGCTGGTAGTTGGTAGTGTTCCACAGGAGTTTGTTGGTCTGCTGCTTTTCATATTATGTGTCAATAAATTGGATGATGGAATTCATGGCTTTTGTTGTCAAGTTTGTAGATGATACAAGCAGTGAGTGGACAGGTAATGCTGAGAAGCAGGGTGTCTTACAATGTTGGAAAGTGTACGGTCATGCACTTTGGTGGAAGAAATAAACGGACAGACTATTATTTAGATGGAGAGAGAATTCAAAATGCAAAGATGCAAAGGGACTTGGGAGTCCTTGTGCAGGATACCCTAAAGGTTAACCTCCAGGTTGAGTCAGTGGTGAAGAAGGCAAATGCAATGTTGGTATTATTTCTAGAAGTATAGAATATAAGAACAGGGATGTAATGTTGAGGCTCTATAAGGCACTCATGAGACCACACTTGGAGTATTGTGTGCCGTTTTGGGCTCCTTATTTTAGAAAAGGTACACTGATAGGAGAGGGTTCAGAGAAGATTCATGAGAATAATTCTAGGAACGAAAGAGTTACCATATGAGGAACATCTGGCAGCTCTTGGGCCTTATTCCCTGGAGATCAGGAGAATGATGGGGGATCTCCTAGAAACATTTCGAACATTAAAAGGCCTGAACAGATTAGATGTGGCAAAGTTATTTCCCATGGTAGGGGAGTCTAGGACAAGAGAGCATGACTTCAGGACTGAAGAACGTCCATTTAGAACAGAGATGTGGGGAAATTACTTTAGTCAAAGGGTGGTAAATCTGTGGAATTTGTTGCCACAAGCAGCTGTGGAGGCCAAGTCATTGGATGTATTTAAAGCAGCAATAGATAGGTTTTTGATTATCCAGGCATCAAAGGGTATGGGGAGAAGGCAGGGGAGTGGGAATGACTGGAAGAATTGGATCAACCCATGATTGAATGACGGAGCATACTCGATGGGCTGAATGGCCTACTTCTGCTCCCATATCTTACGGTCTTATGATCTGTAAAATGCTTTGGACACAGATTAGAAGAATTGGCAAAGAAGTGGCAGATGGAATACAGTATTGGGAAGTGTATAATCATGCACTTTGATAGAAGGATTCCCTGGAAAGGTTAACTTGCAGGTTGAATCGGTAGCATTCATTTCACAAGCACTGGAATACAAAAGCAAGCTGAGAGCTAGATGTCCTATCCCCACTAGAGTTATTAACATCATTATTAATAAAATTATCTACAACAGGGTCTTCTAAAATATACTCACTGACAATGTCATTGCACTCATCCTGCAAACTGGATTCTACCTCAACAGTCAATTAAGGGAAAATCTGCAGATGCTGGGAAGCTAAGCAACACACATAAAATGCTGGAGGAACTCAGCAGGCCAGGCAGCATCTATGGAAAAGAGTTTAGTCAATGCTTCAGGCCAAGACTCTTCATCAGGACTAGTAACAGATACATCTATTCTATCCAGGCACATCAACCTTCCCTTGTGTTCCAGTATTCCTTTGCCAGTCTTTTTACTGGATAAATTCTTCAAGCATTCATTTCGAGAGTACTAGAATATAAAAGCAAGGATGTAATGCTCAAAGTAAATGTATTATCAGTATGCATGTATGTCACCATATACAGCCTTGAGATTCATTTTCTTGTGAGCAGACAGAGCAAATCCAACAAACATAATAAAATGAATGAAAGACCGCATGCAACAGAAGGGCCAAACCTATTTTTATGTATTCTTTGGCATAGTGCTCCAAAACCAATTTGGAAAATTTACAAAGAAAAATAAGAACTGACATGACAAATTTCAGAAAAGATTATGTATTCTTGAATGCACTTAAATTAAAGCTACCTAGGACAGAAGGGGGAAGAGGGATAATCTTACATTAAAAATCTACACAACAGTTAGATAAAACTTCTAAGCATATATTTTCATCAACGATAACAGGATTCAGTACTCCATGCGAACATATGCAATTCTGATGAGGAGTATACACCACTAAACTTAAATGAGAGTACAACCCAGAAAAATGAAGACATTATCACTATTGAAGAAAAAGTTAACCAATGAAAGAATATATCATAAAAAATATCATAAATACATAATAAAAGACCAACAAATTCAAGATGATAAACGTAGAAAAAAAACCGAATACAATCCAATACATTTCAGGATCCACATCAGTTTAGCTCGATCTGATTACTTACACAGGCACAATTAAGTGGCAAACATCATTCATCAAAACCTTGCTTTAGAATACAAACATCTAGAAGAAATCATACCTTACTATAAATACAAGCGAGATCCAGTTTTAGAGTCAGAATCCCACAATTGTTTTTATGACTGATCTGTTATTATAGATCAGACACTCCATAATAACCATCCAGATATATTAATACAGGATAACAAGCAAGAACAACTCACTAAATAGATATAGCCATTCCAAACACATAAACTTACAGAAATTAACAAGTGAAGAACCAGAAATATGCTGAATTAAGAGAGGAAATTGAAAGACTTTAGAACATAAGCAGGGTATACATTGTCCCATTAGTAATATCTACAACTGTTATCATTCCAAATGCACTACACAATAGCATTAAACATTTAGGGCTACACAACAATATTTATGTAAATCGCCAGAAAACCACAATACTAAACACTACTAAAATACTCTGAAAGTTCCTTGCAATTGAGAAATGAGCATGCTTGGCTACGCCTGCACCTCCAGTTATACCAGCTTGAGATGAGAAAAACTTGTTTTAAAAAAAATAATGTCAAGAGCCTGAGACAAAGAATCTTTCAAAAGTGAGTCCAAAAGTTGTGGGAACAGTTCAGTGGTGGGGTTAGTAAAGTTATATCCACTGGTTCAAGGGCCTGATGACTGAAGGGTAGTTGTTTCTGAACCTGGTGCTGTGGGTCCTGAGGCTCTTATACCACCTTCCTGATTCAGTTTCGAAAAGAGAGCATTTATAGAAATTTGTCAGATCTTAGATATCATGTCAAATCTTCACAAACTTCTAATGAAGTAGAGTCCCTGTTGTGATTTCTGTGTATCTGCATTTATGTGCTGTGCCAAAGACAGATCCTCTGAAATGATCACATCAAGGAATTAAAGTTGCTGACCCTCTCCACCTTTGATTTCCCCCAAAGAGGTCTGGCTCATGGACCTCCCAGTTTCCTCCTTGTGAAGTCAATAATCAGCTCCTTGGTCTTACTGACATTGAGTGAGAGGTTCTTCTGGCATCACTAAGCCTCTCCTGTATGCTGTTCAATCTCCCTCCTATATGCTCATTTGTCTCCACCTTTGATTTAACCAATAACAATGGGTGTCATCAGTATACTTAGATATGGCATTAGAACTGTGCTTAACCTCACAGTCGTAAGTATAAAGTGAGTAGAGTGGTGGTGGGGTGTGTGTGTGTGCACACAACCTTATAGTGCACCTGTGCTGATGGAGATTGTGAAGATATTATTGCCAATCCAGACTGGGGTCTGCAAGTGAGGAAATCAAGGGTCCAATTGCACAAAGAGGTATTGAGGTCAAGGTATTGAAGCTTTTTAATTAGTTTTCAAGGGATGATGGTATTGAATGTCGAGCTGTAGCCAAGAGCATCCTGATGTATGCATCTGATATATGCATTTTGCTGTCCACATGTTCCAGGATTGAATGAAGAACCAATGAAATAGCATCTGTTGTGCTGATAGACAAATTAAAGCAGATCTAAGTCACTTCTCAGACAGGAGTTGAGAAGTTTCATCACTAACCTCTCATATCTCAGTGGTTCGAAGTGTTACTGGATGATGGTCATTGAGGCAGATTGCCACATTCTTCTTAGGCACTGGTATAATTGAAACTTTTCTGAAGCAAGTTTTATAAGGCATTGTGAGACCACATTTGGAGTTTTGTAAGCAGTTTAGGGCCACATATCAAATAAAAGATACACTGCCATTGGTGAGAGTCCAGAGGAAGTTTACAAGAATGTAAGTATTAATGTATGAGGAGCATTTCATGGCTCTGGGCCTGTACTCACTGTCATTTACAAGAATGAGGGTGGGTGGAGGGATCCCATTGAAACTTAATACTGAAAAGCCTCATGGAAAGGATGTTTCCAGTAGTGGAAGAGTCTACAAGCAGAGGGCACAGCCTCAGAATAGAAGGAAGCCCCTTTACAACAGAAAGGAGAAGCAATTCCTTTAGCAAGAGGGTGGTGAATCTGGAATTCATTGCCAGGATTGGCTGTGGAGATCAAGCTATTGGGTTTATTTAAAGCAAAGGTTGATAGCTTTTTAATTAGTAAGGGTGCCAAAGGTTATATAGAAGAGACGGGAGAAATTGGATTGAGAGGAGAAATAAATCAGCCATGATTCGCAGAGCAGACCTGATGGGCCAAATATAATAATTTTATTCCTATATATTCTAGTCTCAAAGAATACTAGAGTCAAATGTGCTTAGTTTTGTGAAGTTGAATGTTGCATATTACACTGTTGATGAAATATGTACAAATTTATTCAGTAACTATGATCTTTCAGTGAAAGATTTTTTTTGCAGACATACTTTGGGACTTCTCAGTGGGTAAATTGTTCTTTGCTGAAGGAATTACATTCTCAAATGCAAATTCTCAAGAAAATAGTTTTTATCTTTCAGGCTGTCAATAAATTAGCTGAAATTATGAATCGTAAGGATATGAAGAGGGACCATGGGAAGCGTGGAACTGACACTGATGTTCGTAAAAAAGAAAAAGAAAATCGAAAACTGCAATTGGAGCTAAGGTCAGAGCGGGAAAAATTAACACAAATGATGATCAAATACCAGAAAGAGCTCAATGAAATGCAAGCGGTAAGATGATGCATGAAGTTTGCTCTGCAGGCAAAGATAGAAATTTTTATTCATTAAGATCCCAGTTGTGATATGTGCAGACTCTGTCAATTTTATTATGTAGCCGTGCTTCAATTTCTTCTGCTCTTTGTTCCGTTACAATGGTTTGTAAAGATGTTCCAGTACACATGCCTCTCATTTTCAGGGGATTCATTCTGCAAATGTTCTCAAAAGCAGATAAGTGGCCGAGGACAGCACAGTAAAATTTTATATTCTGATGTGCAGACAGTTACTTTGTAAAGTAATAGCTTGGGAAGAAACTTTGAAACACATTTTACACATAATATAAAAGCTTTGAAAAGCAGATGCTAACTGAAGCAAAATATGTACAAATTAAAGTTTACTTAAAAATGAAATTTTTCAACATGTTATTATTTGAAGACATGTAGGTGTGTTGATAAAAGGCAGAATTTTGGTGTGGATATCTTGTTACAATATAGGAACCTGTCACTTTCTGAAGAAGAAATAAGCATTATTAAACAGGTCAGATGAAGAATCTTCAGGTGTATGTTGTTTCTTCTGACATCCGTTTCCCATGAAGAGTATGTGATGAGATCCCTGGTCTATCAAATGAATGTTAAAATATAAACAAAATAAAGTGACTTGAAAGTGGCATGTATTGGTGAGGTTTGAGAAAAGAGAATTAGTTGATTCAGCAAAGAGTGCAGCAGTAAACAATAGGTGGAATTGATGTTTTTTTAGTAGAGTTAGGGTCAGTTGAGCAATCCTATAAGCTCTGCTAGGGGAAGGTAGTGGGAAGCAATTGTAAAGAAATTGTTTCTGGTTCATGTGAAAGTAATGATAAAGTACTGAAGTCATGAGAAAGGATGTTTGGAGATTGGGTACTAGAATGTAGAAAACATTTAATGTTTAAAAAGAATAACAGCAAAATCAAACAGCAGCTTTTAATAAAGTAAAAAAATGAAGTAAAGCTCATATGGAAACAAAAGCAATACAGATAAGGCATGAGTTTAATTATTTGCACTAGAGTTCTGTTTTTTAAGGGTTATTTTGTATAAATAACCATAATTCACTGATATAATAATCTTCCCACAGCAAATTGCAGAAGAAAGTCAGGTGCGTATTGAACTGCAGATGGCATTAGACAGCAAAGACAGTGATATTGAACAGCTTCGTTCACAGCTACAGCTAATACATGTGGGCCTAGATACTACTAGTATTGGTAGTGGTCCTGGTGACGCAGAAGCAGATGATGGATTTCCTGGTATGTATAGCTTACTCCCTAATTTAAAAAAAAAACATGTCTTTGGGTAATTAGACTTTAAAATGTAGTTAATATTTTAGTGGTTATTTAATGTACTGATTTATACTTGTTCAGTGTAATGTCTGTGACTAGGATACTGTAATTGTACAATTTATGTAACAAATGCTGTTAAATTTAATATAGATAAATGCTTCACATTATAGTTTTGATGGAAATCAGTCGAGCTGATTGCACCAGCGCCATTTCCCTAGTTGACTAGGTGTCAGTTTGACTTTTATTCTGTGATCAGTTCCTTTACATCCCTAGTGTTTTCTCATCTTTTATATGAGTTTGTTTGAATTCTCTCATTTAAAATCCTTTTTTCTCACTGCCTATTCAAATACCAAAAATTTTCTAGTGGTGGTACTTTTGCAGTTTTCCTTAGCCTTTAAGTACATTTTCATTCTCTGATTTTTAACCTTCAGCTTTATTCAGAATTCTCTCAATCCCCTTACATTCACTGTTATCCTTGCTGTATCTCTTATAAGAGCATATGAACAAAGTAGAAGTAGGCTGCTCTGCCATTCAGTCAAATTATGGGTGCTCTGAACTTTAGCTTTTCGTGCCTCATCCTTCTGATGTTTGATTTCCTTGTTTAAAAGCCTGTCTTGGAGTTGAATAGACTTACTGGCTCATCCACAACTCTCTGTGGTAGAGATTTCCTGGTTTTAAACTCTTAAGACGAAATTCCTCTATCTTGAGCTGTCACAGCTTTGGCTTGCAATACATTTTCCATAGCTTTTGTTTCTTCCACATAACCACTCCTCCCCCCCCCCCCCCATTTGTCAAACCACCACAGAATCTTTCATGATGTCAACTAATATGTATAGAGATATAATTCCACTCTCTATAGCTGGTGTACTTATTCCTGTGTTCAAAATCCGATCCTAAGTTTCTCTGTCACTTCAAATTACTGCCTCATCAATCTTCTATAATAACACTTTCAATACTAATGTAGGAGTGGGAGCACTTAATAGGACTGAGTTGATCTACGATGCAAGTTCCTAATTGCTAACTAAACTTGGCAACATTTTGAGGGCACTGTAGCTTCCCCACAGGATTAACAGCAAGTCTTTCATCTGGTTCACACAAGCATGAATATGCAGAGAAAAGTGTGTCCTCTCTCAAAAAGCCATATTATACAGTAAAATGTCTTCACTCTGACCTGAATGACCATAGTAATTCATTGTTTAAGTAAATAGGTACTAAACTGCCATTAAAACAATTTTTATTTCAAATTGAAATTTAGCTGTTTCATTCAGGTACAAAAGTCTACAATATTTAAGTGAAAACTGGAATTCCCAATCTAAACCTCTCCATCAAAGTGAACCATTTGATTTTTAAACTCCTTAAACCTATTTATCCCTTTAGTCCTCAATCAGATTTTGTTGACAAGCCACCTGCCAGATGTACATTAAAGGTGCAAAATAAATACTCCCCATTAGCTCTTCATATTTTGGGGAATGGATGTTTTGATATGCCATACAGTAAAACTTTCTAGTAGATTATGAAAAGACAGTAAAGGTTTTGTGCAACATGCTGTGGGATGATTTGCCCTTCTAATCAAAGTGAATCCCCTTCCTGATCGGGAGATGGCATGTGTAATGAACCAGAATTGATTAGAGAGCTTAGGGATAAGTAATCATAATATGATAGTACTTGCCCTGCAATTTGAGGAGAAGCTAAAGTCGGATGTATCAGTATTACAGTGGAGTAAAGGGAATTACAGAGGTATGAGAGAGGAGCTGGTCAAAATTGATTGGAAAAGAGCATTGGCAGGGATGGCAGCAGAGCAGCAATGGCTAGAATTTCTGGGAGCAATTTGGAAGGCACAGGATATATACATCCCAAATAGGAAAAAGTATTCTAAAGGCAGGATGACACAACCGTTGCTGACGAGAAGTCAAAGCCATCATAAAAACCAAAGAACAGGGATATAATAGAGCAAAAAGCAGTGAGAAGTTAGAGGATTGGGAAGCTTTTCAAGACCAACAAAAGGAAACTAAAGTCATAAAGAAGGAAAAGATGGAATACTTCATAGATAATAGAATGAATTGTATTGCTCTCTTGCATCAGCTAGTATAGAATTCTAAAACTATTATATTGCAGTTTGAAAAAAATAGTTTCATCCACCCATCTAAAAATGTTTTGCAAGACAAAATATTGTATATAATTAACTTATTTCATTCTTTTACTTTTTGACTAATTTTGTTCAATTTAATTTAATTGATGTTTTATCCTTGTCTGCACTAATTAAAACAATGGAAAGTAAACATCTTCACTTTTCTACTTGTCTTGTCACCTTGGTTTTCTCAGTTCGAATCACTCAATCCCACACCACGGAGTCCATGTCTTTTAGCTACAAGCGTTCTTCCACTTCCGTCACCATTGACACTAAGCCCTCTTATTCTCACCTTCATGGTTTTGATTCTGAGTCTGGCTCAGACGACGATACAGAGCCCATTGTACACGTACAGTCTGACCCTGATTCTGAAACTGAGCTTGAACCTGATTCTGCAGGTGATGTACTGCATGTGATAAAGCTCTTTCTGCTTGTGTTTATTAAAACTCAGATATTAGAGTATGCCTGGCGTTCTTTATAACAACAAAGAATGTTGTTTGAAGGAGATGCACAAATGAGGATACAGAAGAAAATTGATCGTTAAAATGCACTGCAAAAATTCAATTTTATCTTTAAAAAAACCTATCTTGCTTAACTGGAATTGATCTACCTGTAGAAACTAAATTTCTATGAATATGTTTAGCTAAAAATGCTAGTGAAAGTGCTAAAATATAACCTATTAACTTCCAAATTGTTGGCTTAGCTGATTAGCCTAACCCCCAGTGTTGATCACATGGCTTTTTGTTCTGGCTTAATATGCAAATTCTAGATTAAAGCTGATTTTTATTTTAAGAGCTGTGATATTTACACAAATTTCAATTTGAGTTTGGATGTCAAATTTTATCTATTAGCAGATTTTGGGTTCTTTGGGTCACTTAATTAAGTGCATAAGAATATTATTCTAAATCGCCATAATTTATGGCTGAAGAACCTGCATAGGTTTCAAGTTGTGATTGGAAATAGTTCTGCAATTCTCCTTTAAATTTATTTAGTTTTATTTAGTTTAAGCTTGGCAAAAATTGCTCCATTGCTTTTTTCACACTGGCAGATATTTTCAAGATTGTATTCCAAATTCAAAGTAAACGGTGTCTTATGGATATTTGGAACATAAGAATTTATTGTTGAAGTTGCTGAAGCTTACAGCTCCAGGAGTGTGGGTACATCCTCTTGATAGTATGTCAATAGAGTATGTATAAGTTAGACCGGTGAGGTGGGGTGGGAGGTTAGTTTTCATAGACATCTACAACACATTACAGGCCCTTCGGTCCACAAAGTTCACTCAAGTTTCAAAAGGCATACTCTCCAATCCATGCAACATCCTTGTAAATCTCCTCTGCACTCTTTCAATAGTATCCACATCCTTCCTGCGGTGAGGTGACCAGAATTGAACACAGTACTCCAAGTGGGGTCTAACTGAGGTCTTGTATATCTGCAACATTACCTCACGGATCCTGAACTCAATCCCATGGTTGATGAATGCCAACACACCATATGCCTTCTTAACAACACTGTCAACCTGCACAATAGCTTTGAGTGTCCTATGGATATGGAATTCAAGATCTCTGTGATCCTCCACATTGCTAGAAGTCTTACCATTAATATTATATTCTGCCTTCATATTTGACCTTCCAGTATGAACCACCTCACACTCTGAGTTGAACTCCATCTGCCACTTCTCAGCCCAATTCTGCATCCTATCAGTGTCCTGATGTAACCTCTGACAACCCTCCAGACTATCCACAACACCCCCAAACTTAATAACCCACCCTATTTCATCCAAGTCATTTATAAAAATCACAAAGATGAGGGGTCCCTAAACAGATCCCTGCGGAATATCACTGGTCATCGACCTCCATTCAAAACATCAAACATCTACAACCACCTTCAGAGGGCAAGCCAATTCTGGATCCACAAAGCAAGTTCTCCTTGGATCCCATGCCTCCTTACTTTCTGATTGAGCCTTGCATGGGGAACCTTATCAAATGCCTTACTGAAATCCATATACACTAAATCCACTGCTCTGCCTTCATCAATGTGTTTTGTTACATCCTCAAAGAGTTCAATCAGGGCTCTAAGGAAGGACCTGCCCTTGACAAAGCTATGCTGACTATCCCTAATCAGCTAGTCTCTCCAAATGCTAATAAATCCTTCCTCTGAGGATCTTCTCCAACAACTTGTCCATCATTGAAGTAAGACTCACCATGGGAAGCTCTAGCTTTCTCCCTCGTGCACAGAAATGCTGATGTGTTAAATGTCTCCTATAATAACTTTAATGAGGAGAAAGGAAGAGAAAGGTAAGAGCTGGGGTTGATGGGATACATGAGAGAGCATAGGTTGCAGAGAGATGTGTGTGGGAGAATTGGAATGCTGCATGTGTTCATGAGCTGGATCAATTCAGTAAGATTAATGTCCTCCTGTGTCATAAGAAAGGGATACTGATATCACCCATTTGGTACCCAGAACTTTAGCCTAATCGTCATTGTTTTTAATTGCTTTTTGTAGAATCCAGACTGGAAGGCTGGCTTTCCTTGCCCATGAGAAATAACACAAAAAAATTTCTGTGGCGGAAACAGGTATATGAAGAAGTTCTTTATTATTAACCAGACTAGCTGTCCCTTGCCTGATTAAAATGTATTACTTGTAATTAAGTTGGTAGTTAAGATCTCGAACTTGTGGCAATTTGCATACAGTGGTGCAGATAGTAATGACTATCTTTAATAGAGCACTTAAAGGTAGCTATCAGCGCAGGGGAATAATATACCTGCTTATAGCTTTGATAAATGGACATTTTATTTTATTTGCAAATTTCGGGTGATTTGCAGGCAGAAACAGAACTTATGTTCAATTACTTTTATGCAAATATTTTGTTTAAAGTTTATTTTTTAAAGAACAATTTGAGTCAATTTGGCTAAGTATTTTTTGTTAAAGACAGACAAATTATTTAATTAGGGTTGATATCTACTCTGGGTATTTGCTTCCACATGTTCTAGAGTTATGGAATTTGAATATTCCTTCCTAAAAATTGGTTTGGCATCCATAGCTAAATCCGTCTGGATCATGTGTTTTCAAATTGTTTACTATTCTAGAATAGTTCTGGAGAATAAACATATTCTCAGAGACTATTTTGAAGTTAAAGAAAAAATATGATGAAATTGTATGTAGGCCAGACTGCATGAATGAGAGAAAAGCAGAGATAATATTTTGATCTATCAACAAACAGTAAAACGCTCTTCTCACCTTCAAGTACAAAACCATCATGGATAATTTTGTTGTTAATACTGAGACCATCTCCAATTGTGGCAATTTACTTGCAAGCGTTTTGTCACCATACTGGGAAACATAATTAGAACACTATTAATTGTGCTGTATGTTCCAAATGCTTGACCTTTATGTACTTATCAACCAGCTGATCGGTCATCAATTTGGAAACTCAGTTGTGATGTTGGGAGGAAATCTCATCGCATGACCAAATTTTGTGCGTTGTGGTCTGGAATTTTGCCCATGTGGTGATTCATGAATAGCACTGATGTTTACATGTTTGTTTACAGAATTGTTCACAGAAAATCACGCTTCATATTCTATTCACCATTTGACTATATTTTCTCTGAAGCAAATATGATTTTATTTTGCAGTATGTAGTTGTGAGCAGTAAAAAGATCCTATTTTATGACAGTGAGCAAGACAAAGAGTTGTCTAATCCTTCTATGGTGTTGGATATTGAGTAAGTAGCTCATTTTATTCTGATGAATCTTTAATATGTGAGGATTACATTCCTTGACTTCTCTAGTGCCTTTAACACCATCCAGCCCAAGATCTTAAGGCACAAACTAACGGAGATGGGAGTAGACTCTCACATGGTGGATTGGATAGTGGACTACTTGACAGATAGACCTCAGTATGTGTGGTTGGGAGACTGTAGGTCTGACACGGTGGTCAGCAGCACAGGGGCGCCGCAGGGAACCGTACTCTCTCCGGTCCTGTTCACCCTGTACACATCAGACTTCCAATATAACTCAGAGTCCTGCCATGTGCAGAAGTTCGCTGATGACACGGCCATAGTGGGGCATGTCAGGAATGGACAGGAGGAGGAGTATAGGAAACTGATACAGGACTTTGTGATATGGTGCAACTCAAACTACCTGCGTCTCAATATCACCAAGACCAAGGAGATGGTGGTGGACTTTAGGAGATCTAGGCCTCATATGGAGCCAGTGATCATTAATGGAGAATGTGTGGAGCAGGTTAAGACCTACAAGTATCTGGGAGTACAGTTAGACGAGAAGCTAGACTGGACTGCCAACACAGATGCCTTGTGCAGGAAGGCACAGAGTCGAATGTACTTCCTAAGAAGGTTGGCGTCATTCAATGTCTGTAGTGAGATGCTGAAGATGTTCTATAGGTCAGTTGTGGAGAGCGCCCTCTTCTTTGTGGTGGCGTGTTGGGGAGGAAGCATTAAGAAGAGGGATGCCTCACGTCTTAATAAGCTGGTAAGGAAGGCGGGCTCTGTCGTGGGCAAAGTACTAGAGAGTTTAACATCGGTAGCTGAGCGAAGGGCGCTGAGTAGGCTACGGTCAATTATGGATAACTCTGAACATCCTCTACATAGCACCATCCAGAGACAGAGAAGCAGTTTCAGCGACAGGTTACTATCGATGCAATGCTCCTCAGACAGGATGAAGAGGTCAATACTCCCCAATGCCATTAGGCTTTACAATTCTACCGCCAGGACTTAAGAACTTTTTAAAGCTATTATTAATGCTTTTTGAGATGGTGATTTAGATGCATATCATATTTTTTTTTTACTGAGTTAAGTATTGTATGTAATTAGTTTTGCTACAACAAGTGTATGGGACATTGGAAAAAAGTTGAATTTCCCCATGGGGATGAATAAAGTATCTATCTATCGATCTATCTATCTATATTTAAATTGCTTCAAACTTAAAATGAGTCTTGCTACCAATTAGTACTATAAATGAATAGTTTTTGTCTCCCCTTTTCATTAGTTCCCTTATCTTCATTGTTTTCTCTTTTTCTATTTATTCAAGCAGAGAGGGAATGGATGAAACCCCTTTATAATATGCTATTATGCTGCTTTGTGGCCTCTGAAAGTCTGTCATTAGTTTCCCAATCCATGAACATGAAAACACTTTAAACATTGAAAGTACAGTTGGGTTATCTAGTACAGTAAAACTCCCAATAATCCATTCTGGTTATTCAGAACTCTTGATGGTTGAGGTTGTTTTTGCTGGCGGTTGTAGTGGGGATACTTACCCACTGCCTATCAAATGCTCCCAATACCAGGCATCTCAGCCTCTGAAAAGCAAGTTCAGCTCCTGACTTTCATGTGTGACTTATCAACTAAGCCTGGCGAAACCATTTTTACTGACAGGGAAAGGGGCAAAGATGGGTTACAGTGCCTTAAAACCAGCCACTTTGGGCAGATGGGGTTCATCAGCCATAGTTGACAGCTCATCTAGGAGAAGGAAAACTCTGATCTCAAACCTCCTCTTCTTTGTGGTTATATCCACTCAAGGAGAAAGCTTTGGGACTAAATACGGAGCTGTAGTCCCTGAGGCAGCCCTGCATTGATTTCAGTGCTGACTGGCAACTCCTGCGACGCTGGTGGTGCCAAACTATGTCAGTCTCTGCCATTCCTTTAGATTCATCAGCTGTGTGGAGAGGAAGAGCCTGCTACATGGGCAACAGTTTGCTTTCCATATCGTATTGCCCTGGTTTCAGTATTATGTAGACAATGAGAACGCAACATCCTTAATCGACCCTGAACAACGGAGGGCCTCAGGTGGTTCTATTTTGCTCACTAGTGGTGTTTCCCACACTCCCTTCCAATGTGCATGGGCCCAAGTTTGGGTACTCCCTTCCAACTTGCATGGTTCACTACAGCATAAAATCTTTAATAAGAAATTGAATAGTGCTAATCCATCACTACCCAATTCCCAAGTATGCCAAATTATCACAGTTTTATTGTACCTCTTAAAATTTAGATACTTTATTGATCCCAAAGGAAATTGCAGTGTCACAGTGGCATTACAAATTACAGATATAAATATTAGAAGAGAAGTAGAAAGTTACCTCAAACAATCTTAACAGGAGGGAGTCATCACTTCCCCAGCTATAGGTAGACATATTATAGGGCCTAATGGCTAAGTGTAAGAATGTCCTCATGTAGTGCCCTTTGGAGCCGTGCAGTTTAGTCTGTTACTAAAAGTGCTCCTCTGTTCAGCCAATGTGGCATGCAGCAGGTGTGAAGCATGTCCAGAATTGCCAGGATTTTCTGTAGGGTCCATTGTTCTACCACAGCCTCCAGTGTGTTCACCCGTGTTGATGCCATTGCCCCAGCGACACACCACTGCAGAGAAGAATTAACCCAGCAGCTCACCACCGCATAGAAGATGTAAATATAATAATAATTTAGATACAAATACAATTGTGCTTCCTGGAACACATATAATTCACAACAATTTTAGATGAATTCCCAAAATAGAAGTAGATACTGTTCAGAAAAATATATTTTTGTGCTAGGACAGAATCTCAAAACATGGGCTGAGCAGCTGCTTCCAAGATGTAACATTTCCCATGAACAATTATTTTTATTAATTTTCATGTGGTTTTTGTACTCAATTCTAACCATGTAGAAGAGCCTGTTGTCTGTTCTTGTTAGAATAAAGTATCAATGTAATTGAAACTTGTAATTCTTTAATTTTCCTTGGGTACAGTGGTAAGAGTTGAGTGAGCATACCTCATCTTTTCCGTAAGCTTTGTTCCTGTGTAAATTCAGTATGAAACAAAACCAGTGCCAGATTTAAGGAAATTTTAATAAAATATAGCTTTTGTCTGGTATAGCATTAAGAGTTACTTCCACTTTCCCTTTTAAATAGCTAGTTTTTAAAATTGTAATTAGTTGGTTCAAGCGGAACCTGAGATTTGTGCTTTTACTTTAATTTTGCGTGATTTTCTTTATCACAGCAAATTGTTCCATGTTCGGCAAGTTACACAGGGTGATGTATATAGAGCAGATGCCAAAGAGATTCCCAGAATATTTCAGGTCAGTGGAATTCTGCATCTGGCTTTGAAATACAATGAATGCTTGTTTTATCTTCAACTTAAAGCATTTTTAATCATGATTATTTTTAACATCTGACTAGCATTAAATATTATTTTTGTGCTTCCTAGATCCTGTATGCTAATGAGGGTGAAAGTAGAAAGGAACAAGAATTCCCTGTGGAGCCTCCTGCCTTGGGAGAGAAGTCAAGCTACATTCCTCACAAAGGACATGAATTTATACCAACCCTCTACCATTTCCCAACCAACTGTGAGGCTTGCCCAAAACCACTGTGGCAAATGTTTAAACCCCCACCAGCTCTGGAGTGTCGTCGTTGCCATATCAAATGCCACAAAGATCACATGGATAAAAAAGAGGACCTTATAGCACCATGTAAAGGTCAGTATCAAAATGTGTTTTCATTTTACATTGTGTTAAATGTAGCATAAAGTAGGATGTTCTGTCATTTTGCTTACTATTTAAAATTCATCAAAAATTGCTGATACCAAGTGGACAATTAGACGCTGCTTGAAAATTTATTTGTATTTTAATTAAAGCTGTTCCTGATTGTTTTGTTCCCTTTTTTATTGTTAGCATACTCTGTAGGATGTACTGTATATCCTTTTTAAATCTAGTTAAAATAGTACAAATTCTCCTTAATTCTGATTTAAAGTATAGAAGAGCATTTACTGTAATCTTTGTGTATTATTTAAAACAATCTAAAATTACACTGATGAAAATTGAAAGTGAGGAAATAGAGCAGCAAAATGTAGGGCTCATTCAATAAGCTTTTCTAAAGAAGCTTCAACCCCTTGCAAATCTCTTGTAACGGAATATTGGTGATTGTTTGACATTTCCTATTGCATGCATTCGGAAGTGGAAATGCATTAGTGTTATTGGGACTGAAATTTAAGTGCATCTCACAGTACTTAAAAGGTAATTACTTAAAAGCCATAGCATCTGGAAAGTGATGAATTTCTTGCATGATTTTCAGAGTAGATTTCTGCATCATTATCTTAGAGTGAACAAAGTACAAGTGCCACTAGATTGAAGAGTAACTAAAGGCCTAGATTTATTTTAAAGGTTGCAGCTACTTGATCATTTATCTGATAGAAATAATAATACTCATATTAATGTACTACAGAAGGGAGAATGACAACTTGTGTCTCTGGATTTGGGTCTCCAGCCCCCGACTATGATGAGAGAGAGGGAGATTGCCCACAGTAAAATGGTGGCTAAAACAATAGATGCTCAGAAGAATGTAGAGTATAGAACCACTTTAAAATGCAAAACACAAACAAGAGAAAATCTACAGATGCAGGAAGTTCAAGCAACTCATGTAAAATGCTGAAGGAACTCAGCAGGCCAGGCAGCATCTATGGAAAAGAGTATAGTTTCAGCTGAGACCCTTCAGCTGGAAGCTCAGCTGGAAAAGAGTATAGTCAACTTTTCCAGCTGAGCGTTCCTGCTGAAGGGTCTCAGCTGAAGTATACTCTTTTCCATAGATGCTGCCTGGCCTGCTGAGTTCCTCCACCATTTTACGTGAGTTGCTTGAACTTCCTGCATCTGTAGATTTTCTCTTGTTTGTGTTTGACGATGGCGTCCCAATGACTCCACTCAAGAGTTAAGGGCTTTCTTCCTTCTGTCTAGTTAGTGAGAAGCAAGTAGTGGAGGTTCAGAAATACCTGGGTGCACAGGTGTAGAAAGTAATCCAAGGGTGACCTTTACACCAAGAAGAATGGAATGGTGACCTTTACTCCAAGCCTGTAGTAAGTAATGATCCAAGATGGCAGTGCGACACAGCTTGGCTCGGCCACTCCGGAGCTGATCATCTGTTATTTGTGAAGCGGGGTGCCGTGCGCAATCATAATCAGATGAAAAACGGACATGGGAGCACGGAGCGGGTCTCTGCTGGGAAGGACAGGCCCCCAGTCCTCGGGGTCACGTTGCCGATGGCCGTTGGCGGGGGCGTCTTAATGCGCTCGGCAGAGAATGGTGCTTGGAGAATCTGTGCTGGAGGGGATGGTTGGAGGCTTGGAGGTTCGACAGACTCGGAGTCCGCTGCGATCAGGTCGTTTTCAATGTGTGCTGTGTCTGCGAGGCTGGGTTTGATGGAGCTTTCATTGTGTGCTGCACCCGCGAGGCTGAGTCCGGTGGCGCCGTGGAAGTGGGGGTATTCCCTTCTGCCACCTGCATGGGATGACGAGTCTATCAGGGACCCTGAGGACTTGTGGAAACTGTGTGGTGGTTTCTTTTGAACTTGTAGTCCTTTAACGTCTTTGGACTATTTTTACTGTGCCCATGGTCTGTTTTTTATCAATTATGCTATTGTTTGCACTGTTGTAACTATATGTTGTAACTATTTGGTTTTGTGCAGGTCTTGTAGCTTTAGTTTTTGGTCTTGTTTTGTCTGGTGGGATTGGAGCTCCTTTCCAGGGAATGCGCTAAGATGGTAGAGCGATATTAATACGCAGCAGTCTCTCCAGACTCTGGATTGGGGATTGCCAAATGTTATGTGGATTTTCTGGTGTAGTCTGTTTTGTCATGTGCTTTTGTGATATCATTCTGGAGGAATGTTGTCTCAATTTTTAACTGCATTGCATTTGTGTTTTCTAAATGACAATAATCTGAATCTGAAGTATTTTACACTTGCAGCAGAGTGAACAGTTCTGCATTGCCTCTTGGTAAGGCCGCTTTGGCATTAGTGGAATTTAGAATAAATTTACGAGAATGATAGCTGGTCTCTCAGATTTACACATAAAAAAAGTTTTGAAAATAGTAGTTTGCTGGAATTTACAAGTTTAATGATTATTTCAAATACTAAGAAACATAGAAATTCTACAGCACAATACAGGCCCTTCAGCCCACAAAGCTGTGCTGATCATGTCCTGTCCTTAGAAATTACCTAAAAAAAGTGGAAGAAAAGTTTAAAATTATTTCTGTCTTCTGTCAAGGGCTCATAGCCAACCTTTTTCTTTCAGTTGTAATTTACTGCAGCAAATTCAAGAATTGTGTTTGATTATTATTGAAAATAATTAACCTGTCTGTATCTTTTGCAGTAAATTATGATGTTTCCTCTGCAAAAGACCTGCTGTTATTAGCTAATTCAACAGAGGAACAACAGAAATGGGTGAGTCGACTGGTGAAAAAGATTCCAAAGAAGCCGCCTGCACATGATCCTAACTTCCACAGATCTTCTCCTCGGTCCTCAATGCGGGTTCCACCTAATCAGTCCATGAGACGCCCAAGCCGGCAACTTCCTGCGGCTAAGCCCAGGTAATTTATTTAAAAGTCTGTTAATTTTAAGTCTGTTGTACATTAGGAGAAAATTTTAACTGAGATGTATAAAGCAAAGCAGCTCTGACTGTAGTAAGTAAATTTTGCATTTGGAAGACTGCATACTATTTGTAGCAACAATACTAGCAGTGAGAAGAGAGCGTGGCCTAGATGGGTAGGAGTCCTTGCTTCTTTCTTGTGGCGGCATCCTTTGTAGTTGTGCTCAATAGTGAGGAGGGCTTTTCCTGTATGGAATGGGCTGTATCCACCACTGTTTGTAGGTTTTTACATTTTTGGGCATTGGTGTTTCCAAACCAGGCCATGATGCAACTAGTCAGGATATACTCCACTGTGCATCTGTAGAAGTTTGTCATAGTTTTAGATGACTTGCTGAATCTGTGCAAACTTAGAAGAAAATAGACAAGCTGCTGTGCCTTCATTGAAATGGCACTTACTTGCTGGTCCCAGTACAGATCCTCTGATATGATAAAGCCCACAAATTTAGTTACCTTTTCTCTCCACCTCGTCCAAATTACTGATACAGATTATGAAGATTACAGATTATAAGGCAAAAATATATGTGCTGCTGGAGGAACTCAGCAGATTCCATGGAGACAGAGTTAATAGACAATGTAGTATCCTACATCAGGAGTGAATGTGTTGAGATGGTCAGAATAAAGATGTAGGAAGAAGGGGTGAGATAGAAGCTGATAAATGATAAATAGAACGAGATGAGGTGGATGATAGTAAGTGAATGGAGTCAGAAAGGTGAACTTAGAAAGAGGCTTGTGGGTAATAAGGGAAAAAAGGAGAAAGAGGAAGGTGGAGGCAGGTTGGAAGGTAATACTGTACAGTAAATTGAATTAGATAAAGGAGAGATAATAAGCAGATGGAATCAGGGGATAAAGGATCCATCAACATTACTAACCTGGATGAAAGAAATGATGCCATTGTGTCCAAGTTTTCATTTACCAAGATGAGGTGGAAGGACAGGTAGTGTTCTGGAGGCAAGAAGCCTCAGATGGACTTAGACAAGTTGGAAGATTGGGCAAAGTGGCAGGTGCACTATAGCGTAGGCAAGTGTGGTATAATGCATCTTGCTAGAAAGAATAAAGGTGTGGACTGTTTTCCAAATGGGGAGAGAAACAGTTCGAAATTGAAGATGTGTAAGGACTTTAGAGTCTTCGTAAGGATTCGATTAAGGTTAACTTGCAAGCTGAGTAGGTAGTACAGAAGGCAAATAAAATTTTAGTGTTCAGATCAAGAGGACTAGAACAGAAAAGCAAGGATGTACTACTGAGGCTTTATAAGGCATTAGATCACATTTGGAACTTTATGAGCTCTTTTGGGCCCTGATTCAAAGAAAAGATGTGCTGGCTCAGAGGATCCAGAGGAGGTTCACAAGAATGAAAGGCTTAACATATGAGCAGCTTTTGAAGTCTTTGGGCCTATACCCGATGGAATTCAGAAAAGTGAGGGGGTATCTCAATGAGTGGAAGTAGAGAGGATGTTCATGTTATTGGAACCTAGAAACCAAGGGCACAGCTCCTCAGGGTGTATTTAAGGCAGAGATTGATATTTATGGATAATGGTTTAATGGTTATGGAGATAAAGTGAAAATGGGGTTGAGAAACAAAAACAACCGATTAAATGGTGGAGCAGACTCAATGGGCTGAATGGCCTAATTGTGTTATATCTTATGGTGTTTGTAGGCGGAGAAGATAGAAAAAGTTGACCAAGGGATAAGCAACCCATGTGGATAGGTGTTTGGATGATAGGCAGATGGAACCAGATTGGGGAGGGCAACTTCTTAAGTAACAAGTTCTAACGTTTTTGCTGTTGCTGCTGTTGGGTTTACTAATTTGCAGTTCCTTGCTTTCTTCTTCCTTAAGTAGTGGGATTGAGTTCACTTCCTACATTCCAATCTGCAAGAAGCACACTAGATTCTGGAATTTTGTAAGATAATCATCTTCAGTTACCTCTTTTAAAATTATGGGATATAGGTCATCAGATCCTGAGGCTTTGTCTTTTAGTCCCATTAATTTTCCCAGCATAATTTGTTTCGCCCAATGATATTTTCTTCTATCTCTTTTTTCATTGTAGACCTTTTGCTGTCCACTATTCCAGGAAGCTTTCACTTCATTGTGGAGAGAGAAAATAATTAAATTTCTTTGCCATTTCTTCATTCCATGTTTTAATTTTTCCTGGCACAATCTATACAAGACTAACATTGACATTTTCGATCCTTTTTAAAATTTTAAAGTGCTTTAAAACTTTATTTTTATGTTCCTCACTAGTTTACACTAGTATTCTACTTTCTGTCAATCTCTTACCCCCTTCCTGTTTCTGTGGCAACATTACATGGTTAAACTTTGATAACATGTTATAGGATGAAACTCACAGGATCCCTGCTTGCATCCTTCCTATAATCTGGTAATGAAAAATGTTCATACTCCCACAACTGATTTCCCAACTGTATTTGTATTTTTTGGCTGGAAAACAGTTCATTGCTTGTGGTGAAAAGAGTAGAAAAATAACTGTCTTAAAAATTGAGCTCATTTATATAATAACCGCTATTTGTTGTCCAGATGGCTGAGTGTTTTTAATCTATGCCATTTTAAACATCAGTCTTTTTATTCTTACACTCTATTAATAACTACTGAGAACTAAGGGACAGTGAGAGCATAGTTTTGTCAGGGATTAAATGTGAATTAGCTTATTCATGGGCAGCTTGTGCACTCTCTCATATTTTACTATTTCTATAAAGAAATTGCTATAATCTTTTTGCACTTTCTGAATGCCAAACAACTGTGATTTTTGTTTGCTTCTTTAGCACTTTTCAAAGTTAAGGTTACCCATGCCTGTTTTGTAGTATCAGCTGCCTTGCCTCTGGGTCTTAACTCTAAATAATAATTAAGTATTAACATATGAAACTTGATGGTGATTAGCATCAAAATGCACCTGTCCTGTTTGATGATGTTTGCCATTCACAACTATTTTTTCCACAATAAGGAATACTAGCTTTAACTGATTTTCAACTCCTCAATTCAGCCCAGAGTGAAATCATTTGTCTGCAGCTAATGAGGATAGCTTGAATCAGCAAAACCCTCACCCCAGGGTTTTAAAACCAGTACATTTCGTTCACTATGTTCATTTGATTACTTCCCCATTTCCTTGGCAAGTTTATAATTCACTTTCATTTATGTTTTATTACCTTTGTAACTTGCAAATATTTGCCTCGATTTCCATATTTGTTGCTATTCTTATAGCTTTGACTCTGGCCCTGCTCTTCGAATCATCCTACATTGACACATTTTAATAGCACCAGTAAGTTGTAGAGGGTCACTTTAATTTTGTTAGCATGTAATCAATATTAATTCACAAATTGTATCTAGACCATTCGTTCTGCATGATATTTTCCATGTTTCTTTATCTGCATGCATACTGAAATTTATCTTTCAATAAGCATATTAATCCTGTATGTAACTCTAACCAAGTACTTTCTGCATTTAATGTGTTTTTCTGTTATGCCTCTGAAGGCTGTGGCTGAGTTTCAAGGGTACATGCAGCTTTCTATATCCTTCCGATCTTTCTATATGAAAATCTAGACAATGCAGCGTGTACAGTAGGAGGGGAAATGTTATTCATTGTAAAGAAATATCAAAATGGAAAGTAAATTAATGTGTATTTCCCTCAACTGTTCCAGATTATTTGATATGGCCTTTAAAGACTGGGACTGGCCGTTTGATGATGATGATGATGATGTTTTTGATTTTTGAAGAAGTTTTACCTGAATGGGGTAAACTATCTGTCTGGAAAGCATTGGGTTTGAAGTCTTGCAGTGTCTTTTAAATGAAGCATGGTGTGATGTGTGCCTTGTCAACACTTTCAAGAACAGCTTTATAGCAGAAGACTGTCCTTGCTGAAATGTTACATTTCAACTCTATTGTTGAGAGCTTTATTCATTCCCTGACAGTATAATCTGAAGTTGAAGCCTGTTTCATTTACAAATAGGGTAGCATTATGAATATTTTAACCCAGTAGGTCTTCAAAACTAACTCAACAGAAAACAAATCAACTGAAGGTCATTTACAAAAAATAGTTCAGTGGCCAGGTTTTTATTTTCCAGCAGAAAGATCCTGGACTTTGATTAGAATTCAGGAACTATTCCCTATTGGACACTGGGATGTTAAAGTTTACTAATGCTTACGTGCAAATGTTAATAGCTTATTACTTTGATCTTTTGGTATAATTACTCAAACATGATTGACTGGTAGGAAATAATATCCAAAAAAAAGAGGGAAAAAACAAGGACATGAAATTGGTATTAAATTGATAACCTTTTTCATTAAAACAACTCAGATAAAATGCAGTCCGCTTGAGAATGTTCAAGCATTGAACTAGCAATTATATTCATTCCAGACTTTTAGACTCTAAATGGAAATTTTTGAATGCTGTGCCCGCATATATATATTTTGTGCATACAATATTAAATTGACCAAGTAGTGAAAATTCGTTGTTAATTGAGTCATTACCGTTGTGTGTCATGGAAATGGGGGCTCTTTGACCTGCCTCATCCTTGCTGACCCAAGATGATACTCTACCTAATCTGATTTTCCAGCATTTGGCCTATATTCTTCTATTCCTTTTCTGTCTATGTACGTGTCCAAATGCTTTTTACACACTGGGATTGTAGCACATTTTTCAGGGAACTATAAACTTGCATCTCAAAGTCACTTTGTGCATTGACACTCCTAATGTGCCTGCGCCTGCCATATACTACATGCCTGACCAACATTAGGTCACTCAAAGTGTATTATCTCACACTTCTATGGATTAAATTCTATCTGCTGCACCGCTGCCATCTACTCTAGCTGATTTGTATCCCACCTTAACCTCAAGGAAATGTCAGCAAACTTATTTATCAGACCACAAGCATTTTTATTCAAGTCATTTACATTTTTATATGACAAACAGTAAAGGTCACAGCACAGACTCCTACAGTACACCACTGCTTACAAACTTCCAATTAAGAAATACAACCACTACCATCTGCCACCTATTGCCGAGCCAATTCTGGACCCAGTTTGCCAAAGTTCTTTTGGATGCCAGCCCTACTGTATGGGACCATGTCTAAAGCCTTGCTAATGTCCAGGTATATACCATGTCTACTGCCTTTCTTTCCATTAACTTTCTTAGTAAGCTTCCTTAAAAAAAAAGCTCCAATTTGTGAGGATTTTCCATGCACTAAACTATTGCTAACTCTCCCTAATCAGTACCTACCTTTCCAAGTGATCATAAATACTATCGGAGAAAAATTATTTTGCCTGAATATCAGCTGATATTTAACTGCTCTTAATTATTGCTGTGTATGCATCTAGTACATACATGTCAGTGTGTGTTTTATTACAAGCATGTGAGTTACAGGTTTGTTTTAGTCTTCTCTGCACATACTAAGTGTTCAATTGATTTGTAGAGTTTTTAAAGGCAATTGAGGAAAACTTTTTGCTTTTCTGTAAGCGTCATGCTGATAATTTGAGGGAATGAGCCTCATCCTCCGATAGATGAACCTACAATAGATAATTTCATATTTGGAGGAGCAAAATTCATATTTATATCATGTTTTATTTTGGGTATAACACGGTTTCATTATGTCCCCAAAATGCATAAAAATTGGGTAAATGTTAATTTCACAAATGAAAGAGATGCTGAAGTTGTCCCCCAACATCCACATTAATATTGTACTGCTTCAGTGCAATGAAATAAAGCTGAAAGTCATTAATTTATGTAATTTGGCAGCTCACCAATGTACAAAATCAGTGTACCAATTTTACCTCACTTCAGTTACGTTCAGCAATGTTTTGGTTGCGATCATGGACAAGTTATTTATCTAATTTGACACAAATTCTTAATTTATTTTCATTTTTTCCCTAAAAATCTTATTATTTTTGTAGGAAATACAAATTGTGATTTTTATAATAACTACCATTTTCTGCTATCTTTGAGGAGATTGTGCTGAATTTTGCTGAATCTCAGTGAATTTTAGCAGGTTCATAAATATTCCAGTTTCTTTATTGTTAAGCTGGAAATATTCAAATGGAGCACCATGGACCCATTGAGCTAAGTGACCTGCTTGTTCAATGAATAATATTTATAAGGAGCTTCCCTATAATGTCATTTAGGCATAATCATTCTTTCTGTGGTCAATTCTCAATATGTTTCTTCACAGAGTATAACAATGTATTGGCATTAATGAGCGTGAATTCAGCATTTAAAAATTTTTACAAGACATTTGTTAACCATTTTATGAATTAACAGTATAATTGCCCGCATGATGTAACTATATTTCTTCTGGGTAGATGTGCCATTTTTGTCCTCCTGACAAAATTCAACATAAAAAAGACATTAAGTCAAATAGCAGCTACCAGAAGGCAGTTGCCAAAGGCTTTTAGTATTGTAGTCTTGTATTAAAAGCATGTTTTAATTCCATTATCTTTTTGTTTCTTTTTCAGCTAACCCGTCTTCTTGGGAAATGCATTCATTCAGTTCAAGATAATGGGTTTCATTATTAAACAAAAAAGAGACTGTAATACACTTTCTGACATTCAAACAAGGGTGCACAAAATGCTGCAATTTATTTTATAAGAGCTAAAATGACTGCGCATCAAAAGTATCACAGTGGTTTACAGCACTTTGCAGCAAAATAGAATTTTAACTTGGGTACAGTATTGAGTATTGGTCTGCTGGAGACCCAGATAGCAATAGAAGTTGAATTAAAGACATCTCCTGGCTGCTTTGTATGTCTGAACTGCATAGAGCTCTGTTGGATGAGATTTTACTTGGCAACCAAGTGAAAAAAAAACACTAGATTGGTTGGAGCATAGGATGGGGTAAATAAACCACTGTCCAGTAGGCTGAGTGCTATAAAGAATAATGACTCTGTGAGGTGGTTACATCAGTCCAACATCGTATGAAACCAAATATACTAAACGGTCATGTGAAAGAAATTGTGTTGGACCATCCCAGGAGATCTTTGGAAATTTCAAAGTTAGTCATACCTTTTCAAGTTTATGCAGAATAGTAAGTAGTGGAAACCTTCAGTTGTCTTGGCACACAATACATCATACGGTATGTATAAAGAAGAAGCTTTTGTAATCACAGTTGCATCTATGCACTTGTATAAAGCCATAGAGTTTAACAGAGTTGCTTATGAACATTTTATAGGAAGCTGCATCTGAAAGGAATGTGGGAAAACTGCAGTCCTTCAGATTGAGGAAATTTTGGAGTATGTCATCAGTCATAACTACACACTTTATGATGGGCAACCCACGATTTTCATTTCATAAATAACGCCTTAATTTAACATTTTCTAAATGTTTGCCCATCTTGTTAAATTGAAGTTTACTGATGACTGTTATAATGGAAATTAAATGAAAGTTTATTGTTAAGAAAAATAGTGCACTATTTTTACACGTAACTATTTGCATTGGCCAATTTTGAATGTTTCTATAAAATTATTGAAGAAAATATTTCAAGTATGGAATCTTTAAAAAAAATCTAGTTATTATAAAACTGTTACTACCCATTGCAAACTGAAAATTATACAAAGAAATAATGTGTTCTTGGCCCACTTGATAATACTGTAATAGAAAATTTACGGAACTTGTAATCCTTTAGAGTCACTAAGTGCTATGAAACCTTATTTGCCTTGGTTTGTGTAGCAGTCTAGATGTTTTATTTACATTATCATTTCTAAAAACAGAGCATCTGTGTTATTTTTACTACATTCTCACAATACATATAAAGATTTTCACAAACTCTAAAATGATTTAACTGAAGTCATACTGTAGATGTATTTTAAAGTTTGAATAGAGTTCTCTAACACTGTAGCTGTAGCATAGACTAGTACAGTTGCAGTAGTTTGTTATGAGGACTCTAAATAGCTGGGAAGCTGAGGCCTTGCAGATAGGGCACTCTCAGATATTTTACATGCCATCTTACAAAATACATAATTTATATTGGCTTGACCATTGTATTTATAAAGGCTATCAACTTGAAATGCATGTTTTATACAACTACAGTATGCTAAAGATAATGTAAAACATATTTGACAATAAAACCATTATGTAGCCTTCTAAATTTTGTGTTTTGCATAATTATTAATTAGCTTTTTTGCCCACTCCCATATACATTGTCATGAAATACAAAGCATTTAATGATCCCCCCCCCCCCCCTGTTTTTACAGGACTGCATTCCATTTGTTACTGTTTTTCTATTGCCCTTTTCACGTTTCTCTTTCAAGTTTATGGTCTTCATTCCGGCTATCCTTGGTGTTTGACAGCTTTTATTTATCTGCTGTCAATAACATTTACTGTATTTGCAGGTTTCTTTTAACCACAAACTGAAAAATTATCAATTCTGGTTAAACACAGTGCATTATATTTCCTTAAACTATCAAATGTGATTCAGAGGGAAATTTAACCCTGGTAGATAATTTTTGTAATACAGTCATGGTACTCTGTGTATACTTGATGTGCTTTTTTTTTCCTTTGTGAAGATATGCCTAATATATATTTTTGTGAATACCACTAATGAATCTGTACATATAAAATCTGTGAAGGATCTTGTTGCACAATTAATCCTGAACTAACAGAAGGCTAGCTTAGTGCTGATGCTAAGAAAAATAAACACAACCATTCAGCTGGTAAAACTATTTATTATACTTTCAACAATAGACAAGGATGCACTATGAGAGGATCCTTGTGAAAAGCAAATGGTTCTAAGACCTGTCTTGGTAGATATAGAAAGAGACTGAACCATGGGTACAGCTGGAAGCATCCCGAATGAATAAATGAACTGAAAATAAAATCTTGTGTCCCTTTCTTGAATATGTAAATACTTGTAGGTGTTTTCCTAAAGTTATTTTGTATCCATCATTAGCTTATCAGTGTTTCCCAACCTTTTATTTTTTTTAGCACTTTCATACTTGCCAACACCTCCCTAAAGCACTTTCATACTTGTCAATGCCCCTCTAAGGCACAATATACTTTCTGGCACCACCATAGTGTAAAGACATGCCTACCATATGCTAACATGAGAAAAATGATACTGTTTTTAATTTTTGTCTTTAAACCTAGCTTACACAGTACCTGTGTGCTGTACAGCAGTTTCAATATCAGTGTGATCCTCGAGCTTGATGGTTTTTAGCAAGAGTTGAAATATCTGGTTCATGGTGTGACAGCAAAAGCCTTAAGTCTCCACACGTAACAATGTCCAGGTAGTTTCTGTCTTTTGTGAGTATGTGGTTCACTGCACTAAAGCCTCTTTCAACAAGGTAGGGGGATGAAAATGCAATGAGGAGCAGTTTGACTCTTCTCCAAAGACCATGAAACTCCATATGACAGTGTAGCCACATATCACAAAAGCAAGTATTTTTGATGCTTCATCATTTTGAGTTTCAATAATTTCTTCTGCAAGCTCTTTTCCTGTTGTTCCACCTTGCAAAGAAGTAGGTTAATTACCCAGTCCAGAATTTTCAGATCATTCACATCAGTGGCAGGAGCAGAGCTCTGCATACTAAATAAAAGTACAGGAGGGATGAGCGGAGCAGCCATTGTCAGGAGTAGGCCAGTAGGCTTTGGCTCGGAGGAGGTGTTGGCTCTGGGTAGGCTTCTTTTAAGGTTTTTTGTTTTTTTTTTTCTTACTGTACCTGGTATAGTAAATGACGGTTGTGTGTTCTTCATGCTGGATGCTGCAGTCCTAGGAGACCCAGAGTCTTGTGGGGAACTACATCTGCATGAAGTGCATCTGGCTGTGGCTCCTTGAATACTATGTTAGGGATCTGGAACAGCAGCTGGATGACCTTTGGCTTGTACAGGAGAGTGAGGAGAAAATTGAGCAGAATTACAGGGAAGTAGTCACCCCAAATTTGCAGGAGGTGAGTAGCTGGGTGACTGTCAGGAGGAATGGAAATGTAAATAGGCAGTTAGAGTAGAGCACACCTGTGGCCATTCCCCTCAAAAATAAGTACTGCTTTGGATACTTTCGTGGGGGATGACCTCCCAGGGCAATGCCATAGTGTCCAGGTTACAGGCACTGAGCAGAGGTCCATGGTGCAGTAGGGAAATAGAAGAAGGGAACAGCAGTGATAGGGAACTCAATAGTAGGGGAACAGGCAGGAGATTCTGTGGACATCAGCGGGACATCCGGATGTTATGTTGCCTCCTAGGTGCCAGGGTCAGGGGCATCTAAGATAGTGTCCACAACATTTTGGAGAGGGAGGGAGAGCAGCCAGATTGTCTTGGTATATATTGGTACCAATGACATAGAAAGGAAAAGCAAAGAGGTCATGAAAAGGAAATCTTAGAGAGCTAGGTAGAAAGCTGAGAAGTAGGACCTCCAGGATAGTAATTTTTGGATTGCTGCCTGTCCCCTGTGCCTTACTGCCCTGCCAGTGAGGGTAGAAACAGGATAATTTGACAGATAACTATGTGGCTGAGAAGCTGGTGCAGGGGCAGTGCTTCAGATGCTTGGATCATTGGGATCTCCTCTGGGGCAGGTACAACATGTTCAGAAGTGCCTGGTTGCACCTGAACCTAAGACGGATCAATATTCTCGCAGACACTTTTAAACTAATTTGGTGGGCAGTGGGAACCAGAGTGTTGAGACTCAGGATAGGACAGATGGTAAAAAAGTAAATGTAGCATGCAGTCAGACTGTCAGGAAGGGCAGGCAGGTGATGGGACATAGTCACAGCCAACAAGGTGAGTATCAGTACATTAGGGATGCAAAATCAAAAAGGGTAGCAAATACGGTACTCGAGGTGTTGTATCTCAATAAGCGGAGTTTAAGAAATGAGGTGGATGATTCTGTTTCACTATTAGAGATTACCATTTATGATGATGTGGCCATCACTGAATCGTGGCTGAAGGATGGTTGTAGTTGGGAGCTGAATGTCCAAGGGTACACGTATTGAAGGGATAGGAAGGGAGGGAGGCATGGCTTTAGAGGGGATGTAGTCGATGTTGTATATTTGAACCTTGTCTAGTTGGCTGCCAGTGACTAGTAGTGTTCCGCAGGGGTCGATGTTGGGACCACTTCTTTTCATGCTGTATATCAATGATTTAGGTGATGAAATAGATGCCTTTGTTGCCAAGTTTGCAGATGATACCAAGATTGGTGGAGGGGCAGGTAGTGTTGAGGAAATAGGAATGCTGCAAAAGGACTTAGATTAGGAGTATGGGCAAGAAAGTGGCAAATGGAACATAATGTTGGAAAATGCTCGGTCATGCACTTTGGTTGTAGAAATAAATGTGCAAATTATTTTATAAATGGGGAGAAAACCCTAAAATCTGAGATGCAAAAGGACTTGAGAGTCCTTGTGCAGAACACCCTAAAGGTTAACTTGCAGGTTGAGTCAGTGGTGAGGAAGGCAAATGCAATGTTAGTGTTAATTTCAAGAGGTCTAGAGTACAAGAGCAGGAATGTGATGCTAAGACTTTATAAGACACTGTTGAGACCTCACCTTGACTATTGTTTACAGCTTTAGGCTCCTCATCTTAGAAGAAATGTGCTGGCATTGGAGAGGGTCCAGAGAAGGTTCACAAGGATGCTTCCTGGAATCAAAGGATTATCATGAGGAACTGGGTCTCAACTCACTGGAAGTTAGAAGGATGGGGGCGGGGGGGGGGGGGGGGGAATCTCATTGAAACCTTTCAAATGTTGAAAGGCCAAGACAGAGTAGATGTGGAAAGGATGTTTCCCATGGTGGGAGAGTCTAGGACAAGAGGGCACAGCCTCAGGACAGAGGGGTGTCCATTCAAAACAGATGCAGAGAAATTTCTTTAGCCAGAGGGTGATGAATTTGTGGATTTTGTTGCCCCGTGCAGCTGTGGAGGCCAAGTTGTTGGGTGCGTTTAATAGACGATAGGTGCTGAAGTAGACCATTCGGCCCTTCGAGCCTGCACCGCCATTTTGAGCTGCCCTTATCCTCAAATTGCAGATAAAAGCTTATCATATTGTGATCACTACCTCCTAATGGCTCCTTTACTGCGAGATCGCTTATCAAATCCTGTTCATTACATAACACTAAATCCAGAATAGTCTTGTCCCTGGTCGGCTCTCGTACAAGCTGTTCCAAGAATGCATCCCGCAGGCACTCTACAAACTCCCTATCCAGGGCATTTAAGGCAGAGATTGATAGGTTCTTGATTGGACATGGCATCAAAGGTTATGGGGAGAAGGCCGGGAAATGGGGAAAAGAAAAAAAGGATCGGCCATGATTGAATGGCGGAGCCGATTCGATGGGCTAAATGGCTAGTTATGCTCCTACGTCTTATGGTCATCCTGAATGAATAAATGAACTGAAAATAAAATCTTGTGTCCCTGCCTTGAATATGTAAACAAGTATTTTCTTAACGTTAATTTGTATTAATCATTAGCTCATCAGTGTTTCCCAACCTATTTTAGGCCAACAACCCCCTAAATTGTGAGAACATGCTTCCTTGTATATTTCCAATTTTCCGATCAAAGTTAACACTGCACTTTTTGTCTGGATTAAATTGAAATTCTCATGCTGCAGTTTCATATTTAGAATGCTCATTTTGTAATACAGACTGGCTAGGTATGCCACATCTCCACCTTGAAGTTCAATCTTGTTTCCCAAGTTCTTGTTGACTTTGAGCGAAAATTCAACCGGTCAAAAAAACATCTTAAGTAGCAGCCTTTTTACAACCAACGCACTTGAAGAAGCAAGCTGTTCAAATTCTGCATGGGTAGCTTGGCATAACTGGCCAAATATTTTGCTATTTAACGGATGAGCTTTAATTTTGTTGATAGCAGATTTTACAAGAGTCATGCATGAAAAAGGTCACTGGCTGAAGTTTTTGGCTGTGAGATGTTAATGATGAATTACACAATGGACTGCAAACAGACTTGAATCTTTTTCGTAAATCCACTAAACCAGCATGGCGGCCTGTCATATGTGGTGCTCCATCTGTTGCACAAGAAATCACGTTCCTAATCGGAATACTTTCATTCTCAATATACAGTTTGAGCTCGTCGTAGATTGATTCTCCGTTGATACTGGTTTTTAACTTTTAACAAAAGAGAATCTTTTCATAAACTTTTATATTTTTGATAAACCGTACATATGCCATTAGCAGTGCCTCGTTGTTTGGCATAGTTGACTCATCCAGTCGTATCCCAATTTGTTTTTTTTTGTAGCTCTGTGCATATAGATGATATTCAATGTCTTCACTCATTTCGTCAATACAACGAGCTACAGTTAGTACTCAGAGGAATTGTTTTTAAAGTACTGCTATTCATTTTGGGAATAGTGGTGAGCACTTATGATATAGCAGGTGTTATTAACTTTTCACCAATTGTATGAGATCTTCCACACTTTGCTATCAGTTTGAAAATGTTATAAGAAACAATGATACACACCCGTTCACCATAGTTGCCCTTTCTCAGGAGCCTGTGAACACGACCTACTGGGAACTGCAGTCCGGCCCGGAAGAAGCGAGATTTAGCTTGGGACCGAGCTTTGCCGCTCGCTTTCCATCGTCCAAACGGTTCCACAATCTCAGCAACGACTTCGCAGAGAACTCGCCTTTCTTACACCATCTGTGGGAATGTAGTGGAGCGTTTATGATCGTTGAAACAAAGCTTAATCTAATTGGAAAGAACGAATACTCCAATCAAGAGACAGCAACTGCAGAAGCGCGGAAAATAATCGCTGAAATAAACAGAAATTTGAAAAAGACTGTCAAAGAAAGCATTTGTTCAAACGTAGTCTGTTAAAACCCATTGCAGCACTGTTTGTCTCCGCATTTAACCCCGTTATTGAAGTCCGACAGATTCAAAGCAAGTGTAGTTAATATTTCAACGGTGCCTGGGGATTTAATTCCCCGATTTACTGTATTTCAACTGATAGGATCGGAACAGAACCGATTGTCAACTTTTGTTCGGTCATTGTATAAACGCAGTCAGGTTATCAACGGGCCACTCTTCAGAAAGTGATGTTATAGCAAACTACTCTGAAAAAACCGTGATGGTGTTCAGCTCTTGCATTGAAACGGGCTAAAGAGATGTTACCAAAATGGGACAAAAGGTAAAAGCCGCGTTCCCCACAGCAACTGAACTAGAAACAACATTAACTGCATTCTTCAGGTAGGCTAAATGTGACCGCGAGGAACTGATAGGGAAGGAGGGGATGTGGGATGTAACAGAGAAATCGGGATTGTACTGAGTAAGTAGAGGACTGGAAATTCTGATTGTAGATGGAATTTGAATTAGCTCATCAATAAGAAATTAACAAAATTTACATCAATGTCTAACTATTGTGCAACTCTTGAGTGAGTGAGTGCCCGTTGATTTTCCTGTTAGTTTTGTCAGTAATTTTGTCTTCACTTGGAGCTGGTGTACTTGGTCACCGCCTTTGTCCCTTCAGACACGGCGTGCTTGGCCGGCTCCCCGGAGCTGATGGTCTGACGGGAACGGATTAAAACCATACTCCAGGTATGTAACATTGTATGGACGCACTTTCTGTTTCTTAGCAGGATTAGATTCAAAGCTTCACCGCCTTAAGATGTATTTATCCTTCATTAACGGGGCTAAATTAAAATTTAAAACAAAAACAAACTGGGAATGCCTATCACGAGTCAAGGGGAACTGGTGGGCACCCTGATGCTAATTTATTCATCTCCAATAATGTATGGTTGGTAAGGTCGGATGAAATTGCAGAGTTTCAGACACGTTGTGACGACGAGCGCTCACCACCTACAGAGTTATGGTTCTTCAGTGTTCCATTTGCTCATCCTTTTTCTTGGAAGCGCCTGCTCTGAAGGGTCTCGGCCCTAAACGTCGACTGTACCCTTTTCCATAGATATTGCCTGACCTCCTGAATCCCTCCAGCATTGTGTGTGTGTGTGTGTGTGAGAGAGAGAGAGAGAGAGAGAGTGTGATTTCCAGCATCAACAGATTTTCTCTTGTTTGTGATTGGACTACTAACGGTTGACCAGGTCTCATGCCTCAAGTTAGGGTGCCACTTACTGCTCCTCTCCCAAGAATTTTGACCCCCCCCCACAACTTATATTTCCCCTAATACCCCCTTAGGATACGAAACCGCCCCCTTAGGGCGGGGTGGGGATGAACCACTGTGATGGTTTTCTTGTGCTGTAGATGCCCTTTATACCACCTTGTTGAAATGCTAAATGAGACGGGGTATTATTCATTCTTGGGATTTTTTATTTTCTTACAGGTTTCTCAAATCCGGTCCTCCATGTTCCCAAACGCTTGGCATCAGAGCCAGGAAAGGAAGAATTTTATCACCAGAATGGTCATGAAATTTTTGAGCTCTCTGCCCAGATAGCTGTGGTGGCAGAGTCATTGAATCTATTCAAGTCAGAATTGACAGACATTTAAACGTCATATCTGTCAAAGAGTTTGAGAAAGAGAGCAGGAAATGGTAATTAAAGCCATAATTGGATCAGTTGGGACCTTATTCAATAGAGTGGCCAATTTGAATTGCCTGTTTTATTACTGCTCCTGTTCCTTATGTTCACATACTGGATCTCTTTATCATGCTGTCTAACTTTATCTCTGTAATACAGTACAGGAAGCATTCAAATAAACTAGCTTGAATGGTATAAGATGCCACCCCCAATCTGATATTTTTATTTTTCGTAAATCAACAAAGTAGCATATTACCATAGTGAAGCTCTGCTTGCTGGCCAGCCCATTAACTGCATAATGGATAAATATAGTTCTGCCTTACAACCTCCTTATCAGCTGTAATACTGTGCATATAACAAGGTACTTCAGAGGAAAATTTTAATTTATAGAAATTTAATTACCATCTAAAATTTCAGCATGAAAGTATTAATCTTCCTGCTTTTGGAAGTAATTGTTAAGAAAGTAAGAAAATAGCAGGAAATGGCAAGTTTTGATTTCACTTCACTTTCAATATGTGAACTATTTATTATTATTGGATCACCCATCATGTAAATCAGTTTACTTAGGCTTAAGCTATAGTGTTCCTAGTTTCTGCTCCATTCCAAAACTAGCCTCTCATACAATCAATCACTTGCTTTCCTGATAATAGATCACAAGCCACCTGTACAAAGTGGCATCACTGGTGTTGATTGGGGAGGGGGCGTGAAGAATCAGTTTTGTGAATTCACCAGAATAGCGTTCACTGGTCAAACAGGATATGGGTTGGAAAAGGAGACCCTGAACTTTATCACATCACTACTTCTTCCTCCACCTTGCATTCAACAGTATACTGCATATCCCACAACAAAAGGAGAGGTCTCTGAGAAGAATCAAGCAATGTGAGCTCATTTTACTCTTGCTACTTTGCCTGTCTCTGGTGTGCATTGATGGTAGTTGGATTCACAGGAACCATAAATTATTAAGTACCCCTTCCCACCAGATCAAACCCTAGCCTTCCTTGGATCTTCCTCATTCTGAAACCTTCCACCAATTAGTAGTCCAGGTGTGGCAAAGATCTCAGCTAAGGTTGGATCACTACCACAGTAGCTAATACAAGAGCTAGGCAGTTCCACCGATGGTGTATCAAGGGACAAGTGAGCGGATGAAAGCAGTGAGTAGGTGGTTGTATGGTGTGCAAATGACTTTCCCAGGCTGGCCACCATAACAATTACATTAGTAATTGTAGGACTGGCCGGTACTGCCCAGTAGAGTAGTAAGCTAATGGTGGACACGTTGAATAAATATTTATCCTCTTAATGGTATAGGAAGAACATGCCAACCAGCTCCAAGGTGCCTAGCACCCTGGCGTACAATGGTAAATAAGGACAGCTTAATAAATAATAAAGACATTAATATCACTATTGTGACAAATTCCACAGTTTCATTGGTTTTTCATCTCAGTGTTATCAAAAAAGAGTGGAAATATTGCACTTATTTTTTTGAACTTTTAAATTTCCACCAAATCAAACACTGGTGCTTTGTTTGGAAAATTGCAAAGGCTACACCACTATATAATAATGGAGAGTATGAGCAATCAAGCTATATAGACCAATTAGCCAATTATGTGTTGATCTTAGACAGGACAAAGGGAATCTCTGTTGGGGTGAATGTTTAGGGACTCGTCTAACTACTTCCTTCACCTTTGCTCTCAGTCTCTCTGCTAGCCAGTGCATATACCTTTTGTGACTCTTGTGTCCACTCTTCTGCTTCTACCAACCACATTCTCTTTTGAGGCAGTTTCCCATGCAATTGTTGGAGGCACAGGACCTAATCTTTTACTTCCCACCAACCAGGGACTCAAAAACACAAGCCTTAATCAACATTTAACTTAGGTGGCATGGACGAGCTAGGCTAAAGGCCTGCTCTGTGTTGTGTAACTCTTGACTCTTCTTCTAATCTATTGTTTTGCATTGGTGCTCACAAGTTATTTTTTAACAGAAAAAACACATTTGCAGAGTGGGTGACTGCTTTGTGGAACATCTCATTTCATTTCCCAAGAGTGACAGCATTTCTACTTGTCACTTACTTCAACTCAGTGGCCAGTCTTGTTATCTCAGTGTAATTATGACCTTTGTTTTTCTCCCTCTCAACATGCACCATCTGATAAATTGGGCATTTTCAGCCATGGATTTGGTTTCAGCAGTCAAGGCTGGTTTTCATGTCAAGAGACTGGAAGTTAAGAATTTATCCACTGCAATTAACATGTTTGTTTCTGGATGTCACACCTTGAAGGAGATATGTTGGACTTGCAGGCAAATCTTGATTTTACAACTGCAATTAAATTTGTTAGGTAGATTTATTAAGGAATCAATGATAAGAGGAGAGTGTGTGCATTTAAGTCAAAGATCAGTCACAATTTGATGAAATGCTTGAATAAGAAATTAAATGGTGGCTTCCTTTTCAATGACAAGTGATAATTCAGGTAAGAGAAATGGTGATAATTCAAGTAAGAGAAATGAAGATTAGCTATTATGTGACAAGGGAATCTCGGACCTGTGACGTCTTTGCATCTGCACAAGCTCATGCTCACACCAACTAAAGCTGACTATAAAGAAGGACCTTGAAACACCCTACTTTGCCAGTACAGTGCTCACATACACAGTAGAAGCCAGGATTCTGTCTTGGTTAATGTGATGCTTGTCGTACAAAAACATAATGTGGCATGTTATATTTTTCATTAATGAAAGGTAACCCTCAGCTGTTAACATTATATTGAGGAGCAAGAAATTTTTACCTCATGGAAAAGCAGCATGGGGGGATTTTTTTTAACTGAACTGGACACGAGGCCAAATGATTCCCTCTATTATCAAGAATGTCCTTGATTCAATTATTTCTGAATTTGCTTGTGATAAAAGAGAGCCAGGCTTCTTTTTATAAAGAAAATTATCTCTGTGAAATGTCAGTGGAAAATTGCTCTGATAATCAGTTTATTAAGTTTATTGTGAGACAAACCATTCAGGGGTGTGAAATAATGACATATCTGAGGTGATAACAAGAAATTATAGCATTATCATAACATTCTGGCTCACCAATCTCTTTAGGGCAAGGATATTGCTTGAGACCTCCAAGCCTACTATGTTCTAAAATGACCTAGCAAACTATTCAGTTGTAGCAACCTACAATTATGAAGTATCAAAAAGAGCAAAACTGGAGGAACACTCCCTAATTAACATGGCACCAGATCTGACTATGAGAAAAGCAGTCCCAACTCAGTTAACCTTGCTGTATTTCTCTGGGGATATGCCCAAATTCCACCAACTAAGTGGAATTATTCCATACAATCAATGTCTAGTCTCTTCTGAAATTATCATGGGTATACTCTGCCCCTTCAGTAGTGTACACTGGGAAAACACTGCTCTCAGAATTGTCATTATTAACTGTGGATCTCTCGAAGTCTCTCGAAATTAGACCAAGCACTCTTAATAATCATTAATGGACCTGACAACTAAGTCAAGCTAATTTTTTCACTGGTCCCTGTTTTTCTTTTCCAGCCTTCTAAAAATATTGTGGTGTTTTGGTGTAATTGCTGCTTTGCAACTGTTCCTTTTGTCTATTGAATTAATCCATTCAGTGTTTCTGCATCCACCTCATATATAGATATATATAGATAGATAGCTAGGGCACCTAAGATTTTTGCACGGTATTGTAGTAATTTTACGTATTGCACTGTACTGCCACAAAAAAAAACAAATTTCAAATTTCATGACATATATGAGTGATGATAAACCTGATTTTGAACTGATGGTGGGAAGGGGGCGGAGGGGGGGGGGAATCATTAGATGGTTTGCACCCGAACTGGAAGGGGACTAATATCCTAGTGGGAAGATTTGCTAGTGCTGCACGAGTGGGGTGGGGGAGTTAAACTGGAGTTGTAGGGGGATGGGAACCAGGGTCCCAGAACAGAGAGGAGAGAGGTTATGGAGACATGTTGTTAAGGACTCAGAAAAAGTCAGAATCAAAGGTTTGAGTATGGTGCAACTAATGTTCTGAGCTTCATATATTTCAATGCAAGAACTATTGTAGGAAAGGCAGATGAGCTCAGGGCATGGATCAGCACATGAGATTATGATACTGTAGCCACTAGTGAGACCTCTTTGCAGGAGGGGCAGGATTGGAAGTTCAGTATTCAGGATTCCGTTGTTTTAGATGCAACAGAGGGGAGGGTTGGTGTTACCAGTCGGAAAATGTCACGGCAGTGCTCAGGCAAGACAGACTGCAGAACTCGACTGGTGAGGCTTGATGGGTGGAACTGCAGATTAAGAAAGCTATGAGCACATTAATGGGTTATTTTATAGACCATCCAACAGTCCATGTGATTTAGAAGAACAAAGTTGCAGAGAGATTACAGACTGTTGCAAGAAACAGTCAGTTGTATAGGTGATTTTAACTTTCCAAAGATTGACTGGGACTCCCATACTCTACAACATAGGTGTCAAACTCAAGACCCGCGGGCCATATCTGGCCCGGCGTACAATTATATCCGGCCCGCGAGATCATTTTAGATAGATCTATTATTTTAATTATTAATGGCCCGGCGATATGAAGCCCATGATTGTAAGTTAATACCAATCATAAAAATAATGCTTGCTCAGCAGTCTTCTTCATAAGAAACGGAATTTGTGAAGTGAAACACTTTGTAGTTATAGCAGAGACTGAGACACATGAGAGCAGGCTGAAAAAACGGAGGCAATGAAAGCTGCGTTCGCACGTGTCCGACTGATCCGGCCCGCATGAAGCTGCATTTTGCCCAATCCGGCCCGTGACCTAAAATGAGTTTGACACCCCTGCTCTACAAGGACTAGATGGGATAGAGTTTGTCAAGTGTGCTAAGGAATGTTTCCTTAATCATTATGTAGAATTCCCAACGAGAGAGTGTGTGAACCTTGATCTCCCATTTGGGATTGAGACAGGCCAGGTGGCAGACAGTTTTGTAGGGGAACACTTTGCATCTAGTAATCATAATGCATTAGTTTCAAAGTAAATATGGATAAAGATAGGTCTGCTTTGTGGGCTGAGATTCTAAATTAGAGAAAGGCCAATTTTGATGGGATTGGATTGGGACAGGCAAAGATGCACTTGGCAAGTTGGAGGCCTTCAGAAGTGAAATTTAGAGAGTACAATACCTGTATGTACCTATCAGAATAAAAGGTAAAGATAACAGGTTTAGGGAACCTTGGTTTTCAAGTGGTATTGAGGCCCTGGTTAAGAGGAAAAAAAGTAGGTGCATAGCAGGTATAGGCAGATGGGTCCTAATGAGGTAAGAAATGCAAGAAGACACATAAGAAAGAAATCAGTAGGGCTAAAAGAAAGCTTGATGTTGCCCTCGCAGACATGGTGAAAGAAAATTCTAAGGGATTGTACAGATATGTTAAGAGCAAAAGGACTGCAAAGGACAAAACTGGACCTCCGGAAGATCAGAATGATAATCTATGCATGGAGCCAAAAAGAGACGGGGCGGATCTTAAATTGATTTTGTGCATCTGTATTTACTCGGGAGATGGAGACGGAGTCTACAGAAGTGAGGCAAAGCAGCAGCAAGGTCATGGAACCTGTACAGATTCCAGAGGAGGAGGTATCCTTGTTTACTATCTTGAGGCAAATTAGGGTGGACGAATCCCCAGGGCCTGACAAGGCATTCCCTTTTACCCTGTAGGAGACAAGTACAGAAATTGCAGGGGCCCTAGCAGAGACACTTAAATCATCCTTAGTGACATGTAAAGTACCGGAGGATGGGAGGATGGATAGTCTGCCTTTTAAGAAAGGCTCTAAAAATAAAGCTTAAAATTAAAGGCCGATGAGTTTGACATCAGTAGTGGGAAAATTATTGGAAGATATTCTAAAGAACTGGATGTAGGAATATTTAGAGAGGCATGGATTGATTAGGGATAATCTGCATGGCTTTGTGCATGTTGGGCTGTGTCTAACCAATCTTAAAGAGTTTTTTTTGAGGAAGTTACCAGGCAAGTTGATGAAGGCAAGGCAGTGGATGTTGTCTACATGGAATTTAGCAAGGCATTTGACAAGGTCCTGCATGGGAGGTTGATCAAGAAAGTTCAGTCACTTGGCATTCAAGTTGAGGTGGTAAATTGGATTAGACATTGGAGTCCCATAGGGATCAGTGCTGGGACTGTTGTTGTTTGTCATCTATGTCAACAATCTGTATGATAATATGGTTAACTGGATTAGCCAATTTCTGATGACACCAAGATTGGGGTGTTATTGGACAGCAAGACTACCAGAGCTTGCAGTGGGATCTGAACCAGCTGGAGAAATGAACTGAAAAATGGCAGATGGAATTTAATGTAGACAAGTGTAAGCTGTTGCTCTTCAGTAGGACCAGTCAGGGTAGGTCTTACACACAGGAAGGCACTGAGTGCGGTAGAACAAAGGGATCTGGGAATATTGGTTCATAATTCATTGAAAGCAGTGGCACAGGGCCATATAGAAAGCTTCTGGTACATTGGCCTCATAAATCAAAGTATTGAGTACAGAAGATGGAATATTATGTTGAAGTTGTATAGGACTTTGGTACAGTTCTGGTCACCTACCTACATGAAAGATGTAAATAAGGTTGAAAGCGTACAAAAGAAATCTACAAGGATGTAGCTGGTACTGAAGGACTTGAGTTATCAGCTAAGACTGAATAGGTTAGGACTTTATTCTTTGGAACATAAAAGATTGAGGGGAGATTTGATGTATAAAAATTATGAGGGGTATAACTAGGGCAAATGCAGGCAGGCTTTTTCGACTGAAGTTGTGTGGGACTGCAAGTAAACGTCATGAGTTAAGGGTGAAAGGTGAAATATTTAAGAGGAACATGAGGGGAAACAACTTCAGGGGGTTGTGAGAGTGAGGAACGATCTGCCAGCTCAAATAGTTCATGTGAGTTTGATTTCAACGTTTAAGAGAAGTTTGGATCAGTACATGGATGGGAGTGGCATGGTTTGGGTGCAGGTCAATGGTACTAAACAGTTTTAATGGTTTGGCACAGACTAACTGGCTGAAGGACCTGGTTCTGTGCTGTACTTTTCTATGACTGTAAAAGGGGAAGGGGGAGGGGAGGAAGTGGGAAGCACCAGAGAGACAGTCTGTAATGATCAATAAACCAGTTTGTTTGGAATCAAGTGACCTTGCCCGGGTCTCAGGGCTGGATGTGTCTGCACCAGTGCCAGCCCTGCCCGCCTGCCACTCCTTCTTTGCCACCTGTCCCACATCATTCACACCTCTCCTACAGCACTGAACCCCTGCCATTTCCAACAACCTTTACTTCTGCCAGATTTACAAACTTGCTCTCCACTGCATGTTGACAAATACAGTACTGTGCAAAAGTCTTAGGCACCCAAGCTATATATATGTGCCTAAGACCTTTGCACAGTCCCGTATAGTTTGTTATATCTTGGATTTGATAGTTAGTCCCTTAATTTTTCTAGTGTTTTATTAGTAATTAAACCACTAATTAAAGACCCTCACCATCTGAGAAATGCCTTCTTCATGTTACTACCATCAGCGAAGAGGGTCAGGAGCATTGAGGTATACACCTAACTTTTTAGGAATGGGTTCTTCCCATCTCCCATCAGATTTCTGAATGATCCATGAACACCTCATTAACAGTCTTTTGCACTATTGAATTTTTGTAACATAATTTTTATGTCTTGCACTGCACTGTGGCCTCAAATTAACAAATTTCATGACATGTGCCTTGAAAATAAACCTGATTCTGGTTTCTCACTATTAAAAGACACTTTGTCCTCCTATTTTGGCACAATGCTTATTTTACAGTGAGGATAGAATTTAGATTAATATTTGATATCCGTAATATATTCTCTCTTCCATTCCCACTGCTGAGATAGTTTGGTTTTCTTCTGCCTTCAATTTTAATAATTTATTTAGAATCTTGTTGCTTATTTCATGCTAGTTTTCTTTTTTTCCTTTATATTTTGTTTATAAAGACTCCCTGAGACTCCCTGTTTTAGGCTTATTGACAACAGCAACCCTTTCAACAAATGCAACCACTCAAATTAGTCACTGCATAGTTCCCTGAAGGTGGAGTCTCATGTAGATAGGGTGGTGAAGAAGGCTTTTGGAATGCTGGCCTTTATAAATCAGAGCATTGAGTACAGAAGTTGGGATGTAATGTTAAAATTGTACAAGGCATTGGTAAGGCCAAATTTGGAATATTGTGTACAGTTCTGGTCACCGAATTATAGGAAAGATATCAATAAATTAGAGAGAATGCAGAGACGATTTACTAGGATGTTACCTGGGTTTCAGCACTTAAGTTACAGAGAAAGGTTGAACAAGTTAGGTCTCTATTCATTGGAGCGTAGAAGGTTGAGGGGGGATTTGATCGAGGTATTTAAAATGTTGAGAGGGATAGATAGAGTTGACGTGAATAGGCTGTTTCCATTGAGAGTAGGGGAGATTCAAACGAGAGGACATGATTTGAGAGTTAGGGGGCAAAAGTTTAAGGGAAACACGAGGGGGTATTTCTTTACTCAGAGAGTGATAGCTGTGTGGAATGAGCTTCCTGTAGAAGTAGTAGAGGCCAGTTCAGTTGTGTCATTTAAGGTAAAATTGGATAGGTATATGGACAGGAAAGGAGTGGAGGGTTATGGGCTGAGTGCGGGTAGGTGGGACTAGGTGAGATTAAGAGTTCGGCATGGACTAGGAGGGCCGGAATGGCCTGTTTCTGTGCTGTGATTGTTATATGGTTATATGGTCCATTTTGAAGGAACATGTATTCGTTGAGAATTAGAAATGTTTAATTGTTTATTATCAAACCATTTAATCCACTATCAACACACACAAAATGCTGGAGGAACTCAGCAGGTCAGGCAGCATTCATGGAAATTGACAGTCGACATTTCAGGCTGAGGCCCTTCTTGTAGAAGATGCTCCTGACCTGCTGAGTTCCTCAAGAACTTTGTGTGTGTTGTTATGGATTTCCAGCATCTGCAGACTTTCTTGTCTTTATGATTTATTCCACAACAGCCACCACATTCCCCTGCCTCTCTCCCAAATAGTTCCCATGTAAGTAGTTTCTATCTAAATTGGGTCTCTCACAAACTAAATATTCAATTGTATCATCATGATTATTTCCTCTCGCAGATCTTTTACGGTGAGATTGATAATTATGTTCATCTTGTTACACAAATTGTGTACAGCTTGTTCCCTAATTGGTGGTTTGATTTGCCTAGACAACATGAAGAATGTAGCAAAGCCCTATACAGGTTGAGTATACCCTTTGTCTGAAATTCCAAAATCTGAAAGCCTCCAAAACCCAAAATTTTTTTGAGTGCTGGCATGATATCACAAATGGAAAATTCCACAAGTCACCGGGAGGGTTCCCAGGCAATTCGCACTGCAAACAGTTCTGAAAGTGACTTCACATATATAATGAACAGAAGTTAATGAAAAATAGAAGAACACAGCATAAAGCAAAATTGTCGATCTTGATCATGTACTGTACTATCTCAGCAGTGGTGGTAGAAGAATATATAACATTTATCAAATATTGGTCTAAATTCTATCCTCACTGTGTAAAGGAAAACATTGCGACAGACTAATTATTCTGTGGTTGCTTGTTATCTCTCCCTTTTTATTGGCTGCCCTCCGATGTGAGAACTATTCCATAATCTATAGAATCCTAGGAGAATATAATCAATTCATCCACTAATTTCACAGCTACCTCTTATCGTATTAGATGCAAATTAAAAGGGTCAGCAGATTCCAATAGGACTTGGTGACAGTAAATTGGGAGAAGCTACTGGAGGGATAAGTGGGAGAAAGTTCAGAGTCACCATGCCTCCTTAATCCACCAATCACTCACCACCCTTTCTCTCACCATTCTCCATCCACTCTATACTGATTATCTTCCCCTATCACTGCCTGTCCTGAAACAAGGTTTTCAATTGAATTATTGACACTTCTGATGTTACTTTAGCAGGTTGTTACTACAGGTTTGTGAATCTGCAGTCCCTAATGTCTTATGTATTTCTAACTGCTTGTGTTATTGTCAATTTGATTATATGCTTTGTGTACTCCAGCACACTTCGTTTTCCTAGTTTTCCTTAATTTAACTTTGCTTACGTGCACTTTCACCATCCTGCTACCTGCTTAATTATTATCCAATAGCCCTTGCCCTTATCCAATCGGTTTCCTTTGCAACCTGCTTTGTTTACAGCTCTATCTGTCATGCCGGTGTATTGATCCAAGTTTTGTTCAAATGATTTTCCCCACTGCTGGTTTCCATACCCCACAAATCACAAGCTGCCACTAACACCATTCTTCAAGCTGTGCATTAAATATCCCCCAACACGGCTGATAGAGCCCTCACCAGCATTTCTGGTCTTACTCCATCTTCCTCCAGACAGAGCATAGCTGAAATTCCAGTAGTTCTTACCTTTCACCCCACCAGCTTATATAGCCACCATATTCTTTGACATTCCTGTCAGCTACAACATGCTCTTACCACCAGCCCCATATGCCCCCTCCCTTTCCTTTTCTATTTTCTGCAGGCAGCACCAATGTCGTATCTGTTGGACTAGGGTAAAGTTGAAGCTCCTGCATCACTTGTTAGCTTACCACATTTGCTTAATTTGTAATTGTCTCCTCCTCTTGCGGATCAACTAACTGACAGCTGTGACTGTCACTCTGCTAAAGCAGAGTGTAATCCTCCCTTTCCCCACGCTGTATAGCTGCAGCTCAGCAACATGGAGCCCAAATTCCTCAAAGCAAATGTTACAGCCATGGTGCCACTATTAATGTTCCATGTTTTACATCACCAGTATCCCACCCCTCATCAAATCCTGTTTTATGCATTGCTTCATTTTCACTGTGATGGTCCATTCAAGTTTATCCAGTCTGTTAAAATAAGAGCAAGTTATCTTAATTCAAATCATTGCCCTAGTGCAAAAATGATATCATTCAATCACTATTTGCTGGCTTACAATGTCACATCTTATTTTTCCTCCTTATCGAGATTTGTTTTAAAAAGGAAATCAAAGGAGCTTGATCAAAGCCTGCTTGATAACTGAGCATCCACACTCGCAAGTTCTCAACTCAATTCTCAAAAAAAAGTTGTCCCCTAGCTTTTTGCTATAGTCCTTGGTTTTTGATGTTCACTGTGTAAATCTTTTACAGAATCTTAATCACTTCACTGAGATCATCTCTTTTTCTAAAATGAAGTGAATATAGACCTTGGTTTCTTAAAGTTAATCCCATTATTCTAGGAATTAATCTGCTAAATCTATATTGCTGTAGAACTAAGTAAATTATATCTTCCTTTAATTCAGGAATTCAAAACTGCCTACTTTTGTCCAGTTATCTTCTCAGCAAACCCCAATACAACACAAGGCTTTACCTTTATCCCTCAGAGCAACTCAAATTAAATGCCTGCTGGGTATTTGCTTTATGGATTGCACCATGCCATCTTGGAATCTGGGTCCCTGCAACTGGAAGTAACAAGCTGAACAATTGCCAATCAATTTCTTGTGAACCAGAAAGCAGGTTTGTAGGAGGTTACAAGCCTGGTAAATAACAAGAGTTTCTGCTCAGCTCCTGGGGTGGAAAGGAAAATGCTTGCAACTACAGCACTGACTGCCAGTGGACAGGTTGTTACAACTTTATTTACCTTCTATCTTTCATTTTTATATAATTCTTTACAATTGTTGAAATGCTGTTTTTTTTTTTGTTGCCCGTCACACCAACACAGCACAGCAAATTCCCAATTCGTGTAAATGGATATGGTGAATAAAGTTGATCCTTGTACGATCTGCATGACAGAATGTAGATAATGGATTTGTTTATCAAAAAAGTACGGGGGGGGGGGGGTGGTTGGGGAGTCACCATTAAGTAGAAACTCAACTGGAACGAAGACGAAAATACTGAAGTATGAAAATAGGTCAGAGGCCTGCCCTAAAGACATAACAGGAGTCATTCCATTTTATTTCCATTATATTCTTTCCATTTTCCTGAATGAGTGAAATTCCAGCAACATTTGAGAAACTCAACAGCATGTGGGCAATACAGTAGCACAGCTGGTAGAATTCAATCCCAACATCTGGTATTGTCTGTACGGAGTTTGCATGTTTTCCCTGTAATGGCTGGGATGAATCCTGCATTCCAAAAAAATGTAAGTTAATTCATCATCATCAGCATTATGTGCTGTGTTGTATGACATACGTCATCATGGTCCCATGACCGTGATTGTTCATAGCAAATTTTTCTACATAAGTGGTTTGCCATTGCCTTCTTTTGGGCAGTGTCTTTACAAGACGGGTGACCCCAGCCATTATCAATACTCTTCTGCTGTCAGTGGTCACATACTAGGACTTGTGATATGCACCAGCTGCTCATATCCCCTGCCTCCATGGCTTCATGGACTTTATTCCCTGGAGCGTAGAAGAATAAGGGGAGACTTGATAGAGGTATATAAAATGATGATGGGTATAGATAGAGTGAATGCAAGCAGGCTTTTTCCACTGAGGCTAGGGGAGAAAAAGACCAGAGGACATGGGTTAAGGGTGAAGGGGGAATAGTGGGGCTTCTTCACACAGAGAGTGGTGGGAGTGTGGAATGAGCTGCCAGATGAAGTGGTAAATGCGGGCGCACTTTTAACATTTAAGAAAAACTTGGACAGGTATATGGATGAGAGGTGTATGGAGGGATATGGGCAGGTGCAGGTCAGTGGGACTAGGTAGAAAAATGGTTCAGCACAGCCAAGAGGGCCAAAAGGCCTATTTCTGTGCTGTACTGTTCTATGGTTCTATGTGATCCTGATCAAATGGGGGAGAGGGGCTAAGCAGGTGCTGCACTTACCCAAGGGTGACATGCAGGCTAGTGGAGGGAAGGAGCACCTTATACCACCTATGGTGGAGGAGTATCTCCACCTCACCACCCCAGCAAGTTAATTAGCCACTGCAAACTGTCCAGTGTATCGGGGTAATTGGTGGAATCTTGGTGGGGGGGGGGGGGAGAGGGGAGTTGTTAGAAATGCAGAGAGAATAAAAAGGGATGAGTGTAAATGGGAACGGGATTCAGTGGACAAAGGACTTTTTTTGTGCTGTATAACGAGGCGGACAACCAGGACAAGGCAGCACTTCTGACTGGCACCCACCTATCATCCAAATAGTCACTCCCTCCATCACTGGTGGACAATGAGTTTGTCCTACAAAATGCACTATAATTGCCTCGTGTTGCTGTCCTTTGTCATCACTGGATAGGGACTTCACCAGCAGAACTGCAGTGATTCAATCTCAATAAGGCACTTTTGGAAAACAACGAATGCGGGTCCAGTTAGTGTTTAAGTTGTCCCATTTAAAAAAAGTAAACGAGTAATGCCCAATCAATTGTTAATTACCCATTTCACACACACCCCCCTTTCCAATATGTCAATTGATATACTTCTAGCAAGAAAACCCAGTCTGGCCTTGCACATTGCAAACCCACCAAATAAGGTTAGGCCTTCAGTTAGAAGGGAATTTAGGTTGGACAATGGATGCCTGCTTTGCCAACGATGTCCACTTCTATGAGGGGTGATTGATAAGTTTGTGGCCTAAAGTAGAAGGAGTCAATTTTAGAAAACCTAGCACATTTATTTTTCAACATAGTCCCTTCCTACATTTTCACACTTAGTCCTGTGGTCGTGAAGCATACGGATCTTGGACCTCCAGAAAGTGTCCACAGTTTGAAGTTAATAACTCATCTCCTTCTACCTTAGGCCACGAACTTATCAATCACCCATGCTGTGGGCATTTTCTGGAGGTCCAAGATCCATATGCTCCACGACTGCTGGACTAAGTGTGTAAATGTAGGAGGGGACTATGTTAAAAAATAAATGTGCTAGGTTTTCTAAAATTGAATCCTTCTACCTTAGGCCACAAACTTATCAACCACCCTCGTATGAATGAATAAAACTAACCTGACACTTAACTCCTTTCAGCTTCTATCATCTTCTCTTCAAAAGGTGCTGCTATCTTCCCTCACTTCAAAAAGTAATCCGTCTTTCTCCAGTTCCTGCAAACTTCAGCAACATCACCAACTTTCCCATTGAATATGCTGTTACCTTGCAAATCCATACTCCGCTTTGCATAACTCAATCTCTGAAATCATCCAATCAGATTTTTAATGTAATTACATTATAAAAATGGTGGAAATTACGTTTAACATTTCTTTTTCTTTCAATTCTTTTCTGTTGTGTAGCATAGACCCAGTAATGTTTGTAAACACAAGATTCGTTAGAGCATAAGAAATAGGAGCAGGAGTAGGCCATCCGGCCCATCAAGCCTACCCCGCCATTCAATAAGATCATGGCTGATCTGTCCGTAAACTCACCTCCATCTACCTGCCTTTTCCCCATAACCCTTAATTCTCCTACTATGTAAAAATCTATCTAGCTGTATATTAAATATATTTAGTGAAGAGGCCTATACTGCTTCCCTGGGCAAAGAATTCCACAGATTCACCACTCTCTGGGAAAAACAGATTTTCCTCATCTCCGTCCTAAATCTTCTCCCCTGAACCTTGAGGCAATGTGCCCTAGTTCCAGTCTCTGCAGATACCGCGAATTCAGAGTAACACAGAAACGAAGGTACTCACCAATCAGTCAGCATCTATTAAGAGGAAGAATCAGTTCATGTTTTAGGCCAAGAACCTTCATCAGGAAATGCTTCCTATGCCAATCCTGCCACCTAAAGGACTTTATTATCGACCTTTGATTTTTTTAAATTATAAGCATTGAATGTATAATGTATTTCATTAGGGATGGAGGATTAAGCACACATTTAGGCCTCTATTGTGTGATCAATGAGCTCGGCTAAAAGCATTAGATGTAAAAGACATAGATTTTTGTGGGCCACAATAAAATAGAAATGTCAAAGTTGACTTTCTAAACAATTCAGTCCACACAGGCCCTCCACCACCCATCCTGGTTTCTCCTATTTCTCCGCACTACCTGGAACAAGATGCATGCAGGAAAGTCTCTGAAAGAGGAAACTGCGCTAATTCCTTCTCCATTGTGGCAAATTTACAGATAAATGGGTCACCAGGATAATCTGCAGGAGGAGGAGGAGGAATAGGAAACTAATCTCCAGTCAGTGATTCATCATATGTGAGACATTAATGCAGATGGTATTAATAAACCAAAAGTACACAAAGATTTAGTCTAGTCAAAATGTTATATTTATGTAAAAATAACATTGTCACATGAAAAATTACACTGCATGAATACATTTCCAAACAATTTGATCCGATATGTAGTTAAGCTTTATATATATTAGTTAAGCATTTGTTTTCCATATGAAAATTATTAGAAATACAATTTAATAATTCTCGATCTGCTAAGCTGTAAAGCTATTTGCAGAAACGCAAGCATGGAATTATATTTAAAGTTGTCTTTTGGGTCGTATACCCAACTCCCACTTTAACAGTACATTATGGAGAGAAAAAGGTAAAATAGTTTACACAAGATCACTGTGCAACAGACACCTGCACCTGTGGAAACAGGATGAAGTGCCTCCCAACACCATTCTAAGCCAAACAGCAAATGCAGAGCTACAACAAAGTGAATGCAATGTTAGTTGCATTCATGAATCAAAATGTCTGAATTATTTACTCATCCAAAGAGGTCACCCCAAAATGAATCTACTGAATTCGTATTTTCATCCAATTTAGTCAACTGTCAAGCGATAGAAAAAAATTAAATGTCAATTAAATAAAGCTGTGAAAGTTTCCTTTCACCTCACCTTCAAATTTGTGAACTAAAACGGTTCTGAAGTGGTTTCTCTTCACTTACACTGCATCAGTACATGATAAAATTCAAAACTGTTGCAATCAACTAAGTGCATGAAGGTAGTACATATCTTCCCAATGGCTCTAAAAATGCTTTTATTAGGCGTCTTTCAGAAACTCATGTTTTCACAGTGCCTACATTGATGTTTTTTTGGAAATGCAGCAGCCAAAACAGGCACAGCAAGCTGGGACATTGCAAAGATAATCAATGGGTATAAATATTAGCCATTAGAACTTCTACCTGAAAATGTGGATGGAAGTTCAGACTCATCCAAAACACTCCACATTCAACAGTCCAGCCGGTCCTTGGAGTATCACATTGGAATATTCACCCCACACTCCACACATTTGCCACAGAGAGAAAAAAACTTCCATTAACCATCCAAGAACTTTCCTGAACTTAGAATCTGAGAAGTAAAACAATGTTTTAAAGGAGTGAAGCCCTGAATTTTAAATATGAAGTAACTATGAAAAAAAAACCTATTCTCTTAATTTAAGGTTCAAAGTAAGTGGTGTTAAAGAGTTAGGTATCCCTGTGGTTAAATAAACTATTAACATAATCTTAAAGGTAGCTGCCTTATATTAAAAAAATTCCTTCATCAACCAAATTCCTCATATTTTAGTAGAATCACTTTGATTCCACAATTTCAAAAGCTGCCAATAATATTAAAAAATGCTATGTTCTGGACTGCACTATTTTATACATAAGCTAGATTTCTGTCCTACATGTATGAAAAATTTTACATTGTTAAATAACCTCCATGTGTAGAGTAAATCTAAAATACATCTCATATCAGTCATTACTCCTCCTGTCAACTGACCATGCATTTTAGTAAAATAACTTCCATTTCTTCACAGAAACTATTTTGCCATCCAATTTAGATCCAAATTCCTCTCCTATATTTTTTAGATTTAGGTTTTAACTTTTGTAAATTCTTATTCCATTAAGCAAACACAATCCAAATACACTTGGTTCCCAATTTTGTAAACCTGGGAAGCTGGTGAGTATGAGGGTGTTGTTGTGTCTGAATACTGTTGACCTCACTTACTCCAGAAAGGTTTTCTTTTTTTTACCTCCCTAACAAGTTATAATTTTCTGGCGTGGCTCCAGCGCCTCTTCCAAATAAACTCTGGAAATGATTCTAGTTGAATGCATGCATCACTCATGCTGGTTCACATGTAGCTGCCATGGGCTAGAATGTTCACCTTAAGAATTCTGGCCCTACTATCAATTAAAGTGAAAGGGCAAAGGAAAAGGGGAGATCTGAAAAGAGTGCAGGGGACATCACCGATGTAGGAGAATGAATTGGGTTACACTGGTTAGCTTGGTAAGAGAACATGCTTACCTTGTGCTTCAAATTAATTATACTGCAGTATTAAGTGCTCATAAAGGAAACAAAACATGTTTAATGTTAGTATCTGTAGTGCAGATATAATATATAATAAAACAATCTTAACTTAGTTTTGCATTGTAATTGCTTTGGGTTAATTTTGGAGGGTTCTGATATAAATAGTAATGAACCACGGATTAAAGGGTTAGATGTTCTTATTTTAGAGGTTCAACTGTTACAAATCAGTATTTGTGATTATACTAATAATCATTGTATCAATTGGAATAAAGGCCTCCATCTGCTTTTCATTTTGTATGGAATTCTTGCACTGAGTACAGCTGTTCCTTTGTATTATTCAAAAAGTAAAAAGCTCATCAGAATTTATTCTCATCCACTTTCTGCTGGCTGAGTAGCATCTATGAAAGACCATCGGATAGACTGAATAAAGAGAAGCCCTGCCAACTATTTTAATCAGTTTCTAGGCTTGGTCCAGAAGAGACCACACAGTCACATACATTGCCAAGACTCCAAACTATGTCTTGCCAACCACAATGTCTTGAGAATTTCTTGGGGGGTATTTATGTTGATTGCCTTTACAAAATATTTCAAATGAACAATGAGAAAGGGTTGCTGGAAGGTTTCTGTTTCAATCCAGAAATCCAGTTGTGCAGTTCTGAGATATAGCTCCTCATCGTGTTCATACTTGTTTCTTTCCAGTCTTCCTGTAGTAGATGATGGTAGTCAACACCCACACATTCAGCAAACACAGAATCACATAACGTATAATCACTGGAAAGGAAATCAGAGCCATTATATAAGATGTACATTTTATTTGAGTACCAACAAGCCAAATGTGTATAAGTCACATGATTTTATTACAGAAGTTTGTAATTATCAAGTGTATTTTATATTAATTTCCATTTATTTGAAATAACCACATCACCTCTGTTAGCTGGACAAGGGTAATTATGCTTGGTGCATATACACTGCTTTAGGCTTTCTGAAATAAATCAACAGGCTCCTTTTTCTTTTACAAAAAAATGTTTTTATTACTTCCGATCAGCTGGCAGTGCTACCCAAAAGTTGCTACCAGATTTTGTCCTCCTCAAGTTTACTACTTGCAAAGGAAGAGGCACCAACTCCTTGTATTATTAATGAAAAAAAACCTGTTACTGAAGGCAAGGGAACACTGAGGAAAAGATAACATGCATATTGACCCAATTATCCCGGGAAACCAAAATATTGTGTGGGTTAAGAAAACCTGGTAGTGTATTGGTTATGTCATTTAGACTAGTAATCCAAGAACCTGATTAATGAGCAGGAAATGAGTCCACATCCAACTGGAGAATATAAATTCAATTTGTTATTTGATATAAAAAGCTAGTTAAGTACAAGTGACCAGAAACCAACCAGAGAAGTGCCCAAACACATCTGGTTCACTGATACCTTGTCTGGAAAGAAAATGTCTTCTTTATCCCTGGTTATGCCTATAGGTGAATCCAATGCAACCGAATGACTCTGAAAAGCTTCCCAAAATAACCCTTTGAGTGACTCTATTTAAGAGTAATTAGGGATGGGCCATGTAATACAGAATTGCATACCTGTGGTCAAATAGACAGACTACTCAGTTGTATACCAAATAAGGATGCATATTTTTGTAAACCATGTAAAAATACTATGGCAATTTTGGTATTATTCACTAGATATGATATTTAGAGAATTCATTTCTTTCATCTGGGAACCTTTTCCCTTTTCAATACATGAGAAATTCTTATATTCTAAGAACCATTACATTTGCTATTTGGATGAAAGTGATGTTTTCACAATGGAAGAGTTGATCAATTTTAATTTGCAAAAATTCCAAAATTTCAAATTAGAATTGCAATAAGAAGACTGCATACATATCAAAAACCCATTCACCTGCTGTGTCCTGGGTGGTCATCAGTGTAGTGAAGATTCGTGCTGTGTAAGAATAATAAAATTAAGGTCACAATTCAAAGATTAATAATTGCATCAAATTCAGAACAGAATCCACAGCTCATCGTTGTGGAAAAACACATTCACCATGTGTATAGTGTTTCCACACCCTGCTGTAGTAACTTCCTTTCACAGCAATAGTCTATCCCAATATACTGACTGCTTTACTCATTTCCACCTTTCTGGTCGGTCACAGTTCTACTTATCTACAGTTGTGTTGTTCACAGTCCTGAGTACTCACAAATCCTGCCTACACTTATTAACCTTCATTGGTTCCTTATCTATTAGTTTAGTTATTATACTAACTAAATCACTGAATTAGTATAGCATTGGTAAACCTTCAGCCAATTACTCTGTGTTGGTGTTTCATAGAAGGAATGAAGTGAATTCCAATCTCCAAGACTTCCCCTGTAGCCCCAGGAGTTTTATTTTTTCACATATTTTAATAGCATTTCAGCCTAACTATAGAGTTGCACTTCTGATAAGTTGCCTTTGGCAATGTGCAACCTTTTGCCCACTGTCCAACCTAAAACAGTGTTGCCAAAAATTTTTTTTCAGTGGTTTGATCAAGGCACAACTGCGCAGGTGCACGGACGTCAGCGAGTTAGACTGGCGGGTAGAATTTAAAAAGAAGACAACTTTATAGAGCGGGTGTATGAGTAGAGTAGGTCAGAGTAGGAGGGCTTTGGCCCAACGGGGCTTCAGTGATAACGCATTGAGATGAGGAAAGTTACTTGTGAAGAATAGGAACAGGAAGTATGTCTGTGAGGCTGGTGTTCTGTACTGGGTTTTGGATGTGGGATGTCCGGGAGACTGCCAGCCTCCCGGACGGCCACATCTGCACCAGGTGCGTCGAGCTGCAGCTCTGTATGGACTGGGTTTGGGAACTGGAGATGCAGCTCGATGACCTTCGTCTGGTCAGGGAAAGTGGGGAGGTGTTAGATAGGAGCTAGAGGCAAGTAGTCACACCGGGGCCTCGGGAGACAGATAAGTGGGTAACAGTCAGGAGAGGGAAGGACAAGAGTCAGGTACCAGAGAGTACACCTGTGGCCTTTGAAATAAGTACTCCTGTTTGAGTACTGTTGGTGGGGGTGGGGGGGGGGGGAACAATCTACCTGGGGGAAGTGGCAGTGGCCATGCCTCTGGCACAGAGTCTGGCCCTGTGGCTCAGAAGGGTAGGGAAAGGAAGAGGATGGCAGCAGTGAAAGGGGACTCTATAGTTTGGGGGTCAGACAGGTGATTCTACGGATATAGGAAAGAAACACAGATGGTAGTTTGCCTCCCAGGTGCCAGGATCCGGGATATTTCTGATCATGTCCACAATATCCTGAAGTGGGAAGGTGAACAGCCAGAGGTCGTGGTACATAGTGGAACCAATGTCATAGGTAGGAAGAGGGAGTAGGTCCTGAAAACAGACTACAGGGAGTAAGGAAAGAAGCTGAGAAGCAGGACCACAACATAGTAATCTCGGGATTACTGCCTGTGCTACACCACAGAGAGTATAGGAATAGAGTGAGGTGGAGGATGAATGTGTGACTGAGAAATTGGAACGGGGGCACGCATGACCTGTACAATAAGGATGGTTTGCACTTGAATCCGAGGGGGACCAATATCCTGGCAGGGAGGTTTGCTGAGACTATTTGGGAGAGTTTAAACTAGAAATGCTGGGGAGTGGGAACCAAACTGAAGAGATGGATGAAGGGGTGGTTGGCTCACAAACAGAGAAAGCTTGGAGACAGTGTGAGAGGGAGGATAGGCAGGTGATAGAGGGGTTACACTCAGACTGATGGTTTGAGATGTGTCTATTTTAATGCAAGAAGCATCATGAACAACGCGGATGAGCTTAGAGAGTGGATCAGTTCTTGGAGCTATGATGTTGTGGCCATTACAGAGACTTGGATGGCTCAGGGGCAGGAATGGTTACTAAGAGTGCCAGGCTTTAGATGTTTCAGAAAGGACAGGGAGGGAGGCAAAAGAGGTGGGAGCATGGCACTGCCGATCAGAGATAGTGTCATGGCTGCAGAAAAGGAGGAATTCATGGAGGGATTGTCTACGGAGTCTCTGTAGGTGGAAGTTAGAAACAGGAAGGGGTCAATAACTCTACTGCGTTACACGCAATAGTAACAGGGACATTGAGGAGCAGATAGGGAGACAAATTCTGGAATGGTGCAATAATAACAGGGTTGTCATAATAGGAGATTTTAATTTCGTCAATATTGATTGGCATCTCCCTGGAGCAAGGGTGTTTAGATGGGGTGAAGTTTGTTAGGTGTGTTCAGGAAGGTTTTCTAACACAATATGTAGGTAAGCCTACAAGAGAAGAGGCTGTGCTTGATCTGATATTGGGCAATGAACCTGGTCAGGTGTCAGGTCTCTCAGTGGGAGAGCATTTGGAGATAGTGATCACAATTCTATCTCTTTGACCATAGCATTGGAGAGGGATAGGAACAGACAAGTTAGGAAAACGTTTAATTGGAGTAAGGGGACATATGAAGCTATCAGGCAGGAACCTGAAAGCATAAATTGGGAACAGATGTTCACAGGGAAATATACAGCAGAAATGTGGCAAAAGTTCAGGGGATATTTGCATGGCATACTGTTCCATTGAGACAGGGAAAGGATGATAGGGTACAGGAACCATGGTGTACAGAGGCTGTTGAAAATCTAGTCAAGAAGAAAAGTAAAATTATGAAAGGTTCAAAAAACTAGATAATAATAGAGATCTAGAAAATTATAAAGACCCTGAAAGGGCCATGAGAAGGCCTTGGCGAGCGGGATTAAGGAAAACCCCAAGGCATTCTACAAGTATGTGAAGAGCAAGAGGATAAGACGTGAGAGAATAGGATCAATCAAGTGTGATAGTGGAAAAGTGTGTATGGAATTGGAGGAGATTGCAGAGGTACTTAATAAGTACTTTGCTTCAGTATTCACTATGGAAAAGGATCTTGGCGATTGTCAGACTGACTTACAGCGGACGGAAAAGCTTGAGCACATAGACATTAGGAAAGAGGATGTGCCGGAGCTTTTGAAGAGCATTAAGTTGGATAAGTCGCCGGGACCAGATGAGATGTACCCCAGGCTACTGTGGGAGGTGAGGGAGATTGGTGAGCCTCTGGCAATGATCTTTGCATCATCAATGGGGATGGGAGAGATTCCAGAGGATTGGAGGATTGCAGATGTTGCTCCCTTATTCAAGAAAAGGAACAGACATATAGACCAGGAAATTATATTCCAGTGAGTCTTACTTCAGTGATTGGTAAGCTGATGAAGAAGATCTTGAGAGGCAAGATTTCTGAACATTTGGAGAGACATAATATGATTAGGAATAGTCAGCATAGTTTTGTTAAATGTAGGTCATGCCTTACGTGCCTGAATGAATTTTTTGAGGATGTGACCAAAACACATTGACGATGGTAGAGCTGTAGATGTAGTTTATATGGATTTCAGCAAGGCATTTGACAAGGTACCCCATGCAAGGCTTATTGAGAAAGTAAGGAGGCACGGGATCCAAGGGGACATTGCTTTGTGGATCCAGAACTGGCTTCCCCACAGAAGGCAAAGAGTGGCCATAGACGGATCATATTCTGCATGGAGGTCGGTGACTAGTGGAGTGCCTCAGGGATCTGTTCTGGGACCCTTACTCTTCGTGATTTTTATAAATGACTTAGATGGGGAAGTGGAGGAATGGGTTAGTAAATACGCTGATGACATGAAGGTTGGGGGTGTTGCAGATAATGTGGAGAGCTGTCAGATGTTACAGTGGGACATTGATAGGATGCAAAATTGTGCTGAGAAGTGGCAGATGGAGTTCAACCCAGGTAAATGTGAGGTGGTTCATTTTGGTAGGTCAAATATGATGGCAGAATATAGTATTAATGGTAAGACTCTTGGCAGTATGGAGGATCAGAGGGATCTTGGGATCCGAGTCTATAGGACACTCAAAGGTTCTGCACAGGTTGACTCTGTGGGCTAAGAAAGCATATGGTGCATTGGCCTTCATCAACCGTGAGATTGAGTTCAAGGGCTGAGAGGCAATGTTGCAGCTATACAGGACCCTGGTCAGACCCCATTTGGAGTACTATGCTCAGTTCTGGTCACCTCACTACAGGATGTGGAAACCATTGAAAGGGTGCAGAGGAGATTTACAAGGATGTTGCCTGGATTGGGGAGCATGCCCTATGAGAACAGGTTGAGTGAACTCGGCCTTTTCTCCTTGTAGTGATTGATGATGAGAGGTGACCTGATAGAGGTGTATAAGATGATGAGAGGCATTGATTGTGTGGATAGTCAGAGGCTTTTTCCCAGGACTGAAATGGCTAGCACAAGAGGGCAGTTTTAAGGTGCTTGGAAGAAGGTACAGAGGAGATGTCAGGGATAAGTTGTGTTTTAAAAAAAAACGCAGAGTGGTGAGTGTGTGGAATGGGCTGCCGGTGACGGTGGTGGAGGCGGTTACAATACGGTCTTTTAAGAGAAAAATAGATAGTAGGCTATGGGTAACCCTTGGTAATTTCTAAAGTAAATACATGTTTGGCACAGCATTGTGGGCCGTAGGGCCTGTACTGTGCTGTAGGTTTTCTATGTTTTTATGTTTTGTCTGCCAAACAATGAGATCCATTTTAAAGTCATACTTACTGCAAGTAGTATAGATTGCAAAACTCCATGTCAGTGCACTAACTTGATCAGAGTTTCGGGTCGTCCACAGAGATTGCAGTTGAGCATATTTACTTAAGGCACTGATATACGTGGATAGATTCTAGAACAAAAAAAGTTAATCAAAAAAGTATCACTAGCCAATCCCCAACTACTGCCTCTGTGCAAATCAAATCTGTACCCAAGACAGTCATAGATTTCAATTAGAAAATGCAGTTTTTTAAAAAAAAGTTCATCAATTAAAGGACTGCACTAGTACATATAAATGCTGGGCCAAAAGAGAATGAAGAATACACAGAATTACTATTCTTATTCTAATAATGAAAGATTAAATGATCTTTGATTCATTCAGTGATTTTTCCCCAAACTGTTCACCAACTTTCAATCAACAAACCACATTTATCATTGGCAATATTAAATGGATATTTTGTGAAACTGTTACTTGGTACTAGTAGTGAGGGTCCAATGAACTCAAACCTCAGTTCTGGTAATTTGGGAAATATTACTGGAAAATACTTAGCAGCTTATAAAATAATTGAAATAGAACAGTTCCTAAAAACTTGAGTTAAAACTCAAAAGGAAATAAAATGTCACTTTGATCCCAATACCCACTTTTGAATTGTAGTTATTTTAATACAAGCGTCAGTGAGGCAATAGACAGACAATTTTATTTTGCATGATGTCAATTGAGGATCAATAAAGGTCAGAAAAGAGAATGACACCTTTTTTTTTAAAAAAAAGGCATCTTTCACACAGACTGGAGTGGACCGGTGTTCAATCAGAGCTGAATATTTGCTCCCATGCTTACATTTCTGGACAAGGGCTTGAATCCATAGCCTTCTGAAGGCCAACCCTCAGTCAATGTGACATCATGAAACCCCGGGCAAGCCCACGGTTTGAAAACCAACTTGCTACATTTGAAACCCGACTTCGTCACTTGCATTCCACTTCAGGGTTTCCCCCATCTTCCAAAGTCCACATCACCTTTTTAGGCTTCGTGTGCAGAGAATAGTAAACAAAAGAATAGGAGAAAAGGTTAAGACAAGAACAACAGAATAAAACAACAAGCAAGAGAAAAAAAAATGGGGACAGACTGTGAAATAAAAGGGTGGTGGGGCCATCAATTTCTAAACGTTTTTAATCTGTTTTAACTGACACTGAAAGACTTATTACATTTGATTATCAATGATCCTGTTAAGTCTTTCTGTAATTAAAATATGCAAACTGATATGGAATGAAGATGTGTTTTATACAGTTTTGAATGTTATTGTAATAATCAATTATTATTTTCTTCCATTTAGAATTCACTTTTCATACAAGTATTCTGGAATGGCAATCCTGGTCATGCAGGTAACCCTTTAAACACTTGATAATACAAGGGAAAATTATTTCTAAAACTGAAGTTATTACTTTTTTTTGCAGCACGTTAGATAGAAAACTGCTTGGCATCAATAAGGACATTCATGATGGAGGCAGTATAGTGAAGGAATTTTTAATGTTAATTCATCCAGCTGCTTGTGAAACAGTACAGGAATCTTTAATTAAAGAGAATGCATCATCAGCCTCTTGGGATCACAGCGTATGGAAAGTTTCCACTTTCTGTTACATCCACACTTTGGCTTTTTTCCTGTACATTTGCTGTGCACTGATCAAAATTTACATCAATGCTATGTGATAGTAAGAAATAGTTTGAGCAAAAGAAAAGGATGGCAAATAGCCAGAAAGACTGACAGACCAATTATATTGAATAGAATCAAATTATCCCAATGTTACTTTGCATAAATTAGGATTTTTCTAATTATTTTAGCAGAGTATGGTAATATTAATATCAGAACAGCCATCATAAAAAACTGCCTCTGACGATCACTGAATTCACAACAGTAGGAAAAATTTGCACTTTGTTTAGCTGAAGATACATGGGAAAGCAAAACACTTTGCCAATCACTCTCTCCTGCTCTCCATCTCATCATGGACTTTCCCTTCTGTTCTTTCTACACTACTCTCCCCAACATAACCACACACAGACACACACACACACGTGTTTGAGCAAAAGCTGAATTGACAAGGAAACTCTTGCACTGACTAATAAGCTGAATTGTTACACCAAATATTTACTGATATTAATATATCAGAAAATATATATTTACTGCAAACAAGGCTCCAAGTTTGGTCTAATCAGTGTAGAGTTGCAACATAATCTCCCAAATCTTATATTCTATGATGCAATTTATAAACTCTCCCAAATTTGTAGTGTATCAAACTGAAAATTTGAGAACTACCACTTCCAAACCATCTTCTGTGCAGTTTAATTTATTAACTTACATTTATAGATGATTTAAAAAAAATATGTTTAGCTCCATATTACAGATGAATTTAGGAGTCAGAGCCAAAGCAAAATGTTTAGGGTTTTTATCTTGCTTGCCTCTACTGAAGATATTTACAAGCAGCTCAACATCAAGCCATCATCCCACTGACAGTTGTTCTGTTCAATCTTTCCAAGTGAGTGTGAGTACACAATATTAAACTGCCTTTACAAAATTTTGATGCTCAGAGCAAACTACATATGAAGACTAGAGGAAACAATAAGATACCGGAATCTTTCTGACTTTTAACATTTACATCAAGGTTTCTGGTTACATCAAGCTTTCAGGATGCCCGTCACTTTGCACAGATCTTTAAAAAACCTATTATTAAATTTATTATTATGTTTTGTATTTGCAGTTTGTCTTCTTTTGCACATTGGTTATTTGCCCATCTTTGAGTAGTTTTTCATTGTTTCTATTGTGTTTCTTTGTATCTGCTGTGAATACTCACAAGAAAATGAATCTCAGGGTAGTATGCACTTCGATAATAAATCTTCTTTGAACTTTAAAATTTCTGATTATATAATCAGAGCCTGTGCTCCTAGTTCACTGTTTTTCTTATCATATACATGACATGGACTTTGTACAAGTTGCACAATTTCAAAGTCGGTTAATAAACAAAAACTTACTCTGACAATGAATGATGCTACAGAAGACTAGTTGGATTCTGCAATTCAATGCACTAACTTTGAAAAGAAACACTGAAGAGTAGCATACAAATATCTTGAGGGTGATGCAAGAACAGGGAGTTCAGGAGAGTACACAAACCCTTGAAGGTAATAGGGCAAGCTGAGGCAGTTGAAGTTATGAAATACAGTAAAACTCAGATAATCCACTATTCAGTCATTAGGAAATCCTAGTGGTTTCACAGATCATTCATCAGGTACAATTTACCCTGTTCCCTGTCCGCTGGCTGGGTGTGGGTTTCTGTGCTTCCCGTCCACTCACGAGAACCCCAGGTCCTCTGTTATCAAATACCCATTTGGGCTCAGTATCCTTTGAACTCACCTGCTTCTGTTGGCCCCACTCCATTAAAATTTACTGTTTCTGGTGCTTGCTTGAATTTTTAAAAAATCTGCTGTTCAACTGAATTCAAAATAACGAATTTGTGCAAACACCCTTAAGCATCAAATACTCTCCACAATTCTGAACAGCATATTCTAGGAAGGATGTCAGGACCTAGGAAAATGTAAAGGAAATGCCCATCACGGGGATTCCAGGGATGAAAGAATCCAGTATTGAGGGAAGACAAAGAAGATAATCCTTGTTAAAGCAGAGATTAAAATGGAGACCTAATACAGAAATTCAGCATTATCAAGGGTATAGAGGACCAAACAGAAATCCTAGGAAGGTTGTGAAAGGAGAAACATAGATAATTCTCTAGAGTGACTATGGGAAATTTAATTTAGTGAGGGGGTGAATGGCAGGCAAAGATATATTAGGCACATATTCCTGTTTTCCAGCTGTAATCAATTTTAAAAAGAGGATTAATTTCCCCCTCCTACAACACTTCCCCAACTATTTTCCAGTTTCAGGACAGGGAGTCTGATGATGGTACATCTTCCAGCTCCATGTATTGATCAACCAACTTATCAAAGCCTATGGTAGACTGCTTGTCAAATAGAGCAGGACAATCTGGGACCAAATTCCTTTAATCTTTTGGTTTACTGTGTTACTGGCACAAGTACAGACCTGAATGAAATCTCCCTTATAATATTCAAAATTTACAAGAAAAACTGCAAACAGTATTAATGCTGATTAACTATTTCCATTGTACTGAAACATACTCTCCATAGAGAGTTATGTCAAACACTTAAGACCCTCGCTAAGCTATGGAGGTCAGAAGTTAAAGGAAAATCACTTCACTGCACTTTCACTAATTTCTCAGTCTTGGTACAGGAACTGCTGATAGCACAATCATCAGGATTCTGAACTAGCGTGAATAACTTCAATCACAACTATTCTGAACTGGTTCTATAACTTAAAGACTCACTTTTAAGGACTCTTTACAAGATGTTCTCAGTTTTACTTTATTGTGTGCACACTGTCTTCTTTTTTACATTAGTTGTTTGTCAGTCTTCATTTATGTAAATTCCGTTGTATTATTTTTTGTGTAAATGCCTGCAAGGCAGTGAATCTCAAGGTAGTATATGGTAACATATACATACCGTGATAACAAGTTTACTTTAAAATTAAAAATAGATTATTCTTTACTGACACAAAGGAAGCTACAGTCCTGAAACTCTAATCAATGAGAGGAAAATATTTTAAAGATAGGTCACAAATTCCTCCTGATATGCACCATTTTCTGGCCTTGAAAGTGAGCCCCCTTCCATTTCCATAGCTGATCTTCAAATCCTAATCAAATTTCTATTACAGGAGTCAAATAGCAATCAGGCTGTAGAGACAGCGAGACAATTTACTAACCTCTGAAAGCCATCATGACCTACTCTAGCAGAATAGGAGAAACAGAAGGAGGAAGATTTAACCATTCACCACCTCAGTAATATGTAATAAAACACTGCTGTCAATGTGCACACAAGCAAGTCGGCTTTTATTGCTAATTGTGTTGGGATAAATATAGGTCAAGTCAACAGAAAGTCATTGCTACCCTTTCAAATGTGCCTTAGAATATTTCACCTGTGGAGAAAAGAGAACCTTGGTTTAACATTCTCTCTGAATGACAGAAACTCACACAATATAGCCCAGGAACCTCTGTTTGTATTAAGCTGCTCAAACCTCTGGAACAAGCAGCAAAGGAGCTCAATAATAAGTGGACAAAGATCCAGCAGTAACAGATATATATTTCTATGCTTTAGAAATATTAAAAGTGCTTGCAGAAAGACATTTCTGAAGGAAGGCACTACAATGGCCCAATATTGTTTGATTACATGCACGTAAACCAACATTTTCAATTTTCAAAGGGATTTCCCATATTTAGCCACATCTTCAGGGGAAAGGAAGAATAATGATCCAGAATGTAGAATAATTATTATTTAAGAGGGCTCACTGAAAAGATAAATTGCAGCACTTTGGTTGTAAGGACAATGCTGTAACTGCTTTAACTGAGTGAAAATGATTTACAAGCTTCCATGGGAACCCCAAGTTACATTCCATTCTGTATTTTAAAAAGCTCTTTTCTTGAAAGTGATCAGTTCCACACATTTTCATTACACTCATTTTAGATAGTGTTTATGGCCTTTTCTTCTCCCTTAGTGTGTCTACAAATTTTTACTTTGACACCTCAAGCAAACTGCTGCTTACAATTGAACAATATGGCCCATCCTAGTCTGCTCAGGCAAGAAGAGCAGACAAAGATTGAGATTTACTGAGCATTTATTAATGTGGAAATGTTAAATATCCAAAGAAATTTAGCATCTCAGCCTCACTATCAATTGATTTTACAGCAACTTTTGGTTCTCCAGCTGTAGATGGGCTGATGATCTATCACTCTCCGTCATCTGAACCTAATTATTTAGGATATCTCAAATGAATGGATTAGTCTGTTTAAAAAAACCCAAAATAAACAATATAATAAATACAAACACATGTAATACACTATTCAATATGTTTCCACTGTTTGTAAAGAGCCACCTCACAAATGGCATCTGCAATTCACAAACTACTTAATGGAATACTTACCATAGCCAAGTCTATAATTAACTTATGGACTGTTAAAAGTTGCCAGCCAATGATAAATCTGGACATTGTTTAGGTAGAAATTAAGAAAGGAATTTAAGTTGAATATAATATGCACATAGAATACTAGCTAAGATTTCTCCCCCAAATATTTTCGAGAACACTCTACATACTGAAGTTCTGAGTAAAATCTGGCAGACTAAGATATTAAGCACCTAAATTTGTCCCTCTTTAGAAAAGATGTAAAAAGGAAAAACATGACAATATGTAATTGATCTGATTCAAGCTAAAAGGCTCAATCAATTTTCACTGTTTTGATTTGAATCTTGTCCTTATGTACAGTTTGAATTTATTTCATTCTTTTTATTTGCATCACTTACAGGAACATTCCATACCAAATAACGTTATATTTCTAAAGTTACAAAAACATTCATATTTTCCAAATCATCCAGAAAGTTATGACCAAAACTCAATTATAAATGTTGCTCTGTTAAATTGAGTGTTCTGAAATAAATATTTTAATGAGCTCTTGCTTCATCATTACAGACAGAATCTGCAACATGTACTTCTGATCAAGTTATCATCAAAAGGATTGCATGGACTGATTTCATGATTGAGATATGGAAATCACTGGCATATATTGCTCATTCTTAAGGCCATGCATAGTGTGGGTTAGTGGTGTTTGCTGTATTGAGTTTACTATTTCTACACTGAATTCAAATTCACCAGTTGTCACGCAGGTAATCTAAACTCACATTCTCCGTATTATCAGTTCCATGCAACTAATATTACCTGAAACATATTGTGTCTAACTTTCAGCTTTTAGGTTTGGTATTGCTTTGTAAAACCAAATTAGAATTTGTAGTATTTATTGCACTGATAAAACACAAACTCTAATCACAAATGGACTACACCCTTGTGTTTGAGGAATCATGTTTTTTCTATTTCTTCATAGAATATAAAGGAAGGGGTTGGATCTGACTATTTAATTCTTAGATTAGAATGTTTAATTGATATTTTCTTTGGAATTTAACAATTAATGATCTGCTTGTATTTTAAGTCATTACTTATATGCATGTAACTGTTTATAATGCTTCCTAGTGGTTACAATTTGTTTGTGCAAGTTCATTGTGTTTCCCTAGTGATTATGCAAAGTATTATTCTGAATAGATCTGGATGCAACTTTGTTCTGCATTGGTTGAATAATGGCTTTCTCATTGTTTAACTCTTATCTACAAATTTGAATTAAATTTTTCCTATCTATGGGTTTAAAATAGCTGCACTGCAAGACAGTACCATCTTAGCTTTCCCTTCATTTAATAGACCTCTGTCACTGTTTCCATTTTCCTTTGTTCTATCAATGTTAAATAAAATGATCATGAAGCAACAAGTTTTGCCCCCCCGCCCTTCCCTGATTTCTGAAAGAACCCTGGATTGTGACATCAGAATCCAACAGAGGTTTGCTATCTGACAACCAATCAACCTCTCAGTACAGTACTTCTATGTCCTTCCTTTTGTTATTAGCTTTTCACTTGTCCTCCTCCAAATATTTTGCATTGGTTTATTAACCTCTTTCCTATATCCACTCTATTCCCATTCATCATGCAGGTCTGCACCACTCTGCCTATTTTCCTAATCTTAGAATGAGGCCCATATTAGCACTTCGCACTGTAATTGAAGGGCCTCCATTATCCACCATTTATTAAAATTTCAACTAAAACACAGTACAAAATAATTTAATATCTCCCAAACTTTTGCATGTTAAATCAATATTCTTATATTATGCATTCACAGTAATATTTTTACATGAATAAGATTAACTCATTTGCTTTGAATAAACACCACTCACTCCCTCAGCACCACACCATCTAATAGCAAGTAAAGTAATTTTGAAGAATTTACTCTTGTCGCACAGCCAAATGCAGTAAACAATGTTAACCAGCAAGGTACCAGCAAAAGGAAACAACATAAATAATGTTATTATCCTTTGGTAATTTTAGCTAAGGTTTGACTTGATCTGCAGCACAAAAAAAGTCTTCTTAAAACTGTGGGCTCCTTCAGATTTTACTAAAAATTTATATGGAAAGAATATATCGGGGGTTTTTAAACAGCTAGCATTTGATGCTCATCATGGCTCAGTTAGCACAGGGTGCATCCCACTTCAGCACAAATATCCAGACTATTATTCTCAACAAGTTCATATTTGTGTTTCAGTTTGCTGTTCCCTGCACATGAAACATAATTGCATGATGTGAGCCTTGCAGTGGAACATATCAAAGTCAGAGTTAAGTTGTAGCTCAGCAGTTTTCAGCACTAGGGATGAGGAATGAGGTCAACTACGACTGATTTTACATTTCAGATTTAAGAGTTTGATGTTTGGTGCTCGCTTACCTTTGAATTAGAATTTTGTGGCTTCAAATCTCTGTGCTGAATCTTGAAGTATTCTAAACTAATTTTTTAATGCTGTACTGGTAGGAGTATTAAAATGCCAGTGGTGTCAATTTTGAAAGACGTGATAAGTTGGGTCATAAACTACCCCATAGCCCGATTAAAAAAAAACCCAGCAGGTTTGTACTCTCAAAATGCTAGAAGAACTCAGCAGTCAGGCAGCATCAATGGAAAGGAATAAACAGTCAATGTTTTGGGCTGAGACCCTTCATCAGGACTGGAAAGGAAGGGGGAAGAAGCCAGAATAAGAATGTAGGGAGAGGGGAAGGTGATAGACAGGTAAGGGGAAGAGAAAAGGTAGTAGAGGAGCCAGAGTGTGGAATGGAAAAGATAGAAGGGGAGGGGGAGAAATTGCCAGAAGTTTGAGAAATTAATGTTCATGCCATCAGATTGGAGGCTACCCGGACAGAACATGAGGTGTTACTCCTCTGACCTCAGTGACAGTAGAGGTAACATGACATAAGCCAACATGTCAGAATGGGAGTGGGGATTGGAATTAAAATGGTTGGCCACCGGGAAATCCTGATTTTCACAGACAAAGGATTCAACAAAGCAATTCCCCAGTGGGACCACTCACTCTGGCTTCTCCCCCCTTCCTTTCCAGTCCTGATGAAAGGTCTCAGCCCGAAACGCTGACTGTTTATTCCTTTCCATTGATGCTGCTTGACCTGCTGAGTTCCTCCAGCATGTTGTATGTACTGCTCTGGATTTCCAGCAATTGCAGAATCTCTTCCGTTTAGGATTGTACTCTAACCAGTATTTATTCCTCAGTCTTTATCACTACAAACAGAGCATCTAGTTACCGTCATATTGCTGCTTGTGGAAGCTTGCTGTTGAAAAATTGGCTGCTACGTCGCAAAATGTCTATATATTTTATAAGTGCTTTGTTGGCAGGTTCTGAGATTGTGAAATAACAGAGTTTCTGGAACAATCATTTGATAAAATAATTTAAACCACTACAATGGACAGTTGAAAAACAGAATGAGTTACACAAGGATCCGTCAAGTACAATAAAACTAAAAGGATACAGTATTGCATAGGGTAAGGCTGTCCCAATGTTTCCATTGTAAAAGAGAACACACATCAATAGAACAGCATCTACAAAGACAAAAGATGGCAGCATTAGTCAACATATTACAGACAAGATTGGCACAAATTTGTAACTGTCTCTCGCTAATTATTAATATTTTGATTACCATTAATCCAACCAGCAAATAGCAATAAAATTGATTCTGTTGAAGAACACTAAATAAAACCAATCTTCTCTCTTTCAAATGTTGACTGATCATTCATACATCTCTTCCAGGTCTCATGCTAGATAAATTCTTCTTATTTTGTAGGCCAATTGATTTCTTCAACCTTTAAGCAAGTGTGGGGGCAGATTTGAAAAATCATCTCCTATATTTAACTTTAAAAATAACTACCATCCTTTGTCTCTTTATTCCAAGTTGCCACATCTTTTTGGACAAGGCTGCCAGCCATTGTAGGCATCTGGTAAAACAGCAAGACAAAGTCAAGTCCAACTCAAATAAAGCTAAGCTATACCTGTGCAGCAGAAGCCACTGGGCATGGGACTGAGTGTGGGTCAGCAACAGGAAATGAGATGCTTCGGCAGCTGTCATAAACACCAGATCTATTTACATGCAAATCCCATTTTGGCCAAGGATCAGACTTAACCTTCAGCACCTATAGAATATAGTGCTGCTCATCCTGCTAGACTTGTATACCCTTCACAGTCCTAGCAATAGAAATAGCAGCTGCTGAGTACATTCAGCTCCTATGACTACCATATTCTCAACTGGATTCACCTCATTTTCTCAGGCATCCAGTGTGGAGGATCCTTTTTAACTTTTTCACAATAGAGTAGTTCCTCCCTCTCCCTGATCCCCAAAACCTCACTGTTCGTTGTACTTACAGTTTGCTAATTTATAGATTACCTTGTGCAATTAGAATTGGATACTCCAAATACGTTGCGAGAGGGTATTCATAATAAGTTTGGTAAGTCAGAAATACTAGAAACCTGAAATAGATCAAAATCAATTTTATGGTCAGTCGATTTGAGTTTCCAGTTTTAAAATCCAAAATATTTTCCACGCTAAGGATGAAAGCACTCCAATTACTTAAATGGTTGGCAATAACTTGAGAAAAGAGTTAGGAAGGCAGTTTGACCATTAATCAGGATGTGGGATACAAATTTCAATGGGAAACAGAAAAGGCATATAATAAGACAATGAAATGATAGTCATAAGAGATTTCAATATGCAGGTAGATTGAGAAAATTAGGTTCTTGCTGGATCCCAAGAGAGGGGGTTTGTACAATGCCTATGAGATGAGATTTTAGAGCACCTTGTTGTTGAGCCCACTAGGGAAAAGGCAATTTTGGATTGGGTGTTGTGTAATGAACCCGATGTGATTAGGAAGCTTAAAGCAAAGGAACTTTTAGGAGTAAGTGATCATAATATGACAGAATTCATCCTGCAGTTTGAGAGGGAGTAGATAAAGTTAGGTGTATCAGAATTACAGAGATGTGAGAGAGGAACTGGCCAAAGATAATTGGCAGGGGACACTAACAAGGATGACAGCAGGACAACAGTGGCTAGAGTTTCTGGGGTCAATTCAGAAGGAACAGCATAGATACATCCCAGCAATGAAGAAGTATTCTAAAGGACAGGTGAGGCAACTATGCCAGATAAGGGAAATCAAAGACTGCATAAAAGAGGCCATATAATATAGCAAAAATTAGTGGGAAACTAGAGGATTAGGAAGCTAGAGGATAGAGAAAAGATAGTATGAGCAACAAATACAAATATTTTTTCAGATATATAAAGAGCAACAGAGAGGTGAGGGTTGTTATCAGGCCGCTGGTAAATAACATTTGAGAGATAGTAATGGGTATAAAGAAATGGCAGGTGAACACATCAGGCATTTTGCATCATTCTTCACTATAGAAGACACCAACAGTATGTCAGAAATTCAAGAGTATCAGGAAGCAAAAGTGAGTGTAGTTGCTATTACTAAGAAGGCACTTAGGAAGCTGAAAGGTCTGAAGTTAGCTAAGTCACCTTGGACTACATCCCAAAGTTCTGAAGGAGATAACTGAAGAGATTGTGGTGACATTAGTAATGATCTTTCAAGAATCACTAGATTCTGGAATGGTGAAGGAGGACTGCAAAATTGCAAATATCGCTCCACTCTTTAAGAAGGGAAGGAGGAAGAAGAAAGCGAATTATAGACCAGTTAGCCTGACTTCAGTGGTTGGGAATATACTGGAGTCCATTATTAAGGAGGAGGATTTGGGGTACTTGGAGTTGCATGATAAAATAGGCCTAAGTCAGCATAATTTCCTCAAGGGGAAATCTTGCCTCACAAATCTGCTGGAATTCTTTAATGAAATAACAGGCAAGATTTGGAGCCTTTGACAAGATTCCACATGGAAGGTTAGTTAAGAAGATTCAATCGTTAGGTCTTAATATTGAAGTAGTAAAATGGATTCAACAGTGGCTGGATGGGAGATACCAGAGAGTAGTGCTGGATAACTGTTTGTCAGCTTGGAGGCCGGTGACTAGTGGTGTGCCTCAGGGATCTGTACTGGGTCCAATGTTGTTTGTCATATACATTAACGATCTGGATGATGGGGTGGTAAATTGGATTTGTAAGTATGCAGATGATACTAAGATAGGTGGCGTTGTGGATAATGAAGTAGGTTTACAAAGCTTGCAGAGAGATTTAGGCCAGTTAGAAGAGTGGGCTGAAAGATGGCAGATGGAGTTTAATGTTGATAAGTATGAGGTGCTACATTTTGGTAGGACTAATCAAAATAGGACATACATGGTAAACGGTAGGGCATTGAGGAATGCAGTAGGACAGAGTAATCTAGGAATAATGGTGCATAGTTCCCTGAAGGTGGAATTTCATGTGGATAGGGTGGTGAAGAAAGCTTTTGGTATGCTGGCCTTTATAAATCAGAGCATTGAGTATAGGAGTTGGGATGTAATGTTAAAATTGTACAAGGCACTGGTGAGGCCAAACTTGGAGTATTCTGTACAGTTCTGGTCACCAAATTATAGGAAAGGTATCAACAAAATAGAGAGAGTACAGAGAAGATTTACTAGAATGTTACCTGGGTTTCAGAACCTGAGTTACAGAGAAAGGTTGAACAAGTTAGGTCTTTATTCTTTGGAGCGTAGAAGGTTGAGGGGGGACTTGATAGAAGTATTTAAAATAATGAGGGGGATAGATAAGAGTTGACGTGGATAGGCTTTTTCCATTGAGAGTAGAGGACATGTGTTGAGAGAAGGGGCAAAAGTTTAGGGGTAACACAAGAGGAAACTTCTTTACTCAGAGAGTGGTAGCTGTGTGGAATGAGCTTCCAGTTGAAATGGTAGAGGCAGGTTGATATTGTCATTTAAAAAAAAAATTGGATAGGTATATGGACAGGAAAGGAATGGAGGGTTATGGGCTGAGTGTGGGCCAGTGGGACTAGGTGAGAGTAAGTGTTCGGCATGGACTAGAAGGGACGAGATGGCCTGTTTCCGTGCTGTAATTGTTATAAGGTTATATTGACAAAGAGTCAATTGATGCTGTTTACTTGGATTTTCCAAAAGTCTTTGACAAGGCGCCATACATGAGGCTGCTTAACAAAGTAAGAGCCCATGGTATTACAGGAAAGATACCAGCATGGATGGAAGACTGGCTGACTAGTAGGAGGCAAAGAGTCAGAATAAAGAGGCCTTATCCAGTTGGATGGGGTCGGAATTGGGACTGCTTCTTTTCATGTTATATGTCAATGATTTGGATGAAGGAATTAATGGCTTTGTGACCAAATTTGTAGATGATGCAAAGAAAGGTGGAGAGGCAGGTAGTGTTGAGAAAACAGGGAGTCCGTAGCAGGACTTGGACAAATGGGAGAATGGACAAAGCGGCAGATGGAATATAGTGACGTGAAGTGTATGGTCATGCACTTTGGTCAAATGAATAAAAGCGTAGACTATTTTCTAATCAGGGAAAAAGTTTTAAAAATCAGATGTGGAAAGGGAGTCCTTGTGCAGGATTTCCCTAAAGGTTAACTTGCATGTTGAGTCAGTGGTAAGGAAGGCAAATACAACATTAGCATTCATTTTGAGAGGACTAGAATACAAGAGCAAGGAAGTGATGCTGAGGCTTTATAAGGCATTGGTCAGACTGTACGGAATATTGAGAGCAGCTTTGGCCCCTTATCTAACAAAAGATGTGCTGGCATTGGAGAAGGTGCAGAGGAGATTCATAAGAATTATTCTGGGACTGAATGTATGAGGAGCATTTAATTGTTCTGGGCATGTACTCGCTGGATTTTAGAAGAATGGGGGGGGGGAGGAATCTCACTGAAAACTATTGAACACCAAAAGGCCTAGATAAAGTGAATGTGAAGAGGACATTTCCTAGAGTGGGTGGGTCTAGGACCAGAGGGCACAGCCTTAGAATAGAGAGACATCCGTTTAGAACAGAGATAAGAAGGAATTTCTTTAGCCAGAGGGTGGTGAATCTGTGGAATTCATTGCCATGGACAGCTGTGGAGGCCAAGTCACTGGGTATATTTAAAGTGGAGATTGATAGGTTCTTTTTTTTGTCAGGGTGTTGGAGGGTACAGGGAGACAGCAGGAGAATGCGTTTGAGAGGGATAATAAATACCGTGATGGAAAAGTGGAGACTTGATGGGCCGAGTGGCCTAATTCTGCTCCTATGTCATATGGAAACTTAAACATTAATTAAATATAAACAGTTACAGCTGCCCAACATCCTCATTCTTTTAGTTTTTCTCCTCATTCTGCTTTGACTGTTAAAAAGAGCGAAAAGTTTTAACAGATTTTAACATTTACCAGATTTTCTCTTTACTCAATCACTACTAAATCTCAATGATTGACAAGTCTGGAGGGCACAACCGGTTACTACAGTTCATTATATCTAAACCAGAATTCTAATCCTATCTAGAATGACAGGGGAGAGCCCCTGAGAACAAACCAATCTCATCCCATGTGGCTTCACATCCTAGAATCTGCTTTGGGCTCACAGATCAAGGAGTGTGCAAGCAGCAGTCAGCAGTTCACAGAAGCCTCAATCTTTAGACCGTTGATGCTGATTGTTCAAATATATTACAGGATAGGCATTTTATATTTAAACACCCAAAAACCTGGACCCAGGAGAGTTGCTTTAACTCACGATGTTACATTTCACTACCTTCAGCAATATGTTTCCCCCCATTTCTAGCCAGTTAAGCAAGATCTTTTCATCTTGCTTCTGTGATTATGTAATTAAAATGGCTTTGAAATTTGATGGTGTTCAAAATATATCAGGAAAACAACATCCCTACTAGTGCGAATTATGAAAGGAAGTGCCTTGCCCATTTACACAGAGGGGAGGACTTAACAGGAATTAGTACAAAATAGTGGTGTTTACATGTTTTCATGCATTTAAAAAAAACACTACCCCCCCCCAACTCCCTACTGTAACTGCTTGACCCACTGAGTCCCTCAAACAGATTATTTCTTTGTAAAGTCAGTACATTTCTAGGTTTGCATGTCTGATTTCTCTCTTTACAAAATAAGACACAACAGCTGATCTCCTGCCTCTTCATCATTCCTAACTTTAATCACTTCACCCCAAGCCACTATGATTTTATCTGTCAAGAGCATGCACTCAAAATTTTCTTTCTGAACTCTTCTCTCTCTACCCTTTATTCTTCAGCTAACACCTCTTAAAATTAACTCTTTGACCGTGCTCTTCTCTGTTCTAAATCACACAGAATGTAACATGTTATCAAAATAATTTGCAAACACCTCTGGTCAGTCCTTGGTGTTAAAGTGCAATAAAAATGCGATTAATATCACAATTACGAACAAGCATTTCACACCCTGACTCTGCAACTTGAGAGTGGACCAGCCTTGCATTCAAATAGGTCACTTCTTTCTCCACTTAAGCTTATCCAATCATCAGGGATCTTCAAATAACTCACAGAGAGAACCCTACTTTTCCTGTAACTCAGGGTTCCCAACCTTTTTTTTATGCCATAGGCAGTACTTTTAAGAAAGGGGTCTGTGGACACCAGGTTGGGAACCCCGCCTATAATCAATTCTCTCACACACACCTATGAACTCCACCTAACTAGAGGCAATTTAAATCAAGTCAAGATTACTGACATGTACACCTGATCAGTCTGAACCTACACAATGCACAAAACAAATTATACAAATCAGTGAAGGGAAATAAGATTGTGCAAAACAACATTAGTGTTAAAACAACACCAATATTCATCTATTAAAGTTAGTTTTCTCTCTTATTTTTCCAATATTTTTGATACTTCTGTCAATCAACTCAACAGATTTGAAGAGGATCTTGGCAACTGTCGGGATGACTTGCAGTGGATTGAAAAGCTTGAGCGTGTAGATATTAAGAAAGAGGATGTGCTGGGGCTTTTGGAAATCATCAAGTTGGATAAGACTCCAGGACCAGATGAGATGTACCCCAGGCTACTGTGGGAAGTGCAGGAGGAGATTGCTGAGCCCCTGGCAATGATCTTTGCATCATCAGTGGGTACGGGAGAGGTTCGGGAGGATTGAAAGGTTGCGGATGTTGTTCCCTTATTCAAGAAAGGTAGTAGAGATAGCCCAGGAAATTATAGACCAGTGAGTCTTACTTCAGTGGATGTTAAGTTGATGGAGAAGATCCTGACAGGCAGTATGTATTAACATTTGGAGAGGCATATTATAAGGAATAGTCAGTATGGCTTTGTCAAGGGCAGGTCGTGCCTTACGAGCCTGATTGAATTTTTTGAGGATGTGACTAAACACATTGATGAAGGTAGAGCAGTAGATGTAGAGTATATGGATTTCAGCAAGGCATTTGATAAGGCACCCCATGCAAGCTTATTGAGAAAGTGAGGAGGCATGGGATCCAAGGGGGCATAGCTTTGTGGATATAGAACAGACTTGTTCACAGAAGGCAAAGAGTGGTTGTAGATGGGTCATATTTTGCATGGAGGTCGGTGACCAGTGGCGTGCCTCAAGGATCTGTTCTTGGGCCCCTTCTCCTTGTGATTTTTATAAAATGACCTGGATGAGGAAGTGGAGGGTTGGGTTAGTAAATTTGCTAATGACACAAAAGTTGGGGGTGTTGTGGATAGTGTAGAGGGTTGTCAGAGGTTACAGCAGGACATCGATAGGATGCAAAGCTGGGCTGAGAAGTGGCAGATGGAGTTCAACCCAGATAAGTGTGAGGTGGTTCATTTTGGTAGATCAAGTATGATGACAGAATATAGTATTAATGGTAAGACTCTTGGCAGTGTGAAAATCTGAGTCCATAGGATAGTCAAAGCTGCTGTGCTGGTCGACTCTGGTTAAGCAGGCATATGGTGCTTCAGCCTTCCTCAACTGTGAGATTGTGTTCAAGAGCTGAGAAGTAATGTTACAGCTACGTAGGACCCTGGTCAGAACCCACTTGGAGTACTGTGCTCAGTTCTGGTCACCTCACTACAGGATGTGGAAACTATAGAAAAGTTGCAGAGGAGATTTACAATGATGCTGCCTGGATTGGGGAGCATGCCTTATGAGAATAGGTTGAATGAACTCGGCCTTTTCTCCTTGGAGCATCGGAGGAAGAGAAGTGACCCGATAGAGATGTATAAGATGATGAGAGGCATTGATTGTGTGGATAGTCAGAGGCTTTTTCCCCATGGCTGAAATGTCAAGCATAAGAGGGCACAGTTTTAATGTGCTTGGAAGCAGGTATAGAGATGTCAAGGGTAAGTTGTTGTTGTTGTTGTTTTTTATTTTTTTTTTTACACAGAGAGTGGTGGGTGCGTGGATTGGGCTGTCGGTGACGGTGGTGGAGGCGGATACAATAGGGTCTTTGAAGAGACAACTGGATAGGTACCTGGAGCTTAGAAAAATAGGGGGCTATGGGAAACCCTAGGTAATTTCTAAAGTAAGTACATGTTTGACACAGCTTTGTGAGCCAAAGGGCCTTTATTGTGTTGTAGGTTTTTTTTTCTATTTGTTGGAACAGTTAGCCCTTCTCTTTCTCAATCTATGAACACTATCTCAAACCAAACTCTATCTCTATACCTCCTCCCCTCTGACCTCCCTTCCCCCCTCCCAAACCTATCCCTGATCTCTCACACATTTCACAATGGTTTTTGCCTGCTGTCAGCTTGCAGGCCTCACCCCCATCCTTTATACAGGCAAACGAGAACAATTTAAAATCCATTATTAAAATTGTTTCATGGATTATCATACACGAGGACTGACTTTGTTTTTGGCATCCCATTGCTTTATCTTAACTGTGCCCGTCTAAATTTAGATGAAACCTTTCCACTTGCAACATGTCAACAACCTTTCAGTAAACAAACCATCAGATTTAAAAATACTTCTCGTTATCCTGTCCTTTTGGCCATGTAGACTCTATCCACATGCTTAATTTTGAGAAAATGTTCTGCATAAAAATCCCTGATCTAAATGTGAAAAGGCTATCCACAACTGTGCATTACTAATAATAATTAATTATACCAGTACAGCAAACCACTAACTTAGTCCAAATATGAGGGGCACTCTTTACTGCAAATGAGAACAGTTCTTAGACCGTTCTTTATGATGCTGGCAATGTCCATCACCTTTAAATCAAATTTACTTTCCTATCATGTGCAGGAAACAAATCAAAATACAATTTTGGAAGTTCTTCCTCACATCTGGTATGCAATAATGTTTTTTTTCTACTAAACACCCCAAGTTTCATAATATAATGTTTATGAAAACACTAGTACCAAACAGTTCTAACAAATAGGTAATTTTTTTTCTACACAAAATCAAAATTTAAAAAGTTCTTTGGTTTTAAGCACACACTGAGGAAAAGCAATATCAAACGATATGTGGCAACCTCTCAGTTAAATATTCCATTCTTGTTTAACTACGGCACGTCAATCAGATTAAATACGCAAGTGATTTAAAAGAACCATTTTGTTCTGAAGGGCTGACAATAAAATACTAACAAGTACTAACAAGACAATACAAAGTATGTTTGATAGAGTAATCCGACTACAGAATGTCACAATAAGTCCACATTTTGGATATTCTCACAAACAGGTGTAAATACAAATCAATATACAGAAAAGCTATGATGATCTTTTATTGGACCATTCATAAATTCAGAGGATCTGGCTCATCAGTTGTCTTTTGTGTTCACTTTTGGCACGCTGGGCCCCAATTCCTGAGTTACATCTTTCAACTCACTAGGCCACTGGTTCTCTGGTTCCCTTCAGATTCACAAGGGCCCAATTTTCCAAGCTGACTTACCTGGTTCTGTTTAACCCACTTATAGAAATATACTGGAGCTTCGCTTCCTTCAAATTTAATATCCAAGAGAAGTGAATTAGAAGTGTGTTGGATTAATAATTGCAAAATAACCCGACAGCACCAAAATCTGGGTGTGCTGAATTTATGGTGTTTCACTGTACTGGCATGTTGTAACCCATCTTCAAATTCTAAGGGAATCAAGTAATTATGGATATCATGCAGATGAACAGGGCCACTTCTGCTTTTATTACTTGTTTTCTTCTGAAATGTTCAGAAATTCGGGACAGAGCCAATTTTTTTCTTCAGCTCGACTCAGCTTGATTCATTACAAAAACAGTATGTAGCAATCTCTGTGTTTAATGCATCCTTCCTGTTAAAGTTTTTATTTCACAGAACTGTTTTGTTCCAAAGGGATAACAATAAAATATTGCCACTAACAAGGCAATGGAAAGTATTGCTTGGCAGAATAATCCTGACTTCATTAATTCCATATTCTGTTTATTCTCACAAATATGTCCAGCAGTTTAACCCTGCAAACAGTTCTCATTACACCTTCTGATCATACTGAATTTGTCCTGAATGAATAGAAAAGGACTGTCACAGTTTAACCAAAGATTTCAGTAACTTAAAAAGACAAATGTAGAGAAATATTTATCATTTGTTTAGTGAGTTCATATTTTTGAGTGTAAAGACCAGCATGGTTAGAATCAAGGATACAGTATTGGTGCAGATGTATGTAGGTCAAAGTTCAAAGTAAATTTATTATCAAAGTAAATATATGCCATCATACACAACCCTGAGATTCATTTTCTTGTGGGCATACACAATAAATCCATAATAGAATAATAACTATACCAGAATCAATGGAAGACTTGGGCCTTCAACCAGTGTGCAAAAGACAACAAACTGTTCAAATACAAGAAGAAAGGAAAATAATAAATAAGTAAATAAATAAGCAAGCAACAAATATCGAGAACACGAGATGAAGACTCCTTGAAAGTGAGTCCATAGTTTGTCAGAACATTTCAGTGATGGGGCAAGTGAAGTTATCCCCTTTAGTTCGAGAGCCTGATGGCTGAGGGGTAATAACTGGTCCTGAACCAGGTAGTGGGAGTCCTGAGGCTCCTGTACCACCGTACTGACTGCAGCAGCAAGAAGAGAGCATGACCCGAGTGGTGGGGGTCCCTGACGATGGATGCTACTTTCCTATGACAGCGCTTTGTGTACGCCCTTAATGGTGGGGAGGGCTTTACCCTTGATGGACTGAGCCGGATCCACTATGTTTTGTAGGATTTTCCATTGAAGGTTGTTTCCATATCAGGCAGTAATGCAACCAGTCAATATACTCTCCACGACACATCTATAGAGGTTAGTCAAAGTTATAGACATCATGCCAAATCTTCACAAACTCCTAAAGAAGCAGAGCTGCTGCCTGCTTTCTTTATAATTACACAGCTGTGCTGTGACCATGACAGGTCCTCTGAAATTATAACACCAAGGAATTTAAAGTTGCTGACACTCTCCAGCTCTGGTCCTCTGATGAGGACTGGCTCATGGACCTCTGGTCTCCTCCTCCTGAAGTCAATAATCAGCTCCTTGGTCTTGCTGATATTGAGTGAGAGGTTGTTGTGATGTCAACACTCAGACAGATTTTCAATCTCCCTCCTATAGCCTGATTCATCACCACCTTTGATTTGGCCAACAACAGAGGTGTCATCAACAAACTTGAATATGGCATCGGAGCTGTGCTTTGCTACTCAATCGTAAGTGTAAAGCGAGTAGAGCAGGAGTCCTTGTGGTGCACCTGTGCAGATGGAGTTCCTGGGAGATGTTGTTGCCAATCCAAAATGATTGGGGTCACTGCAAGTGAGGAAATCAAAGATCCAACTGCACGAGGAAATACTGAGGTCAAGGTCTTGCAGCTTATTGATTAGTTTTTAGGGGATAATAGTACTTAATGCCACGCTGTAGTCAATAAAGAGCATCCTGATGTATGTACTTTTGCTGTCTAGATGTGCCAGGATTGAGTGATGAGGCAATGAGATGGCATCTGCTGTGGACCTGTTCCACTAGTAAGCAAACTAGAGCAGATCCAAGTCACTTCTCAACCTCTCAAAACACTTCATCACTGTGGATAACAACTGCTACCCAACACTGGTCAGTGAGACAGGTTACCACTTTCTTCTTAGGCACCGGTATAACTGAAGCCTGCTTGAAGTAGGTGGGTACCTCAGACTGCCAAGGTGAGAGGTTAAAGATCTGGACATAACTTGGAAAACGTGTAGCTCAGGTGGTTGGTGCATGGCTTGAGATGTTCTCCGGTCTTGGCAATCCACTTGCAAATGTTTTGTCACCATGCAACAAGGCGTCATCAGTGAACACTCCATCCAGTTGATCAGAATGATACTGTCAGAATCAGATCATCACTGACATATGACATGAGATTTGTTGTTTTGTGACAACATAATCTATAAATTCTGAACATGGTAGCGTTCATCCAGAAATCTGCTGCTGGAGGGTAAGAAGCCATTCCTGAATCATTGAGTATGGACCTTCAAGCTCACGTAACTCCTGCCTAATAGTGGTATTGGATAGAGGACAGGTCGCTGATGGCAAGTATCTTTAATGATGTTTGGTGGCTTCTTGCAGCACCACCTCTAGAAAATGTTCTCAATGGTAGGGAGGTTGTGGCCATGTTGGGAGCCAGCTGGGTCTCCAGCCCTCTGCAGCCTCTTGTGCACTGGAAGCTCCATTCCTGGCTGCACACAACTCGTCAGGGTGTCCTCCACTACTCATCTACAGAAATTTGAAAGAAGCATTGGTGACATACCAGATCTCAAACTCACCAAAGTGGAGCCACTGGCGTGCCTTCTTGATTGCATTAATGTGTTGGGCCCAGGATAGATCTTCTGAGATGTTGAAGCCGAGGAACTTTAGGCTGCTCACCCTTTCCGCCATTGACCCCAGTGAAGACTGGTTTGTGTTCATCTGACCTCCCCTTCCTGAGTGCAAGTTTGCTATTGCGACACTACACAACCAGCTGATCTATCTCACTCCCGTACACTTCCTCATTGTCATCAGCGATTCTGTGGTGTATTCAGCGAATTCATAGAGGATGTTTGAGCTGTGCTAAGCCACACCTTCACCATGGCAGAAAGAGCAGAGCAGTGGGCTAAGCACGCATCCTTAACGTGCACCTGTGTTGATAGTTAGCAAGAAAGAGTTCTTATCACTCATCCACACCAATGATGGTCCCCAACAAGAAAGTTGGAGATCCAGATGCAGAATGAGGTACAGAGACCTAGCTTTGTTATACCTATTGAGCGAATTTGGGGTTTTATTGCAAGTGGTGACTGATAAATAGTAGCCTGATATATATTTTGCTGTTGTCTAGGTGCTCCAGAACAGAGTAGAGAGCCAGTGAGATTGCATCTGTAGACTTGTTGCAGTAGCAGTAAATTGCAGAGAGTCCAGGTACTTCATCACAGTAGGCAGGAGTACTGAGACAGCTCACCCACCTCTTCTTAAGCACTGGTATGATGGCTGCCCTATTGAAGCAGGTGGGAGGCTCTGATTGCAGCAGTGAGGGGGTTGAAGATGTCCCAAAACACTCACACACCAGTTAGTTGGCACAGGGGGTTTTCACAGCACTGACAAGTACACCATCGGTGCTCAACAGCTTGTGAGGGTTCACCCTCTTGAAGGGTGTTCTGAAGTCCGCCTCCGGGACAGAGGTCACAAGGTCACCGGATGCTGTGGGGATTCACACAGGTGTAATGTTATTCTCGCTTTCAAAGTGAGTATAAAGCCAAAGAGCTCATCAGGGAGTGAAGCACTACTGCCATTATCCTGCTCGAATTCACCCAATAGGAAATAATGACATGCAAACCCCTGTTGTGCATCTGATTCCAAATCTAGTTTCACTTGGAGGTGCCTTTTCGCTCTGATGATGGCCTCCCGTAAGCCATACCTGGACTTCTTGTAGGACTCTGGACCGTAGTTCTTGAATGCCACAAGCTTCATTCAGGGCTTCCGGTTTGGGAAGACTCAGTGTGTTCCTGAAGGCACACACTTATCCACAGTGACTGCCATGGCATATTCACTCATATCCAAAGAAGAATGCAACCTGTTGGGCCCACTCTGCAGCAGCTAATATTAATTTTTTTTTCAGATTACACAGGATGTGGAATCTTTGGAAGGGGTGAATAGGAGATTTACCAGAATGCTGCATATAGAAAGCACGTCTTATATAGAACCATAAAACCATAGAACATTACAGCATAGAAACAGGCCCTTTGGCCCTTCTTGGCTGTGCCGAACCATTTTTCTGCCTAGTCCCACTGACCTGCACCTAGACCATATCCCTCCATACACCTCTCATCCATGTACCTGTTCAAGTTTTTCTTAAATGTTAAAAGTGAGCCCGCATTTACCACTTCATCTGGCAGCTCATTCCACACTCCCACCACTCTCTGTGTGAAGAAGCCTCCCCTAATGTTGCCTTTAAACTTTTCCCCCTTCACCCTTAACCCAGGTCCTCTGGTTTTTTTTATCCCCTAGCCTCAGTGGAAAAAGCCTGCTTGCATTCACTCTATCTATACCCATCATAATTTTATAATGACGTAATGCTGTAATGTTATAATATTTTGTCTTCACTCAACTTTGCTCTCAATCCTCATGTTACCCGATTCAAAAAAAAACCTCTAGATTTCAGCCTTGAATATACTCAAATATTGAAGGTGGAGTGCCTCCGTGCAAAGTACCGTCTCCTTTCAATTCTATTTTCTGTATACTAACTACATGGTCAACTTTTAACTTTAAATGTATTCCAAGAATGAAAGTCATACTCAAATCAGCCAGGCTCTATCCTTGCGAAATGACATTCCAAAAGATTCAACACAAAGTTTTAAACGTGTAACTTTACAAAACCATCACTAAGACGGAAGTGCAGAAATTAATGTAATCTCCAGATCACATCTCTGAAAGGGATGTTCAATCTCACCTTACCATTTGTAACTACGTTCAAGTACGTAATATTTTAACAAAAATACATTTCAGTTGGTTTCTAGATAATATTAAGTAGGGGTTAGCCGACATGGGTGTGCTAAGGTCACGGGCAATGAGCAGCTCAGGTGCCGGTGGCTGCTCCAGGTTTCCACGCTCGCCCGGGCCGCGGCGTGTGTTCTCCGTCAGTTCCCGGGAAAGGATCCGGATTAGGAGCCCGCTACTCACACGGCCGGTTACCCAGCCCGGCGTTCCCTTCACTCACCCGATCAGCTCCAGCAGCAAACTCCGGACGCTGAGTCCCCGGGCATTTTTTGCGTGAATAACTGTAACAATTTGCGGGAACTTCAGCACCATGCACACTATTAAAGTGGTGGAGTGGGCCAGTATCAGCACAAACTCCAGCTCCATCGCGACACCCCTAAAGTTCCAAACCGCTCGGTGTCGAGCACTTTCCTTTAAAATTAATGGAAATAAAGAAGGTTTTCCGGATACGCCTTGAAACGAATTTCGGCCTTTAGCACGACCCGTACGCAGCCGAGGGGAAAAAAAATGAACTTCAGCGACAAGGGAGAAAAGTGGAAGAACCGATCAGAAACCGAGCTCAGTGGCTCCGAGCGGCGGCTGTGCCGGTCTTTGCAGTTAAACGCTCAATTCGAGGAAGTGTAACTTCTCTAGAGATTCCATTGGGCAACTTTTAACGGGCCATCTTGACAATACTTCCTCCCACTCTGCCTTTTCTAAGGTGTCAATTCCTCGTTTCTTTTTAAATCGCATTTTATTCCTCACAAGTGTCTTTGTTCTTCCCAAACAGGGTTGCTGACAGCTTCTCATTTATTTCCTATATTTCTGTTCTCACTCCCGCTCCTCCTCGGACAGAACTGAAACACAGTTCCCCTTGTGTTCGCCTATTTCCCCCCCAGTCACCTGCGGCGCGCCGCAAGGCTGTGTGCAGGTACTTGTTCTATGCATGTACAGTAATTGGGTGGCTAAGTACAACGCTAAGGCCATACTTAAGTTTGCTGATGGCACCGCTGTTGTTGGGCGAATCAAAGGTAGTAATGAATAGGTATATAGGAGGAAAATTGTAAATCTAGTTGAGTGGTGTCACAACAGCCTCTCACTCGTCGGCAAAACCAAAATATTGATTATTGACTACAGGAGGAAGAAAAAGTTCAAAAGTAAATTTATTATCCAAGTACATACATGTCACCATATACAACCCTGAGATTCATTTCCTAGTGAGCAACTCAATAAATCCAATATCCATAATAGAATCAATGAAAGACCACACCCAATGGGGTGGACATACAGTGTGCAAAAGACAACAAACTGCAAATACAAAAGAAAAAATAAGAAATAATAATAATAAATCAATAAATATCGAGAACATGAGATGAAGAGACCTTGAAAGTGAGTCCGTGGGTTGTGGGAACAGTTTGGTGATGGGGCGAGTGAAGTTATTCCCTCTGGTTCACAAGCCTGATGATTGAGGGGTAATAACTGTTCTGGACCCTGGTGGTGTGAGTCCTGAGTGTCCTGTAGCATCTTCCTGATGGCAGTGGTGAGAGGAGATCATGACATGGGCGCTGGAGGTCCCTGATGATGGATGCTGCTTCCTATCACAATGCTCCATGTAGATGTGCTCAATGGAAGGAAGGGCTTTACCCATGATGATTGGGGCATATCCACTATTTTTGTAGGATTTTTAGTCAAGGGCATTGGTGTTTCCATACCAGGCTGTGATGCAACCAGTCAATATCCTCTCCACCACACATCTATAGAACTTTGTCAAAATTTTAGACATCATGCTGAATCTCTGCATACTTCTAACAAAGTAGAGGCACTGCCATGCTTTCTTCATAATTGCACTTACATTCTGGATTCCGGAAATGATAACATTGAGGAATTTAAAGTTGCTGACCCTCTCTGCCTCTGATCCCCCGATGAGAACTCTGGTTTCCTTCCCCTGAAGTCAGCTCTCTGGTCTCGCTGACACTGAGTGAGTGATAGTTGTTCAGAGATCGATGAGCCAATCCTCATTAGGAGATTGGAAGCGGAGAGGGTCAGTAACTTTAAATTGCTTGGCATTATCATTTCTGAGGAACTGACCTGGGACGAGTGCCATCACAAAGAAAGCACAACAGCACCTCTACCTCCTTAGAAGTTTGCATAGATTGACATGTCATTTGACAAATCTCTATAGATGCACAGTGGGTAGTATCCTGGCTGACTGATTCATAGCCTGGTACAGAAACACCAATGTCTGGGAATTGGGAAAGTGGTGGATACGGCCCTCTCCATCACTGAGCACATTTACAGGGAGCATTGCCACAGGAAGCATCCATCATCAATACCCCCCACCATCCAGGTCATGCTCTCTACTTGCTACTACCTTTGGGAAGGAGGTACAACAGCTTTAGGTCCCACACCACCATGATCAGGAATAGTTATTACCCTACAACCACCAGGCTCCTGATCTAATGTGGATAACTTCACTCACCTCAATGCTGAACTGACTGCACAATCTATAGACTCACTTTCGAGGAGTCTACAGCTTCTGTTTCCAGTATTATCTTTTATTTGGACATTGCACATAGGTTGTTTGTCAGTCTTAATTTATGTATAGTTTTTCATAAATTCCTTTGAATTTCTTTATTTTCCTGTAAATGCCTACAAATTGTCACTCAAGTTGGTATATGGTGATGGGTACTTTGATAATAAATTTACTTTAAACTATGATTGGAGGCCTGTGATCAGTGGCATGCAGCAGGGATCAGTGTTACTGTAGTGTGCCATCTCCTATCACCAATATGGATGAGAATGTGGAAGGCATGTGGATGACACCAACATGGATAATATAGTGGACAGCAAAGAGCATTACCTAAGATTATAACAGCATCTAGATCAACTGGGGAAGTGGGCCAAGAATGGCAAATGGAATTTAACTCAAACAATTATAAGATGTTCCGCATTGGTAAGTTAAACCAGGGCAGGATTGATGCAGGAAACAGTAAGGGGCTTGAGAGTGTTGAGAGCACCTTAGTAATAGAGTAGACTAAAAGTGGAAGCATTGAAGAAGGCAGTGGTGAGACCATACTTGGTGTGCTGTCCTGGTCACCCAGCTTAAGGAAGGATGGCATTAAAATGGAAAAGATGCATAAAACATCTCAAGTAAGTTATCAGGACTGGAGAGTTTGAATTATTAAGAGAGGCCAAGTAGTTTGGGACCTATTTTGCTGCAGCAGAGTAGGCAGAAAGGTGACATTATTGAAATGTATGACATAAGGAGGGGCATAGAATGGTCACAGTCTTTTTCCTATGGATAGGTTTAAAAGGGATCGGTGGGGCAACATTTTTGCACAGTTTGTGATGAATATATGAAACTGTATTCGTATACAGTTGTAGGGACAGGTGCAACCACAAAGCTTTAAAGGCATTTAAAGTTTTGAAACAGAGACACCTCTTTCTCCCTTATTAGGGAGAGAGAGAGAGAGAGAGAGAGAGCCTGTGGTATGTCAGATACTGGGTGAACGAGTAGTCTTTGGGGTACTGCAAGTCTGTATCTTTGCTGCACGCTTGACTGTTTGGTGGAGGGTGCCGATGCTTTTGTTTGATGGTGGGGGGAGGGGGATCTTTTCTTGCAGCCGCTTACGTGCGGGAAGGAGGGGAGCTGGGGTGGGAGGGGCTTTGGAGTTCTAACATTTAACTGTCATTCATTTTTTGGGGGCACTCTGTTTTCGTGGATGTTTGCAAAGAAAAAGCATTTCAGGATGTATATTGTATACATTTCTCTGACATTAAATATAACTTTTAAAGCTTTGAAATGGGTACATGGATAGGGAAGGTTAAGAGGGATGTAAGTCAACACAGGTAAATGAGACAAGTGCAGGTGGGCAACTTGGTCAGCATGGACAAGCTGGGCCAAAGGGCCTGTTTCTGTGTTTCTTTTTAAACATAAAGCCTCCTCGTGTATGACACAATGAAGACCTATGCACTACTAGTTATGTGGCTCATGATTCTAATGTGCCAGCCAAGAATTCTGGGCTGCATACATGGAGCATCATCTCAAGTTTAGTTTAGCAGAGTACTGAGTAGACCAAGGGCAGTGAGCCTTTTTGAAAACGTGCCTAAATTGGTGATAATCTTCTAAATGTCTTTTTTTTTTGGTTTTGCAAATGTTTAAAAGTGCCATTTTCACATCATGTTTAAATAATTCCAGAGTGATTTCAAAGGCTTTTATATTATCAGACAGAACATTAAGTGTTTTGCCAGAACCCTGTAATTTAGTGTTCAAGCCATTTAAAGGTGAGGAAATAAAAGGTCAATTTACAAATGAATACAACATTATAAAACTTATGAAAAGAAATTTTTTCATTCATCAAAAACGGGTGAACTTCATCAAACACCAAACAAACAATAGGACAGAACCACTACTAAGCCAACAAACATCGCTGTACATGAGTAGTCCTGTGTACTCCAAATCCACCTCTCTCAGTAAATGTTGAAATTGGCTTTTTTACAGAGCATGCCCAGAAATAAAATTAATCCTCCTGGTTATAAATTTTTATCACTTCTTCAGGTTCCCTAAGGCCAGCTTTTGAATGCAGAGCCACCTCGTGTACTATATAATGAAAGTCTATCAATGGATGTCCAATATATTTTGCAAACAGATTGACAATATCTGCCTTGTTACAAATCATGCTGGATGCACCACCAATTTTGATGGAAACTATTTTTGAAAGGTTATCTTGTCAACCAGATAATTACTACTGCCTGACGCATTTGATACCCTGTGGAGTGTTCAGGGAATGTTACTGAGTTAACCAGCTCTTTATGCATTTCATCATCCCTGCAAAATCAAGAAATAATGGCTAGCTAGTGGATGGCATAACTTCACTGCTCTCATCAAGACAAATGGAAAGAAATATACATGACTAATATCTTTGTTGTTCTGCTATTTTATTCCCATCATTAATATTCTGTCCTTTACTCAGTTTCTGCTCACTGGCAAATCCTTATTGCACTGGATATTGTGTTTCCCCCCTGAAAAACTGTCAATAAGGAAAGGAGCATACTCTAGCCATGATTCTTTAACATGTTACCCATCACTGAATGGTTTTCCATTTTGAGCAATAATCTTTGAAACCGTAAAACTGGCAGCAACTAAGTTGCAACTATCTGAAATAAATATAAGAATATTTTACTGCATTTTTGTTGCTGATTTTTTGAGAATTATGTTTTTTTTTGTTTTTGCTCACTTTTGTAGCAAAGCCATTTACAAACAATTTCAAAATGGTGCTTTACAAATCAAGCAATGCACACCACTATTAAAGGGACATAAGATGCATAGTGTTTATCATCCTTTCTAATCACGCCAGTCTTTCACTCCACCACTGTTGAACATCTTTGCTCTTTTCCTATCATTTGTTCCTTTCTTGGTGTATCTGATATTGCAAAGTTGCAAAGTTGAACAATTTTAAAATATCATTGCTCTTGGGTTGTAAAAATTCATTCACTCTTTCATTTGGCAGTAAAGATAATCATGATTTCTTTTTACAGATGGAGTTTAAAGGTCGAGGGGCAACACTATATGCCGCATGCCTTCAAAGGTGTTGCATGTGCCATCTTGGGCACACACACCATAGGTTTGCCACCCTTGGATTGATGGTCTTGAAGGAAAACTGAAATACTTGGTAGTGCAGCTGTTGCAATTTAAGGTGTCGTGGTGCTTCATAATGTTGCCAACATGAGAGTGTGGGCTTGTTATTGATTATTTGCCCACACAAGTAGTGGGGGGGGGGGATGGTTTAAGGATGACAGCCCGTTTCAGACCAGGCTATACTCATCTCTGTTCTTGCAATATTTACAAAATTTTAACCAAGCTCAGTCAATGCTCTCCATTTTCTTTCTTTGTCATGTGGGGTTTTATTTGTGTTGGTCATCCAACATTGCTAGCCTGGTTTTGCATAGCTCCACAGATTTACATGTGTGTCCATCTCTGGTAGTAGCCATTTGATCATGTTGGACTATGTCACCATAAATAATCCAACCTCCGATGAGCAAGTCCTTTATGTCAATGAAAATGCACTATTTGCTGATAAACTCAGAGCCGTGAGTAAGCCGTATCAAAAGCTTCTTCTTACTCCTTATTGCAAGTAAAGAACCGCTAATGGTCAGTTGCTCCATTTCTGAATGGGTTGCAATTTCCTTCCAATGTATTTAAGGCTAGGACCTCATTTATGAGCTTTGAGGTATGATTGGATGTCCTCTAGGTAATCCAGTTTCCTCCCACAAAGACATACGTTAATAGGTTAATTGGTCACAAAGGAGTAATTGGGCGGCGTGGGTTCATTGAGTCGGTAGGCATGCTGTACAATATTTCTAAGTAAAAATAAATAAAGTTCTTTCTGCTTCTGAATAATGTGATGCAATACATTGTTACTTCCATCTGATAAGATTTATCAGCAATGGCCAGCTGAACATACAGTACTGTGCAAAGGCACAGATACATAGCTAGCGTGCCTAAGACCTTCACACAATACTGTATTTGTCAATGTGGGGAGTGAGTTTGTAAATCTGGCGGGAGCTAAGGATGTTGGAAATGGTGAGGGTGGAGTGCTGTGGGACAGGTGGCAGAGAAGGAGTGCCAGGGCAGGGGTTTAGTGTGGGTGCAGGCACACCCAGCCCTGAGATACCAGGCAAGGCCATTTAATTCCAACAATTGTTTTTTTGGTCATTGCAGAGTGTCTCTCTGGTGCTTCCCGCTCTCTTCCCTCTCCTTTTTCCAACCATGATACCCTCTCCTTGCCCTTTTTCCACTCTCAGTCCACAGTAGGAACCCATATCAGAATCAGGTTTATCGTCACTCACAAATGCAATGGAATTTGTTTGCAGCAGCAGCATACAGTGCAATACAAAAGATTACTACAGCACTGTGCCAGTTTGACATATTTTCAAATTATCTTCCTCAAGTGACTTCTCTGAAAATCTAATGACTCTGGAAACTTTAGTTGCTTCATCATGTCCTACCTCAATTGAAGACACTGGCAAACTTTTGTACACATCCAGGTGTTCTGTCCGTGGGAAGAATCATACTTGGTTTTCAACACTCCATGACTTATAAAATTAATAGTTTCATTAGCAAGCAACTCTATTGCTAGGAGTCTATTATCACCTTCAAAGTTGATGGTAAATAGTCAAATTAACACAAAGGGTACTTTATTGAATGAAAGTTTACAGTGACAAGGTAGCTTTTTGCTGTTGCTTTCTGTGGAGAAATGGACACCACAACTTCACATCTTTTAACCAATGTTGCAATAACAGCAGCTGCCATTGCCTTAGCTGTGATTATTCACTGCAACTCTTCCATGCTAATGGTTGTCTGAGAACAAGTAATTCAACTGTAATTGCAAGTTTCTTCAATCAGTGCCAGTTATAAATGAGGAGGCAATACAAAATAGCTTGACGCCCTACATAAACCAACAAGCATTGTTTAATTGTCAACACCAACTCAGATACTTGCTTTCAAATGGCTATCAAGGTCTTCAAATTCCTAATCATCTGGGATAGTGTGCAGATAACATATACAGCCACTAACCTCCTTAGCATTGAGGACATCTTCAAAAGACAATGCCTCAGAACGGCAGATAGAATACTCAGTACCCCCATCACCCAGGACATGCCCTCTTCCCATTGCTAATATTACGTACAGTAGGCTGAAGACACACACTAAAATTTTAGGAACAGCTTCCTGAATGGGACAATGTACCAAAGTGCAACTACCTCAATAAATTTTTGCTCTCATTTTGCATTATTAATTTTATATATTATTGTGATTTATGTTTTTGTCATTGCACTGTACTGCTGTTGCATAACAACAAATTTCATGACATTTGCCAGTGATATTAAATCTAATTCTGCAATATTACATTTTAAGATCCACTTTCTTACAGCAGTGAAGGATCTGGACAGCAGCCAGAATGCCAGTGAAGGCCTCTAACTAAGGGAAGGAAGATGGTAATGGCAAGCCCTGAGGCAGAAGACCAAGCTTGTGGCGAGCTGGGACCCTAGCAAAGACACTTGTGACCAACCCTATATGTAACAAATAATGTTTGTGACTTGAACAGACATTTAGTATCCAAGTACTCCATGATTAACTGCATGTGTGTGCTCATATTTTAGTGCAAATATATGTGTATGCACTTGTGTGCAAATGTGAATAAAGCTGCATTTGCAGCAGGATTCAACTTTAATTCTTTTTGATCATCTCCAAAGTATAAAGAACCTGGGCAAAACACAAAGTGATATTGGCTGATGTGCTCAGAAAATGTAGGAGCAATATGTGATCCCAATGCATGGTCTCAGGTTGTCAATATCATTTCAAATGCGTATGGTTCTATAAATGGTCAAATTACTGTTTAGTCCAACTCATCATCCTTTACACAGTTCTGAGGACACTCTGCTGGCCGTTTCACTCCCCCACCTTCTCACCATGATATCTTGCTGTCCCACTGGTACCGGATTTCTTTTCTTCATATGTATCGTGCAGCCTATCTTTTAGACAGCTTACCTGTTCACTGTCCTTAACCCTAATTTGTACACTTGATCAGGGTGATGAACACATGGTACTGGTGCCCAAGGTGGCATACACAAAAATTCTGTTGGCACACAGCATGCAGTGTCACCCCTCGATTCTTAAAGTCCCATCCATAATAAAAGATATGCTATGTGCATAGCTCTCAAAACAACCAAACACAAAGAGGATATAAGGTACTATTTGGAAATAGTTTTATTTTTCAATTCTTTTTAAAAGATGAATATTAATTTTTGAAATGGTTTTCAAAAATGCTTCATTTATCTCAATCTGTCTCGGCTATACTTTTATTAATAGTAAAACATTAAATATATTATATTCTTATCTTGCATACATCAAGAACCTATCAATCTCTGCCTCAATTACTTGGTCTCCACAGCCCTCTATTGCAATAAATTCTGCAAATTCATTGCCCTTTGACTGAAGAAATTGCTCTTTATCTCTGTTTAAAAGGGATGTATCTCTACACATCCTCTATGCATGTACTTTTACGTACAGTGGTGCTAGTAAGTTTGTGAACCCTGTAGAATTTTCTGTTTCTACATAAGTATGACCTAAAATGTGATCAGATCTTCACACAAGTCCTAAAACTAGATAAAGATAACCCAATTAAATAAATGACACAAAATACATGTACTTGTTCAGTTTTTTATTGAGGAAAATGATCCAATATTACATGTATTTGTTGGCAGTATTTGAACCTCTGGGATAATGCCTTCTGCAAAAGCTATTTTGAGTCAGGTGTTCCAATCAGTGAGATGAGATTTGAGGTGTGGGTTGTCGAGGTGCCTGCAGTTCTCACCTACAGAACTGTTTTGGGTGGTGTACTTGGTGAAAACAGTGAGAGTCAATTTGCAGAGTAAGACATCATGGAACCAGTCTCTTCAGCTCACCTCATCCATGCAGTTGTGTAGGCTTTGGACAGTTTCAGTATGAATCTTATTTTTACTGGAGAGCAGCCTTACTGGTTGGAACCAACAGCTGGGCCATCCTATCAGCTGTGATGCAGGGGTGGGCTCGTATGTGAATAACCACCACAGTTAGTCTGATAGAAACACCATTAAAAAAAAACACAAGTGTATTTTTTTTACATAGTACCCATCATTAGAAACATAGTAATTGTTTTAGCTTTGCTAGATATTAAATGCAACCAGTTGTATTTAATATCCTAGTTTCCATACACAGGTCTGTTAGTGACAACAGTAGAAATTGGGGTTGCTTTTTCCTGATGCTTTATGATTTAAAATTGTCATTTCATGGTCTTGTAGCACAGAAAATGTTCCTAAGGTTATTATAGCCTGAAGTGGTAATGTAGATAACCTCCCACTACCCATAAAATGCTCCCAATTGTGTTCATCTCAAATTGCCTCCGACAACCAAGTCCAGCGGCTGCCCTTCTGCACAAGTGGCTAAGCTACTAAGCCCAGCAAAACTGTTTCTACTGACAGGAAAGAGGCAAAGCTGAGTTACTGGTGCCTTAAAACCAGTTGCAATGGGCAGATGGGGCTCATCAGCCGTGGTTGTCCACTCATCTAGGAGAAGGAAAACTCTGATCTCAAAGCTCTGCTGCCTTGCGGTTATACCCACTCAAGGGGAAGGTTTTGGGAGTAAACTCCAAGGGAAGAGACCAAAGCTGGAGTCCCTAATGCGATCCTACATTGAGTTCAACGTTGACTGGCAATTCCTGCGACGCTGCTGGTACCAAACTCTATCGGTCTTTGCTGTTCCTTTGGATTCATCAGATGTGTGGAGAGGGGGAGTTTGCTACATGGGTAACAGCTTGCTCTCCATGGCTCTAGACAGCTAGGATGCAACATCCATGGCCGACCCTACCAATGGAGGCCTCAGACACCACAGAAATTGATTATTTAGACCATCACGTCCATGCTGACCTTTCTTTATCTACATGAATCACATTTCATCTTCATTTCAGCAACATTATCCTTTTTCCTGCAGTGAATAATAACTCAACCCATCAGGTGGTAGTGGAGACATAAGAACTAGGAACAGGGGAGGGCATGTGATTGCTTGGACCTTCTCCACCATTATTCAAGATCATGGCTGACCTTCTGTTTCAAACTCAGTCACCTTGCGGTGTCCCCCATGTTTCTTCACTTATCTGTCATTCAACGTCTCAAGTCAACATCCACAATGCAAGCACTTTATTGTAATACAAACATTTCCCAAGCTCTTGCTGCTTTAAGATTTTTCTTCTCATTTCCACCTTAGCTTTTGAGGTGTAGATTTATCAGTTACATGTATAATAAACACAAGTGTAACTAACATCCTACTAACTTTTCATTGAAAACATTTCTGCTTAATCCTTAGTCCTTGCCTGTGTCTGCTTAATCCTGTTTAGTCTATAATTCTGGTCCACTGCAAGTTCATGTCATTTGACAATGTACAAAGATGCTTATTAAATTTATTATCAGCTCAAATTATTGTTTTTGTGGTACTGATTCAATCCAGAGATTGTGAATTCAACTCAGACAGCATCAGATTCCAAAGAAACAACCAAGTTAGAAGCATAGAAAGAAACACAGAAAACCTACAGCACAATACAGGCACTTCGGCCCACAAAGTTGTGCTGAACATGTCCCTGCCTTAGAAATTACTCGGGTAACCCATAGCATTCTATTTTTCTAAGCTCCATGTACTTATCCAAAAGTCTCTTAAAAGACTGCATCATATCTGCCTCCACCACCTTAGCCGGCAGCCCATTCCACGCACTCATCACTCTCTGCGTAAAAAACTTACCCCTGAAATCTCCTCTGTACCTACTACCCAGCACTGTAAACCTGTGTCCTCTTGTGGCAGCCATTTCAGCCCTGGAAAAAGTCTCTGGCTATCCACACGATCAATGCCTCTCATCATCTTATACACCTATCAGGTCACCTCTCATCCTCCATCGCTCCAAGGAGAAAGGCAAAGGTTACTCAACCTGTTTTCATAAGGCATGCTCCCCAATCCAGGAAACATCCTTGCAAATCTCCTCTGCACCCTTTCTATGGCTTCCACATCCTTCCTGTAGTGAGGCGACCAGAACTGAGCACAGTACTCCAAGAGGGGTCTAACCAGGGTCCTACATAGCTGCAACATTACCTCCCGGCTCCTAAATTCAATTCCACGATTGATGAAGGCCAATACACCATACGCCTTCTTAACCGCAGAGTCAACCTGCGCAGCTGCTTTGAACATCATATGGATGCGGACCCCAAGATCCCTCTGATCCTCCTGTTACGTTCCCCAGTAACCGGGTGACTTACCAGCAAAGATAGATAGGTCCGCTGAAGCCTGATGCTACTATTTTCAAACATTTTATTTATAAAGGGGCACAAACGTATGGTTAATACAAAACATTCAGATCATATACATCGCCAAAACTCAATCTAAAGCACAGGTGTAGTAATACTCAATCAAAAATGAGCTCTATCGTTGTCTAGGGGATACTGAGACCAATTGAATATAAGAGTCACTCAAAGTCTGCAGGCTTCCCCGTTTCGGGAACCGCTGGCGTTTCACGTGTTGGAGAGAGAGAAAAGGAACACTTGCCCGTCGTCCTTGCGAAGCAAATCCCTGCTGTTAGTTAAAGCTGTTTCTCCTTTTGGGTCCAGCCACAGACTCCCGATCCGGAATCTAACGCACGTGGCTTCCTTCAGAATGGCTTCCCGTCCCGACGGGAAGCACTTTCGTGTCTTCTTCGTGTATCTCCTTGGTGCGTCTGAGGCCCCGCCTCGGCAGCCCACCTTTGCACGTAGTCCAATTCCTTATTCCACAAAGGTGTCTCCCAAGACAATGGCTATGTCCAAGGCTTTTGTCTTGCTGAGCGGCCAGCCCACATTCCAAACCGTAAGGCTCTCTCTCTTGCGATTCTCACAAAGGAGGGGGCTGAGGTCATGACACTCCACACTGCCAAGATTCTTACCATTAATACTATATTCTGCCATCATATTTGACCTACCAAAATGAACCACTTCACACTTACCTAGGTTGAACTCCATCTGCCACTTCTCAGCCCAGTTTTGCATCCTATCAATGTCCCGCTGTAACCTCTGACAGCCCTCCACACTATCCACAACACTTCCAACCTTTGTGTTATCAGCAAACTTACTAACCCATCCCTCCACTTCCTCATCCAGGTCATTTACAAAAATCATGAAGAGTAAGGGTCCCAGAACATATCCCTGAGGCACTCCACTGGTCACCGATCTCCATACAGAATATGATCTGTCTGCAACCACACTGTGTTCTGTGGGCAAGCCAGTTCTGGATCCACAAAGCAATGTCCCCTTGGATCCCATGCCTCCTTACTTTCTCAATGAGCCTTGCATCAGGCACCTTATCAAATACCTTGCAGAAATCCATCTACTGCTCTTCCTTCATCAATGTAAAGCCAGATCTAACATATAGAGAGGCTTTGAGGAAAGAGCAGCAGAATAAAGGGTATAAAGGTAGATAGATAGATAGATAGATAGATACTTTATTCATCCCCATGGGGAAATTCAACTTTTTTTCCAATGTCCCATACAAAAAAAAAGTAAGGTAGAAGGGCTAAAGTGTGTGTACTTCAATGCAAGAAGCATCAGGAACAAAGGTGATTAACTGAGAGCTTGGATACATACATGGAATTATGATGTAGTGGCCATTACAGAGAATTGGCTGGCACCAGGGCAGGAATGGATTCTCAATATTCCTGGATTTCAGTGCTGTAAAAGGGATAGAGAGAGGGGAAAAAGGGGAGGGGGTTGGCATTACTGGTCAGGGATACTACTACAGCTGCAGAAAGGGCGGGTAATGTAGCAGGATCCTCTTTTGAGTCAGTATGGGTGGAAGTCAGGAACAGGAAGGGAGCAGTTACTCTACTGGGGGTATTCTATAGGCCCCCTGGTGGCAGCAGCAGAGATACTGAGGAGCAGATTGGGAGGCAGATTTTGGAAAGGTGCAAAAATAACAGGGTTGTTGTCATGGGTGACTTTAAATTCCCTAATATTGATTGGCACTTAATTAGTTCCAAGGGTTGAGATGGGGCAGAGTTTGTTAAGTGTGTCCAGGATGGATTCCTGTCACAGTATGTTGACAGGCCGACTAGGGGGAATGCCATACTAGATCTAGTATTAGGTAACGAACCGGGTCAGGTCACAGATCTGTCAGTGGGTGAGCATCTGGGGGACAGTGATCACCGCTCCCTGAACTTTAGCATTAATCATGGAAAAGGATAGAATCAGAGAGGACAGGAAAATTTTTAATTGGGGAAGGGCAAGTTATGAGGCTATAAGGCTAGAACTTGTGGGTGTGAATTGGGATGATGTTTTTGCAAGGAAATGTACCATGGACATGTGGTCAATGTTTAAGGATCTCTTGCAGGATGTTAGGGATAAATTTGTCCCGGTGAGGAAGATAAAGAATGGTAAGGTGAAGGAACCATGGGTGACAAGTGAAGTGGAAAATCTAGTCAGGTGGAAGAAGGCAGCATACATGAGGTTTAGGAAGCAAGGATCAGATGGGTCTATTGAGGAATATAGGGTAGCAAGAAAGGAGCTTAAGAAGGGGCTGAGAAGAGCAAGAAGGGGGCATGAGAAGGCCTTGGCAAGTAGGGTAAAGGAAAACCCCAAGGCATTCTTCAATTATGTGAAGAACAAAAGAATGACAGGAGTGAAGGTAGGGCCGATTAGAGATAAAAGTGGGAAGATGTGCCTGGAAGCTGTGGAAGTGAGCGAGGTCCTCAATGAATACTTCTCTTCAGTATTCACCAGTGAGAGGGAACTTGATGATGGTGAGGACAATATGAGTGAGGTTGATGTTCTGGAACATGTTGATATTAAGGGAGAGGAGGTGTTGGAGTTGTTAAAATACATTAGGACAGATAAGTCCCCGGGGCCTGACGGAATATTCCCCAGGCTGCTCCACGAGGCGAGGGAAGAGATTGCTGAGCCTCTGGCTAGGATCTTTATGTCCTCGTTGTCCATGGGAATGGTACCGGAGGATTGGAGGGAGACAAATTTTGTCACCTTGTTCAAAAAAGGTAGTAGGGATAGTCCAGGTAATTATAGACCAGTGAGCCTTATGTCTGTGGTGGGAAAGCTGTTGGAAAAGATTCTTAGAGATAGGATCTATGGGCATTTAGAGAATCATGGTCTGATCAGGGACAGTCAGCATGGCTTTGTGAAGGGCAGATCATGCCAAACAAGCCTGATAGAGTTCTTTGAGGAGGTGACCAGGCATATAGATGAGGGTAGTGCAGTGGATGTGATCTACATGGATTTTAGTAAGGCATTTGACAAGGTTCCACACAGTAGGCTTATTCAGAAAGTCAGAAGGTATGGGACCCAGGGAAGTTTGACAAGGTGGATTCAGAAACGGTTTGCCTGCAGAAGGCAGAGGGTCGTGGTGGAGGGAGTACATTCAGATTGGAGGGTTGTGACTAGTGGTGTCCCACAAGGATCTGTTCTGGGACCTCTACTTTTTGTGATTTTTATTAACGACCTGGATGTGGGGTAGAAGGGTGGGTTGGCAAGTTTGCAGGTGACACAAAGGTTGGTAGTGTTGTGGATAGTGTAGAGAATTGTCGAAGATTGTAGAGAGACATTGATAGGATGCAGAAGTGGGCTGAGAAGTGGCAGATGGAGTTCAACCAGAAGTGTGAGGAGGTACACTTTGGAAGGACAAACTCCAAGGCAGAGTACAAAGTAAATGGCAGGATACTTGGTAGTGTGGAGGAGCAGAGGGATCTGGGGGTACATGTCCACAGATCCCTGAAAGTTGCCTCACAGGTAGATAGGGTAGTCAAGAAAGCTTATGGGGTGTTAGCTTTCATAAGTCGAGAGATAGAGTTTAAGAGACGCGATGTAATGATGCAGCTCTATAAAACTCTAGTTAGGCCACACTTGGAGTACTGTGTCTAGTTCTGGCTGCCTCAGTATAGAAAGGATGTGGAAGCATTGGAAAGGGCACAGAGGAGATTTACCAGGATGCTGCCTCGTTTAGAGAGCATGGATTATGATCAGAGATTAAGGGAGCTAAGGCTTTACTCTTTGGAGAGGAGGAGGATGAGAGGAGACATGATAGAGGTATACAAGATATTAAGAGGAATAGACAGAGTGGACAGCCAGTGCCTGTTCCCCAGGGCACCACTGCTCAGTACAAGAGGACATGGCTTTAAGGTAAGGGGAGGGAAGTTCAAGAGGGATATTAGAGGAAGGTTTTTCACTCAGAGAGTGGTTGATGCGTGGAATGCACTGCCTGAGTCAGTGGTGGAGGCAGATACACTAGTGAAATTTAAGAGACTACTAGACAGGTATATGGAGGAATTTAAGGTGGGGGTTATATGGGACGCAGGGTTTGAGGGTCGACACAACATTGTGGGCCAGAGGGCCTGTAATGTGCTGTACTATTCTATGTTCTATGTGTTCAGTCACATCCTCAAAAAATTCAATCAGGCTCGTAAAGCATGACCTGCCCTTGACAAAGCTACGCTGACTATTCCTAATCGTATTATATCTCTCCAAATATTCATAAATCCTGCCTCTCGGGATCTTCTCAACCACTGAGGTAAGACTCACTGGTCTATAATTTCCTGGGCTATCTCTACTCCTTTTCTTGAATAAGGGAACAACATCCACAACCCTCCAATCCTCCGGAACCTCTCCCGTTGATGATGTAAAGATCATCACCAGAGGCTCAGCAATCTCCTCCCTTGCCTCCCACAGTAGCCTGTGGTACATCTTAGCTGGTCCCGGTGACTTATCCAACTTGATGCTTTCCAAAAGCTCCAGCACATCCTCTTTCTTAATATCTACATGCTCAAGCTTTTCCATCTGCTGCAAGTAATCACTACATTTACCAAGATCATTTTCCATAGTGAATACTGAAGTAAAATATTCTTTAAGTACCTCTGCTATTTCCTCCGGTTCCATACACACTTTCCTCACTGTCACACTTGAAAGGTCCTATTCTTTCATGTCTTATCCTCTTGCTCTTCACATACTTGTAGAATGCCTTGGGGTTTTCCTTAATTCTGCCCACCAAGGCCTTCTCATAGCCCCTTCAGGCTCTCCTAATTTCCTTCTTAAGCTCCTTCCTGTTAGCCTTATAATCTTCTAGATCTCTAACATTACCTAGCTCTCTGAACCTTTTGTAAGCTTTTCTTTTCTTCTTGACTAATTTTCAACAGCCTTTGTACACCACGGTTCCTGTAACCTACCATAACTTTATAAGCTGTCCACAGCATAAGTTGTCCACATTTCTTTTAGAGGAAGCGAAGTTCTGAATCATACATCACTTGCTCTACATGTGGTACACAGAATGAGAAACGTTTTCATAGTTGTGCTTGGAAAACACCCTCCATTTATAAGTACAGGTGAAAAATGTGGAGAGCTCCAACACTTGTGGAAAACTGTACCACTGCTCCAGAAACCCTAGGTCACAAACATTGCGACATCAGTGTGCACATGAGTGACAAGAGGAATTACAGCCCAGTTTTACTGCCCTGTAAAATGACTTCAACATGCAGAACAAATGCACTGAACCAACATCTAAAGAATTGTGTAATCACTGTGGTGGCTGATAGCAATTGGATAAAAATATTGCTCCTGGTAACTACTAGCCTCCTTCAGCAAATAACTAGAGTTGACTTAAATGTCAAGTATTGGATTTTAATTGTCATTTAATTCAGAACACTCAAGATGCAAATGCACGTAGTACTGATCTTGCCAATAGCATTGTTGTATCCAAAAAGCCTGCTGTAGCTTTGGTGATAATGTAAATGGAATGAGTAACCAGCTGCAAAGTTCTCTCTTTGAGTAAACATCAGTAGGTGTATAACTTCGGAACAGCATATTTATGCAAGTTGATAAAAGATGCAGTGCTGACAGCCAGGCGCTCTTCGCAGACAAGGCGTCCATTCTGAACCGGTGGTCGGAACATTTCCGGACTCTCTTTAGTGCCAACCGCATGGTCCAAGACTCAGCAATTCATCACATCCCACAACAGGCAGAGAAAACAGAACTGGACAGATTTCCAACCCTAAAAGAGACAGTCAAGGCCATAGAGCAGCTGAAAAGGGGTAAGGCAGGAGGAGCTGATGGAATCCCACCAGAGATTTGGAAGCATGGGGGCCAGCGTTACACACCAAACTCCATGAGTTCTTTGTCTGCTGCTGGGAACAAGGCAAACTACCACAGGACCTCCGTGATGCAGTCATCATCGCCCTGTATAAGAACAAGGGGGAACAGTCTGACTGCACCAACTATCGAGGGATAACTCTGCTCTCCATCGCAGGAAAAATCCTCGCAAGAGTACTCCTGAACAGACTGGTGCCCGTCATTGTAGAAGAACACCTCCCAGAGAGCCAGTGTGGCTTCAGAGCCAACAGGAGCACCACCGACATGGTATTTGTTCTCAGGCAGCTCCAAGAGAAATGTCGGGAACAGAACAAGGAACTGTACGTGATGTTTGTCGACCTCACCAAAGCTTTCGACACTGTGAGCAGGGAAGGTCTGTGGCAAATCATGGAGCGACTGGGATGCCCCCCAAAGTTCCTCAGCATGGTCATCCAGCTCCATGAAGATCAGCGTGGCCAAGTCAGACACAACAACGACCTCTCAGAGCCCTTCTCAATAGGCAACGGTGTAAAGCAAGGATGTGTCCTCACGCTGACTCTCTTCACCATCTTCTTCAGCATGATGCTGGAAAGAGCCACAGAAGACCGTGATGACAAGGACGGTGTCTACATCCGATACCGCACCGATGGCAGCCTGTTCAACCTGAGGCGACTACAGTCCTGCACCATGACATTGGAGCAACTCATCCGAGAGCTCCTCTTCATCGACGATGCTGCCCTTGTTGCCCACACAGAGACACCCCTGCAGTGTGTAACATCCTGCTTTGCAGAGGCTGCCGAGCTCTTCAGACTGGAAGTCAGTTTGAAGAAGACAGAAGTTCTCCATCAGCCCGCACCTCAGGAAGATTACCACCCTCCCCGCATCACCATCGGCAAGGCAGAGCTGAAGACAGTCCACCAGTTCAGCTACCTGAGGTGCACCATCTCGTCAGATGCCAAGATCGACAAAGAGATTGACAACAGACTGGCAAAGGCAAACAGCGCATTCGGCAGGCTGTACAAAAGAGTCTGGAACAACGAGCATCTGAAGAAAGGCACAAAGATCAGCGTGTACAGAGCCGTTGTACTGACCACCCTCCTGTACGGCTCCGAGTCGTGGGTCACCTACCGTCACAACCTACGACTCCTTGAGCATTTTCACCAGCGCTGCCTCTGCACCATCTTTAACATTCACTGGAGTGACTTCGTCACCGACATTGAAGACCTCGAACAGGCGGAGGTCACCAGCATCGAGGCCATGCTGTTGAAGACGCAGCTGCGCTGGGCAGGGCACATCTCCATGATGGAGGATCATCGCCTGCCCAAGATTGTACTGTATGGCAAACTCTCCACTGGCCACTGTGACGGGGGGCACCGAAGAAGAGGTACAAGGACTCTCTGGAGAAATCCATTGTTGCCTGTCACATTGACCATCGCCAGTGGTCTGGCGACACACCATTCATCGGTCTGTCTCCTCCTTCGAGAATGCACACAGGGCTGGTCTTGAGGACAAAAGGAGAAGGAGGAAGAACCGTGACACAGCAGCACCAAACCCAGAACAGATTTTCCCTTGCAGCCGCGTCTGCCTGTCCCGTATTGGCCTCGTCAGCCACTAGCGAGCCTGCAGCTTCCTAAATCTTCGTTCGCGAAGCCAAGCCATGATACAAGTTATTCCCAAGTGGCAATACAATGTAACCTTTAATAACATTGGCACAAATTATATGAAATAACTCTGTTTTAGTGTCAGAATAAATAAGACAATAAGACATAGGAGCAAATTAGGCCATTCAGCCCATCTAGTCCTCTCTGCCATTTCATCATGGCTGATCCCAGATCCCATTCAACCCTATACACCTGCTCATTCACCATATTCCTTGATGCCCTGACCAATCAGATATCTATCAACATCTGCTTTAAATATACCCACGGACTTGGCCTTCACCGCAGTTTGTGGCAGATCATTCCAGATTCACCACTCTTTAGCTAAAAAAATTCCTCCTTACCTCTGTTCTAAAAGGCCACCTCTGAATTTTCAGGCTCTGCCCTCTAGTTCTGGATATCCTCACCATAGGAAACATCAACTTTATCTCGTCCTTTCAACACTTGGTAGGTTCCAATGCTATCCCTATGCATTCTTCTAAATTCTAGTGAGTACAGGCCCAAAGCTACCAAACGCTCCTCATATGTTAATCTCTTCATTCCTTGAACCATCCTCGTGACCTTCCTCTGGACTCTCTCCAATGACATCTTTCCTAAGATAAGGGGCCCAAACATGGCCTAACCAGTGACTTATAAAGCTTTAGCATTACCTCCTTGTTTTCTTTTATTAGTATTCTATTCCCCTTGAAATAAATGCCAACATGTATTCACCTTCTTAACACCGACTCAACCTGTAAGCTAACCTACTGGGAGTCTTGCACAAAGAATTCCAAGTCCCTTTGCACCTCTGATGTTTGAATTTTCTTCCCATTTCGATAATAGTCTGCACTATTGTTTCTTTTACCAAAATGCTTTATTCTACATTTCCCAACAATGTATTCCATCTGCCACTTTTTTGTCCATTCTTCCAATTTGTCTAAGTCCTTCTGCAATCCTTCCTCAGCACTACGTATCCCCCCACCTATCTTCGTATCATCCGCAAACTTTGCCACAAAGCCATCAATCCCATTATCCAAATCATTGACAAACAATATGAAAAGTAGTGGTCCCAATACTGTTCCCTGAGGAACACCATTAGTCTTTGGCAGCCAGTCAGAAAAGGCCCTCCTTATTCCCACTCGCGGCCTTCTGCATGTCAGCCATTCCTCTATCCATGCCAGTATCTTTCCTATCATGCCATATGATTTATCTTGTTAAACAGCCTCATGTAAGGCACTTTATCAAATGCCTTCTGAAAATCTAAAAGACATCCACTGCCTCTCCTTTGTCCACCCTGCATGTTACTATGTTACTTCCTCGAAGAATTCTAAAAGATTTATCAGGCAAGATTTCCCTCTACAGAAACCATGCTGACTTTGACTTATTTTATCATGAGTCTCCAAGTACCCCAAAATCTTGTCCTTAATAATGGACTCCAACACTTTCCCAGCCACTGAAGTTAGGCTAACTGGTCTATAATTTCCTTTCCTTTGTCTTCCCCCCTTCTTAAAGAGTGGAGTGACATTTACAACGTTTCAGTCCTCCAGTCAGAATCAAGTGACTTTTGAAAGATCCATTATCTCCTCAGTAACCTCTCTCAGGACTCTGGGATGTAGTTCATCTGGTCCAGGTGACTTATCCACCTTAAGACCTTTGAGTTTGCCTAGTACTTTTTCCTTCGTGACAGCAATGGTACTCACTCCTGATTCTTGACACTCATGGACTTCTGGCAGACAGCTAGCGTTTTCCACAGAAAACATAAAGCAAAGTACTTAATAAGTTTACCTGCCATTTCTTTGTCCCCCATCACTACCTCACCAGCATCATCTTCCAGTGGTCCAAGATCAACTCACACTTCCCTTTTACACCTTATAAAATGAAAAAAACTTTTAGTATTCTGCTTTAGATTATCAACTAGTTTCCCCTCATATTTCATCTTTTCCCTTCTTATAGCTTTTCAGTTGCCTTTTGTTGGATGTTAAAAACTTCTCAATCATTCAACTTCCCACTCACTTTTGCTACCTTATATGTCCTTTCCTTGGCTTTTATGAAGTCCTTAAATTCCTTTGTCAGCTACAGTTGCTTAGCCCTGCCTTTTGAGAGCTTCCTTTTCTGTGGGACCTGTCTATCCTGCATGTTGTGAACTATTCCCCAATACGTCTTCTGTCATCCGTGCCAGTATCCTCCTCCATCTCATGACTCTGTAATTCCCTTCATTCCTTTGCGATACTGATACATGTGACTTGGGCTTCTCCCTCTCAAATTGCAGTATGAATTCAATTATATTATGATCACTTTCTCCTAAGGGTTCCTTTACGTTGAGCCGACTAATAAGATCTGGGTTATTACACAACACCCAATCTAAGATACCCTTTCCCTGAACAGGCTCAAGGAGAAGCTGCTCTAAAATGCTGTCTCGTAGACATTCAAAAATTGTGAAGAATGTGCTCTTCACAAACATTTTAATTACAAGACCTGTGGTTGTGGAATCCAGAGCGCTAATAAAAGTTATTTTAATGAATATTTTCAATGGAATATGAAAATAATCTTAACTCTCCCTCTCAATTCTAAATATCGGCTACCTTTCCTCTCAGTCCTGATGAAGGGTCCCCAGCTACAATGCCGATTGTCTCTTTGTCTGCACAGAATGCTGCTTGACCTGCCGCGGTCTTCCTGCAGTTTGCTTTTTCTGCTCCAGCCTCCTAGTTGTCTGTGTCTCCACAATGTTTCATGGATCAATGCCAAGAGAGTATTTCAGCTCCTTTTCTAAACAACCAGTGCCACTGCTGTTACTATAATTAACTAAACAATATGCAAACATGAATCATCTAATCTTGTTCACTATTCTTTTAAAGATAAAGCTTCCTTTATTTGCTACTATTTAGAAGAATGAAAGTGATCGGATTGTGGGATTCTGAATGAGATTGTTAAGAATGAATGAGGGTGTGGAGAGGGAAGTGGAGGGAGAGGAGACAGCTGTGGGAAGGAAGGCAGATTAAGTGATGGCACAGGACTGTGGAGTTCAGGAGCACTGGATGCAAATGCTCAGTTCCTTAAACTGAAACCTCTAAGAAAGGAAGTAGATATCATCTAGAAGTGTAGATGGAGGTTCAAGGTGATTTTGATGAAAAGTTGAGTACATGTGGGATTTTTCATGCTCTTAGTTCCATCTCTTATGTTCTCATGTTCAAAAATAAATTAGCTTTCAAGATGAGGAAAAGTATGACCACTTTCGTAGGCTGCAAACCCATTTGTTTGTCTTTTCTCAGTATTGATTATTTCTCAGGTACACCTGCATGGCATAAGCCTGCGACTGTTTTCACTCCAATTTTAGCCTGGATAATTTCTACTCAACTGCTGTAATTCTGAGGAAAGACAGGCCACATGTTTGCCTTTTACTAAAGCTAATTTGCCGCTCACAACAGCTGTGCTTTTCTTATTGATATGTGTTCTAAATCTACGCTCAGGTAAAACACAGCCTTCTAAAGAGACAATACTGTCTTTACACTGTCAGACATTCTATCTTAACCTCAAACATAATATACTTTTGTTTTCCAATCTTCTGCCTAATCTGAAAGACATTGGTATAAATTTAACCAATGTCTGCATTTACCTTATCTGGATCCATGTTTATACTGTTCACCTATACTTACAAAAAAATTGGTTAAATTACCATGTATTAATAATGTAAGGCACAGAGGAAAGAAGATTATTCTGATCAAATCTGAAAAGACAATGCTTTTAGTCAATCACTTATTATGAATAAATCATTATTTTAAACAGTACTTATCTTGACAGAAACTGAGAAAATAGACAAATAATTAAAAAGAAAATACTGCAATATTTTATTTATTTACATTTATCCCATTACAAATTTGGAGGAATTCATTCTTCAAAAGACAGAGTTAAATTTAATAAAACCAAAAAATATCAACTGTTTGGCAGAAGATAGTTCTAGGTTGATGCTCATAGCTTTCCCCCTGTTTTATGCAGGGACCACTTCAACTCTCACTTCATCACATGGATCCTGTAGTTTGGTGAGCAAATACCTTTATGGTGAATAAGAGGTATTTGGAATTCAAGTATTGAGGCAAATCATCCTTTTGTAGCACAGTGCCTTGTGAAAGCAGTTATTATTTACTTACAGTGTTTTATAAGTTTCCTGAAAACAAAGTTAGAATCAAGAATTTCCATTTTGGTCTGAAAATACTTTTTAATTTTACTTCTAGAAATCAGATGAAACTAGAGAATTATAAGGAAGTCCTGATTAACAACATGGATAATAAAATTTGCCTACCTGAAGTCCGAGTATTTTTTGTGGCATTGGAAAGAAAGTCTTAGTACAAGTAAGGACCAGAAATAAACAAAAACAGATCCCAAATAATACACAAAATACTGGAGGAACTCAGCATCTATGGAGGGGAATAAACGGTTGATGCTTCAGATGAAGACATTTCATTCCGACTCAAAACATTGACTGTTTACTCTCCTCCATCAATGTGGTTTCCCTTGCTGAGTTCCTCCAGCATTCAGCGTGTGTCGTTCAAGATTTCCAATTTCTGCAGAATCTCATGTTTGGGGTTCTAAGATGGGAATTATAATCCCCCACAAAAGAAGCAAGTGGGATGTTAAAAAATAAAATTGACACTCAGTCTAAATGAGAGAGAAAGTGGAGCTGAACTGGAATGTGGGAGCAACACTTCCCAGGGGGATTTCAATATTATAACAACAGTACATGTTATAGATCTATTCACATTCTTAAAGTTCACTGAGGATGGAGGAGTATTACAACTCTCAAGACACTCTGCAGCAGAAGGAAGATAAGGATACAACACATTCTTTTTAATTACTTTGCCACTTTCCTGCTTGATTTAGCTTCCCTGTATTCCCCATTCAAACCCGAGGTCATAACCTCCCACTAACCTGACCTTCCAGTCTCCCACTGGCCCTCACTGCCAATGTGCCTCAGACTTACTGATTCAGCCGAACACCACAACTACTCTTTGCTTCCTGAATGCTGAAGACCTTCTTACCTGGCTGGATGGCATCAATCTGTCAGACTGCAAGATGAAAATGGAAGTAGTGTTAAACATTCTTATGCTTAAGTTTTGAAGGGTGAAGAAAACCCCTTTTAAGTTTCCTGAATTCCCAAAAAACTCCCTTCCCCCTCCCATCTCTGAACTGGTATCAAGGCTCTGCCTTGATAAATCTCTGCTTTATTTTTAATATGGGACAAGCTCACTATCCAGTTTTTTCTTTCGGTTGTCTATCTGAAGCTGATAATCCATTCTTATTAATGCTTGACCAAGATGACAGTCCATTCTGCTGCCAAAAGTCTGGTTTGTAGTGTTTGGGATTTTGTTGGAGAACACAGGAACATATTCAGGTAGAGGCTCGTGTATTTTTAATGCTCCCTGGAAAACAAAAGGTTTAAATAAAACACAATAAATTTCTTACAGGTACAAGTAAAATAAAAAGTACATTTGGATTTGTTACTTTAAAGGATTTATTAGTTGAAGGACATTTATCTACGATCCCATTGTAACGAGATCTTGGACTTCTTAATGGAGAGGCCTCAGACAATCCACATTGGCAGCAACATCTCTAGCGCCATCACAATGAGCACTGGTTTCCCCCCCCCCCCAACCCCCACGGCCATTCACACCACAGATGCATAACTATACTGCTAAATCTAGCAGTGGTTGGCCTCATCAGCAACAATGAGGAGTTGGCATACAGACTGCTTGTAGTCTTGTGCAAACACTACAACTTGAGCTTCAACGTGGACAAAACTAAAGAGATGATTGTGGACTTCAGGTAGTTGCAAACTGACCACTGCCTACTGCATGTCAATGGCTTCTCTGTGGAGAGAGTCAGGAGCACCAAGTTTCTTGGAGGGCACATCAGGTACAATTTCACCTGGTCCCTCAACACCCCCTCTTTAGTCGAGAAAGCATAGCAGTACCTCCACTTCCTCAGGAGATTGAGGCTTGAAAGGCTCCACATACCCTTTCTAATCACATTCTATAGGAACACCATTCAGAGTGCCCTGACCAGCTGTCTCAAAGATTCAAAAGTACAGAGTACATTTATCAAAATATGAATGCAGTATAAGACCCTGAAATGAGTCTTCCCACAGACAACCACGAATCTGATATGAGAATTGCAAGGCATCTAACTGCAAAACCCTGCAATGGATAATGAGGACTGCTGAGGCTCTCTTCCCCCACCCCACCAACCAGGGCATATACCAGGGGTGCTGCATTCGCAGAGCATGCATCATCGTCAATCCATCCGACAATCTCCTTGACCTCCTACCATCAGGCAGAAATTATCACAGTATAAAAAAACAAGGACGTAGGCTGGGTGACAGCTTCTTTCCCCAGGTGGTGAGACTTCTGAACACCCTACATTATATATGATAGCAGCAGTAGCATTATACTGTTGTGTATTTAACCATATGCCATATACTGTATACACTTTGTCAACTTGTTTATCTACAGCATACTTTTTATCTGTTAATATTATTTTAAGTGTTATATGTGATAATATGTATTATGTTTTGCACCTTGGTCCCTGAGGAATGTTGTTTAATTTCACAGTATACGTGTGTATGGTTGAACGACAATAAACTTGAACTTGATGATGTACTACACAACTTAATTTTGCCAAATTATCGCTGCATTGGAACCGCTGAAAGAGCCCTTCTGTGAAACGGTGAGTGAAAGCAGTGTCTAGAGAGCCTAGAGTGGGTGAAATGTAACCTCTAGTCAAACTGGTGTTGTGAAACAACACAGGGAAGGTTTCTTGGAGCCAATGATAGATGAGGAGTAATGTTTAGGAAGAGATAAAGTTTGAAAATTTCACCAGTTACAGTCTGCTCAGTTTTCAACAAGTCATGCAGCCCCGAAACAGCCCCTGTCCAAACAAGTCTATCAATGACTATCTCTACGAAACCCAGCACCTGGTCTGCAGCCTGTAGCCAGTTTAGTTTCACCAGCTTCAGCTGCGTTCACCCCCCTAATGTGAATAGGTGGCAACTCTCTTTAACGTGTTCAGGCTGCAGGATTTGAAGTGGCATGAGCTGTAATATCCAGATAGTTCTATCTGAATGTCACTGGACTTTTTATTTTGAAGAGCATCCTGGCAATGACTGAGTTGCTAAATTTTGTACAGTCATACATAACTGATGATGCTTCTGGTAACTTGCCATAAAAGGTGATAAAGGGAAGGTAGATGCTGGTATAGATACACTGTACCAATGCTGGAAGAGGAGGAAATAGAATAATAGAACAGCCCTCTTAGGTGGCAGCTGCCACTGCACTGCATTTCCAAAGACAGCAAGCAAAGACAGCTGTTTTTAGGGCATTGTCTCTACTGATGGGCAAATATTTCTTTTTTTTTTGCCAAAAGTCAAGTCTTAGCTTGTTTAGATAAATATTGTCTTCCATGACTGACTGCAAGTGTTGTTGTACTAGGTCATTTAATGTGATTATCCCACAGAAGCTGGTAGGTAAACTGTCCTTGTTGGGACTTAACACCTCTTTCTGTAACTGGATCTTGGACTTCTTGATGGAAAGTCCCCAGACAAAATTCAAAGAAAATTTATTATCCAAGTACATAAACATCACCATATAAAACCCTGAAATTCATTTTTTTGCGAGCATTCTCAGTAAATCCAACAACCATAATAGAATCAAAGACTACACTCAACAGTGCAGACAAACAACCAATGTGGAAAAAGCAAAAAACTGCAAATACAAAAGAAAACAGAACTAATAATAATTTAGAGTCAGAACCTGATTCTGATTCTAAATAAATGTCAAAAACATGAGATGAAGAGTCCTTGAAAGTGAGTTCATAGGTTGCAGGAACAGTTCAGCGTGATGGGGCAAGTGAAGTTGAGCGGTTACTACCTCTGATTCCGGAGCCAGACTGTTGAGGGGTAATAACTGTTCCTGAACCTGATGCTGTAGGTCCTGAGGCTCCTGTACCTTCTTCCCAATGACAGCAGTGAGAAGAGAGCATGACACAGAAAATGCTGGAGGAACTCAGCAGGCCAGGCAGCATCAACAGGAAAAAAAGTACAGTCGACATTTCTGATGGAAACGTCAACTGTACTTTTTTCCTGTTGATGCTGCCTGGCCTGCTGAGTTCCTCCAGCATTTTCTGTGTGTTGCTTGGATATCCAGCGTCTGCAGATTTTCTCTTGTTTGAGAAGACAGCACGACTTGGATCGTGGGGTCCCTAAGGAGGGACTCTGATTTCCTGCAACAACCCTCCATGTAGGTGTGCTCAATGGTGGGGAGGGCTTTACCATGATGGACTGGGCTGTACCCACTACTTTTTTGTAGGATTTTCTTTTCAAGGGCATTGGTGTTTCCATACACAGCTATGATGCAACCAGTCAATATACAGTCCACCACACATGGATAGAAGTTTGTCAAAGTACTAGATGTCATGCCAGATTTTCACAAACTTCTCAGGAAGTAGAGGTGCTGCCATACTTTCTTTGTAATTGCATGTACGTGCTGGGCCCAGAACAGGCCCTCTGAAATAATAACACTGAGGAATTTAAGGTTGCTGACCCACACCACCTCTGATCCCCTGATAAGGACTGACTCATGGACCATGGGTTTTCTCCTCTTGAAGGCAATAGCCAGCTCCTTAGTCTTGTTGATGTGGCACCACTCAGCCAGAATGTCAACCTCCCTCCTGTGTGCTGATTCATCACCACCTTCGACAGCAACATCTCAACCTCCATCACAATAAGCTCACTGATGATACAACAGTGTTGGCCTCATCAACAATGATAAGTCGGCACATAGACGGGGGTCAAGAGGCTTGTGCGGTGCTGTGAGTAAAACAACCAGGACAAAAGAGATGATTGTGGACTTCAGGAAGGCACAGGTCAACCATTCCCTATTGCACATCAATGGCTCTGCCTTGGAGAGAGTGAAGAACACAATGTTCTTTGGTGTATTGGTGCAGAAGCAGAGCCGAGGAGTCAGACATCAGGAAGAGCCGTGGTAGTAGGAGACTCCATAGTAAGAGGAACGGAAAGGGGTTTCTGCGGCAACGGGCGAGATTTAAGGATGGTGTGTTGCCTCCCTGGTGCTAGGATCCAGGACATCATGGACTGATTGCAGGGAATCCTCAAGGGTGAAGGTGAACAAGGGTGAAGGGTGGTAGTGCATGTCGGCACAAATGACATCGGGAAGAAGAGGAAGGACATTCTGCAGCGGGACTTCAGAGAACTCGGAAGAAGGCTGAAAAGCAGGACTTCCAGGGTGGTTATCTCTGGTTTGCTTCCAGTTCCTCATGCTGGAGAGGGCAGGAACAGGGAGATAATGGATCTGAATGTGTGGCTGAGGAACTGTTGCAGGAAGCAAGGATTTACATTCTTGGACCACTGGGATCTGTTTTGGGGTAGGGATGAATTGTACAAAAGGGACGGGTTGCACCTTAATAGGCGGGGGACCAGCATTCTGGCAGACAGGTTTGCCACTGCAACATGGATGTGTTTAAACTAAGTAGTGGGGGGGAGGGGGAGGGGATGAACTGAAAATGTAAGGATGGAGTTAAAGGGAAAGTGAAAATAAGAAAAATTAAAAAGCACAACAGAATCAATGGAGTAGAAAGCTCAAGAAGAGATCATACAGTATGGCCAAGTGAAATAGGAATTGATATGAAAGGAGAGGGGAGTAATGAATTAAAAGTATTATATATGAATGCACAAAGTATAAGGAATAAAGTAGGTGAGCTTGAGGCTCAGTTGGAAATTGGCAAGTATGATATTGTGGGAATAACAGAGACATGGCTTCAAGCGGACAGGGCCTGGGAAATGAATATTCAAGGATATACATCTTATCAAAAGGACAGACTGACTGGCAGAGGGGGTGGGGTGGCTCTGTTGGTGAGGAATGATATTCAGTCCCTTGCAAGGGGGGACATAGAATCAGGGGATGTAGAGTCAGTATGGATAGAACTGAGAAATTCTAAGGGTAGAAAGACCCTAATTATCTACAGGCCCCCAAACAGCAGTCTGGATGTAGGGTGTAAGTTGAATGAAGAGTTAAAATTGGCATGTCGCAAAGGTAATGATACAGTTGTCATGGGGGATTTCAACATGCAGGTAGACTGGGAGAATCAGAATGGTACTAGACCCCAAGAAAGGGAGTTTGTGGAGTGCCTCCGAGATGGATTCTTAGAACAGCTGGTACTGGAGCCTACCAGGGAGAGGGCAATTCTAGATTTAGTGTTGTGCAATGAACCGGATTTGATCAGGAACCTCGAGGTAAAGGAACCATTAAGGAGGTAGTGACCATAATATGATATGTTTTAACCTACAATTTGAGAAGGAGAAGGGAAAATCAGATGTGTCAGTTTTACAGTTGAACAAAGGGAACTATGGAGCTATGAGGGAGGAGCTGGCCAAAGTTCAATGTAACAATACCCTAGCAGGGAAGACAGTGGAACAACAATGGCAGGTATTTCTGGGAATAATGTAGAAGGTGCAGGATCGGTTCATTCCAAAGAGGAAGAAAGATCCTAAGGGGAGTAAGGGGCGGCCGTGGCTGACGAGGGAAGTAAAGGGCAGTATAAAAATAAAAGAGAAGAAGTATAACATAGCAAAGATGAGCGGGAAACCGGAGGACTGGGAAACTTTTAAAGAGCAACAGAAGATAACAAAAAAGGCAATACGCCAAGAAAAAATGAGGTACGAAGGTAAACAAGACAAGAATATAAAGGAGGATAGTAAAAGCTTCTTTAGGTATGTAAATAGCAAAAAAATAGTTAAGACCAAAATTGAGCCATTGAAGACAGAAACAGGTGAATTTATTATGGGGAACAAGGAAATGGCAGATGAGTTGAACAGGTACTTTGGATCTGTCTTCACCGGGGAAGAGACAAACAATCGCCCAGATGTAATAGTGGCCAAAGGAACTAGGGTAAAGGATGAACTGAAGGAAATTTATATTAGGCAAGAAACAGTGTTGGATAGACTGTTGAGTCTGAAGGCTGATAAGTCCCCAAGACCTGATGGTCTGCATCCCAGGGTACTTAAAGAGGTGGCTCTAGAAATTGTGGATGCATTGGTAATCATTTTCCAATGTTCTATAGATTCAGGAGCAGTTCCTGCTGATTGGAGGGTGACTAATGTTGTCCCACTTTTCAAGAAAGGAGGGAGAGAGAAAACAGGGAATTATAGACCGGTTAGCCCGACGTCAGTGGTGGGAAAGATGCTGGAATCAATTATAAAAGAGGAAATTACGACACATTTGGATAGCAGTAGACGGATCAGTCCGAGTCAGCATGGATTTATGAAGGGAAAATCATGCTTGACTAATCTTCTGGAGTTTTTTGAGGATGTAACTATGAAAATGGACAAGGGAGAGCCAGTGGATGTAGTGTACCTGGACTTCCAGAAAGCTTTTGATAAAGTCCCACATAGGAGATTAGTGGGCAAAATTGGGGCACATGGTATTGGGGGCAGAGTACTGACATGGATTGAAAATTGGCTGGCTGACAGGAAACAAAGAGTAGCGATTAACGGGTGCCTTTCGGAATGGCAGGCTGTGACCAGTGGGGTACCGCAAGGTTCGGTGCTGGGACCGCAGCTGTTTACAATATACATTAATGATTTAGATGAAGGGATTAAAAGCAACATTAGCAAATTTGCTGATGAAACAAAGCTGGGTGGCAGTGTGAAATGTCAGGAGGATGTTATGAGAATGCAGGGTGACTTGGACAGGTTGGGTGAGTGGGCAAATGTATGGCAGATGCAGTTTAATGTGGATATATGTGAGGTTATCCACTTTGGTGGCAAGAACAGGAAGGCCGATTACTATCTAAATGGAGTCCAGTTAGGAAAAGGGGAAGTACAACGAGATCTAGGTGCTCTTGTACATCGGTCAATGAAAGCAAGCATGCAGGTACAGCAGGCAGTGAAGAAAGCTAATGGCATGCTGGCTTTTCTAACAAGAGGAATTGAGTATAGGAGTAAAGAGGTCCTTCTGCAGCTGTACAGGGCCCTGGTGAGACCCCACCTGGAGTATTGTGTGCAGTTTTGGTCTCCAAATTTGAGGAAGGACATTCTTGCTATTGAGGGAGTGCAGCATAGGTTCACAAGGTTAATTCCCAGAATGACGGGACTGTCATATGTTGAAAGACTGGAGCGACTGGGCTTGTATACACTGGAATTTAGAAGGATGAGAGGGGATCTGATTGAAACATATAAGATTATTAAGGGATTGGACATGCTGGAGGCAGGAAGCATGTTCCCGCTGATGGGTGAGTCCAGAACTAGAGGCCACAGTTTACGAATAAGGGGTAGGCCATTTAGAACAGAGATGTGGAAAAACTTTTTCACCCAGAGAGTGGTGGATATGTGGAATGCTCTGCCCCAGAAGGCAGTGGAGGCCAAGTCTCTGGATGCATTCAAGAGAGAGTTAGATAGAGCTCATAGATAGCGGGGTCAAGGGATATGGGGAGAGGGCAGGAACAGGGTACTGATTGTGTATGATCAGCCATGATCACAGTGAATGACGGTGCTGGCTAGAAGGGCTGAATGGCCTACTCCAGCACTTACTGTCTACTGTCTATTGTATAGATAACAGACAATCTCACCTGGACCCACAATACCTCCTCATTAGTCATGAAGGAGGCACCTATAATTTCTGAAGAGACTGAGGCATGCAAGGTTCCCCACCCAGATTCTATCAACTTTCTTTAGAAGCACCACTGACATCATTGTGTGCTACAGAGACTGCAAGGCACCAGGGCACAAGAGGACAGTAAAAACTGTGAAGTGGATCACCGGGGTCTCCTTCTCCCCATTTGTGACATTTACTAGCAACGTTGGATACAAAGGGCCCAAAGAGTTGTTGAGGATCCCTACCACCCATACCACAGTATCCTTGATTCACTATTGTCAGGAAGGATCAGGACAGGACTGCCAGACAAGTTAACAGCTTCTTTTTCAACGGGTTCTACAGTATTGGGTTTCTTTTTTTTTTGCAGCTGCCCGTAAGGAGATGAATCTCAGGGTTGTATATAGTACACATACTTTGATAATAAATGTACTTCAAACTTTATCTGCTATTTTTGATATGGAAAATGTGTTTGCAAAAGGCATGCGGATACTCCATGATTGTGAGACAAAGAATATTCATTGATAAGAAGAAAGCTATCAATAATGAAAAATCAGGATTGCTTTTGAATAATGTTAATTTTGACAGAGTGGCCACTTAAAATTTCCTTACCGGTATCTTCAACATCATTTTAATAATGCTGATGTGGTCCTTCTTGCCATATGACTGGTATAAGCAATTAAGAACTGCAATGCCCATAGTCCAAAGACATACAATCATTGATTTTGCCTACACTTATACTATGTATTTGATAAAAATAATAAATATATATTTTACATAGGATATCTTACATAAAGTTGCAAGAGCAAAATTGGGATTTGTAGATAAGAGCACTAGATGGTCAATGTGGACATGATGGGTCAAAGGACCTTTCCAAAGGCAACTTAGTGAATATAGCTATTTGCAGGGTACCATCTCTACCCAACAGGCAATTTACATTTGCTAACTTATCTCAGAGTAGAAACACTGAAGCCTGTACTTGTTTTGGAATAGTAATCTTAACTTTCTGTGGCACCTGGGGTCCATGGTTACAATGGTTATGAATGTTACTCCAGCCCTTAATTTTGGTGCTCCAGGGTTATTGCAACCTGTAAGCAGGCAGACCTTCTTGGGGTTTACAGTCAGTATCTCGCTCTTACAGGTGTTGGCCTGAGCTTGGAAGACTAAGGTTCCATCAAAAGCACAGATGCATCTCACTACACATTTGCTGTGTTAGTTTTTATGCAAAATATTTCAAAAGTACACAAAAACACCACTTTTAAAGACTGACAAATATTATTATGTATAAGTTGAATGTATACGTAATTTGAATCTTGCTTAGTGTTATGGAATTTTATATATACACACACACACACAATCTCACTTCAATATGCACAAGGAGACAACAGAGCATTTAAATATTGAACAAAGTGACAAAATATTTGTAATTATATAAAATCTAATAATAGTTAGACCATACTTGGAGAACCTTAAAGCAGGGACCCTGTAGATTTACTTCTTCTCCATATGGGGCAGCAAAATGCAACTCATCAGGATCTGCTGATTTATCTGTCTTAGGTATTGCTCAGCTTTCTAGCGCGTCTTTTTTTAAATTAATTTTTAGCCGACCCAGACCACATCTTCCTTTGCTGAAACCCCAGCATAATCTTTTTCATTGGTTAATACTAATATAAAGTAGGTATTTATTATCTCACTCATAGTCTTTGTCTTCCTTATTTGTATCAGATCAATGTCACCACCAATTTTAAAACCCTCGTCTTATATTAAAAACCCACAGACAATTTTAGATTCACTTTAATGTTTGTTGCCTAGTATTCTTTTATATTCTTTCTTTGGCCTCTGTTACTTCCTTTTTCACTCCATCTCTGAGATTTCTGTATTTGTCTGGTTCTTAATTCTGCCATATGCCTTTTTTTAAAACTGCTCGGCTGCATCTCTACTACGTTGGTCATGCAGGGAGTTCGGTCTTAATTTCCTTATGGGAATATACATAGACTGAGACTGAAATATCTCCTCCTGAAATGTTAAATACCTCTCTGTTCAATTAGAGTTTTGCTAAGCTTTGATTCCAATTTACTATGTTGTTATCCCATTGAAATTAGCTCTTCTCTAATCGACATTTTTTACTTCAGAGGTGTCTAAATCCACAAAACGTGCCTTGATGTGGCTCCGTTGGTAAAAATGCAAAGAAATCTGTGCAATCCTTTTTTTACTGACACTTCCCACAACTTAAAAATCCAAGTTTTAATTCATTTTGTTATAGCAATGCAATTCTGGTTCAAAAATGTATTTCAACTTTATTCTGGGGTTAAAAGTCACACTATATCTGGATGAAAACATTGCACATGATTGAAAGTAGATTTAAATATGTTTGTATTATATTGCATGAAACACAATGCATTTTCTTCATAAAAGCGAATATCTCATCAAGGCAAAAATGGTGTAAAATGGAATTACTGAGGCAGATCTCTGGAAAAATAATTGAAAATCTGTCCTGCTCAATACTACATGTCATATACTAATTAGAGTTCTTACCTTTGCATCATAATCTTTAAGAAAACTCCACTTATTTTCCCTGGTAAGGAAAAGGGTGAAAGATTTATTCAGAAGCCAGTTAAATAGACAAAAAGGCAAGCTGACAGTATCACTGTGTTTAATAAAACACACATTCTTTGAAGTTTCTTTAAGACATTAGCTCATCTTCAAAAATAAAAAGGTAATATGAAGTCTGCATCAATGATATCCAAGTAACAGAATTGATATTTGCACAAAGTACAATAATTTGCAATAAACTAAAGATTATGTGTTCTCTTAGATCTAATTTACCAAATAATAGGAATGCATACAACAAAACAGAGCAAAGAATAATTACGCAATTGGAGGCATGAATCAATTGTAAAGCTGAATGATATCATATAATAATAACACAAAGAGGACACTTAGATGTTGTTACCAGAATGAATAGGTCTACTGTGAAAACACTACTTTGTGCTCATTGCATAATGAAAATAAGTTATGTATGAAGTTAATAAACAAAAGAAACACCTGAACTGCAGTGTTCAGCAACAAAGCTATGTTGATATTGGATCATGTGGATTTATGGCCTATAATCCATCTATATTACTTAGCAATGTACCTTGTGATACATGAGGCAAGGCTTTACAGGTTTGTATTCAGAAAGTGATATCCACTCTGCCAAAAGTATTTATCAGGAATTTAGTCACACACTTCATAAAGTATTTCACATGCTCAATGCAGGGTCTCACCAGAATGAATAGGTGAGGGGTGCACATTAGAATTCACACCGTCACTCACCATTTTAAATCTATATTCCCATCAATCATTCCTGCAGAACAAGGTTTGCAGTGGGAGCAACGCCACTACTTTATCCAGGGACGTAGGTATCAATTACATCAACATGCAAACTAGAATGGAGTTAGAATTATTAAGATCTTTGAAAGGGTAAAATCTGAAAACGTGACAGTACAGACAAGCACTGGATGTGAGTTAACAGCCAACATTAAAGAGCAGCTGAATGAGTTCTGAATTGTGACCAGTTTGATCATGTACAGAAGGTAGCTAGAATATCAGTGGCATGTCTTCTGATCACTACTGCATTTTTGAACTTGTTCAATTAGTCTTGGAATCAGAGAATTTCCTGGATTATTTTTCTATATTATTTGCCAGGTGATTCATATATAAGTACAGGAGGGCAGAGAGGGATCATGATGCCATAAAGATAGTCTGAAATGAGCTTTATGAAGCACTCTGTTTAATTATTTACATCCCTTTCAATCATTTTGGGTCAGTGTTGCCGAGATAGTAAAATGATTTGGTAGCTTGCACTACAGCAGAACAGTCAGACTGAAAAGGCAAAATGTGCAGATCTGCTGTGGAGAGCAGTGGAATGGGAATCCAAGATAAACTTTTCAGAGAGACAACAAAAGTCAGGAATGCCTTCCCTGGAATTCAAGAAGTGATATGATTGCAGGTTATGAAGATATCAAGATATAACAAGGGGATAGATGTAAACTACTTTTGTTAGTGAGTAAATGTGTAGGACAGCTGTCTAAATATTGGAGCTGGGCTTTCAGAAGTGAAGTTTGAAAAATCCAATGTACAAGTCTGAACCCTCTTTTGCAAAAAGCAATAAGTACTAGGTGAACTATTAACTTTGGTTCTGAGACCGCTAATTTTTTGACGAATATTATGAGGGAACAAATAAACTCTAGAAGCCCGACAAGATTTTATTTGTCATATATACTGGGAAAGCACTGGATCCTTTTTCATTATGAGGGAAATTGGAATGTTAGGCATGTGCAATTATATCACAGATCAGCACAATATTACAGGGTGGGGAAACAGTTTGGAGGGGCTAAATGGTCTGCTCTTCCTCCTACATTCCTCATTGTATATAGTTCTACCACAGAAGCGGCATTATACTCTACCTAACTGTGTGGATCTTCTCTTCTGAAAAGAAACAAATAAAGATATCCATTGCAAATGTTTTTTCAGGTAAAAAAATTATAATAATATTTAAAAGGCTCAGATTTTCTGAATGGGGTCTGCTGCTTATGTCATGGGTTTCCTATTCCCTGGAACTCTAGATTCAGACAAGAGATTTCATCAGTCCAGATGGTTTTGCAGCCAAGTGATGACCTTCTGCAGTAGTCAGACCTCAAAAGAGGGAATTGAGCAGATCAGAACAAGCCTGCCCACAATCCCCTTCTGAAAACCAATGACAGACAAACTCATGCTTTGCTGTTTGTCATTCCAGCCAAAGCTCTTCAATGTTTCTGAAAGACTTTGAAAGTTAGAGACATTTAAAAACTAATAGTGAAATTATTGTATCACTTTTAATATTCTTAAAATTTAAGAATGACCAATTAAAAGTACATTAAAGTCTTATCAATAATTAAAAAGCTTTTACAACCGTAATATTAAAATGTAACATACATTATTTTTTTTACCATTAATCCTCACAGCCCTACAACCTCCATTCAAAATAGTGCATTTTCAAATTCACTTTTGATCTTGGCATCACTTTTAATACTCTAGGCCAAAATTTTATCACCCATTCTTAATACTCAAGAGGTAGCGGCGAGTCACTACTCCTTTGAACCGCTGCAGCCCTTCGGGAGGAAGTGTTGTATCGCGAATTCCAGAGCTCCGTGATACATCTCCAAGTCACGATGGTGTATGGCGCACCTTCAAGAGGAACCTGTAGCAGTTGGTGTTCCCCTGCACCTTCGGTCCTCATCTGTTCAGATAGTAGAGGCTGCACGTTTAGGAGGTTCTGTACTGGTAACTTGCGTGTGTAATTGTAGTGTATAGTGTATTTTGTACATGGTACACACTGCGCTCACTGTGCACTCGCGGTTAAAGGTGAATAGGGCTCCAAGCAAAAACGCTGCAATGTCTAGGATGTTTGTCCAGCTCCTTGAAAGTTGTTGGCGCAGCATTGATCCAGACAAGTGGATGGCGAAATGACTTTGAGGTGTTAGAATGCGAGTCTTTCACGATTTATCACTGTTTTGATAACCTCATCAATGTGGCTGACGCTGTCTAGTCGATGATGATTCCCAAGATAAAATGCTTCAAAATTTCCCGCCATCTGTAGAATAACTTGTATTCATGGTTTTTCAGAAGTTGAGAATGGTACTACACATCATGAACTAGGCTCCGGTAAATGCTCCGTTACCAGTATCCACAAAACAGACAGCGATTCGCAAGGAAGAGCGGGATATCCGCGGGAAATCCCACCTACCACTAGCAGCGGTTTTGCGAGTCACCGTCTGGACCAGTAACCTGTACAAATCTTACGTTCAGCGAGAAAGTTGGTGGAAAAGACTCACCACTGCTGGGCTCCTTGCCGTTCCGTTCTCACGAACTCCCTCCACACGCGATCGTTTCTCACCACATCCAGGTCTTCTATCTGCTCTGCCTTGGCCGGAGCTAAGCGGACGCTACCCCCCTGCTTGCTGTATAGACCCAAGGCACCGGCCGTCGGTCGGTCCGCCAAGCGGTAGCCAGCCGAAGTGGTCCTGTTGAATTGAGCCATCCTGTCGGAAACAAGACGAGACCGGGTGGAAAGGGAATAGGCAGCCGTGATTTCAGAGAGAACAGCAAATCCTCCTGATCTTCCCCTCGCCGCCGGCTCCAGAGAATCCGGAATGAAGGAAACCTGGCGACACACCGCTGCATCCAGGTGTCGGCAAGGCGGCGAGCGCGCTACTCGGGAGCAGCTGTAGCTTGTTTACCGTCGCTATTGGAAACCTGCCTCTTGACTTGGCGTCTAGTCTTGGAAAGAGAGTGCACCCAGAGAGAAATGCACCTCTGCACCCCCCTCCCCCCATATGGTAAGCAGTGAAGCGTTACCAAAACATAGGCTGCTGTTGGTTAGGAAAAAGGAATTAACAACAAGAGGTCACCAGGTGAGGAATAGGAGTGGGAAGTTAAGGGGTTCATTCTATGGTACAGTGGATGGCATGTACACCAATATTTATTCACACTTACTCATTGAAAACTGCAAAAAAAAAAATACCCTCCACAGTATATTGTGGTATTTCCTTGATTCGCTTAAGTCAAAAGAATCTTTAAAAATAATGGCAATAATTATTTTTTACACCACACTCAAAATGCAGGAGTAAATCAGCAGGCCAGGCAGCATTATGGAGAAGAATGAACAGTTGATGTTTCAGGCCGAGATTCATTTCAAGAGGACTATTATATAAAAGTAAGGATGTAATGTTGAGACTTTATAGGGCACTGGTGAGGCTCACTTGGAGTATCATGAGCAGTTTGGCCCCCTTATATTAGAAAGGATGTGCTGAAACTGGAGAGGGTTCAAAGGAGGTTCACAAAAATGATTCCAGGATTAAACAGCTTGTCATATGAAGAGCATATGATGGCTCTGGCCTATAGTCACTAGAATTCAGAAGAATTGAAACCTATTGAATGATGAAAGGCCTTGATAGAGTGGACATGGAGAGAGTCTAAGACCAGAGGACACAGCCTCAGAATAGAGGGGCATCGTTTTAAAATGAGATGACGAGGAATTTCTTTAGCCAGAGAGTAGTGGAATTTGTCACCACAGACAACAGCTATGGAGGCCAAGTCTTTAGGTTTATTTAAGGCAGATGCTGATAGATTGATAGATGCTTGATTGATCAGGACAAGAAGAGATATGGGGGGGAGGGGAGAGAGAAGGCAGGAGATTAGGGCTGAGAGGGAAAATGGATCAGCTATGTTGAAATGGCAGAGCAGACTCAATGGGCCAAATGCCTACTTCTGCTCCTATGTCTTATGATCTTATACCTATACTCTCTTGGTTTAGACTCCCCTACCCTAGGAAAAAGGCTGTTACCAATCACCTTATTCTGATTTTCTACACCCCTAAATGTTCACCACTTTGCTTCCTACACCGTGTGGGAGAAAGTCCCAGCCTATGTTGTTTCTCATGATTTCAGTCTCCTTAACATTCTCAGGATTCTTTCTGCACCCTTTCCAGCTTAAAGACATCCTTCCTCTACCTAGGTGTCCAGAATTGCACACAGTGCTGTTTCACCAATATCTTGTACAACTGTGGCATTGAATTCAATTTCTCTAGCAATGAAGTCAAGCATATTAAATGCTGGCTTCACCATGTGTCTTCATTTTTAAATTTCAAAGTACATTTATTGTCAAAGTATGTACACATTATGCAACTTTGAGGTTTGTCTCTTTACAGGTAGCCACAAAACAAAGAAACTTAAAATAACCCATTAAAAAAAGACTGTCAAAAACCCAATGTGCAGAGAATGAAACAAATCGTGCAAAAAAAAAGCAAGTGAAGAGCATTCTGAAGTCAAGTCCACAAAGAGAGTCCATCCACAGACCATAGTTCAGCGCAGAGCCAAATACAGCTCGCAGAGCAGCAAACCAAATCAGCCTATCCCTCACCTTGGGCCCTGACATCCTGACCTTTACAATCTGGCTTGCTGCCTACATTGTCATCCAAACATTGGGTTCAGTCACTTCAGGAGACTATGTACCAATACTCCAAGGTTCCTCTGTTTTACAATACTGTCCAGAGCCTTACCACTTACTGTGCAAGTTCTCCTGCCTTAGTTTAACTTACTAAAGTGGAACATGCCACATTTGATAGAATTAAATTCTATTCACCATTCTCTGATCCACATCCCAAGTTGGTTTAGATCCCCTAGTACAGAGCCTATAAAAAGTATTCACCACCCTCCCCTTGAAGTTTTCATGTTTTATTGTTTTACAACAGTGAATCACAGTGGATTTAATTTGGCTTTTTTGACACTGATCAATAGGAAAAAAAGACTCTTTGTGTCAAGGTGAAAACAGATCTCTACAAAGTGATCTAAATTATGTTACGAATGTGAAGCAACTCTGAGGGGCCGAAGGGTACAAAGTCGCCCCCTCCTTTTTGAGAATCGCAAGATGCTATTAATTCGGGTCTGGGACCCAGGAAATGAGAGAGAGACACTCAGAATACAGAAGGTTTGGAATGTGCCCTGACCTCAGCGGAAGGAAACCACTGATAACGGCCATTGTCTCTTGGAGACGGAATTGTGTATTGAGTACTGTACTATTCATTGAAACCCCTCAGGGGACAACCAGAGTGGTCTGGTTGAGGGATTGCATCATCCCAACCTGATTGACATCTGAGACCCCGTGAGTAAGGATGAAAGAGGGTCTGGAGAACAACCCCTTTAGACGCACCAGGAGAAATGCTAGAAATCCCGTGACAGCGTTTGATAGCAAAAGCCAGTGGGGGGCTCGTGTGCGTCCTCCCTTGCCAGGGTGGCAGGCTCACCACGGAAGAACGGTTTAGCTAAAGGAGAGGCCACAAGTGAACGGCCACGACAACGAGACTCCTGACGGATCGAAATCATAAAGGAAAGCCGGCAAGTTTTTCTCCAAATTTCTCTCTCTCTCCAACAATTGCAACACAGCGGTCCCCAACGGCTGCAGCCTGCATGAGCTGAACAAACTATATATTTCCATTGGACAATACATTATCCACTAGACAACGATAGAGTTTATTTCTTATTGATTATTATTATACCCGCACTTTTAGATTTAGTATTGATGACGTATATTATCTGTATATTTGCATTGATATTATTTTTGTGTATTTTTACTAATAAATACTGTTAAAAATAGTATCATCAGACTTCAACGGATACTCCTATCTTTGCTGGTAAGTGACCCAGTTACGGGGTTCGTAACAATTAATTAAAAATACAAAACACAAAAAATTGATTGCGTAAGTATTCATCCCCTTCAATATGACACACTAAATTATCACTGGAGCAGCCAATTAGTTTTAGAAGGCACATAATTAGTTAAATTGTAATCACCTGTGTGTAGTCAAGGTGTTCCAACTGATTGCAGTAAAAATACACCTGTATCTGGAAGGTCTAACTGCTGGTGAGTCAGTATCCTGACAAAAACTACACCAAGAAGACAAAAGAACACTCTAGGTAACACCTTGAAAAAGGATTTTGAAAAGCACAAGTCAGGAAATGGTTACAAGAAAATTTCCAAGCCACTGAATATCTCTTGGAGTAGTTAAGTCATTCGTAAAGAAATGGAAAGAATATAGCATGACTGTAAATCTGCCTAGAACAGGCCATCCTAAAAAACTGAGTGACTGTGCAAGAAGGGGACTAGTGAGGGAGGCCACCAAGAGACCTATGACAACTCTAGAGGAATTACAAGCATCAGTGGCTGAGATGGGACAGACTGAACATATGACAACTATTGCCTGGGTGCTTCACAAGTCACAGCTTTGTGGGAGAGTGGCAAGGAGAAAGTGACTTGAAAAAAAAAACTCGCATGAAATCTCAGCTAGAGTTTGCCAGAATGTATGTGGGAAACTCTGAAGTCTTCTGGAAGAAGTTTCTGTGGTCTAAATGAAACCAAAATTGAGCTTTTTGGCCATCAAACTATATGTTACATTTGATGTAAGCTGAACTCCGCACATCATCAAAAGCAAACCATCCCTACTGTGAAGCATGGTGGTGGCTGTATCATGCTGTGGGGATGCTTCACTGCAGCAGGCCCTGGAAGGTTTGTGAAGGTAGAGGGTAAAATGAATGCAGTAAAATACAGCAAAATCCTGGAGGAATACCTGATGCATTCTGCAAGGGAACTTTTACTTGGGAGAAGATTTGTTATCCAGCAAGACAAAGACCCTAAGCATAAAGCCAAAGTTGTACAGGAATGGCTTAAAAACAACAGGTAATGTCTTGGAGTGGTCAAGTCAGAGTCCAGAGCTTAATCCAATTGTGAATTTGTGGCTGGACTTGGAAAAAGGCTGTTCACTCATGATCCTCATGCAATCCGACAGAGCTTGATCAGTTTTGGGGGGGAATGGGGGGGGGGAGATTTCAGCATCCAGATGTGCAAAGCTATAGAGGCCTACTCGTACAGACTCAAGGCTGTAATTGCTGCCAAAGGTGCATCTACTAAATACTGACTTGAAGGGGGTGAGTGAGGATGCAATCAATTATTTTGTTTAATAATGTCATAAATTTAGACCAATTTGTAGAAATTTCTTTTCATTTTGACATGAAAGTCTCTTTTCAATTGATCAGTGTGAAGAAAAGCACAAATTAAATCCACTGTGATTCAGTGTTGTAAAGCAATAAAACATGAAAACTTCCATGGGGGGGGGGGAATACTTTTAATAAGCACTGTAAACTTGGGTAGCCCTCTTCACTGCCCACTACACCACAAGTTGTGTCATGGCATTTTTAAAGATCAACTTTTGAACCTTGTCCCTTTTTCTTTGATGTTTAACCTTGCAAACTACGGTAATGTGGTCTAACAGAGGAGCTCTGTCCCAGCAATACCAATTCCTTACCACAACCTCCCCAACATAGAAGACTGCAGATGCTGGATTCTAGAGCAACAAATAATCTGCTGGAACAACTCAACAGGTGAAGCAATATCTGCAGGAGGGAAATAATCGCCAATGTTCTGGGTCCAAACCCTGCATCAGGACTGAGAACGAAGAATTGGAAGTATAAAGAGAAGGAAGTAGTGAGAAAAGAGTGTGAGATGAATGGTGGACTGAAACAGGGTGTAAACAGGCAGAATGTGCCACATAGTTGAGGGGAGTGGGGTGCATTTAGGTCCCACACTCTATGGAGAGGAGACAACAGAAGCAGAATCTACTTATCTGTGTGAATGAGAGAGAAGTTTAAACATTGATTTTAGCAAGTTGTGAATGAAGGTGAAAACAGGAGATCAATGAAGAGATTAAATGTTGAGGACTTGCCTAAATATAAACCAAGAAGTCACGATTTTTTGAGGTACAAGAGATTCTGCAGATTTTGAAAATCTCGAGCAACACACACGATGCTGAAAGAACTCAGCATGTTAGGCAGCCCCTGTGGGGGGAAGTAAACAGTCAATGTTTCAGGCTGAGACTCTTCACCAGGACACCAGTTTGATTTCCTTCATGGGTGCTGCTGAGATCCTTGATGGTTTTGTTTTGAGGTATTTTGTGAGGGATACTATCTTTTCCGGGAGACCCCTCATGGCAAATTCATGCCTATTATGCCAGATAATCTGCATTACCTCCTCACACACCTAATATTCCTCCAGTGGTTTATGTTTTCAATTGATGTCTCTTGGGTTCTTCATTGAAAACCAGGCCATTCAAGATAAAGAAGCACTTTCCATTAGCTGGAAGAATGCCATTCACATTGGTTACAAGTCCCTTTTAGCAACGGCTGAAATCACAGCTATGTGGCTGAGGGTTGGCAGCTTAATAATACCCAGCAGAGAATTAAAATAGCAATTACTGTTGTAATTGACACAGTATGTGTGTTTTTCAAACTCCACAATGGAATATTGCAGTCATTATGGAACTTGTGTAAGCAGTAGTCTTTGCTAGTTCCCAAATTCACCCCCAGTTCAGTGTACCAGAACAAGGACTGAGACTCAAAGAGGAGTAAACAAGATGAGCAATTGCAAGAGGAAAGGTCAGAGGTTCCTGTTCCATGGTGTAAATCCAAAAATGAAAAGGTGTCTCCTATCATTGCCTGAGGCACATGGAAATTCTGTTATGTTACGGAGTCTTGTGGAGAGCTCAGACTTCCCCTCAGCTCATATGGAGATGGGCACACTGGTTCAGTCATCTGTTAACCTTTCTTCCACTAAGAAAAGCCTTAAGTGTCAACACTTACTCCCATAATTGCCATCATTTCATTGGAAGGTAATCCCCTCTATGTATCAAGTAAGCTGTCTCTTTAAAGTAGAGACTGGTCATTTGCTTTGAAATGTCATAGTACAAGCCATATTTTAAATGTTTTCATTAAATTAAGATGCAATAATAAAGCTGTGATTGATTTACCAAAGTTATAAAATGTCTAAAACTCTGCCAGCAGGAAGCTAAAGTAATTCATTTGAAAAGAAAAGAATGTGGTTGACGATAGATCCTCTAATTCCTTAAATCACACTGCTGCAAGGTTATTCTGTGCCATTATTTAAAACTTTATTAGCAGATGGGATAAAAGTTTTGTCAATGCAGGAACTTGGCGATCACAGCAGATCTTAAATGGCAAAGTGAAGTATAATAATGAACTTTTCAATGTTATCACAAGACTTTTGCTAGAACAACAGAAGTCCTTCCAAAATCATAATTGCATTTCTGTCAAGAGCTTGCTCTTGTGATGAACACCCATCAACACAATGGCACAAATCTTCCAAATTTGCTGATGACACAAAGCTGGGTGGCAGTGTGAAATGTCAGGAGGATGTTATGAGAATGCAGGGTGACTTGGACGGGCTAGGTGAGTGGGCAAATGTATGGCAGATGCAGTTTAATGTGGATAAATGTGAGGTTATCCACTTTGGTGGCAAGAACAGGAAGGCAGATTACTATCTAAATGGAGTCAAGTTAGGAAAAGGGAAAGTACAATGAGATCTAGGTGTTCTTGTACATCAGTCAATGAAAGTAAGCATGCAGGTACAGCAGGCAGTGAAGAAAGCTAATGGCATGTTGGCCATTATAACAAGAGGAACTGAGTATAGGAGTAAAGAGGTCCTTCTGCAGCTGTACAGGGCCCTGATGAGACCCCACTTGGAGTATTGTGTGCAGTTTTGGTCTCCAAATTTGAGGAAGGACATTCTTGCTATTGAGGGAGTGCAGCGTAGGTTCACAAGGTTAATTCCTGGAATGGCGGGACTGTCATATGTTGAAAGATTGGAGCGACTGGGCTTGTATACACTGGAATTTAGAAGGATGAGAGGGGATCTGATTGAGACATATAAGATTATTAAGGGATTGGACATGCTGGAGGCAGGAAGCATGTTCCCGCTGATGGGTGAGTCCAGAAGTAGAGGCCACAGTTTAAGAATAAGGGGTAGGCCATTTAGAACAGAGATGCAAAAAAACTTTTTCACCCAGAGAGTGGTGGCTATGTGGAATGCTCTGCCCCAGAAGGCAGTGGAGACCAAGTCTCTGGATGCTTTCAAGAGAGAGTTAGATAGAGCTGTTATAGATAGTGGGGTCAAGGGATATGGGGAGAGGGCAGGAACGGGGTACTGATTGTGTATGATCAGCCATGATCACAGTGAATGACGGTGCTGGCTAGAAGGGCCGAATGGCCTACTCCTGCACCTACTGTCTATTGTCTAAAATTCTGGGGCCTCTATCATACAGTAAATACCATAATTTATTATGCCAACATGTCATATATGAGTGTCTCAGAAAAGAACAGAAACTAAGTACACGAGTATCCACAAGCTCCTGTGTTTTTCTTTCTAGTAGTTTTTGGAGTTGCAAAACATAACAGTGACAACAAGGACATTTTAAAATTAACCCAAGATGACTACTTACCTGTTGAAGTGGAGCATATTTATCTCATCAGAAGGGGAGAGAGAGACATTTGAGTTAAAAAAGAAAAGTGTAGCTTGTATTTGTTCAGAAGGGGAGAGAGACATTCATATTTTTAATAAAAAAATGACACGGACAAAATTCACAGGTAAACAGTGAGATGATGAATTTTAAAAATCAGAAATGGCTGGCTACGTTGGAAAGTAGATATGTTTGATTGCACAACAGATAGCTAGATATATACTGAACAAATTGAATAATATTTTGAAGCAAATGGGGTAGCCAATGAAAAGCGAGTGCCAGTGATACTGAGTTCAATAGTAGAAAAGCATACAGTTTGCTTAGAAGTTTAACTGCTCCAACCAAACCAGCTGAAAGGAGCTTTGATGATATCATGAATGTAACGCAGGGATATTCAGAACTGAAACCATTGTTGATTGCAGAACTTCATAAGCAGAATCAAAAGGAAGGAGTCCATTTTAGTGTATGTGGCTGATTTAAAGGAATTGTCTGAGCATTGCCAGTTCAGTGATGGGTTTAATGATGCACAGAGCGATTGTTTAGCTTGTGGAATCTTACAAGAAAGCATTCAAAAACAACTCCTCCTGAAGCAAAACTCATTTAAAAGAGCGGTTAAAATTGCTGTATCAATGAAAATGTGTGCCAGAGACCCAATTTAGTTACAGTCAGGAATGAAAGGAGGAGTGTAGTGCATACATTTAATATTTCAAATATGTAACTACTGTGTTTAGACATCCACAGCATAGTCCTGGTAGCCAAAAAGGATGGGTCTGTCAGGACCTGTGTTGATTTCCCAGTCTCTATCAACCCAGTACTGAAAGTAGATCTGCCCTATCCTGGGCAAACATTTCTGGAGAGAAACTCTTCAGCAAAGTGAACTTGGCAAAGGTCTACCTACAAATGGAGATGGAAGACTAGTCTGACTACAAATGATGTGGCAGAAAGGTTTGCGCAGAGTCTAAAGAACACACTGCAAGCAATGCCAGCAGAACTGTGCTAACACTGAGTCAGAAGCTCGCCAGTTTTATTCCTGCATATCGCAATGCAGTACATCTACTCACCAGCAATGCTGTTCCTTTGTTTTCCACCGCCTCAGAACCCAGATTGTTTCACAACCGCAAGTCTCATCTGCCAAGCAGAGGACTCTGTTTCCTTCCACCTGCCCCTTTCTCCCCCCCCCCCCCCAGGTCAGGAACAAGAGTAATAAACCCTCTTGTACCCCACAAGAGTAATAAACCCTCCACAGCAATTAAATATTTAGCCCTGAATGAGACAATTTAAAATTTACTATGCTGTGGATGCCTATACACAGAGGTTGCATATTTGAGTTGAGATACTTTTTATATTGAGTTGGAGTTTATAGCTAAGTCAGGAGGTGTGTAGTGCATATATTTAATATTTCAGTAATATTTGAGTAATATTGTAAATATATTTGATTAAGTATTTATTACTACATAATTCATTATGGCTACATGTAAGAAGCACACAAATGGCACACATCATTATGCCACCACATCATATGTGAGCCCCCACCCCCACAAAAGAACAGAAACTAAGTACATGGATATCCCTGGGCTCCTGTGATTCTATTTTGATTAAGATTGCAAAGGGAGCCGGAAAAGGCATGTAATAAGGGTAATGTCACAATTGTAATGGGGGACTTCAATATGCAATGGGATTGGGAAAATCAGGTTGTTGTCAGATAACAAGAGAGAGAATTTGTTGGATGTCTATGAGATGGCTTCTTAGAGCAGCTTGTGCTTGAGCTGACTCGGAGAAAAGCTATCATAGATTGGATGTTGTGCAGTAACCCAAATCTTATTAGGGAGCTTCATGTAAAGGAGCCCTTAGGAGGCTGTGATCATATTATGATTGAATTCATACTGTGACTTGAGAGGGAGAAGCACAAGTCAGATGTATCAGTATCGCAATGGAATAAAGAGAATTACAGAGGCATGAGAGAGGAGCTTGCCCAAGTGGATTGGAGGAGGATACTGGTGGGATGATGGCAAAGCAGAGATGGCCAAAGTTTCTGGGAAGAGTTCACTAGGCACAGGATAGATACTTCACACAGAAGAAGTTGTTCACAAATGGCAGAGCTAGGCAACTATGGCTGATAAAGGAAGTTGAGGACTGCATAAAAGCCAAAGAAAGGGCATATAAGGTAGCAAAATTGAGTGAGAAGTTGGATGATTGTGAAGCTTTTAAAACCCGACAAAAGGTAACTAAAAAAGTGATAAGGGGAAAAGGTGAAATATCAGGGTGAACTAGCCAATAATGTAAAGCAGAATGCTAAAAGTTATTTTTTTCAGTTATATAAAGAGTAAAAGGGAGCTGAGAGTCGATATTGGACCACTGGGAAGCGATGCTGGTGAGGTAGTAATGGGGGACAAAGAAATGGCAAATGAACTTAATGGATACTTTGCATCAGTCTTCACTGTGGAAGACTCCAGCAGTATGCCAGAGGTCCGTGAGTGCCAGGGATCAGGAGTGAGTGCCATTGCTATTACAAAGCAACAAGTGCTGGGCAGGCTCAAAGCTCTTAAGGTGGATAAGTCACCTGGACTTGACTGATAGTTCTGTTAGAGTTCTTTGAGGAAGTAACAAGCAGGGAGGTCAAAGGAGAGGCAGTGGATGTCACTTACTTGGGTTTCCAGAAGGCATTTGATAAAGTGTCACACATGAGGCTGCTTAACAAGATAAAATACTATGGCTTTACAGGAAAGATATTGGCATGGATAGAGGAATGGCTGACAGGCAGGAGTGGGAAGAAAGGGGTCCTTTCTGGTTGGCTGCCAGTGACTAGTGATGTTCCTCAGAGCTGGTATTGGGACCACTAATTTTCACATTGTTTGTCAGTGATTTGGATAATGGAGTTGATAGCTTTGTGGCAAAGTTTGCAGATGATACAAAGATAGGTGGAGGGGTAGCTAATGCTCAGGAAGCATTGCGATTGCAGCAGGACTTAGACAAATTGGAAGAATGGGCAAAAAAGTGGCAGATGGAATACAGTATGGGAAACATATGATAATGTATTTTGGTAAAAGAACTATACTGTGGACTATTATCTAAATGGGGAAAAGGTTCAAACATTAAAGGGACTTGGGAGTCCTTGTGCAAGACTCCCAGAAGATTAATTTACAGGTTGAGTGTGTGGTAAAGAAGGCAAATGCAATGTTGGCATTTATTTCAAGGGGAATAGAATAAAAAAAGCAATGAGATAATGCAGAGGCTTTATAGGACACTAGTCAGGCTGCACTTGGAGTATTGTCAACAGTTTTGAGCCCCACATCTAAGAAAGGATGTGTTCTCATTGGAGAGAGTCCAGAGGAGGTTCACAAGGATGATTCCGGGAATGAAGGAGTTAACATGTGAGCAGCGTTTGGCATCTTTGGGCCTGTCCTCATTGGAATTCAGAAGAATGCAGGGGGATCTCATTAAAACCTACCAGATGTTTAAAGGACTAGATGGAGTAGATGTAGAGAGGATATTTCCTGTGGTGGAAGGTATCAGAGGACGTTTCCTATGGTTGGGGGGGGGGGGGGGGCGGGTATCCAGAACTAGAAGGTACAGCCTCAAATTTGAGGGGTGACCATTTGAAACAGAGGTAAGGAGAAATATTTTTAACCAGAGATTAGTAAATCTGTGGAATGCTCTACCACAGACTACAATGGGGGCCAAGTCCGTGGGTATTTTTAAGGTGAAAGTTGATAGTTTCCTGATCGATCAGGGCATCAAAGGATATGACGAGAAGGCAGGTGTATGGAGTTGAGTGGGATCTGCGATCAGCCATGATGGAAGACACGGTGGGCTGAATGGTCTATTTCCACTCCTATGTCTTATGGTCTTATTAGGTTTTGGAGTTACAAAACGTAAGTTCCCTTTCCTGAAAATTTTTATTCTGTTTTTTTCTAATTTCCTCAGTCAATCTATGTTATTACTATTGGTGAAATACCATTCTGTCAGTACATAAGCCCTTGAGATACAATGAGACCTTCAATTCTTGCATTTTGAATTTCTCGTTTTAGTGTTTTTTGACTCAGCAGTAGTTCTATGGTAATGAGAATAAAATATTTGATTCTCTGGGTTTTTACTATCCTGTTAATTTCATTAAAGAAAAATGAAAATAATGCAGATCTTTGTAACAACTTCTACATGTACTCGGATAATGCACTATCTACCTTATGTCTTTGTTGTCACAGCAATGTTTTGATTCAGACAGGCTGAAGAAATCTGTTGCGATAATGTACAGTGTGGTGTCCAAAATAGATATTGTAGAGTGTAGATCTCATGTTTGAAAAGGGTAGCTGGAAATATAACAGTGAAAATAAAAAACAAACTGAAGGTAGAAATGTAAAATAAAAATAAAAATTCTGCAAATACTCAGCAGTTCAGACCTTCATTTTGTGACACCTGTGTAGCACCATTCTTGTCGTGTGTGACTGGTCGTTGCACTCTTTCGAGGAAATCATATTACACTAGGTGCCGGTAGGCCATCAGGAGGATCTAGGTATCAGAAGGAGACAGTGAATAGAAACCACACACTTCTGGAAATAAGGTTTCTTTTATAAGAAAAAACAACAATATGTACAAAATATTTACATAAGCAAGAACAATTCAAAATATAAACATTAAGTTTAGATTCCAAATCTTAGACATCAACAAAAGCCAAATTCCTGTTTATTTAGAATCAGTGATATTCATTAGTGTAACCTTTGTTACTCTGATTTCTCCAACTAATTAAATCTAGTGTTATTCCCTATTTAAAAGTTTACAGACTAAGCTTTCATTTTTACGTATCGCTAGTTAGTTGGAAAACCAAATATAATTCCTAATCTCAAGTATTATAGTTAACTTAAGTTTCAGTTCCAGGCAGTATATCTACAAGTTTAAGTTCAAATTCAAAAATTATATATACACAGTTTAACACCTTTTGTGACAGTTCTTCAACATCAGAACTCTTAAAGCAATCTCATTCAGTAACTTATCAAAGTCTTTGCAAAAATAATTAGTTCTTGCAGAAAGTCAAATTCAGGTTCTTTGAATGAAAATAAACTTGTACTTCCAACCATAATTACAGTACATCCTCTGCATCATTACCCATTTTGTTCCCACACTGGTTCTGCATTTTGGGTGGCTCGCCATCTTGTTTCTTGGTTCGTTGGAATGAAATAGTTTATCATCCACAGAAAGTCAATTCACAAACTTGTACAAAAACTTGGCCGAATCCCTTGATATGATTTTGCAGAGCTAACTGACTACACAGTAGAGAGTTTGGACTGATATTGTCTCGTTAAAGCTACTGCATGTTATAGCTGTAGCTTCAATATATCTTTTATTGCTATTGTTGCTCCACCAGCAGTTTCACCCTGAGGGTTTTCAAGTTAAGCGGGTAAAGATACCCACTACTAATTCCACTCTTAACAGTTCATGTCTTCATCTTCTAGTCATTGCTGCATTTCTCTCCTTGTCTGTCCTGTGTCCAGCCCACCCTGCCCTCGCATAGAGTATTTTTTCAATTTTTTAAAAATCAGTAAACCTCATTTTCATCCCTCTGCAGGTAGAACTTTTTAACATTACAACTTTGGGTTTAATTAACCTGGGTTATAATTGGGTCTTTGACATGCGATATTAATTTTGTTTCCTTCCCACAGATGGGCCCGATGTGGTGAGTACTTACAGTGTTTTCTGTTTTTATTTTAGAAAGTAGAATAGTCAAGTTTATAAAAAGTCTATAAATATTTTCAGGCCTGGCTTCCTCCCTAACCAAACACTCATTGCAACCTTAAATGTCAATCACTACTACTACCTTAAAAACAAAATCTAGAATTTTAGAATAAAAAATCCTTTTGGAATTTGGGATGACCATGCAAGCTACAGATACTGAGAAGCTCCTGAACAGTACAAGCTCTCTGTGGTGTTGTGCACGTATTGGCAGCTAATAATGTCAGTGTTGCACCAAGGCACTTAACAAGTAGCAACAATGAATGCTGACAACATGCAAGTATTCCAAACAGCACTAAGCAATGTCAGTATTATTTGGGTGGTTTTTAAAGCTCTGCTGCTGTTCCTCTGAGAAGGATATAATGAAGTTGTCTCTGGTGATAGCGTGAGGAGTCAGTGAATGTAGAAAAGCGATGATATAAGATGAGCCGGATTTTGTATGAAGACTTGTTGAGAGTCATTTGAATTGGAGATTGCACAAGATGGATCTCAGATGAGGAAAGCATTGAGAGAAGCTCCAGGTGATAGATGGAGACATTAAAAAGTATTTCAACAGCAGCAAGAGAGTTTAGGATGGAGATGGGTGATATAATTTACAGTTGAAATTATATGGCATTTTGATGTACTGGTTGCAGGGTCATGATTAACTCTGACAATTTTTTTTTGTTTCTTCCATAGAAGTAATGGTACTGGTTCAACAGATTACAGGCAGCATAGCTATTCCATTAATCACAGTACCATCATTGTGCTGTGAAGTGAAAAGTGATGAAACCTGCAGAGCAGGGAAACTTCTTTCGAAGGCTCAAATAAATTTTGTTTTAGGTTCTTCATATTTTTTTTCAGAGATACAGTGTGGAACAGGCCTTTCCAGCCCAATGAGTTGAACTGCCCAGCAAACCACTGACGTAATCACAGGACAATTTACAGTGAACAATTAACCTACTAACTGGTATGTTTTTGGAATGTGGGAGGAAACCAGAGCACACGGAAGAAACCCACATTTTCACTGGAAGGATGTACAGTCTCCTTGCAGATGGTGTTGTTTAGATGAAGACCAACAGCGTGAGCTGTAATAGCATCATGCTAACTACTTCACTACCATAATGCCCCTGTCTTAATGAACTTTGACTCAATTATTTAACGTGCAATCCACTTTTCTTTTTGTTAAATTTTTGGATAAGCCATTTTTATATCTATGACAATCACAACCAAAAAGAAATAGATTGGCTTTGGAAGCTTGTGTCATTAATCTCTGGTGTACAGGTGAATTGCATTGTTGTAAGGCTATCAACAAAATTAAGGTCAGCACAATCAGCTACTTAGTTTCCCCTCTTTCAGGGTCTCTCTCGGAATCACTGACGCTGCTCATCCTTGGATACCGTGAATTTTTGTCATGCTTTGACATCATGCCCAAGTGACATATCTTTATGCTTCAGCCTGGAGAGTGTGCCTCAGTTTTTCCCTTCTTGCCCTGAACATCCTGAAGAAAGCTTTATCAGAGTATGGATCAAACCTTGCAGCTGACGACCTAGCATTCAGGAGTTGCAATATGGTCACCGCAGGGGTGCTGCTCTCGAAACTGAATGGTATTGTTGTTGAATTCTTGGCAGCAGGTCAATGTTAAGAGACATAAACTATCAAAGCTAACTGTTGCTTGTTATTTCTTTTAGGGCTCCCTGGGGGCCAAGAGGATTCGGGGTGGCCACCCCAAGTTCTAGGCCTCACAAGCCAGTCATCACCCCCTCTCCTGCCAACTGCAATCACATCTTGGACCTTCATCTTCATAGCAACCCAGTTCACTTGCTGAATAATGTAGGCTAACCCCAGTAATTCATGCCTGTTGTTTCTTGCTTAATACTTCTACTTGCTGAAATTGATTGGCTATCTTGCAGGAGTTAACACAACAATGTTCCAAGTTTGACTTATGACGTTGAGAAGATCTTCGTGTCCCAAATGTTGCTGAGCCCGTTCCTCACCACCAGGCTTCTCAACTTACTCCTCACCTCTCCATTTATTCTGAGGCTCTCTCGTACTCCCCACTCCTCACAAATATCAGAGCCACAAGGCTTCCCAACCTTACTGCCTTCCCATTAATATTGAGCTTAATTGACTATTAATATTGTCCTTCATGAACCTCTACAAACAGGCCAATGCACACTTAAGGAATGACACTTCATCTTTTGCAGTCTGTTTCTCTGAAAACAAATTGGCCATTTCTGTCTGCAATAGCCTGCTGGACATTTATCCCACAGCCGCACCATTTACAACATTTTATGCAGAAAAAGAAGTTTTGTGTGCAGCTGACTGCCTTCCTCAATCCACCTGAAGCTACCTTATCAGAGAGATTTCTTTTATCTGATTCTAACTTGTGTTTTTGTCTTTCACAAACAGTCTGGGACCTGAAATGTTAACTGTTTCCACTGATGCTGCCTGATCTGTTCATTATTTCCAGAATTTTTTTTCTGTTTCCAGTCTACAATATCTGCATTTATGTTTCCCTTGTTAGCATTTACATTTTCACAAATCTTGGGGCATCTGGGCTCACTCACTCCCTAGCTCTCTGTAAATATCAGGACTTCAGTGTTGGCAATTTCACCGTGCATGAAAGCCAGTCTTCTGCCTTATGCACATGCCATACCAGAAAAAGCCACTAGATAGCAATCATTAACAGCAATCTGAGCTGATGTTGTTCCTCCATGGCCTGCACATTCTGGTGCATGTACTAAATAAAGTGCTTTTTCTAAGAAAATTAATAAGTTCTCTGAATCCACAGCCAGACATTACTGGCAAGTGTTTGCAGGATAATACAACAATGCCTTAACAATCGTGGAGAAATTCAGTGGTACCTATCGAGGAAATCAAACTGGTGTCATGATGAAGAGTCTCGGTTCGAGCCATTGATTGTTTATTTGTTTGAAATAATTTAACTCAGCACAAGTGCATGAATTAAATCTGCAACTTTGCAATTGGCAGCCTTGCATTTTAAAACCAAAATACAGCAAACCTCAGAACTTCCAGAATCATATGATAGATCATTTTAACTGCTCATTGTTCTTCAACAAGCATCGGACACTAAGTAAGTCTCATGTCATTGCTTGCCATTGTTTTCTAATGTAGTTCTGGTGGGATGGGCTGAGATGGCAGATGGTGACAGATTTGCATTTACAGAATGGTCACTGGCAGCAAACAGAATCATCACGCGTTTTCATGCTGGGTCACTTTGACATGACTGATTTTAAATTGAGCCAGGCCAGGGGACAGACAGTAGGCTTCCCAGCAGATGGAGGCAGGTTGGCAGCTGTGAACCTAGCGGCCTCCCAACATATGGAACAACCTTTTCGATGTGTTCAGATTGCAATTTGGTTTTAAGTGGCTGTGATTGAGGTTGCTTTGTGAGGTTGAGGTGATGCATTTCTGCTTATCTTCCTCCATAAAGAGCCAATCTGTAGTTGTTGAAACCTCATGCTTCCTGCTAGTGGTCTGCTGCAGAGCAAAGAAGGAATGAGTAGTTCATGAGGTCAGCACACCCTTCTTTGTACTGGGACAAGCTCACCCCCCATAGGAGACCATTCTGAATCTGGTAACTAACTACTTTATCATCTGTTGACTGGTGCCTTCTTTCGCTTGACAGGCACCTGAGGGGTATTGCACATCAGTAAACCACACCAGTGACCTGCTCTTGTTTGGAGCTGGTGGTCGGGCCGGAGAGGGTTTGGAGGAACTGACCTGGGTGCAGACTGTGCTGCTGCCTGCAACTCAGAGGCATCAGAGTTGCTGTGCGAAAGCAGCGTGCAGAATAACTGTGAGTGACTGCCTTGGATGTTTCTCTTGTGAATGTAAGATCCTGTTGGACTTTGATAATATAAGATGCCTGTTTCCTCATTTGGTGAAACAGGTGATGAGTTAGCTGTGTGGCCTCGGTTGTATTGTGTGCTAGGCCTTAAGCCATGGGCTTGCCTGCTGCTGTAGTGCAGGTGAGGAGATGCCGGAGGCGGTGCAGTGTGGCATCCATGCTGGGTTGGGGGCTGGCCTCTCCTGTTGGTGCTGCCCTCCAGTGTTCAACTGGTAGAATGACAGACCCATCAATTTGCATGTTGCTCAGGGTCTTGCACTATACCTGTGTTTTCTTGCATAACGATGTGTTTTTATTTTCTCTTTCGCTCTTTTGAATGCATGTTATGCAATTTGGCCCAGAGGAACACTGTGTCGTTTGACTGTATACATGTATAGTTTGAATGATAATCAAATTTGATTTCAGATTGAGGCTGAAGATTTAAAGTACCTGCACCTGAGACTAGGGTTGACAAGTGAGGCATAATTTTCCCCCTACCAAAAAAATCTCCCATTTACACCCAGCACTCTAGAGCTAATTTCAGCATTTCAAGATCTGAAAAAATTGCTCTTATTTAGCGGTATTTCCCTTCAACAGAATAGTCAACATATCAATTGTTTTTACTTAATAGATTTGGCAAACAATTAAGTGAACACACTGTTCCATCATTTTGATAAACCATCTCTATGTCTGTCCAGTTGCTGTGTCTTTGATCAATATGTGTACTTAGGGTAATGTTCAAAATATTCAGCTTTTCTTTTAAGTTGGAGCTTTCTGAAACATTCTGCAATGTCCCCTTTATCCAGTTGTTGCCTGATTTAAAAACCTAATGCTCATCTCATTTCACCAGTCTCACTTTACAAGCATTCAAGGTCATAAGTCCATCTTAATTTGACACAGGTGAAGAACGGATTCTGCTACAATACTTCATGCTACATGTGATAAATCTGCTGCTAACTATTTAATAATTTCCAAATTCGTGTAGTGGCTGACAGACTGATTACTCACTTTTCGCATTGCACTATCCACTACATTTCCCTGTCAAGATCTCCACTTTGTTATGTGGCATTTTAACTCCCTGTCTCACTTCAAGTCACCTTTCTTCTACCCTTGGCCATATATGCAGTTAGTGGCTCAGCGTTAGCTTGGGGGATCATAACCAGTTAGGTATATTCAATCTTTTGGCCTCAATGTAAGTACTTCTATATATTTTTTTCTCAGACAGCAGGTGCTGTTAATGTTTCTTAAATTGCCATATATATAGTACCTCCAGGCCTGTTGTTGATTGGGAGGTTGTGGGAAAGGTGACTGCCTTGTTTGTTCTAATGACATGAAAAGAACAATTGTGCACAAAAACAGAGAAAAGATTTGGCAGCTAAATGATGCTCTGAGTCAGAACTATCATTCAGTGACTGTTTCTGAACATCAGAAAACAATTGAACATTTCAAAACATTGAAATAATCTTTAAAGTTTCAAGCAGATAGCAATACACGAAACACTAAAGCAGTTTAAAGACTGGAAGTATTTACTTCAGTCCTTTCCGACTGTTCTCCTGCATTCAGATCAAGAGGGAGGTAACTCCTTCTCTGAATGCTCATGACATCTTTGGATAAACTCTCAATATTTGAATGGGGGATGCACTCGGCTTCCTGCACCCTTTGTCGAACTCCTATTGGAAGTTCGGTTTTGGCGTGCAGCCTGCTAACAGAATTGCATAGCACAGTACAAGCTCCTCATCCCACAATGTTGTGCCGAGCTTTTAAACTACCTCAAGATCAATCTAAGCCTTCTCTCCCACATGGCCTTCCATGTTTCTTTCATCCATGTACCTATCAGAGTTTCTTAAATGTCCCCAATGTATCTGCATCTAATACTGTCCCTGGCAGAACATCTCATGAACATGCCATTCTCTCCTAAGCCCCATCTTAAACCCTTAGCTGCCTACCTTAACTCTCAAGAGCCCTGTCTGATCTAACCTATGATGAATTGCTGCCATCCGCTATTGGTTTGCATATTTCGATGAGCTGCCCCTTCCCAGAGTAATGTAGGCAAATGGACAGGAAAATCTGCAGATGCTGGAAATCCAAGCGACATGCCCAAAATACCAGAGGAACTCAGCAGGCTAGGCAGCATCTATGCGAAAGAGTAAACAGTCGACATTTCGGGCTGAGACCCTTCAGTGGTGGGGGGGGGGGGGGAAGGATGAGCAGTTGGAGCAAGAAGGAGGGAGGAAAGGAGGAAGGAGTGATAGGTGAAACCAGGAAGTGGGGGAAGGGATGAAGTAGAGAGCTGGGAATTTTACTGGTGTAAGAGATAAAGGGCTAGAAAAGGGGGGATCTGATCGGAATGTGTAGAAGACCATGGAAGAAAGGGAAGGGGAGGAGTCCAGAGGGAGGTGATGGACAGGTGGGGGGTGAGGTGGAGCAGGGAATGGGGGAATGGTAAAAGAGGGGGCGAGCATTCCTGGAAGTTTGAGAAATTGATGTTAATGCCATCAGATTGGAGGCTACCCAGACAGAATATGTGTTGTTTGACCAACCTGAGTGTGGCCTCCTCTTCATAACAATAGACGAGGCCACGGACTGACATGTCGGAATGGAATAAGAAGTAGAATTAAAATGGGTGGCCACTGGGAGATCCTGCTTCTTCTGGCAGACAAACTGTAGGTGCTTGGTAAAGCGGTCTCCCAATCTACATCAGGTTGAACCAGTATACAGGAGGCCACACCAGGAGCACAGGAAACAGTATATAACCCCAACGGACTCATGGGTGAAGTGTCATCTCACCTGGTAGAACTGCTTGGGGCCCTGATTGGTTGTGAGTGAGTAGGCGTAGAGGCAGGTGTAGCACTTGTTCCGCTTGCAAGGATAAGTGCCAGGTGGGAGATCGGTGGGAAGGGATGAATGGATAAGGGAGTCATGTAGAGGGTGATCCCTGCAGGAAGCAGAAAGTGGGGAAGGGGGATGGGGAAGGGAAAGACGTGCTTGGTGGTGGGATCCCATTGGAAATGGGGGAAGGTAGAGACTTGTGTGCTGGACGTGGAGGCTCATGGGATGGTAGGTGAGGACAAGAGGAACACTCGTTCCTGATGTGGTGGTGGGAGGATGCAGTGAGGACAGACGTGCGTGAAATGGAAGAGATGTGGGTGAAGGCAGCATTGATGGTGGAGGAAGGAAAGCCCCTTTCTTTGAAGAAGGAGGACATTTCATTAGTTCTTTAATGAAAAGACTTGTCCTGAGAGCAGATGCAGCAGAGACAGAGGAACTGGGAGAAGGGGATGGCATTTTTACAAGTGGCTGGGTGGGAAGAGATATAGTCCAGGTAGTTGTGACAATCAATAGGTTTACAAAAGATATCAGTAGATAAATGTCTCCAGAGATGGAGACAGATCAAGAAAGGGGAGGGAGGTGTCAGAAATGGACCAGGTAGTAAGGGCACTGTGGATGTGGGAGGCAATGATGATGAAGTCGACAAGCTCAGCATGGGTGCAGGAAACAGCACCAATGCATTCATCGATGTAGTGTAGGAAAAGTTGGGGAGTGGGACCGGTGTAGGCTTTGAACATTGACTGGTCCACGTGGCTGACAAAAGGCAGACGTAGCTGGGATCCACCTTTGGTTTGAAGGAATTGGGAGGAGCTGAAGGGGAAATTGTTGAGAGTGAGGACCAGTTCTGGCAGATGGAGGAGAGTGGTGGTGGAGGGGAACAGGTTGGGTCTGTCATCTAGAAAGAAGCAGAGAGCTTTAAGGTCCTCCTGATGGTGGATGGAGGTGTATAGGGACTGAGGTCCATGATAAAAAATAGGCAAATACTGACAGTAGCCCCTCAATGTCCAGACCACTCTATTACTGCTGCCTTTACCATTTCATTTTCATCCATTCTGTCATTCAATCTCTACTGTCATTGAGCATCACAGATATCCTTGAATGCTTGGATTTAAAATAAAGATAAGATTTCTATGAATACTCGGATAATTGGGCAGCAATTATGGAGACAGAAGTAGATATAGTGTTTAAGTTTGATATCCTTTCATCAGAGATTTCTTTTTATCCTTGTGTTTCTCCCTTGACTCTGATAAAAATGGTCAATGACCTAAAGCATGAACTCTGTTTCCTTCAGAATGGGTGCCTCCTGATTTGCTTTATTTCCAACACTTGTGTTGTAGACACAAGTACACAGAGCCATGAGGGATGTGTATGCATGCTCCTCTGAGCCTTTCAAATTTGCACGGGTGGACTTGCCAGGTGATTGCCTACATTGGGGAATATGATTCCTATTTCTTTTACATGAATAGCACACACATTCGTCAACCTTTCATCCTCTAACATAAAATGATTTGTTCTGAAAATGTGCATCTCCCTTTTTTTAACCTTAATCTACATGCATTGGCATTTTACCACCTTCAAGATTCACAAGGAGTTCATCTGTTATACATTGCACTATATTACTGGTACAAACCTGCTTTGGTGACATTGAGATATCTGAGTGACCACCTTTTGATAATCACAAATATCACCCAAAATCCACTCTGAAACCCACAGTGAATGAACTTTCATATATAACCATATAACAATCACAGCACGGAAACAGGCCATTCCGGCCCTCCTAGTCCGTGCCGAACTCTTAATCTCACCTAGTCCCACCTACCCGCACTCAGCCCATAACCCTCCACTCCTTTCCTGTCCATATACCTATCCAATTTTACCTTAAATGACACAACTGAACTGGCCTCTACTACTTCTACAGGAAGCTCATTCCACACAGCTATCACTCTCTGAGTAAAGAAATACCCCCTCGTGTTTCCCTTAAACTTTTGCCCCCTAACTCTCAAATCATGTCCTCTCGTTTGAATCTCCCCTACTCTCAATGGAAACAGCATATTCACGTCAACTCTATCTATCCCTCTCAAAATTTTAAATACCTCGATCAAATCCCCCCTCAACCTTCTACGCTCCAATGAATAGAGACCTAACTTGTTCAACCTTTCTCTGTAACTTAAGTGCTGAAACCCAGGTAACATCCTCGTAAATCGTCTCTGCACTCTCTCTAATTTATTGATATCTTTCCTATAATTCGGTGACCAGAACTGTACACAATATTCCAAATTTGGCCTTACCAATGCCTTGTACAATTTTAACATTACATCCCAACTTCTGTACTCAATGCTCTGATTTATAAAGGCCAGCATTCCAAAAGCCTTCTTCACCACCCTATCTACATGAGACTCCACCTTCAGGGAACTATGCACTGTTATTCCTAGATCTCTCTGTTCCACTGCATTCCTCAATGCCCTACCATTTACCCTGTATGTTCTATTTGGATTATTCCTGCCAAAATGTAGAACCTCACACTTCTCAGCATTAAACTCCATCTGCCAACGTTCAGCCCATTCTTCTAACCGGCATAAATCTCCCTGCAAGCTTTGAAAACCCACCTCATTATCCACAACACCTCCTACCTTAGTATCATCAGCATACTTACTAATCCAATTTACCACCCCATCATCCAGATCATTTATGTATATTACAAACAACATTGGGCTCAAAACAGATCCCTGAGGCACCCCGCTAGTCACCGGCCTCCATCTCGATAAACAATTATCCACCACTACTGTATTTTCTGTATTTAATAGCCCAACTACTCATGCAGTCATATCAGTGATATCCACTTATTACTGGGTGAGTTGGTACATATATAATACACATTTTTGCACAGTACTACTGCCACAAACAAGCAACGAATTTCATGACATGTGTGAGTGATGGTAAATCTGATTCCAATATGGTGTCTACTGTGGACTGAGAGTGGGAAGGGAGCAGGGAGAGGGGAATCATGGTTGGGAAAGGGGAGAGGAAAGGGAGTGGGAAGCACCATTTGAGCATAAGTCTGAACTTTTGCAGGAGAGCCCGGCTGGATCAAGACATGACTGCAAGGATGAATTTGAACTTCATGTGTTCCCCTACTATAGCTGACACATTTCCATAAAGCTGTGAGAGCATTCGGTTCTGAGAACTTGAAAGGAAACTATCATTGTTTGACATTGCAGAACTTGCTACAAGAGAAAAGAGATGTGTTCCTTCATGATCATTGTCACCTCCTGTGTGTCATTTTGAGTGACGATGCACCAGCCATTTCTGAGGGCGTCCTCATGAATCACAGTCAGAGCATTCACCTGTTTAAGGTGGGCCAGTAAAGATTCTTGGACTCTACTTTAATGAGACCCCACAAGCAATCCCACATGCCTCATACCTGACTGCAGCTCGTGACTATGGGACATGCACCCTTCAGCACTAAGGCCATCATAAAGATCAGAAGTAGGAGTAGGGATCTCAGCCCTTCAAGCTTACTCAGCTATTCAACAAGTTCATGGCATTATATTCTATCTGTGATGACCATTCTCCTTCATACTAATCAAGAATTGGTCTAACTCTGCCTTAAAAATATTCAAAGAATCTTCTGCCACTGCCCTTTAAGGAGAGTTCCAAAGACTCATCTCCCTCCGAGAAATAAATTCACCTTGTCTTTGTTTTAAATGGGTGATCCCTTATTTCTAAACATGGACCCCTAATTTAACCTTTGGTGCTGATCTGACCTGGAGCTGTGAAGTGTCAGGAATAATGCCAGAGTGTGCAGACCCTTGCTCTTCTTTTCATCTTCCCCTTCAAATCTCTCCCATCTGAGATTTCCTTCATTGAGCATCTGCTTTGGCTCCTCCTGCTCTATTTTGTTTTTTCCTCTTCTGAGGAAAGGGACATTCCAGACTTGTATTAGTCACATGCCAAGACAAAACAAAGGATAGTGGAACTTTTAAGAAGCAGCATCCAAGTTGTCATGTTAACTCAATGCCATAAGTGTGTGTGTGTGTGTGTGTGTGGTGCTTAGGAACTCGGTATAGATGCTGTCATCTGAAAGAAACTTTGGAGTGTGTACCTGACAGCTGACATCCTTCTTGCTCTCCCAGCTATAAACAGCCTTGTAGCTCCTGGGTCATAATTTTCAATATTTGTAAGGAGACAGCTCTCTGAAGAATTCCTTCCAGTGTGTGATGTTTTCCTCCCTAAATGGGCAAGAAAATGTATATCAGTAGGTTTGCCATGTGTTTCCTTTTGAATGATAAGGGGATTGTGGTATGTGGATGTGAAGAGTGTCATGTGGGCGGGGTGGGGATAATGCAGGACAGGGAATCGTGTTGTAAGGAGTTAGATAGTCACATGTTTTATGTGTGCATGTGCGTGAGTGCAGAGCGTGTTTGTGCCTACCAAGACACAACTTTTAAGAACCAGTATCCATGTCTTCGTATTGATTTACTGCCATTGATGGCAGTGATGTCTTTACTTCTCAAAAAACAAAATCCTCAAGTGACTTTGCACATTTATCTTGATGTAGCTTGTCAGATTATCACACTTCCTGCAGCAGCATCACTGTCTCCAGCATACACCTCAATCCCCACCTCCCAAATTCTACTTTCATCATCCCACCCGAGTACAGAAGCTCATTCCTTGTCTCTATGGCATTAATTAATGCTTCTAAATTGCCCTTTCAACCATATTGTTCTAATTGTAATGATTCTATTATTATTTTTTGTAATTGTCTTTTCATAATTTTTCACAAGTGCATTATTTTTCTTAATTGTCTTTTTAAAATGTAATTTTTTTATGTTTGCAAGACCATGCTTACATGTTTGAGATAAATGCAAGTCTATGCTTCATCTTGTTATCATTCTAGAAAAGATGCAGCTTGATCAAGATGGAAAATCTAATTTATATCAGCTGTTCTTAGTTAATCGAGACATTCATTTCTCGTGATGGAACATTTCTTGTTAAGGGCATGAAGTATATGTAAAGTCTGAATGGGAAAGGTTTAATAAGATCACTATAATTACGGGTTCCAAATTGTTATGTTATCATTACATAAATCATCCCCTCAGCTTATGCTCTGGAAGCTTTTCAAGAGGTAATAGAGAACCTTGCTGAATCCACAGGAATGAGCAAATTTATGAGAGTGAAAATGAAGTGAACTCCTTTTATTTATTACAGTGATAAATAATGTCAGGAAGACTAAAGGTACTTATGAAGATTATAAAGAAATTCCATTTGTGCAATCTCAGGCACATTGGCAATGATTAGCACTATATTTTTAAAGTAACGAGTAGCTTTCCCTGAGAGAATGTATCAAATGATAAACGTATTACGTCTATTATTTCTGGACATAATAGAGTATGTTCAGGGAAGAGCTGGCACAGAAAATGTTTATTTAATATTTTACAGTTCCACTGATCTTTTATTTGTAAATAGTTTTAATTTTACACTGAACAGAAGTGTGACTGCAGTAGAAAATTAACTTTATATAGAACTGGAAGCCAACAGTGTAAGAATTGATCTAGTATGCAATAGTTAATTACCTTTGCAAGTTTATCTATTTATCTCCTGTCTTACACTCTTAATTCATTCAATTTTTTTTCAAATATGCAACATGCTAAGAATAGCAATTATTGTCTCCATTCTCTGATTTTTTTTGTGTAGTGATTTAAAAATATTTACTCAGCAGAAGAGTTTAGCGTTGTCTGAAAAATTACAGGATTTTGCTGGGAATCAGATTGCTTTTTCAGTGTTTTGCTTATTCTGTTTTTGCATCTAAAATTTTAGCAACTGAATGATCTGCTTTTCACTCTTCCCACACAAATATTCTGTTCACACTGTACATCCTCACTTCTGTCATTGGCAGTAGCTTGATCGTTTCATGCCAGCGTTGAATCTATTCAAGGACAAATTGTGGACATGAGATAAGACTCAGAACTTCTCAAGTTAACAGTAATCCAATAATGATTAGGTATCTGAAAATGTATTGCTCTGGAATTAGCTGAAAAAATTAATACTCTGTCAATGATACAACACATTATTACTTTGCAAATCATTCAGCACCTTATGGTGCGAAAAAGAATTCCTAAATTATGAATTGCTGTAAGTTGCCAGGCAATTTGCCATGCAAAACAGACATCTCTTCTTTAACTTCCTGTAATTTCATGAATTTGTTGCACTTGTCCTCATGTTGCCTGTTAAACAACCTGCAGAATTATAAATCCAGTGATTAATGGCATAACCATATGAATGCTAATTCTAGTGTAAACAAGAATAAGACATAACTAGGAAACTGAATGTGCTATATAGTATGACTTTAACCTAAATGCTGAAGTAATGGGACTCTCTAAAGTAAGTACAAACAATACTTCACACCAAGGTCATTGTTCATGGCATTAACTAAGTACCAAGAGGGCTTATCTCACAACAGGACTTAGACAGATTAGGAGAATGGGCAAGAAAGTGACAAATGTTGGAAAATGCATGGTCACGCACTCTGGCAGAAGAAGTAAATGTGCAGACTATTTTCTAAATGGGGAGAAAATTCAAAAATCTGTGATGTTGTGCAGAACACCCTAAAGGTTAACTTGTGGGTTAAGTCAGTAATGAGGAAGGCAAATGAAATGTTGCCATTTATTTCAAAAGGTCTAGAATATAAGAGCAGGGATGTGATGCTGAGGCTTTATAAGGCACAATACTCACCTCATCTAAGAAAAGATGTGCTGCCATTGGAGAGGGTTCAGAGGAGGTTCACAAAAATGATTCTGGGAATGAAAGGGTTACCATACGAGAAACGTTTGATAACTCTGCGTCTATAGTCACTGGAATTTAAAAGGATGAGGGGGATCCCATTGAAACCTTTCAAATGTTGAAAGGCCTAGATAGTAGAAACAGAAAGGATGTTTCCCTTGGTGGAGGAGTCTAGGACAAGAGAGCACAGCCTCAAGATAGAGGGGTGTCCATATAAAATGGAGATGTGGTGAAATTTATTTAGCCAGAGGGTGATGAATTTGTGGAACTTATTCCAAAGGCAGTTGTGGAGGCCAAGTCATTGGGTATATTTAAGGTGGAGATTGATAGGTTCTTGATTGGCCATGGCATCAACGTTACGGGGAGAAGTTCCGGGGAGTGGGGCTGAGGAGGAAAAACTGAGGATCAGCCATGATTGAATGGTGGAACAGACTCGATGGGCCAAATGACCTAATTCTGTTCCTACGTTTTATGATCTTATGGTTGAACCAATGTGGCAGCTCAAAATGGGACATCCATGAGGCTGATGTGCACCTTCAGCAAAAGCAGAAATGTATTCACCACTATCTGTAACCTCAAGGCTCTGCATTTTGCTTTTTTAATTTTATATTTTGTTTCATTTGGAGATGCAGCATAGAACAGACCCTTCTGGCCCAAAGATCCACACTGCCCAGGATCCTATCACAAACAAGTGAAAATCTGCAGATGCTGTATATCCAAGCAAAACACCCAAAATGCTGCAGGAACACAGCAGGCCAGGCAGCATCTGTGGAAAGAGTACAGTTTTGGGCCAAGGCCCTTCTGCAGGATTTGGTCCTGCCAAAACATCGACTGTACTCTTTTCCATAGATGCTGCCTGGCCTGCTGAGTAACTCCAGCATATTGAGTGTGAGTGTGAGTGTGTGACCAAGCATCCCATTTATTTAACCCTAACCTAATCAGAGGACAATTTACAACAACTAATTAACCCACAAACTAGTATGTGGTTTGTAGGTCTTTGGACTATGGGACGAAACTGGACCACCCGGAAGAAACCCATGTGTTCACGGGGAGGCCATACAGACTCCATACAGATGGTGTCAGAATTAAACACTGAATTCCAATGCCCCAAGCTGGAATAATGTTGTGCTAACCGCTACACTACCACGGTGCCCATGTTTGCTATTGCTGATCTCTATCATGTATTGACTTGAAAACAAAATTAAATTCTTGTGTTTTGTTTTGTTCCTACCTATTTCTTGTTCTCAAATTATTTCCCAAAGTTTTGGATTCTTGAATCTTTTAGGGAGCAAACACAAATCAACATTCCTTGGCCAACTACTGCTAAGTTCAAGTTGCATGGAAATCACTAAATTTAGAAGTTGACACTTTAAAGTGAATGTGATAAATAGTTGTTGTATAAACTGGACAGATGGCTAGGATACATTTCTACCAGTGGAATGCCAATGAAGCTTTGACCTTCAATGTATTTGTGTTTGGAACTTGCATGTGCTAATAGAGCTGGAAAGTGCAGAACTTGTGTTCTCCAGATATGATTGCCTCTTAGAATTTAGTATGAAAGTATCTTGCAACATTTTATTCAGCCACTCTCTCATAACAATCATAAACCCTATTCTGATGGAGCATCATTGACCCAAAACATTAATTCAGTTTCTATATCCACAGAAGCTGTTGGACAGCTGATATTGACTTCTTACCATGGGAAGAGGTACATCATTATTGTTGCTCTCCATCCTTCTTTACATGCGGACATCCATCATTAAGAACTTCCATCACCTCTTTGAGGAGGTACAGGAGCCTGAAGACAGACGCTCAGCATTCTAGGAACAGCTTCTTCCTTTCCACGTCGGATTTCTGAATGGCCAATGAACCCACAAACGCTACCTCAATATTTTTTTTGCTCTTTTTGCACTATGTATTAATTTAAATTTAAAAGTAATATATTTCTTATTGTAATTTAGTGTACTTATAATGTATTGTAATGTACTGCTTCCACAAAACAACAAGTTTCATAACATATGCCAGTGATATTGAACCTCATTCTGATTCTAATGAGTATCACTGGTTAATAATTAAGAGGAGGAATAGTAGCCAAATGCAGTAATCTGGAATTCTCGTGCAAGTGGCAAAAACTTCTAAAAATCTGATTTGGTTTTCTGTATTTTTCATCAATACTATTTGGCCTTAAAATCTAGAATTGCAGTGTAAAACTTTATTTAAAAGAATAAGGAGGTGACATATAGTTTGGCAATTTATTCAAAGGCTCGTGCTTAGAACATTAGTGTATGATGTACAGCAATGTTTTATTTAAGTACTTCTTCTGCAAATGGCATATTCATGTAATTGGCCACCCCGATTTCCTTTGGATGGCTGAGACTACTGTAGTTTCCCTCCAAAAGCACCATCTGGCCCATCAGGCCTGCTCCGCCATTCAATAAGATCGTGGAAATGGAAGGGCAGTAGCAGATCAGGTACATCACCAAGGCTTGCACTCAGTGCTGGATTACACCGTGGGATTCAGGACCCTTGCTGTGGAATGCAGCTGCCCCATTGCCATCACAGCCTCTCGGAGTGTTTGAACGACAAGCTCTCTACCTGGGAGATGCCCACCAATCTCAAAAGCTTTCATCACTCTGGTACTCTTGTGTAACAACATCTTATGTAAAGACCCTCCAGATCATCAGCCAGAACCCCAGTTCCATTCCCAGAACCATTTTAGGCTGCAGGATTCTCATCAGCAATGCCACCAGAAACCATGCAGTTAGGGAGAGCTTCCTTCTATCCCCAAGAGCATGAGTGATGGTGGAGGAAACAATCACACACTGTGGAGCAGCCAATCACACATGCTTCTACTGCCCACTGTGTTCAGGAAACAGTACCACCAGGTGGAGATGAGAGGTCTTCTATCTGGTAAGCAACCCCCAGCACCATAGCCTGATTCTCTCTTGCAGTTCTCCTCCACACCCCGATGGCTCCCTGTACACAGGAGGCTTTGGTGGATTCTGGTACAGCAGGCAACTTTCTAGTCTCTATGTGTGCAGCTTGGACTCGCTACTGATCCTGTCTCTCACATTTTCTGCGTCATGACCATTGACAGATGCCTCTTGGGGTCTGGGATAGTCACAGTACAAACATGACCTATGCATGTGAGCAATGGAGAAGACCACACCCATCTAGTTCCACCTTATTGACTCACCCACCATTCCTCTTGCATTACTCTTCACTCAGGACCCTCACTTTGCCTGATTGTCCAACTTGCTGCTGAGTTAGGGACCCATCAGCTGGACAACCTGCCTGCAAGCTCAATTGACATCACTCTGTTAATCCAAGGAAGCAGAGAAAACACTTGACCTCACCAAACTCCCACAAGAATATCACTGCCTTGCCATTGCCTTCAGTCAGAGAGAAGCCAGCACCCTGCTGCCACACAACTGCATGATCGACCTCCTCTCCAAGGTTGTCCATTCTCCCTTTCCCCTCCTGAGACTGAAGCCAGGAATGACTACATTGGCAGTGTTACAGCATGGCTTCGTTTGACCATCCCAGTTCCCAGCTGGTGCAGGATTCTTTTCTTGTATAAAAGAAAGTTGGGGGTCTTTGCCCCTGCATTAACTACCGTGAACTTAACAAAATCACCATTAAGAATTGCTACCCTCTCCCCTTGATGGATCGTGCATTTGAAACACTCTGCTGGATCCACAACATGATCCACAACCGCCAGGAGACTGGGTGAATGAGAATCTGTTCATCTACTTCAGTTCCTACAACGAATGATTCATTTGTCTGCAACTGTTTGGTATGACTTTTTTTTAGCTTATAGGAATTGTACCTGTGTTTAGGAAATCCAATGAGGTCTATGCCTAAAAAGTGCTTTGTTTTAGAAATGGTTAGTGTTTTTGAAATGTTTAAGATAGATATCTTCTAAGTGTGTTGTTTGGATTTGAGCATCAATCACTGAAAATACACAAACTGCCTTTTAAACTACTTTATTAACTGGAAGTATCTTCTCCTCGGTAGGGAAAGGGGATCCACCGCTCGAAGAGTGGGTATTGGCAGCTAAACTCGCCATGGAGTTACAGTATAATTTCTCTTTAATGAGAGTATCAGTGGCTATACTCTGATATATTTGATCTTCATTTGAGTTTAGAACTTGATGGTCGGTGAAACCAATACCAACATAGCCTGAGTTTGAAGTATTATCTAAACCTTTCTTGTTCGTGTATCTGTGTAAATATCTTTTAAATGTTTGTAATTGTACTCACCACCCACCAGTTCCTCTGGCAGCTTGTTCCATGTACCCATTACAGTCTACGTGGGATAAATTGTCTCTCGAGCCCTCTTATAATTTTACCCCTCTCACTTTAGGCCTATGCTGTCTAATTTTAGACTCCCCTACCTTAGGAAGAAAACTGTGACAACATGCCTTATCTATGCCCTCATAATTTTATATAACACTATAAGATCATCCATTTCCCTCCTACACTCCAGGAAAACTTGCCCAGCGTATCCAGTCTCTCCATATAACTCAAGACATCCAGTCTGGGCAACATCCTTGTAAATCCCGTTAATGCTTCTGTGATGTATTTGTATGTTATTTTATGTTATTGGGAAGCCTCTGAAGAATATGCATGTGCTATATGGCAATTTTTGTGTGGCTACTTCCAAGAACCTCTGTGGTATTACATTTAAGATTATGAATCTTACATTAAACTGAAGCAACACACAAAATGCTGGAGGAACTCAGCTGGTTAGGCAGATTGTGTGAAGGGAAATGGACAGTTGGATTTTCCGATTGAGATCCTTCATCCAGACTGAAAGATAACAAGTATAAAATGGTGGAGGGACCTTTTAATACTGCCAACTTCCCCTCTCTCTTTCATTCCAGATTATTGGTCTTGATGTGTAATACCAACTGTTCATTTCCCTCCATAGATGTTACCTGAGTTTCTCCAGTTCTTCATATTTTGCTTCAGATTCTAGCATCTACAGTCTCTGTATTTGCTTTCACATCCCTAGGATTTCAAAATGAATTATATACTTGGGTAGTGTCTGATGAAGTATCTTTTGCATAGAGACTGTAATCAGCAGTTGGGATGATGAGTGATACTTATTTAAAGAGAGCTGATGGGGATGTGTAGGAAAATCAGAAAGGCAACTAAATCTTAGATCTTAGAGCTTTCTATTGACTGATCGCATGGGACATTGATGATGCCTAATAAACTGCATGCATTCCATCTCATCATCAGAAATGTAAGTTAAACTGACCTGATGATAACAGTACATAATGCTCATAGCTTTTCCAAAATGCCCAAAGTTAAATCAGTGCAGTTCATTTTAGCAAAGTAAATTCCTTTGCCTTGGGATGCTGCATGTGAGTTAATAATGATAATCATTGAGGTCAAGGAATACATTCAAATAAATTCAATTAAAACTGGGTCACAACTATAAGAACTGTTCACAAATCTGAACTTCCCAACCTGAACTTCTGTGAAGTCAACCCCTTGCCAGGAGCTCCATCTAGCAGTTTTGGGGTTTAGTGTTTAATTTGTAAGTTGGTAGAGTACATTGACCGAAAGTCCTCTTCCCTCTTTCTGGGCTTGCACTCATGAAACTGATTGTGCACTCTTGAATATACTGTGGAAGGTATGAACATGTGGAAAAAGAAGAAACCAGTTTGAAGTGAGCAATGGACAACATTATTACAGAAGAGTCCAGAAGCTGCAAATTTTAGCTGAGTTGAGAGAAAGTTTTGCAAAGCATTTATTCAGGCCACTAATTTATGAAAGTCCAAGTTGGAGCAAGTATAGGTAGTGTGTGTATAGCTTAGAATCATAGTGTAGTTCTTTTAAATTTTGTATGCGGCTCTCAGTTTCATGACAAACCCACTTTATGGCACTCTAACCTCCTAACATTAATTGGGGACGATGATACTCTTTCCACTTTGCCTTCTATCCCCAGCAGACTGTAACACATATGCTGCCAGTAGCACTGGAAGCCAAGAAATCACAAAGCTAGAGTCAGACTGACCTCAGCCATTGTATGAACACATGTGATGAGCTTGTGAGCTCCCTGTGGGATATTTCTGCAGAATTCAGGGCCTGTGCATGATAGGTTGAATTCATAACACAAGGTTCAAGTATCAGTAGTCCAAACTTAAATTTGTGAATGAAAATAACATTATTGAATTGTAAAAGCTGCTGAAAAAGACAGAAGTTTGAAATCAGGACAAGAAGAGGGGTTGGAATTCACCAGTGAAGATGTCAATTGCTGTTCCCTAGCCTCGAAAAGTTAACAACTCTAACTGTAACCATGAAATGATTTGCAATGAGTTTTCATCAGTTTCCTCCTGGATTAGAATTAAGGAAAATCATGGAAACCTCATTAGAATCGTGCCTGAATAACTGATTTGTGCTTGGTTTCATATTCATTTGGGAAGCTGGCTATCCAAGGCTGGTTTTGTTGTTTCAAGCCATGTCACTTTTGTTAAATGTTCACGTACTGATGAAGTAGAATATTGCAGTAGTTTCAATTATAGATAATTTTCCAACTGAATGTGGAAATGAGCACCTATTAGCTGTTAGGAATGACTGAAATGAATTTATCTTCATTTCCTTATTCTAATCCGGGAGGAGGACTTGTAATTCTTTTCATGGAGGCAATTCAAGTTGCTCACTTTATGTGTGAGAATAATTATGTATGTATGCCTCCACTGCCCAATCACACCCAGATGCTCAATTAACCTGTATATTTTTGGACTGAGGGTGGGACCTGGAGCATACAGAGGAATCCTTTACATAGTCACAAACTCCTTATGGACTGTGGCGGGAATTGAGCCTGGGTTGCTGGTGTCAGAATAGCTTTATGCTAACCACCCTTAAATCACAAATCTTGGCAGCTAAGCTTGCTTGACTATTAATGTAAACTCCATTTTTCAAAGGGATTTTGATCAAGACAAGGATTTACAAAGCTTCTGATTCTAGCACAAATTAGGTAACACATACTAAAGAACATACTGGAGGAGACAGGCAGCATCTATTGAGAGTGTTTTGAATCGAGAACCTTCATCTGGACCGAAAGATAGAGAGGTGCTAGCTAGTATAAAAAGGTGAAGTGAAGGGGTGAGCAAGTGGTGGTGGGTGATGGGTGGATCCATTTGATGAGGGGTGACAAGCAGATAGAAGACGGAGAGTGGAAATAAAGACAGAAGTTGGGAGGTGATATATGGAGGTGACATAGGGCTGAAGATGATGGGAGAGGAAGGGGGTGTTATGCCACTTATGGGTGAACAGCCAGGGAGGCATGAAGTTAATGATCCCTGTGGAAATGCGAGTGCGGTTGGAAGAGTGGAAAAGGTAAGGACCATGGAATCTCTCTATCCCTGTTGTGGAGCAAATGGGGTCAGGGTAAAATTGTGCAAAATAGAGAAGATGCAGATCTACTAATAACAGTGGTGAGGGACCCCTGTTTTCTGAAACTGGAAGACGTGCCAGTTGTCTTGGAATGGAAAGCCTGATCTTTGTTCCCTCACCTTTTTATACTGGCCACTCTGCCCTTCCATTCTTCTATCCAGTTGAAGGGTCTCAACTTGAAACATCTACTGTCTATTTAACTCTGCAGATGCTGCCTGACTCATGGTTTTCCTCCAGCATCTGTGCATTGCTCCAAATCTGCAGTCTCTTGGATCTCTCTGATACATTATGCATGTGTATAACTCTGTGCATTTTATAAGTAAGAGTGATACACTGAGGTTGTACATACAGAATTGTGCTTCTTCTGAATATTATTGCATTTTGTTCTGAGGATAGGTAAGTTGGATAAAGTATGCTCCAGAAGATTAGTTGGAAGTTGCATCTGTATATGGGATTGTCCTATGCATGAATGATTGTTTGCTGGGGCAGGATTTGGGTTCCAATTGTTCTAGCCAGCCAGAGCTTCAATTTGGATTTGAATTTGTCGTGAGAAAGTTAGACAAGGAATTTGTTAAAATAGATTGCAGAAGGAGGCTGATAAATTTGTTGAAGTGAGTTGCTTAGTGCACTGGGAAACCTGCCAAGAAGTGCTGTGTCCAGAATTAATTTGGCAGAGAGTTTTGTCTGGAGCTCAGAGCACACTCCCGGACCCAGCTATCTTTCAGTACACCAGCCAACAAGTACATGCTGCGGACTTAAGATCAGTCCCCTGCCTTTGTAGCTGTGTACTATACAGAGCAAAGTGGCTTGAAACTCTTGTAGCAGTCCAGCAATCCATCCTCAGAGAGGTCACCGGGGTTGCTCGGGTGGCTCTTGGATACAAAGGCACTGATGAATAACAATATCAACATGGAGCAGGACCCTGCGTCTTCTCTTGGAAATAACATTTTCATCTTCCTATATTACAAGGAGAACATCTTTTGCTGCAGCTATGTCTGGGAGCTTTTGTTTTATTTTCTCTGAGCTCTTAAAGTCAACAATAAGTCCTTTGGATTCTGGGGGTGGGGGGGGAGGAACTTACAGAAAATGTGCATCAATTTTTTTGGTACACTTAATGTTGCACCCGGTATGGATCAAATAGAAATTAAAGTGTACATATATTTTATTACATTTTAAGTAAATAGGCATTTTGGCACGGTCAACATTCATTGTTCATCCCAAATTGCTCTTGCAAAATCAGTTGAGTTATGGTTCCTGAACTAATGCTATCTCATATTGATGTCAGATCATGTGTTCCTGTATTTGCAATGAATGAAGGAACTGCAGTGTGTTTCTAAGCAAGGTAATTTGGATGGGAACTTCCAAATGATGGTGTTCTCCTGCTCCTGTAATCACTGTTGTTCTAATGGCAGAGGTTGCAGATTGTGAGGTACTTAAACAATTGCTGGTGAGTATCTTCCAGGGGGACCACATTATGACCACAAATCACTAGTGGTGGAAGAACTTGTTTAAGGTGGTCGAGTATTTGGGTTCTATACTGTATTCTGGGAGGGCTGAGATCATTGAGTGTTGTTTGAGATGTAAGCGGAGAGTATTTCCTCAGCTTCCTGCTTTGTGCTTTTCAGATGGAGGAAACACTGGTGAAAGAAGATTGAGTCAATCACTGCAGAAAAGCTTCTCTCTAAACTGCTTTCGTAGCCACAGTACTTGTCTGGCTAGTCCAGATAAGTTTCTTGTTGGTGGTTGACGATGGTAAGGAATTTAATGATAATGCTGTTGAATATCAAGAGACAGCATTATTATTAATTTTAATAATATTAATTATGTATCTATGTTTACTTCATGTACTGTCATTTTAGTGTTTGTAAGATTTAGAAAGTATGCTACCAGGATTATTACACACTGAAGTTGCTGTGTTGGTATAAATCAATGTTGTGCACTAATATCATCTTGTGCACTTACAACATGCTTTCTTGTGTTCGGTAACACCCCCACTCTGTACGTACGTCTGTGGCTCAGATCACTCAGTGGGTATTATTTTGTAACAGTCAAGACGATTGTAGCATCAGCGACAGGTGAAACTGTATCCAAACCTGCTGCTCGTGTTTTAGGTCTGTTTGAAACTAGTAGGGTTTTTAAAAATGTATCCCAAAATAATAATTTGTTTTGTGAGAGAAAGATTTGCAACTTCCATTGCAATCAAATGGTAGTTGCAATAAGGGTCATTCTTTAAAAGACAGTTTTATTCTCTTAATCTTGTCTAAGAATTCAGACATATGAAGTTATTATTTTTTGTAAATCAGTTTTAAATGTGTGTAACTTTGATGGGAAAAGAAGGATTGATGCCTTGAATTTATACAGGATAGTGTTCAAACACCACAGCATTGGCTTTGTGTCTTACTTCACAGGGACTTCCTGATAAATGTTGAAAGTGGCTAGCACGGTTAGTGATGGCATTGACTATGGTAAATATGTTCTGATCCATATACCATACTTGTGTATTCATGGGCATAGAAGTAATTCCATACTATTATTTCTGTGTAAGATTCAAGGAGCAGAAATTCCATTGTTAAGCTTGTAAATGTAAACCTGTTGTCCAGGGCGAGTCCTGTATTCAAGTCAAGTCAAGACACTTTTTATTGTCATTTCGACCATAACTGCTGGTACAGTATACGGTAAAAATGAGACAATGTTTTTCAGGACCACGGTGCTACATGAACAATACAAAAACTACACTGAACTACAGACCTACCCAGGACTGCGTAAAGTACACAGTACAGTGCAGGCATTACAATAAATAATAAACAAGACAATAGGCACAGCAGAGGGCAGTAGGTTGGTAGTCCGATGGCTTGGGGGAAAATCTGTTAAATAATCAGCTGAATGGCAGCGTCCGGGATTCTGTCTGTTTCTGTACTCCTGCCGAGTATTTCGTTGCCACAGATGTAGTCCAATTTAATGTCCATTGGAGAACAGAATGGGTGGGAGAGCCGGCTGGCTAGGGCTTGTTTTTTTCCTGCCATGGACTCCTGCCCACTCGCCTCACTTCCGTTTCCTCGCACACCGCTTACGACATCCCCAACTCCGGCCACCGGCATCAGGCGACTCCGAGGACTGCAGGCCCAATTCCCTCAGCAAGCTGAGGTCGCGCAGTCTAACCAGCAGATTTTCACGAAGGTTTGTTTTTGGCTGATCTCTGTATTGTAGCAGTAACTGGCGATGGTAGATAGTCGCTCTGTTATCCATTGCCCTAAACCCTAATTGTGCCTTAAAATTAAATTAGAAAACTAAATTAAAGTAGCACCAGATCCGAAAGGGTGCTGCTGCCGTGTGCCGCACCGCCTGCAGGAACAAAAGGGTTGGAAATTGCATTTCGGAAATTATGGATATCACATCGCTCTGATGTGGTGCCTGCTGTGTAACACTAGGCATCCTTACAGACAGAAAACATCAGTGTGAGATTACTGTAGCAGCAGCTGAGGGCTTCAAGTAATGTCTTGTGGAAAGGTGATAGACAGGGGTTATGATGCCCACTAAGTCCTGTGACCAGTACTACTGTCCAAAATCCCTGCCCAATCCATTACTAACATTGGCAGGGTTTCACACAATTCAGTTTCAAGGATTTGAGTGGTTTTTTTAAACATTCAACTATGACACAAGTTTGCCAATTAATAAGATTGCACAGACCATTCCATTAACTAATTAATTATTTTGCTTTGTACCCTTTTTGTTGCTGATAAATGGTTGGAGTGCATGCCAGTTTACTTGGACAGCTATCAACTCTAAATGGTGTTTATGGAGATGATATGGGCAGCCCAGACTTAATGATATTCAACTAGTATTATCAATGTAATTTTATAGAACTTGATTATAATTTTACATCTTTAAAAAATCTCCTGTAAAATGTTTCAGAATGTAAGAGATTGATATGTCAATAAGCTATTTGTAAGTGTTGGAGAGGAAGTAGTTCCCATGCTGAGAGGGTTTGCTGCTGGGAAAGAAATCATTCGCAATGGACCATCAAATGCTCCTCTCAAAGTTCCACCACTGTAAAGTTCTACTCTTCATGAGTCTGGTGGGAAGGGGAGTTCTGGGAGAGAGTGGGTGGTATTGTACACAATGGGTCACAGAATCAATAACTAAAATGACTGCAAATGCTAGAATCTGGAGCAACAAACAATCCAAGCTTCTGCATTGAGACTGGGTATCAGGAATTATAAAGATCTTTTTTTCCTGAGGCCTCTGTTGGTCAGGGTTGACAATGGATATAGTTCTCGAGATGCACAAGACTGGGCAGTACCATATGGAGTGCAAGCTGTTGGCCATGTAGCAAGCTCCTCCTCTCCACACATCTGATGAACCCAAAGGAATGGCAGAGACTGATACAGTCTGGTACCACCAGTGTCACAGGAGTTGCCAGTCAACATTGAACTCACTGTAGGCCTTAGGGACTCCAGCTCCAGATCTTTTCCTCAGGGTTTACTCATGAACCCTTTTCCATGAATGGGTATATCCAAAAGGCAGCAGAAGTTTGAGATCAGTTTTCCTTCTCCTAGATGAGCTGCCAACCATGGCTGACGAGCTCCATCTGCCTGAAGCAACTGGTTTTAAGGCACCAATAACCCGCCTTTCACCTTTCTCCTGTCAGTAGAAACTTCTGCCAGGCTGAGTAGATAAGCCACCTGTGAAGGCCAGGAGTTGGACTTGGTTGTCAGAGGCTGTTTGAGGCATACACCATTGGTAGAATTTAATAGGTAGTGGGAGCTTGTCCCCATTACCTCCCCCAGCTGTAAGAACCTTAAGGATCTATTCTTCACTCACTTCATAAAGGTAGAGCAAGGTAGGTCAAGAGGAGTCGATGGGGAAATGTGGTAGCATGGGACTGCTTTGGGAAAGAGGCCAGGATGAATGGGATTGGTTGCTGAAGTCTCCTATGGGGGTATTTCAGAGATGATGGTTATCATCAAGGATATGTCCAAAGGTGAGCTACCATGGACAGTAAGATTTTGAGTTACAGTGGGCCTTTTTGAAATTGATGGTCTGCATTGGGCAGGAGCAGGATCTTTTCAACATAGAGTGAAACTAAATTCAGATGCTGTGAGGTTTAAGCAAGAGGCCTGCACCCATACATGTTACATATGCAGCGATAACTCTCAGAAATTATAGCTAGACATACGATGGTTATAATTGAAAAGCTGGAAGAAAAATCATGGCCTTCATAGAGAAGTGGATCACACGTCACAAAAAAGAACATAAAGTATGAAGGCAAGAACTTCTGTAGATGCTGGAAATGCAAAGCAACACAGAAAATGCTGGAGGAACTCAGCAGGTCAGGCAGCATCTATGGAAATGAATAAACAGTCAACTTTTCGGGCCAAGACCCTTCTTCAGGACTGAAAATGGAGGAAGAATAAAAAGGTGGGGGGAGGGAAAGAAGGATAGTTGGAAGGTGAAAGGTGAAGCCAGGTGGTTGGGAAAGGTAAAAAGATTGAGATGAAGGAATTGGAGAGGAGAGCTAACCACAGGATAAAGGGAAGGAGAGGGACCAACAAGGTGTAGGTGATAGACAGGTGAAGAGAAGAGGTAAGAAGCCAGAGTAAGCAATAGAAGAGGGGAGTAGGAGAGAATTTTTTTCCCTGGAAGGAGGCTACCCATATAAGGTGTTACTCCCCCCCCCCCCCCCCAAGGGTGGCCTCATCATGGCACAAAAGGAGGCCATGGACTGATGTGTTGGATCGGGATTGGGAATTAAAATGTTGGGAAGTTCTGCTTTTGGTGAATGGACTGGAGGTGCTCGATGAAGCAGTCCCCCAATTTATGACAGGTCTCAACAATGCAGAGGAGATCGCATCAGGAGCACTGGATGCAACAGACAACCCTAGCAGATATTCAGGTGAAATGTTGCCTCAACTGGAAGGACTGCCTGTGGCCCTGACTGGGGGTGAGAGAGAAGATGAATAGGCAGGTGTACCACTTCAGCTGCTTGCAGGGATAAGTGCCAGGAAGGAGATTAGTAGGGATGGTTAAGGGAATCATGGAGGGGATTTCTCCATGGCAGAAAGCGATGGGGGGCAGGTAAAGATGTATTTAGTGGTAGGATACCTTTGGAGATGGTGGAAGTTGCAGAGAATGAACTATTGAATGTGGAGGGTCATGTGGTGGTAGGCAAAGACAAGAAACTCTATCATTTTAACATGACAGGAAGATGGAGTGAGCACAGAACTTCAGGAAATGGAGGATATGTGGGTGAGTTCAACAAAGATGGTGGAGGAAGGGAAACCCTGCTCCTTGAATGAGGAAATCTCTGCTTTCCTGGAAAGGAAGACCTCTTGCTGGGAATAGATGCAGTGGAGATTACGGAACAGAGAAAAAGGAATAACTTTCTTTTATTGAGAAAGAAACAGAGAGCTTTAAGGCCTTCTTGATTGGGAATAAAACTGTATAGGGACTGGACATCCATGTTGAAAATGAGGCAGGGAATTGAAAGTTGGAGGGGAGATCGAAAGCCCGAAGGGTTGCAGATGTATGTGGGAAGGGACTGAACTCAGGGATAGAATGGAGTCGAGGTAAGAGGATACTTGTTCAGTGGAGTAGGAGCAGGCAGACAATGGGCCTACCTGGACAGTCAGGTTAGTGGATCTTGTGTGTGCTTTTAAAAAAAAAACTAGAAGCAAGCAGTGCAAGGTAAGGGAACAATGAGTTTGGTGGCAGTGGATGGGAGTTTTCCAGAGTTGATGAGGTCAGTAATGGTTTCAGAGGTAGTTTTCTGACAGTCCAGAATGGGGTCCTTTTCAAAGTGGTAGGTATGAGGAAGTGACTGAGATTTGCTGCCTGGCCTCAGCCACACTACAACAGCACCCCCATTGTCTGCAGCTTTGATGGCGAGGTTGGGTTTGGTGCTGAGAGAGTGGAGGGCAGTGTGTTCAGAGGGGGTAAGGTTGGAGGAGGAGAGAGAAGTGCTGAAATTGAGCTGGTTGATGTGTCATCAACAATTAGGGATGAAAAGATCCAGGGCTGTCAGGGACCGGGGTGTCCATTAAGAGGAGGAGGGGTGGAGACAGGAGGAGGGATCTGTTGTAGGGTGACGATTTCTTGCCAAAGAAGTGGGCTTGGAGACTGGGGTGGTGGGAGAAGAGCTTGGCATCCTGGTGATCTTGGATCACTGAGGTATGGGAGAAGTGGGACACAAGTAAGACCCTTAGGACAGAACATTCTGTTTCAGAGGGGAAGGTCAATGGGAATGGTGAAGATGCAGCATGGTTAGAGCTGGGGTTGAGAGGGGGTGGAGTGTATTGGAGGCATCCGAGGAAGGGGGAGGGTGGGGTATACATGGAAGTTAAGGTGGGAGGAAGATGGAGGTTTGAGGATCCAAAATACTGAGAGACACAGAGTTGGAGAGTGGAAGAAGAGAAGCCCAGGGCCCAGCGAGGCATGTCTTGGTCTGGAGGTGCTAGTGGCCAAGGCTAGATCCGGAGATGCTCTGAGGATTCGAGAGCTGATGGTGGAGCCTGAGAGGCCCGGGGTTGGTCTTTGTGGATTTTCTGTGTATGCCCACAAGATAACAAATCTCAGGGCTCTATGTGATGACATATGCGTACTTTGATAATAAACTTACTTTGCAATACAGAGCAATAAGTCAATTGCCTTCATAACTTGCTGCATGTACCTGTTAACATCCTTTGACTCACGCACAAGGGCAGTGATGCACCATCAATAACTCTCGGAGACGTGAGTCGAGATAGGCTTTCATTAGCTGGAAGAAAGCACCATCAGCAGCAAGAGCCCACCACACAACATCCTGGAGACTGAGGGAGGAGCAATGCCTCCAATCGCCTTTATACCGGGGTCTGTGGGAGGAGCCACAGGAGCAGTCAGTGGGGGGGGGGGGGGGTGTCCAGACAGGTATATGTAGTTCACCACAGGCAGCTAGATTGTTCTGTATTTTATTCATTTATGTCATTCCATTTAGTTTGGGGTCACTGGCAAAATGGGGTACATTTTACCCCATTCTCCAGCTCATTAATATAAATAGTAAGTAATTAAGGGTTAGGTACAGATCTCTGGGGTACTTCATTGGTTACACCCTTCCAACCTGAAAAGGTTCCATTTTATTGCAAAAATCTAAGGGCAGGATTGAGGCCACTTGGCCCATGGAGTCTGCTCTGCCAATCAATCATGGCAGAATTATTTTCAACTCCATTCTCCTGCCTACTCCATAGCACTTAACTCCTTTACCAGTCAAGTGTGTGTGTGTGTACACACAAATTTCCATAGCTTTACCATTCACAGCTGAAGAAAGTTCTCCTCATCTACTTGTAAAGGGATATCCCTTTATTCTGGGGCCATATTCAGTAAAGGACGTACCGGTAAGTAGGCTTAGTGGTCATTGTAAATTGATCCATGTTTAGGCTAGAATTAAATCAGGATTTGCTGGGTGTTGTGAATCAAAGGGCCAGAAGGACCTATTCTGCACTGTATCTCTAAATAAATAAAGTTTAATGCATGTGCATGCTCATAACTAGTATTTGTCATGCTCTTTGATTAGTTAATAGTGGTTTTGTCTGTGATTATGGTATTACTTCCCATCATATAAGGTAGAACAGTTTTCAACTGATTAAATACAAGAGATTCAGCAGATATATGATAAATTCTCAGATGCTGGAAATCCAGAATAACACTCTCCAAATGCTGGAGGAACTTATCAGGTCAGGTGGCATCTATGGAAATGAATGAACAATTGAGGTTTTGGGTGAATCTCCTCCTTTTGATTGTAGGAGGAAACGGAATCACCTGGAAAAAACCATTGCATTCCACGGGAAGGACGTACAGACCCTTTGTAGATGACGTCAGAACTGAACTCCGAATTCCACCCTGTTTTGTAATAGCATTGCGTTAACTGCTACATTACCGTTGTGCCCAGGTGGAGAGGAGCAGTCACATAAAAACGTATGGGGGCAAGTCAGATAAATGATGAAAGCTCCATTAGACCAGCACCGTTGCAATGGCTTTAGTTCCTCTAGTAACTGGATATTGAATGCTAGTAATGGTATCACTGACTTTGGGTGTGAATGATGATGGGACAGTAGTCTGAACCTGATGGGTAATATTGTTTTATTTTGCAGCTGAGCCTTGCACTGGAGATATGTGTAGACAAATGAGTATGTGTTCCATGATGTACCGTAGTTGAGGTCAGAAAAAATTTCTTTTTACAAACCCTGAGAATTTTGACAAAGAGATGCCCCAGCCCCTGTGTCAAACTTGAAATAGGAACAACTGTCCATTCCACTGAATATTTGTGTTGCCTCTACCATTAATTTCTTTCAATGGTATGGATCAGAGATGAATTCTGGATAAGTGTCTCAACTCAGTTCTGCCTTAGGAAGTGGAAATTATAATTTGATTGTTGTACCATGCCAATACCTTTAAGAAAAAGTATTTCAGGATGTATATTGTATACATTTCTTTGACATTAAATGTACATTTGAAACTGTGACAACAGAGATGTAAACAACATCACTAATCAAATTGCCTCTTGGTAGGTACTCGGAAACCACTCAGTGAATCGATGAAATGTTACAAAACATTGGTCTTTTTTCCAGCATTGGAATCTATTGATTTCTCAACTGTGTTGAGCATTTATTTACTTTGAAAACTCATTTTGTGCATGATTTGCCAATTCTGCTTAAAGCAATGCTGCCTTCATGTAACAGCAGTACTCTGTGACGCAAGTCATGCAGAAATGTCTGTCTTTTACAGGGCATGACTGTTTCATTAGGCTTTTAGAAATGGTTTACTGACAGCCCAAAGTTAAAATGGATGCTGCCCACCAGTTATTCTCACGTGTGATTAAACAAAGACTTCTGTGAGAGAAATTAATGACAATGCATGAGTTTTATTCTGTTGATGTACCATACTCTGGCCCATTTCATAAGATTATGAATAGGTCAGTTCTGATGCAATGGCACAGATGGTGTTTGTAATTTTCAATATGCTAGGCTCAGTGTTAGAGGACATGCTTTCTGATCCCCAGTTACCCATTGCAACAGATGCAGAACTTGTCCTGTACATTGTAATCAGAGTTGACAATTAATTATGAACTTAAAGTTCGTCTTTAAAATAACATTGTTTGCCATAATGCAAAAAGTATATGAAATAAATCAATTTATCTTGCTTTAAAATATAATTTTGAAAGCTCGTTGTGAAAAAATGCTGCCTAATTCACGTAGCCACATGTTTTTATCTATAGCTCTTCTGTATTTAAAACAAAAATCCATATTGCATCTGAGGCAAGAAGTACTAATATTTGGAACTGAACTGCAATTCAAAACAGTGGGAAAAAGTCAGTGCAATAGTGTTAATAGATTTGTGTTCTTACTGAAAAGAAAATAGTGGGATTTATAACTTGGAGTTGATCTGAAAGCTGTAAGTTTCTGTCTGACAGGTTTAAGACAATTGTAATTTACCCTGGTGTGTCCAACTGTTTCAACTGGCATCTATGGTTTAAGTCAAGTGCACAAACCTTTCATTTCCTGGTTCTGACTATTGACCTTTGAATATTGGCCCATGGGAATATTCTCTGACCCTAGTAAATTGTTCGATATGCAGCTGAGGCTCTCTGAACAGCTGCAGTTTCTTTTAGTACCCTTGGGTAAATGCCATTAAGACCTGGAAGTTAATCTGTTTTTAAACCAGTGTTATTTCCAATTTGAAATAAAAGATTTTGTTTACTAGTTAATTTCCATCCTGGCAACTGAGCAGACTTACAAAGAAGCTTATTCATTGTGTGCAATAGTCCTCAAAAATATTGTTTGAGGGCTATTCTGTACCATGGAGGATTATTGGCACTGACCATAATGCTGTAAGATATATTAGAGGCTGCTGAAGAGATAGCAGATGCATTCGTTATGATCTTTCAAGAATCACTTGATTCTGGCATGGTTCCAGACGACTGGAAAAGTGCATATGTCACTCACTCTTCAAGAAAGGAGGAAGGCAAAAGAAAGGAAATTGTAGGCCATAAGACATAGGAGCAGAATTAGGGAATTCAGCCCATCGAGTCTGCTCCACCATCTCATCATGGCTGATCCTGGATCCAACTCAACCCCATACTTCTGCCTTCTCACCGTATCCTTAGATCAGGGAGACTGACCAGGGAGCTCTCAACTTCTGCCTTAAGTATACCCATGGACTTGGCCTCTGCTGCAGTCTGTGGCAGAGAATTCCACGGATTCACTACTTCCTGGCTAAAAAAAATTACTCCTTGCCTCTGTTTTTAAAAAGTCGCTCCTCAATTCTGAGGCTGTGTCCTCTAGTTCTGGATACCCCCATCAGAGGAAACATCCTCTCCACAACCACCCTATCTAGTCCTTTCAACATTCAGTAGGTTTCAATGAGATCCCCCTGCATTCTTCTAAATTCCAGTGAGTACAGGCCCAAAGCTGCTCGTATGTTAACCCCTTCATTCCCAGAATCATCCTTGTCAACCTCCTCTGGACTTTCTCCAATGGCAACACATCCTTTCTGAGATATGGGCCCCTAATCTGTTAGGCCAGTTAGCCTAACCTTAGTGATTGTGAAACTTCCATTATTAAGGATGAGGTTTCTTATGGTGGGGGTGTTCAGAACTAGAAGGTACAACCTCAAAATTGAGGTGTGACCCTTTAGGACAAGAGTTAAGGAAAAACATCTTTTAGCTAGAGAGTAGTGAATCTGTGGAATGCCCTGCCACACACAATGTCGAGGCCAAGACTGTGGGTATATTTAAAGCAAAACTGGTATTTTCCTGATTGGTCAGGGCATCAAAGGTTATGGCAGTAAGGAATGTGTATGGGGTTGAATGGGATCTGGGATCAGCCATGATGGAATGGTGGAGTAGACTCAATGGGCTGAATGGCCCAATTCTGCTTTTGTGTTACGGTCTTATACTGTTGGAACAGAATTGGGCCTTTCAGTCTATTGGGTCTGTGCCACCATTCAATCATGGCTGATTTTGAATTCATTCACTCTCCTGCATCCTACCCATAACACTTAATTGCCTTCCCAATTGAGAACCTATCAATCTCTGCCTTTAGTTGTGGAGGTCAATGACTTGTCACTCACAATCCTCTGTGACAGCAAGTTCCACAGATTCATTGTACTCTAGCTGGAGAATGTCCTCATCTCAATTTTAAAACTGTCTCTGTAAATAGACATTTTTGAAGCTGCACCCTTGGATTCCTGATTCTCTTTCTAATGGAAACATCCTTCTGTGTTCAGCCTTTCAGTATCTGGCAAGCCTTTCAGCACTGGTGCTAATTTGCCCTTGGTCAGTTGTACTAATCATGGGATAGAGTATTCCCACATTGCCATTAAAATTTGATCCCACTAATCTCCCTCCAGGCTCTTATCCCTGCAAGCACCTAAGTGCTACATCTGCCCATCCACTTCCTCCCTCACCTCCATTCAGAGCCCCAAACAGTCCTTCCAGGTGAGGCAATACTTCAACTGCAAAATTGCTGGGATCATCTATTTTGTCCGATGCTCCTGATGCGGCCTCTACATCGGCGACACCCGTCATAAATTGGAGAACCACTTTGCCAAGCGCCTTTGCAACATCCACCACAAGGGACCAAACTTTTAAATTCTGATTCTCATTCCCGTTCCACCATGTCAGGCCATGGCCTCCTCTTGTGCCAATACCTTCTATATTCTGTCTGGAGGAGCAACACCTTGTATTCCATCTCGGTACCCTCCAACCTGATGGTATGAGTATCAATTTCTCCTTCTGGTAAACAAATGAAACTCCCCCACCCCCGCCCTGTCCTCCTCATGTCCCCACTCTGCCCTTTTACTACGTCTCACCTGCCCATAACTTCCACCTGGGTCCCCACCTCCTTCCATTTCTCCTATGGTCCACTCTCCTCTCCTATCAAGTTCTTTCTTCTCCATCCCTTCACCTTTCCCATACACCTGGCTTCATCTATCACCTTCCAGCTAGCCTCTTTTCCCTCACCCCACCTTCTTATTCTGGCATCTTTCCCCCTTCCTTCTCAGTCCTGAAGAAGGGTCTCAACTTGAAATGTCGACTGTTTATTCATTTTCATAGATGCTGTCTGACCTGCTATGATTCTCTAGCATATAGTGTGTTGTTTGATCCCATTGCCTTCAAAGCTTTGATCCTCTGTGGGGAAAAATGTTCATACCTTGTTCTGCCCAAAGCTTCTTAGGATAGCATTTCTGCTTTAAATGTAGTTAGGGAATTGCTTAGAATATGTTGTCAGATCTCTGAGGTTCAGCTTGAAGCTATAAATTTAATAGTCAAAGACAAGAGTGCTCTCATTGGGTCATATTTAATCCCTGAAGTCACTTGCCTGTTTCGGTTGTCGCACAAGGTGCAACAACAAATCAAACACAAATACGTTAATAAATATGATATAAATGTTTGCACAATGTGATTTAATTCATTCTGAGATTAAGTTTGAAACTATATTGCTATGCTAAAACAGTTAATTTTAAGACATTGTTCTCAGAGGATTGTTTCCTAATTGAAGCTGAGGACTGTGATCTGTGAATTGCATCATATTTATTTTCAGACCACAAGTGTGCGCTGCCAGGAGATACAATATGCTTTCTGCAGGGAATATAGAGCAATAGGACCCTATATATAGATATCTACTCATTATTGTAATAAAATACCATCTCTTTTCTTTAATCATTTAAAAAATTAAACCGGTGTTCTGTGCTCGGTGTCAGATGTGGGAAATCTGGGAGACTCCCAGCCTCCTTGACGACCACATCTGTGCCAGCTGCCTCGAGCTGCAGCTCCTTGGGGACCGTGTAAGGGAACTGAGGATGCAGCTTGATGAACTTCATCTGGTCAGGGAAAGTGAGGAGGTGATAGAGAGGAGCTATAGGCAAGTAGTCACACCGGGGCCTGGGGAGACAGATCAGCGGGTAACAGTCAGGAGAGGGAAGGGCAAGAGTCAGATGCTAGAGAGTACACCTGTGGCTGTCCCCCATAACAATAAGTACTCCTGCTTGAGTACGGTTGGGGGAACTCCCTACCTGGGGGAAGCAAAAGTGGCCGCATCTCTGGCACAGAGTCTGGCCCTGTGGCTCAGAAGGGTAGGGAAAGGAAGAGGACGGCAGCAGTGATAGGGGACTCTGTAGTTACGGGGGAGGGGGGGTGCAGACAGGCGATTCTGTGGATGCAGGAAAGCAGCATGGATGGTAGTTTGCCTCCCAGGTGCCAGATTCCAGGGTCCGGGATGTTTCTGATCATATCCATGATATCCTGAAGTGGGAAGGTGAACAGCCAGAGATCGTGGTACATATTGGTACCAATGACATAGGCAGGAAAAGGGAGGAGATCCTGAAAGCAGACGACAGGAAGTTAGGAAGGAAGTTGAGAAGCAGGACCACAAAAGTAGTCCTCTTGGGATTACTGCCTGTACTCACTGTCATGTGGCATAGGAATAGAGTTAGGTGGGGGATAAAAGCTTGGCCGAGGGATTGGAGCAGGGGCAGGGATTCAGATTTCTGGATCATTGGGACCTCTTTTGAGGCAGGTGTAACCTGTACAAAAAGGATAGGTTGCACTTGAATCCCAGGGTGACCAATATCCTGGCGGCAAGGTTTGCTAAGGCTATTGGGGAAAGTTTATACTAGGATTGCTGGGCAGTGGGAACCAAATGGAAGAGGCGGTTGCCTCGCAAATAGAGACAACTTGGAGACAGTGCGAGAGGGAGGATAGTTAGGTAATAGAGAAGGGATGCACTCAGACCGATGGTTTGTGATTTGTCTATTTTAATGCAAGGAGTGTTGTGAACAAAGCGGTTGAGCATAGAGCGTGGATCAGTACTTGGAGCTATGATGTTGTGGCCATTACAGAGAATTGGATGGCTCAGGGGCAGGAATGGTTACTTCAAGTGCCAGGCTTTAGATGTTTCGGGGAGGGAGGCAAAAGAGGTGGGGGTGTAGCACTGTTGATCAGAGGTAGTGTCAGGCTGCAGAAAGGGAGGAAGACATGGAGGGATTGTCTACGGAGTCTCTGTGGGTAGAAGTTAGAAACAGGAAGGGGTGAATAACTCTACTGAGTGTTTTTTTTATAGACCACCCAATAGTAACAGGGACATCAAGGAGCAGATCGGGAGACAGATTCTGGAAAGGTGTAATAATAACAGGGTTGTCATGGTGGGAGATTTTAATTTCCCAAATATCGATTGGCATGTTCCTAGAGCGAGGGGTTTAGATGGGTGGAGTTTGTTAGGTATGATCAAGAAGGTTTCTTGACACAATATGTAGATAAGCCTACAGGAGGGAAGGCTGTATTTGATCTGGTATTGGGCAATGAACCTGGTCAGGTGTGAGGTCTCTCAGCGGGAGAGCATTTTGGAGATAGTGATCACAATTCTGTCTCCTTTACCATGGCATTGGAGAGGGATAGGAACAGATAAGTTAGGAAAGTGTTTAATTGGAGTAAGGGGAAATATGAGGCTATCCAGCAAAAACCTGGAAGCAAAAAATTGGGAACAGATGTTTTCAAGGAAGTGAACAGAAGAAATATGGCAAATGATCAGGGGATATTTAAAACACAAAAATACAACTGCAGATGCTGTGGATCAAAGAATACGAACACAACGCTGGAAGAACTCAACAGGTCAGGCAGCAACCATGAGAAAAGAGTAGCCAATGTTTCGGGCCGAGACCCTTCATCAGAAATGGTGGGGAAGAGAGGGCCGAAGCCCAGTAATAGAGATAGGGGAGGGGGTAGGGCCTAGAGGCGCCAGGTGGAAAACCAATCAGAGGAAAGATAAGGGGGGAGGGGATAAGCATGAAAGAACTGTAGAGATAAAGAAGCAGAAAGTTGAAAGGGGAGGGAGGCAGAGAGGGACCTGGGATAGGGGAAGGGGGAGGGAATTACTGGAAATTGGAGAATTCAATGTTCATACCACCAGGCTGGAGGATACCCAGACGGTAGATGAGGTGTTGCTCCTCCAACCTGAGTTTGGCCTCATCATGGCAGTAGAGGAGGCCATGTATGGACATATCTAGATGGGAATGAGAGGCAGAGTTGAAGTGGGTGGCAACCGGGAGGTCCTGTCTATTGTGACGGACGGAGCGTAGGTGCTCGACGAAGCGGTCCCCCAATCTGCGTCGGGTCTCGCGGATGTAGTGGAGGCCGCACCGGGAGCACCGGATGCAGTAGACGACTCCAGCAGACTCGCAGGTGAATTGTTGCCTCACCTGGAAGGACTGTCTGGGGCCCGGAATGGTGGTAAGGGGGGAGGTGTGGGGACAGGTGTAGCATTTGCACTTGCAGTGATAAGTGCCTGGTCCACATGTCCCTCCCCACAGAACTCCCACCTGGCACTTATCCCTCCAAGCGCAAATGCTACACCTGTCCCCACACCTCCCCCCTTACCACCATTCCGGGCCCCAGACAGTCCTTCCAGGTGAGGCAACAATTCACCTGCAAGTCTGCTGGAGTCGTCTACTGCATCCGGTGCTCCCGGTGCGGCCTCCACTACATCCGCGAGACCCGACGCAGATTGGGGGACCGCTTTGTCGAGCAGCTACGCTCCATCCGTCACAATAGACAGGACCTCCCGGTTGCCACCCACTTCAACTCTGCCTCTCATTCCCATCTAGATATGTCCATACATGGCCTCCTCTACTGCCATGATGAGGCCAAACTCATGTTGGAGGAGCAACACCTCATCTACCATCTGGGTAGCCTCCAGCCTGGTGGTATGAACATTGAATTCTCCAATTTCCAGTAATTCCCTCCCCCTTCCCCTATCCCAGGTCCCTCTCTGCCTCTCTCCCCTTTCAACTTTCTGCTTCTTTATCTCTACAGTTCTTTCATGCTTATCCCCTACCTCCTTTATCTTTCCTCTGATTGGTTTTCCACCTGGCGCCTCTAGGCCCTACCCCCTCCCCTATCTCTATTACTGGGCTTCGGCCCTCTCTTCCCCACCATTCCTGATGAAGGGTCTCGGCCCGAAACATTGGCTACTCTTTTCTCATGGATGCTGCCTGACCCGCTGAGTTCTTCCAGCGTTGTGTACGTATCAGGGGATATTTGCCTGGAGTTCTGCACAGGTACATTCTGATGAGACAGAGAAAGGATGGTAGGGTACATGAAATGTGGTGTACAAAGGCTGTTGTAAATCTAGTTATGAAAGGTTCAAAAAACTAGGTAAAAATAGAGATCTAGAAGATTACAAGGCTAGCAGGAAGGAGCTCAAGAAAGAAATTAGAGCCAGAAGGGGCCATGAGAAGGCCTTGGCAGACAGGATTAAGGAAAACCCCAAGGCATTCTACAAGTATGTGAAGAGCAAGAGGATAAGACATGAGAGAATAGGACCAATCAAATGTGACAGTGGAAAAGTGTGTATGGACCCAGAGGAGATAGCAGAGGTACTCAATGAGTATTTTGCTTCAGTATTCACTACGGAAAAGAAACTTGGCAATTGTAGGGATGACTTACAGCAGACTGAAAAGCTTGAGGATGTAGATATTAAGAAAGAGGATGTGCTGGATGCTTTGGAAAGCATCAAATTGGATAAGTCACTGGGACTGGATGAGATGTACCCCAGGCTACCGTGGGAGGCAAGGGAGAAGATTGCTGAGCCTCTGGTGATGATCTTTGCATCATCAACGGGAGAGGTTCCGGAGGATTGGAGGGTTGCGGATGTTGTTCCATTATTTAAGAAAAGGAGTAGAGATAGTTTAGGAAATTATGGACTTCAGTGTTTGGTAAAGTTAATGGAGAAGATCCTGAGAGGCAGGATTTATTAACATGTGGAGAGGCATAATATGATTAGCAATAGTCAGCATGGCTTTGTGAAAGGCAGGACTGATTGAATTTGAGGATGTGACAAGGAACACCATGCAAGGCTTATTGAGAAAGTAAGGAGACATGGGATCCAAGGGGACATTACTTTGTGGATCCAGAACTGATTTGCCCACAGAAGGCAAAGAGTGGTTGTAAACGGGTCATATTCTGCATGGAGGCCGGTGACCAGTGGTGTGCCTCAGGGATCTGTTCTGGAACGCCTACTCTTTGTGACTTTCATAAATGACCTGAATGAGGAAGTGGAGGGATGGGTTAGTGAGTTTTCTGATGACACAAAGGTTGGAGGTGTTGTGGATATTGTGGAGGGCTGTCAGAGGTTACAGTGGGACATGGATAGGATGCAAAACTGGGCTGAGAAGTGGCAGATGGAGTTCAACCCAGATAAGTGTGAGGTGGTTCATTTTGGTAGGTCAAATATGATGACAGAATATAGTATTAATGATAAGACTCTTGGCAGTGTGGAGGATCAGAGGGATCTTGGGGTCTGAGTCCGTAGGGCACTCAAAGCGGCTGTGCAGGTTGACTCTGTGGTTAAGAAAGCATATGGTGCATTGGCCTTCATCAATCATGGGATTGAGTTTAGGAGCCGAGAGGTAATGTTGCAGCTATATAGGACTCTGGTCAGACCCCACTTGGAGTACTGTGCTTAGTTCTGGTCGCCTCACTACAGGAGGAATGTGGAAAGTATTGAAAGGATGCAGAGGAGATTTACAAGGATGTTGCCTGGATTGGGGAGCATGCCTTATGAGAATAGGTTGAGTGAACTTTGCTTTTTTTCCTTGGAGTGACAGAGATGAGAGGTGACCTGATATAAATGTATAAGATGATGACAGGCATTGATCGTGTGGCTAGTCAGAGGGTTTTTCTCAGGGCTGAAATGGCTAACACAAGAGAACTCAGTGTTAAGGTGCTTTTAAGTAGGTACAGAGGAGATGCCAGGGTTAAGATTTTTACGCAGAGAATGGTGAGTGCGTGGAATGGGCTGCCGACGGTGGTGGAGGAGGATACGTTCGGGTCTTTTAAGAGACTCCTGGACAGGTACATGGAGCTCAGAAAAATAGAGGGTTATGGGTAACCCTAGGTAAGGACATGTTTGGCATGGCTTTGTGGGCCGAAGGGCCTGTGTTGTGTTGTAGGTTTTCTATGTTTTTAATTAACAGCATTCTAAAAGGGGATGGTGAGCAGCCAGAGGTCTTAGTAAATGTTGACACCAATGATATAGTAGATAGGAAAAAGGGAGGAGGTCCTAAAGAGAGAATTTAGGGAACTAGGTAGAAAGCTGAAAAGCAAGACCCCCAGGGTAGTAACTTCTGGATTATAGCCTGTACCACATGTCAGTGAGGGTAAGAATAGGATAATTTGGCAGATGAATGTGTGGCTGAGGAACTGTTGCAGGGAGCAAGGTTTCAGATTTCTGAATCACTAGGATCTCTTCTGGAGAAGGTATGACCTTTACAAAAGGGGCAGGTTACACCTAAACCCAAGTTGAACCAATAGCTTAGCAGGCAGGATTGCTAGAACTGTTGGGATGTGTTTAAACTAAGTTGGCATAGGGATAGGAAACTGAGTGATAGGGCTGAGGGTTGGGCAGTCTGTATACAAGCAGAGGCTGTGTGTAGTAAGACTGTCAGGAAGGACAGGCAGAGGATAGAGCAAAATTGCAGTTGTGAAGGTGTGAAGGACTGAAGGATTTGAATGCACGCAATACACGGAATAAGGTAGATGATCTTGTAGAACAGTTGAAGATTGGGGGTTATGGTGTTGTGACCATCAATGTGTTGTGGCTGAAAGAAGATTATAGATGGGAGCTTAACATCCAAGGATACACATTGTATCAAAAGGACAGATAGGTAGGCGGAGGGGCTGGTATGGTTCTGTTAGTAAAAAATGAAGTCAGATGAAGCCTTAGAAGGTGACATAGGCATGGAAGATGTGAATCCTTGTGGGTAGAGTTAAGGGAATTGTAAGGGTAAAAAGACTCTGATGGGGTTATATACAGGCTTTCAAACAATAGCCAGGATGTGAGCTACAAATTAAAATGGGATTTAGAAAATGCATGTCAGATGGACAGTGATGGGAGATTTCAATATGCAGGTAGATTGAGAAAATTTTGTTGGTGCTGATTTTTGGATCCCAAGAGAGAAAATTTGTAGAATACCTAAAAGACGGCTTTATAGAGTAGCTTGTGGTTGATCCCACTAAGGGATCAGCTATTCTGCATTGGCTGTATTTGATTAGGAAGTTTAAGGTAAATGAACCCTTAGAATATAGTGATGATAATATGATTAAGTACACTCTGCAGTTTGAGAGGGAGATAAAGCCAAATGTATCAGTATTACAGTAACGTGAAGGGAATCACAGAGGCATGAGAGAGGAGCTGGTTGAAGTTGATTGGAAGGTAACACAAGTAAGGATGAAGGCAGAGCAGCAATGACTGGAGTTTTGGGGAGAAATTCGTAAGGCATGGGGTAAGTACATCCCAAACAAGAGGAGGTATTCTAAAGGCAGGATGACATGACCGTGGCTAATAAGGGAAGTCAAAGCTAATATAAAAGCAAAAGAGAGGACATGTAATCGAGCAAAAAACAGTGGGAAGTTTGTGCATGGGAAGTTTTTAAAAAGCAACAGGAGGCAACTAAAAAAGCCAAAAGGAGGGAAAAGATGAAATATTGAAGATAAGCTAGCTAATAATATCAAAGAGGATACCAAAAGTTTTATCAGGTATATAAAGAGTAAATGTGGTGAGAGTAGATACTGGACCATTGGAAAATGATGCTGGAGAGGGATTAATGGGAGACAAGGGACTGGATGAACTGAAAAATTATTTTGTCGGTCTTCACTGTGGAAGACATTAGAAGTATGCTGGAAGTTTGAGAGTGTCAGGGACAGAAATGAGTACGGTTGTTATTACTAGGGAGAAGGTGCTTGGGAAGCTGAAAAGTCTGAAGGGGCCCAAACAGCTCACAATACTCCAAGTGAGGCATCACCAGTGCCTTATAAAGCCTTAACACTACATCCTTGTTTTTATACTCTAGTCCTTTTAAAACGAATGCTTACATTTGCATTTGCCTTCCTCACCACTGACTCAACCAGCAAGTTAACCTTTGGGGAATCCTACATGAGGACTTCTAAGTCTGTTTGCATCTCATATTTTTGGATTTTCTCCCCACTTTGAAAATGCCTAGATGGAGTGGGTGTGGAGAGGATGTTTCCTATAGTAGGGGACCAGAAGGCACAACCTCAGAATAGAGGGATTTCCATTTAGAATGGAGATGAGAAGGAATTTCTTCATTCAGAGAATTGCAAACTTATGGAATCCATTGCCACAGGTAGCTGGGTTTATTTAATGTTGCTGGGTGTATTTAAGGTGGAGGTTGATAGATACCTGATAAGTCAGTGTGGTGGGGGGGGGGGGGGAGATTGGGGTTGAGAGGGAAATGGATCAGCCATGATCAAATCACAGAGCAGATTCAATGGGCTGAATGACCTATTTCTTTTCCCGTGTCTTATGGTCTAATCATTGCACCTAACACTTAAAGCATCAGTTCAGCCTCCATTTTGTAGACTTTGATGTAATTATCCCTCTGTTGTTGGTGTGTTGTCTGTTCCTCTTGATGTTGCACTTGTGACCTTTTGAAGTTGCTTAGAGCCATAGAACATGGAGAACCACAGCACAGAAACAGGCCCTTTGGCCCATCTAATCCCTGCCAAACTCCTATTCTGTCTAGTCCCATTGACCTACACCTGGACTATAACCATCCCATCCAGATACTTATTCAAATTTCTCTTAAATGTTGCAGCTGAACCCACTTCCTCTGTGGCATCTCATTCCACATTATATTATGCCAATAATGAGTACCAGTTACTGTACCCGCTGTTACACTTATTTCATTTTACTTTCCCCAATTTCCCATCAATTGCCCCCAGATTCTACCCCTCACCCATGCACTGGGGCAATTAACCCACCACACTCAGAAAAATGAAGGAAGTACCCATGGTCAGGGTTGAACCATGGTCTGTGGCATTGAGAGGCAGCACTCTAACCAATGTGCCACCTGCTTCTGATTTGCTTTTTCCACTTTTGCTCTGATATGGAGTTGGATTCTGTTCAGCTTTGATGCATGTTGTTTATCAATATTTCAGCTGGTTCACGTTTTCATAAATCAATTATGTCAAGTTGCTTGCCTTTCAATATTTTGGGTAATGATTATGGTAATGTTGGTTTTCTAATACGTGTGTTTCAGTCAGTTGATGTCTTCTGCTTGATTATGTGGAGGATATGCTTTTGCCTGGCTGAACTGTCTTATACTGTATTTCTGCCATTCAGTCGTTGCTGGCAATTTCATGATAGCCTGAGGAGGTGTTATAGGTACTAATGACTACTGAACTGACCACTGCAAAATCCACACTATTAGTTACATCAGCTTGGCCTGAAAACAGAAATAACACTGCAAAGGAATCAGTCACAGGTTTCAAGAACCTGTAATGAAAGTCCTCAGAGAATGCCTCAGACATACACATCCTGAAGTTTCAAAACTAACAGGGGCCACATGATACTTGCTGTTCTGTGAAGTCCACTGACATTAGGACCTATGAAGAGACTCTCTGCTTCTCCAGCAGAAAGCACCAGATCTAGTTTGACCAGAAGGTCCAGGAGCCAGTCAAACTCTAAAGCAAAGTGATCTTCAGGAAGCAACATCCAATCTCAAGGGTAACATAAGGTTCTACTGAATCCTAAAGGCTGAAGGCCAACAGAGAATTTGTGACATAAAGAACATATGGTGAGAGGAAAGAGATGCAACAGCTGCTCATCTTGAAAGGCCAAACATATTGAGAGACTCCTGGTTAAGAGCCAAGAACAGAGTAGTGCTGATCAGTCATAAGGAGGTAGTCAGATTCTGCTGGTAAGAAAACTTCACCAAGAACTCCTTAACTTAGAACCTATCAGTTATGCTAGAGTTGTTAACTCCATCTCAGAGCACCCAATTTAATGCAGTCTTGCCAGCGCCCTAGATTAAAAAGAGATTGAAAAGGCCAAATGCCAACTGAGGATGATCAAGGTTTGGAGCAGGTGCTATCCTTGAAGTTCTAAAACTTAGCCCAGAAGATCATCAGACACAGGGCCGAAAGGTGACACACAATATCCCTGATATGTTCTGAAATAATCTGCAAATATATTAAGATAAAAAGAATAACTAGGGAGAGGGTGTGTCACATTAATGATCAATATGGTAATCTCTGTTTGGAGCTGCGAGGACAAAGGTCTTAAATTAATATTTAATATCTGTATTTACTGTGGTGAAGTACCGGAATCACTGTGGTGAGGTACTGGAAAACTAGAGAAAGACTAATTTCCTGCCTTCATTTTTAAATGACTGTAAGGACAAGCCAGGGATCTGCAGGCTAGTGACTCTTGCACTAATACTAGGAACATTATGCAAGGGATTCTAGGAACAGGGTTTATTTGCTTAGGAAAGGTAAGAACTACTTGGGGATGGACAGCATGACATTTTCATGGGAATTCATCTCTTGACTGAATTTTTTGAGATGGTGGCCAAAGGGATTGAAGAGGGCAGGGCAATGGACTTTGTCTCCATGGACTCCATCAAGGCCTCCGACATGGCTCCCCGTAGTAGGCTGGAGCAGAAGGTTAGAATACACAGTATCCAGGGTGAAATAGCAAATTGGACACAAACTTTGCTTGCTGATAGGAGGCAAAGCGTGGCAGTGGTGGGTTGCTTTTTAGCTTGGAGATCTGTAACCAGTGATGTGCCACAGGGATTGTTTCTGGGTTCTGTATTGTCTGTCATAGATATCAATGATTTAGAAGAGAATGTAGATGGTATGTTTAGCAAGTTTGCAGTTGACACCAAAATAGGTGAGAGAGTGGACATTGAAGAAGGTTGTCTAAGGTTACAACAGGTTCTGAATCGAATGGGAAAGGGAATAGGTGCTGGAATTTAACACAGACAAGTGTAAAAGTGATGCATTTTGGGAAGCTAAACCAAGCCAGGACATACAGTACACAACGAATGGGAAGTCCCTGGGGAATGTTACAAACATTAAAACCTCAGGGTAGAAGTGCACAGTTCTTCTGAAGGTGGTGACATAGGTGGGCAGAGTGGTGAAGAAGGTACATGGTGTGCTTGCCTTCATCAGTGAAGGTGTTAAGTACAGGGGTAGGGACATCATGTTACAGTTGAAAAAGATTTCTGGCTGAGCACTGTGTGCAGCTCTAGTTGCCAGGTTATAGCTCGAAGATGCTGAAGAGGTTCGCAGGATTGTTGCCTGGATTGGAGAGCCTGAGTTATAAGGAACATTTGGATAGATTGGAACTGTTTAATCTGAAATGGGGAAGGCTGAGAAGCACACTTCTGTTAGTTTATAAGATTATGAGGGGTGTAGATAGTCACAGAAACTTTCCAAAGTTAGGGGAATTGTATCCAGAGATACCAGCCACGTGACAGATGCACTGCCACCTGGCTGGTTGGAGGATACACCACATGCCAATCAACATTTGGCCCTTCCCAACTAATCAATGCACACCTAAATTATTGGTCACCTTAATTGGATTATCTCGCCCAGCCCCTTGCTATAAAAGGTGAGACTTGTGCCTGGCTCGTTCTCTCTTACAGACCACCTCATTGAAGGTAAGTGCATTGATTTATGTTTGGGAAGGTTTATCGTTGGTCCTGGTAAGGGAGCCGCAGCTATCCAAGGTCAAGGGGGATAGCTGTCGTAGTGCTTTTCCCTTGTTCTTTGTCTGTGTAACTGTACCCTGTCCCCACACCTCTTCCTGTGTATTGTAGTTGCTTGTGTTGACCCGGCTTCCCCTTGTAAATAAATTCCTTATTATTAAAACTGTGTGTGTCCAGGCCTCTACTGTTGAGACTCAAAGAACCAGTTATTTTCCATCACAACAGGAGTCTAAAATAAGAGGGATTTAGGGGAAAGGGGAAAGATTAAAGGTATCTGAGTGCCAAGTTAATCATATAGAGAGTGATAGAAACATGTAATGAGCTGCCAGAGAAAGTGGTAGAGGACAAGTACTGTACATGGTCAAGAAGGGTTTAGAGGGATAGGGGCATGAAAATGAAATTACTGTGGATGGGTAGCTTGGATAAGTTGGTCTATTTCCATGCTGGATAACTATGAATCTGTGATACCTGAGAACCAACATAATCGGTTTCAAGAAAGGAAACTGTTCCCTTTGTAGTGACTGCAGAGGGGTTTCAGCCACAGGCTATTTCTCTGGAAGTATTGTCTTTAAATAATCCCTCCTACTGCCTGAAGCACTGCTCCCCATTCAGAATGTGAGTATTAGGTATCCTGAGGCACATGGACATGTTTTCACCACCTGACACTGCCAGGAGGCAACGTCAATATAGTTTTCTTTGTCCTTATTAAAACATTGACCCTATCTACTGAAAGGGACTGTAGAGTACTCTTCTTAAACTTGTCTATTCTCAGAAAATCACCTCTGCTCCACAGCTGCTGCATGATGTGTTCTACAGGTCTGACCATCAGGTCCACAACCGACCCAACTGCAAAGTAGTTAAGAATCAAACAGTGTTAACACTTCAAAGATTTTCTCAACCATTGTTGCTACAGTGATGCACCTTACAAACTTCCTGCCAGGTTACAGCTAATCTATATAATAAATAGAAAACATTTCAACTCACCTTGCATCCACTCCAGTCTCAATCTGTGAGTTACAGTACACAAGAGACACTAATGTACAGACAAGCTCCTGGTTATCAGAAGGCTGTTGAGTGGGGTATACAAGGGAATATGTCCTACATTAAATATCAGTAAATTAAAGATCATTTACCAACCCACTTCTGCTGTAGTACAGCATCCTCTGGCAATAAAATGGAAGACATTGATAACTATCCTTATCTCAGGACACAAGCCAGACATCAATACCAAAATTCCCTACCTCCTCCAATGTGGCAGAACATTCAATGGTTACCCAAGAAAAAGATTGTTTGAAGATCAAGTATCTAAACTAGGATTAAAGATTATGCTCTACCAGATAATAGTGATGTTTACTCTTCTATGTGCATCAGAAACCTGGATTACTTCAAAGTACTGGTGCGATGCCTGAAATATCTCTCCAAATTTTCTCAATCCTATTAGTAGGATTAGTTGACCAACATCAACATCGTATTCTAGCAATGTGGCTTTAACTGCACTAATTCATTTTGAATTATAAACATGAGAGATTCTGCAGGTGCTGAAAATCTTGCGCAAAAGCATTTTGTGTGTGTGTAATTCATCTCAAATAGGCAGGAGACTTTACCTCCCTTTCCAACCCAAACGCTCAAACCAGACACTATATTCCAAGCTTCATTTTGGCAAGTGCCTGTTCGGAGAATGCAGGAGGTTCTCAAAGGTTCATCTTATTACCTAAGTATGTACACAGAATACAACTCTGAGATTTGTCTTCTCCAGCTAGCCATGAAGTACAGAAAAACTATGGAAGTCGTTGAAACAAAAGACATTAACGTCCTCGTACGAAAAAGAAAAAGAAACAAAACACGCAAACCCCAAACTCCCCAACCCCTCCCTTGCAGAAAAATTAACAGATCTCCCACCTGGAAAATGGCTGCTAGAACATCAAATCTCTAACCCCCAACCCCTCCCATGCATAAAAACAGCAACAATAACATCAAACCCCTAACTCCTCCCTCACTCACAAATTAACATATTGCCCATCCGGAAAACTAGAAAATAAAAACACAGGAAACTGAAGAGACCATACAAACTACAGTCTACACCAATAATCGCATACGTCTCTGAATTTCAAAATCATTCTCCATCAGCAACGAGGAGAGTGTCAGCTCAAACTCAGTCCTTCCATGGGGAGTAACCACTGACCTGCTGCCTCCCTACCACCGACCCGACGCGGCCTTCGTGGGCAGTGATTGCCGACCTGGCCGCCTCTGCATTTACCTCGATGTTTCAATCTTCCTCGACCCTTCATGGCCTTAAGCCACTTGGAAAAAAATGCAATATTATGATGTGGGAACCCCTGGTCCCCGATTGCTCAAAATCGGGAAGGCACATTTGGGATGGCATTGAAAATCTTGTTGAAAGCACTTGAAAGCCCAACAAAAGAATATGGAAGAAGTATGCGAATCATACTCGATCAGTGCGAGTCAGCATGGATTTATAAAGGGAAAATCATGCTTGTCTAATCTTCTGGAGATTTTTGAGGATGTAACTATGAAAATGGACAAGGGAGAGCCAGTGGATGTGGTGTACCTGGACTTCCAGAAAGCTTTCGATAAAGTCCCACATAGGAGATTAGTGGGCAAAATTGGGGCACATGGTATTGGGGGCAGAGTACTGACATGGATTGAAAATTGGCTGGCTGACAGGAAACAAAGAGTAGCTATTAATGGGTCCCTTTCGGAATGGCAGGCTGTGACCAGTGGGGTACCGCAAGGTTCGGTGCTGGGACTGCAGCTGTTTACAATATACATTAATGATTTAGATGAAGGGATTAAAAGTAACATTAGCAAATTTGCTGATGACACAAAGCTGGGTGGCAGTGGGAAATGTCAGGAGGATGTTATGAGAATGCAGGGTGACTTGGACAGGTTGGGTGAGTGGGCAAATGTATGGCAGATGCAGTTTAATGTGGATAAATGTGAGGTTATCCACTTTGGTGGCAAGAACAGGAAGGCAGATTACTATCTAAATGGAGTCAAGTTAGGAAAAGGGGAAGTACAACAAGATCTAGGTGCTCTTGTACATCAGTCAATGAAAGCAAGCATGCAGGTACAGCAGGCAGTGAAGAAAGCTAATGGCATGCTGGCTTTTCTAACAAGAGGAATTGAGTATAGGAGTAAAGAGGTCCTTCTGCAGCTGTACAGGGCCCTGGTGAGACCCCACTTGGAGTATTGTGTGCAGTTTTGGTCTCCAAATTTGAGGAAGGACATTCTTGCTATTGAGGGAGTGTAGCGTAGGTTCACAAGGTTAATTCCCGGAATGGCGGGACTGCCATATGTTGAAATATTGGAGCGACTGGGCTTGTATACACTGGAATTTAGAAGGATGAGAGGGGATCTGATTGAGACATATAAGATTATTAAGGGATTGGACACGCTGGAGGCAGGAAGCATGTTCCCGCTGATGGGTGAGTCCAGAACTAGAGGCCACAGTTTAAGAATAAGGGATAGGCCATTTAGAACAGAGATGCGGAAAAACCTTTTCACCCAGAGAGTGGTGGATATGTGGAATGCTCTGCCCCAGAAGGCAGTGGAGGCCAAGTCTCTGGATGCATTCAAGAGAGAGTTAGATAGAGCTCTTATAGATAGCGGGGTCAAGGGATATGGGGAGAGGGCAGGAACGGGGTACTGATTGTGTATGATCAGCCATGATCACAGTGAATGGCAGTGCTGGTTAGAAGGGCCGAATGGCCTGCTCCTGCACCTATTGTCTATTGAACCATCAACCCTGACCCCGCCACCCCTCCCCATAGCAAAGTCCGAGTCCCACATTGGCTTCGTCAGACATCTCAGAGTCTACAGAAACTGAAGTGTAAGCAATTCATCCTCAACTTCATTGAAAGGTTTAAGAAAGTGAAGAAATGCTGGAGAAACAAATACAGGAAGGTTTAGATGTTTTGTCTCCTTGCTTCTGATAAAGACCCTCTTGAAAGTTTGGAGATACCTTTCTGTGAAATACACTATTTTTGATAGAGGGATTGAATTAAGATGGTGAACATTAATCTCTGTACAAATTTTCTAGCTCAAAAGATTCAGGAACACCTTTCTGATAACTGATGCACCACCAATAACTCACTCTGAGACGTAAGAAGCGAGGTATCAGCTTTTATTGACTGGAAGAATGAACAACACTACATCCTGGGGAATGAGGCTGGGCAACAGGCCTCAGTCGCCTTTATACAGGGGTCTGTGGGAGGAGCCACAGGAGCAGTCCAGACAGGTATATGTAGTTCACCACAATAACAATCCTTAGCATGTGTGGCTGAGCAACAAGGACTACTCAAGGAAAAACTGCGTTGACTGGACCAGCGACTTCTCCCTCCCTGATGCTCTAAATAACTTCTAAGCACGCTTTGAGGCAACACAACACCTGACATGAAAGCTGCCCCTCTCCCAGGTGAGCAGATGCTGTCAGTAACAGCAGAAGATGTGAGAAGGAGAGTCAACCCCCCCCCCCCCCATAAGGTGGTTGGGCCAGACAACATCCCAGGCCAGATACTCAGAGTGTGCACACTAGCTCACTGATGTCTTCATGGGCATCTTTGACACATCACAACAGAGCTGAAATTCTGGATGAAATGGCAATAAGAGTTTGCAAACCCCATGAAGAGGCCGTACCTGTTTGACTGAAGATGGTTTGGGCCTCTCTGTAACTGCCTGAACTTTACTAGGGTCCATTTGAACACTGGAAGGGGTAAGTATATAGCACAGAAATGATCTTTATGGTCTATGGCGCTCACATTTCTTGGGCTTGGTGTACAGGTTATTTTTGAGGAGCTATCTGAGAATCCTCTGGACATGCTGGACGTGTTCCTGATGAGAGGAGAACTAGACAAGGATGCCATCTAAATACACAGAAACAAACTGGTTCAACATGTTCCAGAGTGTATCGTTAACTAAAGCCTGGAAAGCAGTGGTGGAGTTGGCCAGATCAAAGGGCCTCACAAGGTATTCATAGTGGCCATTAAAGGTGCTAAAAGGTATCATCCACTCATCCCCTTCTTTCACGCGGACCAGATTGTAAGCATTGTGCAAATCAGTTTTGGAAAATATGGTTTTGTTCGAATGGAGATGTTCGAATGCAGATGCCAGCAGGCGAAGAGGGTCACGGTTCTTCACAGTGATGTTGTTCAGCGGCCAACAACCAATGCAGGGATGGAGCTTGCCACCTTTCTTGCTCACAGAAAAGAAGATTGCTAGACTGCCCCTGAAGGCGAGGTTGATTGACAGATAAACCCCATGGCCAATGGCTGCCCCCATCTAATGGAAACACTACCAATTTGGTCATTGTGGATCGATTTTTTTTCCCCAAGGCTGGCCTCTTCATTGCCCTCCCTAAGCTCCTGTTAGTTTGTGAGACTGACACACTCATGGTTCAGCATGTGTTGAGGCTTCCCTCAAGACATAGTGTCTGATTGTCTGACATAGTTCACTTCCCACTTTTGGAAGGCGTTCTGCTCTCTTGTAGGAGCCATGGTCAGCTTCTTGTCTGGTTCCCACCCCCTATCACTGAGAGAGTGAACCAGGAGTTGGAGACGACCTTGTGTTGCTTTGCCTCTTCCAACCCAACTTCCTAGAGCTCCCAATTGGTTTGGGCAGAAATCGCCAACAATAACCTTCTGTGGTCCTCCACGGGGTATGTCTGGCTGAATATGTGGATCTCCCTGAGGTTTTCAGTAAAAGGAAGGCCACCTCCCTGCCCCCCACACTGGCCCTACAACTGTGCCATAGACCTCCTATGTGGCACTCCCTGGGGCTGGCTCTTTTCCCTCTGTCATCCTGATTAGCTGACAGGTGCATATTCACAAACACAATTGCTGAATTTGCTGCACTGCCTAGTCCGTGGTCTATACATGTATATATTCTACAGATGCATAGTAGAGAGCATCCTAACAAGCTGAATCACTTCTTGGTATGGAAACTGCATTACAGTGGACAGGAAGACTTCACAACAGGTTGTCAAAACTGCCCATCACTGGCACCAGTCAACCTGCCATCAAGGATATATAAGTGCCAGAAAAGTGCTACTAACATCATGAAGGATCCTACCAACCCTGCTCATGGACTGCTTGTCCCACTCTTGTCAGGGAGGAGGCTACATAGCATCCATGCCAGGACCACCAGGCTCAAAAATAGTTACTTTTCCCAAACAGTAAGTCTGACTAACACTCCCACTCACTAACCCACCCCTCCACACCCCCCACCAGCACTACTTGATCATTTCCTGCCAGTCACCCTGTGTACAGACACTCACATACCTAGTATCACTTTATGAATATAAATGTATATAAGCTATCTTGCATATTTATATTTATTGTGTTTAAAAAAAAATTGTGTTCTATATCTTACTGTGTTTGTTCTTTTGTACTGCATTTACAATGGATTTACAGTGATTTCATTCTCCTTTACAGTTGTCTACTGGAAATACATTAAACAATCTTGAATCTTCTTTTGTCATGCACCAGTTTCTCAGGCACCCTTTACTCATAAGATTCCAACTAGAATGGCAATTGTTGTAGTCTAAAGTCTGTCCTCCTTTTGACTAATGCAGTGTAGTAATCTACAGGTTTGAAATACCATTCTTGATTGTGTCTGAACAAATCAGTTCCCAGCATAAACCTTATCCAGTTGTTTTCTCAGTAACTCTCATCTCATTTGTGTGCTCATCTATACTTTTAGCATATACATCATATTGACACTATTCTCACTATACCTTTGCAGATATCTGTTCATTATGGGGCGGGGCTTCCTCTCAGCTTGCACCTTATTTATGTATACCTCAAGGTTCAGAAGTGATTTTCCTTGCATGTGTTTGGAAATGGTGGTTCTGGTCCTAGCTCGTAAGGCATAATTTTCCAATGAAATGTCATGCTTGATAGATGTATTTTGGTAGCTCTGTTGGCTTTATAATTTGGGCATCCCTAAATCCCTTTTTGACCTTATTCTGTTTTGTTGATGACTTACAATATAGTGTACTTCCACAACTAAAGTGCTCTCCTGCCGTATGGTGATGGATGAGATAGTACCTGCACACCTACCAGCCGCATTTTTACCTTTGGATTATAGATCAGTATGAAATCATGACTTTGAAGGCTACGCAATCTGGCTGGTGTTGCACAGGTTTTCTTGTAATTTTGTTGAAAGGATTAGTGATTGTCCTCTGCTCCAAATTTCTTCCATTGAAAAGATGTAGGCATCTCACATTATTTGAAGGACCATGCATCTTTTTCTTTTAGTTTGATCAATCTTGTTTGTCCTGACGTAGGTGCTTCACATACAAATGCTTTGACTTGCCAATTTGTGCTAAATTATGTCAGCTCTTTAATGGACAACCTCCTGTAAATTGACAGGTTTTTCTGCATTGTATTATGACAGGCTTTTTTCAGGTTTGTTTCAGTATGCATTGCATCCTTAGCTTCATTAAATTTCATTTCGTAGGATTGCAGTCATTGGTATTCACCATAATTTTCAATAGTTTTCTCAAATTTGTTTTTACTATGGATGTAAAGAATGAAATGATTCTTGTAGTTGAATAGCCATAGAAGACTTCTCAATTCTTTGGCATGATTGGTGTTTTCATTCAGAAATGTCCATGATTTTTTCTCTGACTTCATTCTATATGGTGGACATGACATTATGCAAAGCTGGAGTTCTCTCTCCTTTTGATGCATTTGTCAACATTTATCATCAATTCAGCCTTTTTGGTTTCCTTTCCATAGAGAAAACATTTGTGGGCTTTGAGTTCCACTCCATGGTTTTGGACATCGTCTTCTAGTCCTCATGAATTTGGTCATTGTCCACTAACCTCCTTGCACCACTATAAGTCTCTGCTGAAGCATGTCCTTGTCTATTTTATGATCAGATGGTAGAGAATAGAACTTGTATCATATAGTGATAAATGTGGGGAATAGCAAAGAACCTTTATTTAGCTTCACAATACAAATCAAGTTTCTTGCATCAGATTTTTTGACAAATTTGAGCTCTACCATATGTAATTTGATATCTTCCAGAATTGGATACTGGTTGATCTTGATTGTCTGATTCCAATCTTTTGGGCTAGGCATTTCCTCAGCCAGAAGTGTGGCTTCTCTCTCACCACAAAGGAGTCCACTCATCAGAAACGACTTTGATTTTTATCATCTTATGCTGCTTCTTTCTGAGTTCTCTTTTAATCTTCCTCTTCAATTCAATCGGTTCCTAATGTTGGTTTGGCATCACTGGTTTCACCTCAGGGGTCAGCAGTATACCGATATTCAAAATCCTCAGAGGATTTGACCATTTTATTAAAACATTGTGAATCCATTTGCATTAAATTTCATAGTGGGTGCTGCATTTTGATCATCACAATGTATTCTCCTTCAATTTGTGGGTCATGAAAATCAACTGTAGTTCCTCTCTGCTTCAAACCATATTGGCAAGTCCTTCCATTCTAGTGACATAATAAATGCAGAAAGTTTACTTCTCTTTGCATATCTCTCTGATTTGGGTTTCTTCAAAGTTGTGGAATCTTTATCTTTCACTTGCTGCCAAAATGATATAGTCCTTTAAATACCCATCTTTTTTTCCCAAGTTTTCAGCTAAGATCTTTTCAGTATAATCTGATGATATGCAGTATCCAGTATTGCCTTGAAGTTGATAGTTGTGGGTTTGTACCATAGTGTTTTATTTTCATTTTGATAGTGATGTGAATTCCATTTCCCTGGGAACTTCTGCAATAAATTATTCTGAGCAGATGTATGGTTCCAAAGGGTAGCTTCTACTCGTTTTTTGCCATCTTTCATCGAATGGATTGTCTATTTGTCTTGGCTTTCTTTGGTATTCATTCTATAAGTATATATTTCAATTTGTAGATCTTCTCCCACTGGTTGAACATACCATGTGTGCAGGACATTATAATTTCTGGGAACTCCCATGGTTCTGCATAGCCTACCTTCAGTCTGATTTTCATTCTTTTTTTCACTTCTGACTATGCTGGCCCTTAGTTCCTTTTCTGTGACTGATCTGCAGATCCTGATTAACATTTCATCTGCCTGCTTATAGTCCCTTGTATTCTGGCTTCCAAAGCTACAGTGAGCTCCTCCAAGGCTTTCTCCAAGTTTAGGTATGCAAAGACTCAAAAGAATTTTTGTTAAGTTGTGTTCCCTAAATCTTGTAACCAAATCACCATAGGAATCACCTGCTTCATGCTTTGGAACTTAAGCGTGGGTACTGAATTTCCTTTGATTTATTTATTCCAAGTTGTGGAAAACTGATTTTTTGTTACTCATACATTTCAGAAAACTGTTGAATGTCAGTTCTGAGTACCTCCAGAAGATTACCAGCCTCCGATGTTACCAATGGCTGAAACAGCACACCATTCACAGCTGCTTTCAAACACAGTCTACCAGTTAGTGCTTCCTTTAAATCAAATTAAGCAAAATCAAATATTAACTCTTTTACATTCCACACATGCTGCCTAATTTGCTCTATGTTTCCATATGCTTGTGACATGCTTATTTCCAATGTTTTTTAAATTGGTGTAATTATTGATACATTTTAGAAGAACAGATTTATAATTTTAGTAGCTAATCGGAGAAATTCTTCATGGTGTACTTAAAAATAAATTTACAAGCACATCCTACTAATGCTTGTACCTTTAACAGTACAGATCCCAATTCATTCTTGGAATAATATAGTTATCTACTTTAAACTTTTATAAGTAGATCATATTAATTGTAGAAAAATTTCCTTTGCTGCTGTTAAGCATGTTGATGGTGAACCAAAACACCTTCATTTTCTAACAAACCATGCCCTTGGATTCTCCCAGATACAGGACAATGAAATGGAAAGCCTCTGAAAGTGATCTGAAAACAACAAGCATTCTACAAACATACCAACACATGACAAACTCAGCAAAATAACGTTACTCCTTTCAACATTTATTATCGCCATGGGGGCATAGGATATTTTGAAAACAATGTGAAAATGCTTTGGTCTGACTCATTTGCCAGAGGATCATTTTGATTAATTCATGCCTGTCAGTAGCTGAAATACAGAAGACCCTATCTGTGCTGTTTACTGAACCACTACACCTAATATGTTAGGTAATAGCATTTATTACTTGTCCTATTTTGGTAGGAGAAATAAATGATATTTTTAGACACATAATAAGTATGCGTCAATAGCACTGAAGTATGCCTCTATGTAAGAACCTGAGACAGTGATCTTTGACAAGATAATTTCTGTTATTAAGACAGTAACGCAAGGCTTTGAATCTAGCCAGCAAAAGCAAAGGGAAAATAAATGTTTTACAGGTTTAGCATGTTTTTTCATCATCCCACACAACTAATAATTTCACAAACCTATTGAATGGTACTTAGAACTTATCTATTAAAAGAATACCTGTCTTGAAACTAGTATGATGATATAAAGAAACACAAAACACTAAAGGAGAACATTTGTCTATGGCAGCTCTTTGAAAATGTTATGCAAATAGTCCCACTTTACTGGTCTCTCATATGAAGCTACCAATTTGTCTCATTCATTTATCTAATTCTCTTTTGAAAGTAATTATTGACTCTATTTCCACCTCACATACTGTAAGCTGTGAATTCAGCGGTGCAGTGAACCAATTCAAAGAAATGAGTTCTCTGTAACCCTGATCTTTGCCAATAAACTTAATTCTGCTCTTTAATTACCAACAGTCCTGTGCCTGAAAGCAGCTTCATCTTACTTACACCAATAAACCATTTCAGATTTTTCTACCTCAATTAAATTTTCTTATTTCTTTCTGTAACTGTAGTCCTTCATCCATGCAAACTGTAAAGCTTGTTGGTATCTTGCCAAGGCTTCAGCCTCTTTCCTAAATCGTATTGCTGTAAAATGAATGTAGTATCTCAACTGCGGTGTAAGCATTGACTTTCAAAGCATTATTATAACTTTTTGCTCAGCTACCTAATGCTTTCAATAGAAAATGCACAGGATGCCATCTTGATAAAGGTGTTGCTTGCTTAATTATTGATGAACTGAATTGGTTTATAATTGTCTATTGTGCTGAGCTACAGTGAAAAGCTTCTGTTTGTGTGCTATCCGAACAAGTCATTCCATATAAAAATACATTGACATCATTTTTTAAAAAAAACAGAATGCAGAATATAATGTTACATTTGCAGAGAAAGTGTGGTGCAGGTGGCCAGATAAAGTGCAAGTGTCATGACGAGAGTGCAGCAAGAGGAGTAATGGAATCATAATATTCATCAAACACAGATTAGTGCAGTAAATTTTCGTTGCACTCATCTGCCGCTAATCTGTTTTATTCTCACACAAATGAGCATGGCATTAAATGAAAACCATCAGGGTTGCTTAAAGGAATCATAATGCTCATACTGTAGATTCCTTTCTGAATTATTTATTGTAGAGGTAGATCCTTTGCATGATGGCGGTGGTGAGGAGGTAGAGAAGAAGAGGAAGGTCAAGTGGCCAGCATTGGCAGATGAGAAGGCTTGGCGTGTGTTTGTTGAGGATATCAGTATGGTGTTGGAGAACAACTCATGGGAACATCAAAGAGAAAGTTGGAAGTGATGGGCGATATGATTTATAATGTTGGAAAGTACAGGTTTGGTTTAGTTGAGTTGAAGAAAGCAAAGCCTACACAGACACCAAGCAGGCGCCAGAAGGAGATTAATAAGTTGAGGAAAGAGTTTAGATCATTGAGACAGAGGTGGAAGGTAGCAAGTGAGGGTGACAAGCCAGGGCTTGCTGATCTCCGAGGCCATTTTTGATTAAAGTTAGCATCACATCCATCGTGCAGAGTCACAATGTAAAAAGGGAAAGAAGAGAGAGAAGGCAAGAAACTCATTCTTTGAGAACCCTCACCAGTTCACAAAGAAATTGTTTGAACAAAGTAAGAGCGGGCAGCTTAACATCTCTCAACAAGAACTTGAGGATCACCTGGCAAGCACTGACTCTAATGAACAGCGGGAGGCCCCTTTGCCTGACATTCCTGGGCTTATGAAGCCTACCGAGCCAGGAGTGAAGTTCAATCTGTCAGAACCCAAGCTGGCAGAAGTCGAGCGGTTCATCAGAAGGCCAAGGTCAGGTTCAGTGCTAGCACATAATGGGGTGCCGTATAAGGTTTTCAAGAAGTGTGAAGAGCTGAGGAAATACTTATGGAGATTGTTAAGGGTGATGTGGAGACAAGATTTTGTTCCTTTGTCATGGAGTGAGGCTGAAGGAGTATACATCCCGAAGGAAGAGAATTCTACTACATTGAATCAGTTCCGACCAATTTCTTGACTTCCTCGCTGGTAGAGCACAGTGTGCAGATTGGAAATAATCCTTGCTGACCTTCAACTCTGGCGTAGCTCAAAGATGTGTGGTCAGCCCACTGCTGTACTCTCTCTACGCCCATGACTGTGTGGCTAAGCATAGCTCAAACAAAAACCTATAAATTTCCCGACAACACAACTGTTGTTGGCAGAATTGCAGATGGTGATGAGGAGGCATATAGGGGTGAGATAGATCAGTTGGCTGAGTGGTGTCACAACATCATCAGTATGACTCTGGAATTGATTGTGTGTCTTCTGCTTCCCATTCCTAAAGTGTGCACCCCCCCCCCCCGCCCCCATCAAGGCATCAACAGTGGAAAGAGCGAATAGTTTCAGGTTTCTAGATGTGAACATCTCTGAAAATCTATCCTAGGTTCAACATGTAGATGCAATTACTAAGAAGGCATGACAGAGGCTAAATTTCATTAGGAGTTGAGGAGGCTTGGTACATCACCACAGACTTCCACAATTTTCCACAGATGTACCATGGAGAGCATTCTAAGCATCTGCATCACTGTCTGGAAATGCAGGGACCACAGTACAGGATCGGAAAAAGCTGCAGAAAGCTGGAAACTCAGTCAGCTCCATCATGGGCACTAGCTTCCCCAGCATCAAGGACACCTTCAAACTACAATACATTAAAAAGGTTGCATCCATTATTAAGAACCCCCATCACCCAGGACCTGCCCTCTTCTCATTGCTACCATCAAGGAGGATGTACAGGAGACTGATTACACTCTCAAAATTTCAGGAACAGCTTCTTCCTATCTACCATCAGATTTCTGAATGGATAATAAATCCATGAACACTAACTCACAATTTTTTCCCCTCTTCTTGCACTATTTATTTTAAAAATACATACTACTTATTGTAATTTATAGTTATTTTATTGATATTATTTGTTGCAATGTACTGCTGCCTTGATGTGACAAATTTCACAAGGCATGCCAATGATATTAAATCTGATTCTGATTTTTTCTCTCATGTTCTCTTTAACTATTTTACATTTCACCCTTACCCCATGATCTCTAGATCTCACCTCACCCAACCTCAGTCGAAAAAGCTGAATTGCATTTACCCTATCTACACCCCTCGTAATTTTGTAAACCTTTATCAAATCTCCCTTCACTTTGCTCCAAGGAATAAAGTCTTAACTTATTCCACCTTTCCCTATAACTGATATCTTCAAGTCACTGCAACATTCTGGTAAATTTTCTCTGCACTCTTTCAATCTTATTGATATCTTTCTGGTAGGCAGCCCAGAACTGCACAAAATACTCCAAATTAGGCCTCACCAATGGTTTTTTTTTTACAACCTTGACATAATGTCCCAACTCCTGGATTCAGTTTGATTTATGAAGCCCAATGTGCCAAAAGCTCTCTTTACACACGTATCCACTTTCAAGGAATTATGGATCTATATTCCTAGATCCCTCTGTTCTACAGAATTCCTCAATGTCATATTGCTCACTATATACGTACTACCCTGGTTTGTCCTCTAAAAGTGCAATACCTCACACTTCTCTGAATTTAGTTCCATCTGATATTTTCAGTCCATTTTTTTCAGCTGGTCCAGATCCTGCTGGAAGCTTTTGATAGTCTTCCTTATTTCCATTATACCTCCAATATTAGTGTCATCTGCAAATCTGATGATCCAGATCATTGATAGAGGTGACAAACAACAACAGACCCAGCACCGATCCCTGCAGCACACCACTAGTCACAGGCCTCCTGCCAGAGAGGCAACCATCTACTTCCGCTCTCTGGCTTCTCCCATGAAGCCAATGCCTCATCTTGAATGTAAGCAACTGGACTTTCTTAACTAACCTCCATGTGGAACCTTGTCAAAAGCCTTGCTAAAGTTTATGTAGACAACATCCACTGCCTTTTCTGCATTAGTGTTGCTGGTAACTTCTTTAAAAATACTCTCAGATTAGTTATACATGACCTAACACTCACAAAGCCATGTTAATTACCCATATAGAAGATAGAAAATGTGTGTCACGAAGGCAGCTTTGTAATAGTCATGGGGGACTTCGATATGCAGGTAGATTGGGAAAATCAGTTTGCTGCTGGATCCCAAGATGATGAGTGCCTTAGACAGATTAGGAGAATTGACAAACAAATGGCAGAATGCAATACAATGTTGGTAAGTAGGTTCTTTTACCTTAAAGTCTCTAATCAATTCCGGTTCATTGCACTACACCCAATCCAGAATAGCTGATCCCCTAGTGGGCTCAATTACTCCAAAAAGCCATCTTGTAGGCATTCTAGAAATTTCCCCTTTTTGGGATCCAGCACCAACTTGATTTTCCTAATCTACCTGTGTATTGAAATCACCCATGGTGATTGTAACATTGCTCTTTTGACATACATTTTCTATCTCTCATTGTAATTTGTAGGCCACATTCTTACATTTGGGGTCTCTATACAACTCCCATCAGGGTTTTATTCTTGTATCTTTAGCTTTATCCACAATGATTCAACACTTTCCATCTCTATGTTACATCTTTCTAATGATTCAGTTTCATTTTTTAAACCAACAGAGCAATGCCACCCCCTCTGCCTTCCTGCCTGTCTTTTCAATATAACGTGTATCCTTGGACATTAAGCTCCCAGCTAATGAACTTCTTTCAACCATGATTCAGTAATGCCTATAACATCATACTTGCCAATCTATAACTGTGCTACAATATCATCAACCTTATTCCATATACTGTGTGCATTCAAGCATAACACCTTCTTTACCCTTTTCAATTCTGTTTGCCTTTTACATTGCGACTCATCCCGTTGACTGCAATTTTGCCCTATTTTCAGCTTTGTCTCACTCAGTTTCACTACATGCTGCCTCTGTTTGTAAAGCAACTACCTCATGTCAGCACTATCACTCTGATTCCCATCCCCATGCCAAATTAGTTTATACCCTCCCAAAGAGTGCTAGCCAACCTGCCTGAAAGGATATTGTATCCCCTTGGGTTCAGGTGTAACCCGCTCCTATTGTACAGGTTATACCTTCCCCAGAAGAGATCCCAAAGATCCATGAATGTGAACCTGTTCCGCAGCCATGCAGTCCCCTGCCATATCATCCTATTTTTACCCTCACTGGTACGAGGCATAGGCAGCAATCCAGAGAGAACTATCCTAGAGGCCCTGGTTCTCAACTTTCCACTAGCTCCCTAAAATCTCTCTTACACTATAAGGTCAGAAAACATGGGAATTAGGCCATTCAGCCCATCGAGTCTTCTCCTGGATCCCACTCAACCCTATACACCTGCTTTCTCGCCATTTCCTATGAGGCCCTGACCAATCTGGAAACTTATCAACTTCTGTCTTAAATATACCCACAGACTTGGCCTCCACCACAGTCTATGGCAGAGCATTCCACAGGTTCACTACTCTTTACCTCTTACCTCTCTTCTCAAGGGTCATCCCTCAATTCGAGGCTGTGCCCCCTAGATCTGGATACCCCCACCATAGGAAACATCCTCTCCACATTCACCCTGTGTAGTCCTTTCAACATTCAGTAGGTTTCAATGAGATCCCCCCACATTCTTCTAAATTCTAGTGAGTACAGGCCCAAAGCTGCCAAATGCTCCTCATATATTAACCCTTTCATTCCTGGAATTATCCCAGTGAGCCTCCTCTGGACTCTGTCCAATGGCAACACATCCTTTCTGAGATATGGGGCACAAAACTGTTGACAATACTCCATGTGCAGCCTGATTAGCGTCTTATGGAGCCTCAGCATAATCTTCTTGTTTTCATACTCTATTCCCTTTGAAATAAATGCCACATTGCATTTGCCTTCTTTACCACAGAGTCTACCTGTAAATTAATCCCAAACAAGAGAAAATCTGCAGATGCTGGAAATGCAAGCAGCACACACAAAATGCTGGCGGAACTCAGCAGGCCAGGCAGCATCTGTGGAGAAGAGTACAGTCGATGTTTCGGGCTGAGACCCTTCAGCAGGACTGGAGAAAAAAACGATGGGGAGTAAATTTAAAGGGTCAGGGAGGGGAAAGAGAAACACAAGGTGATAGGTGAAAACGGGAGGGGGAAGGATGAAGTAAATAGCTGGGAAGCTGGTTGGTGAAAAAGACAGTGCTGGAGAAGGGGAGTCCAAGAGGAGAGAACAGGATGCCACTGGGAGATCATGCTGCATCTCCAATGGGATCCCACCACCAAGCACATCTTTCCCTCTTCCCCCCCTCCCCCCCACCCACTTTCTGCTTTCCGCAGGGATCACTCCCTATGTGACTCCCTTGTTCTCTTGTTCCTCCCACTGATCTTCCTCCTGGCACTTACCCTTGCAAGTGGAACAAGTGCTAAACCTGCCCCTACACCTCCTCCCTCAGAACATTCAGTGCCCTAAACAGCCCTTCCAGGTGAGGTGACACTTCAGCAGTGAGCCTTTCAGGGTCATGTACTGTGTCTGGTGCTCCCGGTGTGGCCTCCTGTACATCGGTGGCAACCAAGTAGATTGGAGACCATTTTGCCAAGTACCTGCGCTCCATCTGCCAGAAGAAGCGAGATCTCCCAGTGGCCACCCATTTTAATTCCACTTCTTATTCCCATTCTGTTATGTCAATCAATGGCCTCCTCTACTGTCGCAATGAGGCCACATTCATGTTGGAGGAACAACACCTTATGTCCCATCTGGGTAGTTTGCAACCTGATGGCATGATCATCGACTTCTCCAATTTCCAGCAATGGCCCCACCCTCTCTCCTTCACCACTCCTCATCCCCTTTTCCCTCTCTCACCTCATCTCCTTGCCTGCCCATCACCTCCCTCTGGTGCTCCTCCTGCCTTTTATTTGTTCCATGGCCTTCTGTTCTCTCCTTTTGGACTCTCCCTTCTCCACTCCTGTATCTCATTCACCAAATCAACTTCTCTCATCTTTACTTCATTCTTCCCTCTCTGTTTCACCTATCACCTCGTGTATCTTTCTCCCCTCCCTCACCTTTTAAATCGACTCCTTATCTTATTTTCTTCAGTCCTGCTGGAGAGTCTTGTCACTTTTTTCCCCCATAGATACTGCTTGGCCTGCTGAGTTCCTCCAGCATATTTTGTGTGGTTTGCCTGTAAATTAACCTTCTGGGAGTCTTGCACGAGGACTCCTATGTCCCTCTGCAACTCAGATGTTTGAACCTGGCTCCTGGGAGGCAACATACCATCCAGGTGTCTCTAACGCACCCACAGAATCTCATCTTTGTTCCTCTAACTAGTTAATCTCCCATCAACACTGCGGTCCTCGTCAACTCTCTTCTGAGGTACAGCACCAGGCTCAATGCCAAAGATCTGGTCACTGTGGCTCCTCCCTGGTAGGTCATGGCCCTCAATATCATCTAAAGGTTATATACTTACTATTGAGGGGAACAGCCACAGGTGTACTCTTCATCAGCTGTGCATTTCCCAATTACCTGCTTCCTGCAATCTAGGGGTGTCTACCTCCCTGTGGCTCCTGTCTATCACTGCTTCATTCTCCTATATGATTTGAAAGTCACTGAGTGCAGCTCCAGGTCCTGTATATGTTCTCCCAGGAGTTGCAATTCAGTGTACCTGCTGCAGATAAGTTTATCTTGGAGACTGGAGGTCTCCCAGACTTCCTACATCCCAAACACAGGGTAAAACACTGTGGCCTGGAGCCTGTCTCATGACACTGCTACGTAAGGATGAATAAATAAGAGCAGAAAGAGAGAAACTTACCAAATACTTAACATTGCCTAAGCACGAGGAGTCTAAACACTGGCACACTGAAAAGAATGGCCACTCCACTTGCATTTGAGCTATTTTTATTGGCGCTTTCTAATGAATCTCTCTCATTGATTGGTCATTCATCCAATTAGAGAAACTGCCACGAACCTCTTGCCTTTTAAAATGCTGAATGTCGACCTGACAGAAAAGTACCATTTATTTTCACAAACTACCTCTTGCTGATTGATTGCTCCTGAACTCGGAGAAACTGTGTGATACTGAGTTATATTTTTGGACCAGGTATTTGTAGCCTGCCAGTGTATCATTGTGTACACATTTGACTTCTTCCATAGCTGGGCTTACCAAAGTCATTACCTGATTTCTGTCCAGCAGAAATAATTTGTAACCTCATGCTTTGGTGAGCCAAATCTTATCCCATCATTTTGCACCCCAACAGAGATCTGCCTACTTTTGCCTTCATTTATCTTCATGTACATTTGCACCTCTTAAAAATGTGTGAAGGGGTTGAATTCTTAGTGTATTCGATGAAAGTATAGGATTTAGTAAAATGCATCTTCTTCTTCACCGGTTTCTTTCTCCTTCCTGTGATGAGGTTCCAGTTCTGGACTCCCATAAGTAAAAATGTAGCAAGAGTTGTCTTGAGGAGAGTGGAAAAAAATGCCTGTGGTTTGTGACTCAGAAGAATTTAAAAGAAAGAAGGGAGAAGAGGAAAAGAGGATTAATTACACACATATCCCCTTCATTGTTCCTTCCCCTCGCAACAATGATCTTCTCACAATGTCCAGCAGTCTCATCCAACACCCCATAATGCAATTGCAGAGTCTCATTCTGTACTGCCATCTGCTGTAAGTGAGGGGGTAGTGCAGCAGACAACATCTATGGTGTTTGGTTATCATGGTTGAATAAACGGAAGCATGACTTCAGGATGCACAACTGGCAGCAGTACTAATTGTGTGGAGATATGAAATATGGTATGCTTCTGATTGATGCAGGTTGTTGGTGTTTGGCTGAATTAAGTGTTGAAACCTGTAGAAGACGAATTTTTTCATTTTATGACTTGCGCTTTTCTTTCTAAAAAAAGACAACACAGCTAATGATGTCCACAGGGGCACAACCTCATACTATCTGATTCATTTTGTTGAAATAGAAGTATCATCTTGGATTTTGTCAGTTTTATTCAATTACTTCCAACACTAGCAGGAAGAAACTGAGTCATCCTTGTGTTACGAGCTTATACACAGTGTCTGTAAAATGTTTTGATACAGGTTTGACATAAATGCAAGAAGTATTAATGTTTTGATTAAGTATCAATGTGAGAAGTATTAAGAACAAGGAACTTAGAGCATAGATCAGTGTATAGAATAAAGATGTTGTGACCATTATCGAGACTTAGCTGTCCCAAGGATAGGATTGGCTGCTTGATGGGAGATGGGAGATGGGAGTAGACTCTCACATGGTGGATTGGATAGTGGACTACTTGACTGAGAGACCTCAGTATGTGCGGTTGGGAGACCGTAGGTCTGACACGGTGGTCAGCAGCACGGGAGTGCCGCAGGGGACCGTGCTCTCTCCGGTCCTGTTCACCCTGTACACATCAGACTTCCAATATAACTCGGAGTCCTGCCATGTGCAGAAGTTCGCTGACGACACGGCCATAGTGGGGTGTGTCAGGAATGGACAGGAGGAGGAGTATAGGAAACTGATACAGGACTTTGTGATATGGTGCAACTCAAACTACCTGCGTCTCAATATCACCAAGACCAAGGAGATGGTGGTGGACTTTAGGAGATCTAGGCCTCATATGGAGCCAGTGATCATTAATGGAGAATGTGTGGAGCAGGTTAAGATCTACAAGTATCTGGGAGTACAGTTAGACGAGAAGCTAGACTGGACTGCCAACACAGATGCCTTGTGCAGGAAGGCACAGAGTCGACTGTACTTCCTTAGAAGGTTGGCGTCATTCAATGTCTGTAGTGAGATGCTGAAGATGTTCTATAGGTCAGTTGTGGAGAGCGCCCTCTTCTTTGTTGTGGCGTGCTGGGGAGGCAGCATTAAGAAGAGGGACGCCTCACGTCTTAATAAGCTGGTAAGGAAGGCGGGCTCTGTCGTGGGCAAAGTACTGGAGAGTATAACATCGGTAGCTGAGCGAAGGGCGCTGAGTAGGCTACGGTCAATTATGGAAAACCCTGAACATCCTCTACATAGCACCATCCAGAGACAGAGAAGCAGTTTCAGCGACAGGTTGCTATCGATGCAATGCTCCTCAGACAGGATGAAGAGGTCAATACTCCCCAATGCCATTAGGCTTTACAATTCAACCGCCAGGAGTAAGATATGTTAAAGTGCCGGGGTTGATTGTATTTAATGTATCTAAGTAAACTACTTAAGAACTTTTTAAAAGCTATTATTAATGCTTTTTGAGAGAGTGATTTAGATGCATATCATATTTTTACTGAGTAATTTATGTAATTAGTTTTGCTAAAACAGGTGTATGGGACATTGGAAAAAATGTTGAATTTCCCCATGGGGATGAATAAAGTATCTATCTATCTATCTATCTATCTATCTATCTATCTATCTATCTTGAGGTCCTGAGGTTTTAATATTTCAAAAGGGATAGGGAAGGATACACAAAGTCTGGTGGGGTGGGGGTGGGAGTGTGATATGGCATTGCTAATAAGAGATATTATTACTGCAGCAGAAAGGGAGGACATTGTGAAGGAAACATGTCCTGACGAAGGGTCTCGGCCCGAAACGTTGACAGTGCTTCTCCTTATAGATGCTGCCTGGCCTGCTGCGTTCCACCAGCATTTTGTGTGTGTTGTTTGAATTTCTAGCATCTGCAGATTTCCTTGTGTACTGAGTCAGTATGGGTGGAAGTCAGAAACAGGAAGGTAGTAAGGTAACAGGAAGGTGGGAGTATTCTTAAGGCCCCTAATAGCAACAGGGACAATGAAGAGCAGAAAAGTAGGCAGATTGTGGAAACTTGCAAAAATATCATGAGGTGACTTCAATTGCCTGAATACTAATTGGCACCTCCATAGTGTAAAGGTTTATAAGGAACAGAATTTGTTAGGTGTGTCCAAGAAGGCATCCTGACACAGTATGTGGACAGGCTAACTGGAGGAAAGGTCATACTCGATCTAGTACTGGGTAATGAACTGGGTCAGATGATAGGTTTCTTGATAGGCAAGGATTTCAGAGATAGTGACCATAACTCTCTAACCTTTAACACAGACATGGACAGAGATAAGAGCAGATGGTATGGGAAAGAATTTGACGGGGGAAGAGCTGATTATGAGGGTATTAAGCTGGAGATTGGTAGCATAGATTTGGTGCAGGTGTTCTCAGAGAAATGCACTGCAGAAACATGGAGGTTGTTTATAGAGCACTTGCATGGTGTTCTTGACAGGAAAAGGATGGTAGGGTGAGGGAAACATCATTGATAAGAGATGTGGAACACTTAGTCAAAGGGTAAAAAGAGGCTTTCTTTAGGTTTAGGAAGTAAGGACTGGACAGAGCTTTATAGTGTTACCAGATAGGCAGGAAGGGGCTTAAGAATGGATTTAGGAGAGCTCGAAAGGCACATGAGAAGGTCTTGGCAGTAGGATTAAGGAAAACTCCAAGGCATTCTACACTTCTGTGAAGAACAGGGGGATAACTAGAATGAATGTAGAATTGAACAGGGATAAAAGAGGAATCATGTGCCTAGAGGTAGAGGAGGTCTTTAATAAATACTTTGCTTCAGTATTCACCAGTGAGGGGGACCTTGACAAATATGAGGACTGCATAAAACAGTCTAATGTGCGGGAATATGCGCGAGGAATGCGAGAAAGAGTATGTGCTCTATTATTTGAAAAACATTAGGTTAGATAACTTGCCAGGGTACTACTGGAAGTAAAGGAAGAGCTTGCTGGGACATTGAAGATGATCTTGGTGTCATCACTGGCCACAAGAGTAGTACCAGAGGATTGGAGGATGACAAATGTTATTCCTTTGTACAAGAAGGGTAATAGGTTTAGCTCTGGGAATTATAGGCCAGTGAGCCTAGCATTAGTGGCGGGCAACCTAATAGAGAGGATTGTTAGGGACAGGATTTATGAGCATTTGGAGAAACATAGTTTTTTAAGGATGGTTGGTGTTGCTTTGTGACAAGACTGATCGTGCCTCATGAGCCTGGTTGACATTTCTGAGGAAGTGACAAAACAAACTGAAGGACACGTGTGTGTGTGTGTGTGTGTGTGTGTGTGTGTGTGTGTGTGTGTGTGTGTGTGTGTGTGTGTGTGTGTGTGTGTGTGTGTGTGTGTGTGTGTGTGTGTGTGTGTGTGTGTGTGTGTGTATATATATATATATATATATATATATAGAGAGAGAGAGAGAGAGAGAGAGAGAGTGTAAGAATTTAGTAAGATGTTTGACAAGGTTTCTCTTGGAAGGCTGATCCAGAAAGTCATGAAGTATGGGATCCATGAAAGCCTGGCAACAAAGATTTGGAATTGGCTAGCACACAGAAGGTAGACAACGGTAGTAAATGGACCATGCTCAGCCTGGAGATTGGTGACTGGTGATAATGACAGGGATCTTTTCTGGGACACCTGCTTTTTGTGATTTCTATATAAGACTTGACTGAGAAAAATTGAAGGGTAGGTTAATAAGTTTGCAGATGACACAACTGTTGGTGGTGCTATAGATAGTGTAGTAGGTCACAACGGGACATGGATAGAATGCAGGCTGGGCTGAGGAGAAGCAGATGGAGATCAAACTGTAAAAAATGTAAAATGATAACACCTTGGATAGTAGAGTACATGGATAATGGCAGGATTCTTAGCAGTGTGGAGGAACTGAAGGATCTTGGAGTCAAAGTCCATATATCTTTCAAATTTACCATGTAAGTTGATAGGGCATCTTTAAGAAGGTGTATGGAGTGTTGGTCTTCATTAGTCAGCAGATTAAGTTCAAAAGCTGCGAGGTAACATTGCAGCCCTGTAAAACTGCTTAGATCACACTTAAAGTATTATGTTCATTTTTGCTCACCTCATTTTAGGAAGGACAGGAAGCTTTGGAGAGGGTGCAGAGGCTATTTACCAGGATGCTGCCTGGATTAGAGAACATATCTCATGAGGAAAGGTTGAGGAAGCTCTGGCTTTTCTCTTTGGAGTGAATGAGGGTGAGAGGCAACTTGATAGCGGCGCATAAGATGATAAGAGGCATAAATAAAGTGGACAGCCTAAGATCTTTTCCCAGGGTGCCAATGGCAAACACCACAGAAAATACTTCTGAGGTGAGTGGAGATAATTTTTTTTACGTAAGTGCCTGGAAAACAGTGCTGGGGATGATGATCGAGGCTGATACATTGGGACCATTCAAGGGTCTCTTAGCTAGGCACGTGGATGAAGAAAAATGGAGGATTTTGACTGCGTAAGAAAGAAGGGTTAGATTGATTGAGGAGTAGCTTAAAAGGATGGTACAACATCATGGGCCAGAGGGCCCACACAGAGTTTTCTTGTTCTGTTATAAATCTGTTGCAAATGAAATCAAAGAAATGGATGGAGCTTTGTAAGTAAGGATAAAGTCCTCCTCCCATCCCGTAGTGATTAAGAATAAAAAAGATGTGAGTGTATGCATATATGTGTAAAATATGAATTACGTTAATGGAAATTAAAACAAACATTGCAACCCCACTTTGGAAATACTGCTGAATGCCAAGTTAGATGCTTTTTGAACGTGTTAAAGTGTTTTGCGTTATAGCTTCTAACACTAAACAGCATTGGGTCTTACAATAAAATTTATGTTTCTAGATGTTTTATAATGGTCCTTGACATGAAGTAAAGTAGTTTGCAACCATATATTAAATAGATGAATTAAGTTAATGGAAGTTAATTCAAACACTGCAACCACACTTTGGAAACATTGGTGAACATGCATTTGAACAAGTTGGAGTACTTTTTGACTGGTGGCTTTGAAATGAACAAGGCTAAGTCTTAGAATGAAATGGACATTTCTAAGTGTTTTAGAATTGTTCTTTGCATTAAGTAGTTTCCAACCATTTATTTAATAGCTAATAAATTGTTAATGGAAGTTAAATCAAACATTGCAATCTCACATTGCAAACGTTATTTAACACACTAAGTTGGATACCTTCAAACAAGTTAGAGCATTTTGTGATATGGTGGCTTCTGGATTGGAGATCTTAGGCTATCAGGGGAGATTGGATAGGCTAGGTCTGTTTTTCCTGAATCAGAGGGGGTGGAGGGGTGACATGATAGACATATATAAAAACAATGAGATGCATAGGTAAGTTTGAGAGCCATGGTAGGTGGGTATAAATTAGAGAGTGTAAGTTGAGAGTGAAGAGGTTTAGGAAGGATCTGGGATGGGGGGAGGGGGAGCTTTTCCATGGAGTTGTGAAATCTGGAACTAGCTGCCAGAGAAGATGATGGAGGCAGGAACAGTACCAACATTTAAATAAGTACCTGGACAGATAGTTTCACTGAGCAGGTCATAAAGGGATATGGCATTAATACAGGCAAGTTAGATTAGTATGGACAGGCATGAAAGTCAGGACTGACGTGGTGGGTTGAAGGATCTGATTCTCTGCTGTACAAATCTTGGACTATATGTGTGTTCAAACCTTCCCTCTAGAAACGGTCAAGTAAATTTCAATGTATAATTCTGAATGGAATTCCATCTCGGATTCTACAGTTTTAAATACCGGAAATTTTTGTGGGATGACTTAAGAAAGTAATGCAGATACTGACCAATTACAAATGAACTCTTGCGAAGCTGATAGATCTTTTAAAGTGTTTGTTTTTATCTTCCCAGGCCAATATCAAAGCAGCATCTTCCACTGATGGATGATCTGCAATCTAGCCTCCACTAGTGCCTTGCTGGTTCAGTCTTATACACTCTGTGTGAGACACCCGGGTGTGCCCATTCCTGATTTCTCCTCTTTGCGAGTACAATGTCCTTTGCATAGTTGATGCCTCTCAGAGGTGAGAAACTTCAGGTAGGGCAATGTGCACTATTTTTATGAATTGTTGATCATGCTTTTGTGTCTTAATCTCACTTTTTTAAGCAAGTAATGTCCCGATTCATGACTAGTGCTCTTCAGGTTTTGTTGTACTTTAAAAATCTTGCTTTAAAAAAAAGCTCTGTATCATCAACAGATTATATTAGGCTAAAGCTCCATCACTGTGTTACACTGAAAGTGGCTGCAGCTTCTAAGTTAAGAATGATGAGATATTCCATTGAATTAACGTTGCTGAACAGAGAACGCGGGGATCCAAGTCCATAGTTCTGTGAAAGTAGCAACACAGGTGGACAAGGTGGTGAAAAAGGCACATGGCTTGCCTGCCTTCAGAGGGTCAGGGCATAAAATATGTAAGTTGTGATGCAAAATTGCAGCTTTGAGACTGAGTATTGTCACACTATATGAAGGATGTGGTTTTGCTGGAGAGAGTGTAGAGGAGATTTATCATGATTTTGGCTGGATTGGAGGACTTTAGTTCTGGGGAGATATTGGAGAGGTCTGGATTGTTCTCATTGCAGGAAAGGATGCTAAGTGGTGACTTTGTAAATTACAAGAGACATAGATAGGATAGACAGTCAAAATCTTTTTCTGTGGTTGGAATATCAAAAAGCAAAGTGAGAGGAAGGCATTGTAAAGGGGATTTGAGGGGTAAGTATGTTACATTGAAAGTGGTTAATTCCTGGAATGTGCTGCTTAAGGGAGTGATAGAATCAGATGCAATTGCTACATTTTAGAGGCATTTAGACAGACGTTTAAATAGGCAATGTTTTGTATAGGCAAGGGTCCTTAGGGTGAATTGCAGAATGGATGGATCCAGGAATAAATGTACATAGTTCCTGCAAGTGGCAGCATGGGTAGACAGGGTGGGAAACAAGTCAATTGTTACAAGGGTCTTCATCAGTCATAGAATTGAGTATACAAGTTGGGATCTTATGTTGTAGTTGTACAAGATGTTGGTGAGGATATACTTGGAATACTGTGTAGTTTTTGATACCCAGTTATTATAAAATTGTCATTAAGCTTGGAAAAAATTGCAAAGAAGATTTAGGAGAACATTGCCAGGACTTGAGAGCCGATGTTGTAGACAGAGTTGAGCAGTGGGCAAGGACATTTGGACAGCTATATGGATTGGAAAGGGTTAGAGGGGTATGTGCCAAATGCAGACAAATGGATCTAGCTTTGATGGGCAGCTTGGTCACCATGGTTGGGTTGAGTCAAAGGGCCCATTTCTCTGCTGTACTATTCTATGACTCTATATGCACTTATTTGTGCAAAACGTGAGCTATCGGGTGAAAACACAGCCATCCATCTCACAGAAAGACAAAAATAAACCCAAATGCTGGAGATTTGAAATAGAAACAAAAATCAGACTTAATGCTCCCACTGAGTAGTAGTTTGGTCTTGCGACGGTTTGCTCTCTGAAGGTTTTCCTTCCTCTGAGTCACTTGCTTGCCCTGTCAAGTAATTCATATTGCATACATGAAGGTCCTGTGGGAGATAAAATGCATAATTAGTCATGGTGAGATGCGAATGTGGGCAGATAATTATTATGAAGGTATTAACATTTCAATTAGTGTTGAAACCAAGACAACATATGGCAATTGCTCAGAATACCCCATTTACACGTTTCAACAGCCAGGAATGGCAAACCCCCAGTGACATTTTTGTGTGTTGGTTGATGAGTGAATGGCTACATAGATTCCCACTATCTTACTGATATCATGTGCCCTCTAGGCAGGTCAATAAATAGACTTATCAATGAAAATTATGGCTTATCTTCATCCCAATCAATGCTATACATTTGGTGACTTGTTATGTGAGAGGTATAGAGCATTAGTTTTGGTAGGTAGGTTGATTTTGGATGTTAGGAGGCTCATAAAAAGAGCAGGATGGGTGACACTTTCTGAGTGTATGTGATGAACGGTCAGCAGGCTTGGCAAGACAGTGCAAGGAGGTTAGAGCGAAGTTTAAGTGAATGTTGGTTAATGAGTTGCTCTGCCCACTGTTCCTGACTAGTACCTCACTAAATTGTTTTACAGGCTGAATCCAGGATTTGATCCTCCACAGCAGGGAAGATCATTGCCAGTGATTACTCCACTCAGCCACTTATTTCTGTCTCTTTTCCAATTCTTAAATTTGCATCTTTAGATCGCTCTCTACTGGAGTTGAGATTGCATTACATGATGCTACATTAATGACTGCTGCCATTCAATGGATAGAAACTGTAGAGTAAAATTATAATGGGATTTCTGTATTAATTACAACTGGCATGCATATTGAACTTGCAGTACTTCAAGGTTTTCTGTGTATTATCAGAGTAAGTGGAGCTCAAAATTAAATTCCACGTTCCCAGTTGTAGTAGCAGAATTGTTCAGTAAGTGGTTTTGTGCCAAGGCATTTTCTTGTAGCTCAGAAAATGGTTGCAAAAAGACTAAAAGGAAATAGGCAACAAATTGACCTGGAAACGGAATAAATTGACATGCTCCAGAGACTCTATTGATGTAAATTAAACATTTTGAATTTGGATCCAAACAACAAAGAGCAATACCTATAATGGAGACTCAAGAACCCATCTGCTTATCTTAAAATATGTGCCTATGACCTTAAACGTTTGGTTGCCTTTTACTTGAATTCTCTGCTGCATGCCCATTGTGACCTGTGCTAGGTTTCTTATACTTTCCACTGAAAGCCAATAATAAGTTTGAGGTTCAACACTGTCTTTCAACTGGGCATATTACAGCCTTTTTCACTCTATCTTGACTTCACCAATGTCACATGATGATTTTGCTATTCAGATTTTTACTTCCTCTAGGCCTATGCTTTGTTAATTCACATTACTCTTCACTGTGCCTTTTACTTTGTAGGATCACTGGGGACCTAAGCCATCCCAACTACAATCTATTCCAGCTGCTACCATCTGGAAAACAGTACCGCATCATAAAAGCCAGGACCAACAGGCTCCGGGGCAGCTTCTTCCACCATGACATCAGACTGATGAACTCACGTTGATTTGAGTGTACTCTATATTACATTGACTGTTCTATTTATTATAAATTACTATGATTGCACCTTGCACATTTAGACAGAGACGTAATGTAAAGATTTTTACTCCTCATGTATGTGAAGGATGTAAGAAATAAAGTCAATTCAATTCACCTCTTGTTTTCCTGCTTCAGCTTATCTTTTACACATCTTGATCTGATACTTGCTGACAACCTTTTACATCTTCCAGTGAAGATGCAATTTCATTGACTGAAACACAAATTCTGTTTCTCTCTCTGTAGTTACTCTTTGATATTTTGAGTATTTTCAGTTTTCTCTTATTTCAAATTCCCTGCATTGACAGTGAATTGCTTTTGTGTTAATCAATCCGAAAGCATTTGTTGGAAAACTAAGAGTTAAGATTATAAAATGTCCATCCATGAAACAAAAACAAGGCCCATTTGAAAATTAATTGCGCTCAGTTGTTTGATTGATTGCAAAAATACATCCAAATGTCCTCAAAGATCAGATCGTTTTAAATCAGATCCCATTATCGTTCCTGGAATTGCTTTTTGCTAAAACAAACACAGGAGAGTTCTGCTGGCCCATTTGAATTACTTATTTCAGTTTTGCCTGTGACTAAGAATAATAAATAATGGCGTGGGAAAAGCTAACGGGCAAAGGGAAAAAATTTTTTAAAATGCCTTGGCTCAAATTCCATTTGATTGCCATCTATGAAACTGAAATTAGAAATTGGAAGCTAGAAGTAATGTTGAGGTGTTACAATGAATTTGACCTGTATATATATAGTATATTCATATAAGGTGGTAGTGAATATATCAATAATACATTGGCTATCACTTGAAGAGACTACGAGCTGCATATATATTGATATATGGATGAGATGTGTATCAAAACACTTCAAGCACTTTTTATTGAGGTTGTCCAAATGTTGTGTGTATTTAAGGAATGCTCTCCAATAGGCGTTAGCACTAAAGTGAGACAGGTAGCTACAATTGCCAATTGTAAAAGTGATAAATTATGTATTTGTGATATTGAGTGCTGATTCAATTGAATAACTTGGAAATGGAGTTGGAACGGGTTCACTAAGGCAGAGGGAAGTACAGATAGGCCCCATGGAGGGGGAGACTGGTTTCTGTGATGTGTTAAGCTCCGTTCACTCTGCAGGTTTTTGTGGTCATGTACAGAGCAGTTGCCATGCCATGCTGTTATGCATCCAGATATGATGCTTTCTATAGTGCATTGATAAAAATTGATAAGGGTCAATGGGGACATGCCTCCTGAGGAAGTAGAGATGTTGGTGAGTTTTCCTTGCTCTGTGATGTCACTATGGTTGGACCAAGACAGGCTATTTGTAATGTTCACTCTTAGGAATTTGAAGTTCTCAACAAACTTGAGTTCAATAGCTCTTTGAGGGAAAGATTATTGTCATAACACCATGTCACAAGGCTTTCTGTTTCCTTCCTGTACTCTGACATCATTATTTAAGATACAGTGCACTATGATGGTATCATCTGCAAACTTGTCAATGGAGTTATACAGAATCTGACCACGCAGTCATGAGTGTACAGAGAGTGCAGTGGGGCATTGAGGATGTGACCTTGTGGAGCACAAGTGTTCAGAATGATAGTGCTGGAGGTGTTGTTGCCTATTGTTACGTACCCCATAATAGGTTAAAAGAACCAGCAGAAATGGAACACACCTGGAGTCTGGTTTTGCTACAAACAAAAACATTATGTATTAGTATCTATGTAATATAGTAATATAAAACCAGATAAATCAATTAGGTTAGCAGAGTTTATGCATATATAAGTGTGGAAATCTAAAACCCCAAACTTCTTCAAGCTTAGGTGGTAAGTGATGCAGTCTTATGATGGTATAGGAATGAAGTCAGTTCGGTTCATGTTATTGAGTTGAGTAGAATTGAGGAGAGCGAGAGAGAGAGGTGATTGGTTTTTCAAGTAAGCTGATGTCATCGATTCTTCCCACGTTGTCCTCCTAAGTCTTGTTAATGTCACCAACTGTGAATATACAAAAGGGTACCATCTTCACGCGGTAAAGCTATCAACCCAGGCAAGGGTTAAACACACCAGTAGCCTTCCACCAGTCACCCCTTTTCCACATTGCGAGCAAAACCCACCCCTCGTAGGCACTCAAAGCTCATACAGAGTCTATTTCTTCCGTGTGTCAGTCTGAAAAGCCAGCTGACCTTGTATATATCCCAGACATGCTGAACGGCAGCCGTCCATTTTATAGCTCCGCCCTTCCGTAACCATGGCGACTCACGAGCTCCTCGGTGCTCTCTCTCTCTCTGAATCAGTGTACATCCACTCTCTTTTTAAAGGCACAGTCCATAATGAATAAACCTTAGGATCTCATCACACCTCCCTCCTTTTGGGAAAAACTTTGATCAAGGAGCAAAATTTTTGTCTAACCATAGATTATACAGCTTGAAGCAATATATATGTAATTATCAGGTAGCATAGCAAAAGCATACACAAAGTTTAACTTAACATCTGGACAAACAGTCTGTTGTCAGTACCTTTCACATGTCTTATTTCCATGTCATATACTTGCAAGATCAGACTCCAGTTTAGTAATCTTCTATTCTTATCCTCCATTTTACTCAGAAACACTAATGGATTATGGTCAGTGTAAACCACAAGTGGTTTCTGCGCAGGGCATAAACCTTAGGATCTCGTCACACTTTCCTTACTGATTGCGGACTGTTAGTCAGGAAGTTGAGTATCCAGTTGCAGAGGGTAGCATTGACTCACAGGGTCCACAGTTCGGTGATGAGTTTGCTTGGAATTATAGATTTGAAAGTGGAACTGTAGTCAGTAAACAATATTCTGATATAGGCATCTTTACTGTCCAGAGATGAGTGTAGGGCCAGGGAGTTGGCATCCATCATAGTCCTGTTTCAGTGATAAGCAAATTGCAGTGGGTCGAGGTTGTCAGGAAGGCTGGAGTTAAAGCATCTGTGACAATCCTCTTGAAGCATTTCATAATGGTGGATGCCTGAGTCAATGAGCAGAAATAATTAAGGCAATTTATCTTGTTTTTCTTAACTGCAAGGATAAGGCAGATGGGAATCATAGACTGAAACAAGCAGAGGTTAAAAATGTCTTCTAATACCCCTGCCAGGTGATCTGCACAGGATCTAAGGACACGGCCAGGTACACCATTCAGGCCTGATGTTTTCCATGTGTTCACTCACCAGAAGACTGATCTTGTGTCTGCAATAATGTCTCTTGGTTCAGGTGCACTGGAGACTATCGGGGTGGGTGGTGACATACAAATTTCCTTCTGTTCAAAACTCATCAAGCTCAATTAGAAGGAATGTGCTCCCCAACTTTATTTTGTTGCCTTTTATGGCATGTAAGCCCTGCCACAACTGTGGCTAGTCTGGGCCTTGATTTTGTACTGTAGCTGTCACTTGGCATCTCTGATAACTTTACAGAAGATGTATTTCAATTCCTTGTAAAGGTCAGGGTCTCCTGATTTGATTGTTGCAGATCTAGAGTTCATTGTGGAGTAAATCTCCTGATTGATCCATGGCTTCTGGTTTGGGAACACCTGGATGTCTACTTCAGTACACAGTCCTCAAAACACTCACTGATGAAGTCCATAATGATAGTGGTTTACTCATCTAGGCTTGGAGCAAGTCTTTAAAAATGAACCAATACCAACTTGAAGCAGTTGTATAGAAGCCCATCTGGTTCTTCAGACCACCATTTCTGTACTGGATCTTCCCTTTTTAGCTGCTGTTTACATGCAGGGAGTAGGAGCACAGTCTAATTTACCAACGTGTGGATGGGGGTGTCTTGGTAGGTATCAATGGCTTTGGCCCTAGTGGAGAGGACATGTGCTGGCTGTATTTTGGTAGCACACTCTTAAAGTTGAGCTTGTCGATGTCACGCTAATGAATCAGATTTATTATCACCGGCATGTGTCGTGAAATTTGTTATGATGAAGAGGGCCTCAGGATGTTTCACTTCAAGGCTGTTGACCAGACTGTTGAGTGTAAGCCTCTTGTCAGCCTGAGGTGGGAGGTAGTCAAGATAGATGAAGCAAACTCCCATGGCAGGTAGCATGAGTGACACTTCACTGTTAAGTATTCCAAACTTGATTTGTAGGGCTGAGTATTTCAAGGATTTGCAGCTTGATGGACAAGACCTTAGGGCCACAGATTCTGTGGGATGCACTGGTCCTACATAAGTAAGATGGCCCAAGACATGCCAAGAAGTACAGAGCTCATGAATGTGACCTTATCAGTAATACCAACCACCTCTGAGAAGGTGACTGTGGAGAATGGGAAACAGGTAGTCATTTATCTGGAGAAGAAATCATGGCAAAAACAGGTGATGCTCTCTTCAGAAGAATACTTGGTGATCATGGTATCATCAAGCATTGCTGAGACTCACCCAGGGCTCCCTAAAACTTACTGAGGAAATTAGAGGCACAGCAGCCCTGATGAAGGATCTTGGCCTGAAACATCAGCTGTTTACTTCCCTCCATAGTTGCTACCTGACCTGTTGAGTTCCTCCAGCATTTTGTATGTGATGTAACTAACAATAACTATAATTTACACATAAATTGGGATCACTAAATTAGTAGCAACACTGCAGAGGAGGATCCCCTGAAGTGTACTTGGGATGGTTCTTTGGACCAATACCAACAAAAGAGCAGGCCATCCTAGATTAGGAATAGTGTAATGAGAGAGGATTAATGAAAGGTCTTGATGTGTGAGGCCCATTGGGGAAGAGTGACTATATATGACAGAATTCTGTATTAATATGAAGAGTGACATAGTTGATTCCGAGATTCTAAATAAAGGAAGTCATGATGTGATGAATTGAGAGACACTAAGATAGATTCCCATTCTGATATGTCCATCCATGGCCTCCTTCACTGTCATGATGAGGCCACACAGTTTGGAGGAACAACACCTTGTATTCCATTTCAGTAGCCTCCAACCTGAAGTTATGAACATTGATTTCTCAAACTTCTGGTAATGCCCCCCCAACCCCCCTCCTTCATCATTTCCCAACCCCCTTTTCCTCTCTCATGTTATCTCCTTGCCTGCCCATTGCCTCCCCCTGGTGCTCCTCCCCCCCTTTTTCTTTCTTCCATGGCCTTTTGTCCCTTTCACCAATCAATTTCCTGGCTCTTTACTTCATTCACCCCCTCCAAGTTTCACCTATCACCTGGCATTTCTCTCTCACCCTCTCCCCACCTTTCAAATCTACCCCTCGTCTTTTTTCTCCAGTCCTGCCGAAAGGTCTCTGCCTGAAACATCGAGTGTTTACTCTTTTCCATAGATGCTTCCTGGCCTGCTGAGTTCCTCCAGCATTTTGTGTGTGTTGCTCGGATCTCTAGCATCTGCAGATTTTCTCTTGTTTGTGAGATAGATTGGGCATTGTTACTCATGCAGACGTTTAAAGATGGAATGGATAAGCAGCAATGATTGTTCCTTCTGATCTGGACTCAATTAGCAAAAAAGTATTAGATTCAAGGAGGAGGCATGTAAATTGATTCAAATACTGCTACAGTGCAGACCTGACTTGCTGGGTTCTGCCAGCATTTTGTGTGTATTGCCCAAGATTTCCAGCATCTGCAGAATCTCTTGTCTTTATAAACATGAGGACTAGGGAAAGCTTACAACTCTGTAAGGGAGATCCAAGGGATGAATTAAGAGGGGAAATAGAATATGGGAAAAAAAGTTTGTATGGAATAAAAGAAAAACTGAATGTAAAAGTTTCTGTTGACAAGTTAAGAGATAACTTCCCAGAAATGTTAGGGAATCTAGAGTATAGGAAAGGTGTAGAAGCAGGGGAATGGTGTTGGAAATTGATGGGATTGAAAGCAAATAAATCTCTATGGCCTGATATTCTGCATGCCAGAGTAACCAAGGATTTGCCCATCGAAGTAATGAATACACTGGTATGATTTTCTAACATTCCTTAGACTGGAGAGGTTCCTATAGATTAGAAGGGTTCTAATATGAACCGTTGTGTTTTTTTTTTAAAAAGGAAAGAGAGAGAGAGAGAACAGCATTATAGGCACAGCAGACTCAAGTTGGAAGTGAAAAAAATACAGGAGCAGAACTTTTGGAAAACAATGAGAACATCAATTATAGTCAGAATGGATGTATGAAAAGAAAATTGTATTTGGCAAATTTACTGGATTTTTTTCAGAATACAAGTAGTTAAGAGGATTTGGGAGAGCTAGTGGATGTGCTATACTTGGACTTTTAAAATAATTTTGACATGAGATGAGATGATAGTTGTCAGACACTATTGCCATCTGGAATTGGGGATAGTATGTTGACAATCACTAGAAACTGGTTGGTGGATAGCTTAAAAAAAAAGAGTAAGAGTGAATAGATCCTTCTCCAAATGGCAGGTAGGGTTTACTGTTTGGATCCATGCTACTAACAATATGCATCAATGATTTATGTGATGGAAGTAAATAAAGCATCTCCAGGTTTGCAAAGGTCATTAAGTTTGAGCTGCGAGGAGAATGCAGAAAGGCTCCGGTGTAATTTGGATAAGTCAAGTAAGCGAATGGAAAATGTGGATGATTGTTTGGTATTCCACTTGGGGCAAAAATGGGAAGGCAAATGAATGGTGGGTGATTAGGAAAAAAGGGAGGTGCAGTGATACCTGTGTGCCTTTGTGCATCAATCAGTGAAATAAGCAATCAGCTGTATGTGGCGGTAAAAACGCAAGTAGTCTGCTGGCTTTTGTAGCAAAGATTTGAGCAGAAGGCAGTGATATCTTACTGCAGTTATATATGCTGAGGCCACTCCTTGAGTGCTGTGTGCAGTTCTGGTCTCCTTATATGAAGAATATTCAGCCCTGGGTTAGAAGATAACCGTTTAGGACCAGGATGAGGAGAATGTTCTTCACTCAGTGGTTTGTGAACCGATGGAATTTTCTACCACACTTGGTAGTTGAGATTAAAATATTAAATATATTTAAAAGAACTTGAACACCGTTTATATGGCTAAAGAAATCAAGCAATATGTGGAAAAAGCTGGAGTAGGATACTGAATGTGGAGATTACCACTGATCTTATTAAAAAAGGGAGAAGTCTTAAAAATCCAAATGCCCTACTTCTAGTCCTGTTTTGTTGCTCCTTTGATTGCTTCACTGCAGGGCAGCTGCAAAGCAAATAATGGCCACAAAACATTGATGTTCATGGTGGAAGCGTCTTTGGAAATCGTCACAAGGAAAGGAATAGCAATAGAGCAGAGATCAGGATGGCATACTCTCATATGACAACCAGTTATTGATGAGGAGTCTGTTCTAGGTAAAGATAAATATGGAGGTCATGCTTTCCTGACGGGCAGGTTAGTAAAGGGCTTTTATTTGTTTAGATAACACAAGGCAGTTGGTTCAGTGGAGTAAGGAGAATGGTCTGTCATTGTTGAAGTTCACTGGGAAGATGGCAAGTGCAGAGACCATTTCAATCATGTCAGAAGATGTTGTTGTGTATGTTTTGGAAAAGTCATGGTGTCTGTTGTTCACTGAGCTGCTGAGTGACTTAGCCAGTCTCAGACTGAGTCAGATGCCTTGAGGGAGGATTGTTTGTCTATACGGACATGACCTAAAGAGTTTGAAGATCCCACAGGTGTTGTACTGCATCTTGTACTTACTGAGAGCAGCTCAGTACAATGTAGGCAAGGAGTGGCAAGGGTGGCAGAAAATCAAGGTGAAAGAATTTCTGGTGCCAGAAACCAGCCAATAAGAGAAGGCCGAACACCATTCATTCATAACTTTGGTGGGATCACCAGCAAAAGGACAACCAGAGTGGAAGTTGTGATTATAAACAAATTGTGAGTAAAAGCAAGAAAATGTCCTTATATTTATTTTCTCATGATAGTCAAGGAGGCCACTCCACATGAAAGTCAAGGTTAAATGCAAGTTAATGGAGCTCTGAGACACCTACCTTTGGCACTGCTCAGGTCTGTGCTTCTTGAAGGCATTTTGTAAACATTGTGTACTGGTTAACACACCCAAAATTCTGGAGGAACTCAGCAGGTCATACAGCATCTGTGGAAATGAACATACAGTCGATTTTTCGGGCAGAGACCCTTACTGGTTATTACTTAGTGGTTAATGGTATGGTTAAAAAGGGTATGGATCTAGAAATAAATGTGAGATATTTTATTCAAGATTGTCTGTTGTCAAAAATAACACCTTGAGTACATTGAAAAATTTAACAAATGAAATAAAAAAGGGAAACACTGGAAACATCCAGCAGGTCAGGCAGCATCTATGGATGGAGAAGCAGAGGCAATGTTTCAGGTCAAGATTGCTAATCAGAGCAGGGAACATGAGAAACATGTTAGTTTAAAGTTGCAGAGGAGGCATGGGAATGAAGGATAGGACAATTAATGAGTTGCAAAGCAGACTGACCAATGATGTCCTGATGAAATTTCAACTGTTTATTCTCTCCCTAGTTGCTGTCTGACATGTTGAGTTCCTCCAGCATTGTGTGTGTGTTACTCTGACCTAAGAGGGCACTGAGCAAGAGAGATCTAATAAGTAAAGGTACCTATAAGAGTAATGAAATATAGAGCAAACCCGTTGAAGAGAACTGAAAACAAAAGGAGAATGTTAAAAATGCCCCAAAGATTGAGCAGTATCCTTAGAGAGAGAAAAACTTAGTTAATATTGCAAACAGAGACTTATAGTGGAACTGACCAGTATTGACACAAAAAAAGCAAGCAAAGTACAGTACCTGTAATTGTTGAATTCATTATTGAGCCCTGAAGTCTGCAACATGTCGGGACTGGAAATGAGATACTGTTACTCAAGGCTACATTGAGACTTGTTGAAATACTGGAGGAGGGCCAGCATGGAAGAGAAATTGGAATTCAAGTGCCACGTGACTGGAAGCTGAGGGTAATCCCTACAGACTGACTGACCATGTGCTCTGCGAAGTATTTACCTGTTATCAATTTCATATCAATCCCTTGTGCCAGAAGGGAATTGGTACCTGATGAGCTTCATTGCAATGATATTTAGTACTGGGGGCATCTTGGGCCTTACCATTCAAGTTCCCTCACTGGGCATTTAAATATAGTTGCACTCAAATACTAAAAATGCACAATTTCTGAAGAAAATTGGAAAAATCCGACACTGTGAGGTAGCAGAAGCTGTAAATCTGAGAATCTTACAGCATTTGTCCAGCATCTATGGAGCTAGAGGTGATGTAGAAGGAGCTGGAAGAGGTGGCCATAATTAATTAAATCCTTTCCTACTACACTGTCACAATTGGGCTGTGATTTGGTTATTGGTATCCTGTTGTATGCAGTGGCAGAATAAGAGCCAATAAAATCAACATTCTGAACCATATTTAAACATTTATCCATCATGCCTGGATAGACGATCTGGTGCTTTGTTATACTGTAACAGTTCAGGGTGTTATTGATGGGTAATATACTTCACTATTAGGAGCAAATGAAGTTGGAGGCAGACTATGCCCTTGAGGTGTAAATTAACTTTAATCATGACAGGAAAGTTAGAACCAGCGAATCAAAAATTAGAAGCTGTGATGATCTAAAGTAATTCACATAGTATTAGTATCAGAAGATTACTGAAATACAAATGAATTACATATTTCATGTATATTAGAGCTTCCATCGGTCTAATGGTGTGGATCAATCAAGCTTGGAAATTCAAGTATGTTATCTCATAAACCCTATCCATAAATTAGCCACCATGAATGTGAGCTCCAGAAAACTGTGCTCTGTATCTTCTCGCCGCAAACAACCCATTGGTAATCTGCGTGCAGTCATTAATCAAAAGATTCATATTGCAAGCTGCATTTGTTGTTCAAAGATAAGCAAATACATTTATTATATCACTTGAAAAAAGTAACTATCTTTTATTTGACCATTGTCAGACACAATCTGCCACATTTAGGAGACAGCACATCATTTGGTCTTTTAGTACTATCCTGCGTTCATTTCCTCTTCAAAAGAAAGGTTAGAGCTCATAAATTTCAGAGTGAAATTGCAGTTTTGACTGGGATGTGTTCACATGTTCTGAATGGATTTATTTTTCTGACGGGTAATGAAACAGTGCTTCAATGATGAATTCTTCTCTCCACAATATTCATTAATTAAATAAATGAAAGGGAGTTCTCTGTGCTTGCATGATACAAAATGGTTTCGGATGCTGAAATATATAATGGAAGCAAATATTTATTCAAAGGAATCAGATGAACAAATCAGCTAAATATATACTTGGCAAATTACATTAACTGGAAAATAATTCATATTCTCGCTAATATATGAAAATAATGACAGAAAGCCAAACAAACCATTGAATGGGACAAAATAAATTAGAAGTAATAGTGACTTATTTCATCAAAGTTGCCTATACAATGTGAGACAGCGATTATTGCAAACCTTGAGTCTGCATTGACCTTGTTTTTTAGTGGATCCTAATGCTCCTGTGGTTCAAGAAAATACTTTAAATGAATTGAAAGAAATGATTGAAAGAAATGCAGATCTTCTGGGGGTTCAACGGCTTCAATAGTTCTGAGATCAACTTATAATGCAGATCGTGACATTCAGTCAAAATCCCAGCTCTTCTTCCTCAATAGATTATATACTGAAAATTCCAAGGTATGAATGTCATTTTGATTTAGGATTGTAACACATTTCCCTTCCCTGCATTTCTGCTAATTTTTCCTTTAATTGATGTGAGCAGATTACAACCATGCAGGCTCAACATTAAGTTTAACAATGTAAAAGGTGGAAATGACAATTGAATATATACAGGCTTCTGAGTAAATAATTCCATTTTGTTTTGTCTTTCCAACACAAAATTATGACAACATCTATAGTTTCAATATAAAATAATTCAGAAAAAGAACAATGTGTATAACTGGACAATAACAACTTGGCTTGTGAAGTTCCAACACCACCAGGCAGATAAGGCTACAAGAGGAGAGACTGTTCTTGATTTGGTATTGGGAAATGAACCTGGTCAGGTATCAGATCTCACAGTGGGAGAGCATTTTGGAGATAGTGATCATAATTCTATCTCCTTTACAACAACATTGGAGAGAGATAGGAACAGACAAGTTAGAAAAGTGTTTAATTGGCGTAAAGGGAACTATGAGGCTATCAGGCAGGAAACTGGAAGCTTAAGTTGGGAACAGTTGTTCTCAGGGAAAAGTACGGAAGAAATGTGGCAAATGTTCAGGGGATATTTGTGTGGAGTTCTGCATAGGTACGTTCCAATGAGACAGGAAAGTTATTGTAGGGTACAGGAACCATGGTGTAGAAAGGCTGTAATAAATCTAGTCAAGAAGAAAAGAAATGCTTACAACAGGTTCAGAGAGTTAGGTAATGTTAGGGATCTAGAAGATTATAAGGCTAACAGGAAAGAGCTTAAAAAGGAAATTAAGAGAGCCAGAAGGGGCCATGAGAAGGCCTTGGCGGGCAGGATTAAGGAAAACCCCAAGGCATTCTACAAGTATGTGAAGAGCAAGAGGATAAGATGTGAAAGAATAGGCCCCATCAAGTGTGACATTGAGAAAGTATGTATGGAATCGGAGGAAATAGCAGAGGTACTTAACGAATACTTTACTTCAGTATTCACTATGGAAAAGGATCTTGGTGATTGTAGTGTTGACTTACAGCAGACTGAATAGCTTAAGCATGTAGATATTAAGAAAGAGGATGTGCTGGAGCTTTTGGAAAGTATCAAGTTGGATAAGTCGCCGGAACGAGATGAGATGCACCCCAGGCTTCTGTGGGAGTTGAGGGAGGAGATTGCTGAGTCTCTGGCGATGATCTTTGAACTGTCATTGGGGATGGGAGAGGTTCCAGAGGATTGGAGGGTTGCACATGTTGTTCCTTTATTCAAGAAAGGGAGTAGAAATAGCCCAGGAAGTTATAGACCAGTGAGTCTTACTTCAATGGTTGGTAAGTTGGAGAAGATCCTGAGAGGCAGGATTTATGAACATTTTGAGAGGTATAATATGATTAGGAATAGTCAGCATGGCTTTCTCAAGGGCAGGTCATGCCTTACGAACCTCATTGAATTTTTTGAGGATGTGACTAAACACATTGATGAAGGAAGAGCAGTAGGTGTAGTGTATATGGATTTCTGCAAGGCATTTGATAAGATACTCCATGCAAGGTTTATTGAGAAAGTAAGGAGGTATGAGATCCAAGGGGACATTGCTTTGTGGATCCAGAACTGGCTTGCCCACAGAAGGCAAAGAATGGTTGTCGGCAGGTCATATTCTGTATGGAGGTCGGTGACCAGTGGTGTGCCTCAGGGATCTGTTCTGGGACCCTTACTCTTCATAAATGACCTGGATGAGGAAGTGGAGGGATGGGTTAGTAAGTTTGCTGATGACACAAAGGTTGGAGGTGTTGTGGATAATGTGGAGGGCTGTCAGAGGTTACAGTGGGACATTGATATGATGCAAAACTGGGCTGAGAAGTGGAAGATGACGTCCAACCAGATAAGTGTGAACTGAGTCATTTTGGTAGGTCAGGTATGATGGCAGAATATAGTATTAATGGTAAGACCCTTGGCAATGTGGAGGATCAGAGGGATCTTGGGGGTCTGACTCCATAGGTCACTCAAAGCACCTGCACAGGTTGACGCTGTGGTTAAGAGGGCATATGGTGTATTGGCCTTCATTAATCATGGAATTGAATTTAGGAGCCAAGAGGTAATGTTACAGCTATATAGGACCCTGGTGAGACCCTACAGAGTACTGTGCTCAGTTCTGGTCGTCTCACTACAGGAAGGATGTGGAAGCCATAGAAAGGGTGTAGAAGAGATTTAACAAGAATGTTGCCTGGATTGGGGAGCATGCCTTATAAAAACAAGTTGAGTGAACTTGGCCTTTTCTCCTTGGAGCAACAGAGGATGACAGGTGACCTGACAGAGGTGTATAAGATGATGAGAGGCATTGATCTTGTGGATAGTCAGAGGCTTTTTCCCAGGGCTGAACTGGCTGCCACAAGAGGACACAGGTTTAAGGTGCTGGGGAGTAGGTACAGAGGAGATGTCAGGGGTAAGTTTTTTAACTCAGAGTGTGGTGAGTGTGCTGAATGGGCTGCCAGCAAGGGTGGTGGAGGTGGATACAATAGGGTCTTTTAAGAGGCTTTTAGATAGGTACATGGAGCTTAGAAGAATAGAGGGCTATGGGGAAGTCCAGTAATTTCTAAGGTAGGGACATGTTCGGCACAACTTTGTGGGCTGAAGGGCCTGTATTGTGCTGTAGGTTTTCTATGTTTCTATTGGAACCATCCTCTTCACTTCTGCTCTATCTAGGCCTTTCAATATTCGGTAAGTTTAAATGAAATTCCTCTCATTCTTCTAAACCCCAGAAAGTACAGATCCATCAAATGTTCCTCAAATGTTAACCTTTTCACTTCCAGGATAATTCTCGTGAGCCTCCTCAGGATGCTCTCGCATGACAGTAGACTTATTAGGTATGCAGCTCAAAACTGCTCAGATTAGTCCAAATATGACCTGACCAATGCCTTATAAAGCCCCAGCATTATATTCCTGCTTTTATATTCTAGTCCTCTCAAAATGAATGATATCATTGCATTTGCTTTCCTTACTACTTACTCAACAACCTGACAGTTAACCTTTAGAGAATCCTGCACTAGAATTCCCAAGTCCCTTTGCACCTTCGTTTCGAATATAGTCTATGCCTTTATTCCTTCTTCAACATGCATAATCATACCCTTCCCTATGCTGGATTCCATCTGCCACTTCTTTGCCCATTCTCCTAATCTGTCCAAGTCTTTCTGCAAACACCCTGTTTCATCAACACTATCTGGCTCTCCACTTCTGTGAGTTGATGTGGAGAGGATGTTTCCTATAGAGGGGGAATCTTGGACCAGAGGGCTTAGCCTTAGAATAGAAGGACATCCACTTACAACAGAGATGAGGAAAATATTTCTTTTGTCAGATGGTGGTGAATCTGTGGAATTCATTGCCACAGATGGCTGTGCAGGCCAAGTTATTGGGTATGTATAAGGTGGAGGTTGATAGGTTCTTGATTAACCCGTGCATTAAAGGTTACTGGGAGAAGGGAGAAGAACGGGGTTGAGAGGGATGACAAGTCTCAACTATGATGGAATGGCAATGTAGAATCATTGGTCTGATTAGCTTAATTCTGCTCCTATATCTTATGTTTGTATTATCTGCAAACTTGACTACAAAGCCTTCAACTCCATCATCTGGATTACTAATACATAATGTGAAAAGTGAGGGACCCAACACTGACCTCTGCAGAACACTACTAGGCAGTCTACCAGAAAAAGCCCCCTTTATTCCCACTCTTTGTCTTCTGCCAGCCAGCTAATCTTCTGTCCATGCTAGTATCTTTCATGTAATACCATGTGCTATTACCTTGTTTAACAACCTCGTATGCAGCACCTTATCAAAGGGCTACTAAAAATACAAATAAACAATATCTACTGACTCTCCTTTGTCAATCCTATCTGTTATTTCTTCAAAGTATTCCAACAGATTTGTCAGGCAAGATTTCCCCTTAAGGAAAGCATGCTGACATCGGCCTATTTTATCATGTGCTTCTAAGTAACCTGAAACATCATCTTTAATAATGGACTCTAACATCTTGCCAACTACTGAAGTCAGGCTAGCTGACCTATAACTTATAAACATGAGAGATTTTGCAGATGCTGGAAATCCAAAGCAACACACACACATGCACAAAATATAACTTTCTGTCTTTTCCCTCCCTCCCTTCTTATAGTGTGACACTTATTCCTTAATTGGTATGTCATAACAACTTAGGTCTTAAGGTAATTATAGATAAGGAAAGATTAGATGCTGAGGGAATTACTAAATTGGCAAAAAGCTAATTAGAACTGTATTAGATAAGAATTGTGGTGAGTAAATTGGGTAAGTCTTCATGTGACATGTGAGAGTCAGTTATAGCCATCTGGTCAGAATTCAGGACCAACGCGTTCCTGTGAAGAATAAAGGCAATGATGCCAAAGTTCAAGATTCTTGGAAGAAGAGAGTTACTGCAAATTTAATCAGAAACTAAAAGGAAACATTAAGAAGCTGAAATTAAACAGAGCCTTTGGAAATAGGAGGAAAGTTAAACAGGTTAATCAGGAGAGCTATTGTAAATGGAGCCATGAAAAATTATTCATTAGTTGAATTAAAAATAACTCCAACATATTATATATATATATATATATATATATATATATATAAACATATATATATATAAAAGAACTCAACTTGGGAGGGGTAGGACCTCACAAGCAGAAAAGAATTAATGACTGGAGCTAGGGGAAGTGGACAAGGTACTAAATTAATACATCATGTCAGTATTCACTAAGGAGAAGGACATAGAAGTTAGCAAGAACAGGGAAGGAGGGGTATACTGATATTTTACTGCATGTTGATATCAAAAAATGGGGAGGTGTTGCTCTGTTGAAGAGCATGAGGGGAGCCCAGTATCTGATGAGATCTATCTCAGTCTGCTGACAGAGGCAAGAGAGATTATTGGGACCACCTTAGCCAATGGTGAGATCCAAGAAGACTGGAGAACAGCCAATGTTGTTCCTCTGTTTAAGAAGGCAGAAGAGACAAACTAAGAAATTATAGTCTGCTGAACCTTACTTAAGTTCCAAGGAAGCTATTATGAAGAATTTCAGAAATGGGATCTACTCACATCTGAAAAAGCATTAACTTAGTAGGGATAGTCAACGTGGGCTTTGTATGTAAGAGATCACATAATGACTGTGTAGTACTCAGATGGTATCACCATTGTTGGCAAAATCTCAGATGGCAATGAGGAAGTGTACAGGAGGGAGATAGATTGTATATGGGTCACAACAACAACCTTGCACTTGACATCAACAAGACCAATGAATTGGATGTAGAATTTTGGAAGGGGAAATTGGGAGAACACATACCAGTCCTCACTGAGGAGTGAGCAGTGGAGAGTTCCTGGATGCCAACATCTTAGATGATCTGTCCTGGGCCCAGCGCATTGTGATGTAACCATGAATGAGGCATGCCAGCTGCTTAGCTCCGTTAGGTGCTTGAGGAGATTTGGTATGTCAAGAAAGACTTACAGATTTCTATAGTTGAATGAGAGCATTCTAGCTGGTTAAATCACAGCATGGACCCTGGAATTCAGAGCTCAGGAAGGCAAGAAACTTCAGAGAGTTGCATACTCAGCCAGCTCCATCACAAGCACAACTATACAGGACATCTTCAAGAGGCAGTGTTCCCAGAAGGTGGCATCCATCAGCAAGTAACCTTACCATCTGGCATATGTAATCTTCTTGCTAGTAACATCAAGGAGGATGTAAAGGAGCCACTCAATCTCTACCATCAGATTTCTGAATGGTCCATTAAGACAATCTCATTGTTCCACTATTTATTTATATTTGTGATTTATAGTAATTTTATGTCTTTGCACTGTACTGCTGCTGCAAAACTATGAATATCACATCATATAAGTCAGTGATAATAAACCCGATTGTAATTTTGATGTACAATGTGCTTGCCTTCAGCAGCTGGGGTAATGAAAATAAAAACTGAAAAGTCTTGTTGCAACTGTATAAAACGTTGGTTAAGCCACTTTTGGAGTATTATGTCTGGTTCTGGTCATCCCATTAGAGGAAGACTGTGGAGGCTTTGGAGAGAATGTTGAAAATGTTCATCAGGATGTTGCCTGGAGTTGACTGTGTTAGCTGCGGTATAAGGAGAGGTTGGACAAACTTGAATTGTTTTCTCTGGAGATTCGGAAACTGAGGGGCAACAGGAAATGCTCAAACCACTCAGCAGGTCAGGCAGAATCTGTGGAAGGTGAAATGGAGTCAATACTACAGGTTGAAAACTTTTTGCCCAATGGGAATATTTATGACTGACAGTTATAAAATAAAAATAAAACGTACGTAAATACTCACCATAGTTTAAAAAAAAGGCCTGAACTAATCTGCAATATTGAATTTCTACTTTCACCTTGTGCTTGAAAGAAAATGGTTTCCATTACATATTAATTTTAAATTGGCAATCTCACCAAAGGTGTCTGAGTGTGAGAGCCAGACAAGTCCACTCAGCCTAGACTGTACAGATTTGATCAGAATACGTGGCTTCCACCTCTCAGAATGTAATTTCACAGTCTGGATAAAAAGGAAGATTTTATTGATCAGGTGGAAAGGAAAAACTAATAGAATTTTCCACATTAATCCGTTAAAGTGTTTGAAGTCAGTCCAGGAGGTTGCTTGGGTCCTGATTTCAAAACAGATAGTTTCGTTTTATATATAATGATCTCTGCCCCAACCGGCAATAGATCCTACTTGAGAGAATACAGCAAATCAATAATTATTGTACATTCCAGCAACCAGTTCCAAAAGCCTACTACTCTCTAGGAGAAAAAAACTGGATAAGTTCTTATCCAGCTCTGCTCTTGCATAAATTTTAGGTATCACTACACGTCCTGTCCAACCTACTTACTAAAAAATAAATTTATTTACATGTAGGTAATCATACTGCTTCAAGATCTATATTTTTTTCTAAAAGATACATACTTTGAACTTAATTTGGTAACTAAGATGATTTAAACCAATTATTAATTCTTCTGCAGCTTTCCACTTGTTTGTACAAGAAGAAAACAGAAAGCGGTTTTTGTGATGAATTGTCCTAACTCTAATCATGCATCTTGATCATAGATTAGCAGAGATTGATGAACTTAAACTTCTGAGTTCAATCAATTAAGTAATATAAGACATAGGAGCAAAATTAGGCCATTCAGCCCATTGAGTCTGCTCCACTATCCTATCATGGCTGTCCCTGGATCCCACTCAACCCCCATACACCTGCCTTCTCACCATATCCTTCGATGCCCTGATTGATCTGGAAACTATCAATTTCTGTGTTAACATTACCCATGGATTGCCCTCCACCATAGGCTGTGGCAGAGCATTCCACAGCTTTTCTACTCTCTGGCTAAAAAAAAAAAACCCTCTATTATAAAAGGATTGCCCCTCAATTCTGAGACTGTGCCCTCTAGTTCTGGATACCCCCACCACAGGAAATATCCTCTCCACATCCACCTTATCTAGTCCTTTCAACATTTGGTAGGTTTCAATGAGATTCGCCCTCCCCCCGCATTCTTCTAAATTTCAGTGAGTACAGGCCCAAAGCTGCCAAAAGCTCCTCACATGTTAACCCCTTCATTCCCAGAATCATCCTCCTGAACCTCCTCTGGACTCTCTCCAATGACAACTCATCCTCATCCTTTCTGAGATAAGGTGTCCAAAGCTGATTGACAGTACTCCAAGTGCAACCTGACTAGTGTCTTATAAAGGCTCAGCATTACCTCCTTGCTTTCATATTCTATTCCCCATGAAATAAATGCCCACATTGCATTTGCCTTCTTTACCACAGATTCAACCTGTAAATTAACCTTCTGGGAGACTTACATAAGGACTCCTAAGTCCCTCTGCACCTCTGATGTTTGAGCCTTCTCCCCATTTAGATAATAGTTACCAAAATGCATTATCATAATTTCCCAACACTGTATTTCATCTGCCACTTTTTTGCCCATTCTTCCAATTTGTCTTAAGTCCTGCTGCAATTGCGTTGTTTCCTCAGCACTACTTATCCCTCCACCTATCTTTGTATCACCAGCAAATTTTGTCACAAACCACCAATTCCATTATCTAAATCATTGGCATTAATGTGAAAAGTAGTGGTCCCAATACTGACACTTGAAGAACACCAAAGTCACTGGCAGCCAACCAGAACAGGCCCCTTTTATTCTCACTTGCTGCCCCTGGCTGTCAGCCATTCCGCGATCCATGCTAGTAGCTTTCTTGTAATGCCATAGGATTTTATCTTGTTGTGCAGCCTCATGTGTGGCTATAGTGGGAATATAATTACCAAGGTACAAAACAAGAACAAAGTTTGGGATGTTCTAACTAACACTTACCTGTTAGAAATCAGATCACCAGTTCACATTTGATGGACTGCATCCCAGGATTCTAAATTAGGTTGTTGAAGAGATTGTGGATGCATCAGTAAAGACCTTTCAAGAATCGCTAGATTTTGGAATGGTTCCTGAGGATTGGGAAATTGCTTAACAAAATAAGAGCCTATAGTATCACCATAAGCTATAGGAGCAGAATTAGGCTATTTGGCCCATCAAGTCTTCTCCATCATTTTATCATGGCTGATCCAACTTTTCTCTCAGCCCCAATCTCATATTCTCTCCCCGATATGGAGAGAATGTTCGCTGTAGTAGTGGAGTCTAGGACCAGAACACACAACCTCAGAAAAGAGGAACATCCATTTAGAACAAAGATGAGTAAAAAAAATTCTTTAGCCAGAATGTGATGAAACTGGAATTCTTTGCCACAGATGGCTGCATAAGGCCAATTCATTGGGTATAAATACGGCAGAAGTTGAGTGGTTCCTGATTAATCAGAGCATCAAAGGTTATAGCAAGAAGGCAGAAGAATGGGATTTAGAAGGCAAATAGTGGCCTAATACTGCTGTTAGGTCTTATGGTGATGCACCATCAATAACTCTCGGAGACATGAGGCGAGATATAGGCTTTTATTTGCTGAAAGAGAGCAGTCAGCAGCAAGAGATCCCCATACGACATCCTGGAGACTGAGGGAGGAGCAGTGCCTCCAATCGCCTTTATACCGGGGTCTGTGGAAGGAGCCACAGGAGCAGTCAGCGGGGGGCGGGGGGGGGCGTGCCCAGACAGGTATATGTAGTTCACCACATATGGTCTTATATTTTGTGAGCCAATATAGAGTCCCTCACAGTGTCTGTCATTGATGGAGCTCAAGTGTGATTCTCTTTGAAGAATCTAAACGACACGGATGCAGGATTCCACAAGAATAACTTCAAAGGGTAATTGGTTAAAAAGAGTCCCAGAAAAATAGGTGTGAAATTTGGGTTTCTCAGTCCCCTCCTGAAATTCCCAGCATCACAGGTACCTTGAGTACCTGGCCGAGTACTGAGGACTTGAGCCGACCGACTGGCTGGTGTATTCACAGATATCTTCAATCTCTTGCTCCGGCAGAGTGTGGTACCCACCTGCTTCAAGCAGGCTTTAATCGCACAGGTGCCCAAGATAAGCGTGGTAACCTGTCTAAAGTCTATTGCCCAGTGGTACTTACATCCACAGTGATGAAGAGTTTTGAGAGGCTGGTGTTGAAACATATCAGCTCCTGTCTGAGTGGTGACTTGGATCTGGTCCAATTCACCTACCGAAGCAACAAGTCTAGAGCAGATGCTATCTTGTTGGCTCTTTACACAACCCTGGAACATCAGGAAAGCAAAAATGCATACATCAGAATGCTCTTTATTATTTGCAGTTCAACATTAAACACTATCATCCCCTCTAAACAAAACAGTAAACTCCAAGACCTGGGCCTCAATATTGGATCCTGGATTTCCTCACTTGTAGACACCAGTCAGTTCAGATTGGCAAAAACATCTCCTCCACAATTTCCATCAGCACAGGACCACCATAGGGATGTGTGCTTACGTTATACCTAAGACTGTGTGGCCAAGTATAGCTCCAACACCATGTACAAGTTTGCTGATGATACCAAAGGGAGTGATACAGGAGCGAGATGGGAAATTTGGCTGATTGGGGTAGTTACAGCAATCTCTCACTCAATGTCAGTAAATTGAAGGAACTGATAGTAGACTTCAGGAGAGGGAAACCAAAGATCTATGAGTCAGTACTCATCAGAGGATCAGACGTGGAGAGGGTCAATAATTTTAAATTCCTGGATGTCACTATTTCAGAGGACCTGCCCTGGACCCATCATATAAATAAAATTGCAAAGAAAGCACAACAGTGTCTCTACTTCCTCAGGAGTCTGTGGAGGTTCAGCATGTCATCACAAACCTTGACAAACTTCTATGGATGTGTGGTCAAAAGTATGCTGACTGGCTTCATTACAGCCTGGAATGGGAACACCAATACCTTTGAGCAGAAAATCCTACAAAAGGTAATGGATTCGGCCCAGTACGTCATGGGCAAAACCTTCCAAACCATTGTGCACATCTGCATGAAACTTCTAACTACCCTCAACTATCAAGCTTTTGAACAAAAGGGGATAACTACACTCCTTTAAAGATTCTTTTGTTATTTGCTGCTCATTATTTATTACTATTTATTTTTTATCTGCATTTGCAGTTTGTTTAGAGTTTACAGTTCCTAATGTTTACAGTTACAGTTCTATACATTTGCTAAGTATGCCTGCAGAAAAAGAATCTCAGGGTTATATATGGTAACATGTATGTACTACTCTGATAATAAATTTGACTTAGAACTATTAAACTTTTAACAAATTTGATTTATTTCAAATGATACCAAGTAAAACCCTAGGATTTGCTTTACATCTATCTTTGCACATCCATCAATGCTGTGACACTGACAGCTATTGAAAATGTAGAAAATTTAATACTTGTATTCTCTCTGGTAAATTGGAGAACAAATCTAAGCTAGGTGGTTGCCACTTTATTAATGTTCTCTTTGTCCTTAGAAAAGAAATGGAGGGAGTTAGTTATATGCAGTAGTATCGAACACTATCTACTCACTAGTAATCCGCTCACTGATGTGCAACTTGTGTTCCGTTAGGATTACTTGCCACCCATCATGTAGATAAAGCATAGAAAACCGGATCTTTTGCAACTGTCCTGTAAGTGGAGAATCAAAGTAAGAACAAAGAATACTGTTTAAGTACCAGCTGGGCAGAGAAACAGGATTAGCAGGCTGAACTGACAGTATTTCTCTGCTTTGATGCCACCAAGTCCCAGATTTTTCCATAAATTGCCTGCAGAGTCCTGAGATTGTTTGCCACTCTCGGCAGGCAATTTCCCAGCATTTCTCTTGGACTTCACTGATGAAGGTGTTAACTTGTAAGCAAGGATGAAGGGTCTCTCCACTGTATGTTTCCTCTTTGAGACTGAGGAATCTGCACCAGATTAGATCTAAGGCGGAAACTGAGAGTTCATTCATTTGCATAGAATGGAATGTCTGCAAGGACAGAAATATTATGCAGATTGCAAATTTTAGTATGTGATAGTTTTTTGATATTTCTTAACGTCAGTAATGTTCAGGATAATCAGTGGTATTCAGCAAGAGGTGGCTTGCAACAGCAACATGCAGCATGTTTCTCTGACTTTCCACGGGCCAAGCTTTTTCTGCTTACCTTTCCATTTTATGGCATTTCATTCTCCAAGGCTCTGTTACAATGCTGGATGGCTTCTCAAAGAAGCTGACACATAAAAAAGCCAAGAACATTATCTCTGTTTATCTGCTCGGCAGTGCAGCCCGACTTGCCGAATATTTCCAGTACCGTTTGTTTTATTTCAGAGTTCCAGCATCTGCAGTACTTGATTTCTGTCTGAGATGTGTGGCAGGCTCCATGAATGTGGTGAATTTGTTAATAAAGCTAATCTGAATATTGATCCAGGAAGTGGAAGTGTGCTCACCCTCAGCATATTAAATCCATGAACTGCAACCATTACTCAGGGATCCAACTGCAATCCACGTACCTATAGTACCCTGTCATTACCACGACCATCCTTGTCAGCCTCTTACTAATTGTGTGGTCATCCCTCTCGCAAAATGTAGCTACATGAGCTTTCAGAGCAGCGTCCTGGGCACAATTATATTCAGAATCAGAATCAGGTTTATTATCACAGGTGTATGTTGTGAAATCTGTTGTTTTTTTGGCAGCAGTACAATGCAATACATAATAAACATCTATAAATATATGAAATATATGTGCAAAGGTTTATTCACATTAATATAGATAGAGTGCCTAAGACTCTTGCACAATATTGTATTTGGCAACGTGGAGTGGAGTGGAGAGCAAGTTTATAAGTATTGCAGGAGCAAAGGATGTTGAGAATGGTGAGGGTGGAGCACTGCGGTAGGGTATGGGACAGGTGACAGAGAAGGAGTGCCAGGGCGGAAGGGTAGCAGAGGTGCAGACACGTTCAGCCCTGAGACCAGGCAAGGTCATTTGATAACAAACAATTTGTTTATCTGATGGCGGAGAGGGAAAACCTGTTCCTAAAATGTTGAATGTGTGTCTTCCGGCTCCTGTACCACTGCCTTGATGGTGGCCATGAGGGGAGGGCATGTCCCAGGTGCTGGGGTAATTAATGATGAGTGCTGCCTTTTTGAGGCATTGCCTTTTGATAGTGTCCTCAATGGAGCCCACAATGGAGCTGACTGAATTTACAACTTTCTGATCCTGTGCAGTGGCCTCTCCATACTAGACGGTGATGCAACCAGTTAGAGTGCTTCCACGGTACATCTGTAGAAATTTGCGAGTGTCTTTGGTGACATACCAATTCTCCTCAAACTCCTAATGAAATATAGCTGCTGTCATACCTCAATATGTTGGACCCAGGATAGATTTTGACACTATTTACCCCTTCTACTGTTGGCCCCTTGATGAGGACTTGTGTGTGTGTATGTGTTCCCTTGACTTCCCCTTCCTGAAGTCCACAATAAATTCCTTGGTCTTACTAACATTGAGTGCAAGGCTGTTATTCTGACACCACTCAACCAGCTGATTTATCTCGCTCCTGTACATCTTTCCACCACCTGAAATTCTGTCAATCAAATTTATAGACTGTGTCTGAGCTGTGCCCATTCATGCAGTCATGGATGTGTAGAGAGTGGAGCAGTGGGCTCAGCACGCATCCTTGAGGTGTGCCAGTGTTGACTGTCAGCGAGGAGGTGCTGTTATTTCTGATTTGCACTCACTGTGGTCTCCTGATGGGAAGTCAAAGGTTTAATTGCAGAGAGAAAGACAGAGGTCCAGATTCTGGAGTTTATTGGTTAGTACTGAGGGTATGATAGCGTTGAATACTGAGCTGTAATAAATAAACAGCATCCTTAAATAAGTAAAACACACAAAATGCTGGTGGAACACAGCGGGCCAGGCAGCATCTATAGGAAGAAGCACTGTCGACGTTTCGGGCCGAGACCCTTCGTCAGGACTTCTTCCTATAGATGCTGCCTGGCCTGCTGCGTTCCACCAGCATTTTGCGTGCGTTGCTTGAATTTCCAGCATTTGCAGATTTCCTTGTGTTTGATCTTAAATAAGCATTATTATTGTCCAGGTGATCTAAGGCTGAATGGAGAGCCAGTGAGATTGCATCTGCTGTAGACCTATTGCGGTGATAGGGAAACTGCAGTGGCCCTACCTTTTGTTTACTCTAGCCATGACCGACCTCTCAAAACACTTCATCACAGTAGATGTGAGTGCAGCTGAGTGATTATCGTTGAGGCACCACACCCTGCTCTTCTTGGGCATTGGTATGATTGTCGCCCCTCTGTAGCAGATGGAAATCTCTCACTGCAGCAGAGAGAGACCGAAGGTGTCCTTGAACACTCCTGCCAGTTAGTTGGCACAGCTTTTCAGTGCCCTTCCAGGAAAACCACCAGGGCCTGATGCTTTGCAAGGGTTCACCCTCTGGAAAGATATTGACATCAGACTTCAAGATCACAGGGTCACCAGATGCTGCAGGAATTCACACATTTAGTTTTATTCTCCCTTTCAAAGCAGGCATAAAAGGTGTTGAGCTCATCTGGGAGTGAAGCATTGCAGCTACTTATGATGTTAAGTTTTGCCTTGTAGGAAATAATGGCCTGCAAATTCTGCCAGGGTTGATATGCATTCGATTCTGTCTCTAGCTTCAATTAGATTTATTTTTTCACTCTTTTTTTAAAAATATGTTTTTTATTAAATTTCTAAGAGAATTACATAAAATGAATAGAATAATAGAGTAATGAAAATGAAAATTAATATCAGCCCTCCCCCTCCCCTTAACCCTTCCCCCCTTAACATCCCTATCTAAAAAAAAGAAAGAAAAAAGGAAAAAAAAAGAAAGAAAGAAAGAAAGACCGCCTGGATATCGGAAGATCCCCACATGCTCCATGGAGTTCAAAATAGCTTTAGTATATATCTTTATTTATTTTTTCCCCAAATAGCTAATAATTTTATCTTCGAAGGACCTATATATTTAATCCTATCTTTTGTAAATAAGGGTGCCAAATTTTCAAAAATATATCATATTCATTTCTTAAATTATAAGTAATTTTTTCAAGTGGAATGCAGCTAAATATTTCATTATTCCAACGGTCCATAGTTAAGTATGAATCTGATTTCCAAGTAACTGCAATAGCTTTTTTGGCTACTGCCAATGCAATTTTTATAAATTTTTTCTGATACTTATTCAATTTAGGTTTTGGCATTATCCCTTCAATATCGCCTAATAAAAATAATATTGGGTTATGTGGAAGTTGTATTCCAATAATTTGTTCCGGTAAAAGTCTTAAATTTATCCAAAAAGGTTGAATTTTAAAACAAGACCAAGTAGAGTGTAAAAAAGTACCAATTTCTTGATTACATCGAAAACATTGGTCAGATAAATTTGGGTTTAATCTATTTATTTTTTGTGGTGTAATATATAATTGATGTAAAAAATTGTATTGTACTAATCTAAGTCGGACATTTATTGTATTTGTCATACTGTCAAGGCATAGTCTTGACCAACTTGTTTCATCAATTTTAATATTCAAATCAGTTTCCCATTTTTGTCTTGACTTATGAATTCCTTGTTTAATTGTCTGTTTTTGAATCAAATTATACATACAAGAAGTAAATTTTTTAATTTTTCCTTTTTGAATTAAAATTTCTATTTCATTAGGTTTCGGCATTAACATTGTTTGTCCCAGTTTATCTCTTAAATAAGTCTTTAATTGAAAGTAACAGAAAAGAGTGTTGTTTGATATTTTATATTTATTCTTTAGTTGATCAAACAACATCAAGTTACCTCCTTCAAAACAGTCACCTATATATCTATTCCCTTTTTGAAACCAGTTATATGAAAGTTGGTTATCCATTGTAAAAGGAATGAGTCTATTTTGAATTAGGGTTCTCTTTGCTAATAAAGATTTCTTTATCTCATCATCAACATTTATCTTATTCCATAAATCAATCAAATGTTTTAATATAAGAGATTTTTTCTTTTCCCGTATCCATTTGGATTTCCATTTATATATAAAATCTTCTGGTATATTTTCTCCTATCTTATCTAAACTCTATTCTAATCCATGCCGGTTTATCTTCATCAAAAAAAGATGCAATAAATCTAAGTTGATTTGCTTTATAATAATTCTTAAAATTTGGGAGTTGTAACCCTCCTAGGTCAAATTTACATGTCAATTTTTCCAACGATATTCTTGACATCTTACCTTTCCAAAGAAACTTCCTCACACATTTATTCAACTCTTGAAAAACTTCTGCGCCAGTTGTATTGGTAATGTTTGGAATAAATATTGTAATCTAGGAAATACATTCTTACAGCATTAACTCTACCTACTAATGTTATTGGTAACATCATCCATTTATCAAGATCCTCTTGAATTTTTTTCGATAATGGCAAATAATTTAATTTATATAAATTCTTTATATCGTTATCGACTCTTATACCTAAATATTTTATACCATTTATCGGCCATCTAAATTGAGTTACTAATCGACATTGACTATAATCTCCTTTAGTAAGGGGTCAAATTTCACTTTTATCCCAGTTTACTTTATACCCCAATATTTTCCCATATTCTTCCAATCTAAAAGATAGTTTATGCAATGAATGCAATGGGTTTGTTAGATAAATCAGAACATCATCAGCAAATAAATTAGTCTTATATTCCTCCTGATTAACTCTGAAGCCCATAATATCTGAATCGGTTCTAATTAATTCAGCTAATGGTTCTATCGCCAATACAAATAGGGTAGGTGATAATGGACAGCCTTGTCTAGTTGACCTTGTTAACTGGAATGATGTTGAAATTTGACCATTTGTCACTACTTTAGCTTTGGGACTAGTATTTCAGGTTTTAATCCAGTTTATAAAAGATTTTCCTAACCCATATTTTTCAAATACCTTAAATAAAAAGTCCCATTCCAATCTATCAAGTGCTTTTTCTGCATCCAAAGCAACTGCCACACTCATTTCCTCCTTCTTTTGTGCCAAATGAATTATGCTAAGTAACCGAGTTACGTTATCCGCCGATTGTCTATTTTTAATAAAGCCTGTTTGATCTGTATGTATTATTTTGGTAAATATTTAGATAATCTATTAGATAAAATTTTTGCTATTATTTTATAATCCGTATTCAACAAAGAGATAGGCCTATATGATGTTGGTTTTAAAGGATCTCTATCTTTTTTTGGCAATACTATTAAGATAGCTGTCGAAAAAGATTGTGGAAGTTTATGTGTTCTTTCTGCTTGATATATTAACTCCATAAAGGGAGGGATTAATAAATCTTTAAATTTTTTATAAAATTCAGGCAGAAAACCGTCTTCTCCTGGAGATTTATTACTCTGGCATGATCCTAGAGCTTCTTCAACCTCTTTTAATGTAAAGGGCATATCTAATCCTTTCTGTTCTTCTGAATTCAATTTTGAAAGAGTTATTTGTGATAAAAAAATTTCTATCTCAGCAACCTCATTTTGTGATTCTGATTGATATAATTCGGAATAAAAAATTTTAAAGGTTTCATTAATTTCTAAAGGTTTATAAGTAATTTTATTTTCACTTGTTCTAATTGCATTTATTGTTTTGGAAGCCTGTTCTGTTTTCAACTGCCAAGCAAGAATCTTGTGTGATCTTTCACCTAATTCATAATATCTCTGTTTAGTTCTCATAATTGCTTTTTCTATTTGGTATGTCTGGAGTGTATTATATTGTAACTTCTTATTGACAAGTTGTCTTCATTTTTCTTCTGTCATATATCTTTGAGATTCTTTTTCTAATTTTGTAATCTCTTTCTCTAATTAATCTATTTCTACCATATATTCCTTCTTAATTTTAGAAGTATAACTTATTATCTGGCCCCTCAAATATGCTTTCATCGCTTCCCATAATATAAATTTATCTTCAACTGAACGTGAGTTTGTATCCAAAAAAAAGATCTGTTTTTCCATAAAATCACAAAAATCTTGACGTTTTAATAAAATTGAATTAAATCTCCGTCTGTAAATCAATTCCTCCTTATCCATCATTATCATTGTCATCATCAAGGGGGAATGATCTGACAGTATTCTCGCTTTATATTCCACACTTCTCACTCTATCCTGAATATTCATTGATAATAGGAAAAAATCAATCCTTGAATAAGTTTTATGTCTATTTGAATAAAATGAATAATCTCTTTCTCTTGGATTAATTCTTCTCCGTGTATCAATCAAATTTAAGTCTTTCATCAATGATAAAGTTAGCTTTATTACTTTTGATTTTGTAACAACCTTAGTTGACCTATCTAGAACTAGGTCTAGACAAAAGTTAAAGTCTCCACCTATTAATATTTTATCGTGTGCATTGGCCAAATTCAAAACAGCTTCTTGTATGAATTTTGCATCATTTTCATTTGGTGCATAAATATTCATAAGAGTCCATAATTCCGAAAAGATTTGACAATGTATAATCACATATCTCCCCGCAGAATCAATTAGTACATTTTGTACTTTAATTGGTAAGGTTTTATTAACCAAAATTGCAACTCCCCTTGCCTTTGAATTAAATGAAGCTGCAATAACACTTCCAACCCAATCTCTCTTTAATTTCTGATGTTCTATCTCTGTTAAATGTGTTTCCTGCAAAAAAGCTATATCTACTTTTATTTTCTTAATATATGTTAAAACTCTTTTTCTTTTCACCGGTCCATTAAGCCCATTAACATTAAAATTTTTAAAATTGAGTAAATTAGTCATTTCACAATTCCTTGGGGAATCTCTTTAAAATTCTCCATGTTGCTATGTGTCTCCCCCTCCCCCAATCATCCAGGCAAAAAAAGAAAAATGGAAGAACGATAGATAGTAAAAAAAAATAACAAAATACCCCCCTACTAATGTTGTGAAAGAATAGAAACACAACATTACCCCCTCCGTTTTACGGGTCATGGCAATCGCCATGATTACACACTTGAATCCCGCAGCAATCAATCAGAAGCTCCTCCAGCTCCCCTGTAACAAAAAAAAGATATATAAGTGAAGAATAAAAATTAATATCTCTACTCCCAATTAATATTTCTCAATTTTTTAAATCTTTCTCCCCTTCTATCATATACTTAAAGTATATTTGTATATTCTTCTACTCTTAAATATACATCAAATCCGATCCCTATCTCAGTCTTCATCTTTAATCCATTTCACTTCCATAATTCTTTACCACGTCTCATGAATATTAGGAAGTTCTTGTACAAACTCTTCCACTTTCCGATGATCAGTAAAAAATCTCCTTTCTTCGTCATCCAAAAAGATTATCAGTGTTGCCGGGTAGCTCAGTATAAATTTATAACCCTTTTCCCATAAGATTTTTTTCACTGGGTTAAATTCCTTCCTCTTCTTCAAAAGGTCGTAACTTATATCAGGATAGAAAAGAACTCTTTTCCCTTCTATCATCAATGGCCCATTTCTCTTTCTGGCACCTTGAGCAGCTGCCTTCAAGTTCTTTTCTTTATCTTGATATCTTAAGCATTTTATCAAGATTGATCGTGGATTTTGATCTTGTTGGGGCTTTGGTCTTAAAGCTCTATGAGCCCTTTCGATCTCAATTAACTGACTTCCCTCTTCCATTTCCAAGATTTCCGGGATCCATTTTTGAAAGAATTTTATTGGATCTTCTCCCTTTATACCTTCTTTAAGACCAACAATCTAAATATTGTTTCGGCTGCTAAAATTTTCAAGCACATCTACTTTTTCCAACAACCGTTTTCTTTCTGATGTCCAGGCAAGGATATTATCTTACATCTTGTCCACTCTTTCAGTGGTGTCTCCTGTTTCTTCTTCCAACTGTTTAACTTTCTTATCCGTTTTCTTTTGTTTTTCCACCACCTTATCAAGCGTAATCTTCATATTTTTAATATCTGTTTTTATTACTTTTAATGCTTTTAATTCATGCATTATTTGTATCAGGGCTTTTCTTATGTCTCCAGAGAGTCTTCCACCTTTAATTTCTTCCTGTTCTTCTTCTCCTTCATCTATTTCCTCATCTGTGTTTTCCAGGGAGTCTGATTCTACTTCCGGTTCACTTTCACTTTCAGTCGCAGCTGGAACTTGTAGTTTTGTTTGCACTTGTTTGCACATACCCATTTCTTCACGCATGTGCAGTTCCTGCTGTTTCTTCGTAGAGACCGTCGATGCTGCCGCAGTTTCCTGTTCTGCATCGTCAGAGGCAACATGTACTTCGCCAGGAAGAGATCCAACTTGAGTACGAGGTTCCGTCATAATGGTCGGGCCTCTTCCTTTGCCAACTCGTGCTATCTTCAGAGTAGTAGTTCTCTTCTGTTTCTGTTTAGAAGACATATCTAAAAATAGTCCTGAGTTGTTTATAAGTAGTTTTTAGAAAGTATTTATTAACTCTTCTTCACTTAAACTTTATTTTACTAGTTTTTACGGGAGAGCTGGATTTCCACATCTCGATCCTACGTCATCATGTGACGCCCCCCCTATTTTTTCACTCTTAAATAGCCTTTTGTTGGTTATTCCTTGGACTTCTTACAGTTCTGGATCACCAGTCTTGCATGCTGCAGAGCTAGCCCTCAGCTGACTACGAATCTCCTGGTTCATGCACAGCATCTGGTTTAGGTATGTCTGGTATGTTCTCAAGGCACACACTCTTCCACACAGATCTTGATGAAGTCATGGCAACCGTGGCATATCAATTCAGATTCAAAGATGAGTTTCTGGATATTGTCCAGTCCACTGATTCAAAGTGCTTCTCTGCCTCCCTTGACCACCCCTTCCTGGTCCTCACCACTGGTGCTGTGGTCCTTAGTCTCTGCCTGTACCTCAGGAGCAGCAGTATAGCCTGGTGATCAGACTTCACAAATTGCAGGCATGGGATGGCACGATAAGTGTAATTGATGTGGTGTAACAGTGGTCAAGTGTACTGGATCCTTTGGTTCCAAAGGTGATATGTTGATGGTAGTTAGTTCAAAGCTCAAAGTACATTTATTATCAAAGTATGTTTACATTATCCAACCGTGAGATTCATCTCCTAACAGGCAGTCACAAAACAGAGAAACCCAAAAAAAACAAACCCGATAGATATGAACAAAAGACTGTCTAACATCCAAGGTGCAGAGAATTAAAAAACACTTCATGTGCATAAGAAAGTAAAATAATAAAATAACCCATATAGAAGACCTTTGAACAGCCAATGTACAATGAAAAAAAATCACGCAAACAGATAACCGCAAGCAAACAGTGTTTCTGAACTGAAGTCTGTAAACAGAGTCCGAGACCCATAGTTTAGTGCAGAGTCAAGTAAACATCATGGAGCAGTGATCTTAATTGGCCCATACCTCGCCTCAGGCCCCTATACCTTGACCTTTTCAATCTGGCCTGGCGATTAACTCTCCATCCAAACAATGGGTTCTGCGGCTTTGAGCAGTGATCTGAACCAGCTCATTCCTCGCCACTCTGACCTTTTTAATCTGGTCCAGCGTTTAAATCTCTGTTCGAACAATGAGTTTTGTCGCTTGGATATACCGGACTTCACCGCCTTGATTTGGCCTGTAAATCTCCATCCAATCATCATGTTCCATTGTGTCAATACACTCTGGGGCCTGCACCCTGAGGCTTCTATTCGGCCTGTGTCCAACCGTTGATGCTCTTCCATGCTCTCGGTGGTGGGCCCGCCGCCTTGCCGTGGTTCTGCCACATCGAATTTGCCTCCAAGTCCAAAGAGAAGTTACAGACTATTATTTGCGATGATCATTTGCCAGGAAAAGTATTTGTTGTTATCCTTGTTTCGTTGGCTACCAGCCAGAAGTTGCTGAGGTTCACCAGAGCCTTCTTAAACCAAAAGTTTAGTCTGTGGCTTCTTCAAGCTGGCCTGGTTGAAATCCCCCACAATGATAGGGAAGGTATCAGGATGTGCTGTTTCATGACTGCTCATCACAATGCTCAGCTCCCCTGGTGCCAGCCTGACTTTGGCCGGGGTGGAATGTACACCACGACCAAAATGACAACAGAAAACTCTCTCTGCAGGTAAAATGGGTGTCACTTGACTGTTAGATGCTCCAGATTGGGTAACCAGGACTGAGATGGAATCACTACATATGTGCACCATGCTGAGTTAATAATGAAGCATACTCACCTCCTCTACCTTTAAGAGGCCCAGCTGTTGTGTTTTGGTGATGGATGGCGATTCCCTCGGGCTGCATTGCTGCTGCTGACATGGTGGGGTTGAGCAGTGTTTTCATGAAGTAAAGTACACAGTCGTCCCTGATGTCCATTGATCCTGCCATCCTGCTCAGAAGTCTTCAATTTTATTTTCTAGGGACTGTACATTCCCCAGCAGGATAGTAGGGAGTGCAGGTCAAAGGGTTTTGTGTTTCAGTCTTACTTGCAGGCCAGCAAGCTTTTTCTGATTCCTTTTTCATAAAGAAGAACTGCATTTGTGACCTGAGCCTGCAGTCCAGGGTCTACTGGTTTTGAGGATCAATAGGTTTTTAGATTTTTTTACAATTGCTTTATCAACGACCACACTTCCATTTTAGTGTTAGAAGTAGTGATATACTGGATTAACTTGTGATATTCATCCTCATCATTATGTGCCATGTCGTGTGACGTGGGTGATCATGGTCCCATGACCATGATTACTCTTGGCAAATTTTTCTACAGAAGTGGTTTGCCATTGACTACTTCTAGGGAGGGTCTTTACAAGATGGGTGACCCCAGCCATTATCAATACTCTTCAGAGATCGTCTACTAGGTGTCAGTGGCTGCATAACCAGGACTTGTGATGTGCACTGGCTGCTCATATGACAATCCACCACTTGCTCCCATGGCTTCCTATGACTCTGTCGGGGGGCTAAGCAGGTGCTACACCTTACCTGGTCGGGGAAAGGAGTGCCTTTCACCTCCTTTGTAGAGATGTATCTCCATCCAGAGTTGTGGGGCCATGATTGGCTGAAACAACTACAACTTAACTAGAGGGCCACCCACTATTTACATGCCACATCCCTTGCAATAGCATCAACTGAAAGCTAATTGAGAAAGGTACTGTATGATGGCACTGATGCACTATCAATAACTCCTAAAGACTGGAAGTAGAGTAAATACTGAAGGGCTTTTATTAGCAGTAAAATGGAGCACCTCCATGACGGATGTCTGCCCTGGACTGTGGGAGGAGCAGTGACACAATCACCTTTATCCAGGGGTCTGTGGGAGGAGCCACAGGAGCAGTCAGCAGAGGGGCATGTCCAGACAGATATACATGGTTTACCGCAGGCACAGCAGTGTTCAAGAATGGCACTGAAAAACTCAAACCTATCAAAGATAAAATATGGTGATTTTAAGGTCACCATCAACCCTGTAATGAAAGTAGATCAATATCCTCTGCCTAGGACAGAAGATATCTTTGCAAACATTTCTGGAGGGAAAAACTTCTTTTTAATGGAACTTAGCTAAGGCCTACCTACAGATGGATATGGAAGAAAAGTCTGAAGTGTTTCTCACCGTAAACACTCATAACAAGCTTTATTGCTATAATAGGCTTATTTTTGGAGTAGGAACTGCACCTGCACTGTAGCAGAAAACTACGGACCAGGTGCTGCAAGAATGCCCGGTCACTCATTCTTACCCGGATGACAATATTGTTACCTGTGAGGAGACAAGTAATGTCTCCAAAAAGATTGGAATTTTATGTGCTCAGAGCACGGCATAATAAGTGTGAATTCTTTAAATCAAGCATCACTTACTGTAGTCACACCATTAACACACAAGAATTACACAAGTGAGCTGAGAAAATTTAAGCAGTGGTGGGTGTCCCAAGGCCAAAGGACATGGCACAGTTTCCATCTTTTTGAAGATTTGTCAATTACTATAACAAGTTCCTGCCAAACCTGGCTGGTGCTCCACCCCTTTAACTCCTTACTGCAGGTCAAGAAGAAATGGCATTGGACAAAGCAGTGTGAGGTGGCTTTCCAAAAAGTGAAGGAAATGGTGACATCATACACTGTGCTCACACATTTTGATCCACATCACCCAGTGGAGCTTGTTTGTGACGACTCACATTATGATATAGCTGCAGTCAGGTCACTATAGGTGATGGAAGTGAACACGCCATGGCTTTTTCATCAGGTTTCCTTTCCACTGCAGGGAATAATTGCACACAGATTGACAGAAATGTCTTGCACCTGGTTTGGGCTGTAAAATGTTCCAACCAGTATCTGTATGGGAAAGAGCTTACCCTCATTACTGATCATCAACCACTATTTTACATTTTCAAACCACAGAAGGGTGTTCCATTAACAGCAGCAGAACAAATGCAGAGATGGGCTCTGTTTTTGGAGGACACAATTACAAGATTGAATTCAAGAGGACGACTTATAGAAATCCTTATGGACTGTCCTGTTTACCTTTGGAAAAGAAAATGCCTGAAAATTTTGCAAACTAGGAAGCACCTCCTGATGTATTCTCCCTAATGTAAATCCAAAGTCTCCCTACTACATCAGGGATGATCCAAAAGGTAACCAGGAAAGACCTCACATTGCCTCAGGTCTGCATGGCAACTCAAAATGCCTGGAATGTGCAGCAGAAATTCCAGTTCCCCCATTTTTGCCAGTTCATCAATTAGTCAATTACTCTATATGATGAGGTAATTTCTGCTCAGAAATGCTTTACTTCAGTTTTGTGTAAAAGTCCCAATTATAAATATACCTACACTAAACAGATCAGTGAAAGCCCATGCACATCATTTCCATTGCAAGCTGTTGACAGTACAGAATCTGTAACATGCATGGCATTAAGAGAAGCTAATTTTAGAAGAAAGAAATAGGAAGTAAAAGCCAAGCTTGTGGGCAATATTCAGCTCAGTGAATTTGTTGTTTTCTATTGGCTGTTGCACAATTCAGCGCTTTCTGCATTCTGCAAGGTTCCCAAAGTCCGTGGAATGGTGTACAAGGTGATGAATGTGAAGCGGAGAATCAGCAGAGCTATACCAAAAGGACAGGCTGCAAGGAAAGAGAGAAATAAGAAGGGGAGAAGGTCTAGCGATTAAGGATATTCCCATTTCTGTCCACAAGGTTCAGCAAGGAACAATATGTGAATTATCCTCAGTTTAGTGAAGTCTTGCACACTGAAATGTGAGATTCCATACCACTACGGTTTACTTATTTATTGATTGATTGATTTATTTTGCGGTACAGCGCTGAACAGTGCCTTCCGATCCAATGAGCTGCACTGCCCAGCATCCCACCGATTTACAATGACCAATTAACCTGGTAACTGGTATGTGGGAGGAAACCAGAGCGCCCAGAGGAAACCTACACAGTTCATGTGGAGAAAGTACAAACTCCTTACAGACAACTCGGGAATAAACTCCGAAGTCTGGGACACCCCGAGCTGTAATAGCGTTGCGCTAACCGCTGTGCTACGGTGGTGCCACCCCCCCACTCCTCCCCATACTTCTCCTATCCGAGATGCAAGCTGACTTAAACAAAGCTTGACAGCAATGATATTAAGTTCTCTGCTGTGGTATCCAGGCACTCAACAGTGCTGTTAGCCCAGACTCTACTTTGTACACTGCAGGCAGTCATTATGTTAATTAAAAAGCAACATTTAGCCAGCATGCGGCCTGCAGTAGAAGTAATGGGCTGGTATTAATCCAAACATGAGAAAACCTGCAGATGCTGAAAATCCAAGCAACACACACAAAATGCTGGAGGAACTCAACAGGCCAGGCAGCATCTAGGGAAAAGAGTAAACAGTTGACATTTAGGGCCTAGACCCTTCATCAGGATCGGAAAAAAGATGAGAGGTCAGAGTAAGAAGGTGGTGGGAGGGGAGGAAGAAGTACAAGGTGGTAGGTGCTAGGTGAAGCCTGGAGAGGGAAAGGGGTGAAGTAAAGAGCTGGGAAGTTGATTGGAGAGGGTAGAAGACCATGGAAGAAAGGGAAGGGGGGAGGAGCACAAAAGGAAGGTGATGGGTAGGTAAGGAGATAAGGTAAGAGAAGGAAACAGGAACGGGGGAATGATGAAGCAGAGTGGGCTTGTCAATCAGCAGAAGTTCGAGAGATCAATATTCATGCCATCAAGTTGGAGGCTACCCAGATGGAATATAAGGCATTGCTCCCCCACCTGAGAGTGGCCTCATTGCAACAGTAGAGGAGGCCATGGATGGACATGTCAGAATGGGAAGTGGAATTAATATGGGGGGGGGGGGCACTGGGAGATCTGCCTTTTCTTGCGGATGCAGCGTAGGTGCTCGACAAAGCAATCTCCCAATCTATGTCGGGTCTCACCCATATACAGGAGGCCACACTGGGAGTGCCGAACACAGTATATGACCCAACAGATTCACAGATAAAGTGTGGCCTCACTTGGAAGGCCTGTTTAGGGCCCTGAACAAAGGTGGGGGAGGAGGTCTAGGGGCAGGTGTGGCATTCGTTCGGCTTGTAAGGGTAAGTACCAGGAGGGAGATCGGAAGGGATGGGGGTGGGGGGGAAACGAATGGACAAGGGTGTCACGTAAGGACCGATCCCTGTGGAAAGTGGAAAGTGGGGGGAAGGAAAGGTGTGCTTGGTGGTAGGATCCTATTGGAGATGGCAGAAGTGATGGAGAATTATGTGGTGGATGCAGAGGCTAGTAGGGTGGTAGGTGAGGACAAGAGGAACCCTATCCTTGGTGGGGTGGCAGGAGGATGGGGTGAGGGCAAGTGTGTGCAAAATCGAAGAGATGTGAGTGAGGGCACTGTTAATGGTAGAGGAAGGAAAGTTCCTTTCTTTGAAGAAGGACATCTCATTAGTTCTGGAATGCAAAGCCTGAGAGCAAAGCAGCAGAGATGGAGGAATTGAGAGAGGCGATGGCATTTTTACAGGTAACAGGAAGAGGTGTAGTCCAGGTAGCTGTGTGAGTAAGTGGGCTTATCCATAGATATCAGTAGATAAACCAGCTCTGGAGATAGAGAAAAGAGATCAAGAAAGGGGAGGGAGCTGTTGGAAATAGTCCAGATAAATTTGAGGGCAGGGTGGATGTTGGAGGCAAAGCTGATGAAGTTGATGAGATCAGCATGGGTACAGGAAGCAGCATGGTGCAGTCATCGATGTAGCATGGGAAAAGTTGGGGAGTGATACTAGTGTAGGTTTGGAACATAGACTGGTCTAGTAGCCGACAAATAGGCAGGCATAATTGGGAGCCATACGAGTGCCCATGGCTACACCTTTTGTTTGAAGGAAGTGAGATGAGCCGAAGGAGAAATTATTGAGAGTGAACACCAGTTCCACCAGACAGAGGAAAGTCGTGGTGCAGGGGATCAGGTTGGGTCTGTTGACTAGAAAGAAGTGGAGTGCATTAAGGCTCTCCTGATGGAGGTAGAGGTGTATATGAACTGGGCATCCATGGTGAAAATAGGATAACTGGGGCCAGGGCATTTGAAGCCATTGAAAAGATCCAGAGCATGTGAAGAGTCATGGAAGAAAATTCGAAGGGACTGAACCAGAGGGTATAACACAGAGTCAAGGTATGCAGATATATGTTCAGTGGGGCAGGAACAAGCAGAAACAATGGGTCTACCTGTACAGGCAGGTTTGTGGATCTTGGGTAGGAAGTAGAAACAGGAGCTGTGGGGTGTGGGGTATTAATACAGAAGCATAGTCCTGCAAAATAACGTAGGGGCAATCATAAAAACACGAAATGCTGGCAGAACTCAGCAGGCCAGACAGCATCTATGGGAGGAGGTAGTGACGACGTTTCGGGCCAAAACCCTTCAGCAGGAGTGAAGTAACATGGGATGGTTGAGGGGGGATAAGAAGTGGGGGGAGGGATGAAGTAGAGAGCCGGGAAGTGATAGGCTGAAGGGAAATGGGCTAGGGGGAAGGTGGAGAATTATGGGAAATAAAAGAGAAAGAAAGGTAGGGCTGGGGGGAGATTATAGTAAGGGAGGAAAAAGAGAGAGAAAGAGAACCAGACTAAAATTATAGATAGGGATGGGGTAAGGGGGGGGGGGGGGGGTGCAGGAGTATCAACGGAGGTCTGTGAGTTGAATGTTCATGCCGGCAGGTAGGAGGCTACCTAGGCAGGCGGGAGATAAGGTATTGCTCCATCGACCTGCGTGTGGCCTCATCTTGACGGTAGAGGAGGCCATCGACAGACATGTCGGAGTGGGAGTGGTCTGTGGAATTGAAGTGTGTGGCCACAGGGAGATCCTGCCACTGCTGGAGGACTGAGCGCCGGTGTTCGGCGAAACGGTCTCCAGTCTGCGGCGGGTCTCCCCAATGTATAAATGGCCACATCGGGAGCACCGGATACAGTATATCACCCCAGTTGACTCACAGTTGAAGTGGTGCCTCACCTGAAAGGACTGTCTGAGGCCTAGGATGGTGGTGAGGGAAGAATTGTGGGGGCAGGTGTAGCACTTCTTCCGTTTGCAGGGAAAAGTGCCTGGAGGGGGTCAGTGGGGAGGGATGGGGGGGATGAATGAACAAGGGAGTCGCATAGGGAGCGATCCCTGTGGAAAGCTGAGAGTGGGGGGGAGGGGAAGATGTAGTGGGATCCCGTAGGAGCTGGCGGAAGTTACGGAGGATTATACGTTGGATCTATAGGCTGGTAGGGTGATAGGTGAGGACCAGGGGGACTCTATCCCTGGTGGGCTGGTGGGGGGATGGGGTGAGGGCAGAGGTGCGTGAAATACGCAATCATACTGAGCTCTCATTACCTTTAGATACTCCAGAATGCATTATCTAAAGATGTAAAAAGTTATGTGATAAAAGCTAAATGTTTAATTTTATTTAGTCAAGTATTGTAAACGTCAGAGGTCGTGAAGCTTCCTGCCTGTTGTAATTCTTGCTGAGATGTCTTGGAGATCTTAGAAACATGGCATTAATTTTGCATTGTAAAACACAGAACTGTACAGGTTAGGAAAAGTTCTTCAGCCAATTATGTGCTGAACTACTTAAGCTAATGACACCTAATGCTTTATGCATTTTCATAGTCCATATCCTTCCATTTCAGCAGATTTATCAGCCTATCTAAGAGCCTCTTCAATGCCTCTATCATATTTGCCTCTACTACCACTCCTGACAGCATATTCCAGTCACCCACCACTCTCTGTTTAAAGGCAATTTTGCCTCACACATCTCCTGTGAACTTCCCCCTCTCACCTTAATGCCATACCCTCCACTATTAGACATTTCAACATTGGGAAAAGGATGGCATCTGTTTACTCTATGTACGTATGTCTCTCATAAATTTATAAACTTGTATCAATTCTCCCCTCAGCCTCAACCACTCCAGAGAAAACAACCCTAGTTTGTCCAACCTCTCCTTATAGTAATCCCCTCCAGTGCAGGCAGCATCCCGGTAAACCTCTTCTACACCCTTTTGGGGTTTTCAGGGATATTCTTCAAAAACAACAATGGAAAAACTAGGAGAAATCTTGTACAAATTCATCTCCGTACTGAATCAGGTTTAATATTACTGGGATACTGTATGTCGTGAAATTTGCTGTTTTACAGCAGCATAACACTGCAATACTATAAATTACAACAAGTGTGTATGTGTATATATATATGGTAAGTAGTGCAAAATGGGAGGGAAAAATTAAAAAATAATGAGGTAGTGTTCAAGGGTTCATTGTCCATTCAGAAATCTGATGGTGGAGGGGAAGAAGCTGTTCCTGACATGTTGTGTGTGTGTGTGTCTTCCTGTTCTTGCTCCCCCTCCTTGATGGTAGCCTTGAAAAGAGGCGTGTCCTTGGTAATGGGGTTCTTAATGATGGACGTTGCCTATTTTGATGCATCGCATTTTGAAGGAGTCCTGGATGCTCGGGAGGCTAATAACCATGAAGGTGCTGGCTGAGTTTACATCCTTCTGCAGCTTTTTCTGTTTCATGACTGTGGCTGCCAAAGCAAATGGGATCTTATAAGTAAACAGCTCTATATTAGAAGAGTCTAAGAGATGAGAAGTGTCACTATATAAAGCACTGGAGAGGCTGTGAATCACAATGCCTAACTATAGTTACTATACTTGGTAAAAAAAATAACGAGAGAAAGATTTAAGGAAAGGGAGCAGAGACTTTAGATTATTGAGGTTAGTAGAGAATTTTAATGAAACTTAATCTGATCTTATTGGAAAGAAGATTAAGATAGATTTGTGCACTCATTTAATATTCTTGATTCACTCTGAATTTTTAACTGTTTGCACTTCTTCTAGGTACCTTGGGGTTTTTTCTAATCTTTTCACTTCAAATTGTTCCTCTCACATGACACAGTGGAAAACTGCCTGAACCTTTGATTTACAGCAACCAGCTGGTCACTCTTACAAACGTTTGTAAAATCTTCACCTTCTTCATGATGATGCCCATTTTGTTAGTCTTGTTAATTTCTAATCAAAGGTAAATATTTAATTTGCAAACATGAGGAAATCTGCAGATGCTGGAAATTCAAGCAACACACACAAAATGCTGGTGGAACACAGCAGGCCAGGGAGCATCTATAGGGAGAAGCACTGTTGATGTTTTGGGCTGAGACCCTTCGTCAGGACTAACTGAAAGGAAAGATAGTAAGAGATTTAAAAGTAGGAGGGGGAGGGGGAAATGCAAAATGATAGGAGAAGACCGGAGGGGGTGGGATGAAGCTGAAAGCTGGAAAGGTGATTGGCAAAAGGGATACAGAGCTGGAGAAGGGAAAGGATCATGGGACGGGAGGCCTAGGGAGAAAGAAAGGGCGAGGGGAGCACCAGAGGGAGATGGAGAACAGGCAGAGTGATGGGCAGAGAGAGAAAAAAAAGAGGAGGGGGAAAAAACTAAATATATCAGGGATGGGGTAAGAACGGGAGGAGGGGCATTAACGAAAGTTAGATAAGTCAATGTTTATGCCATCAGGTTGGAGGCTACCCAGCCAGTATATAAGGTGTTGTTCCTCCAACCTGAGTGTGGCTTCATCTTGACAGTAGAGGAGGCCATGGATAGACATATCGGAATGGGAATGGGAAGTGGAATTAAAATGTGTGGCCACTGGAAGATCCTGCTTTCTCTGGCGGACCAAGCGTAGGTGTTCAGCGAAACGATCTCCCAGTCTGCGTCGGGTCTCACCAATACATAAAAGGCCACACCGGGAACACCGGATGCAGTATACCACACCAGCCGACTCACAGGTGAAGTGTCGCCTCACCTGGAAGGACTGTCTGAGGCCCTGAATGGTGGTGAGGGAGGAAGTGTAAGGGCAGGTGTAGCACTTGTTCCGCTTACATGGATAAGTGCCAGGAGGGAGATCGGTGGGAGGGGATGGAGGGGACCAGTGGACAAGGGAGTCGTGTAGGGAGTGATCCCTGCGGAAAGCAGAAAGAGGGCAGAGGACAAGATGTGCTTGTTAGTGGGATCATCACCAACCTTATCAGCTCTGGGGATCTCCCATCCACTGCCACCAACTCATAGTTCCCACACACAGCACTTCCTGTTTCTACCTCCTACCCAAGATTCACAGACCTGCCTGTCCAGGTAGACTCTGTCTCAGCTTGCTCCTGCCCCACTGAACTCATTTCTGCATACCTTGACACTGTTTTATCCCCCCTTGTTCATTCCCTTCCCACTTATGTTCATGACACTTCTCACGCTTTGAACTTTTTCAATGATTTTAAGTTCCCTGGCCCCAACTGCCTTATTTTCACCATGGATGTCCAGTCCCTATATACCTCCATCCCCCACCAGGAAGGTCTCAAAGCTCTCTGCTTATTTTGGATTCCAGACCTAACCAATTCCCCTCTACCACCACTCTCCTCTGTCTAGCGGAATTAGTTCTTACTCTCAATAATTTCTCCTTTGGCTCCTCCCACTTCCTCCAAACCAAAGGTGTAGCCATGGGCACCCGCATGGGTCCCAGTTATGCCTGCCTTTTTGTTGGCTTTGTGGAACAGTCCATGTTACAAGCCTATGCATGTATCCATCCCCCTCTTTTCCTTCGCTACATCGACGACTGCATTGGCGCTGCCTCCTGCATGCAAGCTGAGCTCGTTGACTTCATTAACTTTGCCTCCAACTTTCATCCTGCCCTCAAATTTACCTGGTCCATTTCCGACACCTCCCTCCCCTTTCTTGATCTTTCTGTCTCCATCTCTGGAGATGGCTTATCTACTATAAGCCTACAGACTCTCACAGCTACCTGGACTATTCCTCTTCCCACCCTGTCTCTTGCAAAAATGCCATCCCCTTCTCGCAATTCCTCCGTCTCTGCTGCATCTGCTCTCAGGATGAGGCTTTTCATTCCAGGACGAAAGAGATGTCTTCCTTTTTTAAACAAAGGGGCTTCCCTTCTTCCACCATCAACTCTGCTCTCAAACGCATCTCTCCCATTTCCCGCACATCTGACCTCACCCCATCCGCCCGCCACCCCACTTGGGATAGGGCTCCCCTTGTCCTCACCCACCACCCCACCAGCCTCCGGGTCCAATGTATAATTCTCCGTAACTTCCGCCACCTCCAACAGGATCCCACTACCAAGCACATCTTTCCCTCCCCCCCCCCCTTTCTGCTTTCCTCAGGGATCGCTCCCTACGCAACTCCCTTGTCCATTCAACCCTCCCATCCCTTCCTACCGATCTCCCTCCTGGCACTTATCCTTGTAAACGGAACAAGTGCTATACCTGCCCTTACACTTCCTCCCTCTCCACCATTCAGGGCCCCAGACAGTCCTTCCAGGTGAGGCGACACTTCACCTGTGAGTCGGCTGGTGTGGTATACTGCGTCCGGTGCTCCCGGTGTGGCCTTTTATATATTGGTGAGACCCGACGCAGGCTGGGAGACCGTTTCACTGAACACCTATGCTCGGTTCACCAGAGAAAGCAGAATCTCCCAGTGGGCACACATTTTAATTCCATGTCCCATTCCCATTCTGATATGTCTATCCATGGCCTCCTCTACTGTCAAGATGAAGCCACACTCAGGTTGGCAGAACAACACCTTATATACCGTCTGGGTAGCCTCCATCCTGATGGCATGAACATTGACTTATCTAACTTCCGTTAATGCCCCACCTTCCCTTCGTACCCCATCCCTGATATTTTTACAAAATGCTGGTGGAACACAGCAGGTCAGGCAGCATCTATAGGGAGAAGAGCTGTCGACTTTTCAGGCAGAGACCCTTCATCAGGACTAACTGGAATGAAAGATAGTAAGAGATTTGAAAGTAGGAGGGGGAGGGGAAAATGCAAACTGATAGCAGAAGACCGGGGGGGAGATGGGGTGAAGCTGAGAGCCAGAAAGGTGATTGGCAAAAGAAATACAGAGTTGGAGAAGGGAAAGGATCATGGGACGGGAGGCCTCAGGAGAAAGAAAGGGATTGGGGTGCACCAGAGGGAGATGGAGAACAGGCAGCATGATGGGCAAAGAGAGAGAAAAAAAAGGGGAGGGGGAAAAAACTAAATATGTCAGGGATGGGGTAAGAAGGGGAGGAGGGGCACTAACGGAAGTTAGAGAAGTCAATGTTCATGCCATCAGGTTGGAGGCTGCCCAGCCGGTATATAAGGTGTTGTTCCTCCAACCTGAGTGTGGCTTCATCTTGACGGTAGAGGAGGCCATGGATAGACATATCGGAATGGGAATAGGACATGGAATTAAAATGTGTGGCCACTGGGAGATTCTGCTTTCTCTGGCGGACAGAGTATAGCCATTCAGGGCCCCAGACAGTCCTTCCAGGTGAGGCGACACTTCACCTGTGAGTCGGCTGGTGTGGTATACTACGTCCGGTGCTCCGGGTATGGCCTTTCATATATTGGTGAGACCTGACGCAGACTGGGAGACCGTTTCACTGAACACCTACGCTCGGTCCGCCAGAGAAAGCAGGATTTCCCAGTGGCCACACATTTTAATTCCACGTCCCATTCCCATTCTGATATGTCTATCCATGGACTCCTCTACTGTCAAGATGAAGCCACACTCAGGTTGGAGGAACAACACCTTATATACCGGCTGGGTAGCCTCCAACCTGATGGCATGAACATTGACTTCTCTAACTTCCGTTAATGCCCCACCTTCCCTTTGTACCCCATGCCTGATATATTTAGTTTTTTTTTCCCCCTCCTTTTTTTTTCTCTCTCTCTGCCCATCACTCTGCCTGTTCTCCATCTCCCTCTGGTGCTCCCATCCCCCTTTCTTTCTCCCTAGGCCTCCCGTCCCATGATCCTTTCCCTTCTCTAGCTCTGTATCCCTTTTGCCAATCACTTTTCCAGCTATCAGCTTCACCCCACCCCCTCTGGTCTTCTCCTATCATTTTGCATTTCCCCCTCCCCCTCCTACTTTCAAATCTCTTACTATCTTTCCTTTCAGTTAGTCCTGACGAAGGGTCTCGGCCCGAAACGTCGACAGCGTTTCTCCCTATAGATGCTGCCTAGCCTGCTGCATTTCACCAGCATTTTGTGTGTGTTGCTTAAATATTTAATTTAGCTACATTTGAAAAGTATTCACAACATTGTAATCTTAGACAAATACTTCTCCTATTCTTATCTTAATGTTATCTTGGACAATGTTTATATGCCATAGAGGCCCTTCAGTCTATCTTGACTATGACAGCATTTTGAAAGAGTGCTTCCATTTATCTCAGTACTCCAGATTTACACCATTGCCCTCCAATTTTTTTTCCCCTCCAGGTGTTTATCTATTCCTGTTTGAAATTTAGTACTGAATTTGCTTCCAACACTTTTCAGTGCATTCCGAATAAAATTCTCCCCATCTCCTCTTCAGTTTGTTCTTTCATTGTGTGCCATGTTTTTATTTTCAAAGGTGGTGCAAATATAATTGTCTGTAAATTCAATCCAGAGGTATAGAAGTCAAAAAGTGTTTCATGCTTGGATTTAACAAGTTTGGTGTGATTCTGATTGTATCAAAAATAGAAAATGACTGTGTTTGGTGCTCAGCTGTGCCTGCCCATCTCGGATCTATTTTCATTCTCAGCAAGTAGCCTTTCGAGATGATAACCAAATTCTTTTTCATACAAATTGACAGATCCATTTTCTACTTATACTGTGACATAAACCCTAGTGGAATAGCACAAGCAGTAGAAATAGTTTAATTTAAAGTATAAACAATGTGCTGCTGATTACTTTGGGCTTTGTTGTTCTGATGATTTTGAGCAGTCTTTTCCACTTCAAACTTACTGAGCCGCATTACGGGGTATGAATCAATTAAAAACAGAAAGAAAATACCCGAGAAGGCCCGTCTGGAAAATCATCCTTTCATTCACTTAACAATAAGTTTCAACCTTTCAGAATTTACATTTTTGTTCACCTCGCTACAGGAATTCAATATTCAGATAGGCTACACACCAGAAATGTTTTTTGTGTTGTGCTAGTCAGTGGCATCATGGTGATGACCAATTTGAAAAAGACCAGGTAAATGAAAGTACAAGCTGCAATAGGATGAAAACATGCAATAACAGGAAAGAAGTTGAAGGCGTTAGTTGTAGTATAGCCTGAATTTGTCTATTGATTCTATTGCTTTCCATGAATGGAAGGTTGAAGAATTTCCTAACTGAAGATTTTCTTGATAATTGAATATGACTGAAGATCAACAAAGCAACCCAGAACTTGACCAATGAATTATGTACTGTATATAGTGAATGTTGAAGAATTGTTCATTTCCATTTATTGGTGGACAATTTTCTATAACCAGTCAAAGAACAGTATCTTTGTGTCCTTAGGCATTTGATTCCAGTATCTCCTACATTGTAAGGAGAGCTGTCAATTAATTACCCTTAAAGTACATGATTAACAATAATGCATTTTGTATTAATTATATTTCATATTTTGTCTGACAAAGAATGAAGCTTTTCAGGCCATCAAATCTCTACTGGCTGTCAGAGCAATCAATCTCATTCCCCAATTTATCTCCCTGTAACCCATTTACAGTAGGGGTAACAGACAGTGGCCAATGAATCAACGCCTACCTCCCCACAACCCCCATCTCCTTCATCCCAACTAGGAAACCAGAGAACACAAGAGGAAGCACAGGTGGTCACAGACAATTGTGCAAATTCTACTCCAACAACACCAGGGATCACTTTCAAACCTGGGTAGCTGGAGCTGTGTTACTGTGGGACACTGTTACCTGCACCATTGCCATTGTATCATTTACATATTATGACAAAAATATGAGCTACTGTATATCAAAAAAATTGAATGCATTTTATGCCACCTCAGTGCTGGGTATCAAGGTTCACGAGGACTGCAATGCTGATCACATTTGTAAGCAGTGGCCAGGTGTGGTCAGGAATGAATTTGAATGAAGCAGATTGCACACTTCCAGTGAACTGTGACTTGTCAGACTGTTGGGTGAGGCTCCACAGAGTCTCAGAGTGGCATCGACCTTATTCCACCAGTTACTGTACTGCTTAAAACCACAGTCTCCATTCAAATATGAATAAAATATAGACAACACCTGTAATTTTTCACTTCCCTAAGAGTTGGAGTTTATTCAACAATGGCACTTATCACTTCTTTGAAAAGATATTGAAATTATTTATCAACTTAACTTGGGAGGATGTTTACTTTGGTTAAACAGACATTTTACTATGAATGGATTACTGACAACAAATGGTTAATTTCTGTATTTAATCGTCATTTTGTCCTTGTCTAATGTTGTGTTATTTGCTCATACTAAATGTTCGATGATGCTCCTCATCAATGTTTCAGCAAATTTTAGACCAGCAGTACACAAGTAGTTTACACAAAGGACCAGGAGGAATATGTTAAATATTTCAAGTAGCCATTCAAGTGAACACTGCAGATCCTGGATTAAGCATACAGTTGAAGGTTTGATTTCAATCTACCACAATTCAGATATGTTTTAGCCATTGTTAAGACATTTTTCTCTCATGGGCAAATGCCTGAAATGTTTAATATTCAGCTTTGGAGCTCACTGAGATAAATAACAGGAGCTGAACCTCACTGCATCTTCTGAAGAGCATTGTTGTTGCATTGAAGAGCATTGGTTTTGTTTGATGAGTAACAGAAAACAAGCTTTTTAAAGCTTTCTTTTAAGACAGTGCTCCATTTGACATCAAAAGGCTAAATGTCATTTGGAAGTTGACTTTTTTTTTGGTAATGTTTAAGATGCTAGCAATGATCAACTATTAAAATATTTATAACTTGAGATATTTATGGGATAAGGATATTCTTGGCTCTGAACTGACAGCTTACATTTATTTGAAAGGAAAAGATCTGATGCAAATGGCAGAAAAGTTACATCCTTCTACTCTATGGAGAGTTGAAGCTTCCTTGTTTGATAGATAATCCAGGATGGAGGGTAGGTTGTCCCACTGATGTAATCCAACATGCTGAATGAGTTCATTTTCTTCTCAAATTTGCCAAAAATATCAATGAACTTAATATAAAACATAATTGTCTGGGAAGATAAACATCAAATAAAGTACAGATTTAATTCAAATGATTTCTCATCTGTAATGGGAAAAGAGCCAAAGGATTAACAGCTCAAAGATTTTAAGAAAATGGACAGTATATTGTAGCACTTTGAAAGCTATTTTATTGAAATTAAATTGGTTTGCTTTACTGTTAGTATGGAAACAGAAATTTAAATGTGGATTTATCATCTTCAAGTGTAAAATCTAATTTTAGAGACAACAGAATAATATATAAGGATACTGTATGTGAAAAGTTATCAGTGTGAAATGTAGAAAATAATTTCAACCTGGAGTACATATTCACTTTGAGAACTGAATAAGCAGCGTCATTTATGACTAAATACAAATAGAAAAATTAAAAACATAATCATTAGAAGTTATGTCTCTTATATATTATATTAGAAGACTTTGAAATGAAGTGAAGATTTTGTTTATTTCACCATTGAGCTTTGTCAATGTTAGATGGGCAGTGCTTTTTTCATAATTTATTTTCAAATGCCACCATTGTTTTTGAGCTTATATTCCTGGCATATCTTACTTAACAGTTATGAAAAATCAGTTTTGTTTTAATTTTGCTGTCTGCTTTCTGAGTGGCAGGGTGGAGACATGTCTCTACTGAAGGAGGTGTAAGGTGCTCCTTCCCTCTGTTAGCCTTGGGCAAGGTGTAGTAGCTGCTTTGCCCCTCCAATCAAGGTCCCGTGAAGCCATGAGAGCAGGTCGAGGATGGTTGTATGAGCAGCTGTTGCACATCACAAGTTCTGGTCATATGATGACTATGGAATACTATTAAATGGTCTCATTTTATGATATGATGGACTCATAGCCTCATAACTTATCTTGTCATTATTGCCTTACTCTTATTATCTGCCTGCAATGCACTACGACTGACATGACTGAAGACTGGTACGGCAGGCTTTGTTGTGTGTGAGAAACAACTTGTCATTTTAGGGTTTTTATTCAGGGATCTTGTGTCTTACCTAGTTAAAACGCAATCTAGCAGAGTTTATGCAGCCACCGTTTTGCTTCGAAGGATAATGAAAGAATATCATAGAGAAATTAAGTCTTTGGGACAATTTTAACCACCTTTGCCTTGGGTTGCATTGTGTTAGAGTTGTTTGAGTTCATGAACTATTTTGAAGCAGCACCATTTGTTGCTACCAGTACTTTATATCCACTGACGGTGAAGCTTTCTGAGGCTCTCACTTCCTGGGCTGGGGTCTAGTTTAAATAGTAAGGATGTAGTCTGTACCATTGTTAACATTTCAGCCTCTGCATCTGTGAGGCCTACAAAGCTTCAATGCTGCCCCGTCAACCAGAGAGGAAACTGTGGCCAGAATGGTCCAAGATAAGTTTGAAAAAAAACTTTTGGCAGAGTTATTACGGACTTGGAGGAGCAGGATGTGCAATAAAAAAAAACAGCGTCTCCTATTCCTCATTTCCATGCAGACATTCTATCCTGCTCCTTTCCTCTGCTTGCCCACAACCATTTCTGTAAGACACAGGTGCCACTCTGACTCTCTGCAACTTTCCATTTGCGTTATTCTTGCTGGTTTTGGACAGGAACCAGTGCCCTGGTATTTAAATAAGGTCTGGGAGATTAATTTGATGGGACTTGTGATCCAGCTGTCCACACGCTTTGATCCTTGCACTCATTACTCCCACCACTGACTGAAAATCAACTCTGTTGTTCCTGTTCACTTACGATGCATTTGCTGTTTAGTAAATCTTGCGTGGGCATTTGCAGAAGAAGCTACATTCAAAATCCCCTTATATGTATATCACTGTCAGAAGGCTTCATTCATCCTCTATGTTGGTGACTGTTCTTCGGACAAATTATTTTGTTCATTGTGGTGAACCAGGCTGTCATCTGAGTAAATCTGCTGATATTTATTCTAATAATAAGGGTAATGTTGTAGGCAAGGACACAATAAGCCCCATTGTACAACAGAGGATCCAGATGCAGCACAAAATGTGGAGATTACTACATGAAATGGTATCAAATGAGTGAATAAGGAAGAAAAATATGATATAGGATTGGTTAATTACATTTAAAAAAAATTCTGATCATTAACCTCTTAAGACATCACTCAAGTTATTCAGAAAAATACAATATAAAAGTATTTTAAAACTCTGCTTATTTGCACTTTAATCTCAGATAGCAAGCGCTTCCCACTCTCCTGGGTCAGGACTTATTTTCTGCCTGAACACCAAATATCATTTCCTTTCCAGCATCAAGTATTTAGGTGTCTGTCTCTAATAATGGTAGGATCTTTAAATGATGCTGGAGCTTTTGAAGGATGGTAATTCAAAGAATCTTGAAGCCCATTGTGTCTGGAACAACACTGTGAAACAGCTCTTTCATGTTGCGTTAAGTGCAATTTCAAGGCTGTTGAAGACTAAGTTGGTCCCTTGTGTGGGACCTGAATCCTCTGTTGATTTTACAGGAAAATTGTCATCATGTCTCAATGCCATATGTTCAAACAACACTCCCTTCAGTAATGTCAAATAATATCAGAGAAATGTCAGAGAAAAGAGATCTGTTGGCAATTTTATACTACAGTCACATTAATATTGTGGCTACAAGATTAGGTTAGAGACTTAGTATCCTGTAATGAGTGACTTGTCTCCTGACACCTAAGGTCCTTCTACCTGCATCAAGGTCTTTCTGTCTGCTACGAATCACGTCAATTGGAGATAAACATTGGTAGTCATTGGTGTCTCCAAATGCAGCTACTAGCCTCTTACGAGATTCACTTTGGAAACTGACAAGGCACGGGGATGATAAAATTGATCATGGAGTTGTAGTTGATGAAGAGCATCCTGATGAACGGATCTTTGCTGTCCAGGTGTTCCTAGGATGAGGGAAGAGCCAATGAAATGGCATCTGCTGTGGACCTGTTGTGATGGTAGTCAAATTGGAGGGGATCCAAGTCTCTTCTCATGCAGGAAATGATATGTTCTATCACCAATCTCTGAAAGCACCTCATCACAGTGGATGTAAGTGCTACTGAACGATAGTCATTGAGGCAGGTTACCACTTTCTTATTAGGCACCGATATAATTGAAGCCTGCTAGAAGCAGGTGGGTACCTCTGACTGCCAATGTGAGAGGTTAAAGATATCGGTGAATACTCCAGCCAGTTGATCAGCACAGGTCTTTACTACTTACCCCATCTGGGCCAGATGCTTTCCCTGGGTTCACTCCTCTGAAGGATGCTCTTCTGTCGGTCTCAGAGACTGAAGTCACAGGATCATCGGAGCCTGTGGGAGTTCATAAAGGTTCCTCCATGCTTTTGTGGTCAAAGTGAGCACAGAAGGCATTGAGCTCATCTAGGAGCAAAGTTTTGTTGTCACCCATGTTGCTTTGTTTCACATTCAAGCCCTGCCATCGCTGTTGAGTGTTCTTCAATGGTTCAAGTTTGGCCTGGAATTGCCATTTCACACATGAAGTGGCTTTCCTGAGATCGTACCTGGAGGTCTTGTATCTTACTTGGTCGCCATACCTGAACGGCACTGATCGGACATACAGCAGATTGCGGATCTCGTGTTTCATCCTGGGCTTCTGGTTGAGGAAGACTCTGAATGATCTTCTGGGGCACACTCGTCTACGGCTGATTTTATAAAGTCTGTGACAACTGTGGTGCATTCGTTGAGATCCTCCAATGAGTCCTTGAACAAGACCCAGTCTACTGACTCGAAGCAATTTTGTAGCTGCTTCTCTGCATCCCAGGACCACCTCTTCATTGTTCTTACCTCTGAAGGCTTGCTCTTTAGCCCCTGTTTATGTGCAGGTGGGAGGAAGACAGTCAAGTGATCAGATTTCACAAAATGTGGTCTAGGCATGGAACAGTAGGCATGCCTAGACTTATGCCTAAACCACACAAGGACTGTTAGATATCAAAGTCAAAGACTGCAATGAGCTTCAAAAACATAAGAAATAGGAAAGATTTGAAAAGGTTTGTGAAATTTGATCCATGTCAGCATTTGCTATTATTGCCAATGGCAGGGCAATTACTTTAGAAGTTAAAAGAACAGAAGACACAAAGCATAGTATATCTGTGAGTTGTATGTTTGCAGAGATTACATAGAAAAGAGAAGATCAAGGAAGGAAAGAAAAGATGTGATCTCAAAAGTCAGTATTGTTTAAGTGGGATCTACCACAGGTCTAATCAGCAAACATAAAATGGTGCAAATTAAAGGATATATAAAAAAGATTTGGATGATGTTAATTTTATGGATAATTGAGGATAGTAAGGTGTCCATTGAAAATGTATGTTTAGAGGTAATAAAGGCAGGGGGTTAATGTTTCAATAGGAGATGAGTTGCTACAGGCACATTATTGATTGCAAATAAGGTTTTCTCAGTGATGTGGTCATAAATCATATGCGGTCTGATATAACAGTAAGGTTACAAATGACTGGGTTCAATCTCAAGCAGCTGCAAGGGAGAAAGGTTAGGGCATTTATGGCAGAGGTCAAACAATGAAAATCAGTTTGAAAATCCAGCTATGATGCAGAGGTTCACAGAGGTGGGGGTGGGTAAGTGCTAGATCTGGAGAGGACTGATAATGGATCCATGTGGAAGAAAACCTGAAATCTGCAGTCAATTTGAGAAGGACGAGGAAGAAAAAATTACCATTATCACTGTTCATTATTAGAGATAAACCTTTTGATCATTGGTTTAGAAAGGGACCCAATAATTGTTACAAATTCATGGTAGAAGTTCTGTTTCATCAGCTATTCCCTTCCATAAGGGGAATCCACAATTGATATCTTCTGAAATGGGCTAAACCTTTTTATATCCATATAAACACAATTATGTATTTCCTTTGCTTTATTTATTTATTATTTATTGTGCTACTGAGCAGAACAGGCATTTCTGGCCCTTCGAGCCACGCCGTTCAGCAACCCATGATGTAACACTCACCTAATCATGGGGCAATTTACAATGACTAAATAGCCTACCAACCGATATGTCTTTGGACTGTGGGAAGAAACTGGGCACCTGGTCAAAACCCACAGATTCGTAGCGGGGGACGTACAGACTTCCTACAGGTGACATCGGAGTTGAACTGTGAACTCTGATACCCTGAGCTGTAATAGTGTCACACTAACCAGTACACTACCATGTTGCTCAACTACCTGTTGGTTGTGTCATTATGCACAAAATTATTAAGTTGCTTCATTTCACAGGACCCTGATTATAGTGCATAATAGCAATAATTAGAATCATTTAGATCAATCAATAGAACTTGCCATGAAAATGGTACAATAAAGATAATGTTCTTCTGGATATAACTTATGATTTTCCTTAAATTAAACAAAGAAAGTCATTGTGACCACTTCCACTCACTTTCTCAGACAGGCTTGAGCTGGTCCTCACTATTTTCCATCTTAAAATCCATGTGAGTAAATCTATGGTTTAAAAAAACAAAGTGACAATAATTTATTTGCTAATTTATTCAGTACTCTTTTAGAACAGCATTGAATATTTTATTATCCATGAAAATTTGACTAGCTCATTAAATAACCTGATTCTGCAGGTTATATGTTGATGATAATTGTGCAGAGATACCTTCAAACAAGTCTGATTGAAGTCCTCAACAATGATTTGAAAGTCATTGGGAAAGGCTATTTCTTGTTTGCTAATAGCAACATTCAATACTTTGAGTGCCTGTTTAACATCTGCCTTTGGTAGTATGTGAACTGCAGTCAGGATCATGGAGCAGAACACTTTTGTTAAGTAGAATGATTGGCACTTAATTGTGAGATGTTCCAAATTGGAGAGGATGAATGCAACAAGACTGCTGTATCTGAGCACCATGAAGAATTTATCATAAAATACAGACCCACTCCTTTTGTCTTCTCCAAATCAACAGTCTGGTCTATCCTGTGTATTGAGAAACCCTTGAGTCTTACAGACGTATCCAGCATGTCCAGAGCGAGCCATGTCTCTAGGAAACACAGAACACAGCAATTTCTCATTTCCCTCTGATTCAGCAATCTTGCCCTTAGATCCTCAATTTTGTCTCTATCAACTGTACATTTGTTAACAAGGTGCTGGGTAAAGGAAGTTTCATTCCACTGTGTTTCAGTCTATCTTGGAGTCCTCCCTTCCACCCTCTATTATGGCCATGGTGGTGTACCTTTGTCGGCTTAAAGGTGCCGTACCTGCATCCTTCAGAGTTAAGTCCGCTGAGTGGTTCAGAAGTCTGTGAAATTACTAGTTAGCTAAACAGATCATAAGTATGTCATCTAAAGGAAATTACAGGCTAGAGTGCTGTGAGAGTAGTTCAGAAGAAGTAGTATATATAAAGTAGTCAAGTCACTTTTATTCTCATTTCAACCATAACTGCTGTTACAGTACACAGTAAAAATGAGACAACGTTTTTTCAGGACCATGGTGCTACATGACACTGTACTAAAACTAGACTGAACTACGTAAAAAAAACAACACAGAAAAAAAACTACACTAGACTACAGACCTACCCAGGACTGCATAAAGTGCACAAAACAGTGCAGGCATTACAATAAATAATAAACAGGACAATAGGGCAGTAAGGTGTCAGTCCAGGCTCTGGGTATTGAGGAGTCTGATAGCTTGGGGAAGAAATTGTTACATAGTCTGGTGGTGAGAGCCCGAATGCTTCGATGCCTTTTCCCAGACAGCAGGAGGGAGAAAAGTTTGAAGGGTGCATGGGGTCCTTCATAATGCTGTTTGCTTTGCGGATGCAGCATGTAGTGTAAATGTCCATGATGGCGGGAAGAGAGACCCCGATGATCTTCTCAGTTGACCTCACTATCTGCTGCAGGGTCTTGCGATCCGAGATGGTGCAATTTCTGAAGCAGGCAGTGATGCAACTGCTCAGGATGCTCTCAATACAACCCGTGTAGAATGTGATGAGGATAGGGGGTGGGAGATGGACTTTCCTCTGCCTTCACAGAAAGTAGAGACACTGCTGGGCTTTCTTTGCTATGGAGCTGGTGTTGAGGGACCAGGTGAGATTTTCCTTCAGGTGAACACCAAGAAATTTGGTGCTCTTAACGATCTCTACCGAGGAGCCATCGATGTTCAGCAGAGAGTGGTCGCTCCGTGCCGTCCTGAAGTCAACAACCATCTCTTTGGTTTTGTTCACATTCAGAGACAGGTTGTTGGCTCTGCACCAGTTTTGTAAGTAGCCCGCAACTAGTTGCCACGGTTTACCAGCACCATCTTACCACTTGCTGTTTTACATGATCAGATCTGGAGAGAAAGCAGGGATTTTGAGGCAGTTTACAACACGCTTCCTGCTCTTAGTAAGCCTTATAACCTATGGTAATTCTATATGTGGTCACCTTTCTGCGTGCTATTGGGTTGCAAAGTGGAATATGATAGGTGACAGAGGTAAATGGTGCAGATAACTGAAATCTGAAGTAAAAGTAGTAAAATTGGAAATAACGGATAATGGTCCTGATCTCATCTGGAGCGAATAAGATAGTGAAAACAGAGATAATGGACTGTTGTCTTTAGAAACATGGAAACACAGAAAACCTACAGCACAATACAGACCCTTCAGCCCACAATGCTATGCCGAACATGTACTTACTTCAGAAATTACCTAGGGTTACTCAGAGCCCTCTATTTTTCTAAGCTCCAATACCTATCCATGAGTCTCTTAAAAGACCCTACTGTATCCGCCTCCACCACAGTTGCTGGAAGACCATTCCACGCACTCACCACTCCCAGCATAAAAAACTTACCCCTGACATCTCCTCTGTACCTACTTCCAAGCACCTTAAAGCTGTGCCCTCTTGTGCTAGCTATTTCAGTCCTGGAGAAAAAGCCTCCGACTATCCACACGATCAATGCTTCTTATCATCTTATACACCTCTATCAGGTCACCTCTCATCCTTCGTCATTCCAAGGAGAAAAGGCCAAGTTCACTTTACCTATTCTCATAAGGCATGCTCCCCAATCTAGGCAACATCTTTGTAAATCTCCTCTGCACCATTTCTATAGTTTCCACATACTTCCTGTAGTGAGGTGACAAGAATTGAGCACAGTACTCCAGGTGGGGTTTGACCAGGGTCCTATACAGCTGTGACATTACCCCTTGGCTCTTGAACTCAATCCCATGGTTGATGAAGGCCAATGCATCGTATGCACTCTTAAGCACAGGGTCAACCTGCGCAGCAACTTTGAGTATCCTATGGACTCGGACCCCAAGATCCCTCTGATCCTCCACACTGCCAGGAGTCTGACCATTTATACTATATTCTGCCATCATATTTGACCTACTAAAATGAACCACCTCACACTTATCTGGGTTGAACTCCATCTGCCGCTTCTCCAGTTTTGCATCCTATCGATGTCCTGCTGTAACCTCTGACAGCCCTCCACACTGTCCACAACACCCCCAACCTTTGTGTCATCAGCAAATTTACGAACTCATCCCTCCTTTTCCTTATCCAGGGTATTATAAAAATCACGAAGAGTAAGGGTCCCAGAACAGATCCCTGAGGCACACCACTGGTCACCAACCTCCATATAGAAAATGACCCGTCTACAACCACTCTTTGCCTTCTGTGGGCAAGCCAATTCTGGATCCACAAAGCAAGGTCCCCTTGGATCTTATGCCTCCTTACTTTCTCAATAAGCCTTGCATGGGGTACCTTGTCAAATGCCTTGCTGAAATCCATACACTCTACATCTACTGCTCTACCTTCATCAATGTGTATAGTCACATCCTCAAAAATTTCAATCAGGCTCGTAAGTCACGACTTGCCTTTGACAAAGCCATGCTGACTATTCCTAATCATATTATACCTCTCCAAATGTTCATAAATCCTGCCTCTCAGGATCTTCTCCATCAACTTACTGTAAGACTCACTGATCTATAATTTCCTGGGCTATTGCTACTCACTTTCTTGAATAAGGGAACAACATCTGCAACCCTCCAATCCTCCAGAACCTCTCCCATCCCCATTGATGATGCAAAGATCATTGCCAGAGGCTCAGCAATCTCCTCCCTCACTTCCCACAGTAGCCTGGGGTATATTTCATCCAGTCCTGGTGACTTATCCAACTTGATGCTTTCCAAAAGTTCCAGCACATCCTCTTTCTTAATGTCTATGTGTTCAAGCTTTTCAGTCCACTGTAAGTCATCCCTACAATCGCCAAGGTCCTTTTCCGTAGTGAATACTGAAGCAAAGTATTCATTAAGTACCTCTGCTATCTTCATACACACTTTTCCACTGTCACACTTGATTGGTCCTATTCTCTCACGTCTTATCCTCTTGCTCTTCACATACTTGTAGAATGCCTTGGGGTTTTCCTTAATCCTGCTCACCAAGGCCTTCTCATGGCCCCTTTTGTCTCTCCTATTTTCATTCTTAAGTTCCTTCCTGCTAGCCTTATAATTATCCAGATCTCTATCATTGCCTATTTTTTGAACCTTTTGTAAGCTTTTCTTTTCTTCTTACTCGATTTTCCACAGCCTTTGTACACCATGGTTCCTGTACCCTACCATCCTTTCCCTGTTTCATTGGAATGTACCTATGCAGAATGTCACGCAAATATCCCCTGAACATTTGCCATATTCCTGTCGTACATTTCCCTGAGAACATCTGTTCCCAATTTATGCTTCCAAGTTCCTGCCTGATAGCCTCATATTTTCCCCTTACTCCAATTAAACACATTCCTAACTTATCTATTCCTGGCCATATGATATGGTAAAGGAGATAGAATTATGATCACTATCTCCAAAATGCTCTCCCACTGAGAGACCTGACACCTGACCAGGTTCATTTCCCAATAGCGGATCAAGTACAGCCTCTTCTCTTGTAGCTTAGCCACATATTGTGTCAGAAAACCTTCCTGAACACACCTAATAAACTCCACCCCATCTAAACCCCTTGCTGTAGGGCGATACCAATCAATATCGGGGAAATTAAAATCTCCCACCACGACAACCCTTTTATTACTGCATCTTTCCAGAATCTGTCTCCCTATCTGCTCCTCGATGTCCCTGTTACTACTGGGTGGTCTATAAAAAACACCCAGTAGAGTTATTGACCCCTTCCTTTTCCTAACTTCCACCCACAGAGACTCAGTAGACAATCCCTCCATGACTTCCTCCTTTTCTGCAGCCATGACACTATCTCTGATCAGCTGTGCCACACCCCCACCTCTTTTGCCTCCCTTCCTGGCCTTTCTGAAACATCTGAAACCTAGCACAGTAGCCATTCCTGCCTCTGAGCCATCCAAATTTCTGTAATGGCCACAACATCATAGCTCCAAGAGGTGATCCACACTCTAAGCTCATCCGCTTTGTTCACCATACTCCTTGTATTAAAATAGGCACACCTCAACCATCAGTCTGAAGGTTTCCCTTCTCGATCACCTGCCTATCCTCCTCTAACACTGCCTACAAGCTTTCTCAATTTGTGAGCCAACTGCCCCTTCTGCCATCTCTTCAGTTTGGGTCCCACCCTGCAGCAATTCTAGTTTAAACTCTCCTCAATAGCTTTAGCAAACCCCCTTTCCAGAATATCGGTCCCCCTGGGTTTCAAGTGCCACCCATCATTTTTGTACGGGTCATGCCTGCCCCAAAAGAGGTCCTAATGATCCAGAAGTCTGAATCCCTGTCCCCTGCTCCAATTCCTCAGCCACGCATTTATCCTGCACATCACTCTATTCCTATACTTACTGTTGCATGACACAGGCAGTAATCCCAAGATTACTACCTTTGAGGTCCTGCTTCTCAACTTCTTTCCTAACTCTCTGTAGTGGGAAGGTTTTCAGGACCTCGTCCCTTTTCCTACCTATGCCGTTGATACCAATATGTACTACGACCTCTGGCTGTTCACCTTCCCACTACAGGATATCATGGACGCGATCAGAAACATCCCGGACCCTGGCACCTCATGTTTCTTTCTAAGAAACTACCATCCGTGTTTCTTTCCTACATCCACAGAATCGCCTGTCTGACCCCTAGCTATAGAGTCCCCTTTCATTGCTGCCATCCTCTTCCTCTTCCTACCCTTCTGAGTCACAGGGCCAGACTCTGTGCCAAAGGTGTGGCCAATGTTGCTTCCCCCAGTTAGGTCATCCCCCCCAACAGTACGCAAACAGGAGTACTTATTGTTAAGGGGGACAGCCACAGGGGTACTCCTAATATCTGAATCTTGCCCTTCCCTCTCCTGACTGTTACCCACTTATCTGTCTCCCGAAGCCCCGGTGTGACTATTTGCTAAAGCTCCTCTCTATCACCTCCTCACTTTCCCTGACCAGATAAAGATCATCAAGCTGTAGCTCCAGTTCCCTAACCTGGTCCCTACAGAGCTGCAGCTCGATGCATCTGGCGCAGATATGGCTTTCCGGTAGGCTGGGTGTCTCCCGGACTTCCCACATCAGACACCCAGTACACAACACTGGCCTCACGACATACTTCCTATTCCTATTCTTCAAAAGTAACTTACCTCGCCTCGACCTGATATCACCAAAGCTCTCCTACTCTGACTCTTTCTACTCCATTGCCTGCTCCGCCGATGCCCACTCTATAAAATGTCCTCATTTTAAACTCTTCCTGCCAGTCTAACTTGCTGACGTCTACGCGCCCACACAGTCATTCCTCGATCAGACTTTTAGAAATTAATTTTGAATCTGATCAGCTAGGGATACCTAATATTGACACAAATTGACAAATTTGCCAGCATAAACCTCCTTCACCATGCGGAATGCAGATAAACATCATCCAGAAATGTTAAATTCACAAGAATAGTGCCTCTTAATTTGAAGATACTTAAAATAACAACTTAACTTACTTGTAATCCATAATTTATTTCAAGAGATTCACTCAAAATGGATTCCTTCCATAGAAACATTGCTCCAGAAATGGTGGACCATATCTTGAGAATCAGACAGATGGTATTAAACATACACCTTTGAAACCAAGTTATGTTGCTTTGACTTGCCATTAGATCTAACACTTCAGGTGAAATAGTACTGTTGTCACCAGGAGCAACAAGTTACCTGTAACCAGCTGCTGTGGGCCACAAGTACAAAGAGCTCAAGTCATTCTCCAAAGTTTATAGCTCACTTTAACTGGGCAGTGAAGTGTTCATCAAACACAATTGGCTTATCTTTAAAATTAGGGGCAAAGTGGAGTTGGAGTCAAGATATAATGCTAATTTACTTTAGCTGGAAGTTGAACTCATTCTCTCGTGTATCGAATGCAAGCACATGTTCACAATGAATGGATTTATAACTGAGCTAGTTGCATGAAGTCAATTTTATGTTTTTATTGTTGAATGTAATTATTGAAAGTAAGTTTGGAGCTGCTAGATAGATTATGTGTCTACCCCATCTGAAAATGGAAAATGTTTTGTAATTCTCCAGTTGCCAAGGTCATATTGAATTCATATCTCCAGATCATTGAGTTACTCACCAGTAACAAGCTGCAGCCTAAAATTGATCTCCAGTTGTCAACCACAACTGAAAGAAAATGCATTGACAGCTAGGAATTGAAAAATATTTCATCTATAATGATCCTTGTCTCAGACTACTCATGCTGTGCTGCCACTGTGGAATTTATTTCTCCCTTCATTCACAAGTAACTCCTTTTGTTTGCCTCTTTATAATTCCCTGCCACGTCACCTGTATTACTATTGGGGACTGGCTGTCTATATACTGAATCCTCTGCCTTTTTACCTCAAACTATAAACTTATGTTGTATTACTCTTATGTGTACACTGCTTTTAGTCCTTATTACTATATTATTTTCCTCCTGTAGAGAAGGTCACCGATGCCTCTAATCTCTCTTGCTTTTTTCAGGCACACGTTGGAGAGACAAATATGAGAATTTTCAGTCTCGGTGATGTAATAAAACTGGTGGGGTCAAGGCAGAAACAAACAAGAAAATCCACAAAACAAGAATTATATCCTTCTGCCAAAGTCAAAGGATCAAGCTTGTACAGTGATGCTAGAAAGTTTGTGAACCCTATAGAATCTTCTCTAATTCTGCATAAATGTGACCTAAAATGGATCAGATCTTCACACAAGTCCTAAAACTAGATAAAGAGAATCTAATTAAATAAATAACAGAAAAACATTATACTTGTTCATTTATTTATTGAGAAAAAATATCCAATATTACATGTATTTCATGTATGTGAACCTCTGGGGTAATGCCTTCTACAAAACCTATTTGGAGTCAGGTGTTCTAATCAATGAGATGAGTTTGGAGGTGTGGGTTATAGAGGTGCCCTGCCTTGTAAGATAGACACGCAAAGTCAGGTTACTGACAGAGCCTGCTCTTCTCAAGAAAAATCTGTTTATGGAAGATGGAGGGCAGATTGGAAGACAGTGAACATCATGCTTCTATTCAAAAAAGGAGGTAAGCCAAAGGGCATGTAACTATAGGCCAGTTAGTTTAACATCTGTAGTTGGAAAAATGCTTGAAGCTATCATTAAACTAGAAATAGCGAGGCATCTGGAAAGAAATGGACCCATTAGGCAGACGCAGCATGGATTCAGCAAAGGCAGGTCCTGTTTGACAAAATTACTGGAGTTCTTTGAAAAAGTAATGAGCGCAATGGATAGAGGTGAACAGATGGATGTTATTTACTTGGATTTCCAGAAGGTGTTTGATAAGGTGCCACATAAAATACTTATCCATAAGATAAGGATGCATAGAGTTGGGCTGATGTATTAGCATAGATAGAAGATTGGTTTACTAATAGAAAGCAGAGAGTTAGGATATATGGGTGTCACTCTGGTTGGCAATCAGTGATGAGCAGTGTGCCATAGGGGTTGGTGCTGGGTGCGCAACTGTTCATGTTATTCATTAACGAATTGGAAGAGGGAATCAAGTGTAGTGTATCTACGTTGGCTGATGATAGTAAATAGAGTGGAAATGCAACTTGTGCAGAAGATATGGAGAGTCGGCAGAGAGGGATTGAATTTAAGGGCAGGGAGGTTATGCTGCAGCTGTACAAGGTATTTGTGGGGCCGCACCTGGAGTTCTGCATGCAGTTCTGGTCTCCTTACTTGAAGAAGAATATACTGGCTTTGGAGGCAGTGCAGAGAAGGTTCACTAGGTTGATTCCAGAGATGAGGGGCTTAGACTATGAGGAGAGATTGAGTTGCCTGGGACTGTACTTACTGGGATTCAGAAGAATGAGAGGAGATCTTACAGAAACATAAAAAATTATGAAAGGGATAGATAAGATAGAGGCAGGAAAGTTGTTTCTACTGGTAGGTGAGACCAGAACTAGGGGACATAGCCTTGGGGGAGTAGATTTAGGACAGAGATGAGGAGGAACTGCTTTTCCCAAAGAGTGGTGAATCTGTGGAATTTTCTGCCCAATGAAGCAGTGGAGGCTACCTCAGTAAATATATTTTAGACAAGGTTGGACAGATTTTTGCATAGTAGGAGAATTAAGGGTTATGGGGAAAAGGCAGGTAGGTGGAAATGAGTCCATGGCCAGATCAGCCATGATCTTATTGAATGGCAAAGCTGGCACGACGGGACTGATGACCTACTCCTGTTCCTGTTTTTTATGTTCTTATGTTCTTGATCAAAAGAACTTTCAGAGGACGTTAGAAGAATTGTAGAGATACATGAAGCTGGAAAAGACTACAAAAACATTTCTAAAGACATATGTGTTCATCAGTCCACAGTAAGAGAAACTGTTGACAAATGGAGGAAAATCAGTACTATTGCTACTCTCCCTAGAAGTGGGCATCCTGCAAAGATCACACCAAGAGCACATCTTGCAATGCTGAAGGAAGTGAAAAAGAACCCAAAGATAACAGCAAAAGACCTGCAGAAATCTCTAGAGCTTGCCAAAGTCTTTGTTCATGTGTCCACTACAGTATAAGAAAAACACTGAACAAGAATGGTGTTCATGGAAGGAAACGATGGAGGAAACCACTGCTCTCCAAAAAAAACTTGCTGCACATCTCAAGCTTGCAAAAAGACCACCTGGGTGTTCTACAATGCTTCTGGGACAATGTTCTGTGGAGAGATGAGAGAAAAGTTGAACTTTTTGGCAGAAGTGCACACTGCTATGATTAGAGGAAAAAGGGCACTGCACACCAAAACCAAAACCTCATCCCAATTGTGAAGCATGGTGGAAAGAGCATCATAGTTTGTGGCTGCTTTGCTGCCTCTGGGCCTGGACAGCTTGCAATCATTGAGGGAAGTATGAATTCAAAACTGTATCAAGATAGTTTACAGGAGAATGTCAGGGTAGCAGTCTGTCACCTGAAGCTTAATAGATGTTGGATAATGCAACAAGACAATGATCTGAAAGACGAGTAAATCAACAACAGAATGACTTAAAAAGAAGAAAATTCATATTTTGCAATGGTCAAGTCAAAGTCCTGACCTTAATCCTGTAGAAAAGTTGTGAAGGACCTGAAGCAAGCAGTTCATGCAAGGAAACCCACCAACATCCTGGAGTTTTGTAAGGAGGAATGGCCTAAAAGTTCTTCAAGCCTATGTGCAAGACTAATCAACAGTTACCAGAAATGTTTGGTTGAAGTTATTGCTGTACAAGGTGGTCACACCAGTTACTGAAAGCAAAGGTTCACATACTTTTTCCAACAAATACATGTAATATTTGATCATTTTTCTCAATAAATAAATGAACAAGTATCATATTTTTGTGTAATTTATTTAATTCAGATCTCTTTATCTAGTTTTGGGGCTTAAGTGAAGATCTGATCACATTTTAGGTCATATTCATGCAGAAATAGAGAAAATTCTACAGGTTTCATAAACTTTCTAGCATCACAGTATCTCTTGCTGAAAGACTCCGCAATTATTTCCTGAGCTCAAATCTTAGAGCATAAGCTGTTTGAGCCCCCCATTTCAAATTATGTACTACTTTATGTAAATATTGGAGGAAAAATAATATGGATGGAAGGAAGGAGCGTTGTGACCTGACAAAAATCAAAGCAGCAAGTTAAACAATCTTTAAACTCAGCTGCCGTTTTGTTCTGTGAAATTCCTGTGGAAGAGAAAGTGATTTGACTCATAATTACAATCAACATCCATCACAATGGTTCTCAATGTTCAATTTTGATAACTCGCTGCTGAATGAAAATACATTAAACAACAAAGATCATAACAGTGAATACTCAAATAGTCAATACCTGTTTGTAATTGAGTACTGCTGTCATTGTCTGGCCATAATGGTTCATTTCATTTCAGCCTCATTTCAGATAATCCATTATTTCGCTGGACTATTTTCTTCAATGATGGTGCAATATCTTTTCCAACAATCTGCTTGTTAAGGTCAATTTCATGCATTGAAAGTCAAACAGTCAGTGCTGCTAAATATCGGGACCGATTTAGCAGAAAAGCTATTGGCTATGTTACTGCAATAAAATAAATTCATCTTTGCAAGATGACTAGTTAGGATGAAATAATTATAAACTGAAATGGCACAGTTGCTGTTTATCTGTGAAATGTGTGCAAGACCAAAGAATGTATTTTTGTATTTTAAACGTTTATGTTTTAAATTTCTGCTGCACCCTAAAAGCTATACAGTCAATTGCAACGGGGTGAGGGGGGGTGGTTAATGCTCATTTCCATCACTGGCCCTCTGCTGAAAATATTACTTGCCCCAGAGGCAAATATGCTGAGTGTTACCCATTCTCAGAAGCAAAAATGTGAAGACTGGAACCCCTTTTTGGAAATATGGGTCAGATATGAGCTGGCAGAGACCATAACCATGGTTGTGGCAGGGAGCAAGGATGAAGGGTGTCAGAATCCGGAAAAGGTTGGTGGTGTTTGGAGGAATTGGAACAGAAGAATGCCAGTTGAGTAAGGGATGAGAAAATTGTTAAAGATTAGCTTTATTTGTCATGTGTACATTGAAACAGGCAGAGAATTGCATCATTTTGCTTCAGCAAGTTTAAAGACTGTGCTGGGCACTGCTGTGCTTCCAGTGCCAGCATAGCATGCCCACACAGATCACTAACCCTAACCCTGCTCATATGAAGGTGGGAGGAAACTGGAGCACCCAGAGGAAATCAACATGGTTACCGGGAAAACATACAAACTCCTTACAGACAAGGTGGGAATCAAACCCCTATCAGCAATTGTTGGCACTGCTTGTGCTATCCACTATGCTATCATGATGCCCACATTGAGGAGAGGGTTGACTGACATTTTCATTTGGGTGAAATGGCACTACTGGGGAAGATAGGCAAGAGATTCTGGAGTGATTGGAGGTCAGTCTTGTGTTGAGGTAAGGAGGTACTGATGAGGTGAAGTAAATCAGTTCATTGTCCAGATTTGCACTGGGAAGACTGCTGTTATCTTTAGAGTACTTAACAACACGTGCTGGCAGATGTTATTCAGTTCCTCTGCAAAGCTTCAAGGTGTGTCCAGAGGTGGCAGAGTGACCTAACATTTACCGATGCTGCCTGCAGCTCCGGGGATACTGGTTCAATCTTCAGCCCAGGTGCTGCCTATATGCACAACGTCCTTGTGACTAGATGCATTCCTGCCAGGTAATCTAGTTTCCTCTCACATCATAAAATATGCTGTTACGATAATTGGCTGCTGTAAATGACCCATTAGTGGCAAAAGAATAAAAAGAGAGTTGATGGGCAAGCAAGATAAGCAACTAGCAGAGATACAAGGGAGTAACTCAGAATAAACTCCCTCTATGTCATAAAGGTAAATATATATTGCTGAAGAAAAGAGATGGTCACATGCACTTCTAACACAGTTGTTGCATTGGTGGGACAATGGAGACTCATACCAAGAAGTATCTGGTTGAATTTCCTGTGCGACATGAAATAGCCCAGAAATGTCCATGATCTGTTAGAACCATGAGATTCAGCTACTCCCCATGCACAGCCATATGTGTAAACTTCTTCCATTTCTTCAGCAGCAGCATTGGAGTTCAAGGCTCACCTTGTCTTCAGTTCCAAGTATGTAGCACCATCCTCAAGCAAATATCTAGGCTGATAACTCTCATTACCACCTGTCCTCCTATATCCTTCAGTTGAGCTCATTTACAAGGAATGTTGCAACAAGAAAACAGCGTCCATCATCAAGGATGCTGTCATCCAAGCCATTCTCTCTTTTCACTATAACCATTGGAAAGGAGTTACAGGAGCCTTTCGTCCCACACCACCAGGTTCTGGAACAGTTATTACCCCACAAGTATTAGAATCCTGAACCAGTGTGGATAACTTCACTCACCCGAACTGATTCCACAGCCTACAGATTCCCAACAAGTCATGTTATTAATGTTACTTTTTTTTAAAGTTTGCACCATTTGTCTTCTTCTGCACATTGTTTGCCACATTTTGTTAATGTATAGATTTTTATAAATTCTTTTGCAATTCTTTATTTTCCATAAATCCTGGATCCTGGACTTGCTGTCAGATTGCCAGCAGGTTGTAAGAGTGGGCTCCCTCACCTCCAACCCTCTGACCCTCAATACAGGAGCCCCTCAGGGCTGTGTACTAAGTCCCCTCCCTTACTCCCTGTATACCCATGACTGTATCAACACCCACAGCTCCAATCTGCTAATTAAATTTATCAACGGCACTACATTGATTGGCCTTATCTCAAACAATAATGAGGAGGCCTACAGGGAAGAGATCATCTCTCTGAAACAGTGGTGTCAAGAAAACAACCTCTCCTTCAATGTTGCAAAAACAAAGGAACTGGTTGTGGATTACAGGAGGAATGGAGATGGGTTAACCCCTATTGACTTCAATGGATTTGGGGTTGAGATGGTAAATAGCTTCAAGTTCTTCGGCATCCACATCACCGAGGACCTCATGTTCTCTCTACACACCAGCTGTGTGGTGAAAAAGGCACAAGAGCCTTTTCACCTCAGACGGTTGAGGAAGTTTGGTATGGGCCCACAAATCCTAAGAACATTCTAGAGGGGCACAATTGAGAGTATCCTAACTGGCTGCATCACTGCCTGGCACGGGAACTGTACCTCCCTTAATTGCGGGAACCTGCAGAAAGTGGTGCAGACAGCCCAGCGCATCTGTAGTTGTGGACAAGGACTGGTCCGTAGGATCATTGGGGACCCAAGCCATCCCAACCACGCTCTATTCCAGCTGCTACCATCCTGGAAGTGGTACTGCAGTATAAAAGCCAGGTCCAATAGGCTCCAGAACAGCTTCTTTCACCAGGCCAACAGACTGATGAACTCACGCTGACTTGAGTGTACTTTATATTACATTGACTGCTCTATTTATTATAAATGATTATAAATTTCTATGATCGCACATTGCCCATTTAGATGGAGCCAGAGCATAAAGATTTGTACTCCTCATGTATGTGAAGGATGTAAGAAATAAAGTCAATTCAATTCAAATTCAATTCAGTACAAGTGCCTGCAAAAAAATACATCTCAAGGTAGCATAGGTGGCAGATCCATACTTTGATAATAAATCTACTTAGACTTTGAAATAGGCCTGATGAAGGAACCTGCTTTAAATGTTAACATTGGGCCTGTTAGCATGTGCACAGATCTAGCTTAAATACTGTTTTTCCAAACCTTTGTCTGTTCCCCGCACTCCCACCCCAGTGAAGAAACTCTCACTGTGCTCATGAGTACATGTGAATGCATGAGATGCAGGAGACCTTCTACCTCATAGGTTGTTCTGTAGTTAATATCTTAGCCATATTTAAGTAATATTGTAAATGTGTTGTTGATTAAGTATTCGTGTTCCTTTAATTAACTTATTATGGGTTATATGTAAAAATGCATTTATGTCATACTTCATCATGTTACCACATGATATGTGTGTGCCTCACTTAAAGACAAAGTTTTACCTGCATTCCCGGTCATCCTTTGAATTAATTTATTGCTTTGAAGTTAAATAGGTAAGCATCAGTTTATTCAACATGTACAAAAGCTGGATGAACTCAGCAGGTCGGGCAGCATCCGTTGAAATGAGCAGTGAATGTTTCAGGCCGAGACCCGTCGTAGGACTGAAGAAGGGAGGGGCAGGGGCCCTATAAAGAAGGTTGGCGGAGGGTGGAAGGGTCTCGGCCTGAAACGTTGACTGCTCAATTTCAACGGATGCTGCCCGACCTGCTGATTTTATCCAGCTTGTTTGTACGTGTTGATTTGACCTTCCACCCTCCCTCCACCTTCTTCATAGGGCCCCTGCCCCCACCTTCTTCGGTCTTGACGAAGGGTCTCGGCCTGAAACATTGACTGCTCATTTCAATGGATGCTGCCCAACCTGCTGAGTTCATCCAGCTTGTTTGTACGTGTTGATTTGACCACAGCATCTGCAGTGTACTTTGTGTTTAGCATCAGTTTATTTTCTGCCATGTCTTAAGTTAGCCAAATTAACCTTTGTATATAAAAGCAAAACACAGTTGATATTGGAACTCTGAATTTTGAACACAAATAGGGAGATACAGAAGCAAAGTCAATGGAGAGTGAAATGGAGTTAATATTTTACAATTGCTTCAATTCTCCTTTCCATAGTTGCTGCCTAATGTACTGGTATTCTCCAGAAATGGAGTTTCGCATGATAAAGGTGAGTTTCATAATTTTTCAAGAGAAGGAGGATATCAAAGTGAGTCTCAACAGGTCACCATGCAGTGAGTACTGCAAAAAATCTTTGCTTGTGAGTTGAATTCCTGGTTAAGTAAATAATTAGGCTTGACAATGATATTTCCATAACGTTTCGATACTCACTATCTTGGTTTGCTTTACAACACTGTCTGTTTGTAGGCAGTTGGAGAGCTGACCACACCCATCAGCCTATATAAGAACAGAAGAAAGATAATAGACAATAGACAATAGGTGCAGAAGTAGACCATTCGGCCCTTCGAGCCTGCACCGCCATTCTGAGATCATGGCTGATCATCTACTATCAATACCTGGTTCCTGCCTTGTCCCCATATACCTTGATTCCCCTATCCATAAGATACCTATCTAGCTCCTTCTGAGGCAGTGCATTCCACACCCCCACAACTCTCTGGGAGAAGAAGTTTTTCCTTAACTCTGTCCTAAATGACCTATCCCTTATTCTCAAACCATGCCCTCTGGTACTGGACTCTCCCAGCATCTGGAACATATTTCCTGCCTCTATCTTGTCCAATCCCTTAATAATCTTATATGTTGCAATCAGATCCCCTCTCAATCTCCTTAATTCCAGCGTGTACAAGCCCAGTCTCTCTAACCTCTCTGCGTAAGACAGTCCAGACATCCCAGGAATTAACCTTGTGAATCTACGCTGCACTTCCTCTACAGCCAGGATGTCCTTCCTTAACCCTGGAGACCAAAATTGTACACAATACTCCAGGTGTGGTCTCACCAGGGCCCTGTACAAATGCAAAAGGATTTCCTTGCTCTTGTACTCAATTCCCTTTGTAATAAAGGCCAACATTCCATTAGCCTTCTTCACTGCCTGCTGCACTTGCTCATTCACCTTCAGTGACTGATGAACAAAGACTCCGAGATCTCTTTGTATTTCTCCCTTACCTAACTCTACACCATTCAGATAATAATCTGCCTTCCTGTTCTTACTCCCAAAGTGAATAACCTCACACTTATTCACATTAAACGTCATCTGCCAAGTATCTGCCCACTCACCCAGCCTATCCAAGTCACCCTGAATTCTCCTAACATCCTCATCACCATTGCCACCCAGCTTAGTATCATCAGCAAACTTGCTGATGTTATTCTCAATGCCTTCATCTAAATCGTTGATGTAAATCGTAAACAGCTGTGGTCCCAATACCGAGCCCTGTGGCACCCCACTAGTCACCACCTGTCATTCCGAGAAACACCCATTCACCGCTACCCTTTGCTTTCTATCTACCAACCAGTTTTCTATCCATGTCAATATCTTCCCCCCAATGACATGAGCTCTGATTTTACCCACCAATCTCCTATGTGGGACCTTATCAAATGCCTTCTGAAAATCGAGGTACACTACATCCACTGGATCTCCCTTGTCTAACTCCCTGGTTACATTCTCAAAAAACTCCAATAGATTAGTCAAGCATGATTTGCCCTTGGTAAATCCATGCTGGCTTGGCCCAATCCTATCACTGCTATCTAGATATGCCACTATTTCATCTTTAATAATGGACTCTAGCATCTTCCCCACTACTGATGTTAGGCTGACAGAATGATAGTTCTCTGTTTTCTCCCTCCCTCCTTTCTTAAAAAGTGGGATAACATTAGCCATTCTCCAATCCTCAGGAACTGATCCTGAATCTAAGGAACATTGGAAAATGATTACCAATGCATCCGCAATTTCCAGAGCCACCTCCTTTCGTACCCTAGGATGCAGACCATCTGGACCTGGGGATTTGTTAGCCTTCAGTCCCATCAGTCTACTCATCACTATTTCCTTCCTAATGTCAATCTGTTTCATTTCCTCTGTTATCCTATGTCCTTGGCCCATCCATACGTCTGGGAGGTTGCTTGTGTCTTCCCTAGTGAAGACAGATCTAAAGTACTCATTAAATTCTTCTGCCATTTCTCTGTTTCCCATAACAATTTCACCCAATTCATTCTTCAAGGGCCCACCATTGTTCTTAACTATCTTCTTTCTCTTCACATACCTAAAAAAGCTTTTGCTATCCTCCTTTATATTCCTGGCTAGCTTGCGTTCGTACCTCATTTTTTCTCCCCGTATTGCCTTTTTAGTTAAGTTCTGTTGTTCCTTAAAAATTTCCCAATCATCTGTCTTTCCACTCACCTTAGCTCTGTTATACTTCTTTTTTTTTAATGCTATGCAATCTCTGACTTCCTTTGTCAACCACTGTGGCCCCTTTCCCCCCTTTGAATCCTTCCTTCTCTGGGGGATGAACTGATTTTGCACCTTGTGCATTATTCCCAAGAATACCTGCCATTGCTGTTCAACTGTCTTTTCTGCTAGGATATCCGTCCATTTAACTTTGGATAAGAGCATGTTGAATGCCATTGACGTACAAGACATTTGAACACTGATGGCTATTGCTTGACAATTAACATTTCCCTGTCCGTTCTTCTCTACCTTGTGTTTGTAAATGTTTAAATATTTCTCCATACCATCTTGCTGTGGACCCACTCAGCTGAATGAAGCAACTGTCTTGCCCCATCCTTTCATAATTTTGAACATTAACATACTGCCCTGTTCTGTTCTAACAGTCTGTTATTTTTCATTATTCAAGGCAGGGTCCTGGCAAATCAGTGCTCTCCATCCTAGGTAAAGATTTAAGATTGTTTCTTCAGTTTGGTGTTAGTTACTGTTACAGATTTCTATGAAGAGTGAAATGCTAAAATGTGTAAATTTGATGGAACGGTTGTCAGAAATCCAAATAAATATAAATAAGAATCTACCCAAAAACATTGATAACAAGCTGAACAGCAGCAGCAATAGTGTGTTTATGTGTCTAGATTGGAAGACTGTAGAGCAGGGCTTAAATTATAAATATTTCAGTACTTTTAATCTTCAGCTGGGCCTTTCACAACATGTGATGCAAAGAAACAGAATAGCAAAAAGCAGATTTTATGAAGAAATGTTGAGAGCTTTCTCTGCAATAATTGACATTTCTTTAGGTAATAGGCAGCAACCTTAGGATTCCTGTGTGAAATTAGAATAACAAAGGATTTGAAATAATATATTTGAAAGAAATAGCCCAGAAATAGCCCAGAAGATGTAGTGATAACGATGGTGATCATTATGGTGTGTGCACTGTAGGATTGCTCAGGGTAACTTACCTACACTGAAGGTTCAGAAGTTGCTGTCAATGGTTGATGGTTTTCAGTAACAATGCACTCCAAGAGAAGGCAGTTTTCATAGAGCCCAGGGAGGAAGCGTGATGATGCTTCCTCCCATCACTAAAAGTGACTTCAACAACCGTATCTGACACAGGCAGTTCTTTTTTAATGGATTGGCTGCAAGTGACTAAAGATATTCATATTTTTAAATTTTCTTTTCAAATTGATACTAAGTATTTCAAGCATTTTAATAATTTTTGCTTTTTATGTACTGTATTTTTGAATGTTTAATATTTTAATTGTTTAGATATAAATGTTCTGAATAAAATTATATTTCTAACAGCTGTTTACTGACAGATGTTTTGGAGGCAGTCCTTGCTCTGTAACCACCCACACCTCACCTCAACATGACATCAGTCTTGATGAAGGGTCTCAGTCCAAAATGTTTACTCTTTTCCACAGATGCTGCTTGGCCTGCTGAGTTCCTCCGGCATTTCGTGTGCATTGCTCTGGGTTTCCAGCACCTGCAAATTTTCTCCTGTTTGTGACATCATTTATGCCGCAGAAGGCCTTGTGATCATGCAAACTACACAATTCTTGATCCATGATTCTCATCCCATTTTGCAGCAGGGATACTGCATGGTATCTATATGGTTAATTGATCTGTGCTAAAGTTTTGGAAGTCTCTGTGAGCAAAGGATCAATTCTATGTCTTTGGAAGCATGATAACATATTAAAAGATGTGAAAATTGCAATGTAACATCCTCAGTCAGATAATGATGTTTTAATGACATAATATTAGGTTACTTGCTGTGGTTTGTTAAAAATTTGTCCTGAGAACACCAAAAGACACATTGCAAATTTAGTGCCACTTCACTATTAGTGAGTATTCCCTATATTTTTTTCATAGTTTTCTTTGTTATTCAGTCAGTTTACATCACCAAACACTATATTTAACTATTTGGTGCCATGGGACCAAGCGAAGATTATACCAGTAAAGAACTGGAAGTTCATAAGGAGGAAGAGTGGTTTGCTGGGATAAGGAGATTTCTAGAAACTCAGAATATTCACATCCCACAGTTTTCCAGTTCCTACTGTCAGGAATGTGAACTGCTGACATGGATTTATTAGAGAAAATGATGTTCACAGACTCTCATTGCAATGTGAAGGGCATGGTAAATCTCTGTCACAGTTGTTAAAAGTCAAAGATTAGCTATTTGACTTTCTCTCTTATTAGTAATTGACAATTATGTTTTTATCTTCAATTATATGGCTCTAATTCCTTAGCCTTCACATGAAACTGACTTATGTATATCAGTATTTCAAAGGCTTCTTGGTTGTATCAGTGGAAGATAGTTTTTCATTTATTCTTACAGTGGCATTAAGACTGGGCATGTGTACATGTGGCATGCTTCAGAGAAAGATACACGATTGAAGCTCTGGTTGCTCAGCTTCCCATCTCTGGTGTTCCTTGCCAGCAGTTTTGGTTAGCTGGGGAATAATTAACTGAGATTGATTGCTTAGGTTAACGTTACGGAGTTTGTACATTCTCCCAGTAACTGTGTAGGTTTCCTCTGGGTGCTCTGGATTCCTCCCACAGTCCAAAGACATATGGGTAGTCATGGGCATTCAATGTTGGCACCTGAAGCATGGTGACACTTGAGGGGCAACCCCCAGCACATCGCCAATGTAAGCGATATATTTCACTCTATGTTTTGATGTACATGTGAGAACTAAAGCTGATCTTTATCTTTTTAATCAATCCATTGGAATGGCAAAGGCAAACAAGATACAATGACCTCTCCTAATATTTCCCATTTCCCCAAAGACTACCTCATCTACAAAAATTTTCAGGCTATACAATCAATAATATTATTGTGGCTCTTTTGTTAAGCACTTTCATGAGGTTAGGATAACTAAGAAATAGTCAAGAAAAAAAAATTAGTACTTGGCTAACCTTGAGTTAGCAAAAATATTACTGGAAATGGGTTTTAAGAGAAATCATTGTTAATCTATAAGACAAAAGCCACTTCTAACCACTGTTAGTGATGCAAACATTAGAGGTATTGAGAGGAAAATTTATTTTCTTCCATTACTGTTGAAAAGAGTGTGCTTAAGCTTTTACTGAAGAGACTTTCAATCATCAATTTCACTATGAAATGGTATTTATGGGGATAGTCAAATGCCCACATGAAGGATAAGTGCTTCATAATAATGGTACTTCAAAAACACGAGACACAAAATCAGACATTTGAACTTGCAGTGGGGTATTGTCAGCGAACAGAAGCTTGGTGTTTCGAGTGGTGCCATTCTTTGGTTGATCTCAGTTCTAAAATACTGACCGTCTTGCTATGATTTTAAGCAAACCTGATTTTCCATTTCAGGTTCTGTTATATACGGTATTTGTTTAAAGCTGTCATAGCCCATATTGTATAAAGCTCATTTAAAACCTGATTCTACAGTGACAATCATTTTGTTTTAATATGGAGAAACACAAGGTGCTTCAGAGGAGTGTTAGACCATAGGAGCAGAATTAGTCCATTCTATCCATCAAGTCTGCTCCGCCATTCCATCATGGCTGATCCCAGATCCCATTCAACCCCAAACATTGATTGATGCCATGTAGCAGAAGATGAAACAATATTTGGGAGTAACAAAACTCCAATAGGCTGGTATTTATGGTCACTTGTGACTATCCTAGCATGAACCTGGACAAACACTGAGAAGTATTCCAGCAATCTATGTTGTGCAGAGATAATAGAGATATCATAGACCATTCAACTTAGCACATCACATAAAATAGGGAGAAAGCTGCTGTAGATTAAGCTTTACCCAAATTCAGTTGGTATTCTTTAAAAAATATTAAAAATCCAAAAACCTAACATGTTAATATAAATATTTAGAAACCTTGAGAAAATTTAAATATCTGAAAATATATACTTTCTAAATTTTGGAAAATACCTTTTAACTCCTTTAAATGTCTAAATTAACAAGTATTTGAAATGATTGTTATATGTCTTGGAAGAACTTAACAAATATTAATAAGCCACTACCACACTGCTTCACCACTGGGGAGAAGGTATAAGAAGTTCCTGTTTCTGGAGGTCTATGCACCATCCTTCTTTTATGTTCACTTAACACAGTCTTCATTTTAAGTTATCAAGCTATTACCTTGGTTTTTCACAGCTATTTGCATCATCCAGAAACCCCACTAATAACACCCACACCAATCATCATCTTGACTGCAACCCTGGAACTCACAGCTATTAATAGAAACATAGAAAACCTACAGCACAATACAGGCCCTTTGGCACACAAAGTTATGCCGAACATGTCCCTACCTTAGAAACTACTAGACTTACCCATAGCCCTCTACTTTTCTAAGCTCCATGTACCTATCCAAAAGTCTCTTAAAAGACCCTATTGTATCTGCCTCCACCACCGTTGCTGGCAGCCAATTCCAGGCACTCACCACTCTCTGCGTAAAAAACTTACCCCTGACATCTCCTCTGTATCTACTCCCCAGCACCTTAAACCTGTGGCCTCTTGTGGCAACCATTTCAGCCCTGGGAAAAGGCATCTGGCTATCCACACGATCAATGCCTCTCATCATCTTATACACCTCTATCAGGTCACCCCTCATTCTCCATCGCTCCAAAGAGAAAAGGCCGAGTTCACTAAACCTGTTTTCATAAGGTATGCTCCCCAATCCAGGCAACATCCTCGTAAATCTCCTCTGCACCCTTTCTATGGTTTCCACATCCTTCCTGTTGGGAGGCAACAAGAACAAGTGGGGTCTGACCAGGGTCCTATATAGCTGCAATTAGAGACAGCACTCTTTGCATCTTCTCAAACTAAGCACAGAATATCTGAGTAAGTTTCCTCCTTATGGGCAATCAACCCTATTTGTTTCTCATTTCATACTGGGTTCAAGTAGAGCACCAAGGCAGAATCATGTTGAATCACTGGAATTCCTTGTTCAAACAGAACTCCCAAAATTGTCAAAATTATTGTTAGTTTAATTGAGTAACAAAAGCACACAATGGTAATTTCATCATCGTTACTAGGTATTTGGACTTAAGCATGTTACTAAACTTATAATGAAATGCAGACACATAAATCACATGTAAGGCATTTCCCTTGTACAGTTACACAATGTCCTGGAAAGTATATTTTAATTTCCCAACATGGAATTACAACATTAACACTGTATCAAGTAAAGGTTCAAACAGTTGTTGAATGCAACAAGATGACTGCCTGGCAACATTATCTGTGTCTGTTTACATATGATAGTGGTAATACTTTTCTATTGGGAATAAGGCATAGGATACTCCTGTTTCCGGAGGTCTATGTGCCACCATCTTTCTTTATATGAAAATGCATTTTCCAAAGAACAATTGCCTTTTGAGTTTGTGCTACCAAGTACCAAAAGAATTACACTGCCATTTTACTAATAATTTTCAGGACTTTTAGCTTTGTTATTGCCAATAATTGGATTAAAAAAATCTGTCAGTGGTTGCTAAGAATTTGCCAGCCTGTTTAGAGAAAACAAATTTAGCTCCCAGCAATATTAAAATGAATGGAAACACTGTGGTACTCCACACATCAAATCCCACGTGAATGTATTCAGTAATAGACTCCCAAAGTTCAGCATGACTATAGTATTACACAAAGGATTAATAACCAGTTTATAACCCTGTTCAAAAATGCAGCAAGACATTTAGGAAAGTAGTCTCAACAGCTGGTCGTGGTACCTCATGGTATACTTGTGAAAGTGACCCTGAAGCACAGACCATGACTTATTTGGAATCCTTTGTAGGGATTGTTATGGTTCTGCATATAGAAAAAGAAATCTATGGTCACGGCATGGCTTTTTCACAGCAACAAGAATCATGAAAGGTGACCTTTAAAACCTAGAGATCTCTTGAAGATTTGGACCGAGAAGCAAATAAACATTTCACAAAATAATTGTCTAAATTGATTTTGATTTTTGTTTCTTTTATAGGTTTGTGTGCATGAATGTGTTTTTTTTTCCATAATGGCATTCGTTTTGATTCTCATTGACTAAAGAAGCAATTGAAATAAAAACAAGAGTATTGATTGTTTTACTTGTTCTTTTTTTTTCAGGAGGAGGGTGTTGCTGGCAGGATCAGCATTCCCTGCCCATTCATAACTCTTCTTGGAGAAGGTGGTAAGTGAGATGTTTTGCTCAACTGCAGCTGTCTGTCTTTTAAAGGTACTCCCACTGTATATATAGCTAGGGAGTTCCAGTGATGTTGAAGGAAAGGAAATATACTTCCAAGCCAAAGTCGTGTATGGCTTTGAGAGAAACCTACTGGTGGGTATTCCCATGTGTCTGCTTCCCTTTTCCTTCTGGATGGTAGAATTTGTGATCTGTAATTTGCTGACAAGGTAGCCTGAGCAAGTAATTGCAACACACTCTGTAGATTGTATACGCTGTAGCCACTATACGTCAGTGGGGCTGCCTTTTTTGGATGGTATCAAACGTTGTTGAAATTGTATTTATCGAGGCAGGAGGAGAATATTATATTGCATTTACAGGTACAGTATAACATGTGCCATTTAGGCAATGGAAAGACCCTTGGGTGTGCCAAAAATAGGTCACTTGCCGTATTGGACCCAACCTTTGATTTGTAGTTCTATTTAAGTATTTGTGTAACTGGTCAAGGGTGAGCCCATGCTATTAATATTTTGTCTGTTGATAATGATGATGCAAGTAAATGTCAAGGTTATGTAGCTAGACTCACTATTGTTGGGAAGGCCATTGCCTTGCAATCTTTTGACATGAGGCCCAGTTCTGGGCATTGTTTAGGTCTTGCTGTGTGCAGCATAGACTGCACATTTTGCAGAGAAGTTGACATTTCCAATGGAAACAGAAATGAATAGTTTGTAATCATCAGTGGGCATCTCCATATGTGACCTTTAGTGTTGGTTAGGGCTAGGATATTTTCTTAAGGAACTCCTTCTACTATGCTTGAGATGACCTTCCACAGACACATTCATCAGCCTTCATACAGGGAATAATACCAGCCCTTCGAGTGTACTCCCTTTGATGTTCATTAACCAGATTTTCCAGGCTCCCTGATGTCAATATCAGTCATTTGATGACTTGATATCAAGGGCAGCTATTCTCACTTCATTTCTAGAATTTAGGACTTTGGTCCACGTTTGGCCAAGGAAGTAATGAGGCCTACAGCTTAGTGGTACTGGCAAAACCCAAACTCTCTAATTGTGACAAGGCTGCTGGTGAGGAAATGCTCATTGATAGCAATGTCATTGACACATACAATCAATTTGTTGATGATTACGTATAGAATCAGAATTCAGAATCAGAATTAAGTTTATTGTAACTGACATAGATCATGAAATTTGTTGTTTTGTGATGGGATATTGATCAGTTGCAGATATGGGTGGTGAAATGGCAGATGGAATTTAATATGGCCAAGTCTGAAGTGTAGGTCAAATGCAAAGAGATAGTGCACTGCTAAGGGCAAGATTCTTGATGAGCAGAGGGATCTTGGGGTCCAAGTTCATAGCTCCCTGACAGCGGCTACATAAGGTGATATGGTGCTTAAGAAGGCATATGACATGTTGACCTTTATTAGTTGAGATATTGAGTTCAACTGTCAGGAAGTCATGCTGCAACTTTATAAAAATCTAGTAGAACCGCATTGGAAGTATTGCATAGAGTTCTGGATGCTCCATTATAGGAAGGATGCTGAGGCTGTAGAGAGGGTGCAGCAGAGTTTTACTCAGATGCTGCCTGGATTAGAGTGCATGTGCTATAACGTGAATTTGGATAAACTTGGGTTGTCTTCTCTGGAGCACCAGAGGCTGAGGTAAGATTTAATAGAGGTTTATAAGATTATGAGACACATAGATAGAGTAAACAGTATCTTTTCCCAAAGATTGAAATGTCTACTACCAGAGGGCATGCATTTTAAAGTGAAATAGGGTAATTTCAGCAGCAATTTGAGGGGCAAATTCTTTACACAGAGAGTGGTGGGTGCCTGGACTGCTTTGCCCGGGGTGGTGGTAGAGGCAGAAACTTTAGAGACTATTATGAGACATTTAGATAGGTACATGAATGAGAGGAAAATGGAAGGATTTGGACATTGTGTAGGCAGAGGAGATTAGTTTAGTTAACCATTTGATTACTAACTTAGAACACAGAACATAGAAATCTACGGCACATTACAGGCCCTTCAGCCCACAATGTTGCACCAACCATGTAACTGACTCTAGAAACTGCCTAGAATTTCCCTAGTACATAGCCCTCTATTTTTCTAAGCTCCATGTATCTATCTAAGAGGCTCTTGAAAGACCCTATTGTATCCTTAATTGCTTCGGCTCGACATTGTCGGCCGAAGGGTCTGTTTTTGTGTTGTTCTATGTTCAGTACAGTGCAGGTACAACAAATTATGACAAGTTACAATAATAATAAAAAATAAACAAGCAGTGCAAGGAAGAATAATGAGGTAGAGTTCATGGACCATTCAGAAATCTGATAGCAGAGGGAAGAAATTGTTCCTAAAATGTTGAGTATGGATTTTCAGGCTTCTGTACTTCTTCCCTGCTTGTAGTAATAAGAAGAGGACATGTCATGATTCCAGGGATTAGACCCATGGTGAAGCGATGGCAGTATATTTCCTTCATAATGGATGTCGCCTTCTTGATGTGCGTCTTTTGAAGATTTCCTTGAACGTGGAGGGTCTTGTTCCTATAATGTAGCTAGCTGAGTCTACAACTCTCCAAAGCTTCTTATGATTCTGTGCACTGGTGACTCCATACCGGATGGTGATCCCAGCCAGTCAGAATGCTTTCCATGGTACATACATCTATAGAAATTTGTGAGAGTCTTTTGTGATGTACCAAATCTCTCAATCTCTTAATAACAAAGTATAGCTGTTGGCAATTACATCAATATGTTGGGCTCAAGATAAATGATCTGAGATGTTGACCACCAGGAACTTAAAAGTGCTCACACTTTCCACCACTGACCTCTCAATGAGGATAGTTATAAAGATTGTTATTGTGACACCATTCAACCAACCAATCCATACATCTCCTTGTCGCCATCTCTGAGATTCTGTCAAGAACAGTGGTGTGATCTACAAACTTATAGATGGAGTTTGTTAGCGTACATTGATTGCATGGCATCATCTAGACTGGATTTGTCCTTTTTTTTGTAAACACAACAAATCTGAGAAACGTTTCATGTGGTCAGGTAGGTACCAATGCTGTAACTGTACAGAATCAGTTTGGCTAGAGGTGAAGTTCCTTCTGAATTGCAGGTTTTTAATATTAAAACCACAATGTTGTCTGGTCCCATGACTTGTGCTGTGTCAATTTCTCTCAGCTGTTTCGTGATATCACTTTGATTTGAATTCATTGAAGAATAATTTCAGTTATAATGGGGAGTTTAGAAGGAAGCCTGATATACCTGCCAGAAGATGGGGAGGTGATTTAGGCTTGAACCATTTATTAATAATAAGTCTTAGATTAGTAGAATCATGGAGCTGATTGTGGACTTCCGGAAGGGTAAGATGAAGGAACACATACCAGTCCTCATAGAGGGATCAGAAGTGGAGAGAGTGAGCAGTGAGCAGTTTCAAGTTCCTGGGTGTCAAAAGATCTCTGAGAATATAACCTGGTCCCAACATATCAATGCAGTTATAAAGAAGGCAAGACAGTGGCTATACTTCTTTAGGAGTTTGAAGAGGTTTGGCATGTCAGCAAATACACTTAAAAACTTCTAGAGATGCACTGTGGAGAGCATGATGAAAGGCTGCATCACTGATATGTGGGGAGGGTGGGGGAAGGCTACTGCACAGGACCGAAAGAAGCTGCAGAGGGTTGTAAATTTACTCAGCTCCATCTTGGGTACTAGCCTACAAAGTACCCAGGATATCTTCAAGGAGTGGTGCCTCAGAAAAGCAGTGTCCCTTATTAAGGACCTCCAGCACCCAGGGTATGCCCTTTTCTCACTGTTACCATCAGGTAGGAGGTACAGAAGCCTGAAGGCACACACTCAGTGATTCAGGAATAGCTTCTTCCCCTCTGCCATCCGATTCCTAACTGGACATTGTACCCTTGGACACTATCTCACTTTTTAAAAAATATATAGTATTTCTGTTTTTTTGCACGATTTTTAATCTATTCAATATACGTATACTGTATAAAGGATACTGAATAAGATTTACATATTTATTTATTATTATTATTTTATTTTTATTTCTTTTATATTATGTATTGCATTGAACTGCTGCTACTAAGTTAACAAACTTCATGCTACATGCCAGTGATAATAAACCTGATTCTGATTCTGAGTTGTATCGCATAGAAATATGTTGCTGCCTCACAGTGCTAGATATCTAAGTTCAGTTCCGAACTCCGGTGCTATCAATGTGGAGTTTGCATGTTCTCCCTGTTACTTCATGGATTTCCTCCTCATGCTGCAGTTTCCTCCTGAATCCCCAAAACTTGCAGGTCATTATGTTAATTGTCTGTAAATGGACTCTAGTATGTAGATGAGTGGTAAAATCTGAGGGAAGTTGGAAGCTGAGAATGTGGATTAGTGTAGGATTATTTCAAGTGGGTGGTTGGTGGTTGTTGTTGACTTGGTGGGATGTATGTCCTATTTCCATGCTCTATTTCTCTATGACTCTCATGTCCATGCTGATATTTGTGCCTGTCTTCCACTAAAGTCATTGATCACATTATATCTGCATCCTTTTGTCACTTGTCCATTTAAGTGCCTTTCTTAATACTTCTTAAATGTTGTGATTCTATCTGATTCCACACCTTCCTCTCGTTCCATGTTCCAGATGTCAACCACTCTCTATGTAAAGTTTTTTTCCTTCAAACATCCTTTAAAGCTCCTGACTATTTACACTATCTATGGCTCTTACAGTTTTATAAACTTCTATCACGTTGACCCAGCAGCCTTCTTTGCTCTTGAGGTAAAACCCAAGCCTATCCAATCTCTTCCTTCTAGCTAAACACTTCCAATCCAGAAAACATCCTGGTCAGTCTCCCCTGCACCTTCTTCAGTGTAATCACATGCTTCCTATAGTGTGGTGACCAGATCTGGATACAGTACTTCAAGTGTGGTCTGACAAGTGTTTTGTAAGGTTGCAACACAATGCCCTGGCCAATGACGGCAAGCTTGTCATATGCCTTCTTCATCAACCTATCTACCTGTGTTGCACTTTCAGGGGACTATTGACTTGAATTCCGTAGTCCCTCTGTTCTTCGGGATTCCTTATTGTACCCTGACATGACTTCCCAAAATGCATCAACACACATTTGTTGTTATTAGATTCCTTCCGCCAATGCTCTGCACAATTTTCCATCTGATCTATATCCTGCTATGGCCTAAGACAACTTTTCTCATTGTCCACAATACCATCTCATCCATAGAAGTACTAATCATACCCTTACATTCACATTCATTACTGGAGGAGAGCCAGTGTTGTCCACAGTGCAGTGGCAGGAAATATTGCTGTGGACTTGAGGGCTAATACAGGAGAGGGGAATTATGATGCTTTCCTGCATACCTGAGAATCTTCAAAATGATGAACTGGCCTGATTGCCTTGTGTGGAGTGAGTGACCCCAGTCCATGTGGCCACTGATGTCAGTGAGAATGCAGCTCAGCATTGGCTTATGAGGAGGTGCAATCAGGAAGGAAACATCACTGATTAGTCCTCTATAGCACTAGCAGTGTGCGCTGAAGCTAGCAGATGCTGTGGGTAAGACATCAATATAAGTAACAGTGCAGGGAGTTTCATTGCTGTGTCTTTCTGAACCTTGAGTGATATTTTCTCATTTTGTATTGTAAGTGCATGTCAAGGGTTTAAAGATAAGATTACCTTGACATCGGAACATACAGCGAAATGCATCAATAGCATCAAACCAAATCAGCAAGAGTTATGCTGAGCTGTCCACAGGCAGCTGAATACTTCTGGCAGCAACGTTGCACGCTCACAACCCACAAACCTAACTGCATATCTTTGGAATGTGGGAGGAAACCAAAGCACCCCAAGGAAGCCCACATGAAGAACATGTAAACTTGTTATAGGCAGCGAGGGAATTGAACCCCTATGTTACAGCTGATGCTGTAAGAGCATTATGCTAACTACTATGCTACCCCATTTTACATCCTTTCAAAAGGCCTACCTTTTGCTGGAAATGGATGAAGCACGTGCTGATTACTTTGACATCATTAGGTATGCTAATGACACCGTGTAAATGTAATCTGTACTAGGGTGAATTGCACACAGAAGTAGCCGGACCAATTTATTGGAACGAGAAATAAAGTTTAAGTAAGGACCAATACAGAAGGCCAACATTGCCCTTATGAAAGCAGGTCTTAATTAAAGACGAGACATTTATGTGTTGTATCTATTTTGAGATAGTTTCACATATATCAATCACTTGTCTAGATTATTTATTCAGCCCTTTGAGCCATGCCACCCAGCAATCTCCTGATTTAATTCGAGCCTAATAATGGGACAATTTACGTGGATCAATTAACCTACCAACTGGTACGTCTTTGGACTGTGGGAGGAAACCGGAGCACCCGGAGGAAACCCGGAAAACGTACAAACTCTTTACAGACGGTGGAAGGAATTGCCTGTACTGTAAAGTGTTGTTAGTAAGCAAATTTATGGCAACCACAAAAGCAGTGAAATGTCTCAAGACATTACACAGGAACCACATGAAAAAATATCAGAACAGATTATAGAAGTGGCAGTTTTTAAAAGTAAAAGAAGTTTAGTGAAGGAATCTTAGAGCATAAGGCCGTAGGAACTGCCAATGATGGAATAATTAAAACTGAGCATGTAGGATAGGCTAGAATTGATGGAATGTAGATTCTTCAGAGCACTGTAGGATTGGAAGTGGATACAGAGATACGGAAGGTCAAGGCCAGTAATGCAAACAAGAATAATAATGCTTAGATGGAGGCCTTGCTGAGTAGGTAGCCAGTGGAGCTTAGCGCACATATTGATTTTGGTTGAACGGAACTTGGTGTGAGAGTTAGGATAGAGGCAGAATGGTTTTATCTACACTAGGAGGGCATTGGAATAGTCAAGCTTAAATATAACACAGCTGTCTGAATGTCCATCTATTATTATCACTTCTATGATTTCATTTATGAAAAAAAATTGACACTTGCTTCCTTATACCCTGGTTTAAGCCATGACCTATTGTGTGCTTCCTGCAAGAAGCCAGAATCTTCTTGATTGACAACTCTTTGCTGATTGAAACAGACTAAGTGTAATTTAAAAGAAAATACGCTTCTTTTGTTGAACTAAGATGTGTTGTATAGCATCTCTGACCAGGATATAAAAATGGTGACACTTTATTTCTTGGTATATAATAATCTAGCATCAAACTGCTTTTTTCATTAATACATAAAATATTTTTGTAAGGTCTTAATGGACCTTCATATTTGTAACAACAATGACATTCCTGGGTTTAAACTGGAAGAAGGAATTGATAGGAATTGATAAATGAGAAGTTTCTATGTCCAGATTCCTAAGGAATCTATTTCATTTATTTTGACAGCTCTGATATTAAGCCTAACAAAACTGACATTTTATTGTACGTTTATTTGCAAAAGCACCTAAAGTTAACATTCTGTTATAAGTGTAATACCTTGGTTTAAGACCATGCCTTATTTTATTAATAAAATTATGCTGTTGTGTATTTTATTTTTTGGAGATATTCTCAAAATGTAATGTATTCCTTTAATTATATTAGACAATTGGGTATTTCATGTTTTGCTGCTTAAGATAAAAATTCAGTTGACTAATGAATTGTTGAATTAGCCAATAGGATTTGGCTTGTGAACATTCTAGAGAGAGCGTGGGAAATGAATGGGTAGCCATTTTTTAAAGAGAGTGCAGGATTGAGGAAGCAGAAATGAGGAAAATAGAAACAGACAATGATTGTAGCAGAAGGTCACAGAACCCATTTGGAAGGACAAATACTGATATCAGAAAATCCTCATGTAGATGATGGTTTCACAGAGAATGTACAAATACAGTAGCTTTCAGTTAGTTAGCTAGCACTCGACTTTGGTAAAAGTTCAACACCCTTTCCTTGGATGTTGCATAGATATTTATTTATGTTTCGCTTGGACCGGTTTTTCAGTGCAGAACTGTTTCAGAATTGTGCATAAACTAAGTGAAGCAAACTGAATGGACTATGCAAACACGAGCTTCAACAATTGAGTTCACGCTATAGACTAATATATATATGATGGGTCATTTGCTTTATTTTGTTTGTTATAGTTTAAAATATTTTGCCAACACAATTTTAATCTAAGTTTATACTGGTGTGAGCTAATTTATTGCTTCCTGGTGAATGTTATATTTGTGTGTCAGTATTCATATAAGTAATAGTCTTAGTTTTCCCTTAAAAGAAACATTCAAACTTTATGTTCTTGTGTTTACCTGAATGATATCCATCCTAGACATGTTTATTTACTGGTAATGGGCTTTTCATCATTATTCCCCATCTATTGTAGAGTTATGTTACTGTTAGTTTGCATTCACAGTACTAGCTGACTCATTATGAACCTACGGTGTGAGGATTACATGGATTTGCTTATTATGGGGAATTAAGTGAAACTTCTCTAATAGCTTCTCGCCGTCATGTTTCTTAAACATAAAACAAACTTTATTCTAATTACAAAATGCAACAAATACCCAGCAGATCATGAAGAGTGAAAACAATTAACAATACAAACGAATGATCTTTCTTCTCCTGAATCGGAAAACTTTCAAGATATACTATATTGCTTTAAATTTACTAAAACTCTTCTTTTTAAATGTTATGTATTCGCTTAAGGATGCAAGGTCTGTCACTGTTGTCAATATTTATTACCCACCCCTCATTGCCCACGAACTGAATGATACCATGAGGGTTTTCAGAGAACAGCTAAGAACTATCACTTTGCTCAGGGTTTGTAGTCACAAATAGGAGAGTGGATGTAAGGGTATAATCCACTATCTGAAGGGATTAGAGAACTAAATGTATTTTTCACACAGCCAAGTGTTTTCATGATTGCCTTTACCATTGTTAACCTTTTATTTACAGTCCCTTATTTACTTTATTGACTGAAATTAAATTCCCCAGCTGCCATGGTGTGATTCAAGCTCTTCTCTTCAGATCAGTAGTCTAGGCCACTGGATAGCTGTTCACATCCAACATGTTATTGTGGACCTTGCACCTCAATTTTCTCTCATTCTGATGAAATATCAGCAAATAGAAACTTTAGTTTCATGTCTCCCTCCACAGATGCTGTCTGAGAATTTCCAGTATTTTATTTCTTTTGTTGTAGATTTTGCTGTTGAATTTAGTTTTGATACTAATTCCTATCCTATAGTCCTTTATGTCAGACTAATTATATTTTAAATTCATACTTGCATGAATTTCCTTTTTGTATTCAGGAATGCACATGACGCCTATATGGGAAATCATATGATCCTAGGAGATTGTTGTCCTGGTAAATTAAGACATTTTTTTAGACAGACATTCAGTTCTAAAGCTCTGAGACAATGGAAAGATCATTTTAAATTTAAGTAGCTTTGCTTTAGAAACATTAACATTACATCTGTAATTGTTGCTAATAGAGTTCATGTCTACTGATTTTGTTGTCATGACAACAGCACTCTTATAATTGTCAGATCAAAGGTTCTGTGTTAAATCTCAAGAGAAAGGTTAATTTCACAGTTTATGGATTTTATATCACTGTTTCTGAAAGACTATCATGGTATGCAAGAAACTTGATTTCAAAAGGCAAGCTTTTTAATGCTTCTTTGTAAAGGATGATAACCATTTCAGCCTACTGGGCAGAAATAAATCAAAATGCTAGGGGTCAGATTGAATCAATTTGTATGAAGTGGCTCAACCTCTATGTTTGTGTTACAGAAACACTGAAGATGAGTTATTGAGAACCATTAAAGTAAAATCTTGTTACACCACACTTGAAAGCCTAGCTATCGCTTTCTTATACTTATTTTATTGTGACATTAAAAGACATCTTTTGGAACACTAGGTCTATGCCAGCTCTCAGAGCATTGCCCACAGTCCAACTCCGTCAGTCATTTCCATTAACCTGTTCACTTATGCAAGCTCCAGCACCACCATAGTTCTCTTCTTAAATTATGACTCAATTTTTACATATCAAAATTAATGGATGAATTTTACTGGTGAATGCTAACCATTTAGATTTAATTAGGGAAATAAAGGTAAAGGAATCCTGAGGACCATTGATCATAATATGAAAGAATTCACCTTATAGTTTGAGAGGGAGAAGCTAAAGTCAGATATATCAGTATTATAGTGGAGCAAAGGGAATTACAGAGGCATGAGAGAGTAGCTGGCCAAAGTTGATTGGAAGGGGTGATGCAGGCATGATGGCAGAACAGCAATGGCTAGAGTTTCTGGGGGCAATTCAGAAGGCACAGGATAGATACATCCCAAAGAAGAAGTATTCTAAAGGGAGGATGAGGCAACCGCGGCTGACAATGGAAGTCAAAGACAGCATAACAGCAAAAGAGAGAGCATATAATATAACAAAAAACAGTGGGAAGTCAGAGATACGGGAAGCTTTTAAAAAACCACAGAAGGCATTTTTTTTAAAAAAGCAATAAAGAGAGAAAAGGTGAAATACAAAGGTAAGCCAGCCAATAATATAAAAGAGGATAAAGTTTTTTCAAATATATAATAATCAAAGTAAAAGACAGACAAGGGTTGATATCAGACTACTGGAAAATGACTCTGGAGGGGTAGTAATGGAGGACAATGAAATGGTGGCTGAACTTAATAAATATTTTGCATCAGTGTTCATTGTGGAAGACACTTCCAGTATGCCAGAAATTCAAGAGTGTCAGGGGGCAGAAGTTGCTATTGTTATATTCTCCTGAATGTGCTTGGGGAAACTGAAAGATCTGAAGGTAAATAAGTCACCTGGACTAGATGAACCCTACACCTCAGGGTTGTGAAAGAAGTTTATGAAGAGACTGTGGAGGCATTAATAATGGTCTTCCAAGAATCATTAGATTCTGGAATGGTTTCGGAGGCCAAGGCAATTGCAAATGTCACTCCACTCTTTAAGAAGTGGGGGGGGGGGGCGCAGAAGAAAGGAAATTATAAGCCAGTAAGCCTGACTTCAGTGGTTGGGAAGTCGTTGGAGTCCATTATTAAGGATGAGGTTTCAGGGTACTTTTAGGCATATGGTAAAATAAACCAAAATCAGCATGGTTTCCTTGAGGAAAAATCTTGCCTAACAAAAAATTAGAATATTTTGAGGAAGAGACAAGTTAGAAAAAGGAGAGTCAGTGGATGTTGTTTAGTTGGATTTTCAGAAGGCCTTTGACAAGGTGCCACACATGAGGCTGCTTATCAAGATAAGAGCCCATGGTATTATAGGAAAGATATAAGCATGTACACAAGATTGGCTGACTGGCAGGAGGCAAAGAGTGGGAATAAAGGGGGCCTGGTTGATTTGCCACTAGTGGTGTTCTACAGGGGTTGGTATTGGAACTACTTCTTTTCACATTATATATCAGTGATTTGGATAGCGGAATTGATGGCTTTGTGACCAAGTTTGCGAGCGATACGAAGATAAGTGGAGGAGCAGGTTGTGTTGAGAAAGTAGGAAGTCTGCTGAAGGACTTAGATTGGGAGAAATGACAAAGAGGTGGCAGATGGATTATAGTGTAGGGAAGTGGATTGTTATGTACTTTGGTAGAAGGAATAAAGGTGTAGTCTATTTTCTAAATTTGGAGAAAATTTGTAAAGCAAATGTGCAAAGGAAGATGGGAGTCCTCATGCAGGATTCACTGAGTCAGTGGGAAGGTAAGCAAATACTAGGTTAGCATTAATTTCAAGCGAACAAGAGTATAAGAACAAGGATGTAATGCTGAGTCTTTATAAGGCATTGGTTAGACCACACGGAGTATTGTGGGCAGTTTTTGGGTTGCTTATCTAAGAAAAGATGTGCTGGCATTGGAGGGAGCCAGACGGTGTTTATGAGAATGATTCCAGGAGCGAAAAGGATAATGTATAAGGAAGTTTTGTTGGCTTTGGGTCTGTTCTTGCTGAACTTTGGAAGAATGAGGGGGAATTTCATTGAAACCTACCAAATATTGAAAGGTCTAGATAGAGTGGATGTGGATAGCATGTTTCCTATAGTGGTGAATCTAAGAACAGAGGGCACAGCCTCAGAATACAGATATAAATAGATAGATAGATAGATAGATAGATAGATACTTTATTCATCCCCATGGGGAAATTCAACATTTTTTCCAATGTCCCATACACTTGTTGTAGCAAAAACTCATTACATACAATACTTAACTCAGTAATAATATGATATGCATCTAAATCACTAACTCAAAAAGCATTAATAATAGCTTTAAAAAAAAGTTCTTAAGTCCTGGCAGTTGAATTGTAAAGCCTAATGGCATTGGGGAGTATTGACCTCTTCATCCTGTCTGAGGAGCATTGCATCGACAGTAACCTGTCGCTGAAACTGCTTCTCTGTCTCTGGATGGTGCTATGTAGAGGATGTTCAGGGTTTTCCATAATTGACCGTAGCCTACTCAGCGCCCTTCGCTCAGCTACCGATGTTAAACTCTCCAGTACTTTGCCCACGACAGAGCCCGCCTTCCTTACCAGCTTATTAAGACGTGAGGCGTCCCTCTTCTTAATGCTTCCTCCCCAACACGCCACCACAAAGAAGAGGGCGCTCTCAACAACTGACCTATAGAACATCTTCAGCATCTCACTGCAGACATTGAATGACGCCAACCTTCTAAGGAAGTACAGTCGACTCTGTGCCTTCCTGCACAAGGCATCTGTGTTGGCAGTCCAGTCTAGCTTCTCGTCCAACTGTACTCCCAGATACTTGTAGGTCTTAACCTGCTCCACACATTCTCCATTAATGATCACTGGCTCCATATGAGGCCTAGATCTCCTAAAGTCCACCACCATCTCCTTGGTCTTGGTGACATTGAGACGCAGGTAGTTTGAGTTGCACCATGTCACAAAGTCCTGTATCAGTTTCCTATACTCCTCCTCCTGTCCATTCCTGACACAACCCACTATGGCCGTGTCATCAGCGAACTTCTGCACATGGCAGGACTCCGAGTTATATTGGAAGTCAGATGTGTACAGGGTGAACAGGACCGGAGAGAGTACGGTTCCCTGTGGCGCTCCTGTGCTGCTGACCACTGTGTCAGACCTACAGTCTCCCAACCGCACATACTGAGGTCTATCTGACAAGTAGTCCACTATCCAATCCACCATGTGAGAGTCTACTCCCATCTCCGTTAGTTTGTGCTTTAAGATCTTGGGCTGGATGGTGTTAAAGATATGTCCATTTAAAACAGATGAGGAGGACATTTTTAGCCAGAATGTAGTGAATCTGTGGAATTCATTGCCACAGATGGCTGTGGGGGCCAAATAATTGCATATATTTAAAGTAGATGTTGAATAGGATCTTGATTAGTCAGGTAATCAAAGATTACAGGGAGAAGGCAGGAGAATGGGATGAGAGGGATAATAAATCAGCCATAATGGAATCACAGAGCAGATGTGATGGGCCAAATGGCCTAATTCTGCTCTTATGTCTTATGGTCTCATGGTTTCACCATCATGGCTGGTGCTCAAACTTCAAACAGTGAAGCTCAAACCCACATTTACACTGGTGAATCTGCTCACAGACCCTCCACAAGATCCTTGAGCTCACTTCTTTCAATGAAAGCCTTAGATTATCAGGCAACAAATGCCTGTTGTTGACAGCACAATCTTCTAAGTGGTGGTGTGCTGGGGCAGGGGCATCAACACGGATGATGCCAACACCTCAATAAACTGATCAGAAAGGCTGGCTCTATTATAAGAGTTAAACTGGACATTCTGGAGGCTATGGTAGAACAAAAGACCCTCCAGAAAACCCTGGCAACTCTGGACAATGTTTCTCACCCTCTCTGCATGAACAGAGGAGCACCTTCAGTAATAGACTAGGACAACTGTGTTGTTCCAAAGAGCACTATATGAGGTCATTCTTACCTATAGCCATTAGGCTCTATAATCCTACCGCTGGGGAAGTGATGACCTCCTGTTATTAACCTCTGTTTAGCAGAGCTCTGTTTAGTTCTGTTTACTGCACCCTGCTATCCCAGACATTCTGTGCAATACTACCATTACTTCTTAACTGGACGGTGTAAATGTGCACTCTTTACTGTATAACATAATGGTAATTCTTGCACTACAATCTTATCAGTTTGAAATTGGAATCTTGTAAACCTTGTAATCTTATTTTTAAGGTAATTTTTTTATTTTTTATTTCTTTAATAATATTTGTATATCTGTGCACTTGCAATGCTACTGTGATACTTGAATTTCCTTTGAGGTCAATAAAGCATCCATCTATATAGGAGTAAGGCAAATTGCTTTGTTTAATTATTTGTGCCTAATGTTGTGACTCATATTATTTTTAATGTAATTTGTTTTTTTTTGACACTTTTATATTTCAGATGTTTTTGAAGTTTTTTGTTTCAAAATAAATTGAGATTTAATAGTTCTTAAGTGCTCCAGGAAGTCAGGGACAACAAGAGCAGAGAAATGTCACTTTGCTCTCTGAGCAGTTTGGTAAGAGGCACTCACTTTGATCCACCCTGTAACCTGATTGCCTGACTAAAGCCCTTTAGTTCAGGGAAGTATTAGTCAACAAGTTTGGGCATCAGACTCCATGAAAGGCAATAGGAAATCTGATGGGTGAGTGCAAGCAAAATCTAAGCTCTTCAGTTCTGTTGTCACAGTTTTTAATGAGATGCTAAATTTTCCGTTATACTGTGACCTGTGCATTGTAATTATGTTCTCCCACCAGTAAGAATATCCAGTTTAGTTGCTTCCCACATGTCAACCTGTATTACTAGAAAATGCTTCAGCAGATAATTTTGCATTCCTAAAACACTTCAAAATGAGCAACTTGTCCAAAATGTAATTATCTCCGATTTGACTGTTCAAGGACTTCACATCCACAGCCTTTCAAAGATGTGCAATCGTCTGAGAGAAGAAATTCTCCTTCATCTCATTTTAAATGGTCTATCATGAGATACCACCCTTTGTTCTAGATTCCCCCCACAGAGGCAAACACTTATTCAGCATCCAATCTATAAAGTCCCATCTGAATCTTATGCTGCAATGAAATCCTTTCTTATTTTTCTAAACTCTAGTGTTACATTCCCCAGTAACCGGGTAGTTTTCCAGCAAAGATAGATGGATCCACCGAAGCCTGATGCTACTATTTTCAAACGTTTTTATTTATAAAGGGGCACAAACGTATGGTTAATACAAAACATTCAGATCATATACGTCGTCACAACTCAATCTAAAGCACAGGTATAGTAATAATCAATCAGAAATAAGCTCTACAGTTGTCTAGGGGTAATGTAGATATATATTGTTTACTGGATATTTAAAAGTCTTTTTGCGGTCACTGCAGTTCCACCAGTCGCCGTCGGTTGTGGTGTCGCGTTGGTGCACTTTTGTTAGAAACAGAGAGAGAGAATGAAGCATTTACCCGACAGGTTTTCCAACCTGTAGGAGGTAGTCGGAAGTCTCGTTGGGGAATGGACTCTCATCTGTGGCTTCCCCTGTAGCTAGGCCGTTCGTCCGTGGTGAGGTTGCCAATCCCAGGCAAGGGAAGGACGCACACGAACCCCACCACCGGCTGTCGCTCTCTAAACGCAGTCGCAGGAATTCTCGCGTATCTTCTGGTGCGTCTGGCGCCCCGCCTCGGCAGCCCAACTTTTATCTGGACTGGCAGGGTTGTAGATGTCCATCAGGGTAGGGGGGCGAGGCAATCCTTCCCCTTTCACCCATCTCACATTGCCCTGAGATTTTGCACGTAGGCCAATTCCTTATCCCACAAAGGTGTCTCCCAAGCCAATGGCTATGTCCGAGGCTTTTGTCTTGTTGAGCGACCAGCCCACTTTGCCCGAGGGCTTTACACGTGGTTTTCATGACAATAGTCAAAGAGTCGCTTTATTCTGCTTCCCTGGGGAACGTGGTCTTCAGCACGTCTCCCTCTCTCTCTTGGGTCATTTGACCCCCCCCTTGACTAGGGCTCTTGTGAATCTCACAAAGGAGGGGGCTGGGGTCATAACACTAGAAAGTTTGAGACTATTCAGCTCAGTCCCTCCTCAGAAGGCAACCTATTAACAATATCACAAACAATGTACAAATATCCCCATAATAAGAAAAGTTCCTAAAGCATCATTGTAAAACTATCTGCCACATGAGTAACTGCACATAATATCCAACAGTAAAAATAAAATAGATCATTTAGAAAAGCACCTTGCAATTTGTTTGTTATCTCAATGCGATAGAACAATTTAATTGAACATTTGATTTTTCCATTTTTGCAGTAATGAAGAGGATGGTTTGTGGTTAAATGAAATAGTGTGATAGTCTGAACGGCATTTTAATGTTCAAGATGTTCATCATTGAATATTGCAATTAGCTGAATAGGTAATGACAGTAATCATTATAAAATACAGGAGAGAAAAATATATTGGCCACATTTTTAAATGATTATGATAGAACTTCTTTCCTGATACAATAAACCTGCTGGTTTGCTAATGGATACAGTCTGTCTCTGTTCACCCTATCCAAATCTGTTATGAATTTGAATAATTCCATTGCATATCTTCTCAGCCTCTTATGTAAGAAGGCAATTCTGCCAAACCTTTGATATCTTAACATAAGTGACTAATTATTTGTGAAGTTTCTAAGAAAGTGCTTTTGCATGATATGTTCATTTGCCTCAAGGTCATCAAACAGAAATAAAGACATAAATCTTGAATTACAGTTACAGTGGTCTATCCACAAAAATTGCATTGGACTGATGACATTCCTAGAAATTTCAACAGAATTGAAATGACCAATTACTTGATTATCATGTATTTCCCAATGGCCTTTTCCTTTAAAAGTTATTTAACTCCTCTTCATGTGGCATGAGAAGCTTATTTAATTTTGTTCATGTTTATCATGAGTGGCTGTCTCCAGCATCTGTTGTCAGGTTAAACCTGAACCTGTCTGAGGCAGGCTAGTCAAGACTCATAGAGCAGCAAAACTCAGGGTGTTTTAAGAAGTTTGTTAAAACTGTGCTAATATCACACATAGGCTGTTATCAATACAAACACAATGAATAATGTGACATAAAATATTGCAAGATATTACTTAGTGGTATAATTCAAAGTACTACAAACTGTCATTCTCCAACAATACCTCTGTATTCTAAGAAACATAAGGTCTGTAGATGTAGGAAATCTGAACTAAAACAGAAATTCCTGCTAACACTCAGTGGGTTAGGCAACATCTATGGAAAGAGAAACAGAATTTACTTTTCAGTTCTACAACCCTTCACGCTGTAACTTACATAGTTTAATGCCTGACTGTAATTCTGCCAGGTACAGCCATACACCCATTAGTTACTTAATTCTACTTGTAGTTCACTTGCAAATTATTATTGTTTTTACTTAGTATATTACTTAATAATTAATTCCACATAATCATAGACGGAACTTCTCGGGAATTTCTTGGTGTTTACTTGGCGGAGAATCTCACCTGGTCCCTCAACACCAGCCCCATAGCAAAGAAAGCCCAGCAGCGTCCGTACTTTCTGCGAAGGCAGAGGATAATCCATCTCCCACCCCCCATCCTCATCACATTCTACAGGGGTTGTATTGAGAGCATCCTGAGCAGCTGTATCACTGCCTGGTTCAGAAATTGCACCATCTCGGATCGCAAGACCCTGCAGCGAATAGTGAGGTCAGCTGAGAAGATCATTGAGGTCTCTCTTCCCACCATTATGGACATTTACACTACATGCTTCATCCGCAAAGCAAGCAGCATTATGAAGGACTTCACGCACCCTTCATACAAACTTTTCTGTAGTCTAGTGTAGTCTTTTTTCTGTGTTGTTTTGATATAGTTCAGTGTAGTTTTTGTACTGTTTCATGTAGCACCATAGTCCTGAAAAACATTGTCTCATTTTTACTGTGTACAGTACCAGCAGTTATGGTCGAAATGACAATAAAAAGTGACGACTTGAACTCATCCTAGTGACTATTCAGAATTGATATTATTGTTCTGTCAGAATCAGAAGATCAGAATCAGATTAGAATCAGATAGATAGATAGATAGATAGATACTTTATTCATCCCCATGGGGAAATTCAACTTTTTTCCAATGTCCCATACACTTGTTGTAGCAAAACTAATTACATACAATACTTAACTCAGTAAAAAATATGATATGCATCTAAATCACTATCTCAAAAAGCATTAATAATAGCTTTTAAAAAGTTCTTAAGTCCTGGCGGTAGAATTGTAAAGCCTAATGGCATTGGGGAGTATTGACCTCTTCATCCTGTCTGAGGAGCATTGCATCGATAGTAACCTGTCGCTGAAACTGCTTCTCTGTCTCTGGATGGTGCTATGTAGAGGATGTTCAGAGTTATCCATAATTGACTGTAGCCTACTCAGCGCCCTTCGCTCAGCTACCGATGTTAAACTCTCCAGTACTTTGCCCACGACAGAGCCCGCCTTCCTTACCAGCTTATTAAGACGTGAGGTGTCCCTCTTCTTAATGCTTCCTCCCCAACACGCCACCACAAAGAAGAGGGCGCTCTCCACAACTGACCTATAGAACATCTTCAGCATCTCACTACAGACATTGAATGACGCCAACCTTCTAAGGAAGTACAGTCGACTCTGTGCCTTCCTGCACAAGGCATCTGTGTTGGCAGTCCAGTCTACAAGTTTATTATCACCAGCATGTGATGTGAAATTTGATAACTTAGCTGCTGCAGTTCAATGCAATACATAATATAGAAGAGAAAAGAAATAATAATAATAAATGAAATAAATAAATTACAGTATACGTATATTGAATAGATTTTTTAAAAAGTGAGGTAGTGTTCAAGGGTTCAATGTCCATTTAGGAATCGGATGGCAGAGGGGAAGAAGCTATTCTTGAATCACTGAGTGTGTGCTTTCAGGCTTCTGTACCTCCTACCTGATGGTAACAGTGAGAAAAGGGCATACCCGGGGTACTGAAGGTCCTTAATAATGGATGCTGTCTTTCTGAGACACCACTCCTTGAAGATATCCTGGGTACTTTGTAGGCTAGTAGTCAAGATGGAGCTGACTAGATTCACAACCCTCTGCAGCTTCTTTTGGACCTGTTCAGTAGCCCCTCCATACCAGACAGTGATGCAGTCTGTCAGAATGTTCTCCACAGTACATCTATAGAATTTTTGAGTGTATTTGTTGACATGCCAAATCTCTTCAAACTCCTAATGAAGTATTGCTGCTGTCTTGCCTTCTTTATAACTACATTGATATGTTGGGACCAGGTTAGATCCTCAGAGATCTTGACACCCAGGAACTTGAGCTGCTCACTCTCTCCACTTCTGATCCCTCTATGAGGATTGGTATGTGTTCCTTTGTCTTACCCTTCCTGAAGTCCACAATCAGCTCTTTTGTCTTACTGACATTGAATACCAGGTTGTTGCTGTGGCACCACTCCACTAGTTGGCGTATCTCACTCCTGTACGCCCTCTCGTGACCACCTGAGATTCTACCAACAATAGTTGTATTGTCAGCAAATTTATAGATGGTATTTGAGCCATGCCTAGCCACACAGTCATGTGTATATAGAGAGTAGAGCAGTGGGCTAAGCATACACCCCTGAGGTGCGCCAGTGTTGATCGTCAGTGAGGAGGATATGTTATCATCAATCTGCACAGACTGTGGTCTTCCGGTTAGGAAGTCGAGGATCCAATTGCAGACGGAGGTACAGAAGCTCAGGTTCTGCAACTTCTCAATCGGGATTGTGGGAATGATGGCATTAAGTGCTGAGCTACAGTCAATGAACAGCATCCTGACATAGGTGTTTGTGTTGTTCAGGTGGTCTAAAGCCGTGTGGAGAGCCATTGAGATTGTGTCTGCCGTTGACCTATTGTGGTGACAGGCAAATGGGTTCAGGTCCTTGGTGAGGCAGGAGTTCAGTCTAGTCATGACCAACCTCTCAAAGCATTTCATCACTGTCAATGTGAGGGCTACCAAACAATAGTCATTAAGGCAGTTCACATTATTCTTCTTAGGCACTGGTTTAATTGTTGCCTTTTTGAAGCAAGTAGGAACTTCCGCCCGTAGCAGTGAGATGTTGAAAATGTTTTTGAATACTCCCGCTAGTTGGTTGGCAAAGGTTTTCAAAGCCATACCAGGTATTCCATTGGGACCTTCTGCCTTGCAAGGATTCACTCTCTTTAAAGACAGCCTAGCATTAGCCTCTGATACAGAGATCACAGAGTCATCAGGTGCAGCAGGGATCTTCACAGCTGTACTTGTGTTCTCCCTTTCAAAGTGAACAGATCCCTTTAAGTTCCCCAAAATATTTTATGTCTCCAGAGTCATACAGCACAGAAACAGACCCTTTTGCACAATTGGCCTTACCAACCAAGATGGCCTTCCAACGTAGACCCATTAGACCATAAGTCATAGGAGCAGAATTAGGCGATTCAGCCTATTGAGTGTGCTCTGTCATTCTATCATGGCTGATTTATTATCCCCTTCTCCTGCCTTCTCCCAATAACTTTTGAAACCCTCATAATCAAAAACCTATCAACACCCACTTTAAATATACCCTCCACAGCAGTCTGGCAATGAATTTCACAGATTCACCATACTCTGGCTGAAGAAATTCCTCCTCATCGCTGTTTTAAAGGGATGTCTTTGCATCCTAAACATCCTTCCCACATTCACTCCATCTAGGCCTTTCAATATTTAATAGGTTTCAATGAGATTCCCCTTATTCTTCTCAACTCTAATGTGTACAGGCCCAGCACCATCAAACTCTCTTCATATGTTAACCCTTTCATTCCCAGGATTATTCTTGTGAACCTCCTCTGGACCTTCTCCAACACTAGCATATCCTTTTGTAGATAAGGGGCTCAAAACTGCTCAAGATATGCCAAGTGTGGTCTGACCAATGCCTTACAAAGGCTCAGCATGACATCATTGCATTTACATTTGAGTCCTCTGGAAATGAACGCTAACATTGTATTTGCCTTCCTTACCACCGACTCAATCTGCAAGTTACTCTTTAGGGAATCTGCAGAAGGACTCCCAAGTCCCTTTGCACCTCTGATTTCTGAATCTTCTCCCCATTTAGACATTAGTCTACACCTTTAGCCCTTAACAAAAGTGCACAACCATACATTTCTACACACTACATTCCATCTGCCACTTCATTGCTCTTTCTACTAATCTAAATTCTACCAGCTTCTTCACCTATCTGTATTGTCCACAAACTTGACCACAAAGCCATCAAATCCAATATCGAAATCATTGACATATAACGTGAAAGGAAATGGTCCTGGCACTGACGCCCATGGAACACCACTAGTCACTGGCAGCCAACCAGAAAAGACCCCTTTTATTCTCACTCTTTGCCTTCTGCCAGTCAACAAATCTTCTATCCATCTAAATACTTCTAAACCATTCCAATCTATGTACCCATATAACTGTTATTTAAATGTTGTTATTTTACCTGCTTCCTCTGGCAGTTCATTCCAGATATGTATCACCCTCTGTGTAAAAATGTTTCCCCTCAAGTTCAAAGTAAATTTATTATTGAAATATGTACAATATTCTGAATGTCACCATGTACAGTAACACAGAGGTGACATAGGATGGGAAGATGTAGAATTGTTGTGGGTAGAGTTAAGAAACTGCAAGGGTAAAAAGACCCTGATGGAAGTTATTGTATATACAGGGCTCCAAACAATAGCTAGGATGTAGGCTACAAATTGCAATGCGAGATAAAAAAAATCAAGAGGGCAATAATACAATAGGCGTGAAGGATTTCAATATTCAGGTAGATAGGGAAAATCAGGTCAGTGTTGATTTTGAATCCCAAGAGGGAGAGTTTGTAGAATACTTACAGGATGGCTTTTTAGAGCAGCTTGTGGTTGAGCCCACTAGGGGATGAGATATTCTGGATTGGGTGTTGTGTAATGAACTGGATTTGATTAGGGAGCTTAAAGTAAAGGAACCCTTAGACATCAGCGATCATAATATGATAGAATTCACCCTGGAATTTGAGAGGGAGAAGCTAAAGTCAGATATATCAGTATTACGGTGGGGTGAAGGGGCATGAGAGAGGAGTTGGCCAAAGTTGTTTGGAAGAGGGCACTGGAATGACAGCAGCAGAGCAGCAATGGCTGGAGTTCCTAGGAGCACTTCAGAAGCCGCAGAATAGCAAGCATAAAAACATAAAACAGAGCAAAAATTAGTGGGACTTTAGAGGATTGGGAAGGTTTTAAAAACCAACAGAAAGCGACTAAAAAAAAGCCATAGAGAGAGAAAAAAAAAGTATGAAGGTAAGCTAGCCAATGTTATCAAAGAGCATACCAAAAGATTTTTTTTCAGATATATAAAGAGTAAAAGAGAGGAGAAAGTTGATATCAGACTGTTGGAAAATGAAGCTGGTGAGGGAGTAATGGAAACAAGGAAATGGTGGATGAATTGAATAAATTGGGAGACTCTAGTAGTATGCTGAAAGGGGGCAGAAGTGAGTGCAGTTGTTATTACTAAGCAAGAGGTGCCAGGGAAGCTGAAAGGTCTGAAGGTACTGTAGATCTGTCAGCTGGAACTGATGAACTATACCCAGAGGTTTTGAAGAAGTTCTGAAGGCATTAGTAATGATCTTTAAAGAGGTCAGTAGCTGGAGGAGTGGAAGATAGTAAATATCACTCCACTCTTTAAGAAGCGAGGGAGGCAGAAGAAAGGAAATTATAGGCCCAGATGGCCTGCATTTAGTGGTTGTTGGGAAGATACTGGAGTTGATTATTCAGGATGTGGTTTCAGGGTAGTTGGATAAAATGGACCAAGTCAGCATGGTTTCTTTAAGGGAAAATCTTGCCTGAAAAATCTATTTGAATTCTTCTTGGAAATACCAAGTAGGATAGACAGAGGAGTATCAGTGGATGTTGTGTAGTTGTGGGTGGAAGTTAGGAACAGGAAGGGGTCAACAACTCTATTGGGTGTTTTTTATAGACCTCCCAATAGTAACAGGGACATCGAGGAGCAGATAAGGAGACAGATTCTGGAAAGATGCAATAATAACAGGGTTGTAGTGGGAGATTTTAATGGAGTCAAGTTAGGAAAAGGGGAAGTACAACGAGATCTAGGTGTTCTTGTACATCAGTCAATGAAAGCAAGCATGCAGGTACAGCAGGCAGTGAAGAAAGCTAATGGCTTGCTGGCTTTTATAACAAGAGGAATTGAGTATGGGAGTAAAGAGGTCCTTCTGCAGCTGTACAGGGCCTTGGTGAGACCCCACCTGGAGTATTGTGTGCAGTTTTGGTCTCCAAATTTGAGGAAGGACATTCTTGCTATTGGGGAAGTGCAGCGTAGGTTCACAAGGTTAATTCCTGGAATGGCGGGACTGTCATATGTTGAAAGATTGGAGCAACTGGGCTTGTATACACTGGAATTTAGAAGGATGAGAGGGGATCTGATTGAAACATGTAAGATTATTAAGGGATTGGACACACTGGAGGCAGGAAGCATGTTCCCGCTGATGGGTGAGTCCAGAAGTAGAGGCCACAGTTTAAGAATAAGGGATAGGCCATTTAAAACAGAGATGCAGAAAAACTTAATCACCCAGGCAGTGGTGGATATGTGGAATGCTCTGCCCCAGAAGGCAGTGGAGGCCAAGTCTCTGGATGCATTCAAGAGAGAGTTAGATAGAGCTCTTATAGATAGTGGGGTCAAGGGATATGGGGAGAGGGCAGGAACGGGGTACTGATTGTGTATGATCAGCCATGATCACAGTGAATGGTGGTGCTGGCTAGAAGGGCCGAATAGCCTACTCCTGCACCTACTGTCTATTGTCTATTGTGTACTTAGATTTTCCGGAGACCTTTGACAAGATGCCACACATGAGGCTGCTTAGCAAGATAAGAGCCAATGGTATTACAGGAAAGATACCAGCATAGATAGAGCATTGTTTGATTGGCATGAGGCACAGAGTGGGAATAAAGAGAGCCTTTTTTGATTGGCTGTTGGTGACTACTGGTGTTAAGCAATAGTTGGAATTGGGACAATGTACACAAAATGCTGGAGAAATTCAGCAGGCCAAGCAGCATCTATGGAAAAGAGCAAACACTAAAAGTTTCAGGCTGAGACCCTTAAGACAGTCCTGATGAAGGGTCTCTGCCTGAAACATCGACTGTTTACGAATTTCCAGCACCTGCAGATTTTCTTGTGTTTATTGTTGATATTGGGACAGCTTCTTTTCGTGTTAAGCTGTACGTCAATAATTTGGGTGGCGGAATTGATGACTTCAAAGCCAAATTTGTGGCCAGTACAAAGGTAGGTGGAGGGCAGGTGATACTGAGGAAGCAGAAAGTCTGCAGAAGGATTTAGACAGATTAGGAGAATGGGCAAAGAAGTGGCAGATACAATACAGTGTCAGGAAGTATATGGTCATGCACTTTGGTAGAAGGAATAAAAGCAGTCTATTTTCTAAACAGGGAGAAAATTTGAGGTGCAAAGGGACTTGGGAGTCCTTGTGTAGGACTCCTGAAAGGTTACCTTGAAGGGTTGAGTTGGTGGTGAGGAAGGCAAATGGAATGTTAGCATTCATTTCAAGATGGCTAGAATACAAAACAAGGATATAATTCTAAGATGTTATAAGGCACTGTTGTGGTCTCATTGGGAGTACTGTGAACAGTTTTGGGCCCGTTATCTAAGAATGGATTTGCTAACAGTGCAGAGGGTTCAAAAAAAGTTCATGAACATGAATCTGGAAACGAAAGGTTTATCAAATGAGGAGCATTTGGTGGCTCTGGATGAGTACTTGCTGGAATTCAGAATAATGAGGAGGGACCTCATTGAAACCTTTCAAAATCGAGCAACGACGTGCATGGATGTCAGTGAGTTAGACTGGTGGGAAGAGTTTAAAAGAAGATAATTTTTTCTTCGCTGGTTTGATCAAGGAGAAAAAGCGCAGGTGCGTGGACATCAGTGAGTTAGATCAGCGGGAAGAGTTTAAAAAGAAGATGGAGTCAGAGTAGGAGGGTTTGGTGATAATTGGTTGAGGTGAGGTAAGTTACTTGTGAAGAATAGGAATAGGAAGTATGTCTGTGAGGCTGGTGTTCTGTATTGGGTGTCAGATGTGGGATGTCCGGGAGACTACCAGCCTCCCGGACAGCCATATCTGCACCAGGTGTGTCGAGCTGCAGCTCCTTAGGGATCGCATTAGGGAACTGGAGATACAGCTCGATGAACTTCGTCTGGTCAGGGAAAGTGAGGAGGTGATAGAGAGGAGCTAGAGGCAAGTAGTCACACTGGGGCCTCGGGAGACAGATAAGTGGGTAACAGTCAGAAAAGGGAAGGGCAAGAGTCAGATACTAGAGAGTACCCCGATGGCTGTCCCCTTTAACAATAAGTACTCCTCTTTGAGTACTGTTGGGGGGGGAGGTTGAATTTAAACTGGAATTGCTGGGGGGTGGCAACTGAACTGAAGAGATGGAGGAAGAGGTGGTTGGCTCACAAATGGAGAAAGCTTGGAGACAGTGAGTGAGGGAGGATAGGCTGGTGATAGAGAAGGGATACACTCAGACTGATGGTTTCAGATGTGTCTATTTTAATGCAAGGAGTATCATGAACAAAAGTTGATAAGCTTAGAGCACGAATCAGTACTTGGAGCTCTGATGTTGTGACCATTACAGAGATTTCGATGGCTCAGGGCAGGAATGGCTACTTAGAGTGCTAGACTTTAAATGTTTCAGAAAGGACGGAGGGAGGCAAAAGAGGTGGAGCTGTGGCACCATTGATCAGAGATAGTGTCATGGCTGCAGAAAAGGAGGAAGTCATGGAGGGATTGTCTACTGAGTCTCTGTGGGTGGAAGTTAGGAACAGGAAGGGGTCAATAACTCTACTGGGTGTTTTTTATAGGCTGCCCAATAGTAACAGGGACATTGAGGAGCAGATAGGGAGACAGATTCTGGAAAGATGCAATAATAACAGGGTTGTAGTGGGAGATTTTAATTTCCCAATTTTGATTGGCATTTCCCTAGAGCAAGGGGTTTAGATGGGGTAGTGTTTGTAGGTGCGCTCAGGAAGGTTTCCTGACACAATATGTAGATAAGACTACAAGAGGAGAGGCTATACTTGATCTGGTATTGGGAAATGAACCTGGTCAGGAGTCAGGTCTCTCAGTGGGAGAGCATTTTGGAAATAGTGATCACAATTCTATCTCCTTTACCATAGTATTGTAGAGGGATAGGAACAGACAAGTTAGGAAAAAACTTAATTGGAGTAAGGAGAAATATGAAGCTATCAGGCAGGAACTTGGAAGCATACATTGGGAACAGATGTTCTCGGGAAAGTGTACGGCAGAAATGTGTGCGTGGTGTTCTGCACAGGTATGCTCCAATGAGACAGGGAAAGAATGGTAGGGTTCTAGTCAAGAGGAAAAGAAAAGCTTATGAAAGGTTCAAAAAAACTAGGTAATGATAGAGATTTAAGGCTAGCAGGAAGGAGCTTGAGAATGAAATTAGGAGAGCCAGAAAGGGCCATGAGAAGGCCTTGGTGGGCAGGATTAAGGAAAACCCCAAGGCATTCTAAAAGTATGTGAAGAGCAAGAGGATAAGATATGAAAGAATAGGACCAATCAAGTGTGACAGTGGAAAAGTGTGTATGGAACCAGAGGAGATAGCAGAGGTACTTAATGAATACTATGCTTCAGTATTTACTACGGAAAAGGTCCTTGGTGAGTGTAGGGATGCAGATGTTGTTCTCTTATTCAGGAAAGGGAGTAGAGATACCCCAGGAAATTATAAACTTCAGTGGTTGATAAGTTGATGGAGAAGATCCTGAGAGGCAGGATTTATGAATATTTGGAGAGGCATAATATGATTAGGAATAGTCAGCATGGCTTTGTCAAAGACAGGTCGTGCCTTATGAGCCTGAATGAATTTTCTGAGGATGTGACTAAACACATTGATGAAGGTAGAGCAGTAGATGTAGAGTGTATGGATTTTAGCAAGGCATTTGACAAGGTACCCCATGCAAGGCTTATTGAGAAAGTAAGGAGGCATGGGATCCAAGGGGACCTTGCTTTGTGGAACCAGAATTGACTTGCCTACAGAAGGCAAAGAGTGGTTGCAGACGGGTCATATTCTGCTTGGAGGCCGGTGACCAGTGGTGTGCCTCAGGGTTCTGTCCTGGGACCCTTACTCCGTGATTTTTATAAATGACCTGGATGAGGAAGTGGAGGGATGGGTTAGTAAATTTGCTGATGACACAAAGATTGGATGTGTTGTGGACAGTGTGGAGGGCTGTCAGAGGTTACAGTGGGTCATTGATAGGATGCAAAACTGGGCTGAGAAGTGGCAGATGGAGTTCAACCCAGATAAGTGTGAGGAGGTTCATTTTGGTAGGTCAAATATGATGGCAGAATATAGTATTAATGGTAAGACTCTTAGCAGTGTGGAGGATCAGAGGGATCTTGGGGTCCGTGTCCATAGGACACTCAAAGCTGCTGCGCAGGTTGACTCTGTGGTTAAGAAGGCATACGGTGCATTTGCATTCATCAATCGTGGAACTGAGTTCAAGAGCTCAGAGGTAATACTACAGTTGTATAAGACCCTGGTCAGACCCCACTTGGAGTACTGTGCTCAGTTCTAGTCACCTCACCACAGGAATGATGTGGAAACATATAGAAAGGGTGCAGAGGAGATTTACAAGGATGTTACCTGGATTAGGGAGAATGCCTTATGAGAACAGGTTGAGTGAACTTGACCTTTTCTCCTTGGAGCGATGGAGCATGAGAAGTGACCTGACAATAGTGTGTAATATGATGAGAGGCATTGATCATGTGGATAGTCAGAGGCTTTTTCCCAGGGCTGAAATGGCTAACACGAGAGGGCAGATTTAAGGTGCTTGAAAGTAGTTACAGAGGGCATGTCAGTGATAAGTTTTTACGCAGAGAGTGGTGATTGCATGGAGTGGGCTGCCAGCGAATGTGGTGGAGGTGGATACGATAGAGTCTTTTAAGAGAGTCCTGGATAGGTACATGGAGCTCAGAAAAATTGAGGGCTCTGGGTAACCTTAGGTAATTTCTAAAGTGAGTACATGTTTGGCACAGCATTATGGGCCACAGGGCCTGTATTGTGCTGTAGGTTTCCTCTGTTTCTATGTTTCTATCTCTTGAAATGCCCAGGTAGAATGGATGTTGAGAGGATGTCCCTTGTCGTTCAGGTCTAGGACCAATGGCTCAATCCCAGAACAGAGGGACATCTATTTAGAACGGAGTTGAGGAGGAATATCTTTAGCCAGATAGTGGTAAAGCTGTGGAATTCATTGCCAGATCATTGGGTGTATTTTAGGCCGTGATTTTTAAGTCAGGGTGTGAAAGATTATGGGGAGAAGGCAGGAGAAGGAGGTTGACAGTGAAATGGATCAACTAAAATTCTGCTCCTATGTTTTATGGTTTGATGGTCTTACACGCTATCGCGAGATTCATTTTCTTCCATTAATTTACAGTAGAATGAAGAAAAACAATAGAATCAATGAAAAACTACACTCAAGCACTTCATCAAAAAACTCAATCAAGTTAATCAGGCATGATATCTCAACCACAAAGCCATACAGACTATCCTAATAAGCTCCTGTCTTTTCAGATACATATACTGGTTATCTCATCCCTCAGAATCTCCTCCAGTAATTTACTTTTTAATAGTTCCCTGAATTTTTTCTGTGCAACCCTTGTTAAATGAAGACATAATATTTGCTACCCTCCTCTCTACTGGCCCCTCCCCCGGGCAAACATTGATGTTAATATCTCAGCCGGTGCTCCTGCAATTTCTTCTCTAACCTTCAATAACATCTCTGAATATACCTGGTCAGGAGTCTTCTATGATGAACTGTATTAAATCCCAATTCATACCTGTGACATTCTGATTGAGCAACCTTCACTTTTAAATGTATCATTTTCATTCTTGTTTTCTGAAGACCACTTTTTTGACATATGGCGTTAGAATATGAAGAATGCTCTGATGGAGTGGGAAAATGCTTGTTATTATACTAAAGTTTCTCCTATGAAGTTTACACATTCCAACACCTGTTGATGACAGATTCTATTACACATCTTCTTATTTATGTAATCACTTGTAACTTCTGTGATATTGTCATATAACAGGCCAGAAGTGAAGCTGGTGTTGTATAAACACATACATCAAGATTTATTTTCAGCTTCCAGTCTGTTTGAAAAATTCAACCTGGACACTAGGATTCACTCACCATCTTGGGATAAGAATGTTGGTCAAGTTTTGATCAATTTTGGTTCCACATGGTTCTTATATTCTCATTGAAGGCATGACAACAACCAAAACAATATGCTGGAAGGTTTGAAATCATTCAAATAAGGAGAGAAAATCTGTGTACTTCAAATGTCCTGAATATAAGCATGGATCTTATGGACCTGAATAGTTCATTAATTTATGCTATGCCAGGAATTACAATTAAAATGGATGTGGAGGATGGACCACGATATACTTGTTTCTCCAAAATATTTGTGTTGAGCATGGTTGGCATGGTGGTCTACCCCATACTCCCTGTAAACTAGATTGTAGAGAGGGCCTTAGGAAGAGAAAGAGAAATTAATTAGGATTCTCTTTAAATATTGTCTATTGCCCATGGTGTAGTGGGATCTCCACTGGAGTTTGGAGTGAATGGTCCCAGGTTTGAATCCAGCCACTCCTTAAATGTTTTCCATCTGTGCTGGGTTAAGCATTAAGCTAGCGACTCAGCCTCATAAGCAGACAAACGCTAAAACAACAGCAAGGTTACCGCCTGATATGCCAAACAAGGTGCGGGGAGGGACTTCACCTGTACTTCTTTTACCTTTAAATATTGGCATTAGTCATTCATCGCCGCATGAAAACATTTGCCTTTTATCAACAAGGTATTAGTGCTATCATCAAGCCAGAGCCCCATAGAGAGCATGCAGAGGATCTCAGGTATAGTTTGAGATCCTGGTGAAGGAAATGTTTTTTATTGTATAGAGGAAGGAATCCACTTCGAAACTCCTGCCTTTGGTGAAAGCAGTGTCAGGTGGAATTTAATTTCGTTAAGTATGAGATGATGCATTTGGGTGGACTAATCAGTGTACACATACATAATGGATGGCCGGCCCCTGGGGAGTATTTCATAACTGAGGAACATTGGAGTAAAAGTCAAATGGTCCCTCAAAATAGTAGCATATGGTAGAACGGGTTAAGAAGGTTTCTGAGATATTTGCTTTCATTAGTTGGAGAATAGCATATAGTAGCAGGCAGCTTGTGGTACAGCTTTATAAAGTATTGGCTAGATTGTTGCTGAAGTATTGTGTACTGTCCAAGTTGCTGCACTATTGGACATGATTTCACTGGAGAGGGTGCACAGGAGATTGACTCTGACGGAGCATTTCATTTATGAGAAGACAGTAAATTGGTTGGGGATTGTTTCCTTGCAACTGTGGAGACTGAGTGGGATTGTGATAGAAGTGCACAAAGCTGCGAGAGGCATTGATTAGCTAAATAGTGGGAAACTTTCCCTGTGGCTGAAGTGTCTAAAGGTAGGGGGTGCAGCTTTAAGCTTTAGAGAAGATCTGAAGAAATGCTTGTTTTCCCAGAGGATGGTTGGAATCCTGTAAACACTACTTGATGGGTGGTGGAGGCAGGCACTCGCACAGCATTTATGATGATTCTGGCTGAGTACATGAACCACCAAGTCTATGAATGATCATTGGTAAATGGCATTAGTATGGATACATACTTGATAGTTGGCTTGGACACGATGGGCCAAAAAGTCTCCTTCTGTGCGCTGTGGCTTAATGACTCTATCAAATGCTATGTAATCTCCTTAAAGGTTGGTAGCAGACATTTATAAAGTGAGGCAGCTGTTTAATGAGCCTCTGGGCACTCTTCTCATTGCTGGCTTTAACTCCTTTCACAAGAGGGTGATCTGTGTCAAATGCATGCTAAACTGGAGTTTCTGCTTAAGAGCCCATTTTAGCTACTTCTTCAATATTCAGTCAGCGCCACAATTGTGAAACAAATGTTTGGATTATGACAATAACTTGTGGAATGAGATTTCATAGAACATAGAAATCTACAGCACCACACAGTCCCTCCGGCCCACAATGTTGTGACAACTATGTAACCTACTCCAGAAACCGCCTAGAATTACCCTGGCTCATAGCCCTCTATTTTTCTAAGCTCCATGTACCTATCCAAGAGTCTTTGAAAAGACCACATTGTACCCGTATCCACCACCGTCACCGGCAGTGCATTCCACAGACTCACCACTCCCTGTGTGAAAAACTTACCCCTGACATCCCCTCTGTACCTGCTTCCAAGCACCTTAAAACTATGCCCACTTGTGTTAGCCATTTCAGCCCTGGGAAAAAGCCACTGACTATCCACGTGGTCAATGCCTCTCATCATCTTATGCACCTCTGTCAGGTCACCTCTCATCTTCCTTCACACCAAGGAGAAAAGGCCAAGTTCACTCAACCTATTCTCATAAGGCGCACTCTCCAATCCGGGCAACATCCTTGTAAATCTCCTCTGCACTCTTTCTAGAGTATCCACATCCTTCCTGTGATGAGGTGACCAGAACTGAGCACAGTACTCCAAGTGGGATCGAACTCTAAGTCTTATGTAGCTGTAACATTACCTCACGGCTCTTGAACTCAATCCCACAGTTGATAAATGCCAACACACCATATGCCTTCTTAACAACACTGTCAACCTGCACAGCAGCTTTGAGTGTCTAATGGACACAGACCCCAGGACCTCTCTGATCCTCCACACTGCCAAGAGTCTTACCATTAATACTATATTCTGTCTTCAAATTTGACCTACTGAAATGAACCACTTCATATTTATCTGGGTTGAATTCCATCTGCCACTTCTCAGCCCAGTTCTGCATCCTATCGATGTCCTGCAGTAACCTTTGGCAACCCTCCACACTATCCACAACACCCCTGACCTTTGTGTGATCAGCAAACATACTAACCCACCCTTCTACTTCTTCATCCAGGTCGTTTATAAAAATCACAAAGAGGAAGGGTCCCAGAACAAATCCCTGCAGAATGCTACTGGTCAGTGAACTCCATGCAGAATTACGAACCACACTTTGCCTTCTGTGGGCAAGCCAATTCTGGATCCACAAAGCAAGGTCTCCTTGGATCCCATGCCTCATTACTTTCTGAATGAACCTCACATGGGGAACCTTATCAAATGCCTTACTGAAATCCACATAAACTACATCCACTCCTTTACCTTCATCAATGTGTTTTGTTACATCCGCAAAGAGTTCAGTCAGGCTCGTAAGGCACGACCTGTCCTTGACAAAGCCATGCTGATGATCCCTAATCAGAGTATGTCTCTCCAAATGTTCATAAATTCTGGCCCTCATGATCTTCTCCAACAACTTGCCCACCACTGAAGTAAGACACTAGTCTATAATTTCCTGGTTATCTCTTCTCCCTTTCTTGAACAAGGGAACAACCCCCCCCCCCCCCCGCCAATCCTCTGGTACTTCTCCTGTCCCTGCTGATGATGCAAAGATCATTGCCAAAGGCTCAGCAATCTCCTCCCTCGCTTCCCACAGTTGTCTGGGGTATATCCCGTTGGTCCAGGCAACTTATGTAACTTAAATTTCAGTGGATGGCCAGATTTTTCAGAAAAATACTGACAGTCTAAGTTAATATAATTTGAATGGGTATGGTTTATGTATGCCCTTTATTTCTCATAAACAATCTAAAAGCCCATGTTTCTGCTGCACAAAATAGAACATGTACAGAATACTGTATATTTCAGAGTCTGTGCTTGGCTTTGTTTTATTCACACTTCATTAAATATCACATTCTCATCTTTGAGGAAGTAACAAGCTGGGTGGACAAAGGAGAGGTAGTGGATGTCATTTACTTGGATTTTCAGAAAGCCTTTGACAAGGTGCCACACAGGAGGCTGCTTAGCAAGGTGAGAGCCCCTGGAATTACAGGGAAGTTACTAGCATGGATGGAGCACTGGTTGATCGGCAGAAAGAAGAGAGTGGGAATAAAGGGATCCTATTCTGGCTGGCTGCCAGTTACAGGGATTGATGTTGGGACCACTTCTTTTTACAATGTATCTCAATGATTTTGAATATGGGATTAATGGATTTGTGGCTAAGCTTGCTGTTGATACAAAAATAGGAGAAGTGGGTAGTGTTGAGGAAACAGAGAGCCTGCAGAGAGACCTAGATAGTTTACGGGAATTGGTTACGAAGTGGCAAATGAAACACAATGTTGGAAAGTGTATGGTCATATACTTTGGTGGAAGAAATAAATAGAAAGACTACTATTTAGATGGGGAGAGAATTCAAAATGCAGAGATGCAAAGGGTCTTGGGAGTCCTTGTGCAGGGTACCCTGAAGGTTAAACTCCAGGCTGAGTTGGTAGTGCAGAAGGCGACTGCAGTGTTGGCATTCATTTCTAGAGGTATAGAATATAAGAGCAGGGATGTGATGTTGAGGCTCTGTAAGGCACTCGTGAGACCATACTTGAAGTATTGTGTGCAGATTTGGGCCCCTTATTTTAGAAAGGGTTTACTGACATTGGAGAAGGTTCAGAGAAGATTCACGAGAATGATTCCAGGAATGAAAGGGTTACTGTATGAGGAATGTATGGCAGCTCTTGGGAGGGGACTCTAGGACAAGGGCATGACTTCAGGATTGAAGGACGTTCACTTAGAACAGAGATGCAGAGAAATTACTTCAGTCAACAGATGGTAAATCTGTGGAATTTGTTGCCACGAGTGGCTGTGGAGGTCAAGTCATTGGGTGTATTTAAGGGAAAGATAGATAGGTTCTTGATTAGCCAGAGCATCAAAGGGTACGGGGAGAAGGCAGAGGAGTTGGGATGACTCGCAGAATTGGATCAGCCTATGACTGAATGGCAGAGCAGACTTGATGGGCTGAATGGCCTACTTCTGCTCCTATATCTTTTTGTCTTATGATCTTAAGACTCCCAAAAGGTTAATTTGCAGGTTGAGTCTGTGGAAAAGAAGACAAATACAATGTTGGCATTTATTTTAAAGGGAATAGAATTTGAAAGCAAGGAAATAATACTGAAGTTTTGTAGGACACTAGTTAGGCTGCACTTGGAGTATTGTCAACAATTTTGGGCCCCACATCTCAGAAAGGATGTGTTGTTATTGGAGAGAGTCAAGAGGAGTTTGACAAAGATGATTCCAGGAATGAAGGGGTTAACATATGAGGAGTGTTTGGCAGCTTTGGGGCTGTACTCATTGGAATTTAGAAGAATGTGGGGTATCTGATTGAAACCAACTGAATGTTGAAAGGACTAGATAAGGTGGATATGGGGAATATATTTCCTATGGTGGCAGTATCCAGAACTAGAGGGCAGGGCCCCAAAATTTAGGGGTGATCTTTTAGAACAGAGCGAAGGAGGAATTTTTGTAGCCAGAAAGTAGTGTATTTGTGGAATGCTTTGCCACAGATTGTAGTGGGGGCCAAGTTTGTGGGTATTTTTAAAGCGGAAATTAATAGGTTCCTGATTGGTCGATCAGTATTTGGCAAGCAGGCAATGTATGGGGTTGCATAGGATCTGAGATCAGCCATGTTGTAATGGCACAGCAAACTCAATGGGCTGAATGGCCTAATTCTGTTCCTTTGTTTTATGGTGTTAGGGTCTTATGTCTAATAAAGTTTGAAATAGCTCCGTAGTAAGAATTAAAGCAGGTTCACAGTAAGAATTAATGCATATGAAATCTGTTTGCATAACATGTTCACATTCCAGCAGGTGGAATAGTCCTGCCTATCTTTGGGAGCCAAAAGTATTTCTCAATTTGTACTTCCTTTCACTGAGTTCAACATTTCCAACAATTCTGGGACTGCACACTAATTAATTATAGAAAACTTCTGATAAATAAGAATTGACTGCCAGCTTGACATTATTTCGGTGAGAGAACTGGATGAGAAGCCAATCAAAGATTTTGTTATGGCTCAATGAGGTTGATATCTAGTGTAGTGTTCCCTGTTGTCAGAATCATGTTATCCAAATTGAGTACTGCTTAATGGTTTTATTTTAACAATCCTATGAAACTGAAGGCATGTGATGCTTATTTAAAAAGTTATGGTGACAATCGCCAGAGCGGATCAAGTACACAGCTATAATACACCACCACACCAACTATGCTTGACTGCTGAAAGTGAAAGTCAACAAAGGTTTTTCTATTTTCGTGTTAATTTCAGGATCAGGACTTTTGTTGGCAAAGTCATCATTTATTGCCTCGTGTTCATGGTGATGGCACTTGCGACATTGTCAAGATAACAAAGTTGTCCTTGTTGCACGCAAGCATTGACTGCTTCATTTGCCGAAGAGCTGTGAACTGAACCGAACATTGAATCTCCCCTACTGATCTTAGGGTGAAGATGAACGTCATCAGTCTTATGATAGAATGACGAAGCTGATACTTCAAGGATATTTCAAGTGTTTTGGCCTAGACTTTGTTCCATTTTGTTGCAATCTCCCTGTTGTTCCAAAAAGCTTCAAAAAATAATTCTTTGAATCATTAGACCAGTTCCAAACCAGTGTGGATGAGCTCACTCATGGAACATTTATCTGTATCTACTTGTGGTTGAATTTCTTAAATTAGCAACAGCTTTCTGTACTACTCTGATATCTGAGAGTAGCTCATAAAGAGTCACACCACAATGCACCCAACATTAAGCCAATGGGCATGATGGCAGATAAATACCTCCCAGGGCAGCAAGTGAAGCCACACAGATTTCACAGCTCAGTCAGGAAGCAGCCTGCTTGTGCAAGAATTGCCAATGCAGGAAGTTGCCAGACTTGGATTTGTCTTTAAAATAAATGTTAGTGGATATGTCTTAAATACATAAATTAATTAAGATAGAAAAATTAAGCAATTCAGAGAGCACAAGACTGTTCCACAACATACTAGTAAATAAGTTCATTTGGTGAGCCACATCATCACTGCTCACTCTGTGCTTTTCATTTCTTTAGCAACTAAACTGTGGGCATTGTAATCAATGAGATGTGATCAAAGTATGAGGGTGTAATCGCAAAATAAATCAAAACATAGCTAACAACAACACACACAAAATGCTGGTAGAACACAGCAGGCTAGGCAGCATCTATAGGGAGAAGTGCTGTTGACGTTTCGGGGCCCGAAACGTCGACAGTGCTTCTCCCTATAGATGCTGCCTAGCCTGCTGTGTTCTACCAGCATTTTGTGTGTGTTGTTGTTTGAATTTCCAGCATCTGAAGATTTCCTCGTGTTTGCTCTCAAAACATAGCTATCTGCTTTTGTGTATTAATGTATCGAAGATCACTTAGTAAATTGACCTGAAATAAGAGAAATGCAGATCTGGCTATGAAATGATTAACTATCTTTGGGATCAGAATCAGGTTGAATATCACTGGCATACGTCATGAAATTTGTTGTTTTGCAGCAGCAGTACATTGCAATGCATAATAATAAAATCTGTAAATTACAATAAGTATATCTTTGTATGTGTGTGTGTAATATGTAATTTGTCAATTGACAGTCACCAGTTTAGCAATGATCTTCTCTCTGATTAGAGCAGCCAGCAATGATATACCCCAAAGTGAGATCTGAACTTGTATTTCCCGGGCACAAGGCAGTGCTATTAACTTTGTATGATCTCTGATTTGCGGAGGTGAGGTTTGCACTCGTGTTTACTGATTGGCTCGGTTCTACGGTGATGTTGCTGTGGTGCATTGTGATAGTATGTCTTCCAATTCAAGATGTGATAGCAAGCCTCTGTTGACAGTGTTTGATCACTGGGTAACCATTCGTTGTTCTGTGAATGCGGATGATGGTCTTTGTTGTTGCCGGAGTCTCCCCATGCGCTTGATGCACCCTCTTTCATGTGGGTGCTGTTGAAGTAGCATTCCAAAATGGCTGCACTGGAACACATTCTGAACACAAGAGCAATAGAGGCAGGCGTCTGTCACACAAGTCAAGACCCAAGATACAGACTGTGCAGGAATCTGTTGAAACCATCCAGCACATAGTAGCAGGGTGAAAGATGCAGGCAGGGACAGCATACGCTGAATGGCACAACCAGGTTGCAGGAATTGTGTACAGGAACACCTGTGCTGAGTGTGGATTGGACCCACCCAACTCCAAATGAGAAACACCCAAGATGGTAGTGGAGGATGACAGAGCTAAGGTCCTGTGGGACTTCCAAATACAGACTGATAAACAGGTACTGGCCAACCAAACAGACAAAATAATACTGGACAAGGAACAAAAGAAAGCAAAAGTAATAGATGTGGCAATCTCAAATTACAGTAACATTAGGAAGAAAGAATATGAGAAGCTGGAGAAATACCAGGGCTTGAAAGAGCAGATAGAAACAATGTGGAAAGTTAAAGCCAGAGTAATCCTGGTGGTGACAGGAGCACCTGGAGCTGTGAGAGTGGCTCCAACTAATCCCAGAAACAACATCTGAGATCTTGGTCCAGAAAAGCGTTCTACTAGGAATAGCAAGGATACTGCACTGAACCCTCAAGCTCCCAGGCCTCTGGCAGAAGACACAAGATTGAAGGAAAATACACATATACACCACCCATAAGGGTGAGAAAGGGGAAAAAATATGTAAAGTAAGTAGTGCAGTAGTGCAAAAAGAGAGAGAAAAAGTAGTGTTCATGGGTTCATTGTTCATTCAGAAATCTGATGGCTGAGGAGAAAAAGCTGTTCCTGAAACACTGAGTGTGTGTCTTCAGACACCTGTACCACCTCATTGATGGTAGCAATGAGGAAAATGGCATGTCCTGGGTGATGGAGTCATTAAGGATGAATGCCACTTTTTTGACGCACTGCCTTTTGAAGGTGTCCTCGATGCTGGGGAGGCTGTTGCCCGTGATGGAACTAGCTGAGTTTACAACTTTCTTCAGCTAATTCTGATCCTGTGCAGTGGCCCTTCCATACAGACTGTGATGAAACCAGTTAGAACTTGGCCTGTAAAGGCGTGAATGTTCACCTTGAATGTTTGCACTTCTGGGAGGCCAATGCCCCTCCTAGTGTCAAGCAGCGGGGTGTTTTATATAGTACGTTTCAGAGGAGACAAATTGAGAGGGTCCAGAGGCAGGGTGCCTCAGGGTAATGCTGATTTTGGCAGCAGTACAGGTGCCATGTTGATGGACAAGTTGTAAGTAGAAAATAAAGACAAGTGGGGAATCATACATTTTTGACAACATAACTTTATATTCGCACCAGGAACTCCCACAAGTGCCGGTGTTCACAGAGGGCATTCATGTTCCTGTAGATATCTACCTGCTATAAGCTCCTTAGAGTGCAGCTATTTTGCTTGATGTTTTTCTTCAGACTTCCTCATCTGTTGCACATAGAATCATTTCTCTTTTGCAAGATTCCTTCTGGCACCTTATTTTGAGGGGACACTTAGTGAAACCACCTGGGTGTGTGATGATTGAAATTCACAGTTTTAGTCAGTTTGTTTGGCCAAAAATTGTGCAGCAATATTTTTAAATATCAGCTATTTAATTTCTTTGTATGGTAAACTGGGATATCTTTCAAGTAAACCTGAACCAAGTCTAATCAAATCAAATGCTAACATGCCTCAGAATTAATTTTAGGCATCTTTTGTTTTGTTTTTGCAAGCTCTAGTCCCTAATAGTGAAATCAAAGCGGCAGCTGGTATTTAATTTGTAATGTCACAAGTTCTATTTTTCATCAGTCACTAGCACTTTGGAGTGATAAAAAATGCATTCTTTAGTGAAAAATTTATAACACTTAGCCAAATAGGCAGTCATTCAAGTAAACCAATAAGACCAATGCATTGATAGCCTAGATCTGCTGTGACAGTTCCATGAAATGTGAAGTCTTCACATACTGTAGACCTTGCTAAACAAGTTGATGCAAATAAAAGGACTTTGCTGCCAAGAATATTTTTCAATGCTGGCAAAATGTTGTTAAATAGGTTTTGCTCAATGGATCTTTGAAATTTTGTTAATGGACCAGTCACTAAGAAATTCAATCATTCACAAGACCCAGATGCTTCATATGTGACTGGACAAGCCTTTACATGAGGTTAGGCATTTCCTTCACGTGCTCTGCCTTTGTGCAGTATGCAAAGGAAGTAGGTAAGGTCAGGGCTGAGTCTGGGGAATAGACTTGGGAAAGAGAAGCCTGGAGGTGATGGGAAGGGGGAATAGTTGGGAGATTCATAGGTTAGATGGTAAGAAGAGGGGTGAGGAGAGTGATGGCTCCTGGATATCAGAAGAAAGATGGTGGGGTTGGGAGGGGTCAATGGTCATGTAGTCCCTATAGTTGGGAGGGGTTGGGTTGAGGCAGAATATTTATGGATGAGGTTGTATTATGCAAGGGTTGTGAGTCAGGACAAGTGGGGCAGGAGGTGAGGGCCTCATCATTTAATTATTTAAATCCTAAGTTGTGATCCCAGCATCAGTGTAGATCTGCCAAGGAAGCTTGTCTTTAAGTTACTCAGAAGCAGGCCTGGCCGAGGAGTGGCCAGCAGATGTCGCAGGACAGGCTTTGCCATTGAAATGCATAACGCTGACACCACTACATGTGTTGGGGCTTCTGTTTTGGGTTGAGAGGCGGAGGTCACCATGCGTTATGTATCAGCTGAATGGAAAACACTGGAATGAAAATTGTAAATTCATCCTGATCTTTAGTACTGATACTTTTTGTGCAAATTGAATTACTTAGTCACTAAGTTCAGATCTTAGAACTGAAATTTGGAGCTATACATTTCAATTGTAGTAAAGATAGGGATGAATAAAGATTCCATGCAGACAACATCACAACCATGATACCTCAAGACTTCTCAGAGCTCCTCAAAGTAGGAACACAGTGAAGAGTGGGGGTGGGGGGTGGGTTTAGAAGCCTGAACAGTGAATTGAAGCCATGATTGACAGCTAGGGCTTTAATATGCTTTTTGAGGCATGGAGCAGCGCCCCCAAATAAGATACTATTGGACTGAGATCTTAAAGCCATTACTATGTCATACACTATGTATTTTTAAAAATATGTTGTTTGAAGCTTTACTACATGAGAACTATCAAACCTATTTGGCTTGAGACAATCCTGCATACTCTATCATCCAAATCCCATGTCATACAAATGACATAGCTCATTGCCTTGTCTTGTTTATCTCCCTGCTCTTCAGAAAGCACAGGATTTATAAATATTTTTCTTTTCTATCTTATCTTTTCAAAGAGATTGTCGCTAACTGCATGGAAAGCTTATCTCTGCATACTTAATGCCCAGTCGTCATACACAATGCAGTTCCATTTCTTGCAGGCTGTGGATCACCATTTAAGGAATTATCAGTGATGGTTATTATTTGCTTAGCCTTTGGTAAAGAACTGTTGAACATATGTAGTGACATGCAGGTTAGGATCTGTGATTGAAGTCTTGGATGTACTTGCTCTGATTAATTTATTAGTTTCATGCTTGGCTTCCACTCATCCACTGCTTGTTAAGAAGTTGCAAGTCATCCGCAGATGATTAATGGACACCTAATTACTTATGAACAAATTCCAATAATATTAAATTCACAAACCTGATGCATGTACACCCTTTCATTTCTGTGAAGAGCAGAATGAGTTTCCTCTCTCTCTTTCCACTTTTAGCAATTGTTTTTCATCTTCCATTATGTGCTTTTGATGCTATTTATTACAATACTGTGGAGGAATGTTGACCATATTGAATGATTTTTGTGAATTTTCTGCTTTATGGATAAAATTGACTGAAGAATATCTGTCACCATAGGCCGAAACATCAACTGTACAGATGCTACCTGGCCTGCTGAGTTCCTCCAGCATTTTGTGGGTGTTGCTTGGATTTCTAGCATCTGCAGGTTTTCCCTTGTTTGTGAACCTGTTCGTTAACCAGGGGTAGTGCGTAGTGCTCAGGAGGATTGCTGATTTGCCAAGGTGCATGTCAATTACCAGGTCCAGCAACTTCCCAGGAAAGACAGAGTTAATGTTTCAGGCTGAAGATCCTCCATCAGCACTTAGAAGGCAAAAAAGCAAGGTAGTTTTAATTTGCAATGATGATGGGGCAGGCATGGATAGGACACTTAATCATGAGTTCAGAGCAAGTTAGGTTCCATAACAAAATTATCATAACCTTTGAAGAGTTTTGTATTTTATAGAAGTTTAAATTATCATAATCAGCACATAATTAGATTGCAAGAAAGGAAGTGGTACCATGATAATGTGAAGGAGGGGAAATTTTATTGCACATCCTGGAGGCCAGGGATGAAACAGCAGAATGAGGAGGCAGTGGGATTTGGATATTTCTCATTCTTTTACCCTAACTTGAGGCAGCATAATGGTTAAGTTGCTCTGTTATCAATCTTGGACATGAGCCAGATTTCAAATCTCACCACGTCAGTCAGTATATTGACATAATTGAATAAATCCTGGCATTTGAACAAAATATAATATCAGTAGCAGTAACCAAAACAACCACTGGACTATTATGAAAACATTACCAACTGTTTGTTCATGTCTGAAGTTTTCTTTTGTTAATGGGTCTGGTTATTATGTATTCCAGACACATGGCAATGTAGTTGAATTTGAATGGCCAGTTTGATGGAAGTTAGAGTCAAAGAACACTACAGCACAGAAACAGGCCCTTCTGCCCATCTGTTTCATACTGAACTATTAATTTGCCTAGTCCCATCAACTTGCACCAGACCATACCCCTCCATACCCTTCCCATTCTTGTAGCTATCCAAATTTTTCTTAAATGTTCAAATCAACCCTGCATCCATCCTTTCCACTGGCAGCTCATTCCACACTCTCACCTGCCGCTGAGTGAGGAAGTTCCCATTCATGTTCCCCTTGAACATTTCACCTTTCACCCTTAACCCATGACCTCTAGTTCTAGTCTCACTCATCTTTAATGGGAAATACCTGCTTGCATTTACCCTACCTATATCATTCATAATTTTGTATACCTCTGTCAAATCTTCCCTCATTCTCCTACACTCTGCAGAATAAAGTCCTAACCTTTTCAACCTTTCACTATACAGTAACTCAGGTGTTCAAGTCCTGACAACATCTCTGCTCTCTTTCAATTTTATTGATATTTTCCTGTAGTTGGATGACCAGACCTGCTCACCAATGTCTTATACAACTTCCCCTACACATGTCCTTATACAATGTCTCATGCCCTAATATAATGCTTACTATTACAGCCATGGTCTGTGAATAAAAGAAAATCTGCACTAAATGGTAGGTAAAATGAGTTTGCATGATCACATTTGTGTCCTAAGGCTGCATACAGAGCCTTAACTCCATGGTAGTATAAAGTTCAAAGTACATTTATTATCATCATATAAATAAATCTTGGTCCACTGAGATAGTGTAGTCATGTGATTTAACTTACCATTGTCATACTATATTATTTTTGTGCATTCATTCATTCATCCAAGCATTTATGTATGTATGTATTTATTTATTTAATTAGAGATGCAGCACATTAGCAAACCTTTCTGGTTAAATAAGCCTGTACCACCCAATTACTCCCATATCATTAACCTACTAACCTGTATGTCTTTGGACTGTGGGAGGAAACTCATATTGTCATAGGGAGAGCGTACAAATTTCCTTACAAGAATTGGACCTGGGATCACTGACATTAAATAGTTACATTAACCACTATGCTATCGTGTTGCCTCCTATCTATCCACTATATAGCCAATTTTTGTAATTTCTAAGATGCCATATGTAAAGGTGTAATCAGGTAGCCTAGTCTATCCAAGCAAGGAAATAGGGAGACTTGGGAGGATACTGATGTTTGAACCACTTCAAAGGTTGTGATGAAGTTAAGGGGATAAAAAAGAAGCTGCATCTGTCACAAATCTTATAGCTTTCCTGTTGTTTTCTTCCCAGTTTCAACTATTTTGCTGTAATGAATCAAACTGTCTTCCCTGTCGGCTGTTCTTCACAAAGGGTAGCTCACCTGTCTTTCATGAGATAAATCATCAACCCTATTGCCGTGATCCTTTTCTGGTTTCAGTCACTATCTTACTCCTCCAAGGGTAACAGCTTACAAACGGTAGCTGGCTATAAGGCTTCTCTCACTCTGCCTCCAGGCATGCATGCCTCAATTACTGAACATGATACTGGAACATTTTACTTTATAAACTGTAGCTCCAAACTGACAGAAAAAAACTACTCCGGGGTGAAATGCAGATTCCATTAGTTCAGTCAATTGCAAACTAAAAGTGATGTCAATTATAACACACACAAAACACTGGAGAAACTCAGCAGGTCAGGCAGCATCCAGGGAAATGATTAAACAGTCGATGCTTCAAACTGCTATCCTCCATCATAACTGGAAAAGATGGGGAAAGGACCCATAACAAGAAGGTGGGTGGAGGCAAGGAGTACAAGCAAGAAGGTGATAGGTAACGCCAGGTGAGGGGGAAGTTAAGTGGGTGGGGAGAGGGAATAAAGTGAGAAAATGGCCGGTGATAGGTAATCGGGAAAGGTAAGGGTTGGAGAAGAAGGAATCTGATAGGAGAGAGGACTGTTGTGACTGTGCACAACTACATATCAATTAAGTAAAAGCACGCTCATGGGAGAGAGCTTTAACTGGTGTATTCCATTGCAGGGAGAGCGAGAGAACAATGCACATGCGCTGACAACAGACCCATACGTGGTGCTAGGGGGGGGGGGGGCTTATTGCTCTAAAAGAAATCGATCCATATATTACTCTTCCTCCCCCTTTAGATAAATACATAAAATTTTATAGGTATAAAACATTTAATTTCCCTTTCATAACCTCCTATTCCAAATAAACGTGCTTGCACAATAGCAGTCCATAACTAACTACACAGCTCTGAAGGTTCAGTCTTTTGGGTGGCGCTCTGTTTCTTTCAGGATAGCACCTCTGGACCTGTGGAGAGTGACATCACGTTTGGTAGTTGTCTTGTCTAAGACAACGTTCTCGGTTTCAGGTGTTACATTGCTGTCAGCGACATGATCATCACTGAGAGTTGAGTCCACTGTCTGTAATGTGTCCATCTTGCTGGATGCGATTGACTCAGGTGTGTTCTTTGGTTGAGCATCCAGTATCTGGTCCACATGATGTCTCCATGTCTGATCGCCAATGTCCACTGTGTATATCAGTTTTCCTCTTATCTGATGTCCACTTGTCTTCTTGGTAATCATGTGCAAGGACATCCTATCCAATCTTGAAACTCCTTGCTGCCTCACTTGGCAACTGGCTGAAGTATTTATTTTGTACTTCCCTTCGGAGATTTTGTTTCAGGAGGTCTTTGTCAGAGCTCAGATTCCAGTTCATGAACAGCATTGTAGGTGTTTGATTTGTCGTCACATGAACCTAGTTCTGATGCACAAAAAGGAAGTTGTTCACTTTGTGCTATAGGGAAATGTCCTCCTTGTCCATTGCTTTAATGGACTTCTTCAAGAATGGATAAACCTGTCAGCTAACCCATTCATTGCTGAGTGGTGTGGAGCTGACTTGAAATGTCTGATGCTAATTTTTCTTCATGAACAGTCTGAACTCTTCTGACGTGTATTGTGGTCCGTTGTCACTCTCAATTTGATCTGGTAATTCATTTCTGCTGATATAGTCCACAAAGCGCAAACAGTCTTTGCTGACGTCGTTGACTTCATTGGGATAACCTCTCGCCACTTTGAATGAACATGCACAGCAAGCAAAAACATGGAGTCAATGAATAGCCCAGCAGAGTTAAGATACACTCTTTGCCATGGTAAAGACGGCCACTCCCATGGGTGTAATGGTGCCAGTGGGGTGCATTTTGAACTTCTTAGCATCCCTAACAGCTTTTGGCTAAGTCTGCAATCTGCAGGGGCAAAGGTGGGATGAGGTAAAGTTGGTGCTAAACGGCGGACTCCTTTGCTTGCATCTTCAAAAACAGCTTTATTTCTATCTTTGATATCTCTTTTTTCCCTTTTTGGGGTGTAGGGGTTCTTTTGAAGACCCTGACCTGGAGTTACACTCTGACTTTGTTTCTTCGTGGGAATGGGACCTACTCTCAGGGCCTCACGACCGGCCGCTTTTTGATATCCCGAGGACGCAGCCTGGGAGGTGAACACGCCTTCAGGATTCCAGGTTTTCATGGCTGTGGGGATGTGCTGATTCTAGGCCGGTGCCCCTGACTGAACACAGAACATCGGGAGCAGCGGGGTAACTGCCAGGGGTCGTGAACCCGTAGAGCTGCACCTTTTTGGTGCCGACTCTCTGGGCGCAGAACTCAGAAAAAGCGACACAACAGACTTTTAACATTGTAAATCAGTGAATTGTTTGATATGTTTCCCCTCTCGCTGTGAAATGGGGACACCTCTTTTTCCCTTATTAGGGAGAGAGAGAGCCTGTGGTATGTTGAATTATTGGTGAACGAGTAGTGTTTGGGGTACTACAAGTCTGTGTCTGTTGTTGCTTTGCTGCACGCTTGAGTGTTCAGTGGAGGGTGTTGATGCTTTTTTGCTGATGGGGGTGGGGTGGGGAGGACATTGCCTTGTGGCTGCTTGTGTGTGGGACGGAGAGTTGGGGGGACACTTAGGGATTCTAGTGTTTTAACTGTCATACATTCTTTGGGGCACTTCGCTGTTTTTGTAGATGTCTGCGAAGAAAAAGAATTTCAGGATGTATGTTATATACATTTTTCTGATATTAAATGCACCTATTGAAACCACCTGTTGTGTATCTATTCCCAGCATCGCACGTGGCTCCAGGCAAGACTCTTCATCTTAACTGTACCCAGGTGTCCTCCATGCAGATTTTCTAACACCCTGGTGTGCAGTTTAGAGGGAACCACAACACGAGAGCCACACATCAGCATTCTTTGACAAACCGTCTCATCTCACTGAGAGCTCTGGAAACATAGGGTTATCATGAGCTGGTCATCCTTGCCATAGACTTTTGACAATGTTGGGCCATTCTTTGTATCTCTTTGTATCTTGGAATTTGTTATCGGCAACTGGTTCACCAGTGCAGTGTAGATCACTTCTGCTGGGTCACAGTATGAAGACTTTTCCTCTTCACTTGCCAATAGTGGAAGACGTGATAAGCCATCAACATTGCTGTGTTGTTTGGTACCCTTGAACTCTATGTCATCAGAGTGCCCAATGTTGTAACTGAGTAGCAGAAATCACTGGAATTCCCTTCCTGAGATTGCAAATGGACACAAAGGGCTGGTGATCTGTCACTAGCATAAACATTTGTCTATAGAGGTAGTGGTGGAAGTCCCTTATTCCCCGTGCTTTATTAAGGGCCTCTCAGTCGACCTGTGCGTAGTTGCAATCTGCTCTTGTCAGTGATCTTGAAGCAAATACAATTGGGCATTCGGATCCACCTTTCCTAATGTGTGACAAAACAGCTCCAGTGCCAGAAAGGGACACATTGCATGGCAGTCTGATGGGCAGTGATGGGTCATAATGGGTGAGCAATTCATCTGATGTTATGTCTCTTTGTTTCCTTGAATGCTTTTTCACATCTTTCTGAAGAATGGTTTTTCTGACCATTCCCACTTTGCTCCTGTCTGTGTGTGTAGGCCTCCATTAGACTCGATAGATCATGGACTTGCACCTTGGAAAGTTTCCAGGGCGCAAGCCTGGGCAAGGTTTTTTAAGGAAGACCAGCAGTTGCCCAAGCTGCAAGTCTCCACACCACCAATGTTGTCCAAGGGAAGGGCATTAGGACCCATACAGCTTGGTGTCGTCGCAGAGCAATGTGTGGTTAAGTGCCTTGCTCAAGGACACACACGCAGCCTCAGCCAGGGCTTGAACTAGCAACCTTCAGATATCTAGACGAACGCCTTAACCACTTGGCCATGCGCCTATCTGTAACAATACATTCAATGGGTGCAGCAGTGCAGCAACGTTTGGGAGAAACTGGTGGTAATAGTTTACAAGGCCCAAGTATGACTTGAGTTGTGACACATTTTCCAGTTAGGGTGCCTGTAGCACTGCTTCAGTTTTCCCTTGTGAACTATGCAAGCCATGCTCGTCAGTGACATGTCCACAGTATGAGATTTCATTCTTGGACAACTTACATTTCTCACTTTGTGTGCAGACCATACTCACTCAGCCTGGTAAGCACTTTACCAAGGTTCTGGAGGTGCTGCTCATCATTTTTGCCGGTCGCGATGATGTCATCAAGGTATCATTGTGTTCCGGGGAAACCTTGGTCCATTGCTGGAGCTGATGCAACACCAAAGATGAGACACTAACTGTCCCTTATGAGACCTCACACTAGAGAAAATCTGCAGATGCTGGAAATCCGAGCAATACACATAAAATGCTGGAGGAACTCTGCAGGCCAGGCAGCATCTATGGGAAAAAGCACAGTCGACATTTTGGGCTGAAACCCTTTGGCAGGACTGGAGAAAAAAAGCTGAGGAGTAGATTTGAAAGATGGGAGGAGGGGAGAGAGAAATGCCAGCCAATAGGTGAAACTTGGAGGAGGAGGAGGGATGAAGCAAAGAGCTAGGAAGTTGATTGGTGAATGAGACAGAAGGCCATGGGAGGATGAAGAAAGGTGGGGTAAGGGGAGCTGCACCAGAGGGAGGTGATGGGCAGGCAAGGAGATAACATGAGAGACAAGGGGATGGGAAATGATGGTGGGGGGGTGGAGACATTACTGGAAGTTTGAGAAATTGATACCTATGCCACCCAAACAGAATATAAAGTTTTGTTCCTCCAACCTAGGTGTGGCCTTATCCTGACAGTGGAGGAGGCCATGGATGGACATATCAGATTGGAAATGGGAAGTAGAATTAAAATGGGTGGCCACTGGGGTGATCCCGCTTGTTCTGGAAGCTGAAGCGTAGATCCTTGGTAAACCATATAACCATATAACAATCACAGCACGGAAACAGGCCATTCCGGCCCTCCTAGTCCGTGCCGAACTCTTAATCTCACCTAGTCCCACCTACCCGCACTCAGCCCATAACCCTCCACTCCTTTCCTGTCCATATACCTATCCAATTTTACCTTAAATGACACAACTGAACTGGCCTCTACTACTTCTACAGGAAGCTCATTCCACACAGGTAAAGCGGTCTCCCAATCTACATTGGGTCTCACCGATATACAGGAGGCCACACCAGGAGCACCAAGCACAGTATATGACCCCAGCAGACTCACAGGTGAAGTGTGGCCTCAGCTGGAAGTACTGTTTGGGGCCCTGAATGGTAGTGAGGGAGGAGGTATAGGGATAGGTGAAGCACTTGTTCCACTTGCAAAGTTAAGTGCCAGGTGGGAGATCAGTGGGAAGAGACTATTGGACAAGGGTCCCTTATGAGTGTTGATTGTGGAGAACTTCCTGCTTGACTCCTCAGTTTCTATTTGCAGATAGGCTTGTGACAAATCAATCTTTGAAAACCTCTCCCTGCCTGCCAAAGATATAAAAATATCCTCTATTCATGGCAGGAGATACTGCACAGTACGCAACACTGGGTTGATGCTCACCTTGAAATCCCCACATATGCGAATGGCTCCGGCCTTCCCTTTCTTGATCACTAACAATGGGTGTGGCCCATTCACTCTGCTCAACATTGGAGAGAATTCCAGATGCCTCCAAGCTCTGCAGTTCAGCATTGACCTTAGGACATAATGTATAAGGCACTGGACACATTTTGTCTCCAGAGATGGAAACAGAGAGATTGAGGAAAGGAGAGAAGTTTCAGAATGATCAAGTGAAGTTAAGGGCAAAGTGGAAGTTGAAGGCAAAGTTGATGAATTTGACAATCTGGCATTTTTGCAAATTGACTGGAGTCTCACTGGGGTTGTAGCATGTCTGGGCTTGAGTGGTGGGAGTGGACTGGAGGTATGTGGTGGAGCTGAGGCATGGAAAGATCTGAGGTTTGATCGATTTAAAGAACTGAGCTGAATTGGAAGGATCAGATACTGGCCTTATGGAGGTAATAGAATTCAAGCCTAAGAGCGAGGAATGACCCGAGATTTGGACGATTTAAGCACTGGGCTAGAATGAAATGGTTGGGGTGTTGGGGTTAGAGATGAGAGACGGGTCGGTTCAGTTCACTGCTCTGCGGGGTTTGCTAGACAGAAAACTTCTGGATGGGTTTCTGTGGACTGCAGTGTTGTCTGGCGTTGTCAACTTCAGTTCTGAATGTTGTTTGCTTGCTTTATTGTTTGAACAATTTGTTTTTTTTTCTCTGCACACTCGGTGTTTGACAGTCTTCTTTTGTTTTTAATGGGTTCTATTGGGATGCTTTGTTTCATGGCTGCTTGTAAGGAGACAAAGCTCTAGGTTCTATAAAATATACATACTTTAATAATAAAGGTACTTTGAACTTTGAATTTTGAGCTCAACATGGGTGCATGAAGCAGCACCAATGCAGTTATCAATGTATTGTAGAAAGAGTTGGGGAATGTTCCCAGTGAAGGCTTAGAACATGGACTGTTCCAACAAGCCAACAAAAAGGCAGGTATAGCTGAGCCAATTCATGTGTCCATGGCTTCATCTTGGGTTTGGAGAAAGTGGGAGGAGCCAAAAGACAAACTGCTGAGTGTGAGTTCTAGTTCTACCAGGTGGAAGAGGGTGGTGGTGGAGGGGAACTGGTTGGGTCTGTTGTAGAAAAAGAAGTGGAGAGCTTTAAGGCATTCTTGATTGGGAATAGAAATATATAGGGACTGGACATTCATGGTGAAACTGTGATGGTCAGGACAAGGGATTTGACAGTTGTTGAAAAGATCATGAGTATGTGAAGAGTTGTGAACGTAGGGAGAAGGGACTGAACAAGGGGAATAAAGTGGTGTTGAGGTATGCAGGCATGAGTTCAGCTACGCAGGAGCAGGTAGAAACAATGCTTCTACCCGGACAGTCAGGTTTGTGGATCTTGGGTAGGAGGAAGTAACGAGCAGTGTGGGGTAAAGCAGCCATGAGGTTGGTAACAGTGAATAGGAGATACGCTTGCAGTTTGGAGGAGCAACATCTCATATTCCATCTGGCTAACCTCCAACCTCATGGCATGAACATCGATTTCTCTAACTCCCATTAATTTTTCTCACTCCCCCTTGCCTCTTTTTCCATTCCCCACTCTGGCTCCTCTCTTACCTCTTCTCTTATCCTGACTTGCCTGTCATCTACCCCGGTACTCCTCCTCCTTCCCTTTCTCTCATGGCCCACTCTCCTCTCCTGGCAAATTTCTTTATCTTCAGGCCTTTACCCTTTCTACCTATCTCCTCCCAGCATCCCCTTCCCCTCCCTACCTACCTTCCTCCTCACCTAGCTTCACCTATCACCTTCTAGGTTGTATTCCTTCCCTCCCCCTACCTTTTTATTCTGGCTTCTTCCTTCTTCGTTTCCAGTTCTGATGAAGGGTCTCAGCCTAAAACATTAACTGTTTATTCACTTAGATAGATGCTGCCTGACCTGCAGAGTTCCTCCAGCATTTTGTGTGTGTTGCTCTGGATTTCCAACATCCGCAGAATCTCTTCTGCATATGGTTTACCGATGTCAATTAGTATTTCATTTGGTCATTTAAGTTAGATATAATTATATCAAAATTTGAGGACTGAAAACCGATTATAGCTTCAATTTTTATTTCATCCTCATTAAAATATCATTAGTTCTGATGGTTGTCAGCAGTAGTTTTATCAAATTACTAAAGCTATGCTACACATCACTTATCACAAGGCATTTCCACTATTAACCTGCCTATAAAGCATCAGTCCTGATGCAAGGTTTTGACTTAAGACAGTGACAATTCCTCTCCCTCTACAGATGATGGACTTACTGTTATCCTTCACTGTCAGTGTACTGTGTTGTAAATGGTGACATTGTAGGATGTATCCAACAGGCCTCACTATAAAAATGGGACAAGAAAAACATCCACAATATAAGAGGCAGAAGTGGCCAATTCTAATAAAGAAAGGAAGAAAGGACGTGTTGCACAAAGTAGGAGGTTTCATTCTGCCCAGCCAGAAGGTGAGCTGTTCTTCTTACATCGGTTATCATTGTAAGAGCGGAGGAGGTGGCAAACACAAAGGCCAGACGGGGAGCGGGATGGTAAAAAATTCTTGTGGTTGCTGGAGCTCAATCATCCCAGTCCCTGGATATCACAGTAGGGGTTTGTGAGGACAGTGTACTAGGGTGCTTCATTAATAACCTTCCTTCCATCAGGAGATCACATGGAAATATTTTCTATATTCAATTCCATTCACAATTACTCAGCAAGTAAAGCAATCAATTCCTGCATGCAGCAAGGCTTAGACACCATTCAATCATGGACTGACTAATGACATGAACATGAGAACTTAAGAAATAGGAGCAGGAGTAGGCCATTTGGCCCATCGAGCCTGCTCCGCCATTCAATAAGATCATGGCTGATCTGGTCATGGGCTCAACTCCACCTACCTGCCTTTTCCCCATAACCCATAATTCTCTATTATGCAAAAATCTATCCAATCTTGTCTTAAATATATTTACTGACGTAGCCTCTACTGCTTCATTTGGCAGAGAATTCTACAGATTCACCACTCTCTGGGAAAAGCAGTTCCTCCTTATCTCCACCCTAAATCTACTCTCCTGAATCTTGAGACTATGCCACCTAGTTCTAGTCTCACTTACCAGTGGAAACAACTTTGCTGCTTCTATCTTATCCCCTTCATAATTTTATATGTTTCTCTAAGATCTCCTCTCATTCTTCTGAATTCCAGCGAGTACAGTCCCAGCCAAGTCAATCTCTCAAAAGTAATATTTTCTCAACAAAAGTTCAAAGTTCAAAATAAGTGTATTATCAAAGTACTTATATGTCACCATATACTACCTTGAGATTTGTTTTCTTGCAAGCGTTCATTGAAATACAGTAAAAGCAATGAAAAACACAAAGACTGACAAACAACCCATGTGCAGAAGAAGACAAATAGTGCAAACAAAATTAATTGATTAATTAACACTGACAACATGAGTTGTAGAGTCTTTGAAAGTGAGTTCATATCTTGTGGAATCAGTTCAGAGGTGTGTGAAGCTGTTTCAGGAGCCTGAAGTAGTTAGAGAAAAGCAATGACCACTTCCAATTAAAGTGAGTCCAGCCTCTGACCAGCAGCTTTATCACTGTTAACTTCCCCACCATCAACGTCCCGGGTTTATCATTGACAAGGCATTCAGCTGGACCTGCCACATAATTACTGTGGCTACTGAGCAGAATGGAAGCAGGATATGCAGTTGCATGTGGCTCAGCTCTTAATACTCCAAAGTCTTTCATAATCTACAAGTCGCAACTTAGAAGTGTAATGGGACTCTTCATTGCATTGAATGAGTGAAGTTCCAGCAAAACTCAGGAAGCACAACAGCAACCGAATCAAATCTATCTGCTTGACTGGCAGTCCGTTCCATCCAGTGGTTGCAGTGAGTACTGTCTGTAAAACGCACCACACTTGCTCACCTGCGGCAATCCAACACCAGTGATTCTCACCAACGAGAAGAAAAGATGCCACAAGTGCATCGAAAATACTACGTAAAACTTATAGGTTCCTCTGCCAGTCACATACTATCCAGACTTGGAAATGTATCTCTCTTAGACCCCCTGGGTCTAAATCCTAGAAGTCTTTGCTAAACAACATTGTAGAGCACCAACGGGAGAAAGAGTGTAGCAAGAAGATAGTTTACCATCAACTTCTCAAGAGCAGTTGAGCCAGCAAATGAAGGCATTGCCATTGAAGCCCACATCTTGAGAAATGAATGAAACCTGTCTTCCTGTTCTAACTTTGCACTCAATTGCTGCTCTCTGCTCTGGCATCTGCTTTTATGCTCTACAGCTGAAAATTTTATATGACAATTAATTAATTTTTATTGTCACTGTGACATCCACCTGACACGAGGTTCACAAGGATGTTTCCGGGAATGAAGGAGTTAACATATGAGGAGCATTTGGCAGCTTTGGACCTGTACACACTCGATTTAGAAGAATGCGTAAGGATCTCATTGAAGCCTATCAAATGTTGAAAGGACTGGATAAAGTGGATGTGGAGAGAATGTTTCGTCTGGTGGTGGTATCCAGAACTAGAAGGCACGGCCTCAAAACTGAAGGGTGCCCTTTTAGAACAGAAGTAAGGAGGATTTTTTTTAGCCAAAGAGTGGTGAATTTGTGGAATGCTTTGCCACAGACTGTGGTGGAGGCCAAGTCCATGGGTATATTCAAAGCAAAAGTTGGTAGATTCCAGATTGGTTGTGGCATCAAGGGATAGGTTGAGAGGGCAGGTGTAAAGAACCATAGAACCATAGAACATTACAGCACAGAAACAGACCTTCTGGCCCTTCTTGGCTGTGCCAAACCATTTTTCTGCCCAGTCCCACTGACCTGCACCTGGACCATATCCCTCCATACCCCTCTCATCCATGTACCTGTCCAAGTTTTTCTTAAGTGTTAAAAGTGAGCCCGCATTTACCACTTCATCTGGCAGCTGATTCCACACTCCCACCACTCTCTGTGTGAAGAAACCCCCCCAATGTTCCCTTTAAACTTTCCCCCCTTCACCCTTAACCCATGTCCTCTGTCTTTTTTTCTCCCTAGCCTCAGTGGAAAAAGCCTGCTTGCATTCACTCTATCTATACCCATCATAATTTTATATAACTCTATCAAGTCTCCCCTCATTCTTCTACACTCCAGGGAATGAAGTCATATCCTATTCAACCTTTCTCTGTGACTCAGTTTCTCAAGTCCTGGCAATTTCTTCATAAACCTTCTCTGCACTCTTTCAACCTTATTAATATCCTTCCTGTCATTGGTGACCAAAACTGCATACAATACTCCAAATCCAGTCTCACCAATGCCTTATACAACCTCACCATAACATTCCAATTCTTAAACTCAATACTGTAATTTATAAAGGCCAATGTATCAAAAGCTCTCTTCATGACCCAGTCTACCTGTGACACAACTTTTAGGGAATTTTGTATCCATATTCCCAGATCCCTCTGTTCTACTGCACTCCTCAGTGTCCTACCATTTACCTTGTATGTTCTACCTTGGTTTTTCCTTCCAAAGTGCAATATCTCACACTTGTAATACCTCACAATTGTATAGGTTTGAGTGGGATCCGGGATCAGCCATGATTAAATGGCAGAGTGGACTTAATGGGCTGAATGGCCTAATTCAGCTCTTATTTCCTGTGGTCTTATGGTCTCATATGAATTGGGGGTCAGAGGAGGCAACTTGACCTACTGCACATACAGAAATACTGGAGGAACTCAGCAGGTCAAACAGCATCTCTGGATGGGATGTTGACGTTTTGGGCTGAGGCTTTTTATCAGGACTGGAAAAGAAAGGGATATAAATCAGAATAAATAGTTGTGGGAAGGGTGACATGTACAATCTGGGAGGTGATAAGTGAGACCAGTAGACAGGAAAGATGGAAGAAGCTGAGAGGTGAGATTGTGGAAGAGGTATTCTGTGCAGGGGACATTGGCAGATACGTCGGAGTAGGTCAGATTTAAATGGCAAGCAATTGTAAATTCAGGGTCGCCCGCAAGTGCAATTGTAAAACTAAGAGGTCATCCCGTGGTTATTTGCTTTTTCCATTACAGAGAATTAGATGGCTGTTCGTGTTGTGTGATGTCAGTCCAGCCATGTGATATAACAGGCACTGCGGTGATTCCAAGAGAGCAGAGTTGGCTATAGGCTGTCCACTTTGAACACATTGTAGACACATCAACTGCCTTATCCAAATGGCAGTAGGTGACAGAGGTGTTCATGCATGTGGGCACTATTCTGGAATCTTAAGGAGTCTCAAAGGGATGCTTTTGAGTCCTCTGCTATCTCACCCCTTTTATTCAAATTACTGCCTGTTGCTCTCACTTTCATAAACTGTTTTTGGATGGTCTTGTTTAACATGAACTGAATAGAATTTCATTGTGCAAACTTTGGGCCAGGTTATTGGCATGAACGGTGTGATGCCACAAATAAATCTTACTTTCGTTCTTGTCAGCCTTTGGCTTTCTTCAGCTATTCAGAACAAAATCTTGTAGGAGAAGTACTTTCTCTACTGTGTCATTTCTGCTTCTCTCCTGGGTGCCATAATTCACAGTGCACTGATTATGTTCCTGTCAGTGTTAGTTGCAATTCTATGCTGTGTGCTAAACGCTATACTTATTCTCTGGTCCAACTGTCGCAGTTGCTCAATATATGCTTCCGTGAGCTTTGGTACAATGTTCCAATCTCAGTTCTTAAAGAAAAACTAGCAACATTTAGGCAAATCTCTGTGAAATAATCATCTCAAAGTATAGAACATCAAGAAGCCAGGGACTAAATGCATCATGTAGAAGCAGAAGAATGCAGAGTTCTGGTGAATCCTTGGAAAATTATTTAGACACTTGTTTGATTACAAATTCTATGTACTACTCAACACACTTAAAATTTTAATCATTTTCTTATTCAAAATTCTAAAATCACCCTTTGATGTGCTTCATAATCAAGTGACAGGTTCCTTTGATGTAGTGGGGCATCCATGTGGACTCCAGTCTTCTTAATGGGTAGAACAAGAAAAGGAGCCTGCAGTTTTGATCAAAGGAGCTTTTGTATTTGTCATTCCTCTATGTGCCTTTTGACAGATCAGGTAGCAATCTTGCCATTTCTTTAGCACTTGTCCTTTTTTTTATGAGGCCAAGTTGCTAGCTCAACATTCAACCCAGCATGGATTGAAGGTGTGCAAGGAGCCGGCTGGATTTGAATCCAGGACCACTTGCCTGGAAATCTGGTGCCACTATACCACCGGCTGGCTAAGAAGGAACTATAAAACTATTGACACGTGGCGACCCACTTTCTGCGCAGGCGAACCGGCTCACAAATAGCCAGCGCACAGGGGGAGACTTTGGTAATGCACCCCTGACGTCATTTCCGCCCGGAGAAGGCAGGCGCTAGGGATTAAATGCCAGCACCGCAAAGTTTGAATAAACTAGTCTCGAAACGACTTAGCGACTGCGTGTCGTTATTTCAGCGCTGTGTAGCACATCGCTACATTGGTGACCCCGACGGTCCAAACGGGATTTGGACCAAAGATGACCGACTCTTCATCTGTTCATGCAGTTTCGCTAAAACTGCCGACTTTCTGGACGCTGCGACCACGCGTGTGGTTTAGCCAAGCAGAAACCCGGTTCCAGATTCGGCAGATATCTTCTGATTCCACGCGTTACTACCACGTGGTGAGCGCCCTTGACCAGGAGACAGCCGCCCAGGTTGTGGATTTCATACAGTTGCCCCCGGAAGAAGGCAAATATGAAGCATTCAAGGCGCTGCTCATTGGGACCTTTGGCCTCTCACGGCGTGAGCAAGGTGCCTGCCTGCTTCACCTGCACGGTTTGGGAGACAGGCTGCCATCAGCATTGATGAACGAGATGCTGTCCCTGGCTGATGGACACAAGCCCTGCCTCATGTTCGAGCAAGCATTCCTGGAGCAATTGCCCCGGGACATACATCTGCTGCTGGTCGACACAGATTTCAGCGACCCCCGGAAGGTGGCGGCCCGGGCAGATGTGCTGTGGAAAGCCAAGAGGGGCGTGGTGTCCGTCGGTCAGATTACCAGGCCACGTGCCCAACAGCTGACCAAACCAGGCCCGGCAGGGGGGCACACACAACACAGAGGCAGGAGTGAGGAGGCCAGTGAACTGCGGTGTTTCTACCACCAGCAGTGGGGCACAAAAGCCTGCCGTTGTCGCCCGCCCTGCAAGGGCCAGGGCCAGGGCCAGCTGGCGCTAATGACTATGGCGGCTGGCCACCAGGACAGCCTCTTGTACGTCTGGGACAAACAGTCAGGACGCTGCTTCTTGGTCGACACCCGAGCGGAAATCAGCGTCTTGCCCCCGATGGGGTACGACACCCGCAACAGGAAGCCAGGACCCACCCTGAGGGCCACAAACGGCAGCACGATACGGACCTACGGCACCCGCATAGTGCAGCTACAGTTCGGCGCCAGCTGGTTCACGTGGGACTTCACACTGGCCGCGGTGGCCCAATCACTCCTGGGGGCGGACTTCTTGTGAGCTCACAGATTGCTGGTCGACTTGCAAGGGAAAAGACTGGTACATGCCAAGACTTTCCAGACATTCTCCCTGGGTGAAGCCAAGTTGCCGGCCCCACACCTGGACTCCATCACGCTGTCGGACAACGAGTTCACCAGAATCCTGGCGGACTTTCCATCGATTCTGGCACCGCAGTTCACGGCAGCCATGCCCAGACACGGGGTTCAACACCACATCCCGACCACGGGACCACCCCTCCACGTCCGCGCACGAAGGTGATTGATTCCCTGAATCATTTACATCATAAGTACTTTTGAAGCAGAAAGAAATTGCACTTCATTGTGTAAAGACAAATACAGGACAATTTGTTCTAGATAATAGCTAATAACAAGGCTTTTAGACTAGGTTATAGGACATAGATTGAAATAGCTTACATTATTTTTTGCAACTGTAAGAAACCCCTGTCTACTTTTTAAAGCTCTCACATCCAAAGTCAAAAATAAACTGCAGATGCTGGAAAAATGAAACAAATGCAAAAACATTCTGCTGGTCAGTCAATATTTGTGGGTAGGGAAACAGAATAAACGCTTCAGGCTGAAGATCCAATGTCAGAACTGAAGAAAAAGAGGAAATAACTTAATTACACAACAGACAACAGGTTGCTGCAGCTACTGTGCTATACAAGATGCACACGAGCCAGAGCCCTGCAGACCTTCGCGCCATGCTGCCTTCATCTTATGAGAGACGGTGTACCATATGATCAAGTTTATCTATGCCTGCTCATGCTGTTTCTATGCCTGATGTGAGAACCTACACTCTGGATAGAAGCTTCCTTCACTGTGCTATCAGAATTTGGAACAGTCTTCCAGATGCTGTGGTTGGAAACATCTGCGACGATGGGGTCCAAGCCTTCAAGAGTCGAGTGCACAAACACCTATCATCTCTGGGAGGGAAGTCACATGCTTCTTCATAAGCTATCGTGAAAGGGTCCAGGACAGTAATGCTCAGTTGTTTGCAGATAGGGTTAATACCTGACTTTCAAGAGCACTTGTGAGTTATGTTCCAGCTGGACTTAATCCTTAAACTGCTGGAGAACAGTGCAGAAAGATCAGGTGCTGTTTTCTCCTGGTAGAGATTAGTTTTTTTAGTTTCAAGTGCTCCTGCCATGTTTTGTCACCCTGCAACCTTATCCTTCAATCTCTTTGAATTATGGAGGACAGCATGTGTATAAGTGTCTCTCTCCAGCAGACTTCATCATGATCATCATGACTCCAGTATTTCTACTATTTTTTAATGTTTCTTAATTGTATATATGATTTTTTGTGTTCTATCGCTGAGCAGAGTGAACCATCTGATTGGCCTATCAGAGTTCTCTTTGGGAACTAGTTGACTTGATCAGCATTAGAGAGAGTGCAGAGACGATTTACTAGGATGTTACCTGGGTTTCAGCACTTAAGTTACTGAGAAAGGTTGAACAAGTTAGGTCTCTATTCATTGGAGCGTAGGAGGTTGAGGAGGGATTTGATCGAGGTATTTAAAATTTTGAGAGGGATAGATAGAGTTGACGTGAATAGGCTGTTTCCATTGAGAGTAGGGGAGATTCAAACGAGAGGACATGATTTGAGAGTTAGGGGGCAAAAGTTTAAGGGAAACACGAGGGGGTATTTCTTTACTCAGAGAGTGATAGCTGTGTGGAATGAGCTTCCTGTAGAAGTAGTAGAGGCCATTTCAGTTGTGTCATTTAAGGTAAAATTGGATAGGTATATGGACAGGAAAGGAGTGGAGGGTTATGGGCTGAGTGCAGGTAGGTGGGACTAGGTGAGATTAAGAGTTCGGCACGGACTAGGAGGGCCGAGATGGCTTGTTTCCATGTTGTGATTGTTATATGGTTATTTCTGATCTGGCTATTGTTCACAATTGCACTTAATAAAAAAAAAATCCAAGGCAGAAACAATGGGGGAAGGATTGATAAGACAAAGTAAACATCACTGATACAGTGAGCCCAGGATTGGCTGGGTGATATACTATTGATGAAATGTTCTGGTTGATAGGTTAACGAAGCAGAGAGAGAGAGAGAGAGAGAGAGAGGTGCGGAAAGAGAAAGAGAAAGGGAGAGAGGGAGAGAGTTGGAGAGATGGAGAGAGAGGGAAAGAGGGAGAGAGGGATAGATAGATATAGAGAGAGAGAGCTCAAACAAAGATTGTGAAATGAACTGTAGGAAATGCCCAGGTGACCATGCAGTATTAAGTGGAGAGAGGAGAACTGAGCCAACATCACAGATGGATGACCTACTCAAGGAGTAGTCAGTTCTGAAACAAATAGAGAAAGTCTGGTGAATCTGATGAAACCCAGTTTGGAAAGAAATAACACAGCCAGACAAAAGCTAAGATACTTCCCTTCAAGCTTGTGTTAGACCATGTTACGTTTAGCAGGACACAGGCAGATCAGCCACATTGGGAATGGGATGGAGGATTAAATGGCCAGCCTGCACACTGAATCTATGGGCTCTGCAAAATGATCGCCAAAGTGGCATTCATTTTCCCAAAGGAGTGGAATTTCCAATGCTAACGCAGCTGGCCACTAAACCCAGTGAACTGGGGGGGGGGGGGGGGGGGGGTGGAGCCTCACTGAATATCAAGTTCATTCAGACCACTTATGACTGATTTTCCTGGTCTGCAGTATTACATAATGTGTGGCATGTGACTCTTAATGATTTTGATGCCATGTGCAGGGAACAGAACAGGGAAATTATATACAATATGGAATGTTTTCTGGAGTCAAATACGTAAAGATGCCTAAAAAACACTCACTCACGGGTGATGGTTGATGCCCACTGACATTATTTTCGTCCGGGTAGCCTCCAACCTGATGGCATGTACATTGATTTCTCAAACTTCCAGTAATGCCCCCACCCCCCCGGTTCACCATTCCTCATTCCCATTTCCCTCTCTCACCTTATCTCCTTACCTGCCCATCGCCTTCCTCAGATGCTCCTCCCCCTTCCCTTTCTTCCATGGCCTTCTGTCCTCTCCCATCAGATTCCCCCTTCTCCAGCCACTTAATCTATTTCACCAATCAACTTCGCAGACCTTTATCACCCCTCCCTCTTCCAGGTTCACCGATCTTCTATTTCTCCCTCTCCTCCCCCCACCTTCTTACTCTGACCCCATCTTTTTGTCTCCAGTTCTGATGAAGGGTCTCAGCCCAAAACGTCGATTGTTTACACTTTTGTATAGGTGCTGCCCGGCCTGCTGGGTTTTCCCAGCATTTTGTGCATGCTGCTTGGATTTCCAGCATCTGCAGATTTTCTCTAGTTTGTTAATTACCAGGAATTCAAGCTGAATTTCATGGTGTAAGATCTTTTGTTTTGTTTCAGCGGTACAGTGCAAAGAGGTAAAATTATAATAAATTAGAAATAAATAAATAAATAGTGAAAAGGGAATAATGTAATAGTGTTCATGGGTTCATGGGTAACTTAAAAATTTGATGATAGAGGGGAAGGCACAGTCTCTGAATTTTTGAGTGTGTGTCTTGAGGCTCATATACCTCCTCCCTGATGGTAGTAATGAGAAGAGGGCCTATCCTGATGGTGAAGGTCCTTAATGATGGATGCTATCCTCTTGAGGGACCACCCCTTGAAAATGTCCTCAATGGTGGGGAGGGTTGCGTCTGTTATTGGGCAGACTGAGCCTACAATCCTCTGCAGCCTCTTCTGATCCTGAGCATTGGAACCTCCATACCAGGCTCTAATACAAACAGTCAGAATGCTGTCCACCATACATTTATAGAAATTTGCTATAGTCTTTGCTGAAATACCAATTCTCTTCAAGTTCCTAATGAGTTAGAACCATTGGCATGTCTTCTTCATAATGGCATCAGTCTGTTGTACCAGAGCAGATTCTTGGAGCTGTTGACACCCAGGAACTTGGATTTGCTCACGCTTTCCACTGCTAAATACTGGTAAGCTCCAGACTTTCTCTTGCTGTTGTCCACTTACTTGGTCTTGCTGATGTTGAGTTCGAGGTTGTTGTTGTGAAACCATTCTACCAGCTGATCTACCTCACTTCTGCATGGCTTCTCATTGCCATCTGAGATTTACCTACAATGATGATGTCATCTGTGAATTGATCAAATGTTCTTCCTTATCCCTGCAACAGCAGACTCTTTCTCCATTCCATCCAGGCCTTGGCTCTGTTGAGAAAGTGAATGGACTTACAGGCTTGGACTGCTGAGATCCTTTCAGTTCTGAGGCTTTCCTTTCTTTTGGTTGTACTTTGGTTTGGTGGCCGGGTCACATCTGCTCCTCATGAGAAGATCCAAACTTCTACAGTGTAAGAGTGAGGGAGGTGCGGTACTGGGTTTGTTGAGAGTGAAGGGAATGGTGAGGAAATAGACATGTGGGAGCCGGGTCTCGGTCAGCAGATGCCATTTGACATGCAGTGGTTGAGGTGGGATTTACATCAGACAAGGTTTGAGGTGAGCTGTCATGGAAAATGTGGCTGGAAGCTCGATTGCACTGAGTGGAGGGATTTCCAGTTAACGGTCTGATTCTAGGAGCTTTAGTAATGGGTCACAGTGAGGGAGTCCTGTATCACAGAGCCATTTACCTTCGAAGTCAGGATGTCTGACAGCTCTGGGAGGAATGGCATGGTTTAACATGGATGGCTGCATTGTAGGCTGGCAAAGTGAAATGGGCCGATCTTCACTGGCAGTGCAAGCTGCAGAACAAGTATCAGAAGTGGAAGTGTTTTTAGTGCAGCAGTAAGAAAATACCTGAGACAATCTACATGAACGAGATAAATCAGAACTGTTAGTGAGAGGATGGTGCTGGAAAAAAAATGTTGGTTTCATCCCCGACAAACCACTTAAAGTGGATATGGAAATGAACAAGACCTCATGCAGTAAATTGTCTTTGTACACTCTATGGCCACTAAATTAAGCACCTCCTGTACCTGATAAAGTGGCCACTGAATATATGTTCATGGTCTTCTGCTGTTGCAGCCCATTCACTTCAATGTGCATTCAAAGATGCTCTTTTCCACATCATTGTTGTTCAGCACGGTCACCTTCCTGTCAGCTTGAACCTATCTGGCAAGTCTCCTCTGAACTTGGTCATTAACAAGGTGTTTTTGCCCACAGAACTGCCACTCACTGGATATCTTTTGTTTATCACACCATAAACTCTGGAGACTGTTGTGTGTGAAAGTCCCAGGAGATCAGCAGTTTCTGAAAAAATCAAACCACTCTGTTTGACATCAACAATCATTCCATAGTCAAAGTCACTTAAGTCACATTTCTTCCCCCTTGTGAACAACAATTGAATCTCTTGACCATGCCTGCATCCTTTATTGAGTGCCCACATAACATCATAAATGAAAAATAATTTTGGTAATTACAAAACATATTATTTTTGCATGAAGTCTGAATTTCTTCTCTACTTAAAATCTCATGTTTGAGCGTTACATTTCAAGTATCATTATTGCATTAAAATATAACGTTGACATTTTTCACAGTGTTCAGTACATTTATCTGTAATTAAATTAAATCTTTGTTTTTATACCTTACATGATGCCTAAAAAAAGGTAAAATACAAATACAGTACAGTGTACAGTAACAATTTAATCAAAACACAACATGGTAGATGGAGACTGAAAGCCTGCCATTGTTTGTTGTTTTTCAACAGTTGACATTATATTCTGCCCAAATTATATTTTCATTATTTTAATGGTATGCAATAAATTTTACTGTTGAGTGCATATGTGTGATGAGTAACTGTAAGAGAAAGACTGCTTACCCACAGCACATAAATTCAGTGTTGGGAATGATGGTGATGCCAAACAGCCACTTACTGTCCACCTGGGAGGCCAAGGCTTACCTCTCTGATGGTTCAATGTACACATTATTGTTTCATACACAAAATTATTAAAGTATTATATGCAATTACCTTCAGAGTATATGCATAAGCTGTATATGTACAGTAATGTAAATAGATTTTGCTTTTAGATTTGGGTCCCAGTCCCAAGCTATCTCATTATATAGATGAAAATATTCCAAAATCTGAAAAAAAATTCTGAAGTCCAAAACACCTCCAGCCCCAAGTATTTCAGATAAGAAGCGCTCAATCTGCATTTGCATCAACAAGCTGGTGTAAATCATACCTAATAAAGTGGCCACTGAGTGTATAGCACACTACAGCTATTGCCAGGAAAATGTGCACATTCCCGCTGATCGGACATCAGCTGCACATTAATAACAAAAAAGCCCTTTCAGTTTATGTTAATCATGTGGTCACCTGTCCGATCCTGCAGGGATAACTATATGGAAAACTGGTAATCTGGGCAAACTTCACAAGTCTTTGCTATTTCTTCCCCAGATCCATAGGTGATAACATGTTGCCTACCATTAATGGCATCAGGCGCTGTTTTAAAAGCAGCGTGAGCTGCCAATGTCCCAAGACAGCATCATGAGAGCTGGGGCAAGACAGGGAACACTGCAGTGACCTTGGTCCCTATGGATAGTGGCAGTGAGACCCTGGCATTAATGCAGGGGTGGCTTAATCCTGTTATACCCACTCTGGAAAAGTGCAGCTTCCTTGACTCTACTCCTATAGGGATCTAGTACTGGGCTTATATAAGGGGTTCTTGCCAACTCCCCTCTTTCTATTTACTCACCATTTCCCCCTCCAGCCACTGCTTCTCTCAACCACCACCCTCTGCAAGTATCTCAAGCATCACTAGCACGTTAAGAAGGTCTTCAATGGTAAAGGACCACATCGCAACAAACATAAAATGCAACATTATGTTGCAGCTGTCTACAAGATAAATTGTGATGATATTAGCTGAGAGTACTATGTTTCCTTTTCAACCTCTGAGTTGGAAGAAAAACCTTGCGTAGAATGTCTGCTTTAAAAAGAAATGGACACGACATCTAATTTCTGCTTAAATGCAAATAGAAAAGGGGGAGCAGTGGAGTTAAATTGTAGATGGTACATTGGTACTTTATTTAGGGCTTTCTAGTGGGCAGCTGTGATGAAAGCACAAATTAAGCAGGTTCCACGTTAACAAAGGCAGTGATGTTTTGAAGCAGGATTGCACGCATTGGTAGAATGACATTTAATTTAATGGCCTTTAAAAATAAACAATAAAAAAGTACATCTAGGATGTGCATTTGCAATACTGCACTGCCAACACCGACCCACAATACCAGCCAAATAGCTTGTATGCTGTGCATGCACTTTGGAAAGATCTCCTGCATTCTTAGCTTCATTTTAATGTTGTCTGTCATGTAGGCTCTGCTCATTGAACACTTGACAATGCCCTGCCTGGTGTCTGGTATTGGTACATGGATTCAGGAAGATTATGAGAGCTTTGTAAGCTATTGTTAAGAAAATCCCACCTTCTTGGTTCCCAAGCTTCATCCTCTCCCAATAAATGCAAGATACTCCCAAATTCTGCTTACCCTCATCCTTCACCCTACTTTCATCGGCTTTTTTAATGTAGTAACTCTTAGTATTTACCTCTGCTTTCATTGCTTCCTTAGTACACCTATAACTTCACTTCCATTAAAACTGATAAACAGTATATTCATAAATAGTCCCTCGCTCTCAAAGTGTTTGTTCCAATAATTATCTTTGGACTTCACTGGAGGTTTATCTTTATTTTCTGTTGTTCACACTCCTTTGTAGGCTTCTAACTGATACTTTCATATTTCCATTCACCTGTATTACCAACTCCTCACCATGTCCATTGTGATGTTTACTCTTTAATCTCACTTTTGCTCTTGTTTTTCTGTCGTGGTGTATGTAGGAATTTACATCTGCAGGCCTTTGGAGAAGACGTGGAATGGGTATTCTGTCATAGACATGTCTGCATTTCCAGACCTTCAAGATTGTACTTTTTTTTATAGGTGATTAATGAAGGGTGTGTGTTTTCTCTTTATCCATTCTTTACTGCAAGCTTTTAATGTATTCTACCATTAAGATATCCACTTGGAATTCTTTAGAGACATGTCCTGACTAAAATTAAATGTGTTATTTGATCAGTCCTTTTACCTCACAGATTTTATTTCCATAAAATAAGCTAATTTCCAGTTCAGCACATTTAATATTTGACTGCTTTCAAATTATTTTTAATAGGAATATTTTTACACTTGATGCTTAATATTAAATTAAAACTTGTACCCTCTTGAAACTTTTGGCAGAGAATGGAGGCACTGCTATCTGGTTAACACAATACTTTACAGTATCAGTGACTTGGGTTCAATTCCCACTGCCATCCATAAGCTATTCCTGGGACAGTGTGGCCTTTCTCTAGGTGCTCTAGTTTCCTCCTACAATCCAAAGATTTACTAGTTGGTAGGTTAACTGGTCGTTGTAAATTCTCCTATGATTAGGTTAGGGTTAAGTTGGGTGTTGCTGGGCAGCAGGGCTAGAAAGGCCAGAAGGGCCTACTCTGCTCTGTATCACAATCAATAAATAAATAAATTATAATTTATAAAAGACGGGGATGACTGCTTGATCTAATAGTATGGAAACTGAGTGGCAGTCTGCGGTACCATTAGCATTTTATCAGGGACGTATTTGCTAGCTGTCAAAACACATTTATATGGACTGTGGACATCTATATCTGAAATTAGTTGTGACTGACATTTTTTTGACTTATCTTGTCAGTAACTTTTATATCTTCCTCAATAACAGTAAACTTAGATGATAAAATAACCACAGACCCTAGGAATCGATACCCTTCAGCAACCACAATTTGATGTTTGTTGACCCAAGAGGATTCAACCACAGTTTTCTTTATCTTTCAATGCAGGCTTCTGGTTCAAAAGCACTGAATGGAATCATTAATATTTGAAGTGATTTTATTGTCTTTAAAACCAACACTATAAGTTGTGAAGTTCATAATACTGACCCAACCCAAGTTTTGCTTTTATATTCCATGCTGTAATTTGTCTGGTCATAACATTGACAGATCATTAATTTTTGTAATTGCTTCTATTTAATAGTTTTATTATACTTTATTATTTAATAAATGGTAAGACCTGTCAGTTTTAGACATATGATCCTTGAATGCAAGACTTTACATCATATAGAGAAAGCAATAATAATGGTTATGTCTTGTATTCGACCAGTGCCTGACAAGGTACAGGAATTTATTTCTCACCCTGCTGTCCCTTCTACTTTGCATGCACAATTTCATTGCCTGAATCTTCTTCCGTATGTTGGCCAGTTTGGGATCTTGACATGTTTATATGTATACGCAGAAGTCTTGAACTTGCTCACAGATCTCAGCCGAAGGATCACTTTGCCCTCCTGGAGGAGGGGGATGGACGTTATTCTGAATTTATATTGTGGAATCTGCTGAAGGATCCTGCCCCAGGTCACATCCGGCAGATTCCACAGATCCTTTCATTTCAGTCGAGCATCTTTTGGTGATGTTATTTTGTCTAATTTCTCAAGCTGGGACTGGGAATTTAATCTGTTCATGTTTTTCTCAGCAGATTTTTGGGCAGGGTTTGCACCCATGAGGACTTGCATCGCATAAATCACTGCAGCACTGGATGGATTCGGGATGTTCTCAGCTGCTTGTGCTTTGCAGGGATGGGAATGGGGCTGCAGTGGTTCACAGTCTACAGTCTATCAATGATGTGGATGGGGGCATCAAATGTACCTATTAAGATCTGCTGTTGATACAAAGCAAATGGCAGTGTGGGCTAGGAGGAGGATGCAGAGGCTTCAGGAAGATAGAGACAGGTGAAGTAATTGAACAGGGCCATGGCAAAAAGAATACAACATGGAAAAAATAGAATAGTGGAGTATTTTGAAATGGTAAAAGATTTAAAGGTGTTGGTGTACAATGGGACCTACATGTTCTTTTACGGATTCACAGAAAGTTAAGATAGCTTCAGCAAGCAATTAGAAGACCAATAGCCCTTTGGATTTGAGCCTCAGAGAAATTTACTCAATTTATGTAGTGCCCCAGTGAGACTGCATCACCGATATTGTTTTTAGCATTGATCCACACACCTAAGGAAATATATAAATTACAACTGAGGAAGTAGAGCAGAAGCTACTCAGATTGCGATCTGGAGTGCTCGGTTTGTTTCATTGGTCAACTGGTTCTGTACTTTGGGAAAATGACTGGTGATTGAAATGTACAAAATTCTTAAGGGGCTTGACAGGTTAGAAGTGGATTAGGTGTTTCGAATATCAAATTGGAACCAGGGAGTCACAGCCCACAAATAAGGAGTCATCCATTGTGGATAGAGCATAGGAGAAAATTCTTAAAGCAGAGGACAGAGAATTTTTGGAATTTTATATCTATGAGGACAATGGACGCAATGGAGAACTGAGTACATTCAAGACAGATCAATAGGTATGAAAGTATCAAGCAAGTGATGGTGCTGATGTAAAACATCAGCCACAATTTCATTGGCTAATGGAGCAGGCATAGTGGACATTCTTTTGCTTCAATGTTTATGTAAGATCACCCATTTGGCTCCCAGCTCAGTAAATTGAGTATCTGTGTGCTGAGTAAGTTCACAGGCCCCTCTTAACAGAATCTGGGTTATTTTGCAAGTATCTAGGGACTGAGGGTGTGTCTGTAGAATCGTGTGCTTGCATTGGACGTGGACTAAGATTAAAGGGAATAAATTGGAACAGCAATTTCACTTCATGTGTCTAGGAGTACACATATACCCACCAGAGGGCAGTAGTCATGGAGACAATGGACAGGGACAGCAATCATAAGTTTAGTTTACATATACTTGAGCTTATTCAGAACCAAGTTCTGTGCACCCGTTATAATGTGTCATATTGTTGTGCTGAAGCAGGCACTGTCATAAACTCAGCTTGTTGCCCACTTGATTAAAACCAAACCAATTAATCAACCGAGTGTGGTTGAACTGCTCCAAACTCCAATTTGCAAGCTGAATTTACACTCCTGGAACAATAACTCAGAATAAAAATCAATGCATAAGATTGCCATTAGTCATGATGGTTCTGCTGCCAAGAGCCCCTTTTCTCCCTTCATTAGTGGTGCTATTAAAACATCAAAAGGAATAACTGGACCTAGCAAGTAGGGAGGGCTATGAATAGATTGACAACCAGCTGATGCTGCAGAACAGCTGCACAATCTATTGATTCAAATTACATTATTAAAAGAAAGAACTAAAGTTATCATATTCTAAGAGATTTGATCCTCCAACAGAAATACATGCAGAATATGTAAAGGTTAGGAGATGTTGCATCCCTTAGGAGCTCCCGATCTGCACTAATTTGCAATATCGCAGGTGCTCAGCCTGAAGTGTTTCATGCCTACAGATCTTCAGGAGTACATACAAATGCAGGCCTTGGTAATTTCAGCTTTTTGTCCAAGTCTAATTCTGTTATAAAATTAAAAGGAACATTTTTGCAGCCGGAACAATGTTTTACCAAACCATGAATGGACATTCACAGAAGCCTCATGGGTTACTGCAGCCAAACTCAAAATATGGTTGGCATAGTTTCAATCATGCCTTGTCCATCATTTCTCCCCTGGCTCAAACCAAGGTCACTCATCTCTCTGTTATTACTGGATCACTTGTATGATTAGTGCTGCTATGTTTGTTTTTCACTTCAAAGAAGCTGCATTTTAAAGAAATTCTTAAGCATTTTTTGAACTCTATAATATTTCTAAGAGAGCACTTTATATAATGTTTTTGAACATCACGTTATTTTCTTCCATTACCTTTGAGGAAATTATTGGCCAAATAAACACAAATAAAATAACAGTCAAGCCAGTGCACTTAATGAAGTGTAAACGAGTCCGTAAATTGCTGTGTTTGTATGTGCACGGTCTAACATGGAAATACACCAGTCATTTACATAGGATTTGAGTGATTCCTCTTTTCAGTAGCATACCTGGTAGCCAATGTTCTGTTCGAAAACTCCCAATCTAACTTATTCCCCTGTCACCCTCTCAATGGTGCTTATCCCTTGGGTTCCATTAGATCCTGTCATATTCCATCTCTGAAAAGTCAGAGCAGCTTTGGTGCAGCCTGTTTGAGGCAGGCCGCAGATACATAGGCAGTGCCTGTTGCCATGGAGATTGGTTTTAGTAGCATGATGTGCACAGTTCCAACACACAAAAGAATAGCTCTCACTACAACCTGCTGCTTTATTATAAAGATAACGCAATGTTATCTTCAGTCTGCATTTAAAATAGATTCCAATGGCCCCATCTCATTAAATTCCTAACTTCATTTTGACAATTATTTCTGTGCAGCAGAAACATTAGATAGGTATAAGACTGACACTCTCCAGATTACTTTGATAGGTGCTGTTTAGGCTTCAGGGACCAAAGCTCATCAGAATGCTTGGTATTCAGATAAAGCAGTCTCACTGCAGGCAGTTCCTTTCACAAGATGGGATGTAAAAGCAATATTTTATTCTAGTGGCAGAATAATCCACAGTTGCAGTTTATCTCATGAGCTTGCTACTGCACTTATTTACAGAAATTTTGAAAAAAAAAATATTATTTCTGCCACGGAATTTTTTTTTTCTTACAGTGGGAAGAACTTAGCCTTCGTTTATACACATGAACTTTGCTAATTCTCTCCAGAGTGGAACACAAAAATGTACAGTTGGAGAGACAGCACTTTGCAGGGGAAGCTGCACCTAGTAATTCCGGATCACAACAACAGGCCCAGGGAAGTGGTATGCCAAGAAGCCACAATTTGTATTTTTGCCCTACAGTCACACTTGCACAGGGACACCTAACTTCCACCAGTTCATGCCAACCATTTGTTTGGAGGGCAGAAAATCTATATTCTTGTAATATCATAATAATTTATATTTTTATATTTATATTATATATAATATATATATTTTATATATTCTATAAAACTCTGGTTAGGTCACACTTCGAGTACTGTGTCCAGTTCTGGTCGCCTCACTATAGGAAGGATGTGGAAGCATTGGAAAGGGTACAGAGGGGATTTACCAGGATACTGCCTGGTTTAGAGGGTATGCATTATGATAGGAGATTAAGGGAGCTAGGGCTTTACTCTTTGGAGAGAAAGGGGATGAGAGGAGATATGATAGAGGTATACAAGATATTAAGAGAAATAGATAGAGTGGACAGCCAGCGCCTCTTCACCAAAACACCACTGCTCAGTACAAGAGGGCAGGCTTTAAGGTAGCGGGTGGGAAATTCAAGGGGGATATTAGAGGAAGGTTTTTTACTCAGAGAGTGGTTGGTGCGTGGAATACACTGCCTGAGTCAGTGGTGGAGGCAGATACACTAGTGAAATTTAAGACACTACTAGACAGGTATATGGAGGAATTTAACTTGGAGGGGTGGTTATATGGGAGGCATGGTTTAAGGGTCGGCATAACATTGTGGGCCAAAGGGCCTGTACTGTGCTGTACTATTCTATGTTCTACATTCTGTGAAATAGATGAAGTATACTGAAGAGCAAATAAATTTTTAGCTATGGGATAACAGATAACTACTATCAAATAACCCTCTAATCCTAAAAATAATTATACACTAGACAATGGGGTGACCCGTTGGGGCACCCTTTGAGAGAAAGGTAGTGCAGTCTGATGTGACCAGAATGAACATTAAATTTTCCTGAATGCTATTGGTATTGCTTTGCTTTGGAAATTGAAGTATAAAAACCAGTTTATTAAAGAAGAAAGACACGTAGCAAGGCAAATATAACTCTTCCTTGTTTAACGAAGGACCCTTCTGATGGCAACATTTCTGATTGATCTGCCACCCTTGTGCCTCTCGTTGTCATTCTGGAGATGTGTGGTTTGTCACTCCTTCAGGAGATTTTAAAAAATATACTGTTTTCTGTCTACCTCTTTCAAGCACTTCTTTCTAAATTTCATCATTATAAATGTTTTAAATCTAATTTCTACTTCTTGTTTTTTCCTTGTTGGCCAAGATATTGAGAAGGTAATTTTAATGTGGAGACTGAACGGGTATGATGTGAATTTTGGAGAGATAATAAATCCGCCCCAACAGATGCAAGAGAAATCAACACTCTTGACCACTAACTCCACCATGCTGGGTCTAAGACCAAATGCAGGTGAAATGAAAGTGGTGAAGATAAATGAAAATGGTGAAGACCAGCAATAGACCTGTAGTGATGAGAGATGCAACCCTGGAAGATGTGACTTGCTTTGTCTATCTTTGTGAGTATATATGGTGGAACAGGCGAGGATGTCAAAGCCAGGATCAACAAAGCCAAAGTAGTTTTCAAAATCTTGAAGAAAGTGTAGATATCCAGAGTCATATCAAGGAAAATCAAACTCAGAATCTTCAACTCAAACGTTAAAACAGTGCTCTGAATCTGGAGAACAACAAAGAAGGCACTACAAAAACTGCAGGCTTTCATCAACCAGTGCCTGAGAAGGATCCTAAACATCAGATGGAGGGACAAAGTAACCAACCAGATATTGTGGGAAAACTCCAACCAGGAATCCATAGAGATACAAATATGTAAGTGGAGGTGGATTGGCCATACCTTGAGGAAGCCAACCAACATCACCAGGCAGGCAATGAAATGGAATCTCCAAAGAAAGAGGAGAAAAGAACACATAGAGGAACGAGGTCAAGGATGAAATTAGATGATGGGGACACTCCTGGTCCACCCTTGAGAAACTGGCTCAGAACAGAGGATGATGGATATGGGTCCACTGGCATCTAAGGGCCCAAGAAGAAGAAGAAGGAGAAATCCATCAGAATTGACAGTCCTTCAGGCTGTAATGCTGGTAGTGTAGCAGTTAGCATAACACTATGACAGCGCCAGTGAACTGGGTCAGTTCCACCTCAGTCTGTAAGGAGTTTGTGCGTTTTCCTTGTGGCCACATGGGCTTCCTCTGGATGCTTCATTCTCCTCCCACATTGCAAAGATGTACAGGTTTTGTAGGTTAGTTGGTTACATGGATGTCATTGAGCGGCGTGAGCACATTGGGTCAGAAGGGCCTGTTACTGTGCTGTACCTCTAAATAAACAATAAAAGTAAACAAGCAACAGTCAGCTGTAATCACACCAGCCTGTCTTTGTATCAGCAGAAAGCCTATAAACACATTCTAATCTTTAAGTTAGTGTATTTTACACACTTTAATCTATGTGCTAAAATTTCTGAAGATCACCATGATAGAGTAAACTGGAACAGCACTCTAGAAAATGAGAGGGTCACCAATTTTAAGACAATATGGCACTACCGTGATTCCCAGATGTTCACTGACTTCCTGTGGGAAAGGACGTTCACAATGCATTTGGTCATTCTACATTTTAAAGGCTTACTCTACCACAGTAAGATCTTATTGAAGACCACAAATAGGGAAAATTTGACTACCATCCTCATGGACAACTGATCACTGACCGAGATCAGAGAGAGGCAGGAGAAATGGGCCAAGAAGAGAAATGCACCATATACTCTAGAGACAGCAGACACAACTCAGAAAGCATGTTCTATAGTCAGAGGCTTGGTCTCTTCAATATGTCTGAATAGTGATGTCTAGAAAGCTCACATCACATCAGTTGGTGGCCAGTATTTTTTTAAAGAAGACCTGCTTCCTGCCAGACCTGATATCCTTGTGTTGTTGGTTGCTGTCAAAATCAATGCTACCCGCAATGATTTCTGTCTTTAGATCTTTTCAGGTCTGCCACAGATGTACCTTGTATACTATTTTTACCCAACCATGGGTGCATTAGGCTGGTGGCTCATGAATTGTTTGCTAGGGTTAGGCAGTCATACCAAGTTCACCTGTGCCAATCAGAACAAAAGAATATGTCTTTCTGTCTTTGACTGGTTTCCTGTATATGCAGAGTATATTCCATTATAAAAATGTAATGGTATTGCATAATTAAATATGAACATGCTATTTATTTGTACAGGTGTGTTTTAGTTTCTATTGGGCTGAAGGTTCATCTGGTATATTTGAGAACTGTTGCTTCTCAAATAAGGCAACAGTTCAAAAGACATTTCCACCAGGAGCTTAGGATACGTAAATCAAGTGTGGACTTGTAAGTAAACCTCTCACCCTTTGAATATATAATTGCTGTGTCTCAATGACTATGCAGTAATTACATTGGTGCCCTCGGATAACACAAGTTATTTGTTAATCACTTCGTGCTGGCGTGCAGTTGCAGAAAGATTCTTCTGGCGGCGTGTTCCAACTGACCTCATGATATTAAAGCCAAATATGCTGCATAAATTTACAGTCTATCCTCGTTCAAAACAAGTGAGAACCAATAGCCATGCAGTACGAAATGGAGCGCTTGCTGACCCAGTAAAAGCAGCAGCCAACGCTCACATAGTACAACATGATAGCCAATGTTCATGCCTGATGAACACCAGTTGATACTGGTGAGGTACTAATGACAACTGTTTCTTGCACAGGGCAAAACAGTAGTTGATACAGACTATGTCCGAATGATAAACAATACACACAGTCTACAATAATGGCAGCTGATATCCATACTCATCAAATACTGTACAAGCAATCAAAGGTGCTTGTCTCTCCTCAGTTACTTATTTAACGTGTTCACACCTTTAGCAAGTGGGTGCCATGGTAGCATAGTGGTTGGTGCGATACTTTCACAGCTGTGCAGTTCAGATTTCAATGCCAGCACCATCTGCATGAAGTTTGTGTGTTCTCCCTATAAGACCATAAGACCTAAGAGCAGAATTAGGCCATTCAGCCCATCAAGTCTGCTCTGCCATTCCGTCATGGCTGATCCCAGATCCCACTCAACCCCATACACCTGCCTTCTCACCATATCCTTTGATGCCCTGACCGATCAGGAAACTATCAACTTCCCCTTAAAAATACCCATGGACTAGGCCCCCACCACAGTCTGTGGCAGAGGATTCCACAGACGTACTTCTCTCTGGCTCCTGATATCTGTTCAAAAAGGTCATCCCTCTAGTTCTGGATCCCCCCCCGCCACAGGAAACATCTTCTCCACATACACCCTATCTAGTCCTTTCAACATTCGGTAGGTTTCAATGAGATCCCCACACATTCTTCTAAGTTCCAGTGAGAACAGGCCCAAAGCTGCTAAACGCCCCTCACATGTTAACCCTTTCATTACCAGAATCATCTATGTGAACCTCCCCTGGACTCTCTCCAATGACAGCACATCCTTTCTGAGATATGGGGCCAAAACTGTTGACAATACTCCAAGTGCAGCCTGACTAATGTCTTATAAAACTTCAGCATTATCTCCTTATGTTTATATTCTATTCCTCTTGAAATAAATGCCAATGTTGCATTTGCCTTCTTTACCACAGACTCAACCTAAGTCCCTCTGCACATCTGATGTTTGAACCTTCTCCCCATTTAGATAATTGTTCGTACTATTGTTCCTTTTACCAAAATGCATGATCATATATTTCCCGACACTTATTCCACCTGCCACCTTTTTGCCCATTCTTCCTATTTATCTAAGTCCTGCTGCAATCGCATTGCTTCCTCAGCACTACCTACCCCTCCACCTATCTTTGTATCATCCACAAACTTTGCCACAAAGCCATCAATCCCATTATCTAAATCACTGACAAACAATGTGAAAAGTAGTGGCCCCAATACTGACCCCTGAAGAACATCACTAGTCATTGGCACCCAACCAGAAACAGCCCCTTTTATTTCTACTTACTGACTTCTGCCTGACAGCCATTCCTGTATCCATGCCAGTATCTTTCCTGTAATGCCAATAGGATTTTATCTTGTTAAGCAGCCTCATGTGAGGCACCATATCAAATGCCTTCTGAAAATCCAAGCAAATTGCATCCACTGTCTCTCCTTTGTCCACCCTGCTTGTTACTTCATCAAAGAATTCTAACAGATTTGTCAGGCAAGCTTTCCTTTCACAGAAACCATGCTGACTTTGACTTATTTTATCATTAGTCTCCAAATACCCCCAAACCTCATCCTCAATAATGGACTCATTTTCCCAACCACTGAAGTGAGGCTAACTGGCCTAAAATTTCCTTTCTTTTGCCTTCCTCCCTTTTTAAAGAGTGGAGTGACATTTGCAATCTTCCAGCCCTCTGGGACCATGCTAGAGTCAATTCTTGAAAGATCATGAACAATGCATCCATTATGTCTTCAGCATCCTTTCCCGGGACTCTGGGATGTAGTCCATCTCATCCAGGTGACGTATCCACCTTTGGGTTTGCCTAGCACTTTTTCCTTTGTAACAGCAATGGTACTCACTCCTGCACCCTGACACTCATGGACCTCTGGCCCACTGCTAGTGTCTTCCACAGTGAAGACTACTCATTAAGTTCTTCTACCATTTCTTTGTTCCCCATTATTACCTCACCAGCTTCATTTTCCAGTGGTCCAATGTCAACTCTCACCTCCCTTTTACTCTTTATATAACTTTTGTTGGATTTTAAAAGCTTTCCAGTCATCCAACTTCTCGCTCACTCAGAGAAATTGGGAGGAGCTGAAGGAGAAGTTGTTGGGGATGAGGAACAGCTCTGCCAGATGGAAGAGGATAGAAACATAGAAAACCTACAGCACAATACAGGCGTTTTGACCTACAATGCTGTGCTGAATATGTACTTACTTTAGAAATTAACCAGGGTTACCCATAACCCCCTATTTTTCTAAGCTCCATGTACCTATCTAAGAGTCTCTTAAAAGACCCTATTGTATCTGCCTCCACTATCATTGCTGGCAGTGCATTCCACGCATACACCACTCTCTGAGTAATAAACTTATCCCTGACATTTCCTCTGTACCTACTACCAAGCACCTTAAAACTGTGGCCTCTTGTGTTAGTCATTTCAGCCCTGAGAAAAAGCCTCTGACTATCCACATGATCAGTGCCTCCCATCATCTTATACACCTCTATTAGGTCATCTCTCATCCTCTGTCACTCCAAGCAGAAAAGGCCAAGACCACTCAACCTATTCTCATAAGGCATACTTCCCAATCCAGGCAACATCCTTGTAAATCTCCTCTGCAACATTTCTATAGTTTCCACATCCTTCCTGTAGTGAGGTGAACTGAGCTGAGCACAATACTCCAAGTGGGGTCTGGCCAGGGTCCTAAATAACTGTAACATTACCCCTTGGCTCTTGAACTCAATCCCACAGTTGATGAAGGCCAATACACCGTATGCCTTCTTAACCACAGAGTCAACCTGCACAGCAGCTTTGAGTGTCCTATGGACTCAGACTCTAAGATCCCTCTGATCCTCCACACTGCCAAGAATCTTACCATTAATACTATATTCTGCCACCATATTTGACCTACCAAAATGAACCACCTCACACTTACCTGGGTTGAACTCCATCTGCCACTTCTCAGCCCAGTTTTACATCTTATTGATGTCCCACTGTAGCCTCTGACAGCCCTCCACACTATCCACCACAACCCCAACTTTTGAGTCATCAGCAAATTTACAAACCTATCCCTCCACTTCCTCATCCAGGTCATTTATAAAAATCACAAAGAGTAGGGATCCCAGAACAGATCCCTGAGGTACTGATGCACCATCAATAACTCTGTGAGACGTGAGGCGAGATATCGGCTTTTATTGACTGGAAGAAAGAACAAGCAGCAATTGACCACCATGCTACATCCTGGAGACTGAGGGCAGGACTCAGGCCTGAATCACCTTTATACCAGGGTCTGTGGGAGGAGCCACAGGAGCAGTCAGTGGGGGGGGCGTGTCCAGACAGGTATACTTAGTTCACCACAGGTACACCACTGGTCACCGACCTCCATGCAGAATATGACCCATCTACAACCACTCTTTGCCTTCTCTGGGCAAACCAATTCTAGATTCACAAAGCAAGGTCCCCTTGGATCCCATGCCTCCTTACTTTCTCAATAAGCCTTGCATAGAGTACCTTATCAAATGCCTTGCTGAAATCCATATACACTACATCTACTGCTCTACTTTCATCAATGTTTCTAGTCACATCCTCAAAAATTTCAATCAGGCTCGTAAGATGGTGCTGGAGGGAAACAGGTTGGGTCTTTTGTAGAGAAAGAAGCGGAGAGCCTCATGATGGAGGATAAAGGAACGTAGGGACTGGACATTCATGATGAAAATGGGAGTCAGGGCCAGTGAATTGAAAGTTGGTGAGTTTGGTGGCAGTGGATGGGAAATCTCTAGATTTGACGAAGTTAGTAATGATATGAGAGACAATAACGTGATGGTGTGAAGTGGGGTCCTTTTCAAGGGGTAAGTGAGAGGAGTTGTTTGCGAGTTGCTGCCTGGTCTCAGCAAGGTAGACAGTCCACCACACTACAACAGCACTGTGTTTGTCTGCACGTTTCATGGTAAGATTATGATTGGTGTGGAGAGAGTGAGGCCAGTGCGTCCAGAGGGGGTAAGATCCGAGGAGGAGAGAAGAGTGCTAACGTTCAGCCACTTCTTTGGCAAGAATTCTCCACCCTGCACGAATGACCTCTTCTCTGATCTCCAACCCTCCTTCTCTTCTTGGATACCCTGCTCTGGATCTTTTCATCTCGAATTACTGAGAACATTACCCCTTCTTGGAATATTACGGTAACTTAGATTATGGCTCAGAGATGGAGATGATGGAAGAAGGGCTTGGTGTTATAGCAAGAATGGAACTCATGAGGTGGTGGTGAGGAAGGACAGAGGTAACTGAGGACTGATTTTCAGTGTATCTCCTGCATGCCAAGGCTTTTCGTTGAAATTTGCCTATTGTCATCTGTTAAAAATAATCAATGTTATTGACATATGGACTGGTTCGAATTTGAATTATTATAAGTATGGCATCCGTTAGTCTAGTGAGACCATGGATCTGTGCCTGGAAAGTCTTCTTCAGAGCACAGGCCTAGGCAAGGTTGTATGGAAGGTCAGCTGTTGTACATGAAGCAAGTCTCCCTCTCCACGCTGATGCTGTCCAAGGGAAGGGCAAGGGCCAATACAGCTTAGCATCAGTGTTGTCACAGGAGTTGCCAGAACGAGTTTGAAGATAACGTTAGTCTGCCTTAGGGACTCCAGCTCTGGATTTGCCCTCAGTGTTTACTCCCGAAACCTTTCCCATAGTGGGTATGGCCGCAAGGCAACGGAGGTTTGAAATCAAAGATTTTCCCCTCTTAGATGGACTGCCTTCCCAGGCTGACGAGCTCCATCTACCTGATTATTATAAGTATTCCTATGCTTTTACTACATATGGCATTTAAAGACGTATGTATGAACATCTCTTACAGATGAACAAACATCAGGTTTGAGTGTGTGTTGGCATAAACATAAACCCTTTCAAAGGCAGCATTTCGAAGTTAGTTATTATTCTTTATGAAGAATAATAGAGCTGATGTGTGCTATTGAAATTTATATTGAAGTAACTGCCATTGAACCATCTGGTTTAATGAGTTGGTTTAATCAATGTAATCATAAATGAGCAGCCTCCATACAACATATTTATATTTTTCCCATCCTGATTATACCAGTTGATTATTAAATAGATCTTATACTTAACTTCATTTGGAATGTTGAACTGTGATACACATCATAAAACAACTTAAAATAGCAGTAACTACGAATATTGAGAATGCTGAAAAAGACAAGTAATGGCTAGAAAAGCAACATATTTTGAAATAACTGATACCCAGTGCATAATTATGTTTACAGAAATATAGTAATGATGAACTCCATCCCAATTTAATTAATTATGTAATGAATCATTGCCACTGGGGTGTCAGTTTTGCAAAGTTGATAACAATGTTGTTTCTGAATCAGAAAACATGAGTGCTATGAACTTAGCAAAACTTCTTAACATTCTGAATCAGAAGGTTAACAGTTATACCTCATTTTTACCATCTGGATAGACTCCAACCATGGTGGCATGGAATTTCAACAATTACTCTTCCTTCCCCCTTCTCTCTTTTTACGTTCCCCATCCTGATTCTGCTCTCAACACTTCTCTTCAGCTGCCCATCACTTCCATCTGGTTCCCTTCCTCCTTCCCTTTCTTCCATGGTTCACAGTCCTCTCCTATTAGATTCCTTCTTCTTCAGCCGTATACCTCTTCCCTCTATCACTTCCCAGCTTCCTACTTCATTCCCCACTCACCTGGTTTAATCTATCACCTGCCAGCTTGTGTTCCTTCCCTCCACCCACACCTTTTTTATTCTGGCTTCTGGTTCTCTTCCTTTTTCTAGTCCCAACTATTTATTCACCTTCATAGATGCTGCCTGGCTTGCTGAGCTCCTCCAGCATTTTGTGTAAGTTGGTTATGATTTCAAGCCATATTTCAATGTTTGAATACATAATCTAAGCTAATATTTCAAGAAAGCAAAGAGTGCAGATTCAAATATGCTATTTTATAAATGAACTGTTATTTATTCAGGTGATTTCACTGGATTGTTCAAAGAATTTGCATTGTATCTTGGTCAATATTGCTCATCTATCATTTAGTTCATTTGTTGAATGTGGGATCCTGTTGTGAACAAATTGATTGCTGTGTTTTCCTGGTGTAAAACTTATTCATTTCATTATTTGTGAACTGCTTTAAGACATTCTGAAGGTACAAAAAAAATTATATTCATTCAAACTCTTTACAAAATTTCCTCTTGATTGTTCTCTACAATTAGTCTAACAATGTTCAATCAACAAAATAAATGCAAATTGATTCTCTGCAACCAAATTATTCCCAAATATATGGTAGTCAGTCTGCGTTGTGAATCACAAACAGTGTGTGTTAAGTGGATATTGAGATGTCCTACTTCACTGCAGAATGGAACAAGCAATGATGAACAAGTAAATGACTGTTCTTTCACAATCTTTTCTCATTTCTTGTTTTTCAATGCAAACTGAAAATAGGCAGCAGACAATTCAGGAAAGGAATCTAAAGCTATATAGTACAATGGAAGACAGTAGAAAGCCACCAATGGAGAGGCACTCAGAACGGTTAACTATAATTCCATTTGACAAAACAGATTCATATTTCTGGGTTCTCCAGTCTTAGGTGGCCAGTTGTCTAAGGGGACAATTTGACATTTTCTCTGTACTGAGAATATCATAAAAACATTTCAGTCAGGAAATATAAAATATAATGCCGATTACAAAAATGAGACAATCAGTCCCTTGCCCTGCTTTGCTTTTCTGTTAGATCTTATCCAATTTGCTCCTAAACCCAACTTTCCTGTCTTTGTTCCATATTCTTTGATGTCCTTACAAAATTCAAATATACTGTTCTCAGTCTTAAAGCACTGATTGTCTAATACAATGCAATACAATGGGAGAAAGATTCAAATGTTCATAAACCTTTATGTGCAGAAGTGCATCCAGATTGCAGACCAAATAGTCGACTTCTAACCTTAAAATAATTCTCCATTGTTATTAGTTTCCAACCTCTCTCCCTAGGAGGAAATTGTTCCTTTACGCAAGCTGTAACAAATCCCATGAACATTTTAAATGCTTTCAATCTCGTACTATCAATAAAATGTAAGCTGTGGTTATGCAGCCTTAAGCTTAAGTGTACAGTCTGTTGGACTCTGATGTTTTAAACCAAGGTTCTTTCAAAAGTCAGGAAAGAGAGACAAAAGATGTTCCTTCATGATTGTTTTACTAAGTGATAATAGAACAAAGAGAGATTTGAAAACAAACTTTGATACCGATTTATTAGTTGAAGAGATGGAGAGTCAAAAGATCTAAGGACTAAGATGGAGCTGGCCTCGCACTCAGCTTTTTTATATTACACAGATAAGGAAAATTTCATTCAAATTCGTAGATACAAGTTAACCAATGAGAAAGCTCTTACTCAAATAATGCAACACCAAGAGAAGCTTCCAGAACTTCCCAAAATGATACCAATGTAACCACGAGGGATAACATTGAACAATCGCATAAACCTACTGTGGTCACTAGGAAGAAGATTAAACTATTACATGCAGATAAGAATTACTTAAAACTCAAGCAAATAATTAAGTGTTAAACTGCAAAGAAAATATCAAGTGAACAGTTGGAACTGCAAGACTTTTATCCAAGTTTTGAATAAATATGTTAACAATTTAAGATCGTAGCATAGATTCCTGGCACCCTGCCCATCAAACCCCACAAATAAGTGTATCTACTCTTTCTCCACTCTTTGTCTCACATCTCTTAATTGATTCCCATCTCTTAAACATTAACTACCATTTATAGGAAATTTATTTAATGCTTTCTGGGCGGTCATACAGATCAGATCCACAGAGATTTGTTAATCCATCTGCTGTGATCATCTCAAAAACAAAATCAACTGAATTAGTTAGATAAATTCATGCATAACAAGATTATATTGAAACTACACACACAAAATGCTAGTGGAACACAGCAGGCCAGGCAGTATCTATAGGGAGAAGCACTGTCGACATTTCGGGCCGAGACCCTTCGTCAGGACCAACTGAAAGGAGAGATACAAAGAGATTTGAAAGTAGTGGGGGGAGGGGGAAATGCGAAATGATAGGAGAAGACCAGAGGGGGTGGGATGAAGCTAAGAGCTGGAAAGGTGATTGGCGAAAGTGATACAGAGCTGGAGAAGGGAAAGGATCATGGGACAGGAGGCCTCGGGAGAAAGAAAGGGGGAGGGGGAGCACCAGAGGGAGATGAAGAACAGGCAGGGTGATGGGCAGAGAGAGAGAAAAAAAACAAACAACTAAATATGTCAGGGATGGGGTAAGAAGGGGAGGAGAGGCATTAACGGAAGTTGGAGAAGTCAATGTTTATGTCATCAGGTTGTAGGCTACCCAGCCGGTATATAAGGTGTTGTTCCTCCAACCTGAGTGTGGATTCATCTTGACAGTAGAGGAGGCCATGGATAGACATATCAGAATGATGGCATGAACATTGACTTCTCTAACTTCTGTTAATGCCCCTCCTTCCCTTCTTACCCCATCCCTGACATATTTAGTTGTTTGTTTTTTTTTCTCTCTCTCTGCCCATCACCCTGCCTGTTCTCCATCTTCCTCTGGTGCTCCCCTCCCCCTTTCTTTCTCCTGAGGCCTCCCGTCCCATGATCTTTTCCCTTCTCCAGCTCTGTATCACTTTCGCCAATCACCTTTCCAGCTCTTAGCTTCATCCACACCCCCTCTGGTCTTCTCCTATCATTTTGCATTTCCCCCTCCCCCCACTACTTTCAAATCTCTTAGTATCTCTCCTTTCAGTTAGTCCTGATGAAGGATCTCAGCCCGAAACATCGACAGTGCTTCTCCCTATAGATGCTGCCTGGCCTGCTGTGTTCCACCAGCATTTTGTGTGTGTTGTTGTTTGAATTTCCAGCATCTGCAGATTTCCTCGTGTTTGAAGATTATATTGACTCTCCTTGATCAGCTCATATTAATTCAAGTGCACATTTCCTACATTTCTAACTACAGATTCCAGTAACTTCCTTTTAACTGATCAGTTGTGAAGAAGTTACTGGAATTATAGGCTTGTTTATCCTCCATCAGAAGAACAAATTTCTGGATCTGTGTTCTGCTCCTGGTTTATTTCTGGGCATAGATTGTGATCACTGTCTGAATGACATGTTTTATAAAAGCACATATTAGCTTAACATAGTTTTCCTACAAGTTGTATTTTCACATGTGGCTCTATTCATATATTGGACCTTGCCCATAAATAAACCGGGAACAGGTTAACCTCCAGGTTATCCCTAGAGACATGGATCCTATTGGATCATAATGTAACACAAAGTGAAACACAATTTATTTACATTTTTATTTAAATCATTCTTTATACTTTATCCAAACTCTGCCAGAAAGAAAATGAAAGTAATCTTGCTCAAAACAGGACAGAGGAAGTTTGTAAGAAAATTTTACCAGAATTCCCATCCATCCCCATGACTTAGAAATATCCACATTGCTGCAAAACTTTTAAGCATTTCCCAGTTATCATGAAGTTAAATGAGAGTGGGAGTGGTGTAAATGCAATCCCATATTAACATTGATAAGTATCCTAAAGCCTAAAAACAGGTTTTGCATTCTTTTTTAAAATTTACAATCTTTCATGGATTTTGTTTCTTAATTGGGTTTACAAGCAAATTTTCTCTTTGTGCATCTCAAAGCTTTCTATTTTCAATGCATTGCCTCATTTTTTTTTGGTTGCTATCTTATTGACCTTGCACCTCACAATGAAGAACATTTAGGTTGTCCTTTGGAAGCGGATTTTGCGAGAAACCAGAAAATGCTGATACAATATTGTAATAGAGATTCTAGCAGCACTGATCACTATCCTAGTATGTATTTCTACACTCCTTAGTAATGAAAGAATACATACTAAAATGTTTAGAAGTTTCATATGGAGATCTATAAGTCATGAGGATAAATGGCAAAACAGATAAAATAGACCCTTTCTTTATTCCTTTCCCTCATTCCAAAATTATTTTAAAGTAGATGATATGTATTTTTTTCAGCATCATGTTGTAAAATGAAATAAATAATAAGGATTATTAAATTGCGCTTCGTTTGTTTTATTTCCTCAGGCAGTTCATTCGTACCACTAAACAGCAGAACAGTGAGGCAGAAACTTTGCATCAGCCTGAATTATTTATTGTAACACATAGATAAGATTAGATGAGTAACTGAATTTCAAACATCTCCAGGAGTTACACCAGCCTCAAATGCCACTCAGCAGTTCTGTTTCAGAAACAGCTGGATGAATTCCAATTATATTCTGTTCATGGCAAATGAATGAAACATGCTGGAAGCTTATAACCAAAAAGGCATCAGGTTTTATTTTTTGGTGTTTGTAATGACTTTATGGTCTATTCATATTTATTTGCCAATTATCCAGCTACAATTCCTTGACGTGACCTCCTACCTTCAATTAAGTTCCTGTTAAGTTTTGATTAAACAGCTTTAAGTTTCTGAATGTCAGCTCAGAGGAACGGAACTGAGCCAAACATATTAATGGAATCACAAAGAAGGTATGCCAGTGGCTCTACTTTACTAGGAGCTTGAGGAGGCTTGGCAGGTCACCAAAGACTATTGCAAATTTTAATAGATATATGGTGGAAAGCATTCTGACAGGTTGTATTACAGCCTGGTATGGAAACTCCAATGCAGAGGATCGCAAAATATTGCAGAGGGTTATAAAACCCTCAGCCAGTTACATCACTGGGCTCAACCCTTCCCACCAACGAGGTCATCTTCAAGAGGCAGTGTCTCAAGAAGGTGACATCCATCATTGAGGACCTTCACCATCTGGGATATGCACTCTTCTCATTACTACCATCAGGAAAGAAGTGTAGGAGCCATCACTTAATGATTCAGAAACATATTCACCCCCTCCGCCACCAGATTTCTGAACTGTACATATACAGCCTAACAACAAATTTTGTATCACATAGACAGTGAGAGCTATCAAGTACCTCACCATACTAATCCACTTACTAGCACTTGGTAAGTAGCTGTCTATGTCTTGAATGTAGCCTACTATAGTTTCCTCATTTGAGTCTCCACAGTCATCGGTAATATATTCAGTGGCCACTTTAGTAGGTACACCTGTACGCCTGCTTATTAATGCAAATATCTAATCAGCCTATCACATGGCAGCAACTCAATTCATAAAAGCATATAGACATGGTCAAGAGGTTCAGATGATGCTTGGTGACCTAGCATTGAGTGTAGAGTTGGTTAGTGGATTACAGGTGAGGATTATGGGCAAGAGGTGTCAGGAAGTGATGAAGAACACAGAAGTAGTGAGTGGGAGATGGTATTGGATGATTGGAGATCTATGCAGATGGGTGAATGGCAGGTTTCAGGAGAATGGAAAAATAAGCAGTGAATTGAGGATTGTAATGGCTTATCGTCTAGTGATGAAGGCAATAGATAGGATTTAAATAAAAGAAGGAAGGAAGAGTTGAAAGTTTTGTTGAGTTTTGAATGTGAACCTGTTTTTGATATCAATCCAATTAGATTAAGGATTTGAAAATAGGTGTTAAGAGATATTGTGGTAAAAGCTCTTTAAGAGATGGGGCTTTCTCGGTGTTTTGTAACAGAAGTAAACAACGTGCAAAAGTTTTAGGGTTAAAGGCTGTGGGAGGAAGGAAAATAGCACCAACGAATTATATTGAATAATTGTGGATTTGGAGGAGTAATCACAGAAGGAACTCTAGATATATCAATGAACCAAGTTAAAAATAACTTAGTTGGAGTAAAGCTGTAGATGCTAAATGTTTGAAAGGATTTCATGGTGGAGTAAGAATAGATAACTTATCGGTGTTAATTAAATTGTATGGAAAAAAATTGCTGGGATGTTTTCAGTTCCGGATATTTGGCCGTGTAGCAGTTGTGTGTAAGGGTAAAGGTCAGTGTTGTGGATATGCTGGAGAGCAAGATTATGGTAATTGTGGAAAAGACATTGAACCAAAGTGTAAGGGAATATAACTGCTTATGCAGGGTGTCCTGTATATAAGAAAGTTGTGGAAGTGCAGTGTGTGGGTAGAAATAGGCATTTCATATGCTGATGCTCTTCAGAAAGGACAGAAGACAGTGTCAGTAGGACCTATTAATATCCAGAATACAGTGTGTAAAGTGCATGGTACGATAACAAGGATTTGTTGATAAAATAACATTTTTTTACTTTCACAGCAGATGTAGTAAATTATACAGTACAAAATTAAAAACAGGACAAAAAAAATCAAAATTATATTAAAATTTGCAGAACAAAACATCTAGAGATAAAAGACTTAACTCTAGAAGTTATTAATGGTGCTTTGCAAGGAGGGGTAAATAATATTCAGGCTTTAAAAGAAAGGTTGATTTTTTTTCTTTCTCTTTTTTTCTTTTTTTCCTCTATAAGTTAGTTAGTTAATGTTCAAGGGATTTTAATGCTCATGGTACTATGTGAGGTTGTAGTGACACAGATGAAAGGAACGGTGGAGGAAGACATTTAATGCCATCATTCCCACAATCCTGATTGAGAAATTGCAGAACCTGGGCCTCTACCTCCCTCTGCAATTGGATCTTCGACTTCCTAACTGGAAGACCACAGTCTGTGCAGATTGGTGATAACATTTCCTCTTCACTGACGATCAACACTGGCACACCTCAGTAATGTGTGCTTAGCCTACTGCTCTACTCTCTGTATACACATGACTGTGTGGCTAGGCAAAGCTCAAATACCATCTATAAATTTGTTGATGATACAACCATTGTTGGTAGAATCTCAGGTGGTGATGAGAGGGCGTACAGGAGTGAGATAGGCCAACTAGTGGAGTGGTGTCGCAGCAACAACCTGGCACTCAATGTCAGGAAGACGAAAGAGCTGATTGTGAACTTCAGGAAAGGTAAGACGAAGGAACACATAACAATCCTCATAGAGGGATCAGAAGTGGAGAGAGTGAGCAGTTTCAAGTTCATGGGCGTCAAGATCTCTGAGGATCTAACCTGGACCCAACATATTGATGTAGCCATAAAAAAGGCAAGGCAGCGGCTATACTTTATTAGGAGTTTGAAGAGATTTGGCACGTCAACAAATACACTCAAAAACTTCTGTAGTTGTACTGTGGAGAGCATTCTGACAGGCTGCATCACTGTCTGGTATGGGAGTTGGGGGGTGGGGGGGGGGGTGCGCTACTGCACAGGACCGAATCAATCTGCAGAAGGTTGTAAATCTAGTCACCTCCATCTTGGGCACTAGCCTACAAAGAACCCAGGACATCTTTAGGGAGCGGTGTCTCAGAAAGGCAGCACCCATTATTAAAGCCTTCCAGCACCCAGGGCATGCCCTTTTCTCACTGTTACCATCAGGTAGGGGATACAGAAGCCTGAAGGCACACACTCAGAGATTCAGGAACAGCTTCTTCCCCTCTGCTATCCGATTCCTAAATGGACATTGAATCTTTGGACACTACCTCATTTTTTTTACATATACAGTATTTCTGTTTTTGCACATATTTAAAAAATTGATTCAATTGATTTACTTATTTATTTATTATGTTATTTTATTTATTATTTTATTTCTCTCTCTCTCTCTCTCTCTCTGCTAGATCATGTATTGCATTGAACTACTGCTGCTGAGTTAACACATTTCACATCACATGCCGGTGATAATAACCCTGATTCTGATTCTGAAAGATAAGTATTTGGTGTGTTTGAATGATGCTCAGTAGGTGGCGGTAATGCATCTTGTGTTGCTCTGGCAACCGCCATTATACATTACCAAAAGCAGAGAAGTTCATTTGCTCAGACCAAACATCAGAATGGGGAAGCAATATGATCTAAGTGACTTTAACTATGGAATGATTGTTGGAGCCAGACAGGATGGTTTGAGTATCACAGAAACTGCTAAATCTCCTGGGATCTTCAAACACAACCGTCTCTAGATTTTACAGAGAATGGTGTAAAAAGCATCCAGTGAGTGGCAGTTCTATGACTGCAAATCCTTGTTAATGAGATAGGTCAGAGAAGAATAGCCAGAATGAATTAAGCTGTCAGGAAAGCAACAGTAACTCAATTCACCAAGTATTACAACAGTAGTGTGCAGAAGAGCACCTCTGTATGCACAACATGTCGAACTTTGAAGTGGATGGACTACAGCAACAGAAAACCACAAACAACACTCCATGGCTTCTTTATTAGTTACAGGAAGTACATAATAAAGTGACCACTGAGTGTATCTAATGAAGAGAAAGAACCAAGTCACCTTCAGGTTTCCAGGTAGACCGCACTTCAGCTCACGTGCTGGAAGAGAAGCTGACAGCACCAGGCTCAGTCCCCACGTTTAGACAGTGCTCACATTTTTCTTGCTGCATTTGATGACCGAATAATATGTCTGTTAAACTTTACTGAAACAGATGAGAACAGACCTAGGCCTAGAGATCTCAACTGAGAGTCAAGCCATGAAGAGCAGTTAATTGAGGAGGGACAGGAGAGACTTGGAGAGCTGCATTGGAAGTTAAGGGATGGATCAACCAGCCAACAATAAAAAAGTGTTGAAGTTGAGCTGCGATAGACATTGGGCTATCTGAAGAAAAAAGGCTAAACATAAGGTAATGTGCAAATTCTCATTTGGGATACAGATCATGTCCCTTTTTCGTTCTTACCAATGTGGAGGAGATACAGGAGACAGAAGACCCATATTCAGTGATTTGGAACAGCTCTTCCCCTCTGCAATCAGATTTCTGAAAGATCCATGAACACTACCATATTATCCATTATTTTGTCCCATTATTTATTTTGTAATTTATGTTGATTTCACACGATACAAGTCAGTAATAATAAACCTAGTTCTGATTCTTATTCCAATGGCTAGAATTTACTGTCCACCCATCTTGAGAACATGGTATTGAGCTGCTTTCTTGAAAAGCTCATCCTTGGTGCAGAACATAGAACATTACAGCACAGTGCAGGCCCTTCAGGCAACAATGTTGTTCCAACCATTTAATGTACTCTAAGATCAGCCTTGGGTCGGCCAGTGGTGTAGTGGCGTCAGTGCTGGACTTTGAGGCAGACGGTTCTGAGTTCAAATCCGGCTGGATTCCAACCTGCATGGAAGAATCTACTGTGCTTCCATATCTTGTCAGGAAAACCCAATGGACAACTACACTATCCAGAGGGTTGCCATGGACACAACTACACTGACCATGGGGTCGCCATGAGTCAACAATGTCTTGACGGCACTCAACATCAAAAAGATCAAGCTAACTCTTCCTTCCTACACACCTCTCCATTTTTCTATAATTCATGTTCCTATCTAAGAGTTTCTTAAAGCTAAGGTGAGGAGTTCTAGCTTTTTCAGCTAGAATCTATCAGCTATACATTTTCAAACAGACATGGCCACTTGCAGGCTGTGTAATCCCAAGTCCACCTGCCTAGATGGTAAAGATCTGAATCTGACAGGAATTGTCATAGCTTTGTGGAAGTGGCCCAGCTCATGATCCAATATTCCCCTGCAACATTCAAAGAAATTATGCATCTATGCCACTCAGTTGTTATTATAATATTGTACTTCACAGTAGGTGATTTCATTTTAGAAGAATGTTGGCCATTGTTTTCTGTCATGACAGCAAGCATCGATATTTAAAGGTTGGAACTGTCAGCATTTCCTTCAAACCACTTTATGCAGTACCATTAGCACCTACTTCCAAAAACATGCACCTAAATGAATGAGATGGCTTTGATATACTGATGAGTGACTCAGTGAAAGCAAGCCCCTCAGATTTATGGATAGATGACTTTTTAATAGATTAGAAACTTCTGCTTAGTATGATCAATGCCCTTGAAACACTTATAAAATTAGTTTTAATTAAGGAACAATAGAACAAACTATTACATCTTTATTCTTTTCCCCTTAGGACATAGCTTTTAGTCAAATTTAATGAGGATGTGTTAAGTAAAGCTAAGCAGTCTCAGAAGATACTTGTTAGTATTAGCAACCACCTCTGTACAGCAGAATTAATCATCAATTTAACTGCAAGTAGATTTCTCAGTGTTGACAACGATAGATAAATAACATATGCAACAACTTCTTATTAACTCAATTCTCCTGTGAGTTATTAAAAAGATTGCCTGCCATCACATTTCATGTGAGAAAGCAGAATGCTGCAGACAGAGAAAAAAATACTTCCGTGAGTGTTTTCCTATTTAGAGTTTTGCTGGAAGTTATGAGCTACAATTTTTTTTTCAAATATGCCTGTCTTTATGATGTTCTCTAATTTGGAGCATCATTGAATCACATTGGTAACTGCTTTCTGGAAGTGGATATCATGCAAGAAGCTGTGGGGTTTAAACTAGAGTTGCAAGGGGATGGGGACCAGAGTGCCAGAACAGTTGGTGGAGAGGTTGTGGAGACAGATGTTGGTAAGACCTCAGATAAATTCGGGAATTAAAAGGTTGAGCATGGTGCAACTAATGTTGTGAGCTGCATGTACTTCATTGCAAGAAGTATCGTAGGAAAGGGAATGAGCTGAGGGCATGGATCAACATGTGGAATTATGGCATTGTAGACCTGGTTTCAGTAGGGTTAGGACTGACATCTCAATATTATAGGGTTCTTTGTTTTAGACGTAATAGAGCAGAAGGGATTAAAGGAGGAGGTGTGGTGTTACTAGTCAGGTAAAATGTCATGGCAGTGCTCCGTCGGGGCAGACCGGAGAACTCGACTGGTGAGGTGTTATGGGTAGAACTGAGAAATAAGACCACATTAATGGGGCTATATTACAGATCACCCAACATTCCTAGGGATTTTGAGGAACTAATTATAAAGAGATTGCAGACTGTTACAAGAAATATAGTAGTGATTTTAACTATCCACATTGACTATGAATCCCATACTATAAAAGGACTACATGGGATAGAGTTTTTCAAACATGTTCTGGAAAGTTTCCTTCTTCACTACATAGAAGTCTGTCAGTACCTCCAGTTGAACTCTGTCTTTTTGTATGTTTCCCCCAGCTGTCGGTCTGTGGTTTTGCATTTGCATGTGCCCATGCCCCTGTATCACTGAGTACTCTGTCTCTTATCTGTTTCTCATTATTACCTGTATTGCTGCCACCTGTGTCTCATTGTGCTCCACCTATCATCTGCCTCTCTGTTTATTGCTCAGTGTATTTCAGTCCTGTGTTTTCACCTGCTTGTTGTGAGATTGTGCCAGTGAATTTTCCTGAGCATTTGTGTCTGAATAGTGACACTACCTGTTTCCAGTTTTTGGATTTCTCTGGAAGCTTTGATCTCTGCCTGACTTTGACACTGACTTTGTTTGCACCTTGAGATTTGTTACTCAATTAATATCACTGTGTACATAGTATTAGGTCTGTGATTGGATTGCTGCTCCAGCATCCTGACAGAGCCAGTGTTTTTCTGTTCTTTCAAAAAGAGGCTAAACATAAATCAGGGAATTATAGGCCAGTGAGTCTGACTTTAGTTGTGCGAAAGTTATTGGAAGGTATTCTAAGTGACCAGATATATAAATATTTGGATAGACATGGGCTGAGTAAAGATAGTCAACATAGCTTTGTACGTGGTCGTGTGGGATTTTCAAAGATGTTACCAGGAAAATGGGTGAAGGTAAGGCAGTGGATGTTGTCTACATGGACTTTAGTAAGGCACTAGACAAGGTCCCACATGGGAGACTGCTCAAGAAGCTTCAGTCACTAGCGTTCATGATGAGGTAATAAATTGCATTAGACACTGGCTTTTGGGGAGATGCCAGAGAGTGGTAGTAGAGGGTTGACCTCTGACTGGAGGCCTGTGACTAATGGCGTGCCCCAGGGATTGGTGCTGGGTCCTTTGGTGTTTGTCATCTTGATTGATGATCTGGATGATAATGTGGTTATCTGTTCAGCAAATTTGTGGATGATACCAGGATTGGGGTGTAGTAGACATTGAGGAAGGCTGTCATGGCTTGCAGAGGGATCTGCATCAGCTGCAAAAATGGACTGAAAAATGACAGATGGAATTTAATGCAGACAAGTGTGAGGTTTGGTGCTTTGGTTGAACCAACCGGAGTAGGTCTAACACAGTGAACGGTAGGGCACTGAAGAGGGTGGTATAACAAAAGGATCTGGGAATACAGGTCTATAATTCATTGAAAGTAGCATCAAGGTCAGATAGAGTCGTAAAGAAAGCTTTTAGCACATTGGCCTTCATGAAGTATTGAGTACAGGAGATGGGATGTTATGTCCAAGTTGTATAAGATGTTGGTGAGGCCTAATTTGGAGAATTGTGACTAAAACTGCACACCTATGTACAGGAAAGATGTAAACAAAGTTGAAAGAGTATAGAGAAAATTTACAAGGATGTTGCCAGGTCTGGAGCACCTAAGTTATAAGGAAAGATTGAATAGGTTAGGACATTATTCTTTTGAATGTAAAATATTAAGGAGATTTGATACAGAGATACAAAATTATGAAGGCTTTTTTCTGCTGAGATAGGGTGGGCCTGCAACCAGAGGCAATGGATGAAAGGTGAAAAAATTTAAGGGGAACATGAGGGGGAAACTGCTTCACTCAGAGTCATGAGAGTGTGGAACATTCAAGCTTGATTTCAATGTTTAAGTGAAGTTTCGGTAAGTATATGGATAGCTGGGATATGGAGAGCTGTGGTCCTGGTGCAGGTTGTTGAGAGTAGGCAGTTTAAATGGTTTTGGCATGGGCTAGATGGGCCAAAGGGCCTATTTCTGTGCTGCACTTCTCTGTGACTCTATGAAAATAATCATTCAAACTAAAGAGTCTTCTTCAGAAGGATTGTTAATTATTTTTAAATAACAAATCTATCTCTGTACCTCTAGGAAGGCACTCACTGCCATTTTATCAGTACTACCTAGTTTGCTACGAGAGTGACACACGAATATGAAGACCCTTCAAAAGGAAGAGGGAAGAAGCCAGAATAAGATTGGGGAAGAAGTAAAACCTGGCAGGTGGGGGGGTGGGGGGGGGAAGATGAAGTTGGAAGATAATAGCTGGAAGGGATGAAGGGCTGAAGAGAAAGGAATCTGATAGGCGAGGGCATGGAAAAATGGGCAGGAAGAGGGGCACTGGAAGGAAATAGCAGGAGAAGGAAGGGTTAAAAAGGGACAGAATAAGGAATGGATAAAGAGAGAAGGTGGGGAGGGGGAGCAGAAAAATAACCATTTGCCCTTCTCTTCCCCTCACCTGCTCATCACCTCCCTCTCATGCCTCTCCTTCCCTTTCCTACTCTCTTCTCTCCTTTCAGGTTCCCTTTTCCTTCAGCCCTTTACGTTTTTCACCTTTCCTCCCATTCTTACTTCATCACCCTTTCCCCATCCACTCCTCTTCCTCCTCACCTGGCCTGGCCTATCGCCTGCCAGCTTGTACTCCTTCCCCTCCTCCACCTTCTCATTCTGGCTTCTTCCCCTTCCTTTCCAGTCCTAATGGAGGGTCTCGGCTCAAAACAACACCTGCTTGTATTCCACCATTGGTGCTACCTGACTTGCCGAGTTCCTCCAGCATTTTGTGTGTTTTCCAGCATCTGCAGAAACTGTTGTGTTTACAATTTGCCATGATTAGTGCATGCTTCTTTAAGAGGCTTAAATCAGGCTCTCACAATTTTGAAGAAGGGATAAATAGAAAACTGCAGCAGAGGGCTTTCAAAAGATGATTGTAGCACAGCCTGAGGTTGTTTGCCTTTTTCAGGATGATCCTTGGAGAGTGGATGGTTCAATCGGAGAATAACTGCTCCAAGCCAACTGTACACCAAGTACTGTATGTTCAGGTTTACAGCCTATTCTTTGTAGAACAAAGGATTCTGTTGTGGTAAGGAAATGACCAGCACATGAGCTGCTAGAATGAGACAGTTGGAGGTGAGGCAGAGGAATAAATAACTAGCAACATGGAGAGTAGTTGATAAATAATTTGAGGATATGAGAGTGCAGTTGACAAATAACAAGCAAACTAGAAGCACCCAAACAACATTGAAATTTAGAGCCTTCATCAATGTTGTTTGGGTGCTTCTAGTTTGCTTGTTATTTGGCAACTGCACTCTCATATCCTCAAACATTTTGTCAACAACTCCATGTTGCTAGTTATTTCTCTCATTCCAGCAGCTCATGTGCTGGTCATTTCCTTGCCACAACTGAATCCTTTGTTCTGCAAAGAATAGGCTGTAAACCTAAACATACAGGTTTGTACCTGTGACAAATAAAGCTACATGGCTCATGCGATACGTTCAATAATAGTGTAGCTTTATTTGTCACAGGTACATACATTGAAATGCATCAAATCAAATCAGTGAGGATTGTTTTGAGGAGTCTGTAAGTGTCACCATGCTTCCAGCAGCAACATAGTATTCCCAATACTAACTCACCCTAATAGTACATCCTGGGAATGTGGGGAGGAAAGAGGAGCACTCAGATGAAGCCCATGTAGTCATGGGCAGAATGTACAAATTCCTTACAGACAGGGAAGAATTGAACCCCAGTCTTATTGTTCAAATGTTATGCTACCATGCTGCCCTACGTTAACCCTGCTACATCCTCATCCTTATTTCACAATAGGAGTTTCAAACTCATTCAGAAATCGAGCCTCAGAAATCAGCTAACTCTCCTGAACGGCATTTTGAATGTGAATATAAAGCAAACCTTTCTCTTTGCTTCTCCCACAGCACAAAGCTAAGTGAAGGAATGCCATTTTATAACCAACACGGCAACTGTTTCAATCAGTTAATGCTTCCAGCTATGAGTCATAATTAACTGACCCAAGGGTAAATTTGGTGGTTAATGATGTAAGATTTTGCTTTGCTTCAGATCAGGAGCACAGAGTACATGATTCAAAACATTTTTCTGCACAAGAGATGTTCCATCTCCAATTATATCACTGGCTCGCTCTCATTCTTTCTGTGAAAGGAAAACATACAGCAACTGTTTGTTTCCCATGGTCTTTAGAAGTTTTACTAATCATCATGGAAAACAAAGTTTCAAACTAAATTATTGAAAGCCGTTTGATAATAGACTGAAGTAATTTAGGCACATAACATTTGAAAGGATTTTAGAAAGGAATTTCAAAGCAGAACATCTTTTTATCAGGAAGGTCATGTACAGACCAAAGAAGGTAATTTTATGAGGGACAAAAACAATACATCCCACACGTTTCTACTTTTACTATGTCCAGTTCTAACGTCCTCCCTACCTTTGTCACATATGAAAGCAATGTGTCTGCTTTCCTCCACATAATCTTCACCTGTTTTACTATAATATATATTTTTAGGCTGCTTTTTCTTCAAACTCGATGAAATTTCATGTTCAGGTGAAGTAGAAACAGAATACAATATTTTGGAATTCTCTGTTGGTCAGGCAGCACCTGTGGAAGGAGGGATTTGTTTCAGCAGGATAATGTTTCAGCTTAGTGATGGCTGGTTCTTCGCTTGTAAGGATCAGGAGAGAAGAAGAGTCCTTAGGAGCAATGAAATGATCATTGGTGACTCTAGAGGCTGATTCTGGATCTGCAAACTCTGGAGCATGGATTGCAATGGGTGCTTGAGTAGTTGGATCCTTCCTGCTTCTCTACTTCTCTTCAGCAGTTGCCCTTCTGGAAATTCTTGGCTGCTCTGTGGATCAGCATTCTCCAGTGGTTTCTGTCACCAACCAGCTCAATATTTGCCTGAGTGAAGAGCTACTTAAGTTGGTCTTTGTACCTCTTGCCCAGGGCACCATGATCTCTCTTGCCCTGTTAGTATACATCAGCCGAGAAAAGCTTTCCCCGCCTGATCTATTGAGCATTTCTGGCCTTAGTTGTTCTTATTTCAGATTTGCTGCATCTACAGCTTTTTGTTTCTTTATTTGGTGAAATCAGCATTCAAAGGATGTGAATTTTACATTTGATGTGTGTTCCTTTCTGGATTTCCTTGGAACACTGGATACAAAGAGGTCCAAAATAGAATGAGAAATGAAATTGTTATTTTATAAAGCTTCCTATAGTCCTTTGGATTGTCAATGCACCTCGTGCTTTCTTTCCCCGCCTACCATGATTATGTTCCCCTCCCATGTTCTCACACCCGTCAGCTTAGGATCTTTTCTCAACTTCAACAACGGCAGTCTCTTCACTGAGAATTCACGAGCTGGGAGAGAGAACCCTCTCTTGTGGTTGGATGGTGCAATTTGCTTCCTTGATCATGTCATATTGTACAGAGAGTTTGGAATAAAGTAAAAAAAAAATTCTAGTTTCTAAGTGGAACTGAGCAATGAAAAGGACAAATGCAAGATTGAGTACAGTATACTCATTTCATTGTCTCACTGTGGGTTCTCTGGCTCCCTACTTGGAGGCAGCCTCCCAGGTCCATCTCCTCAACAGTAGCTTCCATTTCTGGTAAAATGTCCCAAGGCTTTCGTTGGAGCATTTTCACTGAAAAATTGAAAGTGAGCCATGTAAAGTGAAATGATGGCAGATGATCTTGCTCGGTGGTACATTACAAGCACCACACTAAAGGGAGAGAGATGCCCAAACTCAGCAGAGGTGTTCCAAGGCTTAGTGTCTTGGGAACCAAAGAAATAAGAGCAGAGCATTGAAATGCAGGATGAACTGGAGGTCAGAATTAGAGGAGGACTGATATTATAGAGATTATAGGGCTGAAAGAGGTATGGAGGCAAAGCTACAGAAACATTGGGAAATCAAGATGAGAGGTTTAAAACTGAGACTTTTAATAAACAAGAGCCAATGTGTTCTGCAAGTACAAGTGTAAAAGTGAATGGGTCAAGGACAAGTTACAGAGATGGACAGCAATATTGCAAAATCTCAAACTTCCTCAAAATGAAGTGCTTCAGAATAGTCAATTCTGGAGGTAAGGAAGTCCTAAACTTTGAGTTTCAGTCTGGTCAATAACCAGGGGTGTTGCTTCATGCACGCTATGCATATTGGAATTCTCATCTTGTTACCCATAAGAACAAAGTTAGGATAAGCTGTAACATAATCTTCAAGAGTTTTGGAATTGCACAAGGATCTGAGATTCCAGCAAACTGTCATGAGATTGGGATTACAACAGCAATGACTTGGTGGGCATATGATTAAATAGCCAAAGAAATCATGAAGATGATAGACTGCTAGGCTCTTTTGAGAGATTTTGCTAAGCATGTTTCATGCAATTTTTCAGCAAGTGTTTGATCATCATGAGCACAAAGTTTAAAATGTTGTGTTTGGTGCCAATGTCTTATCAGGGATTTAGCTAAGCTAAAAATTGTGCAGCTGCCTAAAGCTTATATTTGGGGTCTGACTGATTACAAGCCTTGTGATTGATAGTTTTATATTCTCACAGGCAATGTCCAAATGGTGAATTTTAAAAAATACTTCTTGATTGAATAAATGCTGCTTTGTCAAATGGTTTCAATTTGTACCTATAAACATATTTTAAAAAAAATCAAAACTGCTGTACATCATAAACGATACCTGATGTCAAATATTGCAAAAGGTGATTTACTTAATAGTATAATAAAGAACATTTATTTCACCAATAATGTTATTTCTGAATGTATTATTCTATTAAATATCTTTTCCTGGCTAATCTCTTACTAATGTATCATCTTCTGACAGTGTTTCTCATCTGCAAGTAAAACCGCTGGCAATGTGAAAAGAAAAATCTGCAATGAGGCTTTACATCTATCTATTTAGCATTCTGCAAAACTTCTCTCTGCTGTTCCAGCTGCAGTCAGGCTCAATAAATATTTCATCTAAAAATCTTTCATAAAGATCTGTCTGAAAGGTACCTGACCTTCAGAAACCAGTTGTGGAGCCTGACATTTTATTGACAAGGACTTCCACACAGTTTGGCCAACATCTTAAAGTCGATTAACAGAACAGAAAATAATGTGTGAAACTACAGTCGGTACTCTGGTCCATTATTTAGGGTGGCACATGGTGGCGAAAGTGCCAGTGACATGGGTTCATTCCAGACCTTTGGTCCTGTCTGTGTGGAGTTTGTGTATTCTCCCTATGACTCAGTTTCCTTCCACTTCCCAACAATGTGGATTGATAGGCTAATTGTCCACGTGTTTATTATTCTTGGTGTAAGTCAATGTTTGAATCTGAGGGGAGTTTATGGGAATAGAAAAGCAGAATTCAAAATGAGATTAATGTGGCTTTAGAGCAAATAGGTGGTTGATAGCCAATGGAGACAGTGCATTTTTCTTGCAGTACTTCTATGTCTAATGAGATTAATCTTCCTGGCTGTGGATGGTTGTTCTGATGGAAGCATCTGACCATTGGCTTTTCCCGTAGATGTGTGACCTTAGTGAATTCCTAACATCCACAAAGACCATCTGCAGTGCATGAGATACCTTGAGCTCAAAATAAGGTGTGTTCTTTTTATTCAATGGCTTCTCACAGATTGCCATTATGGAATATTATCATAATTTAGAAAACAGAAAATCACATGCTGCAATCTTTATTAAAGTGACTGTGATAGAGCAACAATTATTGTTCATAGACAGTGTTATATATACTAGGATCTAGTGCTTTCCTGGTGTATATGATGACTCTTCTCGGGCTTCCATCCAGGTATAGGTGTCAATTATAACTGACGTTTTAATGATAAACTCTGCCATCTTCTTCAGGGATGATGCCTGGGCATGTCTAGTCCAGCGGTATTTATACCCCCATCGTCTGTCCTTCCTAATTGGTTAGTCCTCATACAATCATTTTTCTGCTCTCCCACCTTGTTTACAATCGAATTCCAGTTCTTACTTGGAGTGAGACCTCTGTATTTGTTAGAATTCTTTTCCTCTAATTTTATCTCAATGGCTTCCATTACCAGGTGGTCCCAAAAGCCATTGGCATGGCACAGTAGTTTTGCGTTGTTGAAGTCAATCCTATGGTCATTGCGAATGTAATGTTCTGCTACCTCCGATTTCTCTGGGTAACCCAAACAGATACACCTCCTGTGCTCCTTGATGCAGTTTTCCACCGTGTGTCCCATCTGGTCAGCATATGCTGCTTTGCAATTACAGAGAATCCTGAGTCCCAGCTCGCCTTGACCCACGCCGGCTGTAATTTGAGCTTCCTTACAGGTTTGTGGATGGTATTAACCTGATATTTCTTCATGGTTTTTGGAGGGATCCTGCATTAGGATTTTCTGACATCAGTATCTATCCTTCCAAATGGGTTGTGAGCATTTCACCATGTTCTTCCACTATGTTCATTGTCCATTTCTCCTCCTTCGATCCCGTGCTCTCTCTAGAAAATGTTTCCCCCTGCTTTTATCCATGCTCTCTCTATAATGTTCCCAAGACAAATCATATTGGGTATTTCAACAAGCCTTAACTTAATGATCAACTGAACTTTTATTTTAAATGCCAAAAAATGAAATAACTAATTGTATAATCTTACTGCATTTTGAGAAAATCTGCAGGGAATAAAATACCCAGAAGCATAACTGTATTAATAAAATAAAGCATGGTCTTAAACCAGGGTATTACATTTGTTTATGCTTAACATTAAGCTAATGCCATCTTTGAACTCTTACTCAACTATTTGAAAGTTCTCTGCCTCTGAGGATGTTGGAATTACAGTATAATTCTGATTGCTTAAATACTGGATTTCCTGCAGCATCTTGAATTTATGATGTGCTGATTTTACCTGTAATTATAATTGGTTTGTGAATATCCCTTTTGGGATTGTCCAGATTTTCATTATCTATATTAAGCTGGTTATAAGCAGGAGATAGGTCAAGCTTCGTAATTTTTTTCCCCTTGCCTATCCAGCATGCAGATCTTAGGACTTGGATAAGAGAGTTACTCTGCAGTCTCTGAGTCACATGATATTCTTGGCATAGCCAGTCTGTTTTGGTTACCCACTACAGGGTTATCACCCATTGACGGTGTCACTTTCAGCAATGCCACTTGGGTTTGTTTAGTTCTGTTTCTACCTGTGCTTTCAAAGCAATGAGAACAAGTTAAGTGGTAGAGTGGTACAGTTAGAAGTCACTGTCTCACAGCATCAGAGGTCTGGGTTCAGTCTGACTTTGTATTGATCTGCGTGGGATTTGCATGTTCTCCATATGATCATGAGTTTTCTCCCACTTCCCAAAGACATGCAGGTTGGTTGATCTACTGCTAGTTGTCCTAAGTATGTAGGTGAATAGATACTGAGAGGAATACTGAGAAAGCCAGGTCATGTTCTTTTCTCACTGCTGCCATCAGATAGAAGGTACAAGAACCTCAGGACTCTCACTATCAGGTTCAAGAGCAGTTACTGCCTCTCAACCATCAGGCTCTTGAACAAACTACACTTGCCCATCCATTGAGATGTTCCCTCAACAAATGATCTCACTTTAAGGACTCTTCATCTCATTATCCCATATTCTTGTTATTTATTGCTATGTATTTATATTTGTAATTGCACATTTGTTGTCTTCTTCACTCTAGTAAATCTTTCAATGATCCTGTTATAGGTAGTATTCTATACATTTGCTGAGTATGCTGGTGGAGGCTGTTAGGAGACCTGATAGAAGTATTGTAAAATTATGGGAGGCATAAATAGAGTAGACAGTTTTTTCCCCCAGGGTTCAAATGTCTAATACCGAACAACATGTATTTAAGGTGAGAGGAGGTAAATTCAAAGGAAGTGTGTGGACGAGTATCTTACAAAGAAAGTGGTGGGTGTCTGGAATGTATTGCCAGGGTGATGGTGGAAGCAAATTGATAGGGGTGTTTAAGAATCTCTGCGATTGACATGAAGATGCAGAGATTGGAAGGACATTTGCCTTGTGCAGACAGAAGAGATTAGTTTGACATTTAATCGTTAGTTTAATTAGGTCAACACAACTTTGTGGCCTGAAGGCCCTGTGCTGATCTATATTCTATCATTATGATCATCTTCATCGTCACTATTTCAACAATGTTATTCACCAGGAAAGACATCTTTTTTCAAAATATAATTGAAGGGCAATCCCACTTTATCTCGGCATTCAAGATTTCAAATACGCTAACTTGGGCTGGCCTGATATCTTGTACTGCTTCGCAAACCAAGGGTTAGGAGGATGAACTTTTACTTGTGTTCGCTACCTTTCTCTTTGTGTGTGGGTCTACATTGCAATACTGCAATTGATTGAGCTTTTCAGCTTACACTACCAGTGAAAACTGGCATGATCTTTGTGGAATATATACCGTCTGTGGATTTCTAACTTCCAGTGAATTCCACCTGCAGGAATTTTGCTCCAAAATTCTTTGCCTCAAATTGGGAATTGGTGGATTCTGTGGAGATGGAGAAGTACAAAATTAATTGCCAATACCATTCATGATTAATAAGTGTTAGATTTGATAAAGCAATTCATATTTTCCTCTGGTGTACATCCAAGTCCATTTCACTTGGCAATGAATGTTGATATTTGTGGTATTCTCCTCCCAAGGGACCAGAACTGTGATCCAGTCTGAAAGTTGGCTCTATCCTTTGACGTACTTGTTCCAATACAACCTTTATGAACACATCTAGAACTCGGGATTCTCCTGATGGCCCAGCAATTTGATAGAAACATCTGTTATGTGTTAAGTTCTGTGGGTTGTTAACTGTTATTGGAAACAGAAATGGGAAAACTGTTAAGAAAGCCCATGTCTCACAGAGGGGACTTGGCTGTGTCAGTTTGGCTGAGGCTGGAAATACTTGCAGGGTATTATGCATGTTGTAGTAAGTGTCTTAACTTACCAGCTCACTGAAAGCCATTCCCCTGTTGGAGGTGGGAATTGGCCCATGTAAGGAGCCCCGCAGCCCCTTCCACTAGCTGCCATTTAGCTGACAGCACCAGTAGAGTTTAAACCTAACGTGTGATACCCTGCGGACTCTTTCCCCTTGGGTGGTTGTGGACCAGGTAGATGAGGGAGCTGTAGGATCAGTAGACAGTGGGGGCATGTTGCAGTGCAGAAGGTCTGGTTGCACACTTTAGATAAGTATTTGCCCATTGCATGTGTGTTTAGTGTCTGTTTTGTCCTGTCACTTCAGGCTCTCAGTTTGGATAAGTATCTGTAACTGAGTTTGGCTTGAAGGGTTTACTGAATGCTTAGTGTCTGTTTTATCTTGTAATTAAATTGTTAATCTACTTACTGTTAGTGAGTGTCTTCTGTCCCACTCATTGAACCAGCGAGCCTGCTTTCGCACACCAATTGGTGCTGCAAGCAGAGTTTGGTGTTTGAATAGAAGATGAGTATTTTTAGAAAGAAAATTGAGAGGGAGAACCCACTGTATGAGGAGTGCTGAGTGCCGGGGTGGATTGACAACAGTTTGGGATTTGGTAGTCTCGACAGCCCACTGGCAGACAATGGGGTGCCCGTAGACTGTTCGGACAACGTGGACTCCCGTGGGATGAAAATAGATCATCATACCGTGTCCATACTTAATAAGACAGGGTTTCCCAAGAGGAAGGGGAGCTTGAGGGATGCTTTCTGGCTGTTGGCAGCCATAGTGAGGTGACAGCATGTGGAAGAATTTAAGACTCTTTAGATATGTAGGGGTTAATCTAATCGCTTGTGAATGCTCTTAGAATTAAGCTAAAAGTGTTTGCAAATCTTAGAATTTAGCTAATGTCCTTCCTAAAGTCTAAGTAAAAACATTGTGGCGCCATATTTACGTCATGCCCCTGTTTGTCGAAAATCTAGTGTTAAGTTCAAAGTCATGTTTGTCAAAATTTAGTGCTAAGTTCACAGTCAAGCAGTGTCATTGTTAAATGCTTTTAGGCACGTAGGCTGTGCCTATATAATGAAGCGGATCTGCAAGATAAGCAGAGCCCCTAAGCACTGCTCTCAGGTGGAAGGAGGCTCTCCGTGATATCATGTAATAAAGTCCTCCAGTCTGAAACAATTCTCTGAGTTGGCCTGACCTATTCCGTCTGCTGCTCCTGAGATTTTTTTTCCCACAACACAGCATGGGACCATCTAACATGGTCCTGGACTCGGCTGGGGAGCCACTGGCCCATAGCCCCTCCAGGCTCCGTAGAACAGAGTGAGGAAGAGCCAGGCTGGGGGAGAGGGAACTGGGGATGATACCACAGTGGGTCTCACCAAGGTGACTGTCATCAGGGTGTTCTCCACTAAGGAACTGGTGGAGCTGGGAGACAGGTATAGGCAGAAGCCAGGGAGGCCTCTACCTTGGAGATTGCTGAGGATCTGGGATGCAGGAAGTGCTGAAGTGAGCCTATCCAACAGGGGAATGGGTGTCCTAGGGGGCATATTATCCCATCACATAATCAACAATGGCTTGAGAGTGCCACCTGCTTCCCATGGGAGTGAGGAATTGCTATGGGGTGCCAGGAGGTGGAGGGCCCCATGTGATTTGATTTTGGCGTGTTCAGAGCTGGAGTCTTGAAGAAGGTAAAGAGCGATCCCACTCCCACCCAGAGTGCCATGTGGATGGAGTTCAGGAGGCCAGTAAGGGGAAGGGCCCAAAGACGGGAGGCAGAGAAGCAGCTACAGTTTAGCTTCAAGTTGGTGGACTGGGCGATGTTCAAGGACTCTTCAGTGAATCTGAAGGAATAACCACAGATGACACGGACTTCATAAAAATCAGTACCAACAGGACAGGCAAACAACCATTGTGCAAAAGAAAACAAACTGTGCAAATACAAAAGAGAAAAGAAAGAAAGTTTGATAGTAAATAAACAATTGATATTGTTTATTTGAATTAATTGAACAATTTAATAGTAAATAAACAATAATAAATAAACAATGAACATAAGATGAAGAGTCCTTGAAAGTGAGTGCATTGGTTGTGGGAACAGTTTAGTGATGGGCATGGGAAGTGGATTGAAGAGCCCTGGTTCACGAGCCTGATGGTTGAGGGGTAATAACTGTTCCTGAACATGGTGGTGTGAATCCTGAAGCTCCTGTACCTTCTTCCTGAGGGCAGCAGTGAGAAGACAGCACGTTCTGGGTGGTGGAAGTTCTTGATGACGGATATTGCTTTCTTGCGTAAGCGCTCTGTGTAGTTGTGCTCAATGGTGTAGAGGCTGTTACCCATGATGGAACTTGACAGGCTTCCTGGGTTTTAGCATTCTGTTTGGGGGAAGCCAGGACTGATAGTCTGTTTCAGTCAATGTCGTTCAGTAGTACGGGAATGGCCTTAAGGAACCTAAGTCTCAGTACCCCTCTGTACAGTAAGTGTTTTCAGGGCAGGTACTTCCCTATGTACAAGTTGTCTAATCCCAGGGTCCCGATTCAGAGAGTAATTCCTCTGCCGACAGGGAAGGGGCGGGAGTGGTGGTGCAGGCAGTAGATGAGCACAGGTCCAGCCAGTCAGTGGAGCACAGTGAGTGTGAACAGGAGCAGTCTCCTGGGATGACTGCGCCAACATCAAATGGTGCTGTGAAGACGGGCACTCCCCAGATGCTAAGCAGTACGTACGGGTTATGGTGCAGCACCCCGGCCTACCTGTGGCTTCCTATGGGATGGTACAGCTGCTGCTATCCAGGGAATGTGGTACCATTAATACACAACCTCAGTAGCCTGAATGAGCACCCTGTCCATGAGGGTCGGTGCAGTGAGAGATGTATCACAGAGGCAGAAAGTTTCTGGATGATGGCCTTTCCCCTGTATGGTACAGCCAGTCTGTCCTGGGAACTGTGATGGAGGCACTGGCCAGCGAGATGGCCGCAGCCTCAAGCATGCACTGACCAGAGTGGCATCCGCAATGATGGCTGTTCAGAGAGTGGGCTTGCAAAGCCCAGTGGCCTTGGACAATCCGCTCACGGAGAAAGGAGGCACCTAGGCTGTGATTGGGCTCGTGCAGCTCCTACGTCCCTGATGTGTCTGGGAACATGTCTTAGCTGGCTGATCAGATCAGGAAAGTAAGGGGCTAGTTCCATGGTTACCTCACTGTGGAGGGAGGTTGGGAGTCTGGTGGACTACTGTAATACACTGTGTAGTAAGCAGTAGGCTGATAATTCTGGGTATTATTGTGTTACATTTTGCATGCAGTATAGTAGGACATCCATAGGCCTGTGTACTAGCCTGCAGGCCGAGTGTCACAGTGATGTAACTTTTGAGGGGTGGCATGTTGCAGTAAGTGTCTTAACTTACCTGCTCATTGAAAGCCACTCCCCGTGGGAGGTGGGGATTGGCCCACGTAAGGAGCCTTGCAGCCCCTCCCACTCGCTCCCATTTAGCTGACAGCATCACATAACTGGTAGAGTTTAAACCTACCATGCAGTAACCAGGCACTTTCTTTTCCTCTCAGGTCACCTTGGACCAGGTGGATGATGGTGCCGCGGAAACTGTAGACAGCAGGTGTGTGCTGCAGTGCTGAGAGTTTGAGCACACTCTTTCAGTAAGTATTTGCCCACTGCATGTCTGTTTAGTGTCTGTTTTGTTCGCCACTTCTGTGTTTGGCTTGAAGGGTTTACTGAATGTTTAGTGTCTGTTTTATCTTGTAAATAAATAGTCAACCTACTTACTGTTAGTCATTGTCTCCTGCCCCCACTCACTGAACCTGTGAATCTGATTTCCCACAACTCGTGCCAAGAGAGGAGCTGGTGGTAACGACACTCCATCCAGATTCAACTGTAGTGGCATCCTTAAGTAAAAATCAGGATTAATATACAGCTGCATTGTTCATATGAATGGGCCACAGGGCACAACTAGTCCAATAAGGGCATTTACTTTGTAATTAATTAGAAAGTGAGAGGGAAAGTTTCATCTTTGGCACAAAACAAGATAAGCAGAAATGCATATAAAGAATTGGTTATTTTTCCCATCTTTTTCTGCCCATTTAAGTCTTTGGAAAACTACTATTTTCCAACATGCAATCAGACAGACACCTTCAGCTGAAACATTATGGATGAAAATGTGCACACTAATAAGTTTTGGTATGAACTTGGAAAATAATTAGTAGCTGTTATGATTGCAATTGATTTATTACTATATAGTCTAGAGATAAGGAAAATTGTCACTTACATCAAAATTCTGGCAAATAAATCTACAAGAACCACATGATTACTCTCCCCACCCTGTCTCTTGTAAAAATGCTATTCCCTTTTCTCAGTACTTCCGTCTCTGCTGCATCTGTTCCCAGGATGAGGCTTTCCGTTCCAGGTCATCAGAGGTATCCTCTTTCTTCAAAGAACGGGGTTTCCCTTCCTCCGCAATTGATGCCACCTTCAACCACATCTCCTCCATTTCCTGGACATCTGCACTCACCCCATCTTCCTGCCGCCTTAACAGGGATAGAATTTCTCTTACAACCTTGTGAACCTCCGCATTCAACATATTATTCTCCGCAACTTCTACCATCTTCAAAGGAACCCTACCACCAAACACATCATTACCCCCGCACCACCCCCCAAAGTCTGCTTTCCACAGGGATCTCTCCCTTCATGATTCTCTTTATCCACACTAAGCCCCACCTACCCCCGCAAGCAACCGAAATGCTACGTCTGCCCATTTGCCTCCTCCCTTACCTCTATTCAGTGTCTTTAATGGTCCTTCCAGGTGAGACAACACTCACCTGTGAATCTTTATATTTGATTGCTTCTGATGTGATTCTTCTACATTGGTGAAACCCAACATAAATTGAGGGACCACTTTGTCAAGCACCTCAACTCCATTCACCAAAATTAGACTTTCTCAGTGCCCAACCATTTTAATTCCTATCTCTATTCCTGTTCCAAAGTGTTTCTTCATAGCCTCCTCTTTTGCCTTGATGAAGCCACTCTCAGGATGGGTGAAACAACTCATATTCCATTTGCGTAGCCTCCAAAATGTTGGCATGAACATAGGTTTCTCTTCTGGTTAATAAAAAAATAATTTTCCCTCTCCCTCCCCCTTCTACCATTCCACTGTGTGGCCTCTTATCTCTTCTCCTCACCTGCCTAGCACCACCTCCTGGTGCCCCTCCTTCTTCCCTCTCTCCCATTGTCCTCTCTCCTCTCCTATCTGATTCCTTCAGCCCTTCATCTTTGCCACCCACCTAGCTTCACCTATCACCTTCTACTTAGTTCACCTTCCCCTACTCCACCCCCCCCCCCACCTTTCTTCATACATCTTCCTCCTTCCTTTCCAGTCCCGAAGAAAGGGCTTGATCCGAAATGTCGACTGACAAAATGAAATGAATTCATTTCATAGATGCTGCCAGACCTGTTGAGTTCCTCCAGCATCTTGTGTGTGTGTGTGTGTGTGTTGCTCTGGACTTGCAGCACCAGTGTCTGCAGAATCTCTTGTGCTTGTGTTTGGGGTACTCCCACTCGTGCAAATTCCAGCAATTTCAAGTTAGTAGGTCAGGAGGCACAACAAAACGCTGGTAGAGACGCTGCCTTGCTGTGCCAAAAGCTTGATTTCAATCCTGACCTGAGGAGTTTTCTGAATAGGGTTTGCTTGCACTTTTTGGATTTTCCCCAAGTTGTCACTTTTTCATCTCAAAGATTAGTGGGTAAATTGGCCACTGTAAACAACCTCTGGTGTGTTGGTGAGTTATACAGTCTGTGTAGGGTTGATAATGTCAGGAGAATAAAAACTGGATTAATGTAGGATTAGTTTAAATGGATGGTTGAGGGTCAGTGACAACAAAGTGGGCAGTAAGCCTTCAATGAACTGACAATGCTTAGTCAATTTTTATCATTTCAGCCATGTAAGCTGAAGTGGACTCAGCTTCCCATTGTTTCTGCTTGTGAAACCTAAAGCCTTCCTAAAATCAACAATGGTTTTGATTCTAAATGTCCTGCATTACGTACACAATATCAGCAAAACTCGTTTCAGTTGGTTTGGTTGGAGCAGCTAAACTTCTAAGAAAACTGGATGCTTTATCACTCATTGCAATAAGCAATACTGATGCTCATTTTCACTGGCTGTTTCATTTGTTTCAAAATACTGCTCAATGTTTTCAGTATACATCATCCAATTATCCATTGTGCAATCAAAAATGTCTATTTTTCCGATGTAATCAGCCAGTTCTTTTGTAATTTACTATTATTGTAACTCACTGTTTATGAACCCATAGCCATACTCACTGCTTGTAAGTTTCAGCCATTTTTTGCCTTTTTCTTAACTTGAACATCTCTCTTTCCCTTTTGTCACCACAGTTATGTTTTGTAACTCCAGAAACTAATTGAAAGAAAAACATGGGAGCCGAGACATAGTAAGGGGCTCACATATGTTGTGTAGAATAATGACATGTGCTGTTCACATACTTCTTACATATAACCCGTAATGAATTATGTAAACAAAGAATGCTTAATTAAACAATATATTTACAATATTACTCAAGTATTAAATACACTACATTGACAACTGGGTGGCAAGGTGGTGGTATGTTTCTCCCAAAGGAAGTGTAAGGTGCTTTCTCCCTCCACTAGTCTGCAGGTCATCCTTGGGCAAGGTGTAACATACAATCTCTGAAGAGTATTGATAATGGCTGGGGTCACCTGTCTTGTAACGACATTGCCCAGAAGAAGGCAATGACAAACCACTTCTGTACAGAAATTTGCCAAGAGCAGTCCTGGTCATGGAAAGGTAATGATCATCCATGTCATGCGACACAGCATATAACGAATGAACATAGACAACGCTTGGTCCAGAACAATGTGAGAAAACAGAGTTGCACCACCACAGATGTTACAGGAAATAAGCAGGGTCTGAGGATTTAGATCAATGGGGGAATATTTCCTAAAGTTGATGAGTCTTGGACCAGAGAGCACAGCATCAGAACAGAGGGACATCCATTTAGAATGGAGATGAGGTGGAACTTCTTTAGCCAGAGAGTGGTGAATCTGTGGAATTCATTGCCACGTGAAGTTGTGGAGGGCAGGTTATTGGGTGTAGTTAAGGCTGAGGTTCTTGCTAAGTCAGGGTGTGGAAGGTTATGAGGAGAAGGCAAGAGAATGGATCAGCTATTCTGGTACAGCAGACTAGATGGGCTGAATGGCCTAATTCTGCTGCTATGTCTTTTGATCTTATGGTCTAAAATGTAAGAAGTAGGACACATACAAAGAACATGTCAGGCGGATAAAAATAGACTGCACAGGGAAAAGAAAAAGATTAAAAAGTCAAGTTTCAGTTTCAAAAAGAGCACCAATCTACATTCTGTTGATGAAATATCTGATCAGAGTGAAACAGGACTGGGTACCCTTGAGATTTACATTGTGAAATCTAACAATAGACAAGCAATATGGCTTACACCACACGTGAAAGGCAAATTAATTAAAATGGCATTGGACACTGGCTCAGCTGTACCACTCATTCCACAAAATGAGTTTGAATAGTATTTCAAAAATATTGAACTGAAGCCTTCTGATAGCCATCTGAGAACTTATGCTGGAGAAAAGATAACTCCTATGGAAATGACATTCCTAAAAGTGATATACACAACCAGCAGGCCACATTGGGCTTGTATGTGGTAAAAATTGTGGGGCTGTGATTGGCTGAGACAGCTACAACTTGATTGGATATTTATGTACCATTTCCATGCCACATCTACTGCAAACAAATTAAGAAAGGTATTGGATGATACCACAGCAGTGTTCAAGGACGGCATTGGAAAATTGAAACACATCAAGGGTAAAATAATGTTAAATGAAAATGCTGCACACCTGTTTTATAAAGCCCATCCAGTTCCTTGTAATATTCATGATATAGCAACCAGTGAGCTAGATTACATGGAGGCTGAAGGAATTTTTTCCAAGGTTGAGAGGGCAACACCAGTGGTCCCAGTAAGCAAGAATAACAGGTCTGCCAGAATCTGTGGTAATTTCAAGGTCTCCATCAACCCAGTACTGAAGGTAGATCAATCTCCTGTTTCCAGGACAGAGGGTATATTTAGAGGGAAACACTTCAGCAAAGTGGACTTAGCTGAGCCTTCCCCACAGATGGAGATGGAAAAAGAGTCTAAAGTGTTTCTCACCATGAACACTCACAAAGGGCTTTGTCACTATAATAGGCTTATTTTTTGAGTAGCATTTACTCTCTGGCAGAAAGCTACGGACCAGGTGCTGAAAATCTGCCCAGGCACTGAGTGTTACCTGAATGACATCATTGTGCTGGTACAAATGACAAGAAACATCTGAAATACCTCAAGATAGTGTTAAAAACATTAGAAGATTTTGGGCTCAGACCACAATGAGTTAAGTGTGACTTTTTTAAACCAAGCACCACTTACTGTGGTCATACCAGTGACACATAAGATTTACACAAGTGTGCTGAGAAAATTCAAGTGGTGGTAGATGATCCAAGGTCAAAGGGTGAGTCACAGTTGTGGCCAATTTTAGAACTTGTCAACTACTATGACAGATTCTTGCAAATCTGGCTACTATGTCCACCCCTTGAACTCATTACTACAGATGGGGAAGAAATGGTAATGGACAATGCAGTGTGAGGTGGCTTTCCAAAAGACAAAGGAAATGGTGATGTCAGACACTGTACTCTCACATTAAGATCCACATCATCCAGTGAAGCTTGTGTGTGACACCTTGCCTTATGGTATGGGTGCAGTCGTGTCTCGTATTATGAGTGATGGAAGGGAACATCCTTAACCTTTGCATCGCATTCCCTTAACGCTACAGAGGAAAATTATACACAGATTGACAGAGGCCTTGAGTCTAGTTTGGGGTGTAAAGAATTACAACCAGTACCTATATGGGAGAGAGTTTACCCTCATTACTGATCATCAGCCACTGGTGTCCATTGTCAATCCACAGAAGGGCATTCCACTCTCAGCAACAGCACCAATGCGGAGATGGGCTCTTTTTCTTGGAGGACACAATTACAAGATCAAATTCAAGAGGACAACTAGTCATAGAAATGTTGACGAATTGCCTGTTAGTCCTTGGAAAAGGAAATGCATGAAAAATTTATGAAAGAAGATGCTCCTCTTGACATATTCCCCCTAGTGCAAATCAAAAGCCTCTTTAGTACATCAACAATGATCAAAAGAGAAAACCAAAGAGACCACACACTGTCTCAGATCTGCATGGCTGCTCAAAATGTATGGATTTTGCCAGTCAATGGGCACTAATTTCTTGGTAGCAGCGGATGCAGCTAGAAAGTGGCCGCATGTGTTCCCAATAGCCTCACATATATTATTGTGTTGAGAAGCCTCTTCTCTAGGACTGATGTTCCAGAACCCTTAGTGACAATGGGCCACATTTTGAAGCAGAGCAGTTCCAGTCATTCCTGAAAATGAATGGATGGTCATCTTACATTTGTACCATACCACCCCAGTTGCAAATGGCTTGGAAAGGTTTGTCCAGAGTCTAAAGAACTCACTATGAGCAATGTTAGCAGAACACACTACACTGACACTGAATCATATTGCAATGCAGCACACCCCACAACCAACAATTCACCAGCATGCTGTTCCTGGGTCATCCCTTTTGTTTTCACTTGGATCTCCTCAAACCCAATCTCAGAAGGAGTAGGTAGTTCAAACAGCTGAGACAAATTCAGGGCTCCTCAAACAATGTTTTACTCCTGGACAAGCAGTCCCGGTGAGGGACTACAGAGATCATCAAAAGTGGATACTTGCAAAGATTAAGGACAGGACTGGGCCACTCTGCTACACAGTGGAGGTTACATCTGATATCATCCAGACATGACACATCAATCAGTTGAGGAGAGCAGAGTCGATTGTTAGAGAAGAAAAGTGTCCAAAGCTGTCAGAACCACTTCCTGCAGACCCAGAGTCAACTCCTAACCATCACAGTGGAGGTCCCAGAAACCTGAGAGATTTGTTTCATAACCACATCTCACCTGCTCTCCCTATCGCTCCCTCTCTTTCTCTCTCTCTCCCTCTCTCTCACTCTCCCTCTCCCTCTCTCCCCCCACCCTCCCCACCCCTCCCTTCCCCCTCCCTCCCCCTCCCAGCCCCTCCCTTCCCCTCCTTCCCCTCCCAGAGCCTATTGGGATACTTGACATCTCTCTGGCTGATTTAAAAAAAAGATATATGATGAAGGAGTAATTACTACAAATAGTTCCATTCATATGGAACAACATGAGTTGAAGATAATTGCAGATATTTCACAGTAAGACATTACTTGTTTATGGTCATTCTCTTCTCAGGCTCCAAGACTAGAGCTTCTATTAAACATGACAGTCCTACAATAAATAACACAACTTTGTAAATATTTTGACCTTTTCTAGGCAGCCAGCTGGTGGAGCCTTTTGTTCAAACTAATGCAACTCCTGATAACATTTTATAAGTTTTGCCAATTCTCAGAGCGCAGCTCCAATGCTATGTTTATTTAATTTGAGTTTGAGTAGATTTAGCAAATAAAATAAGCCATAAAAGGAAATCTGATATGTGATGGAGCCACAGACAGATTATCTCTATTTCAGATGATTATCATAACTATTTCTGGCAGAAACATAATTGCTTAGAAATTTGATTGTAGATCTTTTCACTGTATTCAGCAAAAAAAAAATGGCTCATCATGTTCCCCACAAAAAAAACTTCAGAATTGCCCGAAATCCTCTCTGAAATAGCACAGGCATAGTTACACCCTGAATGCTATAATCAATGCTAAAAGATGATCAGCGTGATTCCCAAATGAATATCACATAATTACCTTCATGGTCCATAGTGTTGGCTGTTGCATAATGGAATGGATAGAGGATTGACTAATGGCCAGGAAGCAGCAGGCAAGGATATGAGTGTCATTTTCAGTTGACAAGCTGTAACCAGACAGGTGACCCCCGGGATCAGTTTACAAACTGAATGCATTAATGACTTGGCAGCAGGAAGCAAATTTATTGTCGCAACATACACAAAATGCTGGAGAAACTCAGCAGGCCAGGTAGCATCTATGGAAAAGAGTAAACAGTCAATGTTTCGGGTCAATAGACAATAGACAGTAGGTGCAGGAGTAGGCCATTCGGCCCTTCTAGCCAGCACCGCCATTCACTGTGATCATGGTTGATCATACACAATCAGTACCCCATTCCTGCCCTCTCCCCATATCCCTTGACCCCGCTATCTATAAATAGACAAGAGAGCCTTGGCTCTTGGTTCGAGAGCCAAGGGCCTTGGCCTGAAACGATGACTGTACTCTTTTCCATAGATATTGCCCGGCCTGCTGAGTTCATCCAGCATGTTGTGTGTGTTGCTTGGATTTCCATCATCTGAAGATTTTCTCATGTTTGAAATTTATTGCAGTCAGATTTTCAGGTGACACAAAACTAGGTGGGAAGGTGAGTTGTGAGATTGATACCAAAAGTTTACAGAGAAGGACTGATAAATTGGTGAGTGGACTAAAGGTTGGCAAATGGAGTATAATATGTTATTTTTGGAAGAAAGAATAAAAGGTTTGCTTATAAGTTAAGGAGGAAGAAATAAAGAAGTTGCAACCCCCTTTGTTTTGTGGGGTCCGTGTGTACAAACCATAGAAAGCTGGCACAGAAGTGCAGCAAGTCATGGGAAAAGCTAATGCAATGTTCTATTTCCAGAAGATTTGACCTTAATAATAGGGAAGTCTTATTGCAATTGTACAAGGCACTAGTAAGACCACATCTGGGGAAGTGCAGCCATTTTATGTTCCTTTTTTTAAGGAAGAGTATTATTTTGTGGAGAGAGAACATTCACAACATTGATCCTGGGTATGGATGGAAAACCCTTTGAAGAAAGGTTTGGGATTCTACTCATTGAAGTTTAGAAAGATGAGAAGTGACTTCATTCCTATAATTCTGGTCACCGAATTATAGGAAAGATATCAATAAATTAGAGAGAGTGCAGAGACGATTTACTAGGATGTTACCTGGGTTTCAGCACTTAAGTTACAGAGAAAGGTTGAACAAGTTAGGTCTCTATTCATTGGAGCGTAGAAGGTTGATGGGGGATTTGATCGAGGTATTTAAAATGTTGAGAGGGATAGATAGAGTTGACGTGAATAGGCTGTTTCCATTGAGAGTAGGGGAGATTCAAACGAGAGGACATGATTTGAGAGTTAGGGGGCAAAAGTTTAAGGGAAACACAAGGGGGTATTTCTTTACTCAGAGAGTGACAGCTGTGTGGAATGAGCTTCCTGTAGAAGTAGTAGAGGCCAGTTCAGTTGTGTCATTTAAGGTAAAATTGGATAGGTATATGGACAGGAAAGGAGTGGAGGGTTATGGGCTGAGTGCGGGTAGGTGGGACTAGGTGAGATTAAGAGTTTGGCACGGACTAGGAGGGCCGGAATGGCCTGTATCCATGCTGTGATTGTTATATATGGTTATATTGAAGTTCATACAGTAAGATAGGTTAAACAGGGTAAATGGTCACGGTGTGCTTCCTCTCAATGATGAATAGAGCCAGAGGACATGCTCTTAGAATAAGGGAGTCATTTGAGACTGAGATGATTTCCTCTTTCAGAAGGTCATGCGATTTTGTAACTTCTTTCAGATTCCTTATGTGTATAAAAGCCTGAGAAAGACTGATTTCAAATCAGGAAGGGAATCAAGGGTTATAGAGAAAGTGGATGATAAAAGTGGTCAAATTAGTCATCATCTCCTTGAATAACAGAGTATGCTGAAGGAACTGAATGTGCTACTTCTGTTCCTACTTCTCATTTAATCATTTCATCCATAAATGATCTCTGGCACAATCTACTGACGTAAAGTCATAGGCTGATCATGTAGCAATCAAAAGACAGGTTCTAAATATCCTATAGGAGCCATGTATCTGTCCTCTATCCACTTTGTATCCTGGCCGCAGGGTTTGTTACGTTAACTAGTCACATGAGTGGGGGGCACAGTAAAAGTGAAGGGAATAAGTTGTATTTTCTTGCTTATTTCGAGGCAGTTTGTATCTTGGGACCGGCGGAGGTTGCATCTTTTGCCGTAAGATAACACTCAATAATGCTTCATTGCATGTTTACTAATTGTTAATGAAAGATTGAATAAATGACAGTCCATACAGACACAGACAATTGGCAATTGTTTTGTTTTGATTTTGGATTAGTTTTGCCACTACATTTCTGTCAACAAAAGTTTTCGATAGTTCTGCCAAACGAACATTAGCATTATGACATGTCCAAGAAATTAGAAACACCGCAACCTGGAGAAGTTTGTGGCAAGTGACAATCTTTTGTTGGTTCATACTGTGTGTTTTTGGATTTGAAAAGAAGTTTTGAATGGTCATTGTTGTGTGTCCAACTGGGCTGGACTGAAAAGCTGTATAGTGGTGTTTGCATGAATCATTCAACTCTTGATTCTGTTGAAATGCTGAAGAATAGGATTGCTTCTATTGCTGAGGAATTGAATTGCTTCAATTGTTGAAAGCTGAATTGAAACTGCCATTGTTTTGCCTGGAAGACAAAATGAGTTCAGCTGGAAGCAGTGACCTTGAAGCAAGGACAAGCAGAGAAATTAAACAAACATGCGATGTTGAAGGGCAGTTCCTGGGGGAAATGAAAATTTTTACAAAGTCAAAGAACAGTCTGTGACGATGTATAAAGTTGAAGACACGTATCTAATGTGCATGCACGATGTTCTGCAGACACTAGCAAAATGTCCTTTGCATTTGATAGCACAACAATATGCATTAGAATTAGCTGATATATTTACAAGACAACAAATATTGAGTGATAAACAGGCTTTGGAAGAACATTTGGAACAGCTTTGAAGAAACTAGGAGGAGCTTCAAAGAAATCTGCAACTTAGGAGGAAGATGGAACAGCTTAAGTTGGAGGAAGAAATTGCAGCCAAGATGGCCAGAGTTAAAATGTTAAGGGCTTCAAATGCCATGAGTGCTAAATGTGCTCCACCAGAGTAGATCTAAGCTGAAATGGAACAGAGAAAATCCAGCATATTCGATGTCAAGATGGATGCATTTAAGGAGCAAATATTTGTGGGCTGCAAGTTTGAACCACAAGAGGTAGTCCACTCTCAGCCTGCATCAAGGAGGTACTCTGAACCTATGAGGGTGTTAATTTATAGTATGGTGACAGTCGTGTTTCAGGTGAGAAAGATCTAAATGCCGCATTGGAGGCCATAAAGACATGGAAGGAAATAACAAACATTATAATGGAGCAACAATGCATTGCATCTCTGCCTGAAAAGAGAGATTCAAACCTTTAATGGCAATAGAATTGATGGCAAGACTGAGGATTTTGCCGACAATCTGTATGTTCTTGAACAGTACACTGGAGGTTACACTGGAGAGCTTGCCAAAAGCTGCCAGCAGGTCAGTCCAGAGCAAGGATATCAAAAGGCCCAAGCTTTACTACAGAATATTTTGGTGATGAGCATAAAGTTGCTGTTTCCTCCATGCTCTTTCTTGGCCACATATCAAATCAGAAGATGTGAAAGCTGTTGCAATGCCATGAAAACCATACAGAACATGTATGAGTTGACCATGCCTGCTAATATAAGAATTGTCATAAATAAATTACCCAATGAACATTGGAAAGAATGGAGATCGGCTGTGTATGAGCTGCAAGAGGCACAACTGTAAGGTTATTTTCACTGACATTGTTGATTTTATTGAAAGGCAATTAAAGATTGCTTCACACCAAGTGTTTGGAAAGAAATACAATGCTCCATCTCCTGCAGTTAGTAAAGGTATGAACAAAAGTGGATCACAAATTTGTTCTCAAGCTGAAGGAAGCTGCGCTGCCTCTACTGTGACTACTGTGGACAGTGAAGCTGAAACTGAGCCTGGAGACTTCGAAACACGCCACTAGTGAAGCAAACACAGCATCGAGTACCGCCCTGGTACCTAATGGTCTTACAGGGGCTGATAATCATGATTGTAAACTTCCTATAATTCCAGTTCAGGTGAAGTCTAAGAAAAGTAACAAGACTGTGGTTACTTATGCTTTCCTAGATAAAGAAGTACAGCAGTGTTCTGCACAGTGACCCTTGTGAACAAGCTCAACCTGACAGGAAAAGGAACACATATTCTCTTACGCACCATGGGTCAAGAGAACGTTGTGAGCAGATATGCCATTGCAAAATTGGAAGTGGCTGGCTTAGACTGTGAAAACTATTGTGAACTGCCTAATGCCCATGAACAGGAATGTAGGCCTGCCTTCAAAGGGAAAATTTCTCAGCAGGAATGATCTCACCTGAAGCATATTCATATGCCAGAAATTGAGCTGCTGATTAGAATCAGAATCAGGTTTAATATCACTGGCATATGTCGGGAAATTTGTTAACTTTATGGCAGCAGTATAATGAAATACATGAAAAATAGATATAGAGAAAAGAACTGAGTTACATTAGGGGCGTGTGTGTGTATGTGAATATAAATATATTAAGTAGTTAAGTTAAAATAAATAGTGGAAAAATAACAGAAATAAAAAAGTAGTGGGGTAGTGTTCATGGGTTCAATGTCCATTTGGAAACTGGATGGCAGAGGGGAAGAAGCTGTTCCTGAATCTCTGAGTGCCTGTTTTCAGGCTTCTGTACTTCCTTCCCAATGGTAACAATGAGATGAAGGCATGTCCTGGGTGGTGGGTGTCCTAAATGATGGACACCAACTTTCTAAGGCACCACTCCTAGAAGATGTCTTGGATACTACGGAGGGTAGTACCAATGGATGGAGATGACTAATCTTACAAGTTTCTGCAACTTACTTCGATCTTGTGCAGTAGCCATCGCCCCCCCGCCCCAACCCCATACCATACCAATGCTCTCCACGGTATGTTTGTAGAAGTTTTCAAGCTTTAATTGATAAACCAAATCCCCTCAATCTCCTAATGAAATATAGCTGTTGCCTTGCCTTTTGTATAGCTGCATCAATATGTTGTGTCCAGTTTAGATCCTTTGAGATTCTGACACAAAAGAACTTGAAACTTCTGATCCCTCTACGAGGATTGGTTTGTGTTCCCTTGTTTTATCCTTACTGAAGTCCACCATCAGCTCTTTGGTCTCACTGATGTTGAGTGTAAGATTGTTGCTGTGACACCACTCAGCTAGGTGGCATATCTCGCTCCTGTATGCCATTTTGTCACCATCTGAAATTCTGCCATCAGCAAATTTATAGATGGCATTTGAGCTGTGCCTAGCCACACAGTGATGGGTGTAGAGAGAGTAGAGCAGTGGGCTAAGCACACATTCCTGTGGTGCATCAGTGTTGACTGTCAATAAGGTGAGATGTTTTGACCAATCCGCACAGATTGTGGTCTTCCAGTTAAGAAGCCAAGGATCTAGTTGCAGAGGGAGGTATAGAAGCCTAGGTTTTGTAGCTTTTCAATCAGGACTGTAGGAATGGTGGTGTAAAATGCTGAGCTATAGTCAATAAACAGCATCCTGACATAGATATTTGCATTGTTCAGGTGGTCGAAAGCTGCATGGCAAGCCTTTGAGATCGCATCTGCTGTAGATCTACTGTGATAGGCAAATCGCAGTGGGTCCAGGTCCTTTCTGAGACAGTGCTGATTCTAGCCACGACCAACCCGATTATTAGGGATGAATTTGCCTAAGGCATTGGAGCCATTGCAAGAGATGCAATCAGAATAATGCTGTGTTGGACTATTAATGGATAACTGAAAGGAGATCATGGTGGTGGAAGAGATTATGCTTGGCCAGAGCTGACAGTTAAGGGGACTTCAGTTTTGGACTTGGATGAGCTTTGGCAGCAGTGATTCAAGACAGATTTTCTTGAACACAGTCAAAGGGACAACCTGGGTTAGCAGCAGAAGAGCACAATCCAGGACAGACTGCTTAGCAAAACAGAACACTTGTTAAATGCTAAGATTTCATGACGCACGTGCCTTGATAGCATATAGTTGTAATTATTGTGGTATAATAATTAGGGAGCCATGTATCTGTTCTCTATCTGCTTTGTATTCTGTGTTGTGGGATTTATTATGTTTATTATGGTAACTAGTCTCATGAATGGAGACATGGTAAAAGCAAAGGGAATAAATTACGTACTTTTGCTTATTTTGTGGCAGTTTGTATTTTAAGATGGTGGAGGTTGTGTCGTTTGATGACTGCTGAGATAATGCTCAATAAAGCTTAATTGTATGATTGCTAATTGCTAATAAAGGATTGAATAAAGTGTTTAACTTTTGGAGCACCATTGGAGCTGTGGGCACATCACGCAAGAATGGTCGTAGGCAAATGTAAATTGTTCTCATTTTGAATTAGTTTTGCTGCTATATATCCAAGTATTAGCTTTGTCTTTTTAAAGTATACATTCATTCACTCAAAAAAGGAATAAAAATTTTTAAAAGATTTAACAATCAAACAGAATTAGCTGAAAGTTGAAGATGGTGTGAAATTATGACAAAGTCAGTGTTAAGACAACTTTATGTCAATTTGTGTTTTTCTATAAAAAGATTCAGAATGAAATGTTATTGACTATAAATAAAAAAGTATTGTACATGGGTGTTGTTATGGCTAAAGTTCAAACGTCAAAGTAAATTTTATTATCGAAGTACATTTAGGTCATCACATACTACTCTGTGATTCATTTTCTTGTGGGCATTCACAGCAAATACAAAGAAACGCAATAGAATCAAGGAGAAACCGCACATGACAGAGATGGACAAGCAACCACTGTGCAAAAGACAACAAACTATACAAACACAAAAAGCAAAAATAATAGTAATAAATAAGCAATAAATATCGAGAACGTGAGATGAAGAGTTCTTAAATTGAGTCCGTAATTGTGGGATCAGTTCAGTGTTGGGGTGAGTAAAGTTGCCCCTCTGGCTCAAGAGGGGTAATAACTGTTCCTGAACCTGGTAGTGAGGGATCTAAGGCTCCTGTACCTCCTTCCTGATGTCAGAAGCAAGTAAAGACCATGACCGGAATGGTGGGGGTCCACGATAATGGATACTGCTCTCCTGCAGCAGTGCTCCTTGTAAATGTACTCAATGGTGGAGAGGGCTGAAATAAATTCCTCCTCCCTACATTATTTCATCCTTAAGTATATAATTAGACTGTTTTTGGCTGCATGGCAATTTGCATGTTGACACATAAAATGAGATAAAATTATATATTTTTTCAAAGTTCTATTCATATGAAATGTCACATACTACAGTGTATACTCTACTGCAGGATTCAGACACTGCACTGAAGCAGCACAGCTGTAGTGATACAACAGCATCTTCAAATCATGTCAATATAATAAACATATGTCATCTTGAATATCAGGATTTAAAGTAACCACGCTATTTGAATTTAACAATGTAAAAAAATGTTGATTCTGGAGGTGTGAACCAGTTACTGATTGATGTTTGCTAACAACCATTTTGTGCCTTGCAGCATGAGTACATAATAAAGAGCCCCTTCTTTGAAAAACGTGTCAAATGCTTGAACGAAGAGCAGATTCAGAGTGACATCTCTGCAATCTAAATACCTTGCATCATCATATTGACGTGTACAATTACTACTTGCTGTGGTCAGCTGCATCTAGTGCACAGTTGGTAGAGAAGTACGTCAGTTGGGAAAGTCAAGCTCTCAAAAGGTGTACAACCTGTTGGATGTACATATGAGCAATGATACAGAATGACACAGATACAGAACTGCTTTAATTAAATCCAGAAGAGAGTGCATTTTTAAGGCATGAATCACAGCTCTCAGTTGGGCATCTAATCTTGCAGTGTTCTAACAGTGAATATTTGAAAAGTAACCTGAATATATTATAATATATATTAGGAAAAAAATAGCATTGATTAAAATGACAATGGGAAAAACAAGTTGAGGTCAGGTTGACTTTTTGGTGAATGACTGATGATCACCCAATCAGCTGCATTTGCAGCAAAGAGATAGCAGCAATTTTGAGGCACCCGTCTCGTTAGTATCATGCTGACAAGGTGTAAAGATATGTAAATGGATTCTCTTACTGGGAGGAGGGAGAGTAACAAACATACTGTAGTTGTCGGCGGCACAATGAGCATCAGTTCTGGTTGTTGCTTCGAGTTTCAGCCGAGCAACCTTGCCCCTAAGAAAATAATTCTAAACTGGGCCTCATCACCTCCTTCGCATGGAACAAGCATGGAAGATTAAATGTGAAGTTCCAATCAGGTTCCTCGAATCCCAACCTTATTAAGAAGGGCTTACCACATAAAACAGGCAACCGACAGTTGTCTCCTTTCATAGTGTCTGAAGTCACATTGTTTATGTTAACAAATTAGGAAGCCTATCAACTACATTTTGAAGATGTTATCATTAAGTGATAAAGCACCATTAATTCTGAATTTTTGGCTTTGGTGATTTCTAATATTTTTTTATTTCTTTTCAATGATGGGTTTCATTGCCAATGGAATATTTATTGCCTTTATCTGGTTGCCCTGAGGAAATGTAGCTTTAAATACATACTGGGATACTGCAATAATACATAGGCCAGACCAAATCAAGTCTGATAGCCTCAATGATTGCTTTCTGGGCAGTTGTATAAATCAGCAGATTTATTAAATTCTGCTTCATACATTGTTACTGATGCGTTCACATCCAGATTGCTAAGGCTGTACATGAATAACTGGATTGTTAGGATGAGGATCGTACAAGATCAAATCCAGCACAAGCAGAGCATCCAACATATCCGATCTCAAGAAAACCAATGCAATGTGTGATTATCAACGTATAGTCAACAAATGAAGAGAAACCCACTCTCATACGCATTGTGCTTTGCAGACACGAGACTACAGCTGTTGAAAGCAATCCGCTGGAGACACTATGAGGGTCGATCAGCATCTGTGGGACGAAAGGAATTATCAATATTTCCAGTTCATATCCTGCACCTGGACTGAGAGTGAAAGGGGAAGATAAAGTACAAAGAGAAAAGAGGCAGCAGTGGGGACTTGAGATAGAGACCCATACGTGACAGATGAACTAAGGAGGAATGATTATGGTGACAGCTGGAAGTGGACAAGGGAAGAAAAGGGCCAATGGATCCAGATGCAAGATGGAAGGCTAAAGGTGGAGACAGCTAGGAGGAAACAAATAAACTCTTCTTGGGCTTTTAGCCGGATACAGGTATTAATTACAACCGACATTTTGATGACAGACTCTGCCATCTTCTTCTTGAGGCATCATCCCTGAAGAAGATGGCAGAATTTGTCATTGAAATGCTGGTTATAATCTATATCTATTCCCAGCGGGAAGCCTGAGAAGAGTTTATTCATCATATACACCTGGAAAGCACTAGATCCTTGTCCAGCTGGGAGGGTGATAAGCAGGGACAGAAAAGGTGGAACCAGATAAGTAGGAAGGGTGATAATGAAACCACTTAGGGAAAGATGAAGGTAGGTGGAAACATTTGTGGGAGGGGATACTGTGGGTGAAATGTATGCATGGTAGTGAATGGAAGCAGTAGGGGGAAGGGGACAAAATGAGTGAAAGTAGGCTGTGGGGCAGTGGGGGGGGGGTTGTATGGGAAATGCAAATAAAATAGGAGGAATTAAGGTGAATCCCATGGAGGGAGGGAGGGAGAGAGAGAGAGAGAGTGAGTGAGAGAGAGAGAGGTGGGTGGAGTGGGGAGAACACAGGAGGTAACAGTTATCTGAAATTTGAAAATTGAAAGTCTACAACTATCCAGGCAAAATGTAAATGTTCTTCTAGATTGTGTTAGTCTCACTTTGGTAGTAGGGAAGGCCAAGAGAAGACAGTTTGGTGTGAGAATGGGAACATGATTTGAATGGCATGCAACTGGGAACTTAGGATGGACAGAGTGCAGGTTTTGAAAATCAGTCACCTAGTCTACACTTGGTCTTACCAATGTGGAGCAAGCCACACCAAGAGCACCAAGTACAGCAGACAAGATGGAAGAAGCTGTGCACGGAGAGGTTTCTGGGTGAGTGAGGCTGTGTAGGGACAATGGTTACAGGGGTAAATGCCAGGATTAGGGAGGAGAGGTGGGAAGGGATTTGTTGAACATGGAGTTACAGAGGGAGTGGTCCCTGTGTGGGGAGTGGAGGATGTGGTGAATCATAGGAACTTACAGTATTGCAGCTGGCGGAAACGAGAAAGGATGATGTGCTGGATGTGGAGGCTAGGAGGGTGAAAGGTGAGGATGAGGGGAATTCTATCTATGTTCTGTTTGGAGAAAGTGCGGTGAGAAAGTCTGAGAAACGGGAAATTCAGGAGAGGTCTCCATCAATCACAGCAGAAGGGAAACAATGTTTCTTCAAAAAATATAATGGCCGAAGTGCTACACCTGCCCATTCACCTCCTCCCTCAATTTCATTCAAGGCTCCAAGCAGTCTTTCCAGATGAGGTAACACTTCAAATGTGTATCTATTATGTCCAGTGCTCCCGATGTAGCCTCCTCTACATTGGTGAGACCCGTTGTAAATTGGGGGACCGTTTCGTCAAGCACCTCCACTCCATCCACAAAAAGTGGAACTTACCATTTCAATTCGAATTCCAATTCTTGTTGCAACATGTCAGTCTCTGGCCTCCTCTTGTGCCACAATGAGGCCACTCTCAGGGTGGAAGAGGAGCACTTTATATTCTGACTGAGTAGTCTCCAACCTAATGGAATGACTAACCCTCCCCTCCCCTCTTCTTCTTACTCTAATCTCTTCTCACCAGCCTATCACCTCCCCCTTGGGACCCACCTGCTTCACTGTCTCCAATCAGAACCCCTTCTCTCCGGACCTTTACATTTCCTACCCATCTGGCTTCACCTTTCACCTTCTAGCTGTCCTCTATTCCCTTCCCCCACCTTTTCGTTCTGGAATCTTCCACATTCCTTCCCAGTCCTGAAGAAGGGTCTTGGCACAAAACATCGACTGTTTGTTCATTTCCATAAATGCTACCCTACCTGATGATATGTTGCTTTGGATTTTCAGCATCTGCAGAATTTCTCATGTTTAACATTTCCTGTGCTCTTAAATGGAAAGCCTCATCCTGAGAGCTGATGTGGCAGAGATGGAGACAATGTGAAAATGGATTGTGTTGGGCTGGATAGTAGGATTGCTAACATTGCATTCCAGTGTTATGAGTGATGAACAGACCTGATGGACAATGGGGTACAGAGTTAACCATCTCCCCCCGAGAACCACTAACTATTACTGTTGTTATGCTGACCATGAGAAAGAGACGAAAAACAGGCAAGAGCATCTGCGACAGATAAGAAAGAGGGGGAAATTGCTGATTAACTGTATTGTGACTCCTTTTGAATTATTTACTGTTTCATTGCAAGGACAATAGTTTGCTCGTTAACATTCCTCAGTGGACTGTAGGAGTGGCATGATTTGATGGACACAGTCATTCAGAATTGATGGATAGCTGAGACCCCGTTAGTGGGGATAAAAAGACAGGTCTGGAGAGACACCCTTCAGACACACCAGGAGACATGCCAGTGGACACTGATTGAGGGTTGGAACCCACAGAAAGGTAGGGGCTTCGGAGACTGAACCAGGAGATTGGTCAGTAAAGCTCACGGTGTTACAGCAGGGCCAGTGGGGACTTGTGTGTGTGTTCACTCATGCCAGAGTGACGAGTCCACCACAGAAGAACAGTCTGGCTGAAGACCAGAGGGGTCATAACTGAATGACCACAACGACACGACGGATTAAGAAAACAAAAAAAGGTTTGCCTGCCGCAACAGTTGCTGTTACATCTCGCTCGCTCTCTCTCTCTCTCTCTCTCTCTCTCTCTCTCTCTCTCTCTCTCTCTCTCTCCAACGATCACAACACAACAAGCATAACTACCTCAGCACTCATGAACTGAACTGAACTTTATACTTTTCTATGACAATTCATTTACCCCTAGACATCGATAGTACTTGGTTATTATTGCTTATTATTATTCCTACACTTTTAGGTTTATTACTGCTAACTTGTGTTATATGTATATTTGCATTATTGGTATTGTTTTGCTTATTTTACTAATAAACACTTTTGATATATAGTACCACCAGACTCCAACGGATTCTCCTTTCTCTGCTGCTCAGACACCCAGTTACGGGGTACGTAACACCAGCAATAAGAAACAGATAGTGGATGCAAGTCTCTCCATAGGCACATTAGGCCAAACTGTCTCATGTCACAATATTAAATATGCGAAAGTGGAACTAAGTGAAAGAAACTATAATATCACAGCCTTAATGAATGTGTAATTATATTTGAAGATAACCCTAAAGGCCAACTGTGGCTGTACATAAAGAATACAAAGAAGCTACTTGTGTTTTTAAATGATGCTGTCCTCTCAGAGGGCAAGTCAGGAATCTGGACCCCTTTCTCTGTTCTTGTCCATTGTGACAAACAGTCTCTGACTTGAGACCTTCACTCTGTTTCTCTTCCCACAGGTGCAGCTATCGAGTATTTCAACATTTTCTGGTTTTATTAGATTTCTAGAATTTGCAGTTTTAATTTATTTCATGGATTTATTTCTGCCGTGTCAAAAATCATGCGTCCCAGTGTTGGCCTTATTTGGAATCCCTTAAGTTTAAGTGAAGGTGTGTGTCTCTAATATGAGAAAACCTGCAAGAGAGAGCTGGAGGTGATGTGTCAATTCACAAATTTTACAGACCATTCTGCCTCAATCAGCTCTCTAAAAGACAACTATAAAATTACACTTACTGTATGTGAGCGAATAACTTGCAGGGGTATAGAGAAGTCTGAGGGGGGAGAGGGGAAGGGTCTGATGGGATTACTGTCATGCTGCAGTGCTGAATGCATAATGACTAACAACATAAAGTCCCTGGATGTCCAGGCTTGACATTGTAAGGATGACTTTGCAGCAGACTGAAAAACTTGAGCATGTAGATATTAAGGAAGAGGATGTGCTGGAGCTTTTGGAAAGCATCAGGTTGGATAAGTCGACGGGATATACCCCAGGCTACTGTGAGAAGCGAGGGAGGAGATTGCTGAGCCTCTGGCGATGATCTTTGCATCATCAATGAGGATGGGAGAACTTCTGGAGGATTGGAGGGTTGCAGATGTTGTTCCCTTATTCAAGAAAGGGAGTAGAGATAGCCCAGGAAATTATAGACCAGTGAGTCTTACTTCAGTGGTTGGTAAGTCGATGGAGACGATTCTGAGGGGCAGGATTTATGAACTTTTGGAGAGGCATAATATGATTAGGAGTAGTCAGCATGGCTTTGTCAAATGGAGGCCGTGCCTTACGAGCCTGATTGAAGTTTTTGAGGATATGACTAAACACATTGATGAAGGTAGAGCAATAGATGTAGTGTTTATGGATTTTAGCAAGGCATTTGATAGGATACCCCATGCAAGGTTTATTAAGAAAGTAAGGAGGCATGGGATCCAAGGGGACATTGCTTTGTGGATCCAGAACTGGCTTGCCCACAGAAGGCAAAGTGTGGTTGTAGACGTGTCATATTCTGCATGGAGGCCGGTGACCAGTGGTGTGCCTCAGGGTTCTGTTCTGGGACCCCTACACTTTGTGATTTTTATAAATGACCTGGATGAGGAAGTGGAGGGATGGGTTAGTAAATTTGCTGATGACACAAAAGTTGGGAGGTGCTGTGGATAGTGTGGAGGTCTGTTAGAGGTTACAGCGGGACATTGATAGGATGCAAAACTGGGCTGAGAAGTGGCAGATGGAGTTCAACCCAGATAAGTGTGAGGTGGTTCACTTTGGTAGGTCAAATATGATGGCAGAATATAGCATTAATGGTAAGATTCTTGGCAGTGTGGAGGATCAGAGGGATCTTGGGGTCTGAGTCCATAGGACACTCAAAGCTGCTACGCAGGTTGACTCTGTGGTTAAGAAAGCATATGGTGCATTGGCCTTCATCTATCGTGGGATTGAGTTTAAGAGCCGAGAGGTAATGTTGCAGCTATGTCGGACCCTGGTCAGACCCCACTTGGTGTACTGTGCTCAAATCTGGTCACCTCACTACAGGAAGGACATGGAAACCATAGAAAAGGTGCAGAGGAGATTTAGAAGGATGTTTCCTGGATTGGGGAGCTTGCTTTATGAGAATAATTTGCGGGAACTCAGCCTTTTCTCCTTGGAGCGATGGAGGATGAGAGGCATTGATTGTGTGGATAGTCAGAGGCTTTTTTCCCAGGGGAATGACTAGCACGAGAGGGCACAGTTTTAAGGTGCTTGGAAGCAGGTACAGAGGAGATGTCAGGGGTAAGTTTTTTACACAGAGAGTGGTGAGTGCGTGGGATGGGCTGCTCGTGGCGGTGGTGGTGGTGGTGGAGGTGGAAACGATAGGGTCTTTTAAGAGATTCCTGGATGGATACATGGAGCTTAGAAAAATAGAGGGCCATGGGTAAGCCTAGGTAGTTCTAAGGTAAGGACATGTTCGGCACAGCTTTGTGGGCTGAAGGGCCTGTATTGTGCTGCAGGTTTTCTATATTTCTATGATATAGGATAGCTGGGTCCCATAGACCCCGGACCAATATCAACAGTCCCAAAGACCGAGCTCTGGCATAGGACAGGTCCTGGGGAGAGGCAAACATCTGGGAGTGCAGGGGAGTGAAGTTTTCAGCCATAGCCTCCATAGTTTCCATCCCAGTCAGCAGTCGATGCAGGTCTTCAAGGTTGACTAGATGATTATGTCACAGGTAACTTTCTGTAAGTATTTTCTGCCATCTTCACAGTCTATATTGCTTGTTCAGGAAAACTAGCATCCTGTATCAATGTCCCTGAATTCAGGCAACTTTTATATCAGATATAGGAAGGTCCCGAGCATATAGGAGTGCTAGCAACCCTATCAGATTGTGCCCCACCTGGAAGTGTCCTTGGCTGATAATGGAGAGCTTGTCGCACTGACTCAAGGCAATTTGGAGTCCGGCAGTGTGATCAAAGTAGTGACTTGGCTTCAGTCCCATGGTGTGAAAGTCCCAGCTCAGAAAGGTTCCTGAAAGTCTTTGACAGATGGCAAAACTGGGGCAGACCACTTCTGGCTGTGAAAGTTGTCACTGAGTGCATTAGTTTTTAAATGTCTCTGACAACTAATTTTTCATAGATGCCGTAGAATGCATTTGGAAATGCAAACTTGTTCTGAAAAGAAACTGACTGTACCATATGTGAGGCAAGTAATATCAAAACAGAAATAATTTTAGTATGAGATTAATTTTTTTTTTCCTGATGCTTCTACCAAGGACTTTTCTCTGTGACGTTGTGTGATTTGGAAGAACTTGAATTGTAATTTGAAAAGCTTTACAGTTGTTCAGAATGCCAATGACCAAAGCACACTTCAGGCAGGTCTCGTCCTGTTTGCACAAGTTTGCTGTCATCCTTGCAGCAGTTGGGGTGTGTATTGTTTGTATTCCACCTTATTTTGTGGCAGTACGTGTGGTTATTTTCTCAACTCATCAACTCGGTTAAGTCTGAGCCTAATCAGCTGTGAGGAACTTGCGTCATGAATTAGATGTGACATTGCTTGTTCCCTACGGGATAAAATTGTCTCCTGTCACAAGCAGAAACAACTTTGATATGTAGAGTGCTTTTAAAGTTGTAATAAGACCAAGCTACCTTACAGAAGAATGAAATCAGAGAAGCCCACACTTAGATGAAGGTACTAAGAGGGACAACTAAAAGTTGTGTCAAAAACCTTAGCTGCCTTAATGACAGCTGGAGGGATTCAGGAATAATTCTGTGAAATTCCAAAATGTGGAATCATAGTCAATAATGGGCATGCAAGCGAGTGAAGTGTAAGAGGCTAAAGTTAGAGTGCATAGAAAAATGCTTAAAGGATTACTAAATTACTGGAGATTGGGAGGGGAAGACAAAGGCGGTATTTAAAGGTGCCTTTTTAAATTGCGGTGTTATAAATCTGAAAATAAAGTGAATTAGGAAGAGTAGTAGGTGTTGTTGATCACGACTTAGTCTGGAGTTGGTCAGGAGGGTGAACCATTGAAGTGGGGGATGTGAAATGGACAATGTTGAATTAAAAGGAAAAAATTGGTATGTGCTTCAGCAGTGTACAGGTTAGGGTTGGACAGGAGTGAAAAAATATTGATCATCAATATGTTTAACTGGGAAAAACAGTTTCATTCAGGACTGAACTTCAGACAAGGTGATAAATTCCTGTTAAGATGGCACTACCAAATGCATGAGACAACTCTCTGGTATTTAGAAAGTTAAGAAATCTGACTAAAATCATCACTAAAAATACCTTTTCTGAGGTAATTTGTGTTAAATTATTGCCGCAAACAATGAAGGGGCAAGTGATAGCGAGGTGAATTTGGAGGATGAGCCGAAATGATCCATAGTCATTGCAGATGGAGTTCCGATGCCCATACAACTGGCCCGGATGCGAGGTTGGATCACTCTGGTGCTGAGCTGATTTGAAGAGCTTGAGAGTGGCTTTTGGGTAGCTGGAAAAATTTGGGCCTACAGCGAGTCGTTGGGCCACATGGTCTAGGGCAGGGGTCTTTCGCTGCAGATGTGTCCTAGTATGAGGTACAATTCACTGTTTAGACAATTTAAACACCAGCCCAGATTGGAGGTGAGAGCCAATTTAGCTCACTTTCTGCAATGTTCATTCCTCTCTCCAGTGTGCCAGAGCCTTTTGCTGTTCCATCGTTCAGACAATTAAAACGCTGGCCCAGATTCACTGAAAGGACAGGGTGTTGGGATCTGGGGCGAGAGCTGATTTTGCTTGTCACTCCTCTTTCCATGGAGCTGAATCTATGTAGACTGCCCTGGCTGCTGTGCTCTATGCCCTCTAATATGATGAACTGATAAGCAAGGCTTTGGGCCTACTCCATGCTTCTCCAGGACTCAGATCTGAGGACTCAAATTAGGTCCAGAATGTTTGTTGTTCAGTTCAATTGTCTGCATGATTTGTGTTATTTTTCTTTCTCTTGCGCACTGAACGTTGGTTTTTAACATTTTTATTTTTATTCTTCTTTTTTCTTTAATTGGGTTCCTTCGGGTTTCTTGCTTTGTGGCTACCTGTGAGCAAACAAATAACAAAGTTAAATAATTTACACATTCTTTGATAATAAATGTACTTGAATCTTGAAATTCCGATAGATTTTCTTATATTTTAAATTTCTGATTAGTTTACAATGGAACACAAAAACATTTTTCTCATGGACAAAGTCAACTTGGGATTGTCCATCCCTGTTTTCCACCTCAGTAGATCTTCCCTTCTAAAATTCCACTGTTATTGCCAAAGTACCTCCAGCAATAACTCCTCCTTGTCATCTGAGGCACAGACACCGACACTCACTCTCTTGATTACCTCTGATTTGCTTGAGAGGCAGAAATAAGAATTTAATGTGATTAATAAGGAATTGAATGAAGAATATCCATTACTGGAAAACATTCAATTCAGGTGACTGTTTTGACAGTTTGGAGAGCCCAGTGATACAGACCTGCCCTTGTCTTTGCTGAGATCTGTTTCTTTTTAGTCGGGTATTATGACCTTGCTGGAAGAAACAGAATGATCCAGGAGCAGATGACCTGCGAGCTTTGATGGCTCATGAGAAAATACAGTCCACTATTCTTCATAAAACTGAAAATCCACTGAATGGTCCACAATATAATTTAAATGAACATTGTTAATACCGTACACTGCAGTCCAGAATGTTGAGCAGGGATCATTGTGAGGTCATCTTTGGTGGCTGGGTCTCAATGATATTTGCAAAGCCATAAATCAGAGCCTCTGCATTCCAAAGACAAAATAAATCTTATTAATCTTAAAAACTTTACTTGTGTGACCCATCGGCAAGAGAGAACAGGATAGAAAACTTGGACAAGTATTATCCTGTCATTCCATTAATTCCATAGCCCAGAATTGCAATCATAAAGCGATGCTTTTAGCAAATGAAAATAGATTTCTTTAAAGAGAGAAACAATTTTGGGTCATTCTGCATCTCTCTGGCTATTAACTTGTCACTTCTGGCGTTGGGTTAATGTTGTATCCCTGACACAATTTTTATGAGAGTCGTGCACAGAATTATATCATTCCCTGTGCAGTGTTGCTTGATCAGTTAACTATCCTGGGAACAACCATTGTTGGTCACTTCTAGAACAACTATGTTTTAGTAATGCAAATAGGATTGGTTCACCTTTCCCTCACTCATGTTTCATTCTTCTGCCCTCAATTTCACCAATTTCATTTTTACTCCAAAAGCCCATTGATTTAACTGCTGAAACCCCAAAAACCCATTGATTTCACTGCTGAAACCCCCACTTAACTCCCTGCAAAAACTCATACTCCAACATTCTGATTTCCCCCTAAACCATGAAACCCCATTCCTCATCTGAAACCTAAACCTCCTGGTTTTCCAAGATACATATGGTTTTCTTGACATCATAACCTCCTCATCTCCTGATCTTCCATTAGTCAGACTCAGATCCCAACCTCCCAGACAATTTTGCCCCAATCCAAGCTTTCCAGAAAATTACCATTTTTTCAGACCTTCCCTAAACCACCCTCGCAACCCCGGCAATGCTCCCACAACTTCCAGGCAATACACCCATAACCCAGACTCTGAATTTCCAGGCCATTCCCTTCCACTAACTGGATGCCAAAGTTCCAATCAATAACCACCCCCAATCCAGGTACCAGTCCTTCCGAAGATTCCCCTTCACGTCTATAGGCCATGTTCTCCCTCTCCTTGGTCCTGGGAGACTGATCTTCAAATGTGAAAATGTGCAACACACGTTATTTTTGGAAATGACTGTAGTTTACAACAGAGTTCTCATGTTCCATGAGTGAAATGGTCACTAGAACCCCAATGCAACACTAGTTCAGTGTATCCCAATACCTTAGAATTTCTAAGCAGACGTATTTCATTGCATGTACTATGAATCTATCAACAGAGGGATTGATTTATTGTGAGTCAGTGAAGTAAACTTGCTTGCATATCTGACTTGCACTGTGGATTCACCTACTGAATGCAATTTAAGAATTTATAAAATAGGCTTATTGCATATTAAATCTGTAAGGGCAAATTCAGTAAGGAAGCTTTCCCAGGCAGGATGAGCTGGAGGATCAGGGTTTTAATGATTTTGCCCAATTTTTAGCCCATGTTCTCTTTATTGACAACACTTAATAATGTGCACTCAATTCAATCAGTACATCATTTTAAATGCTCCACTCGGCATTTAAAAATGATCTGCATTGATTCAATTTGATATATCAAGCAACTGAGATCAAAAACTATAGTGTCTGGGCCAATAATTGCAGAAGGCTGATGTGAGCCTCCCCTCTTAATACATTTTATTTTAACAATTAAATGACAATGCAATTAAAAGTTGAGCTCTTGTGATTTGTAACTGTACAGCCATTGAATTTCCTTTTCACCACTGATTAATCGATCATTCTATTTGTGTACACATGATCTGCAAATTTCAGTTGCACCAAACTGAACAGACATGCATATTTGAGTAGAATACGGTATAATGTTAAGGCCAAGTTCTGCACTTCAACATTAACTGGACAACACCCTCACCAAAACACAAATTAAAATCATTACCATTATTCACTGAAATTATACTGTCCATCACACCCTCCTGTCATGGTGAGATTAAAGTAGGTAAAGTTGGATTGGCTGTCTGTTGTACACTGTCTTTACCCTAATTAAGATAATGGTCCAAAAATCCTACTGGCTCTTAATTGGGCAGGGCAAGGGTGGGGAGGGAAAGGTCAGTGGCAATCTACAAATTCTGGGGTTTTTTTTTGCAATTTTACATTCAGATTTCCATTTTATCTACTGTTTACAATAATCTAATGTTCAAATTTTTTAACATATTTATTACAGCAAGCATAAAATATTACAGTAATAAATCTCTAACAAGGATTATTTAATATAAAATCTCTAGCAGGAAGTGGCAGCAAACTATTGATTTTAATGAGATCAAAGAAAGCAGGTTTCCGAGTGACAGAATGAAGAGCTTCTTCAAGGTATTTATGAGTGATTATTTTTAGAGTGCATGCTATTTATTCTGAAGTAATTGCCTGGATCAAGTGAAAGTCTGTAGGAAATGGGACTGTCACCAAGATTATTGGTTTGCTGAAGGATAATGGAACAGCAACAGAACAAATGGCATTAAACAGATTTTTTCAGCTTTCACATTTTAGTGTGATGGATTAATTTATTCTACAATGATTTAAGGATACTTTGAGAAGAGACTGTTTTATAAAACCTTGTATTTTCATGTTACTTTTCAAACTAAATGATGAACTTTGGTCAAAGGATGGTGGATTTAAAAAAAAAATACTTTATTCATAACATGTACAGTAAATGTATTGGGATATGTCATTAGCTATGTTCATTGTACCAGCAGTTCACTGCATTCTCTTACAATCCATCAACAGCCAGCTGACAGCATTTGTTTTTAAAGAGACATCTGCTTACTCTGGAAGATCAACGAGTTTTGGTCAGACCAAACTGTGTCTTCAACTGAGATGATAGTCTTCCAGTTAATGTTTATCTCACTATGAATCCCTGGGAACAACTAGTAGATCTCAGAATCCTCTGTTACGGGCAAACCTTGACAAGGCCTACTGTATTCCTTTCCAGAGCTTCTTGACAAGTTTACATTCACAAGGAGGTGAATAATTGCCTTGCCCCATGCTACTGTGGTTATTTATATATACTGGCCTGAATGTATAATGTGAACATGTTCATCAGATCCGAGCCAGGTGGACTAAATCCCATGGCTGATGCCATTGTCAGAACCTTCATTAATGCAAGCAGTCAGAAGAATGAGCTGTGCTGATGGCAAGTTCTCCTTGCTATTATATTAGCAGCACAGGATAGTTAAAGTAGTTTAGTGTCTGAGAAGCAGGGCATTAGAAAGGATATTTCATTCATAGTTCAGCTAATCTGACTAACAGAAGGAGAAACAAAATATTGGATTGTAGATTGGCCTTCCTAGCCATACAAAAATCATCTGCCTTATTTCAAGAGAAGTTTCATTTAAGTATAGTTGATTTGTCCAGAATATTTTCAGTTAGAATGTGCATGAAACCCTAGATGTGACACCCAATGATCCATTACATCAGGCATCTATTAGTAACCTATGATATTTCACTCTATTTTTGAAGGAAATGTTGGCTGAATATCTGAGAGATCATAATGAAAATGAGCAAGATGATGTTATAAAGCCCACACTATGTCCTGGTTTCTAATTTAAAGTGCCTCGCCAATATATAATGAAAATAATTAACAAAAATTGTTATTCACTAGAATTACACTCTATGCTAATCTTGCCATGAGAATGAGGTGCAAAATGGCTGACATTCAGTTGCTTGCTATAAACATCTTTATTACAATGTAGAGAGCCAAGAAATTCTAGCCCATTCTATTGGGGCTGGGTGGGAGGGTGGAAGAGGTTTGGAGAGGGACATTGAATAGGTTTGGGATCCTGGATGGAAGAAAGTACAAATGTACAACATTAAGAACAAAGAGTTGCCAGGGAGCCTGGGGTAAAGATCAGAGCTGGGGTAGGACATGGAATGTGTCAGGAAAGGTGTGATCAAAAGATACTGCAGAGAACAGTGGGGAAGATTGTGGTTGGGAGAAGTGGGGGAGCATAAAGGGCTAAGGTCAATACTGGAGAAGAGTGGTGAGAGGCTGGGCTGGGGGGTGAAGTGTGGAGGGTGTAGTGTGTTTCCATTAAGGGCTTCAGCCAGTCAAAGGATTATGATCAGTGTCATTGGGGGAATGATGAGAGATCTGGATGGAAATCAAGAGTAGAAAGTTGGTGTTCCGTGTTTCTGTTGAGGTGTTTCATGAGTGATTAAAGGTAGGAATGGGAGTCACCTGAGGGAGGTTTATCAGTTGCTGTTTAGAAACTTTGGTCTATTTTTTTTACAGAAAATGAAGACATGCCTTTGGAATGACATGTTTGTAAGTGGTATAGAATTGTGTTTGGATAGAAGAGTGGATTATGTTTGGAAGTGAACTAAGATTTAGATTTCTGGCAAAATTTAAAGTTCAAAATAAAGTATGACATGGAAATTGTTGCAATTGTTTCAGTTGGAAAAGCAATTTTCAATGCAAGACATTAAAAACAATGTGTTGTGCATCCAAAATGTCAGGTCATTATTGATTTTCAGTTGAACAGCATATTCTAGCTATTCTGCTTTATTAAGTAAAGTAAAAGTAAAAATTTGCTGGAAGATTTATAATTAAGGGACGTTGCTAAATTTAATGTGATGCTTTGTAATGTTCGCAATGAAAGTATATCACACTTAGAGCAGGATAAAAATAAGCCTCACTTAATGTGGTCTTGTCATTCATGAGTGGCACCTGAACCTCTTTTGGGATTGAACTTCAGGATAGGATCACATAATCCACGTTGACATTTCAGTGATGTATTGAAGCAGAGCATCAGATAAAAGCCTCAAGTTCGTGTTCTTGTGAACATAAAAGATTCAATAGCACAATTTGAAAAAGAGTTGGAAAGTATCCATACTAACACTGAGGATCTAACCAACATCAGTATACAATCAGGTCACTTTCCTCATTTAAGAATTGAGGAAACTCGTTGTACATTAATTATTCTCTGTATTTGTGGTAGATGTGCTATTCCACCGTATCATTTGGGAAAAATGGCATCATGCTAACTGCCTTAGCCTAAAAATTCAATGAACCGTATGTTGATACATTTGTGTGGCAGGTACAAACTAAAACTGGCGCAAAGGATTAAGCTTTGTCTATTTCAGTCAATGTAGTCTTTGATAACATGATAATTACCACTATATAAGCATTCTGGCAATGAAAACGAACGATTGTGTGTGAAAACTCTAATTCCACCAGGTATTAATTGCTGCTTAAGATAGTAAAAAGTAAAACATAAAATTAAAATATTAATCATTTCCTTTCTGTTCTTTCCCTTTATCTAATCCATTTTTATCTCCTCTCTCTGCATATAATTCGGCATTGAATTCAACCTCCTCGGTCTTTGCACTGTTACGGATTCAGGCAACAATAAATATATGTGAGTTAGGCAAGGGTTTTTATAACAAATAACACGTTTATTAAACACTGAAAACAAACCCCCCCAAAAATAAACAAAGCACTAACGTAACCGGAAATCAGCTGCTGTGCGGCAGCTTAAACAGTTCTTAAAGCGATGTTGAAAAAAAAGTTCTTTAAAGCGATATTGCCAAAAGTTTAAAATGCTCAGTCCATTTAAAAGGAGAGACTTTTCAAGACGATTTAAATTCTCTGTCAAGTTGTTTTTCTTCAGTTTCCAAAGTCGAACTCTTCCCACAAAGAATTTTATGAAACGTAACGGCTTAAAGGCACTGACCTTTCCTTTATCACCATTCTCAATCCCTTCTGGTCATCCCAGGGATTAACACGAGAATAGTCAACGAAATCCTTCCGAATAAGGATCAAACAAGGTCGAACCTGTTTCACCGTCGAAAACGATTCTCCTCGATCTTTAACTCCCAAACTCCGTTCTTCGCTCTCCACTGATTCTCAACTAGCAGTATTGTAAAGAAACTGCTGGCAATGACCTTTTAAACTTTAGGCATTAGATATACCTTCATCTTTCAACTAAACTGCGTCATCACATTAAATCACGCAGTGGCATGAAGTCAACATGGCAAATCCAGCCACGAACTGCCCCTCCTCACAGGGAGGGGTCCTCCTTTTATACCCTGTAAAAAAAAACCTGTCACATGACCTCTACTGGCGGGAAAATGACGTCACTCCACCATCACAAGACCCTTACCTCAAGTCCAGTATAGCTTCAACCCCAGTCACGGGACAAGGGTACCACTGTCACGTGTCACGGGTACGTAACAGCACGATTAATTTTGCAATCTTTCAATCAGCTGAAAAGAAATGGAAAATGTTTAAAGTTAGCAGTTCATACAGCTGAGAAACGAAGAGGTAATGTTCTGGGTTGATGATCTTACATCACCTTATTCTGATGAAAGTGAGTCATCTCACGCATCTGCTTAGTGTTCCTCTCCACACAGATGCCACTTCATCTGCTGAATGTTTTCAGCATTCTCTGTTTAATTTTGCTTTTTGTAATATACAGGTGTTTGACTTGCTGATGCAGATCTTAGATGTTATGTTTCTTTCAATGTGATATGAGTAAATTATTCTTTTATCTTCTTGTACAACCAACAGTTTAAAAATACAGCTGAACGAAGACAAGCCTTACTGATGCAAATAATTTATTCACTGCCATGGGTAATTTTGGGCGGTATATCCTCAGGGCAGGGTCCTGAACCCAGTCCTCTTCAGCTGCTTCATCAATTTCACTCCATCAGAAGTGATACCTGTACATTAATCAAAATCATTTAGAACTCCTGAGAATATGAAGCAGCTGATGCAGCATGAGTTGGCAAGTAACATTTGTGCCACAATGGTGATAATCCCTGAGCATTTTCCAACGAGAGAAAACCTAGTCACTTACCTTTAATATTCAATGGTATTACCATCACTATTATCTTGGGGAGGACTGGGAATGGGAGTGTCATGTCCTAATTCATCAACTGGACTGGTCACCTAAATACTTTTGTTAAAAGATCAGGTCTGAGGCTAGGTACTCTAGGGTGAGTTAATCACTTACTGTTAGCCCAAATCCTGTCCACCATCCACAATACTCCCTATCAGCTGGATGAGAGTGGCATATCATGTATATGGGGCGTCTTCTAGCATCAGCATCTTCCCAAACAAGGAGAAAGTGTTGTATCCAGATCCAGGGAATGAAAACACATAAGTGGGGTTTATTTCAGAAAGGAAGTGTGAACATTACACAAACATAGTTGCAAAGAGTGAAAACTGAAATACGAGTGATACTGCCTAATTGTAAGGGAACCATTTTCAGTGTTTAGGGAAGGGACTCCATTTTTTTTAGTGTAACCAGGTGACCGTTGAATATCATTTTTTGTATTGTTAAAGTGCACTTATGTATTCACCTTGGTAATGCTAAAGTAGCTGCCTGTGCCTTTAAGAGAAAACGGTGATGTAATTTTTCATGGGTGGATTAGAAGAAAGAGTTGCCATGTTCTAGAAAGGATGAAGTTCGAATGCTTTTCCCAGGTTTGGTGAGGAAAGGTGAATAATATTTGATAATATCCATATAAATTCATTTATACTTGTTTGTAAATCTAGAATATCAGTAATTTGATGTGTTTCACATGTGGATACTTTAGATTTTTGCAAGTAAGTTAATCAGCACTGGATAGCGTGATTGCAAAGTTCCTTAATCAGCCTACTAGGTTAGTCTTTTTAGTAATTGAACTACAACTGCAATATTTTGTAAAAGTTTATTTGCCTTTCTTTATTGTTTCATGACTGAATATGAATGTAACAGAGTAATATGAATGTGTTAATCTCTGTTCAAGTAATATGAGCGAGGAGAACTCATTTCAAGCTCTAGCCTATACGTGTTTGGAAGTTAAGCACACGTGTGCCAAATGCAAGTATATCTCTTAGTTGAGATGTGTTTATTCATGGTTTCAATGGTGTGTATAAGGTACAGTACAGGGTTGGCTGGATTCTAACACTGTTCGTATTTTTTTTAGAATTACCACTACCGTATTGGTTTTTCGATGGGTGATTGATAAATTCATGGCCTAGGGTAGAAAGAGTCAATTTTAGAAAACCTAGCACATTTATTTTTCAACGTAGTCCCCTCCTACATTTACACACTTAGTCCAGCGGTTGTGGAGCATACGGATCTTGGACCTCCAGAAAGTGTCCACAGCAAGGGTGATTGATAAGTTTGTGGCCTAGGGTAGAAGGAAGTGAGTTATTAACTTCAAACTTTCTGCATAATCACTCAAAGAGTGCACCTGCCTTTGCGTGTAACGAGAGCTGTACAACTCATCTCCTTCTACCTTAGGCCACGAACTTATCAATCACCCATCTGTGGACACTTTCTGGAGATCCAATATCCATATGCTCCACGACCGCTAGACTGTGTGTAAATGTAGGAGGGGACTATGTTGAAAAATAAATGTGCTAGGTTTTCTAAAATTGACTCCTTCTACCTTAGGCCACGAACATATCAATCACCCCTCGTATAAATTTTGTTTTAATTATTTTCATACTGCATATGTAGCAAGGGTGTGGTCTGAAGCTGAGATTGTAATAATGGGAACTATTTTTTAAAATGTATTTTGTAGTTTTTGTTTTGATACCCTCTTTCTGCAATAAAACATCTAAAACAGATAAAGGAATTTAAGACCTGAAAATGTGTTTGTTGTCCTGTGTGTGTATTTTTCTCCAGGCTACATTAGGATCAAAGATTGTTCAAGCAATCAGTAAAGAAGTAATAACAAATCTTCAAGGCGAATCAATTATATTTCCGCAGGAAATTAGGGTGGCCAACCAGTGCTAGAGCACCTGCATGATTTTTTTTTCTTTTTAAGGGGAGAGCGCAAACGCAGTCCCCCACTACCACAAATTATGCAGTCGAGTATCCCACATTTGGGGACATTGCAGGCGTCAGCACTCCCGAAGTGCAATGGGATAGCCTCGTCCTGGAACCTCGGCCGTCTTGATCACCAACAATTCCCTGCCAGGTAAGTATAGCACCTGCATGATGAAAGAAAAACTGGCTAGCATACAAAAACTAAAGAAAATGTATAACAAATTTTGTAGTATAACATGTATGGTGGGGAAATATGTAAAATTAGTGCTCACTTTGAGGAGATGTTTTGTTGGGAAGAAGTAGTTGGAGCTAGCATGGATTAATTGGTCTATTTCTTTATTATTGTTGCACGTATTATGTAGTGTGAAAAACTTTGAGTTGCTTGCCATCATCACATCAGTACATCGAGGTAGTACAAGGGAAAAAATAACACAATGCAGAACAAAGTGTTACATTTACAGAGATATTGCAGCTCAGGCAGACAATAAGGTGTAAGATCATAATGAGGCAGACTGTGAGGTCAAGAATCCATTCTTATCATACTAGGCATCATTAAATAGTGTTATAACTCACTCTGATTTGAGTGTACTCTATGTTACATTGACTGTTCTATTTATTATAAATTACTATGATTGCACATTTAGACAGAGACATAATGTAAAGATTTGTACTCCTCATGTATGTGAAGGATGTAAGAAATAAAGTCACTTCAATTCATTTCAATATAACAGCAGAATAGAAGCTGCCCTTGAGCCAGGTGGTATCTGAATAATACAACTTAGAAACATAGAAACGTAGAAAACCTACAGCACAATACAGGCCCTTCGGCCCACAAAGTTGTGCCGAACATGTCCCTACCTTAGAAATTACTAGGCTTACCTATACCCCTCTATTTTACTAAGCTCCATGTACCTATCTAAAAGCCTCTTAAAAGTCCCTATTGTATCCACCTCCGCCACTGTTGCCGACAGCCTATTCCACGCACTCACCACTCTCTGCATAAAAAACTTCCCCCTGACATCTCCTCTGTACCTACTCTCCATCACCTTAAACCTGTGTCCTCTTGTGGCAACCATCTCAGCCCTGGGAAAAAGCCTCTGACTATCCACACGATCAATGCCTGTCATCATCTTATACACCTTTATCAGGTCACCTCTCATCCTCTGTTGCTCCAAGGAGAAAAGGCCAAGTTCACTCAACCTATTCTCATAAGGCATGCTCCCCAATCCAGGCAACATCTGTGTAAATCTCCTCTGCACCCTTTCTATGGCTTCCACATCCTTCCTGTAGTGAGATGATCAGAACTGAGCACAGTACTCCAAGTGGGGTCTGACCAGGGTCCTATATAGCTGCAGCATTACCTCTCAGCTCCTAAATTCAATTCCACGATTGATGAAGGCCAATACACCATATGCCTTCTTAAGTTGGTCTGCATGAACCTGCAACAGGAGAATTATGCAAATTAAATACTATAGAGTTCTTCGATAACATACAGGGGCTTGTGAAAGTAATTAATCAAATGTCGACTTTCAAAAGGGATTTATATTCTGTCCTATATTTCTTCTATCTCCCATTATTGAGATGCATTATGTAAAACCACCTCTATTTGACATCTCTCCAAGGATTGTCACCTTGTCATCTTGGCTTGTGAGTTTCTGACATCCCGAGAGCAATGCTGTCTGGAGTTTAGCCATCTGCTGCTTAGCTCCTGGTGGGGTCACTCATGGTAGTACGGTCAAGAGGAGGTTCCAGACAAACAGTGTTACAACCAAGGCCTCAGCAGTGGAGCTGACTGAAGATGATGACACATCTCTCTAGCAGTGAAGGTGGAGGAAGGCTACAGCAGGGAAGGGTCCCCAGTCATCTTACATCCTTGTTACTGGGCCTTGACCCTGATCTGTCAAGAACAGTGTGGTAGCTTCTGTCCATTAGCCTCCCTATTTTAAACAAAGTCACACACAGGCATTCTCCACAAAAGCAATCCACCTACCTGGATTCTAAATTGGTCCCTACAGCCACTTGAGAACCCACTAATAGACAGCTGCTTGGGAGAACAACATACTCGGCTCGACAGATTGCACTAACTAAAAGGGGTATGGGAGCGGTGTCCTTATTCTCTTAAACATAAACATCTGTATTGTAGAGGAAAGCCTTGTCATTCAATGTGCCCTGGAGCCTGGATTTGGATGAGGTGAATCAAATCAAGTCATATCAAGTCGAGTCACTTTCATTGTCATTTTGACCGTAACTGCTGGTACAGTACATAGTAAAAATGAGACAACGTGTTTCAGGACCATGGTGTTACATGACACAGTACAAAAACTGGACTGAAGTAAGTAAAAAACAATACAGAGAAAAAAAAACATACAACAACTACACTAGACTACAGATCTACCCAGGACCGCATAAAGTGCACAAAACAGTGCAATAATAATAAACAGGACAATAGGGCAGTAAGGTGTCAGTCCTGGCTCTGGGTATTGAGGAGTCTGATAGCTTGGGGGAAGAAACTGTTACATAGTCTGGTCGTGAGAACCCAAATGCTTCAGTGCTTTTTCCCAGATGGCAGGAGGGAGAAGAGATTATATGAGGGATGTATGGGGTCCTTCATAATGCTGTTTGCTTTGCGGATGCAGCGTGTATTGTAAATGTCCGTGATGACAGGAAGAGAGACCCCAATGATCTTCTCAGCTGACCTCACTATCCACTGCAGGGTCTTGCAATCTGAGATGGTGCAATTTCCGAACCAGGCAGTGATGCAGCTGCTCAGGATGCTCTCAATACAACCCCTGTAGAATGTGATGAGGATGGGGGGTGGGAGATGGACTTTCCTCAGCCTTCGCAGTAAGTAGAGATGCTGCGGGGCTTTCTTTGCTGTGGAGCTGGTGTTGAGGGACCACGTGAGATTCTCCGCCAGGTGAACACCAAGAAATTTGGTGCTCTTAACGATCAGAATGATCAGCCCCTTAAGATCAAATAACTGCAGATGCTTGATATCTGAAATAGAACAGAATATGCAGTAACTGGGGAAAGAGTCAAATTTAAAGTTTCAGATCAAAAACCTTTCATCATCCAATGTCAAGCTTCATCTTTGAAAGCCCAAGGACTTGACAGGCAATGAATACTGAGAGAGGTAAGTATATTCAGATTTTAGTTCAAGTTCAAGTTCAAGATTAATTGTCATTCATCCAGACATAAATACCCATGAATACAGCCAAATGAAACATCGTTACTCCTGGGCCAAGGTGCAAAACACAGTACCAACAGTCATACATAGTAAGGGAATTAAGGGTTATGGGGGAAAGGCAGGTAGATGGAGCTGAGTTTAGGGACAGATCAGCTATGATTTTATTGAATGGCGGGGAAGGCTCGATGGGCCGGATGGCCTACTCCTGCTCCTATTTCTTATGTTCTTATATACACACAACAAGGCACATATAGCACATATATGATAGCAGTAAAATGCAGTGGCACAAAAAAAAATAGTCCAAGTCCCTGAGTCCATGAATGGTGCAGCAGTTTGCAATTGAGCACGATACAGCTTGTCTTCTGCCAGGTGAACACTGGGGGGCAGCACTGACTCCAGCATGGACACCCCACCACAGCATCTGCAGCACTTCGGTGGAGCACCCAAGTCCAACACCTCCCCCTGGGCAGCTGCAAACAGGCGACACCACCGCTTGAGGCTTAATCCTCACCACGACTGAGGCCGCGACACTCCCCCTGCCTTCAGACCCCGCTGCCCACAAATGAACCGATGAATTGGACTTGCAGTATTCCACACTGCCAATGCCTGGCAGGGTCTCGTGATCACAAGAAAAGTGACTCAGACTCACTGTTAGAGTACACACCTGTTGATGCACCACAGGTAAATGAATTCCAGAAGAGCTGTCATAGTACCATTCTAAGTTAATTTTTGTTTACAAAGGATGGGCATGAGGATGAGGGGTGGGGTGTGTCAGGGCAGAGTGGATATATAGAATAATTAACAAGAGAATAATTCAGAAGTGATCTGATCCACATACCGTTGATCACATTAAGAATTTTGAGGTCAGGTATGTCAGCAGAGGAAGAAACTGTAGGTAAAAAACACAAAAGAAACTCCTTTGAAGTTTTGATTTCTTTTGCTTCGCAGAAGAATAATGAGATTAAAGTGCAGTGATTCATTCAGTAAGCTGCAAGAAGATTAGCAGCTGTGAGCCAGAAGTCAAATCTCTCTCAAAGAAACATTGAGATGGTAGATAGAATCTCTGGTTTTCAGTATTTATTTTCTTTGTTTACTTATTATTTGTTTTATTTTATTTGCACAGCTTGTCTCCTTTTGCACATTGATGGTCAGTCTTTGTGCGTAGTTTTTCGCTGATCTGTTGTATTTCTTTGCTTTACTGTTGTTATAAGCTCCGTGTATCCATGGGAGTTCTCTACATCTCCGATGGTTTGTCCCTTGGTGCTCCTTTGCGTTTGAAGTTCCTAACTCTTATTGTGTTCCTTATCAGTTAAAACTGTACATATCCATTCCATTGGTTCAAGGTCACCTGACATACCTGAGTCACCTTTTTAATTGGCTCTGATCCAGGGCTACAACCAACATTGTTCAATGGTCTCTGCCCTCAGCCTTCTGCCTTTGTTCGGTTCAACTATGACTGCTTCAAACCAGATGACCCAGACACCGAGTCTAATGAGATTACAGATTGCTTCTCCTGTACGCCTGCCACTTTACATCATAAATAGCTACTCATCTGAGAATGGTCTCAGGCTGAGCAGGACGTTAGCAGGATCCCTCCATTTCTTCATTTCTTGCATTTTCTTTTCTATGTCTCATATTATCCCTTTTCTCTCAGTAGTACAAGATGTTACTGGCAAGTTCTTGGTCCTGAAGTTAAAAATAGTTCTTTATCATGATTTTTGGAACACTTCTCACTCACTCTTTTGACCAAATTTCCCCAGTTTAGCATGGACAGTTTCCCCCCCCCCCCCGCCCCCCCCCACCTTATTGTTTGAATGTTGACTTCACCTAAATACAGTATCAAAACAAAATTACAACACACACAAAATGCTGGTAGAACACAGCAGGCTAGGCAGCATCTATAGGGAGAAGCGATGTCGACGTCTCGGCCCGAAACGTCGACATTGTTTCTCCCTATAGATGCTGCCTAGCCTGCTGTGTTCTACCAGCATTTTGTGTGTGTTGTTGTTTTAATTTCCAGCATCTGCAGATTTCCTCATGTTTGCTCAAAACAAAATTGTTCTGTTTCTTACTTTAAAACACTGCATTGAATTCAGTCATACTGGGGCAACAGAGATCTGCCCAGATAAGCTGATAACTACACTATTCTCAGAAGTAGATTGAAGTGCAGCTTGCCGTCTGTCCCAGGGTACCCGTTGGATTCATTGGGTCCAATTGCACAGCACGGACCTCCGCACAGTTCCCAGTTCTCAGACTCAGAAATCTGCAACTGAAACTGTACTGGATTAAATGCAGCTTATTTACTGTGATCCCCTTAAAATGGATGGGAAAATTGGCTATTTGATGTAGTGAGTTGGATTTAATTTCTGTAAGTTAATTTAAACATTCGTTTGTTTACAAAATACAGAAAAAGCTGGAGAAACTCAGTGGGTCAGGCAGTATCTATGGAAGGAAATGAATAGTCAATGTTTTGGGCTGAGACCCTTCATCAGGACTGGGAAAAGGAACTGCAGAAAGACAAAGGGAAGAGAAGGAGCAGGAGATGGTGGGTGATGAATGAATGCAGCTGGGGGGGGAGCTGTAGGAAGTAGGGTAGGGGAAAGAGGGAATGATGTGAGAAGCTGAGAGGTAATAGAGAGGTGATAGGTGGAACAGGCAAAGGAAGGAAGAAGAAACAATCCAATAGAAGAGGGCAGTAGAACATGGACTAAGGGAAGGAGTGGCAGACCAGATGAAGGGGAAGGTGAGGGCTGGTCTGTTGAGGTTAGAGCAGGAGACAGCGATGGGGACAAAGGAGAGTGGTTACCAGAAGCTAGAGAAATTGATATTAATGCCAGGTTGGAAATTACCAAGGTGGAAAATGACATGTTGCTACTCTAATCTGCATCTGACCTCATCTTGACAGTAGAAGAAGCTATGGACAAACACGTCCATGTGGGAATGGGAAGTGGAATTGAAATATCTGGCCACTAGGAAACCCTTGCTGTTATACCAGACAGACCAGTAGTGTTTGAAGGAGTGGTCCTCCTCTCTGCGTTGGGTCTTACTGATATAGAGGAGTCCACGTCAGAAGGACCAGATTCAACAAGCGACTCTAATGGGTTGACATGAGAAGTGTGGCATCATCTGAAAGGGCTGTTTAGGACCCCGAATGGTAGTGAATGAGGAGGAGCAGGGAAGGTGTAACACTTAATATGGTTTCAGGGTTAAGTGCCTGGAAGCATGAGTGGACAAGGGAGTCGTAGAAAGAGTGATCCTTGCAGAAAGTTGAAAAGAAATGGGAATATCAAGTCAAGTCAAGTTGTCACTTTTTATTGTCATTTCAACCATAACTGCTGGTACAGTACATAGTAAAAACGAGACGTTTTTCAGGACATGAAACAATACAGAAACTACACTGAACAACGTAAGAACAACACAGAAAAAACTACACTAGACTACAGACCTACCCAGGACTGAATAAAGTGCACAAAACAGTGCAGACATTACAATAAATAATAAACAAGACAACAGGCACAGTAGAGGGCAGTAAATTGGTGTCAGTCCAGGCTCTGGTTATTGAGGAGTCTGATAGCTTGGGGGAAGAAACTGTTACATAGTCTGGTCGTGAGAGCCCGAATGCTTTGCTGCCTTTTCCCAGATGGCAGGAGGGAGAAGAGATTATATGAGGGATGCATGGGGTCCTTCATAATGCTGTTTGCTTTGCGGATGCAGCATGTAGTGAAAATATCTGTAATGGTGGGAAGAGAGACCCCGATGATCTTCTCAGCTGACCTCACTATCCGCTGCAGGGTCTTGCGATCCAAGATGGTGCAATTTCCGAACCAGGCAGTGATGCAGCTGCTCAGGATGCTCTCAATACAACCTCTGTAGCACGTGATGAGGATGGGGGGTGGGAGATGAACTTTCCTCAGCCTTCGCAGAAAGTAGACATGCTACTGGGCTATCTTTGCTATGGAGCTGGTGTTGAGGGCCCAGGTGAGATTCTCTGCCAGGTGAACACCAAGAAATTTGGTGCGCTTAACGATATCTACCACGGAGCCGTCAATGTTCAGCAGAGAGTGGTCACTCCGTGCCCTCCTGAAGTCAACAACCATCTCTTTTGCTTTGTTCACATTCAGAGACAGGTTGTTGGCTCTGCACCAGTCCGTTAGCCACTGATGGTAGGATCCTATTGGAAATGGCAGAATTTGCAGAAAATTATGTATCGGATGTGGAATCTCATGAGATTGTAGGGGTGGACAAGGGCAATCTATCATTGTTATGTCGGCTCTACTGGTGAGCGGGATTGGTTGAAGTCAGATGTGTAGGAAATAGAGGATATGTCAGTGATGGCTTCATTAATAGCAGTGGAGAGGGAATTCAGTCTTCTGAAAAAAAGGAAACATCTAGAATGTCCTGGAATGGAAAGGCTCATTGTGAAACCAGCTGTGTCAGAGGCAGAGGAATGAAGAGAAGGGTGAACTGTGTGAGCCAGTGTGTTTGTGAAAGATGTCAGAGATGGAGACACATCAAGAAAAGTGAGACGGGTGTTGGAGATGGACCAAGTGAATTTGAGGGCGGGTCGGAAGTTGGTAGAGAAGTTGATGAAATTAACAAGCTCTGCACGGGTGCAGGAAACAGCACAAAGCTCTTGTTAATACACCATAGAAAGAGTGGGAGCATTTCCAATGTAGACTTGGAATGTGGATTGTTCCATGTAGCCATCCATGGCTACACTTTTGTATAGAGAAAATGAGAGAAAGCACATTATTAAGGGTGAGCACCAGTTCTGCCAGATGGAGGAGGGTGATGGTGGAGAGGAACTGCTTGAGTCTGTTATCCAGAAAGACATGGCGATAACTGAGACTTTCTGATGGCAGATGCAAGTGGAAAGGGAATAGATGTCAATGTGAAAATATTTAGACCATAAGACATAGAGGCAGACATAGGCCATTCAGTTCATTGAGTCTGTTCCGTCATTCCATCATGGCTAATTTATTATCCCTTTCAACCCAAATCTTCTGCATTCTCCCTCTAACCTTTGATGCCCAGACTATTCAGGAAACCATCAACATTCGTTTTAAATATACCCAATAATTTGAATTCCACAGATTCAACATCCTCTGCCCAAGAATTTCCTCATCATCTCTGTTCCAGTTGGACATCCCTCTATTCTGAGGTTGTGCCCTTTGGTCCTAGACTTCCCCACACTCGGAAACAACCTCTCCACATCCACTCTATCTAGGCCTTTCAATGTTCAATGGGTCTCAAATAAATTCCCCCTCATTCTTCTAAACTCAAGCGAGTACAAGCCCAGAACATCAAAGCCTTCTCATATGTTAACCCTTTCATTCCCGTAATAATGGTCATGAACCTCCTCTGGACCCTCTCCAATGTGAGGACATAGTTCTTAGATAAAGGACCCAAAACTGCTCACAATACTCCACGTGGGTCTGACCAGTGTCTTATAAAGCCTCAGAATTACATCTTCGTTTTTATATTCTAGTCCTTTTGAAATGGATGCTAACATTGCATTTGCATTCCTTACTCAGCCTGCAAGTTAACTTTCAGGAATTCTGCACAAATAGGGACCAGAAAAGGACAGAGAACACAAGCTGACTTGTGGAGAAATCCAGGGACAGGGCGTAAGGTTCATGAACGATTCCATCTCAAAGCGGTGAGGAAGGTTGAATCATCGAGGTAAATGGTTGCTATCGATGGAGGCCACTGGGTTGGAGGTGTTTGTGTTTGGACCTCACATGGCCATTACTCTCCACGGAAGGACTGAGTTGGTGCGGCCGCTCTCCTCGAAAGCTGACAGAAGGATGTGTTCGATATTCTGAGATTTACGTGATTATTGGACTGTACTTTCTATTGGTTTCCTTCAGTTTTCAGTGTGTTCTTTCTTGTTGCCAGTTGGCGGTGGGTGATATGTTACTCTCTATGTGAAGAAGTTGGGGATTTGGGGGTGTGATGTTAGTGTTTGTTGTTGGTGCTCTTTTCCTGCAGCTCAGGGTTATAGATGGTGACATGTATGTACTCTGATAAATTTTACTTTGAACTTTGAACTGTTGATGTTTTCTGTGTGGGTGTATCTGTTAGGTTTTGTGTGTGACAGAGGGGCTGGGAGTTTTGATGCTATAGTTGCTGTTTTTTCTGTGAGGGAGGGGCCCAGTGATTTGATGTTATCATTGCTGTATTTTTTGTGAGAGTGGGGTTGGGGTTTCAGGTTTTGTGGATGTGGATGATCTGTTAGTTTTTTTGTGTGGGGGTGGGAGATTTTGGGATTTGAAGCTTTGTTTCTTTTTCATGTCAGGGGAGTGATGGCTTTTCTTTTCAACAACTTGCAAGGTTTTTCTGTATTTCATAGCCATCTGGAGAAGACGAATATCGGAGTTGTATTGTACATAGTTTGATGATAAAATGAACCTTTGAACCTTCTCCTTAGTATTAGCAATTATACTCACTTCTGCCCTTGACACTTGAATTTCTGGTATGCTACTGGTATCTTCCCAGTGAAGACTGACACAAAATATTTATTAGGTTCCTCCACTATTTCTTTGTCCCCAATTACTACCCTCCAGCACCATTCTCTGATAACCACTCTCATCTCTCTTTTACTCTATATATCTGAAAAAAAGAACTTTTATATCCTCTTTTATATTATTGGCTAGTTTACCTTCATGTATAATCTTTTCTCTCTTTATGGCTTTTTTAGTTGCCTTCTGTTGGTTTTTAAAAGTTTCCCAATCCACTGATTTTGTTATATGTCCTCTTTTTTATTTTTAATTTCCCTTGTCAACCACAGTTGCCTCACACTGCCTTTAGAATATTTCTTCATCTTTGGGATATATCTGAGTCTTCTGAATTCCCTCCAGAAATTCCAGCCATTGCTGTTCTCCTGTCATCCCAGCTAGTATCCCCTTCCAATCAACTTTGGCCAGCTCACTCTAATGCTTCTGTAATTCCCTTTACCCCACTGTAATCCTGATAAATCCAATGTTAGCTTCTCCTTCTCAAACTGCGGGGCGAATTCCATCATATTATGATCATTGCATTCTAAGGATTCCTTTACCTAAAGCTCCCTAATCAAATATGTTTCATTACTTAACACCCAATCCAGAGTTGCCATTTCCCTAGTGGGCTCAAACACAAGCTGTTCTAAAAACCCATCTTGTAGGTATTATACAAATTTCCTCTTTTGCGATCCAGCACCAACCAGATTCTGCCAATTTACCTGCATATTGAAATTCCCCATGGTTATCACAACATTGCCCTTTTTACATGCCTTTTCTATCTCCCATTGCAATTTGTAGCCCACATTCTGGTTACTGTTCAGAGGAGTGAATATAACTCTCATCAGGATCTTTTAACACTTGCGGTTTCTTAACTCTACCCACAAGGATTCTACATCTTCTGATCCTTTGTCATCTCTTTCTAAGCATTTGATTTCACTTTTTACCATCAGAGCAACCCCAACCCCTCTGCCTTCCTGCCTGTTCTTTCAATAAAGTGTGTATCCTTGAATGATATGCTCCCAAATATGACCTTCTATCATCCATGGCTCAGTGATGCCCACAGCATCATACCTGGCAATCTCTATCTGTGCTACAAGATCATCTGCCATATTCTGTATACTGCGTGCATTCAAATATAACACCTTCAGTCTGTATTCATCACCTACTTAACCTCCTGTTACACTTTAACTGATCCCACTGACTGCAATTTTGCTCTTCCTCAACCTGCAGCCAAAGCTCTTCTCCATCAATTTTCTTCACCCCAGCCCTGGATTGTCTGGAGTTCAATATGGTATTAGATATAATTATAACTAACCTTCTGACATTTCTTACTTTATTCTCTTCCATAGAAAGCACTTTCTACCTGTTAGAAAGGCTCGTTTTCTGTAGATCCTTATTACCTTACTTGCTTGTGTTTCCTTTATCCACTGGTCAAGCCAGCGTGAAGAGTGGCCAGGGTCTGACAGAAATATCCAGATACTTGTCCTCCTCTCTCATATCAGAGTCAATGTGCTCAATGTCTCTGAAACAGAGATTCAAGGTTGAGACCTTCACTGTAGACTCATCTGCTCAATAATTTTTCTTTCCAAATACTCCCACATGGAACATGCCACCAGTACATTAAGAAAACATAACCTACATAATTATATTTTCTTTGTTTAGTCTGTTATAAAATATTTTAATTAAAGGCTAGCTGTTGCTAAGCAATGAAACATGCATCAAAATTTGAATACTTGCTACCTCAAGTCTGTATAAGCCATTGCAAGTTTTAAAGGCAAGTACCTTGTTCCCCTTTTGCACCAAATTCTGATTATCTTCACAACTTCACAGTCTGTGAATTAATTCTATTAATGACCACACTGTACTACTTCAGAAATTTTGTTTGATTCTCTTCCTATGAAACACCAAGGGATTAGCATCTTGTACTGTTCATCTTGATTTCTAATTGCCATTTATTGTGTGAAGGAACAGCAAGTGTCTTTTCTTTCCCTGTCCGATTCAATAAATTTTGTTCAAAGTAGCTACCAATGAGGATCAATGTGCAGGAAGTTCACAAGGTCCCTGGATCTCCATGCTTGTTCTTACTGGTTTCAATATTGTCCATGAAGTTTTTTGCTCCTGATATTTAGGTATTTTTAAGTTTTTTTAACCTTTGCTTTATTGCAATAACTTTAGCCATCCTCACAAGAGTCCGGCAGTATTGTGATGACTTATTGATTAAAGGACATATTGCTATGCTAACTAATGAACTATCTTAGAGCAAGATGGGTTTCATCTTTCCTTCTATTTGGAAAGCTCCGGTGTTGAATGGTGCGCCATCTAGTGATTTGAATGGGAACTACTGAAACACACACTCAAACAAGAAACTGCTATTTCACGCCCTTTGGCACATATAATTCGCATAAAACGTTTAAGGTTGGATTATGCTTATTTTCTATAGAAATATTTGGTAACAATCCATTGGTAGTGAGAGAGTGCAAGTTAATTCAAACAACTTATTGAGACATCATGAAATGCGGGTATGAATCCAACATAGGCTTCTTGCTTTAATAGATATTGCTCATCCAACTGAAAGGTCAAAGTTGTTTTGAAGTAGTTACAGATGCATTTCAGACTTTGTCCCAAGTCTGCAGAGAAAGGGTGGGAAAGAGCAGCAAAATATGGCATTTTTAAACATTAGCATTATTTGTCACATATACAATGCCTATAAGAAGTATTCACTCCTCTTGGAAGTTTTCATGTTTCCAACATTGAATCACAGTGGAGTTAATTTAGTTTTTTTGACATCAATCAATAGAAAAAAAACTCTTTTGTGTCAAAGTGGAAACAGATCCCTACAAACTGATCTAAATTCATTACAAATACAAAATACAAAATAATTGATTGCAGAAGTATTCACCCCCTTTAGTCAGTATTTAGTAGATGCGCCTTTGATAACAGTTACAGCCTTGAGTCTGTGTGGATAGGTCTCTATCAGCTTTGCACATCTCGACACTGCAATTTTCGCCTATTCTTCTTCACAAAACTGCTCAAGCTCTGTCAGATTGCATGAGGATCATGAGTGAACAGCCCTTTTAAGGTCCAGCCAGAAATTCTCATTTGAATTTAGCTCTGGACTCGACTTGACCACTCTAGGACATTAACTTTGTTGTTTGTAAGCCATTCCTGTGCAGCTTTAGCTTTATGTTTGGCCTCATTGTCTTGCTGGAAAACAAATTGCATAAGTCGCATTCCTCTTGCAGACTGCATTAGGTTTGCCTCCAGGATTTCCTTGTATTTTGCTGCATTCATTTTACCCTCTGCCTTCACAAGCCTTCTATGGTGTGTTTTTGATTATGTGCGGTGCTTGGCTTACGCCAAACGTATCAATTAGTCTGATGACCTTAAAGCTCACTTTTTGTTTCATCAGGCCACAGAACCTTCTTCCAGCTGACTTAAGAGTCTCCCATGTGCTTTCTGACAAACTCTAGCCAAGATTTCATGTGAGTTTTTTTTTCACCAGTGGCTTTCCATTTCCCACTCTCCCATAAAGCTGCGATTGGTGAAACACTGGGCAGCAGTTGTTGTAGGCACAGTCTCTCCCATCTCACTTGCTGAGGCTTGTAACTCCTCCAGAGATGTCATAAGTATCTTGCTGGATAACCTCACTACCCCCCTTCTTGCACATTTCTGAGGATGGCCTGCTCTAGGCAGATTTACAGCTGTGCCATATTCTTTCTATTTCATGGTGATTGACTTAACTGTACTCCAACGGATTTTCAGTGAATTAGAAATTTTCTTGTATCGATCTCCTGGCTTGTGTTTTTCAATAACCTTTTCACGGACTTGCTTGGAGTGTTTTTTTGTCTTCATAGTGTAGTCTTCGCCACAGTAGTAACTCACTAGCAGCTGGAACCCCAGATACAAGTGTATTTTTACTACAATCAATTGAAACACCTTGAATGCACACAGGTCTCAAACATCAGATCTCCATTTAACTAATTATGTGACTTCTAAAACCAATGGGCTGCACCAGTGTCGATTTGCTGTGTCATATTAAAGGGGGTGGGTTGAATACTTATGCAATCAATTATTTTGAGTTTTATATTTAGATCACTTTGTAGAATTCTGTTTCCACCTTGACACAAGTTTTTTTCTGTTGATTATTGTCAAAACCCAATTAAATACACTGTGATTCAATGTTGTAAAGCAATAAAACATGAAAACTTCCAAGAAGGGTGACTACTTTTTATAGGCACTGTACATCAAAACATACAATGAAATCCGTTGTTTGTGTCAATGACCAACACGGTCCAAGATATCACACACAAAATGCTGGTGGAACACAGCAGGCCAGGCAGCATCCATAGGGAGAAGCGATGTCGACGTTTCGGGCTGAGACCCTTCGTCCTGATTGTTGTTGTTTGAATTTCCAGCATCTGCAGATTTCCTTGTGTTTGCTCTTTACAGTCCAAGATATGCTGGGACAGCCTGCAAGTGTCACCATGCTTCCAGTGCAAGCGTAGTATACCCCTAACTTACTAACACCAGCACATATGTCTTTGGATACACACATGGTCGTGGGGAGAATGCACAAACTCCTTACAGACAATAGTGGGAATTGAATACTCATCTTATAGCTTGCACTGTAACCATTACACTACCATACCTCCCATTTGGCATTTTCCATTTGATTGTATTTGATTACGTAATTACTATTTTAATACACAGTCAATCAACTTTAATTTTCCTTGTTGATTGCCCAACATTAGAACTTCCATAGCCTTTTCTGAGCTAGTATTGAGTTAAGATAATTAGTTACAAAAACAATATGATAATCTGTTCCTACTCAAAATCATTTAATTGTGACAAGTATTATAAATTCAAAGACCATTGTGTGACAGATAAAGACTGATTTTACCCCTACAAATTTGATTTAATGAACTCATTTAATATCTGCACTTAGTGGAGTGAGATTCAGAATTCTGAACACAGATGCCATAGAGACAGGGAGCAGCAGGTGCCAACAGCAGACCTCTGTTTTAGTGAGTAGGAATATTTCCATTGCAAATCAATAATAATTAATTTTAAAAACTTGCCCAACTGCAACAGATTACATTAGCATTGACTTATACCTGCTTACCTCAAATAAACATGAATAAGATTTCTTTTAATACTCGATCCAGCTAAAGGTCAGAAAAGAGAACTGAATTTATGGTGGATTCTGGTTAATTGGGCATTCCATAAATCAGGGCAGCTGCTTATTTTGGACAACTCTTAAAGAATAACAACAAATTGAGTTAATAGCAAAGACTCCTTTTGTTTATTTGGGATACGAAGCTGCTTAATTGGGACAGGACATGGTCAGTTATGGGCACTTGTATGGCCATTAAACAATCAGTTCAGTTCAGTTTCAGTTTATTGTCATTTAGAAACCATAAATGCAATGCAGTTAAAAAATGAGACAACATTCCTCCAGAATGAAATCACAAAAGCACACGACAAAACAGACTACACCAGAAAATCCACATAATGTTTGGTAATCCCCAAATCCAAAGTCCGGAGAGGCTGCTGTGTATCAATATCACACTACCATCTTAGTGGGTCCCCCAGAAAGGAGCTCCAAATCCACCAGACAAAACAAGGCTACCCAGAAACATCAAATCAGGAGACCAACTCTACCACCCAACAAACAAAAAACTAAAGCTACAAGACCTACACAAAACCACATAGTTACATATAGTTATAGTTAACATATAGTTACAACAGTGCAAACAATACCATAATTGATAAAAAACAGACCATGGGCACAGTAAAAATGGTCCAAAGATGTTAAAAGACTATAAGTTCAAAAGAAACCACCACACAGTTTCCACAAGTCCCCAGGGTCCTGACAGACTCGCCATCCCACGCAGGAGGCAGAAGGGAATACTCCTGCTATGGACTTCCAAGGCGCCGCCAGACCCAGCCTCGCAGATGCAGCACACAATGAAAGCGCCCCAACTGCAGTGGACTCTGAGTCTGTTGAACCTCTGAGCGTCCGACCATCCCCTCCGGCACAGCCTCTCTGAGCACCATCCTCTGCCGAGCGTATTAAGACGGCCCCGCCAATGGCCACTGGCAACGCGACCCCGAGGACTGGGGGCCTGTTCTTCTCAGCAGAGACCCAGACCTCACAAAAGCAGCAGCAATGAAGAAGGCCATCCTGGAGATTTCCAGATGTTCCTCCATGCTCCCATGGCCGTTTTTCATCAGATTAGGATTGTGCACGGCACCCCGCTTAACAAATAACAGATATCAACCCCGGAGAGGCCGCTGCAAGCTGCATCGCACCGCCATCTTGCTGTCACAGTGTAGACACTACATTGTGCTTAGAGTGAACAGTTTTGTCAGTTGTGTGTGCTTGTGTTATGTTATCCATTTGAGCTGACTGATGTTGATTCAAAAGCCAATGCTTTTTGATATATTTTTTAAACCTTTGCCAAGATGCCATGAAAAGATTTGACTCCAGCCAAAAAATTACCCTGCTGGACCAAATAAGTAATCTGCCTAACACCACTCATCATCAGCTGAAAGACATGCTGAAATGTACAGTTGCACATTTGATACATCAGCAGAATAATCTGTGAGAAGAAGACAATAAGACCATAAGACACAGGAGCAGAATTAGGCCATTTGGCCCATTGAGTCTGCTCTGCCATTCAGTCATAACTGATCCTTTTTTCTCCCTCCTCAGCCCCACTCCTTGGCCCTCTCCCCGTAACCTTTGATGCCATGGCCAATCAAGTGTCTCTCAATCTCTGCCTTAAATACACCCAATAACCTGGCTTCCACACCTGCCTGTGGTAAATAATTCCACAAATTCACCACCCTCTGGCTGAAGAAATTTCTCTGCATTTCTGTTTTAAATGGATGCCCTGCTATTCTGACATTGTGCTGTCTTGTCTTAGGTTCCCCTGTCAAGGGAAGTGTCCTTTCCACATCTACTCTGTCTAAGCCTTTCAACATTTGGAAGGTTTCAATTAAATCCCCCCTCATCCTTCTAAATTCCAGTGAGTACAGACCCAGAGCTATCAAACCTTCCTTGTATGATAACCCTTCCATTTCTGGAATCATCCCTGTGAACTTCCTGTGACCCTCTCTAATGCCAGTATATCTTTTCTTACATGAGGAGCCCAAGACTGTTGTCAATACTCAAGGTGAGGCCTCACCAGTGCCTTATAAAGCCTCAACATCACATCCCTGTTCTAGTGTTCCAGACCTCTTGAAATGAATGCCAACATTGCATTTGTCTTCCTCACCACCAACTCTATCTGCAAGTTAACCTTTACATTGTTCAGCACAAGGACGCCCAAGACTCTTTGCTTCTCAAATTTTTGGATTTTCTCCATGTCCAGAAAATTAATTAATCAATTAATTAATTGTGCACATTTATTTCTATTACCAAAGTGCATGACCATGCATTTCCAACATCCAGGCTTAGAGGTGCCAGAAACGGGCAGGCGTAAAAATGAAACAGTTTCACTACTTCAGCAAGTAAGGAACTATACAGAATTGAAAGTATCGACAATCCGCTTGAATGTTATAATGAAAATGAAGATTCGACGGACGCAGTTGTCGAAAGCGTTATATCAAATCACCAACGCGAGAAGTATGAAGCTGAGGTGTTGGGGATGACACAACTGAACCTGAGCTGGTGCCTACACAGGATGCATGAAAATTTATTGTTGGATTATATCATTACCTCATGCAGGATAGGCAATGAAGGCAGTCCATTATCTGCACTAGGTGTCTGTGCTGTTTATTTATAGTGAATCAAAAGAACATGCCAGTGTACACATTGTGAACGAATACACAATTTTATAATACTGTAGTAATATTGGTAGTGTTCTAAATTGTTCTGATTTTCACTTAAATACATAATCTGTTACTCAACTAAATTATACCTTTTGAACTATTTCTTTGAAACTTGGATAACTGGGGCAGTCACTTAATGGGCCAAAACCTACTGATCCTGATGTGTCCCATTAACCAGAATCCACTCTATTTCAATAGAAAGAGGCATTTCAGTGTGTAGTTAATAATTTTGGTCTTTACCATTTGTATTTCTTGCTAATTGATGCAATAATGACATACAGTTTTTGCAAGAATAGACTTCTGGATGCATAATCAGAAAACTGAAGGTGACAGGGTAACCGGAAAGGCTGTTTTTGAAAGTGTATCATTCACTTGTGAATGGTGGAATTTGAATGTAAATGGATAGAAATCAAACCAAACATTAATAAAGAAGTCTTGGCTAGTGTACTACAGTTTCTGGGCATCAGACTTCAGAAAGGATGATCAGTCCCTGGAATGCTTGGAGATGAGACTTACCAGTATGGAGTACGTTCATTCTCAGTAAAGATAGGGAAATCTGAAGTTGTTCTTCATGAAGTAGAGGAGGGTAATGGAGGATCTAATAGAAGGGCTCAAAATTGTAAAGGAAAGAACAAGTAGGGAGAAGCTCTTTCCTCTGGGAATTGCTTTGAAAATCAGAGTTCTGTATCCAAAACGCCTTGCAAAACATCCCATAGGAGGACATTAAAATAAGTCTGTGAGAGATAAATCACAATCTGGAATGCACTACTTAAAATGGTGGTGGAATCAGATTTACTGTAACTTTCAGAAGACTATCAAATGACATATATGCGCAAAAAGAACTATACTTATGAGGTAAAATTAAAATCTTGGTGATTGTAGGGATGACTTGCAGCAGACTGAAAAGCTTGAGCATGTAGATATTAGGGAAGAGGATGTGCTGGAGCTTTTGGAAAGCATCAAGTTGGATAAGTCTCCAGGACTGGATGGGATGTACCCCAGGCTACTGTAGGAGGCGAGGGAGGAGATTGCTGAGCCTCTGGTGATGATCTTTGCATCATCAATGGGGACAGGAGAGGTTCCGGAGGATTGGAGGGTTGCGGATGTTGTTCCTTTATTCAAGTAAGGGAGTAGAGATAGCCCAGGAAAGTATAGACCAGTGAGTCTTACTTCAGCAGTTGATAAGTTGATGGAGAAGATCCTGAGAGGCAGGATTTATGAACATTTGGAGAGACATAATATGATTAGGAATAGTCAGCATGGCTTTGTCAAAGGCAGGTCATGCCTTACGAAACTGATTGAATTTTTTGAGGATGTGACTAAGTACATTGATGAAGCTAGAGCCGTAGATGTAGTGTATATAGATTTCAGCAAGGCATTTTATAAGGTACCCTATGCAAGGCTTATTGAGAAAGTAAGGAGGCATGGGATCCAAGGGGACATTGCTTTGTGGATCCAGAATTGGCTTGCTCACAGAAAGCAAAGAGTGGTTGTGGATGGGTCATATTCTGCACGGAGGTTGGTGACCAGTGGGGTGCCTCAGGGATCTGTCCTAGGAGGCCATGTATGGACATATCCGAATGGGAATGTGAAACATTGCAGGGATAAGTGCCAGGTGGGAGATCCGTAGGGAGGAACGTGTGGACCAGGCAGTCGCAGACGGAACGACCACTGTGAAAAGCAGAGAGGGGTAGAGAGGGAAAGATGTGAGACCCGACGCAGATTGGGGGACCGCTTCGTCGAGCACCTCCGCTCTGTCTGCCACAACAGACAGGATCTCCTGGTTGCCACCCACTTCAACTCTGCTTCACATTCCCATTTGGGTATGTCGATAAATGGCCTCCTCTACTGCCATGATGAGACCAAACTCAAGTTGGAGGAACAACACCTCATATACCGTCTGGGTAGTCTCCAGCCCCTTGGCATGAACATCGAATTCTCCAACTTCTGGTAATTCCCTCTCTCTCCCTTCCCCCATCCCACCTTCACTCTGCCTCCTCTTCCAGCTGCCTATGACCTCTCTCATGATTCTGCCTTCTTCTACTACCCATAGTGCTTTCCCCTTACATTCCTTCTTCACCTTTCCTGCCTATCACCTCCCTGCTTCCCTTCCCCAACCCTTTGATCTTTCCTCTGATTGGTTTCTCACCTGGCATCTTCCACCCTCCCCCCACCTTCTTTATAGGGCCCCTGCCCCCTCCTTCTTCAGTCTTGACGAAGGGTCTTGACCCGAAACGTTGACTGCTCCTTTCAACGGATGCTGCCCAACCTGCTGAGTTCATCCAGCTTTTGTAAGGGTGTTTTAAGAGACTCCTGGATGGATACATGGAGCTTAGAAAAATAGAGAGCTCTGGGTAAGCCTAGGTAGTTCTAAGGTAAGGACATGTTCGGCACAGCTTTGTGGGCCGAAGGGCCTGTATTGTGCTGTAGGTTTTCTATGTTTCTATGTTTCAAAAATGTTAGAGTGGGTCATGTAAGTGGTTTATTATTGTCATATGTACCAGGCTATGGTGAAAAGGTTGTCTTACATACTGTTTATACAGATCGAACCATTACACATTGCTTTGAACTGGAATAAATACAGAATAAAGTTTAAAAGCTACTGAGAAAGGTGCAGTGCAGGTAAATGATAAAATACAAATCACAAAAAGGTAGATTATGACAGACAGACATACTTTATTGATCCCAAGGGAAATTGGGTCCATCTGATTGTACAAGAGGTCCACTTAAAGACTGATAACAGTGGAACAGGAGAATTACTTGAGCCAGGTGGTACATGCTGTCAGGTTCTCCTGTCTTCTGTCCAATGGGAGATGGGAGAAGAGGGAATGTCTGGTATCATTGGGGTCTTTGATTACCTTGACTACCTTACAGAGGCAGCAAGAAGTACAGACAGAGTCCATAGAGGGATGCAGGTTCCAGTGATGTGCAAATTTTGGCAGTTTCTTGCAATCACGTGCAAAGCAGTTGCCATGCAAAGCTGTTATGCATCTCGACTGAATGCTTTCTATGGTGCGTGGATAAAAATTGGTAAGAGTTGCCGGGAATATGCTGAATTGCTTTAGCCTCGTGCAGAAGTAGAGGTGGTTCTGAGCTGTCTTATCTGTGACACCAGTGCTGCAATAAATAACCAAGCTCCCATAAATATTATTAACTTCAAATGAAAACCGATCATGAAAAATATCTGTTTACAAGTAAGCTTCCAGCAGCAATCAGACACTATTGCCTTTTAAGAACACAGGCTGCCAATTTCACTGTGAAAGACCACTTAAGAGAGATGCTTTGGGAACTGTCAATGAATGGCTTCTATTGAAACCTGTGCGATGATGCTCTTATAAAGAATGTAACATGCACTGATACTTCGAGCCCATGGAAGCCAGGCACTGAGCGTGGGTGATGCACCATCAATAACTCTCGGAGATGTGAGGCGAGGTAGGCTTTTATTGGCTGGAAGAAAGCACAAGCAGCAAGCAACCACCACACAACATCCTGGAGAAGACTGAGGCCGGGGCTGTGTCTCCAATCACCTTTATACCGGGGTCCGTGGGAGGAGCCACGGTCTGTGGGAGGAGCCACAGGAGCAGTCAGCAGGGGGGGCGTGTTCAGACAGGTATATGTAGTTCACCACAGTGGGACACCCTAATTCTATGCCATTGTAACTAAGCAGGGAAAGACAATAAATAAATGTTCATGTCAATTGACTCTTGTCAACATCATGCATTACAATACTGTGGTTACAGTATTGAGTTAATTTGTGTATTTTATGGCTTATGGATGTCTGCGAAAAGGGGATCCAATCATAACCTGGTGACAGCTTCCTTTCAGGATGATAGATGGAGGGGCAGATAGTTTTGAGGGAGATGAGAGATTACAGAAGGATTTAGACAGATTGGGAGAATGGGCAAAGGAGTGGCAGATGGAATACAATGTCAGGAAGTGTATGGTTATGCACTTTGGTAGAAGAAATGAAAGGATTGACTATTTTCTAAATGGAGTGAAAATACAAAAAAACTGAGACACCAAGGGTTTGGGGGTCCTTGTGCAGGATTTCCTAAAGGTTAATTTACAGGTAGAGTCTATGGTGAGGAAGCCAAATTGATGCACCATCAATAACTCTCAGAGATGTGAGGCGAGAGATAGGCTTTTATTAGCTGGAAGAAATCACTGCCAGCAGCAAGAGACCATCACACAACATCTTGGAGACTGAGGGAGGAGCAATGCCTCCAATCGCCTTTATACAGGGGTCTGTGGGAGGAGCCACAGGAGCAGTCAGCGGGGGGCGTGTCCAGACAGGTATATGTAGTTCACCACACAAATGCGATGTTTGCTTTCATTTTAATAGGATAAAATATAAAAACATGGATGTAATGTTGAGACTTTACGGAACACTGGTGAGGCCTCACTTGGAGTATTATGTGCAGTTCTGGGCCCCTTATCTTGGAAAGGATGTGCTGAAACTGGAGTGGGTTCAAATGAGGCTCATGAAAATGATTCCAAGTTTGAACAGCTTATCATACATAGAAGAGCATTTTATGGGTCTGGTTCTGTATTCACTAGAATTTGGAAGAATGAGGGATGACCTAATTGAAACCTATGGAATGGTGAAAGGCCTTGATAGAGTGGATGTGGAGAGGATGTTTCCTTTTCTGGGAGAGCCTAAGACCAGAGGACACAACCTCAGAATAGAAGGATTTCTTTAGACAGAGCATGGTGAATTTATGGAATTTGTTGCCACAGGCAGCTGGGAAGCCAAGTCTGTATGTATAGTTATGGCAGAGATTGATAGATTCTTGATTGTTCAGGGCATGAAGGGATATGGATAGAAGGCAGGAGATTGGGACTGAGAGGGAAAATTGGATCAGCCATGAAAAAATGGTGGGGCAGACTCGATTAGTCAAATGGTCTAATTCTGCTTCTATATCTTATAATCTTATGGTATGAACATGATGTGATTAATGACATTACTTATCACTCATGTTTAATTCCTGGTCTTATTTCTTTGATTTATGGTCTTCTTGATAATTTTTCCCACCTCATTAGTTATGGCTTCTCTCTTGCATAACATTCCCACGCTCTTTAATTAAGCTTCTTCTGAGAGTTTTTGGTAGTGACTTTGGAATGTAGCATTGAAGTATGGCATACCATGGAAGTTAAAATAGTTTCCAAACAATTCTTAGTTTGCTTTTGCCTGCATATTAAAATTAGTTTGCACTTATTAGGATTTAGAAACATATCTTAAATGTTTTCTTTCCATGGAATTAAAAAAATGCTAATAACGGCCCATGATAATCTTTTTTCTGCAGATGTAGTCTTTAAAATGACTTTCAACCTTATTCGTTAAATTAGAAAAAGCCCAGAAGGGTAATGTCATCATAAATTAGTCCAGAAAAACTTCAGTGTGGAAAATGAAACTATACTTCATTAATATTTTGATATGTATCTGTAAAAGCATAGAATGAATATTGCTTAATAATAGCTTCTTAACGACAGTTCTTGTGCTCCTTTACAGACATCAGTTTTACATTTAACTCTTTTGTAGGTTCAATCAGGTATATTTAACAAGAATTGCAAATGAATTGCTGTAATCTCAGAAGCTGTCACTTCCCATCTCTGTGGTAAATGGGTTAACTCTTTGTGCTTAGTTTTACTTACTCAATTCTTATTAAATATTTAAACAAAATTGACAACTTGATGGAATAATTCCCTTTCAGAATATAGATAGATAGATAGATAGATAGATACTTTATGGCTTTTTACAGAGGATATTATTTCTTTTGAGTGAGAAAAATTAAGTAATTTTTGTAAGTTTTTACTCATATGAATAAAAATGTCAGACAAGATTTTTTTCACTGTTTTCAAAGTATTGTCAATAAATGAAATGGATTTTAATTTGCATTTACAATGGATGCTTTTAGGAAAGTTGTTGTGACAGACATATCTGATGTGGCACAGGTAGACTTTAACTCTATTACTGTAAAAACACTTACAAAAATAATTATTATTAAACTTCTTTGCTAGATTTTGACAAAAAAAATTTTTTTTGACCTGAAGTCATCCAGAGAACAACTTAATCACTAATGTAAATGAAGTAAAATTTTAAGTATTATTTCAGTTAAATTCAATGCCCTGAGAGGACAATCTACAATGTGTTCAGTGGTTTTTTTGATCTTGTACAGACTGTAGCCTGAAGTTTTGTTGGAGGTGTTATTTATACCCATGTTTAAGTTGGTCATAACAAATTCCTTTGTCTGTTTATTTCAAGAAGAAAAGTTGAATAAGTTAGTATGCCTATTAAAATAATAGAAGGTAAAAGTTGGTACAGATGAGCTAAGTATTTATAATATACTATATTTGAAAGCATGATTTGGCTAGAATTATAAATCACCAAAGAATTAAATACAATTTCACCAAACTGAAATATAAGCTGATATGTGCTACAAGTACTTGCAACTTTCAGTTAACTACTTGTGAAAATTCATTTTCATAATATGATTAATGTTTAACTGATCTCCAGAAAATATGAACAGTATAACACTGAATTAAATTAATATGGAACAGAAACATTTCTATTCAAATTAATCTTGAAAGAAACTAAAATCAATATCTGCTAATATTGTAATAAATTTAGCACTAGATTTAAAAATCACTGCTTTTAAAAGAATACAAAAGTAAAACAATACAATGAACTTTTGTTGGATTTTCAGGTTTCTGAAGTAATTTTCATCTGAAACTGTACTCAGTGAAGATGGATATGCCTTCAGGTTCTTTTTCTGCTGATCTTCTGCAGCCCAAGGATCTCTGAATTATACCATTCTGTAAATTTATGCCACTGAAACAAAGTGGGCACTGGATAACTCTGGACCTTACAACATTTACTTTTATCTGAATGTCCTCCCTAATTAAAAATATATATTTTAGATAGATAAATAAGATTGTTCCTTGCCTGCTTGAAATAAATAGCTACAAACAATCTTCCCTCTTTTTCTCTTGTCCATCTGATCATAAAATTCCATGGGAATTGATATTTCTCACATTGATTGCAAATTTTGTGTGACCTAGACATTGGTAGGTATATAAACATGGGTATCTTTACAGGCATGTGTGTGCTTTTAGCTTGGAAAATAATTTTATATTTGTATATTTTTATCTTAACCTGCTACCAATTTGATTAAAAATTTAGAAAAAAAAAATATGCTGCCTATTCCTTTCACAACTTGTGCATTTAAGAGCTGATGAAGGAATCTATTTTAGTTCTGGTAATTTAAAGCCTATAACTGAATATCTGCAGTGCAGCATCTATGCTGAGAATGGAAAGGGCCAACTTTCTAGATCAGGTTCCATATTGCTTGGAAACTAATACCCACATTTGACTGCAAAACATAATCTCCCTTTGTAACCATAAACACAAATCAAAACCCAAGGACTTTAGAAAGGAAGTGTTGGGTGTGGTGATTCTGGTTTAGGGAAAGAACCTCAGACCTGATCTGGCCCACCTGTATAAAACTCCTGGCCCACCAAAGTGCTTGACTCTTCAGTGATCTTGGAGTTCATACAATTTAAGGATGTGCACAAGCACCAGTTTTGTAGTGACTTCACAATCTCCCTCATTATGGTCTGCCTGCACTTCAATTTCTCTCTAATAGTGACACTTTATTCTGAACTCTGTTATTGCTTTTCCCCGTTATTACCTCCATGTACTGAAGTTGTGAAATGATCTGCATAGATAGTGTGCAAAATTAAGTACATTTAATAATAACAAACCAATTATCAATTATGTGAATATATGCTGAAAAAGTTACACAAAGGATGCTCAGGAAGGTTAACAGGGACGAGTGTAAAGTCCATCAAGAATATGAGAAATAATGTACTGGAGATAAAAAAACAAAACCCATAAAATTAGGATATAAAGTTAAAAGAGAGAGTGTACTCAACTGACTAAAAAGTGTAAAATGGAAACAGAAATTGGCAGAAACATTCAACAGGTCAGGTAGTAACCGTGGAAACAGAATCAGAGTTTCCTTCTTGGTTGCAGATTCTTCATCAGAACTGCAAACGTCACTTGTAAACTGGGTATTATTTTATTTACGAATTGTTACTTAAAATAAATGAACTTGTAAATGTTAATTTCTCGAACTCCTGTTTTCTGAAATATGGACAGAGTTTGTAAATTTTCTATGTATGTTTTCTATATTCGTGCATTTAAAAAAAAACTGCAGGCAATATATTCCAGATTTATTTTTGTCCAAAAGGAAATGAGAGGGGAACATCTTTCAACATCCCTAAAGCAGCCAGCAGCTAGCAAAGAAACCTTACCACATGTGGTAATGAGAAATCAACAAGCAACTGGGGGAAGTCGAAACTGGAGTTCAAAAGTTCCTTAGTTCCAGTTAATTTTACACAGAGGCAGCTGAAGAATTCATCAATCCATTAACAGATTAAAATGAGCATTGAATACCAAAGCAGTACGCACAAAATCTACACCAGCAGTTCTCAACTCTTCTGAATGAAACCCACAGTTGTTCACACTCTGAATAAGATATGTCACCACATCCCCACTCTACCCATTCACATAAGCATGTAATGATATCATGCATTGTTCCCTTTAGGGAACTTAGATTACTGCCAGAACTTTAAGTCCATGTCAAGGATAGATGCATGGCCAGGATATCGCTCAGAAGAAATTAATTAATAGCCTGGTTGAAAGCAAGGTCTTATTTGGAATAGTGGAAAAAGAATGAGTTGAAACTGCTAGCCGGAAACAAACCAGCTTAATGCACCAACCAAAACAAATGCTTTAGAAAGGGCTCAAAAGATTCTGTAGATGTTGAAAATCTTGAGCACCACACACAAAATACTGGAGGAACACAGCTGGTCAGGCAGCATCTATTGAGCAAAGTAAACAGACGATGTTTTGGGCCAAGACTTTTCTTCTGTACTCATGAAGGATCTTGGTCTGACTGTTTATTTCCTTCTATAGATGCTGCCTGGCCTGCTGTTTAAATTAAAAAAATGCATTCTCACCACTCCACTCCTCCTCTTTATGCTGGCCATCCCAACTATTCACTCTCAGTCCTGATGCAGGATTTTGAACCAACATGTCAATAGCTCCTTACCCCCACCCCCACAGATCTGTTGAGTTCTTCCAACAGATTGTTTGTTGCCTCAGATTCCAGCATTTGCAGTTTCTTGTGTCTTTATTGCTTTAGTAGTATGTTTTCCCTCATGCCACATTTTGAGATTAGAAGCCATTGAGGATATGCACCAGCAATTTGCAATTTTAAGTCTTCAGCTCATGTTACCTGGGTGATGTGAACAGAGACTCCAACTAAATATACCTGCATGACAGGAAAGTGGGGGTCTCATTCAAGATGACAGTTTTGCTTGGAAAAGCAATTCATCTTGGACAGAGCTGAGCAAGGGATCAGAGATCAGCCATGGCCCCTCTGTCTATCCCTATCAAGCTTTGGGAAGCTTGGAAAAACTTTGCACCCACACTGAAATGTTGATGCCCAGGAATTTGAAATGGCTCACTCTTTCCACTGCTGACCCGTCAATGAACATTGGTGTGCATTCTTCTGAAGTCCACAATCAATTCCTTGGTCTTGCTGACATTGAGGGTGAGGTCATTGTTATGACACTGACTCAACCAGCTGATCAATCTTGCTGCTGTGCGCCCCCTCATCGCTATCTGAGAATCTGCTAATAACAGTAGTGAACTTATAGATAGTGTTTGAGCTGTGCTGAACAGTCCATGAACGCCAGCTCATTATTCATCTTTTGCACTATTGATTTATTTTGGTTCCTTATGGTAATTTAAGTCTTGCGCCGTACTGCTGCTGCAAAACTACAAACTTCACTACATATGTCAGTGATACTGACCCTGATACTCAAGAATCTGGAGGTTGTGTTTTCTTTCTGGTAAAGAAGGGAGGCTGTGTGAAGGGACAGGGGGATTTGTATGTGGAAGTAGGTTCAGGTGTGGCTTCTCAGACCGCGTAGAATGTCAATCTCCTGGAGGAATTCTATCAGTTCAGATCAAAATGGAAGAAAGTCAAAAAAACATGAATCAAAATTTGTTGGCATCTGGCCTATTTTATTACCATATTGGATACTTCTCTGTAAGTATTAAAGTTGGTACTTAGCATATTCAATACAATAACAATGTTTATTCTTAAGCGAGAGGGTCAGCAGCAAGAGGTCGTGGTCCATGTCAGTACTAATAACATGACTGGGGTGGACGACAAGGTTCTGCAAAGTGATTTCAGGGAGTAAGGTGCTAGGTTAAAGGTCAGGACCTCCAGGGTTGTGATCTCAGGATTGCTGCCTGTACCATGTGCTAGTGAGGCCAGAAATAGGAAGATTTTACAGTTTGGCATGTGGTTAATATGATAATGCAGGAGGGAGGGGTTCAGATTTTTGGATCATTGAGCTCTCTTCCAGGGGTGAAGGTGGGGATTGTACAGAAGGGATGAATGGTACCTGAACCGGAGGGGGAAGAATGTTTGTTCGTGCTTCACAGGTGGAGGGAGGGTTTAAAGTAGAGTAGCATTGCAGGCGGGTGGGAGCCAGAGCACCAGAAGAGATAGTGGAGTGGTTGTGGGAAGAGACGTTATAAGCCTAAATACAAAGTCAAGAATCAAAAGGTTGAGCATTGTGGGACTAACGTTCTGGGTTGTGTATGCAATACCCTGGTTAAGAACATGTTTTATTGTATTACAACAGTTATGCTGTTGAGTACATTATTTTCTGCAGCTTTTTTGTAAAATGCATCTGTTCTGTTGATCAAATTTTACAGTCGGAGTTATTTGATCCACTCAGGAATGTTGTGTCAGCCAGTCGGGTTTGTATTGATAACATCCTGGACAGTGAGATGCCACGGAACATTCCAGAGAAATTGGCATCGTCAGATTTCTAGGAGAACGTGGGTTGGTTTTGGGTCTTTTTGCAGGAGTTGAGGAAGAAGTTAAGTGCGGAGAAGAGACAATGGAAGATGCTCGCGGAACCCTGCCCGAAGGACAGGCATCGCTGTAAGAAATTCTTTGTGCAGACAAATGACTCCACGGAGGAAATGGCAATACTTCTGAGTTAGGCAGGTACTTTGTAATGGGTGTCAAGGGAAGTCTGAATTGTGGCTGGTGTCTTTCACGCAGAACGTGGGTTCAGCACTATGAGTAATTAAAGCGAAGCACTCAACTACCCAGCGATGAGCTCCAACATTTATGTACACATTTTAGACTGGTTTAGCTGTAATGGGCCCTTTTCTATTAACTTTATTAGAGTTGAAATATTTCTAAACATACTTCCACTTTAAGTTTATGCCGGTCTAAGTTCTGTTATTTCCTGGCGGACAATAACTTTGCATGGGGCAGTATTTATACAGCAGTCACCTATAACTTTTGTTCCCTCAACAGAACATTCCAACTTCCCTGATTGGTTGAATCCAGATTATACCGACCCTAGATGTGTGTTGCTTGTTGGAGATGGCTGTCTCGCCATTATCCATGCACAGCATAGTCACGTGGCTGTTTGCCAAAGATAGCTAACGAGGCTAATTTGTTTCAAGCCACAGTGAGAGGGTTACGTGTATATTTGAATGCAGTGAGTATTGTAGGAAAGGTGGATGAATTTAGGAATGGATCAGCATGTGGAATTATGACATTGTAGACATTAGTGAGACTTGTTTGCAGCAGGGGTGGGACTGGCAGTTCAGTGTTCCAGGGCTCCATTGTTTTGAACATGTTAGAGTGGGAGGGATTAATGAGGGAGGAGTGGCATAACTAGTCAGGGAAAATGTCATGGCAGTGCTCAGACAGGACAGATTGGAGAGCTCATTAATTGAGGCAAAATGGGTAAAGCGAGGAATAAGAAAGGGGTGACCACGTTAATGGATTCGTATTATACACCACCCAACAGTCCATGGGATTTAGAGGAGCAAATTTGTAGAGGGATCACAGACAGCTGCAAGAAACATAAGGTTGTGATTTAACATCCTCAATACTGACCGCGATTCCCATACTGTAAAAGGGCTGGATGGTATAGAGTTTGTCAAATGTGTTCACAAAAGTTTCCTTAGCCAGTACATAAAGGTCCCAACTGGGGAATGTGCAATACTAGATCTCCTATCTGGGAATCAGACAGGGCAGGTGGCAGAGGTTTGTGCAGGGGAGCACTTTGTATCTAGTGATCATAATGGCATTAGTTTCAAGATAATTATGAAGAAGAATACTGGTAGGTCTGGTCCTCTGGATGAGAATTTAAATAGGAGAATGTCTATATTTGATGGTACCAGAAAAGAATCTGGCATGCAGTTTGTTTCCTGGCAAAGATGTACTTGGTAAGTGGGAGGCTTTCAAAAGTGTAATTTTGAGAGTACAGATTTTGTATGATCCTGTCAGAATAAAAGGCAAGGAAACAGGTTTATAAAATCATGGTTTCTGAGAGATTTTGAGGTGCAGAGCTGGTAGAGGCAGGAAGGAACAACCTGAGGATATAAAAAATGCAGGGGAACAATTATAAATGAAATCAGAGGATGAAAGGAAGGCACAAGGTTACTCTAGCAGACAAGGTGAAGGAGAATCCCAAGGACTTCTACAGATATATTGAAAACAAAAGGATAGCATGGGACAAAATTGCTGCTCTGGAAGATCAGAGTGGTCATGTGTGTATGGAACTGAAAGAGATGGGGAAGATTTTAAATGGAGTTTTTTCATCTGTATTTATTCGGAAGATGGACACAGTCTATAAAAGTGAGGCAAAGCAGCAATTAACTCATGGATTACATTACGCCACAGATTGTAGAGGAAGACGTGTTTATTCTCTTGAGGTAAGTTAGGGTGGATAAATTCACAGGGGCTGATTTAAGGACCTGAGTTACAGGGAAAGGTTGAATATGTTAGGACTTTATTCCCTAGACAGTAGGAGATTGAAGGAAGGTTTGATGGACATATGCAAAATAATGAAGGGTATACCTAAGGTAAATGCAAGCATGATTTTTCCACTGAGGTTGGGCAAGACTAGAACTAGAGGTCACGGGTTAAAGGTGAAAAGTGAAATGTTTAAGGAGAACATGAGAGGGAATTTCTTCACCCAGAGGGTAATGAAATTGCAGAAAGAGATGCCAATACAAGTGTTAGATGCAGGTTCAATTTCAACATTTAAGAGAAATTTAGATCAGTTCATGGATGGGAGGGGTATGGAGGGCTACGTACTGGATGCAGGTCGATGGGACTAGGCAGGTTAATATTTCGGGGGGACTAGATGGGCTGAAGGGCTTGATCCTGTGCTGTAGTGTTCTATGACTCTATAGCTATCCCACATTGTAAAGATAGTCAACCAGGATCATTCAATGCAGTGTTCAATATAGGACACTACTTTCAATGCAGATTGCTTAGTTTATAGTTAGTTGCTGCCTGTTGTGCCCTGGCTTTTAGGGCAGCAAATTTAGTTGTTAGCTTGACTTTTTTTTAAGTTCCTGCCTCCTGATTTGTGGGAAAAGACGTTTGCTTCTGTCACACATTTTTTTTTGGCTGCTTCAAAGAGCTTTACAGCATTCACAAGTAGCCCTTAAGCTCTGCCTTTGGGGCAGACAAGAAAACATGAGAGGGAGCAGGGTCACAGCTGACAGCAAGTTAACATGCACTCTGAGCCAGTCTGTAATGATCACTTTCACCAGAATTTTGCTGAGAGACAAAGTCTAAGTGGTCTTTGTCACAAATTAAATTTGTACCTTTGATGGTACTGTACGATCTGAGCCCTTCAAATCAGAGCTTTGCTGTACAGAATAAAATAAAAGAGATGACAATCATAGAATAATCAATACAGCCATGAGTTTTAATGTAACAGGCAGATACATTTCTTCCTTTGTTAATGGAGTGTCACAAGCACAAGAGAACATTGAGGTTTATCTGCATCATAATTGTTTCTAGAAGCAAGTGTACTGAAGTTCACACCTTCGTTACCTACAACACAGGTATGATTTAAGCAGGTTATTCTCCAGGTAGCAATTCACATTCAGAATTGAGATCCTTATCATGCTAATATTCCTACCACAGGCTTGCCTTCCTTCAGTTAAGCCTCGTGCATCTTGACGTCACTTGATTACAGATGAAATTGTAACTACAACTAGTTTATCATATAGATCACATGCTAGTACAGAGTTCATACTGCTGGCTCACACCTCCAGTGATTGCCTCAGGTCCTGTCTGTGTGGAGTATGCACGTTCTCCCCACGACTACCTGGTTTTCCTCCAAGTCCCCCTGTTTTCTCCCACACTCCAAAGATTAGAGGGTCAGCTGGCTGCTGTAATTTGCTGATATTCATGGACGGCAGGTGAATTAGGGGTGAGGAGTCGATGAACCTATGAAAGAAAGTAGGTTACAAGGAAATAAGAAGAGGGATTGGACAAATGGAAGTGTTCTAAGAGCTGGCATAGACTTGATGGACCAAAGGGCCTCCTTCTACTTCAGAAGTAGGCATGGAACTTATGCTGAGCAGAAATTCTTAATTACCCTTGGTGCATACTTTCTGGCCATGATTACATCTCCAGTACAATCATGAAGTATATTACCAGGAGCTACAGCTTTGGATTTGAATGGCATTAGAAACTAAAACAATCTGGTAGAGTTGGCTGTGGACATCAATGAATGCATTAACAAGGTGGGAGGCTGGGGAGGGGCAGCCATGCTGTTGTCCCATCAAAGGGGAGTGGATACCTGTGTCCTCAAACTGCATCTCAGCACTTCACATCTAGTTTGCAAGAACACTCTAAGGTTAGTAACACAGAATGCCTTTTCAACACTATCCATGGAGGGATCAGCAGGCCTTTCATCTTCAATGTTTGGCATGTTAGATGCCATACCACAGTACAGGCAACAACAGGTTCATCAACTTCTTCACCACATGTTTCCAGATATATTGTATATTCAATTGCCTCTTTAAGGAGTCAAGGTTCCTGACATTGGCATATGAAATATTAGCTTTGGAGCTATTATGGGATTTTGCTCGCTGTAAGCCTGTACCCAAGGCGGCTTCACCCCTTCTCCAAGTTCCTACACACTTGCTATAAAGCACTGACCACACGTTCACTTTGAGTGCTACCTGCCATTCAGTGGCATTAGCAGGGGTTTCACCACCTCCTCTCGATTTGTCAATGGTGCCTCTGCATCTTCAACAGGGGTTCTGAAGACTCTTGTCTGAAGAGTAAGCAGACAGGGGATCTTCTGGTGGGGGCTACTCGACTTTCTCTTGTACAGCATATCGTGTGGGAAGAAGAAAATTGAGGATAAGAAGAAAAGGCTGCGGAGACACCACAAGAGACTGCAGAAGGCTGGAATCAAACAAGCAAGATGCTGGAGGAATTCAACGGGTCAGACACAATTTGTGAAGGGAAATGGGGAATCAATATTCTGGGTCGAGGCGCTTCATTTGGACTGAGGGGAGACAAGCAGTATAAAGAGGTGGGGGGAAGGGGTAGAGCAGGAGCGAAAGAGTTTGGGAGGTGATAGGTGAAGGCAACAAAGGGCTGCAGATGATTTAGACATCATGCCGAGCATATCTGCTACCAGGTTCGGATATGCGGAGTCAGAGACACTGAAACAGGTCGATAGTTCACAAATTTTAATGCGAAGAGTATTAAAGGGAAAATAAATAATAAACACCAGGCCAAATAGGGCCATTAACTAAAACTCTCAAAAGGGAAATGAAGCCTACACTGCAGCTGAAAAGAACATCTAAATATTAAACGAATACCGCTAGTCTTCAGAATCAGTTGACTCGAAAGTCCAATTTCTCAGGGAAGGCTGAAAGCAAACAGGCAAGGAAGCATTGCTGTGCTCTGTCCAAGTCTCAACCAGCACCACAACGACAAGTATGGAGTTAAATACTACCACGATTAAATAATAATTAGCTGACACGTACAAATTCACAAGGGCAATTGCCGTATCTACTGCACTGCTGAATCTGTGGTTGTGACAATATCTTCTTGCACAGTTCAGTCACCATGACTTCCTTCGTGCCCTTTGCCCCAAGCAGTTTGTTACCACTCAGTGGGGAAATGTCCAATCAATTATTGCTTCCTCCCAGTTTAGTTCATGAGCAAACTTTTCCTGCAAGAAAGGCATGTTAAGCAATCAGAAAATGAGCTTTAATGTCTATATTGTGCAGCGTGCAAGGGGCAATGCACACAGATCTGGAGGGTGCCATCATGCCATGTGACTGAAGAGCAAAATCAGGTGGACTGATAGGCCATATCAGTGAGTGGTGGGAGGCATTTATGTGAAACGTGGTGAGCATCAAGAGTGCAAGCAACGAAGAAGCCTGCAGAAAGAGGGCAGCTTATTTTGAGGTCTAATCTCCTGGTGTTAACAGCCTTTGCAAACTCTCCGTACTGACGGCAGAGGCTTCACTTGGAGGGTCTTCTGTTTCCTGGGAACTGAATGTTCTTCTTCTGTTCACCAAGGCCTCCATGATGGCACTGAAGGAACGCAGGGACATTAGAGAATGCAGACACTGGAATCTGGAGCAATAAGCAATCTTTTGGTGGAACTCAACGGATTGAGCAGCATCTGTGGTGGGAAAAGAATGGTCAATGTTTTAGGTTGAAATGCTGCATCAGAACTGGAACACTGAAGGCACCTAGGTGCCCTATAAGGATTACTTCCAACTACTTCAGATTTTCCTCATAGTATACAGCTGGAGTTCACTTTCCATTAGTGTTCCCAATGTGCCTTCCCCTCTCAACAACCCACAAATGGGCATGATCTTAATGAATCAATGTGATTCCAGAGCCACCATTTGTTAGATGAAGTATGAACATTAGACGAATGGATTCTACCTACTCCATTCCTATCCACCACCCTCCAAGCATACCCCCACTCTTCATTTACTTTCCACAATGTTAGGAGCAACAACGTTACCTTTCAAACACCAACGCTTAAATTCTTATTTCTCTCTGAAAAATTAAGCCCCCTCTTGCTGCACAATGCTTTTGATCCCCCAGAGAAAGAAGTGGGAGTCAAAATTAAAAACTCAGATGCTCGAAAAAGAGAGGAAATTTAATCTCTTTTTTTTTTTAGTGTTCATTCCAAAGTTCCATTTCCCAATTATTCTTTCTGAGAAGCCAGCTTTTCTGAAGCTGGCTGTATTAATCTTATCATCTCTTCCATCAGACCATGACTCAAGTTCAATTTCATTTTATCATCAGGAATCAAGTACTCTTGGATGTTCAATTTGCCCTCAATCTCACCTTGGCCTTCTTTACAGATATTATTTCGTTACTCTGCTTGGTGCATCCAAAAGAATCAGTGTTAAATGTATCTGTTCACTTTCCCCTTTGGAAGGTCAAACCATCAATTAATTATTTTTATTTATAATTAGCAATATAATGACTAATTCCTTTGCTCTGATATTCATATTTACTGAAGCGAAAATCAGTAAACAATTTAATTGTGAATTACCAAGTGGTTTCCATTTATATTTCACTTCCCCTTGTGAGGGTGATCCATTTCCTACCCTGCTGTTTGTTATCAGTACAATCCATCTTTCCCCAAACTTACTAAGCTGCTGTTATGATATTGAGCTTTACCAGATAATTTGCCTGATGCACAATAAGGATCATTCCCATTAGCAAACTCTCCCCATGAAGCAAAGTGTGATCTTACGCGCACATTGTCTCACACCGTGCTGCTCAGCGAATGACTAAAAATGCTTGTTACTGTTTTTAGTTTATGAGTTTTGACATAAGCTCTCTTGTGACCTCCTAGATCTCAGATAGCAGAAGATTAAACATGCTTTTGGATAGTAGTTTAGGCTGTAAAGTATAGAACAGATGTATTAAAAGTGGAAAGTGATCAGACAAGACAGTAGTTTACATTTGTTTTAACTCATCATACTCCCATCTCAGGTACAATGTACTTTACTGACCTGATTTGTGATCTCAAGCCTGGAAAAGCAACCATAATAGTTTCTTTTAATGCATTTTTTTTATCCAGACTACACCAGCATGGATTTGTAGCAATAGTTCCCAGTTGACTAATGTGATTGAATTTTTTTGGAGAGCTGCCTTGAGTCATAAACAGCAGAATCAATGTGGATGATATACATGTGAACTGGTAGAAGGTAGTTGATACAAGTTCTTCATGAGATTGTTAACTAAAGATAACATTCATAGAATTGAAGGCAAATATTTGCATTGGCAAGGAAATTGACTGGACAGCAAAAACAGAAATTAGGAATGATTTAAAGCCATATATGTGGGGGCATTTGGCAAATTATATCCCACAGGGAGTTACATCTGGTCCTTAACTGTTCACTGTGTTTATTCACAACAGATAGAGGCCTACATATCCAGGTTTCCTGATGATATAAACAGCCAATTTTGGCTGTACACTTCAAAGCATAATCTAGTAATATCTATGATTCTAAATGAGTAGACAAAATCAAAATTTTGAAAATAAAAAAGGTAGAGAAGAAGGAATTAGTAAAGGTATGGCAGTGTACGTTTGTATATGGTGTATATGGGTTTTAGTAAGGAGTTTGACAAAAGTTCTCCACAGAGAAACCTACTTGTGTGGATTTGGAGTTGGCTTGTAAACCCAAGGCAGTGGGTGGTAGTAGATGAAGTATATTCTGCTTGAAGGTCAGAAGCAAGTGGAGATCTGCAAGGATCATTCTGGGACCCCTGCTTTGTGATGTTTATAAATGTTTCGTATGAGGAAGTGTAAGGGTGATTAGGTAAGTTTGCAGATGACGTGAAGGTCAATGGTGTTGTTGATACAGTAGAAGGTTGTCCTAGATTACAACGGGATAGAGGAAAGATGCAGAGTTTTGCAGGAGGAGGAAAAATCAAGAATGTGTAAAGTTTAGATTGATCAAGGAGTAGGTTTATATACTTTGTGTGGCTCAGCACAGAATTGTGGACTGAAGTGCCTGTATTTCAAAGGTTTCAAAGGTAATTTTAATGTATGCAATATACATCCTGAAATACTTTTTCTTTGCAAACATCCATGAAAACAGAGGAGTGCCCCCAAAGAATGAACGACAGTTAAATGTTAGAACCTCAAAGCCCCTCCCACACGTAAGCAGCAGCAAAGCAACAATCATCCCTCCCCCACCAGCAAAAAAAAAATTGGCACCCACTACTAAGCACTGCAAGGCATCAACAAAGACACAGACTTGCAGTACCCCAAAGACTACTCGTTCACTCGGTAATATGACATACCACAGGCTCTCACTCTCCCTAATAAGGGAAAAAGATGTGTCTCCACTTCATAGTGACTCACATTTAACAAACAACTCACTGATTTACAATGTTAAGGTCTGTTGTGTCGCTTTTTTCTGAGTTCTGTGCCCAAAGAATTCGGGTCTCTGAGTACACAGCCAACAGCCAGCTCACTGCTTTCAATCTTCTGTCTCCTAAGACACACCAAATTCCTGAAGAGGCACTGACCTTCAGTCCGCCTGTCTCCAGAGCCACGAGACCCCAGAAATCCAAAGGCGAGCTAATCTCTTAGCCTGCATCCTTGGCAAATCAAATAACGGCCAGTCGTGAAACCCCGACAGTGGGTCCCATTCCTGCAAAGAACCAAAGTCAGCATCTAACTCCAGGTCAGGGTCTTCAAATGAACCCCAAAAGGGAAAAATAGAGATATTAAAGATGGAAATAGAGCTGTTTCCAAAGATACAAGCAAAGGAGTCGCCGTTAGGCGCCATTTATATTCCATGTTCTAATACTTTGGAAGTATAACTTAAAGCCAGAATACAAGGTTAATGGTAGGGTCCTTAGCAGTTTGGAGAAACAGAAGGACCTTGAGGTCCAAGTCCATGGATCCCTCAAAACTGCTGTGCAAGTTGATAAGGGCAGTTAAGAAGGTGTATGGTATGTTGGCCTTCATTGTTCAGGGCGCTGAGTTCAAGAGCCTTGAGATAATGTTAAAGCCCAATGAAAGTGGTTAGACCACACTTGGAGTGTTGTGTTTAGTTCTGGCTGCCTCATTATAGGAAGGATGTGGAAGCTTTAAAGTGGATGCAGTAGAGATCTAACAGGATGCTGCCTGGATAGGAGGACATTCTTACCAGGGAATGTTGATTGAGCTGGGGATGTTCTTTTTGGAGTGAAGGAGGATGAGTAGCTACTTGACAGAGGTGTATAATATCATGAGAATGGATAAAGTGGAAAGCACCTTTTTCTCAGGATGACAATGGCCAATATTAAAAGTCATCTGTTTAAAGTGAGCAGAGGAAAGTTTAGGAGATATGTCTGAGATAGGTTTTTTTTTTACAGAGGCTGGTGCCTGGAATGCACTGCTGTGGGTGGTGGTAGGGGCTGATATATTAAGGACTTTTAAGAGACTCTTAATAAGCACATGGAAGCAAAGAAAATGGAGGGTTATGATCCGTGTAGGAGAGAAGGGTTGGATCTATCGTTCCCAAAGTGGCCAACTTTGCCCCCCTCCAAGGGGCAGTGCAGCTTCTAAGGGAGCAGTAAAGACAAAGGGGGCAGTAGGGCTGTTTGGTAGCAAGGGGGCCGTTGAGGGATTACAAGCTTAATTTAAGAAATCAGTTACTTATTATAAGCATATGATCATATTAGTTAAGAACTCAATTAGTAACAAAGATTTTTACTCCTCATGTATTTGAAGGAAGTAATAAAGTCATTTCAATTTACTTTGATCCTCAGTGCCTCATAATTGATAACAATGATCATGTAATCACCTCACCTCTTGCTAACCCACCATTCTCTTAGACTTTACTCAAAGCATAGTTGTTGAAAAGCAATGTGACACATCTGTATTTGACATATCATGAGAAATTTGGACTGAAGAAATCCTCTTATTTCTGGACAAGCGAAAATCTGCAGGTGCCAGAAATCTGAGCAACACACACAAAATGCTGGAGGAACTATGCAAGCCGGGCAGCATCTATGGAAAAAAAATGCAGTCAACATTTTGGCCTGAAATGTCAACTGTACTTTTTTCCATAGGTGCTGCCTGGCCTGCTGAATTCCTCCAGCATCTTGCATGTGTTGCTGTTATTTCCCGGCCTGGCCTGCGCATTATTGCCATTCATTACTGTAGTACAGTCTTAGCTAGTATGATTCCCATACTCTCATCACGCAGTGATGCAATATCTGTGATACACTTCCTGTGACTTAGGGTATGACATTCAATGGGAAATCTGCCCTTGCGAATGGTCTTGACTGCATTTGAAGACTCCTTGAACATTTGAAGAGTATACTCTGATAAAAGAAACAAGAACTTGGCTATTTTCAGTAACTGCATGAAACCTGTCAGAAATGGAAAGCACTCTAAAACAGTTACCAGCACTTCACAACAAAACAGTAATAGGTTTGTGTGATTCATACAACATTTCATTGCTCATTGCTAAATCTGGAAAGCCCTATACAATTGAAGCAGAATTGATTCTGCCAGCAGTAAGGGAGGTTCTATATACAGTTTTGAACAGGTCATAAATGAAATGTCTGAGAATGTGGAAGGCACATTGTGCAACATACTTCGGAAAACAGAATTTGCTCTGCAGTTGAATGAGTCAGCAGCACATTAGGTACTGTTATCACAACAGTAAATAAAATCAGGACCCAAGCTCTCAGTTCATGACTATTTCGAGAGCTTTGTACTGAGTGTTATGTATGTTTTTGCTGCTGCACACGGAAGTCAGATGGCTCTCAAAAGGAAACTGCCTGAGATACTTTTATACATTCTTTGAAACTGTGATAAAATTCTTTGAAGACTTGAATGCTTCATTCAGTAATCAACTCAAGAATGTTAAGCATAATATTGCTTATTTTCCAGAATTATTCACAAAGTTTAATAAAATCAGTCTTCAATTGCAAGGAAATGATGCGAGTCTTATCAAAGTCAAATCAGTCATCTCCCATTTTTGTCCACGTTAACCCAATTTAAGTGCAACATTAGCTGTCATTGCTTTTTCCAATGTCTGAGCCTCTCTGAGTCAGAAGAGGAAGAAAGAATACCAGATGATGATCTTAAGGTATACTGTGCCCACCTGGGTGAGCTGCATAAGGACATGTCAAGAGATTTCAGGATTTCCTCTCGATCCAAATTCCAGATACAGTTGTAATGAGGAATTAATAGGAAGGATGGATGAAGAACTGATATCACTACAAAATGTCTCCGAGCTGAAGCCAAGGTTCAAATAATTATCTCAACACTTTTGCAACACACACAAAATGCTGGAGGAACTCAGCAGGTCAGGCAGTATCCATGGAAATGAATGAACAGACAATGTTTTGGGCCAAGATCCTTCCTCAGGACTGACAAGATTGAAACAGCGATAAGGAGGAATTTATTTTGCAGAGGGTGATGATCCTGAGGAATTTATTGCCACAAACAGCTGTGAAGGCCAAGCCAATGAGCATACTTAAAGCAAAAGTTGATAGGTCCTTGATTAGTCAGGGCATCAAAGGTTATGGAAAGATTGCAAGAGAATGGGGTTGAAAAGGATAATAAATCAGCCATGATGGAATGACAGAGTAGTCTTGATGGGCCAAATGGGTCTTATAGTGCTAATTCTACTTCTCAGTCCCATCGTGACATGTCAGTCCATGGCCTCCTCTACTGCTGTGATGAAACCACTCTCAGGTTGGAGGAGGAACACCTCATATTCCATCTGGGTAGCTGGTATGGATTGATTTCTCTAACTTCCAGTAATTTCTACCCCTTTTCCCTTCTCTCATTTTCCATTTCACGATTCTGGCTTCCCTTTCTCTTCTCCGTATCTGCCCATTACCTCCCTCTGATGCCTCTCCTTCCCTTTATCCTATAGTTCACTCTCCTCTTCTATCAGATTCTTTCAACCCTTGACTTTTTCCATCTATCACCTCCCAGCCTCTCCTTTCAGCCCCTTCTCCCCCACCCACCCACCTAACCCCTCACTTGGTTTCAACAGTGATCTGTCAACTTGTACCCCTTCCCCTTCCCTTCCCACTTCTTATTCTAGCTTCTTGTCCTTTTCGTTCCAGTCCTAATGCAAGGCTTCAGCCCAAAATGTCAACCATTTACTCCTCTCCATAGATGCTGCCTGACCTGCTGAGTTCCTCAAGCATTTTGTGTGTGTTACCCTGGCTTTCCAGCATCTGCAGAATCAAAGTGTTATTTGCTGGAATTTGGAGACTTAAGGGGTAGTTTCATGACATGAGGGAAAACGGTTGGATTCATGTAGACCAATCACATCTTGTGTCATTGGTCTGTACACAAATCATGAAAATGGGATCTTCCACTTCTCACTTAAAATTCTTTCTTGTTTTAGTTTTCTGAGCTATCCATTACCTTTTCATTGGTTCACCAACATATCTTTCTGGATATTGTATCCACAATTAGCTGCAACTCATTTGCAGTCCAATTATTCTGTACTTCTCTTCCAGGGTTCTTACATTTGGGTCTGAAGACCCAAAATGTTTTAGGACCTCTCAAGTTCATTTTGTTCCAGGTTTGCAGAGCCAGGGCTCTGGCCAATGGGTCTCGAGTTCCAGACCTGATTTGACCCTCAGGCCTCCATCCTCAGCATCAACCCACAACCCTCCGCCACAGAATACCAGACCTTGAACTCCAGACCAACCGAGGATCAGACCTTGAACACTAGGCCTTGAACTTTCAACGATTCATAAACCCAGGGTCCGTCAGACCTTGTTCCTCCTCCCTGCATCGAACTCCAAGTCCAGAATCTATCAGCAACTTGCTGACCCTTGGGGAGCTTTTATCCAGAGTGGTCTGTTGGCTAGACATCCCGATCCGGTCTGCAGATATTCCACGAGTGTGTTGCTATCCTTCAAAAGTGGATGGAGACTTAATATTTAAGTCTCCACTTCACATTTAATATTTTCTTTCGCAATGAATGAGCCAATCAGTTTCCCTCCACCACCACCCTCCTCCATCTGACAGAAATGGTCCTCACCATCAACAAATTTTCCTTTGGCTCCTCCTACTTTCTCCAGATTCAAGAGGTAGCCATGGACAGCCCCTTGCGCCCCAGCTGAGCCTGCCTCTTTGGTGGGTACATAGAACAGTGGGTGTTCCAAGCTATCCCCGGTAATGATCCCCAACTCTTCCTCTGCTACATTGATGACTGCATTGTGCTGCTTCATGAGCCCATGCTGAGCTTGTCAATGTCATTAACTTTGCCTCTAACTATCACCCTGCTCTTAAATTCACTTGGTCCATTTCTGACACCTCCCTCCATTTTCTCAATCTCTGTCTCCATCACTGGAGACAAATTGTTGACTGCCATCTTTTATAAACCTACCAATTTCCACAGTTATCTTGAGTAAAATCTCTTCCCAATCTGTCTCCTGTAAAAATGCTATTCCCTTTTCTCAGTTCCTTCATCTCTACTGCGTCTGTTCCCAAGATGTGGCTTTCTTTACCAGGATATTAGAGATGTCCTGTCACGAGGTGGGGACAAGGGTGCTGGGAGAGGACCCCACACAGAAAACAAACACGTCTTTCTTAGGTACAATAAAATAGCATTTATTACTCGCTACACAAGATCGGGAAATCGAGGACAAAGAAGAACACGAACCTCGGACTAGGGGACGGGGGACTTGGATCGCCGCGGACCTTGGAGTTGTTCAGGGGGAACATGGACAGCCGCGGACCTGGGACTTGGACAGTGGGAACATGGATAGCCGCGGACCTCGGTCTTGGACAGGGTGGAACATGGACAGCCGCTGACCTTGGACTTGGACAGGGGGAGCATGGACAGCCGTGGACCTTGGACTTGGACAGGGGGAGCATGGACAGCCGTGGACCTTGGACTCGGACGGGGGAACATGGACAGTCGTGGACCTTGGACTTGGACAGGGTGGAACATGGACAGCCGTGGACCTTGGACTCGGATGGGGGAACATGGACAGCCGCAGACCTCGGACTTGGAGACTGGGACCTTGATCCACTGCCGCTAGACACTTGGATACCATGGATCGCTGCAGCCTGAAACATGGACACCGAAACACAGAACAAGGAATCTTGAACCAGGACTCCTCCTTCAGATCAGGCATCGAGCTGGGACTCTTCTTCAGGGGTAGACACAGACAACGGTTATGAACATCAAGCCAGGACTCCGCCTTCCACTCAGGCACTGAGCCGGGACTCTTCGAGGGGTAGACACGGACAAGGGGCATAAACATTGAGTCAGGACTCCGCCTTCAACTCACCCCTGGTAGATTGACCTTGTCCGGACCCACTCTGGTGACGGAAGGTGAATTGCTGGCACTCCGATGCGGGCTGGATCACTCTGGCGATGGAAGGTGAATTGCTGGTACTCCGATGCGGGCTGGATCACTCTGGTGACGGAAGGTGAATTGCTGGTACTCCGATGCGGGCTGGATCACTCTGGTGACGGAAGGTGAATTGCTGGTACTCCGATGCGGGCTGGATCACTCTGGCGATGGAAGGTGAATTGCTGGTACTCCGATGCGGGCTGGGTCACTCTGGCGACGGAAGGTGAATTGCTGGTACTCCGATGCGGGCTGGATCACTCTGGTGATGGAAGGTGAATTGCTGGTACTCCGATGCGGGCTGGGTCACTCTGGCGACGGAAGGTGAATTGCTGGTACTCCGATGCGGGCTGGGTCACTCTGGTGACGGAAGGTGAATTGCTGGTACTCCGATGCGGGCTGGATCACTCTGGTGACGGAAGGTGAATTGCTGGTACTCCGATGCGGGCTGGATCACTCTGGCGATGGAAGGTGAATTGCTGGCTCTCCGATGCGGGCTGGATCACTCTGGTGACGGAAGGTGAATTGCTGGTACTCCGATGTGGGCTGGATCACTCTGGTGACGGAAGGTGAATTGCTGGCACTCCGATGCGGGCTGGATCACTCTGGTGACGGAAGGTGAATTGCTGGTACTCCGATGCGGGCTGGATCACTCTGGTGACGGAAGGTGAATTGCTGCAACTCCGATGCGGGCTGGATCACTCTGGCGATGGAAGGTGAATTGCTGGTACTCCGATGCGGGCTGGGTCACTCTGGTGACGGAAGGTGAATTGCTGGTACTCCGATGCGGGCTGGGTCACTCTGGTGACGGAAGGTGAATTGCTGGCACTCCGATGCGGGCTGGATCACTCTGGTGATGGAAGGTGAATTGCTGGTACTCCGATGCGGGCTGGATCACTCTGGTGACGGAAGGTGAATTGCTGGTACTCCGATGCGGGCTGGATCACTCTGGTGACGGAAGGTGAATTGCTGGTACTCCGATGCGGGCTGGATCACTCTGGCGACGGAAGGTGAATTGCTGGTACTCCGATGCGGGCTGGATCACTCTGGTGACGGAAGGTGAATTGCTGGTACTCCGATGCGGGCTGGATCACTCTGGTGACGGAAGGTGAATTGCTGCAACTCCGATGCGGGCTGGATCACTCTGGCTTGTCGTAGCAGCGGTGACATGTGAAGGCTTCTTAACACTCTCACCCTGAATGGCTAAAGCCAGGGGCTTATAAGCTGCCGGTTCGGGTCGAGGGTAGATTACCTTTGATTGCCAAGCTCAAGGGACGTGTGAAACAAAATTAAAAGGGAGCAAGGCGTCAATGGTCCGGATCGCAACCTAACTAAATTTAAAGGGGAACCGATCCGGACCATGACATGTCCCCCTTCTTCAAAGAATGAGTTTTCCCTTCCTGCACTATTGAAGCTCCCCTTACCCAGTTCTCCCCATTTCACAAACATCTGCACTTACCCCATCTTCCTGCCACCTTAACAGTGATAGTGTTCCTCCCCATGAGTCTCCTCATCCAACACATCATCCTCTGCAACTTCTGCTATCTCCAAATGGATCCTCCCTGCAAATATATCTTTACCTCCCCCCTCTCTCAGCTTTCCGCAGAGATCGCTCCCTCTGTGATCCCTTGTCCATTCAACCCTCCCCACTAATCTGCCTCCCGGCCCTTATCCCTGAAAGCGGCCAAAGTGCTAGACCTGCCCATTCACCTCCTCCGTCAGCTCCATTCAGGGCCCTAAAACTGTTCTTTCAGGCAAGGCAACATTTCACCTGTGAATCTGCTCCCGGTGGGGACTCCTCTACGTTGGTGAGTCCTATCGTAAATTGAAGGACCACTTCATCAAGCACCTCTGCTCCAATCACCCAAAGAGGAATAGCCAAACATTTTAAGTCCAATTCCCTCTTGTGCTAAGAGGAGGTGACCCACAAAGTGGAGGCGCAACGCCTTCCATTCCATCTGGATAGCCTCCAACCTGATGGCATGAATATCTATTTATCCTTCCAGTAAAAAGAAACCTCACCATCCCCTCTTCCTCTATTCCACACTCTGGCTTCTTACCTCTTCTCACCTACCTATCATCTCCCCCAGGTCCCATCCACCCTCCCTTTCTCCTGTGGTCCACTCTCCTCTCCTAACAGATTCCTTCCTCTCTAGCCCTTTATTTTTCCTACCTTCACCTATCACCTCCCAGCCAGCCTCCTTCCCCTCCTCCCACCTTTTTATTCTGTCATCCTCCCCCTTCCTTTCCAGTCCTGAAGAAGGGTCTCAGCTCGAAACATCGACTGGTTATTCATTTCCATAGATGCTGCTTGACCTGCTGAGTTTCTCCAATATTTGTGTGCGTTGCTTTGGATTTCCGGCATCTACAGACTTTTTCATGTTTTAGATTTAAGACTCTGGCCTGTCCCCTAATTCCTCCAAGTTCTCCACATTCTCTGTCCCTAACACCATAACCAGACCCTAGAACTATCCCCACAAACCCAAAAAACCAACTAAAATGGAACAGCGTCCTCAACAGGGTCGCAGCTTGGCACCACCTTTAACATAAGCTGGAGAACACTGCACAAACTACCTTCACCCCCAGCATAGTCCAACATTTGTGTGTCCCCTGATCTTGCTGCCAGCCTGGAAACTTTTAGCATCGTTTCAGTTAACAGCTCAATTTCTGGGAAAGATACAGAGGTAGCTAATCAAACCAATGTTAGACTTGCAGACTCTGCCACAGATAGAGGAGGCCACACATGAGTGAGTTGTTTGGGAAATGATGTGTTTCTTCTGTCACTTCATTTGGGCTTCTGTGGACTCTTGAGGAATAGCCTCTTGATTCTCCTGGTGTTTTTTGAGCTCTCTTGTGCTAGTCATTCCCACAAGTTCATGGGAATCTTCACTCTTTCAACAAATGTTTTTGAACCTTTTTCCCCTGTCCTTCTGGTAATCTCTTCTCATGATGGCAATCAGAACGATCAACATTGTGGGCTGAAGGGACTGTAATGTGCTGTAAATTTCAATGTTCTATGTCCTATCATGGTGCCTGTTTGGGGACTTTGCTTTTAGGCGTGTGAATGATGTATCCTATTTCTTGGAACTTATTGAGTTTAATCTGAGCCACAGTATTGGGTGTGCTTACCTGAGAAAGGAAACTCGATATGTGTTCACACATCATACCAGTAGACCTAGGGGGAAAAAAAACTGCTGGTACATCTTTAGGGTACTTTTCCAGAGCTTTGAAATACCGGTTTTAAATAGTCCATTTCTCATTCAGGATGGCAGGGATCACCACGGCTTGCTACTAAGATTGGCGCCAGGTTTAAGGTCTTGATCTGCAAACACATCTTACTTCTTAAGGATGTGCTAACATCCTGAAGGCAACGGTAAATGTCATCATTGGTCTCTGTCTTCATTAAGAAATGTCTGCTGAGAAATGGAAAGGGGTCTGCATTCTTCATAGACCTTCATTGTAAGAGAATGGTGTGGTGGAGTGTATGCAGACAAGTAGACACCTTCGTTTCATTAATGCTAAGTGTAAGGCCAATTCTCCATCATTCTTAATTGAATTAGTTAATAATTTAGAGCCTCCAAAAGTATGCACAAACAGGCGTAATGTGCACAAATTGTAGTTCATTGACTTGGGTTGGATGGACTTGTGGAATCAAAGAAAACATAATGTCAAGAGTGGGGTCATAGTTGAGATCTTTGAAATGTTCCTTCTAGGAGGCACTGTCAGCTTCTCTGTCCTTAATGAGTTTACCTCCATTATTAGCTTTCTTTATGATGGGCCCTTGGGTGTTTGGTTCAAGGATGTTTTTACAGTACTGGCACTCAACGTCAGTAAGACAGAAGAGCTAATTGTGGACATCAGCAAGGATAAGACGAAGGAACACATACCAAACCTCATAGAGTGATTAGAAGTGGAGAGAGTGAGCAGTTTCATGTTCCTGGGTGTCAAGATCTCTAAGGACCTAATATGGTCCCAACATATCAATGTAGTTATAAAGACAAGACTGTGACTGTACTTCATTAGGAGTTTGAAGAGATTTGGTATGTCAACAAGTACACTCAAAAACTTCTATATTGTACCGTGGAGAGCATTCTGGCAGGCTGCATCACTGTCTATTATGGAGGGTCTACTGCACAGGACTGAAAGAAGCTACAGAGGGTTGTAAATTTAGTCGGCTCCATCTTGGGCACTAGCCTACAAAGTACCCAGGATATCTTCAAGAAGCGGAGTCTCAGGAAGGCAATGTCCATTATTAAGGACCTCCAGCACCCAGGGCATGCCCTTTTCTCACTGTTCCCATCAGGTAGGAGGTACAGAAAACTGAAGTGATTCAGGAACAGCTTCTTCCCCTTTGCCATCCAATTCCTAAATGGACATTGAACCCTTGAACAGTACCTCACTTTTTTGATATATATTATTTCTGTTTTTGCACTATTTTTAATCTATTCAATATACATATACTGTAACTGATTTATTTTTTTATTATTTTGTTTTCTTCTGTATTATGTATTGCTGCTGCCATGTTAACAAATTTCTTGACACATGCTGGTGATAATAAACCTGATTCTGATTCTGAAGTATCGATTCTATTGTGGTAACCACCTGCATAGCTGGATCTCTTGGACTTTTGCCATTCACAATCTGTCTTTAGGTCACAGTTTTTCAGCTAGATTTTGGTCTTCTGGTGCTGTATAACTATGATGTATCCCTTTAAACATAATAGCATTTCCAAAATAAAAATGGCTTGCATTTGTAGTTAATTAGCTGTGTGATCTCCTGGCCATTCACACTGGCCAGTCCTGGTGTTTTCTTGGGAAAGAACCAAATGTCTTCACTCTGAGGATGGAGCTCAGGCCAATGCAGTTGCTCTGGACTATCAGCAGGCTTCTATTGGTTGATCATTAGATTATTTATGAGTTGCTGCTGAGAAAAAAATCATGTCCAGACTTTTGTCCTCAACTTACTTGTGAGAATATTTTTATTTCTGTCATTACGTATTTTGGGACCAGACTGGTGGAGATATCAACGTGGATTAGGTAGTGGTCAATCCAACAATCAATGGTATCTGCCAAGGCATGCATGATGTGAACGTCCTTGCTGATTTTTGCTTAGACAATGGCATAATGGATTGGGTGCCAGAGCCTAGAATGATGAATTAGATTGATCTTTTATCCAATTCCTTCTTCTTCAGTCACTTAACTCATTGAGGAGAGGCTCGTGTCCATGAAGGTGTTGACTGATCTTACAACCCTGCTTAGCTCTTTCTGATCCCGTGCAATGGCTCCTTCATAGTGATCCTGCCAGTTTGAATGGTCTCCACTTGCCACCTTCACCAGCCAGCTTGTACTCCCATCACCTTCACATGCTACCTGCAGTCCCATTCCCACTCCTGCTGTCCTTACTCCTAACCACACTCCTTGTGCCCCTGGCTACATTCACCTATTGCTCCTTGGCACATTATCCCAAAGCACAGCAGCCTAGCTGCCTGATTGTGTGGAAGTGCATGTGTCAAAATCAACGTTTCCCAGACATTACCTTGGATGAAAATTCCCCCTCGTCTTTTCCAATAAAGAATCATGTTTGAACCTGAGAACCCACACTCAGTCTTTTAGGAGCAATTTCTATCCCTCTGCCACTGAGTTTCTGAGTATTGCATGGTCTCATGAACATTACCTTGTAAGTACACTTTTGCAGTATTTACTTATTTTTGGAACTTATAGTAATCTTTATGTCTTGCACTGTACTGCTGCAATAAAATAGATAGATAGATACTTTATTCATCCCCATGGGGAAATTCAACTTTTTTTCCCAATGTCCCATACACTTGTTGTAGCAAAACTACAACAAAAATAACAATTTTCACAACATATATCAGTGATAATAATCCTGATTCTGATTGTGATTGAATGGATGAGGAACCTCCAACCTTAGATACACATGTAACAACATGGTTCCAGAATAGGTGTTCAGAAATTTGTTGGGAAGAGTTCGTTTGCATTCCAAGATGCATTTGTCATTGGGAGCTTGTGACCTACCAGGTGTGTATTAAATACTGGATATATGATTTCAAATGGACCTTCGCAAGGAGCTTCAGCTCAGCACTGGGAGCCCCCTCTAGAAGCTAGACTTGAATTTATTTACCTAATCTCTTTGACTCCTAACAAAGCTCACAGTCCTTGCCCAATGTCCGCATCCTCTCAGTCCCAAGTGAAGGCACTCAACCCACACCCTGACTCCTTCCAAAGTCCCATAAAACTTGCAGCCTTGCTCCCTTATTTTCCTCCTTAAAACCTATATCTTTGATCCAAGCTTTGGCATCCACATATATTCTTAAGTAACTGGTTGTCACTTTTTATTGGACAATGTTTTATTAAAGACACTATAACTGTAAGGTATTCATTTGTAACATTTCATATTTGAAAAGACAGTAGGATTAGGGGCAGATGTTCAGTGAAAATAAATTTAGCTTAGGGTGAGAAAGTATCATGTCAATCAAGGACAAGATTTAAAGTCGATATTGTCAGCATTTTGAAGGAGCAAAGCTTTTGCTGCCTGAGAGTCAGCTAAAAGTTATGATTGACAGATTATAGGCTTTACTTCCTCAGACTTGAGCTATGATGGAATAAGTAAGCTTTCTCATCTATTTTTAATTTAGCACACATAAGCATTCATAAAATCATACTTACTGATGCTACAGATATCCCAAGCACTTTCTGTATTTTCCTGCTATTCATTCTGTTAGTGTACTACCAAGGAGACCTATCTAGCCACAGGATCTAGATGGGGGTCCCTCTGCAGTCTTCCACAGGGAAAGCCATTGCCAGGGTCAATTGCCTCCTCCCATTTGCAATTCAACTTCCTGAATATCAGAATGCATTCCGTATATGTAGAGACACATTGAATCTCCTCTGTGTGGCAATTCCAAGAAAAATGCAAAATACATTACCGGGATACAATGTACATTGGCTTTGCAGAAGTATTTGACTCCATCATACAAGTGGAGCATCCTTTTCAAATGTGGCTAGCTGCAGATATCTGACTCCATCTTACACCTCTTTCGTAATAGCTAAGTTGCCATAAATGTAGCTAGTGTTACTATAACAGATCTGCTCTCAATAGTGTCATGTGAAGTTGAATTATCACGCCACTGCATGTTTCGATTTTGGTGTGCAGCAATATTATGCCTCACCTCAAACAGGAGGGAGCTCACCTAAAGAACTACAATAAAACTCTATTAATCCAGTACACTTGAAACTTCAGCAGTGTGGATATTATTCCCACTGAGATTCCAACACATTTTAATTGATTTTAAAAAACTTTATGTACAATGTCCTGTGTATGTTACTCAAAATGGCTTCTTTGGTTTGTTACGAGTAGGAATGCTTCTGTGTCTGATAAGTGTTTCTCTCGCCGTTGTTTCGCTTTAGAATGGCTGATATGGTAATTGTATTCATTTGTTAATCAATGGGGAATGTTATTGTGTTTTGTGAGGCTGGGAACTTGGGGGAGGGGTTTTTCGCGGGCTTTTGGGGTGAAGAGAGTCGGGAGGAAGACGGACGAGGAAGGTGGACGTGCGCTGGACTGCTCGTGAGACCACCGGGGTGGTCCCAGGTGCGACGACGTGGCTGTCGGATGGTTCGTTGATTGAGCTCCGACGATGTGCACTACACTGACTGAACTTTGATAAGTTGGCGCCTTTTGTTTTTTTCTTTCCTTGTATATATATATATATTGTATTGCCTAATACTTCTTTAGTTAATGTTAGTAAACTCTATAAAGTGTATTTCATAACGGTATTTGGTGTGAAGTTGATACTGTGGACGGCGCGAGGCATAAACTCGATTCTCACAGCACCTGCGTGTACGGGAGGTGGGTTGGTGTGTGGCTGGATCTCCTTTTCCCCTAGACATATACCAGCCTTTTGGGTAAGTGTTACATTTGTGGGGTGCTTGTCCTGGATTGGATTGTCAGGGGCTGTGGAATCGCGCAGGCAGCAGAACGGAGATGGACAGAGATAAGATTGTTAGCTGGTGCAACGCGTTTTGGGAGACACGTTAGTGCGGGGGTTAAGTTTGGTGAAGGGTATGGGGCAGGTAGAATTGGTAGCTAGACGGTGTGGTAAAGAGATGGAGTCTAGCTGGGTGTTGGTTCGTACGAGTGCTGACGTCAGGACGTTGGAACTGCCGGCGACGGTCAGTGTTCCGGGGGAGGAGGGGCTGTGGGGGCTCCACCCCTTCTCTGAGGATGAGGCTGAGGAGACATCGGAGGAGGAGCTAGAGCTAGAGGAAAACCCCAGAGAGGTGGCCGGCACTAGTAAAGGGAGCAGGGAGGAGGGAGTCGTGACTAGGCCCCACCCCCCAGGTAGGGGAGAAGCCTCGGAGCTGGCAGCCGCACTTAACTCCCTGGTGGGAGTGGCCGAGAGGCCACGGCTGAAGCTGGGGGTGTTCTCTGGAGCCAAGCCTACTCCGGACGGGGAGGTGGACTATGAGACCTGGATCGAGCATACGTCCTTGATGTTAGAGGAGTGGCCAGGCTCGGAGGAGGAGAAGAGGCAGCGATTGGTGGGAAGTTTGAGGGGTTTAGCAGCCAAAACAGTCCGGGAGTTGAAAGCTGAAAAGCCTGGGGCCTCAGTGGAGGAATGTATAGAAGTTTTGGAGGGAGCAGTTGGGTTGTCAGGGGAACCCTGGCTGCTTTTAGCAGAGTTCCAACGCCTGGAACAATGGAGAGGGAAAAAGCTCTCCGAGTACATATTTAGGATGGAGGGGATGCTCTCCGGGCTGCGGCGCCGGGGGGTAGTGAAGGCGCCTGACGTGGCTAGCGTGAGGATGAGTCAGATATTCAGTGGCTCTCTGGAAGAGGACAAGGTGGCGTGGACTATCCGGCAGGCTTATAGGAAAGGCCCTCCTCCATCGTTCGGGCCACTGATTAGAGAGGTGCGGGAGGAAGAGAGAGCTTTGGGGCGGAAAAGGGGCGCAGGCCTATGGGAGCAATCCTCAGCGATACAGGAAGTGGTGGCTGGGTGGAGGAATGACAACCCCCCGGGGAATAGGGAACCCCCTCTGGAGGGGAGGGACAGGGAAGGTACCCACTCTCAGGGGCGACCAGTGCAGTGGGTTGGGAGCGTGAGTCGTCCTGGGAGAGGAGGGGCGGCAGGCAGCGAGTGGAAAGAGGGGCATTTCAGGCGGGACTGTGGGCGGCCGAGGGTGTGCTATAGCTGTGGAGAGGAGGGACACTTTAGGTGGCATTGTGAGAGACAAGGAGTTCCGCGGAGGACAAGCCCCCCTGCGACTAAGAAGGGAGAGGTGTCGGGAAACTTAGGAGAGGCTCAGTGAGGGAACGGACTGGAGCCTCTGGAGGAACACGTTCCCAGAGATCAGCCAGGGGACCACCGGGTGCCCACCCCTCTATTCCAGATGGGCTGGTAGGACCCCGTGCCAGTGTGGGTCTACGGATAGAGGGAGTTTACGCAAAAGCCGTTCTGGATACGGGATCGCAGGTGACCTTATTGTACCGGTCTTTCTACAACCAATATCTAAAGCATTTGCCCATAACCCCATTTGACGCCCTGCAGATTGGGGGTGTGAGCGAGGGTGGCTACCCGTACGATGGGTACCTATCGGTGAGATTGGAGTTCTCGGAGGGCGATGTGGGAGTGTCTGAAGCTATTGAGATGTTGGTGTTGGTGTGTCCTGACCCAGTGGAAACCGGAGGTGCGGCCCTCCTGGTGGGGACTAACTGCCCCGTTGTGCGACGGCTCCTGGGAGCTTGTAAGGATAAAGGGGGGGAAGACTTTCTTGAGACCCTCTCAGTGCATCCAGTGTTTCGAGCAGTGTTCGAAGAAGGGGTTGTCTCCCTAGGGCTGGACCCGGAGTGTAAAAGAGGGACGGTGTGGTGTACGCAGGCGAGGCCCAAGGTGATCCGACCAGGGGAGGTAGCACTAGTGATGGGGACCCTCAGATTCCCAGGAGTGCCGACGGGCGAAGCCCTGTTAGTAGACACCCCGGTCGATCTTGAAGGGGAGACACGATTTCCGGCGGGGGCACTGGTGAGGCCCGTAGTGCAGAGACCAGGGGTGGTACATGCGAGGCGAATAGCTATAAGTGTCAGGAACACCACGGCAAGAGAAATCACCTTTAAGAGGGGAATGCCGCTGGCACATCTGTTCCCGGTGACGGTAATGTCTAGCGCACCAGTGAGGACCCCTAACGGGGAGGGATCAGAGCATCGAAGGGAGCTGACCGCTGAAGTCTTTAACTTCGGGGATTCCCCTGTGTCACTGGAGTGGAAACGCAGGCTAGTGGAGAAGATGCTGAAGATGGAAGCTGTTTTTTCTCGGGGCGAGTTTGATGTTGGCTGCTCCAAAAGCACTCGCCACACCATCCGGGTGACGGAAGACACCCCGTTCCGAGAGAGATCCCGGCGGCTGGCTCCGGCAGATGTTGAGGACGTGCGGCAGCACTTGTGCAAGTTGAAGGAGGCCGGAATCATAGCTGAGTCCTGAAGTCCTTATGCGTTCCCAATAGTGGTGGCACGGAAGAAGAATGGGAGAGTGCGCATGTGTGTTGACTACAGGACGTTGAATCGGCGAACTGTCCCTGATCAATATACTGTCCCAAGAGTTGAGGATGCGCTGGCCTGCCTGAGCGGTGCGAAGTGGTTCAGTGTGCTGGACTTAAGAAGTGGGTATTACCAGATCCTGATGAGTGCGGGCGATAAAGAGAAGACCGCTTTTATCTGCCCGCTGGGGTTCTTTCAGTTCGAATGAATGCCCCAAGGCATATCGGGAGCCCCAGCCACCTTCCAGAGGCTCATGGAGAGAACTGTGGGGTATATGAATCTGTTAGGGGTGCTGGTGTACCTGGACGATTTGATAGTGTTTGGATCGACTTTGGAGGAACATGAGGAGAGGTTGTTGAATGTGTTGGGCCGGCTTAATGAAGAAGGGTTGAAGCTTTCCCTGGACAAATGCCAGTTCTGCAAGTCATCGGTTAGCTACGTTGGCCATATCATTTCGCGAGAGGGAGTGGCTACTGATCCAACCAAGATAGAGGCCGTGACCACCTGGCCGAGACCCCAGAAAGTGGGCGCTCTGCGCTCATTTTTGGGGTTCTGTGGGTATTACCGGCGATTTGTGAAAGGATACGCCAAAGTGTGTCACCCGTTGACTCAGCTGTTGTGTGGCTATCCCCCGGTGGGAAAGAAAAGGACGGGAGACCAGAGGCAGGACGCTGGAGGATACTGGAACCCGGCGGAACCTTTTGGCTCGAGATGGGATGATCAATGTGAAGAGGCGTTCCGATCTTTGAAAAGGGCACTGACCCAGGCCCTGGTGTTGGCTTTTGCCGATCCCCAGAAGCTGTATGTGCTGCACACGGATGCCAGTCGAGAGGGTCTAGGAGCTGTTCTGTACCAGGAGCATGGCAAAGCATTGAGGCCGGTAGCCTTTGTCAGCCGAAGCTTGTCGCCATCTGAGAGAAACTATCCCACTCACAAGTTGGAGTTCCTGGCACTGAAGTGGGCGGTGGTGGACAAGCTGGGCGATTACCTATACGGAGCCAAGTTTGAGGTGAGAACGGATAACAATCCTCTCACTTATATTTTGACTTCGGCGAAGCTGGATGCCACAGGACATTGGTGGCTGGCGGCCTTGTCGGTATATGATTTCAGCCTGAGGTACCGCCCCAGAAGCAAGAATGTCGATGCGGATGCTTTGTCACGTCGGGAGCCGGGGGAACAGGAGAGGGACGAGGAGTGGGAGAGTGTCCCTGCCCCTGGAGTGAAGGCGATGTGTCAGTTTGCTATCACCGTGAAGGCCGAGGGAAGAGGGAGGCTGGAACGAGCCATGGACCATTTGGGGGTTTTTGACGACACCATACCCCTAGCTTACTGTGACCTGACTGCACTGCGGACTAAACAGTTGCCGGAACTGAGTCCGGGGAAGTGGCAGCTGCTCAGCAAAATGACCCGGGCATTGGCACAGTGTGGAGAGCGGTCGAGAGGGGGGATGGGGCGTTGGCTGAGAAGGCGAAACACCCATTCGTGCCTCTGTTGTTGAAGGAGTGGTCTCGGTTGAAGTTAAAGAACCAAATCTTGTACCGGGTAACGGCGCCTCCGGACCAACCCCACTGTTGGCAACTGGTCCTGCCGGAGGAGTATCGACAGGCTGTACTCCAGGCCTTACATGATGATTCTGGACACTTGGGGGTGGAAAAGACCTATGGATTACTCAAAGACCGGTTCTACTGGCCCCAGATGAGGGGGGAAGTCGAAGAATACTGTAGGGGCTGCAGTCGTTGCATCCGGAGGAAGACCCTGCCCGCGTTGGCGGCTCCACTGTCGCACTTGCAGAGTGCGGGACCTCTGGACCTGGTATGTTTGGATTTCCTGTCGATTGAGCCTGACACCAGCAACACCGCGAATGTCTTAGTCATCACCGATCATTACACTCGCTATGCTCAGGCATTTCCCACTAAGGATCAGAAGGCGACGACAGTGGCGAAGGTGTTATGGGAGAAGTATTTTGTTCATTACGGCCTTCCCAGGCGAATCCATAGCGATCAGGGGCGGGACTTTGAGAGCCGCCTTATCCATGAATTACTGACTATGCTTGGGGTTGAGAAATCCAGGACTACCCCTTATCACCCACAGGGAGATCCTCAGCCAGAGAGGTTCAACAGGACCCTGTTGGATATGCTCGGGACGCTGGAGATTGGGCAGAAAAGTAGATGGAGTCGTCATATTGGACAATTGGTTCACTGTTACAATTGTACTCGCAATGATGCTACAGAGTATTCGCCCTATTATCTGATGTTCGGGCGGGAAGCGAGGTTGCCCATTGACTTGTGTTTTGGGGGTGAAGTGGGTGAATTACCCGGGAAGTCCTATCTAAAGTATGTGTCCGACATGAAGAGGGAGTTACAGCGGGCGTACGAGTTGGCCGAGGCGGCGGCTACCAAACAAAATCAGAGGAATAAGATGCAGTATGATCGAAAGGTGAAGTTTGTCCAATTATTCCTTTTACGGAATTTGGGACTCCCTGGTAAGCACAAGTTGACAGACCGATGGGCGGCCAGCCCCTATGTAATAGAGAGCCAGATGCCGAACCTGCCAGTTTACCGGGTGAAACCTGAGGATGGGAAAGGGCCTATCAAGGTACTCCATCGGAATCACCTGCTGCCCCTGGGTCAAGTGGTGCAGGTGGATATGGAGCCAGAGTGGGAGATTGCGCCTGGTACAACGACTCTGCGAGGGCGCGGAGAAAGGGAAGAGCCCGCTGCTGAAGAGCGGGGACGGGTCCCTCGGCCGGAAATGGCTACTGATTCGGAAGAGGACGACTCAGATGAGTGGCCCCTGTACCCATTCGCTGGTGCTCCAGTACCAGGAGAGGAGGCTCCTGGCCCTTCCCATACTGAATTGGGTGAGAGGAGGGAAGGTCTTGAGGGTCAGATGGAGAGGCAGCCAACAGTGGTGGGAGAGAGGGTGGAGCCCGAGCGTGAGCCGGAGAGATCTCAGGTGAGGGAGGACCCCCGTGAGGAAGGGGGTGAGGGTCTGTCAGGTAGACCTGGGGTGTCCGAGACAGTGGGTTCACAGGTGAAGAGGGAGCCCAGTGGGGCAGAAGGGGTATGGAGATCTCAAGAGGATTAGGTGCCCCCCGGAGCGGTTGACATATGTGGTACCAGGAGAACCGAGTGTGATTTCTACTGCTCTGGGTAGTTATGTCACTGCTTTTTGCACCTGGGTTGGGTTTTGTGTGTTGCAAGAAGCTTTGGGGAACTCTAGTAATGCCATGAGGGCATGACATTTGCTGGTGGGGAGAGAATGTACAATGTCCTGTGTATGTTACTCAAAATGGCTTCTTTGGTTTGTTACGAGTAGGAATGCTTCTGTGTCTGATAAGTGTTTCTCTAGCCGTTGTTTCGCTTTAGAATGGCTGATATGGTAATTGTATTCATTTGTTAATCAATGGGGAACGTTATTGTGTTTTGTGAGGCTGGGAACTTGGGGGAGGGGTTTTCGCGGGTTTTTCGTGTGAAGGGAGTCGGGAGGAAGACGGACGAGGAAGGTGGACGTGCGCTGGACGGCTCGTGAGACCACCGGGGTGGTCCCAGGTGTGACGACGTGGCGGTCGGATGGTTCGTTGATTGAGCTCCGACGATGTGCACTACACTGACTGAACTTTGATAAGTTGGCGCCTTTTGTTTTTTTCTTTCCTTGTATATATATATATTGTATTGCCTAATACTTCTTTAGTTAATGTTAGTAAACTCTTTAAAGTGTATTTCATAACGGTATTTGGTGTGAAGTTGATACTGTGGGCGGCACGAGGCATAAACTCGATTCTCACAGCACCTGCGTGTACGGGAGGTGGGTTGGTGTGTGGCTGGATCTCCTTTTCCGCTAGACATATACCAGCCTGTTGGGTAAGTGTTACATTTACATAGACTGATTATAAATCTTGGTGAACCTGGTAAGTTTAAAGAGAGTGTGGTAAACAGAACCTCACTACTTGTCAAGAGAACATGGGAAACAGATCCCAGTGAGTTTCACGTGAGTGTGAGAACTGGGGTCCCAGTGAGTTTCACGTGAGTGTGAGAACTGGGGTCCCAGTGAGTTTAAAAGCAATGTGGGAACTGGGAACCTCAAGAGTGAATGAGAAAGCCAGAAACAGGGCCTCTGTGTGTGAAAGATAGTGCGGGGAGTGGAGCCTAGGTATTGAAAAGGAGCTTAAGAATCAGGGCTCTGGTGTGTTAAAGGGAATTTGGGATCTGGTGCCCTGGTGTATAAAAGGCAGTTTGAGAACCAGGGTCTGCATGAGTGAAAGGGAATGCATGAAAGGATGTGGGAATCAGCACTCACTGAGTCAGATGCAGAATCTTCAGGATTTCTGAATAGTCAAATAGCAATTATCAAAGTTTTACTATCATGTGAAACTCTTTGACTTACATCACCTCGACTATGGAACCAAGATTACCTCAGCTTCAATCATGGAACAGCTGAGTACAGGCAATGATCATAATTGTACACATTTGGAGACCACACTGCAAAATCATCTCAAACTCATTCACTGAAACATTTGAGAGAAAGTAGCAGATCAAAGGTCCACTGTCAACCTTCTGACATAGTGTGCATTGACAATGAAGGTTCACAATATGAGCCTGGACAATACACACCACTTCCCATTTCTTGAGAGATATTACTCACCAGTTCTACCAGTGTGCCAGACAAGGCTTTAACTGTCACAGTGTCTGAACATTGAACCTGACAAAATATTCATGGTATGCCAGTTTTCTGAAAAAGAGGTAGCTAAAGCACTACAGAACATCTATGACCCTTCTCTCTGCAATATCATCTGAATCCACTGACCGAATAAAGGAACTAATGCCATGTCTCCTCCCAGGTTAACAGACTCAGCATTGATGACATTCCTTAATTACATTTGGTCAGCTCTGATGGGCAGGCCTCAGAGTTTGGATTTAGACCGTAAGACATAGAAGTAGAATTAGGCCATTCAGCCCTTCGAGCCTGCTCTGCCATTCCATCATGGTTGATCCCGGATCCCACTGAACCCCATACACTTCCTGCCTTCTCGCCATATCCTTTGATGCCCTGACCAATCAGGAAACTATCAATTTCCACCTTAAATATACCCACGGACTTGGCCTCCACCACAGCCTGTGGCAGAGCATTCCACAGATTTACTTCTCTCTGGCTAAAAAAATTCCACCTTACCTCTGTTCTAAAGGGTCATCCCTCAATTTTGAGGCTGTGCCTTCTAGTTCTAGATACCCCACCATAAGAAACATCTTCACCATATCCAGCTTATCTGTCCTTTCAACATTCAGTAGATTTGGATGAGATCGCCCTGCATTCTTCTAAATTCCAGTGAGTACAGGCCCAAAGCTGCCAAACACGCTGCATGGGTTATCCCCTTCATTCCTGGAATCATCCTTGTGAACCTCCCCTGGACTCTCTCCAATGACAACATATCCTTTCTGAGATATGGGGCCAAACTGTTGACAATGCACCAAGTGTGGCCTGACTAGTGTCTTATAAAGTCTCAGCATTATCTCCTTGCATTTATATTCTATTCCCCTTGAAATAAATGCCAACGTTGCATTTGCCTTCTTTACTACAGACTCAAACTGGGAGTCTTGCACAAGGACGCCTAAGTCCTTCTGCACCTCTGATGTTTGAATCTTCTCTCCATTTAGATAATAGTCCATGCTATTGTTCCTTTACCAAAATGCATTATCATACATTTCCCAACACTGTATTCCATCTGCCACATTTTTGCCCATTCTTCCAATTTGTCTAAGTCCTACTGCAATTGCATTGCTTCCTCAGCACTACCTATCCCTCCACCTGTCTTTGTATCACCAGCAAACTTTACCACAAAGCCATCAATTGCATTATCCAAATCATTGATAAACAATGGGAAAAGTAGTGGTCCCAAAACCAATCCCTGAGGAAAACTACTAGTCTTTGGCAGCCAACCAGAAAAGGCCCCTTTTATTCCCACTTGCTGCCTCCTGCCTGTCAGCCATTCCTCTATCCACACCAGTATCTTTCCTGTAACACCACTGGATTTTCTCTTGTTAAGCAGCCTCATGTGTAGCACCTTATCAACAACCTATTGAAAGTCCAAATAAATGACATGAACTGCCTCTCCTTTGTCCACTTGCTGGTTACTTCCTCAAATAACTCTACGGATTTGTCAGGCAAGATTTCCCTTGACAGAAACCATGCTGACTTTGACTTATTTTACCATTAGTCTCCAAGTACCACAAAACCTCATCCTTAATAATAGATCCCAACACTTCCTCAACCACTGAGGTTAGGCTAACTGGCCAATAATTTCCTTTCTTTTGCCTTTCTTCCTGCTTAAAGAGTGGAGTGACATTTGCAATCTCCCAGTCCTCCAGGACATTTGTTCTCCGATTTCCTGAAACAGAATTTTGTTCTGAGTTCTGTCACAGCAAGAGACTACCAGAGAAGCAGAGGAACTGATTCAAGGCCCCTTTCAAATCCTCCATGAAGAAAGGAATTCTGGAGCATTGCTTAATGGAGAGTGAGAGAGCATTTGGTATACCATTGAGAATCATGAGTCCATCCTTTGGGAACACAGAAGTCTGAGTTGTTTATGAAAGGATTATACCATTTTGCAGACTTGCCAACATCGTGTCATGTCAAGCATCTCATGCCCCTCCTGTGGAAGTGTCTGTGGATTTCACATGGCCTCATCAGCCACCATAGAGCCCTCAGAACTGGAGTGGAAGTGAGTCATCCACATCCCTGAGACGCTGCCATGATTAAGCTCAGTATGTGACTGCAATTTTGTTTCTTCCCCAGTCTCCTCCTGCAAGTATAGTCGGCGAGATCAGTCCATTTATTTTTAACCAAGTCGCCTTGCATGTTATGAAAGATTGCTGTCATTGCACAAAGATAATTAAATTTAGAATAAAGCACAGTGCCACAAAAATCACTAATATCCTAGAGAATATTCAAAGGTGTTTTTATTTCTCAGAAAATAGTGTATTTAAATAACTTATACACCAGCAAAATCCACAGTCAACTATTCTATTTCAACAGATTCTATATTGGCAAGAACTCCAGTCTGTTACATAACATTTTGTCACCACCCGAGATGAACACCATTGCTTCCTCCTGTAGCACATTCTGAGACTGACGACATCGCGCTGAAGCTAACTTTTGGCTGATAATTAGAGCAGACGTTTATTATTCTGGGATCTGAAGTGTTTCTTTAATTATCACTATTTATTATCTTCCCTACCATTTAAGCATACTGAGTGAGGGAGGCTACAACTGAGAGACAGAGATTTGAAACATTTCTGACAAAGATTTATTAATAATGGAATCATTATCATGTTGGATAGTATTGCTAAGCAGGTAAATTTATTGTCACATGTAAGAACTCGGAAGAAATACATAGAGGGAATTTAATGACATTCTGGATGAAGATCAGAGTATCACTAAGAGATGCTAAAAGGAAAAAAAATTCACAAAGTTTCTATGCGCAACTTTAAGTATGACCAGCTGTTCTGTTTTATTTAAAAACAGTAGCTTCCCAGTGTTTACTAAGCATCCCTATTTAATTTCACAGAATAGAGAGATTTGAATTTATAGTTTCTTCGCTGTTCTATAATTGGGCAGGAGAGGTTGCAGTACTACTTACACTAATGTTTCCCAACCTTTTTTTTAGCCTAATGCCCCCGTAAAGCACCTCCATATTTGCCAACACCCTCTAGGGCACATTATACTTTCTGGTGGCCCCATCATGTAAAAACATGCCTACCATATGCTAACATGAAAAAAATGATTCTGCTTTAAATTTTTATTTGTCTTTAAACCTGGCTTATATATAGTACTTGTGCGCTGTACGACAACTTTGATATCGATGTGATCCTTGAACTTGATGTTTTTTAGCAGGTGTTGAAATATCTGGTTCAAGTTGTGACAACAAAAGCCTTAAGGCTCCACACATAACCATGTCTGGGTTGTTTCTGTTTTTTATTGTGAGTATGTGGTTCACTGCACTGAAGCCTCTTTCAACAAGGTAGGAGGATGGAAATGCTATAAAGAGCAATTTTGCTCTTCTCCAAAGACCAGGACTTTATATGACAGTATAGCCACATACTAAAAAAGCCAACATTTTTAAAAAGCATTTTTGCTCCATCACTCTGAATTTTGATAATTTCTTCTTGCAAGCTCTCTTCCTGTTCTTCCATCTTACAAATAAATGGGTTTATTACCCAGTGCATAATTTCCAGATCGTTCAAATCCTTGAATTGATTGTGAATATCTTTCTTCAGTGACTACAGGTGTAAGCAGTACTTTTGCAAATCATCATCTGTGGAACAAAATGCAAGACTTCCCATGCAGGGAAACAGTGAGAATATTCTTCTCCCAATGGTTTGCTTATACATTTCCAATTTTCTGATAGAAGAGAACATTGCACTTTTTGCTTGGATTAAGTTGAAATTCTCACCCTGCAATTTCATATTTAGGACGTTCATTTTGTCATACAGATTGTCTAGGTATGACACATCTCTACATAGAAATGTCACAACCACGGATTCAGCAGCGCAGTAGAAATAGCAATTGTGCCGGTAACAAGAAGTTCAACCTTGCTTCCAAAGCTCTTGTCAACTTTGAACAAAAATTCAACCACAGTGTCAAAAAGATCAAATAAATGTTTAAAGCAGCAGCCTTTTGACAGCCACACACTTCGGTGTGAAGATGCAAGTGTTCTAACTCTTCTTCGGTATTTTGGCATAACTGGTGAAATATTCTGCTATTTAATGGATGAATTTTAGTTTTATCGATAACAGATATTACAAAAGGAATGCTTGGAAGAAAGTCACTGGCTGAGGTTTTTGGCTGTGAGATGTTGATGATGAATTACACAATGGATTGCAAACAGACTTAGAATTTCTTTTTATCATAAATGACACTAAACCAGCATGGTGACATATCATATATGGTGGTCTATCTATTGCACAAGAAATCAAACTTTTTTCCTCAATATACATTTTGAGCTCATCGTAGATTGATTCTCCATTGATATTGGTTTTTAACTTTTTACAAAAGAAAATCTCTTCATAAACTTTTCCATTTTTGATAAAACATACATAAACCATTAGCAATGCCTCATTGTCTTGCACAGTTGACTCATACAGTTATATCCCAAATTCTGTTTTTTGTAGCTCTGTGCATAGTTGATACTCAACATCTTCATTCATTTCATCAATATGATGAGCCTCAGAGTTATTACTCAAAGGAATCGATTTTAAAATACTGCTATCCATTTTAGGAACAGTGGTGATACAACAGGCATTATTAATCTTTCACCAATTGGGTAAGATTTTCCACACTTTGCTATCAGTTTGGAAACGTTATAAGAAGAAATGAGACCACTATCAAGGTCATTTTTAGCTTTCTTGGCAAATGATTCAAGTGTACAATGCTTTTCATCTGCTTCTTTCATCTTTTGGAATTGAGTAATACCATAAGTAACCTTTTCAGAATGTATTTTATGGAAGTGTTCCTGCAATCTTGATGGTTTCATGGCTTCATTAGACAGTACAGTATTACAAATAAGACACATGGGGCATCACTAATTTGACAGGAATGGAATAAAACCATACTCCAGGTATGTAACATTGTATTGACACCCTTTCTGTAGTTTCTGTTTCTGGCAGGATTAGAATTCAAGGCTTCATCACCCTCAGACTCATAGGTATTGTGCCGTACGTATTTATAGACATTAGCGGTGCTAAATTAAAATTAAAAATTAACACAAACTGGATATGCATATTGGATGTTGATGACGGCAGTGAGTTGACATAGATAGAATGATGGTTGCGGCACACAAAGGGACTGTGAGGCGAAGATGCAGATGATCACAACAGCGATTATGTTGACAACAATTCCGATTGGAATCTGAATGTTAGTTGAGATAGAGCTGGTGTTCGGCAAGTTTCCTTTACGCTATTCCATTTAGCACGATTGACCAATCATGTAAGGTCTTATAATTATAGTGGCATCATTACGGTGCTGCTTACCACCCCCACCCCCCCATCAAGAATCTTGAACATCTCCTGATGGCTTCTATTTCCCCTAACATTTCCCCTTACGACATGTAACTGCCTCTTTGGGGTGTGGTAGTGCCCCCATTGGAAATCACTGACTTACACAAGCCATTAGATCTCAGGTTCAGCTCAATACATATCATATATTTATTTCTGAATCCAACGTTACTGATTTTATCAGTAATCAGTTGCCTTTGTAAATAGTACCACTTTCTACAGGTGACATTCCATGCTGTAATTATATAAGGATCAAAAGTGTGTCCAGTGGCTGATAGTTTCTGAGTTTTGTTTTGAATTGTTTTGCAACTAGAGAAGCTGAGACCAACAGCAGATGGTGAGGACCTTTGGAATATGAGACTCGATATCCCTAAACATGGGAACAGTTAATATTCAGCCCAAAGCTAGTGGAGCAAATAAAGCTGGAAGAGGAATTTCTCTGTACCTGAAATTCAAGGTTGACTAATTTCCCCTGCAGTTTGGTGGGTTCCAAGGTGGCTAATGAGGCCACTGAGAAACCACAGTTTCTTCTACAGGAGCTGGCTGATGTGGCGGGCGGTGAGCTTGTGGGGTGATGCATTTCTTCTATCCTTTATCTAGGACTTTGTGTGATCCTGATGCAAGGTTCCCAATAGAATCTTGAATGCTGCTTCTCCACTTTGAGTGATCATGGGCCAGTGGTTCCCAGCAGTAAATGGGCATGTTTGAGTCAGAGAGTTATATCGGACAGATACTGGACCTTCTGCCTAACCCATCTATGCTGACCAAGTTGATTCCCTGAGCTAGGCCTATACTCCTCTAAAACTTTCTGACCTTTCAAAGTTTTAATTGTACCTGCCTCAACCTCCTGCTCTGACAGCTCATCCAGCAACATCCCAGCAACATCCTTGCAGATTTGTTCTGCACCTTCTCTAGCTTAATCACATCTTCCCGATAGTGTGGTGACCAGAAATGCATGTGATACTCCAAGTGCAGCCTTACCATCGTTTTGTCCAGCTGTGTGACGGTACAGCGTATTCAGCTTCTGAAGGAAACTGTGAGCACATTCTTGAATACTTGTCTCTGTCTACGTTAGGAATCATGTATTTGCTGCAGGTCTATAAAGCAGAAGGAAATAAATGAGCTTGCCCCATTGGATATAACCTAATCCCAGTTCCTCTAGCCACAATTGGCCTGATCCCTGTAGATCTCTGACCCTAATGGTGTCACAGAGCTTGATCAGCATGTGCAGAGAAGATCCCTCCCTGCTGCCAGGTCTTCCTTTTATTTATTTGTGAAGAAGGTTAAGGTTGTAATATGTGAGAAGGCGATGGATAAACTGTAGCCATTCCACCTTAACCATCTGCCTGTCTGGATAGTGATAAGCAGGTCAACCCATTAGAATCACAATCAGCTTCTGGCAGCGTTTCATTCATAGGATATTGCCACCTGATTTTTTTTAGTTGTCTAGGATTCTTTAAAATGACTTTAAAGTTATTTTTGTTTTGTGTCATGCAACACTTCTGACTATAACTTCATTGTGGTGTTACAGTTGCACTCTAAGCTTGATAATGCATGTCGTGCTCTACCCCACCAATCTCACACAGATTTCAGGCACAACTTTGTGACTTCTGCCTCGATTCCTCAGTGCATTGGAAGGTGTTTCCAATAAAAGCAGTGTGAATGGGGGAATGAGAACAGGCACACACAGAGCCGGGAGATCAGGCAGAGGAAGGGCATGGAAAAGGAAGTGTTTGACTCCCATTTCCACCCAAGGATACTCAGGAAGCAATGGTCAGTTCTGAGCTTCAGTGAAGAACTGTTTGTAAAACATCAGTACTTAACAAGGGATATACTGACTGACATGTGCCATGGTGTCCCTTCCCTTATAACATGCAGGCTGAATTTCAGCACATAACAATGGGCACTGCCACATTACCTACAGCCAAAGCTGTGGGTACAGGCTAGTAGCACGTCACACCAATTTTGGAGATCTTGCATTAAGTTTTTAATGTAAGTCTTTCTCTTGAAAAAGATACTAGGATCTCATAGACAAGTACTTGTATGCAATAAATATCAGTTTAACAAGAAATGGGATAAATCATAAAGGGTTGTAAATCAGTTGCCCAGCTGGAAGCTAATATCCTGATGAAGATTATGCTGGCAGCCTACTTCATTTCAAAATGAATCTGACTGAAATGTGACAAAGAAATGCCATTTTTACCTCTGCAATTTCCCCACCAGCCCTCCTCTACAGGCGTCTCAGGGGTGCAACAGGAAGGGCAGCAGTTTAGCTAGAAGATACTCTTTATTTTTCTTAAGCAGTCCTTCAGGATCAAGAATGACTTGCTTCTACTCCAGTTTTGTGGGTAACTGGTGTGGCGCATCCTGGAGGTATGGTGTAACAATCTACAGGAGGAACTCAGTGAGCTAAACAGTATCTGTGAGGGGATAGGAATTGGAAAGGACAAGGAAAGAAAGAATGGTCCTTCCAGTCAAGATAATGCCTGTGTACAACACTCCTTTGGTCGATATCTTCTCAATAGATCACCTTGTTCAGTTCTTTTATGTCTTTTACATTTGTTTCTCATCTTGAATGGAGTCTGGAACTGTTGGAGACTGTGTTTTGCTGTTTGGAGACCATTTGGGTGCTTCAGTGCTCTGCAGTCTCCGAGATTCTGGGAGTGAGAGGCAGTATGAGTGAACCTTATGATGAGAAGGCTGCAGGATGCTGCACAATCCAACGTCTGATCCCATTTTGCCGATTATAGCTTCCATTGTTCGCCGATTGAAGTGACGAGGGTGATTGAAGCATTGAGGAGAGTGTGGAGGGTGATCACCGGCTGCCTGTCTTTTTATTGCTCTGCCACACTACCAGAGAGGGGAGAGCCTGCCACTGCAGAGAGTGTTGCCCAAGTTTTTTCTGCGTTTTGGATGTGGACTCAGACTGTAAAATCTTTTTTTTAAGTTTTATAGCTTCTATATTTTGTTTCTTCACCCAATTTTCACAGATTTTTTTTTTTGTACAGGGAGGGGGATCAGGGGTCGATATGCCTGATCCGTTCTGTTCATTTTTTGTGGGGGAGGAAGGATTTGGGATCGACCTGCCTGATCCATTTTGTTCATTTTTTTTTGCTAGGGAGGAGGGATTTGGGGGAGGGGTTGATGATTGTGCTGCCTTTCTATTATTTCTTGGTTTCATAGCTACCTGGAGAACTGAAGAGTTTCAAAGTTGTATACTTTGATAACAAAATTAATCTTTGTACCTTTAAATTGTTGATGTTTAGTGTCAAACCTCTGCATCAGGACTGAGAGTAGAGAGACAGGGTAGCCATTATAAAGAGGGAAAGGGAATTGTTGAAAGAGGAATCTGAGGAGAGGTGTAAGATAACAGGCAGGTGGTGTCAGCTAGGGGCAAGAAGCAGGGATGGAGTGTTAGAGACAGGACGCTCATGATAGAGCAGGCAGATACATGGCTTATGATAGAACATAGAACATAGAAATCTACAGCGCATTACAGGCCCTTCAGCCCACAATGTTATGCTGACCATATAACCTACACTAGAAACTGCCTAGAATTTCCTTACTGCATAGCCCTCCATTTTTCTAAACTCCATGTACCTATCTAAGAGTCTCTTAAAATACCCTATTGTATCCACATCTACCACTGTCACTGGCAGTGCATTCCATGCACCCACCACTCTCTGTGTGACATCCCCATTGTTGCTACTTTCAAGCACCTTAAAACTATGCCCCCTCATGTTAGTCATTTCAAACCTGGGAAAAAGCCTCTGGCTATCCACACGATCATCATCTTATACACCTCTATCACGTCACATTCTCCATCGCTCCAAGGAGAACTCCATCTGCCACTTCTCAGCCTAGTTCTGCATCTTATTGATGTCCCACTGTAACCTCTGACAACTCTCAGACAATCCGCAACACCTCTAACTTTTGTGTCATCAGCAAACTTACTAACACACCCTTCAACTTCAAAATCCAGGTCATTTATAAAATTTATAAAATTCCTCATTACTTTCTGAATGAGCCTTGCATAAGGAAACTCATCAAATGCCTTACTGAAATCCATATACACTACATCCACTGCTCTACTTTGTTACATCCTCAAAGAATTCAATCAGGTTCATAAGGCATGACCTGCCCTTGACAAAGCCATGCTGACTCTCCCTAATCAGATTATGTCTCCCCAAATGCTCATAAATCCTGCCCCTCAGGTTCTTCTCCAACAACTTGCCCACCACTGAAGTAAAACTCTCTGGTCTATAATTTCCTGGGTTTTCTCTACTCCATTTCTTGAAAAAGGGAATAACTTTTGCAAACTTCCAAACCTCTGGTACTTTTCCTGTTCCTATTAATGATGTAAGGATCATCGCAAGAGGCTCAGCAATCTCCTCCCTCAGCTTCCACAGTACCCTGGGGTATATCTCATTCGGTCCCATTTACTTATCTACTTAATACCTTTCAACAACTCCAGCACATCCTTTTTCTTAATGTCTATACACTCAAGCCTTTGAGTCCACCGTAAATCATCCCCACAATTTCCAAGGCCCTTTTCACTGGTGAGTACTGAAGCAGAGTATTCATTAAGTACCTCCACTACCTTCTCCGGCTCTATGCACATAGTTCCACAATCACATCTGAATGGTCCTATTCTCACATGTTCTTCACATACTTGTAGAATGCCTTGGGGTTTTCCTTAATCCTGTTCACCAAGGTCTTCTTATGGCCCCTTCTAGTTCTCCTAATTTCATTCTTGAGCTTCTTCCTGGTACCCTTATAATTTTTAGAGCTCTAATGGTACCTAGTTTCTTAAACCTTTTGTAAGCTTTTCTTTTCTTCTTAACTAGATTTTCCACATCCTTTGTACACCATGGTTCTTTAACCCTACCATCCTTTCCCTGCCTCAATGGAACATTCCTATGCAGAACGCCAAGCAAATGTTCCCTGAACATTTGCCGCATTTCTGCCATGCATTTCCTTGATAACATCTACTTTCAATTTGTGCTCTTAAGTTCCTGCCTATTAGAATCATTTTTCCCCCCACCCCAATTAAATGTTTCCCCTAGTTAGCTTATCTACATATTGCATCAGGAAACCTTCCTGAACACGCCTAATAAACTCAACTTCATCTAAATCCCTTGCTCTAAGGAGAAGCCAGTCAATATTCGGAAAGCTAAAATCACTCATCACAACAACCCTATTATTATTGCAGCTCTTCAGAATCTGCCTCCCTCTCCTCAATGTCTCTGTTACTATTAGGGGGTCTATAAAAAACACTCAGTAGAGTTATTTCCCCCTTTCCTGTTTCTGACTTCCACCCTCAATGACTCAGTAGACAATCCCTCCATGACTTCCTCCTTTTCTGCAGCTGTGATACTATCCCTGATTAGCAGTGCCACTCCTCCACTTCTTTTGCCTCCCTCCCTGTCCTTTTTGAAACATCTAAAACCCGGCACACTCAGCAGCCATTCCTGCCACTGTAACACCCAAGTCTCTGTAATGGCCACAACATTATAGTTCCACGTATTGATCCATGCTCTCAATTCATCCGTCTTATTTATGATACTCTTTGCATTAAAATAGACACATCTCAAACCATCTGGCTGAGTGTGCCTTAGCTCAATCATCTGCCTATCCTTCTTCATAAACTCCCTACAAGCTGTCACTACCTGTGTGCCAACTACCCCATACTCTGCCTCTTCACTTCGGTTCCCACCCCCCTGCAAACCTAGGTTAAACCCTCCCCAAAAGCATTAGCAAACCTCTCTCCCAGGATAATGGTTCCCCTCCAGTTCAGGTGCAACCCGTCCCACTTGTTCAGGTCACCCCTTCCTCAGCAAAGGTTCCAATGATCCAAGAACTTGAAACCCTGCCCCCTGCACCATCTCCTCAGCCACTCATTTGTCTGTGTTATTTTCCTGTTCTGACCTTCACTAGCTCGTGGCACCAGGGGTAATCTGGAGATTACCACCTTGGAGGTCCTGCTCTTTAGCCTCCTTCCTAACTCCCTAAACGTACCGCGCAGGACCTCTGTCTCTCTCCTGCCCATGTCATTGGTACCAACCTGTACTGCGACCTCCGGCTGCTCACCCTCCGGTTCAAGAATATCCTGCAATCACTCAGAGATGTCCTGGACCCTAGCACCTGGGAGGCAACGCACCATCATGGGGTATCTTTTGCTGCTGCAGAATCTCCTATCTGTCCCCCTAACTATCGAGTCCCCTATGACTATTGCTCCACCTGACTTCACCCTACCATCCCAGGCTCAGAACTGGCCACAGTGCTATTGGTCTGGCTGCTGCTGCCTTGCCCAGATAAGTCATCCCCCTCAGCAGTATCCAAAGGAGTATACCTGTTGCTGAGGGGAATGGCCACAGGGGGTCCTGCACTGACTTACTTCTCCCTTTACCTCTGTTCACCAATCTACTCCCCGAATTCTGCACTCTGGGTGTAGCCATCTGCTCAAAAGTTGTATCTTTCAATTGCTCCGCCTCCTGGATGATCCTAAATTCATCCAACTCCAGCTCCAGCTCCTTAATGCAGTCTTTCATGAGCTGCAGTTGGCTGCACTTCGTGCAGGTGTAGTCATCAGGGAGACCTTCAGCTTCCATGAATTCCCACATCCTAGAGGAGGAGCATTCCACTGCCGTAGCTGCCGTCCTGCCTGCACTGTCAGTTCTTTCATCCATTTTGGGCTTGGTGTGCTTCCAATCAATGTCTTCATTGTTCTCAAAACTGGAATTGCTTTCTCCAGATATCAGAGTTTCCCAGAGGCCAAGGGTCACATTTTTTCAAAAGAGTGGAAAAATTCAGCAGCAAATGTTGAAAGCAAAACAGTAAATGTTTTGGGTTCTGGCAAAAGACAGCAAAACATTGAAAGTTCTCTTTTCACACTTGCTGCCTGATTTACTGAGCTTTTCCAGCATTTTTCTATTTTTGTTTCAGATTTGCAGCAATTGCAGTTTTTATTGATTGGCATTTACCAAGCGGAGTTTGAGAACATTTTCTGTCCTCTTGATAAACTCTTCCCTTGACAGACATCGTTACCAGGCATTATCCAAGAAGTGGCTTGCTCAATGAGTGCAATTAGGTCTTAAGACTGTAGGTTTTGACATGGAAGAAGACATTGACGTTGGTTTGCTTATCTTTCCAGTGAATGGGAAGCTTGTAGTAGCTTTCCAGTGGCTTGAGGTACTCATCCTAGCCTCAGGGGGTATATAGGAATGCACTACTGTCCAGAAGACTAGGAGTTTTATGTAGGTCTAAGGTCTGGATTTTCAAACACTCTTTTCTTCGATTGATCAAAGGGCTCTGCTAACCACTGTGCAATGAAGATACAAGATTAGAAGATGACTGACGAAAGAATCCGAGCTGATTAAGGAAGAATCCCTCTCTTTTTAAATGAATGGCTCAATAAATCCACTTGTTGATAGATTGTTGGATATTGGTTCCACAGTAGCCTTCTAAAGGGAAGTAGTTAAATATTCGATGTGGAAAAATAGCAAAAGAGTATCAAATGTAGAATGGGACTATTTATTCAGAGTCCGACACATTTTCAATGGGACAAATGGCCTCTTTACATAATGTACTATTTTATGATTCTGCCAGATGAAACTAGAATTTGAGAGAATAGCTTCACAGCAGTGGTGGAGATAGCAAACATTCTGTCATTAAATGCACAACGGGTGAGAGATGAATGGAATATATTCATTCTGTGTCCCATTAATCTCCTTTATCACATTTGGCTCTTTGGTCTGCAATGTAGTTTAATGACAGCTTTTCATTCCCTATTGTCAGGATGTCACCTATACAAATCGAGACAAGAGACTACAGATGCTGGAATTTGGAGCAATAAACAAGCTGCTGGAGGAACGCGATTGGCTGAGCAGCATCCGTGAAGGAAAAGGATGCAGGAGCCTGAAGTGATTGGTGGGCTGAGGATGAGGGAAGGATAATGGTAGAAGGAGCCGGGTAGGGAAGGAGTAGGTTGGATTTGAGAGACATTGGTAAGAGTGTGAAAGAAGGAGATGGACACAAAAAATAGCATATACATACAGCAAATGATCTGAATAGTTTAAATGTTTCAATGGAGGAGGAGTGGATTTTCAGGGGCACATCAAGGACTGTGAAGCAAAGGAATGAGGCAGTGGTGGATGCAATTGATGTGGCTCTTCTTCCCTTCTGCTTCTGACTTTTCCCTGATATTCTTTAAACAGGGACTTCAGCTGTTTCTGCCATTTCTCCATATAGAATATAATATTCTTCAGCAAGAAACATGCCGGGGAATACAGAATACTTATAAACAGGCAACACTCAAAAACTCAGCAGGTTAGATGCGGCATCGTGTTTTGTAACTCCAAAACATGAAAATAATTGAAAGAAAAACACAGGAGCCTGGATGTGTATGAACATTACTTTTGTTTTTACTTTTAGTGAGACATTCAACTTTTGATGAAATGGCAGGATGACGTATGCCATATGCATACTTTTACATATATTCCATAATAAATTATTTAAGCAAACAATTTTTCCTATTCAAACAATGTATTACTGGAATATTAGACACACAACAGAAACAGTTAATGCTTCAAGCCTGGTGCCTTTCAGAACCCGGGAGGGAGACAGAGAAGGAGGTAGGACAGCAATAGGTGGATAAAGGAGAAGGTGATGGGAGAGGGATCTGTAAATAAAAAGAAATTTGTCTGCTACTGTGAAATAACAGGCAGTTAAAATAAAATTAAGTTTAAGTGTTTTATGTTGGGTTGCTACTGTTGTGTAATTGCCTTTGTTCCACCCATTTTACCACTCCTGCTTCCACTCCTAGTTGCATTGCTGCCCATACTCCTATCCCCTCTCCTTCTTCCTCTCTTCGCCACACACCTATGCCTATATTCTGCCGTGCCCTTCTCCCAGCCACACTCCTTGCTATGCTCTAAATCATAAACACAAGAGATGGTAGTGTAGCAATTAGTACAACACTATTACAGCTCAGGGTTTTGGAATTAAGAACCTGATCCCGGCATCCCCAAGTGCTCCGTCCAAAGACGTACTGGGTAAGTTAATTGGACTTTGTAAATTATCCCGTGATTTGTTTAGGGTTAAATTGAAGTTGTTGGGCGTTGCTGAGCAGCACAGCTCAAAGGACCTGAAGGTCCTATTCTGTATTGCACCGCTGAATAAATAAATAATGCTGGAGGATATCAGCAGGTCAGGCAGCAACTATGATGGAGGAATAAACAGCTTTGAGCCAAGACCCTTCATCAGGCCCGGAAAGGAATGGGGAAGAAGCCAGGAGCGTTATATACAGTATGTCACTGCAATGTGTGCTGCTCATTGATATGTTTTAATTTTGTTGGTAGAATTTGCAAACCATACTTTCCCATTACAATTGCACTGAAGTACATTATATATGTCACTTAGCCTCTCCTCTTCCTTTGCCAGACCTGATGAAGGGTCTCTATATCTGATCTGCTGAGTCCTTCCAGCATTTTGTGTACGTTCTCATGCTCCAAGCCACACTCACCTATTGCTCCTTTTCCTCACTATCCCAAAGCACAGTTGCCCTAAAAAGCAGCCACATGGAACTCCACTTATGATGAATGTTTCCCACAGTGGTGTCTGAACTGCTGAGATCTCCTGAGCAGAGGACTTCATTGGTTGCTTGTGTATGGTTACAAATAAGGAGAAAACTATAAATAGGACACGTACACAATGCTGGAAGAACTCAGCAGGCCAGGCAGCATCCGTGAGAAAAGAGTAGCCAATGTTTTGGGCCGAGACCCTTCATCAGGAATAGGACCATCTCTGACAAGCAGCCAGGGTCTCCTCACATCTGCTGATATTGGTATTAGTTGCTGGAGTTGCCACAATCTCTTCCTCCATCAAGATGATCATTGCAATAACATCATCAACATGAAAAGCAGTGTGAGCACAAGAGTGTGAAATATGGGAAAGAAACAATTTCTAAATTGGAAACTGGCCCAGAAAACTGGATAGCAAGAAGAACCTTTGATTCACTGAGAGCTTCAGTGGCTCTGAGAATTCTGCAAGCGGATTTAATGAAATGAAATATTATAGAATTATCATGCCAGGTGAAGAAAACATTCTGTAGCATCCAGTCGCTGTTTTAACAGAGGATTAAAATTGTCCCTCGTGAGTTGGCATAGTAGCTTTGTGTGCACCTCTAAGGTGGATAATCTAACCAATGTGGGCTGCTCATTGCTAATATTTTTTTGTTTTAATTTTCCTAGTAGAATTTGTGAACAAATCTGAATGTTAATGTCATGTTTTGTAACACTAAAACATTAAACTAATTGAAAAGGAAAACAAGAGAGCCAGGAATATGAGGGGTATAGATAGGGTAAAAGTAAGCAAGCGTTTACCAGAGGTCATAGCTTAAGGGTGAAAGGTGAAAATTTTAAGGAGAACATGAGGGGAAACTTGAGGGTCGTGAGAGTGTGGAATAAACTGCCAGCACAGGTGGTGCATATGAGTTTGATTTCAGCGTCTAAGAGAAGTTTGGATAGATACATGGATAGTAGAGATATGGAGGCCTATGGTCCTGGTGCAGGTCAATGGAATTAGACAATTTAAATAGTTTTGGCATGGACTAGATGGGCCAAAGGGCCAGCTTCTGTGTTTACTTCTCTAATATGAGGCTAACTTTGTTAATTTCTTAAGCGAGGGGTGCATGTATCACATGGTAGCGTGACGATATATGCCATTTGCATACTTTTACATATAACCTGCAATGCTTTATTTAAATGGACAAGAATGTTTAATCAAACAATATATTTACATTATTACTCAAATATTACTGAAATATTAAATACACATCAGTCCTCCCTGCTTAGCTATAAACTCCAACTTAATAGAGAATGCATCTCAACTTATATACACAGTATGTTATATGATACAACTATTATATAGCCGTCCACAGTATAGTAAATTTTAAATTGTCCCATTCAGGACTTAAGATTTAATCACTGTGAAGGTGTTTATTTGCGGGATAACATCTTTCCTGACAAGGGGATGGGATGGGGTCACACTGCTTGGTAGGTGAGACTTGTGGCTGTGAAACAATCTCAGGTTCTGGGCCTCGTCTCTGGTGGTTGTAGGAGTTGATTCCAGGGCTGCAGGAAGTATTACTGACAGCTCTGGAAGCCTTTCTTCTGGACATGTTAACATCCTGAACAGTGCATGGCAAGTTTCACTGGACGATGCAGATCATAATGTGTGAGTGAGTATGGTGCCTGGTGTCACTATTTCCTTTACCTTTTGGAGAGCCAATTCACACTGCTTTCTTCCTGACCTGTAGTAATGAGCTCGAGGGGAGGAGCACAGTAGCCAGGTCTGGCAGGAACATGTTCTAGTAGATGACAAGTCCTTAAAAGTTCCACAATTGTGAAATGTCCTTTGACCTTGAGGAATCCAGCACTGCTTGAATTTTCTCAGCATACTTTGTAATTCTTGTGCGTCAATAGTAAGTGATGCTTGGTTTAGACAATTCACCTTGTTGCACTGTGCTCTGAGCCCAGATTTTGGAGATGTTCTTCCTCGTCCTTACCAGTAACAATGATGTCATCCAGTGGACACTGAGTGCCTGGGCAGCCTTGCAGCACCAGGTCCATAGCTTTCTGCTGGAGTGCAGGTGGAGATGCTAATCCAAAAATAATCTTATTATAGAAATAAATCTTTTCATGAGTGCTTATGGTGAGAAACACTTAAGACTCTTCTTCCATTTCTATCTGTAAATAGGCCTCAGCTAAGTTAGCTTTGCTGACGTGTTTTCCTTGTTGGCCAGGAAGAACTACAGTCTACAAATCAATGAATTTGGATGAATCAAGGACAGTGGAAATAGACAAACCAATTGTCTTTGTTCTTGCCATGTGCTTGAAAGAAATGGAGATGGCTATTTTGTGAAACTGTTCTTGTAGCCCCCGATTTTGTGAACTCTGAACAGATTCTTGCTCTGGAATAATCCAGTCAGAGCAATTGAATATGGACACAAGGAGTTTCAGCTAATGACCTGCTAAACCTGAGACCATTTACAGATGAGTGACTATTTATGATGTAAAGAGGCAGGCTTGCTGGAGAAGCAATCTGTAATCTCATTAGAATCCGTGTCTGGGTCACCTAGTTTGGCTGGTTTGAATCAATCAGAGTTGAAAGGAACAACGACATGAGGTTTGTGTGGCAGAAACCATAGAAAATTACTGGTATTTGTCCTGGAGCAGAGCCAGTAAAAAAATGACCCAGGGAGGTCAGGTGACCTTGAGCCAATGGGGTGGAGATGCTTTAGTTGAACTGATGGGTAAGGCTATAAAGGTCAGAAGCTTCAAATACGAGACAGTGACAACTATCCAGCAACCAGAAGCCAACCATCATGAATGAGGAGGACCCACAGACCTATGGAGATCAGGACCACGAGGAATGCCTGGCCAGCATAGACACTTTTCCCAGGTATAACTGTTCTCTTCATTGACTGTTCGTGGAGGGTCAGGGAGTCATAGTGGGTCTGCACACAGGTAGCTAGTTTGTGAACACATGCTTTTTAGTTGAGACAATAAAGGTTACTTGTCAGGAAATGTAGATTTTCTCTGACCCTCTCTGAACACCCTCCGGAAAGTTTTGCAAAGATGTCCTCTCTCCTGGTTAAAGGGTATTGATCTATTTTCAGTAATGGGCTAATGGTGACCTTAAAATTGCCACAGATTCTAATAGGTCTATTCTTCTTGGCTATTGGGATCATTGGTGTTACCCATAGGCTCTATTCAACCTTGGAAAGAATTCCTTCAGCATGCATGTGATCTAACTTACTGGCTACTTTATCACAAATGGTATAAGGAACCAGGCAGTCAAGTCAAGTCAATTCAAGTTGCTTTTTTACTTACTTACTTTACTTTATTGTCACCAAACAATTGATACTAGAGCGTACAATCATCACAGTGATATTTGATTCTGCGCTTCGCGCTCCCTGGAGTACAAATCGAAGTAAATATAATAAAAATTTAAATTATAAATCATAATTAGAAAATAAAAAAGGGAAAGTAAGGTAGTGCAAAAAAAACCTGAGAGACAGGTCATTTATTGTCGGTTTTTTTATTGTCGTTTCGACCATAACTGCTGGTACAGTACACATTAAAAACGAGACAACGTTTTTCAGGACCATGGTGCTACATGAACAATACAAAAACTACACTGAATTACATAAACTAACACAAAAACTACACTAGACTACAGACCTACCCAGGACTGCATAAAATACACAGAACAGTGCAGGCATTACAATAAATAATAAACAAGACAATAGACACAACAGAGGTCAGTAGGTTGGTAGTCCGTTGGCTTGGGGGAAAATCTGTTACATAAATAATCAGCTGAATGGCGGCGTCCGGGATTCCGTCTGTTTCTGTACTCCCGCCAAGTATTTCGTTGCCACAGATGTAGTCCAATTTAATGTCCATTGGAGAGCAGAATGGATGGGAGATCCAGCATGAGGCGACTCCGAGGACTGCAGGCCTGATTCCCTCAGCAAGCCAACATTGGAGAGCAGAATAGATGGGAGAGCCGGCCAGCTAGGCCTTTCTTTTTTCCTGGCACGGACTCCTGCCCGCTCGCCTCACTTCCGCTTCCCCGCACACCGCTTACGCTGTCCCCACCTCTGGCCACCAGCATCAGGTGACTCCGAGGACTGCAGGCCCGATTCCCTCAGCAAGCCGAGGTCGCGCAGTCTAACCAGCAGATTTTCACGAAGGTTTGTTTTTGGGCGATCTCTATTGTAGCAGTATCTGGCAATGGTAGATAGTCGCTCTATTATCCATTGCCCTAAACCCTAATTGTGCCTTAAAATCAAATTTTAATTTAAGAAACTAAATTAAAGTAGCACCAGATCCGAAAGGCTGCTGCTGCCGTGTGTCACGCCGCCTACTGGACAACTTGGGTTTGCACAACTTGGGTGTGGCAACATTATTTTACCCTTGATATGTTTGAATTTTCAAATGCCATCCTTGAACACTGGTGTGGCATCATCTAGTAACTTGCTTAATTCTTTTTTGGTTTACTCAGTTGCAGTGGATGTGGCATGCAAATGGTGGATGGATCTCCAATCAAATTGTAATTATGTCAGCCAATCACAACCCCACAATGCTGGCCCTTCTGTTTATACCATATACAAGCCCAATGTGCCTTGTTGGTTGTTGTATGGCACTGTTATGAATGTCATTCCCACAGGACTTATATTTTCCACAGTATTAGGTTCTTAGTTGGATATCTTTAAAATGCTGTTCAAACTCATTCTGTGGAATGACTGAAACAGCCGAACTAGAGTCCAATTCCATTTTAATTAATTTGCTATTCACTTCTGGTATAAGCCATATTCTTTGTCTATTGTTAGTTTTCATATTGTCAGTCTTAAGGCTACTCAGTCCTGTATGTCACTCTCAACATTATCAGATTTTTCATCAACAGCATGAAACTGCAACTTGATTTTTTTAAAATCTTTTTCTCTTCCCTGCACAGTGCATGTATTTCTGTCTGCTCAACATACTCTTTGTGTCCGACTTCGTTGCATTTTCTGCAAGTCTCACCTTTAAATCTGCATTGGTCTGATGTGTGTGAGTCCTGCCACAACAGTAACACAATTTGTTCGGCCAATCAGGTTTCTTTTCAGATGTCAAAATTTTGTTCATGCTCACTTTCATACCTGACTACAACTCAATTGTTCCTCTGTCTGTTTCCATTCATACAACAATTTCAACTGCTCTTTTAAATGTAATTTGTGCTTCAGTTAGGTGCTGTTTTTGAATGTTTACTTATAAGATTCCACAATTTAAATGATCTGTCTGTGCATCATTAAACCCATTACTGAACTAACAATGCTTGGCCAATTTCTTCAATTCAGCCATGTACACAGAAATGGACTCCCCTTCATTTTGATTCTGCTCATGAAACCTAACATATTCTGCAATCAACAATGGTTTCACTTCTAAATGTTCATGCATTATTTTCACAATAGCAGCAAAGCTCATTTTGGCTGGTTTAGTTAAAGTGGTCAAACTCCTAAGTACTGTATCCTTGTGCTTTTAAATCTACTGTGCTCAGCAAAATTAGTATTTGCTTCTCATCAGCTATTCCATTTGCTTTAAAATACAGCTCAATCTGCTGAGTATACAATATCTAGTTAACTGTTGTGCAATTAAACTCAGCAACCTTTTTAATGTAGCCAGTATTTCATTTCTGCTATCTTTTAATGATTATTATCACTGGTACTCACTATTTATGAACCCATGAATTCTGTTCTGCCTTTTTTTTACCTGATCATCTTTCTTTTTGCAAAGAAAAGGTACTGAAAAAGAAGTGTTCACTTCTTTTCAACTCGACTGTTTCTCATTGCACTTTTTCTTAACTCGAACAGATCGCTGCACTTTAACAAGTATGTAGTCATCTTAAGTTCATTTTAAAAATACCTCATTGGCTCTGTAATGACTTTTAACTGCAAAACATTAAGCTAATTGAAAGGAAAGCAAGAGAGCCTGGATACGAGTCTAACATTGATTTTTCCTTTAAGCAAGGCACGCACGTATCATGTGGTAGTGTGAAGATGTATGTCATTTACAGACTTTTACATATAACCTGCAATACTTTATTTAAATGACCAAGAATGTTTAATCAAACAATATATTTTCATTATTACTCAAATATTACTGAAATATTAAATATGCAACAGTTATTATCTCTTCGTGGCCATCCTTTCTCAATATTTCAATATTTGAAATCATTATGTATGTCACATTTGGACCAGGTAATAACATTATGTTATTACAGTTTATGGAAATGAGAGCTACAAAACAAAATTGTATTTTTCCTTTCTCAGTTATTGGCTGACATTTACATAGTGAAATCTGTTCAGTCCAATTAACTGGCTTTTCAGCAATCTAACCTTTTATAGCTAAAAGTGAGAAATGTATTATACTTGTAACAATCAATCATAGTGATTGGGAAAGACATTTTGACAAATTGCTTCACAGAGCAGCTAATAAGATAATTCTATTAATTTTAATACTACCTTCATTCATGCCATGAAATCAATTATATACATCTTGCTTTCAGAAAACTTATGAAGCCCATGCAATTTTGATTATTGCACTATGAGATTGCACCTCGAACAAACACAGGCTGAACATAGATGCAAATGTTATTAATGTCAAAGTGACATACACACAAATTTGACCATAAATTAGATCAATGACAACACGAGTGAATCTGCAGATGCTGGAAATAAATAAAAACACAAAATGCTGGCAGAACTCAGCAGGCCAGACAGCATCTATGGGAGGAGGTAGTGACGACATTAGATCAATGACATGTGTTTCAAAAGTTGCTTGTTATAACTGAATATTATTTCAGTCTTTGTCCATGAAATATTCGTGAATATCTTTCCATCGTGTGCTATTTTGAAATTGCAATCATTTCTTTGCCCTTTGTCTTAACAACCAGTACTTCTCAAATAATAGTGGTGCTTTTATTATTTCATCTCATATAATACCTCTGATTTTTTGTGATCAAACCTAAAGCATTCATCAGTGACCTCAAAAGGCTGTCCAAAAATATCTTATGGGTTAAGGGATATGGATTTTCTCTTACCGATTTCACTTACTCTTAGTCATGATTCAATGTGATTCCTGGCACCCAGGAACTATGATGTCAATAAGTTTGCACAGCCAAAGATCTCACAGACATCAAACCAAGAAGGAAAACATATTCTTTTTAATTAATTCCTGAAATATTATATAGAACACTAAATAATGAATGTGATTGAAATTGAAATTGGAATATCATAAACTTTTAAAACCTTAACTATCATTATATTTCCAAATATCTATCTGAATGAATTATAACTTGCATAGATAAATAACGAGTAGGTAGATGTTGTTTTAGGGACAGAGTTGGCAGAATGGTAAAAATGAATTGATATATTACTAAAATTATTTAGATATCATGTAAGAAAACATAATAGTTTGGGGTTTCTTATGATGCCTTTGTCCATTCATCCCTCCCCACTGATCTCCCGCCTGGCACTTATCCCTGCTTTGGAATGTGAGCTGTCCAATGAGGGGAGTGCATTTTTGTGCTGTATACCTGACATCGATGTGAGCTGTGGCCTTTGTTCAGCAGGAGATGAAGAGAGAAGACACACAAGAGAACTGGTCATAGGCTTTGACCTGGTGGGGGACCGTGCTTCAATGGAGCAAGGTGCTGAGGTCTACTGAGGGTTGGTGAATATGTATGACTTTTGGAAGAATTGAACTCCAACTTGTGCACATTTGACTGTTTAATATAATGGGCTCTTTCTGGATTTTTCTTTCTTTTCATTACTAACCCTTTAGTTAAGCTAAGATTCCTTTAATTGTATGAAATGTGCTATCTGTTATTTCTTGGCAATGAATTGTAACAGGGTAGCAAATTACACAGCATCCACACAAACTGAGGCAAGAGAGCCACCTCAATCTCATGGGTCTGGTGGGTCTAGAATGTGTATTCCTTAGATGTATACAGCCAAGGAAATCAGGTGGTTTCACCGCCTTTAGAATACTTCTTCTTTGGGGCGTATCTATCCTGTGCCTTCCGAATTGCTCCCAGAAACTCCAGCTTTGTTACTCTGTCATCGTCCCTGCTAGTGTTCCTTTCCAATCACCTTTGGCCAGTTCCTTTCTCGTGTCTCTGTAGTCCACTTCACTCCACAGTAATACTGATACATCAGACTTTAGCTTCTTCCTCTCAAATTGCAAGGCAAATTCCATCATAATATGATCACTGTCTCTGAGGGGTTCCTTTACCTTAAGCTCCCCAATCAAATCCAGTTCAATACACAACACCTAATCCGGAATAACTGATCCACTAGTGGGTTCAACCATAAGCTGCTCTAAAAAGTCATCTCATAGATATTCTACAAATTCTCTCTCCTGGGATCCATCACCAACCTGATTTTCACATTCTACCTGTGTATTGAAATCCAAAGTTCAAAAACGTTCAAAGTAAAACTTATTATCAGAGTCGCCACATGCATCCCTGAGATTCTTTTTCTGCAAGCGTACTTAGGAAATCTATAGAACAGTAACTGTAAACAGACTCAATGAACAACAAACTGTACAAATGGAAATATAAATAAACAACAAGAGCATGAAATAACAAGATAGAGAGTTCTTAAAGTGAGACTATCGGTTGTGAAAACACCAGAAACAGATTGAGTGTAGTTAGCCCCTTTTGGTCAAGAGCCTGGTGGTTGAGAGGTAGTAACTGTTCTTTAACCTGATGGTGTGAGCCCTGAGGCACTTGTACCTTTTACTTGATGGCAGCAGTGAGAAAAGACCATGGCCTGGGTGGTGAGGAACTTTGATGATGGATGCTGCTTTCCTTCAGCAACATTTCATGTAGATGTGCTCAGCAATTAGGAGGGTTTTACCCATGATGTACTGGGCTGAATCCACTACTTTTTGTAGGATTTTCTGCTCAAAGGGATTGAGCATAATCCCTCAAGGGGATTGGCCCATAACAGGCCAAAGTGCAGCCAGTAAGCACACTTTCCACTACACATCTATAGACGTTTGCTAAGGTTTTTGATTACCTGCCGAATCTCTGCAGACTCCCAAGGAATTAGAGGTGCTGATATGCTTTCTTTGCAATTATACTTATATGATGGGTCCAGGGTAGGTCTTCTGAGATAGTGACACCCAGGAATCACTGACTACCTCCACCTCTAATCCTCCAAGAAGTACCGACTCATGGACCACTAGTTTCCCTCTCCTGAAGTCTATAATCAGTTCCTTGGCTTTATTGACATTGAGCAAGAAGTTGTTATTATTACACCGCATAGTCAAATTTTCAGTCTCCCTTTTGTATGCTGATTCATCATCAACTTTGATACAGCCCACAACAGTGGTCTCATCAGCAAACTTGTATATAGTGATAGTGCTGTACTTAGCCACACAGTCATAGGTGTAAAGTTAGTAGAGCAGGGGCTAAGCACACATCCCTGTGGTGCTCCTGTGCTGTTGGAGATTGTGGAGGAGATGTTGTTACGGATTCAAGCAACAATAAATATATGAGTTAGGCAGGGGTTTTTATAACAAATAACACCTTTATTAAACACTGAAAACAAACCCCCCAAAAGTAAACAAATCACCAACGTAACCGGAAATCAGCTGCTGTGCGGCAGCTTAAACAGTTCTTAAAGCAAGGCAGCTTAAACGTTTCTTAAAGCGATGTTGCAAAAACAGTTCTTCAAAGTAGTATTGCAGAAGTTCAAAATGCTCACAGTCCATTTAAGGGAGAGACTTTTTAAGACGATTTAAATTCTCTGTCACGTCGTGTTGCTTCGGTTCCCAAATCGAACTTTTCCCACGAAGAATTTTACGAAGATGGACAAATGAAACGGCTTAAAGGCACTGACCTTTCCTTTACAGAACTGTTCCCAATCTTTTCTGCTATTTCACAGAGATTAACACGAGAACAGTCAATGAATTCCTTTCAAATAAGGATCAAACAAGGTCGAACCTGTTGCACCGTCGAAATCGATTCTCCTCGATCTTTTAACTCCCAAACTCCGATCTTCACTCTCCACTGATTCTCAACTAGCAGTATTATAAAGAAACTGCTGGCAATGACCCTTTAAACTTTAGGCATTAGACAAAACTTCATCTTTCAACTAAACTGCGTCATAACATTAAATCACGCAGTGGCATGAAGTCAACATGGCAAATCCAGCCACGAACTGCCCCTCCCCACAGGGAGGGGTCCTCCTTTTATACCCTGTAAAAAAAACCTGTCACATGACCTCTACTGGCGGGAAAATGACCTCACTCCACCATCACAAGACCCTTACCTCAAGTCCAGTATAGCTTCAACCCCAATCATGGGACAAGGGTACCACTGTCATGTGTCACGGGTACGTAACAATGTCATTGCCAATCCAAACTGACTGGGGCCTACAAGTGAGGAAATCCAGGATCCAATTGTACAACTCCAGGTCCTGGAGTTTACTGATTAGTTTTGAGTGGATGGTGGTATTAAATGCTGATCTGTAATCGATAAAGAGCATCCTGATGTATTCATCTTTGCTGTCCAGGGTTGTGTGAAGAGCTGATGAGATGGCTTCTGCTGTAGACCTGTTACTTCAGTAGGCAAATTGGATCGGATCCAAGTCGCCACTCAGACAGGAGCTGATAAACTTCAACACCAGCCTCTCAAAACACTTCATCACTGTGGATGTAAGTCACTGGATGATAGTCCTTGAGGCAAGTTACCCCGCTCTTCTTGAGCACTGGTACAATTGAAGCCTGCTTGAAGTAGGTGGGTACCACACACTGCCCGAGTGAGAGGTTAAAGATATGCATGAATACATCAGCCTGTTAAACGGCACAGGTCTTCAGTACTCAACCAGTACTCCATCCGGACCAGATGCTTTCCTTGGATTCACTCTCTTGAATGCATCCTGCATATCATCTTCAGGTCCTGAGACCAAAGAATCATCAGGAGACACGGGGGTGTGCAATGGTTCCTCCCTGTTCTGGTGGTCAAAGCGAGCATAGAAGGCATTGAGCTCATTTGGAAGCAAAGTTCTGCTGTCCCCTATGTCTCAAGATTTAACTTTGCAGGAGGTTATGGCATTCAAGCCCTGCCACGCATACCAAGCTTCCCTCGTTGATTCCAGTCTCGTCCGGAATCTCCACTTCACCCAAGAGATGGCTTTCCGGAGATCATACCTGCACTGTAGCATTCTTGATCTTCAGTCCTGAATGCCTCCAATCTGCTTCTCAGCAAATTCTGTTCATTCTGATTGGGGTAAGCCCTGAATGATTTCATGGGGACACACTCATCTACAAATGACCCCAGTGTAGTCATTCAGGTCTTCAGATGAGTTCTTGAACATGGCTCAGACCACTGACTCAAGGCAATCCTGTAACTGTTCCTCTGCCTCTCGTGACCACCTCTGAATTGTCTTGATCTCTGGAGCCCCCATGACTATTGTAACCTTGCCCTTTTTAACATTCCTTTTCTATCTCCCATTATAATTTGTACCCTATGTCCTGGCTACTGTTTGGAAGCAGGTATATAACTCCCATCAGGGTCTTTTTACCCTTACAGTTTCCTAACTTGACACAGCAGGGCTCTGCATCTTTCGATCCTACATTTCCTCTTTCTGAGGATTTTATTTCATTATTTTTACTAACAGACACACCCTCTGTCTACTTGTCTGTCCTTTCAATACAATGTGTATCCTTTGATGTTAAGCATCCAACTAAAATCTTCTTTCAGTCACAATTCAGGAATGCCCACAGAGTCACTCCTGCCAATCTCTAGCTACACTATGAGATGATCTACAAACGTACAATATGGCAGCTTAATGTTCCAGGGTTCTGATGTTTCAGACTTGATAGAGGCAGAGGGATGAAGGGTTGGGGGTGGCATTGCAAGTCAGGGAAAATGTTACAGCAGTGCTCAGGCAGGATGGATTAGAGGGCTTGTCTACTGAGGCCATATGGGTGGAGCTGAGAAACAGGAAAGGTATGACCACATCAATGGGGTTGTATTATAGACCCTAATGCCCTTCCCTTGGATAACATTGGTGGCGTGGAGTGGGGAGACTTGCAGCTTGGGCAACTGCTGGTCTTCCATTTAAAAAAACCTTGCCCAGGTTGCGCCCTGGAAACGTTCCAAGGTGCAAATCCATGGTCTATCGAGAGTAACGGAGGCCTACATTATAGACCACCCAATAGTCAAAGAGAATTGGAGGAGCAAGTCTGCAGAGAGATAGCAGACAACTGCAGGAAACATAAAGTTGTGATAGTAGGGGATTTTAATTTTCCACATATTGATTGGGACTCCCATACTGTTAAAGGTCTAGTCGGGTTAGAGTTTGTAAAATGTGTTCAGGAAAGCTTTCTAAATCAATATACAAAGGTACCAATTAGAGAGGGTGCAATATTAGATCTCCTATTAGGAAACGAGTTAGGACAGGTGATGGAAGTATATGTAGGGGAACACTTTGGTTCCAGTGATCATAACACCATTAGTTTCAACTTGATCATGGATAAAGATAGATCTGGTCCTCAGGGTGAGGTTCTAAACTGGAAAAAGGCCAAATTTGAAGAAATGAAGAAGGATCTAAAAAGTGTAGATTGGGACAGGTTGTTCTCTGGCAAGGATGTGATTGGTAAGTGGCAGGCCTTCAATGGAGAAATTTTGAGAGTGCAGAGTTTGTATGTTCCTGTCAGGATTAAAAGCAAAGTGAATAAGAATAAGGAACCTTGGTTCTCTAGGGATATTGGAACTCTGATAAAGAAGAAGAGAGAGATGCATGACATGTATAGGAAACAGGGAGCAAATAAGGTGCTTGAGGAGTATAAAAAGTGCAAAAAAATACTTAAGAAAGAAATTAGAAGGGCTAAAAGAAGACTTGAGGTAGCTTTGGCGGTCAAGGTGAAGGATAATCTAAAGAGCTTCTACAGGTATATTAAGAGCAAAAGGATAGTAAGGGATAAAATTGGTCCTCTTGAAGATCAGAGTGGTCGGCTATGTATGGAACCAAAAGAAATGGGGGAGATCTTAAATGAGTTTTTTGCGTCTGTATTTACTATGGGAACTGGCATGGAGTCAATGGAAATAAGGCAAACAAGTAGTGAGGTCATGGAACCTGTACAGGTTGAAGAGGAGGAGGTGCTTGCTATCTTGCGGCAAATCAGAGTAGATAAATCTCCAGGACCTGACAGGGTACTCCCTCGGACCTTGCAGGAGACTAGTGTTGAAATTGCAGGGGCCCTGGCAGATATATTTAAAATGTTGTTATCTACAGGTGAGATGCCGGAGGATTGGAGGATAGCTCATATTGTTCCATTGTTTAAAAAAGGCTCTAAAAGTAATCTGGGAAATTATAGGCTGGTAAGTTTGACATCGGTAGTAGGTAAATTATTGGAAGAAGTACTAAGAGATAGGATCTACAAGTATTTGTATAGACAGGGACTTATTAGGGAGAGTCAACACGGCTTTGTGCATGATAGGTCATGTTTAACATTAAACATTAGAGTTTTTAGAGGAGGGTACCAGGAAAGTGGATGAAGGGAAGGCAGTGGATGAAGGGAAGGCAGTGGATGTGGCCTACATGGACTTCAGTAAGGCCTTTGACAAGGTCCCGCATGGGAGGTTAGTTAGGAAGATTCAGTTGCTAGGTATGAATGGTGAGGTAGTAAATTGGATTAGACATTGGCTCAATGGAAGAAGTCAGAGAGTGGTAGTGGAGGATTGCTTCTCTGAGTGGAGGCCTGTGACTAGTGGTGTGCCATAGGGATCAGTGCTGGGTCCATTGTTATTTGTCATCTATCAGTGATCTGGATGATAACGTGATAAATTGGATCAGCAAATTTGCTGACGATACAAAGATTGGAGGTGTAGTGGACAGTGAGGAAGGTTTTCAAAGCTTGCAGAGGGATTTGGACCAGTTGGAGGAATGGGCTGAAAAACAGCAGATGGAGTTCAATACAGACAAGTGTGAGGTAGGACAAACCAAGGTAGAACATACAAGGTAAATGGTAGGGCACTAAGGAGTGCAGTAGAACAGAGGGATCTGGGAATACAGATACAAAATTCCCTAAAAGTGGCATCACAGGTAGATAGGGTAGTAAAGAGAGCTTTTGGTACATTGGCCTTTATAAATCGAAGTATTGAGTTGGAATGTTATGGTGAAGTTGTATAAGGCATGGGTGAGGCCAAATTCAGAGTATTGTGTGCAGTTTTGGTCTCCGAATTACAGGAAGGATATTAATAAGGTTGAAAGAGTGCAGAGAAGGTTTACAAGGATGTTGCCAGGACTTGAGAAAGTGAGTTACAGAGAAAGGTTGAATAGGTTAGGACTTTATTCCCTGGAGCGTAGGAGAATGAGGGGAGATTTGATAGAGGTGTATAAAATTATGATGGGTACAGATAGAGTGAATGCAAGCAGGCTTTTTCCACTGAGGCTAGGGGAGAAAAAAACCAGAGGACATGGGTTAAGGGTGAAGGGGGAAAAGTTTAAAGGGAACATTGGGGGGGGGGGGCTTCTTCACACAGAGAGTGGTGGGAGTGTGGAATGAGCTGCCAGATGAAGTTGTAAGTGTGGGCTCATTTTTAACATTTAAGAAAAACTTGGACAGGTACATGGGTGAGAGGTGTATAGAGGGATATGGTCCAGGTGCAGGTCAGTGGGACTAGGCAGAAAAATGGTTCGGCATAGCCAAGAAGGCGTGCTGTAATGTTCTATGGTTCTATGGTTCTATCTACTTTATTCCATATAGTGCATGGATTCAATTACAACACCCTCAGTCCTGCCTCCGTCGCCCTTTTCAATTTTGTCTCTATGTTACACTACATCTTATTCCACTGACTGCAATGTTGCCCTATCATCTGCCTGTCCTTCTTTAGAGTCACACCATACACTGCCTCCGTTTGTAAACTAAAAGCCCTATCATTCCAGTTCCCATCCCTGCGCCAAATTAGTTTGTACCCTCCCCAAAAGCTCTTGAAAACCTGCCCGCAAGGGTATTGGTTCCCCCACCCCCACCCTTGGGTTCAGTTATTGCTTTGAACTTTAAATTTTCAACTTTGAAACTGGGGAGTGACATCAGTGCTAGGGTGAATTATGATGGAAATTTCTGGACCAATTTCCTAACAGACAGAGAATGGTTGCAAGCACTTAAAAACATGCCGAGCAGAAAATGATTTTTATGTGCAATTTACACGTAAATGATATGTGTAAATGTCTCCAATTTCTAAGCAAATCAATTACAATGTAAAAGCTAGTTTTTCTCCATTGCCTCTTAAAGGCAGAAAATCAAGCCTTTACAGTTCCACTGCTTGTCATCTATTAATGGAATTTATTCCTCGTCAATTTGTCTAATGATTTACTGACCTTAAAATTCTTCATAGTTTCTAACTTCTTGAAGTAGTGAAATCATATCTATTTCACTCCCGGCTGTTTCTGGCAACTCCAAACCTGAATACTTAAAACCTGAGTGAGCAAAACATTTCTGAATTGTCTTGGCTGCCTGTCCTGCTGAGTTCCTCCAGCATTTTGTGCGTGTTGCTTGGATTTCCAGCATCTGCAGATTTCCTCGTGTTTGCATCTAAACTGCCTTAGTGCTTCTTCCTCACTAACTCATCATCATCAATATGTGCCGTGTCGTATGAAGAGGGTGATCAGGGTCTTTGATCATGATTGTTCTCAGCAAATTTTTCTACAGAAGTGATATGCCATTGCCTTCTTCTGGGCAGTGTTTTTACAAAAGCCATTATCAATACACTTTGGAGATGCCTGCCTGGCGTCAGCAGTTGGATAACCAGGACTTGTGATATGTAACAAATATTCATACAACCATCCATCACCTGCTTCCATAGCTTCACATGATCGGGGGGGGGGGGGAGCAGAGGGGGAGCATAACTAGATGTTACACCTTGCCCAAGGCTAGCAGAGGGAAGGATCGCCTTACACCTTATTTAGTAAAGGCATATCTCCGCCTCGCCACCCATCTCATCAATAGGACAAAAATCACTGCTTTTTGAACACAACTTAAGCTATTAGAAACTTCACTCAAAGCACACTGTTGTGTCTAATAACCATGCAAGCGATAATTTAAAAAAACTTCTCGGCAACAGCCTCCTGCCCCATTTAAGCAGCATAGTGTCCCAAATAATGGGAGTGAATCCCAGCTATTTTCTCGATTAGTTTTTATTCTTTACAAGTTGTCCCAAATAAGTGGGTGACCCAATTAAATGATGGCCCAATTAACTGGTGTCCACTGTGCTAATATCTGGGTTATCTTGTGTGGCATAATAACAAGGCCTGCCTAAAATACAAACTACCTCTAAAAGCTTCTATCATGTATTAAATGCATGCAGCTCATATCAGTGTAATTTCCAGTTACAACAACATAGTTAATCATGAGGACTGCTACAGAGGGGGACCTCAGGTGTAATGTTGTATGATGTTAATGTATTCCAATAGGAAGCCTGTGGACATAAGTAATACAAACCTTTTGCCAGGGGTTCACAGACTTGCAGCACAAACATTTTCTGGTGACCTTTATATGGTCTCTGTCTAAAATTATGTGAACAGGTAAAACTGTCTGCAATTTATGAAATCAGAGAAAGGCTGCGCACCAAAAAAAAGGATTATGAGGGAGGATTATGAGATCGAAGGCAATGGAACATTAAAAGCAATGTATTTGGATACTAACTTTAGCCAAGCAGATAGATTTATCTTTTGAGTGCAAAATTATTTCAGCTTCAAAGAAATCTTTCCACTAATGCAAATTTTTCCTAGGTGCTTTTCCTTTGAGAAATACGTTATTATCTATTAATAGAGTGCTTTATGGGAAAGTCACTACATACAAATGCTCAGTGGTTCTTGGGTTTTTCAATTTTAATGATGATTCTATTGAAGTTGCAGTGCACTTTATTGTGATGATTAGCTACTGAAATGAATAATGTATATCAGCTTTAGGCTGTGTTAATTTCACAAAGAGGCATTTTAATCTATTATATATCACTGCGGTTGGTGGATGGAGACTTCCACTGTCAGCAGAAATTCAAAGCAAAATTAAATCTAGCTTCTTTATTCTGTTACCATGGAGGTCCACCTAATTTTGTCACTAAGTTCAGCCAGTTGATTGTGGCTGAAGATAGGAAGATAAAATTGCCAAATCAAACAACAAACTGACATATGTCCAATCCTTTGCTTTAAATTGTGTCACATGCGTGGCTACTTGTTGTATATCCATCTCCCATTTCTTTCTCACTTGTCTTACCTGCGCTTTCTAGCAGTTAATGATCTGGGATTCAGAACCACAATTGATACTGCTTCCTCTTCTCTAGCTGAAGCCAATCCTAGGACCTTAGTTGTTACTTTTCTCGGTTATCAGAAAGAGGGAGAAAGAAGAAGAATGGTTCCTATTGTGAGACTCAGAATGGAAGAGGTGATGTAATGTAAGGTGACTGTAAAGTTTGCCATTGTGGCAGAAGGAGGAAATCACACCAAAATTGGAGGAACAGAAGGTATAAACAGAAAGACTGAGATAGAGTAAATTCCTAGATAGGATGATATCTAACATTAAACTTTAGAGTAAGATTGGGATTTTCAAGTTATCATGTTGAGTGGCAAAAAGCCTGTCGAAGGAGCAACTGCAAGGTAATGGATCAATGGGACTTTGTGCGGGAATTGGGATAATACAGATGGACTGAGCTAGAGTCTGTTGAGGACTCAGCCGAAATGATATTGGACAAAAAGCTTTCAGCCAAAGTGGAAAAATAAGTAGAGGAGGAGAGACTTTGGAATTGGGAATGTACAATAATCCTGGTTATAGATTTGATGTCTGGTGAGGAGCTGAGTTCCAAAATTGGTTGTAGTAACTTGGAACTTTTGAGCCTCTCTGAACTAGAAATATAGTAGTAAGTATGTTCATTTTGACACTGGTAGACATCAACATCACAGTGGCACAAGTCTACGCCCCAACAACAGACTACGATGATGAACAATTGAAGAATTCTATAAGAAACTTCAATATGTCATCGACAAGGTGGACAAAAAAGATAGCTTGATCATTCAGGGTGACTGGAATGCCAAGGTGGGCAGAGAAGCACGAGATGATTGGGGGCATCTCATCAGCCCCTCATGCAATGACACCTCCAATGAGAGGGGACTACGCCTGCTGGAATTTGCCAGTTATAACAACATGGTGCTGTCGAACACACTTGAAGAGCACAAAGCATCCCAAAGATGGACCTGGCATGCCCCCAATGGTCAACATCACCAGATTGGCTACATCTTGGTGCAAAAACAGCACAAATCTGGTATGAACAGACCAAAGACCAGAACATTCCCAGGAGCAGATGTGGGCAGTGACCATGCTCTTGTCATGATGAAAATCACATTTTAGGATTTGGGGTCCATACCAAACTTCCTCAACTGTCTGAGGTGAAAGAGGCGCTGTTGTGCCTTTTTCACCACACAGCTGGTGCGTACAGACCACGTGAGGTCCTCGTTGATGTGGATGCTGGGGAGCTTAAAGCTGTTTACCCTCTCAACCCCAGATCCATTGATGTGATCTAAGTTACTTTGTCTGTGAAATAATTGTTGGTGCCAGATGGGGTTGATTGTAACTCAGAACTGTTGATCTCTTGGGATTTTTGTGCACAACAGTATCTAGAGCTTCCAGAGAATGGTCCGAAAAAACAGAAAAAAAATCCAGTGAGCAGCTGTTTTGTAAGCAAAAACAACTTGTTTATGAGAGAGGTCAGAGAAGAATGGCCAAACTGGTCAAGCTGACAGGACGGTGCCAGCAACTCAAGTAACGTGGAGGATGTTTAACAATCAATTGCACAGAGTACAGGAAAGGTATGTTCCTTTTAGAAGGAAGAAAAGGGATGGAAAGATCAGAGAACTTTGGATGTTCAGAGAGGTGATGAATTCAGTCAAGAAGAAAAAGGAAGAGTAGGTAAAGCTGAGGAAGTTAAATAGAGCCCTTAAGTATTATAAAGAAGCCAGAAAAATGAACTAAAGAAGGGAATTAGGAAAGCCAGGAGGGGCTATGAAAGTCTTTGGTTAGTAAGATTACGGTGAATCCCAAGGCTTTCTGTACATTTAGCGGAAGAGGATAACTAGGAAGACGGTAGAATCATCAAGGATAAAGAGGGGAACATTTGCTTGGATGTGGAGAATGTGAGTGAGGTACTTAATGAGTATTTTACTTCAGTATTTACCAAGGAAAAGAATATGGAGATCTGGAGATTAGTGCTGAGTGTATGAATATGTCAGGGCATTTAATGGTCAAGGAAAAGGAAGTGTTGGGTCTCCTAATGAGAATTAGGGTGAATAAGTCCCCAGGGCCTGATAAGATTTACCCCCGGTTATAGATGGAGGAAAGAGATGAGATTACTGGGACCTTGACCAGCGTCTTTGTGTCCTCTCTAGCCATTAGCAAAGTACCAGAGGACTGGCAAGTGGCTAATGTACCACTATTTAAGAAGGGAACAGAGAAAAATCCTGGGAAATATAGACTGGTAAGTTCCACATCGATTGTAGGGAAATTGCTACAGGAAATTCTTAGGTTTAGGATATATGAACATTTGGAAACCCAAGGCCTAATTAAGGAGAGCATGCATGGCTTGTTGTGGGCAGGTCATGTCTTACCAAATGGACTGAGTTTTTTGACAAGGTGGCGAGAGAGATTGATAAGGTTAGGGCAGTGGATGTTGTCTGCATGGATTTTAGTAAGGCATTTGACATAGTTCCTCATCAGAGGCTAATCCAGAAGATTAAGATGCATGGGGTCCAGAGCAAATTGGCTGTCTGGATTCAGAATTGGATTGCACAAAGAAGTCAGAGAGTAGTGGTTAACGGGAATTATTCAAGCTGAAGGTCTGTAATTAATGGTGTTCTACAGGGATCTGTGCTGGGACCTCTGCTTTTTGTGATGTTTATAAATGACCTGGATGAAAATGTAGATGGGTGAGTTAGTAAATTGAGAAATTTGAGAAGGAGGAGCTAAAGTCAGCTATATCAGTATTACAGTGAAGTAAAAGTAATTTCATAGGCATGAAAGAGGAGTTGGACAGAATTAATTGGAAAAGCACACTGGCAGGGATGTTGGCAGAGCAGTAGTGGTAGGAATTTCTGGATGCAAGATATGTGCTGTACATCCCAAAGAGGAAGAAGTATTCTAAAGGTGAGGTGACACAATCATGGCTAATAAGAGAAGTCAAAGCCAACATAAAAGCAAAAGAGAGGGCATGTAATAGAGCAAAAGTTAGTGGGAAGTTAGAGGATTGGGAAGCTTTTAAAAACCAACAAAAGGTAACTAAAAACATCATTAAGAAGGAAATGATAGGGTATGAAAATAAGCTAGCCAATAATATTACAGAGCATATCAAAAATTTCTTCAGATACGTAAAGTGTAAAAAAAGAGGTGAGAGTGGATATCAGATCGCTGGAAAATGATGATGGGGAGGTAGTAATTGCGGACAAAGAAAAGGTGGATGAGTAAGTATTTTATATCAGTCTTCACTGTGCAAGATATTACAGTATGGTGGAAGTTTGAGAGTGTTAAGGGGCTAAAGTGAATGCAGTTGCTATTACTAGGGAGAAAGTGCTTGGAAAACTGAAAGGTCTGAAGTTAGATAAGTCACCTGGACCAGATGGTGTACACCCCAGGGTTCTGAAAGAGGAGGCTGAAGAGATTGTGGAGGCACTAGAAATGATCTTTCAAGAATCACTAGATTCTGGAATGGTTCCTGAAGACTGGAAAATTGCAAATGTCACTCCACTCTTCAAGAAGGGAGGGAGGCAGAAGAAAGGAAATTACAGCCTAGTTAGTCTGACCTCAGTGTCTGGCAAGATGTTGCAGTAGATTTTTAAGGGCATGGTTCTGGGATACTTGGAGTCAATGCATAAAACAGGCTGTAGTCAGCATGGTTTCTTCAAGGGAAAATCTTGCCTGAGAAATCTGTTGGAATTCTCTGAAGAAATAACAAGCAGGATAGACAAAGCAGAATCGGTTGATGTTGTGAACTTGGATTTTAAGTAGGCCTTTGACAATATGAGGCTGCTTAACAAGAGCCTGTGGTATCACAGGAAAGGTACTAACATGGAATAAGCAGTGGTTGATTGGTAGGGGGCAATGAGTGGGAATAAACTATGGTAGTGTAACACCTTACAATACTGACAACACAGGTTCAATTCCCACTGCTGCCTGTAAGAAGTTTGTACGTTCTCCCTGTGACTGCATAGCTTTTCTCTGGGGGCTCTGGTTTCCTCCTATATTCCAAAGATGTACAGGCTGGTAGGTTAATTGTTCATTGTAAATTGTCCTGTGATTAGGCTAGGAATAAATTGGGGGATTGCTGGACAGCACAGCTCAAAGGGCTGAAAGGACCTACTTCACACTATATGGCAATAAATAAAGGGAGATTTTTTCTGGTTGGTTGCCAGTGACAAGTGGTGTTCCACAGGGGTCTGTGTTGGGATCATTTCTTTTTACGTTTTACGCCAATGACTTGGATGATGGATTGATGGCTTTGTTACAAAGTTGCAGACAATACAAAGATAAGTGGAGGGGCAGGTAGCTTTGAGGAAGTAGGGAGGCTACAGAAGAAATCAGACGGATTAGGAGAATGGGCAAGGAAGTGGCAGATAGACTATAGTGTCAGGAAGTGTTTGGTCATGCACTTTGGAATAAGAAATAAAAGGGTAGATTATTTTCTAAATGGAGAAAAAATTAAAAAATCTGAGTGTAAAGGGATTTGGGAGTTCTTGTGCAGGATTTCCTAAAGGTTAATTTACAGATTTAGTCTGTAGTGAGGAAGGCAAATGCAATGTTAACAATCATTTCAAGAGGACTAGAATACAAAAGCAAGGATGTAATGTTGAGGCTTTATAAAGCACTTATGGATGTCCCACTTGGAGTATAGTGAGCAATTTTGGAATTTTGGAAATTTTCTTTAGACCATTCAACCTGTAATTTGTTTTCCTGATCCACACTTCATTAGATCTAAACACGTCTTCTTTATGAATGTCAAGCAAAGAAACTCTAATCCCTCAGCATCTGGAGAATAGTCTTCTTTAAATTTCCATCTGGAGTTGCCTAGTGATTGACGGAGTTCATTGAATTTAAATCCTCTTTATAAGGATATTTAAAAATGTACGGGCAGAGGAATCACAATGCACATTTCCGTTTGGTGGAAAGCAGCAATGCATTAATTCTTGGCTGCCTGATAATTATGAATGGAGCATCCATCCAACATGACCTGCATTACTTGCTGATTAGTTGTATTGGCAAGGCTTTAAACTGGATTACCATTTAAACCCAGATTTATCTTAAAGAGGGGAATGGATTGTGGATAAGACTGGGAGCAGGTGTTCCTCATTTGAAGCTGAGCTTGGCAACTGGAGCCAGGTGTGTGGCACCACTTGCGGACTGCCCCAGCACAACCTTGGGTTGTGCTTGAATATGCAGTTCTTTTTTTCTATCACTGCATATCATAATCAAAATTCTTTATAGTTTTTATGTAATGTCTGGAAAGGGATGGGAGTTCTCAAGGGATGTGCTCTTAAAGTGAAGGGGGCAGTAACTACTGACTTAGCACGATACTTCTGGTTTTGTTTAGTAAGAAAGGAAATTATGGATAATGTGTAATTCTTCACATTTGTATAATAAAATACTTTCTTATGGAAATATCTTGAAGCTATTAACCTTTTATCCAGTTTCTCACCACTCAGTTGGATATTGAAACATACTATTTCAAAGGCTAGGTATTCTGATGCCTAGAGTGGTACAACTCCAACACAGTTGGCAGGAAATTGCAGTTTTGCCTAGAATTCCTATTTAAATCAGGTCTATTTCACAGTACATAATCTGGAAGTTGATAAAAGAAGCATTCCTGTCCTGCATATGCAACATAACTTGTCTTTATTTTGGCAAGGTCAAGGTTAAAGAAGCGCATTAGTTTACTTCAGCCACCTTTCGAGATTCCTTGCTGTCAATGTAGTTCTGTAAAAAGCGACATTTCGGATTAACTGAGTATTTGAAATATGACATCTTCTATGTAGCCATATAATAAATCTTTAATTCTCTAATCCCTCAAGGCTTCTTTTCTTGTCCATATAAAATAAATAATTTTCAATTACATTTTTCCTAAAGCATTATTTGGATGACACTTCAACAGTGATTACGAAATAAAAGTTACTATATTGGAAATACTCAGCCAGCTGTGCTGCAGCACGGAAGAGAGTTCATGCTTCAGGCTGATAACCTTTTGCCAATAGTCTGAAGCACTGGCTGAGAGCATCTACATCAGTGACTCCTGAATGGTATATTGTTAGGGTTAACGGTGTCATAGAAAGACTGTAGGGCATCCTAAAAGACCCTTGAAGGTGGCAACTTGGATATTTAGAATGTTAAAGAAGGAAAAGGCGTGGTAGTTTTCATTAGCTGGGCATAGAATGTAAGAGCAGGCATGTTTTTGTACAGCTTTATAAAAATTGGTGGGGCCACATCTATAAAATCAGGTGCAGTTTTAGTCACCAAAGTACAGAAATGATGTGATTGCTTGAAGGGGATGCAGAGAAAATTCATCAGATGTTGCTGGGATGGAGCGTCTATTACAAGGAGGACTGGATAGTTTGCATTTGTTTTCCTGGAGAAGAGAAGGCTAAGAAGGGATATGATAGGTGTGTACAAAATTATGAGGGTCATTGATAATCAAAACAGTGGCTTACTTTTCTCCATCACAGAAGTATTGATAAATAGAGCCCATGGGTTTAAAGAGGGACTGAGAGGAGATGTGAGGATTATTTAACCCAGAGGGTGCAGTTGTAGTTTGGAATGCATTATCTGACAAATGGTTAGAGGCAGACACCCTCAACATATAAGAAGAATCCAGATGAACTCTCGAATCACCAGAGTCTAGTGATTCTAAGTGCTGGTAGACGGGATTAGCATGGATGGCTACTTGGAGGTCAGCTTGGAAAAGGTGGGCCAAGGAGTCTGCTTCTGCCGTACAACTCTATGACTCAATCAAGGGGGATATTTATACAGACAATAGTCCGCCCAGCTAATTATAGGAAGAATGTCATTAAGCTGGAAAGGGTATAGTAAAAATTTACAAGGGTGTTATTGGATCAGGAGGGCTTGAGGTATATGGAGAGACTGGGTAGACTGGTTGTTTTCTCTCTGCAGTTTTGGAGGCTGAGGGATAGCCATATAGAGATACATAAGATCTTGATGGTCATAGAAAAGGGTATGAAAGAAGTCAGGTGATTAAAAATAACAAGCCTCAAAGCATTGAAATGTAATGCATGAAGCATTTTAATGTGACAAGTGAACTCATGGCTCGAGCAGCTAGGGAAGGTTTGAACTATTTTGGCAGAGTGATAGGGCTAAGGATGGACAGTTGGTGTACAAGCAGATGCAGCGTGTACTGAGACTGTCAGGAACGACATGCAGACAATAGAACAAAATTGCAGTCATTCAGATGAATTGTAGTGTAACCTAGGGACAAAATCTAAAAGAGTGACAAATACAAGACTGAAGATATTAGATTTGGATTCACACAGTGTATGGAATAATGTAGATGACTTTATGATGCCATTAGAAATTGGCAGGTATGACATTGTGGAGATCTGTATCACTTTGACACAAAAGAGTCTTTTTCTGTTGATCTGTGTCAAAAAAAGCCAAATTAAATCTGCTGTGACTCAATGTGGTAAAACAGTAAAACATGAAAATTTTTGGGGGCGGAGTGTATACTTTATTTATGCACTGTATGTACATACAATCAATCTATATATGTAAGCTATCTTAAGTATTTATATCTACTCTTTTTTAAATTATTGTTTCTTTATCTTATTGTGTGTTCTTTGTGCTGCGTCTGATCTGGAGTAACAATTATTTTGTTCTCCTTTACACTTGTGTATTGGAAATTGTATTAACCAATCTTGAAGAGTCACAAACAAGAGAATATCTGCAGATGCTAGAAATCCAAGCGACACACACAACATGGTGGAGGAACTCAGCAGGCCAGGCAGCATCTGTGGAAGAGAGTAAACAGTCGACTTTCCCAGCCAAGATCCTTTATCAGAAAAGTAGAGTAACATTTGCAATGTTCTAGTCCAAAACCATTCCAGAATCAAGTGATTCTTGAAAGATCATTACTAATGCCTCCACAATCTCTTCAGCCACCTCTTTCAGAACTCTGGGGTGTACATCATCTGGTCCAGGTGACTTACCTACCTTCAGACCTTTCAGTTTACCATAACCTTCTCTCTAGTAATGGTAACTTCGCACACATCATGCCCCCAACACCTGAAACTTCCACTATATTGCTAGTGTCTTCCACAGTGAAACAGATTCAAAATACTTATTCAGTTTGTCTGCTATTTCATTGTCCTTTAAAACTACCTCTCTGGCATTGTTTTCCAACAGTCTGATATCCACTCTCACCTCTCTTTTACATTTGATGTATATGAAGAAACTTTTGGTATCCTCTTTAATATTATTGGCTAACTTAATATGTACTGTGTATTGGTCTTCATTAGTCAAGGATTATGATTGGGGTTCGGTAGTCAGATGAGGACAAGGGAGGTCCTATCGTGTGCTTGATAGCTGGAAGGTAATGTTGCAGCTCTACAAAACTCTGGTTAGACCACATTTGGCGTATTGTGTTCATTTTATGGTTGCCTCATTATAGGAAGGATGTGAAAGCTTTGGAAAGAGTGCAGAGGAGATTTACCAGGATGCTGCCTGGATTAGAGAGCATGTCTTATGAGGATAGGTTAAGTGAGCTAGGACTTTCTCAAGATGGAAGTAGCTAATGCGAGATGGTAAACGTTTTAAGGTGAATGGAGGAAAGTATAGGGAGGATGACAGCACTAGATTTTTTTAGAAAGAGAGTGGTAGCTGTGTGGAAAGTGCTGCTAGTGGAGTGATAGAGGCAATTATATTAGGGACATTTAAGAGACTCTTAGAAAGTCCCATAGAAGCAAAAAAAGGGAGGGCTATGTGGGAGGAGAGCACCAGATTGATCTTAGGATAAGTTAAAAGGACTACCCAACATCATGGGCTGAATGGCTTGTGATGTAATGTACTACGTTCTATATTCAAAACAACTGTGTTTAACGTAAATAAAAGGAATTACAATGGAATGAGGATAGGGTTGGTTAAAGTGGACTTGGCCAGAAGATGAGCAAGAAGGATAGTAGGAGAACACCGGCTACATTCAACTAAAGTGCATTAGAGTAAAGGAGAAATATTCTAGAGAAAGGATGAAACAGCTGTTGCTAGCTAATGAAGCTAAAGAGGATATTTCATTGGAAGGTTTCTGTATTTAATTGGAAGATTTCTGAACAGTCCATGAATCCGAGAAGCGCACTATTTAGTTTTATAATAAAGTAATTATTATGTCTTGCACTGTACAGTTGCAGCAGAACAACACATTTCACCATTGTTAGTGATAATAAACCTCATTCTGATAAGGAGCCAAAAGTTAGCAGTCGACCTAAGGATTGGGATAAATTCAGAATCTAATAAAGAACATTTTAAAAGGCAGTAGGGAGGAATATAAAAATACATAAAAATGAAAGAGAGGTCCAAGTGAACATTGGTTTTCTAGAGAATGTTCCTAGAGGGATGTTCTAAGGAAAATAGTTATAGGGAACAAAGATGTAGCAGAGGAGTTAAACAGATCTTACAGCCTTCTTTATGTCAGAAGATACTGTGAACATCCCATTAATAATGAACATTGTACAAATATGGAATAATGTTGGGAAGGAAGTTAATATCATTATTACTAGAGAATTAGCATTAGGTTTTGACAAAAGGCTGCTAAATGCCCTGGCCCAGATACCTTGCATCACTGAATTCAAAAAGAAGTGGTTACTGGGGAAATAGATGTATCAGCTACAACCTTCCAAAAATATTCTTTGATACTGAAGAAATGTCAGCAGATTGGAAAACTGCCAGTGTGTTAAGAGAGGAAGGCAAACAGCTGGCAACCAAAGGCCAATTAGTTTTACTTCTATAGCTGAAAAAATTGACAACATTTGAGGAGCAGGGGATTGGAGATAAGGAAAGGAAGTTTAGAAAGATGTGAGTTAAGAGATTTGGCTCTGCAGCAAAAACAGAACATTTTGAAAATACATAACAGGTCAGGGAGCATCAGTGGAGAGAAAAAATACTAGGAAAATTTAGAGATACAAGCAAGTTTTGAGTTGTAGAGGAGGTGAAGAGGTGGTGAGAACATAAGGAGTATCTATGATGGAGTAGAGACCAAGTGGAGACTGGATGACAGAAGAATCGTGGTGGTGGCTGTAAAAGAGCTGTGAATGCTTAATAATTAGACATAAGGCATCAGACATAGGAGCAGAATTAGGCCATTCAGCCCATCAAGTCTGCTCTGATATTTCATCATGGCTGATCCATTTTCCTCTCAATCCCATTCTCCCGCCTTCTCCCCATAGCTTTCACACCCTAACTAATCAAGAGCCTATCAACCTCTACCTTAAGTACATATAGTGACCTGGCTTCCACGGCTGCCTGTGGAAATGAATTCTACCAATTCACCACCCTCTAGCTAAAGAAATCCCTCCTAATCTCTGTTCAAAATGGACATCCCTCTATTTTGAGGCTGTGCCCTCTGGCCCTAGACTCACCCACCAAATGAAAAATCCTCTTCACTTCCACTCTATCTAGGCTTTTCAATATTACATAGTTTTCAATGAGATCCCCTTCATTCTTCTAAGTTCCAGCACATACATGCCCAAAGCCATCAAACGTCCCTCATATGACAAGCTTTTCAATCCCAGAATCATTTTTGTGAACTTCCTTTGAACCCTCTCCAATGACAGCACATCCTTTCTTAAATAAGAGGCCCAAATCTGCTCACAGTACTCCAAGTGAGGCCTAACCAGAGCATTATACAGCCTCAGAATTACATCTTGCTTTTATATTCTAGTCTTCTTGAAATGAATGCTAACATTGCATTTTCCTTCCTCATCACAATTCAACCTGCAAATTATGGAATCCTGCACGAGGACTCCCAAATCCCTTTGCACCTTGGATTTTTGAACTTCCTGCACATTTAGAAAATAGGTTATACTTTTATTCCTTCTGCCAAAGTGCAATACCATACACTTCCCAACACTGTATTCTCCTAATCTGCCTACATCCTTCTGCAGCCTCTCTGCTTCCTCAGCACCACTTGCCCCTCCAACAATGTTCATCTCGTCCACAAACTTGGCCACAAAGCTATCAATTTCATCATCCAAATTGTTGACATAAACATAAAAAGAAGTCGTCCCAACACAGACCCCTATGGTACATCACTGGCCACCAACAGTCAATCCAAAAAGGATCCATTTATTCCCATTTTTTACTTTCTGTCAATCAGCCAATGCTCTATCCCTGCTAGTTTATTTCCTGTAATATCCTGGGTTCTAATCTTGTTTGCAGGCTCAAGTGTGGCACCTTGTCAAAGACCTTCTGAAAATCCAAGCACACAACATTCACCAATTCTCTTTTCTCTATCCTGCCTGTGATTTCTAAAAAGAATTCCAACAGATTTGTCAGTCAAGACTTTTCCTTAAGGAGACCATGCTGACTTTGGCCTATTTTGCCACATACCTCCAAGTACCCCGAAACTACATCCTTAACAATCATTTCCAAATTCTTCCCAACCACCGAGGTCAGGCTATCTGGCCTATAATTTTTCCATGATCTCTTCAGCTACCTCTTTTAGAATCCTGCTGTGTAGTCTATCAGGTCCTGGTGACGTATTTACCTTCAGATATTTCAGTTTCCCAAGCACAATCTCCCTAGTAATAGCTACTACACTCACTTCTGCCCACTGACACTCTGGAACTTTCGGCATGCTACTAGTGTCTTCCACAGTGAAGAGTGGTGTAAAATACTTATTCAGTTCATCTACCATTTTCTTGTTCCCTAGAACTCATTTTCCAGTGGTCCAATATTTACTCTCGCCACTCTTTTTAGATTAGATTACAGTCAACTTAATTGTCATTGTGCCGAGCACAGATACAAAGCCAATGAAATGCAATTAGCATCTAACCAGAAGTGCAAAAGAATAGTGTTATTTACAAAATAACTGCAAATAAAAAGTGCTATAGCATATAGATATAAAAGTACTGAGACAGTACAATATGGGTGCAATACTGCTTAGCACTGTGATGTGAGGTTCAGCAGGGTCCCAGCCTCAGGGAAGAAGCTCTTCCTGTGCCTGCTGGTGCGAGAGCGGAGGCTCCTGTAGCGCCTACCAGATGGGAGGAGAGTAAAAAGTCCATGGTTAGGGTGAGATGCATCCTTGATAATGCTTTTCGCCCTGCCCAGGCAGCGTTTATGGTAAATGTTCCCAATGGTAGGCAATTGGGTGCTGATAATCCGCTGGGCAGTTTTTACCACATGCTGGAGTGCTTTGCGACCCGATACGGGACAATTGCCATACCACACTGAGATGCAGTTGGTGAGTATGCTCTCAATGGTACAGTGGTAAAAGTCCGTCAGTATCCTGGGACAGAGGTGAGCTTTCTTGATGCTCCACAGGAAATAAAGGTGCTGTTGCACCTTTTTGATCAGGATGGAGGAGTTCAGGGACCAGGTGAGATCCTCAGAAATGTGGACACCAAGGAATTTGAAGCTTGATACACGCTCCACTACAGCTCCGTTGATGTAGATGGGGACATGAGTGTGGCTCCTAGCATGCCTGAAGTCCACAATGATCTCCTTGGTCTTCTGGGTGTTAAGGGCCAGGTTGTTGTCGGCACACCACGCGGTCAGGTGCTGGACCTCGTCTCTGTAGGCTGTCTCATCATCTGCTCTGATCAGGCTAACCACTGTGGTGTCATCTGCGAACTTGATTATGAAGTTAGAACCATGTTCAGGAACGCAGTCATAGGTGAGAAGGGAGTACAGAAGAGGGCTCAGCACATAGCCTTGAGGCACATCGGTGTTCAGGGTGAGAGTGGAGGAGGAGGAGAGGTTGTCTAACAACAGATTGGGGTCTGTTAGTCAGAAAGTACTCTTTATATATCTGAAAAAAATATTTGGTATCAATTTTGATATTATTGATATTAGGAAGGGTAAGACGAAGGAACACATACCAATCCTCATAGAGGGATCGGAAGTGGAGAGAGTAAGCAGTTTCAAGTTCCTGGGTGTCAAGATCTCTGAGGATCTAACCTGGTCCCAACATATCGATGTGGTTATAAAGAAGGCATGTCAGTGGCTGTACTTCATTAGTTTGAAGGGATTTGGCATGTCAACAAATACACTCAAAAACTTCTATAGTTGTACCAAGGAGAGCATTCTGACAGGCTGCATCACTGTCTGATATGGAGGGGCTACTGCACAGGACCAAAAGAAACTGCAGAAATTTGTAAATCTAGTCAGCTCCATCTTGGGCACTAGCCTAGAAAGTACCTAGGACATCTTTAGGGAGCAGTGTCTCAGAAAGGCAGCACCCATTGTTAAAGACCTCCAGCACCCAGGACATGCCCTTTTCTCACTGTTGGAAGGAGGTACAGAAGCCTGAAGGCACACACTCAGTGATTCAGGAACAGCTTCTTCCCCTCTGACATCTGATTCCTAAATGGACATTGAAGTTTTGGACACTACCTCACTTTTTTTAATATACAGTATTTCTGTTTTTGCACATTTTTAAATAATCTATTCAATATATGTAATTGATTTACTTGTTTATTTATTATGTTTTATTTTATTTATTATTATTATTATTGTTTTTCTCTCTCTGCTAGATTACGTATTGCATTGAACTGCTGTTGCTAAGTTAACAAATTTCACGTCACATGCCAGTGATAATAAACCTGATTCTGATTCTGATTGTGATTATTGACTAGCTTAGCTTCATATTTCATCTTCTACAATTTATGTTTTTTTTTGGTTGTCTTCTGTTGGTTTTTAAAAATCTCCCAATCCTCCATCTTCCCACTAATTTTTGCTCTACTATATGCCCTTCTTTTTGCTTTTTTATTGTCACTTGTCAGCCATCATCATTACTTTAGAATGCTTCCTCTTCCTTGGGATGTATCTATCCTGCAGCTTCCCAATTGCTCCAGCTATTGCTACTCTGCCATCAATCTTGCTACTATCCCCTTCCAATCAACTTTGGCCAGCTGCTCTCTCTTGCCTTTGTAACTCCCTACACCCCACTGTAGTACTGATACATCTAACTTTAGTTTCACCCTCTCAAATTGCAGGGTAAATTCTGTCATATTATGATCACTGTTTCCTAAGGGTTCCTTGACCTTAAACTCCCTCATCACATCCAGTTCATCACATAACATCCAATCCAAAATTGCTGATCCCCTAGTGAGCTCAACCACAAGCTGCTCTAAATAGCCATCCCAGAGGCATTCCACAAGTTCTCTCTCTTGAGATCCTGGCATCAGCTTGATTTTCCCAATCTGTCTGCATATTGAAATCCACTATGACTAACGCAACATTGCCTTTTTGACATGCTTTTTCCACTTCACACTGTAATTTGTAGAGCTCATTCTGACTACTATTCGGAGGCCTGTGAACAGCTCCTCTCAGCGTCCTCCCACCCTTGCAGCTTCTTAACGCCACCCACATGGATTCTACATGTCTCCTTGAAATCCACAACATCATACCTGCCGATCTCTTTATTGCTTTACAAGACCATCTGCCTTATTTTGGATACTGTGTGCATTCAAATATGACACCTTCAGTTCTGTATAGTCCTTTTGAACTTTGTCTCCATTTACACTGCAACCCATCTCACTCTGCAATTTTGCCCTATGATCTGCCTGTAATTTCTGACAGTCTCACTATACACTACCTCTATAGCGTATTGTGGTATCCTCAGCCCTATCACTCCAGTTCCCATCCTCTTGTCAAATTAGTTTAAACCCTCCTCAACAGCTACAGCTAATCTGTCCATGGGATATTGGTCCCCCTCGGGTTCAGATGTAGCCCATCCCTTTTGTACAGGTCATTCCTTCCCCAGAAAAGATCCTAATGTTCCATAAATCTGAAACCCTGCCCACTGCACCAGTCCCTCAGCCATGCATCCATCTGCTAAATCATCCTATTCTTGCCCTCATTGGCACATGGCATGGGCAGCAGTTCGGAGATTATTATCCTGAAGGTCCTGCTTTTCAACTTTCTACCTCTCTCTAAATACTTTTTATGGGACATCCTTTCTTTTCCTTCCTACGTCTGGCTGCACACCCTCCCCCTTTAGAATGTCATGGACATGATCCAAGTTGTCACTGACCCTGCTGTCAGGGAGACAACATTCCATCTGGGTCTCTCTATAGCGTCCACACACTCTCCTATCTACTCCACTAACTATGGAATCTCGTATCACCACTGCACCCCTTCCCTTCTGAGCCGTAGTGCCAGACTCGGTGCAAGTGGCAGATTCGTCTGCCGTGTTCTTTTGATTGACTGCAAATGAGCAAAATCAGCACAGGCACCCACTGCAGATAATAGTCTGCTTTCATACAATGCTTTAGGTAATTGAATCCTCCAATTCTACATTTTCATTGTAATATTCTAGATGATTATCGATACCTTCAAATTCTACGTAGTTTCAAACTCAATGAAGTAGTGAAATCATTTCGTTTTCACTCCCAGTCATTTCTGGCATCTCCAAGTCTGAATGTTTGAAACCATGGTAGGCAGAACAGTTTCAAATTTTCTTACAGCTTACTTCTTGCCAACTACCAGACACAAACATTGCTGCTTTTTGAACACATACACATTCAACTGATGTTATTTAAGAACTGATCCCTCTACGCACAGTGCAGTATCTAATGGCCACCCAAGTGCATGTGACCGTGAAATTAACTACAAACTGTTCAGCAACAGTCTCCGACCACAACTAAGTGGCATAGTGTCCCAAAAAATGAAGGGAATCTTTCATTTTCTCGATTTAGTATTTGTTCTTTAAGAGTTGTTGCAAATAAATGCCGCCTGGATTAAATAGTGGCCCAAATAATCAGAATCCACTGTATTTCACAAATTCATGGATTCATATGGCACAGGAAGAGTCTCTTAGGTACAGCGTGTCTATGCAACAATCAATCCTGTTTATTAAGATGTTTGACCAGGCGACTTTGTGCTAGTGGAGCACTAAGGTACAATGGATTCTGGTTAATTGGGATACATCAAGACCAGTAGGGTTTGGCTCAAATATTTGGCCGCCCTAACCATCTGCCATTTCAGGGAAAGAATAAAAAAGTTATAAAAAAGGCAGACTACCATGTAACTGAGTAACAAATTATGTATTTAAATGAAATACAGAATAACTTACAACACTACCAATATTAGTATAGTATTGCTAGAGAGGAATTTATTGATTGTATTCTGGTATGTTCTTTGGATTGAATGTAAATAAAGTAGCTGATTTTTTAACTTTCTGCATGTTGACTGGGACCTCTGTACTGTAAAAGGACTAGATGGGATAAAGTTTGTCCAATGGCTTCAGGGAAGTTTCCTTAATCAGTACATAGAAGTCCGAGCGAGAGAGCATGCAATACTTGATCTGCTATTAGGAAATGAGACAGGGCAGGTGACAGAAGTTTGTGTAGGGGAATATTTGCATCTAGTGATCACAGTGCCATTACTTTCAAAGTACATACGCAAAAAGATAGGTCTGGTCTGCAAGCTGAGATTCTAAATGGGAGAAAGGCCAATTTTGATGGTATCAGAAAGGATCTGGCAAGTATGGGTTGGGACAGGCTGTTTTCTGGCAAAAGTGTATTTGGTAAGTGGGAAAAATAGTGTGGATAAATCCTCAGGGCCTGACAAGGTGTTCCCTCGAACCCTGCAGAAGGCAAGAGAAGAATTTGCCAGGTCCCTAGCAGAACAACATTGGCTATCCTTCAATCCTTTGGTAATTCACCTCAGCGACAGGTGAATTACCAAGGGATTGAAAGATAGCCAATGTTATTCTTCTGTTCAAGAAAGGGTCTAAAAATAAACCAGGAAATTATAGGTTGGTGAGCCTGACATCAGAAGTGGGAAAATTATAGGAAGGTATTCTCAGGGAAAGGAGATATGAGTATTTGGATAGACTCAGGCTGAATTGGGATAGTCAGCATGGGTTAGTGTATGGTAGGTTGTGTCTAACCAGTCTTTATTCCTTGAAACATAGAAGATTGAGGGAAGATTTGATAAAGGTATACAAAATTATGAAGTGTATAGACAGAGTAAATTTAAGCAGACTTTTTCCATTGATGGGACTGTAACTAGAGGTCATAGGTTAATTGTTAAATGTGAAACATTTAAGAGGAACATGAGGGGAAACTTCATCACTCTGAGGGTTATGATAGTGTGGAACAAGCTGCCAGCGCAAGTGGTGCATGTGAGTTCGATTTCAGTGCTTCAGGTGCAGGTCAATGGGAGCAGGTAAGTTTATGTGGCTCAGCATGAACTAGATGGATCGAAAGGCCTGTTTCTGTGCTGTACTTTTCCAAGACTCTTTGATTTTGTGAACAAAATCAGTGCTGACACTCAGTGCAGATAATGGATTCATTCTTTGCCTTCCTGCATGAAGTATTGCTGTAATCCAACAATAAATTTCCTGGCATTCTGTGTAGTCACTAGCTCAGTTTCAGTTGTGTTACCCTCATCATATCTTCCTTATATATGCCCACCTTTGTGTTTTGATACAACGCTTTCGACGACTGCATCCCTCAAATCTTCATTTTCATTATAACATTCAAGATGATTTTCAATGCCTTCAAATTCTGAGTAGTTCCTAACTTCCTGAAATAGTGAAATTGTTTCTTTTTACTCCCAGCCATTTCCAATATCTCCTAGCCTGAAATGCTTGAAACCACAGTGAGCAATGCAGTTCTGAATTGTCTTGTTGCTTATTTCTTGCCAATTTTTACTAACACACCATTCTGCCTGTAAAAGATTAACCCTTGCACTTACTTCCTTGGCTGTTGAAGAAGATGTCAGTAGATTTTCTTCAATTGCTTCAAGAATGTGGTTTACTAACATTCTGCAATACCATATCTTTAAATATCCATTGGCTGCATGAAGGATATTGTACCAGCAGGTGAAAATTCCAGATGGATGTTTCTCAAATATTCTGCATTAGGATGTGCTGCACAATTGTCAACAAGCAGAGGAATTTTGCTTGATTTCTGCTGTAGTTCCATATTCCAACTCATCAGCCATTTCTTAAAAATTTCAGAAGTCATCAATTAATTCCTATTAGCATTGTACTCAGTTGGCAAACTATCCATTCTCAGCCTGTTAAAGCTTCAAGTTTTAATGTGTCCCCAATAACCCACAATTTCTTTTTATTAGTTCCTGAAAGATTTGCACAACACAACACAGTTATGTGATCAATTGCTTTCTTTGAACCTGATGGTGTTGCATATTTTGAAAAAAGGGAACTGTCTGGCAGAGCATGATAATAAAAAGCCTGCATCATCAGCATTGTAGATATCATTTGCACAAAATGTTTAAAGCAAGTTGGGAGATTTGTAGATTTCCATGTTTTTTGTACTTACAGCATCAGCACTACCTTTCGCGCTGTGTTCTTTCTTGAATTGAATGTGGTGCCAACATTTCCATTGGGACAACCAATCATCTACTGCTTTAAAACCTTCATGACCCAGCTTCTTAGCTAGCTCCTCTGACTTACACGCCTCATCCAGTTACAAGGGAAAACCATTGATTGAGGGTCTCTTCAACATCTGGATCCTTAACTTCATGCTTTCGTTTTTGGGATGTTCTCTATTGTCCCTCGTATAATGCCATTTCTTCTCACAATTTACCTCACTGATATATCAAGCATGTAATTGTAGATTTCAGCACTCTAGCTATCTGTGCTGTCTGATGATGAGTCGTGTTAGGTGAGTGGTTTTTAAGAAGCCGTGGATGACTGCAGAGGTGCGTGCACTGCTGAGGACCCATGACTCTGCCTTCAGAGCAGGCGACAAGGCAGCCCTAACAACAGCAAGAGCCAAACTGTCCCAGGCCATCAGAGGGGCAAAGCGTGCACACGCCCAGCTAATCCACAGCCACTTCCAGGACGGCGGCGACACATGGCGCATGTGGAAGTGCATTCAGGACATCACCAACTACAGGACAACATCACCTGCCTGTGCTGGTGATGCCTTCCTCCCAGATGCGTTGAACAACTTCTATGCTTGTTTCAAGGCGGTAAATGACATGGTGGCGAGGAAGACCACTCCTCCACCCAACGACCAGGTACTGTGTCTTACCATGGCCGATGTGAGGAAAACTATGCAGGGTCAACCCACGGAAGGCTGCTGGACCAGACGATATTCCTGGCAGAGTGCTCAGAGGATGTGCAGTCTAGCTGGTAGGTGTTCTCTCTGACATCTTCAACATCTCCCTGAGCAGCGCCATCGTTTCTATGTGCTTCAAGCCCGCCACCATCATCCCCGTGCCGAAGAAATCTTCAGTGTCCTGCCTCAATGACTACTGTCCCGTTGCACTCACATCCATCATCGTGAAGTGTTTCGAGAGGCTCGTCATGAGGTACATAAAGACCCTGCTGCCCCCCTCACTGGACCCCCTGCAGTTCACATATTGTCCCAACGGCTCAACAGACGACGCCATTGCCATCACCCTCCACCTGGACAAAAAAGACACATATGTTCAAATGCTGTTCATAGACTTCAGTTCAGCATTCAACACAATTATTCCTCAGAAACTGATTGGAAAGCTGAAACTGCTGGGCCTGAACACCTCCCTCTGCAACTGGATTCTAGACTTCCTGACTGGGAGACCTCAGGGAGCATCATCTTCAACATCATCACACTGAGCATGGGGGCTCCCCAGGGTTGTGTGCTCAGTCCACTGCTGTTCACTCTGCTGACCCACAACTGTACAGCAATACACAGCTTGAATCACATCATCAAGTTCGCCGATGACACGACCATGGTGGGTCTCATCAGCAAGAACAACGAGTCAGCTTACAGAGAGGAGGTGCAGCGGCTAACAGACTGGTGCAGAGCCAACAACCTGTCTCTGAATGTGAACAAAACAAAAGAGATGATTGTTGACTTCAGGAGGGCACAGAGCGACCACTCCCCACTGAACATCGACAGCTCCTCGGTAGAGATCGTTAACAGCACCAAATTTCTTGATGTTCGCCTGGCGGAGAATCTCACCTAGTCCCTGCCTGGTTCGGGAATTGCACTGTCTCGGATCACAAGACTCTACAGTGGATAGTAAGGTCAGATGAGAAGATCATCGGGGTCTCTCTTCCCACTATTACAGACATTTAAACCACACGCTGCACCTGCAAAGCTGACAGTATTATGAAGGACCCCACGCACCCCTCACACGAACTCTTCTCCCTCCTGCCATTTGGCAAAAGGCACCAAAGCATTCGGGCTCTCACGACCAGACTATGCAACAGTTTCTTCTCCCAAGCCATCAGACTCCTCAATACTCAGAGTCTAGACCGACATCTACATCTTTTATTATTATATTGTAATTTGTCCTCTACTGTGCCTATTGTCTTGTTTATTAATTATTGTACTGTCCTGCACTGTTTTGTGCACTTTATGTAGTCCTGTGCAGGTCTGTAGTCTAGTGCAGTTTTTATGTTGTTTTACATAGTCTAGTGTAGCCTTGTGCTGTCTCACATAGTCTAGTGTAGTTTTGTGTTGTTTCATGTAGCACCAGGGTCCTGGAGGAACGTTGTTTCATTTTTACTGTGTACTGTACCAGCAGTTTATGGTTGAAATGACAATAAACTTGACCTGACTTGACTTGAAGTTGGTTCAAAAGATGAACTTCTTCAGCCAGTGTCAAAACTTTGTGTAGCATCTTGGCAAGGGTCTCAATTTTTTTTAAATCAAAATAAAAAAATATCAAAACTCACTGCTTTTTGAATTGGCATCCATTGGTTCAAATGGATAACATGACATGAGCACATGCAACTGACACAACTTTTTGCTCTAAGCATGGTATAGTGTCTAACAGCCACACGAGTGCACATGACTGACTGGTTTCTTCATTCAGGCAAATCAGTTACTTACCTTTCATGCCTTAGTCCTCTCTCCTACCCTGCACTGACTCTGCTCCCTCTAATGTCCCTCCACTCCCCATCACAACTATATTAAACATCTTGACCTGCCAGCCCCTCATCACATCCAACCATGTACAGTATGCTTTTAATAGAACTGCACATTCTCTTTGCCCCCTTCTGGCAATCAGATGTTGTGGTCTGGTGGAACCCTTGTCCTACTAGCCAAAGCACAGGCACCACCAATCATAAGGGTAGCAGCCATCCCAAATACAGCTCGATGGCAGACAGAAAGTTTGCAAATTCTGGTCAGTTATTCTAAAGGTCTTTAGTTTCAGTGGCTGCTGAAGTTTGCTGTAGAGTGGTGTGATCCATCTTTCAAACTGATTGTTGGCATCCTGCCTCTGCCCAGCCCTTTCAGATGCATTAAAATTTCTGGGACTGAAGATAACTGATAACAAACCTGGAATATCACTCCAATTTGTGGAAGTAGGATTTTGGTTTAAAATCTTGAAACAGACCCAGGCAAAAACATTTCAGAAAACTCTCTGTGGTCAGTCCATGAACTAAACTTCCAGATATAGCACAGACAGAAACTCTGAATAAACTGCTAAATGCTCCAGCTGGAAGACATTAGGACCTTTTTGTTTGATAGGCATTAAACCATAAGACCATAAGATATAGAAGCAGAATTAAGCCATACAGCCCATCGAGTCTGCTCCACCATTCCATCAGGGCTGATTTGTTTTCCCTCTCAAAACTACTCTCCTGCCTTCTCCCTGTAACCTTTGATGCAAGAATCCATCAAATTCTACTTTAACCTGAACCTCCACAGTCATCTGTGGCAATTAACTCCACAGATTCATCACCTTCTGGCTAAAGAAATTCCTCTTAATCTCTGTTCTAGCGTGACATCCTTCTGTTCAGAAGCTGTGTCCTCTGCTTCTAGATTCTCCCATTAATAGAATCATCGGCTTCATGTTCATTCTATCTAGGTCTTACAACATTTGGTAAGTTTCAATGAGATCCCTTCCCCCCCCCCCCCCCCCATTCTTTAAATTCCAGTGAGTACAAGCCAGAATCATCAAACACTCCCCATATGCTAACCCTTTCATTCCTGGGATTATTCCCATTAACCTCCTCGGGAACCTATCCAACGCAAGCACATCCTTTCTTAGATATGAGGTCTAGAAACTGCTCACAATACTCCAAATATGGCCTGACCAATACCTTCAGCATTAATCATTATTTTTATATTCTAGATCTCTGGAAATGAATGCTAACATTGCATATGCCTTCCTTACAACTGACTCAACCTACTAGTTAATCTTGAGGGAATCCTGCACTAAGACTCCCGAGTCCCTTTGAACCTCTGATTCTGAATTTGCTCCTGTAGTGTACTCAATATTTAAGTAATATTTGAGTAATATTGCAAACATATTGCTTAATTAAGCATTCTTTGTTTACATTCATTTTGGGTTACATGCAAGAAATACGTGAAAGGCATACATCATTATGCCACCATGTCATTTGTGAGGGCCTTACCAAAAGAAGGAAAGAAAAACAAAGTAAACAGGATCCTGTGTCCGGTGTTTTACTTTTTGATAAGTTTCTAGAATTACGGAACAGTCTAGTGATGATGAAAAAGTTTTAAATGAACCCAAGGCAACTACCTACCTGTTGAAGTGCAGCAAGTTTTTCTTCAGAAGGGGAGAGAGACTTACAAATTTAAATAAAACAGAAATCAGGTAAAACTAACGAGCAACGGGTACAACCACAGGTTCATTAACAGTGCGTACTGGGCGATGATAATAACAAATAAATATAAAGCAGTATGGCTGGCTACTTCTGAAAAATGGGCATGTTCAATTACACAACAGATAACTGGACGATATATACTGAACAAATTGTGCAATATTTTGAAGCAAATGAAACAGCCAATGAAAACAGTGGCAGTGTTGCAGAGTCCAATGGGTGAAAAGGCATACTGTTTGCTTAGACATTTAACTGCTCCTAACTGAAGCACAACTGACTTCTAAAAGACAAAGAAAATGGTGACATCAGACACTGTACTTACACATTATGATCCACATCATCCAACAAAGCTTGCCTGTGAAACCATGTCTTATAGTATAGATGCAGTCATGTCTCATGTTATGGGTGATGGAAGTGAACGCCCCATAGCCTTTGCATCAGGTTCCCTTACTGCTACAGAGAGTAACTACACACAGATTGAGGGAGAAGACTTGAGTCTGGTTTAGGTGTAAAACATTTCAACTAGTACTTGTATGGGAGAGAGTTTACCCTCATTACTGATCACCAACCACTGGTGTCCATTTTGAATACACACAAGGGTGTTTCACTAACAACAGCAGCATAAATGCAAAGATGGGCTCTATTTCTTGGAGGACACAAATACAAAATCAAAATAAATCATGGAAATGCTGATAAATTTCCTGTTTACCTTTGGGAAAGGAAATAACAGAAATTTTACAGAAGAGGACACTCCACTTGATGTATTCTCCCTAAGGCAAATCAAAAATCTCCCTATTGCAGCAGAGATGATCCAAAGGGAAACCAGGAAAGACCCCACGCTGTCTCAGGTCTACATGGCCGCCCAAAGTGGCTGTAACGTGCTGCAGAAATTGCAGCTTTCCCATTTTGTACCAGGCCGGAATGACCTTGCCTTTGACAGGGGTTGCCCTATGTGGGAATTGAGAGTTGTTGTACCATCCAAGCTGGAAGCTAAAGTGTTGGATGAGCTACATAATGGTCATCCAGGCTTGGTTGAAATGAAACACTGTCTCAAAGCTTTGTCTGGTGGCCTGCGATAGATCAGCAGATCAGGCAACACCATGCCAATATGTCCAGATAATGCCAAGAGCAGTGCCTTTTCATCCCTGAGAATGCCCTGTATTGTCCTGACAGATGACTTTCTGGATTTTGCCGGACCATTCATGGGCATAAATTTTTTGATAGTAGTGGATTTATCTACGAAGTCCCCTGAAGTGTTCCCAAAACCCTGCACTGCAGCCTCGCACACTGCTATAGATTTATGGAGAAGCCTCTTCTCAAAGCCTGGTCTTCCAGAACAATTAGTCAGTGATAATAGACCACAGTTTTCTGCAGAAGTTTCAGTCGTTCTTGAAAATCAATGAATTAAGACATATTACATCTTCACTGTACCACCCAGCTACAAAAAGCTTAGTGGAAAGGTTTGTCTAGTGTCTGTAGAAAGCATAAGATATATGAGCAGAAGTAGGCCATTCAGCCCACCGAGTCTGCTCCACCATTCAGTCATGGGCTGATCCAATTCTTCCAGTCACCCCCACTCCCCTGTCTTCTCCCCATACCCTTTGATGCCCTGGCTAATCAAGAACCTAACTATCTCTGCCACTCGTGGCAACAAATTCCACAGATTTACCATCCTCTGACTAAAGTAATTTCTCCGCATCTCTGTTCTAAATGGACGTCCTTCAATCCTGAAGTCCTGCCCTCTTGTCCTAGACTCCCCTTCCATGGGAAATAACTTCGCCATATCTAATCTGTTCAGTCCTTTGAACATCTGGAATGTTTCTAGAAGATCCCTCTTCATTTTTCTGAAGTCCAGGAATATAGCCCAAGAGCTGCAAGACGTTCCTCACCCTTTCATTCCTGGAATTACTCTCATGAATCTTCTCTGAACCCTCTCCAATGTCAGTATATCCTTTCTAAAGTAAGGAGCCCAAAACTGCACACAATACTCCAAGTGTGATCTCACGAGTGCCTTAAAGAGCCTCAACTCTTTGCTCTGCTCTTATATTCTATACCTCTAGATATGAATGCCAACATTGCATTCACCTGCTTCACCACCGACTCAACCTGGAAGTTAACCTTTATGGTATCATGCACAAGGACTCCCAAGTCCCTTTGCATCTCTCCATTTTGAATTCTCTCCCCATCTAAATAATAGTCTGCCCATTTATTTCTTCCACCAAAGTGTATGACCATGCACTTTCCAACATTGCATTTCATTTGTCACTTCTTTGCTCATTCCCATAAACTATCTAAGTCTCTCTGCAGGCTCTCTGTTTCCTCAACACTACCTGCTCCTCCACCTATCTTTGTGTCATCGGCAAATTTAGTCACAAATCCATTAATCCCATAGACCAAATCATTGACATACATCGTAAAAAGCAGAGGTCCCAACACCGACCCCTGTGGAACTCCACTGGTGACCGGCAGCCAGCCAGAATAGGATCCCTCTATTTTCTCTGTCTGTTTTCTGCCGACCAGCCAGTGCTCCACCCATGCTAGTAACTCCCCTGTAAAGCACTGCGAGCAATATCAGCGAACACACTACACTGAATCAGAAGCTCGCCAATTTTCTCTTTGCATATCACAATGCAGCACACTACAGAAGCAACAACTCACCAACTTTGCTGTTCCTGGGTCATCCCTGATACTTACACTTGGATCTCCTCAAACCCAATCTCAGAAGGAGGATGCAGGACAAACAGTTGAGACAAATTGCAGGTTCCTTAAACAAGGAGTTCTAATGTTTCATTCCTAGACAAGCAGTCCTAGCAAGGGACTACAGAGATGATCAAATGTGGGTACTTGGGAAGATTAAAGACAGAACTGGACCACTCTCCTACACAGTAGAGATTACACCTGATCTGGAGATGACAGGTCGATCAGTTGAAGAGAGCCGTGTCAATTGTTAGAGAAGAAAGGTGTCCAGAGCTGTCAGAACCACTTCCTGCAGTCCCAGAGTCAACCCTACACCCACCTCAGAGGAGGCCCCAGAATTTGAGATTGTTTCACAGCCACATGTCTCAACTGCCAAGCACCCCCACCCCACCCCACCCCATCCCATCAGGAAAGATGCTATCCCACAAGAGTAAGAAATCCTCCACAGCAGTTAAACCTTTAGGCCTGAATGGGTAAAATTTACTGTGCTGTGGATGTCTATACAGTAGTTGCATTATAAGTACAGTACTGTATATAGTATACTGTGTAAGATGACTAGACAGCAATATGTTATGTATTTGAGTTGAATTGCAGTCTATATTGAGCTGAAGTTTATAGCTAAGAGGGAAGGAGAGTAGTATATATAATATTTCAGTAATATTTGAGTAATATTGTAAATATGTTGTTTAATTAAGCATTCTTTATTTGTTTACACAATTCATTAAGGGTTATATGTAAGAAGTATGTGAATGGCATACGTCATTATGACACCATGTCATATGTGAGTGCCTCAGTAAAATAGAAATGAAAGAAAAATAAGATCCCGGCTCTTGTATTTTTCTTTCAATTAGTTTCTGGAGTTACAAAACATAACAGTTCCCCATATAGAAAATAGTCTACCCCTTTATTCCTTCTACCAAACTGCATGACTATTCCTTCCCACACTATATTCCATCTGCCACTTCTTTGCACTTGTTAACATGAAGACATCTATTTGCTATTCATGTATTGAATTGCTTCCTTGTCCATCTTGTGGTCCTGTGACTAAAGAATGAAAAAGCGATCATTCAACATTTTGATTTAAAAAGGGATTCAAAATTTAAATATTGCTTTCTTTGTTCAAATCCATTAGCTAGGAATGTACTTCTGCAGCTCAGGCATTAGGAATTCTCCATAGTTCATTCAACTGCAAGCTGGAAGGTATTTGAAACACTTGGAAATTCCAAACAAATGTAAAAGAGCATAAATACTGAAAGTAAAGGGGAAAATGCATAAAATGTCCACATATATCTCTGAGCGTACTTCTGCTTTAAGATTACTGAAAAGGTTTTATGAAGAGAGAAACATAGGGATTTCAGATATGGTTTTCAGCCTGGCTGCTATAAAAGTTTGGCTTTAGGAATACTAAGGAGACAAATGATTCATACATAGTATGCTGATGAATTTGCTTTGAATTATTGGTCTTTTTGCAACAGACAACAGCAAGTTATTTTGTAATCGCAAAAAATAAATTGCAGATACAAATTAATAAGTCTCTCATTCTGTAATTGTGTTCACAATGTGACTCTTGTTTAAACCATGCATTATCCACTGTAAATAAGTTAAAATTGAAATGTGAGAGGATTTTTTCTGATTTTTATAACTAATGGCACCATGGCATAATAAAGGAGCATTACTCCCAATTGTTGAACAACCTCTCTGTGGTTTGTTTCCATACCTCTGATATCATCTGTATCTATGCACTACCAATGGGAAAAGGCAGGCCACATTCTGGAGATATAATGCGAGAGGTAGCAGGTTATGTCTATGTTACTTGTGAGCAAATCCAAAGAAAAAACTGCAGCTTTCTGAGCAGCTGGTATTTGAGCATTGGCAAATAATGATGTAAGTCAATGCTCGTTTCATAGTTAGTGCTCCCAAAACACACATTTTTTGTAATTGGTGTAATTAATAGATCCCTGATGAGAAGACATGAGTTATTCTGCAATTGAGACTGATTAGACTTTAGTAAGAAAAATGCCCTGTATGCAAGTGACATTTTGGATTCGCTGAAACTAAGTTTCCAGTAATTAGGCCTTTGTGACATCTTCCAAGCTGGGTTTACAGAATAATCACAATATCTTGCTAGTTACAGTGTGTAATTTTTATGAGTGGTAATAGATAGTAAATTAAGCAGGAAACCACAAATAAATTTTGTCAAAGTAAAAATGTCAAAATCTATTGCAATACAGTACAAAGTGCAAGATTTCTTAAAACAGGAATCTTTGTATACATTATACTATTCACTTATAGTCCCATACATAACTTACCGTGTAGAGGTATGGGGAAATACATACAAAACAAATACAAATTCAATTTTTCTACTCCAAAAGAAAGTTATACAAATTGTAAATAAGACAAGTTATTATGAGCCAACCAATCCACTATTTATTCAAGTAAACAATTTAAAATTCAGAGATTTTGTAGATTTTAAAATAATACAAATTATGTATAAAGTATAAAATGGACAGCTACCACAAAGTATCCGAAGGTTGTTTAAAATGAGAGAAAGTCAACAGGATTTGAAAGAAACATGTATATTTCAAAAACAAGTGTAAAAAGTCATTGTATTTCAGTCAGAGGGGTGAATCTATGGAACAGTTGTAATAAGAATTTAAAAACATGCACTACACTTAACAATTTTTTAAAAATATTTTAAAATAATTTAATGAACAAATATAAAATGCATGATTTTAAATGAATGGGAGTAATGTAAATAAATGATGTTTAGAATTGGATTTTGTGTTAAAAGATTATGAATTTTTTTGATTTTGATGTGATGATTGACGCCAAATAGGTTGTTGTATAAGTAAGAGGGGTAGGCGTAATAAGCTGTAGCTTCAGCCTACACCCTTTCGGTCTGTTTTAAAGAATATCTATGTTTTTTGTTGTAATTTTGTCCTATGAAATCATCATTGTAAATGATGTTTTTTGTTATATTTGTACTAACCAAAATAAATTAATTTCATTCATTCATTCATTCATTCATTCATATTGCTGCAGAGAGGTGAATAGACTCCTGACAAATGGAGGCATCAGCAAATCAGGCTGCATTCATTAGATTCCTGACAAATGGAGGCATCAGTAAATCAAGACTACATTCATTAGACTGAACACTGTGGAGCTGGTGGAGAAAAGCAATATACATTTATAAAGTGTGCATATGTATCCTTGGGCATTGAAAGGACTTTCCTTTCATGAAACATCACACATAATGCTGCAATCTCCCACACACAGCCATTTAGATAGATAGATAGATAGATAGATAGATAGATACTTTATTCATCCCCATGGGGAAATTCAACATTTTTTTCCTATGTCCCATACACTTGTTGTAGCAAAAACTCATTACATACAATACTTAACTCAGTAATAATATGATATGCATCTAAATCACTAACTCAAAAAAGCATTAATAATAGCTTTAAAAAAAGTTCTTAAGTCCTGGCAGTTGAATTGTAAAGCCTAATGGCATTGGGGAGTATTGACCTCTTCATCCTGTCTGAGGAGCATTGCATCGACAGTAACCTGTCACTGAAACTGCTTCTCTGTCTCTGGATGGTGCTATGTAGAGGATGTTCAGGGTTTTCCATAATTGACCGTAGCCTACTCAGCGCCCTTCGCTCAGCTATCGATGTTAAACTCTCCAGTACTTTGCCCACGACAGAGCCCGCCCTCCTTACCAGCTTATTAAGACGTGAGGCGTCCTTCTTCTTAATGCTTCCTCCCCAACACGCCACCACAAAGAAGAGGGCGCTCTCAACAACTGACCTATAGAACATCTTCAGCATCTCACTGCAGACATTGAATGACGCCAACCTTCTAAGGAAGTACAGTCGACTCTGTGCCTTCCTGCACAAGGCATCTGTGTTGGCAGTCCAGTCTAGCTTCTCATCTAACTGTACTCCCAGATACTTGTAAGTCTTAACCTGCTCCACACATTCTCCATTAATGATCACTCGTACATTATCCAAAGCTTTGAGAATGTTAGCACTGTACTCATGTTCCTCTGTACACACAGTGTAGTTAAGGTGTTCTTTTCCTTTTCTATTGTGTACAAATGTTAGAATTTCATTATGTTAACTTTTAATGGCGTTCTACTGGGCTTTCCAATATAATGAATGCAAAGAAAATTTCTTCAAAACAAAACAATATAGTTAATGAACTTCATTGCTGAATTATGGCTTCAAGGGAAACAAACTATTATGCTTAGTCACTGCAAACAGTGTGAGATGGCGGTCTGCAAATATTCAGTTTAAATTGGCTCATTCATCAAGAGGTCACAAGGATAACACAATACTCCTAATCTAATTGTAGATGTTTAATTTTCATTTGCTTTCTAGAAGACACAGTTCAGCTAATAGTCTGCTCATTCTAAATCTTGAGTAATTATGTTGCTCTTTCAACTCAGAAACCCAATTCTACTGCAATGAACTCAGACAAAAACTCTTTGAAAGTTTGTATTAATAGAATCATACTTCTGCTACATGCACCATAGCTGGAAAACAACCTGTCACTTCAAAACTCATTATAATTTTCCTTGGACATTTACGGTATTCAAGAATTTTATATAATTATGCATGGATATTGGAAAATGCAAGATGTCATTGTACATCACCCATCACCTTTCCATGTGCTAAAATCAGAGATAAATCTTTTATCAAAGAGTGATAAGTGCTTGGAATCTGCTGCCAGGGGTGGTGGCAGAGGCAAATACCTTAGGGACATTTAAGAGATTCTTAGATAAGCACATGGATGACAGAAAAATGGCAGACTATGTGGGAGGAAAGCATTAGATTGATCTTGGACAAGAGAAAATCTGCAGATGCTAGAAGTCCAAGCAAAACACACAAAATGCTGGAGGAACCCAGTAGGCCAGGCAGCATCAATGGAAAAGAGTACAGTTGAAATTTTGGGCCAAGACCATTCATCAGGACTGGAAAAAAATGACGAGGAGTCAGAATAAAAAAGATACATTGACAGATTGATCTTGAGTAGGTTAAAAGGTTGGTACAACATTGTGGGCCAAAGGATATGTACTGTGTTATACTATTCTATACTTTAATTCTTATTTTTGAATAATCTACAGAATTCTAACTAGCATTATGCTTATAGATAATGAGCATGAATCATAATGCCCTTATATGAACCCAAAGATCCCATTTGCCTTTAAAGACTTCATTTTTGCAATGCCTTTAATTTCTTTTTCATCTTGTACAAAAGGCCTATACTGTGCTGTAATTATTTTATGTTTCTTCTCCCTATTCATCTTTCCAGATGTATCTCCTTTTATTGGAAAAAGTAAGACAAGAATTCTGGTGGGTGTGGGCAATGTGGGAAAAAGAGAGTGAGGAGTGGGATTTCAAAGCCAAAAACAAGAAAAACATCAACTTTCAGACAAGTAACTGTCCCTTGGATATCTGCCCCATGCAAGCGAAAGATGCTGGGAGAGTCTTCCTTGGTATAACAACAATATGAGAAATTTGAACAGAATTATAGAAAGAGCTTTTGAAGGAAAAAATTAAAATGAGAAATCTGTTCCTGCTTTGAGCGTGAAGGTCATGCAAGAACTCCCTTTGAGATCATGGGGGATCATGGGGGATGTTGTGTTTCTTTTTTCACATTAGTAGGGGGTATTTTGTTATTTTTTTCTTTATAATCTATTTTTCTTTTATCTTTCTTTCTTTGCCTGGACAATCGGGGGGGGGGGGGGGGAGACACATAGCAACATGGAGAATTTTAAAAAGATTCCCCAAGGTACTACGAAAGTTGAAAGGTTAGGTATTACTATAGATTGGAGTAACCCTGTTAAAAATAATGACTAATTTACCGAATTTTTTAAGTTTTAATGTTAATGGGCTTAATGGACCAGTGAAAAGAAAAAGAAAAAGAATTTTAACATACATTAAGAAAATGAAAATAGATATAGCTTTTTTACAAGAAACACACTTAGCAGAGATAGAACATCAGAAATTAAAGAGAGATTGGGTCGGAAATGTTATTGCAGCTTCATTTAATTCAAAGGCGAGGGGAGTTGCAATTTTGTTTAATAAAACTTTACCAATTAAAATATAAAATGTATTAATTGATTCTGCGGGGAGATATGTAATTATACATTGTCAAATTTTTTCAGAACTATGGACTCTTATGAATATTTATGCACCAAATGAAAATGATGTAAAATTTATACAAGAGGCCTTTTTGAATTTGGCTGATGCACATGACAAAATATTAATAGGTGGAGATTTTAATTTTAGTCTAGACCCAGTTTTAGATAGATCAACAAAGGTTGTTAGAAAATCAAAATTAACTTTATCATTGATGAAAGATTTAAATTTGATTGATATATGGAGAAGAATTAATCCAAAAGAAAGAGATTACTCATTTTATTCAAATAGACATAAAACTTATTCAAGGATAGATTTTTTCCTATTATCAACGAATATTCAAGACAGAGTGAAAAATATGGAATATAAAGCAAGAATATTGTCAGATCATTCCCCCTTGACAATGACAATGATAATGATGGATAAAGAGGAATCAATTTACAGATGGAGATTTAATTCAATATTATTAAAACATCAAGATTTTTGTGATTTCATGAAAAAAGCAGATTCAGTTTTTTTTAGATACAAATTTACATTCAGTTGATGATAAATTTATAGTATGGGAAGCAATGAAGGCATATTTGAGAGGCCAGATAATAAGTTATACTTCTAAAATTAAGAAGGAATATATTGTAGCAATAGATCAATTGGAAAAAGAGTTTACAAAATTAGAAAAAGAATCTCAAAGATATATGACAGAAGAAAAACGAAGACAACTTTTTAACAAGAAGTTACAATATAATACACTTCAGACATATCGAACAGAAAAAGCAATTATGAGAACTAAACAGAGATATTACAAACTAGGTGAAAGATCACACAAGATTCTTGCTTGGCAGTTAAAAACAGACCAGATTTCCAAAACGATAAATGCAATTAGAACAAGTGTAAATAAAATTATAAACCTTTAGAAATTAATGAAACTTTTAAGAATTTTTATTCTGAACTGTATCAATCAGAATCACAAAATGATAATGTCGAGATAGAAAGGTTTTTATCACAAATAACTCTTCCAAAATTGAATTTGGAAGAACAGAAGGGATTAGATATGCCTTTTACATTAAAAGAGGTCGAAGAAGCTCTAGGATCACTTCAGAGTAATAAATCCCCAGGAGAAGATGGTTTTCCATCTGAACTTTATAAAAAGTTTAAAGATTTACTAATTCCTCCTTTTATGGAGTTAATATACCAAGCGGAAAGAACGCATAAACTTCCAGAATCTTTTTCGACAGCTATTTTAATAGTATTGCCAAAAAAGGATAGAGGTCTTTTAAAACCTATATCATATAGACCTATTTCTTTGTTGAATACTGACTATAAAATAATAGCAAAAATTTTATCTAATACATTATCTAAATACTTACCAAAATTAATACATATGGATCAAACAGGATTTATCAAAAATAGACAATCAGCAGATAATGTAACTCGGTTACTTAGCATAATTCATTTGGCACAAAAGAGGGAGGAAATGAGTGTGGCAGTTGCCTTAGATGCAGAAAAAGCATTTGATAGATTGGAATGGGATTTTTTATTTAAGGTATTGGAAAAATATGGATTAGGAGTATCTTTTATAAAATGGATTAAAACCTTAAATACTAATCCCAAAGCTAAAATAGTGACAAATGGTCAAATTTCAACATCATTTCTATTAACAAGGTCAACTAGACAAGGTTGTCCATTATCACCTGCTTTATTTGTGTTGGCGATAGAAACATTAGCTGAATTAATTAGAACGGACCCAGATATTATGGGTTTCAGAGTTAACCAGCAAGAATATAAGATTAATTTATTTGCTGATGATGTTTTGCTTTATTTAACAAACCCATTGTATTCGCTGTGTAAATTATCTTCTAGATTGGAAGAATATGGGAAAATATCAGGCTACAAAATAAATTAGGATAAAAGTGAAATTCTACCCCTTACTAAAGGAGATTATAGTCAATGTTGACTAATAACTCAATTTAGATGGCCGATAAATGGTATAAAATATTTAGGTATAAGAGTTGATAATGATATAAAGAATTTATATAAATTAAATTATTTACCATTATTGAAAAACAATCAAGAAGATCTTGATAAATGGATGACATTACCAATAACATTAGTAGGCAGAATAAATGCTGTAAAAATGAATATATTCCCTAGATTACAATATTTATTCCAAACTCTACCAATACAATTACCGCAGAAGTTTTTTCAAGAGTTAAATAAATGTGTGAGGAAGTTCCTTTGGAAAGGTAGGATGTCAAGTATATCGTTGGAAAAATTGACATGGAAATTTGACCTAGGAGGGTTACAACTTCCAAGCTTTAAGAATTATTATAAAGCAAATCAGCTTAGATTTATTGCATCTTTTTTTGATGAAGATAAACCGGCATGGATTAGAATAGAATTAGATAAAATAGGAGAAAATATACCAGAAGATTTTATATATAAGTGGGAATCTAAATGGATACGGGAAAAGAAAGAATCTCCTATATTAAAACATTTGATTGATTTATGGGATAAGATAAATGTTGATGATGAGATTAAGAAATCTTTATTAGCAAAGAGACCTTTAATTCAAAATAAACTTATTCCTTTTACAATGGATAACCAACTTTTACACAATTGGTTTCAAAAAGGGATTAGATATATAGGAGATTGTTTTGAAGGAGGTATATTAATGTCATTTGATCAATTAAAGAATAAATATAAAATATCATACAACACTCTTTTTTGTTATTTCCAATTAAGGGCTTATTTAAGAGATAAATTGGGTCAAACAATGTTATTGCCGAAACCTAATGAAATAGAAACTTTAATTCAAAAAGGAAAAATTTAAAAAATTATTTCTTGTATGTATAGTTTGATTCAAAAACAGGCAATTAAACAAGGAATTCATAAGTCAAGACAAAAATGGGAAACTGATTTGAATATTAAAATTGAAGAAACAAGTTGGTCAAGACTATGTCTTGACAGTATGACAAATACAACAAATGTCCAGTTAAGATTAGTGCAATATAATTTTTTACATCAATTATATATTACATCACAAAAAATAAATAAATTAAACCCAAATTTATCTGATCAATGTTTCCGATGTAATCAAGAAATTGGTACTTTTTACACTCTACTTGGTCTTGTTTTAACCTTTTTGGACAAATTTTAAAATTTTATTGGAACACAACTTCCACATAATCCAACATTACTTTTACTAGGCGATATTGAAGGGATAAAACCGAAATCCAAACTGAATAAATATCAGAAAGAATTCATAAAAATTGCATTGGCAGTAGCCAAAAAGGCTATTGCAGTTACTTGGAAATCGGATTCATACTTAAGTATAGATCGTTGGAAGAATGAAATTTTTAGCTGCATTCCACTTGAAAAAATTACTTATAATTTAAGATATAAATATGAAATATTTCTGAAAATTTGGCGCCCTTATTTACAAAAGATAGGATTAAATATATAGGTGCTCCGAAGATAAAATTATTGGTTATCTGGGGAAAGAAATAAATATATATACTCAAGCTATTATGAACTCCATGGAGCATGTGGGGATCTTCCGATATCCAGGCACTCTTTCTTTCTTTCTTACTTTCTTTCTTTCTTTTTTCTTCTCTCTTTTTTTTTTCTCTTTCTACAGGGATATGTTAGGGGGGAGGGGTTAAGGGGAGGGGGGAAGGGTTGATAATTTTTTTAATAATTTTTTTTCCTTCTGTAATCTATTTGAAAATTCAATAAAAAAAATTTTAAGAGATCATGGGGGAGTGCAGGGGGAATGGTAGTTCCTATAAAAGAGATTTGCATTACTAAGGAGACCAGAGTAGCAGAAATTCACTGATACAACAGATGCTGCATCATCTCATAATAAGACAAAAAAACTAAACATCAGGCATTTCTAAATCAGAGAATATTTCAAGATGGAGGACGACCACATTTTAGACTTCTAAGCAACTATAAATTATCTTATAATGTACCTGTGAATTGTTTATGAGCCTAACATTTAATATGAGAATTTCGACTTTTAAGTAATGTTTTCCAGCCTACAGAGTTCCACCAGCATTTTGTGTGTTGCTCAAAGAAGTAATAAAGTCGTAGTTGGTTTTAGCTTCCCCAATATAGGCTACGATTGCCTTATTGCAAGGGACTTAGACGGGGAAGAATTTGTTAACTGCCACCAAGAGGATATCTGAAATGGTTTACAGAGTCCTACTAGTATGAGGGCTAAACTTGACCTTATCTTAAGAAGAAAGGATGGGTTAAAGTGATAGAAATGTCTGTGGAGCAATCTTTTGAGAACCACGAACATAGTTTGATAAGCTTCAAGGTAGTCATACAAAACAATAAAGCAAATCCTCTCAAGTTAGAGCCCTAATATAGGGGAAGAGGGATTTCACATAGAGTCACAGTGATACAGCCTTCGGCCTACCAGCCAAGATGCCCATCTAAGCTTGTCTCAGTTGTGAATGGCTGGACTTGATAGAAGTTTTTTGGAGCTTTGAACAGCAGCTATTCAGAGATATCAGAAGCTCGAGAAGACGTAATTCACTCAGGTTCGCAGATCGCGTAGAAAAGGAAGCAACTCATGGCAGATTTTAAGTATTGCCACTGTTTAAGAAAGGCTCTAAATATAAACCAGGAAAGTGAGTCTGATATCTGTTGTGGGTAAGTTATTGGAAAGTATTCTAAGGAACCAGATATATAAGTATTTGGATAGATGTGGACTGATTAAGGGTAGTCAGCATGGCTTTGTGCATGGTAGATCATGTCTAACCAAACTTACAGAGTTTTCCGAGGAAGTTACCAGGAAAATGTATGAAGGCAAGGCAGTGGATGTTGTCTACATGGACCTTAACAAGGCATTAGACAAGATGCCGCATGGGAGATTGGTCAAGACAGTTCAGTCGCTCGATATTCAATGGCCTGTTGTTGTTTGTCATCTATATCAATGATCTGGTTGACAATACGATTAACCGGATCAGCAAATTTCCAGATGACACCAAGATTGGGGGTGCAGTAGACAGCAAGGAGGACTATCATGGCTTGCAGTGGGACCTGGACCAGCTGGAAAAATGGGCTAAAAAATGGCAGTTGGAATTTAATGCAGGCAAGTGCCAAGTGTTACACTTCAGTAGGACCAACAATGGTAGGTCTTACACAGTGAACAGTAGGGCACTAAGGAGTGTCATAGAACAAAGACATCTGGGAATACAGGTCTATAATTCTTTGAAAGTGGCATCATAGGTAGATAGGGTTGTAAAGAAAGCATTTGGCACATTGGTCTTCATAAAGTATTGAGTACAGGAGATGGGATGTTATGTTGAAGCTGTATAAGATGGTGATGAGGCCTAATTTGGCGTATTGTGTGCCATTTTGGTCATCTACCTACAGGAAAGATGTAAACAAGTTTGAAAGAGTACAGAGAAAATTTACAAAGATGTCACCTGGACCGGAGGACCTGTGTTTTAACGTAAGATTGAATAGATTAGGAGTTTATCCCTTGGAACCTAGAAGATTAAGAAGATATTTGATAGAGATATGCAAACTTAAGAAGAGTATACAGTAGATAGAATTAATGCAAGCAGGCTTTTTCCACTGAGGTTGGGTGGGACTGCAACCAGAGGTCATGGGTTAAGGGTGAAAGGTGAAAAGTTTAAAGGGAATATGTGGGAAAACGTCTTCACTCAGAGGGTCATGAGAGTGTGGAACAAGCTGCTAGCAAATTATGCATGCAAGCCCAATTTCAATGTTTAAATGAAGTTTTGATAACTACATGGATGGTAAGGGTATGGAGGGCTATGGTCCCAGTGCAGGTCAACGGGAGAAGGCTGTTAAAATGGCATGGACTAGATGGGCCAAAAGGCCTGAATTGGTGCTGTGCTTTCCTTTGACTTTTGAAGTAGGAAGCTGCTGCTAGAAGTAAAGGCAACACCCAGTGCTGTCTGTAAGGAGTTTCTACATTTTTCCCATGTTTCATGGGTTTTCTCTAGTTGTTCCAGTTTCCTCCCACATTCCAAAGATGTACAGGTTACTAGGTTGATCACACAGGTGTAAATGAGCATTGCAGGCTCGTTGGGCCAGAAGGGCTTGTTACCATGCTGTATTACTAAACATTCATGAATTAAATAAATCTAATAGTGGGAGTTGTTTCAAAGCAAGATAGAAAGAGTTCAGTGTCAGTATGTCTTTGTGGGGTAGGGGGTAAAGACATTAAGTTCTGGAAAATTTGGTTAACAAAGGACACTCAAGGTTTGATCAGAGAAGAGAAGGAAGTGCACAGTATGTCAAGTTTTGGAAATTGGCATCTAGCAAGTCATTTGAGGATTATAGGGGCTATAGGAGAAAATTTAAGAAGGGCAAGAAAAAAATGCCACAAAATAAACTTGGATTAAGCAAAATTATAAAACATTCTACAAGTACATTTGAAGTAAGAGGATATCTAAGGAAGGAATAGGTCCCCTCAGGGACAAGAGGGGAGAAACCAGGGGGTATGAGTGACATCTTAAATCAACACCACTCATCACCATTCACAGGGAGAAGAACGTGAAGCCTGGAAAGTTAAGCGAGGGTATATAGATATTTTGGAGCATGTCTCCATCAGGAATTAGGAAGTTCTAATGATACTAGAGCACATTAGAATAGATTAATCCATAAAGCCTGCTGGGAACTATCCTAGGATGTTAAGAGAAGCAAGGGAGAAGATTTCTGAGCTCTGACAGAGGTGCTTACATCTTTGTTAGCCTCAGGCAGGGGTCCAGAAGACTGGAGGTTAACTAACACTGTTTGTTTTAAAAGGGCAGTAGGGATAAGCTTGAAAAGAACAGGCTGGTGAGTGTTACATCATTGTTAGGGAAGTTACTGGAGAAGATTCTGAGGAACAGGATTTAAGTGTGCCTAGAAAGACAGGGACTGATTCAGAGGAATCAGCATGCTTTTGTGCAGAGGAGATCGGCTATTACAAATCTGTTTGAGTTTATTAGGGAGGTAACTAAGAAAACTGATGAAGGTGGAGAGGTGGACATGGTTTACATGGACCTATGAGTCCTGATGCTCGGTGCTCGGTGTCGGAGGGCTGGTCGGAGGCTCGAAGTTTTCGGATGGACGGAGTTGGTTGTGGTCGGAGCTCCCAAAGTGCTGTATCGGCAAGCTGCAGCGCTGTAAGTTCATGGCATGAACAGTTTTTCTTCCTTCTACCGTCTGCGTGAGATGATGGGCTGTCGGGACTTTGAGACTTTCTTTTAAACCGTGCATGGACTGCTCTTTATCAGATTACGGTATTGCTTTGCACTGTTGAAACTATATGTTATAATTATGTGATCTTTGTCAGTTAGTCTTTTATCAATTATGGTATTGTCTGCACTGTTGAAACTATATGTTAACTATAACTATATGTAACTATGTGGTTTTGTGTAGGTCTTGTCGCTTTAGGTTTGTCTGATGAGTTTGTAGTTCCTTTCCGGGGAACGTGCTAAGACGGTAGCGCGATATTGATATGCAGAAGCCTCTCCGGACTCTGGATTGGGGATTACCAAATGTTATGTGGTTTTTCTTGTGTTGTCTGTTTTGTGCTTTTTCGTGATATCATTCCGGAGAACGTTGTCTCATTTTTTAACTGCATTGTATTTGTGGTTTATAAATGACAATAAACTGAATCTGAATCTGAATCTGAATCTGATGAAGGGTCTTGGCCCAAAATATAGACTGTTTATTTCTCTCCATAGATGCTGCCTTACTTGTTGAGTTCTTCCAGCATTTCATGTGTGTTGTTCAAGATTCTCAGCATCAGTAGAATCGCTTGTGTTACATGGACTCTAATAGGTTTTTGACAATTCACAGACAATGGCCCAAGAAGTTAAGGCATAAGGGAGCTGAGACATATTGACAAACTGGTTCCAAAACTGGCTCAGTGATAAGAGACAGAAGGCAGTGACAGAGGAGCGTTTTTCTGACTGGAAATATATAACAAGTGATGTATCAGAGTGATCAACATTTTGAGGTTTGTTTTTTTAATAAATATGGTAGATGTAGGTGGTGTGATTAGCAGGTTTGCAGGATGATATGAAAATTGGTGGAGTTGTAGATAAGGAAGAAGGTTTCTAAGGATACAGAGGGACATACAAACCCCATTTCCAGAAAAGTTGGGATATTTTCCAAAATGCAATAAAAACAAAAATCTGTGACATGTTAATTCACGTGAACCTTTATTTAACTGACAAAAGTACAAAGAAAAGATTTTCAATAGTTTTACTGACCAACTTAATTGTATTTTGTAAATATACACAAATTTAGAATTTGATGGCTGCAACACACTCAAACAAAAGTTGGAACAGAGGCATGTTTACCATTCTGTTACATCACCTTTCCTTTTAATAACACTTTTTAATCATTTTGGACACTAATTGTAGTATATTTGCAATTGAAAATTTTATCCATTCTTGCTTGATATAAGACTTCAGCTGCTCAACAGTCTGTGGTCTCCGTTGTCTGATTCTCCTCTTCATGCTGCGCCATACATTTTCAATAGGAGATAGATCTGGACTGGCAGCAGGCCAGTCAAGCACACACACTCTGTGTCTACAAAGCCATGCTGTTGTAGCCCGTGCAGAATGTGGTCTGGCATTGTCCTGCTGAAATAAGCATGGACGTCCCGGGAAGAGACGTCGCCTTGATGGCAACATGTGTCTCTCTAAAATCCTAACATACACCTCAGAGTCAATAGTACCTTCACATACATGCAACTCACCCATGCCGTGGGCACTGATGCACCCCCATACCATTACAGATGCTGGCTTTTGCACCTTTCGCTGCTAACAATCAGGATGGTCATTTTCATCTTTGGCACGGAGAACTCGATGCCAGTTTTTTCCGAAAACTAGCTGAAATGTGGACTCATCTGACCACAGTACATGGTTCCACAGTCTTTCAGTCCATCTGAGATGAGCTCGGGCCCAGAGAACTCGCTGGCGTTTCTGCATAGAGTTGATGTATGGCTTCCTCCTTGCATAATACAGTTTCAAGTTGCATTTCTGGATGCAGCGACGGACTGTGTTAAGTGACAATGGTTTTCTGAAGTACTCCCAAGCCCAGGTGGCTATAGTTATCACAGTAGCACAACGGTTTCTTAGGCAGTGCCGCCTGAGGGCTCGAAGATCACTCGCATTCAACAGTGGTTTCTGACCTTGCCCCTTACGCACTGAGGTATCTCTGAATTCTCTGAATTTTTTCACAATATTATGTATTGTAGATGTTGAAAGACCTAAATTCTCTGCAATCTTGCATTGGGAAATGTTTCTTTTGAACTGACTAACAATTCTCTCACGAATTTTGGCACAAAGAGGTGAGCCACAACCCATCCTTGCTTGCAAAGACTGAGCCTTTGATGGACGCTACTTTTATACCCACTCATAATACCTCACCTGCTACCAATTAGCCTGCTTAATGTGGAGTCTTCCAAACCGGTGTTACTTGAATATTCTGTGCACTTTTCAATCTTATTTTAACTCTGTCCCAACTTTTGTTGAGTGTGTTGCAGCCATCAAATTCTAAATTTGTGTATATTTACAAAATACAATTAAGTTGGTCAGTAAAGCTATTGAAAATCTCTTCTTTGTACTTTTGTCAGTTAAATAAGGGTTCACGTAAATTAACATATTACAGATTTTTGTTTTTATTGCATTTTGGAAAATATCCCAACTTTTCTGGAAATGGGGTTTGTAGATTAAATGGAAACTTGGGTGGAGCACTGGTGGATGGAATTTAAGTCAGACAAATGTGAGGTGATATCCTACTGACAAGTCAGATTCCAGTAGGATATATAGAGTGACGACCTGGGATACAAGTCCATAGCTCCCTGAAGGTGATGATGCAGATGGATAGGAGAATGAAAAATGTATTAGATATACTTGCCTTCCTAGGCTAAGGCATTGAGTTTAAGAGTTTGAACCCTATTGCGTGGGGTACAAATGGGGTAAAATGTTAAAGGGGAACTTCTTCATTCAGATGATGGTGAGAGTGTAGGACGAGTCGTCAGCGGAAATGGTGGATACAGGTTCAATTTCAACTTTGAAGAGAGATTTGGAGAGGTATATCGTTTGAGAGATATGGAAGGCTATGATCTGGGTGCTGGTCAATGAGACTAGGCAGCATAATAGTTCAGCATTGACTAGATGGGCTGAATGGCCTGTTTCTGTACTGTAGTGTTCTATGACTCTATCATGTACTGTAGCACTTGTGCAAAATATTGATTAGAGTGAATATAGAGTATTCTGTATAGTTGAAGTTGTCAGAGTACAAGAACGATGTACTGTGATGGCAATAAAGAGAGAATATAGAAGAGAGTCATTAGAATGTTGCCTGGAATGAAGTGCTGTAGTTGTAAGGAAAGATTAGATCAAGTTTTTTTTTACTGATCACTGGAAAGTGGAAAGCTGAGGGGTGACCTTACAGAGTTTTATAAAATTGGGCACCATAAATGGTCAGAATATTTTTCCCAGGGCAGGTGAGTCTCGAACTAGAGGGCATGGGTTTGAGGAGAGAAATTTAGAAGGCATTTTAGGGATAGGTGAACATCTGAAAATCAATTTAAATTTATGACTTGTTGTAGTATACCTTTGAACATGAGAGACAGACACCAACAAATATTGATTACAATGTAAAAATGGTCATTAGATTTAAGAAGGAATCTGTCGAAACATGGTGCAGCTACAAATCAATTAACTACACAGCCCATCTAAAGTTACTACCAGAGAAGGTTATGGAAGCATATGCACTTACAACATTTTGGACAAGTACCTGAATTGGAAAACTGCAGGTGGGTATGGGCCTAATGCAGGCAAATAGAACTAGCAAAGATAAGCATCATGGTCACCAAGGACATGCTGGGATGAAAGGACTGTTTCCATGTTGTACAGTTCTACAATTCTATGATTTAGGGTGTCAGTCCAACATTGATCTACCTGACGCATGACTTCTGATGAATCGCTAGTTAACCCTGCCATTAGTGCAAAGACTTTGTAGCTGAGAGTTTCTGTCTTCAGGGCACAACCCTGCTGCTAGAAGCAATAAACCCAACAGCAAGTTTGCAGTCCCAAGCACTTCAGCCTTCTTCACCTCTCCCGCCTGGTATTGATGTCAGTTGCCTTGATACCAATTTTAACATTTCTTGATCATAATATTGAATTATTTTCACACAAGTAAACATAGTTTCATTAATTATAATGAGGTGCATTTTAGGTGAGACAACAAAATCCCAGCATTTGCTGTTAGAACAAGCCATTTCATGTGTAAACAAACTTTGGCCGATTTCAGCATTTTCAGAAACTTTTTGAAGACATCACTCTGACCTGAATTTCCATTGTATAACAATATTGTGAATGCTACAGCTCCATGCATAGTCAATGCCCGTCCCTGTTAATATTACTCTTCTTAAAACCTGTACAGCCACAAAGATTTGATTCTCTCCAGTTTCTCAAACTACGGCTATTAGCATTCTCTCAGTGTACAGAGTCTGCAGAGATTCAGCCTTGCTAATGTAAATGCAATCTTACTGCTAGCATTTTACACCCGCCACCCCTTTCTGTTCTGTCTTTCTCGAACTACAGTTCTTTCCCTTCCCCCTCTCTCTGCCCACTTCCATCTCTCTGCCTCTCACTCTCTCCTTCTCTCCCCCTTTTGCTTCTCATCTCCTTTCCCTTCCCCATTCTTCCCTCTGCCCTAAAACCCCTCTCCCTCTTTTTACCCTTGCCTTTCCCCTTTCTCTCTTTCTATTTCCCACAAATGCTTTTCCCCTCATCTTTTTCTCCCCTTTCTCTCCTTTTCCCTGATTTTTCCAATTATCCTCTTCCTTCAAATCTTTCCTCCTTTCTCATACCCCCCTCGCCCTATACCTCGCTCCTTGTTGCCACTCTGGCTATACTGGAGTCAGGTTCACCCAGCAGGAACCTCAGCCTTGGAGAGATTGAGGCAATAGCGAATCTTGGGATCACAAGCCAGATTCGCTGTAAGACTTTTATCTTTATAAAACCTTGAAGAAGTAAAGGTAACCCATAAGGCTTGACAAGCATGACTCGCTAAAAGCTCTGAGAATGTAATAACAAGTCGATTTTAAACAACAAACCACTGGTGACAACATAACAAATTAGCTAGCTGAGCTAGCTGTCAAATGCTGTTCCTAGAGACCAGCCGTCTACCTACAAAGAGGCAACCCCTTAGCTCTATGTCCAGTGATTTCAGGGCACTAGATGGCCTGCTACAATATTTTAAATTACTCACAATAGATCACTGTATTTCCCAAATCTGTACAATTTGTATCAAGGAGAATCACTGCATGAGCACAATATAACACTGAAAAGGGTCACTGTTGAATAAAGACACTTGTATCAGTCAAGTTTCACCACTAATCTAGACAAATTAAATTTATATCCCTATTCTTTTCTTCATTTGCCCCAGAGGCAATGCAGTTCACTTATTCCATTAACAGTCTGCAAATTTTTTTGCACACAAACTAAAGCCTCCTTTCTGCCCTTTGCTCAAACCTTTGAAGTTTTATTGAATAATGCCAAAATAAAGCTATAGGAAATAACTCAAAAATTATGAACAAATTTAGGCTCAAGCGAGAACTAGGAAGTGGTTAATTATATGCTGGTCCAAAAATACCACTTGAAAAGCTGTTAAACTGGAAAGCTGGTAAATTCCAAGGACCTTATGATTTGCATCTCGAAGATTTGAAGGAGGTGATAGTAGAAATCATGGGCACTCCACTTGTCATCTTCTAATGTTTTGGAGATTCTTTCATTATTCCTGATTATTTAAGAAAAGGAGAGAGAAAACAAGGGTCCTAATGAAAGTTCTCAGCCCAACATGTTGAATGTTTACTCTTTTCCACAGATGCTGCTTGACCTGCTGAGTTCCTCTCGCATTTTGTGTGTGTTGCTTGGATTTCCAGCATTTCCAGATTTTCTCTTGTTTCAACCACTGATCTGCTAGCATGACATCACTGGTAAAGAAAAAGTGGAAATTATAATGAAGGGTGTAATAACAGAATATCTTGTTAAGTATAATAGAATTCATCATGAATTTAATAAAGGAAAATCATGGCTGATTTACTTGCAGACACCAATAAATACTAATTACACAATGTAAAAATGGTCATTAGATTTAAGAAGGGATCTGTCTAAACATGGTGCAGCTACAAATCAGTTATCTTCACAACCCACCCAGAGTTAGTGCCAGAGAAGGTTAAGGATGTAACTAGTTTAAGGATTTGATTAGCGGAATAGATAAGGAGATATTATGCCAATCTATATGGGAATTTATACTAAATGTCCTCTTACTGTGTATCATTTAGATCTCTCTAGTTCCTCCTATTCTTGTATCTATCTAAAAGTTTCTTAAATTCTACCAAACTGTCTGCCTCTGTAACTACCCTACTAACCCATTCCAGGCATCTATCACGTGCCAAGTGAAAAACTTACCCCCATGTCACTTTTAAACTTCCCACCCTAGTCTTAAAAAATATGTCCTCTGGTATTTGGCATTTCCATCCTGGGGGAAAGATTCTGACTGTCTACTCTATTCATGACTCTCATAATTTAAAAAATCTCTGTCAGGTCTCCCCTTAGCCTTTGAAGCTCCAGAGAGAACAGTCCAAATTTGTCCAAACTTTCCTTTTAGCTCATATCCTCTATTCCAGGCAGCATCCTGGTAAACCTCTTGGCACATGTCTTAACGTCATTTCTATAATGGGCCGACCAAACTGCACACAATATTTCATGTGTGGTCTGACTAAAGTTCCAACACTATTATTTAATCGTGGTCTGACATTAAAGGAATCAAAATATAGCATGGACAGTGCTGCCACGATCTTGATGACTGTTGGAGCAGTTTTGAAGTGTTGGATGGTCTTCTACTTCTCCTTTCGCTTGTGTTCTTTACTCAAATGTAACTGTTCTCAACACCACTCTGTCACCATTAGCAATAACAAGCTTACTCCTTTCATATGGGCCATTATTGCTAAGGACTGTCAAAACCAACCTATCCTATACCAAATCAAGAGGGTGTAATTTTGAAGATCAACATCTCCAACGTGCAGTAAGATATGAAAATTTAAAAATACAAATGCTGGAAATATGAAATTAAATCAGAAAATGCTGGGAGGTCATGAAGTATGCATGGAAAGAGAAACAGAGTCAACATTTGAGGTTGAAGTTCCCACATCAGAACAGAGAAAGAAAGCATGCTAGTCTAAACAGGAGAGAAGATGGGAGAGGACAATGAGTGAAACAAAGGTAATGCAAATCATAAACACGAGAAAGTCTGAAGATGCTGGAAATTGAAAGCCACAAACACAAAATGCTGGAGGAAATCAACAGGTCAGGCAATATCTCTGGAAGTGAAAAGTCAACGTTTCAGGCCAAGACCCTTCTTCAGCACTGGAAAAGAAGGGGGAAGTAGCTAAAACAAAGGAGATGTCTGTAAGAGCAGCCATTGAATGGTCTATGTAATATGTTGGTAATATTGTGAAGTCAGAGTGATGTTGTATAGTCAGGCCTACTGGGATGTGCTGAGGAGGCCAAATGAAAATGAAAGAATGGGAGGAATGGGAAGCACCTGTGAGAAGTCCTGATGCAAACAAACAAGAAGAGCAAACACAGCCACAAGACACTGCAGGTGCTGGAATGTGGAGTGCAAAGCAGACTGCTGGAGGATCGCAGTGGGTCTGTGGAGGGAAATGGACAGTCAACATTTCAAGCCAAGCCCCTCTGAAGAGCTAGTTATCTGAAGTTGGATTATTCAATATCAATCCCTGCAGGGTACAATGTTTCCAGAGGAAATTCCAGGTGTTGTTTCTTGAACTTCTATTGGGTCGTGTTGTAACAGTGCAGGAGCTCACAGAGAAGCCAGATTGGGAGAGAGAGAGAGAGAGTGAATTAACATGTTAACAACAGAAGCCGAGGGTCTATCCTGTGGAAAGAGGCAGATCCTCTGCAAAAACCAAATCAAAGACCAAACAATGAAGTAGATGGCTTGGTCATGTGCTCTGAATGACAGGAGAAATACTGCCCAAAGCATCCTCACACTGTGCTGCAGGTAGTAAATGTTAAAGGGATCATCTTGAGTGTCCTGGTTAAAAACGGAGTGAAGAGATGAACGTGTAGCTCAGAGGCTGGTAACAGAGTGTTCTCTCATAGAACCTTCATGTGTCTTAGATGACACAAATAAAACAGAATAATTAATTTGTTCATTGTATGGACTTCCTGTACTGTAATCAAAGCACATTCAGATATTTCACATCAGTACATGCCTTTCAAGTGGTTTATTTCTAGAACAACTGAAAAGCAGTTTTTACATTACATGACAGGTCTTTGCACACTTTGTTCCTTCAAATTAATGTTAATAGGTTCTACTTAATTATTCAGATTTTATTAATGCCTTCAGGGAACTATTTATCACACCTGTGAAGCCAGTGTCAAGAAATGTAATTTTCTGTATAGTAACACATGAAGGGATATATGTCTTCCATCCTAAATAAGCATGGGCATTACTCTACTCTTTACTACATTGCTCTTTAATCCTTACTGGACATTTACAATCCTGCTGTGAGTAACAGTTTGAGTTGTTTCCTCCATCAGTCATGTTAAACTCACAGAATATTAGTAACATTGACATCAGTGCAACTGGACTAATGAAGTGGGGTAGTACAAAGGCCGCCGTGGTACTGTTTCCCTTGAGCAACTGAGTATAACTTGCAGCCCTCAAGTCTCCTGGGGCTAGGAGATGACAAACTGATAAGTTTGAAGGGTAAAATTCATAAGACAGTTTTCAAGACCTCAGGATGTCTCAGTGCAGCCAGTGGTATCTTTTAAGCATGGTTACTGTTGTGTTGTAGGAAACAGCCGCCAATTGTGCAGAGCAAGCTGACATCAATGTAGTCGTCTGTACTGTGGACTCTGGTTGAGGGATAACAAACAGAAGTCCCACTTCAAAGTGTCACATATAGTTGGTATGCAAGCCTGTCTAAGATTTCATCAGAGCTCAACTCCAGGCAACCTGCAGGTTATAACAAGGTTCCATACTGTTTGTGACCCAAATTTTTCTTGATAAAGTGTGTGGGAAGGCTCACAGAAGCTACTGAGATGGGAGAGTGAGCAGGCACGGAAAGAGCAGCTGCCAGCTGGACTCACTGACTCAGTGAGTGAGCAATGAGACTGCTCAATGCCTCCAGCTTTGTTCAATCCAGCCCCGTTTGTTGTGATTCAGGGTAGGGGGGGGGGGGGCGCGAGGGAAGGATGTGTGTCTCGGGGGAGTAGGCATGCGAAAATGCCACAGTCACATCATGCAGAAGATGCCTGCAGCTCCACAGCATCTAACAAATCCATTCCCATTCATCCGACCAGTCTCCCGAAAACGTGTTTATATGCCGAGTGTCGAGAGTCAGGTTTTCGTAACAAGAGGAGGGCCTGTGCACATCAGGCACAGCAGTCTAATGTTTCGTGCTCAGATTTTTGGTATAGGATTTGAATTCATAACCATTCAACCTCGCATCAGATGATGCTGATTTTTATTTTACTCTAATAAGATATTTCTTCCGTAAACTATAATATCTAACTGACAATATAGTTTAGATAATAAATCTAAAGTTACCATTTGGAATTTACAACTGAAATAGGGAGATAATTGGATAAAATTATATAAGGATGTAAAATCATGAATGATAATTGCAGAAAATTACTTTATTCCCCAAAGTATTTGAACAGGTGTAAAATCTATTTGCATACTTGATGCACTACATGTATATTAAAGAAATACAGTTTAATTTTCACCTAACCTGCCTATAAATATAATATGAATTGCATTCCACTGTACACCTAGCTCAATTTTAAGTCAAAGCATAGTAAAAATGGACTGACAGTAAAACGTATGTTAATCTTTAGATGTTATGTGGAATTGCCTACTATTTAGACAAACAGAGGGATTAACTCTTTTCACAGATGTTGCCTGACCTGCTGAATATTTGAGAAATTTTTTGTTTTTGGTACTGTTAAGTAACGCGGAGGCGGTCCACAAACCTGCTTATACAGGAGTAATTCACACATAGCACAGGCCATACACATGAAAGAAAACTGCAGAAATGGCACCCACGTTCACATCTCTGGTTTGTGTTAATGCATCAGACACATGAAGAACTCAGAATATAACATTGTGGACTTTACGGAACTAAAAATATTCTTTTCATTTTCCACTGTATGAATATTGCCAACAAGGCTAACATTTATTACCCATCCCTAGCTGGCAAGGCACCATCCTGAACGGCTACAGTCCTTCGGGTGAAGATACACACACAATATTATTGGATAGGAAGGTCTAGGAGATAGACTTAGCAACAATGAAGGAACAGCAAAATGCCTCTAAGTCAGAACAGTTATAAATCTTGGAGAGGAACCTATAGGTGGTAGTTCCAACACAACTGCTGCCCTGCTCCTACTTAATGCTATAGACTTGTGATGAAATTTCACCGTAGAAAAATATTTATATAATTCTTCATTAATGATTTTTTAATGGACAACTGAATTATTAAATGCTATCATTCATTCTAGTTAGCTGATGCTAGTACCGACAATCTTAATTGTTTGAAATTTTTAAAACATGAAGCTACTTTGTCACCTTCACAATGCCTTCAAATCCCTGTTCATTTAATGCAACATTGAAGAATTCAGATTTACATTGTCTTCAGAGAGACAGTGAAAGCAGCTGTGACAAATGTGTTGGAAAATTATCCTTAATGACATTTCATCTAGAAATTAGTCTGACTCATTTTATCATGACTTTCGGGTTGATTGGTGATCATTTTTGCTAAAAATTGATCAGAAATTTTAAAATGATTAGCATAACAAAGGATATGTTGAAGATATAGCATTTCAAAAGCAAACCAGAATCAGACCATGAGATCAGACAGATCAGGCAGTAGTACTTTGCTATCAAGAATGGTCAAGAAATATCAAAGAATGTAACAAAAAGACCACAGCTACAAAGGCACAAATGTTGGCTGACGTGAGATGGATATTGATGGCCAGTTTAGTAATTAAATGAAATACTTATTTTATTTTTCCTATACCACTATATGAGTAGATTAACCAAAAGCAATCAAGAATTAAAATAACCTTCTAGAGGCTATATTATTGCAATTATTTATAACATCACATATATATTTGTCTCCTTTATATACCATCTTTAGTGTTTTAAAAAGCAAACAAGATTTGGCAGGACTTTGTGCACTGCTTGAGATTGTGGAGACAGTTGGAGGCCATTGCTTGTGGAGTTCAGGTATCAGTTTTATAAAGCAAGAGGGGCCTGTCAGGACTTCCTGCAGTGCTTGAGATCATTTGGATTATTAGTTACTTGGCACAGGCCAATGACAAGAACTGGAGCTGTAACTGGATGATCTTCAGATCATGTGGGAGAATGCGGAGGTGATAAGAGCCACAGAGAGATAGTTGCACCTAAGTTGCAGGAGGCAGGTAGCTGGGCAACTTTCAGGAGAGGGAAAGGAAATAGGCAGATAGTGTAAAGTTCTACTGTGGCTGAATAACAAGTATAGTCTTTTGGATACTGTTGGGGGTGGGTGGGGGGGTGGGGAGTGGTGGAAGACCTACCAGGGGAAGCCAGGTCTCTGGCACTGAGTCTAGCTGTATGGCTTCATAAGGGAAAGTGGAGGGGAAGAGCAGAGCAGTAGAGAGAGGGAATTTATTGGTTCAAAGTTCAAAGCTCAAAATAAATTTAATATCAAAGTACATATATATCACCATATATACTCAAGAGATTGATTTTCTTATAAGCATTCACAGTAAAACAAAGAAATATAATAGAATCAATGAAAATTTACACACAAAGACTGTACAAAGAGTGTGGAACGGAAGACAAGATGTGCAAATAAGTAAATAAATAAACAAAAAGATAGATAGATAAATAAATAAATAATATTGAGACCATGAGTTGCAGAGTTCTTGAAAAGTGAATCCATAGGTTATGGTATCAGTTCAAATTTGAGGTGAGTGAAGTTATCCACACTGGTTCAGTAGCCTGATGGTTGAAGGATAATAACTGTTCCTGAACCTGGTGACTGGGACCTAAAACTCCTGAACTCCTTCCCAATAGCAGCAGCAAGAAGAGAGCATTTCCTGGATGTTTGGGGTCCTTGATGATGAATGCTGTTTTTGTGTGTCAGCACTCCTTGTAGATGTGCTCATTGGTGGGGAGGACTTTGCCTGTGATAGACGGGGCTATATCCATGACATTTTGTAGACTCTTCTGTTCTTGGGCATTTGTGTGTCCATACCAGGCTGTGATGCAACCAGTCAGGATACTCTTAGCCAAGCACCTATAGCAGTTTGTTAAAATTTTACATGACATGCAGAATTTGCACAAACTTCTAAGAAAGTAGAGGTGCTGTCATTTCTTCTTTGTGATGGGACTTACGAACTGGTCCCAATACAGATCCTCTGTTATGATAATGTCAAGGAATTTCTACCTCCAAATCTGAAATGAGGATTGGCTCATAGACCTCTAGTTTCTTCCTCCTACAGTCAATAATCAGCTCTTTTGTTTTGCTGATCTTAGGTGAAAGGTTGTTGTCAGATTTTCAGTCTCCCTCTTATAGGCCAATTTGTAACCAATTTTGATTTGGCCAACAACAACAGTGTCATCACAAACTTCAGAATGGCTTAGTCAGTCATTTTTATATCCCCTTGAAACTAATCACTAAGTTCACTAAATATAACTTCTAATTAACCACATAGTCATAGCTATAATGTAAGCAGAGCAGAGGGCTAAGCACACAGCCTTGTGGTGCATTAGTGCTGTTGGTGATTGTGGAGGAGATGTTGTTGCCAACCCATACTAACTGGGGTCTGCAAGTGAGGAAATTGAGGATATGGTTGCACAAAGAAGTATCAAGGCCTAGGTCTTGGAGCTTAGTGATTAGTTTCGAGTGAATGATAATGTTGAATGCTGAACTGTAGTCAATGATGACAATCTTGATGTATGAATCTCCATTGTCCAGATAATCCATGGCTGACTGAAGAGCCAATGAAATGTCATCTACTGTTGACTGTTGTTGACAGTAGGCAAATTGGAGCAGATGCAGGTCAATCCTCAGGCAGGAGTTGATAAGCTTCATGACCAACTTCATCATAATGGATGTAAGTGCTACTGGAAGACAGTCATTGAAACAGGTTGCCATATTCTTCCTAGACATTGGTATGATTGAAGCCTGCTTGAAGCAGATGCATACTTAAGACAGCTGAAGAGAGAGACTGAAGATGCCAGTGAACACTCCAGCCATTTGATCAACACAAGTTTTCATTACTTCAGCAGGTAACAAATGTTCGTCAAATATGCTCAACAGAGCTTCCTTAATTCATCATCCAGGGTGCAACCGACAAGGCAACTTGTATGTGCAGCTCCGTAGGATACTATTAAATACTCTGCTTCAGTCTGCTCAAGCTAAGAACTACATCTAAGGACTGTGCAGTTAGTAACGTCATTTTTAAAAATCTTTCGCTAATTAAAATCAACGGAACTCAATTGGACTCTGACTCTGGCCGATGGCACTCTTCCCCTTTAGGAAGACGGAAGAGGGGATACTGATCTGGATGAGTCTGTGGTCATTTTGGTCACAGTGCACATTCCACCTCAAGCTAGAGGAAAAACAGGCTCTAGATGAACTAAATGATGTTATCAATAGGCTTGAAACAGCACAACCTGATGCCTTCCCAGTCTTCTTGTGGGATGTTAACCAGGCCTTAAGACCATAAGATATAGGAACAGAATGAAGCCATTTGGCCTATCCAGTCTACTGCGCCATTTCATCATGGCTGATCCGATTTTCCTCTTAGCCCCAGTCTCCTGCCTTCTCCACGTATTCCTTCATGTACTGATCAATCAAGAGTCTATCAATATCTGTCTTAAATATACATAAAGACTTGGCCTGCAAAGCTGCCTGTGGCAAAGAATTCCACAGATTCACCATGCTCTGGCTAAAGAAATTCCTTGTCTTCATTCTAAAAGGATGCCCTTCTATTCTGAGGCTGTGTCCTCTGGTCTTAGATTCTCCCATCATAGGAAACATCCTCTCCACATCCACTCCATCTAGGCCTTTCACCATTCGATAGGTTTCAATGAGTTCACCCCTCATTCTTCTGAATTTCAGTGAATACAGGCCCAGAGCCATCAGACACTTTTCATATAAGAAGCCATTCAATCCTGGAATGATTTTTGTGAACCTCCTTTGAATCCTTTCCAGTTTCAGCACATCCTTGCTTAGATAAGGGACCCAAAACTGCTTACAATACTCCAAATGAGGCCTTACCAGCTTTAGAAAGTTTCAGCATTACATCCTTGCTTTTATATTCTCGTCCTCTTGAAATGGACAAATTTTTGTGGTGTGAACTGAAGTCTCGAAGGTGCATGACAGTTGCAGAATGGCGTGTGCGTGCGGAATCAAGGTGTCAGGGCCCAGGTTTGAGAGCAGGGAATGATCAAATGTTTGGCTGCTGGAGCAGTGCTGGAGGCAATTCGAAGCAGTAGAATCGAGAATGAGAGTTGAGGCAATGGGACCCAGACCTGAGAGTGAGGAACAAGCTGAAGTTTGACTGATTTAAGTGCTAGGCCAAATTAGAAAGGTCAGATATGGGCCAACTCAAGGCAGCAGGTCCTGGGTCTGAGAGCACGTTGAAGTGGCAGGGCCTGGGTCTGAGAAAGAAGAGTGACCTGATGTTTGGCTGATTTAAGCGCTGAGCCAAATTGAAAAGGTCAGGGTGTCAGGGATGGAGGCGAGGGATGGGCTATTGTTCAGCTTACTGCTCAGTGAGTCTTACTCATCTCTGAGCTGAAATGAGGCTGTGGCTTCCTGCAACTAACAAGCTCCTGGATCAGCTGCAGTGATGACTGGATTTGTAGCTGTGGACTGACTTTCATTCTTTCAGTTCTGAATGTTATTTGCCTATGTTTATTGTTTGCATAGTTGGGTTTTTATCTGCACATTGAGTGTTTGATGGTCTTGTTTTTTTTAAAAATGGGTTCTATTGGATTTCTTTGTTTTGTGACTGCCTGTAAGGAGACAAATCTCAAGATTGTATATTGTATGCATACTTTGATAATACATGTACTTTGAACTTTCAACTTAAGGCCCTGAGTTATAGGGAAAGGTTAAATAAGGTTGAGACTTTATTAACTGGAGTGTAGGAAAATAAAGAGAAATTTGATAGAGGCGTATCACAGATATAGATAGGCAAATGCAAAAAGGCTTTTTCCACTCAGGTAGGGTGAGACAATGAGACAAGAACATCGTTGTCTTTGGTTATCTGTATCAAAGACAAATGTTAAACACCCATCGTGTTCATGCCAAACATCAACACCCATCTAATCTAATCCTTTCTTCTCACATCGTCATCAACTTCCTCCTCTATTTCTCTGCAAACCACCCACAGCAGGGCCAATTTACAGTGGCCAATCAAACTCCCACTCAACCAGATCTTGGCGTGTGGGTAAAATGAAAGCTCAGTCACAGAGAACGTGTATACTCCACACAGATAAGATCAGAGATCATCTGTGAACCTAGAATCACTAGTCATGCAGTTTTGCTAATTAATCTGCTACAAATGTGTTAGATTGCTCTATTACAAGCTACTGCGCAAGGTTTACAGCAACACTTAACATGTCAGTAAAGGAATTTAGTCCTTCAGTTTGTTCTCTCTATCAGTGACACTATCACCAGCTTGAGATCTATATCTTTGCCCCATGAATACACATAGTGAACAACAGGTCCTTAAATTTTAGATTTTAAGTCAACAACTGACTCAGCAACAACTTCGTTTACAAGAGTAATATTCTTCAACTTCAGTATGAAGACCTGTATCTTACTTTTGGAAAACACCTTTCAGTCGAAGACTTTCCAACCAGCAGAACTAATTAATGAGCATAAAATTCTAACCCAGTGTCCAAGAAGCCTAATGGAGCAAGCAAATGTCTGCAGGCTTCCCAGTTCTGAGGCAGGTAGTGTGGAACTTCAGGCTTTTGTACCTCCTGTATGATGGTGGCTCTGAAAAGCCAGTGTCCTGTAGACGCTACACATGATGGGGAAGGATTTGCTCATGATTTATTGGAGAAAGTCCTCTAACCTCTGTAGCTTCTTATGTTCCTGCACATTCAAATAGCTGTACCAGGCTATAATGCAACCAGTCTGGATACTTTCAACAGTGGGTCTGCAGAAGATTGTTAGAATGTTTGCTAGAAGCCAAACCTCATTATTCTCCTAGAAAAATAAATGGACTGGTGTGCCTTCCTTGTGATTACATCTATGTGCAGGCCCCAAAGTAGGTTATCCAATAAGTTAAAACCCAGGAACTTAAAGCTGCTGACCCTCTCCACCATTGATTCCCCAACGTTGACTGGCACATGTACACCGCACTTTCCCTTCCTGAAGTCAAAATCAGCTGTTTTGTTTTATTGACATTGAGGGAGAGGTTGTCGTTGTGGTACCACTCCCATCTCACTCCTGTACACTGGTGCATCACCACCTGTGATTCTTCCATCAACAGCATTAGAAATGTGCTTAGCCTCACAGTCATGTGTGTATATAGAGTAGATCAGGGGCTAACCTTGCAGCTCTGAGGTGCATATGTGTTAATGGTCAGATGATCAGTGAGGAGGAGGTGTTGTTACTAATCCTCACTGATTGAGGTCTGCCAATGAGCAATTCAAGTATCCAGTTGAAAGGGAAGGTGAAGAAGCCCAGATCTTGAAACTTAATAATGAGTTTGGGTGGAATAATTCTGTTGTACACCAAGCCATAGTCAATGAACAACAATCTGATGATGTACAAGTTCCTATTGTTTAGATAGTCCAGAGCAGAGTGAAGAGCCAGAGAAATTGCACCAACTGTTGATAGATTGTGGTATACAAATTGAAGTGTATCCAGGTCATCTCTGAGTCTGGAATTGATTCACGCCATAACCAACCTCTTAAAGCACATCATTGTGATTGATGTAAGCGCTACTGGATGGTAATCATTCAGAGAGATAACCACATTCATCTTGGGCACTGGTACAATAGATGCGTTTATGAAACAGGTGGGAACCTCAGTTCATAGAAGTGAGAGTTTGAGTGTACAGTATCTGTAAGTATTCCAGCGAATTGGCCCACATAGATCTTTAGCCTCAGCTAAATGTGCCATGTTGACCAGAAGCCTTTCAGGGTTCATCCTCTTGAAGGATCACATGGTCATCTGGAGACGTGGGGGCTCACATAGGAATGACGTAGTTCTATCTTTCAAAGCATGCTTAAGTTGATCACATTTAGAGCAGTGGACGAAAATGATTAGAGTTAAATACTCATGGAACGTTAAACTGTTGACAAAATTCAGTTTATACTCTTTTTGTAAATCTGATATGGTCTACTACCTTGTTAGTTCCAAGATATGTTGTTGTAGAAGTATTAATCACAAAGGAGAGGAGAGATTAGGTTTGTATTTATTGTCATGGTATTGGGTTTGCTGATGACAAAGTTCTAAACTCAAAAGAAGAGCTTAAGCCCTCTAGCCACAAGTACTGTCACTAAAGGAAGATTAGGCTGTAACTACCTAATTGTCAAAGACTAGTTTATTTCCCTGTTTATTCTCCATGGTCAGTTTAGCTGCCAGTACTCACTATTTGAGCAGTGGGTCCCTCCTTCCTACCAAGAAGATATTTTCAGCTAACAAAGTAGTTTAAACACAGTTCATTTACTTTCAGTGATGCATGTTTAAATCCAAACAACACCTTAAAAGACAAAACTTGCAGAGGATTTCTATCTTAAACATTTGCAAATTACAAACCATTTCTAAAACTTAACGCACAAAGGATAAAGGATTTCCAAAACACAAGTCCAATTTCTATTAACTAAAAAGACATACCAATGATGCAGATGAAGAAATTATCTGTCACAAAATCTGAAGCCAGAGAAATGGATTCTAGGTCACCCCATGTTTTTTTCACGTTTCTTGATGTTTCTTACCCCATTCATGAACTATTCTCTGCTTTACACCCTTTTCTGTTATTTGGGTAACTTCACAAGCATTATCATATTTCTTCAGATATCTTTTTAACACAATCCATCTAAAAACATTTTGGAGACACAATTCCATAAGCAATACTGGGAAGCTAACTTCCCTGAGTACTTAAAACTCCCAACATAAACACATAAGTTATTCATATGCTAAATAATATTATCCATCTGGTTCTACAAGCTTCCTTGCACTAAGCAATTTAGTCAACTTGTCTGTTTTGAAACAAGCCAAATTAAACAACCCATTGTCTTATTCTGACCTCTAAAGTAGTAATAAACCGGGTACAGTGAGCTAGCCTCTACTTTCCACAGACAGAGTGTCTCCTATCTACAGAGCTTGTTTGCAAAGCTGTGTTTTTAAACTTCAAACTGGTTACTGCTTTCCATTTGCATTTTAAGAACTGAAGACTGACTGCTATTTACAACCAGAAGCTTAACAATGCAATATTAGTTGGAAGTTTACTTACATCTGTTTGTGATCTTAAAAGTGGCAGCTGCTGTATTTAGAAACCAAGCTTTGCAAAACACCAAGAGGACCCTTATCCCGGAAAGTGAATATCCATCACATTACTATTTAAAATCATTCTGGACAGAGCAGTCTTGCAGAGATTATTGCACATTATAACCATTACAATCATTTAAATCAATGCACGGGTTGCATTCAGAGTACATGATCCTCCCCACCAGATGTCCCTCTGTACTTTCCCACTTGGAAATAAAATCAAATATCTATATTCAAGATACAGATTGACCTTTTTGTAATGTTGCAATGACATGCTTGGAGCAGCTTGAAATAAACTCATAATTTATATAAATAAATAAGCAAATAAATTTTCGAAGATGATTAAGTTCCCAAGGGTGTCTCAGAATCATTTCAATTAAGCTCTTGTAATCACAATGGAATTTTATAAACTTCAATAATCTTTTAATAATCTTGTTGTTTATTTTAATAGAAATGAAACAACACTACAGTCAGTGGCCACTTTATTAAGTACATCTGTACGTTAATGCAAATATCTGATCAGAAAGTCATTGGCTGATTCAAACCAAACATCATAATGAGGAAGAAATGTGACCTAGTTGACTTTGACTGTGGAATGAATGTTGGTGCCAGACGGGGTGGTTTGAGTATCTCAGAAACTGCTGATCTCCTGGGATTTTCACACACAACAGTCTCTAGAGTTTACAGAGAATGGTGTGATAGACAAAACACATCCAGTGAATGGCAGTTCTGTGAGTGAAAATAGTTTATTAGTGAGGGAGGTCAGGAAAGGATGGCGAGGCTGGTTCAAGCTGACAGGTAGGCGACAGTAACTCAAGTAGCCACACATTACAACAGTGGTGTGCAAAGAGAATCTCTGAATGCACAACATATCAAATCTTGAAGAGGATGTCCAGCAGACCACAAACATACACTCAGTAGCCACTTTATTAGCTGCAGGAGGTGCCTAATGAAGTGGCTACTGAATGTATGACCACTTTGACCACCTTGCTCTCAAATGGACATTTTTCTTCTAATTCTTTTCCTTCATAAAGTTTTGTATAATTTATTGTAAAATTAAGTTTTTATTGTGGATGTTGCTTATATGATGTTATGTGCCTGAAATGTTGCTACAAATGAGTTACTCATTGCACCTGTTCAAAATGTACTTGACAGTAAACTCGACTTTGACTTTGACCTACCTCAGTCTGTAAGGGATCAGCACTAACTTTTGCTAATCCTTTTCTTTTCACTTACTCATAGAAACAGTCAAATCATTTTTTAATGTTTGTTACATGTTACCCCAATGCACTCCTTTCCTCTTCCTTAATAACATCTTGATCCTCCTTTTCTAAAGTCCTGAATGTTCCCAATCCCCAAACTTACTCTTCGTTTTGGCAAAGTTATGTAATAACCTGGTTTAAGACAATACTTTATGATATTAACACAGTCATGTTGCTGTATTTTATTTTCTGCCAAATTCCTCAATATGCAATGTGTCATTTAATTATATTATACAATCAAGTAATTCAATTGATTGATAAGTGGGGCTTATTGACTTAGCCAATAAGATTTGTCTTGTTAACATTTGGTCAATAAGATAGAGTCATAGACTCATAGAGTAGTACTACAACACAGAAACAGACCCTTTGGCCCATCTAGTCCATGCTGAAACCATTTATACTGCCTGCTCCCATTAACCTGCACCTGGACCATAACCCTTTATATCCCTACTTTCCATGTACCTACTCCAGAACATTCTAGAGTGATCAGAGGTAACTATTTTCTGGAGAAAGTGCAGGACTTTTGGAAAAAGGAGGAGAAACATGAAAGAATGGAGATGGACAGCAAACATGAGTAAAGAACATGGTGAAATGCTCACAAAACCTAATTGGAAGGGCAGCTGCTGTTGGAAAATCCTCATGCAGACAATGATCTCACGGAGAATGTACAGATAATTTTTAATTTGCTAGTTATCACGCAACCTTGGAGAATGTTCAATGCCTTGTCCTTGTCCTTGGACATGGCATGGATATTTATTTATGTTTTGCTTGTTTTCAGGAAGAATTGTTTGGTTGAGTAAATAAAGTGAAGCAAATTGGATTGATTACACAACAATAAGCTCCAATGATTTTGTGCACACTGTAGGCTTGTCATAGTTTAAAATATTTTATCATTACCATTCTAATCTAAGTTTATGCTGGTGTGAAAGTAAAATTATTGCTTCCTGGTGAACAGTATATTTGCATGGGTGTGTCTGTATTCATACAAGTAACAATCCAATTTCCTCTTAAAGGAGCATTTCAAACTTTTATGTTTTGTGTTTACCTGAGTCATATTTCTTTATTGGAAATTGCCTTGTCATTGTTATTCCCCATCCATTGTAGGGTTATGTCACTGTTAGTTTGCATTCACAGTACTAGCTAACTCATTACAAACCTACAGTGAGAGGGTAACAGTCATGAACTTTTGAACTAATGCTCTCTTTAACTTTTCACATTAGGCACAATTGGGCCTCTATTCCCATTGGGTTTTTCTGTGCTTTAAAGGGCATATTTGTTGACCTAGAGTTAAAGAGTTGTACAACATGAAAACAGGCCCTTTAACCAAACACATCACTGCTGACTAAGCTCCTTATCTATGCTTATCCTATTTTCCTGCATTTGACCAACATCCCTGTATCTATCTACCTGTCCAAATGCTTTTTAAACATTGTGATAGTACTTGCTTCTACCACCTCCTATGGCAGCCTTTCTATACCCACCTACCCTTTATGTGCATACCCCGTCCCTCTGACCTCCTTTAAATATTTCGTATCTCACCTTAAACCATCCAACCTTCATCCTTCTGGCTCTATCACATCCAAAACATCTGAAACCTGGAACATTAAGATGCCAGTCCTGCCCCTCCTGTAGCCAAGTTTCACTAATGGCTATAATGTCATAATTCCATGTGTCAATCCACGCCCTCAGCTCGTCAACCTTCCCAACAATACTCCTTGCATTGAAATAGACACACCTCAGAAGATTATCACCACCACACACAACCCTTCTATTTGTGACTTCGCATGAACTTTTAACATCATTTATTTTCACTCCCATTCCACTATCTGCTCTGGCACTCTGGTTCCCATCCCCCTGCAAATCTAGTTTAAACCCTCCCCAACAGCACTAACAAACCTCCCTGCAAGTATATTGGTCCCCTTGTAGTTCAGGTGTAACCCGTCTCTCTTGCACAGGTCCCACCTGTCCCAGAAGAGGTCCCAATGATCCTGAAATCTGAAACCCTGCCCCCCACACCAGTTTCTCAGCCACGTGTTCATCTGCCAGAGCATCCTACTCTTATCCTCACTGGCACGTGGCACGGGCAGCAATCCTGAGATTACCAACCTCGAGGTCCTGCTTTTTAACTTCCTACCAAGCTCTCTATACTCACTCTTCAGGACCTTCTCACTCTTTCTTCCTACATCATTGGTACCAATGTGTACCATTACATTTGGCTACTCACTCTCCCACTTCAGAATGCTGTGCACGCGATCAGAGACATCCCTGACCCTGGCACCCGGGAGGCAACAAACCATCCGGGAGTCTCTGTCATGACCACAGAATCTCCTGTTTGTACCTCTAACTATTGAGTCCCCTATCACTACCGCTCTCCTCTTCTTCCACCTTCCCTTCTGCACTGCAGAACCAGACTCAGTGCCAGAGATCTATGGTTGGATGACAATAAATTTGAACTTGAAATTGAACTTAAACCCAAGAAGCTTTAATTCCATTCTGTTTTTCAGAAAGCACAAAAAATTAAGCTGAAGTCTGCAATAAGAAAGTTGCCTATTAAGATGATTCTCGTCCTTTACCAGTGTATCCTTACATAACATGTAATCTTTTCAACAATGTGCTCACTGATTCTTCCTTACATTTTTAGCATAGTTAGTTTACAGAAGGTATCATTAGCAGTATCTGAAAATATTTTTAAAGTTATATGACACTTATAACTTGTGTACTAATATTTCTTGGTCTGTCATTTCATGGGAAATTAACATACACTGATAATTTGAGGATAACAACTTGTTACTATTGGATAGGACTTCTATCAGTTGCATCCTGAAAATATCATGTGACAAACATCATGTATGATATTAAACGTGAGGATATCTGCAGATGCTGGAAATTCAAGCAACACACACAAAATGCTGGTGGAACACAGCAGGCCAGGCAGCATCTATAGGGAGAAGCGCTGTCAACGTTTCGGGCCGAGACCCTTTGTCAGGACTAACTGAAAGGAAAGATAGTAAGAGGTTTGAAAGTAGGAGGGGGAGGGAAAATGCGAAATGATAGGAGAAGACCGGAGGGGGTGGGGTGAAGCAGAGAGCCGGAAAGGTGATTGGCAAAAGGGATACAGAGCTGGAGAAGGGAAAGGATCATGGGACTTTAAATGTTTTCTCTGGCGGACAGAGTGTAGGTGTTCAGCGAAACTGTCTCCCAGTCAACAATGCTTCTCCTATAGATGCTGCCTGACCTGCTGCGTTCCACCAGCATTTTGCGTGTGTTGTATGATATTAAACAACCATTTTGCCAATCATTATCACTTTGTAAATTAATGTTCTGAATTTTATTATTGCAAATATTCCATTTAACATCAAATAAAGAAAGTTACTATGCTGAAAGGTACTTGTGAAGGCACAAAAGCACTCTTATACTATTCATTGAATTGTATTGAAAATGCTATTGAACTATAACTTAAGGAATAGTCAACAATAAATGCAGTTATTAATGTAGACTAATTTTCTTTTCTTTAAGTAAGGTCATTCCAACTACCCAACAACTTCAAGTTGTTCAATGTCTCCCTTGGAGAAAGAGAGCCAATTCTATTATTTACTGACTCCACAGTCGTTGGCATTTAACATCCCATCAAATGCCTCAGAGATCCTTTTCAAGAGTGCTACATTTAACAGGATATACATGAGGAATATTTAACTAAGCATATGGAGCTTGATGATATAATTGTTTTTGGAGTAAAGGTATTGTGATAAATAAGCATCTTGAGATCTATTAGAGCAGTGCTAAAACAAAACTACAGCTTAAAAAATTTGATCCATCTGTGCCTTTTTAGACACTAATCATCTAAGTCACAGATTTGCTCAGCCTTTCCTCATAAGAGATGTGCTCTAATCGAGAAGCATCTTGGTAAATCTCCTCTGCATTTTCTCTAAAGCTCTTGATCCAGAGGGGATAACTTAACTCAACTTCACAAACTATAAACTCACTTTCAAGGACTCTTCATCTCATGTTTATTGCTTATTTATTTATTATTAATATTTATCATTATTATTTTTTTCTTTTTATTCTTTCTTTTTGTATTTCCACAGTTTGTTGTCTTTAGCATGCTGGTTGTCCATCCTGTGCTGTGGTCTTTCATTGATATGAATCCAAAAATATGGGTTATTAGATTTATTGAGTATGCCTTCAAGAAAATGAATCTCGGGGTTATGTATGATGTTATACAGGTATGTACTTTGATAATATACTTATTTTGAACTGTTTGAACACAATGAAGTTAAGAGGGAGCTGTCCTGACAACAGAGTGTGGTAAGTGGAATCTTTGCAGCATTTCATGAACAGCTTTGGATACCTAAGCATTGAATGTATTACTTGTCAGAGAAGGTCAGGCTAGGTTGAGTGAGCACACGTATAATTGAGTTTTTCAAGGTGGTGTGAGTCCTGAGGCTCCTGTACCTTCTTCCTGATGGCAGCAGTGAGAAGAGAGCATGGTCTGGTTGGTGAGGATCCCTGATGATGGATGCTGTTGTTCTGTAACAATGCTCACTGGTGGGGAGGGCTTTACCAGTGATGGACTGTGCCATACTGACTGCTATTTATAGCATTTTCTGTTCAAAGGCATTGGTGTTTCCATACCGGGCTGTGATGCAGCCAGTCAATATACTCTCCACCACCCATCTATAGAAGTTTGTAGAAGTTTTAGATTTCATGCCGAATCTTAACAAACTTCTAAGGAAGTAGAGGCATTAACATGCTTTCTTCATAATTGTACTTATGTGCTGGGCCCAGGATGGCCCTCTGAAATGATAAGACCAAGAAATTTAAAGTTGCTGACCCTCTCCATCTCTGATCCCCAAATGATGGCTCATGGTCCTCTGGTTTCCTCCTCCTGAAGTCAACAATCGGCTCCTTGGTCTTACTGACACCAACTAAGAGGCTGTTGCTGTGGCACCACTCAGCCAGATTTTCAATCTCCCTCCTATATGCTGATTCAACACCGCCTGTGATTCGGCCTATGACAGTGGTGTCATCCTTACCACAGGATCATTCCAAACAGCTACAGTAGGTGTTTGCGCTGTCAGGCATTTTCAGTGATCAGTACAGCCTAAAGCAGGGGTTCCTAACCTGCGGTCCACAGACCCCTTGCTTAATAGTATTCGTCCATGGCATTAAAAATGTTGGGAACCCTTGGCCTAGAGGGATGGGACCTGCAGGACAAAGGCTTCCCTCTAATCCTCTGACAGGTCATAATATTTACAAAATCACTGTATTATGCAAACAATCATAACATCTCTTGAAAGTACCATTGAAAATGTAATCTCCAACCACACTAGTTTTGTGTGGACACAATGAGAACAACCAAACTTCAGCAAAGGGGCAGTGTTTTTTGCTGTATGTAAACAGAGAATGATGCCTCGTCTGACGAGTTGCAAATAGAGTTAAACATATTGATGTAATCAGTAGTATTTCCTCTTATGGCATTACCCTGAAAGGAAAGGAATTGAAGAGAGGCCAGAGCAGCTGAAGATGGTTCCTTCAAGAATACTGCTTGAGGAACTCCTGCAATGAAATTGCAGAACTGTAATCATTTACCTCTAACAAACACAACCTTTCTATGTGTCAAGCCAGGGCGAAATATTGTTTCTGATTGACTCACAGATTAAAAATAACGATTGAATTCCTCATGGCCATTCCTGGCTCCACTGCTCACCGATTGTCCTTCGCTCTTTACATTAAACAGTCCTTCAATGATGCAATATGTTCATTGCACACCTGTCCAAAGGATTCATCATATATTGACATTTATCTTGTAGCAGCTACAAGGGTGGTTTAATGCTTGGATGCAGTATTAAGGAACATGTAGAAAAAGTGCTCATCATTGAATTATATGTAGCTTCACAAAATAACTCAACAGCCTTACATTAGGCAAGTACCATTGTCCACATCCTTAATGGCCTACAGTCTCTTTAACTTTATTTCCTGCTGTGTAATTCATCCTGTAGAATTTCAGCAGATATTCAAGGAGGTGGATAACTGATGAAACCGTTTGGTCCTCAGCTTTATAATTTCATAATCTCACAAACCCCTAACCCCAAGGCCCCTGTCAAAGGCTGCTCTCCAATGTCGATGCACTAAAGCTGCCATCAAGAAACAAGGAGGCATATTGGATATTGGCTGATGGTTGTGAAGGGTATCAGGGTGGACTAATGCAGAAAGGAATAATATCTCCCACTAACTGTCCTTTTCTGGTCATCTCCAGTCTGGAGCCAATACATTATCTCTGCATGCACTCTCTTGGGAAGCAGCTTGGTGAAGAATAGCTTGGTACATCTAAGCTATTTATTATCTTGTTTTAGGCTGTCTGTTATATCTATTCTCCTGATTGCCCCAGCAGTAACTGAAAGGCAGCACCACTGAATCGAACTGCTAACACCGCACTTTGTGAACGGTGCCTTGCACCCCCTGTCTACCTTCCTTTTCTGCATTAATATTCAATTTCCAACAGCAGCATGCAGCTGATCAACAGCAATGCAGAAATAACTTCATCAGAAAGACTACTGTGGCCCAAAGATTTGATTAACCTGCACTTTCTCAAGGACCAATTACTGTTGGTTTTGTCAGCTATGTCCTCAACCTCTAAATGAATAAAATAAAGAAATAAAAATAGTCAACTTCCCAGTAAGAAAATAGCGATATTCTGTTAAATGTCTCCTAATTGTATGTTGTCTGAACTATAGAGAGCTATGTAATTTAGCAACATACACAGCACTGAGTAAACGCACAAGTAAACAATGAGAAACTACCGGTTGGATTTTCTCACTATTACTTGGATCAGCACAAAAACTAGTTGTGTGGGTGAGAATTAAAAGTTCAAAACAACTTATTCCTTAATTCTTTAAGCTTTTGATTCAGTGAAAATGAAAATACGGGCTACCTTTGTGTTATATGTGTTTACCTCTCTTACAAGACTATGAAAGTCCCTTGTCTTTCGTACAGGCATTAAACCTGTCAAGTATAACACCTTTCACATTACTTTACTGTTGTCTAGTGACAGCAATTATTAAGGATGTTATTATAGTCCTACATATGGAGGCTAAATTTATGCATGTGGGTGGACAAGCATGCGGACAAATGAAATGTTCTATTACTCTATCTCTAAATCCGCTATCAAGAGATAACAGAGATACACAAATAAGTGTATAATTTCTATGAGAATAAATTTATTACTTGCATATTATACTCCAGAAGCTTCTGGAAAGATAATTACCCATGTTTTCCATTATTTCACATCAGAATATTGTGAGATGTAATCAAAGTGAAGAAGAACGCCTGAAATTGGCAAGATGTATTCCTCACCCGCTTACACCGCAGACACTTTCCATGGGTCCAGATATCGCACCTCGGCCAAAACTGGAATATGATCACTTGGGTGGTGGCAACATAAAAATTGGAGTATTGTATTCAATGCCGGCTATGATCAAGAAAGAGAGAAGAGGTGAATAAATTTGATCAGGATGGATGAACACTGTTCTCCAAGGGCCAGTATCAATGCTTTTGAGTATGAATGCAAATAGTTTATGTTGAACTTCTGTAAAACACCGGTGTGGACAGAAAAGGGTTATCTTGTCCATTCTGGGACACATTTTAGGAAGGACACATTAGACCTCGGAGAGTGACCAGAAAACATTTATTAGATATTTTTCCTGCGCTCGAGGAATTATGTTTCATGGATTGGTCAGGAAATTGTGGGGTTGTCTTCTTGGAGGAGATTTGACAGAGTGAAAAAGAGGAACTGTTCCAATTGATAAAATCACTTGGAATCAGGTACTTGAGAGGACTGTTGAAAAAGGCAAAGGCAACCAGTGGGAAAACTATTTTGCTTGCAAGATGTTAAGCTTTGAAATGCACAGACTGAAAGTGTGGTGGAAACGAATTCGATCGTGAATTTCAAAAGATGGGTAAGTATTTGAAAACGAAAAAGATTCTTCCAGGTCTATATAATAGAGCATGGGAGTGGGACTAACTGGATTGTTCCTGCCAAAAATTGCACAAGTTTGAAGGGAACTGTGGCCTATTTCTGTACTGCGATAATTCTACTGCATGTTTCTATAGGTATCTTAAATCGGGGGAAGCACTCAGATTCAGCTTCCAAAAATACATTTGAGAGATGCACCCATCAGTTCCTAGAGAGTACTGAGAAACAGAGTGAACCTCTGTAGTACAAGTAGATAACATGGTTAAGGATGTACTTATGCATCAGGGCAATGAATACAAGAGCAGGGAGGTTATGTTCCACCTTTGTAAAACATTGATCACACCTCAGCTGGAACACTGCATGTATTTCTAGTTACCAACTATAGGGAAAGATGCGATAGAACTGGAGAGGGTGCAAAGGCGATTCACCAGGATATTACATAGGATGGAATGTTCTAGTTACGAGGAAAGCTTGGAGAAGCTAGTTCTGTTTTCTCTGGAGCAGATTGAAGTACGTAAACTTATGAGTGGTATGGAAATTTCTCCCCTTATCAGAAGAGAATAAGAATAGAAGACATGCATTTATGGTAATGGTTAAGAGATTTAGAGATCTTAGGGGGACCTTTATCACCCAGAGAGTGGTGTGCACCTGAAACACACTACTGGAGGGAGTGGTAGAACAAGAGTCTCTGATGTCATTTAAAGAATGTCCAGACAAGCCACTGAATCACCTAGGCATAGAAGGATACAAGCCAAGTGCTAGAAGATTGGATTGATATGGATATGGACATAGTGGGCCGAATGGCCTTTCCCCAAACTACATGACTTTATGTGATAATGAGAAACAATCTGAATGATTGAGTGTAAAGAGGATGAGACCTCTGCAAAGTTTTATTTCATATTCTGAATATCAAGGTTAGAAGGTCAGAGTTAGGATATTGTTCCTTCACTATTAGGTGCACATTTGCCTTGTACAGAACCTCAGGTGGTAAATTCATGCATGAGCTACCCACAGACTGTTCAGTGAGGCTCTGTGCAGTACAGACCCATATGATCATAAAAGTTGGACTAGCCTTATCCACTGAAACGGTTTGACAGCCACACCCTTTTTCTCTCACCTCTGAACTGACCAGTCTGCCAAAGATCTATTCCACAAACATTTCAAAACAATCAGGAAATTTCTCAAAACAGCCTCTCAAAAAGTTTGTAATTTTGGAATATATTTATCCAGTGGGTCCCAAACTTACTGATAGTTACAGAGCAAAAAGATAGTAATTAGGAAAATTCAGGCCATTATTTTACAGACAGACAGACAGACACTACCGACGGTGCGTCATGAGGTGCATGAGAGAGCAGGCAGACAGGTAATTTGAGAGGTGATGTACTCCTTTTTTTTAGACAGGACTTCTATATGCTCCTGTCCTTAAGTATGCAATATCATTCCAAATGCCCCTTCTGCATTTTCAGTGGTCCCTGGCCAGAGATTTCACAAGTCCATCAACTCTGAGCTCTTTTGTTTGAACTTACTGGTAATCTCTTATTGTGATAGAGCTCAGAACGGAATGTCTGTTTCAGGAATCTGGTATTGTGGCTGGGATATTGGTGTCCCATGACCAGCCACACATAAGCCAGTATTGATGACTGTGTATTGCTTTATCACCTTCATCATATGATTCTACTTACTGGTAAGTTCCCATGGGCACTGTTGTCAGTATCACTTTACAAAACAAGTTGGATAGGTCTGAGCTGGTAGTAGTTTGTTGTTGTATTGTCTCAGAATCAGAATCAGGTTTATTATCACCAGCATGTGTCATGAAATTTGTTAACTTAGCAGCAGCAGTTCAATGCAATACATAATATATAAGAGGGAATAATAATAATAATAATAATAATAATTAATAAATACATAAATTATAGTATACATATATTGAATAGATTTAAAATTGTGCAAAAAACCAGAAATAATATATATTTAAAAAGTGAGGTAGTGTTCATGGGTTCAATGTCCATTTAGGAATTGGATGGCGGGGGGAAGAAGCTGTTCCTGAATCGCTGAGTGTGTGCCTTCGGGCTTCTACCTGATGGTAACAAGAGAAAAGGGCTGCCCTGAGTACTGGAGATCCTTAATAATGGATGCTACCTTACTGAGACACCACTTCTTAAAGATGTCCTATGTACTTTGTAAGCTAGTGTCCAAGATGGAGCCAACTAAATGTACAACCTTCTGCAGCTTCTTTCAGTCCTCCATACCAGACAGTGATGCAGCCTGTCAGAGTGCTCTCCACGGTACATCTATAGAAGTTTTGAGTGTATTTGTTGACATGCCAAATCTCTTCAAACTCCTAATGAAGTATAGCCACTGTCTTGCCTTCTTTATAACTGCATTGATATGACCAAATTAGGTCCTAAGAAATCTTGACACCCAGGAACTTGCAACTGCTCACTCTCTCCACTTCTGATCTCTCTATGAGGATTGGTATGTGTTCCTTCGTCTTACCCTTCCTGAAGTCCACAATCAGCTCTTTCGTTTTACTGTCGTTGAGTCCAAGATTTTTGCTGCGATATCACTCCACTAGTTGGCATATCTCACTCCTGTTCGCCCTATTGTCTCTATCTAAGATTCTACCATCAATGGTTGTATCAGCAGCAAATTTATAGATGATATTTGAGTTATGCGTAGCCACACAGTCATGGGTATAGAGAGAGTAGAGCAGTGGGCTAAGCACACACCCCTGAGGCGCACCAGTGTAGATTGTCAGCAAGGAGGAGATATTATCACCAATCCGCACTGATTGTGGTCTTCCAGTTAGGAAGTCGAGGATCCAATTGCAGAGGGAGTTACAGAGGCCCAGGTTCTGTAATTTCTGAATCAGGATTGTGGTGATTGTGGCTGCAGTGAAATGTTGAACATGTTGTGCTGCAGTTAGTTCTGCTGTACACAGAGAAACAGAATGAGAAGTGAACCAGAATGGGCGCTGGGAGATCCCGTTTTTTCTGGTGGACAGAGCATAGGTGTTCGGTGGAGCATTCTCCCAATCTATGTCAGGTCTCACTGATATACAAGACGCCATACTGGGAGCACCGGATACAACAATTGACCCCAACAGACTCACAGGTGAAGTGTCGCCACCCCCAGAAGAACCATTTGAGGCCCTGAATGGTAGTGAGGGAGGAGGAGTAGGGGCAGATGTAGCACTTTTTCCGCATAGTGCCGGAGGGAGATCAGTGGGGAAGGATGAATGGACAAGGAAGTCACATAGGCAGTGATCCCTGAGGAAAGCAGAAAGTGGAGGGGGGAAGGCAAGATATGCTTGCTGGTGGGATCATGTTGGAAATGGCAGAAGTTACAGAGAATTATGTGCTGGACGCAGAGGCTGATAGAGTGGTAGCAGAGGACCAGAGGAACATTATCCCTGCTGGGGTGGCGGGAGTAGGGGGTGTGGGCAGACAAGCACAAAATGAAAGAGATGTGGTTGAGGGCAGCATTGATGGTGGAGGAAGGCAAACAACTTTCTTTGAAGAAGGAGGACATCTCTTTTGTTCTGGAATGAAAAGCCTTATCCTGAGAGCAGATGCGGTGGAGGTGGAGGAATTCAGAGAGGAGGATGGCATTTTTAGAAGTAACAGAGTGGGAAGAGGTATAGACCAGGTACCTATGAGAGTTAGTGTTATAATCACTGAATCAGTTACAAAATTATTAGAACTTGTAGAATTGATAGCACCATCTGTTTGAGTTGATCAATTGTTTATTGTGAGTGGGTGAGTTACATAGAGAGTGAAAATTAGAAAGGACTGTGGAATAGTAAGAGCTCTCAGTTTTTGGGAGCATTTCAATCTCCCCCTTTTCAGCCCACATGCCCAGACTCTTCAAAGTACTGTGCTGCAACTATTAGCATCTTGACTTCTGTTTCTATCTATGTGGAGTTTGCATGTTCCCTGTATGGTTTTCCCTCAGGTTCTCGAGTTTCCCCGCATGCCAGTTGTAGATTAATTGGCGACTGTAAATTGCTTCTGGTGTAGGTAGGTGGCAGGGAGATCTGTGAAGTGGTGATGGGGTTACAAGAGGTAGAATGGAATTGGTGTAGGCAAGTTATTGAGCGGTTGAAGTGAATCTGCTGGGCTGAAGAGCCTGTTTCCATTTCCTTTGACCCTATGACTATTACTGAGATACTGACAGTTCAGTAATAGTCCTTTGATTAATATGCTTCTTCTCATTCACTTCCGTAATACAGACATCCTTGGTGCAGTCAGCATTTATTGTCGTCCTAAATTGCCCTCCAGGCCACTTCACAGAGCAGCAGAATAGTGGGCCGGCAAAAAAAGAACATGTAAGGACAACAAAGTTTTCTTCCCTGAAGGACTTTATTAATTACCCAGCTTCATGGACATTTTCATGTTTCCATATTAATGGCTCAAATCTCCAGTACCTTCACCACGATTCAAAGATTCAAAGTGCATTTATTATCAATGAATGTATAAATTATACAACCTTGAGATTTGCTTGCTTAACAGGCAGTCGCAAAGCAAGGAACATGAAAGAACCCAATTAATTTTAAAAAAGACCAACCCCCCAGGGTGCAAAGGATGAGAAAAAAACAAATCATACAAACAATAGGAGCGAGCAACAACAACAGTGTTCCAAACCAAATTGGGTCCTTAGATTCAAATCCCTGGAGCAGCCCAGAGTAGGCCCAAATCTTTGGTATTCAGTGTGGTGAACTACATATACCTGTCTGGACACGCCCCTTGCTGACCGCTCCTGTGGCTCCTCCCACAGGCCCCTGTATAAAGGTGATGGAGGTCTGAGCCCGGCCTCTCAGTCTCCAGGATGTAGTATGGTGGTCACTCACTGCTCGTTCCTTCTTCCAGTCAATAAAAGCCGATATCTCGCTTTTACGTCTCAGAGTGAGTTATTGATGGTGCATCATTCAGTTCATCATGTTAGTAGGGAAAATCACTGCAAAGTTCACAAACACGAAACACAGCAGCTGGGGGCAGTCCCACAGCCTTAGTATCATGGAGAGAGGAGTCCCAAGACTATTTGGCCAGCGTTTAAATTGTCCAATCCTCATACTAGGAACCGGACCCTTCTGTGGCAAGTCGCTCCAGGCCTAGATTTCACTGCTGGAGAAGCCGTTTTCAACCTCTCCAGATTGGCTCAGCACTTCAAGCAATCCAACCTCGCCTGACTCTCGACACTCTACCTTTCCAGTCTATCTGGGCAGGCTTTTCGATTGTCCAAACAACTCGTTGTACCTCACATTAGGACCCGGGCCTCGCCACACAAATCACTCGAGGCCTAGAACTTGCCACCCAGCAAGTCACTTCAGACCTGGATTTCATTCCCAACAAAGTCGTTCTCAACCTCACCAAATCAGCTTGCCACTTAGAGCAATCCACCCTCACACCCACATAAGTTGAATGGGCATCAGAACTCCAGCATCCCGTCCCATAAAAAGAGCTATTCTTAGTCAGGGCAGTGATTGAAATTTTAAAGGCAGACTTTTGTGGCAGTTTCTCTGAGTTGAGGAGCGACCAATCAGCAAGGGGAACTCATTAGAAAGAGCCAATATGAATAATTCAAGTACAAGCAGAGAGGCCATTCTTTTGGAGTGTGCCAGTCTTTATAGTGGCTTTGGCTCATCAGGCTTGGGTGAGATAGATTGTCTTGTAAGTCTCTCCCTCTCTCCCTCTCTCCCTCTCCCTCTCTCCCTCTCTCCCTCTCCCTCTCTCCCTCCCTCTGTCTCACACTGTCTCTCTCTCTCTCACTCTCTGCTCATTCCTCATCCTTTAGTGCATAGTAGACTGAGAATGGCTCCAGGGGCAATGTTTTGTCCTGTGTGTGTGACTGTGTGTGAGACTGGATGTCTCCCAGATAAAATACCTGCACCAGGTGCACTGCGTTGCAGCTTTTGAGAGAACATATTAAGGAACTGGAGCTAAAGCTCAATGACCTTCAACTCATACGGAAGAATGAGAACTGATTGACAGGAGCTATAGGGAGGTAGTTATCCCCAAGGTGCAGGAGACAGATAACTGGGTGACTGTCAGGAGGAGGGGAAATTCACAACCAGTGCAGAATACAGCTTGACTGTTCCCTCAATAACATGTATCTAACTTTAGATATTATTGAGTGGGACGATCTACCAGGGAGGGGCCACAGTAACTGGGTCTCTGGCACTGAGTCTGGTGTTGTGGCTCAGAAGAACAGAGCAGTGAAGAGGAATGCAGTGTTGATTCCTCAGTCAGAGGAACAGAGACGAGGTTCTATGGGTACGACAGAGATCCCCTGATGGTATGTCCAGGGTGCCAGGATCAGAGATCTATAAGATCATGTCCATGGCATTTTCAAGGGTGAGGGTGAGCAGCCAGAAGCCTCGTATATACTTGCACCAATGACATAGGTAGACAAGGTGAGGAGGTCCTGGAGAGAGATATTAGGAAGCTTGATAGAAAGCTGAGAATCCAGGGTAGTAATCTCTGGATTACTGCCTGTGCCCCGTGCCAGTGAGGGTAAGAATAGGATGATTTGGCAGGTGAATGCGTGGCTGAGAAGCTGGTGGAGGGGGCACGAGTTAAGATTTATAAATCATTGGGATCTTTTCTGGGGAAGGTATGACCTGTACAAAAGGCATGGGTTACACCTGGACCCCAGGGGACCAATATCCTTTTGGGCAGGTTGGCAAGAGTTGTTAAGGTGGGTTTAAACTAATTCGGCAGGGGGATAGGAACTGGAATGATAGCTCTGAAGATGAGGTACTTGGATTACAAACAGGCAATGTGTAGTAAGACTCATAGCAAGGAGAGGCTGATGTTAGGCCAAAATTGCAGTCAACAGGATGAGTTGCAACATAAAAGGCAGGCAAAATCGGAAAGAGGTAAATCAGGACTAAAAGTGTTATATTTTTATGTGTGCAGTATACGGAATAAGATAGATGAACTTGTCACACAGTTACAGATTGGTATGTATGATGTCGTAGGCATCACTGAATCATGGATGAAAGAAGGTTATAGCTGGGAGCTTAATGTCCAAGATTATACATTGTATTGAAAGAATAGGCAGAAGTGGTGGTGTAGTTCTGTTGGTAAAAGATTAAATCATTAGAAAGAGGTGACAAAGGATCAGAAGGTGTTGAATTGTTATGGATAGAGAGAAAGCACTGCAAGTGTAATAAGACCCTGATGGGCATTATATACAGACCCTCAAACAGTAGTAAGATGTAGTCTACAAGTCACCATAAGACCTTAAGACCATAATATAGGAGCAGAATTAGGACCATTTGGCCCATCGAGTCTGCTCTGCCATTTCATCATGGCTGATCCAATTTTCCTCTCAGACCCAATCTCATGCCTTCTCCTGGCATCTTTCATGCCTTAACCAATCAAGAATCTATTAATCTCTACCTTATATATACATAAAGACTTGATCTCCACAGTTGCCTGTGGCAAAGAATTCTACAGATTCACCACACTCTGGCTAAAGAAATTCCTCCTTATCTCCATTCTAAAACAACGCCCCTCTGTTCTGAGGCTATGTCTTCTGGTCTTAGACTCTCTCACCTTTGAAAAACATCCTCTCCACATCCACTCTATCTAGGCCCTTCATCATTTACTAGGTTTCAATGAGGTCACCCCTTATTCTTCTAAATTTTAGTCAACAAAGGCTCAGAGCCATTAGACGCTCTTCATATGTCAAGCCATTCAATCCTGGAATCATTTTCATGAACTTCCTTTCAACCCTCTTATGTTTCAGCACACCCTTTCTAAGATAAGGCACTCAAACCTGCTCATGATGCTCCAAGTGAGGCCGCATCAGTGTTTTATAACGTTTCAACATTACATCCATAATTTTATATCCTAGTCCTTCTGAAATGAATGCTAACATTGCATTTGCCTTCCTCATCACAAGCTCAAGCTGCAAACTAACCTTCAGGAAATCCTCCAAAGGATTCCCAAGGCCATTTGCATCTCAGTTTTTTTGTATTTTCTCTCTATTTAGAAGATAGTCAACCCTTTAATTTCTTCTACCAAAGTGCATGACCATACACTTCCTGACACTATACTCCACCTGCCATTTCTTTGCCCATTCTCCTAATTTGTCTAGGTCCTTCTGTAGCCTCTTTACTTCCTCAAAACTACCTGCCCCTCCACTTATCTTCATATCATCTGCAAAAATTGCAACAAAGCCAATAATACCAAATCATTGACATGTAGCGTAAGAAGAATCAGCCCTAACACAGATCCTCGTGGAACACCACTAGTCACTGGCAGCCAGCAAGAAAAGGCTCCCTTTATTCCCATTCTTTGCCTCCTGCCAATCAGCCACTGCTTTATCCATACTGGAATCTTTCCTGTAATACCATGGACTCGTAGCTTGTTAAGCAGCCTCATATGTGGTATTTTATCAAAGCCCTTCTAAAAATCCAAGTACACATCAGCCAATGCTCCATTGTCTATCCTGCTTGTTACTTCTTCAAAGGATTCCAACAGATTTGTCAGGCAAGATTTTCCATTAAGAAAACAATGCTGACTATGGCCTATTTTATCAATTGCCTTCAAGTACCCTGAGCCTCATTCCTCTCAAATTTCAGGGTGAATTCAATCATATGATGATCACTTTCCCCAAAGGTACTTTTACCTTAAGCTCTCTAATCAATTCTGTTTTATTGCACAACACGCAATCCAGATTAGCTGATCCACTAGTGGGCTCAACCATGAACAGCTCTGAAAAGCCATCTCGTAGGCACTCTAGAAATTCCCCCTCCTGTAATCCAGCACCAAACTGATTTTCTCAATCTACCCTTTTGGCATGCATTTTCTATCTCCCATTGTAATTTGTAGGCCACATCCTTACTGCTGTTTGGGGTCAGTATGTCAGGTTCCTCTTTCCCTTGCAGCTCTATCTATGATGATTCAACACTTCCAACCTGAGGTCATCTCTTTCTAATGATATGATTTCATTTTTTTCCAATAGATCAACACCACCCCCCTCTGACTTCCTGCTTGTTTGACAAACTTACTGGAGTTCTTTGAGGATATATTGAGCGCAGTGGATGGACTTTATTTACTGGATTTCCAGAAGGCGTTTGATAAGGTACAACATAAAAGACATATCCACAAGATAAGGATGCATAGAATTGGGGGTGATGTATTAGGATGGATAGAGGATTAGTTAACTAATAGAAAGGAGGAAGTTGGGATACATGGGTGTTACTCTGGTTGGCAATCAGAAGTGAGTGGTGTGCCACAGGGGTCAGTGCTGGACCTGCAACTGTCCATGATATACATTAATGATCTGGAAGAGGGGGCCAAGTGTAATGTATCTAAGTTTGCTGATGACACTATATTCAGTGATAAAGCAAATTGTGCAGAAGATACGGAGACTCTGCAGAGAGATATAGATAGGTTAAATGAGTGGTCAAGGGTCTGGCAGATGAAGTACAACGCTGGTAAATGTGAAGTCATCCACTTTGGAAGGAAAAATAGAAGAGCAGATTATTATTTAAATGGTGAAAAATTACAGCGTGCTGCTGTGCAGCGGGACTTGGAAGTGCTTGTGCATGAATCACAAAAGGTTGCTTTGCAGGTGCAGCAGGCTGTCAAGAAGGCAAATGGAATGTTATCCTTCATTGCTAGAGGGATTGAAATTAAGAGCAGAGAGGTCATGCTACAACTATACAAGGCACTGGGGAGGCCACACCCGGAGTTTTAGTCTCTTTACTTGAGGAAGGATATACTGGCTTTGAAGGAGATGCAGAGGAGGTTCACCAGGTTGATTTCAGAGATGAGGGGTTAGACTATGAGGAGAGATTGAGTCACCTGGGACTGTACTCGCTGGAATTCAGAAGAATGTGAAGAGATCTTATAGAAATGTATAAAATTATGGAAGGGATAGATAAGATAGAGGTGGGAAAGTTGTTTCCACTGGTAGGTGAGAACTAGAACTAGCCTCAAGATTGAGGGGCACAGATTTAGGATGAAGATGAGGAGGAGCTGAGAGAGGCGAATCTTTTCCCAGAGAGAGGTGAATCTTTGGAATTCTCTGTCCAATGAAGCAGTAGAGGCTACCAGACTAAGATAAGGTTGAATAGATTTTTGCAGTAGAGGAATTAAAGGTTTTGGGGAAAAGGCAGGTAGGTGGAGATGACTCCATGGCCAGATCAGCTATGATCTTATTGAATAGTGGAGCAGGCCTGAGGGCCAGAGGGCCTACTCCTACTCCTGTTTATTATGTTCTTTATGTGTATCCTTGGACATTAAGCTCCCAGCTATAATCTTTCACCCATGATTCAATGATACCTACAACATCATACTGACAATGTGCAACTGTGCCACTACCTTAGAAACATAGAAACATAGAAAACATAGAAAACCTACAGCACAACACAGGCCCTTCAGCCCACAAAGTTGTGTTGAATATGTCCCTACCTTAGAAATTACTAGGATTACCCATAGCTCTCTATTTTTCTAAGCTCCATGTACCTATCCAAAAGTCTCTTAAAAGACCCTATCGTATCCACCTCCATCACCATTGCCAACAGCCCATTCTACGCACTCACCACTCTCTGAGTAAAAAACTTACCCCTGACATCTCCTTGGTACCTACTCCCAAGCACCTTAAACCTGTGCCCTCTTGTGGCAGCCATTTCAACCCTAGGAAAAAGCCTCTGACTATCCAAATGATCAATGCCTCTCATCATCTTATACACCTCTATCAGGTCACTTTTCATTCTCCGTCACTCCAAGCAGAAAAGGCTGAGTTCACTCAACCTGTTTTCATAAGGCATGCTCCCCAATCCAGGCAACATCCTTGTAAATCTCCTCTGCACCCTTTTGTATGGTTTCCACGTCCTTCCTGTACTGAAGTGACCAGAACTGAGCACAGTACTCCAAGTGGGGTCTGACCAGGGTCCAATATAGCTGCAACATTACCTCTCAGCTCCTAAGTTCAATTCCATGTTCAATGAAGGCCAATACACCGTATGCCTTCTTAACCACAGAGTCAACCTGCGCAGCTGCTTTGAGCGTCCTATGGACTCGGACCCCAAGATCCCTCTGATCCTCCACACTGCCAAGACTCTCGCCATTAATACTATATACTGCCATCATATTTGACCTACCAAAATGAACCACTTCACACTTATCTGAGCTGAACTCCATCTGCCACTTCTTAGCCCAGTTTTGCATTCTATCAATGTCCCGCTGTAACCTCTGACAGCCCTCCACACTACCCACAACACCCCTAACCTTTGCATCATCAGCAAACTTACTAACCCATCCCTCCACTTCCTCATCCAGGTCATTTATAAAAATCACAAAGAGTAAGGGTCCCAGAACAGATCCCTGAGGCACACCACTGGTCACCAACCTCCATACAGAATATGACCTGTCTACAACCACTCTTTGCCTTCTGTAGGCAAGCCAGTTCTGGATCCACAAAGCAATGACCTCTTGGATCCCATGCCTCCTTACTTTCTCAATAAGCCTTGCATAGAGTACCTTATCAAATGCCTTGCTGAAATCCATATACACTACATCTACTACTCTTCCTTCATCAATGTGTTTAGTCACATCCTCAAAAAATTCAATCAGGTTCGTAAGGCATGACCTGTCCTTGACAAAGCCATGCTGACTATTCCTAATCATATTATATCTCTCCAAATGTTCATAAATCCTGCCTCTCAGGATCTTCTCCATCAATTTACCAACCACTGAAGTAAGACTCACTGGTCTATAATTTCCTGGGCTATCTCTACTCCCTTTCTTGAATAAGGGAACAACATCCGCAACCCTCCAATCTTCCAGAACCTCTCCCGTACCCATTGATGATGCAAAGATTGTCGCCAGAGGCTCAGCAATACGGTGGGAGGCTCGCTTCCCACCGTAGCCTGGGATACATCTCATCCGGTCCCGGCGACTTATCCAACTTGATACTTTCCAAAAGCTCCAGCACATCCTCTTTCTTCATATCTACATGCTCAAGCTTTTCAGTCCACTGCAAGTCATCACTACAATCACAAAGATCCTTACTCCTGCCCACCAAGGCCTTTTCATAACCCCTTCTGACTCTCCTAATTTCTTTCTTAAGCTCCTTCCTGTTAGCTTTATAATCTTCTAGATCTCTAACATTACCTAGCTCTTTGAACCTTTTGTAAGCTTTTCTTTTCTTCTTGACTAGATTTACTACAGCCTTTGTACACCACAGTTCCTGAACCCTACCAAAACTTCCCTGTCTCATTGGAACGTACCTATGCAGAACTCCACGCAAATATCCCCTGAACATTTGCCACATTTCTTCCGTACCTTTCCCTGAGAACATCTGTTCCCAATTTAAGCTTCCAAGTTCCTGTCTGATAGCCTCATAGTTCCCTTTACTCCAATTAAACACTTTACTAACTTGTCTGTTCCTATCTCTCTCCAATGCTATTGTAAAGGAGATAGAATAGCATTGGAGAGAGACCTTAATCATCTACCTTATTCCATATTCTGCATGCATTCATATACAACATCTTCAGTCCTGTATTCACCCTTTTCATTCTGTCACACCATGCTCAACCTTTTGATTCCTAACTTTGAGGTCTTACCAACATCTGCCTCCACAAACTCTCCATTAACCGTTCTAGCACTCTGGTTCCCATCTCCCTGCAATTCTAGTTTCAATGGAAGATAGAAAATGCATGTCAAAAGAGTAATGCTACAACAGTCATGAGGGTTTTCAATATGCAGGTAGTTTGGGAAAATCAGGTTGATGCTGGATTCCAAGATGGGGAATTTCTAGAGTGCTTACGAGATGGCTCACTGTGAAATTTGAGAAAGAGAAGCTAACTTCCGATGTATCAGTATTACATTGGAGTAAAGGAAATTACAGAGACATGAGAGAAGAGTTTGCTAGAATTGATTGGAAATGAATTCTGGCAGGATGATGGCAAAGCAGCAATGGCTGGAATTTCTGGAAGCAATTTAGAAGGGACAGGATATCTATATCCCAAAGAGGAAGAAGTATTCTAAATGCAAGAATACAGAACCAGGGCAAACAAGAGAAGTCAAAGCCAATGTAAAAGCCAAGAGAGGGCATATAATCGAGCAAAAATTATTGTTAAGTTAGAGGATTAGGAAGCTTTTACATGCCAACAGAAGGCAACTAAAAAAAGTCACCTAAGAAGGTAAAGATGGAATATGAAAATAAGCAAGCCAATAATATTAAAGAGGATACCAAAAGTTTCTTCAGATACATAAAATGTTAAAAAAAGAGGTGAGAATGGATATTTGAATCACTGGAAAATGATGCTGGAGAGGTACATGCTGGATGAACTAAATGAGCATGTTGCATCAGTCTTCACAGTGGAAGACACTAGCAGTATGGTGGAAGTTTCAGGTGTCAAGCGGCATGAAGTGTATGAAGTTACCATAACTAGAGAGAAAGTTCTTGGGAAACTGAAAGGTCTGAAGGTAGATAAGTCACCTGGACCAGATGGTGTACACTTAGGATCTGAAAGAGGTAGCTGAAGAGATTGTGGAGGCATTATTAATGATTTTTCAAGAATCATTAGATTCTAGAATGGTTCTGGAAGACTGGAAAATTGCAAATGTCACACCACTCAGCTTAGGTCTCAGGGTACTTGGGGGCAAATGATATAATAGGCCATAGCATGGTTTCCTCAAGGAGAGTCTTGCCTGACAAATCTGTTGGAATTCTTTGAAGAAATAACAAGCAGGATAGACAAAGGAGAATTGTGTACTTGGATTTTCAGAACCTTTGACAAGGTACCATACATAAGTCTGCTTAACAAGCTATGAGCCCATGGTATTACAGGAAAGATATGGGATTATCTTATGGATAATAGTACCATATACTATAGTACTTATAGTACTATAAGATATAGATAAAGCAGTGGCTGTTTGGCTGGTGGCAAAGAGTGGGAATAAAGATTGCCTTTATTGGTTGGCTGCTGATGACTAGTGGTGTTCCACAAGATTTTGTGTTGAGGCCCATTCTTTTTACACTAAATGTCCATGATTTGGACAATGGCAATGATGGCTTTGTTGCAAAGTTTTCAGGTGATATGAAGATAGGTGGATGGGCAGGTAGTTTTGAGTAAATAGAGAAGATACAAAGGACAGACAGATTAGGAGAAAGGACAAAGAAATGGCAATATGGAATACAGTGTCAGGAAGTGTATGGCCATACACTTTGGTAGAAGAAATGAAAGAGTTGACTATTTTGTAAATGGAGAGAAAATACAAAAATCTTAAGTGCAAAGGGATTTGGGAGTTCTTTTTACAGTTGTACAGGATTCCCTAAAGATTAATTTGCAGGTTGAGTCTGTGGTGAGGAAGGCAAATGTGATCCTAGTGTTCATTTCAAGAGGACTACAATATAAAAGCAAGGATGTAATGTTGAGACTTTATAAAGCACTGGTGAGGCCTCACTTGGAGTATTGTGAGCAGTTTTGGGCCCCTTATCTTGGAAAAGATGTCCCGAAACTGAAGAGAGTTCAAAGGAGGTTCACAAAAATTATTCCAGAATTAAATGTCTTGTCATATGAAGAGTGTTTGATGGCCCTGGGCCTGTATTCACTTGAATTCAGAACAATGAGGGGCTGACCTAATTGAGACTTATCAAATGGTGAATGGCTTTTGTAGAGTGGATATGGAGAGGATGTTTCCTCTGTTGGGAGTGTCTAAAACCAGAGGCCACAACCTCAGAATAGAGTGGTGTCCTTTTAGATCGAGTTGAGGAGGAATTTCTTTAGCCATAGAGTGGTGTATCTGTGGAACTCTTTGCCACAGGCAGGTGTGGAAACCAAATCTGTATGTATATTTAAGGCAGATAGATTCTTGATTGGTCAGGGCCTGAAGGGATATGGGGAGAAGGTAGGTGATTGGGGTTGAGAGAAAAATTGGATCATCCATGATGAAATGGTAGAGCAGACTCAATGGGCCAAATGGCTGCATTCTGCTCCTATATCTTACGGTCCACTTACCAGCACAGCTCCAACTCCAAGTGCATTGATTTTACTGCGTACCAGTAGGGAACATTTCTGGAGCTTGCTTTGCCCTCACTTACCTCTTCATTGTTTATGGTGATAGTTACCAAAACTTACTTTTAAAAAAAGTGTTATTATCAATGTTTTTAATCAAATTCCTTTGCTGTTGAACCACAAGTAAGCTGTTGCATGTCTTGTTTGCTCCATCTTAAACCAGAAGCTTTTAAACATAATGCTATTGTTTCTGCCTGTTCACAGCATTAATGCATTAGAGTATTCTTCTGGGAGAGAAGCACAGAAGGTATTATCAGTGCTAGAAATAGATAAAGATTAGTGGTGTTGTCTGAGCAACAGTAGAATTATTACATGATGTTCATTGTGAAAGTTGAGTTGGAAAGGAAGAGTTCTGGGCAAAAACTAATTGTATATAAATGCAAATGTAGCACAATTTTTCAAACCTGCTGTGCCTTTCCCTTTCCCTTCTCTCTAATCATCTACAAACTTCCAATGTATTTGCTCTTCTTTGTATTGGCCAGTTGTTTTCATCAATTCACAGCAATGCTTTCAGTTCTCAAAGCCCTTAGCTCTGGAATTCTGTCCCTAAATCTTTTTTATCTCCCTACCTCCCTCATCTTTATGATGCTTTTTAAAACTTAGCTCTCAGGTCACCCAGCTGTGAAGCATCCTGAAAATTTGTGAAGAGGCCTACAGTACTTGCTGTTTATAATCGAAGTATACATTAAAATTAGTGACAATATAAGGAATTTTAAAGGATAGATTGCCATGCATAGTTCAGTCACCTTTATGAAAGATTAATGGATCACTACTGAAGCAATTCTGAAGGTGACTAACCATCTTTCTTCTATTAGTCCAAAAGAAAGATACCGCATTGCTGGAAATACTGCAGCTGGTTGGCAAAGAGCCTATATTGTTTGATTCCACAACCAACCCCACTACCAGCATCCTCCCAAACTATATTCAGACTGAAAACTCCCTTACAACTATAGTTTACTCATCATCCATTTTTCCATGTTAGTGGAAATGCTCTTGAAGCTGCATATTCAGTCACTTAAGCTGCATCACAAAAGGTTTGGAGGGTCTCTCAAATCTGAAGTGTATAAGGCAATTGGGTATTTATGGGTTGCAGAATGCCCTGGGGTTCCAAGGGCATGTTTCTATCTCAGTCAATTCTCCCCTTATTCATTACTCACAGCAAACTTCACAATTGATGTTGGTAGGTTCCGTCATTTACAATGAGAAAAAAAACATACAATTAAATGCTAAGTATTGATTGATGATAAACCGAGAGCCAGTTTTCTTGGGCTGTAGACTATTAATCAAGGCATGGTTTCAGCTTTAGTGCCAACAATTCCTGACTGAAAGGAGAAGTTTTATTTCTAAGGGTTGTGAGCCTTTGGAATACTCTTTGCCCGAAGACTGTAGATAATTATAGAATTTTAGACATCAAAAGAATCGGGGAATAGGGAGCATCACACATAAAATGCTGAATACTGATGAAGGGTCTCAGCCCAAAACATCGACTGCTTATTCCCCTCTATAGATGCTGGCTGACTTGCTGAGTTCCTCCAGCATTTTGTGTGCGTTGATCAAGATTTCCAGCATCTGCATTATCTCTTGTGCTAATGAATATAGGGAATAGTCAAAAAATCTGGTAGAGCACTCATTCAAAGGGCAGCATGGCCTACTCCTTTTATTTCTCGAATTCTTAAGTTATTTCTTTCAAGCTAATGATGGGATTGTCCCTTTAAACACTGAAGTTAAGTCATTTTCTTCAGGTTGTTATCACTGCCCAGGATACAAGATATGTGAATGTACTGCACCACTATCTGCCAAGTATTCCTAACTTTACCACATCGCAAAATTATAATCCAGACCATGATTTTCTATTGAAATTTTCCAACACATCAAAGTAATGTTACAAATTTCTGATTAATTAAACATTTGGTTTTTGAAATATTTGCATTACGTGAAATGAATCCAGTTCACTAAGATGAAATGCATCATATCCTCAGCAAAGCCCATTAAAATAATGAACTAACATACATGATAGCACTGCAATGAGCTGAGAATATTATATTATAGCATTTTGTACAACAGAATCTGAATAAACTTCAATATATTTGCAAATAATATATTCTGTTCAAGATGAGCTATGAATTATTTAAATCACAAATTGCAATTTTTATTTGGCTTTTGTTTCTAATAGTTGATTAGTTAAGTTCAATGTGAAATACCTCCTTAATAGTGAATTTCAAATCAGTGCTTCTAACAGCTTCTTTATGAGTCACTGTAAGGAGCTGAGGATCTAATTTAAATGCAATTATTATTTCATTGTTATACCACTGCTTCATTTTATGAGAAGTGATTTACTGGTACTATCTAGACAGATATATGCTAATAAAAAATAATCCATCTGACATGTAGTGAAATTGTTCTTCATAGCTGCATGATACACACAGCTATTGTTGTTTGCAAATAAACCAGATAAAGAATAAAAACTGCATATAGTATAAACATTTAATCATTGATATTTAGTTTCTTTGTGTGGTGATATCATTTTCCCAGTATTTATAGAATTGTTGTTATATTTTAATTATTATGGCAGAAAGAAAAGATACGATGCCCTTTTCAACCCAACTATTGTACTGCTACTTTTTTTTCAATTCGTAGGCATGTTGATGACAGACTTAACACAATTTCAACATTAAATTAATGGATTACCCCAGTTTGAAGGAAAGAGCTGGATTATATGACATCTTTAATGACAACTGGGTGTTACAAATGAAGTACTGTCACATTCAAAAAATGAAATCTTGGTTTTCCTTTTACTTTTCCTGTATATGAAGACATGTTTTAAGTGTTAAGTATGCGTTGTTGAGTGCGTACTTCTAGCATTATTCCAGTCAGTACTCTTTACTAAATTAAGACTATTAAAGCTTCTTCCTCTCTGCCTCTAATGACTAAAAAAAGTGCTGGGTTGGCAGGCTATCAGACATTTTTTGAATCAGATGCACAAGAATTAACAAGATTTCAACTCTGAAACTGAAATATTTTGAGATAATTACTCAAATGTTTCTGAGCCAGATTAGTATAGGAAACCTTATTTGTTAAAAACCTATGTGTTAACTCATCTGCCACTTCCTGATTCTCAATGTATTATGGAAGATGGAATTTTACTGCTACTTTTAGATGTTTATGACAAAGTCGGCTCTTTGAAAAACAGATGTAAATTTCTCCATTCAAACATTATAAATATTTGTCTATTTTACCTTATTTTACAGATTAATTTCTCACTGATTTTAATGCTCATCATTCCATGTTTTACCAATGCTCTTTAAAGACATCTCTTTTGATCATCTATTTTTAAGCCCAAATGTTACCCTTCAAAGGAAATAGTAATTCCCATTTTCCATCAAAAGCTGTTAATTTGGACCATCTGTGCATGGCAAGATGTAACATTAATTCTATTTCCCCACTAGAAAACAATGTTAGTAGAGTTAGACACGAGAACCCCTGCAGATGCTAGAAATATGCCACATATACAAAATGCTGGAGGAACTCAGCAGATCAGGCAGCATCTATGTTGAGGAATAAAGAGGGTGAAAGACTGGATAGGAATGGGGAAGAATAAAAAAGTGGGAGGAGGTGAGGGAGTACAAGCTGAAAGGTGATAGATGAAGGCAGGTAAGGAGCAAGGTAGGTGGGTGGGGGAGGGAGATGAAGTGAGAAGCTGAGAGGAGATAGGTGGTAAAGGTAAAGGGCTTAAGGAAAAGGAATCTGATAGGAAAGAAGAGTAGACCATGGAAAAGGGGAAGGGGGCACCAGGAGGAGGTGATAGGCAGGTGAAAAAGAAGAGTAGGGGTAAGAGGGAAGCCAGAATGGAGAATGGAAAAGGAAAGAATGGGAGGGGAAGAAATTACCATAAATTGGAGAAATCGATGTTTATGCCGTCAGGTTAGAGGCTACCCAAATGGAATATTTTGTGTGTATTAGTTGGGAAAACATTCCTCTGAGGATTTACTAGCCCTTTTACATTGGTTTTCTTCTAGCAGCCACTCAACCATAGCTATGGAATTTACTTAGGCTGTTGACAGCCACTTCATCAATAAAATCCCAGACGCTGTGAAGAAGGTGTGAACTCAAATCAGCTTTAACTCTTAAGACTGAAGCCCTGTATTTGGCTAAATCCACTGAATAAAATATACAGCAATTTCTTTCAAATAAACTACAAGAAGTGACTGTTGTCTGCAAAGCATTTGGATCTATGATGGAGTTTGTTTTGTAGCTGTTACTTCATTGATTCTCTTTCCAAATGGAAAGTGAGCTCAGAGTTAACAGTGGATCTCATAGTTCTGGCCCTTCAGGTTTGTTGCACAAAGAAGTATAACATGGACAGGGGCAGCAAGAACCGATTAGTCAGCCTGCTATCTCCTAATCCATTTTAATATCGAGGTTGATTAATTGTGGCAAACTAATGGAAGCTGTTTTTGATTTGATTATTCTTGATCTAATTTGCAGTTGGAAGGTTATCTCCGGGAGAAAAGGTTGTGGACGCGCCTGTCGGTTGACATGTGACAATGTCTTGATCAGGTGCTATTTGAGAAGAGCACTTATTGTCAGGTTATCAGATGATGATTTTTGTTCATGCTGTTATTTAGGAGTCAAGCAGCTATGAAATTATGAAGCCAATTAAGTAGAGTCAGTCCAACAATCAATGATGACTGTCAAGGCAAGGAAGACATCTTTCAGTCCCTCGCTCAAACAATGACATAGTCTAACCAATGCCAGTGCATGGATTGGGAATACTATTGTGAGGTCTTATGACTGTCCTGCTGAAACAAGATGTTGGTTATGACAAGATTGTGCTCCAAGTAGTTTGTCTGGAAACTCCATTGTAATTAGCCTTTCCAATTCCCTCCTTACTAGTTGTCCTCATCAGAGTATACAGTCTCTTCCATCTTAGGTACTGAGTTGCCCAATGAGGTCATTTTCTTCCTCTGGGATGAAGGCCAGGGATTTTTTTCCAAGAATGTAGAACACTTCCTCAGTCAAATCTATAGCTTCAAGGCTTCCCATTTTCTTGGAAGACTATTCAATGAAGCCAGACATTGCTGACATAATTTGCCATCATCTTTAGTGAACTAATACAAGCTTTCACAGTCCATGAATATGTGTTGGAAGGTCCAGACTCAAGCCCAGAACAGAGCACAAGAAGACCTAGATCTCTCTGTACTTTACTCATCTACATTAAATAATAATAATTTGGTTTTAGATTCCTCTTAGTAAAGCGCATAACCTCATACTCTCCCACATTAAACCCCTTTTACCATTCAACATACTTATATCCACTTGCAGTGCACATCCAGAAGCTTAATATCTTCCTTGCAGTATATCCAGTTGCTTAATTTTATGTCATCGGCAAACTTAGATATTTTACACTGCTGTCTCTCCGTCAGTATATTAATATAAATCATAACTAAACGAAGATGAAAAATTGATTTTTCAGTGCCTCACCAGTTACATACTTTCTACTTGAAATCCATTTACTCTGACTCGGTCTTCTATGCAATAATAAATCTTCAACAAAACAGAGAAGGCTATAGAAATGGGGGATACAGCCCTATTCATCATGGGTAAAACCTTTCCCACATGGAGCACTTCCACAAAAAAGCAGTGTCCACCTTCAAAGACTCTCACCATTTAGGTCATGCCCTCTTCTCGCTACTACCATCAGCAGGAGGTACAGAAGCCTCAAATCTCACATCACCAGGTCCAGGAACAGTTCTGAACTGGCATGGATAACTTCACTCACCTCAACTCTGAACTAATTTGATAACATAAAGACTCACTTTCACAAACTCATTGCAACTCCTGTTCTTAGTATTATTTTTATTTGTACAGTTTATGTTCTTTTGCAAATTGTTTGTTTGTCATTCTCTGCCTGTTTTGTATAGTTTTATGTAAAATTCTATTGTATTTCTTTTCTACTGTAAATGTCTGCAAGAAATGATTCTTAAGGTAGTTATATGGTAACAAATACAACTTTGATAATAAAATTGCTTAGAACTTCTGAACTATGAACAACTCTTCAGTTCATCCTAACACACTTCTTAATACCTTGAGCTCTGAACTTGTTCACCAGATTTTTATGTAGCATTTATCAAATATCTTCTGACAATCCAATACACTTACATCTACACCCTTCTATTGATTCTACTTAATACATCCTCAAAGAGCCCTAGCAAAGTTGCCAAACATAATTTATCTTACATTAAACTATGTTGACTTGGCTCGATTATATCAAGTTTGTCTAAATAACTAGCTATTTCTTCTTTGATTGTCAAGTCCATTGTATTGCCAGTTACAGATGTTAAGCTGAAATGTCTATAGTTACCCACTTTTTGTCTTCTTCTCTTCTTGAATAATAGAGTTGGTATTTTCCAGTCTGCTAATATTTTCTGAAATTCCATTAGTTCAGAAACTACAACCAATGACAATCTCTGTAGCCACTTTCTTTAAAATCCATGGGTGTTGATATAGTCATTTATCCCAAGGAGGGAGTGACTGGGTGAACAGACTAGTTCATTTTTAATGACAAAACTCGTTGCTACTGGATAGCCTTTCCAGAAAAAAATACACCACAGCTTTATTATTGAACTGTACATCTCCTGCCAATTATGCCTGTTTCAGGGTGGTGATGCTGTTGTCAAAGCTTTTGATACTCTAGATAAGACAGCAGATAATCCACATCTTTCTCTGTACATCTATTCATGAGGGCCCTGAGGTTCCAGATCCCAAACGTCATGCAGAATTGTGGTAATTGTCTGTGCAAGATTTATTATTGACACCAGCATCTACCATTACATGTAGCCATCAGTGGCCTTACAAAACCTCTGATTCATTGAATCAAGAGAGAAAATGAACTATTCCTCTGAAATGTGGCTGCCACCAAATTAGAAACCACCAAACAACACACAAAATACAGGAGGAACTCATCAGGCAAGGCAGTATCTATCGCCTGAAACATCCACTGTACTCTTTTCTATAGATGCTGCCTGTTCTGCTGAGTTCCTCCAGCATTTTACGTGTGTTATTTGGATTTCCAACATCTGCAGATTTTCTCTTGTTTCTAATAGGATCCAATAAGATTAAGATGTAGTTAACACAAAGTTCAGATAGCCATGTTTTATTATCACTCCTGCTTTGAGTTAATCTATATATCTTAATTTCAAAGAGTATAAATTTTATCATAAGCTGTTTCAATAAAAGTCATCTCCATCTTACAAATGTTTCATAACGATATGCACATAGTCATCACAACAACTCCAGTCCCATTGTTAACTGTTGTTGAGCAACTTCCCTCAGTTCTTCCTTTGGCAATGGCAGAGCTGACCTCCCACATCAAGTCATCATCAACACCTTCACTACAATATGAGCTTTACACTTGACATCCAGAATATAAAGACCATCTACGTGCATACCTCCAGTTAACAACACTGCCCCTGACAATAACAATCCGTATTGATAACCTGGAAAATGTGGACTGTCTCCCATATCATGAACGTTACCTCTCAATGAAGGCACATTACATCAATGACAAAAGATCTCATTGCCCGCAGTGCAACAGCTCAGCCTTTGTACATTTGGGAAAATGAGTGTTTGAAGATCTAGACTTTAAATCTAGGACAGAAGAAGAGCATTTGTTGTTTGGCTTGTAATAACTACAGTGAAAATAGCTTCCTTATGTAACTATCTGAAGTAATACCCCAGTGAAGAAGGAGTCACAGCTGACAAGAATGAGGAGCCCATGATACAAACACATGAAAACAGACCCAAAACCCAACTTGACGATTTGAACCACCAAAATTAGGATGTGGTAACACAAAGTTCAGATAGACATGCTTTGTGATTACTCCCGCTTTGTATTGATGTATGCAATTTAATATCAAAGAATATAAACTTTGTCATAAGCTGTTTCAATAGTACCTGACAAAATAATTTTTCATATGCATGAAACATGGTACTCAGTTGCATCAACACATTGTACTATGCCTGTGAAATACATTCCACTGATCAAATATGTTAAAGTTGTAGCATTTATTGATAGAAAGATTAGGAAATGAATTTGTAATAAAATCTCACCTACAAGCACCACCTTGGTTAATAAATAATGCTAGTGCAACAAGCATACCATTGTTTATTAAATTTTACTCATCTGGAATTAACTGAAAAGTGAAATTTAGCAGTCATAGAATGGTGCAATGTTTCTTAAAGGTTAATTGTCTTTTTTAGTACTTTCACAATGAGCTTTTATTTTTTTCTTTTCTGATGTTTACCAGTTGATTTCTCACACAGAGAGATTAAGAATACCTTTATTTGTCACGTGTACACCGAAACATCAAAACATACAGTGAAATGTGTTGGCTGTGTCAACAGCCAATACAGGCCAATGATGTGCTGGGACAAGCCTGCATTTGTCACCATGCATCCAGCGTCAAGATAGCATGCCTACTAACGCTAACCCATATATCTTTTCGAATGTGGGAGGAAACCAGAGCACCCGGAGAAAACCCATACAGCCACTGGGAGAATGTACAAATTCCTTACGGGGAGCAGTGGGAATTGAACCCCGATCTTCAAATCGCTGGTGATGTAATGAGTTACTCTGATTACTATGCCTCCTTGAGTTGCAACAAATTATGGGTTAAAGGATAACTTTTAACTGGACTAGGACACACAAATGTAATTCAGTCTCCATGTAAAGTTAATTATTCTGTTCTTATTTACATATTTTCAACATAAATTCTTACGCCTGTGACATTGTCTATTTACATTTACCATCTCAGTGATGGCAGTGCAATGTGGCAAATTACATAATACATTTATTTTATAAATCTAATATGCATAGTTTTAAGGTTTAATACATAGTATGCTAGATACATCTGATATATTTGGACCATATTCCCATATTCCCAAATACAGTACATTATAATTGTAAAGCATGATTTCAAGCAACAATGGTATTTTCAGAACTTCTGAATAATTGAATATACAAAAATTGTACAGTTAACAAAATCAAGCAGGAAATATTAACACAGATTTCTGTCAATAAGAACTGCACAGTGACAAAAGTAGTTCACATAGAAAGAATATAACCACTGTACAACAGACCTAATGTACATTCAAAGGTATATAACATATTTGTCAGAACATAATGATGGGTTGGGACAATATTTCCAGTACTGATGAGTAGTAATTAAGTGGTTCTCAAAATTAATAAAAATTGTAGAATTTTATTCTTATAAAACAATAATTATACAACTGAGACATGTGCACATATACTTTACTTTTCTATTTAATAGAGTAATTAGTGTCCTTGTTGGAAAAACATTGTAAATTTGTGGTTCTTATCCCAGGTAAATTATATCATCTGACCAATAGTTATGATCTGACTTTCTATAAATGTATTGAAATCAACTCTAATAGAAGTAAATTATTTTGGCATATGCCTCACAGTGAGTCCATTGCATGAAGTTTAAATATTTTGCTTTTGGTTTGGGTTTTTAAATATTAAAAATTCAAAGGTTCAAAGGTCATTTAATGTATACAATATACATCCTGAAATGCTTTTTCTTCTAAACCAAATTACATAAGCCTGTGTTGCTCCTTTTTTCTGCAATATGGTACTCTTTACTTCTGATCCAATGCCACCAACAAAGACATTTCAGGTCTTAGCTGACCTATTAGGCAAACATACACCTGTACATAATATACTCTGCTTTGATTTTTAGTTCCATTATTTTTATTCTGTCCCCTTTCTTGCAGTTTGTAGCATGTTTGGTGCAGTATTAAAGACATTTATTTATGAATTTGCAAAATTATTTATAACATCTGACAATGTTCATGATCAACTATTACCAAAATTTTCTCATGTTGCCTCTGTGCCCGTGATAAAGGTGATACTTATACTTTATCAAGAGGTCGTGATACATAATTTATGAAAACCTGTAAATGTAATCACAGCGTTAAACCACTTCCAATAGATTTGTTGTCAAGTTTTTACGTGGGAATATTATTTGTCCAGCATTATGTAACTATGCAAGGATCTAACACTCCATTCATATAATTAAAATCAGATGTTACTTTATAAATACCCCATAAATCACACCTGTCTCTCTTTACTACTCACGAAGTCTCATTTTCTAAAATGTCAAAAATATTAATATATAATCATCGATGCCAAATAATCACCATATATGTGTAGCTCATTGTAACGCTAAATAACATTGACAGTATTGGATGTTCCTTTATATTTTTGTATAAAGCATGCATAGTCATAAATGTCTGCGGCATCGATGTTTGGCGACAGGTAAGACGACAGGAATGTCATTCCGATGCACCTAATAAAATTGCACGTTTCCCAATCTGTTTTGATAGCAAACTATCAGTTCATTTACAGCTCTGAAGTCTGTTTCGATGCAGTTTTTCCTCTGATAAGAGCGGAATAAAAGTATCAGTGTACGTGTTCAGAATACTCTTACTGAGCGAGAGGTTACTGGTTTTGGTAATCACAATATCCACATGTTGATGCCTGGAATCCTCGGAATCTCTGGCCTTGGCATTCAATTCCATTAGTTCAAGCTCGTGTTTTGCAGCTGTTTCTAACACTTTCTGCTTGTTATAATACCTGACAAAGTTATTAATAATGGGATGAATAGGCAAGGCAATAGCTATGATGCCGCAGAGAAAGCTGATGGCCGCGTTGAGCTTCCCCAAAATTGTCTTTGGGTAAATATCCCCGTACCCAACGGTAGTCATTGTGATGATAGCCCACCAGAAGGACTGCGGTATGCTTTTGAAGAGCGTTTCGGGGTGGCTCTGTTCCATGGTGAAGCCTAAAGCCGAGAACACGAAAATACCAATAGCCAAGTACATGAGCAACAGGCCCAGCTCCTTAAAGCTTCTCTTCAGCGCGTAGGTGAGGGTCTGCAGACCGCTGGAGTGTCGAGCCAGTTTAAAAATCCGCGCTATCCGCATGATCCGGAGAGCCTGGATGGCTTGCTGCACGTTCGTCAACTCCATCAGCGTTGCCCCGACCGTGGTGAGGATCAGGCTGACGTAGAAAGGCAGAATGGCCAGCACGTCTATGATGTTCATGAAAGCAAACGCAAATTTCAGCTTGTTGGGCGCTGCGAGGAGCCGGAGAATATACTCGGCTGTGAACCAGCCGATGCATGCCGTCTCGATAGAATCAAGGGCCGGGTGCTCCACCAGGCTCCCCTCCTCGTCCAGCACCTGGAGCTCGGGAATAGTGCTCAGGCACATTACCACGGAAGAGATCAGAATAAACAGGAAAGACAAGACGGCAATCACTCTAGCCGGACAGGACGAATCGGGCTTTTCCATCAGTTTCCAGAGGAATTTCTGAGTTTTGCCCCAACAGGTATCCGCCGATTCCCCCCTGTCGGCCAGGATAATCTGCACTTGCTTGGCGATTTCTTCCAGCTCGTCGTTCTTCTCGCCCAGCAAGCACTTGCAACACTCATCCAAAAAGTCCACGTCGATCTTCCAGAAGTCCAGCTCATTTTTGAAACAAATGGGGCAAATACCCTTCTTTATGTGTATTTCTCCGAAATAGTACACTTCCATCACACACTTAAAGGAATCTGGATCTCGGTCGAAATAGAACTCTCTCTTACTTGGGTCGTAGTCGTCGCAGAGGGAGGAAATGGCTTCGTACCCACTGCAGCGGAGGAGTTCTGCCAACCGACTCTCCGGGTAACGGTTCACAACATACCCGTACAGTAGGTGACGGACCCCGCCGATGTTTACCACCAGCTCCTGATCGTCGGAAGCTTCTGATTCACTCGAATCTGGGCTTCTGGGCTCCGTCCCCATGGTTTACCTACCTTACACTGAGACAAGTTCAACAGCCACACTTCTCGCTCCTTTTATGAATGTCTGAATTCGATAACTTGCATCGACTGCCTCGCTATTTCGTAAAATTTATAGATAGAAAATGTAAAACAAACCATTACATTAACCTCTGGAATGCAGTTGAAGGGAAACGCTATTCATGAAATACTGCGAATGAAACGTTTTAGATCAAAATTCACCAAATCTGTCGCGCTGAAAGTTGGAATCGCCTACTTATAAACCTCCCCCAGAAAAGCCATCCAAATACCTTCGTACGTCATCATCTGGCAGTCGATTAATAGAATATATTCAAATTAACCAAACACGCGGCGTTCTGTCAGGTCGCTAATCTCACGAAACCAGAACAAAACTATACCTCACAAACGTGGAGTTTGAAAAGGACTGTTTCTCCTGCGGGCAGTTTGATAAACGGGCAATAAGCTGATAACTTGTCGGCAGAGTCAGTGCGTATAACGCAATGAGAGAGGCAAATTTTATCACCGCAATCCACAGCCCCCGAGAATGTCAACAGTTCGGTTCACAAAAGGTAACATAATCTGTCTCCTGGACGCGTACTGAAATTCTTCGCATCCACCACATTTGAGCAGCTAGAAACCAGCCACGCACCCTGCTGGTGAAACAGCTCCACGGCGTCTGAAAATAATCCAGGAATTACTGCTAACTCCATCGCGCTTTTTTCATGTTTCATAAAGCAAACACTTAGGAACCAGAAAGATTTAACAAACTTTATTGCATAGCGGTAAAAAAAATACGCAGCTACAAGCCACACAAGGCGCACGTGTTATGTTTTGCTGAACGAATTCGATGATTTTTTTTCTTCCGTTTGGTGGTGTACAAGCTCGTTGATCGCCTTTAGTCCGACTGATTATTCACATGTTTCGTTTGCAACATAAAATTCTTCTGTGAATTCAGGAGAAGAGAAGTCGATTACTGGAGTGTAGAGTGGAACATGTTGGTGGACTCCTCGGATCTGTATAAAATAGCATGCTCGTTAACTGCGTAGGTCAGGCTTAAATTAGCATAGATGAAGAGGTATAACTAACGGAAGCAATCTGAAGTACAGTAATTATACCATAGTAAACATAGAAACATAAAAGACGGAGACGGATATCTGGCCCTTCATGCCGACTTTGCCATTCAATAGGATCATATCCTTTATCTGAATATTTATCTTTCCCCATACTTCTTGACACCTTTTGTATCTAGAAATCTAATTCTGTAAATATATTGAGTAACTTAGCCTCCATAGGCTTCTGTGACAGAGCCATGCTGACTATTACTAATCATATTATGCCTCTCCAAATGTTCATAAATCCTGCCTCTCAGGATCTTTTCCATCAACTTACTGAAGTATAATTTCCTGGGCTATCTCTACTCCCTTTCTTGAATAAGGGAACAACATCCGCAACCCTCTAATCCTCCAGAACCTCTCCTGTTCTTATTGATGATGCAAAGATCATCACCAGAGGCTCAACAATTTCCTCCCTCGCCTCCTACAGTAGCCTGGGGTACATCTAATCCAATCCCGGTGACTTATCCAACTTGATGCTTTCCAAGAGCTCCAGCACATCCTCTTTCTTAATGTCTATATGCTCAAGCTTTTCAGTATGCTGTAAGTCATCTTTACAATCGCTAAGATCCTTTTCTGTAGTGAATACTGAAGCAAAGTACTCATTAAGTACCTCTGCTATCTCCTCCGGTTCCATACACACTTTTCCACTATCACACTTGATTGGTCCTATTCTTTCACGTCTTATCCTCTTGCTCTTCACAGACTTGTAGAATGACTTGGGGTTTTCCTTAATCCTGTCCGCCAAGGCCTTCTCATGGCCCCTTCTGGCTCTCCTAATTTCCTTCTTAAGCTCCTTCCTGCTAGCCTTATAATCTTCTAGTTCTCTATCATTACCTAGTTTTTGAACCTTTTGTATGCTTTTTTCTTCTTGACTAGATTTTCAACAGCCTTTGTACACCACGGTTCCTGTACTCTACCATCCTTTCCCTGTCTCATTGGAACGTACCTATGCAGGACTCCATGCAAATTTCCCCTGAACATTTGCCACATTTTTTTCTGTACATTTCCCTTAGAACATCTGTTCCCAATTTATGCTTCCAAGTTCCTGCCTGATAGCCTCATATTTCCCCTTACTCTAATTAAACACTTTTTTAACTTGTCTGTTCCTATCCCTCTCCAATGCTATGGTAAAGGAAATAGAATTGTGATCACTATCTCCAAAATGCTCTCCCACTGTAAGATCTGACACTGGCCAGGTTCATTTCCCAATACCATAGAAACGTAGAAAACCTACAACATAATACAGGCCCTTTGGCCCACAAAGCTGTGCCAAACATGTCCCTACCTTTGAACTACCTAGGCTTTACCCATAGCCCTCCATTTTTCTAAGCTCCATGTAGCCATCCAGGAATCTCTTAAAAGACCCTATCGTTTCCGCCTCCACCACCACCACCGGCAGCCCATTCCACGCACTCACCACTCTCTGCGTAAAAAACTTACCCCTAAATCTCCTCTGTACCTATTTCCAAGCACCTTAAAATTATGCCCTCTTGTGCTGGCTGTACCAGATGAAGTACAGCCTCTCTTCTTGTAGGCTTATCTACATATTATGTCAAGAAACCTTCCTGAACACACCTAACAAACTCCACCCAGTCTAAACCCCTTGCTCTAGAGAGATGTCAATCAATATTTGGAAAATTAGAATCTCCCACACGACAACCCTGTTGTTATTACACCTTTCCAGAATCTGTCTCCCTATCTGTTCTTCAATGTCCCTGTTACTATTGGGAGGTCTATAAAAAACACCCAGTAGAGTTATTGACCCCTTCCTGTTCCTAACTTCCACCCACAGATACTCTGCAGACAATCCCTCCATGACTTCCTCCTTTTCTGCAGCCGTGATACTATCTCTGATCAGCATTGCCATGCCCCCACCTCTTTTGCCTCCCTCCCTGTCCTCTTGGAAACATCTAAAGCCCGGTGCTCGAAGTAACCATTCCTGCCCCTGAGCCATCCAAGTCTCTGTAATGGCCACAACATCATAGCTCCAAGTACTGATCCACGCTCTAATCTCATCCACTTTATTCATAATACTCCTTGCATTAAAATAGATACTGTACATCTCAAACCATCTGTCTGAACACGTCCCTTCTCTGTCATCTGTCTATCCTCCCTCTCGCACTGTCTCTGAGCTTTCTCTATTTGTCAGCCAACCACCTCTTCCTCTGTCTCTTCAGTTCAGTTCCCAACCCCAGCAATTCTAGTTTAAACTCTCCCCAATAGCCTTAGCAAACCTCCTTGCCAGGACATTGGTCCCCTGTGATTCAAGTGCAACCCGTCCTTTCATGCATCTCTGGTTCCCTAACGCAGTCCCTAAGGAGCTGCAGCTTGATGCATCTGGCACAGATGTGGCCGTCCAGGAGGCCTGGAGTCTCCAGGACTTCCGACATCTGACACCGAGCACAGAACACCGGCCTCACACACATACTTCTTGTCTGTACTCCACACAGGCAACCTACCTCACCTCGACACGTTATCACCAAAGCCCCGTTGAGCCAAAGCCCTCCTACTCTGTCTCCCTCTACTCCAAAGCCCACTCTTCTGAAACCCGCTCTATAAAGCTGTCTCCTACTATCATTTGCCAACTATCATTTGCTTTCTTAAATATTTACTTCATCTGTATGTTTGATTTCAGTGATTTCAAGAATCACTATGATTCTTGAAAGGTTCCAGAAGACTGGAAAATTGCAAATATCCCTCCACTCTTTAAGAAAGGAGGGAGGCAGAAGGAAGGAAATTATAGGCCAATTAGCCTGACTTCAGTGACTAGGAAGATGTTGGGTTCCATTATTAAGGGTAGGTTTTGGGGTACTTGAAGGTGCATCATAAAGTAGGTCAAAGTCAGCATGGTTTCCTTAAGGGGAAATGATGCCTGATAAATCTGTTGAAATTCTTTGAGGATATAACAGGCAGGATAGACAAAAGAGTCAGTGAATGTTGTTTACTTGGATTTTCAGAAGGCTTGTGACAAAGTGCTGTGCATGAAGCTGCTTAGCAACATAAGGGCCGATGGTAATACACTATAGGAAAGATACTTACATTGGTAGAAGACTGGCTGATTGGCAGGACCCAAAGAATCTAAATAAAAGGGAGCTATTCTGGTTGGCTGCCAGTGACGTGGTCCTCTGCAGGAATCCATATTGGGACAGTTTCTTTTCATGTTATATGTCAATAATTTGGATGATGGAACTGATGGCTTTGGGGCCAAGTTTGCAAACAATACAACGATAAGGGCATGTAATGTTGAGAAACCAGGGAGTTTGCAGAAGGACTTGGAGAGATTGGGAGAATGGGCAAAGAAATAGTAGATGGAATATAGTGTATGGCCATACACTTTGGTAGAAAGAATAAAGATGTAAACTATTTTCTAAATGGGGTGAAAATTCAAAAATCAGAGGTGTAAAGGGAATTGGGAGTCCTTGTGCAGGATTCCCTAAAGTCTAACTTGCAGATTGAGCCGGTGGTAAGGAAGGCAAATACAATATTAGCAATTACTTCGAGAGGACTAGAATATAATAGCAAAGATAGGATGCTGAGGATTTATAAAGCATTAGTCAGTCAACAATTGGAGTATTGTGTGCAGTTTTGAGCGCCTTAACTAAGAAAAGATGTCCTAACATTGGAGAGGTTCCACAGGAGATTCACAAGAAAGATTTCAGGAATGAAAGGGTTAACATATGAAGACCACTTGATGGCTGTCTCTGGGCCTGTGTTCACTTGAGTTTAGAAGAATGAGGGGGAATCTCATTAAAACCTATGGAATATTGAAAGGCCTAGACAGAGTGGATGTGGAGAGGATGTTTCCTGTAGTGGATGAGTTTAGGACCACAATGCACAACCTCAGAATCCATTTAAAACAAAAAGATGAGAAGATATTTCTTAACCCAGAGGGTGGTGAATCTGTGGAATCCATTGCCAGGAATAGCTGTGGTGGCCAAGTCATTAAGTATATTTAAAGCAGAGATTTTTAGGTTCTTGGTTAGTCAGAGCGTCAAATGTTACAAGGAGTCGGCAAGAGAATAGGGTTGAGAGAGATAATAAATCAGCCATGATGGAATGGTGGAGCAAACTCGATGGGCCGAGTGGCCTAATTCTGCTCCAGTGTCTTGTGGTCTTATGGACTGGTGTACAGTGACACCCAGGTTCCTCTGTGCATCAATATTTTCCTATATAACCACCATTTATATAAATTTTCATCCAAAGGGAAAAAAAGACATATTTACCCACTTTATAAATTTCAAATATAAACTTTATTCTCATTTAAAAAATGCACAATGATTAAACCAAAAGAAGACATTGTTACATTCTACATCACGGTCAATATATTTTGTACTGTTAAAGTAAGCAAAACTTAGCACAGTTGCCACCCATGTAGCCAAAATTTCACTGTTTGAAGTTACTGTTAGATGAAGTTTGTTGCATGTTCTATGTTGAGAAAGGAAGTGGTTTGCAGCTCAAAGTATAAAGTTGTTATATGTATTCAAGTACATGGTAAATACAACAGAACTGAGTTCTGAGTTGTTCTATTTTTTCATTGTAAATCAGAAAAGCATGCAAATGCAATTCCCCACTACCACAAATTTTGCAGTCAAGAATCTCACGTTGGGGAAATTGCAGGCATAAGTACGCATGAAGTGTAATAGGATAGTCTTGTCCTGGAAGAATCACCATTAATGTGGTCTGCTGGAGTGAGTGATACAGCCTTCATTGTTTGAGAGCTTCCCTATTCACTCAGCTCCTCCATGTGCAACAGCAGAGGGATCCTAGACAGTGGTCCTTCCCCACAGAGCCATTGCATTGGCTGCACCAAGTTTTGGTGCATTCCTCAGCCTATAGGCCTGCAAACTGGAATATGTCAGTTAGCAGTATTCCCTTACAGGCATCCCACTGTGCTCTAAGACCAATAGGTTTCAAGCACACCAAAGGAACATCTTTCACCAAGCTGATAACCTTCCAGTAATATTTAATGTCTGTCTTGGTGTGTAATCCTGGGACCAGTCCATAGATCAGAGAATCATCTGTTATGTAGCTAATGAACCAAGATAAGGACCTTTGCATCCTTCTCCAAACCCTGTAGGCAAATCTACAGAGTACAAAAAGATGAGTGACTGTCTCTTCCCCACCACCACCATCCCATCGGCAGCATGAGTTGAGGATGATATGTTATCTGTACTGGAAGGACCTTAATGGAAACGCCTCTCACTGCCAGCCAAATGAGGTCTTGGTGTTCATTGTAAGATCTGGCAATGAGACACTTCTGAACAATTTGCTCAGGGAATTATTCCACTGCATTTATAATAGGCTGTGTCCCACAATATCTGCAGTACATTCTGTGCTGACCACTGCCTGATGAACTTCTAGTCAAAAACGTTTTCTTGGAAGAAATCTTCCACAAAGGACAGGTAGAACAGCAATGTCCAACTGAATGGGACATTGTGCTACAATGGGGCCAGAACTATCCTCGGCAACACCAGGAACAGGGAGAACCTCACTACATAGTGACACTTGGTGCCCACGTACTTTGGATCAGCATAACAAGTGAATCAGCACTCAGGGTGGTCATCAGGATGAGAGAAATGTTGGATACACTTCCCCCCGCCCCTCATTCTCTCAGGAGTTGTACACCTTGACCCATTTGACCTGTTCCATTATGAACCCCCCCCCCCAGATAAACTGGAAGACAGGTCGAGTAATTACCTTGGCAGAGGACCAGGGAACAGGCCACACTTGAGAGTACATCAGGGATGACCAAGTTTTTCCTAGTTATTGACAGAGAATGCAGTTTTCATGGACACTGTTTTTGCTTGTCCCTCCCAATCTGTTGCAACCAATTCTTGTTGTGCACATCAGCCCTCTGAACCAGATCCTCAACACAATTAAGTAGTTGGTCCTGACAGTAAAGGGAATGTTGGATCATTTGGGTCATTTGCTAAAGAGAATGGTCTTGATCTTACCATGGTTGACTCTAGTTCCCAATGCCAATTTAAAAGAGTCAGAGACTGATTAATCAGCGAAGTGACCATGGATTTGAGCAGAAGATGGCAACATCATCTATGTTTAGGGAGGTTTTGACCTGTGTGCTTCTATTGTCTGGCAACATCATTCCTCTTATTTTCACATCTTTCCTTTTGGATTTGACATAGGGTTCTTTGCAACAAACAAGACAGGGGAGAGTGGACAACCTTACCTGACTCCAGATTTGATGGGATGCAATCCATCTCCTACCTATTCATTTGTACTGCACTATGGATATCTGTGTAGAGCAGTTGGATTTTTGATTCCATTGCTAAAACCTATTTCGGAGAGCCCGTCTATGTCACATACCCTATCAAAAATCTTCTCTTGTTCTAAGCCAACCATGCAGGCATCCACCCCACTGCCCTGAACATAGGCAGTTCAAGCTGAGCAGTGCAGAAGTTTACCTGCCAAGTACAGCACAAATTTAATCCAGGTGGATCACCTGTCCCAGAACAGACTTGACCCAGTTGGCAACAGCCTTGGACAGAATCTTATAATCCACCTTCTAGAGTGAAATGTGTCTCCAATTCTTGAAGTCCTCCCTCTCCCCCTTCCTATGTTACACCAAAATTAGTTGGCTTTTTTAGCAAAAAGGAAGTTCAGCAGAGCTTGCCAGTAATTCTTATATTCCCACCATGAACTTGTAATGAAAAAAATGTGAGCTGTTATAGACGGCTTCATGTTCTGGCTTGCAAAAGCAAAAATTAAAGAACTAAGATTGAGAAATAATTGCATGCTTCTCTTTTAGTTAAAATGTTACAAAAGAAAGATGAAGAGCAGTCCTCACAATGCTCAAAGCCATCGGTCAAGCAGATTTCACACTCTATTAACTATTAAATCCTCAATACTGTTGACCTTGTTGGTGAAGTCTTTCATTGTTTCTATTATGGTTATTGGGTTTATTGAGTATATCCACAAGAAAATGAAACTCAGGGTCGTATATGGTGACATATATGTATCTTGAAAATAAATTTACTTTTAACTGTGAACCATTGTTCTAGACAGGTGATTTGAGATCAAACTGAGAACTTGACATAATCTATCTCCAGTGTGCTCCTGTGAACAACGTGATTATAAACTTTTTTTCACTAAGATATATTGTGCCATAGGTGACTTGTCATTTTAATACAAGTATCAAAGAGAAGAATTCAATGCTCTTTGTCATGCTGCTGCATGCCTAACCTTTTCAAACAATTGTCGATAACACACTTTTGTCTTTAGAATTAGCCTCCATATAGCAGTCACCTAAGACAGTTTTAACAATAATGTGATGAATAATATCCTAATTTTAAAATATGTTAAGTCTGCAGGTGGGTATATGAACATGTTTTTTGGAAGGAAAAGAAAGCTATGATAACTATTCATGAAGTTGCTTCTCCAATTCTTTTTCTTCTCATAGCTTTGATCTTCCAATTTTATACTCGGTGTGCTTTCCATAACTTTTCACCTCTTTTCATCACTGCTTCCAGCGTTTCCATCTAATTTCTTTTGTTTCTCTCAGTTTGGAAATGGAATTGGTTTATTATTGTCATGTGTATTGAAATACAGTGAAATGTTGTCTTACATACTGTTAAAACTGATCAAATTATACATAGTGCACTAAGATAGACCAAGATCAACTATAACAGTACAGAAAAAAGTATAACCGCAACAGAGAAAGTGCAAAATCATATTGTGGTAGATTGTGAGGTCAGGAGTCCATCTGATCATATTAGGGAACCATTCAATAGTCTGATAACAACAGGGTCTCTTCAAACATCCTACTACTTTCTTCTAGCTATGTGATGAGACCATGGCAGACAACCTAATATAGTTTATCTCCAGCATGTTCCTGTAAACAAAGTGATTATAAACTTGACTCACAAAGCCACTATTCGGGCCAAAATTGATTTTTCATTTGAATATAAGTATCAAAGAGAAGAATTCAGTGCTCTTCATCATGCTGTTGCAGTCCTAATGTTTAATTATCTGATTGTCAGAGAGGTATTATTTTAAATATTGGGTAATATTTGTAGTTGTTTTTCAAGGCAGAGATCTCAGGTGAACTAACTGTTTCATCAATGATTTTAGTCAATCTAGGACCACTTTTTTCCAATTTACATCTGCCAGGTACATTTATAAAAAGTCTACCAGATTTTCCTTGAACAATATTTATATGAACTGAATTTTATGATTGACCTGAGCCCCAATAGTAGAGGGATGCTGTGAGTGTTAGAAATTTGCTAGTACAGCACAAATAAACTCTGCAGGTACTAATCTCAAATGCACTGGAAAGCACATAATTTTCAAAGGTCTGTGCGGATTGGCTATAAGCTTACATTTCCTCAAGCTGTATTTGATAATAACATTACTAATACCTGAATTAAATGGCAAAGATTAATTACTGTTGAATGTTTTGACACAAAAACAACAATAAATTCTTTACTTTTAATGATTAAATAGGACCCATTTATCAGATATCAGTTGACTATAATGTTAGATCAATATTTCACTTATTTAATCAACTTTGTAATTTTAGAAATTGACTACAATAGGTGCTACTCACAGTTGTAAAACAGGATGTTTTACGACAAAGTCAAAACAGCAATGGATCCAGAATTGACTTGGCGGTAGGAAGCTTGACAGTAGTGGTGTTTTTCTTATTGGACATTCAGACTAGTGGTGTTATGCAGGATCAATGCAGGAAGCTGCATGAAAGGCAGTCTATGGCTACAGCAATGTATGCATCTAAACACAAAAAAATCTAAACACAAGTGCAAATGCTACACTTGTCCCCACACCTCCCCCCTTACCACCATTCTGATAAGGTGGTGTGGGGACACCTGCGAGTCTGCTGGAGTCGTCTACTGCATCCGGTGCTCCCGGTGCGGCCTCCACTACATCGGCGAGACCCGACGCAGATTGGGGGACCGCTTCGTCGAGCACCTACGCTCCGTCCGCCACAGTAGACAGGACCTCCCGGTTGCCACCCACTTCAACTCTGCCTCTCATTCCCATCTAGATATATCCATACATGGCCTCCTCTACTGCCATGATGAGGCCAAACTCAGGTTGGAGGAGCAACACCTCATCTACTGTCTGGGTAGCCTCCAGCCTGGTGGTATGAACATTGAATTCTCCAATTTCCAGTAATTCCCTCCCCCTCCCCTTTCCCCTATTCCAGGTCCCTCTCTGCCTCTCTCCCCTTTCAACTTTCTGCTTCTTTATCTCTACAGTTCTTTCATGCTTAACCCCTCCCCCTCCCCCCTTTATCGTTCCTCTAATTGGTTTTCCACCTGGCGCCTCTAGGCCCTACCCTCTCCCCTATCTCTATTACTGGGCTTTGGCCCTCTCTTCCCCTCCATTCCTGATGAAGGGTCTCGGCCCGAAATGTTGGCTACTCTTTTCTCACAGATGCTGCTTGACCCGCTGAGTTCTTCCAGCGTTGTGTACATAACGTATGCATCTGATAGCAATTTGGGCAAACATTGGAGATGGAGGTTAATCTCATCAAGTGTAAAGTGAAGCATATTAGGTTGTCAAATATGACTATGACATATATAGTAAATGGTAGGATGCTAAGGAATATTGATAAACAGAGAGACCTAAGCCACTAAGTCCCAAGTTCTGTGAAAGTGGCAACACAGGTAGATAGTGAGGCAATAAATACATACTGTATGGTATCCTTGCCTTCATGGGTCAGGGCACAGAAAATAAGTTTGGATGTTATGTTGCAACTTTACAAAATGCTAGCTTGACCACACTATGCGGATCTTTGGTCACCATGTGAAAGGAAAGATGTAACCGCACTGGAGAGATTGAAGATTGAAGAGGAGATTCTGCAGGATGCTGACTAGATATGAAGACCTTAGTTCAGCAGAGAAAATGAATAGGCTGGGATTGTTTTCCCTAAAGTTTAGGAGATTGAAGAGTGATTTGGTAGAAGTTTCTTGTGAGAGGATTAGATAGAAAGTCAGAATTTTTTTTCTGATGCAAGGGAGATCAAAAGTAAGAGGGATTTGCTCAGGTGCCTATACTGTATATCAGAATCAGAATCAGGTTTATTATCAGCAGCATGTTACGTGAAATTTGTTAACTTAGCAGCAGCAGTTAAAAAAAAAAACATAATAAGAAATAAACAAGTAAATCAATTACATATATTGACTAGATTTTTTAAAAATGTGCAAAAACCAGTAATACTGTATATTAAAAAACGTGAGGTGGTGTCCAAAGCTTCAATGTCCATTTAGGAATCGGATGGCAGAGGGGAAGAAGCTGTTCCTGAATCACCAAGTGTGTGCCTTCAGGATTCTGTATCTCCTACCTGATGGTAACAGTGCGAAAAGGGCATGCTCTGGGTGCTGAAGGTCCTTCATAATAGACACTGCCTTTCTGAGACACCGCTCCCTAAAGATGTCCCTATAGTCTGAGCACAGAAAGATATAGTCCTAACACCGGTGGATGGGATTAGTGTAGATGGGCAAAAAGGTCAGCATGGATGTGGTAGGCCAAAGGACTCCTGTGTGTGCTGTACAAGATAGTCCCCAAAAAAATAAGAAATAATTTACAACTAACCTATGCAGCTAAGACATATTTGGTTGGCAGTCTAAGCTTTGGATGAAGAATGGGGAAATTAATTTTCTACTACTTATGTCTAATCCTGACTCACTAATGCAACTAAAAGTTTAATTTGGATGAATCAAATAAATGATCTAATTAATCAGATAATTTGAAATGTGATTACAAAACTATAATATAGTATTGCTTCAAGTACAAGCAATAATTAAAATAATTTTCTAACCCATTGCATAATAAATATATGAAATATCACTGACAAAACAACTTAATACAGTTATAAATAATTCCATTATAAGAACTGCTTGAATCCATGACCAAAAATGAGTGAAAATTGAAGCCTAATGCTAGTACTCCTGTCAGCAGGATTAGTGTTAACGACTGCTCTAGTGATCTGGGTTTGATCCTGACTTCCAGTCCTGTTCTGTGGAGTTTGCACATTCTCCCTGTGACTGTGCGGATTTCCCTCATATGCATCCCATAGTCTGATTGTGGATGGGTTAACTGGTTGTTGTAAATTGATCAGTAGGTGTGTGGTTGAATGATCAGAGGGGAATTAATGGGTACGTGAGAGGTTATAGGAAAAGGCGTGCAGGAAAGTGATTACTCAAAAGAGCTCACATAGACAATGGGCTGATTGACCGTATTCTATTTTGTTAGGAAATTAAGAATGCTACTTAATTTTTATGCCCATGTTGCCAATCCATTTGGAGCTCATAGATTGTCATCTTTGGAAAGCCTGGTTTCAGCATAATTACTGATCATAACCAGTTAATCAATTGACTGAAATTTTAAGTAAACTAATTTCATTTGTCTATTATTTCCAGTATAATAAAATGCCCATTGGAACTTTACAGGAGCATTATCAAAGGACAAGTATAACAGTGAACCATAGATAGAGGGTAAGGGGACATAGTCCTTCTGCTTGCCCATTCAGCAAATACATATATTAATACTCATGGGTTACCATTGTACCATTGACAAAAGTTTTCATTAAAAATGATCAATAGGCAAATGAAAATGTATGGGGTCTGCCTTTTGTTATGGTTCCTATTCTCAAGTTTATAGTTTTGTAATTGTGGAGGCAGTTTAAGGGCATTCAGATAGTATTTCCTGCCACAAGATGAAGTAGATCAATTCCTCTGATGCTTATGTGGATCCCAACACTTAGTTTTCTAAGTTACTTTGGCACATCTCCCCACAGTTGATCAATTGTGGTGTTGACTAAATTATCTGCAAAGAGGAAGCTCTTGAGTGAAAGTTAGTATTGTCCTTTAAAGACCTACGGGCGATCTTCCTTCTCCAGTTTGTCTTTGCTTGACTGGCCACAATTGTCTGGTTATCCACTGGCTACATTCTTGATATGACCAGGGCACTCCTAGACTGAAGAAGCATATTAGATGCTCGAATAGTATAGGATGAACAGAGGCCCTGATTTTGGCTGTGGCACTCCCCATTTTGAGTTTGCAAGCTTGTCAATGAAGTTTAGGTTGTTGATGTTCCTTCTCATTTTCTGTACAGTATGTGTTTTATGTGAATGTGTATTCTGAAATTCTGGGTGTACAGAGTGAGTAGACTCCCTGGGTTCCAAATATCATAAGTAACCTCATCCCACAAAAGCCAGGAAGGAGGATGTATAGAGTCAGCTACGCCCACATTCATCCACCTTCACTGAGGTCAGTGAATGCAGAACCCCTCGCTCTCTTTCCTGTAAATAAGGCTGCACAGACTCTTTGATGACTCTTCCCCATAACATCCAAGCCTGCCAAGACATTTTGCTCCCCAGTCAAATGAAATTGAGGCATAGGAGTGAAGGCAGAGGACATAATAACATCTAAAACTGGGGTCCAAAACCTGTGAGATTGGATGAAGTGAGAGGAATGATGAAAATGGATTAATGCAGAAAATGCTATAATCTGTTTTAAGAAAACACTATCAGGGAACTTGGAAAATAACAAAAGGACTGCAAAAATCAATATGGATTTATGAAAGGGCAAATAAGACCATGAGATATAGGAACAGAATTAGGACATTTGGCCCATCAAGTTTGCTCCGCCATTTCACTATGACTGATCCAACTTCCCTCTCAACCCCAGTCTCCTGCCTTCTCCCCAAATCCCATCATCTTCCCTGGGCAATCAAGAATCTATCAACCTATGCCTTAAATATAAATAAAGACTTGGCCTCCACAGCTGCCTGTGGCAAAGAATTTCACAGATTCACCACTCTCTGGCTAAAGAAATTCCTCATCTCCATTCTAAAAGGACATCCCTGTATTCTGAGGCTGTCTCCTCTGCTCTTACATAGAAACCATAAGACATAGAAAAATTACAGCATAATACAGGCCTTTCAGCCCACAATGGTGTGCCAAAGATGTACTTACTTAGAAATTACCTAAGGTTACCCATAGCCCTCTATTTTTCTAGGCTCCATGGGCTCCATGTACTTATCCAGGAGTCTCTTAAAAGACCCTATTATATCCGCAATAGTCTTAGACTGTCCCACCATAGGAAATATCCACTTCACATCCACTCTATTAAGGTATTTCACCAATCAATGAGGTCACCCATCATTCTTCTGAATTGCAGTGAATGCAGGCCCAGAGCCATCAGACCCTCTTCATATGACAAGCATTTTTGTGAACCTCTTTTGAAGTCTCTCCAGTTTCAGCACATCCTTTCTAAGATAAGGGGCCCAAAACTGCTCACAATTTTCCATGTGAGACCTCAACCAGTGCTTTAAAAAATCTCAACATTACTTCCTTCCTTTTATATTCTAGTCCTCTTGAAATGAATGCTAACATCGCATTTGACTTCCTCACCCCAGACTCAACCTGCAAACTAACCTTTAGGAAATTCTGCACAAGGACTCCCAAGTTCATTTGCACCTCCGTTTTTGTATTTTCTATCTATTTAGAAAATAGCCAACCCTGTCATTTCTTCTACCTAAGTGCATGACCATATACTTCCTGACATAGTATTCTGCCATTTCTTCGTCCATTCTCCTAATCTGTCTAAGTCCTTCTGTAGCCTCGCTACTTTCTCAAAACTACCTGCCCCTTCACTTACCTCATATCGCCTCCAAACTTTGCAACAAAGCCATCAATTCCATCATCCAAATCATTGACATATACGTAAGAGGAGTCAGTTCTAACACAGACCCCCAGTCACTAGTCACCAGCCGCCAGCCAGAAAAGGCTCCCTTTTATCCCCACTCTTTGTCTCCTGCTAATCAACCACTGCTTTATCCATGCTAGAATGAAATTTCCTGTAATACCATGGGGTCACAGCTTGTTAAGCAGCCTCATGTTGCATCTTATCAAAGGCCTTCTGAAAATCCAAGCACACAACAGCAACTGATTCTGTATACTCTAACCTGCTTGTTACTTCTTCAAAGAATTCCAATAGATTTGTCAGGCAAGACTTTTCCTTGAGGAAACCATGCCCACTACAGTCTATTTTATCATGATTCCCCAAGTACCTTGAGACCTCATCCTTAATGATCGACACCAACATCTTCCTAACCACTGAGGTCAGACTAACTGGCAGATAGTTTCCTTTCATCCGTCTCTCTCCCTTTTTGAAGAATGGAGTGACATTTGCAATTTTCCAGTCTTTTGGAACCATTCCAGAATCTAGTGATTTTTGAAATATCATTAATAATACTTCAATAATCTCTTCAGCCACCTCTTTCAAAACTCTAGGGTGTACACCATCTGGTCCAGGTGACTTATTTACCTTCAGACTTTTCAGTTTCCCAAAAACCTTTTCTCTGGTTATAGTAACTTCACACACTTCATGACCCCTGACACCTGGAACTTTGACCATATTGATAGTGTCTTCCACCATGAAGATTGAGGCAACATACTTATTCAGTTTGTCCACCATTCTATTGTCCCCCATTACTACTTCTCCAGCATCGTTTTCCAGTGGTCTGATATCCATTGTTACCTTTCTTTTACACTTTATGTATCTGAAGAAACTTTTGGTATCCACTTTAATATTATTGGCTAGCTTACCTTCATATTCTACCTTTACCTTCTTAATGACTATTTTAGTTGCCTTCTGTTGGTTTTTAAAAGCTGCCCAATCCTCTAACTTCCCACAAATTCTTGCTCAATTATATGCCCTCTCTTTGGCTTTTATGTTGGCTTTGATTTCTGTTGTTAGCCACGGTTATGTCATCTTTCCTTCAGAATACTTCTTCCTTTGGTTGCATATATCCTGTGCCTTCCAAATTGCTTCCAGAAATTCTTGCCATTGCTGCTCTGCTGTCATCCTAACAGTGTTCTTTTCCAATCAATTCTGGCCAAATCCTCTCTCGTACCTCTGTAATTCCCTTAACTCCACTGCAATACTGATACATCTGATGTTAGCTTCTCCTTCTCAAATTTCAAGGTAAATTTGATATTATGATCACTTGTCCCCAAGAGTTCTTTTATCTTAAATTCTCTAATAAATTCTGGTTCATTGCACCACACCCAATCCAGAATAGCTGATTCTCTAGTGGGCTTGAACACAGGCTATCCTATCTCATAGGCACTCTAGAAATTCCCCCTCCTGGAATCCAGCACCAACCTGATTTTTTAAATCTACCTGCATCTTGAAGTTCCCCATGACCTTTGCAAAACATTGCCCTTTTGGCAGCTTTTTCTATCACCCATTGTAATTTGTAGGCCACATCCCTACTACTGTTTGGGGGCCTGTATACAACTCCTATTGTTTTACCCTTGCAATTCCTTAGTTTCATCCACAATGTTTCAACACCTGACCCTATGTCACCTCTTTCTAATGATTAGATTTCATTTTTTTTTTACCAATAGAGCAATGCCACCCACTTTGCCTTTCTGCCTATCCTTTTGATTCAATGTGTACCCTTCTTTCTGCCATGATTCAGTGATGCCTCCATCACATTTGCCAATCTGCACTGTGCTCCAAGTTCATCTACCTTATTCTGTATGCTGCACACATTCAGTCCTGTATTCCCCTTTTTGATTTTATCCGCCTTTTACATTGCAACTCACCCTGGTGATTGCATTTTTCCCCTATCAACAGCCTCTCCTTACTACACATTGCCTCTATTTGTAAACCAGTTACCTCATCTACGGCACTACTATCTGCCTTTCCTATGATAATTCTTGAATAGAAATATATGCAGCTCATGACACCAGTCACACTGTGCTCACCTTTTTGATTCATAACTTTGTCTTAAGTCTTACCAACATCTGCCTCTACAACTGCTCCACTAACTGTTCTGGCACTCTGGTTTCCATCCCCCTGCAACTCTAGTTTAAATCTTACCATGCAGCATTAACAAACCTTCCACTGGGATTTAATCAGTTTAATGCTGAGAAGTGTGAGGTTCTACATTTTGGCAGGAATAATCCAAATAGAACATACAGGGTAAATGGTAGGGCATTGAGGAATGCAGTGGAACAGAGAGATCTAGGAATAACAGTGCATAGTTCCCTGAAGGTGGAGTCTCATGTAGATAGGGTGGTGAAGAAGGCTTTTGGAACGCTGGCCTTTATAAATCAGAGCATTGAGTACAGAAGTTGGGATGTAATGTTAAAATTGTACAAGGCATTGGTAAGGCCAAATTTGGAATATTGTGTACAGTTCTGGTCACCGAATTATAGGAAAGATATCAATAAATTAGAGAGAGTGCAGAGACGATTTACTAGGATGTTACCTGGGTTTCAGCACTTAAGTTACAGAGAAAGGTTGAACAAGTTAGGTCTCTATTCATTGGAGCGTAGAAGGTTGAGGGGGGATTTGATCGAGGTATTTAAAATGTTGAGAGGGATAGATAGAGTTGACGTGAATAGGCTGGTTCCATTGAGAGTAGGGGAGATTCAAACGAGAGGACATGATTTGAGAGTTAGGGGGCAAAAGTTTAAGGGAAACACGAGGGGGTATTTCTTTACTCAGAGAGTGATAGCTGTGTGGAATGAGCTTCCTGTAGAAGTAGTAGAGGCCAGTTCAGTTGTGTCATTTAAGGTAAAATTGGATAGGTATATGGACAGGAAAGGAGTGGAGGGTTATGGGCTGAGTGCGGGTAGGTGGGACTAGGTGAGATTAAGAGTTCGGCACGGACTAGGAGGGCTGGAATGGCCTGTTTCCGTGCTGTGATTGTTATATGGTTATATGGGATTTAACTCTCCCTTCCTGTTAAGGTGCAAGCTGTCCCATCTGTACAAGTCCCACTTTCCCTTGAAGAGAGCCCAATGATCCCAAAACCTTATGCCCTCCCTCCTACACTAACCCCTTAGCCACACATTAATCTGCATTATCTTCCTGGTTCTGGCCTGTCTAGCATGAGGCATGGAAGCAATCCTGAGATCACGACCCTGGAGGTCCTGCTCTTTAACTTAGCAACTAACTCCCTGAACTCCCTATACAGAACCTCGTCACTTGTCTTATATGGACCACAACTTCTCGCTGTTCACCCTCCCACTTAAGAATGCTGAGGACGCGATCTGAGATATCACAGACCCTGGCACCCTTCTGGTATTCATATCTACTGGTATTTATTTGAGGATTTAACTAGCAGGGTGAGGACCATACAAAGGGTTAACAAAAGCAGAGAATTAAGGATATTACGCCAGTGTGGATTGAGAACAGAAAACAGAAAGTTGAGGGTAGAAATAAAATGGTTAGTTTTGGTTTGGAAGGCTATGAGCAACAGGGTCAGGGCTGATTCCCAGCTGTTCACAATCTATATTGATGATTCAGATGAGGGGAATTTAGTGTAACAGATCCAATTTGCAAGTGGTACATCACTGGATGGTGGTGTGTGCTGTGAGCAGGATACAGAAAGCTGAGGTATATGGGCTGGATGATTAGCATATATTAAGGGAAAAAATGAAGTAGGAGGTAAAAAAAATTAAATGGTGAAAGGTATGGAGAGATCTGGATGTGTTCATACAAAAATCATTGGAAGTGAATGTGCAAATAATCAGGAAAGCCAACAGAGTGTGAGTCTTTATTGTAAGAGGATTGGATTCAAGTGTATAGGAATAGGCAGTCCAGGTGTATCCAGTCTTGGTGAGATATCTGTGATTGTGTAAAGGTCTGATATCAATGCCAAAGAAAAGACCTATAGCTTACTTATACTAGATTAATCACAGGGGCTACGATCTGTCCTATGAGGAGTACTTAGAGAGGCTGGTCTATCCTATCTTGGGTTTAGACGAGGTGATTTCATGGAAATATGCACAATTCTAGGAAGTACGTGGAGCTGACAGTCTGACATTGGCGATGAGAACCAAGAGAAAAAGGACATCGTACTTTCCAGACATATACGACAAATTCTTCTTGGGCTTCCAGCCGGGTACAGGTATTGATTCTAACCGATGTTTGGATACCTCACTCCGCAGCCCATACGCCATTCGCGCGGGTCGCTGGGCCGGGCACGTGAGGCCTGCCGACCGTTTTCCGATAACGGGAATCGTTTGTGCTGATCAGGCAGTTGAACGGGCCCTGCGGCGGCCGCGGTCGGTGGTGGCAGGCATGAGCGCCGGAGCCGTGGGTGAGTGGTTCCCGGGATTCGGCCCCAGTGCTGCCCGCATCGGGTTAACGGTGCGGGACAAGGTGTTGATAATGGAGGGCCGCTCGGGGATGGGCGTTTCTCCTCCAGAACCCTGGGCTGTGCTTAATCCAGATGATGGAGCCTGGGTTGCCCCCTGTCCTGGTAACATACCCAGAGCCCGGCTCTACTCTATTTTGGTCATTTGGAGCCAGATCTTATTGGGGTTTCGCCAATCTTACATTTGTTGAGTGGAGGAGCGATTTCCAATACCAAGCTCGCCTTCTCCCCAGTAGCGTTACTAAGGGACTGTTCCCTCTTAAACTCCCTGATTTACTGCTCAGTCTTAAGTCTCAACTCCACTTTCATTGACTAGCTCCATATGCCTTGAATCACATGATATTTAAAAATCGTGTCAGTCTCTGACTTGAATGTACCCAACAATTGTGCTTCTGCAGTTCTTCTGGATGATGAATTTTGGGGATGAAGAGAGTTCTGATGAAAGTTTCTGGACTGATCATTCTCTGTTTCTCTTCCCACGTGCTGTATGTTCTACTGAATGTTTCCAGCTCTTCTGCTGTTATTTCATATTTCAGTGCCAATCCCACTAGTTCAAGCTTCCCAATCTGAAAAAGACATAAACTTCTTGTCTGTTCTTTAAACAATCTTCATGCTGACACATTATCCTTTGTACATTGTGTTCCAATTTTATGTAATGTTTTGCATGACACCTTATCAAAAACAACTGAGTACAATGCCCTGCATCAAATAATTTGTACTCGTCTTCTTCTGATTGCAACCTGAAATAAATGCCGCCCAACTTATGAAACCTGTTTTCCGATTCATAAATCCACATTGACTCTATTTAAACTAAACTCTACTTTGGTAATTCCTAAGTGCACTCTAACTGCTTCATTTTTCCTTTTTTTTTAAAACAGTGACAGGCAGATAAGAGGTTAAACTCATTTAGATACTTGTTATAATTGATGCATTGACTATGTTAGGCTAGAAATGCTATTGATACTTATTCTGACAGCTTGAATATTGTGTACAGTTCTGATCACTGCATTGGAATAGAGAGAAGCAGTGGAGAAGCTGCAAAGGAAATTCCAGATAATGTTGCCAGCATTGTAAAATTTTAATTTAGTTTGGGAATGTTTTCTTCAGAAGCTGAAGGGAGACTTAATTAGTATAAAATTCCAAAGGGCCTAGCTAGTAAATAGGAAAGATGTGTTTCTCTTAGCTGAGGGACCAAAAGCCTGGATGCATATTTTAAAACAATTACTTAGAGGGGACATTATTAATCAAACTGTAGTAGGTGCCAGGAAATTATTGTCTCAAAGGCTTAAGAATATACTTTAGAAACTTCACCATATTTTAAAAGATGGTGACCTACAAAGCTACAGGGCAACAGGACTGAAGTGCTTGAGTTCTAAGGAGAGAATGCATAGACTGGGATTTAACTCCCCACCAGCAAAGGAGTTGGAGGAGTGACCTTATAGAGGTTTATAAAATTATGAAAGACATAGGTAAGGTAGATGATCAGTCTTATTCTCAGGTGTAAGGTGAGAGGAGAAGGAAGGGGGAAGTTTTTCATACAGGGGATGGTAGGTTTATGGAACCAGCTACCAAAACGAGTGGTAGAGGCAGGTACAATTACAACATTTAAAAAACATTTGAAAAGGTTGACAAATAAGAAAGGTTTAGAGACTTATGGACCAAATGCAGGCAAATGGGACTACTGAAACAATGCACCTTAATGGCATGGATGAATTAGGCAGAAGGACCTGCTGCCAAGCTATAACTGGAAGAATGTAGGATAACTGTTTTACAACTGAGATAACCCAATGCCTCGATCTTTAGTGGAAACTTTCTTTGATTCTGTAAAATGCCTTATCTCTTTTCCAGGCAACTGGAACCACCAGGTGTTGCCTACTAACTCATGAAGATAACATTTCAAGGCACCTAGAAAAGGGTGCATTTCAATCAAAAGTTTCCCCCCCCCAACACCCCCAACAACCACAAACACAAAAAAAGCATTGGATTTACAATTAAACTGTGCCATGATTGGAATGCCAGCAGCACTCAATCTGCTTTCTCATTAACATGGCTTCTACCTGCAGTTGGTGCTAACCTTGTCATTGGTGGTTGGCTGCATCATAATGCCCAAAAGTGATTACTTTTCAACATGAAATATATCTACACCTTTTAAAGAGTGGGTGCTTGAAGCTACAGGGACTGATAGTCTTCTAGGAAGTGGTAAATGTTGTCACATTTGGAGAATATGATCTTCCAACCTTTGCACCCAACACTGGTGGTGTTGGAGGAGATGGTAATGTCTGTACAGGAAGCAGAAATATATCAGTGAAGGTCTGTTCTAGAACTGCAACTTGCAAAGTCTTGGATTGGGTGTTACTGGTCATTCAGTGACCTTACATGAGTGATCATGATTAATAAAGTCATTTTACCAACTCCATTTCTTCAATTCTCAATTGGTTAGCCATGATTCTAACCAATTGGTCCGCATCAGATCCCATCTCAGTGTACACTGGGATCAATCAAGGATATATCATTGTTTCTGTACTTTTTTCAATACTTCTTGTCACAATGCTTTGAACATGTTTTGCAGCAGAGTGGAGCTAATTCTCTGGATTAATGGCTCTTCCCATCGTCCCCTCCACTCCAGATTCACAGTAACCTCTATATCAATATTCAAGATGCCTTAAGTAGATAATGCACACCTGAATGTTTGAAAGCCAAGCTACAAGGCATCATCAGCTCATTCATTGAAGCAGAGGAGAAGATGGTCTTGGCACTTGGTGCTTACAAATCAAAGATCCTTTACAGCCTGGTCTATCTGTAAAACATAGTGATCTGACACAGAAGTTCCATGACAAGACACTGGAAAACATAAACCATGTACCGCAACAGCTACCTTTCAGTGAAAATTGATCTTGATGATGAAATTCATTTTTACCTTCAGTACATTGTCCCTTGCACATATGAGGAAAAGAGCATTTGAAAATCAAAACATCAACTCTGGCACAAAGCTCATGGTCTATGGGGTATTGCTGATTTCTGTCCTGTGTGCATTTGAAAAGCAGACTACTTGAGCAGGTACTTCAAAGTATTAGAGAGTCATTAACAGTAAGATCTCAGCAAAATTCTCCAGATTCACTGACTGGACACATGAATTAATGTCAGCTTTCTCTCCCCCAATGAACATTCCCAGCACTGAGATCCTAATTGCACTCAATTGGTTCTGTTGGATTACACAACAGATTTAAGGTGTAAGGGATGAAATGTAAAGGAGATCTGGGAGTAAGTTTTCACAAAGAGGGTGATAGTTATCTGGATCGATCCGCTAGAGGGAGATACAATTACAACATGTAAGAGGAATTTGAACAGTAATTAGGAAAGGTGTAAAGGGATATGAGTGTAATTCAGGTATATGGGATTAGCATAGATAGGCAATATGATTGCATGGACAAACTGGACTGAAAGGACTGTCTCAACCAGATTCCCTTTAATTCCCGGTCCCTGATGAAGAAATTGAAAGTTATTTTCATATCCCTGCTAACTCCTGGAAATCTCTACTCTGGAACCACTCTAAATGGAGAAGGAGCATCTTGGATGACTGACAACCTTGAGTCATTCTGGGAGCTTGTGGAACCCATTGAAAAGAGTGGAAGGAGTATCTCACTTCATATACTCCCCACCTGTCCTCTCTGAAAGCACACCCTGCATCACCTGCAGCAGAGCCCTCACATCTACAGACTGGTGGAAGCACATCATGCTCAACCCCAAAAGGAATGCTAGAGAAGATGACTCAGGAATATAGTGTTTGTTATTGCTTAGTAATCTGTAATGTGAGGGGTTAAATCTCACCATGATTGATTTTAAGTTTGCAAGTTATTTATAAAAATTGAAAGAAAATAACAGTAAAGCATTTCTGAAGTGCTTGAATCTGCAATTAATACTTGTATTTTCCTTACAAACTTAAAAAGTGAGCAGGTGGAAGAAACTGGACCCAATTTGCCTATATTTGTTTATTATTTATGGTGAACCCTCAGGTTCAAATGGGTAAAGGGAGCACTCTAGTGGTAGAACTTGAAAATCTGATGTGTGTAAGATTTAAATAAGATGGAAATACTGTAATTCAAGCAGATTTTTGTAATGGTCACGTATTTTGAAGGGTTGAAGAGAACCTCAAAATATATTTAAACCAACCAAAATTCAAGGGGTGAAGAGTCAAGAAATGGTGTACAGAAAAAGTAAACATAAAGTGCAGCAATGAGTGTGGGAATAATGCAGTACCCAAATGCAGACATGAAGCAAATCCATGAACAATGTCACTAGTTTATTATTTGCTTATTTGTAACGTAGGCCAGCTATGCCAAGATTTTCACTTGGATAAAAACTTAAAGATGATGGAGTATCACTTAAGCCTGACTTTTTTTAAGAGTGCATGCTTTATCATAATTTTTGGAAATGTTTAGTAATAATGGTGAGAGCATTATTGGTAGCTTTCTTATTTTGATAAGAAACCTGAATGACACTTAACAACTTAAACTATAGCATCTTAAAGAGGTTAAAGAAGGAGAAAATCAGAAGGTATTTAGTTAACATGTATTGGGGGGGTGACTCAATTAGTTCTAAAATTCGTTATTGTTACCATCCTACTTCCTGCTGATAGTCAATGCCCTTGCAATCAGTCATAATGTCCTTGCTGAAAATTATACTTTCATCATTGACTATACATTTCTCAAACAATCCTGTGCACTCTTCAGGTTGATTGGAATGCAGGCTTCATATTTATCTGGCTCAATATTGGAAATGTAGTTTTGCTACATGACTGAAGATGTATATACAGGTTGTAATTAATGAAAAACTTTATTTTTTTAATTTTCAGGTATTTTAGCATTCACGTACATTTTGACAGTGAAAGCATTCTACTCATCAACTAATGTGATAAAATTAACTTCAATAAATTTTAACACTCTAGTTATTCAGAGTGACAAACTATGGCTAGTAGAATTTTATGTTCATTGGTAAGTGAAATAATATTATTTTAGTTGGTTTTGTACTTTATTATTTGTGATGTAGTGCTAGGTGACTTTGATGTATATTGCAGGTGTGAACATTGTGAACAGTTTGTTCCAGAGTGGATTAAAGTAGCTAGTATTCTGAAGGTAACGTGAATATGTCATTTAAAGTATTTAATTTTGTCATTTTTTCCCCCTATTACTTTAATGATGAAGGTTATCTTTGCTTTTGATTGTGAACAGGGCATTGTTAAAGTCGGTGCAATAGATGTGACTAAATACGCATCTATGGGACATCAGTATGAAATTGAAGAATTTCCCACCATCAAGTTCTTTGGAGTTAATAAGAACAAGCCAGAGAAATATTATGGTATACAATTAACTTCTTCATAACATTCAGTATATTTTTTAAATAGTTTAAAAGAATTTGGTTTAAAATACCTCAAATATAATACATCAGGTGGAAGATCAAGTGCAGCCATTACCAATGGAATCTTTAATTCTATTCGCTTCATTGTAAAGAAGAGACTAATTGAAAAAAACAGCATCTGTGGATCTGAAGGACAGGTAAGTAACATATTTTCAATTTATCTGCCATCTATAAAATCAGATTTTATGCCACAAGAAACAGAGGCATAAACTTCCTAAAGAAAAACAAAAACTATGAATATCATTACTGCCCTATGTGTTCAATATTTCACCAAGTAAACATAAATATGCTGTATAAATTTTCTAAAAGCTTTAATAAACATAAATAAGCACATTAAAATGTTTAAATGCCCAAAATGAAACTGATATCAGATAATGAACTACTATTGCTACTTGTAAGCAGTGATTAATTTTGAAATCACATAATGTAATTTTGCAAACAGAAGATACTCTTTAGTAGAATAGAGCACAGCAGGGAGCAACTTGACATAACTGGTCTGAATAACAATCACCGCATTTATACAGACAATGATTACTTGTGTGCATGTATGTAGGTATGTTAGAAAAGATTTGAAATGGATTCTAGGGCCAACATTGCGAATATGGGGATCTGCTGTTACCAAATCAGCAGATAACAAGAATTAAGTGTATTTCATCCAAAAAGCCCTTGGGAAAATGTAAATATATTCTATTTTTATGATACAAGTGATGAATACTACTTGCTAAATAAACACTATGGAAATTTTGACTTAGAAAATGAATTGAAATGACTTTATTTCTTACATCCTTCACATACATGAGTAAAAATAGTAATGTTATGCCTCCATCTGAACATGCAATTTATAGTAATTTGAAATAAATACACAACAGGACAGTGAATATAGCATAGAAATACAATTGTATCAGTGTGAATTAATCAGTCTGATGGCCTGGTTGAAGAAACTGTCCCGGAGCTTGTTGGTCCTGGCTTTTATGCTGTGGTACTGTTTCCCAGATGGTAGCTGCTGGAGCAGTTTGTGGTTGAGGTGACTCGGATCCTCAGTGATCCTTTGGGCACTTTTTACGTACCTGTCACTGTAAATGACCTGAATATTGGGAAGCTCAAATCTACAGATGCACTGGGCTGTCTGCACCACTCTCTGCAGAGTCTTGCGATTGAGGGAGGTACAGTTCCCATACCAGGCAATGATACAGCCAGTCAGAATGTTCTCAATTCTGCTCCTGTAGAAAGTCCTTAGGATTTAGGGACTCATGCCAAACTTTTTCAACCATCTGAGGTGAGGCACTGATGTGGTTTTTTCACCACACAGCTGGTATGTACAGACCATGTGAATTCCTCGGTGATGTGTATGCCAAGGAACTTAAAGCTGTTCACCCTCACCATTAATGGCAATAGGGGCTAGTCTGTCTCCTTTCCTCGTTCCTCCTGTAGTCCACAACCAGCTCCTTTGTTTTTGCAACATTGAGGGACATTGACAATAATAAAGTTTTAGTTTCTCCAAATATATTTTGTATCAAGTGAGTTACTTTTGTGGAGTGCCATCAAAAATTGTCAAAGATTGGTTTCATTCTTGATAGTTGGACATTGCTGGAAGATGAATGTTAGTTGATCACAGATAATATGGAAATAGGTGGCAAGCAGAGTATGATCAGGGATGGTGAAGGTGAAATTATCCATTCTGGCAAGGAAAATTAAAAATGAAAGATTTCAGAGCTCAAAGTCAATGTAACTGGGTGCTGTAAATAATAATTCACAAAAGGATAGTTTGTATCTTGTCCTACAGAGAAATTGAAAAATTTAGGGAGATTGATAGTAAGATACATTTGGAGTGCTGTGTATAGTACTGGCCTCCTTATTTAACGAATGTTAATGCAATGGCAGCAATTAAGCAAAGGTTTACTGGACTTACCTGAAACGAGCTGTTTACAAGGAAGGGATAACCGGCTAAATTTGTATGCAAAAAATTTAGAGAAGTGAGAGGTAACTTGATTGAAATGTTTCAGACCCTGTAGGGTCTTGAAAAGATGAATGTGGAAAAGTTAAGGTCACTGTTTAAAAATAACAGGTTGTCTATTTAAGAAAGATGATGTATTTTTTTCTCTTCTGAGGGTCATTAGTCTTTGGACCTGCTTCTTCTAAGGTTGATAGAATAGCCCCTCTGAATATTTTTAAACCAGATCCGGATACATTCTTAATAAGCAGGGAATTGAAAAGTTACTGTCCATAGATGGGAATGCAGAGTTGCTTCATCGGATCATTGAAGTTCTTATAAATGATAGAGAAGATTCAAGAGCTGAATAGAAAAATAAAACTAGATCTGAAGGTCCTCTAAGCTTTAGCTACTTTCAATGTATACAGTAGACAGCAATTTTCTTTTTGAAATAGTGTCGCCGAATAACGAATAAAGATGCATTTGAACTGAATGACAGCAGTTTTGATAACCAGATAGCTGGAGGTGATGAAATATGGATTGTGGAGTTTTATGCGCCTTGGTGTGAGCATTGTTTAAGGTGAGTAATAAAGTTCCTTGCAATTTTAAGAAATACTACTTGCTTTTGCTTAGAAATGATTTTAAACTGGCATTATATACAATATAGCATAGAGTGTTAAATTATTGTTCCTCACTTCATAAAGGTACGGAACATCACACTGTTGTTATCCTTTCTGTACTAGTGTTCAATTGTACTTTAGTGGAGGAAATGCCAACAGTTCCCTGTGTAATTGATATCAACATTGGGATTTTCCACATTTTAATTTTTCAAGATCACTTTCCTTACGAAGTACAGCCCAGTTCATTTTATTTATTTTTATTTAGAGAGACAGCATGGAACAGGCTCTTTTGGTGCAGCAATCTGTGCTGCGCAACATCTCATATTTAATCCTAACCTAATCACTGGACAATTTACAACGATCAATTAATTTATCAATTCATACACCTTTGGGAGGAAGCCGGAGGAGCGGAGGAAAACCCACACAGTCACAAAGAGGATATACAAACTCTGATGCCCTGAGCTGTAATAGCATTGCGCTAACTGCTTCACTATCATGGCGCCCCCAAGTGCTGTTCGTGTGAGGTGTATTTTGCAGGGTTGTCCAGCTTTGAATTAATTTGTTAAAACATGATTAATAAAAACATCTTTTGGTTCATATTTTGAAGCAAAGTGGTAAATAGCTATCTGGAGAGAAATTGTTTTGTTCGTAATAGTACATGCAAATGTGTCCTTTAGTGCCATTATTGGTATTTATTTGACAAACACAGAATGAGTCTGAGTATTTTTGTGAATCTGGCTGATGTAATAACTTCATCTCTCAAGAGGAGAAACACGAATCTGCATACCACTTGAAGTCAGAGCGGTCAAGGTACGTAATGATGGCCCAGGAATCTGGTTGGTCCTGTATAAGTTTATTGTCTGTTCAAGGTAGTTGGAAACAAAAACAATCCTGTCAGTTCACAGATACTTGACCATATTATAAAATTCAATATAATATATTTATTGATATTTAACCATTTTATGGACAGACATAGAAATACACCCATTATCACTCTTCACAATTTTTCACAGGCCAGGGGGGTTTAACAACTTTCAGATGCAACAGCAACTAGACATCAACTCTTTCACGTAAGCGGTGCATCGGGCTTTAGGAGAGTGTAGGTGATTGTGGTCTCAGCTGTTAGTCATTAGCTAGTGGTAACAGTCTTTAAAATTGACATTTTTCATATGTAATCCACTTTTTTTTAACATAATCACAGCTCCTTGAGGATATCTGAATGTTTCTTGTATATGCTGTCCCCAACAACTCACTGCAGCCACACCTTGTCGCTTTCCCATATCAACTACCTGGTCAGGTACAGTTAAACTGCCAGGTAAAGGTGCATTTTCATTATCTATCACTCCCACTACTGGAATCACAGAAGTAAGATGGGACTGCACTTAGGCTCTGAATCTATATGGCCTTATGCAGAGCATCATTCAATATCTCTTCAAAACCTAGACAAGTCTTAAGATACTAAGCTGTTTTGAGGTAAGGAGGTTAGTTTTGTATTCATAGCTTCCTAATTTTGTTGCAGTGTTAGTAATTAAATAACTGTTGAGGTCATTTTCTGATCAGCTGTGTCTCCCAGAATGCTCCTTACATGCAATTAATAAAGTCTAATGGAAATGTTGAGGATTTCATATTGAAAACAGTATAACAGCATATTTAAGGAGAGGCTTCTCTTCTTTGCCATTTCCTAGTATCCTCTTCCTTCTCTTGGTTTGTTCAGGGAAGGGCTGTGTGTTTGTAATGCAGCATTAAGGAGTTGTTGGTGAACCAAGAGATCCACTAGAGAACATTGCAAAGTAGATTCCAATGGAACTTCATGGTGTTCATTGGATTCCAGTTGATCCCCAGGCTGTAGTTGTCATTGTGATCTTAAACAAAACTCAGAAGGATTTAACCGATGTTGACTGAAAAGCAGTCAGGTTCTCTGATACAGGGACTGAAATTTGATGTGAACTACCCGAAGGTGAAAGCATGCTCGCCTGAGGAAGCAGACAAGGTTTCCATTGTGTGTGATTAGTTCTCGGCTGCAATTTTGCAATCAGTTTTATGTCAAAATTTAAGGTGCTGCATGATTTAATTGCTAGGCTGAGTTTCTTTGAGTAGCCAGCTATTCCCATAAATGAACTACTGTAATTGTTCCTCCATTAGAAAGCTTTAACACTATTGTAAGATAAATCAAACATCATCAAGACCCTGTAACATATTAGAAATTTGCAAACAGTTCTTGCTTATTTCATAATAAAGGTTAAGCATCATTATGAAGAAAAAAAAACATGCAAAGGAAAGTCCCTTCAGCAACATTTTTAAATTTCCTTCAAAATTTTATCCACCTTCAGTGAGATTCTACCACCAAAAACATTTGTCCTTCCCCTTTCAACATACTAAGGAACAGTTTCCTTCCTGGTTCCCTAGTTTACTTTTTTATCTCTTGTCAACTGCTCCCCTTCTTATGGTACTTCAACTAACCACAGACAGGACACCCAATGCTCTTTTACCTCTTCATTCTTTCCAACTGTTAAGGAACCCAAACAGTTCTTTCAAATGAAATAGTAAGTCAATTGCATTTCTTCCAATCTGCATTTACGTTTTATTATATTACAGATGGCAAAAGCGAATAGGGCAATTGCTTTGTCGAGCACGTCATTCAGACTTCTGGGCAGTACTGAGCTTTCAATTGCTTGTCACTTATAATTCTTCATTCCACTCTCACCCTGGCCTACTAGTCATTGGCCTTAATGCCCAATGTCATCTTAAAGGATCAACTTCCATCTGCAAACATGCTGATCTCAGGACTTCAAATTAAACTATTTCAAGTCTGTTTTCTTTTCCTCTGTGTCAGTTGCCATGAACCTTATGCTAGTGGTTATTCACCTGTAATATTTATTGTTTTTCCTTCTCCAATGACATTACTTGATCTGGCATTCCCTATAGTTCTGAACTAGATTTTGCAGCCTTTACAGGTTCTTTTGTTTCCTTTCCCTAACTGTTTCCTCAATGTTCACCCACAACAATCATAGCCCAACCCTATCAGAAATGCTCCCTTTGTTCTAACAATCCCTCCACCACCCTCCATGCAACTTAAAACTAACTTTTTTTGCTCTCCAGTTCTGATAATGGGTATTTAATCTAAAAAGAATCACTGTTTTTTCCACCAGTGCTGCCTGACATGCTGAAGTTTGTCAGCGCAGTGGATTTCAGTTAATTGGGACAAATTGGAGCTAGTACATTTTGGCCCAATTAAGTAGCTGCCCCAATTAGCTGAAGTTTCATGGCAATAGTTAAAAATGTATATTAAAAAAAGACAAACTACTGTTTAACTGAGTAACAAATTAAGTATTTAAATGAAATACTGAACAAACTGGAACACTACCAATACTACTGGTGGTTGTCCATCATATTCAGCAACGACAGGAAACCTGTGTGTGGAGAGTTTTCAAAGTGGGAAAATGGTTGCACTGGGGTAGTTCCACTCTCGACCTCAGAGGTCCAAGTCCAATAGGATGAGTAAATTTCATTCCCTGGTTGTAGTGGATGACCATGATGACTTTTTTGCCTTGGCATGGCTTTCACGTAGCATTACAGAACCTCCTTCCTGGCCAGTGGATCTCATTGTTCATTTCATCCGCCCAGTCTGCCATAGCTGACGGGCATGTCCCTATCTTATCAGCATATGAGACCTGTCAGCTACCCTCAGCTGCTTTAGCCCAACTGTTGAAGCAGTGGGTGTGGCTGCTGTCACTTGTTGGAAGTAGTGAAATTGTTTCATTTTCACTCCCAGCCATTTCTGGCATTTCCAAATCTGATTGATTGAAGCCACAGTCAGCAAAACAGTTCTAGATTGTCTTACTGCTTATTTCTCACAAACTTTCAGTGACAATAATCACTGCTTTTTGAACATAAATACACACATTGGCTCTATTTTAAAACTCTTTGCTCTAAGCGCAGTGTAGTGTCTAACGGCCCCACAACATGCAGGTGACCAACGCTAGTTAGAAAATGTTCAGCAACAGTCTCCTGCCCCATTTAAGTGGCATATTATCCCAAATAAGCAAAGGGCATCCCAGCTATTTTCTTTATTTATTTTTGTCCTTTAAGAGTGTTCCCACATAAGTGGCTGCCCAGATTAACCAATAGCCTAGTTAACGAAAATCTACTGTATTTTCTGTTTTTATTTCAGATTTCCAGCATCTGAAATTTTAAAATTTTCATTAGCCTTTTAAAAGTATTTGAGCTGTTAATATAACAGTATATTAAAAGGATAAATAACTTCTGAAACAAAATATTGAAAATGCTTGATAAATGAGGGACAATATCTAATATTCTTGGGAATAATGCACAAGGTGCAAAATCAGTTCATCCCTCAGAGAAGGAAGGATTCAAAGGGGGGAAAGGGGCCACAGTGGTTGACAAAGGAAGTCAGAGATTGCATAGCATTAAAAAAAAGGAAATATGATAGAGCTAAGGTGAGTGGGAGGACAGATGATTGGGAAGTTTTTAAGGAACAACAGAACTTAACTAAAAAGACAATACGAGGAGAAAAAATGAGGCACGAATGCAAGCTAGCCAGGAATATAAAGGAAGATAGCAAAAGCTTTTTTAGGTATGTGAAGAGAAAGAAGATAGTTAAGAACAATGTTGGGCCCTTGAAGAATGAATTGGGTGAAATTATTATGGGAAACAGAGAAATGGCAGAAGAATTTAATGAGTACTTTAGATCTGTTTTCACCAAGGAAGACACAAGCAATCTCCCAGATGTATGGATGGGCCAAGGACATAGGGTAACAGAGGAAATGAAACAAATTGACATTAGGAAGGAAACGGTGATGAGTAGACTGATGGGACTGAAGGCTGACAAATCCCCAGGTCCAGATGGTCTGCACCCTAGGGTACTAAAGGAGGTGGCCCTGGAAATTGCGGATGCATTGGTAATCATTTTCCAATGTTCCTTAGATTCAGGATCAGTTCCTGAGGATTGGAGAATGGCTAATGTTATCCAACTTTTTAAAAAAGGAGGGAGGGAGAAAACAGAGAACTATCGACCTGTCAGCCTGACATCGGTAGTGGGAAAGATGCTAGAGTCCATTATTAAGGATGAAATAGTGGCATATTTAGATAGCAGTGATAGGATTACCAAGGGTAAATCATGCTTGACTAATCTGTTAGAGTTTTTCGAGGATGTAACTAGGAAGTTAGACAGGGGAGATCCAGTGGATGTAGTGTACCTCGATTTTCAGAAGGCATTTGATAATGTCCCACATAGAAGATTGGTGGGTAAAATCAAAGCTCAGGGCATCGGGGGGAAGGCATTGACATGGATAGAAAACTGGTTGGCAGATAGAAAGCAAAGGGTAGCGGTGAATGGGTGTTTCTCAGAATGGCAGGTGGTGACTAGTGGGGTGCAACAGGGCTCGGTATTGGGACCATAGCTGTTTACCATTTACATTAATGATTTGGATGATGGCATAAAAAATAACATCAGCAAATTTGCTGATGATACTAAGCTGGGTGGCAGTGTGACATGTGATGAGGATGTTAGGAGAATTCAGGGTGACTTGGATAGGCTGGGTGAGTGGGCAGATACTTGGCAGATGAAGTTTAATGTGAATAAGTGTGAGGTTATCCACTTTGGGAGTAAGAACAGGAAGGCAGATTATTATCTGAACGGTGTGGAGTTGGGTAAGGGAGAAATACAAAGAGATCTCGGAGTCCTTGTTCATCAGTCACTGAAGGTGAATGAGCAAGTGCAGCAGGCAGTGAAGAAGGCTAATGGAATGTTGGCCTTTATTACAAAGGGAATTGAGTACAAGAGCAAGGAAATCCTCTTGCATTTGTACAGAGCCCTGGTGAGACCACACCTGGAGTATTGTGTACATTTTTGGTCTCCAGGGTTAAGGAAGGACATCCTGGCTGTAGAGGAAGTGCAGCGTAGATTCACGAGGTTAATTCCTGGGATGTCTGGACTGTCTTACGCAGCGAGGTTAGAGAGACTGGGCTTGTACACGCTGGAATTAAGGAGATTGAGAGGGGATCTGATTGAAACATATAAGATTATTAAGGGATTAGACAAGATAGAGGCAGGAAATATGTTCCAGATGCTGGGAGAGTCCAGTACCAGAGGGCATGGTTTGAGAATAAGGGGTAGGTCATTTAGGACAGAGTTAAGGAAAAACTTCTTCTCCCAGAGAGTTGTGGGGGTCTGGAATGCACTGCCTCGGAAGGTAGTGGAGGCCAATTCTCTGGATGCTTTCAAGAAGGAGCTAGATAGGTATCTTATGGATAGGGGAATCAAGGGATATGGGGACAAGGCAGGAACCGGGTATTGATAGTAATTGATCAGCCATGATCTCAAAATGGCAGTGCAGGCTCGAAGGGCCGAATGGTCTACTTCTGCACCTATTGTCTATTGTCTATTGTCTAAAGGAGGCATTTCTAAAGAAAAGTATGTAATATAATTGTTTTAGTTCTTAAAAGTTATTTCTGTATCAATATTGTGCCAACATGCTAGTTTTATTCCTACAATTTTATTATATAGTATCTAAGACAACAAATGCTATTTTTTTAGTCAAGAACTTGCATGGACTAATGCAGTTGTTGAATTAGCAAGGCGGACCAAGGGGAAGATTCATCTCGCAGCTGTGGACTCTACAATAAATCTTGTGTTAGCCAGTCGATTTCGGGTGAGCATATATATAATTGTAAAAGTTTATAGACACAAAATGGGCAACTTCACATGTATCTGAAAATATGCAACTATAGAGTTATTAGGAAATAGATAGATACTTTATTGATCTCAAAGGAAATTACAGTGTCACAGTAGCATTGCAAGTTTACAGATATACAATATTAGAAGACGAGTAAGAAGAATAAATTTTAAAAAGTTACTACAAACAGTCTAACAGGACAGGCAGGGTCAACACGTCTCTGGCTATAGGTCGACTCAGTATGGAGCCTTATGGCCGAGTGTAAGTATGATTTTATATAGTGCTCTTTGGAGCAATGTAGTTATTTTAGTCTGTTGCTAAATGTGCTCCTCTGTTCCGCCAAGGTGGCATGTGGAGGATGAGAAACATTGTCCAGAATTGCCAGGATTTTCCATAGGGTCCTTTGTCCTACCACAGCCTCCGGTGTGTCCATTTTGAATCCTATAACAAAGCAAGCCTTTCTAATCAGTTTATTGAGCCTGTTGGCATCACCCATGTTGATGCCATTGCCCCAGCATACCACCACATAGAAGATTGTTCTGGCAACAACAGACTGGTAGAACATATGAAGCAAAGGCCTGCATACTCCAAAGGACCTCAGACTCCTCAGGAAGTAGAGGTGACTCTGGCCCTCCACTGGTGCTCCACTCAAATCTGTCATCTAGGTGCACCCCCAGGGACTTGTAGGTCCTCATCACATCCACTTCCTCACCATCAACAGTAACAGGGAGCAGTGCCGGCTTAGTCTTCCTAAAGTCCACCCCCATCTCCTTTGTCTTACTGATGTTGAGCTGCAGATAATTCAACTTGCACATCAAAGTCCTCCACCAGGGCCTGTATTCATCCTTCTGTCCTCCCTTTATACACCTAACTATTGCTGAGTCATCTGAGAAATTCTGCAGATAATTTGACTCTGTTATGTCTAGAGTCCCAGGTATACATGGTAAACAGGAAGGGGGCCAGTACAGTGTCCTGAGGAGCCTCAGTGTTGTCAAAGCCATGTCTGACACACAGCTCTGAAGCCACTCAAACTGGTCTGCCGGTCTGGTAGTCCGTTATCCAGAATGCAATGAAAGTGCCAACCTTTTTCCCAAGCAAAGAGGGCTGTATGGTATTGAAGCACTTGAGAAATCAAAAAACATGATCCTCACAGTGCTGCCCTGCTTATTCAAATAGGAGTAGGCTCTGTTCAGCAGGTAGATGCCAGCATTGTCGACTCCCATGTGCTCCTGGTAGACAACCTGCAGGAGATCGAGGGCTGATCTGACCATGGTCGGATGTGAGCCAGGACCAGCCTCTCTAGGGTCTTCATGATGTGCGAGGTCAGAGCCACTGGATGGCAGTCATTCAAGACTTTCAGTCTAACAAATCAGGAAATAGGCTTTTCGCTATTTAAAATTTTCCCACACTTCAATCTCCTTGGCACCGTGTTTACTTGCATGTATGTTTCTTCTCAATTTCTGTCCTTTCAGTTGCATCACTGCAGCATAAGTCAGCAGATGTCTTTCAGACCATTTCAGCTGTCAAGAAGTTCATCGCTTTATTTGATCTGACTTTATCATTGTTCTTCTCTAGATTCCTTCCTGTAATATGTGCTCTTTGTAATTTATTTTTCCTTGTATAATGAAGCAACTACAACTCTTGCTCAACTTTGCTAATCATCTGAGTTCATTCAATATCTTTGTCCCTTTGATTCATTCAATTGTCTTTGTACTCACCGGCTTTATGCAGTCTGATTTGCTTTCATCAATGCATTTAAATCCTTTAACAGCTAATTCAAGCAAAAACATTATATTTGTAAAAGCCATGTTGTTCAAAATTCCAGTAAATAACCAATGTAACAATTTTTAATTTAACATTTATCCATTCTTTCCATTTAAGGCCATTGCCTGTTTATTCAGTCAGCATTCATTTTTCTTGATCTCTTCTAAAGACGCTCATTGTAAATCTAAGGATTTTGCTGTAATAGTTTCCTTGTTTCAGGTTCACTAATTTGATGAACAGTAAATTGTCAGTATTTTAATCTTGGTCTTTGCTACATTTTCACTTTTTATTCTTGCTGATTTTGCTGAGGAGAACAAAATAACTGTTTATTCAAAATAAGCCTAAAGAAATTATTGTTATTTCCTAGATACAAGAAGTACCAATGATTAAGATATTTCAAACAAACAAAGTTGTTGACTATACTGGTGAGAAATCTGTACCCAGCATTATTGCTACAGGACTTGAGCTGTATTCTAAGATGTCACTATATAAGCCATTTGAGGTAAGAATTAGGCTTGGAAAGAAGTATTTCTGCATTTCAAAATGTTGGTGAAAATTTTCAAATACCACAATAGTAAGGCAGGTACAGATGACGTATAATTGGAAAATTTAAATTATACTGTGAAGCAATGAACAGTGTACTCATGTATTGAGATTCTTCCGTTACAAGTTTTGCCCAGTATACCCAATAGAGACCAGATCATGTGAAAAAGAACACCTACAGTGTCAGACATTCTTAGACTAACAGCACTTTTTTGGAGCTTATTTTTAAGTTTCTTTCCTTGTATGTATTGATAGCAAAAATTATTACAGGAAGAAAGGATATGGCTTTCCCAGGTTATGACAGGGTTCCAATCCAGGAAACTGTTCAAATCTCAAATTGTTTGTAAGTTGGAAATGAATGAAAACTTTGCATGAGAGAGAATCACAGAAGTGGATTTGATAGAAGAGTGATCAGGTGTGGGAAGAGTGGCTGCCAGCCGACCTCATTGACTCAGAAAATTAGTGAAATAGCTTGGCACTTTCACATCTGCTTAGCTCCACCCAGACGCAGATTATTGCTGCTTGGAGTGGATGGAGAGAGAAGACATGTATGGCCCCATTTTCACCCTGCAAAAGATACCAGAACCCTCTCCCCCCCCCCCCCCCCCAGCAGCTGGCAAATCTCTCACAATCCATTCCAAATGCTTATTTCTAACAAAAAAATTTCATGATATATACAGTGGTCACTTTATTAGGTACCTCCTGTATCTAATGAAGTGATGTCTAAGTGTCGGTATGATCATGATTTTCTGCTGCTCTAACCCATCCACTTCAAGATTTGATGTGTGTTCAGCGATATTTTTCTGTACACCACTTTTGTAAAGTATGGTTATTTGAGTTACTGTCACCTTCCTGTCAGCTTGAACCAGTCTGGCCATTCTCCCCTCTCTCATTAACAAGGAACACAGTAGGCCTGGCAGTGCCTAAGGAAAAGAGGAAACAATGGACATTTTTGGTCAAGACCCTTCTTGAGGATATTCCTGATGAAGAGTCTGAGTCTGAAATGTTGACTGTACTCTTTTCCATAATGCTGCCTGGCCTACTGAGTTCCTCTGGCAGTTTGTGTGTGTTACTCTTTGGATGTTTCTTGTTTTTTGCACAATTCTCTGTAAACTCTCGAAACTGTTGTGTGTGAAAATCCCAGGAGAACGGTGGTGTCTGAAATACTCAAACTACCCTGTCTGGTACCAACAGTCATTCTATGATCAAAGTCACTTAGATCATATTTGTTCCCCATACTGATGTTTGGTGTGAACAATAATTGAACCTCTTGACCACATCTGCATGCTTTTATCCATTGAGTTGCTGCCACATGATTGGCTGATGAGATATTTGCTTTAACGTACAGATGTACAGATTGCATTAACGCACCTAATAAAGTGGCCACTGAGTGTACATCAATGATAAAAGCTGATTCTGATTCTATCTGTTGAGCATTCATAATCCACGGAGGACCTGTGCACTTAATGACTAAGTATATCTGACAGGTATATTATGATAACAGGGTAGATGTTGAAAGGATATTTCCCCTTGTGGAAAAATTAGAATGGTGGGCTATTTAAAAATAAAGGGGTTGCATTTTCAAAGAAGTAAATAGGTATTTGATAAATAAATGGGTATTCAGAATTGTGGTTACTATTGGGTCAGCCGTGATCTTGTCAAAGAGCAGAACAGAGGCAAGTGGACTAATCCTGCTCCTAATTCATATATTGGAATGTAGAATGCTACATTCTACTAGATAAAGCAATTATTATTGTACATAATCCAAGTAAATAGAGATTTTAGGGCTATTTGGATTTGATGTCTATCAAAAATAAGGGTTTGAAATCTTTCCTGAAAATTATATGTACTGTATATTTATTTGAAAAAGCAAGATAAACAAATGATATTTGCCTGGAAGAATTTTGAAGCTGCAGCATATGATTGGGATCTCTGATTAAGAGGGTTTCACAGACTCTTAGTCATTAATCCAGGGCTTTTCAAACAAGGTTCCATGAGAGATCGTGATTTTAAAAAACATCATTTTTTTTAACTTTGCGCAACGTAGTGCTCGCAGTGGTGGGCAGTGACTGAGCAGACCCATTAGCAATCTCATTAGAAGTCTTTCAGCCCAGTGTTGCAGTGCACAGTAGGACCTTGTTTATTTGGTTGAGTCCATTCTCAGTTTTTGATGTGAGATAGGGGAGACCGTTGATTTATACAACATTGTGTGAGCGTTGTATTATACAGAGGGGAGGACAGTAGGCTGATAATTGGTGAGTGTTGTGTTACATGGAGAGGAGGATGGTAGGCTGATGAGGAACGTGATGGTAGGCTGATGAGGAATGTTTTCTGAGCATTGAATGGACTTGCCCATTTTTATATTTTATTAACCAGTGGGCTTTACAGACATATCTGATGGTCCAACATGGTGATTTTTGAATTACTGTCTTCTGAGTCATTTCATTGCACTAGTGCAACAATGGACAAAAAGTTCATCTTTATAATGAAAGCTATTTACCAATAGGTTTTATACGGACTAGTGATCCAAGTTGTCCTATTCCGTTGTGCCTAGTCTGTAGCAAACAACTTACTAATGCAGCAATGGCTCCAGCAAAATTGAAAAGACACTTAACTACAAATCACAGCCATATGACACATAAAAGTGCTGATAATTTTAAATGGCTATTCACAAAACAAACAGAGGAAAGCTTTTGTTAATAAAGTCACAGTCAGTAAAAAGATCAAGAAGTAAGTTGTTTAGTAGTAGAACTTATTACCCAGAAAAGGAAAAGTCTCACATTTGGTGAGAACTCAATAATGTCAGCATGTAAAATTATAGTGAGTAAAATGCTAAGATAAGATGCAGTACGTGAAATTGATAAGGTTTCACACTCAATGACGATGGTTGATTCGTCACTTGTGACTGTAGAGGCTAATTCTGGATCTGCAGACTCTGGAGCAATAGGGACACAGGAACCAGCTGAGATGTGGGCACATCCTGTGTCTCCTCTTCATCAGTCACTCTTCTGGATCCCTCAAAATTTCTGGCTGCACGTGGATCAGCGGCCTCTGTCACAATTCAGCTGCTAACAGTCATTGACCTTGATGTTTGCCTGACAGAGCTTAAGTTGGTCGTTGTACCTTTCATGCAGGATGCCATGATCTCTCTTGCCCTGAGAGAGTTCTCTGTAGAGTACTGCATTCAGTAACCTGGAGTTGTCCATGCGAGACACGTGGCCTGGCCAGTGAAGCTGTCTGAGCAGCAAAGTGGCTTCAATGCTTGGAAGATGAGTCTGCACCAGGATCTCATTGTTGGAAGCTCGATCCTGCCAGCTGATATCCATGATGGAACGGGGCAGTGCTGATGGAAGCGCTCAAGCAATTAGATTTGCTTGACATACAGGCAAAGACTTTGGAGCTGTATTGCAGTGTTGTGATGGCAACGGCCTTGTACACCTGGATTTGTGTCGGCAGACGCCACTGATAGTTCTTCCACACGTTTCTGGAGGTGCCTGAAGGTACTGCTAATTGATGAGTCGATTGCCAATGTCCCTTACTATCATAGCATCGTTGGAGATGATACTGCCCAGGTGGGTGAACTGCTTAACCATGGTGAGAGGGTGGTTCTCAATGTTGTAAACGCTGCTGAGGAGTTTTTGATGGAGGATCATTGTTTCCTTGCAGCCTTGGTTAATAGTGACTGCTGCCTGTAGCGCATCCTCTGTGTGCATGAGAAGAGCACATTCATCAGCATATAATAGCTCAAGAATGGGCTCTTGCATGGTTTTTGTTTGGGCAAGAAGGAGACCACTTTCAAACAATACAATAAGCCTGTCTATCCAGGTTGATGAGTCAACAGATTTCACCAATAAATGTCATATTGTAGCATTTGTAAGATTTGTAAATGATGGTGAAATTAAGAGAACTTTTTTCTGTTGTAAAGTGCTGCCCAAAACAAAGGCCAAGATGTATTTAATATTTAGTCTTCTTGTCGGGAAACGAAAGGTCTGTCTTGGAGAAACTGTTTTGGCATCTGTACTGATGGTGCTCCATCAATGGTTGGCTCTATGAGAGGTTTTGATTCTCTTAAAAAATAAAAGAAAATCCTGACATCACAATGTACTGCTTACTGCACAGAGAGGTGCTGATGTCAAAAACTCGTGAAATGCAAAAAAGTTCTGGATGTTGCTACAAAAATGGTTAACTTTATTAAACAAAGACATGTTCACTCGAGAATGTTTTAAAAAACTGCGTGAAAACCCAGACAAAGAGCACACCAGTCTCCTGCTACACACAGAAATCCAGTGGCTTAGCAGAGGAAGAGTTCTCAACAGGATGTTTGAGCTGAAAGGTAAATTGCAGAAAATCGTAGGTCAGGTTTTGCTGAGTGCTTTGAGGATGAAGATTGGCTGAAGAAACTATCCTAGTTGGCAGACAATTTTCATCATATGTACCAGTTGAACAAGTCTCTGCAAGGCCCTGGAGAAAAAGTTTTGACTTCAAGTAACAAAATTCTTGGAAACTGAACTTCGGAAAAATCAAGTAGCAAAAGGAAATCTTGAGATGTTTCCACTGCAGCATGGGCTTGAGAGTGAGGAAGGATCAGAAAGTCTTGAGTCTTACTGAAAACCACCTGGAAGAACTGCAGAACAAAATTTTTTCCTCCCTTTGAACACAAGTGTATGACTGGGTGAGGGATCTTTTCTCTGAGTCTTCTGCTCAGCCTGGGAGCCTGAGAAGATGAGATTTACTGACCTGCCCTTAGACATGTTCTGGATTTCTGTGAAAGAAGAGTATCCTGTCATTCATAGGAAAGCAATGAACATTTTGATGCAGTTTTCAACTTCTTGCTGCATGTGTGAGCAAGCTTTATCTTGTTTGACAAGCATCAAGAGCAAAGATAGAGATCATCTCATTTCACTTGAAGCTGAGATCTGTGTGTGCTTATCTCAAGTTTGTCCCAGAACTGAGTATTGGTGCAGCAAAAAACAAGCACAGGTTTCACATGTTAGCCCTATATTTGAACCTGATCATGTCAATTAAGAAGAAAATGGTTTTTCAAAGTCTTGTATAAAATTGTGTCTTGGGCTATTTTTTTCATTCAAATTGCTTTGACTTATGGTTTTTAGTAACTTTACTATTCAACATTGTCAATAAATTTTCATGTTGTAAATAGCATTAATTAAAATCAATTTCCAACCTTTATTTATATTAAATCTACCGAGCCTATCTATAGAAAAATTAAATTCCATTTTTGGCTTAAGCCAGTTTTTAAAATTTATGAAAGGGAAAGAAAGAGAGTAGTTTCAAGAAAGGTAAGTTAAGCTTAACTGCCTATATTTTTTCAAGAAAGGTTGGCTAAAAATTGATAATCTACTCAAAAGAGCATTAATAGTTATTTTTGTATTATTATATCTACAACTTGCTGATCATGCTAACGTAACTGAGGTGTAGATATAATATTTTTTATGCAGGGGTTCCCTGAGACCTGAAAATGATTTTAATGGTTACTCCAGGGCAAAGAGGTTGAGAAAGGCTGGATTAATTTGCCACATTATTTCAAATTTAGATTGATGTCATTATCACTGCCTGATAATTTATTTGTGCTAGATAAATTACTTCTGTCAGATGAATGAAATGATGCTACAAGCGGCTGTGGAGGGCAAGTCATTGGGTGCATTTAAGGCAGAGATAGATAGGTTCTTGATTAGCCAGGGCATCAAGGGGTATGGGGAGAAGGCAGGAGAGAGGGGATGACTGGAAGAATTAGATCAGCCCATGACTGAATGACGGAGCAGACTTGATGGGCCGAATGGCCTACTTCTGCTCCTATATTTTATGGTCTTTATAACATCATAACCTAAAATTGCTTTACAATTTATTTTAATTTCTTTTAGCAAATGGTCAGTGAAGAAGTTGTAAAGACGGTCTGTGGTCTCCGGGTATTATGTATTATTGCTGTATTGCCTCCCATTTCTGACACAGGTATTGTATTCAGTTGAATGATACACATTATATGTTCCAGAATTCTTGTATGCTTTTCATTGTTTTTCAATAAAACCTCTCTGCTATCAGGACCTAGTGGCAGAAGTGATTATCTGAGTTTATTGATGAAAATAGCATTCAAGTACAAGAAGAAAAAATGGGGGTAAGTGACTTCCATTCGGTGTTTTTTTTTTTGTTGAATTGACACTTAGTATGAGTGATCAGTGAGAAGAAGAATAATGCTGATTTCCTGCAAGTTGGAAAGACTCATTGCCAAGTAAGCTTGCCTTCCAGTAAGTGCCTCTTTGAATACTTTCAGATAGATCACTTTTTGTAATTTGGGCAATATGGATGCTAATTTGCTTTAAATTTGGGATGTTTGATTGTATATGCAATGTTCCACATATGGAAAGTATGAAAAGTAAGCAAAATGAAAAATCAGTGTTTTTTATGTGACTCCAATACTAGCAATATAGTTAGTAAATTCAAACTGCCTTGTGATTCATTTTATCAGTTGGGAAAGCCATCTCCTTTCTCCATCCCTTTTCACCACTTGGATTATTTGAGTAAACTTCTGAGAGTTTTTTAATATTATTATTTTTATGAGTTTCTACAATGTGACAAAACAAAAAAACACAATAAAAAAGAGGTTTATACAGTGCAAAACAGACATATCAAATGTACAGTTCAGAACAATTAAGGAAAAGCACCCATAGTTGAATCGTATAAAGTTAGTTACCACCCCATCCTCCCACTACCCAAAGCCAAGCCAACCTTATGATATATAAAAAAGTTAACCAGAACTTTTATCACCACAGAGCTGTATTTATAAAAAGAAGATATATTGCCTACTACCTGAACTATAATATGTTTACACATTTAAAAAAAACGTAAATCTCAACTGTAAGATGCTGGAAGTAAGGGATTTAAATACAAAAGAAAAAAAGGGAGGAATGCACCCTTAATCTGAACAGGAATTATGAAAATACTCAAGAAAAGGTCCCCACACCTTTTGGAACTTTATGTCCGAATTAAGAAGTGAATAATGAATCTTTTCAAGGTCTAAGCAGGACATAATGTCTCTGAGCCATTGAGCATGAGCGGGTGGGGCAGCATCTTTCCGCCTAAGAAGGGCTGCATGTCTGGCCAAAAGAGAGGCAAAAGACAATGTAGGACACTTAGTTGGAGTCAGATTTGTGGCAACTTCTCCCGAAGTACCGAAAAGAGCAATCAAAGGGTTAAGTTCCAAATAGCAATTATGTATTTGAGATAAAGTTAAAAAAACATCTCTCCAGAATTTCTCCAAGCCCAATACATATGAATAAGGGAAGCCTTGCCCCCTTTACACTTATCACAACAGGGACTAATATCAGGATAGAACCGCGACAATTTAGTTTTAGACATATGAGCCGTGTGTACAACCTTGAACTGTAAAAGGCAGTGGCAAGCACATAGAGAAGTTGAAATAACTAACTTGAGAATTGAATCCCAAACCTCGTTGGACAAAGGAAAATTTAAATCATGCTCCCAGGCCGTTTTAATTTTGTCGAAGGGGGCTCGGCTCAACATCACTAACATATCTCGAATAGTAGAAATTAAGCCTTTACCCAATGGATTCATACGAAGAAACAAATCCACAACATTTTTATCAGGCGCCTCAGGAAAGTTTGGTATTAAAGGGTTGATAAAATGTCTAATTTGGAGATATCTAAAGAAATGAGTGTTAGGTATGCCAAATTTTATAGACAGTTGTTCAAAAGTTGTAAAGTGCTTATCTATGAAAAGATCTTCAAAGCACCTAATGCCCTTTCTGTGCCAGTCTAGAAATGTTAAGTCCTGCATAAAAGGCTGAAAAAGATGATTATGTAGAATAGGACTAGAGCAGGGGTCAGCAACCTTTACCACTGAAAGAGCCATTTGGACCCGTTTCCCACAGAAAAGAAAACACCGGGAGCCACAAAACCCGTTTGACATTTAAAATGAAATAACACTGCATACAATGTTTTTTTTTGCCTTTATGCTATGTATAAACAAACTATAATGTGTTGCATTTATGAAATCGATGAACTCCTGCAGAGAAAACGAAATTACATTTCTGCATGCAACAAAAACATTTTGAACTCTGAAAAAAAGACGTTGGGTTGAAGGTTACTTTTAAGTAAAATACTCAATGTCTATTTGAGTCCTTCTTGTATTTATGAAAAACGCCAAACTTAAATTGTCCGCCAGCAGCAAACCAAAAATAACGTCAGCCAGCTGTCAACCTGAAAAATAAAAGGACTATTTCACTGAACAATGAAAAAATATGAATATACGTAAAATAATAGGCAATTAAAATATTTATCATACTTGGTTAATGGGATTTCTGCTCCTGGACTTCAGCGCACAGTGTCTGCACATCAGGGCTGTATGACGTCACCTTCATCTTTACACAGGATCGCAAGCTGTCATCTGTGAGGCGTGCGCGATGTTTGTTTTTAATAAAGTTCATGTTGGAGAACACCTGCTCACATACATATGTGGATCCAAAGATCGACAGGACTCCAAGCGCATACTTTTTAATGTTTACATAAATGTCGGGGATAGCATTCCATGTTTCGAACACAAGTTTGTCCGGTTTGGGGAGGTTTTCAATATCACTCCATTTGTGATTCTGAGCAAGAACGGCCTTCTGACGGGTAACATCTTCAAGGTCTGCTGTCAAGCGTCTAAACTCGGACACCCATATGTCTTTGTCGGCTATGTCGGCCAGTTCCATCTCAAGATCAGGTTGACTCACAACTGCCAATGCAGTCGTATTCAGTAGGGATGGATCGATGCTTAGGGGAGTGACCGGGAAGGATAATGTGTTTTTTTCCTCTCTGAACTCACAGAAGCGTTTCCCAAATGATGTTTGCATTGCGATGATTGCAGAATGTAAATACTCCGAATTTATCATGTCGTGAGCTTGTTTGAACTCTCTCAAATTGGGGAAGTGAGACAATGCGCCTTTTTGTAAATCTCTGGCAAGCACTGTCAACTTGCGCTCGAATGCCAAAACATCCTCCAACATGTGTAGGGCTGTCCGTCCTTTCCCCTGAAGAGCCGTGTTCAGCGTGTTCAGGTGCGCTGTCATGTCTACCATGAAGTGTAGCTTTTCCAGCCACTCTGACTGTTCCAGCTCAGGAAAGGTGAGCCCTTTGCTGCCCAGGAAAGTTTCCACTTCTTCCAGACACGCGACAAAGCGTTTCAGCACCTCCCCTCTGGACAGCCACCGGACTTTGTTGTGCAGCAGGAGATCAGAATATGCGCTTTCCAGCTCGTCCAGTAACAAACAGAATTGACGGTGATTTAAACTTTTTGCCATTATTTTATTGACAATCTGAATGACAACATCCATTACTTCTGTGCATTCCGGAGGAAATGTTTGAGCGCACAGTGCTTCTTGGTGCAAGATGCAGTGAAAAGTCAGCAGCTTTCTGTCCAGCGACTTCTGCAGTAAAGCCACAAATCCCTTGTGCGCTCCTGTCATACTTGGTGCCCCATCAGTAGCTACTGACACCAGGTGGGTGGTCTTTATTCCTTTGGCTCTTAAACAATTCAAGACAGCCTCACAGATGTCCTCCCCCTGTGTTTGGCCTTTTAGAGGTATCAACTCAATCATTTCTTCCTGTGGCCCGGCAGAGTTTACATACCGGCAGAACAGTGCTATTTGTTCAATATCACCTTTGTCTTTAGACTCGTCACAGGCAATCGAGTAGGCCACAGCTGAATTGATGTCTTTAATTTGCTGTCTTGTGATGTCTTCTGCCATTTTTATGGTTCTATCTTTGACAGTCTTTGCAGAGAGGGGCATATCCCTGATTTTCTGCACAATTTCACTCTTGTTTTTAAAGTCCGTGAATTGATGTTCTGAAATCTTAATGAAAGATTCTTTTATATATTCACCATCTGTAAACTGCTTCCCGTGCCTGACTATTTCCTGAGCGGCAACAAAACTAGCATATGTAGTTGATTTTCCAGACTTCATCCACTTCTTGAAATGATTTTTGCTCAGATCAACCTTCCGCATCAGTTCCGAAACGGTTTTTTTTCTCTCATCTCCATCCGGATACTTTTGAGCAAAGGCTGCGTGTTTATTCTGGAAATGTCTTACGACATTTGACTTTTTGTGGTTTGCTAGTTTCTCATTGCATATTAAGCATACCGGTAAACCAGTCTCGTCAGCAGTGAAAGCAAATGAATCTGCCCACGTATCATTAAACGTTCTGTTTTCTTCAGTCACTTTTCTTTTTTTAGAATTCTCCATAGTTAGCCTACCTTGGATCGAAAAATTAAAGAAATCGCGCACTGGCGGGTGTCAGGCATTGGCAGTGGTGACGTATATTAATAGCGACAAAAAACACGTTTTATTTAGATTGTACAAGATCACCATAATCTTCAAATTTAGAATTACATTTCAAAAACTAACAAACTAACATAAAATACATTTTAATTAAATACTCATCATTTATTTTCCAAAGCCACAGGGAGCCGCAGCACAGAGATGAAAGAGCCGCATGCGGCTCCGGAGCCGCGGGTTGCCGACCTATGGACTAGAGAGAGAAACCGTGAAGCCCATTATGTTTTCTGAACTGAGCCCATATTTTCAGAGTGTGTCTGATAACTGGATTAACAATTGATTTAGGCAAATGGCAAGGAAGTGTGGATCCCAGAAGTGTGGAGATGGAGAGATTCTTATTAGAGTTCAACTCCATTGCCACCCATATTGGGCAGTCAGACTGATTATAAAAGTAAGAGCAAAAGATAAGACAATATATGGCCATACCGCCTACCTTTTTAGGCTTTTGAAGGTAACCTTTATTTAGTCTGGGACGTTTGCCCTATAGCATGAAATAGTAGAATCTAATGAGTCAAAAAAAGTTTTGGAAATAAAAACTGGTAAAGATTGAAATAAGTATAAAAATTTAGGAAGGATATACATTTTGACAATGTTAATTTGACCTATCAGAGACATGGACAAGGGTGACCACTGTGCTAAACTCTGTTTTATATGATTTAAAAGATTAGTGAAATTTTCTGCAAAAAGACACTTACAATTTCTTGTTACTGTAATGCCAAGGTAAGTAAATTGATTATTTAGTACTTTAAAAGGGAGGTTATGAAATTCTAATAATTGTGCTTCTCTATTTATTGGAAAGAGTTCGCTCTTATGTAAATTAAGTTTGTATGTGGAAAGCTAGCTAAATTTGTTAAGGAATGAAAACATTGGGGATAAGGAGGTAGTAGGGTTTGATATAAAAACTAAAACATAGAAACATAGAAAATAGGTGCAGGAGTAGGCCATTTGGCCCTTTGAGCCTGCACTGCCATTCAGTATGATCATGGCTGATCATCCAACTCAGAACCCTGTACCTGCTTTCTCTTCATACCCCCTGATCCCTTTAGCCATAAGGGCCTTATCTAACTTCCTCTTAAATATAGCCAATGAACCGGCCTCAACTGTTTCCTGTGGCAGAGAATTCCACAGATTCACCACTCTCTGTATGAATAAGTTTTTCCTCATCTCGGTCCTAAAAGGTTTCCCCTTTACCCTTAAACTGTGACCCCTCATTCTGGACTTCCCCAACATTGGAAACAATCTTCCTGCATCTAGCCTGTCCAATCCCTTTAGAATTTTATACGTTTCAATAAGATCCCCCCTCAATCTTCTAAATTCCAGTGAGTATAAGCCTAATCGATCCAGTCTTTCTTCATATGAAAGTCCTGCCATCCCAGGAATCAATCTGGTGAACCTTCTCTGTACTCCCTCTATGGCAAGAATGTCTTTCCTCAGATTAGGGGACCAAAACTGCACACAATACTCTAGGTGCGGTCTCACCAAGGCCTTGTACAACTGCAGTAGAACCTCCCTGCTCCTGTACTCAAATCCTTTTGCTATGAATGCCAACATACAATTTGCCTTTTTCACCACCTGCTGTACCTGCATGCCCACCTTCAGTGACTGGTGTACAATGACACCCAGGTCTCGTTGCATCTCCCCTTTTTCCTAATCGGCCACCGTTCAGATAATAATCTCTTTTCCTGTTCTTGCAACCAAAGTGGATAACCTCACATTTATCCACTTTAAATTGCATCTGCCATGAATTTGCCCACTCACCTAACCTATCCAAGTCATCCTGCATCCTCTTAGCATCCACCTCACAGCTAACACCGCCACCCAGCTTCGTGTCATCCGCAAACTTGGAGATGCTGCATTTAATTCCCTCGTCTAAATCATTAATATATATTGTAAACAACTGGGGTCCCAGCACTGAGCCTTGCGGTAACCCACTAGTCACTGCCTGCCATTCTGAAAAGGTCCCGTTTACTCCCACTCTTTGCTTCCTGTCTGCCAACCAGTTCTCTATCCACATCAATACCGTGTGCTTTAAGTTTGCACACTAATCTCCTGTGTGGGACCTTGTCAAAAGCCTTTTGAAAATCTAAATATACCACATCCACTGGCTCTCCCCTATCCACTCTTCTAGTTACATCTTCAAAAAATTCTATAAGATTTGTCAGGCATGATTTTCCTTTCACAAATCCATGCTGACTTTGTCCGATGATTTCTCCTCTTTCCAAATGTGATTCCAAAGAATCACATCTTTGATAACGGACTCTAGCATTTTCCCCACCACTGATTTCAGACTAACCGGTCTATAATTCCCCGGTTTCTCTCTCCCTCCTTTTTTAAAAAGTGGGGTTACATTAGCCACCCTCCAATTCTCAGGAACTAATCCAGAATCTAAGGAGTTTTGAAAAATTATTACTAATGCATCCACTATTTCTTGGGCTACTTCCTTAAGCACTCTGGGATGCAGACCATCTGGCCCTGGGGATTTATCTGCCTTTAATCCCTTCAATTTACCTAACACCACTTCCCTACTAACATGTATTTCCCTTAGTTCCTCCATCTCACTAGACCCTCGGTCCCCTACTATTTCCGGAAGATTATTTATGTCCTCCTTAGTGAAAACAGAACCAAAGTAGTTATTCAGTTGGTCTGCCATGTCTTTGTTCCCTATGATCAATTCACCTGTTTCTGACTGTAAAGGACCTACATTTGTCTTGACCAATCTTTTTCTTTTCACGTATCTATAAAAGCTTTTACAGTCAGTTTTTATGTGCCCTGCCAGCTTTCTCTCATAATATTTTTTCCCTTTCCTAATTAAGCCCTTTGTCCTCCTCTGCTGGTCTCTGAATTTCTCCCAGTCCTCAGGTGTGCTGCTTTTTTTTTTTGCTAATTTATATGTTTCTTATGTTTCTTAAGAAAAGATCATCAGCATAAAGAGAGACTTTGTGCTCAGCACCCCCTCTCCAAATCCCCATTAATTCAGGCCAACTGCGAAATGCAGTCACCAATGGCTTTATGGCCAGATCGAGTAGTAAGGGTCTTAAAGGGCACCCTTGCTGGGTGCCCACATTTAAGATTGAAAGGTAGGGATTGCTGAGAATTAGTCAAGACAGAAGCAGTGGGGTGTGAATACAACAATTTAATCCACGTAATAAAACTTTGTCCGAAATCAAATTTTTCTAAAACCGCAAAAAGATAATTCCACTCCACATGATCAAACACTTTCTCCGCATCTAGAGAAAAGACACATTCAGGAATCCCAGCTGAAGGTGAGTATAAAAATATTAAATAGATGCTGTATATTAAAAAAAGGGAGATGATTTTTAATAAAGCCAGTTTTGTCTTCAGAAATAATTAAGGGTAGAATGTTCTCCAATCTACAGGCCAAAACTTTAGCCAAAATTTTAACATCAACATTTAGCAAAGAAATCGGCCTGTATGAGGAACACTCTATTGGATCTTTGCCTTTTTTAGCTTAAAAAAAATTATACATGCCTCATTAAATGATGCTGGCAATTTACCATGTTTAAATGAGTCCATTAAAACTAACATTAGTTGAGGCGAATGCAGTGAGGAAAATGATTTATAAAATTCTGCAGAGAACCCATCAGGTCCAGGAGATTTCCCAGACCGCACTACAGAAATAGTTGTGGATATTTCCTCTAGTGATAATGGTTCATTCAATTTTGCTTTAAGATCAGGAGAGAGTGTAGGAATATTTAAACTATTTAAGAAGTGCTCAACAGAAATATTATCATTTAGAGATTCAAATATAGAGTTGAGAACAGTACTTCTGCAATGTGTCATTAATTTCAGAATGATTCAAGGTAATGTTCCCATTTTCCATTCGAATTTTTGTAATATGTTGTTTAACTTTAGAGTGTCTTAGTTGATTGACTAAAAATTTACTGGATTTATAACCATGTATGTAAAACCGGCTCATATTTTCCAGAAGTTGGCATTCATTTGGGTGAGAGGAAATAATTTCAAACTTAGTTTGAAGTTCCAGTTGTTTCCTATACAGCTCCTGATTTTTAGTCTGGACATATAGTTGCTCTGTTGCTTTAATTTGATGGATCAGGTCTAATCTCTCTTTATGGGTCTTTCTATTCAAATTCACAGTATATGAAATTATTTGACCCCTTAGGTATGCTTTCATAGCATCGCAAACAACCTGACTTGAGGTTTCAGATGACGTGTTAGTATTTTTTTTAAGTTTTCTGGTCCTCCATAAATTTTACAAAATCATTATCCGACAACAAGGTGGGATTAAAATGCCAATATTTATTCATTTGGTGGAAACGAGGAAGAGTTATTGACAGGGTGACTGGGGCGTGATCAGAAATCAATATACTCTGATAATCACAAGAGCGAACAGATGGAATCATCTGATTATCAATTTAAAAATAATCAATTCAAGTAAAAGTATGATGGATATGTGGGAAAAAAAGAATAATCTCTCACATTTGGATGGAGAAAATGCCATACATTGGAGATACCATCATTAGAAAGGAAAGACTGAATTGATAAAGCAGATTTACTTGGTAATCTAGGAATAGGGGATAAACGATCCAAAACTGGATCTAACCACCAATTAAAATCACCACCCCAATATAAGAGAACTCAGCTCAGGCAATAAAGAGAAGAAATTATCACAAAAACTCCACATCATCTGAATTGGGGGCATATAAATTAGCCAAGACTACCAGTGTACTGTATAATTTCCCCAAGACAATAATAAAACGGCCATTTTATCAGACACTTTGTTATGAAGCACAAAGGGTACATTTTGATTTATAAGAACTGAAACCCCCCTGGCTTCAGCCTGAAAAGTAGAATGGAAGTGCTGCCCCATCCATCTTGACATAAGATGAGAGTTACCAAAACTACGAATGTGTGTTTCTTGCAAAAAAGCAATTGTGTTAAGCTGTTTAAGATGTGAAAACACCTTCCTTCTTTAAACAGGATGGTTCAATCCCTTAACATCCCAGCTTATAAAATTCAACGGACTAACCATTGTCCTTTTTAAAAAAACATAGAGGATAGTAGGCATAAGCATTGTCAGAAATTCGAGTAACAGCTTTGGGGCAAAAGTATAAAACAAGAAAAACAGGTCAGAAATACGTCCTGAATAATACAATTGTCTAAAGGTTCTATGAATAATATTGACGTTAGAGTTCCCTCCCCCCATACCCTACAACAAGAAAGCTACTGAAAAGCAGCAGCAAGCTCTTCAAAAAAACAATCACCCCATAATCCCACTTCCTGTTTCTTAACATCATCATCAGCTCCACTTTGCATCAATTAAAAAAAAGGAAACTTTTAGCACTACAAACTAAAGTTATACTTAATGAAACAAAAAAACCATTCCACCAGAATTTGTTAATCTTAACTCTAGGTAATAATCCCAAAAGAAAGATATGAACTAGTGTTTAAGAAAAAATGTAAGAACAAGTAAACAGATTTTACCTAATAACCTACCCACGAGAAACTATGAAAAAAAAATTTACTGACTTAAGAAAGGTCAGAAAAAAAAAGTACTTCTCCACCAATATAAGTAATCTGACCGAACCAGAGGGAGTCAAAGCCCCAGGGAGACCATCGATGAATTTCTGGGCTTCTGAAGCTGAGTTAAACCACTTTTTGCCTCCACTAGTAAGAATTATTTGGAGGCGAGCTGGAAATCGAGGGAAGGCCTGAATCCGCAATTATATAATTCTTTCATGACTCCTTTAAACTCGGCTCGGAGACTCAGAACTTGGGGAGCATAGTACTCAACAACACGAATTGGTTGACCCTTATATTCCAACTTACCTCTCCGACGAGCTTCCCTAATGAGGAGATCTTTAGTCTGGTAGTGATGGAAACAAATAATTACTGGACGTGGCCTGTGTCCCGACTCCAGGATAGGCCCTAAATTACAATGAGCTTTGTCTATCTCAGGCAGGGTTGAAAGTGTATCGTTCCCAAAATGATAGCAGAGCAGAGAAAAATTTGATGGGAGATCTATGTTCGATAAGCTCTGGTAAACCCAGAATATGTAGATTTTGATGTCTGCTCCGACTTTATAAATCAGTAACTTGGATAATAGCTTGCTGTTATGATCCTTCAAGTCAGAACAAATGTTTTCCAAATCTTTAAAACGGCGGTCAAATATATCCGTGGCAGACTCGAGATGTGATAAGCGTTGGGCATGATCCTCCACTATGGACTTAATTTGATCCAATTTCAAATTCACTGAACTGATAGAAGACTTAAATTCAGCTATTATCTCCTGTCAGTGCTGCTCCAAAATTGAAATAATATTTTCGCCCGAGGAGCCGGCAGCAGGGACTTCTTTCTTCCCCAATTTGGTGGTCTTTGAAGCCACCGTAAAAGAAGAACGGAGAATAAAAAGTTTAACAGTTTGGAGTGAGAAAAGGGAGAGAAGGAGTGCAGAGATAAGAAATAAAACGGAGCGATAGCTTTTAGCGACTAAACCATCACCATCTTGACCAGAAGTCCAACTTCTGAGATTTGATCCATTGAGTAAGTGCCTGTTCCATGTTGCAATGTATTCATCTAAAGGTGACTTTGTCTTGAGGTGTTGTATGTTTGGAGGGGATACACATGTAAGGCTCCCAGATGGGTTTGGGCCAGTCAAGTTGGCAAAAATACTAATTTATTTGATTAATATGTTAGCTTGTTGCAGTTTCACCAATTACAGTGTCATGATTAACGAAGAAACAATAATGGAGTAGCCGAGCAACCAGTTAGAATACCCTTGTATTCATCATTTCATGTTGCAGTTTTGCATTAAACAAATAGCTACAAATACAACCACAGGCAAAGTGTACTCTTGTGCTAACATGCAAGGTTACTGTGGTCATCAAAGCAACCAAAATATTCTCTTTTCTATTGTAGTTACCTATCCTATTGGTGATATTTTGAGTAATGTGGCAGCTTACTTTTTTTTATTTCAGTTAATTCAACCAGTACTGAAGAATTGATACCATTGCCTGGTGCAGTAACCGAGAAGCATAACTTGTTAAATTCCAGAACAAGCAAGATAACAGTAGTTACCATTAAAGGGATCATCAATTTCTTATAGATCTAGTAGCATTTGATTTGTACAATAGAGTAGTTATCAAGCAGTACAGATTCCTGACACAGTAAATGGTCTGATAGTAATGAAAATCTGATCTGATTTCTAAGCTTCAGCCAAAATCACATTGTTACTGATCACCTGGGCTTTATCTCAATGCTCTGTGTGGTAGAATGAAGAGAGGGACTACTGAGGAGGTCTGTCTTTTAGAAAAGGCAAGCAGGGGGTTGTTCGAGGTAGTCAAGCAGGTTGTCCATCCCTTAAATCAGTTCTCTTTGTGGCACTTCAGTAAGAATTAACACTGGAGCCTAAATTGCTTCTCTGAAGAAGTCCTCAAAGTAATATACCACATCTTGGGGCAGGATCTATGACAGTGGCTTTCATAGTGGTCATTAACTTCAGCACAGTTTGAGGTAGAATCTCTTAGAACATAATGCAGCTTGAAATACTTTAGCGTACATCCATACTAGTAGAGGGGCAGTCTTTAAAGGTGCATTCCACACTTCAAACAGACATGAGCAATACACATTAATAGTGCCATGGAGGAGAGAAAGGGAGGAAGTCCCATAATTTTCAGATGGACATCTGAGTGCTAGAGAATAGATATAAAAACAAAGGGAGAGGTGTTGTATGACATTTGGTTACATTGTCTGTGACTCCAGCCATGGCACTCACCCTCTCCATCACCCTGCACCCTATCCTTTCCAACGCAATACTACCCATCTTCTTTTGTATCATACCCCAAATCCTGACCTGCACCAACACTTCAACTCTGGATAATTTTGTAAAGGTTGCTCATTGTCCTTCATCACCATGGTAGAGTAGTTTTTAGCATGACCGCTCAGGACATCACAGTTTGGTGTTCAATTCTGATGTCATCTGTAGGAGTTTGTATGTCCTCCCTGTGGAATGCATGGATTTTTTCTGGGTGCTCAGGTTTCTTCCCAGTCTAAAAATATACTGGTTAGTAGATTGGTCATTATAGATTGTCCCGTGAGTAGGATATGGTTAAATCGGGGGTTTTCTGGGCCGCGTGGCTCAAAGAGCTGGAAGGACCTATGCCACACTCAAACTCAATAAATAAACAAATAAATAAATAAAATGTTCCATTGTCTTGCTTTCCAGCCTCTCAAGACAGGCTGTCACCAGCAGAGGAGAAATGAAGAACAAGGGCAAACTAGAAAAGAATCACATTTTTAAAAAACACATTCTACATGTTTTGGAAGAAAAGAAAAGCACATGCCAGAGTGCTACCTAAGATTTATAACGTTTGAGATGCACAAATATGTTTAGGGGAATGCATTTCATGGGGAGGTGTACCAGCTGCTGCCAGGCTACAGTCTTGACACAAGTTGTAGAGTAACTGGAGATCACTATAAGCTAATACATGTATCCAGAAGACCCATTTTGACAAGGCTGATGCAAAGTGATCTGGAGAACTGTGAATGTTCACTCTTTGAGTATATTCAAGGATGAGACTGATAGATGTGTGAGCATGAAAGAATAGGGATATGCAGATTGGCTTAGTGGATATTAGGGAAATCAAGAAAAATTGAGATATTGAAGGAAAATAGTGATATAGTGGATCAGACATAATCTTGATCAATGAAGGGCAAGTAGCTTATTTCACCTGTTTATTATGTTCTTAAGAAGTACAAAATTAGCTATGCTTTAATTGAATTGCAGAGCAGGCTTGAAGTGTAAAATGATTAACTCTTCTGTTTGTTTTCTTAAAACTTCCATTTTAAATTAAATTTGAAGCTACGTTCATGTGACTATGAATAATAAACTATAACTCACTTTTATTCTGTGACTTTAATATGCAGTGTTATTGTTCTCATTTTAGCTGGCTGTGGACAGAATCTGGAGCTCAGCCGAAGTTGGAAAATGTATTGGGAATTAGTGGTCTTGCATATCCTAACATAATATCTATTGATCCAAGGAGGAGAAAATACATACTCTTGAAGAGATCATTTAGTGAACGTGGAATAACGAAATTCTTTAGGTAATAATTTAAACCTAAGCTTAACTATCAAATTATTTTTCAGATTTTGGTCATAGTTTTGTGCAATTTTTAGTGTTCTTTGAAACATGCAGAATATATTTGTTAAGATGGTACTAGAAATGAGAAATAGTGAAATCAGTGACCAAAGGGATAATTATCAAAACAAAGTGCCAGGTTTTATTTTGTAACACTGTTTTTAACATTTAGACCTATATATTATTTAGGCGCTAATCTACTGAAATTTAAGATGGCTGAAAGCTTATATTTTCAGTAGCATGCATATTGCGAGTAAAATTGGTGAAAGAAAAATACAGAGCCATCCACTGCCCGCTTAGAACATTTGCTGGGCATAACCCTAATTTGTTGATTGGTTTATCCTGAGTCATTTAGTGCCAGGATTAGATTGGAGGAAGTGCAAGTGGATGATAGACATGGGACAAATATTGCATTTCACATAGGTACTTGAGAAGGTGTTATGAGGGCAGTGATTGAAGGAAATTGAAGAGCTGACCAAAAGTCACTGAAGAAACAATCCCTCTGAGTGCTGAAAATGAATAGGAGGGGACAATGTGTTTGGTGGTGGAATGCTGTTGGAAATAATAGAACTTTTAAAGGGTAATTTGTTGAATATGGAGGCTACTGGACAAGGGTAATTTTATTTGTGTTCTTGCTAGGAGAAGGGGGAAAGGTAAGAGCAGGTGTGGGAAATAGAGGAAACATATTTGAGGGCCCTGTCAACTATGGGAGAAGTCTAACTAACCACACCACTTGGTGTGGAAAAACTTACCCCGCAGATGTCCTTCAAATTTCTGCCTTCTCAGCTTAAACCTGTACCTGTTAGTTCTAGACTCTCCTGCCCTAGGAAAAATGACTCTACCCTATCTAATCCCCTCATAATTTTATAGGGCGATACAAGGACATCCCTCAATTTTATTTATTCCAATGAGAATAAATCTAGCCTCTCCAATCTCACCATGTAACTATAGCCCTCTATTCAGACAGTATCCTGGTGGATCTCATCTCACATTCTCTATTGTTACCACATCCTTCCTTTAGTTGATTAATATTGTACACAATACTCCATGTGATGTAATTAGTGTAATGATTTGTAAAATGGCACCACAACTTGTTTACTCAGTGCTCAGCCCATAAAAGGAAGCAGCATACCAAATGCCTTCTTCATTACCCTGTCCACTTGTGTTGGCATATCCAATGAGCTATGGATTGTACCCCAAAGCCCCTCTATACATCAGTACTTCGAAGATCTCTGGCATTTACTCTATGTCATTCCAGAACTTTACTTTTCAGATTGCGTTAATGCACATTTGGCTGGATTAAATCTGACCTATTACTGTTCTGCCCAATATTTCAGCTAATATTCCTGTTGTATACTTGATGACCAACTTCGCTATCCATGATGACTGCAGTTTTTGTGTCATCTGCAAACTTATTAATCAGACTACCCACATTCTCATCCAACTCATTTATGTATATTACAAACAACAGTGGACCCAGCACTAATTCCTGCAGTACACCATTTGTTACAGATTACCTCTGTCTCCTATCACCAAGCCAATTTTGGATCCATTTGCCAACATGCCTCAGAGACCTTGTGCCTTGGCCTTCTGAACCACCATATCTTGCACAGTTAATTTCACAAACACTCAGCATGATTTAAAGACTTACTTGATTGCTTTCCTTCATTCATATCTTGGGTTCCAAGTATTTCTTGCAGGGATGTCTTTCCTTCTACTTTACACACAAATTTTAAAAGGCTACCATTTTAAAAACAGATCAATTAATAACAGAGACTATTTGATGCCCTGTCACCACAAATTACCGCTGAATGAATATATATGTATATTTAACACCAAATTTATAATATTAAATCTATTATTTTTCTTAAGTGTTGATTCAGAAATGGATGCTGCCTTTGGTACCTCCATCATTGCATTGCCACAAATACACCTTTGCATTGCTTCCTTGAAGAATTCCTATGACTTAAAGGCCTCCCTAACAATTATGATTGGATGATCAACTTAGCAAAATTAGGAGGTGTTACTTTGAGCAAATGTTCAAAAATGATGATGATAACTTCAAATTGACATTGCATGACACCCAAAATTGACACGTAGGGGCCTAAATTTTGTCTTTTTAGTAAAACATTTTAGAAACAAAATCTTAAAGATCTTGTAAAATGTTGTCATAAATTGTAAAATAATTGATTTTATACAAGATAATTGATTCAAATCAGATGCATTGCATGCTAAACAGCATGAATATTTTGTAAGAATATAATAGTAAAATCTGTGATGTATTCACATTAATAATGAAATCGAAGTAAATTTAATTGTGAAGACGTTTTCCTACAATTTACTGAAGTAGCCTTCATGTTTTAATTATTCCTAATCAATAGAAAACTATCTATGGGACATTTATCCAGAATACGAATGAGTGATGATTTCCCAAAAGTCAAAATGGTGAAACGCAGGGATAGCAAAGAGGGAAAAGTAAGTTTCCTGTATCTAGCTGCACTTAAATATGCAGATAAATTACTTCAAAGATAAATTGATGTATTATTATGTATCCTTCATCTCCATTCAGGGCCCCAAACAGTCGTTCCAGGTGACACAACTTCACCTGTGAATCTGATGGAGCTGTCTATTCTATCCAGTGCTCCTGATGCAGCCTCTTCTACATAGGTGAAACCCGTTGTAAATTGGGATCTGCTTTGTTGAGCACCTCCACTCCATCCACCAAAAGCGGAACTTCCGGTGGCCAAACATTTTAATGTCCATTCTCATTCCAACATGTCACTCCATGGCCTCCTCTTGTGCCAAGATGAAGCCACTCTCAGGGTGGAGGAGCAACACCTTATATTTCATCTGGGTAGCCTCAAACCTGATAGCATTAATATCAATTTCTCTTTCCAGTTTAAAAAAATTCCCCTCCCCCTCCTCTCTTCTTCTATTCCCCACTCTGGTCTCTTACCTCTTCTTGCCTGTCTATCACTTCCCTTTCTCCTATGGTCCATTCTTCAGTCCTATTAGATTCCTTGCTCTGCAGCCCTTTATCATTCCCACTCACCTGGCTTTATCTATTACCTTCCAGCTAGCCTCCTTCCCCTTCTTAGCCCCACATTTTTATTCTGGTATCTTCCCCCCTTCCTTTCCAGCCCCGAGGAAGGGTCTTGGCCCAAATTGTCATCTGTTTTTTCATTTCCATAGATGTTGCCTGAAATGCTGAGTTCCTCCAACATCTTGTGTGTGTTGCTATGGATTTCCAACATTTGCAGACTTTCTCATGTTTATGATGTATTATTTGTCATGTTCATCTTATATAACCATAACAATTACAGCACAGAAACAGGCCATCTCAGCCCTTCTAGTCCCTGCCGAATCTTCATAATTAAAAGGACGAAATTTAGTTACATTCCTAACAATATGACTGATGCAATCTTATAGAAATGCAAGAGAACGCAAAAGGAAATCAGGAGGTTTTAAAAAAAGACTTGACCTTGTTCTAGCAGACAAGATAAAGGAGAATCATGAGGGCTTCTACAGATTATTAAGAGCAAAAGGATAGCAAGGGACAAAACTGGTATTCAGGAGGATCAGAGTAGTAATCTATGTAGGGAGCCAAAAGAGATGGAGGAGATCTTAAAATAGATTTTTTTGTATCTGTATTTACTTGGGAGATGGACACAGAATTTATGTAAGGCAATACAGCAACGAGGTTATGGACCCTTTACGTATTAGAGGAGCAGGTGTTGCCTGTCTTGAAGCAAATTGGGGTGGTTAAGTCCCCAGGGCATGACATTGTGTTCCCTCAGACCCTGTGAGAGGTGAATGCAGAAACTGCAGGGACCCTGGCAGAGATTTTAAAACACGGGTGAGATGCCAGAGGTCTGAAGGATAGCTAGTGTTGTTCCATTGTTTAAGAAAGGCTCTAAGAATAAGCCAGGAAATTATAGGCCAGTGAGCCTGACATCAGTAGTGGAAAAGTTATTGAAAGGTATTCTCAGGGTCGAGATATACAAGTATTTGGATAGGCAAGGACTGATAAATGATAGTCAACATGGCTTTGTGCATGGTACGTTGCGTCTAACCAACCTGACAGTGGATATTGTCTTCATCGACTTTAGTAAGGACTTAAGTTGTCAAAAAGGTTCACTTGCTTGGCAACATATGAGGTAGTATGTTGCATTCGACATAGGTTTTGTGGAAGAAGCCAAAGTGGTTGTAGATGGTTGCCTTTCTGGAGGCCTGTGACTAATGGTATGCCATGGGGATTGGTGCTGGATCCATTATTGTTTGTCATCTTTATCAACAATCTGAATGATAATGTGTTAAATTGGATCAACAAATTTACAGATGTCACCAAGATTGGGGGTGTTGTGGACAGCGAGGAAGCCTATCAAAGTTTGCAGTGGAATCTGGACCAGCTGGAAAAATTGACTGAAAAATGGAATATGGAATTCAATGCAGATAAGTGTGAGGTATTGCACTTTGGGAGGACCAACCAGGGTAGGTCTTACACAGTGAGTGGTAGAGCACTAAGGAGTGTGATTGAACAGAGGGGTCTGGGAATATAGATCCATAATTGAAAGTAGTGTTACAGGTAGCCAGGGTGGTAAAGAAAGCTTTTGGCACATTAGCCTTCATAAATCAATGTATTGAGTCCAGGGGAGTTGGGATGTTACGTTGAAAGTGTATAAGACATTGGTGAGGCCTAATTTGGAGTATTGTGTCCAGTTTTGGTCACCTACCTACAGGAAAGATGTAAGTAAGATTGAGAGAGTGCAGAGAAAATTTACAAGAATGTTGCCAAGACTTAAGGACCTCAGCTATAGGGAATGATTGAATAGGTTAGGACTTCATTCCCTAGAATGTAGAAGTTTGAGGGGAAATTTGATAAAGGTATACAAAATTGTGAGGGGTATAGATAGGGTAAATGAAAGCAGGCATTTTCCACTGAGGTTGGTTGAGACTACAACTAAAGGTCATGGATTAAGGGTAAAAGGTTAATGCTTAAAGGGAACATGAGGAGGAATTTCTTCACTCAGGATGATGAGAGTGTGGAGTAAGTTTTCTGTGCAAGTGGTGGATGCAGGATTGATTTCAACATTTAAGAGAAATTTGGATAGGTACGTGGATGGGAGGGCTATGGTCCAGGTGCAGGTCGATGGGACTGGGCAGATTAATGGTTTGGCACTGTCTAGATGGGCCAAATGACCTGTCTCTGTGCTGTAGTGTTCTGTAACTATGACTCTAATCTATTCATATGTGGGCAATTATTAACAATTACAAAGAAAACGATATCAACAGACTCATGAGCATTTAATCTCAACTGCCAATAAAATAAAGGTGAATTATCCTATCGTCGTAATTGCAGCTGATCTGGGATTTGAATTTCTCTTTCTGTACCTATCTGCACCATTTCACTAAATACCCCTGCCATGAATTCTCAATTGAAGTTTTTCTCCCTCATTTCAACATAAGGCATAAAAATCCTTACTTGCAAGAAGGCATGCAAGGTGTTGTGTATAGGATATGGTCTGATTAATTCAGACATCACAAATGAATTAATTAATCAATACTTACTGGGCAAGATTTAATGTGCAGAAGCATGATTTATAATGTGCACCATGCACATTAACTGTGCATAAGTTTGTAACTGAACCTGCACCAGATTATGTTTTGGCTGGAGTTTTTAAAGCACCCATGTTCAACTGCAACTGGTTTTTGAAGATTGCCAAGATGGACGTGGCAGCAGATGGACCCTGCCCTCTGATACTGATACAGAGATCATTGTGGCAGAGTTGGACATCTGAAAACTGAATAGAACTCAAGCACTTCAGAAAATTTACAAGGCCTCACCTGTATAATAATTTGAAATGCAATTTATTGTTGCAATTAATTTGATGCTTTGATGTCTACTATAAGGGATTGTCAGAAAATATCAGTATGCTCCTTTAAGTAGCACACAGCAAGCCAAATGCCTTTTGCTAGTACTTGCTTTCAAGATAGAGTGGGGATGGAATGTTTCAAATAGTGGGAGAGTCTAGTTCTAGAGGGCACAGACTCAACAAAGAAATCATCCCTTTAGAACAGATATTAGAAGGAATTTCTTAAGCCAGGGGTGGTGAATCTTGCATTTATGCTGTGGTACAGTACGCACTGAAACTGTTTGCATGCAACAGTGGCTACACCCCAGTACACTGCTTCGACAGGTGGGTGAAACCAGGTAATGGTAGCCAGGAACCTCCAACCCTGGTGAAATAGAGATATACCTACCCCAGCGTGCAAAGCCAGTTCCGGCAGACTGGGCAGATGAGATCATCTACAATATCCAACAGCCAAGAAGGCAGTGCTGCAACGTTCATGGAGAGCGAAGGGCATGACAGAGCACAGAAGGCATCATGGCTACCCATTGCATTTGAGGAAGTCTCCAGTTGTGATGATTTTTCATACCATTGGACCAAAATTTGTGAGGCCGAGAAAGTGGCATTTCCTCAGTGCAATGACTTTTTCATTATAAAACTCCTCCCACACAGGTCACATCATCACCAGAAACTACTGACAACCAACATAGTATGCACATGAAAGCTTACAATCCAAAGTTTCAGATCAAAATGGTTTTAACATTTAATTTTACTATACAATCCAATACCACATTAAAAAATGCAGGATTCAGTTGAAGTACTATATTGGGCCTAAAAGATTAAACAAGCTGTTTGATAAAAATAGTAAAATAGATTTTTCCATCAATAATATACTCATTTCTCTGAAACATGTAGGTCTGAAACAACACATAAAATTTAAGCCATTGCATTCTTAAAATATATGAATTAAGTCCCTGTGGTTGTACTGACAGGGTTAGGTATGGATTTGGGTAGGTGCTATTACATGAGACTTGGTAGTGGTAGTAGATGATTAAATGAAAGATCGTTATAGTCTTGTTGCAGGAATGCACTAATAAGTTTATGCTAATAGCAGAAGGTATCAGAACTCTGAGATAATGGAAATTAATTCCTTTAGTAATTGAATATTGCATAGGATAAAAGGATCTTCATGTTTGTTACATACAATGAAGTACTTTTTGAATATGGGTGGTATGACCTGGTGAAGTGATGGTGATCCCCAGATACTCCGGAGCGCCTGAGGGTGAAACCTTTTTGGTGGACACCCCGGAAGATCTTGAGATTCCCAGCTAGGGTGCTGGTGAGACCCGAGCTGGAGAAGATCTTGGTGGTACAGGCACGCTGGATGGTGGTGATCGTCAGGAATACCACGCAACAGGAGGTCACTTTTAAATGAGGGATGTCCCTGGCGCATTTGTTCCCGGTGACGGTGATGCATAGTGCCCCCGTGAGGCTCGCTGGGGGAGGGCCATTGGAAAACAGGGATAAGTTGACCACTGGGGCGTTTAACTTTGGGGCCTCGCCTGTGCTGGAGAGTTGGAAGCAGAGGATGGTGGAGAAGATGTTGACGCTGAAAGATGTTTTTTCCCTAGACGAGTTTGATGTGGGCTGTTCTAGGAACACTCGCCACACCATCTGGGTGACTGAGGACACCCCATTTTGAGAAAGGTTGCGGCGACTGGCCCCTGCAGACGTGGAGGATGTGTGGCCGCATTTGTGCAAGTTGAAGGAAACTGGGATCATTACAGAGTTTTGCAGCCCTTATGCACCCCCGATAGTCATGGCCAGGAAGAAAAAGGGGAAGATTCGTATGTGTGTGGACTATGGGACTCTGAATAGGCGCACCGTCCCTGACCAGTATACAGTCCCCAGGGTCGAGGATGCACTGGCCTGTCTGAGTGGGGCAAAGTGGTTCAGCATGTTGGATTTGAGGAGTGGATATTACCAGATCCCAATGAGTGAGACGGATAAGGAGAAGACGGCCTTTATATGCTCTCTGGGATTTTACCAGTTCGAAAGGATGCCCCAGGGCATATCGGGGGCCCCTGCCACCTTCCAGAGGGTCATGGAGAAGACCATGGGGGATATGAACCTGCTTGAAGTGCTGGTATATTTGGACGACCTGATAGTATTTGGATCCACCTTGGAAGAACACGAAGCGAGGTGAATGAAGGTGCTCAACTGGCTGAAGGATGAAGGGTTAAAACTTTCCCTGCATAGGTGCCAGTTTTGTCAGATGTCTGTTAGCTATGTTGGACATATAATCTCGCAGAATGGAGTGGCTACAGACTTGACTAAGATCGAAGCGGTGACCACCTGGCCGAGGCCCCAGACTGTGACCGCTCTGCGCTCGTTCTTCGGGTTCTGTGGATATTACTGGAGATAAATGAAGGGCTACACCAAGGTGAGCCATCCCTAGAACCAGCTTCTGTGTGGCTACCCTCCTCTGGGACAGAAAGGGAAAGGGAGAGGAGGAAATAGGCTGGAGAATATTTGAACCAGTCAGAGCCCTTGTGACAGAGATGGGATGACCAATGTGAAGCGGCTTTTCAGTCACTGAAGGAGATGCTGACTCAGGCGCCAGAGCTGGCTTTTGTGGACCCACGATTGCCCTATGTGCTACACATTGATGCCAGCCGGGAGGGGTTAGGGGCCGTCTTGTATCAGGATCAGGGCGCTGGGCTGAGGCCGGTAGCGCTTGTCAGCCAGAGTTTGTCATCCTCCGAGAGTAATTATCCCACCCACAAGTTGGAGTTCCTGGCACTGAAAAGGATGGTGGTGGATAAGATGAGTGATTATCTCTAGAGGGCCAAGTTTGAGGTAAGGACGGACAACAACCCGCTTACTTACATCCTAACCTTGGCGAAACTGGATGCCACCGGTCATCAGTGGTTGGCTGCTCTGTCTGTATATGATTTCAGCCTGCAGTACCGGCCGGGGAACTGGAACATCGATTCGGACACTCTGTCCCGACGAAGGCATGAGGACCTGGAGGGGGATGAGGAGTGGGAGAGCATTCCTGCATCTGGGGAGAAGGCCATGTGTCAATTTGCTATCACCGTGCAGGCCGAGGAAAAGGAGAGGCCAGATCGTGCAGTGGACCAACCGGGGGCATCTGATGACGCCCTACCCCTAGTTAATGCAGTAGGTCGCTTACAAGATTCAATAGTGGCAGCTTTCTGAGTGCGTGACTCAGTGTGTGAAATGGGTCAGGTAATAAGCAACGCTGATGTTACCTGCTGTACAATTCCTGTTTATGTGATGACTTTGGAGCTGACTCTTCCTTCGGGTTCTCAACTCTTGACTTCTATTTAATAGATTTTTTAAAAATCTCAATCATGAATATATTCAGTGATTGTATCTCTACAGTTCTCTGGATTACAAGATTCCAAGAATCATGACATGCTGAAAGAAAAAAGTAATGCTTACCTCTCAAATGGGTAACATTTCATTCTGCATTTATGTCTCTTCAGAAGCTCAAGGTTCGGTAAGATTACCTCAGATTCTTCTAAGCAAGAGTATAGGTCTAATCATTCCTCAGCACAAGCCCCTCCCCCAAAAAAACTAATATTGTTATTCTGCTTCACTTGAAATGCCTTTGTGCAACCATATTTTATCCACTACTCAAATGAAGTTCTAATCTGGAGAGAAGCCTTTGCTTAGATTGGGTGTATTTATACCACAAAAAATCCTTCAGTTTTATCTACAATAAAATATTGCTGTGGAAGAGGGGGCAGTGTGCAAAACCATCATAATAAACGTTTTGAGCGTAGAATAATTTCTAGCCCATTAATTAGTCACTCCTTTACTGAGTTGTGTAAACTGGCTAGAAAATTAAAAATCTAGAATTAATTCTTTATCTGTGAAATTCTTTAGGACATCCTTAAAATGTTTAATAACATTGTTGTAAGAAGAAATGCAGATTTTGAATTGATATAATGGTCCTAAATTTGGAGCTTTTTCATATTTTGTTACTAATAGGCACTTTAAGATGCATCGTAGTATCAATGAATGGAAAGAATATTGACATGGGAATTGGGTGGCAGGTAGAGACTTCATAATGCTTGATTTTTTCCCACTGTTAAAGTTACTGGTTTCTGGTTTTGAGTAATCATGATTTGAGAAAAGATATGTAATAAGAATAATTGCAAAAAATGTTAATGCTAAGGAACAGAAGTATGTCTTTGCTACGATATCTAACAGCTCCTAAGTTAGACATAATGCAGTTGATATTGAATACAATCCTTTCTACTTTATCCATGCTCAGAAAAACCTCTAAACCATCTGTGACATTTCTAATTCCCATACTGACTTTCCTGACGCCTTTCTTAAATGGGTGACTCGTTATTTTTAAACAGTGTTTAGGAGCCATGTATCTATTTTCTGCCTGTATTGTATGTTGTGGTGACTTGGGTTGGGGCATGGTAGAAGCAAATGAGTATAGTTACATATTCATGCTTTACCTTAATCTAATGGAGAGAGAGAGTGAACAGTAAAAATTAGCCTGTAGCAGCAGAAGCACAGTTGATTACACATAATGTACATAAAGGACATTGGCCTTTGTAAATCAGAACATTGAGAAATGCAGTTGGGATGCTATATTGAAGTTATATAATTTGGCAAGGCCAAATTTGGAGTATTGTGTGCATTTCTGGTCACCTACCTACAGAAAGATATCAAGAAGCTTGAAAGAATGAAGAGAAAATCTACAAGGATGTTGCCAGGAATTGGCAACCTGAGTTATAGGAAGATTCAGTAGGTTAGCAGTTCATTCACTGGAGTGTGGAAGAATGAGTGGAGATTTGATAAAGATATAGAAAATTGAAGACTATAGATGGTATAAAAGTGCACAGGCTTTTTACCCTGATTGGGTAAGACTAGAACTAGAGATCATAGGATAAAGGTGAAATACTTAAGGGTATCTTCTTTACTCAGGGGATGGTGTTAGTGTGGAACAACTGCCAATGGAAGTAGTGGATCTGGTTTCAGCTGCAACAGTTAAGAGAAGTTTTGATAAGTACATGGATGGGAGTGGTATGAAGGGCTGTGATCCAGGTGCGGGTTGATGGGACTGGGCAGAGTAACAGTTTGGCACAGTCTAGATGTGCCAAAGGGCCTGTTTCCCTGTTGTAGTGCTCTTGACTCTATAAGTTAACATAAATTTAAATTAACAATTATTTAGAGTTCTGCGAAAGTTAACATCTTCCACTGTAAATGTAGTAAGGAACTGGAAAAAAATACTCATCATTTTTTTTTTCTGAGTTACTGATGAATGATGAGTGAAATACCCATTAGTATATACAGTAGTTTGCCATTTTTTATTTTAAAATTTTGAGTAATATATCCATATTTTTGCTTTAAAGTTGCCTAAAGAAGATCCCGTTATCCCAAGTGGCCCAAGTTTTCAAGAGTTAGAAAATGATGACTTATGAGTCCACATTTAACTACTTTAAGGCTTTCAGCTTCCGGAGGAAATTAATGCTGTATTGCATAGGCTCTGTCATTGCCTTTTTAGTATGTGTTTATAATTTCCTTATTCAATGGTTTTGCCAACCATCGTATTTACATACAACTCCATGTCATCAATCTGTTCAAATTTCTCATCTTCTGTTTATTTTTAATGAAACCTTTTACAGTATGTTAAACACATCTCAGAGTAAAAATCCAAAGATATTTTGTTTTTCAGTGTCATTGTGAGTTTGTTCAGAGTAAAGGATTTTATTCAACATGTAAACAAGAAAAGCTGCTCCTTTCTATATTTTTTGAAAATGCTTGTACTTCACATTAAAACTTATTTTTGATAAAATATATTTTGAGCTACTCATTAAAATTAACTTAAATTAGAATTATTGATGCTGAAAATATTTTTTTTTAACTCAGTGGTGGAATACAATTTCTGACCTAAATGTGATTTGTTTTCCCAGTCAATGGTGGGATTTTCCAGTTTCAGAGATTTTCTATAATTCTATTAGGCATCCGTACTTAAACTGATAAATTGGATGTCCGTAAGAGCTTGGATGTGGTGCAGAGCCCCAAGGATAGAACCTATGCCTGCACCTAACAAGCTTGGCAACTGGCTTTACTTGGCATGCCATGTTACCTTCACATTGATAAAAACACTTCGGATGAAAAAGGGCCACCAAGAGTTTTTTGTTTGTGTGTGTGTGACCCTGAGCTGCAAGTAAATATTCTACTCCTTCAAATTGTCTAACCTAACAGAGATTGCTATCCCCATGTGGATAATGAAATTGCAGCTGGTTATGGTCACTTCTGATATTTGGCCTGCTGTCCAGCTATGTGAAGTTCTGATTCAAATATGTTTGTGTCATTCACAAGTAAATGGTGCTGCTGTCAAATAAGAACAATTGAGTTGCATGTAAGTACAGGCAAATCGGGACAAAGATTCAAAGAAAAACAACAAAAGTACCTTTTGAGATCACTGATCAACTCCCAAGAAAGAGCTCAGTTTATTCTAAGTAAAATAAAATTAGAACACAATTTATAGTTTCTAATCAATGATGACAAAATTAATGTAGATACAGTCAGTTACTAACATCAATGAAAACATAATAATTGTTCCCAAATGATTGAAATTTTGAATAAGTTGATTGAAATAAAACACAGTAAGTTTTATGGAATGACTGTAGTCTCCTCACCAAGGTTTTATTGGTTATCAACCAAAGTTTTCTAATAGATTATTGTATAGATTTTCAGTAAATATTTTCTACAAAAAAATTAACAAGCATTATGTTTTTATGTTTTTCAGATAAACATTCTTTAAAAATTACTGAGGACACACTTCCATATGTATGTTCATGTAAAATATATATATATAAAACTCATTTGATACAGAAAACAAGTAACTTCCATTTTTGTCACATTGTAGCCAATGATTTACTTAAAGTTAAACAAGTCAATGTCAATTTTGAAGTAGACATAGGCATAGTAATCTTGTTGGCTGACATTCAGTCCAGGGATATCCATGTTGGCCTATTGTAAAAATTAAATACCACTACATTAGAAACAATATTGCAGATTCGGTCCAGTACATCACTGGTAAAGCCCTCCCAGCCATTGAGCACATCTACATGAAACACTGTTGTAGGAAAGCAGCATCCATCATCAGAAATTGCCATGACCCAGGCTCTTCTTGCTGCCATCAGGTAGAAGCTACAGGAGCCTCAAGACTCGCACCACCAGGTTCAAGAACAATTACTACCCCTCAACCATTTGGCTCTTGAACAAAGGGAGATAACTACATCACTTGCCCATCCACTGAGATGTTCCCACAACCAATGATCTCATTTTAAGGACTCTTTATCTCACTATCTTGTTCTCATTATTTATTGCCACTCATTTACATTTGCATTTGGATAGTTTGTTGTCTTCTGCATTCTGGTTGATTTTTCATTGATCCTGTTATAGTTACTAGTCTATAGGTTTGCTGAGTATGCCCACAGGAAAATGAAACTTAGGGTTGTATGTGGTGACATATGTGTACTTAGATAATAAAATTTATTTTGATTTATCAGTTTTATGTATCACTTGATAGTTGCAAATCAAGGTGGTTCTTTCATAACTATTTGGGGCAGGGCTTCCCAACCTGGGGTCCACTGACCCCTTACTTAATGGCATTGGTCGATGGCATTAAAAAGGTTGGAAACCCTTAATTTAGGGCATTTTTTCAGAGAGCAGCAGCCCATGTCCAATTAGAGGATGATAGGACATTTGATAGAGGTGTACAAGAGGCATGGATTGAGTGAACAGCCAGAGATGGCTAATACGAGGGAACATGATGTTAAGATGACTGGAGGAAAGTATGGGGGGGGGCTGTCAGATGTCAGAGGCAAGTTTTCTTTTACATAGTGGGGGCTGTGTGGACTGTGCTGTTGAGGGTGATGGTGGAGGAAAATACATTAGGGACTTTTGAGAGACTTAGATAGGCACATGGGTGATAGAAATTTGAGGGCAATGTGGGAGGGAAGGGTTAGTTCTGTCTTAGAACAGGTTAAAAGATAAGTGGGTCAAAGGACTGTACTGTAATCTTCTATGTTCTATGAAACATTAACTTCTTGCCACTGATATTTGTTTCCATCATTTTTTGGTCTCAATATTTTTCATCATAACTGGGAAAATGAAAAAGAGTTAGTTTCTCATAGATAAGATGGGGAGTGTTAAATAAAACAATAGAAATATATTCAATAGGATTGACTTGGTGAACTATTGATGAAGCCGTCCGATTGATAGCAAGCAATCAGAAGTTGTGAAAAGCAGGTCAAGAGTATAGGGAATGCCAGGATAAAAGGTATGGCCCAACTCAAATGCCCAAATTTTGTCTGCCTTTCTCTAGAATACATGGAACAGTCTTTGCCCTTGAAAGCTGAATACATGGCAAAAAACATGAGACTGGAGGCAGAGATGTGACCAGGACCTGAGGCACATATGCAGATGGGGCATTACCAGGAATAGATCAAGTATGTGGATGGGGCACAATGGGAAAGAGATGAGGTTTGTAGATGGGGCACTGGGGGAATGGGGCTGAATTGTAAATTGGGGGCAAGGCTCTGGTTGGGACTGTGGACAAGGGCACGAGGACAAATTTGCCTATGGAGTACAAGTAGGAATGTAGAAAATAGTGCAGATACCATGGCTAGGAATGGCAGCATGTGCAGGTGGCAGTGGGGGAAGGGGACTAAGTGTGTGGACTGATCACCAAGTGGAACAAGATTAGGTGTGCAGCTGGGCCTCGAATGTAGTCAATATCTGTATGCATGCCCAGAGAAAGTGGAAGCAAGAGCTGAATGGAGGGTGTGTTGGAAAGTCAGGAAGAGATTAGTGGAGGGGTAGGTAGAGGAACTCCTGAATGAAGGGATTCGGATACATGCAGTATTGCCTGTGTGAGGGGTCAAGGGAAAATGGTTGAGAGGGGTGAGAGGAAAGGAGAGACATAGTGGACAAGATCAACAAGCCTACATATGTTTATGCTATTCTGTCTTTAAAATTACTTTCTTACTTGCCTTTTAATAACCTATATCATGGTACTTAATGAAAGGAATATAATTTTAATATACAAGCAGACTAGTTACACAGGACACTCTGTAAAGTTATGTTATTAAGTAGGAAGTAATATATTAATTTAGTTGTTAATCTGGCTCTCACAGTGAAAGCTCTATGTTCATTGTATAGATTGTGAATGGACTGACTTTGTGAACTGCAATTACATAATTGCAAATGCTGAAAACTAATTTTCAGTGGATAAACTCTAGTCCTTTCATTGCTGCATACTACATAGAATCATAGCCAATTACTTAAAGAATTTCAAAGTTCAATATGCTCATATTGTGCTCAGTAACCTGAAAAGATTGTGGGCTTTGTCTTTATCCATTGCAGTAGCCTCATTCTGGTATCTGTCATCACCAATATCACTATGGTAATATTGTAGTAAGCTCAAGCTTTCCTATACAGGATATGTACATGGACAGAAAAGGTTTAGAGGGATTTGGATCAAACACAGACAAATGGCACTAACTAGGATACACATCTTGGTTGTTATGGACAAGTTGAGTAGAAGGCCCTGGTTCTGTGCTGTTTGATTCTTGCACTAACCTTTGCTTGATTTAACTAAAAACTGGGACTCATTTCACAATATATCACCATCTTTCAGACATTTGCAAAGTTCCTAAGTTCTACAGTACAATGTAATTGGAGAGCACTTTATTAGTTCTGGAAAATGGCCATAACTGCTTTGAACAAAACTGACCACTTCTTACCTCATGCCCACAGAAATGCTGCTCATTGCCTACCTACAGCTGGAGGGAAAGGGAAGTGTTTACAGTGTTACTAAGATAATAAACTTGGCTCTTTTTTAATATAAGTTTGACAGATTTCCAGATGTCCAGGTCCCTTGTCATAGAGAAAGATATAAGTTGTCTCATCAGAGGGAACTCTAACTTTGTCAACCTGCAACTAGTTATATGATGTAACCACTCGGTATCTCTGCAGAGCCACATGGAGGATCTCTTTCATAAAAATCAAGGGATCCTGCAGATGCTGGAAGTGCAGAGCTACACACAAAAAATGCTGGACTAACTCAGCAGATCAGGCAACATCTATGGAAATGAATAAACAGTCGACATTTCGGACTGAGATGCTTTATCAGGACTGGAAAGGAAGTGAAAAGATGCCAGAATTAGAAGTTGGGGAAAGGGAAGGAGGATGAGCTAAAGCGGATGGTTGAGGCCAGGTGGGTGGGGCAAGAGAGGTTGAAGGAAGAAGCTGGGAGAAGACAAAGGAAGAATCTGATAGCAGAGGATAGTGGATCATGGGAGAAAGGGAAGGAGGAGGGAATCCAGGGGGTGGTGATAAGAAGGTGAGAAAAAGAGGTAAGAGGCCAGAGTGGCAAAATTAAGAGGGGGATGAGGAAAAAAATTACTGTAAGTTCAAAAAGTTGATGTTCATACTATCATGTTAGAGGCTACCTAGATAGAATATGAGATGCAACTTTTCCAACCTGAGAGTTGCCTCTTTGTGACAGAAGAGGCCATGGACCAACATGGAATGGGAATGGGGATGTTAGGGAGTATTCTGGAGTTATGTAAATATAGCAGATATTAATTCAAACCAGAATCAGGCTTCATTTGTTATTGTAAGTGTGAATAAGTTCAGGAAGCAGAGTCGAAATGGATGGCCTTTCAGAAATACCACTTTTTTCAGAACTAGCTGGGGTGCTTGACAAAGCAGTCCCCCAGTCTATGTTGGGTCTCACCGATGTAGAGGAGGCCACATTGGGATAATGGATGCAGTAGATCAGATCCCTTCCATGTTGGAATTTCTCTTTGTGTAAAGCATTAAGTAAATTTGAAGTCTTAAGTTTAAAAAACACAAACGGGGTTTCTTTCAGATTTATCATTAAAACCATTACTTTTCTGCCTCTGAATGCAAGTTATCCTCTCTAACCACTCACTTAATTCTCTTTTTGAACTTTGAGAGGGAAATTGCTCTTGAAAGCTCAAATGGACAACAGAATTGTCTGCCTTGCACTTCGCCCCAATTTTCTTTTAGGAATGTCCTTGTTAACTCTCTGCAAACTCTTCAATATTTGGCAGACTTTACCTTTCCCTGCCTCCTACTAATTTTCTGTGGGCACATCACAACTTTATTCAGAGTGATCACAAATATAGGATGGATATTGTGGCAAATATTTGGAAACAATGTCTAACCGAGGGGGAAAATGAGGCATGGAGTACATTCCTCAATATCACCAGCTAGTGTTATACAAGTTGCCCAAATCAAAGTCTTTCCTTTTGTTCCACATTTCATGTAATCTGATACATTTTAATTTCTCATACTAGTTTACTGCTGGAATGGTTTCTGCATGTTCAGTTCATGCTTTCTCAGTCAGCCACCTAAAACATTATAATATGTATGAACACAAAGGCTATCCTAGTCATGTAAATGTGGTAGGTTCAGCTTAATAATCACTGTTTTCCTTTAGGAGAACATATCTAGTTTAAATAAAACTGATCCTTTTCCTGTGCTGAAGTTCAGACCTCAGAATCAGGTTTAATATCACTGGCATATGTAATAAAATTTGTTGTTTTGCAGCAGCAGTACATTGCAATATATAATGTAAAATGTAATAAATAGTGCAAAAAGAGAGCAAAAAATAGTGATGTAGTGTTTATGGGTTCATTATCCATTCAGAAATCTGATGGTGGAGGGAAAGGAGCTGTTTCTGAAATGTTGAGTGTGTGTCTACAGGCTCCTTTACCACCTCCTTGATGGCAACAATGAGAAGAGGGTATGCCCTAGATGATGGGGATCCTTAATGATGTATGCTGCTTTTTTTTAGGCATCACCTTTTGAAGGTGACATTGTTGCTGGGGAGAATAGTATGCATGATGAAATTGGCTGACTTTCCACAGTTTTGACCATGATGCAACCGGTTAGAATGCTGTCCATGATGCAGCTGTAGAAATTTTGCAAGAGTCTATGGTAACATACCAAGTATCCTCAAACTCCTAATATAGTTGCTTTCATGCCTTCTTTGTAATTGCATCAATATGTTGGGCTGTTGACACCCAGGAACTTGAAACTGCTCACCTTTTCCACTGCTGACCCCTCGATGAGTAGTGTGTGTTCCCTTGACTTCCCCTTCCTGAAGTTCACAATCAATTCCTTACTCTTACTGCCACTGAGTGCAAGTGGTTGTTGCAACACCATCGCAACCATCTGCCAACAATAGTTGTTTCATCAGCAAATGTATAGATGGTGATTGCCTTGTGCCCAGCCCAGTCATGGTTAGAGAGAGTACAGCAGTACGCACCCTGAAGGTGGGCCAGTGCTGACTGTCAACAAGTAGGACCTGTCCCCTAGACACGGAGCTTACATTGAAAACCTATCAAGTAAATCCTTTAGTGTAACAGTTATAAATACTGTCAGATCTATGGTTACTCCAGTTGGCACAACTATTTCTAGGCCTAATTAGTCTCTGGAAAAATACAACAGCCAAACAAGTTGCCTCAACCATTGGCTAAATTACTGGAATCATCTACAGATCTGAGTTTAAGACAAAGAAAGTTTTTTTAAAAAATCACACAATTCTTACTAATGTTTCATCTGTTACGTTTCCTAAATTTTCCATTTTTATTTCTAGCGATTTAAGGATTATAATGGAAATGTCATGGACTTTTAATGTCTAAATGTAGTGAAGTTATTTAAAAATATTGGTCGAATAATCAGAACAGTAAGAAAGAATCTACAGGATTTTATGATAAAGCTTTATAAACATTCTCAAATTACATCCAAAGCATTTTTAATTTTGCCAGAATGTGAATTCAACTTTGCTTCATGAAAATGGTTAAGTTCACATTATGTGCACACAATGCATAATGCAAAACTCTGTGTAGTGCTCGAGATTTCAAGTATATGCAAAATTTCTTGTGTTTAAAATGTTTGTGCTTGTCTCTTTATAAAGCAAAATGCAATGGCAGATACTCCGCTATGTTTGAATTGAATGACAGAACCAAATTAAAAGGGCAAAGAGCCTGCTTCTGATGCTATTTTTTTGTTTGTGCATGGAGAATCTCTGCAAGCTGCCTTGTATATTAGTGCACTGTGAAGTGTAAAGTGTTATGTTGTCATTTTTGCAGTTTGTAAGAAGAAAGATATATAAAAGTTAAGTGAGAGCACTGCAGTGATTCTGTCTTTGACTCTTCTGGCTGCAGAAATTGAGATTTCCATCACGACCACTTTTCTGAAGGGAGAATGTCTCATGTTTCCTGAATGAACTAATATTATATGAGGTTGTGAACTCTGAATATCAAAATGATTATAATGAAGAAAATAATAGTTCTAATGATTTTAAAAAACTTGAAAGCCAAGTGGATTTCATCCGAGGCTTTTAGAAGAAACTCGTGAAAACATTGCCAAGGAGCATAAGTTTCACCTGATAATATTATGCCACTTTGCTTATTAAGTAAAGCAGGAAAATTACAAGCAAGTTATTTTGAAATCTGTGATCTGGAATTAGATGGTCAATAGCTAAGGATTGCTTGGAATTTTTGCATGATCAAAGCAATACTGCACGATGTATAAATGAATAATTTTGAAGAGGTGAGTAAATTAGACAAAGAAATAACTCTAAAGATTATGAACATTGACTTCCAAAAAGCATTCTGTACTAACACAGGATTGAGTCTGTTAAATAAAGCTAATCTCTTTGTGTTAAAGACAAATTACTAACATTGTTAAGCAGAATAAAAGTATTCAGCTTTATTTACAATTGATTTAGATGATGGAATAGAAAGCTATGCACCTCAAGTTAGCCAATAACACAAAGCTGGGTGACCATTAGAAGCTGTGCAGATGGAAGCATTAAATTACAAATGAGACATTAATTGATTAAGAAAACAAGTAAAATTGGGCAAATTAATTTCAATGCAGGCAAACATAATCATGTGGTTTAAAACTAAAAACGAATAGACAACATTTTTGAAAGGCTTAAGTGCTAGAAACACTGAGGTCTGACAAGTCTGGCTGGGAGGTATCCATGGATATAGATCATCAAAATATTACAGAGCACAGAAAATATCTTAAAATGGTCGTAGAATGATGGCTTTTTAATCTAGAGGACTGAAGCACGTGTTTCTACAACTATATATAACTAGATAACTGAACAGTACTATGGTGATATGACGTGTAAGAATGTGATTGGAGAGAGTTCTGAGCATGCATGGGAATGATAGAAAGATCGAGAAAACATGGCGTTGTAAGCACATTGTGGTTGTTGTTAAATAAAAGTTCTATTTCTTCCAGAAGATGTTTCTTTATTAGTAACCCACGGTACGTATAAATATAAAGAACACAACATGGTGTCAGAAGTTGGTCTGGAAGAATAATACATTTCCTAACATGGGAGAATCGAAGATAATTTTCTGAAAAATGAGTTTGAACTGTTTTGGTGTTTATTAACAATTTTACAAATGGAAGGTTTGCAGCCTTACTGACACTTCAATTGTCTGATAACGTAGCTGAGAACTAGAGAAAATTTAAGCAACGTTTTGAATTGTACCTATCGGCCATTGAAGTGGATCAAAAACCGGAAAAAACGAAAGCTGCGCTTCTACTCCACGTAATAGGTGGTGACGCAATTGAGGTATATAATCATTTTATTTTTGAAAATGGAGATAATTTAAAGTTAAAATCGATAATGGACGAATTTGAAGCATTTTGTATACCGAAGTGTAAGGTGACGTATGAGCGGTATAAATTTTTTACATGTACTCAGAGAGCTGGTGAAACTATTGATCAATATGTCACTGAGTTGAGACACCAGAGTAAAACATGCAAGTTTGGAGAACTGACAGACTCTCTCATTAAAGACAGAATTGTTTGTGGCATTCTGGATAATAGTCTGAGAGAAAAATTGTTAAGAGAACAATACTTAGACTTAGAAGAAGCTTTGATGCTCTGCAAAGCTTTGGAAACCATGACGTCACAGGCTAAAGATCTTTTCATGGAGAACTGCAACGTAGACGCTGTGAGCAAGCACGAACATATTAGAATAAATAATAAAACGACAACAAAACCGACAGCAAGACGTTATCTGAGAGAAAGAAGCTATAGATAGATAGATAGATGCTGTGGGTAGCAGCATCGGCCAAAACAGTGTCCTGCGTATGGGAAAATGTGCAACGACTGCGGTAAGAGTAATCATTTTTCACACAGTTGCAGAAGTAGAAAGAAAATTAAACAAGTAAATGCAGTGCTTGAAAATGAACTTGAGTTTTATATAAATGTGCTTTGTGAAAACAAAGTAAGACTGACTGGACTATTCCATTGCAAGTGAACCAAAACAATATTCTGTTTAAACTTGATACGGGAGCACGAGTAAATGTTCTTGCAGAATCTGAGTTTAATGCGTTAAAGCCAAGACCAAAGTTACATAAGACAAATATAAAAGTGACTGGGTATTCAGGTGCAGACATTCCAGTTAAAAGAACGTGTGGCAAAAGTATCACACAAAAAATATTGTGCACACGCCTTCATTTGTGGTCATTTATCTGCCTGTTAGAGACTGAATTTGGTGAAAAGAGTTTTAGTCCTGGACAGTGACACAGAGTCAGAATACAGTGACTTGATGAAAGAATATGAAGACTTGTTCAAAGGCCTTGGTTATTTTCCAGGAGAGCACACGACAGTACATCCATGTAGAAAAGTGCCTTTTGCATTATGTCATCAACTGAAAACAGAGCTTGACAGAATGGAATGGCTAGGAGTCATAAAAAAAATTGATGAACCCACTGAATGGGTCAATTCGTTTGTCATTGTTGATAAGAAAAATGGAAAACTGAGGATTTGCTTAGATCCAAGAGACTTGAATCGAGCCATTAAAAGAGAGCATTTCAAATTGCCTACTCATGAAGAAATTATGTCACAGTTTGCTAATGCAAAGTTCTTTTTTCTGGCAACTTAATGAACTGAACCTAATGAACTTGATGAACTGAGTTCAAAGTTGTGTACCTTTAACACTCCTTTTGCCAGATATTGTTTTCTTCAGCTTCCGTTTGGAATTGCATCAGCTCCTGAAGTGTACCATAAAACCATTCATATGTTATATGAGCACATTGAGGGCGTGGATACTTCCATGGACAATGTTATTGTTTGGGGATTATCTAAACAAGAGCATGACGCCAGAGTCAGACAAGTCTTTGAGGCAACAAACAAAGCTAACCTGAAATTGAATAAAGAAAAATGTCAGCTAGGAGTGACTGAACTTACCTTTGTGGGTGATCTCATCAGCGATGAGGGTGTGCGTCCTGATCCATTGAAGGTTTCTGCTATTGAGAACATGCCAAGACCGCAATGTAAAAAGGATGTTCAAAGGTTCATGGGAATGGTCAATTACATGGGAAAATTCATACCCAATCTTTCGGAACAGCTTACTCCATTGAGGCAGCTAACAAAAAGAAAAACGAATGGAGCTGGAATCATGAACAGGAGAAGGCATGGCAAAATCTCAAGAAAGTGCTCACTAAAGAACCTATGTTGAAATTCTATTGATACTGAGAGACCCATCAAAATTTCATGTGATGCATCTCAAGCAGGCTTAGGGGCAGTATTATTCCAGAAACATGATAAGGAATGGCTACCAGTGGCATATGCATCTCGTTCATTATCTGATCCAGAAACAAGGTATGCCCAAATTGAAAAAGAATGTTTGCTTGCGAGAGATTTCATCAGTTTGTGTCAGGGCAATCTATTGATGTTGAAACTGAGCATAAGCCGCTGATTGCATTGTTTCACAAACCTTTAAGAAACTGTCCTTTGCGAATTCAGCGAATGATGATCAAATTGCAAAGATATGCACTGATTATGTCATACACACCTGGAAAATTCATGTACACGGCTGACACACTTTCCAGAGCTGTGGATCCAACAACAAAAAGCAGTCACAGGGACACTGTTGAGGTTCAAGCATTTGTTGATATGATCATAGAGACTGTGCCTGTTGCTCATGAAAAGTTGAAACTGTTAAGTCTTGAGACAGAGAGGGACAAAATTCTCAGTCAGGTAATACAAGTGGTGATGGATGGATGGCCAGATAATAAGCATGACTGTACCTCAGAAATACAAGAATATTGGAACCACAGATCAGAACTTTCTGTTGTGGATAGGTTATTGTACAAAGGTAGCAGAATTGTGATTCCTAAAAGTCTCTGAAAAGAAATGCTTGGGAAAATACATGAAGGCCACCTAGGTATTGAAAAGTGTAAGAGAAGGGCGTGTTTTGACCCAGGATGAATCAAGAAATTGCAGAATTGGTGTCTTCTTGTCAAATATGCCTTAACTACCAACCTAGCAACCCTAAGGAGCCACTGCATCCATATCCTAATCCTCAGAGACCTTATCAGAAGGTAGGCATTGATCTTTTTGTAACTGACAACAAAGATTATCTATTAATAACAGATTACTACTCATTGTATCCTGAAGTATGTGGTCTGAGCAGAACAACTGCAGAGAATGTAATTACATGCATGAGATCAGTTTTTTCCAGACATGGTGTACCTGATGGAGTTTTCAGACAACGGTCCACCATTCAATAGTGAATGCATGAGACATTTTGCTCATGAATGGGGCTTTGTTCATACAACATCTAGTCCATTTTTCCCTCAGTCCAATGGATTAGTTGAGAAGTCGGTAGGAATTATCAAGAAACTGATGCATAAAGCAAAAGATAGTGGAGGTGATTTTTATAAAGCTTTATTAGCCTATCGCAGTACTCCACTTGAATGTGGATTTTCACCTGCTCAGCTCTTGATGCAACGCTGTTTGAGATCCAATTTGCCAATGGATGAGAGCCTTCTGAGAACAGAGGGAGGTGAACGAGTGAAAAGATGGAAAGATGAACACAAAGCAAAGCAGAAAATATACTTTGACAGATGTTCTCGTCCATTACCTGAACTGCACCAAGGAGATGAAGTAAGGGTACAAGGCAAAATGAACACATGGACACAGAAAGCTACAGTACTTGAAGAAATACAACCCAGATCATACATGGTCCAAACAGAAGATGGAATGTTGAGAAGAAATCACGAAGACCTCAAGAAAGAGCCAACGTCAGAGTTTCAGTTAACTGATGCAGACCAGACAAAACATGGAAATAACAACAAAACACAAGAACTGTGTGAAGCACTTAGAAGGTCTACTCATGTTCATAAACCCCCAGAGAGACTGATAGAGATATGTTAAATTATGCATTTGCTCTGGTCAATGTTGCTAATTGTTTTTCATTTTAAGGAAAGGAAGATATGGTGATATGACGTGTAAGAACGTGATTAGAGAGTGTTCTGAGCATGCGTGGGAATGATAGAAAGATCGAGAAAACATGGTGTTGTGGTTGTTGTTAAATAAAAGTTCTATTTCTTCCAGAAGATGTTTCTTTACTAGTAACCCATGGTATGTAAAAATATAAAGAACACAACAAGTACAGGTGTCCCCTGTTTTTCGAACGTTCGCTTTATGACACCTCGCTGTTACGAAAGACCTACCCATTAGTTACCTGTTTTTGCTAACAGAAGGTGTTTTCACTGTTATGAAAAAAAAGGCAGCGCGCGCCAAGCAGCCAAGCTCCTCCCCCGGAACTGCATTCTAGCCAGCATTGCTTAAACATATGCCTGTGAGCATCTGTGCTTCATGTCAATTTATTTTGTGCATCCGTTAGCAAGATGCATTCTAAGGTATCGGAAAAGCCTAAAAGAGCTCGTAAGGGTGTTACACTTAGCATAAAACTGGACATAATTAAGCATTTCGATTGTGGTGAACAAAGTAAGAACAAAGTGAGTTTGGCTTATGGAAGTTGACGAAGATGATGTTGAAAAGGTTTTGGCATCCCATGACCAAGAACTGACAGATGAAGAGTTGATGCACTCGCAAGAGGAAAGGTAACAATCGAAACCGAACTCAGTAGTGAACGGACCAAAAGCGAAGTCGTCCAGGAACTGAACGTGAAGCAATTGTGTAAGACTTTTGCTGCGATTGACAATGCTGCAATAATTGCAGAAAAGTATGACTTTAATTTTGAAAGGGTACGTAGGTTTAGGACATATTTGCAGGATGATTTGTGTGCTTACAAAGAACTGTATGATAGAAAAATACACAAGGCTAAACAGTCAAGCATACTGTTGTTTTTCAAGCCTTTCACATCAGCCACAGTAGATGACGAACCTCGGCCTTCGACATCGAGGCAGGCAGGCAGGCATAGAAGAAGATGACCTGCCTGCCCTGATGGAAACAGACGATGATGAGATGACACCCCAGTATCCCACCACCCCAACCTCCGACTCAGCCTAACACAACATCATCAGTGTGCTTGCTGTCTTCCCGATTCCGGTAAGTGATACTACACTGTACATACATTATTTCTATTTTACATAGGCTGTGTATTTTTATGTGTTATCTCGTATGATTTGTTATTTAGTATAATTTGGCAGCTTCATAGCTTAAAGGTTACTGGAGAGAGTGTTCCTACCGAGAGCACCTGCGCCGAGTGTTTCTGCCAAGAGCACTTGTGTGAGATTTTCACTGCGGTGGACAGTGCTGCAATAATTGCAGAAGAGTATTCCTACATTATATAGGCTATGTGTTTATCATATCATTCCTGCTTTTACTATATGTCACTGTTATTTTAGGTTTTGTGTATTACTTGGCATGATTTGGTAGGTTTGTTTTGGGTCTGCGAATGCTCACAAATTTTTCCCCTATGAATAAATGGTAATTGCTGTTTCACTTTACGACATTCCGGCTTACGAACTGTTTCATAAGAATGCTCTACCTTCAGATGGCGGGGGAAATCTGTACAACATTGGAGCAGACCCTTCAGCCTAAAGTGTCTGTACTGACCATGATGCCAATTTTAATTAATTCCATCTGCCTGCACATAGGCCATATACCTCCATTCCCTGCTTGTTCACATGCCTGTCTAAATTGCTCTTTAATGCCGCTGTTTCACCACTTCCATAGGCAGTGTGTGTTCTAAGCTACCACTTTTTTAAAAACTCCTTATGAATCTTTCAAGTTTTCCCAACTCTCAACTTGGATCATAAGTCATAGAAGCAGAATTAAGCCATTCAGCCCATCAAGTCTGCTCCACTGTTCCATCATGGTTGATCCCAGAACCCACTTAACCACATACTCCTGCATTCTCACCATATCCTTTGATGCCCTGACTGATCAGGAGACAATCAACTGCCCTAAATACACCCATGGAATTGGCCTCCACCTCTGTCTGTGGTAGAGCATTCCACAGATGTACTACTCTCTGGCTAAAAAAAATTCCGCCTTAACTCTGTTCTATAGGGTCACCCCTCAAATTTGAGGCAGTGCCCTTTAGTTCTGGATATCCCCACCATAGGAAACATCCTCTCCACATCCACCCTATCTAGTCCTTTCAACATTCAGTAGGTTTCAATGAGATCGGCCTGCATTCTTTTGAATTCCAGTGTTAAGTACAGACCCAAAGCTGCCAAACGCTCCTCATATTCCTTCATTCCCGGAATCATCCTCATGAACCTCCTCTGGATTCTCTACAATGACAGCACATCCTTTCTGAGATATAGAGCCCCAAAGCTGTTGACAGTACTCTTAAGTGTAGCCTGATTAGTGTCTTATAAAGGGTCAGCATTATAGAACATAGAACAATAGAGCACAGTACAGGCCCTTCGGCCCACAATGTTGTGCCGACCCTAAACCCTGCCTCTCATATAACCCTCCACCTTAAATTCCTCCATATACCTGTCTTGTAGTCTCTTTAAATTTCACTAGTGTATCTGCCTCCACCACTGACTCAGGCTGTGTATTCCACACACCATCCACTCTGAGTAAAAAAACTTCCCTCTAATATCCCCCTTGAACTCTCCACCCCTTACCTTAAAGCCATGTCCTCTTGTATTGAGCAGTGGTGCCCTGGGGAAGAGGCGCTGGCTGTTCACTCTATCTATTCCTCTTAATATCTTGTACACCTCTATCATGTCTCCTTTCATCCTCCTACTCTCCCTTAATCTCTGATCATAATGCATACTCTCTAAACCAGGCAGCATCCTGGTAAATCTCCTCTGTATCCTTTCCAATGCTTCCACATCCTTCCCATAGTGAGGCAACCAGAACTGGACACGGTTCTCCAAGTGTGGCCTAACCAGAGTTTTATAGAACTGCATCATTACCCCACAACTTTTAAACTCTATCCCTCAACTTATGAAAGCTAACACTCCATAAGCTTTCTTAACTACCCTATCTACCTGTGAGGCAACTTTCAGGGATCTGTGGACATGTACCCCCAGATCCCTCTGCTCCTCCACACTCCCAAGTATCCTGCCATTTACTTTGTACTCTGCCTTGGAGTTTGTCCTTCCAAAGTGTACCACCTCACACTTCTCTTGGTTGAACTCCATTTGCCACTTCTCAGCCCACTTCTGCATCTTATCAATGTCTCTCTGCAATCTTCGACAATCCTCAACACTATCCACACCACCACCAACCTTTGTGTCATCTGCAAGCTAGCCAACCCACCCTTCTACCCTCACATCCAGGTCGTTAATAAAAATCACGAAAAGTAGAGGTCCCAGAACCGATCCTTGTGGGACACCACTAGTCACAACCCTCCAATCTGAATGTACTCTCTTCACCACGACCCTCTGCTTTCTGCAGGCAAGCCAATTCTGAATCCACCTGGCCAAACATCCCTGGATCCTATGCCTTATGACTTTCTGAATAAGCCTACCTTGTGGTACCTTGTCAAATTCCTTACTAAAATCCATGTAGATCACATCCGCTGCACTACCCTCATCTATATGCCTGGTCACCTCCTCAAAGAACACTATCAGGCTTGTTAGACATGATCTGCCCTTCACAAAGCCATGCTGACTGTCCCTGATGAGACCATGATGCTGTAAATGCCTGTAGATTTTATCTCTAAGAATCTTTTCCAACAGCTTTCCCACCACAGACATAAGGCTCATTGGTCTATAATTACCTGGACTATCCCTACTACCTTCTTTGAACAAGGGGACAACATTTGCCTCCCTCCAATCCTCCGGTACCATTCCCGTGGACAACGAGGACATAAAGATCCTAGCCAGAGGCTCAGCAATCTCTTCACTCGCCTCGTGGAGCAGCCTGGGGAATATTCCATCAGGCCCCGGGGACTTATCCATCCTAATGTATTTTAACAACTCCAACACATCTTCTCCCTTAATATCAACATGCTCCAGAACATCAACCTCACTCATATTGTCCTCACCATCATCGTTCCCTCTCATTGGTGAATACCGAAGAGAAGTATTCATTGAGGACCATGCTCACTTCCACAGCCTCCAGGCACATCTTCCCACCTTTATCTCTAATCGGTCCTATCTTCACTCCTGTCAACCTTTTGTTCTTCACATAACTGAAGAATGCCTTAAGGTTTTCCTTTACTCTACTCCCCAAGACCTTCTCATGCCCCCTTCTTGCTTTCCTCAGCCCCTTCTTAAGCTACTTTCTTGCTACCCTATACTCCTCAATAGACTCATCTGATCCTTGCTTCCTAAACCTCACGTATGCTGCCTTCTTCCATCTGACTAGATTCTCCACCTCACTGGTCACCCATGGTTCCTTCACCCCACCTTTCTTTATCTTCCTCACTGGGACAAATTTATTCCTAACATCCTGCAAGAGATCCCTAAACATCGACCACATGTCCATAGTACATTTCCCTGCAAAAACATCATCCCAATTCACACCCGCAAGTACTAGCCTTATATCCTCATAATTTGCCCTTCCCCAATTAAAAATTTTCCTGTCCTCTCTGATTCTATCCTTTTCCATGATAATGTGAAAGGCCAGGGAGCAGTGGTCACTGTCCCCCAGATGCTCACCACTGAGAGATCTATGACCTGTTATGAATGTGCCACAACGCTGAGGGGCCGAAGGGTACAAAGTCGCCCCCTCCTTTTCAAGAATCACAAGATCGCTATTTGGGTCTGGGACCCAGGAAATGAGAGAAAGACACGCAGACTCCACAAGGGTTGGAATGTGTCCTGGCCTCAGCGAAACAAAAACCCCTGATAACGGCTATTGTCTCTTGGAGACGGAATTGTGTATTGAGTACTGTACTATTCATTGAAGCCCCTCAGGGGATGACCAGAGTGGGCTGGTTGAGGGATTGCATCATCCCAACCTGGTTGACATCTGAGACCCCGTGAGTAAGGATAAAAGAGAGTCTGGGGAACAACGCCTTTAGACGCACCAGGAGAAACGCTAGAAATCCCGTGACAGCGTTTAATAGCGACAGCCGGTGGGGGGCTCGTGTGCGTCCTTCCCTTGCCTGGGATTGGCGGCCTCACCACGGAAGAACGGCTTTAGCTAAAGGAAAGACCACCAGTGAACGGCCACACCAACGAGACTCTGATGGATCGAAATCTTAAAAAGGAAAGCCGGCAAGTTTCTAAAAATCTCTCTCTCTCTCCAACCAAAGGCTGCAGCCTGCATGAACTGAGTGACTTTTATATTTCCATCGGACAATACATTTATCCCCTAGACAACGATAGAGCTTATTTCTTATTGATTATTATTATACCCGCACTTTTAGATATAGTATTGACGACGTATATTATCTGTATGTTTGCATTGATATTATTTTTGTGTATTTTTACTAATAAATACTGTTAAAAATAGTACCATCAGACTTCAACGGACCTCTCCATTTTTGCTGGTAAGTGACCCAGTTACGGGGTTCGTCACAAAGTGGGGGCTCGTCCGGGATTTGATACCAAATTGGAGGGCCAGTGAATCGGGCTTTTAAGTCCAAATGTGCATCTGGTTGCGCGGGTAACCAGACAGGAAACCAGCAAAGATGGACGTGGATGAATTTAGAGAAAAATCGACTCTGGAGGCGCTAGAGGCTGCCACAAAGTCAGACTTGATAAATATTGCGAAAGGACTAAACCTCGCAGAGGTGAGGTTGTCAATGAAAAAGCAGGAGGTGCGGAGGGCCATAACCCAGTATTATATTGTGAAGAATGTGTTTTCTGCTGAGGTATTGGAAAATATCCCTGAAAAGGTACCAGCTAGTGGGACGGCTCAGTTAGAGTTGGAGAAATTAAGGTTGGAACATGAAATTAAGTTGAAGCAGCTGAAAAGGAAAAAGAAAGGGCAGAAAAGGAAAAAGAAAGAGCCGACAAGCGAAGGGAGTATGCGCTCCAGCTCAAGGAGTTAGCGGTGAAGAGGGAGCAGGAAAGAGCTGAAAGGGAGCATGAAATTCAGTTAAAACAGCTGGAAGCAGCTGAAAAGGAGAAGGGCCGAAAAGGAGAAGGAAAGAGCCGAGAAGGAGAGAGAGTATGAGGAGAAAGAGAAACAGAGGCAACATGACTTGGACATGGAGAAGTTAAGGCAAGAGCGAAGAGCTCAAGGGTCAGACCGAGAGGAGCGGTTTAATGTTAGTCGGGAGTTTAGGTTAGTACCTCCGTTCGAGGAGACGGATGTTGATAGTTATTTCTTGCATTTTGAAAAGGTGGCAGTGAGTCAGAAGTGGCCCAAAGAGCAATGGATGGCATTGTTACAAAGTGTGTTAAAAGGGAAGGCACAACGGGCATATGCGGCGTTGTCCATGGAGGAGGAAGAGTCGGAGAATTATGAAAAAGTAAAGGAGGCCATTCTTCCGGCCTATGAATTGGTACCTGAGGCCTGTAGACAAAAGTTCAGAAATTTAAAGAAAGGGTGGAATCAGATGTATACCGCGTTTGCCTATGAGAAGGGTGTGCTCTTGGATTGCTGGTGTGCAGCAGAAATAGTGGAAGAAGATTTTTGGCGTCTCAGGGAGTTAATTCTGATTGAGGAATTTAAAGGTGATATCCGGATGTATTTGAATGAGAAGCCAAATAAGTCCATCTCTGAATTTGCTAGGTTCGCAGATGAATATGCCCTAACCCACAAGACAAAGTTTTCCTCGAATAAAAGTTACCAGAGAGACCGTGGGAATGGTAGAGAAAGCCCGCCGGCTGAGGCAGAGATCCCGCCGGGAGCTAGTGGTAAAATTAAGGAGGAGGAAAGGCAAGACGGCAGGAGAGGTCCTGGCTTGACCTGTTTTAATTGTGGAAAGGTGGGTCATATTGCATCTAAGTGCCTTGCTCCGAGGAAGGAGACAGGAAAATGGAAAGCAGCAGTCCCTACAGGATGTGCTGTGGTGATCAGTAAATCGACGAGAGAGCCCCAGGTAGACAGAGTACGAAAAGGGTCTGAGAAATGTATTTCAGAAGGAACTGTGTCTGTGAGAGAGGGAGACATACCAGTTCCAGTGCGGATCTGGAGAGACACGGGAGCTGAGCTGTCATTGATTAGCAGTAAGGTACTGGATTTTGGTCGCAAGACTGGAGAGGTAGCTTTGAGAGGCATAGGAAAAGGGACAGAAGTGGTGCCCTTGCATAGGATCATTATAAATTGTGAGCTGGTATCTGGACCAGTTGAAATAGGGGTGCGATCAGAATTCCTGAGAACTGACGTAGACATCCTTCTGGGTAACGATTTAGCTGGTGGTGACGTTTGGTCGGCCATGGAGCTGACAAGCCAGCCTGTAAGTGTTAAGTCCCACCCCTAGATTCCAAGATCTATCCCGCATGCGCGACCACTCGCAGCATGTCGAGAAAGGCAGTTGAGAACGAGACCAGTTTAAATCCGGCCAGTATTGATTTGGCCGAGACGTTTTTACCGACCCTGTACCAAGAGGGTTTAGAGGGTGATAAAACGGAGAATAGGAAAGCGAAACAGAGTAAGGGAGAGGAGGTAGACCTTCCCTTAGCCAGGAGGAAATTTATAGAGGCACGAAGATGAGAAACAGAAAAGGCTGTTAAAAGGTCCAGAGTTGGACATGGATGATCTGTCTGGTTTGGCAGAACTGTTTGAAGAAGTTGAAAATTCTAAAGGTGTTCCCGATAATGAAATGAGGGCAGTCCTAGATGAAAAGGGTGCCCTTACCTTGAAGAAGTCTGCTGGGTTGGCAGATGAGGTTGTTTCAGCCCGCGGGGTTGAGTTTACTCCGGAAGGGAGTTGCCCAGAGAGTAACTGGGAGGATCAGGGGAATTTAGAATTTGAAAAGGGTATGGGTATTGAAAGCCTGGAAGAGGCAAATGTCCCATTTGAGTGTGTTCAAGATGTGGATGCACGTGGTACTGAACCTAGTAATGGAGCTCAGAAAAAGTCTGAGGTATTTGATTCAGTTGAAAAGGAATGCAGTCCTTGTGGGTCAGATGGACTTGGTTCAGTGAAGAAAGGGTTAACCTTGGTAATAGTGGGAAGTGAGAATTCCCAGTTGTTTGTGTTTGAAAGTGTGTTAAAAGTTAATGAGGAGACAAAAGGTGGTGATGTGAATCTTATTATTGAAGGGAAAGGGAAAAGTGAAGTTCCTAAATTGAAGGAAGAAAATTTAAAGTCTGGATTGGTGTCAGAAGCAGTAACCAGGCTGCAGAGACGATGGCTTGGTAACACGGTGCCTGTGAATCAATTACAGGTTGATTTGGAATGTAAAGGTGCCCCACACGCTATTGTTATTCAAGAGAGTGCTGTGACGAGGCAGAATTTGAAATGCTGTTTGAACAAAGAGAGATCGCTTGCAGATTTTAAATTGAAAACTAATAGCATGAAGGGTCCTGAAGATAAAACTAACGACGTGCTTAAAATTAAAGAATTGTGTGGAAATTCGGAAAATGGTCTAGTTTGGAACACATTGTTGATAAAATAACTCCTATGAAAGGAGCATGCGAAAGCCTATTCCACACTAGTATACAAGTTAACCACATGGGAGTTAACTGGAAAAGGGGCGAGGGTTGACGGGATGCCATTTTAAATAACAGGATCCGGTTTTAAGGGATTTTGACAAAGCATGTAACTAATAAAGACAACCCCCATGGAAGATTGACTGTTAAGTTTGAAAGTAAAAATAAAGATTAGTATTTGCATGAACTTTTGTAGTATACACGTAAGCTAAGATCACAACTCTTTAGTTTTTGTTTGCTGAAGGAAAGGAAAAATAAGGTGGTTATTAAATTGGAGTCTGATGCTACAAGAATTTATTAAGGTACAAGATGTTAAGATATTAAAGGAAGTGACAATGTAATCACTAACTGTTTAGATGCTGAATTGAATGTATAACTGTATTACTCTGTAGTGAAAAAAAAATTCTTTTGTATTGTGTTAGATTCTAAAATCCTGCAAGACTCTGTATTAATTCATTTTTACCGATGGTAAAAATCTTTGAAGGAAGGGGGTGTTACGAATGTGCCACAACTCTGAGGGGCCGAAGGGTACAAAGTCGCCCCCTCCTTTCCGAGAATCGCAAGATCGCTATTAATTCAGGTCTGGGACCCAGGAAATGAGAGAAAGACACGCATAATCCACAAGAGTTGGAATGCGTCCTGGCCTCAGCAAAACAAAAACCCCTGATAACGGCTATTGTCTCTTGGAGACGGAATTGTGTATTGAGTACTGTACTATTCATTGAAGTCCCTCAGGAGACGACCAGAGTGGGCTGGTTGAGGGATTGAATCATCCCAACCTGATTGACATCTGAGACCCTGTGAGTGATAAAAGAGGGTCTGGGGAACAACCCCTTTAGACGCACCAGGAGAAACGCTAGAAATCCCGTGACAGCGTTTAATAGCGACAGCCGGTGGGGGGCTCGTGTGCGTCCTTCCCTTGCCTGGGATTGGCGGCCTCACCACGGAAGAACGGCTTTAGCTAAAGGAAAGACCACCAGTGAACGGCCACACCAACGAGACTCTGACGGATCGAAATCTTAAAAAGGAAAGCCGGCAAGTTTCTAAAAATCTCTCTCTCTCTCCAACCAAAGGCTGCAGCCTGCAGGAACTGAGTGACTTTTATATTTCCATCGGACAATACATTTATCCCCTAGACAACGATAGAGCTTATTTCTTATTGATTATTATTATACCCGCACTTTTAGATATAGTATTGATGACGTATATTATCTGTATGTTTGCATTGATATTATTTTTGTGTATTTTTACTAATAAATACTGTTAAAAATAGTACCATCAGACTTCAACGGACCTCTCCATTTTTGCTGGTAAGTGACCCAGTTACGGGGTTCGTAACAGACCTGACCCGGTTTGTTACCTAATACTAGATCTAATATGGCAATCCCCCTAGTCGGCCTGTCAACATGTAACCATATAACAATTACAGCATGGAAACAGGCCATCGCGACCCTTCTAGTCCGTGCCGAACGCTTACTCTCACCTAGTCTCACCTACCTGCACTCAGCCCATAACCCTCCATTCCTTTCCTGTCCATATACCTATCCAAGTTTTTTTTTAAATTACAAAAACGAACCTGCCTCTACCACTTCTACTGGAAGCTCGTTCCACACAGCTACCACTCTCTGAGTAAAGTTCCCCCTTGTGTTACCCCAAACTTTTGCCCCTTAACTCTCAACTCATATCCTCTTGTTTGAATCTCCCCTACTCTCAATGGAAAAAGCCTATCCACGTCAACTCTATCTATCCCCTTCATAATTTTAAATACTTCTATCAAGTACTCCCTCAACCTTCTACGCTCCAAAGAATTAAGACCTAACTTGTTCAACCTTTCCCTGTAACTTAGGTGCTGAAACCCAGGTAACGTTCTAGTAAATCTCCTCTGTACTTACTTTATTTTGTTGACATCTTTCCTATAATTTGGTGACCAGAACTGTACACAGTACTCCAAATTTGGCCTCACCAATGCCTTGTACAATTTTAACATTACATCCCAACTCCTATACTCAATGTTCTGATTTATAAAGGCCAGCATACCAAAAGCTTTCTTCACCACCCTATCCAGATGAGATTCTACCTTCAGGGAACTATGCACCATTTTTCCTAGATCACTCTGTTCTACTGCATTCTTCAATGCCCTACCATTTACCATGTATGCCCTATTTTGATTAGTCCTACCAAAATGTAGCACCTCACACTTATCAGCATTAAATTCCATCTTTCAGCCCACTCTTCTAACTGGCCTAAATCTCTCTGCAAGCTTTGAAAACCTACTTCATTATCCACAACACCACCTGTCTTAGTATCATCTGCATACTTACTAATCCAATTTAGTAATTATCCAGATCATTAATGTATATGACAAACAACATTGGACCCAGTACAGATCCCTAAGGCACACTACTAGTCACTGGCCTCCAAGCTGACAAACAGTTATCCACCACTACTCTCTGGCATCTCCCATCCAGCCACTGTTGAATCCATTTTACTACTTCAATATTAATACCTAACGATTGAACCTTCCTAACTAACCTAGTGTGTGGAACCTTGTCAAAGGCCTTACTGAAGTCCATATAGATAACATCCACTGCTTTACCCTCATCAACTTTCCTCGTAACTTCTTCAAAAAATTCAATTAGATTTGTCAAACATGACCTTCCATGCACAAATCCATGTTGACTGTTCCTAATCAGACCCTGTCTATCCAGATAATTATATATACACCATCTCTAAGAATACTTTCCATTAGTTTACCCACCACTGACGTCAAACTTACAGGCCGAAAATTGCTAGGTTTACTTTTAGAACTCTTTTTAAACAATGGTACCACATGAACAATACGCCAATCCTCTGGCACCATCCCCATCTCTAATGACATTTGAAATATTTCTGAGAGAGCCCCTGCTATTTCTACACTAACTTCCCTCAAGATCCTAGGGAATATCCTGTCAGGACCTGGAGATTTATCCACTTTTATATTCCTTAAAAGTGCCAGTGCTTCCTCTCCTTTAATTATCATAGTTTCCATAGCTACCCTACTTGTTTCCCTTACCTTACACAATTCAATATCCTTCGCCTTAGTGAATACCGAAGAAAAGAAATTGTTCAAAATCTCCCCCATCTCTTTTGGCTCCGCACATAGCTGTCCACTTTGATTCTCTAAGGGACCAATTTCATCCCTCACTATCCTTTTGCTATTAATATAACTATAGAAACCTTTTGGATTTATTTTCACCTTACTTGCCAAAACAACCTCATATCTTTTAACTTTTCAAATTTCTTTTTTAAGATTCTTTTTACATTCTTTATATTCCTTGAGCACCTCATTTACTCTATGCTGCCTATATTTATTGTAGATCTCACTCTTTTTCCAAACCAAGTTTCCAATATCCCTTGAAAACCATGGCTCTCTCAAACTTTTAACCTTTCCTTTCAACCTAACAGGAACATAAAGATTCTGTACCTTCAAAATATTACCTTTAAATGACAAACACAAGGAAATCTGCAGATGCTGGAAATTCAAACAACAACACACACAAAATGCTGGTGGAACACAGCAGGCCAGGCAGCATCTATAGGGAGAAGTGCTGCCGACGTTTAGGGCCGAGACCCTTTGTCAGGACTAACCTCTTACTATCTTTCCTTTCGGTTATTCCTGACGAAGGGTCTCAGCCCGAAACATCGACAGCGCTTCTCCCTATAGATGCTGCCTGGCCTGCTGTGTTCCACCTTTAAATGACCTCCATTTCTCTATTACATCATTCCCATAAAATAAATTGTCCCAATCCACTCCTTCTAAATCCTTTCACATCTCCTCAAAGTTAGCCTTTCTCCAATCAAAAATCTCAACCCTAGGTCCAGTCCTATCCTTCTCCATAATTATATTGAAATTAATGGTATTGTGATCACTGGACCCGAAGTGCTACCCAACACATACCTCCGTCCCCTGACCTATCTCATTCCCTAACAGGAGATCCAACACTGCCCCTTCTCTAGTTGGTACCTCTATGTATTGCTGCAAAAAACTATCCTGCACACATTTTACAAACTCCAAACTATCCAGCCCTTTTACAGAATGGGCTTCCCAGTCTATGTGTGGAAAATTAAAATCTCTCACAATCACAACCTTGTGCTTACTACAAATATCTGCTATCTCCCTACGAATTTGCTCCTCCAATTCTCACTCCCCATTAGGCAGTCTATAATACACCCCTATAAGTGTTACTACACCTTTCCCATTCCTCAATTTCACCCAAATAGCCTCCCTATATGAGCCCTCTAATCTATCCTGCCAAAGCACCACTGTAATATTTTCTCTGACAAGCAATGCAACACCTCCCCCTCTTGCCCCTCCAATCCTATCACACCTGAAGCAATGAAATCCAGTAATATTTAGTTGCCAATCACACCCCTCCTGCAACCATGTTTCACTAATAGCTACAACATCATATTTCCAGGTATCAATCCATGCTCTAAGCTCATCCACCTTTCTTACAATGCTCCTAGTGTTAAAATAGATGCATTTAAGAAACTCTCCACCTCTTACTCTCTGTTTATCCCTAACAGTGCAAACAACTTTATTATCTTTTTCTTCCTTCTCCCATTCATCTTTGGTCTGAGTGCTCCCCCTTCTGTCAACTGCCTGTCCTCCCTCACACACTGTCTACTAGCTTTCTCTATTTGTGAACCTCCTGTCTCCTAGTCTCTTCAATTTGATTCCTACCCCCAACCATTCTAGTTTAAAGTCTCCCCAGTAGCCTTCGCAAATCTTTCCGCCAGGATATTGGTCCCCCTAGGATTCAAGTGCAACCCGTCCTTTTTGTACAGGTCACACCTGCCCCAAAAGAGGTCCCAATGATCCAGAAACTTAAATCCCTGCCCCCTGGTCCAATCCCTCAGCCACACATTTATCCTCCACCTCATTCCATTCCTACTCTCACTGTCGCATGGCACAGGCAGTAATCCCGAGATTACTACCTTTGTGGTCCTTCTTCTCAACTGCCTTCCTAACTCCCTGTATTCTCCTTTCAGGACCTCATCCCTTTTCCTACCTATGTCATTGGTACCTATATGTACCACGACCTCTGGCTCCTCACCCTCCCCCTTCAGGATATCTTGGACACAATCAGAAACATCCTGGACCCTGGCACCAGGGAGGCAAACTACCATCTGGGTCTCCTGACTGTGTCCACAGAATTGCCTATCTGACCCCTAACTATTGAGTCCCCTATTACTACTGCCGACCTCTTCCTTTCCTGGACTCTGTGCCAGAGGCAAGGCCATTGTTGCTTGCCCCAGGTAGGCTGTTCCCCCCCCCCCCCAACAGTACCCAAACAGGAGTTCTTATTGTCAAGGGGTACAGCCACTGGGGTACTCTCTAGTACCTGACTCTTTCCCTTCCCCCTCCTAACCATGACCCACTTGTCTGCCTCCCGTGGCCCCGGTGTGACCAGCTGCCTGTAACTCCTCTCTATCAACCCCTCACTCTCCCTGACCGGATGAAGGTCATCGAGCTGCAGCTCCAGTTCCCTAATACGGTCCCTTAGGAGCTGCAGCTCGGCGCACCTGGCGCAGATGAGGATGTCCGGGAGGCTAGGAGACTCCAGGACCTCCCACATCTGACACTTGAGAACAACAAGCTGCCCTCACACTCGTACTTCCCCCTTTCCTCAAGTAACAGGAAAAACTGAAACCTAAACCTACCTTGCCTCACCTGTTTCTACCTCAGTCTGTTGAGCCCAAGCCCTTAAGCCTTCACTCTACTCCCGGCTCACTCTGCTGCCTGCTGTATAAGGCTGTGTTCCTTTGTATACATACTGTGACAGGAACCCATCCTGGACACACTTAACAAACTCTGCCTCGTCTAAACCATTGGAACTAATCAGGTGCCAATCAATATTAGGGAAGTTAAAGTCACCCATGATAACAACCCTGTTATTTTTGCACCTTTCCAAAATCTGCCTCCCAATCTACTCGGTATCTCCAGCTACAGGTTTTATTCTATCCCGGTTTTATTCTATTCCCCTTGAAGTGAATGCCAACATTGCATTTGCCTTCTTTACCACAGTCTCAACCTGTAAATTAACCCTCTGGGAGTCTTGCACAAGGATTCCGAAGTTCCCCTGCACCTCTGATGTTTGAACCTTCTCCCCATTTAGATAATAGTCCGCACTATTATTCTTTTTACCAAAATACATCATCCTTCATTTCCCAACACTGTATTCCATCTACCACTTTTTTGTCCATTCTTTCAATCTGTCTAAGTCCTACAGCAATCGCATTATTCCTCAACACTACCTACCCCTCCACCTATTTTCATTTCATCTGCAAACTTTGCCACAAAGCCATCAAGTCCATTGCCTAAAACACTGCCAAACAATATGAAAAGCAGCGGTCCCAATACTGGCCCCGAGGAACACCAAAAGTCACCAGCCAACCTCACTAGTCAACTTAAATCTGCATCCTCTAGTATTTGACATTTCCACCCTAAGAAAAAGACTGCTTATCTACCCCATTTATGCCTCTTATAATTATATATGCTTTTACCAGGTCATCAGTCAGTTTCTGATATTCGAGAGAAAACAGTACAAGTTTGTTCAGCCTATCCTTATACCTAATATACTCAAATCCAAGGCAACATTCTAGTGTACTTTTGCACCCTCTCCAAAGATTCTACATCTTTCCAGTAATGCAGCCACCTGAAATAGCCAAATCAAAGTTTATATTTTGTTGCCACTTTTTAAATTCATTGACATGACTGATAAATTACAATCTCCATGATCTCCATCAGCACAGGTGCACCACAAGGCTGTGTGTTTGCCCCCCTACTCTACTCGCTCTATATTTGTGACTGTGAGCTCCAGTGCCATATTTAAGTTTGATGACGACACCACTGTCATCAGTGGTGACGAATGAGCATTTAGGAGGGATATTGAAAATCTGGCTAAGTGCTGTCAAATCAATTATCTCTCACTCAATGTTAGCAAGACCAAGGAGCTGACTCCTGGAGGTTCATTGGGATCAGAGGTAGAGAGGGTCAGCAACTTCAAATTCTTCAGTTTTATCATTACAGAGGACCTGTCCTGGGCCAGCATGTATGTTAAATTACAAAGAAAGCATTACAGTGCCTCTACTTAGAAGTTTGTGAAGATTTTGCATGACATCTGAAATTTTGACAAACTTTTGTAGATATGTGATGGAGTGGTTGCATCATGCTTGGTATGGAAACACCTGTGCCCCTGAAGGGAAAATCCTACAAAAAGTAGTGGATACAGCCCAGTTCATCACAGGTTAAACCCTCCCCACTATTGAGCACATCTACATGGTGTGCTATCACAGGAAAGTAGCATCCACTATCAAGGACTCTCACTATCCAGGTCATGATCTCTTCTTGCTGCTGCCATCAAAAAGAAGGTACTGAAGTCTTAGGACCCTCACATCCAGGTTCAGGAACAATTATTACCCCTCAACCATCAGGGTTTTGAACCAGAGGGAATAACTTCACTTGTTCCATCGCTGAACTGTTCCCACAACATATGGACTCACTTTCAAGGACTCTTCATCTCATGTTTGCAATTATTTATTGCTTATTTATTTATTTTTCTTTCTTTCTTTTGTATTTGCACAGTTTATTGTTTGTCCTTCCAGTTGGGCGTGGTCTTTAACTGATTCTATTATGTTTTTTGGATTTATTGAGCATGCCCACAAGAAAACAAATCTTAGCGTTCTATATGGTGACGTATACATACTTTGATAATACATTTACTTTGTACTTTGATAAAGTTAAGTGTCCTATGCCTTCTTAGCCACCCTATCTACTCATGTTGCCACTTTCAGGGAGCTATGGACTTACACCCTAAGATCCCTTTGCATCAATGCTGCTAAGGATTCTGCTATTTACACTACACCTGGAATAATGTGAACAGCTCTCGGCATTCCACTTTGGCCTCCAAGGAAGTTCTGCATAGACCACAATACTATCTCGATTCCAAGGATGAAGTTATGATGAGAAATTACTAGAACTGTGTTCCTTAGAATTCAGAAGCTTAAGTGATAATGACTGAAGTTATTGAGACATTAAAATGAATGGGAGTGGGGACAGGGGTGGGATATTTGAATAGATGGTGAGATATTTCTGCCAGACCTAGTCTAAACCTAGATCTAGGTCTTTGAGGAATGAAGGTAGACATGAAGAGGCTGGGACAAACTTGGAACACTTGTATGAAAGGCAATTACTTTGAAACTGATTTGCTTTAAATCAAAGATTGATATATTTTTGCACATAGTGGCAGAAAATGACCAATGCTTCTTAGTACCACCTCTCACACCAAGCTTTAAGACTTTGCCTCATAGCAGTTATTTAAACTTATTGCCAACAAATCGCACTTCACTATAGGAATCTAGAAATTCAACTTGTGTGAATTTCTCAACAGGGTAACTTGAGGACTCTTAAGCATGGTTAACTTGAAAATGTAATTTAACTGACCAGAAAAAAAGGTTACCGAACACAACTGTTGTGGTTTAATAGTCATTGCATGGAGAAGATTTTAGAAGTGCTGTCATCAACCTTTAGTGCAGAACTATTTGTGTCACCAAAAAGCTCTCAGAGTTACTGCAAGCACTCAAGCAAGGGGAATGATGTCATAGAGCCTGTTGTTCCGTTACTCATGGAAGAGAGGTGAAGAGAAATGCTGGATCTCTGTCAGGTTTCCCTCAGATCAATGGAACTGGAGTGGTGTTGAGAAAAAAAACAGAATAGCTGTTTAGTTCAGCCCGCAGGAAGCATCAAGTTCACTCATCGATCGTGATGGCTTCACGAGTGAATCTGCCCGAAATGTCGTCACTATCTCCTCCCATAGATGCTGTCTGGCCTGCTGAGTTCTGCCAGCATTTTGTGTTTTTATTTTTTTTAATCAAGATGGCTTATTGTTTATTATGAGCTCATTGTTGTGCATACTTACATCAACAGTGCTTGCAGCAGCAACTTCATCTAGATGTTTAAATAGTGCATTGAGCACATCTCTTAGTCTTTTCATGGTCTTTTTATTTGGCTGAAGAAGCATGGCTTGAAAATTGACTGGAAGCCCATACCTGAAAAATTCAATTTGTGTACAGAATGATACAATCTATTAAACATAGGAGTTGAATAACTCCCATATTTTCATAAAGCAAACTTGAATAATATCACATCAAATTAGACACAGATGTGGTACCAGCTCCAAAGTAATCCCATTCATTTATATTTTAAATAATGCAGAGCTACAATGATGAATTAATTTTTCTCATTTAACCAACTATGTTTATTCACTTCATTAGTCCCTCCACTTCTCTGCCTCTCTATTTCCTAAAACCTGATATACTTGTAATTTTGTTAGTTCTAACAATAACTGAATTGGCCTGGTTTATTAATGTAAGTGCAAGCAAAGTCCATTTGGGAAAGGTCTGCAAGATAAGCAAAAACTTTTTTTTAAATCAAAGTAATTCACTGCTGATCACAGGTTCTGGACAATCAGCTCTGCTTCTTTCTCTGTAGATGGTATCTAGCCTGCTGAGCATTTTCAATGATTTCTATTTTTATTTCATTTCCAAAATCTACAGCATTTTGCTTTAGTTTATTGTTGGCCATGAGCAGGTAGGATGGAGGACTAAGCTATAAGAGAAAATGGTAATGATATACAATATATTCAGTTTCTGGGAAGTGTAAGGGAACAATTTCAACAATCAAGCATAGCCTGTCAGAGATGTTACCAAAAAAGATGATAACCAGAATTCAAATGTAGTAACTCAGAAATAATGTAATAAATGTTTCAAAGAACAACAGTGCCATTATCCAACCATGTCCACCTGCCAAGTGGTCAGTTGGTGAGCCTGCCAAACTCCTGAATCAGACCCATGAATGACATCCTAGTCAGACCAATGGTAATATTCTTATCACTGAAGCCCAGATGATTTTTTGATGCAAAGGTGGGCCTTCTGTCCCACAGTGGAGGCCAGGAAATAATGCAAAAGCGTAAGGTCTCACCGGAAAATGTGCCATGTACAGATTAATTAAAGGAAAGCAACAGAGGGAACATGCTGAAACATGAAACGGCAGAGGATTAGTATAAATGGGTGCTTGATGGTCAGCATGAACCTAGTGGCTAAGGGATCTGTTCTTGAGTTGTGTCTCTCCTCGAGTCCAAGGTGCTAAACAGACTGGATACTGTATTGCAGACAAAACTAAGACAAAAGCACAGGTGTGGGTAAGTGGGAATTCATTGCAACTTTGTCATTCGGCTGTCCACAATTTGACAGAAAGGCAAAATAAATACATATGAATGCATGTCTCTACATTGGTTTAATTCCATCCCAATTTAGAGTTTGATGAGGTTCTGAACTACTCAACAGTGGTAAAACTGCAGAGGCAAGTTCAAACTGCAATCTTTAAAATACAATAATCTATACTTTCTGTAAGCCACTAAGCTGAAGAAAAAAATCCAGAATTTCTCTCAAGCCTTCAGTGCAAAACTCCCTGACACAATTTTACTCTTCAGCAGTTCTGCATCTTATTAAGGAATCATCATAATTTGGAGCCAACAGTGAATGGGTTACTTTACAGGTAAATGGTACTTGAATTCCTAGTGCTTTCAATTAGTTGTAGTGAGAAGACAAAATACTGCTTACCGAAGAACAGATTCAACAAAAACTCTTAAAGCCTTTATGTGAATCCAGGCTATGTATGCTTCACTAAAATTTACCTTTAACCAACGCAGTAAAGGGCCCTGAAAATGGAAGTAAAGCAAATTAATTCAAGTAGTCATGCTTTCTTGAAACCATAAGTATTCTTGCATCAATTCTGATTTTGATTCTGTTCTACCTGGTCCAAAAAATTAATGTACTCATAATTGGTAACCGTAACCAGCATATCCTAATGGTCCATGTGGACCAGTTCATCAAGTACATTAGATCAGATAGAGTTAAGAATAATAATGTTTGCAGTTGAAGTATGAATCATTGTTGAGAATATCCTAACATGCTGCATGACTCTGTCATACAGAAACTGCACTGCTATGGACAGGATTGCTTTACAATGGGTAATTAAAGACTGCATAAAGCATCACCAGCATCGTCCTACCCACCATCAACGTGGCAGAAAGAGGCCAGCAATATTATGAAGGATTCATCCACCCTGTTCATGGACTGTTTGTTCTATTCCGAGCAGGAAAGAGGCTAGACAGTATCCACACCAGGACCACCAGACAATTACTTCCTCAGATTGACCAAAACCTTCACCAATTAAACCACCCACCACCACTACCTTATCATTTCCTTTTGAACACATCTAAATCCCTTGCTCTAAGGAGATGCCAGTCAGTGTTAGGAAAGTTAAAATCTCCCATCACAACAACCCTATTATTATTGCACTGTTCCAGAATCTGACTTCCTCTCTGCTCCTTGGCTGTCCCTATCACTATTGGGGGGCAGTCTATAACACCCAGTAGAGTTATTGCCCCTTCCTGTTTCTGACTTCCAACCACACTGACTCAGTAGATAATCCCTCCATGACTTCCACCTTTTCTGCAGCCATGACACTATCCCTGATTAGCAATGCCACACCCCACCTCTTTTGCCTTCTGCTAGGTGTGCTAGAAATGATGAAGGAGTGGAATAAGCAAATCCCCAGTATCTTCATGTAGTCAGACTTGATGGTAAAGGGAATAGAGGATTGCTTGGGCCAGTTGCCACAGTGCTCTTCCTGCTGTTGACTCTGGCCCCAGGTCAGCTGAAATCGGTCACAGATGCTGATCAGTCTGGGTCCAAGCAGAGGACAGTGACATCGTCCATGTAGATAGAAGCTTTGATCTGAGTGACACACTGTTTAACATCCTAAGAATCAGGTTTACTGTCACTGTCTTGCAGTATATGACATGAAATTTGTTATTTTGTGGCAGCGGTACTATGCAGGCATAAAATCACAGTAAATTACAAAATAAATGAATAGTGCAAAAAAAAAGGAATAATGAGGTATTGTTCATGGACTGTTCAGGAAGCACCACCTCAAATACCTGCATCCTTCCTGATGGATTCAGGAAAGGGTTCTGTACAGCACATGAACAAAATAGGAGAGTGGATATCCTTGGCTGCCTTCAGACTTGACGGGAAACTAACAGTTTTTCACATATTGCTGGGCAGTTCTATGCTTATCTGCTAATTCAAAGGTACCTGCTAATGCACCCTTTTGTTTCACTTTGATTTGTCACTTAAATGTCCCACTTCAGCTTTGAAGGAAAAGTGTTTGAACCTTTCTAAAGCTTTTCATAAATTTTGAACATCCAATTGTTCCAATCCCTAAAATTTTGTTTACAAAAAATTTTCTATCCTAACCCGCTAGACCCAACAATCTGCTCTGGTGCACATAATTATGGAAACTATTTGACCCACAAACCATGAGAGCTATGATTCCCAATTTATAAACATTTAGAACTGACTTACACAGCAGGCAAAAGTTACTCCTGGGGACACCTGAACTGCTTATTTGCAGTCCCATTTTTTTTCCCAGGCATTAGCTGTTGACAATTGTTCACTATAACATTGATTATATTTGTATGGTGTCTTTAGCAAAACTCTTCAAGGCACTTTAAGGAATGTTATAAAATAATACATAATGCAGATCTATAAGGAGACTTTAAAGTTGGTCAGTTAAAGTGATTTTATCAATTGTCTCAAAGGAGATAAACGGTTTGAGGGAGATAAATCCAAATTTCAGGATCTTATCTGGTAAAAGCAAGGACACTAAATCTGGATAGGTGAGGAGGCTGAAGCATAAATATCTGGGAATTTGATGTGGAGGAGATCATAGAGACAAGGATGGGTTAATGAAAGCAAGGATTAAATGTTAGAAAGAAAGTTTTTCTTAACTAGCACCCAATTTAAAGTATGAGTAGGGTGAGCAGGTGAATGAATGGCATGTTGGGATATGGGGGCTAAAGATTTTTGATGAGCTAAAGTTTACAATGAGAAGAATGAGAGAGACCAGTCAGAGAGCACTGGAATAGTCAAGCCTTGAAGTAACAAAGCCATGAATGAGAGTTTCAATTGCACAAGCTAGGGCAGAAATGGGATTAGATCATGACACGTGTAATGGCCTTAAGAATAATGCAGATACAGTATGTGTTTGGAAACTTATCTTGAACCCTTATCCTCCCATCTCCTCTAATAGCTCTCAATGTGGAGCAAGTTTGGTGAACTGACAGTACATTTTATACTGTACCTGATTTGTATAAATGAGACACTACATTTATACAGTGCTATTTCTGATGACCAAATTCATTCTCCCACAGCCCCAAGTCTCAATATGTAGAATATTTTTCTCTCATCTTAAATGTGGTGTGGCATTTTGAACATCATTTGTTGCCTTCAATCAGAAGTATCATCTTGTATAACAATTTGTAGTATTTCCTTAACCGTGATGCACATAAGTTAAATAATGGGAGCTGTGGTTTATCTAGAGGGGTTTTCAAAGTGGATCTGGAGCAACTGATGGACATGATCATGAGCTTTTTCCAGAAAGTTAAGCCCAGTGATAATAGTGAATTTTAGCCAGCTGCCCATGTTATTTTTATCCTAACTACCATAATCACATTTGAGTTACATAACTGGGGGTTACTCAATGTTTGCCAATCAATGTAATAAGTTTTGTATTCACTTTGAGCTTGATTTTTTTCAGAATATTGCAAAAACATATCTTGTATTTGCACCTTGTGAAACATGACATGCTTTTAATACTTCTGAAGTTATAGTGCATAATAGTGGGGGTAACAATTTAATGTGCTGCTAGATGTGCTTTCCTAATTAGGCTGTCTGAAAGGTCTGATTGTCACTTGCTTCCACTCCATTTCTTATCAATGGAAGATTTTACATGAATACTTTAATAGGGAGTACCCATTACAGACTAGTTGCCAGTGGGCTTCACAGATCAAAGGATGGGTCCAGTATGACCAATTTTTTTTTTTTTTAGCAGCATCAGCCTCCTATTTCTATGAATGGAGGATTGTTGTGGATCAGAAATTTTAAAAAATGTTCTTCAAACACCCTACTGGAACTTTGGTGGGAAGTTGGGGGTATTTCTGGAAAATTTCTAGCAATGATTCTGGTACCATATCATTCAGTAGAAAATATTTTTAATCTATGAGATTGAGATTATTGGCCAGTAATGTAATCTTGGTGATCCACTAGAGAAAGACAAACAGCCAAACAACTAATCAAGCTCCTTTATCTGATCTCTGTTTTTCAAAAAAATCCATTTTCTTTCACTTTAGATCCAAAACACCCAACATTTGGAGAATATAACAATATTTTTTAAAATGAAGATACAGAATTTGCGGGGGGGGGGGGGGTTGGTGATCAAACCTTATTAGCTTTAACAAGTTGACTAGATTCTATTCTGCCATAATTGCCTGCTAAAGAAAAAGATTTATCCCTTTATCCCTTTAATTCTCTCACCCATTTCAACTCTGCCCTATCAGCTGCCAGGACTAGAAGGCCTGAATTATAGGGAGAGGTTGGCCAATACAAGTCTTTATTTCTTGATAAAACTTGTATCAAGTTTTCTTCTTGATAACACAAGAAGAAAAACAGGGCAATTTTATTAGAATATTCAAAATTATAGGAGGCATAGATAAGGTGGATGGTAACAGTCTTTTCCCCAAGGTAGGGAAGTTCAAAACTAGAGGTCATAGGTCAATCTAAGAGAGAAAAGGGAGCTGAAGGGCAACTTCTTCAAGCAGAGGGCAAGGAGCATATGGAACAAGCTGCAGAGGAGCAGATACGTACAATAGTATAATTTAAGAAGCACTTGAAAGAGTGAGGCTTAGAGAGAGAAGAGTGAAATACAGGAAATTGGGACTAGCTGGGTGACCACAGTGGCTGTCATGAACTAGGGGCCAAACGTGCTGCCTTGCTCTATGACTCTATCCATTTCTGGCTCCTGCACTTTTCTAATGAGGTGTAATATGAGTTTGAAAAACAGCCCCTCATCTATCTAATCTGCACATTAGAACATTTTGAATTTCAACAGTTTCAGATAACTTGAATTCCCTGATTGTCTCAGAACAGACCAGTTCTGCTGTAAATTTTCCATCGTTGATAATAATTTATTTTTATTTCTCATTAGCATTTTCTACAACTCTGGTCCACTGTGCCACATCACTCAGTCACATCAGTTACTAGAATTGCTGCCTGACAGCTGTAGCAACCCAAGTTCAATCTTGACTTCCAGTGCTGTGTGTGGAGTTTACATGTCAGTAATAACCATGTATGTTTCTCTCGATCTTTCCGTTTCTTACCACATCCCAAGGATGTGGAAGCTCTTTGGTTGTCAGCCACTGTAAATTGCCCATGTTATCTAGATAAATGGTAGAATCTATAGATGCTATTAGAAATGTATGAAGTTCATGGAAAATTAGTGAAGGGATATGCATCTCTGTAAGCCAGTTTAGACTTCATGGGCTGAAATGGCCTTTCCATGCTGTAAGAAAATTAAATAATGTCCAGCATTTCACAGTTTTACATATTCCTTTTTTTTTTTCTTTTCTTCCTAACTGGCCTCATTAAGCTATCAATCATAGGTTGTTGTTCCATCCATAGCTTATCACAACAATCCTAATCATATCAGAGATGTTCCCTGTGTCCTATTCCTCTACAATTCTCCATGCAAGTTAAAACTAACTTTATTTTCTTTTTCCCAATTCTGATGAACAGTATTCTACCAAAAACATTAATTCAGTTTTGCCCTCCAGATACTGCTTAATCTACTGTTTTCAGCATTTTCATTTCTTTCATTTCAGACTTCAAGCATATAAAGTTTTTTTTCATATCGTATCCTATGAAGATTACAGCTCTGAAGTACTTTCCCATTCCAAACAACATTCCAATACAGATCTGTTTAATTTCCATTTATTCCATGCTAATTTTTCTCTATAGGATATACAACATACAGTATAATCATAGGAGAGTGAAGATCTTATTTCGCTTGACTGTAATTTGATGAAATTAGCACATAATATTTCATGAATGGTGGTACTTCATTGTCACATGCTATAGATCACTACAATGTATAACATTTAAAAGTATTTGATGTCAAGACTAAAATACTCACATACTGTTGTTTCTTGTCTGCACTTAATCGTGTAATTTCCTCCTTTTCAGCATGCAATTCCTCTTCACTGTAGTTAAATTCTCGCACCAAAAACCTAGAACAGAACAGATTTTAATACCTGCTGCTACCTGTATGAGTTCACAAGTGCTTAATTGTCAGTCATCTCCACCACCTAGGTAGTAATTTGCCCATCTACTACACAGCCCAATATATTGATGTTACAACTGAAACTACTAAAATGAAAATCAGGCACAGTAGATAAAGCAGAGCAGAAATTTGTTGTCAGATTATTACCCATGCCATCAAAATAAAAATCGACTTCATTTGACTTTTAAAGAAGATCATACTGTATCTCAACAATGTATTAATCACAGAGCCCTACAATACTTTGTTACTGGAATTCTTGACTTCCAAGCCATTCGACAGAATTCTCCATTTCAAATGTTCTTTATTCTAAGTAGACATACTCAGGTGAGCTTAACAATGAAAATTCCTTGAGTGAATTTCTCCCACAGAGTTAAAATGCCCTTATAGAGTGTCATAGATAAATATGGATGAATTATTCCTACTTTCTTTAAGTCAAGCATCACTTAACTATTTTTTTTAAATCACAGTTTGGGAGTCTGAGAGAAAAGTTCAAATGGTTTCATGAAGGCATAGAGTAATTGGAGGTTTCTAAGAAGACTAAAATAGAGTCACATAACACAACATTAAAATAACATTATTTACTGTCAAAGAATATGACAGTATGTGTTCATATAAAAATATACATTCTAAACAATGCATATTCAGTAAATTATAAACAATAAATTTTGCTGAAGTTAATTGTAAGATTGTAACAGATGCTGTACATTTGTTCGCAAGACAGATTAAAACCACAGGAAAAGTTCTTTTTGACAGACAGACATACTTTATTGATCCCGAGGAAAATTGTCTTGTGTCATTGTGTCATTTAATTTTGAAGGTAGGAATTGCATTCTCTGGTGAAATATTGCCTATTCCAACACCCATCTCCCAATATCTAATACAGGGTAATTATTGTTGCTGCTGGACAATTAAAATATTTTAAACTATTACATTGAAATATTAATTCCAATAGCATTCTAAATGAATTTTGCTCCAGTTCATTAGTTTAAGATCCAGCTACTATCTCTTTGTCTATTCTTTTCTGATATCTGGCATGGGACATATATAACTTGAAAGATGTATGAAAATGCCATTTATCAGATAGTTCTAATTTGGACAAAAGTAATCGTTACTTTTTTTTAAATCAAAAACTAAAAATACATTAACCACAGAGGCATCAAAAGAGCCAAAAACTGCTACAAGGATAAAATGCTGACTTCTTAGTGTTCCCAGTCACAAACTTACAGTTCAGTCTGTTTGGACTTCTAAAGGCAAAGGAATGACATGAATAATAAAACTATTTCAAAATACTTGCAAAACTTACTTGTTTTCTCGGGCTCTGATTTTGAATTCATCCACAGTTTTTTTGAAAAGAGTTACTGTAAAGAGGGCACCCTCCATATCCTCAATGATCATTCTGCAAATCAGAGATGTCTATTTTAATTTAAAGAAATTCCACCGGTTTGGAAACTAGTTTGTCTTAAAAGATGACTACATGGAAAAAAAGTGGGAAGAAGTTTGCCAGGAATAGCTTTGATAAAATCTCCTAACAACATTTACAATCTGCACTTCAATATGGTAAATGAAATGACGATACTAAAATGATAAAATGCCATGCCCTCTTTTCGTTGCTGACACAGCAAAGGAGGTACAGGAGTCTTGGGGCTCGAACCACCAAGTTTAGGATCAGTTATTACCTGTCAACCATTAGGCTCCTGAACCACCGTGGATAACTTCACTCACCTCAACAATGAACTGATTCCTTAACCCATGGACTCAATTTCAAGGATCCTATAACTCAGGTTCACAAAATTATTTGTTTGTGTTTGTATTTGCAGCTTGTCTTATTTTGCACATTGATTGTCAATCTTTTGTGTATAGGTTTTCATTGATTCTATTATATTTCTTTGTTCTACTGTGAATGCAAACAAGAAAATGAATCTCAGGGTAGTATATGGTGACATATATATACTATGATAATAAAATGACTTTGAGCTTTGAACTCTATTTTACTTATGGTGGGAATAATGATCCTAGTGTTCTGTGGTGTATTAAGTGAAAATAAGGCAATTTTATGTCTTTTGATGCATTTCAATGTTGAAGCACACAACAAAATGCTATTTTCATGAGTTTAATGATGGAACGCATGGGTAATATCATTTAACATATGACTTGCTATTTACTTAAACTTGCTGAACCATTCACCTATGAACAGTGTTCATCATTAGCTTCAGTGCTATTTTGCAAGTACGACCTAGTGTATTATAAAGAAACAGCTGACTTTTGATGTTTTAATTAGTGATTTTAACAGAATATTCAATGAAAGTAAAAATCAAGTACTTGCACTCCTAATAATGTTCTGTAGAAGGTTTAAGGAAATAGAAAATGCTGCACAATATATGCAACTTTATTGGAATTTTCCATCCATTTACAGTGCACTAAGGTAAAATTCCACTCTACTCTTATGCCTGTAGCCTGAAGTACATGCTATAATGCAACAGTCAAAGTTAATTATTCCTACGTGTTGTCATTTCAGCATACTTAAATAAGTCATAGTTCAGGAAGAGTCATTTTGACTATATTTGCACAATTTATTTTCAATAAAAATTAAATGGTTCAAGATTTTCCTCATAAGTAAATAAGTAAAATGCAGCATCATGTGTCATTTTAAACTTTGCATCAAGATTTCCCCCAACAATCTTGAATTATCACCAATAGTTAATCTGCCTAACAATTATTTGATGATTCTTTGCCCCCAGAAAAACCTGCAGAACATAGAAGAGTACAGCACAGGAACAGGTCCTGCGGCCCACAATATTGTGCCAAACCAATTTATTAGCAATCAAATAACCAACTAAACTAATCCCTTCTGCCTACACAATGTCCATATCCTTTTATTTCCCTCATATTTATTGCCTATCTAAACATCTCTTAAAAGTCTCTAATGTATCTGCCTCTACCACCTCCCCAGGCAGCACAACCACCACTGTGTGCAAAAAAATGTCTCCCACATCTTTTTAGAACTTAACCCCTCTCACCTTGAGTGCATGCTCTCTAGTGTTAGAAATTTCAAACATGGGAAAAAGATACTGTCCATCTACTCTATCTGTGCCTCTCATAAACTTATAAATCTCCATCAGATCTTTCCTCAGCCTCTGCTGCTCCTAGAGAAAACAACCTAATTTTGTCCAGCCTCTCATTAAAACACATGCCCTCTAATCCTAGTAAACCACTTCTGCACCCTCTCCAAAGCCTTAATATCCTTCCTATAATGGGGTGACCAGAACTGTATGCAGCACCTCAGATGTGTCCTAACTAGAGTTTTAAAAATCTGCAATATAACTTCCTGGCTTTTGAACTCAATGCCTCAACTAATAAAGGCAAGCATTCCATATGCCTTCTTAACCACCCTATCACAGTGTAGCCACTTTCAGGTAACTATGAACTTGGACCCCCAAATCCTTCTGCTTATCAACACTTTTAAGGGTCATGCAATTAACAGTGTATGGTCTCTTTACATTTGACCTACCAAGGTACAATACATCACATTTTTCCAGGTTAAGCTCCATCTGCCATTTCTCTGCTCATATCTGCAACTGATTTATACCTTGCTGTATTCTTTGCCTGTCTCTGCTATTCACAACATCACCAATATTCATAATATAGAAACCCTACAGCACAATACAGGCCCTTCAGCCCATGATGCTGTGCCAAACATGCACTAACTTTAGATATTACCTAGGGTTACCCATAGCTCTCTATTTTTCTAAGTTCCATGTACCTATCCAGGAGTCTCTAAAAAGACCCTATCACTTCTGCCTCCACCATTGTTGCTGGCAGCCCATTCCATGCACTCGCCACCCTCTGCATAAAAAACTTGCCCCTGACATCTCCTCTGTACCTACTTCCAAGCACCTTAAAACTGTGTCCCCTTGTGTTAGCCATCTCAGCCCTGGGGAAAAGCCTCTGACTATCCACACAATCAATGCCTCTCATTATCTTATACACCTCTATCTGGTCACCTCTCATCCTCCGTCACTCCAAGGAGAAAAGGCCAAGTTCACTCAACCTGTTCTCATAGGGCATGCTCCCCAATCCAGGCAACATCCTTGTAAATGTCCTCTGCTCCCTTTCTAATAGTTTCCATATCCTTCCTGTACTGAGATGACCAGAACTGAGCACAGTACTGCAAGTGGGGTCTGACCAGGGTCCTATAAACCTGTAATATTACCTATCGGCTCTTAAACTAAATCCCACGGTTGATGAAGGCCAATACACCGTATGCCTTCTTAACCAAACAACCTACCTGCGCATCAGCTTTGAGTGTCCTATAGACTCGGACCCCAAGATCCCTCTGATCCTCCACAGTGCCAAGAGTTTCACCATTAATACATTCTGCCATCATATTTGACCTACCAACATCTGCAAACTTACTAACCTGCCCATCTACATTGTCATCTAGGTCATTTATATACATCAGAAACAGCCCGGGTCCCAGTACAGATCCCTGCAGAACACCAGTAGTCACAGATCTCTAGCTAGAGTAAGTTCTTTCAACCACTACCCCCCTGTCTTCTATGGGCAAGGTAGTTCTGAATCCATACTGGCCAATTCACCATAAATCCCATGCATTTTAATCTTCTAGATGAGCTTCCCATAAAGGACCTTGCCAAACACCTTACTGGATTCCATGTAGTCAACGTTCACAACTTTACCTTCATCAGTCACCCTTGTCACCTCTCAAACAACTAAATCACGTTAGTAAGACATGGCTTGCCCCGCACAAAGCTATGTTGGCTCTCCCTAATTATGCAATGGTTTTCCAAATGCTCATAATTCCTATCCTTGAGGATTGACTCCAGTAACTTCCCTACCACAAACATAAGACTCATTGGTCTATAGTTTCCAGGATTATCCCAGGTTCCCTTCTTGACCTTGCTTGTGAATAGAGAGGATGTGAAGATATTGTTCAAGGTCCCAGCAATCTTATCCCTTGTCTCTCTCAATAAACTGTGGGGTATGTACCATCCGCTTGGGATCTTATGCATCTTAATTCTTTTTAAGAGACCTAACACTACCTCCTTTACCTCAAAATGCTCAAGCATATTAATACGCTCGGCAATAATTTCCCTATCCTCCACATCCTTCTCCTTGGTTAGTACTGATATAAAGTACTCATTAAGGACCTCACTTACATCCTCCACATCCAAACAAATGCTCCTCCTGTAAAACCCAGGGAAAGGTTTCACTGCTAATGTAATGGCTTTTCTGTAGCAGCAGTGTTTGAGTTATGGCTAGAGATAGTGGTGCTTTGAAATGTGCAGAGTCCAATGAAGAGAGTGTTTTTTCTTGTTGTGTACCTGAGAACGAGGTGATCTGGGGCTTTTGTTCAGCAAGAGATGAAGAGAGAAGATGCCTGAAAGGTGAGGTCTTAGACATCAGGACAGAGTGGACTTGGAGTGGGGCCAGGAGTCAATGAGGCCTGGCAAAATCGGTGGAGGAACAACGGAAGGGAAACCATAAGCTCCAACTTGTGCACATTAAACTGTTTCATTAAAATGGGCCCTTTTTGTTCATCTTTACTAAAGATAATTCTTAATTTGATTTTATTAATTTATAAAGCTAAATCATTTAATTGCATATGCTGTACTGTCTGTTATTTCGTGGTACTGATTTATAACGGGAACATCACACAGCATCCACACAAGAGGTGTTACACCTCAGATTTCACACATTTGGCGGGGCCAGAAACTGTCTTCCCTAGACTAACACCGCCTTCCGAACCTGGGGGTCCTTGAGTGGTCCTACCCTGTCCCTAGTTATTCTCTTTCTCTTGATGTGCATATACAATACCTTGGGGTTCTCTTTAATCCTACCTGTCAAGGATTTTTCTTGGCCCCTCTTGTTTTCCTAATTCCCTTCTTGAGTTTTCTTTTCTGGCTTCTTTGTAATACTTAAGGACTCTATTGGATTCTAGCTTCCTAAGCTTTACATACTTTTCCTTTTTCTTCTTGACTGAATTCATCCCCTCTCTCGACATGCAAGAGTCTCTTACCTTGCCATCCTTGCTCTTCCTACAGGCTGGAACATACCTGTCCTGTACTCTGTGTAGTTGGTCCTCTCATCACATGTTGACTTGCCTAAAAACAGCTTCACAAATTCTCTCCCTAGTTCCTGCTTAATGCTCTCATAATTTGCCTTGCTCTAATTTAATAGTCTCTCCCTCAAGGTCCATACTTCTCCTTATCTACAGCTATCTTAAAACCCAGGAGGTCACTGTTCCCTGACTGCTCAACCACTGGAAGTTCAGTCACCTGGTCAGGCTCATTACCTAACTCTAGATCCAGCACAACCCCCTCCTCTTTTTGGACAAATTACATTTTGATTTAAGAAACACTCCTGGATGCACCTAACAAATTCTGCTCTATCTAAAACGTTTTCACTAAGATGACACCAGTTTGTATTAGGGAAGATGAAGACCCCATGACAACAACCATATTGTTTTTATACCTTTCCTTAATCTGCCTGCTTATCTGTTCCTCAATGTCATCGTGACTATTTTGGGGTTTGTCATACAATTCCATCGTAGATTGCATCCTTCCTATTTTTGAGTTCTACCCATATAGAAACATAGAAAGCCTACAGCACAATACAGGCCCTTTGGCCCACAATGCTATGCCAAACATGTACTTACTTTATAAATTACCTAGGGTCACGCATAGCCCTATATTTTCCTAAGCTCCAGGTACCTATCCAGGAGTGTCTTCAAAGACCCTATTGTATCAACCTCCACCACCATCACCAGCAGCCTATTCCACGCACTCACTACTCTCTGTGTAAAAAATTTACCCCTGACATCTCCTTGTACCTACTTCCAAGCACCTTAAAACTGTGCCCTCTCATGTTAACCATTTCAGCCCCGGGAAAAAGCCTCTGACTATCCACACGATCAATGCCTCTCATCATCTTACACACCTCTGTCAGGTCACCTCTCATCCTCCGTCACTCCAAGGAGAAAAGGCCAAATTCACTCAACCTGTTCTCATAAGGTATGTTCCCCAATCCAGGCAACATCCTTGTAAATCTCCTCTACACCCTTCCTATAGTTTCCACATCCTTCCTGTAGTGAGGTGACCAGAACTGAGCACAGTACTCCAAGTGGGGTCTGACCAGAGTCCTATATAGTTGTAACATTACCTATCGGCTCTTAAACTCAATTCCACGGTTGATGTGGGCCAATACACTGTATGCCTTCTTAAACCCACAGTCAACCTGCGCAGCAGCTTTGAGTGTCCTATGGTCTCAGGCCCCAAGATCCATCTGATCCTCCACATTGCCAAGACTCTTACCACTAATACTATATTCTGCCATCATACTTGACCAACCAAAATGAACAACTTCACACTTACCTGGGTTGAACACCATCTGCCACTTCTCAGCCCAGTTTTGCATCCTATCAATGTCCAGCTGTAACCTCTGACAGTCCTCCACACTATCCACAACACCCCCAACCTTTATGTCATCAGCAAACTTACCAACTCATCTCTCCACTTCCTCATCCAGGTCATTTATAAAAATTACAAAGAGAAGGGATCCCATAACAAATCCCTGAGGCACTCCACTGGTCACCAACCTCCATGCAAAATATGACCCGTCTACAACCACTCTTTGCCTTCGGTGGGCAAGTCAATTCTGGATCCACAAAGCAAGGTGCCCTTGGATCCCATGCCTCCTTACTTTCTCAATAAGCCTTGCATGGGGTACCTTATCAAATGCCTTGCTGAAATCCATATACACTACATCTACTGCTCTACCTTCATCAATGTGTTTAGCCATATACTCAAAACAATTCAGTCAGGCTCATAAAGCACAACCTGCCTTTTACAAAGCCATGCTGACTATTCCTAATCATATTATGCCTCTCCAAATGTTCATAAATCCTGCCTCTTTTTTCCATCAACTTACCAACCACTGAAGTAAGACTCACGGGTCTATAATTTCCTGGGTTATCTCTACTTCTTTTCTTCAATAAGGGAGCAACATCTGCAACCCTCCAATCCTCCAGAACCTCTCCTGTCCCCATTGATGATGCAAAGATCATTGTCAGAGACTCAGCAATCTCCTCCCTCACTTCCCACAGTAGCCTGGGGTACATCTCTTCCAGTCCCGGAGACTTTTTGATCTTGATGCTTTCCAAAAACTCCAGCACACCCTCCTTCTCTAATGTTTATGTCCTCAAGCTTTTCAGTCCGCTGTAAGTAATCCCTACAATTCCCAGGATCCTTTTCCGTAGTGAATACTGAAGCAAAGTATTCATTAAGTACCTCTGCTATCTCCTCCGTTTCCACACACACCTTTCCACTGTCACACTTGATTGGTCCTATTCTCCAACGTTTTATCCTCTTGCTCTTCACATACCTGTAGAATGCCTTGTGATTTTCCTTAATCTTGCTCACCAAGGCCTTCTCATGGCCCCTTCTGGCTATCCTAATTTCATTCTTAAGCATCTTCCTGCTAGCCTTATAACCTTCTAGATCTCTATCATTACCTAGTTTTTTGACCTTTTTGTAAGCTTTTCTTCTTGACTAGATTTTCAACAACCTTTGTACACCACGGTTCCCGTACCCTACCATCCTTTCCCTGTCTCATTGGAATGTATCTATGCAGAACACCACACAAATATCCCCTGAACATTTGCCACATTATTGCTATACATTTCCCTGAGAACATCTATTGCCAATTTATGCTTCTAAGTTCCTGTCTGATAGCTTCATATTTCCCTTTACTCCAACTAAACAATTCCCTAACTTGCCTCTCCAATGCTGTGGTAAAGGAGATAGAATTGTGATCACCATCTCCAAAATGCTCTCCCACTGAAAGACCTGACACCTGACCAGGTTCATTGCCCAATACCAGATCAAATACGGCCTCTTCTCTTGTAGGCTTGTCTACATATTGTGTCAGGAAGCCTACCTGAACACACCTAACAAACACTACCCCATCTATACTCCTTGCTCTAGGGAGATACCAATCAATATTTGAGAAATTAAAATCTCCCACCACAGCAACCCTGTTATTATTACACTTTTCCAGAATCAGTCTCCCTATCTGCTCTTTGATGCCCCTAGTACTACTGGGTGGTCTATAAAAAACCATCCTGTTTCTAACTTCCACCCACAGAGACTCAGTAGACAATCCCTCCAGGACTTCCTCCTTTTCTGCAGCCGTGACACTATCTCTGATCAGCAGTGCCACGCCCCCACCTCTTTTGCCTCCCTCCCTGTCCTTTCTGAAACATCTAAAGCCTGGCACTCTAAGCAGCCGTTCCTGTCCCTGAGCCATCCAAGTCTCTGTAATTGCCACAATATCATAGCTCCAAGTACTGATCCACTCTAAGTTCATCCGCTTTGTTCATGATGCTTCTTGCATTAAAATAGACACATCTCAAACCATCAGTCTCTCATCCTTTCTCTATCGCCTGCCTATCCTCCCTCTTGTCTACAAGCTTTCTCTATTTGTGAGCCAACCACCCTTGCCGCCATCTCTTCAGTTTGGTTCCCACCCCCCCAGCAATTCTAGTTTAAATTCTCCCCAAAAGTCTTAGCAAATCTCTCTGCCAGGACATTGATCCCACTCAGATTCAAGTGCAATCCATGCTTTTTGTGCAGGTCACGCCTGCCCCAATAGAGGTCCCAATGATCTGAAAATCTGAATTCCTGCCCCCTGCTCCAATCCCTCAGACATACATTTATCCTCCATCTCCATACTCAGTGTTGTGTGGCACAGGCAGTAATCCTGAGATTACTACCTTTGATGTCCTGCTTCTCAGCTTCCTTCCTAACTCCCTGTAGTCAGTTATCAAGACCTCCTCCATTTTCCTACCTATGTTGTTGGTACCAATATGTACCACAACTTCTGACTGTTCACCTTCCCACTTCAGGATATCGTGGATGCGATCATAAATATCCCGAACCCTGGCAAAAGGGAGGCAAACTACCATCTTTGTTTCTTTCCTGCATCCACAGAATCACCTGTCTGACCCCCTAACTATAGAGTCCCCTATTACTGTTGCCTTCTTCCTTTCCCTACCCTTCTGAGCCACAGGGCCAGACTCTGTGCCAGAGGCATGGCCACTGTTGTTTCCCCCAGTAGGGCATCCACCCCCAAACAGTACTCAAATATAAGTACTTATTGTTAAGGGGGACAGCCACAGGAGTACTCTCTAATATCTAACTCTTGCCCTTCCCTCTCCTGTTACCCATTTACCTGTCTCCCAAAGCCCCAGTGTGACTACTTGCCTATAGCTCCCCTCTATCACCTCCCCACTTTCTCTGACCAGATGAAGGTCATCGAGCTGCATCTCCAGTTCCCTAAGCTGGCCCCTAAGTAGCTGCAGCTAAATGCACCTGGTGCAGATGTGGCCGTCTGGGAGGCTGGGATTCTCCCGGATTTCCACATCTGATACCTAGTACACAACACAGGACTCACAGACATACTTCCTGTTTCTATTCCTCACAAGTAACCTACCTCACCTCAACCCATTATTGCCAAGGCCCTACCACTCTGTCTCAGATCATTCCGCTCCTTTGATGACTGCTCTGCTAGGCAGTGTCTCCCTTTTATGCCTGAAACTTCCCTGCTATTTAACTCACGATTGGTGCTCCGATTATAGCCGCTGATAGGCCATGCACAGTGGACAAATGCTCTTGAAACTCCCAGGTCATCTCTGCCTGAGAAAAGGTGCCAGTGATCCAAGAACCTGAAACCAGGCCCTTGCACCGGTTCCCCAAAGTTGCCGGAGGCAAGTGGCTAGGTGACTGCCAGGAGAGATGGAAATGCGAATAGACAGTTAGCGCAGAGCACCCCTGTGGCCATTCCCCTCAAAAGTATAGTACTTTGGCTACTGTTGTGAGGGATGACCTCCCAAGGAAATGCCACAGAGTCCTAGTTACTAGCACTGAGCATAGGTCCGTGGTCCACAAGGGAAAGAGGGAGAAGAAGGGAGTAGTAGTGATAGGAGACTCAATAATCAGGGGGACAGACAGGAAATTCTGTGTACGTGAATGGGACACCCAGATGGTATGTTGCCTCCCAGGTGCCAGGGTCAGGGACATCTCGAATCATGTCTACAACATTTTGGAGAGGGAGGGAGAGCACCCAGATGTTCTGGTACATATTGGTACCAATGATATAGGAAGGAAAAACAAAGAGGTCTTGAAAAGAGAATTTAGAGAGCAAGGTAGAAAGCTGAGAAACAGGAGGAAGGCAGCAGAATGGAAATTATAGACCAGTTAGCCTGACTTCAGTGGTTGGGAAGATTTTGGAGTCAATTGTTAAGGATAAAGTTATGGAGCACATGGAGACACAAGACAAGCAAAGACAAAGTCAGCATGGTTTCTTTAAAGAAAAATCTTGCCTGATGAACTGCTGGAATCCTTTGAGGAGATTACACATAGGATCAATAAAAAAGGGATGCAGTGGATTTTGTATATTTGGATTTTCAGAAGGCCTTTGACAAGGTGCCACACATGAAGCTGTATACCAAGTTATGAGCCCATGGTATTACAGGAAAGTTACTGGCATGGTTAGACCATTGGCTGATTGGTAGGAGGCAGCGAGTGGGAATAAAAGTATCCTTTTCTGATTGGCTGCCTGTGACTAGTGGTGTTCCGTAGGGGTTGGGGTTGGGATCACTTCTTTTTATGCTGTACATCAATGATTTAGATGATGGAATAGATGGCTTTGTTGCCAAATTTGCAGATGATACAAAGATTGGTGGAGGGGCAGATAGTGTTGAGGAAACAGGTAAGATGCAGAAGGACTTAGATTAAGAGAATGGGCAGGAAAATGGCAAGTGAAATACAATGTCGAAAAATACATGGTCATGCACTTTAATAGCAGAAATAAATGTGCAAACTATTTTCTAAACGGGGAGAAAATCCAAAAATCTGTGATACAAGGGGACTTGGGTGTCCTTGTGTAGAACACCCTAAAGGTTGACTTGCAGATAGAGTCAGTGGTGAGGAAGGCAAATGCAATGTTGGCATTCATTTCAAGAGGTCTAGAACACAAGAGCAGGGATGTGATGCTGAGGCTTTATAAGGCAGTGGTGGGGTCTCACCTTCAGTATTGAGAAACAGTTTTGGGCTACTCAGTGTGCTGACATTGAAGAGGGTTCACAGGAGGTTCACAAAGATGATTCCAGGAATAAAAGGGTTATCATATGAGAAGCGTTTGACAGGTCTGGGTCCATACTTGCTGGAATTTAGAAGGATGAGGGGAGATCTCATTGAAACCTTTTGAAAGTTGAAAGGCAGCAACAGAGTAAATGTGGAAAGGATGTTTCTCATGGTGGGGGAATCTAGGACAAGAGGGCACAACATCAGGATAGAGGAGAGTTTATTTAGAACAGAGATGCAGAGAAATTTCTTTACCCAGAAAGTGGAGAATTTGTGGAATTTATTACCACATACAGCTGTGGATGCCAGGCCATTGGGTGTATTTAAGGCAGAGTTTGATAGGTTCTTGATTGGACATGGTTACAGGGAGAAGGCCAGGGAGTAGGGCTGAGGAGGTGGGAAAAGAATCCGCCACGATTGAATGGTGGAGCAGACTCAACAGGCCAAATGGCCTAATTTTGTTCCTATGTCTTTTGGTCTTCCTCAGCCACTCACTCATCTGTATTCTCATCCTATTCCCACTCTCACTCTTATGTGGCCCTAGAAGTAATCCAGATTACAACCTTGAAGGCCCTGTTTTTTTCCTAACTCCCTATCCTCAAAGTGTAGGACCTCTTCTCCCTTTCTTCCTATGTCATTGGTGTCAATATGCATCATGACCTCTAACTGCTCACCCTCCCTCTTGAGAATATTCTGTAGCCACTCTGAGACATTCTGAACTCTAGTATCTGGAAGGTAACACACAATCCTGGCATTTCTTTCATGGCCACAGAATCTCCAGTGTGCCTCCCTAACGATCAGATTTCCTATCGCTCTGCCTAACTTTACACTTCCCTACTGAGCACCAAAGTCGACCACAGTGGCACTGGATGTTCCTGATAGGTCATCTCCCCAGCAGTATCAAAAGGAGTTTACTTGTTGCTAAGAGTAATGTCTACAGGGGAGCCCTGCACTGACTGCTTACTCACTTTAGTTCCCCGATGGCCGTCTTCTATATGAAGCCTGCAATCTGGGCATGACCACCTCGTTAACAGATTCAACTATGAGGTTTTCAGCTGCTGGATGGTCCTGAGTACATAAGCTCCAGCTCCATTTCCTTAACTTGGTCAGTCAGCTGCTGAAGCTGCATGCATTTCCTGCAGATGTAGTCAGAGAAAATCCTATATCTTACAGGAAGAGCATTCCACTGTAACTACCATCCTGTTTCCACCTAATTAAGGACTAAGGATTTACAAACAAGAAAGTAAAAGTTAACATGTTCTAATCTCTCCAAAAACTTTTGAGTTTTGCACTCATTTAGGTCACTTACTCAGCCTCCACTTGGTGAATTTGTTATACCTTTGGCTCTAACTGCTCAAACTTAAGTTCTACAATCAAATAAATTATTCTAAATGACTCAGCATCCTTCGCCTCTGGCAGAGTGAAATACAAACTGCTGCTCTGCAGAGTGCACTTGTTCCATTTAGTTTAGACTGAAGTAATAATTAAGAAAAGACAGATTACTAGTAGTCAATGGTTAACAGTAGCTGAGTTTCAATTTATTGCCTTTAACCTCCCCTTTTCTGAGTTATATATACACCCAGTGGCCACTCTATTAGGTACGTCCTATACCTAATAAAGTGGCTACTGAGTGTATGTTCATGGTCTTCTGCTGCTGTAGCCCATCAATTTCAAGGTTTCAATGTATTGTGTGTGCAGAGTTGGTCTGTTGCACAACACTGTTGTAACACAGTTATCTGAGTTACTGTTGCCTTCCTGTCAGCTTGAATGAGACTGGCGAGTCTCCTCTGACCTTCATAATTAACAAAGTGTTTTCATTCACTGGATTGTTTTTTTGTTTTTCACTTCATTCTCTGTAAACTCTGGAGACTGTTGTGCATGAAAATCCCAGAGATCAACAGTATCCAAGATAGTCAAGTCACCAACAATCATTTCAAGGTCAAAGTCACCTAGATAATGTTTCTTCCTCATTCTGATGTTTAGTCTGAACAACTGAACCTCTTGACCATGCCTGTATGATGTTACACATTGAGTTGTTGCCACGATTGCCTGATTAAATATTTGCATCAGTGAGGTATATAAATAAGGAACCCCTGAGTGTATAAGAACATCATGGTGAGCAAGCAGAGCGAGCTGGTCCCAGTTATGTTGAAAAGACACAAGACTATTATAAAAATATACCTGCACATAGCCCAATGTTATTTTTACAATGGATAACAGAGGTCCTATTTTATCTTCCTCATTACTATCCATGAGTTCTCTCACCTCACAAAGTATTAACTGCAGTTGAATAAGTCTTAAAGTATCAGATATGGCACACAATGCTAATGGCAGACCTTGAATCACAAACAGCAGAAAATCTGCAGATGCTGGAAATCCAAGCAACACACACAATATGCTGGAGGAATTCAGCAGACCAGGCAGCATCTATGGAAAAGAGTACAGTCAATGTTTCAGACCAAGACCCTTCATCAGGACTGGAGAAAAGGAGATTAGGAGTCAGAGTAAGAAAGTGGGGGGGAAGGGGAGGAAGAAACACAAGGTGATAGGTGAAAGCAGGAGTGAGGATGGGTGAAGTAAAGAGCTGGGAAGTTGATAGGTGAAAGAGATATACAGCTAGAGAAGGCTGAATCTAATAGGACAGGACAGAAGGCCATCGAATAAAGAAGGGGAGGAGCACCAGAGGGAGGTGATGGGCAGGTAAGGAGATAGATGGGAGAGGGAAATGGGAATGGGAAATGATGAAGGAGAGGAAGGGAGGTATTACTGGAAGTTTGAGAAATCGATGTTCATGCCATCCAGTTGGAGGCTACCCAGACAGAATACAAGGTGTTGCTTCTCCACTTTCCATTCCCATTCTGACATGCACACCTACGCTCCATTTGCAGAAAAAGCGGGATCTCCCAGAGGCCACCAATCTAAATTCCACTTCCCATTCTGACATGTCAGTTCATGGCTTCCTCTATTGCCACAATGAGGCTACACTCAGGTTGGAGGAGCAACACCTTGTGTTCCATCCGGCTAGCCTCCAACCTGATGGCATGAACATCAATTTCTTGAACTTCTGGTAATGCTCACCACCACCCCCACCATTTCCCATTCCCATTTTCTTCTCTCACCTTATCTCCTTACCTGCCTATTACCTCACCCTGGTGCTCCTCCCCCCTTTTCTTTCTTCCACAGCCTTCTGTCCTCTCTTATCAGATTCCCCCTTCTCCAGCCATGTATCTCTTTCACCAAGCAACTTCCCAGCTCTTTACTTCACCCCTCCCCCCTTCCAGTTTCTTACTCTGATTCCTCATCTTTTTTTCTCCAGTCCTGATGAAGGGTCTCAGCCCGAAATATGGACTGTACGCTTTTCCATAGATACTTCCTGGCCCACTGAGTTCCTCCAGCATTTGTTGTGTGTTGGCAGACTTTTAATTTCTTGTTATTTGTTCAAGGTATATGGCCTTCATTGACTGAGCCAGCATTTAATTACCAATGCCTAATTGCTTTTGAGAAAGTAGGGATGAACCCATGCAGTACTTGAGGTGTTGGTATATCCACATGCTATGAAAGGAGGAGTTCAGGATTATGTTTGTTCGGGAGGTAGGGACTAATTACAGGTGACCCAATGTAACGAGGGAGGTTGTGTATCTAGAAAATGATCCACAACTTGACTTTCCATAACATGAAGCTGAATCATATGCAGATATGTCAGGAAATGCAATTAGATTAAATTGTTTGTTTACATTTTTTCCTCAAATTCTTTATTCTCCATCTCAAATTTTAAGTAGTAGTACGTGATTTCCATAAGGACAAGCATCTGTTGCCCAAATGGCTGTAATGTGGGTTCCCCTGTACTCCACCATAGTATCATAATAGCATCCACAAAATGCTGGAGGACCTCAGCAGGCTAGGCAGCATCTTTGGAAAAGTCAATGTTTTGTGCCGAGACCCCTCATCCAAACCTGATGAAGGGATTCACCCAAAACATCAACTCTTTACTCTTTTCCATAGATGCTGCCTGGCCTGCTGAGTTCCTCCAGCATTTTGTGTGTGTTGCTTGGATTTCCAGCATCTGCAGATTTTCTTGTGATCATAATAACATCAGCATTGCTGTGACTTGTAATTAACAGGAAGGCCTGAGCTCCATCAAAGCTCCATAACCATCTCTTTAAAATAAACAACTCTTTTAGTATACTTAGTGGGCTAAGCCCTCATGGAAAGATTCTGATCTCTCTCCAAGTATAATATCCAACATGTATATCTAATACCTAACTATAACAAGCCCAACTCCACCCCAACCAGCACTCTCACACAAGAGGCCAATCTTATCCTCTGATTACCAGCCTCCACCCATTGGCCTCTTCCCTCCTGATGTCAAGGAAGCAAGCTGTTGTTCTTTGCCTTAGAATATGCTACCACCTACTATTTGGCCAGCTCATGCATGAATGTGTGAAATACTAGACGTTAATGCAACCCTGGCATCACCTAGGACTTGATCCCCACATCCTCAATTTTACTGGGGTTTTTTAGCCATTTTTTGACCTCCTCATTAAGGACATAAAAATCCAAAGCCAAGTATGTAATTTCTATGCTGAATTATCAAATACAACTCCAATTCTAGCTCACGATTTGTACTAAATAATAATACAACAGGCCATTTGCTGTTCTGTTGCTCAATAGAAACTCATTCAAAAATATAATTACCCAAGAAAGCTTGGACCTGGGTTTGATTTTTCTTTGTAAATACAAGTTTGCACCATTTCCTTCCTTAATTCTCCATTATGAACTTCCCATTCTCCACCCTTACCACCAGAAATGCCTACCAGCTTAATTAGTGCTCCCTTACCATGATGGGATTTTTCCATAAACTATCTCTCCTCCACTGACTATATCATCAACCCTCCACAATCAACATCCCATTAATTCTTCCAAGCTTAGAGAAAACACACAAAGAGTCCTAGTCACCCACAGACCAACATATCACCCTAAATCTCCTTTAAATTCAGGTAGCTCAACCTGAAACACCCTCCAACTTGTCAATCATCCTTCAAACTCCTTCCAGGTCTCCTCTTGTGGCCCAATCTCAGCTTTGCCCTCCCTCATGATCGTATTCTTTCATATGTCAATTCTTTCAGAATCTTAGCCTCACTCTTCTCCACAATCCCACACTACTTTCACCCCCTCTCCCAAATCTCTAATCCTTTTTTCTCTAGATCTCCAGCCCTTCTCCACTATCAATATTCACTACAGCGCTTTCTCCCTGCACAATGTCTCTCCCTTTCTCCTCTGCATTTTCTAGCTACAGTCTAGTTCCATGGGTCTTAATTCTTGTCTCCTGCCAACCAAAATCAATTTAAGAGTCAAAACTTTTAAAATGAGCTCCCATATTAAGTTTCACATGATGTCTGAATAAAAAAAAAGTTCCATCACAATGCCACGTTACCACTCTCTCTCCACAAGTACCAGTGTCATAGCCTCACACAAGAACAGATGGGGCATCAACACTCATGTTGGCCTATGTTTTTACAATAATCATAAATTACTATTCAGTTGAAATAAAACTAAATTAAATGTAGTTTGATTAATAAACTTCCTTATGGTATAATTATCCTTACTTTGTAGATCGAGGCACCACCATGTCAGACAGGGACTCGTATGTCTTTTGCCAGGAAACATAATTGGACCTAATGGATATTGAAAACAATACAAACCATAATTGGTTATAAAAGAATTTTAATAGCACCATGAAATCTTAACTTCACTAACCATATGGAGACTTACTTTGGGACAAAAGCCAGAAGAGTTGTGAGATATTCTGAATCTAATACAAAGTCGTCTTTATTTACAATGTCTGCTAAGGTACGGGTCAAAAGACTACCCCTAGAAAAACACAGGAGAAAATACAGTAACAGGAAAATAGGTTTATTTAATTTAATCACATTGACATTATCTGTAACATTGCTTACTTTGGATAAACAAACTAGATTCCAGAGAATTTAACTTCAATCTCCTTCTTACTCTCGGTATCATGCTTTTAAATAGAATATCAACAGCCCATTTCACACATAACCATATTCTCTTTACTATTAGCTTTTCTTCATTCAGATATTAATTATCAGCCTACCTAGTTCTGCAGAAATTGACCACTTTTGCCCCCCTACATTGTTGTTGGAGGTAGGACACTTTGCCCTGTTCCCCCACCATCTAGTGAACTCTGGATTTTTGCATAATATTTTAACAGGTGGAAGAAATAATAAATATAGGAGAAATGAGGAAAAATGCAGCCACTAATACATTGGAAAAGTAAGCAAGTCTTTGTTTTAAACACTTAAATTGAGTACATCAAGGACATTGTTAACTCGCAACTGGTATCTTGCCCATTCAAAACATATTAGGTAAAGCAATAACTAATTTTACATTTAATAATATTCTCTTTAAAATATAACATACTATTCCTCTTTAATCATGAAAACCCATTCTTCAACACCAGACAAATTGTCATCTCCACTAAATCTATATATGGTGCATTATTGATGTCCCAGGTTTTGGTATACTTCTTTATATAATTATTAAATACAGTGAGAGATGTACTTTGTCTGAAAGTCTATTTTCTAACATTTCATATTACAGATCAGAGCTACAGTTGCGAGAAAAAGTTTGTGAACCCTTTGCAATTACCTGGTTTTCTGCATTAATTTCTCATAAAATGTGATCTGATCTTCATCTAAGTCAGAATAACAGACAAACACAATCTGCCTAAACTAATAACACACAAACAATTGTACTGTTCATGTGTTCATGGCTTTATTGAACACACTGCTTAATCATTCACAGTCCAGGCTGAAAAATCCAGCCATGTATTTAACCCTTGTGTTTATTAACTGATAGAACTTCCTTTAGCAGCAATAACCTCCACCAAACATTTCCTGTAGCTGCTGATCAGACTTCCACAATGGCGAGAAGAAATTTTAGACCATTCCTCTATACAAAACTTTTTCAGTTCATCAATATTTCTGGGAATCCTTGCATGAACATTCCTCTTCAGGTCATGCCACAGCAACTCAATTGGGTTAAGGTCTAGACTCTGAAAACACAAAACATTCCAGAACACAAACTTTCTTCTTTTTAAACCATTTTGTTGTTGATTTACTCTCGTCTTTCCGATCATTATAGACAATAGACAATAGGTGCAGAAGTAGACCATTCGGCCCTTCGAGCCTGCACCGCCATTTTGAGATCATGGCTGATCAATTACTATCAATACCCGGTTCCTGCCTTGCCCCCATATCCCTTGATTCCCCTATCCATAAGATACCTATCTACCTCCTTCTTGAAAGCATCCAGAGAATTGGCTTCCACTGCCTTCTGAGGCAGTGCATTCCACACCCCCACAACTCTCTGGGATAAGAAGTTTTTCCTTAACTCTGTCCTAAATGACCTACCCCTTATTCTCAAATCATGCCCTCTGGTACTGGACTCTCCCAGCATCTGGAACATATTTCCTGCCTCTATCTTGTCCAATCCCTTAATAATATTATATGTTTCAATCAGATCCCCTCTCAATCTCCTTAATTCCAGCGTGTACAAGTCCAGTCTCTCTAACCTCTCTGTGTAAGACAGTCCAGACATCCCAGGAATTAACCTTGTGAATCTACACTGCACTTCCTCTACAGCCAGGATGTCCTTCCTTAACCCTGGAGACCAAAACTGTACACAATACTCCAGGTGTGGTCTCACCAGGGCTCTATACAAATGCAACAGGATTTCCTTGCTCTTGTACTCAATTCCCTTTGTAATAAAGGCCAACATTCCATTAGCCTTCTTCACTGCCTGCTGCACTTGCTCATTCACCTTCTGTGACTGATGAACAAGGACTCCTAGATCTCTTTGTATTTCTCCCTTACCTAACTCTACACCGTTCAGATAATAATCTGCCTTCCTGTTCTTACTCCCAAAGTGGATAACCTCACACTTATTCACATTAAACGTCATCTGCCAAGTATCTACCCACTCACCCAGCCTATCCAAGTCACCCTGAATTCTCCTAACATCCCCATCACATGTCACACTGCCACCCAGCTTAGTATCATCAGCAAATTTGCTGATATTATTCTCAATGCCTTCATCTAAATCATTGACATAAATTGTAAACAGCTGTGGTCCCAATACTGAGCCCTGTGGCACCCCACTAGTCACCACCTGCCATTCCGAGAAACACCCATTAACCGCTACCCTTTGCTTTCTATCTGCCAACCAGTTTTCTATCCATGCCAATGCCTTCCTCCCGATGCCCTGAGCTCTGATTTTACCCACCAATCTCCTATGTGGGACCTTATCAAATGCCTTCTGAAAATCGAGGTACACTACATCCACTGGATCTCCCCCGTCTAACTTACTGGTTACATCCTCAAAAAACTCCAACAGATTAGTCAAGCATGATTTACCCTTGGTAAATCCATGCTGGCTCGGCCCAATCCTATCACTGCTATCTAGATATGCCACTATTTCATCCTTAATAATGGACTCTAGCATCTTCCCCACCACCGATATCAGGCTGACAGGTCGATAGTTCTCTGTTTTCTCCCTCCCTCCTTTCTTAAAAAGTGGGATAACATTAGCCATTCTCCAATCCTCAGGAACTGATCCTGAATCTAAGGAACATTGGAAAATGATTACCAATGCATCCGCAAATTCCAGTGCCACCTCCTTTAGTACCCTAGGATGCAGACCATCTGGACCTGGGGATTTGTCAGCCTTCAGTCCCATCAGTCTTCTCATCACCGTTTCCTTCCGAATGTCAATCTGTTTCATTTCCTCTGTTACCCTATGTCCTTGGCCCATCCATACATCTGGGAGATTGCTTGTGTCTTCCTTGGTGAAAACAGATCTAAAGTACTCATTAAATTCTTCTGCCATTTCTCTGTTTCCCATAACAATTTCACCCAATTCATTCTTCAAGGGCCCAACATTGTCCTTAACTATCTTCTTTCTCTTCACATACCTAAAAAAGCTTTTGCTATCTTCCTTTATATTCCTGGCTACCTTGCATTTGTACCTCATTTTTTCTCCCAGTATTGCCTTTTTAGTTAAGTGCTGTTCCTTAAACTTGTTGCATCATCCAGCTTCTATTAAGCTTCAGGTAACAGACTGCTAAACTAACAATCTCCTGTATAATGTCTTGCTATAATTCTGAATTCATTGTTCCCTCAACGATTGCAAGCTGTCCAGGCCGAGGCAGCAAAGCAGCCCAAAACCATGATGCTCCTTCCGCTATGGTTCACAGCTGGGATGAGGTTTTGGTGTTGATGTGCAGAGCCCTTTTTTTCTCTAAACATAGCAGTGGCACTTCTGTCAAAAAGTTCAACTTTTGTCTCATCTGTCCACAGAATATAGTTTCAGAAGTACTGTGGAACATTTCAGTGGTCTTTTTGCAAATTTGAGATGTGCAGCATTTTTTTTTGGAGAACAGTGGTTTCCTCCATGGTACCCTTCCATGAACACCATTCTTGTTTAGTGTTTTTCTTATAGTGGACACACAAACAGAGATTTTGCCAAGTTCTAGCAATTTCTGCAGGTCTTTTGCTGTTACCCTGGGGTTGTTTTTCACTTCCTTCAGCATTGCACGTTATGCTCTTAGTGTGATCTTTGCAGGATGTCCACTCCTAGGGAGAGTAGCAACAGTACTGAGTTTCCTCCATTTGTAGACAATTTCTCTTACAGGGACTGTTGAACACACAGGTATTTAGAAATGCTTTTGTAGCCTCTTCCAGCTTCGTGCATCTCTATAATTCTTCTAAGGTCCTCTGACAGTTGGGGGGATCGAGGCAAGGTGCATATAAACAGATCTTTCTTGAGAAGAGCAGGCTTTATCAGTAACATGACCTTGTATATCTTTTTTATAGGTCAGGGTACCTCTACAACACACAACTCCAATCTTATCTCATTGACTGGAACACCTGACTCCAATAGTTTTTGTAGAAGGCATTATCCCAGAGGTACACATACTGTTTTGAACCTAGACTGTGATTGTTTAAATAGCATACTCAGTATTGACGAGAAGTAGTATAATTGTTTGTGTGTTATTAGTTTAGATGGACTGCGTATCTATTATTGTGACTTAAATGAAGATCAGACCATATTTTATGAGTAACCAGTTAATTGCAGAGAGTTCACAAACTTTTTCTTTCAACTGGTTATTGATGTCCCAGTTTTGGTATTTTATACAACACACACACACACACATTATATGAAATATATAATGTATATATTATATATACACACATAATTTATAATAAGTATATTATATCATACATAATATAATATATTATAATTCAGATTAAAATGCTGCAGCTTTGACTGAAAACCATCAATAATTTGTTTTTGGAAACAACATTCATAGAATTTCTTGAAATATAATTCACCTAAATTAAGAACTTTATAGCATATGCAAGATTAATTTTGTACCTTAGTGGGAAGAAGGAGATTGCAGAGTTTTGATTTGCTCATATGTTATACATTCTGCACCTTTTCTTTCCAGCTTTAGGTAATGAAGTAATTTGGCAAACTGCCTGTATCCATACTTAAGAATAAAACTTGTGCAGTGCATTGTTTCTCCCAGTCTCAAGAATTTATAATAATAGAAATTACATTTGTACTTTTGTTTTGCCCTAGATTTATACTTTTGCCCTAGACACATAGATTTATTAAGAAATTACATCAGTTTACATACACTGCTTTTCTTTCCAGATTTTGCAGGTTTCCTTTTGTGTTGTTATACATCATTGCACGAGACTTTAAGTCAGTATCAATCTGTGAAATTTGCTGAAAATAAGAAATATAATGGATGGTTATTTTTTAAAATCAATTATGCAATTAAATTTAACTATATTAGATTATACAAGAAACAGATGGTAAACCAATATGTGGTAATCCTGGACTGGCCTCTACAGCCACCTGAGAACCACCAAAAGACAACCCTTTAGGAGAACATCCTACTCGACTCAAGTGATCGCTCTATATGAAAAACATCATTACACCTCATGACACTGTAATGAAGCAACTCAGATCTGTTCTGATATCTTTTACTTGGGCATAATCCATGTCCATTGAATTGAAGCAAAATAGGGAATAATTCTGACAGAAACTTAGTGATTGTGACGGTGTATGAATATGGTGGATGAAATTCATGATTGTTTAATGTAATTTCCTGTACATGAGAATAAGGAGAACAAAATCAATGTTACTTCAGATCCAATGAAGCACAAGAAACTCCACAAAAAAAGAACATAATAATACAAAAAAAACTATACACACACAATAAATATAAATACATTAGATAGCTTGTATACATAGACTGATTATATGTCCATGACATGATGCTAGGATGTACCTAAGGTGACTGATGGGAAATAATAAAGTAGTGGTGAAGTTAGTGGGTGTGGGTGTTGATCAGTCTTCCTGCTTGGGGAAAGTAACTGTTTTTGAGTCTGATGGCCCTGGTGTGGTTGCTACATAGCCTCCTCCCTGATGGGAGTGGGACAAAGTTATGAGCAAAGTGTGTGGGATTCTTCATTATGTTACTGGCCCTTTTCAGGCACCATTATATATATATCCTTGAATGTGAGTAGGCTGCTGCCAGTGTTGCATTGGGTAGTTTTGACTACCTATTATAGAGCTGTACTGTCCACCACAGTGTAGTTTCCGTACTAGGCAGTGAAGCAGCTTGTTGGGATGCTCTCACTGCATATCTGTAGAATGATATGAATATGGATGTGCAAAGTCCAGCTCTCTTTAGTTTCCTTAGAAAGAAGAGGTGTTGGTAAGCTTTCTTGACTGTACATAATGTATTCTGGGACCATGATAGGTGGAGGCATTCTCAGGAGTTTAATTGGTAATGGTGTTAATGGTTGGTAGCAATAGAGCAGTTTAGCTCATTTTCCAGCCAACATAGCCTCTCATCAACTATTTTGATTCTAGCTAGCAAATAATTAAAATGATTTCTATTGGCCAACATGGGAGATCATATTATGGTGAAAACTAGAGACAGAATGGTACGTATTTTTAATTCTGATATGAGCATCATATGCGTTTGTGTCATAAGAACAATTCTTTGACTAAAAATCTTTGGCCTTCTGCCATCCTTTTATAATCACTTTAACTAACAATTATTTAGCTCTAGTTTAGCTACATCTACAGCACTGTGGAATTAGAAGGAGGAATACCTAGGTACCAGTGGTTAAATTGACATAAACATCAAAACATAAACATCAAAAATATTGTCCATTTTAAAGTACAGCTTCTTAATACATTACAGCAGGGTTTCTCAACTGGGGTCCCGCGAATCCCTAGTTTTTTTTAAACTTTGCGCAATGTGGGGTTCTAGTGCTTGCAGTCGTGGGCAGTGACTGAGCAGCCTCATTAGCAATCTCAGCCCAGTTTGGTAGTGTGGAGTAGGACCATGTTTATTTGGTTGAATCCATTCTCAGTTTTTGACGTGAGACAGGGGAGGCCATTGAGAATTGTTGAGTACTGTATTGCATGGAGGGAAGAATGGTAAGCTGATAATTGGTGAGTTCTGTATTGCACTGAGAGGACAGTAGGCTGATAACAGTGAGTGCTTATTGCACTGAGGGGAGGACAGTAGGATGATGAGGAGCATAAAGTGCAGTTTTCAAGCATTGAATGAACTCGCCCAACTTGGACTGTGATGGTTATTGAGCTGAAAAGTGAATTACAAGAGTACTTTCAGGAAAATATTAGGCCAGATTTTACTGAGTGCTTTGAAGATGAAGAATAGCTGCAGAAAATAGCCTACTTAACAGACATTTTTTCATCATATGAACTGGTTGAACAAGTCTCTGCAAGGCCCTGGAGAAAATGTTTTGACTTCAAGTGACAAGATTCTTGGATTTAAAAGGAAATTGGACTTTTGGAAAAATCATGTTGCAAATGGAAATCTTGAAATCTTTCCACTGCTGTTTGGGCTTGAAAGTGAGGAAGGATATCAGAAAGTCTTGAGTTTTATTGAAAACTACCTGGAAGAATTGCTGAACAAAATTGAACAGTATTTTCCTCCCCTTCAACATGTGCATGACTGGGTGAGGGACCCTATCTCAAGCTATGCAGAAGATTCATAGAACTTGACTTTGAGTGAAGAGGAAGAACTTTATGAGCTGCAATTTGATCATGCACACTCAAGATGAGATTTATTGAATCGCCCCTGGACAAGTTCTGGATTTCTGTGAAAGAAGAGTATCCTGCCATTTATAGGAATACAATGAACATTTTGCATCAGTTTTCAACTTCCTACATGTGTGAGCAAGCTTTTTCTTGTTTAACGAGCATCAAGAGCAAGGACAGAAATTCTCTCATTTCAGTCGAAGGTAAAATCCATGTGTGCTTATCTCAGTTCGACCCAGAATTGAGAAATTTATTATGTTTACCTTATGAGTTTTTTTAATTTCTGAAAGGGAAAGAAAGGTAAGCTAAAAATTCATTCTCTACCCAAAAGAGCATTGACAATTATTTTTGGATTATTATACCTACAACTTGCTGATCACACTAACGTATTGTGAGCTGTAGATACAATAATTTTTATACAGGGATTCCCTGAGACCTGAAAATAATTTCAAGGGTTCCTCCAGGGCAAAAAGGTTGAGAAAGGCTGCATTACAGTAACATTTTTATGTCTCTTAATTAATATGCAGCTTAAATAGAATAACATTTCTTTTTATATAGAAAATATCTAACCAATACAACTATATTTATGGACTAGTATTGGTAATGAAAATTTCTAAATTATTATTTGTCATTCATGTAGATAAAATTCATGGAAAAAATAAATGAATCTGTGTAACGATCAGTATGTTATATACGTTGCTATACTTGAAGCTGCTTGGTAGTTTGATTAATGAGATGATGTGAATCAGGTTTGCACACATAGCTTACAGACAGAGTAAAATTATAAGGACGTACCACACTAAATGTGCATTTTGTAACAGGTCATTTCAGAATGATAATAGCTGGACAAGCTACCAAACTGCCCTTTTCAGCAATTGCAATCTATAACATTTGGATTGTTGATTTTCTGTGCATTGCACATAGAGAGTTAAGATCTATTTGTGCTGGAAAAAAATATTTATGTGTTCCTAAAGACAGTAATCAGTACAATGTCTAAAGAAACAGAGAAAAGTTGCCACAACAATAACAGACAAATTAAAGATTAACAAAGTTCAGAATTTAAATTCCAGCAAAGTATGTTCCGCATACTATTGTAGCAGGAAATTTCAACTCAGAAAAACCCTGTGCACGAGTACTCAATCATAACAGTGGGTTACAAATAAACAATACAGTATAGGGATTAGCAAAATAAAAAAAAATAATAAAGCACCACCGCCAAAGCAGTGGACAGTTTCAAACTAATTTATTATCGGAGAACACTGCATCAAGTGAATTAATTATCAGACAAACTAATAATTCAATGAAAAACAATGTTCCCTTCATTAAATGATTTATTGGAAACACAAGATTTTTAAGATGATTATTAATAAGTAAAAGACTTGCCATTAGAAAATTAAAACATCAGTACTGCAAACAGGCAAAACTGAATCAACAAATGAATGGCAAAACATGTATCCACTAAAATTGTCTCATTTTGTAGCTTTCCCTACAAACTGGTAGGATCTTGCTGACAGGGAAGTATGAAATTTAAAACTTATAGCTGACAACAGGAGAAATGACTCAACAGACTTCAAGCTGCAAAGTGATACTAGATTATGTTTTTGAGCAGAGAATGATTGAGGGGAAAACAGGTGAAGTTGAACAAAGACTGTAAAGAACACCAGATAAGACTGAGGGAGCACAGAAATAGCACAAATAACTAGGTTAATGGCTGAAACAGGATACAAGGCAGAATGAACAAGTGGAACAGGATGTACAAAATGTTCACATAGGAATGGAAGAACAGAAAAAGAAATGCATGTGATGAAGTAGCATTTAGGCAGTAGTATAAGGAAAGGGGCAAATGACTACCAATTATGATAATGGCAAGGGGGCAAGAAAATATATCATGATGTGAAATAATTTAAAATTACACTTAATTATGGGAACATAATTCAATTTTGATTGATGCACAAATGGGTAGCAGAAAATATTACATCTAGTTAATTTTCATTTTCCAAGTCAAGATATATTGTGTGTTTTTGAATTGCTGTCATGCACTCCTGACAGAGTTTAATTTTATCACCATTCACTTGACGTAGTCTATGCTGATAACAATACTTCAGCAAAAGTAGCACAATACTTCAGCAAATAAGAACCAAGATCCTGAATTAGATGGCTTACATATAAATTCTCATGTAAATGTAGTGAACACATTTGAATTATGAATTTTATTGAATTTTCTAAAAATTGACTAATAAGTATTTTAAGTATTTATAAATTTCATTCGATATTGAAGCTCACCTTGTTAATAACTTCTGATATGTTTTGAAGTGACTGTTTTATAGGATATTTAGCCATGTCCCACTGAAAATGTGTCACATATCTATGAAGGTCAACTAAAGATAAACAGCAACAATTAAAATATTGATATGATAGATGTTTCTTCATTCACAAATCATTATAGTGTCACAAACAAATGCAACTACTTGAAAACACAATTCATGGCTTGGTCTCCCACCAAAATCAATTGTGACCATGCCAGAGCTGAAGAAGGAAAACAATGTTATCACCTGCCCAAAATCCTGCTATTTCCCTCCATATTCCAAATGATTTCCAAGTGTATCTTTACATCAAAACAATCCACTTAAAACCCAACTGGCACAGACCAATAGGGATCCTCTTTTTCAACTAAAATATCAAAGGGTAGGGGAAATTATTCCAAAATATCTCTTGATCCTTTTCACCATTATACTACTACCTGAAGAAAGTTATTTTATTTCCACTTTTATCATAAAATGCAATTAAGACTCCCCAAAGGGCTTTCACGTATTTGACAGTTGCTTGGTTGGCTTGTTCAGAAAGACCAGCAGCAAAGTAGCAAATATTAAGGAAGAATTTTCAAAACAATTGCTTATAGATGTTAACCAACCCTGCCTATGTAACACTATTAACAAAAAAACCTCCACATTTGTCACATATACATCAGTGAGGGCCCCCTCTACATTGGTGAGGTCCAACATAGATTGGGAACCACTTTGTCAAGCACCTTCGCTCTGCCCACCACAAAAGATGGGATTTCCTGGTGGCCAGCCATTCAAATTAATCTTCCTATTTCCATTCTTACATGTCAATCATGATGAAGCTACACTCAGGCTGGAAGCACAACACTTCATATTCCATCTGAGTAGCCTCCAATCTAATGACATGAACATCAATTTCTCACCCTTCCCCTTCTGTTTTTTTTTTCCTAGTCCCTACTCTGGTTCCCCTCTCACAGCTCTCTTCTCTTCACCTGTCTATCACCCCTCTCGGTGCCCGCCCCTATTGTCTAATGTCCTCTCCAATCAGATTCCTTCTTCTTATGCCCTTTGTCTCTTCCATCTATGACCTCCCAGCTTCTTAATTCACCCTTTTTCCCCACCCAGCCACCTTTCCCCTCACCTGCCAGCTTGTACTTCTTCCCCATCCCAATCTTCTTATTCTTGCTTCTTTTCCCCTTTCTTTCCAGAGCTGATAAAGAATCTTGGCCTGATACATTGACTGTTTATTCCCCTTCATAGATTCTGCCTGACCTGCTGAGTATCTCCAACACTTTGTGTCTGTTGCTCAAGATTTTCTGTATCTGCGGTATCTCTAATTTTATTGAAAAACCTTTTGGATAAAAAATGCATCCTCATAACTCTGAGATCTCTTATGTGTCTACCTAAATGGAAATGATTTAGACCATAAGACTATAAGACATAGGAGCAGAATTAGGCCATCTGGCCCATCGAGTCTGCTTCACCATTCAATCATGACTGATCCTTTTTTTTAAAAAATCTCCCGTTCCAGCCTTCTCTCCGTAACCTTTGATGCCATGCCCAATCACCAACCTATCAATCTCTGCCTTAAATACACCGAAAGACCTGGCCTCCACAGCTGTATGTGGCAACAAATTCACTATCCATTGGCTAAAGAAATTTCTCCGCATCTCTGCTTTGAAAGGGTGCCCCTCTATCCTGAGGCTATGCCCTCTTGTCCTAGACTCTCCCACCATGGGAAATATCTTTTCCACATCTACTCTGTCTAGGCCTTTCAACATTCAGAAGGTTTCAGTGAGATCCTCTCACATCCCTCATCTTCTGAATTCCAGCTAGTACAGACCCATTAATTTATAATTAATACTCATATTCTACTTCCTGCAAGAAGTCCACAACCTTGTCGTGTTTTGGAGGCTTGCATGCCGCAACGATCCAGACAGCTATGCTGGCTGGAGTAAGGGCTTTACACTTTGGCTGTTGGTAGGGTTACCCATGTCAAACAGGTCAAAGGGTAGATGTCAGAATAACCAGTCCTCCAGATTCGGGGGTTCAGCTCAGGGCTAACACCCTGACTAGTCGAACAATACTGTTATGGAAACAGCAATGAAGACCTATTCTGTACTGTGCAAAAATCCTAGGCACCCTAAATTGTTGATATCAATTTTGTTTTAGATGTTTATTTTTGTCTTCTGCTTTGGTGCATCAGTAGAAAAGAACAAATAAAAACTTGATTGCTTTGTAGATACATAGTCCAGTGCATTATTAAACAAAAATAACAAACAGGTGCTGATCATCAATGACATAATAAGTTGAACAAACTAAACTGATTAACTGAAACAGAAATGAGTGTAGAAAGAATCAAACTGAGTGAAGAACAACCAAACTAATAGGTGAGGATGTGGCAGATGTGATGGTTCAACCTTCAAATCTTCATTTCTTACACAATGGAAAGCATAAGCATAACAACAAGATATAAGGTGGTCATCCTGCATCAGCAAGGTCTCTCCCAAGCAGAAATTTCACAGCAGACAGGAGTGTCAAGATGTGCTGGCCAAACTCTTCCAAAGAAGCACAAAGAAACAGGCAAGGTTAACACCAGAAGTGCTGTGGCCAGTCACGCAAACTGAGTGAAAAATACATCAAACTGAAGTCCCTTCTAAATTGGAAAATGTCCAGCACTGCTATTAGCTCTGAACTCACAGAAATTACTGGAACCAAGTACACCATTCTATAGTCTAGAGTAGTCTTCATGGAAGAGTTGCTGCCTAAAATACATTCCTCTGAAATGGAAACAAACACAAGGGACTCACCTATGCAAAATATACAAGGACTGGGGTGCTGTACAAATGGCAGCAAGTGTTTGGACTGCTAAGTGAAAATTTGAAATTTTCAGCTCAAACAGTTTGTCTGTAGAAGAGCTGGAGAGCACTACATGGATGCCTGTCTGCAGACATCAGTGAAGCACAGTGGAGATTCCCTCCAGGTTAGAGGCTGCATTTCTACAAATGGAATTGGTAATCTGGTCAAAATTAACACTGAGAGGTATAGGGAGGTTCTCGTCCAACCCACAATACCATCAGGGAGCCATCTAATCAATCCCAACTTTATTCTGCAGCAGGACAATGACCTCAAACACATGGCCAATGTCATAAAGAACTATCCTCAGAAAGAACAAATTCTACAACAGATTGTATGACCTCTACAGAGCCCTGATCTCAACATCATTGAGGCTGTCAGAGATTATCTAGAGAGACAGAACCAAGTGATACAGCCAAAATCTGCAGAAGAACTGTGGCAAGTTCTGCAAGATGCTTGGAACAATCTACCAACTACTTTTCTTATAAAACTGCATGACAATGTACCCGAGAGAACTGATGCTGTTTTAAAGGCAAAAGGTGGTCACACCAAATATTGTTCTGGTTTAGTTTTTTTTTTAAACTGTTTACTGCTCTTTATAGTAATTTTTTGATATTTAGGAACTTTTATTTTTGAAAACATCTTCTCTTTACGGAATTTCTTTTTACACATGCCTAAGAATTTTGCACAGTACTATGCGATGGTATGAAGGACAGAGAGAGATGGAAGACCTTCATTGCTGCCATAAACAGCAGCGAGTATAATGGGCAGAAAGTATAAGTAACACTTGTCATGTTTTCATTCTGACTTCTGGTATTGGTAGCACTTTGCTTTTAAAGATGAACAACTTTGCTAACTCTAGAGGCTACTTCAATAGTAATTCCAAGGATCATGTAACAAAAATGAACAAGTGTACCAAAAAGTGTGTGTTATAACACTAGAAGGGAAGATGAATAACAGTTGCAGAACAACAAGAAATTTTGCAATAAAAATTTGAAACACAGTCAAAGTTTGAAGTAGGATGATAATTTTTTTCCTGTCCTATGTACCAAAAAAGTCTTGGAATGAATTATGTATTCTTAGTTAAGAAAAGAATGCATTGTGTTCCATGCCAGCTAAGTCATGCAGGAGGAGGATCTACACCAATGATAAGAACATTGAAACAATCCAGAGTTCATTCAAAGTAACCAGAGGAGATGTCTGATTTCCACTAAAGCAGAACATTCAGCAGAAGTCACTAATCATTAAAAAGGATATTTTGAAATACAGTACTGTAAACAACAGAAGGGAGGCTCAGAATGTTTCAATAATTTTTTTTTATCTCCAACGCAATGGGAGACAGGTTAACAATTATGAGTGTAGTTTCACCCACTCTACAGAAAGTACTTAACTATTAAGCATATTGAGTAAAGACCTCACAGGAATAGCACTTGAAGGGTATGGCCACAATACCACTAGGCTTGTCTTCTTAGACTGCTAGATATTCACCTTCATTTAGCTATTTTCACCACTCCACAAGTAATCCTGACTTGTTGGTGCACTGTTTTCCTGCCTTGCAAAAATTTGTGGGAAGTTTAATGGGCCTACCTTTCTGTGGAGGAGAAGGAAGCATCAAAGAAAGCAGGAGAGCCTAGACACGTATGGAGAGGAAGTTGGGAAGTAGTGAATGTTCCAAAATGATATTTCATTCCACTTATCTCAGAGATTGCTCTGAGAACCTTGTTAATTCAAGGAACTGAATGGTCACTGACTTCATAAGAAAATACCAAATCGTAAGACAATATAGAGAATAGAAGATAATGCTGTTTACAGTTGTTTGAAATTTATATTCAAGTTCATCTAATCAAGTTTTTTCCCCAATCAAATATTAATTTTAGACCATAAAAACAAGATTCTGTACTTCAACATCAATAGCTGATTCATAGATGCCTCATTATAAAATTGGATACTGACTGAAATAAATGAAGTGAACTACATTTGAAGCCATACATTAGAAATAGGAGTTAGGACTTAAAGACATGGCCATCTGAACTATGATTGCATAAAATATACTCACCATCTTTACAACAGGAGACACAATTAATTTAAAACATTGTTTTTGAAATTATGCCAACACATTTTTCAAAACTGTGCTATCATGTAAAGTAAACATTTTTTTTTTTTACAGACTCACCCCCATTGGCTAATAAGTTTTCTTGAGCTTTCTCCTTGGAATCCTCCATGATATCTGCTGTATACTGTGCCAGTTTCTTCACAATGCTTCAATTAAACATAAATGATTAGAAACAAGTAACTAAGCTATTGAAAATAAAATAACATTTGAGTTAATGAAAAAAAGTAACTCTTAGGAAATTTGTGTTGTTAAAAAAAACCCTGTGATTCACTGATCTGTCATTTGCTAAATAGAGCATATCTGGCACTGTTTATCTTGTTTTCCCCTACCATCCCTCCCCTGGCTCTTTCTTCAGGTTCAGGTTCTTGAATCATTGGAATCTCTTCTGGGAGAGGTATGACCTGTTCAAAAGAAACCCAAGGGGAACCAATAATCTCGTGGGCAAGTTTGTTAGAGCTGTTGGGGAGGGTTTAAACTAATTTGGCAGGGGAGGCGATGGGAACCGGAATGAAGGGACTTAGGATAGAAAGGATGGTTTTAAAAAAAAAAACAAAAATAGCATGCAGTCAGACTGTCAGGAAGGGCAGGCAGATGATAGGACATAATTGCTGCCAGCAGGGTGAGTATCAGTGCATTAGGGATGCAGAATCAAAAAGGTTAGCAAATACAGCTAGGTGTTATATCTCATTGCACGGAGTACAAGAAACAAGGTGATCCTGTTGCACTCTGACATCACTGAATGATGGCTGAAGAATGATTGTAGTTCGGAGCTGAATTCCAAGGAATTCCTGTATTGGACGAATAGGAAGGTCAGCACATGCGGTGGCGTAGCTCTGCTGGTAATCAATGGCATCAAATCAGTAGAAAGATGTGACATAGGATCAGAAAGTGTTGAATCCTTGTGGGTTGAGTTAAGAAACTGTAGGGGTAAAAGGACCCTGTTGGCATTTATATACAGACCTCCTAACGGTAGTTGGGATGTAGACCACAGATTACAACAGGGAAATAGAAATGACGTCTCAAGAAGATAATGTTATGATGGTCATGGGAGATTTCAATGTGCAGGAAGATTAGGAAAATCAGAAAATGGATTTCAAGAGAGGCACACACTTAGAGATTCAGGAACAGCTTCTTCCCCTGTCATCTGATTCCTAAATGGACATTGAATCTTTGGACACTACCTCACTTTTTAAAAAAAAATGTACAGTATTTCTGTTTTTGCACTTTTTAAAATCCATTCAATATATGTATTTGATTGACTTGTTTATTTTTTTTCTCTCTCTCTCTCTGCTAGATTATGTACTGCATTGAACTGCTGCTGCTAAGTTAACAAATTTCACGTCACATACCGGTGATAATAAACCTGATTCTGATTCTGAGAGTGACTTAGTTGAATGCCTACGAGATGGCTTTTTAGAACAGCTTGTCATTGAGCCTACTAGGGGATCAGCTATATTGGTTTGGCTGTTATGTAATGAACCTGAAGTGATTAGGGAGCTTAAGGTAAAAAAACCCTTTGGAGGCAGTAATCACAATATGATTGAGTTCAACTTGAAATTAGTTAGGGAGTAAGTCAAGTCTGACATAGCAGTATTTCAGTGGAGTAAAGGAAATTACAGTGGTATGAGAGAGGAGTTGGCCAAAGTAAATAGGAAGGAGATGCTGGCAGGGATGACAGCAGAGCAGCAATAGTACAAGTTTCTGGGAAAAATGAGGAAGGTGCATGATGGATGCATTCCAAAAACAAAGAAATACTCAAATGGCAAAATAGTACAACTGTGGCTGACAAGGGAAGTCAAAGCTAATGTAAAAGCAAAAGAAAGGGCATATAACAAAGCAAAAATTAATGGGAAGACAGGATTGGAAAACTTTTAAAACCCTACAGAGAGCAACTAAAAGAATCATTAAGAGGGAAAAGATGAAATATGAAAGCAAGCTAGCAAACAATATCAAAGTGGATATTAAAAGCTTTTTGAAGTACATAAAAAATAACAGAGATGAGAAGGGATATAGGACCACTAGAAAATTAGGCCAGAGAAATAGTAACAGGGGACAAGGAGATGGCAGATGAACTAAATGAGCATTTTACATCAATCTTCACCGTGTAAGACACTAGCAGTGTGCCAGATGTTGAAGGTGTGAGGGAAGAAAAGTGAGTGCAGTTACTATTACAAGGGAGAAGGAGCACAAATATCTGAAAGACCTAAGGGTACATAAGTCACCCGGACCAGATGAACTGCACCCTAGGGTTCTGAAAGATGTAGTGGTAGTGATTGTGCAGACATTAGAAATGATTTTTCAAAAAACTGATTGGACTCTGGCATAGTGCCGGAGGACTGGAAAGTTGCAAATTAAGAAAAGGGAAAGGCAGCAGAAAGGAAATGATAGACCAGTTAGCCTGACCTCAGTGGTTGGGAAGATGTTGGAGTCAATTGTTAAGGATGAGATGATGAAGCACTTGGTGACACGGGACAAAATAGGACAAAGTCAGCATGGTTTCCTTAAGGGAAAATCTTGCCTGATTAACCTGTTGGAACTCTTTGAGGAGATTACATGTAAGATAGATAAAGGGGATATAGTGGGTGTAGTATATTTGGACTTTCAGAAGGCCTTTTAACAAGGTGCCACACATGCGACTGCTCACTAAGTTAAGAGCCCATAGCATTACAGGAAAATTACTGGCATGGTTAGAGCATTGGCTAATTGGTAGGAGGCAGCGAGTGGGAATAAAGGGATCCTTTTCTGGTTGGCTGCCAGTGACTAGTGGTGTTCTGCAGTTGTCAGTGTTGGGACCACTTCTTTTTATGCTGCATATCAATGATTTAGATGATGGAATAGATGGCTTTGTTACCAAGTTTGCTGGTGACATGAAGATTGGTGGAGGAACAGGTAGTGTTGAAGGAAGTGGTAGGCTGCAGAAGGACTTAGATTAAGAGAATGGCAAATGAAATGCAATGTTGCAAAGTGCAAGGTCATGCAATTTAGTAGTAGAAATAAAATGTGCAGACTATTTTCTAAATGGAGAGAAAATCCAAAATTCTGAGATGCAAGGGGGCTTGGGAGTCCTTGTGCAGAACACGCTAAAGGTTAACTTGCAGGTAGAGCCAGTGGTGAGGAAGGCAAATGCAATGTTAGCCTTCATTTCAAGAGGTTTAAAATACAAGAGTAGGAATGTGATGCTGTGGCTTTATAAGGCACTGGTGAGGCCTCAGCTTGAGTATTGTGAACAGTTTTGGGCTCCTCATCTACGCAAGGATTTGCTGGCATTGGAGAAGATCCAGAGGAGGTTCACAAGGATGATTCTAGGAATGAAAGAATTATCATACAAGAAAAGTTTGATCGCTCTGGGTCTATACTCGCTGGAATTTAGAAGGATTGGAGGGGGTGTGAAATTTCACTGAAACCTTTTGAATGTTGAAAGGCTTGGGCAAGGTAGATGTGGAAAAGATGTTTCCCATGGGGGGGCATCCATTTAAACTGAGATGCGGAGAAATTTCTTTAGCCAAAGGGTAATGAATTTATGGAATTTATTACCACAGGCAGCTGTGGAGGCCAGGTCATTGGGTGTATTTAAGGCAGAGCTTAAAAGGTTAATTGGACATAGCATCAAAGGTTATGGGGAGAAGGCTTGGGAATGGAGCTGAGGAGGGGGAGAAAGAAAGGATCAGGAATGATTGAATGGTGGCGTAGACTCAATGGGCCAAATGACCTGTTATACTCCTATGTCTTATGGTCTTGTGGTCTTTCTCACCCATTCCTGTATACTAGTGCAAAGTGGAAGAGTTAAAGTACAGTCAACCAATCACTTGAAAACAAAGACAAAATAGTACTTTGAGAATTTAAGTATCATTGATAAAGCATCAGAAAATTTACAACTGTACTAAAACAAAAGCAAGTTATGGTCTACTGCCAAATGTTACACTTGTTCACATTTCCTTTGGTGTCTTATTTCACAAGTAACATTTTTAAGTTAAATTTTCATTTCCCAAACCCTGTATCCTAAAGGCTTTCTGAATTAATCCCACTAAATGACAGGAATTCATGACTATCAGAAATTGGATGAGGCCACATCGGCTTGACTATGATTTTCACAGCTAAAGTTTGATAGTATATGTAGCAAACCAGGAGAGTGCTTGAGAAAGTGAAGATGACAGAAAGCATCTGTTCACTTAGCAGGAAATAGAAATCTGGAATTCTCTGCTTAAAAAACAATTGAGGTTTAGTCAAGTGAAGATTTCAAAACTAAAACACATGAATTTTATAGATGAATGTACTTGTTGGAACCAAACCAATAAGATAGTTGTAATACAGAGTGTTCTTGATCTAATTGAATAGATGGAAAGGCACCAGAGACTGAATAGTCTACTCCTGTTCCTATATGCATTAATTCTCCACGCCACCCAGTTTCCTACTATTATTTAAAACATTAATTTTGAAATAAATGTCAAATGATGCAGTAAGTGATGCATCTGAGTACAGTATTAGAATATCTTGTTTATAATACTATTTCTATAGTTAATCTTAAGAATTGATTAATTTGCATCAAAATATTTCAGATTAAACTCTGCTGCTTAAAAACTGCACCATGCAGCAATCATAATATATTTCCTATGTATTTTACTGCACTTTGTCCAGCATGCAATATAATCATTGATGGCAAAGAGAATGCTTCATGTTAATCAATAACAAATGAAAAATAATTAAATCTCTGAATATTTTATGATTATTAAACTTTCCTACAAGACATGAGCTTGTATGGGGGAATACATCTTATTTTCAACAAACATAAGAAAAGAGGCAATACTGTATCCGTTGCTCACAGTTGCCATATATACTTCTTTTTAGGTAGTAATAAATGAAGCCACATCATTCAGTGGTCTAGAATGCTGTAGGAAGCAAATAACTCTTTAGAGTACTACAAGTAGATTGTAGTCGGGTGAAAAAAAAAAGTGGTAGTATGTCTAACTTTAAAGGAGAGTAGTAAAAGACCAGCAATAGGACAGTATTTTAATTTAAGCAATCTTCTGCTATTTGCGTCCCTCGTGGGGGGAGGGTGTACTTAATTAGTAACTAACTGACTCAAAGGTAAGAATCAAAACGAGGTTGACATTAATTATAATCTGGAAGACTCAATAACAGCATTTTGCCATTAAGTTATTGAAAATGTTTTTGTTTCGCATAAAAAAAACAAATTTGTACATCCTTTTCCTCCGTGAAACTGTTAACACGATAAATTAATAAATATGGAAACTATGGTCAAAATGCTCCGACGACAATTTTACCCTGCGTTTCTGATACACTTCGGCATAAAAGGGCATCAGATTATAAAACTGCTTGCCACTTTAACCGTTATTAATATCAGTTTATGTTTTTCTTTTTGTGTCACCTTGAATGCTGGATTGTGAGGACTTCAGTACTTTGACCTTAGATGAAACCAGAGCTTTTCAGATCTCCATTGCTATGTACTGGCACCAGATTGGATAAATCTGCCTCAGCCGAGTTAAATCTGCATCACTTTAGGACTAAAGAACAGTTTCAGGTAGGATAGCTAAGGATGATTCAAATTTGCTTTAACTTGTGTGTATACAGTAAATAACGAGTACTTTACCCTTCAACAAACGTATCGAGTTTTCCTAGTTCATCCGAGAGCCCAACCAATGAATCCAAAGTCCCCACCTGGGAGAAAAGAGCATCAGGGCGTTGGTTGTGTGTAATCGCTTATTTCTGGCAGTGAAAAAGCACCCTCTGAAATTGTTCGGAAACTGAAATTATTTTAAAAAATCAAATACTTTAAGAGCTGAATGGCTCTTCCCTTGAGATATTTAACTTTTGAGAAGCTATATCCCTATCACTGTATCATCATATTTCTCGCGATACAGAAATTCAGTGCCTAAACTTTCAGCTGAAAATGTTTTCAAATGGGCTCTGAGTAGGAACAGAAACTACCTTGAGTTCTGGGATCGGGAATTTAAAGTTATTCGATAAGCTGGCTTTTTCGGTTACAGTGTTCATTCTTTCCCATATTTGTTGGTTCGATTTGTCCACAGGAGCCGAAATTAACCAGTACTCGCTCATGTTGTCCCGTGATGCTTTGGAGCTCAAGTTCTACCTAAATATAAAATAAATCAGAATTTTTGAGGAGGAGAATGAACCTCGAAGTTACCGAACATCTGCTATCAACGTCAACACTGAACTAATTATTAGGACTTCAACTCAAACTAGGAAGACGGACTACGAGACACAGTGGAACGAACAGCCCCAAGCAAGGTTCATTTTTAGCCAAAGCAAGTCTCATTGAAATTCGTTACCTCAGGGTTCTCGGGTCGATAATTTCATCAGACCAAGAGTTCGTTTCACCGATTTCCCTGCCGTAAAATCTGGTTAATATTGCGCACGCTAAATTTATATTACTTTCTCTTTATCACAGTTTATAGTACAATATGTGAACGAGTAAACTATCATGAAAATGGTAGCGGATTAGCTTTCAAAAGTCATAATAAAATGACAACTTGACCAGGTTGGTCATATATATATATATTTACTACTACATCACAACTATTAGGAAAGTTACATTATAAATATAAATTAGAACACTCCAAAGAATGTGACTTCTGTTCGTCATCAAACGAACAATCATATCTATATGGAAGCGAAATAAATAATGTACTGTACTTTCACGGTTGTAGCCAGCCAGATCTGATCCACCGTTCACAATTCTTGTTCTTTATTTGTAATTTATATACTTTCTCTTTAAATAATTTGCTTGTGTTTCAGAACTTGATTGTTCACTAACGACGCACGAAATCAAAGTTAAGGTCAGCTTGATGCAGCCTACTCCTAGAAATGTTACATACAAATAAAAAAAATACTGAATTGTGAAATAAAAAGCAACGTCATTCATATTACCTCAGATTTACTGGATTTGGTTGTGCTGTGGGAATTTTTAGAAAATATATGTCTCAAACTTAAAATCATTTCATGTCAAAGTATTAAATTCGCTGATTAGTTATGAATAAGTGCTCTGATTAGTTTTAATTAGCATGATCAGTATCACTGAATGAGAGAATATTGACAGCAAGAGCCCCTCACCTCTGTGCTCTCTGAGTTGCTTACAGTCTTCCTCCTCAGGGCAGCAGGAGAAGTGGTGCAAAGTGAGCCCCACAGTTTGTCTCCTTGAGCGCATAAACCCTGCCCCTACTCTCCATTGGCAGGCTCGATTGTATTTGCATAAATCTATTTCCTGCCTACTCCGGAGACGCGACGTTGTGGAGCCCGGGGCAGGGCCGGGACGGGACGGGGCGGGACCGGACGGCGAGTTGCACGAGGTGCTGGTGAAGCGCGTTCGCGGCGGCTACTGACCGGAGCGGACCGGCCCGGCCGCGGTGGCGGAATGCAGGTGTCCAGCGTGAACGACGTGAAGATCTACAACCTGAGTTATGGCAGGTCGTTGCCGGAGGTGCGTGCGTTGCGGCGGTTGGGCTCGCGCGTGGCCCGGTCAGTACCGGCTCGGGCCTCGGGTCTCGCTCCGTTCAACATCAGGCCGGGTAGGAGCGGCGCCGGGGCCAGTCTACCGGGGGAGCTCGGCATCCTGCTGCCGCCCTCGGGCACGGTTGTCGCGGAGCCCGATACTCCCTCGTGTCCCCGGTACTCACTGGTATGAAATCAGGCTGGAAGAAATCCTACAGCCGGTAGTGGATTTGGCCCGGTACAAGTAAAGAGCCCTGCCAACCGCTGAGCATGAAACGTTGTGGTAGTAAAGCAGTATTCATCAATAGAGAACCTCACCACCCAGGTCATGCTGTCTTCTCGCTGCTGCTATTAGGTAGAAGACAAAGTACCTCAGGACTTCCACCACCAGGTTCAACAACAGTTACTACCCCTCAGCCTTCAAGTTCTTGAATAACTACACATTGTCTCATCATTTGAATTGTTCCCACAACCAATGATCTCATTTTAAGGACTCTTCATCTCATTATCTCATGTTCTTGTTATTTATTGCTGTTTATTTGTATTTACTTTTGCAGTTTGTCTTCTGCACTCTGGTTGATCGTTCATTGATCCTGATTTACTTACTATTCTATAGATTTGCTGAGTATGCCCACAGGAAAATGAATCTCAGGGTTGTTTGTATATGCTGACAGTTAAAAAAAATACTGTATTTTGAACTTTGAGTAGCCCCAAGCAAGGAGCCAGGCAGTTGCAGGCCACTTGAGGTCAGTGGCAAAGTTATTGGGGGGGAAAATACAATCTGCACTTGGGCAGGCAGGGATTTATCAAAGGTAACTAACAGGTTTGATAAATTGATTTTTTGTTAAACAAATAATAAAATGTATGGTGAGTACAGTGTATTTGATTTGGTCTACATGGATATCATTGAGGCTTTTGACAAGGTTTGAAGTGGGGGAAAACTAGTCCAGAAAGATAGAAGACGTGAGATACAGGACAAGTTTACAAATGGAATCTAAAGTTGACTTGGTTATGGAAGTTGGTGGATGATGATGAAGGGTTTCTGTGATTAGAAGCCTTGTGACTAATGGCGTAGCTTGTTTAGTGCTTGGAGCCTTAATGTCTGTTATTTGTGTTACTGATTTGGTTGTGAGTGAGGTATGTTTGGGCATTTTGAGATTGAGGAGGAGAAAATGCTTGGTCTTTGAGGTGGGTAAATCTTGAGTGCCTGATGGGATAAATCCCAGGTTAATGAAATCTGGGAAATCATTGCAAGGAAGAGATTACTGGGGCCTTGAAGATCTTTGTATCCTCAATTGCAACAGGTGAGGTCCTAGCACAGTACAGAGTAGCCAGAGTTGTTCTTTCATTCAAGAAAGAAAAAGAGGATCATCCAGGAAATTATAGGCTAGTTAGCCTCACATCAGTAGTAGGGGAGCATACATTTTTAACCTCTGTCCTTTGATCTGCTTAAGACTATCACTGTTATCCTGGTAACTAAGACAAGTAAGTTAATGTTCTTTAGTGACTACCATCTGGAACTTAAGACATTGACAATCGTGAAGTGCTTCTACAGGCTGTTCATTAACTTCAGCCTCCCAGACAATCTCGACCCACTGCAATTCGCCAGTCTACTTGCTGCTAAATATTAAGGTTGAGAGAGTTGAGTGTTCCAAGTTCTTAGGAGTTGTGGGGCATTATGGGTGAAACTGAGGAATAAGAAAGGTATGATCATGTTAGTGCGATTATGTGATAGACCAACAAATAGTTGGCGAGATCTAGAGGAGCAAGTTTGTAAAGAGATCTCAGACTGTTGCAAGAAACATTAAGTTGTGACAGTAGGTGATTTTAATTTTTCACATATTGACTGGGACTCCCAGACTGTAAAAGGGCTGGATGGGATAGAGTTTGTCAAATGTGTTCAGAAATGTTTCCATAATCAATACATAGCGGTCCCAACTAGAGAGTGTGATGCTAGATCTCCTGTTAGGGCATGAGACAGGGCAGGTGACAAAGTTCAAAGTACATTAATTATCAATGTATGAATACTATATACAACCTTGAGATTTGTCTCCATACAGCTACAAAACAAAGAAATCCTAAAGAACCCATTTTTTAAAAAAAAAAAAGCTGTGAAACGTCCAGTGTGCTGGAAAAAAAATCCAAATTGTGAAAGCAATAAAAGTAAGCAAATAATATTCAGATCTGAAGTTCGCAAAAGTGAGTCCACAGCCTTTAAGCCCGTCACAACTGATCCAGGAGCCCATTAGTTGCTGGTTGTGGCCTCAGTTCAGCACAGAGATGAGTAAACTTCACGGCGCAGTGAGCTGAACACTGGCCCTGACATCCTGACCTTTTCAATCTGGCCTGTGCTTAAATCAACCAAACCTTCGGTCATTCCTTGCACTTGGGCCTGGAGCCTGGGCCCTGGGCCCACAATCTCAATCTGGCCTGTAACCAATCTTTCCGATCTGGCCCAGCGCTTAAATTGGTCAAACCTCGCGGGTCTTGGACCTGGGTCCTGCTGCCTTGATGCACTCTCGGGCCTGGGCCCTGTGGCTTGATTCAGCCCATACCCAGTCTTTCAAATTGGTCTTCGTGCTTAAGTCGGCTAAATTGGAAAAATAAATATGTGTAGAGAAACATTTTCCATGCAGTAACCATAATACCATTAGTTTCAAGATAAAGGCTCTAAGAATTAGAAAGGAAATTATATGCTGGGATGGTGACAGAGCAGCAGTGTCTGAAGTTTCTCAGAGAAATTTGAAAGGCGCAGGTTAGATACGTCCCAAAGAAGTAGCATTCTAAAGGCAGGATGATGCATCTGTGACTGACGAGGAAAGTCAAAAACAACATAAAAGGAAGAGAGGGCATATAAGAAAGCAAGAATTCGTGGGAAGTTAGAGGATTGGGAAGCTTTTAAAAACCAACAGAAGGTAACTAAAAAAGGTAGCTAGCCGATAATATAAAAGACACCAAAAGGTTTTTCAGATATATAAAGAGTGAAAGAGAGACTACAGTAGATATCAGACTGCTGGAAAATGATGCTGGAGAGGTAGGAATGAGGTGGCACAGTACAATGATTTACAGTTCCAGCGACCGCAGCTTCCTGTAAGGAGTTTGTATGTTCTCCCTGTGGCCTGGATTTCCTCCAGGTGCTCTGGTTTCCTCCTACAGTTCAAAAACGTACCAGTTGGTAGGTTAATTGTTCATTGTAAATTGTCCTGTGATTAGACTGGGATTAAATTGGGGGTTACTGGTAAGGTATGGCTTGAACAGCTGGAAGGACCTATTCTGTGCTGTATCTCAATAAATAAATAAATAAACAAACAGGCAAGCTAATTCAGTATTTTGTACCCATCTTCACTGTGGAAGACGCTAGTAATATGCTGGAGGTTTGAGACTGTCGGGCAGAAGTGTGAATGCAATTGTTATTACTAGAGAGAAGGTGTTTGAGAAGCTGAAAGGTCTGAAGATGGATAAGTCACCTGGGCCAGTTAGAATATACTCCAGGGTTCTGAACAAGGTGACTGGGGAGATTGTGGAGGCACTGATAATGATCTTTCAAGAATCATGGTTCCAGAGGACTGAAAAATTTCAAATGTCACTCCTCTCTAAGGAGGGATGGGGACAGAAGAAAGGAAATTATAGACCAGTTAACCTGACTTGAGATTTTGAGAAGATGGAGTTGATTGTTAAGGCTGAGGTTTCAGGCTACTTGGAGGCACATGATAAAATAGGCTGAAGTCACCATGGTTTATTTTAAGGGGAAATCTTGCCTGGCAAATCTGTTGGAATTCTTTGAGGAAATAATGAGTAAAATAGACAAAGGAGAATCAATGGATGTTGTGGACTTGGATTTTCAGAACTTTGACAAGGTGCCACACATGAGGCTGCTTAACAAGAGAAAAGCTATGGTATTGCAGGAATGATGTACTTGCATAGATAGAGCAGTGGCTGATAGGCAGGAGGCAACGAGTGGGAATAAAGGAAGCCTTTTCTGGTTGGCTGCCGGTGACTAGTGGTGTTCAAAGTACATTTGTCATCATGTACACCCCTGAGATTCATTTTCTTGCAGGCATACTCAATAAATCCAATAATGATAATAGAAAGACTGCACCAACAGGGTAGGCAACCAGTGTGCAAAAGACAACAAGCTGCAAATACAGAAGAAAGAAAAATAAATATTGAGATGATAAGATGAAGGGTTCTTGAAAGTGAGGTATTGGGACCACATCTTTTTTACTTTATATGCCAGTGATTTAGATGATGGATCCATGGCTTTGTGGGCAAATTTGTGGATGATGTGAAGATGGATGGAGGGGCAGATAGTGTTAAGGAAGCAGAGGGGCTGCAGAAGGACTTGGATTAGGAGAATAAGCAAAGAAATGGCAGATGGAATACTGTTGGGAAAGGGATGGTCATGAACTGGTAGAAGGAACAAAAGTAGACTATTTTCTAAACGGACAGAAAATTCAAAAATCTGAGATGCAAAGATACTTGGGAGTCTTTGTGCTAGACTCCCTAAAGGTTAACTTTCAGGTTGCTTCAGTGGTGAGGAAAGCAAATGCAATGTTACTTTAATTTCAAGAGGGCTAGAATATAGAAACAAGAATGTAATGAAGAGGTTTCATAAGGTGCTGGTGAGGTCTCACTTGGGGTACTGTAAGCAGCTTTTGGGCCCCTTATCTAAAAGGATGTGTCAATGTTGGAGAGAGTTCAGAGGATCATGAGAGTAATTCTGGGAATGAAAGGGTTATCCCATGAAGAATGTTTTGTGGCTCGGCCTGTACTCGCTGGAATTTAGAAGAATGAGGGGAATCTCATTGAAATCCATTGAAAGGGCTAGATAGAATGAATGTGGAGAGGATATTTCCTATAGTGGGGGAATCTAGGACCAGAGGCCACAGCCTTAGAACAGAGGGATGTTCATTTAGAATGGAGATGAGGAATTTTTTTTTGGCTAAAGTGATGAATCTGTGGAATTTGTTGCTACAGGTAGCTGTGGAGGCCAGTTAATTGGGTGCATTTAAGGCAGAGGTTGATGGGTTCTTGATTAGTCAGGGTATGAAAGATTATGAGGAGAAGGCAGGAGAATGGGGTTGAGGGAAAATGGATCAGCCTGGATGAAATAGTGGAGTAGGCTTAATAGCTGAATAGCTTAATTCTGCAATCTCTTTTGGTTTTATGGTGGCCTAATTTGGAATATTGTGTTCATTTCTGGTCACCTACCAGAAAGATATTAATAAGGTAACGAGTGTAGGGAAAATTTACAAGGATGTTGCCAGGACTTGAGGACCTGAGTTATAGGGGAAAGGTGGAATGGGTTAGAACTTTATTCCCTAGAGCATAGGGCAATGAGGGGAGATTTGATTGAGGTATACAAAATTATGAGGGATATAGATGAGGTAAATGCAAGTAGGCTTTTTCCACGGAGGTTGGATGAGACTGTAGCTAGAGGTCATGGGTAAGGCTGAAAGGTGAAATGTTTAAGGAGAACATTAAATGTAACTTCGTCCCATAGAGAGTGGTGAGTGTGGAACAAGCTTCCGGCACCTGTGAGGGATGTAGGCTTTATTTCAATATTTAAGATAAATTTGGATATGTACATGGAATGGAGGGCTATAGTCTGGGTGCAGGTCAATAGGATTAGTCAAATTAATAGTTCAGTATGGGCTAAATAGGCTGAAGGGCCTGTTTCTATGTTGTAGTGTTCCATGACTCTGAGTGAACATCACCAATAGCCTGTCCTGATCCAACCATGTTAACACTGTGGCCAGGAAAGCTTTTAAGGAGGTTAATGAAAGATAGCATGTCCGCTTAAATCCTAACCAATTTTTATCAATGCACCATAAAAAAATTATTTTTTTGGTGCATCATGGCTTGGTATAGCAACTATTTTGCCCGTGACCACAAGAAACTGCAGATAGTGGTGCAGTCATCACCTTTGACTACCTCTACATCTTCTTGCCACCGCTGTTGTTCTCTGGAAACACCTCCTTTTATGGACATCTGTTGCTTGGTTAGGAGCTCGCTCTTCCCAACTAAGCAACACATGCTCAGAAAAATGTTGTAGGCCAGATCAAAGGTTGCCAAATATCATGGTCTAAATGACTTTCAAGATGTGCTTTCCAAACAGAATATAACTCCATTTCTTGGGAAAATACTTTGGGTGATTTAATGTTTTAGAAAAAACTGGTAGAAGGGCAGTTTCTACCAAGTAGAACTTCTAGTATATCTGACACCTGATTCTTCAAGCCAGTGAGTTTTTTTCTCATGGCTTTTGTATAGCGATGTTTTTTTTCCCAGGAAGATAGAGAAAATGCTTACAGGAAATTCAGTCTTGGTTGGGAGGGCACGGGGTTGCAAGACTTGGGTGTCAGTAGGAAGGTTGCTGTGACAATCTGTGGAACGTCCATTGCTTCAATGGCCAAGCTAGAAGAATCTAGAGAACTAGAGAGGAAATAAATAATTCTTGACCTTAAGGCACTGCCTAAGAAAATAAATACAAGTAGTATGTCTACCATGCTACAATTGTTTATAGGAAGAAATAATTTTGTGGTGCATTGAATTTGTAGATTAATTGAAATTACCTATTTGTGGTGAGGATTCATGCTAAATAGTTTGTACTACAGTTTGTCCCTGCCAACAGAGTAAAATGGTGAAGGATGTATATTCTCGATCAGAACCATTCAGTTTTTTTAAAAGTTTACATCTAAATAGCATTTTTCAACGCCACAGCTGTATTTTCCAACCGGCCACTGCTGTAACATAGGAAACATGACAACCAGTTTGTGTACAAGATTTACTAAATCTTATTTTCCTGAAAGGGAATAACTAAGTGTTAGCATATCAAATATCCGTATTTAAAACAATGACTAATAGTACACCAACTAAACATTTAATCAAGACACTATAATCTTAAAAGATGTTCCTTTTCTCCCTTTTAACTGCATTTGTTTGATGGATATCTTTTGCTCATCTGTTTCTCCTTAACTAAATTCAGAATATATGCCCAATTCCACTTTGATTTCATTTTTAATCCCTCTGTCAAGTCCCAGTAGTTGAACAAATGAAATAGTTGGTTGCTCGATGTGTTGATAGCTCTACTGACTTTAACCTCTTCACACATTGTGCTGCACTCTACACGCATATTTCAATGCAATTTAACTGTGCACTTCCATGTATATTAGGTGCTTCTAAGTATAACCAATTACTTGTGCACATTCTCTGATAACAAGTTCTTTTTTTGTGGTCCAGTAATCCTGTATAGTACCTTGGAAACAAATTAGATTTAAATCATTCTTAGACTTCCAAGTAATCTTAACAAAAGAAAAGGCTTGATTTTAATTTTGTAATTATGTTTTAATCTTCTCTGTTATTTTCCCTCTTTCTGAATCAGTATTTATCATTTCACCTAATGACAATACAATATTAAAGGTAATAAAATGTATTCAGCAATCATTTTATTTGTTGCTGCTTACAATTTAGTTTCATTTTGTGTTTCTTTGGAAGTAGTTTTTTTGAGAAGCGGGAAATATTCTCTCTGAGATGAGTTTATCTTTCTATATCCTTTTCTTTCCAAGTTTGACTTAGAAACATAGAAAACTTACAACACAATACAGGCCCTTCGGCCCACAAGGTTGTGCCGAGCATGTCCCTACCCTAGAAATTACTAGGCTTACCTATAGCCCTCTATTTTTCTAAGCTCCATGTACCTATCCAAAAGTCTCTTAAAAGACCCTATCGCCTCCACCACCTTTGCTGGCAGCCCATTTCATGCACTCACCACACTCTGAGTAAAAAAACTTACCCCTGACATCTCCTCGGTACCTACTTCCAAGCACCTTAAACCTGTGTCCTTTTGTGGCAACCATTTCAGCCCTAGGGAAAAGCCTATGACTATCCACACGATCAAAGCCTCTCAACATCTTGTACACCTTGATCAGGTCACCTCTGATCCTCTCGCTCCAAGGAGAAAAAGCTGAGTTCACTCAACCTATTCTCATAAAGCATGCTCCCCAATCCAGGAAACATCCTTGTAAATCTCCTTTGTACCCTTTCTATGGCTTCCACATCCTTCCTGTAGTGAGGCGACCAGAACTGAGCACAATACTCCAAGTGGGGGCTGACCAGGGTCCTATATAGCTGCAACATTACCGCTCGTCTCCTAAATTCAATCCCACGATTGATGAAGGCCAATACACTGTACACCTTCTTAACCACAGAGTCAACCTGCGCAGCTGCTTTGAGCGTCCTATGGACTCAGACCCCAATATCCCTCTGATCCTCCACACTGCCAAGAGTCTTACCATTAATACTATATTCTGCTATGATATTTGACCTACCAAAATGAACCACTTCACACTTCTCTAGGTTGAAATCCATCTTTCACTTCTCAGCCCAGTTTTGCATCCTATCTAACCTCTGACAGCCCTCCACACTGTCCACAACACCTCTAACCTTAGTGTCATCAGCAAACTTACTAACCCATCCTCCACTTTCTCATCCAGGTCATTTATAAAAATCACGAAGAGTAAGGGTCCCAGAACAGATCCCTGAGTCACTCCACTAGTGACCGACCTCCATGCAGAATATGACCCATCTACAACCACTCTTTGCCTTCTGTGGGCAAGCCAGTCCTCAATCCACAAAGCAATGTCCCCTTGGATCCCATGCCTCCTTCCCTTCTCAATAAGCCTTGCATGGGGTACCTTATCAAATGCCTTGCTGAAATCCATATACACTACATCTACTGCTCTTCCTTCATCAATGTGTTTAGTCACATCCTCAAAAAATTCAGTCAGGCTCGTAAGACTCGACCTACCCTTGACAAAGCCGTGCTGACTATTCCTAATCATATTATACCTTTACAAATGTTCATAAATCCTGCCTGTCAGGATCTTCTTCAATTTACTACTGAGGTTGTGTAGATTCCTGAAACAATTTAAAATATGAGTGACTACTTTGCTCATTCTACTACATGTTCATTTCAATACAACTTGATCTGACGAATGTATGGTTTCCTTGGAACACTCAGGATGGTGTCAAATTTTCATTGGCCATAGAAGAACTTTTGAAGTATCTATCTGCTCTACTATTTCCTTTCAATGACACCAAATACCTTGACAGGGCATCAGAGTATTGATTTTGCTTTATTTCATGTTTCCTACATTGTTATTTCCTCCAAGTTTGGATAGCCAATTTAAATAAAACACATGCTAGAATCATGTTAACAATACCTTTCAATTACCATACAGCCACAACTTCCATTAAAAAATAAAGGAATAAGATTACTCAAAATGTTTAAAGCACTAATCCAATTGCCTCGTTTTTCTTAACTATATTTGCTTCTGCTGCACTGTGACCTGGGTAGAGAAACCAAGATGCAGATGCTATATGATGCATAGAGGGAAAGATGCTTGTATGTGAAGGGGCTGCAGAGAAAGAATTCCTTAATCAGTCATTCTTAGGGTGAATAATAATTCCCGAAGAAAGATTGTCTGACGTCTCCTTTCTCTGAAGGTGATGAGAGTGGAGGGCAAAGATCTTGCTGGGAAGGACACAAAGAAAGGTAATAAACATCTTGCACAGAAGTCACCAAATTCAGGTTCTGCTTTCAGATCACAATTGAATCACGTGCCAAGTGTGGGAAGAGGGAGCGGAGTTGCTGTTCGGGCAAGTCGCTGTTTGTGTCGGTTGCTCCTCTCTGGTCACTGAAGTGGCGAATTTTATTTTTGTGAGGGGTTATATGGGAGGCAGGGTTTGCAGGTCAGCACAACATTGTGGACAGAAGGGCCTGTAATGTGCTGTACTATTCTATGTTCTATGAATCTTATTTGAAGTTTCAAATATTTAATTGTTCTCAGTTTCTGTAAAATGTGTGAATAGTTCTGTTGTCTCTACAGATTCAGAACACAACCTAAGTTTGAAAGACTTGTTTTTATGCTTTGTATTTCTGTCTGATTAACTGTTTGATCATCATAGGTTTATCTAACCACAATCCAATAGTACACTAAGAACTTAAAAAAAACAGGAGGAAGCCATTTAAGCACTTCCTGCTAGCTTTACCTCTTTGCTACTTCCAGCATTAAATACACACAGTACAAACTATGATGGTAGTAGCTGGAGCTGTTGCTTCAAGGCTCCGATGCCCTGCAAGCATCTATGAGTGTAGGTGTTGCCCTTTTGGAGTTTGTAAATTCCTCCCCTGCCCCTACCCCCAACTGTGTGGGTTTCCATTGGTGGTCTCATTTCCTCTTGCAAACAAAACATGGAGGTTGGTAGGTTAAGTAGACACTGTAAATTGCCCCTGACCCAGTTTGGAAACTACCATAATTTTGAATTATCGAGTGTGTTTAACCAATCATAATGACTTGGTCATCCACAGAACTGTTGACCAATAAAATAATTCTGAGCTTCCATAGCAGGCAGTGGAGCTTCAAAATCTGAGCCATCTATCCTAATAGCAGCTCAAAGCATGGTAGAGTAGGTTTTAAGAAGAAAAGAAGGGATGTTTGAGGAGTAAGTTCCAAAGTTTGCAGTCTTGGTAACTGAAATAATAGTAAACAATGATGGAGTTGATAAGTTTGAAATGATTAAATCTACAACCTAAGATAGTGTCATTGGTGAGTGGTTCTAAGGAACATTATAAGAAAGGAGTGGATGGGTTAGAGACTTTGGAATGGCTTGAGATTGCAGCTAAGCAATTTGAAATAGTTGTTGCTTAATTTGAGTCAATTGGCACATGGACATGGATTAATCAGTCTTGATGTGTATGTGGAGGTATAAAGAGTTGCTGCAACATTAAGAGCTTTACTTAGATTTCTCAAAGACACTGTTTGAAATATCGGATACAATCTCAAGTTTTTCTGTAAGTGTCTGAAGTATTCACTTCTGTAATGTGATCTGTGGTCAAATTTTCATCTGTTCCCTCAGATTCCAAACATCTATTGTATGAATTAAATTGCAGAGGGATTTAGTCAAATGTTTCTTTACTTTTCAGTGGCTTTCAGATAGAAAAAAGAGGTCATTACAGAAGAATGATGTTGGTGAGTACAAGATACAAACAAAATATTTCTAGTTGTCCATTACATGTATTATTGCTTTTAAACAACTGTGTTTAGATCTACTTCCAGTGAATACCATTGGAGTATCAGGTCAGAGAGAGCACGATTCTATTTGCAGTTTGGGGCTGAGCTTCGCCTAGGCTATTGCTCAGAGCTTCCTTTGTGGAAGAACTATCTAAATTCTCTGGGTGGGTTGGTGTTGCTTGAGATATGTAATTGGACAGTTTTGGAAATCGAAGTAAGTCATTTTTATTATGATGTGCAGTGCTTTCTCATTAACGTGCTAGGTGAGTATTTACAAAGTTGAAGTCCAGAACAAGTTTTAGGCTGCATTCAACATGGTGGAAGGAGTACATTTGTATCAAGTTGCAAAGCTATAAGGTTTTCATTATCCACTACATTCCGTAGATTCCGGATTTTAAGCCGCTACTTTTTTCCCACATTTTGAACAGCTTTGAACTTTGCGGCCAATAATCCGAAGCGGCTAATGCATGATTTTTTTCATGCCGCCTCGTAAACATTTTGCCTCATAACAGTAGACCAATAAAATTGATGAGTAGTTCACAGAGGTCCAATGAAATTGTACGATAAATCAAGCGCACTTTCACAATTAAATTATTGTAAATCAGTCATTTGTACTCACCCTCATCAACATGGAAAACACTCGAAGCATTGTGCTGCCTACTTAGTTTAAACTATATTTGTTTTCTGTACTACATCGCGGGATGCTATGACGTCACACCCGGTTTCGCGGTGTCTTGTGGGAAAATGCCGGTTTGCGATGAAACGGGACGGAGGGAGGGAGCGCATTACGCGAGCGGCTTTGGATCTGAGCGAACTTTGCTTTTAAGTTAAAGGTGATCAATAACTTTTCCTGGTAGGCTGCAATATATATATTTTTTTACCAGTCGTTAGGAGATATTGGAATGTTGTTCAGTAAAGAAGTATACGCAACGTATATTTAAAAGTAGCCGCGTACGGGCACGGTTCGAAAAAAAGCATTTGCAATAGGTATTTGTTTTTGTTACCATATGGATTTAATTAAAAGTTAAAAAAATCCTCACGTGTAATATCTTTCTGTGTAAATATCTCATATTACAACGTGGGACACCTGCGGCCGAAAATCCGGTGCGGCCTAAAATCCGATGCGGCCTTTACAATTAAAAAATTGATTTTATTTCTAAAATTAGAGCCAGCGGCTTTTAATCAGGTGCGCTCTGTAGTCCGGAATCTACGGTAGTTTGTCCTTACATTTTGACTTAGTCTTTTAGTAAAATGCAAAGCTGGGGGAGTGTGGCACTCCTACTACTTTGCTGCATATAGTAAGCAACTGGGAGAAACAAAAAAAATAATGTAACATTGTTTGGAGGTTGCAATTACAGTATATGCAGGTTGCAACAATTACAAATACATGTTGCAACTCCATGTTACAGCAGTTCAGATAACACATTTGCCCTTCTGGAATTTGCAAATCTCTATTTAAAAAAATAATTCTGGGGCATAAAAAATCACTTTTCCAAAGTTTATGTGGGGTGTGGGGTGTGGGGTTAACAAAGGAAATTTTTTTTTTCAATTTGCATTTCTTGATGGACAGAAAATCGTGATACGGACCATTTTCTGGGCTTGAAATACCCCCATCTCCCCCTACAATGCATTATACTTTGGGAGTAGAATAGATCAAGAATCTTCTTTATCTCTTTCTGTGAAGCCGTCTGGAGCATCTTCAGTATTAGAGGTGGCGCAAATTGTCACTTGTGTAAAAGCAAGATAGTATCTGCGCGTATTCACTTGTATTGGAGTATTGTCGTATTTTCTCGTGTTTACAGTACTGAATATGGATTATACAGGATTTGTAAAGTTAATTGCTGATATTAATTAACAGATCAGAGTACCTGGGTGAGAAACACTTTGTTCTGTGGTTCAGCCTTTCTCTATGACGTGTTACTCACGCTTGCTACTGGCATGCAAAAACAAGTCACCAGATTCCATCAACACCAATCCCGATTCTTACAACTCTGAGTGCCTTTGGACTGCAAATTGTGCTTATTCCCACTCTGGCCTCATACCTGCCTATCACCTGCCCCTCGAACACCCTTCTTCCCTTTCTCCTATGATCCACTCTCTCCTTACAGGATTCCTTTTCTGTCCATCTGGCTTCACCTGTCACCTAGCTATCTTCCTTCCCCTCCCCCTACCTTTTTATTCTGGCATCTTCTCCCTTCTTTTCAGTCCTGAAGAAGGATCTCAGCCTGAAATGTTGCCTGTGTATTTATTTTGTTACAAACCCTGTAACTGGGTCACTTACCAGCAAAGATAGCGAGGTCCGTTGAAGTCTGATGGTACTATTTTTAACAGTTTTTATTGGTAAAAATACACAAAAATAATATCAATGCAAACATACAGATAATATACGTTGTCAATACTAAATCTAAAAGTGCGGGTATAATAATAATCAATAAGAAATAGCTCTCGTTGTCTAGGGGATAATGTATTGTCCGATGGAAATATAAAAGTCACTCAAGTCCATTTAGGCTGCAGCCTTTGGTTGGAGTCAAGAGAGAGATTTTTAGAACTTGCCAGCTTTTCCTTTTATGATTTCGATCCTTTGGTGTTGGTTTCCCCTTTAGCTAAAGCCGTTCTTCCGTGGTAAGGCCCCAATCCCGGCAAAGGGAAAGGACGCACGCGAGCCCCCCACCGGCTGTCGCTATTAAACGCTGTCACGGGATTTCTAGCGTCTCTCCTGGTGCATCTGAAGGGGTTGTTCCCCAGACCCTCTTTTATCCTTACTCACGGGGTCTCAGATGTCAATCAGGTTGGGATGATGCAATCCCTCAACCAGCCCACTCTGGTCATTTCCTGAGGGCTTCAATGAATAGTACAGTACTCAATACACAATTCCGTCTCCAAGAGACAATAGTCGTTATCAATGGTTCCGCCTTGCTGGGGGCCAGGACACATTCCAAACCCTTGTGGATTCTGCGTGTCTCTCTCTCATTTCCTGGGTCCCAGACCCGAATTAATAGCGATCTTGCGATTCTCGAAAAGGAGGGGGCTACTTTGTACCCTTCGGCCCCTCAGAGTTGTGGCACATTCGTAACAATTTCCATAGATGCTGCCAGACCTCCAGCATTTTGTGTGTGTTCCTTTGTATTTTCAGCATTTTCAGCCTTTCTAATGTTTATACAAAAAGCTTTTATGCTTGCCTGTTGCTAATATCCAAATAAAATCCTGATGAGCGAAGTCCAGTTCAGAATAATGAACCCTATGCCACATCAGGGTGGCTCAAGAAGTAAAGCTGATGTACACTTTGTGCAGGAGTGCTGTATTCTCTGATGCTTGTGGAGAGTAAAATGCGGCTTTGAGCTACTAGTGTATTTTAGCAAGTTCCAACCAAATGTTTGAAATCGATTTATACAGCAGTGATTCAGACACCTCATGCAATACAACTGACACACTATTGAATCAAAGTCTAAAAAGAATACTTGTGTCTTTTATTCTTATCTTATTATATAGAAAGAGGGCATTTTGTTCATTGGTTCAATACTAACTCTCAACAGACCAGTCCATTAGAACCATTTCCACCTATTTTTTTCTCTCTCTCATAGCCAACAACACCCCAAGGTTTTAATGAAGCATCTTGGCCCAAGTGTCAATGTTTGTTCCCCTCCATAGATGCCCCCTGACTTGCTGAATTCCTTCAGTATTTCATGATTTGCTGAAGATTTCCAGCATCTGCAGAATCTTTTGAGTTTATGATTTGCAACTCTCCTTTGATTATTTTTAGCATTACCCTAAGGGATAATTCAGCCAGTTAACCCATTGTCCATTTTTTTGGGGATATTACAGGATATCCATAGAGAACAAATGAACTCTATGTAAATAATAGCCAAATTCAGGATTGAAACAGATCACTCAAAGTATAATCCTGTACTTACCTTATATTAGACGATGCTGAACGATCTTTTAAGATAAACTATTTCAGATACATATCTTAATGTGGCAAGAACTTATTATTTCTGGCACAATCCTTCAATCGTTACCGTGCCCATTCTTATAAATTTGTTGCAAGATGAATCTCTGCTAAGAGGATGCCAACAGCTCAATACTGTATGTTAATCTACTGCATGTGGAAGCTATCAATTATAGTCAAAATATATACCTACTGGTCTTTTTCTTCCTACTTTGGCCCTTACTGGGGGAGTTGCATATGCTTTATGATTTTAAGCAATTCTTAGATGAGCCTAACTATACAGTTGGCCCTCCTTATCCGCAAGGGATTGGTTCCAGGACCCCTCGCGGATACCAAAATTCGTGGATGCTCAAGTCCCTTATTCACCCTGTCTAAATCGGTGGACCTTAGGATCCAGTGGAACCCCAGAACTTATTTAACCTGTCTCAGTGCGGTGGACATTAGGACCCAGCGCCAGAGCTCTGAATCCACAGTGTTTCTGTTCACGAAAGTAATCACGATCATGATTGAAAATAAAGTGGAAATAAAGCGATCAGAAAGAGATGAAACGCCATCGATCATTGGAAAAACGTTAGGCTACGTCGGTCAATGATCGGAAAAATTTTAAAGATAAAGTGAGAAAGGCTCTGCCCCAATGAAAGCCACAATTATTACTAAGCAACACAGTGGTGTAATTATTGGCTTTTGGGTTTTTGAACCTCCACATCAACCCGGCGCGGTGGAGAGCGCACTAGGGAGCGATCTGTCACTAGATCGAACTTGGGAACTTCCGTTCCTGAGCCCAGTGCTGAAACGTTCATTCTTAAGTGTTATATGCATAGAAAGGTAAAATATAATCTATATACTAAGACAAATGTTTGACTAACTGACGCTAAATAATACCGGATGTACCTGTTCCAACTTAAGGGAACTTGTGATTTTTTTCAATCCCAATCCATGATAACCCATGCACATCCTCCCATATACCGTAGATTCCGGACTACAGAGCGCACCTGATTAAAAGCCGCTGGCTCTAATTTTAGAAAGAAAATCAATTTTTTACTTGTACAGGCCGCACCGGATTTTCGGCCGCAGGTGTCCCACGTTGTAATATGAGATATTTACACAGAAAGATATTACACGTGAGGATTTTTTAACTTTTAATTAAATCCATATGGTAACATAAACAAATACATATTGCAAATGCTTTTTTTCGAACCGTGCCTGTAACGCGGCTACTTTTAAATATACGTTGCGTATACTTTTTTACTGAACAACATTCCAATATCTCCTAACGACTGGTAAAAAATATATATACTGCAGCCTACCAGGAAAAGTTATTGATCGCCTTTAACTTAAAAGTAGCGTTTGCTCAGATCCAATGCCGCTCGCGTAATGCCGCTCGCCCCCCTCCTTCCCGTTTATCGCAAACTGGCATTTTTCCCACAAGACGCGGCGAAACTGGGTGTGACGTCATAGCATCCCGCGATGTAGTACAGAAAACAAAAATATAGTTAAAACACTTCTAACTTTAACTAGAAAATGAATTACTAAGCGAAAATATTATAAACTAAATAACTGCCATAAAGGCAGCACAATGCTTCGAGTGTTTTCCATGTTGATGAGGGTGAGTACAAATGACTGATTTACAATAATTTAATTGTGAAAGTGCGCTTGATTTATCGTACAATTTCATTGGACCTCTGTGAACTACTCATCAATTTTATTGGTCTACTGTTACGAGGCAAAATGTTTTTGGCGGCATGAAAAAAATCATGTATTAGCCGCACTGTATTAAAGGCCGCAGAGTTCAAAGCTGTTCAAAATGTGGGAAAAAAGTAGCGGCTTATAATCCGACATCTACGGTACTTTAAATCATCTCTAGATTACTTATAATCGCTAATACAATGTAAATACTATGTAAAATAGTTGTTAAACTGCATTGTTTAGGGAATAATGACAAGAAAAAAAATCTGTACAAGCTCGAACAACAAGTGCTGGAAGAGCACTTCCGGGTTTGTGTGATTCGCAGTTGGTTGAATTCGCGCTTGCGGAATTCGCGGATAAGGAGGGCCGACTGTATGTTGATACCTGGTGCATTTTATCTACTTTAATGAGGACTTGAAGATGTATTAGTGCATCAGAATTAGGTTAATTATCACTGACAAATGAGAAATTTGCTGTGTGCCAGCTGTAGAGTGCAAGATAAAAAAACTATAAGTTACAATTTTTTAAAAAATCAGCTCTGTGGTGACAAAAGCTCTGATTAACTTTTCTTTATATTGTAATGGTTGGCTTGGAGTTTTGTAGTGGGAGGGTGGGGAGGGCACTAACTTTATGATTTAATTTTGGGTGTTTTTTCTATATTGTTATGAATTGTTTATTAGACATGTTTGTTTAGCACAGTATAAATCTCCATATTGTTGATGGGTTTTTTTCTGTTGTAGTGTAGAAACTTATTTTAAAAAAATCAATAAAAAATATATAGTGTGAAAGAGGAATAGTGAGGTAATGTTTATGGATCATTCAGAAATCTGATGGCAGAGGAGAAAAGGGTGTTCCTAAAACGTTGAGTGAGAGTCTTCAGGTTTCTATACCACATCCCTTATGGTAGCAGTGAGAAGAAGGCATGTCTAGACGATGAAGGTTTTTAATGATGGATGACATCTTTTTGAGGCACTACATTTTGAAGATGTCCTTGTAGGGAGACTTGTACCCATGATGGAGCTAGCTGAGTCTACAACCCTTTGCAGTCTCTTTTGATTTTGTGCATTGGAGCCTCCATACCAAGTAACTGGTCAGAATGCACTCCACCGTACAGCTGTAAAGCTTTGCTAGTTTTTAACATGGGTAAGTGCTATACTTGAATGGAGCAGTCACTGTTTCTTTTAATTTTAGAGTTGTTGATTCGGTTGTAACTTAGCTGTCATTCTAAGTAACTCGGACATTATATTAAATGTAGTTATTGTGTTTTTAGTAATTGAATTGCCAATATGCTGTTTTGCACTGAATGGAGTAGCACTGCAATGACAATAAAGTTCTATCTACCACTGCTGACCCTCAATGAGGGTTCTCCTGACTTCCTCTTCCTGAGGTCCATGATCAATTTTTTGGTCTTGCTGATGTTGAGTGCAAGGTGTTTGTGTTGCAACACAACCCAACCAACGGATGTATCTCATTCCAGTATGCTTCCTTGTCAGCATCTGAGATTCTGCCAGCAACATTGGTGTCAGTGAATTTATTTATACATGGTGTTTGAGCTGTGCCTAGTCACAAGTCATGAGTGCAAAGAGAGTAGAGCAGTGGACATGATCCTTGAGGTGAGCCTATGTTGATTGTCAGTGAGGAGGGGATGTTATGACTGTTCTACACTGACTAGTCTCCTGATGAGGAAGTCAAGAATCCAGTTGCAGAGGTAGAAACAGAGGCTCAGACTTGGAAATTTGTTGATTATTGATTAGTCCTGATGGGGTGATGGCGTTGAATGTTGAGCTGTATTTGATAAACAGCAGTCTGGCAGATGAATGTATTACTGTGTCCAGATGCTGGAAATTCAAACAACACACACAAAATGCTGGTGGAACACAGCAGGCCAGGCAGCATTTATAGGGAGAAGCACTGTCGATGTTTCAGGCTGAGACCCTTCGTCAGGACTAACTGAAAGGTACTAAGAGATTTACTAAGGTACTACAGAGCTGGAGAAGGGAAAGGATCATGGGACGGGAGAGTGCCATGCTAGGGAGAAAGCAAGGGGGAGGGGAGCACCAGAGGGAGATGGAGAACAGGCAGAGTGATGGGCAGAGAGAGAAAAAAAACAAACAAATAAATATGTCAGGGATGGGGTAAGAAGGGGAGGAGGGGCATTAACAGAAGTTAGAGAAGTCAATGTTCATGCCATAAGGTTGGAGGCTACCCAGCTGGTATATAAGGTGTTGCTCCTCCAACCTGAGTGTGGCTTCATCTTGACAGTAGAGGAGGCCATGGATAGACATATCCGAATGGGAATGGGATGTGGAATTAAAACGTGTGGCCACTGGGAGATCCTGCTTTCTCTGGCGGACAGAGCATAGGTGTTCAGCAAGATGGTCTAAACCACTACCAAGCACATCTTTCCCTCCCCCCATTTTCTGCTTTCCGCAGGGATCGCTCCCTACGCGATTCCCTTGTCCACTCGTCCCCCCCCCATCCCTTCCCACCGATCTCCCTCCTGGCACTTAACCTTGTAAACGGAACAAGTGCTACACCTACCCTTACACTTCCTCCCTCACCACCATTCAGGGCCCCATATAGTCTTTCCAGGTTAGGCGACACTTCACCTGTGAGTCGGCTGGTGTGGTATACTGTGTCCGGTGCTCCCGGTGTGGCCTTTTATATATTGGTGAGACCTGACGCAGACTGGGAGACCATTTTGCTGAACACCTACGCTCGGTCCGCCAGAGAAAGCAGGATCTCCCAGTGGCCATACATTTTAATTCCACGTCCCATTCCCATTCGGATATGTCTATCCCATGGCCTCCTCTACTGTCAAGATGAAGCCACACTCAGGTTGGAGGAACAACACCTTATATACCAGCTGGGTAGCCTCCAACCTTATGGCATGAACATTGACTTCTCTAACTTCTGTTAATGCCCCTCCTCCCCCTTCTTACCCCATCCCTGACATTTGTTTGTTTTTTTTCTCTCTCTGCCCATCACTCTGCCTGTTCTCCATCTCCCTCTGGTGCTCCCCTCCCCCTTGCTTTCTCCCTAGGCCTCCCATCCCATGATCCTTCCCTTCTCCAGCTCTGTATCACTTTTGCAAATCATCTTTCCAGCTCTTAGCTTCATCCCACTCCCTCCGGTCTTCTCCTATCATTTTGCATTTCCCCCTCCTACTTTCAAATCTCTTAGTACCTTTCCTTTCAGTTAGTCCTGACGAAGGGTCTCGGCCCAAAACGTCAACAGTGCTTCTCCCTATAGATGCTGCCTGGCCTGCTGTGTTCCACCAGCATTTTGTGTGTGTTGTGTGGAGAGCCAGTAAGGTTGTGTCCAATGAGAACCTATTGTGATAGTAGGCAAATTGTAACAGGTCCCGGTCCTTGTTCAGGCAGCAGTTAATTCTAGCCATGACCAACCGCTGAAAGCACTTCATCACAATGAATGTACTACTAGGTGATAGTTGTTGAGGCAGCTCCCCCTGCTCTTGGGCATTGGTGTTATTGATGACTTTTTGAAGCAAGTGCTAACTTTTGTTCAAGCAGTAGGAGGTTGAAGGTATCTGAATACTCCAGCCAGTTGATTGGCACAGGCATTTGTTACCCTGCCAGGTATATCATTGGGTCTAATGCCTTGCAAAGGTTCAGACTCTTGAACGATGTTCTGATGTTGACCTCTTACGCATGGTTGCCAGATGTTGTGGGTACTAGTTTTATTCTGTCTTTCAAATCGTGCATAAAAGGCATTGGAGAATGAAGCATCACAGCCACTTATACTATTAGGTTTTCCCCTTGCAGGAGGTAATGACCTGCAAGCCCTGCTATTGCTGCTGTGCTTCCAATTGTCTCTAGCTTCACACGGAATCACCTTTTTGCTCTCATAAAAGCCTTTCATAGGTTATACGTGGACAACTTGTGGGGTTCTAGATCTATAGTCTTGAGTGTCACAGATCTAGCCTTTGGCAAACTACAAATCTTGTTCATCCATTGCTTGTTTTAGTTGTGTTCTGTATCTACTTGAATACTCATTGATGTAGGTGTTGATGAAGCTGGTAATGAACGTGAGATAATTCAGATCCAGAGGTGAATCCCTGAATATAGCAAAAGTATTGCCTTCAAAGTGTACAGGTATCCCCCGCTATCCGAAGGTAGAGCGTTCCTATGAAACCGTTTGTACGCCAAAATGTCGTAAAGTGAAGAGGTAATTACCATTAATTTATATGGTAAAAATTGTTGAGCATTCCCAGACCCAAAAAATAACCTACCAGGTCATACTAAATAACACATGAAACCTAAAATAACACTAACATATAGTAAAAGCAGGAATGATATGATAAATATACAGCCTATATAAAGTAGAAATATTGTATGTACGGTGTAGTTTCACTAATCAAAATTAGGAAGGCAGCGAACCAAAATCGATTTGGAGGAAAAAATCGGCACGTACACGCTTACATATGTATATGCGTACGCACATACATGCATGCGCAAACAACTGCCCGCACAAGGCTTCATGGTCATGGTAGTCTTTCTCGGGTAAAAACATGTATAAAGCAGGTGTCTTTTTTGTAAAAGTGTAAGTCCTCTTTGGTTAGTGAAAACAGGTACCGATGTAGGTCTTTCGTAATAGCAAGTTGTCGTAAAGCGAACGTTTGATAAACAGGCCACTTGTGTTTGTTAATGTGATTTGGACCTAGTGATGGGAGAGGGAGAGATGTATATTCACTAGGTCTACGCCACCCATTCACAACTTAAAAGAAAACACTAAGATTCAGTATTTTGCTGTATGATATAACTTTTCATATGAAGCACTGGTGACAGAGACAGCTGATTGATACTGGGAGATGGGGCTCTAAGCAAATTACTTTTTGTTCTCTTAGATGTTCGTCGAAGAATTGAACTCATCCAGGACTTTGAGATGCCTGCAGTTAGTACCACTATTAAAGTTTCACGAGATGGCCAGTATATTATTGCAGCAGGTAAGATAAAATACCATTTTTAGGAACATATAAAGCCTACAGCACAATACAGGCCCTTCGGCCCACAATGCTGTGTCAAACATGTACGTACTTTAGAAATTACCTCAGTAGAAATAGCCCTCTATTTTTCTACACTGTTGCTGGTAGCCCATTCTACGCATTCACCACTCTCTGTATTTTTTTTTAAAAAAACAACAAACAAACTTGCCCCTGACATCTCCTATGTATGTACTTCCAAGCACCTTAAAATTGTGCCCTCTTGTGATAGCCATTTCAGCCCTGGGAAAAAGCCTCTGACTATCCACATGATCAATGCCTCTCATCATCTTATACACCTCTATCAGGTCACCTCTCATCCTCTGTTGCTCCAAGGAAAAAAGGCTGAGTTCACACAACCTATTCTCATAAGGCATGCTCCCCAGTCCAGGCAACATCCTTGTAAATCTCCTCTGCACCCTTTCTATATTTTCCGTCTACAACCACTCTTTGCCTTCGGTGGGCAAGTCAATTCTGGATCCACAAAGCAAGGTGCCCTTGGATCCCATGCCTCCTTACTTTCTCAATAAGCCTTGCATGGGGTACCTTATCAAATGCCTTGCTGAAATCCATATACACTACATCTACTGCTCTACCTTCATCAATGTGTTTAGTCATATCCTCAAAAAATTTAATCAGGCTCGTAAGACACGACCTGCCCTTGACAAAGCCATGCTGACTATTCCTAATCATATTATGCCTCTCCACATGTTCATAAATCCTTCCTCTCAGGATCTTCTCCATTAACTTACCAACCACTGAAGTAAGACTCACTGGTCTATAATTTTCTGGGCTATCTCTACTCCCTTTTTTGAGTAAGAGAACAGCATCTGCAACCCTCCACTCCTCCAGAACCTTACCTGTCCTCATTGATGATGCAAAGATCATTGCCAGAGGCTCAGCAATCTCCTCCCTCATTTCCCACTGTAGCCTGGGGTTTATCTCATCCGGTCCTGGTGACTTATCAACTTGATGCTTTCCAAAAGCTCCAGCACATCCTCTTAATGTCTATATGCTCAAGGTTTTCAGTCTGCGGTAAGTCATCCCTACAATCACCAAGGTCCTTTTCCGTAGTGAATACTGAAGCAAAGTATTCATTAAGTACCTCTACTACTTCCCCCAGTTCCATACACGCTTTTCCACTATCACACTTGATTAGTCCTATTCTCTCACGTCTTATCCTCTTGCTCTTCACATACTTGTAGAATGCCTTGGGGTTTTCCTTAATCCTACTTGCCAAGGCCTTCTCATGGCTCCTTCTGGCTCTCCTGATTTCATGCTTTCTGCTAGCCGTATAATTTTCTAGATCTCTATTATTACATAGTTTTTGAACCTTTTGTTAGCTTTTCTTCTCTTGACTAGATTTTCAACTGCCTTTGTACACCACGGTTACTGTACCCTATCATCCTTTCCCTGTCTCATTGGAATGCACCTATGCAGAACGCCATGCAAATATCCCCTGAACATTTGCCACATTTCTGCCATTATTTTTATATTTTTTATATATATAAAAGCATCGAGAATGAAAAAGACAAGATGTAATAATTCATATAATTATACAGATTATTACATCTTGTCTCTTTCATTCTCAATGCTTTTTTTTTAGCCTGCATTACAAAAAAAAAAGGCTATCTACGCTTCTTCCTTGCTTTGTCTTCTAGTGAGGTAGAACAAATGTTCTTCAAACACAAACACACTACCATTTTCTTTGGAAGATTACAAATCAACAAATTTCCAGGAGTGTCTATGAATTCTAAAGGAAAGATGGGGCTAAAGTTTGTGGCCTTGACAAAGAAGAATAATTAGTCCATGATTAACATTGAGTGTTTAAAAAAAATGGGCTGCCACAGTGCTCATTCAGAAAATGTAATTTTTCAAGAGGCAATAACAGACTTGGTCTTCATTGCATTCTAATATTCAGGATTCAGATTTATCATGTGTACATGGAAATATACAGTGAAATGCGTTGTTTGCATTAACAGCCAACAGACCCATTGGTCTCCCTTTGCTGGCTTTTTCCACAGAGATTGGGTGGGAGTACAACTAGAGGGCTTGGGTTAAGGATTAAAGGTGAAAAGTTTTAAGAGGACCATGAGAGGAAACTTCACTCAGTGAAGAGTGTGGAACAAGCTGCCACGACAAGTGGTGCATGCGAGCTTGATTTCAACATTTAAGAGAAGTTTAGATAGGTATATAGATGGCAGGGTTATGGAGGGTAGAACAATGGGATGAAGCAGTTTAAATGGTTCTGCACGGACTAGATGGGCCAAAAGGCCTGTTTGTGCTTTTTTTTATGACTGACTAAATAGAGTATCTGGAGTGATCTACAAGTAAAATTGAAATTGTATATGTACTATTACTTTAAATTTCTGCTGCTATGAATTGCCAGGTTTGAAAATGAAAGATATAAATTATCAAATAAATGCTGAATGGATTCTCAAGATTTACTTTTGCTCTGCTGGTATTACGGAAACAATTTTTTTTAGAATGAATATAATACTTTTTAGTTTCTAATAATTATTTGTCTTTTGAAGGCACCTACAAACCTCGGATTCGATGCTATGATACCTACCAGTTGTCAATGAAGTTTGAACGCTGCTTGGATTCAGAAGGTTGGAGAATTTTCTTTCTCTCTTTTGCACTGTTATACAAAGAAGATTTAAAAACTTACAGAGATGGTGGTGTGTTGGAGTCAATGAGTTGATGAATGGCATTTGTTTTAGGAAAAGAAAGAAACAGTAATCAAGGAATTAAATATTATGAATGCTAGCCATAAGGCTCTTTTGTGTCAAAGTGAAAATGGATCTCTACAAAGTGATCTAAATTACATACAAATGTAAAGCACAAAATAATTGATTGCACCCCCCCCCCTTTAATAAGATATACCAAATCATCACTAGTGCAGCCATTGGTTTTAGAAGTCACGTAATTAGTTAAATGGAGATCACTGGAATGCAATCAAGGAAGGTCCAACTGCTGGTGAGTCAGTATCCTAGCAAAAACTACACCATGGAGACAGAAGAACACTCCAAGCAACTCCATGTAAAGGTTATTGAAAAGCACTAGTCAGGAGATGGATACAAGAAAATTTTGAAGTCACTGAATATCCCTTGGAGTATAGTTAGGTCAATCAGCAAGAAATGGAAAGAATATGGCACAGCTGTAAATCTGCCTAGAGCAGGCTGTCCTCAAACTGAGTGACCGTGAAAGAAGTGGACGAGTGAGGGAGGCCACCAAGGGACCTATGACAACTCTGGAGGAGTTACAAGTTTTAGTGGCTGAGACAGGAGAAACTGGGCATACAACAATTGATGCCTGGGTACTTCGCCAGTCACAGCTTTATGGGAGAGTGGCAAAACGAAAGCCACTGTTGGCGGGGTGGGGGGAACTCACATGAAATCTCAGCTAGAGTTTTCCAGAAAGTGTATGGGAGACTCTGAAGTCAGCAGGAAGAAGGTTCTATGGTCTGATGAAACCTAAATTGAGCTTGTTGGCCATCAAATTAAACACTATATTTGGTGAAATTTGAAACACTGCACATCATCAAAAATACACCATCCCACCATGAAGCATAGTGGATGCTTCACAGCAGCAGGCCCTGGAAGGGCCTTGTGAAGGTAGAGGGCAAAATGAATGCAGCAAAATACAGAGGAATCCTGGAGGAAAATCTGATGCAGTCTGCAAGGGAATTGCGACTTGGGAGATTTGTTTTCCAGCAAGACAATGACCCTAAGCATAAGGCCAAAGCTACACAGGAATGGCTTTAAAAACAATTAAAATCAATGTCCTGGAGTGGCCAAGTCAGAGTCCATACACAATCCAATTGAGAATTTGTGGTTGGACATGGAATGGGCTGTTCACTCTTGATCCCCATGTGATCTGACAGAGCTTGAGCAGTTTTGTAATGAAGAATGGGGAAAATTGAAATGTCCAGATGTGCAAAGCTGACTTAATGCTGTAATTGCTACCAAAGGTCCATTGGTCAATAACTTATATCAGCATTGGGAGAAGTGAGATTAGTAAACTGAAGAAGAAAAATTGACTGAAGGAGAAATAAATTGTCATTGATAGTGATGACCAAGATCCAGATGACAGTGTTTGTGTCACTTCAGACTGGTTAAGGGTTGTTGCTAGCTGATCTGTCTGGAGGAAGTTTAAATAGGAGGTGACTATTTGGAGATGGAATCAAAGGTGGGGGGGGGGGGGGGGTATGCTGGAACTCTGTTGAATGTAGCAGCCGCTGGAAATCTGAAACTACTTGATAAATAGTCTATGGGTCATGACACTGCTGTAGAGAGAGAAAATGCAAGCCAAAATTTCTGTTGGTTGACCCAATATTGGAACTAGTTCTGACTGAGACTGGAAAGGCTGATTATTTGGAATTGTTGTATTCATTATTGACGGCTGAGGGCTACATGCATAGAAATGCTGTTTCCCACATGTACATTTGACTTCAAGAGTCTGAAGTGTAGAATGGGAGTAAGATAATTAAAGTGAAAAGCAGCTAGAAACTGAGTCATCCTTGTATCTCCTTTGAACATTAGGTAGATTGTAAAACTTTCTAGTTAAGCATAGTTACAGAGTGCTAGGCAATGATATAGATGTTACTTGCCACTTAACAGCCCATGTTTGAATGCCTTTTAGCCTTGCATGCAACATGAACTGTTTAATTTGATGAAAAATTATGAAGAATTGAATATCGTGCATGAAGGAGTGATTGGTAAAGGGTTTATTGTCACGTGTACTTGGGTTACAATGAAAAATTTTTGTTTCCATGGCATCCAGATAGATCATTCCATGTGTCAGTACATAATAGTATTTCAAAAAAGGAAAAACAATGTAGAACATAGTTTTACAGTTAGAGACAGTGCAATACAAGTAGACAAAAAGTGCAAGGGCCATGGCGAGAGATTGACAGATTAAGAGTTCATCTTTTCATGTAAGAGGTCTGTTTAAGAGTTATAAAAGTGGGGTTCTTGATTATGTTGGTTGCTTTCACAAGTTGATGGACACTAGTTTGCTTGATCACTGGGCCTGTATTGACAACTCCCTGCAATTTCTTGGCCAGAGCACTTGCTTTACTAAGCTGTGATGCATCTGGCTAGGAAGCTTTGCATGGTGCATCGTGGTAAGGGTATTTAGGGAAATGCTGAATTTTCTTGACCTACTGAGGAAGTGGTGCTGGTGTGGTTTAATTGGCCATAGTGTCTGGCAGGTGTATTAGGACAAACATTTACATCCAGGAACTTAAAGCATTTCACTATCTCCAACTCAGGACTATTAATGCAGATGGGTGTGTCCATCACTACCCATCCCACCCTTTTGTGTTGCTAACATTGAAAGAAAAGTTGTCTTAACTCCACATCACTTGGCTATGTCCTTCCTGTACTCTATCTTATGGTTGTTTGCGATCTGGTCCACTACAGTGGTGACATTTGCAAACTTCTAAATAGAGTTAGAGCAAAATCTAGCCACACAATCATAAATGTTTTGGGTGTAAGGGGATGAGAAAGTAGTCTTGTTGGGGCACCAGTGTTGATGATAGTTACAGGAAAAGGTGTTGTCTAAGCTTGCTGATTGAGGTTTTTTGGTTAGGAACTCAAGGATTCAGTTGCAAGGGGGGTGGGGGGTGGCAAGACTCTAGATCAAGAAGTTTGGTGATGAATTTGTTTGGAATTATGGTATTGAAGGCAGAGTTATGATCAATTAATAAGAATCTGATGTATGTAAAGTAGGTTGTTGAGGAAGGTGTAGATCACTACCACAAATTTTTGGGTAGGGATGACAGTGGTAGAAGTGGCAGAGTAAGAATAAGACAATTTCAACTTAGAATTTTTTTCCCAAGGCTATGTTATTGAATTCATTTGGAATGTTGAGTCAAGACATGGTTGGTGAGGTAATTGAGAAAAGGAGCAAATTGCCAAGCTTAAACCACCTCTTTCTCTTACCCCCCCCCCCCCCCCCCTCCCCTCACCCAGTACCTTTTTTTAAAAATTGCTTGTGTGATTTAGGTGTTCTGCTTTTCACTTGTCGGTTACTTTACATACCTACATGTCTGTAAGAACACTGGAGATTCAGGACATGGATATCAGAGATTGAATTATAGTTGTGGCCTTCCAATATTAATTGTGCAGCATGGAAGCAGGCCTGGAATTTCCTTAGTGCTGCTCACCAATTTGTTGATTTGATTTGGGGGACAAATTTGGCAGCTTCTGAATTTTTATTTGATTTTGAAGATAGTAAAATACCCTACTTTTTTTTAAAAAAAATTCAATGTTTCAGCATTAATTGAACCACTATGCTTTTTCAGATAAATGTAGAATTTTTATTTACCAGTGTCTTCAGTTTCAAAATTGTTAATTTTCTTTTACAGTTGTTACATTTGAGATTTTATCAGATGATTATTCAAAGGTACGTATCTCATGCCTTTTATAGTTCTTAAATTTTTAAATATTTTAAAACTTATATTGTTCTAATGTTATAAAGCCTTTGAGAGACTACTCCAGGCACGTTGAATATACATGTCCTCCCCTGTTTCTGGCAGGGTTCAGTTCCTGTTTGCAAACTTTCCAGTTTACAAGTTAGAACTGTGGCTGTGAACAGAGTTCCCAAGCACCGCAAGATGCCTACAGCTCCACAGCAACCAGCCAATCCATCCTGTTGCTCTCCCAAACACTCATTTGTGTCTGAGCTACGTATAAGTCAGACATTTGTAATTTGGGGGGAACCTGTATGCAAATCATGCTCCTGTTCTCATTTTAACAGTTGCTTTTCCATTTTTTGCAGCTGGTTTTTCTGCAGTGTGACCGTTACGTGGAGTTTCATTCACAACATGGCCACTATTATAGGACACGCATCCCCAAGTTTGGTAGAGACTTCTCTTACCATTATCCTTCATGTGATCTCTATTTTGTTGGAACAAGGTGTGCAAATGTGATCTTTAAATATGTAATTTTCTTTTAAGTATGAAGATTAATGTTAACACAATTATATGAATGTATGATGAACATGATTTTAAAATATTTTGGAATTTGAAATATAGCTAAAATGCTGAATGAGTTTTGGTCATTTAAGGTTTACAGATAGAAAAGTGATCAGGTTTTTCAGTCTAGTCCTCAACAGATTTTTAGCTTTTCAGTTACTTTGAAGAACATAAGACAGGAGCAGAATCAGGCCATTTGGCCCATTGAGTCTGCTCTGCCATTCAATCATGGCTGACTTGTTTTCTCTCAACATCATTCTTCTGCCTTACCCTCCCCCCCCTCCCCCCATAACCTTGGACACCCTTACTAATGAAGAATTTGTCAATCTCTGCTTTAAATATATCCAATGATTTGGCCTCCACGGCCATCTGTAACAATGAATTTCACAGATTCACCACCCACCGGCATCTCTGTTCGAAAGAGACATGTACTCTTTAGACTGCCCTTTAGGCCTAGACTTCCCACTTTTGGAAAAATCCTCTCCATGTCCATTCTGTCTAGGTCTTTCAATATTTGGTAGGTTTTAATAAGATTCTTTCTTCCCCCCCCCCCCCCCCCCCCACCACCAAACTACCTCATTCTTCTAAATTCTAGTGAATACAGGCTCAGACCATCAAACATTCCTCATATGTTAACACTTTTCTTCCTGGGATCATTCTTGTGAAACTCTTCTGGGCCCTATACTTTGCCAGTACATCCTTTCTAAGTTAATAGGGCATAAAACTGCTCACAATGCAATGCTCCAAATGTGGTCTTGACCAATGCCTTATTAAGCCTCAGCATTACATCCTTGTTTTTATATTGTAGTCCCCTCGAAATGAATGCTAGCAGTACATTAGTCTACCGACTCAACCTACAGGTTAACCTTTAGAGCATCCTGCACTAAACTCCCAAGTCTCTTTGCACTGCCAATTTCTCAATTCACCCCCCATTTAGAAAATAGTCTACACTTCTGTTGTTTCTGCCACAAACCAGACTGTATGACCATACACTTATCTACACTATTCCATCTGACTCTTTGCACCTTTCTCTGACTTGTCCAAGTCCTTCTGCAGACCCCCTGCTTCCTCAACACTACCAGCCCCTCCACCTATCTCTGTATTGTCTTGCAAACTTTCATCATTCAGATCATTAACATATAACATGAAAAGTAACAAACACAACACTGAACCCTGTTTAACACCAGTAATCATCAACAGCCAACCAGTAAAGAGCCCCTTTATTCCCATTCTGCCAATCAGTCAATCCTCTATGCATGCTACTATCTTTCTTGTAATACTATGGGGGCTTTTAGCTTGCTTAGCAGCCTCGTGTGTTACCTTGTCAAAGGCCTTCTGAAAGTTCAAGTAAACAACTTCCAGTGACTCTCCTTTGTCTATCCTGCCTGTTACTTACCCAAAGAATTTGAACAGATATGTCAGGCAAGGTTTCCCCTTAAGAAAACCATGCTGACTTGGCCAGTTTTATCATCTGCCTCCAAATACCCCAAACCTTCATCCTTAATAATGGCTCTTAATATTTTGCCAACCACTGAGATCAGGCTAACTAGCTTATAATTTCCTGCTTTTTGACTCCCTCAAAGAGTGGAGTGACATTTGTAACTTTTCAGTCCTTTGGAGCCATTCCAGGATCTTGTGATTATTGAAAGATGAATACTAATACCTCTACAATATCTTCAGCTACCTCTTTAAGAACCCTGAGGTGTAGTCCATCTGGTCCAGGTAACTTTATTTTCACACTTTTCAGGTTTCCAAGTGCCGCCTTTGTAATAGTGACTATACTCATTTCTACCTCCTGAAATTAGAGCAAAATACTTATTCAGTTTGTCTGCATTTCTTTGTTTTTCGTTATTACCTCTCCATCATTTTCCAGCAGTCCAGTGTCCACTCCTGTCTCTCTTTTACTCTTTATGTATTTAAAAAATACTTCTTTATCCTCTTTTTGTATTATTTGCTACCTTGCCTTCATACCACAAGGCTACTAAACAGCTTCCTCCCACAGGCAGTCAGACTGCTAAATAGCTGCTCTACCTGTCTCTGCTTTGGACATTTTTAACTTGCACTGGACACTTATAACTTGTTTTTAACTGACATGTGGCTGTTGTGTTTTACTATTTATTGTTATGTTTATTATTTAGTGTTGCGTTTGTTATATTATGATTGCACTGCTCCTGGGAAACGCTGTCTCATTCTGCCCTGCAGAGCTGATGTACGGTTAGAATGACAAAGTTTTTGAATCTTAATATTTCATCTTTTCTCTCCTTGTTGCTTTTTTGTTGCCTTCTGTTAGTTTGAAGCTTCCCAATCTTCAAAAATGTTCTCAATTTTGCTTTTATGCTGTCTTTGACTCCCCTTCTTAGCCACAGTTACCTGATCCTTCCTTCAGAATGCTGCTTATTTGGGATGAACCGATCCTGCATCTTCCAAATTGCTTTTGCTGCTCAACTATCATCCCTGCTAGAGACCTCTTCCAAACAAACTTGCCAGCTCTTCTCTTCTGCCTCTCTAGTTCTCTTTACTCCACTGTAATATCAGTCCATCCAATTTCAGTCTCTCTGTATCTCTCCATTGGAGTGAATTCTATCCTATTAGGATCACTGACTCCTTAGGGTTCCTTCACCTTAAACTCCCAAATCAAATGTGGTTCATTATATAGTCCCCAATCCTGAATTGTTTTTTCCCTAGTGGGCTCGACCACAAACTACTCTAAAAAGCCATTTCATCGGCATTCTACATATTCCTAACTATGGGATCCAGCACCAACCTGATTTTTCCCAAACTACCTGCACACTTAATTTCTCATAAGCATTGTCCTTTGTAATTCCTTTGGTAATTTGTGTTGTTTGTGGACCTGTATATTGCACTCATCAGGTTCTTTTTATCCTTGCAGTTTCTTAACTCTACGCACAAGGATTTCACATTTTATGATCCCATGTCACTTTTTTCTAAGGATTTGTTATCATGTTTTTTAACCAACAGAGGCACTCCACCCCCTCTGTCCACTTGCCTATCCTTTTGATATGATGTGTATTCTTCAATGTTAAGCTCCCAGCGGTGATCTTCTTTCAACTGTTACAGCGATGCTCATATTTGCCAATTTGTAACTGCGATGCAAGATCAACTACCTTATTACATATACTGCAGTCCTGTATTCACCACGCTTTACTATTTTGTCTCCATGTTACCGGAATTTCTCATCATTTTCTAAACTTTTTACATTCTTCATTCTGGCGACTTCCTTAACTTCTGCATTCTCCTTTCCTTTATCTACACTTTTCCAAGCTGTTGAACTCACCCCCCCTACTAAGTTTATAGCTCTATCCACAGCCCTAGTTATGGATTTGCCAGAACCCTGGTACCAACATGATTCATGTAGAGCCCTCCCCATCAGAACAGCTCTCTTCTTCCCCAATAGTGGTGACAATATTCCACAGATTCAAACCCACTTCTCCCATACCAATCTTTGAGGCACACATTTAGCTCTCTGAGCTTATTAACCCTGTGCCAATTTCCTTGAGGCTCAGTTAACAATTTGGACATTATTACCTTTTTGGTACTGTACTTCAGTCTTGAGCTTCTCAAGTTCCCTCGACATAACTTCATTCCCTGTTCTTCCTCTGTCATTGGTGATCACATAGACCATGACAACTGGATCACACTCCAAATTCCTCTGCAGGTCAGATGAGATGTCCTGAACCCAGGCATTTATTTCAGAATTTTATAATTTGTTTCAGTGTAATATCTTGTATTGAAATGCAAAATATTTGGCACCACTGGTAGAATTAATGGTAAAACCAAGTGATTAGTATATAATTCTCAGATACACTTTGCTTATTATCTCTATTCCGTGGGGGGCATTAGATTTCATTCAGTTGTAAAAGAGATAAATTCAACAGTTTCCACGAGTATTTGCTGATGGTGTTTGGCTGTGCATTGGCTTGTAATACTGCTTTAATCCTGGAGGAGCTCATTTGTCTATTATTGTACAAAATAAAGTAATGATGAGTATTCTGTTACATTCTTCAGGCAGATCCTAACATGTCTGCATTTTCTTTGTTACATTACCAGTATGATTGCAGACCGTGACATTTATGGTATAGCTTTCACCTTTAGATTTGATAGATTTCAGGGCATTGAATTAGATACCTTGATGGAATTGTAATGACTCATGGCTGGATGTTAGAAGAATTAACTGAGTTGTATCTGGATAGAAAATAGCACCTGTGTGGAGGAATTGCTGCTATAGTGAAAAACTCAAGTGTTCACTAATTTTACTACTTCAATTAAATTCTGTTATCCATTTTCTTCTCTATAGTTCTGAAGTTTACAGATTAAATTTGGAACAAGGACGATTCTTAAATTCCCTACAAACAGATGCTTTGTAAGTATCTTAATTGGTACATATTATGCCAAAGATGATTAATCTTTTTTTAGGAGTCAAAAATAACTCAACTCGGCACTGGAGTGAGGGAAGGCAAGGTTAGTGGTGAGTGGGCTTTCAAGATGGGAGGAAGTAAGTTCATTGCAAAATATACAGTGGTGTTTTTGAAGTCAATAATGTTAAAAATAGGGTTGATGTGAAGCTCAAAATGCAGATTATAGAGTGAATAAGCAAAGATATGCCTGCTATGAAGTCTGCACAAGATAAAAATATAAAGAGATTTGTGGAGAGCTTTGAAATCTCTGAATTAAAGATTATTATGTAAATAGTGGTGTTTTGAAAGTTGTACTCTGGAGAGAACAAAGCCAACTTTGGAATAGTTGGCTGGAGATTTTAAATATTGGTATGTGTAGAAACTGAGAGGCCCATGGTACAGACATTGAAGTGTGTAGTGATGGATTGGGTATTTCATTTTAAATGCAGCTCATATGTTGGAACCATTGCAATTTTAACATGGATATTTATTTTGTGTATCTACCACTTGGAGGAGCTATTGGCCCACTAAGATAGGGATATCTTTATTGCAAAATGCCAGAACATCTGCAGCCTAAATAATATTGAGACAAAAGCAAGTAGTGAATATTGACTTTAAAATTAAATGATTCATTTTATAAAAATTATTTTTGTTTCACTAAGCTGTAAGGCTTGGTAGGCAAAAATGCCTTTTCTTAACTCTTACATTCTTAAGATTTGTCTGCATTTATAGAAAGAACAGGGTAGTGTTTTACATTGAAAACTGATACAGTCATTGGAAGGAAAACAGCTATAAAGCGAGGTTGCCATTTGAATGACAAAATATGCAGGGCTTGATTAAGTATTGAAAAGAAAATTTATGAACAAAAGAATCATTATATGCTCTGTGTTATTTTGATAACATTTTAATCTTGATTGTAACCATTTATATTCACCTATTTTAATTTGAATCTGATTGTTACATGTTTATAGGAAGATATGAATTTAAAATTTATTATTTATTAACTATTTTGTTCTCAGCCAGAACAATGTTTGTGATATTAACCCTGCACACTACCTGTTTGCTACTGGATCAACTGAGGTAATACAAACACTGATTTTATTTTTCTTGTTGATTCTAGTTGGTTGCCTAGAACTCCATGTAATGGCTATACTTAAATGATAGTATAAGATCATTCACTCTTTAGAATGAGGAAATTTTATCTGCCTAAAATGGTCAGTTCTCTTTTATCCTACCACACCACTCCATACCTCCCAAAGTCACATTTATCTTGAAGCTATGCTTCTCTGTTCCAGCTAAACCAACAAACTTGACATTCAGTGTCAGAGTGAAATTACTTTTAATAGCTGTAAATTCTGAGCCTAAATCATACTTATTTTTTGTAAATCAAGTCCATCACTCCATGAATTAGTTGTTTGACTTCTGAGTGCCTTCAGGCTGACTCCAATACAATTATATCCCAGTGCAGGACACTGTCCACCATATTCAAAATAAAATTTTACCAAATCCTGTAGTATTGCATCAAGATTTGCTTATTTCTGTACTTCAATCTTGCTATGAATGATTTGCTGCCTAGTCGATTGCTGTAACATTTTTAGTACCCTATGAACCAGGGCAACAAAATTTCTCTGAATTTCAGCTGTAATTCGTTTTCCTTTCTTTTGGCTCCTTGCTAAATAAGGTACAACCACAGATACTGTACATTGTACTAAATATGGCAACATTGTACCTGCTTGCTTAACTCGCTCAGACATTTTAGAATTTTATGTCATCCTCACTTTACTGTACACCTTTGTTTTAAAAAAATATCTGGTATTTATCTTGTATTAATAGAAATGGGAAAAAAATAAGTATTGTGCTGTTTCCTATTGCACCCTACTGATTTCAATCCAAAAATTACCTGTTTATTTCTACTATTTTTCTTTTGTCCTTTTGACCAATCTTTAATCCTTGTTAACATTTTCTCTAGCCCAGAAAACTTTTTATGTAATAAGATCCAAATATGTACCATGCACTTATTTTCTTGCCTGCTGTAAGTTTATCCTGAGAGAAAAAAATCACAATATGATTAAGCAGATTCGTCAAGGGAAAAAGTCTTTGAATCACCTGTTATGTCCTCTGATTTCCAACATTGTTGTATATTGGTCCCATAGTTCCCTGTTTTCTCTTTCACTCATTCCTAAATACTGCTTACAGAACCTGAAGAATTTTGGAAAGTCATTGCAAATGCATTCATTATCTTTTACAGTCAACTTTTAGGCTCCTGGATAGGCTATTGAGTTAAGAGGATTTGTCTGATTTAGATTTCTGTAGTTTCCCTATTAATTATTAACTTTCATCAGTTCTTTTGTTCCCTTCCATTTATTTTTGGATTAAGAATGTCTTTCCAGGAATTAGTTTTGCAAATATAGGCTGCTTTTGGGTTGGTTTTAATGCTGGTTTATCTTCCAGTAGGTTTACAAAATTAGACAATGTGCCAATCACTTGTATCTTCTGTAATGAACCATTTATTTCTCATTTGCTGAAGTTGGAATTAGCTCAAAAGAATACTGTTGCTGGAGCCAAAAATTTCAGCATTAGGATTTTGCTGCAATTGTTCCTTTAAGCAGTTGCTTTTGGCTAACTATCTTTAGCAGCTTCATCAGTGATTTTCTCATACAAACTTCATTCCACCAAATCAAAGACTTAGTAAATGGGAATGCTTGCTTATAATTGCCCAGTGAGTTGGATTCCTTGTGTAATGAAGAAGTAGTCACAGCATTCGGACCTAAGATGTAACTGGTAAAGAAATTTTCTAAGAGGATTAGATTAAAAAATAAGTACAGAGGGTAATAAGACCATAAGATAGGAACAGAATTAGACCATTTGGCCCATTGAGTCTGCCCTGCCGTTCACCACGGCCGATCCAACTTTCCTCTCAGCCCCAATCTCCTGCCTTTTCCCCGTATCACTTTGTGCCTTGACCAATCGAGAGTTTATCAACCTCTGCCTTAAATATACATAAATACCTCCTGCTGCCTGTGACAATGAATTCCACAGATTCACCAGTCTCTGGCTAAAGAAATTCCTCCTTGTCTCCCTTCTAAAAGGACTCGCCTCTATTCTGCGGCTGTGTCCTCTGGCCTTGGACTCTCCCACCATAGGAAACCTCCCCTCTGCTTCCTCTTTATCAAGGCCTTTCACAATTTGATAGGTTTCAATGAAGTCACCCCTCATTCTTCTGAACTCTAGTGAATACAGTCCCAGAGTTATCAAACATTCTTCATATGATGAACAATTCAATCCTGGAATCATGTTTATGAACCTCCTTTGAATCCTCTCCAGTTTCAGCACATCCTTTTAAAGATAAGGCACCCAAAACTGCTCACAGTACACCAAATGAGGCTCTCCAGTGCTTTATAAAGTCTCAACATTACATCCTAGTCTTCTTGAAATGAGTGCTAACATTGCATTTGCTGCCTTCATCACAGACTCAACCTGCAAATTAACCTTTAGGGAATCCTGCACAAAGATTCCCAAGTCGCTTTGCATCTCAGTTTTTTTTTGTATTTTTTTTTCCCATTTAGAAAATGTTCAACCCTTTCATTTCTTCTACCGCAGTGCATAACCATATTCTTCCTTGCACTGTATTCCATATGCCATTTCTTTGCCCATTCTGCTAATCTAAGTCCTTCTGTAGCCTTTGTACTTCTTCAAAGCTACTTGCCCCTCCACTGTCTTCATATTGTCTGCAAACTTTGCAACAAAGCCGTCAATTCCATCATCCAAATCATTGACATATTATGTAAAATGAATTGATCCCAACACAGACCCCTGTGGAACACTGCTAGTCACTGGCAGCCATTCAGAAAAGACTTCCTTTATTCCTACTCTTTGCCTCCTGCCAATCAGCCACTAGAATCCATGCTAGAATCTTTACTGTAATACCATGGGTTCATAGCTTGTTAACCAGTCTCATGTGGCACCTTGTCAAAGGCCTTCTGAGAATCCATGTACACAACATCAACCGATTCTCCTTTGTCTATCCTGTTTGATACTTCTTTAAATAATTCCAACAGATTTGTCAGGCAAGATATTCCTTTGAGGAAACCATGCTGACTACAGCCTATTTTATTATGTGCCTTCAAGTACCCTGAGGCCTCATCCTTAATAATTGACTCCAACATTTTCCCAACTGGTGTGGTCAGACTAACTGGTCAATAGTTTCTGCTCTTCTGCCCCTCTCCCTTCCTGAAGAGTGGAGTGACATTTGCAATTTTCCAGTCTTCCAGAACCATTCCAGAATCTAGTGATTCTTGAAAGTTCATTACTAGTGCCTCCACAATCTCTTCAGCCTCCTCTTTCAGAACCCTGGGGTGTACACCATCTGGTCCAGGTGACTTACCTACCTTCAGACCATTCACTTTCCCAAGAACCTTCTGTCTAGTCATGGTAACTTCACACACTTCATGCCTCAGGACACCCAGAGCTTCCATCATACTGCTAGTGTCTTCCACAGTGAAGACTGATGCAAAGTACTTATTTAGTTCATCAGCTATTTTGTTGCCATTTCCCCATCCCCATCGCTACTCTTCAGCATCACTTATTTAGTTGTTTTTTTAAAAGCATCCCAATCTTATAACTTTGCACTAATCTTTGCTCTATTTTATGCCCTCTCTTTGGCTCTTATGTTGGCTTTGACTTGTTAGCCGTGGTTGTGTCATCTTTCCTTTAGAATACTACTTCTCCTTTGAGATACTTATAACCTGTGCCTTCTGAATTGCTTCCAGAAATTCCAGCCATTGCTGTTCTGTCATCATCTCTGCCAGTGTTCTTTTCCAATCAATTCTGGACAACTCCTCTGTCATGCCTCTAATTCCCTTTAATCAGAATCAGGTTTATTATCACCAGCATATGTTGTGAAAATTGTTAACTTGGCAGCAGTTCAATGCAAAACATAATGTAGAAGGAAAAAAAATAATAATAAATAAATAAATCAATTACAGTATATGTATATTGAACAGATTAAAAATCATGTAAAAAAACAAAGTGAGATAGTGTTCAAGCGTTCAATGACGGATGGCAGAGGGGAAGAAGCTGTTCCTGAATCACTGAGTGTGCTTTCCGGCTTCTGTACCTTCTACCTGATGGTAACAGTGAGAAAAGGGCATGCGCTGGATGCTGGAGATCTTTAATAATGGATGCTGCCCTTCCACCAAGACACCACTTCTTGAAGATGTCCTGGGTACTTGGTAAGCCAAGATGGAGCCGACTAAATTTACAACTTTCTGCAGCTTTTGGTCCTGTACAGTAGCACCCCCCCCCCCCCCCCCGCATACCAGACAGTGATGCGACCTGTCAAAATTCTCTCCACAGTACATCTATAGAAGTTTTTGAGTGTATTTGTTGACATACCAAACAAATCTCTTCAAACTCCTAATAAAGTATAGCAGCTGTTTTGCCTTCTTTATAACTGCATCAATACGTTGGGACCAGGTTAGATCCTCAGAGATCTGACGCCCAGGAACTTAAAATTGCTCATTCTCTCCACTTCTCCACACCCTAATGCAATATGATTTGGCGGTATGAAATGATATGAGTCAGCTGCACCTTTCCTCATTCCCTGTCATACCCACTGTTGAACTTGAACGTACGCGAGGTCATCAGTCAGTCATCAACCTACAACTACTCGATGAGTAAAAAAACAAACATTGCTTGAGAGTTTCTTTGGAAGAGGTGGTAGGGGACATAGAAGGCCTAACGATGGTGATAACACAGAGACAGCTGAGGCCGAGATTGCAAAAAAAAAAGCTTCCTTCAGCAGAAAATATGACGAATCGTACATAAAATATGGCTTTAATGTGACTGGTGACTCGCACGCTCCAAGCCTCCTGTGTCTGATATGTGGAGACAAGCTGTCTAATGAGGCAATGAAGCCCTCAAAACTGTTCTGGCACTTTTAGTTCAAGCACCCTGCACTTACAAACCCATTGAGTTTTTTGAGCAGAAAAAACGTGAGCAAGCGGGACAGAAGCAAGTGCTGAGAGCCACCACCTCCATAAATGCTGCTGCTCTGAGAGCGTTGTACTCAGTAGCTAGCTGTATTGCTAAGGCTAAGAAGCTTTTCACTGTTGGTGAAGAATTGATTCTGCCTGCTGCCAAGGACACGTGCCGTGAACTGTTGGGAGAAGCTGCAGCTAACAAGATGGCACAGGTTTCTCTTTCAGCTACCACAGTTTCAAGGAGAATCGATGACATAGCGGAGGACATCGAAGCACAGCTGTTGGAACGGCTTAACGAGTCACCATGCTATGCTACACAGGTCGACGAGTCTACTGATGTCAACAACAAGGCAATACTGCTGGTTTATGTGAGATATATATTTCAAGACGATGTGCACGAGGGTATGTTGTGTGCACTGCTGACATAACATCTCTGCTGGCATTCTGGATCAAAGTCAAGGTTGAATATCCTGAGATAGCCATGAAAGCACTGAAAACATTGCTTCTATTTGCAACATCATATCTCTGCGAAGCGAGGTTTTCTGCAATGAATGCAACAAAAACTAAATTGTGAAATAGACTGGACATAAGGAACCCCCTTCAAGTATCGCTGTCTCCCATCACCCCTCGATGGGACCATCTTGTTGCATGGAAACAAGCCCAGGGCTCCCACTGATTCAGTGATATTGATGTGTTGCAATGATTTTATATGGTCATATGAGGAAAATATGCGCTGTGTGTTTAATATCCAAACGTTACTTAAAATCTTACGAAGAATGTTGTCAATATTAAACCAGTCCGTGGTGCAGAAAAGGTTGGTGACCCCTGGTCTAGAGCCATTGAGATTGCATCTGCTGTTGACCTGTTGTGGCAATAGGCAAATTGCAGTGGGTCCAGGTGTTTGCTGAGAAAGACATCAACCAGATTAAAGTGGCTCCACAACACAACATACTTCACCACACTAAACTCCACAAAATTATCTCTCCCAGCCCCACATTCACCAGCCCTACCCTCAAACCTAATCTGAAGGTTCAAGGGGGCAACCTGATTAACCCTGACCTCACCCCCACAAACTCGATGACTTGTGTAAGGAGGAGCAAGATCCAATAAAGGCATGGGCCAGATCAAAGTGGCGGGGTTGTGTGACACTGAATCTCAAGTGACGAGATTAAGAAGCACGAGAGGGATGATTCTCCCACTGCCTGGATACTGGATTATATTGTGATCAAGTTCCCCTAAGGGTTCTTTTACCTTGTGTACATTGATCCATAGCAGCCACCTAAGCAGTAAGTGGAAACAGCTATACTTCAGACATTCCAATATATCAGAAAGGGAGGTTTCCTGAACACCTTGGCCATGGGGGCTGTGGCACATAGTGGGCTAAAGAGTTAAAATTTTGCTATGTGATCTGGTATCAAGCTGTGATTAGAATTAAACAGATGTAACTCTCGCTTTGGCTAGCGGCTTAATATAGGGGATGATAACCCCTGGCCCAGCCAAACTCATTTGGGTGGATGCTGCACGATGTGTCCCATTACAAATCAGTACCCCAAAATAAAAAACAGTACACAACATGCGATTAAACGATTCAGCTTTATAATTTTTACTTTGACTATGGTTAGTAAAGAAAATGATAAAAAAGAAAAAGGGTCCATTCTGATGAAGCAGCCTACTGCACAACGTTGGAGCTCACTGATAAGCCAGTCGTCGACCATCGACCTCCTCCAATCATTGCTGCCCTTCAGACCCTCACTCCAAAACCATTCCATCTGGCGGTCTACCAATTCTCCCTATTCACGTCTTCTCTCCAAATCTCTCCCCAGTAAAAGACAGCGAAAGTCTGTCTTCCAGACCCACTAGAAAGAACAGCAGCATTCCAAACCCCATTATCTCTAGTCATAACCCAAACATTGCTGCTACAGAGAAACCATCACATTATCAGTGCAACTTTACAGCATGTTACACAGATACAGGGAATCCAGAAGATGCCCTCTATTTCTATGTCCATATAGTATCTGCCTCTTTGGACGCTATTTGGACATAGAGCTATGTTTGAAGAGAGCAAGACGTTTAGGGAGAACAAGCAAAACTGACCATGGCATTAAAGATGGTGGCTTTATTAAATGGTAGTATAATGGGACATTACACTTGAGGGATATTTACTGTCCTTTGCAGCCATGAGTGTGAATCACTAAGCCTGTGTTGCTTTCTTAGGACCATAATTCTTGGGTTTGATATGTAACTCAAATTAGAAGTATACCTTATTCTGACTATGTTAAATGGTTCTGTATCTGTCACTTAAATGGGTGTTAATGGCATTTCAATGTACATGACTAACATACTTGTATCTATAATCAAATAATTTCTTGAAGATTTGGATTGGCAATTTGAAAAAAAAACAATAGTAACAACTAGTAAATCCTATGTTTTTGGGAAAGGTTTTGGAATTATATGTGTCACTGCATACAAATTAGGACTATGAGTTGGTCATTGAACCTCCTGAGCCCTGTCCTCTGTTCATTAAAGTATAGCTGACCTGATTATAACTTTAGCTTTGCTTTCTGACTACACAGTGTAATCTTCCACCCTTATTGAGAATTATCTGCCATGGCTTAATTTTAATTAGGTTGCTTCCTTTCCACATTGAGGAAGAGCAACCCATAAACTCATGACTTCCTAAAAGAAAATATTTTGCTTCATCTCTATTAAATGGTCAACTCCTTAATCCCTTAAAATAATCCTTTTTTTAAATAAATGCATGCCTTTAGCAGTTTAAAACTGTTCAAAATCTTTGCCAAGTACACTGAAATAATCCTGTTCAGAGTAACAATGCAATCTTATAGCTCATACCTCTTCCCAGAATGCTCTAGTCTCTCTACATTTTGTGTATATGTCTGATATGTTTTTGTTGTATCGGTTTAATTCCACTGGTGTGACATGTCAACATTAACCATTTGTACTGTATCAATTTAAGGCGAGTGTTTATTGACTTAGTATGAGCATTGGTAGAAGCTGTTTTCCACTCTTCATCAGAAATTTTAAGCTGCAAATTTTCCACCCACGTTATCAATTGGTATTGTGAATTTTCAGATGAGCAAGATACCAGCAAATTATAAAATTCCGAAATGATACCCTTTCTCAAACTGTCCTTTATCATAATTTTTTCCAAGTATGAATGTAGGGATCTGGTAAGTGTGTTGTTTTGGTTTACCTTAACAAAACTTCTTTTTTGTTAAGGTACGAGCTTAGGTATGAGCTATAATTGAGAAAATTATTTCAAAACAAGTTTCACTGGACCCTAAACTCTTTCTGTTGGGTTTGTACCTAGAGAAACATAATTACAGTAAAAATGAACAAGCATTTATAGATCTCAGCTTACTTCATGATAAAAAAATGTATTGCACAATTATGGGAAAAGTACTCATAGACCAAGCACTACTCAATGGATAAGGCAGATGCTATCAAGTCTCCCATTGGAAAGGATAACCTCTATATTGAGGTCTAAACAGCAGATATTTGAGAATATATGGAGACCCTTCATTAACTATGTCAAGGATTTAGACTTGAACAGAAGATTAAAAGAGTATTACCTTCTGTAGACAATGCAGCTTCCAAAATTTGTAGAAAATTTATATTATTTATTTATTGATTTTTGAATTGTATTATAATTACCTGTTAAATTTTACATATTTTTATATATAGATTACCACTTGTTGAAATAGAAGCATCTTTTGTTTTTTTGTGTGTTGTCTTGTTTGTTGTGTTAATACAGCAACTTATGTATTTTCTGAATAATATAAGAAAGTATAGGAAGGTAAAAGCTGTATTTCGTGGTTTTAAAATGCAAATAAACATATTGTGGCAAAAACAATGCAATCTTAAAAACTTTTGTAGTTAAGCTATGTGGTATTGTGTGAATGGATGCTGTGATTTAGACTTGTAAAATATTGCAAATGAATAAATATTTAACTTTCTATATGTAATTGTCACTTTCAGGGTAAAGTGGAATGTTGGGATCCACGAACAAGAAATCGAGTAGGAATGCTTGACTGTGCCCTAAGCAGTGTGACAGCTGATACAGAGTAAGAAATGTAACATTTCATTTATTTGTGTGATGCATTGTCAGGTTATGAAGACAACATGAAAGGTGCTACTGGGACTGCAAAATATGAATCCATAAGTTTGTGTGAGGGCTGACACATTTTCAGTGAAAAATGCTTGCTTTTCAGTTGATTTAGCTTATTGTGCAACAATGCACCAATCAGCCAAAAAGCGAGAAAGAGAGGATTCATGCAATAAAAGGGGAAAGCAGATATCAGAATACCATCACTAGAAAAAGTCCCAGGTGAACTAATACAAACTGAAATGTTCTCCACATTCTCTTAAATTCTTTCCAATTATTTTCTTAAATAATATTGCTTGTCTATCCAGTTATCCCATTTGCTAATAGTTGACCTCGACCCAGTTTTTAAGATGCAGACCCAAGCTAGAGGATGCAGAAAATAAACTGCAGGAAGACCTCAGCAGGTCAGTTATTATGTAGAGTGCCTAGAAGAAAGAAAATGAGTATATAAAAATGAGAGTGAGAGGTGAAACAGACTGGTAGTAGTGGATGGAACTCTAAGGGAAGGATGACAGGCAGATGGGCCCTGTTCTAGTTTGCTTTTAGCCCTGCTATGACTGTCAAGAAGGCTGTGAACAATGGGTCAGTATGTGCAAAGGAAGTTAAATTGCATGCAAATGGAAACTCAGGTTAACCATTGCAGATGGAATGCAGGTGCTCTGCAAATAGTTGCCTTGGCAACATTTGGTCTCTGATGTAGATGAGCCACATTATGAACTGTAGACCAAAACACAGGAAGTGCATGTGGGTGTTTGCCTCATTTTGGGTTTGTTTGGGTCTGTAGTAGGTGGTGTATGGAAAAATGCTGTGTCTTCTATAGTACCAGGAATGGGGATGAGTGGGAGGGGATGAACAGGCCAGGGATCTCAGTAAAGGGGTTAAGGCAAATGTGCTGGGTGCATGGGCTTTGGGAAGCATAGAGTTGGTGTGAAAGGTGAGCACTGTTCTGTCTGAAGAGAAGCTGATGTATGGGAAATGGAGGAATTCTGAGTGAGGGCTTTTTCAAATATGGTAGGGGGTGAGCCATGTTTCCTGGGGAGGAGGACATTTCAGTTATATCTTGAACAGACACCGTAGAAAAATAAATTGAGAGGAGGGGTGGTGTACTTGTACAAGAAAAAGTGTACATCTTTCCTCCCTTGTCTAGTTCCACTTGTTGCCCTCCAGCCTCTGTCTTCACCCTTCTCTCCCCTCCCTCAACTGCCTTTTTCTTTTGTTTGCACCCATCTCCCATGAGCCTTTCATAAAACGCTGCTTTCCCTTCTACCAACCTAGATCCATCTGTTCATCACAGCTTGACTGCAAACCACCTCTTCCCACCCCACCCCCAATTCCAACCAAAGATCTGGTTTCATCTGTTGTCTGCTTGTCTTGCCCCTCCCTCTAACTTCTGCACAGTTCTGACCCAAAATGTCAACTATCTTTTAGCCTCCACAAATGCTGTTTATCCTGCTAAATTCTTCCAGCATTTTATTTAGCTCCTTTTTTCAGCATCTGTGTCTCAGTGACTCATCTATAGGATGTTGTACCTTGGATGCTTCAGTGGACTGTTGGAAAAATTAACAGTGATCAGAAATGAACTTCTGATAATCTTGGAGCATCTCATAACATTTTGCAGCCAATCTCTTTTAAGTTACTGCTATTTTGTGGCCTAAAGTGGCTAATATTCTACAGGCAACAAAGTAAAAAACATGTTGCACAAGTTGGATCTTCTCCTCTCCCTGTGACCATTTCTTCTCTAGTTACCTTTTCTCATAAAACTCCAAGGAACCATAATCATGCTCTTCAGACATTTTGTCTCTGCAATTTTTACTTCCTTATAGGACAGTGAACATTGAGCAGTACTGCAGAGGAAAGGGCCCCTCAGCTCATGATGCCAATTTATGCTAAGTCCATTTGTCTGCACATGGTGTATATACATTATCTATTCATGTGCTCTGTGTCCCTCATAATATTATAATTCTGCAGATTGTCCCTCTCCCTCTGCTCCAGAGAAAACAATCCAGATTTGTCTAACTTTAGAAATAAATGCATTGTAATCCAGGTGCCTTTTAGTGCTCCCTACTATGCTGTTGCCTGTGTTGTCTACTAATCGTTGCCTGTTTTGTCAACTGATTTGTCTTGTGTTGCCACTTTCAGGGAGCTATGGGTTTGCACTCCAAGATAAATGGTCCTAAGGATCTTGCCACTTACTGTACATTTTCCATTTGCACTTGACCTCCCAAATCACAACTCATTGCATTTTACCAGGTTAAGTTGTCTGACATTTTTATGCCTATATTTCCAACTGACCTATATCCTGCTATATTCTTTGATGATCCCATACCTCTGCCAATTTTCATGTAATTTAGAAACTTACAAATAAGCCCACCTAATGTTTGTCCAGATCATTTGTATTATCACAATGGGTCCCAAGATTGATCCCTATGGAACACCACTGCAAATATCCAGACAGAATAGCATTCTTCCATTACTGCCCTGTGGTTAAGCCCATTGTAGTATAATCTACCAAGTCTCCATAGATGCCTTGTGCCTTAATCTTATAAATCAGCCTCCCAGGAGGAACTTAGTTGAAAGCTTCCGTAGAGTCCATGTAGACAACATCCATTTCCCTGATGTCCTTTTCAACCATCTTCATCACCTCTTCAAAACAAACTCATTCAATTTTGCAAGACTATACTCCCATACACAAGGGCATACTGAATATACCTGACATATCTGTGGGTTTTCCAGATATGAGCAAATAGTAATCCCTGAGAATCTTCAATAACTTACCTACCACCTATAATTGCCTAGTTTGAGCCTGTGGCCCTTTTTAAAGAAAGGAACAATGTTGGGACATTCTCCAGTTCTTTCGAAACTCTCCTTTGGCTAAACAGGGCATAAAGGTCTTTATCCCCAGAAATCTCCTCCCTTATCTCTCTCAGTAACTTGGGATAGATCCAGTCAAGCCCTAGGGATCACATATAGAGGTGGTCACATAGGCATCCGCCTGGGCAGGGTTGTATGGGAGATCGGCAATTGCCCATGCTGCAAGTCTCCCCTCTCCACACCACCTATGTTGCCCAAGGGAAAGGCAAGGGCCCTCTTAGTATTCTTAAAAAGGCCCAATACCACAATTTTCTTCGGTAAAATAATATTTGCTCTAGAATATGAGCATATTCTTCCCTGAGCTATACTTCATGTCCTTCTCCTTGGAGAATATGGATGCCAAGTATTTATTCAGTATCTTGCCCACTTTCTCTGGTTCCAGAAATAAATTTGCTCCTTTGTTCTTGAAGTCTTGTCCTCTCCTAGCTCCCTTCTTATTTTTAATGAATGTATTAAATGCCTTTATTCACCTTAATTGTCAAAAACATTTCTTGGTCCCTTTTAATCCTCATGGACCCCTGTTTAAGTTCTATTTGCCTTGTATTCCTCAAACACCCTATCTAATTTTAGCTTCTTAAATCTTACATATACTTCCTTAAATTTGTAACATCTTGTCATTCAAGGTTCCTAAACCATGCTATCCTTATCATTCTTCCTCATAGGCACATATTGATGGTTAATTTTGCCTATCTAACCTTTAAACAACTCCCACAACATATTTGGACTTGACAAATGACAGGCAGTCGTGAGTTCTTTTACAAAAATTGTTGTAATTGTCTTCCCCTTATTCAGTACTGTCCCTGACATTCGATTTATCTTTGTCCAACGATCTGAAAACTTAGTTATGGTCACTCCCGAAAATGCTCTCCCACTGAAAATGATCACCTGAAAAGGCTCATTGCTCAATGCTAGGTCTAGTATGGCCCCTTCCTTGATTTTTAAGGATCATTCCTGGAAGTACCAAACATGTTCTGCCCCCATCTAAGCCACCGGCACCAAGGAAACCCCAGTCAATGTTGGGGAAAATGAGGTTGTCCAATAAAACAAGCCCGTGCTTTTATTGGGGAGGCTAGAGACCCATAATGGAGCTGACTGATTTCACTACTTTCTGCAGCTTATTTCTATCCTCTGCAATGCCCTCCCCATCTCCCCCCCCCCGCCCCATACCAGATGGTGATGTAGCCAGTTAGAATGCTCTCCACAGTACATCTGTAGAAATCTGTGAGTGTCTTTGTTGACATGCCAAATCTCCTCAAACTCCTAATGAAATAGACTTGCCTGTCGTACTTTCTTGGTAACTGCATCGACATGTTGCGCCTGGGATAGATCCTCGGATATGTTGACACCCAGGAACTTGAAGTTGCTCTCCCTTTCCACTTCTGATCCCTCGATGAAGACTGGTGTACGTTCCATTGGTTTACCCTTTCTGGAGTCCACAGTCATTTCTTCAGTCTTACTGACATTGAGTGAAAGGTTATTGCTGTGACACCACTCAATTAGCTGATCTCTCTTACTCCTGTATGTCTTCTCATCATCATCTGAAGTACTGCCAATAATAGTTGTATTGACAACAAATTTATAGATGACATTTGAGCTGTGCCTAGCCACACAGTCATCGGTATAGAGGGAGTAGAGCAGTGGGCTAAGCACACATCTTTAATGTGCGCCAGTGTTAATTATTAGCAAGGTGGATATGTTATTTCTAATCCAGTTGCAGATGAAGGTACAGTGGCGGAGGTTTTGGACCTGTTGGAATTACTGTGTTAAACGCTGAGCTGTAGTCAATAAACAGCAGGCTGACATAAATATTAGTATTGTCCAGGTGATCCAAGGCCGTGTTAAACACCAAAGAGATCACACCCAATGTAGAACAATTGTGATGAGCAAATTGCAGTGGGTCCAGGTCTTATCTGAGGCAGGAGTTGGTTTTAGCCGTAACCAGCCTCTTAAAGCACTTCATCATAGTCGATGTGGATGCTACTGAACGATAGTTGTTAAGACAGCTCACTGTGCTCTGATAGATTCCCTTTTGTAGCAGGTAGGAACTTACAACTAACAATGAGGGATTGAAAATGTCTGTGAACAGATTGTTGGCACAGGTTTTCAGAGCCCTGCCCCCATCATCAGCGATCACTCGTAGCCTAGTATGATTCGTCTCCTGGTGGTTTATCTGGTCACTTGTGGGTCTTTAGATGACTGAAGAGACCGATCTATAATTCACAAGTCCTATTGTAGTGTTGGTTGCTGTAGGTCTTTGAAGTGGTGGTGGATGTAGCTGGTTGGGCCTTTCCCAGTCTCTCCTTATATTGAAACTGCTTGGTCTCAGTGGCATTGTGGATGTATTCTTTGAGTTGTGTGCTCCCCTCATAGACAGTCCTTTTCCAGCTTTTCCTATCCTGTGCTAATTTCTCTCATCCATTCAGTTCGATGTGGCATTTCCTCAGGTGGGTCTCAATCTCATCCTTGAACTCCGGGAGTGTGCTTTGTATCCTTGAATTGGCCAAACAGCAGTTGTTTAGAGAAGCGGGAGTCAGGCGTACGGATGGTGTAACTGACCCATCACAATTGGTGTTGAGTCATCATTGTGGCTATGGAGTTAATGTTAGCTTCTTCCAGGATGCTGGAATTAGTATGCCTGTTCTTCCAGCTAACTCTCAGAATTTTTACCGTCTTTAATGGTAAGTTCCACTTCATATAGCAAGGAGAGGAAGACTATAGCTTTATATAACAAAAGCTTAGTGTTGGTCTTGATGTCCAAATCTTCAAAAACACTCCCTCTCTCAATCTGACAAAAGCTCCACTCTCACAGCGATTTAGCTGTGATTTACTGTGATTCACACTGTGATTTATTTCGAGGTCAATGTTGACTCTTAATGGAAGAAGGATGCCAAGATAAGTGTTCTTCAGAGGGATGTTGTCAACCCGGATGGTTGGAGGTTTAGGAGCTTGATCTGGAGCAAGTTGGTGCAGGGATTGGGTTTTCTTGATGTTTAGGTGTTTGTATGCTCTAGAAAAAGCATCCTTTATGCACTGCAGATCCTCCTTTGAGGGAGCTATGATGATGTTGTCATCTGCATATTGGAGCTCCATGATGGAAGTAGTTGACACCTTCCTCTTTGCCTTGAACCTGTTAAGATTAAAGACCCCCCACCCCCCCAATCTGTCTATAGAGAATCTGGACTCCTTGTGGGAAGTCTTGGCCTGTGAGGTAAAGAATGGTAGGAATATCAATGGCAAACGGAGTTGGGGCAATGATGCACCCCTGTTTGACTCCACCTCAACCCTAAAAGGTGCTGTTTCAGAGCCACTGTTGCCCTCATATCATTGTGTAAGAGCTGCAGGATCTTCAGGTATTTCTCCAGGCACCTGATTTTGGATGGTACCTGCCAAAAGGCAGAACAATTTATAGTCAAGTGCTTTTGTAAGGTCTATGAAGGCAATATAAAGTTGGAGATTTTGTTCTTGGGCTTTCTCCTGCAATTGACATGCTGTAAAAAATCATGTCAGATGTTCCTCACACTGAGACTTGGGCAAGAGGTCACCTCCCAGAGATGAAAGCTGGTCACATAAAATTCAGGTGAGTACCTCTCCTGTTGTAGAGAGGAGGGAGATGCCTCTATAATTTTTGAAGTGTGTACCTGAGATCAGATCTTGACCACCAGGTCATGAATATAATTTAAAAGTTCTGTGCCACCTTCCTTGAGGATTTCTCCTGGAATTGCATCAGGCCCAGTGGCCGCCTTGTTCCTCAGTTTCTTGCAAGCCGTCTGCACCTCTTTGATGCAAGGATGCTTACTTGTGTCTTCCTTCATGGGTCGTTGTGGGAGCTGGTTGATGATTTCAATGTCAACAGTGGCATTATGACAAAGTAGCTCCTGAAAGTGTTCCTTCCATTGAGAATTGATGGCATTATTATCCTTTAGCAGCCTTTGTATATCTTTGGAGCAAAGGGGTTTAAACGACAATGATTTGGGCCATACTCTGCCTTGATAGCAATAAAGAAATCCCTGCTATCACCAGAGACAGTAAGCTGCTATATTTCTCGGGCCCTCTTAGTCCACTGCTGTTTCTTTATTTCCCTGGCTAAGCTGAACTGTTGCCTTAGCTTTGGAGTGAGCTTCTCATTTTACCTTGCAATTGATGTCCTGCCAGGCACAGAAAGCTTTCCTTTTGTTGTTGATTAGCTCTTCTACTTCATTGTCATTTTCATCAAACCAAACTTTGTTTTTCCTGGTCTTGTATCCAATGATGTTTTTATAAATATCAAGGATGGAGTTCCAGTGTGCTTCATTGTCCTCCGAAATGCTGCTTTGGGACTCTTTCAGAGAGGGCAATTTAGAGATGTGCACCTTTGCTGTGTCTTTTAGGCTCTCCGTTTTGGACCTGGAATGGCTCAGCTTCTTTTGCACTCTACTCTGCACATGATTTTGATGGTCATTTGTGAACGAATAAGCTGATGGTCTGTCCAGCCATCAGCAGCACTGATCATGGCTTTTGTATTCTTTGTTTTTGTGATCCCTCCTCCGAACAATGACATAATCTATAAGATACCAAGTCTTTGAATGGGGATGCATCCATGAAGTTTTCACCTTATTTTTCTGGTGGAACAGGGTGTTGGTAATTGGTCAGGTCATGTTCAGCACACTTGGAGAGTAAGAACACTCAATTGGAGTTGATGTTGCCAACACCTTCCTTCCCAATTGTGCCTTTCCAGGAGTCACTGTTTTTGCCAATTCTAGAATTGAAGTCTCCAAGAAGAATTACCTCATCTTCCTTTGGGAATATCTGATAGTTTGCAGTTTAGATTAGTGATTAGGAGGACTCCTTAATGCCTGGTGAGTGCAGTTGGAACATAGGCACTCACGGCTATAGCCATTTGTTTGTTAGTGAGCTTAAGGCAAATAGTCATGAGGTGTTCATTGATGCCAACTGGCAATTCGGAGAAGTGCTGATGATGCTGTTCTTTATGGAGAATCCAAATCTGTTGATTCTGGATTCATCTGCTGACTTACCCTTCCAGAAAAAGGTGTATTCATCCTTTTCCTTCAGTTGTCCTTCCTCGGCCAATCATGATTCCGAGAGAATGGCAGGATCAATTTGGAACCTTCTCATCTCTTTTGAGGTGATCAGTGGTTTCATGGTCCTTAAGTATCCACACATTCCAGGCTCCAAAATTCATATCCTTTTGTTTCAGACTGCATTTTGGTGATCCCACTGGATGTAGTAATCCAATCAGGAGTGTGGAGGAAGGCTTTTTTTTTATGGACACCTTTACTAGTCCCTGTCCTCTGTGGGGTGAGCAGAGTGGGTCCTAAATAGGGCTGCTCAGTCCAAAAAGCTCTATCTGTCTCAGTCCAAGAGCAAGACGACTGTATCTAACACTCACTGCCTCTGTGCCTGATTGTGGCTGGGAGTTCACAGACTTTGTTTTCCTGATCCTGTCACCACTTCCTGATCGTCACGGGACTTTGTCCAAGCTGGTCAATCAGATTACCAAACCAGGAGAAATGCCTGTGCATGAGGGAGACTGATGCACAAGAAGCCACCACATGGTCCTTGACAGAGAAAAGGCCAGAATCCAATGGCATGGAGACAAAGATGATTGGGGGCCCTCTTCTGCTGCAGCCTTTCTCCGCCTTCGTAGCAGTTGTGGTGGTCCTCATAGTCTCCGGAATCTCAGAACTGTAATTTACCGCCTGCTCTGCCATTGAGGTTTTGGTTGAATCAAACTTCATTTAGATCCTCCCCCTTCACCTTACTACCATGGGTGACCCTACCAGGAACTAAGTTCCAGGAGGCATTGCTACCAGGTTCCCAGGATCATGTAAACCTCTCCACCATGACAAGGTGGCAGTACCCTGGAGAGGAGAGCCCTACCAGGCACACCATCATCCTTCATTATTCATTAATCTGGGTGTGGAGGGAGTGGTGTGTTTTTAATCTGTGGAATTGATTGCCACATTTGGCTGTGGAGACCAAACCATTGAGTATATTCAAAGAGGAGTTTGATAAATTCTAAATTAGTAAGGGCATCAAAAGTTAGAGAGATGGCAGGAGGGTGGGATCAAGAGGAATAATAAATCAGCTGTGATCAAATTGTGGAACAAATTCAATATGGTGGAGGTTCGTGACGATTTCATTAAAACAAAGGTTCTCTGATCTGGATCGGATAGGCAGAAAGACACAATCATAAATTATTTACTTAGAACTACAAAACTATTATTATGACAGAACAAAGCAAGCATTAAGTACTTAACTAGGCATGCACAGGCCCGCTCATTGCAGTGCACCTCCCTTTCTGCCAATTTCCGCTGTCATTTATGACCAGCCCATACGTGAGGCCTTGAAGAACTATCCCCAAACCTCCTGAATGTTCTTGCTCTACTTTTATACCCTTTCCATTGATAAGAACGCTGCAGTAAGTTGACCAATACATTAACACTAGCGCAAACCACTGAACCAGTCATCAATTGTCATTGCTCTTCACAAGTCCCACCTCTATGCTCCTAACTTTCATGTTCCCACAGTTGTATTCGCACAGTCTTGCATTCTTACATTTGTATCCCATGGTTGTAATCATAGCTTCTGCAGCTAGTTCACATACATCCGAGGCCACTGGTAAGACATTCAACAAGCACAAAGATTAACCCTTTAGATCCCTTGATTGTCACAACCCATTGCATCCGGCCCACAGACCTTCATTCAACCCCCACGGGCGCCCTACCATATTACAGTCGGCCCTCCTTATCCGCGAATTCCACAGGCGTGAATTCAACCAACTGCGAATCGCAAAAACCCGGAAGTGCTCTTCCAGCACTTGTTGTTCGAGCATGTACAGATTTTTTTTTTCTTGTCATTATTCCCTAAACAATGCAGTATAACAACTGTTTTACATAGCATTTACATTGTATTAGGTATTATAAGTAATCTAGAGATGATTTAAAGTATATGGGAGGATTTGCGTGGGTTATCGTGGATTGGGATCGAAAAAAATCGGAAGTTCTCTTACTAAGTAAGTCGGAATGGGTATATCCGGTATTTTTTAGTGTCAGTTAGTCAAACGTTTGTCTTTGTATATAGTATATATTTTACCTTTCTATGAATATAACAGCGCCGGGCTCGGGAAGTTCCCGAATTCAGTCTAGTGACAGATTGTTCCCAAGTGCGCTCTCCACCATGCTGGGTTGATGTGGAGGATCAAAATCCCAAAACCCAATAATTAAACTACTGCGTTGCTTAGTAATAATTGTAGCTTTCATTGGGGCACAGCCTTTCTCACTTTATCCTTTAAAATTGTCCGATCGTGGACCGACGTAGCCTAACACTTTTCCAATAACCGATGGCATTTCACCTCTTTCCAATCGCTTTATTATTTCCACTTTATTTTCAATCGTTATCGTGATTATTTTTGTGAACAGAAACACTGCGGATTCAGATCTCTGCCGCTGGGTCCTAATATCCACTGCATTGAGACAAGTTGAATAAGGGACTTGAGCATCTGCGAATTTTGGTATCCGCGGGGGATCCCGGAACCAATCCCTCGTGGATAAGGAGGGCCGACTGTACACGCAAATTGCAAAACTACTAAGCATTTAGCAACAGGGCTATAGCATATCCCAGGCACTACAGTAGCCCACCTGGCTTGCCAAAGGGTCACCATCTCCTTCCCAGCACCTAATAGTTATGGAACTGATATCTAGTGATTATTGGATATGGTCAGCCAAATCTGTTATATTCTTTGATTCATTAAGGATGAACAACACTCCTGGCCTATTATGGCACAGGCACTTCCTTCGTGTGCCAGGATATAATCCAGTGCCATTCTGTTCTGGCTGAGACCATCAGAATAACTTCGCTTCAAAACATAGCAGTACCATATAGGGGAAAAGCCATCATCCAGAACCATTCAACCTCTTTTTCTGGCATTTTGGCTTGTGGGTCAGATAATCAGTCAGATCATCACAAATGACACAACATACCCCAGGTGGTAACAACAATCAGACCAACCCATGGGAAGCCAAGGGTAGCACACAAGTGCCATTTGGTGTGGAACACACTGGCCTCCTAACAGTACATTCCTACCGTAGTAGTGCCATATTACTCTGTACCATTAAAGTGCATAGGGGTACATGAGCTATTCCTCATCAGAACTTGCCCATCATAGCAGCACTGGCAATTATTCTAGGATTGAGGTATTACATTCATTTCGCTACATTGGTCTTATTTGATCATATGCCTGTATATACTATTCCTTAAGTATTTTGTTTACAGTCCCATCAACAATCATGGCTGACAAGTTCATGATGGATTCAATCCATGCCCAGTATTTGGTGTCATTCAGATGGACAGGGATCAGTGCTTCCATGCCTGAGTGCATTGAAATCCAGGAGCATATTCAGTATTTTGTGTTCAGGCAATAATCATATTCCTGCCACATTCTGAGGAAACTATTAATTGAGATCACCATCACTGTTGCAGTGAGGAACAGCATCAATGTAGGGAAGCATGCTATCACTTCCTTTTAGTTAATCGTTGGATGTCTAGACACCAATTCCTTGTTCTCTTGGAACTGCCACCCACTGCATGTTACCCAGCCCTCAAGTCACTATCTCCCTCCTCTCCTGTGATCCGGTTAGTTGTTGTACCCATGCCTTCCCCAACTCCTCTTCTAATTAAACCTGTTCTATTTTTGGGGATCAGACACTGACAATGTCAGGACCCTCTCTGATCTCCGCAAGTCTGGAGTTCAAGTTGATCACTTGCCAAATCTGACCTGTGTCTGTACCTCTCCGGAGTTGCCCCCAGGGTCCTACCAGCCATCCCCTTGGCTTCAACTGGCATGCTAAATAATTGACTGCCACTTTTTTGGGGTGTCAGTGCCACTCTTTGGTTATCTGCCAATTCCCTTACTCCTTCTAGATGCTGACTCTTCACAGCCAAACAACCTCTATCTTCCTCCTCTGAGATCTGTCATTGTCTGAGCAGTTCTAACAACAGTGGTGCTGTGTACTGCTTCCGCTGTGTCATGAGAAGTGTGGGCATCTACATGGCATACTGTGATCTGTCACTGCTGGGCATCATTCCATATTGCTCTCTAATAGGATCGTTCTCAAGGAGGCCATTCATGTATCTCCCAATTCAGCCCATGCCATTGGGACATCCATATAGCCATCCCTTTTGCCACAGCCCAGGAGTCGATGTATATTTGCACTGGCCCTGCGACCTCATGTAGGGCCAGAGTTGAGGCCACCAGTTCTTCCAGCTGGCTGTACCCTCCCTCCTCCTCAACTGTTACCAATTTCCTTGTTGCACTACCCTTCCAACACTTTGCCACCATGCCAACAGTTGGAGCCGTCAGTGAACCACATGCTTTTTCCCTTCTGGGGTTTGGTCATCATACAGTTTGCCCCATTGTATAGGCAAGGGTCTTGGGGTGGCAACTTCAGTCAGAGGTGCTGTAGTCAATGGTAGCTAGGATCATAACTAGCTCATAGAGTTGGCTCACCCCTTTGGAGCCTTTCTTCATCTGATCTGCTATGTACCAGTTCTGTGCTGAACTTGACCTTCTTTGTGTGTCACGTGGTCAGATTTCACTTAATGCATAATAGCTAGGTGGAGTCACAAGACCACAGTCTCCGAGCCCATCTGCTTGGTGGCTCAGAGGGTCCAATAACAGGCTAAGAGCTGTCTTTCAAAAGTGGTATATCTGGTTGTGCCTCAGGAAGGGACTTAGTCCCATCTTGATGCCCTTACATTAGCTGACACAGACTCCAACCATTTGAAAGGTGGCAGTGACCTGCAGTTTAAAAAGTACTCCATATTGTCATGGGGCCAGGGGGAGGGCCTGTTCAGCAGCTTATTTGGCTGTCTCAAAGGTGGCATGCTGATCAGGACCCCACTAGAAAGGAGTCTTTTTATTCCATGATAGCTGAGATAATCTTAGTATCATCATTAGTGGGGAATATGTTGTTGCCAATACCCAAGTAGCCCCACAAATGCTGGGCCTCTTTAGAACTGGAGACCGCTGCTTGCAGTATTTTTTGTTTGACCTTTGCTGTTATTTCCTGTTTGTCCAGAATACCATTGTATTCCCAGGAACAAAACCTTCTTGCTGGGGCTCTTAATCTTTTCGGGATTAATTGTCCATCCACTCATCCTCGGGAAGGTAACTCCCTTGTCTAATGCCTCCCCCACTGTCATTGCTTCCAAGTTATCCTGGATATAGGTTCACAGATTTGGTGACTGAGACAGAAGACACTGATTATGATTAAACATATTAATCATTCATTTACAGGCAGTAAAAGATTCAGCCAAGCATCCAAAGTCTCCCAAGTTGCACAAACTACAAAACTAAATATTCAACAAACAGATACTTAGCTAACAGTGTGGCTGGGCCTTAAGTCTGGAACATACCTTCCCAATGGTTCTTCAGCACTGGCCATGACCTCAGTATGAAACATGCTTGGGGATAAAAGGAGAGAGGCCATGACTCCCTCACATGCTGTTCTTGTACCCCTGATGTGCCATGGCGTGCAGGTCGACCAATGGGACAGAATGGCTGCAACCTTTAAACATGCCCGACACGGCGGAAGCAACTTTTTAGCGGCAAATAAGCCATACAGGACAGCCACAGTGAGGGATGGGGAATGCTTGTAAATTGCCCAAGGTCTGTCATCATTCACCATGTTCCATCCCCCTTCCTTACAGGCCACCTTGGGCTGTTTTAGGGGTATGATGTTGTCTGAATAACCCCTTCCTTCATCAGTGCTTCCACCTTTTATGCCACCTGAGATGTGGTACTGCTTGATGTTCACCAGCAGCTGGAGGCGGGATTACGAGGGGCTTCCACTTGATCATCTCACCAATACCATTGCTCAAGCCCACCCTAAAAGTAAACAACCCCTATTGGTCTGCAGCGACCAACCTTTCAGCACATTTATACCCAAATGCACTTGGGGGATGGTGCAATGCTGTTCTGAGCCAATACCTGCCCTTACTGTAACCACATGGGCCAGAATGAGTGACCCTCCCAGTCCTATCATCAGCTGGGGACCTCTTCACCTGTTGGGGTTACCTGGCATAATAGTGTATCGATTGGTGCCATCCATCATTGTACGTTTCCTTTTCCCGAATGTACTGTAAGGCCTTGGGTCCTTTGGCTGGGAAAGGGTTACTGAGCATATACACTGGGTTCCCTGGCCACGCCCCTACAGAAGTGGGGCGAGAAGGTGCCACCCGCTGTTGGAGTCTTGCTGCTGCAAGTCCCGAAGGACTTTCTCTAGTACCTTAAGGGTGGAAACAAGGAACAATCCTTCTCCCCATTGGTTTGAAATCAGCCCCCTTGTCTCCTCAAACCCACGCCCCCTACCCCGCAACTCATCTCCCATCTTATTTTGACAGTGGTCTTTCCATAAAGCATACAAGACAGCGGTGGTGGATATATCATCTATCTGTTCCTTTGAGGTGTTCGCCTTGAGCAGGGCCAAGAACATCTTACAGGTCAGGCAGGATGGCCTGATCTCTTCCCCCACCCCCCCCCCCCCCCCACTCCCCTGTTCTGCTTTTTTTTTGCTTTCTTATCTTCCTCACCTAACTACAAGCTCCACCTACATGTTCCAAACTCTCTAAGAGCCCGATTGGCTATCCTACAGCTATTGCCATAGTCCTCCCTTCTGCCTGCCCTGAAATGTGAAGTATTATTTCCTTCAGATGTGGGGCTGCCATTTTTCCCAGGTACCCTACCATGATCGAGATGAACTTTCGATCCTCTGGCAGGCAGTCCTCACCCTTATAAATCCCAATATTCAGGGCCCACTGACAAAGAGCCTTAGTCCCCTCCTCCACTGTGCTGCACTCCTCCAGATTTTAAATCCCAATCTAATAGGGAGTGTTGCTCAACCTTTACTGCGAAGACCTTTCCTCTCCGAGCATCCCCTATCGGGCATTGTTTATCCCATTGTTTGATAATGATCCTCCCAAGGTACCCATTTTGGTTGGATAAGATCACTCCTGCCTCCCATGTCCTTAACAACCACTCTGCTAATAGTTCTTCCCCCCTCCCCCCACCCTTTTCAGTCTGTACTGATACCCTGGCTCCACTAATTCCTTTGAATAGTCCTTAGTCACTGCCAGGGTGATCACCATTTTGGGTCACCACTCCATTCTTCCTCTAGCTGGATGACAGGAGGTGTGGGATTGTGCAAGGAGACTCCACAAGTTGAGGGGTGCTTGGAGAGGGAGATTGGTCAGACTGTTTCTCTGGATGTAGTAATCCTAGTTGGCTGTGCTTTCAGTGGCTTTGGGGGGTGGTGGTGGTGTGTACAAAGGACAGTGACATTCCATTCTCTCTTCCTGATCCTTACCATCAAACCAAATATCACCAGACCTACTCTGGGTCCTATTGCCAATTAGCCCTTTACATTGTTTCCTGCTGCTGGACTTGGGCGATGTTGACACTCTTGCTCACTCTCTTGAGCCCAGATCTGCACTGGCTGGCGGCCTTCATCATAGTCATGCAGTGCTGATTCCGTATCTCCACCTTGTGTTTAAGATTCTCATCTTTCCAAAAGATTGTCTTGTTTATGATGGCTTCTAGTGACCAAAAAGCTCTTTTCTGGCTCCCCCCTCTTTCTAAGGAACCTTTAACTTCTTTAGTATCGACACAAGATGATGTCCCATTTTTATCCTTTGGGGATCCAGCTTGTCTCTCCAATCCATCAAAACACCATAGTCCACCATGCTGCCAAATCCTGCAGAGTTATTGGTGCACCTGCCAGATCCTTAGTCAACTACACCAAAATGTTTTGTTGCCACCAAAGGTGGCTCAGATAAGGCAGAAAGATTCAAACTCCAATTATTTACTTAAAACTGCAAAGTTTAGTTTATTAGGACAAAATACTTGTATAGCTATGCGCGGGCCCCTCTCATTGCAGCACACCTTCTGTTTTGCCAGCCCTCAGTGCCGTTCATGACCAGCCCAAAGAACCTCAAAGAACTACCCCTGAGCCCCCCCCCCCGAAAACTCTACTTTTATACCCTTTCCAGTGATATGAAATGATACAGTAAGTGAACCAATACCAGCTCAAACCACCAAGCAAGAACCAATCATCACTTGTCACCACCCTTCACAAGTCCCACCAGTTTCATGGGGAGACATTCAACAATTTGACAACACAAAGATTAGCCATTTACAATACACTGACTTTGACTGGTCAGTTCAGGTTTCAGCTGTCAAAATCAACAATTCATCTCCCACCACTCCCAACAGATGCTGTTCAACTTGCTGAATTTCTCCAGCAGATCATTGATCCAAATTCTTGCATCAGCTTACTCTTGTATTTCTGTATTAAGGCTTATGTTCTTTGTGTACTTTATGATGTTATGTGCTGCTTGTCCTCATCCTTCACCGTAGGATGTAAATGACATGTATATGTTTTTTTAAGAGTAGTTCTAGAGCTGTAGATTAGAATGCTCCAAACATGGAGCTAACCTAAGTCTAGTTGTTAATGAAAATAACAGAAGGAATTGAGACTGAAACACAAATCGGTTATTTTATCATGGTTTGATTTATCATCTTACAAATGGTTGAATATTATTCGAGCATTTAATGCAGCAAATGTAGATCACCTTTTCACGTTGGAGAAATTTGGTAAATAAAACAAAGGTTTTATCCAATTAATGCATGTACTATTCTTGATGTACATACTATTTCTTGTGCTTTTAATTATAGGATTGATGGCTTGCCTTCTATTTCTGCGTTAAAGTTCAAAGGAGCATTACACATGGTTGTTGGCACTACCACGGGTCAGGTGTGTATCAGTGTTCAAAATAAGTGCTTTCCTCATTAGATCTTTCTAAATTAATATATATAGACTTGTCATGGTGTAGAATGTGCAATTTCATTCAGGAGGATTGATTATTTTTTGGAAATTGTTTACTTGTACCCACAGAAAGAGGACATTCACCTGATTGGTTCCATGCCAGTGCAGCAAATTAACACTTTTAGTCTCATTCCCTTCTCCTAATGCTCTTCTTTCTGGGGATATTTGGTTTGATAGTGATGATCAGGAAGAGAGAATGGAATGTCACCGTCCTGTTCGTTCTCTCACACCTATAAACCTCCCTATCATTTTTTTTTGCCACTAAGAAGCACTTTATAATAGCCACCACAGCTTTGGACCATAGAAGGAAACTGGAGGAAACCCACATGGTCATATAAAATCTCTACACAGATGGCACGTAAAGTCAGGATCGTATCCAGATCTCTGTTGCTGTGGATGACAGCAGCACTAACTCCTCCAATCATTTTTATTGAATTTGTTGTCAGTTATTTCTCTTGAATGAAATTCATGATAAAAATTTCATTGTTATCTGACTTTATTTTCGTATGAAGTTTCAGTGGAGAAAGCATATGCTCCATTGAAGTGTACATACTATGATGGACCATTGATTACCTAGAAATCTAATTGTTCTGGTCCAGAGGTTTAGCTCAGCCAATAGACACTTTCAGCTGTCAGTGGAAAAACAGCCCCAACCCAATATGATCAGATCATGGAACAGACACTTGCCATTGGTTAGGCTAATTTCTTAGATGCTTGCCATTGATTTATGTTATAAATACTGAGAGATTATCCTTGCTCAACCTTCACATAATAGTTAAAAGCAGTGTATTTAAATTTTTCTTAATGGATTTTCAGAAGACATTTGGAAAAGAAATCAAATTAAAATTAAAAGATTTTGGGTTTCAAAAGGTAGTGGGAAGTTAGATTCAAATAGCAGAAAGCAGATTAATGTATACATTGATGTGCCTTTTTTATTAACGTCTAAGAGCCATGATTAGAAAGCTTGCTGATGGTGTAAACGGTAGCTGGTATAGTTTTGAGGATGAAAACTGAGCTAGAAGAGGATGAATGAAGAGAGTAAAATAAGCTTAGTGTATTTGGGTGCTTGAAGGTTGCCTTGGAGCTTTGTGGTCCAAAGAGCCTGTTTTTATACTATATGTCTCTATGACGCCAGGTAGACAATCTCTGAAGAGTATTTGTAATGGCTGGGGTCACCTGTCTTGTAAAGACACTGCTCAGAAGGCAATTGCAAACAACTTCTGTAGAAAAATTTGCCAAGATCAATCATGTTCATAGAGACCATGATCACCCAGCTGTGACATGGTAGATAGTGATGATGATGCCTCTATGAATCTGACCATGAGAATTTACAATTGCAATTGACCAGTATCACTCTGAACATATTTACTAGTGCTACAAGACCAGCTCAAGGACGAGGAATTTTGCAGACAGTTGGCATTTTCTGACATCATTGATTGAAGCAAGATTGAGTACTCTCCACTTGCTTTGATGAGTGCATTTGCAGCAAGCTTTAAGAAATGCAGTACCCACCAGAACAAAGCAAAGCATCCAGCAACTGAACTACACACTTTCCATCACTGACTCACTATTGCAGTATGCATCATCTCCATAATGCACAGTAGTTACTCACTTTAGGTTGCTCCAGTGGCATCTGCCAAATCTGTGATGTCTACCTCAGAAAAAGGACTGTGGGAGCACAACCATTGCAAGTTTCCCTCCAGGTTACATACTTTCTAAGCATAAAATTTGTTACTTCCTTTGCTCAATCTAAGTCATTAACTTCACTACCCAACAGCATTTGGGAGTAGTTTTACCAGACAGTGAAACTTATTGTGGCTCAAGATGGTAAATCACCATCATCTTCTGCAGGGAATATTGGCAAAAGCCTTTCCAAGGATGTTAATATCTTGAAAAATCAATTGAGAATTGGCTGATCAGAGAAATCAATAACAATGACGTTTTCCCAAAAGATATCTTTAAATTAGTGAAAGATTTTGATTGAATGGATACAGACAATGTTTGCAGCCAGTAATATGAGATGGTTACTAAAGGAAATCGTGAAAAATAAATTCTAATCAAAGTGTTGTGATGTGGAACTCTTTTGCCTAGATTGATTGAGATGCATTGTAGTGGAATGCCATTGTGTCCAACGATGACAGGAAACCTGTGCAGGAGAGTTTTTAAACTGGAAGAGTGGTTGCATTGAGGCAGTTTCACCCACTCGACCTCAGAATTCTGGGTCCAGTGTATCAACGAGCGTCACAAACTGGGGTGTTCCTTTTTGCAGTGGATGATCATGACTTGTCATGCCTTTCACTCTCCATGGAGTGTGTAATACCACCTTCCTGGCCGTTAGATCTCAGTATTGATCTCATTTTCCCAGTCCGCTGGAGCTGACTTTGCATGCTGGGACAGGCATGTCCCTATCCCACCAGGGTATGGCCATTCTCAACACAGCAGGTGACAGATGAGTGTCCAATGGGGACCAAAAAGAGTGTCAGCTGCCCTGGAATGGACACGATAAGCCCCTTCTCCAGAGGCGCCACCCTCGCTGGACAGCCCATGCATCTCAGAGAGATGCATTGTACAAATGTATTAAAGGGGGACTGGGCAATCAAACATGGAAATAGAGAGTAATGTTGATTTGAAGGAGCCTCAAGTGGAACATAAATGCTGTCATGAATTCTACAGTATGGTCTCTTTGGCGTATGATGTTGTGCTAAACTATATTAGCCAACTCCACAATTGATCTCATCCTTCCTTCTACACAACCTATAACCCATCATTTTCTTACATCATGTGCCTGTCAAAGACTCTCTTAAATATCCGATTGTATCAGCCTCTACAAACACCCCTGACATTGCATTCAAGGCAACTACCACACTCTAATTAAAACACAAATCTACCTCTGATATTTCCCCTAAACTTTTCTCCACTCACCTTAAAAAGATGTTCACTGTTATTGGCCTATGCCACCCTGGAAAAAGGCATTTACTGTCCACTCTATCTGTGCCCCTCATAATCTTATACACCGTTATCAATCTCATCCTCCTTTGCTTCAATGAAAAAGCCCTAGCTCGCTCAACCTTTCCTCATAAGACATGTTCTCTAATCCAGGCAACACCCTGGTAAATCTTTGCACCTTCTCTAAAGCTTCTGCATTCTCATAGAGTTGCAACATTAGCTTGCAGTTCCTGAACTCAATCCCATGCATAATGAGGGACAGCATACCGTATGTTTTCTTTACCACCTTATCAGCTTGCATAGCAACTTTGAGGAGTCTGTGGGATTGGGCCTGTGAGCCCTCTATTCCTCCATAATACTAAGAATCCTGACATTAATGTTGCACTTTGCCTTCAAATTTGATCTTCCAAAGTGTATCACTTAACATTTTTCCAGATTCAACTTGACATCAATTTATTTTGTCACCAAAAGCTCAATCAGGCTTACAGGGCATGACCTACCCCTCACAAAGTTATACTGTCTATCCCTAATAAAACTACACTTCTACAAGTTCTCTTAAGTCCCTTTTCTAAGAATCAGAATCAGAATCAGTAGAGGTGACTCTGGCCCTTCTTGTACACAGTCTCTGTGTTGGTGCTCCACTCAAGCCTGTCATCCAGGTGCACCCACAGGTACTTACAGGTCTCAGCACATCCACATCCTCATAATCAATAATAACAGGAAGCAGAGCAGACTTAGTCTTCCTAATGTCTACCACCACCTCCTTTGTCTTACTAAAGTTGAGCTGCAGATGATTCAGCTTGCACCATTCGACAGTCTTTCACCAAGGCCCAGTATTCATCCTTCTGTCTCTCTTTATACATCCAACTATTGCAGAGTCGTTAGAGAATTTCTGCAGGTGACATGATTCAGTGTTGTATCTAAAGTCCGAGGTATACAGGGAAAACAGGAAAGGAGCCATTATAGTCCCCTGTGAGCCCCCAGAGTTACTTATAGCCACATCTGACACACAGCTCTGATGCAGCACAAACTATGGTCTGCTGGTCAGGTTGTCCGTTATCCAGGACACAATGGAAGTGCCAGCCTGCATTAAATGGAGCTTTTCCCCCAGCAGTGAGGGCTGTGTGGTATTGAAGGCACTTGAGAAATCAAAAATCATGATCCTCACAGTGCTGCCTGCTTATCCAAATGGGAGTAGGTTCTGTTCAGCAGGTAGATAACAGCATCATGACTCCAATGTGCTCCTGGTAGGCAAACTGCAGGGGATCACTGATTGCTCCAACCAGGGGTCGGAGGTGGGCAAGAACCAGCCTCGCTAGGGTCTTCTTGATGTGAGAGATCAGGACCACTGGACAGTAGTCATTTAAGACTTTAAGTTGGCCATTCTAGGGTACTGGGACCACAAATGATGTTTTCCATACAGTCGGGAACCTTTCAAGGCTGTGACTCAGATTGAAAATGCGCTGGAGAACTTGACACAGCTGCTCAGCACACTCCTTCTGGGCCTGGAGGTTCACACCGTCCGGTCCCAATACTTTGCCATGTCTGAGTCTCCCCAGAGCTTTTCTCACCTGCTCAGTAGTGAAGGGGAATCCATGATGACTGGGGAGTTGGTGAAGGTGGGGCAGAGGGAGGTGAAGATAGGGATGATAACCGTTGGTATGTGGAGGTGTGGGTGGTAGGTGCAGGACAAGGAGGGGGATGTGGTAGCCTGTTTTTCTCATCCACATGCTGAAGGAGCAGAGAGGAGAGAAGCTGTTGGTGCTGAGGGAGCATTGGGTGCCTCAGCCCCTGGACTGGTGCACTGAGGCGGATGAGAACAGGGGGGCAATTATCTAACCTATTGAAGAATTGGTTTAACTCATTAGCCCATTCACAGTTGTATCCTGAGGCTCTACAGCTAGGATGATTGAAGCCAGTGATGTTCTTCGTGCCCATCCACACCTCCCGTGTGTTGCCCTGACCAAGCTTGTTCTCCAGCTCTCTTCTATATTCCTCTTTAGCCACCTTGATCTTCCTAAGTTTCTCTGATAGGTCAATTCAATATGCAGAGCTTGAAGCTGTGCATACTGTCATTATACATGAAACTGAAGAAGCCCATATGTATACCAATTCCATCTAATGGACGTACTTTGTGGTTGCCCCGGGGTTGTGGGGCGCAGAGTTATGGAAGGACATTTGGAGTCAATCATCGCATATTATAATTACAGTTTACTATGTGGCCACCCATTTGAAAGATGTTTTGCCAATGACAAGATTTAACAACTTTGCTGACAAACCTGCTTGTGTTGACACAGAGACATCTAGGCTTTTCCCCCAGCAGTGAGGGCTGTGTGGTATTGAAGGCACTTGAGAAATCAAAAATCATGATCCTCAAGTAGTTTGCCCACCACTATAAGACTCACTGCTCTGTAATTTCCAGGATTATCTCCATTACTTTTCTTAAAGGAACAACAATTGCCATCATCCAGGACCTCTGGTACTACTGCTGTGACCAGGAAGGATGCTAAGATCATAGTCAACACCTCAGCACTCTCTTCCCTTGCTTCCATAGTAATGTGTTATATCCATTTCGGCCCCAGTAACTAATGTTTTTCAGAACAGTGCCCCTTTCTTAAGCTTGGTGTGCTCCTACAATTTTTTTTTGTTTTACACTGTTTTCATATTTGTTAAAAGTTCCTCCCTGGTGAGCACTAAAACAAGGTATTCATAAAGAACCTACTCTCAGTCTAGTCATCCTCCTGCTCTTCATGTACACTTAGAATGCCTTGCGGTTTTCCTTAATCCTACTTGTCAAAGCCTTCACATGTCACCGTCTAGTGCTCCTAAGTCTCTTGAACTTCTTCCCAGCTAGCTTATAACTCTCGAGCCCTGTCTAATTGGTTAAACTGAATGTCCTTTTCCTGTGTGATATATCCTATGTATATGTGTGTGTGTGTTTGTATTTTATATATATATAAAATACATATATATATAAATATATATATATATAAATATCAATTTATATATATATTACATTTATATATAAATATCAATTAAAAGAATGAGTTTTCTTAACTTCTGGTAACACTATCATGATATTCCATTCTGAGTAGTTTGTGGCTGCTTACCATTTACCATAAGATACAGGAACAGAATTAGAACATTTGGGCCATCATGTCTACAATGCCATTTCCTTCATGCCCTGAAAATCCAAGAATCTAAACATACCCAATGACTTGGCCTCCGCAGCCACCTGTGGCAGCAAATTCCAGATTCACCACTGTCTGAGTAAAGAAATTACCCATCTCTGTTCTATAAGGACACTCCTCTATTCTGAGGCTGTCTTCTGGTCTTAGGCTCCCCATCCATAGGAAGTATGCTATCCATATTACTCTGTCGAGGCCTTTTAACACTCAGTTAGGTCACCCCTTGTTCTTCTGAATTCCACTGAGTAGAGGCCTAAAACAGTCAAACATAAGCCTTTTAATCCCAGAATGGTTTTCATGTACTTCCTTTGAACCCTCTCCAATGTCAACACATCCTTCCTTAAATAAGGAGCCCAAAACTGCTCATAGTACTCCAAGTGAGGCCTCACTGGTGCTTTAAAAAGCCTCAACATTATATCCTTGCTTTTATATTCTAGTCCTCTCCATCGGCTCAACCTGCAAATTAACCTTTAAGGAATCCTGCACAGGAACTCCTAAGTCCCTTTTCACCTTAGATTTTTGTATTTTTCTCTCCTTTTAGAAAATAATTTACCCTTTTATTTCTTCTACCAAAGTGCATGTCCATACACTTCTCAACACTATTCCATCTGCTGCTACTTTGTTTATTTTCCTAATCTTAGTCCTTCTGTAGCCTCTCTACTTCCTATAAAACTAACTGCGCCTCTGCCTATCTTTGTATCATCCTCGAACTTGACGCACAGCCATCAATTCTGTCATCCAAGTCATTGACATATAACTTTAAAGTATTGTTCTCAGCACAGACCCCTGTGGAACTCCACTAGTCACTGGCAGCTAACCAGAGTAGGCTCCTTTTATTTCCACTCTTTGCCTGTAATCGAATGTGTTTCATAGATATGAGCTTCATTTGCATTTTAGAGAATGATATCATGCATTTGATTTTCATGACATATTAATCAAAATCCACTTTATTAATTTTTCAACAAAAGGTTTTGTTGTATGATCTTCGCTCAAATCGTCCACTGATCATCAAGGACCATCGCTATGGGCTGCCAATTAAGTCAGTTGAATTCCAGGATCAGCTGGATTTGGTCATTTCAGCAGATTCGAGGATTGTAAAAATGTGGAATCATAATACGGTAGGTATTGAATGACATGGTAATACACTAATGCAGAAATTCATTTTATGCATATCTTGCGGCCAGAAATACCTTGGTTGCAGTTTTTTATGTTCTATCTGTTTGATTTTCTCAGTATCTGAGGAACCATAGTCCAAGTTTAAGTGCAGTGGCAGTTGTAATTTAATAGTTAATGAAATTTGTGTTGTTATCAGTGTTTTGCCAAATATCTACATGATCTTAAATTCAGTTGTAAAACATGAATGTCTTCAAATTGATGTAAGTTTTGGTTTATAGTACATAGAAATGTTTTTAATTGTCCTTTTGAAAATTAAGACTATTCTGCTCAACCCATTACCATTTTAATAATGCCATGGCCGAATTGAATACAGGTAGCCCCCGCTTTTCGAACTTTCACTTTACGACAACTCACTGTTACGAAAGACTTACATTAGTACCCGTTTTCACTAACCAAAGAGGATTTTCACTTTTATGAAAAAGACGCCTACTTTATACGTGTGTTTACCCCGAGAAAGACTACAATGACCATGAAGCCTTGTGCGGGCAGTTGTTTGCGCATGTATGTACGTTTGAAATTCCAAGATGGCGGCGCGACGCAGCTTGCAGCGGCCACTCCGGAGCTGATTATCTGTTATTTGTGAAGTGGGGTGCTGTGCACAATCATAATCGACTGAAAACGGACATGGGAGCATGGAGGAACATCGGGAAATCTCCAGGAAGACCTTCTTCGTTGCTGCTGCTGCTGTGAGGTCCGGGACTCTGCTGGGAAGAACAGGCCCCCAGTCCTCGGGGTTGCGTTGCCAATGGCCGTTGACGGGGCCGTCTTAATACGCTTGGCAGAGGATGGTGCTTGGAGAAGCTGTGCCAGAGGGGATGTTCGTCGGCTCGGAGGTTCGACGGACTCGGAGTCCGCTGCGGTCAGGTCGCTTTTGGTGTGTGCTGCGTCTGCAAAGCTGGGTTTGACGGAGCTTTCATTGTGTGCTGCGTCTGCGAGGCTGAGTCAGGCGGCGCCGTGGAAGTCCATAGCAGGGGTATTCTCTTCTGCTGCCGGCATGGGATGGCGAGTCTGTCGGGACCCTGGAGTCTTGTGGAAACTGTGTGGTGATTTCTTTTGAACTTATAGTCCTCTAACATCTTTGGACTATTTTTACTGTGCCCATAGTCTTTTTTTAATCAATTATGCTATTGTTTGCACTGTTGTAACTATGTGGTTTTGTGCAGGTCTTGTAGCTTTAGTTTTTGGTCTTGTTTGTCTGGTGGATTTGGAGCTCCTTTCCAGGGAATGCGCTAAGGTGGTAGCGCGATATTAATACGCAGCAGCCTCTCCAGACTCTGGATTGAGGATTGCCAAAGTTATGTGGATTTTCTAGTGTAGTCTGTTTTGTCATATGCTTTTGTGATATCATTCTGGAGTTACGTTGTCTCATTTTTAACTGCATTGCATTTCTGGTTTCTAAATGACAATAAACTGAATCTAAATCTGATATGCGCACATATACATGTATGTGCCTATTTTTTCCTCCAAATTGATTTTGGCTGGCTGCCTTCCCGAGTTTAATAAGTGAAACTACACTGTACCTACAATATTTCTACTTTATATAGGGTGTATACTTATCATATCATTCCTGCTTTTACTATATGTTAGTGTTATTTTAGGTTTTATGTGTTATTTGCTTTGATTTGGTAGGTTATTTTTTGGGGTCTTGGAACGTTCAGAAATTTTTCCTGTATGAATTAATGATAATTGCTTCTTCGCTTTACGACATTTCGGATTACAAACGGTTTCATAGGAACGCTCTACCTTCGGATTGTGGGGGAAACCTGTACTCAACTTTAGGCTTTTGGGAAACTTCGTATACTGTCAAAGTTTTGAACCGTAGTGTTCATCGTATTATGAGTTTTCATGTGCAAATGTTCAGATTACTGGAAGAGACTATTCAGCTAATCTAAATTGTTCTGTCTCCTGTTAATCCTATTCTAAGAGCAGCAGATAATTTTTCAGGTACCTATCCAGTTCCCTTGTTGAAGCCCTAGAAACATAATACAGGCCCTTCAGCCCACAATATTGTGCCAAACATGTACTTAGTTCAGAAATTACCTAGGGTTACCCATAGCCCTCCTATTTTTCTAAGCTCCATGTACTTATCCAGGAGTCTCTTAAAAGACCCTATCATATCCGCCTCTAGCACCATTGCCAGCAGCCCATTCCATGCACTCACCATTCTCTGCATTTAAAAAAAACAACTTAGCCCTGATATCTCCTCTGTACCTACTTCCAAGCACTTTAAAACTGTGACCTCTCATGATAGCCATTTCAGCCCAAGGAAAAAGCCTCTGACTATCCACACGATTAATGCCTCTCATTATCTTATACACCTCTATCAGGTCACCTCTCATCTTCCATCGCTCCAAGGAGAAAAGACCAAGTTCACTCAACCTGTTCTCATAAGGCATGCTCCCCAATCCAGGCAACGTCCTTGTAAATCTCCTCTGCACCCTTTCTATAGTTTTCACATACTTCCTATAGTAAGGCAACCAGAACTGAGCACAGTACTCCAATTGGGGTCTGACCATGGTCTTGTATACCTGTAACATTACCTCTCAGCTTTTAAATTCAATCCCATGGTTGATGAAGGCCAATGTACTGTATGCCTTCTGAACCACAGAGTCAACCTGTGCAGCAGTTTTGAGTGTCGTATTGACTCGGACCCCAAGATCCCTTTGATCCTCCACACTGCCAAGAGTCTTACCATTAATACTATATTCTGCCATTATATTTTACCTACCAAAATGAACCACTTCACATTTATCTGGGTTGAACTCCATCTGCCACTTCTTAGCCCAGTATTGCATCCTATCAATGTCTCGCTGTAACCTCTAACTGCCCTCCACACTATCCACAACATACCCAACTTCTGTGTCATCAGCAAATTTACTAACCCATCCCTCCACTTCCTCATCCAAGCCATTTATAAATATCAAGAAGAGAAGGGGTCCCAGAATAGATCCCTGAGGCACCCCACTGGTCACTGACATCCATGCAGAATATGACCTGTCTACAACCACTCTTTGCCGCCTTTGTCAAGCCGATTTTGGATCCCATGCTTCCTTACTTTCTCAATAAGCCTTGCATGGGGTACTTTATCAAATGCCTCACTGAAATCCATGTACACTACATCTGCTGCTCTACCTTCATCCACGTGTTTAGACACATCCTCAAAAAAATTCATTCAGGCTTGTAAGGCAAGACCTGCCTTTGACAAAGCCATGCTGACTATTCCTAATCATATTATGCCTCTCCAAATGTTCGTAAATCCTGCCTCTTAGGATCTTTTCCATCAACATATCAACCACTGAAGTAGGACTCACTGGTCTATAATTTCCTAGGCGATCTCTACTCCCTTTCTTGAATAAGGGAACAACATCCGCAACCTTCTAATTGTTCAGAACCTCTCGCCTCCCATAGTAGCCTTTGGTACATACTGTCTGGTCCGGGGAGACTTATCCAACTTGATGCTTTCCAAAAGCTCCAGCACATCCTCTTTCTTAATGTCTATATGCTCAAGCTTTTCAATCCACTGTAAGTCATGCCTACAATCACCAAGATCCTCTTCCATAGTGAATACTGAAGCAAATTATTCATTAAGTACCTCTGGTTCCATACACACTTTTCCACTGTCACACTTGATTGGTCCTATTCTCTTTTGTCTTATCCTCTTGCTCTTCACGTAGAATGCCTTGGGGTTTTCCTTAATCCTGCTCGCCAAGGCCTTCTCATGGCCCCTTCTGGCTCTCCTAATTTCATTCTTAAGCTCCTTCCTGCTAGCCTTATAATCCTCTAGATCTCTATCATTACCTAGTTTTTGAACCTTTTGTAAGCTTTTAACCATATAACCATATAACAATCACAGCACGGAAACAGGCCATTCTGGCCCTCCTAGTCCGTGCCGAACTCTTAATCTCACCTAGTCCCACCTACCCGCACTCAGCCCATAACCCTCCACTCCTTTCCTGTCCATATACCTATCCAATTTTACCTTAAATGACACAAGTGAACTGGCCACTACTACTTCTACAGGAAGCTCACTCCACACAGCTATCACTCTCTGAGTAAAGAAATACCCCCTCGTGTTTCCCTTAAACTTTTGCCCCCTAACTCTCAAATCATGTCCTCTCGTTTGAATCTCCCCTACTCTCAATGGAACCAGCCTATTCACGTCAACTCTATCTATCCCTCTCAAAATTTTAAATACCTCGATCAAATCCCCCCTCAACCTTCTACGCTCCAATGAATAGAGACCTAACTTGTTCAACCTTTCTCTGTAACTTAAGTGCTGAAACCCAGGTAACATCCTAGTAAATCATCTCTGCACTCTCTCTAATTTATTGATATCTTTCCTATAATTCGGTGACCAGAACTGTACACAATATTCCAAATTTGGCCTTACCAATGCCTTGTACAATTTTAACATCACATCCCAACTTCTGTACTCAATGCTCTGATTTATAAAGGCCAGCGTTCCAAAAACCTTCTTCACCACCCTATCTACGTGAGACTCCACCTTCAGGGAACTATGCACTGTTATTCCTAGATCTCTCTGTTCCACTGCATTCCTCAATGCCCTACCATTTACCCTGTATGTTCTATTTGGATTATTCCTGTCAAAATGTAGAACCTCACACTTCTCAGCATTAAACTCCATCTGCCAACGTTCAGCCCATTCTTCTAACCGGCATAAATCTCCTTTATTTTCTTCTTGACTAGATTTTCAACAGCCTTTTTACACCATGGTTCCTGTACCCTACCATCCTTTCCCTGTCTCATTGGAATGTAGCTATGCAGAACGCCATGCAAATATCCCCTAAATATTTGCCACATTTCTGCCGTACATTTCCCTGAGTACATCTGTTCCCAATTTGTGCTTCCAAGTTCCTGCCTGATAGCCTCATATTTCCCCTTACTCCAATTAAACAGTTTCCTAACCTGTCTGTTCCTATCCCTCTAAAGGAGATAGAATTGTGATCACTATCTCCAATATGCTCTCCCACTGAGATACCAGATCAGTACAGCCTCTCATCTTGTGGGATTATCTACATATTGTGTCAGGAAACTTTCCTGAACACACTTAATAAACTCCACCCCATCTAAACCCCTTGCTGTAGGGAGAGACCAATCAATATTTGAGAAATTAAAATCTCCCACCGTGACACCTTTCCAGGATCAGTCATCTTATCTTCTCTTTGATGACCCAGTAGTTATTGACCCCTTCCTTTTTCTAACTTCAACTCACAGAGACTCAGTAGACAATTCCTCCATGAATTCCTCCTTTTCTACAGCCATGACACTATCTCTGATCATCAGTGCCTCGCTCCCACCTCTTCTGCCTCCCTCCCATCCTTTCTGAAACATCTAAAGCCTGGCACTGTAAGTAGCCATTCCTGCCCCTGAGCCTCTGCAATGGCCTTAATATCATAGATTCAAGTACTGATCCACACTCTCATCTCATCTGCTTTGTTCATGATGTTTGCATTAAAATAGACACATCTCAGACCATCAGTCTGAGCGTATCCCTTCTCTATCACCTACCTATCCTTCCTCTTGCTCTATCTCCAAGCTTTCTCTATTCGCGAGCCAACCGCCCCTTCCTCCATCTCTTTAGTTTGGTTGCCACCCCTCAGCAATTCTACTTTAAATTTTCCCCAATAGCCTTAGCAAACCTCCCTGCCAGGATATTGGACCCCCCTCAGATTCAAGTGCAACCCATCCTTTTTGTACAGGTCACACCTGCCCCAAAAGAGGTCCCAATGATCCAGAAATGACGTAGGAAGAAAGAGTGAGGAGGGCCTGAAGAGTGAGTACAGAGAACTTGGTAGGAAGTTAAAAAACGGGACCTCGAGGGCGGTAATCTCAGGATTGCTATCTGTGCCACGTGCCAGTGAGGGTAAGAGTAGGATGCTCTGGAAGATGAAAATGTGGCTGAGGAACTGGTGTGGGGGCAGGGTTTCAGATTTCAGGATCATTGGGATCTCTTCTGGGGCAGGTGGGACCTGTACAAGAGAGATGGGTTACACCTGAACTACAGGGTGACCAATATCCTTGCAGTGAAGTTTGTTAGTGTGATTGGGGGGAGGATTTAAACTAGATTTGCAGGGGGATGGGAACCAGAGTGCCAGAGCAGATAGTGGAGCTGGGGTGAAAATAAATGATGTTAAAGTTTCATGCAAAGTCACAAATAGAAGGGTTGTGTGTAGTGGTAATAATCTTCTGAGGTGTGTCTATTTCAATGCAAGGAGTATTGTGGGGAAGGCTGACGAGCTGAGGGCGTGGATTGACATGTGGAATTGTGACGTTGTAGCCATTAGTGAAATTTGCTACAGGAGGGGCAGGACTGGCAGCTTAATGTTCCAGGGTTCCGATGTTTCAGACGTGATAGAGGCATAGGGTTGAAGGGTGTGGTGGTAGGGTGGCATTGCTAGTCAGGGAAAATGTTATAGCAGTGCTCAGGCAGGATAGACTTAGAGGGCTTGTCTACCGAGGCCATATGGGTGGAGCTGAAAAACAGGAAAGGTATGACCACATTAATGGGGTTGTATTATAGACCACCCAATAGCGAGAATTGGAGGAGCAAATCTGCAGAGAGATAGTAAACAACTTCAGGAAACAAAGTTGTGATAGTAGTGGATTTTAATTTTCCACGTATTGATTGGGCCTCCCATACTGTTAAATGTCTAGACAGGTTAGAGTTTGTAAAATGTGTTCAGGAAAGTTTCCTAAATCAATATATAGAGGTACCAACTAGAGAGGATGCAATATTTGATTTCCTATTAGGAATCGAGTTAGAACAGGTGATGGAAGTGTGTGTAAGGGAACACTTTGGTTCCAGTGATCATAACAAAATTAGTTTCAATTTGATCATGGATAAAGATAGATCTGGTCCTCAGGCTGAGGTTCTAAACTGTTAAAAAAGCCAAATTTGAAGAAATGAGAAAGGATCTAAAAAGCGTGGATTGGGATAGGTTGTTCTCTGGCAAGGTTGTTGTTGGTAAGTGGGAGGCCTTCAAAGGAGAAATTTTGAGAGTACAGAGTTTGTATGTTCCTGTCAGGATTAAAGGCAAAGTGAGTAAGAATAAGGAACCTTGGTTCTCTAGGGATATTGGAACTCTGGAAAAAGAAGAAGAGAGAGATGTACGACAAGTATAGGAAACAGGGAGCAAATAAGGCCCTTGAGGAGTATAAAAAGTGCAAAAAAAAAACTTAAGAAAGAAATCAGAAGAGCTAAAAGAAGACATGAGGTAGCTTTGGCAGTCAAGGTGAAAGATAATCCAAGGAGCTTCTACAGGTATATTAAGAGCAAAAGGATAGTAAGGGATAAAATTGGTCCTTTTGAAGATCAGAGTGGTTGGCTGTGTATGGAATCAAAAGAAATGGGGGAGATCTTAAATGGGTTTTTTGCATCTGTATTATTAAGGAAACTGACATGGAGTCAATAGAAATAAGGCAAATAGGTAGTGAGGTCATGGAACCTATATAGATCGAAGAGGAGGAGGTGCTTGCTATCTTGATGCAAATCAGAGTAGATAAATCCCCAGGACCTGACAGGGTATTCCCTCGGACCTTGAAGGAGACTATTGTTGAAATTGCAGGGGCCCTGGCAGATATATTTAAAATGTCGGTATCTATGGTTGAGGTGCCAGAGGATTGGAGGATAGCTCATGTTGTTCCGTTGTTTAAAAAAGGCTCTAAAAGTAATCCGGGAAATTACCGCAGAAATCCACACCAGGCTTACTTCCCTCACAGGAAAATAGTCACTCACAGGAGACCTTGCCCACGCCCAGGATTACGGCTGCACAGGTGGAAGGTCAACTGAGGAAGATCTGTACCAGCAAGGCGGCTGGACCGGATGGAGTTTCCCCACGATTACTGAGGGCCTGTGCGACTGAGCTGGGAGAACCACTACAGCGCATCTGCAACATGAGCCTGGAGCAGAGAAGAGTACCCAGACAGTGGAAAACATCTTGTATTGTCCCGGTACCGAAGAAACCACAACCAAAGGAGTTGAATGACTTCAGACCTGTTGCCTTGACGTCGCACGTGATGAAGACCATGGAGCGGCTGATAATACAGAATCTGAGGCCACAAACCAGGCACGCCCAGGATCCTCTTCAGTTTGCGTATAAGGAGAAGGTGGGAGTGGAGGATGCTATCACGTATTTGCTGCACAAATCACTCTCTCACCTAGATGGGGTCAGTTGTGCTGTGAGGATTACATTCCTTGACTTCTCTAGTGCCTTTAACACCATCCAGCCCAAGATCTTAAGGCACAAACTAACGGAGATGGGAGTAGACTCTCACATGGTGGATTGGATAGTGGACTACTTGACAGATAGACCTCAGTATGTGCGGTTGGGAGACTGTAGGTCTGACACGGTGGTCAGGAGCGCCGCAGGGAACCGTACTCTCTCCGGTCCTGTTCACCCTGTACACATCAGACTTCCAATATAACTCGGAGTCCTGCCATGTGCAGAACTTCGCTGATGACACGGCCATAGTGGGGTGTGTCAGGAATGGACAGGAGGAGGAGTATAGGAAACTGATACAGGACTTTGTGAGATGGTGCAACTCAAACTACCTGCGTCTCAATATCACCAAGACCAAGGAGATGGTGGTGGACTTTAGGAGATCTAGGCCTCATATGGAGCCAGTGATCATTAATGGAGAATGTGTGGAGCAGGTTAAGACCTACAAGTATCTGGGAGTACAGTTAGACGAGAAGCTAGACTGGACTGCCAACACAGATGCCTTGTGCAGGAAGGCACAGAGTCGACTGTACTTCCTTAGAAGGTTGGCGTCATTCAATGTCTGTAGTGAGATGCTGAAGATGTTCTATAGGTCAGTTGTGGAGAGCGCCCTCTTCTTTGTGGTGGCGTGTTGGGGAGGAAGCATTAAGAAGAGGGACGCCTCACGTCTTAATAAGCTGGTAAGGAAGGCGGGCTTTGTCGTGGGCAAAGTACTGGAGAGTTTAACATCGGTAGCTGAGCGAAGGGCGCTGAGTAGGCTACGATCAATTATGGAAAACTCTGAACATCCTCTACATAGCACCATCTGGAGACAGAGAAGCAGTTTCAGCGACAGGTTACTATCGATGCAATGCTCCTCAGACAGGATGAAGAGGTCATTACTCCCCAATGCCATTAGGCTTTACAATTCTACCGCCAGGACTTAAGAACTTTTTTAAAAGCTGTTATTAATGCTTTTTGAGATAGTGATTTAGATGCATATCATATTTTTTACTGAGTTAAGTATTGTATGTAATTAGTTTTGCTACAACAAGTGTATGGGACATTGGAAAAAAGTTGAATTTCCCCATGGGGATGAATAAAGTATCTATCTATCTATCTATCTATAGGCCGGTAAGTTTGATGTCGGTAGTAGGTAAATTATTGGAAGGAGTACTAAGAGATAGGATCTACAAGTATTTAAATAGACATGGACTTATTAGGGAGAGTCAACACGGCTTTGTGCATGTTAGGTCATATTTAACAAATCTATTGAGAGTTTTTCGAGGAGGTTACAAGGGAAGTGGATGAAGGGAAGGCAGTGGATGTGGTCTACACGGACTTCAGTGAGGCCTTTGACAAGGCCCCGCATGGGAGGTTAGTTAGGAAGATTCAGTTTCAGTTGCACCGTGTTCAGATACATGGTGAGGTAGTAAATTGGATTAGACATTGGCTCAGTGGCAGAAGTCAGAGAGTGGTGGTGGAGGATTGCTTCTCTGAGTGGAGGCCTGTGACTAGTGGTGTGCCACAAGGATCAGTGCTGGGTCCATTGTTATTTGTCATCTATACCAATGATCTGGATGATAATGTGGTAAATTGGATCAGCAGATTTGCTGATGATACAAAGATTGGAGGTGTAGTGGACAATGAGGAAGGTTTTCAAAGCTTGAAGAGGGATCTGGACAAGCTGGGAAAATGGGCTGAAAAATGGCAGATGGAGTTTAATACAGACAAGTGTGAGGTATTGCACTTTGGAAGAAAAAACCAAGGTAGAACATACAAGGTAAATGGTAGGACACTGAGGAGTGCAGTAGAACAAAGAGATCTAGGAATACAGATACAAAATTCCCTAGAAGTGGTGTCACAGGTAGATAGGGTAGTAAAGAGAGATTTTGGTACATTGGCCTTTATAAATCAAAGTATTGAGTATAAGAGTTGGAATGTTATGGTGAGGTTGTATAAGGCATTGGTGAGGCCAAATTTGGAGTATTGTGTGCAGTTTTGGTCACCAAATTACAGGAAGGATTTTAATAAGGTTGAAAGAGTGCATAGAAGGTTTACAAGGATGTTGCCGGGACTTGAGAAAGTGAGTTACAGAGAAAGGTTGAATAGATTTGGACCTTATTCCCTGGAGAGTAGAAGAATGGGGGGAGACTTGATAGAGGTATATAAAATTATGATGGGTACAGATCGGGTGAATGCAAACAGGCTTTTTCCACTGAGGCTAGGGGAGAAAAAAACCAGAGGACCTGGGTTAAGGGTAAAGGGGGAAAGGTTTAAAGGAACATTAGGGGAGGCTTCTTCACACAGAGTGGTGGGAGTGTGGAATGAGCTGCCAGATGAAGTGGTAAATGCAGGCTCACTTTTAACATTTAAGAAAAACTTGGACAGGTACATGGATGAGAGGTGTATGGAGGGATATGGGCCAGGTGCAGGTCAGTGGGACTAGGCAGAAAAATTGTTCGGCACAGCCAAGAAAGGCCAAAAGGCCTGTTTCTGTGCTGTAATGTTCTATGGTTCTAAATCTGAATCCCTGCCCCCAGCTCCAATCCCTCAGCCACACATTTATCCTCCACCTCCCTCTATTCCTATACTCACTGTTACGTGGCACGGGCAGTAATCCCAAGATTACTACCTTCAAGGTCCTGTTTCTCAACTTCCTAACTCCCTATAGTCTATTTTCAGGACCTCCTCCCCTTTCCTACCTATGTCGTTGGTACCAATATGTACCACGACCTCTGGATGTTCACCTCCTCACTTCAGGATATCGTGGACATGACCAGAAACATCATGGACCCTGGCACCTGGGAGGCAATCTACCTTCCATGTTTCCTGCATCCACAGAAACACCTGTCTGACCCCCTAACTATAACTATAGGGTCCCCTATTACTGCGTCCTTCTTCCTTTCCTTGCCCTCTGAGCCACAGGGCCAGACACTGTGTCAGAGACATGGCCACTGTTGCTTCCCCACCCCACCCCCAACAGTACTCAGAGTACTTATTGTTAAGGGAGACAGCCACAGGGGTACTCTCTGGTATCTGACTCCTGCCTTTCCCTCTCCTGACTGTTACCCATTTATCTGTCTCCCAATGCCGTGGTGTGACTACTTGCCTATAGCTCCTCTCTTACCTCCTCACTTACCCTGATCAGATGAAGGTCATTGAGCTGCATCTCCAGTTCCCTATCCCAGTCCCTAAGGAGCTGCAGCTCAACACATCTGGTGCAGATGTGGCTGTCCGGGAGGCTGGGAGTCCCCAAGACTTCCCACAACCTACACCCAATACAGAACTCCAGCCTCACACACAAATATTCTATTCCTCACAGGTAACTTACTTCGCCTCGACCCATTATCGCGCTTGACATCCTCTTGCAAGCACTGTGCTGCGGGTCATAACCTTTCACTGGCTCTTTCCTTGCATTCCACCTGTGTCTTTAGCCCATCACTTTAAAGTTCTCACCACTGGTCCTTAAACTGTCTGTTACTCTGCTTCAGCCCATCTTTATCTTGTATACCTCATTGAATTTCTCAGCTGCATTGTTACAAATGGGTGACTGCCTTTCTGGTCTGGTTATAACTTATGTCTTCATATCTGAATTCTCTAGAATCATTGTATCCTTCCCAAAGTGTGCTGACCAGAATTGGAACAGTAATTTTGTTGCGGGCTAACTAATGTCTCAAAGAATTATGTAACTTACTGTGATTTTGTTGTTTTTTTTCAGCTGATTTGCCTGAATCTCCTACTTCACTAACCCTTCTTTCCATTTATCATTCCACTTTGAAAGGTCTTTACATGTGTGCACCCAGACCCTTCTGCTCCTGCATAAGCTATGAAGTTGCTTATTTAACGTCCATTATCTCTGCAAGTTATTTCTAACAGATATTTCATGTCACTGTGTTAGGCATCATCTGGCCATTCTGCTAGCCTACCTATTTTTATTCTGACTGATACCACGTCTCCAGTTTTAGTACTGTTTAGAAATTTCAGTTTTGTGCATCACTGGTACCTTGCTTTGAGCTCAACATGTTCAGAACGTAAGCACTAATAGAATCAGTATCAGAAGAATCATTAAAGCGTTAATTATAGCAATCCATTACCATAAGACACGAGCAGAATTAGGCCATTCATCCTGTCGAGTCCACCACAGCTGATCCCGGATCCACTCAACCCCATACACCTGCCCTCTCACCATATCCCTTGATGCCCTGACCAATCAGGAATCGATAACTTCCGCTTTGAATTTACCCACGGACTTTGCCTCCACCGGTTTGTGGCCGATCATTCCACATATTCACCATTCTTTAGCTAAAACAAAATTCCTCTTCACCTCTGTTCTAAAAAGTCTCACCACATCCATCTTGTCTAGTCTTTTCAACATTCGGTGAAATCCCCACGCATTCTTCTAAATTCCAGTGAGTACATGCCCAAAGCTGTCAAATGCTCCTGATATGTTAACCCCTTCATTCCTGGATTCATTCTTGTGAACCTTGTCTGGACTATTTTCCAATGACAATACATCCTTTCTGAGATATGGGGCCGAAAACTTAACATTACACCAAGTGCGGCCTGACTAGTGCCTTATAAAGGCTCAGCATTATCTCCTTGGTTTTATATTCCATTCCCCATGAAATAAATTCCAACATTGCATTTGCCTTCTTTACCACAGACTCAACCTGTAAATTAACCTTCTGGGAGTCTTGCACAAGGACTCCTAAGTTCCTCTGCACCTTTGATGTTTGAATCTCTCCTTATTTAGATAAAACTGGCTAAACAAAAGTTCCTATCCAACAGTTGCACAACTGATGAGTCAAGTTACCTATGTAGTCATCTTTGTTTCAAGCAGCATTATAAAGATGAGGTGAAGATAAAATGAGATCAATAAAATTGTTTGGGGCCAGAGATTGGTATACAGAGAGGAAGTATAGAAAGATCAATGTGACCTAAGAAATGTCAAAATATATTAATGTTTTAGTGACCAGAAATTTTTAATGGTTTTTTTTCAGGGAAAAATATTCACTTCAATTGAATTGCAGCATGAAATCAATGACCTTTGCCTTTATCCTAACTCTGGTAAGTTCAATTTCATTTGTGTAGGAAGATTGCTACCTGTGAATCTTACAGGATCTATATAACCATATAACAATCACAGCACGGAAACAGGCCATTCCGGCCCTCCTAGTCCGTGCCGAACTCTTAATCTCACCTAGTCCCACCTACCCGCACTCAGCCCATAACCCTCCACTCCTTTCCTGTCCATATACCTATCCAATTTTACCTTAAATGACACAACTGAACTGGCCTCTACTACTACAGGAAGCTCATTCCACACAGCTATCACTCTCTGAGTAAAGAAATACCCCCTCGTGTTTCCCTTAAACTTTTGCCCCCTAACTCTCAAATCATGTCCTCTCGTTTGAATCTCCCCTACTCTCAATGGAAACAGCCTATTCACGTCAACTCTATCTATCCCTCTCAACATTTTAAATACCTCGATCAAATCCCCCCTCAACCTTCTACGCTCCAATGAATAGAGACCTAACTTGTTCAACCTTTCTCTGTAACTTAAGTGCTGAAACCCAGGTAACATCCTAGTAAATCGTCTCTGCACTCTCTCTAATTTATTGATAACTTTCCTATAATTCGGTGACCAGAACTGTACACAATATTTCAAATTTGGCCTTACCAATGCCTTGTACAATTTTAACATTACATCCCAACTTCTGTACTCAATGCTCTGATTTATAAAGGCCAGCGTTCCAAAAGCCTTCTTCACCACCCTATCTACATGAGACTCCACCTTCAGGGAACTATGCACTGTTATTCCTAGATCTCTCTGTTCCACTGCATTCCTCAATGCCCTACCATTTACCCTGTATGTTCTATTTGGATTATTCCTGCCAAAATGTAGAACCTCACACTTCTCAGCATTAAACTCCATCTGCCAACGTTCAGCCCATTCTTCTAACCAGCATAAATCTCCCTGCAAGCTTTGAAAACCCACCTCATTATCCACAACACCTCCTATCTTAGTATCATCGGCATACTTACTAATCCAATTTACCACCCCATCATCCAGATCATTTATGTATATTACAAACAACATTGGGCCCAAAACAGATCCCTGAGGCACCCCGCTAGTCACCGGCCTCCATCCCAATAAACAATTATCCACCACTACTCTCTGGCATCTCCCATCTAGCCACTGTTGAATCCATTTTATTACTCCAGCATTAATACCTAACGACTGAACCTTCTTAACTAACCTTCCATGTGGAACTTTGTCAAAGGCCTTGCTGAAGTCCATATAGACTACATCCACTGCCTTACCCTCGTCAACATTCCTCGTAACTACTTCAAAAAATTCAATAAGGTTTGTCAAACATGACCTTCCACGCACAAATCTATGCTGGCTACTCCTAATCAGATCCTGTCTATCCAGATAATTATAAATACTATCTCTAAGAATACTTTCCATTAATTTACCCACCACTGATGTCAAACTGACAGGTCTATAATTGCCAGGCTTACTTCTAGAACCCTTTTTAAACAATGGAGCCACATGAGCAATACGCCAATACGCCGATCTAGTTTATAAATTCAACGTCAACCAGAAAGGCACTTATTATTCAATGTGTTTTGATATGGACTCTGAAGCTTCAGACTCATTGAATCTAACTGGGAGTACATTGTCATATAAACTGACTGTATCTTTAGCATTTTATATTTCATGCTTTCAAGAAGCAAATGCATCATTTTGTGAAATATTTATCTGTTCTTATCTTCATTTATTAAATGTTTATCATTTTTACTCATCTTGGAAGACTTGTGGGAGGTAAAGAATATCTTGGTTCTGTAATCTTATAATTAATTCTTTCCATGGCATTCAAATATGTAATCTATTACTGATGTCCAAGCCAACTTTTCAGTGTGTTTTCTTTCAAACAGACATTCTCCAGTTCTGTAGTTTGTAGAATAGTGTACAATTCTAGTACAAATGAAATGTGAATAGTTGGTCCTAAAAATAACTTGCTCTAAACTGTTGAAGTACTGAAAGCTGTATACAATTAATTCTCATTTCTGTGTGTAGATTGTCTTGCATTGATTCAGTAAATATTCTGTTTTCATATTCTATAACTGGAAGACATCAGATTCCTGTTGTGAGTCTGTTTCTTCAGCCCACCATATCCATCCTATCCTTTGTCCATCTACACTAATCACTTTTGTCTGCACTATGACTGTATCGATCTATACTTTGCATGTTTAAGTACATGGCTCTTGAATATAGATAGTTACTTTATTGATTCCAAAAGAAATTACACACTGTTTCTGTTCCGTTGAAGGAAAACAATCACGATTGAAAATAAAATGGAAATAATAGTGATCAGAAAGAGGTGAAACGCCATCAGTCATTGGAAAGGTGTTAGGCTACAGTTGGTCAATGATTGGAACAATTTTAAAGGATAAAGTGAGAATAATGGAGCGTGTGAAGGCCCTGCCTGGATGAAGGCTACAGTTATTACTAAGCAACGCAGTGGTTTAGTTATTATAATACATACGTTTCTTAAGTGTTTTATATGCATAGAAAGGTAAAATATATACTGTAGAATAAGACAAACGCTGGACAATACCGGATGTACCCGTTCCAGCTTAGAGAACTTCCGTTTTTATTTCGATTCCCAATCTGCGGTAACCTATGCACATCCTCCCATATACTTTAAATCATCTCTAGATTACTTATAATACCTAATACAATGTAAATGCTATGTAAAAGTTGTTATTCTGTATTGTTTAGGGAATAATGACAAAAAAAGTCTACATGCTCAAACAACAAGTGCTGGAGAGAGAACTTCTGGGTTTTCCCAATCCGCAGTTGGTTGAATCCGCGCATGCGGTACCTGTGGATAAGGAGGGCTGACTGTACCTCGGCCTGCTCAGGAAGTAGGGGCAACTCTGACCTTTCTTGGACGCGACCTCTGTGTTGATGCTCCACTCAAGTCTGTCATCCAGGAACACCCCCAGATATTTGTAGGTTCTCACCATATCCATGTCCTCACCATCAATAGTAACAGGAAGCAATGCAGGCTTGGTCTTCCTAAAGTCTTTCACCATCTCCTTTGTCTTACTAATATGAAAATTTTATCTCATTCCACCAAATCTGAGAGAGTTCTAAATATAATTACTCTGTATAGATGAAAGTAAAACCTGTCCCCTCAACTCCCTGTTAAAACATTTTCCCTATCTTAAATTTTTACTCTTGGATGTCCCTACCATGGTGAAAGGATTCGATCCTATCCATGCCTCTTATTTTACATGCCTCCTGAGGTTACCTCTCAGCCTTCATCACTTCACAGTAAAATACCTGTAGTCTGTCTGGACTCTCCCCTTATCTAAAGTCCTCTGATCTCGACAACATCCTGGTGAATCTCCTCATTAATTTCTTTTCAAAGAAATTAAAATATATGCTGTGGAACTGCTGCTTTTATATTCCTTTGGCCAACCCTCGATTTCTGAAGGCCAATGTGCCAAAAGCTTTCTTGAGGGCCCTATCTACTTGTGATGTTACTTTCAATGAATTACAAACCTGTATTCCCAGATTCCTTTGCTCTACAGCACTCCTCAGTGCCCAACTGTTCACTGTGTAAGACCTATTCTGGTTGGTCCAACTGAAGTGCAACTCTTCACACTTGTCTGCATTAAATTCCATCTGCTGTTTTTTCACTCCATTTTTCCAACTGGTCCAGATTCAACTGCAAGCCATGACCTTTTTGCTGTCAAAGTCACCCCCCAATCCTTGTGTCACCTGCAAGTCTGATCCAGCTAACCACATTATCATTCAGATCATTGATATGGATGACAAACAACAACAGACCCAGCACTGATCATTTCAGCACTCCACTAGTCACAGGTATCCAGTCAGAGAGGCAACCATCTACTACCACTCTAGCTTCTTTCACAAAGCCAATGTCTAATCCAATTTTCTACCTCATTTTGAACGCTAATCGACTGAACCTTTTTGACCAAGCTCCCATGAGGGACCTTGTCAAATGCCTTGCTAACATCCACTGCCTTCCTTCATCCACTTTCTTAGTAACTTCCTTTGGGAAAAAAAAACTCTAAGATTGATTAGACATGACCTACCATGCACAAAGCCATAAACATGAGGAAATTTGCAGATGCTGGAAATTCAAGCAACGCACACAAAATACAGGACTGATGAAGGGTCTCGGCCTGAGACGTCGACTGTACTTCTTCCTATAGATGCTGCCTGGCCTACTGCGTTCCACCAGCATTTTGAGTGTGATGTATGAAGCCATGCTGACTCTCCTTAAACAGTGCATGTCTATCAAATACTCATATCTGGTCTCATAGAATACCTCCCTATAACTCTCACTACTGATCTCCTGGGCTATCCCTACTCCCTTTCTTGAATAAGGGAACAACATCCGCAACCCTCCAATCCTCCAGAACCTCTCCCATCCCCATTGATGATGCAAAGATCATCTCCAGAGGCTCAGTAATCTCCTCCCTCACCTCCCACAGTAGCCTGTAATACATCTCATCCGGTCCCAGCAACTTATCCAACTTGATGCTTTCCAAAAGCTCCAGCACATCCTCTTTCTTAATATATACATGCTCAAGCTTTTCGGTCTGTTGCAAGTCATCACTACAATCACCAAGATCCTTTTCCATAGTGAATACTGAAGTAAAGTGTTCATTAAGTACCTCTGCTATTTGCGCCGGTTCCATACACACTTTCCCACTGTCACACTTGATAGGTCCTATTCTTTCATGTCTTATCCTCTTGCTCTTCACATACTTGTAGAATGCCTTGGGTTTTTCCTTAATCCTGCCTGCCAAGGCCTTCTCATGGCCCCTTCTGGCTCTCCTAATTTCCTTCTTAAGCTCCTTCCTGTTACCCTTATAATTTACTAGATCTCTAACATTGCCTAGCTCTCTGAACCTTTCGTAAGCTTTTCTTTTCTTCTTGACTAGATTGACTAGATTCTTCTTGACTAGAACTCCACACAAATATCCCATGAACATTTACCACATTTCTTCCATACCTTTCCCTGAGAACATCTATGCCCAGTTTAAGCTTCCAAGTTCCAGCCTGATAGCCTCATAATTCCCCTTACTCCAATTAAATGTTTTTCTAACTTATCTGTTCCTATCTCTCTCTAATGCTATTTTAAAGGAGATAAAACTATGATCACTATCTCCAAAATGCTCTCCCACTGAGAGATCTGACACCTGACCAGGTTTATTTCCCAATACCAAATCAAATACGGCCTCTCCTCTTGTAGGCTTATCTACATATTTTGTCAAGAAACCTTCGTGAACACACCTAACAAACTCCACCCCATCTAAACCCCTTGCTCTAGGGAGATACCAATCAACATTTGGGAAATTAAAATCTCTCATCACGACAACTCTGTTATTATTACACTTTTCCAGGATCTGTTTCCCTATCTGCTCCTCGATATCCCTGTTACTATTGGCGGCCTATAAAAAAACACCCAGTAAATTTATTGACCCCTTCCTGTTCCTAACCTCCATTCACAGGGACTCTGTAGACAATCCCTCCATGATGTCCACCTTTTCTGTAGCCATGATACTATCTCTGATCAACAGTGCCACGCCCCCACCTCTATTGCCTCCCTCCCTGTCCTTTCTGAAGCATCTAAAACCCAGCACTTGAAGTAACCATTCCTGTCCCCGAGCAATCTCTGTAATGGCCACGTATCATAGATCCAAGTACTGATCTGCGCTCTAAGCTCATCCGCTTTGTTCACAATACTCCTTGTGTTAAAATAGACACATCTCAAACCGTCGGTCTGAGTGCGTCCCTTCTCTATCACCTGCCTATCCTCCCTCAGACACTGTCTCCAAGCTTTCTCTATTTGTGAGCCAGCTGCCTCTTCCCTAGTCTCTTCAGTTTGGTTCCCACCCCACAACAATTGTAGTTTAAACTCTCCCCAGTAGCCTTGGCAAACCTCCCCTCCAGGATATTGGTCCCCCTGGGATTCAAGTGCAACCCGTCCTTTTTGTACAGGTCACATCTGCCCCAAAAGAGGTCCCAGTGATCCAGAAATCTGAATCCCTGCCCCCTGCTCCAATCTCTCAGCCACACATTTATCCTCCACCTCATTCTATTCCTATACTCACTATCACATGGCACAGGCAGTAATCCCGAGATGACTACAATTGCAGTCCTGCTTCTCAACTTCCTTCCTAACTCCCTATAGTCTGTTTTCAGGACCTCTTCCCTTTTCCTACCCATGTCATTGGTACCAATATGTGCCACAACCTCTGGCTGTTCTCCCTCCCACTGCAGGATATCTTGGACGCGATCTGAAACATACCAGACCCTGACACCTGGGAGGCAAACTACCATCCGAGTTTCTTTCCTGTGTCTACAGAATTGCCTGTCTGATCCCCTAACTATAGAGTCCCCTATCAATACTGACTATCTCTTCCTCTCCCTACCCTTCTGAGCCACAGGGGCAGACTCTGTGCCACTGGCATGACCATTGTTGCTTCTCACAGGTAGGCTGTTCCCCCCAACAGTACTTAAACAGGAGTACTTATTCTTCATGGGGACAGCAACAGGGTTACTCTCTAGTACCTGACTCTTCCCCTTCCCTCTCCTGACTGTTACCCATTTGTCTGTCTCCCGTGGCTCCTGTGTGAACTCCTTTCTATCACCTCCTCGCTCTCCCTGACCAGACGAAGGTCATCGAGCTGCAATTCTAGTTCCCTAATGCGGTCCCTTAGGAGCTGCAGCTTGATACACCGGGTGCAGATATGGCCATCCGGGAGGCTGGGAGACTTCAGGACTTCCCACATCTGACACCGAGCACAGAAAACCAGCCTCATGCACATACTTCCTTTCTGCAATTAACACAGGTAAACCTACCTTGCCTCGTTACCACCTAAGCCTGTTGAGCCAAAGCCCTATCACTCTGCTACCCTCTCACTCCGCTGCCCGCTGGATATGGTGGTCTTTTTAAACATTTCCCGCTCTTGTGACTGACGTCGTGCACCTGCACAGTCTTGCCTCTTTACCCCGAGTAGTAAAATGCCTTCTCTCCAAAAATCCTTAGCTGTTCCACTCGCAACCTTCTTCCTTTGAATCTCTTTGCATGTTTACTTTGAAATGGAATTGTGATCTCTAGATGCAACGTGTTCCCCTGTGCAAACTTCTGTCACCTGTCCTGTCTCATTCCCTATTAGCAGATCAAGTATCACATACTCTCTCATTGGGACATCTGTGTACTGATCAAAGAAACTTTCCTGAACACACTTGACAAACTCTGTCCCATCTTTAAAAAAAGTCTAGTGCTTTTCCAGTGTATATAACAAATAAACGGCGAATGTGGGTTAGCTACATCTTTTCAGGCTTCTGATTTTCAATTTGCTGCTGCTCAATTATATATTCATTATGCCTTTATTGCTACAATGTTAGCTGATTTAATGAAGGTTTATGAGAATGGTGTTAATACAGAAAAAGATCCAACACACATTTATGAAAGCTTTTCCATGTTTTATTGAACCAATCTACAGTATTTCTCTGAATTTAATAAATTTGAATTTTTTACTTTTGCAGGAATGTTTTTTCTTGCCAATGAATCACCTAAGATAAATACATTTTATGTTCCAGTAAGTACAATTTTTCCAGTATTTTCTTTTAATGGGCACTAGGTAGAGGGCGGAAGCAGGAACAATTTGGATCATAAACTGTTACTTTTCTGGATTTGCTCATGTCCCCTCACCCTCCTCATCATACATGTTTTGCAATCTGCCTACCTCGGTTCACTCCTGAAACATGAAGGCAGAAAAGTCATAAATTGAATCTTTTAAGCTTGATATGTTCTACCTGATGTGGTTTGTTATATTCTAATGCCCAGCTCTCACTGCTTAGTTGTAAGTCCACAGCTGTTGTTGATTACTTAATATCGCATTGTTAGGCTTTTGCCATCAGGTCAGCCATTTTATATCGTGTGTACATGTCATTTAGTCACTATCAGAAGCATTTTGTTGGAAGTCGAGGGAGCCTATCATTTGTGATAACACTCTCATTACTCTCATTTTTACTCTGCTTCTTCTGTACTGTAACATATTGGTGAATAATAGAACTGCCTTCAAATTACAACTACGCCAGGACTGGAGTTTACGTATTTGTCTAGCTTAAAAAAATGTGAATCTCTTGAGTATGAGCAGAATAAACCTTGTACTGTATAAATCAATTTATTGTTTTGTGCTAATTTTAATGCTGAAGATTTTAAAAAATGAGTAATTTTGGCTGTTTATTATTTTTCAATTGGAACATAGGCATTGGGGCCTGCACCCCGCTGGTGTTCATTCCTGGATAACCTAACAGAGGAGTTAGAAGAAAACCCAGAATCTACAGTGTATGATGATTATAAATTTGTCACCAGGAAGGATTTAGAAAACCTAGGTAAGTTGTGTTAGTCATTTATTTGTACATTTGACCGTATAACTCTTTTATGAAGTTGATTGTATCAAGTAACATAACTTCATAAAGCTTGTATTTTGTAATGTCAGAGCAGACCTTTGGATACACCAGACAACATTTCACACATAATCCAGACTTCTATCTTCAGTGTTACTAAACTCAGTAATCTTGATACTTATTGTGTTTAAAATGTATCTGATCCTACTTCTAGCCATTTCTTGGTGCATGCACAAGTTATCAGATAAAGAAAATAAAATATTTCAAATAAGCTAATTACAGAATATCTGTTCAGCAATATTAGCATATTTGTCATTTTCCTTCTGCTTGGAATATGGCCCTGGTGTAGTATTTTATCCATTTAATTTTTAATTGTATATTATAGTCATGAGTTCATGATGGCTGTCTTTTGTTGTTGATTCAAGGCCATCCTCTGGAAGATGCTTTGAATATAATAATGTTTGGAAATAGTTGCAGAAAAGAATCCTTGCATATTCAGCAGTAGTTTAGTGTTTAAATGTGTAGTGTGCTACTTGTATCTCAACAGTATCTCGTACTTTCTATGCTTTTGGCATAGAAAATATACCACTGGGAGGACATCAAGGGTTGGGAATGGGGAGAGTATTAGGGAAAATTTGAAATGTCTTAAGTCTTAGTAGGATGATTAAAGAAAAACTTGATGAAAAGATGATTGAAGTCTTTTCCAGAAATAGAAGAAAACAGGAATCTACAAAGCCTATAAAGAGGCAAGAGCTATAGTGCTAAAGTTGGAATTATAAAATGCCATGGAGGAACTTAAAGGACAGTGGTGAGGACATAAGCAAAATGTCCTGGGAGACTAATGACTGAAACTGATGAATTTGAATAGGGCACTTGGTTATCAATGGCCTCACTTGCAGAAATCCAACTTCATGCAGATTCTGGGATACAGTTTTGAAGCATTTTATTATTATAAGCTTGAAAAATATTTTACTCATTTTTTGACTGGATACAATATATTTTCTATTAGTTTAATTATGGGTAATGTCTTTGTTTCGATGAAATGAAGGAATAACTTGTGTGTAGAGTAATATGCCCAATTTACTATAAAAAATAGACATTTGACTTGCAAAGAAATTGACTGACAGAGTTCTTAGGACAGCAACCATAATTTAACCTCAGTTGTCCTTTTAGCCTTTTGCTGGCCAGCATATATAATTCGGGTTTTGTTTTTTTGGTTGATAGGGAATGGATAGATGGTGCAGACTATGAGGCACGTAAGGAAAGTGTGGGCATGTGAATATCTTGAAAGCAATATAATTATCTTATTGGTTTTATGTTAATGGTGTGAGGATGTTAGTAAAGGAGCTTGGTGTTAAAAGGCATTTGAGCAAAATTGTTGCTCTAAATGGACTTGGCATTGCCTGATTATGCCAAAACAAGTGGCCTGAAGATAAGAGAGAGGAGAGTCATCAAGAGAATATATTTCCTTCTACTAGAAATAATTCCTCCTTCATTCTGTCCAAAATCTTCTATTGCCTTTTGCAGATACTGCCTGAACTGCTGAGTTCTCCCGTTATCTCAGTTTTTGCTCAAAGTTCCAGCATCAGCAATAACATCATGTCGGACTCTTTATTATTCCATGTCACGAGAAAATATTCCTTCCTAATTTCAGATACTAAATCTGTCATATTGTGTTATAGAGTACAATTTCTGGTGTTGTAATGGTGTAAATTGGATGGGGATTTTTAAACCTGCAGTTTATCCTGGGGGTTCAAAAGAGAACTAAAAGAATGTATCGATTTTACAAGCGCATTTTGAAGATGCTTACTGGATCTCCCCTCATTTCATTTAAAAAGACAGTTTAGTGAACTACAACAGTTTTGGGAGAGTGATTTTTTTTAAAAAACTGTACAAAAGTAAATGTTTCTTTACAGCAGTACTTTTTTTCTAAATGTTATAAGTGTTTTGTGCTGTGTTTTTTTTAAACTATAGGTCTTGTTCACCTTATTGGCACTCCATTGCTGCGGGCATACATGCACGGATTCTTTATGGACATTCGACTATATCATAAGGTATCCAAATATTGCCTATACAGTTGCATTCAGGGTTGGGTCCTAAATCCTGTTTTTCAATGAACCATCCCTGCTGTATCTTTTAGAATTAAATATAACCCTGTAGTGCATGAAAATGACTAGGTTATCAACTTATTTATCTTGCATTTATTTCAATTAAATCCCAGTTTGAAATGGTCTGTTGGAATATAATCTTTCATACAATTTACCATAGAAGGTTTCTAATTCTTGAATTGTATAATTTAAAAGGTGAAAGCTATGACAAATCCATTTGCTTATGAGGAATATCGAAAAGATAAGATCAGACAGAAAATAGAGGAAACCCGTGCTCAAAGAGTCCAAGTTAAGGTATGAAGCTGCTGTTCAGTGTAAATGGTACAGTATTGATTTTTACTTTGAAGCCAAGCACCCAGATACTATGACTAGGATCTGTTATTACACTAGAAAATATTTTTAAATGAATTATAAATTTTTGATAATAAAAATTCAAATGGATCACACTGAAATTTTTTCTCTGGTTTCAATTCACATTGAACAATTTAGTATTGATTTATATTTTAAAGTGATTTGTTGGATGTTGCTTTTTTTTAAATCACTCTGTTTGAATCTGAGGAATGCAGTTGAAGAATGAAATTTTTGTAACACTGCACTATAATTCAAATTAACTAAATCTGGAGGCGTATTCAGTATTGATGCTTTGAGTTTTCCCTAACAGTTGCATACAGTAATAGCAAGTGTTTAATAAATATCTACACAGAGAGATCCTTTATAATTTTTAGTCTATGCGTGCATTTTGTATAAATGTTAATTTCATTTTTAATATTCCAATATACAGCAACTGCCAAAAGTAAATAAAGAGCTGGCAATGAAGCTTATGGAAGAAGAAAAAGAACAAGTACAAAGAAAAAAGGGAAAGGTAACAGTTATTAACTATTAATTGTTGAGCGATCTGATCTACCAGTTAAATACTGGTAGAAAAGGATGACCTTGTCTGCTGCAATGAGTTCAATTTTCTGTGGATCCAGTTTGTTGAGTGGTCCAAGTATTTTTTTATGCTTTCAGTTGATCTAAATCTATTATTTGCAGACTTTAGTACTGTACTGGTAAAAAAAAACATTTGAAAATATATAAACTTATCATAAGCTTCCCAATGTTAACTGCCCTAATAATCTTGCCTTTGTTGCATGAGGCCTTGGTCAGTTTTGAATAGCTATCTTTACTGCTTGGCAAAATGCACGACCTGAAAAAATTAACTTTGTGTATTATGGTTCTCTCACACAAACATTTCAAGAGGTGAGGAAAATTTACTTTCAAACTTTCAGCTTGCCATTTATAAATCATATTTGTCAAGTTTATAAATTAAGTAGAATATAAATTGTACAAAACATTGAAGAAAAAGGGATATAAAAAACTGGATGCCAAAGCAAGACCTTAGAGCAAATCAAAGAAAAGTTCATGGTAGTGCAAGAGGTGGTCTGTTGTGTTCCAGTGCTGAGGTGGAGTTAGGGTTCTGCAGGTTGGTTCAAGAACCTGATAGTTATGGAAAAGTTAAAAGGTAGTGGTCCAATGTCTACTTAGCAATCTGTACAATATTTTCAGAAAGTTAGACATTTTGCATCTTTATGCTGTAGCAGATCTTTTTTATGGCCACACAATTTGCTAATGTTACAGCTGTTAAATGCAAAAGGATTTCTATGAACTGGTACTTGATGGGTATTGATAACAAGGTGTCCTTTTCAGAGTTTGCTTTATAAAAGTTCTCTTTTGAGTAAGTTGCAAGTGCCATTGCTTTCCACTTACTTAATTCCCAAATTCCTAGTGTTATTTGCAGCTGTATTGATCTTTTTATCACAATGTTCTTATTTCCATGATTTCCTTTTGATGAAAGTGATTATCAACAGTATGGGAGTTTTTAACAAACAAGAGAAAATCCAAAGCAACACACAAAATGCTGGAGGAACTCAGCAGGTCAGGCAGCATCTATGGAAGAGTAAATAGTCGATGTTTTGGGCCGACACCCTTCTTCATAACTGAGAGAGAGGAGGCGAGAAGCTTCAATTTGAAGGTAGGGGGAAGGGGAAAGAGGCTAGCTGGAAGGAGTAAGGTGAAACCAGGTGGGTGGGAAAGGTCAAGGGCTGGGAGAAGAAAGAATCTGATAGAGGAGAGTGGACAATAGGAGAAAAGGAAGGAGGGAGGACCTCCCAGAGGGAAGTAATAGGCAGATGAGAAGAAGTAAAAGGTCAGAGTGGAAAATAGAGTGGGGGGGGTATTTTTCTTCACCAGAAGGAGAAATTTATATTCATGCCATCAGGTCAGAAGGTACCCAGATAGAATATAAAGTGTTGCTCCTCCACCCTGAGCGTGGCCTCAGCTTGGCCCAAGAGAAGACCATGGATTGACATATCGGAATGGGAATTAAAATGTTTGGCCACCAGGAGGTCCCACTTGTGGTGAATGATGCAGAGATGCTCTACAAAACTACAAAGCGGTCCCCGAATTTACAACAGATCTCACTAATGTAGAGGATGCTACATCGGAAGCACATGACACAATAGAGCACAAAAATAAATGACCCCAGCAGATTCACAGGTGAAATGTTGCCTCACGTAGAAGGACTGTCTGGGGCCCTGAAAGGAGATGAGGGAGGAGATGTGTGGGCACTTAGGCCGTTTGCATGGATAAGAGCCTGTAGGGAGATTAGTGGGGAGGGACGAATGGACAAGGAAATCTCAGAGAGAGTGATTCCTACAGAAAGCAGGGCAGCGGGGGTGGTGAGGTAAAGATGTGTTTAGGGATAGGGCCTCTTCCATAGATGTTGCCTCCAGCATTTTGTGCGAGCTTTTGAAGTCTTACAATGACCCGTTTCAAAAACTGTTATCACCCCATATGAGATTACGAAAAGTTTCACTTGTAATTGATGTCACAACAAAATAAGTTAGCTGGTCATCAGTTTCCAGTTCCTGTTTCCCTCTCTCACCTTATCTCTTTACTTGCCCATCACTTCCCCACTGGTGCTCCTCCCCCTGCCCTTTCTTCCATTGTCTTTTACCGTCTCGTATCAGATTCCCCCTTCCTCCAGCCCTTATCTCTTTCACCAAGTAACTTCCTAGCTCTTTACTTCATCCCTCCTCCCCCTCCCATACACCTATCACCTACCACCTTGTACTTCCTCCACTCCCCACCGTCCTGTTACACATTCTTAGTCTGACGTCTCATCTTTTTATCCAGTCCTGATGAAGGGTCTTAACCCAAAATGTCGACTGTTCACTCTTTTCCATAGATGCTCCTTGGCCTGTGTGGGTGGTGAATAAAGTGGTAGGCTTTCTTGATGGTGTTACAGCAGTGGTCTATTATGTAGAGTCCTCTAATATTGCAGGTGATGTGATGCCAGGCAGAGAATTTAGACCAGGGGTGGGCAAACTTTTTGACTTGTGGGCCACAAAGGGTTCTAAAATTTGACAGGGGGGCCGGACCAGGAGCAGATGGACGGAGTGTTTTGGTAATACACCTCATAAGAGAAAATAAAATATCATGGGATATGTAGAAAACATGTGCTTTAATTTCAATTGAAAATGAACAAATGCATTACAACAAAATATCTGTCTTTGAAGTCCCATGGTATTTAGCTATTTATTGAAATGACTTTTAAAACACTGAAAATTAAATGAATAAAATACAGCTTTTTTTAATAGTAACAGTTATTATTTTAAAGCACTGAAAATTCTGTTATCCTTCAAGATATTATCATCATCACTCTCCTCCTGACTGTCTTTATTTCAAAAACAGTAGGAGATGCAGGTCTACTTGTCCTGCTCCTTCTTATTCAATTGTCCCTTGTGCCAAAACTCAACAACGACCAGTGTCACTGACAGAACAGTGACAGCGCGCCAGTATGCGGAGCGCGTTATTTGATCTGGAGCGCATTTTTTATTTTGAGAACGTACGTGCACCTGCGCACTACTCATGTCCATCACTTAACAGAAATGACATGTAACATGTAAGGCTTATTGAAAAAAATATTTTCTAATGCATTTTTTACATAACACAACGAAGAAACTTATTTTTAATTTCAGTGGGAACAGTGTTGTTGGTCTCCCTTTTTAGCCAGCGCATCAAAGTCTGGATTTAGTTTTGTTGTGGCGATTCTCAGGATGGATCTGAGGTGTTAACAAGGTTTATTAATATAATTTCATCAAGTTCTGCGGGCCGGATTAAAAAGCTTAATGGGCCGCATATGGCCCGCGGGCCGTAGTTTGCCCATGCCTGATTTAGACCATAAGACATAGGAGGAGAATTAGGGCATTTGACCCATCAAGTCTACTCCACCATTCAATTATGACTGATCCATTTTTCCCCTCCTCAGCCACACTCTCCAGCCTTCTCTTTGTAACCTTTGATGCCGTATCCAATCAAGAACCTATCAATCTCCATCTCAAATACGCCCAACAATCTGGCCTCCACAGCTGCCTGTGGTTTAAAAAAAATTGACAAGTTCACCACCCTCTGACTGAAAGAATTTCTCCACATCTCTGTTTTAAATGGATGCCCCTCTATCCTGAGGCCGTGCCCTCTTGTCCTATACTCCCCCACCATGGGAAACATCATTTCTACATCAATTCTGTCTAGGCTTTTCAACATTCAAAAGATTTAAATGAGATTTCCCCCTGCCACCCCCACCCCCCCCCCCCCCCCCGTCCTTTTAAATTGAAGCGAGTACAGAGATAGAGCCATCAAAAGTTCATTGTATGATAACCCTTTCATTCCCGGAATCATCCTTGTAGACCTCGTCTGAACCCTCTCCAATGCCAGCCCATCTTAGATGAGAAGCCCAAAACTGTTCACAATACTCAAGGTGAGGTCTCACCAGTGTCTTATAAATACTCAGCATCACATCCCTGCTCTTGTATTCTAGACCTCTCAAAATGAATATTAACGTTGCACTTGCCTTCCTCACTACTAACTCTACTTGCAAGTGAACCCTTTGGGTGTTTTTCATAAGGATTTTTGTTTTTCTTCTCTCTGCTTAGGAAAATAGTCTGCACATTTATTTCTTCGACCAAAGTGCATGACAATGCATTTTCCAACACTGTATTTCATTTGCCACTTTCTTGCCCATTCTTCTAATTTGTCTAAGTCCTTCTGCATTCTTCCTGTTTCTTCAACACAACCTGCCCATCCACCAATCTTCACATTATCTGCGAAGTTGGCAACAAAGCCACTTATTCCATCCTCTAAATCATTGATATATAGCATAAAAAGAAGTGGTCCCAACACCGAACCCTGTGGAACACCTCTAGTCATTGGCACTCATTGCCTCCTACCAATCAGCTGATGCTCTGACCATGCCAGTAACTTTCCTGTAATACCATGGGCTCTTAACTTGGTAAGCAGCCTCATGTGTGGCACCTTGTCAAAGGTCTTCTGAAAATCCAAATATAGAACATCTGCTGCATTTCCTTCATCTATCCTATTTGAATTCCAACAGGTTCATCAGGCAACATTTTCTCTTAAGGAAACTATGCTGACTTTGTCCTATCTTGTCCTGTGTCACCAAGTACTCCATAATCTCATCCTTAACAATTGACTCCCAACATCTTCCCAACCACTGAAGTCAGGCTAACTGGTCTATAATTTCCTTTCTGCTGCCTTCCTCCTTTCTTAAAGAGTGGAGTGACATTTGCAGTTTTCCAATCCTCTGGCACCATGGCAGAGTCCAGTGATTTTTGAAGGATTATTACTAATGCCTCCACAGTCTCGACCTCTACCTCTTTCAGAACCCTAGGGATATTTGGCGCACTGCTAGTGTCTTCCATGTTGAAGACAGATGCAAAATACGGTAGTCAATTTAGTTCATTTGCCATTTCCTTAGCCCCTGTTATTATTTCTCCAGCCTCATTTTCTAGTGGTCCTATATCCACTATCATAGCTCTTTTTTTTTACAGCTTAAAAGCTGTAAAAGCTTGAAAAAGCTTTTCAAATTGCTTTCTGTAGGTTTTTAAAAGCTTCCCAATCCTTTATCCTGCTAATTTTTGCTTTGATGTATGCCCTCTCTTTTGCTTTTACATTAGCTTTGAATTCCCTTATCAGCCAAGATTATACTATTTGGCCATTTGAGTGTTTCTTCATTTTTGGAATACATCTATCCTGCACCTTCTTCATTTTTCCCAGAAACTCACACCATTGTTGCTCCACTGTCATCATTGCCAGCATCTCCTTCCAATTTGCATTGTAATTTCCTTTACTCCACTGAAATACTGCTATGTCAGACTTTACTTTCTCCCTGTCTAATTTCAAGTTGAACTCAATCATATTGTGATTACTGCCTCTTAAGGGATTTTTATTTTAAGCTCCCTTTCAGTTCATTGCATAACACCCAATCCAGTATAGCAGATCCCCCAGTAGGCTGAATGACGAGCTGCTTTAAAAAGCCATCTTATAGGCATTCAACATAACTGACTCAATTTGAGATCCATTACCAAATTGATTATCCCAATCGACCTGCATGTTTAAAATCTCCCAGGACGATTATAACATTGCCCTTTTGACACAACTGTTCTATTTCCCATTGTAATCTGTGGCCCACATCCCAGTTACTGTTGAGAGACCTGTATATAATTACCATCAGGGTCCTTTACCCTTGCAGTTTCTTAACTCAACACACAAGGATTCAACATCTGATCATATGTCACATCTTTCTACTGTTTTTTTATACCATCCTTTACCAGCAGAGCCACCCCACCTCCTCTACCTACTTTCCTGTACCTCCGATACAACGTGTAACCTTGGATGTTCAGCTCCCAATTACAGCCATTCTTCAGCCATGATTCAGATCATCCACCTTATTTCTTGTACTCTGTGTATTGAGATATAACACATTGTGTACTGTATTTGCTACCCTTTTTGATTCTGCATCCCTAATGCACATACTCACCCCTGCTGGCTGCAATTTTGTCCTATCATCTGCTTGTCCTTCCTGACAGTTCGACTGAACACTATCTTTGATTTTTTTTTAAACCATCCCTCCTATCCTGAGTCCCTTCACTCCAGTTCCCTCCTCTGCCAAATTAGTTTAAACCCTCCCAAGCAGCTCTAACAAACCTGCCCGCAAGAATATTGGTTCCCCCTTGGGTTCAGGTGCAACCCATCACTTTTGTACAGGTCATGCCTCCCCCAGAAGAGATCCCAATGATCCAAGAACCTCAAGCCCTGCCCCTTGCACCAACTTTAGAACCACACATATATCTGCCAAATCACTCTGTGCCTACTCTCACTGGCACGAGGCCCAGGTAGCAGTCCAGAAATTACTACCCTGGAAGTCCTGTTTCTCAGCTTTCAGCCTTGCTGTCTATATTCTCTTTAGGCTAGCTTAATTAAATCTTCCTGCCATTATGTTAAAGGGATTGGATTATGCTGTTTCATTCTTGTTTGTCACAGCACTTAGTTCCTCAAGTGCTCACTTGATATCTGCTTGGAGGTGAGATGTAGACTGCATTCAGGATGATGATGGTGGAGAAGTCCTGTGGAAGGTAGAGCAATTGGCAATTCACTGCTTGGTGTTCTGGGTCAGGGGGCAGAACTGGAATAAGATTGCCATTTCTGTGTACCATGACAATTTAGTCATAAACAGATGTCTTTTCGCTTGCCCAATGCTACATCTGGTCCATGTGGATTTTAAAACCTCTTGTGTCAAGAAAGATGGGAATGAGACCTGTCTCTGTGAAATAGAATACATAGCAGTCCCTTGTATCCCTCTGATAAAGCAATCTTGTTCTGAGATCGTTTGTCTTGTTTTTTCAACTTCTTGTTAAAATGGTGTATCAGAATTTAGCAGCTACAGAGAATGTTCCAGCTGATGTCCTTGGAGGATCTAACTGGGCAGAAGAAACTTCTAAGTTTAGGCACTGCTCCACTTGGTTCCTGCTTATGTCTGTCTGTGTTTCTTTTAGTTTGGATGATTTTGCGAGGCAAAATTCTCTCTTTTTTTAAACCTTGTCCAAATATTGTGGCAATTTTTCAAGTTTAGTATTGCCATCTGGATCTGAAACAATTGTCTAAAACTTTACAGGCAGTTGCTGTGGTGTAAGGAAGGAGGGGCAAATATGGTTTGGGAAAATAGATTAACAAGTAATGTAGTAGATGCAGCTAGGGCAGATGTTTTAACCAGATATATTAAATACCATAATCCAACAAGCCTTGGGACTTTGGTGCTAAACTGCTAAATTTCCTGGACTATTGGATGTTGTTCTAACAATGTAGCACCCTAATTGAATTTAACTTGATTTTCATTTTCCCAGAATGAGAACTCCCATCCTGATAAGATTGAAGGGAGTGCAACAAGTAGCACCTGGTTAACCAGATGCCAACCATCAGGGTTTCTGAATAACTGGGTGATGAATGCAGGAAGTTGTCAAATGGCATTCTGTAGTACATATTGCACTATCATCCTACCTTCATCAATCTCCTTTGTGACCTCCCCAAAAAATAAATACAATTAGTGAGCAAGCTTTCCCCTTCCCAAGGTCATGCTAACTATCCTAATCAGTTCCTGCCTCTCCAATAATTTCATAAGGCTCACCGGCCTACCAGGTTATATGTTTCAATCCCTGGTAAATTTCAAATTCATGCAAATATAGTAGGAACTGAGCAAAAGGCTGCAGAGCAAGTTTCCAGTGAACTGGTAGATCATCCTTTTTAAATGTAAAAGTTTTAATGGTTTTCAATTATCAGTTAACATACATTATTACTTGTGTGAAAGAATCATGTGTTACCTATTCAATAATGTGATTAGCAATTAACCTCAATAAATATGCCATCCTTCAAAGAGCTTCTTACATTTCAGAATTCTCCCTACATAAATAAGCAGAACAAGTAATTTGCAGTTACTTCTAAAATGTACGATTGTCTCTTAAAGTTGAAAGAATGAGGCCTGTTTTACAAACTGAACTGTAGTTAAACATTGAATTTCAGTATGACTTCCTGAATTCATACTTTGGTTTATAAATCAAGTATTTTGAGTACATGAATCTTAGGTTAAATTGGAACAAATATATGGAAACTATAGAACGCATTTATGTGCAATATGTCCTTCAAACAAAAAGGTAAAAGTTTGGCAATTGTGGTAAAATGGATGATTCATTTCTGATTTCAGCTAAATAGTAAGGAACAGACCTATCTGATCAGCAAAACAGAGGCAATAATTTGAAAGAAATTACAGAATTAACTTTTAAGTACACTCATTGTCATTTCTATATGATGGATTTTTCAAGCTATTGCTTGAATTTCTGCCTGTGGCCATCAAACTTTACAACTCCTCCCTCAGAGTGTCAGACACCCTGAGCCAATAGGCTGGTCCTGGACTAATTTCCACTTGGCATAATTTACTTATTATTTAATTATTTATGGTTTTTATGTTGCTGTATTTCTACCTATTCTTGGTTGGTGCGACTGTAATGAAACCCAATTTCCCTTGGGATCAATAAAGTATGTCTATCTGTCAATTTGTTATTTTGATACATGATTTTAAACAACATGGGGAATGCTGATTTATTTTCCAGCAACATAAATATATATAGATTTATCATTTACCTTTTTTTAAAAATGATGTGTTATGGTTTGCAAGAAAAACTCCATCTTTTCCCCTTTTTATTGTTAGAATCTACCTAACATTCTGCGGGATGACCGATTCACAGTCATGTTTGAAAATCCAGACTTTCAAGTGGATGAAACGAGTGAAGAATTCAGGCTCATAAATCCAATTGTGTCCAAAGCCTCTGAAAAAAGAAAGAAAAAACTTAAGCGGCTACAGGAGCATATGGAGACAGTGCAGGTAATACATTGATTGAAATAAGGGCAATACCTTGTGCTACAGAGCTCTAAAAGTACGTTAAAGAGTGCCTTTAAATGGTTGCAGTGACAAAAATGCATTATGGGAGGTGGCTGGGACAGAGGTTTTTTTCTGAGGCAAAAGTTTCATCCCTTTTTGAAATGAAAGTACATTGCTGAGTGTCAGTACAGTTGAAAACCAGCTTGTTGTCAGTTATAATTGTGTGAAATCAGCAATGTTTTTCTAAAAGCCCGAAGAAGGTGCAAAAAATTGTCTTTATCCAACATACATTAATTAGTACAAATACATCAGTTTTCAAAAAAAGAACTTGGTAATTACTTCAAATTTTGACATGTTTTAATTTATCTGAAGTTAAGTTTTGCACATATTTTATGACTTTTGTATTTAAAACTATATTCTTGTGATACAAATATATTTAGTTAAGCGGGGTTACTCTAACTAGTTAATACGTTAGATTTACTGTCCAGACAGCAGATGATTTTTAAATCTTGCATTTATTTGATGCATTTTTGTTATTGGGTCAAATGCAAAAAATGCTGAAGGTGAACCTTGAATGGAGATGAGGAATGTGTTATCAATTCACCAATTATTAAACTGTGAAGAGGGAGAAAAACGTCAGCTTTTTGAGCAAAACCAAAGAAATATTTATGATTACGAATATATCCCGCAATTAAGGAAGCCATTTAGTCATTGATCCTGTGCCATCTCTCAGCAAGAGTAATAGAGGTGGTATCACTGCCCTATCCATTCTTTATGGCCCTTGCTATTTTTTCCTTTGGTGCTCACTCAATTCCTTTTCAAAGTCACTGTTGAATTTGTCTCCATTGTCCCTTTATTCAATACGTTCCAGATGCTGATTACACACTGCATATAGTGTATTTTCCATAAACTACCTTAGGTTCTTAGTTCCAGCCACTTAAATCTGTGTCCTTTAGTTCTCAGCCTTTCCAGTTGGAATAGTATCTTCCTGTCTGTTTCTGTTCAGACCTGCTATTCTTCTGAATACCTGATTTTATTTCTTTCAAACTTCACCGCTGTAGGGAAAACTGCTATTTTTCCAGGCCTTTTCCTATAATATGACTCCCTTACTCATGGAATCATTCAGGAAAATCTTTTGTGTGCCCTCTCCAAAATGTTTGTGTCGTTCTTGAAGTGTGGAGGAGGGAAATGGATAAAGTACTCCAGTTGCGGTGAAACTAGTGCTCTTCATACATACCTCATTTTTGTACCCTTTACTTATAATATGAGCTTAGGAATTAGTATGGTTTTAATAATGCTTTCTTAGTCTAACCTGCTGCCTTCAATTCATTCATGCAGTTGTCTAGTTTTCTGTTCAGCTCCTTTTTGAATTATGTCCTTAAAATCGTATTGCTTTTTATCATTCTTCGGAATAAAATGTTACTTTATACTTCTCATTATTAAGTTACATTTTCCAGGGTTGCTACCAACATGTACTGTCTGCAAGTTTTGAAACTATATAAAAAAAAATTAATCTAAAAACATAAAAGCAAGAGTAGCAACCTGCCCCCAAGTCTGTTCTGCCAATTAATAATATCATGGTTTATTCAAATAGGACATCAATGCCATTTGCAAACAGTAGCTTTAACCCTTTATCAAGTGCCTATTTATCTCCGTATTTAGATCATTCAATAACTATTTGAACTCTCCTTTTGAGGAAGCACATTCCAAACTGAGTACAAGGACCTTGTTTTCTATTAAGTATTCATTAGAATACACATTTAAATTTATATCTAGAAAATCAAAGCCTTGACCTGTGTTGAATGTAATTGTCCCCATCCTCTACCAGTTAAAATCTGTGAATACTTTTAATTATTCACAATTACAGTAATTGTGCCAATTCTTCAAAGAATAAGAATAATCATCTTGGACATTTTCAGAAGTTTTATTGTGGTATTATGATATTATAGGAAGACGAAGAGCTGGAAGGAAAACCCAGTGATGCAGATAGCTCTGAAAGTTCCGATGATGACCGTGGCTGGGTTGAAGAGGTCCAGAAACAGCACAGATTGTTGCGCGAAGAGCAAAAATTGAGACTAATGGAAAGTAATCAGCAAGTTCATTCAAAACCAAAATTCTTCGAGATCAAAGCTGGAGAAGAGTTCAGAAGTTTTCAAGACACTGCCCGTAAACAAAAGCTGCTCAAGTGAGTGTTGCGTCTATTTCACTAAATAACTTTGACTTTTCTGATGGCATACATAATACCCATTTCTCTGGTATTCGATTTATGAAATTTGATAGAATGCTACTGGGGTTTCATTGAGGAGAGGGTATGCCCCCAATTGACTCCCATTCGCCTAGGGTGAACCCCCATCAACCCCGCTAACATTGCAATCGCTTCAGTGTAGATACGGTGTGATGCACCCCAGTACAAGCTGGCAACACGAAATATCAAACAACACACCAAAGGCAAGTAAATGATTACAACTTTATAATGATTTCTTAGTAATAGGTTAGTAAAAACAGATAAAATAAAGGCACCAAACCAGTAAGTTTATCAATCTTGTGCACATAATATTTAATACATCGGAGCTCATGCCTCCGGTTCCATCCACAACGACCTTCCGAGCCTTCGTCCACCGTCCGAACCGCCGAATTCCAGTATCCACTGCCCTGGGTCTGCTGTCCACTCCACACACGTCCGTCTTCTTCACTCGCCTCCCACAAAAAGACCGCAGACTCCAGCTCAGCTCACATATACAAGATAGCATAACAATTCTCTATTGGTTAGTTCCCCCCTTATCTGCAGTTATAACCCAAACATTCCAGCTACAGAAACCCATTACAGCAAAACCATTTCATCATAACAATAGAGAAGCCATTTTGTTAGCCTTAGAAATCTAGTTACATAAGTTTTCTTGGTAATCATTGGAAAATGGAAGGTTATTGAAATCTGATTTTAGAACTTTGAAAGAAATTGATAAGGTTGGTTGTAATTTTATTTTTAATTGTGTGTGTCTGGGATAACAAGATTTGAGTGACAAAGTAGGGGAGCGTGTCACAAAATTGGACATAAATATCAAATAGCTGCAATTATTGAAAATCTGAAATAAAGTTAACAAGGATCCTATTGAATAGGCCAAGATTTTAAAGTCTAACTATTTTCCTGTAAGGCATGTTAATCTCCCTTTCCCAAGTATGGGACAAGTAGACAAAAATTCTCTCATTTAAAAGTTGCATTTCAGTGCTTTAAGCAGTTAAAAGAATATCATTTTTGCTAAGTTATTTGAATTGTTTTGGCTATGCTGATTAGTTAGGATTGAGGTGACTTGCTTCGTCAGATGTTATTTTTTGATGAGCAGTCTGGCCCTTTATCTGTCCAAGCAATGTTAAAATCTTATGGCCTGGTAAGTAACAAATAGTTGAAATGCAAATTGTTCTTCATCTCTTTTCCTGATTGTTGGCCCTTGCTTTGTGAAATCTTGCAGCCAATTTGCCTATAAGACTTTGAGTTAACTTGTTGACTTGAATGATGAGCACGTGGAAGATACTGCTCTAAAAAAATTTGTTTTTGTAATTTGAAGTTTGTGAAATGAACAATTAAAATTATAGTGGACTACCATGATCCCAGCCAATTCCCTTGCCATTTTAATTACTTTGAAAAAATCAAGTAATATAATCTACTTTCAATTGTGGTACGTCAGTGTCTACCCTTTCTCTGTGTGGTTAGTGTGGTTTTAAACAACATGGGTGCAAATACTTAATCACTCCTGGTTTGTTGATTTCAGACCAGTCTTCTATAAGAGCAACTGTTTGCCATGTCAAAAGGCAAGGGATCTCATTTCTCAAAGGTTCCATTACACTCTCAGGAAGTGTACACTTATGAATTTTTGTTTGATGAAAAAGCCATATTGCTCAGTTTCTTAGTTGACTTTACTGCAAAGTGACTTTATGTAGCATCTGCAGTGTTGGTCTGTCTCAGCATGAGCCACTGCTTTCAGAGCTGATCCATAATGACAGAGACAGAAGCATTTGTGAAGACATGTTGGTCATGAACACTGTTGGTCATCCTCATCATAGCCGTTCTACACAAGGTAACATACACAAAATACTGGAGAAACTCAGCAGGTCAAGCAACATCCATGGAAATGAACAGTCGATGTTTTGGGCCAAGTCCTTCCTTCAGGACTGGAAAAGAAGGGGGAAGATACCAGAATAAAAAGGTGGGGGAGAGGAATAAGGATAGCTAGAAAGTTAATGGGTGAAGCTGGGTGGGAAAGGTAGATGAAGAGGGAGTGGACCATAAGAGAAAGGGAAGGAGAAGAGGCACCAGGGGAGGTGATAGGTGAGAATAGTGGAGAAGAAAGGGGGAGGGTTAACCAGAAGGAGGTGGATATTCATGTCATCAGGCTGGAGGCTACCCAGATGGAATATAAAGTATTGCTCATCCACCGAGAGTGGCCTCATTGTGGCAGAAGAGGAGGCTACAAGATGATAGTTCAGTCCCTTTGCAATTATGATATGAATGTTAAATACATGGGTTATGACCAAAGTAAAAAGTAGCTGGGATTGCTTAGCACTTTACTGCCAGTGTGTATATTAGGTGTGTCAAAAATGAAACTTGCAAAATTTAGAGAAATAGTGAAAAGAAAAATGCCAATATTTACAAAAATATATCTACAGCAAAACATAATGGCTCCATACATACTGTTGTCCAGTGTGAACTCTTTGTAGCCCCCATCTCTCTCCATTACTGAGGACAAAGAGTGCTTTTTTTAAGGCACTGTGACATGCCATCTTTAATAACCAACAAAGTGAACTTAAAACTCCCCATGAATTATATAATGTGATGCACCCCACAATGTAGTTACAATCATATTACAAAATCAACAGAAGTACCTACCTTAAATACAGTGTACAAACAACATATATACATTTACACATCCCCATTACTAAAGAAATGGTGTATTCCACCGTGTATGGTGGAAAAGGCACCATTAAGCCAAACAGAGCGCATCAGCTCGGTTTAGAATTGAACTAAGCATGGGTGTCTGACTCTGTATGTATCAATGTGGATGGAAAGCAGTGGGTATATTGGGGAAGACGTTGAAGTGCGTACTCTCACTGCAATGACAGCAGAACGACAAGGCAATGTTTGAGATAATGTGCGTGTGTAAAGAGTGCATAAACCGAGTGCTCCGTCACACTGAACTAATGTTACTACAGTATGGGGGAGGGTGGTTTAAGGTTTTATTTCAATATGCTAATTATATGAATTTTGCTTACGAACTAAGTATCAGTAACAGAATAAAATTACTGTTAAGGTCATTATCCTTTCTAGCCTGATTATGATGTTTTCTGAAATGATTCAACAAGCCAGTCATTGTAGTAAATTGCATTGGGCTGTTAGAGTTACTTCACTGAGGAATGCAACAGTTTAAGAAAGTAGTACATTCCCAAAGGAAATTAAAATTGAGCAATAGTTGTTGGGCAATGTCAGGAGCAAGGGTCATCTGCAGTATCACCATTTTTATGTATTTTACTGTACAGAACTACTCTTGAAGATCGGTTGAAACAGGAAGAAAAGTCTGGAACACTCCATTTGTCTGACACCACTGTAGGCAGTAAACAGTTAACATTTGCCCTTAAAAAGGTAAGTTAATTCTAGCATCTTTATTATAAATTTGGAATACTTGTGGGAGTATAAAATGATTCAATATGGATAAAAAAACTTTTGAGATTATTGGAAACTTGTATCCAGTTGCGTGGCGCTCAAGTTACAATCTTCACCTGGAAAACTCTTTTAAACTTATAGATGAGGTAGTGTTTATTCACAGAGAGAAATACTATGATTTAGTTGTAATTTTCTTAATATGTGCATTTTATTTAATTGGTCCATTTTGAAAATTTCAGTGACTGTACTCTGTACAGTGGTCAATCCCTGTTGATACAGAATTACCATGTATGCAATGTTATCAAGCCTAGGTATATGTTCTTCAAATAAACCACCGAGTCTAATTCTGTCATAGACTGCTTCTATTATTCTTTGAGATTATGCATACTGCTTCCATTGATTATGACCTGGAATCCCAATTGTTAAAAATCTGTTTAGAAAACTAATCATACCACATTTTTATTCTTCAATCATGTTAATTTGTAATCCCTTGGTACTGTCTCACTGAACAATAACAAGATCCTTGTTTGCTTCTGTTAAACATTCAACTAAGTAACAACTGCGCTTTATACTTTGTTTCAGTTTGGGGATTAATTTCTACCTCTTAGACTCTTGTATGTGATTTCTAAAACACTTAACAATAATCTACCATGTTTCTTAAGCTTTTGTAACCTTTTAAGACTCCTCTCCCACAATCTAGTAAACTCCTCCATTCATCAGAGCCCTGACATCTCAAAAAAAATTGTTGTAAACTATTCCCACCTGCATGGGTGCATTATGCTTGCATCTACAAAACACATCTCAAGAGCACCATCCATACTCAACATCCTCAGATTCCAGAATGGTTATTTGGAAATTGGGGAAATGTTTGTGCTTTTTGGCACACGTTCTATTTGTTTTAAGTTTTGGTTCAGTACTGTAATTAAGTTCCTGTGGGTAACCTGTTGCCATGCTTGATAGAGCAGGGGGATGATTAAATGGTTTGTATAACACCTTTGGAAGAATCTCGAATCTCCAATGGGAGGTCTAGGTATTCTGCATGATTACTGCTTCAGCATTGGAGACAAACCTGTTAAATGTTCGAACGTATCTTTAAAGCAACCCAAGTAATATTGAGTTCCCTAATCCAGGTTACATCAATTTTACAATTTGATGAGTTACAATGCTTATCAGAATAGCATAAAATCTATAGCTGGTGTAGAAATGGGAAGTACAATTGGACTAGACCAATGGAAGAATGGTTAAAATGATTTGCCATATTGGACAGCAGTGAAGGTTTGTTGCATGTTTGACATTTGGTCCTGATGCTATACAGCAAAGAAGCAAACATTCTATTGGGCAGTTTTTTTTAATTAAAACTTTGAATATCAATTATTCTAATTAAGTTAAGGCCATCTTCTAAAATAGACTATTTGAAAAATATTGAACATGAAGAAAGATGTCCTGAGTTTGAGAGTAATTGTATTTGTAGCTAGTGATTGAAAGCTGGTTATAAACTGCAAATGCTAGATTTTCATTTCCATTTATAATTCTACAGAGGTTTGAGAATGAGAAAAGTACCTGTATGATTTGAGATTGTTTCAAAGCTAGAGCTTTGAATTTCATTTCATTAGATTTCTTCAGGCATGAGTGAAAGTGCAAAATAGACTACGTGTTAAATAGTCTTATTCTAAAAATAAAAGTCCTGAGCTTTCTAGTTGTATATAGATATAGGGACTTGGTTTAATTTCATTTTGGCTTTGTTCTTAAATATAGAGAATGGTGTCTTAAAAAAAATTAAATTGCTCTCAAGACATGATCAGGTTACAAATTAGTATCAGACTACAAATTAGTTGGCATTTCTTCATCGTTAATTAAAACTTCAGAACATAGGGATGAGTAGAAGAAAAGGGAGGGCTCACACATGCAGGAATATTCAGGACAACAGAAAGGTGCAGGGTAGTGGAGAAGGTAATTAGTGTGTTGAAATGAGGACCTACTTGAAAGACAGCACAGTTCTGTGACATCCGTGTTGGTTTATTTTAATTACAACTGAAATGGATCCAAATCTTCACTTCCTAGTTGACACCTGCTTTGCGAATGGGACCAAGACTTTGTGCAAAAGAATGCTGCACCAATGACAAAACACTGGGCTTCATGGAAGTCTCCAGGCATCAATATTATTATAAGCAATACACACAAAATGCTTGAGGGACTCAGCAGGTCAGGCAACATCTATGGAAATGAATAAACAGTTGGCATTTCGGGCTGAGACCCTTCTTCAGGACTGAGAAGGAAAGCGGAAGACTCCAGAAGGAAAAGGTCGGGGGAGGGGAAGGAGGCTAGCTGGAAGGTGATAAATGAAGACCGGTGGAAGGGAAAGGTCAAGGGCTGGAGAAGAAGGAATCTGATAGGAGAGGAGAGTGGATCACAGGAGAAGGGGAAGGAGGAGACAACCTGGGGAAAGTGATAGGCAGGTGAGGAGAGGTAAAAGGTTAGAATGGGGAATATAGGAGGTGTTTTTTTAACTGGAAGGAAAAATCTATATTCATGCCATTAGGTTGGAGCCTACCCAGACAGAATATAGGGTGTTGCTCCTCCACCCTGAGCACAGTCTTGGCACAAGAGGAGGCCAAGGACGGACATGTTGGAATGGGAATTGGAATTAAATGGCTTGGCCACCAGGAAGTTCTGCTTGTGGCAGATGGAGTGGAGGTGCTTGGCAAAGCGATCTCCCCAGTTTGCAACAGGTCTCACCAATATGGAAGAGGCTGCATTGAGAGTACTGGACATAATAGATGACCCCTGCAGACTTGGAGGGGAAGTTTTGCCTTACCTGGAAGAACTGTTTGGAGCTCTGAATGGAAACATAGAAATCTAGAGCACATTACAGGCCCTTCGGCCCACAATGTTGTGCCGACCATGTAACCTACTCTAGAAACTGCCTAGAATTTCCCTACCGCATCGACCTCTAATGAGCAAGGAGGTCAATGAGTAGGTGTAGCACTTAGAGCGCTTGCAGAGACAAGTGCCAAGAGGGAGATTGGTGGGGAGAGATGAATAGACAAGGAAATTATGGGGGGAGCGACCCTGGCGGAAAGCAGAGGGTAAAGAGAGGTAAAGATATTAGGTAAAGAGAGGTAAAGATATTATTATATTTCAGATGAAAATTTGGCCATGTAGTACACAAAGTACATTGTGTGAAGGAATTTTTGATCCCTATTTGAATGAAGGATTTTTTTCCCCAGATCTTTTGGACAAAAACCACCTTAACAGTTTGATAATGAAAGTGTGCATCCTTTTTTTTAATTTGCTATCCTGCATGAAAAAATGATAGAAGTTTTCTTAAAGTTCCAGGTTGAAAAAGTTAAATTTTCAACAGCATAAGTTGTGGAAATCATCAGCTGAGAAGTAAAATGGATATGTATCTGGCAAGGTTAAATGCTATAAACAGAAATTTTCTATTTGGTGTCAATTAAATTATAATTGAATATTGGGTAATTGTAAACTTAACTATCAAATTTGCTGGAACATTCTCTTTCATTTGCCGTAGATGCTAATTAGTAAAAGCAGTGTGCATAATATCAACAAAATTGGATTGTTAATTGGATTAAGATTGCTCCTCAAAACTTGCATAGACTGTAGTGGAATTGGATTTGCTGAACATTTCTAGCATTTTTCATTCTTAATCCAAACTTTTGGCATCCACAGTAGTTTGCATTGTACACTGTTCATTTTTGGAGGTCACTTGATCACTATTTCTATCCCCAAGAAAGCTTTCTTAGTTAACTCTGACCACTTTTTTTTAAGTTACATCTGTGCACCTCATTAATGCAAATATTTAATTAGCCAATCATGTGGCAGCAATTCAATGCTTAAAGCTATGTAAACATGGTCAAGAGGTTCAGTTGTTCTTCAAACTAAACATCAGAATGGGGAAGAAATATGATCTAAATGACTTTGACCATGAAATAATTGTTGGTGCAGACAAGGTGGTTTTAATACCTTAGAAACTTTTGATCTCCTGTGATTTTTCATGCACAAGAGTCCCCAAAGTTTACAGAGAATGGTGCAAAAACAAAACATGTCCAATGAGCAATAGTTCTATGGGCAAAAACACCTTGTTAATGAGAGGTCAGAGGAGAATAGCCAGACTGATTCAACAGAAAGGTAACAGTAACTCAAATGACCACAAGTTACAACAGTGGTATGTAGAAGAGCATCTCTGAATGCACAACACTTCTATCCTTGAAGTGGATGGGTCATAGCAGCAGAAGACCACAGACATACACTCAATGGCCACTTTATTAGCTGCCAGAGGTAGATGGAGTGTATTTACAAAAACCTCACCAATATGCAAGTTGCTTCAGTTTAATCCTCTTACTTTTCTTTCTATTCTATCTGTTCTATCCTCAGCATGAAATTATTTTTGAAGCTTTTCTGCATAGGCTGTAGATATGCAAGTTATTTAAATTTCTCAACCTTTACTTTATAGTCTGAACAACAAAAGAAGCGACATGAGGCTGAGAAGCAGCATCGTGAAGAGAGAAGACAGCTGAGGCGTTCAGCAGGACATCTTCGAGGCAAAGCATTGAAAAGGAAGTAATTCTTCTAAACAGCATTGTATTTTCATTTTATTTCCCTCAAAGTAACTGAGTTCCAGGCATTTCTAAAAACTGTATTCAAAGCATCAGTGAAACAGAAAACAGCAACTAGAGATGTTTCCAGTGACTGGGCAAGAATTTGTTCCATCTGCTACTTCAGATTAGACAACTTGAAGGAACTTGTGTGTGGGACTTCGGACATTTGTATTTTTGCATAACATTCTGTACTATACAGGCTACTGTGTATATTTATCAGAAGAGGATTTTCTAACAAAAATACAGAATATTTGTCTACATTTGATTATTCAGCAGTGTGTGTTTTTCCCCTCTACATCAGTATTTTCCACAAGCAAATGGTAACTGGTGTTTCATTGTTCAGCATTATTTTAAATTAAGTGTTTTTTGTTCTAGGGAAATAAATTTATATGTATAGAAATTCAGGAGCAACAAACAATCTTCTGGAGGACCCCAGCAGGTCAAACAGCACCTTTGTGAGGAAAGGAATTCTCAATGGTGGCCTGTCTAAAGATGAGACAGGATGAGTGATCCTGTCATGAGTGATCCAAGTGATGAGAAAGGATTTTAAGGTGTTTGGTGAATTGAGGAGTGTTAAGATGTTCAGTGGGTTGTGCCAAATAGGGGAGGGACAGAGTAGAGTCAGGAGACATTGACAACTGAACGATAGATGGAGGCAAACACAGCGGGGTGGGGGGTGCAAATGGAGCAAGATGGGGAGGGAAATGTGTAAAGACTGGAGACTGTTGTTGAAAGAGATAAGCAGGAACACAAAGCTGATGCTGGAATGGGTTAAGCAAGAGACTTAAGAATGGAAACCATTAAGTGAGATGTGATCAGCAGTTACAGCTATATTGCAGAGTGGGGAGGGTGGGGAAACTAGGTAAACTCTGTGTTAGCTGGGTGAATGGAGCTATAGGCAGGGCAAAGATGGGTGCAGGGGAAACTGAGTTGGTGAAGGAGCCATTTAAATGTTTTTTGTCCCTTTTTTATTGTTTCTATATTAATTTCTACTTTTTGCCCTTCTGTCCACTTCATGCTGGTAGGCAGAGTTAGAAAACTTAAGATGGAGTGGTTGCAGTTTGTTTTTTATAATCCCACAATTCCTGATGTGCTCTATGAGTAATTTTATTAGCAACTGCAATACTGAACACTGGCAATAGCTCTGTATACAAATACTAATCTGTAACCTATTATGTCCCTGAGATAGGAACTGATGGCAAAGCTGCATTTCCTGTTAGTCAGAAGTGCGGTCTTTGGGGCAAAGTGGCAGCCTAGTCTGGGCCACCTCTTGCGTGGTTTGCATAACTTTCGTAACGTGCATTGGTGTTACTCAGTGTGTATTTGATGTCTAAACTTTCCCTGGCCAAATCTTTTACTGGTTGTCGGCTGAATCTCTTGCTTGCCCATAATCTGTTCCTGAATTTTAAAAACAACTTCCCTCTTGTTTATTTGACCATAAGTCAGTAAGACATAGTAGCAAAATTAGGCTATTTGGCCCATCAGGTCTGCTTCATCATTCTATCATGGTGATTTATTATCCCTCTCAACCCTATTCTTTGCTTTAAATATACCCAACGACTTGGCTTCCATAATGGTCTGTGGCAATGAATTCCACAGATTCACCACCCTCTGATTAAAGAAGTTCCTCCTCATCTCTGTTCCAAAGTGTCATCCTTGTATTCTGACACTGGTTGCAGAAATTTAAAAGATGTGCTATTTTTAAGTTTCTGGGGTGATCAGGAGGCAATAGAGAAATTCATTGAGTTTGCCAAGATCGTCACTGATGAAAATCTAAAACCAGAATATGCTGATTAATTTTAAACCTTAATAAAACCTCTTTTTAAAAAAAAAAGTAAAATACAAATACAGGGTGCTGTAACCTTTTAATCAAAACATGGCATCGCAGGTGATGACTGAAAGCTTGCTGTAGTTTGTTGTTGATCAATGGCTGATTCGGGTATTCTCCCGATGCTGCTGTGCTGCTTTTGTTACCCTGCACGCATTATATTAATAGTATGTAATAATTTTTACTGCTGAGTACATATGTGTGAAGAACAGGTGTTAAGATAAAGACTGCTTACCAGTAGCACATAAATTGAGAGTCAGAAATTATGGCAATCCCAAGCTATCTAGTTATATATTCTGAAAACCAAAACACTAATAGCCCCAAGCATTCCGATAAGGTCTAATCAGCCAATCACGTGGCAACAACTCAAAGCTAAAAGGTTCAGTTGTTGTTCAGACCAAATATCAAAATGTGCAAGAAATATGATCTAAGTGACTTTGACCATGGAGTGATTGTTGGTGCCAGACAGGGTGGTTTCCATAAAACCATAGGACATAGCAAAATTAGGCCTTTTGGCCCATTGAGTCTGCTCTGCCATTCAGTCATGGCTGATCCTTTTCCCCCGCCTAAGCCACATTCCCCAGCCTTTTCCCTATAACTTTTGCTGTGGTCAATCAAGAATTTATCAATCTCCACCTTAAATATACCCAGTGACCTGGCCTCCACAGCTGCCTGTGGTAACAGTTTCCACAAATTCACCACCCTGTGGCTAAAGAAATTTCTCCATATTTGTTTAAAATGGATGCCCCTAAATCCTGAGATTGTGCCCTCCTGTCCTAGACTCCCCACCATGGGAAACATCCTTTCCACATCCACTCTGTCTAGGCCTTCCAACATTTGAAAGGTTTCAATGAGGACCCCCCCCCCACCCCCAATCCTTCTAAATTCCAGTAAGTACAGGCATAAAACCATCAAACATTCTTCATACAATAACCCTTTCATTCTGGAATCAGCCTTGTGAGTCTCCTCTGAACCCTCTGTAATGCCAGCCCAGCTTTTCTTGGGTAAGGAGCCCAAAATGGTTCACAATACTCGAAGTGAGGCCTCATCTGAGCCTTATAAAGCCTCAGCATCATATCCCTGCTCTTCTACTCCAGACCTCTTGAAATTAATGCTAAAATTGCATTTTCCTTCCTCACCACTGACTCAACCTGCAAGTCAACCTTTAGGATTTTTCCCCCATTTAGAAAACAGTCTGCCCATTTATTTTTACTGCCAAAGTGCATGACCATGCATTTTTCAGTTCCTCAGAAACTGATGATATCCTGGTATTTTTATGCACAACAGTCTCCAGTTTTTATAGACAATAGTGTGGAAAAACAAACAAAAATCCAGTGAATGACAGTTCTGTGGGTAAAAATGAGAGAGCTCATAGGAGAATAGCCAGACTCATTCAAGCTGACAGGAAGGTAACAGTAACTCAAATAACCATGTGTTACAGCAGTGGGGCATCACTAGTTGCCGACCTCCAATCAGAATAACACCCTTCCACCACTACCTTCTTGATTTCTAGTCAAGCCTATTTCGAATCCAATCTATGAAGTCACCACAAATCCTATATGCTATAAGCGATCAGTCTACCATTTGAAGGGCCTTCGGTAAGATCCAACATCCAGTGCCTTACTCATCAATCATCACTGTCACTTCCTCAAATCAATTTTTTAAGATATGACCTCTCTTGCATAAATGTCATCCTGTCGATCCTGAATAAGTCTATCTTTTTCCAGGTTAGGGGACATCCAATACCTGATTTTCACCAGTATTTTTCATACTGCTGATGTAATTTTGTGCTGTCCATTTTTCCCTTTTTAAACAAAGGAACTGGTTAGTTAATTCTCCAGTACGCAATGTGGCTAAAGAGAATGGATAGATATATCTTAAAACATGAACCTCTCACAGTAGATTTGATATATCCCAGCAGCCCTAGGGACATCCAGCTTAATGTTCTTCAAGAGAACCAACACCATCACCTTGATATCAGCATGCGTAAGCATACCTCTCCCTGATTTCACTATTCTCCATGTCTTTGTGAATACCAATATAAGCAGTCATTTAGTATCTCGCCCACTTGAGCTACCTCCAAACACAAATTCTCTACTTTGTTCTCAAGTTGCCTTTCTCTCTCCCTAACTAACATTTTGTTTCTAACATCAGTACAAGTTCAAAGTAAATTTATTACCAGAGTAGCTATATGTCACCATATAGTGCTCTGAGATTCAATTTCTTTTATAGCATTCACAGTAGATGTCAATAAATAAATGAAGAACAGCACACAAAGGAAGATGGCTAAACAATCAATGTGCATAAGAATACAAACTATGCGATTGCAAAAATAAAAATAAACAAGTAAGGCCTTAGGTTATGGAGTAGTTCTGTTTTGAGGTGAGTGAAGTTATCCCCACTGGTGCCGGAGCCTGATGATTGAAGGATAATAACTCTTCCTGAACATGGTGGTGTGGGATCTAAGACTTCTGTACTTCCTTCCCAATGGCCGCAGTGAAGAAGAGAGCATAGTCTGGCTCTTGGGAGTCCTTGATGATGGATGCTGCTATCCAGAGCATTTTGGAATCTGGGAGGAAAGCAGTAGACCCGAGGGAAACTTGAGCATTCATGGGGAGGAACATGGGCAGGTTTGCTAGAGATGTTGGAGAGAGCTTAAACCAATTTGGTAGGGGAACTGGGGTGATATGTCTGTTGGTTTACAGGCTGAGGGAGTGTGTCTTGAGACTGAAGGAGGACAGACAAATGATAGGTCAAAATTGCAACCAGTGGGATGAGTTGTAGTGTAAAAACAGGACAAAATCGAAAATTGTGACGGATGCAGAACTAAAGGCGTTGTATTTGAATGCACACAGTATACAGAATAAAGTGGATGATCTTGTAGTGCAGTTAGCGATTGGTAGGTATGATGTGGACTTCACTGAGTCATGGCTGAAAGAAGAGTATAGTTGTGAGTATGACATGTATGGATACACATTGTATCAAAAGGACAGGGAGTGGCATGGCTCTGTAAGAAAATGAAATCAAGTTAGAAGGAGATGACATAGGATTGGAAATGTAGAATCCTTTTGGGTAGAGTTAAGAAACTGCAAGGGTGAAAAGACTCTGATGGGTGTTATATACAGGCTTCCAAAAAGTAACCGGAATGAGGATTACAAATTACAACGGGAGATAGAAAAGGCATTCAAAAGTGCAATGTTAAGATAGTAATAGGGGATTTCAACATGCATGTAAAATAGGAATATCAGGTTGGTGCTGGATCCCAAGAGAGGGAATGTGTAGAATGCTACAAGATTGCTTTATAGAGCAGCTTGTGGTTGAGCTCACTAGGGGAAAGGCTATTTAGGATTGGGTTTTGTGCAATGAACCAGATTTGATTAGGGAGCTTAAGGTGAAGGAACCCTTAGGAGCCAGTGATTATAATATGATAAAATTCATCCTGCAATTTGAGCGGGAGAAGTTAAAGTCAGATGTATCAGTATTACAGCAGAGTAAAGGGAATTACAGAGGCATGAGAGAGGAGCTGATAAAGTTGATAGGTAGGGGAAACTAGCAGCGATGACTGCAGAATAGTAATGGCATGAGTTTCTGGGAGCAATTCAGAAGGCACAAAATAGATACAGCCCAAAGAAGAAGCAATATTCTACAGGCAAGATGGCGCAACTGTGGCCCACAAGTGAAGTCAAAGCCACCATAAAAGTAAAAGGGAGTACATATAATAGAGTAAATATTACTAGGAAGTTAGAGGATTGGAAAACTTTTTAAAAACCAGCAGAAGCCATAGGAAGGGAAAAGATTAAATTTGGAGGTAAGTGACTGAACAATATCAAAGTGGATACCAACATTTTTACCAGATATATAAAGAGTAAAAGAGAAGTGAGAGTAGATACTGGACCACTGGAAAATGATGCTGGAGAGGTAGTTTTGGGGGAACAATGAAGTGGCAGACAAACTGAATAAGGATAATGGTTCTGAACAACTGAAAAATTGCAAATGGCACTTAAAATTCAAAGTAAAATTTATTATCAGAGTACAAACATGTCACCACATAAAACCCTGAGATTCTTTTTCCCGTGGGCATACTCAGCAAGTCTATTGAACTAGAGCCAGGTTCAATGAACAACAAAATGTGCAAATGCAAAAATAAATAGCAATAAATAATGAGATTATGAAATAACAAGATAAAGTCCTTAAAGTGAGATCATTTGTTGTGAGGACTCCAGAAAAAGAATGAGTACAGGTGTCCCCAGTTTTTCGAACGTTTGCTTTACGACACCTCGCTGTTACAAAAGACCTACATTAGTTACCTGTGTTCGCTAACAAGGTGTTTTCACTGTTACGAAAAAAGGCAGTGCACGAGAAAAGGCAGCGTGCGTGCCAAGCAGCCAAGCTCCTCTCCCGGAACTGCATTCTAGCCGGCATTGCTTAAACACGTGCCTGTGAGCATCTGTGCTTTATGTCGATTTATTTTGTGCACCCGTTAACAAGATGAATTCTAAGGTATCAGAAAAGCCTAAAAGAGCGCGTCAGGGTGTTACACTTAGCGTAAAACTAGACATAATTAAGCATTTCGATTGTGGTGAATGAAGTAAGGACATAGTGAGTTTGGCTAAGGAGGCTGGGTTTGTGGAAGTTGATGAAGATGATGTTGAAGAGTTTTTGGCATCCCATGACCAAGTGACACCCAGGAGTTTAAAGTTATTGACCCTCTCCACCTCTGCTCCTCTGATGAATATAGTATTGGTGAGGGTCTGGTCATGCACTTTGGTTGATAGAACAAAAGCATAAACCATTTTCTAAGTGGAGAGAAAATACAAAAATCCAAAGTGCAAAGCTACTTGGAGTCCTCATGCAGGATTTCCTAAGGGCTTATTTGCAGGTTGACTTGGTCATGAGGAAGGCAAATACAATGTTAGCATTCGTTTTGTGGGAACTAGAATACAAAAGCAAAGATATGATGTTGAGACTTTATAAAGCACTGATGAGGCCTCACTTGGAGTATTGTGAGCAGTTTTGGGCCCCTTACGAAAGTATGTGCTGACATTGGCAAGGATTCAGAGGTGGTTCACGTGAATGATTCCTGGAATAAAAGGCCCATCATATGTTGATTGATGTCTCTGTGCCTGTACTCTCTAGAGTTTAGAAGAATGAGGGGAGATCCCAATGGAACTGATTAAATGTTTAAAGGTCTAAATAGAGTGGATTGAAGAGGATTTTTCCCGTGGTGGGGTGTCTAAGAATAGAGGGATATCCATTTAGAGTGAAGATGAGTAATTCCTTTAGCCAGATGGTGGTGAATCTGTGCAATTCTTTGCCACTGGCAGCTGTGGATGACAGGTCATTGGGTATATTTAAGGCGGAAGTTGATAAGTTCTTGATTAGCCAGGGTGTGAAAGGTTATGGGGAGAAGTCATGAGAATGGGGATTTAACAAACATGGATCAGCCATGATCGATGCAATTCTGCTCCTATGTCTAACGGTTATACAAATTCCTTACACAGAACTTCAGAATTAGACTTTGAACTCCAACACCCCAAGCTGTTATAGCATCATGCTAGCTGGTACACTACCATGGTGCCCATCTTTAAGGGATAGAAATTTAAACCAAAATGAAATTTATATTAGATCAACTCAACACTAATCACAAATTCATGGATCACTGTTGTTAGCAAAATCACAGATAGTGATGATGAAGCTGATAGATGTGCGATAGGGGGTCAGCTGGATAAGTGATGTTGGAACAACAACTTGTGCTCAATGTCAGCAAAACCAAGAAAATGCTTGGGCACTTTAGGAAAAGGAAGGCAAGTACCAAGTACCAGTCTTCATTGAAAGGTTTGCAGTAAAATAGGGTGAGCAACTTCAAACTCTTGGTGTCAACATCTGAGGTTCTATCCTGGCCCAGCAATAGGTTCAACCATGAAGAAGCTGCCCCAGCATCTCTACTTCATTAGAAGTTTGAGCAATTTTAACATGTCACTGAAGAAAGGGAGGGTAGATTATAAAAATAAACTAGCACAAAATATAAAAATGGATCGTAGAAGTTTTTATAATTATATAAAGTGGAAAAGGGTGACTAAACTGAACGTAGGTCCCTTGGAGGATGAGGAGGGGGAATTGATATTGGGTAATGAGGAAACTGCAGAGACTTTGATAATTTTGTAACGGTGGAGGACACGTCTACCATACCAAAGAGAGATGTTATAGATGCGGTGGGAGGTGAGGACCATGATACAATAGCTTTCATTTAAAGAGATAGTGCTGAACAAATTTTTGGGCCTGAAGATAGGTAAGTCCCCTCATTCTGATGGAATGCATGTCAGGGTACCAAAAGAAATGGCAGAAGCTATAGTAGAGGCTTTGGTGATAATTTACAAAATTCTCTGGACTCTGGGCAGGTCCCAGTGGATTACAAGACAACTAATGAAATACCACTGTTCAAAACAGGATGTAGGCAAAAGGTAGGTAACTATAGGCCAGTTAGTTTAACATCTGTAGTTGGGAAAATGCTTGAAGCTATCATTAAAGAATAAATAGTGAGGCATCTGGAAAGAAATGGATCCATGAGGCAGACACAGCATGGATTCAGCAAAGGCAGGTCCTGTTTGACAAGCTTACTGGAGTTCTTTGACGATATAATGAGCGCAGTGGATAGAGGGGAACAGTTGGACATTATTTACTTGGATTTCCAGAAGGCATTCAAGAAGGTATTGTATAAAAGACTTATCCATAAGATAAGGATTCATAGAGTTGGGGATGATGTATTAGCATTAACTAATAGAAAGCAGAGAGTTAGGAAATATGGGTGTTACTCTGGTTGGCAATTAGTGGTGAACGGTGTGCCGCAAGGGTTGGTGATGGGCCTGCAACTGTTCACGATATACATTAATGATCTGGAAGAGGAGACCAAGTGTAGTGTATCTAAGTTTGATGATACTAAATTGAGTGGAAAAGCAAATTTTACAGAAGATATGGAGAGTGTGCAGAGAGATATAGATAGGTTAGGTGAGTGAGCAAGGATTTGGCAGATGGTGTACAATGTTGGTAAATGCAAGGTCATCCACTTTGGAAGGAAAAATGAAAGAGCAGATTATTATTTAAATCATTAAAAAATTGCAACATGCTATTGCAGAGGGATTTGTGCAGGAAGGTTATGTTGCAACTGTACAGGGTACTGGTAAGGCCACACCTGGAGTACTGTGTGCAGTTTTGGTCTCCTTACTTGAGGAAGGATGTCCTGGCTTTGGAGGCGATGCAGAGGAGGTTCACCAGTTTGATTCCAGAGATGAGGGAGTTGGACTATGAGGAGAGATTGAATCACCTGGGACTGTACTCACTGGAATTCAGAAGAATGAGAGGAGATCTTAAAGAAACATAAAATTATGAAAGGAATAGATAAGATAGAGGCAGGAAAGTTGTTTCCACTGGTAGGTGAGACTAGAACTAGGACACATAGTCTCAAGATTCAGAGAAGTAGATTTAGGACAGAGATGAGGAGGAACTCAGAGAGTGGTGAATCTGTGGAAGTCTCTGCCTAAGGCAGCAGTGGAGGCTACTGCAGTAAATATAATTAAGACAAGGTTAGATAGATTTTTGCATAGTCGGGGGATTAAAGGTTATGGGGTAAAGGCAAGTAGGTGGAGATGAGTCCATTGCCAGATCAGCCATGATCTTATTGAATGGTGGATCAGGCTTGACAGGCCAAGTGTTCTTATTATGTTCTAAGGCCCTGACAAAGTTCTACAGATGGAAAACATCTGACTGGTGTATCCAGGCAGGCCAACTCCAATGCACAGGGATCCAAGAGGGTATAGAAAGTGGTGGACTTGACTAGTTCTATCATGGGTACAGCTCTCCTCATCATGGAGGACATTTACAAGAGGCAACGTCTCAGATAGTGACTCCCATCATCAGGGACCCCTGTCAACCAAACCATGCGCTCTTCTCGATACTGCTATCAGGAAAGAGGTTGAGGAGTTTGCAGTCCCATACCCCAAACGATCAACAAAAGCTTCTTCCCCACTTTCATCAGGTTCTTGAACTGGCCCGAAAACCCCTAACACTACTTTGATAGATAGATAGATAGATACTTTATTCATCCCCATGGGGAAATTCAACTTTTTTTCCAATGTCCTTGTAGCAAAACTAATTACATACAATACTTAACTCAGTAAAAAATATGATATGCATCTAAATCACTATCTCAAAAAGCATTAATAATAGCTTTTAAAAAGTTCTTAAGTCCTGGCGGTAGAATTGTAAAGCCTAATGGCATTGGGGAGTATTGACCTCTTCATCCTGTCTGAGGAGCATTGCATCGATAGTAACCTGTCGCTGAAACTGCTTCTCTGTCTCTGGATGGTGCTATGTAGAGGATGTTCAGAGTTATCCATAATTGACCGTAGCCTACTCAGCGCCCTTCGCTCAGCTACCGATGTTAAACTCTCCAGTACTTTGCCCACGACAGAGCCCGAATTGAATGGTCTGTATTTTTTCTCTCTTTCTCAACTTGGACTAATGTCATTATGTTACTTGTTGTGTAAATATGTATAATTTATAATAATTTTAGTTTGTTAATATGTTTGTCATGATTGTAATGTGTTGTGATGCTGCTGAAAAGTTATAATTTTCATATCATTTATACACTGGGAGGTTCAATAAGATTGTTATAACCAGAGGTGGTAATGAAGACAAGCTCTCACTACTTATTAAATGCTTCCAATAGTGTGCACCTCAAATAGCCTCTGACAACCAAGTCCAGCTCCTGGTCTTCACACGTGGCTTAGCTACTAAGCCCAGTGGAACTATTTTGACTGATAGGAGAATGGGCAAAAGTGGGTTACTGGCACCTTAAAACTAGTCACTTCGTGCAGATGGGGCTCATCAGCCATGGCTGGCAGCTCAAGAAGGAAAATTTTGATCTCAAACCTCTGCTGCCTTGTGGCTACACACACTCAAGGGGTAGGCTTCAGGAGTAAACCCCAAGGGAAAAACGTCAGAGCTGGAGTCCTAACATTGAGTTCAATGCTGACTGGCAATTTGTGCATAGCTGGTGCAGAACTGTGTCAGTCTTTGCTGTTCCTTTGGGTTCATTGGATGCTTGGAGAGGGTGAGCTTGCTCTCTATATTGTACTGCCCAGGCCTGCACACCTAGACAGCAACATCTATGTTCGACCCTGACCAAGGAGGGCTTGGGATACATCTGGGTATGTATGCCAATGACAATGACCTTGAACTTCAGCATGCAAAAGAAGTAATTTGGATAGTAATGTACAAAGGATGTTTTACTTCCAACAAAAATAAGACATAACTATACATGCTCTCACAGGAGCACCTTTTCGGAGGAGGCAAACATCAAACTTGTTTGTTGTAACAACAAGCACACTCCGGTGGAGGAGAAGTGGTGGATGAAAGAGGCCAAGTGGTATCAGGCCTTTCTGGTGAAATGCAGAATTTAGATGTCCTTTATCAAAATAATCCAGCCCAAAAGCAGAAAAGTAGCATATCATGAATGTGTGTGGGAAGAGACTAGGGGTGAAAAAAGGATTCAAATAGGAAAAATTGTTAGTGTAAGAAAGACCCAAAAAAGGAGTCCAGAAGGCAAACCCTTCCTGTGAAGCATTGGCACGACATAGCAGTGGATTGTGTGTGGGGATAGAATCTGGGAGGTAAAAGGCAGAAAAGGAAACATAGTGAGGTGAGAAGAACTTATTACTGAGTTAGGAAATAGTGATATCGGAATGAAAAAGAGAAAGTTTTAAGAGCCTTTGTGTTTTGTGTTTTCCTCTGCTTGTATTGTAATCAGATCGCCAAATGACTCTTAATCAGCAACTTTAAAGACAAATTTGGGTTTAGATCCGTGAGTCTGGAGGGAATCAGAATCAGGTTTAATCACTGGCAAATGTCATGAAATGCGTTGTTACATGGCAGCAGTACATTGCGATACATAATAAAAACTAAATTACAATATGTACGAGGGGTGATTGATAAGTTTGTGGCCTAAGAAGGAGTCAATTTTAGGAAACCTAGCACATTTATTTTTCAACATAGTCCCCTCCTACATTTACACACTTGGTCCAGCGGTCGTGGAGCACATGGATTTTGGACCTCCAGAAAGTGTCCACAGCAGAGGTGATTGATAAGTTTGTGGCCTAAGGTAGAATGAGGTGAGTTATTTAAAAAGAAAAAGGATCCCGCCTTTTTTTTTGAGGCAACTCTCCCTGAAGGTGTCCTGGATGCTGGGGAGGCTAGTGCTGACTGAGTTTATACCATATTTTGATCCTGCACAGTGGCTCTTCCATACCAGATGATGATGCAGCCAGTTAGAATGCTCTCCATGGAACATAAGTAGAAATTTGCGAATGTCATTGGTGACACACTAAATCTTTTCGAGCTCCTAATGAAATATACCTGGTGTCGTGCCTTATTTGTAACTGCATCAATATGTTAGCCCCAGTATAGATGCTCAGAGATGTTGACATCCAGAAACTTGAAATTGCTCACTTCTGATCCCTTGATGAGGACTGGTGGGTGTTCCCTCATCTTGCCCTTTCTGAAGTCCACAATCAATGCTTAGGTCTTATTGATATTGAGTGCAAGGTTGCTGCTGTTGACACCACTCAACTACCCGATCTATCTCACTCCTGTATGCCTGAGCAGACTGAGAGGAGTTGAAGTTTTGAGACAGTCCATGTCACACTATCTGCTTCCAGTGAAAGAGAGCTGAAGGAGGAATCCAGGTAGAATTTTCAAGGTGATAGGAAGAGAAGACCTGGAGAAAGAATCTTGGCCAAAAACTGTGGCTCAAAAGTGGAGCCAACAGAAACGGAGTTTCATCTTCATAAGAGGATATATTTAGTGAGGTACAGTATTTCTCTCCATGATCTGTTGACATTTTGTTTGATAGATCTGACCGGGTTTTTTTTTTAAAGAAAATCTAGAAGAATTAACCTTGTATGAGTCATCGTTTGTAAAGAGGACATGACTGGACACTTTATTGCTATGTTATGATTGGGTCTAGATGCTGCTTCCACCTTGATCACAATTTTTGATTGTGCAGTAACTTTAAGGTAATAAAACTCTCCCAAGTGTTTTACAGTGATATTGTATGGCAAAGTTTGACTTCAAGCTATATAAGAGATTAAGGTACAGTAGCTGACCAACATCTTATTCAAAAAGAGAGGTTATGTACTATTTTAGTGGAGGAAAAGCACTTAATAGTATGTGGATATCCAGAGCTTGGCTGCTGATTATGTAACAGCTATTGATAAGAATGATCAAGTATGGGGATGTTTAAGAGGGCAAGGGTAAAGGGCAGGTAACATAGAAGGTTAAAGCTAAAGGGGATTAGACATAAAGAGAAGCCAAGCCACAAAGGAATTTGAAAGCAAAGATGAGAATTTTAAATTCAAAGGTTTATTTAACTGTGATCCAATGCAGGAGTCATAGTGAAAAATATCTGACAGAGTTTTGCTGGAAAAAAAAAGGGAGTTACCCAGAGGTGCTTTGGAATAATCATTTATAGGTACCAAAGGTCTGACAAGATGATGATCAGCAAATGAATGGAAGCAAACGTGAAGATCTGGAAATGCTAGCGTTGGAAACAGGCTGTAATGATAAAGATCTAGTCTGAATGTCATATCCCATTGGTATGATTGTCAAATTGTTCAGTTTCAGATTACTTTCCATATGAGAAATGATTGAGGAACAGAGTTTGAGGTAAAAGGGCTGAAAGTGATAGCTGTGATCTTGCCAACAGAGAAACAAAAGAATCTCTGTTCTTCCTGTACTGGATATTTTCAGGCTACTTGGATACAGCAAGAGACATGGTGTTCGCTTTTCTAAGTGTACATGAGGAAATCGACACTGGATCCAATCTCGCTGGCTTGTTCCAGATGGAACTGCTGGAGCTTACTCATTTAAACAATATTGCTCATGAATAGTCCAAATCTTGTAGAATAGTCTCTCACATCCCAATAAGACTTGTATTTGTTTTGAAACAATGTAAGCAGCTTTTAGATGGCAGATCTTTGGACATTCACCAGAGGTAACGATGTTTATGTGGGTGTCGAGAAGGAACAGTGGGAAGCCATGCATAAGGGTTCTCTGGCTCAGTCCGGAGCCAGACGTGCGTGGTCTCACTAGTCAGATAGTTTTGGGGAAGCACTGGAGGCCAGGCCATTGTCTCACAGGAAGAAAGGGACATTAAATGCAGTCACCCAGGATCCAAATGGTGACCTTGACAAGATGTGTTTGGATGCCACATTAGAGGCAGTAAACCTACTTGAAAGGATTCAAACAAGGAAGTCCAACAAAAATGAGCACAAGTTTTCGAGGCTGTGATACATGTAAGGACTCCAGAGAGGAAGGAGAGGCATGAGATGGATTTACAAAGTATGCAAGGTTCAAGGGTTGCTTTCTTGAGAATATGAATAATGGCAGGTTTGAAGAGAGTACTGAGAGGGGAGAGTTGTTAATAGCATCAACAAATATAGGGAACAATTGGAGATATTGGTTGCTCATTAGAAAATGGATCAAGGAAACTGAAGATTGGTAGTTGTAAATGAAAGTGGCAGATTCTATTTTGCCAGATAGCAGCAGAAACCAATAGGGCTTTAATTATTTAGTGGTGTATTGATGTCTAAAAATTAGCTAAATATAGTGACTCTGGTCCCATAAATGAATCTTCAGAGAACCAGTTAGATCAATGAAGGGAATTACAATATTGTAATATTTTTGACAGTGTTGCAAAACTAAATGGTGGCACAGTAGTATAGCAGTTAACGTTGTGCTCTCACAGCGCCAGTGACCCAGGTTCAATTCCACCACTATCTGTAAGGATCTTGTATGTTCTCTACGTGACTCCGTGAGTTTCCTTTGGGTGCTCCAGTTTCCTCCCTCATTCCAAACACGCACGGATTAGGCAAATTTGTCACATTGGTGCCATTGGGCTTACTGTAGATTAAAAACTACATTATACATTCTTTTGGACTATTGCTGAGTCTGGTTATTGTTTTAAATACTTTAAGCAATTCATTGAGAGATTTGTGCTTTGCCACATGGAAATCCCTCCTGTAGCTTCTTTGGTGTCTCAGTCCTTGAAACAAACTGAAATGTAAGACCATAAGACATAAGAACAGAAATAGGCCATTACGCCCATAGAGTCTGCTCTGCCATTTAATCATGGCTGATCCTTTTTTCTCCTCCTCAACCCCATTTACCGGCCTTCTCCCCACAACCTTTAATGCCATGACCAATCAAGAACCTATCAATCTCTGCCTTAAATACACCTAACGACCTGGCCTCCACAGCTGCATGTGGCAACAAATTCCACAAATTCACCAGCCTCTGGCTAAAGAAATTTCTCCGCATCTCTGTTTTGAATGGATGCCCATCTCTCCTGAATCTGCACCCTCTTGTCCTAGATTCTCCCATCATGGGAAGCATCCTTTCCACATCTACTCTGTCTAGTCCTTTCAACATCTGAAAGGTTTCACAGAGATCCTCCCTCATCCTTCTAAATTCCAGCGAGTACAGACCTAGAGCCATCAAATGTTCCTCGTATGATAACCCTTTCATTCCTGGAATCATCCTTGTGAACCTCCTCTGAGCCCTCTCCAATGCCAGCACATATCTTCTAAGATGAGGAGCCCAGACTGTACACAATACTCAATGTGAGGCCTCACCATTGCCTTATAAAGCCTCAGCATCAGACTCCTGCTCTTGTATTCTAGACCTCTTGAAGTGAATTCTAACATTGCATTTGCCTTCCTCACCACCGACTCAACCTGCAAGTTAAGGTGTTCTGCACAAGGACTCCCGAGTCCCTTATGCATCTCAGATTTTTGGATTTTCTCCCCATTTAGAAAATAGTTTGCACATTTATTTCTACTACCAAAGTGTATGACCATGTATTTTTCAACATTGTATTTCATTTGCCATTTTCTTGCATATTCTCCTAATCTAAGTCCTGAATCCTATCTGTTTCCTCAACACTACCTGCCCTTCCACCAATCTTCGTATCATCTGCAAACTTGGCAACAAAGCCATTTATTTAATCATCTAAATCATTTATATAAAGCATAAAAAGAAGTGGTCCCAACACCGACCTCTACAGAACACCTCTAGTCACTGCCAGCCAACCAGACAAGGATCCTTTTATTCCCATCGGAATAACCCTCCTGATGAAGGGTTTCGGCCCAAAACGTCGTCACTACCTCCTCCCATAGATGCTGTCTGGCCTGCTGAGTTCTGCCAGCATTTTGTGTTTTTATTCTTTTATTCCCACTCGCTGCATCCTAACAATCAGCCAATGTTCTAACCATATTAGTAACTTTCCTGTAATACCACGGGCTCTTAACTTAGTAAGCAGCCTTATGTGTGGCACCTTGTCAAAGGCCTTCTGAAAGTCCAAATATACAACATCCACTGTATCCCCTATATCTATCCACTTGAAATCTCCTCAAAACATTCCAACAGGTTCATCAGGCAAGATTTTCTCTTAAGGAAGCCATGCTGATTTTGTACTATCTTGTCCTGTGTCACCTTGTCTTTAACAATTGACTCTAACATCTTACCAACCACTGAGGTCAGGCTAACTGCTCTATAATTTCCTTTCTGCTGCCTTCCTCCTTTCTTAAAGAGTGGAGTGATATTTGCAATTTTCCAGTCCTCTAGCACCAGGCCAGAGTCCAATGATTTTTGAAAGATCATTTCTAATGCCTCCACAATATCTAACGCTACCCCTTTGAGAACCCTAGGGTGCAGTTCATCTGGTCATGTGACTTATGTACTTTTTAGTCTTTCAGCTTTTTGAGTACCTTCTCTCTTATAGTAGTAACTGCACCCACTTCTCTTCCTTCACACACTACAACATCAGGCATACTGCTAGTGTCTTCCACAGTGAAGACTGATGCAAAATACTCATTTAGTTCATCTGCCATCTCCTTGTCCCCAGTTATTATTTCTCCTTCCTCATTTTCTTGCAGTCCCATATCCACTCTCATCTCTTTTTTATTTTTTACATACTTGAAAAAGCTTTTACTATCCACTTTGATATTATTTGCTAGCTTGCTTTCATATTTCATCTTTTCCGTTCTAATGATTCTTTTAGTTGCTCTCTGTAGGTTTTTAAAAACTTTCCAATCCTCTATCTTCCCACTAATTTTTGCTTTGTTGCATGCCATCTCTTTTGTTTTTACATTAGCTTTGACTTCCCTCATCAGCCATGGTTGTACTATTTTGCCTTTCAAGTATTTCTTCACTTTTGGAATACACATGTCCTGCATCTTCCTTATTTTTCCCAGAAACATGGTCAATCAGTGGAGAGACAAACCTGATGCAGGGTTCTGAAGTCAGTATACCATGCATGTATGGAGTATGAGAAGGTGCAGCCTCTATTTGAGTATCTGAGTGGGCTGCTCTTCAGGTTTTGTCTGCACTTTAGCCCTAGCTTCCTGACTGGGTTCAGAAGTAAGTGGTTCAGTGGGAGGTTTTCTGGTTACCTTGCTCTTGGGCTGGCCCATGGTGGTTATTCATGGGTCTGAGCAGCAGGTAGTCAAGGGTTCTGCCCGAGCTCATTGCATCCTACTCTTCTAGGGTTCTGTTTGTGCCCATGTGTCCCTGGTGAAGGAGCATGTGGTATCCACTGTTACAGGGGTGAATTTCTGGGACCATGAATTTCAGGGCCTCCAGTTCATTCAGGGTAAAGATGACTATGTTGTAATTTGAAACTATTTATAGTAAACGGTGTGAATCATGGAATGCTGCAGATCTGTAATGATGTGATGCTGTAACCAATGAATAAACCACTTTTGGGAAAGGAAAAAATGTGACTTAGGGGTTCGACCTGAAATATTGACAATTTCTTCTCTCACTTCTCTCCCTCACCCCTCCCTCCCATTTCTGCTTGATCTGTTGAATTCCTCCAGCAGATTGCTTGCTACTGATCAATTAGTGGATTCTATACTTTTGTGGTAAATGCAGGCTGCATTTATCATGCCTAGAAAATTGCTCCCAGTCAGTGCTCCCAGACTTAAATGTGTAGGATTCCATTTTAAGACTCATAGAAATGTTCAACTTGTAATGTAATCAGCAATTAGCCTCCCAGATTGCAGGCTAAAACCTTACTTTTAAATTAGAATGTTATAGTACCTACAAAGCTTCCTTTCGTCCTTTCCCAGAATAACTCATTCCTGGAGCAACTATGCTTTAAAATGTTTTGTTTTGCTTCCTTGTTCAGAAAATTTGCTCTGCAATTTCTGCATGTTTGACGGGGGAAGCCATTCACTTTTAATTGTAAATGGTATTTAGTTAAAGTTAACTTAGACTCTAAACAATTCATCCGAAACTTGTGATCTGAAAACAAGTGACTTATTGCAACTTACCCTGGAGTTATTTGCATCTCCGTTTTGTAATTAGCCTCTGGCATTTTGTCTGATGTTTTATGACCATTGTTTTAAAAGTACCCTAAAGATCTCATCATTAAAGGAGACTGTTAAAACTATTTTAGTAAAAAATACTGCATGAACTATTTTGGGTAAGCTTGACAGTTCACAGAAAGTCATGAAAATGAGATTGTATTTATGAAATGAGAACAAACTGAAATCTAAGACAGCAAATGTTCACTTGTTGATGCTGAGGATTATACATTTTACAGTATAATTAGTGCAGTACAAAGAGTATTTAAACAAAGGACTCCAATGGGAGTTCATTTCAGGTCATGCACAGAAGCCCTTTGTAAAATTGTTCTGGTAGTAACATGACACTAAAATTGAATCTTTCTTCTCCGGGCACACTCTCAGACATAAAGTCAACCATCCAACCTCAAACACGAGGAATTCTGCAGATGCTGGAAGTTCAAGCAACACATACAAAATGCTGGTGGAACGCAGCAGGCCAGGGAGCACCTATAAGGAAAATGCGAAATGATAGGAGAAGACCGGAGGGGGTGGGGTGATGCTGAAAGCTCGAAAGGTGATTTGCAAAAGGGATTCAGAGCTGGAGAAGGGAAAGGATCATTGGACGGGAGGCCTAGGAAGAAAGAAAGGGGGAGGGGAGCACCAGAGGGAGATGGAGAACAGGCAGAGTGATGGGCAGAAAGAGAGAACAAAAGGAGGGGGGGAAAAAACAAAATATATCAGGGATGGGGTAAGAAGGGGAGGGGCATTAACAGAAGTTAAAGAAGTCAATGTTCATGTCATCAGGTTGGAGGCTACCCAGCCAGTATATAAGGTATTGTTCCTCCAACCTGAGTGTGGCTTCATCTTGACAGTAGAGGAGGCCATGGATTGACATATCAGAATGGGAATGGGACGTGGAATTAAATGTGGGGCCACTGGGAGATCCTGCTTTCTCTGGCGAACCGAGCATAGGTGTTCAGCGAAACGGTCTCCCAGTCTGTGTCGAGTCTCACCAATATATAAAAGGCCACACCGGCCGAATCACAGGTGAAGTGTCGCCTCACCTGGAAGGACTGTCTGGGGCACTGAGTGGTAGCGAGGGAGGAAGTGTAAGGGCAGGTGTAGACCTGAATGGTGGTGATTTTAATTATAAATAATAATTATTATTATTAATTATAACCTCCTCCCTTCTTACCCCATCCCTGATATATTTAGGTTTTTTGGGGGGTTTTTCCCCTCCTTTTTTTTTCTCTCGTTCTGCCCATCACTCTGCCTGTTCTCCATCTCCCTCTGGTGCTCCCCTCCCCCTTTCTTTCTTCCTAGGCCTCTCGTCCAATGATCCTTTCCCTTCTCCAGCTCTGTATCCCTTTTGCCAATCACCTTTCCGGCTCTCAGCTTCACCCCACCCCCTCCAGTCTTCTCCTATCATTTCGCATTTTCCCCTCCCCCTGCTACTTTCAAATCTCTTACCATCTTTCCTTTCAGTTAGTCCCGACGAAGGGTCTCAGCCCAAAACGTCAACAGTGCTTCTCCTTATAGATGCTGCCTGGTCTGCTGTGTTCCACCAGCATTTTGTGTGTGTTGATCCAACCTCAAATTTACATTTTGGTATAGACTATGTTCATTTCAGACTTCTTTCCCTGGTTGTATATTCAATGCAATGTATCAGCTTCAAACGATGTGCTCCACTTGGAGCTGTATGTTTTATTACAATTACAAGGGACACCAACAAAATAGCAGTGCCTTCTCAGAGTGCCATGATGAGGCCATCTCCAGTTGGAGGAGCAACGCCTTCTATTTCATCTGAGTATCCTCCAGCCTGATGGCATGAGGATTGACTTCTTGAACTTCTGTAATTGCACTGCCTTTCATCATTACCCCATTTCCATTTCCCTTTCTCACCTTATCTCCTTACCTATCCATCACCTCCCTCCGGTGGTCTTCTCCATTCCCTTTCTTCCATGTCCTCTACCCTCTCCTTTCAGATATTGCCTTCTCCGGTCCTTTATCTCTTTCACAAATCAAATTCCCAGCTCTTTACTTCATCTCTCCCCCCTCCCAGTTTTACCTATCACCTACCACCTTGTACTTCTTCCTCTCTTCCCCCCACCCACCTTTTTGCTCTGACTTATCTTTTTTTCCAGTCCTGATGAAGGGTCTTGGCCCAAAATGTTAACTGTTCACTCTTTTCCTTAGATGCTGCCTGGCCTGCTAAGTTCCTCCAGCATTTTGTGTGTGTTGCTTGGATTTCCAGCGTCTGCAGATTTGCTTGTGTTTGTCCTTCTTGGAGGTAATTGTTCAGCCGCACACTGTGGGCACTTTCATTGGCTGCATAGGTACTCTTTAGCTCACACAGAGAAGTCATGTGGCTGAGGTACTGAAGAGCAGAGGGTTGAGGGAGCAGGCAGAGGGGTTGTATAAAATACTTCCAGATAGGAGTCGAGAAAATTTATAATTAAAATCACTAAAATGATTCCAATATATGACCAATGGTTGATGTATGAGTTGGTGCTACTGCTGCTTCATGGCTCCCTGATCTTGGATGCTGTGTACACGCTCTCCCAATATCTGCTTCTTGTAGGTGATCCAGTTTCCTCCAACATCCCAAAGATGCAGTGATAGGTTAATTGGCAACTCTAACTTACAACTACTGTAAGTGGGTGGCAGTGGATTCAGAGTGGCATTATTGGATATGTGGGAGAAAATAGCCTGCAGGAGATAGGATGTGCTAGGAACTGGCAAATACTCAATGAGGCAAATGGCTTCCTCCTGTGTCATTAGCAAATATGATTCAGAGTGGCTTTATTGGGGGAGAGTTGTGCTTGATGAGACTTTGAGTTTTTTTGAAGATGTAACAAAAAGGGTAGATGAGGGTGGTGCAGTAGATGGCCTTTGACAATGCCCCCAATGGTAGGGTGCTCTTGAAGATGACCTTAAACCTACCAGTTTTTATCTTCCACTAATGAGAGTCCATGAAAAGTCTGCCCTCCGCATTCAATCCTTTCAGCCCATTTGTCATACAGATCTCTATAAAAGTGATCAGTAATACTTTAGAACAGGTGTTGGTCCCTTTGTATTCTCTAAATCAGAGGTGTTATGCCTGTTTTAGAAGCATATGAGAATTCGGTTTCTGAAGTAAAAAAATAGACATTGTAGAAAATTGAAGCCAAAACAGAAAATGCCGAAAATACTCTGTAGCTCTGTCTCTATAGATGCTGCCCAGACTACAGATGATAGGTTGTCAAATTGAAACTTTAACTCTGTTTTTCATTTGTTATCCCTGCAGAAAAGTGATGCCAAATCCCTTCAATTGGGTGGTTACTTAGCAGCCTAACTGACCTTATCCTAACCACAGAAGACTCCATCAAAGCCATTTTAAATAATTCCTCACCTCTGTGTGAAACTGGGAGGATCTGAAGGTTCTTTCTGGCTCTTCGTCATTCCTAATAGTCCTGCATGACCATTCTTGATGTTCTTACTTCCCTTTCCAGGATCCAAGAGATCAGCCAGCAAGATAGTAACCTAGCATTCATTTTTCATGTTACCGACAAGTAAGTAAGGAATCCATAGTAGGAACTTGCAGCTCAGCAGTCTGGATTATGCAAGCTCTTGGTCAAACTTGTTTAGGTCCTGGGCCAACTGCAAAGGTGTAACAACCATTACTTCTCATTGTTGGCATTCAGTGTTACTCCAGAGGAGCGTTCAGTGAGCTTCAAAAGATGCCTAACGTGTCTTGGTGAGTAATAGAATCTATTGTGTTTTATGTAAAGATTTATGTTGACAAAGTACCATTGTGTTATGCTCATTTTCCAAGAATTCACCATATGATTTCTAGGGGACAAACTCTGAAAGTTCTTTCCATGACAGATTGAATCAAATAGTATTGAGTTACTATTTGAATAATGAGTTCCTCCAGCAGATTGTTCTTTCTCCAGATTTTAGCATCTGCAGTCTTTGTTAGAGGTCAGTATTGCACAAAGCGTATAGGAGTATAACTAGTGAAATAGTAAAACAAAAATGAGAAAAACAAAGAAAGGACATCAGATATATTAGCATCCAATTGTTAAAGCTGTAAAGGTTTGCAACAGTCTCTAACCTTTAGATACATTTCAAAATATTTAAAAATGCTTTTTTTATCAATGTCACTTAAATCCAAATAATTCAAATCATCAAAGAAAATCAAAATCATTTTAAAATTATGTAATTACTGTACTTCCAGCTTTACTTTCCAGCAAGCTTTGCAATCCCTGCTGAAGTCAAAAGGGGAATAAGTCTGTAGCTATTGGAATATAAAATATTGAAGAACACGAAAGTGAAGAGGAAATATAAAAGGCATTTGAATCTTTGAATGTAGATAAATCTCTAGGTCTAGGTGATATGTATCCTAAGACAAAGGAGTAAATAACTTTTTTTTTCTCTGATCATTATTTTCCAGTCCTGTTTGGATCTGGGACTGGAGAGCTAGTGGATTGCTAACTTTGTTTAAACAGAGATTACGGAGTTGCTGGATAATTCTAACATAAGAACATAAGAAATAGGAGCAGGAGTAGGCCATCCGGCCCATCGAGCCTGCCCCACCATTCAATAAGATCATGGCTGATCTGTCTAAACTCAGCTCCATCTACCTGCCTTTTCCCCGTAACCCTTAATTCCCTCACTATGTAAAAACTTATCTAACTGTATCTTAAATATATTTAGTGAAGAAGTCTCAATTGCTTCCCTGGGCAGAGAATCACCAAGATTTTTACGGAATTATTCGAAAATAATTTTGAAGTGATACCAGTCTTCGTTTATAACTTACTTACTTCCTGTTACATCACTGCTGTGTAGGGCAGCAATGAAAATTCCTCCATCTTGGCTGATGTTTAGGGCTTCCTTCGTTGTGCCAGTAGCTTCCTCTCGGTTTTCTCTCCTGTCAGCCATGTAAGTCCCGGGTGGAGACTCGGGAATACTGTCACACACAGATGTAGAAGGATTCGTCATTACGCTTTCCATAACAGTTTTGTTTGAACAGTCAGGGTTGTTAGCCCCGAGCTGAACCCTCAACCCTGGAGGACCAGGGGTCTGTCTTCTATTCTTTGACCTGTTTGGCATGGGTGACCCTACCATGAGCCAAAACATAAATCCCTGAGTCCAACCAACGCATCTCTCCAGGTCACTGAGGCACGCAAGCCTCTACACCGTGACAAGGTTGTGGTCCTCTTGGAGGATCTTAATTTATAAAGGAGGGGATTAAACAAGGAAATTCAGTGTGTATTTGTTGAAGAAAGATTTGTCTTTGCTATATAATTGATTTTTTTGAGGGGCTTAAGAGAATTCTTAATTGGGCAAATGAGATTATTAGTCGTGGCAAAGAGGGGATCATTTTAGATACTGTTCAGACCATAAGTAGAATGCTGCATTTAGTTCTAGTCGGGTTACAGGAGTTTTATGGTTTAACACGCATGACGTGAGGAGATTTATTACTGGAGAGAAGGAACAGGTTACATGGGTTGAAGTGGTTTTCTTTGGAACAAAGAGAACAATTGGATACTGAACTGAGTACATAAAAGTAAAGAAGCATAGGCAGAGAAGCTATTAAAAACCTACTTCCTTCACCAGAGAAGTTAATAATTAGGTCGTTAACCTAAAGTAATTCAGAGCAATTAAATGATAGCTGAAAATATTACTTTTTTTTTCCAGATGATAGCAAGAGTCTAAAGCTCACTGCTTGAGAGAGCAATAGAGAGTATAACAATTAAATAACAATTAAGAAAGTACTTCAATATATACTTTTGATGAGCCACAATCTATAAGGCCAATAGCGATGGTTCAGAAGTTTCTGCTTGACTCTTCCTCTTGTTCCCACAGGTTGACAGACAAATAATAATTTGTGACAAATTTCTTTGCTTGAATGAGCGAGACTTAAAAGAAATATTCTGGCTTCAGTTTGAATACATAAAGGATAGCAAGTAATTCAGACAACACTTAGAACCTCACTCTCCATTCAGGTAGATATATGGGTAATTGACACTTCATTTCAATTGTCTTTCCTTCAACCCATATTTTGGTAAACTAACTTAATAATTTTTATTGATCCTATTCCTAAAAGATCCAGTTGTCCTGGTTTCATCTACATTTTGTAAGCAAGGGGTCCAAACATTTTTAATGTATCATCTGAAAAAATGTTGCTGATTTGTAATTATATTCTGGAAATAATCAGTTTATTTTTCCAAGAATTGTTAACATATTTGGTTATGTGCTTAACTGCAGTTATTGAGAAATACTCTCCTACAAATTGGATTTCAATTTAGAATGAACTGATTGTGATCAAATCTGATTGTTCCCATAATTGTATGAGAAGTCTCAGGTTGCTAAAGGCTGATTTATACTTGTGCGTCGCATCTACGCCATAAGTATTGCGTATCCTACGCTGTACCCTACGCTGTAGGGTGACGTGCACCTCTCTAGAAAAGTTACTCACGCGTCGTGGCGACGCATGCCGCAGCAACTGTGATTGGTCCGCTAGGTAGCATCGCATTTCCTCCTATGTATTTCTGGTTGCTTCTTCTGCGCCATGCTTGTAGGCTGTGCATACACCAATACGAAATAGATGAACTAAATCATCAAATCTGCCTGCCGACATGCAAAAACGTTTGAATTGCGAAGAAACTCAACACAGTGGCATTGAATCCCCACCGCCAGCTAGCATTCTGGCACACACCAACGCATGCTTGCTACGGCGTAGAGCGATGCAGAAGTGAAAATCAGGGCTGCGGCGTAGCCCATACGCACAAGTATAAATCAGCCTTTACTGTTTGCACCTTCTGAAGGATTGTCAACCCGTCATAGTGGAGAGGCTTGTGAGTTCCTGAGATCCCAAGAATGATGCTTAACTTCTGGTTGGGTCACCCATGGTGATAAGGTCAAGGAGGAGGATCCACACAGAGCGATTCAATCAGGACCAATGTGGAGCTGGCAAAAGATGATGACGCATCAGAATGACAGTGAAAGCGGAGGAAGACTGCATCGGTGAAGGGTCCCCAGTCGTCTCGCATGCCATGCCGCTGGATCCTGACCCCAACCTGTCCAGGCCACGTGGCGGCTGCCCATGCATCAACTTCCCCACGTTAAACAAAGTCACACATAGACGTTCTCCATTAAGGAAATAATCCTTGGGAGAATATCATACTGCTCTCAATTAACACTACTAGTACTCTTTGCACCATGGAGCAGATTAAACAATTAAGATCTATGTCAAGCAATGTTTCTAAAGGTTTCCTAACATGTCATGTTTACCATACCCCATTGTGCCCCTCACATCCCAGAATAATATTCTTAATTTACTTCCTGATTAGTTCTTTTCTGTGGGTTAAAACTCAGTGATGTATAGACTGTAGATGCTGTTCTTCCTGTAGTTTTGTGTAGGCCTCACAACGGAACATGGTTTGCAGTTCAGCTGTTATGGGAACCAACATGGACAAGCGGCTTTCTACTTCCTGAAGTCTTAAACGACAAAACTATAAAATATAGGAGCAGAATTAGGCCATTTGGCCCATCGAGTCTGCTCATCGTGGCTGATCCAATTTTCCTCTCAGCCCCAATCTTCTGCCTTCTCTCTGTACCCTTCATGACATGACCAATCAAGAATCCATCAATCACTGCCTAAAATGCACATAAAGACTTGGCCTTTTCATCTGGTATGGGAGCAGTTGAGCATTGGACCAGAAGTTCCTGCCAAGCACAGTGAGAACAACAGAGAGAACCATAGGGGTCTCCCTACCATCCATTGGGGACATTTATCAGGAACGTATGTGGGCCCTTAGTATCCCACCCATCCAGCCAGCATCCTCTTTGACTTTCTACCATCAGGTAAGAGACTCGGCATGAAAACAAGAATGATTAGAATGAGAAACAGTTGCCTCCGCCAGACCATTAGGCTTCTGAACTCCCTTTGAAGTGTCACTGGTTAATCTGTTCCGTACCTTACAATATTTAATATTAATACAGTTTAGTTTGTTATTTATGTGTGATTCACCTGTAGATGGTATCCTTACCTTCATAAGTTATCATATGCTATGTGTATTATGTGTACTGCTGTGCTTTGTACCCTGGTTCGAGGAAACATTGTCTCATTTCTATTAACATTATATACATGTTGTCAAAATGGTTGTTGTGATGCATCTAGTGTGGTAGTGTACTGGGTAGTGCTTAATAAAATCCCCCATGACTATTGTAACATTGCCCTTTTGGTGTGCATTTTCTGTCTCCTGTTGGTTCCTAAGCCAGGGGGTGGTTGTGGGGATAAGCTCCCACTACCTACAAAGTGCTCCAAATGGCGTGTGACTCTAACAGCCACTGACAGGCAAGTGCAACTCTTGACCTTCACGTGTGGCTCAACTACCAGGCTTGGCGGAACTGTTCCTGCTGACAAGAGAAGGGGAAAACGTGGACAACTGGTCGGGCAGTGGGGGTCGTCAGCCTTGGACGGCAGCCCGCCTAGGAGAAGGAAAACTCTGATTTTAAACCTCCGCTGCCTTGTGGCCATACCCACCCATGGGAAAGGCTTGGGAGTAAACCCTGAGGAAGAGATCCGGAGCCGGGGTCCCTAAGGCAGTTTGATGTTGTTTACAACTTCACTCTGGCAACCTCTGCGATGACACTGGTTCCAAGCTGTATCGGTGCTTGCCCTTCCCTTGGACAACATCAGTGACATGGAGAGGGGGAACCCACTGCATGGGCAACAGCCGGTTCTTCAAATCTTCCCACCCAGGCTTGCGCCCTGGAGAGGACACAGACCACCAGAGGCACAAACCCGTGACCCCCTGGGATTGATGGTCTTTTTATCCTTGTTGTTCCTTAGCTCTACCTACAATGATTCAATACCTTCTGTTCCTCTGTCACCTCTTTCTAATAATTTGATTTCATTTTTCACCAACAGAGCAACACTGCCTTCCTGCCTATCCTTTGGATACAATGTGTATCCTCGGACATTAAACTCCCAACTATAATCGTTTTTCAGCCATAATTAAGTGATGACGACAACATCATACCTGCCAATCTGCAACTGTGCTGCAAGTTCCTCTACCTTATTCTGTATACTACGTGCATTCAAATATGCCTTCAGTCCTGTATTCTTGCTTTTCAATTTTGCCCACCGTTTCCATTGCAACTCATCCTGTTGACTGCAATTTTGCCCTGTCAGCAACCTCTCCTCACTACATGTTGCCTCCCTTTGAAAACCAGCTACCTCATCTTTAGCATTATTATCTGCCTTTCCTACCATACTTCTTGCATTGTTGCTTTCTCATCAGATGGTTCCAACAATGACAGGGTAAAAGTCTGGAACAAAAACCACAAGTAGTTAATTTTCTCCATCTTTCATGTAGTACCACATCCCAGGGTGCTTAACAAGAGTGTTTTGATATTAAAATACAGAAAAAATATCAGGAAGATTAGCAAAAACTTTAGGTAAGGGGTACTCTTGAGGAAAGGCAGATGGATTCAGAGGTAGAGGTTTATAGATATAATTCAACAACTTGACACGAAAGCTACTGAAACTAACTGGAAAAAGTTAAAATCAGGAATGTATAGGATGGTAGAAATGAAAGAGGGACGATTCTGAAAACATTCTAAAGTAGGTCAGGGATTGAAAAGGCATCAAATAATATAGAAATATCAATGGTATGGTTGTGGATTTCTACACCAGATGGGCAAAGCCAGACGGGAGTTGGGTGACATTAAAAATTTTATGTGATCAAAACTCATTTCGTTAAATGTCTTTGTCATGGTCTACAATCTTTGTCCAGGAAGCAGTGATTAATCATTATCTTCAGGAAACAGAACAAATCATCTGTAGCTCAGTCTGTGCCCCAAATGCATAATGTTACACTATTTTTTTTTGGCACTAGGAAATGCCAGGGCATCTCTGTCTTTCTCTTGGCCTCACTTTAGGTTGTATAAGTACGTTTCTCAATCCATGTCCTGACAACAGATAACCATGTAACCATTAGTTTTGTACTTATCAGGTGGTAAGTAGGGAATAATTCATTGCGAGATTTAGACCATAAGACAAAGGAGCAGAAGTCGACCATTCGCCCCATCGAGTCTGCTCCACCATTTCATCATGAGCTGATCCAATCTCCCCTTTAGTCCCATTCCCTCGCCTTCTCACCATAACCTTTGATGTCCTGACTACTCAGATACCTATCAATCTCTGCCTTAAATACACCCAATGGCTTGGCCTCCACTGCCGCCCGTGGCAACAAATTCCATAGATTCACCACCCTCTGGCTAATCACTCTAATCACCTCTGGTTCATTACACAATACCCAATCCAGTACAGCCGATCCCCTAGTGGGCTCAACAACAAGCTGTTCTAAAAAGCCAGCTCGTAGACATTCTACAAAATGTCTCTCTTGAGATCCAGTGCCGACCTGATTTTCCCAATCCACTCGCATGTTAAAATCCCCTACAATTATTGTAACACTGCCCTTCTAGCAAGCCTTTTCTATTTCCTGTTGTAATTTGTAGTCCACACCACTGTAGCTGTTTGGAGGCCTGTAGATAACTGCCATCAGGGTCCTTTTACTCCTGCGATTTCTTAGCTCAACCCATAAAGATTCTGTACCTTCCGATCCTATGTCAACTCTTTCTAATGATTTAATATCATTTCTTACCATTAAAGCCATGCCACTCCCTCTACCTACCTGCCTATCCTTCCGATACACCATGTATCCTTGGATGTTCAGCTCCCAGAGACATGCATCCTTTAGCCACGTCTCAGTGATGGCCACAATATCATACCTGCAGTTCATTTGGATGGTGATATGATGACATTTCAGCCAGTTCTGATCTCCTACCTATGATTTTTCACTTCCTCTGGGGATACTTGCTCTCCACTGCTGATCTCAATTCTCAAATCTCAAATTAATGTTTTCTGTCCTTTGGAACCCAACAACATAGACTTTGGTATTCTGTCCTCTTGTTCCAACCCCAGTGGTGCCTATAATAAGTCCAGTCTTTGTTCTTTGATTCTTCCTGCTACTAAAATTATCAGTTCTGAGCTGTGTCTATGGCAACAATTTGGGATAAAAATGTATAGTAGCCCAAGTTTACTAGAGACAAACAGACAAAGGGAAGGAAAGAAAAAGACAAGCATAAAGAGGTGAAAGTAAAAAGGATTACATCAAAGGAGAGAAGCAAAATATTTAAGGAAAAGTGTTTTTTTTAATGTCTGTGAAAAGCATCCAAAAATATCAATTGGTTATCTTTCAAATACAAAATATACAGTATTATTATAATGCCCATTATAAGCATTTATTGTTCTTCCATTGGACATTGTCATCAACAAGTCCTGGGATTGATGACCAAAGATCGAAGCTCGAAGGTCAAAGACTGAAGTCGGCAAGTCCAGAAGTCAAGGTTCAATGGCCAAAACCATAGGTCTGTGGGTCCACTGGGGAAGCTGGAAGCTCAATGTCAATGAGTCAATTAGAGGCTGTGTGGAGACTGCCTGTCCTCGGGATGGAGGCTTGTCTATATGTGTGAGTGGGTGGGAGGGAGGATAGGGGCTTGTTTTGCTTGTTGTTTTGTTGTTGTTGATTGTGTTGTTCTGCTGAACATTGCAAGCATGCTATGTTGATGCCTAATTGTTGGCAAAACTTGCAGGCTGCCCCTAGCACATCCTTAGGTTTAACACAAACAACTTATCTCACTGTATGTTTTGAACTACATGTGATAAGTAAATGAATCTGAATGTGAAGGCTAATGTACTATCATCTAGTATATGCCTGCCCCAAAGCTGAAAGTCTTGCCTTTAAGTCATTTTCAACAAACATTTAATAGCACTAGTCAGATATAAACTGCTGAAAAGTTTATTTGTAGATAATGGCCTTAATTCAGATATCTACCTAAAACTGGTGAATGATCATGTTGGAAGTTTGATCTTTAGCTATTACCCACAGTGTGAAAATGTAACACAACTATATTAAAAAAATGTGCTGTAAGAAACTCTTACTTCAGCATTCTGGATATGCTGAAGATTGTCCCTAAATGAATCTCTGCTTCAAACAAGCAAGTGTGAGAACAAAGGTGCTAAATTGAGGCAATCACTGAAGCAAAACTCCGTGTTTGTCCCCGCTTCTAAATTAGTCAATTTAAAGCTTTGCATACCCTAGAGAGACTAGTTTATGTAAAAATAACATTCCAGATGCAGCTAGAATGAAATTTTAGTACATCTCTTCAAAAACATCGTGAATCAAAATCAGACTTGCTATCATTGACATATGACGTGAAAATTGTAAAACAGTGGTAGTACAGTACAAAGTCATAAAAATCTATAGATTACAAAAATAATGTAAAAACAACCAGAATAAAAGATGGTGTTAATGGGCCATTCAGGTCCCTGATAGCAGAGGAGATGAAACTGTTCCTAAATTGTTGAATATGGGTCTTCAGACTCCTGTACCTGCTCCCTGAATTGAATGATGTTGCATTTACTGTCACTTTTGTGATACTCTACAGAGTAAGTAGATGTCAGTAAGTTAAAAATTGTTCAGTAATTGGAATTAGACATTGTTCAAGTTGCAACTCTGTGAAGAAACAAAAGCAAAATCTCTTATGGATTTGTATCATCCATGTAAGTCATACAGAATAACTACCTATCGTACTGAGCACTATCAGACTGTTACAATTTCAACTCCTCATTACTTTCTTTGTATTAATGGCTTTCAAATGGCCAGAACCAAAGGTGCAGAAGAGCATAAGAAGTAAAAGCAGGAGTTGGCTATTCAAATCAGCAAGGCAGATCTTGTATCTAATCTTCAATCTCCTGCACTATTCCCATATTCCTTGAAACCATTAATATCCAAAAATCTATCAATCTCCTTTTGGTAGCAACTGAACCTCCAAAGTACTTTTCAAAAGTTCATTCTCCTCTGGGTGAAAAAAGTCTTTCCTTTTCAATTCTAAATTGCCAACCGTTTATTTTTGGACATTTATTCTGGCCACTCCAGCCAGAGGAAACATCATCCCTGTATGTACCCTTTTAAACCCTTTTGTATTATCATTCTTCGAATTTCAGAATCAGGTTTATTATCAACGGCATGTGTCGTGAAATTTGTTAACATAGCAGCAGCAATTCAATGCAATACATGATAATATAGAGAGGAAAAAAGTGAAAATAATTAAGTAAATCAATTACAGCATACGTATATCAAAGAGATTTAAATTGTACAAAAACAGAAATAATATATATTTAAAAAGTGAGGTAATGTTCACAGGTTCAATGTCCATTTAGGAATCAGATGGCAGAGGGGAACAACCTGTTCCTGAATCGCTGAGTGTGTGCCTTCAGGCTTCTGTACCCCCTACCTGATGGTAACAGTGAGAAAAGGGCATGCCCTGGGTGCTGGGGGTCCTTAATAATAGACGCTGCATTTCTGAGACACCGCTCCCTGAAAATGTCCTGGGTACTTTCTAGGCTAGTACCCAAGATGGAGCCAACTAAATTTATGACCTTCTGCAACTTTCGGTCCTGTGCATTAGCCCCCCTACCCCCATACCAGACAGTGATGCAGCCTGTCAGAATGCTCTCTACAGTACATTTTCTTGACAGTATGGCCCCTATTTTCTGCTTGTATTATAATTCCTCTCCTTCCTCCCAGGAAACACCTTGGTGAACTATTCCATTCCCTCAATTGAGGGATAATTTTCCTTAGAGATGTAGAAGTCCTCTACAAACATGCTAGGTGCAGTGTCATCAGGGTGCTTACTATATGACGAGAACATCTGGAGATGCTGGAAATCCAAAACAACACACACACAAAAATCTGGAGGAACTCAGCAGGCCAGGCAGCATCTGTGGAAAAAAGTAAACACTTGATGGTTTGGGATGAGACCTTTCTGCAGGACTGGAAAAAAAGAGTGATTTCAATAATTTCAGAAAAAAATTATTTCAGTAAAACACTTTCACCAATACACTCAAATCCTTTTGCCAAAAATTCCAACATACTATTTGCTTCCCTAATTGCATGTTCTGCCTCATTTACAAGGATATCCAGGTCCCTCTGAAAAACAACAACTTTTGACTTTAATTTCTACATTGAAAATCACTCTATTTTTAATTTTTTTTGTTTTGCTTTGGAATGATACCAGTTAATTAATTGATTTACGAAATAACCAGGCTTCCTGTGCCTCATAGACTTCTTTAACTCTGTGAATATGTGCAAAGAGTCTGCAAAACAAGAAAGGGCGTCCCATTCACAAAACTTCAATTAAAAACAAGACTATCCAGCTTCCACATATCAGGCAACTTGTGGGAGATATTCACAAGGCAATTTGGTTCAATGGAGTAAATATCTTAGCATACTTAACTACCAAATGGCGTCTCAAACACTTAACACTCAATTGGCAAAGCAGAAACATACTTAACCCATTGCACCAAAATAATCAGTGAATGGATGTAGTGATTCCTTGTAACCATTGGGAGAGAAGAAAAGGATCAAACTCTACTCACCAATTGTGAAACATGACTTGACTTGAATATTATGATTTTAATTATGACTTAAGGAAGAAGCTGGCAATTTTTGGATTTAAAGAAATTGAGGGACATTCCTTAATACAGGAAAGTGGCTTTGAGGTAAAATGCAAATCAGCCATGATCTTATTGAATTGCGGAGAAAGAGCAAGAAACTAAGTGGCTTTCTCTTAGTTCTTATAGTTTTTATGTAGTGCTTTCTGGCGCAGGAGCATTTTCACTAAGAAGAGAAGTTAATTTGGGTCTTGATGCACCATCAATAACTCTCTCTGAGACGTAAAGGCGAGGTATCGGCTTTTATTGACTGGAAGAAGGAACAAGCAGTGAGTGACCACCATACTACATCCTGGAGACAGAGAGGCTGGGCTCAGACCTCAATCACCTTTATACAGGGGCCTGTGGGTGGAGCCACAGGAGCAGTCAGCAGGGGGCGTGTCCAGACAGGTATATGTAGTTCACCATAGGTCTGTCCTTAGATTTGTTGTTAACAACCAAATGCTCCAATGCCAAAAAAGAATTCTTGGTGCCAATTTCTCATGCTAGGGCAGATGACAATTTACTCAGACAAAAATTTATTTAGCATCTCATCAAACTCACTTCACAAAGACTCATTGATAAAACGGCTCTCAATGGTTTATTTTCATTCATTCACAGGATGCGAATATCACTGACAAAGTCAACGTTAATTGCTTACCGGTAATTGCTTCGGAGATGTGATGTTAATCTGTCTATAACTGTTGTAGCGCATGGTACAACTTTCTACTACAACTATGAGCCCTTAGTGAGCCATTTTAGAAGACAATCAATGGTTAATCATTTTTCTGTAGGTTGGTTGTCGCAGATTGGGTAAGAATGGTGGATTTTTTTTTTCTCTAAAGCTTAGAAGATAACCAGATAGACTTTTTACAACAATCCAGAAGTTTGTTTCATGGTCACCATTGCTGGTATTAGTTTTCTGTTCCAAATTTACCTATCTAAATGTAATGCATGACAGCTTCTGTGACAGGTTTTGGACACAGTGTTCTAGATGGTGGGCTTTGCTTTACTATGAAGCCCCCTGGTTTCCTTGGGAAAGTCTCGGGAAGACACTCTCTGGTCCCGCCAAACCCGTGAGATTGAGACGCAACAGTTTGGTTTCAACTGGGGTTTGAGACTTTTTCATAGAGATGTAATATTTTTGCATGAGAAATTGCATTTAGTATGTCTTACTTCACCCATTTTATTTGGATTATTAATCAAAGGAACATAGACACAGGGCAAGGAGAGCAGAAGAACACGAGACGACAGAAATTGAATAGAAATTACTGGAGCCTATTTAGTAAGATTATATGAAGATGTGAAGGACCTTTGTAGCCAGTTAACACATTGAGGGACTGCTCAAGACAGCAGCAATGTATTGCTGATCAGGGAGAGCCAGAGAGAGAGAGAGAAGATAGACCTCCCAAAGCCAGGTAGCACCCAGTGAGGCAGCCAATGGAAAAACAGGATTCAGATTACATGGTATGACTCACTTCCTTGTCACCCTCACAGACAGAACAAAGAACTTAGTCCATCCAATAAAAATGTAATTACAGAGAATCTAAGTAATGAACACCATTCTGCTGTTTCACAGCTGACCACTCCTTAGGCCAAAGGGCACTTACCATGTTCTAAAGAATAGTCACCTCCAAACAGGTCAGGCATCATCAAACTGTTTCAATAGCTCAGGTCAATGTCATTTCACCAGATCTATTTTCAGTACTAAATCTATTTCAGATTCACAACATCAGGGATGCTTTGATTTTCCTTCACTGTACATTTGTTAATTGCAGGCTCATGAAAGTAGATGACTTTTAAACTACCTATTTTATATAGTGTATATATCAACACTATACTATTGTAGAATCAATGACTAGTATATTCATTACAGATTAAAGCTTCTTTAAAAGAGTGTAACTTATTCAGATTCATCATTATCTATGTCCTCAGAACTACTTGAATGTCATTCCAAACGTCTTGCTGTGCTCTAGACAATTTATCTCAGGAGGTTACGTCTAAAGCATCTGACATTACTTTGCAATTTCTGTTTTTATAGTATTTTTTAAATTTCTGCTCAACCTCTTACTCAATGTCAACAAGAGCAAGGAGCTGATTATTGACTTCAGGAGGAGGAAATCATAGGTCCATGAGCCAGTGCTCATTGGACAATCAGAGATGGAGAGGATCAACAACTTTAAATTCCGCAGTGTTATTATTTTGGAGGACCTGTCCTGGGCCCAGCAAGTAAGTGAAATTATGAAGGAAGCACAGCAGTGTCTCTACTTCCTTAGGAGTTTGTGAAGATTTGGCATGACATCTAAAACGTTGACAAACTTTTATAGATGTGTAGTGGAGAGTATATTGTCTGCCTGCATCACAGCTTAGTATGGAAACACCAATGCCCTTGAATGGAAAATCCTACAAAATGTAATGAAGACAGCCCAGTCCATCACAGGTAAAGCTCTTTCCACCACTGAGTACATCTACATGAAGCGTTGTTGCAGGAAAGCAGCATCCATCATCAGGGACACCCACCCCACAAGACATGCTCTCTTCTCACTGCTGCCATCAGGAAAAAGGTACAAGAGCCTCAGAACTCAAACCACTAGGTTCAGGGAATCCCTCAGACAACAGGCCCTTGAATCAGAAGGGACAACTTCACTCAACTTCGCTTGCCCATCATTGAAATTTTCCCTATGGACTCACTTTCAAGGATTCTTCACCTCATGTTCTCAATATTTATTGTTTATTTATTATTATTAATATCTTTCTGTATTTGTCATTTGTTATCTATTGTACACTGGTTGAGCACCTATGTTGGTGCAGTCTTTCATTGGTTCTGTCAGTTTTATTGAGTATGGAGTTGTTGAGTATGCCCGCAAGAAAATGAATCTCAGGGCTGCATATGGTGACGTTATATGTACTTTGATCATAAAATTTACTTTGACATTTGCATTTATGTAATCTTAACTATTATACCAGTTTTCAACACCCTTCTGTCTTTAATCTTTCAATTTCATTGATGCCTTTGCTTTGCCCCTTTTAAATGTGTTTCGTTAGTAAATGTCGAACATGTTATTCTTTATATTACAAAAAATATAATTATTGCTCCTAGAAAGCAGAAAGAAATTAACTTTTAAAATGCATAAGTTTCAATATACTTCCTGTGAGGAGTTTGCTCAGTTTCTCTGTGACTGTGTATATTCCCCTTAGATATACTGTACCACTTTGTTCCCACATCCCATAGAGGAGCTGGCTGGTAAGTTAAATAGTGTAGATGTGTAGTAGGAGAATCAGAATGGAGTCAATAGGAATGTAGGAGAGACTAGATGATCAGCAGAAAAGTCAGTGAACAGGAGTGATGGGATTCTGCTGAGAGCCAGCATAGACGCAATAGACTTAATGACCTCCTTCTTTATGGGAATAAAAAATGAGATTTGAATATAAGAAAGTTGTTTCCAAACAAGAGCAAATCTGCAGATGCTGGAAATCCAAGTAACGCACATAAAATGCTGGAGGAACTCAGCAGGCCAGGCAGCATCCATGGAAAACAGTCGATGTTTTGGGTCAAGAACTTTCATCAGGACTGAAAAAGAGAGTCGAGAAATGTAATGTATGGATCTATTTCTTTGAACGCAATGACTCACCCTTATCAATAATTATTGACTGATAACTTGCGCATGCGCATTGTTTTGTCACTCTCTCTGCAAAGTGAATATAGTGGTTAATTTCTCCTCTGTGTGTATGCCTTTTAATTTATTTGATATGTGGGCACAACAAACACAAGCACAGACACAACAAATTGGCAACGAGGACGAGCCTGAATCTTGACAGTAGAGGAGGCCATGGATAGACATATCAGAATGGGAATGGGACACTTCACCTGTGAGTCAGCTGGTGTGGTATACTGCATCCGGTGCTCCCGGTGTGGCCTTTTATATATTGGTGAGACTCGACACAGACTGGGAGACCATTTCACTGAACACCTATGCTCGGTTCGCCAGATAAAGTAGGATCTCCCAGTGGCCCCACATTTAATTCCACGTCCCATTCCCATTCTGATACGTCTATCCATGGCCTCCTCTACTGTCAAGATGAAGCCACACTCAGGTTGGAGGAACAACACCTTATATACTGTCTGGGTAGCCTCCAACCTGATGGCATGAACATTGACTTCTCTAACTTCCGTTAATGCCCCACCTTTCCTTCTTACCCATCCCTGATATATTTAGTTTTCCCCCCTCTTTTTTCTCTCTCTCTCTCTGCCCATCACTCTGCCTGTTCTCCATCTCCCTCTCGTTCTCCCCTCCCCCTTTCTTTCTCCCTAGGCCTCCCATCCCATGATCCTTTCCCTTCTCCAGCTCTGTATCCCTTTTGCCAATCACCTTTCCAGCTTTCAGCTTCACCCCACCCCCTCCGGTCTTCTCCTATCATTTTGCATTTCCCCCTCCCCCCACTACTTTCAAATCTCTTACTATCTTTCTTTTCAGTTAGTCCTGACGAAGGGTCTCGGCCCGAAACGTCGACAGTGCTTCTCTCTATAGATGCTGCCTGGCCTGCTGCGTTCCACCAGCATTTTGTGTGTGTTGCTTGAATTTCCAGCATCTGCAGATTACCTCGTGTTTGCTCCATGTCACCTTTCTTGTGCATTATTCAATGCCACTGAATAACAAGGGGTGGGACGTCATAATGTTACTCTCTGTTGGGGATAGTTATTGCTTGGGGCCATTGTGACCATTTGCTGAGTTGTGAACCACTGTTGCAATCATCTTTGATGAAACAACTGAAGGCAGTTAGTTAGGCCTAGGACACTGCCCTAAGGAATTCTAGCAATAAGAATTGGAATAATTGATCTCAGTGAAAGTTTCTGACATTTCGCTGATGATTGAGCATACATTAACTTGGCAATAATTAGCCAGAGTGGAATTGTCCTGATCTTTGTGAACAGGACAACTTACCACTTTGTTGGGTAGGTGTGTATTTTTGCTGTACTGATACAACTAGGCCAGAGATACAGCTAATTTTGGAGCTGTTCAGTATTATCCACTCTCAACTGTTTCTTAAAATGGCTGACGATTGGTATTTGCGATGGAGATTTCAGCAATTGTGTGCAAAGTATGATCAAGATACGGAGGGGAAATGCTCACTCAATGTAGTGTGTATCTATATTGGAATACAATGACTGCTTAAATGGCCCAATATGTAATTGTAACTTTCGTGACGAAACCGCAGAACCGGTTTCAGGTGGCATTCCGGATCCGTCTTTGTTGCAGGGAAATGTCAATCACGGTGACACGTCATCTTTCGCCTGTAAGTCTCGCACATGCTCCATTAAGTGCCGACAAGCGCAAACCGATCAGGACCGGTTTGCGCTGGACTTGTCGCCTAGCAACGGGTCTCCGTATAAAAGGGGCCGGCCGGGTACAGCCGGCTTTATTCTCTCTCTTCGTGACGTGTGGCACGGTTAGGGAGGGAAACTTCCTTTTTTTTTCAAATTATTTTCTTCGATGGACACAGTCTTCGTAAATGTTTTTTAAGGTATTTCTTCCCACTTTTTAATGTTTTTTTCCGTTTATCCGTATTTTTAATGTAAATCTGTCAGCTGCCACGTGTTACCACAAGCTGGGCAGAAAAAAAAGCCTTTTTAGGATAAAAAGTACGCTTCAAAAATAATGACCGGGAATATCTTATTTAAAATTCCGAGTTGTTCGAGAAGAGTTGATGAAGTAGCCGCTGGGAGTTGGGGAGCTGCCCGCCGATCCCGGCCTGCTGTCGGCGGGCAGGACACTGAGGTATCGATTGCGCTCTATTTTTGCCTTTCTGCGGCAAGCGGCCTCAGCAGCGCTGCTTGGACGGGAAGTGGTGGTGTTGGGCGTTCTCAGGCCCCTGTGGCCTACGTGGAGACGCGGCTTAGCTTCATGAGTCCACGGATGTGTCTGTCAGGCAGGCGGCGGCCCGGATGGTTGGGAGACAGAGAGCCGCTCTGGCGGCTGGTTGTGTGGGGGGAGGGTGGTGTGCGGTTCTGATGAACAAATTGCTTTTTGGCCGATATTGCCGCATGCACTGGTGCAGTGTTGTACGTGTTGCTGCAGTTGCGACTTTTTGTGATTGTGGCACATACAAGTGCAGCTCTGAATTTGTGTATGAGGGGCGTTAGTGCACAAAGAAGGACGTGAACGTAGCCTGGATTTGAATTTACTTGGTGACCATCTTAACATAATTTTGTTTCAGAGCGAACAAGGCACAAAGGTATTCCACGGCTACCCAGAGAGCCCAGACCTTGCATTGTATCTTCGAGGATTTAATTCGGTTGGAAAGCCACCTTGGCGAGACAGCTGAGTAGTACTTTTAAATAGATTCCATCTCTTACTTGCCCATGTAAGTATAAGTGCGTGGCGGTTGTATTTTACGGAATGTTAAATTTTGTTAATTTACCTAATTTATCTCGTTTCTGATTTGATTTTAGTTTGTTGCATATTGTGAAATCCTGCTTTACTCCTACACATCTCACAATGAATGACTTCAGTAATGATGAATTTGACTTTGCCTTCCTTGAAGAAGGATTCAGTGCCAGAGATATTTTGGAAAGCAAGATAAATGAAGTTTCACAGTCTGTAAGTATTACAATCACCACCAGTTCATGATATTTTGTTACCTATTTGGGTTCTTTGTAAATGCCAGAACTATTCTGGTGGTTTGACATCCTAACAATTTTTTTTCTCTCTCTCAATTTGATGTTCCCTTGTTTTTTGATTAGTATAACAATGTGACCATGTATCTTTAATCTTTCTAGGATGACAGAGATGCTTTTTATGTTGCGGACTTGGGTGACATTGTTAAGAAGCACCTACGATGGCACAGAGTTCTTCCTCGTGTGACTCCATTTTATGCTGTCAAATGCAATGATGATAAGGCTGTAGTTAAAACTCTTGCCACTTTAGGTGCTGGATTTGATTGTGCTAGTAAGGTATGCAAGTACTCCTAATGTACATTATTCCAGTTTAGTTGCTGCCTTGATTATGTTCAGTTCATTAAAGTAAGATCTGTACTTTACAGATGGAAATTCAATTGATACAGAGCCTTGGTGTTCCAGTTGAGAAAATAATCTATGCTAATCCATGCAAGCAATTGTCTCAGATCAAATATGCTGCCACACATGGAGTACAAAAGATGACATTTGACAGTGAAGTAGAACTGATGAAAGTAGCAAGATGTCATCCAAGTGCAAAGTAGGTTGATTATGCACATACTTAATAAATCTTATTTGGTTCACATTTCTGGGTAAATGGGTGAAAATTGATGGATTTAAATGCTTAAATAATTTTTAACAATATCTTGTTTTCATGAATTTTGGAAATACTGAAGTGAATATGACAAGGACAAATAGCGTTAATGAGGTTTACTTTAAAAATGGAATATTGTGCAGGCACAGCTGAAATTGCTGTTAAATCGGCTTGGGTTCAAGAGATGTGTAAAAGTTGTATTTTTAAAATGCAAATACAAAACCTTGTAAATGTTCCAATAACTGTTGTTTATGCTAATTATTACTACTTGCTGTACTACTCATTCCAAGTCCAAAATTTGATCTTGGAGGAATTATTGAGGAGATATAACTTGGTGGAAATATGTGGAATGACAAATATTGTTGAACATATTATATGTGATGATCTTTGCATTAGAATTCAGTTTATTGCCTGAAAACCACTTGACTTCAAATGAGTGAATTAAATTTTTTGGGAACACTGCATAAGGCATTTTTGTTGAAGAAAAAATGCTTATTTTTAAACTTAGCTAGGTTTTTTACAGAAAAACTTTAATGTATTTTTTGTTTGTTTTTGCTGACAGTTTTAATACGGAATATTTTCTGAGCAAGTTGTTCAATTTTAGGTTTTCTTTGATTGCCTTTGCTGAGTATTGAATTTTCCTTTAGTCTGTTACATTGTCATTTTTTTTAAATTAGCAATGACAAAGTCCTGGCATAAAATTTATCTGCCTCCTCTTCCCTTAGGCTAGTTCTGCGCATTGCCACTGACGATTCCAAGGCTATCTGCCGCTTGAGTGTGAAGTTTGGAGCGACACTTAAAACGAGTAGACTGCTCCTTGAACGTGCCAAAGAACTGAATATTGATGTTATTGGAGTAAGGTAAATTGGATCTTGCATTGTACGGGTTGGTAAAATTTACATTGCATGGATGCAGCACTTCGAGAATTGCAAATTTTAATATCTTGTAAGTATGTGGCCCTATGAATGTAGAATGTTTTGACAGTGAATAAAAACCTTTAATCTGGCCAAATAACAGTAAGTGTATTTAGTACAGTGTACGTTTAGCATCTGAAGACATTTTACACCTAGAGTATGCAGTTAAACTTTTAAAGTAATAAACCAGGTAACTTCATTCCATTATTGCTTTGGGTTTAAAAATGCATCCTATCACATTATTGTAATCTATTGCCTTTGTTAGGTACTGACTTGCATGGACTTTTTTTTCTCTCCCCTGTGAAAGCTTTCATGTGGGAAGCGGCTGTACAGACGCACAAACATATGCCCAGGCTATTGCGGATGCTCGCTTTGTTTTTGATATAGGGGTAGGTATTTTAATTTCACCAGTTTATGCTGTCTTCATTGTACTGGAATTGAGTGTTGTTCAATGTCATTTGATACAAATTGTAATTTGGTTTGTATGCTTGCTATTTGAGTTCGTTATCATTATTTTTCTAGGTAGAGTTTGGTTTCAAGATGTACTTGCTTGATATTGGTGGTGGATTTCCTGGTTCAGAGGACACAAAGCTCAAATTTGAAGAGGTGAGATATGTATCAATTTGGTTTTAAAGTGAATTTGCTTAAAGTAGGAGGTAACTAATGTAATTCTGTTTTAGATTGGAGCTGTTGTCAATTCTGCACTGGATAAGTATTTCCCAACTGACTGTGGAGTAAGCATCATTGCTGAGCCTGGACGTTTTTATGTAGCATCTGCCTACACGCTTTGTGCAAACATCATTGCCAAAAAGGTGGTCTCTACAGAACACAGCTCTGATGGTAGGTACATGCGCCTTGATAAAAAAGCTTTCAAGTCTGGCAGGCAGACAAGTTAGTGAGCATCACAGGAATTTAAAGCTTAATTGGAACATTTTTTTAATGTGATGTATGTATAATTTTATATAGATTAAAATTAATGCTTAATATGGAAATTTAGAATATTGTTTGAAAGAATAGTGGGGGAGTATTGGAATGAGAAAGGCCAATTCAGTTTCATTGATTCTCTTTTGAGAGGACCTGGCAAAGTAGATTGGGAACACGTACGTGCAGGTTAGATCCACACTTGTCATTTCTTTTTTGAATCCTTTCCACTACAGAAGTGTTCAAGGCCAACAAGCTCTAGAGGATAAAAGCTAGGAGTAACAACTGTAAGGAACCCTAGATTGGTGGATGTTGAAGGTTGGATGAAGAGGAAGAAAAGAAATGATGAGGAAGGCCTGTCTAGGGAGGTGCTTGAGATAGAGATTTGGAAATCAAAGAATTGAATTGACTTTATTTCTTACATCCTTCACACACATGAGGAGTAAAAAATCTTTGCGTTACATCACCTTCTAAATGTGCAATCATAGTAATTTATAATAAATGGAACAGTCAATGTAATATAGAGTAAACTCAAATCAGCACGAGTTCATCAGTCTGATGGCCTGGTGGAAGAAGCTGTCCTGGAGCCTTTTGGTCCTGCAGTACCGTTGTCCTGGATGGTGGCAGCTGGAATAGATTGTGGTTAGGGTGACTCGGATCCCCAATGATCCTATGGGCCCTTTAAACCTGTTCTTGTAAATGTCCCGGACCATGGGAAGTTCACAACTACAGATGCACTGGGCTGTCTGTGCCACTCTCTGTGGAATCCTGCAATTGAGGGAAGTTCAGTACTCATTACCAGGCAATGATGCAGCCAGTTAGGATGCTGTCAATTGTGTCAGAGAGATGACTTTGCTGTAGGCCACCTCATCATTGTTTGAGATGTCAATCAGAGAGAGATGACAGAGACAGTACAAGATATTAAGTGTGTTATGTAAATCTGAAGACAAAAGAGCAACTAGGGCTTATTAGGGACAGTTTTCCTGCTGGAGTGGATTGGTGTATATAAGATTAATGAATGTATTTAGGGTGGACTGCTAGAAACCTTTTTCTGATATAAGAGATGGATGAAACTAGAGGAAGTGCCATCTATGGGGGGCATAGACTATGGGTTGTTAAAGAGGTTCAGAGGGATATGTGAAGAGTAGCCAGCACCTGCAATCCATTTAGAACAGGGGTTCCAAATCTTTTTTTATACCGTGGACCTTTTACCATTAACTGAGGGGTCCATGGACCCCAGATTGGAAACCCCTGATTTAGAGGGTTGTTGAAGCTGGGTCTCTGACATTTAAGAAGTATCTAGATAACAGACTGACTGACTTGTGAATAACATGTACTTTATCTTGTTTAAGGTGAAGATGAGGGTGAAAATGACAGAACCATTATGTACTACATAAATGATGGGGTCTATGGATCATTCAACTGCATACTGTATGATCATGCTCATGTAAAGCCACTTCTCCTTAGGGTGAGTTTTTAATAAGCTGCTAATGCTTATTTCAAATATCAGTTAACTGGAATTGTATATCTTTTGTAAATTTATGACAGATCATTTAGTCTGTTGACTCCTGCTAAGAGATGTATATCTTTCCAATTTACTCTGTCTAGGCCTTGTAATTTCTTTAATTAAGACTTCCTGTTGCTTCTGCGCTTTTTTTAAAAAAAGAGTCCTCATGACACTTTAAAAATTCTGGATTCTTGATTGGTCAGGGCATGAGGGAACATAGGGAGAAGGCAGGAGATTGGAGCTGAGAGGAAAATATGGCAGAGTAGACTCTGCCAAAAGGCCTAATTCTGCTCCTATATCTTAGGGTCTTAAAAATGACTGCAGTATCATTTACAAATTGTATCTCTTGTAGTGAACGGACCACAAGGTTATTTGGCTCTTTCATTTCACACAATTTTAGCAGTTTCCATATCCAAACTCTTTATCGGTTTGTTTCTACTCTTTCTTTCTGTCCCAAATTAATAACTCAAGTAATTCCTTTACTAATTTATTCAAATATTTCTTAGTTTTGGCCTGGGAGTTGTGGGGGGGGGGGGGGGGGGGGGAGATGCGGGAGATAATTCCTTTCACCTTGATTTTAGATTTTTTTTTGCTTTAATGACTAGAATGCCAGTGTTAATTTCACTTGGCTAACATTCTTAAATACTGCAGGGTGAGAGATTCCTGGAAATACCGATAATGTAATGACCTAGGCTCTGGCTGCACCTAACTATATTTGAAGCAATTGAGTAATTTTGAAGAAAAATACACTTGTTCACTGTGTAGTCCCTGTAAATACTTACGCCTGGGACTTCTGCACTATTCAGTATCCCACATTGTGTAATGCCAGGTCCTTGTATTTCCATTCAAATATGTAACTTCACCTTGGAGTTCAATTTGTTTGCCTTTTACTTTGATAAGACTTGAAAAGATTGTTCCCACCCTTTAATTATACTGACATTTTTTTGGGATTGTTTACAAACTACTTTTTTAAGTCCTGTATTTTCATCTGAAGTATTGGCCTCTGACTAGGCTCCTGGAAGCCATACTGGGGATATGAGGGGACATTTTATTTTAAATTTACCCCCCCCCCCCCACCCAGAAGGTTATTGCAGTTGGGGTAGGAAAGATGGTGGCAGCAGCAAGTCCCAACATTAAGGTATCTGTGTATACACTTGAATTGCCATGCCGTGCAAGACTGCAGACAGAATTTGTAAATACGATGCATATAAATGGTAACAATCATCAGCATGGTCTGATGGGCCAAAGAACTCCATTGCATTTGGCCTTTCATCAAATATTCTTTATCTCATGAATGATGTTAGGATCCAAATTTCCCTTTGTCAGTTTTGCTTTTTAATCAGTCTTATGAAACTTTGTGGAGACACAGATGATCCAGATGCTGGAATCTGGAGCAACAAACAATCTGCTGGAGGAACTCGGCACTGATGACTTTGACTTGAAACATTAATTCCTCTTCACCCCCAGTTGTTCCAACAGATTGTTGCTTACATAACATTGCAACTTTGTCAAGTGCTTTGTAAAATTGTATGTAGACTGTATCAAATACACTTTCCTTGGCCTTGCCACTGCCTCAGTTCAGTCATCAGACACAACACTTTTATAACACATTCATTCTAGCTGGCTAAATAACTTACTTTATCTAGCTAGCTTCTAAGTAATCAATCTGTTCCTTTTTAAAACAGCACATTGATCTCTGGTAGGATTCATTTAAAAATATAATTTCATTTAAATTGATTCATTTAGAGCAATTATTTAGAACTATACCTGTGCTATTTTGGTCGTCTTGGCTGTCTATTTGTAATTTGGTGTATTTTTTTTTACAATCCTTGTGGAAAATTTAAATACACACATTAACTTTCCATTTGCCTGGTATCTTCCAAATTTAAATTTCATTCCTAAATGGTCTTTTTTTCCATTCCAGAAACAAAAATCTGATGAGAGGCTGTACTCCACTAGTATTTGGGGTCCAACTTGTGATGGTCTTGATCGTATTGTTGAACGTTGTAGTATGCCAGAGTTGCAAGTTGGTGACTGGATGGTGTATGAGAATATGGGAGCTTACACAGTTGCTGCTGCTTCAACATTCAATGGATTTCAAAGGCCCCAAGTCTACTATGTTATGTCAAGACCAGCCTGGTACAGTATTTGAGTTTTGAAACTTTAGTCGATCAGTTTAAGTGTGAAGATTTGTATAGATTGATATTCATTATCTGTTGTTGTAATTGCCCTTATAATTCACTGCTTACTTCAAATGGCAGTCCTGAATTTAAAAAAAGTCAACTTGTGAGCGAAAGTCAAATTTGATTTATAGAGTCAGGTTTAATATCATTGGTTTGGTGTGAAATTTGTTTTGCTGCAGTAGTACAGTGCAATACAAAAGTTCATGTCTCAATATTTTATTTAGTGTAAAAACAGCCAAAAATAGTGAGGTGATGTTCATGTGTTTGTTCGTTCATTGTCCTAAAACATCAAGCATGTCTTCAGGCTCCTGCACCACCTCTTTGGTAGCAAACAGAAGAGGGCATGTACCAAATGATGGGTCCTTAATGATGAATGCCACCTTTTTGAAGCACTGAATTTTGAAAGTGTCGTGTATGTTGGAGAGACTTCTGCCCATGATCGAGCCCATAATTTTTCTGCTCCTGTGCAGTGGGCCCTCCATTCTAGACAATGAAGCAACCAGTTAGAATAATCTGAACAGAACATCTGTAGAAATTTGCTAGTCTTTGGTGATATGCCTAATCTAAAACTCCTAATGGAAATATAGGTGTTCTTTAATTGTAATTGTATCAGAATGTTGGGTCCAGGATAGATCTTCAGAGATACTGACAACAAGTGTTAGAACCCTCAAACCAAATGCATCCTCCATATATGAAATTGCCTTTGTTGTTTTCAGTGAATTGTTGAATATACTTTGGTCTAATCTGCTTTTCTTTTATAGGCAATTAATGCAGCAGATTGAGAAGAATGGTTTTCCCAATCAAGCTGAGGATCATGCTGCTAATACTAGAATGGCATCCTGTGCCTGGGAAAGTGGTTTAGAGCTGATTTGTTCCTGTTCTACATCAGCAAGAATTAATGTCTGAACTATTGATATAAAGGTTACTCAGGCCATTGGCAACTGTACAAGAAGGGTGGGGTAAAATATTAAATGACTGGCTTTTGGGCCAGTTACTGAAGCAAAAGTTGTTTGTTTGAATTTTAAAGTATTAATTTGTTTGCGTATGCAACAAAATGGTTGACTAAGAGATGGGATCACATTCTAAAGTGTTCCTATGGAAACTTGTTTATACTTTTATAACTTTGTATTTTTATTTGAACTTTAAATAAAAGAATTTATTAGGATTTGAGATACTTGTGGTGAGTTGATTACATACTGGTTTTATGGACGTTTTATAAGCGCACTTGTGGGTAAAATTAGTCAAAGGTGTAGGTGAACAGACCTGATTAGTAATTTTTGTAATCTGTATTAATTTAAATTACAAAAGATAACCCTTGGATGTAGCTGTAGGAGTATTTTTTTGGACTGGCTTTGAATTATGTCTGCAACAGTGCTCACCTAGAACAGTTCTCTAGTTTCACCAACTAGTCCTCTTTGGCTTTGCAAATTTATTTTGCCATATTTACCCAGTACTCTTGAGACCATAATGTATTTAAAATTATCTGTGTAGCTCCTTATTTTGTCCTAACTCTTAGCTCGGGTTTTCAATTTCCTCTAGTATTGGCTAAGAAAACTATTTGCCTTTGGGTAAATGTAAGTGACCCAAACTGTTGATAGTGCAGATAAAATGACCTAAATGGTAATTCTGGTCTTAACCATATCAACGAAGCACATTCTATTCATACAATATTTCCACTAGTCTTTGAATGTGTGAAGTTGCATCTGCAAATTTAAAAATAAATATGCCTATACAAAGAGTGACTATAACTATTCTTGATGGATCACAATTGCTGTGCAAGATCTGAGTAATGGCAAAACAAACTTAACTGTTAACAAATTTAACTTAACTGTACTGTGCTCAGTTCTGGTGGCTTCACTATAGGAAGGATGTGGAAACCATTGACAGGATGCCCAGGAGATATTTACAAGGATGTTGCCTGGATTGGGGAGCATGCCTCATGAGAATAGGTTGAACTTGTCCTTCTTTCCATGGAGCAATGGAGGATGAGAGGTGGCCTGATAGAGATGCATAAGATGATGAGAGGCATTGATCGTGTGGATAGTCCTAGGTAACCTAGTGGTAACCCTAGGTAATTTCTCTGTTAAGGACATGTTCAGCATGGCTTTGTGGGCTGAAGGGCCTATATTGTGCTCTAGGTTTTCTATGTTTCTAAATTTCAATTTTGGCTATCGAAACTAATGTTCTAAAGGCTTGAAACTTCATTTGCATGTCCTGAGGGTTGATTTTAAAAGCCTGAAAGCAAAAGCCTGACAGTTATACTTAACAATATATTCGTAGAAGAAATTAGAGGCATGCGAATAGATTAAGCTTTTTCCATAATGTATCCTGTCATTTCAATGAAATGTGTAGAAAGAATTCTGGCTTCTCTATAGTCATTGACAAATCAATTATATAAGCAGTACCCATACTGTTACAGAACTCTAAATCGTCTTGTAAGCAAGCACACTGGTAGGTAATTTCAGCTTTTATGGCCTATACACTTTGCTTCTTGGAGTTGCTTTCAGGATATTTGGTTCTTTTTCTTTAAATGTACATAAGTTCTCCCCAGTTTAGTTTCAATGCTACTTATAAAATGAGAACTGCTTAAAAACATGCCTTAAAGTCAGCAGTTTTCCTTATGCCAACTAGAACTGGTGGAAAATTGCCCAACCATTTGTGATACTAATAGGCCTATAACTTGCATCTAAAATAAGGTGTAACAATGTGAGAAATATGATTAATTTCTTTTCATTTAATAATTTGAATTGAAAGACACTGCACATGTTTGGTTTCATGTGGCATATAGGTGGAACTTGCACTGACTTTTCATCATCTAGTTAAAATTTATGTTGGGTATCTGAAATGTATTTGCATTATTACTTCATGCTGTTAACTAAGGTTTATAACAGCTTTACAATTCCCTATTGGCTCTTTCCATCCATTTTAATTCGCATTTGACGGTACAACTGAGAAAGCAAATAAAATGCAGCAACTCTTCAGTGCCAACTTGATACGTCCAAGTATTGTGGATTCAGTTGATTTAAAAACAACTTTAATGTTTGAACAAGACTAAGGAAATTGGAACAAAAGTATTAAGAGTAACTATGCAAACATGATACGCAGCTGGAGACATCAACCAGGTAGAATACTGTGTGGGCCCCAATGATTCCACTGTACCCTAATGCATGTTATGAAATGCTATAGAGTTTTAGAATGTGGTAGTGTTGACTATAAAATTGAAGAACGAGTCAGCACTATAGAACAAAAGCAGGTTCTTTGGCATGTCTCGTCAGGGCTGACCTATTTTTCTGCCTAGACCCATTAACCTACAACCTCCGTGCTCTACCCAAACTTCCCTTCCACTTGTGATGGCAGTTCGTTCCACACACGCATCACCCTCAATGAAGAAGGTTCCTCTTAAAATTTCACCTTTCACCCTTAGCCCTAAGACCATCAACCATCACTCTTGGACCAGAGGGGATAACCTCTTGCCCCATCACTGAACAGTTCACACAATTTATCAACACACCTTCAAGGATTCCTTCTCACGTTCTTGATATTTATTGCTTTTTTCCCCCCCTCTTTGTACTCGCACAGCTTATTTATTTGTACATGTTTGTCCATTCTGTTGAGTGCAGGCTTTCATTGATTCTATTGGGTTTCTTGTATTTACTGATTTCAGGGTTGTATACACTGACATGTACTTGAAGAATAAATTTACTTTAAGACAGGAGCAAAATAAAGCTATCTGGCCTATCAAATTTACACCCTTCATGGCTGATTTATTGTCCATCTCAACCCTGTTTTCCTGCCTTCTTGTAACCTTTGAAGCACTTACCAATCAAGAACCTATCAACTGATGGACAGAGCGTCCACAGCCAACTATGGCAATGAGTTTCATGGACTCCCCTGCTATTGGAAATATCCTCTACATGTCCACTCCGTTTAGGCCTTTCAATATTTGATAGAGTTCAATGACATCCCCCTTCATTCTTCTAAACTCTAATGAATACAGACCCAAAGCCATTCAACACTACGAGTACATTAACCCTTTCATTCCTGAGATCATTCTCATGAGTCTTCTCTGGGTGCTCTACAATGCCAGCATGTCCTTTCTTATAAGAGGGCCCAAAACTCTCAATACTCTAAATATGGTCTGACCAATGCCTTATAAAGCTTCAGCAAATACATCCTTGTTTTTATATTCTTGACCTCTTGAAATGAACACTAACATTGTATTTGCCTTTAGCACTGACTTGAAACCAAGTCCTTTTGCACATCTGGTTTCTGAAATTCCTCCCCATTTAGAAAATACTCTACACCTTTTATTCCTCTTGCTGAAAGTACAGACCATACTCTTCCTTGCACTACATTCCATCTGCCTCCTTTGTCCATTCTCCTAATCTCGAGTCCTTTGGCACATTTCCTGTTTCTTCAACAATATCTGCCCCTTCACTTCTAGTATCTTCCAATCTCGGGAAATAGCCTGCATGTATTTACCCTGTCTATACCCCTCATAATTTTGTATACTTCTATAAGATCTCCCTTCATTCTGCTGCACTCCATAGAATTAAGTCCTAATGTATTCAACCGTTCCCCATACTGCAGCTTCTCAAGTCCTGGCAACATCCCTGTAAGTTTTCTCTGTACTCTGTACTCTCAAATGTATTGATATCTTCCCAGTAGGAACTGTACACAGTACTCCAAATTCAGCCTTGCCAATGTCTTAAACAACTTAACAGACCACGCTACAAAATTTGATAGACTTCTACTATCCATTATGCTCTTATTTCATGACGCAGTTCATCACATTATCTTCTAAATTATTTTATATAGTTGTCTCTCAGAGTCCAAGGATGACTACATTGTGCAGGGTGGCATTGTTTTTTACGAGGCTGAATTGTGAGCTCAACATCAACCCGGCACGGATGGAGAGCGCGCTCGGGGATGGCCTGTCACTGGATTGAACTCAGGAACCTCCGTTCTCGAGCCCGGCGCTGATCTCACTGCACCTCCAGCCGACCTATTGCACAATGTAATCAGTACATGAAAGATATTAAAGTGGAAAAGCCTTGCAGAGATGATCCCACTCTCTCGGCCTTAAGTCAGGATCCAGTGGCACGAAGAATTGTTAGATCTGGCAACTTCCTTGGCTGCATTGGATGGCCGCGTCTTAAGTGCTCTGCCGCGCCCTACGTACTCCACAATGCGCTGCTGCAATGCCTTCTCAGCCGTTGAACCCCCGGGGTTTCCTCCGCCTGGTCCACCGAAGCAGTCTTCACATGCTGGGATGAGCAAATTCCCATCTCAGCAAGGGTTTCAGACCAGTTGGCTACCCTCACCTGGTTTAGCCGGCCTGTCGAAGCCGTTGCCCGGGGTGTGACCGCTGTCGCATGCAAACAGCTACGAAGAGCCACAGGTGAGAGCTAGGTGTTGGTGGGGACCAATAGATGACGAGCCACTACAAGGAGTGCGACAAGCCCCCCCCCCATCTAGAGGTGCTGCCCCTCACATGCACCCCAATTATTAATATAGATAATAAACAACAACAGACAGCATCGATCCTAGCAGCACACCACTGGTCACGTGCTTTCAGTCAGAGTCCACCAGGTACTATCTCATCTGAACACCAAGCGACTGAATCCTCTTGACCAAGCTCCCATGGTGGGACCCTGTCAAAGGCCTTACTAAAATCTGCATAGACAATATCCACTACCTTGGGTTCATCAATTTTCATCGACAAACTATAAGATTGGTTAAACATGACCTACCATACACAAAGCCATGATGACTTCCTAACCAGTCCCCATCTATCCAGATGCATCTATAGCTGGTCCCTTAGAATATCTTTCAATAACTTACCCACTACTGATGTCAGGCTCAATGGCCTGTAATTTCCAGACTTATTCTTAGACCCTTTCTAAAACAATGGAGCATTAGATATCCTCCAAGCTTATGGCAGCTCACCTGTGGCAAAGGATCTGCCACTTATTATTGCAAACAGAACAAGTCCTACACATGCCCATACACTTCCTCCCTTACTAACATTCAGGACCCCAACCAGTCCTTCCAGGAGAGGCAACATTTCACCTGCTGGGGTCATCCACTATATCCAGAGCTCCTGGTGTGGCCTCTGGTATATTAGTAAGACCCAATGGGAGACCACTTCACTGAGCATCTACACTCTGTCTGCCAGAAGAAGTGAGATATGTCAGGGCAACCCATTTTAATTCCACTTCCCATTCTTATTGTCAGTCCATGGCCTCCTCTACTGTTGTGATGAGGCCACATTCAGCTTGGAGGAGCAACACCTTATATTCCGTCTGAGTAGCCTCCAACCTGATGGCATAAACATCAATTTCTCAAACTTCTGGTAATGCCTCACAACCTTCCCCCCACCCCTTCACCATTCCCCATTCTCATTTCCCTCTCTCACCATACAGTGGCGCTAGAAAGTTTGTGAACCCTGTAGAATTTTCTCTTTCTGCAAAAATATGACCTAAAATGTGATCAGATCTTCATGCAAGTCCTAAAACTAGATAAAGAGAACCCAATTAATTAAATACCACACAAATAACATATTGCTTGTTCATTTTTTAATTGAGAAAAAGGATCCAAAATTACATGTATTTGTTGGATAAATATGTGAACCTTTGCTTTCAGAAACTGCACATCAGCTTGGAGGAATTTTAGGCCATTTCTCCTTACAAAACTGCTTCTTCTTTGGGATGTTGGTGGGCTTCCTTCACAAACTACTTGCTTCAGTTCCTCCTACAACATTTCTATAGGATTAAAGTCAGGACTTTGACTCGGCCATTCCAAAACACAAATTTTCTTCTTAGTAAACTGTTCTGTTCTTGATTTACACTTGTCTTTTGGATCATTGTCTTTTTGCATTATCCAGCTTCTGTTAAGTTTCAGTTGATGGACTGCTACCTTGATATTCTCCTGTGAAATGTTTTGCTACAATTTTAGATTAATTGTTCCCTCAACGATTGCAAGTTGTCCAGGCCCTCAGGTAGCAAAACAGTCCCAAACCATGATGCCCCTTCCACCATGTTTCACAGTTGGGATGACTCTAATGTCTTCTTGACCACTGAGGTCAAGCCAACTGTTCTATAATTTCCTTTCTGCTGCCTTCCTCCTTTCTTAACAGTGGAGTGACATTAGCAATTTTCCAGTCCTCTAGCACCATGCCAGAGTCCAATAATTTTTGAAAGATCATTTCTAATGCCACCACAATCTCTAATGCTACCTCTTTCAGAATCCTAGGGTGCAGTTCGTCTAGTCCGGGTAACTTGCATACCTTTAGGTCTTTTAGCTTTTTGAGCACCTTCTCTTTTGTAATAGTAACTACGCCCACTTTTCCTACACTACGACATCAGGCGACCTGCTGGTGTCTTCCACAGTGAAGACTAATGCAAAATACCCATTTAGTTCATCAGCCACCTCCTTGTCCTCCATTATTATTATTTCTCTTGCCTCATTTTCTAGCAGTCTCTTATTTCTTTTCCTTTCTAATGATTCTTTCTAATGTTGCTCTCTGTATGTTTTAAAAACTTCCCAATCATCTATCTTCCTACTAATTTTTGCATTGTTGTAAGCCCTTTTGCTTTTACAATAGCTTTGACTTCCCTTGTCAGCCATGGTTGTACTATTTTACCATTTGAATATTTCTTCATTTTTGGAATACACATATCCTGCACCTTCCTCAGTTCCTTCCAATTTACTTTGGCCAACTCCTCTCTACATCAGACTTGTAAAAATCATCTTGTAAGCATTCAACAAACTCAATTTCTTGACCTCCATTACCAACCTGATTTTCTCAATCTACCTCCATGTTGAAATCTCCCATGACTATCATAACATTGCCCTTTTTGACAAGACTTTTCTATTTCCTATTGTAATCTGTGGTCCAAATCCCAGCTACTGTTGGGAGGCCTGTATATAACTGCCTTCAGTGTCCTTTTACCCTTACAGTTTCTTAACTCAACCCATAAGGATTCAACATCTTTTGATCCTATGTCACATCTTTCTACTGATTTGATGCCATTCTTTATCAGTAGAGCCACACCACCCCCTCTGCCTACCTTCCTATTCCTCCGATATAACATGTAACCTTGGACATTCAGCTCCCAACTACAACCATCCTTCAGCCACTATTCAGTGATGGACACATCATACCTGGCATTTTTCTCAATAAATAAGTATAATTCTTGTGTTGTTCATTTAATTGGGTTCTCTTTATCTAGCTTTAGATGTGAAGATCTGATCACATTTTAGGTCATATTTATGCAGAAATAGAGAAAATACTGCATGGTTCACAAACTTTCTAGCACCACTGTTTCTCCTTTCCTGCCCATCATCTCCCTCTGGTGCTCCTCCCCCTTTTTGCTTCTTCCATGGCCTTATCTCCTCTGCTCTCAAATTTCCCCTTCTCCAGCCTGGATCTTTCACAAATCAACTTGCTAGCTCTTTACTTCACCCTACCCACCTCCTGGTTTCACCTATCACCTTGTGTTTCTTCATCCCTCCCCTACTTTCTAACTCTGAGTCCTCCAACCTTGATGAAGGGTCTCGGCCAGAAATGTCAACTGTACTCTTTGCCATAGATGCTGCCTGGCCTGCTGAGTTCCTCTAGCTTTTTGTGTGTGTTGCTTGGATTTCCAGTACAGTATCTGCAGATTTTCTCTTGTTTTAAATATTCCTGCCAGAGCACCTGCAATTTCTACACTAGTCTCCCACAAAGTGCAAGGGAACATCATGTCAGGCCCTGGGGATTTATCCACCTTCATTTGCCTCAAGACAGTAAGACTCCACTTCTGTAATCCATTACCTCACTACTTTTTTTGTTTCAGTTCCCTTAATCCTATGTCTATCTCCGGAGTAAATGCAGATGTAAAAATTTCATTGAAGACCTCCCATTTCAACTCCATGCCTAGACCATGCTGATGTGTAAGGGGATCAACTTTGTCCCTTGCTCCTCTTTTGATCTTAATATTCTGCATCTATTGAAGCCCTTAAGATTCTCTTATGCCTTGTCTGCCAGAGCAAACTCATGTCCTGTTTTAGTCCTGATTTCTCTCTTAAGTGTTCTTACATTTCTTATACTCTTCAAGGCCTCATTTAATCCTAATTACCTATACTTGATATACACCTCCTTCTTCTTAATCAGGGCTTCAATATCCCTCAAAAACCAAGGTTTCTAAGCCTGTTATTCTCCGTTTATTCCAATAAAACATATTCTGTTTGAGAGAACATATTAATTCTGTAATCTCAGTATTTCACTTTTGAAAGGCTCCTGTGTACTAAGCTTCCCTTTGCTGGCAAACAACCTATCCCAATCTACACCTGCCTGATCTGTCAGATACCTACTAATGCCTAATAGAGCAGATGCTGTAGCACGTGGATCATGGTAGGGTTTGCAAGTGGACAGAATGATGTGGATGGAGTCTGTGATTAAGCTCAGCATGATGATGCACTCAATTTTTGCAATGTAAAGAATGGATATATTCTCAGATTGTGTGTGTCACTGGCAAGTTGAATAAATAGTTGATCTTTTGGGCTGATACACTTTGATCCGAATCTCTTGTGTCTATGAACTATTGTCTCAGTGTTTGTGGTCAGTTACTTTTTGAACATATGTAGTTCTAGTGAAGAAACTCCATGTTAGTTAATTAGTAGTTCCAGCATTTAGACCGATTCATGCTGAAAGGACAGTGAATAAATTAAACTTGAATATGTCAATAGGATGGTGCCTTGCTTCCCTTGAATTTCTAGGCAGCAGAAGCCATGAGTCTGGAAGGAGCTGCTAAAGTAGTTTTGAATAACTGCAGTTAAAAAAAATATTGATGCAACCATCTCAAATCAGAATTAGATAGTCACTTTCTCAGTTGATGTTGGACTACTACAATTTTGTCAGAACTGAACTCATTCTTGTTAGCAGAGAGAATTCCATCACAATCCTAACTTTTGCCATAAATACTGAGTTATTCATTGCAGGACACCCAAAACAGCCATAGTATACATGTACAATATACTGAGGCTTTATAAAGCACTAGTCAGACCACACTTGGAGTATTGTGAACAGTTTTGGGCCCCTTATCCAAGAAAGGATGTGCTGACATTGGAGAAGGTCCAGAGGAGGTTCATGAGAATGATCCCAGAAATGAAAGGGTTAATGCAAGAGGAACATTTGATGACACTGGATCTGCACTAGCTGGAGTTTAGAAAAACACAAGGAACTTCCAACATACTGTGTCTTCCACAGTGAAGACTGAATAAGTATTTTGAATCAGTTTATCTGCCATTTCCTAGTCCCCCATTACTACCTCTTCAGCATCATTTTCCAGTGGTCCAATATCTGCTCTCTTCTCTGTTTTTACTCTAATATTATTGGCTAGCTTTAGTTCATATTTCATCTTTATCTTTTACTGACTTGTTTAGTTGCCTTCTGACTCTCTCTTCAGCTTTCACCCCCCCCCACCCCCACCCCCGTTAGCCACAGTTGTGGCATCTTACCTTTAGAATACTTCTTCCCCTTTGGGTCTCCTGAATGGCTTCTAGAAATTCCAGCCACTGCTGCTCTGCCGTCATCCCTGCCAGTGTTCCTTTCCAAATAATTTTGTTTATCTCCTCTTTCAAGCTTTGGCAATTCCCTTCACTCCAGTGTATACCGATACGTCTAACTTTAGCTTCTCAGATTTCAGTGAATTTGATCATGTTATGATCATTTGTCCCTAAGGGTTCTTTTACCTTAAGCTCGCAAATCAATTGCACAACACCCATTCCATATAGTTGACCTCATCATGGGCTCATCCATGAGCTGCTCTAAAAAGCTTTATCATAAGCATTATAGAAATTCCCCCTCTTGGAATCCAGCACCAACCTGATTTTCCCAATCTATCTGCATATTGAAATTCCCCATGACTATAATAACATATTGCCCATTTGGCATGCACTTTCGATCTCCTATTGTAATTTGAGAGCCACAACCTTACTGTATGGGGATCTGTATACAATTCCCACCAAGGTCTTTTTACCCTTGCAGTTCCTTCTGAGGGATGTCACCTCTTTCTAATGATTTGATTTTGTTGTTTTACCTACAGAGCAACGCCACCCCCTCTGTCTTCTTGCCTGTCCTTTCGATACAATCAGTTTCCTTGGACATTAAACTCCCAGCTATAATTTTCTTTCAGTCATGATTCAATGATGCCTACATAATACATGCCAATCTCTAACTTGCTGCAAGTTCATTGACCTTATTCCGTATACTGCATGCATTCAAATATTTTAGTCCTTTAGTCCTGTATTCACCCTTCTCGATTTTGTCTACCTTTTACATTACAACTCATTCTGTTGACATCCCCTGCCAAATTAGTTTAAGCCCACCTGAACAACTCTAGCCAATCTACCTGCAAGGATATTGGACCCACCCGTTCCTTTTGTACAGGTCGTACTTTCCCCAAGGTATCCCAACGATCCATAAATCCGAAACCCTGCCCCCTGCACCAGCCAGGCATTCAGCTGCCAAATCATCCTATTCTTTCCTCACTGGCATATGACACAGGCAGCAATCCAGAGATTACAACCCTGGAAGTCCTGTTTCTCAACCTAGCTCCCTAAGCTCTTTCTTCCGGACCTCCTCGCCTATGTTATTCATGCCAATATGTACCAAGACTTCTGGCTGCTCACCCTTGCCCTTGAGAATGGCATAGACCTGATCCTGACACCAGGGAAGCAACAATCCGATGTAAATTGGGAGACCACACTGCTGAGCACCTACAGACTATCTGACAGAAGAAGCAGGATCTCCCATTGGCCACTCATTTTAATTCCACTTCCCATTGTGATGTGTGAGTCCATGGCCTCCTCTACTGCCCAATTAGGCCACTCAGGTTGGAGGAACACCTTATATTCCATCTGGGTAGCCTCCAACCTGTTGACAGGCTCATGATTTCTCCAACTTCCAGTAATGGCCCTACCCCCTCTCTTTCACCATTCCCCATCCCCTTTTACCTGCCCATCGCCTCCCTCTGTTGTCCCCACCCTTTCTTTCTTCCATAGCCTTCTGTCCTCTCCTATTAAATTCCCCCTTCTCTTGCCCTGGATCTCTTTTACCAATCTAATTCCCAGCTCTTTACTTCACACCTCCCCCGCCCGCTTTCATCTATCACCGTGTGATTCTCCTCCTCCCACCTTTTCAATATAGTCTTTTTTTTCTCTCTATTCCTGCTTGAAGGGTCTCGGCCCAAAACATCGATTGTGTTCTTTTCCACAAATGCTGAATTCCTCCAGCATTTCCTGTGTTGGAAACTCGTATGCACGAGTTGTTTTTACTCGGCTTTTCCAATGAATCCCTCTTGCTCCTCAGCTTACAGAAACTCGCCAAGCTCTGCTTTTAAAATCTCCATAGCGGACCTGGCTGAAAAGTAGCTCTTTTAACTCAAGAGAAAACTGCCCCGAAGCTCTGCCTCTTAAATCTCGATCGCACTCCTGTTTGGAAGGTAGCTCTTTTACTCCGGAGAAAACGGCCCCGAAGCTCTGCTTCTTAAATCTCGATCGCTCTCCCGTCTGGAAGGTAGCTGTGTTTTGACAGCTCTGATGAGGACGTCGATTGTCCACTGTGAGAAAAAGGCCGCCAATCTTTGCTTTTTAAATCTTGAACGCGGACCTGATTGAAAGCTGGATCTTTTGACGCATTGATAAATCGCTTCTCAACTCGGTGTAACTGCCACAAAAGTCTACCTTTAAAATTTCGATCGTCCTCCTGTTTAAAAGGTATCTTTTTTTTACGCGGTCTTGAAATAGCCCAACTCAGAGAAACTGCCAAGTAAAATCCAAACATTATCGCCTGACTGTCCTTTGTCTATTATCTGTTACTTCCTCAAATAATTCCAACAGATTTTCCAAGCATGATTTCCCCTTCAGCAAACCATGTTGACTTGGGCCTATTTTATCAGCCCAAGATCTTAAGGCACAAACTAACAGAGATGGGAGTAGACTCTCACATAGTGGATTGGATAGTGGACTACTTGACAGATAGACCTCAGTATGTGCGGTTGGGAGACTGTAGGTCTGACACGGTGGTCAGCAGCACAGGGGCGCCGCAGGGAACCGTACTCTCTCCGGTCCTGTTCACCCTGTACACATCAGACTTCCAATATAACTCGGAGTCCTGCCATGTGCAGAAGTTCGCTGACGACACGGCCATAGTGGGGTGTGTCAGGAATGGACAGGAGGAGGAGTATAGGAAACTGATACAGGACTTTGTGATATGGTGCAACTCAAACTACCTGCGTCTCAATATCACCAAGACCAAGGAGATGGTGGTGGACTTTAGGAGATCTAGGCCTCATATGGAGCCAGTAATCATTAATGGAGAATGTGTGGAGCAGGTTAAGACCTACAAGTATCTGGGAGTACAGTTAGACAAGAAGCTAGACTGGACTGCCAACACAGATGCCTTGTGCAGGAAGGCACAGAGTCGACTGTACTTCCTTAGAAGGTTGGCGTCATTCAATGTCTGTAGTGAGATGCTGAAGATGTTCTATAGGTCAGTTGTGGAGAGCGCCCTCTTCTTTGTGGTGGCGTGTTGGGGAGGCAGCATTAAGAAGAGGGACGCCTCACGTCTTAATAAGCTGGTAAGGAAGGCGGGCTCTGTCGTGGGCAAAGTACTGGAGAGTATAACGTTGGTAGCTGAGCGAAGGGCGCTGAGTAGGCTACGGTCAATTATGGAAAACCCTGAACATCCTCTACATAGCACCATCCAGAGACAGAGAAGCAGTTTCAGCGACAGGTTGCTATCGATGCAATGCTCCTCAGACAGGATGAATAGCTCAATACTCCCCAATGCCATTAGGCTTTACAATTCAACCGCCAGGAGTAAGATATGTTAGAGTGCCGGGGTTGATTGTATTTTATGTATTTAAGTAAACTACTTAAGAACTTTTTAAAAGCTATTATTAATGCTTTTTGAGAGAGTGATTTAGATGCATATCATATTTTTACTGAGTTAAGTATTGTATGTAATTAGTTTTGCTACAACAAGTGTATGGGACATTGGAAAAAAAATGTTGAATTTCCCCATGGGGATGAATAAAGTATCTATCTATCTATCTATCAGATGGCTCCAAGTACCCCAAAACCTCATCCTTAATAATAGTCAAATATCTTGCCAACCACAGAAGTCTGGCTAACTGGCCTATAATTTCCTGTCATTTGCCTCCCTCCCTTTAAGAGTGGAATGATATTTGCAATTTTCCCAGTCCCTAGGACCATTACAGAATCTAGCGATTCTTAAAAAAAAAATCATTACTAATGCTCCACAACCTCTTCAGCTACCCCTTTCAGAACCCTGGGGTGTAGTCCATCTGGTTCAGGTCATTTGTCTACCTTCAGACCTTTCAGCTTCCCAAGTATGTTCTCTTCAGTAATAACAACTGCACCCACTTCTGCCCCATGACACTCTTAAATTTCTGACATACGGCTAGTGATGGCAAAACTTCCTGGTATCCTGACATGTGTACGTTGCAAATTACTTGGGGCATTAAGCTGATGAATAAATAAATAATATACAACTCTAATGGAATGTACTTTTGAAAGACTATGAATGAAATTGAACGAATTGTTCAATTAACTAAATTTCCTTCTGCCCTACACTTCCTGAGCTAGAAGGTGGTCACTGATGAAGCAGTGTGTTGGTTTTAGGTAAGTAACTGCTCTGAGGCCTCCCATCAGTTGAGCTGGTTGGCTTAGAAGTATCATTGATTTAAGGTTTAACCAGGGTTCCTTCTGATTATGCTTTACAAATTAACAGGTTATTTTTGACTGATGCTTGCTTATAATCTCTTAAATGATGGATGCAGCGGTTTTCATAGTAAATAGGGTAGGTAATCAGCTGGATTTCTCTTTTTTTGTGAAGGGTAAGTATTTCTACATTATCAGCAGAGGGCAGTATTGTCACGCTAGTGGAATTGCTTGGCTGGAGCCATACGCAAAAAGCTGGAGGAACTCAATCGGTCAAGTTAAAAGATAGAAGTGTGTAGTCCTGATGACGGGTCTCGACCCCAAAAATCACCAATCCATTTTCCTCTGTAGGTGCTGCCTGACCTGCTGAATTCCTCCGTCTTAACATGAGTTACTCCAGTCTCTCATGTCTCCATTTGATTAGAATTTGTTCTGTTTGTAAGCACCCTTTGCAGTATCCAGTTTTTTTATTTGTTTTCCCCTCTTCCTTTCTGTGGAGTAAATCCAAGTGGATGACGGAAGGTTTTGTGAAGGCAGGCAGAGATCTTGAGAGAAAGCAGAGACTGATCATCTGCTTACGTGATATGGTATGGTACTCCTGCCCTCATTGAGGATGGTGCTGGTGTTTGGCCTGTATGCCACTAACTGATTATTACTATTGAAGATGGGAAGAGGTGACATCTGATTGGTTGAGGGATTGTGTGACTCCAGCCATAAATGCCCTTTTGCCTATTTAACAAAATGCAAGAATCTTTGTATTGCAACTTTCTCGGGTTAGCTCTTCATTTGCCTGCCTTTGACTGCCCTTCTGCATTCACTGAGCCAGCACTGACATTCTGGTACATCAGTAAAGATGGAATGAGGGCCAAGAGAACAGCTGAAAGAGAAAGAAAGTATTGGAACTGTGGGATACATACCACTGGAATGCTGAAATTAAAAATAGCACGTTGGAAATATTTAAGAGATCTGTGGACAGAGAAAGAGGTTAATGTTGCCATTTGATGAACAGACTGGACTTGATGGAGGCAGGAAAGGCTGGTGATCTGAAATTGTTCTTTCCAACACAAAGCCTGTGGTGAGACTAATTGATAAAGGAGTTGTGGCTTTCTGCTTATTTTGTGCCTCATTAGAATAGTGTAAGAGTCCGAAGACAGAGGTCTGACAGGAAATGGTAAAATTAAAATGTCAGGCAGTTAGGGCTCTGTAATTATTATGGTGTGGGTCTGTTGTTCCTCAAAAGCTGATTGTTAGCTCTGTCACCCCATACCTTTTCCTGGGAGATCATAGAAAGGACATCTGGGTTAGTAGTTTAATTGGTCATGGGTGTAATTGGGTGGCACAGTCTTGTTGGGCTGGAAGGGCTTGTTACCATACTGTATCTCTAAAATAAAAACATTAGTCCATTGTCTCTCAGTCACTGGCATCTTCCTTCGTACCCTCCAGCCTCCATCCTACAGCCATGCAATTGCTGCCTTCTACCATCTCCTCAAAATCCACAAGCAGGATTGGTCTGGTAAATCCAGTGTTCCTGCCAATAACATATTGCTTTTCACTCTGACTCTCCTAGCCCAGATCATCACATTTACTGTTAACAACAGATCTCAGTTCCAATCTGCTCACTATCACCATATGCTCAGTCTGACTACACCTCCATATGGCATCAGACTGAGACTCTTTGGAACAGTACAGCACAAGACCAGGCCTTTTAACCCACAATGTTGTGCCAAACCAAATAGCCAATGAATCTAATCCCTCTGTCTGATGTTCAGATCCCCTCACCTTCACGTGCCTATCTAAACATCTCTTAAAAATATCTTCTCTATTATCACCCAGGTACCCACCACTTTGTGTAAAAAAAAACTGTCTCTTCACACCTCCTTTGAACTTACACCCTCTTACCCTAAATGCATTCCCTCTGGTATTAGACACTTTAACCCTGCGGAAAAAAAGATACTGTCTACTTTATCTATGCCTCTCGTAGTCTTATAAACCTCTACCTCTGCCACTCCTGAGAAAACAACCCAGGTTTATCAATCTCACTATAGCACTTGCTCTCTAATCCAGGCAGCTTCCTGGTAAATCTCATCTGTACCCGCTCCAACATCCTTTCTATAATGGGACGACCAGAACTAAATGCAGCCTAACTAGTGTTTTATAAATCTGCAACATAGCTTACTGAATTTTGAATTCAATACCTCGACTGATAAAGGCAAGCGTGTCATATGCCTTCTTAACCACCCTATCAAACTGTGTAGCCACTTTTAGGGAGCTATGAACTTTGACCCCAAAATCCCTCTGCACATCAATACTGTTAAGATCCTTGCCACTAACACTGTATTGTCTCTATCGTTGACATACCAAGGTGCAACGCTTCACATTTGGCTGTGTCAAACTCCATCTTTGCCTTTTTCCTTGAACAGAAGTCCAGCTCCTTCAGTCTCCCATCTTTCCACTCCTCTCACCCCACCTTGCTTGTTTAGACCTCTCCTCAGCCTACCATTTGCCTCAGAATCCTTTCTGTCACACCTTTTCTTTATACAGGCTCTGTGGCCACTCCACTCTCATTCCTGATGCACCACTAGTCATCCCTCAACCATCAGGCTCTTGAACAAAAAGGGGTGGCTTCACACCTTCACTTGCACCATTGAAATGTTCCCACAACCTGTAAACTCACCTCAGGGACTCTTCATTTCATGTTCTCAATATTTATTGCTTATTTTTATTATTAAATCTTTCTTTTTGTATTTGCACAGTTGTTGCGTTTTGCACACAGTTGAACACCTAAGTTGGTGCAGTCTTTGATTGATTCTGTTATGGATTAATTGAGTATGCCTGTAAGAAAATTAATCTCAGGGTTACACTTTGAACATGGAAAAATGAAGATCATTCTCCTCCCCCCACACTATTATAATCAAAACCTATAAATATTACAAAGATCAACCACAGAGAAGAAAATGTAGGCTTTATTTTGGTACACTTCTCAGCAGTGGGCAAATGTCAAGTAACACCAGAATATGCAAGATTTGAACAAATGATAGCTGAAGATAGAGACATTGCAAGAGGATGTTACAACATATCAGTAACAGATAACAACCTTCATTTCCCTACTGTTCAAGTCCCTACTGCTGTACATTTAGCAATTTATTCTGCCAACATAAATTGGAAGAGTCACCTTCCTTATACAACCCTAAAAACAGATTTGCATCTATTCATAATAAAAAATTAACTTAAATTTCTGATCAACATATTTTACATAGGCAAATATTAAATGTCCATGACAGTCACTGGTAATTGCAATGTGTTCAATCACTAGTCAACAGGATAAAAATATCAATATATATGCATGAAACCAGCTTGGAAATGAAATACAAGGCTAAATAGCATTACATTAAATATATTCTTGCTTTCAACATTGAATTTTACTCTAAGAAAAATTTTTGAAATGCCCAACATTTTAAGTGCAAGCAATTTTCTTATAGAAGCATAGAAGCCACAGGTGGGATCACAATAAGCTTTTTAGCTCTCGGCTACATTCATTGTTATTTCAACACCTGGCTATGACCTAGTCTCAAATATTTCCATTGTTATTCGTTGAATATTTACAAACCACCTTAACCAATAAGTGATTGAAGCTACACATCAGACGCATTAACTGTTTTCAAAAAAACCTCAAGACAACTGCATGTAAACATAAGTTTAAACTCCAAAAATTTGTGGAAAGGTTCCACTGCATGGGAATGCTGCTCTTGTGTTACTGCAGAAAGCCAGCCACTGTAATGCATGGTACAGCAAAATCTGGCCACCGAACCACAAGGAATGAGTGACAGGCATCTGCTGCAAGCTAAGCTTGAATGACAAGCCAGTGGTCTTCCACTACTGTCCAGACATTTTGTTTCCTTAAATCAGAACTGGCTTGCACTGCTGGGATCACACTGCAATAGCCGAACAATGGAAGGATCACTCTTGGCACCTTTGATAAATTCTTCAAGGGACAGTTTGCCTGGAAATAAATGTATAAAAACATTATAGGCTTTTTCAGCTTTCCAACATGGATATTCTATCAATTAATCGTTACATTTTAGCTAATGAACACAAGTTTTTTTTCAACACTATTGTATTGCAGGAGATTATGAGGTGCAACATTCTAAAGCAGCAATGGGTTCTTCAGTTCTTTCAGTGAATTTTACCGATTCAAGTATTTTCTAATTGGAGTACAATTCCTCACAGGGTTGTTGAACAAAGCCCAGTACACTGAACTGCACAGGGAAATTTTACCTCTAAAAGTTTAAATTAGAAGTGTAGAATTAATGCAAAAATAAATAAACAAAACCTTAAACCAAAACTCATTTTGTTATTATGTTTTGAACAACATTAATAAGTGGACAAAGTTAAAGTTGCAGATAAATAACAACTGGATTGAGCACGAGAGGAGAGCCCTCACCAATGAAATTGGATAATGTTAAGAATATTCAACCCCAAATGGTCAACTCAGTCACTGATACTGCTACTCAGGTTGACTGAAGTCAAATCTATATGCTATCAAGTCAACTGTATGTTATTACATTAATGGAAAAACACTGGCCAATGTTCCTATAAGTGAGTCCCATAATGCACGGGATACAACCTTTCAACATTAAGTTGAAGCCCTGGGTGTCTTCAGATAGACACTGGACTATAAAATGATCCAATTAAAGGAGGTTTATAGTCTAATTATCAACCACACACCCCTCCCTACCCAAATTATCCAAGGCGCATGTTAGTCTTGAGTGGCTCATTCTGTGGAACAGGGAACAAATCTTAAAAACCTTGTATCTGTTAACACTTTCTGGCAACATCTTCCTGCATTAATACAAGTACAGAAATTTATAAATAACATTGCAGTGTCATTGCTAGATAATGTTGATGACTTCTACACATGTCAATCTTTACAGCATAAGAAAACAATGTGGCTTTATAAGCACAGAATTAAGTGTCTAGGTTTGAACAAACTTAATCCTTTGCTAAACTTCATAGGCACAACAAAAGGAAATAAACCATTACCTCAAAATATACATCTTCCTTTATTCCTTCTCCTATTATGTGCATGTTCCAACTATAGGTTTTTATAACATACAATAAAATTGACCTTTGGAGCTAGTTTGTAATCAATCCAGAGGAATTTGGACCCAATTCAATTTCATCTTGAAGGTCAACAATGAAGCACTAACATGGCTGTTAGCTAGTATAAAATGCATGGGTATACATTCCAAAATTGGGACAAGTTAATAACATATCACAATGAGGAATGTAATGGATCATTTGGTGTAGTGGTGACACAGTGTTTAAGTATAGTAACAAAGGCCTCAACCAATAAATTGGAGACAAAAAAAGACAGGAGTTTTAGTTTACAAGCCAAATCTCTTCAAAGTCTGAATGAAATATAGCTGCTGTCTTGCTAGGTTTCTCCATCATTTTGTGTGTGCTGCTCAGAGATGTGCATCTCGGGATCAAACATGACATTGGGACTGCTAGCACTATTGTAATCAATGCATGTTTTACCAGGATAGTCTATGAGAGGGAGAAAAGGAGAAGGAAACAATACCATGAAGGCAAATTTTGTCTCTGTTTTCAAAATTTGCACTACAGGATGGATAAGTCCATAAGACACAGGAACAGAATTAGGCCATTCAGCCCATCAAGTCTGCTTTGTCATTCCATCATGGCTGATCCCGGACTCAACCCCATACACCTGCCTTCTCGCCATATCCTTTGATGCCCTGACTGATCAGGAAACTAACAACTTCCACCTTAAATATACCCACGGACTCGGCCTTCACCGCAGTCTGTGGCAGAGCATTTCACAGATGTACTTCTCTCTGGCTAAAATAAAATTCCTCCTTACCTCTGTTCTAAAGGGTGACCCCTCAATTTTGAGTCTGTGCCCTCTAGTTCTGGATACCCCCACAATAGTAAACACTCTCCACATCTTTTCAACATTTGTAGATTTCAATGAGATTCCCCGCCCCCCCCCCCACTCCAATTCTTCTAAATTACAGTGAGTACAGGCCCAAATCTGCCAAACTCTCCTCATATGTTAACTCCTTCATTCCCTGAATCATCCTCGTGAACCACCACTGGACTCTCTCCAATGACAACACATCCTTTCTAAGATATGGGGCCCAAAACTGTTGATAATACTATAAGAGCAGCCTGACTAGTGTCTTATAAAGGCTCAGCATTATCTCCTTGCTTTTATATTTTATTCCCCCTTGAAATAAATGCCAATGTTGTATTTGCCTTCTTTATCACAGACTCAACCTGTAAATTAACCTTCTGGGAGTCTTGGACAAGGACTCCAAAGTCCCTCTGCACCCCTGATGTTTGAACCTTCTCCCAATTTACATAGTAGTCCACACTATTGTTCCTTTTACCAAAATGCATTATCATACATTTTCCAACACTGTATTCCACCTGCCATTTTTTAGATGATAGATAGATACTTTATTCATCCCCATGGGGAAATTCAACATTTTTTCCAATGTCCCAAAACACTTATTGTAGCAAAACTAATTACATACAATACTTAACTCAGTATAAATATGATATGCATCTAAAATCACCCTCTCAAAAAGCATTAATAAATAGCTTTTAAAAAGTTCTTAAATAGTTTACTAAAATACATTGAATGGTAACTTAAGCTCAGTCCAACCCCGGCACTTTAACATATCTTACCCCTGGCGGTTGAATTGTAAAGCCGAATGGCATTGGGGAGTAATGATCTCTTCATCCTGTCTGAAGAGCATTGCATCGATAGCAACCTGCCGCTGAAGCTGCTTCTCTGTCTCTGGATGTTGCTATGCAGAGGATGTTCAGGGTTTTCCATGATTGACCGTAGCCTACTCAGCGCCCTTCGCTCTGCTACCGATGTCATACTCTCCAGTTCTGTGCCCACGACAGAGCCCGCCTTCCTTACCAGCTTATTAAGACGTGAGGCGTCCCTCTTCTTAATGCTGCCTCCCCAACACGCCACCACAAAGAAGAGGGCGCTCTCCACAACTGACCTATAGAACATCTTCAGCATCTCACTACAAACATTGAATGATGCCAACCTTCTAAGGAAGTACAGTCGACTCTGTGCCTTCCTGCACAAGGCATCTGTGTTGGCAGTCCAGTCTAGCTTCTCGTCTAACTGCACTCCCAGATACTTGTAGGTCTTAACCTGCTCCACACATTCTCCATTAATGATCACTGGCTCCATATGAGGCCTAGATCTCCTAAAGTCCACCACCATCTCCTTGGTCTTGGTGATATTGAGACGCAGGTAATTTGAGTTGCACCATATCACAAAGTCCTGTATCAGTTTCCTATACTCCTCCTCCTGTCCATTCCTGACACACCCCACTATGGCCATTTTTTTGCCCATTCTCCCAATCTAAGTGCTTCTGCAATTACACTGCCTCCTCAGCACTACTACCCCTCTACTGATCTTCGTATCATCTGCAAACTTTGCCACAAAGCCATCAATTCCATTAACTAAATCATTGACAAACAATGTGAAAAGCAGTGGTCCCAATACTAACAACTGAGGACCTACTAGTCACTGGCAGCCAACCAGAAAAAGCCTCTTTTATTCCCACTCACTGCTTCCTGCCTGTTAGCCATTCTGCTATCCATGCTAGTATCTTTCCTGCAACACCACAGGATTTTATCTTGTTAAGCAGCCTCGTGTGTGGCATCTTATCAAATGACTTCTGAAAATCCAAGTAAATGACATCCACTGCCTCTCCTTTGTCCACCCTGCTTGTTACTTCCTCAAAGAACTCTTAACAGATTTATCAGGCAAGATTTCCCTTGGCTGAAACCATGCAAGATCTCAGCCAAGATGATAAAATAGTCAAACTTGTGTATAGGAATGATGGATAACTAGAAATTCTAACCCTCCCTACCCCCAAAGTATTGGGGAAATCAATCATAGGCCATGACTGAATTGACAAAAAGGAAACCAAATGGGGGCTGTCCCACTCTGAACCTCCTCTGTTCCATGGCATTCAAGATTGACAATGTTAATTGCTGCAAGAAAGTTATGACAGTCCAACAGAACATATTTTCTTTTAGTGATTACAAACTTTCACAATTCGCTTGTTTACAGCAGATAGCTTAAAGGTATGTGGTCCAGACAAATCAAGAAATCACCAGAACTCAGGATACAGGGAATTGACTAATGAAGCAAATTTAACAACACTGGACCTGGACCTTGCTTAAACATTTCTAGCTTCTGAGTTCCATAATCCTTTGCTGAAAATGATAACTAACTCATGACAATAGACACTGCAGATGCTGGGATTGATCTCGAGCCAATGAGTGAGGTAATGGGTCAGGCAGTACCCTTGAAGGATAAGGTCGAGACTCCATCTCTACAAGCTAACTGGTATTCTGGTAGTTCAGAGTCTCACTCACCTATCAAAGGCAGTAAAACGGTGAATAGTTTGCTTCATCTCCTCTCTCACCAACAGCACAAGCATTCAGTCCTCTACTAGGATTATTCCATTAGCAATCTGCTGTTTGTAAATTGTGCTACATTTCATTTCTTACATACCATCGTTGTTTGTGTCCATCTGTCTGAAGATCTTGTCTGTTCGTTTTTCTGGCGTTGATTCATCTTCAGGCATCTTCATCACAGAAGATACCATTTTATAAATTGCCTGAGAGCATGGAAATTGGATTGGTTAACATTATTTATTGTATCAATATATTAATATTAAATGTGCTTAAGATGAAGACTATTCACATTCAATTTTGAATGTGTGTATAATGTAAATCAAAAAGTTATTAGTTTTTAGTTTTTCCTAAATGTCAGAAACAATTGTTAAAAGGCTTTAAAGTTCATTCATAGTATATCACAAGACCATAAGATAAAGGAGCAGAATTAGGCTATATGGCCCATTGAGTCGAGTCTGCCATTTCATCATGGCTGATCCATTACCCTCTCAGCCCCAATCTCCTGCCTTTTCCCCATATTCCTTCATGCCCTGACTAATCAAGAATCTGTCAACCTCTGCCGTAAGCATACCCAAATGACTCGGCCTCCACAGATTCACCACTTTTTAGCTATAAAACTTCCTCATCTCTGTTCTAAATGGATGACCCTCAATTCTGAGGCTGTTTTCTCTGGTCTTAGACACCCCCACCATAGGAAAGGTCCTCTGCACATGTACTCTATTGAGGCCTTTCAACATTCAATAGGTTTCAACAAGATACCCCACCTCATTCTTCTGAATTCCAGTGGGTACGTGCCCAGAATCAAACACTCCTCATATGACAAACCTTTCAATCTCAATCACTTTCGTGAACCCTCTCCAATGTTACCACATCCTTTCTTAGGCAAGGGGCCCAAAACTGCCCATAATACCCCAAGCAAGGCCTCACCAGCGCCTTATAAAGCCTCAGCATTACATCCTTGATTTTGTATTCTAATCCTTTCTTTTATATCAAGTACGTACCAACAATTACTGTTTAGGAATGACCACAAAATACACAAAACTCTTTTGACAGTGCTACAGATATGCATACAAATATGAAGTTGGGAGTGGAGAAGTATGCTGCAGGCTCTGTTTTCTAGTTTTCTAAATCAAAATTTCTGAAAACTTGATAGTAATGTTGATCAAAATATTTCAATTTAAAAAATTGCATTGGATAAATTGAAACATTAAACAATAAAACATTAACGTTCAATTGTTCTTCCAGTATGTTACGGTTATGATGGCATTTCTGAATACACCAAGAAAGCTGAATTTTGGAAGGTACCAAAGGACAGCTTAATGGATTATTGTAAAGTGTATCCCCTTCTTCAATGCCCTCACAACAAAATATACAGTACTCTTGGCAAAAGTAATTAATTTTTTAAAATGCACTGCATTTTCTAGTTATATTTCACAAATCTTTCACAACAAAAAATGTTTAATTTTAAAGGCCATATTTACCAGACATCTATAAAGATCTGCAAATTTTAATCAAACATCATTTTTGGTTAATTTTGGAGTATACATTCTCTATACTTATGATATCAGCCTCACGGCATGAGGGCTCATAGGAAATGCCTATATACCCCAAAAACACCTGCAGGACAGTTACACCCTGCCACTCAGACACTAGTCTTCCACTTGTACTAAGGGTATGGGGAGTGGGGGATACTGAAACATGCAACAGTCTTTGTTTACTTCAGGAGAGAGGAATGAAGGGGGAGAAAATACAGGTCTAGGGCAACCCATTTTTTTGCTTCCTTCACCAGTCAGATTTATCATGGAAGCCAAATGCACCCAGCTGTGGTTTTACTGAAAAATACAAGCAGTAGTTGGATGAAAGTAATATATACAATTAGCTTTTCTATTTCTAGGCAACATAACTTAAGGAATATTGCTCAATACTTACCTTCCCCTTTCTCCATCCTGATCACCACTCATCATAACTAGCTTATCAGTAGTTCTAGTATTTTATGCTCTGTGCAATTAAGTAAGCAGGAACAACAATTATTATTTTAACAGCGTTATATTTATAATTAAGTGTGGCTTTGCGACACTGGATATCGCTGGACCTCAGGAAGTAACTTCAAATATTATCTTAGGATCATTTTTTAAATGTTAATATTTATGGCAAAAGATTTAATTGATTTCAGTATTAAGTTTTGCCTGAAATTTAGTTTTTACATTAGTGCAGGCTAACCTTTGGTCCCACGTTGTACTAGCTGAGCTCTGAGTAAATTATCGACAGCAATACGATAATAATCAATCTATACAAGCATGTGATTACTTCTGCTTAAACTGTTAAGTTCTTCAAGTGACCAAAAATGTTGTTGGCATAGCTTTCAAAACTAGCTAAAGAATAAAAAATATATTTTGTGAATGAAGACTGCTCTCCATTTATGTAACTATATTGCCTCAAGCTAGTCTATCATTAATTACCTTCTTTTGGGAAAAACGGCATGTTAACAGTCTTCGCTGGTAGCTGCCCAAGAAAAAACATTTTATAAAGTAATTAGGATCAGGAATAAAATGGGATGTAGTAATAGAGTTGGAATTAAATTAATTGAAAGGAAAATGTTTTAAGGTTGTTCACCGAGCCCGGAGGTTAAGTCACCAGACAAGGTGATATCATCTGTGCCGAGTGCTCATGTTTATATTGGTTCAACTCACTGTTCTGATTGGTTAGTTGCTGTGCCGCCCGCTAATCTCTGCTGGGTCCCGGCCAATCATATAGCTAAGTGATCTCCACTGGCCTGTATCCCTAGTTGATTGATCAACTAACCAATCAGAACAACGAGATGGATCAATACGAATGCAAGCAGTCGTCAGAAATTGTTCATTGATGCTGTCACCGCGACTGGTGACAGAACACTTGCGAGCTAACTTGCAAGCTTTGTCAACAACCCTACACACAAGCAGCCAATCCGAGCTACCAATCTTTTCTTTCATTTGAAAGGAAAATATCTGTACATTTTGTGGGAGAGGATAGGGATGTGGGGCTAGCTGGATTGCTGTAACAAAAGGATCAGTATGGACTCAATGGCTGAAAGTCCACCATATTGACTGTAGCCAATGGATGATTGTCTACAGCAAGAGCTTCGGAAAATGATTGTCCATTCTCTTCTCTCTCACTTCTCCTGTCCCTGGAGTAACATTTTATGCACACCTAGTAAATTCTTCCTTTTCAAAAAGGTAACTCAATATTCTCATCATGTTGGAATCAGAAGTTTTCTTTTCCAAATCAGGAGCCCTTTACTGTTTATTCAATGCCCACCAATCACACTACGGTCCTGCAAATACCAAGAATGTACTGGACAAAACTTGTATCACCTCAGTTGTTTCTATAATCTACATCTGTTTTTATTGTTCTTTCATACTTATTCTAAAGCAGACATTATTCCTTTAATGGTTCCTTCATATAGGTATGGTCTTTCCATGGTATAGGGCTCTACCCAACGTCCTTTCTATCACTTACATGCAATACAACGGCAGCAACAAGAGCACATTGTGGTAACCTTGCAGCTGTTGCCAGGTCTGAAGCCTTTTCATGTACTTTTCAAATGTTAACTTAAAATACTAGCTCAAAAATAGTGAAAATGAAATTAAAACTTTGCTACTATCATCAGCTTGTCCTAAAATTCAACTTCCTGTTTGTCATGAAGCTAACCTCATGTTAATGGGTGCTTGCATCCTGTTTGAATTTAAACTAAACTTTCACCTACATATCTGAAACTACAAGGAACCCTTTGATAATACTACACACTTATACATTTCAGCTCCCAAAAAAAATAAACAAACCTACAACTTTTTCACCATAACACCCAGGCCTCTCAAAATTGTTTCCATTTCCCTTCCAAAACTTCAGACTCTTTCAACACTACAGTTTCTCCACTCCTATTTCAGAGACTTTCACATCTAATGAATCAACTAGAATTTTCATCTTCAAATGTTTTTATAAATTGTACAACTTATCATTGTCAGCCACAGTGAAAACTTTAGGCATGAAATAGAGTGGGCCATCGAAACAAAATCTTGTGTTTTACAATAGTAGCAAAATATGGTGTCAGAGAAATCAAAAAATAAGTTACTGTAACATCAAATTACACATTTTTATGTACTGGCATACCTGCACAATCTCCAGCATTTCACTTCGACTAATGTACCCATTCCCATCCAGGTCATACATGCTAAACGCCCATTTCAATTTCTGTTCAAGCTTTCCCCGAGATGTAACACTAAGTGCAATTATAAATTCTCTGAAGTCAATAGTTCCATCAGCGTTTGTATCAAAGGTACGGAACACATGCTCTGCAAACTTTGAAGCATCGCCGTATGGAAAAAAGTTTGCATATATTTTCTTGAACTCTTCCACAGTTAAATGGCCACTTGGGCAATCTTTAAGGAAGCCTTTGTACCACTCCTGGAGCTCATGATCTGTGAATTCTGTATTTTCTCGCAGGTCTTGAAGCACCTCTGGCCGAAGTTTACTGTTCTGCTTTCCCATCCTCTTGGGTTTAGCTGAAATCTAAGAATAATAGAAAGATAAACATGAGTGAATTGTTTCAAGCTAAGTGATCAAGATTCTACAATAAGGTATCCATAGCATTATACAATGCTCTCAGGCAGATGAGGCAATTCCTGCACTCAAGTTCAAGGCGTCTTGCTGAATCAATAAGCTCTATTTTCCCCATTTTATGTGTTCAGCAAAATTCAGTCGGAAAATGAAAATTCTATAATTACTCACCAGATTAGCTGGCAATGGAGAAGAAACAAACTTAATATTTCATGCTGACATTCCTTTGTCAGAACTAGAAAAAACTAATCTAACATACAATGCAAGACCATAGGCTAGAAAAAAGTTAATGGAGGTCTATGATATACCGGAGTTATAAATTGATAAAAGTGACAATGATGATAATGCAAAGGAAATAAAATGGCAATAGAACACACAGAATACATGATACAAACACTACTTGGTTATTAGGACTGAATGCGACTTTTTGGAGTTGTATACTGTACTCGGTGCTCCCAGTGTGGCATCCTCTACAATGGTGAGACCTGATCTAGACTGGGGTACCTCTTTGTCAAGCACCCCAGCTCCATCTGCAAAGAGCAGAATTCCTCAGGGGCCAATCATTTTAATTCCTCTCCCCATTCTCGGTCTGACATGTCAGTCCATGGCCTCCTCTTCTGCCATGATGAGGCCACCCCCAGGTTGGATGAGCAACACTTCATATTTTCTCTAGGTAGCCTGCAGCCTGGTGGCGTGAATATGGATTTCTCCAACTATCTGTAATTCCACCTCCCCCCCACAAACACACTTATTCATTTCTCCATGCTGGCCTCTTACTTCTCCTCCTCACCTGCGTATCACCTCACCCTCCCCTTTCTCCCATGATCCACTCTTCTCTCGTCAGATTCCTTCTTCTCCAGCCCTCTACCTTTTCCACTCAACACTTCCCAGCTTGTTACTTCATCCCTCACCCACCTGACTTCACCCATCACCTTCTAGCTTGTCCTGCTTCCCTTCTTATTCTGGCACCTTCTCCCTTCCTTTCCAGACATGAGGATCTTGGCCCAAAATGTTGACTGTTTACTCATTTCCACAGATGGTGCCTGACCTGCTGAATTCCACCAGTATTTTGTGTGCATTGCTCTGGATTTCCAGCATCTGCAGGATTTCTGGTGTTTATGACTTCTATGCACTCGAATTTTGTGGGTTTGAAGATGGCTGATGAAGCCAAGGAGGAACTAGATACCAAAAGGAGTAAGTGACGGCCAGCTGAATGGGCAGAAAGGTTGCCAGACTAGGATAGAAGGGTGGCTTGCAACAAGAAGGCAACATCAATTTGTGACTGGTACAGCTCCAATAAGTATCATCAACTATTCCCGTTTAGGACTACCTCTGAAATTCACAGTCATAGCCATGGGCACTTCAGTAAGGAGCATTGTTTTACGACATTTAAAATATCTATTGATACACAAAATCAACGAACCGCGGGCGGCAGACATGTGTCACGCGTGCAGCTCCCCTTTCAGAAAATGGAAGAGGGGATACCGCACTGGGCTACAAGTTTGATTGAAATGCTGAGGCTTTAGACTTTAATTCCCCATTATTCTACTGGTGAATGTACAACCTTTGGAAAATAAAATTGAAGATCACAGAGCAAGGTTGCTGTACTAGAGGGACATCAGGGACTGCTGTGTACTTTGCTTTACAGAAACGTGGCTCATACCTGCCATTTCGGACTCAGTGCTGTAGCCCAATGTCTTCACCATTCTCTGCAAAGACCAGACACTTCAGTCTTTTAAAGGCAGAGGAGGTGGAATATGTTTTATGATCCACTCATCGCGGTGCACAAACTTGGCAGTTCTGACTCAGTACTGCACAGCCCACCTGGAACATCTAGCGGCCAAACGTCCACTTTATCTGCTGACGGAGTTTTCTGCCATCATCCCGTTAGTGGCATACATTCCACCTCAGCCCAATGTCAGCCAGGCTCTGTAGGAGCTGAGCAATGTAATCAGCAGACACGAAGCCTTCCCTATCATTGTGGGAAATTTCAACCAGGCCAGCTTGAAGTCTGTGAACAACTACCAGCAACTTATCACTTGTGGAGCCACACACTTGACCACTGTTACTCCACCATCCAGAGTGCTTACCGTGTCATCCCATGCCTACATTTTGGGAAGTCCAAATACCTGGCTGTACTTCTTCTTGCAGCATATAGGCAGAAACTAAAGACCGCAGCACCATTTGTGAGGACCAAGGAAACATATCACTTACACGACTGCTTTGAAATTGTGGACTGGACGATATTCAGGGATTCATCTTTGAGTCTGAAACAAAAATACCACAGTTGACCTGTGTGGACAGGTTTGTGCTTCTGAGAACATACCAGATATATCCAAACCAAATGCTGAGATTAGTAGCCTGCTGAGAGCTAGATCTGTGGCACTTAAGACCAATGATCCAGAACTATACAATTCCAAGTTCGACCTACAGCAGACTCTTAAGAGCGAAGAAACAATTCTGATTGAGGTTACAGACAGAATCAAAGGCACATCAGCTCTGCAGGGTTTACAGGCCATTGCTTCCTACAAAGTGAAACCTAACATCATGAATGGCTGTGATGCTTCCCTCCTCAATGAGCTCAACATCTTTTATGCAGGCTTTGAACGGGAGAATAAAACTACAGTTGTGTGAATTGCTGCTGCATCTGGTGACCTTGCGATCTCTGTCTTCAAGCCCGATGTCAGAACATCTTTCAAGAGGATGAACCCTCGCAAGCCATCACACCTAATGATGTACCTGGTCAGGCTCTGAAAACCTGTGCCAATGAACTGGAAGGCATGTTCAAGGACATCTTCAATCACTCACTGCTGCAGTTGTGGAGGTTCCCATCAAAAGGCGACAATCATACCAGTGCCCAAGAAGAGCAGGGTGAGCTGCCTCAAATGACCATTGCACAGTGGCACTCACATCTACTGTATGAAGTGCTTCACGACTAAAACAAACTCCTGGTTGAGCAAGAACCTGGATCCACTGAAATTTGCCATTTGTCCTCAGCAGGTCCAATTTCACTTGCTTTCCCCTTGGCCATGGATCACCAGGTCAATACTTATACTTACGGTCTTACAGAAATACTTATTAACGCTGTTTATTGACTATAACTCAGTGTTTGACAGAATCATACCTTCAGTTCTAATCAATAAGCTCCAAAATCCGGGCCTCTGTACTTCTCTCCACAACTGACTTCCCCACCAGGAGACCACAGTCTGTGTTGATTGGAGATAACATTTCCTCCTCATCGAGGATAAACACTGGTGCACTTCAAGTACACGTGCTTAGCCCACTGCTCTACTCTCTCTATACCCACAACTATGGCTAGGCACAGCTCAAACAACATCTATAAATTTGCTGAAGACACAACAACTACTGTTGGTAGAATTTCAGATGGTGGCGAGGAGGCGTACAGGAGCGAGACAGACCAGCCGGTTGACTGGTGCACAGCAACAACCTTGCACTCAATGTTAGTAAGACAAAGGACGTGATTGTGGACTTCAGGAAGGGAAGTCAAGGGAACAGACACCAGTATTCATCGAGGGATCACAGAAATGGAAAGGGTGAGCAGTTTCAAGTTCTGGGTGACAACATCTCAGAGGATTAGCTGTAGTTACAAAGAAGACACGATTGCAGCTATATTTCATTAAGAGTTTTGAGGAAAGCTGGTATGTCACCAATGACGCTCACAAATTTGTACAGATGTGCTGTGGAGAGCATTCTAACTCATTGCAATACTGTCTGGCATGGAAGGGCCACAGCAAAAGCTGCAGAAAGTTGTAAACTGAGCTAGCTCCATCATGAGCACTAGTCTCCCCAGCATCTGGGACACCTTCAAAAAATGTGACAACATTAATGACCCTCATCACCTAGGACATGCTGCCTTCTCACTTCTATCAGTGAGGAGTTACAGGAGCATGAAGAGAGAGAGAGAGACACACACACACACACACACACACATACACAATGAAGATACAGCCTTGAAATTTTTCCCACTGTCTGCCACAGATCAGAGGTGGTAGAAATTGGCAACTACAGAAGCGACTCCAGTTATCTGCCGAAGTATTTGCAACAATTGTTCTCCTTACAGAAGACGTGCATTATTCTGCAAACTGCTGTTGATTTGGTCTGCAGCACACAACAGCTTCAAGAAAATTACAGGGAGCCACATTGTCAGTTCTACTTGGTTTCTGTGGAGTAACCACACTTGGTACTGGAGTATCATTCTTGAAGTTGGCAGTCTAGAGAAATTCACTTTCATCTGGTATCTGACAGAAGACCAATGATTTGAACCAGTTGCACCATAACACTAAACCAGATTTTCATGCAATCTGGTTTCAAGTAAAGCTTTCATCAGACTAACACTTCACTCTAATCTAAGTTGCCTCCACTTATGAACCAAGGTCAACTGAAACCAAGACATTAGCACAGAGGTCACCACGGACTGTTTTTTTTTGCACCACGGACTGGTTTAATATTAACAATATTCTTGTGGACTGGCTGACGGTGGGGGGTGGGGGGGTGTTAATCAGGACTGGAATATAGGTGATAAGTCAACTATAAGTCACTTATAAGTGGCTAATACACTCAATTTCATTTCTAAAAGGGTTTATCTAACAAATTTAATATTAACCACAGTGCATATTTTCCATTTTCCTCGCACGAACATAGTGATAAGTCAATTATAACTCACTTATAAGTCAATAGCATCATAACATTTTAAGTGATGTTTGGATATTAAACACACAACGCATATTCTCCTCGTATGAACATATAAAATCATTGCAACACACCAGTGAGAGGACAAGGTAAGAGCCGGAGAGAACGACTGACCGAGCGAGGAGTGCGACAGGGTGCGTGCCTTGTAGGTAGATAGGATCTATCAGCCAACAAACGTTTGGCTCGAGGGATGTCTTTCAGTAGATCGCAGCGAGGTAGCTGCTCTGCTACTTACCAAAACCTGAGCTCGAATTAGGTCTGTGAATATTTTAGCACCGGGTTCCCTATGAACATTCGGTGTGGTAAACAGGTTTAGAGGCGGCGCCCACCTGTCCGCGCTCCAGGCCAGTAGCAACAGCACTTCTCACCAGCCATACGAGGCGACCGATTACCCGAGGCCAACCAGTGATCCCTGGCGCTAGGGTATCACTGCGTTTAGACTGATGACCTCGCATGCGTTCAAGTTCAACAGTGGGCGTGACAGGGAATGAGGAAAGGTGCGGCTGACTCATATCGTTTCATACCTCCAAATCATATCATTTCCTTGGTGGTTGGGGTCCACTGCATTCGCATGCAGATGTTCACACACACAGAGCCAAGCTGCAAATCCCCATTGACTTATTCATTGGATTTACATTTAGCATCCATGAAATAAAACAATATTGATTTACCCCTGCTGTACCACACTGTTCCCTAATAATAAAGGCCACTACAAGATTCTGGAATTACATAGATCACTTTCCATATCTTTAGTCTGTGCCAGTAGCATAGATTTAGAAACATCTGCATCAGACATCAGAGCGAGAGGTCCTAGTTCAAATCCGGTCAGCTCCTTGCATGACTCTTACTACGTAGAGCATCAAGCTGGCAACTCGAGGTTACCGCCCGATGTGCCAAATGCAACTCCACAAATGTTTCCAAATTCATTGGAAGAACAGGTGAACCTACAACAGTGCACACCTTCAAGTCAACACTCTCAGCTGGATAGGCTACACGTCAGAAGGCACAGGATAGATACATCCCAATGGTGTCCATAATTATTGGGAGGGGCCAGGTGAATCAGGAAGGCCACTGTCCCTCTTAATTATCATTAAACATGCTAACATTGGTGACAGGTTGCATTTAATATCCATGTGCCCCTCCAAAAATGGCTACTTTTGAATGCCACCCCGAGTCCTTTCAATGGCAGCATAAATATTTTGGGGTGGAGATGGTAAGGGTGCCAGAGGGCATGAGAGAAAAGAACAATGGAATATTTAAAACCAGGAAGGAAAATAAAGTTGTATTCTGAAGATTTGTGCCCCAAGGACACAGCCTGTAGACTGTGGCTGCACCAAGTGGTGACAGAACATCAGGGAAAATCAATCTTAAACTTTCCCTCAGCAACTGAACTCTCACAGATGTGTGGCGTCATTAGGAGTGACCGCTCCACAGTTCAGGAGACAGAATTCCAGCTTTAAACTGAGTACACTCTCCATGGTTAACGGCATTAAACTGCAGAGATACAGAAAAGATCTCAGTTGCTCAAAACTTGCCACCGCATGGCACTACATGCCAATTGAAGTGTACTCAATCTCGTGCTCCACATGATCTTTATCACTTTACAGTTATCAAACCAGAGATGAATGCTTTCCAATTCCTTTCGATCACCTACATTAAAGATATGCAGGAATGTTGTTCATCTGCTTGGCTAAGCACAACACCAGAACATGCATCATATCACCAACTATCATAAAACAGATCACTGGAACTGTGCATTCCACCTCAGGAACCGCAAAGCCAAACAACAGCTTTAAGTAACCTGGTGTGGAGCAACACTGACGTTTTGCGAGCACCCTATCTACTTAGGCGTCACCGTTGACAGATGCCTCACTTCCAAGAACCACATCAATAAGACATGAATAAGCTCACTAACACAAAATGGGGAGCAAGCTCGAAAACATTGTGAGCCAGTGTGCTTGCTCTTTGCTATTCCACTGCCAAATACGCCGGCCCTGCACGGGAAAGATCTACTCATGCTAAGAAGATGGATGCCATTCTGAATGCAAGCTGCCGACTTATCACAACTTGTCTAAAACCAACAAACACCAACAGCCTATATATCCTGGTGGGTATCGCTCCCCCGATATAGGATGACCGGTAGCCAGCAAGAAAGAACGACTCCATCAAGCATCAAATGAGAGGCACCCTCTACATGGTCACACGCCTACACCCAGCCGCCTAAAGTCAAGGAAGAGCTTAATGAACAGTGTTGTTCCATTACAGTCCGCCCCATCTGAAGCCCGCATTGTCTTGTGGAAAGACCGGCTCGCCAGTCTCAAACAACCCCCCACGATGGAAATTCCACCGGATGAAAGCCTTCCCCCAGGAGTTAATTACAACCTGGAAGTGCCGTAACAGACTTGGGACTGGTGTAGGTCATTCAAAGATGTCACTAAGCAAATGGGGATATACAACCAGCCTGACAACTCGTGAATGTGGAAATGAGCCACAAACTATGCAACATCTCCTGCAATGCCCATCGCTAGAGGAACCCTGTACTGTTGCAGATCTTCCCGAATTCAACAACAAGGCACAAAAATGTGTCCTGTTCTGGCTGGGCCTTGTAGAGACTATCTGTGGACAAGATAACAAGAAGAAGACTGGAACAGCACAAGCCAGCACCATAAACATACCACTTCAGAGTCCAAAAGCACACTGCAGCAATGGTCTAATACATCATTGTCAATGTGACGTATGATCTTCATCACCTAAGATAGCAAGTCAGCAGGTGCGTAGGACCAATATCATTCAGTCACACCCTACACTGGCTTGGAAATACAGTAATCCCCAAGTCAAAAAAACCTTGAACTCCCAACTCAACGTCAAGGAAAACCTTATCTACAAGCACAAGAAGAATTCAATGCTGTTCCCCTTTCACTTCTACCTTCCCCTGAATGATTTTATAAAAATGCATATCTACGAGTTTTTCCCAGCCTAACTGCCAAAGTTCTTACCATTTTTGCATTTGATTTTTTTTTCTGTCCAGGAAAGGAAATTACATACATTTATGCTGTTCCATTGACAAATGTACATTTAATCTGATGCTCAATCAGCTAATCAGCTCTTCATACTACTCAGCAAAACATGATCCCTGAATTGCTGGCAAAAATCAACGCTTACAGTTTCCACTTCAAGCTTCAAATTCAAAGCTGCATCAATGAATGGTTCCCACATGGCAGTGACATTGAATCATAAAGAGAACGGATAGGGAGGGAGGCAACAAAGAGAAGGGCACTGAGGACCTCACGTGGTCTGTACACACCAGCTGTGTGGTGAAAAAAGCACAACAGCACCTCTTTCACCTCAGAAGTTTTGTATGGGCTTCCAAATCCTAAGGAATTTCTACAGGGGTACAATTGAGAGCATCCTGACTGGCTGCATCACTGCCTGGTATGGGATCTGTAACCCCCTTCATTGCAGGACTCTGCAGAGAGTGGTGTGGACAGCCCAGTGCACCTGTAGATGTGAACTTCCCACTATTCAGGACATTTACAGAGACAGGTGGATAAAAATGGCCCGAAGGATCATTGGGGATCCAAGTCACCTCAACCACAAACTGTTCCAGCTGCTACCATCTGGGAAACAGTACTGCAGCATAAAAGCCAGGATCAACAGGCTCTGGGACAGCTTCTTCCACCAGGCCATCAGACTGATTAATTCACGCTGATACAAATGCATTCCTATATTATATTGACTTTCCTGTTGTACATACGAATTACTATAAATTGCACATTTAAATGGAGACGTAATGTAAAGATTTTTACTCCTCATGAATGTGAAGGATGTAAGTAATAAAGTCAATTCAATCCAATCCAATCCTTCAAGATATACTGAGCAAAACAGTGACTATACTTCATTAGGAGTTTGAAAAGATTTGGTATGTCAACAAAAACACTCAAAAACTTCTATGGATATACCATGGAGAGCATTCTAACAGGTTGCATCACTGTCTGGTATGGGGGTTGGGGGGCTACTGCACAGGATCGAAAGAAGCTGCAGAGGGTTGTAAATTTAGTTGGCTCCATCTTGAGTAGTAGCCTACAAAGTACCCAGGACATCTTCAAGGAGTGGTGTCTCAGAAAGGCAGCACCCAATATTAGGGACCTCCAGCACCAAGGGCATGCCCGTTTCTCACTGATTTTTTTCTATACACACACACACACACACACACACACACACACACACACACACACACACACACACACACACACACACACACACACACACACACACACACACACACACACACACACACACACACACACACACACACACACACACACACACACAGAGTAATTGATTTATTATTATAATATTTTTCTTCTATATTATGTATTGCATTGAACTGCTGCTGCTAAGTTAACAAAATTCACGACACCTGCCAAAGATAATTATGGAGAAGGATAGGACTGGACCCAGGGTTGAGATTTTTTATTGGAGAAAGGCTAACTTTGAGGAGATGTGAAAGGATTTAGAAGGAGTGGATTGGGACAATTTGTTTTATGGGAAGGATGTAATAGAGAAATGGAGGTCATTTAAAGGTGATATTTTGAGGGTACAGAATCTATATGTTCCTGTTAGGTTGAAAGGAAAAGCTAAAAGTTTGAGAGAGCCATGGTTTACAAGGGTTATTGGAAACTTGGTTCGGAAAAGAGAGAGATCTACAATAAATATAGGCAGCATAGAGTAAATGAGCTGCTCGAGGAATATAAAGAATGTAAAAAGAATCTTAAGATATTAGAAAAGCTAAAAGATATGAGGTTGCTTTGGCAAGTAAGGTGAAAATAAATCCAAAGGGTTTCTACAGTTATATTAATAGCAGAAGGATAGTGAGGGATAAAATTGGTCCCTTAGAGAATCAGAGTGGACAGCTATGTGCTGAGCCAAAAGAGATGGGAGAGATTTTGAACAATTTCTTTTCTTCAGTATTCACTAAGGAGAAGGATATTGAATTGTGTAAGGTAAGGGAAACAAGTAGGGTAGTTATGGAGACTATGATGTTTAAAGAAGAGGAAGTACTAGAGCTTTTAAAGAATATAAAAGTGGATAAATCTCCGGGTCCTGACAGGATATTCCCTAGGACCTTGAGGGAAGTTAGTGTAGAAATAGCAGGGGCTCTGACAGCAATATTTCAAATGTCATTAGAAACAGGGATGGTGCCGGAGGATTGGTGTATTGCTCATGTGGTTCCATTGTTTAAAAAGGGTTCTAAGAGTAAACCTAGCAATTATCAGCCTGTAATTTTTTCGTCAATGGTGGATAAATTAATGGAAAGTATTCTTAGAGATGGCATATATAATTATCTGGATAGACAGGGTCTGATTAGGAACAGTCAACATGGATTTGTGCGTGGAAGGTCATGTCATGTTGACAAATCTTATTAAATTTTTTGAAGAGGTTACCAGGAAAGTTGACGAGGGTAAAGCAGTGGATGTTGTCTATATGGACTTCAGTAAGGCCTTTGACAAGGTTCCACACACTAGGTTAGTTAGGAAGGTTCAATTGTTAGGTCTTAATATTGAAGTAGTAAAATGGATTCAACAGTGGCTGGATGGGAGATGCAGAGAGTAGTGGTGGATAACTGTTTGTCAGGTTGGAGGCCGGTGACTAGTGGTGTGCCTCAGGGATCTGTAATGGGTCCAATGTTGTTTGTCATATACATTAATGATCTGGAAGATGGGGTGGTAAATTGGATTAGTAAGTATGCAGATGATACTAAGATAGGTGGCGTTGTGGATAATGAAGTAGGTTTTCAAAGCTTGCAGAGAGATTTAGGCCAGTTAGAAGAGTAGGCTGAAAGATGGCAGATTGGGTTTAATGCTGATTAAGTGTGAGGTGCTACATTTTGGTAGGACTAATCAAAATAGGACATACATGGTAAATGGTAGGGCATTGAGAAATGCAGTAGAACAGAGTGATCTAGGAATAATTGTGCATAGTTCCCTGAAGGTGGAATCTCATGTGGATAGTGTGGTGAAGAAAGCTTTTGGTATGCTGGCCTTTATAAATCACAGCATTGAGTATAGGAGTTGGGATGTAATGTTAAAATTGTATAAGGCATTGGTGAGGCCAAATTTGGAGTATTGTGTACAGTTCTGGTCATTGAATTATATGAAAGATGTCAACAAAATAGAGACAGTACAGAGGAGATTTACTAGAATGTTACCTGGGTTTCAGCACCTAAGTTACAGAGAAAGGTTGAACAAGTTAGGTCTTTATTCTTTGGAGCGTAGAAGGTTGGGGGGGGGGGGGGGACTTGATAGAAGTATTTAAAATTATGAGGGGGATAAGATAGAGTTGACGTGGATAGGCTTTTTCCATTGAGAGTAGGGGAGATTCAAACAAGAGGACATGAGTTGAGAGTTAAGGGGCAAAAGTTTAGAGGTAACACGAGGGGGAACTTCTTTACTCAGAGAGTGGTAGCTGTGTGGAATGAGCTTCCAGTAGAAGTGGTAGAGGCAGGTTCAATTTTGTCATTTAAAAAAAATTGGATAGGTATATGGACAGGAAAGGAATGGAGGGTTACGGGCTGAGAGCAGGTAGGTGGGACTAGGTGAGAGTAAGCGTTCAGCATGGACTAGAAGGGCTGAGATGGCCTGTTTCTGTGCTGTAATTGTTATATGGTTATAATAAACCTGATTCTGATTCAATAAACAAAAGAAAGCTGGGAGGAATAAACCAAGGAAAGACAGAATCATGACTGGCATATGTTGTTGTTTTGTGGCAGTACATAGCAATACATAGTAAAAACTAAATTACAGTAAGTGCAATATATACACATAATTAAGTAGCGCAAGAGGGGATGCAAATATAGTGAGGTCCTGTTCATGGGTTCACTGCTCATTCAGAAATTTTATGGCAAGAAGGGATGGGTACACAATAAACCTTAAATTTTGTATGTACACAAGTTTCAAACTCTGTAAAACAATCATTGTTTAAATGTAACAGTTACCCAAGGCTATACAAAGCTTTCAAATACTTCAGGAATACATTGTGAATGTTTGAGAACTATGAAGAAGCACATATGTCAGTTATTGTCTTCCTTGCATTTAACAAAGGGTGAGGAGCAATCATGAGAAGTCACATCTGGGAATTTGGAGCTGAAAGGCATTTGCTCTTAGTTCAAGTTCAGATCCCTGAATCTGAGCTGACCGATTACAGTCACAGAGACAAAATTAGAAAATCAGAATACATTGACAAGTACTAAAACTCAGCAGCACATAACGTGCCCTAACATTCTCTTTTCCACATGTAAAATGCTAAAGTGGCTTGAATCGATTTAATATTGAAACTAAAATAAAGTTAAGTTTGTTAAATGCTGATTCTAAATTTTGATTTACTTTGACACTGGTGTGATGTATTTTTGGCACTGACATTAATCTATAGATAAGTAGGGGATTTAGATCTTATGGACTTCATTAAGCGGACAGTTCAATACTGAGGTATATTAGGAAACTCGCCTGCTGATCAAATAACCCAGTATTAAAACCATTTACTTTTAACATTATTCATTTAGACTTTGAACCAAAAGCTACCACTCTTGCTGTCTCTGCACAATCCTTCAAAACAATTGGGAAGGTCAGCATTCTCTCTCAGGCCAATATGCCCAGCAGCAAAGCTTTAATTACATGTAGTCAGCTCAAATCGGAAAACCGTGTCACTTGCATGTCTGATACCAAAATCTCACAACTCAGAGCTCCACCTGAGAGGATATCACAGAGAAAACTCAATCCTTCCTTGAGGCTAAGGAAATGTATCATCCTCATCAGAGCATGGAAATCTCCTGGCTTATAACAACTCAAAATGAATAAGGAATGTCTAGAATGGGACAGCTAGTCTGCCAGGAAAATACAGGTAGTCCCCGAGTTACCAACGTCCGACTTACGGACAACTTGTACTTAAGAACCGAGGAGGGAGAATGCCATCCGCCATTTTAAGTCATTGCGGTTGACACTGTGTTGAGTGTTTAACTTTGTATTTGGCTTAAATTTTTCTTAGTATGATTCACCCTGACCCCGCGCCCCTCGTTCCGATCAGCTGGTGGCACAGTGAGATCAGCGTCGGGCTGGAGAACAGAGGTTCCCGAGTTTTACCTAGTGACAGACTGCTCCTGTGCTGGGTTGATGTCGATCCAGTGACTCCCGTATCATCCGTGCCGGGTTGATGTCGAGCTCGAAACTCGACCTCATAAAAAAACACTGCCACCTCCAGTTTAAATTCCAACGCGGAATATTGTGGAGGATCAAATACCCAAACCCAGCACAGCCCCCACTTGTCCCATTTAGCCTGTCTCAATGCGGTGGACCTTAGGACCCAGCGGAACCCCTGACCTTATTTAACCTGTTTCAGTGTGGTGGTCTTTAGGACCCGGCGCAACTCTGAATCCGCAGTGTTTCTGTTCACAAAAATAATCACGATCGAAAATAAAGTGGAAGTAATAAAGCGATCGGAAAGAGATGAAACGCCATCAGTCATTGGAAAAGTGTTAGGCTACAGTCGGTCAACGATCGGAACAATTTTAATGGATAATGTGAAAGGCCCTGCCCTGATGAAAGCTATAATTATTACTAAGCAACGCAGTGGTTTGATTATTGGAATACATACATTTCTTAAGTGTTTTATATGCATAGAAAGGTAAAATATATACTATATACTAAGACAAACATTTTTATAACTGAGGCTACATAATATCGGATGTACCTGTGCTGACTTCAAATCCGTTTTAAAGACGGACTCAGGAACGGAACTCCTTCATAATCCGGGGACTGCCTGTACTTTTAAATCATCTCTAGATTACTTGTAATACCTAATACAATGTAAATAGTTGTTATACTGTATTGTTTAGGGAATAATTACAAGAAAAAAGTCTGTACATGCTCAAACAACAAGTGCTGGAGAGAGAACTTCTGGGTTTTCCCGATCCGCGGTTGGTTGAATCCGCGCATGCGGAACCCGCAGATAAGGGGGGGGGGGGCCAACTGTATAATTAAAATCCCCATGACCGTATAAACAAGAGTAAATTCTGAGGTTCAGAAAGGTCAGCATTTCCCCAGGTTAGATTTTATTTTTCCACATCTGCTGGCAGGACTTAGATCAATTATGTTGCTAGAGTTGTCCGAGATGGTTTTGTTCTTACGGGGGTATATAGCCAGGCAGACTGCGAACTCAGGATCAATTTGACACCCAAGTATAAAATGCTTTGTTCACCATGGGTGTTTAGTTAACCGTAAAAATTGGTTCTCTGGAGCAGTAAATACCTCCTCAGCAAAACCCCAATTCTTTTAAAATCATCTGCAACAACAAAGTATGAACCCGCAAGTAGCTTCCCCCGCCCACCCCATTTTCATTCCCAATGATGACATATCATCACATTTAAACAATAAATATGATGAGAAATATCCAAGGATTTCCAGACAAGTAATTTTATCATGTGCCATAAATGACGCACATCACTGAGAGAAATTGATAAAAGTAAAATGCTAGCAATTTTGCAAGGAATGATGCCTAAATGAATACTTAAAAAGTTAAGTTTTATGGAGGGTTTTATAAAAGACAGGGGCAGCATGGAGGAGAGGTTTGGAAGAGTACCTCAGGGAGAGCAAGAAAGTTAATTAAACTTGTTTATTTATCTACATTTTTGGAGCTTTTAATTTTGGAGCAGGAAGCTGCCAATAAACAAACACAAGAAAATCTGCAGATGGTGGTAATCCAAGCAACACAAACAAAATGCTGGAGGAACTCGGCAGGCCAGGCAGCATCTATGGAAAAGAGTAAACAGTTGATGTTGAGCCGAGACAGTTCATCAGGACTGAAGAAGGGTTTCGGTTCAAAATGTCAACCGTTTACTCTTTTCCCTAAATGCTGCCTGGCCTACCTAGTTCCACCAGCATTTTGCATGTGTTGCTGCCAATGAACAATACCATTCAGACAAATTACTCTGACACTAGATACCCATATACAAGAGCGATCACAATATCCAGGTCAGCTAAAAAAAAGTTTGTTAAGGGATAAATTAAGCTCGCCATTCACAATGGAATTTTATCCAGAAATCACTTCTCATGTGATCACCCAAAAACAGATAAACTGCAGGTTAAAAACACAAAATGCTGGCAGAACTCAGCAGGCCAGACAGCATCTATGGGAGGAGGTAGTGACGACGTTTCGGGTTGAAACCCTTCATCAGGAGTCTCTGCAGGTTAACATGAATTGGTTAACAGCAGCTACACTGGAAGTGTCATCCACTTATTTACTTCAAACCAAAACATTAACATTGTTTGTCAACTGGACAGCCAGAAAAAAACCCAAAAAAAAACAATTGTGGTTTGGTTTACCATAACTGAAAGGATAACAGCACAAATTTGTAATGTGTTATAATTTAAAATACAAAATTACTATTCCTCCTTCATTTGCAAGAATGTGAAGCATGGCAAACCAATTTATAAATACAAAATTGCATGGGATTAAAACAGTAAATTTCAGCTATTCTGTATATTGGTTAGTCACAGAATACAGTCAGAATCAGAACCAGACTTAACATCACTGACATATGTTGTGAAATTCGTTGTTTTATAGCAGCAGTACATTGCAATACATAATAATAACCATTAATTACAATAAATATAAAAACAAATTAAGTAGCGCAAAAAGAGAGGAAATGGAACATCACATAGAGCACTACAACACAGAATCTGGCCCTTTGGCCCATCTAGTTCACGCTGATTATACTGCCTAGTCCCATTGACCTGTACCCAGACCATCCCATCCATATGCCTATCAAAATTTCTCTTCAATGTCGAAACTGAAACTTTTCTGCACTTCTGCTTGCAGCTTATTCCATATGCTCACTGTTGTCGCTGGACTCAGAACACACGCACACTTACTCCTCAGTCTTCACTTGTACACAAGGAGAACAGTATGGCCTCTGTCACTACATTGTACCGAATGCTGAAAAGGCCATTTTTATACCGAATTGACTAGCAGTTACAGACCAGACCATTTGGTAAACTGTGCATGTTTGAATTCCTTACTTAGGAGGTCAATCGCCATTCACAATAGAGGTGTTAAAAGTCGATTGTAACTAGAAGCTAACAACTGCTGATGCTTTAAAATTAGTAAAGCAATTGTCAGGTAGGTAAGTGTGTGCTTGTTCACATCCTTTCATTATATTCTTTTCGACTCCAGCAAGCGTAAGCTGCTTTGCAAAGGGAAGCTATGCTCTTCAAAGACCTTATTTATCTGGACTGTCCGCAATCCATCCTTGCCGGGACATTGTTAACCCCCGCCTTGCCACAATCTTCAAACTCCCCCTTTGTTCTCCAGAGGACAGCACAAATCTTGGTGTATTTAAGTAGCATGCAGTCTCTCAAAATCCATGACAATTTCATCGGGGACAGTTGGTTGTTTGATCATGATGGAGGCAGCTGTTCTGTTGGCCACCGCTCCAAAGAGTAATCTTTAGGCAACAGATTAAGAAGAATAGTACAAATAGCAGGTAATATTACGACTACTATGAAGGGTGATACCAGCTAAAGGGTCCCCATGGTGATGATGGAGTCCAATGTAACTCCTGGCCTTAGCTCATCAGCGTCTATGTGGATAAACACAGGTAAAATCAGTGATGTTCCCAGGTGTATCAGAGATGTACGTGCAACACCCCTAGCCAATAACCATCTCTCTCAGTTTAAAAACTCCAGTGCCAATCCATTTTGAAGGGCCACAGTGCAAACTGCCACCAGTTTATCAGTAATGGCAGTGATGGCCTGGTTTGTACCATGTAGTGCTAAGGTTGTATCATCAGCCAATTTCTCTAGCTGAGGCCATGTTAATGCTTTCCCAAGCCAATCTGAACAGGAACAGTTCAGAAATGTTCTTGTCTCCATAATAGCCCTTTCACTGCAACGACACACAGTAGGATGTAAAGAGCGCGTAAGCAGGTGGTACATAGATGGACCAGATAACTACAACCCTTCAATGGATTTGATTCGGGCCAAAGATCCCATTTTAGAAGTAGCAATCAGAGATGGGCTGGAAGGCCACATACCCAGCAAGTAATGTTAATGGGATTCGGAGGGTCTCCTGTGGTATAGGCATTGCATGTGTTCTTATTTAAATCTAGTCCTCTCCCATGGTAGCTACAGTAACAGACTCCACATGAAGCAGCTGTAGAGCAGAGGGTTATGTAGTTCACTGCAGGGCAGTACTAGGCAGGACCTAGGGGGTTAATTGGGAATGGCTATTTTTAGGCAAGTCCACATTTAACATGTGGACGGCGTTTAAGACCATTTGCAAAGCACAGAGGATGGGCATGTTCTAGTAGGACATACGCACAAGGACAGCAAGTTAAGGGAACCTTGAATCTCAAAAGGAGGGGGTGAATTTAGTCAAGTGAAAGAAAAGGGATGTAAGGTTTAGGAAACTAAAATAAATCAAAGTCCAGAGGATCATAAAGAAGCCAAATTAGGAAAACCAAGAGGAGGCAGGAAAAGTTCTGGAGAAGTGGGAGTGAAGAGAAACCCAAGGCAATATATATCGATACACCAAGAGCAAGAAGGTAAATGTGGAACGGGTAGACCACTAAACGATAAAGGAGGGAAGATGTTCTTGGAGGCAGAGGATGTGAATGAGGTCCTAAGTGAGCACTCTGCATCAGTATTTACCATGGAGAAGAATTTGGAGGATAGCAATATCAGTGGAGTACATGACAATTGGTTAAGGCATTTCAAGACAAAGGAGGTAGTGTTGGGTCTCGTAAAGAACATCGGAGTGAAAAAAGTCCCGAGGCCTGATAGGATATTACCCTCAGTTATCAAGAGGTGCAAGAGATTAGATTGCTTGAGCCTTGATCAATATCTGTGTCCTCTCCAGCTATAGGCAAGGATCTGAAGGACTGATGAGCAGCTAATGTTCCATTATTTAAGAAAGCAAGCAGGGAAAATCCTGGAATCCACAGACTAGTGAGTCTCACGTCAGTGGCAGAGGAATTACTGGATAGGATTCTTAGGGATTGGATTTATGAACAATTAGAAATTCAAGGCAGTCAACATGGCTTTGTGTAGCAGAAGTTGTGTGTTTCTAACTGGGGATTAAGGTTTTTGAGACAGTGATTCATGGTAATTGATGAAGGTAGAACTGTGGATTTTAGTAAAAGTGTTTGACAAGGTCCCTCTTGGAAGGATCAGTATTGGGACCTCTGCTCTTTATGATTTATATAAATGACCTAGATCGCATACGTGGCTGTGCCCTGTAGCCATCAGATCGTGCCTCAGTGCTGAACTGGCTCCATGGTTCATCAATTAGGTTTCTAACCGAATACTTTAATTACTAATATAAATGGTCCAACTCTGTAGACTGAATGGCCTGTTCCTGCGCTGTACTGTATCGAGTTCATGGAATGAAAGAGAAAAGGAATGATTTGAGGAAAACATTAATATGTTCAGTTATTTCTAACTGGATGTAAAATGGGCTTTTACCAGAAGGAACACAGAAAAAGTGAGTAAAAAGAGTGTTTTCTAAAATTCAATTGAATGCTTTGTCAAAGGATCTCCTCTCTGCAATGGTAACAAAATCTGAACCCATAAATCCAAAGGAAGCCAATGACGCTTTAGCACCGAAATCCTGTGCAATGTTTTTAGTCACAAATCAAAAATGAATCTTTCACACCACAAGTGGACTTGTAATGTTACAGCTACACTATGCCAAGGTGGGAAATCCAAACACAAATCTTTAAATTTCCTCATTATCACAGCCGTTATTGACGACTGGTTCAGTTTACATTTCGCAATAAGCTCCACAGATTTTAATCGTATTGAAGTTAATATCTTTGTTAGAAGCAAGTCAAAACAAAACGTTCAGACCCAGGAGTCCTGATGAAGGTTCAGCATGAAATACCGACTACTGGTTTCTCTCCATAGATGCTGCCTGACCTCCTGAGTTCCTTCAGCATTTTGCACATTGCTTCAGACTGGTAAGCCTTTAGCTGCTTGTATTATTTTTCAAAGCACCTATGAATATGATGTACTGAAGATGCGGTTTTATACAAAAATATTGAAAACAAAGCCTTTAATTCATGATGAATGTCCAATAAGTAGAAACCAATTATCGTCAAGAATTCCAGAAACTTGAGGGAAACTTGGGGCATTGTTTGGGTTGCTGTCAATTCAGAGCCGTTCTATGCTGCAGAATCCTTCCGGAAAAGGAAATCAATGAACTAACTCTGTTCCATAATCACTTGTTACAGATGAAAATTTGTTATATGCAGCAAGCACTGCACACATCAAACCAGACTTAATACACAAATATATCAAACCCAAAATAGGTTAAAATAAAAACTGCTGGGTATTAAACAAATGTGCAAAAAACAGATTAGTCTGGAATTAATAATCTAAGCAATTATTAATTTATCCTATATAACCAATGAATATTTAACCTCACGTTCTGAAACTATCATGTCAACTATGAAGTCTTTCATGATGTTTGAACCGTGTAAAAACTGAACACAAATGTTAAAAGCAAACACTGTGCATAACTGTATAAATATACACATCCATTAAAAGAGAAATCTAATACTGCCACAAGGCATTTTTAACAGCCACTGCTTGTTAAAGGGAGCAACTGAATTAATTAAAACAGTTTACAAGTATTAAGCCTCTGAATCAAATCCTACAGAAAGTATGAATCATGAGGACCCCATTAAAAAATAAGCTACTCAATAAACTAACACAGAAACAAAATGCTTAAGTGAAGATTTCTGAACAGATTAATTTTTTTTAAAAGCCTCAACCATAAGCAACAAAATTGCTCAACCCATTTTAATAATTAGGCAAAGTAAAGGTTTCACTTTAAAGCAAGCTTCACAAAGTAAGGGAAAAATACTCTTGATTAACTTCTACATGCCTCATATTCGGTATATTACAAATCAAGTTAAACACTTAATAATCTAAGGTGGTTCCATGTTGTAACACACAGAAAATGATGGAAGAACTTAGCAGGTTGGGCAGTATCTATGGAGAGGAAAAAAAACGGTCAACATTTTGGGCTGAAATGGAAAGGAATGGGGAAGAAGTCAAATATGGTGGGCAGAGGAGAAGGAATACAAGCTGGCAGGTGGTAGGTGAAACCAGGTGAGGCGGAAGGTGGGTGGGTGAGGAGGTGGTGAAGTGAGAAGCTGGGAGGTGGTAGGTGGAAGAGGTAAAGGGCTGAAGAAGGGGCATGAGAGGGAGGCAGTGAGCAGGTGAAAAGGAAGAGTTAGAGGGAAGCATTTTGTGTGCACGTTGCTCTGGATTTGCAGAATTCTTTCCTGTGTTTATGCTCCCAAGTTGCTTGACATTTCACGCAACATGCTCAATCAGCTCTGCATCAAGGCATAGAAAGATGGGTTGGGGAAAAGCCTCCTGTGGAAAAGAGCTCATCTAGTTCAAATTCTGGCATAATTTTCTAATTAATAATTTTATAAGTCCCTTCAATGGATTCTCCCATACTCCTAGGATTCTTGGAGGGAATGACTTCCATGTTGATTCCCGTGGGGAAAACTCACAACTACAGCACCCAGCAGTAACCAAGCTGCCCCCACCCATGTAATGAGAGTGGAATAGTTAAATGAAAGATAGCAGCACACCTAACATAAATGGCATCAATTGCTTCAGACTGGTAACATTTTGTAAATAAAATTCAAAAACTTTAAAATGCTAGAAATCCGAAACAAAGTAAAGCTAGAGACCCTTCATCAGAACTGGGAAATAGGAAGGAAAATAAAACAACTTTAAACTGCATAGAGAGGGCGAGATGGAGCGAAAAAGGATGGCTAGTACATGAAATGCTAACTCCCTTTCTCTTTCAGTTTTGATCACTGACACATGGGAGAGTCACATTTAAATTTACAGTATACCTCAAGGACTAACTACTTCAAAGTTGAGAAAATAACTTAACTGTTTTCAAATATTTTAGGCAAACCTCAAGAGATTCACTGTGAAATTTAGTAGATTCTTTAGACATTGAAGCATGTAAGCCATTAAATTTATATGGAATTGCTCTACAGTACTGTAAACAAACCAGAGTTTTACTGCAGAACATTCTCAATGAAACTGTAGATTCTCAAGGATTCCTTCACCGTTTACTGAATTTGTAATTGCCCACAGAAGATGACATCACCAAGTACCACATTTTTCTGATTTAAAGCATTCTGTATTCTTACTCATTTCCTCAAATTAAATGGCAAAGAACTTCGTACAAAGAAATACCATTAAATAATTGTTGCAAAGCAAATGTAACCTTTTCTTCCCTCATCACATATATAATATTTTTCTGAAAACATGCTGAGGAGGAATATTGATTTAAAAGTAGTCAAAATGACTTGTTTCAAGGTGCTTAGAAGATTTCTATATTATTAAAACTGGCATGGTCTAAAGTTCAGACCATTTTTAAAAATTTGTCATATTTAGCATAGCAGAATTATAACAAGGACAGTTTGTAAAGTTAAATAGTTGTTTGCTGTGAACAACACTATTTTTAATTAATTTATAGAAGGTTAAATTATGGGACAAGTGTTCTTTGACATACTGTATTATTTAACAATTGCATAATTTTTTAAAAGGCTAATTTCTGTTTTCATGAATATTTTAACCCTGATTTCAAAGCCAAGTTTGAGCTAGGATTGAGAAAATTCTTTAAAGTTTACTCGTGCTTCTTCACCCCATCAGAAAATTAAAACACATTTCTACCTTTAAAATGGATCAGGAAAACAAGCTGATGCTAAGAGGAGAGTTTTGGCTTCATTATGCTCCTGTGTTTCAAGTGATAGGACTACTGAGAACATTGTTGCCAGATCCTTTTGAAATGAAAGGCTTGCAAAGAAAACAAAAAAAGATGCTGCCAAATTTAAAGATAAATACAATTAAATAGTTTGATTCCACCTACTCTAATAATCTTGACAGTCATCCACTTGCATTTTGAAGACAACCCTTACAATACCATTCAAATTCTGACAGAATTATATTAATTCATTCAGCAATAGCAATTCCCCCCTCACAAAAAAGGGTGCATCACGTTTTCACGCTACAGTACTTCAGAATGACTCGATTGTATTGAAGATTACTGACATTTAATATATATATATATAAAAAAGCAGCAACTTCATTATTTTCCTCCTGTAAGGTTACACCCAATATTACAACTGGGACTCTCACCTGGTTCTGCAACATACAACTTTAATTGTTTATTGCTGACAGCTATATCAGCAACATAGCAAGTTAGAAGATAACATTGTCACATGTTTTGAGTTAATAATTGGGAGGTGGAAAGCGGCCCCTTTCTTCCCCCGCCCACACTGAGCTAATGGAAAGCCATCTTACCAGTACTGACAAGTGACAAGTGAACTTCACAGCTGCCAAGAGATCACCATCACAACCAACTGAAATTCACTGAGAAGAATCCAGTTCTGGAACATACAAAAGGGACTCACAAACATCTTTCAGAACAACCCCATGTTGAAGACTTTAAGATAAAATTGAGTCAACAATTTTAAAACCAAACTGATTTCACACCCACTTTAATATATCAGTGTCATTTTACTGTATTTAGTGGTCCGCAATCTGCACTAAACCCAACACAAAAGAACAACAAACCAAGAATGTGAAAACATATAGTAGTAGTGGCATGGCTTTATTTTAAAGAGGCAAACATTAAAAAGTAATAGTAGGCGTACATATTTAAAAAGAAAGTCAAGATTCTGAGAAATTTGGTATAAATCAAGTAACTTGCAATTATAAGTTTAGAGGGTAGCTGAAGCCCAAAAGTAATTGCATTTTCAAGAAAGGGTATTAGCACAGCAGTTACATCACCCTGTGCCAGATAATCTGTTTAACTGAAAATTGAGCCACCTACAAATCAATCCTCGAAATCAAGTCTAAAAGGCTGGTCCTTTTCAGATGACTGTTGTAAAATCTCAACTGAGATCATTTAAAAACAATCATGCTAAAAATAAATGATCTTTAACTGAATAACTTGTTACAAATAGTTAGTGTAATTGCTTTCAATACCCATTTACAAGCAGCTACAAGTATCATGTAAAACATAACATTTTCTTGCAACAAATACCATGAAACATTGCATCACTGAAATACAAATCATGCTGCATTGCTGCACTTTCGTTAAAACATTTGCTTCCAGCACACATGCATTAAACTCAGCTCCAAATAGAGACATCTGCCATAATTTTCTGAATTAAAGTGCACAAACTATCATCCACACAGAACATTCCAATACAGTAACCAACAAAAAAAATAGTAAAAGCTTAATGTTTACTGAAGGGTAATGTCGTCACGACACATCTTGTAATGTTTTCTTGTTTGTGCCAACATGTTAAAAGGTGACTGTTTACAAAGGAATTAGCTTCCTTTCTATGACTGTGCCTTCATTTCCTTTAAAGCAAGATTTGGTCCGATCTTTGTGCATACAAGGTACCCTATTTCAAACACAACTATGATGGTCTGGAAAACATGACAATGTACAATCCATAAATGTTCTAGTATCTCAGATACCTTTTGTTAACTGAGATGCAGTTAGCTGATTTCAACATAGAGCTGCTTTACACTGATCTGATACCACAGAAAAGTGAGAGAATAGTCGTCTAAACATACAAACTGAGCTACAACTGCTCACCTTTGTATTCCACAAAGATATTCCTAACATTACTTTAGCCATTAATAGCTGGCCTACATTCACATCAGTTATGCTTTGACATTGTCAAAATTATAATTCAGCAAACAATATTGTATTTCCGACATTTACATGTGGAATATTTCAAGTTATAACCCATTAACCTTGTAACTATACCGTCTCCTTTTGCAGCCGTTTTTGTGAGACTCTGGCCATCCATATCAGATACAGCTAAGGGGAAAAATATCAACTTTGCATCTATACTTTCAAGTCTCATTAAAATGGCTGTGTGTTTCAATGGGATTATCTTGCATTCTTCAAAAATCAAGAGTACAGGCCAAATCTGATTAATCCCTCCTCACAGAACAACTCCTCAGCTCAAGAATCTGGAGAATGTTTGCTGCACTCTCTCTATCTCACATGAATTAGACCAGAAGACACAAAAGCAGAATTAGGCCATTTGGCACATTGGGCCCACTCCACCATTCCATCATGGTTGATTCATTATCCCTTTCAACCCTATTCTCCTGCTTTGTCCCCATAATCTTTGACACCCTTACTAATTATAAATCTATAAACTTCCACTCTGAATGTACCCAATGACTTAAAACTCCACAGCTGTCTGCTATAATGAACTTCACAAATTCACCACTCCAGCTAAATTTTCTCCTCACCCCTAGACTTCCTTCTATTCAGAAGCTGTGCCCTCTGATCCTAGAACCCCCATCCCCCCATTACAAGAAACATCCTCTCCACATCCACTATCTTGGCCTTTCAATATTTGAAAGTATCAATGAGATTCTGCCACTTTAATTCAGATTCTGCCCATTCCCCATTCTTCTAAACTCCAGTGAGTATAGACCCAGATCCAATAAAAGCTCCATATATGTTAACCCTGTTATTCTCATGTACTTCCTCTGGAACCTCTCCAATCCCAGGATATTCTTCCTCGGGTAAGAGGCCCAAAACTGTTCACAATATTCCAAGTGTGGTCTGACTAATACCTTATAAAGCCTCTTGAAATGAATTCGAGCATCGCATTTGCCTTTCTTACCACCAACACAACCTGTACATTTATCTTTAGGAAATCCTGCACAAGGATTCCCAAGTCCCTTTGCACCTAGTTTCTTAATTTTCTCCCCTTTTAGGAAATAGTCCAAACCTATATTCCTTTTTCCAAAGTGCATGACTATATACACTTCTCTACACTATATTCCATCTGCCAGTTCTTTGCCCATTCTCCTAATCTAGGCTGGGAGGCCAGAACTGTATAAATATTCCAGGAAAGGCCCCCACAAGACTCTGTACAATTAGAAAAAGATTGAGTACTAATGTACATGAATCCTCTTGTTTAAATGACTTAATACATTTTTTAATAGAATGATCACATACCACAGAAGATATTCTGCTACCTCTCACCTATCCTCATTATCACAGCAAAGAATTCAGAGTTTCACCAAGACAACTGCACAGTGCTAAAGGCCATATGGTCCTCCACCTTTCAACAAGATCACCACTGGACCTGTGTCGCTTCACTTTTCCATCTAATTTGCATATCCCCCTCTTCAATAAACTAGTATTCACTACCTCTTCCAGACACAAATCATGAAACCCCTTTCAATCCTCCTATCATTTTCCTTCACAATCATACAAGATGTAAATGTATTCTTTCACTTCCTCCTTCATCACCATCCAACGACTTAAACAGCCCTTTCAGGTGGGCAGCCTGGTCTATTGCATTTGATCCTCATGATGTGGTCTTCTCTGCAATGGCAGACCAGGCAACCATTTTTCAGAGCACCTGTACACTTTACGGAAAAGCCTTCTCAAGCTTCTAGTTGCACACCATTTTAACTCCCCACTCCTAAACTGGCGTGTCTGCATTTGGCATACTCCACTACCATAGTGAGACCAAACGTGAATTTTAGAACCACATCTGATATTACATTTTAGCTTATTTTGATTTTCCAGTTTCACATAGGGATGCTCAGTTGAACTTTGAGATTTTGTAGCTGTGGGTTCATTTTGAGTTCCAGCTGTATTCTATCTCCTGGCTTTGAGTCTCATTACTGAACAACACCAGCTTTTATATTCTATGACAAACAATGAAGACATGCATTTGACATGCCTTCTTAACCATCTGTGCTGCTACCTTCAGGGATTTATGGATTTGTACCCAAAACTTCTTGACTCATCAACATCTCCTACATTTACATCCAAATCAGTAATATAAATCCTAATCATTAAAGGTCTTAGCACTGCCCCGGTGAAACAGCACTGATCACAACCTTCCAAATCAGAAACAGAAGCCTCCACCATCACCCTTTGCCACCCATTACCAAGTTAATATCAGATCTGATTTGCCAGCCTGCCCTGCATTCCATGGGCGCTAATCTTTTGGAACCTTGTAAAACGACTTTAAAGTTCACCTAAGCAACCTTTATTGGATGGCTTCATTAATGTGCGTGGCAACTGCTTCAAAAAGTTCCATCAAATGAGCAAGGATTTCCAAGAACAAAGTCTTGCTGATTATACTGTACCAAATCAATCCCCACCTTCCTAAATGTAGATGAATCCTTTCACTTTGATATTCCCCCCCCCCAATTAGTTTTCCTTTCACTGATGTCAGATGCAAGATTCAGTGGCCTTCTGTCCCCAGAGTTAAATCCAGAATGGAAATCTCCCAACACCAGTATTTTAACATTGGTTCAAAATCTTTTCTATTTTTTCCGATTGCTTGGAAGTCTGTAACATTGTTTTTGCTGGAGATTAATATTCTTTAGGTTGACCAGTGCACCCTTTATTGTCCTGACATATCTTGCTGTCTCACAGCTGTTATTATTATTATTACCACCATGAATGCCATTTACTCTGTGAGCTCATGCAAACAAGGAATTTCATTGCACCCCGAGTACACAGCAATAAACCAAGCTAATCTAAGTAGCACACCCACCTCGATCCCTCTCAGTCAGTAACCAGGAACATTAAGGTGCAGGTCCCCTGCCCCGTTTTGATGCTTCATTAATAGTAACACATTGGGTTTCGGCCTGAAACGTCGTCACTACCTCTTCCCATAGATGCTGTCTGGCCTGCTGAGTTCTGCCAGCATTTTGTATTTTTACATTACAGTTGCATGTGTTTCTATTTTCAGCTCAGTCTCATTCACCATACTCTTTGATATAGGTGCACACCTTTTAAGCCCAGCTCAATTCTCTTTTCCTAACCTTTCCCCATGAATGAGAACTTCGTTAACTCAGTGTTTGAGTACCAAGTTCAAGTACATGATTACTTGGTCCTGAAGGCAGGTAATATTATATTCAAAATTCCCAAACACATGTATTTTCACATCAATAACATATAATTAAATAGGTTAAATGCAAGACATTTACCATTGGATAGCCTGATAGTTACATGTTGCAAGATCATTTTTCGTTCTGTTCCAAAAATTAAGTAATATTTAAACACATCCACTCAAAATTAAAATGCCTATTATCCTAGTTAAAATTAAAGAAAAAAACTGTATTAAATAATTTGTTCAGTAAAGGTTCACACCATTCATGACCTTGGGGGCTATCCTAGTCCCTGCAGGCAGTGAAGCCCTCTAACAGAAGGCTAGCATTGAACCAGTGGACAGGTGGCCCTCTGCACTCTTGCACAGTTCTAAGATTATTAGCCTCAAATATAATACAACACAATGCCTTGCAAAAGTTTTTTTTAAAAATTGTATTAATTTATGTTGCATTCTGTAGCACTCGAAAGTCCAAATTTGAACATTTGTTTCCAATTTTAAGGTAAGTAGTGGAAAGTACCGGGGGAGTTTGTATGTTCCTTCCCGTGAACACTTGTGTTTCCTCTGGCTGCTCTGGTTTCCTCCCATAGTCCAAAGATGTACTGGTTAGTAGGACAATTTGTCATTGTAAATTCTCCTGTGGTCAGGCCAAAGTTAAAAAGATGGGTTGTTTGGTGATGTGGCTCATAGGGCCTGTTCTGCACTGTATCTCTAAATTAAAAAAAATAGATGGTGGAGAGGGGGAACAAAATTTTCTTTTCCCAACATAACACCGTCCACAGAGCTTGAGTCCTGGTTGGGACTGTGGTCCACAGGGCATGCCATCATTGCTTAGGACTCAATAACGGTTTGGCAGCGAGAGAGGCCTTCACTGGTCCCTTGACCTACCTGGCCATGATTTCACCCTGTCCTTGAGGATGGAGTGTTCATCACCCAGAACATTTTCTCTACAAAACACTCAACCTTGCTAATTGACCACTGTGACATCGCGTGTAGCTGAAGCAGCAAAACTCAGAATTCAAACAGAATTCCCTCACCACCCACCCACCCAGCTGGCACTTCCTACCCCAAGGGTGCAGCCGTCGACATTTCCCATACTGGCCTCATTAGCAGTCTCACACTCTATAAAACTGGGATGGAAGCAAGGCATTCTCAATCCCAAGGGAATGCGTAAGATGTGAGGAAAAAGAACATTTGTGTTCATGCATTTCAGTAGATTCCTCAGAATGGCAATGAAATGATTTACGTGAATAAAGGTTATTCAATAAAGACATTACAGTCACAGCTAATCAGCTCAGATGACCTCCAATGAACTTCCCACACTATGGCAATATTTCTTGATCGAAACACAAATTATTATTTGGAAAGTCTAAGCCAACCTTCATGCTTCAGATTTTACATCAAGTTGGTTTTCTTTTGCAGTTTTAAATCCTTTGTGACTTCCTTTGTTTAGGCCAAAAAATCAAAAAGAATTAATTTTATATGAAACTTGCCAAGTAATGAACTAAAATTTGCCAAACATTAAGTCCATAAAATTGTTTTCAAAGTGATACTTTAATGATATTCACTCACCCTGAAAGAATGCTCATGCATATTTTCAAATTTTATTAAACAGATAAAATGTAATTAATTTTAAATTCTTGGTAAGATTAAGTATTATATAATAGGAAGCGCTACACAGATATAAACAAAGTAGTTTTGAATAGATCCACTCTGTAATAAAATGCAGCTTGTAACAACAGCTGGATTATAGCATTACAATAAGATGGAGAAGTATGCCAGGACTAAGAACGAACACCAGTCATGAAAGTCAAAAGCAGAGTCATGAAGGAATTGAAACAGCAATATGATTACAAGATGCAGCAGATCATGAAAGTGGCAAGGAATGGGACTGATTGGAGAAGACAAAAAATGTAGTCAAGTACAAAGAAGAGTCTGAAGATTTTCAACATCCGCAGACGTAGCACTTTGTCAATGTGGCATCGAGCTGTGATATTGTGGCTCTGACTCGGTCATTATTTAGGCTCAAAGGATGGTTTTGCGGACAATGCAGAGAGTTTGGGGTCAGATTAAGGTTTGGGGGACAGGGATGAGGAAGGTGTAGAGGTCAGGTGCAAGTGCTGGTATTCAGAGCCCAGGCTGGAGCACTCCACGGTCCAAGATCAGCAATCCTGAGGGCCAGGTTGACAGTTTGTGAGGACACCAGTGATCCTCAGGTTTGCAAGACCCGTATCATAGGTCTGCATGGGTGGGAATTACAAGGACTAGTGACTCCCCAGGACAGAGGCTGTGCATCCAGAGCTTGAGGGCAAGGTCAAACCCACAGTTAGCAAGCCCTGGGGTCAAACCGATGATTGGCATATCCTGGGATCACTACCCAGAGGTTGGTGTAGTCCGAGGGTCAAAATCCAGAGCTTGGTGAGCCTGGAGGTCAGCGGCCTGATGTCTGGGCCCGGGATTGGAGGTCAGAGGCCTGATGTCTGGGCCCGGGATTGGAGGTCAGAGGCCTGATGTCTGGGCCCGGGATTGGAGGTCAGAGACCTGATGTCTGGGCCCGGGATTGGAGGTCAGAGGCCTGATGTCTGGGCCCGGGATTGGAGGTCAGAGGCCTGATGTCTGGGCCCGGGATTGGAGGTCAGAGGCCTGATGTCTGGGGCCAAAGACTGCAGGCTTAGAGGCAGCCTGCCCTGGGGTTGGAGATCTTTCTTCACGTGAGCGGGCAGGTGCAAAGATGGAAAAGCGGCTTGTTTTGTTGTTGTTGCTGCTTGCATTGTTCTGCTGAACACTGTGGGTGTGCTGTATTATTGCTGGAATGTGCAACGACACTTGTGGGCTGGCCCCAGCACATCCTTTGGCGTGTTGGACATTAATGCAAACGAAGCATTTCACTTGTGTTCTGTGTGATAAATAAATTCTGAATTTTGTAGAAGATTGTAGTTAAGGTCAAGTCATACAAGAACATACAGCTTTATGTGCAGAATACAGTTCTTTGCTATGAGCTGGTTGCGGATGAGTTAATTTTTGAAAGAATCTGGTGAGGAATGTTAAGCCACATTTCTGTATTAGCTATCGTTTAATGTTTAATTGTAGTGTCAGTGGGCCATAAATGAAGGAACTAGAAGTGGTCAAAACTAAAAAGGCAGGAAAGGGAATGATTATGAAGCATTGCTGGCAGATGATGAACAGCTTTGCAGCAATCTAAATCATCAGGAATAAAATTGATCCAAGAAATTCAGACTGCATGGGTGACTTATGTAACTTCAGGTGGTGGTACAATCCAAACGGAAAGTGGACTAAGGAAGACTGATAAGGAAAGACAGTGGTAAACAACAAAAGTCATCTTCCCGTCAACTGCACCCTTAGTATCCGAGGTATATTAATGATCACATGACAGAGTAGACCCATGATTAACATCAAAATGAACTGAGATTTAAACTAATTGTGAGGTTGAGCTTTGAAGATTTGCTTTAGCTAGTACAATTACTCAGTGGTTTCAACATCGGCAATGGGTTTCAGCAGTAACATTTTAAAAATCACACCCATCATTAGTTTTCCCACATCAGATACCAATGTGATGAATCAACTTGAAATTTCAAATGTCAGCCTCTGGTGGCAGCATGAGCCCAGGATTAATCCCGGGTCCCCACTGTATAGACTGCTACCATGTAAGAAAGAGGCTGCATGAAGCAGCTCCAATTCGATACTTCAGAGATGGAGCCCGCAGTCTTAAGTCTGGAATCACAAGGACATGAATAGGTGCTCACCAAAGGATAGACATATTGTCACCATTTCTTAGTTCTGATTGAGCATATTGGGATAAGGCACATCAAGTTAAAGGCACTGAAGTGGTGGAGAGTAAATCTCCCTCAGTTCTACAGGTACCATCTCCTTTATGACTACTGCACACAGCCATGTGTGTGTTCAATGAATATATTTTCTAAGGCTTTATTGATAGTTTTAAAAAGTATCACATTTTCAATGTTCATAATTTTTAATGACTTCTGATGTTTATCAGACCTCTTATCCTATCTGCAATCTGTTGCCTTTAATAAAGGCAGTAACAATAAAACTTCAATTATTGATTTACTCACCACCCCAACACCACACATTGTTGTGATATTGTGTTCAATGAATTTATGATAATATAATGCTATCACTCTCATGTCACCTACCCCAAGTTTTGCTAGTTCCACTTCACTTGCATAGCAGAAGGAAGAGCAAAAAAATTAAAGTCCCCTTTTCTATCCAAACCTTTCCCAATGGCTAGAACACAAATTTTCAATTTCACATATCCTACAACCCATGTTTCTTTCTCAGTTCTACTAGTCCACCTAGGTTCTGTCTCCCTATGTTCACATTTATCATCACCCTCAAACCTATCTACCAGGGTTTCCGCTTCCTTGGCCTATTCTTCCCATCTCTTTCCCATTCCCTCAAAATCCAGTTCCATCTACCCATCCATCCTTTATCAGGTGTTATGAATGTACCACAGCTCTGAGGGGCCGAAGGGTGCGGGGTAGCCCCCTCCTTTGTGAGAATCGCAAGATCACTATTAAGTCAGTTCAGGGGACACAGGAAATGAGAGAAAGACATGCAGAATCCACAAAAGGGTTGGAATGTGTCCTGGCCTCCGAAAGGCGGACCCATTGATACCGGCTATTGTCTCTTGGAGACGGACTTGTGTATTGCATCCTGCACGATGCATCGAAGCCCCCCCCAGGCAATGAACTGAGGGGGAGGTTGGTGGAGGGATTGCATCATCCCAACCTGATCGACATCTGCGACCCTGTGAGTCAGGATAAAAAGAGGGTCTGGGGGAACAGCCCCTCAGACGCACCAGAAGAAACGCTAGCGATCCCGTAATAGTGAAAGCCGGTGGAAGGCCACGTGCGTCCGCTTCCATTTGCCCAGAATCGGTTACCTTTGCCACGGAAAAACAGTTTTTAGCTAACAACGGGGAACTCAACTCCCAACGACTCTCGAAGGATTGATATCATAAAAGGAATGGGCAAGTTTTAATCCGTCTTTCTCTCCAACCAAAGGCTGCTGCCTACAGCTTGACTGAACTAAAGTGACTTTTATATTTCCATCGGACAATACATTATCCCCTAGACAACGATAGAGCTATTTCTTATTTATTATTATACCCGCACTTTTAGATTTAGTATTGACGACGTATATTATCTGTGTGTTTGCATTGATATTATTTTTGTGTATTTCTATCAATAAATACTGTTAAAAATAGTACCATCAGACTTCAACGGACCTCTCTATCTTTGCTGGTAAGTGACCCAGTTATGGGGTACGTAACACAGGTTTCACATCACCTTCAAGCATTTGTCTTTATCCTTCCCTCCTGTCTCAATTTGCTTAACATCCCTCACCTCACCCGATTCCACTACCAAGTCTCCCATCTAACCTCTTTACCTTCCCTTTGCACTCAGTCCTGATGCAGAGTATCAACCTGAAATATTTACCATCTCTTCGCTTCTACAGGTGCTGCTTGAACTGCTAAATTTCTCAAGCAGTTTGCTTTTGCTCTAGATACTAACGTTTCAAGTTCCCTTTTCTAATCTCACCTCTCTATAACAGGAAATTTCATTTGACCTCCAAGAGTTTGAGACAAGATGCAGATCCCTAACTTTGCTCCAATTTTGATGAAGATCCAGCATTCTTATCTAAAGTTCTAACTTCTAATTTTTTTTAAATTAATGGAACTTCTATTATGGTTTTTCAACAGGTCACTTTCTTGGTCTGATTTCTGAAATAGTTCAAACAACCACCATCATGTATACCTTTCCATTCTTGATCAATACAGTTCAAGTAGTAAAGACCAAGTAAAAAAACCTGTAGATTGCAGATCACTTCTATAGAAAAATCATCTGGGATAGTCAAATGGCTTTATTTTTACTAAAAATATTATGGCAGAAGGCAGCAGTACGAACTATTTTTAGACAAATGAAAATCCCAGACTAAGGACAATGCAAGTCAGCATTCACAAATGAAAAACAGAAGAATGTTGACTAAGTAAATATACATTTGCTTGGATTATTCCCCCACTGAATTATTTATACCCAGTAATGTAAACTAAACTTGCTCTTCAGTCAATCAATCATGTTTTTGCACTATTCAGAGCAGATATATTTACACTATACATTGCAGCCAATAAGCAAACATCATAAATGAAAATGGTTGAGAAAATGAATGATTAGTAAAGGTAAGATTTCTAATTCAAGCTTTTCCATTGTTGTTAGATGTGGCTTTTTTTATTCTACTCCACCTCAACGACAGACAAAAATTTCCAAAGTACTCAACTATGCAAACATTGAGTGTTTCTGCAGGTACAGATGAAAGACAGTCAAGTCTCTACAGTTTGAAGGGGAAAAAATGCCACAATTCCCTCCACTTATCTTCAAGTGGGAGTGAAAAGTAGCCAAGAAATAGAAAGATGCAGAATCTCAAATCCCAGTTGCTTTACAGTAGCTCAAGAGACTTTTTAAAAAATAGCTTTGTCACATGTACATTGAAACTTTGAAATACAGTGAAATGTGTAGTTTGCAGCAAATCAAATCAGTAAGGTTATGCGGGCTGCCCACATGCTTCCATCACCAACATGGCACGCCCATAACTCACTAACCCTAACTGTACTTCTTTGGAATATGGGAGGAAACCGGAGCACCAGGAGGAAACCCATGTGATCACAGGGGGAAAATGTACAAACTCATTACAGGCAGCAGCAGGAGTTGAACCCTGCTGGGTGATCACTGGCACTCTAATACCGTTAAGCTAACCTCCATGTAACCCACCATCCATCTAATGACATTTAATGTCCAGTCTCTATTGAATACAGATTGAGAGCATGAATTAATGCTTTACTAAATTATTCACTGTATATGATATTGTTAGCAAGATCGGAATTTACTGGCTCTCCCTAAAAGAGTGGCACGCTATTTTCCTGGAACAGCTTCATTCCACGTGGCATTTCAGGATTAGACTGACGATCAAGGACTGCCAATAACCCTCCTAGATAGCATATTTGTTGGACGGGAAGTAGTGTGATTCTCATCACCTTCTATCCTTGTCCTTCTACATAGCAGAGACAATGGGATTGGGAGGAATTGTGGAGTATGCCTTGGAGAGTTCCTGCAATACATCCTGTAGATTGTACACACCATAGCCATAGTATATTGGTGGTGAATGGACTGCGTTTGAAGTTTGGAGAGTGGTTGGGGACACTTGTCGGTGAGGCTCTCCGTAATCAGGTGGCATGAATATTATTTGCCACTGGTCCATCTCTGCCCAAATATTGAACAAGTTAATGCTTGCTGGAACTTAAATGGAAGGAATTTTATTGGTGGTAGGAACTCTGATGCTCACAGGGAATTACTACAGCCATTTTGTACACAAGACATAGACTTGAATTGATGGTGAGATCTGCGAATGTAATGGCTTTGGCGACTCAGGAGGCAATTCGCCCATCACAGAAAATGCAAGCTCTGACCTGCTCTGACAGGTGACTGGTTCACTCAAGTTGATTGGCCTAGTTAAGTTTACAGTTAAGTGCAATAACTAGAACAAATTTGGCAAGGAATTTGAAAACAATAACACATGAACATCAAAGAGATTATTTGTGTTTTACTGAAGATTTATTGTCCAAAAATTAAATGGCAATTGATAATTAAAATGTGTATCAGCCCACACATGGAGGTCTTGCTGCACTCTGAGGAATAGCAAATATAACTGAGCACTGCTATCAGTGAATATCAGACTCTGACCTTTGGTGGAGCAAAGTTTATTCACGTGGTTGGAACTATCATAAAACCTTCACTACCTTCCTTTGAGCAATGCCCAACTCCAGCAAGTACAAAGTTTCCCTGTCATTTATTAAACTGTACATTGATGCTACATTTAAATTAAATGCAGTCTTCATATCAAAGGCTTTGGAAAATTAGCTCTTTACTCAGAATCTGGATTGATGATAAGGGGATGGGGTGGAGCTCTCAAAGATGCCCCAAGCTTGTCCCTGGTCAACGCACTCTCCTTCTGTCACCATCTTCCTTGAAATCCAATTCCAGCAGAAATACTGACCTGGCTGTTTCAAATGTCTCAGCTATTCAACAGTCTGTTGGCCCTGAGGAGGGTTTCTTCAATATGGCAAGTATTGCTTACCACTTTAAATACTAATTCCTGCCCCCTTACCATTACTCTGAAAAAAGGAAAAAACACATGCAAATGGCTCTGTCTTAAAAGTTTGTGCTCTGCTATAACAGAAGATGCAATATGAATTGCAGAAAAATTGATAAAGAAAGTATCAGTTTGGATATTCCCTTACCTCAATTCACCAGATTCATACAAAAGCTTAGGAGCCAAGAACATGGTCTCCACATCTGCAAGGCAGGAATTAATTTGCCACCTACTGAGGGCACAATACAAATCTGGTAACCAGCATCCTGCATCTTCATTTCTGATGACTGACAGGCAACTGTTAAATTTATAATATTGGCATGATAAAACAATACCAGAGTCCCAACTCATTCAATCATACATTCAAATAAAATCATTAAAAAAATAAAATTCTCAAATGCCCTTCAAACTGCAATGACAGCAAACAGCTCTCTTGAACCGAAACAGATTCCTTAAACACAGCAGAGTGCAGATCCTACACAGCAAGGCCAACCATTTAGCAAGATCAAATACCTTAGTTCCTACAACCCCTCTCACTCTGCTTGTAGCTCGGCCTGGTTATAAGATACCATAGGATAATTTATAAAATTCAAGACAACCTTTGAAAATAAGGTGTACTGTGATACCCGCTGACTCCAAAATATCTTATACCAAAAATCTCAATGAGGTACAAAGTAAATAAATGAACTGTTAACAAAGGGAATATGGAAATTATAAGGTGTGTTAAAAAGGATGCAAATTCTATACCACAATTTACAAGGAGAATTTCTTGATACCCTTTCCCACCAGGAATCTACTTAATATAGTCAAACTTCACCAAGGATGTCCAGAAGTCTCATATTCCACCACATTAAGGCTTACATTATAAATAGAATTTGTCCTTTAAATGCTACATCAAAACACTGTTTTGTCTAGTAGTTTCAAGTCATTAGCGCCAAGAATCAATTCCCTTATCAGATACTATTTAGCCAGAAAGTGCCGAATTTGTGGCATTCACTGCCACAGATGGCTGTGGAGGCCAAATCAATGAGTATATTTAAAGCAGAGGATGACAGATTCTTGATTAGTCAGGGCATCAAAGATTACGGGGTAAAGGCAGGAGAATGGGGTTGAGAGGGATAGTAAATCAGCCATGATGGAATGGCACAGCAGACTTAATGGGCTGAGTGGCCCAATTCTGTTCCCCAGTCTTCATGGTTTTATGGTTACTGTAATGCCCGTGACTATGGATAACCACAAGTTTCTGGAGGTTTCACCCACGAGTTCATATTCACTCGTGAAAACAGCCTCTAAAATGTACTTAAAATATCTAATCTCTATAAACGTTCTCCAATAACTGGCCAGGGGACTATAGGGCAATCTTGGAAGATTAGCTAACTCCGAAGTTATTACTGCAGTACAAAAATGAGTAAACTCCAGAAATCCACAATTGGGTTGCCCTTTCTATTATGAATCTCTGTAACCTGTCCCAGAATACAATCTATACATTGTTATTTTGGATGCATTAAGAGGGGAAATTCATTTTCCATTTCAGATAACACCAAGCAGCAAAACACTTTATAAGCATACATATGAACTCACATTATTCACTATTCTGTTAAACACAAGCTTATGTGGGTTTATGATATCTGTGGGGAGTTTTGTGCTATAAAAACGGGGGGGGGGGGGGAGCTAGTGTCCTCCATAATCATTGAACAATACCTTATGACCTCTCCAATTATTTAAATACTATGAAAGCCAATATTTACAGGTCAAAGGTCAGTAGGTTATACACCTCATGTTTTTCACATTTAAAAGTAATGTTTCTGAACAACTGATTTCACAGTAACCCACATGAATAACACAGATCTGCAAAACAGAAAATGACAACTCAGCAAACAGCCAAAAAGCTCAGGGCAAATTCCTGTTGCACAGCACCACCGACAGCTCAACTAAAGGTAAGAAATTCGATGCATGTCTGAAGGGCAAGCAAGACAGATAGTACAGAGGTTCTGAGGAGTCCAGGTCTACTGCAAAACCTGTGAATTGGAAGCTGGAAACTGGTGTCAGCTGGCCATCATTTGCCGCTCACTGTTGTTTAAGACAGACCATAATATATTTGCCTGCAGGCGTAGTAAATAACATGAATCAATTCATGAATTCATGAAAAATGAGATTCAACCCAGTTGTCTCTTTTAGTCAAAAGGAACTTGGGCTTGATGGGCTTGTGCACTATTTAACTCAGGTATGGCTCTTTGGAGCAGTGTATTTGTCTTAGTCCATTACTAAAAGTGCTCCTATGTTCAGCTAGGGTGGCATGCAGCAGGTGAGAAACATTGTCCAGAATTTTCCATTTTGTCCTTTGTTCTAATCCCTGGTTTAGAACTAGTAACCCTTGGTGTAATAGTTCAGAAAGTTTTCACAAAGTTATGGACATTTGGTCAACAAATGCAAGTGCAATTTTGCAGCAAAGACACTAAATTAGAAACATGAACAATATAAAAAATACAAATTTGCCAGAAAGGAGGGTGTAGTGTTAGGTCATGAAGCAGTAGCATACTATATTGGAAGTTCATCCACATGGGCTCCTAAAAAATTAATTCTACTTCTGAAATTGTGCTGAAACTGGAGAACACGTTGAAAACTTGGGGGGGGGGGGGGTGGACAAATGTAACCCCACCACTAGTTTCTGGAGGTCATGAGTAGCTGCATGCCCGGTGATTTCTCTTACTAGATAGATAGACAGACACTTCATTGATCGCAAGGGAAATTACAGTTCACAGTAGCATTAAAAGAGCACAGATATACAAATATTAGAAGAGACGTAGAAAGAATAAAGAGTAAGTTACAACAGTTTAACAGGAGGGGGTCATCAATTCCCCGGCTACAGGCTGACTCATTATAGAGCCTAATGGCCAAGGGCAAGAGTAATTTCATATAGTGGCTCTTTGGAGCAGTGTATTTGTCTTAGTCCATTACTAAAAGTGCTCCTATGTTCAGCTAGGGTGGCATGCAGCAGGTGAGAAACATTGTCCAGAATTTTCCATTTTGTCCTTTGTTCTAATCCCTGGTTTAGAACTAGTAACCCTTGGTGTAATAGTTCAGAAAGTTTTCACAAAGTTATGGACATATTATTTTTTCCAAGCATCAGATATTGTTGTAGAGACACAAATGGTCAGTTCCCAGCTCATCGTTTCAGTAGAGATACAGACACATAAAATACACCATTATAACAAATAAGTGAGGGTTCATAAATTTCAAAAATTTTGTCATTTCAGAGTTTTACTGCATCATGTAAAGGCCAAGTTTCAAGGCTACATAGTCAAATTTTAGTAATTTAGCACATTTTGTAAATGCAAATATAAAACCAGAATGTCCTAAAAATTAGGAATTTGTTACAGAATTAGACCAAAAGGAAATGTATGATAATGCATTTTGGTAAAAGGAATGATTAGTGTTAACCATTATCTAAATGGGGAGAAGGTTCAAGCATCAGAAGTGCAGAGGGACTTAGCAGTCCTTGTGCAAGACTCCCAGAAGGTTAATTTACAGGTTGAGTCTGTGGTAAAGGCGGCAAATGCTATGTTGGCACTTGTTTCAAGGGGGATCGAATATAAAACCAAGGAGATAATGCTGAGCCTTTGTAAGACACTGGCCAGGCTGCACATCAAGTACTGTCAACGGATTAGGGGCCCAAATCTCAGAAAGGATGTGCTGTCATTGGAGAGAGTCCAGAGAAGGTTCACGAGGATGATTTTGGCAATGAAGGGGTTAACATGTGAGGAGCGTCTGGCAGCTTTGGGCCTGTACTCACTGGAACTTAGAAGAATGCAGGGGGAACTCATTGAAACCTAACAAATGTTGAAAGGACCAGATAAGGTGGTTGTGGAGAGGATGTTTCCTCTGGTGGGGGAATCCAGAACTAGAGGACACAGCCTCAAAACTGAGGGGTGACCTTTTAGAACAGAGATAAGAAGGATTTTTTTTTATAAGCTATAGAGTAGTGAATCTGTGGAATGCTCTGCCACTGACTGCAGTGGAGGCCAAGTCTGTGGGTATATTTAAAGTGGAAGATGATAGTTTCCTGATTGGTCAGGACATCAAAGGATATGGCAAGAAGGCAGGTGTATAGGGTTGAGTGGGATCTGGGATCAGCCATGGAATGTCACAATAGATTCAATGGGCTGAATGGCCTAATTTTGCTCCTATGTCTTATAATCTTAAGAGGTTGTTCTCCTTGTTGCAAATAAGATCGACAGATAACTATTTTAATATGAAAGACGGTGGAAAGCTGCTTCTATTAGTAGTTGATCTAAAATCCACAGGACATGCAAATAGATAAATAGGTGCGAGGGGAAGTTGTGTATTAAAGAAAAGCAGAGAATACGAACACAAGAAAATCTGCAGTTGCTGTAAATCCAAAGCAACACAGACAAAATGCTGGAGGAACTCAGCAGGTCAGGCAGCATCTATGGAAAAGAGTAAACAAGACCTTACTTTAGGACTGAAGAAGGGTCTTGGCCTGAAATGTTGACTGTTTACTCTTTTCCATAGATGCTTCCTGACCTGCTGAATTCTTCCAGCATTTTGTGTGTGTTGCAAAGCATAGAATAGATCTCATCTGGAACTTTGAATTTAATGCTGGAAACACTAAAAAATGAATTGGACAGGCAGTAGCAAAATTTTGCAGGTACACAGGGAAAAAAAGCAAAGAAAATGGACTTGTGGAATTGCTCCACTAAGGGCTGGTACAAACCCAAAGGGCCATAAGAAATCTGACTATTAAAGAGCTGGTATCATGTCCAAAGGTATACTGATATTTACTACTGATGCAACTATCCCAATTCTAGGTAAAGTGCCTATGCTAATTCCTGCTCCCAAAATTCCCCAATTAAAAAGGGCTAAAGTTTCTGCCCATGAAACTGTTCACCTCGTCACTGTGCACTGCACAAATAATTTTGTTCTTTTTCACCAAGCATCTTGACATTCCCACCTTTTACTGTTCATCGTGTACTCATATTTAAAATTACCTCATAGTCAAAAGGAATCCCCTCTCTACATTTTTAATTATTTTTTCAGGCAACAAGCATAGCTGGCTCGCTAACTATTAATTGCCCATCTCTGATTGTCTTTGAGAAGCTTTAAGCCACTACTTGAACTGTAATAGGTTTTCTAAAGGCAGTTGCACCCTGGTGTTGTGGAACCAGTTCTAGGATTTAAACACACCAAGGCACTGGGAAACATTCAGGTCAGAATGATGCAGAAACTGAAGGGCACTCTGCAGGTTGTGGAGCTTTCACGCTTCCTTGTCTACCCTACTGGTAGTGAACACAAGTTTGTGAGGAGCTATTGAAGAAATATAGATGGGTAACTCCAGCTCATTTTAAAGATAAGCACTACAATCATTGTACATGGTGGTGAAGGGACAAGTGCTGGCTGGTCAGTTAACTCAGTCGCTTTGTCACCTTGGGTGGTGTTGATCTTTGTGAGGCTTGTTGAAACTGTGCTTGTCCAGGTAAATGGGGCATATTCCATTGCCTTCCTGACTTGTGCCTGTTAATCGTGGAAGAGTCTTTTGTCACAGGATATCCAGCCTCTGGCCTGCTTTACTTGCCGTACATGGACAATCCAGTGAGGCTTTTCTGAACCTCAGTAAACTGATGGTGAGATGCGCACTGGTAACACCATTGAATATCAAGAACAAGCTGTTAAATTCTCTGTTGACAGAGACAGTTATTGTCTGATGCTTTTATGGCATGAATGCTACTCACCACTTTGCAAATGATATCTTGACTTTGCTTTTTTTTTTGGTTGCAAACAGAAGTGAAGATTTTGCAAGGTTGAAAATCACACATCTGATCTTATGATGAAAGAAAGGGCATCGATAAAGCAGCTGATGTTCAAGCCCAGGACATTGTCCCATAGGCTACTACTACAATGCTTGGGGTTGGGACAACTGGCCTCCATTAACCTCAACCGCATTTCTTTGTGGAAAGTACAACTCCAGATATTGGAATGTCTTCTCCTTGATGCCTTTTAACCTCTGTTTTATCCGGGTTTATTGATCCCACACTCTGTTAAAAGCTGCCTTGACATCAAGGACAATCATTCTTATCTCACCTCTGAATTGAGTTGTTTAGTCCACATTGTCCTGTGGTGCAGGCAGAATGGCGCTGAACAACCTAGACTGAATATCACAAGCAGATTATTTGCAATTGAATCTTGTACAAAACTCTAGTGACACTTTCCATCACTTTGCAAAATGACAGAGGGGAAATAAGTAATCTTCAGTAATTATTGTATTTGTTATATTCAATCTCCTCAGCAGCTTTCTGATCACATGGAATGAACTGAAGTGACTGGACTGGCTTCTGAAATGTGGGAATCTCAAGAGGAAGTCCAGGAGAATCATCCATTCATAACTTCTGGTTGAACATGGTTACAAGTACTTCAGTCTCAGTTTTGACACTCAAACTGGAACTCAAGCTGAGTAGCTGCACAAGAAAGTGCATGGGGACATTTTTAGAATCTCGTCTTCCTGTCTGCTGTTTAATTAACCACATCCATTCATGATGAAATGTGACAGGATTGTAGAGCTTGATCTTATTCTGTTGGCTGGTGGCTCACTTGATAATTTCTAACATGCTGTTTTACTTGTTGAGCATACTTGAGAGCAAGAGATTGTGATTGTGAAAATTATGCAATTTTGCTGCTAATAATAACCCATAGCACATCGTGGGTGCTCAGTTTTAGGACTATTTCAGGTGGGAGTGCCACAAAACAAAATGGAGAATGTCTTCAGTGTGAAGACAACTATCCCATTGGGAGGCCACTCCCTGGGTGTTTGTGGCGGGGGGGGGGGGGGGGGCAGTTGTAAGGTACCAGGCAGAGTATGATTTTGCAATGTACCATTTTGGTGCTTAGGTTTATGCCACATCTATCCGATCATACTTTTGTTGTTTTGAGTATGGTTCTGATTTTTGGTCAAGTCAGAAGGCACTGATGAGACAAAGCAGGTAGTTTCTTTCTCTTAAAGAGCAATAGGAACAAATTGGGCTTCTAACAAAACAACGGTCTCAAGTCATTCCTATCAAGCCTATCCAAACCCTAGATAGCAATCTAATTTTAAATTCCACAGCTGCCATGGATTTTACTTACATTGTCTATGACACAGGAGGATATTCAGCCCAGCAGGTGTGTGCTAGATCTCAGCATCAATGTCATTTCATCTATTTCCCTTTTACCTTGTGCCTTTTTTCTCTCACACATGCCCATCCCCTTCTGATTCTTTTTCAGTTACCTACATTAAAGGATAATTTACATTAGCCAATTAACCTACCTTATCAATGGAATGAGGAAGAAAACTACAGTACCCAGAAGGAGCTAGAAATTGCTTGGCTATGGAAAGAACTTACAGACTGCACATTGGGATTGAACCCAGGAGACCCTGGCACTGCAATCCAGGTAATTTGGATGCGTGGTAGCTTCACCCCAACACCCTTACAACGCCAGCGCCCAAGAAGGGCAAGGGACCTATATAATAGACAAGACTGAAAATTTCCACTTAAATGTTATAGCACTGAGTAAGTGGAGCAGAGCAACAGATGAAGTACTGATGAGCCTGCCTATGGAGAATTCACTTCACTCAAGGGAAATCTGAGCAAACATGTAATCCAACTAAAAATACAACCCAAGTAAAAGACAATATCCACCATACAGATACAAGCATAAGCTTGTGGATAGAGTAGCAATGCAAATATTGGAGACCATCACTACGGATTGAAATGAGATGGCATAGACAGTCCCTCAACCTAAAACAAAAAAAAATCCTACTAACTAACTGGAAATATTGAACAGACATTTTGTGAAAACAATTATTGTTACTTAATATTTTGAAAAATCCCACTTAGAACGTTCCAAATGTTTCTACTTACAGTTGCTGACATGTTTTTGTCTCAAGAATAGACTAACATCTAGTCACATAATTAAATATTTTACAGCTATTTTGATGCTTCAAGTAAAAGAGAACTAAAATGTGCCCGACTAATTGGGTACAAGGTAACCAGAAGCCAAAAATATTGAACAAAGAACTGAAACTCAAGTATTAAAATTAAATCACAAAATTTTCATCTCAGTGCCCAGTGACCAAACATAAATGACTAATCATTCTCTCCCTGCAGCACAATACTGCCACAAATAAACCCTCGAAGGCAAAGTATGTGGCTGTGCATTTTTAAGCATCTCTATCACCAACTTTGAAAACTTCTCCAAATAGCAACTAGTAACTGGCCCTGCTGCTGTTGCTTGAGTGACAGATCAATCTCAGCCAATGAGGGTCAAGCTATTCCAAGTTATACCAAAGCTACTGATGCAACACCACCCCGGATTATAAACTGTTAATCTCCAAAAAAAATTTTTAAATTATAATTTCAACACTGTTTGGATATATTAGCAACGTCTGAATTTCCCAGCTAGCAAGGTTGTAAGCCTGTTACCCAGTCATTTTATATTTGTTAGAATTTGGTAGTTTCTATTACAATATGGTTACTGACATTATGCCATAAAAGCAAGCTGAATACAAGGACAAGTTTTAAAATTGAAGCTGCCATACATTTTAATTGGCTTTTAACAAAGTACTGATTGTTGCTAGTTTCTAGCTAATCAATTATTCTGCATTTCTAGATAGTGCAGCTGCCTCTTGTTATTTCACTTACATATAGAAAGAGTTGCACATGTAGTCAAATGTGTAACATGCATTATTTTGTCTGCCTTCCAAATCTGAATTAAAATTTGTTTCAAAGCACAGCCCATTAGGCTACCATAATTCCAGATAATGACAAGATATTTCACATGTCATTCCCACTGAAAGCCAATTATTTTTAAATCATTAGGTTTTGTAACTTATTGTGACAGTGAGGCAAAATACAGAATTGAAACTACAGTATATTATCATGTCAAAAGAGGAATCACCTCCAAAAAGACTGGGGAATGAATATTTAAAACTGCAGATGCTAAAGGGGTGAAATACTGGCAGAGAATGTTGGAAACACTCAACTGGTTATGCTGCATCTTTGGAAAGAAAGGAAATCAAAGACCCTTGATCAGGACAAACAACATCACTCAGTTTTAAAGGAGAAAAAGATTTATTTTTTCACCTCGGTATCTATGCTTTAAAGATAAATTGTGTTGAGGAGAATAGTTTTAGAGCGATACCAGATGTGGATCTCTGTCTATAATCTCTGACATAGAAGCTTTTGATCACCAGCTTCAGGGTTGGTAAGCTACTGTCATGCACCTGCTCACATGGGAAATGGAGAAAAGTCATTATCAGGGCACTAGTCAGAACAGCAGACTCCCTCACTGCAATATTAATTAGTAGCTCACAAATCACTTGTGGATGAAATGTTTCATGACATTTGAGTAACAATAAATATTTTTTTCCCTCTGACAAATCTTAGTAAGTTGAAAGGAAACAATCTGGAAAACAAGTTCCGGAACTTTTCTTTCCCATTTGAGATTTTATAAAACAAAAAGAACAGCGCTAATAAGTGGTGACTTCACTGGGTTGTTACAATTTTTCATCTCTATCAAAGAAAAAAAATATATTTTCTGGTTATAAGAATAATTGCCCCAAAATATAATGCTCAAGCAATTACTAAAATCTGTGTTTATTTTTAGGCAATCTTCTTATTCTCTGGAACTGACTTAAATCGAGTTTTCAAACATTCAACTTTCATACAAGGAGTTAACAACTGATTTGGATAATTTAAGTCATTACCTGAAGAATATGAGAAATAAATATTTTTTCAAGTAGCATATTTATTCTAGCAATTTACAAAGTAAAGCATTTTAAAATAGCACCTTGTAAAAGCTCTTAACACTATAATGCTCACAGCATTACATGATTAGGCTGGCAGAGTAGCAGTCCACAAGGATAGCAAATCCTATTAAGTTTTGGTGATCCATTATATAACTCAAATCTAATTTTCCAGGTTAACCACTACATAAAAAGAAGCTACTTGCAGTTTAAAACCATGAATATTTCAAATGCAGCTGAGTATCATTCCAATGCTGACCACATTTACTGCATTATTTTAAATATTAGAAACCAAGGTAATGCTGTAGTAGGCTTTTGCATCTATTAAAATATTTGCCATTACCAATGAAACATGCATGTATTACTTAAAATGCAAATGCATACAGACTTAAAAAGGATGAATTCATTCAAAAATCAGGCAAGCAAATGTCTTGCCACAATAATGGGGATGGAAATGTACACAAGTTCCTATAAAGCATGGCACATAGTGGAAGTATACAAAATGTTAATGAAACATACTATTGGAGGAAGTGAATCCCAATTATACCTTAACACTGGTTAACAAAGTAAATGCTTATTTTTCTTGATTAATCACACTATATTTATAACCATGCAAATTAAATACATAGATAAGATATTATGAGATTGTACAATACAAATTATTTTGAAGAAAGCTCAGCGTCCAAGGCATATCTCAATTCAGATAAAGTAATATTTAAACAACAACACACACAAAATGCTGGTGGACAGACAGGCCAGACAGCATCTATAGGAGAAGTACTGTCGACGTTTCGGGCCGAGACCCTTCATCAGGACTGACAGTGGCAATCTAATGAACTTCAAAATTATTTGAATTTCTTAGGTCTGTTTGAAGAGTTATTTGAAATCAATCTTAAATTATCTCTTTTCTGTCCTTTTGCCTCCATCTCAGGCATGTAACATTGATTTAGGCAATGAGTTTGGATCATTTGTTTCTACTTCTTAAGTGGAAAGTCCTCCCATCTTGCTTGTATACCAGTGGCATTCCATTTCATTCACACATGAAATAATATACTGCACCTATCTGATGTACCATAAGGGAAGCAAAACAATTTGTACAGTGAATAAAATACAATTTCCTTCAATTCGTGGGGCATTATATTTTAAAGACTTGGTTCACATTACAAAAAGAATTTTAACTCCACTAAGCAACTAATAACACATGCCAACATTAATGGATATAGGTCAAACATTTTAAAAGACAGGTGTAGGAAAAAGAAACTCCCACTAGTCTAATAAAAGATGTGCTGTTTGAGTACAACTAAGGAAGTTTTAATTTGGCTTGCAATTGTAAATGACCTTGGAAGGTTTGATTAAAAGCTTTGAATATCAAATACTGAACTTCCCCTCTTATTAACACTACTATTATAGCAAGTATTAAATGTTGAAAATTGATTTCCCGAACGCTGCATCATTGAATCTGGTTACAAAACACATCTTATTCAGTATTACCAAAGAGCTGTCATTATATTATCGCACAATCTAAGCAAAATTAAATCATTTATTTCAATGAGGACACATACGGGAAAGGTGGGCCCTTCATCATTACAAACTATTCGATTCCGATAACCCAGCCACTATACGGACTAATTGTCCTTTCGAGCTTGAGAAGGGCCACTGAGGAATTGGTCATACTTATACAGCCAGACATGACTATTAAACAACACACATTTCCTTTCAATATTAACTATTCAGCGAAGTATGAACGAAGATGCAAAAACCCTTTCAATTGAGTGCAGTTTACAAATTTCCGTCAGACCACTCAGAAATCGCAACTGATACATCGTTGCGTCAGCTTCGAACTAGTGTTTTTCTTCCGCAAGTTAGAATTGCAAAGGAAATGAGCAAGGAGATACTGGTCACTGGTGAGAAGAACGTCCTTCACACAATCAGGTTTTGGGTACTTAAAAATAACAAAGACACACACTGTTTTGAGCTTTATAAGTATTCCCACTTGCACACTGCAGACTGGTAAACAACAGTGCGAGAAGATTCCCCAGAACATTGTTTGGACAAAAAGGTCTTTGTCACAAACTGTTGGCCTTTGCTTACCATTAGTCCAGCCAAGGACTAATACTTGCCAAGTTTCCACATTCTCGCCAGAAAGATCTATTGCCTGCTTTCAACTCTTTTTGAGAGTGGAAGTAAACGATCACAGGTCTGGATTCATAACTTCATACTGTTTATTTACACCAGCCTAAGTCCTACACCGAAAAGCTGTGTATGTACGACTCTCTCGATCCAAAGATTGCTGTACGTCAGTTATAAAATCCGGTCAAAATGTTTAAATACAATTTTAGAGTCTGGCAACTTTCTTGTCCTACCAGAATATTAACTTTTAGGATTGAAAGCTTTACCCCCATTTGACAACAATTATGTGGTTTTGCATAATTCACCCTGCCTAGACCTTATTCGATTAAGGGTATTCTCTCTAAACGTCATGGGACCCTTAGCTTATTGTACTTTGCTGCTGCATCTAGCAAAACGGGAAGGAGTTAAATGTTTGACGCCGGTGGCCAATAATGAGAACAGTGCAAATAAGCGACTCACCATTCACTCTAGGTGGGTACTGTAGCGGTCAGTGAGCGAGAGATTTTCACAGCAACAAGAATGTTGGATACCCGCTAACCACCCCGAAGACAGTTACACGCCACGAGCTAGGCTTTCGAGTAACAACATTCAACGCTACAAAAAACACCTTTTGGAACCCGAATTGTTAATCTACTTTTCAACGTTGTGATCTTCAGAGAGAGAAATAACAAGTTTCCAAAACAAAAGCTGAATCTAGTCGATACGATATTGTAAATATGTCGCGGTTATTGTGCAGTCTAAAATGTCAGAATGCGGCCTCGGGAAGAAAAGGGGGCGTGAATACTTGCTGAGAAACTGTTGAGTGGAAAAGAGATGAAGGCGGACGTGGGGTGGTGGGGTTTGATGGCAAAGAGTCCGGCCTTTCCATACTTTTTCCTCGGACCCCCCTTCATGCTCGCACGCACAGCCGGATAGTTGCACAGTTTCTCGCTCTGCAATCCCGCAACACGTACCTATAGAGACTCACCGTTTACCTCAGGGGGGAGTTCCGAGCAGACCTTTCTCCTTCACTTTGACTTTCTAACTCCGGCGTTCAGTCTATATAGTCAAAATCTTATTTCAGAAAAGTAGCTGAATAGCAATAAGAAACTTTAAACTAAATAAAAGATTGGAACAATTTTTGTACTAATTTAGTACAAAGTGATCGGGCAGCAGTGAGCATAGGCAGTGCGTGCAGACATGCATACGGTAGAGCTGAGTGTCGGCAGAGAGCTCCCCTGCTACAGCTCTTTCCATTTCAGGCCGGGACAAGATGAAGAGGCGCCGTCGCCGCGCTCTACCATGTAACCTTCTCAAGGTCCAGCCCACGCCGCAAATGGGAAGGGTGGGGGAAGAGCCCTTCACTCGCACCGACACTGACAAACCCCCCCCCCCCACACACACACACACGTAGTAACACCTTCCGTCGTTCTTCCAACTGAAACTTGGAAAGGAGCATGCGAGATGTTGAAGTAAGTGTTCTCACACTTCAACATCTTTTGCAAAAGAATATTAGTAGGTCTCACCCTTCTCTATTTCCACTTAGCACAGCCCAGCCACACTTTGATTCTCGGGGCAGGAAGTGGGACGCGAGGCCCGACTCGGGCTCAGTGCGTATGGACTATGGCTGGCGGTGGGGTCATTTAATACTGCGGATTTAGTGCCTTTTTAAAAATTAGATAACCCATTTAACCAGGGCGAACATCTAGTTTCAAGATTCATTTCACTGTGTATATATACATATACCAAAAAACAAACTTCCTTGTTTATTCTTGCCGGAAGATCCTGAACACATAGCGGTATGACCCGCCCCCACCGAGTTTATTTTTGGTGAAGTTGATTGGATTGTAAATGATTAAAATGCAGTTGGTAGAGAACATGCTTTCTGTTATTTATTATGTGATATACTGTTTGGAATATGTTGTCATTAAGTCCAACTTCTGAGAGAAGATATCAAATGTTCTTGCGATTATTTTTCTCTGTTGAATGCCTAAATTACAGCGAAGTTTCGCACAACAACTGTAGAGCATGAGGTGTAGAGGAATACACACAACGCTGCAGAAACTCAAGCCAGGCAGCATCTATGGAAATGAATAAACAGTCGACGTTTTGGGCCGAGACCCTTCATCAGGACTGGAAAGGAAGAGGGGAAGATGCCGGAACAAGGTGGTTGGGGGCGGGGGCGGGGGCGGGGGCGGGGGGGGGGGGAAGGGGAGTGAGGACAAGCTGGACGGTGATAGGTGAAGCCAGGTGGGCGGTTAAGAAGCTGGGAGGTGATAAATGGAAAAAGTTAAGGGCAAGAGAAGCAGGAATCTGATCAGAGAGGAGAGTGGATCATGGGAGGAGGAGGGGCACCGGGAAGGTGATAAACCATAAGATATGGGAGCAGAATGAGGTCATTTGGGTCTGCTCTACCATTTCACCATTTTCTTCTCAACCCCAGTCCTACCTTCTCTCTGCATTCCTTCATCCCCTGCCTAATCAATAACCTATCAACCTCTGCCTTAAATATACCCAAAGGCACAACCACATGTGGCAACACATTCCACAGATTCACCACTCTCTGACTGAAAAAATTATTTCCTCATTTCATTCGAAAAGGATGCTCCTCTATTCCCGGGTTTAGACTCCCCTTCCACTGGAAACTTGCTCTCCACATCCACTCTATCGAGGCCTTTCAATGAGGTTACCCCTCAATTTTCTGAATTCCAGTGTGTACAGGCCCAGAGCCATCAAATGTTCTCCAAATGACAAGCTGTTCAATCCCAGAATCCTTTTCATGAACCCACTAATGTCACATTCGCCTTCCTCACTGATGCACTATCAATAACTCCAAAAGACTGGAAGTAGAGTAAATACTGAAGGGCTTTTATTAGCAGTAAAACAGAACATATCCATGCCAGATGTCTGCCCTGGACTGTGGGAGGAACAGTGACACAATCTCCTTTATCCAGGGGTCTGTGGGAGGAGCCACAGGAGCAGTCAGCAGAGGGGCGTGTCCAGACAGATATACATGGTTTACCACACTCACCACAGACTCAACTTGCAAATTAACCTTTAGGGAATCTTGTACAAGAACTCACAACTCCTTTTGCACCTCTGATTTTTGCATTCTCTCTCCATTTAAAAAATGGTCAATCTTTTTATTTCTCCTACCACAATGCATGACCATACACTTCCTGACACTGTATTCTATCTGCCACTTCTTTGCCCATTCTCCTAATCTATCTAAGTCCCTCTGTAGCCTCTCTACTTCCTCAAAACTACCTGCCCCTCCATCTATCTTCATATAGTGTGCAAACTTTGCAACAAAGCCATCAATTCCATCATCCAAATCATTGACATATAACGTAAAACGAATTGGTCCCAACGTATGCTCTTGTGGAACACTGGCAGTCAACCAGAAAAGGCTTCCTTTATTCCGACTCTTTTCCTCCTGCCAAACAATTACTACATTATTCATGCTAGAAACTTTCTTGTAATACCATGGGTCCATAGCTTGTTGAATGCCATGTGTAGACCTTGTCAAAGGTCTTCTGAAAATCTAAGAACACAGGATTTGCAGGCTTCGTCTGCCGGGGTTCTGCAAGAGATTGTGATTTAAAAAAACACGTAGTTTAGTGAACTTTGCACAATGTGTGATGCTAGCACTCGCAGTGGGGGCCACTCACCGAGCAGCCCCATTAGCAATTTCAGCCCAGTATGGGTGGTGTGCAGTGCAAAGAATACAGAACGTAGAAAACCTACAGCACATTACAGGCCCTTCAGCTCACAATGTTGCGCCAACCAGCTAACCTAATTTAGAAGCTGCCTAGAATCTCCCTTCCGCCTAGCCCTCTATGTTTCTAAGCTCCATATACCTATCTAAAAGGCTCTTAAAAGACCCTATTGTAGCTGCCTCCACCACCATCCCTGGCAGTGCATTCCACACACCCACCACTTTCTGTGTGAAAATCTTATCTCTGACATCCCCCCTGTACCTACTTCCAAGCACCTTAAAGGTATGCTCCCTCATGTTAGCTATTCCAGCCCTGGGAAAAACCCTCTGGCTATCCACACAATCAATGCCTCTTATCACCTTATACAGCTCTATCAGGTCACCTCTCATCCTCCATTGTTCCAAGGAGAAAAGGCCAAGTTAACTCAACCTATTTTCAGAAGGCATGCTCTTCAATCCAGGCAATATCCTTGCAAATCTCCTCTGCATTCTCTCCATAGCATTCGCATCCTTCCTGTGACCAGAACTGAACAGGGTACTCCAAGTGGGGTCTCACTAAGCTCTTTTCCAGCTGTAACATTACCTCATGGCTCTTGAACTCAATCCCACAGTTGATGAAGGCCATCACACCATACGCCTTCTTAACAACACTGTCAACTTGCGCTGCAGCTTTGAGTGTCCTATGGACACAGACCCCAAGATGTCGCTGATCCTCCACACTGCCAAGAGACTTAACGTTTATATTATATTCTGTCTTCAAATTTGACCTACTGAAATGAACCACTTCACACTTATCTGGGTTGAACTCCATCTGCCATTTCTCAGCCCGGTTTTGCATCCTATTGATGTCCCGCTGTAACCTCTCACACTCATCCAGAATATTCATGACACCCCCAACTTTTGCATCATCAGCAAACTTACTAACCCACCCTTCTACTTCCTCATCCAGGTCATTTATAAAAATCACAGAAAGGAGGGGTCCCAGAACAGATCCCTGTGGAACACCACTGGTCACCAACCTCCATGCAGTGACGCAATTTGCTCACCGCTGAAGTAAGACTCACTGGTCTATAATTTCCTGGGTTATCTCTACTCCCTTTCTTGAACAAGGGAACAATGTTTGCAACCTTCCAATCCTCTTGTACTTCTCCCATCCCTATTGATGATGCAAAGATCATCACCAGAGGTTCAGCAATCTCCTCCCTCGCTTCCCACAGTAGCCTGGGGTATATCTCATCTGGTCCATGTGACTTATCTAACTTAATACCTTTCAAAAGCTCCAGCATATCCTCTTTCAGAATGTCTACACACTCAAGTGTTTCATTCTGCTGTAAGTCATCCCCACAATTGCCAAGGTCCTTTTCACTGGTGAATACTGAAGCAAAGTATTTATTTAGTACCTCCACTACCTCCTCCAGTTTCACACATGTTTATACTCTCACTCCTGATTGGTCCTATTCTCACACGGCTCATCCCCTTGCTCACCACATACTTGTAGAATGCTTTGGGGCTTTCCTTAATCCTGCTCGCTCAGGATTTTTCATGCTCCCTTCTAACTCTCCAAATTTCATTCTTAAGCTCCTTCCTGGCACCCTTGTAATTTTCTAGAGCTCTAACAGTACCTAGTTTCTTGAACCTTTCGTAAGTTTTTCTTTTCTTCTTAACTAGATTTTCAACATCCTTTGTACACCATGGTTCTTTTACCCTAACACCCCTTCCTTGCGTCAATGGAACATACCTATGCAGAATGCCATCCAAATGTTCACTGAACATTTGCCACATTTCTGTCATGCATTTCCTCAAGAACACCTGCTTCCAATTTGTGTTCCCAAGTTCCTGTCTAATAGCATCATATTTCCCCTACACCAATTAAATGTTTTCCCAAATTTTCCATTCCAAACCCTCTCCACTGCTATAGTAAAGGAGATAGAGTTGTGATCACTACCTCCAAAATGCTCTCCCACTGAGAGATCTGACACCTGACCAAGTTCATTTCCCAATGCCAGATGAAGTACAGCCTCTCCTCTTGTAGGCTTATCTACATGTTGTGTCAAGAATCCTTCCTGAACACACCTAACAATCTCCACCCCATCTAAACCCCTTACTCTAATATTAGGAAGGTTAAAATCATCCATCACAAGAACCATAGGATGTTTTTATTTGATTGAGTCTGTTCTTAGTCGCAAGTTATAGGAGGCCAGTGATATTTGCACTGAGGAGGACAGTAGGCTTATAATTGGTGAGTGCTGTATTGCACTGAGGAGGACAGTAGGCTTATAATTGGTGAGTGCTGTATTGCACTGAGGGGAGGATGGGAGGCTGATGAGGAGCATGAAGTCCATTTTCTGAGCATTGAGCAGACTTGCCCAACTTGGACTGTGACATCAGTGTCTCCCTCCCGAACTACCTTCCCCAATTTCCCCTTATGCGCTGCCGCCTGACTTATGGGAGCGATCAAACTCTACAGTGTGATAGAAAATTGGAGGGACTTTTTCATTCCAAAGACAGTCCAGTGTGGTGATTTCTGAAGAGGAGGTGAGAGATGGAAGGGGCCTAGGCCTACGGACAATTCTGATGTTAATGATGAAGAATTACAGTCTTCTGAGTCATTTCACTGCAACAACAGACACAAAAAATGTCACAAAAAATTTCACAAAAAATGAAAGCTACTCATCAATGGATTTTGCATGGACTGGTGATCCAAGTTGTCATATTCCAAGTGCCTGACAGAGGCAAACAACAAATGTAGCAATGGCTCTTGCAAAATTGAAAAGACACGGCTACATAGAACCATAGAACCATAGAACACTACAGCACAGTACAGGCCCTTCAGCCCTCCATGTTGTGCCGACCCATATAATCCTTAAAAAAAAGTACTAAACCCACACTACCCCATAACCCTCCATTTTTCTTTCATCCATGTGCCTGTCCAAGAGGCTCATAAATACCCCTATGTTTTAGCCTCCACCACCATCCCTGGCAAGTCATTCCAGGTACTCACAACCCTCTGTGTAAAAAATTTACCCCTGATGTCTCCCCTAAACTTCCCTCCCTTAATTTTGTACATATGCCCTGTGGTGTTTACTATTGGTGCCCTAGGAAACAGGTACTGACTATCCACCCTATCTATGCCTCTCATAATCTTGTAGACCTCTATCAAGTCCTCTCTCTTTTGCTCCAAAGAGAAAAGTCCCAGCTCTGCTAACCTTGCTTCATATGACTTGTTCTCCAAACCAGGCAACATCCTGGTAAATCTCCTCTGCACCCTGTCCATAGCTTCCACATCCTTCCTATAATGAGGTGACCAGAATTGAACACAATACTCTAAGTGTGGTCTCACCAGAGATTTGTAGAGTTGCAACATGACCTCTCTACTCTTGAACTCAATCCCCCTGTTAATGAAGCCTAGATCCCATAGGCCTTCTCAACTACCCTATCAACCTGTGCAGCGACCTTGAGGGATGTATGGATTTGAACCCCAAGGTCCCTTTGTTCATCCACACTCTTAAGTAACTGACATTTAATCCTGTACCCAGTCTTCTGGTTTGTCCTTCCATAAAATGATTGCATACAGCACTATATGTATATGTGTCTCTTCAATACCTATATTATGGTATTGAGCTGCTTACTGAACACATTTGCCAAACACCATCTTGGGTGAATTGGAATCTGACCTGAACAAAGCAGCTAAATGGAATTGTGTCTACTAAGAACGAGATCAAACCCTCAGATTTAAAATGGACCCCTTTTACTTGACACATCAGGTAGACACATTAGCACCTCTAACTTACACACTGAGAGGTTTGATGCACCATCAATAACTCACTCTGAGACGTAAGAAGCGAGATATCGGCTTTTATTGACTGGAAGAATGAACAACACTACATCCTGGAGAAATGAGGCCGGACCCAGGCCTCAATCGCCTTTATACAGGGGTCTGTGGGAGGAGCCACAGGAGCAGTCAGCAGGGGTCTGTGGGAGGAGCCACAGGAGCAGTCCAGACAGGTATATGTAGTTCACCACAAGGTTAGAGTGCAGAGAGACAGCTGCAATTATGACATATGACACATAAAGCCCTAGTTATTTTAAAAAGATCAGGAAGCAAGTTATTTAGTAGCTTTAAGATTAATTCGCAAGAGAATGTTTAAAGAACTGTGTGAAAACCTGGACAAAGAGCACACCAATCTGCTGCTACATACAAACGTCTGGCGGCTTAGCAGAAGAAAAGTTCTCAATAGGGTGTTAGAGCTGAAAGGTGAATTATAGGAGTAGTTTCAAGAAAATGGCCGGGTTTTGTTGAGTGCCTTGAAATCGAAGTATGGCTGCAGAAACTCGCCTACTTAACAGACATTTTTCATCATATGAACCAGTTGAACAAGTCTCTGTAAGGCCCTGGAGAAAATATTCTGGCTTCAAGTGGCAGGGTTCTTGAATTTAAAAGGAAATCAAATATTTGGAAAAATCATGTTGCAATGGGAAATCTTGAAATGTTTCCACTGCTGCTTGGGCTTGAGAGTGAGGAAGGATATCAGAAAGTCTCAAGTTTTATTGAAAGAACTACAGAACAAAATTGAACAGTATTTTCCTCTCTTTCAAAACAAATATATGACTGGGTGAAGGAATCTTTCTCTGAACCTTCTGCTCAGCCTGAAAAATCAACTTTGAGAGAAGAGGAAGAACTTTGTGAGCTGCACTCTGATCATGCACTCAAGATGAAATTTACTAATCTGCCCCTGGGCAAGTTCTGGATTTCTGTGAAAGAAAAGTATCCTGCCATTCATAGGAAAACAATAAACATTTTGATGCAGTTTTCAACTTCTTACATGTGTGAGCAAGCCTTTTCTTGTTTAACAAGCATCAAGTGCAAGGATAGAGATTGTCTCATTTCTGTTGAACATGAAATTGATGTGTGCTTATCTCAAGTTTGGCCCAGAATTGAGAAATTTATTATGTTTGCCTTATGAGTTTTTAAAATTTATGAAAGGGAAAGAAAGAGATTAATTTCAAGAAAGGTCACCTAAAAATTTGTTCTCTACTCAAAAGAGCATTGACAATTATTTTTGGATTATTATACTGGTCATGAACTGCAGATATAATAATTTTTATGCAGCGGTTCCCTGAGACCTGGAAATAATTTTAAGGGTTCTTCCAGGGCAAAAAATGTTGAGAAAGGCTGCTCCTTTGTCTATCTTGCTTGTTATATCTTCAAAGAATTCCAACTGATTTGTCAGGCAAGATTTTCCCTTAAGGAAACTATGCTGACTATGGCCTTTTTTATCATGTGTCTCCAAGAACCCAGAAACCACATCCTTAACAATCAACTTCAACATCTTCCCAACCACTGATGTCAGACTAACTGGCCTATCGTTTCCTTTCTTCTGCCTCTCTCCCTTCATGAAGAGTGGAGTGACATTTGCAATTTTTGAGTCCATTTCGAGTGACATTTGCAATTCCGGAACCATTCCAGAATCTAGTGATTCTTGGAAGATCATTACTAATCCCTCCACAATCTCTTCAGCTGCCACTTTCAGAACAATGGCGTCTACTCCATCTGGTTTAGGTGACATCTATCTTCAGACCTATGTCACTTCTTTCTAATGATTTGATTTCATTTTTTACCAATAGAGCAACACCATCCACTCTACCCACCTGCCTGACCTTTCGATACAATGTGTATACTTGGACATTAAACTCCCAGCCATAATCTTTTTCAGCCATGATTCAGTGATGCCTACAGCATCATACATACCAATCTGTAACTGTGCTACATGTTCATCTACCTTATTCTGTATACTGCATGCATTCAAATATAACACCTTCAGACCTGTATTCACCCTTTTGGATTTTGTCTGCCTTTTACGTTGCAACTCATCCTGTTGACTGCAATATTGCCCTGTCAATAGTCTCACTACACATTGCCTCTGTTGTAACCCAACTACCTCATCTTCAGCACTGTCACTCTGGTTCCCATTTCCCTGCCAGATTAGTTTAAATCTTACAAAACAACTCTTGCCAATCTGGTCACAAGGATATTGGCCCCACTCGGGTTCAGGCGTAACCCTTCCCTTTTGGACAGGTCATACTTTCCCTAGAAGAGATCCTAATGATCCACAAATCTGAACCCCTGCCCCCTGCACCAGTTCCTCAGCCATGCATTCAGCTGCCAAATCATCCTATTCTTACCCTCACTGGCACATGGCACAGGCAGCAATCCAGATATTACTTCTCTGGAGGTCCTGTTTCTCAGCTTTCTACCTGGTTCCCTAAAGTCTCTCTTCAGGACCTCCTTGCCTTGTCTACCTATGTCATTTATGCCAACATGTACCAAGGCTTCTGGCTGCTCACTCTTGCCCTTGAGAATGGCATAGACCCAATCCAAGACATACCTGATTCTGACACCAGGGAAACAACGTACCATCCGGATGCCTCTTATCACACCTACAGAACCTTGTCTCTGCCCCTCTGACTAGGGAATCTCCTATCAACACTGCAGTCCTCTTCACCTCTCTGTTGTTCTGAGCCACAGCACTGGACTCAGTGCCAGAGACACGGTCACTGTGGCCCCCCAATGGTTGGTCGTCCCCCTCAATGGTATCTAAACTTATTATTGAGGAGAACGGCCACAAGGGCACTCTGCACTGGTTGCATATTCCCTTCCTTCTCCTGACAGACACCTGGTTACCTGTCTCCTGAAACCTAGGGGTGACTACCTCCCTGCAGCTCTTACCAATCGCCTCATTCTCCCGTATGAGCCGAAGGTCATCGAGCTGCAGATCCAGTTCTTTATTATGCTCTCTTGGGAGCTGCAGATCAATGCACCTGATGCAAATGTGGTTTTCCGGGAGACTGGCAGGAGAGGAGAAGTGGTAAGAGGCCAGCATGAGGAAATGAAGAAGAGGGAAAGGGAAGGAGGGAATCGTTATGGGGAAATCAATGTTTGTATCATTAGTCTGTAGGCTACCTGGACAGAATATCCTAGAAACTTCCCCTCTTGGAATCTAATGTGTTGCTCCTACAACCTGAGGGTGTCCTCATTGTGGCAGAAGAGGAGGTCATGAACCGACATGTCCAAACTGGAGTGGGATAGAAATTGAAATGGTTCGCCACTGGGAAATTCCTCTTTTTACAGACAGAGCTGAGATGCTTGACAAAACAGGCCCCCAATCTAGTTTGTTCTTATTTCCACTTCCCTGGTAAAAGGGCTATGTACATTCAGCTAATCTATGCTCCTGATAATTTTATAAACATCTGTAAGATCACCCCTCAATCGCCCATACTCCAATGAATGAAGTCCTAGGCTGCTCACCCTCTCCCTATTTACTCAGGCCCTCAAGTCCTGGCAGCATCCTCTTAAGTCTTCTCTTTACTTTTCCGGTTTAATATTGTCAGGGCAATCAATATTCGGATGTGGTCTCATCATAATGTCCCAACTTTAATACTCAATGCCTCGAGCACAGCTGTACCGTAATGTCCCAACTTTTATACCAATCCCCTGACTGATGAAGGCTAACATGCTGAATTCTTTCTTCACTGTCTACCTGTGATGCCACTTGCAGTAAACATGAAACCAGTTGTTAAATAAAGTCCATTGTTTTTCCTCAGAAATCTAATTCTTTTGCTATGAACTCTCCATCAATGTCACTCCCATTTCATATTTTCATAATGGGTTTACTTTTGTATAAATAAGCATGCTATTATTATAAATTTTCCTTAGCACATGAATAAGATTAACCTAAACAAAATTACCAGTCTTTGGCCAAAGTATATATAGCATAGAATTCTTATTTATATTTTTATAAGATCCCAATTCACAAGGCACAGAAAAACAAATTATTGAAAAAATAATGTTTTAATGTGTGCAACTTTGAAGTGTGGGCTGTGTTAAATTTTAGCAAGAATTTAGGAGAAGGATTTAAAATTATTAGTGGAAGCAGATTCAACAATATCACATTAAAAAGGAATGGTGTACAGTATATTTAAAGAGATAAAAATAATGGGCTGTAGTGAAAGAGACGGGCAAGGGCCAAATTGGATATCTCCTTTAAAGAACTGTCACAACACACTGGTTCCATGGTCTCCACTGGGTTGTATAATACTATGATTTGATGGGTAATTATGGGCAATGTTACTGATTAGTTAGCACGGACTCATATGCTATGTGCTAAATTTTATGGCAATGAAAATGTCCACTTGTAACATTCACCATATTATCTTAAGTTAACTTAAAGGGATCCCACAATGCACAGTATCTTTTTTTGCCAATTCCCTGTCATAGAGCTGATATGTAAATAAGTGCAAGGACTATAGAATGGAAAGAACATTGATCACTGTATGCTATTTTTCTACTAGACTATTGTAAATATAGAAAAGATTATTGAACACAGAGGAATGTGGTACCTAAGCTGAGTTTTGTCTTTTGATAACCTCCTCTGGACTGTATTGAAGATATACAATCATTGATAAATTTTGCTTCCATCAGTACTTTACAAAAAGGTGAGTGTGAGCAAGTTACTTGATCACTGGGTCCATGTGCATGTACACACACAAGCCTCAGAGTGATCAGTGGATAGTAATAAGCATTTTCTCCCTCTGAGTATGAGATGAAGGTAGTGTCTTTAACACAATGCCAGTTGAGATCACCTAACTCATTATGCATCCCTGAAAACTCTTCCATGATTTGCTGGGCAAAGTTGCTAACCTATTAGGGAAGCCAATTCAATTAATTTTCTTCACATTAGCTAAATGTCTGGATCTTTCAGGTATCCATTATACCTGTGCAGGGAAGAATTGCCCTCTCAATAAACATTGAATATCCTGCTGATTCTAGATGTTAGAGCCATCAAGGGACCAGGGCTGGATATGGAGGGCCACAAGTCAATCAAAGGCTGCTGATTTCCCCTTTTGTTGCAGCAGAGCTTCCCTCTGTGGGGACAAGATAATCTGTCAATTCCATGGGATACAAGAATGACTTTACCAGATAATGAGCACTGTTACATATTTAAAATTATTGTCTCCCAGGCTTTCCTGTTCTCTTTCATTTTGAATGCACATTATATTCAAAACAATGCATTCAAAAGACATACACACTTATCCTGCTCTCTCCATCTACTCTGATAATAAAGCTTAATAATTATAAGTAAGTAAAATGAGATCCCGAATAAATAGTCCACACAGACAAGTACAATATCTATTTAAATATTTTTCCCCACTCCTGTAAACAATGACTCACATAGCAACTCAGTACAAGTGCTGATAACCTTCTGAAACCTCACTCAAGTGGTCATTCTCTGTGTGGGAGGCTGGTTAATGAAATATGCTATAACTTTATGTGTTCCATCACAACCAAGTTCCATCTTAGCCTTGCCCGATGTGTGTATAAAATGAAGGGGCTCTGGGAAGCTTGACTAATGATAAATTCAAACATTCACAACAATGCTTGTTATCAGTAAGTAGAATAAATTGAACGTTGAGATGCATTAAAATGTCAATAGTGAACTGAAATATTGAGATAGCCCTGCCACTTTATAATTTATTTGTGCAACTGCAGTTAGAATGCTGTAAACAGTTCTGGTCATGGTTGAGCATGTAAAGTACATTATAATCATTGAAAAGATACTAAATGGTGCAAAGAAAATGATTGTGAGAAGTGATTAGGTAAACTGAGTATCTTTCACTGGAAACGGGCTGATGATATGAAAGTCGTTTAAGAGATTCTGGAAAATAGATAAAGCAGATGATTAGAAGATTTTGCACCTTGTCTAGAATACCAGAAGCATAAGAGATAGTCTGGGGGTGGTTGAGATAAAAGTCTGTAGAAACAATGACCGGAATTTTAACAAATAAAATTTAGGGGGCAAAGTTCACTTTAAAAATATTTTTTAAATCTTCGATTCAATTCTGCCCACCTTTGGTTTTAACAAAGGCAAATCCAGTGAGTGTCAGGTGCTCATTTGGGTAATTTAATGAGGCTGTGTCCCTAATAGCTTATATTTTTTTAGGTTTATATCTCCCAAGATGGCTTAACAAACCTGACAACTAAAAGGAGTCCTCCAAGGAAGGTGCAAGTCCTTTTCTAACATTGTGTTTGTTCAAGTGGAGCATGAGTGCTCTCCATTCCCCAAACAAACCTCTTTCTTCCCCAGAATCTCCAAGATTCCCATCTCCCTCCAATCTTTCCCAACGCTTCCACCCACTGGGTGGATGAAATATAGTTTGGAGAGTCTTGGGATAATCAAAGTGATGGGTGGAGGTTGTTATGTCCCCTCCAGCAAGAAAACTCTTTTGACCAATGGACTAGGTTGATTTCTGGACAGCATCAACCAAAACATAAGCTTGAGTACTGAAGATGTCACTACTGTTCAAAGTGTACAATTGATTGCCATTAATACTAAAAGTAATGCTTTATATTGTAAAGACGTATGCATCTATTGGTGCCGTGTAGTAGACTCCTCCAGTTTCTTCCACTAGTTTTGTATTCTTATGTTTGGTAGGATGTTGACTGTGTAAATGAATTGTCTTCCCCCATTTTTTTGCATAAGTAAGAACAGTAACCAGATACAAGTTCAGATTTCAGGGTTTGCGTGAGGAGCAAAAACGGTTTTCTGTCATGGCAAGATCTCACAAAGTAACTGTTTATAACACGAACAACTGTTGCTTCTCATGGCGTGGCTCTATCTGAAACCTTTCAGGATCTGTCAGGAACCTTTGTGCAGACAAAAGAGAAGACACTCGGCTTCTGAAATGTTTGACTGGGTTTCGTGCAATGGGGATGGATACATGGGGCAGAATTAGAAGAGTTGGTATTACATCTCAAGAAATATGGATATATGGATTTCCTTGTTCCATTGGAGAAGAATCCAGCTTTGCCTACCTTTGTGAATTCCCAACAATGCTTAGGCAAAGACCTTTAGGTTGGATATGAGCAGATCTTCCTTCCATGAAGGGTTAACTTCCTGGTCAGAACTACTCTGATTCCCAGTTATATGTGCATAATCTGATGTGCTCTCAATGCATTGGTGTCATTATGTCCTCAGAAATGTGGATTCAGTTTTTTTGCTGTGCTGTGCTCACTATCAATTTATCTCGTGTGATCAAAGACACAGTGCATCAAAGCACATGCCACGGGACTGAATTTCTAGCCACTACCTTTAAAAAGCAAAACTCACTCAGTTGGGCACTAAAATGTGCATCTAGATTACATGGTCAAAAGTCCACAGAACAATGTTGGAAATGGATACTGAAGCCTTGTTAGAAGACATGTCCACTGAGCCACATTTGAAAACAAGGAGAATTCTAAAGCAAGTTCTAACTGAGACCTTCACAAGTTCCAGTATTGCTAAAAGCATAAAGTTATATCCTCAATTTCACAATAAAATGGATCAAAACACTATAGTCAATTCAATTCAATTGCCTAAGATTCTTGGCATCAATCTCTGACTTCTACTCGGTCAGCTCTTCTAATCTCATGAGGTAAGTCATCTACCAATAGTAAGACCATAAAATGATTATCGTATTTCGCTCATTTCACTTTTCGTGAAGTAACTGTCTGGCGTTATCACCAGGATTCTTTTCCTCAATATTCATTGGCAAACATTTTCAATGCTCTAACTTCCTTGCCTTCCTTATTGTTCTTCCATGTCCAAGTATGGGCAGTTTTAATTGATAATAGAAAATAGACAATAGACAGTAGGTGCAGGGGTAGGCCATTCGGCCCTTCTAGCCAGCACCACCATTCACTGTGATCATGGCTGATCATACACAATCAGTACCCCGTTCCTGCCCTCTCCCCATATCCCTTGACCCCACTGTCTATATGAGCTCTATCTAACTCTCTCTTGAATGCATCCAGAGACTTGGCCTCTACTGCCTTCTGGGGCAGAGCATTCCACATATCCACCACTCTCTGGGTGAAAAAGTTTTTCCGCAACTTGTTCTAAATGGCCTACCCCTTATTCTTAAACTGTGGCCTCTAGTTCTGGACTCACCCATCAGCGGGAACATGCTTCCTGCCTCCAGCGTGGCCAATCCCTTAATAATCTTAAATGTTTCAATCAGATCCCCTCTCATCCTTCTAAATTCCAGTGTATACAAGCCCAGTCGCTCCAATCTTTCCACATATGACAGTCCCGCCATTCCGGGAATTAACATTGTGAACCTACGCTGCACTCCCTCAATAGCAAGAATGTCCTTCCTCAAATTTGGAGACCAAAACTGCACACAATACTCCAGGTGGGGTCTCACCAGGGCCCTGTACAGCTGCAAAAGGAATGGCCAACAATGATCTGTAATGATCAATTCTGTGTGTGTATGTATTTGTCAGCAGGTTTGTAAATGTGCAGATGTATGTTGCATGATCAGGTGTCCACTTATCTGTAATGAAATTAGATGTTACCAAGATAATGAGCAAAATAATTTCACTGTATGCACACAATGCCAGACTTTTGTGAGTCAATGCAAATGGTAAACTGGAGTGTTCTAGGGATCAAAGGGATTCTGTAAGTAGGAGGAAGCAGAAGCTACACATCCAGGCATAAGGATGTACATTAGTGGCGATTGTAGGAGATTTCTGATGCTGTTACCTACATCCAAAAGATCAAAGACTGTTAGTGCTATGTTATGGGTTTACACAGAGTTATTGCTGTCCTGAGTAGCAACTGGCAAGTTCTACAATAAATCTGGCTGACACGGTAGGGTAGCATAGTGCATCTGGGCAGTTGCTGAGGGCTCTGTGCCATTGCTTCTATAAATTCAAAGCTCTGAAGAAAAATCTATAGTTTACAGCATGTTGTCACTCAAACTTTCCACTGCTGCAGTGAAAGCATTGATTGAAAACATATACATCCATTAAAATAGTGACAGGCACAGCCTGCACCAACTGCGTTACGAACTTCAGCTGCTCAGCTTGCTCAATTAAAAGCAAAGGGCTTACTTCGAGCTTTTGGGGTTCATCTGGAACCAAATGAGGTAGTGGGTTTGATCCACTCCTCAAATGGATGTTCCAACTAATATCTTTAGAAAGTTTAGAGAAATTCAGGTTTTTCATCACCTTCTCCAGAGATCTGTACAGTGGCAGCCAAACATTAATAATTGGCACTTCTCTCTATTTTCAGCATGGAGACATTGTAAGTACTGCAGCTGTTTCAATGCTCCTATGACCTGGGTTTGATCCTGACCTCTGGTGCTGGCTCAGTGGACTTTGACTGACGGTGTGGATTTTGCCCCAGTACTTTGGTTTCCTCCTATATCCTGAAGACTTGCTGATTAGTGACTGTAAAATTCCCTGAATGTAGGTGGGCAGTAGAAGAATCAGTGGGTGTTAATAGAAACATGACAGAGAATTGGTTACAGAGAAATAAGTGGACAAAAGGATTTGTCTGAGAGCTAGCATAGATGCGATGGACGGAATGGTCTCCTACATAAATATGAGAAATAAAAGAAATGTAATGGCTTCCACCATTATAACATCTGGAGATAAAAGATCCTCTTTCTCTTTTTGTCCATACAGGGGTCAGACTGGTCACATCACAGGGAGAACTGAGAACAGGGAAAAGGACTTAAGGCAGAATGTGCCATATGAATGTATTTTATCATTGACAAAATCCTGTCATAAAGCAGGTACACAGATGAACTTTTATAGCTGTATGGATAGATCAGGAATAGCAGTTTCAAATTTGAGGACAGCAGGTGTTTTTCATGATCAGCCGTTCCATGTCATACATTGGGCAGTTCAATTTATTCACACCATTTCAAACAAAAGGTGTAAGTGACAGTGAGTCTACATATTTAAATTCCATATAATGCCTCTGTCTCCACTTTCAGATATCCATCTGCCTTTATTCCCTGCCTGCGCTTTATTAATAAGCAAGAATATTAAACAAAAGTTTGTTTTGCAGGTGCAATGGGTTATCAAGAAGGCAAATGGAAGTTTGGCCTTCATTGCTAGAGAGATTGAATTTAAAAGCTGGAGGTTATATTGCAAATGTACAGGGTACTGGAGGGGCTGCACCTGGAGCACCATATACATTTCTGATTTCCTTACTTGAGCAAAGATACATTGGCTGTGGAGACGTAGCAGAGGAGGTTTATGAGTTTGATTCTGGAGCCTGTGGAAAGAGATTGAGTAGGCTGGGACTATACTCACCGGAATTCAGAAGAATGAGATCGAATCTTATAGAAACATATAAAATTATGAAAGGAATACATAAGATAGCAGGTGAGTGAGACTAGAACTAGGGGACTTAACCTCAAGATCTTGGGGGGATAGATTTATGATGGAGATGAGGAGAAACTGCTTTTCCCAGAAAGTAGTAGTATCTTCTTATGAATGTACAATAATATTATGATTAGAGTTTTCTCCATGTATGGGCTCTACACTATTCATACCCACCTTCCTTGGGTGTTAATGGAATGGCCAAACTGCATTCCTTAATTGTTAGTGGCAGTCTATCTTTTTCTTGGAGAACGGTATGAGAAGAAGGCAGGGGAGTGGGGATGACTGGAAGAATTGGATCAGCTCACGATTGAATGGCGGAGTGGACACGATGGGTCAAATGGTCTACTTCTGCTCCCATATGTTAAGGTCTAAAATTGGGGCCACTGTCAGAATGTTCCTGTTCATCTGTAATGAGCTGGAGATGCATTCTAGTGACTTCTCACCAAAGTGTGGGTAGCTGCAAAAAAAAAAAATTGGCAAGGACAGTAATTCAACCCTGGACATTGAGAACTGGGTCAAGATATGCTTACCACAAAAGGCTGGAGGATATTTGGTCTTATTTAGTTTTCATTCAAACAATTGCGGGAGACAGATGGTGAAGACCACAGGACCTGGCATCCTGTTTACACCAGGAAATGTTGTTTTGTCTGGAGGAAGGCCGAGGACAAAGATAAGTGGAGATACAAGCAACTGCAGATGCATTGACTGTCCATTTCCATTCACAGATGCCACTGAGTTCCTCTAGCATCTTGTGTATTGCTACAAGAGGAGACAGCCGTGGCATTATTTAGAAAATAAGTAGTGGAGTTATCACATTGTGGCAATAACTTCACAAAACAGGTCACCTGGTCATGATCTCATTGTTTTTTGAGTTATTGTGTAAAGAATGGCTGCTTCTTTTCCTATATAACAACACAGCAAAAATACTTGGTTGCCTTAAAAAATGTTCTTGACATCCTGAAAAGGATTTGAAGATTATTGCTAATCTTTACACAGCAGATGCTACAAGCACATTCAAGAATTTGAAAAGTAATGCTGTCATCACCATTATACATCACATACATCATTACATATTGGTCCTTTATCATTGTATCAACAATTGATTGAGTGAACAATATTTGGTATATTGATTCACCCACTTTTCTTGTTGTGAGAAGTATTAAAGTATTTGAAGTCTTTTGAGATTTAGTGTAACTGTCATTTCTTTCACTCACTTAACAATGGTAATATTCATTAGCTTTGTGATTTTCACTCAGCCATTTTAACTGGGTCACGTATGAGCAGATTAAAATAGCCAGTACGTATGATTACAGTATCGCTCATGTGACAAGGGGATTTCCTTGTCAGAATTGCCTGCTCCTGAGCCACTATATATGAATGGAAACTGATGATCTCAGGGCAATGAGGAACTTAAAAGATTCAATGTCACTAAAGAGAAAGTACTGGAAAAAATTAAGGAGACGAAGATCAGATAAATCCCCTGGCTCTTACAGGTAAGATTTAAAAGAAGTGACTGCCAAAAGATGCATGAGTGATCTTCCAAAACCTCTTGGATTCCAAAATAATGATAGCAGATTGGAAGGCAGAAAGTACAACAATGTTGTTTAAGAAAGAAACATAAGTAGGAAGTCACAAGCCATTGGCATGATATCTGATATTTATTTTCAGACAAATGAATTCTAAATCTGTCTGACAGTGCTAACAGAACTCTTTGATAATATACCAATGGGGAGGGATAAAGGTGACCTAGTTGATTTAATATATATGGATTTTTATTTTATTTTTGAAGTACAGCATGGTAACAGTCCACATCAGTCAATTACATCCATGGGGCCAATTAACGTACTACCCGTACATGTTTGCAATGTTGGAGGAAACTGGAGGATCCAAAGAAAACCCACATGGTCACAGGGAGAACATACAAGCTACTTACAGATAGCGACGGAATTGTAATGTATTAATATGGATAAAGCTTTGGTAAAGGTTTTGAAAATAGAGAGTTAAAATAATTTGTCATTTTCAGATTGGAAGACTGTTAGGATATCCTGCAAATCAGAACTAGACCTTCAGTAATTCATAATTCGTAGCAATGGCAGATAAAAAGGAAGTGTGTATACAATGACAGCTAAATGAGAAAGGGTACTCTGAAGATGATACAAAAAAATTCTTCAAAGATATATGTTAAGTTAGAGATAGTAAATGAGTATAAAATGGGAACATGTGAGGTTGATTACTTTGGTAGGAGGGACAGTGGTGAGAAACTAGCAAATATTGGTGTATAAATTAACCTTATTTGGAGTACTATGTGGAATCTTGGATTCCTCACCTGAGAATGAGGACATTTTAGTGTGGTATGGATCGACTACAGTAGTTCTTGAAAACAGGGGTGTTGACCTGTAAGAAGAGTCTGCATCAGGTTGACCTATACTTATTTTAATTTACAAGAATGAGAGGTGATCTCAGTGAATCTTTGATACCAGGTTTTCTCAGGCTGGATAATCTGGAATTAGAGGATCTATTTTAGGATAAGTCATCATTTAGGACTGGGGCAAGGAGAAAATTCTTCACATAGAAGGTTGTGAATGTTTGAAATTATCTATATTAGAGGTCTTTAGATGCCAAATCATTGTGTATATTCATTGGCATTCCAACATTAAAATCTGGGGAAATGGGTTCAGTGCAGAAAGTGGACAGGATCATCTGTAAACTCAGGAGAAGGCTGAAGGGACTGTATGGTTATTCTGTTTCTACTGTTTATGTTTTTACAACTGGAAATTCTGCAGTCTAATTATATACACATGCCAATTTATTGGCAATGAACCTCAGGGTGTGACTATCACAGGACTAGAAATAGTAACGCTGGCATTGTCAGAGGAAAGTGAAAATCAGGCAGGTTGTAGTATTATCATTAATGTCCAAGTACTAAGAGCTATTGCCTATGATGAACCATATTCAGGATACCAGACCTAAACACAGTAGGATTTTATAGAGCTCTTATAGATAGTGGGGTCAAGGGATATGGGGAGAGGGCAGGAACGGGGTACTGATTGTGTATGATTAGTCATGATTACAGTGAATGGCGGTGCTAGCTAGAAGGGCCAAATGGCCTAGTCCTGCACCTACTGTCTATTGTCTATTGTCTATTGATTTTAAGATGGAAAGCACAAATGCTGCAGAAATGCTTAGGTGGTACAATTGCCAGTCAGAAGAACCACATTCAAAAATAAAACTTTCATTTAGAATAAGAAAGACAAGGTTGATGAGGTTATCTTCCATTATTTACCTTGCACTCCTATGAAATTCCGTAACATTTTCCAAATCTGGAAAATATCAAGGATTTTTGAGCTCCAGCAATTTAGATAGTTCCTACAGAATGTTTCCCATAGGGCAATATTTTACTGTGTCCTTGGGTGGACAATGCACCCAGTTACTAAAAGCCTATTGTTCTTACTGATCATAACTGTGGCAGCAGAAAGATTTGGTACCGAGGGAGAAAGGCGGGCCAAACCGTCATATGTTAAAAACAACAGAACCAACAAATTCCGCAACATCCAGAAAGAACTCAAGGCGCTCAGGCAACAACATAAACTGGTAAACTGTGAGGGAAGGACACCACTGGAAGAACTGCGTGTGGTGCTGAGGAAAAGGCTCATAACTCTGAGAAGAACGGAGCAACATCGGAGGTGCAGGAGAGAAAAAGTACAGAAAAGATCTGCATTTATCAGTAACTCATTTCAGTTCACCAAACAGCTGCTGGGTCAGAAGAGAAGCGGAAAGCTGTCCTATACAAAGGAACAGATGGACCACCATCTTCGAAGCACCTTCAGTTACCCAGACAGAGAAGTTGAACTGGGAGACTGTGATGCCCTCACTGCCCCCGCAGAACCAACAGAGGGTTTTGACCTTCAAGAGCCTCTCTTCAAGGACGTTCAGCAAGTAGTCAGGAAAGCCAGAGCTGGCCCAGTGCCTGGTCCGAGTGGCACCTCCTACAACATCTACAAACGCTGCCCCCAGCTTCTCTGGTGGCTGTGGAGAATCCTCCAGGTTGTCTGGAAGAGAGGCAAAGTGCCCGAGCAATGGAAGTATGCTTCTTCCAAAAGAAGAGAACTCCGAGAACATCAGCCAGTTTAGGATAATATCCTTGCTGAGTGTTGAAGGGAAGATCTTCTTCAGCGTGGTGGCAAAGCGGCTAACAGAGTACTTCCTGAGGAACAATTACATCGACGCATCCATCCAGAGGGGTGGAATTCAAAGGGTACCAGGCTGCTTGGAGCACACTGGAGTCATCACACAGCTCCCGAGAGAGGCCAGAGAGAATAAGGGTGACAGTGGTTTTGTGGTTGAGTTTGGCCAATGCCTATGGATCAATCCCCCACAAGGTTGTTGAAGATGCTCTGAAGAGGCACCATGTTCCTTATGGACTACTACAACGAGTTCCACCTGAGAGTCTCAACAGGGCCCATAACATCAGTCTGATGCAGGCTGGAGATTGGTATCACAGGCTACACCATCTCAGTCATCCTTTTCACCCTGGCAATGAACGTGCTGGTAAAATCTGCAGAGCCAGAGTGTCGAGGCCCGAAATCAAGATCTGGGATCCACCAAACACCAATATAAGCCTTCATGGATGATCTGACTATCACTATGGAGTCAGTGCCAGGTGCTAGGTGGATTCTTAAGGGGCTGGAAAGGTTGATGAGGTAGGCAAGGATGTCCTTAAAGCCTGTCAAATCAAGATCTGTAGTGCTGAAGAAGGGGAGAGTACAGGAGAAATTTTGTTTCTCTATTGAGGACATTCCAATTCCTACCATCAAATTCAGATTCAGTTTATTGTCATTTAAAAACCACAATTGCAATGCAGTTAAAAAATGAGACAATGTTCCTCCAGAATGATATCACAAAAACACATGACAAAACAGGCTACACCAGAAAATCCACATAATGTTTGGCAATCCCCAATCCAGAGTCCGGAGAGGCTGCTGCGTATTAATATCGTGCTACCATCTTAGCGTGTTCCCTGGAAAGGAGCTCCAAACCCACCAGACAAACAAGACAAAAAACTAAAGCTACAAGACCAGCACAAAACCATATATTTACAACATATAGTTACAACAGTGCAAACAATAGCATAATTGATAAAAAAAAAGACCATGGGCACAGTAAAAATAGTCCAAAGATGTTAAAAGATTATAAGTTCGAAAGAAACCACCACACAGTTGCCACAAGTCCTCAGGGTCCCCAATTGACTCGCCATCCCACGCCGGCAGCAGAAGGGAATATCCCCGCTATGGGCTTCCATGGCGCCGCCCGATTCAGCCTTGCAGACGCAGCACACACTGAAAGAGACCTGACCGCAGCGGACTCCGAGCCTCCGACCATCCCCTCCGGCACAGCTTCTCCAAGCACCATCCTCTGCTGAGCGTATTAAGACAGTCCCGCCAATGGCCATCGGCAACGCGACCCCGAGGACTGGGGGCCTGTTCTTCCCAGCAGAGACCCGGACCTCACAGCAGCAGCAGCAACGAAGAAGGCCTTCCTGGAGATTTCCCGATGTTCCTCCGTGCTCCCAAGTCAGTTTTTCATCCGATTATGATTGCGCACGGCACCCCGCTTCACAAATAACAGCTAATCAGCTCTGGAGTGGCCGCTGCAAGCTGCGTCGCGCCGCCATCTTGGGAGAAAATAATTAATTGGGAGAAAATCACAGAGAACCCTGTTAAAAGTCTTGGGAAGATGTTTGATGCACCACTCAGAGATAAGGCAGCAATAAGAAACACCTGTGGGGAGTTTGAACAATGGTTGCAAGAGGTTGACAGGACTGGCCTTCCAGGGCGGTTTAGGGCATGGATTTACCAGCACGGTGTACTACCAAGAATCTTCTGGCCACTGCTTCTCTATGAGTTTCCAATTTCCACTGGTGCTGAATTAGAGAGGGTAGTCAGCTGGTTCCTGCGAAGATGGCTGGGTTACCAAAGAACATCAGCAGCATTGCTGTGTATGGGAATAACGGCAAACTGAGGCCCCCCCTGAAATCCATCGAGGAGGAGTTCAAGGTTTTGCGAGCAAAAGAGGTGCTGCAGTTCCGGGAATCTTCAGATCCAAAGGAGCAAGAGTGGCAGTGAGAACTGGAGAGCAGAGGCTGCAGTGGAAGGAGCTGAGGCGGGACTGTGCCACTAAGTGCTGGTGGGGGCAGTCGCCAAGGGAAGAGTCGGACTTGGAAGCCTTGAAGACCCCATTTTGACAAAGCACAAGGGAAAGAGCGACAAGAACTGGTCCAGAATGAAGTGAGGGCAGCTGTGGAGGAGGAGAGGACCAGCAGAGCAGTGGCAATGAAACAGCAAGGAGCCTGGACCAAAGGGGAGCAGGTGATCGAGCGAAAGATCACGTGGAACGATCTCTGGAAGGTGGATCCACACAGCATCAAATTCCTTATCCAGGCTGTTTATGACGTCCTTCCTAGCCCATCCAACCTGCACTGCGGAGCTTTGCAGAACAACCAGCTCAACCCCTCTGTGAGAAGACCGGTGCGCTAGAGCATATTCTGAGCTGCTGCCCCAGAGCTCTTGCCAATGGCCGTTATCAGTGGCGGCATGACCAGGTCCTCCAGACAATTGCCGAGACAATCTGCAGCACCCTTAACATCTGTCGGAAAACAAGTCGGTCAAGAATACCATCTGCTTTGTCAAAGAGGGGGAAAGACTAACGGAACACCAGAAAGCAACCGGGTTGCTCTTCACTGCGCAGGACTGGAAGCTAAAAGCAGACCTGAGAAAACAGCTGCAGTTTCCTCCCCTCATCACAGAGACCACATTGCGGCCCGACATTGTGTTGTGGTCCAACTCCACGAAGCACATTCTTATCCTTGAGCTTACCGTGCCGTGGGAAGAACGCATGGAAGAGGCCTACAAACGGAAATGAGCCAAGTATGAGGATCTGAAGAATAACTGCCGAAGAAGAAGCTGGAGAGCAAAGTGTTGGCCCGTGGAGGTCGGGTGTCGTGGCTTTGCAGGCCAGTCGCTCTGCAAAGTACACACTGCACTTGGAATCATGGGAGACTGAAGAAGGAGAGGCATTTCTACCACCACAGACGCAGCAGAGAAAGTGTCAAGATGGCTCTGGATAAAGAGGGCAGATCTGTGGGTTGCTGCCAGGGCACAGGCCAGGGTCTGATCAATCCCAGTCGGGTCGCCTGGACGAGGGTGTATGATGCTGAAAGACCCGAAACACCTGACGACCCCAGGTAACATCACTGATGATGTGCCCTAGCTTAGCATCATGCAGATGTTTCTGTAAGAAAAAATGTTGTTTTAAGCCAAGGACATACATGCCGGGGTTGCTGGGATTTTAGCAGTGAACAAACGGTTATGATAGTAGTGCACTTCTCTTGCATTGTACTTTTATTTTAAAAATGGTTTAATTATTTAGTGAATTATTCATATTCTGATACATTACTCATCATGGTTATGGATTTAAGTATTAGATACATATCTACTGTAGGTAGGGGGTATCATGCATTTCATGACTTTAAAAGGTCAACTTGATTAGGTTTTGGCAGGCAGTAATTGTTTTTATTAGACTAGTTAGTTTCACAAAATTAGAATGGATTTGGTTTCATCTAATCCTAATGTCAATCTCCTGGAGAAACAACAATCCAACGTATGTTGCAGGAAAACTAGTTCAGATGCCTGTGTGGCTCAAAGTTGGCATGCAAGCCTTTGGTGCAAAAGAGTCCATTTTTATGTGCATTAATTGATCAGAGCCTTCCAGTGGGGGCGCTAAATTGAGAAGCGGGGAGATGTTCCTAGAAATCTGGAATCAGGGGCAAGTCATTTCCAGGCTAGATCATACATCATAGTGAATATAGCACGGTGAGCAGTTTACATCCTATCCTCTTTTTAAAAGTGATTAAAATAATGAGTTTCAGATCGCATGATTTTTTTTCCCATAATATTTTCCCAAGATTCTCTTTTGCCAACATTCACATAAAAATAAAGGCAGTGTTTCACAGATGGGGAAGGAAGAGGGCCAAGTAAGGTACACTGGTTATTTAATACCTTTTACACTTCTCAGAAATATTTGCAGCAAGAGTTTAATTCACATTGCAGGGAAGAGATACATTTACAACTCAAATCACTTCTGAGAGTCATCTATGATAAACATGTTTTATTTTGTCCAATTCTTTCAGAAAGCACAGACTGCAAGCTCTTGGAGGCTGCATAGATTTCTTTTGTGTATTGTGCATTGCAGATTGAACGCATTGATTTGTGAAGCAATGAATTAACAAGTTAGGCTTCACGCAACATTGCATAATTTAGATGAATAAATATAGACTTCGCTATCAGGCCTGGACTGGCCAATTGGCATTATCGGCAGGAATCAGAGGAGCCGGTGTACTCATGGGCTGATGGGCTGGTCTTCATGAATGACACACTAAATATAATCAATGCCAAAATAACAAACACACTTTTTAAAAAGATTTGCTCTGTTTGTGTGTGCTAGTTATTGTATCGCTGTTGCTTAACATGTGAGGCCTCAATTTCAATGAGTCCTTATCTGTGATTTTGCTGAATGGTCTAATTAATTGTCTGGTGGTGTTAGAAAACTGGATAAGCCTAAACCGACTGAACACGTTGTCACAGAAATGGACAATAATTCATCCGGGAGGAGCTGAGAAAGTCGGAGACCAAAGGTGCTCAATGTGTGAAAATAACTGATTTGTTCTGTCCTCAGCCACTGTTGCTGGGCTTAAAGAGAGCACACCTGCTGCAGATCCCTGAAATCCCTGAAATCCCAAATCACCAGCATGATGTAAATATTCTTACTGAGAAAAGCAAGTCACAACAGGAGACAAAACAAAAACTGAATCCATTATGTGAACTGGTTGGACTGTATTCAATTACTTTGTCTGTTTTTAAATTTCATTTAAGTATTATTAGATAGTCTAATAATATCTAATATCTAATTTAATACAATAAAATACCTAAAATAGGTGAATAAAAATAAAGCATGCTTAACTATTTAAAGGTTATTTAAGAAAATTATTTTGCTTAAAAAGCATATATACATGAAACAAGCACAGAAAAATAACTTGGCATGAGCCCACAGCTTGAATTAGGATGACTTGCTTTAAGTGGTAGGACTGATACTTTTAGTCCCAGATATTAATTGCTTAGCATTCATTTAAAGATTTTATTCACACAATTTTAAGGTCTTATGGTCTTAACTTTACGGAAAGAGCTGACATTCAGGAAGTTTGGAGATATGTGAGTGGTGATTTACCCTCGATATCTTATGCATGCATACATTTCTCATTATTGGGCTTGAGATCAAGTGACTCTCTTTTTCTCTTGAGGATTGTCTTGCACTGACTTTAAAAGGCAAACACGAGGAAATCTGCAGATGCTGGAAATTCAAGCAACACACACAAAATGCTGGTGGAACGCAGCAGGTCAGGCAGCATCTATAGGGAGAAGCGCTGTCGATGTTTCGGGCCGAGACCTCGAAGGGCATTTTGTGTGTGTTGCTTGCACTGACTTAATTGCTTAAAACTAAATTTAGCCTCGTCCACACTAGACTGGATAAATCTGTAACCGAGGCTTTTTCTCTTCGTTTTGACCCTCCGTCCACACTGAAACGGCGTTTTCCTCCCCCGAAAATGGAGCTTTTCTAAAACACTCTCCAGAGTGTGTAGATCTGAAAATGCCGGCTGGGGGGTGTAGTGTGGACGGGGTAACCAGAGCTTTATAAAAACACTGTCATGACGTGCCGGAACAGATGGTGGCGGCAGTGCGGCATTTCATTGTTTTCTTGAACTAGGAGGAGGAAACGGAAAAAGTATACCGTTTCTTCTTCGCTTGTTTTCTGTAGCTGCGTCCTGCGCGCCCACCCAGTAGGAGGAGATTTGCCCAAATACCCGTTTTAATGTGGACAGAGGTATTTTCAGAAACACCTGGTGAGGACGCTTATCGTTTTTTCGCGACACCGGCATTTTCAAGATTCACTGGCTCAGTGTGGATGTAGCCTAAATGAAGGGTTTAAGATGGCACGACTAAAGTGATAACTTGTTGGTTGTCATTGAAACAAAGAAAGCAACTAAACACTTTGTTAATCACACTTTTTTGGTAAAGTTGCTTGCTCTTATTGTTGTTTGTTACGATTTTTAAAATCTCTCTTTGCACACTGAGTGTTTAGATGGTCTCTTGTCTTTAATTAGCTCTACCAGGGTTCTTTGTTTCATGGCTGACTGTAAGGAGACAAATTTCAAGGTTGTTTGAAGCATACATACTTTGATAATAAATGTACTTTGAACTTTGATGATTTTCAAAGATCAAACTGCTGGTGGGGGAGAAAACTCCAAGTTCACGCAAATAGAAAGGCTTAGGAACCAAATCAAATTACTCTTTTGAGGCCAGTGCCATCCAGTCAGGGTACTTCAGTGATGTTCTCCCAAAAATAATGACAACACTACCTGCATAATGCTGTAGCATTCCACCAAAGGAAGGCAGTTCCTGGGAATTTTCTGAATGAAACAGACCTTCAATTTTCAGCTCAAATGGTGATGCCATTTTTGCAAATAACTAATGTTGAATGAGCCTTGGACTACTGAAGCTCCAGCATGTTTTGGAGACTTCTTCAAACTGCTACAGCAAGAAATTTCAGTCCATTCTAGATGTCTGAAGAGTGACACCTGGGAGAACAGTATCCAGGAAGGTAATATGACAGTACTTTTAAAGCTGTTTCTTTTTTACCTGGAGCTGTGCACACACACACACACACACACACACACACACACACACACACACACACACACACACACACACACACACACACACACACACACACACACACACACACACACACACACACACACACACACACACACACACACACCTGAATGGGCTGACATAATCCTGTATTACGTTTAGCGATTAAAAAAAATCATTCAACAAAACAAATCCGATAAAAATACATGAGGATCTCCTGCAGAAAAAAGAACTTTCTGGTCTGGGTGTTGGACAATTGATATTACTCCAGGTGAACGGAGTATTAGGGACAGTTGGATGAATACCTGGCATCTTGTCAAATGAGTATAAAACCAGTGGACCAGCCCAAGTAAACAGTACCAACTGTGAACCCAGTATGGTGCCAGACAAGTGAAAAAACAATATTCCTTAGGGCCTGAACCAAGTGCTAGGATGTCAAATGAATACCAAGCAACATGTGTTGAAAGCCAATAGCAGGATGCCAAGGGAAAGCGAGGATACAGGCAACTGGAGTCACATTTAACCATCAGTGAAATGCAATTTCTCAGGTGACTGCTGTTGCATATGGTTCTCAGACTGCCAGTAACTTCTATTGTCCTTGATGTGATAAATTTAATTTAATAAATCACAGTTGTTATTATGGTCCAGATTGTGAAGTCCATTGAACAAGGAACACAAGAAAAACCTGCATTTATCAGCAGAACTTCGGGTGCTGATAACAATGAAGGAGATCTGATCATGGGCTGTATTTCTCTGATGAACATGACATTATAATTTGGGCTGTTGATTACTTAAGTAAATTGATTACAATTAATTATGTGATAATATATAAAATGGTTATGAATCAATGGAAGTTTTACTTGTATTGTTTCATAATAATGGAGTACAGATACCTGTCTTTCCTTCTCCTTTCTTGCCTGTGCCTCTTTCTCCTTCCCTCCTTTTCACCCCTTCCCTCACTCTATTACACTCTTTCACCTCCCCTTCTAGCATTCCATCCCCCTCACCTTCACTCCCATATCTCATTCAAAGGGGAGATAGCTATCATGGGATGGCCTGCAACGACTGCCTTGTTGGGGTAATTAAATTTATTCTTTAACCTGGGTTTGCCACCTCATTCAATGATGGTGCCCAGGAAACAGGGTTGCAGGATCATCCTCATTTTGTTGATACCTTAAAAAAAATGGATAACTGTTTTTTTTATTTTCTCCTTGAATCTTTCCTGCTACTATGGCTAACACCCAAATTCAGTTTCTATTCCTTACTTTTAATATGAGAACTCTGTCAGTCTTTGATTTAAGATTAATACATCTCTGTAATTATCTGACAGAGGAATTTTCCGTTTTGCCACTGCTTGCATGTTTTTTAGCTTCAGCTCTGACATGTCGGGGTCTAAATGTAGAGCGGTCTCTCCAGTCCTTCAATCCCGTTGCTTCATATCCGCACAGTCAGTTCCCCATAATAACATGCAAGTCTTGATCAAATCATATGGCTTAATGTCTTGAGTGGTGATCTTATTAAAATATACGTTCTGTTAAATTCAAGGGCAACTAGGAATGTGGAATAAATACTGGCTTAGCTGGTGACACCCACATCCCGTAAATGAATAAATTAAAAATAAAATTACCAACTCTACAATACAAGATGTATCTCTAATTATAACATCAGATGATTGTTTACATGTAGTTATTTATTTAAACATATGTAGATTGCTGATGGTCCATATAGGTTTGTCATTTATATTCTAGGTTCAAGTACGCCAAAACATACTGTGAAATGTGTCAGTTGTGTTAACAACCAGTACAGTTGAGGGTATGATGGGTCAGCCCAAACATGTTGCCACACATCCTGGTGCCAACATAACATCTCAACACTGCTCGGCGGAACAAAACAAAACACACAAAAGAGAGCACAACAAACAAACCACAGCAAAACAAGCCCGTTCCTCCCTTGCACCCACACACATAAACAGTCCTCTAACCCCCAGGACAGGCTGCCTTCAATGGCCTCCACCCTCCAGCAGACTTGGAATTGGACTTGGACTCACAAACATCGTTCCTTCAACCACGTCAGTGGACTTGCGGAGATTCGCCAGCTCTGCACAAAAGGATTTCCAGTTTGACCCTCAGGTCTCGATCCTTGGCATTAACCCCAGCACCTGCTGACCACCAGACACTAGGACTCAAATTCCAGACTCATCAACGATGGGACCCCGAACACCGGGAAATGAACACCAGCCCCACCAATTTGCAAATCCGTGTGGGCATCAGGCCTCGTTTCTCTTGCCCGCACAGAACACTGACTCTAGAACCCTCCGACAACTTTCTGGCCCGGGGGTGGGGTGGGAGTCACCAGCTCTTGTCCACGCTGGTCTGCTGGCCTAATATCCAGCCTGACATCAAGGTCTAACCTGTGGACATTCCACATCCATGTTGCTGGCCTTCAAATGCAGTGTAGAGACTTAGAATCTGGCCTGTCCTCTAATTCCCCACATCCCTGTCCCTAAATATTAACCTGACCCCTAATTCCCTTATCTGTCCCCAAACCCATCCCTACGAGACAAAAAAGAACAATAAACAAATGACTAAAACTGTGCCATGACCTAAGTAGTGGTCAGAGCTTGGCACCATCTTGGAATATATGGCTGTGTGTGCACCTTTGAGAACTGCATGTATCAGAGGGTATAACTTCAAATATATTGCTGTACCAGCCACTGCTGTTAATAGAGTTTTGATGACCTTCAGTTTGGGAGGCCCTATAGGTCTCCTCTACCCTTGAAACTTGTCTTGGTGAACTCCAATGCAATTAAGTCTATTGGCACCACAGAGAGTGGTCCTGGATATTTGAGTTTAATCATGCATCTGTCCCTAGCCTACAGTTACTGCACCACTTGTCAAATGCTGTCAGGCCCTTTTGTATTTAGACAGTATTTTTGTGATTCTGCCTTTGCTTTGCATTGTATTTCATTTATTCACTTCAAGAACATTTCATAGATTTCTGTCTATTCCTTGTTTAATTGGTAAAAGATTACTAACACACATATTAGAAATCAGGAAGGTGTTTAATTTTTTTTAAAAATCAACACTTACTGAACAAACATTCTGTGATGTTTATGTAAAGCTCCAGAGACCAAATTATTTTTGTTTCAAGGTGACTTGTCTTGAAACAGTCATGTGGCAAGCAAATGACCTGTATTCCCAGAGGGTGGCAACTTCTCTGTCGGTGGGGACTGCCTTCTTGATTAATTTAAGTGGCCACATAGAGATTTACATTAATCAGCTAATTCCAATGTTGTTTTGTTTAACCCCATCAAGCTAAGTTATTGAGTTTTGATAGCACCAACTACATACAATGTGATAAATTGCATTAGTTTCAAAGGCTACACTGTTCTGCCCAAAGATATGCGTGAAACATAGTTATACACTGATGAGGTTTGTACATTAATAATATTTTTCTAATGAAGAAGGGTCTTGGCTCACAATGTTGACTGTTTATTCATTTTCATAGCTGTTGCCTGACCTGCTGAGTTCCTTCGGGGGGGGGGGGGGGGGGGGTGTGTGTGTGTGTGTGTGTGTGTGTGTGTGTGTGTGTGTGTGTGTGTGTGTGTGTGTGTGTGTGTGTGTGTGTGTGTGTGTGTGTGTGTGTGTGTGTGTGTCTCTCTCTCGCTTTTTTAAATGATAATGCGTTGAGACCTTTGTTAAGCAGTATTAGAACTGTTGATACTGATTTTTAAAAATGTATTGCCTTCTTATTTTAAAATAAAACTAAAGTTAAAATCAGATATTTATTTACCATTAACCTGTTACTCATTGATATCTGTAGTGTATTCCAGTAGATTTTGTATTTTCAACAGACTGAAGGTCAAATTTAAAACAATCTCCAAACAAGTCAATTTACTAATCATACGCTTTCTAATTAGTTTAGCATCCTAATCTTAAATTACAACAATGTGCAATCCCATGATCACAACCCAAGCCCAAGAAAAGCTCTCCCATTGTGGAGAATTATCGGACTGTGCATAATCAGTTAAAGAATACTCATGGTAACTCTTTCTGAATTCAAACAATCGATATGTGCTTTTAAAATACTGAACTTGCTCAAGCGTGTAACTCAGTTTTCAAGACAGGAGTTCTGTGTCAGTTATGGCCTTTTCACTGGATCATGCCAAGAAAAAAGTCCTGGTTTATGCAGAACCACAAACATTACACGCTGTGTGATACCAATCACAAGTGTGTTATTACTTGAAGCACTGAGAAGAGTGAAGGCTATTCCTTACAGAGGATGGGAGAAAATCAGAAGGAAAACTATTGGCCACACAGGACTACTCAAATACAGCCAGGAACGGCATATTTAATTCCTTTTTGGCCACGTGATGATACATGATGCTTGGAGATGACGATAGGCTGAATGTTTTCACACTGATAAACTTAGAATGACAGATTTATTTTATGAATAATTGTTTTTGATTGATTCTTTTATGCAAGAAGTACAAAACTAATTTTTCAGTTTAGTTCCAGGAAGTCTAACTGTATTGTCAAGGATGCCTGCTACCCAAGCCATTCCATTTCCACTCATTTGGAGAGGATACAGGAACTTGAAAACCTGGATGTCGAAGCTCAGGGCAGCTTTCTTCCCACTGCAATCAGACTTCTGTAATCAATCATCTCCTTCACATCCTCTTCCCAGTGGTACTGCCTTGTCTTCAGACCTTTTATTCTACCTCTTCCATTACTGTTACTTTAGCATTTTGTTTTGCACAACCTCAGTTTGCACTATTATACTTGGCACCATTCCCTTGTTTTGAACTCATCAGTTTATTTATTGTTGTACCTGTTTGGTCCGAAGGTTTCACAGGAGCATTACACTTGGTGTACATGACAATAAACTAATCTCAACCTGAAATACTGAAAATTTGAAAGTAAAAACAAAAACAGGCTGTATGTACTTAGTAGATGAGGCAGCAGCTCTGTAGAAAGAACCCAGTTAACATTATATAGTGATGGCCTTTCATGAGCAATTGACTCCTCCCTGGAAAATTGGAATTGATGCAATAGCTGTAATTTAGCATGGTTAGAGCCATAGAAACATGGAAAAGTACAGCACAGAAACAGGCCTTTTGGCCCATCTACTTCATGCCGAAACCATTTACCTGAATCAGGACCATATCCCTCCATACTCCTAACATCTATGTACTTATCCAAACTTCACTTACATGCTGAAACTGAGCTCTCATGCACCACCTGTTCCACATTCTCAAGACCCTCGTTGAACATTACAATTTCATTCTCAACATCTTGATTTCCAAATGAAGCATGGAAGTTGACAGAGAACAATATTGTTGGTCGTAATGAGGTTACAGACGTGGATCTGGTCCTTGCTCATGTTATCATGCCAATTCTCCCCCAAGAGGGCTGAAAACATTTCATATGAAGATACAGACAAATGAAAGGGGGAGAAAGTGAAGAAGGTAATCAGTTCTTACTGTTACTCAAATACAGACCGATAGGATCTCCTTATTACCATTAATATACTAAATGACAAGGATTCAAACCTATTCTGAGATCAGGAAGGAAGAAGTGTTGGGTGTCTTAAATAACATTATGGTGTGTAGATCCGAAGGCCTGATGGTATATTCTCCAGGTTATTGAGAAAGGCAAGAGATAAAATTGCTCACATATCTTCGTGTATGCCCTAGCCACAACTGTGGTCCTGGATGACTGGTGAGTAGCTGATATTGTTCCATTATTCAAGTAGGGATAATCCTGGAAACTGTAAGCTGGTGACTCTCATGTCAGTGTAGGAAAGTTACTGGAGAGGTTTACTTGGGGTAAGATTTATGAGCAATTGGAAAACCATGGCCTAAATAGAGATAGTCAGCATAACATTGTGTGGGGCAAGTAGTGTCTTATAATTTGACAGAGTTTTTCAAGAAGGTTATGAAGGTGCTTGATTAAAGTAGAGCTGTGGATGTTGTCTACGTGGTTTTAAATAAGGATGTTTGTTTGACAAGGTCCCTCATGGGAAGTTCTTCCAGAAGATTAAGATGCATGGGATCCATGGTGAATTGTCTTTTTGGATTCAGAACTGGCTTGGCCATAGGAGACAGAGGATAGTAGTTGATGTTACTAATTCTGTGAGTACTTATGTTCCACAGGGATCCATACTGGGACCTCTGTTGTTTGTGATATAAATATATGAACTGGATGAACATATAGATGGGTAGATTAGTAGGTATGCAGATGATACGAAGATTGGTGGTGTTTTAGGTAGTACAGAAGACTGGCAACGGATACAGTGGGATAGAAATAGGTTGCAGACATGGGCAGAGAAATGGCAGGAAGTGTTTAACTCAGCCAAATATGCAGATTTAAGGTATTCAGCCCATTGAGTCTGTTCCACCATTCCATCATGGCTGATATATTATCCCTCTCAACCTCATTCTCCTGCCTTCTTCCCATAATCTTTGATGCCCTGACTAGCCAAGAACCTATTAAACCCTGGTTTAAGTATACCCAATGACTTGGCCTCCACAACCATCTGTAGCAATGAATTCCACAGATTCACCACCCTCTGGCTAAAGAAATTTCTCCTTATCTCTGTTCTAAAGGGATGCCCTTGTATTCTGAAGCTGTGCCCTCTGGTCCTAGACTCACCCACTATAGGAAACATTCTCTCTATGTTCACTCTACCTATGCCTTTCAATATTCAATAGGATTCAAAGAGATCCTCCCGCATTTTCTAAACTCTAATGAGTACTAGCCAGAGCCATCAGACACTCCTTCTACTCACAACACATACAAAATACTAGAGGAATTGAGAAAGCCAGGCAGCATCAATAGAAAAGAGGAAACCATTTCCATAACACCAGAAGATATGGGAACAGAATTAGGCCTTTTAGTCCATCGAGTTGCTCCGCCATTTCATCCTGGCTAATTCAATTTCACTCAGCCCCAATTCCCTGCCTTCTCCCCGTATTCATGCCCTGATCAATCAAGGAACTCTCAACCTCTGCCTTAAGTATACATAAAGACGGCCTCAACAGCAGCTTGTGGCAAAGAATTCCACAGATTCACCATTCTCTATCTAAAGTTCCTCCTCAACTCCATTCTAAAAGGACATCTTTCTATTCTGAGGCTCGGTCCTCTGGTCTTAGATTCTCCCACCATGTGAAACATTCTCCCCACATCTACTCTATCAAGGCTTATCACTATGTAATAAGTTTCAATAAGGTCACCCCTCTTTCTTCTGAATTCCAGCGAATACTGTCCCAGAACTATCAAAAGCTCTTCATATGTTAAGCCATTCAATCCTGGAATCATTTTTGTGAGCCTCCTTTGAACCCTCTCCAGTGTCAGCACATCCTTTCTAAGATAAGGGGCCCAAAACTGCTCACAATACTCCAAGTGAGGCCTCATGTGCTTTATAAAGTCTCAACATTACATCCTTGCTTTTATATTCTAGTGCTCTTGAAATGAATGCTAACATCACATTTGCCCTCCTCACCACAGAATCAACCTGCAAATTAACCTTTCTTCTTCTTCTTCAGTTGTCCATTGAAATCCGATGACGATGTCCACTCCTTTAAGGGTGAGATCTTTGATGACTGTACAGTCCTATCCTGGACCCACAAGTTCTATTGCAGGTGGGACATGTATCTGTGGTAGTGGCGGTAGTGACGGCAACCATGGCTGCATTTCTCCTGGCTCTCTTCTACTGACTTCTGGTTGTTCTTTCCATCTCCAGAATATGAACTCCGTCCCTACACAGCTGTCGCCAAGTGATCCGGTCAGCAACAACATCCTCCAGGTCCTCGGGTCCGATCTTGCACTTCCTTAAAGCATTCTTCATCTGATCCTTTTAGCACTTCTTCGGCCCTCCAGCTGAGCATCGACCATGATGTAGCTGGCTGTATAACACTCTGCAGGGTAGCCGACATGGGGGCATCCTTATCACGTGCCCCAGCCACTGCAGCTGACACTGGGTGACCATGGCCTCAATACTTCTGCAGTTGGTCTTTACAAGTATTTCAGTGTGAGGCACCCGCTCACGCCAAATAATTCCCAGGATGCGCCGAAGGCAGCTTATGTGGAAGCGCTCCAAGGACTTGATGTGACGGCTGTAGGTTACCCAAGCTTCACAGCTATAAAGGAGGGTGGTGACACAGACCGCTTGGTATACAGTGACCTTTGTGGAGGGACGAAGGCTCCTGTTCTGAAAGACTCTACGCTGAAGTCTCCCAAAGGCAGTCGATGCCAGTTTAATGTGGCTCTGGATGTCGTTGTCAATGCTGCTATCCTCAGAGAGAATGCTCCCCAGATATTTGAAAGGTGGCACTACTGACAGCTTTTCATCACCAACAGTGAAGGCATGTAGGGTGGGTGGGACACTGGTACTCCATTGGCAAACCACTTCTGTCTTGGTGGTATTGACAGTCAGCCCCATCCTGCTGTACTGCCACGCTGCTGCTGTCTTCAATCTCGTTGTGGAGAACACACAAGAGGAAGATGTTAAAGGGCACTGGCGCTAGCACACACCCCTGCCTCACCCCGTGTACAAGGAAGGGCTCAGACTCTTGTCTTCCTATGGTCACCTGAGCAGTCATCCCATCATGGAACTGGTGGAGGATGTTAACAAATTTATTGGGACAGACAAACCTGAGGAGGACATCCCATAAGAGCTCTCTTTGCACAGTGTTGAATGCTTTGGAGAGGTCGACAAAGGCCATAAACAGGTCCTGATGTTGCTCCCGGCACTCTTCCTGAAGCTGCTGGGCTGTGAAGATCATGTCGATCATGCTCCTGTTCTTCCTAAATCCACACTGCGATTCAGGCAGCATTGACTCGGTGATGTTGCTGATGAGCCTCTGAATCATCACATTAGCCAGGACCTTTCCAGCAACAGAAAGGAGTGATATGCCCCTACTATTGCCGCAGATGGCCTTGTCACCCTTGTTCTTATAAATTACAATGATATTTGCATTTCTCCATTGCTGTGGGATGTTCTCATCAGTCCAGGCCTTGGTGATGTACTGGTAGAGGGTTCGCATACTCATGTACCCTCCGTTCTTCAGTAACTCAGCAGGGATGTTGTCAATGCCAGGGGACTTGTTGTTCTTAAGGGAATGGACATCTGATAGAACCTCCTGGAAGGTTGGTGGTAGACTGAGGTTGTGGATAGGAGGAAGTTCAGACAGTTCGTCCAGGATGGTGGGGTCTGCGTCAGAATCCTGATTAAGCAGGTGTTAAAATGCTCAGCCCACCTCAGCAGAATGGTATTCTGATTCTTCAGAAGTGTTAGACCATCTGCTGTTTTCAGGGGAGTAACGCATTGATTTATTCGGCCATAGATGGTTTTGAGAGCATTGTAAAAATTATGCATGTCATTATTATCGGCAAAGGACTGGATTTCATGTGCCTTTTCAGTCCACCACTCATTTTGTATAGCCCGTACTGCCTTTTGCAGTTTCCTCTGAGCTGCCTGTCAATGTCGCCTGATGCTGATGGATGAAGGGTTATATAAAGTTGCCCGGTGTGCTTTGTGCATGTCCTTAAGCAATTTGAGGATGGTATCCGAGGTATTGTCAAACGAGTCTTGGTGGTTCCTGCTCTTATGGCCAATGGATTGAGCTGCTGCCTCATTGAGCGCAGAGCTGATATAGGTCCACTGTTGTTCCACGATATATTCTGAACTCAGACAAGGTTCCAGCTCCCTTAGTTTCTCAGCTAGGATGCATTGAAACTCACTTCTTGTTTCTCAGGCGGTTGCAATTTAGCCACTTTTTATTGGGTTTGTGCAGCCACAAGGGGGGACGCACTTTCATATGGAGCTTGGTCACAATCATACAGTGGTCAATCCAGCACTCTGCACCTCTCATGGCACGGGTGATGGGAACATCCTTGATGTCACTACATCTCACAATGATGAAATCGATCATGTGCCAACGTTTCGAGCAAGGGTGCATCCACGATTTCTTACATTTTGCCTTCTGCTGGAAGATGGTGTTGGTTATGGTAAGGTTATGCTCAGAGCAAAGAGTAAGTAGCCTCATGCCGTTTGCACTGACCTTGCCAATACCATGCCTACCTAGCACTCCATTCCATATCCAGTTCTTCCATCTCACCCTCGCGTTGAAGTCCCCAGGCAAAAGGATTTTATCATTCTTCGGGATCTGGCAAAGAGCTTCATCCAATGTCTGATAAAAGCATTCCTTGGCCTCGTTCTCAGATGGCAAAGTTGATGCGTAGGCACTGAGAAGCGTGGCATAACGTTTCTTTGCCGGGGGATACGGAGGGTCATTAGTCTTTCACTAATGCCAATAGACGTCTCCGTGAGACTTGGTAGAAAGGTGTTCTTGATGGCCAATCCTACTCCGTGGAGATGTTGTCCACCTGGGGGGAAACCTTTCCAGAAGAAGGTGTAACCCATCCCTTCCTCTGTTAAAGAGCCTTCATCCAGGAGCCTGGTCTCCCTCAGGGCAGCAATGTCCATGTTGCAGCGCCTCAGCTCAGCAGCGATCAAGGCTGTTCTCTGTTGAGGTCTGTCAGAGATGCCATACGAGTCCAGGAGAGTCCTTACATTCCATGTTGCCAGTTTTAGGTTGTATTATTTCTTATTTCGACCGCAGTAGTGGAATAGCCTGATAGGCACGGTAACCTATCCAGGTGAGTGATTGAATCGGCAATTTTTAGGCCAGCTTTTCTAGGCCCTTCCCCAATTGGAGTGAGCAGTGCAGTCCTTAAATAGGGCTGCTCAGTCGCACAGGGGTCTGCCGAAAACAGCTGCCACTCAGTCCCAGCTGCTAGCGACCAAATACCCTGTGCCGCTGCCGTGCAGGGTTCTGACTAGGAGCTCCCAGTCCATTCGTACCTGCTCCCACTGCCAGACGCCCATCACCGTCAGACTTCAACCATATGTAAGGTCCAGGTATTGTTCACCGTGGTCAGAGGTGGAGACCTGGGCAAGGAAGATATTAAAGTGCCACAGGGGGTGCGCCATCCCCAGTAACATTATCTTCACCATGATGAGGTAAATCCTGGTGGCAAGGGTGATCCCAGGACAACCAGTCCCGCATCTTGGCTGCAGGAGGCTGCCAGGTCCTTGGTCTGTTTAGACCCGCCTATTGCGCGTCGCCAGCGCATTGCTTTTCTGTCAGAGTGTGCTCCCTCAGCCTTATCTCAACAGACTTACCACAAGGCAGTGGGGCTATTTACCCATAGCTGGGACAGTGGTTGACAGGCGCCAGGGCGTGTCCACACACTGGTGGGCATGCACACCACATCTCTGGGGCCCACTGCTGCTCCGAGATCCCCTGTAGTTTAGCCTGGGACCGTAAGATACCCAGTTTCCGCGTGTGGCCCTGAGGAGGCACTGCAGGAGCCTTGGTGGTGGAGAGGCTCTGCACTGGCAGGAGGAGGCTTACGCACTCGGCTCCTCTTCTCACCCTCTGTTGAGAAGGCTTCCCAGTGGCAATAGCTGTAAGCAGAGAGTAGCAAGCAGAGAGTGCTATGCGACATACAGCATGCAGCATGCACTAACTACAAGCACTACTACACTACTGCACTACTGCACTAGACGCTTCACACACATCCTGTGAGTAAATACTCCCACCCACACACAAATTACCTTTTAGGGCACGACTTCCAAGTTCCTTTGTGCCTCCATTTTTTGTATTTTCTCTCTTTTTAGAAAATAGTCAACCCTTTCACTTCTTCTACTAAAGTGCATGAACATACACTTCCCAACACTATATTCCCATCTGCCATTTCTTTGCCCATTCTCCTAATCTGTCTAAGCCTCTCTACTTCTTCAAAACTTCCTGCCTCTTCATATCACCTGTAAACTTTGCAACAAAGCCATTAATTCCATCATCCAAATCATTGACATGTAACATAACAAGAATCCTTCCCAACACAGACCCCTGTGGAACACCACTGGTCACTGGCAGCCAATCAGAAAAGGCTCCCTTTATTCCCACTCTTTGTCTCCTGCCAATCAGTCACTGCTTTATCCATGCTAGAATCTTTCCTGTAATTCCATGGGCTCATATCTTGTTAAGCACCATCATGTGTGGCACCTCGACAAAGGCTTTCTGAAACTCCAAGTGCACAACATCAACCAATTCTCCTTTGTTTATCCTGCTTGTTGTTTCCTCAGACTCCAATAGATCTGTCAGGCATGAATTTCCCTTGTAGAAACCATGCTGCCTTCAGCCTATTTTATCATGTGTCTCCAAGTACCCTAAGAACTCATCCTTAATAATCTGCCCAACAGTTTCCTTCCTTCTGTATCTCCCTTCTTGAAATGGAGTGACATTTGCAATTTTCCAGTCATCTGGAACCATTCCAGAATCTAGTGATTCTTGAAAGATCATTACTAGTGTCTCCATGATCTCTTCAGCCACCTCGATCAGAACCCTGGAGGGTACACCATCTGGTTCAGGTGACTTACTTGCCTTTAGAACTTTCAGTTTCTCAAGAACCTTCTCTCTAGTAATAGTAACTTCACACACTTCATTCCCCCTGACACCTGCATCTTCCACTATGTTGCTAGTGTCTTCCACTGTGCCCGATCAACAGCCTCTCCTCACTACATCTTGCCTCAATTTGTAAATCAGCTACTTCATCTTCAGCACTGTCATCTGCCCTTCCGACGATACTATTTGCATTGAAATATATGCAGCTCAGGACAGTAATCACACCACGCTCAAACTTTTGAATTTTGTTAGAGGTTTTACCCACATCTGCTCCCACAAACCTCTCCACTAACCTTTCTGGCACTCTGGTTTCCACCTCCTTGCACCTCTAGTTTAAATCCCACTAGATATGTTAGTGCCCCTCCAGTTCACGTGCAAATGCAACCTTCTGTACAAGTTCCACCTTCCCTGGAAGAGAGCCCAATGATCCCAAAGTCTTATGTCCTCCCTCCCTCCTACACCAACTTCTTAGCCATATATTAAACCGTATAATCTTCCTAGTTCTGGCCCCACTAGCTTGTGGCACAGGTCGAAATCCTGAGGTCACAATCCTGTAGGTCCTGTCCTTTAACTTAGCACCTAACTCCCGGAACTCCCTATGCAGAACCTTGTCACTCATCCTGCCTTTGGCAATGGTACCTACATGGACCATGATCTCTGGCTGTTCACCCTCCCACTTAAGAATGCTGAGGACTTGATCTGAAATATCCTGGACCCTGACACCCGGGAGGCAACATACCAGCTGGGAATCTCATTCTTGCCCTCAGAACCTCCTGTCCATTCCCCTAACTAACGAATCCCCCATCACTACAGCATGTCTCTTCTCCACCCTTCCCTTCTGAGTCACAGATGCAGACTCAGTGCCAGAGATTCAACCTCTGTGACTTTTTTCTGTTAGGTCATACCCCCTGACAGTATTCAAATGAATATATCTGTTGTTGAGGCGGATGGTCAAAGGGATATTCTGCACTGGCTCCTTAACCCTTTTCCCCTTCCTGACTATCACCCAGTCTCCTGTGTGCAGCACCTTGGGTGTAACTACCTCTTTATGTGTCCTATCTATCACCCCCTCAGCCTCTGGAATGATCCGGAGTTTATCCAGTTCCTGCTCCAACACCTTACCGTGGATTGTTAGAAGCTATTCTCACAGTTGTAGTCATCAGAGTCACTGGAGGTCTCCCTGTCTTCCCACATCCTGCATGAGGAGCATTCAACCATCCTGCTTGGCATCTCTACTGTCCTAGCTGAGCAGATATAAAGAAGGGAAGGAGAAAAAAAAACTTTATCTAGAGCTTTTCTTTACTTTTGCTTTCTCTGACTGAAGCCTCTATTTGCGGAAGCTTCTAAGAGCTGAGGTTTCACAATGAGACCATTCATCAGGACTGTAAAAAAGATGAAAAAAAGGGGAAGGAAGAAGTACAAGGTGGTAGGTGATTGGTGAAACCGGGAGGGGGGAGGGGTGAAGTAAAAAGCTGGAAAGATGATTGTTGAAAGAGATAAAGGGCTGAAGAAGGGAGAAACTGACAGGAGAAGGCAGAAGACCGTGGAAGAAAGGTGAGCAGGATTACACTTTCATTTTTAGAATCATTCTCTTGAACCTCTTCTGAACCCTCTAAAAGGCCAACATATCCTTTCTTGAATAAGGGGCTTACAATACTTACAAGTGCTGCTTACAATTGCGGTTTGACCAAAGCCTTATAAACCCTTAGCATTGCATCCTTGTTTTAATATTCTAGTCCTCTTTTATTACTGGGCAGTCAATATATGAAATCTTACATTTTGGTCATATTACATTAACCATGAGGACTGTCCAGTATGGGTCTGTTTAGAAGCTAACTCTGTTAAAAAAATTTCTATTATTTCTCTTCTTGGATCCTTACTTCCTTTATCTTTAAATAAACTAACTGACAGTTTGGTAGTTAAACATACTTTGAGGATCTCGTTACAATTTAGAAAATACTTTGGTTTATTGAGATTCTCTCTTTCTAGTCCCATTTTTAAGATGATAAAAAGGCATATGGTATACTTATCTTTATTCGTAAAGGAATTGATTTCAAGAGTCGGTAAATCATGTTACAACTTTATAAAACTCTAGTTAGATGATATCTAGAGTAATGCATTAATTCTGGTTGCCCCATTATGGGAAGGAAATGGGGTGCTTGGAGAGGATGCTGCATGGATTTGAAGGCATGTGCTATCAAGAGAGGTTGAACAAACTTGTGTTGCTTTCTCTGGATCGATGAAGGCTGAGGGGGGATCTGATAGATGCTTAGAAGATTATGAGAGGCATGCAGAGAGTAAATAGTCAACATCATTCCCCCAGGTTTGAAATGTCAAATACCAGAGGGCATGGATTTAAGTTGAGAGTGGGTAAGTTCAAAGGAGATGTGCAGGACAAGTTTTATACACAGAGAGTGGTGGGAACCTGGAATGAACCTGGTGGTGCTGGAGGCAAATACTCTAAAGGAATTCCAGAGACTCTTAGATAAGCACATGGATGTGCAGGAAATGGAAGGATATGGACATTGTGTTAGTGTGCAGAAAATTCCGTCTCAGAAATTCGGCTAAGTTGTATTTGCTACCATGTCTCCTTCTGTTCTTATTACAAAACATTTAGTTTTAAACAAGTCAATGCTTTAAAGACCTTTCATGATTAGTTAAAATATAAGGATATTTTAACTTGCACAGAGAGGGCGAATGGAAAGAACTGTTACAGTTATTTATTACTTTCTAAAGAATAGTTGGAACAAAATGATAGAGAAACAGTTTGTGGCGTAACAAGTTAAAAGTGGAGTTACTTGATATTATTAAGTCCCAAGGTTTGTGACCTGACCTGTCAGAGAACGAAGTGCTATTTCTCGAGCGCAATGAGTATTTTCAGAACAATGTAGGAGACTACAGACAGACAGGGCAGAGTTGGAGTGGGATAGATAATTAAAGTGACAGACAATTGGAAGACCAGGCTCATTCTTACAGCACCTTTATTGAGGATTTCATTTTCTGTGATACATGCAAACACAAAACTCTCACAGCCATCGTAATCTACATATAATAATGAAGGGGAAGTATTGTACTGTCCTGTTTTCTTTACATATATAATCCTTTTTATTTACTGTCTTGCATTCCTGGAATCCTGAGGTTGCGTCTGCCTACAGGATGTGGAGACTGCAGCAGCTAATTAGCACAAAGCTATCTTTCAGCAATAGACAATGACACTCAGTGCCAGGGAATAGCAGGTTACAGGAGAGGCACATATCAATGTCAAGTATGCGATGCCACATGAAGGGATGATAAAGACCATAATTGGCTTTCACTCTGGCAAGTCAATTAGGGACAGAAATGAGTGAGAGTTTGGGTTTTCAATGGGTCTGTGTGAGTATATACTGTAACATTTGCCTTCTAATATATTCTTCATTTTCTTGCTGAACTACAACATTTTTTAGAAGGAATCCACAAAATAATTAATCATGTTATAATTTTCTCAAGTATAACCATGTTTCCTTCCTCCAGAGGTTTCTAGTTGGAAAAGAGCCCGAGGATGCCTGAAGAATAAAGAGCAGACACGCGATGGAACAATTTACCTCTTGTTATCCAACTAGGCACAGCTTGTATTTATGGACTGTGGATTTCTTCAGACCTACAGTTTTTATAATCTGTGTTCTTTATTGCTTGTTCCTTCTCCATTTTGTTCTGTGAGGGGAAGGTTGTTCTGCTGTGTTCCGTTATTGTTTTTTTGTGCTGGGTGGGTTGTCAATTTGGGCGTCGATGTTCCCGTTCTGTTTTGAGTGAGGAGAGGGGGTTTTGGGGGTTGATGATTGGGATGCTGTTCTTTTTTTTTTGCAGTGGGGTGGGGGGTGACGTGGTTTTATGTTTCTCTCTGAATGAATTTCATGTTTTTTCTTAGTTTCATGGCTAGCTGGAGAAGACGGATTTCGGATATCGATACATGCTTTGGTAACAAATGGAACATTGATCCTTTGTCTTTGCCAATGTGATTGCAATATTGCATTACTTTAAAAGATTCAGTGAGCAATGTGTGGCCATTGTCAAGATAGAGCTGGAATATCTCTTTGATATATTCTGAGCTCCCTCATGGATATGTTCTTCAGTGGCCTACTGAAGCCAAGGTCTGGCTTCCACAGAGTTTCTGACAAAGGAAGCCTGTACTGCCACCACCTCTGGCCTTTGACAGCATGGTGGAAAGGTTATTTCCTTTGCAAAAGAACAAAATTCAAAGTTCAAAATACTTTTTTATTATCGAAGTGCAGACATATCACCATATACAACCGTGAGATTCATTTTCTTGTGGGCATACTTAATAAATCTATAGAATAATAACCATAACAGAATCAATGAAATACACCCCAACTAGGGCATTCAACCAGAGTGCAGAAGACAACAAACTGTGCAAATGCAAAAGAAGAATTAATAATAATACATAAATAAGCAATAAATATGAGAACATGAAATGAAGAGTGGGGCAAGTAAAGTTGAGTGAAGTTGTCCCTGTTGGTTCAGGAACCTGATAGTTGAAGGGTAGCAACTGTTCCTGAACCTGGTGGTGTGAGTCCCGCGACTCTTGTACCTTCTTCCTAATGGCATTAGCGAGAAGGGAGTGGTCGGATCCCTGATGATGGATGCTGCTTTCCTGCAACAGCATTCATGTAGATGTGATCAATGGGTGGGAAGGCTTTTCATGATGGAGTGGGCCATATCTATTACTTTTTGTCGGGTTCATCATTCAAGGGCATGTGTGTTTCCACATCAGGCTATGATACAGCCAGTCAATATGCTCACCAGTACAGAGCTGTAGAAAGTTTATCAAAATTTGAGATGTCATGCTGAATCTCTGCCGACTCCCTAGGAAGTAAAGGTGTTACAGTGATCTTTTTGTAAATGCACTTACATGCTGAGCCCAGGACAGGTTTTCTGAAATAATAACACTTAGGAATTTAAAGTTGCTAACCCTCTCCACCTGTGATCCTCCGATGAGGATTGGCTCAAGGACCTTGGGTTTCCTTTCTCTGGTCTACAATCAGTTCCATGGTCTTGCTGACATTGTGTAAGAGGTTGTTGTTTACAGTAGATCAGGACTCCGATACCCTGAAGAAGATCACAAGATAACAAGAAACAAGAAATGATAACAAGAAATGTTCCCTCTAATTTGTAATGACCAGTGTGTGCAAAAATCCTGTGCTGTGCAATTTTTTGCCCAGTGCCAACAACACATGAGCACTGAATAAATTCTTCAACAAAAACAGAATAAATGAGCCAGTTCTAAAATCTGCTGACAAGTCATCGCAAACTCCACATTATCAACACCGCCTACATCAGAAACTAGCAGCAAAAAGTGTGTGTGGGTGCACACCCGCACACCTGAGGGGAACTTTGGTCACAAGGAATTAACCAAATGATACATTCTGGTATTCCTGTTGATGTATATCTGGGTGAATGGGAAACATCCATTAGAAACTCATCTGCTTTGTTATTCTTTAAAATAAACTGTCAGATTGTCTCAGGCAGAACATTCACTTGAAGAGAAACATTGTTAATTTAAGACCATAATTTGAAATGTTAACTCTGATCTCTCTCCACAGATGCTTCCTGACCTGCTGAATATTTCTAACACTTTCTGTTTTTATTATTGAGCTCTTGGCAGTTTCCTTTTATCCAATTCAGTATTTTAAGAACGTCCTCAATAACTTTGAAGATGAAATAAAATAAAAACACTCAGAAGTTCCCATTGAGTAAACAGACAGGTCTGAATCTGAAAAGGGATATTATGTACCTGTTTATATGACTTTCCTGTTCACTCTGGGCATATTAAGTTGTTCATGTGACCATTTCTACAAAGCAGAACTTCATTGCAAATGGAATCAAGAGAAGTATGAAAAAAAAAGTGAGTTAAAAATATTGCAAACTGGAATGCATGGTACAGAGACTTTGAAATTTAAAAGCGTTTCACCACAATTGCTATAAAAATATTTAAACCTCTGGGAGCATGCGATTTCCCGCCAGTTTATAAGAATCTCTATTTATGCATTGAAAGGCAAATAAACTTATGGGTTGAAACCAGCAGCACGAACTCCTGCTTCTGGTATTCAGTAGAGATACACATAGTATTTCACAAAGCCATATGTGGACCCCACTGATGAGGTTAAGCCAGACAAACAACATAGACCTTTGACAAAGCAGATGTATTTTAATAAAAAATTTAGCTGAATTGCCTACTTGTTTAGGAGATTGAGAGAATCACAGGAAAGGTCAAGTATGGAGATGTCCCTGGGAAGTACCTTTCTCCACAGGTAGGATGTGTTAGATCATCTAGTGGTAAAGCATGAAATGGTGCCCAATAAGGCATCTTTGCATGCCCAAGGCAATGCATGAGGAGATAAGGGCAGGTAGGAAGGCAAACTTTGTTCCCAATAATCATGCTGAAACACACAGTTCTGTGTATCACTTTAACAATCTTCTGCAGGAATAAAATGTAAGTTTTTGGGCATGCCTTGGTATGTGCTCTTTCTCGCTGCTGCCATGAGGCAGAAAGTACAAGTGCCTCAGGACTCACACTGCCGGGTTCAGGAATAGTTACTACATCCTCAACCATCAGGCTCTTGAACAAAAGGGGATAACTTTACTCATTCTACTTCTGGTGTTCCCATAACCAATGGTCCCAATTTAAGACTCATTATCTTGCTCTCGTTATTTATTGCTATTTATCAATATTTCCATTTGTACAGTTTGTTGTTCATTGATCCTGTTTACAGTTACTGTTTTATAGATTTCCTAAGTAGGCCCGCAGGAAAAAGAATCTCAGGGTTGTATGTGGTGACATGCACATACTCTGATAATAAATTTTACTTTGAAATTTGAACTTTGGACCTTGTGATGTTAGCACTAAAAGAATCTAATGAATGCCGTCTGTTGGCGATTACAAGCCCGGAAATGTTGGTGCCAAGTAATTCTGGTAATAGAACATATATCTAATAAATACAGCCTCTTAAAAAAGAGATTGTCAATATCACGTGAGAATAACATTAATGATGAATGATCAACAACCTAGAGGCTTTAGGACAAAAGAAGAGATGTATCAGTGATGTACAGTACAGTAAGAGCTTCAGGCACATGTAGACATTCAAACAGATGACATATTACTATGCTGTCTTTTCCCCAGATTTCAGAGTCACTGATGCTCATGGGCAGAAAATTATTTTCCTATTCCCTTAGGTACACATGGGCACCAAGTAACTCCATTGATGGTTCATGTCCAGCTGAATGAGCAGATGATGGTTAAGTTTAACTTCCGTCTGAAAGACAGCACCTCTGGCAATGCAGTTCGGCGCTAGTGTATCAGTGCATCTTATTTTATTCCACAGTAGAAGTGCTGCCAACTGGGTTGCAGTGGAAGCATCATAAGTTGTAAATTTACAGAGATTTATACAACAATTATATGAAACACCCTGGTTTCCTCGGCTGCGTATGTCTAGGGAAGACAATCTCTGGCCCTGCCAAACATGTGAGATTACAGTGTGAGCCCACCCGAAACCCCCTGTGTGTGTGGATGCTGTGTAATTTGATACCCTGTTACAAATGAGTGCCACAAAATAACAGACAGTACACCGCATACTATTAAAAGATTTAGATTGTAATTCTTAATTTGACGAAAGGGTTAATAAAGGAAGAACAAAGAAAAGGGCACGTCTTAGTGAAACAGTCTAATGTGCACAAGCTGGAGCTCACGCTTTCTCCGTCTCTGATCCTGCATCGATCTCCCCGGGCTTCCTCGAACCACGGCCCTGCTCTGGGTCAAATCCTCTTCTCTCCGGCATCTTCTCTCTTCATCTCTCTCTCTAACCAAGGGCTCCAAGCCCAACCTTAGTGACCCTCACCAGAGAAACCTCCCCTTAATCCAGCCATCTTAACTGGACGGCACACAATTCTCCTCTCTCTTATCTTCAACAGTAAACAAGCAGCTCACACAGAACAGCACAAAATGAAATACCGAACAGCATAACAGTAAAAAAAATATGAACTAGGCCATTAAATATACACACAAATTTAAGGGGAATTCTAAGAATTACATTAAAAGCAGAGAGGGTCCATTTATTTCTTGTGATATAGGAGACCATTTGGCTCATTGATTCTATACCAGCTCTCAGCAAACTGATGAATCCCATTCCCCTACTTATTTTCCTTCAGCACATCTTCTCTCACATACCCAGCAAATCCACACTGATTTTCTACTATTATAACCATTAACAATTCAATTACTAAACATCACATTTTAGGAATGTGTAAGGATACTTAGAGCACCTGGAGAAACCTATGTAGTTTCAGGAAGAACATGCAGACTCCACACAGACAGCATGTAGTCAAGACTGAGCCTTGATTTCTAGAGCTATGAGACACACACTATCTATTGCATTGCTATATTGCCTTACTATGCTGCCCTAGCAGGAATGCTTTTACCGACACTGAAAACACATTGTTACATCTAAAAACGTTTTGTCTTCATTCTCGTTTGATGCCAACTCACCATCTTCCTCCTCAGTCAGCTAAACCTTCAACCAAGTTAGTTGTACAGTTCTAATAAACATAAGTAGCTCTTTGTGAGAACCATTCAAAAAGAATAGATGTGATGTTATTTGTGATTGCGCTGCCTTCTGATCCTGCATGATCAATAAAATAAAAGTGAAGCTAGCTTTCTAACTTTAAAGCAAGTTCTGAGGGGCGGGGGAAGGGGGGAATCAATGAAGCCTACAAATGCCTGATGAGGTTATTGTCAAATATGCATCAGGCATCAATAGCTGATGTTTAACTTAGAATCTTCAATAGAATACAGAATAGAAAAGCTTGGCAAATGTCCTCAACAAAATTTAAGAATACCGAAGAGGACTAGCGATGAACAGCTACTGATGACCAGACTTTAGACATTTGCATGAAAACTTGTTCAGATTAATGCAACACACACAGAATGCTGGAGGACCTCAGCAGGCCAGGCAACGTCTATGGAAAGGTATAACGAGTCAACGTTTTGGGCCAAGACCCTTCATCAGGACCCTTCACCAGTTCCTCCAGCATTCTGTGTGTGTGGCTTTGGATTTCCAGCAACTGCATATTTTCTTGTATTTGCTAGGATTAATCACTTCCTCCTCAGGGGAAGGTCTTTCTCACTAACATATTGGAATGAATGTTTTGGTTAAATTTTCAATTTATATTATTGTGTTTCTTTTTCTGAATTATTGTTTCTTTTTCTTAAAACTGAGACTATTTGTGAATTTATGTGTCAGTTTTTATTTAGGAAGTTGTTTGGGATGGTTGAAGAGCAGGCCACCACCCCATGAGTCACCAGGTAGCAGATGTCACATTGAAGCGGCATTATCCTGGAAAGCATTGTGTGGTGTGAAGCCTGTGGCTGCTAATTTACGCTGTCTATCCATTAGTGTCAGAGCCGCATTGAAAGAGCCTTGGAAGTAAGTGACACCTCACACTCCTGAGTGACATACAATGTGGGCTTAAGAAAAGGCAAAGGAAAATTAACAGCCTTAAAATAATACACAATGCAACATGAATATTAGAATTTAATTTGTTCCATATTCTGTCTTCAACAGTTTTTGAGAGTTAATAAAAAATTGTTTTGTTTAAAGCAACAGTAGATAAAGCAACTGGAATGAAACCAGAGAGGCTGCAATGATGACAGCGCTATTCCCATCCAAGTGTGGTTGATTGGATAATAATCAAACCTTCTGCCCTATTATTGTAATGGCTGATACTGTTGTTTGAAATGCGTTCAGGCCTATATAGGCTTTATGGTTCCACGTTCAGAACTTCCTTCAATGTTAGACAGTTACCTTCACTTTTCTCCATAAATTTCCTGCTTCTGCAGATAGGTTATTTCCGTAACTCAATGTTCAAGGTACATTTATCGTCAAAGTACACATACCTTATACAACCTTGAGAAATGTCTCAGTTTTCCGAATAAGATCAAAAATACGGCAATCATGCAAGGTCCGTGGAGAGAGAAGCAGATTTAATGTTTTCCGGTCAATGATCAGTAGGGCGAATAATCATGGATGCTTTAAGTGTAGAGAGGGGACAGGGATGGCAATAACGAAAGAAGTGTGGGTGGTGGCGTGGTGGTACTGGCTGGAAAAGAGATAGCGAGAGTGGTGAAAGTTCACTAAATAGACTTGATTCATCTGGAGGCAGCCAAGGGAGAAGGAATGAATGAGAAAAGAAAGTAAAAAGCAATGCTAGAACTATGAGATACAAAATATGGAAATCTGAAGTAAAAGAAAATTCTAGAAATGCTCAACAGCAACTGCAATTAAATGACAGATTGGTGACCTTTCAATGGACCTTTTTATGTCGGTGTGTTGCTATATGCCCAGCCAGAAGATGAGATATTGTTTCTGAAGCTTACTTTGGACTTTGTTTGATAAGTGTAAGAAGTCAAAGGTGGAGAGGTCAGGGTGGATTTAATGAGACGGACAAAGGGTATCTCAGGGTCACTCTTGCAGATTGTATGGGCATGTCTAGCAAAGAGGTTACCCAACCTGTGTTGGGTTTCTCCGGTGCAGAGGAAATCTCATTTTAGAGATCAAATGACAAGCATTAAATTGGAGGAAGAGTGAGTGAATCACTCTCTCACCTGAAAGAAATGTTTGAGTCCTTGGATAGGGTGGGGGAAGGAGATGTAAGGTCAGGTGCTGCATCACGGGAAAGTGCCCTGAGAATGGGAGTGAGTGTTAATGGCTTTGCAAGTGTAAAGCAGGGAGCTGCAGACAGAAAAACCCCACAGAATGCTGGGGAGGGAAGGAGAAGTTGTGTCTGGTGGTGGTAGCTCATTAAAGATGGCATTAAGTTTCAGAGGATGATCTATTGGAGGCTGGCAAGGAAGCCAAGGGTGGGGAAACCTAATATTCTGGTAAGATGGCAGTGCACTTCGATGCAACGGCTTCTACGTGGCCAACCAAATGTTCATGTCTTTTTTGAACATATTTGTTATGATTGCAAGACCCTGCTGGGCACTGAGAACTTAAAAGTGCTGCAGGTCTACCCCATCAGCGAGTTGCTCGCTGGCAGAGAAACTGAAAGAGCTGGACTTGGTGCAGAGAGGCGTCGGAGTGGATGCACGAAGGTGGGGGGCCATGCCATCTAACAGCAAGTGATCATCTTAGTCATTTTTCTTGTGATCACTGCAAATCTGATTCACTGGTTTATTGGCAAATGATGGGTATGCTGCATGGCCTCAGTCATACTGAGGACCATAACTCAAGATGCAGCGTTACTTTTTTACAGCCACCCCGGTGAGAAGCGTTGGAGTCTGTGCACTCCACCTGAGTGCTGGAGGCAGTGTGGTGCAGTGTACAGGCTGCCCTTTGGCATTCACTCAGCAGAAAGAAGATGTATCGTGTTCAACTGCAGAGTGCTGCAACTTTCATGGGCTCAGGGACTTGGACTACATTTTTTTGTGTGACTGTACTTTACAGCTGTCTTATATTTGCTATGTGTGCTTTGTGCTGTGTATGACTGCTGGTACTATGCTTTGCACCTTGGCCCCAGAGTTATGCTGTTTCACTTGTGTGTATTCATGGGAATTCTTGTATGGATTAATGACAATTAAGCTTGAACTTGAACTTGAACTCCACCTGGCCCAGAGGAGAGTAGGAGAGATCAGAGGTGGAGAAAATGGAATACACTTTGATGGGAACCCTGTCAAGTGGAGGGGAAACCGTAGCTAAGGAAAAGTATAGACATATTGGTAAGAACAGATTTGATGGATCCAGGGAAACTGAAATTAGAATGGAGTCCTCATGGGTATTGCTTCCGAAGTAAATGGTCACTTTGTTAATAGTACTTAATCAAAAGTAATTCAAGGATTCTTCTAGAGGAAATCAATATTTATACAAAGTAACAAATAAAAGTACAACTTTAAATAAATGCTGAGTTGGTAGAGCCTCAGACCTGAAATGCTTGGAATAAAGAAAAGACCTGAGCTGGCCATATGAGCTCACTGTCCATGACCACATTCACATCACACATCTTGTCAGCTTGCTCAGCCACTCTCCCTGCCCCAGCAGACTGAGACATGGTTGTTAGTAGAGACTCTGGTGAAGAGAATGTTCACGATACTCAGCAGATCAGGCAGCATCCGTGAGGGAGGAAAAGTCAATGCTTCAGGTTAACACCCTCACACCGTAACTTACTGTGCTGAGTATTTCCTGATTTCCCGTGCTTTTGTTCAGATTTCAACATCTGCTGTAGTTTGCTTTGTCAACAGTTGCTGTTGTTCCGTTTATTCCCATTAAGAGTTATAATGAGACCATGTAGAATCTTTTTCTTTAATTAGACAATCTTGAAATGAGACATCTAAATATTTACTTACCAAAAGAATGTCACATTAGACCTGTGACTTCTCCAGCAGGCACCAGATTCTGTCATGAGGGAATTGTCACATGGCCCGATGTCTTGGGGCTGCTTCCTTTAGCAATCCCTTGCTGATTGAAGGAAGATTATATTCCAGCATGAAAATAAGGTTGAAATTATATCTTATTTTGTATGCTTTTAAATGGACGGCATTTAATCAACACAAGGAGACATAATTTATCAAAAAATTGTAAAAAATGAAATTCAATTCCTGATTTTGTCGCAGCTGTTTCTGCTTTCTCTTCCCCAGTCATAATTTGTTCAAATTTATTAACTCTGTGCCAGACACCATCAGCCTTCTTAGTCTAAATCTGAATTTAGATTCAAATCAGCCTTGTTTGAAAGGAGACATCTTCTTCTAGAGGATATATCGGGAAAATCTTTTCCTTTGTTTGGAGCTCAAAACGTGAAAAAACAAATTCACTGCCCTTCCTATTTTGTACAATATTATGTGCAAATTACATTGGTTCAGTGAGATTACTATCAATGTGCTCTCTGCCTGTTTGTAAACAAATGACAAAACGGTTGCCAACACATTTTCCTGATGACAATATCCTTTTAGCAACTCTAGAGCTAATTTTCTATATAGTTGCTGTCATACTTGTTTATGGAGCTGTTCTCTCCCCCTGTCAACACTCCCTGTAGAGATCTAGTGGCAAGTGCATGTTACGCAAAGTGATTGAGCAACAGGGAAGTGAGGCAATGACTTCACTAAAAATTATTTTGCCACTTAGAAGCAATGAATTGTACTGAGGTTTTCCTTTCCTAGACATCAGCGTGTCCTCCTTCTTCAAAGAGCAGGGTTTCCTTACCTCTTCCATTGCCACTGCCCTCACCCACATCTTCTCCATTTCCTGGTCATACACACTCACCCATCTTCCCGCGGCCTTAACAGTGATAAAGTTTCTCTTCTCCTTATCGACCACCCCATGAGCCTCTACATCATTCTCCACGACTTCTGCCATCTCCTAAGGGATCCCATCACCAAACACATCTTTACCTCCCCCTAACTCTCTTCTTTCCACAGGAATCACTCCCTCCATGACTACCTCCTTCTTGGCCTGAATCGTCAACTGTTCTTTCTTTTCCATGGATGCTGCCTGACCTGCTGAGTTCCTCCAGAACATGTAGATTGTTACATAGAAATCTACATGGATTCTGTCAAACTTCTCTTTCTTCCTTTATTAGTGCCTAGCTGGATCTCAGATGAGAAATGTGCTCCTCATCCAAGATGTGGGAGATCTGGGAGACCTCCAGTCTCCCTGATTGCTACATCTGCGACAAGTGCATCTAGGTGCAGTTATTTACGGACAACATTAGGGAACCGGAGCTGGAGCTGGATGACTTACAGCTTACTCAGAAGAATGAGGAAGATAGATAGGAGCCACTGGGATGTAGCCACAACTAATCTTCAGGAGGCAGGTTGACAGTCAGGAGAGGGAAAAGGAATAGGCATCTAGTTCATAGTACCACTGTGGACATTCTCCTCAATAACATGTATACGTTGATGATTTGGAAGAGGGGACTGAGTGTAGCATAGTAAAATCTGCTGATGATACTAAACTGAGTGGAAAAGAAAATTGTACAGAGGATGTGGAGAGTCTGCAGAGGGATATGGATAGGTTAAGTGAGTGGGTCAAGGTCTGGCAGATGGAATACAAAGTTGTTAAGTGCGAGATCATCCACTTTGGAATGAATAATAGAAGAGCAGATTATTATTTAAATGGTGAAAGATTGCAGCATGCTGTTGTGCAGAGTGACTTGGGAGTGCTTGTTCATGAATCACAAAAAGTTGGCTTGCAGGTACTCAGGTTATTAAGAAGACAAATGGAACGTTGGCCTCCATTGCTGGAGGGATTCAATTCAAGAGCAGGGAGGTCATGCTGCAACTATACAGGGTACTGGTGAGGCTGCACCTGGAGTACTGTGCAGTTCTGGTCTCCATACTTGAAGGATATACTGGCTTTGGAGGCAGTGCAGAGGAGGTTCACCAGGTTGATTCCAGGGATGCAGGGGTTATGAGGAGAGATTGAGTCACCTGGGACTATACTCTCTGGATTTCAGAAGAATGGGGGGGATCTTATAGAAACATACAAAATTTTGAAAGAGCTAGATAAGATAGAAATAGGAAAGTTGTTTCCAATGGTAGGTGAGACTAGAACTAGGGGACATTGTCTCAAGATTCAGGGGGAAAGATTTAGGAAGGAGATGAGGAGAATCTGTCTTTCCCAGAGAGTTCTGAATCTGTAGAATTCTCTTTGTGAGAGTTGTGAATCTGTGGAAGCAATTGAGGCTTCCTCACTAAATATATTCAAGAAACAGTTAGATAGGTTTTTACATAGTGAGAGAATTAAGGGTTATGGGGAAAGGGCAGGTAGATGGAGCTGAGATTACGGACAGATCAGCCAGGATCTTATTGAATGGTGGGGCAGGCTCGATGGGCCAGATGGCCTACTCCTGCTCCTATTTCTTATGTTCTTATGCCCTTGATATTGTTGGAGGGGGGATGACCCACAAGGGGAAAGCTGCAGTGGCCTGGTCTTTGGCATTGAATCTGATTCTGTGGCTCAGAAGGGAAGTGGGGGTGGGGGGTGGGAATAGAAAAGAGCTGTTTGATAGGGAGTTCAATAGTTAAGGAGATTCCATGGACAGGAAAGAGAATTCTGGATGGTATGTTGCCTCACAGGTGCAAGGGTCAGTGACATTTTGGATCAGGTCCACAACATTCTTAAGGGGGATGGTGGGCAGCCAGAAATCATGATACTTATTAGTACCAATGACAGACTTGCATATAAGTGATGGGTTGACAGGTTATACCTGAACATGAGAAGGACCAATACCCTAGACCTTTCAGACAAGATAATAATTAACTTCTTGTACAGTTGAGTGAGTGAAATTTCATTTAGCCATTCCCAAATGAGGTATTGGCTCATTCTTCTCAGATTAAAGGCAACAGACAATTTATCTTCCCACTGTTCAGTTATGCCAATATCTGTCTGCAGTTGCTTTGCATATTTTAGATAATGTAGCAGTAATTAGTACCTTGGAGAGAGAGGCAGAGAGACAGTGTGAGACAGATGTCATCAAGAAAGAACTCAAAATCACTTTATCTGACCAACAATTCATGAAGAAAATGAGAAACACATCAGATTAGAAACACTCACATTTCCCTGAAGTATCTCTATGGACACCTTTATTATGTAGCATCTATAGAAATGAGTAAACATTTGACATTTTGAACCTAATTTTCCCAGTCTACCTGCATATTGAAATCCCCTCATGACTATGCAGATACTAAGATAGGTGGTGTTGTGGATAATGAAGTAGGTTTTCAAAGCTTGCAGAGAGATTTAGGCCAGTTAGAAGAGTGGGCTGAAAGATGGCAGGTGGAGTTTAATGCTGATAAGTGTGAGGTGCTACATTTTGGTAGGAATAATCAAAATAGGACATACATGGTAAACGGTAGGGCATTGAGGAATGCAGTAGAACAGAGTGATCTAGGAATAATGGTGCATTGTTCCCTGAAGGTGGAATCTCATGTGGATAGGGTGGCGAAGAAAGCTTTTGGTATGTTGGCCTTTATAAATCAAAGCATTGAGTATAGGAGTTGGGATGTAATGTTAAAATTGTACAAGGCATTGGTGAGGCCAAATTTGGAGTATTGTGTACAGTTCTGGTCATCGAATTATATGAAAGATGTCAACTAAGTAGAGTGAGTACAGAGGAGATTTACTAGAATGTTACCTGGGTTTCAGCACCTGAGTTACAGAGAAAGGTTGAACAAGTTAGGTCTTTATTCTTTGGAGCGTAGAAGGTTGAGGGGGGACTTGATAGAGGTATTTAAAATTATGAGGGGGATAGATAGAGTTGACATGGATAGGCTTTTTCCATTGAGAGTAGGGGAGATTCAAACAAGAGTACATGAGTTGAGAGTTAAGGGGCAAAAGTTTAGGGGTAACACAAGGGGGAACTTCTTTACTCAGAGAGTGGTAGCTGCGTGGAACAAGCTTCCAGTAGAAGTGATAGAGGCAGGTTCGATATTGCCATTTAAAAAAAATTGGATAGGTATATGGACAGGAAAGGAATGGAGGGTTATGGGCTGAGTGCAGGTAGGTGGGACTAGGTGAGAGTAGGCATTCGACACGGACTAGAAGGGCCGAGATGGCCTGTTTCCGTGCTGTAATTGTTATATGGTTATATTGTAACATTGCCTTTTTGGCATGCAATTTCTATCTCCTGTTGTACTTGACAGTTAGACCTCAGTATGTGCGGTTGGGAGACTGTAGGTCTGACACGGTGGTCAGCAGCACAGGAGCGCCGCAGGGGACCGTGCTCTCTCCGGTCCTGTTCACCCTGTACACATCAGACTTCCAATATAACTCGGAGTCCTGCCATGTGCAGAAGTTCGCTGACGACACGGCCATAGTGGGGTGTGTCAGGAATGGACAGGAGGAGGAGTATAGGAAACTGATACAGGACTTTGTGATATGGTGCAACTCAAACTACCTGCGTCTCAATATCACCAAGACCAAGGAGATGGTGGTGGACTTTAGGAGATCTAGGCCTCATATGGAGCCAGTGATCATTAATGGAGAATGTGTGGAGCAGGTTAAGACCTACAAGTATCTGGGAGTACAGTTAGATGAGAAGCTAGACTGGACTGCCAACACAGATGCCTTGTGCAGGAAGGCACAGAGTCGACTGTACTTCCTTAGAAGGTTGGCGTCATTCAATGTCTATAGTGAGATGCTGAAGATGTTCTATAGGTCAGTTGTGGAGAGCGCCCTCTTCTTTGTGGTGGCGTGTTGGGGAGGCAGCATTAAGAAGAGGGACGCCTCACGTCTTAATAAGCTGGTAAGGAAGGCGGGCTCTGTCGTGGGCAAAGTACTGGAGAGTATAACATCAGTAGCTGAGCGAAGGGCGCTGAGTAGGCTACGGTCAATTATGGAAAACCCTGAACATCCTCTACATAGCACCATCCAGAGACAGAGAAGCAGTTTCAGCGACAGGTTGCTATCGATGCAATGCTCCTCAGACAGGATGAAGAGGTCAATACTCCCCAATGCCATTAGGCTTTACAATTCAACCGCCAGGAGTAAGATATGTTAAAGTGCCGGGGTTGATTGTATTTAATGTATTTAAGTAAACTACTTAAGAACTTTTTAAAAGCTATTATTAATGCTTTTTGAGAGAGTGATTTAGATGCATATCATATTTTCACTGAGTTAAGTATTGTATGTAATTAGTTTTGCTACAACAAGTGTATGGGACATTGGAAAAAAAGTTGAATTTCCCCATGGGGATGAATAAAGTATCTATCTATCTATCTATCTATCTATCTATCTATCTATCTAATTTGTAGATCATATTCTTACAACTGTTTGGGGTCTGCATATAACTCCCATCATGGTCTTTTTACCCTTATCATTCCATAGTTCTATCCACAATGATTCAACACCTTCCGATCCTATGTCACCTCTTTTTATTGATTTGAATTCATTTTTTACCAACCGAGCAATGCCACCCAATCTGCATACCTGCCTGTCCTTTCGATACAATGTGTGTCCTTGGACATTAAGTTTCCAGCTATAACCTTCTTTCACCCTGATTCAGTGATGCCAATCTGCAACTGTGCTACGAGTTCATCTACCTTATTCCGTTTACTGCACACATTCAAATATAACACCTTCAGTCCTGTATTCATCCTTTTCAATTTTGTCCGCCTTTTCCATTTCAACTCATCCTGCTGCCTGCAATTTTGCCCTATCAACAGCCTCTACTCATTGCACATTGCCTCTGTTTTTAAACTAGTTACCTCATCTTTGCCACTATCACTCCTATTCCCATCCCCCTACGACATTAGTTTAAACTGTCTCGAACAACTTTAGCCAACCTACCCACAAGGATATTGGACCCCCTCTGGTTCAGGTGTAACCCATTGCTTCCTACAGGTTGTACCTTTCCCAGAAGAGAGCCCAATGATCCATAGATCTGAAACCCTGCCCCCTGCACCAGTTCTTCTGCCACACATTCACCTGCCAAATCATCCTTTTCCCACCTTCACAGGAACGTGGCACCAGCAGCAATCCAGAGATCACTACCCTGGAGGTCCTGTTGCCCGGCTTTCTACCTACCTCCCTAAAATCTCTCTTCACCTTGGCATTCATCACTAAGGGCTCTCGCCATCCAGGTAATGGCCTCCTCTTATTACTACCATTAGGCATGAAGTACAGGAGCCTGAAGACCCTCACAGAATGATTTAAAATTAGCCCTTTTCCTCTGCCAGCAGATCTTTAAATAGTCCATAAACCTATGAATGCTATCTTCTCTTCCTTTCCACTGTTTATTTTTTTAATTTATCGTAATTTTATGTCTATTTTGTACTGCTACTGCAAAACAACAAATTTCACATTATATATATACAACATGGTGCAAAAAGTCTGAGGCACATACATATAGCTAGGGTGCCTGAGACTTGCATAGTACTGTTCAAAGCTCAAACTAAAATTTATTACCAGAGCATATGCATGTCATCACAGACAACCCTAAGAATCTTTTTCTGTGAGCATCCTTAGCAAATCCATAAAACAGTAACTGTAAACTGTAAATATTATGAATTGCTAACTGTAGATAAACTGTGTAAATACGGATATAATAAATAGTGATATGTAATGAGCATGAGATAACAATAAAATAGGGTCCTTAAATGAGTCCTTAATTTAGTTTTACTATCCTCCTTTGTCCAAGAAGCTGATGGTTGAAGGTTAGTAACTATTATTTAACCAGGTGGTGTGAGTCCTGAGGCTCCTGTACCTTCTGCCCGATGCCAGCAGCAAGAAAAGAGCATGGCCTGGGTGGTGAGGATCTTTGATAATTGATGCTGCTTTTCTACAGCAATGTTTCATGTGGATGTGCTCGATGGTTGGGAGGGTTTTGCCTGTGATGTAGTAGGCCAAATCCACTAGCAATTTGTAGGATTTTCCACTTAGAGAGATTGGTGTTCCTGTATCAGGCTATAATGCAGCCGGGCAGCTCACCTTCCACTGCACATCTGCAGAGGTTTGCCAAGGTTTTTGATGACATGCTAAACCTCTGCAGACTTCTCAGGAAGCAGAGATGCTGTCGTGCTTTCTTTGCATTATTTATATGATGGTTCTGGATAGTTTCTCTGAGACAGTGACACCCAAGAATTTAAAATTACTGACCCTGTCCACCTCTGATCCTCCGATGAGTACTTTCTCGTGGTCCTCTGGTTTCCTTTCCGGAAGTCTACAATCAGTTCCACGGTCTTATTGACATTGAGTGAGAGGTTGTTGTTATTACACAACTCAGCCAAGTTTTCAATCTCCCCCCGTATGCTGGTTCATCGCCAGCCTTAATATGGCCCTCAACTGTAGTGGCGTCAGCAAACTTGTACATGGTGTTGTAGCTGCACTTAGCCACACAGTCAAAGGTGTAAAGCAAGTAGAGCAGGGGGCTATGTACACATTCCTTTGGTGCTCCTGTGCTGACGGAGATTGTGGAGGAGATGTTATGGCCAATCTGAACTTACTGAGGTCTACAAGTGAGGAAATCCAGGATCAAATTGCACAAGGGGGTATTGAGGACCAGAACTTGAAGTTTACTGATTAGTTTTGAGGGGATGATGGTGTTAAATGCTGAGCTGTAATTGATTAAGACCATCCTGATGTATGCATCTTTGCTGTCCAGATGTTTCAGGGTTGTGTGAAGAGCTAATGAGATGGCATCTGCTGTAGACCTATTACTTTCGTAAGTGAATTGGAGTGGATCCAAGTCACCATTCAGTCAGGAGCTGATGTGCTTCAATGCTTCAACACCAACCTCTCAAAACATTTCTTCACTGTGGATGCAAGTGCCATTGGACGATAGTCATTTTGATAGGTTACCACCCTCTTCTTGGGCACCAGTACAACTGAAGCCTGCTTGAAGCAAGTAGGTACTGCACTCCGCCAGAGCACGAGGTTGAAGATATCCGTGAATACACCAGCCAGCTGGTTGGCACAGCTCTTCAGTACTCGGCCAGGTACTCCGTCCGGACCGGATGCTTTCCTTGGATTCACTCTCCTGAAGGCTATGCACATGTCACCTTCAGATACCAAGACAAAAGGATCATTGGGAGACATGGGGGTGCATGATGGTTCCTCCCTGTTCTGGTGGTCAAAACGAGCATAGAAGGCATTGAGCTCATTTCGAATAAAGCTCTGTTGTCCCCTATGTCACAATATTTAACTTTGTAGGAGATTATGGCATTCAAACCCTGCTACAGCTTTCCAGCATCCCTAGCTGATTGCAGTCTAGTCCAGAATCTCCACTTCATCTGTGAGATAGCTTTCCGGAGATGATCATTCTCTTGTAGCATTCTTGATCTCCAGACTTGAATGCATCTAATCTGGCTGTATTTGTCAACATAGAGCAAAGAGTGAGTTTCTAAATCTGGCAGGAGCAATGAAGATTGGGAATTGTGAAGGTTGAGCACTGCGGGAGGGGTGTGCAACAGGTGGCAGAGGAAGAGTGCCGGGTGCAGGAGGTGGTGTGGGTGCAGACACATCCAGCCCCAAGACATCAGGCAAGGTAATTTGATTCCAAACAACTGGCTTATTGATCATTACAGAATGTCTCACTGGTGCTTCCTGCTCCCCCTGCTCTCCCTTCGTCCTTTCCAACCATGATTCCCCTCTCCCTGTCCCCCTTCCCACTCTCAGTTCACACCAGAAACCTATATCAGAATCATGTTTATCATCACTTGTATTTGTAATGAAACCTGGCTTTTTTAGTGACAGCAGTACGATGCAATATATAAAATTATTATTATATAAAACCAGAGGTAGTAAATCTAATTCTAATTCTGAAATGTGCATATTTTATAGTTTTTAGGCCTTGGGTTTGTACTGAATTCCAGCTGATGTTATAAGGCCCATTATAGAAAACCATAAAAAATTTCAAGTGCATGCATGGGTGGTAATTTCTTAACTTTCAGGGTAAAGTCCAGATTTGGCATGCTGATAATTATTTCTCGGTAAGTTAAAATTAAACTACCGATTCTAATAACATTTTCAAAGATTTTCTTTATTTTGTTTTCTTGAGAATTAATGGAACAAAAGACAGCACAGTCAAGTAATTATTAACAGCTGGTGTCCAGATGAGCAGTCAGTATCTGGTATTAAACATTGTGAGCTTTACATGACATTTTAAACACTTCAGTGAAATAAGGAGGTACAGTACATTGTCCCTACAGCCTTTGAAAAGCTTATCTGAAATCAAGAGCAATAGGGTTTGCTGGTGTTCATGACTCACTTCATCCCCCTCTCCTACCATGGTTTGTCCATAGTTTCTTCATGGAGCCACCTGATATGCATTATCTGTTAATAGTGGGCTGCATTATCAGCTTGCTGCTTTAATACAAATACTACCTCAGGGTCAACTCCATTGTTATCGGGTACATTCTTGGATAACACAAAACATTCTGGATCAGTTGCTCTTCTCTCCCTCAAGTTCAACAGCCATCTGTATTGCAAATTAGCATGACTAAAACTTGCAGACCAAACCACTTGAATAAATTAACACTGGCAATGAGAATTTAACAACCCTTTGAAAGGATGTGAAATGTGGTTCATCAAATCAAGTTGAAAACATAGAACATAGGACATAGTGCAGCATAGTATAGGTCCTTCAGCCCATGATGTGCCAATCCATATGAAGGAGATTTACAATCCATGCCGAGGAGATTTACAAGGATGTCGCCTGGGTTGGAGAGCATGCTTTATGAGAATAGGTTGAGTGAACTTTGCCCTTTCTCCTTGGAGTGATGGAGGATGAGAGGTGACCTGATAGAGGTGTATAAGATGATGAGAGGTATTGATCGTGTGGACAGCCAGAGACTTTTTCCCAGGGCTGAAATGGCTAACATGAGGGGGCATAGTTTTAAGGTGCTTGGAAGTAGGTAGAGAGGGGGATGTCAGAGGTAAGTTTTTCACACAGGGAATGGTGGGTGCGTGGAATGCACTGCCAGTGAAGGTGGTAGAGGCAGATAGAAAAGGGGCTTTTAAGAGACTCTTAGACAGGTACATGGAGCTTAGAAAAATAGAAGGCTATGTGGTAGGGAAATTCTTGGCAGCTTGTAGAGTAGGGTAGATGGTCAGCACAACATTGTGGGCCAAAGGGCCTGTAAGGTGCTGTAGATTTTCTATGTTGTAAGCCCATTCCATGATCAACCTAAACATTTCCTCTAACACAGCCCATAAACTCTCCATTTTCTCACATTCACGTGCCTATCTAAGATTCTCTTAAATGACCCTATAGCCTCTGCCATCACCCAGACATTCCAGTGCATTCCAGACACTTGTGCAAAAAGTCATCTCTCCTAAACTTTCCTCCACTTATCTTAAATGGAGGTCCTCTAGTATTGTCCAGTGCCACCATGGGGACATGGTGCTGGCAGTACACTCTGTCTGTGCCTCTTATAACCTTGTACAACTCTATATGGTTGCCTCACAACCTCCTTCTCTCCAAAGAAAAAAGCACAAGCTCCCTCAACCTTCCCTCATCATGCATGTTCTCTAATTCATCCTGGTAAAGCCCAGTATTGATTGTACTCTTTTCCATAGATGCTGCCTGGCTTGCTGAGTTCCTCCAGCATTTTGTGTGTGTGTTGCTCAGCATCCTGCTAAATCCCCTCTGCAGCCACTCCAAAGCTTCCACATACTTTGTATAATGAAGACCATAAGATATAGGTGTAGAATTGGCCCATTCTCCCCATTGAGTCTGCTCTGTCATTTGATGCTGGCTGATCCACTTCCTTCTCAACCCCATTCTCCTGCCTCTCCCCGTAACCTTTCACGTGAAATTGTGCCACTAGTCCTAGACTACCCCACTATAGGAAACATCCTCTCCAATCCACTCTTTCTAGACTTTTCAATATTTAAAAGCTTTCAATGAGATCGCCTCCTACCCCACATTCTTGTAAGTTTGAGCAAGTACGGGCCAGTGGCATCAAATGCTACTCATATGATAAGCCTTTCATTCCCTGGAACTTCCTTTGAATCCTCTCCAATGTCAGCACATCCTTTCTTAGATAAGCGGTCCAAAACTGCTCATAATACTCCAAATAAGGCCTTACAAGTGCCTCAGCATTATGTCGTTGTTTTTATATTCGAGTCCTCTCGATATGAATGCTGATTTTGCATTTGACTTGCTCACCACCCACTCAACCTGCAAGTTACACTTTAGAGAATCCTGCACAAGGACACCCAAGTCCCATTGCACCTTTGATTTTTGAATTTTATCTCCTTTTAGAAAATAGTCTATGCATTTATTCCTTCAACCAAAGTGCATGACCATAAGATTCCAAACACTATATCTATCCAATTCTTTGTCCATTTTCTTAATCCATTCAAGTTAATCTGCAGCCTCCCTGCTTCCTCAACACTACGTGCTTCTCCACCTATCTTTGTATCATCCACAAACTTGACCACAAAGTCATCAATTTCATCATCCAAATCGTTGATAAACAACATTGAAAAAAGCTGTCCCAACACCAATCTCTGTGGAACACCACGAGTCAACGGCAGCCAACCTGAAAAGCCTCCCTTTAGTCCTTTGCCTCTTTGCCTCCTGCCAATCTGCCAATGCTCTATCCATGCCAGTATCTTTCCTGTAAAACCATGAACTCTTAACTTGTTAAGCAGCCTCATGTGCGGCACTTTGTCAAAGGCCTTCTGACAATCCAAGTACACAACATCAACCGATTCTCCTTGATCTATCCAAGACTTTTGGCTGCTCATCCTTTCCCTTTAGAAAGCTGCTCAATAAAAGATAACCCTGACCCTGGCATCTGGGAGGCAACATATCATCCGGGTGTCTCTATCATATCCACAGAATCTTATGTCTACTCCCTGACCCCAATCACTACTGCAGTTCTCTTCTCCCTTCTTGCTTTCTGAGCCACAGCTCCAGAGTCAGTGCCAGAGACCCAGTTGCTGTGGTTTTCCCTTTGTATGTTGTTCCCCCAGCAGCATCCAAAGTGGTATAACTATTTTTGAGGAGAAAGACCACAGAGGTGCACCACATTGGCAACACATTTCCTTTCCCTCTGCCGACAGCCACCGAGGTACCTGCCTCCTGCAACTTAGGGGTGACTACTTCCCTGTAGCTCTTATCTAGCACCTCCTCTGCAGCTCCGGTTGCCTAACACGTCCTCTAAAGATCTGCAGCTCAGTGCACCTAGTGCAGATGTGGTTATCCATGAGGCTGGAGGTCTCCCAGAATTCCCACATTTCACACAAAAAACTCAACACAGTCCCTGGAGTCATTCTCACAAAGAGTGATGAATGAAGAAGAAACAGCTTACCAGGTACATACCTCACCCAAGCCTGTGCTCGCCTGATGAGGCAAAGCCTCCCCACTCTAACACTGGTCCACTCCAACAGTGCCCGCTCCATTTGTCCCTACTTTATTTTTATTTGCCCTTGCCAATGAATTGTGATTTGATTGGACTGCAGGAAAATGCCAAAAGCACACAAATGCTCCCTTATTAAAACTCACTCAAAGACCTCTGAGTTGGCTCCTTTCTTGCTCCCAATTCGATTGGGCTGCAGGAAAAATGGCCAAAAGCCCGCAAATGCTCTTTTTTAAAATCTCAGTCACGTACCTGTGAGTTGCCTCCTTTCTCGCCCCTGATTCGATTGGGTTGCTGGAAAAACCAGAAGTGACCAGAACTGAACACAATACTCAAAATGTAGTCTAACTAGAGGTTTATAGAACTGCAACATTGTCCCACAGTTCTTGAACTCATTGCCAAGTGTAATGAAGTCCAGAACACCATTTAACCACCCTATCACCTTGTGCATTCCATGGGTATGGATCTCAACATCCCTCTGTTCCTCTGCATTGCTAAGAATTCCACTATTGTACTCTGCCTTTAAGTTTGATCTTCCAAAGTGTATCACTTCACACTCTTCCTGATTGAACTTCATCTGTTACTTCTCTGCCCAGCACTACATCTATACTACCCACAACACCACCAACCAATGCGTCATATTCAGGTGCTGGGATCTAGGGCAATAAACAATGTGCCGGTGGAACTTGATGAATCAATTAGCATCTGAATTCTACTAGACTGTTTGTTACTCTCTGCAGCCTCTTGCATTGCTGCGCATTGGAATTGCTCTAACAGGCCAGGATGCAACCAGGTGAAGTTCCTCTCACCTGTGCATCTGTGGAAGTTAATTAGAGTTTCTGGTGACAGACCAAGCTTCTAAGAAAGTAGAGATGACTTTAAGATTGAAAATAAAAGCATTGAAAGTAAAAAAAAATCATGTAAATATGAGTGCCAAAAATAAGGACTTTGGCTTTGGTCTCTTTTTGATGCAGTTCATTCAAAGTTGAGGATACCAGCTCAGAAGACTGCAAAAATTTTTGTGTAAATTCTATTCAACAGCGGAGAGCAATTTCATTTCAATCCTTGTGGACCCAACCTTCCTGCAGTGTCAAATAATCTAACCCTTAGCTTTCTTCATAGTCCAGCCATGTCTTCCTACAACAAACTTGACTAATCAGGCAGTCTGAGAATATACCCTCTGAGTTTCTGGGTTGCTGGGATTCATGTTCCAAGTTTATCCACCACTTCTCTGCTCTGTTTCAGAAAAGGAGACGGGAGATGGGAGTTAACTCAGCACTCCTTGGGAAGTTGCCTCTGTCACTCTCTTGATGCATTGTGACAAAATTATAAAATGTTACTCCATTTGACTCTGTTGTAAGGCTGCTTATGTGACATCTATGAGTCCCTTTTCTTTCTTCTTACTGAAGTGCATGTGGGTGAATCGTCATTAAGAGAACTTTTGTGGGTTGGTTTCCTATTGACATGCTTTCTCCTTCTCTCTCTTCTGGTGGGCAGCCTTCCTCTGCAGGGCTATTCCCTAGTTCCCTTAATCATATTGGACAGGCCAACAAAGCCCTGGAGTCTAAGCAATAGATTTAGGCTTAAAATCATTTGTAACTTCAACAAAAGTGCTTCCTAAAGTTCACTGAAACTCCAATATATCAATCAGCAGAAAATCTGTGCAATCAGCTCCCCTTCAAGTCAATCAAGCCCAATGGACGTGAGGAGTTCTTTGATTAATGATGGACAATAACTGGATCATCAGATTTTGATTTGGTCACAGAGGCGACAAATTTGTGATGCAAGTATACTGTGATAATGATGAGTATACCCTGAGTGCCTGCGGTATGTATGACTGATGCTCTTCTGACTTAGAATACTTTCAGGCACACACGGCACATAAAACTCCAGCTAAATTGGCACCTGGAGCTCTTACACAATCATTACCATGGAGATTATATCAGTGGTCTTTAGTTATTTATCTTTACCTTGTCCTTCTAGGCCAGGATAGGAAACACACATTTTTAAAGACTATATGAAAATAGTCCGTGATCTAAAGTTCTCCCTTTCTTATCTGATGTGAACTGATCAGCAAAGTTTTCTTATAATTATTATTTATATTTTAGCAGTCTTCTGAGGGCCTAATCTGCAGCATTAAAGACTGGTGATTCGGAACGCTACAAGAAGTCTAGGTCTGACCTACGAAAGGCCATCTTGAGAGAGAAAAGGCAATTCCATGTGAGGTGAGAGGAACCATCAGATGCATGACAGCTGAGGCAGGGTTTGCATGCCACTACTTTCCATAAGGTGAAACCTAACATTATAAATGGCAGTCATGCTTCACTCCCTGATGAGCTTCGAAAGGCAAAATAACACTGCACCTGTTTGAATCTCTACAACACTAGTGACCCTGTGAGCTGCCTTGGAGGCCAATGTCACAGCATCCTTCCCAATGCTTCTAGAACCCTTGCAAGGCATCAGGCCCCAATGGTGACCCTGGCAGGGAACTACAAATCTGAGCTGACTCACTGGCTGGAGTGTTAAAGGAGATCTTCGCCTTCTCATTGCTGCAGTTAGATATTCTTCCCTGCTTTTAAATGGCAACAACCATATCAGAGCCCAAGAAGAGCAGAGTGAGCTGCCTCAAGGACTATCTCCCAGAGTACTCACATCTACTATGATGAAGTGCTATTGAGAGGTTGGTCATGGCTAGAATTAACTCATGGTCTGAGCAAGGACCTGGACCCTCTGCCATTTGCCTATTACCACAACAGATCTACAGGTGATGCACACTCACTGGTTCTCCACTCGGCTTTGCACCTGGCCAGCAGCAAAACATATTGATTACAGCTCAGTATCCCACACTATCATCCCTTCACTGATAATCAACAGACTTCAACCCCTCTATCTCCTTCTGCAACTGGATCCTCGAATCATATTCAGATTCAGATTAATGGTGAAATACACTATTTGTGTTAACAACCAACACAACCTAAGGATGAACACATTAAACCTCATTATTTGTCTTTTGCACTGTATCTTTATTTTTGTAACTTATGGTGATTTTCATGTCTTGCACTGTGCTACTGCCACAAAACAACAAATTTTACAACATATATCAGTGATAAGAAACCTGATTTTGATTATGCTTTACAGCATCTGCAGTATTTCACCCTTGAATTGAAATTGGCCCACCCATTGATGCCAATGATGCCCAAATTCCGTGAATAAATGGAGGAGAAAACCTTTTCAATCAAAGGTTGAACATCTCATATGATAGAGAGTTCTTTAGCACTGGTAAAAGGACAATGGGTTTCAGTTTCATGATAATCCATCTTTATCACTGAAGTGAAATTGTAATATTGACTATGGTTACTAATGTTGTTTCTTGATAACTTACTGTCAATCCATTACTGTCAATCTGAATTAGCGCACAGATATTGAGTAATGCTCTTAAACAGTTGAGCTCAGAGTGCTGTAACATAGTGTTAATGCTGCACCTTTTCAGGTCAACAGGCTTGTGCTGCCCTTCAGTCAAAAGTTGTGAGTATGTGCACTACTCCTCCGCTCTCTTTAAGGTAATTGACAAAGTGGATACCCACATTATGAGCTGTAGTGCCACGTACCTGACAAGAAAGGATTGCCAGGCTGAACAGTGCCACAGGTTAAACACCCCTGCCCATGAAGCAGCTGAGTTGCTAGCATCTTCTGGGCCACTTTACCTAACGTCCTGGGAGAAAGGTCATGGCTAAGAAGGAAAACTCTGGGATGGGGTCTATGTGATCTGACGCTAGCCCATAATAATGATATGAATGAAGAGGAACATTCCTGCATCCCTTTATGTACTCCATAAGAGGGAAAGTGTATTAAAATACATCATGTCTTCTGCAGGTTGCAATATTTCTGCAGATTGGGCCTTTGGGAAAAAGTAGTGGTAGTATGTATTGCGCTGGCTGTGCCTGAAGCTTTACAGAATGTCTCTCTGGTTCTTCCCACTCCTTTCCCTCTCTCTTCCCCTTTTCTCAATCATGATTACCCTCTTCCTGCCCCCTTCCCATTCTCAGTCCACAATATGGACCCATATGTATACTTCTGTAATAATTAGTAAACCAATTGTTCAGAGTCATATGACCTTGCCTTGGTGTCTCAGGGCTGGGTGTGTCTGCATATGCACCAGCATCTCCCCCCCAACCCCTCTCTCCGGCACTCGTTCTCTACCACATGTCCCACAGCGATCCACTCTCGCCATTCCCAAAATCATTTGCTCCACTCTCCGCTCCACGTCGTTAAATACAGTATTGTGCAAAAGGCTTAGACATCCTAGCTGTAAATATGTGCCTAAGATTTTTGCACAGCATTGGGTATATTAATGCTTCCATGCCAATTATCTCACAAGAGTGGTCGTCTAGTGAATGAACTATGACAAAAATCTACATCAAAGTTAAAAATAACGGTAGTACCACCCAATTTATTGTGACAAATGAAAAATAATAGTGTCTATTCAATCACTATTTTGGCTTGCAAATGGTTAAAATAGTTATTGCACTAATCCTTCAGTAAAATTCCACAAACAGCCAGGTATACCAAGCTTCAAAGTAATAGTAAGCTGGTATGTTCCAGTAAAACTTATCGTTAAGAATGTGGCCTAGTACATTCAGTAGAAATGGGAAAAAATACAGTAAACAATACTGATGCTAAGAAATTTAAGTTACTTTTACTCCTGAACCATCTCTGCTCAACTCCCAATAGTTTTTCTGCTTCTCCTAGAAGCCTATAAACTGGACTGGTCAAAGAACACTGAGGCTGTCTACAAGAAGGGTCAGAGCCGTCTCTGTTTCCTGAAGTGACTGAGATCCTTTAACATCCGCCAGACAATGCTGAGGATGTTCTACGAGTCTGTGGTGGCCAGTGCTATCATGTTTGCTGTTGTGTGCTGGGGCAGCAGGCTGAGGGTAGCAGACACAAACGGAATCAACAAACTCATTCGTAAGGCCAGTGACGTTGTGGGGGTGGAAATGGACTCTCTGACGGTGGTGTCTGAAAAGAGGATGCTGTCCAAGTTGCATGCCATCTTGGACAATGACTCCCATCCACTTCATAATGTACTGGTTAGGCACAGGAGTACATTCAGCCAGAGACTCAGTCCACCAAGATGTAACACTGAGCGTCATAGGAAGTCATTCCTACCTGTGGTCATCAAACTTTACAACTCCTCCCTCGGAGTGTCAGACACCCTGAGCCAATAGGCTGGTCCTGGACTTATTTTTCCACTTGGTATGATGAACTTATTATTATTTAATTATTTATGGTTTATATTGCTATATTTCTTCACTATTCTTGGTGGTGCGGCTGTAACGAAACCCAATTTCCCTCAGGATCAATAAAGTATGTCTGTCTTCTAACTAGCAAGAACAGCAGAATCTGCAGTACTATTCCGAACGTATGTATAATGGAGAGCTTAGATGTTATAGAGCAGCATGGAATTATAAACACTACCACTGATTAGTCAAATAGCCAACGGCTCTATCATGTACTCAAGGTAGTTCAGAAAGCGATAAAAACTCCTTAATAGTGAATATTCCTGAGTGGAGCAAGCACAGGATGTCTCATCTGCTCTATACTGTATACTTTACTGACTAAGTAAAAACAGAACTGAGGAAAGGAAGCTAGTGTGAGGAACAGGAAGGTTGGAAGTCACCCAAGACTCATCTGTCATTTAGTCTGAGTCCATAATGAATCTGCTGCTTGTTCCACTAACCCTTTCTGTTCACAGCTCCCTTCAAGTTCTGCTCTTTAAAATTGTTAGGAAGTCAGATTAGAGGTGCTTGCCTTCTGATTGGTCAATATCAAGTTGTGGTCTTTATTGTCCCAATCATGATTTAGCCTTTATCAGCTCTTCACAAGCCTCTATGTTTTCAAGTTCTGAGAGGAATAGGGAGGAAGAAGTAAGGAGGGATTGGAGATAAAGATTGCTTGTGAGGAAATCATTGGAGAGGTAAATTTGAATTTTCCCATGCATGGGTGCTTGGAGGTACCTGGTAGGTGAACTGGCTACTGTGAATTTATCCCTCAGAGTAGATTAATAAAAAAAAAATGTAAAAGGGATTTGGTGGGCATGTGTGAAAGAGAATAAACTGTAGAGGTGCAGGAAAATGAAGAGGAAGAATGGAATTAATGGATTGGCCCTATGAAAGCTAGCATGGGAGCCAAAGAGGTAAATGGCCTTCTTCTATGAGCTTGCAAGATAAAAAATCAGGTCTCAAGATTTCCAAAGGAAAACTTACTTTTCTGTAGACTAGATACTGATTTTTTTTTCTTTGAGAACTTCAGGGAGATCATAATTTTGTATGCTGTTCATCGTTTTGCAGAGCAACGCATTTGAAACGTATGTTCTGACTCCATCCTTCAACAGATGATGCAGTTCATAGTAATGTCTTAACAAAACCTATTAGGCAGATATTTCTATTAAACTGTTGCATAAAAGGTCTTCACACTAGCTTCCTTCTCTCAGAAAGAAATTTGGCTAAAGGGAAAAGAAGTTGCCAATGGGACTTGCATCAGAACATAATAGTATTTTAAGCAACACATTCAAAATGTTGGAGAAAACGAATAAACAGGGACAAGACTTTCTTCACGACATGAAAGGAAAGGGAAAGACATCAGAATAAAAAGGTGGAGGGGGAGGGAGGGAGATCATGCTTGAAGCTCAAAGGTTCTTTTCCATGGATGCTGCTTGAAATGCTGGATTCCCCCAGCATTTTATATGAGACATCTTTTAGAATTTTCATCAGGATGTTGTCCACCTTGCTTCACCTATCACCTTCTAGGTATCCTCCTTCTCCTCCCCCCACCTTCTTATTCTGGTGTCTTTCCCCTTCCTTTATTAAACCTGTTGTGCCTGGGTCTTTTTGGACTTCTACTGCAGGATCCTGAAAAGGACCAAAACTTTGAAATATTTTTAATTGATTAGATATTGCAATTAAGTTGTCCTCAGCTTTAGAGGAAAACCAAAGACCAGTTATGGAGTCAATCATGAGTCTGATAAGGTCAACATAGCTTCATATTTCAGAAGTGGATTCATGCCTGTTTACTCAGTTAATGCCACATTGAATTGGTCACCTATTGGTTAAATTAAAAGGGGTTAATGGAACTCTAGGAAACAATGTGGTTACTGAATCTTAATATCAATACACATTCGCTCAACTAAACAATTTATTTAGGTGTTGGAATTCCTATGCATTCCCTCATTCGCAATATGAACATTTATATTTGTTCTGAGCAATGATCCTATTTAGTCAAAATATGTTCATTGATTTCCCCCATAAAACTCCCCTGGACCTTCCTTGCACAAGTTTCCTTGATAACCAGAAAATTAACCAAGTTCTATATAGTTCTTCAAACTATGGCCCTCACCATTTCCTTAGGTTCAGACAATATCATTTCCTGTCACATGCCTCTGTAGACCTCTCTACAGTAATTACAATGTATTCTATTTCAGAATCAGAATCAGAATCAGGTTTATTATCACCGGCATGTGATGTGAAATTTGTTACCTTAGCAGCAGCAGCAGTTCAATGCAATACATAATATAGAAGAGAAAAAAGATTTAAAAATTAATAATAATAATAAATAAGTGAATCAATTACACTGTATGTACATTGAATAGATTAAAAAACGTGCACAAAACACAAATACTGTATATTAAAAAAGTGAGGTAGTGTCCAAGGGTTCAAAGTCCATTTAGGAATCGGATGGCAGAGGGGAAGAAGCTGTTCCTGAATCGCTGAGTGTGTGTGCCTTCAGGCTTCTGTACCTTCTACCTGATGGTAACAGTGAGAAAAGGGCATGCTCTGGGTGCTGGAGGTCCTTAATAATGGGCGCTGCCTTTTGGAGACTCTGCTCCCTGAAGAGGTCTTGGATACTTTGTAGGCTAGTACCCAAGATGGATCTGATTAGATTTACAACCCTATTTTAGATATGATAACATCATAAATGGCTTAAATCATAGAAACATGCCCCTTGACCCAATGACTCCCAATTGACCATCAAATGCCATTTACATTAAATCTATTCTGATTTAATTTTATACTCTCCACCTTTCACATCAATCTCCCCAGATTCTACCACTCACCTCCATTAGGAACTATTTACAGCATTCTTTTAATCCACCAACCTGATTATCTTTGGTATGTGATCATAAACTGGAGCATCCAGATCAGACCCATGTGGTCGCAGGAAGAATGCACAAACTCTACGTAGGCAGCACCGGAGTCCACGTCACTGAAGCTGTGGGGTTGCAGCTTCGCTCTCTGTGCTACTGTGTCACCACACCGTGAATTACTTCCTTCCACGTCTGAGAGATCACAAATATCAACGGCTTTCAGATAACAATGAAAACAAAAAAAAAGCTGCAAATGCTAGGAATGTGAAACAAAAACAGAAAGTACTAGAACACTTGGTGTTTCAAAGACTTGGTCTGACTGTGGTCTTTGACCTCAAACATTCTCTCTGTTTCTCTTTCTAGAGATGTTGCCTGATTTGCCTTTCTAGCAATTTCTGGTTTTGTTTTAAATACCAATGCTCCTTTTCTTTCTCATCTCCCTTTCCCATATCACCCTTTCATCTTTGTACAGTAAAGACACCTGCGTTGGTCTATTGCTTATTGACCATAGCTCCACCTTTAATACTAATACTAATACTATAGTTCCAAGCAAACTCATCTCCAAAATCCTAAACCTGAGATTCAACACCTCCTTTTGCAACTGCATCCTTGTCTTCCTGACCAATTGGCATCAACAGTGCTGAGATCAAGAGCTTCAAGATCCTAGAAGTGAACCAATAGTCAGCTCTGATCCAGCCATAAAGCTCACAAGTACCTCTACTTCCTCAGGAGGCTAAAGAAATTTGATACTCACCAGTTTTTATCGATGACTATAGAAAGCAACCTATCCAGATGCATTTTGGCTTAGTATGGCAATGGCTCTGCCCACGACTGCAAGAAATTGCAGAGTTGTGGACACAGCTCAGCCACTCCTCCCTGAACTCAGTCTACATTTCTCACTGCCCCAGTAAAGCAGCCAGCATAATCAAATATTCTGCTCACACCAGTTATTCTCTCCTTTGCCCCTCTCATCGATATGAGAACCTGAAAGCATGTACGACCAGGCACAAGGACAGCTCCTTTCCTACTGTTATAAGACTATTGGTTTCCAAATATAAGATGGACTCTTGACCTAACTATCCACCTCACTTTGACCTTGCTCCTTACTGTCTACTTGCACTCCACTTTCGTTGTAGCTGTTACATTTTATAGAACATAGTACAGGCCCTTCAGTCCACAATGCTGTGCTGACCTTTTAACCTAGTCCAAGATCAATCTAACCCTTCCCTCCATTTTTCTTTCATCCATGTGCCTATCTAAGTATCCCTTAAATGTCCCTGATATGTCAGCCTCTACCCCAACCCCCAGCAGTACTTTGCACACTGTTATCACTTTACCTTCTAATACCATAATGCACCATTTTAATGAATTAATCAGTATGGGTGGTGTGCAAATCAAGATTCTCACTGTACATTGGTACATCTGACAATGAAAAAATCACCAATTTTGCTCTCTGTTTCCAATTACTCAATCCTTACAATTTCTTAGTTTCATCCATATAACACCTACCACCCAGCTTGAATTCCTCCATTACCTTCCACTCCATAATGTCTTCTTTGGCCAGGAATTATTTGACATTCTACCTGGAATTCTGCCCCTGACCTCTTACCATTTTTTCCCTTTTCATTAAAAACTAGATTACATCTGTAGTCCCCACATTTATCTCTAATCTGCTTTTCTCTGAAAGTGTCTTGATGAAAACTGTTCCCCTTCGCAGTTTCAACCTCACCTGCTAAGTGTTTTGAGCATTTTTAGATCTGCATTAGTGATTGACATGAAATGTGGAAACCTTTTAGCAAGGTCCCAGAATGTGCAGGAATTACAGTACAGTGCAGAAGTCTTAGGCACATATATAGCATAGTATTGTAGTAATTTTATGTGTAACACTGTACTGCTGCCACAAAAAACACACATTTCCTAACATATATGAGTGAGGATAAATCTGTCCCCTCAGGCTTCAGGGCAGCCACTATCATCTCGGTGCCCAAGAGGGTGACCGTTACCTGCCTCAACAACTATCATCCAGTAGCACTAACCTCAACAATATTGAAGAGCATTGAGCGGCTGGCTATGGATCACATTAAATCCCATCTTTCTGCTACCTTGGATCCTTTCCAGTTTGCTTATCACTCTCATTGGTCCACTGCTGATGCCATAGCCTCTGCTTTCCACTGTGTCTTGTCCCATCTGGAAAATGGTGTCTCATATGCTAGGATGCTGTTTATCGACTTCAGCTCAGCAATTAGTATGATCATCCCTCAGAAACAGGTGAGTAAACAGTCCTCACTGGGTCTCATCACCCCTCTCTGCAACTGGATCCTGGACTTCTCGACAGAAAGGCCACAGTCCTTGGGAGAAACATCTCTAGCTCCATCACTCTGAGCACTGGCACTCCCCAGGGCTACATTCTCAGCCCACTGGAGTTCACACTACTGATGTGTGACTGCATTTCTAGATCCAGCTCAAACAGAATCATCAAGTTTGCTGATGACACAATAGTAGTTGTCCTCATCATCAACATTGATGAGACAGCGTTCAGAGAGGACATAGAGCAGTTGGTAGAATGGTGAGAGCAGAACAACATGAGTTTCAACATGGACAGGACTAAAGAGATGATTGTGGACTTCAGGAAGAAACAGACTGACCACTCTTCACTGAACATACACGGTTCCTCTGTGGAAAGAGTTAGGAGCACCAAGTTGTTATCCGTGCACATAATGGACGATCTCACTTCATTCACCTCATCCTTCAACACCAGCTCTTTGGTCAAGAAAGCACAGCAGAATCCCCATTTCCTGAGGAGACTGAAGCGAATGAGCATCCACCCCCCCCCCCCCGCCCCCACATCCACCTTAACCAATTTTTACAGGAGCATCATTAAGAGTGTCCTGACCAGCTGCATCTCCATCTGGTCCAGGAATTGCAAGACATTTGACTGATGGTGAGGACTGCTGAGAGGATCATCAAGGTCTCTGTTCCACCCATCAGAGATATTTATCAAGAGTGCTGCATACGTAGGGCCCTTAGCATTTTCAATTATCCCTTCCGTATGTCCAACAATCTCTTTGACCCCCAACTATCAGGCAGGAGATACTGTAGCATTAGGACAAGAACTGATAGGGTAGGAAACAGCTTCTTCCCTCAGGCCATAAGACAGCTGAACTCCCAGCCACACCCAGGTCTCATCATGAATGAAGCACCAGTAGCGTTATACTGTTTATTTTTTAAAACATGTCGTGTATGCACCCTATTATTTGTTAACTTATTTGTGGTAATACTACTTTATGTGTTATGTATGTGAGTTACATGTACTGTGTTGTGCACTTTGATCTGGAGGAAAATTATTTCATTTGGCAGTATACATGTGTACAGATGAATGACAATAAACTGAGCTTGAAATTAAACTTGAGCTTGTTACTGCCAATCTATACTCCAAAAATGACTTTAAGAATATTTTTGAATATTTAACAGAAAGTGTTTCTTTTTTACTGTATACCTGGAAAGCAACTTTCACTTTAAGATGACACTGGTGAAACAAAGAGACCACTTACTGGCAGCTAACAAAGCTATTAACTACTTAATTAATCACAGTTTTTATGGAGAATGATCACTGCAATCATAGTCTGTAACTTTCCTTTCAGAGTTGAGGCTTTGAACCATCTGTATGAGCTGGGATTTTTGTGGTGTGAACTAAAGTCTCGAAGGTGCAGGACATTTGTGGCTTGGTGTGACGGCCAAATTGAAGCAGTGGGGCCTGGGCTCAAGATCAAGGAACGAGCTGATGTTTGACTGACCTAAGCACTGGGTCAGGTACAAACCAAACTGAGGTGGCAGAGCTCAGGCCCAAGGGGGTATCGAAGTGGCAGGGCCCGGGTCTGAGAATGCGGAACAAACTGAGGTTTGGCCAATTTATATGCCAGACCAGATTGAAAAGATCAGTGTGTCAGGGCTGGAGGCAAGGTTCGGGCCAGTATTCAGCTCACTGCTTGGCGAGATTTATTTGTATCTGTGCTGAACTGAGGCTGCGGCCTGCAACTAATGGGCTCCTGGATCGTCAGGAGTGATGACTGGCTTTGTGGCTGTGAACTCACTTTCATGAACTTTAGCTCTGAATGTTATTTGCTTACTTTCTATTGTTAGCGTTATTTGTTGTTTTTTTTGGCACATTGGGTGTTCGACAGGCTTCGTTTTTAAAGGGTTTCTTTGTTTTGAGGCTGCTTGTAAGGAGACAAATCTCAAGGTTGTATATAGTATCACACACAAAATGCTGGTGGAACGCAGCAGGCCAGGCAGCATCCATAGGGAGAAGCGCTGTCAACATTACGGGCCGAGACCCTTGGTCAGGACGAAGGGTCTTGGCCTGAAACGTTGACAGCGCTTCTTCCTATAGATGCTGCCTGGCCTGCTGCGTTCCACCAGCATTTTGTGAGAGTGATTGCTTGAATTTCCAGCATCTGCTGATTTCCTCATGTTTGCATTGTATATAGTATATATACTTTGATAATTAATGTACTTTGTACTTTGAACTTTGAAATAAATTCAAAGACTGATTGCCTCAACGATGTCAGAGACTCAATGGAACTAATGTAGGGTTTTGTGAATAAAACATATGAGAGTCGTTTTATGTGCTTCACAGAAACCTCCGCCCTTTAATTCCATTACGAACAAACCAAAATCAGTTGCCTTACGCTGACGTAGACACCGTCTCTTAAAGTGAACACAACAACTCAGTGTTGGTGTTTGTGAATTATGTAGATCAGTTTCTGTTTTGATCAATATGTGTCATCTGTCACCCGTTACATTACCCTACACTAAGCTTGCAAGCCCAGGAAAAGGATGTCACTGAGTAAGTGAGAATTTCCTCTTACTTGATTATTGGAAATAAACAGGAATACCTGAAAGGCATCGGGTGTCTGTGGAGATTCTGGGGGCAAGAAGACCCCTCCTACCCTCCAGGACAACAATCAACCTTGTGGCCATTGGCCTGCTCCACTCCATTCCTAGTAGGCTTGTTAACAAATACTTCTGTTCAGATTAGACAATCTGGGAGGTATGCCTATGTGAGAGAAATCCTATCTCAGTGAACTTCTCCAATGTTTTTCCTTGACAAATTGAATATCTTTATTTGAATTATGAAACTCTGTTCAATCAGCCAGTGTAGTATCACCCAAATAGAGTCATACAACACTACAGCACAGAAAAAGGCCCTCTGGCCCATCCAGTCCATGCAAACTGTTAAGTTGTCTAGTCCCATTGACCTGCACATGAGGAACATTTTTCCAGTAGAAGAGGAAAAAGAATAGCAAGAACTTTCAAATTATAGCATAACAGAAAAAGGAAGTCTAGCCAACTTATCAACAAAAGAAAATTCAATAAATAGGCCCATTGATTTGTGATCTAAAATAATTGTGCAGATTTGGAATAGTCTACAATCAAATATGTTGCTAAGGTAACAAAATGGATGAAAGTCAAATATTCACTGATACTGGATTAAATTCTGGGATCATTATCAATGGCTGGTCACAAAACTGAAGGGATTAATTATGACTTCTCATTAAGCTGAGAGGGCTGTGCCAAATCCATCATCTTCTACATTAACCATTCTGCCCCCTATATTATATCCAATTACTGTGATGCATCTACAGTATCTTCCAGAAAGTCCAACAAATTAAGGAAAACAATTGAATCTCAGTAATGGCCTTCATCATTGTTTAAATTTGTGCAAGCTTGTCTGGATCATGTTGCTAACCTTCCATAAGACCTCAATCCACATGAAGCTTACAAAACCGAACAGAGCACAAAAAAAAGTCCCAATGAGCATTTTGTAATCGGTCCATTGCAAAAATGTCCCTGATTTTGATCGTCTGCAGAGTTCATTAATAATTATGGGATCATATAGAATTGATATTAAAAGGAGTTTGCAATGAAATCTTCAGTAAGTGTCACAGGATTTTTATTGATAAAAGCTTAATCAAGTGGAGGCTTGATTAGCATTGTGACGGGGTTCAGAAATGACCCTAGTTTGTGATGGGGTCCAGAATTGATCCTACGAACTGTGCTGCTATTAAGAGAGAGAGGGAGGCATCCAACACAGTGAGAGAAAGAGACAGAAACTGCTCGAAAGATTGATGTTATGGTCTCTCTACGAGTTTGTTTACCTTTCCACAAGGACACTTGCCTGCTTGTAAAACTCTTACAGAGAGAGGAGAGCAAAGCAGGTTGATGGACAGCTGGTGTCCAACATGTGGAGATAAAAACCAGATCCGCTGTTACACAGACAGTCACACAGTTTTGGACACTGGACGAGCTTTGTTGTACCCATGGGAAGGTGGGGTTTTTGGAGGATCGATTTGGGGAAATCGATCAGTGGCTCTAGCAGTGTGAAAAGTTGCGACCGGTGGGGAATTATTTGTGTGTCCACCCTCGCCTGGCTGATAATTCCATCACTGAAGAACGGTTGGTCGTACATGTTATGGTCACAGTCGGTGACTTCAACAGGATTTCAGAAGACAACGGGAAGATTGATGGCATCAGCTCACCTCTCACCTCTCACTCTCTCCAGTTTTACTCAACTAACTACCTCAAACTGAACTGAACTCTCTTCATCATCGTAAGACTATATCCATTCACCCCCTAGGTTTGAAAGAGCCTAGTTTTGTTCCTATTTCCACACTTATATGTATATATCATTGCTAACTTGTTTAATATACTCTGCATTAACGGTACTGTATTGCGTAGTTACTAATAAACACTATTAGTTTATAGTGTTTATACCAGACTCCAAAGTGTTTTCCATTTCTGCTGGTTCTTTAACCTGTCACGGGGTACGTGACAGCATAAAACTAAGAAGTGAACTGGACCCAACCTGACCACAAACAATCTGAATCAAACTGACCTCCAGCACTTGGACTTATTTTCCGATCTCATACAGGAGGCATCTGTAGAAAATTACAAAACACCGACATACATCCTTAGATGTGGTCCAGGATAACTGTTACAACCTGACTGTTACACTGAGACCAGCCTGAAATAACCAAGCTACTTCAGCCAATATTGCTAAAATCTACCTGATCTTTTGCTGGGTATCACTGCTTTCCACTGACCCTAGAACAACAGATTCCCGAATCTGCACATTACTTTTGAACTCCTGTGCTGGGTATCATGCCTGCCCACTGGCACCAAACAAAGCAATGCCCAGAGATGCACTTCATAAATCTAGTTAAGGAATAAACCTCCTTGCCAAATATCACAGCAACTACTTGCACCAAATCAAACTTAAAATAACACCAGTAGAGCACTCTCTCATTCTGTGTCCAATGCTCCTTGGCCAAGTGTCCAGCTGAGACAATTGTCCCACATCAACTCTGAGTTTAAATTACCTGGATAAAGTACTGAGTTGGGCTGGAAGGGCAGGTGCTGCATGTCCCCATCCAAACCCAAATGTTCCAGCAGAATATATACCTAAAATAACCCCAATGCATTGGGTTATTTTTTTTTTCAGAAATATACTTTGTAAAAATGGCAAATATATAATGTTGTAAAATAATTGGTCACATTTCAAACCAGATTATTCTCTTTACTCATCAGCATGACATACTATTTCTTTATAGGCATTCCTTTGGCAAATAATCTGAAGGCTTTGTCATGGGATCCACCCTCTCACCATGCAATGATGGAAGGACCTTAAGTGAGGCTTTTCAACTCGTGCAAAGAGCAGACAAAGTTATCCAGCTCTGTAAGGCAATGTCTCTAGCAGCAGCAGCACACTAAAGCTTTAGTTGAGTAAACTCCGACAGCATTCCCAACTCTCCAACTTACCACCTTGCAGTTCAGTTTCCTGGACAAGAATAAATGAGGAAGGAGTATAGACTCAGTGTTGGGCCATTATAGCACTTATCAAAAGCTCTTCTGCATAAAGGTTCCAAACAACAATTGTAAGTGGCTGCAGTTTGCAGGAAAACTCTTTCATCTAAATATCAGACTGCTTCCCATTTAAAGGATGACTTCCTGTATTTCTAAAACTGGAACTATGGAGAGGAAACCTCACAGCATCATGAACGCTAGGTTTCCTGTTTGGTGTAGCGGTGTGCAGAAATTTCATGTCCTCTCTTTCCTCTGTTGGTTGGATGTGTGCATACCTTTCTGTCTCCTGGGGTATAACAAACGTACAACCACATTGCTGTGTTCTGTGTTCAAGATCCGACCACAATTTTAGCTATCAGCACTGATTATTTTGCAAGTTTTCTGTGATATATGAAATGAAATGGTTGCAGAACCATTCCACTCACTTAGAATATAGAAGGCAGAATGGTACAGCACAGGAATAGGCCCTTCAGCCCCTGATGTTGTGCGGAACAAATTAAATGAGTAATCAAATTCTCAGCTAAATTAATCCTTTCCCCCTACACAATGCACATTTCCTTTCCCTTTCTTGAAAATTCATGTGTCTGTCTAAGTGCCTCCTGAATGCCTCTAATGTATTTAGAGCTACCACCCCCTCCAGCAGTGCATTCCAAGCACCCACAAATCTAATGTATAAAACTTGCTCCACACATCTCCTTTGAACTTACCCCTCTCAACTTCAATGCATGCATTCATTGGACATTTCAACCCTGGGAAAGAGATACTGGCTATGCACACTATCAATGGCTCTAATAATCTTGTGAACCTCTATCAGAGATCCTCCTCAGCTTGCGCTGCTCCAGAGAAACCATCCCAAGTTTGTCCATGCCTTCTGATCCAGGCAGCATCCTAGTGAATCTCTTCTGCACCCTCTCCAAAACCTCAACATTGTTCTTATAATAGGGTGATCAAAAATTAAATCAATGCTCCAGATGCAGTCTAACTACAGTTTTATAAAGCATAATTAGATGAGATTTAGATTAGATCAATTAGTCAAACGTACTGAAACATTCTGTGAAGTGCGTCATTTGCGTTAACAACCAACACGGTGTGGGAATGTGCTGAGTTGTGCAACTAACTGCCTTCAAGTGTTGCCGTGCTTCATTGTGGGCTTGTGACAGCATGGCAAACCCATAATGTTCAGCACGTAGCCAGCATACGAGAAGACAGACACAACAACAGCAAACCAGAACCCTTACCTCCCCACCCCCACATAAGGGAACATTGTCTCTCATCCTTGGGGCCACTGACCACGGTCCTAGATCTTGTAGATCTCAGGTCTTCTTCCTCAACATCTGCTGGTGCAACATCTACCATTGTGGATTACTAGATTCCGACATCCAGATCTACTGGCAGGCCTTGGGCCTCCAGACTTGCCCCGCATAGACCTCCAGCCCTAGGACCTGCAGTCCTTAGGGTCACCAGCTCTCATCCTTGACACCCACTGACCTTGTCCTTGATTACGTAGATCGCTGGTCTTTGTCTCAGTGTCCGCCAACCCAACTTCCATCCCTGGTGATCATTGGAGTCTGAAATCAGGACCTGCCAAATGACCTTGGGATACTGGACCTGCCAGCTCAGACCTCTGACCCCAGAACTTGCTGACCTGGGAGGGTCAGCAGCCCTTGTCCTTGAGGCTCACCAGCCCCAGCAGTTGACCATAGGGATCGCTGATCTATGTCCTCAGTGCCTGTTGAGTCGATCTCCACTGACCACTATCCACTGTCTTCCATAAGCAAGCCAATTCTGAATCCAATTTACTGTGAATCCTATGCATCTTAATCTTCTGGATTAGCCCACCTTGAGGGACCTTGTCAAAAACTTACTAAAATCCATGTAGGCAAAATCTACAACTCTACCTTCATCTATCAACTTTGCGACCTCCTTGAAATACTCAGTCAAATTAGTAAGACATGACTAGCCCCGCACAAACCCTGCTAACTGTCCCTAATTAGGTCATACTTTTCCAAATGCTCATAAATCCCATCCCCAAGAATCCACTCTGGTAACTTCCCTACCACTGACATGAGACCCACTGAACTATATTACGAGATTATCCTTATTTCCCTTCTTGAATAATGGAACATTAGTTACTTACCAGATCTTTAGGTCCTCCCCTTTGGCTGGAGAGAGCATGGATACCAAGTACCTCACTGCAGACACTCAAGATTTTTTATGAATATTGCTTCTCCATTTTGAGCAGTTATTGACCCTGAAGCAGTGAAAATGAAATTTTGAGATCATCCTTGAAGCATTTGTTCACTCTTCTCTGAGAAATATGTTGCAACGCCAGACTTTGGAGTTGAGTGCTTATTTCAAGAGTCTGATGTTGATCATGTGAACAATGTAACCCACTCACCAAAGATGGCTGAGTAAGATCAGATCCTTGATGCTGGAATCTTGATTTCTGAGAGGAAGCTGGCATTGTCCTCCTTACTTGCCAGTGGACCTGGAGGAAATTGTAATGAATTAAAGCAATGACACTACCAAGAGTGAAACTAACCAGAGCCGTTGAAAGAGGGGAGGCATGGGAAAGGAAAATGAGCTAAGATGTAAACCCAGTTTTTGAGCCATTGAAAATAACTCCGTTATAGTAAGTTACTGGGATAAGAGTCAAAGTCAAAAGTCAAAGTTAAGTTTATTGTAACATGTGCAATGAAAAACATTCATAAAAACATAACTTAAACATAAACTATACACAAATATTATAAGAAAAAATGCAATTAAAACAAAGAAGGTCCATTTTGGTGCAAAGTGATTTAAGTGACTATAGAGCTGTGAATAGGGTTTTGCCACTTGATTCAGTAACTGACTGGATAATGGAAAGTAACTATTCTTGAACATGGTGTGGAACTTCGAGCTTCTGTACCTCCTGCCCTAAGATAGCTGCAAAAAGTGGCAAGTCTGCATGATGGGGATCTTTAATAGTGGATGCTACCTTCCTGAGGTACCACCTCCTGCAGATACTACCAATGGTGGGGAGGCATGCAGCCATAGCAGAGTCCACTACGTTCTGTGGCTTCTTACATTTCAATGCATTTAAATTGCTGTCCCAGACATTGATGCAACCGAAAGGAGGTTCTGAAAGAGCCTGGAACTAAAATGCTTAGAAGTGCAAGGACAGTCAAAGAAGTCTCGTCAGACTTACAGCAAAGTGATCAGTATCTGAAAGAGATGCTTTTAGTTACAACTACATTCAGAAGAAGATACCGTGGAAGTGCTCATGAAGGATTATGAACTTAGAGTTTGCAGTGAGCTGGACTTTACACATCCATGCTGACATCCTTTTACAGATGAGCAGTAGAGAACGTCCTAACAAGCTGCATCACTGCTTGGTGCAGGAACTGCACTGCAGTGGACAGAAAGGCTCTACAATGAGTAGTCAAAACACTGCAATGCAGCACTGGCACCAGACTACCCACTATCATGGACATATATACTGAAAGGTGACGGAAAAGGGCCAGTAATATTATGAAGGATCCCACACACCCTGCTCATAGGCTGTTTGTCCCACTACCATCAGGGAGGAGGTTATGTATTATCTATGCCAGGACCACCAGACTCGAAAACAGTTACTTTCCCCAAGCTGTGAGACTGATCAACACTTCCACCCACTAACTCCAACACTATTTTATTATTTCCCGTCAGTCACCTTACATAGAGCCTAGCATCCCTTTTTGGACATACAATCAATCTATGCACATAAGCTATCTTCTGTATTTATATTTATTGGGTGTGTTTTTGTTATTGCTTTGTTCAACTTCACTTACCCTGAAGTGTTCCCACAATCTTTGGACTCACTTTCAAGGACATTTCATCTCATGTTCTTAATATTTATTGCTTATTTATTTATTATTATTATTTCATTTGTATTTGCACAGTTTGTTGTCTTTTGCACATTGATTACTTATCTGTCCTGTTGTTTGCGGTCTTTGAGTGATTCTATTAAATTTCTTGGGTTTATTGAGTATATCCACAAGAAAATGAATCTCAGGGTTATATATGGTGACATGTGTGTACTGTGATAATAAATTTATTTTTAACTTTGTGCATCTTATTTGGGTTTTTTTTGCGTTGCGTTCTGATCTGGAGTAACAATTTCATTCTCCTTGCACTTGTGCACAGGAAATGACATTAAGCAATCCTGATTGAGGCAGCAAACACGTTTTGCCTCTCTGATTGCAAGTCAGAATGTGAATTCTTGCTTCATACTATTCGCCAAATAAAGCATGTAACGATACAACATCTAGGCTTGCACTTGGGCAAAGTAAATCTTGGCTTTGATGATGGAAGAGTTCTGCCTGCGATGATCCTTTCATGGGGGCACAGCCACATGCTCTGTCGACTTGCTAACAGGTCGCCACTTACAGCGTTTAATGCCCTGAGAGATTAACTGGTTGATACATGCTCAGTACCTCTTGTACCTAATAAAGTGGCCACTGAGTGTATGTTTGTGGTCTTTTGCTGTTGTAGCCCAGCTGCTTCAACATTCAATGTGTTGTGCATTCAGAGATGTTCTGCACAGCACTGTTGTAACCTGTGGTTATTTGTGTTACTGTCACCTTCCTGTAAGCTTGAATCAGTTTGGCTATAATCCTCTAACCTCTCTCATTAACAAGGTGTTTATACCCACAGAACTGCTGCTGGGTGCCTTTTTGTTTTTCGCACCATTCTCTGTAAATTCTAGAGACTATTGTGCATTAAAATCCCATGAGAATAGCAATTTCTGAGATACTCAAACTACCCCATCAGGCACCTACAATCACTCCACAGTCAAAGTCATTTTTCTCACATTTCTTCCTTTTTTCTGATAATTGGTCTGGTCATCTTGACAGGTCTGCACGCTTTTATGCATTGAGTTGCTGCCACATGACTGGCTGATTCAATGTTTGCATGAACAAACTGGCATTCCTAATAAGGTGGTCACTGAGTGTAGCTTGAGCAAAATCGATGAAGACTTACTCGGAGTTGGGCTGGCAAATTTCCCCAAGTGAGTGCAGTCACGAACCATGTGAGGCTGATGGATGGACAGACTGTAGTTGTAATGGATGACGCCGAGGGAATGGAACTCTGGGCACCATGATGAGCTCTGGGTGCTGTGCCCTGCTCACTTAGTTATGCTGCAGCAATATTGCTCTGCAATTTTTGCTCTTTATGGATATGTTGAGATGAAAAAGAAGATAAAGCTATCAAAAAGAGACATTCCTTCGGCATGACTGTCACATTATGTAGGAAGGAAATGTTGGCCTGGGTGGAAAATTGAGAAAGTTGAGTGTTTGTTCTATTATGAAAGCTATTTTAGGAGTTGCTTAGTGGTCCAGCAGGCAATTAATATCATAGCTGCAACAGGGTTTGTTTGTTGGCGTATGATTATTAAGTATTATTTTCATGGTATTTGTTCTGAGAGGAGATGGAAGAGGGAGAGTAAAGTTCAGTTTTGGTTAATTTTGTTACAGATTAGTTTCCTCCTCTTCAAAAGTATCACATAGGATTTCTCTCTATTGATTCACGAGTTCAGGACACCTGACAAGTTTTTCTAGAAACCCTATTATGCAAATAATTGAAATAGCATTATCTGAAAGATAATAATTACATTGTGCGTGGATTACATATATAAACAGTATCCTGCATAATTGCAAATTCTGGATAGGCTCAATCTGGATAGATATTAACTTGATGCATGAATAGAGACAATGGATTCCCTGGCAAAGAATATTAGGAGGAAAATGTGGACGATTTACTACCACCTGTTTCCTTAATGCAGAAGTCAAAACTAGGTCAAATCAAGTTTTGCAAATTAATTTTAGTTTTGTTCAGATTTTACCTGGAAAGAAATTTTAATTTTTGCTCTGTTATCTTGCACAATCAAAAAGAACATTTTCCATTCTAGTCAAGTATTAATGACCAGTATGTCAAATATCAAATTTCTTCTTTTTCATTGGCTTAATAGCCAAATCTGAGTTTTTGTTCTTCTGATTAGAATAAGTAAAACAGTAACAAGTGGACAGATTTTTTAATATTGTGGTTAAAACTCTTGCTATGTTCTAACTCCACCCCCTCCCCAGCCTAACCTCATGATAATTAAAACGATGCCCACTGCCACACAATGACTTTTACAGTGGACACCAGAACTGTGAAAATACATTCATGTTATTACAGAATGCAGTGGTCCTTACATCCGGTGTTGATGTACCTTCAACTCTAACTTCCTGGCTCCATGTGATTGCAGTTCTATGAAGGGATGAGGATGAGGTGATAACCCCCTTTAATAGCACCTTTAACAATGGGGTAGGGTGTGGTACGTACCAGCAGAATAGATCACAAATGAGTCAGGTTTTAATGTTAAAACCACCATATTTATTTATTATTATTAGTATCTACTCAAAAATATAGAAAATTAAATGAAATAAACAGGAGTTAACAGTGTTATGTGTATGTGTGGCTCCCAAACTGTCAAGCTTAGGAACAGTTCTTAAAGTCTTAAGATGGCAAACTAGAAAGGTCTAGTAATCCACGGAATAAGTGAGGGGAGGGACTGGTAAATCCACGTTAAAATGTAGAGAGGAAGTGATCACAAAGAATTCCACAAGTTCCACACTGGGAAAACAAGGTAACGGTCGCCAAAGATCTTATCCATTGAGTCGTCCCAAAACCCAAGTAGGAATATCACAAGGTGACAGTCACAAATCGAATGTGCACAGTGTGCCGTTAATCATCCCAATCCTTTGGGCATGGGAAAGTATCAGACTTCACCCGTTGTTGCAGCAAGCTCCTGCCAGCGGCTTGCGGTCCAAAACTTCCACTCTCTTTCTCTCTCTCTCTCCCTCCTACTCCCCGAAAGCCCCAGCAGTCTGTCGCAGCTTGTTATACTGATGTCATAGTCCCGCCTCATCCAGGCGTTTTAAAGTGACACCCACAGTAAACGAAACCGTGGTCACGTAACAGGTAGGGGGGGGGGGACACAATTTATGATAGGCAATAACTCTTGCATTAAAGGGAAGCTATGGTGAATTTAAATGTACACATTTATATTTTCTCATGACCTGGAAGGAGCCTCTTCAGAGCCATGAATTTATTTTAACCACGTTACTTAATTAATCTGGCTGGCTGTTCTGGTTTAAGATGGCTGCAAATAAAACTACCAACTCCTCTATTAATCACACTTTTTCTGGAAAACAATCACTACAATCAACTTTCTCTAACTTCCCTTTCAGAGCTGAGCGTTTGAACCGCCTGTATGATCCGGCACTTTTTGTGGTGTGGACTGAAGTCCCGAAGGTGCAGAACAATTGCAGTGTGGCCTGTAGGGGCTGAAGTGGCAGGGCCTGGGTGTGAGAGCATGGAACCTGAGACCGAGAGACAACTTACGTGCCAAGCCAGATTGAAAAGGTCAGGGTGTCGGGGGGAGAAGGGGGACAGGGCTGTGTTCATTTCACTGATCGTGAGGTTTACTTAGCTCTGCGCTGAACTGAGGCAGTGGCCTGCAACTAACAGGCTCCTGGATTGGCTGTGACTCTCTCTGTGGCTGTGGACTCACTTGCATGAACTTCAGTTCTGGATGTTATTTGCTTACTTTATTGTTTACATGATTTGTTTTTTTTTCCCTGAACATTGGGTGTTGGATGGACTTTTTAAAAATGGGTTCTACTGAGTTTCTTTGTTTTGTAGCTACCTGTAAGGATATGAATCTCAAGGTTGTATATGCTATATATACTTCGATGATAAATGTACTTTGAACTTTGAACAGCGGTTCTCAGAACAATCCTGTCTGTCCGATTCACCCACTTAATTCCCAGTAGCCCATTTTCTCCACAGTGATTCTCCTACCACCCACTTACACAATGGTAATTCACAGGAATCAATCTACCAACCAACACACCTTTGGAAAGTGGTCACAGAGTGAACACACAAGCATCTGTGGACAGCAACAGAAGTCAGGAACAGACACAAGTGCCTGGAGTGGTACAGTATGCAAGACAAGTTTTTCACCGTATCTTGGTACATGTGACAATAATAAGCAAATGCCAATACTAATAATAATACATTACTAGCATGCAAAATATTATCACCGAGCCTTCATCACCTCTGGTTCAAATCAAGGTAACAATCACTCAACCACCACAGCAGAGTCCCCCGATCTTCCCAGCACATTCTCATGGGTGATTATGATCAATTCTGTCCTTGCCAGCATTGCCCAGTATTTGAGGGAATTCACACCCATCTCAGTAATGAGCTAGGGCTGAAAGAGAAGGATGGGAACTGATGACAGACCCAGGATTTGTCCGTCTGGCCAGAGCACCATGGCTTGGCTGGGGAAGCTAAAAGCTATGTAAAATGCCTTAAGTGACCACTACTTTGACAGGCAAATCCCTGCGGTGCATGTTATCTGAGGTGTTACTGCAGCAGATGGCGCAACACAGTGTCTGGCTCCCAGTGTCCCTGGAGCCATGAATCCAGGAAGCTGCGCCAGGAAGTACACATATGGCTGTTGGCATCTTGTCAAGTGTGATCAATCGAGATTTGCTAGTTGTTGATCACCCTGGCAATCCCAATTATTTTTAAGCACAACCTTCCATCAGCCAGTGAATATCTGTGGGTATATTTCTAATGAGCTTATGGATCTACACGAACCAGGCGAACTCTCTACTGCACACGGGTAACTTATTCACTGCTACGGCCATTACTGTCATCCATAATAATTAATGGATCCCATCCTTGTTATCAGTCACTTTTAGGGTAAGTTCATACTCAAAGAAAATTTAATAAAAAACCTCCTGTTACTAGAAATCTCAAAAGAAAAGCTAGAAACACTCTCTGCTTAGGCAGTATCCATTGAAAATGAAACAGGATTAACATTTTAGTTCTGGACGTTTTGAAGGGTCTTGGATTTGTGCCATTAATTCAGCTTCTCTTTCCCACAGATGTTGCCTGACCTGTTCAGTGTGTGAGGCGTTTTCTAAATTTATACCTTACACTTCTGTCTCCAGCACTATTGCTGTTGTCACAACCCAGTACACAGCCAGGCTCCAGCCTCAGTGCTGGCCTGAATAAGAGGCCTTCCTCAGATTCGTACACGTGTTACCTTGTGTAGCCATTACATCTAAGGGCGCTGGGACAGTCCTTTCACAATGAGCAGGGTGTAAAGCCCTGGGGAATGATCTGGATTCGCTCTCATGTCAGGCTGAAACCAGAACACAAGACAGCAGAGAGATAGCTGGGATAAGTGAAGCTCCAGGGACAGAAAAGCTCAAGCCAGTGGAAACAGGCAGTGAGATCAGCTCATTATATATAACCTTTTACAGACAGCAAGCAATGCGAAACAGATTATGTAGTGCTAATACAGGGAGTGAACGTATCTAAAATGCACAGTTAACAAGAAAATCAAATCAAAGGAAACATGTCAAAAATTTTAAACTAAGTTAATATAGAGGCCAAGTTTAACTCTGCCCACCCAATGGAAACAACCTACTGCCTTCTTCTCGTTTCTATTTTTAATCTGCTCTTCTAGGCATGTGAAAGGAGCACCATCACAAGTTGGAGGGTTCTCCCTTAAACACCATCCTGGGTCTAATGTTGTCATGCATTCTAAGCTGAGACCTGCTGAGACAATCCGTCATCTTATCTTGACCTTTTTGAGTTCCAATTCCATTTCCTCTTGCCCTTGTTTGCTCAAAGAAATCTTGTTACACTAATCCACAAAGTATGTCAGCTCAATGGGGCAACTTGTAGAGCTACTGCCTCAGACCTCCAGTGACTTGAGTTCACTCCTGTCCCCAGTGCTGTCTGCGTGGAGTTCCCAAGTGTTCCCCGTGGCCATGTTATCCCCTATATCCCAAACGATGTGTAGGTTGATAGGTTAATTGGCCAGTATAAATTGCCTCGAGTGCATAGGTGAGTGGCAGTATTTGAGAGAGTTGAAGGAAATATGAGGATAAAATAAGATTTTATAGACTTGGTGGCACAGATTCAGTAGCTGAAGTACCTGTTTCTCTGCTGCATGACTGAATGACCACTGCATTAAACATGAACCTCACATTTTAATCATATTTATCATCATTAAAAGCATAGCTATACAATTGATGTTTGCTTTTTATAATCTTATCTTCACAGTGCATTGCCGTAGTATAAAATGAAGGCTGCAAGGATGAAACATTGTAATTGCTTTCATTGATTCTTTATTGCTTCCCTTCCCTAAATCGGCAGCACTTCTCTATTGATTTTAGCTACTGTTTTAGTGAGATGGAAGGTTAGTTTAGAAAGTAGGCTTGTCCTTGCTTTCATATAGGCTGAAATTTCAATTATATGCTGAACCACAGTGCTGTGGAAATATTTGATTAGTGGATGAAACAAGTTATTTAATAACTTATACAGATCATTAATGCGGCTGCATTTGGAGAACGTGTGTAATTTATACAGCCTTTTTGAAAATATTGCTGTATTAGAGGGAATTTTCCGAATGTTAAAAGGCCTGAACAAATTAGATATGGCAAAGTTATTTCCCATGGTAGGGGAGTCTAGGACAAGAGGGCATGATTTCAGGATTGAAGGGCATCCATTTAGAACAGAGATGCGGAGAAATTACTTTAGTCAGAGGGTGGTAAATCTGTGGAATTTGTTGCCACGAGTGGTTGTGAAGGCCAAGTCATTGGGTGTATTTAAGGCAGAGATGGATAGGTTCTTGATTAGCCAGGGCATCAAAGGGTACGGGGAGAAGGCAGGGGAGTGGGGATGACTGGAAGAATTGGATCAGCCCATGATTGAATGGCGGGGCAGATTCGAGGGGCTGAATGGCCTACTTCTGCTCCTATATCTTATGGTCTTATGGTCTAATTTAACAGGGAGGCCGAGCAACAATAAAAAGCAGAGGAAAAGGCAAATAAACAAATCTTAGGCTACGTTCACACTACACCGGATAAATCCATAACCGAAGCTTTTTCTCTTCGTTTTTACCCTCCGTCGACACTAAAACGGTGTTTTCGTTCCCCCAAAACTGGAGCTTTTCAGAAACATTCTCCAGGGTGTGTAATTTTGAAAATGCCGCTTGGCCAGATCAGTGTGGACGGGGTAACCGGAGAAATCTAAAAATGCTGTCATGATGTGCCGGAACAGATCATGACGGCAGCACCGCGCCATTTCATTGTTTTCTTGAACGCAACCTAAAAGTTTCAGAACAGACAGCAACGAGACTGAAGCCAGAAGAATTAGAAATGTACTCACTAAATACTTTGACCCATATCTCACTGAATAAATAAGTATACTCACCTTGCCCTGTTTTCTGTCCTTGCTCGTGTGAAGGTGGTTTGCCTATTTATGCAAGTACTTCTCTGACATTAGATGTGTAACAGGCTAATGTAACATTGTATGGAAATACAAGATAACACTGATGCAGACATGTTTTATGCGTTTAACAAGGTGCTTTATTAATGCAACAGAGTTCCTCAGTTTTTCAATGTTCGTTGTCAGCTGGGTCATACAGTCCGTGAACTCCCTGTCAGTTGCTTCCGTACGCTCCAGTATTTTTTTTTACTTTTAAGTCCTTCTGTGCGAGAGCCAACAGCTGTCTGTCATTTAAGTTTTTCTACCCTATAACTGGACAAACGCGCAGCAAGTCTTTCACGGCGAGATTTGACACCAAACATGTCGCTTGTTTTTGGTAAATGTGTCCTGCACATGCGCAGTAGGAGGAGATTCACCAAAATATCCATTTTAATGTGGATAGAGATATTTTTTTAAACGCTCGGTGTGGATGCCTATCGCTTTTATGTGAAACTAGCGTTTTCAAAATTATCCGGTCTGATGTGGATGTAGTCTTAGATGACTCATTATTACCTGATAAAATCAAACTCCATTCTTCTGCATTGAGAACCAGGTGCACATCTTTCTCTGACTTTGTTTGAACAAAAAATTTAGTTGTTTAATTTATGAAGAGCCAATCCCATGGTTACTCTCCTCACCTCTCACGCCTTGTTTCCAGTGTAGCAGAACACGCAATCCTTTCATCTGTATGCCTAAACTTCAATCATAAGAAACATAAGGAATAGGAGCAGGAGTAGGCCATTAGGCCTGTTGAGCCTGCTCCACCATTCAATAAGGTCATGGCTGATCTGGCCATGGACTCATCTCCACCTACCTGACTTTTCCCCATAACTCTTCATTCCCCTACTCTGAAAAAAATCTGCTGTATGGGAAATCTTCCCTTTCTGTTAGGTATAAGATTATTGAACAAAATGATGTTAAATAATCCCAAACCACATGTGAATTCATTTTTCCCAGAAAGCAAAGTATATATAATTTGACACATGACATGTTTATTTTTATCCTCTGGATGTGCTCTCTAAACCAGAATAAGGGCTTGGAAATTCAGGAAAAATCTGAGAAGTAACTTTTTCATTCAGAGGATAATACATTTTTGGAATTAGCAATCAGAAAGGATTATGGTTCAATTTCTGAGAATATTCATGCCAGAGACTCTTAATGGAATTAAAAAGATATGGAGTTAGTGCAGGAAGAGATGTTCTTCCAGGTTGGTATACATTTTGTGTTCAGAACATGGTCTCTGTGCTGGGAGTCCAAGCACAAATTAGAGTCATAGAGTTGTAGAATACAACAGCACAGTTATATCTATCTAGTCCATACCAAACTATTAATCAGCCTCATCCCATGGACCTGCACCTTGACCATAGCCCCTCATATCCCTCCTATCCATGTACTTATCCAAACTTCTGTAAGTCTTGAAATCAACACTCTCACCACCCACTGAGTGAAGAAATTTCCACTCACATGCTCCTTAAACATTTCACCTTTCACCCTGAACCCATGACCACTGGTTGTATTCTCACTCAGCCTCAGTGGAAAAAGCCTGCTTGCATTTACCCTATCTATACCCCTCATAATTTTTGTACACTTCTGTAAAATCTCCCCTCAGTCTTCAACATTCTAGGGAATAAAGTCATAATCTAGCTAATCTTTCCCTAAACTCAGGTCCTCAAGTCCCAGCAACGTTTTTGTAAATTGTTTCTGCACTCTTTCATTAACTTCCCTCGTAACCTCCTCGAAAAACTCCATAAGATTGGTTAGAACCGATATACCATGCACAAAGCCAAGTTGACTATCCCTAATCAGTCATTGCCTATTCAAATATTTATACAGTATACCTGGTCCCTTAGAATACCTTCCAATGACTTTCCCACCACTGATGTCAGGGTCAACAGTCTATCACTTCCTGGAGCCTTTCTTAAACAGTGAAACAACATTGGCTATCCTCCAATCCTCCGTCACCTCACCTGTGCTAAGGATGTTTTAAACATCTCTTCCAGGGCCCCTACAATTTCTGTACTAGCTTCTCACAGATTCATGGGAACACCTTGTCAGGCCCTGGGGATTTACCTACCTTAGTTTGCCTCAAGATAGCAAACACTTCTGCCTCTGTTAGCTCTATTGGGTCCACAGCCTTGGTGCTGCATTGCCTCACTTCTGTAGACTCTGTGTCCATCTCCCAAATTAATACAGATGCAAAAAATCCATTTAAGATCTCCCCCATCTCTTTCCGCTCCATAGATGACTACTCTGATCTTCAGGATGATCAATTTTATCCTTACCATCCTTTTGCTGTAAGTATATCTGTAGAGACCCTTGGGATTCTCCTTCACCTTACCCTTTTAAAATCACCTATAATCACAACCTTATGTTTCTTGCAAGAGTCTGCGATCTCTCTACAAATTTGCCCCTCTAGACTCCATGAACTGTTGGGTGGTCTATAATATAATCCCATTAACATGGTCATACCTTTTTTATTTCTCATATCTACCCATAAAGCCTCACTATATCAGCTTTCCAGCCTGTCATGACTGAGCACTGCTATTATATTTTCCCTGTCTAGTAATGCCACCTCTCCCCCTTTAATCCCTCTTGCCCTGTCCCATCTAAAACAACGGAATGCTGAAACAATGAGCTGTCAGTCCTGCCCATCCTACAACCAAGTCTCAATAATGGCTACAATGTCATAATTGCACGTGCTGATCCACTTGTTTTGAAATATACACAGCTCAGAATATTAGTCCCACCATGCTCAACCTTTTGATTCCTAACCTTGTATTTAGCCTTAACAACATCTTTCTCTGCAACCACTCTGTTATCTGTTCTGGCACTCTGGTTCCCATTCCCCTGCAACTCTGGTTTAAACCACACCCCTCCCCCAACCCTCCATGCTGTGATATTAGTCCCGTTCCAGTTCAGATTTGCTAACAACTTTGCCGACCACCCCTGTTCTCTGTTTAGTGTACAAGTATAGCCCACTCACTTTCATTCTCCACCTCACTCATATTCTGATTATGGTCTCCCATGTTATTCTAACTTAGGCCAGTCCAAATTAAGTTCAAGGAACTGCACCTCATCTTCTGATTTGACACAATATATTCCTTAACAAACAAATACTGAATTCAACAATTTATGATAACCAGCCTTGGATCTCACAATTGTGTCGTATATTTTCAGCAGCCACTTTTTTTTCCTCTTTCCACTTCTGGCAATTCATACCTCCCATTTTCACCTCCTCCAGACACACTTTTACCACATTTACTGTAAATTACCCCTTGTAAATCAGTGAGCGGCGGTAATCTCTATAATTTGTTTCTTGGATGTCAGTGAGTAATAGTGATTATTGTAAACTGCCCTTCATGTGGGTAAGAGGCAGTGATCTCTAAATTGTCTGAGATGTGTTGGCGAGAGGCAATGATTATTTTGGTCATCTCCAGCCACCATTTTGACAAGCTAGATGATGTACCACCGGAGGCAGCAATAATGTACACCTCCTTGGAGGGACACTGCTACGTCGATCCCTTTATCCTCTGCAGCTTTCTGAAAGGAGCTCTCAGGCAAATCTTTCTTTCCTTATCAATACTGTGACGCACTCTGCTATGGCCCAGGTTGCTGCAAGTTTCATTGGAGAGGCAATTATGACATTTTATTCAGGAAAATCAAATTTTGTTTTGGCTCAATTTTCTTTTCCAGTTAGCAGTCTGTTTAACTGGACACATCTCACAGCTCTGCGATTGTAACGGCAAATTAAATGGACAAAGAAGCATAACATAACTCTAACTGCGTCAGTATCTCAGTTGGTCTTCCCATATTGGAGATATTCTCTTTGCTCTGCCCATCCCTCCCCCCACCATTTTGCTTCTGAAACCTAACTTGTACTCTCTCTTTCCCGCGTCTAATGTGAGATGTTAACTGTTTCTCTTCCCACTGACGCTGCTTGACAAGCTGACTGTTTGCAGCATTTTAAACTTTATTTCATTTACGTATTTTCTTGGAACATGGACAATGAGGGGCTGCTGGATTCGAGTCTCTCCTCTCAGTTTTGGGTTCGAGCAGTTCCTCCATTTGATGCTCTTGGAGATGTTACTGAAATTCTGAGATTTACGGATATTGGCCTCTTTGAGTTCTACGTTTCTCTTTCGTGTTCTCACCAATTCTTTCTTGTTGCCGACTGGTGGGCTGGGGGCTTAGGATTTGATTTCCTTGTTGCTGCTTCTCCTTGTGGGTGATATATCAGGTAGTTTTGTGTGAGGGAGGGGTCGGGGATTTGGGGTTTGATGTTCCAGCCGCCATTTTCCAGGTGGGCAATCGGTTAGTGTTTGTGCGAGAGAGGATTTGACGGGATTTGGGGTTTGTGAGTTTTTGTTTCTTTTTCTTTTCACGTGGGGTGGGATTCCAACTAGACGGCAAGGGGGGAGGGGTTGATGTCTTTTCTTTCAACTACTTCTGTGGTTTTTCTGTATTTCACGGCTATCTGAAGAAGAGAAATCTCCGAGTTGTATTCTGCGTACATCCTTTGATAATAAAATGAACCTTTGAACCTTTGCATGTAGGCAAAGTAAGCCTACCCATTCTTAATTGCCCTTGAGGATGTGATATCTGATTGCCCCCCATCACAGATTGTCTTCTGGGCTTTAGGAATATTACTTAGGATCCTGGCAGAGATAAAATGATTGATCTATTGCCGTCCCCATAGTAACTGGCATTTATATGAATGTACATTTTATCTGCAGTTAGAGAACACCTGCACTGCTTATGAAATCCACTTTTATTCACAAAACCATGCCGTGTCATTAATTCCCAACATCTTTAAATATTAAGTTGGTCATGAGACTTATTATTTTGCCTACACTGACATTTGCTTAATGAAAATGTGTTACAAGCTAGCTACTCCAGTGCAAAATTTAAATGAGCAATAATTGTAGTTTAAGTAGCTGCATTTACATCATTTTCTGAATGTAATGTAGAATTAGATTACTTGTTTTACCAGTTACTGATCTCTTACTTTCCATTGACCGCAAAATGAGTCTTTTTATTTGGCGTGCAGTCTTTGAACATGAATAGTGTTCATTCATATGAAGTAAAAAATAGCACCTGTTACAGTATCATTTTGACTAAGTCAGTAGAATTTATGCTTCACAATCAGGCAATGTGGTTTACAACCCTATGCCTAAGCAGCTAATCTAGGTGACACTCCAACACGGTTCTTCAGTTAAAAATGTCAAAGCAAAGACTGGGCAACATATATTTTGCTGGGAACTTGTAAGGTTTCATCACAATACTTAAAAAAACACTCAAGAGTCCTGACCTATATTTGTCAATATGTTAGCACGGCAAAGCACAAGAATGTTGAGGATGTGCTGACCGTTCTAACCTGAGCAGATACCAACATATCTAGTCAAATATTGCAAAGATTTTCCGATTCCAGCCTGGGAGGAAATATAGGCACAGCTAGATTCCAACAGGGATTGTATAACATCTTACTAAAACTCAACAAAAAGTGTCTTCAGAGTTAAGGGGAGTATTGTTTGTGAAAAGAGGCAATATTTATTAAAGAAATGAACAGCTAAATATAAGTTCCTGTGCATTCATCTGCACATCTTGGTAGCTCTTGGCACTGACCACAAACTTGATAAAGGTTGCAGAATGAGCTACTTGGAAGCAGTTGTGTGTATGTCTGCATTCTAGTGAAGAGCATGAACCATCGTCTGCAAGTCATGCTGAGATACTCCATATCTACGGAAGGCAAAGGTGGTGAACCTCTGGAATTCTCTGCGCTAGAAGGTTGATTGAGGAGCCTATGTTACTGAGGATATTTAATGTGGAGGTGGATACATTTTTGTGGGCTGTGGGGAACTGATATTGAGGTCAGCATGTGATATGCCAGATCAGCCACAATTACCCTGAATGGTATAGCAGGCTGGAGGGATCAGATGACCTTCTCCTGTTCCAACTTGCACGTATTCTTGTCTTATCAGGACCCTAGCATCATCCAGTTCTAAGGAAGCATTTCAAATCGATGTAATAGCTTGGTTACTATCTGGGCAGCACGTATCAAATGGAGCAAAAATAGATTAAACCTTCTCATGAAGCAAAAAGTTCAACAATTATTTTTGAAAAACTGCAATAAAAAGAGTTTTGCAACAGCATGAGACCTGTCATAAATTTGGGGACCGCTTCATCAAGCACCTCTGCTCTATCTTCTTGGTGGCCAAATATTTTAATTCCTATTCCCATTGCCATTCCAACATGTGGAGGAACAACACTTTATATTCCATCTGGGTAGCCTCCAACCTGATGGCATGAATGTCAGTTTCTCCTTCCAGTTAAAAAAAAATACCCTCCCTGTCCTCTCTTTCTCTATTCCCCATTCTGGTCTTTTACCTCTTTTCATTTGCCTATCACTTCCCCCTGGAAATCCTCCTCCTTCTCCTTCTCCTATCAGATTCCATCTTCTCCAGCCCTTTACCTTTTACCGCTCACCTGGCTTCACCCATCACCTTCCAGCTAGCCTCCTTCCCCTCCACACACCTTATTATTCTGGCACCTTCCTCCTTGCTTTTCAGTCCTGAAAAAGTCTCGGCCTGAAACGTCGACTGTTTATTCATTTCCATAGATGCTGCCTGACCTACTGAGTTCCTTCAGCTTTTTGTGTGTGTTGCATGAGATCAAGCTCACATGAAGTTTGAAACAGTAGAAATGCTTAGTATCACTGCTGTTCTAAATGAATGAGCATCCCTTTACCATTTTGTCACTCTGACAAATCCCAACATGTACAATCTATTTTGCCACAAGTGGCAGGACTTAATTAGATAGATAGATAGATAGATACTTTATTCATCCCCATGGGGAAATTCAACATTTTTTCCAATGTCCCATACACTTATTGTAGCAAAACTAATTACATACAATACTTAACTCAGTAAAAATATGATATGCATCTAAAAAAGTTCTTAAGTAGTTTACTTAAATACATTGAGTCCTAACCCCGGCACTTTAACATATCTTACTCCTGGCAGTTGAATTGTAAAGCCGAATGGCATTGGGGAGTATTGATCTCTTCATCCTGTCTGAGGAGCATTGCATCGATAGCAACCTGTCGCTGAAACTGCTTCTCTGTCTCTGGATGGTGCTATGTAGAGGATGTTCAGGGTTTTCCATAATTGACCGTAGCCTACTCAGCGTCCTTCGCTCTGCTACCAATGTTATACTCTCCAGTACTTTGCCCACGACAGAGCCCGCCTTCCTTACCAGCTTATTAAGACGTGAGGCGTCCCTCTTCTTAATGCTGCCTCCCCAACACGCCACCACAAAGAAGAGGGCGCTCTCCACAACTGACCTATAGAACATCTTCAGCATCTCACTACAAACATTGAATGACGCCAACCTTCTAAGGTTGAGGTCCTTGTGCATGCCAAGGACTTTGAGCATTCAGATCATGCTTTCAGCATTTCTACTTAGATTAAAACCTTTGCATGGAAAACTTACGAATGCCAAAAACTATTTTGTATTGTGAGCTCAAAAAAGTGGAATAGAAACCCAGTAAGCACAAAGAGACACAATCAAACACTGACTCAAGTGTTGTAACATCAGTGTTAACAGCATCGAAGATTTTACAGCTATATGGTAGATTCTGCAAGTAGTTATGGTTGATAATAATTAGTTGATTCATGCAATACTGTAGAACTTTGCATTAATCTGCTGAAGAATAGGAAGTGATAGCAGAAACATAAACAGAAGCAGTAAATTGAGTTCAAAAAGATCATTGTATATGTGGGAACTTATGAAGACTTCATAAGTTCATGTGTTAGTCTCATGAAGACTAACACACTTCCAAACAGTGTTCTTACCTTCAGTTAAGAAGAATCACCTTTATTGACTTTTCTCTTTTTATTTTAAATTCAATTGGCTGTTAATTATTTTTTCTCTCTTTTGAGACAACATTTCAGTTAGGTACTTGAGTAACAGGAGAAGTTTCTGGAAACATCAAGGTGGACAGACAGCATTTATTGTGAAGAAAACCACTGAGACAGTGCTTCAACTTGATTACCCTTTACCAAATCAGAGTTGTGTTGGATTGTTGGAGTTGGATTTTATTGTTTTTGATTTTAATTTAGCTTATTGTTCAGTGTATATCCTACTGAAAATTCTCTGAGATATTAGGTTTTACTCTTGTATTGAATACCTGAATTGCTTTAGCCTTCAACTAATTAACAGATATTCATAACAATTCTTCAGGCAGACCTGGACTGTTGTTTAAAAAAAACAGATACAGATTGCATTGTTCCTAGAAATTGTCTAAGTGTTAATAATTGTTGCTTTAAAGTACAGTACAATTGTTTGCCAATTTGTGAGGAAAAGATGCGATTTGATGTCAATGATTTTTCTAATCCATGTCATCCATCTGCAAATGTAGGGAAATGATGATCTTCAGCTGCACCTATTTACATCACAGTTTTGATTCCCAGACCAGGAATTCTTCTGAATTGCAGCTAAACCATATTTGCTTCATCTACACTGCCTTTTACCTGATTACAGTTTCTGCCATTTTGCCAAAGATCTCTAATTAAATTGGTTACAATTATGCAAATCTCCTCTTCCTTGCATTAACATTTAAATGTTTGCAGATGTTTCAAAAAGAACGGAGAGAGAAACAAAAGAGGTGGCGGCATGGCATTACTAATTAGGATAGTATCACGCCTGCAGAAAAGGAGGAAGTCATGGAGGGATGGTCTACTGAGTCAGTGTGGGTGGAAGTTAGAAACAGGAAAGAATTCAAACAGGCTCATAAGGAATGACTTGCCCTTGACAAAGCCATGCTGACTATCCCTAATCAAATTATGACTCTCCAAATGTTTATAAATCCCACCTCTCAGGACCTTCTCCAACAACTTTCCCGCCACTGAAGTCACTGGTCTATCATTTCCTGGGTTATCTCTATTCCTTTTCTTGAACAAGGAAACTACATTTGCAACCCTCCAATTCTCTGATACTTCTCCTGTCCCTGTATCCAATAACTGTACTGGGTGTTTTTTATAGACCCCCCCAATAGTAACAGGGTATCAAGAAGCAGATAGGGAGGCAGATTCTGGAACAGTGCAATAATAATAGGGTTGTTACATAGAAACATACAAGAACTACAACACAATACAGGCCCTTCGGCTTACAATGCTGTGCTAAACATGTGCTTACTTTAGAAATTACCTAGAGTTACCCTCAATTTTTCTAAGTTCCTCGGTTGTTGTGATAGGAGATATTGACTTTCATAATATTGATTGGCAACTCCTTAGCTCAAAGGGTTTAGATGGGGTGGAGTTTGTTAGGTGTGTTCAGGAAGGTTTCCTGACACAATATATATATAAGCCAACTGGAGGAGAGACTGTACATGATCTGGTATTGGGAAATAAACCTGGTCAGCTGTCAGATCTCTCCGTGGGAGAGCATTTTGGAGGGAGTGACCAGAACTCTATCTGCTTCACCACAGCACTGGAGAGGGATAGGAGCAGACAACTTGGGAAAACATTTAATTGGTGTAGGGGGAAATATGGTGCTAATAGGCAGGAACTTGGAAGCATAAATTAGGAGCAGATGTTCTCAGGGAAATGCATGACAGAAATGTGGCAAATGTTCAGGGAACATTTGCATTGAGTTCTGCATAGGTATGTTCCATTGATGTTATTGTTGTATAGACCTTGATGTTATTGCTATATTTCTTCACCATTCTTGGTTGGTGCAGCTGTAATGAAACCCAATTTCTCTCGGGATCAATACAGTATGTCTGTCTGTCTGTCATTGAGGCAGGGAAAAGATGGTAGGGTTAAAGAATTATGGTGTACAAAGTATGTAGAATCTCCAGTTAAGAAGAAAAGAAAAGCTTACAAAAAGATCAAGAAACTAGGTACTGTTAGGGATCTAGAGAACTACAAGGTTGCTAGGAAGGAATTTAATGAAATTAGGAGAGCCAGAAGGGGCCATGAGAAGGCCTTGATGAGCAGGATTAAGGAAAACCCCCAAGACATTCTACCAGTATGTAAAGAGCAAGAGAATGAACCGTGTGAGAATAGGACCAATCAGGTGCGATAGTGGAAATGTGTGCATGGAGTCAGAGGAGGTAATGAGGTAATGGAGGTACTTAATGAATACTTTGCTTCAGTATTCACCAGGGAAAAAGAACTTGGCAATTGAGGGGGATGACTTACAGTGGACTGAAAAACTTGAGCATATAGACATTAAGAAAGAGGATGTGCTGGAGCTTTTGAAAAGCATTAAGTTAGATAAGTCACCAGGACCAGATGAGATAAACCCCAGGCTACTGTGGGAAGCGAGGGAGGAGATTACTGAGCCTGTTGCAATGATCTTTGCATCATCAACAGGGATGGGAGAAGTACCAGAGGATTGGAGGGTTGCAAATGTTGTTTCCTTGTTCAATAAAGGGAGTAGAGATAACCCAGGAAATTATAGGCCAGTGAGTCTGACTTCAGTGGTGGGAAAGTTGTTGGAGATGATCCTGAGAAGCAGGATTTATGAGCATTTGGAGAGACATAATCTGATTAGGGATAGTCAGCATGGCTTTGTCAAGGGCAAGTCATTCCTTACGAGCCTGATAGAATTCTTTCCTGTTTCTAACTTCCACCCACACTGACTCAGTAGACCATCCCTCCATGACTTTCTCCTTTTCTGCAGGCGTGATACTATCCTAATTAGTAATGCCATGCCGCCACCTCTTTTGTCTCCGTCTCAGTTCTTTTTGAAACATCTAAGGCCTGGCACACTCAGCAACCATTCCTGCTCCTGAGACATCCAAGTCTCAGTAATGGCCACAATGTCACAGTTCCACACATTGATCCACACTCTAAATTCATCTGCCTTGTTTATGATACCCCTTGCGTTAAAATAGACATATCTCAAACCATCAAGGTGAGTGCATCTTTGCTCTAACATCTGCCTGTCCTTCCTCACAAACTCCCTACGAGCTGTCTCTACTTGTGCTCCAACTTCCCCATCCTCTGTCTCTTCACTTCGGTTCCCACCCCCCCGCAAATCTAGTTTAAACCTTTCCCAACAGCATTCGCAAACCTCCCCTCCAGGATATTGGTCCCCCTCAGATTCAAGTGCAACCCATCCTTTTTGTACAGGTCACATGTGCCCCAGAAGTTGTCCCAATGATCCAAAATTTTGAATCCCTGCCCCTGCTCCAATCCCTCAGCTACACATTTATCCTCCACCTCACTCTATTCCTATACTCACTGTAGCGTGGCATAAGCAGCAATCCCAAGATTACTACCATTGAAGTCCTGCTTCTCATTTTCCTTCCTAACTCCCTGTATTCTGCTTTCAGGATCTCCACCCACTTTCTACCTATGTCATTGGTACCAATATGTACCACGACCCCTGGCTGCTCACCTTCCCATTTCAAAATATTGTGGACATGCTCAGAAACATCATGAACCCCGGCACCTGGGAGGCAAACTATTATCTGTGTTTCTTTTTCGCTTCCACGGAATTGCCTATCTGTCAGTCTAACTACAGAGTCCCCTATTACCGCTGCTCTCCCCTTCCATTCCCTACCCTTCTGAGCCACAGAGCCAGACTCTGTGCTAGAGGCATGCCCGCTGTTGCTTACCCCAGGTAGGTTGTCCCCCCCCCCCCAACAGTACTCAAAATTCAGTACATTTTTAAGGGGGACAGCCACAGGGGTGCTCTGCACTACCTGACACCCTCCCTTCCCTCTCCTGACGATCACCCACTTATCTGTCTCCTATGGCCCCGGGGTGACGACCTGCCTGTAGCCTGCCTGCCTGTCTATCATCCCCTCACTCTCCCTAACAAGTTAAAGGTCGTCGAGCTGCAGTTCCAGTTCCCTTTCTCGGTCTGTAAGGAGCTGCGGCTGGATGCACCTGGCGCAGATGTGGCCATTATGGAGGCTGGACGTCTCCTGGATATCCCACATCTGACACTCAGAACAGAAAACTGGCCTCGCAGTCATACGCACTCTTCTTGTTGGGGGGGGGGGGGGGGAGAAATGTAAGCTACCTCACCTAGGCCCGTCCTCGCTGAAGCTTCGATGAGCCAAAGCCCTACTATTCTGACTTATACTACTCTGACAACTGCTCTTTCGATGACCACTCTGCTGGACAGTGTCTCTCTTTTATTTCAGAGCTTTCTGAACATCCTTGTGTCATGACAAGCTGCTGTGTCTATACACTTCTCCCCAACCTATGCGAAGCTCACTCTTTCTTCAAATCGACTGGTCTGCCGCTAATGCGTTATGTAGCGTATCAATAGACATAGAACCTAACATGACACATCAGAGATGTTCTTCAAGCCATAACCATCAAGTATCATCATTATCAAGGAGAATTTAATTTCCTAAATGTGTATCATGTTCATCGTAAGGACTGTTGTCCCTTAGCTCACTTTCATTTCACTTCCCTTATCACCAAATTTTGCAAAGGATCTTTGAAAGACCTGAAAGAAAACACAGGTAATGCAGCACCACCCCTGAAAAATACCTTAGTTTTCCTACATTTTCACCCATTGAAGGTGGTCTCTACCTTTTCCGTCACTGGTTGTAGGCTATTAGCAACAACTTTCAATCCAAGATATATATCTTCTCCTTAAAAGCTGCATGTTTCAATTCAGCTTCACATTGTTATATAAATTTCACAACTTTTCCTGCAAACTCAGGAAAACACTCCTCTCTGCTAATGGCCATCAACAGATAACGTAAATTCACAAGCAATGATAAACACTCTGAAAGACCTTATCCATTGTAGCCTGGACAACTTTGCGCAAGTCTTCAACTTGGTACTATGTTTAACTAGAGCCCTTTGTGCACAGTGATGATCAGTTACTGCAGACCTGGAAAAGCTGTGAAGAGAATTGATCCTGCTAATAATGCACTAAGTGACTGACTGTTTGATTTTCTCAAGTATACCATTTTGTTACAGCTCGTCTAATTTCTTCCCAACTTGAATCTGTGCATTTGCTCTGATGTGGATTTTCACTCTGTAACCTGTTATGCCACTGTATCTGCCATTATCATACCTCTCCTATTATGTATCAAGGAGCCATATCAAAGCACTAATGTTGAAAATGTTTTTCAATCAACTTGAATTGTCTCAGCAACTCCTTCTCCATTACTGTTGGCCTGTTTTCATGGCCCTCCGCAGTGATAGGTAGGTAAACTTGCTCTCTGTTGTTTTACACTGAACACTTCTTTTGCTTCTGTGTCTGTAAAACCTCATAAGAATAGTTCAATTGTACCTGGCTGACTTTACCAGACTATTCACAATCAACCAGTCTGTGGCAATATCAATGAACAATTGTTGTTAATCAAATTTCACTTGAAGTCTGTTTGTTACTGTAACTATTTACAGCTTAGATACTGAACAATCCCATTTATTCACTGAATGAACTTTCCTTCTTTGATGTTTTTCCTTCTGTGGTTTTGAACTGATCACTGAGATAATTTTTAGCTTCATTTTCGATTGGGAGGCTGTCTTACTGTGACCTCTGTTCATATTCTTGTATTTCCAAGGCCATTCAACCAGTCCAGTGAGCAATCCCATCAACCCAATTACACCACGTTCTCCCTCCTTCTGCCCTGATTCTCCTACCAGCCACTTGCACAGGAGATAAATTACAGTTGTCAAAAACCTACAATCTGACATACCTTTTTGAAATGTGGGGAAAATGAGAATACTCAAGGGTGGTCACAGGGAGAACATGCATACTCCATACATGAGATCAATAAGCTCGAGTTGATGAAGCTGTGAGGCAGCAACATTTCTCCCATGCCGTTGTGTTGAAATTGAAATGTGGATATTCTTAAACTATGTTGTCATTTGTGTAGGGTAATATAATTGGTGGAAATGTACATAATTCATAGCCACTAACATTGAGCTGGGGTTTCACTTTAAGAGGCTGGTCTGATGTGATGACATAATTACATAAAGGGTTTTTTACCACTCTTTGTGGTCAGGTTTTTGGAATTTAATAAATGAGTTGTACATTTTTATTTTCAACATAATACATCTCGTGTTGTTTTATTTGTGAAAACCTGCACTGGCGACCCCAATGCCCTAGGACGTATCTGGAGCTATTGAACATGTCGGCCAATGCAGTCACTTTGAAACTGCCAGAGGTTTGGGAGCAAAATGTCATTGCTTAACTTGTACAAGCCAAGGCCCAATTTGCACTGTGAGAAATCACCCCCTACAACACCAAGTTTTACTATGCGGTAGCATCGCTTGGAAACTCCACGGCTGTGAGACTGGTGAGTCCACTAGAACGCCTGCCTGAACACGATGAATACCGATCGCTGAAAACAATACTTTTACAGATTTTTGGACTATAGGAGTCTGAGTACACCTAACAGTTGCTCTCCTTGCCCAGCCTCGGCGATGCTAAGCCGTCAGAGCTAGTGGACCACAAGCTGTCTCTCCTGGGAGATCACCATCCTTATTTTATTTTTAAAGTACTCTTCATCCAGCAAATGGCTGATCAAGTTGACTTAGCCTCGCTGATACCAGTGATGCATAATTCCTCCTCTTTCCCCTGCCTGCATAAGCCTGGTCAGCAAGCCCTCCAACATAAGCACGTGAAACAGACTACTAACTAATGCTGCAAAATAGGCGATGCTGGGCCTGTGTTTTTACCTCGCTCACTTTGGAATGAATGCTAGGAAGAGCTCGACGAAACCTCACTGGAGGCTGCCAACAGTAGCAGGATCCAGACTTACGGAACCCGACGGGTGACACTCTGCTTCAGTGAGCGACATTACACATGGAACTTCATCCTGGCTAAAATGTCTGGACCTCTGTTTGGTGCACATTTCCTTTGTGCCCAAGGACGATTAGTTGATCTTCAAAAATGTGGGCTTTTGAGTGGCAAGTACTTTAGGTCGTTATTCTGCCCCCCACCCCCAGTAAATTCCCCACAACAACTCTGTCAAGTGCATGCACCACTGCATGTGAGTTTATTCGACTGCTGGGCGAATTCCCAAAACTCACCAAGCCAACATTCTCCACTAGAGTCCCAAAACATGGGATCAAGCACCACATTCCAACAACTGGCCCATCAGTCCATGCCTGCGCACGAAAACTGGGCCCAGACAAGCTGGCAATCACAAAGGCTGAGTTTGCCAACGTGGAAAAACTTGGCATTGTACACCCGGTCAAATAGCCCCTGGGCTTCACCCCTCCATATGGTCCTTAAGTCTAATGGTAGTTGCCTCCCATGTGATGATTACTGACGCCCAAACAAGGCCATCTCCCCATGATCATTTCCCGGTCCCACACATAGGCTTTTCGACATGTTTAGCCGGAAAGTTAGTGCTTTCCAAAATTGATCTAGTTAGGGGCTACCATTAGGTAACTGTGTGCTCGAAGGACATTCCCAAAACGGCTGTGATAACCCTGTTTGGCCTCTTTGAGTTTCTATGCATGCCATTTGGTCTGAAAAATGCAGCACAGACTTTCCAACAGCTGATGGACTCTGTATTAAAAGACTTACCTCTGACCACAGTCCCCAATTCATTTCAGACCTCTGGGTTTTGATGGCCCAGAACCTTGGTGTTAGGATACATTACCCCATATGTTACAGCCACAGTCCAATGATCTGCATCTCCAGGTCTGCACACAAGACACGGTCGTAACACATTGCAATTATACATGTACTGTAAGTTTGGTGCCTGTTGAGATTGTGCCCCATGTGTAGTAGGTGATTAAATTCAGTCAAAGCTGCTGAACACAGTAGCTGTACATCCATGGAACAATGTCCTCACTAACGGTTTCATCATACTTTTGGCTCATTGTTCCATCCTTATAATCTTCTGCCATTGCTATTGGCTTTGGTTTAAAGCTTTAGTGCATCCTCTTTAAGCAAGACATTCTTCACCCAGCCAGAAGGTTTGTCAGAATGCCCTATGTTTCTGGTCTAGCACACACCAAGAGTATTGCTTTTTCCCAATTGGCATCATATCATTTTGGGCTTTCGTAATATCATCGTTTCCATCAACCTCCACTGGAAAATCAGGTCCGTTTGTTCCTTAAGCTTAGGCATAAGCATTGAACCTCCTCTAGCAGCTCAGATGATAGTCCTGTGATGCCAAAGCTGCTGTCCCTTGCCACTATGGCGTTCTGCCTTATGACACACACAAATTCCCTGGATGAACAAGATTCCATGAGTAGATTCAGCAAATAAAGCCAAACAAGAAGTAACAATATCCTTCAGCAAGGAGCATATGACACAGAACATTGACATAGACGTAGAACCATACTGCACAGGATGGGCCTTTCGGCCTACCCCAAGATCAATCTAACCCTTCCCTCCTACACAGCCAATAACTACACAGCTGATTACAAACAAACCAATAGCAATTGCCCAACAGTGACGTCATTACGGTCTCTTAAAGTGAACACAACAGCTCAATGATGGTGTTTTTGAATTAATTAGAACAGTCTCTATTACGAACAATATGTGTTGTCTGTTACCCATTACATTACCCTACACATGCCCCCTCCCACCCACCCAGAATTTGCCAAAACCAGCATTGTGAGTCTGTCACGTTTACCCTTCCTATCTACATTAAAAGTCTTTGCTCCATTCCAGAACATGGAACAGGCCATTGGAAGGGGCCTTATGGAGTTGTTGATGTGCATCACGGTGGACAAAAATGAACAAGGTAGAATGTAGGTGAGCTGGAACCGGAAAGTGCCGTACGCTGTGATAGAAGTAGGGACAGTTGAAAAGGAATTGAGCTTACTGAGGAGGGTGTAATGCTGCTGATGCACTGACTATGCGGTCGAGGTGACAGGAAAAAATTCACCCTGTACCCATAGTGGCTGCCTGTACCTCAACTCAGCAGACCAGGCAGCATCTATGGAAAAAAGTACAGTCGACATTTTGGGCCAAAATCCTTCAGCAGATCTGGAGGAAAAAGGCTGAGAAGTAGATTTTAAAGGTGGGGGGGAGTGAAGAGAAAACTACCAGGTGATAAGTGAAACCTGGAAGGGGAGGGATGAAGTAAAGAGCTGGGAAGTTGATTGGTGAGATGAGCTGAGAGAGGGAAAAGGGCATGGGAAATGGAGAAGGGGCTGGAGGGGGATTGGGAGGGCATTACTGGAAGTTTGATAAATCAATGTTCATGCCATCAGGTTGGAAGTTACCCAACAAAATATAAGGTGTTGTTCCTCCAACCTGTATGACCTTATCTCAACAGTGGAGGACGCCATGGATGGACATATCGGAATGGGAATGGGAAGTGGAATTAAAATGGGTGGCCACTGGGAGATCCCGCTATTTCTAGAGGACGGCGTTCTGCTTGGCATTTGTGCCAAAACGTGTGTGGTAAAACATAGACCCTGATGGATCCAACTTGTTCTGAGTCTATGTGCACAGGTGTGGACTGGAGAGCCGGTTGTGGAATTGTGGAGCTTAGCCCCATGCTTTGTGACTGTAGTGGAAAACGTGGGCTTGGTGAGATTTGAGAATTTGCCCAGCAGGTGAGTGAATTTACATGTAATGGTGTATGTGCTGGATGGCGTCATTGTGGGGAGCTTATCAGGGGTACGGGGTAATGACCCAAAGTCCTTTGTATCCACAAGCCAACAGTTAATCTATTAAGAGTCCTTTGCACACAGGAAATCTGCACTGAGCAGAAGTCTAGCAACTTTAGCCAAGACAGTCACACGTGTAGCATCGTCAACTGAAGTAGAGAATCATGCATTGTGTCCCATATGTCTGGATCCTGCTGCCACTACTGGCCTCCAGTGAAGGTCCATTGCTCTCTGCCTTATAATCAATCGGCAACGTTGGCAGCACACTCACTTGAGTGCCCGTGTCTCATAGGAAGTATTGCCCTGAAAGGGTGTCTGTAATGGACAATAAATGACCCTGGCTGCTGGAACTCACGGTGTTCACCGACCTCCAATGTCCTGATGTGCTGGCACTGTTGAAGCTGCATGGCGGTTGGCACTTCTTGGCATTGAGCCAAAGCATGCATGGTAATAGCATAGACCCTGCATTGTTTGATTTCAAGCTGCAGGGGTGAGTCTGCTGGAGGCTCTGCTGACAGGGTTTATTGAGTTAAGGAAAGGAGGAGGAATGATGCACCTCTACCTGGCTGAGTGTAGACTATTGGCCATTTTGGCAAGCTCCCTAGCCCTTCACGGGCGCATTAGTGAGGGTTATGCAAACTTGATCAGGTGTTTTCTGCACAAAGAGTTCTTTAAAAATAGAACAATGATGGTGATTGCCCAGGAAAAATAGCATGTGATCCATTACATTTGAAGGCCTAACACAACCCAGGCTGGACAAAGAGTGCAACTGTTTGGATCACTCAGACTTAGACAGTTCAAAGTCTGGAATAGGTGAAGCTTCAGAGTGACGTATCTATCATGCACAGGTGGGTCTTCTAGTAGACTCACTACTCTGGCTGCAGAGGAACTAATTAGTGATGCTTCGACATAGTACAATTTGGTCAAGTCTGTGACGATCTCTTGCTGCATGAACGGGGCTTACACTTGTGCACACTGGCCTGCTGCTCCCAAAACTCCAGCAGCTTCAAAGTAACTGCATTGGTCAACATGCCGTTGAGGAACTTTGGAATTGTCTGAGAGCATCAGAGTCACCAGCGTAGGATTTTGTGAATAAACGTGCAAGAGTTGTTTTATATGCTCAACAAAAGCCATGGCCCTTTACTTCCATTATGAAGAAACTAAAAGTAGTCACCTTACACTGATGTCATTACATCAGACACCATCTCTTAATGTGAACTCAACAACTCAATGACAGTGTTTGTGAATTATGTAGAATAGTTTTTATTATGAACAATATGTGTCATCTGTCACCAATTACATTACCCTACTGACCTCTACCACCACTGTCAGCAATCCATTCTTCACACTTACCACTCTCTGCAAAAAAATCTATCTCTGACATCTCTCCTAAACTTTTCTCCAATCACCTTAAAAGTATATCCTCTGGTATTTGCAATTTTCACCCTGAGGAATAAGGCACTGGTTATCTACTCCATTTCTGCCACCTATCATCTTATACACAAACCAAACATATCATCTTATACAACAATCGAGACAAAACTACAGTCTCTATAGTGTCTTCATGTATGCATTGCTGCTTTCAGTCATGAGAAATGATTCAACTCAAACCTTTATTAACTCATTAGTTTGCCTTTTTGAGACATATTTTCCATGGGTTAATTCATTTCCATAGATGCTGCTTGACCTGCTGAGTTCCTCCAGCATTTTGTGTATTTTGCCTTGGATTTCCAGCATCTTCAGATTTTCTCATGTTCATGATTATATGCTACAGTTTTGGAAATCTGCCTCATTCTGATCACTGATTTAATAATTATTCCAGAATTTTTCATGTTCACGACTATCTGTTACAGCTTTGGAAATCTGCTGCAATAGAACTGATCACGGATTTCATAATTATTCCCGAATTTGATAGGAGATCTAGCAAGTCTCTGTTAAACTGACGGCATTTCCCTTCAGACCTCATCGAAGGGTCGGCAGTGGAAAGAGTGAACAGGTTCAAGTTCCTGAGCTTCAGAAGATCTATGGTGGGCCCAGCATAATGCAGCAATCACAAGGAAGGCACACTGGTGGCTATATACTTCATTATGAGTTTGAAGAGATTTGGTAAGCCACCAGAGACTCTAACAAATTTCTACAGGTGTACATGGAAAGCATTCTGACTGGTTGCATCACTGCTTGTTATGGAGCCTCCAAAGCACAGAACTGGAGAAGGTTGCTGTAGACTCAGCCATTACAGGCAAAAGCCTCCCCACCATTGTGGGCATCTTCAAAAGCAGTGCTTCAAGAAGGCATCATCCATCATTAAGGGCCTTCACCATCTGGGACATGCCCTCTTCTCATTACTATCAGCAGGGAGGAGGTACACCAGCCCGAAAATGCAATATGTTAGGAATAGCATTTTCCCCTCTGCCATCAGATTTCTGAATCTATGAATACTGCCTCACTCTTCCTCTTTTGCTCCATTTATTTAGTTTACTTTTTATTGTAACAAATAGTATTTTTTACATCTTGCACTCTACTGCTGCCACAAAAACAATTAATTTCATGGCATGTGTCAGTGATAATAAACATGATTCTGATTTAGAAATGCCCATGTATGTTCAGTACATTTGACACAAAAGTGTAATTCTCAAATCCCTAGTCCCAACCTCCTCAGGTTCACTGCCCTGCAGAGAGCCCAACGGCCAAGCAAAACTTTATTAGATTCTCCAGCAGTTGGAGTGGTGAACCTGCCTGTGCCAGGTTGGACTTCAGGTAGAAGTAGCTAGTCCTCACATCACGCAAGGTCCTTCCACCATGCAGGGGCTTGCCGAATGGGTAGCAGAATGTTTTGTCTAACAAGTTCAACTACTCTGAAATGGATCAGGTAACCATGTTGGCAGGTAAGTGGAGAGGCACTTAAAACAAGTTCAGGCACTTACTTGTGATCAAGCTCATAATTTGCATATCATAATTTGATATTAGTTTCCACCCTCCCATGTTGTATTCCTCTCAAAAATGAAGACTAATATCCCAGGTACTGGTGCAAACCACCAGCAGGGAGCAACTCCTTTGCTGTTGTCTCTGACACAGCCGCTTTTGCTTCACACAAGTGTGATTCGCAATAGGGGGAGTTTTGTAACTATTCAAAATCTTGCTCAAAGTCTCCATGGTTTCCAAGACATCTTCAAGGAGTGGGGCCTCAGAAAGGCAGTGTCCATTATTAAGGACCCCTATTACCTTGAACATGCCCTCTTCTCACTGTTACCATCAGGAAGGAGGTACAGAAGCCTGAAGGCACACACTCAACAATTCAGGAACACTTTCTTCCCCTCTGCTATCTGATTTCTAAATGGACATTGAACTTGTGAATACTACCTCACTTTTTAAATTATTTCTGTTTTTGCACTTTTTAAAATTTAACTACTTAATATATATACTTACTGTAATTCATTTATAACAGATATTTATCTTGTATTGCATTGTACTGCTGCCACTAAGTTAAGTCTCACGTCTTGTGCCAGTGATATTAAACCTGATTCTGATTCTGATTCTTCTTGGTCCTGGAGACATGAAGAGTTTAACCGAATGTGAGAGGTGTGGTGAACTACATATACCTGGTGGAGCGGCACAGGACTAGCTGCCTGTTTGACACGGGCAGCACTGAGAGTTTTAATGACCCGGACACAGTGCAACGCTGCAGACTCGTGACACAGCCGGTAAGCCAGAGGGTCACCATGGCTTCTGGGTCGTATTCCACAGACATCCGGGTGGGTTGTGTAGCGACATTGGTGGTGCAGGGCACAGAATATCGGAACTTTGCGCTACTGGTCATGCCTCAACTGTGCGCGCCTGTGCTATTGGGGCTGGACTTCCAGAGCCACCTCGAAAGTGTGACTATGGCATATGACGGGCCCCTCCCACCACTCACTGTCAGGAATCCTCAGTTTTGTGGGACTTCGCCATATACCCCGTTACTGCACACACACACACACACCGAACCACACGTCCCGCCCAGCACCATGCCGACAGCTGCGCTACTGACACCACTTGTAGCCTCTCCACCCTCAAGATCCCTCCCCCACCGCTGTTCGCCAACCTGACCCCCGACTGTAAAACTGTGGCAACTAAAAGCAGGAGGTACAGCGTGGGGGACAGGGCCTTCATTCAGTCAGAGGTGCAGCGGCTGCTCAGGGAGGGGATCATTGAGCCAAGCACAAGCCCTTGGAGGTCCCAGGTGGTTGTTGTTCGGACTGGGCAGAAAAATAGGATGGTCGTGGACTATAGTCAAACCATCAATAGGTTCACGCAGCTTGACGCGTACCCCCTACCCCGCATCACGGATATGGTCAACCAGATAGCTCAGTACAAGGTGTACTTGCCAATAGATCTGAAATCCGCTTATCACCAGTTCCCCATCTGCCCAGAGGACTGCCCCTACACTGCCTTCGAGGCGGGCGGCAGGCTCTATCACTTCCTGCGCGTCCTATTTGGTGTCACAAATGGTGTCTCGGTCTTCCAGAGGGAAATGGACCGGATGGTGGACCAGTGCCAACTGAAGGCCACATTTCCCTATCTGGATAACATCACCATCTGTGGTCACGACTGGCTGGATCACAACGCCAACCTCCAACGATTTTTCCAAATGGCCGAAGCCCTGAACCTTACTTATAATAGGGACAAGTGTGTGTTCGGAACCACCCGACTCACTATCCTTGGGTATGTAGTGGAGAACGGGGTCATTGGCCCTGATCCCGACCGTATGCGCCCCCTGTTAGAACTCCCTCTTCCCACCACTCTCAAAGCCCTCAGACAGTGCCTGGGCTTCTTTTCCTATTACGCCCAATGGGTCCCCCATTACGCAGACAAGGCCCGCCCCCTGGTCAAGTCTACCACATTTCCCCTCTCTGCCGAGGCCTGCGCGGCCTTCAGCTGCATTAAAGGGGACACTGCCAAAGCAACAATGCATGCGGTGGACGAGACCATTCCCTTCCAAGTAGAGAGTGACGCCTCCGATTTCATGCTTGCTGCTACCCTCAATCAGGCAGGCAGGCCAGTAGCATTCTTTTCTCATACCCTTCAAGGCTCTAAAATTCGGCACTCCGCAGTGGAGAAAGAAGCCCAGGCCATAGTGGAAGCTATTAGGCACTGGAGGCACTATCTCGCCGGCAAAAGGTTCACCTTGCTGACCGACCAGCGCTCGGTTGCGTTCATGTTCAGCAACCAACAGCGGGGCAAAATCAAAAATGATAAAATTTTGCGGTGGAGAATAGAACTCTCCACCTACAACTATGATATCCTGTACCGGCCTGGAAGGCTCAATGAGTCCCCTGATGCCCTATCCCGGGGAGCGTGTGCTAGTGCACAGCTCGACCAGCTATACGCCCTCCATGCACATCTTTGCCACCCTGGGGTCACCCGATTTTACCATTTTGTGAAAGCCCGGAACCTGCCGTACTCCCTTGAGGACATCAGGACGATGACCAGGGACTGCCAAGTCTTCGCTGAGTGCAAACTGCACTTCTACCGTCCTGAAAAGGCGCAACTTATCAAGGCCACCCGCCCCTTTGAGCGACTGAGTGTTGACTTTAAGGGCCCCCTTCCCTCCACCAACCGCAATGTCTACTTTCTCAACATAATCGATGAGTACTCGCGGTTTCCCTTTGCCATCCCCTGTCCCGACACCACTACCACGTCCGTCATAAAAGCCCTGCGCCAGCTCTTCACTCTGTTCGGATATCCCTGCTATATCCACAGTGATAGAGGGTCCTCCTTTATGAGTGACGAGCTGCGCCAGTACTTGCTGGCTAGGGGCATTGCTACTAGTAGGACCACGAGCTATCATCCCCGGGGAAATGGACAGATGGAGAGGGAGAATGCCACAGTGTGGAAGGCCACATTTTTAGCCCTTAATTCAAAAGGGTTGCCGGTCTCTCGATGGCAGGAAGTCCTCCCCGAGGCACTCCTCTCCATCCGCTCCCTGCTATGTACATCCACCAATGCCACCCCTCACAAGCGCCTATTCTCTTTTCCCAGGAAGTCTGCCACTGGGACCACCCTACCAGTTTGGCTGACGTCCCCAGGGCCAGTGCTGCTCCGGAAACATGTGAGGAGCAATAAATACTCCCCGCTGGTCGAGACGGTTCACCTTCTACATGCGAACCCCCAGTATGCCTACGTGGTCTTACCTGATGGGCGGGAGGACACGGTCTCCGTCCGCAACCTGGCGCCCGCAGGAGCAGCAGACCACTACCCCGAACACGCCACGGTAACTATGAACCCTGTACCCGAGGTGACACTGCGCATACCGAGCCCTACACAGACTCCTCACGACACTCCTATACCGGGCGTCTCGTACGCGTATATACCAGGCGCCTCGCACACGCGTGAGGGATCACTGACGCCTAGTGGGCTGACACCTCCAGTTAGGCCGGAACCAGCACAACCTCCGTCTCCGGTGCAATCACCACCGGCACCTGTGCAATCACCACCACCGGCACCTGTGCAATCACCACCACCAGCACCTGTGCAATCACCACCACCGGCACCTGTGCAATCACCACCACCAGCACCTGTGCAATCACCCCCGGCACCTGTGCAATCACCACCACCGGCACCTGTGCAATCACCACCACCGGCACCTGTGCAATCACCACCACCGGCATCTGTGCAATCACTACCACCGGCACCTGTGCAATCACCACCACCGGCATCTGTGCAATCACCACCACCGGCACCTGTGCAATCACCATCACCCACACCTGTGCAATCACCACCACCAGCACCTGTGCAATCACCACCACCGGCACCTGTGCAATCACAGCCGGTGCTACGTAGATCGCAGCGACAGATTCGACCACCTGATAGACTTAACCTGTAAATATACTTGTAAGAAACTTCGCCCCATGGGGACTCTCTTTTAAAACAAAGGGGGGGTGAATGTGGTGAACTACATATACCTGTCTGGACATGCCCCCTGCTGACTGCTCCTGTGGCTCCTCCCACAGACCCCGGTATAAAGGCGATTGAGGCCTGAGCCCGACCCTCATTCTCCAGGATGTAGTATGGTGGTCAACTACTGCTTGTTCTTTCTTCCAGTCAATATAAGCCGATATCTCGCCTTTACGTCTCAGAGAGAGTTATTGATGGTGCATCAATAGGGAGCACCACCCAGAATGAAATCATGATCAAGCTTTACCTTTGAGTCACATTCATGGGTAAAGCCCTCCCAAGCACTGAGCACATCCACATGAAACTCTTTCGTACGAAAGCAACATCCATCAGAAATCCCCACCATTCAGATCATGTTCTCTTCTTGCTTCTGCCATCAGGTAGAAGGTACGAGAGCCTCAGGACTCATACCACCAGGTTCAAAAACAGTTACTACCCCTCAACCATCAGGTTCTTGAATAAAAGGGGATAACTCCACTCACTTGAACCATCATTGAAATGTTCCAACAACCAATGATCTTACTTGAAGGACTCTTTGTTTCATTATCTCATGTTCTTGTTATTTATTGCTATTTATTTATATTTACATTTCCACAGTTTGTTGTCTTCATCACTCTGGGTGATTGTTCTTGATCCTGCTATAAGTTACTATTCTTTTTTTCACTTTTTTTTGTAATTTATTTTTTATTGAAGTTCATCATCAAATAAACATTTCCATAAGATGTATTTCAGATATTGTACATATATATCACATATTTTTTACAATCACATATCACATACATATTTGCCACAAATCTCCACATAATATTTATCTGAGGTATACACTTATAGAAAAGAGAGGAAAGGAAGAACAAGCAAAAGGAGAAAACTATGTACAAGTAGGGAGTGATCTTTTTTTTTACAACATATTCATTGATTTGTGAGAATAAAATCAGACCTATGAGGTGTTATGTAGTTAAACCATTTTTCCCAGTATGAATCAAATTGTTCCAATTCTAAGAAATTTGTTGAATATGCCCACAAGAAAATGAATCTCAGAGTTGTACATATGGTGACATATCTGTGCTTTGATAATAAAACTTACTTTGAGCTTTGATCAAGAAGGAATTGGTATTTTTCCATATTCCTAAAAACTGTAAACAATCCAAATCTGAAAATACTTCTTGAATAATACCCATGAGGGTTGCATTTTTGAAGCAGCTCCTCACTAGTCTCTACTCCCTTTCTTCGTATCAAGTAAGTAGTTTCTGCTCAAAAGATTTAACTTCTTTAAATGCCAATACTTTCGACAGTTATTTCCAGCTGACCCAACATAACAATCACCACATCCATTCCATTCTCCACTTAGCTTTTATGTAATTCCTATGCCCAGATGACTTCAGTTTCACAATTATTAATTTTCCTGTTCCACCTCTAATCTAAATAGACCTGAATTCACTTCCTCCAACTTGTATTTTCCTTGCACTGAGAGAGACACTTGTCTTTTGAATGTGCTTTTCTGACTAATTCTTTCAAAACTCTTTTCATGCCTGAGGATGTCCACTTGCCTCCTGCTTTTCAGCAGTTTCTCATACAACAAATGTTGGCAACAGCTAATTCTAGGGAACATCTTTTACAACCATACCTGCAAATGGTAGGCAAGTCTCAAGCTACAAGGTCAGACATGCACCAATCCAGGAATAACCCTGTTCATCCAGAGAAGCTGTTAACTAATGCTTTTTTTTTCAGGGTACTGAATGTTAGTGTTCTACTTTTAATTTCCCATGAAGAGAATAAGTAACTTCTTTGGCAACACACACAAAATGCTGGAGGAAATCAGCAGGTCAGGGAGCATCTGTGGAAAAGAGTAAACAGTCAACATTTCAGGCTGAAATCTTTCTTCAGGACTGAGAAGGAAGGGGGAAGATGCCAGAATAAAAAGGTGGGGGAAGGGGAAAGATGCTGTCTGGAAGGTGATAGGTGAAGCCAGGTGGATGGGAAAGGTCAAGGGCTGAAGAAGAAATAATCTGATAGGAGAGGAGAGAGGGAAGGAGGAGGGAACCCAGGGGGAAGTAATAGGCAGGTGAGAAGAAGTAAAAGGTTAGAGTGTGAAATAGAGGAAGGAGGTGGGGGTGTTTACCAGAAGGAGAAATTGTTATTCATACTACCACTCTTTGTCCAGTTTATTTTTCACCTTCTCACACCTTTTAGCTGTGGCTTCTTGCCAAAGCCACTTGTGGTTTGAATGTTAAGAATCTCGTAAATTGTCAACAATATGGTAATTCTTCTTTTCAAATGTTTTATATTAATACATCACTTTCTGTTTTCTTTGTCTTCTTTTTTCTTAATTAGAAGTCTAACTGCTACGACAGGAGCTGTATCATTGACACCAACCACATTATTCAGTGTTATCATTTCACAGGTCTTCTAATCACAGGAATCAATATTAACCTTAAAATAAACAGTTTGCAAAGGGCACAAGAGTCAGTGACAATTGCTACTGCAAGCTACCAGCACCACGTGATCTTGTACCAGTAGCTGACCCTTCAGACATAGCTCAGCATATCTGATGACCCCGCCTTCGCTTCAAGTATGACCCACCAGTGTCCAACAAGATCTTTCTCAAAAATGCTTTGGCATTAATGCAAGACAAACGTTGATGCCATGAAAACACCCAAATGATGTTGAGCCACAGGCAAAGGGTAATGCAAAATAATGCGCGAGGCCTCAGAGCACATAGTGACTCTATTATCATGACTCCATAGTGCCTCTACTGATATGACTCCAAGCTCCCTCACAAATTTTTCTGTTTTGGCTTGTAATGATGTCCAATGAAATCTGAATGAAGAATAACTCACCTTCTGACTAGGCATATTGCAAACTTCTGAACTTGGCATGGTATTCAGCAGTTCCAGCCTTGACGTCTTTCCAGTTGTCATAATTTTACATTCTTCTTTTGTTCTTTTCTGACGGTAACTCACTTTATTCATTCATCGTCTCCCGTATACACTCCCTTCAGACTTTCCTGTTATTCACTTATACCTCCAGCATTCTTCAACTGGTTCTATCTCTCCTTTTGCAATTTATTCTCTCCTTCCATCAACCCATCACAAACCTCTATTTGCCCACCTTCCATCAACTCCTTTCTTGGCATTTTAATGCTTGTTTTTGCTCTAACACAACTTGAATTTGAAATGCTAAACTTACCTCTCTTTCCAAAGATGTTTTTAGATGATAATTTCTTCAGCTTTATTTCATCAGTATGCAAGTTTTCATTATTTTCAGTAAATTTTACCAATACTATGGAAATATACAGGAATGTAAGATACTTCAGAAAGTAGTGGACTTTGTCCAATACACCGTGGACACATCCCTCCCTACCATCGGTAGTATCTATAGAAAATGCTGCCTCAAGAAGGTAAGATTCATTAACAAAGATCCCCACTAGCTGTGCCGTGCAGCTACTATCGAGCAGGAGGTACAAAAACCTGAAGTTCCACAATACAAAGATCAAGAACAGTTGCTTCCCTTCAACCATTCTGCTCGTGAAACAACTGGCACAAGCCTTATCACTAGGGTTTAGAATCATTGTGAAGACTTTGATCAAATGGACTTTTTTGTTCTAATTGCATTCTTTCTTGTAAAAATGATGCTTTTTTTATGCATAGTTTATGTTTTTTTTCATGAATACTGCTTATATGATGCTATATGCCTGCAATGCTGTTGCAGGTAAGCTTTTCAATACACCTCTGCATACATGTACTTGTGCATATGACAATAAACTTGACTTAGACTTTGACTTTGAGAATAATACAGGACTGGAGTTGTATATTTGAATGCAGGCAGTATATGGAATAAGGCAGATGACCTTGTGGCACAGTTAGAAAGTGAGAGGTATGATGTTGTGGTCATCCCGTGGCTGAGAGAAAATCATAGTTGGCAGCTTAACATCCAAGAATACACATTGTATCGAAAGGGCAGTCAGGTAGGCAAAGGGGGTGGGGTGGCTCTTTTGGTAAAAAATGTAATCAAATCCTTGGAAAGAGGTAACATAGGATCCTATAGAAGATGTAGAATCCTTGTGGGTAGAGTTAAGAAACTGCAAGGGTGAAATGACCCCGATGGGCGTTAGAGGCAGGTCTCTGAACAGTGGGCTACAAATTACAACAGGAAAGAGAAAGGGCATGTCAAAAGGGTAATGTTGCAATAAATCATGAAGGAGTTCAATGTGCAAGTAGATTGGGAATATGCAACTGGTTCTGGATCCCAAGAGAGGATATTTGTAGAATACCTACCAGTTGGCATTTTAGAACAACTTGTAGTTGAGCCTACAAGGGGAATGGCAAGTCTGGGCTGCCAGATTGTTATGTAAGGACCCAGATTTGATTAGAAAACTTAAGGTAAAGGAACCCTTAGGAGGCTGTGATCATAATATGATAAAATTCACCCTGCAGTTTGAGAAGAAGAAGATAAAGTTGAGTGTATCAGTATTACAGTAGAATAAAGGGAATAACACCAGAATGAGAGAAGATTGGGACAAAGTTGATAGGAAGGTGACACCGGCAGGGATGACGGCAGAACAGCATTAGCTGGTGTTTATAGGGGAAATTCGGAAGGCACAGAAAAGATACAGCCCAAAGATGAAGAAGTATTCTGAAGGGAGGATGAGGCAACCATGGTTGACAAGGGAAGTCAAAGACGACATAAAAGCAAAAGGGAGGGCATATAATACAGCAAAAAAATAGTGGGAAGGTAGAGGAATTGGGAATTTTTTTAAAAAAACAACAGAAGGCAACTAAAGTGCCATAAAGAGAGAAAAGAAGAATTATGAAGGTAAGCTAGCCAATAATATAAAACAGGTTGCGTCAGGTGTTTTCAGGTATATAAGGAGTAAAAGAGAGATGAGGGTGGATATTGGTCCACTGGAAAATGATGCTGAGGAGGTAGCATGAGGAACAAAGAAATGGTGGATGAACTGAATAAGTGTTTTGCATCAGTCTTCACCATGGAAGACACTAGTAGAATGTCAGGAAAGCGTGAGTGCTGGGGGCAGAAGTGAGTGCCATTGATATCACTAAGGAGGTGGTGAAAAAAGCCTGAAAGTAGATAAGTCACCTGGACCAGATGGACATCAGCTGAGGGTTCTGAAAGAGGTGGCTGAAGATATTGTGGAAGCATTAGTAATGACCTTTTAAGAATCACTACATTCTGTAATGGTTCCTGGAGAATAATAAATTGCAAATATCAGTCAACTCCTTAAGAAGGGAGGGGGGCAGAAGGAAGGAACTTACAGGCCAGTTAGCCTGACTTCAGTGGTTGGAAAAATGTTGGAGTTTATTATTGAGCATGAGGTTTTGGGGTATGTGGAGGCACATATTAAAATAGGCCATATTTTTCTAAAGGGGAAGTCATTCCTGACAAATCTATTGGGATTCTTTGAGGAAATAACAGGCACTGTAGACAAAGGAGAGTCAGTAGATGTTGTTTAATTGAATTTGCTGAAGGCTTTGGCAAGGTGCCACACATAAAGTCAAAGAGTCATTGAAAACTCCAGCACAGAAACAAGCCCATCTAGTCCATGCTGAACCATTTAAACTGCCTAGTTCCAATGATTTGCACCCGGACCATAGCCATCTATACCTTACTTATATCTGTCCTGTAGGTAGGTGACCACGTACTCCAAATTCGGCCTCACCGACATCTAATACAACTTCAACATTACATCAGTATTTTGATTTATGAAGGCCAATGTGCTAAAAGCTTTCTTTATGATTCTATCTACCTGTGCTTCCATTTTCAATGAATTATGGACTTGTATTCCCAGATCCCTTTGTTCTACTGCATTCCTCAGTGCCCTGCTGTTCACTGCGTAAGACCCACCCTGCTTGGTCCTACTGAAGTGGAACACCTTGCACTTGTCTTCATTAACTTCCATCTGCCATTTTTTAGCTCATTTTTTCACCTGGTCCAGATTCCGCTGCAAGCTCTGATATTCTTCCTCAATGTCCACTACACCCCCAATCTTGGTACCATCTACAAATTTGCTGATCCAGTTAACCACATTATCATCCAAATCATTGATATAGATGACAAACAACAATAGACCCAGCACCGATCCCTACACCACTCCACTCTTCAGTGGCCTCCATTTGCTTCTCCCACAAAGCCAATGTCTAATCCAAGTTCCTATTTCTTCTAGAGTACCAATCATCTGAACATTCTTGACCATCCTCCCATATGGGACCTTGTTAAATGACTTCTTAAAGTCCATGTAGACAACATCTTTGCCTTCATCAACTTTCCAGGTAACTTCCTTGAAAAAACTCTATAAGATTGGTTAGACACAACCTTTCACACACAAAGCCATGTTGACTATCCTAATCAGACTCTGTCTATCCAAATACATATATATCCAGTCCCTTAGAACACCTACTGATGACATGAGGCTGCTTAACAAGATCCCAGCCTATAGTATTGCAGGACAGGTATTAGCATGGATAGAAGATTGGCTGACTGGCCGGAGGCAAAGAGTGTGAATAAAAGGGGCCTTCCCTGGTTAACTACCAGTGTGTTGTAGGGGTCGGTGTTGGGACCACTTTTTCTCATGTTGTATGTCAATAATTTGGATGCAGGAATTGGTGGTTTTGTGGACAAGTTTGCGATGATGCAAATATAGTTGGAGGGGCAGAAAGTGCTGAGGAAACAGGGCGTCTGCAGAAGGACTTAGACAGATCAGGGAATGGGCAAAGTGGTAGATGGAATATAATGTAGGGAAGTCCACAGCCATGAACTTTGGCACAAGGAATAAAGGCGTGGACTATTTTCTAAGTCGAAAGAAAATTTAAAAATCAGAAGTGCAGAATGACTTGTGAGTCTTCATGCAGGATTTCTTAAAGGTTAATTTGCAGGTTGAGTCAGTGGTAAGAAAGGCAAATGCAAGTTAGCATTCAGTCCGAGAGAATTAAAACACAAACGCAAGGATGTAATGCTGTGGCTTTATAAGGCATTGGTCAGATCACACTTGGAGATTGTGAGCAGTTTTGGGTCCCTTATCTAAGAAAGGATGTACTGACGTTGGGCAGGTTCCAGAGGTGGTTCATGAGAATGAGCCCACAAATGACAGGTTCAACATATGAGGTGCATTTGATAGCTCTCAGCCTATACTCACTGGTGTTTAGATGAATGAGGTGGCAGGGGAGATTTCATTGCAACCTACCAAATATTGAAAGGTCTGGATAAAGTGGATGTGGAGACTATGTTTTCTGTATTGGGGGAGTCTATGACCAGAGGGCACAGTCTCAGAATTGAGAGATATTCATTTAGAGCAGAAATGAGGAAAGATTTCTTTAGCCAGAGGGTGATGAATTGTTGGAATTTATTGCCACAGACGGCTGTGCAGGCCGAGTCACTGGGTATATTTAAGACAGATAGTGATAGGTCCTTGATAGATCCTTGATTAAGCAGTGTGTCAAAGTTAATGGTTAGAAGACAGGAGGATTGGGTTGAGAGGAATAATATATCAGCCGTGATAGAGTGGCCGCGCAGACTCAATGGGCCGTATGGCCTAATTCTGCTCAAAAAAAAGCAATGATTGAATAGCTATTGGTAGACCAAAATAAGATATTGGTGCAAACTCCCCTGGAAAGCCAACAGCAGATATACAAAGCAATTAATAGTTCCACTTAAATTAATTGGAATCTACTCAGAAAGGCCATTAGGTCAACAATTAGACCATAAGACCATAAGGTATAGGAGAACAATTAGGCCACTTGCTCGATCGAGTCTGCTCTGCCATTTCTTCATGGCTGATCCAATTTTCTTTTCAGCCCAATTGCCCTGACCAATCTAGAAATTATCAACCTCTGCCTTAACGATACATAAATACTTGGCCTCCACAGCTGCCTATGACAAAGAATTCCACAGATTCATCACTTTCTGGCTAAAGAAATTCCTCCTCATCTCTACTCTAAAAAGGACACTCCTCTATTCTGAAGCTGCATTCTCTGGTCTTAGACTCTCCCACCATAGGAAACATCCTCTCCCACATCCACACTATCAAGGTCTTTCACCATTTGAAAGGTTTCAATTAGATCACTCCTCATTCTTCTGAGTTCGAGTGAATATAGCCCAGAGCCATCAGATGCTCTTCATGTGATAAGCCATTCAATCCTGGAATCATTTTTGTGAAACTTCTTTGAAGCCTCTCCAGTTTCAGTACATCCTTTCTCAGATAATAGGCCCAAAACTGCTCACAATTCTCCAAGTGAGGCTTTACCAGTGCTTTATAAAGTCTTCAAATTACATCTTTGCTTTTATATTCTGGTCTTCTTGAAATGAGTTGAAATTGACTAGTAAGCAGATGTTTATTATTTTCACCCCCACCAACCTTCCTGCAGAAGTGGAGCTAATCTTCAGACTATTGTGATATCATTCACCATAGTGCAACCTCAGTCCAACATCGTGATCAGCCATATCTCAGGAGCTGAGCTGGAGTATGGAATCTGCACTGAACTAACCTACCCTCACATTACAATACAGTCTACCAACAGTAAAAACTCATGGTAAGACCTGGGAAAAGTGGACTACTTCCCATATCTCAGGCAATTCAGATATATAATATACAGGCAGTCCCCGAGTTACGAACATCCGACTTACGAACAACTCATACTTACGAACCAAGGAAGGAGAACGCCGTCCACCATTTTATGTTGGATTGCTACACCGTCCGCCATTTTAACTCGTTGTCGTTGACACTGTGTTGAGTGTGTAACTTTGTATTTGGCTTAAATTGTTCTTAGCAAGATTCACCCTGTTTCACCCCTCCTCCCCTTTTCCGGTCAGCTGGTGGCGCAGTGAGATCAGTGCCGGGCTTGAGAACGGAGGTTCCTGAGTTCGATTCAGTGACAGAATACTTCCGAGCAGCACTTGGTTGATGTCGAGCACGCAACAACCTCGTAAAAAAAAACACTGCCACCTCCAGTTTAAATTCCCACGCGGAATATAGTGGAGGATCAAATACCCAAAACCAGCACAGCCCCCACTTGTCCCAGTTAGCCTGTCTCAGTGCGATGGACTTTAGGACCCAGGGAAATTCAGTGCGGTGGTCCTTAGAACCTGGCGGGGCTCGAGACCCGCTGCGTTTCTGTTCCATTGACGGGAAACGATCGCGATTGAAAATAAAGTGGAAATAATAAAGTGTTTGGAAAGAGGTGAAATGTCATTGGTCATTGGAAAAGTGTTAGGCTACAGTCGGTCAATGATCGGAACAATCTTAAAGGATAAAGTGAGAATAATGGAGCAGGTGAAAGTCCCTGCCCCAATGAAAGCTATAATTATTACTAAGCAACACAGTGGTTTAATTATTGGAATACATACATTTCTTAAGTGTTTTATATGCATAGAAAGGTAAAATATATACTATATTCTAAGACAAACATTTGACTAACTGACGCTAAATAATACCAGATGTACTTGTTCCGACTTATGTACAAGTCCGACTTAAAGACGGACTCAGGAACGGAACTCGTTCGTAACCCGGGGACTGCCTGTACATATACATGCTTACTTTTATTCTGTTTTTTTTCTATATTTATTATGTACTACTTTGTACTGCTGCTGCAAAGTTAACAAATTTCACAACATATGTCGTGATATTCAAATTGATTCTGATTCTGATTCAGGCCCGAATCAATATCAAGTTTGTCCATGTATAATAGAACTGGGCTCAGCATAGAGCAGCTTCTGGAGTGTTATATTATCATGCATGAGGCCCTGTGTCGAGCCAGTGGAATAATGTTTCCAAGTAGGAGATCGGCAATTCAGAATTTTTAAATATGGCAAATTCTTTGTCTGATAAATTACATACAAAGTTAACTAATTTTACTTTCATTGACAGAAAATGGGTCTCCTTCCATCAGTTTGGCCTAGACTCAGAATATGATCTCTTTCTCTATCCTCCCTCTCCAAAAACAGGTTTTATAGAGATCACATCAGCAGAAAGTAAAGCAATATTGCACAGATTTTTGTGTGTCTATCATTCTATGTTCATTATGGATTAAGCTTTTCTTGTTCTCCAGCAAATTTGCCAAGAATAATGTCAACAGTCAAATAGTTGAAGAACAACCAATTTGTGAGATTATCAGCTATTTTGAGCTGTTTTCTTATAGTACCAGAGACTCAGGTTCAATCCTGACCTTCCATGCTGTCTGTGTGGAGGTTGCATGTTCTCCCTGTGGGTTTTGTCCAGGTGCTCCAGTTTCTTCCCCGATCCCAAAGACCTGTGAGTTGGTAGATTTATTAACCACTGTAAACTGCCTCCAGTGAGTAGGTGGGGGGTGGGGAGGGGGTGAGATTTGGTAAGAAAATGGGAAGAATAAAAAATTGCAGGTGTAAATAGATGGCTGATGGTTGGCATGGGCCCAATAGACCAAAGACCTGTTACCCATGTGACTATGGCATGACTGCATTCTCACAAGGAAAGTCAACAACATCCTTACTCTCAGCTTCTAGTCTCAGGATATGTTCTAGGTGAATCTCTGAAACATGCCACACATCACATTTGCTGTCATTGTTCCACTAAGGATATCATTGACTCCATTGATCAGACTTCACTGACTTCTCGAGCAACCCACAGCAGCAGACAGCTAGGCCACGAACATTGCAGATTGCATCCATTCGCAGAAGCCTCTAAAGATACCTTCTGAGTATTTGCACCTATTTGAACAGAGGGCAAAACTTCTGTGGATATTGTTATCCATCAGCCTCTTATGGTCCCTTTCACTAGACCTGGGAGCACATGCACTGAAGTATAAGTGCTGAAGGCAGAGTTATGTACTTACGACAAGCTGTCGAACTCTAAGTTGCTGGCAGATTCAGTTCAGCCGGAGCTTTTCGGTCATGGCTGTTGTACCTGATACTGTGGAAGTTACACAATGCGCCTGCCAAGAACACGAAAGGCACCACTGAATTTTACCACTTCCTACATCTTTATAAAATACCATTAATGAAACAGACAAGGCTGAGAAATGGTGCAGATGACTTCTTGGATGATAGTTGCATAAAGACCACAGAGGAAGATTTGGGGATAAGGTATAGAGTTGACAGGTGAAACATCAAAAACATTATCCCAGATGGAAATAACGTGCACCAGTCCAAGGCACAGAGAGAGCCGTGACAGAGGGAGCAATGAGAGGAATGGAAAGAGAAATCCTGGCAAAGGAAAGGGGTTGCAATATTAAAAACTAATTAATGCTGATACAATAACTTGCAGTGTTTCAAATGGAAAAGATATTGGAAATTGGAGGACAGAAGTTCTCTGGGTCTCAGCCCAGATTCAACGGTTAAAACTAGGAATTCTGACAAACAGCATTTGAGCACAGCGAATAGCAGCAGTCTGGAACACAAGGGGCATATTCATGGCAACCTACAATGTTAAACAGACCATGGAAACTTACCCATTAAGAAGTCGCTTCATATGCGACAGCTGTGACTCATTTGTTCAACCCAAGAGTTTAAAACTATGTAGAAATTTAAAGCAGTATAATTAATGACATTGCAGACTTGGAATCTGCTTGGAAACCAGTCAAAGAGAATCGTTTGGTGGAATTCTAGTACCTCAAACTCATTGTGGTTGGTATTTGTGGAAACAGCTAATTCAACTCCAGCATTCAACATAACCTTTGAAAGCAAAGTTTGTACAGCAGATTCATGAAAGCGTTGTGGGCCTATGAAAGCTAAGATATGGGACAAGAATTTATTCACTCAAGTCTGAAAGATACAATGTTGTGCTATTAAAAATTGTGTTTACCCTAGAACAGTGTATTTTTGTGCACGTTTCTAGCTGATTTAACAACCATTGGGACATTTGACCCTCATATTTAGGCAGAAAATCTGTTAAGCATATGCACTGGAATAAAACTTTTCCATATGTTATCAGCAATACTACAAGACACAAAATGCATTCATTGTGAGATATTCAAACTTCCTGATCTGAAAATGGTAGTTATTATTTACCCACAGAATGAACAGGTTTACTAGACCTATTTCCACTGAAACTGTGCTGTTTAAACAGCCAACGTTCAAAATGCACTCTTTATTGTCAACGATATCTATGACTTCTTTCAACCTTAAGTACCTGTGAAGATCAAGGTCAAGGTCATACTTGGCTGCTTACCATTAGGACATCTTAGGCATATTAGGGAGGTTACCAGAACTCCATATTCAATGAAAAGACAAGAGGCACAGATTCTCTAGAAGAGTGGGTACTGGTACTTTCCTGCATTTCAGGCCTCCTCGAAGTGCAGGCATTCAGAAACTGCACCGACATCCATACAGAGGTCAGCTCATGCCAGGAACACCTGTCTACATCCTTGGAAGGTCACCATAGCCCTTTGTTTAAAAAGCAAAGAATCCAGAAACATACACTCTAAGTACAGCCAAACTCCAATAATCCACTCTCTGACTAATGGTTCCAAATGGGGTAACCTCTGATGCTATTTCCCATATGCCTTTGGAATCACTGGGGCCCCATTTCCAGCACTTCCTTGAAACTCACCAAAGACCCCATTTCTAGCACTTCTTTGACACTTACCTATTTCTATGTTCACTGAAACTCACCATAGCCCCTGTTTCCATAATACCTTGAAATTCACCAGGACTCTAGTTTCTCTGTTGCCTTGAACCCCACAGGGGCCCCTGTTTCTACTTGTGCTGAAATGCACCAGGGTTCTAGTTCCATCCCAATCTTGAAATTTACTGGATACCCTGGAAAATTTATTATAATTCTGCGTAGGCTGATTCAAAAACTAGTCAAAAGTGTGCGCAGGTACATTCCAAGGGCAATAACTGGTGCAGTTACTAGAGGTGCTTCCGCCTTACAGTTCGGGACCTGGGATCAATCCTGACCTCTGGTGCTGTCTGTGCAAAGTTTACACATTTTCCCTGGATCCTCCAGTACCCACCCCCCAGATATTACAAATGTGAGAAAAGGGAAAAGGATAGTTTGCCATTGTAAATTGCCCCTAGCCCATGGATGGGAATGAGGGGAGAATAAGAACTGGATTCGTGTAAGTGCATGTTTGATGTTCAGACTCAGGGGGCCATATGACTCTTCATGTAATGAGCAACCTCAAGAATTTTAGGCAAACAATTATTTAGTTATTAATTTAATCCTGTGACAGGAAGGCTGGAGTCAAGAAAATATGTAGGAAGAATAATTCAAAAACAATGAAGCTTGTAACTACAGAAAGATCAATCCAAATAAAATGTTAGTGCAAAATAATAGTTAATGAAAGATGCATTGTAATATAAAGTTTTATAAAAACTGATTTATAATGCAATTTAAAAATTGATAGAATAAGTAAGATTGGTTTCAATGACTAGGCACAAGTGGTTAAAAAGAGCAGATGAATTTAAAACAAAAACAGGCAAAAACAGCTGAAAATTGGCAGGAATGAGACGAAAACGTGAAAAATGAAAGGAGTTTGAAGAAGTAAGAGCAAATGAGTTTCTTAACCATTGAAGGGCGAGAGAGCTGGGGAACGCTGTGGCATGATGGTTTTGGAGAATCAGCTCATTTGAATAAAGGTTACTAGTTGTCTCTGGAACCAAGACTTCTTCATGCACTCCAGAAGTTCTGCAGACATGGTGGTCAAAAAGCGATTTGGTTCGAAAACTATCTGTTATTGCCTGATCAATAGAGTACAGGCAAGTAACTGGTGCTTGTTGCTCAGTCATCCTATTTATAGGCTCTTTGGCCAAGGACCTGTGCCTGCTGCAATTTGCCTATACATATCTACAATAGGTCCAGAGCGGATGTAATCTCACTGACTCTCCACTCGGCCTTGAACCATCTGGCCAACAGCAATACCCATGTCAGTCTGCTCTTTATTGACTACATTTCAGTATTCAACATCATCCTGCCCTCAATACTAATCAATGAGCTTCAAAACCTGTGCCTCATTACCTTCATCTGAAACTGGATCCGTGACTTCCACATCAGGAGACCACAGTCATTGCAGATTAGAAGTAACATTTCCTCCTCGCTGACAATCAACACTGATGCACCCCAAGGATGTATGCTTAGACCACTGCACTATTCTCTCTATACCCGTAACTGTGCAGTTATCAAAGTTCCAAAAGCTATCAACAAATTTGCCAATGACACAAATATTGTGGGTGGAATTTCTGATGGTGATGAGGAGGCATACAGGAGCGAAATCAATCAGCTGGCTGAATAACGTCACAACAAAAATCTTGCACTCAGTAAGCCCAAGGAATTGATTATGCACTTCAAGAAGGTGAAGTTGAGGGAATACATCATCAAGACATCTGCAGTGGAAAGGGTGAGCAATTTCAAGTTCCTAGGTATCAACATCTATGAAGGTCTTTCCTGAGCCCAACATATTGATGCAATTACAAAGAAGACATGGCAGTGGCTATATTTTGTTAGGGGTTTTGAGGAGATTTGTTATGTCACCAAAGACTCTAGCAAGTTTCTACAGATATACCATGGAGAGAATACTAACTGATCGCATCACAATATGGTATGGAGAAACCACGTACAGGATCAAAAAAAGCTGCATTAGGTTTCAAACCCAGCCATCTCCATCATGGGCATTAGAACATCCTCAAATCATCTTTAAATATGCAATACCCTTAGAAAGTAAAACCATATATTTTGGATATATCCCTCAAGGACGGTTAAAAAGAGATAAATATTTATTGAATATACTGTTGGTGGCTGGTAAAAAGGCTCTCACTAGGAAATGGTTATCACAGGAGAGCCCAACCTTAAGTGCATGGATAGAAATTATAATGGACATTTACAAAATAGAGAAGATAACAGCATCTTTTAATCATAAATTGGAACAATTTGATTCATACTGGGAAAAATGGTTTAACTACATAACACCTCATGGGCCTGATTTTATTCTCACAAATCAATGAATATGTTGTAAAAAAAATCACTCCCTACTTGTACATAGTTTTCTCCTTTTGCTTGTTCTTCCTTTCCGCTCTTTTCTATAAGTGTATACCTCAGATAAATATTATGTGGAGATTTGTGGAATATATGACTATATGATATATATGTACAATATCTGAAATACATCTTATGGAAATGTCTGTTTGATGATGAACTTCAATAAAAAATAAATTACAAAAAAAAAGAACATCTTCAAAAGGTGACTCAAAAAGGCAGCATCCATCATTAAAGACCTCCATCACCCAGGACAAGCTCTCTCTCTCTCTCCCTCTCTCTCTCTCTCTCTCTCTCTCTCTCTCTCTCTCTCTCTCTCTCTCTCTCTATATATATATATATATATATATATATATATATATATATATATATATAATGTATATATTCCTTACTGCAATTTATAGTTTTTTATGTATTACACTATACTGCTGCTGCAAAACAACAAATTTCATGACAAACACGAGGAAATCTGCAGATGCTGGAAATTCAAACAACACACACAAAATGCTGGTGGAACGCAGCAGGCCAGGCAGCATCTATAAGGAGAAGCACTGTCAACGTTTCAGGCCAAGACCCTTCGTCAGGACATAGGCCAGTGATATTAAACTTCTCCATTTGGTCCTATAACATTCTGCTGTATTTTTTTGATTTAACAGCTAATCATAAAGCTTTGGATGCCTTCCAACTTTTACCAATTAGATGATGGAAAGACTGCAGTAGTTTCAAGGCTGAGTTTGATATAGTTCTGTTCAATGGGAGTATTGACCAAGAGAATTTTACCAAGAGCACACAGAGTGATCTGAAGATTTGAAAAAGGGGGACATTTTTCAGCTGGTTGGATGCTGAAAATAGCTGGAGGCAGCAATAGTGAATGATTCAGGACAATATTAGAGAAGCTCAGTGGTAGCAGTGAGCAGAGCCACTATCACACAGAGTCAGAGACTTGGGTCAATCTTGACCTCAGAGTTTGTTTGTACGGAGTTTGCACATTCTCCCTGTGAATATGTAGATTTCCTCAGGGTGCTCAGGTTTCATCCCACAGTAAGACCTGCAGATTGATAGGTTAAATGGCCGCTGTAAATTGTCCCTAGTGCACAGAACAAGGGAGATTCAATGTAAATGTGGGGGAAAATAGGGATTAATTAGTGTTAAGTGTAGCTGATGATGAACTCGGTGGAACCAAAGGTCCTATTTCTATGCTATATGTCTCTTTCTATGACAGTGAGCTAAAATCATGCCTATTTATATGATTTGTGTATTTCTTCAGCTTTCTTATTACCCTTTCATATTCACATACTCACATTAAAAGGAGCACAAAATTCCTGCTGATAGAATATAAAGGTAAAACATTGGGCACCAGGTACACAGGAAGATCTTCTGGGATGTCTCTGTAGACCTTTGTTTGCAAACCTGTGCAATTTATAAACTTGGGCAAGATGGAATTTCAGATGAGGTCCAGTACATTGTGAAAGAAAATACTGAAACTTAGGAAGTGACAAAGAGGATGATAACAAACTAAAGAAATCTTCAGCCTTTATGTGAAAAAATTTGGAACAAATGACTTAATCAACTATAAAAATTTGAAAATATAATCTTGATGTGAGCATTTTTCAAAAATTGTTTTATATTAGAAACGTAACTAAAATAATGTCAATTAAGTTGTGTGAGTGGAGAATTTTTCCTCCCATTTCACATACAGTATATCAATCAATCTGAGATATACTTTTATGAAAGCGTTGCTGAAGATTACGGGAAATTGCATCATTGCCTGTCTGCATTTGTTCTCACCTAATCATAAACTTACAGAATATTTTACACAGTAATGCATTTTGACATCTAATTTAAATAAAAGCTTTTTTTTATTTTTGGCTTAATTTTCACATTTTCATTATCCCATTATCCACTGGTATAACCAAATACAAATACAAATACTTTATTGTCACCAAACAATTGATACTAGAGCGTACAATCATCATTCACCATGCCACCAGGTTCTTAATTTCCTCTCTGTACTCAGACTCATCATTACCCAAGATGCGGCCTACAATTGTGGTGTCATCAGCAAACTTATATATTGAGTTTGATGGAAACTTGGCTACACAATCATGGGTGTACAGTGAGAACAGCAGGGGGCTGAGTACATAGCTGGACTATCTCCGGACCTAAAAGCCGCAGCTCTAGCCTTCAAAGGGGACTGAACTATGTTGTTAGAAAGAGAAGAAAACTCTTTTTAATAGCAACTGAATACAGCTACTTTTCAAGTCCACGGAGCTCATTAGTAATAAAGAAAGAATCAAAATCAGCTTTAATATCACCAGCATATGTCATGAAATTTGTTAACTTTGCAGCAGCATTACAATGCTATACATAATCTAGAAAAAAACTGTTAAATTAAATAAGTAGTGCAAAAACAAAAAGAAATAAATATATAATGAGGTAGAGTTCAGCAATTAATGGCAGATGGGGAGAAGCTATTCCTGAATTGTTGAACACTTATCTCAAGGAAGCTAAGTACTGCTGTAATGATATTATTTCAACTTCCAGTAGGCATTTAACAGGGATTAAAGGAGAATTTTGAACACTAACAGTCATGGCTCCAATCTACTAAATTGTCATCTGATATTCAATCTCATTTCCTGCCACTATGATTGAATTACAGCTTCATACTGGATATGAACATTTTTAGTATCACAATAGTGGAAAAATTGGTTGAAACCAATAAAGAAATTGGTTGAGAGCTGGAAATTGTTTCGTGATAGGGAAATCTAGAGCAAGGCAGCCAATCCTTACATTTAGGCATTGTAGGAAGTACTTTCATACAAGGAAGTTTGAAATTCACCCTCTCAAATGCTATAGCCGTTGGGCCCAATGAAACATTCAAGCCAAAAACAAAAATAATTTTTTGAGAAATGAAAGGTGGAAGGTTAATGGCATACAATTGGAGCTGGGGGAATGATCCAGCTATGATCTAACTAAAGGGTGATTACAGCACTCAAAGGGCCAAAAGGCCTACTCTGTCCACTTCCATATCTGAAGGCCCTCTGTTTGTGACCCTGCTTGAACTGTCACTTCTGACACTCAGGGTAATCCTCACCAATGGAAAAGATAAACCATTTTCCACAGAAAACCTTCAACCTGCTTTCCCCAATTCCCCTTTTACTTTGCCATCAGTAGTTAATATCTCTCCAACTTCATGTCCTCTTTGTTCTGAAGGCATTAATGGGATGGAAAGAGAAAACTTGATTCCTCTGCGTCTTTGTTGCCTACATCATTGAAATGACACAACCTTGCAAGCCAGTTAATTATTAACAAGGCACAAACCAATAATGGAAATGTAAGGAGATGAAATGCAATGAGAGTAGTTCTCAGTTCAAGCAACTGTTAAGATTATAACACGTATATATTAGATGACAGCTAACATTTCCACCCATGCTAAACAGAGATAATTCCATATTCAAGTCTGTATTTAATCTAATTGATTGGAAGATCAGATTTGATTTTACTTAGAAATTAAAACTCACAGCTATCAAAATAGAGAAATGCTGACAGGTTATTCCAATTGCCTTCCTAAACTTTGTCATGTAAACAAAATAGAAGCATTCTCATTCCTTTGATGTTAATGCTTGAAATTCACTGTAAGATAATATGCAAAGGAGAAAACAATTTAATTTCTTGCTTTTAATTTTATTTGAACATCTTCTTCAATTGTATCAAATAAACATTCATCATTCATGCTGCAATTGAAGACTTTCGGTTTGTTTCATCATTAATTTTTCTTATAGGGACAAATACTTTTCAGTCTTAAAGAAGAAGAAGAAAACTTGGGCTTATTTGGCTCCTTTCATAAAACTTCGATGGAAATCATTTTTAAACCCAATGCCAATCTTTGGAAATGCAATCACCATTGTATTATAATTACATAAAAAATTGAACTAAAGACCAAATAATTCTGCTTTTTGTTTTGTCATTGGCTAGGTTACCAATGAGAACAATTTCTTTTTGTATAATATCAATGCAACTTTAGTATCCGGCAGAACAGATTTCACTTTAAATTCATTCCAAAGATTCCCCCTTCTCCTCCTACCCACTATCACAAACAACCTTGCACTCCTTTGGAACACACACCAACATCAGCCTGCACTGTGTTCACAAAAGTGTTACAAGTGAGGGTAAATGAACCCCAACTCTTCTGATTCAAAGTTGGGAGTGGTACAGTGGCATAGTGGTTAACGTAATGCTATTACAGCACCACTTACCCCAGTTCAATTCCACCGCTGACTGTAAGGCGCTAGTAGGTTCTCCCCGTGACACAAGAGTTTCCTGCAGCTGCTCTGGTCTCCTCCCACATTCCAAAGATGTATAGGTTAGTAGTTTAATTAGTCACATGGGTGTAATTGGACAGCATGGGCTTATTGGGCCAGAAGAGCCTGTTAATATGCTGTATCTCTAACATGCTGTACCTCCTCTCTGTATGCTGATGTCAAGTCAGCATACAGAGAGGAGGTGCAGTGACTAACAGACTGGTGCAGAGCCAACAACCTGTCTCTGAATGTGAGCAAAACAAAAGAAACAGTTGTTGACTTCAGGAGGGCACGGAGCAACCACTCTCCGCTGAACATTGACACCTCCTCAGTAGAGATTATTAAGAGCACCAAATTTCTTGGTGTTCACCTAATGGAGAATCTCACCTGGTCCCTCAACACCAGCTCCATAGCAAAGAAAGCCCAGCAGCATCTCTACTTTCTGCGAAGGCTGAGGAAAGTCCATCTCCCACCCCCCATTCTCACCATGTTCTACAGAGGTTGTATTGAAAGCATCCTGAATAGCTGCATCATTGCCTGGTTTGGAAATTGCACCATCTCGGATCACAAGACCCTGCAGGCGGATAGTGAGGTCGGCTGAGAAGATCATCGGGGTCTCTCTTCCCACCATTACAGACATTTACACTACACGCTGCATCCACAAAGCAAACAGCATTATGAAGGACCCCATGCACCCCTCACACAACTCTTCTCCCTCCTGCCGTCTGGGAAAAGGCACCGAAGCATTCAGGCTCTCACAACCAGACTTTGTAACAGTTTCTTCCCCCAAGCCATCAGACTCCTCAATACCCAGAGTGTGGACTGACACCAACTTACTGCCCTCTACTGTGTCTATTGTCTTGTTTATTATTTATTGTAATGCCTACACTGTTTTGTGCACTTCATTCAATCTTGGATAGGTCTGTAGTCTAGTGTAGTTTTTGTGTTGTTTTACGTAGTTCAGTGTAGTTTTTGAATTGTTTCATGTAGCACCATGGTCCTGAAAAACATTGTCTCATTTTTACTACGTACTATACCAGCAGTTATTGTAAAAATGACAATAAAAAGTGACTTGACTTGAAATATAAATACAGTGGATTCTGTTTAATTGGGACAGATTTTTGGCCCAATTAGCCAAATAGTTAAAAAGGTATAAAAAAGAAAAATTACTATTTGACTGAGTAATAAATTATGTATTTAAATGAAATACAGAACAAATTACAACACTATTAATACTATAATACTATGTATTATTTCCTAAAAGTTGTAAACTGTTAATCCGGTGTACTCTGCCATGCTCTTTTTATTGACTGTGAATGAACAAAATCAGTGCAGGCACCTCATGTAGATAATGGACTGCCTTCATACAATTTTATGGATAATTGCACCCTCCAAATCTTCATCTTCATTGTAACATTCAAGATGATTGTTGATACCTTCAAATTCTTTTTAATTCCTAACTTGTTGAAGTAATTTCATTTTCAATTCTAGCTGTTGCATAGTATCCCAAAAAAATGAAGGGAATCCCAGCTATTTTTTCCTTTAGTTTTTGCTCTTTAAGAGTTGTAACAAATAAGTGGGGCTGCCCCGGTTAACTGATGGCCTAATTAACCAGAATCCTCCAGATAGAAAGTTGAAAATACTATCAAAGTTGAAACTTACTCTAATAATTTGTTCCACTGATGACGAACTGCTACCACTTCAGGAGTTCAAATACACATATTTATATTTCTTCACACTAACTGAATACTATAATGTTGGATTTTGTAACTATATTCTATTCTATTAACTCATTGGAAGCAAATATTGGGAGCAGAGTACATGGGGACTTCTGCATTACTGCAGTTCCTGTTTAGCACTTGCAACCAAATTCAATTTTCCATCCATAGTATTCTTCTTTATGACTTGGAATGAACATTAAGAGTTTTTTGGTTTGTCTACCTAATTTTTAGTGGAACTCCCAGATAGTTCCAGGACATGACCATTCTGTATTTGCTTATTAGTCGTGAGATGTTGACATTATTTTGCATTCCCTACCTCAGAGTTGTATAGTTCTTCACCTTCACATCTATTCTGTTCTTCTTTTCAGACCTCAGCAATTATCACTGAATCTTTCATCTTCAGCGATTCTGTGACCTTGTCATAAATCATTAATTTTTTTCTTTCTATTGTTTGTATCAATTTTCAGTTGTATGACAAAACTCTGCTAGCTTCGTGGATTACAGAAAAAGATGCAAGCTTTCCTTTGTATCTTTTCAAAATTACTTTCCAGATTTTTCTTTGTCTTAGTTGTCGTAGTACAACCATCCTTGAGTAACCCCATTGTACTTCACAAATTGCCCTGAGATCAGGGAAATTTTCAATAGTACACTTTCAAAATAAGTAGCAAAGACATTTTAATGAGATTATTTACCTGAATGTTTTAGATCTACTCATATTCCCTGTATTCCAATAGTGAATACACATCAAAACAAGATAATAACCAATGTAGAGCTTTTGGATCTCCCAAAACTGAAAGATGCACTATATAAATTCAAATCTTTCTTTAATAAGATTTCAGTTTGCCCTTCAAAATAAATAAAGCAGGATATTAAACATCATATTAAAATATTAAATAAGTTTGTGTTAAAATGTGAAAAGAGCATGTAATGATATAATTATATAATGATGTTTTATAGTAACATAGACAATATTTATTTTAATTTATTTAATTACTGCAGTCTCAAAGAGTAATTAAATAAGTTTTGAATACAGCTGATTTCCTTTCTATAAGTAAAATGAAGTCTCCTTCAAGTACAAGTTAATTTCAAAGTCAAAAAATGACAATTTGACTCCTTGGAATTTAGATACATGGTTATCATTGCTTCTTTTACAGTTTTACCTCAGACAACGCAGGAAGAGAAATTCAATATTAACTTTTTGGTAAATCATCTGTAATTCATCCCCTGGTTTACCTTCAAATAATGTCTTAGAGCAGCTAATTCGATCCAAAAATGTAGAATCTAGAGAAGGACCTTTTTTTCTGTTAAAATGGTTGTTTTGCTGATATGCCTTTTGAAAATATTCTGCTATCAATTGGTTAGCTGGAAGTTTGAGACAAATATCATTAGCACTTGAGAAACAGCCAAGAAAAATATTTAATGAGGTTTTCCTTATGCACACTTGATATCATTGTTTTATAAATTATTTAATTTTAAGTTGGTAGTTAATTGGAATGAAAAATTCACGGAAAATAGAAATTAGTTTGACAAGCTGATAGTTCAATATTTTCATTGCTTGCCCACAACTTACTCATATATTTGCTCAAATACAATTGAAAATTTAAAGCACTTCACAAATCAGCTTTAGAAATTTGCATTGTGCAATGATAATCAGAAACTGTAAGAGAGACATTATATAAGCTATTCCATTCTGTGATGCAGAAAAGGCAACAATTATACCAGTGCCTAAGAAAAATAATGTAATTAGGAATACATACTAATCCTCATAGAGAGAACAGAAGTGGAGAGGGTGAACAGTTTCAAGTTCCTGGGTGTCAATATCTCTGAGGACCTAACCTGGTTCCAACATATCGATGCAGCTACAAAAAGGCAGGAGAGCATCTATACTTCGTTAGGAGTTTGAAGAGATTTGGTATGACAACAAAAACACTCAAAAACTTCTACAGATGTACCATGGAGAGCATTCTGACAGGCTGCATCACTATCGGGTATGGGGGGGGGGGGTTCCTACTGCACAGGACCGAAAGATGCTGTAGAGGGTCATAAATTTAGTCGGCTCCATCTTGGGTACTAGCATACAAAGTACCCAGGACGTCTGCAAGGAGTGGTGTCTCAGAAAGACAGCGTCCATTATTAAGGACCTCCAGCACCCAGGGCATGCCCTTTTCCTACTGTTACCATCAGGTAGGAGGTACAGAAGCCTGAAGGCACACACCTAGAAATTCAGAAACAGCTTCTTCCCCTCTGTCATCTGATTCCTAAATGGACATTAATCCCATCAACACTACCTCACTTTTTTAATGTATATTATTTCTGTTTTTGCACGATTTTTAATCTATTCATTATACGTAGACAGTATTTTATTTATTTATTTATTATTTTTCCTTCTATATTATGTACTGCAAAGTTAACAAATTGCACAACACATGTTGGTGATAATAAACCTGATTCTGATTCTGAAAATATGATGAAAATAGAACTAGGATGCACCATTCTGATAATCAACGTGATTTCCCGCTGTTCTTGATTTCTTTTATATAAAAGATTGGGGATGACGTTGCATGTAAAGAAACGTGATCAAAAAGACAACATTGCATTTTCCATTGGAAATTGAAGGAAGATATAAGGCAGAGTATTTCAATTGTCTGACTTCTTGAACAAGGAGCACAGAGAGTGCAGGATTAGAGACAAGTTGGCTATGAGGAGGGGATTTAAGTTAAGAATGCTGCTGCCCTCAATGATCTTTAATCCTGTGCTGATCTGCGACTGACACCAAGGTTGCCAGCACCATGAAATTTTCAGCCTGCTGCTACATTCTGCAATTTCATCCCACCATCTCCAGCAAGACAAAGGGAAGAGTGTTTAGTGAATGCACTATAACAATGTGCTGGATGTGCATGCCATGTTTGAACAACTGGAAGTGAGTGTGAGGTCTGAGTTATGATCGTACAGGAGCGTTAGTGTGATTATGTGGTTGTTTATAGATTCAATTTGTTACTACACTCACTAATCTTAACCTCATGTTGAACCTCTTGTGCCACTGGGAGGTGGTCCTCAGGATATTAATGCGGGCACTAAAACTTCACACAAAGTTCAAAGTCCGAAGTAAATTTATTAACAAAGTGCATATATGTTACCATATACAACCCCGGAATTCATATTCTTTTCGGCATACTCAATAAATCCAATAGCCCTAATAGAATCAATGAAAGATCACACCAACAGGGCGACAGCTATGTGCAAAAGACAACAAACTGTACAAATACAAAATGAAAGTAAGAAAATAAATACTGTAAATAAGCAATTAGTATCGAGAACGTGAGATGAAGAGTACGTAAAAGAGAGTCCATAGGTTGTGGCAACAGTTCAGTGATGGCCTAATTGAAATTATCTCCTCTGCTTCAAGAACCTAATGGCTGAGGGGTAATAACTGTTCCTGAACCTGCTGGTATGAGTCCTGAGGATCCTGTACCTTCCTCCTGATGGCAACAGTGAGAAGAGAGCATGGCCTGAGTGGTGGAGGTCCTTGATGATGGATGCTACTTTCCTGTGACAATGTTTCATGTATATAGGCTCAATGGTAGGGAGGGCTTTACCCATGATGGCTGTATCCACTACTTTTCTGTTTCAAGGTGTTTCTATACCAGGCTGTGATGCAACCAGTCAAAATACTCTCCACCACTTCCGGTAAGATGGCGATTGCTTAGCTGCTCCGAACTTTTGTTCCATTACTGTCGCTACCTTTGCACTAAATGTCTCCATTTTATAAAGCTTAGATAGGAATTATTTCGGTATCTCTTACTTGCCTGTGAATATATCTAACCTACAATGTCTAGCAAGAGTTCTAAATCCAGGAGAAAAGAAACTACGACTTCGTTGGGCATGACGATGGAGGCACTTGCAAATCTCCGAGACGAAATCTTAAAGGAAATTAAAACCGCTTTCAAACAGTTAGAAGACAAACTGGATCGGATCAACGATAAAGTGGACAAACATGCTGAACACTTATCTCGCATCGATTCGACTTCTGAAGCTTTAGAAAGTCGGGTTCGATACTTGGAGACTCTCTGTTCCAGCTTAGAGAAAAAATCTAATAAACTTCTTTCCAAAATGGTGGACCTCGAAAATCGCAGCAGACGCTGCAACATCAGAATTCTGGGATTACCAGAGGCAACTGAGAAGGGGTCAACTGTGAAGTTTTTTGCCGAGTTTCTCTGTGAGATATTCGGGAAGGATCTGCTTCCAAACCCGCCCGAGCTCGAACGGGCACACAGAGTTAATGTACCCCCCGGAATTCTGGGCACCCGTCCGCGACCAGTAATCTTGTGTTTTCATCAATACCAGGTAAAACACAGTCTGATTGTGGAGGCACGTCGCAGAGGCTCTTTTTCTTTCCAGGATACAACCATTCGCTTTGTGGAAGATTTTGCACCCCAGACTTTAAAGATGCGTGCTGAGTATAAAGGCGTAATGAAAGTGCTTTTTGATCGTGGTTTCAAACCTTCCTTTCGTAATCTTGCTGACCTAAGAATCAAGTTTAATACCGGGGAATTCAAGTCAAATCAGCGAGGGAAGCCGAAGCGTTTGTGGCAAGTCTTCCGGCTATCCAGTCATCTTCGGAATCTGATCGGACCTCCTAAAATGGTGGATAAGTACTCGTAGTAAAATTACTTTCTCTGGACTCGGAATTCACTTGAATCACTCAGACATTATTCACTGAAACTCTAAAGGCTGTTGACAATCTCTCCCGGGATTTGGTGTGTGTGTAATCTATTTTCACCTCTGTATAACTTTACCTACAGAGTTCTACAACTAAATCTAACTTGTTTTGGAGGTTTGAAGTCTTTAGTGAAGGCCTCCCTGTTTGTCGGTTCACAGTTCAACTGCTGATTTATTTTTCCTCTGTTTTAAATACTTATTTATTTTATCTTTTTCTTTTCTTCACCCCCTTTTTTTTCCATTCTCTGAATGTTTTTTTCTCCCTTCTCGGTAAACGGTTGATAAATACTCGTCTTGAATTTACAATTTTCCCCTTCCTCTTTTTTTTCTTTTTCCTTCTTACCTTTTTTTACCCTTTCTCTTACTTTATCCTTCTATAATATTTCGCGGGTAGATTAGTTTTGGTTTTCTTCCGATTTTCTCTGTATTAAGTTGTATATCTCGGCAGAAGGTGTTCTAATCTGTAGTTATGTTTCCTAGTGCATAAACTAGTTACTGTTTGTTATAGCATTTATACGGAACTGCTGTCAATGACACAGATCTGGAAGTTGTATTTGGGTTAATTTCTTTGGTAGAGCTAGCTACTTGTTTTGGTAGCCGTCTAGTTTTGGGTTGTGTGGGTGGGATGGGTTTTCCAGTTCCAACATTTCTTTATTGGTTAGGACATGTTTATATTTTGACCTTACGAATCTATGTTTACATCTCTGCTCCCAGACTGCTATTGTACCGCTTGATTTTTTATATGCCTGCTGCCTTTTATGCACTAGTAATTGATAATGGCTAGTGCACTTAACTTTGTGAGCTGGAATGTAAAGGGACTGAACCACCCTGTTAAAAGGAGGAAGGTATTCTCACATATTAAACAACTCAAAGCTGACATTGCTTTCCTCCAAGAAACTCATATTCGTTCATTATTCAGTTCTCAATTCGGATTTAAAGTTCCATAAGATCTGGGGGCCTTTTATCGAGTACTTTCATAACCTTCCTCCTGACTAGGGTTTTTTTTTTCTTTTCGGTCCCTTGCTTTCAGCTCCCTTTCTTTTCTGGTAGTAGGCATTATTATCCTCTGTTGCTAAGCGTATTAACAGTCTGGGAGTTTGACTGTCCGGACTTATACTCTCTATATTGTGTGGTGGTTGGTCTGGAATTGTTTTTTTTTCTTGTGTTGTGGGGTTTGGGGAGGACACTAAGCTCACTTGTCTTTAATTTAGGTGCTTTTTTGTTAAATTCTCTTCCTCTGTAGCATATTGATATTGTATGCTTAACCTTGCTCTGTATTAATGCTCCTCATTGGGATTTGGGGTTTTTAATTTTGTAAAATGTTTTGAAAAACTAATAAAAAAATTTAAAAAAAATAAAAAAAAATACTCTCCACCACACATCTATAAAAGTTTGTCAAAATTTTAGGTGTCTTGCCAAATCTTTGCAAACTCTTAAGGAAGTAGAGGTGCTGCCGTGCTTTGATCATAATTGCACTTCCATGCTGGGCCTAGGACAGGTCCTCTGAAATGATACCAGTAAGGAATTTAAAGTTGTTGACCCTCTCTGCCTCTGAACCCCTAATGAGGACTCATGAACCTCTGGTTTTCACCTCCTGAAGTCAATAATCTGCTCCTTGGTCTTGCTGACATTGAGCCACGTCCTCCTGCTCGTTTTGCTTACACCACTGCACCTTACTATGGTCTCTAGCCTGCAGGATTCCCACCCATGTTGCCACCTCTCCCACAAGGATCTCAAAGTCAGTGAGAGTGAAACATAATGTTTGCCCCACCTGCTGTTGGTGTTCTCCCCACCCTGTGCAATGACTTCCAATGACAGATCGATTTAAGATTCTCCTCTTCCTTAAACATTTTAGGCATAAAGTTAATTAATGCAGGGTAGCTTCAGCAAGTGCACTCGACTCCAGGAAATATTAATTTTACCCAGATAGTTTGGCACAGACAAGGTGGGCCAAAGGGCCTGTTTCTGTGCTGTACTTTTCTATGACTCTATGGTGAAAGTATCACCATTAGATTTCCCTGCATGATCATGCCATTACATGACATGTGTCCATAGAAATCACACAGAAGGAACTGGTCAAAAGCCCCCGAGCAGCTGTACTTTTCTGTATATTGTTATGGAATATTAAATTTCTAGTTTGTCTTATCTGCACTTTGAAATGAAATTCTATTGTCTTGGCGTCATGCTAAGCTTTATCTCTGAAAATCAAATTAAATTACATAGCTAAGATGAAAACAGGACCACGTCATAGGAAGATTCTATTCCATGCACTATCATCATGGTCTGTGAAGGATTTTCATTTGCTCACATTGAATATTTTTCATAAACAGAAGAGTGTACAGCAGTCGTGTTCCCTTCAAGCATCATCATTATTTCAAATTTCAAAAGTCTACAGAAAATGGAATGTCAGATGCTGACTGACAGAGAGTGTTGCTCGGTGAATGCTGGGATTTGTACATTGAACAGCACCTGAAGCACCTGGTGTTGCTTAACCATTTTTGACCAAGCAATGACTTTGATCGTGTGAGGTACTCAGCTGTAACTGGGATGCTGGTATTGCCTCCCAACTTTTAGGTCAATAACTATTTTCTATTTGGAGAGATTGCAGTCCTACTTTTGATATAGCAACTCTCTTCGACCAAGGCTTCATGTGGTCTCCCTGTTTCAGTTTTCCAGTAACTGCAGTTCTTTGGTTTTCAGTTCTTGATCATATTCAGTCAGATATCTCAAAGTTCAAAGTAAATTTATAATAGTACATATAGTTCATCGCATATTACCATGAGATTCATTTCCTGTGAGCATTCAAAGTAGAACAAGGAAATACAATAGAATCAATGAAAAACTACACACAAACAAAAAAGAAGGCAAACTGTGCAAATACAAAAAATATATAATATTCAAAACATGAGCTGTAGGGTTCTTGAAAGTGAGTCCATTGTCTGTGGAATCAGTTCAGAGTTGAGGTGACTGAAGTTATTCATGCTGGTTTAGGAACCTGATTGTTGAAGGGTAATAACTGTCCCTGAACCTTGCAGAATGGGACCTACGGCTTCTGTACCTCCTTCCTGATGTCAGCAATGAGAAGAGAGCATGGTCTGGGTGGTGGGAGTCTTTAATGATGGATATTGCTATCTTGTGGCAATGTTCCTTGTAAATATGCTCTTCTTTCCTGGATCAGATTCTGTTTACAAATGACTTTAAGCAGCTCTTCCAGCCACATTGTGTAGGCTGGCTTTGGATAGTACTTGCAGGTCATGATTTTGGGTACCTCATGATGTATATTGCTTATCAAAAGTAGGATTTGTATGGTTGTGTGGAAACATGCTGGCAGTAAAAATGTGTTTAGGCGCTTTATAGCATTGATTGGGTCCCATCTTATTGCAGACGGTAATCCCAATCACCTTTCCTGGGAATATACTGTGGCTTTACCTGTTTTGTGAAGAGATGTCCAGAGGTGAATCATATATATTGAGTAACAGACACAAAATGCTGGAGGAACTCAACAAGTTAGGCAGCATTTAGTGACCTCCATCGGTCGTGGTCGACCATGGGTACTGCGCCTCTGGTAGTCACTGGTTTGTCGAGCAGCATTGACTGTGGCTATTGAGGTCGGTCCTGGAGGGTCAGGCTCTGCCACAGTTGCTGCATGTATCGGGCGTCGTGGAATTGTTGTCTGCTGTCTGCTGTGCTTTCCATTTAGCTCTCTGCTCCTCAACTGACTCAGGATCACTCTTTCGCCTGGCTCTAGGTGTTGCTGAAGAGTACCTTGCCATTTGTTGCAGTCATCTGCTGTATCTGTGTTGATTTTTAAGGCTCTTATGTCGCGCTTGCAAAGGTCTTTGAAGCGAAGTTGGGGTCTACCAACGTTCCTCTTGCCTGTTGCTAGTTCTCCATAGGGGATGTCCTTTGGCAATCTAACCATCCTTCATTCGACGGACATGGCCCAGCCAGGGCAGTCTGTGTTGTCTAAAAGTGCGAACATTATGGGAAGTCCAGCGTGGGAGAGGACCTCAGAGTTTGGGACTTTGTCTCTCCAGGTGATGCATAGGATGCGGCGAAGGCTGCGCAGGTGAAAACTATTGAGTTTCCTCTCCTGCTTGGAATAGATGGTCCAAGTCTCACTACCATGCAGGAGGGTGCTGATAACACAAGCATTGTACATGGCAGTCTTGATCTTTGTAGCGAGTTTCGGATTCTCCCTGACCCGCGAGGAGAGTCGAGCAGGGATCGATGCTGTTTTGCCGATACGCCTATTGATTTCAGCATCGAGGGAGAGAGTGTCGCTAATGGTCATCCCCAAGTATGTGAGCTCGTGGACCACTTCTAGATCATAATTGTTGATGGTAATGACTGGTGTCTCCACTACATTCTGGACAAGGACATTTGTTTTCTTTAGGTTGATGGTAAGCCCGAAGTCCTTGCATGCCTTAGAGAAGTGGTCCATGAGAGTTTGTAGTTGCTGTTTGGTGTGCGAGGTTATAGCAGTGTCATCGGCAAAGAGCATGACACGTATTAAAATCTTTTGCACCTTTGTTCTTGCTCTCAGGCATGCAAGGTTGAACCATCAGACCTGGTGTGCACGTAGATGCCTTCTGGCGATGTCCCAAATGCGTGCTTCAATAGCAGAGAGAAGATGCCGAATAATGATGGGGCCAACACGCATCCTTGTTTGACTCCACTACAAATAGCAAAGGGTTCTGATGAGCTGCCATCATACTGAACAGTAGCCCTCATGTCATCATGGAATGACTTGATGATACCTTGGAGTTTCATAGGACAGCCAATCTTGAGGAGAACCTGAAAGAGCCCATCCCTGCTGACAAGGTCGAAAGCCTTGGTCAAGTCGATGAAAGCGACCTAGGGGGGTTTCTGTTGTTCTCTGCACTTCTCCTGGAGTTGATGGAGTGAGAAAATCATGTTGACAGTTGACCTCCTTGCACATTGGAACTCAGGATAGACCCGTTCTACCAGAGTTTGTAGACATGTCAGAGTTAAACGAGCAAAGACTTTGCCATCAATACTCAGAAGGGAGATACCCTTGTAGTTGTTGCAGTCGCTCCTGTCACCCTTGTTCTTGTACAAAGTGACGATTTTGAAGTCACGCATATCCTGTGGTATGGCTCCTTCCTTCCAGCACTGACAGAGGACCTTGTGTAAAGGTTGGAGGAGTGAGCTCTTGCAGTGTTTGATCAGGTCTGGAGGAATCCCATCATTGCCAGGAGCTTACCCTGGCTCCAGACTGTCAATTGCCTTGCTGAGGTCCTCAATGGTTGGTTTGGAGTCAAGTACATCCATGACTGGTAGACAATCAATGGCATCAATGGCGATGCTAACAACAACATTTTCCCTCGAGTAGAGCTCAGGGTAGTGTTCTACCCAGCATTCCATCTGCTTGCTTTTATCGGTGATTATTTCATCACTGGATGACTTCAGGGGTGCTGTCTTGCTCTGCAATGGGCCAACGGCCTTCTTGATACCATCATACATCATTCTGATGTTGTCTGTCACAACTGCTGTCTGAATGTCCTCACTGAGCTGGAGCCAGTACTCATTGGCGCACTGCCTTGCAGTCTGTTGCACTTTGCTTCTAGCAGCTCGAAGAGTCTGGAGTGTTTGGTCGGATGGTGAGCGCTTGTACTCTGTGAGAGCTGCACGCTTAGCTTCGATGACAGGAGTCATGATGTTGGACTTTGTCTCAAACCAGTCACTGCTCTTTGTGGTCTTTCTTCCAAAGATAGAGAGTGCTGATTCCTTTATGGTGTCGCGAAAGTACGACCATTGTTCTGTTGCAGTATCTCCTTGTGAGGAGGTAGTCATGGCACCCTGTACTGACTTGGCAAACTGGTCAACCTTTTCAGACTGTTTCATCTCTGTTGTGTTGATGTGAGGTTTTCCAGTTTGTTTGGAGTGGTAGATTTTCTTCAGACATAGTTTGATCTTGCAGCATACTAAACATGATCCATATCGCAGTCTGCACTGTGGTATGAGCGGGTGATTAGTACAGAGTTGATGAAAGAGTGCCTGGTGATGACCATGTCCAGTTGGTGCCAGTGTTTAGACTGTGATAGGCCGTGATAGGAGCAGAACTCCAGGAGATGTTGTCCATTGTCATTTATTTTGCCAATTCCAAAGTGGCCAAGACAAGATGGCCAGGAATCGTTATCAGCTCCCACTCTGGTGTTGAAGTCACCAAGGAGAATGAGGTGCTCATCACTGGGTATATTCCTGACAACAGCTTCTAATTTGTCGTAGAACATGTCTTTTGCCTCAGAGTTGGAGTTCAAAGTAGGGGCATATACGCTGACGAGAGATACTAGGCCATGACTGGTGTGTAGGCGGAGAGTCATAAATTGTTCTGATCCATTTTCTGGTGGCTCCACCATTTGCAACAAGGAGTTCCTAACAGCAAAACCCACTCTATGCTTGCGGGGCTCGTCTTGGTTCTTTCCCTGCCAGAAAGATGTGTAGTCCCTTTCCTTCAGTGTACCTGAATCTGCCAAACGTGTTTCTTGTAGGGCAGCTATTTCTACCTTGAGCCTTAGTAGCTCATTGTTAATGACTGCTGTTTCTCGTGCATCTTTGATATCCTTGGGGTTTTGGTCAAATCCAGTCATCATTGTGTGGAAATTCCAACATCCCAGTTTGAGGGGTGTTGTCTTATTTGATTTGTTTTCTTTCTTGTCTGGTGTAGTAGTTATAGTCTGCTCTTTGTGAAATAATCCATTATCCCCATGCACCCAATGACTGTGGTGGGACAGCACCTTATTGGCTGGAGCTCCCCAGCTTGAGGTGGGCAGTAGCTGTCCAGTGAAACGCGATGATCTCTCCCACCATCAGAAGCAACTCCTGGAGCCATGCGCTACGTCAATCAAGCATTATGACTTATAACTGATGACCACTGCCTCCCGTGTTTCTCCAACGCTATAAAGTGAAGCAGAAGTGGCCTCTCGAGGCAGAATTGATATGGAGATCTGTCTGTCGCCCATGCAGGCAGCATCTATAGAGAGGAATAAATAATTGCCATTTTGGGCTGAGTCCCTTCATGAAGACTTTAAAGGAAAGGGGAAGAATCCAGAATAAGAGGTTGGCGTGGGGTGGGTGGGTGGAGTGGAACAAATACAAGCTGACAGATGATAAGTGAGACCAGGTGAGGAAACTCCTTTCAACTCCACCCCCAACCTTCTTATTCTGTCCCTCTTCCTTTTCCAGTCCTGATGAATGGTCCTGCCCTGAAATGTCAACTGATTATTTCCCTCCATAGATGCTGCCTGGCTAGCTGAGTACCTCCAGCATTTTATGTGTGTTGCTCAAGATAGCCAGCATCTGCTGAATCTTTTGTGTTTATATATTTTAAGTTCTATGGAGAAGATTGAACTTGAATACTATATTGAATTAGCAGAACAAGAGAACACAGGCTCAAAATAATTTTTAAAAATATAATTTTAGAACTGATATTGGAGGCTGTCAATCACAATTTAGACTTCTAGAGCAGAAGAATGGAACCAAAATTATTGATATCTTTGTAGAACAAGGAATGGAGAAATGTTCCAGAAGGACGTGTAAATATTAACCCAATGATCTTTCTCCACTGTTCCATGATTTTATGATTTTGAAACTAATGGAGATGGGAGAGAAAATAGCTTAGAAAATAAAATGAAACAAAAGAAAGGGAGAAATAGCTGAAGTTAGAGGAAAGTTTTAAATCTTTGCAGGTGAAGTTAGAGGAAAGTTTTAAATCTTTACAGGTGAAATCAAAACTGCATGGAAAAGAAAAAGAAAAGTAGTATAAAATTGTATAAATACAAATAAGGTATGTAGAGAAAAATGACAACACTTCAAGGAAAAAATATTTTACAACTTATTAAAAGATGACATAAATTATTCGATGTTTTATTCCCTACATTCACATTATAAAGAGATAGAAAACACATATACAATCAATGTGCATGAAAGCTTAGTACAATATAATGGTGAATTTGTCTGGGTATAGCTCTGAATTGCATTAAACACTGGCAGAGCACTATGTGTGTTGTGTGGGGGAAATGCCAACGGAAATCAAGTTCTGCTTCTCAGTGGGATACTGGAGAGAGAAATGGGAGAATTAATTAACAAAGAAAATGCTGCATCACCCTGGAACCATTTCTTGGCTTAGCTGTTTCCAAATCAAGAAACTAGTATTGTAGATTTAGTTTGGATCTTGGGACCAGAATTTACCATTGGAATGAGGACCATGCACAGTATACTAATGATATTCATTCTAACTCACAGTGGGAGGTATAATGTCAGGATGAGTTTGATTCTCCCTCCAGACTCCTTCCCTCTTCTTGTGACATAACACCCAGCTCATGGTCTGGATTATCCATGCTAGCACTTTATTAAATCAGGAAACATAAGGATCCCAGTCAAAGTTGAGTTTAATGCCATATCCAGGTGATGCCTCTAGAAATGTTGGGAAACATTGTCCCTTCTGTTTCAAACCTACCATACCATAACTCTTATATAATTGTCACCTCACAATTTCCATTTCAAAATCTCCTTCCTTTTGAAGTCTTTGTAGGCATTATCACATTGCACCTCCACTATTATCTGATGGCTTTGTCCTTAACTCTTGTTTTTCTTTACTCTGGAAATGCTGGCAAGCTGACATCTATGTTCATCCTAACTATTCCTGAGATGATGGTGGTAGTCTTGCTAAAGTTGGTAATGTGAATCTCTGTATCTGAAGTCAATGTATTATTCTTCACTGTGATCCTGAACCTTTCTATCATTCTTCTAATAATGATTTATCACATCAACATCCACATAACTCTGCTGCTCAAGCTCCATTAGACCATTCTTGCATACTTTATTCCTAACTCCTTTACTATTGTCTGTAAATCTACAATATAAGCTTCTCTTAGCTTATCAAGGTCCAGTGAAGATTTCTCTTCAGACTCTTCCTTTTATTAATCTATAGGCTTTCCTTAATAACCTAAGTTACCTGTATGCGTACTGTTTGATTTCATGTCTATGTCAATATCTTTATTCATCTACCACTGCCCAGTGCCCATCGACGTTTAATGTATTGCCAGACTACTCCTCTGAAATGTATTTCTGCTTATTTTAGTTGAAGAGTAAAACTGACCATTTCGGCACCTTTTTTATATGCTGGCCATTTTCATTTCACCATCCTCTTTGCTGGTCCTTAGGCAGAGCTTTTGAACTCTCACCCTACCCTTTGGTTCAATTAATTCTACCTCTACAACACTGTCTGCTTATAGCTCCAACTTAGCCCCTTCAGGACTGAAATCTTTATATATGTTCTGAAGAAGGGTCTCGGGCCTGAAACATCGACTATTTGCCCTTGCTGCTTGACCTGCTGAGTTCCTCCTGCATTTTGTATATGTTGCTCTGGGTTTCCAGCATCTGCAGATTTTCTTGTGTTTATATGTGTCTGTGACATTTTCAGACTTGGCTATTCCAATACTCTCCTGCTTTGCATCCAAACTCCCACGAACATCAGCATCCATATATGTCACTCATGACTTGCTCCTCACTTAAACCTATTTCCAAAGCCCTTCTGCAGTGTCTTAATCATTAAATTGATGTACGGGCCATATTTATTGTTGATTAATACTTCAAGTTTTATGCCTCATTAAAAGCTGTGAGTCACCTCTTGGTATATGGGGTACAGAGATAGGAGTTATTCAAGGATAAGAATATGTTTTCCATTTTTCAATCCATCGCCTCTTAGTACACACTTGCACTAAAATCAAATGCTTTAAGAAGCTCAAGCTACCAGTGCAGAAAATGTACATCTAATGTGTCTACTGTCCAGACTATTCTTGTAAAAAGTCATTACATCCTTCAGAGGTAAAATAAAATCAGAAATAAAAGACATTTTTGCATCAAAATTTGATTGCAATGCTTATTCTAGAGATTGCTTTGGCAGAACAAATTAATTTGTGATCACGTGCGGCAGGAAATATCCGATTAATTGACAGAGTATAACTCAAATTACGTACAGTGTTAACAGTTTGTTTCTGATATATTTTCTCATTTAATTGTCTATAACTTCCCCACTTTAACAAGAAAGTAAACCAACATGGACATCTTAGAAGGCACCAAAGAAAAGTGTAGATTCTCTTTCTAACACAGAGGAGAAATCATTTAGTGGTCCAGTTTCCCCATGGCCAGTTGAAATGGAACTTACTGCAGGGGTTAACAACGCAGCGAGGACAGGAACTGCTTGAGCCAGGGCAGGCAGCCTTTGTCAGGAAAAGCACGTACAAACCCAATTTTTCTGCATCTCTGGAGAGCTTCCAGCATTCTGTAGTTTTACTTTATTTACTATGCATATAGTTCCAGTATGGCTAAGTTCTACTAAAACTTTTTTTCAAGCCATTATCCTAGCAGGGATACTAGAGACAAACAAAGGAACGGCTTACTTTCCAAAAAGTATGAATTTGAATTATTTATAAAAATGTGAACACATCTGTGATTGAACCTACTCAAAAGTCCACATTTATCCACTTCAGTACCCTGTCATCTTCCCAAAGAATACATTGGCATTTATTATGCATGTGCATAATTTTTATAATCAAATTTCTCAAGGATGTAAAGTGATGCTGTAGCATTAATCCCTTATTGCTGTGTTTTGCATCTCATTTTGATAAAAGCCTTTAATGCCAATGTTATATAACCTCATTAAAATGAACACTGCAACTCCTTTTCCTTTTTTTTCACACTCAGCTTCCCTCTACGTATTCCAGTCGTCAGTGGCTTTGATGAAAATCTTACACAAAATGTCATCACACAGCTCGTTGCTTGAAAAATGGAAACATGGCTTTTTAAGTAATTTTTTCCTTTAAAATGGAGATAGCCCAGTAACACGCACAAACCTCCTCTCAGCTTTCCCTCCTGTCCCCAAGAACAACATCAACTGGGCACTGTTTCCTTGCTCCATTGCTCCACTGGTTGAGTCAAGCAGTGCCCTGTTTTGTGTAGTAACACACTTGGTATTACAAAATGCTGAGAGTAACATTGAATACTTATTCTATCAACCTGTCAGCAGTACATAGAACACAGAATATAGACCCTTCAGCAGAAGTGCAGTACAGAACCTTCAACCCATGATATTGTGCCAACCTTTTAACCTACTCCAACATCAATCTAACCCTTCCCTCCTGTATAGCCCATAACCTTCCATTTTTCTTTCATACATACTGTTTGCCTATCTATGAGTCTCTTACATTTCCCTAATGTATCAGCATCTGCCACCACCCCTGGAAATGAAGTCCAGACACCTTCCACTCTCTGTGTAAAGAAAACTACACAATCCATGACTTTGGACATCCTGCAATCAGGATTGTTCCAAGCCAAAACAGCATTTAGGATCCTAGGTCATAGAGTCATAGAGCACTACAGTGCAGAATCAAGCCTTTTGGCCCATCTAATCCATGCTGAACTATTATACTGCCTAGTTCCATCAGCCTGCACCTGGACGATGGTCCTCCTTACCTTTTTCAACCACGTACCCGTCCAAACATCTCTTAAATGCTACAATCTGCCATTTGCACCAGCAGTTCATTCCACACTTGCACCACTCTCTAAGTGAAGAAGGTCCCCATCAAGCTTGTCTTAAATATTTCATCTTCCATCATAAACATATGACCTCTAGTGGATCATAATAATGAATTTTAAAATGTGCTTATTAGCCAGTAATGAATTCATTTAAAAATTTCGATAACCTCTATTTCAAGGATAAAGGGTCACAGAGTTAACTAGTTCTGGCAAATGGTGTTAGACCTAACAGGATTGTTGTAGATGGGAAATAAAGGTTTGGTGTGGACATGGTAGCTGGTGGGCCCATTTCTTTTCTGGACAATTCTATTATCTTCTGACCTGAAATATTAACCCTGACTCTATTTCCACTGCTACTGCCTGACCTGCTGAGAGTAACCAATGTCTTTTGTTTTTTTTTCGGTTCTCCAGCATTTTGATCCCTGTTTTGAGTGGTCAGTTTTAAGTAGAGGCAGAAGTGAACATTCATGAAAAGGGATTTTCCATGGAAGAGGAAAAGTCTAGGTCAATTCACCTTAAAGTCCCCTCGTGTTGTGCGCAAGAGAAGCACGTGAGAGAAGGTTACAGATTAACAGGCGGAAACCATTCACCTCCATACCTTAAAATGTTAAATGGAAGCATATTTAGGGTGAATATTCTAAACTAAAAATTAATGAAAGTTTTTAGTGAAAAGAAAGATCAGGGCAGTAAACATTGTATCTCCTTACATGGGTCTTTCGGATTAATGGCAAAGGGATTTTCTTTAAAAATAACAAAGAATGTTTCCTTCCACTCTCTTGTAAAATGGCCGTACATGATCAGTGTTTACTCAGATACAGCTGACACAGGTCCCCATCCTAAATGGCGGTACTGAGAGCAGATGGTGAGCATTGTTCATTGGAAAGCTCTTGCCTCCATTCCCTGGTGATGCCCTTTATGAAGTAAACACTGCACACTAAACATACAGCTATTTTCTTTGATGCTACCAGTTAAAAACAAGTTAGTTCATTGCTCCCACCAGCTGTATATTAATTTAGTTATTTCTCACCATGAATTCCCTCCAACAACACAATCATACTGCAAAACTAAATTTTAAAACATTCTACCATTTCAATGGTAGTCAAGCAGGTGGAAGCCTGACTAGAGCTTCAAGCTGCCATAACCCATCAGTCTTCATTAAATTCTATGCCTGGTGCAATTCTTCCCCAGAATCACTTATTGCTGTAATTTTTCAATAAATTATTGATCCCTCACAATCTGAGAAAGTGGATTGCAGCCATAATGCATTCCTGAAGGACTGGCTATGGTTTTAAATGGTCTATTTTAGTCGAGCAAGTTCTATTTCTTACTGAAACACTTGAGTTTTTCTTTGCAATCTTTCCAATAGCCAACCTACTTGCCTCATTGCATTCAAAGGGCTCCCTGCCAGGTACTGTAGCCACACTTCAGATTTCAATTTATTTTAAATCGAGCTTTGCCCTTCTCATTATATTCCAAACTATATCCCAGATAATGGCTGTGGCAAGTGCGTCAGATGAATAAAGTCCAGTCAGTTCCTCTTACACATTCAGTCACACTCCTCAAAGAATAAATAAGCAGTATCATTTTCTGACAATTAAGGTCCAGTTGAGTAGAGTACAAATTGGATGTATTCTGCCAAATCGATCGTTTTATTTTTGCTCATCATGTATTTTTGAGTACGTGCCTAATCAATGTAGTGCCATCAGCAGTTTGTCATGACTGAATAATTTAAATTGTTTTAGCACAATGCTTTACAGGACTTCTTCGGATAGCTGTGATTATTTTGGGGATCTCTTTTGAATGCAGTAGTCAATCTGGTGATTATTGTGAAAGCCACAAAATAGTGACCTTTAATCATTCTGTGTGTGTAACTAGGCAGTATAACAAGCAATGTTATATATGGAGAAACAATGAAATATTGAGAATTCTTAAGGGAGAAATTACTGCTCCCATGTTTACTATGTAGTCCAGAGTCAGTATTACAGAAATTGTATAAAGTTGACTGACTTTTGTACCCATATATTTGTTACTGAAATATTACTGTTCATTATTGTAATAAAATGTAACCAAAATCTCTGAACTCCTGGAAGATTGCATTTCCATGCTGAGCTGCCTATATCTTAAAATAATCCATTTTATTTAAAAGCATTAAATAGCTTTCCTTGCAGTTAATTATCAAAGATTAGCTTTATTTGTCACATGTACATTGAAATATGTAGTTTTGCGTCACAGTCTGAGGATGTGCTAGGGCAGGTTGCAAGTATCACCGTGCTTCTGGGGCAAACATAGCACGCCCACGACTTACTAACCCTTAACCTAACTGTGCATCTTTGGGATGTGGGAGGAAACCAGAGCATCCAGAGGAAACCCTCATAGTTATGGAGAAAATGTACAAGCTCCTTACAGACAGCTGACTGAATTGAATGCCAGTTAGTGATCGCTGACTCTATAAGCCAACCACTATGCTTCTGTGCCATTCCTAATGATGTTCGCATAATAGAATTTTTCCACTAAAATAGAGCACAATGTTGCCCATGAACGTCCACTGTCTATGATGAGTTGCTGATCTCAGGCTTGGCTGCAGATGATGTCTGTATTCCTGGGATTGGAAGTACAGAGTCACTTGCTTTCCTACTTAACAATCCAATCATTTCCAAATCTTCACTGGATAATAGCAAGATAGAGACTGATAGTGGCTCTATCTTGCTATCTTCTTCAGAGGCCTACACAATCATGTAGGTCTCTGAAGGCCAGAATATCTCCCAGATTTACTAATGGCTTCAGTAGTGTGTCCAGGCCCTTTGAGTGCTGCCTCGAGGATGGTGTGCTTTATATTACCTCTGTCAGCTCATTATATCCCTGTTACCTGATACTATAGAACAGTCAACAACCCAAGCTTCAGAGGAAGCCATGAGTGGTAGAAATCACCCTGCCCTTTGCCATTCTGCATGAAGTATGGATCAGATTACCTTAAAATGGGGATGCAGAGCTATTTGTCTGGGTAGTGACATTGATTAGCAACGTGCACTTCTGGTAATTCCAAACAGGCTGAACAGAAAGTGGATTTCTTTCCCAGCAATGTAGATTTGGCATTGGGCAAAGGAGCAGATAGCTTTACGTAAGTACAATCTATAACACCTGCGGATGTTTGGAATTCTGTCCCTTGAAAATCTGCACAGACCTCTTAAGCTTCTGTCGATTTTCCAAGGCTGACATTGAATGCACTTAAATGTTAGATGTTGAAGACTCATTACGACCTTGAGAATGCCAATTCAGTGGAGTAGAAACTATAAGGTATGGATATAATTAATATGTAACATCCAGAATAAATGGTGTCTCAGTTGGCTACCTGACAAATGAGCACCAGGAGTTATAAATTCAGATGAAGGTGTTCTGGTGGGTAGATGCACTCTGTACATGGTTCAGCTGATGTCTCTGCTTTTGTCTTGTTTCTTTCCCAGAGTGCAAAGATACGGTATGATACTCCTGGGGAAAGGTTCCACATCACCGAAACTATAACAGCAAAATAAAAATAGAAAAGAGCACTGTTAAGGAATGGCTGGAAAGCTGAAAAACAATCATGTTCCGTAGTACTTCCTGAGTGCACAGCTGAGCCCTAATAACCTAAATAAAAATAACATTTCAGAAAGGGATGCTCTGTGGATATGAAAAAGTATTCATATTTTCTCAAACACACAGTAGGTAAAGATCTGATCCATTGCCTATTACAAATCCAAACACTATCCTTATTTGACATTCACTTTTAAAACTCACGTCTAATTTCTAGGAAGTTAAACAGGATAAAATAATTCAGCAGTCACAACATGTTGTAATTGCAGACTGAAGGAGGATGTTTTTTTGCACAAGTGACAATTATATGATAAAGGAAAACACAAGAAAATCTGCAGATGCTGGAAATTCAAGCAACACACACAAAATGCTGGTGGAACGCAGCAGGGTGGCAGCATCTTTAGGGAGAAGTACAGGACGAAGGGTCTCGGCCCGAAACGTCGATTGTACTTCTTCCTATAGATGCTGCCTGGCCTGCTGCGTTCCACCAGCATTTTATATGATAAAGGAATTGTTACTTAGACTCCTTCCATTGCTTTCCTCACTCATGTTGTCTCGTTCCTTCAGGCTCGCTCTCTGCCTCTCCCCACTCCATTAGTGATTTAATTTGCTGCTCCTATAAAAATAACACACTTTATTCAGTTTTATGAACTCCTCTGGAATGTTTGAACCATTACTGAGCCACGGACGTGCAAAAAGCCTCTCACAGCCGGAGACGTACCTTTAAAGAGTAAGCACATTTACAGATCTGTAACAACTAGTTATGGAGAACAGTCCCAAATCAGATAAATTATCTGCTTTGGTGGGGATGACTACTGAATAAGTATTAGCTAGGACACCAGGAGAATCTACATGTGATTGCCTGAAGCTGAAAAGAAGGAATAATTAAGTGTGAAGGCTCCCAGCACTGCAAACCTGCCAGCTATTATGTACTTAATTCAAACACACAAAAGCACATTAAACAAAGTCCAGGAAATAAAACTTGGAATTTCCTCCCCAGTCTGTCAAAAGTCAAATGGAGCATCAGAAACCCACAATGACCAAGAGCTACATATGTCACTTAACATCCTACCCACCCCTTGTATACCGATTACAGTTCCAGGCCAAAATCTGATTCAGTTCTCAACTGATATTCTTTCCTCTGAGATAATCAGCGAGAAGCTATTGTTGGTGATATTTTGTCTGACCTTCTTTGTTACTTTTACAGCAAAATTAGATCAAAAACTGAGCTCCATGTTTAAAGAACAACCACTTAGGAATATTACGTATTCATCTGCTGATATTACAAGCAGCAACATCCCGAAGAAAAATCAAAAAGACGTCACATGCAAAATGCTGGAGGAACTCAGCAGTTCAGGCAGCATCCATGGAAATGAACCTTTGAGCTTCGAGCTTGTACTCCTTCAATAAACAATAGAATCTATAGAACATCCCATCTTCCCATCCCACCATCTTATTATTCTGGCTTCTTCCCCTTTCCTTTCCTGATGAAGGGGCTCTCAGCCCAACATCTCGCCTGGTTGTCCATTTCCAATGGATGTTGCCTGACCTGCTGAGATCCTCCAGCATTTTGTAATTGTTACTCTGGCTTTTCAGCATCTGCAGAATCTCTTGGGTTTCTAAAAAGCCAAAATTTCTACACGTTTGTGGAGGTGATTATTAGACAAATTTCTAAAAGCATGCAAAATCAAAGGATATATCCTAATTTCCCCAATGCTCAATGATGTTATTTTGACAAATTTCTGCTCTATTTGCTAAATAGATGAACTGCCACACAATTATGAATTAAGACTTAATAGATGAACAAAAGTAATTTCCTCTTTTCTAGGGAGCAGACAGATATTTATAGTTGGACTTAATGAACAAATGCTAATTCAATAAAATTCTAATTTATCTTTTGCTCTGGTTTATTGCTGTTACCTTCAAAGAGATATTGCTGTGTTAGCTTTGATAAAGAAAAAAATAATTGAAGTGCCACATAGGAAATGATATTGCTGATAATAATCATGTCCGTACAGCCGGCATGTCTGAAAAATCTTTTAGCTGAACACCAAAGTTTCCATAATTTATCACAAAACCAAAAGCAAAATACTGCAGGTGCTGGAGGACACACAGGAATGGTGAAAATGTCACAGCCCAGGCAACATCTGTGAATAGCAAGACAGAATTAACTAACAATTACATACAGTAGTGCGCCATTATTTTTCCAGCAGATTCTGGGACAATATCACATACAAGTGAGCAGCAATACACCTTACCATATGCCAACATTAAACATTAAATTAATGATCCCCAAGAGCAATTAGAAGACATCCACAGCAAGAACCTGGAGTGGTTTGAGAAAAACATTTATAATGGATTAAATTACACCTCAGAAAAATAGATTTCTGGATTCATCTTTCTGTTTAATGTAGCTACTATGCTGTTAACAGTCAGGTTACATCAGACAGCCACCAAGATGAAAAGTATTCCCTGTCTGCAACACAGATAATGATGTGAGAAAAAGCCTTCTAACAATAAAGTAATTACTGAAGATTTTTAAGATACAATTCTCAGCTGGTTGCTGGTACTGACAGCATTCAGTGAAATACTATAATTACCGGTATGTGATATTGACCAAAGTTTGTGAATTTATTTAGGGATCGTTATAATTTTTGTTCATTACTTAGATCAGGGGTGTCCAACCTTTTTGATGCCATTGACCCCTACCATTAACTGATGGGTCCGTGGACCCCAGGTTGGGAACCTCTGATTTAGATCAACATTCATAAGTATAAATTTCTACATCAATGTTACCCTTTCACTGTAACAATATGCCTCAATATGGTTGCATACTCTGGGTACTAAATGGACAAATGGTAAACTTTTATGATCTTGAACTCCGTCCCATGTCAATGGTGCAAAACATCCATTTTTTTAGTATAATTCATTGTGTTCTTCTTGTATAATTCAATTCTGTTCAATAGGATCAATGTGGAAATAGGGTTCAATGCACTGTCGAGTCTATACAGCACCTCTGATAACTAGCGATGAATATGAAAGCTCTCACCCAATCCTGTCAACGTCTGTCTGTAAAAAATGTCTATGTATTTCTGTGTCTCAGTGAGATGGAAAATATTAGTCAATTTTAAAAGTAAATCTGAACATAATTTTCAGATCCACAGGAATCTGCTCTGGAAGCACTGCTGTATGTGATTTTTATAAATGATTGGGATGAGGATGTGGAAGAAGTCTGCAGATTTCACAGTGATTGGTGGGGTTGTAGAAAGTCGTTGTAGGTTACTATAAGACAGTGATAGAATGCAGAACTGAGCTGAGAGGTGGCAGATGGTGTTCAATATGGAAAAGTCTGAAATAAACTTGAGGGCAGAGTACAGAGCAAAAATGGTTAATATGAGGGGTCATAACTTAAAGGTGATTGGAGGAATGTATGGGGGGGGGAGTCAGAGGTAGGTACAAAAAGTGGTAGGTGTGTAGACCACACTACCAAGGTTGGAGTCGAGAGAGATAGATTAGGTACTTTTAAGATACTCTTAGATAGGGACATAGATTAAAGAAAAATGGAGAGCTATGAGGCAGGGAAGGATTAGATTAATTTTAGAGTAGATTAAAAGGCTGTCGCAACATCATGGGCCAAAGGATCTGTACTGTACTGTATTGTACCATAGTATAAAGAGAGTGGTTGGTGCGTGGAATGCACTGCCTGAGTCAGTGGTGGAGGCAGATACACTAGTGAAATTTAAGAGACTACTAGACAGGTATATGGAGGAATTTAAAGTGGAGGGTTATATGGGAGGCGAAGTTTAAGGGTTGGCACAACATTGTGGGCCGAAGGGCCTGTATTGTTCTATGTTCTATATCTTGCATCTACAAGTATACCTATACTATAATATAGTCTTGCACTAAGTTAAACTTTTATATTTTAAAAAATTTCTCTCATCTTGCTCAGCAGCAAGCAGCAAAGCATAAAGCCCTAAAATTATTTTTCTTGCCAATTTTATTTAAATATTAACATGAGTAAAATTCTAATAATGATTTCGCTTAAAATGTAATATTCTTGTCTAATCTATTTCTTCTTTAGTATATTTCTTTTATTTAAACTGAACTTAAAATTAGTTCCTTAATAAGGTTTTAATGCTTAACTAGGTGAATAAGTTCTATTTAATTTTACTTTTTCACTGGAATTTTTAGGTCAATGCTGTTCTGTTAATAAAGAAAACAGAATCAGGATTGCTATCAATCAAGCTTTATAATTTCTTAAAGGGTTGCTGATGCAAATATCCAAAGTACACTGAGTGGTCACTTGATTAGGTACATTTGTACACTTGTTTGTTAATGCAAACATCTAATCAGCCAATCAAGTGGCAGCAACTCAATGCATAAAAGCATGTAGACATGGTCAGGAGATTCAGTTGTTGTTTAGACCAAATGTCAGAATGGGAAAAGTGACCTTGACTGAGGAATGATTGTTGGTGCCAGATTTGGTGGGGTGGGGGGGGGGAGCGCGGGTGTTGAGAGTCTCAGAAACTACTGATCTGGAATTTTCACACACAAGTCTCTAGACTCTAGAATCTAGAGTTTATAAAGAATGGTGTAAAAAACCAACAGATATCCAGTGATATCAGTTCTATGGGCGAAAGTGCCATGTTAATGAGAGAGGTCAGAGGAGAATGGCCAGACTGGTTCAATTTGATAGGAAGGCGACAGTAACTCAGATAAACATGCTTACAGCAGTGTTGCGTAGAAGAGCATCTCTGAATGCTAGCACATCAAACCTTGCAGTGGATGGGCTATAGCAGCAGAAGACCACAAACATATACTCTGCAGCCACTTTATTAGGTACAGGAGGTACCTAAAAAGTGGCCACTAAGTGTTTATTTCCCAATAAAAGAGACAGCACAATAAGTGGCTAACCATTCAAGAATATTCATTAATATTTTACATAGGACTTGAATGCAAAGAAGTATCTTAGTATTGTGAGGAGAATTAGGTCACTCTGTATAATTCTTTTTCTGCCTTTATATTTGAAAACAATCTTTTCTCAGTAACTTTGGTATTGCAAAAGTATTTTTTCACAATCTAGAGATTCCTACCCCAGTTTACCTATGTTCCTTTTATTTTGTTCTTTCAATAATGATTATGTGGGAACTTTATTCATTAACTATCCAGCTTTTTGCAGCAGTTTGTTTTCAACAGACAATAACAGAATGAAAAGCTTTAGTCTTGTATATCCCTCTGCTTCAAATTCTTCTGTTTGTGATCATTTCAGTGGCAAAGCATTTCTGTGACAATAAAACTCTGTGTAAAGCAATTTCTTCTGACCTGCTCTTCATCCCCTCAGTCAGATGCATGCACTACAGTCATAATGTTCTCATTCAGTACTGCCCCAGAGAACAATTTCAGTTCATTTAATTGAAGCGCACATAGGTTTAAATGGATCAGAGCTTTGCAAAATCATGGAAATGAGCCTGCTTGAGCAAGGCAAAACTAATTGGCTTGGAAGTGTACTGCATGCGAAACATTAACAACCTAACCAGTGCCTAGGCAGTTCAACTGGAAAGGGTTAGTTTAACACTTGATTCATTACAGTGAGAAGAGGTTGCAAAACATTTTTCAAAAAAAAGTATATGAATGGAAAACTATAATATAGACATAATTCTGAAGAATATTCTAGATAGGTGTCTTGAATTTCAATAGAATTATCCTATTTCTGGTTGTAAAATCTGCAAATTGGAGCAATCTCTCTGCAAAAGACACAAGTTATTGTTTTTATGCTAGTTTGTTCAGGGTTCTATTAATTTTCAGGTGAGATTGGGAGAATGCCTGGGGAAATTCTTACATAGAAGGATCACAAGGTCTCAAATTACTTAAAGCAGTGTGACCAGCCATCTAGTTCTTAATCTTAAACAAAAATAACAGAAAGAGTGTCGGAGGATCATAGGAGAGGGAACTTCTCTTTAATCATTTGCTCCAATAACACAATGATAATCCTGAAATATTCACAAAGTGTAGAACTGGTAGAATATATCAAAGATACATCTTTGGTGGCTAGATCATGCTATTGACCAGCCAACAGTTCCATTACATTCAAAAAGATCCTGAACTAAGGAGCTAAATACAATCTGTATCCGTCAACTCAGCTTTAGTGGAGCCATGCCTGCAGTGTCCAGCAAGGAGACATCCATTTCAATGATGTCAAAAACCTTCATGAAAATGGAACAATTAATGTTTTATTGTTTAGTTTCATCTAACAGTAAATTGTTGTTGTTTAAACAATGTATTTAATTTCTGAATACTATTATTTAAAATTTATTTTAAATCAATTGTTGACAGTTTTTAAATACTTTTGGTGATACTGGACAACAAAGATTTTGCTTCCTGAATACTTTTGGGTGTATCTAATGAAATTTCTCTACCACACACTATTTTATTAAAAATCATCTACAATAGATTTGTTATTTCAATTCATAATTCAAGTCAGAATAACTGATGGCAAGATTAAGGAAGGCATTTATGTTGGTCCTCAAATTCTTAGAACAGGCAATACTTAGAACTTCTACTGGGACTGGAGAGAATCACATGGAAGGCATTTCTTGACAATTACACAGCACCAAACTACGTACAGCTGGTTATCAACATGCTTTAAGCAAGCAAAACCATGAACTGCAACATGTCACCAAAGATTGATTTTCTGCATTCCCACTTAGACTTCTTCCCTACAAACACTGGCACTCTCTGTGATAAGCATGATGAAAGGTTTCACCAGAACAATGTGGTCATGGAGAAGCTGTATTAGAGCGACTGGAATCCATCAATGCTGGCAGATCAGCTTTGTTGAACTATAGCAAAGTGTCAGCACCATCATGCAATTAAATGCATTATACTCAATTAAAGTTAATTCTTGATTCTCCAAATTTCTACGTGATGCGAGTAGTCTAAAATTATATTTGTCCAGCTTCAGGCAGTCTATCATAAAAAAAAATCCAAGAAAGCAAAACTTGCAAAAAATCTTTTTCAGTGTTATTGTAAACTTCCAGTGTTATTGATTAATTAGAAACAGTGACACAAGATCCTTTGTCAGTTGAAAAACTGAAGCAGAAATAAAGCAGGAGTGAGCCATTAGCCCATTGCACTAGTTGTGTCATTCATTAGAACCATGGCTAATCTTTCATCTCAGTGTCACTTTCCTAACACATTATCTGTCAATTCCCTTAACATGCAAATATTTATCCTTGAGTGCATCTATCTATCAATACCATCCTTGAATGTAGGCAGTAAATGCAGGTGCAGTTCCTTGAGCTGCAATGTCCAGAGGCCTGGTCTGCACTTGAGGCACTCAATTTACAAAAAATCCTCAAGGTCATTGGGAGTGAGAGGGTAAATATTGGTCATGGTTGGATTAAGCATGATCTGACTTAATATTATAGAAGTCCTTTAAGGTATCTCATGTTATTCAGCAGTGAAGACTATCTGAATGTTTGGAAAAGATCAGAAGAATTAATCCAGCCAAGCTTGAGCAGGTTTTATAATGTTCAGGCCTGACATGAGGAAGCACTTAGTGAAAATTCAAAAAAATGGTCAGCAAAATCTACATAATATTTTATTCATTAGATATGAGAACCCCATTGATCTCTGTGTCTGCCTGCCTCTCTGTAGCTCTCTCCTTTATGTATTATTGTGCAAATTATTGTAGGAAGGCATTTCATTTTGCAATATACAGTACCTTGAAAAAGTATTCAGCCCCCACCACTAGTTTCACATTTTACTGTCTCATTGTCTCAATTTAAAATACATTGAAGTAGAATTTTTTGAGCTAATTTACAAAACTTCATGCATCATTTATTTATTTATGCAGATACAGCACGGACTAGGCACTTTGAGCCGAGCCGCCCACTAATCCCTGATTTAACCCTAGCCTAATCACGGGACAATTTACATTGATCAATTAACTTACTAACTGGTACATCTTTAGACTGTGTGAGGAAGCACCTGGAGGAAACCCACAAGGTCACGGGGGGAATGCAAAATCTCCTTACAGGCAGCGGCAAGAAATCATGTCAGATCAAAAGAAGAATTCAAAAACCTGTCAACAATTTACAAAAAATTATAAATCAAAATTGTCGACCTTTCCATTCCTAGGCATTGGTACCAAAAAATATTCAATTCCCTTGTAATTACTGTACTAAATTCCTTCAGGTGCAAAAGGGTATATTACTTTAGCAACACACCCAATTTGTTGATTTAGAAAATTGCCTGAATAAATAACCCATTTCTCTGTAAGGTTCAACAGTTTGGTAGATTTGCAACAGACCAAACCAAAATTAAGACAAAAGAGCATTCAAAACAAGTCAGGGAAAAGATAAAAGAGAAGCACTAATCTGGGGAAGAGTACAAAACCATCTCAAAGGTTCTGAACAAACTTTGGAGCTCAGTACAGTCCATTATGAAAAAGTGGAAAAAATACAAAACCACAGCCACATTGCCTGGTCAAGCCATCTCTCTAAACTTAGTCGCCAGAGAGGAATGGCTCTTGTAAGACAGGCTATTGTGACACCAACAGTCATTAAGTGAGTTGTAGATGTCAGTGGCTGTAACTGGAGGTGAAGTTTATGGCTCCACAACCTCGAATGCCTTGCACAAAAAGGTTATTTGTGGAAATAAATCAAGGAAGAAGCCGTGGCTAAAAAAAAGCATATCCTTGCCAGAAAAGAACTTGCAAAATGTCACTTAAAAGATATTGTAAAAATGTGGAAGGTCTTACAGTTGGATGAGACTAAAGTGGAACTTTTAGATCTCAACACTGTGTTGCTTGTGGCATAAATCTAATATTGTGCATCAGCCAGGTAACACCATCCCTACTGTAAAGTACGGTGGAGGCAGCAACCATGCTGTGGGATGTTTTTCAGCCGCAGGGACTGGAAATCTGGTTAGGATTGATGGCTGCTAAATACAGAGACTTCCTGGATAAAAACCTGCTAGCCTCTGCCAGAAAGCTTAAACTGTAGAGGAAGTTGATCTTTCATCAGGACAGCGACCCAAAGCAAACTGCCAGAGAAACCATGGAGTGGCTTCAAATGAAGAAAATGAATGTCCTTAAGTGGCTCGATCAGAGTCCTGACCTTAACCCTCTGCCAAGACATCAAGATTGTTGTGCACAGCTCTCCCCATCTAACCTGGCACAGCTTGGGCAATTTTGCATGGAGAAATGGGCAAATCTTGCCCCATCACATTGTGCAAAACTAATGAGACTTATCCAAAAAGTCCACTGTCTGTAAAAACTGCAAGAGGTGGTTCAACTAAGTACTGTATTGAGCAAAAGGAGATGAATACTTTCGAACTGCTTATATTTCAGTTATTGAATTTTTAGTTTTTCAATGTTTACAATTTTCCCAGTTTTTTGGGCTCTATTGTGAAAATAGGAGTGTGTTATTCACAAATAAAAACTCTCAGTTAAATTAATTAAAAGCCAAGGATTTATGTGAACAAAGGGTTGGAGACTGCACAGTACATGCCATTGTTTACAACAAGCAAATCTCAGGCATTAAGGCTACTGTTGTTGGTTGAATCAAAGGTGGTGATGAATTGGCATATAGGACAAAGTTTGGAAATATAATTGAATAGTGCCATTACAACAACCTCTCACTCAGTGCCAGCAAAACCAAAAAGCTGATTATTGACTACAAGACCAAGAAGCTGGAGGTCCATGGTAGTTCTTCAGTAACTTTAAATTCCTTGGCATTATCGTGTTAGAGAATCTGTCATGAGACCTAACCTTACCTAACTGTCAATACAAGGAAGTCACAACACCATCTGTGCTTTCTGAGAAGTTTGCGTGGATTTGGCATATCATCTAAAACTTTGATAAACTTCTACAGAAGCACAATGGAAAGTATTCTGACTGGTTGCATCAATGCCCAAGAATCGAAAGGTCTACAGAAAGTGATGGATACAGTCCAGTCCATTATAGGCAAAGCCCTCGCAACCCTTAAGCACATTTATAAGGAGCACTGCTACAAGAAAATAGCATCAATCAACAGGACCCCCACCATCCCATTTATTATAAATTACTATAAATTGTACATTGCTCATTTAGACGGAGACGTAACATAAAGATTTTTACTCCTCATGTATATGAAGTATGTAAGTAACTAAGTCAATACAATTCAATTCATCCAGGCCATTCCCTCTTATCGCTTCAACCACCAGGCAAGAGGTAAAGGAGCCTTAGGTCCCTCACCAGGGGGTTAAAGGGTAGTTATGACCCTACAACCATCTGGCTTTATCAATCTTCGTGAGGTTCATTCACCCGAACTCTGAATGACTGCAAAGCCTACAGACTCACTTTCGTGGACTCGATAAATTCATGTTCTCAGTCTTACTTATTTTCATTTATTATTCTAATTTGCTGAATTTGTCTTCTTTTGCACATTGGTTATCGGCATTCCTTGCTTATGTATAGTTTTTCATAAATTTTATTGTATTTCTTTATTTTCCTGTCAATGCCTGCAAAAAATCAAATCTCAGGGTGGTATATGGTGACTTATATAAACTTTGATAATAAATTTACTTCGATCTTTTGACTTTGACTTTGAGAGTTCATGATGCCTGGAGATGCTAGCATTTTTTAATGTGCTTAACATTTTTAAGCTGCCCTGAAGCTATGATCAATAAAGAGGAGGCTCCTATAGTGGCAAAAAGGAAGTTCCCTTTTAAAACTGGGTGGTATTTCAGCCTGAACTCACTCTGACAACTCTGTCTCGATGGAGTCACCAAGGTACGGGAGAGACATGTAAGCCCCAGTGAGGACAGGGCTCGAGCAAGACCTTGTAGAATTTTAACTCTACAGTCTTTAAAATAGATGACATAGATATAGTAAAATCGTAAGTGGTATATGAAATGGTAGAGATGGAAAAATCCACTCAGCTAAAATATTCTAGAATGACCTCTAGGTCATAGAAGGTAAGTGGGGCTTGAACTCATCAAGTTGTTTCGAAGAAATAGGTGCAGGTTTATTTTGTTTTACAAAATCATATAAACTACCACAAATAAAAAAGGACATTTGGCCCATTGTGTCCATGCTGGCCAAACTATTAGCTATTTAGAGTGTAAGATTACTTTGTGTGCAGCGTGCTAATGAGGGTAGAATTAGGGGGTTAGAGCAAATAAATGCTTGGGAAGGAGCTGGTGCAGACAGAAGGGCTTCATCTACCTGGATCAATGCTGGCATTGGAGAAGGTCCAGAGGAGGTTCTCGAGAATTATTCCAGGAATGAAAGGGTTAATGTATGAGGACTGTTTTATGGCTCTGGGCCTGTACTGGCTGGAGTTTAGAAGAATGAGAGGTGACATAGAACAGAGATGAGAAGGAATTTCTTCAGCCAGAGAGTAATGAATCTGTGGAATTCATTGCCACAGGCAGCTGTGGAGGCCAAGTCACTGAGTATATTTAAAGCAGAATTTGATGGTTTCTTGATTAGTAAGGGCATCAAAGGTTACAGGGAGAAGGCAGGAGAATGGTTTTGAGATGGATAATAAATCAGCGATGAAATGGCAGACTCAATGGACCAATTGGCGTAACTTTGCTCCTATGTCTAAAGGTCTTATGGTCACCCATTTCAGAGCTCTTGGTCCATAGCCTTATGAGTTATGACTCCTCAAGAACTTAATGAAATAATTTTTCAAATGTAGTGAGAGTTCCTTCTTTCATCACCCTTCAGGAGGTGCCCTTTGTGAAGGTTTCTACTTATCAGATGTCCTCAAATCATTTGTTGTCCTGGCTACCATATCCTACCCTACCAGCACATTGCATAGGTTTACTTTGCTGCTGAGGGTAGGAATAGAAGGGTAGAGCAAATGAATGCTTGGCCAAAGAACTGGTGCAGCAGAAGAGCTTCATCTAATGTTTCAAAGTAAATTTTATTATCAAAGTATATATATGTCACCACATACAAATTCATTTTCTTGTGGGTATACTCAATAAATCTGTAGAAAATAAGCTTAACTCTTTTGATTCAAAAGCCTGATTGTTGAGGAGTCATAACTGTTCCTGAACCTGGTGGTGTGAGTCCTAAGGTTCCTGTACCTTCTTCCTGATGGTAGTGGCAAGAAGAGAGCATATCCTGGTGGTGGGGGTCCCTGATGATAGATGCTGTTTTCCTGTGACAATGTTTCTTAGAGATGTGCTCAGTGGTTGGGAGGTCTTTACCCATGATGGACTGGGCTGTATCCATTAATTTTTATAGGATTTTTCATTCAGGGGCATTGGTGTTTCCATACCAGGCTGTGATGCAGCCAGTCAAGACACTACATATCTATAGAGGATAGTCAAAGTTTTAGATGTCATGCCAAATCTTCACAAACTGCTAAGGAAGTAGAGGTGCTGCCATGCTTTCTCCATAATTGCACTTATGTGCTGGGCCTAGGAAAGGTCCTCCAAAATAATAACATATAGGAATTTAAGTTACTGACCTCTGATCCCTGATGAGGACTGGCACATTGACCTCTGGTTTCTTGCTCTTGAAGTCTATAATCAGCTCCTTGGTCTTGTTGACATTGATGTTGTTGTGGCACCACTCAGCCAGATTTTCAGTCTCCCTCCTATATGTTGTTTTGTCACCACATTTGATTCGACCTATGACAGTGGTGTCATCAGCAAACGTGAATATGGCATTGGAGCTGTGCTTAGCCATGCAGTCATAAGTATAAAGCCAGTAGAGCAGAGGTCTAAGCACACAGCCTTGTGATACACCTGTGCTGATGGAGATCGTGGAGGTGATGTTGTTGCCAATCCAAACCTTTTGGGGTCTGTAAATGAGGAAATCCAAGATCCAATTGAACAAGGAAAGATTGAGGCCAAGTTCTTGGAGTTTATTGATCAGTTTTAAGGGGATGATTCTATTGAATGCTGAGCTGTAGTCAATAAAGAGCATCCTGATGGGTACATCTTTGCTGTACAGATGCTCTAGGATTGAGTGAAGAGCCAATGAAAAGGCATCTGCTATGGACCTGTTGCTCCAGTAGGCAAATTGGAGTGGATCTATGTCTCTTCTCAGGCAGGAGTTGATATGTTTCATTACCAAGCTCTCAAAACACTTCATTACTGTGGATGTAAGCGCAGCTGGGTGATAGTCATTGAGGTAGGTCACCATGCTCTTCTTGGGCACTGGTATAATTGAAGCCTACTTGAAGCAGGTGGGTGCCAAAGAGAGAGGTTAAAGACCTCAGTGAACACAGTTGATCAGCGCAGGTCTTTTGTACTTGGCCAGATACCCCATTTGGGCTGGACGCTTTTTGTAGGTTCAACCTCCTGAAGGCTGCTCGCATTCCAACATCAGACACTGAAATCGTAGAATTGTCAAGGGATGTAGGCGTCTGTGATGGCTCCTCCATGTTCCTAATTGGTTTCTTAATGGTCTACCTGGATCATTGGATCCTTTCTAAGGCAGAGTTGACCTATACAAAAAGGGCAGGCTGCATCTGAACTGGAGGGCAAACAGTATTCTTGAGGGATCCTTGCTTGGGCTATTTGGAAGGGTTTCCACCAGTCTGGCAGAGGGGTGCGGTGTCCACAATAGTAGTGTAACAGATGAGAAAGTTGAAGCACATATAGAGGTTAAAGCAAACCAGTCCAGTAGACAGGACAGAGTCTGTGGAAGGTCTGATAGGCCAAGCTGCATTTATGTTAATACAAGAAACATCACAGGTAAAGCAAATGACATCTGTGCATCTTTTGGTGTCCTTCCTGCAAACTACTGTAGAACATTCCACTATTTTCAAGGCACTATGTGAACGTAAAAAGTTATTTTAAATGTTTTCCAAAACAAAACTGCTACCAAAACATTTGAGATTCAGAATTTTTAAAAAAAAGCCTTCACAGAATTTATATGAGGGAAAAAAGTGAAATGTGAAAGAAACTATTTTTCTGTCAAGATTTCTTGCTGCAGAAAATCATAGATGGTTTTCTATGAACACAAATACTTTGTAATGTATGGGAGTATAGTATTTAACATCAGGATCATATGATCCTATAAATATGCTTAAGCAATCATTTAAACTCTAAGCATTCCCTACTTTAGTTGTTCAGGGAAAGCAAGACACTGCTCTGAGAATTCACAGCTAGAGTGCAGTTTCCATCTACCATTAACCTCAGCTCTGAACTGATTAAAGTACGAAGAGTAAGAAGAGGATTGTTGATGGAGTATTACTGAGAAGCACCTTGGCGGTGGGAAGTTCTGCTGTGGGATACTTGAAGAAATGCCCATTCCTCAAAGCTCCTTCTGCTCATGGTGAGGGAACTTAATTTTGGTTAATCTAATCCTTGGCTTTTGTCTGAGCACTGGACATGACACCTGAACCAAACTACTATCTCCAGATACCAGCAATGACAACTGGAATTAATTAAAGCTCAAGACTATTATGTTTTTTTATCTCCAGAACATAAAACTAATTGAAGTCCATCTGGGCAGGAGGACTTCAACCCAGATAAGTGTGAAGTGGTTCATTTTGGTAGGTCCAATTTGAAGACAGAATATAAATGGTAAGACTTTTGGCAGTGTGGAGGATCAGAGAGATTTTGGGGTCCATGTCGATAGGACACTCAAAGCTACTGCGCAGGTTGACAGTGTTGTTAAGAAGACATATGGTGTGTTGGCGTTCATCAACCGTGGGATTGAGTTCAAGAGCCGTGAGGTAATGTTACAGCTATATAACCTTGGTCAGACCCACTTGGAGTACTGTGTTCAGTTCTGGTCACCTCACTACAGGAAGGATGTGGATACTATAGAGAGAGTGCAGAGGAGATTTACAAGCATGTTGCCTGGATTGGAGGGTATACCTTATGAGAATAGGTTGGGTGTACTTGGCCTTTTCTCCTTGGAGTGATGGAGGATGAGAGGTGACCTGCTGGAGGTGTATAAGGTGATAAGAAGCATTGATCGTGTGGATAGCCAGAGGCAGTTTCCCAGGGTTAAACTGGCTAACACAAAGGGGCATAGTTTTAAGGTGCTTGGAAATAGGTACTGAGGGGATGTCACGGGTAAGTTTTTCACACAGAGTGGTGGATGCGTGGAATGCACTGCCGGTGACGGTGGTGGAAGCAGATACGATAGGGTCTTTTAAGAGCCTCTTAGATAGGTACATGAAGCTTAGAAAAATAGAAGGCTATGTGCTAGGGAAATTCTAGGCAATCTCTGGAGTAGGTTACAGTCGGCACAACATTGTGGGTTGAAGAACCTGCAATGTGCTATAGATTTCTATGTTCTATGTTCTAAAGAAAACCACAGGAGCCGGGGATAACTCATGTACATTTAGGTTTACTGTAGTGAGGTGCTCACATATGACATGGTGTCGTAAGACGTATGCGATTCACGTACTTTTACATAAAATCCATTATTATGTAAACAACAAAGAATGCTTAATCGAACATTATATTTACAATATTACTGAAATATTAAATACCCAACAAAGACTAGCTTTGATGTGGTAGGAAAAAGGATAAGAAAAGGATAAGGAAATTCACAGGGTATCCAAGATGTGGAATTTACTGTCTGTGTAGGAACAGAGGGAACAAGAGCTTCGAAAGGGAATTGTATAGACATTTGAGAGACCTATACACAGTTAAGGGGAATGAATAAAGAAATTGCACTGTTGATATCAGCAGTTAGCATTGACCTGATAGACTAAATGGCCTCCATCAGAATAGTAAGAATTCTATTATTCCATGAATCCATTTACAGTTGAAGTATGCCAAAAGGCCATTGGATTTAGCAGTCCGAATCAGATCAGGTTTAATATCACTGGATTATGTTGTGAAATTCGTTAACTTATTGGTAACAGTACAAAGCAATACATGATAAGTATAGAAAAATATTAAATCAGTTGCAGTAGGTGTATATATATATATGTATGTATATTAAATAATTAAATTAAGAATAGTACAAAAACAGAAAGAACAAAAGAGTGAATTAGTGCTCATGCATTTAATGTCCATTTAGAAATGTTCAGATGTTCAAAAAAAATAATTATTATAATATACCTTCCATGAGACAATTGGTATGTTCATCATAAACTTCAAAGCAACAAAATCAACAAAAAATAAGTCATGTGTTCTTATGAAATACACAAGAGTGCGTATGTTTTTAATTAGCAAAATGGTTTCCCAGGACAACAGTACTCCTTTAATGTGCAAAGACACCAGCTGCTCAGCAATGATATAAAATTCTTGAGACAAATGCTGCCTTATATTTATCACAGTAGGGAAGTTGAGGATAATTTAAATTTGTGCTTACCAGTGTGACAATTGCTGTGATTATTCTAGCAGTTAGGAAATAATGAGGTTTGCAAGTGTAATATTTAAATAATTAATCAACATTTATAAAACGGAGCAGCAGCAGTCTGTAAAACCTACCAGGAGTGATTTTCTTATTTGCACATTAACAAATAATTGTTCTCCCGATACGATATCAAGACATAAACAAACATCAGGTAGCATTCAATTTTTTTTAGATTTGAGCCTGCTAATAAAATCAACTCAAGGATGTCAAATAAGAGCAGAAGACGTAGGGGACACTCAGTGATGCAGGCAGCAGCTGAGAGGGGAACAGGCAGGGTTAATGTTCAAATCAATATCCTTTCATCAGTACCCCTGACACACTCTGCAGACCAGTGCGTCAAAAGTCAAAGGACCGCAGAGCAGTAATGAGTGCCACAGTGTTAGATGTGAGGTATTAAACTGAAGTCTTGTCTGCATTCTCAGGCTGAGGTAAGATAACAGACCCTCCTCAATGAACAAGGGAATTCTTCCTGGTGCTCTGGACAATGTTTATTCATCAGCCAGTGGCAATAAAGCAAAGATTATCTGCTATTTTTGTTTTGTGGTTTGTGGCACACTTTACCTGCATAACAACAGTGACCACATTTCAAAAGGTACATCATTAGTTCAGAAGCACTTTGAATTGCCATGTTATGAAAGGTGCATTATAACTGCAAGCATATCCCTCCTAAATTTCAAAAAGTAGCAGTAACTTTTATCTGAAATTAGGTTATTTAAATTGCTATTCTCGTGTCAGATCTATCAGTCTCAGCCAGTTCAATATTTGCCAGATATTCACTTTGTCTACATACCAAAATACTTGTGTGAGTTTGGGAAGCCACAGAAAGTAATGGATACAGCCCAGTCCATCATGGTTAAAGCCCTCCCCACTATTGAGTGCATCCACATGAGTGCTGTCATAGGAAAGGAGCATCCATCGTCAAGGACTCTCACCATCCAGTCCATGCTCTCTTATCATTGCTGCCATCAGGAAGAAGATACACGAGCCTCAGGACCCACACCACCAGGTTCAGGAACAGTTATTACTCCTTATCTGGCTGTACTTCTACTCCCTGAGTAAAAGCAGAGACTGAAGACCACAGCACCAATACAGAGCACCAAGAAAGCATGGACAAGGGAGGCAAAGGAGCACTAACAGAACTACGCTGATCAGTGGAATGGACAGTATTCAGGGATTCATCTTCGAGTCTGAATGAATACGCCACAGTTGTCACTGACTTCACTAAAACCTGTGTGGATGAGTGTGTGCCCATGAGAACATACCGTGCAAACTGAATCAAACTGATTCATAGGCTGTTGTGGGCTAGATCTGTGGCATTTAAGTCTGGTGATCCAGGACTATACAAGAAGGCCAGGTACAACTCACAGAAGGCTACCTCAAGAGCGAAAGAACAATTCCAATCAAGGTTAGATGTGGAATCGGATGCACTGCAACTCTGGCAGGGTTACTTCCTACAAAGCAAAATCACACATCATGATTGGCAGTGATGCTTCATTCCCAGATGAGCTCAACGCCTTTTATGCTTGCTTTGAAAGGGAGAATAAAACTACCACTAAGAGGATCTCTGCAGCATCTGGTGACCCTGTGATCTCTATGTCAGAGGCCTCTGTCAGGAAGTCTTTCAAGAGGATGAACCCTCACAAGACAACAGGCCCTGAAGGTGTACTTGATAGGGCCCTGAAAACCTGTGCCAACCAGCTGGAGGGTGTGTTCAAAGACATTTTCAATCTCTCTTTGCTGTAGTTGTAAGTTCCCACCTGCTTCAAAAGGGCAACAGTCATACCAGTAGCACTCACATCTACAGTGATGAAATGCTTTGGGAGGTTGTTTATGGCTAGAGTCAACTTGTGCCTAAGCAAGGACATGGAACCACTGCAATTTGCTTTGCGCAACGATAGCTCTACAGCAGATGTGATCTCATTGGCTCCTCATGCAGCCTTTAGTCACCTGGACAATACCAATACTTACATCAGGATGCTGTTTATTGACCACAGCTCAGTGTTTAACATCATCATTCCTACAGTTCTGATCAAAATGCTCCAGAACCTGGGCCTCTGTACCTCCCTCTACAACTAGATCCTTGAAAAGCAAGCCTGTGTGAATAGGAAATAACATCTCCACCTCACTTATAATCAAAGATGTTTGCCTAGCCCCTGTTCTACTCCCTATACACCTATGACTGTGTAGCTAGGCACAACTCAAATTTGCTGACAACACAACTATTGTTGGCAGAATTTCAGGTGGTGACAAGAAGGCATTCAGGAGTGAGAGCCATTATCTTACATCAAGGTGCCATTATCTTACATCAGCTGTTTGAGTGATGTTGCAGCACAACCTTGCACTCATCATCAGTAAGAACACAGAATTGATTGTGGACTTCAGGAAGGGTAAGACGAGGGCAAGCACACCAGTCCTCATTGAGGAATCAGAAGTGGAAAGGGTGTGCAATTTCAAGCTCCTGGGTGTCAACATCTCTGAGGATCTATCCTGGGCCTAACATACCGATGCAGTTACAAGAAGGCATGACAGTAGCTATACTTCTTTAGAAGTTCGAGGAGATTGGATATGATACCAAGGACACTTGCAAAATTCTAACAAATAGAAACAGAAAACCTACAGCACAATACAGGCCCTTCGGCCCACAAAGTTGTGCCAAACATGTCCCTACCTTAGAAATTACTGAACTTACCTATAGCCCTCTACTTTTCTAAGCTCCGTGTACCTATCCAAAAGTCTCTTAAAAAACACTATCATATCCGCCTCCACCACTGTTGCCAGCAGCCCATTCCACACACTCACCACTCTCTGCATAAAAAACTTACCCCTGATATCTCCTCTGTACCTACCCCCCCACCACCTTAAACCTGTGTCCTCTTGGGGCAACCATTTCAGCCCAGGGAAAAAGCCTCTGACTATCTACATGATCAATGCCTCTCATCATCTATCAGGTCACCTCTCATCCTCCATCATTCCAAGGAGAAAAGGCCGAGTTCACTAAACCTGTTTTCATAAAGCATGCTCCCCAATTCAGGCAACATCCTTGTAAATCTCCTCTACACCCTTTCTATGGCTTCCACATCCTTCCTGTAGTGAGGCAACCAGAACTGAGCACAGTACTCCAAGTGGGGTCTGACCAGGGTCCTATATTGCTGCAACATTACCTCTGGGCTCCTAAATTCAATTCCACAATTGATGAAGGCCAATATGGCGTATGCCTTCTTAACCATAATCAACCTGCGCAGTTGCTTTGCGTGTCCTATGGACTTGGACCCCAAGACCCCTCTGATCCTCCACACTGGCAAGAGTCTTACCATTAATACTATATTCTGCCATCATATTTGACCTACCAAAATGAACCACTTCACACATATCTGGGTTAAACTCCATCTGCCGCTTCTCAGCCCAGTTCTGCATCCTATCAATGTTAGGGGGCAAAAGTTTAAGGGTAACACAAGGGGGAATTTCTTTACTCAGAGAGTGGTAGCTGTGTGGAACGAGCTTCCAGTAGAAGTGGTAGAGGCAGGTTCAGTATTGTAATTTAAAGTAAAATTGGATAGGTATATGGACAGGAAAGGAATGGAGGGTTATGGGCTGAGTGCGGGTCAGTGGGACTAGGTGAGAGTAAGCATTTGGCATGGACTAGAAGGGCCGAGATGGCCTGTTTCTGTGCTGTAATTGTTACATGGTTATATGGTTAATGTCCCGCTGTAACCTCTGACAGCCCTCCACACTATCCACAACACCTCCAACCTTTGTGTCATCAACAAACTTACTAACCCATCCCTCCACTTCCTCATCCAGGTCATTTATAAGAATCACAAAGAGTAAGGGTCCCAGAACAGATCCCTGAGTCCACTGGTCACCGATCTCCATACAAAATATGACCCGTCTACAACCACTTTGCCTTCTGTGGGCAAGGCAGTTCTGGATCCACAAAGCAATGTCCCCTTGGATCCCATGCCTCCTTACTTTCTCAATGAGCCTTGCATGGGGTACCTTATCAAATGCCTTGCTGAAATCCATATACACTACATCTTTCTTCATCAATGTACCATGGAGAGTGTTTTAACTGGCTGCATCGCCTTTTGGCAGGGAGGGGCCACAGTACAGGATCAAAATAAGCAGCAGAAAGTTGTGAACTCAGTCAGCTCCATTATGGGCTCTCCCCGGCAACCAGGACATCTTCAAGGTGTGATGCCTCAAAAAGGTGGCATCCATAATTATGGATTCCCATCAACTGGGATATCATGTACAGTATTTAGATGTAGATATTTATTTATTGTAGTATACAGTTATTTATTATTATGAACAGAAAGGCTCCTACCTAGTTCAGAAACAAGTACTGCTTGTAGCAAGCTCCTCCAAAATGGCAACTAGATAACAATTTGAATGGGTTAATCAATGCCAACTCCACCTAAAACTGGGTAAAAATCATCTATTGTCTTCTCAGCATTTTGGTAGTTTCTGAAATGTGGGGTTTTAAATAATTGAAAGTGATTTTCTTTGGATTCTGTCCATGCGTATACATCTCGAAGAAGCTGCTGAGAAACAAGTCTCATTGTTGGCTCTACTGTCTCTCGAACTGAGAGCAGCAAAATCTGCACTAACAAAGAAAGTCCGAAAGAGATTCCTGATCTCCGTGTTGAACCATGGTGCGTTTTTAGATACTTTCAACTGGAGTACGTTGAAAGAACTCCATTTTCCATTGGAAAATCTGGGGAAACTGTAAAAATCCTTATCTAATCAATCTTAGCTAGAAGCCTCCAGAGATGGTTTCTCTTCTTGCTGTTTTGGTGGCACCACGGATCTATCAGTTCCCATCTAGATTCCATCTCTCAAAGACATTACCTGAACATGTATAACTGGACCACACATGTACATTGATGGACACAGATCCACCACACCATCATCCCTCATGGTTCCTTCCTTGTTGCTGCTTTTTCTCCATTCCTGGTTGAGCAGAAATCTCCTCCACCTAAAGTCATAGCCCTCAGTCCCCAATACAAAATCTCAATCCACAATTCAGACTGTGAGCCATAGTTCAATGAATATTCGACCAGCAATTTGCTGAATGGCAAAAGATCATCTATGCCCGTCTTGATTGGAGGGGAGGATTCTAGGGTTTACATATCTACTCTTGCTTCTCTTAACTATGTTCCTGTGAACTGTGTTTCAGTGCAATCAACTATTTAAAATACATTGGATTAAAGTTTGTGCGGACAAATCCAAGCAGCTGTGATGAGTGTGAAGAGAAAGGGTTGCAAAGTAATTATTCTGAATTTGCTTTTGCTGAGATTACTGAACTTCAGTACAGATGTGAGCATTTAGTGAAAACAAAATCTAGCCCTATAAGAGTGAGATATGGGCCCAGTTGTACAATATATAGACACATCAGTTGTACAAGGTCACTTATCTCCACAGAGGGAAATGCATGGGTTCATTTCTTCTCCTTATGTCAAGGGCAAGCTATTCTTTTCTAGCATAATAGTAATATCACAATATCCAAATATTCTTACATTAAAATAAAATAATCCAAGTTTGAAGTTTCTTCACTACAGAGTTATTATTAAAGACTATATTTCCCTTAGCCAACTGCAGGCAGCTCTAATTTAAATGCATGCTTTGTTTAAACCTTCCCAATGCAGACATTATTTTAAAAAGTGTAAATAAATAGCAAATTACGTGGCACAGAAGTGTGAGATTAGCTTGTGAATGACTTACAACATAATATTTTGTTGCCTTATAGATTTAACGACATGGCAATGCCTCTACATTCTGAGGAGGCTGAAGAGAGCTGGTCTATGCACATCAATTCTCACGACCTTCTACAGACGCACTCTTGAAACTACCCTAACGTGCTGCTTCGCTGTGTGGCAGAGAAACGGCACGATGGCAGGCAGGAGCGCCCTACAATGGTAAGTTAAAACTGTCCACCACATCACTGGCACCGGCTTACCTGCCACCAAGGACATATACCGTACACAGGATAGTGCCAGAAAAGGCCAGCAATATCATGAAGGATCACACCGACCCTGTTTGTCCCACTCCCACCAGAGAAGAGGATACGCAGCATCCATGCCAGAACCACTAGACTCAAAAACTGTTACTTCCCCAAGCCATGATCAACACCTCCACACATCCCATTAACTCACCTCAGCACCCCCACCACCCCTACATACACATCACCTGGGGTCACTTTATGTACATTCAATCGGTCTGTATTGTTACAGTTACTTGTACATTGTGTTTTATAGGATAGCTTTTAGGCTTATATTTATTGCGTTTTATTGCATTCTTTATGCTTATTTTGCTTTTTATGCTGCATTAGATCCAAAGTAACAATTATTTTGTTCTCCTTTGCACCTGTGTACTGAAGAATGACAATAAACAATCTTGAATCTTTAATGTCAACAAGTTAAACACCCAGGAACTCAAAGTGAAAGATAATGCTGGACTGTCGCATCCTGTGTAGAGCTGGTAAAGTAAAATAGAGAAAGGCAATGAAAAGTTGTGGTATTTAAGTTTCTTTATTCAGTAGTAGAAAGTATGAACTATTATTTTTCAAAAATGCAGATCCAGCAAACTTGGACTTTATTTTTGCTTCATAAACTCTAGAGACAGATGACTAAGAATTATTTCAAAAAGTGGGAATTAGATTCTTAGTAAGGACTATGAAAAGGATGACAGGACCAGTCCTCTCTCACACTTACCATGTTCCAATTTTCAGCCGCAATGTGAAAGGTTCACATTTCGAACTCCACAGACTCTACTTCATGGGAAATAAAAGCAAAAGAAAATCTGCAGATGTGGGGAAACATCTGAACAAAATGTTACATGGGAATCATAGTGGATCTGCTGTACAATAGTCTCAAACTTGAGTTTCTGAATGGTTTTGGAGGACCAAGTCTCCATCCACCCTTGGTAAGACCATCACAATTAGTGAAGATTAAGGATGAGCAACACATACATAAGGTACCTGTGCTCAGACCTTCGTGTGCTGCTCCAGCCAAGTGTACTTTGATGGCTGCCAGTGGATATGGGCCCACTTATTTGAACCTGGTCTCCATCTGGACCTTTAAAATTCTTCAGAGTGTTCCCATAAGTAAGAGTGTCTCCAGCTTCCTTACTAGTCATGTATTTCTTTGTCTCTATTTGTTAGGGGAAGAGTTTTCCAAATGTGAACATAGCCCCTTAAATCATGTAAATTGCACACTGTTTCTGACTCTGCATACAACTGGTTAAAAGTCTAATCGCCTTCAGTCAAGGTGCATTGTGCCTTGCACACTTGGCTGTCCAGGCTTAAGGGGAAAGGAAGAAAACAGAATCAGTAAGTTTGAAAAGGTGAAGGAAGTAGGATGACTCATTGTGCATCTGACTGTCTCTGGGGAGCCATCCTCATTGGCTGTACATCCTGAGAAATTGCGCATGTACAGCCAGAGATCGTTCATTCATGAATTTTAATCAACAGAAAATCATGGTTTGGCAGACTGCCATCACAAGGAGGCTTGTTCATCTGTATCAGATGCTGTGGAGTATTTGAGGATACCTAATGTGGTTTACCTACCATGGTGACAGATGTAGAAGATGTAAATATGATTTTGCAAAGTTTTGAGGTCAACAGTTTAGAGAGAATCAGAGCAAGCAAGTGCAACATCAGTCTTACACTATCAAAGCTTATTGAGAACAACTAAAAAGAGTACTGGACAAACCTGGAGGGAGGGCAGCATCTGTGGAGGCAAAACATGTACATTAGCACCGGAAGAAGGACTGAGAGGGAAGAAGAAAATTTGACATCTAGGAAATACAAGGGAGCAACGGGACAGAGGCTGGTAGGTGATGGGTGGAACAGATGAAGGTGGGGTGAGGGTGTGGGATGATGGGCAGATGGAAACAGGTGGGGAGGGGAATGAAACAGGAAAGGTAAACAAAAGAAGAAGAAACTCTAGATAAACCTAGAGGTATATGTGGAAGGAGAACGTGGAAGGTGTGGGTTACCTGAAAATGGAAAATTCAATGCACAAGCCATGATATATTTTGACTGAGAAGTTGTCCTGCCAGTTTGCATATAGCCTCTCAATAGCAATAAAGAAAGCCAGTGACAGACAGCTTGGTGTGTAAGTGGAAAGGAGAGCAAAAATCCCCCTACCTCACACCACCAACTTCTATCTTACTGAAGATCCATAAGCAGGTCTGCACTGACACAGCTATATTTCAGCCTCCTTTTGCTTCACTGAACTCGTTTCTTCATACCTGATCTCTATCTGTCTCCCCTTGTCCATTCCGTTCCCATTTACACTGGGGACACCTATCATGCCTTTGACCATTTCCATAACTTCTAATTCTCTGGTTCCGATCAACTTATCTCTACTTAGGTCATGAAGTCTATATATACCTCTACCCCAACACCACCAACCCCCCCCAGTCAGGGAGGTCTTAAAGCCTTCTGTTACCCTCCACTAAAATTCTCATCCACTTGGCTGAGCTTGCCCTTACTCTCAAGAAATTCATTTTTGATTCCTCCTAGTTTTTGCAGATCAAAGGGGTAGCCAAGAGCTCTCACACAGGGCTCAGTTACACCTGTCTTTCTGTCAGCTAAGTGGAATGGTCCCTATTCCAAACCTCATCTGGCATCTTCATCAACTCTTTCTTGACTGCATCAATAACTGCATTGGTGCTGCTCCCTGTATTAATGTGGAACTCATCAATGTTATCACCTTTGTCACCAATTTCCACCCTGCCCTCAAGTTCATCTGAATGATCCCTGACACTTCACTTCCTCTATAGATCTGTCAGTCTTTATCTCAGGAATCAGACTATGAGACCATTGACTCCAACAACTATCTTGGCTGCACCTTCTCTCCTGCTGTCTCCTGTAAGAACAAAAACATGTTCTCTCACCTTCTCCATCTCTGATGCACCTGCTTCTGAAAGGAGACCTTCTGTTCTAAGGCTTGTGAAACATTCTTCTACTCCCAGAAATGTGGCTTGCCCTCTGCATGGAAACCCTCACAACCATTTTCTCAGTTTCCTGCATATCTGCACTCACCCAACTCTCCTGAAACAGGACATTGATAGAGGTCCCTTGGCCCTCACACCTCACCAGCCTCTGCATAGTGCATATCATCCTTTACCATTTCTGCCAACTCCAGCGTGATCCCACCATCAATCACACCTTTCTTCCTTCTTTCCACCTTTCTGCTTTCTCTGGCAACCACTCCCTTTCTTACTCCCTAGTGCCCTCATTCTTGCCCACCTGTATGTTCCCTGGCGCTTACCCCCACTACCAAAGTAGATGTAACATCTATTAATTCAACTCCTCTGCCACCATCATCCAGGGACATAGAAGGCTGAAATGAGATGCTGTTCTTCCAACATGGTCTTTTGAATTCAGTGCTCATGATGTGGTCTCCTCTACATTGGTGAGATCGTGCACAGACCATGCAAACATTTTGCAGAGCATCTATACTCTGTCTACAACAGTCATCTCGAGCTTCTGGTTGCATTTCATTTCAACTCATCTTCACATTTCTTCTCCCTTTGTTCACTTTTTTCATCCCATTTTGCAACCTTTATTTATTTTTGGAATTCATAGACTGTTGTGTCTTCGGACTATTATTCTGCTGTGAAACAACACATTTCACGCCATACTGTACGTCAGTGATAATAAATACAATTCTGATTCTGATTCTGTAAGGGAGTGGTTGAGCAAATTAACAACTGCAAAAGGAACTCTCTTCTGTGCTTTCTCTGTCCCAGTGTGACTCAAACTCTCCACAATATGACAATATTTCTTTCCTCCTAAAATGAATTGTCCTAACATCCTTTTTGTCATGCATTACCCAAGACAGTGAACCAACTAATGTCTTGTTAGTGTTACTTCATTGGCCCTATAAGATGTTTGGTCTCTCCAGTGTTGAAGAGACCACAATGGAATACCAGGTGCAGTACACCAGACTGATGAAGTGAGAAGGATTTTCTGATTCACCTGGGAAGACTGGATCCCTGATGGAGATAAAGGATGCGGGGAAAGGACAAGTGTTGCATTGCCTGTGGTTAACAGGGTGACTGCAGCAAGAAAGGGGGCTGGAACTGAAGAGTGTTCCAAGGAGTCACAAAAGGAACCTTCTCTGCAAAATGGGGAGGAGTGGGAAAGGTGAGTCTGGTGTTGGAATCTCTTTGAAGGTGATTCTTCCTTACAATGTTAGGTTGAATGCAGAGGCTGATGGGGTAGAAGGTGAAGACCAGCACAACCCTATCTTTGTTGTGTTCCGGAGGAGAACACAGACTGAGTGCTCCCTTTGTGGAACACCTTCATGCCCTGTGCAGAGGCAACCTGAGCATCTTGGGCCCTCCATTTTAATTCTCCATCCCACTACCACTGACCTATCAGTGGGAGGAGTTCTACACTGCTACCACTGAGGAAGAGTGACTCATTTTCCATCTGGACACATTGAACCCTCTAGATTCAATACTACAACGCCAGGCAACTTAATTTCTCTGTCTGTATCTGTCATCTATCTACTCAGCTTGTTTCCTTTTCTCACTTCCTCTCTGGGAATGAAGGACGTGCCCAGTCTGAGCTTGATTTCATTCTTCAATTCCTACGTACATTCATTTGTCTAGGTGCTGTTGTATATGTTCTTACTCACTAACTCCTCCTATTCGCTCACAAACAGGTCATCTTGTTTACAGTTTATTACCACGCTCACCCCATTTTCACTCCATCAGAAGCATCCCCTCCCCCCAGCCTCGTTGTAGTTCCTTAGTCTCCAATTTAGTTCTAATGAAGTGTCTCTGACCTGATACGGTTCACTGCGTCTCCTCCCATGCATGTGTCCCGAGCTGGCGTGTGATAAATATCTAAACAGGATTGACTAAATGTTGAGAACCAAATGTCACAATTGATATCAATACAGTGCGTTGGCAGATAAGATAGTTAGCATAGTTGTCACCCTGCTTTTGTAACCTGTTGTCAATTTATTGACAAGATTGCCAGCCAGTAAACTGAAACTCTCAGAAAATTAACCATTATACAGCTAAGTGAGTTTGCTTGCTGCGTGGCTTTCTATCTATAACATTTATTCAAATTTTCTTTCTCCACTATCTCCTCGCAATGTTCTTCTTTTGGTTTGATGTTGCCTGTAGTAGCTCTGAGCTGTATCTGACAGCTTTTCTCTGTACTTTCTCTCTATATGACCTCATTATTCAATCGGCCAGATGCTTCAGAAATAAATTTATGAAAGATTTTGAATGAGGAAGCAGAGCAAGCCGATTTGTAGTGGCAGAAATGCTTGAAATACATTAGTACAAAATTAAAATAATTAGTAAGAGGTATTGAGTTATGGAATAAATTAACAATAGGGTTATGGGAGCAATTCATTGATAACTCTTGAAAGAAAATTGAATGTATATTGCCAAAGGGTAAATTTGCAAGATTATTGTGGAAATTTAGCATTTGAACAGCTCTCTCAAAGAGCCTGACAAGCTTGAAGATCCAAACAATCTCTTTCTGTGAATTGCCCAGTTTCACAAATGTACAGAAGAGCCTTCTATTTAGCCCCAAGTCTGATAGTTAAGTGTATCATGGTGGTCTGTTCCAACAGATTGCAATAACTATAATTAGAAATGAGGCAAAGAAAAAAACAATCAGGACAGGATCTGCTCCAAGCTTTTGCTAGAAAAATAACATGGAGAGATACTGGATAAAGGCAGCAACAAATTCAACCATGATGCGTCTATTCAATAACCTTTTGGATCTTTAAACTCAGAAGTGGAGAACAGGCAGTGGAATGAGATAGTTTCAACTATCTGATGGAATTGTAAGTGGCTACTTTATGCTGAAGAAGGGAAAGAATTGGGATAGAGAGTGGGAGTAAAAAAAAACACATGAAATGGACGTCTGTCTAGGTAAATTAAAGACTTTCTTGTTTACCACCCCCGTCTCAGTGATTCACGGCATAAACAAAGTTCAAATTTCTCATCGCTGAATCCACTAATGAAAATAATGCAGTTCATTTGCATGATAATAATACGGTATGTTTATGATGAAACAGAAGTACATTTTTGTCACGATTCAAAAAAACTAAGCATCTTCTCAACCTTATTATTACCAATTAAACCATTTGCAATAACAAGGTTATATTTACAGTTAAATAGACTGTTATTCTAGCACTAATTACCAGCTTTCAAAAATAAAGCACAGAAGAGAGGCATAAAAATGTCATTATGGCAACAGCTGCTCCATTATTGGTTTAAGTGTGTAACATAAAACCCAGAAAGCTATTCATTTTATTACTGTACAGGAGATTCATACATTATGCAAAGCATTGCTAACAATAGATATGGCATGTGGCCATTAGCAATATCTACACTTAATAACAGAGGTCCCTATAGGTGATTTTTGGTCCTCGGAAGCCAGTATATCTCTTTTTCTACAGATTTGGCTTGATTTGCTGAAGATATCAGTATGCTAAACTACACAATGCATTAACTACAGGAAAGATGTTATGCAAGAAGCAAATAAACAAGTCAAGAAACTAAAAAAAACAAGTAACTGATGCTAGTTAAAGAGATGTCTGATGTTTTCAGGTCTCTGCCATGCTGAAATTGGGTTTCTGATCTCCAAGCATCTGGGGAATCCAGCATGAAAATCAATGCTCTACATGCCAATCATACCAGGTTTTTACATTACAGCACTTTTATCATCAGCCAACTGAAATGAGTTGAGTTTCTACATCTGAGCAGTGTCGCAGGTGTGTGAAATTTGGCAGAGTGTGAAGCTTTATTGGAAAGCTATAGTCAGGAGAATTACAAGACCAGAATTTAACAAGGTTGGATGACCATCAGTGGTGAGCTGATTGGAGGATGAAGCTGTCAAGTGATGAAGGAAAGGTTAAGAATACTGGAGCCCCAATACAGCAGTAAACAGTGGCATCTGGTTTGTTGGATTCTCCTGTTGAATTACAGAAGCATTATTTCGTGTTGCAACATGTCCGATAGGTGATATTTCCCCAACTCAGCATCCTTTACCTTTTATGTCACACTATTTGCCCGGGTATCTTTATGTTGATCTTCCCTTCTCCTACCTCTATCACCGCATTACCCTTTATATTATTAGTCTCCTGTGGCCAAGAACCATTCACAAGCAGTGCAAGAGGCTGTCCTCACTGTTTCTTTTGTTCCATCGTAATTAGACAATATTTCAATAAACAGTGCAATTTGCACCAAAAGCCCGACTCACTAAATAAGGCAACTCTATTCTCAAACATAGTTGGGTCCATTTGATTAAGCCCACGCTCAAAAAATGGTTGAAGAATTGGAACACATGACAAATGGACCCTTGACTTCCTTATCAGGAGACTGCAGTCAGTGGATAGATAATAGCATCTCCTCTTCACTGACAACATAGGTGCCACTCAAGGATGTATGCTTATCCCACAGTCTACCGTCCTTATTCATGTCTGTGTGGCTAGGCATTGCTCAAGTGTGCTGATGACACCACTATTGTTGACACAATCTCAGATGGGGACATGGAGGTGTACTGGAGTGAGATAGATTGGCTGGTTGAGTGGTGTCGCAACAAAAACCTCGCACTCAATATCAGCAAGACCAAAGACTTGGTTATGGGCTTCAGGAAGGGGAAGTAAGGAGAATATGCACTAATCCTCATTGAGGGATCAGCAGTGGAAAGGATGAGCAGCTCAAGTTCCTGGGTGTCAACACCACAGATCCCTTACCCTGGGCCCAACACACAAAGAAGGCATACCAGCAGCTCTACTTCAGTAGGAGTTTGAAGAGGGTTAGTAGTCACCAGAAAATCTTGCAGATTTATACAAGGTGGAGAGTATTCTGACTAATTGCATCACTGCTTGGTATGGGGTCTCCAATGTGCAGAATCACATGAGGCTACAGGGGGTTGTAGACTCAGCCAGCCCCTTCATGGGCACAACCCTCTCACCATCATGGACACCTTCAAAAGTTTTGTCTCAAGAAGGTAGCATCCAACACTAAGAACTCTTACCATCTGACCCTTTACTACCATTGGGGAGGAGATATAGGAGCCTGAAGACACACACTCTAAATTTTAGGAACAGTTTCTTTCCTTCCACCATCAGATTTCTGATGAACACATGAGTACGACTTTGTCATTCTTCTTTTACACTATTTACATAGAAAACATATATAAAAACATAGAAAACCCACAGCACAATACAGGCCCTTCGGCCCACAAAATTGTGCAAAGCATGTCCATACCTTAGAAATTACTAGACTTACCTATAGTCCTCTATTTTACTAAGCTCGATGTACCTATCTATAAGCCTCTTAAAAGACTCTATTGTATCCATCTCCATCACTACTGCCGGCAGCCCCATCCCATGCATTCACCACTCTCTGTGTAAAAAACTTACCCCTGACATCTCCTCTGTACCTACTCCCCAGCACATTAAACCTGTGTTCTCTTGTGGCAAGAATTTCAGCCCTAGGAAAAAGCCTCTGACTATCCACACGATCAATACCTCTCATCTTATTACTTATTTATTTATTTTAACTTATTATCATTTTATGTCATGCATTTTACTACTGCCACCAAATAACACATTTTATGACATATGTCAATGATAATAAAACTTATTCTGATTCTGATAAACCGATTTCACCCAAGAGATCCCCTGTATAAAAATATCTCCAATGCAATGCATTTCATTCTTTTTTAAAAATTTTTTTTTATTGAGTTTTCAAATGATTACAGAAAGAAAGAAAAAAATTATCAACCCTACCCCCCTCCCCTTAACCCCTCCCCCCTAACATATCCCTATAGAAAGAAAGAAAAAGAAAGAGAAGAAGAAAGAAAGAAAGAAAGAATGGCTGGATATTGGAAGATCCCCACCTGCTCCACGGAGTTCATAATAGCTTTAGTATATATATTTATTTCTTTCCCCAAATAACCAATAATTTTATGTTTGGAGCACCTATATATTTAATCCTGTCTTTTGTAAATAAGGGCACCAAATTTTCAGAAATGTTTCAAATTTCATCCTCTACATAGCACCATCCAGAGACAGAGAAGCAGTTTCAGCGACAGGTTGCTATCGATGCAATGCTCCTCAGACAGGATGAAGAGATCAATACTCCCCAATGCCATTCGGCTTTACAATTCAACCGCCAGGAGTAAGATATGTTAAAGTGCCAGGTTTAGGACTCAATGTATTTAAGTAAACTACTTAAGAACTTTTTAAAAGCTATTTATTAATGCTTTTTGAGAGGGTGATTGAGAGAGCAAAATTAGTTTTGCTACAATAAGTGTATGGGACATTGGAAAAAATGTTGAATTTCCCCATGGGGATGAATAAAGTATCTATCTATCTATCTATCTATCTATCTATCTATCTATCTATATTTATCTCTTAAATTATAAGTAATTTTTTCAAGTGGAATACAGCTGAAAATTTCGTTCTTCCAATGATCTATACTTAAGTATGAATCCGATTTCCAAGTAACTGCAATAGCCTTTTTGGCTACTGCCAATGCAATTTTTATTAATTCTTTCTGATAATTATTCAATTTGGGTTTCGGTTTTATCCCTTCAATATCACCTAATAAAAATAATATTGGGTAATGTGGAAGTTGTATTCCAATAATTTGTTCCAGTAAAATTCTTAAATTTGTCCAAAAAGGTTGAATTTTAGAACAAGACCAAGTAGAATGTAAAAAAGTACCAATTTCTTGATTACATCGGAAACATTGATCAGATAAATTTGGGTTTAATTTATTTATTTTTTGTGGTGTAATATATAATTGATGTAAAAAATTATATTGCACTAATCTTAACTGGACATTTGTTGTATTTGTCATACTGTCAAGACATAGTCTTGACCAACTTGTTTCTTCAATTTTAATATTCAAGTCAGTTTCCCATTTTTGTCTTGACTTATGAATTCCTTGTTTAATTGCCTGTTTTTGAATCAAACTATACATACAAGAAATAAATTTTTTAATTTTTCCTTTTTGAATTAAAGTTTCTATTTCATTAGGTTTCGGCAATAACATTGTTTGACCCAATTTATCTCTTAAATAAGCCCTTAATTGGAAATAACAAAAAAGAGTGTTGTTTGATATTTTGTATTTATTCTTTAATTGATCAAATGACATTAATATACCTCCTTCAAAACAATCTCCTATATATCTAATCCCTTTTTGAAACCAGTTGTATAAAAGTTGATTATCCATTGTAAAAGGAATGTTTATTTTGAATTAAAGATCTCTTTGCTAATAAAGATTTCCTTATCTCATCATCAACATTTATTTTATTCCATAGATCAATCAAATGTTTTAATATAGGAGATTCTTTCTTTTCCCGTATCCATTTAGATTCCCATTTATATATAAAATCTTCTGCTGTATTTTCTCCTATTTTATCTAGTTCTATTCTAATCCATGCCGGCTTATCTTTATCAAAAAAGGATGCAATAAATCTAAGTTGATTTGCTTTATAATAATTCTTAAAGTTTGGAAGTTGTAACCCTCCTAGATCAAATTTCCATGTCAATTTTTCCAACGATATTCTTGACATCTTACCTTTCCAAAGGAACTTCCTCACATATTTATTTAACTCTTGAAAAAACTTCTGGGGTAGTTGTATTGGTAGTGTTTGGAATAAGTATTGTAATCTAGGGAATATATTCATTTTTACAGCATTTACTCTGCCTACTGATGTTATTGGTAATATCATCCATTTATCAAGATCTTCTTGGATTTTTTTCAATAATGGTAAATAATTTAATTTATATAGGTTCTTTATATCATTATCAACTCTTATACCTAAATATTTTATACCATTTATCGGCCATCTAAATTGAGTTATTAATTGACATTGACTATAATATCCTTTAGTAAGAGGTAGAATTTCACTTTTATCCCAATTTATTTTGTAGCCTGATATTTTCCCATATTCTTCCAATCTAGAAGATAATTTACGCAGCAAATATAATGAGTTTGTTAAATAACGCAGAACATCGTCAGCAAATAAGTTAATCTTATATTCCTCCTGGTTAACTCTGAAACCCTTAATATCTGGGTCCGTTCTAATTAATTCAGCTAATTGTTTTATCGCCAACACAAATAAAGCAGGTGATAATGGACAACCTTGCCTAGTTGACCTTGTTAACTGAAATGGTGTTGAAATTTGACCATTTGTCACTACTTTAGCTTTGGGATTAGTATTTAAGGTTTTAATCCATTTTATAAAGGATACTCCTAATCCATATTTTTCTAATACCTTAAATAAAAAATCCCATTCCAATCTATCAAATGCTTTTTCTGCATCTAAAGCAACTGCCACACTCATTTCCTCCCTCTTTTGTGCCAAATGAATTATGCTAAGTAACCGGGTTACATTATTTGCCGATTGTCTATTTTTGATAAATCCTGTTTGATCCATATATATTAATTTTGGTAGGTCTTTAGATAATCTACTAGATAAAATTTTTACTATTATTTTATAGTCAGTGTTTAACAAAGAAATAGGTCTATATGATTTTGGCTTTAGAAGATCTCTATCTTTTTTGGCAATACTATTAAAATAGCTGTCGAAAAAGATTCTGGAAGTTTATGCATTCTTTCTGCTTGATGTATTAACTCCATAAAAGGAGGAATTAGTAAATCTTTAAACTTTTTGTAAAATTCAGGTGGAAAACCATCTTCTCCTAGGGATTTATTACTCTGAAGTGATCCTAGAGCTTCTTCGACCTCTTTTAATGTAAAAGGCATATCTAATCCCTTCTGTTCTTCCGAATTCAATTTTGGAAGAGTTATTTGTGATAAAAACCTTTCTATCTTGACATTATCATTTTGTGATTCTGATTGATACGGTTCAGAATAAAAATTCATAAAAGTTTCATTAATTTCTAAAGGTTTATAAGTAATTTTGTTTACACTTGTTCTAATTGCATTTATCATTTTGTAAGTCTGGTCTGTTTTTAACTGCCAAGCAAGAACCTTATGTGATCTTTCACCTAGTTCATAATATCTCTGTTTAGTTCTCATAATTGCTTTTTCTGTTCGATATGTCTGAAGTGTACTATATTGTAACTTCTTGTTAACAAGTTGTCTTCATTTTTCTTCTGTCATATATCTTTAAGATTCTTTTTCTAATTTTGTAATCTCTTTTTCCAATTGATCTATTTCTATCATATATTCCTTCTTAATTTTAGAAGTGTAACTTATTATCTGGCCTCTCAAATATGCCTTCATTGCTTTCCACAATATAAATTTATCATCAACTGAATGTGAATTTGTATCTAAAAAAAACTGAATCTTCTTTTTCATAAAATCACAAAAATCTTGACGTTTTAATAATATTGAATTAAATCTCCATCTGTAAATCGATTCCTCTTTATCCATCATTATCAAGGGAGAATGATCTGACAATATTCTTTCTTTATATTCCATATTTTTCACTCTGTCTTGAATATTCGTTGATAATAGGAAAAAATCTATCCTTGAATAAGTTTTGTGTCTATTTGAATAAAATGAATAATCTCTTTCTTTTGGATTAATTCTTCTCCATATATCAATCAAATTTAAATCTTTCATCAATGATAAAGTTAATTTCGCTACTTTTGATTTTGTAACAACCTTTGTTGATCTATCTAAAACTGGGTCTAGACAAAAGTTAAAATCTCCACCTATTAATATTTTGTCATGTGCATCAGCCAAATTCAAAAAGACCTCTTGTATAAATTTTACATCATTTTCATTTGGTGCATAAATATTCATAAGAGTCCATAGTTCTGAAAAAATTTGACAATGTATAATTACATATCTCCCCACTGAATCAATTAATACATTTTGTATTTTAATTGGTAAAGTTTTATTAACCAAAATTGCAACTCCTCTCGCCTTTGATTTAAATGAAGCTGCAATAACATTTCCAACCCAATCTCTTTTTAATTTCTGATGTTCTATCTCTGTTAAGTGTGTTTCTTGTAAAAAAAAAGCTATATCTATTTTCATTTTCTTAATGTATGTTAAAATTCTTTTTCTTTTCACCGGTCCATTAAGCCCATTAACATTAAAACATTAAAAAATCAGTAAATTAGTCATTGTTTTTAATTGGGTTACTCCAATCTATAATAAGTCCTAATCTTTCAACTTTCGTGGTACCTTGGGGAATCTTTTTAAAATTCTTCATGTTGCTATGTGTCTCCCCACCGATCATCCAGGCAAAAAAAGAAAGATAGAAGAAAAATAGATAGAAGAAAAAGCCTCTGACTATCCACACGATCAATACCTCTCATCTTATTACTTATTTATTTATTTTAACTTATTATCATTTTATGTCGTGCATTTTACTACTGCCACCAAATAACACATTTTATGACATATGTCAATGATAATAAAACTTATTCTGATTCTGATAAACCGATTTCACCCAAGAGATCCCCTGTATAAAAATATCTCCAATGCAATGCATTTCATTCTTGTATTCAAGTCCTTTCGTGACCTTTACATGATCAGCTTCAGCTTTACACCAATCCAAGATCTCTACACTCAGTTCTGGTGCTTGCATGCAGATTGCGGCAATGCACCACACCACCCCAACCCCTGTGCCCAGTAATGTTAGAGATGTAGTGTATTCTCAGATAACACTCCATATCATGAATCAAAGTTATATTGCCTGTGAATGTATCAAGAAATGTGAGTTCAAAAATATGAATTACATCCAAAAACTCCGAGGGAAAGTTGGCTCTTGCAATTCTCTGTTGACAGACTTAGCAGGCATGAAATGGGGGGCTAATGATCACACACTTAGAGCAACTGCCCTAGCACTCTGCTATGCACCTGCAGAATACTGTGCACCTATGTGGGGCAGATCGGCTCACACGAAGAAAATAGACCCGTTGCTTAACAAAGCCTGCCGAATACTCACGGGCACACCGCGCCCCACACCCACTGACATCATTTACAGACTTGCAGGCATTGCTCCCCCAGAGATCCAAAGACAACCTACAACAAAAATTGAAAAAGGTAAACAGAACTCGGATCCACGGCACTCACTACACCATCATGTGCCAGTTTCCAACCTCCTAAAATCAAGGAAAAGCTTTGCTACAGTGGAGGAACTACCGCACGGAACATCCTCCCAGACGTACAGGACTGACCTCTGGCAACAAACAGAAGCCAGAACCCCACCAAACAACACAGTGCAAGACCCCACAGAAATGTTGCCAGACGGGGCACTGCTTGACAGATGGAAATGGTGCACTCTCAACAGAGCGAGAGCGGGAGTTTGTAGGACGGGGGACAATATGGTGAAGTGGGGTTCAAAGACCAGCAAATCCTGTGAGTGTGGTGAAAGGGTGCAGAACATTGAACACGTTCTGTGCAACTCACCATTCTCACCTGATTTAGCTGACACTGACCTGCTCAACATCAACCAAACAACACTAGAGTGGCTGGCTTGTCTGGTGTGACAAGCTATGATGATGACATAAATTCTGTGACGACAAATTTTATTTTAAACCTTAAATTTTTTGATAATGATTTGTTACTGCCAATTTCTGTAAAACTCATTTGGTGGTAAGTATTCAATTTAAGAGGCTATTTCCAACAAGAAGGCTTGGTGTGCAGGAGTCCATGAAGTCACAAAGAGTCAGACTTGACTTAATGACTGAACAACAAATACAAATTTGAGTTAAAACCTTTTACTGTTGGAAGGTGTGACTCCAATTTTCCAGGAATATACTCTGGCATTCTCTCCCAAACCACTCAGTCAGAGAATCATAGAGCTGCACTGGCTCTTTGGCACAGCCCAACTGTGCTGACTGTCTGTGCTGACATCTACTTTAAACTCATTTGCCTTGTATCCCTCCATTTATTTCTTTTCCAAGTACTTGTCTGAATGCCTTTTAAATGTATCTGCTTCTTCCTACTTGGAGGAAGGCTCCAGAAGTAAGGACGTTAAGAGATGGTCATGAGAGGCAGAGGAGTGGCTACAGGATGGCTTCGAGTTGGTGGACTAGGCCATGTTCAAGGACTCATCAGAGTATCTCAATGAATAAACCACAGCTGTCACAGACTTTATAAAGAAGTCATGAATAAGAGTGTTCCCACAAAATCATTTACAGTCTTCCCCAACCAGAAAGCATGGATGAATGAAGCGATCCGCAATCTGCTGAAGGCTAGATCTGTGGTATTCAGGTCTGGTGACCAAGTAAAATGCAAGAGGTCCAGGTATGGCCTCTGGAAAGCCATCTCACATGTAAAATGGCAACTCTGGACCAAACTGGAGTCACAGAAGGATGCTCATCAGCTATAGCAGGGATTGAATGCTATCAATTCCTACAAAATAAAAACAAGTGACATACCTGATAAAAAGATTTTAGGTCTCAAATCACCTGACTGCCGTTTATACTTGCTTTTACTGACAAAACATGGAAACACCTTCACAAGCTCTCACAGCGTGTGATTTCAGTCTCTAAAACCGACATGAGAGCATGCTTCAGCTGGGTTAGCCCACAGAAAGCATCGGGCCCAGACAGAGTACCTGGCTAAGTACTGAGTACCTCTGCTGATCAATGGGCTAGAGTGTTCATGATATCTTTAACCTCTCACTTCAGCAATCTGAAGTACTCACCTGCTTCAAGCAGGCTTCAATTGTTCTGGTACCCAAGAAGAATATGGTAGCCTCCCTCAATGGCTGTCATCCAATAGCACTTACACGCATCCACTGTGATGAATTACTTTGAGAGGTTGATGATGAAACATATCAACTCCTGCCTGAGGAACGACTTAGATCAGCTCCAGTTTGACTACCGTCACAACAGGTCAACAGCAGATGCATTTCGTTGGTCCTTCACTCAGCTTTGGAACACTTGGACAATGAAGATGCATACATCAGGATGCTCTTCATTGACTGCAACTCTGCATTCAATACTATCATCCCTTCAAAGCTAATCTGTAAGCTCCAAGACAGGCCTTAATACCTCCTTGTGCAACTGGATCCACGATTTCCTCACCTGCAGACAGTAGTCAGTTCGAATTGGGAACAGCATCTCCTCCACAATCTCCATCAGCACAGGTGCACCACAAGGCTGGCTGCCTAGCAACCTGCTCTACTTACTTTATAGTTGACTGTAAAGCTAAGCGTAGCTCTAATGCCATCTTTATGCTTGTTGATGACATCATTGTCGTTGACTGAATCAAAGGTGGTGACAAATCAGCATATAGGAGGGAGATTGAAAATCTGGCTGAGTGGTGTCACAACAATAATCTCTCACTCAATGTCAGCAAAGTGAAAGAGATGATGGTTAACTACAGAGGTCCATGAGAGCCATCGTCAGGAGATTAGAGATGGAGAGCGTCATCACCTTGAATTTCCTTGGCGTTATCATTTCAGAGAATCTGTCCTGGTTCCAGCATGGACATGCCATGGCAGTGGTTCAACCTTCTTAAAACATTGCAAAGAGTCAGCATGTCACCTGAAACGTTGTCAAACCTCTATACTTGTGCGGTGGAGAGTATACTGACCGTTGGATCATGGTCTGGTATGGAAACACCGAAGTCCTTTAATAGAAAAGCCCAGTCTAAGACAGGAAAACCCCTCCCTACCATCGAGCACATCTGCAAGAAACACTGTTTAGGGAAAGCATCAGCTATCATTAAGGACCCCCACCATTCAGACCATCCTCTCTTCTCGCTGCTGCCATCAGGAAGAAGGTACAGGAACCTCAAGACCCATAATGCCAGTTTCAGAAATAGTCATTACCCCTCAACTATCAGGCTCTTGAACCAGAAGGGATAACTTCACCAACCTCACATCACTGAATTGTTCCCATACAACCACCACACTCGCTCCAGAAAACCTACTCCTCAGATCTTCTTTAAATGTTACTCAACCTATCCTCCTTTAACATATCCCTGAGAAGTTTATTCAGAATGTAGTATTTCCTTCTGCTGCTTGTATCCAGTTTTATTTAATAAGCTTTCTGGTATAATTCAATCATTTTATTATCTTGAGCAATACTGAAAGGGCTGGCTGTTTTATGAGAATGCTGAGCTAATTGCTTTCTACCAACTACCGATATTTAAAGTACAAAGCAAAATTTATTATCAGAGTACACACATGTCACCACATACAACCCTGAGATTCTTTTTCCTGAGGGCGTACTTAACAAATCTATAGAACAGTAACTGCAAATAGGATCAATGGACAGCAAACTGTGCTAATGCAAATATAAATAAATAGCAATAAATAACGAGATCATGAAATAACAAGATAAAGAGTCCTTAAAATGAGACCATTGGTTGTGGGAACTCTAGAAATAGAATGAGAGTAGTTATCCCCTTTTGTCCAAGAGCCTAATGGTTGAGGGGTAGTAACTGTTTTAGAACCGGTGGTGTGAATCCTCAGGAACTTGTACTTTCTACCTAATGAGAGCAGCAAGAAAAGAGCATGGCCTGGGTGGTGGGGATCTTTGATGATGGATGCTGCTTTTCTACAACAATGTTTTATATAGATGTGCTCAATGGTTGGGAGGGTTTTACCTGTGATGTACTGGTATTTGTAATATTAATGCTGGCATTGTTTTTTTTTTGCTCAGTCTAACTTCAATTCTTCTGTGAAATTCTTACCTGCATTAAGAAACCCAAAGCAGTGAAGTAGGTAAGTCCTGAAAGTTATAAGATCATGGAGCTGCTGTATATAACATGGAAAATAAGCACTTTGACCCAACCTATCCATGCTGATCAACTTGCCCAGCTGAGCTAGTTCCACTTGTCTGCATTTGCTTCCTATCACTCTAAATCTTTCCTATCCATGTGGAAATTCAACCTGTCTTTACCACTTCCTTCAGCAAATCATTCCATATCCATGCCACACTAGGTGAAAAACTGCCCCTCATGTCCTTTTCACTCTCATTTTAAACCTGTGCCCTATAGTTTTGGACTCCTCTGAGAAAAGACTGTGGCTATTCACAAGCAAGAGAAATTCTGCAGATGCTGGAAATCCAAGCAACACACACAAAATGCTGGAGGAACTCAGCAGGCCAGGCAGCATCAACGGAAAAAAGTACTGGCGATGCTTCGGGCCGAGATGCTTCATCAGGACTGGAGAAAAAAAAGATCTCAAGTCCTGCTGAAGGGTCTCGGCCCAAATCATCGACTGCGCTCTTTTCCATAGATGCTGGCCTGGCCTCCTGAGTTCCTCCGGCATTTTGAGTGTGTGGCTATTTACCTTTATCTATGCCCCTCATGATGGTATAAAGATCTATAGGACCACCCTTCAGCCTTCTATGCTCCACAGAAAAATATCGCAGCCTATCTAGCCTCTCATTGTAACTCAAACCCTTCAATTCTGGTAACATCCTCACAAACCCTTTTAACACTCTTTCCAGTTTAATTACTCTCATTACTCAATAAGTCATTACTTTCCAGAGCAAGGGCCCCACTCAAACCTTAAGGAATGACAAAGAAGTAAGTAACCTTCTCATTACCCTGGTAAAATCTGCAAGTGCCATAGAGTGGAATCCCATTTAACTATCAACTTTAAATGTTTCTACCCATTCTGAGAAACATTGATATCAATAATGATACATAAATCACTAGTAACCAACATGGCCCACACTCTAATAGTGACTTCAGTTTTAGTTATTTACCACTCGATCTGCTACCAGTGTCTGTGTTTAAGCAAATGCTTCCAGCCTCTAGTGCAATAAAAGTCATAACAGGGCAGGGACCTAACAGAGGAACTTCTCGCTAAATGAACCACCAAAAACATTTACGGATAGGACTAATGAACAGGGACAGAGGGGATAGGGGAATGGGCATGAAAAAGAAAACACAAAGTGAACAAAATTAATAACTAGTAAATTTTACAAATTTGCTGCTGAGCAATAGTTTTGAACCAGCAGGTGTGGGATGAGGTTTTTATTTGAGTAGTTAAGGGAGACTGACATTTATTACTAGGAGCAGAGGAGAATATTTATGCAGCCGTGTAAAGTGGAATTAAATCATGCAGCAATAGGACAAGCTCAAGCCGTTATAAATGTCTGTAGTGCTGATCATTAGAATAAAATCCCTCTCTGCAAATCAACTGAAGCTTCAGATCCACCATAACTAATAGAAAGAACCAATTGTTTAATGCTGAGAGTAAAAGGCTTTGAAAAAGGAACGTAGTTAAATAAATAATTGGAGTTACCACATTAAATATGTATGTGTTAAATCCAAAAACATAAAATGTTCTAGCTAAATATTACAGCTATAACCTTTACAAAAGGAGGAATGCTGGTATTATATATTTTATTAATGTGGGCAAATGAGAATAAAAAGTTTGATAAATAAGATTATTTGTATCTTAATAATGTTTCAAAAAGTAATAGAGTATTTCTGCTACTGATATTATTTCAATGTTGGTTGTATAATATTATATAGGCATCCATTAGCTCCGGAGACCATGGATTTGCGCCTTGGAAGGTTTCCAGGGCGCAGGCCTGGGCAGGGTTGTATGGGAGACCAGCAGTTGCCCAATCTGCAAGTCTTCCCCTCTCCATGCCACCGATGTTGTCCAAGAGAAGGGCACTAGGACCCATGCAGCTTGGCACCAGTGTCGTCGCAGAGCAATGTGTGGTTAAGTGCCTTGCTCAAGGATACAACACGCTGCCTCAGCTGAGGCTTGAACCAGTGACCTTCACTAGACCGATGCCTTATCCACTAGGCCACGCGCCAACACCGTTGTATAATATACTGCAATGGAAAATTTGCTACATCACAGCATGTCTTTTGCTATAATTTTCCAGCTGTGCTCTGGTTGCTCTAAGCTTCAGAACATCTGTCCCATCCTCCATTAGGGATACCTTAACATCTGAAGGTATAGGAACAGGACGAGTTCATTCAGTCCATTGACTTGTCTCTGGCATTTAGTCAGCCCTGTTGTGTATTTAATATTTCACTAATACTTGATTAATATTGTTAACATATTGTTTGATTAAGCTCTCTTTGTTCTTTAAATAATTAATTACAGGTTATATATGAAAAGAAAATGCATGGCATTCATCAACGAGGAGGTTACTTGCAAGTCGAGGGCACTTTGCAGGCATTCGATGTCATTCCAGCGGCCCAATCGGCAGTTGGAGCAGCACAGAGAGGAGTAAATAAAAGTACAGAAGGGACAGGCGGAGCGGCCATTGTTGTGAGTGGGCCAGTGGTGGGAGTGGAATTGTCAGGCTTTGGCTCAAAGGAGGCTTCGGCTCGGAAGAGGCATTAGTTCTGGGTAAGTTGTCCAGGTAAGTTTCTATTAAGTTTCCCTTTTTTCTTACCGTGTCGGAGTACTCAGTGTGTTCTTCATGCTGGGAAACCCAGAATCTCCCAGGGAACTACATCTGTGTGATGTGCATCCAGCTGCAGCTCCTTGAAGGCCATGTTGGGGAGCTGGAGCACCAACTTGACGACCTTCGGCTTGTACAGGAGAGTGAGGAGATCATCGATTGGAGTTATAGGGAAGTAGTCACCCTTAAGTTGCAGGAGGTGGGTAGCTGGGTAACTGTCAGAAGAAGGAATGGGATGGTAAATAGGCAGTTAGCACAGAGCACCCCTGTGGTCATTCCCCTAAATAGTAAGTACACCATTTTGGATACTGTCCTATTCCCTTCTGCACCATGGACCATGCTCAGTGCCAGTAATCTGGTCTCCGTGGCATTTCCCTGAGAGGTCGTAGATTGTATCCAAAATCCCATAGATTGGGAAAATCAGGTTGGTAATGGATCTCAAGAGAGTAATTTTGTTGAATGTCTATGAGATGGCTTTTTGGAACAGTTTGTCATTGAGCCTACTAGGGGATCAGTTATTCTGGATTAGATGTTATGTAATGAACTGGAGGTGATCAGGAAGCTTAAGCTAAAGGAACCTTTAGGAGGCTGTGATCACAATATGATTGAGCAAAACTTGAAATTTGATAGGGAGAAAATAAAGTTTGATGTAGCAGCATTTCAGTGGAGTAAAGGAAATTACAGTGATAATGAGAGAGGAACTGGCTGAAGCATATTGATGACAGAAGAGCAGCAATGGCTTGAGATTCAGGAAAAATGAGTAAAGTACAGGATTGGTGTATTCCAAAAACAAATAAATACTCAAATTGCAAAATAATACAACTGGAGCTGACAAGGGAAGTTAAAGCTAATGTAAAAGCAAAGAGAGGGCATACAACAGTGCAAAAATTAGTAGGAAGATAGAGGATTGGGAAGCTTTCAAAAACAACTACAGAGAGCAACTAAAAGAGTCATTAGAAGGGAAAAGATGAAATATGAAAGCAATCTAGCAAACAATATCAAAGTGGATAGGAAAAGCTTTTCAAGTATATACAAATAAAAGAGAGATGGGAGTGGATAAAGGACTGCTAGAAAATAAGGTCAGAGAAATAATATCTGGGGACAAGGAGATGGCAGATAAACTGAATGAGTATTTTGCATCAGTCTTCACTGTGGAAGACACTACCAGTGTGTCAGGTGTTGAAGGGTGCGAGGGAAGAGAAGTGAGTACAGTTACTATGTTACAAGGGAGAAGCTGCTCAAAAAGCTGAAAGACCTAAAGCTACGTAAGTCATGCAGACCAGATGAACTGCACCCTAGGGTTCTGAAAGAGGTACATAGTGGCAGAAATTGTGGAGGCGTTAGTAATCATCTTTCAAGAATCATTGGATTCTGGCATGGTTCTATGAGACTGGAAAATTGCAAATATCATTCAACTCTTTAAGAAAGGAAGAAGGCAGCAGAAAGGAATTTATAGATCAGTTAGACTGACCTCAGGGGTTGGGAAGATGTTAGAGTCAATTGTTAAAGATGAGGTTATGGAGTACTTGGTGACACAGGACAAGATAGGACAAAATCAGCATAGTTTCCTTAAGAGAAAATCTTGCCTGATGAACCTGTTGGAATTCAAATAGGATAGATAAAGGAAATGCAGTGGATGTTCTATATTTGGACTTTCAGAAGGCCTTTGACAATGTGTTACCATCTGTAACCTTGAATAACCTCAAGGTTATTCCATGAGGCTGCTTACTACGTTAAGAGCCCATGACATTACAGGAAAGTTACTAGCATGGTTAGAGCATTGGCTGATTGGTAGGAGGCAGTGAGTGGGAGTAAAAGGATCTTTTTCTGGTTGGCTGCCAAATGACTAGTGGTGTTCTGCATGGGTTGGTGTTGGAACTGCTGCTTTTTATGCTAAATTTCATTGATTTAGATGATGGAATAGATGGCTTTGTTGCCAAGTTTGCAGATGATATGAAGATTGGTGGAGGGGCAGGTAGTGTTGAGGAAACAGGAAAGCTGCAGAAGGACTTAAATTAAGAGAATGGGCAAAAAAGTGGCAAATGAAATACAATATTGGAAATTACATTGTATTGATTTCAAGAGGTCTAGAATATTAGAGCAGTGATCCTTTATAAGGTACTGTTGAGGCCTCACCTTGAGTGTTGTGAACAGTTCTGGGCTCTTTATCTAAGAAAAAAATGTACTGGCAATGGAGAGGGTTCAGATGAGACTCACAAAGATGATTCTGAAAATGAAAGGATTATTATATGAGAAAGGTTTGTTGGCTGTGGGCCTGTACTTGCTCATTGAAACCTTTTGAATGTTGAAAAGCCTAGACAGAGTAGATGTGGAAAGATGTCTCCCATTGTGGGGGAGTCTAGGACAGCCTCGGGATAGAAAGGCATCCATTTAAAACAGAGATGTGGAGTAACTTCTTTAGCTAGAGGATGGTGAATTTGTGGAGTTTGTTAGCACAGGCAACTGAGGAGGCCAGGTCATTGGTCTATTTAAGGCAGAGACTGATAGGTTCTTGATTGGCCACGGCATCAAGTGTTACAGGGGGAAGGCTGGAGAGTGGGGCAAAAACAGAGGATCAGCCATGATTGAATGGCAGAACAGACTTGATGGGCCAAATGCCCTAATTCTGCTCCTATGTCTTATGGTCTTATCATACCACCATGTGTTATACGTTTACACCTCACTTAAAGTAAAACTTAATACACACAGGTTATTCCAGGCTCTGTCTTTTCTTTTGATTAGTTCAATGTTTTGGAGGTACAAAATATAACAGTTGGGACGAGGAAGTTTATACAACCCTGGGACGACTACCTACCTGTAGAAACGCAGTGAGGCATTTGAGTTTTTTCAAAAATGCAGCGAGTTCTTCAAATGAAAAGAAGTCACAGCACATTTTCCTCAGAAGGGAAGAAACAATCAAGTAAATAAAAAGGCAGAAAATGGACAAATTCACAGGTTCATGAGCACTGATAATTATTGTAAATTTTTTTAGAAAGAGCAGAAATGGCTGGCTGCATCAGAAAGATAGATGCATTTGATTGCACAGGAGATAAATGGAATATGTATACTGAGTGAATTGAGCAATATTTTAAAGACAGTGGAATAGCCAATGAGAAACAAGTAACAGTTTTGCCGAGTGCATTAGGTAGAAAGCCATTCAATTCGCTTAGAAGTCTGATTGTTCTAACCAAACTAGCTGAAATAAATTTGTTGATATCATGAAAGTAATGTAGGAACATTTAGAACCAAAACAATTGTTGAATACAAAATACTTTAGGTTTCATAAGCAGAATCAAAAAGGGGAATCCATTTCAGTGTATGTGGCTGAATTGAAGAGATCGTCTGAACACTTTCAGTTTTGTAATGGGCTTAATGATGCATTGAGAGAACATTTAGTTTATGAAAACCTACAAGAAAGCATTCAAAAATGGCTCCTATCTGAAGGATAACTTATTTTTAGAAGAGCAGTTGAAATAGCTGTATCAATGGAAACAGCATACAGAGATGCAGATGAGTTGTAGTGAAAGTGAGTCTGAATAAAATTGAAACATCTAAGCAGACATGTGCCTGGCCAAGTAAATGGTGTTACTGTTGTGGCAGGGGCTCAAATACACCAGGACAACATAGGTTTAAAGATGAAACTTTCAGAGAAGTAGGACACGTACAAAGAGCATGTTGGGTAGACAAAAATCAGTGGACTGCATAGGAAAGAGAAAAAGATAAAAAGTAAAGTTGCGTTTTCAAAAAGAGCACTCATCAGTATGATGTTGATGAAAATTCTGATAATGATGAGAGTGACACAGGATCAAGGCAATGAGCAATGAGGCTTACACCAGAGGTGAACGGCAAATTAATTAAAATGGAATTGGACATTGGTTCAGCTGTTTCAATATTTCAACTAAGTGAATTTGAATGGCATTTCCAAGATACTGAACTGAAGCCTGCAGATATCCAACTATGAACTTAAACTGGAGAAAAGATAACTCTTGCGAGAATGACATTTGTAACTGTGAAATTCAACAACTAACAAGCTACATTTGGGGCCATAACTGGCAGAGATGACTACAACTTGATTGGAGATCCATCCTCCATTTACATTCCATATTTCCTCCAATTATCATTTGCAAGCGAATTAAAGTACTTAATGATGCCAGAGCAGTGTTCAAAGATGGCATTGGAAAACTCAAACATACCAAGTGTAAAATAGTGTAAAAAGAAAATGCCACATCCAAGTTTTACAAAGCCTGTCTGATTCCTTATAACATTCATGATAAAGTAAGCAGTGAGCTAAATCTCATGAAGCCTTATTTCCAAGGATCAGTAGAGCCCACGGGCAATGCCAATGGTTCCAGTAGCCAAGAAGGATGTATCTGTCAGGATCTGTTATGATTTTAAGGTAATCATCAACCCAGTACTGAAGATATCCAGAATAGAGGATATCTTTGCAAATCTTTCTGAAGGAAAACACTTTAGACAGACAAACATACTTTATTGATCCCGAGGGAAATTAGGTAAAGTGAACTTAGCTGAGGACTACCTACAGATGGAGTTGGAAGAAGTGTTCAAAGTGTTTCTCACCATAAACACTCACAAAGAGCTTTATCAGTATAATAGGATTATTTTTGGAGTAGCATCTGCACCTACACTCTGGCAGAAAGCGTTGGACCAGGTGCTGTAAGGCTGTCTAGGCACTCGCTCAGTGTTACCTGGATGACATCATCATTACCAGTGTGAATGACAAGGAACATCTTCAAAATCTCAAGACAGTGTTAAAAAGATTAGAAGCTTATGGGCTCAGAGCACAACGCAACAAGTGTGAATTCTTTAAACCAATCACTTACTGTGGTCACACCATTGACGCACAAGATTTACACAAGTGTTCTGAGAAAATTCAAGCAATCATGGAAGCCCCAAGACCAAAGAACATTTCACAGTTGTGGTCCTGATGCACCATCAATAACTCTCTCTGAGACGTGAAGTCGAGATATCGGCTTTTATTGACTGGAAGAAAGAACAAGCAGTGATTGACCACCATACTACATCCTGGAGACTGAGGGCCGGCTCAGACCTCAATCGCCTTTATACCGGGGTCTGTGGGAGGAGCCACAGGAGCAGTCAGCAGGGGGCGTGTCCAGACAGGTATATGTAGTTCACCACAGGTCCTTTTAAGGATTTGTCAATTACTATAACAGGTTCCTGCCAAATCTGGCGACTGTGCTCCGACCCTTGAACTCATTACTACAGATCAGGAAGAAATGACAATGGACAAATCAGTGTGTGGTGGCTTTCAGAAAGTTAAAAGAAATGGTGATGTCAGTCACTGCAATCACACATTGTGATCGACGTCATTGTGAAGCTTGCCGTGCACTGCTTGCGTTGCCAAAGCATCCAGAAAAGGAGTGTCCAGAGCAGTCAGAACGACTTCCTGCAGTCCCAGAGTCAGCTCCTCCCACCACCATGGAGGAGCCTCGAGCCTGAGATTGTTTCACAGCCACAAGTCTCTCCTGCCAAGTGGTGACCCCACTCCCTGTCAGGAAAGACGTTATTCCACAGAAGTAAGAAGCCCTGCACAGTTTGAATTTTTAGGCCTGTATAGGACAATTTAAAAGTTACTATGCTGTGAATGTCTGTATAGCTGTTGTATTATATAGTATACTCATGCATGCTTCATTGAGTTGGAGCTCATAGCTAAGCATGGAGGAGAGTTGTGTAATTAATATTTCAACAATATTTGAGTAATATCGTAAAATTTTGTTGTTTAAGTATTTCATTACAGGTTATTGGTAGAAGTATGTGCTTGGCATATGTCATCGCACAGCTCTCTTAAAGTAAAACTTAATGCAGAATGTAAAACATAGAAGAGTACAGCACTGGAACAGGGCATTCAGCCCACAGTGTTGTGTAGTACCAGCTAAAAATCAAATCAAAAGCACCCAGACACAAATCACTCTTACCTACACACTGTCCAGATTCTTATATCCATGTGCCTATCCAAACGTCTCTTAAAAGCCTCTAGTTTATTCACCTCCACCACCATACCAGGCAGCACATTCCAGGCATCCACCACTCTCTGGGTAAAAAACACCCCCCCCCCATCCCCCTTGAACCTACCCCCTTCTCACCTTCAATGCATGCCCTCAGGTATTAGACATTTCAACTCTGGGAAGCAGATACCGTCTGTCCACTTTATCTATGCTTCTCATAATCTTGTAAACCTCTATCAGATCTCCCTTCAGTCTCGGAAGCTCCAGAGCAAACAACTCGTTTATCCAGCCTCTCATGATAGCACCTGCCCTCTGAACCCAGCAGCATCCTGGTCAGCTTCCTCAGCACCTTCTCCAAACCTCGACATCCTTCTTACAGTGGAGCGACAAGAACTGTACGCAATACTCCAGATGTGGCCTACCCAGAGCTTTATAACGTTTGCAACATAACCTCCCGACTTTTGAACTCAGTGCCTCAATTAATAAATGAGTTATAACACGAGTTATTGCTGGCTCTGTGTTTTCCTTTCAGTTAGTTTTATGTTTTGGAGTTAGAAAACATATCAAACCCCAGTGTCCCACATTCTCCCACAGCATATGTATCACAAGATATTGATCAGCACTTAATCAATGTAAACTGCCATTATTAGGTTAATCAGGACACAATATATTCAGTTCTGAAGGATATAAAAAGGTAATGGAAATGGCCCAGTACATAACGAGTAAAGCCCTCCCAACTATTGAGCAGATCTACATGAAACACTTGCAGGGTACAGGCTACATGCAACATCCATCATCAGGGACCCCCACAACCCATGCCATGCTCTTTACTTGCTGCTGCCGTCAGGCAGAAGGTACAAGAGCCTCAGGACTCGCACCACCAGGTTCAAGAACAGTTACTGCCCCTTAACAATCAGGCTCTTGAACAAAAGAGAACAATTACACTCTTCTATTGAGGCGTTCCTCAATCAATGATCTCACTTTAAAGACTGTATATCTTGTTATTTCCTGCTCTCGTTATTTATTGCTATTTATTTATATTTGGATTTGCACAGTTTGTTGTCTTCTATGCTCTTACTCTTTCATTGATCATATTTACAGTTACTATTCTATAGATTTGCTGAGTATGCCCGCAGAAAGAAGAATCTCAGCGTGGTATGTGGTGACATGTATGTACTCTGATAATAAATTTTACTTTGAACTTTGACAATTCATTCTTAAAATAAAGATTGTATTCATATATGACAATAGCCAACCTATATACAAAGTTGTTTTTCAATCACCAAATGATTCAAAAAAATTTGTGTTCAACTATCCAACAAAGCAATCACAAAGTTTTTCAGCCATGCAATGTATTTGCTTCTGTGAACACTTACACAATAGCTATTCAAAAGCCAGTAATTTAAAGAAGGACCTGATGGCTGTAATGTCAGGAGATTCTACCTTGTGATTGGCATGATTTTCAAGACAACACTTTCCAATGAAGGCTGTTACAGGAATAGTTTACTTAACAGAAATTGAAGAAAAGAACAACAGCTATACCATACAGAACAAGTAGCTACCTAATACATTTAGAGTATTTGCTTCAAAATACTTCCATCACTGCGATCAAAGGTTTAAAAACAGAGGGGATAACTTTACTCAACTTCACTTGCCCTATCACCAAACTATTTCCGCAACCTTTGGACTCACTTTCAAGGACGCTTCATCTCATGTTCTCAATATTTATTACAACACACACAATCATAATATGAACAATTGACCTGAATCAGTTGTATAGCCATGTTGCCACAAATTAAAATAAAAACTTCCAGTGAGCTTATCCGGGAGATAATGTACACCTTGTTCATGTTCCATAGTCTTTCAATTTCCTCTTTAAATTCAGCATGTTTCTGGTGTTTTTCACTTATTGATTTCTGTAAGTTATGTGTGTTTGGAATGGCTATATCTATTAAGTAACTTGTTCTTGCTTTTCATCCTGTAATATTTTATCTGGACAGTTATTATGGATCATCCTATCTGTAATAACGCATCGGTCGTAATATAATTTGTGCGATTCTGACTATAAAACTGGATCAGGCTTGTATTTATAGAAAGTATGGTTTCTTTTATGAGTTTGACCTTTAAAGCAAGACTTTGAATAATGATGTTTGCCACTTGATTGTGCCTGTGTAAGTGATTAGATTGAGTACTGTGTAAATTATTGGATTGTTTCTGGTTTTTCCTGGCATTTTCTACATTTATCATCTTGTATTTGTTGGTCTTTCATTATGCATTTTTGAATTATTTTTTGTGTTAACCACTTGGTCCTGTATTGCCACAAGAAACCCTTCTGTTTCTGGGAAGAGGTCTCCAACTCTGAGCCAGAAGTTACACGCTTCCTTGCTGACATCTAATCTGCTCAGATTGTGGAGATGCCTTCCATGGAGGGTCATGATCTTCTGTTGGATAACTTTTTCTTCAATAGTGATAATGTCTTCATTTTTCTGGGTTGTGCTCTCATTTAGGTTTAGTGGTGTATACTCCTCATCAGAATTGCATATGCTCGCATAGAGTACTGAATCCTGTTTTTGTTGATTAAAGTATATCCTTAGAAGTTTTATCTAACTGTCATGTAGATTTTTAATGTAAGATTATCCCTCTCCCCCCTTCTGTCCTAGGTAGCTTTAATTTAAGCGCATTCAAGTATACATAATGTTTTCTGAAATTTGTCATTTCAGTTCTTATTTTTCTTTGTAAATTTTCCAGATCGGTTTTGGACTAAAATATTAAGCCAAAAGAATTCATTAAATAGGTATAACAAAAGTGTTTATTGCTTTTGTTATATGTTTACTGTTGAGCTCTGTTTGGCAGATTTTCTTAAGCCTTGAAATAAATTCTGTCAAAAGTTTATTATTTTAAAAAAATTTCTTTTTGTACTTGCACAGTTTCTTGTCTTTTGCACATTGGTTGTATGCCCTGTTGGTGCAGTCTTTCATTGATTCTATTGTGTTTCTAGTATTTACTGTGTTTGCCAGCAAGAAAATGAATCTCAGGGCTGTGTTTGACACATATGTACTCAGATAATAAACTTACTTCGAACTTTTATCAAGAACATTTGATCAGAAAGGGGAACATCTTTGGAAGCTTCATCCAGATCACTCAGCGAACATAATTATGTTAATTGTCAATGATACTAGAAAGTACAAGAATTTGGATGAGATGAACAATCAACCCGCACAAGTTGTTTCCAGAAGTTAAAATAAAAATATCCAGTGAGCTGATCCAGGAGATATTGTTCAAGGATTCTTGAGGTGCTTGTTATTATTTCTTTACCATCTGGATGATGACTTCCTTGTTATTTCAAGCAAGGTCACATTTTTTTTCCAAAAATAAGTTGTGGGGACCATTTTTGTTCCATTAATTTAAACAGAAGAAAGCATCAATTTTCTCCATCTCCACAATTTCATCTCTCTGCTCTGTTCAGACAATACTTAAGCTTTGGTGAGACAAAGGAAAATCGACTCCATTGTTTGATAAACACAGAAGCACTACACCATCTGATTAATTATTTATTGCAGTGTTAACTGTTCCTACGATACCACAGGCCTCATCATTGTAAATAAAACATATCCTGAGATTAACCTGAGGTTAATTGCTTTTAAGAATACTCCAAGGGTAATTAGTGTGTAAATATTCTTCTGTGGATTGGCAGCTGGTTGCAAATTCCTCCCCTCCTTCCTGAAATGAAAAGAAGTAGCACAAAATGACTCATTATCCTTTTTCATATCTTATTATAACTTATGAAGTAACATCAAAGCAGCCCAAATTAAACGAGAAGCTGGAAAGGGAGATTCATGTTTGCTGTTGCTGACAAGGCATGCAAGCTAAGGAGCTTTTAGCATCAAACATAGTTACACTGGAAAATTATATCAAAAGTAAATACAAAAATACACTCACTGAAATTACTTCAAAAAAAAACTCACGATGGACCATCGCCTTTCCTCAGTGGAAACCTTACTTTGGCCAATCAGATAGCTATGGTTAATTGACTGGTTGAGATGAGATAACTTCTTTTGGGGCTGCATCAAACATTTGTGGTAGAGTCCCTTTCCTTCCCTCACTCCTGCAGCCTTTGCCCCACACATAGCTTTCCCAGTAAAGTCAGAAGCATTCAATGTAAATGCTCTTCCTAGGATACTGCTCACAGCTCCTTTTAGATCTCAAGCTCAGGTGTGAAACGTTAAGTTTTAATACCTCCTCGGCTTTTACAGATTACAACTCTAATGAAACAAATATGGGAAAATGGCTGCAGCTCTGCAGCAGTGGACCAATCCACACCGACAGCCTCTCAAATGCACATTCACGTTCATCAACTGTACATAAATCAGATGTGTGTAAGCTGGGGAGGACTTGTAACTTTGTTGTCATGGTCTTTCGGTCACTTTCCAGACTATCTTAATGAATGCCAAAGAAACTGGATTTCTGGTCAGGTTTACTCAGTTCACTACCACAGAATTGATACCTCGACTCATCGAACAGAGTGTCAGAAAACGGCCGGTCTTGCAGTGCAGTTATCCCAATGAACAGCGCCAGTCTGCACATTGCATCTCTTCTTCTCCCTGTTAGTCAGCAAACTCTGCAGCAGGCAACACAGGCCCTTTGCAAATGTAACCAGGAGTGACCTCCACAGGGCTTCCTGAGTGGAGTTCAGCCTCATTGTCTCTATACAAAATCTTACACAAGCTAGGTGTTAAAGGCAATAACATTAATACAAATTGTCTGCACTTACCATACGCTGTGATGGGCAGAGAAGTGCTGTAGCATAATTAATGGCATGAAATAATTTCACATAAATAACACTTACAATCTGGATAGCGGTTCAAAATAAGTGATTGCACAAAAGCACTAATATGCAAATGAAATCTTCAGGCATCAATTTGCAGGTAATGAGCTTGAATTGATATTTACATTACGTGATTCAATTATTGTGAAATTCATGTAATGCTACAGCATTGCAATTGTACCTACCCACATACTCTGTTATATAATGGATTTGATCTGGAAATGTTTTCCAAAGTCTGAATATGATAGTTTGACTTTCAAACTATATATCTTCTGGAATATATTTTATTTGTTAATTTATTTGTGGAAATATTATTTTATGTGTTGTATGTGTGTTACTATGCTATGCGTCTTGGTCTGGAGGAATGTTGTTTCATTTGGCAATATACTTGTATACAATTAAAAGACAATAAACATTTCCTGATGAAGTTTTTCTGCATCTTAAATTTATCTTTAGTTCCAAAATAATTTCATAGTTTTTGAAGAATTTTTGCAACCGTGGCGATGGAGCCAGTAATAATATTTTAGCATTGTTAATTTTAACTTTATTCCTTACCCATTGCCTCAATTAGCACAATTGTTTCCATGTTTCCACATTAACAACTCCCTTTACTTCAATCAACTCTCAATGTGACCTATCATGCACGCAGAAGTGCTGTTTGCTGATGACACCACTGTTATGGGCTGTATCAAAGATGGTGATGAATCAGCATACAGGAGGGTAATTAAAATCATGGCTGACTGGTGTCATAACAACAACCTCTCACTCAATGTCAATAACACCAATGACCTGATTGTGGACTTCAGGAGAGGGAAACCAAAGGTCCATGAGCCAGTAATCTTTGGAGGGTCAGTGACTTTAAATTCCTGGGTGTCTCTATCTCAGAGGACCTGTCCTGGACCCATCATATAAATATAATTGCAAAGAAAGCACGGCATCACCTCCACTTCCTCAGGAGTCTGCAGAAATTCAGCATGTTATCACAAACTTTGGAAAACTATAGATGTGTGGTGGAAAGTGTGCTGACTGGCTGCATTACTGCCTGGTTTGGGAACACCAATGCCTTTGAGTGGAACATCCTACAAAAGGTTATGGATTCAGCCCAGTAGATCACAGGTAAAGCCCTCCTAACCATTGAGCACATTACATGGAATGTTGTTGTAGAAAAGCAGCATTGATCATCTCAAAGATCCTCACCACCTAGGCCATGCTCTCTCTCATTGCTGCCATTAGGTAAAAGGTACAAGAGCCTCAGGACTTGCACGATCAGGTTTAAGAACAGTTACTACCCCTTAACCATCAGGCTCTTGGGATAACTACACTCATTCTACTTCTCATTTCACAACCAATGATCTCACTTTAAGGACTCTTTATCTTGTTACTTCATGTCTGTTATTTATTGCTATTTAAATATGTTTGCATTTGCAGTTTGGTGTCCACTGATCCTGCTTACAGTTTCTGTTCTATAGATTTGCTAAGTATGCCTGCAGAAGAAAAAGCTAAGGATTGTATGTGGTGACATCTATGTACTTTGATAATAAATTTTACTTTGAACTTTGTTCCTAATATAATACAAAAAGTCTGTATTGTCAACTCAGAAAAAGCAACACAACAGACTTTTAACATCATAAATCAGTGAATTGTTTGTTATGCCTCTCCTCTCGCTGTGAAATGGGGACACCTCTTTTTCCCGTATTAGGAGAGCCTGTGATATGTCGAATTTTCCGGTGAACGAGTAGTTTTTGAGGTACTGCAAGTCTGTGTCTTTATTGATGCTTTGCTGCATGCTTGAGTGCTCGGTGGAGAGTGGTGATGCTTTTTTGCTGGTGGGTGGGGGGGATCGTTGCTTTGCTGCTGCTTGTGCTTGGGAGGGGGGAGCTGGGGGGACTTAGGAGTTCTAGCATTTTAACTGTTATTCATTCTTTGGGACACCTCTGTTTTCATGGATGTCTGTGAAGAAAAAAAATTGAGGATGTATATTGTGTGTATTTCTCTGGCATTAAATGTACCTAGTGAAACCTAATTGCTATGCCACAATGTAATCTTTTTCACTCAACCACTCAATAATTTTTTTAAAAAGTATATTAAGTAATCCAGCTGACCAAAACAAGAAAGTCAAGAAAAAACAAGCAACATTAATAATTGCAATGAATATCTGAAATTAAAAGAATATTTGAAAAGCATGGAATTAATTTTATGAAGTGAGGTGAAAGAAATGAAAACCAAAAAGATAGGAAATTGGGTGAAATTGCAGAATAAAGAAAATAACATCGGGCTAAGAAGGGTTTAGGAATTAAAGCTGTAAATCCTTTCATGCAATGGATGACCCCAAGGGATATGGTGATTTTGCACATTATCACTTCTGTACAACGCTATTTCCGACATCATCAACCAAGATTCATTAATCTACTGTTTTTCTTCTTTTCTTGGAAAAGGAGTGCTGTCAATGAAATTAGGGAACTCGTGGTTTCCGAATAGACAGACTCAAATTTTGTAATTCTGGCCATTAGAAGCAATGGAAATGAAGCTTAAAATCACTTGCAACTTAAGTCATTTTTCTCATTTTACATTTTTTTATGTATTGACAGCTATTCATCTATACGCATCTATGTATTTTCAAGACAACGTAATTGAATGTGTATTTTGTTTAACAAAGCGGACTTCCTCCCCATAGATCAGGTTTATCTCTAGATTTCTCATTAAACCATCCTTGCTGTCATTCAGGGTAGAAGTGGGATTAAATTATTACAGATTGGCATTGAGAAGTTATAAGTATTAATTTACACATCAATTCTGTCAGAAGTATAGATTGGTGCTGCAATTATCCCCAAAAATTTGCACAGAAAGCAAGCAAAGAACTAAGAGGTGTGAAAATGAAAATCATAAAGAAGCCTGAGGAACTTTGAAACAGGTAGGAAAAGGTGTCACCAGGTCAGAGGTCATAAGTACCAATGGGAAGAGATGCCAGTTTAGGATGGAGTTAAGGCAACTGGCAAAATGATCACAAAATATAGCTCTGTGTAGATAGAGGAAAAGGTTACTAAACAAGGTGCACATGTACCAGCCCAGATATCTGCTACGTGGGGGAATTGGCAACTGGAGAATGTGCATCACCAAAAAAAGCGCTCTGCCACTTTGGTGTGTGGACCTGGAACTACATTTATCTGCCTGCACTGCTCTCTGGTCATGAAACGGTTGACCGAGCATGTCATTTCAGGCTATCTAAAGAGGAGCCTCTAATATCAAGCACTGGTACACACTTATCAGGAATTAATACATTTTATTAGAAGATTAGGGAATCTTTGTTGTTTCACCAGGGCAAAATGAGATGCTGCCTCCAATTTTACACCCCTGTACACACACCCACATTCTGTTGTGAATTCCTGCAGACAGCTCCCAACAATATACAATACAGAATGAAATTAACAATCTGCAGATGCTGACAGTCTGAAATAAAAACCAGAAATGCTGGAAACACACAGCGGATCAGGTGGATGAAGAAGCAGAATTAACATTTTGTAGCAATAATTAGACGTGTCTGTACAGATTATTCCGAGTGTACCCCTCCCTGATTGGAAAGGAGGAGGTCAAACTCAGCCAACTTCTTGTGAGTGACCAGATGTACAAAATGTTCCTTTCCACAACAATCACACCAAGGGAGGCCTGAATGTGATAAAGATACTGTTACAGTGAGAGAAATGCTTTCATCGATATGGGATGCATTCGCAGATCAGCAAAGGTTTGTATATTATAGTTTATCTGTGAAAAAAAAACACAATTAAAGAGAGTTGAAGAGGTTGTGGCGGCATTCATCCTGATCTTTCAAGAATCATCAGATTATGGAATGGTTCCAGAGGACTGGAAAATCACAAATATTATAGGCTTAAATCAGTGGTTGGCAAGGCGTTCAGGATGAGGTTGGGTTACTTTAGCCAAAAACCAGCATGGTTACCTTAAGGGAAATCTTGCCTGACTACTCTGTTGGAATGCTTTGAGGAAATACAGACAGGATAGACAAAGCTAAGTAAGTGGATGTCCTTTACTTGGATTTTCAGAAGAGCTTTGACAAGGTGCCACGCATGAAGCTGCTGAACAATAACCTGTGGTAATACAGGAAAGATACAAGCGTGGATAGAAGACTGGTGGACTGATAGGAAGCAAAGAGTAGGAAGAAACTGGTCCTTTTCTGGTTGGCTGCCAGTAACTAGTGGTGTTCTGCAGTGATTTGGGTTGGGTCTACTACTTTATATGTTATATTTTAATGATCTGGATGACAGATATGCTGGCTCTATGGCGAAGTTTACAGATAGGTGGAGGGGTGGATAGTGTTGAGCAAGCAGGGAGTCTGCAGAAGGATTTGGACAGAATAAGAGAGTGGGCAAAGAAGTGGCAGAGGAAATACAGAGAAGTGTAATGTCATGAAGTAAAGATTAACTTGCAGGTTGAGTTGGCATTGAAAAAGATAAGTGCAATGTTAGCATTCATTTCAAAAGGACTAGAATATTAAAGCAAGAATATAATGCTAAGGTTTAATGGCATTTGGCAGACCATATTTGGAGTATTGTGAGCAGTTTAGGGCCCCATATCTAAGAAAGAATGTGCTGGTTTCGAAAAGGGTCGAGAAGAGGTTTACAAGAATGATATAGGGAATGAAAGGGTTAACATATGAGGAGCACTTGATGGCTCTGGGTCTGTACTTGCTAGTTTTTAAGAAACCTACTGATTATTGAAAGGCCTAGGTATGGACATAGAGAGGATGTTACTATTAGTGGGAGAGTCTAGGATCAAAGGGCACAGTCTCAGAATAGAAGGACATCTCTTTAGAGCAGAGATGAAAATTTTGTTTCTCAGGGTGGTGAATCTGTGGAATTCATTGCCACAGATGGCTGCGGATGCCAAATCATTGGTTATATTTAAAGTGGAAGCTGATAGGTTCCTGATTAGTAAATGTGTCAAAGGTTGCTGGGAGAAAACAGGAAAATGGAGTTGAGAGGAAAATTAAATCAACCAAGATGGAATGATAGACTCAATGGGCCTAATGGCCTAATTCTGCTTATGCCTTATGATACAGACTGCATCAATAAGTAGAAAAGACAAGTTTATATTTTGGATCTAGAGTTTTGGAATATTTCTGGGTTAAGTATCACATATTTTCTAATACCGTCACTTTTCATGGGGGCCTTCAAGTGAACACATTACATCTGGTGATGTTGGGCTACAGTGCTTTGATGTGTGAAACCATTTGAAGATTTAGGAATGCAATAAATTAAAATTAAGCTGACATACTATTGGTTTGTCTAATGAGAAACAACTAGGTGTTGCATCAGCCTTAGGTAAATGTAAACTGCGTTAGCGGAATATTCAAATGGACATGCATGTATAGGCCACAAAGTTATTAAATGGTATTGCCGGTCACCTTAATTTTCCTTTAAATATCCTGACTCAAGTGCTTTATTTCTCAGCTCTTGCAGATGATGATGTGAACCTGGCTTTCCACCAACCCGCAGTAATCAGTGAGGACCATTTTCAGATATCAGAGAGGGCAAACTTCTATGCAGACAGCTCACGCAATAGCTTGACAAACATCACCCAATACGGCACTGCTCCACAGGCACTTTTAGGTATCACCTTTTCAGAGTGAGAGAGTCGTAATAAAGGATTTCACAAGTTACAGAGCCAAAGACGTGCCCTGGGACTGGCACTTTTCTTTTGATCATCCACATTTCAGTATGTGCAGCTGAAGACCTGAAGATGTTGATCTCAGAACCTTCCTGGTTGTTACGTCACTCTGTAGGACAGTGTAACAGCACTTCGATGCTTTCAGCTTTTAACAGAGGAGGCACTCAAAGATTATTAAATGCAAATTACTCCTCTAATATGTGTTCTTTATTTTGCTGATGGAGAATAGCCATTTTTTTAAATTGTGTTATAATGGTAACTGGATGCTCTCAATCAGAGTTCAATTTACCACAGTTCTGGCTAAGGAGTACATTAGCAAGGGATTGTACAGTGAGATGGCATTCTGGCTACAGAGGCCTTGGACCCAGCTGATTATGAAGTCATCACCTGGTCAAGTTCAATGACAGTGCTGTGAGTATAATGAGAATTTAACACCGATGATAACCATGCATGTGGTGAATTAGTAGACAATAAAACAATGTGCCATAAATGTAGGAGGAGTTAAAAAAGACTGAAAACAAATTGTTTTGTGGCTGGTTGAGTAAATGGTTGGATGAAGTTGGTGCAACTTCGGTAAAGGAGCCAGTTCATGAAACAAGGAATAGGTGTATGCACACTCCTTATCAACTTCTTCAGGTCTCCACCTGCTGCAAGATCTTTTGCACAGCTTGTCCATTAAGCCCATACCATGAAGAAAGAAAGAACATGATTCATGCAGCTCTTTCCACGATTAAGGAAGCACCGCATAAAGAAACTTAGTGAAAATCTCATTAAGACTCAGAAACAAGAGCTGGTCATATAACAGCCTCACAGCCAAATGCACTATATGCTTTTGCTTTTTGCACTTATCTCATACATCTATGAAATGGAGCAATTAGGATGGTCAGACTGTCCATTTTCACTTAGTGGGGATATAACAGAACTATCCATATGCATGCTCAGCTCCACACTGACAAACTATTACACACCTTCAGCTGGTTTCTTAGTCATTGACAAGAGCTGTTACAACATCCAGTGTCAATTGAGAGAAAAGTAATTGTTAATATCGGTAAGCCCAAACTGATGGGCATCCTATTAAGCAAAAATGACCAAAGACATGTGTTCATGATGACATATCCTTAATATTTAAAACAAATTAACAGTAAAGAAAGGGAAGGTTACATCCTAAGCAAAATAAAATCAATTTGTCACAATTAAAGGCACAATAATTAGGAGTTTTAATAAATATTTAATGGCAGTAAAACAAAAAGCTTTTTTGAGGCAGAAATACAGAACACACACATCAGGTTTATTATCACTTCAGCATTAACGATAAACCAAACCTTTTTTATAAACATGAAAGACAAGTATCAGAATAAAGCATATTCAATCACAAATATACTGCAGTCCTGTTTCTGAAACATACCCATTTATGGATCAATTTCCAATACATATAGAACACAATTGCTACCTGATCAATCACCTTGTCAGGAGCAACAGCAGGCTCTCATACAATTTCATTGCATCATGGACTGATTCAGTATTCATACATAATAAAGCTTCAAGGGAAAGTATAATCATCTCAATGATATTTCCATGATTCCATAAACACTGATTTTTTTTCTAAGATGCAAACTGAACTACTTTGTTATTCCTTTTATTCCTAATTTTGTAATTACAGTAATTTTTATGTCTTTTCACAGTACTTCTGCCATAAAGTGACAAATTTCACATCAAATAATTCTGGGATAATAAACCTGATTCCAACTCTCATTCAGATAATTTTAATATCACAATGATAACCTCCAGAACATTGGAATACATGCTATACTTTCACCTGTCAAATAATTTTACCTTTCCTATTAACCAGTAATTAAAGGTAAGATTCACACCAAAAGACTAGCCAGTGATGTTAATAAGGTTGTAAAAGCTGGAACTAATGCCCACCTTTGTGTTTGATTTAGATTCTCAGATAGAATATAACTTTCCACTGAGCTCAACTTTTAAATAGGGTTTTCATTTTTATGAGCTATGATTGTTTATGTTTTGGAACATCCATATGACACTCCTTTCTCTTACTTGTCTGACCACTGCTAATAATTTCTTTATGAGCTTTGACTCCCATTAATAGTTTATAATACCCCAATTACAAGGTCATTGACAGATATGATGGATGGCACATAACAGGGATTCAAATGTCAAGATGATATAACCATTTTGATTTGTCTTAGAATCCAGACCCAATACAAAGTCAGATAGCCATTTTCAGCACTTTTTAAATTGTGAGGTTTTTTTAAAGCAATAAAACTTTCCTTTTCTTCCCTAAATAGAGCTTGAAATAATTTAAGAACTCTATTTAATTGTATTCTTGAAAAAATTCTTCACTAGCATACACTGTGCTGTAGTGATTTCTCAATAGGTCCCTGGATACTGAACCTATCATCTTCTCACCATACTGTCTTCTTCTGTCCTTTCATTAAGATGCTCATTTCTACTGATGTCCGAACAAAAACAAATTTTCCACCATTCAGCATGACCTCAGCCAACCCATGACATGTGGCCAATTAAACGTGTCTGGGAAGCTAATATGCGCAATCCAAGATTTCCAAAAAACAAAACAGATCAGCTATTCGTTAGTGAAATAAAAACAGAAAATGCTGAAAAGGATTAGCAGAGAAGAAAAGAAGGTTAATAAATTTCGAACTGGAAACCTTATCAGAACTGGAAAATGTTAGACGTGAAGCCATTTAAATGGAGCAAAGCCGCTCCAGGGGAATAAACAGAACTGTAGGTGTAAGTGAGTAGAGAACAGAGTAAGTGGTGAAAGTGATCATAAGGGGGTGAAACTGGAACTAACACCTGCTGGAGAAAGTAAAGGAAATACGGAAAATGAAAATGAGGAATAAATAATGCCTAAGCTACTGCCAGTAACACCATTTTCTGTACCATGAGAACATGTACTTACATCCAACAACAGGGACAAAAGCAGTTGTATTCCATTCAAAACACCGTACCTTCAAAAGTACTGCACCCATTCACTGTTGCCTGATTTATTTTCATATTTTTCTGATTTCACAGGAGATTTTGCTGTCCCCTCTAGTCTATGTCAGGTCCCAGATCAATCCCATCAATCCAGTTCCCCTGTTTTTCCCCATAACTTATTCTCTCTTACATACCCATTAATTCCCCCTTTAGTTTACAACCCACCTACCCTGGGGTAATTTATAATGGCCAATCAACATCGTGAAAAGCCCAAATTGAGGATGAGGGAGGAAGCTGGAGAACCTGGGGAGGAATCTAAGTGGTCAGAGGGAGAATGTGCAAACTCCACACTGCTGTACCACCAGAGCCAGATCTCTCGAGTGAGTCTCAAACCCATGATTCAGATATGACTGAGCACAATCCACTCTAGCCCAGCCCTTATCCACAACTACCCCCTAACTATTCTACACATAGGATGCAAGATTGGACTGTCTAAAAACTACGTAATTGCAAAAGCTATCACTAGCAACTATCCTGACCTGAAATGCAGTGGTATCCATTTTCCAGCCAATCTCTGCTCTAAGATGCCATTTGCCGCTCCCACCAATGCCAGTGACCAGTTTATTCAAAACAAACCGAACATTGAACAGGGGACTTCCATGCTTTGTGCCATTGCTGATATCATCGACATTAATTTGCTGAGTCACTGCAGAAATATTGCACTTTACTAAAAGATGGCAACTACTGGTGTGCTTTTGGAGGTTCTTTACCTTGGGAAGGAAAATCAAGTGCACTTGGAGGGAAAATCTCATCTGTTTGGTTCTGTTAGCATTTGCTACTCTTTTCAAATGTTACACAATTTTGGCATTTGAATTCCAAGACAAAGGCATTTAAACACAAGTTAAATTGTGATTCAGAAGTTGCTCATTGGAAATAATATGCAAATCAAGCACAATGTTTGCCTGATGCCCTTTTAGAAATGATGAGCGTGGAAGATTGGCAGAATGGTCTTTGCTCTTGACAGAGCAAGGACTTGGTCGGGTGGCAAATGATCCAAGATGATGCCAGCCCAGAATCTGTCATGTGAACTTAGCACCTCATACTCCCAAGCACACACAAAGGAATGAACATGGTCTTCCATCTCATTTTTCTTGCCCACCCTATTCCCTTCCAACACTACCCTCCTCTTTCTTCCTTTGTCACATATCCCATGTCTTTCCTTTTCCTTCAACCTACCCAACTCTCCCAATCCAAAGACCCACCTTTTTCCATTTTTCTCCAGCTTGCGAGCTGCCAGCAGCCTCTCAGTTGGCACACTCATCGCTGATAATAAAATGAAATAAGGTAACTAAAATAACCGGGCCCAGAACACATGCACTCTAACGACTCAAGCATTCTTTCTATTTTACTGGTGCGCAAGGAGAACAGCATGGACCCTGTCATCCTCACTGTTCTGAAGCCTGAACAACAAGCTGCTATTTTAATACAGAATTGTCTTATCTGTTACAGATATTAACCTTTTGGTAAATTGTATATGTTTGAATTCCTTACTTGCAATTTCAATCAATATTCACAAGAGAGATGTTAAAAGTCAATAGGAATTTTGTGAGCTGACACTTTGAAGTTAGTAAAGCAATTGTTCCTTAATTGTTGGGTGTATTTCACATCTTTCCATTATTCCTATCTCACCTGACTCTGGCATCTCCTATTATGTAAAGGGATGCTATATTTTAGGAAGACCTTTCTAGAAAGGTCTCACTACAGAGGCTTCACTTGTCTGACTTGAGTACGCACTGCCACAGTCACCCCCGTGGATTCACTTCAAAGGTCTCACTTGACTACAACTGCCACAGGCTATTCTTGCCTGGATGTTGTCTTTAACCCTTGCCATAACACAACTCCACACTCCCTCCTCTTTGTCCTGTATAGGATAATGTAAATCTTCCTGAATTTCAATAATGCAGAGTCTTTGAAGTTTCATCAGGGACAACTAGCTGTTGATATGAGGGATGTACGTACAACACCCCTGGCTAATAATGGCACAAATACCGCCCCTCTTAGACAACAGAAACTCTAGTGCTGGTCGATTTTGAAGGGTTACAGTGTGGATTGCCTGCATTTCAACTGTAATGTCATTGATATCCTGGCTCATTTCAAGTAGTGCTAAGGTTATAAAATTAGCCAATTTCTCTAGCAGCACTGAAGCCATGGTAATGCTTTCAAGAGCCAGTTTGGTAGGTTCCCAGAATAGGAACACTACAATCCAGTAACGTCCCACAATGGCATCCCCACACAGTAGGATGTGGACAGGCCTACTCTCCTGGCTTAGATTCAGGCCAAAGATTCTATTTAGAAGGGGTGCCCATGGCAGTCAGTGAGAGCCCTGAAGGCCTCATACCCAGAAAGTACCATTAACATAGACACAGAAACATAGAAAACCTACCACACAATACAGGCCCTTCGGCCCACAATGCTGTGCTGAACATGTACTTAACAGGATTCAGAGGGCCACCAGTAATCTATATTGCACATGCTGTTACCCAAGTCCAGACCCATCCCTTGACAATAACACCCCTATCCCTATGAAGCAGCTTCAGAGTGGGGTGGTTAGGCAATTGTTCTAAGTAGGTTGATACCGTCCCTTCTAACAGTTGCATTGCCAAGAGTCATTCCTATGGGGAGTGCAGTCCTGTGCTCCCTTACAGTTCGAATTGTGTTATCAAATCAAACTCACTATGGTTCAGGGTATAAACATATTGGCAAGCCACCTTCTGAATGTACCGGCCTCTCTAGAACACACCTGACAACCTGACCGGTTATTACACAGTGCACTTTTAGAACCAAAGTGACGAGAGGTGTCAGGAGTATTAGCATCATGAGATACTTCTGTATTTAGGCAGAAAATAGATGTCCAGACTATCTCAAACTGAACATGCACGGTGATTCTTTAAGGTGGCAAATAGCAAAGATCAAAACTTCAGTCTTGGCTTCAAGTACCTGTTGATGGAAACTTTTAAGAACTTATGCTAGTGCCATACAATAATGCAGCATGCTTCCACTCATAATATAGATGTACATCTGTTTAATTAAAAAGGGAGGGGTGACTGACAAGAGCATGGGGCAGTTTTAGGAAGACCGGTCACAATAGAGATGTTAAAAGTCCTTTTAAAATAAAGACCTTTCTAGAAAAGTCTGATCTAGAGGTCTCACCTGTCTGGCTTGAATGCACACTGCCACAGTCACCCTCACTTATCTCATCTGTCGTAAGCAAAGGGGTCTCCAGCAGTCTTACTTCAAAGGTCTCACTTGACTACATCTGGTACAACTATCCTTGCCTTGATGTTGTCTTTAACCCTTGCCTTAACACAACTTCCACAGCACCAATCACCCTTTCAAAGCAAAGCCTGTCAAACAGATTCCCTACAGACCATGTCTGTCTGCAGCCTAGTGCAGACAACCCCACCCTCCACTATAAGAGGACCCAAAAATAAATGTCATAACAGGATACCACCAACACTGACTCTTCCATAAAATTCTCCAAATCTACAGAAAAGGTAAACATGAAAATGCCAACATCCTCTTCATGATCATCATGTTGACTTGCCTTGGTGAGTGGGTCACATTGTCCAAAGATCTAACTCCAGACTTCAGTAAAACAAACACTGTACTCTGACCTTTCTCGCAACAAGCAATTCCCAGGACAGGCGAATTGCTTTCCCAAAGGAGTATGACCTTCTCTTTGCCTCAACACTAGTCAAACTGCAGAAGTACCTGAAGACACAGAATTATTTTGGTCTCTCCAAGGGGGAGCACATAGAGTCTGAGCACAAACGGTGTAGGCAGTATGCAATATCCAATATGCCCACCCATCTCTTAACTGCCCCACCTGTGGCTGAATTTGTGGATAACACCTATGACTCTCTCAGAACCCATAGAATTAAAGTACAGCTTCCAGCCTGAAGGGCTTCCTTAGTTCAAAATGCAAAAGCATTGTTTGAATGTACCTACATGTGGAGAGCGCCCTCTGCTGTAAAGAACATTGATTTGGTCACATATGCTGACACTTCACATCATTTCAAGTAACAACTAAAATACCATCAGAATTAAACTATTATTATAATCTTAGTTATTTATTGTTACTTATTCATATCTAATGATATTATGCATATTAGATCTTTTTTTCTATTGTCATGTACAAGTTGTGTAAGATATATGTGCATTTGCCAGTATTTTGTGAACAGACATATATAATGGACGTATAGGAAATATTAAGCAAATTGACATTGTTCCTAACTTAAGTCTGTAATGGGCTGCAGAGAATGAAGAGAGAAGACATGAGAGGCAAATTTCCTGCACTTGCTGGGTAATTTGCATAACCACAATACAAATGAAGGCTGAAGACAAGACACTGCAGACGATGGAATCAGGGTAAAAAAGTAATCCTGGCACAACGCAGGTCAGGCAGCATCTGTAGAGGCAGAAGTTGTGAATCAATATTTCAGGTCGAGACCCTGCATCAGGACTAAGTGGGAAGAGGAAAGTGTGAGGTAAGAGGTGGCAGGTAGAACCAGGTGAGGGGGGGGGGGGAATTATAGGCAGGTGGGAGAGAGGATGACAAAGTTGAAAAAAGATATGAACCTAGATGAACAAGTGTCTATGTATAGAACACAGGTGTGTGGGTTACCTGAAACTGGAAAATCCAAAGTTCATATCATTGTGTTGTAGGCTAATCAAGCAAAATATGAAGAGCTGATCTACTAGTTTGTGGTAGTGGAGCAACCGAAGGACAGACAGGATGGTAAAGGAAGAGAAGCTGAAATTACTTGGACCTTGAAATGACACATTCTCTCATGGCAAGCTAGCCTGGAAGGTTATCATCTCATGGAATCCACAGGGAAGCAAGACAACTGGATTCATACTTAGCTTAGTAGCAGGAAGCAGAGGGTGATAGTTGCTAGTTGTTTCTTAGACTGGAGGCCTGCATCTAGGGGCTTGCTTCTAAGATCTTTGTTGTTTGTAATTTATGTAAACAACTTGGATATAAATGTACTAGGCAGAGTAATTTTAGTAGTTATGTGGAATGTTCTAAAATACATGGTATTATAGATAGTGCAGGTTATGAAAAATTACAAGGGAATCTTGATCAGCTAGGTTCGTGGGCTAAGAATTGGCAAATGGTTTTCAATACAGATCAGCAAGAGGTATTTCATTTTGGGAGGTAAAAATCAAGGTAGGACATACCTTGTTGGCTGAAAGCTGTGTCATGGGATAGTGAAGGAAGTGTTTGGCATGCTGTCCTTCGTCTATCAGGATATTGAGTATAGGAGTTAGAAAGTTGTTTTGCAGTTGTATAAGATGTTGACGGGACTGCCTTTGGAGAATTGTGCAGTTTTCATCACCGTTGTACACAGTATTATTAAACTAGAAGTGCAATAAATATTTTACAGGATGGTGCCTGGTCATGGGGCTTGAGTTACTAAATTGTGTAAACTAAAAGACTTTATTCCCTAGATATGAGATTGAGGAGTAAACTGATGGAGTTATGGAATATCATGAGCAGCATAGAGAGGCTAAAAGCACAATCTTTTACCTCTCAGGTTGTGGAGTGGTGCTTAAGAGGGCATGGGTTTAAGATCAGAGGCAAGAGATTTTTCACATAAATGGCGATGCATATTTGGAATGAGATGCCAGAATTAATGGCTGAGACAACATTTAAAAACTATCTAGATAAGTACATGGGTACGAGGGGTTTAGAGAGCTATGGGTCAGAGGCTGATAGGACTAGCTCACTGAGCAAGTCAGTATGCTGCAAGTAGGGCCAAAGGGCTTGTCACCATGATTATTACATCCATTGGAAGCTTAAGGATCCCATTGTGGACAGAGCATACATACTACGCTCAGTCTTGCTGATGTAGAGGAAGTCTCTTCTGAGCACTGAATGCAATAGACCATATGTTGGAAGAGGTGCTGGTGAATCTCTGCCTCATTTCAAAGTGGTATTTTTGTGCCGGATGTTGGTGCAGGAGGTGAAGGGATACACGTTGCATCTTACCTTCTACAGGTGCAGGGGAAAGTGCCAGGGCACAGGCAGGGATGGGTGGGAAGGAATCAGCAGAACAGGGAGTTAGATATATCACTATGGAAAGCAAACACATGGAGCTAGTGAGATAACTGGTGACATGAAGTGCAAATTTCCAGCACCTGCTGGGTAATTTACAGCACCTTCACAATAGAAGTGCAGATATTAGAGTGTTCAACAAAAATCAGAATGCATGAAGCGAGACACAAGCCTACAGATGCTGGGGTCTCAAGCAACAAGCGATCCCTGCAGGAATAACTCTGGGTCAAGCAGTATCCATGGAAGCAAGCTCTAAGTCAGCATTTCCGATTGTCACTTCGACCTACACCACAGATGAGGGCTAAATTTCAGTACTGCAGGTTTAGTCTTAGCTGGCCCTGTTAACTTTACATGTCACCTATTTTTACTGCAGTATCTTGTACAAGCTGCAGGCACAAAGTCAAATCCTCATGAAAACTTGAACCACCAACCAGACCTCTGTGACCAGTGAAATTTGATGAACAGAGGAGCAACAAAGTGTGAACTTGGCTCAATATAGTCAGAAAATTAACATTTAGACAGCTACTGTCTATAGAAACTGCAGCTGAATTGTTTCCAAATTCTGACTGAAATAGCACACAAAGAAACCCACATCAGGCAAGCATCCCCTAAGCTGCTATTCCTGTCTGAATTGCTTCTGCCTTTCACCTTGCCCTTGCTTATCCTGTCCACTGGCCCTTCTGTGCAGCCCAGCAACCCGCCTATCGAAACAACCAACCAACCAGTATGCTTGGACTGTGGGAGGGAATCCAGGGTCACAGGGAGAATGTACAAACTCCTCAGACTGCTCTGGAATTTATAGCATCATGTTGCTACACTCCTGAGTTCTCAGTACCTTTAAACTTGTTTCCTTCTACAATCTCTCAGGTCTGATGAGTGCTCATTGACCTGAACGTTTCCAGCTTTTTACTTTTATTGCATGCTAAGTTGATCAGCAAGGCCAAGATCTTCTTGAGCTTAGATGGAGCTAAAGAACAACTTCTCCCAGCCCATGAGCAGAACAGTTAAATCCTTCTAATGCCTCTATTTTCCTTTTCAGGCTGGCTGGGGTCCTGTCAGGTCTTTGATCTACAGTGGCAATCAAACTGTGGTTCATACAGGCCCTTCGGCCCACAAAGTCGTGCCGAACATGTCCCTACCTGAGAAATTACTAGGGTGACCCATAGCCCTCTATTTTTCTAAGCTCCATGTACCCATCAAAAAGTATTTTAAAAGGCTCTATCATATCCGCCTCCACCACTGTTGCCAGCAGCCCATTCCACACACTCACCACTCTGCGTAAAAAAAATTTACCCAACATCTCCTTTGTACCTACTCCCCAACACCTTAAACCTGTGTCCTCTTGTGGCAACCATTTCAGCCCTGGGAAAAAGCCTCTGACTAACCAACAAGATCAATGCTTCTCATCAGCTTATACATCTGTATCAGGTCACCTCTCATCCTCTGTTGCTCCAAGGAGAAAAGGCCGAGCTCACTCAACCTATTCTCATGAGACATGTTCCCCAATCCAGGCAACATCCTTGTAAATCTCCTCTGCACCCTTTCTATGGCTTCCACATCCTTCCTGTAGTGAGGCGACCAGAACTGAGCACAGTAATCCAAGTGGGGTCTGACCAGGATCCCAAATAGCTTCAACATTACCTCTCAGCTCCTAAATTCAATTTCACGATTGAAGGAGGCCAATACACCTTACGCCTTCTTAACAAGAGTCAACCTGCATAGCTGCTTTGAGTGTCCTATGGACTCAGACCCCAAGATCCCTCTGATCCTCCACACTGCCAAGAGTCTTACCATTAATACTATATTCTGCCATCATATTTGACCTACCAAAATGAACCATTTCACACTTATCTGGGTTGAACTCCATCTGCCAAGTTTTGCATCCTATCAATGTCCCGCTGTAACCTCTGACAGCCCTCCACACTGTGCACAACACCTCCAACCTTTGTGTCATCAGAAAACTTACTAACCCATCCTTCCACTTCCTCATCCAGGTCATTTATAAAAATCACAAAGAGTAAGGATCCCAGAACAGATCCGAGGCACTCCACTGGTCACCGACCTCCATGCAAAATATGACCCCTCTACAATCACTCTGCGTTCTGTGGGCAAGCCAGTTCTGGATCCACAAAGCAATGTCCCCTTGGATCCCATGCCTCCTTACTTTCTCAGTAAGCCTTGCATGAGGAACCTTATCAACTGCCTTGCTGAAATCCATATACACTACATCTACTGCTCTTCCTTCATCAATGTGTTTAGTCACATCCTCAAAAAAATTCAATCAGGCTCGTAAGGCATGACCTGCCCTTGACAAAGCCATGCTGACTATTCCTAATCATATTATACCTCTCCAAATGTTCATAAATCCCACCTCAGGATCTTCTCCATCAACTTATCAACCAGAGGTAAGACTCACTGGTCTGTAATTTCCTGGGTTATCTCTACCCCCTTTCTTGAATAAAGGAGCATCCGCAACCCTCGAATCCTCCAGAACCTCTCCCGCCCCCATTGATGATGAAGATTGTCGCCAGAGGCTCAGCAATCTCCTCTCTCACCTCTCACAGTAGCCTGGGGTACATCTCATCCAGTCCTGGTGACTTATCCAATTTGATGCTTTCCAAAAGCTCCAGCACATCCTTTAATATGTACATGCTCAAGCTTTTCATTCCACTGCAAGTCAGTACTATAATCACCAAGATCCTTTTCCATAGTGAATAGTGAAGTAACGTTTTCATTAAGTACCTCTGCTGTTTCCTACATTTCCATACTTACACACTGTCACACTTGATTGGTCCTATTCTCTCATGACTTTTCGTCTTGCTCTTCATACTTGTAGAATGCCTTGGGGTTTTCCTGCAGCAGCAATCCTGAAGCGCACCAATTGGCCACATTTTCAATATATCCAGGCTCGGTCTTAAGTCAGGTGCCTTCAGGGTGCAGCCACATGGACATGAATTCTCACAGGTGTTGCAAACTGAAGCACAGCAGGAGCCAGAACATCAAAGACAGGGCGAGCAGCAGTCAGAGGCCTCTGCCCTTGATCACTCCTGTTCTGTGGCAAATGAGTTTGCTGCCAATTCTCGAGTTGGAACATAAAATAAAAAGCAATTGTTCAGACTGAGTTTGTCTCCCCTCTTCCTTGTTGAGAGGGACATTGAATTGATGGAATGAAGTTAGCTTTTTATGTACTGTACACCAGTCTGAGGCTGACATGGTGGATTATGGGAATGCCAATGTTTTATACAAAAAGTGTGGGTGGGTGTATGTTAAGAGCTATGGGGTTCTTACATACTTTTTGTCATTTATTCTTTTGGGGGTTTTCTTCCATAGTTCAAGTATGCATGGAGACTGAAATTTTCAGGTTGCATACATAGAGAAACCATCAAAACCACAGTTCTTTCAATGTCTCTTTGATCAGTATGCATTTTCCCATCCAGCCCCAGAGTTGGTGCACAAGCTTGATACCATGAAGAGAACAGGTTCTTATGCCCAGCAATCCTGATTTAATACCAGCCAAATCAAGAGACAATTTAGTGACCGACTAACCTACCAATCAGTAGGTCTTTGCCTGTGGGAGGAAACCTAGTCACAGGGAGAAAATATAAACTTACAGGCAGCAGTGGGCATTGAACACAGATCACTGTATTTGCACAGAATTGTCCATTAAACTATATCAAATCATTTTCTGCAGTAAGAGTTAAGTATCTTAGCGCTACAATTCCCTGATCTATAATAAGCTGTTGGTGTAGGTGCCTTCACTCCCTATTTGGAATAGGGAATGGGGTCTACTAAAAAGTAGATACAAAACATGACAAATTTAGCATATCTTAGGAAGATAAACTGCTTTGTGAAACATGAAACAAATGTAAATGCTTGAAATTTTATTCAGAAAGTGCATTTTGTCTAATATTTACATATAAAACCCCACTGAACACAGCTGGGTGCTACTTGGGCTCCTTAATAAAACACTTGACAGTACCAATGCATACTCAAGTGGTTCTACAACAAAATGATATGCACACTGATGTGCTGTAAACTTTAGTTACTGTATATACATGTTATTTCAAATATGAAATGGTATATTCTACTGAAAACATTAAAATGTGCAATTTCTATGGAATGCAACTGATTGTACAAACCAGGTCATTATTAATACAAACTGAAAAAGTCACTCATGCAACTAACAAAAGTCAGCTTTTCAATCCCATTTTGTCCTAGACACAAATCTTCAGTCCTTTCAGAAATCTGCATCCAGTGTGAAAGAGCTATCAACGGACTTGGCCATCACACCCATTCTCTGGTACTCTCCAACTCTCTTTTCAAAAAAGTTAGTTTTGCCTTCTAAAGAAATGTTCTCCATGAAGTCAAATGGATTTTCAGCTTTATAGATCTACAAAGAAAGTCATTAATACAAATCAATTTGACATTTAAAATGAATTAAACTACATTTAAAAAAGAGTTGGGGCTGTTGGAATGTCTGTGGGGTGGGAAATCACGGATTTTGTTGGAAACAGATACTTGTGGACTTCAAGAACGAACGTGCCAATTTCAAGAAGCAAGTGGGGTCTGTCAGGACTTGTCTGCAGTGGGAGATTGCTTGGATTATTACTAACTTAGCAAGGCCATTAAGTAAAAGCAAGGCTCAAGCAGAGCAGTGGGCCAGTGTTCCGAGCACTCTGGTGTTGGCTCAACAGGTTGAGGCTAGAACTTAAAGCTTGAAAAGTTAGAGCCAAAGGAACAAGTGTAGGCATGATGGTAGTTAAGGCAGTGGAATGCTCCTCCTGTTAAGATACCCAAGTCTGTGGAAAATGCATCCAACTACAGGTCTTGACTAACAAGGTCAAGGAACTGGATGGACTCTGAACTAACCAGCTGGGTGCAAACCTCAAGACAAGTCATTTTCTGATGAGTTCACACCTAGAGTGGAGGTTTTGGGTGGGTGACTCCTCTATGGCCATACCTCTCAGCAACAAGTATACACCCCACACCCTCCCCAGCACAGCTGCAGGAGCCAGGCCAGTGGCCAGCTTGGAGGCTCAACAGGGAAGAGTAAAGGACAGTTAGGGGTGGTCCAGAGATGTCAGGAGGGGAGACCACAGCTCCACCCCCAAAAATACAAACATTTAATTATTTAATTGGCAGTGGAAAATTTGCAGAAAATCTCATGGAACTCTAGACAAAGTAGATAGATTCTTGCTAACGGAATGAAAGATTATGTGGATAAATGGGAACGCAGGGTTGAGGTTGCAATCAGATCATTAAAATGGAAAAAGCAGGCTAGTGTAGTCCTACTTCTAGTATGTTCATGCATCATACCTTACTAAATCCCAGTTCCAACATTAATCGATCAGCTACAAATTCAATGTAACGTTTCATTAAGATGCAGTTCATTCCAATCAAGTTCACAGGTAAAGAGTCCGTCAAGAATTCCTAGAATGAAAAAAATTACTGAAAGGGTTCAATGGGAAATAACTTAATGCAGATCCCCAGAAATATGTCAACTGCATATCCTACAAAAAACTGCTATTAAAGACAAAATTAAAACTGACCCAACCACAACCAACCCTATCAGATCCCACTAAACACAACTCCAATCATCTCTGTAGAAATGTACACAAGTTTTTATTTTTATAATTACCTGCTCAATACAAACAGCATCCTGGATGATGTCTCGTACTTCCTCTTCTGAAGGTTTTCTGACTAAGTGTTTGAACATCAGGCAAGCAAAATCACAATGCAGACCCTGCAAAATTACAGCACCACCTTTAGGCTTTAAAATTATGTGTTTGGATTATGAAACTTCATAAATACATCACAATACAAATCCAACAGGAACATACAACTTAACCAAAGGACTCCCCAATTAGGATGGGGGAAAGTATGAGAAACTAGATCCATTTTACAAAGGAAAAACATAATTGCTACAACGCAGAACAAAATATATCCTGCCCCTTAAAGACATGGGCCCATAAACAGATCATGAACTGAAGCCACCCAGAAATCTATCCAAGCAAAATTGTTTGCCTTCAGCATACAATTGGCATTCATAATTAAAGCATGTCCAGGTTATCACTGCAAAGATTTATTTACTTTATTTCAGAGTAAACAATACTAAAATGTAATTTTTAAAAAAGTATTAGATCAAAATCCACACGACTTGAATATCATACCTCATCTCTGCTTATGAGTTCATTGGAGAAAGTCAACCCAGGCATTAAACCTCGCTTCTTCAACCAGAAAATCGCAGCAAAGGATCCAGAGAAGAAGATTCCTTCAACAGCAGCAAAAGCTACAATTCGCTCACCTGGTAAATGTAACATAATCAACATTACTTCAAGATGTGAACTTAACAGCTTTTGTCATAAATGCAAGGCTATTCAATTCAGTGCAAATTCTATATTACAATCCCAAGAGTTTGTATTTCCTGGAAGCAGCATAGTGCTAGATTCACTCTTACCTGGTAAAGATCTACTGGTGACAACCTATCTATCACCATGGACCAACAGTGATCAAGGTCCTGCACAGTGCAAGAATCAAGCTCTAAATCAAGTGTTGTGGTTAGAGACAAATCCCACTCAGATCCTCAGGGTTGACTCTGCCACAAGCAGGTTTAGTGTTTTACGATAAAAACAGATGTCAATACTCTTCCTCAGATTTCCTTCCCAAGAGAAATGAGTGCAATCAGTAAACCTTTGCTGGGGAACAAGCACCTCTGCTGCTGCACGAGCTGAGAATCGGAGCATGAGGAAGATTACCACGGCAACTAAGCAGGTCACCGAAGGAGGTTGCGGCGGGGCTCGAATTCTATCACCTCCTACTCCCAAATGATGATGCCTTGCTCCCAGATGAGCTGTCTTTTATGGTCACTGACTGTCAAAACAGAGCCAACAACCCTGTGATTTCAGTCTGAGCCCAACATAGGAGCATCCTTTAGCAGGGTGAACCCACAGAAAGCATTCGGCCCAGATTGGGTACTTAGCTGAGTGGCAAAGACCCATGCTGATGAACTGCCTGGAGTGTTCAACATTTTTAACCTCACTGCAGCAGTCAAGAGGTTCCAAGAACAGGGTCCTCTTGTGACTATTATCCAATACTTCTGAAGTGCTTGTTGGTGATGCAACACACCAACTCCTACCTGAAAAGTAACTTGGATCTGCTCCATCTTACCAACCACAGCAGATGCCACTTCACTGGCTCTTCACTCAACCTTGGAACATTGGGACAGTGAAGATGCATACATCAGGATGCTCTTCATTGACTACAGCTCAGCATTCAATACATCATCCCCACAAAACTAATCAATAAGCCTCAAAGAATTTGGCCTCAATACCTCCTTGTGCAACTCGAGCCTTGATTTCCTCAGTTACAGACCCCAGTCAGTTGGAAATGGAGGATCTGTCCTGGGTCCAACATGCAAATGCCATTACACAGAAAGTATGAGAGCGGGTAAATTTCTTAGAAGCTTGCAGAGATTTGGAATCTCATCCAAGTTTAACAAACTGTTATAGATGTGTGGTGGAGAGAATATTGACTTGTTGCATCACAACCTGGTATGGAAACACTAATGTCCTTGAATGGAAAACCCTACCAACAGTAATGGTTACAGCCCAGTCCATTACAGGAGAAGCCCTCCCCACCATTGAGAATACCTAGAGCACTGTTGCAGGAAAACTGCCTCCATCAAGGAGGCTCTCCGTCCAGACCACGCTCTTTTCTCATACATCTACAAATGTTACAAATTGCCGGTCCTTACCAAACGTTGCTTGATGGTCACCAATCCAACGTAGTGCCCAATCAGCTTTCCTTTTCACACAGGGCAGAGTCTCAATTGCATTGAACAGATATTCTCTATGAAGGAAAATGAATACTTCAAATGTTTGAATGGATAGAAAAGGTGATAATTTGAAGCTGCATTGACAATCTATTTACCTCTCCTTAGAATCTTTAATGTAAGTGTCAATAAGAAGACTGTACATCTCGGAGTGGATATTTTCCATTGCAATTTGGAATCCATAAAAACAACGAGCCTCTGTAACTTGAACTTCTTGACTGAAACGTTCAACCTTTTGACAAGTAAAAGCAAGATGAGTAAAAATGCACCAAAACAATCTGACCACAAAATACCAGCTAAAAACATTACATCTTACCAAATTCTCATTTACAATGCCATCACTTGCTGCAAAGAAAGCCAAGACATGAGAAATGAAGTACTTTTCTTCTGGTTTCAAGGACTCCCAGTGTTGAAGATCTTTTGAGAGATCAACCTGAAAGAGAAATTTATACACATTAGTACTCAGACAGTCACAAAATTCAAGAAAACACTGGTTGCCAATTCAAAATAATGCAAAATTCTCACTAAAAACTTCAAGATTTAACATTCTCTCAGCTACATTATGAAACTGTAGCTTTAGAAATGTGAACATTGGAATCAGAAAACAAAGGGCAAGTCTGGCGTTTGAAAGTGCTTTAAATAAGATGCAAGATGGAGAACAAGGATCAAAGACATGAACAGAGATGACCTGAAATAAAAAAGGGAAGATGTGCATAAAAATATATATATCAGATTCAGATTTAGTAATATGAAATTTATGCAAATTTATTTTTGGGATGAGAGGCATAAACGAGGAAAGCTGATGACAAAGCAAGATGCCACCACTTGATGTGTGCAACAGTAAGGCACAATTGCTCAATCCTGGCACAGGATCAACAGGAACAGCAAAATTAAAATATTGCCCAAGATTTTGGATTGCCCAGGATTTATCAACATTATCAATAAAACTAAGGAAAGTTAGAATCAAACTGGCTGCGGAGGGATGGGGTGGGGGGGGGGGGGAAACAAGAATGAAAGGATAAAAACTATGAATGAATACTACCCACTGAAAACATTTGTAATATTTTTATTTGTTTGTGCAGTTGCAATTTAATCAATCTTGCAAGTGTGTGTTAGATGTGAAGCCAGGGCGAGCTGTGTCTCGAGTTGTATTCTCTGATAGCTGGGCACCTTGTAAGGCTGCTTGAATAGCTCAAGGGCGGTTAGGTTGTAGAGGTCACGTACAAGACTAATTAGACCAGGGCAGTATCTTCATTTTTATTGGGGAAACCAATAAAATCGGGATCAAAATAAAATCTGTATTTTTTCATAATATCGCTTGAAGATTGCATTAACTTGTTTAAGATTATCTAAGTAGTGTTACTCCAGCTCCCGCCGATGACTCCAGTGTATTTCAATTTGAACTGCACGTCATAAATCAGGTTACAACATTCACCCCTCCTCTTCGTGGCACACATTCCCGCTCAACTAGACGAGCGTTGATATTAATACTTAACTTATGCTTTTAAATTTTAAAGCCTCCAAGCGCCTCCTCTCGGCCTGTCAGCTATAATACCCAAATCCAGGGGTTCAGCTGTTGCATAATACAAACGGTCACTATGAAGCTCAGATGGTACAATTAAGGGTTTCTGAAAGATTAAGTACTACCGAAAAGCGGAGAAAATCAATTAAATTACTGTAAAGACTTATCAGCAACTATTAGTAAAGTTCTTACTTCTTCTGCCGTCCAAAAGGACGCTTCAGCTTTCTTGTACATCCGCCAGATGTCATGATATTGTATGGGGAAAATGACAAAACGGCGGGGGTTTTCTCTTAATAGGGGCTCTTCCTGTAAATTCGACGACTCGTTAAGGTTTTCAGGTTTGATCTGAAAGAAAAATCCACTGTTAAAAAACCAGCTCTACACAAAGCCGCAAGATTCTTTCTCCGGGAAAGGGCGGGGGGGGGGGGGTCGAAACATTTGGCGCCAAACAGCTCCGGTTCCCCATCCTCAGAGAGAAATAAAAACACGTATTTTAAGTCACAAGGCTTAAAACATCAAGGTTACGCGGCTTGGCTCGCAGGACGAGACGCAGTCGTTGGGATTTTGCAATAGCAGAGGCGCAGGTCATCAATGTTTGGCGCCACAATCCAACCGCGCTCTCAGGTTAGCGGGAACCGGGAAGGGGCTACTCACTTGGGTCTCTCCGAAGATGTTGCGGGCTGTTTTACTGGCCAGAATCCGGGTACTGTTTACTGAAGGTGGCTATAGAAAGAACAAAAAAAAAATTACTCCTCCATTTATCACACGTATCATTCTTTAAATAATGGGATTGCACATTTAGGGAAATAAAATTTCCTCCTACTTACCGTATTTTCCTTATCGTTGAGAGAAAAGTCATTCATTTGAGTAAAGATTACATTTTCATTCTTGGCAGCGAGAGGAGTGCGTTGCGAGAACATTTTGATAACCGAAAGGTATAAAAGTGAATTCGTTAAAAGGAAAGGTAGGAGAAAAGATTTAAAACTGGAGGGAAACCGCGTTAACCTACGCAATGGTTTGCAAAAGAGCACAAATTGCGCTTGCTTCTGCAGTACGCACCAAAACCCGTCTTCTTATGAATACCAGGGTTGGCGCGCCGGTTCTCCCTGAAATGCTTTTGCGAACTTGGCGCGGATTCCAAGCCTTCCAATCAGCAGCAGCGGAACCGCCCCTGATGTGACGAAACTAAGTGTCTGCTGGCCAATCAGTACACGCCAAAAGTTCGCGGGAGTTTCAACTTGTCAAAAGCGCCCGCCAGCTGGGGGTGGGGGGGAGGTATTTGAGCGCCGAAACCCCGCGATGCCAAGAACAATAATGATATTCACCAGTTTGGCGGGAAATACTTCAATGTATCACTTTTCACAATGTATTTATTTCTTATATTATTTTTAAAGATATTTAAATCATACGATTTTTTAAAAAATCTCGCTGTAACTGTTCCCTTTAAGTGTGCAAGTCATTACCGGTCTACCAACCGATTTTAAATTAAAGGAAATGTCCTTGAGATTTGGCAAATCTTGGTGATCATGCAATTTACTGTTTGGATGAAATATTAATCAGTTTTATTGCAAAATTGATGAAATGCAACAGGAAGTTTAAGCACATTCCGCAAAAATGTAATGGAGCAATAAAACAAAAAATCTGAAATCGGTGCAAGACTAACTAGTGGATATATTCTGACAGATTCGATCCTGTCGTTTGATTTGTATCATGTTCACAATTCCACTTAATAGACAATAGGTGCAGAAGTAGACTATTCGGCCCTTCGAGCCTGCACCGCCATTCTGAGATCATGGCTGATCATCTACTATCAATACCCGGTTCCTGCCTTGTCCCATATCCCTTGATTCCCCTATCCATAAGATACTAACTAATGTAGATACTAACATTTACTAACAATGTGGAACAAATTTTCAACTTATTGTCCGAATATTTTCAGTGCAATGTAATCTTAAGACATTACTTCACGTAAGGCAATTATTCCCGTTGTCAATATGTAGGGAATAGAATTACAATCAAAACGCGCACAGAAGTTAAAGATTTTTCCACAAACAATTCGAAAATCCGAATTTTAATCAAATCATTCCCAGTGACTCTTGTAGCACCCCTGGTGGTCGGAGTACGAAATTAACCGTGTTCTATCTGAAACTGCAGTGGAAAGAATTCACAGTACAATACAAAGACCGCAGATCTTGGAGTGAACGAAAAGAACCATGGTTATCATTTCTGATCAACTTCTAGTGACCTATTTTGAAAAGGACGTATGTGCTTTGGGGACTGAACAAAGCAGAATTGTTGGCAGATTATATGATCACAGACACATCACAACCAAGTTCAATCAAGCTGCTAATTGTGTATACAATTGTATTTCTTGCTGGACAGAATGAGAAGGCTGGAGCAGTAAATTGAGGACATTAAAACCATTGCAATCTCTGTTTTACTCAGATTAATACCAAATGCTGCCAAGCATAACAACTCCATTTAGCTTCTCTTCCCAGACAGACTCGTTTCATTCAAACACTATGGGATTAAAGGGTCCCATTCCCATTCTGATATGTAAATTCATGGCCTCCTTTACTGTCGAGATGAAGCCACACTCAGATCAGAAGAACAACACCTTATATTCTGTCTGGGTAGCCTCCAACTTGATGGCATGGACATTGATTTCTGTAACTTCTGTTAATGCCCCTCCTCCCCTTCTTACCCCATCCCTGATTTCTCTCTCTCTCTCTCTCTCTCTCTCTCTCTCTCTCTCTCTCTCTCTCTCTCTCCCTCCCTCCCTCTTTCTCTCTCACAATAACTCCTTGCCTGTTCTCCATCTTCCTCTGGTGCTCCCCTCCCCCTTTCTTCCTTCCAAGACCTTCCGTCCTATAATACTCCCCCCTTCTCCAGCCTTGTATCCCTTTTGCCAATCAACTTTCCAGCTCTTAGCTTCATCCCTCCCCCTCCTGTCTTCTCCTATCATCTTGGGTCTCCCCCTCCCACTTTCAAATCTCTTACTATCTCTTTTTTCCGTTAGTCCCGATGAAGGACTAACGTTTTGACCCAAAACGTCGATTGTACTTCTTCCTATAGATGCTGCCTGGCCTGCTGCGTTCCACCAGCATTTTGTGTGTGTTGCTTGAATTTCCAGCATCTGCAGATTTTCTCATGTTTGTGTTTAAAGGGCAATATGTGATCCACAGATCTGCCATAGATAGATCAGGGGGTGCTTAGTATGGTAGTCAGGTGGTAGCTTGGGAATGGGTGAGCATCTTCCATTATTTATACTGGGCTTCTAACTGCTCCTCAGAAGCTAAGCTGAGAGCCTTATTTCTTTCCCTGCCAGTGCTTTAGCAAGATAATGTGGAGAGTGTTTGTGGCTCCTTTCCAGAACTTTGAAGTGCCTTCTCCAGATAGTCCATGTTTCAGAAATGTATAGGACGGCAGAGATTACTGCTGCTTGGCAGACCATGAGCTTTGTGCCACATATACGGTCTTGACTTTCATACATTCTTTTCCTCAAACAAAAGTCTGTGATGAGATGATGGAGGTTATCATCAACACATGTCTTCATTGAACAGTCCTCTCACTGTTCGGTAAATATCTCCATTATTATGAAATGTATTGAGGTACAGTGAAGCCTGTCATTCATACAGATCATTTCATCAGCACATTGAGGTAGTACAAGGGAAGAGTGATGATGGAATGCAGAAAGTAGTATTATACAATACACTTACAGAGAAAGTACAGTGCAGGTAGACATAGTCTGTGAGGTCGAGGGTCCAGCTTAATGTGCAAGCAGTTCGTTCAGTAGACTTGTAACAGCAGGATAAAAGCTGTCCTTGAGCCTAGTGGAACATGCTTTAAGGCTTTTCTATCTTCTGCCTGACGGGAGGAGGGAGAACAGAGAATGTCTGGGGTGAATAGGGGTCTTTTATTACACTTTACTGAGGCAGCAAAGTCCACAGAAGGAAGGCTGGTTTTCATTATGTGCTGAGCTGTTTCCACAACTCACTGCAGTTTCTTGTAGTCTTGGGCAGAGCAGCTGCCAGACCAAACCATGGTGCATTTGTACAGGAGGCTTTCAGAAGCATTGGTGAGGGTCAAGAGCAACATGCCAAACTTATTTAACCTCCTGAGGAGTTAGAGGTGCTTTCATGGCCACGATATCTATGTGGTTGGACCAGGAGAGGATATTGATGAGGAACTTGAAGATCTCAACTTCAATACCACTATGTTAATAGGAGCATGTGTCCACTTCCTGAGTCAATGACCATGACTGTAACTTGAAACTCAGCCAACAAATCCTTCAAATGTGCACATTCATGTGTTTCTTCAACACTTCTACTTATACATTCATAGCATAATAATTCAGCCCACTTTCCACAATTGTCGAGAAGGCCATTTGGAGATTAAAATGCAAAGAATATTACAAGGTAATATGGAGACAAAAGACAAACTGCTGGAGGAACCCAGCAGATTGAAAGGCATCTGTGGAAGGAAAGGAATTGTCGATGTTTTCAGTTGGAAAACCTGCATCAGGACAGTTACACAGCAAGCATGGCTTTTGGGACTGCAGTAACTGATGCTGTAATGACACTCACATGCATATACGTTTTTTGGATGATACATGAAATAATTTTAGCTAGCGTAGTACTACACCTGATCTGCTTTCAAAGCTTTGCATTAGGGCAAATTTGAAGGGAAAAAGAACTTTGCAGTCGGTGTCTCCGAGAAAACGTGAGATTTCAAATGACAATGGAAGCAGTTTTATGTTTCACTCTATCCTTAATAATTGCAACGGCCATCATCAAAGTTCAAAGTTTCAATGTCTCTGTTTAACTTGACCCTAGTCAGGAACACCAGGATTGGAGGGATGTGAGTCCTGAGTCTGCTGTATTTCCAAGGCAAAAGTGAGAAGAGATCATGTCCCAGGTGGTGGGGGTCCCTGATGATGGATGCTGCTTTCCAGTAACAATGCTTCATATAGATGTACTCTTCTCTCTCTGTACCCATGACTGTGTGGCTAGGCATAGCTCAAATACCATCTATACATTTGCTGATGATATGACCATTGTTGGGATAATCTCAGGTGGTGACGAGAGGGCGTAAGGGAGTGAGATATGCCAACTAGTGGAGTGGTGCCACAGCAACAACCTGGCACTCAACGTCAGTAAGACAAACGAGCTGATTGTGGACTTCAGGAAGGGTAAGAAGAAGGAACACATGCCAATCCTCATAGAGGGATCAGGTGGAGAGAGTGAGCAGCTTCAAGTTCCTGGGTGTCAAGATCTCTGAGGATCTAACCTGGTCCCAACATATTGATGTAGTTATAAAGAAGGCATGTCAGCGGCTATACTTCATTAGGAATTTGAAGAGATTTGGCATGTCAACAAATATACTCAGAAACTTTTATATTTGTACCATGGAGAGCATTCTGACAGGCTGTATCACTGTCTGGTATGGAGGGGCTACTGCACAGGACTGAAAGAAGCTGCAGAATGTTGTAAATCTAGTCGGCTCCATCTTGGGTACTGGCCTACTTTTTGCCTTTTTCGAATCAGCAGTTCAGTCCATCCTGTGAATCGGGAAGTCTTCGGGCTGATCACTGTATCTGGGGTGCTGGGAGTAAGCCAAATCTCATTCAAACATAGAATACAACAACCTCTCATTTCCCTCCAATATAGCAATCTTGCCCTCAGGTTCCCAATTTTGTTCTCCAGTGACTGCACATTTGCTAACAAGATGCTGGATATAGGGGATATCATCCCTCTGTATTTCAGCTCTCCCCTCCTGCTTCATTTCTAGCAGTGACAATGAGCCATTATCCACTTAAATATGCCGTACCTACTTGCTTGAGAATTAAGTCTGCCGATTCCTTCATAAGGTAGTGAAATCCATTGATTATTAAGTTAATTTAAAAGTACATTGCTTAAAGGGAAATTATATGCTGCAGATTGCAGTGAGAATAATTCAACAGAAGTACTGTACGTGGCCTACAGGAAATTGCCATGATTCATTACATTGGGAACGAGGGTGGGCTGGTCAATATCAAGAAGGTTTACATGTATTTTATGAAGAAATACATGCGTTTTATGGAACTGGTACTTCTGGAAGTCTCTCCCAGCAAGATATTCGCAATATTGCTTTACTGTTTCGAATTAAGTTAATAACTCAAGGAAATGGCAGGTAAGATAGCGCTCACTTGCATCGACATACTGCCGTCACTCCAGGCAGGCCTTCTGTTTATTTTGCTGAGGTGATTCAACCCCTAAAATCCAACTGAGGGAGGGTGGTATCTTCCATAGATGCATTGGTTCTTCATGGCATCAACATGGACAAATTAGATAATGGACAGGAATTTACAATGACAGCAAAGAGCAGAATTCACTATCATCACCATGTAAAATGTTGACATCAAATTCTGAAATCTATGCTTGCACAGTTTAATGTGGAAATCCTCCAGTTGTTGGTGTTGTATTGAGTTCTTTGGCTGTCAACTGGCGGCATTCAATGCAAATTAAATCCACGTGTAATCAGTAATTTAATATGAACTCTGAATTTTAATTACTATTCTTGCTTTTAATACTATTGAAATATTAACCCCAGCTGAATGTGGTGTAGCTGTTTCCAATGGTATACTATTTCATAATTTCTGAACAAAACCTCTGACACTAAAAATTGTTTCTAAGTCTTATTTCCATTCATTCCCTGATAAAAGTTCCATTGATGTTTAAAGTAACATGTGTTTTTTAAACTTCATAATAATTTAGTTTCCACTTTAATTCCATGCAGATGGCCCTTTATTTCATGTTATGTAATCTAAGGTAATTAAATGCCAATTTTGATTGCTGGTTTTTATTTCTCTTTTACTTCAAGAAGCTCTTTTGCTTTACATTTAATATCACTGAGACCAGCTCTTCATGGCACCAGACAGCACTTATTACTATCATAGAACTTGTTATTTCTTTGTGGATTGCCTTTTTCCAAAGTCAACAGTTAAGTGTTGTTCCTTCGCAAAACCCAAACCAGTGAGTTTGAGATAAACCATCTACGTAAGAGGAGAAGGTATCAGTGGAGAGACGTTCTAAAATAAAAGTTCCCTTGAGAAGAAGGAAAGGCCATAGCATTGTTGCCTTCTTCTTGGCAGTGTCTTTATAAAATGGGTAAACCCAGCCATTATCAATACTCTTAAGTGATTGTCTGCCTGACATCAGTGGTTGCATATCCCAGGTGGATACAACAGATATTAAAAAAGGACAGAAGGATCCCCTGATATCCTGGTCAAATTATTCGCTTAAGAAGCATCCTGATATAAAACAGATTGTCTGTTCATTTTCACTCTATTTTTATGAGTTTGTTTTCTGCAATAGGCTTTGGCCATGAAGTACTTAATTAGAAACTAAGAATACAAACACAACGCTGGAACGTTGGAAGAACTCAGCAGGTCAGGCAGCATCCGTGAGAAAAGAGTAGCCAACGTTTCGGGCCGAGACCCTTCATCAGGAATGGGGGGGGGGGAAGAGAGGGCCGAAGCCCAGTAATAGAGATAGGGGAGGGGGTAGGGCCCAGAAGCGCCAGGTGGAAAACCAATCAGAGGAAAGATAAAGGGGGGAGGGGATAAGCATGAAAGAACTGTAGAGATAAAGAAGCAGAAAGTTGAAAGGGGAGAGAGGCAGAGAGGGACCTGGGATAGGGAAAGGGTGAGGGGGAGGGAATTACCGGAAATTGGAGAATTCTATGTTCATACCACCAGGCTGGAGGCTACCCAGATGGTAGATGAGGTGTTGCTCCTCCAACATGAGTTTGGCCTCATCATGGCAGTAGAGGAGGCCATGTATGGACATAGCTAGATGGGAATGAGAGGCAGAGTTGAAGTGGGTGGCAACCAGGAGGTCCTGTCTATTGTGATGGATGGAGCGTAGTTGCTCAACGAAGCGGTCCCCCAATCTGCATCGGGTCTCGCCGATGTAGTGAAGGCCGCACCGGGAGCACCAGCTGCAATAGACGACTCCAGAGGACTCGCAGGTGAAGTGTTGCCTCACCTGGAAGGACTGTAATATCCCATCTAGATATGTCCATTCATGGCCTCCTCTTCTGCCATGATGAGGCCAAACTCAGGTTGGAGGAGCAACACCTCATCTACCGTCTGGGTAACTTCCAGCCTGGTGGTATGAACATTGAATTCTCCAATTTTCAGTAATTCCCTCCCCCTTCCCCTATCCCAGGTCCCTCTCTGCCTCTCTCCCCTTTCAACTTTCTGCTTCTTTAGCTCTACAGTTCTTTCATGCTTATCCCCTCCCCCCTTTATCTTTCCTCTGATTGGTTTTCCACCTGGCGCCTCTAGGCCCTCCCCCCTCCCCTATCTCTATTACTGGGCTTCGGTCCTCTCTTCCCCCCCCCCCATTCCTGATGAAGGGTTTCGGCCCGAAACGTTGGCTACTCTTTTCTCACGGATGCTGCCTGACCTGCTGAGTTCTTCCAGTGTTGTGTACGTATTCTTTGATCCACAGCATCTGCAGTTGTATTTTTGTGTTTTAATTAGAAACTAAACCTTTTGTGAAAGGTACTGTGAGAGAAATGTGAGAATTTCTCTTTTCTCCCAGACCTCATAAAACACATTGATAAAAATAATGCACTGTTGTTTTCTGTGGTACTTGGCTATTGAGGAATTCCAGCCTCCATGTGCACCTAGGGAACATAGTACATTGTACACATGGGAAGATAGTGCTCTTGTTGTGTCACAATCCTACAATGTTTTTAAAATGTTAAAGCACTGGTCCCATTTTTGAGAAGTACATAAGAATGTGCAGAACCTTGGTTTTAGACTTAATAAGGAGTTTAGAAGTTGAAAATTCGATGTGTGAGTGGCGTTATGACAACCTGTACCGTATCAATAGACATGTTCCAAGGACTGAATGCCTAAATGCAATGATAAAGAAGATATGCTCTCTAAATGTAATGGAAAACAGCAGAGATTGCTAATAATGGTACATAGAAGGTTTGAGCTTTTTTTGATTATTTATGGAATTATTTAGCTCATTCTTTGGTGTTTATTTTATGCAGTTTTGGTGAAAGAACCTGTTCTTACATTGTAAAATATAGGACACTGTAGTGAACTGTAGTTTTGGACTTAATAAAAAGTTAACTAATTGTCAATTCATTGTAAAGCTGAAAAAAATTACTATGCTTTTAAAATATTTCATCAATAGGTGGTGCTTTAGAGCCATAAACTGCAATTTAAATCATTGAAATTTCTTTTATAAAGAGTGACATTACTTTTATTTTTCACCATTTATTTTGCCTTGCTCCTCCTGATTAGGGTCAGAAATAGTTGTGCTGATAGTTGTGTTGGTAATCAGGCAATTATGAATAAATAACTTAACTTTGCAGAATATATAGACCAATTCTGAAGATGATCTTGGCCCGAAACATTGACTATTTATTCCTCTCCATAGGAAAATAATAACCCTGACCTGCTGAGGTCCCCCAACATTTTGTGTTTGTTCCCTTACCATGACACTGCTATTTCTCTGTGAGTGTACATGGGCTGACATCTCTCGCTGTACAATGTTGCATTGGAGAATTACAGAGGATCCTATGATCTTGCAGCCCACAACTTTGGGCACATCTTTAAAGTACAGCTACCTACTAGCCTCACAGCTCCTCAATGAAATAACTGCTGTATATACCTGCTCACAGTACATTTGGTCTTCAAACTAATGACCACTTGAGTCCAACCTACAAATAGTGGTGGATATGGCCCAGTCCATCACAAGTAAAGCCCTCTACAACACTGAGCACATCTACACAGAGTGCTTTTGCAGGAAAGCAGCATCCATCATCAGTGACCTCTGCCACCCAAGTCATGCCCTCTTCCCGCTGTTACCATCATGAAGGTGTTACAGGAGCCTCAAGATTCACACTATCAGTTTAAGAACAGTTATCACCCCTCAACCACCAGGTTCCTGAACCAAAGGAGATATCTTCACTCAACTTCACTTGCCCCACCATTGAAATGCTCCCAAAGCTTTCAAGGTCTCTTTATCTCATGTTCTTGATATTGCTCATTTATTTAATATTATCATTTGTGTTTGCACAGTTTGTTTCCTTTTACACACTGGTTGAATGCCAAGTTGCTGCAGTCTTTCATTATTCTATTATGGTTATTATTCCATTATGGATTTATTGAATATGTCCACAAGAAAATGGGTTGTATATGGTGACATATATAACCCTTGATAACAAATTTACTTTGAACTTTGAACCTAACAAAAGGAAGACCTGTGACATCTTTTACAAGCACTTAAATTATGTAGATTATACTGTTCACTTCATTGTTTGAGCGATGGCGCTACTCATTTACTTTATTTATGCTTTTGATAAAACATCAAAGGCAAATGCACTACATCTGCATATTTATTAACACAAGACTTATACTTCATACAGACTTTATAGGTGAACTCATAATGCAGGTTGCAATGTTGTCCCTCTGAGGAAAAGGTTTATTTCCTGTTTTTCTCTGCTGACTGTGGTGTAGCTTGATGCTCTGTGGGGGCCAGCAGTCCTCTGATATCCTTCCCAAGTGGTTTTTCTTCATGAGTGAGCCTAATTACTAAAGCGCAGATTCCTCACCCTGATCCTTCCAGTTGACAAGTGCAGACAGGTCTGGAACATGTCATTTTCCATCTGGAAGATCACAGACTACTAGGTCAAAACTTGCAATTGACACCCCACAAGGATGTCAAATCTTGACAATTGTAGAAGTGGACTTGAAGTAGACTCAATGACAAATATTCATGTTATGATCAATCTCATTCTTAATTAAAGTAAATTTGTGGCTACTTTACCCTTTTACAGGTGTAACAGTTGTGAGTCAAGTTTGCAACTCACTCCAGAAATTTGAGTAAATATTCACAGATAACACAGGACGTTTCCTTCAGATGATATATTAAACTCAATCACATCAATCTGAAGTGGATGAAAAAGAACAATGACATTCTTGGAAGGAAACAGACATTCTTCCAGAGTACAGGCTAACATATACTCCCAATTAATACAACTAATTTACCTCACTTTTATATTTCTGTTTTTGCATTTTTTAAATCTATTCAATATACATAATTGATTCACTTGTATCAATAATCCATTCTCTCTAAACCAGGCAGCATCCTGGTAAATCTCCTCTGTACGCTTTCCAATGCTTCCACATCCTTCCTATACTGAGGCAACCAGAACTGGACACAGTACTCCAAGTGTGGCCTAACTAGAGTTTTATAGAGCTGCATCATTACATCGTGACTCTTAAACTCTATCCCTCGACTTATGAAAGATAACACCCCATAAGCTTTCTTAACTACCCTATCTACCTGTGAGGCAATTACAGGCAATTATTTATTATTATTAATGTTATTTTCACTTTCTGCTAGATTATGTATTGCATTGAACTGCAGCTGCTAAGTTAATAAATTTCATGTCACATGCTGGTGATAATAAACCTGATTCTGATAAATCTGTCCAATTATCTTATTGTACATTCTGGGATCTTATTATTATGACCTTATGAAGGAAGGGAGGTAGTTGAAAATGGTTGAGCCTTGGATACTGCCCTAAGAAATGAAGTCATGCTTCAAAATCATTATAGTCAGAAGACAAACATGATCTTTAAGATATCCCTTGGACATGTATTTGGAAATTATGACAATATTTTTGCAGATTCCTGTTTTATTTCCTTTACAAGATGCACATTGCAGTCAACATGAGCAAGGAATGGAAAATGGAAATGTTTCCAGTGGTGGATGGATCGTCTACTAAACAGACTCTAGTGCACTGAACAGTGTTCAACAAATGTTCTTCTATGTTGCTTCAGAGGATGGGGCAGTAGATGTAAAGGTAGATACAGAGTGTAGAGAGACTGTGAGGAAAGATAGACAATGGATAGGGCATAATTGCAGTCAGTTGAATGGGTTGAAGAGTGTCTCTTTTAGTAAGTATCAGGAACAAGGACAATGTTTGGTCAGTACATGGAACTACAACATTGTGGCCATTACAGAGCCTTGGCTGTCACAAAGGGAGGAATAGCTGCTAGATGTTAGATAGGGTTAGATGTTTCAGAAGGAACAGGAAGGTAGGTAAAAGAGGTGAAAAAGTCCATATCCAAAACACAGAAAACCTTGGTAACAATCCTGGGTACAGCAGCAGGCCACACAGTCTCCCTCTCCGGCAGCAGAGTGGTCCCATCAGTGATCAAAAGGCAGGCTCACCTTCCCCATTTACCTAGATGTTTCAATCTCCCTTATCGCCTTAATCAGCTAACAATGGAAGCTTCAGTTGGTGGTATGGAGTTGAATGGCTTGTGTTCCCCCGCAGTTTCCTCACCATGAGGAAACTCATGCATGTTGCCTCTGCCTCCCGCAATCCTCTCGGAGACAGCAAAATTAGCATAACATATTATGAAGCAACAAATACTTTATAATATTCTCACTATTCATTTTGGCAGGGCACCTATTTTAAGAGATGAAAGAGAAGCATTTACATACTCATAACAAGGACAAATGAAAATTCTGGTTTTGTTTCTTGAAGCACACAGAAGCATGGCAATGTACTTCTATGCTGGAAGTTTTGTATGAAGTTTGGGGCACCTTGTGTGGGGATGGATTTCACATCATTGCAAATTCTGCAGTGCAGATTCACTGTTCTCAGAAATGAAGCGAGACTTGAGAATTTACAGGTCTAATACGGGAGGTGCAAAGTTTGAAGTGTAACCCAACAAAGGTGCCCTACAAAATATGAAAGGTCATTATGGAAAAGCAAAAATCCTGTTCCCAGACAGTGAGTGGTTAGATTAAGAAATACTCTACTACCAATAGTGGTTGAGACAATTTATTTTAGAAGATTATTAGCTACAGAATGAGTTAATCTAGCAAATTATACTCTCAGATGTATTCTCATAAAATGCTCAGAGTTATATCCCTTCCCAAATAGATTTAACAACATGCCTTGCAAACTAGGTGGGCTTAAGATCAGATTGGCTTCTCTGATTCTCTCATATTTTTAGTTCAACTAATATGGTGTAATTCCATACTTAATTAACCTTTCTTTCATAAACTGGACTGTAGGAGAAAATATTTTTCTCTATTTCCATTAAAAAGTTGGGAACAGCACCAGTGATAGCTCCTTTTCTGCTTCTCAGGTGCCTGGCATCTGCTGCAAATAAATGGAGAAAGCATTGCCTGTTCAGAAGGATGGCAGCTACCACTCTATAAGGACACTTTCAATGAGCCATTTTTTCTGTGTTGGAAGAGATATGAGACCAGAGGGAATCTGGATCTGGAGTTCACTGACTGGAGTCCAAACGTTCTTTGTGAATACCTGGAGACATCAGGCCAAATCTGCAAAGTTCCCCGATATGATTATAAAATGCTCCCAAGGAATGGTATAATGAAATAGCACAGAATACCGAGTCAGTGGCTAATACAATACAGACATTGCTCAAAAACACTAATAAACGCACAGGTCCTCCTAAATATTTGTTCAAATACAGGTATCAGATCATCTGGTTTTCATTTTTAGTTAATTAATGAAGTACAATTAATTACTACTGCTTCTTCTTGAAATGTTAGGTCCAAGTAGAAGCAAAACTCAATTTCATTTAACAGCAATTGAGTGAGGCTTTCTCTGAAATTAAAATACATGATGATGATAGCCATTGAAATTGTATCAATAATACAGCAAATGATTCACAATTTATATCTTCTCATTCCATAGCACATTTTTTTATACTCCCAGTTTACCTAATCTGTTATTTATAATTCAATGGCTGAGCATGGAATAATGACAGCAGGGCTGTTCAGAAGTCAGCAACTTAACACAGGGGATTGTACAAAAATAGATCAAAGATTAAACCATATTAGTTAAAACTATGCCAATCACAGTAATAATTTAAATTTAAATTGCCCCTATATACTTCTTGAGTGTGTTTTTCTGTCAGAGATCCCTAACGAGCCACAGAATTCACATTCAAACTGGACATGCAAATGTGAATGTGGAAATAGTTTTCCTTTAAATGAAAGCCCTTGATATGCTAACGTGAGGTCACTCCAAGCAGCACAAAGAAATACCTCACTAAATTGTTATCGAATATTAAACACAGGACATCAGGTATATTAAAGTCATGAAGTCGTACAGCACAGAAATAGGCCCTTTGTGCCTAACATGTCCATGTTGACTTTTCTCTTGGATTAGCACCAACCAACACCACGAGCAGGGATGATGGCAGCAGAGCAACAATGGCTGGTGTTTCTGGGGACAATTCGGAAGGCACAGGATACATACAAAAATATTCTAAAGGCAGCACAAGGCAACTGTGACTGACAAGGAAAGTCAAAGACAGCATAAAAGCAAAAGAGAGAGCATATATTATAGCAACAATTAATAGGAAGTTAGAGGATTGAGGGGCTTTTAAAAACGAACAGAAGGTAACTGGAAAAAAGCCATAAGGAGAGAAAAGACAAAATATTAGCTAATAATATCAAAGGATACCAACAGTTTTTTTTCAGATATGTAAAGAGAAAAAGATAGGTGAGATTGGATAGTGGTCTGCTGGAGAATAATGCTAGAGAGGTAGTAATGGGGGACAGAGAAACGGCAGATGAACTTAATAAGTATTTTGCGTCAGTCTTCACGAAGGAAGACAGTTTTGGCCCCTTGTCTCAGAAAAGATGTGCTGGGATTGGAGAGGGTCCAGAGGATGATTCTGGGCATGTAGAGGTCAAGCACATGAGGTGCATTTGATGGCTCTGGGCCTGTGCTTGCGAGGGCTTAGATGAATGAGGGGGAATCTCACTGAAACCTACCGAATATTGAAAGGTCCACAAAGCCATCAATTCTGCTATCCAAATCATTGACATATATAGTGAAAAGACGCAGTCCCAATAGTGACCCCCGCGGAACACCACTAGTCTCCGGCAGCCAACCACTAAAGGACCTCTTTATTCCAAATCATTCAATGATGCCTGATGCCCTGAGTTCCTCAGCACAGTGTGAGTGTTCTTCTGGATTTCCAGCATCTGCAGAATCTCTTGTCTTTAAAACATTAAATATATAACATTTACCTTAAATATAAATTTGCCTTTTGTATCAAATATAGAACATTATGGAAACCAAAATATGGAGATAATTGGGTCTATCACAACTCTCACATCCTCCTTACTGTAGCTTAGAAATAGGTTTCTAAGACTTCCCAAGCAGTTCCAAAAAATATCTATCTGTATATAAAACAAAATTTCCTGGTTCTTTTCCAAATACTTTAAACCAGTGTGTGCTGATTGCTGACATTTCCATCAATCTCTCATTGCCTACTAAGCTCTGGCAACAACTGAAAAGAGCTCTATGTGGTCTGTAGTTAGCAAGGGGAATGGCAAAGCCTTAAATTTATACTAAGTCAAAGCAAAATATTGTCAGACATCTGAAATAACACCAGAAAACGAGGGAAAAGAAAGATACACGAATTTCTCACATCAACCACCTTCTATCACAATGCAAAATAAAATCATCAACCTCATTAGTTTAAAAAAAATAAAAACACAAAATGCTGGCAGAACTCAGCAGGCCGGATAGCATCTATGGGAGGAGGTAGTGACGACGTTTCAGCCTGAAACCCTTCATCAGGAGTCACCCTCCTGATAAAGGGTTTCGGCCCGAAATGTTGTCACTACCTCCTCCCATAGATGCTATCTGGCCTGCTGAGTTCTGCCAGCATTTTGTGTTTTTATTTATTTCCAGCATCTGCAGATTCACTCGTGTAACCTCATTAGTTTGACATTTTTATAAGCAGGCCGTTGTGTTGTTATACTAGATATGTTATATAAATATTTTGCATTAACAAATGCAGTTAAGAAATTTCAAATAGAATCCAGAAAATCCAAACCTGAATGATCAATTAGTTAATTTTCTATTTGTAGATGCTACCAATTGCCAGATACTATTATGTATTGGAAAATGCCATTTATGAGTGTAGTTTCATATTAGCCCATTTTCCACAATTACCAACTTACCATATCAAAGTGAGATTCTTGACAAGAGCAAAGGAAGCTATTTCAAATGACTTGTGAATAAAAATAACAAACTACATTTATTAATACTCTTTACACCTTCAAGAAAATATTAAATACCTGAGGTATTAAATTAAGGAGTACCTTGAGGTATTAAGGATCAATATGGATAAGGACTGAAATCTTGAAGTTAAATTCTGGCATGACAAAGTACATCTTTGGCTAGGTAGTTTAGGGAAAAGGGGAGATTATTTATTTTATTTTAAAGCAAGTGTGTAATGTTATGAATGAGGAGCAACTTTGATGGGCAGAAGGGTGCAAAGTGGCCCCCCCCCCTTTGGAGAATCGCAAAATCGCTACTATTTCGGGTCTGATACCAAGGAAATGAGAGAGATAACAGCAAAAGATAGTTGTTTTTGATAAACAGCTCATGTCAGTTAATGAGAGACAACGCAGAGATACACAAAGTGGAATGTCTCCTCCTAACAAAAGCGGAACGGAACCACTGATTACTGCTATTGTCTCTTGGAGAAGGATTGTGTATTGAGTACTGTTCTATTCATTGAAACCCCTCAGGGGGCAACCAGAGGGGGTGGGTTTGATGGGTTGCATCATCCCAACCTGATTGACACCTGAGACCCCGTGAGTGGGGATAAAAGTAAGGTCTGGGGAACACCCCTCAGACGCACCAGGAGAGACGCTACGAGACCGGTGGGGGCTTGTGTGTGTGTCCACCCTTGCCTGGGTGACAAGTCCACCACGGAACGGTCTAGCTAAAGGACGGAGGGGTCATACGTGAATGGCCACAACAACAACGCATCGACAGATCAAGATCATAAAGGAAAGTCAGCAAGTCAATAGCTGTTACTGTTTTCTCTCTCTCTCTCTCTCTCTCTCTCTCTCTCTCTCTTTCTCTCTCTCCCTCTCCCTCTCTCTCTCCAACCATTGCAACACAGCGACCAACAACTACAGCAGCCTGCATGAACTGAACTGAACTTTATATTTCCATCGGACAATTCATTATCCCCTAGACAATGATAGAGTTTATTTCTTATTGATTATTATTATACCCGCACTTTTAGGTTTAGTATTGATGACGTATATTATCTGTATATTTGCATTGATATTATTTTTGTGTATTTTTACTAATAAATACTGTTAAAAATAGTATCACCAGACTCCAACGGATACTCCTGTCTTTGCTGGTAAGACACCCAGTTACAGGGTTTGTAACAGTAATGATTTCCTATCAATCACTGAACCATTAATGTACAATAGATATCCCATGTCCCATAGTCAGTAAAAGGTGCAAAAAATTTTCTTAAGGTGAATTGAGATATTTAAACTTAATTTAATATTGCCAATTTTCCTAGAACTATTTCTGTGATAGAAAGTGATTCACTATTTTAAACAGGCATGATCAATATGTCACACAGAAGACTACTTCAGAAGAGCATGAGTAGATTGTAAATGGGAAAAAAAGATATGCTTACAACCTGCTCTCGTCAGCATGAGTGAAGTGTTTTAAAATAGCAAGTGTGAAAGTCTATATCCATTTCTTTTTCCAAAAGTTTTCTCAAGAAACGGCTAATGCATTTAGCAGTAGTTGAAAATCAAGGGACTGCAGATGCCGAAAATCTGAAAGCCACTGTATGTAGGTGGTGGGAGGAGTGAATGCTTATGGTTATGGATGGAGTGCCAATCAAACAGATTACTTTAATCTAAACAGATAGTTGATGATGCAGCACTCAAGGTAATGACAAATGTATAATATTCCTGACTTGTGCCTTGCAGATGTTAGTAAGACTTGGGTTTCATGAGACTGTACTGCAGGATACTCAATCTCTGATGTATTCTTGTAGCCAAGGTATATACGTACCTAGTCCGGCTGAGTTTCTGGACTAATGATAACCCCAAGGATATTGACAATGTTTGATTCAATAATGGCAATATCAAGGGTAGATAATTAGACTCTCCCTTGCAGGATTGTTGGATCTAACTGTGTCAACAACACAATATTCCAAAAGTCATTATACAGATGTCCTAAACAGCTTCTGGAATGACGAAAATCTCTTTTTACCGTCTATTGCAATGCCTGATGTAGGATGAAGAAAATGAGTACACATTTTAGGAGACTACATTCAGACTGAGTCAAGTCTTTATCTTGTACAGCAATTAATACTTACAAATTGCTAAAGATAAAGAAATCAATAGAATGACAAAGAGAAAAGGTGTGACAGTAGAACATAATATTTAATGGCATTATCAATACAAAGGGCAGGATGGATAATCACAATCAATATTACAGTCCATTATTCAACTGAATAATGCACTGAAATCTGACTGTAGGAAATAGCAAATGACCCATTTTACAAGCAGCCCACTCAGCTCCTTAATCAAACCATGTTATTTAAACACTTGTTTAAAGTGAATAGTTAGAGATTGCCGTGGTGACAACAGTTTACTCTCTTGGTTGAAGTCCTCAGACAGCTAGTACTTGTTTGTGATACTATATTTTATAAACCAAACTAGACAGAATGCCAGACGAGAGCCAGTTGCAAAAATTTGATCGCAAAGCTAACCATAAAATGTTTCCCTAATAGTACTTAAGATGTATTTATTGCCTTCTGCAGGAAAGAAGTGTCAGAAGAGGTTGGAATGAGATAAATTTAAATATATAATAAGTTGCATTTAATTATGCAAATGAAGTTGAAGATTATAAATGAAGGTCTGTTTGTTTCTCAAAGTGGGATACTTGATCTTATAAAGCTGCAATAGTATCATGCCACTGATTCCAATGGCTTTACACAGAGCACAGTTCGAGAAAGCTAAAAAAAAAGGCAAAAATCATCTTAGGCATTTTCCAAGCAACAACAACCAACATGAATATAGTGTTTTTAACTAGAAAAGTTAATATTTAAATAGCTTGTTTAATACAGTGAAACATCTATGGAATATCATACATGCAAAGAAAAGTTGACAAAATTAATTTTAAAAATGTCATAGATACAAATCTTATGCTGGAGAAACATAAACAATAAAGATCCTTGTTTTTGAAGTTTACAACAATAGATAATTGCAAAATTACTGGATGATCCTACTTCTAGACAGTATTTGCTTAATGACATCTTTTTGTCTCCTGGGCTGCTTTGCAGTTTCAAGGAATGATGTTCAGCCACATGGTGCTATATTTTTCAACACTATGTGTATCAAAAATGATTTTCCTTTTAAGACGGAACAGAATTATAATGTTCCTGGGTCAAATTACATCATACTAGAAATTTGGCCAACTTGGCATGTTGTGAATCAGATTGCACAGATCAACTGTTGGTGTCCACATGATTATATAATTTTCCCAAAGCAATATGCACAAAATGCCGGAGGAACTCAGCAAGTCAAGCAGCATCTCGGAAAAGAGTACAGTTGACGTTTCGGCCCGAAACACTTTGGCAGGACAGGGTCTCGAAGGGTTTTGGCCCGAAATGTCGACTGTACTCTTTTCCCAGATGCTGCCTGGTCTGCTGAGTTCCTCCAGCATTTTGTGTGTGTTGCTCAGATTTCCAGCATCTGCAGATTTTCTCTGGCTTGTAATTTTCCCATAGAACTTTTTTTTTAAATCATTTAAAGAAATTAGGTTCTGTTCTGATGTTTTGAGGATTCTCAGCACAATCAGATGTTCATAGTGCTGCTCACTCTGCATCAGTATGACTTAAAAGGAATCTTTGCAATACATGTCCCGGCTCAAGGCTTGAGAACGTAGTATAACTTTAACTTAATGCTAGTTTGCTCCAGTCCATGTATCCACTGCCCTCACCTGCCATTAGTTCCTGCAAAATCACAAGCCTCACTTGCTATCCCACACCCACCAATCACCTAACACCTCTCTGCAGCTTTGATTGTCCAATTCTTTGACCCAGATCTGCTGAAATTACCTTTATATCCCAATCTCCTTACCTGAATCCCTATACTCACCTGGGAACTTCACTCCCCAGATTTCCCAAAGCAACAACCATCATCATTCGAATCCCCCTAACACACCAATATCTTACCCTCTGTGACACCATTCATGAACCATGAACCTCTTCACCATCCATTTTTTTTTTCCCCTTCTGCAGCTCAGTCATCTGGAATTTACCTGTTTTGCTTTTTGCATGTTGCACCAGTGAAGGAAGGGACTTTAACAATTCAGTTTAATAGTTCCCATTGTTTGGATTTCAAATCCTACAGCATTTGCAAATAAAAGGCCTCTGACCAAATATGCCAAACATGCTGAGCGAAGGGCGCTGAGTAGGCTACGGTCAATTATGGAAAACTCTGAACATCCTCTACATAGCATCATCCAGAGACAGAGAAGCAGTTTCAGCGACAGGTTACTATCGATGCAATGCTCCTCAGACAGGATGAAGAGGTCAATACTCCCCAATGCCATTAGGCTTTACAATTCAACCGCCAGGACTTAAGAACTTTTTAAAAGCTATTATTAATGCTTTTTGAGATAGTGATTTAGATGCATATCATATTTTTTACTGAGTTAAGTATTGTATGTAATTAGTTTTGCTACAACAAGTGTATGGGACATTGGAAAAAAGTTGAATTTCCCCATGGGGATGAATAAAGTATCTATCTATCTATCTATCTATCTATCTATTGTCGCATGATGCAGCAGGCAATTAACACATCTCTGCAAGTGCTGTTGAATGTGTTCCTTCTCTGTGCAATGGGATAATGTAACTGACTCTCATGTTTTGGAATATGACATAGAAATAGGGACGTTGTTCTGGGTTTGATATTCATAAAAATCTCTCTTACCCCATATTTCCTTCTGTGTGAGAGTCTGGTGCTGCCCTTGGGCCACTGAACGAACAAAGGAATTTTGCAAAGAGGCATAAATTGCATAATATGGATGCAGCCTCCAAGTACATGGGTATTAAATGTTAGGATTACGTGAAACTTAATTCCGAAACTGTGTGATTCAAAGACAAAAGATCAATTTACTTATCAGATAGTTACATTTCTTTACATAGCACAAAGCCTTTGTGGCCCAAATGCTTCATAAGAAGAAAGAACAGGAGCAAGATAAGACCCATGTGCCCATTTAGAAACATGCAAACATAGAAAACCTACAGCACAATACAGGCCCTTCAGCCCACAAAGCTGTGCCGAACATGTCCTTACCTTAGAAATTATCTAGGGTTACCCATAGCCCTCTATTTTTCTATGTACCTGTCCAGGAGTCTCTTAAGAGACCCTATTATATCCGCCTCCAACACCGTCGCTGGCACTCACCACTATCTGTGTAAAAATACTTACCCCTGACATCTCCTCTGTACCTACTTCCAAGCACCTTAAAACTGTGCCCTCTCGTGCCCTTTGATCCACATCCCTTGATTCTCTTAGTTTTCTTTGATCCAAGAAATCTATTGATCTCAGCTGGGGTGATATACTATATCCGGTGCTCCCGATGTGGCCATTTATACATTGGGGAGACCCGCCGCAGACTGGGAGACCGTTTTGCCGAACACCGGCGCTCAGTCCTCCAGCAGTGGTGGAATCTCCCTGTGGCCACACACTTCAATTCCACAGACCACTCCCACTCCGACATGTCTGTCCATGGCCTCCTCTACTGTCAAGATGAGGCCACACGCAGGTCAATGGAGCAATACCTTACCTCCCGCCTAGGTAGCCTCCTACCTGTCGGCATGAACATCCAACTCACTGACCTCCGTTGATACCCCTGCCCCCCACCCTTACCCCCATCCCTATCTATTATTTTAGTCTGGTTCTCTTTCTCTCTCTTTTTCCCCCCTCACTATAATCTCTCCCCCCAGCCCTACCTTTCTTTCTCTTTTATTTCCCATAATTCTCCACCTTCCCCCTAGCCCATTTCCCTCCAGCCTATCACTTCCTCGCTCTCTACTTTATCCCTCCCCCCACTTCTTATCCCCCCTTGACCATTCCATGTTACTTCCTCCTGATGAAGGGTTTCGGCCCGAAACGTCGTTATTACCTCCTCCCATAGATGCTGTCTGGCCTGCTGAGTTCTGCCAGCATTTTGTGTTTTTTATTAGATGAACAATACTTGTTTTTTGTATAACTGGTATCAGGATCTTAATTACACACAAAGTTCATAATAATCATTACCCAAATCTCTCCAAATGAACATTCCCACTTGAGTATTCTTGCAATCACAGCAGAGGGCTACAAGGAGAAAGGTCTTGGAGGAACCAAATGAATGATGCATTCAAAACACAGATTTTACAGTTCAATAGGCAAAAGCTAATTATTAACATAACTTTGTTGCATTATTCAGTCTGCTGGTAGAACCCAAGGTGCGTACTCTAAGATCTTCAATTAATAAACAACTTATATCAACTCAGGATTCTTTTTAAATGCTCAGCAGGTTGAGTGATACTTAAAAGAAAAATATCAGTGCACTTTTGGAAGGGAAAACACCCACAGAATGAGCACAAAAAAATGATGGAGGGAAGAAGTTGAGTAGCCTTTGGAAAAAATTATGCAAGCTTTATCTTTTAGTTTTCTTCAGAAGGGGGGTGAAAAAAATATAACAAATATCTTCTAAGCTTTCGACCATGATCGCCTAGACTCCGAGATGGACACCACTCACATTGTACGTACATACTGTAGTTACCAGAGTTGTAGAGCTCTGTGGCTGGCCACTCCATATTGACCTTTTTGTTCATCTACACTGACAATCGTTATGTTTTCTTTTACTAGGGAAATGAGGGAAATTTCAACTGCGTAATGCCTTTCAGGGGCTTAATCCCTCTGGAGTCAGCTATGATGTTTCAGGTTTCTTGTTCAGACAAGTAGAAAGAGTGTCTGTACTTTGAATGCCACCGATTATTTGTATCTTTTAGGAGATTTCTCTTGTGATTCATTCTTTTAATAATCCAAGTGGCAACATTCATTCCTTTCCCCCTTTCCTCTGTATTCCAACAAGAAGCACCATGACTTTATATTGTGACATAAAATGGAACACATTTTGGCAGAATTCCATTCTTTCACAACTGTGAACCATTTTTGGAATTTGACTACTTAATTTATACTCCTACAATAGGGCATCTAGAAACAGAAAACCCATGTTTAAGAATACAATTAAGTTTATAAACAAACCACAATGAAGGTTGTAATTCATGTGTTCATTCTGGTTTACCAAATAAATGAACTTCCAAATAAATAAACAAATAAATAAATAAACTACAGTACATTAATAAAATCGACAGACCGTAAGCAAAGAAGTTGCATAAGCAACTTCAAATATTTTCTTTTCAATGAGAAATTTCATTAGCTAACGTGATAAAAAATAATCATCTGTGGAAAAGTTCTTTGCAGCCCTCTTATATAAAACTGTCATCAATAACTTCAGAAACAAGAGAAAATCTGCAGATGCAGGAAATCTTTGCAACACACACAAAATGCTGGAGGAACTCAGCAGGCCAGGCAACGTCTATGGAAAAGAGTACAGTCAACGTTTCAGGCCAAAACCCTTCAGCAAGACTGAAGAAAAAACGCTGAGGAGTAGATTTAAAAGGTTGGGGGGAGGGTTCTGATTACAGTATTCCCTCTGGGAGAAACCGCTTGCTGTCTGCTGCAAGGGATAAGCAAGGAGGAAAAAATGAAGTTGAAACTCTGAGAGTGCTTTTCCACATATGGGCTTAGCAACAGAATGTGGTGAACTACATATACCTGTCTGGACACGCCCCCCCCCCCCCCCCCCGCTGACCACTGACCGTGGCTCCTCCCACAGACCCCGGTATAAAGGCGATTGAGGCCTGAGCCCTGCCCTCAGTCTCCAGGATGTAGTATGGTGGTCAACTACTGCTTGTTCTTTCTTCCAGTCAATAAAAGCCGATATTTCGCCTCACGTCTCAGAGAGTTATTGGCATCACAGGCCAATGTCAGTTTCTTTGATTCTTACCTGTCAGCCTACATCACCATTGCCCTCAATTGCAATCCTTTGTGTTTCCTAACCCAAGGCAAAACAGACACACCAGAGGTAAAGGCACATGAATACACAGTTGGACTGGAGAGCTCACCACAGGACCTTATGCTTTAGGTTAAACTCCAGCACAGAAACTTTATGTTGACTAACTATTGCATCCCTTAAAATTAATTTTATATCCTAGAATTTTCTGTTCGATATGTGCATGAAGGTTTTACAATAGCAAATTCCTTGTTTTGTATAATTATGCAGCCAGTTATATCACCATTCAAATGTTAATCAATTGTTGAGGTCCAACAATCTAACAATGTCTTTACATTTCTCAAGTGATCATTGCCAATCTACTTTTAAAAGGGGCAGCATACCCGTTTATGAGTGCAGTATGGTACAGTCCAGAAACAATTGTGGAAACAGGCAACATAGAGTATCAATAGATGGTGACGTGAGAGTTGGGATTCATTTCCGACAGATATCTGAGTTTAAGAAAAACTGGATATTGCAGTGGACATCATTCCTTCCTGCAGCATGAACTTTCTCCCTTGCTGTGTTACTGTGCTGATGTCAATGATTTTATTGTCCAAATCTAGTCTGTTAATATCAGAATCATAGATCTGAATCGTGGAAGGAGGCCACATGAGAGCAATCCAGCTCATCCCTCTCTCCTGCCATCTCCCCACAGGCCTACAAATTCTCTTCATCCATCCAGCCTCCACCTGCACACGCAGACTAAATCTACCACCCCTGACCGTACATTCCATATTATAGTTGCTCATCATCTAGTACAAACAGATGTGAATAAAATCTTGCTATTGGACCTCATTGCCAATGGATTATGCAATATTTAATCACTATCTGAAAAAGTAATGGAGGTAATGCTTCACGCCATTAAGGCTAGTGCAGGTGGGATTGTAACACCCTATGTCCATCTCAGATGGAAAGGATGTGGCAGACACCAATACACTGACGTACAGTGTCAATTCAAAAAGAAGCAACTTCAAAAGATGTAAAAGGATGTAATTTATCCACTGGCTCTGTTGCCCCAGTGTTGTAAAAACAAATTGAATGAACGGCTTTGTCATTGATCTCTGGGATGCCTTCAGTCTCAAGAAGGAATGTACAAACCTTCACAAAAAGAAAACTCAATCATTTACCTATCAGGATCCCCAGCAACAGTTGCAGAAACTCAGAAACACAGCACTATTTACAACAGGGTAATAAAAGTCCACTAAAAGGAATAATTATACAGATTTTCCCAGCACACATTAGTTTTAACAAGAGATAATTTCCAACTGAACACATTTTCTAAATGATCAAAATTTAACAATTCTGAGATCACACATAAATATTGATACATATCAATTCACATCAGTTATTCTTCCCCTAAATATGTGAACTTGAATGGGATTACTCAACTGTGCCATTTTAAAGGTTTGGTGTTTGACATGAGTTATTGGCTGCTACATTCAGCTGCAGCTGGAACTTGACGTAAAAGTGGAAGCTCCCTTATCACTTTAAAGATAGTCAGGGCCTATGGGAGATTATACAAATCCTTTGGGATACTGCAAGTTAAGATAAACACAATGCAAACATCCAAAATTCCACACAGCAAATCGGACACTGTACTTCGGAGTCAAAATTCCCTGTTTTGAGTGACTTTCTGCCTCATCAGTTATCTTTCTAAGTACACTTAAATGTGGAGCGTTAACTTTGATTTACACTCTATTCATTTTCAATCAACATGTTTTAACTATGAACAACGCTACAGGACATACTTTACCAATTGTATTTCTCATTTAGGCTCAGTATGACTGAAGAAACTACTCAAATTAAAAAAAAATCTTGCCAGGACTAAATGGTAAACCCCGAACTGTGTTGCCTGCCTGGTGTGTCACTGTGGGAGTCCTTACGCAGCAACTTAAGACAATAAAAAACAATGATATAGGAGCAGAAATGGGCCATTCAGGTCTGCTCTGACACTCAGTCATGACTAATTTTTTTTAAAAATTAGTTTTCTGTCTTCTCCCTGCAACTCTTATCCCCATATTAATCAAGAACCTTCAATTCAACTAATGTTTTAAATACACCCAATGACTTAGCCTCTTCATCCCTCCACGGTAATAACCTTTACAGATTCTCCGATGAGATTTCTCATTTCAGTTCTAAAGGAATTCTTTGTTCTAAAGCTATACCTTCAGACCCTAGATTTCCTAATTAATGGAAACCCTCTCTGTATCCACTCCATCCAGGCTTTTTGAGTTTTTGGTTGGTTTCAATGAGATTCTCCCCTCATCCTTGCAAACTCCTGGCCTAGAGCTATCAAACACTCCTCATATATTAAACCTTTCATTCCTAGGATTATTTTTATGAACTTCTGGACTTCCTCCAGGACCAGCACATATTTTCTTAGATATGGAGCTCAAAATTGCTCATGCTATTCCAAATGTGTTCTAACCAAAAGCCTCAGCAGTAGTTCCTTGCTTTTATATTCTAGCCCTCTGGAAATAAATGCTAACATTGTATGTGTCTTCATTACTGAACTGATTTCAATTTCAACCCCATTTAGGGAATAGTCTACACCTTTATTTTTCCTGCCAAGTGCATAACCCCACAATACCCTGCGCCTAGCCCTCACAGTTCCTTGGTTTTGGCACGCTAGAGTGACTTACATGCATCTCTGCCCCTCTTAATGGGAACTCATCGTGGATCACGATTCCTGATAGAACGTAGGAATCTGAGGTGCAGAGAGGATACAGGATCAGGATATTCAGCTAGCAGGCTATTTTTCCCAGAGGGGCTAGAGATGAAAATTGACATGTTTGAGGTTGTTCTGTGGAGAGGGGATTCGGCTGCCTTATTGTTTTTCCTCCCGTCTGTCCCGCCCTTAGGCTGGATTGGTGAACAGAAACTGACGTGTTGTGGTTGTGTTAAATATTTATTCCCGAAAAAGAACATTAAAAAAGTCGAATGTGGGGGTGGGAGGTGGTTTAGAAGGAATCTGTGAGGGAGAAGGTGGACGTTCAGGGATGCCGACGGACAGCGAGTGAAGAATCGCGCGGCGATGGGTGGCAGCGGCAGTAAGTGGAGGAAGGCGGCGGTGGGACCCCCGCTGCCGGCTGAGGAGACGAGTGCGGGCGGCAGAAAGCGGAAGAGAAGGGGCAAAGAGGAAGAGCGCGGCTCCGGGATGGGCTCGCAGTTCGCGGATGAGCCGGAGCCGGAGCCGGAGCCGGGCCCGGCAACAGCTGAGCGTGGGCACTGGACGCTCAGCCTCCGCCTTGAAGGCGAGGGCGGCTCCCCTCGGCGGTCCAACACTTCCACGTGGAGGCTGCCGAAGGCACCGTGCGGCGACTGCACACCTTCCATTCGGTGCCTGACTGGGCACCGAGCCGCAGCCGGCAGCCCGGTGAACGCCCGCCAGCCGCGGGCAGAGGGGGAGCCGACCGGCTGCAAGCTCAGCACCAGCCCCACGAACCTTCCCAACCCGACACACGTGAGTCTGCAACTTAATATTTAAAAAGAAATATCAGATCAAAACAATTGTCTTAAAATAACGATGCAACGTTTTCAGCTGCAGAATTCATTTACACGAACAAGTACGTGTGTTTTCTCTGGATTGCAATCTCAGATCCAAACTTGTTCTACAGGTTTTTTTTCGAAGCAGAATTATTTTTTCCAAATCAATTGGATTATTAATTAGTTGCTTTTATAATATTAAAACGGTTGTAATCAATGTTCGGACTGTAGTCTTAGTTTGTCAGATGAGAAAGAAACTGGGTGCTGGCGTATGAAACGTTTACTAAAAATAAAATTCAATCAAAGTTTAATTTAGTATGGTATTACTTTATCGGTAATCCGTAATTTCAGACTTCAGATTGTGCCCAAATATTTTGAAAACTGTTTCTTAAAAAAGATCCCGTTTTTAGCAACGTGTTAGGTAATGTGGCCGGAAATCTTGTGTCCTTTAGGCATAGCTTTTTAAAAAAACTTTTCCCCATTAAACTTTCTATTTGTACATTAGACATCGTGTTCATACGTGGATTAACCAATAATTATTAAGACCAACATTCTTGAATACTTTTGTTCCAACCTCTTTTTTTTCTCTCAAGTGAATGTTGCCAAGCATAACGGCCAGGAAACAGAGTAAATTTTAAGTTCAAACCCGAGGTATAGTAGCCAGCCGGAGGAAATGGGGCTGGAGCTGTTGGAATGTGGTAGGCAACTGTCTTCAGTTTATACCTGGAGAAGCAGGCTGATGTGCGCCGTCCAGGGTTTTCTGTGTTGCTTCATTGTGAAGTGGGCAATACAATATGGGATTTCCCCGGCGGCCGCTCGGGCCCCATCACCATTCTCTGTTCTAACCCTACTTAATATTCAGCAGCGACATGACCACTGTCACTTTACAAGAAACTGATGACTTTTAAACCTTTGGATGTGTACTCCGTTTGGACGACGTGGGCACTAAATTGGGCTCAAACATGTAACAAAGATTTCATTGTGAGGCATCGCAAGAGAATCAAGTTTATTATCACTGACTATGTAGTGAAATTTGTTGTTTTGCGGCAGCAGTGCAGTGCAATACATAAAATACTATAAATTACAAAATAAAATACGTAGTGCAAAAAGTGAGCAAAATAGTGAGGTGCTCTGTGAGCAGTGTGCAGAGGCATGTCTATGTTATAGTTGGTCTTGAACTCAGTGCCTTTCCAGGCTGTTACAGGGGACAAAATTAGTGTTGGCCAATATCACTGGGAGTCAGATTGCATGCAGTTCTGCCAAAGTAAGAAAGACAGACTTCCTTCTCTGCAGTCCATTAGCGGGTCAGCTGGATTTTTATGTCAATCAGAGTTTCATGATCACCATTACTTATTTAAAATTTCCAGCTTTATTTAATAACTTTAAGTTAAATGCCCCAGATGGGATTCAGACTTGTGCCTTAAGGTCAATAGCCCTGGCCAATGAATACCAGCCTAATAACTTAACCACACGTGTATTCAAATTTATTCTTTCAACAAAAATACAGGATGTTGTGGTATTGATAATGAGACAGCTATTGTAAAATAGAAATGGGGAAAAGAAGTGGGAAAACACAACAGAGGAGACAAGGATATGTTTTTTTAAAAAGTCACATAAACCAGTTCCTAGATTTTTTTGAAACATTTCACTGGCTGTGTCCTTTAAATATACACCAAGCAATGATGGACATTTGTCATAAATGCAAATGATTTATATTTTTTGTTGATAAAGTGATGATACGTAAATCCATTACATCATATATTTGCTTATTTCAAGGTACGTGCATTACTGTTGTGAGGTGAACAAAATGTATACCTGGTTATCTTGTTGCAACTCCAATCCCCAGCTCAACTTGGATTGGGGGTGACAAAATCCCCATTTTATTCTAATGTAAATTACCTCTTCACTTTCACACTTAAAAAAACGAGCTCATTGAGATCCTGAGAAGTGGGTGCTTAAAAAAAGTTTATAACTTTGAGTGTCTTGCACTACTTACTGTCTGTAATATCCTCTGCTCCTTTAACTTTCAAAGTATTCCCAAAAATCTTGCCTCTTGCATATTCTTGACTGATATTCTTTATCTGTAGAGACCAAACTTCTGAACTTTCCTTCTTTTGTATCGATTTCTGTCCTTCCATTAAGACTTTTATTTGAAAAATTCCTCATCCAAGCATTTTATCATCTAACCTAATGTCAACTCAGGGCTGCCTATCAACTTTGTTTAATAACACCCCTGTAAAGCAGGTGTTCCCACCTTTTGTATGCCATGGGCCATTTACATTAAGCAAGAGGTCTGTGGACCCCAGGTTGGGAACCTCTTCTCTGTAAAGCATTCTAGAAATCATTGTTCCATCACTCGGTGCTGCATAAATATAATTTATTGCATTGTAGAGCAAACAACAGTCAAATTGTGTGCATAGGCAGTTTCACACTGAAGATGGAAAATGTTTTGTTTTAGTTATGTTTATGACAGGAGAAATCTATGAGAGTTCAAGAGATCTTGCTGGCTTCAGATAGGCACTTGCAATATTTTACAGCCAGGTAAACAATGTTTTAAGAAGCCAGATGCTTTAATCTGAATCTCTAGTCCTTTTAAAACAAACCTGTCTATGGTCTACATTTGGAACCACACTTTTGGTCCTCCCTATATCTCTAGAGATTGAGTTCATTTATATTTGCACCTTGTGCAACTCTTCAGAATGTTTTTGCTATAATTAAACACAATTTACTTAAATTGTGGTTATTTAAACATTTATTACAACGTCTTAATAATCTACCTGTTCATTCTACAGGATGTATTCATGATAAAGACTCGTGACAAAGAAAACAACAACTCAGTGAATGGGTGAGTTCTGTATAAATATACCAGCCTATAATATTGCTGCCGTACCTTTGAAAGCTAAACCTCTTACTCAAATGTGGAGTTTATCCACCAAGTTATCTTAATTAGTTAAACAGCAAGTAAATTAATAATAGTTTTATCTCAACAGCCTTCCCACTGAGAATATTTTTTACACACTGAACACAATTTGTGTGCTTTCTTGCAAGAAATACCGAGTTGATGTTAACTACAATAAAAATGAATAATTTGTCAGTAAGTTAGAGAACATAGATTTTGAAATGCAAAAGGAAATTGTGGATGTAGGAAATATTCAGCAGTGGGTGTGGAAAGAGAAAAACTTAATAGTTCTGGTCGATGACCTTTCATCAGTTGTAATTTCTAACCTGCTGTGTATTTCCAACATACTCTTACGTTGTAAATCTTGAGGAGCTTGCTGTTTAAGGTTTAACTTGTAGTTTTGTTTGGGCTGTTTTCTTACTTTTCAGGATGGAACACAATGTTCTCTGATATTAAGAAATGAAATTTTGCGTACACATAAACAATAATGACTCTCCTTATAACTGATCTTGTGTTACATTCCACTCAGTCAATGGTATTAACAAAATGCCTCAAGTTTGATGTAGCAATTCCCATTGTAACTGAGAATTTTGAATTCACCATCAACACAAGCATGCATGTTCTGTGAGATCTTTTGATAAGATTGTGACCTTTAGTTCACTTCCATGGATGGTAAGTTCCTGCAGTATTTTGTGTATGTTGTTTGTGTAGAGACATTTACATCAAAAAAATATTCAGTCCCTTCAAGCCTGATCATTGGATAATAGTTTATTGTGACCCTGTTTCTATTTGCTCTATTGCTTGATATCCTAGTTTGATTTAAAAATCTTTAAAAATTAAATTTGTGCAGTTTTGGAGAAAGCAAATTCCAGTTTTCCATTAGCAATTTAGTATTTTAAGAAATGCATTTTGATTTCTTTAATGTAATTGATAGAGTTTACCTAATGAAGTCAAGTCAAGTCACTTTTATTGTCATTTCGACCCTAACTGCTATGTACAGTACATAGTAAAAATGAGACAATGTTTTTCAGGACCATGGTGTTACATGACACAGTACAAAAACTAGACTGAACTATGTTTTTTTAAAAAAAAAAACAACTACACTAGGCTACAGACCTACCCAGGACTGCATAAAGTGCATGGGAAGGTCTTTGTTGTATAAAGCAAAAGTAGCCAGTTAAAGAAGTTTCTGTTGGATGGGATTAGGTGAGAACTGATTTGGCACAGGTAAATTAGAATCAAAGCTCAGCAGCCAAAGTTATGATTGAATGATGAAATGCTTTTTAAAGTGAGACTGCTTCAACTACAGTCAATGTGCTTTCCCATGAGGGAGAAGGGTTGGAAAATTAAAGCTAGAGCTCCATCAATGACCAAAAAGATAGAAAGTAAAATAATGCAGGGAAAAAACATAAGAGAGCTGCCAGGCTGCTAATACAAGTAAAAATTGGGCTAATTACAAAAAAATTGCAGGCAAAGTTTAAAATAAAAGAAGCAAGCATGAAATAGAACCAAAATCTATAGGCATGCAAAAGGGAGGGGTCATGGAATAGGTTGCAATGGAGAAGTAGTTCAAATATGAAAGAAAAAAGGGAATTTACTTTTGGAGACTAATGTCATGGCTGAATTACTAGACTACCTTGCTAAGGAAAAAGATGCTTCAGGAGCCTCGAAGAAGGTGAGTGAAACTTGGATTCTGGCTGTGCCAAAATGTAATAGAGGTGGAATTGGAAAGGCTAGCTGCTGTTATCTAATAAGGACAAATCACTACATTCAGATGTGATGCTTGTTAGACTTGCTGAGGGAAGTAAGGGAGGAATTTGCAGAGGCCTTGGCTGTAATTTTCCAGACATCCGTAGATTTTTGGCTGGTGCCTGAGGACTGAAAAGTTTCCCTTTCCAAAAAAAGAGTGTGAGGAGATAAATCTAGAGACTTCAGGCTCTAGAACATTCTCCACCACCACAGTTTAATCATGGTGGGGAATGTTTTAGAAGCAATATTAGTGAGTGAACTAGTGATCACTTAGTAAGTATGGATTCATTAAAAAGACAAGGTAAAGGCAAAGTTGCTAGATCTCAGCCTGTATCATCTCACTGGCTGAGATTTAATTAACTATGATATTGGTAGATACAAACATGGCATAACCACTTGAGAATGTAGTCTCCCTTCGCTGAAAATCTCTTCTGCTATGTATTACTACCACTGGATTAAATGGAATACGATTTGAGCTCAAAACAGAGGTGGTTTAAAGACAACACTGCCATCTACTTGATAAAATATTTCCCAGACATCTCCTGCCTGTTAAAAGGATGGTCAATCCAATCCTCGTAGAGGCTCACTGCCAGTAGGTCTGCTAACCATCATCTGCAAAGTGATGAAAGGTGTCCTCTCTTGTACTTTAAGCAGCAGTTAATAATAATCTTTACTATTGGTTGCTTTGGCTTCTGCCAGAGACAATCAACTCCAGATTTCATTACAGTTGTCAAACATGGACAAAATAACTGGATTCTGAAGCTGTTGAGAGAGACTGCTTTTGATGTTGAGGCAGTGCATAGCTCCGTGATAATAAGGAAATCTAGTCAAATTGATGTCCATTTTTATCAGGTGATGAAATCGTCAATTGGATGAAGTCATACCAGGCACAAGGGAAGATTAAGCAGTGTAAACATTTAACATGTTAAACAACATTTACAACTCATTTGGATAGGTACATGGATAAAAGGGGCCAATATGATGAACATGGATGTGCACCATGGTTGGGCATGGTCAGCCATTGCTGTGCCGTGTGTCTCCGTGATTCACTGCAGATGGTTGTTGTTATTGGAAGACGTCTCTCTCCTCTCTGAGGACATCACTCTGGGGGCTCCTCAGCTCGTTCTGAGCCAAGGCACCATCATCAACAATCTTGCCCCTGCACCTCTACACACCATCCAGTGTGTGCCATCTAAATGATGCACTGTCATAACCCACTTAGACTTCACATCTGCCTGCAGACACACAAAACTTCACGATCTAGTAATTCCTGGCCTGTAGGTGAGTTGAAGCATCCCCACCTCCCAAGTTCAGTTCCAAACTGCATACTGACCTGAATTAGGCATGCATAGAAATTTATAATGCATTACAGGCCCTTTGGCCCACAATGTTGTGCTGACCTTGAAACCTGCTCTAGAAAACTGCCTAGAATTTCCCTAACACATGGCCCTCTATTTTTCTAAGCTCCATGTACCTATCTAAGAGGCTCTTAAACGACTCTATTGTACCCGCCTTCACCACTATTACCAGCAGTGCATTCCACTCTCTGTCTGGAAAAACCTAACCCCTGACATTGCCTCAGTACCTATTTCAAAGCACCTTAAAACTATGCCCCCTTGTGTTAGCCATTTCGGCCCTGGGAAAAAGCCTCTGACTATCCACACAATCAATGCCTCTCATCATCTTGTACACCTCTATCAGGCCACCTCTCATCCTCTGTCACCCCAAGGAGAAGAGGCCAAGTACACAACCTATTCTCATAAGGTACGCCTTCCAATTCAGGCAACATTCCTGTAAATCTCCTCTGCACTCTCCCTATAGCATCCACATCCTTCCTGTAGTGAGGTGACCAGAACTGAACACAGTACTCCAGGTGGGGTCTGACCAAGGTCTTATATAGCTGTAACATTACCTCACAGCTCTTGAACTCAATCCCACAGTTGATGAATGCCAGCACACCATACGCCTTGTTAATAACACTGTCAACCTGCGCAGCAGCGTTAAGTATCCTATTGAAACAGTCCCCAAGATCTCGCAGATCCTCCATGCTGCCAAGAGTTTTACTATTTATATTCTTTCTTCAAATTGGACCTACCAAAATGAACCACTTCACACTTATCTGGGTCGAAGTCTATCTGCCACTTCTCAGCCCAGTTTTGCAACCTATCGATGTCCTGCTGTAACCTTTGACAAACCTCCAGACTATCCACAACACCCTCAACATTTGTATTATCAGCAAACTTACTAACTCACCCTTTTACTTCATCCAGGTCATTTATAAAAATCACAAAGAGGAGGGGTCCCAGAACAAATCCTTGTGGAACACCACTGGTCACCAACCTCCATGCAGAATATGAACCATCTACAACGACACTTTGCCTTCTGTTGGCAAGCCAATTCTGGATCCATAAAGCAAGGTCTCCTTGGATCCCATGCCTCGTTACTTTCTGAAGGAGCCTTGCATGGGGAACCTTATCAAATGCCTTATTGAAATTCATATACACTTCATCCACTGCTGTACCTTCATCAATGTGTTTTGTTACATCCTCAAAGAATTCAATCAGGCTCGTAAGGCATGACCTGCCCTTGACAAAGCCATGCTGAAAAAAGCCATCCCTAATCAGATTATGCCTCTCCAAGTGTCCCCTTTCACGAACAAGGGAACAATATTTGCAACACTCCAATCCTCCAGTACTTCTCCTGTCCCTAATGATGACGCAAAGATCATAGCAAGAGGCTCAGCAATCACCTCCCTCACTTCCCACAGAAGCCTGGGATACATCTCGTCTAGTCCTGGTGGCTTATCTAACTTAATACTTTTCAAAAGCTGCAGCACATCCTCTTTCTTAATATCTATATGCTCAAACACTTCAGCCCGCTGTAAGTCATCCCCACAATTGCCAAGGTCTTTTCCCGGGTGAATACTGAAGCAAAGTATTTATTAAGTACCTCGGCTACCTCCTCCGACTCCATGCACACGTTTCCACTATTGCACCTAATTGGTCTCATTCTCACACGGCTCATCCTCTTGCTCTTCACAAACTGATAGAATGCCTTGGGGATATTCCTTAATCCTGCTCATCAAGGCCTTCTCATGGTCCCTTCTGGCTCTCTTAATTCCATTCTTAATCTCCTTCCTAACAACCTTGTAATTTTCTAGAGCTCTAACAGTACCTAGTTTCTTGAACCTTTTATAAGCCTTTCTTAACTAGATTTTCTATATTCTTGGTATACCATGGTTCTTTAACCCTACTATCCTTACCCTGCCTCAGTGGAACATACCTATGCAGAACTCCATGCAAGTTTTCCCTGAACATTTGCCAAATTTCTGCTGCGCAATCCCTGAGAACATTTGCTCCCAATTTATGCTTCCAAGTTCTTGCCTAATAGCATCATATTTCCCCCTACCCCAATTAAATGTTTTCCCAAATTGTCTGCTCCTATCCCGCTTCAGCACTATGGTGAAGCAGATAGAGTTGTGGTCACTGCCTCAAAAATGCTCTCCCACAGAGAGAACTGACACCTGACCAGGTTCATTTACTAATACCAGATCAAGTGCAATCTCTCTTCTAGTTGGCTTATCTACTGATATCTACTGATACACTGGCTTATTTCCCTGATACTGCATCAGGAAATCTTCCTGAACACACCTAGCAAACTCCATCCCATCTAAACCTCTTTTGCTAAGAAGTTGCCAATTAATATAAGGAAAATTAAAATCTCCCATCACAACAACCCTATTATTACTGAACCATTCCAGAATGTCTCTCTATCTGCTCCTCGATATCCCTGTTACTACTGGGGTGGGTGGGGGTCTATAAAAAAGCACCCAGTAATGTTATTGCCCTTTCCTGTTTCTGACTTCCACACACACTGACTCACTGGACCATCCATCCATGGCTTCCTCCTTTTCTGCAGCCGTCACACTATCCTAATTAGCAATGCCACACCCTCACCTATTTTGCCTCCCTCTCTGTTCTTTTTGAAACATCTAAAGTCTGGCACACTCAGCAACCATTCCTGCTTCTGAGACATCCAAGTCTCTGTAATGGTTCATCGGCCTTGTTTTTGATACTCTGTGCATTAAAATATACACACATCTTAACCATCAGGCCGAGTGCATCTTTGCTCTAACATCTGCCTATCCTTAACGTGCATCACAATTCTTTCACTGTCAATCAGAATGTAGGAATTCCTGACAGTAACAGCAGTCCATCACTTTGGCTTTGCCTGTCAGAGAAAATATTTTTCCACCAGCTTCTGAAAGACGGTCAATAAAGGGAACCCATGACCCCGAATAAATAAAAATAAACAGTAGTCTTAATAGGATTGTATTTAACTGAGGCACCATCCTAACTTTTGAAGTCCCGTATACTTGAAGTATCGCCAGCTGGTGGCGTAGTGGCATCAGCGCTGGACTTCAGGAGCGAGGTCCCGAGTTCGAATTTTGCCGGCTCCCTTGCACACTCTCCATCCGTGCCTGGATTGAGTGTCGAGCTAACAACTTGACCTCATTTTTTTTAAAAAAAAACAAACCTGGAGAGGGATGGACTCCGCAGGTTTCCGATGAGCAATCACCAAAAAGATCGGTGCAAAAAGCTTGTCATGACAGTGCCCCAATGACTCCACCAGGAGTTAAGGGTGCACACACACGTACTTGAAGTAAAATCCCCCCACTGTATTTGTACTGCTACACCTACTCCTTCGCACGTACGCTTAAATCCCAGGCCCTCCACAGCTCCTGGTGAACATGATTTGTTTGTTAGTTTGTTTATTTAAATCACATCTAATAATCTGCTATCCAATTATTCATAAATCCTGATGGTTTGCATTCTGGCTCCGCACAGTGCTGGGGTCCAGTGTTCCTGCACTCCTATCAGTGCACCAAGAGCTGGAGCTTCTGTGCTTGTCTCAACATATCAGGTCCTGAGGTTCCCATACTCCCTCAACTCACTGGGGCCCTGTTTCCATGTTCCCTTTAACCTTACTAGGTACTATGGGAGAAAATGAATAAGTTGTGAATTCAAAGTGTGCTGGACTATTAATCAGGAATAAAATCCAATATTCTGTAAAATCTACAGTATAACACCACCAAAGTTCCTCATCTGCTGGATAACAATGTTCTGGTGTAATCATACATAGATTGGAAGTGACTTTCTTTCTCTGTAATGAACTTCAACTGCTTTGTTTTTTCCCTACTCTTGCATTTCTTATGTAACTTTCCCTTCCGAACTCCCTAATTTGTTGGTTTCAGCTACTAATTTGGACATGCAGTACATTTCTCAATTCCTCCATCCATTCAATAACTATAAATGGGGAAGAGATCAGCAGATTATGTCTGAAAACTGCCTGTTGATTTTAATCTTGTCTACATCAATTGTGGGGCGTAGTCACTTTATAATGATTATCAATTGTTTTGATTCACGCTGCTGTCTATAAGGAGCTTGTACGTTCTGTCTCTGACTGTATTGTTTTCCTCCAGGTGCTCTGATTTCCTCCCACATTCCAAAGATGCGTATATAGAAACACAATTCAGCACAATACAGGCCCTTCGGCCCACAAAGGGCTGAACGTGTAATTACCTTAGAAATTACCTAAGGTTACCCATTGCCCTCTATTTTTCTAAGCTCCATGTACCTGTCCAGGAGTGTCTTAAAAGACCCCATCGTATCCCCCTCCACCGCCATTGCCGGCAGCCCATTCCACGCACTCACTACTCTCTGTGTAAAAGATTTACCCCTGACATCTCCTTGTACCTACTTCCAAGCACCTTAAAACTGTGCCCTCTCATGCTAGCCATTTCAGCCCTGGGAAAAAACCTCTGACTATCCACATTATCAATGCCTCTCATCATCTTATACACCTCTATCAAGTCACCTCCCATCCTCCGTCGCTCCAAGGAGAAAAGGTCAAGTTCACTCAACCTATCCTCATAAGGCATTCTCCCCAATCCAGGCAACATCCTTGTAAATCTCCTCTGCACCCTTTCTATGGTTTCCACATCCATCCTGTAATGAGGCGACCAGAACTGAGCACAGTACTCCAAGTGGGGTCTGACCAGGATCCTATATAGCTGCAACATTACCTCTCGGCTCCTAAGTTCATTCCTACAATTGATGAACACCAGTGCACCATTTGTTTTCTTAACCACAGAGTCAAACTGCACAGCAGCTTTGAGTGCCCTGTGGACTCGGACCCCAAGATCCCTCTGATCCTCCACACTGCCAAGAGTCTTGCCATTATTACTATATTCTGCCATCATATTTGACCTACCAAAATGAACTACTTCACACTTACCTGGGTTGAATTCCATCTGCCACTTTTCAGCCCAGTTTTGCATCCTATCAATGTCTCGCCGTAAACTCTGACAGCCCCTCCACACTATCCACAAACCCCCAACCTTTGTGTCATCAGAAAATTTACTAACCCATCCCTCCACTTCCTCATCCAGGTCATTTATAAAAATCATGAAGAATAGGGGTCCCAGAACAGATCCCTGAGGCACATCACTGGCCACCGACCTCCACGAAGAATATGACCCGTCTACAACCACCCTTTGCCTTCTGTGAGCAAGCCCGTTCTGGATCCACAAAGCAATGTCCCCTTGGATCCCATGCCTGCTTACTTTCTCAATAAGCCTTGCATGGGTTACCTTATCAAATGCCTTACTGAAATCCATATACACTACATCTACTGCTCTACCTTCATCAATGTATTTGGTCACATCCTCAAAAATAGTTAGGGTTAGTATGTTATGGGCATGTGATGTTGGCACTGGAAGTTCTGTGATACTTGATGGCTGCCCGTAGTACCATCCTCAGTGATTTGACGCAAATGACGCATTTCACTGTACATGTGACAAATAAATCTAATCTTTAATCAATATTTAGTTGTTGCATATTTCCCATTTATTACTCTTTATCTCATAAGTTAGATATCCATTGTAAATTATATTTTGTATTTTTCATTGCTGGACAAAATGTTGAAAATCTGAAATGGAGCAGAAAATGCTGGAATTACTGAGTAGGTCAGGCACCATCAAGGAAGAAAAACTAGACACTGCCTGTTGAGCAGAATATCTGGAACTTCAGTTTTTATTACATTTATATTTGCTTTATGATTTGTGATTTCTGTTGGTCGCATTGTTGCTTTTGTATGTTTTTTTTAAATTTCATTAAATTAACTATCAGCAATGGCTTCCTTGGAAAATGGACTAATACCAACAAAAAATAATAGTGGTATTTATATAGCAAGTAAATATATACTTTTTCTGAGATCCTCCTTTCCATGACAGAAAATGCTTACTCTTGTTTCTAGCCATTGAGACGTGCTAACATCTTGGCATGTGGTGACATTAAAGGAGGCTGTCTATATCTGAATATGAAAACCAGGATGTTCACATGGCAACAGTGTATGATGAAGACAGTATTTTATCACACTGAAGTTGCACTGGCTTTCAATAATTTACACAGAAAAATCAGGAGAAAATAATCTTGACACTGGATTGGATTTGGCAAGATGGCAAACCTCCTTGTGTACAACATTCTTGTTGAATGCTATTCATTTTCCCTTGTCCCCTTTTCGACACTTCCTGAAATTTCTTGATTTTTTAAAATGAAATGTTTTTGTCACGTGGTTAGGAAACTGTGCGTTTATAATTCTGCTTGTTTCTTCTTTTCCAGATTCCAGATCAGTGGCAAAAATGTGTCACACAACTTAACTCCAATTCTGTATGATTATTCTGAAGAAGAGCTAATGGCCAGTATTGAAAAAGAATATAGCTGACCTGGAACGAAAGGTTGACAATTCGACAGAATCCATACACTTTACCAAAGTGAACAGGAATGCCTTTGAACATATTTAGCACTTTGTAGCAGTTTTGCAAAATGTATTAGTAAATCAATTGTTTAGTATATAATTTTTTAAATAAATGATTTGTATACAGACATATTCATAGTTGGCAATTATTGGTTTCAATTTATTTTATGCAAGCTGGATTATTAACTGGTTAGTAGGTTGTTTTGCTGGTCCTAAGGCAGTGGTTGCCTATTTGTAAAAGATGCATAAAAGATTTGTAAGTGCAAATCTAATATCAGTCAATAGCCCAATTTTTAAAACCTAAAAAAGCAAGTTCTCTGTTGCCATCCAATCACAAATAAGAGAAAATCTGCAGATGCTGGAAATCCAAGCAACACACACAAAATACTGGAGGAACTCAGCAGGAAAGGCAGCATCTATGGAAAAGAGTACAATCGGTGTTTAGGTCTGAGCCCTTCAACAGTTCTGCTAAAGGGTCTCGGCCCAAAACGTCGAATGTACTGTTTTCAAAAGATACTGCCTGGCCTGCTGAGTTCCTCCAGCATCTTGTGTGTGTTGCTTCTCTGTGACCAGTTGTCTACCCAAGAAATGTTCAAAATACAGTATGATAATTGTTACTAGTAGTGTAGCTATTTAATCAATGATTGCATTTTAAAGTTTACTTCAGAATAATTCTTGTTTGGGTCATTACGTTTTGGCTATTTGATAATGTGACTGCAGCTTGCATTTTCCTGTAACCATGTGAGTTTTGTCCTGGTGCTCCTGTTTCCTTCATGTCCTAAGATATGCTCATGGGCTAATTAGCTGTAATGATGGCTATTTTACAACAGATTTCAGCTTACAGGGAAATGGCTGGGAATGGGAATCCATGATTGTGGGTGAAATGACCTCTGTCATGAGGTAAATAATACTTGTTCTAGAAGGCCTCCAGAAAGCCAATTTTTCTTGAGGAAATTAACTACTTGAGGATGGAACCAAACCTGCCGTACATCTGTCACCTGTTGTTGTGTATGTTAATGAAGAGGCTTATTTCATCCAAAGTTTTGTTTCTGCTTTGCAGTTAAGGTTTCCAGGAGATTAGGTGCAAATGGTGCAAGTCAGCTGCATATTGTAAGTTTGTCTTTGTTGAAAATGGAGCAAGTCATGGCTTTGTCTTTGAGCAATGTCTAGATATTTTCTATACATGAGAAATAGCCATTGGGTACAAAATCACTAAAATATGTCAAATTCCTTCAAACCAGATCCAACTTGATTTGTTTTTTGGTATCTAATGGATGTGTACAAATTTAAGGACAGTAGATGTGGGAGGGAGGGAAATGCATGTTTATGTAATGGTTCTAAAGTTGGAAATGCCATACAATTTTTATAGAGCAAGCTTACACAAAAATCTATGTGCAAATTATCAGATATTGTTTGTTTTCTGTGTATAGAGAAATCTGACTCATTGGACTAATTGCTCTGCATGCCTTGGAAACATGGTCAGGTACCCTTCATGCCACTTCTATCTAATGAAAGATGATTTGCCTGATCCTACAGCAGTTTCTAGTGTCGACCACTGCACATGCGTCTTTATAGCGGGACTTGAACCCAGGATCTTCAGACTTGGCTCCTAGTAACTGAACATTCACTAACCATTGATACTGCTCTCACTGGCATTTCTTCCATTTACCAGACTTCCACCCTCATCCCATCTTCCCGCCACTTTAACAGGGACAGAATTCCTCTTGCCCTCAGCTACCACCCCATTAGCCTCCACATCTAGCACATCATTCTCCGTAATTTCCGCCATCTTCACCAGGACCCTACTATGAAATACCTCTTTACTTTCCCCCTCTCCCCCCACCCACCACCAACTCTCCACATTCTGTAGGGATCGTTCCCTCCATGATCCCTTTGAACATTCATCCCTCTCCACTAAACTTTCTCCTGCACTTACCCTGCAAGTGGAAGATGTGCTAAACCTACTCATTCACCTCATCCCTCACCTCCTCTCAGGGCAACACTTCACTGTTGGGGTTGTCTACTGTATCCAGTGCTCCTGGGGCAGCCTCCTCTATATTGGTGAGCCCAATATGGATTGGGGGACTGTTTTGTCGAGCATCTTCACTTCAACCACAAAAAACAGGATTTCCCAATGACCAACTATTTTAATTTCAATCCCCATTCCCATTCCAACATGGTGGTTCATGGTCTCCTCTGCTGCCACAATGAGGCCACTCAGGCTGGAGAGGCAACACATCATAGTAAATACTCCTCATATGACAAACTGTTCAAACCTGGAATCATTTTCATGACCATCCTTTGAACCCTCTCCAGTTTCAGCACATTCTTTCTAAGATAAGGGGCTCAAAACTGCTCATAATACGCCAAGTGAGGCCTCAAGAAGGCTTTATAAAGTCACAACATTACATCCTTGCTTTTATATTGTAGGGCTTTTGAAATGAATGCTAACATTGCATTTGCCCTCCTCACCACAGACTCAACCTATGATTAAACCTTTAGGGAATCCTGCACTAACTGTGCGTCAGGTTTTTTTTATTTTCTGCATTTAGAAAATAGTCAACCCTTTCACTTATTCAGAAATGAAGATGGAATACAATGTTGGTAAATATGAGGTCATCCACCTTGGAAGGAAAAATGGAAGATCAGATTATTACTTAAATGATTAAAAAAAAATTGCAGCCTGTTGCTGTGCAGACTGTCTTGGGAGTGTTTGTGCATGAATTACGAAATGTTGGTTTGCAGGTGCAGCAGGCTGTCAAGAAGGCAAATGGAATGTTGGCCTTCATTGCTAGAGGGGTTGAAATTAGAGCAGGGAGGTTATGGTGCAACTGTACAGGGTACTGGTGAGGCTGCATCTGGAGTACTGCCAGCTGTTCTGGTTTCCTTACTTGAAGAAGCTTTGGAGGTGGTGCAAAGGAGGTTCACTAGGTTGATTCCAAAATTGAGGGGGGAGAGTTTGTGTCGCCTGGGACTGTACTCGCAGGAATTCAGAAGGAGAGGAGATCTTATAGAAACATATAAAATTATGAAAGGGATAAGATAGAGGCAGGAAAGTTGTTTCCACTGATAGGTGAGATGAGAACTAGGGGACATAGCCTCAAGATTCGGGGGAGTAGATTTAGGACAGCGATGAGGAGGAACTGCTTTTCCCAGAGAGTGATGAATCTGTGGAGTTCTCTGCCCAATAAAACAGTGGAGGCTACCTCAGTAAATATATTTAAGACAAGGTTGGATAGATTATTGTGCAGTCGTGGAATTAAGGGTTATGGGGAAAAGGCAGGTAGGCAGAGATGAGTCCAAGGTCAAATCAGCAATGATCTTATTGAATGGTGGAGCAGGCTTGATGGGCCAGATGGCCTAGTCCTACTCCTATTTCTGATTTCTTATATTATGTTTTACTAAAGTGCATGACCATACACTTCCTGACACTGTACTCCTTCTGCCACTTTGCCCATTCTCTTAAATTCTCAAATCCTACTTCCTCAAGACTACCTGCCCCTCTACCTATCTTAGTATCATCCGCAAAGCTTGCAACAAAGCCATCAATTCCATTATCCAAAACATTGACATATAATGTAAAAATAATCTGTCCCAATACAGACCCCTGTGGAACGACACTAGTCACCGGCAGCCCACCAGAAAACACTTGCTTTATTCCCACTCTTTGCTTCCTGCCGGTCAGCCACTGACTGCTTTATCCATGCTAGAATCTTCCCTGTAATACCATGGGCCTGTAGCTTGTTGAGCAGGCCCATGTATGGCAACTTGTCAAAGGCCTTCTGAAATCCAATACACAACATCAGTCGATTCTGACCAACTCCTCTCTCATTCCTCTGTAATTCCCTTTACTCCACTATAATACTGATACATCTGACTTTAGCTGCCCCTTCTCAAAATCCAGGGTGCATTTGATCATATTATAATCACTTTCTCCTTGGGCTTCTTTTACCTTAAGCTCTCTAATCAATTCTGGATCATTGCAAAAAACCTAATCCAGAATAGCTGATCCTCTAGTGGGCTTAACCACGAGTTGATCTAAAAAGCTATCTTGTAGGCATTCTAGGAATCCAGCACCAACGTGACTTTCCCAATCAACCTGCATGTTGAAGTCCCCCATGACTATTGTAACATTACTCTATTGACATGCATTTTCTATCTCTCATTGTAATTTGTAGATCACATCCTTACTACTGTTTAGGGGTTTGTATATAACTCCCATCAGGGTCTTTTTACCCTTCAGTTCCTTAGATCTATCCATAATGATTCAACACCTCCAAACTCTATATCACCTCTTTTTAATGAACTGATTTCATTCTTTTCCAACAGAGCAACACCACTCCTTCTGCTTTCCTGCCCGTTCTTTCAATACAATGTGTATCCATGGACATTATCCTCCCAGCTATAATCTTTCAGCCATGATTCAGTGAAGCCTACAACATCATACATGCCAATCTGTCAATGTTCATCAACCTTATTCCTATATTGTGCGCATTCAAATATAATGCCCTCAGTCCTGTGATCTTTTTCGATTTTGTCCACCTTTTACATTGCAACTCATCCTGTTGACTGCAATTTTGCCCTATCATCAGCCTCTCCTTGCTAGGAGTCTCACTATACACTGCCTCTGTTTGTGACCCAACTACCTCATCTTCAGCACTATCACACCAGTTCCCATCCCCTGCCTAAACTATAAACCCACCCAAACAACTCTAGCCTACCTACCCTCAGATTCAGGTGTAACCCAACCTTTTTATACAGGTCATACCTTCCCCAGAAGAGACCTACGTCTGGACAGGGAAAGTGAGGAGGTGATGGAGAGGAGCTATAGGCAAGTAGTCACACCAGGGCCTCTGGAGACAGTCAGGAGAGGGAAGGGCAAGAGTTAATACTAGAGATTGCCCCAATGGCTGTCCCCCTTAACAATAAGTACTCCTGTTTGAGTACTGATGGGGGGGGATGACCTACCTGGGGGAGGTGCCTCTGGCACAGAGTCTGGCCCTGTGGCTCAAAAGGGTAGGGAAAGGAAGAGGATGGCAGTAGTGATAAGGGACTCTATAGTTAGGGGGCAGACAGGCAATTCTGTGGACACAGGAAAGAAACACAGATGGTAGTTTGCCTCCCAGGTCTCAGGGTCCAGGATGTTTCAGATCGTGTCCACGATATATCTTGAAGTGGGAAGGTGAACAGCCAGAGGTCGTGGTACATATTGGTACCAATGACATAAGTAGGAAAAGGGAGGAGGTCCTGAAAACAGACTACAGAGAGCTAGGAAAGAAGCTGAGAAGCAGGACCACAAAGGCAGTAATCTCAGGAATGCTGCCTGTTTCCATGCGATAGTGAGTATAGGAATAGAGTGAGGTGGAGGATAAATGTCTGGCTGCGGGATTGGAGCAGGGAGCAGGGATTCAGATTTCTGGATCATTGGGACCTCTATTGGGGCAGGCATGACCTGTACAAAAAGAACAGGTTGCACGAATCCAAGGGGGTCCAATATCCTGGCAGGGAGGTTTGTTAAGGCTATTGGGGAGAGTTGGGAAGTAGAATTGCTGGGGGGTGGGAACCAAAGTGAAGAGACTGAGGAAGGGGTGGTTAGCTGACAAATAGGGAAAGCTTGTAGGCAGTGTGAGAGGGCGTATAGGCAGGTGATAGAGATGAGATGCGCTCAGACTGATGGTTTGAGATATGTCTATTTTAATGCAAGGAGTATCATGAACAAGGCGGATGAGCTTAGAGCGTGGATCAGTACTTGGAGCTATGATGTTGCGGCCATTACAGAGACTCGGATGGCTTGGTTGGAGAGCATGCCTTATAAGAATAGGTTGATTGAACTTGGCCTTTTGTCCTTGGAGCGACGTAGGATTAGAAGTGACCTGATAGACGTGTCTAAGATGATGGGAGGCATTGATCATGTGGATAGTCGGAGGCTTTTTCCCATGGCTGAAATGGCTAACACGAGAGGGTAAAGCTTTAAGGTGTTTGGAAGCAGGTACAGAGGAGATGTCGGGGGTATGTTTTTTACACAGACAGTGGTGAGTGTGTGGAATGGACTGCCGGCAACAGTGGTGGAGGTGGATACAATAGGGTCTTTTAAGAGACTGTTGGATAGGTACATGAAGCTTAGAAAAATAGAGGGCTATGGGTAACCTGAGGCAATTTCTAAAGTAAGTACATGTTCGGCACAGCATCGTGGGCTGAAGGGCCTGTATGGTGCTGTAGGTTTCCTGTGTTTCTAGATCCCAATTGTACATAAATCAGAACCCCTGCCCCCTGCACCAGTACCTGAGCCATGTATTCATCTACCAAATCATTCTGTTTTGGCCTCACTGGTACAGGCAGCAATACAGGGATTACTACTTTGGAGGTCCTGTTTCTCCCTAAAATCTCTCTTCAGGACCTCCTCACCTTGTCTACCTATGTCATTGGTGCCAATATGCACCAAGACTTCAGGCTGCTCACTTGTGCCCTTGAGAATGCCATGGACCCAATCAGAGACATCCCTAATCCTGGCACCAAAGAGGTAACATACCACCTGGTGTCTCTATCATGCTCACAGAACCTCATCCCTGTTCCTCTGACTAAGGAATCTCCTATCAACTCTGCAGCCCTCTTCACCCTTCTGCTCTTCTGAGCCACACCACCAGTCTCGATGCCAGAGACCTGATCACAGTGGCTCCCCCGTAGGTCTTCCCCCTCAATAGTATCTGAAGTTATATACTTATTACTTAGGGAAACGGCCACAGGTGTACTATACATTGACTGTGCATTTCCCCTCCTTCTGACAGTCACCCAGTTACCTGTCTCCTGCAAATTAGGGGCAAGTACCTCTTTGTAGCTATCTATCACCTCGTCATTCTCCTGTATATGTTGAAGGTCATCAAGTTGCAGCTCCAGTTCCTTAATGCATTCTCTCAGGAGCTGCAACTCAATGCACTTTTTGTAGATGTGTTTATAAAGGACAGTAGTTATGATGGGTGACTTCAATCTACATATAGATTGGGTGAACCAAATTGGTAAGGGTGCTGAGGAAGAGGATTTCTTGGAATGTACGCGAGATGGTTTTCTGAACCAACATGTCGAGGAACCAACTAGAGAGCAGGCCATTCTAGATTGGGTATTGAGCAATGAGGAAGGGTTAGTTAGCAACCTTGTCGTGCAAGGCCTCTTGGGTAAGAGTGACTATAATATGGTGGAATTCTTCATTAAGATGGAGAGTGACGTAGTTAGTTCAGAAACAAAGGTTCTGAATTTAAAGAAGGGTAACTGAAGGTATGAGACGTGAATTAGCTAAGATAGACTGGCAAATGATACTTAAAGGGTTGACGGTGGATATGCAATGGCAAGCATTTAAAGATCGCATGGATGAACTACAACAATTGTTCATCCCAGTTTGGCAAAAGAATAAACCAGGGAAGGTAGTGTACCCGTGGCTGACGAGGGAAATTAGGGATAGTATCAAGTCCAAAGAAGAAACATATAAATTAGCAAGAAAAAGTGGCACACCTGAGGACTGGGAGAAATTCAGAGACCAGCAGAGGAGGACAAAGGGCATAATTAGGAAAGGGAAAAAAGATTATGAGAGAAAGCTGGCAGGGAACATAAAAACTGACTGTAAAAGCTTTTATAGATACATGAAAAGAAAAAGATTGGTCAAGACAAATGTAGGTCCTTTACAGTCAGAAACAGGTGAATTGATCATAGGGAACAAAGACATGGCAGACCAATTGAATAACTACTTTGGTTCTGTCTTCACTAAGGAGGGCATAAATAATCTTCCGGAAATAGTAAGGGACCAAGAGTCTAGTGAGATGGAGGAAATGAGGGCAATACATGTTAGTAGGGAAGTGGTGTTAGGTAAATTGAAGGGATTAAGGGCAGATAAATCCCCAGGGCCAGATGGTCTTCATCCCAGAGTGCTTAAGGAAGTAGCCCAAGAAATAGTGGATGCATTAGTGATAATTTTTCAAAACTCCTTAGATTCTGGATGAGTTCCTGAGGATTGGAGGGTGGCTAATGTAACCCCACTTTTTAAAAAAGGAGGGAGAGAGAAACCGGGGAATTATAGGCCGGTTAGTCTGACATCGGTGGTGGGGAAAATGCTGGAGTCGGTTATCAAAGATGTGATAACAGCACATTTGAAAAGAGGTGAAATCATCGGACAAAGTCAGCATGGATTTGTGAAAGGAAAATCATGTCTGACAGATCTTATAGAATTTTTTGAAGATGTAACTAGTAGAATGGATAAGGGAGAGCTAGTGGATGTGGTATATTTAGATTTTCAAAAGGCTTTTGACAAGGTCCCACACAGGAGATTAGTGTGCAAACTTAAAGCACACTGTATTGGGGGTATGGTATTGATGTGGATAGAGAATTGGTTGGCAGACAGGAAGCAAAGAGTGGGAGTAAACGGGACCTTTTCAGAATGGCAGGCAGTGACTAGTGGGGTACCGCAAGGCTCAATGCTGGGACCCCAGTTGTTTACAATATATATTAATGATTTAGACAAGGGAATTAAATGCAGCATCTCCAAGTTTGCGGATGACACAAAACTGGGCGGCGGTGTTAGCTGTGAGGAGGATGCTAAGAGGATGCAGGGTGACTTGAATAGGTTAGGTGAGTGGGCAAATTCATGGCAGATGCAATTTAATGTGGATAAATGTGAGGTTATCCACTTTGGTTGCAAGAACAGGAAAACAGATTATTAACTGAACGGTGGCCAATTAGGAAAAGGGGAGATGCAACGAGACCTGGGTGTCATTGTACACCAGTCATTGAAGGTGGGCGTGCAGGTACAGCCGACGGTGAAAAAGGGAAATGGTATGTTGGCATTCATAGCAAAAGGATTTGAGTACAGGAGCAGGGAGGTTCTACTGCAGTTGTACAAGGCCTTGGTGAGACTGCACCTAGAATATTGTGTGCAGTTTTGGTCCCCTAATCTGAGGAAAGACATTCTTGCCATAGAGGGAGTACAGAGAAGGTTCACCAGATTGATCCCTGGGATGGCAGGAGTTTCATATGAAGGAAGACTGGATCGACTAGGCTTATACTCACTGGAATTTAGAAGATTGAGGGGGGATCTTATTGAAACGTATAAAATTCTAAAGGGATTGGACAGGCTAGATGCAGGAAGATTGTTTCCGATGTTGGGGAAGTCCAGAACGAGGGGTCACAGTTTAAGGATAAAGGAGAAGCCTTTTAGGACCGAGATGAGGAAAAACTTCACACAGAGAGTGGTGAATCTGTGGAATTCTCTGTCACAGGAAACAGTTGAAGCCGGTTCATTGGCTATATTTAAGAGGAAGTTAGATATGGCCCTTGTGGCCAAAGGGATCAGGGGGTATGGAGAGAAAGCAGGTACAGGGTTCTGAGTTGGATGATCAGCCATGATCATACTGAATGGCGGTGCAGGCTCGAAGGGCCGAAGGACCTACTCCTGCACCTATTTTCTATGTTTCTATGTTTATCCAGGAAATCTCCCAGAATTCCCACATCCCACACACAGTACAAAACACTGTCCCTCGGAGCCATTCTCAATACACTTCTGTGCCCTAACAGGCGAGGAATGAAGAAATAAGAACAAAAAGAGAAAGTTGCCAGAAGCTTTACCTCATCCAAGCCTGATCTTGCCTTAGCCTGATGAGCCAAAGGCACTCTGAAGACTAGCACACTCCAAGGAATGGCCTCTCCACTTGCACCGGTGTTAGCTTTATTCACCCTTTCTAATGAATCTGTCTCTGTTGTTTGGTTGCTCCTCAAATCAGGAAAACTGCCATGGAACTCTCCCTTCAAAATCTTAATAGCACCCCTGATTTAAAAAGTAGCTCTTTTTCACACACCTCTGTTATGTATTATCCGTTTCCATAGATGCCTGACCTGCTGAGTTCCTCCAGCATTTTATCTGTGTTGCTCTGGATTTCCAGGATCTGCAGAACCTCTTTTTAGTAATGGATTTCTATCACAGTGGAATCAGAAGGTCAGAAATTGACCTTCCAAGGGAGAGAGCTTGCTTGGCTTTTTTAAAGCAAACACTGGTGGATCTCACAATACATAACTTGGTAAGGACAACAGACTTGTCGATGAGGAGAAATAGTGAAATATGTTTTTACAACAGTGTGCTAGTTTCAGGATCATTATTACTGAGACTAGCTGTTTTACCCCTTTTTAAATGGAAACTTCAGATCAGTAACTGACTTTAAATTGCACAGCTGGAATGGTGGGGTTTGAACTCGGTTTGGCACTCCAGCCTTCTGGATTATTAATCAGACAATTTAAACACAATCCCAATCTCATACTTCCATACTTTCCTGTTATTAATGCATAGATGGAATCCTGCTAAGCCTCTGGATCCAGCGACTGTTTTGGGCAGTGAAATTCAGTGTTTCTATCTCTGGAAAGGCCAGGCCAGGCCAAAGGTGGAGCCTATCCTTTTATCAATGTTCTCAATGAACTGCAGAAGTCTCTGACATTCAAAGATAATCAACTATTAACATTTATATAAATATTTTCAAAAATTTAATTCTTTGAAAACAATCATTTAGAAAACATGAAAAGATTGTTAAAATGATTAACTTAGAAAAGAGTAACCTTTCCTATTCTGTGGGATAAGAATCTTCATTGACAGATTGGCATTGAAGTGGCGAAGATTTTCCAATGTAATGTAGGATTTGGACGAGCTGGAAAAATGGCAGATAGAATTTAATGCAGACAAGAGAGAGGTGTTGCACTTTGGGAAGACAAACCAGGGTAGGACTTTCATAGGGCACTGAGGAACACAGTAGAACAAAGAGATCTGGGAATACAGGTTAATAATTCATTGAAAGTGGCATCACAAGTTGTTTGGTTAAGAAGACTTTTGACACATTACCTTTCATAGATTGAAGTATTGAGTACAGGAGTTGGGATGTTATGTTGAAGCCATTGGTGAGGCCTAATTTGGAGTATTGTGTGCAGTTTTGGTTACCTGCCTACAGGAAAGATGTAAATACGATTGAAGGAGTACAGAGAAACTTTACAAGGATGTTGCTGGGACTGGAAGACCTGAGTTATAAGGGACCATTGTTAAGACTTTATTCCATAGAACATAGAAGATCGAGAAGAGGTTTGATAGAGGTATATACAGTTATGAGGGGTATAGATCGGGCAAATGCGAGCAGGTTTTTTTCTACTGGGTTGGGTGAGACTACAATTATAGTCATGGTGAAAGGTAAAATGTTTAAGGGGAATATGAGGAGAAACTTCTTCCCTCAGAGGGTGGTGAGAGTGTGGAATGAGCTGTCCGCACAAGTGGTGGATGCGATTTCGATTTCAACATTGAAGAGAAGTTTGGAGAGGTATATGGATGAGAGAGGAATGGAAGACAATGCAGATTGATGGGACTAGGCAGTTTACATGGTTTGTCACAGACTGGATGGGCTGATGGGGCTGTTTCTGTGCTGTAGTTTTCTATGACGAAATAATTTCAGCACACTACTGGTCAAAAAAGAGACACACAGCTAAATCCATAACTCAACAGGCCACCGCTTTTTTTTAAGTTACAAATCGAATATTTGTTTTGGAGCCATAACTGACTGTATGTAGATGCTGTCATCAAACTGCTGGAGGAATTCAACAGACCAGACAGCTTCTGTGGAAGCAGGATGACCCTGCTGAGAGGCTTGTTCCTTGTTCAAGGTATTTTTAAAATATGATCAGGACTTCTACCTATTGCACCCTTTCAGACAGTGAGTTCCAGACCCCAGTTACACTCTAGGTGAGAATTGTTTTCCACATCACTCTGAATCTTCTAACTTCTTTAAATAGATCCTTCCTATATATCAAGGCTCTTGTACACCTCAGTTAAGTAGTTCAAACATCATCCGTATCAATCTCCTCTGCAGCCTCTCAAGTGCTTTCACATTTTTTTTGTGTTTTATACAGTATGAGCATTACCTCTTTTATATCATATTCTGTGTCTTAGTAAATGAAGGAAAGTACCATGCGTGAGACTTTAACTTGACCTGTCTGGCTAGTTCAAAAGATGAGGATTCACACTCTCTTTGTTCTTCATGCCATTCGATATCCTCCCAATAATTGTAAATTCCCTCAACTTGATTCTCCTCTTGAACTTCAAGATTCCACGGCCATTTTCATGCATGCCATCTACATCACAGAACATAGAAATTTACAGCACATGTTACGAGTGTAGCAGCAATGAATATGAAACTGAGACAGGGTTTATAAACAAATCCCAAGATTTATTAAACTCGGCTCAAAACTTAGAAAAGTAAACATACAACTAACTTAACTGGAAGTTAACAGGAGGCAATATCTAACAAACAGTCAAACATAGAAACTGTTTTTAACACGTTCGCGTCCAAGCACAGACTTAAAGTGGTAAATTCAAAAGTCCATGTGATTTATACAGTCATTAAGGAGAGACTTCCCCAAAACAATTCCTTCAAAGTAATGACGAATCTGCCGATCCCACAGCCGGGAGATGCCTTGTTCGAAGAAATCACGAGGAAATAAAAGGAACTGACCTTTTGACTGGAGGGTGGTCACCGCTGAAACCTTCCTGACTGTGCAGGGATTCAACACAAATGTGTATGCCACAATTCCTGAACGAAGTCACAAAGGTCTGTCATTCCCCAAAACGCTGAACGACATTAACTTTATCCAATCCTTTGAACTCGGATAATTCTGGTAGTGCCTTCACTCTCCGATACTGGACTGTAAGGGAAAAATAAACGTGCAACTGACAAAACCAGTGGAGCCTCCACACCTCCAACTGGCAACAACAATGTTGCACAAAAATAAAAATGAGAGATGCGTCACAATCGCGGGCTTTGGTTTAAATATTGTTTGGAACATGCCATCACGTGACATCACATCACCCCACAGTCTTGAGACAATTACATCATCCCACTCACAAGGCCATTACATTATCCCACTGTCCTGTGTTCAAACTATGAGTATGTAACACACATTACAGGCCCTTTGACCCACAATGTTGTGCTGACCATGTAACCTAATCTAGAAACTGTCTAGAATTTCCCTAGCACAGAGCCCTCTATTTTTCTAAGCTCCATGTACCTATCTAAGAGGCTCTTAAAAGACCCTATCGTATCTGCCTCCACCACCGCTGCCTGCAGTGAATTCCACGCACCCACCACTCTGTGTGAAAAACTTACCCGTGACATCCCCTTGGTACCTACTTCCAAGCACCTTAAAACTATGCCCCCTTGTGTTAGCCAATTCAGCCCTGGGAAAAAGCCTCTGGCTATCCACACGATCGATGCCCCTCATTATCAGGTCACCTCTCATCCTCTGTCGCTCCAAGGAGAAAAGGCCAAGTACACTCAACCTATTCTCATAAGGTATACCCTCCAATCCAGGCACCATCCTCGTAAATCTCCTCTGCACTCTCTCTATAGTATCCACATCTTTTCCGTGGTGAGGTGACCAGAACTGAACACAGTATTCCATGTGGGGTCTGGGCAAGATCATCTATAGCTGTAACATTACCTCTTGGCTCTGGAACTCAATCCCACGGCTGATGAAGGCCAACGCACCATTTGCCTTCTGAACAACACTGCAGCATCCTTGAGTGTCCTTTGGGCATGGACCCCAAGATCTCTCAGATCCTCCACACTGCCAAGAGTCTTAACATTTATATTCTGTCTTCAAATTGGACCTAGTAATATAAACCACTTCATGCTTATCTGGGTTGAAGTCCATCTGCCACTTCTCAGCCCAGCCCTCCACACTATCCACAACACCCCCAACCTTTGTGTCATCAGCAAATTTACTCACCCATCCCTCAACTTCCTCATCCAGGTCATTTATAAAAATCACAAAGAGAAATGGTCTTGGAACAGAACCCTGCGGAACACTACTGGTCACCAACCTCCATGCAGAATACGAACCATCTACAACCATCCTTTGGCAAGCCAATTCTGGATCCACAAAGCAAGGTCTCCTTATATCCCATGCCTCCTTACTTTCTGAAGGAGCCTTGCACAGGGAACCTTAACTGATATACACTACATCCACTGCTCTGCCCTCATCAATGTGTTTTGTTACATTGTCAAATAATTCAATTGGGCTCGTAAGGCATGACCTGCCCTTGACAAAGCCATACTGACTATCTGTAATCAGATTATGTCTCTCCAAATGCTCATAAATCCTGCCTCTCAGGATCTTGTCCAACAACTTGCCCACCACTGAAGTCAGACCCACCGGTCTATAATTTCCCGGGTTACCTCTATTCCCTCTCTTGAGCAAGGGAACTATATTGGCAACACTCTAATCCTCCGGTACCTCACATCCCTATTGACGCAAAAATCATCACAAGAGGCTCAGCATTCTCCTCCCTCACTTTCCACAGAGGCCTGGGGTTTATCTCATCCGGTCCTGGTGACCTATCAAACTTAATGCTTTTCAAAAGCTCCAGCACATCCTCTTTCTTAATGTCTATATGCTCAAGTGTTTCAGTCATCCACACAATTGCCAAAGTCTTTTTCCCTTTTAAAGTATACATTAAGTACCTCCACAACCTCCTCTGACTCCATGCACATTTTTCCACTATCGCACCTGATTGGTTCTATTCTCACACGGCTCATCCTCTTGCTCTTCACATACTTGTAGAATGCCTTGGGGATATTCCTTAATCCTGCTCATCAAGGCCTTCTCATGGTCCCTTCTGGCTCTCTTAATTCCATTCTTAAACTCCTTTCTAGCAACCTTGTAATTTTCTAGAGCTCTAACAGTACCTAGTTTCTTGATCTTTTTGTAAGCTTTTCCTATCTTCTTAACTGGATTTTCTACATCCTTTGTACGCCATGCTTCTTTAACCTTACCATCCTTTCCCTGCTTCAGTGGAACATATTCTCTGGAGAGAAGGAGGATGAGAGGAGACATGATAGAGGTATACAAGATAATAAGAGGAATAGATAGAGTGGACAGCCAGCGCCTCTCCCCCAGGGCACCACTGCTCAATACAAGAGGACATGGCTTTAAGGTAAGGGGAGGGGAGTTCAAGGGGGATATTAGAGGAAAGTTTTTTACTCAGAGAGTGGTTGGTGCGTGAAATGCACTGCCTGAGCCATTGGTGGAGGCAGATACACTAGAGAAATTTAAGAGACTACTAGATGGGTATATGGAGGAATTTAAGGTGGAGGGTTATATGAGAGGTAGGGTTTAAGTGTCGGCACAACATTGTGGGCCAATGGCCTGTACTGTGCTGTATTGTTCTATGTTCTATACCTATGGTGTTGGCACGTGGCCAGGTGGTTAAGGCGTTTGTCTAGATATCTGAATGTCGCCAGTTCGAGCCTTGGCTGAGGCTGCGTGTGTGTCCTTGAGCAAGGCACTTAACCACACATTGCTCTGCGATGACACCGGTGCCAAGCTATTTGGGTCCTAATGCCCTTCCCTTGGACAACATTGGTGTTGTGGAAAGGAGAGACCTGCATTGGGCAACTGCTGGTCTCCCATAAAAAAAAACCTTGCCCAGGCTTGTGCCCTGGAAACTTTCCAAGGTGCAAATCCATGGTCTATCGAGACTAACAGAGGCCTACACTACATACTCCATGCAAGTGTTCCCTGAACATTTGTCACATTTCTGTCATGCATTTCCGTGAGAATATCTGCTCCCAATTTATGCTCCCAAGTTCCTGCCTAATAGCATCATATTTCTCCCTACCCCAATTAAATGTTTTTCCTAAATTGTCTGATACTAACCCTCTTTCAGTGCTTTGATGTAGGAGATAGATCTGTCATCACAGCTCCAAAATGCTCTCCCACTGAGAGAACTGACACCTGATCAGGTTCATTTCCCAATACCAGATCAGATACAGCCTCTCCTCCAGCTGGCTTATCTACATATTGCATCAGGAAACCTTCCTGAACACACCTAACAAACTCCACCCCATCTAAACCCCTTGCTCTAAGGAGATGACAATCAATATTAGGAAAGTTAAAATCTTCCATCACAATGACCCTATTATTGCAGTGTTCCAGAATCTGCCTCCCTATCTGCTCCTCGATGTCCCTGTTACTATTGGGGAGGGGGTCTATAAAAAACACCCAGCAGATCTATTGCCCCTTTCCTGTTTCTGACTTCCACCCACACTGACTCAGTAGACCATCCCTCCATGACTTCCTCCTTTTCTGCAGCTGTGACACTATCTCTGATCAGTAATGCCACACCCTCACTTCTTTTGCTTCCCTCTCTGTTCTTTTTGAAACATCTAAACCCTGGCACACTCAGCAGCCATTCCTGCTCCTGAGACATCCAAGTCTCAGTAATGGCCACAACATTACATATTGATCCAAGCTCTAAGTTCATCCGCTTTGTTCATGAAACTTCTTGTGTCTAAAACAGACACATTTCAAACCATCAAGTTAAGTGCATCTTTGCTCTAACATCCTGCCTGTCCTTCATCAAACTCCCTACGAGCTGTCTCTACTTGTGCTCCAACCTCCCCATCCACTGCCTCTTCACTTCGGTTCCCAACCCCCTGTAAATCTAGATTAAACCTTCTCCAATAGCATTAACAAACCTCCCCTCCAGGATATTGGTCCCCCTTGGATTCAAGTGCAACCCATCCTTTTTGTACAGGTCACGCCTGCCCCAGAAGATGTCCCAATGATCCAAAAGTCTGAATCCCTGCCTCCTGCTCCAAACCTTCAGCCACACATTTATCCTCCACCTCATTCTATTCCGATACTCACTGTCACATGGCACAGGCAGCAATCCTGAGATTATTACCTTTGAGGTTCTGCCTCTCATCTTCCATCCTAACTCCCTGTATTCCGCTTTTAGGATCTCCACCCACTTTCTACCTATGTCGTTGGTACCAATATGTACCACAATCCCTGGCTGCTCACCTTCCCATTTCAAAATATTGTGGACATGCTCAGAAACATCATGAACCCCGGCACCTGGGAGGCAAACTATTATCCTTGTTTTTTTTCTTGCTTCCACGGAATCGCCTATCTGCCCCTCTAACTATAGAGTCCCCTATTACCGCTGCCCTCCCTTTCCATTCCCTACCCTTCTGAGCCACTGACTCAGTGCCACTGTTGCTTCTCCCAGTAGGTCGCACCCCCACAGCACTCAAAATGGAGTACATTGTTAAGGGGGACAGCCACAGGGGTGCTCTCCACTACCTGACGCCCTCCCTTCCCTCTCCTAATGGTCAGGCACATTTGACTCCTGTGGCTCCTGTCTATTACCTCCTCACTCTCCCTAACAAGCTGAGGGTCGTTGAGCTGCAGTTCCAGTTCGCTAACTCGGTCTGTAAGGAGCTGCAGCTCGATGCACCTGGTGCAGATGTGGCCATCAGGAAGTCTCCCAGACATCCCACATCTGACACCCAGAATAGAAAACTGGCCCTGCAGTCATACCCACTATTCTAATGCGCCAAGCCCCACAAAATGCTCCTTTTAAAAACTCTTTTCCCCAACCTGTGTGAGGCTCTGTCTCTCTTTGAACCGATTGGTCTGCCGCATGGAATCGTTGATGAATTGATATCCTCCTGAATCTAAAGCTTTTGTTGACATACAATCACATGGCCTACCGCTATATCTTCTGCGTGACCCTACTTTGAAGTCTAAATCAATAACGTTCTTCACAAAGAGAAAGGGACATAATGATCAGCCTGATAACAGCCTTAAGTCACAAAAACAACCATCATCCTTTGCTTTGCATTGTACCACTGAACTAATTTCACATTAAATTCAGTACAGTTCAGGTTTAGTTGTCATTGAACCATACAGGAATACAGCCAAATGAAACAGTGTTACTCTGGAGTCAAGGTGCAAAACACAATACCAACAGTCGCACACAGCACAAAGAAGACTGCAAGCAAAAATGGTATCACAATCACACAATGAAAGAGTCCAGAACTCATTCTATCAAACACTGGGGGTGGCAGCAGCCTGGACGCTGTGCTGCGCTGACCCTGATGCCCCTCCCATGACACCACGGCTTGAGGGCCAGTGCTCGTATATACAAGGTGACAGGCACATATAGCATATCAGCAGAACACAACTGCGCAAAATATATGTATGTAAATAGTTCAGACCCTTCAGTCCATTGAAATCTCCAGTTGACCACAATGGAACTTGTCTTCTGCCAAGTGAGCAGTGGAGGGAAGCACATCTCCAGCCCGGATGCTGCGGGCGCCATGCCACAACCGATGGAGCGCAGCAGCCTGGGCATCTCTGACCCGGTGGATTTAAAACAGACGAACCCACAACTTGAGGCCCGAAGTCCATTGAGTGCAGCCAACCACAGCAGAGCTTGTCTTCTGTCAAGCAAAGCACTGACACCATCCTGGTTGCCACGTCACACTGCCCCAGGGGAGCGCACCGGCTTCGAGGACTCTCTGCAAACTCAAAGTCTCTGTGCTTTGAGGTCTGCTCCTCACTTCGACCGAGGCCATGCAGCTCCCTCTAACTTGGATCTACTGGACATTTTGAACAGTCTGCTTTGTGGGGCCTTATCAAAAGCCTCACATCAGTGAAGATGGGCAAAGATACTGTGCTGAATCAATCTCCGTGTTATTTCCCCACAACATTCCGTCTGCTCAGGACCTTTCTTTAACAAAGTTATGATACCTGATCCTGGTGGTTTTGTGGGTGCACAGTTGAGAGCATCCTGACTAGTTGCATCAAGGACTGGTGCGGAAACAACAATACCCAAGAACAGAAAAGCCGACAAAGAGTGGTGGACGCATCCCAGTCCATCACAGGCAAAGCCCTCTCCACCACTGAGCATTGTACAAGGAGCGCCACAATAGGAAAGCAGCCTTTGTCATCAAGGACCCCCTTCATCCAGACCATGCTCTCGTCCTGACGAAGGGTCTCGGCCTGAAACGTCAACAGCGCTTCTCCCTATAGATTCTACCTGGCCTACTGCGTTCCACCAGCATTTTGTGTGTGTTGCTCTCATATCACTGTTGCCATCGGAAGGAGGTGCAAGAGCCTTAGGTCCCACACCACCAGATTCAGGAACAGTTATTACCCCTCAACCATCAGGCTCCTGAACTGGAGTGCATGACTGCACCCACCTCAGCTCTGAACAGATTGCACAATCTATGGACTCACTTTCAAGTACTCGACAACTCATGTTCTCAGTGTTATTTATTTTTTATTTGCATAATCTGTCTTCGTTTGCACATTGGTTTAGTTTTTCATTGTTACTATTGATTTTCTTTGTTCCTTTGCAAATGGCTGCAAGAAAATGAATCACAGGCTAGTATATGACAATATTTACATACTTTGATAATAAATTTACTTTAAACTTTAATTAATCTGTGGCTTTCTCAAGGATTTACACTCTCCTTGGAATTGATTCCAAAAATTTGTTCACCTCCAATGTCAGACAAACTGGCCAATAACTACTCAGCTTATGCCCCTTTTTCTTTTTATGCCCCTTGTCCATTCCAGTTGCATGACTTGTTAAACATTAAGTATTGCCAAGGAATCTCTCTGGCACTGAAGATTAACTTCTGCAAATGTTAATATTTTTTGGAGATGTGAAAAAATTGAAATAACTTTCAATAACATTTCCATCTTTTATATCTTTTATAAGTCCCAACTTTCTTTCATTTTATTTTCCATTTTGTGCACCAGTTGGCAATTATTCTAACTTAAACATCCATTTTCAGACTGGTTAAATGCAAAAGTCAACAGTGGATTGCATTGTTGGCAACAAAAGAAAAACCCAGGTCCACATGTTAGTTCAGAAAAGATTAACTGAGATAAATACCTGCTCAGGCAATCTACAAAGAAAGAACTCTGCTAACTATGTTATTAACTTATCTCTTTCAGGAAACACTGCAAAACTGTTTACTTAGTTGAACAGACTTCAATAACTGTTGCTATTATTCCTGATAGTCACAGAGAAACTTACTGTGTTATGATTGTGGCTTTTATTATTTGTTTTCTGAAATGACGTCCTATCTGGTGCATGGAGAATAAATAGGGCTATTGTTGGATCCCACTGTACTATCCCAGAAACTGTGATGCCATTCTCATAGAAAAATAATATCTCTGTTTGTCATGGAGGAACAGTGCATTAAGAAGCAATGGTTCTTCAGTGCATGTGATATGCAATTGTTTTGCTTCTTACCTGCAGCCCAGTGCCATAATGGCATTATCTGTGGTGACCCTGAGCTGTATTAAATCTGGAATTATCCAGCTTGCAGTAAGGAATGTCAATAACAGTCTTGTATTCATTTGGTTATTGATGCCAAGTCTTTTTGCTAAATTCTTTGTACACAGCCAAGAGCTGCTGGACAAAGCTCCTAGGATTTGCTTCCTCACTAACTGCTCTTCCATTTCTCCATGGAAACTTTCTAACGAACCTGATGACAAAGGTTACCACTTCATTAATGAACACCTGACTTGTTAATAAGCGATGCATCAGGCGGGTACTTGCTGATGTTCCTGACAATAATTATAATGTGTATGTGCCATTCTTTACTTGCTTACAGCAAGTGAGAGGCTGACTAGGACAAATGCTTTTCTCCCTGAACACTTGCTTCATGATGAAATTTATTCAGATCCAGAGATAAACCAGAGTCTTCTTCACTCAGACCTTTGGCACCTTCAACCAATAACCCCGTGACTTTAACACAATTCGGTGATAGTCATTTAATATAAACTGTATAATTGTCTCACAAAGAACGAAAAAAGCATTCTGTTTAGAAAAGAACCTCAAGGAAGAGTGCAAGCCTTCAGCCAAAGCTCTTTAGCAGCAGCTCACTGGAGCATTTCAGCCAGACAATAACTGCAGGAAACATATGTTTGAACATATGGATCTGCTAAAGGAACACTAATACCCTGTTATTAATGTTACCCTGTAGGAAACTGATATTCACACATCTAAACACTGCTTCTTCCCTAGAATTACTAGCGATTACAGGGGCAGCCATTTTAATGGAATCACCAAACTCCATTAAAACAAGTGAATGTGTGTGTATTTTTACTACTGCTAATATTCTTAATAAATTTATGACAACTAATGGAATTAATAACCTCAGGAGCTCTGACCCTACACCGTAAGGTGTAAATAATATTAAGTTGACAGCGTCCTTGGACAGGTGTAGTATGCTCCACATGTTTATACCATGAGAAACATTTAGGAGAATCTTTCTGAGCACAGTAAGATTAGAGGGTCAACATGTCACAAAGAGGGGTTTTGTAATCTGGCTCAATATAATGAAGTTTTATGAAATTGTTGTTGACAGGACAGATAAAAGTATTACATCTAAATGTCCAGAAAACATTCAATAAAATGCTAAATATTTATTTTACATCATAGGGATCATAGGATTGGATAATTATATATTTAGCACTGAACATAGAATGTTACAGCAGAGTACTGGTCCTTCAGCCCACGAACCTGTGCTGATCTTTAACCCACTCTAACCCTTCCCTCCTATATAAAAATCAATTTTCTATCATCATTCTGGATATCTAGGAATTTCTTAAATGCCCCTAACGTATCTGCCTCAACCACCATCCCTGGCAGGGTATTCCATGCAACCACCACTCTCCGTGCAAAGAACCTACCTCTGACATCCCCCCTAAACTCCCCTCCAATCACCTTAAAATTTTGCCCCCCTGTTTTAGCCATTTCCACCCTAGGAAAAAGTCTCTGGCTGCCCACTCAGTCTATGCCTCTCATCATCTTGTACACATCTATCAATTTGCCTCTCATCCTCCTTTGCTGTGAAGAGAAAAGCTCAACTCTAGACTAGACAGTAAATTTCTTCTGCATCTTTCCCAAAGCTTCCACAGCCTTCCTATAATGACGTGACCAGACTGAATACCATTTCCCAAGAGTGGTCTAGCCAGGTTTTTATGGAGCTGCAACATTACCTCACAACTCTTGAATAAATTGAGAACTTGATAGTGGATAGAAAACACAGAGTAAACAGAGAGGGTATATTCAAAGTTGTAAATTGTGTGGAGCCACAAAGAACTGTGCTGAGTCATTTGCAAGTCGGTACATTGACTTAGTACTGTCAGATCATTGTACTGTGCTGACTGACTGCATCACCTTCTGGTATGGGGGCAGCTACAGCACAGGATTGAAATAAGTTGCAGAAACTTGTAAAATTACTCATCTCGATCTTGGGTACCAGCCTCTGTAGTATCCAATACATCTTCAGGGAGCAGTGCCTTAGGAAGGCAGCATCCATCATTAAGGATCTCCATCACCCAGGACACTGTTACTTCAGGAAGGAGGTACAGAAGCCTGAAGGCACACACTCAGTGATTCAGGAACAGCTTCTTCCCCTCTGCCATCCGATTCCTAAATGGACATTGAACCCATGAACACTACCTCACTACTTTTATATTTCTGCTATTTTGCACGGCTTATTTTAGGCTAACTGTTTAATAGATATATATTGTAAAAGTATTCTAAAAATGGGATGAGGCCTCAGTGGGCAGTTAAAGGATTGGGATGCTTTTAAAAGCAACATAAGACAACTAAGAAAGGAGGGAGGCAAGAAGAAAGGCAATTATTGGCCAGTTAGCCTGACCACAGTGGTTGGAAAGATGTTGGCGTCTAAGTAAAGGTGTGAACTGTTTTCTGAATGGGGAGGAAATTCAAGTACCAGAGGTGGCGAGTCCATCTGCGGGATTCCCTAAGGGCTTACTAGCAGGTTGAGTTGGTGGTGGCATTCATTTCGAGAGGACCAGAGTGCAAAGTCAAGTATGTAATGCTGAGGCATGATAAGGCACTGGTCTTGGGGAATGAGCAGTTTCGGGCCCAGAGGACGTTCACGAGAATGATCCCAGGAATGAAGGTGAATGAATATATGAGGAGCATTTGATGGCTGTGGGCCGAACTCGCTGGAGTTTAGAAGAGTAAGGGATCTCATTGAAATCTATCGAATATTAAAAGATCTGGATAGAGTGGATGTGGAGAGGATGTTTCCAAAGTGGAGGAGTCTAGGACCAGAGGGCACACCCTCAGAATTGAGGGATGTCCACTTAGAACAGAGATGAGGAAAAATTCTTTGGCCAGAGGGAGGTGAATCTGTGGAATTCTTTTCCCACAACAGCTGTGGAGACCAAGTCAATGAGTTCATTTGAGGTGAAGGTTGATAGGTTCTTGATTAATCAAGACGTCAAAGGTAATGGAGAGAAGGCAGGGGAATGGGACTGATGAGGATAATAAATCAGCTGTAATGAAATGGTGGGGCAGACTTAGAAACATACAAACACTGAAAACCTACAGCATAATTCAGGCCCATCGACCCACGATGCTGGGCCGAACATGTACTTACTTTAGAAATTACCTAGGGTTACCCATAGCGCTCTATTTTTCTAAGCTCTATGTACCTATCCAGGAGTCTCTTAAAAGACCCTATCGTTTCTGCCTCCACCACCATCGCCACAGCTCATTCCGCACACTCTCTGTGTAAAAAACTTACCCTGACATCTCCTCTGTACCTACTTCCAAGCAACTTAAAACTGTGCCCTCTCGTGTTAGACATTTCAGCCCTGGGAAAAAGCCTCTGACTATCCATATGATCAATGCCTCTCATCATCCTATACACCTCCATTCGGTCACCTCTCATCCTCCGTCGCTCCAAGGAGAAAAGGCCGAGTTCACTAAACCTATTCTCATAAGGCATGCTCGCCAATCCAGGCAGCATCCTTGTAAATCTCCTCTGCACCCTTTCTATGGCTTCCACATCCTTCCTGTAGTGAGGCAACCAGAACTGAGCACAGTACTCCAAGTGGGGTCTCACCAGGGTCCTATGAAACTGTAGCATTACCTCTCAGTTCCTAAACTCAGTACCATGGTTGACGAGGGCTAATGCACCGTATGCCTTCTTAACCACAGAGTCAACCTGCACAGCAGACTTGATGGGCCAAAAGGCTTAATTCTTTTCCTAGGTCTTCTGGTCTTGTGTACTTAGTGGAGGACTTAGTGGCTAATGTATACTACTTTGCTGATGACAAAAGACAAACAGAAGTGAAAGCACTGAGGGAGATGCAAGTGGATGGTGAGCCATTTTGAGATCAGCAAAATGATGTGAAATAGAGGATATAAATTGAATTTGATCACTTTCGCAGGAAAATGCTATTTTTAAAATGCTGGCAGACAAGCAGCCATTGATACACTCACAGATTCAGGTGTTCTGTTGCACAGATCACAAAAAGTCAACACACAATTATAGTGTCAAAAGTAAAAGACATGATTATTTTATTGTGTAGAATTTGGAAAATATGAGTAAGAAAGTCTTGTTGCTGGTAATGTTGGGTTTGATTAGATCAAATTTGGAGAACTATATACAATACTGACTTTCTTAAAGTAGGATACCATTGGCCTGAAGAGTTAGCAACCAATAAGAGGGTTGTTTAAGGGGAGAGAGATTGAGCAGAGTGGGTTGATGGTCTCTGGAGTTTAGAAAAATCTAAATGAAATGCAGTAAGTCTTCAGAGACCTAGACATAATTAAGAGATTATTTTCCCTGGCCAGATTCTGAAACCAGAGGCAGGCCTGATTTCAGAATTAGGATTGGTTAAGGCTGAGAGGAAGAGAAATTTCCTCAATGAGAGAGCTATTGATGATTGTTCAATAGGTATACTCAAGGTTGAGATTAATAGAACATAAAGAGGAATGACTTTGTGGGGAAGAAGGAGTTGGTATAAGTAACCAGCCCTGATTTTATTCGATAGTGGGACAGATTTGAGGAGCACCATAGATTACTCGTGCTGTTCCTTGCGTTCTTAGGACTTGACCTTTAACTGATTACAAGGCAGGATAGAAATGAGGTATTACTGAATGTAAAGAAGACATCCACGGCTCTAAAGGGAGTGAAAGGGCCTCAATAAATTTTAATTTCTGCTTTGAGGCACGTTGTTTCTTACGATGTAAATAAATTTGCAGATTAATGGAAATACTCAAAAATTATACATTAAACTTGTTTGAATCTCATGCGAGCAAGGTAGAGACCCTGAAGGCTTAGTAGGATAAAGCAGCAGTACAATTTTGCAGTGAAGGCCAAAGGACATAGCTCAAAACTGTTAATAACCTAAAGCTTATTGGAATGGATCCCCGTGATAGGAGTCAGTTCAAAATTCTGCGTGCGGAGTCCACTAGAGCAGCAGCAAAAGATCCAAGCCGGGTGATGAGTAAAGCTCAGCATTGCCTCCAGGTGACTTCTTACCCAAAACGGAACCTGAGGAAATCTGGAACTTTGTGATGCCGGATCGGTCTGGGAGATCCCATGTCTTTGGAATCAACATTACTTGCGCATATGGCAAGAAGCAGTGTTTGGAACACTTTGTTCAGACACAGAGAGCACTCTGGAACAACAGGACCGATGTACAATGAGCACAAAGGCAAAACATATCACTGGCAACAAAGATAGAAATATTCCTCCACATCATTAAGATGGTAAAAACAATTTTAATCTGATTAGATTTAGCCTTCAGTGACGTCAATACCCAGTGAATTTTATCCAAGGAACAGACCTGTCTCTTCTTCCCTGCAATAAGCTATCATAAAATTTTGGGTATATCTGTTATGATTTGTCTGTGATTGATTGCAGTTTATTGCATGTTTGTTAAGGCTGTTTGTGAACTGCAGGCTGTTTTCGCAAGCACTGACAGTTTGCTGAAGCCAGCATGTACATCCACGTTATTCCTGGTACAATCAAGGGGTGTGGTCTCCTTGCAATGAAAACAGTTAGTCATACTGTGTGAACCTTTACTGTAAGCCCAGCAACCACCTCAAAGCATTCTCCTAAGTTGATCGTTTCCAGAAATCTTGGCACATCGAAAAAGCCAATAAAATAGGCTGATTGCAAGGGAAAATAAGACCCATAGGACCATAGTCACGAATGCCTCAGCAAGTCATGCTTGGCGCACTTGAGCATTACTGCTGTTCTGCTGATTTCAAGCCAGTTCTGCTACTAAATAGCTCCCTTAAAAATTCCATTTCTCTATCATAAACAACACAGAACTGCAAAAAGAAAATTCATCTCAAAATGTTAGATATTCTATTTTTTTCAATATATTTTAAAGGCCTGATTATACACATTTGTAAAGAATTAGATGTAACTAAACATTGGTTATACATTTTTAAGGTAGTATCTTTCTTACAATACACGAGGCCTTTCAGCCCATCAGATTGGTGCTAGTTCCCTGCAGAGCAATCCCATCAGTACCTTTTTTTATTAGCTCTGTAAGCTCATTCACTTCCCCTTTAGATTATCTTTGTCACATATACACTATGGGGCAACTTACAGTGGTCAATCAACATCTTTGGGACGTGGGAGGAAAGCAAAGCAAATGACAGAAACCCATGTAATCATAGAACAAACATTCAGATTCCAGCTTGCTGAGATCAAAAATCAAACTTGGGTCCGTGAAGATATGCAGCAGCAGACTAACTGCCGTATTACAATGTCACTCTTCTTATTCAAAGACAGCTATCCATATATTTTTCTTAGGACACAATTGTGTACACGCAGGGCAGCACTTTAAAATTTGCCTTAAGTTCATGCCCCCTGGAATGTATTAGACATTTCAACTTTGCAAAAAGATACTGCCTGCCTACTCTATTTATGCCTCACAACTTCTTATAAACCTATCAAATCTCTCAGCCTCCACCGCTCCAGAGAAAGCAACCCAGCTTTGTCTAACCTCTCTTTATAGCACATGCCTTCAAATCTAGCAGCATCCTGGTAAACCTCTTCTGCATCCTCTCCAAAGCCTTGACATTCTTCCTGTAATGGGAGTGACTAGAAATGCATGCAATACTCCAGAAGCAGCCTAACTAGAATTTTATAAAGCTGCAACACAAGTTCCTGACTTTTGAGCTCAATGCCTGGCCTAAAAAAGGCAAGCATGCCATTTGCCCTGTTAACCACCTTACACGTGTAACCATTTTCAGGGAACTATGAACTTGGACCCCAAGATCCATCTGCTCATCAGCATTGTTAAAGGTCTTGTCCTCCTCTTTACATTTGACATTTCTCATTTGGCCAGGCTAAATCCCATCTGGCTTTTCTCCACCCATACATCCCAGCATCTACATCCCACCGTATTCTTTGCCATAATATCATCAATCTTCACATCATCTGCAAACTAAGAATTCTCTCCAGTAACTTCCCTACCACAGATGTGAGACCTGCCAGTCTATAATTTCCAGGATTATCCTTGAATTTCTTCTTGAATAATAGAATATTAGCAACTCTTCAGTCCTCCAGGGCCTCACCCGTGGCTAGAGAGGACACAAAGGTGTTGGTCAAGGCCGCAGCGATCTCTTTTGCCTTTCTCAATAACTTGGGATATATCCCAACAGGACTTAACCCACAATGCTCTTTAAGAGAACCAACACTACCCCCTCCTTTACCATGAAATACACTAGCATATCAATAAGCTCAGCAATAATTTACTTATCCACAACATCCTTTTCTCATTTGTAAATACTCCATAAGGACCTCATCCACATCCTCACAATGTTCCCCTCTTTATCCTACACTTTCCCCAATTATCCTCTTGCTCTTGATGTACAGTATGTATAGAATGCCTTGGGATTCTCTTTTAATTCCACTTGGCATTGAAGTACTGATACCAAACAACTGAAGCACTTGGAAAAATCTGAGATTCAACCAATTAGCTTCATAGGAAAACAAATATTTTTAATTGCTTTGTGACATTAAAAAGCATTTGGCCAAAACCTTAGCAGTAACAAACTAGCTACTTATGGAAACAAGCACCTGTTTCAGGATACCAAGCAAACACAATTGTTCTCTGTGCACAAACCTCATTAAAAATCCCTTCCTCCCAGCTTGGGAAGTATTGTGATTAGCCTGTTGTACATTGAAAAACAGTAATGCAAAATATTGGTGTTAAACTAAAAAAAAACACCAAGAATGACTTGGTACATGTAGGAATGAGATTTTGCAGTTCGTGTTCCCTGCTGGTTCAGAGGGCAAGAGTCAATGCCGAAACAATATGAACAACTACACCTACAGAATTTACATTGAGACATTAAATTAGCAAACACATTCCATGGTGCCTTACAGATAGATCAGCAAAGGAAAAATTACAACGAGCAACACAAAGTATTACCAGAAGCTTGGTCAAATAAGTAGATTTTAAGGAACATTTGAAGAGAGGATGGAGAGGTAGAGAAATTGTTAGGTTTAGGAGGGAAATCCAGAGCTTTGGACTTTGCAGCTGATGGTACAGCTGTCCGAGGCACAGTGGGTGAAGTTCAGGAGGTGAGAAATGGAGGAGCACAGATTTCTCATATGTTCATAGGACTCAAAAGAGATCATAAAGCTAAGGAAGAGTGAGATCTGGGAGGGATTTAAAAAAAGAAATGGCAAGTTGTCATTACAAATAACACCAAGTGGCAACATTATAAAGCTAACTTTTGGACAGCGTGATAATTTTCTGTTGGTCAACTTCAGTAAAGGCATACATGTTATTGTACTAATATGAAGTATACTAGCAGCCAAGTGGAATGTGTGCTTATCAAGCACACAGACATATGAAAAGTAATTATGAATTTAGGTAATGTTGTAAAACTTTGGTCTCAGCTTTCCCCTGATTAAAGCAATTCCCCTGATTTCCATTTCCACTAAGGATCCACAATCATTTAATGACAGAGTTATGCCCATTTACTTCAATGTTTCTCCATGATTATCATATTTTCACTGAACCCATCTTCTGCTTAATGAAAATTCTGTGAAATAGTTTCCGGTACATTTTTTTTATTTCAGATTTTCAGCATCTGCAGGTGTTTTTTTTTGTTTTTTTTTTAAATTTTCTTCATCTAATTACTGTTTGTAAGCCAGAGATTAAAAACAGCCCATTTTATTTATCCTGATCTTGAACAGGGCATTTCTGATAGCTACACACAATTTGTGTAATATATGGCACACAGGAAACAATATGTATATGAGGAAATACTATATAAATGCTGACTGTTGGAAATTATTGTCATAATACCATTAATGTGAATGATAGTAAATACATAATAAATTTACAAAATAGTCACGTCTAAAATATAATATTCCAACTCTTATCCTGGTGCTGCAAAAAATTATTGCTCAAGGCAATAAAACAGTTCAGTGCTAATCTTGAATGGTAAAAACAAACATTTCTGATCTGTAATACGTGAAAATTGCTTTATTAAATAGAAATATACAATATGCATAGCAAATACTATTTACAATACATTTAAAATATTTAGATGAAAATTTCCATGAACCACTGCAGAATTTCCCCATAGCAAATGAGGAAACTTCCACCCTTAAGTTTGTTATTAATGCATTCAACCCGTTCACAAAAGTCTTGTTACCACTCACGTACAGTATGTCAGAAAGATAAGTCATACTTTGAAAATGTAGTAAAGCACATTGCTTTCAGAATTTCTGAAGCATTCCATCAAACAACTGCCACTTCTTCAGCTCTGTTGATAACTCATTTAGTGCAAATGTTATCTGCAAGTCGTCTGATTTAGCTGGATGTTGCGGGAGGAAGCAGCACGTTTTTCACAGGGATGGCAGAGGGGGCTGAAATAGCTATTTTGTTCAGTTTGTTGACCTCTGCCTGCCAATTAGGAACTTTCTTTGTGGTCATGTGACGCCGAGCATGTTTTGTGAGGTGATCACTGCGCATGAAGCGTCGATCACAAACGGGGCACATGAACTTCTTCTCTCCAGTGTGAGTCCTGCGGTGTCGTGACAATTCATCTGAGCGGGCAAACTTTTTGTCGCATCCTTCCCAGTTACAATTAAATGGTTTCTCGCCTGAAAAGATAAAATACGTCATTAGAATTGAACTTCAATGAGAAAAGCATTGGATTTAGGGACTCAGTTTTCTTTGGTGAAATATATTGAAAATTGATTCACCCCCAATGGCAAATTATTGGACTCTGGCATGGCGCCAGAGGACCGGAAAATTATAAACATCGTCACTCCACCTTTTAAGAAAGGAGGGAGGCAGCAGAAAGGGCAGTATAGACCAGTCAGCCTGACGTCAGTGGCTGTGAAGATGTTGGAGTCAATTGTTAAGGATGAGTTTATGGAGTACTTGGTGACACAGCGCAAGATAGGACGAAGTCAGCATGGTTTCCTTCAGTGAAAATCTTGCCTGACGAACCTGTTGGAATTCTTTGAGATTACAAGTATAATAGGTAAAGGGAATGCAGCGGATGTTGTATATTTGGACTTTCAGAAGGGCTTTGACAAGGTGCCACACACAAGACTGCTTACTAAGTTAAGAGCTCATGGTATTACAGGAAAGTTACTGGCATTAGAGCATTGGCTGATTGGTAAGAGGTAGCAAGTGGGAATAAAAGGATCCTTTTCTGGTTGGCTGCCAGTGACTAGTGGTGTTCCGCAGGGGTCAGTGTTGGGACCACTTCTTTTTATGTTGTATATCACTGATTTAGATGATGGAACAGATGGCTTTGTTGCTAAGTTTGCAGATGATACAAAGACTGGTGGAGGATAAGGTTCGTGTTGCGAAAACACGAAGGCTGCAGAAAGACTTAAGACAGATTAGGAGAATGGGCAAAAAAGTGGCAAATGAAATACAATGTTGGAAAATGGATGGTCATGCACTTTGGTAGTAGAAATCAATATGCAGACTATTTTCTAAATGGGGAGAAACTCCAGAAATCTGAGATCCCAAAGGACTTGAGAGTCCTTGTGCAGAACACCCTGAAGGTTAACTTGCAATTTGAGTCAGTGGTGAGGAAGGCAAATGCAATGTTAGCATTCATTTCAAGAGGTCTAGAGTACAAGAGCAGGGATGGGATGCTGAGGCTTTATATTCTGAACAGTTTTGGGTTCCTCATCTTAGAAAAGATGTGCTGGCATTGGAGAGAGTCCACAGGATGTTCAGAATGATGATTCCAGGAATGAAAGAGTTATCATACGAGGAACGTTTGATGGCTCTGGAATTTAGAAGGGTGAGGGGAGGGGGTGGTCTCATTGAAACCTTTCGTATGTTGAAAGATCTAGACAGAGTAGATGTGGAAAGGATGCTTCCCATGGTGGAGAGTCTAGGAGAAGACTCTCCTAGCACAGCCTCAGGATAGAGGGGCGTCTATTTAAATCAGAGATGCAAGGAATTTCTTTAGCCAGAGGGTGGTGAATTTGTGGATTTGTTACCACAGGAGCTGTGGAGGCCAGGTCATTTAAAGCAGGTCATTTGGGTGTATTTAAAGCAGAGATTGATAGGTTCTTGATTGGACACGGCATCAAAGGTTATGGGGAGAAGGCTGGGAGTGGGGTTGAATGCAGAGCAGACTTGATGGGCCAAGTGGCCTAATTCTGCTCCCATGTCTTATGATGGTCTTATGGCATTCAACAGACATAGGTGACTGTGTCCAGTGCCTTTATAGAGTGACACCTGGGCAGATTTAATTTGGGCTAATATTAAGTAAATAACATTCGTGCCAGCTCAATCCGTGGCTATACTAGCTCCATCAAGACAGAGTTGAACCCATTTCACTTGACGTTCAATGGCATCACCACAGCCACGTATCCTGCCGTCAACATTCTGAACAACATTACTGATCAGCCACACAAAAACAACGGTGTCAAGAGTATTCCACAGGTTATTTGTCACAGGACCATCTCCAGATTCCCAAAGCCTTTTCACCATCAGCACAGAACTTCTCTGGAAGCAGGTAGATCCAGTAGTTGTCATGAGCAGTGGCGCTGCTCAAGTGAAAAGAATACACTTAATTGCCACCCCATTCTTCAATATTTCCTCCCTCTACCCCTAATCGTTACAAGCTGCTCTGCACGAAGCACCAACTATCTGCAAGAACAAGAGCAGCATATGCACGGGAGGAGCGTGCTGACCCTGACTTGGCACACGTTTCCACTTGACCCCTGTTGCTGCAACTCTGTGGAAGCATGGCACAGGTGGCTCACCACCACCTTTACAGTGGAAATGAGAAATGGTCGATACATTTCGGTCTTGCTGGCAAAGTCAATTTCTCACAGTTACATTGATGATTATTGACAGTTTTGTCTTGCTTCCTCAATAACAGAGGAGTGTGAAATATTACAGGAAGCAAACACAAGGATCACTTGCAACACGAGTGAATCTGCAGATGCCGGAAATAAATAAAAACACAAAATGCTGGCAGAACTCAGCAGGCCAGACAGCATCTTTGGGAGGAGGTAGTGACGACGTTTCAGGCAGAAACCCTTCATCAGGAGTCACTTCCAGCCTTTTAAGGGGAAACTGAAACTTTGTTTTGCTGTGCACCATCCACACAGTACTGTGTAACACGTACAAAATGCTGGAGGAATAAACAGCACTGTATTTATTTTGGCTAAAACAAAAAATGAGAATGGTGGAAAAAAAGTGAATAAATAGATGGAGGTGCATCTATAATCCAAGATACAAGAGCAGGATTAGGCCATTTAGCCCATCAACTCTGTCCTCTCATTCTATCATGTCTATATTTTTTAACCCAGTCTCCCACCTTCTCCCAGAAACTCTTAACAACCAGGCTCGGTCTTAAATCCTTAAAACTGAGATTTTTGTTATGTAATTTGCTTCAACCACTGAAGGCATTAGATGTATAAATTAGCATCTACTTTGGCAATTCGTTACATTTCTACTCATACAGATAACTAGACATTGAATAACACTGAGATTAAATTTGACATGAATATTTCACAACTGAGATCACATTTCCAGCACAGAGCATCAAATGACACTAAATATGTTCAAAACAATGAATACCTGTGTGTGTTCGGAGATGTGCTTTCAAGTGCGAACTCTTGAAGTAGGTCTTCCGGCACCCGGTGAAGTTGCAAATATAATTACGCCTTCTGGAGAAGTCCAGCTGTGGTGCACAGTGTTGACTCGATGAAACAAACACTGGAGCGGGAGCCAGCGGTAGCAACTTCGTGTTGCCCACGGTCATTATCGTTTGATGAGCAGGAGATGACGGCGTTAGAGTAGGTTGAGGGAGCACAAACATCACAGTCCCTTGCGATACTGAGGTTCCCAACAGAAGAGGCTGAGAAACTGGAGATGTCTGGGGAAGTATAGGCTTTACACAGTTGCTTGGTTTCGGGACCAATGCTGAAATGACTCCACCTCCACCTCCATTCACAGGCACCATCTGACAGATCACCGGAGTGTTTGGCACAGGGGGAGGGGGTAAACGTGCTGGTAGGGAACTGGCTAGGCTTTGATGTTCAGTTTCAGTTTTGTTTGTTGTACAAGATGGTGCTAGGGAGGGTACTGTTGGCTCTGGGTCCTGGCCAACTGATCTGGAGACATTTTGCTGCAAACAGCACCAGCTCTCAGAACCAGAGGCCAAATGCATCTCCTTAGCGTGCTTACACTGGCTTGTTGCATTTCCTTTTGCCCTCGTCCCAAGGCTTTGGAGACTCGAGTGGGGCCTTTCGATCACCGATGGTGAAGGAATGTGGCAGCAAGGGGAATTATCAGCAGTATGACGGATAACACTAGTGGCCACTGACCGGCAGTGCGAGGCAACAGTCTTTTCAGCTGCGGGAGACTTCTGGCGTGAAAACTCGTGAATGTTCACTAGAGCAGGCTTCACAGTCTTTGTATTGACAGCATGGACTCCAGTGCTTGCAGTGATAGTTGCTGGTTTTATGTAGGTAATTTGTGGCACTGGAGGAGTATTACCAGATTCAACAACACCAGGACTGTGTGGTGGTGTCATACACTGCAAAGATATAGGAAACTTAATAGTTAGTTTGAGGCCAAGTTCAACACGTCATCTATAATAGATGCAGTAATCTGTTCATTTTCTTTCATTGTGCTTGATTGCAAATAGAATATCAACAGCTGCAACTACAACTATAGCCAGTCTTAAAATTTAGATCACTGCCAAGACTATAAGATTTGGTTTTGACTTCCTAGTTACAAATAGACATCACTTGGAACAACTGCATACTTACGAGGAATGAGAATGAATGGAAGTCTCTCTGCAACACTGGAGGGACAGATTCACAGTGCACAGAATCTGTGTCTGAAGCAGGTGTCAGTGGCCGCATTTTTAAGAAATCCCCTTTTTGTGACCGTTGTCCCCAGGAGCTCATACAAACAAGAGCTTCCACAGCTTCGATGTCATTCTGTTCCAATGGACTGCCAGAGGACCTTTCACTGTCATGACGTTTCCTTTCTAATATCGACTCATAAATGTCTATGATTTCAACCTGGAGGCAAAAACCATTTTGATTTTAAAATTAAAATCAATTGCATACCTATCATGGAAATCTTCATTTATCCATACATCTTTATATTTTCCAAAATTACTTGTATGTTGCAGTGTTCATAAAGGTACAGTTTAGATTTTTCCTCAATTTGTTCTAAAAGTGACAAATACTGTAAAGTGCATTTATACATCTTTACAAGTGTTCAGCAAGCAGCACCTGTGCCTTTCCCAGTTAAGGCATAGAGTCTTTGACCTGAACTATTAACTCTTTTTCTCTCAATGATGCTGCTTGACAATGAAGCACTCCCAGCATTTTCTGTTGTTTCAGATTTCCGTCATCCGCAGGTTTTTACTCCACCTGAAATTACAATTTCGTTTTTTAATGTTAATCGATTATTGCCAATTGGCAGTTAATTGATTAATATCAAATTCTCTGGTGTTGCCAGTCTAGGGGAGTTGGAGCAATGTATTAAGAGATATTGGACACAGGGTAGCAGTAATGACCCTGAACGCCTTCAACTTCAAATATAGAATCACACTGACGTCACCAAGTAAGCAGCCATGTGAAGTCTGCATGTCTACAGAGCTTCTCCCAGGAAGTCCCCTCCTACAACACCTCTTTGTCCAAGGAAACAACTGGAAAGCTTGGTTTAGTTTAATACGAAATTAAATATTCTGCAAATTGCTCCGAGACGGTACCTTTAAACAATTTCGTCCCTTTGATAGACTGTGAACGTATTTTATGTTAAATACTCCGCTTTCCTACAATTATCCGAATTTGTATCAATGAATCTTTAAACAATATCCAAATCGAGCACGAAATAACAATCACCTTAATAAACACTGATTGCAATGTTCAGCTATGTCGAGACCACTAATAACCCAATTCTATGTTACACAATGCCCCGTGATACCCCCAAAGAGCGGTCCTAGACCATTATTGCACTGAAAGGGCTTTTTCTGCATTTTCTCCTAGCCGCTTAACATCTAAAAATACAGCTTAAAGAGTATTACAAATATTAGACAAAATGCGCAAAATTCATCTTTATCATTTCAAATTAAATGTCTTTTTAAGAATTAATAATTACTGTAACATTAATATACTTACGTTGCGTGGTTCTTCCATTTCTCCAACTTGACACCGCATTTTAATTATTTTAACTTAATTTAACATTAACAAAAACCCAATGAAAACAATATAGCGTTGAGGGGAAAAGCAAGAAGGAAAAGCCATCTCAAATGGTAGCAATAAGAATAACAAATTCTCTCCGGGATGGACATAACGACCCGATTGCAACACGCACAGAACAACAAAAATTATATTACAGCTGGCGGCTGCGAAGCTCCGCCAATCGTAGGCAAGGGAGCGGGGAGCGCCGGCCAATAGGGGCGCAGCGAGCGCGTGATCAGAGGCTGATCCCTGGCGTGGGCACCCTTCGTCACCGGCGTGATTGGCGGGAACGCCGCGACGGCCCCTCCTCCCCCCGCCCTGCGCCTGCTCTCGACCAGGTCCGCCGGGCTGCTGGACTTTTAAGTCAACGCGAACTGCATGAACTCGGCTCGGGAAACTGGGAGAAAGGTCACGCTGCGTCAGCCGCCGCGCTGTAAACAGGAGGGGGAGGCCATCTGGAAGCTGTTATCCTTTTTAAAGGATGAAGTCAGCAACTTTGTTTTTTTTTCCCGAGAGGCTTTTAAAGGTGCAATTTCATCGCAGCTACTTAAAGACACCAACCTGTAACAATTAAACTTCAAGAAATTGATTTTTTTCAATGTTGCCGACAGATGCCTTTTTTTTTAAAAAAAGCTGCCCCTGATAGTATTACATTTCTTTGGCTAACGAGGGCAAGAATGCTGATCCTTTCATTGCTGATCCGAGGTTTCTTTATGGGCTTTTTCCCCCCTTCACCATAAACTTTGGCATACCTTAGCCTGTGGGTAAGAGCAGAAATCCTTCTTCATCCTTTCATCCCGGGGGGGAATTGAGAAGAATGCAGAAGTTTGGGAGAAATTGAGCAAGGCCTGAAAGACAAGTTATTAATGTAAATATGTACAGAATGCCAAGAAGGAATGTTTTAAAGGTTTTTTTGAGTGGGTGCAGGGGGATAAAAACAACACTTCAAATGGCTCACACAGAGTTTGTGCAAGGAGAAACAGGTTTGACTAGTTCTCCACAGATTCTGCCTGAGCATTGAATCTCCAGCATTTTCTGATTACTATTTCTACAGCACCAATGCCGAAAGAACTGAATAGAGTGGATATGGGGAGGATTTTTCCCATTACTAGGAGAATCTAGGATCTAAGGGCACAACCTCAGAATAAAGAAAAGTTGCTTCACATCTGGGATGAGAAGGAAATTCAGAGAGCAGTGAATCTGTAGAATTTGCTGCCTCAGAGGTGCCCTGGAGACCATGTCAATAGACAATAGGTGCAGAAGTAGACCATTCGGCCCTTTGAGCCTCCACCGCCATTTTGAGATCATGGCTGATCATCTACTATCAATACCCGGTTCCTGCCTTGTCCCCATATCCCTTGATTCCCCTATCCATAAGATACCTATCTAGCTCCTTCTTGAAAGCATCCAGAGAATTGGCCTCCACTGCTTTCCAAGGCAGTGCATTCCACACCCCCACAACTCTCTGGGAGAAGAAGTTTTTCCTTAACTCTGTCCTAAATGACCTGCCCCTTATTCTCAAACCATGCCCTCCGGTACTGGACTCTCCCAGCATCTGGAACATATTTCCTGCCTCTATCTTGTCCAATCCCTTAATAATCTTATATGTTTCAATCAGATCTCCTCTAAATCTCCTTAATTCCAGCGTGTACAAGCCCAGTCTCTCTAACCTCTCTGCGTAAGACAGTCCGGACATCCCAGGAATTAACCTCGTGAATCTTCGCTGCACTTCCTCTACAGCCAGGATGTCCTTCCTTAACCCTGGAGACCAAAACTGTACACAATACTCCAGGTGTGGTCTCACCACGGCTCTGTACAAATGCAAGAGGATTTCCTTGCTCTTGTACTCAATTCCCTTTGTAATAAAGGCCAACATTCTATTAGCCTTCTTCACTGCCTGCTGCACTTGCTCATTCACCTTCAGTGACTGATGAACAAGGACTCCGAGATCTCTTTGTATTTCTCCCTTACCTAACTTTACACTGCTCAGATAATAATCTGCCTTCCTGTTCTTACTCCCAAAGTGGATAACCTCACACTTATTCACATTAAACGTCATCTGCCAAGTATCTGCCCACTCACCCAGCCTATCCAAGTCACCCTGAATTCTCCTAACATCCTCATCACATGTCACACTACCACCCAGCTTAGTATCATCAGCAAATTTGCTGATGTTATTCTCAAAGCCTTCATCTAAATCGTTGATGTAAATTGTAATCAGCTGTGGTCCCAATACTGAGCCCTGTGGCACCCCACTAGTCACCACCTGCCATTCCGAGAAACACCCATTCACCGCTACCCTTTGCTTTCTATCTGCCAACCAGTTTTCTATCCATGTCAATGTCTTCCCCCCCAATGCCATGAGCTTTGATTTTACCCACCAATCTCCTATGTGGGTGGGACCTTATCAAATGCCTTCTGGAAATCGAATATACCCAAGTCATTGGGTATATTAAAGGCAGCGATTGAGAGATTCTTGTTTAATGAAAAGATAAAGGTTTTTGTAATGGGATTATTATTGTCACATGTACTGTACTAAGATGAAGTTTATCTTGCATACTGTTCATACAGATCATTTCATTACACAGTGCATTGAGGTAGAACCAGGTAAACAATAATGCAGAATGAAGTACAGCAGCTATAGAAAAAGTACAGTCCATGCAAAGAATAAGGAGAGTGAGCTGAAAGACCTAACTTGACTCCTATATTTTATGGCCTGTGTTTGTTTCAAACTTCCAGGGTTTTTTGCTTTGCAAGAAGAAATAAATTGAAGTTAAAATTGTGAGTCACAATGAAGTGTGAATACATTTACAGACTGAATAGAAAGACTCAGCAAAGTGGTTTCATGATCATTTTGTTTCTACTTGAAAAGAATGCACTGTGAGCATAGAAGATAGTTGACTGAACACAGAACAGCAGGTGTGTCTTTGCAGCCATTACTGGAAAGTGTGTGCTGTGGTTAATTTTCTGAATTAGAATCTTAAATAGGAATATTTGCACTTAGCTTCGGTTTATACCCTCCGTGGCAACTTTAATAGGTACAGGAGTGGCCTTCTGCTTTAGACGGTTTTCTGATGCTGTAGTCAAGGTTTAATGTGTTGTGCATTCCAATGTGCTCTTCTGCACACCACTGTTGGAGTGCATGGTTGTTTGAGTTACTTTTGCCTTCCTGGCCATTCTCCTCTGGCCTCTCTCATTAACAAGGACTTTTTGCCCACAGAAAACTGCCACTCACTGGATGTTTTCTGTTTTTTGCACCATTCTGTGTAAACTCAAGAGACTGTTGTGCAAGGGTATTCTAGGAGATAACAGTTTCTGAGTTAGTCCCATCTGGCACCAATAATCATTCCACAGTCAAAGCCACTTGGATCATATTTCATCCCCATCCTGTGTCATAGTCCAGTCCATGAAATTCGCATTCCGGTTCATGGTCCAGTCCATCGATCCTTGTTCCGGGTTTTCCTGTTTTCTCCCTTGTTCTGCTGGGTGCCTTAATTAAGGCACCTGATTCTCATTGTGAGCCGGCACATAAATACTTCTCAGACAAGTATTCCCTGCTGGACTGTTCCCTTCTATGTTTCCGGTCTCACTAGACCTAGTCAAGGCTTCGTGTTCTCATCCTGTGCAGGGTTTCCATGTCCAGTCCTGTAGCCACATCTCATCCTCGCCTAGATCCCGGGCAAGCCGGAGTCAAGACCCAGGTTCTGGGTCCCTGGCTCAGAGTCCTAGCCCTGGGCCTGTATCCTAATCTCAACCAGGGCCTGTGTGTCAATGTCCAGTATCGTTTCTTCTGTACTCCCCTTGCTATCTCGATAAACCTAGTCCTGTCCCTAGTACTCCAGTGTCTGTGTCTTGCATTTGGGTCCGCCATCGACGCCCACCTTGTAACATCCTGAACCATTCGTCTCTGTAAGAAAAATGTAAATAAATAGATCTTAAATAAATGAATTTGACTTCCACATATGTGATGTTATTTTTATTTGTTTGCACATACAAGACTGTACAAAAGTCTTAGGCACATGTAAAAAATTCCTGTAAAGCAAAGATGCTTTCAAAATAATGAAATGATTTTTTTCTAAATATCAAAAAAAATGACTATAAAGTGCAATTAAAAAAACTAGATCAAATCAATATTTGGTGTGACCATTTACTTAAGTACACTGTTGAGCAATTTTATAAGAAATAGACTGGGGTAGGTTGTTCCAAGCATCTTGGAGAACTCACCACAGTTCTTCTGCAGACTTTGAATATCTGGCTTGCTTCTGTGTCTCCAGGTAATCCCAGACAGCCTCATTGATGTTGAGATCAGGGCCCATACCCTCTGAAACCATATAAAAAATCTAGGGTGCCCAAGATTTTTGAACAGTGCTATACAAATAACTGTAAATTAAAGATTTTGCCAAATGTTATCAAAAACTTGCTGGTGGAATCAGATTTGATACAAAGCAAAATTGGGTAATTACTGATCTCTTTTATTCTGCAGGAAAACAAAGGAGTAGGTAGGTCAAATTGATGGCCTTTGGAAAGGGCAGGCCTAAGCAGAATGGCTTCTGCCTGTGAGGTATCACCCTATGATGCATACTCTGGTTGTCAGAGGAATAAACCTGATGCAAGTGGAGATAATGGTCTAGAAAATACAGAATTTGCAGATCAGTGTTTTGTGGCTGTGGTGAACAACATATACCTGTCTGGACACGCCCCCCGCTGACTGCTCCTGTGGCTCCTCCCACAGACCCCGGTATAAAGGCGATTGGGGCCTGAGCCCGGCCCTCAGTCTCCAGGATGTAGCATGGTGGTCAATTGCTGCTTGTTCTTTCTTCCAGTCAATAAAAGCCGATATCTCGCCTCACATCTCAGAGAGTTATTGATGGTGCATCAGTGGCAAAAATATCAAAAGATAATCTATTCGACACAAAGGTGAGTGGAATATAATTAACACAAATATGATCCGTTTAATGCTGGAAGAAAGTTTATAAAACACTGGTTCAGCCACAGAAGAATATTGTGTGCAGTTTTGGGCAATGATTGGCTTGATGCTCTGACTTTGTTTCCCCCTCTTTATGGATGTCGTCTGGCCTGCTGAATGTTTCCAGAATTCTGATTTTATTGCAAATGAAACAATGTGGTCAAGTGTGAGAATAATCTAGTTACAATTTTTAGGTGCTCAACCTAAAAATGATGGAAGAGAATATTGTCAGCATGGAAAGCTAGAGATGGTGGAGGACAAAAGAGATTTAGTAGCACAAGGACCTCGTTCATAAAAATGCCATGTCAAAGTAAATTGTGCCTTTGACTTTAAAATGCCATAGAACATCACAAAGAAATCAAACGTCTATGGAAGATCAAACCTCATTTAATGGATAACGAAACAAGGGTTAGAAGTTATGCTGGAAGTATACAAAGCCTTGGAGAATTGTGTGCAGTTTAGAGCACCACACTCTTGGAAGGATACATTAGTCTCAACAAGAGTCCAGAATGGATTTGAAGAATGATAATCCAGAGTTTGGTTAAATTATGAGGAAAACTTGGACAACCTGTTTCCAAGAACATGAGATGGAGTCCTTGAAAGTGAATCCATTGGTTATGGAAACATTTCAGTGATGGGGCAAGTGAAGTTATCCCCTCTGGTTCAAGAGCCTGATAATTGAGGGGGTAATAACTTTTTCCTGAAGGTGATGGTGTGAGTCTTGACATTCCTGTACCTTTTTTCTGATGGCAGTAGCAAGAAAAGAGCACGCCTGGGTGGTGGGCATCTGTGACAATGGATGCTGCTTTCATGCAACAATGTTCCGTGTAAATGTGCTCAATGATTGGGAGGGCTTTACCTACAAATCCACTGGGCTGAAACTACTGCCTTTTGTAGGATTTCCATTCAAGGGCATTGGTGATTCAATACCAGGCTGTGATGCAACCAGTCAATATACTCTTTACCACACATCTATTGAAGTTTGTCAAAATATTATATGTCATGCCAAACCTTTGCAAACTCCTAAGGAAGTAGAGGCACTGCCATGGGCCGAGAACAGATCCTTCAAAATGATAACACCCAGTAATGTGAAGTTGCTCACCCTCTCCACCTCTGATCCTTCGATGAGGACTGGCTGATGGACCTCTGGTTTCCTCCTCCTGAAATCAATAATCAGCTCCTCGGTCTTGCTGACTTTCAGTAAGGGACTTGTTGTGGCACCACTCAGCCAGATTTTCAAGCTCCCTTCTATATATTGATTCATCACCACCTTTGATTTAGCCTATGACAGTAGTGTCGTCAGCAAACTTACATAAGGCATTGGAGTGTGCTTAGCCACACAGTCTGAAGTGTAAAATGAGTAGAGCAGGAGGCTAAGCCCTGTGGTTCGCCTGTGCTGATGGAGATCGTAGAGGAGATGATGTTGCCAATCTGAACTGACTGGGGTCTGCAAGTCAGGAAATCGAGGAAGTATTGAGGCCAAGGTCCTGAAGCTTATTGATTAGTTTTGAGGGCATGATGGTATTGAATGCTGAGCAGTGATCCATGAAGAGCATTCTGATGTATGCATCTTTGCTGTCCTGATGTCCCGGGGCTGAGTGAAGAGCCAATGAAGCAGCACTTGCTACTGACCTGTTGTGCTGGTTGGCAAAATGGAGCGGATCCAAGTCGCTTCTCCAGCAGGAGTTGGTATGTTTCATCACCAAACTCTCAAAACACTTCATCACTGTGGATGTAAGTGCTACTGGACAATAGTTATTGAGGCAGGTTATTTATTTTCTTAGGCACTGTTATAATTGAAGTCTGCTTGAGCAGGTGGGCACATCAGACTGCTGATGTGAGAGATTAAAGATCTCAGTGAACGCTCCAGCCAGTTGATCAACACAGGTATTCAGTACTTGGCCATCTGGGCCGGAAGCTTTCTGTGGGTCCTCCCTCCTGAAGGATGTTTGGGCATCAGCCTCAGAGACTGACATCACAGGATCATCAGGTGCTGTGGGAGTTTGTGATAGTTCTTCCATATTCTGACAGCGAGCGTGAGCACAGAAGGCGTTGAGCTCACCTGGAAGTGAAGCCATGCTGTCACCTATGTCACTTGATTTCACCTTGTAGGAGATGATTGCATTCAATCCCTGTCACAGCTGTGGAGCATCCAGCATTGATTCAAGTTTTGTTCAGAATTGCCACTTCACCTGTGAGATGGCTTTCCGGAGTTTCTACCTAAACTTGGTCACCAGACTGGAATGTCACTGATCTGGCCCTCAGGAGATTGTGGATCTCACGGTTGGGATTGGGACCACGTCTTGTGGTTGGGGAAGACTCTGAATGGTTTTGTGGGGACACATTCATCTATGACTGTTCTTATAACTGTGTGACAACTGTAGTGTATTCACTCAGATCCAAGGATGAGTCCTTGAACACGGCCCAGTCTACCGACTCAAAGCAATCCCATAGCCACTCCTCTGCCTCTCACAACCACCTCTTTGTTGTTCTAATCTCTGGAGCTTTGCTCTTTAGCCTCTGTCTGTATGCAGGTAGGAGAAGGCACAGCCAGTGATCAGATTTACCCAGTCTGGGCATGGAACTGTAGGCATTCCTTAACTTAGTATAACGGTGGTTTAGTGTGTTGGGACCTCTGGTGCTACAGGTTATATGCTGATGGTAATTGGGCAGGGATTTCTTCAAACAAGCCTGGATGAAGTCTCTGACTATGATTTGAAATGTGTCAGGATGGACTGTTTCTTGTTTGGAGATGGCATCATGCAGTATCTCAAGTGCTTCATCATAGTCGGCCGCTGGTTGTATGGCAACTGTCATCAGGATTACGGAGAACTCTCTTGGTAAATAGAGTCATTCGGTTTTTAGGTGTTCAAGGTCAGGGTGACATGAGTATGACAGAAGTGTCACATCAGAACACCACAGATAGTTTATCATAAAACACATACCTCCACTTTTTGCCTTTCAGTCCATCCTGTGTATCGAAAAGCCTTCAGGTCTGATTGCCATATCTGCCGTACTCTGAGGAAACCATGATGATAAGGGATTGATAAGAGAAAATGATATGAGAATATAGGCTACATAGTCAAAATCACAGCCAGGCCTTCCAGGAACTGAGTTAAAAAAAACATTCTACAGAATCAGATTGCTATCACTGACATATGTTGTGAAATTTGTTTTTTTGTGATAGCAGTAGAGTGCAATATATTAAAAATTATTTTAAGTTACAATATATTTGATGTATATTTCTCACCTCTTATGGGTGGTGTGTATGTGTATTTTTCCCTCAATCTCGAGTCCTCTACCAGAGGCCTGGGAGCTTGAGGGGTCAGTGCAGTTGCTGTTCCTAATAGTGCTGTCTTCTGGACCGGGATCTCAGATGTTGTTCCTGGGATTTGTTGGAGCCACTCTCCCAGTCTGAAGTCACAGCTCCAATTGCTTGTATCACCAGCGGGATTACTCTGGCTTTAACCTTCCACATCCTTTCTGTCTGTACTTTCAAGCCCTGGTATTTCTCCAGCTTCTCAGATTCATTCTTCCTGATGTTACTGTCATTCGGGATTGCCACATCGATCACAATTGCTTCCTTCTGTTCCTTGTCCGCCATTACTGTGTCTGGTTGGTTGGCCAGTACCTGCTTATCAGTCTGTATTTGGAAGTCTCACAGGATCTTAGCTCTGACATTCTCCACTACTTTCTCGGGTGTTTTCCATTTGGACTTGGGAGTGTCCAATCCTTATTCAGCCCAGTCATTCCTGTACACAATTCCCTCAACTTGGTTGTGCCATTCAGTGTTAGTTATTCCTGCCTGCATCATGCACCCTGCTGCTATATGCTGGATGGTTTCAGCAGATTCCTGCACAGTCTGCATCGTGGGTCTTGTCTGGTGTGACAGACCCCTGTTCCTATTACCTTTGTGCAGCCATGAGCAGCACTTCTGTGCCGTCCCTCAGCCCTGCCACTTCCAGCCATTGGCAGGACTTTCTTCTCTCAGCCACCTCTGATGGTACATCCCGTGCAGTGACTTGTCCTGCCATGGCCTCTGGTCCTCTGGCTCTGCTTCACCCACTTCCATTTCCATGTCCCCTGCCCGCTGTCTGAGGCATTCTCCTGGCAGGTCATCCTTAGGGGCCATCTTCCTGATGTCCTGGAACCTGAGGCTACTCATCCATTCCACAACTGACCCTTCAATGGAGACTGCTGTGTGTCCTCATGACTTGCCCACCCTGAAGACTGCAATCAATTCCTTATTCTTATCGACATCAAATGCAAGTTTGTTGTGCAACACCACTCAAACAGCCAATCAACCTCTCTCCCTGTCTGCGATCTGCTAACAAGAGTTGTCATTGGTGAATTCTATAGATGGCACTTGAGCTGTGTTTAGCCATTCAATCATGAGAGTACAGAAAGTAGAGCACTGGGCTAAGCATGTATGGAAACAGGTTGAGTGAACTCAGCCTTTTCTCCTTGGAGCGATGGAGGATGAGAGGTGACCTGATAGAGGTGTATAAGATGATGAGAGGCATTGATCGTGTGGATAGTCAGAGGCTTTTTCCCAGGGCTGAAATCGTTGCCACAAGAGGGCACAGGTTTAAGATGCTTGGGAGTAGGTACAGAGGAGATGTCAGGGGTAAGTTTTTTACACAGAGAATGGTGAGTGCGTGGAACGGGCTGCCGGCAATGGTGGTGGAGGGGGATACGACAGGGTCTTTTAAGAGACTTTTGGATAGGTACATGGAGCTTAGTAAAACAGAGGGCGATGGGTAACCCTAGTAATTTCCAAGGTAGAGACATGTTCAGCACAACTTTGTGGGCCGAAGGGCCTGTATTGTGCTGTAGGTTTTCTATGTTCTATGTATCCTTGAGGTGCGCTATGGTGATTGTTTGTGAGGGGATGTTATGACTGATCTGAACTGATCATGGTCTTCTGATGAGAAACTCGAGAATCCAATTGCAGGGTAGGGTATCAAGTCCCAGAATTTGAAGCTTATTGATTAGTATTGAGGGGATAATGGTGTTGAGTGCTGAGCTGTAATCAGCAAAGAGCAGCCTGAAGTAGGTATTGCTGTTGTCCACGTGCTCCAAGGCCAAGCCAGTAAGATTGCATCTGCTGTAGACCTGTTTCAGCAATAGACAAATGACAGCGTATCCAGCTCCTTGCTCAGGTAGGGGTTAATTCGGACCATGACCAACCTCTCATAGCACTTCATCACAGTGAATGTGAGGGCTACCAGGCAATATTTGTTGAGGCTGCTTTCGGCCTGGATTTTAGAAGAATGTGGGTTGGGGGGAATCTCATTGAAACCTATCGAATGTTGAAAGGACTAGATAAAGTGGATGTGGAGAGGATGTTTCCTGTGGTGTGGGTATCCAGAACTACAGGGCACAGCCTCAAAAATTGACAGGCCACCTTTTAGAACAGGGGTAAGGAGGAATTTTTTTAGCCAGAGAGTAGTGAATCTGTGGAATGCTCTGCAAGAGACTGCGGTGGAGGCAAAGTCCATGGGTATATTTAAGATTAATAGATTAATCTTTTATTTTAAATCCTTCAGTTAAGCTTGAGTGAGGTATATTTAAAGCAAAGTTCATAGCTTCCTGATCAGTTAGGGCATCAAAGGAAGGGGCAGGTGTATGGGGTTGGGTGAGATTCGGGATCAGCCATGATGGGATAGTGGAGCAGACTCAATGGCTGAATGGCCTAATTCTGCTCCTAAGTCTTATGATCTTATGGTCATATTTCTAATAAATATCATGAAAGAGTTTGATGTCAAATTAACACTTTTATTAATGTTCTCCTACATGACCCCTAACCCCCCTCCCCCCATCAGAAGATTGGGAAATTAAACATGTTACTGTTCTGAACACTGACTCTTGGTTGGTTAAGGCAGAATCCCATGTTTAATCCAGTACTTTAAAGCAACACACGCAAAATTCTGGAGAAACTTATACAGTTTAATTGCTTGAAGGTTTCCTATCAAAATACTCTTATGTGATGTTTTCAGCATGACCGTGATCACACGCAGCTTTGTAGTTCCAAGCCACAGTATAAAAATCAGTTTCTGATTCACAGTGATTCTGCTGATTGGGATTAGTTCACCTAATCTTTCCTTTTGAAACCTCTAGTTAAGACTTTATGACATCAATAGCAAGGCAAATGCAGCGCAACTGGGACTTGCAGAGATTTGGCCAAGACTACAAAACCTGGACAAACAGGAGGTCATCCACACTGGGCGAAGGGAAGAATAAAGGCAGGGTAATTTTCTAAATATGGAAAGAAAATTAAAAGTTGGATGACCTTATGCACAAATCTCTGCAAGTAAGACACATGAGTGCATAAGCCCATGAGACATAGGAGTAGAATTTGGCCATTTGGCCCATCAGGACTGCTCTGCCACTCCATCATGGCTGATTTATTTTCCCTCTCAGCCCCCATTCTCCCCATAAATTTGATGTACTTTGACCAAGGACCTTAAATATACCCAGTGACTCCACAGCCATCTGTGGCAATGAATTTCACAGATTCACTGACCTCTAGCTAAACAAATTCCTTCTCATCTCAGTTCTAAAGTGACACCCTTCTATTCTGAGGCTGTGCTTTCCAGTCCTAGACTCTCCTACTATTAGAAACATCCTCCCCTACTATTAGAAACATCCTCCCCGTGTCCAGTCTATCTAGGCCTTTCAATATTCATTAGGTTTCAATGAGATTCTTGCCCTATCTTCTAAACTCCAGCAAGTACAAAGCTATCAAATGTTACTCATACATTAACCCTTTCATCCCTGGGATAATTCTCGTGAACCTCTTCTGGATCCTCTCCAGTGCCAGTACATCCTTTATTAGATATGGGGCTCAAAACCACTCAATATAATTTAGCTTGAGTAATGTCTTATAAAACCTCAGCATTACATCCTTGCTTTCATTTTCTAGCAAATGAACACTAACATTGATTGCATTACTGTTCTCACTATCAACTTAACCTGCAAGTTAACTTTGATGTAATCCCGAACTCAGTCTCCTAAATTCCTTTGCACATCTAATATCTGAATTAGCTCCCTGTTTAGAAACTAGTCTACTCATTTATCTCTTCTACCAAATTGCATGACTGTACATTCCCCAATGCTGTATTCCATCTGCTACTTATATGCCCATTCTCCCGATCTGTCCTTTTTCACACTTGCTGCTTCCTCAATGCTACGTGCCCTTCTACCTATCTTTGTATCATCTGCATAATACACAAAGCCATCTAGATCATTAATATATAAAGAGAAATGTCACAGACCCAACACCAGCCGCTGTGAAACACCATTAAGCGCTGGCAGCCATCTTCTGTCCATCCTAGTATTTTCTTGCAATACTGTGGGCTGTTAGCTTGTTTAGCAGCCTCATGCATGGCACCTTGTCAAAGCTCTTCTGAAAATCCAAGTTAACAGCATCCACTGACTCTCCTTTGTTTATTCTGCCTATTATTTTTTCAAAGAATTCCAACAGATTTGTCAGCAAGATTTCCCCTTTTGGAAATCATACTGACTTTGGCCTATTTTATCATGTGCCTTCAAGTATTCTGAAGCCTCATCTTTAACAATAGACTCTAACATCTTGCCAAATACTGAAGTCAAGCTACCAGCCCTATAATTTTATAGAACATGGAAATCAACAGCACATTACAGGTTCTTCGGCCCACAATGTTGTGTCGACCATGGAACCTACTCTAGAAATTGCCTAGAATATCCCCAGCACATAGCCCTCTGTTTTTCTGAGCTCCATGTATCTATCTAAGAGTCTCTATTGTATCCGCCTCTACCACCGTTCCATACACCCACCAATCTCTGTGTGAAAATCTTATCTCTGAAATCCCACCTGTATCTACTTCCAAGCACCTTAAAACTATGCACCCTTGTGTTAGCCCTGGGAAAAGGCCTCTGGCTATCCACATGATCAATGCCTGTCATCATCTTATACACCTTTATCAGGTCACCTCTCATCCTCTGTCACCCCAACGAGAAAAGGCCAAGTACACTGTGGTGAACTACATATACCTGTCTGGACACGCCCCCCCCCCCCCCCCCCCCGCCGCTGACTGCTCCTGTGGCTCCTCCCACAGGCCCCAGTATAAAGGCGATTGGAGGCACAGCCCCTTCCTCAGTCTCTAGGATGTTGTGTGGTGGTCACTTGCTGCTTGTTCTTTCTTTCAGCCAATAAGAGCTTATATCTCGCCTCACATCTCCGAGAGTTATTGATGGTGCATCATACACTCAATCTATTCTCATAAAGTATTCCCTCCAATCCAGACAACATCCTTAAATCTCCTCTGCACTCTCTCTATAGTACTCACATCCTTCCTGTAGTGAGCTGACCAGAACAGGACACAATACTCCAAGTGGGGTCTGACCAAGGTCTTATATAGCTGTAACGTTACCTCACGGCTCTTGAACTCAATCCCACGGTTGATAAAGACCAACACACCATATCCCTTCTTAACAATGTCAACCTACACAGCAGCTTTGAGCGTCCTTTGGGCATGGACCCCAAGATCTCTCAGATCCTCCACTCTGCCAAGAGTCTTACCATTAATATTATATTCTGTTTTCAAATTTGACCTACCAGCATGAACCACTTCATACTTATCTGGGTTGAAGTCCATCTGCCACTTCTCAGCTCAGTTCTGCATCCTATCGATGTCCTGCTGTAACCTCTAACAACCCTCCAGACTATCCACAACATCTCCAACCTTTGTATCATCAGAAAACCTATGAACCCACCCTTCTACTTCTTCATGCAGGTCATTTATAAAAATCACAAAGAGGAGGGGTCCCAGAACAGATCCCTGTGGAACACCACTGGTCACCAACCTCTGTGCAGAATACAAACCATCTACAACCACCCTTTGCCTTCTGTTGGCAAGCCAATTCTGGATCCACAAAGCAAGGTCTCCTTGGATCCCATGCCTCCTTACTTTCTGAAGGAGCCTTGCACAGGGAACCTTATCAAGTGTGTTATTGAAATCCATACACACTACATCCACGGCTCTACCTTCATCAATGTGTTTTGTTACATCCCCAACAAATTCAATTAGGCTTATAAGGCACGATGTGCCCTTGTCAAAGCCATACTGACTATCCCTAATCAGATTATGTCTCTCCAAATGCTCATAAATCCTTCCTCACTTCTGCCCATGACACTCTTGCATTTCTGACATGCAGCTGGTGTCTTACACTGACACTAAATACTTATTCAGCCATTTCTTTCCCCCCACATCACGAGCTTTCCAGCAGCCTGGGTCGATTTTTGACTATCTTTTACTCTTTGCATATTTGAAAAACCTCTTGGTATCCTCTGTTGTATTATTGACTGCTTACATTCACATTTCATCTGTTCTCTCCTTTTTGCTTTTTTAGTAGACTTCTATTGAGTTTTTAAAAGCTTCTTATTCCTTTAGCTTCCCACTAATGAGCAATACAAGTTGTTATATTGTATGCCCTGTAGCGATGTGCTACACACAACGCTAAAATAACGACACGCAGTCGGTAAGTCGTTTCGAGACTAGTTTATTCAAAGTTCGCGGCGCTGGCATTTAAATCCCTAGCGCCCGCCTTCTCCGGGCGGAAATGATGTCAGAGGTGCATTACCAAAGTCTCCCCCCGCGCGCTGGCTGTTTGTGAGCTGGTTCACCTGCGCAGAAAGTGGGTCGCCACATAACCCCCCCCCCCCCCCCAGAACCGGCGATACACCCCCCAATGTCCACAGTCTGGATCAGCCTCTGTTTGGGAGGTCTGCCTCTGCGCCGTGGTGCCTGAACCTCGACCGGCTGCGCCAAGTCCACATGGGCTGGTTTGAGTCGGTCCACCGTGAAAACCTCCTCTCTCCCCCCAATGTCCAGAATGTACGTGAACCCATTGTTGATCACCTTGAACGGCCCCTCGTACGGCCGCTGTAGCGGCGCCCGGTGTCCGCCCCTTCGTACAAACACAAACTTACAGTTCTGCAGGTCTTTGGGTACATGGGTCGGGGTCCGTCCATGCTGTGAAGTTGGTACGGGGGCCAGGTTGCCGAGCCTTTCGCGTAGTCTGTCCAGGACTGCTGCGGGTTCTTCCTCTTGCCCCCTTGGGGCTGGTATGAACTCTCCTGGGACGGCCAGGGGTGCGCCGTACACCAACTCGGCCGACGAGGCATGCAGATCCTCTTTGGGCGCTGTGCGAATTCCAAGCAGGACCCAGGGAAGCTCGTCCACCCAGTTAGGTCCTCTCAGGCGGGCCATGAGAGCCGACTTCAAGTGACGGTGGAAGCATTCCACTAGTCCGTTCGACTGTGGGTGGTAGGCAGTTGTGTGGTGCAGCTGCGTTCCCAACAGGCTGGCCACAGCCGACCACAGGCTGGAGGTGAACTGGGCGCCTCTGTCAGAGGTAATGTGGGCCGGTACCCCGAAGCGTGTTACCCAGGTTGCGATCAGTGCTCGGGCGCAGGAATCGGCAGATGTGTCGGTGAGCGGGACCCCCTCTGGCCACCTCATGAACCGGTCTACCATAGTTAGGAGGTACCGCGCTCCTTGGGACACTGGTAGGGGGCCCACGATATCCACATGAATGTGGTCGAACCTCCGGTGGGTGGGTTCGAAATGCTGCGGCGGGGCTTTAGTGTGCCGCTGCACCTTGGCTGTTTGGCACTGCGCGCACGTTCTGGCCCATTCACTGACCTGCTTGCGAAGTCCGTGCCACGCGACCTTGCTGGAGATCAGCCGGACGGTTGTCCTGATAGATGGGTGCGCCAAACCGTGTATGGAGTCGAAAACTCGCTGCCTCCAGGCTGCCGGGACGATGGGGCGAGGTTGGCCGGTAGCCACGTTGCACAGGAGGGTCCTCTCACCTGGGCCTACGAGAAAGTCCTGCAGCTGCAAATCCGAGACTGCGGTCCTGTAGCTGGGCATCTCGTCGTCTGCCTGCTGCGCCTCCGCCAGTGCTGCATAGTCCACCCCCAGGGACAGGGCCTGGGCAGCTGGTCTGGAGAGTGCGTCCACCACAACGTTGTCCTTCCCCGAGACATGCTGGATGTCCGTCGTGTACTCGGAGATGTAGGACAGATGTCGCTGCTGGCGAGCCAACCAGGGATCGGACACCTTCGTGAACGTGAAAGTCAATGGTTTGTGGTCCGTGAACGCGGTGAACGCCTTCTAAGAAGTACCTGAAATGCCGGATTGCCAGATACAGTGCCAACAGCTCCCGGTCGAAAGCCCTGTACTTGAGTTCGGGTGGTCATAGGTGCTTGCTGAAGAATGCCAGGGGTTGCCAGCGCCCCACGATGAGCTGCTCCAGCACCCCACCGACTTCTGTGTCAGATGCGTCCACCGTGAGTGCGGTCAGAACGTCCGTTCTGGGGTGCACCAGCATCGCGGCATCTGCCAAGGCTTCCTTGGCTTTAACGAAAGCGGCTGCGGCCTCCTTGTCCCAAGTAATGTCCTTGCCTTTACCCAACATCAAGGTGTACAAAGGGCGCATGATACGGGCTGCTGAGGGGAGGAAACAGTGGTAGAAGTTCACCATACCAATGAACTCCTGCAGACCTTTGACTGTGTTGGGCCGGGCAAAGTGGTGGATCACGTCTACCTTGGCGGGCAGAGGTGTTGCCCTGTCTTTGGTAATCCTGTGGCCCAGGAAGTCGATGGAATCGAGACCAAACTGGCATTTGGCCGGGTTGATCGTGAGGCCGAAATCACTCAGGCAGGAGTAGAGCTGGCGGAGGTGGGACAGATGCTCCTGGCGACAACTGCTGGCTATAAGGATGTCGTCCAAATAGATGAACACAAAGTCCAAGTCGCGTCCCACCGCATCCATTAGCCGCTGGAACGTCTGTGCAGCATTCTTCAGGCTGAACGGCATTCGGAGGAACTCGAACAGGCTGAAAGGGGTGATGAGTGCTGTTTTGGGGATGTCTTCAGGGTGCACCGGGATTTGATGGTATCCCCGGATGAGTTCTACTTTGGAAAAGATTCGTGCCCCGTGCAGGTTTGCTGCAAAGTCCTGTATGTGTGGCACGGGGTAGCAGTCTGGAGTGGTAGCCTCGTTCAGTCTGCGGTAGTCGCCGCATGGTCTCCAACCCCCGGCTGCTTTGGGCACCATGTGCAGGGGGGAGGCCCATGGGCTGTCGGACTTCCGTACGATCCCCAATTCCTCCATCCTCTTGAACTCCTCTTTCGCCAGTCGGAGCTTTTCCAGGGGGAGCCTTAGTGCGCGGGTGTGGAGGGGTGGTCCCGTGGTCGGGATGTGGTGCTGTACCCCGTGTCTGGGCATGGCTGCCATGAACTGCAGTGCCAGAATTGATGGAAAGTCCACCAGGATTCTGGTGAATTCGTTGTCCGACAGCGTGATGGAGTCCAGGTGTGGGTCCGGCAACTTGGCTTCACCCAGGGAGAATGTCTGGAAAGTCTCGGCATGTACCAGTCTTTTCCTTTGCAAGTTGACCAGTAGGCTGTGAGCTCACAAGATGTCCGCCCCCAGGAGTGGTTGGGCCACCACGGCCAGTGTGAAGTCCCACCTGAACCGGCTGGCGCCAAACTGCAGCTACACTGTGCGGGTGCCGTAGGTCCATATTGTGCTGCCATTTGCAGCCCTCGGGGTGGGTCCTGGCTTCCTGTTGCGGGTGTCATACCCCATCGGGGGCAAGATGCTGATCTCCGCTCCGGTGTCGACCAAGAAGTGGCGTCCCGACTGTTTGTCCCAGACATACAAGGGGCTGTCCTGGTGGCCAGCCGCCATAGTCATTAGCGGCAGCTGGCCCTGGCTCTTGCAGGGCGGGCGACAACGGTGGGCTTTTGTGCCTCACCGCTGGTGGTAGAAACACCACTGTTCACTGGCTTCCTCACTCCTGCCTCTGTGTTGTGTGCGCCCCCCTGCCGGGCCTGGTCTGGTCTGCTGTTGGGTGCGTGGCCTGGTAATCTGACCGACGGATGCCACGCTCTCCCTCTTGGCTTTCCACAGCACGTCTGCCCGGGCCGCCACCCTCCAGGGGTCATTGAAATCTGTGTCGGCCAGCAGCAGATGTATGTCCCCGGGCAGTTGCTCTAGGAACGCTTGCTCGAACATGAGGCAGGGCTTGTGTCCATCAGCCAGGGCCAGCATCTCGTTCATCAATGCTGACGGCAGTCTGTCTCCCAAACCGTCCAGGTGAAGCAGGCGGGCACCCCGCTCATGCCGTGAGAGGCCAAAGGTCCCAATGAGCAGCGCTTTGAATGCTTCATATTTGCCTTTTTCCGGGGGCGACTGTATGAAATCTGCAACCTGGGCGGCCGTCTCCTGGTCAAGGGCACTCACCACGTGGTAGTAATGCATGGAATCAGATGATACCTGCCGAATCTGGAACTGGGCTTCTGGTTGGCTAAACCACACGCATGGTCGCAGCATCCAGAAAGTTGGCAGTTTTAGCGAAACTGCGTGAACAGATGAAGAGTCGGTCATCTTTGGTCCAAATCCCGTTTGGACCGTCGGGGTCACCAATGTAGCGATGTGCTACACACAGCGCTGAAATAACGCCACGCAGTCGGTAAGTCGTTTCAAGACTAGTTTATTCAAACTTCGTGGCACTGGCATTTAATCCCTAGCGCCCGCCCTCTCCGGGCGGAAATGACATCAGAGGTGCATTACCAAAGTCTCCCCCCGCACGCTGGCTATTTGTGAGCCGGTTTGCCTGTGCATAAAGTGGGTCGCCACAGCCCTTTCTTTTGCTTAAATGCTTTCATTGACATCCTCCATCAGCCACAGTTGCCTCATCTTCCCATTAGAACCCTTCTTTTGGAAGAACTGATCCTGCATCTTCTGCATTACTCACAGAACTTCCAGACATTGATGTTCTCCCATCACCCCTGCTAGTGTCTCCTTCCAATCAACTTTGGGCAGCTCCTTTCTCATACTTCTGTGGTTTCCTTCACTCCACTGTAATACTAATAATCTAATTTTAGCTTCTCCTTCTCAAACTGCAAGGTGAATTCTATTATATTATGATCACTGCCTCCTAAGGGTTCCTTGAGTTCCCTAATCAAATCTAGTCCAAAATTTCCTTTTCCCTAGTGGGCTCAACCACAAACTGCTATAAAAAGTCATCTCATAGGTATTCTACAAACTCCTTCTCTTGGGATTCAGCAGCAACCTGATTTGTCCCAAGCCACAAGCATATTGCAATCTCCCAAAACTATCGTAATATTGCCCTTTTTACATGCCTTTTCTATTTCTCAATGTAATTTGTAGCCCACATCCTGGCTACTGTTTGGAGGCCTGTATTTAACTCCCTTCAGGGTCTTTTGCCCTTGCAGTTTCTCAACTCTACCCCCAAAGAATCTACATTTTCTGATCCTATGTCACTTATTTCTCAGGATTTGATTTAATTTTTTTACCCCCCCCCCCCCCCAATGCCTGTCAATACAATGGGTGATTAGAGTTTTATTGTCATTGCTGAGGACAATGAGATTGAAGTGCTCTTCATTCAGTGCAAAACAGAATGCAGGCAATTCAATTACTAATAACACAATGGCTACATTTAAAAATAATGTCTGTATTATTTGGAATGACATCTGAGTTACAACCAAATTAAAAACAAACAACTCTAAAATTAAAAGAAGCCATGGCTGTCCCATTCAAGTGTTACACATACCGATGAATGTAAAATAGCGGCAAGAATTATGCCCAAGTATTGCACTTAGAGATTGTTCATAGTACCTATGGACTATGAGTGAAGAGGCATTGTTCAGTTGTATGACAGCCCTGGGGAAAAAGCTGTTTTTCCAGTCTGGATGTCCAGGCAGAGATGTTTCTGTATTTACTGTCAGATGATAGGAGATTGAACAGGTGATTACTGGGGTGGGATAGGTCCATCATGATTTTGTGAGCCTGGTATAGACATCCTGTTGTAGATGGTTTCCATCTCTGGTAGATGTGCTGAAACTTTTTTATCGGCCCAAGTGGAACTCACGTGAAACGAGGCTTGCTCATTTGAATGGTGCCTGCTTTTGTACAGATCTTGGTCTTGCTACTCCAAAGTGAAAATAAGCAATTGGAAAGGCAAACAGTATATCGGTCATTATTGCAAGGTTAACTGAGTACAAGATGCAAGCTGATGTAGTGAGACTGGATTTAGAATATGGTATAGAGGTCAGATCATACCTGAGGTAGGATATTGTGGTGAAAGAGTGGATGCAGTGAAGGTTCATCAGATTGATTCCTGGGATGATAGGGCTGTCATAAGAGGAGAGATTAAGCACACTGGACTTGTGCTCTCTTGAGTTTGGAAGAATAAGCATCAACCTCATTGAAGTATATAACATTTTTAAGAGGTTTGACAGGGTTGGTATGAATGGAGCTGAAATCAGGCTCTGGGGAGTGTGGGAGGTGCTCTATTTTCTCTTAGCTGAGGTGTCTAGAACCAGGAGGTAGAGTCTCAAAATAAGAATTCAGAGTACAGATGAGAAGAAATGTCTTCACCCAAAGGGAAGGAAACTTTGCAATTCTCTACACAAGAAGACAATGTATGTTCACACATTGAGTTTATTCAAGGTATTGAAGGAATTATATTTTTGGATATTAAGAGAACAAAAGTTTGGTGTGGAAGAATTACACTGAGGTAAACAAAAACAACTGTGATATTATTGAATGGTAGGACAAGCGCAAGGGATTGAATGGTCTACCCCCTGCTATTTTTTTATATTCTCTTCCTATATTACTTGATTTCACTGGAACTCGTATTTTCTTATGTTTCATCCATGCTCCTTCACCTCAGATGGAACAAAAGCTGGAGCTGGTACACAGGATGCTTGGTGGTCATCTTAACGTTTAACCATCCCTTTCTCTCAGTCTCCCGCTTCCGTGAACAACCTTCTACGTTTGCCTTCAGCCACAGGCCATATTCTCTGTTCATTCTTTCCAGGCAGTGAAAGTCCACAACTAATAATGCACCCTTACTTGGATAAAGTAATCAATGTCTATTAATCTTTTATTTTAAATCCTTCAGTTAAAGGTTGAGTGAGGTCAATAATGGGGACAGTGCCACCTCACCCTCCCCATCGGCATTTGTATTTTGAAGTCATTTCCTGTGAGCTTGACACTGCACAGCCTCGAGGGAGTAACCAAGAGGAGACGCTACTGCTTGATAGGGTCACTGAGGGAGACCAACTTGTTTGTACAGAAGCTGCGTCAGCACTGTCTGTAATGTGAAATGTAGTGACCTCACCCCACAGGTGGGCCATAGTCCATTAGACTCTGGCCGTGACAAGATCTCTAAGTCAGGCTCTGGACTCCATTATTTCTTCCAGATCACCAAGCCTGGCGAGGCTTGCCGAGATTTTGAATCAGTTATACAGTCCACACTTCAGATCAGTGAGCGTTCTGAGCTTTCTTATCTGCGGGGCAGTGAAACCTTGGAGGGAGAGCTTATTGCTGTCATTCTGCATGACAGAATGCCTGCTTTCTGTCACTGTCTTGGCCACTCTCCCAGGCAAGTGATGCAGCAGAAGTCAAAGGGCTACAATTTGCAATTAGGGAGATGTTCACGAATCAAGAGTGGGAACGGTTGGAGAGGTTCAGGGAGGTAATCGTAGGAATAATGTTGGGGAAAGAATTATAACTGATGATTGGATGAAGAGAACATCATACAGCATATGGGTGGCTGGAGAGCTGGTGGATGATCAATGACGAGGTGGAGGTGAGGTTATCATTGAAATGGGATGTCGAAGTGGTCAAGAAGGCAAATGTCATGTTGGCATTCATTTCAAGTGGTCTAGAATACAAGAGCAAGGATGATGCTGAGGTGTTATAAGGCACTGGTGAGGCCTCACCTTGAGTATTGTGAACAGTTTTGAGTTCCTCATCTTAGAAGAGATGTGCTGGCATTGGAGAGGGTCCAGAAGAGATTCACAAGGATGGTTCCAGGAATGAAAGGGTTATCATATGAGGAATGTTTGATGGCTCTGGGTCTGTACTTGCTGGAATTTAGAAGGATGAGGGGGGATCTCATCAAAACCTTTTGAATGTTGAAAGGACTAGACAGTGTAGATGTGGAAAGGTTGTTTCCCATGGTGGGAGAGTCTAGGACAAGAGGGCACAGCCTCAGGATAGAGGGGCGTCCATTCAAAACAGAGATGCGGAGCAATTTCTTTAGCCAGAGGCTGGTGAATTTGTGGAATTTGTTGCCACGTGCAGCTATGGAAGCCAGGTCATTGGGTGTATTTAAGGCAGAGATTGATAGGTTCTTGATTGGACATGGCATCAAAGGTAACGGGGAGAAAGCTGGGAATTGGGGTTGAGGAGATTTTAAAAAAAGGATCAGCTCCTCTTGGTGCACAGATGTATCAGTGCCATTCGAATTCGTCTCACCAGCCCTGGAATATCTCATAATTAAGTACCGCAGGAGATTTCTGTGATCCTTTTGGTAGCAGTGTACATTCCACCTCAGGCCAATGTCAAACAGGCTCCAGATGACCTGAGCAATAGGATCAACTTGCATGAAACAGCTCACCCTGACACCTTCACCATCATTTTGGGGGATTTTAACCTGAAAGTCACTAAATAATTACCATCAACAAATCACTTTTAGTACCAGAGGAAACAACATACTGGACCACTGTTACATCACCATCAAGAATGCCTAACATGTTATTCCACGCCCGCACTTTGGGAAATCTGATCACCTGGCTGTACTTCTACTCCCTGAGTACAGGCAGAGACTGAAGTCTGCAGCACCAGCAGTGAAGACCAAGAAGATATGTACAAGGGAAGCACAGGACTGCTTTGAATCGGTAGACTGGACTGTATTCAGGGATTCATCTTTGAGTCTGGATGACTATGTTGCACTTATTACCGACTTCATTAAAACCTGTGTGGATGAGTGCGTGCCTACAAAGGCTTACTGTACATTCCCAAACCAAAAGCCGTGGATGAACCAGGAGGTACGTCGTCTGCTGAAGGCTAGATCTGTCGCATTCAAGTCAGGCGACCCAGGCCTGTACCAGAAAGCCAGGTATGATTTGCGGAGGGTTATTTCAAGGGCAAAGAGACAACTTCGCACGAGGTTGGAGGTGACATCAGATGTACAACAACTCTGGCAGGGTTTGCAAGACATTACGTCCTACACAGCGAAACCCAATAGGATGAATGGCAGTAATGCTTAACCGCCTGATGAGCTTAATCCCTTCTATGCCTGCTTTGAGAGGGAGAATATAGCTACAGCTGTGAAGATCCTTGCTGCACCCAGTGCCCTGTGATCTCTGTCTTGGAGGTTGATGTCAGGCTGTCTTTTAAGAGGGTGAACCTTTGCAAGGAGACACCCCAATGGAGTGCCTGGTAAGGCTCTGAAAACTTGTGTCAACCAACTGGCGAGAGTACTCAGGACATTTTCAACCTCTCACTGCTATGGTCGGAAGTTCCCACCTGCTACAAAAAGGTGACAATTACACCAGTGCATGAGAAGAGTAGAGTAAGCTGTCTTAATAACCACTGTCCAGAAGCACTCACATCTACGGTGATGAACTACCTTGAGAGATTGGTCATGGCTAGACTGAACTCCTCAGCAAGGACCTAGACCCACCGCAATTTGCCTATCGCCACAGTAGATCTATGGCAGTCACAATCTCAAAGGCTCTTTAGTTCACACGGATAATAGAAGCACCCATGTCAGAATGCTGTTCGTTGACTATAACTCAGCCTTTAACACCATCATTCCTACAGTCCTGATCGATAAGCTACAGAACCTGGGCCTCTGTACCTCCCTTTAAAATTGGATCCTCAGCTTCCCAACCGGAAGACCACTATCAGTGCAGATTGGTGATAATATCTCCTCCTCACTGACGATCAACACTGGTGCACCTCAGGGGTGTGTGCTTAGCCCACTGCTCTACTCTCTCTATACCCACGACTGTGTGGTTAGGCATAGCTCAAAGACCGTCAATAAATTTACTGATGATACAACCATTTTTGGTAGAGCCTCTGATGGAGATGAGAGGGCGTACAAGAGTGAGATATTCCAGCTAGTTGAGTAGTGTCACAGCAACAACCTTGCACTCAATGTCAAGAAGACAAACCGATAGTGGATGTCAGGAAGGGTAAAATGAGGGAACACGAATCAGTCCTCACAGAGGGATCAGAAGTGGAGAGATTGATCAATTTCAAGTTGCTGTGTGTCAAGATCTCTAAAAATTTAACCTGGTTTCAACATATTGAGCAAACACGAGGAAATCTGCAGATGCTAGAAATTCAAACAACAACACACACAAAATGCTGGTAGAACACAACATATTGATGCAGCTATAAAGAAGGCAAGACAGCGGCTATTTTCATTAGGAGTTTGAAGAGATTTGGTTTGTCAACTAAAACACTGGAAAACTTCTATAGACGTACTGTGGAAAGCATTCTGACAGGTTGCATCACTGTCTGGTATGGGGGGTGGAGGTGGGGAATGCTACTGCACAGGACCAAAAGAACCGACAGGAAGTTGTAAGATTAGTCAGCTGCATGTTGGGTACTGGCCTCTGTAGTATCCAAGACACCTTCAAGGAGCGGTGCCTCAGAAATTTGGCATCCATTATTAAGGACCCTCATAACCCCGGGCATGCCCCCTCTCGTTACTATCAGGAAGGAGGTGCAGAAGTCTGAAGGCACACACTCAGTAATTCTGGAAGAGCTTCTTCCTCTCTGCCATACAATTCCTAAGTGGACATTGACCCCATGAACACTACCTCACTCACTTTTTTAATATATTTTATTTATGTTTATGCACTACTTTCAATCTATTTAATATACATATATTTTGTAATTGATTTACTTGTTTTTTTTTCTTTCTATATTATCATGTATTGTACTGAACTGCTGCTGCTGAGTTAACTGATTTTATAACACATGCTGATGATAATAAACCTGATTGAGTATGCTGGCTGCAGTATACAAAGTGCGGCAGATGTTCTTGTAGTGCAATTCACCCTGCAATTTGAGACAGAGAAGCTGAAGTCAGATGTATCAGTGTTACGGTGGAGTAGAGAATTACAGAGGCATGAGAGGAGAGCAGGCCAAAGTTGATTGGAAGGGGACTCTAACAGAGATGATGGCAAAGCAGCAATGGCTGGAGTTTCTGGGCATGATTTGGAAGAAGCAGGATAGATACATCCCAAAAAAAAAGAATTCTACAGACAGGACGTCACAACCATAGCTGTCAAGGGAAGTCAAAGCCAACATAAAAGAAAAAGATGGGGCATATAATAGATCAAAAATTAGTGGGAAGTTAGAGGATTGAGAAGCTTTTAAAAACCAGCAAAAATCAACTAAAAATCCATAACGAGCAAAAGGATAAAATATGAAGGTGCCAGGCATTAATATAAAAGAGGAAACCAGAATTTTTTTTAGATATATAAAGTGTAAAAGAGAGGCAAGTGTAGATATTGGACCATTGGAAAACAATGCTGGAGAGGTAGTAATGGGGGACAAGGAAATGACAGATTAATTGAATACGTATTTTGCATCAGTCTTCACTGTGAAACGCACCAGTAGTATGCGGGTGTTCAAGAATGTAAGGGGGATAAGTGAGTGCAGTTGCTATTACAGAGAGAAGGTGCTTGGGAAGCTGAAAAATCTGAAAGTAGGTAAGTCACCTGGACCAGATGGACAACATCCCAGGTTTCTGAAAGAGGTGGCTGCAGAAATTCTGGAAGCATTAGCAATGATCTTTCAATTATCACTAGACTCTGGAGAACTGAAGGACTGGAAGATCGGAAGTGTCACTTCAAGAAGGGAAGGAAGCAGAAAGGAAATCATAAGCCAGTTAACTTGACCTCAGTGGTTGGGAAGATGTTAGAGTTGATTGTTAAGGATAAGGTTTTGGGGTACTTGGAGGCACATAATAACATGGTTTCCTTAAGGGAAAATCTTGCCTGAGAAATCTGTTGGAATTCTTTGAGGAAATAACGTACAGGATAGACAAAGGAGAATCAGTGGATATTATGTACTTGGATTTTCAAAGCCCTTTGACAAGGTGCCACACATCAGGCTGCTTAACAAGATAAGAGCCCATGGCATCACAGGAAATATACTAGCATGGAAGAAAGCAAAGTGGAATTAAGGGAGCCTCTCCTGATTGGCTGTAGGTAAATAGTGGTTTACCATAGGGTTTGGCATTGGGAGCACATCTTCATCCATTGTATATCCATGATTTGAATGACGGAATTAAAGGCTTTGTGGCCAACTTTGTAGATAGTATGAAGATAAGTGGAGGGGCAGGTAGTGTTAAGGATGTAGAGAGGTTGCAGAAAGACTTAGACAGATTAGGAGAATGGGCAAAGAAATGGCAGATGGAATATGGTGCCAGGAAGCACATGGTCATGCACTGTTAGAAGGAATAAAAGTGTAGACTATATTCTAAATGGGGAGAAAATTCAAAAATATGAGCTGTAAAGTAACTTGAAAGTTCTCGTGCAGGATTCCCTAAAGGTTAACTTGCAGGTTGAGTTGGTGGTGAGGAAGGCAAATGCAATGTTAGTATTCATTTTAAGAGGCCAAGAACATAAAAACAAGGACATAATGCTGAAGCTTTATGTGAGGACTCATTTGGAGTATAATGAGCAGATTTGGGCCACAAATCTGAGATAGGATGTGCTGACTTTGGAGAGAGTTCAAAGGAAGTTCATGAGAATGATTCTGGGAATGAAAGGCTTATCATATGAGGAATGTTTAATGGCTTTGGGCATGGACTCGCTGGAATTTTGAAAAATGAGGGGGGGATCTCATTAAAACATATTCAATTTTGAAAGGCCTACATCTGAAGGCAGTAGAAAGAAGAAGGAATGGCCTAGATGGTGGGCACTTTTGATGATAGATGCTGCTTTCTTATGGCAGTGTTCCATGTAAGTGTATTCAATGGTTGGGAAGTCTTTACTGATGATGAGCTAGGCTGTGTCCACCATTCTGAGTAGCAGTTTCCATTCCTGATCATTGGTGTTTCCATACCAGGCCACCATGCATCCATTTAGCATGTTCTTCATATAACCATATAACAATCACAGCACGGAAACAGGCCATTCCGGCCCTCCTAGTCCGTGCCGAACTCTTAATCTCACCTAGTCCCACCTACCCACACTCAGCCCATAACCCTCCACTCCTTTCCTGTCCATATACCTATCCAATTTTACCTTAAATGACACAACTGAACTGGCCTCTACTACTTCTACAGGAAGCTCATTCCACACAGCTATCACTCTCTGAGTAAAGAAATACCCCCTCGTGTTTCCCTTAAACTTTTGCCCCCTAACTCTCAAATCATGTCCTCTCGTTTGAATCTCTCCTACACTCAATGGAAACAGCCTATTCACGTCAACTCTATCTATCCCTCTCAACATTTTAAATACCTCGATCAAATCCCCCCTCAACCTTCTACACTCCAATGAATAGAGACCTAACTTGTTCAACCTTTCTCTGTAACTTAAGTGCTGAAACCCAGGTAACATCCTAGTAAATCGTCTCTGCACTCTCTCTAATTTATTGATATCTTTCCTATAATTCGGTGACCAGAACTGTACACAATATTCCAAATTTGGCCTTACCAATGCCTTGTACAATTTTAACATTACATCCCAACTTCTGTACTCAATGCTCTGATTTATAAAGGCCAGCGTTCCAAAAGCCTTCTTCACCACCCTATCTACATGAGACTCCACCTTCAGGGAACTATGCACTGTTATTCCTAGATCTCTCTGTTCCACTGCATTCCTCAATGCCCTACCGTTTACCCTGTATGTTCTATTTGGATTATTCCTACCAAAATGTAGAACCTCACACTTCTCAGCATTAAACTCCATCTGCCAACATTCAGCCCATTCTTCTAACCGGCATAAATCTCCCTGCAAGCTTTGAAAACCCACCTCTACTGTATCTACTGTATAAAAGTTCGTCAAAGTTTTGAGCAACATGTCAAATCTATGGAAACTACTAAGAAATTGGAGGAGATGTCATGCCTTCTTTGTGTTGACACCTGCATGTGAATCTAGGACAGATCCTCTGATATGTTAACACCAGGGAATTTAATAGACCCTCTTCACCTCTGATCCCCTAATAAGGACTGGCTCAAGGATCTCCAGTTCCTTCCCCCAGTGGTCAATAATCAGCTCTTTGGTCTTGCTAACATTGAGTGAGAGGTTGTCATTGTGGCACCACTCAAACACAGTTTAAATTTCCCTCCTTTATACTGATTCATCACCACGTTTGATTTGGCCAGCAATCGTGGTGTCAGCAGCAAACTTAAGTACGGCGTTGGAACTGTACTTAGCCACACAATCATAAGTATAAAGTGAGTAGAGCAGGTGTCTCAACATGCAACGTTGCGGTGCACCTGTGCTGATGGTAAGAATGGCGGAGATGTTGTTGCTGACCTGTACTGCTGGCGTCTGTAAGGTTCCAGTTGCACAGGAAGGTATTGAGGCCCACGGCTTGGAGATTAGTGATACGCTTTGTGGGGATGATAATGTATAACGCTGAGCTGTAGTCAATGAAGAGCACCCTAATGTCTACACGTTCATTGTCCAGGTGTTCTAGAGCTGAATGAAGAGTCAATGAAACGGCATCTACTGTTGACCCATTGTCACAGTAGGCAAATTGGAGTGGATCCAAGTCACTCCTCAGGCAGGAGTTGATATGCTTCATGACCAACCTTTCAAAACACTTCAGTACAATGGATGTAAATGCTACTGGATGATAGTTATTGAGGCAGGTTACCAAGTTCTTCTCGGGCACTGGTATGATTGAAGCCTGCTTGAAGCAGGTGGGTACCACAGACTGCTAAAGCAAATGGTTGAAGATCTCTGTATACACTCCAGCCAGTTGATTAGCACAGGTCTTCTATTGTCAGTCAGCCTATTGTGAATTCACCCTCATAAAGGATGCTCTCATGTTGACCTTAGAGACAGAAATCACAGGGTTATCGGGGGCTGAGGGGGTTGATGAAAGTACCTTCATATTCTATTAGTCAAAGTGAGATACAAGCAACATCTACAAATTATGAGTTTTAATTCCTAACATATAATCCATTTTGCAAATTTCCATAATACAAAGTTGCATAAATTTACTTTTTGCCACATAAATTCTATGTTAGTGAATTTTATTCCATATCTTTAATTTTTGAGTAGTGATTTCTCAATCCTGTCAGAGCAAATTTCTTTTATTCCAAAGGTTATAATGTGTGGCTGGCCTGTGTGTGGTACCACCCACTGCCTGCTCATCAGTACTTATTGCTACTACAGCAGAATTCAATCATGTTGAGAAGATTCCACATGGTAGGCTTTTCTAGAATGTTAGATCACATGGATCCAGAGAGAGCTACTAATTGGCTTGAATGTAGAAAGCATAGGATGATGGTAGAAGGTTGATTTTTTATACTGGAGGCTCGTGATGTGTGGTGTGCCTCAGTGTTTGGTGCTGGGTCCATTGTTGTTTGTCATTTCTATCAATGATTTGGATGAGAATGTACAATGCATGGTTAGTAAGTTTGCAGATGATACTAATATTAGTGGTGTCAAAGACAGTGAAAAAGGTTATCAAAAATTACAGGTAAGGAGACACGGAGTTCAAATCAGGTAAGTGTGAGGTGTTGCATTTTGGAAAGTAAAATCAACTTTCATTTAAACGATAGGATGCTTGAAGAACTTGACGTAGAACTTGGAGTTCAGGTATATGGTTCCCTAAAAGTGGAGTCATGGGTAGACAGGGTGGTGAAGAATGCTTTTGACATGCTGACGTTCACCAGTCAGGATATTGAGTATAGAAGTTGTATGTTGTAGTTGTACAGGATGCTGGTGAGGACACAGTTGGTGTATTGTGTTCTCTTTTGGTCACCCTCTATAAGGGAGATGTTATCATTCCTTGAAAAGTGCAGTAGAAATTTACAAAGATGTTGCTATGACTTCAGGGACTAAGATATAGGGAGAAGCTGAACAGTCCAGGGCTACTTTCATTCAAGCATAGGAGACCACTGGGTGATCTTATGGATTAAAATCATGAGGGGCTTAGATAGGATAAATGCATTCAGTCCATTTTCCAGAGTTGGGCAATCAAGAATTAGAGGGCACAGATTTAAGGTGAAAAGGGAAACCTGGGTGTTAAAGGGATACAGGAACTTGAGGGGCAACTCTAATACAAGAGAGAGGTATGAATTACATATGGAATGAGCTGCCAGAAAAAGTGGCTGAGGTATGTGCAATAACAGCTTATAAAAGACAATTGGATTGGTACACGAACCAGAATTGTTTAGAAGGATGTGGGCCAAATGTGGATAAATGGGACCAGTTTTGATGGGTCTTTGGTTGGCGTAGACCAGTTGGGCTGAGGAGTCAGTTTCAGTGCCCCTGTGTTGCTATTAACAATTCCCTGCTGACTTTTATTTATTGCTGAACTTTTCTAAACAGTAAATAAATTCAAAGATTTGTAGTCAAAATCTACTTATTCTACTCGGTTTCACATCTGTTTCCAGTTCCAGTCCATGATAGTGCACTGTTTTACTCAGAAATATCCAACTTCCTGTACAATTATTAATTTTGAGAAATGCACTCCAGTGCTTTGGCCATGTGTTCTAGCTGGAAAGACTCCAGCTCTGTACACTCTGTACATAAGAAAACTCTGTACAGTTTCTGATCTCATTGGCTCCCACTCTAGAAACATTCTTATCTTAACATTATTATCTTTGTTTCAATTCCATTCATTGTCTTTAGGACTCTCTGATCTTTCAATGCTCCTCTATTTCTGGTGTATTGATCCTGTCTCAAGGCAGATGTATCTTCACCTACAGATCTTTAAGTTCTTCTCTCTTTCCCTTGCCCCTTCTAAAAATTCTTTATAAGACCTAATGCCTTGCAAAGATGCAAACTTCTAATAGGTTCCATTAACTCCTCCTGTGGCTCATTATCAAACCATGTTTCATAATGCTCTCAGAAAGTACCTTGGAACATTTTGCTTTCTTAATAATAGTGTAGAAATCAGAGGTCTTAGTGGCTTCATCTTTCCCATCACCCTACATATTTTGAAAGCGTAGTCAGCTTCATTGATAACTTTGTTATCAGTGTCACCAAGTGTTTTATCCTGTTTATCCTTTTAGTCTAATAATGCAGGACCATTGGGATTAGAGCCAACTTGTCACAATCAACAATAATTTCCACTTTACAATCCCTCTCCCTGGAACCTGGCAAAAGACAGCAGCTATAGGATTGATACTCTGAATCAGGGGTCCCCAACCTTTTTTATGCCATGGACCAATACCATCAAGCAACAGGAAGCCCTGCCATAAATGTTCAAAGTTAGTGCCATCCAGTAGAGAACTGGATAAAACTGAGTGATGTGTGGAAAAATAAATGCAAGAGATTCTGCAGATCAACACACACTCAAAATGCTGGAGGAACTCAGCTGTTTGGGCAGCATCTATGGAAATGAATAAATAGTAAATGTTTTGGCCCTAGACCCTTCAACAGAGCTGGAAAGGAAGGGGGAAAAAGCCAGAATAGGAAGGTGAGGGGAGGGAAGGAGTACAAGCTAGTAGGTGATAGGTGAAGCCAAGTAGGTGGAGGAAGGGGGCGAAATAAGAAGCTGGGAAGTGATAGGTAGAAAAAGTAAAGGGCTAGAGATGAAGGAATACGATAGGAGCGGAGAGTGGACTATGGGAGAAAGGGAAGGAGGAGGGGCACCAGGTTGAGGTGATAGGCAAGTGACGAGAAGAGACTTGGTAAGAGGGGAGCCAGAGCGTGGAATTGAAGAAGAGGGAAGGGGGAAGGGTAAAATTACCAAAGGTTAGAGAAATTAATGTTCATGCCATCATGCTAGAGGCTAACCCAAATGGAATATGTGGTGTTGGTCCTTCAACTTGAGAATGGCCTCATCATGGCAGTACAGGAGGTCATGGACCGACATATCAGAATGAAAACGGGGATTGGAATTGGAATTGTTGACCACTGGGAAATACTGCTTTGTGTGGAAGGTGCTCGACAAAGCAGCCCCCCCAGTCTACGCCAGGCCTTGTCAATGGAGAGGCACCACAATGGGTGCACCGGATAATCCCAACAGATACACAGGTGAAATGTTAGTGTCTCATTTCAGCTTTTGTGGACTGAGAAAATAATCGGAGAAATGGGAAAAGATGTTGATCAATGAAGCAAAGCTTTCCTGGCTGAAGGACCTGTAACAAATTTCAACACAGCTTTATTGGATCTAGCTGACTGATTACTGGCCATGTGAACAGATTCAGAGATCTAAGTTACAGAGACATGGGATGGTCATGATTTGCTACACTCTACAATTGTTTCATGCCTGAAAGTGCATTGATTTGTCAGTCTTCTGTTTACATGGGAAACAGTCCAAGTGATAATTTGTTCTCATGCCTTCCCAGAAACTGGCTGGCCTTCCATCACTCCAATGTAGAAGTGTATTCAGTTCACTGAAAATCATGTATCATTTTCAAAGTTAGTTTACCCTGGCCGAAGAGGATTTCGAGCAGCTCCAGCCAGGGGAGATTTTGAATGTTCTTGAAGAAGTCATCTGATAAATAAAGCTGCCAAAAAAATCCCATTTGCTATTACGAGATAATGGTGGATTTACTCATGGTGAACCATAGGCAGTGTATCAATCTGCTCCTTTGATAAATGATCCGAAATGCTTTTATGTTTCTCCTTTGGCTACCATTCTTGAGGAGGATATGTTGGCTGTGGTTAATCATTTATTAACCTGTTTATTAGCCCAGTGCTAGTTAGTTGCTGTCACATTAAGCAAAAGACTAAGGAGCTGGTGGTGGACCTGAGGAGGGCTAAGGCACCGGTGACCCCTGTTTCCATCCAAGGGGTCAGTGTGGACATGGTGGAGGATTACAAATACCTGGGGATACGAATTGACAATAAACTGGACTGGTCAAAGAACACTGAGGCTGTCTACAAGAAGGGTCAAAGCCATCTCTATTTCCTGAGGAGACTGAGGTCCTTTAACATCTGCCGGACGATGCTGAGGATATTCTACGAGTCTGTGGTGGCCAGTGCTATCATGTTTGCTGTTGTGTGCTGGGGCAGCAGGCTGAGGGTAGCAGACACCAACAGAATCAACAAACTCATTCGTAAGGCCAGTGATGTTGTGGGGGTGGAACTGGACTCTCTGATGGTGGTGTCTGAAAAGAGGATGCTGTCCAAGTTGCATGCCATCTTGGACAATGACTCCCATCCACTCCAAAATGTACTGGTTAGGCACAGGAGTACATTCAGCCAGAGACTCATTCCACCGAGATGTAACGGAGCGTCATTGGAAGTCATTCCTACCTGAGGCTATCAAACTTTACAACTCCTCCCTCGGAGTGTCAGACACCCTGAGCCAATAGGCTGGTCCTGGACTTATTTTTCCACTTGGCATGATTAACTGGTTATTATTATTTAATTATTTATGGTTATATATTGCTATATTTCTTCACTATTCTTGGTGGTGCGGCTGTAACAAAACCCAATTTCCCTCGGGATCAATAAAGTATGTCTGTCTGTCTGTCTGCTTTTTGGATATGTAATTGGACTATGGACTGTTTTCAGTCTTATAGGTTTTTATATTCTGTGTTTTCAGAATCAGGTTTATTATCACCAGCATGTGTCATGAAATTTGTGAACTTAGCAGCAGCAGTTCAATGCAATACATAATATAGAAGAAAAAATAATAATAAATAAATTTATCGATTACAGTATACATATAATGAATAGATTAAAATTTGTGCAAAAACAGAAATATATATTAAAGAAGTGAGGTAGTGTTCATGGGTTCAATGTCCATTTAGGAATCGGATGGCAGAGGGGAAGAAGCTGTTTCTGAATCGCTGAGTGTGTGCCTTCAGGCTTCTGTATCTCCTACCTGATGGTAACAGTGAGAAAAGGGCATGCCCTGGGTGCTGGGGGTCCTTAATAATGGACGGTGCCTTTCTGAGACACCGCTCCTTGAAGATATCCAGGGTACTATGTAGGCAGTACCCAAGATGGGGCTGAATAAATTTACAAACCTCTGCAGCTTCTTTCAGTCCTGTACAGTAGCCCCTCGCCCCCAATACCAGACAGCGATGCAGCCTGTCAGAATGCTCTCCACGGTACATCTATAGAAGTTTTTGAGTGTTTTTGAAAGTTGGATATGGCCCTTGTGGCTAAAGGGATCAGGGGGTATGGAGAGAAAGCAGGTACAGGGTTCTGAGTTGGATGATCAGCCATGATCATACTGAATGGTGGTGCAGGCTCGAAGGGCTGAATGGCCTACTCCGGCTCCTATTTTCTATGTTTCTATGTTTCTATGTTTTTTGTTGACATGCCATATCTCTTCAAACTCTTAATTAAGTGTAGTCGCTGTTTTGCCTTCTTTGTAGCTGTGTCGATATGCTGAGACCAGGTTAAGGTCTCAAAGATCTTGATACCGAAGATTATGAAACTGGGTTTCAAGGAATGAAACACTTGCAATAAAAGGAGTGTAGCAAAGGTTCATCAAAATCTCTTCCTGGTTGGGAATGTTGTGGGAGTGATGTGAAACCAAGCACAGAGTTCAGAAGAATAAAAGGTACAAAATTCCTACAGAGGTTGGTGTTTCCCCAGATTGGATGTAGTTTGAATTGTCTACCCAGGAATCCTTTGGATGCGCAGTCACTGACCATATTCAAGACAAGGTCTTGACAATTGAGGAGATCATGATCTGAGTGCTGGGAAGTATTGCCGAGTAGATCACCAGTGATCTTGTTGAATGGTGGAAATGGGTGCTTCTTTCATTTTCAGTTACACAAGTTTAGATCAATTTCATGAGTTAACTTTTTCTGGCATTAGGTTAATTACCTTTTAACTCATTTGTTACAGGCTATTATGAAACATAATTTACTACAAATTACTAGAAATCTGTTGAATTTTCAATGTGTTTTACAAATATGAATATGTAGTCTCCACTGCCTGATATGACCTACATGTGTTGTCCATATATTCAGCATGCCATCTGAATGGAAAAGAGGCATCCAGTTCTTGTGCTTAAAATTGGTCTTTGGTTCTTTCTCTATGCAACTAGGGCTCCCAAGATGCTTTGGCAACCTCTTTGTACAATCCGGATGTCTCCACTGTATCTAGAATTTGGCCAAGTTAACTCAGGAAAATAGTTAATATGTGGTTTAGCAGCAGTTCCTAAACAGTTGCTCCACCAGGAAAATAACCTGTCAAGCTTGCAGACTCATTAATGTTGCGCATTTCAGATCTCCGTGGACCAGCTGACAGAAGTACTTACAGACATAGAGAATCTCTCACTTCTGCACTGAGGTTCCCACCCGTTTCATCTATTTTACCAGTACCCAAGACCTGCATGCTGATCTGCCTCAATGAGTACCATCTGGTAGCACTTACAGCATCCATAGTGAAGATCATTATAGCACAAAGTCTTAGAGCTAATCTGGATCCACACCAATTTGCCTACCACCACAATAGACCAATAGCAGACATGATTTCTCTGGCTCTTACCTCTGCTGTGGACTATCTGGACAACATAGACTCATACATCAAGCTGCTTTTCATTGACTGCAGCTTCTTGTTCAATGTAACTTTCCTATCCAAATTCATCATCAAATTTCAAGACCTGGGTTTTTGTATCTCCCTCAACTTCCCCATTGGCAATCTGCAATGAGAGAGGATTGGTAACAACATCTCCTCCCTGCTGACCATCAATACAGTTGTACTTCAAGGCTGCCTGCTTAGGCCCTAACTCTACTGTCTATATGCACATGACTGTGTGGCTAAGCATGGTAATGACGTCATCTTCAAATTTCCTGATGAAAGTACTGTTGTGGATGAATGATAGAGGTAGGTCATCTAGTTGAGTCAAGCTGCAAAAACAATCTCTTTCTCAATGTCAGCAAAACTGAGGGGATGATCATAGACTTCAGGGAGGGGAAGGCAATCATGTGCCAATCTAATCTGGGGGAAGTGGCAGTGAAGAGAGTCAGCAGCTTTAAATCCCTGGACCTGGCTCCAACACATAGACACAATCATAAGGAAAGCCAGTGTCTTTACTTACTTAGGAGGTTTGGCTTATCGCTGAACAGTCTATCATATTTAAACAGTTATATACTCGTACTGTTAGAAGTATCCTGACTGGAAGCATTATCATCTGGTATGGCAACTTGACTGCTCAGGAATGTAAGAAGCTGCTGAGAGTAGTGGACTCTACCAAATGCATCACAGACATCTCCTTCACAGCCAAGAGAAAATCTGCAGATGCTGGAAATCCAAAGCAACACACAAAATGCGGGAGGAATTCAGCAGGCCAGGCTGGAAAAGCATGGAAAAGAGTAAACATTCAGTGTTTCAGGTCAAGAGCCTTCAGCAGGACCGTTGAAGGGTCTCGGCCTGAAATGTTGATGGTACTTTTTTTCATAGATGTTGCCTGTCCTGCTGAGTTTCTCCAGCATTTTCCGTGTGCTACAGGCATCTCTCTCCCCACTACTGGCAGTATCTACAAGTAGAAGATAACATCTATCAAAGATCCTCAGGATCCTGGCCATGCCATCTTTTCAAGCTACCCATCGGGCAGGAGACACAGAAGACTGAAGTCCCTCCCCATCAGGTTCAAGAAGAGCTACTTCCCTTCAACTATTCAGTTCATGAACCAACTGGCAAAACCCTAATCACCACATGATATGATCACTTTGCCGTAAAACACTTCTTTTCTGTTCTATTTGTGTTTTTCTCTTGTAAAAGTTTGTGTTTGTTTTGCTTGTGAATGCTGCTACGTGCCTGTGGTGTTGCTGCAAGTAAGTTTTTCATTTCACCTGTGCGTATATATGTACAATACTTGTGCATCTGAAAATAAACCCGACTTTGACTTTTGTCAGCAGCATCAGATACTTTCATTTCACTTTTGTTACTGAGTTTACAGGTTGGAGTGCATATTTTTTGCAGCCTTAAATAAAACTTGAAATTATGGTGAAAACATGAGGTTCTCTCCATTATAAATAACTGATTTATGAATTAAGAATTTTGAAGCAGAACATTGTTAACCTTTTGCATTACCAGCACCCTCCCATACTTGCTTTATTAAAGAGTTTATTGAATGATCATTTCATTCTTCAGCCAAAATATGCAAACATGCATATTAAAGAGAATCTTATATTTGAAATGCACATAATTAATATTTGCTTTTACCTTAATTCCATGGAAATAGTCCTGGTGATTTGAGTCTTTCTTTGTAACAATGTGTAATTAGAAACATAGAAAGCCTACAGCACAATACAGTTCCTTCAGCCCACGATCCTGTACCGAACATGTACTTATTTTGAAATTACCTCGGGTTATCCATAGCCCTCTATTATTCTAAGCTCCACGTACCTATCCAGGAGTCTCTTACAAGGTCCTATAGTATCCTCCTCCACCACCATTACCAGCAGCCCATTCCATACACCCACTAATCTCTGTGTAAAAAAACTTACCTCTGACATCTCCTCTGTACCTACTTCCAAGCACCTTAAAACTGTGCCCTTTTGTGCTAACCATTTCAGCCCTGGGAAAAGCCTCTGACTATCCACACTATCAATGCCTCTCATCATCTTATACACCTCTATCAGGTCACCTCTCATCCTCTGTTGCTCCAAGGAGAAAAGGCCAAGTTCACTCAACCTATTCTCATAAGGTATGCTACCCAATTCAGACAACATCCTTGTGAATCTCCTCTGCACTCTTTCTAGAGTTTCCACAGCCTTCCTGTAGTGAGGTGACCACTTAATTTCTAAAGTAAGTACATGTTCAGCACAGCATTGTGGGTTGAAGGTCCTGTATTGTGCTGTAGGTTTTCTATGTTTCTATGAAAAGGTTTTACACTTTCCAGTCTCTTTGAAAGCATTATAGAATTTGTTTTTGGAATGAAGCATTACAATTTTTCATTTCTACCAATATTGGTTGCTCATGATGATGAGCAGCAATTTGTAAGCTGATTGTACTAGCAAAATCCTGTAATATTAATATTGGTGGATCAAGGATCAGTCTCGTTTGATATTTCAAGATCTTCTACAGTTTAATTACATAATAATATGGTTTAAAAATATTTAGAAAATGTGCATTTCACTGTGAAAATGTCCATATAAAATTTATTCCCTTTGGTATACAATAAAGTTGGAATACATGTTTTCAAATGCACGTCAAAACAAAATCAGTGAAACATTTTCAGTGATACAACAAAGTTTGCTGTAAAAAGCCCTTTTCCATCTTATTCTGAACAAACTGGATCATAATTATCTGGAAGAAATAGAGACACTTAACTGGAGTAGTATGACCATTTACCAAAAATATGCATAGACAGAGTCCTTCCCTATGTAACTGTACAAACCTGCAATAATGCTTTGCCTTGGCTATTAAAGTCCAGGGCCTCAATATACAGTATTGTAATGAAAAGGATGTTTTAATATGAGTAAATTTTTCTGAAGCTTTTTGTATTCTTTTGTTTCATTTTTACTTAAATAGGGGAATACTTACTTTCAAGTATTTTTGTCATTACTCCTAAGCAGAGAAATAAGAAGACATAATTTTCAAAGTATTTCTCAGTCCTGTAGTTGAAAACAGGATATTTTCTCAAGATTAACTTGAGGGTATTTTCTCCAAAATATGCCCCAGATGGAATGGATGGTGGCACTGAAATTTAAAGCAAGGGACACCCCCCGCCCCCCACCCCGTGATGCAACAGCATCCATCGAGGTTAAGGACTCATTTTCCTTGATGAAAGTTCTAACTACACCAGAATGCATCATAACCCCTAGGTCAGTGACCTGAAACATCCATGGGTGAACCTGCCTCAGGATTTCAAAGAAAACTAAACAGCCAGAACTAAATTAAAATGGAAGCTGGCAAATCTGGACTTCAGACTTTGTAAACAGGCAGATATTTGGACACCTCAGTAGACATGATCACACATGAAGTTACTCTAGCAAAGTAAACATTATTAGTAATGTGCCTTAAAAATATATTGGCAAATTTTAAAAACGTTCATTATTATTGAATCTAGTGTGTTAAAATTTAATATCAAATTATTTACCATAGGGTAACCTACAAAGTAACTGTTCAGTGCACACTTAATTTAACAAGAACAATTAGTTGTTCTTGATACCATTCAAATGCATTAAAACAGTTTATGGGCTGAAGTGGAAAAATGTTATACTAATGATTGCAGGGACCAGTTTAAGGATAATCACTGTCTGTATGCGTGCATCATCTCAGTTAACTATTTGATTCAAAAGAAGTGCAAAAGCTGGCCTCAAATTGTCAGCTTACTGGAAAAGAACACTGCATTTTTAATAGCTCTTTACAGATTCCCAGGAAACCCAAAACATTTTTAAACTTGCCTTAACTATTCATCTAAAGAAAAGCAACATTTCATCATAAACTTTTAGAAATGCAGTTGTGTTTTGTTTAAATACAATTCAAACAATACAATTCATCTGTAAATCTTAGACCCTGACCCTCAGTCTTAGTAAACTGACTGTTTTGCAAATTACTATGATAAAAGATTGTCCAAACCTATGTATATATTTCATGATAATATATTGCACTTAACACACATACACACAAAAATGGCTTTATTTCTATGGCTTCTTTTGCCATTCACTGTATTTTCCTTTAGTTATGCCAGTCCAATCCCTAAGAAAGGAGTCTTACTGCAATTATTGAAAAAAAAATCATAAATGATTTTCTTCAAGTGCTCTGTCTCAAATGTTGTTTCCTGCAGTTTTTTAAAGTTATCAAAAGGTAAGCTAAATTTCTAAAATCTGAAATAAGACACCATGTGAATTGAGACAAAACATCATTTAACTTTCATAATAAAAATATAGGATGCACAATTAATGGGTTGTCTATGAGAAAGCTGCAGCATACCAAAAGGATCAGGTATTATCTGAACACCAGGATGCATTCAACTTTGAAAGACATTGCTATGCACTTTATAATCTATATATAATATGTACAAAACTAAGAGCTTTATTATTGCCATTCTCTTTGGTTACAACACAAGGGGTTGATATCTTTTATGCCTATGTCCTCAATGTGTTTAAAGTAACATTTGTATCACAGTCTTGGGGAGGCCAAAGGAATGAAAAAAAAAATCAAAATCAATAGGAGGAAAACATGGATCATGGCTTCGGAGCGATTGGCTGTTGATTTTTATGTTATCTTATTAAGGTCTTTATTCCAAAGCAATATAGAAGTACTGTAGACAGTTTGGACCGCTTGCCTCAAAGCCCAGTGCAGATGTCACTACACCACCAGGAGGGCACGCTTTCCATCTGTGCTAGATTGAGTGTCAAGCTAGCAACTCATTAAAAAAAAAGACAAAAGCTAAAGAAATGGCAAGGTCACCACCTGATGCAGCGAGGAACAATAGCAGCTTGCTAGTACAGCATGCTCTTTCACTTTGAAGTTTTGCAGTAACTTATGTAGCGTGGATTTATATAATAAACTCATACTTTTTCTTTCATTCCTTTGCTCTCACATTGTGTATGGTTCATTAGCTTGGTCATAATTGCTGAGAACTATATGAACCTCCAGTTTATTCTCTTCATATTTCAGCAAGAGTGAGCTTGTAGGATCCTGCCATTTCTTCAACATTCAGTTGGAATGTGTCTTCATTGGAGTAGTGCTTCACAATGTTATCATCCATATTCACTAAGATGCTAGCAACAGAATGACAATAGGTCAATATTTACTTTTTTGATAATATTCCTGTAGATTTTATTCTGCAATTTTAACACCTTTAGATCTTAAATGGCATTACGATCACAGAGCATCATAAGGACTAAAACAATTTTAGAAATGATGAATCAATTAGCATTATGGAATAGTAAATATAAGCTTTGAAATTGACAAATTGAAGGAGGGAAATTTTAAAAGGAGGACATTTCTATACATTTCGAGTTCCTGAGTCAGTCTCAATCAATTCCTTTAGTGGAAGTTCCCTTGATACATCGAGGGGGGTGGGGCGGGGAGCCATCTCACGGAAAAATATGCTGGAAAGGCATTGGAGTAGAACATTGCCTGCATCTGGCATTTAAGGCTCTTGCTGAAGATGGGAAGGATGACCAGCAGAGGTAATACTACTAAATGGCAGTTGTCGCATCAATGTAAGTTGTCTTAGAGTTGTAAATAGGGCAGGCATGGGATGAGGGTGTTGACAGAGAGATGGGCTTAGAACTAGTGGACATCAGCATGCTCAGGAGGAGTTTGGATTGTGAGTGAAGAGCATGAATGCATCACAAAGAGCCTCTTGAGGAGTGGACAGGAGTGAGAAGCAGTATCGAGTTGATGAAGCTTTAACACTGTTAGCAAATCAAGAGTCAATAAGCAAAGCTGGATATGAGAAGGAATTGACGAAAAAGGATGAAATGCATGGAGTAGGTGAGATTGGCAAGGACAACTGGGGTAAATGGTAGGATGCTGAGCATATTCTGGAATGTGAGAGGAGCTGAACTGTTATTCCAGAAAGGTGAGAAATGGGGTTTGTAAGAACTAGGAACATTTCTGCAGTGCCTCAATTTTAGAGACAGCAACTAGTTTATACTTAAAGGAGGAGGTAGTAAAGGGGATTTTAAAAGATAAGTTGTCAGGAATGTCTCACTTACAAGATAATCTTATATTAATTTGAGTTATGAGAAGGAGCAAAATAATCTTTAAAATGGCTGAGCTGGTGCTCAGAGCAGAGGGTGAGATTTTTTCAGAGTAATTATCAATTCTGTGAATCTGGGCTGTGATCAGAGTGATAGTGGGGGAACAGTTAAGTATACATAGTAAATATAAATATAAAACTAACATTGTTGAATGATTTATCCCAAGACAAGCAAAACTAATTCTAAACCATTACACACTCACCCCTTCTTGCACTTTTTGTAGACTTTTGCAATTTTCTCAAGGGGAAATTCATATTTCTCTGAAATCTAGAGTGAGAAGTCAATTACTACTTCAAAGAGACATAGAGAATACTATCTGAGAAGCTGCAAAAAATGGAACATTAATTAGTCATCAGCAAACATAGTCACTACCGCAAGAGATACAAAATGCTGGAGGAACTCATCTAGTCAGTCAGCATCTTTGGAAATGAACCAACAGTTGACATTCCATGCCAAGACCCTTCAGGATTGAAAAGGAAGGGGATAAGATGCCAGAATACAATGGTGAGGGGATGGGAAGAAGGACAAGCTAGAAGGTGATAGGTGAAGCCGGGTGGGTGGGGAAGGGGAGTTGAAGTAAGAAACTGGGAGGTGATAGGTGGAAAAGGTAAAGGGTTGGAGAAGAAGGAATCTGATAGGAGAGGAGAGTGGAATATGGGAGAAAGGGAAGAAGGAGGGACACCAGGGGGAGCTGCAGGTGAAAGAAGAGGTAAGACACCAGAGTGGGGAACAGAAGAGGGAAGAGGGAGGAGGAAAACAAACTACCGTAAAGAGAAATCTATGTTCATGCCATCAGGTTGGAGGCTACCTGGAAAAATACGAGGTGTTGCTCCTCCAACCTGAGGGCTGCCTCATCATGGCAGAAGAGAAAGCCACGGATGAACATTGTAGGATGGGAATACAGGTAGGAATTACAAAGGTTGGCCATCGGGAAATTGTGTGCGGATATAGCGGAGGTGGTTGACAAAATAGTCCCCCAATTTATGCCAAGTCTCACCAATGTATAGGAAGCCCCATCAGGAGCACCAAATACAGTAGGTGACCCCAACAAACTCACAGGTAAAGTGTTGCCTCACCTGCAAGGACTATTTGAGGCCCTGAATGGACATGAGGGAGGAGATGAAAGGGCAGGTGTAGCACTTTGACCGCTGGCAGGGTTACATGCCAGGATGAAGATTAGTGGGGAGAGACAAATGGACAAGGGAATCACATTGATTGTTGCAGAATGCGGAGGGTGGTGGGAGGTAAAGGTGTGTTTGGTGATACCAATTGAAGATACCAGAGCTGCGAAGAATGATACATTGAATACGGAGGCTCATGAGTTGGTAGGTGAGGACAAGATGAACTCTTTCCCTGCTAAGGTAGTAGGAGGATGGGGTGAGTGTAGATATCTGGAAAATGGAGGAGATACAGGTAAGGGCAGCATCAATAGTGGAGGATGGAAAACTCCATTCTTTGAAAAAGGAAGATGTATCTGATATCCGGCAAAGGAAAGTCTCATCCTGGGGACAGATGTGGTGGAGTTGAAGGAACTGTGAAAAGGGAATAGCATTTTACAGGATGCAGGGTGGAAGAGGAATAGCCCAAATAGCTGTGGGAATTGGTAGGTTTATAAAAGATATTGGTAGATGCTTTGTCTCCAGAGATGGAGACAGAGTTTGAGAAAGGGGAGAGAGGTATCAGAAATGGGCCAAGTGAAGTTAAGGGCAGGGTAGAAGTTGGAGGCAAAGTTCATTAAATTGATGAGTTCAGCATGGGTGCATGAAGCAGCACCAATGCAGTGGTTACTGTAGCAGAGGAAGAGTTGGGGAGTGTTACTGGGAAAGGCTTCGAACATGGACTGTTTTACATAGCCAGCGAAAAGGCAGGCTTAGCTGGGATCCATGCAGGTATCTATGGCATAGAAGGTTTGGAATATGGAATGTTCCATGCAGGCAATGAAAAGGCAGGCATGACTGGGGCCTATGTGGGTGCCCATGGCATACCTTGAGTTTGAAGAAAGTGAGAGGAGCCAAAAGAGAAATTTTTGAGAGTGAGGCAGTTCAGCCAGATGGAGAAGGGTAGTACTGGAGGGGAACTGGTTGGGTCCGTTGTCAAGAAAGCAGAGAGCTTTAAGATCTTCTTGATGTGGGATAGAATTGTATAGGCTCTGGTCATCTATAGTGAAAATGAAGCAGTCAGGTCCAGGGAATTGAAAGTTGTTGAGGAGATCAAGAGCATGCAAAGTGTTATGGATGTAGGTGGGAAGGGACTGAGCCAAGGGGAACAGAACGGAATTGAGGTATGAGGATACGAGTTCAGTGGGGCGGAAGCAGGCAATACAATGGGCCTACACAGTCGGTCAGGTTTGTGGATTTTGGGAGGGAGATAAAGAATGTGCAGAGCGGGGTGAGGGAACTATGAGGATGGTGACAACTATGAGTGATCTCCAGAGTTGATGAGGTTTGTGATGGTGTGGCCTAATAGTCCAGAATGGGGTCCTTTTCAGGGAGTAACTAAGCAGAGGTGTCTAAGAGAGCTCCCATCTGGCCTCAGCAGGTCAGTTTGCCACACTACAGCAGCACCCCTTTTGGCTGCGGGTTTGATGGTGAGGTTGAGATTGGTGTGGAGAGAATGGAGAGCAGTGCTTTCAGAGGGGGTAAGGTTCGAAGAAGAGAGAGGAGTGTTTAAGTTGAGCTGGTTGATGTCTCCTTGGCAACTAGAGATGAAGAGATCTGGAGTGCAGTGTCCAAGAAGAGGTGAAGGGGTCATTGATGTGGGGTGGTGAATCTTTGGCAGAGAAGTGAGCTCAGAGACGGTGGCAACAGTAGAAGAACTCAACTTTGTGGCAGGGACAATGGAAGAAGAGCTCGGCATTGTGGAGTCATTCTGGCCTTCTGATGGAGGGAGGGGGTGTATGTGACAGAACCAGTGAGGTGCAGTTCATACCTCACAGCTTCAGCAACCCACGTTCAATCCTGGCCTCTGTGCTGTCCGTGGAGTTTGCATATTCTCCATCTGACTGCATGAGTTTCCACCATAACCCAAAGGCATGCAAATCAGTAGGCTAATTGGCCCACTGTTAATTGCCCCCCATGTGTTAATGAGTTCTAGCATCTGGGGTTAGTTGAAGAGAATGGAGCATATAAGGAAAACAGAGTGGCTAATGTGATTGCTCACAAACAACAGAAAATCTGTAGATGTTGGAAATCCAAGCAACACACACAAAATGCTGGAGGAACTCAGCAGGCCAGGCGGCACCTATGGAAAGAAGTACGGTTGACGTTTCGGGCCAAGCCCCTTCTGCATGAATGCTCTATCAGTGAGCTTGACAGTCTGAAATTGTCCCCTTCAATGTTTTAAGAAAATGTGAAAGATGATTGAGTCTAGATTTCTGTCCCAAAGAGCTCTTGCAGTGATGACCTAGGGCTGAGATTATCTTCCCTGCAGTAAAAATGATCTAGTTTCTGCTCAGGCTAGCTCCAACCATTTGACTTTTACCAGAGTTATGACACCGTACTTGGTCAAATGCTATCTGGAGTCAGGAGCAGCTACTTCCACCCATCTTTGTGAGTCTAGTCTTAGGTCAAAGCATGGACTAAGTTTGCACTAAAGTCTAGAGTAGTGTGGACCTAAAGAAACCCAAATGGAACATTGTTGAATATAGAACATTGAACATTGTTGTAAAGAATAATCGAAACTTACTGCCTCCATTAGTCCTTTCAGCGAAGGAGCTTTCAACATTAATGCATCAAACACCTCTTCACATTCCTTCCTGACATAAAGCAAAACTGAAAACAGATATGGGTTTGAATGTAAAGCAGAACTCAGTGCTTAGCGAAATTTGCTGACCTTTCTGTAACATTTTAAATTAAAACTTTATACAATTGATTAAAAAAATAACTATTTTTGAAAATGATTTCAAAGTGATTCAGGCATTTAAGCATATTAAATGTATCATTGTATACTGATATACAGTACATATAGCAAATAATTCACAATTTCATATATGTGACAGTAGGATTCATAAAATCAGTGTTGACATTCTTCATAAATTGAAAGCCAATCCAACAAATAATCAGCCAAAAATCCACATTGAAACTGATTGAAGGTCATGTTTAATGAAATTTTCCACTGTCCATGTTTCTGGTAAGTGCTGGACCAACTCTGCATAACTTACCTTGTCAACATTGTGTTTGTGAACACAGTCCAGGTTCATATTTGCAAAAGTGCCAGAACATTTTGTGTACCAATATGCTGCAAGCTACTAATATTGACCAAATAACAACAATTGTACCACGGGAATTTGATTCACGTAAGTCAGCTGATGGCCAGATTTTCATGTGATGTTGGAGAAAATTTCTCAATAGTATGCCATCCCTTATCTATCATGGTTTCCAGGTCAAATTATCCTTACCTCTAAGTAAAGTTAAAGGTATTTAAAAGCAAAACAAACACTATACACAGCATGCCCACATGCACAAATCACTGCTCAGTTGCTTGAGCTAACCTTTCGTTTATAGTATTCTTGTTAGCCTTTATTAGCTCTTCGCTAACTCAAAATTGGTTACATTCTCTAAATTACACTATAACCAAGTATAGATCCCCCACTAAAATTACAGGACCAAGCACTGCAGATCGAGTTAACATTTATGTAGTCTTGATGGATTATGATCTATAACAGAAGAGGGAATGTGGAGAGCAGCATCAGTGGGGAGAGACTATATTAATGAAACCACAGATCATGATCACAGTTTATCTCAATGGGAAGCCTAAATCAGGTTCTAGTTAAGATACACCTGTGACTGTGTGCAATTCTTAGAATCAGTACGTGGTAGATTAATGGGACAATCAAATCTATATATATATAAAACACACACACACACACACACACACACACACACACACACACACACACACACACACACACACACACACACACACACACACACACATCATACATTATGTTTATAAAATTATAAGTGGCATACTGTATGTAGGTTAGACAGTCAAATAGAATGTTTTTCCCCGGGTAGAACTGTCAAGTACTACAGAACATGGAGAGAGGGGAAAGTTTAAAGAAATGAATGCAGAAATTTTTTTTTAAACACAGAGGGTGATAGTTGCCTAGAATAGGATGCCAAGGATAGTGTTGACATCAGATACAATAAATACACTTAAGAGGCTTTGAAGATTGGCACATGATTAGGCAGGGAATAGAGGATATGGATCACACACAGGCAGAAGACAATTTAACGTGGTATCATGTTCCCATGGACATTGTGGGCTAAAGGACTGTTTCTTGTGCTGTACTTCTCTGAGATCCAGATTCTAAATGGGTGGTTCAATACAGCACTGCTAGTAGTGCTGAGATCTGGGTTCAATCCTAATCTTGGGAGCAGTCTCTGTGGTGTTTGCACATTCTCCCTGTGACAATATGGCTTTCCTCTTTGTGATCAGGTTTCTGTACACAGCCAGAAAGGCATGCACGTGTCTAGGTTATTTGGTCACTGTAATTGTCCCTGGGATGTAAATGAGTGGAGAACCTGGAGAGGGATGATAAGAATGTGAGGAGAAGGGATTAGTATAGGTGGATGTTTGATGATCAATGCAGACGTGGTGGGCCTAAAGGTCTATTTCTGTACCGTATTTCTCTCTGACTGAAATCCAAAATATTTGCTTTTCAAGCATTTATTTTTTGATCAGATTAAACAACTGCAATCTCTGAAGCAACATGGAGGGTGTAAGAATGAAGTTCCAAAAGTAATTAGGAGGGCTAAAAGGGGCCAGGAAATACTTTTGGCAAGTAAGAGTAAGGAGAATCTAAAGACATTCTGTAAGTTTAATAAGAGCAAAGGGATAGCAGGATGTGGGTCCCACTTGTGTCTTTGGGGTAATCTATGTATGGAGCCGAGGGATGTAGTCCATTGGCCTCCAACCCTCTGCTGTCCTTGTACTTATCTGGATAGCTTTTAAATGTTGCTAATGTGCTCACTTCAACCACCAATTCTGGCAGCTCATTCCAAATAACCACTATCTTAATACTCTGCCCCTGGTGTCCCTTTTAACCTCTCTCCTCTGATTTTAAACCCATACCCTCTTTTTCTTTTAGCACCCCTTCCTGGGAAAAAGACTATGTTCTTTGACCCTGTGAAGTCACCCTTCTATTTCCTACATTCCAGGAACTAAAGTATTATTTTATGCCAGCTCTCCTTGTAATTCAGGCCCCCAAGTCCAGGCAATATACTGGTAAATCCTCTCTGTACTCTTTCTAACTTAATAACATCTTTCCCAAATCAGAGTGATCAGAGCTGTGCACAATACTCCAAGTGCAGCCTCACCACGTCTTATACAGTATAACTGCAATTTAACTTCCCTGACTGATAAAAGGCCAGCATGCCAAATGCCTCCCTATCTACCCTTGATGCTACCTTCAGCTTACTATGTACATGCACTCCTAAGTTACTCTGTCCCAGGGCCCTACCATTCACTGTATGTCCTATCCTGGCTTGATCTCTTAATATCCAGTACTTTACATTGACTGTGCCTGGATGGAAAGCCATTTACCAGTCCTCAGATCACATACCAGGCTGATCATATTACAACATGACCTATTTCAGTATCATCTGCGGATATACTAACCGTGCCTTGTACATTCACATCCGAATCATTTATACAAATTGCAAACAACAGAGGTCCTTCTGGAGGACACAGACCTCCAGTCAGAGAGTTAAAAAAAACCTCAATCATCACAATCTGCTTCCAACCACTGTGCCAATTATGAATCCAATCTGCTATTTTGCCCTGGATCACATGTGATCTTACCTTCTAGACCAGTCAATAAACTGTCTGTATTTACCAAGGAAAAGGACATGGAGGAGATGAGTTTAAGGAGGAATGTGTTGATTGTCTAGAGTATGAAAGTATTCAGGAGGTGGAGGTATGTTTTGGAATCTAGGGCTAGATATGATCTATCCCATAATGTTACAGGAAGCAAGTGAGGAGATCCTTTTAGTGACTTTTGCATCATCATAACTAAAGGTGAAGTACCAGAAAGCTGAAGATAGTTAATGTTGTTCCTTTATTTAAGAGCTGCAGGAATAACCCCAGGCAAATTCAAACCAGTGAGCCAGTGCCAGGGAAAGCATTGGGGTAAGTTCTAACAGAAAGAATTCATACACATTTGCAAAGACAAAGGCTTAAAAATGGATAATGCAATTAGCTTTGTGAGGGGAAAGTCCTGTCTCACTAATTGGATTGAGTTTTTTAAGGAGCTAAAAAGATTCATCAAGGCAGGACAGTAAATGTTGTTCCATACGGGGAACTGAGAGAGGCACTGTATATAACTTTATAAGTCATAGATAAGGTAAGTAGTCAAGCTCTCGTTCCCATGATAGAAGCATCAAAAATAAAAGGGTATATGTTTAAGGTAAAAGGAAAGAGTTTTAAAGGGGATTTAAGGAAAAGTTTTTTTTTGTTTTACACAGAAAGTGGTTGATATCTGGAATGTGTTGCCAGAGAAGCTGCTGAAATCAGTTACAATTTGTGGTGAACTAGATATACCTGTCTGACTGCTCCTGTGGCTCCTCCCACAGACCCTGCTGACTGCTCCTGTGGCTCCTCCCACAGACCCCTGCTGACTGCTCCTGTGGCTCCTCCCACAGACCCCTGTATAAAGGCGACTGTGGTTTGCTGCTCTCCCTCATTTTCCCAGGATGTAGTGTTGTTCTTCAGTCAATAAAAGCCGATATCTCACTTCCTAAGTCTCAGCGTGAGTTATTGATGGTGCATCACAATTACTACATTTCAGAAGCATTTCAAGGCATAGTTGGACATGACCTATTGCAGGAAATTGAGATTAATGTCGATGGACAAAATGGTTGCCATAGATGTGGTAAAATGAAGGACCTGTTTCTATCCTGAACAGCTCCACTGCTTTGCACAACAAATACAATGTAGATCAGGACAGTTTAGGTCATTAGCGCTAGCACACAGCAGCAGCCGCGGAAACATAATATATAATTTTAATTGCATCTTGTTGACCACCCAGTAGATCTTGGCTCAGCACTAGAAAAACATGTGCCAAACAAAAAAACAAACAGCTTTTTTTGGAGCTTCAGCTGAATCATTGTGCAGAGTACTTGACTTTGAAGTCAGTTTGTTCTTGGGGAATAACATCTAATGGTCACAAAGATAAAAACATAAAGGACAGTCAGAACAAAGAGAGGATTGTAACCAAAGCTCTACAATATTTTTTAAAAGAGATATTGTAGAAAAAATGCTTAATATTCTAAGATACACAAGATGTCCAAAAAGTCATGTACAAAGGAATGAGAGAACTAATTGATATGTAACTTTTTATTTCAATGTGTTGAAATGGATTGTCAGACAAACTTTACACCTGGGCTATTAGTAAATACCCACAATGGATAATTTACACAAAACTACTTTTTAATTCAATTTTGATGCGGATATCGCTGGTCCAGGATTTATTCCCCATCTCAATTGCCCTCAAGAAGGTGGCGCTGAGTTATTTTCTTATGAACGTTCCCCACGGTGCTGACGGGGAGTGAGTTCCAGAGATTATACTCTGTGATCATGAAGGGACATCCACTTACTCCCAAGGGTGTTGCATGAATTGGGGAGAAAGTGCAGCAGATGGTTGTCCCATATACTGGCTGCCCATGCTTCTTTTAGTGGAAGAACTTGTGGGTTTGGGACAGGCTCTCAAGAGTAGCCTGAGTGAAGAACTGTAGAACATTTTGTAGTTGGTATATTCTGCAGCAGCAGTGCACAAGCAGAGAGAATATTCATCCCTATATCAGGATTAGTAGTATAAATTACATTTACACTCATGAGTAGATTAATTGTATAATTCTGACCACCAGTTATTTTGGATTCAGACAAGAATCCTGTCAATTCATTGTTGCTATTTTTGTCTCTTGCCTAAATCCACTGCCTCTATTTTAATCCAGTTCCTGCATCAGATCCACCTTCATCCTTATCTATCCAGGCATAGGCTGAAAATCACTGGTAATGGATTCTCTCCATGTGTTTCCACATGCAGACTGACTATTCCTGATCCATCTCACCACTACTTCCATCACCCCTCTTGTGTCTCCAAATTAAGAACATAAGCAGATGGAGCAGAATTAGGTGATCTGCACCATCGTGTCTTTTCCGCCATTTCATCATGGCTGATCTAATTTTCCGCTCAGCCCCAATCTCCTGCCTTCTCCACATATTCATTCATGCCCTGACCAACCTCTATCAACCTAGAAGATTCTATCAATCTCTGCCTTAAATATACATACCAATTTAGCCTCCACAGCTGCCTAGGGCAACAAATTCCCCAGATTACCACTCTCCAGTTAAAGAAATCCCTCCTTATCTCTATTTTAAAAGGATGCCCCTCTATTCTGAGGCTATGTCCTCTGGTCTTAGACTCTCCCACCATAGGAGACATCCTCTCCACAATCATTCTGTCAAGGCCTTTCACTATTCTGAATTCCAGTGAATACAGGCCCAGAGCCATCAAAAGATCTTCATATGACCAGCCATTCAAACCTGGATTCATTTTCACGAGCCTCCTTTAAGTCCTCTCCAGTTTCAGCACATCCTTTCTAAGATAAGGGGCCCAAAACAGTTCACAATACTCAAGTGAAGCCTCACCAATCCTTTATTAAGTCTCAACATTACATCCTTGCTTTTACATTCTATTCCTCTTGAAATAAATGCTAACATCGCATTTGACTTCCTCACCCTGCAAATTAACTTTTAGGGAATCCTCCACAAGGACTCCCAAGTCCCTTTGCACCTCAGTATTTTGTATTTCTCTCCATTTAGAAAATAGTCTACCCTTTCATTTCTTCTACCAAAGTGCATAACTATACACTTCCCAACACTGTATTCCATCAGCCACTTATTTGCCCATTCTCCTAACCTGTCTAAGTCCTTCTGTAGCCTTGCTATTTCCTCAAAACTATCTGCCCCTCCACCTATCTTTGTATCATCTACAAACTTTGCAACAAAGCCATCAATTCTATCATCAGAATCATTAACATATAACGTAAAAAGAATCGGTCCCAACACAGACTCCTGTGGAACACCACTGATCACCAGCAGACAACCAGAAAAGGCTCCCTTTATTCCCACTTTTTGCCTCCTGCCAGTCAGTCACTGCTTTATTCATGCTAGAATCTTTCCTGTAACACTATGAGCTCATAGCTTGTCAAGCAGCCTCATATGTGGCACCTTGTCAAAGACTTTCTGAAAATTCAAATACACAACCTCAACCAATTCTCCTTTGTCAATCCTGCTTGTTATTTCTTCAAAGGATTCCAAAGATTTTCCCTTCAGGAAACCATGCTGACTATGATCTGTTTTATCATGTGCCTCCAAGTACCCCGAAACTCTTAGCAATCAACTCTAACATCTTCCCAGTCACTGAGGGCAGACTAACTAACCTATAAATTCCCTTTCTTCTGCCTCTCTCCTTTCTTGAACAGTGGATTGACATTTTCAATTTTCCAGTTCTCCGGAACCATCTAGTGATTCTTGAAAGATTATTACTAATGCCTCCACATTCTCTTCAGCCATCTCTTTCGGAACCCTGAGCCATACACCATCTGGTCCACGTGACTTATCTACCTTTAGACCTTTCAATTTACCAAGAACCTTCTCCCTAGTTATTGGTAACTTTACACACTTCATACCCCCTGACACCTGAACCTCCATCATACTGATAGTGTCTTCCACAGTGAAGCCTAATACAAGATACTCTTCAGTTCATCCACCATGTCCTTGTCCCTCATTGCTATCTCTCCAGCATCGTTTTCCAGCAGCCAATATCCTCTCTTACCTCTCTTTTACACTTTAAGTGTCTGAAGAAACTTTTAGTATCCTCTTTAACATTATTGGCTAGCTTACTTTTGTAAGCTAGCCAACTTTACCTTCTCAATGCCTTTTTAGTTGCCTTCTGTATCCTGTAACTTCCCATTCATTTTTGCTCTAATATATGCCCTCTCTTTGGCCTTTTATGCTGGCTTTGACTTCTCTTCTTAGCCATGGTGGTGTCATCTTTCCTTTAGAATACTTCTTCCTCTTTCTGGAAGCAAATTTCCAAATTGCTTCCAGAAATTTCAGCCATTGCTGCTCTGCCGTCATCCCTGTCGGTGTTGTTTTCCAATCAATTCTGGCCAGCTCCTCTCTCTTGCCTCTGTAACTACGTCTGACTTTAGCTTCTTTTTCTCAAATTTTAGTGAGAATTCAATCATATTGTGATCACATTCCCCTAAGGATCTCATCAGCAAGAACAATGAGTCAGCTTACAGAGAGGAGGTGCAGTGACTAACAGACTGGTGCAGAGCCAACAACCTGTCTCTGAATGTGAACAAAACAAAAGAAATGGTTGTTGACTTCAGAAGGGTACGGAGCAACCACTCCCCGCTGAACATCGACGGCTCCTCAGTAGAGATCGTAAAGAGCACCAAATTTCTTGGTGTTCACCTGATGGAGAATCTCACCTGGTCCCTCAACACCAGCTCCATAGCAAAGAAAGCCCAGCAGCATCTCTACTTTTTGCGAAGGCTAAGAAAAGTCCATCTCCCACCCCCCATCCTCATCACATTCTACAGGGGTTGTATTGAGAGCATCCTGAGCAGCTGCATCACTGCCTGGTTCGGAAATTGCACCATCTCGGATTGCAAGACCCTGCAGCGGATAGTGAGGTCAGCTGAGAAGATCATCGGGGTCTCTCTTCCTACCATTACGGACATTTACACTACACGCTGCATCCACAAAGCAAACAGCATTATGAAGGACCCCATGCACCCGTCATACAAATTCTTCTCCCTCCTGCCATCTGGGAAAAGGCACCGAAGCATTCGGGCTCTCATGACCAGACAATGTAACAGTTTCTTCCCCCAAGCTATCAGACTCCTCAATGCCCAGAGACTGGACTGACACTAATTTACTGCCCTCAACTGTGCCTATTGTCTTGTTTATTATTTATTGTAATGCCTGCACTGTTTTGTGCACTTTATGCAGTCCTGGGTAGGTCTGTAATCTAGTTTGTTTTTTTCCTGGGTTGTTTTTCACGTAGTTCAGTGTAGTTTTTTCGTGTAGCGCCATGGTCCTGAAAAACGTTGTCTCATTTTTACTGTGTACTGTACCCGCAGTTATGGTCGAAATGACAATAAAAAGCGACTTGACTTGACTTGAGATGTATTAGCATTTCTAATCTAATCTTCCTATCAATAACAGTCCTCCTATTAGTTACTAAGGCCCTCAATGGACTTTCTCCCTAAACCCCTCCACTTTGCTCTCTCTCTTTCCTCCCTCAAGATACTCCTTAAAAGCTCTTCCTCCCAACCTAATTAACTTTTAATGATTCAATTATCTGTTTGACTGCATTCTAGTCAAATGCTTAGACTATTTTACAATGTTAAAGCATGATATAAACATGAGTACCTATAGTTGTTGTCATTTCCTTCTCACTAAACTAGGTTTTTTGCAACACAACAATCTAAAAGCCAGTGTCTAGTCTTTTACAACATTATCATTCTTAAGTAATTGACATCAGGAAATGGGATGAGAAATATATGTGAAGGTTATCTTAACAAATTGGCAGAACTTATTCTTGGGAAATTATTCAATGGACCTCCATTGATAAGGCACTCTAACTTAACAAATCAATTAAACCACCTCCCACCCATAATAAATATAATAAATGATATCTATATCAAAATAGGTCATATAATGTTAGGGAAGTTATTATCATTTTCACTTTTCAAAAAATAAAATATTTTCTTTAATGTTTCCTTCAAAAGTTAATCAAATTGTATCTTCTTCTGTCACCCAATGGTATATTAAGATAGGTGCTCATTACTGCTCTATTTCACCATTTCACCAGAAATATTTACCTTTCTTTGGTTCTTCTATCCTAAGAATCTTGTTGGGTGATCCAAAATCTTCATCTGGTGAGTATGGCAGTCTTTTTAACCCTGATCTGAAACATTAATTGTGTATACTCTTCAGAATTGAATTGCAGCAGTACATGAGAAATTGTTTAGAAATTAAAAGCAGAATATTCTCATGGCTTATTTTTATTGGCCATGCATTGTCACAGAATAGCAAAGTTGCATTCATCATTCTTTGTAACATGCAAGACAGTGACCAAAACTTAAATTAGCAGATTGGCTGAATATCAAACCACAGGCACACATCAATAAGGTATATTGCGGTCATGGTGCTCTTTGAAAGGATTGGGATTAATACCACTCAGTACACACACATTTGCTACACCAGCTATTTCAAGTACTTTCAAGAATCCAGGTTGACCAAGGTCCTCATGAGACTTGACTCACCTTGTATCCTCAGATCATTCTCACCTCTGAATCGTAGACTTAAAATATATTCAGACAAAGGAAAATAAGCCACATTACATAGATAGATATTGGCCTTGTTAATAGCAGTGTCCTATTTTGCCTTGATTAGAGATGTCAGATGTCTTCAGTAGGCAAAAATTTAGTTCAAAAGCTTGAAGCCTACCATCTCCCTCTCTTTATATTCCTCTGCTACCATTATCTTCAACAGATTAAGATTTAATAGTGAAGATGTGAGAAATTAAGTTGGTTAGCTTCTGAAACTGAGTGTGATGCATGGTAAACATATGCTTATTAATGGCGATCCAGGCAACATGTCAGTTTTGTGTTGCCTGCTCATGGCAATTGTATCTGCTTAGAGTGCACTGTAGATGCATCAACTGAGGTCCAATGAAGTTGCAAAAACTAAACCTAATTACACTGACTAAAGTTAACTTGTATCTCTTACAGGGAATGTCTACTGGGGCCGAAACAGCTGCTGGCAGACAGATCAAATAATTGTCCAAGCACTTGGCAAATGGAGTTTCATGTCATGCAAGACCCAGCACTTTGTCAGAGGACTCTAACGGCAGACTGTTATCTAAGAGGAGAGGCATTGTAAATGAGTGAAGTACAGAGGGATCCGGGTGTTCTAGTACATGATCATAAAACATTAGCAGGAAGGTTCAACAAGTAGTCAATGAAAGAAATGGCATTGTGGCCTTTGTTGCAAAGGGTTTGCGGTTTTAAGATATGTAAGTTTTGCCACAATTGTACAGGAGTCTCGTGAAGCTACCATAAACCTGAAATACTGGGGACAATTTTGGTCGCCTAACCTAAAGATGGATAAAGTAGCATTGATGGCAGTCCAGAGGAGATTCACCATGCTAATTCCTGGAATGAGTGGAATGACCTGTCAATATCTGCCTCCACCACTCCCGCCTAGGTAGCCTCCTTCCTGCCGGCATGAACATCCAACTCACTGACCTCCGTTGATACCCCTACCCTACCCTTACCCCCATCCCTATCTATTATTTTAGTCTGGTTCTCTTTCTTTCTCTTTTTCCCCCCTCACTATAATCTCTCCCCCCAGCCCTACCTTTCTTTCTCTTTTATTTCCCATAATTCTCCATCTTCCCCCAGCCCATTTCCCTCCGGCCTATCACTTCCCAGCTCTCTACTTTATCCCTCCCCCCACTTCTTATCCCCCCTCGACCATCCCATGTTACTTCACTCCTGATGAAGGGTTTCAGCCCGAAACGTCGTTATTACCTCCTCCCATAGATGCTGTCTGGCCTGCTGAGTATCTACACAGTTTATGTTTGTTTTCTTTGGTGTTTAAATGAGGTGTGAATTTATTGATACATACATGTTCTTGAGGGAATATGACTGGGTTGATGTTGAGGTGACGTTATTAGTGGAATAGTCTAAAATAAGGGCCTTAAGAAGCTATTCATTGTACATGGACATTTATTTTCATATAAGGTGGTGAATCTTTGGAATTCTCAATACCAGAGGGTTATGGCTGCTAAAAAAATCATTAGAAGTTGGAGATAGATTCATTTTTAAAGATCAGGAAAATGAGGACCATGAGGAACAGGCACAGAAGAAGAGTTGAAGGAAGACTATGATCCTATTGAATCATGGGACGTGCTGGAGAAGTGTGGTAACCTACACCTGTGATCTTATCTGCCATAAAAAGGACTTCAGTGGGTGAGGGAAGAGCATCATACTTAAACTATTCTTTTTTCTTTAGCCAAACAGAACTGCTGTAAATATTCACACCATCATATTTGGCATTGACACCTTTATTGCACTTTAGGATACAAACCATCAAAACTAATGGAAAATAAAAAAAAATACCAAGAGTGATACATAAATAAAATAATCAATTAATTTTAAAGATCAACAAAAACTTACCCTTCACCTTCTAATTCATCTGTTCCAATAGGGAAGCCCTGTGAAAAGTCAAGTTTATCATGACTCATTAATCTGAGTTTAGTAAAATTTTATTCTTAAAACATCTTACTAATGCGCCGTATCAATATTAGTACCCTATCATCCATATTTAGAATTAACTAACTAAAACTTTTGGCATTTTGATTCATCTGAGGAACAGAAATAATCCTTTTGCAAGTTACTTTGATGAAATGTAAATAATTTCCGTGTTCATGATACTTACTTGCAGATTTTCCCTTATTTTGCATGTTTGGGAATATAACGGTCAGAAAGTTCCAATAAAAGCTGGTTATTCTACATCAATCTGCTGCCTTTTATCTCTATACACTGTAGAAGTTAAGCACTTTCACACAACTGCAAGACTTACACAACTCCAATGAAACATTTGTCGAAAGTCAGGCGGTGGAATGTGCAAATATACAGAACATACACTGGGGAATCTGTCTACTGAACCTGGCACAGTCTCTGTGATTCATTATAGCAGAAAGGAATGGTCCAAAGGGAGAAAGGCAATCCCAGGTGAGTGTATTTCATTATGTAGAATTAATACACATTTACTTAATTGTTAAATGCTTTCTAATATTTATACTCAGTAATTCTTAAATTATACTATTTTAAAGAATTTGAAAATTATGTTTGGTTTTAAACCATGTTAGAGTGTTTTTAAATAGTTGTGGATGTCAGAAACAGTCTCTATCGTTCAAATTCACTCACAGGTTTGGCTTCACCAGGCCCCAAAGTACTTTTGTGGAATGGATAATCCCTGTGCTGCTTTAGGTTTTGCCTCCCAGAGCTGAGCAGATGTCCAAGGATAACAGATGAATTAGATGGATAGGTGACCAGTAGGCTTGAGTAGAGAACAACCTTGCAGAAATTTTGGGCTAAAACCAAATCACATTTTCGAACTCAAAACTGGGAGCACAAAGGGTGGGAATTCAACAACGCAGATAGAACAGAGACCATTGCTCATGCAGTGGAGGAAGAGTTAAAATGTTTTAGCGATAAACACTTCAGATATGCACCACAAACAAACAAATGTACACATTAGGAGCAGCTCCATGGACCCAGATTCAATCTTAGTGTGGAGTTTGCACATCCTCCACATGGGTTTCCACAATGCAAACACACACTGGTATATTAACTGGCTTCTGTACATTCCATCTTGCTGTGACGTGAGGGAGAATAAGTTGAAGGGGTACAGGGACATAAGCAGTCAGGGGAATGGGGCTTATGCAATTACTATTAGGAGCCCATCATGAGCCAAATGGGCCAAGTAGCCTCCTTCGGGACAGTTACAAGTAACTTCTGTAGATCTGACAGTATACTGTCAAAGTACATCATGATACAGTCTATATAATAAATTATGACTCAATGGCATTACCAAAATGAGGCATTTGCAGGACACATGATTCCAATGCACATTGAATGTACGTGCCTGGGTTGAGTCTGGCTGAACATGGTGATCCTAGCCATTTCCGTCTAAACTCTCCCAATTTGGTTTCTTGTCCTCTTTCCCCCTGCAGTTTGAGCCTCTCCGCTGTCCTCACTGTCAGGTGTCTCCCCATCTACTCTACTAGTAACAAGCAGGAGACCTGATCACATGAAAATTTTAAACCAGATTCCAGCCATTTACTGTCAGCTTGCCAGTTCAGTCCCAACACAGACATCATGTAACAAGTTGCACAGACTGATGATTTTTCCAGCGACTCTGACTGCCTAGCGCAGGGGTGTCAAACTCATTTTAGGTCACGGGCCGGATTGAGCAAAATGCAGCTTCATGCGGGCTGGATCAGTCGGACGCGTGCGAACGCAGCTTTCGTTGCCTCCGTTTTTTCAGCCTGCTCTCATGTGTCTCAGTCTCTGCTTTAACTACAAAGTGTTTCACTTTACAAATTCCGTTTCTTATGAAGAAGACTGCCAAGCAAGACTGCCGAATAAACACTAAAAACTCTGAAAACCTGGTACCTGAATAAACTCAGCATTAGCCATATCATACGCCATAGGCGCTTCGATTACTGGGGCCAGCTTTAATAGTAATTAGATATTATCTCGCGGGCCAAAGATAATTCCACCGCGGGCCGGATTTGGCCCACGGGCCTTGAGTTTGACATATATGGCCTAGCGTGTCATCCAAGGAATCCTGCAGGAAAATGGGGATTCCAGCAATATTAGAAAGATGCCCAACTACTCATTTTGAGCTATGCTTCCAGATAAAATAATGCTCATACCTCAAATGAGGAGGCAATGTAAGAAGACATCCTTTTATATAAAAGAGCAAATCCTGCAGCATATTAGAAAACACAATATATAACAGTAATGCTACAATTGAAATCACCTACTGTACAAATAAAGTGCAATTTTTAAAAAAATATTGTAAATAAACATATCCAACATACATGCACAGTACGTTGCTGGATGTCAGGAATGAAGAGAACTGGCTGAGTGACAAGATCGGGAATGGATTTGAAGATTGTGGCCTCCATCTGCTTGTGGTTGGGAATCAAGGGTATCTTTGCATCATGGACTGCAATTAGAAATTGATTATGTATTTGGATTAAATTATAGTTAATAATTATTCATAAACTGGTTGATTACAAGACTGTGCCTGCAGTAGAATAACATTCGTTGGTTACAGCACATATCTCATAAGCTACAGCAGTACTAATTCTCACTGGATCTTGTACTATTACCATATTTACACAATAATCTTATATTTTAAAAAACTTCAAAAGTTAATATTTATCCCACTGAGTCACGTCACAAAGACAGAAAAAATGCATTTGAAACATCTGAAAACTAGCTAGCAAATCTACCTTTCAGAGGCCAAAGCGACAAATGGGCATTTAGATCATTCAAGAGTGTTTATCTTGGGCTGATAAAAACATAATTACATTTTTTTCTATAAATTAGTCATGTATACAGAAGGTGCTGGAGTTACCCAACAAGCTGATGGCATTTTTGGAGAAAGAATCAGGGTTAATTTTCAGATCAATAATCTTTCATCAGATTAGTCTGAAGAAAGTTCATTAACTTGAAGCCTTAACGTTGTCTATCCCATAAGTGTCTCTGACTGATTGAGTACCTCCATTTTCTGATATTTTCTAAAGATCTCCAAATTTTGCAGTTATTTTGCTTTCCAAACATTAAATTGTGTTGTAAGCAATGAACTATGCAGGCTAATAACCTGTAGGACATTTTTTATGCATGTTCTGGTTATGTAGCTTCTACATTTGGGTACTCACGAGTATTAAGATGGGAGCTGTTGTCATTGGATTTGGACTTTTTCCGGGACTGCTTACGTTCCTCATCGCGTATCTTTCGCTCAGCACCCTAAGCAGCAAAGACACAAGTGGGGGAAAAAAGAAAGACAATTTACTAATTTTAAAGCTATTTCCAGGAATTTTTTTTCCCTGTTGAATTAAATGTAGAAGACACTTTGTGACACCTTCACAACACAGCCACTACTGAGATCTTACTCTTAGCTTTATTGTGTTACATCCTTATTTGTACCACTAGGCACAAAGAGTTTTTCTTTCCTCAACATGATATGTTTGTAGTTAAGTACTGGTGAACATTGTGTGGAAAATCCAAATGTAACCTAAAGAGAAAAAGGCCTAGTTGGTGAACAACTTGCCAAGCAAATTGCTGCTAAATTTTAGCCTTGGCCAGTGGTGAGGCTTGGATGATCGCAAATTTGATCATCTATTTTTTTGTATACTGCTTATGATTGTTATTTCAATTAACTTCTGTAAATATGTAACCACAAAGCAATCTTAAATCATCTGCTTTATAACATCAGTGAAGGTTAAAATTATCCCCACTTACCTGGAAATTCAATTGTCTGACAGTTTCTCCCTCCACATTTTGCAATAGAAACTCAATAATGACCACTTTCATTATTTTCAAACCTATGTCTCCATCAAGGACACACAGGATGTAATAATTTTGGAATACTGGTTGGGAAGCATGTCCCATTGTCCCCGCAATACCCGTTGTTGTGCATTCCCAGGATCCTTATCCCCAAGTATCCAGAGCACCTCCCCAACTGGCCATCCTGAACCCACCTCTGAAAGGGGTACCTCAGACACAATTGAAGTATTCAGCTGACAGCTAACAACCCAATTGGTCACAGAGCTCCATGGATATTTATTTAAAAGATATGTTGCCAAGAAATTCTACTCCTTATCAATATAGTTTTTAAATAGTGACAAGTTTGCTTCCCTGAGTTATCTCCTAAACTGTTAGCTGCCATTTGGAAAATGGAATTCATATCATCTGTGCTCATTTACTTATTGTATACCAATGTAAATATGTAGTAGGAAATAAGACACATTCATCATCAAACCTGTCCCCTGTGCAGACAATGTGCAATTTGTTCCACTATAATATTGAGAGTAATATGCATGACAAGTTTTAGAAATATAGAAAACAAACAGCACAATACAGGCCCTTCGACCCACAAAGCTGTGCCAAACATGTCCCTTAGAACTACCTAGGCTTTACCCATAGCCCTATATTTTTCTAAGCTCCATGTAGCCATCCAGGAGTCTCTTAAAAGATCCTATCGTCTCCGCCTCCACCACTGTTGCCGGCAGCCCATTCCATGCACTCACCACTCTCTGCGTAAAAAACTTACCCCTGACATCTCCTCTGTACCTGCTTCCAAGCACCTTAAAACTATGCCCTCTCATCCTAGCCATTTCAGCCCTATGGAAAAGCCTCTGACTATCCACACGATCAATGCCTCTCATCATCTTGTACACCTCTATCAGGTCACCTCTCATCCTCCATCGCTCCAAGGGGAAAGGCCGAGTTCACTCCACCTATTCTCATAAGGCATGCTCCCCAATCCAGGCAACATCCCTGTAAATCTCCTCTACACCCTTTCTATGGTTTCCACGTCCTTCCTGCAGTGAGCCAACCAGAACTGAGCACAGTGCTCCAAGTGGGGTCTGACCAGGGCCCTATATAGCTGCAACATTACCTCTCAGCTCGTAAACTCAATCCCGCTTTGAGGATTCAATTCTGTGCATTTATCACTGTTTGGTTATCCTGCTCTTATTTTGTTATTTACCAAAATCCTTTGTTTAAAACATAAGCTTTATAAAGCACTTTTGATGACTTCAGGATACTTAACTGCTTTGCAATCCAATAATGTGGTGAACTACATATACCTGTCTGGACACGCCCCCCACTGCTGACTGCTCCTGTGGCTCCTCCCACTGACCGTGGCTCCTCCCATGGACCCCGGTATAAAGGCGATTGGGGACTCCGCCCCGGTCTTAGTCTCCAGGATGTAGCATGGTGGTCACTTGCTGCTTGTTCTTTCTTCCAGCCAATAAAAGCCGATATCTCGCCTCACGTCTCACAGAGTTATTGAGGGTGCATCAAATATACTGCAGCTTTTGTACGTATGTTATCACGCTTTGTGACTAACAGATATTGCAAGGTGTTGATGTGCACTATTCAACCTTTTAAAGGTACAGAATAAAGTGTCTCTTTTGCTTGGTCCAATAAGCCCAGGCACAAAAAGGTATCTCCAGGTAACCCCTAAGCTGAGTATTACAATAGTCTCAAGCACAAACTATTAACTATTAGCAGAAGCAATGCTTTATCAACAATGTTATCAATTTACTGTGACTACTTGTACACAAGGAATAAAAGCAGAAATGGACCACGTAGTCCTAGCTTGCTCAGCCTTTCAGAAACATTATGGCTGAAACTACCCATCACATCCAATTCTCTGCTTGGTTGCTTTCCTATCCAAAAATCCATCTCGCCCTTGAATATATTCATCAACTGAGCATCCATAGCCCAATCATAGTGAAATCCACATTCATAATAATGCAAAAAATTCTTCCTCATCTCAGCCCTAACTCATCTCAGTCCCCATATCTTATCCCTCCATTCTCTAATTTTGGCTTTCCAGTCGAAGGAAACAACACTCTTGACCTTTACTCTGCCACTCCTCTTCAGAATTTACCACGACTCAGTGGGATTACCTCTCAATCTTATGAGGTGCAGTGAGAAAAGACCAAGGTTTCCCTTTCACTCTTCATAGGTCAATCCCCTCACCCCAAGACTCAGTTTTGGAGTCAATGCAAACTAGATTTACAGGGTCAGTACAATTTTCCTCAGATATGGAGGCATAGTGGTTTCACCAAAGCCTTGTACAAACTCAGCAAGGTTTCTTGATGTCAGCAACAGCCATGTTCCTAAGTGTTTGCTTCACCTGCATGCTTACTTTCTATGTCTTCCAATTTAGTACACCAATGTGTTGCTTGTTGGCCAAATGGTGCCTTTCACTAAGTGTTTGGATGTGAATGTGATAAATTAATCTGGATCTGAAGGAATCTGAGTTCCAGCCCTCATCACAGTTCACATTCCCACTTTGGTTTGCATCCTCAGACCAATGTGTTTTCTCAACAAATTCACTAAATCTGAGGCCACAAACCAGGCACGCCCAGGATCCTCTTCAGTTTGCGTATAAGGAGAAGGTGGGAGTGGAGGATGCTATCACGTATTTGCTGCACAAATCACTCTCTCACCTAGATGGGGTCAGTTGTGCTGTGAGGATTACATTCCTTGACTTCTCTAGTGCCTTTAACACCATCCAGCCCAAGATCTTAAGGCACAAACTAACGGAGATGGGAGTAGACTCTCACATGGTGGATTGGATAGTGGACTACTTGACAGATAGACCTCAGTATGTGCGGTTGGGAGACTGTAGGTCTGACACGGTGGTCAGCAGCACAGGAGCGCCGCAGGGAACCGTACTCTCTCCGGTCCTGTTCACCCTGTACACATCAGACTTCCAATATAACTCGGAGTCCTGCCATGTGCAGAAGTTCGCTGATGACATGGCCATAGTGGGGTGTGTCAGGAATGGACAGGAGGAGGAGTATAGGAAACTGATACAGGACTTTGTGATATGGTGCAACTCAAACTACCTGCGTCTCAATATCACCAAGACCAAGGAGATGGTGGTGGACTTTAGGAGATCTAGGCCTCATATGGAGCCAGTGATCATTAATGGAGAATGTGTGGAACAGGTTAAGACCTACAAATATCTGGGAGTACAGTTAGACGAGAAGCTAGACTGGACTGCCAACACAGATGCCTTGTGCAGGAAGGCACAGAGTCGACTGTACTTCCTTAGAAGGTTGGCGTCATTCAATGTCTGTAGTGAGATGCTGAAGATGTTCTATAGGTCAGTTGTGGAGAGCGCCCTCTTCTTTGTGGTGGCGTGTTGGGGAGGAAGCATTAAGAAGAGGGACGCCTCACATCTTAATAAGCTGGTAAGGAAGGCGGGCTCTGTCGTGGGCAAAGTACTGGAGAGTTTAACATCGGTAGCTGAGCGAAGGGCGCTGAGTAGGCTACGGTCAATTATGGATAACTCTGAACATCCTCTACATAGCACCATCCAGAGACAGAGAAGCAGTTTCAGCGACAGGTTACTATCGATGCAATGCTCCTCAGACAGGATGAAGAGGTCAATACTCCCCAATGCCATTAGGCTTTACAATTCTACCGCCAGGACTTAAGAACTTTTTAAAAGCTATTATTAATGCTTTTTGAGACGGTGATTTAGATGCATATCATATTTTTACTGAGTTAAGTATTGTATGTAATTAGTTTTGCTACAACAAGTGTATGGGACATTGGAAAAAAAGTTGAATTTCCCCATGGGGATGAATAAAGTATCTATCTATCTATCTATCTATCTATCTATCTATCTATCTATCTATCTATCTATCTATCTATCTATCTATCTATCTAATATGTGGATTACTGAGGACTCAACACTAATCTCTTCAGCATTCTACCAGTGACAGTCTGCCAGCCTTATAAACATTAAATCTTACCTTTGGCTAAAGAATGGAAAGGAAACCTCCGGTGCACTAATATGTTATACCTAATCAATGAACCATAATGCCATTTGAAGCAGTACCCTGTCAAATATCTTTTGAATATTTATATATACTATATTTAGTGGGTGCCTTTTCTCTACTCTGCTAGTTATATTATAGTAAGAACACCTTAAAATATATTACGCTGTCTAATCATCAATTATAATTTTCTGAGCACCCTATTACCAGCACTTTAATGATGGTTTCATCAAAAAGTATTTCAGGATGTATATTGCATAGATTTCTCGGACATTAAATGTACCTTTGAAACAGTTCTCTAAAAACTGATGTCAGGCTAACTGGTATATAATTCCCTGCCTTGTCTATACTTTCTGAATTGCCGTTGACGTACTGTATTGTAATATTCCAATCTGCTGGGACTATTCAGGAATCTAAAGAGTTTTAAAAGATCATCTCCAATGTAGTCACCTCATTCTGAATGCATTTTGTTGGGTTCTAGTCCCCATAATTTTTCCAGTGCTGTCTCCTTCGTGCAATTAATTCAGACGTAAAGGTGCATGCTACAACTGTCGCATGGAGCTCACAGCAACCTAGTGCTCTGTGTGAGTAGCTATGGTCAAATGCAATCAAAACACAAAAGCACTTAATTACAAAAAGTTAGGCTACTTATCCCAAAAGCATACCTTGTCACAGAATACTTTAATCTGGCAGTATGCCCTATGGACCGGCTTGTTGCTTCGGGTGTTGTAACTGTATGTATCAATCTGGATGTTCAGTGGTAGCCCTTTGACTCCTTTCTGGGATGAGAAATCTGTGCTGAGACAGTTGACTGAGACGAAAATCTGAAATGAAAACAAAGCAAGTTAGCGATCAAGTAGTAAAACAAATAGATTCAACTAAAACATGAACACATGGCAGTTTTAATACCATAACATCTACGTAGGAGACAGAGGCTCACTCTACAAAATTCCTTTTCCAGCAGAGAGCTTTTTAAGTTGCAGCTAATGAAGATAGCAGCTGGGACTTCATAGCCACGCCCTTCACCAGTGTACCAAAGGCAATGCTTCTTCGTCCTTTACCTGTCTCTCAAAATAAAGGAAGTCCAGTTCTCTGGGTTCTGAGGCAGGTGAGTCTTCTGTAGACTCCTTTAGAGATGGGGTACGAGGCGTGCTCCTTCCGCCATTTCTGCTAAGGTTCCAACGCATGTACTCAAGGTTCTCAACAGCATTCCAAATATCTTTTGGCCAAGTACTGCCTACCTGACAATGCACAAGACTGCCCAGGCTCATTAGCAGTGTAAATCCAACCTGGACTAATACTTCATGATCAATTTCCCCCTAATTATCTGATTACTAGGAAGTGAAGGCAACTTCCAGAAGACTCAGGAAAATAGGAGCAGGAGAAAGACATCTGGCCTCTCAAGCCTGCCCACAATTCAATATAATCCTGGTGATCTGCCCCAAGCCTCATCATTATGAACCACATCTATCCAGGCAAAGACCAATTGCGTAGTGATAACGATTTTGGTCATTCTTGAGAACTTGCAGCAGATGTCCTGAGAAGGTGGTCCTGGGTCTTTTCCTACAGATCATCAGAGGATGGGGTTGGGTCTCTATGAAAATGCAGGTTTGATTTGCCAAGACTGTAGTAGATACAAAGAACCACCTGGTAGAAGCAGACTCGATAGGCTGAATGGCCTACTTCTGTTCCTATATCTTATGGTCTAAAAACTAGCTTGCTGGCTTGAATGTCTTCCTTTCTATTTTAAGTTACTGTTTCTCCACCATTCAATCGTGGGCTGATCCAATTCTTTCAGTCATCCCCACCCCTCTGCCTTCTCCAGAAGAGATGTCAGGGGTAAGATTCTTATGTAGAGAGTGCTGAGTGTGTGGAATGGGCTGCCGACGATGGTGGTGGAGGTGGATACGATAGGATCTTTTAAGAGACTCCTGAACAGGTACATGGAACTCAGAAAAATGGAGGGCTATGGGTAACCCTACGTAATTTCTAAGATAAGGACATGTTCGGCACAGCTTTGTGGACCGAAGGGCCTGTATTGTGCCGTAGGTTTTCTATGTTTCTATGTTTTCTGTTACTCACCATACCCTTTGATGCCCTGGCTAATCAAGAACCTATCTTTCTCTGCTTTAAATACACCCAATGACTTGGCCTCCACAACCGCTCGTTGCAACAAATTCCACAGATTTACCACCTGTTGACTACAGTAATTTCTCTGCATCTCTGTTCTAAATGAACGTCCTTCAATCCTGAAGTCGTACCCTCTTGTCCTGGACTCCCTTACCATGGGAAATAACCTTGCCATATCTAATTTGTTCAGGCCTTTTAACATTCAGAATGTTTCTATGAGATTTCCCCTCATTCTCCTGAACTCCAGGGAATACAGCCCAAGAGCTGCCAGGCTCCTCATACAGTAACCCTTTCATTCCTGGAATCATTCTCATGAATCTTCTCTGAACCCTCTTCAATGTCAGTATATCCTTTCTAAAATAAGGAGCCCAAAACTGCACACAATACTCCAAGTGTGGTCTCACGAGTGCCTTATAGAGCCTCAACATCACATCCCTGCTCTTATATTCTATATTTCTAGAAATAAATGCCAACATTGCATTCGCCTGCTTCACAACCGACTCAACCTGGAGGTTAACCTTTAGGGTATCCTGCACAAAGACTCCCAAGTCTCTTTGCATCTCTGCATTTTGAATTCTCTCCCTGTCTAAATAATAGTCTGCCTGTTTATTTCTTCCACCAAAGTACATGACCATACACTTTCCAACATTGTATTTCATTTGCCACTTCTTTGTCCATTCCCCTAAACTATCTAAGTCTCTCTTCAGGCTCTCTGCTTCCCCACCTATCTTTGCATCATCGGCAAATTTAGCCACAAATCCAGTAATCTCATAGTCCAAATCATTGACATACATGCCACACATAGTTTTCTCCAATAAGACCATTTCTGCTAGTAGATTTAGATACACACTGAAAGCAAAAGGCACAAATAAAGAAAAACAAACAAAATTCAATGAAAATAATAAGAACAAACTAAAGTACCAGAGACCTGGAATTAAAAACAGGAAATCTGGAATAAAAACAGAATATGCTGAAAAATCTTAGCAGGTCAGAAGGCATCTGTGGAAAGAGCATTTACTTTTAAAAACACTAAATCTTTTATTTCAAGTGGAATATAATTAAATACGTGATATCAAATAGCTGCCATTTTCCCCTCTCTTGTGCAATGAAAGACAACCTGCAGTTTTTCTGACAAAGAATGTAAACCTCCAGCATGTGCTTCTCCCACAATGGGAGCTGCCCTCTGCTGGAAACCTGCAGCAACAATCGTTTGTCAATCTATTCAATTTCAACCAGGGATGGCTGGTGAACTGACGTCACCCAAAGTTGTACCAGGGAGCACAGAACCATTCAGAGAAATCACATTGAAACACCTTCAAACCATAAACTAGATTTTCTGTAACTAGGTACAGTATTTCCCTGACTAACTGATGTTGCTCCTATCAATATTCCACTGCAGATTTAATTTACTTTTCTTAGATGTTACTGACAGATAGACAGACATACTTTACTGATCCCGAGGGAAATTGGGTTTCGTTAGAAATATAGCAATATAAAACCATAAATAATTAAATAATAATAAGTTAATCATGCCAAGTGGAAATATGTCCAGGACCAGCCTATTGGCTCAGGGTGTCTGACACTCCGAGGGAGGAGTTGTAAAGTTTGATGGCCACAGGTAGGAATGACTTCCTATGACACTCAGTGTTGCATCTCGATGGAATGAGTCTCTGGCTGAATGTACTCCTGTGCCTAACCAGTATATTATGGTTAGGCACAATATCTTAGTCATTGTCCAAGATGGCATGCAACTTGGACAGCATCCTCTTTTCAGACACCACCGTCAGAGAGTCCAGTTCCACCCCCACAACATCACTGGCCTTACGAATGAGTTTGTTGATTCTGTTGGTGTCTGCTACCCTCAGCCTGCTGCCCCAGCACACAACAGCAAACATGATAGCACTGGCCACTACAGACTCGTAGAACATCCTCAGCATCGTCCGGCAGATGTTAAAGGACCTCAGTCTCCTCAGGAAGTAGAGACGGCTCTGACCCTTCTTGTAGACAGCCTCAGTGTTCTTTGACACAGGAGTATAGTACATCTTCCAGTGAACTACGGTAGTTTAAATGAGAAAACAGTGTTCTGGTGAGTTTAATAGGAGTGAGAGGTATAGTACTCTGGTGAATTTAAAGAGATGATGAGAAATGGGACCCTGGTGAGTTTATAAGGAGGATGACCTAGTGACTTTATTGAAATGCAGAAACATATCCCAGTAAGTCAAATGCTGAACCATCAGAACACAAATGATCAGTTATACCATGTATGTCTCTTTATACCAAATAACTCATATGTAGATTATTGTGGATTTATTAGTAGGATGTGAACATTATTGGCAAGAACAGCACTTATTGCCCACTGGAAATTGCCCCTTAAATTGAATGGCTTGCTCCCACTTCAGAGGGCAGTTGGGAATACCATACCAGGCAGATTGGATAAGGATTGCAGACTAAATTCCCCCAGAAGAATATTGGTAAGCCAGATATATTTTCCTGACAGTTTCAAAATCACTATTACCATAACACATAGGAGCAGAATGAGGCCATTCAGCCTATCAATTCTGTAAAGCCACTCAATCATAGCTGATTTATTTTGCCTCTCAACCCCATTTTCCTGTCTTCTCCCCATAACCTTTAGCAACCTATTAATCTAGAGCCTTTCAATCTCTGATGTAAATATATCTAATGACGCATGTTCAAACAAACTATCCTCCACTCTTAATCAAAACTAGGCCAAATATAAAATTTGTCGCCAACATACAAAAAATCTGTGTGAATAGGGTCACTGTTGCAACCTAAAATGAAATAACATCAGGAACCTGTCACAGATATTCTACTCTATCCATACTTTCATCAATAGGTTCATTATTTTAATATTGCAAAATGGTCCAGTTCATTTAATTCATTCATTAATACACAAAGTCAGGCATCATAAAATCCGACATCTTACGTACTTCATTGTGATTTCCATGTCAAGAATGCTGCACAGAACATTTAAGCACTCATTTATTTTGTAGTCTGCGGAGAACCTCACCTGGTCCCTCAACACCAGCTCCATAGCAAAGAAAGCCCAGCAGCGTCTCTACTTTCTGCAGAGGCTGAGGAAAGTCCATCTCCCACCCCCCATCCTCATCACATTCTACAGGCGTTGTATTGAGAGCATCCTGAGCAGCTGCATCACTGCCTGGTTCGGAAATTGCACCATCTTGGATCGCAAGGCCCTGCAGCGGATAGTGAGGTCAGCTGAGAAGATCATCGGGGTCTCTCTTCCCACCATCACAGACATTTACACTACACGCTGCATCCACAAAGGAAACAGCATTATGAAGGACCCCACACACCCCTCATACAATCTCTTCTCCCTCCTGCCGTCTGGGAAAAGGCTCCGAAGCATTCGGGCTCTCATGACCAGACTATGTAACAGTTTCTTCCCCCAAGCTATCAGACTCCTCAATACTCAGAGCCTAGACTGACATCTGGCCCTATTGTCCTGTTTATTATTTATTGTAATGCCTGCACTGTTTTTGTGCATTTTACACAGTCCTGTGTAGGTCTGTAGTCTAGTGTAGCTTTCTCTGCGTTGCTTTTTTTCGTAGTTCAGTCTAGTTTTTGTACTGTGTCATGTAACACCATGGTCCTGAAAAGCATTGTCTCATTTTTACTATGTACTGTACCAGCAGTTATGGTCGAAATGACAATAAAAGTGACTTGACTTGACTTGAAACCATAATTGCAAAGTTTTATAGTGTATAAATCAATATTAGTATTGTTGGGTCCACAGGTAGTGGCACATAGTCTCAGAGTGTTTCTGTTTTTTATTATAGAAATTCTTTTATAGTTGGGCAGGTCTTTACCAAACGAGGTGGACTTAAAGCAAATACAGCACTTTATGTTTTACAAAACAATGAGGTCAAAACATTTGAGAAATAAAAATCTATAGAAGGCAAAAATCTGAAATAAACACAGAAAACTCTTGAAATGCTCAATAGGTCAGGAAGCATCTGTGGAGACAGAAACAAGGTTAATGATTCAAGTCAATGAACAAGGAAGAATTAGAAATCAATTACTGTATGTTCCAAATTGCAAGAAGAGAAAAGGTGGAGTGAATGAAGGAAATATCTGTAATAGTCTGGAGATCAAGGGATTAAATAACACAAGTGGTGGTGATATCAGATAAGAGAAGGTCGTGAAGACAGCATCTAAATATTTTGAAAGAAGATTTAAAAAAGGAAGAAATAAATGAGATCAAAGACAGGTTTGTGTGAGAAAGGGGTGGAGAATTATAATAATTGGCAACTGGAAGCTTAGAGTTACCCATGTGGACTGAAGGGAAACATTCTGCAAAGTGGTCACCCAATTAGTGTTTGATTCTTCCAACGTACAGAAAACTACATTGTTAACTATCACTGTAGTAAACTAGAGAGAGGTGAATTGCTGCTGTCCCACAGAGTGATTGGGTCCCCAGATGATGGAATAGAGATGGCTAACGGGCAGATATTGCATCCCCTGCAACTGCACAGAGGTTACTATAAGAAGGGAAGTAGGTGTTGGCAGAGAGGCAACGAAAAATAAACAGGAAATCATACTGGAGGGGAGGGAAACTTGTTACTGGTGGCATCATCACATTGCGAACAGTGGGAAGATTACAAAGTATGATTGTTGTATGATACATGGAGGCTGGTGGGATAGAAGATAAAGTCAAGGAGACCCCCATCCTTGCTCATGGTGGGGAAAGAGTGTGTGAGACACAAGTACAGGACACCAAACAGCCATGGTCACAAGTCTTGTTAACAGTGGAAGGAAACCATCATCATCGGAATGGGTATCATGGAGTCAGGAAAATTAGAAGAGTGGAATGGAGTCCTAATTGGAAGCAAGTTGACAGAAAATGTAGTCAATACACTACGGGCAATTAATCTATATTGGTTGCTAGCCTGTTCCAAAATGATATGGAATTAAATTTCAGTTTGAGAACTGCTTTAGCCAGGTAGTGGTGAAGAGGGTCTTGTTGGGTAAGGAAGAAAGAAAGGGGTCTCAGGCCATCCTGGTGAAGGAGGGAGCAGTAGAAGGATTGATATCCATGGTCCCAACAAGCTAGTTGGGGCCAGAAAACTGAACTCTGCTGAAGTGTTGAAGAACATCAGAAATGGAAAGGAATCACAAAGTCAAGTAGGTCAGACTATGTTTGGTTGGCAAAAATAAGCTGAAATAACAAATCTACCCGGACATTCGGGCAGAGGTAGGAGCTGTCAGTGAAAGCCTGTGGCACTAGGGAGAGACATTGTGAAGGACAGATTTGCAGACAAAATAAGGGCTGGGAGATAATGACCTGATACAGTGGGTGCCATGGTAATGTAACAGTTAGCACAAAGCTATTACAGCTCAGGGGCGTCAGAGTTCAGAGTTCATTCTGACGTCCTCTGTAAGAAGTCTTTGTACGTCCTTCCCGTGGAATGTGCAAGTTTTCCCACAGTTCAAAGACATGGTGGGTAGGTTAATTGGTCATTGTGAATTGACACATAATTAGGGTTAAATTGGGGTTCTTGGTGTTTGCTGAGGTAGTGCAGCTCAAAGGGCAGAAGGGCACATGGTATCACTAAAATCAATAGACATTCATTGGTGGGGCCATGGCCCAGAGGAAGTGGCAGAGAGCTGGTGCTCTGTGAGGTGAAGGTCAGTTCCCCAAGCCACTATAGTACTGTCGTTTGATAACCATATTGGCATCGATCCTCAGTGACTGGAGTACTGTGTTCAGAAGAGTGAGTGGGTACAGTGGAAAAACTGAGACAGCCACTGTCCAACACAGACAAAGCTGTAGAGGTGGGTACAATCACATTTGTTTAGACAGGTTCATGGATAGGAAAAGATCAACATGGGTGGTTCGGGCTGAAGGACCAATTTCTCTGCTGTATAGCTTTAGGACTCTATAACAGAGAGCAAGTAATATATCTTCACGGGTATATTTTAGAGAGACAAAGCAGTCTCACTCTACCACCAATCCGCCATTACTTGACTGAATTTATGGTCACATTGAACAACTTCTGCTTTAACTCAATTAATTTTGTCTATATTAAAAGTTGGCATTTTGGAAAGCCGCCCTGGTCCACCTGTCTCATTGTGGGATATGTTTCAGTCCCACTCTTGTTGTCCATCCACTCCACTTTTTTTTCTGGAACAAAGAGGTAAAATAAATTGGGGGGGGAAAGCAGAAGAAAAAAGGAAAGAAATAGAGGTAGAAAGAAAACAAAAAGAAAATGATAGAGAAAGCAAGCAGAAGCAAGAAGGGATGAAGGACTCCCAGAACTTTGTCACTGTAGCTGAATAAGATCGAAGAAGGCAGGGAGAAGAGGTGGCTTTATGAAGGAAAATGCAAATGAGAGGAAGAAATTGTAATCTGTGTTTGGAGAAGGGGAACAAATGAAGATGGGCAAGGACAAGAATAAGGGAAGCAGGGTATCATGTGAGTAAGAAGAAACCAATAGCAGCTAAGGCTAGGTGATAAAAGATGATAATTTCTGTGCACTGAAATGAGTAAAAGCAAGAACAAAAGTTGGCAGCATTGTAGAAATGGACACAGACGGTCTTGGTGAAGGATGAGAAAGAAGAAGGGCAGTAAACATTTCCATCAGGGCCTTCATGTAAAATCAGTTTTCCAAATATGGAGCAAACAGGAACAACATCCTATGAATTTTTCTTTGGACTGGTGAAGGAAGATTTCACCAGGTCAAGCCAAATGAAAACCAGGTAACATATTACACACCGTGAGTATCTCTGTAACATTGTTATCGTGATGTTGCTCTGCCATTAATTTGCTTTTGGTTACTGAGAGATCACTGTTCTCTACACAGGGGGTTCCTCCCACATTCCAAAGATGTATCAGGCAGATTTTTCCGAACCAACTCCAGGACAATGACCCAACAACGGAATTGCATCTCATTCATGCAATATATATGTTAAAGGGGTGAAACACTATAGAACAATGTCCTGATATGAACTATATATGTTTTGAGCCCTCATACAATCATTGTTCTAAGTAAACATAAAAATACAACATGATTGGAAGCTGAGAGTAGATACCAAGCAAAAGAGAGCAAAGAGCCTGAAGAGATAAAATGTTTAAAGTAAAAGTCAGAAAACACAAAAAATGAAAAACATATGGGCTATTAAGCTGCAATTAAATATCACACATGAAAGAATTAACATACTAGAGAGATGAGCTTCTATCATTTTGTTGTTTGTATTTTGCAGGTATTTCAGCTCGCCAGCAGATGGCACTCATTAGCTATAGCAAGGAATGAGGCTGTCATTGAGCAATCCAACAAGTTGGATCTTATTTATGCAACAGGTGTCTAATTCACTGTTAAGAACTTCCTCCAAGAAAAACCGAAGTGTAGCTTGTCTGATTTTTTGACTGCTTCTCCACCCTTTAATGACTCACTAATAAATTAGTATTTTAGTAGACAAATCAACCTTTAGATTTGGATCAGGTTTAAAAGTCACCAGGAAATGAAATTGATGATCCTTTTGATAACCTGCATTAATGACTTGTCTTCCACAACAATTTTCTCAAAAACTACATCGCATGATGTATAAAGTAAAATAAATGTTATGTCATTTTTGAAACTGAAACAAGATCCATCTAAATTTATATACAACCATACTGTTTTAGTAACTCAATAGGCTGTGTTATATAATTCTGCACATCAAGTATATACATAGCTGAGATTTTTATTTACTTTCGTGATTGAAGGTATTATTTTATTACCCTTCTCTCATTATCCTGAATAGTGGGAGGTGTTGTAATGTGAGTGTTATTAAAAGTAGGTTAATACTAATCGGGGAGTTGTTGGTAGCAAGAGGTGGGATCCGGAGGGTTGGCGGGGTCTGTACTTCCGCTCTTTTTACTCCCAGTATGCATTGTATATAGTTCCTCCACCCAGGCCGCACGAGGTACCTGGAAGCCTCTGTATTGTAAATATCATTTGCCGTTCCAGATAAAGATGCTCTTTTGGCCATCAAGTTGTCGAGTGGTCTTTTTGTAAAGTAGAAGTTACCACAGGAGGGGCAACCTTCTGTATGATAAAGGCACCTGTTCTAATGCTACTACACTTGATAATGATTTAAATCAACCAAAGGCTTTGACAAACTTCTTCAGTCCATCTCACTACATACCACCTTCCACATTGAACTGTGGCTCCAACACATATGACAAAGAGAAACACGAAGGGAATGACTTTTTGATGCTGCACCAATTGCCAGCTGTCCAGCAGATTATAATGATATCTGAATGTAATTATTACTCAGAAGCAAAGCTCTTTGCAGTAAGCCCATGCATGATGCATCAAAATGATCCAGCATTTGGTATTGTCTGAAAATGTCTGGGGCCCTGAGCCAATGCCTGTTTTAATGCAAATCAGAGTAAAATCACAGGGTAATGCGAAACAGAATCACTAAAATACAAATATAGTTCCGCTGAGCCCACCCATCATTTTACCTTTGCTGATTCTTCACTTTGTTATATTTGATGATTATCTGTTTTTGATGGGGTACCGTTCCACCTCCAGCGCTGACTGCCGGTTGCAGATACATAAATGCATGGCAAGGATTACTTTAGCAATGAAGGGCTGCTGCTTTTCAACAATACTAAAAGATGTACTGAGAAAATAGAAACCACTTTTCACTGCCTCAGTATTTCCAAAAACATTTTATTAACAATGATGGACTTTTGGAAATCCAATTGTTATTGTAAAATGGGAACCACAGTAAGTTGAACACACTGAAGGGAATGTAAAATATTACAAAGCAGATAATCCATTCAGTGATATTGCTGAAGGCAGCAGGGGAAGCCTCGCACCTTCTTGTGTCTCATAACCTTCCAGCCTCTTTCTCTACCACCCCCCTCCCCAGCTCCATCTGCCCCCTTTTTCCCCTACACCCTTGCCTTTCTCTCTTCTCACCCACTAGCTGTTGTCTCCCAACTCCACCCCTCCTCCCTCTCCATCTGGCTCCACCTATCCATCCCTCTCCTCACCTGGTTCCACTCATGACCTGTCTCATCCCTCAGTCTCACCTCCTTATATCTATCCTCTTACGCTTCCACTCTGTCACTGACTTTCAATCCAAAAAGTTGTCCATCTCTCCACCTCTCAACATCAATCCACTCAGTTCCTCCAGCTGTTTATTTTTGCCCTAGGTTACAGCATCTGCAGTTTCTTTTGTGTCACCAGGAATGTCCCCCAGCTTTTCTGCATAGTGCAATGGGCTTGTTACCGTCCACCAGACAGGGAAGGCAGTGTCTCCTTTTGATATCTCATTCAAAAATGACATCTTATTGAATACAACATGCTTTCAGTTCTACACTGAAATTCAGGCTGCACACAAATGAAACCCCACCCCACCCCTTTCTGGGCTCCTTTGGAAATGCGAGTGGTTAGCCCCCTCACTAACAGCCACTGGATTCTGCGGCTATAAACCCGTCTTTCTCCGGCTTCATATGTTTAAGGTGTTATGACTTTGGTCCCACCAAATCCATGAGAATGCGATGTCTCGCCCACCCAGTCCCCAGTTTGTGTGAATGCTGTGTGATTAACTGCCCTGCAATAGCCTGTTGGCATTAAATAACAGATTGCCCACTGCATGCAACCATAAAGAAATATATTTGTGAATATACTGCCAAAGAGTTAATAAAAAAAAGAAAGAGAAAAAAACAAAATGGCCCATTATAATTAATCGGTCAAACATGCACAGGTTGGAACTCAAACCTTCCAAAAGCCGTTTTCATCGATCCTTGGCAGAACTCTGCGCTGGGCTCCATCAAATCACGTTTCCCCACCAGATCAAATCCTATGACCAGCTCTCTCCAGTGTCTTCTCTCTTCCTCTCCCTCCGAACAAAGGCTAAGACCCACACAGCGGTGTCTGTCACAAAACCATTCCCCCAGCTTTCTCCAGAACCTTCTCCCTGTTCCATTCTCCTAAATGGATGGCCACATTCTCAAGCATCCCTCATCTCCCACGGTAACCTAAACACTGCTTCTGCAGAAAGTTTTGGATATAAATTGTCACCTTTCCTGTAGATTTATTTGCGAATCACATTCAGGTAACAGGAATAGCACTTGACTTTTTAAGTTGAAATGTAAAACACAATTCAGTAGGGTCAGATTTTTACATACAGGGTCCATGTCGAGGGTCTGTACCAGAAACAAAAGAGCCCATTGCTGCCTTCACAAATTCTACTCATGTTCCCTTCACAGCACTTTTTATTAATAACCTGCCTAAATCTGCAGGTTGATAGAATTCAACTTTTTGAGATAAGACTAGTTTCATATTAAACCACAAATGCACATGTAAATCTGTTATTAAATTCCCTTCACCACAGAAATACTCTCACCAAAAGCTTCTCGTTAAAATTAATTGCCTGAAATTTCCGCAGGGTTCTCCAGTAGACAAGTCTTGGGAATTTGGATTTTAAAACGTTGGAAATAGCCATTTGTCAGGTTTAATATCACTGGCATATGTTGTGAAATATGTCACTTTGCAGCAGCGGTACATTGTAATACATAATAAAAAGCTATAAATTACAATAAGAAGTATACATATATTAAATTAAACAACTCGTGCAAGAGAGCTAAAAATAATGAGATAGTGTACATGGATTCATTGTCCATTCAGAAATCTGATGATGGTGGGGAAGAAGCTGTTCCTGAAACATTGAGTGTGTGTCTTCAGGCTCCTGTACCTCCTCCTTGTTGGCAGCGATGGGGAGAGGGTGATGGGGGTCTTTAATGATGAATGCCACATTTTTAAGGAATCACCTTTTTAAGGTGGTCACAATGGTAGGGAGGCTAGTGACAATAATGGATTTGGCTGAGTTTACAACTTTCTGCAGCTTTTTCCAACCCTATGCAGTGCCCCCTGCATTAACTAGTTAGAATGCTCCCCATGGTATATCTGTAGAAATTTGCAGGCGTCCTTGGTTACATACCAAGTCTCCTCGAACCCCTAATGAAATATAGCTGCTGTTGTGCCTTCTTTGTAATTGTATCAATATAGTTGGCCCAGGATAGATCTTCAGAGATGTTGACACCCAGGAACTTGAAACTGCTCACCCTTTCTACCGTTGACCCCTCGATGAGGACTGGTGTGTGCTCCCTCAACTTCCCTTCCCTGAAGTCTATAATCATTTCCTTGGTCTAAATGACATTGAGTGTACGGTTGTTGTTGTTGTGGCACCACTCAACCAGTTGATCTATTGCTGGGATTTCCAGCATCTGCAGATTTTCTCTTGTTTGTAATTGATCTATTTTACTCCTGTGTGCCTCCTCGTCACCATCTGAAATCCTGCCAACAATAATTGTGTCGTCAGCAAATTTATAGATGGTGCTAGAGTTGTGCCTCACAGCCTCACAGTCATGGGTGTAGAGAGAGCAGAGCAGTGGGCTCAGCATACATCCTTGAGGTGTGCCAGTGTTGATTGTCAGGGAGGAGGAGATTGGAGCTGATTAATCACTCATATCTTATACCAGACACCCCAGAGGCATGTAGTATTTGGCTGTTGCTGCTCAACATTGCTATTGAGGGATGAGCTCTTGGATTTTGAGTCAAGTCTATTTCTGAAGCTTATGAGAAATGTACTCACAAGTGAGTAAGTCTATGCATAATAATCCCAAGTGACCTCAGTACAGTGAGTGCTCAGGATATTTCTAAGCTCGTTGAACAATTCTGGTCCCTTCCATTGCTTCAGTTGCAGATTCTCTATTGACGCCATGTATGCTGCTGAAAGTCGAATCTGCATTATTAGTGATGCATGGCCCAGAAACAGGTTCAGAAACATTGAGCCTTGCAAGCAAAAAAGTTCTGGTGGCTAACCTGCCCCAGGGAAATTCTGGCTCCAGTGAGGCTACTGCCTGAAATTAAGGACTGCAGCTTCCTAGTATTTTTACTGCAGAGCTATAGCTTCAGTAAACATTTGTTCAAACCCCATTTAAATGTATAAACAGTAGTTCTGTGGAGTTTATGACAAAAGAGCAGTAGCACCTTCAAAATTCACAGAGTTAAGTGCATTTCTTATTCTGGTTAAGAGCAACCTGGGTGTGCTGGCGGTAATATAGACAATCAGGTTGTGCAGGTTTTTGCATCCAACCACCATAAATTAGTTGTCTAACAGGTCCAGTCATCATACAAGCATCCATCAATTCTTTATCTTTTGAGTTTTTGGAATTTTCATTGTTTGGGAAATCACTCTTGTTCTCAGATTGGTAACAGATAATTCTTGGGCGAAGTATTTTTGAACAAGTTTGTACCCTGGGAGAAACTCAAAAGTAGCTTCGAAACATTGAACTAAAGCAGCTCTAACCCCTGTATGCAAATTATTCTCCCTTCCTGGAACTCCACCTTTAACTAACACTGAACCACAATTTGAAAGCCCCTGTCACAGTTTAAACCTTCACAACACTGGCCAACAGATCAAGAAGAAATGCTCTCTCTCTAGATTAGAACCATTATTGCATTCAGACATCCTGAAAGCCAAGCCACTGAAGAAGAAATGTTTATTGCGAGACATTGCTATGCTTGTCAGCTGAATTTGGGGTCATTGTTTAAAGATTTAAAAAAATGGGATGCCTATTTAAAACCATGGCAAAGTGAACAGCTTTCTTTTAAGGGTTCACAAGTCTCAAGAACCCGCTTTCTGAAAAAGGGATGGAAACAGTTCTTTTAATCTTTTTACGGCAGAGTTAAATAGAACTTTGATGAGGGTCTGGATAGGTACCACCATGGATAAAATTGTAGAGCTGAGATTTAAGTCACAATCCTTTTAAATAGTGAAGCAGGCTTGAGGGGTCAAGTGACCTACTCCTGCTCCAGATTCACATGCAATTAATATAAAATGTCAGTAGACCAGTGGGGTTGTTTCCCGCGAAGTTGCTGCTAAGTTTTTAAGATCTGTATTCTTTGCAGCCTGCAAACCACACTGGGAAGATACTGTATTCAAACATGTATTTTCTTTGCTTTAGCACACATTTTCCACAAGTAGGAGACAGAATTATGCCTGGAGTTTTTTTACATGAAGCTGAACTGATAAGCGACACTGTGAAGATAGATGCAGAGGGAGAAAGAAAGAATAAAACACACATGCAATGCAGATTATATTTTCTAATCGAACAAACTGGTCATCATTTCGTGGTATCTTCCAATTCACCAGTACAGCAAGGTTCCTTTATTGCTAAGAACCTCCATTTGTGAACATTTCCTCGTTCCTTTCAATTTGTGGAATGAAGATTAATCATGTGGATATGTACTTTCTTTGTTCATAAGGGCCCAGCATGTAAGTGCAACTACAAAGGAATCATGGCAGTGCCTCTACCTCCTTAGGAGTTTGCAAGGATTTGGCATTACATCTGAAACTTTGACAATTCTATAGATGTGTGGTGGAGAGTACATTAACTAGCTGCATCACAGCCTGATGTGGAAACACCAATGTCCTTGAAAGGGAAATTCTACACAAAGCAGTGGATACGGCCCAGCCCATCATGAGTAAAGCCCTCCCCACCACTGAGCACATCTATGCGAAGCATCGTCGCAGGAAAGCAGTATCAGGGAACTAACCACCCAGACTGTGCCCTCTTCTCACTGCTGCCATCAGGAAGAAGATACAGGAGCCTCTGGACTCACACCATTAGGTTCAGGAGCCCCTCAACTATCAGGCTCTTGAACCAAAGGGGATAAATTCACTCAACTTCATTTGCCCCATTATTGAAATGTTCCCACAACCTATGGACTCACTTTCAAGGACTCTTCATCTCACGTTCTTGATATTTATTGCTCATTTATTGTTATTATTTCTTTCCTTTTGCATTTATACAGTTTGTTGTCTGTTGCACAGTGGTTGAACGCACAAGTTGATGTGGTCTTTCATTAATTCTATTATGGTTATTATTCTATTGTGGATGATTGAATATGCCTGGAAGAAAATGAATCTCAGGGTTGTATATGACGACATATATGTACTTTGATAATAAATTCACTTTGAACTTTAAATTAGGAGACCTATTTAATTTCTCAACTAATATCTTTTTGATTAAGAGTGAGGGTTACAGTATTTTAGGCTATGATTAGTAACTCTAAAAAACAAGTATGGCTAAACTAGCTCAAGATACACAGAAGCGAGGGAAGACACAACTTCCTTGCGCCCATTTCACCTTTACATCAATAACACTTCCATCCACAAATCTCATATCCGTTCACTTTTTTGACATCTAGAAAAATCATTGGTTTGTGACGAACACCATCAGATGTTATGTTTAGAGGCAATGCTCAGTTTTTTTGAGATTATAACTCTACCCAACTATAAAAACAAATAAGGGAAAACAAATTGCTGGAGAAACTCAGTGGGCTGAGCAGCATCTGTAGAAGCAAAGTATAGAAAACATTTCAAGTCAAGACACTGCATCAGAACTTATGCATAAAAGATTTTTGATCTGAAATGTTAATCCTTTGCCACCACAGACACTGCTTGTCCTGGCGAGTCCTTCCGGCAGTTTGTTTTCTGCTCCAGATTCCAGCAACTGTAGTCCTTTGAGTCACCAATTATAAAACAGGTTTTGTCAGAATAGAGTATTTTTGCCTGTGATCTGTTCACCAAACTAAATTGCAAAACAATGATCCCAGTTCTCATTCAAACCAACAAAGGAGTGCCAAGCCAAGAAGCTGAATGGTGCACCATGACAGTGGGGGGGGGGGGGGGGCATTACTGATGGGACGTGATGTTCAAAACACTGTAGGGTCAAAGGTCAGAGCAATCTAACATTGCGCCCAGTGTAAGGAATTCAGGAAAGAGGAGAGAATGGGTAAGCTGGATGGTGGGGGGCAGGGAGGAGAGACAGTAAGATGAAGGAGATGGAAACCCAGTGTATAACGAAACTGTATTACTCTATTAAACTTCAAGGCATCATTGCTTATATTAAGCGTTTCAATTTTGCCTTTATTCCATTTGTGAAAACATGATAAAATTGCATGCAATTATTTTGCTGTGAATAGAAACAGTAAATGTTGCAATACTCAGCAGACGAGCAATGGCTCGTGACACAGTTAACATGTCAAGCCAAAGATCCTTCAAAAGTATTCTGATAAACAATAATTGTTATGAAACATGATCAGGCTGAAACCACAGAGGAATTGGACCCCCTTTACCCAGCATCTTGTTAGCAAAGGAGCAATCGCTGAAGAACGAAATTGAGGACCTGAAGGCAACATTGCTGTATCAGAGGGAAATGAGAGATTGTTCTGTTCTATGTTTGACTGAGATATAGCTTACTCTCAGCACACCAGATATGGTGATTAGACGCAAAAGCTTCTCGGTTCACAGGATGGACTGAACTGCTGATTCAGAAAAGGCATAAGGTGGAGGGGTATGTGTTTCATGATAAACTCTCGGTGGTGCTTTGATGTGGCTGTTTTTTAACTCATGTTCCCCCGACCTTGAACACCTAATATTCAAATGCCATCTATTCTATTTATCTAGGGAGTTCTCCTCCCTAATCCTGACCACAGTTTACATTCCACAAGTAGCCAACAATAAACAAGTGCTTGAGATACTACATGATACTGTCTCCAAACAAGAAACAATCCATCCCGACGAATTTCAGCTCATGGTCAGGGACTTCAACCAGGCTTGTTCGAAGACATTCCTGCCCAATTACCATCATCTTATAATTTGTAGCACCAGAGGTCGCAATACACTAGTCCACTGTTATACTAAGACAAGGTATGCCTACCATTCCATACAAAGACCACAGTTTGGCAAATCTGATCACTTGGCTGTGCCTTCTCCTACCCGCATACAGGCAGAGACTAAAGAGCAAGGCTCCAGAGATTAGGACAAGAAAGAGATTGGTGCAGGAGGCAGAGAAGCTGCTATGCGGTTGCTTCAAGTCGGTGGACTGGGCCGTGTTCAAGGGCTCATCTGGGGACCTGGATGAATACACCGTGGTTGTCAGGGACTTTATAAAAAACAGTTGTTGATGAATGTGTCCCCAATAAATCATTCCGAGCCTTCCCAACCAGAAGCCCTGGCTGAACCATGAGATCCACAATCTGCTGAGGTTCAGGTCAGAGGCATTCAAGTCCGGAGACCAACAAGGTTAGAAGAGGTCCAAGTACTACCTCCGGAAGGCCATCTCATGGGCGAAGTGGCAATTCTGGACTAAACTTGAATCAATGGAGAATGCTCGACAGCTGTGATGGGGCTTGAATACCATCTCCTCTTATAAGTGAAATCAAGCAACATAGGCAACAGCAGGGATTCGCTTCCAGATGAGCTCAATGCCTTCCATGCTTGTTTTGGCTGTCAAACCATGGAGGACTCATAATGAATTCCCACAGCCCCCAGTGATCCTGTGAGCCGGACGTGCATGTAGCCTTCAGGAGGGTGAACTCACGAAAAGCATCCGGCCAGATGCGGTACCTGGTCAGGTTCTAAAGACCTGTACTGCTCAAGTGGCTGGAGTGTACATGGAGATCTTTAACCTTTCACTTCAGCCATCTGAGGGACCCACCTGCTTCAAGTAGACTTCACTTACACCGGTGCCTAAGAAGTACGTGGTGATCTGCTTCAAGAACTTACATCCAGTGATGAAGTATTTTGAGAGTTTGGTGGTGAAACATTGGAAACACTCTATTGGGGTCAAGGGATATGGGGAGAAGGCAGGAACGGGGTATTGATTGTGGATGATCGGCCATGATCACACTGAAAGGCGGTGCCAGCTTGAAGGGCCAAATGGCCTACTCCTGCACCTACTGTCTATTGTCTAAACATCATCTCCTGCCTGAGAAGAGACTTGGATCCGCTCCAAGTTGTCTACTGGCGCAACAGGTTCACAGAACATGCCATTTCATTGGCTCTTCACTCCATCCTGGAACATGGGGACAGCAAATATGTAATCATCAGGATGCTCTTTATCAAATACAGCTCGGCTTCATCTGCGTCCCCCCCAAAACTAATCAATAAGCTTCAAGAACTTGGCCTTGTACCTCCTTATTCAATTGGATCCTTAATTTCCTCACCTGAAGACCCCAGTCAGTTCAGATTGGTAACCTCTCCTCCACAATCTCCATCAGCATATGTACACCACAAGTCTGTGTAACTAGCCCCTGCTCTACTCTCTTTACACTTATGACTGTATGGCTAAGCACAACTCCAATACCATATCTAAGTTTGCAGACATTATCACTGTCATTGGCCGACAAAGGTGGTGACAAATCAGCATACAGGAGGGAGATTAAAAATATGGCTGAGTGGAGCCACAAACAACAACCTCTTATTCATTGTGATCAAGACCGATTATCGACTTCAGGAGGAGGAAATCAGAGGTCCATGAACCCAATGCCCTTGAATGGAAAATACTACAAAAAGCAATGGATACAGCCCAGTCCATCTCAGGTAAAGCCCTCCCTACCATTGAGCAGAGCATTGTCACAGGAAAGCAGCATCCATCATCAGGGAACCCCACCACCCAGGACATGCTCTCTTCTCACTGCTGCCATCAGGAAGAAGATACAGGAGCCTCTGGACACACACCATTAGGTTCAGGAAACCCTCAACTTTCAAGCTCTTGAACCAAAAGGGAGTAACTTCACTCAACTTCATTTGCCCCATCCTTGAAGTGTTCCCACAACCTATGGAGTCATTTTCAAGGACTCTTCATCTCATGTTCTCGATATTTATTGCTCATTTATTTATTATTATTATTATTATCATCATTATTATTATTATTATTATTATTATTTCTTTCTTTCTTTTTGTAATTGCACAATTTGTTGTCATTTGCACATTGGTTGAAAGCCCAAGTTGGTTCGTTCTTTCATTGATTCTGTTGTAGTTACTACTTTATCATGCATTTATTGAGTATGCCCACAAGGAAATGAATCTCAGGGTTGTATATCGTGACATAGATGTACTGTGATAATAAATTTATTTGGAACTTTATTTCTCTCTCAATTAATGCTTCCTGACTTGCTGAGTGGTTATAGTATTTTTGGTTTTTATTTCAAATGTCTCGCATCTGCAGTTTTTTTTTATTTTTGTTTTACTGTGATCATATCTAAATAGTTTGGAGAAAATATATTCCATAATCTGGATACATATTCTCCGTAGCTTTACCCTAGCATAGGTAGTCAGATATGACTTCCCATTCACACAATCAGACTCCATTTCTCCAAGTATTGGTAGATCCTATCCCTTCAGCAATTTACTCTGTGGTGATATCAGGCTCACTGGCCTGCAGTTTCCTGGCTTGTTTCTGCTACCCTTTTTAAACAATGGTACCACATATACCTATCTACAGTGTCAGTGCGGGTGGAAATCAGAAACAGGACAGGAGGAGTCACTTTATTGAGAGTATTTTATAGCCCCCCCCCCCCCCCCCCCCACCGCCCAACACCCACTCCCAAGCACAACAGGGACACCAGGGAGCAGATTTTGGAAAGGTGCAAAATAACAGGGTTGTTGTTATGGGTGACTTCAACTTCTCTAATATTGACTGGCACCGCTTATCAGGCTCAGATAGGGCAGAATTTGTTAAGAGTGTCCAGGAAAGATCCCTGACACAGTATGAGGCCAGGTCAACTAGAGGAGATGCTATACTATATCTAGTACTAGATAATGAATCTAGTCAGGTGACAAACCTCTCAGTGGCTGAGCCTTATAGACTCAGTAACCACAACTCCCTGACCTTTAGCACAGCTTTGGATAAGGATAGGAGCAAACAGTGTGGATATTATTTAATTGGGGAAGGGTAATTATAACGCTATTAGGCAAGAACTTGGAAGAGTAAATTGGGAAGAGATGTTCGCAGGGAAATGTACAACAGAAATGTGAAGGTCGTTTAGGGAACACTTGCATGGAGTCCTGGATTAATTGGTCCCTTTGAGGCAGGGAAAGGATGGTAGGGTGAAGGAACCATGGTTGATAAGAGAGTTGGAACATTTAGTCCAGGGGAAGAAGGAAACATACTTAAGGTTTAGGAAGTAAAGATTATACAGGGTTTTTGAGCATTATAAAGCAGCTTGGAAGGAGCTTAAGAAGAGACATGAGAAGATCTTGGCAAGTAGAATTAAGGAAAACCCAAAGGCATTCTATATGCATGTGAAAAACAGGAAGATGACTAGAGTGAGGGTAGTACTGATCAGGGGTAAAAGAGGAAAGATGTGTCTGGAGTTGGGAGAGGAAGGAAAGGTCTTTAATGAATACTTTGCTTCATTATGCACCAGTAAGAGGGTCCTTCTTAAATGTGAGGTCACCACAGGACACACTAATATGTTGGAACATGTCGAAGTTAACCTATAACCACTAGTTGTAGTCCCACCCACCCTGAGTGGGAAAAGCACTTACCCTATCTATAGCCCTCATAGTTTTGTATACCTCTATCAAATCTCCCCTCAAGGGAGCTAGGGCTTTACTCTTTGGAGAGAAGGAGGATGAGAGGAGACATGATAGAGGTGTACAAGATATTAAGAGGAATAGTCAGAGTGGACAGCCAGCGCCTCTTCCCCAGGGCACCACTGCTCAGTACAAGAGGACATGGCTTTAAGGTAAGGGGAGGGAAGTTCAAGGGGGATATTAGAGGAAGGTTTTTCACTCAGAGAGTGGTTGGTGCGTGGAATGTTCTGCCTGAGTCAGTGGTGGAGGCAGACACACTAGTGAAGTTTAAGAGACTACTAGACAGGTATATGGAGGAATTTAAGGTGGGGGGTTATATGTGAGGCAGGGTTTGAGGGTCAGCACAACATTGTGGGCCGAAGGGCCTGTAATGTGCTGTACTATTCTATGTTCTATGTTCAATCTTCAATGTTCCAAGGAATAAAGTCCTAATGTGTTCAATCTTTCCTTATAACTCAGGTCCTCCAGTCCTGGCAATATTCTAGTAAATTTTCTCTGTACTCTTTCAAACTTATTTACATCTTTCCTGTAGGTAGATGACCAAAACTGCACACACGGGGAGAAGGTAAAACTCTTCACAGGCAGGATACAAACCCGGATCGGTGAGCAGTAGTGTTTTAAAACCTTGCGCTCATCAATACGTTATTGTGCCACTGTAAAACCACAATAAAAAGCAGTGTAGGATGATGAATTGAGGATGATTTACCTCCCTGTGGATCCTGAGGTGGCTAATGATGCCAATGAGGGAAACATAGATTTTTCCACAAATGATGCAGTTGCCATATAACAAGTAGTTTCTAACTAAAAGTCTATTTTCATCTCCTCCATAAATTTCCCACGGTTTTATTTTCTTCATTTGTATTTACCCACCCTTCCACACCAGCTATGCATTAACAAACAAAACTCCTCCAACCAAGAGAAGTTGAAGGCTATCTTGATGGTTGACTCATAAATAGTGAAAGAATTTCTTTTTTCCCTTTCTGAAAGCTGAAAATTGCATCACAACATCTACTGTTTAAACTTTTCCACCCCCTTTCTTTGAAATTTACAGGTAATTTAATAGACCTCTTAGCTCCCAGCAATGTAATAGCCTGTTTACACATTGACATCACCACATACACCCATGTTTGCAGACAAGGCATTTTGTTCTCAACATATTAAAGCCCCTTTAAAAACCATAATTGTTATTTTATTGTTTATAATTCTCCTGTTACTGTCCATATTTATCTTCTATTTTCCCCTAAACCACAAACCCACACCCAGTATTATTTGGTAATTTTCCAATTTCCAATAACAATAATTTTATTTGAAGAGGAAAACAACTACAAATCTTAAAGCAATCAAGGTGTTGACCACTTTTCTGGTGATTGTGTGAAATGTGAATTTGCTGAGAGTAAGGTACAACAATGATAATATTCATTTATCGCCATTCTCAAGCAAGCAAGTAACTTTAACAAATTATAATTATTTTGTTCAGGCAGCTACAGAGCTTTGAAAAGTAACAGACTGAGAAATGAGGAAAGTGAAGCTCACCAACTATAAGGCAAATACCCCAAAAGATACTACTCTCAAATTACCCAAGTGCATCCCAATTTTAACTTCATACCAATCCCAACTATACTGCGTCGCGATGCATATAAAACTATATCCGAACTGTATTGTGTCATTACAGAAGATTACATCCTTTTTCAAGGTAAACTTTGCGTGTTTATCTTAAATAAATCTTTTATTCAATGAGTAATCTGTGTCTACTTAGTTTTGGTAGAGAGGGAATTTCTGTATCAGGAGCCCAATATTCTTTTTACCCATGTCATAGAGAATATTGGACCAACTCTACAACTTTATTATTTGTTCAGGGGTGTGTGCTTAGCCCACTGCTCTACTCTCTATATACCCATGACTGTGTGGCTAGGCATAGCTCAAATACCATCTATAAATTTGCTGATGATACGACCATTGTTGGTAGAATCTCAGGTGATGACAAGAGGGCGTACAGGAGTGAGATATGCCAACTAGTGGAGTGGTGTCACAGCAACAACCTGGTACTCAATGTCAGTAAGACGAAAGAGCTGACTGTGGACTTCAGGAAGGGTAAGACGAAGGAACACATACCAATCCTCACAGAGGGATCAGATGTGGAGAGAGTGAGCAGTTTCAAGTTCCTGGGTGTCAAGATCTCTGAGGATCTAACTTGGTCCCAACATATTGATGCAGTTATAAAGAAGGCAAGACAGCCGCTATACTTCATTAGGAGTTTGAAGAGATTTGGTATGTCAACAAATACACTCAAAAACTTCAATAGATGTACTATGGAGAGCATTCTGACAGGCTGCATCACTGTCTGGTATGGTGGGGGGGAAGGCTACTGCACAGGACCAAAAGAAGCTGCAAAGGGTTACAAATTTAGTCGGCTGCATTTTGGGTACGAGCCTACAAAGTACCCAAGACATCTTCAAGGAGCGTTTTCTCAGAAAGGCAGTGTCCATTATTAAGGACCTCCAGCACCCAGGGCATGCCCTTTTCTCACTGTTACCATCAGGTAGGGGATACGGCAGTCTAAAGGCACACATTCAGTGATTTAGGAACAGCTTCTTCCCCTCTGCCATCCGATTCCGAAATGGAAATTGAACCCTTCGACACTAACTCACTTTTTAAATATATATTATTTCTGTTTATTGCACAATTTTAATCTATTCAACATATGTACACTGTAATTAATTTACTTATTTATTCATTATTATTATTATTATATTTTTTCTATATTATGTATTACATTGCACTGCTGCTGCTAAGTTAACAAATTTCACATCACATGCCGGTGATAATAAACCTGATTCTGATTCTGATTTCTGTTGTCTTAAAGGACAATAGGAACAGCTAACTTCAAAGCAGATCTAAGGTTATGTCATCTTTAATTATACTTGAAAATTCATGACTCTGGTCTCTGGTCCATGTCGTGGGAGGAAAAAAGTAGACTGTGTGATATAGGGCTTGTCAACAACAGAGTTGATTAGGTTAAATTCATTATCTCTCACCCACAGAAAGGCTGCCACTAATCCATGTTGAACAAATGGATCCAAGGCAGGGAAGCAGCAGAATTGCTGCAATTCTGTCCTTGACTATACCATGTCCAGCCGTTATAAAGGACTCTTGGCTCACTGCCTCAACTGAAGAATTAACAAAAACGCCAAGTATCATGAATTTATATCACTACATGCATCATCAGAAAATGATTAATAAATGGGTGGCGTGGGGTGGAGGGCAAGCTTTATCAAGGTGAGAACTAAAACTTTCTGCTGACTTTTCCTTCCATCTGTCAAAAGTGTGCTGGCACTTGCCAGAGTCTTCTAATCAGTTGAACACAAGCTTGAATGATCTCATAACTGTCTGGAAATTTGAATTCAGTTTAAGAATAAAGAAATAAGATCAATATCAATAAAATGGCTACTAGACTTTAGTATCATTGTTTGAAGAAAGAAACCTTCCATTCATATTCCATACTGCTCTCTGTATATGACTCCAGATCTTCACCGAGGTGATTGACTCTTAACTGCCCTCTGAAGCAACCTATTCAACCACTCCATGGCATTTTAAACAAACAGCCCTCCATCACTGTCTTAGGACAACAAATCCCAATTTTACTGGTGTCATTCAAATATCTAAACATCAGCCCCTGCATGAAGGACATCTATCATCTCAACACTCTCCTTTGCAAGCATTCCCCTCACTCTTGGCCAAAATGAAGAATGTACATTTCATGTGTAAAATCTGTGATATAGTTTCACGCATTTAACACCATTACAGTGTAGGTCTGTAGTCTAGTGTAGCTTTCTCTGCGTTGTTGTTTTTTTTTAATTACATAGTTCAGTCTAGTTTTTTGTACTGTGTCATGTTCATTACCGCAAATTTGTTGTCAGAAGAATGAAGTCATTGACAATGAGATCACCTTTCGTACCTACACTGCAACGTCTGCAGTTCCCCATTGTCTGGATTAACAGAGGCGCTCAATGATGCTCCTTGGGCTCCTCTAGTTGCACGGCCCTGACAAACACCTTGTCCAAATTACACTAAGTGTGCAGTGATATTTCTGAAATGCCATTCTGTTCATTACACAATGTGGCAGTGATTTGCTATGTAAAAGTTAGACCTTCGAAAGTATTAGAACTCCAAAACATCTCACATACAAATGGACTAAAAGTTCTCAACTGCCCTGAGCAACCTTACTAAGGCTGATGAAGAGGACGAGATGTACTGGTCATGGTAGCTTTTGCAGCTGCTCCCAGAAGTTTCTAAAAGCAATAATGACTGGTCTGGTGCCTCAGCTGTTATTTGTCTCATCCCTGAAACTAGCAGTCAATATTTTTGAAATACTGTGATCACTGCTGGATTAATCAGTGCCAGTGTATTTGCACTCTTTTGTTGCCAGGATCAGTCAGCAGTAAGCTCAGGTCTAAGCCACAAAAAAAAACTAAGGGTCCACTTCTAATAATTATAATACAATAGTAATTTATATACTACATTGAAGTTCATAACAAGATGAACACCAAGCAACACAGAAAAGAAATCTTCATGCATTGATTAAGGTAAAGGTTAAAATAATGAGTATCTGGACAATGGCAGTGATAAAGCTAATAATTCCAACTTGCACTCTCCTGCCGGGAGAAACCTGATAAACTGAAGTATACCAGCCTGCAGGAATAAGACCTACCTTAGCTTCATCATTGATATCCCATGTAAAGGAGATGGCATTGTAGGCGATTTCTTCAATGTTACTAATTGTGTTGAAACTTTCTTTGTAATCGGCTGCAGAAAAATAAGAGAAATGAGAAGGTGATGATTACTTCATGCAATTTTTAAGTTTCAGTAAGTTTCATTGTTAAACTGCATAAAATTTATCACATATAGCTCAAGAAAGTCTCGCCTTTGTCCAAACTCCTGTCTGTATACTGAGTCACAATTTGCCATTAGTCAAACCACATGGAAAATAAATTACTTTGTACATTATCAAGCAATTGAACTTCAGTTCCCAGCAAAGAGCATTGTACGTAGAAAGCCCTGAAGTAGGGATTTTAAGTATAGGGCCTATGGAAAATACAAGTCTTCTTAATACCTCAGAGGTCTTACTAATCCAATGCTCTGCATTACAAACACAAGTTCATAAGATTTGGTTGATTCCTGAAAGTTCCCATAAAAAGCCACAATATTGCTTTTAAAGCAGTTAGATTCAAACCAAAGGTTCAGCTGCAGCCTCCAGGGCAGCAGTAGTTCCAATTTACATACTTGCTTTTTCACTTCTTTCTGAAGCTGATAGTGCATTTATTTTACTGATTACAAAAATGCTTACTTGCATGATTAATGATTCCTTGAACTTTAATTACATGAAAGAAAATTGAGTATAAAAATGGGTTGGTGTGAAATGTGAGGCTGCCAGTATTCTCCTGTGATTACATGTCAGATTGCATTGCTGGTCTGACTCATCAGATTTTCTTAGTGGTCTTAAAGCTTCATTAAGTACCTAACAATTGGCACCCTCTGGCAGTCTGGACAACTGGGGCTATCTGTCTGAATTCCAAATGTGAAGTTTTAATGCTGAGGGCCTAGGGGATATGTCCAAAACATTGATGCTTCTCGTGGTTTGGGAGAGCCGGAGGGTAAGGAGGGGTTAGACATTAACCCGATGTCAAGGGAGGCTACCAGCACTCCTGAGGCACTCACTCACGCAATTATCAATTTGTATTTCTTAACTAAATTGGCCACTTAATCTGAATATGGTGTTCAAATTCTACACAAATGTCCTTAGTATACCTTTTTATTCCTTCACTAAAATAGGTTGCCTCAAAATTCAGCCCTAGACAGTAGGCTTCATGAATGGATTGGATTTCCATGTTAGAGCACAATGCATTAACAATAAAACATGAATTTGCCAGCAATAATCTCTTATAAATCATGTACTTTGGTGTACAAAACTTGGGTAAGGCTTTACAGGCAGGTTCTGCTTCATTTACTATTGTCTTCAAATGCTAAGTTCTGTTCAGAAATCAACCCGAGGTTTCACAGGAAAAACAAAGCCATTCAGGCTAGACTCATCTGTTTGGAATTGCAACAATATTCACTGACGCTTGTATGACAATCAGCTATGACTAACCTATAATTATTAGAACCTTGCCATTGGTGTTAGGTTACAATGCAAAACTCTGCGGTCTTTCAGCAGTTAAAAGTTGAAGAAAGAAGGGTATTTGCATATGTGTCACTTTGTATCAAAGATCAAGATTAGACATCCTCCTTAAACTCCAAAATACAGTATGCTTTCAGGATTAAAAACTACACTTAACACACACAATTCCAGATTTTTACTAAATTCAGACAGACGTTGACCTTCACTGATCACCACTGCTTTACTCAACTCAAGAGTCATTGATCCTCGGGGGGGGGGGGGGGAGCATAGCCCAATTCAAGAAAATAATTTATTCACAAAAGCCAAATCCGGGAATTTATAGAGGTAATCCGATTCCCTCTCCTGGCAATCTACCAAAACCATTATGATCCAGGATCCTGTGCTGGCACAGTAACATCGATTTAAGTTCCACGCAATTAGTACGCACCTCACCCAACCCACACATACTTCCAGATAAAGCTTAAGGGGACAACCAAAACAACAGGCAGAGCAAAACCCATTAGCACAACCACTTCCAACATTAGTTCTTGGAGTCAAACATAAAACAGACCAGTGAAAGAAAAACCTTCTTGCTACACATCGTACCATACTCATCCATGATTACAAACGTAACATTATTTGACAAGGTTTATCTGCTTGTGAGAATTCAGTCACTTTTACACCTGCACCAAAAAGAAGTGAATTACCTGACAAAAGGAATTAAGCAATATTGAATCAATAACAATTGTGATCAATACTGGGTCATCCCAAGGTGCATTTCATGAGCCTGATCCAAGAAACAAAGAAATCCCAAACCACTTGAGATGATGTCAAATGATTAAAGGATTAGTCAGATATTTGGTAAATTGCATTATTATTGTTACATGTACTGAGGTATAGTGAAAAACTTGTCTCGCATACTGTCCATCCATAAAGATCAATTAATTGCAAGTAAAACTGAGATAGTACAAGTAAAACTAATAGTGCAGAATAAAGTGTTGAAGTATAGAGAAGGTACAATGTAAAGAATTAGTAAAGTGCAGGGTCATAACAAAGTAGATCGTGAGTTCAAGAGTCCATTTTATGGAACCATTCAGTAGTCTATAACAGCAACGTAGAAGCTGTCCTTAAGCCTGGTGGCAGATACTTTCAGCTTTTGCATCCTCTGCCTAGTGGGAGAGTGAAGGAGAAACAAAAGAAAGAACGCGGGGAAAACAGAGAGAGAAGTTGAAGCAGGGAATTTTCGAAGACACAAAAGTCAGTGGTGGAGTGATTAAATTCAGGGACCAGCCAAAGGCTACTTGGAGGGAATTCTTCTCTGCTAATTAGGCAGTTCCTTGGAGTCAAAATGAGATTACAGAGATAAGAAGGAAGTGAGATTACAGAGCAATTCAAAAAAAGGAAAAGTTTAAAGTGCATCATTGTTTAACCAGGAATATTTATAAATCCACAAGAATGTGTGTGTGAGAGAGAGAGAGTAGAATGTGGAAGGTATTAGGACTCAGACCACAGCTTTGGGTAATATCATATTTATGAAGAGTGGATGGCTGTCAATAGGCCAGTACATTAGATAATGAAGTTTAGGAGAGAATGAGTTACAGCAACACATTAGCTGAAACAGAGAAGGTCACAGATGCAAAAATCAAAGTTCAACTCAGGATCAAATATGGCATTAAGACTAAAAAGAAACACTGGAACCAGAAATAACTACAATATTTTGGTGAGACCAGTCGTAAATTGAGGGACCGCTTTGTCGACCGCCTCTGCTCTTACTGCCAAAAGTGGCCGAGTATTTTAATTCCGATTCCTATTCCCATTCTGACATGTTGGTCCATGGCCTCCTCATGCCCGTCTCACTTGCCTATCACTTCCTCCCTGGGTGCCCTCCTCCTTCCCTTTCTCTGTGGTCCATTCACCTCTCCTATCAAATTGCTTCCTCTCCAGCCCTTGACCTTTCCCACTCATCCGGCTTCACCTATCACCTTCTAGCTAACCTCCTTCCCCCCCCCCCATCTTTTTATTCTGTCATCTTCCCCCTTCCTTCCCTGAAGAAAGGTCTTGGCCCGGAACGTTGACTGTTTGTTTGTTTCCGCGGTTGGTTGCTGGCTGTCCTGCTGGGTTCCTTCAGCATTTTGTGTGTCTTGTTTTACAATATATAGAACCATCTAGCTGTAGCTGTGCATGTGGGGTGGATTGTCTGCATGTATCAAGCATATTAAGCAAAGTTATTCTACAGCATTGGGCATTGGATGCAAATCAAGATCCCCAGGTGAAATTATGGAACCAAAGTGACTATAACCGGAAGGTGGGGGAAACAAAAGGTCCCGCAACATAACTGGCTTAGAGTCAGTAGCATTGAACAGTTCTGAAGTTGGAAGCAGATGAATGTTTCTGATCTGAGGGGCTGGGAAATGCACGGTGCTGGTTCTTCCCCTTGGCCAGATATGCTCCATAAACTAGTGAAGCTTTATAATGGAAGGCGTTTTTTCTATAATATATAGATAGGGTGGAGGAGGAAAAATAAGCAGCAAGAGGCAAGGAAAGCTGAAGAAGTTTTCTGAGAAGCTAAGAGAGGCAACCTGCCCTCAGACATTTCATCAATCTAACAGGGATACGCAAGTCTTTCCAGGAATGTCTGAAGGTATCACATTTCTCATGACTGGTAATCTCTGACCTTAACACTCTCAGGCACTAATGTCTGCGATTACGCTGAGGTTATAAAAATGACCTGATCTTCTTCACCTTCCTGTGTGTTCATGCATTGCTCTGGTTCGCCTCACAGTTAAAACTCACAAGTACATCAGAGGGATGCCGGCTGGTTTATTTTGACTGGTTAACCATTACTCTACAGGGACAAAACCAATGGCGCAGTCCACAGGGGTGATGTAGTAAGGGTCAAACACGGCACATGAACCCACAAAGTAATTAGTTCCTTGGTCAAAGTGGTTCCGATCGGAAGAGAAGTGAATGGCTTCATACCGATGTCAATGCAGCGCTGTTTCGCAGTATGCTGCCGGGAGTGCCAGTACTTCCAGTGCCTGAGTTGCTCATCACGTATTTTATCGTCGCCGAAAACAACCATGATCACACTCTGAAAATGGGGGTAAGACAGTCACTGTTATTATGCAATAACGTTCACCTTAATGAAAATTAATATGATGTCTAGAAATCCTGGGGCTTGAAGGAAGGGGCTGTAAGCATACAGGTCAGTGCATTAAATTCTGTGCCTGCTATTTCAAAATTCAGGAGTATCTCTTATTCAGGGGACCAGGTACTAATGAAAATAATATCTGGTTCCCTGGATATGAGATACAGGGGATTGGCTACCCTGTATCTTACATGCTTTCTGATGTCAGAGAGTGAAAATAATTAATAGGTGGGCTTCAGTTAAGTTAAGGGGAAAAGTGGTGGGGAGGATATCAAAAGTCTGACCAATTGGAGTGGAGGAGTGGCCTACAGGGACAAGACTATGGGGCAAAGCTGACCTGGGTGAATGTTGCAGTGGGAGAGCTGGGAAGTAATTATAGGGACCTTACCTAGGTCAGGTTCTTGCATTTGGCTGAGGCTTGTTCGAATTTCACGCTAGGGTGCACAAGGAAATGCACCTTGGAACAGAATGATCCAATTTTCTCAGCTACACTCTAAAGGAGCATTGCATGAGGATTAACACCAAAGTATTAGCATCTGACGAGGAAACCGTGCCATTTGTGGAAGTGGACTTCACAACTGAAAGTGGCCAATTAAATTTCTAAGTGTTGTGTTGTAACTCAGAAATTATAACCGAATTGTATCCCACTCTAAAAATGTTTTCAAAACAGAAATATTCATAAATTAATTGCTGGTCCTTGTATGCAGTCTTTAAAAGCATAGGAGTGGATTTTTATTCTGCGGGGCAATGTAAAATAATTCTTAGCAAATCAGCAAAATTGAAGGATGATGAGCGAGTTGGTGAGTTGTCATCATCATTTTGCATTGTTTCACAATGTCAATATTGCTTTCCCTCATTGAGGTCTGCATTTCAGCCGTGTAGAAAAAATATTTTACAATGCATGCTTCTTTCTAAGACTACATCAAGATTCCTTTTCAACACTGGTTTCTTAAATAACATTGTAGTACAGTACTAGCTAAGTCAGCAAAAATAACTTATTATGAATAACATCTGAAATTGGTACAAATCATGCACACTTACTCTGACTTTACTGACTGGGTGATGGATTTCTTTGTTGGCACTCACTTCTTTGAGTGTGATGGGATAAAACTGGCCCTTGTTCAGGTACGTCATAGTTCCATCACATGACTTCTGTTTAAGGGACTTGGAAGCTTCCAATATATACTCAAATGAACTTTTGTAAAACAGAACATAAAATGTTAAATTAGATATTCAATCTCAACAATGTGACAAAGATAAAGCCATTATGAAAGTATCTGTGACAGGATTACAAATATTAGGCACTCTGAAGTATTCTTGATTGCAAATAACAATTCACTTTCTGGTCCTAATCCTATCAAAATCAAGCTACACTTCACTTAATAAAGTGCTTAACTTTCTAAGAAATTTAATGTCTCAATCATTTAAAGTCAATGGTCTACGGGTTGTAGTTCTAATGAGATTCTCTATTTTGTTGATAGTTTCATAGAATAGTTTCATATCAATAAAAAACAGGTATTTAACCTATCAAATCTTGGCACAGTCTGGATCAAGTTCTACACTACTGCTAGAATGTTACTATATAACACATAGTATTGCTGGCTGCATACATTCTGTAATGCCCTGAAGTACCACACATCATAAATTAAGATATAACTGAAATGACTGAAACTTTAAAACAATTACTGATACTTAGAAACTTACGTGCGAGTTGTATTTACACATGTATTCATAAGTATCAGTAATTGTTTTAAAATTTCAGTCATTTCGGTTATATCTTAATAATATCTTAATATCTTCAGTTACATTTTAAGTATTTACCCCATTCTATCAAATGGATACTCCTCCGAGTCTAAAGCAGGCATTCGAATGTGGAGATCAGTAGGAAAGCCAAATACCTGCTGGTGAAACAAAATATAAATGAGTAAAAAGGCCACAGCCTATGGTGGCTTTTCTTCCTCAAATAGCTTACAATTTATCATATTGTATTATTGTACTGTGAATACTTCATCCTGACTCCAAAGACAGGAGTGATCATGCAATCTTTGCTTATGAAATATTTGTGTGCTAACAACGTTGTCTTCTTGGTCACAGCATTAGAGTAATTACTGTGCTCCTTCTTAAATGCACCTTCTTCAGGAAAAACTTGTACAGAATGAAGTTGCATTGCATTTTAAAGTGGTTTTTGTTCCATATACAGCGAAAAGTATCTTTTTTAACTCTGAATATTTTAAATTACATTATGAATACAGATCCTCCCCAGTTTACAAGTCCCTGAATTATGTACAGCTTGTAGATACACATGGGCATTGGGACACCAGTAGGATGGGTCTGCAGTGCTGCAGACATCTCCTGCTGTGTGGGAAATCTGCCAGAGGGCTGCCTCAACAATAACCTCTAACTCAAAGTCAGCAAGACCAAGGAGTGGATTATTGACTTCAGAAGGAAACCAAAGGCCAGTCATCATCTGAGAATCAGAGGTGGAGAGGGGCAGCAACTTAAATTCCTTGGTGTTATCACTTCAAAGAATCTGTTCTGGGTCCAGTATGTAAATGCAATTACAAAGTATGCACAACAGCACCTCCACTTCCTTAGGAGATTGTGAAGATTTGGCATGACATCTAAAACTCTGACAAACTCTATGGATGTGTGATAGAGAGTATATTGACTGGCTGTTTCATAGCCTGGTATGGAAATACCAAAGCCCTTGAACAAAAAGAGGATAACTTCAATCAACTTTGCTTGCCCCATCATTGAAATATTCCCACAACCTATGGAGTCACTTTCAAGGAGTCTTCATTCATGTTCTTAATATTTATTGATTATTTATTTATTTATTTATTTATTTATTATTTGTTATTATTAATTCCTTTGTTTTGTACTTGCATGGTTTGTTGGCATTTGCACACTGGTTGAACACCCAAGTTGGGTGTTTCATTGTTTCTATTATGGTAATCAGTGCTTTATTGTGTATGCCCACAAGAAAATGATTCTCAGAGTTGTATATAGTGACATATACAGTTTCAAGAAAAAGTTGGTGAACCCTTTGTAATTGCCTCGTTTTCTGCATTAATTACACATAAAATGTGATCTGATCTTCAGCTGCCACCATAATAGACAAACAGAAACTGCCTAAACTAATAACATACAAACAATTATACTTTTCATGTCTTTATTGAATACATTGTTTAATCATTCACAGTCCAGGCTAGAAAAAGTATGTGAACACTTTTACTCAATAACTGGCCGGACCTCCTTCGGCAGCAATAACCTCCACCGAATGTTTCCTGTAGCTGCTGATCAGACTTGCACATCAGCGAGGAGGAATTTTAGATGATTCCTCCATTCAAAACTGTTCCTTTTCATCAATATTTTTGAGATACCTTGCATGAACAGCCCTTTTCGGGTCATGCCACAGGATCTCAATTGGGTTAAGGTCTGGACTCTGACTTGGCCATTCCAAAACACAGATTTTTTTCTTTTGAAACCGTTCTGTTGTTGATTTGTGTTTCAGATCATTGTCTTGTTGCATTATCCAACATCTATTAAACTCCAGGTAATGGACGGCTACCCTGACATTCTCCTGTAAAATGTCTTGACATAATTTTGACTTCATTGTTCCCTCAACAATTGCAAGCTGCCCAGGCCTTGAGTCAGCAAAGCAGCCCCAATCCATGATGCTCCTTTCTCCATGCTTCAAGTTGATATGAGGTTTTGGTGTTGGAGTGCTGTGCCCTTTTTCCTCCAAACATAGTGTTGTGTATTTCTGGCAAGAAGTTCAACTTTTGTCTAATCTGCCCACAGAACATTGTCCCAGAAGCATTTAGGAACATCCAGATAGTCTTTTGCAAACTTCACTCATGCAGCAATGTTTTTTGGAGAGCTGTGATTTTGGCTGTGGTGTCTTTCCCTGTATACCATTATTGTTCAGTGTTTTTCATATAGGGGACACACGAACAGAGGCTTTGGGATGTTCACATACTTTTTTGAACCTAGACTGTGATTGTTTAAATAGTGTACTCAGTATTAATGAGAAGACGTACAATTTTTAGTGTGTGATTAGTTTAGGCAGATTGTGTTGTCTATTATTGTAACTTAGATGAAGAGCAGACCACATTTTATGAGTAATTAACACAGAAAACCAGGTAGTTGCAAAGGCTTCACAAACTTTTTCTTGCAACTGTCTGCACTTCCAAAATGAATTTACCTTGAACCCAGTTTGCAGCCACATTTCCGACCAAAGAACTATTCAGATTACAAATGATTCACAATAAAGGAACTCTGTTACAACTTGGGGACACCTGGATCTACCTATCACTGTACAGCTCTTGTTCCACTTTTACACATCAGCTCTTTATGTTGGCCATCTCCCTCTATCTGCCAGGACTTAAGAACTTTTTTAAAGCTATTATTAATGCTTTTTGAGTTAGTGATTTAGATGCATATCATATTATTACTGAGTTAAGTATTGTATGTAATGAGTTTTTGCTACAACGTGTATGGGACATTGGAAAAAAATGTTGAATTTCCCCATGGGGATGAATAAAGTATCTATCTATCTATCTATCTATCTATCTATCTATCTATCTATCTATCGTTCCAGGCAAAGAGCCTCAACTCAAAAATACTGCCTAACCTGATGAGTTCCTCAAGCATTTTATTTTGATGCCCTGCAGTGTTTTGGACAACTTTTCAGTAGCATCTTAAGTAGCTCCAATCTGTCTCTAATCCAGAAATATGATACTGATGAATAAACCTAAAACCCACATCAACCACTTAAAGTGCGTCAAAACCTCATTTCAATACATATATACATATATTCAAAGGCTCATTTATTGTCAAAGTATACAACTTGAAATTCTTCTTCTCTGGGTAGCTATGAAACCAAGACAGGTAGCACAATCATCAACCCCCAAAATCCCCCCTCCCCTCACAAAAAATGAACAAAAACGGGACAGGTACATCAATTCCCAAATCCCTCTTTCCGCACAAAAAAACAAATGGAGCAGGCACATCAACCCCATAATCCCTCCTCCCTACACACAAAAAAAAGAAAGATCAAGCAAAAAAACACCAAATATGAAAAACTATAAGACGGAAAAAATATATTTGATATTTTAGTGCAGGTTTTGTAGGCGGCTGCATTATCAGCAAGTACCAATTTTCAGAACATAACGAAGTTCCCATTTAATTATATTTGTTAACAAAGAAGTTCATGTTACATCATTTGAAGAAAAGAGATGATTCTCCCATCTCTATTCTCACCAAAAGTGGTTTGACTGGTTATGAATTGCATTGTGGTTTTCAGGGGTCATAGCTGTTGTTTTTGGATACATTATACAACAGTGAATACACTCCAAAATATTTCAGTGTACTGTATGTGAAGAACATTGTGATGCCTGTGTGAATACAAGCTATTTTGATCCCTAAGTGGTATGCAATAATGCTGTTGTCTATCATTGCTTTTGACATTAGCCCTAGTAAAAGGCAATTGCAAGTGAAAATCGGCTAAATCATCCTATACTTTTGGAATATTCATCCACTTAAAAATCATCAAATGGGATTAAATACACATAAGTGTATCACAAATCTTCCTATTCATTGGGCACCAATTTATATAGCACATCAATCAATATCTGGAACTTATATAGTAATGCATTCACTGCCTTATGAATATTTCCAAACGTTTAATTAGATTGGTGGGGTTGTACTTGGTGTGAATTTAGCGACTAATGGAAAACCAGGATTGTGGATCATATCATTCTTTAATCTGAAGCCCTGTTTGGTCTGCAGTAATGATACAACCTCCGGCTAATGCCACAATGTTCTATCCAGATCCTGCTTGAGTGCTAAAGCATTAGCATATCATCAGACTCGTTCCCATGAAGACAGAGTGGAGTGGAAACAGGGAAATAACCAAGTAGCTTTTGTGACAGAAATTATGTAGATAGTTCGTTGCTTTATTAATCATTAGCAGCAAGAGAAATATTTTGACTAAGAAACACGAGCACAAGGTTGAGAACTAACGTAAGGAACATCAGTGCAAGAAGATGAATTATATCAAAGTTGATTAGATGAAACACAGAACGCGTAATAATATCAGTACAGAATATCTACCACTTCACCATCCTTGAGCTACAACATGGCGAAACGTGAACACTCAATATTGAAAAGGGTTAATTTTAGTATTATTTGAAGTGTGTTTGGCATAAATTCATCTAAAACAAATGCCTAATCTGAATGCTGTTCCAACAACGCATCATCTCCCCAGTAATGCTTTGGAATTTCAGCCATGAGAAAATCTGCAGATGCTGGAAATTCAAAGCAATACACACAAAATACTGGAGGAACTCTCGGGCCAGCCAGCATCAATGGAAAAGAGTAAACAGTTGAGGTTTCATGCCAAGACCCTTCATCAGGACTGGGAGCAACCCTTCATCAATATCCAGTCTCGATGAAGGATCTTGGCATGAAACCTCAACTGTTTACTCTTTTCCATTGATGCTGGCTGGCTCGAGAGTTCCTCCACCATTTTGTGTGTGTTGCTTTGAAATTTCAGCCTACATTTTTGTGCAATATCTAGGACGTGACATGGTTGCGGTAAGGTCCTATAAAACCATAGCAAATGAAGCCCCTTTGGGCTTCTTACTGGGATGAACTTCTAATTACAACTGAAACTGTCCTAATGTCCTACTGCAAGTTTGGAGGGTGTTTGATGACATCCCAGGGAAACACCTACAATGGCCATTTCTGCTTTTCTGTTAATTATATGACAAGAGATCAGAAAAGGAAATAGAGCAATTATAATCCAAACCTTCCATCATTGTATCATTGTCATATTTGGTGAGCAGAGAAGGTTGTATACATTCAGCAAACAAGAATTGTTGGAACATAAGGAATGAATCCCGGCTGCCTTGCAAGACTTTTTAGATAAAACTGAAAGACAACAGAGATTTTCTAGCATGTTTAAAAGTATTGAAGGACCAATGTACTGAACAGTCTTACTTCACTGGAAATTTAACTGAAGCCTAAAACTGACAAAAGAGAATTTCTCTTTATTGTCAATAATTTGACTTGCATACAAGACCGTAAGAAAAAGGAGCAGAATTAGGCCATTTGCCCCATCAGATCTGCTCTGCCATTCATCACAGTTGATCCAATTTTCCTCTCAGCACCAGTCTCCTGCCTTCTCTCCATATCGCTTCATGTCCTAACCAATCAAGAATCTATCAACCTCTGCCTTAAATATACCCAATGACTCGATCTCCTCAGCTGCCTGTGGCAAAGAATTCCACAGATTCACCACTCTTTGGCTGAAGTTTTATCTATATTTGTATAGTTATCCATATCCATAATTATATCCATATGCAAGCTCTATTTTGTGGACTGCACTCATGCATGCCCATTCCTGCTCATGTATAACTATGACAAGAATAGACAGGCTGTGGGGTTAATATAATCTATATAGTTATTTATTATAGATGTTCACGATTACTGTATCTGATTGGAGTATGGGCCAATATATAATTATCTAGTCAGACTAGGAAAGTTTTGGCTAATTATAACATTTAAGTGCTATTGCTTCATCGAATCGTGTAATTGTTCCATAGTACAAAATGGGATGTGAAAGTAGTCAACGACTGAATAATATCGCCACCACCAGCATCTTGTATTTATGTGGAGAAACTTCCCAGAAACCACAACGGAACGAAATCAAAGAAGTGGCTCTGATTAGGGGATTAGCCTGGAGGATCAGGTGTCTGGTGACAGAATCCTGCTTTAACAAGCATCGTAAAGGATGAAATACTGAGGTCGACAACTTTAGGAAGCAAGACCATAATTTAGGATGCATACAAATGGCAGTGGTAATGTAATGAAAACTAGATACATGAAAGGGTGAATTTGAACATAATGCAGATCTCTCAAAGCTAAAAATAAAAATGTTTCCAAAGATAGAAAAAGTCAAGACCAAAGAGTATCTGAAGAGATCAAAGAATTAGCACATAGATGGACAGAGACCCAAAATAGATCAGTTAATACAAGGATAAATAGAACATGGTGAAGCACAAAGTTGGGTAGCAGAGTTTTGGCAACTATGGTCTTGTCATTTCTGGATTGTATGACATCAACCTGCATCCAAGGGGCTGAGACTCGGTACTGTGACAAGGTTGACTACAACATGATGTTGGGCCAGAACAAGCCTGCACTTGGAATGGCCACAAAATTACTTCGGTAAATATTTCAAAAAGTGCAATACTTCTCAATAAAACTGATATTCAGAACTTTTTACAAACTATTATAAATTGAACCAATGAAGCAAGGAATCTTTTTACTAAGTAGTTTTTAATCACTTAAACAAAATTAAGATTAAAGCAAACAACTGAAGTATATAAATTATATTTTACTTGCCCTTCCCCCTTACAGCAATCCCTCCCCATTGAATAGGACAACTGTGCCAGAACCAGGACATAACTCGGCAGAGATTCAGCAGGCTGATTGCCCAATCTACCTGCAGGGGAAACGCAGCGATGAATCATATTCACAAGGAGGCCAACAGTAAAAAGCCACTAGTCAATCAGTCAGCACATCCAGGATTTACCCCACTGCACAGGAGCCCAACTAAACATCTACACTGGCCCAGAACAACCCACAAATCCCAGCACATTCTAGTCAGAGGGATTTTCCATTATGCTCCATCAGGGTATTGTCAAATTCAACTGTATTCTCTGGTGTTTAATAGAATAAAAATCAAGCTGAATTACCTTAAAAGTCACATTGCTGCAAGAACATTTTCTATGTGTTCAACTATTCATCAATGACACATGAAACTTGTGGCATGCACTCAGAAACTGCACAGGTAAGCTATTGCAGTATTACAGTGATTCCGAATTCAAAATATAAATAAATAATACGGACGAGTAAATGGCTGTGTCCTATCTTAGATTCTCCCTCGGAGCACTTTTTATCTTGCATGAGAAATAAATTCAGTCAGTTCAATTGCAGCCAGGGACTTTTGGTATGGAAGTGCAGCTTAATTTATTGACCTGAGCTTCAGCTCATTTGTTGAACTTGCTGGAGGCATGTAGTCACCTAGGAATTTTACCTGTACGTTTATCAGGCCACTTGCCAGCAAAAACCTAGTAGTGGTGGGTGGTGATGTTGTGGCTGTTTTGTATCTGCACAACAGGCACAGAAGTAAGACAAGATGAGCAACATTCCTACATTCTTGGTTATTCACTGAGGTAGTTAATCATTACAAAGCGAAGCCAGCTCTCCATAAAAGAGGAAAAGAGGGGGGTAAAGGCAACAGGTTAGAAAGAACCTACAGGTGGAGGAATTAAAATGATCCTATAGGTACATTTTGGCAAAATGATGACTGAGCAAAATAGACAGTAGAAATTTAGTCTCAGAATCATAGAAAGGATACAGTGGAATGGAGGCCATTTGACTATTCGAGTACATACTGGCTTTAAATATAGGCAGTTAAACTATTCTAATAAGCCTACATGTTTAAATCAATAAAAACCTGCAGATGATGGAAATCTGAAACAAAAACAGAAAATATTGGAAACAATCACCTGGTCAGACAGCAGCAGTGGAAAAAGAAAAAATAAACGTTTCAGATCCAAGATTCTATAGCAGAACTAGGAAAGGGACAGTAATTGAAATAATTTATTTAATTCCTTTTGTTTTAAGGGAAATGGTTTGATGTGGCATAAAAACAGAAAATGTTGAGAAAACATAGCAGATCAGGCAGTAACTGTGATAGGAAATAACACACAACGGTTTGGATTTCCAAACGTTCCACAAATTCACCTGATTTGCTGAGTTCTTTTAAAATTTTCTATTTTTATTTCAGACTTTGAGCACCTGCAGTTTTATTCCTTTCCGTGTGGCAGTTACGAGTAGATTATGTTTCTCTGACTGTATTATGTTAGCAGGCTGTGTAGGGTCAAACCCAGCAGATCAGCCTATTCAGTCTATCCGTACTATGAACAAACCGAGCAACACACACCAAGTGCTGGAGGAACTCAGCAGGCCAGGCAGCACCCATGGACAGTCAACGTTTTTGGCCGAAACCCTTCGGCAGAACAGTGTATGAACAAACCAGTTGTTTACAAAGGTTCATCATTCTTTCTTCCTGGGCTCCGTGCTTCTATTGCTATATATAAAACCCAGGATCCGGTACAACTATTTAAATTACATTCACAACCTGCATATAATAATTTATGCACATAAATTAATTACTTCTTCTTGAAGTCTCTTACTTGTTTTACTTGCAGTTCACTATACTTCTGAATTTTGTGCTGCTAATGCCTAGTTTTAACTTCACATTTTTGCCAGACTGGTTGCAAATTGTCTGCTGAGCTCTGGATTTGTTATCTTCAATTTTGCACGCACTGCTAAAGTTGAATTTCAAACCTAATAATTGACTGGTCTCTGAATAGACCCAGTTGAAAAGATTATTCTGGTACCTTCAACTTAAAAAGCTACAATGTATGTGGTTTGCTGGAAAACATTACGACACAGCATAGGTCCACTGGTTCAGCTCCTTCCACCCAAGGTGAAGTAGCTTCAGCAAAGGTAAAAATTTGTCAGTCCAGGCCTACTTCTGCATTCCCAGACCCTTACTGGCAGATCATTTCCTACCTGTCCTCAGGACAGCTGGAGTTAAAAAAAGGGACATTTATTCTGCCATAAGAAAGTGAACAAAACCCCAAAAGTTGCTCAGTAAAGTGATAGGCTTACCTCTTGAGGCCCTTCTTTGAATGTCTCTGTGAAGGTGGTGTCTGGAGTCCTCCTTTGCGAAGACAAAGACGAGGCAAAGTGGTCAGTGTGCAGATTTCGGTCACAGATGACGATGCGCTCGGGAGGCTCACCACAGTACGTTGCTGGAGATGTCCCCACTGTGAAGCTATTGGGGTGGCATTCTGTTTTGATGGAATGGGGTGGTATTGTTGTAACAGAGACCGTGACAGTGGTGTCTGGTGCTGTAAACTGATTCACTTTGTCATGTCCAATGGAGTGGCTGGGCAACACTAGATTGACTGGTAAAACTCTCAACTGTTGCACTCTGCTGTCTATTGTAGAAATAACTGGCTGATCTGTCACAGATGGCATGGAGTTCCTTGAACATGAAAATAACACTTTCAAAAAGATTGTAACGCAAAGGTAAAGTTGCAAACCACTCATCAAATTGAATTCTCAATCTGTCCTTTATTTCTTCAGTCCCAGCCTGAATATCAATGACCAAAATCATTAGAAGAAATGGCCCTTTCTCATCCCCAGACTAGATTCCCCTTCAAGGCACACACAGAGTTAGCATCATAAAGTGTTGACTGTCATGAGTTCTTTCCACTTTACCAAATGCAAGTTTTAAATTAAGAACAAAGGTGAAGGCTAGCCAGAAAGGCACTAATGTGTGAGTGGTTGATGCAATGTTTGAAATACAAAGCACTAGTAAGAAAATTAGGTCACTTTCACAACTGTGTGGAATATTCAGCCGACACCTAGAAGTTCATTCCTTGCATTTGCTTTTTTATTTTCCATTTTTCTTAATACAAATGTCACAAGCCTCTCAACTCTTCAATTACATCAGAACACAGCAGGAATGCCAGTGTTTACTGATACCTTCTAACTCTACTATTGTTAAAATTACCATTCTAGTGCTTTTCTTTTTTTTAAAAAGGTAAAATTAACTTATCTTTTAAATCAATATTAATGTAAATATAGTATTTTTACTTACAAGCCTAAAAAGCGGCAATAATTACAACAAAAATTAAAACTACAAGAAATAACATTTAAAGTCTTGGTTTATTCATAATTTCAATCAACAAAGGCATCTTACTGATTCAGATAACCTAAAGTGACAACTGTAAGGTCTATCCCTCTGAATAATTAATGAAGGGAAGACAGAATATTATAATAAAATACTTAGCATAAATCACTGCTTAATGTAACATCTATAAGCAGATCAATTGTTATTCTTATGAATTGTGTGTATTTAACAGGATTCAGTGTCATTTAGTAACACAAGAGGCAGACTGCTTGCTTCACAAATAGAATTTTACTCATTCAAGTCTTAGTCAAATCTGTATAACTTTATTGAAGTTTCTCAATTTCAAATCAGGCTTCCAGATGGAGTGCCACACTATGAGAGGCAACGTATATTAGAGAAGGGTGGGGTGGGGGAGAAAGCCCAATGTTGTCTGCTCACCCTGTTTGAATCGTGCCTCCTTCTGGACGATCATAAAGCAGCATTGATGTTGGTTGTGAAGGAGGCAGCATGCCAGATCGTACTCCCCTTCTAACACGAGGGGGATGCATGGGAGTGAGTAATCTTCAGCCAATAAAACAAAATGGAGAGAAATGGTAAAAATTTTACAACTGAGAAAAAGTCAACAGCACAAAGCAAAAATTCAAAAATGAAATATTGCTGTAAGTCTGAAATAAAATAGAAAATGCAGGACAAGTAAAGTCAGCAGAGGGAGAAAAATAGAGTTTATATATCAGAACAGTTAAATTCTGTCAGGTTAGCTCTGTTTTTTTCCTCTCCTGTTGAGCATACTCTGTTTTATAACTGGCTAGAAAGTGTACAACAGGCTTTGTCATCAAATTTGGGTAATCATTTGTAAACTCCATTCAAACGTTTGTGCAGACCAGTCTTTCCAACTTGTTCAAATTTTGAGCGTGGGCAACTATTTACTGGCCTTAAAAGCAATAACAAGATGTGCAGAAGCCATGAAATGTACTGATTCAAAAGAGAGCAAGTCATTTACTGGGAGCCCTTCTCAGTCCATTCAAAGTTTTGAATGAATCAAGAAACGTATTTAAAGAAAGCCTTTTGAGATCTTCCACGGACTTTTTTTTATGACCAATGATTATTTTTTAGCAGTACTATATCTGCTGCAGCATAGGTAACAGAGCAGTCAGTTTTTGCCATTCCCAGGTTTGATGCATCAAACATTAAAATGAAGAATTATACTGAATGAGATCACTAAACCTAAACTGTAAGATAATTTACCCATAGCCAACAAGCTCAGGATTCATGAAAGAGTCCCCAACGTGGTAGACTTTAAGCAAGTGAATGCATCAGTTCCTTGTGAACTCCTGACAATCTTGGTTTATCTTGATGTGTGCTGCAGTATACATTGTATGTAAGCAACTTAGACCTAGTTTGGACCAAGTGTTTGGATTTTGAAAGGGAGAAATGAAATGAAATGGGGCAATGATTCTTGCTAATCACCTCACCATGCCTCATGGAAAATGTTCAGGTCTTCATGGACAACAAAGAATAAACAGATAAGCAAAAGTCACTGTCTGAGTTCACGAACTGCAACATGGAAATACTGAAGTCATGAATCATTTAGACAAAGGGTTTGTCTAGGGGAGGGGAAACAGCTTCCATGAGCAGCATAATCCAACAGTTACGAAAACAGATTTACTTTGATGAGGACATGGTAAATGAATGTCATGATGAAATAATGGACTTCATGAATAAATATATTAGTCATTCAAAAGCCCAAGAAAGACAGAGTGGACCAAAGAAGCTCTTGCTGCCACGTTGAACATATCAATAGTAATAACACTTCTACCTTTTGTTGTGTTCCGTGTCAGTATTAGAACTTTTCTCAGGTGGTATTGTCCTCTTCTCCCTGGGCACCTGAAATTTAAAAGGTGTTTCTGTTTCAGTGCTTTGTAAACAGCATCTTTAGCATCAATCAGATCACAGCTATTTCTATGAGTGGTTTCTGTACTTTCAGCACATATCTCTCGCTAATTAGCCCTAGTTTATACTTACAGTTAAACAACGAACACAGTTGTCAATGCCTTTGCATTTCTTACTACCAAACAGAAGATAATAATTTAAAGGACGTAAAATTATTTTATTTAAACAGAAATATCATCTAATTCAAGACAGCTGCCTTCACCTACATTCCATATCACAAATGTACTAATTTTATTATGGTTTAAAACCAATACAAACTCCAAATTGAAGAGTTGCTTAAACAGTCTAGAGGTAAGCAACAGTCACAAATTACTATATTAACCGTGGAAAATAGATTACAGCCAAAGAATGATAGCACCAAATATTTCATAAAATGACAGAAGGCCAGCATCAGTGGCAGTTCAGAGAAACTTGTGTTTCTGTGCTCAAATCATTTAGTGTCATGTACAGGTACAATCATCTAGCACCTTGCAAACCGTATGTTTGCCAAGAAGATCTGGAAAGAAACATGGCGGTCCTTTTGAGGTTCATCTTGAGCAGCTGCATAACCTAGGACCATGTGATCTATGAGCTGCTCCCAGGGATATAAGACAAACATCAACTGTTTCTGGAAGATGATCAGCTTAGTTGATCTGCCTAAACTTGTTGGCCTTCCAGTGCTAGAAAATGTCCTGAAGCGAATGTTGCCAACGGGCACATTCCACAGGAGAGAAGTACACAGTGATGGGGACACTGAAACAGTGTAGCCACCGTGAAGCCTTGGGAATGCAGATGAGGGTAGAGGGATGGTGGACTACAGCCTAGGCTGTTGCTCCTACTGGACAACAAGCAAATGGGCTCTGTTTAACAGCTGCCCAAATACTCCACTAATGCAATGTGGAAAGTCATTAGTGGAATCAATGGATTGTAAGGGAATGCAATGAGTTGCTTAGTGCAATGAATGTGGATAATGGCAAGTGCCAATCTAATGTGCTTGTGTGTGTATATATGTTTTTTAAAGTAAAAAATAAGTGTTATGATGTTATGGACAAGTACAGATAATAAACTGAGAAGAATGCTGGCCTGAATATCTAGAGGTTCAGAGTATAAACAAAGAGACATTATTTTACAGCTGTACATGTTCTAGTTAGATCACACCTAGGGCATCAATTGGGAAAGCCTTAGAGAAAGTGCAGATTTACACTAAAAGCAGTGAAATTAAAAATGTGAAGAAGAGAATCTGAGGTCATATACCCCAATATTTAGAAGACTAATGGGTGATCTTTAAAAAATTATGAACAAAACTGTAGGGGCAAAGAAACATTTTCACTGATTAAGGAGTCTAGTTGTGGTGGAGACATAAAAACTACTGGAACCATACCTTTCAGGAGTGTACCTAGGAAACACTTGCACATGCAAAGCTTGATAAAAATTTGGAACCCTCTTCCACAGATAATAATTGATGATAGAACAATATATTTTCCATCACAAGGCGTTAAAGAGCTTGAGGAAAATGGAGTTAAGTTAGATATCAGTAGATTTCATTAAATGTTTTTCTATTTGTTATCAGGGCCCAAGAGTTTTCAAAGGTTTCTACTTTTATTGTGCTTAGTTGTCAAGCAAGTCAGTTCATAACCAATGGGTCTAGACAATCAGGAGTTTCCTTGAGCTTAGCAGCTGCCTTAGCTCTAAATAGAGAGAAAAAATGTTTTCAGACTATTCCCTTAATGATTAAACATGAGGAAATCTGCAGATGCTGGAAATTCAAACAACAACACACACAAAATGCTGGTGGAACACAGCAGGCCAGGCAGCATCTATAGGGAGAAGCGCTGTTGAAGTTTCTGGCCGAGACCCTTCGTCAGGACTAACCGAAAGGAAAGTTAGTAAGAGATTTGAAAGTAGTGGGGGGAGGGGGAAATGCGAAATGATAGGAGAAGACCGGAGGGGGTGGGATGAAGCTAAGAGCTGGAAAGGTGATTGGCAAAAGTGATACAGAGCTGGAGAAGGGAAAGGATCATGGAACGGGAGGCCTCAGGAGAAAGAAAGGGGGGGGAGCACCAGAGGGAGATGGAGAACAGGCAAACAACTAAATCTGTCAGGGATGGGGTAAGAAGGGGAGGAGGGGCATTAACAGAAGTTAGAGAAGTCAATGTTCATGCCATCAGGTTGGAGGCTACCCAGCCGGTATATAAGGTGTTGTTCCTCCAACCTGAGTTTGAATTCATTTTGACAATAGAGGCGGCCATGGATAGACATATCAGAATGGGAATGGGACGTGGAATTAAAATGTGTGACCACTGGGAGATCCTGCTTTTTCTGGCGGACCGAGCGTAGGTGTTCAGCGAAACAGTCTCCCAGTCTGCGTCAGGTCCCACCAATATATAAAAGGCCACACCGGGAGCACTGGACGCAGTATACCACACCAGCCGACTCACAGGTGAAGTGTCGCCTCACCTGGAAGGACTGTCTGGGGCCCTGAATGGTGGTGAGGGAGGAAGTGTAAGGGCAGGTGTAGCACTTGTTCCGCTTACAAGGATAAGTGCCAGGAGGGAGATCGGTGGGAAGGGATGGGGGGGGAACGAGTGGACAAGGGAGTCGCGTAGGGAGTGATCCCTGCGAAAAGCAGAAAGGGGGGGAGGGAAAAATGTGTTTGGTAGTGGGATCCCGTTGGAGGTGGCGGAAGTTACGGAGAATTATGCGTTGGACCTGGAGACTGGTGGGGTGGTAGGTAAGGACAAGGGGAACCCTATCCCGAGTGGGGTGGCAGGTGGATGGGGTGAGGGCAGATGTGCGGGAAATGGGAGAGATGCGTTTGAGAGCAGAGTTGATGGTGGACGAAGGGAAGCCCCTTTGTTTAAAAAAGGAAGACATCTCCTTCGTCCTGGAATGAAAAGCCTCATCCTGAGAGCAGATGCGGCGGAGACAGAGGAATTGCGAGAAGGGCATAGCCTTTTTGCAAGAGACAGGGTGGGAAGAGGAATAGTCCAGGTAGCTGTGAGAGTCTGTAGGCTTATAGTAGATATCAGTAGATATGCCGTCTCCAGAGATGGAGACAGAAAGATCAAGAAAGGGGAGGGAGATGTCGGAAATGGACCAGGTAAATTTGAGGGCAGGGTGAAAGTTGGAGGCAAAGTTAATGAAGTCGATGAGATCAGCACGCGTGCAAGAGGCAGCACCAATGCAGTTGTCCATGTAGCGAAGGAAAAGAGGGGGATGGATACCGGTATAGACTTGGAACATGGACTGTTCCACAAAGCCAACAAAAAGGCAGGCATAACTGGGACCCATACGGGTGCCCATGGCTACACCCTTTGTTTGGAGGAAGTGGGAGGAGCCAAAGGAGAAATTATTGAGAGTAAGAACTAATTCCGCTAGACGGAGGAGAGTGGTGGTAGAGGGGAATTGGTTAGGTCTGGAATCCAAAAAAAAAGCGAAGAGCTTCAAGACCATCTCGGTGGGGGATGGAGGTATATAGGGACTGGACGTCCATGGTGAAAATAAGTCAGTGGGGGCCAGGGAACTTAAAATCATTGAAAAAATTCAAAGCATGAGAAGTGTCACGAACATAGGTGGGAAGGGATTGAACAAGGGAGGATAAAACAAGGTATGCAGAAATGAGTTCAGTGGGGCAGGAGCAAGCTGAGACAATAGGTCTACCTGGACAGGCAGGTTTGTGGATCTTGGGTAGGAGGTAGAAACGGGAAGTGCGGTGTGTGGGAACTATGAGGTTGGTGGCAGTGGATGGGAGATCCCCAGAGCTGATAAGGTTGGTGATGGTTGCAAACATCAACTGATAAATATGAAAGGCAGCACACTCATTTGAGGTTGCTCATGGTGGATGGTGTATAAGTAGAAACAGTGGCTATCAAGGCCAGATCAGACCAAGAGTAGCTGCAGTACCACTGGATTACTTGAGCATCGCTGTTAAAATCATGGCATCCCCATCATTTGTAGACGTTAATGTGGTGGACATTTGTGCACTATGTTTACATACCTTGTAGTAATCATATAGTAAGCCCAAAGCCGCAGCACTATCATCGTCTCCATTGATGCTCATCATAGCTTTAGTGGCAGCAGTCAGCGGGTTTTCCAGAAATGATTTCCAGGCTTCATCTTCACTGGTGTAGGAACGGCGTTGGGGATAAAGAGACTCATTCTGTAGCACTAAAACCGCTCTCTTACTGTAAAGGATGTGAAGGAAAGTTAAAGGAGACTACTTGCACCTTCCAGAATTAAAATCCCCCAATAGCCATTAGTTTTGAAGCAGACAAGCGAGTTTTGTTCAGCAAGTAAACTAAGTAATCAAATGTCTTTAAAAATGCAAAACCTGTACTTCAGGTGTTGTTTTCAAATGGGAAATTTTGCCCAAACTGGTTTGGCAACAATCGTTTGTGACACAATTTCATGTACCATTGTAATGTTTTAATTTATTTTTTTCAGTTACTGAAGATAATTCCCAGTCACTCAGATTACACAACTAGTGTATCAGATTTTACAAACTGCATGTAAGTTTGAACGTAGGAAAGCTGAAATAAAAAAGAAAATGCAGGAAACGCACAACAGATCTCTGAGAAGAGACATGGATTCAACATTTCATGAAGAAATCAAGGGCTCTCAAACCATCCTTCCTCACCAACCCTAGCAATCCCCACCTTCTCCACAATGGACAATATTTTACACTTCTAAATTTTCTCAGTTAACAAGAAAAAACATTAACTCTGTTTCTCCCTAGTCCAAGGGTTCCCAACCTTTTTTAAGGCATGGGCCAATACCATTAAGCAAGGGGTCTATGGACCTCAGGTTTGGAACCCCCTCTCTAAACTGATGTTACCGGATCTGCTGTTTATATGAAACACTTTCTGTTTTATTTCAGAGTTCCAGCACAGCAGTGTTTTATTCCTTTGTCTCTGTTTGTCCAAACCCTAATTCCATTATGAAAGCCTCTTAAAGCTTTCGTAGTAATGTCTTCCATTCTTCTACTATTAAATATAAGCACTGATTCATGTTGATATAATCCTCTCCATTGCTTGCTCAGTCTTTATGAAGTAGTTATGCCAAGGAAACTATTATTATGTTTATAAACAAACAACTCAAAAGGTTTCTCAATTTTGACATTTAAAATATCATTAGGTTCAGCAAGGTCACCCAATTCCCTTCTAAATGTGAAACCATTAACAATGGGAAATCAACAGCAACAATAGTGGTGTGGATCAGTGTCTGTCAGACAAAATTCACTTTACAAGAAATGACGTTACCATTTCATACCAAGTGGTTTACATCACTGAATGTCATAGGAGAGCAAGTCCAATACATCAGTGGGGCACGGCTGATGTAATTTTAGAAAATTACTTATTCTTGAGTCCAAACTTGTGCAACCTATAATCAAATTGCTTTTAAACATTTTGAAGGCAACCTACCTGTCTGAAAATACAAAATAAATAATGAACAAGGAAATATTATTCAGCCAGAAGCAAAACATTGCAGACACCAGACGTCTGAAATAAAGACAGAGAAGTTTATGAAACAGAAAATGCTGGTTAAGCAGCACTTGTAGAGAGAGACACAATGTTAATGCTTTAGGTTTATGATACCTCGTTGGTACTGGCTACTCACCCATCTTTCATCTTCCCATTTATAATTTTGTTTTATATATTTCACATTTGTGTGTGTTTTTTTTCCCTTTTGAGTATATTTGGTGGAAGAAATTGTTGGGTTAGAGGAGTTCTCTGCCCTGACTCAAATGTTTGAAGAAGTGATTAGATTGTCCTTTTAAGCAGAGGCATAAGACCATGCAGGCGAATATAAAGAAATGGTTTACTGTTGTCACATGTACTGAGGCACATTGAAAAACTTTGTTTTGCATACCTTCCATGCAGATCATTTCGTCACATCAGGGCATTGAAGTAATACAAGGGAAAAACAATTAAAGAATGCACAATAAAGTATTACAGTTACAGAGAAAGTGCAATTCAGGCAATAAATAAAGTGCAAGGCCACAGCAAGGTACATGATGAGATCAGGAGTCCATCATGTCATACAAAGAGACCAATCTATAACTGTGGGACTGATTCATGTATGTTATGCCCAATGGGAAGGGGAAAGACAAGAGAATGATTGGGGTGGTTGGGATTTTTGATAATGGTGGCTGCTTTAGTAGGGTGTTGAGAAGTGCAGACAGAATCGGCAAAGGGGAGGCTAGTCTCTGTGATCTGCTGATCATCTGCTACTCTTTCATACCTAGAGCAGAAATGTTTGCCCAACATTCTGCTTTTTGTTTATCCCTTACACCAGATCACTTATCTTCTTGCTGCTTTACACAAACTAATCTCACCATTTTCCAACATTATAGAAAATGACTCCATTGCGCAGGAACAGAAGTTGGAAATCTGCTGACGATTACACAAAGTTCTGCCCCTTTCACAGTTCTTCAGTGATGAGGCAATCTAAGCTCACATGTACCCGGACCTGGACAATATTCAGCCTTGTAAGTAAAGACAGTACTGAGCATTTGTGGTTTGACTATCTAGATTCACTTTGAACAGGATTCTGGTCTCTGTGGTGCAATGGAGAGGATCCATTTGGTAAATGAAAAGGAATTCAAAAGTTATGAGCTCGAGATTCACCAGAGGGGCAGTTTTGACAATTACAACGGTGCAGCAGGTGGTGTTGCTGACAGAAAATCTCCAGAGACCCAGGTTTCATCAGGAATCTCAGTGCTGGGTGCGTGGAGTTTGCATGTTCTCCCTGTTCTTCTGGGGACTCTGGTTTCCTCCCTTATCCCAGGGGCATGCAGATAGGTAGGATAATTTGCCACTGTAAATTGACTCTAGACCTAAGGAAGCCCTAAGATTAGCTGAGTGGTGGATTGGAAGATGGGGAGAATAGGATTAGTATATATGAATGTTCAACGGTCAACATGGACCTGATGGGCTGAAGTGACTCTTTCTATGCTATAAGACTTCATTATAGTCATCAGGTCTCAATTCCAAGAGAAATGCAGGGAGCACCATCACAACCATAAGTGACTCCTTTTCACCCCAATAAATATTTAAATTTGTGAGCAACCTTCTTCAAATGTGGCTGCATGCAGAAATTCATCTCCATCTTGCAGCTGCTACCTGATGCATGCAAGCCGTGACCATTACCAATACATCTGCATCAGAAACAGTATCAAGGAAATACTTATGTTCCCCAAAGGAGTGGATCAAATCCACAGCTGAGAAACTATCCAGTTTATGTTGCTTTCAATATGGAACCAAGCTAACTTCAGCCTCGGATAACGTGCTTCAATTGTGCATTTGACACACATTTGGAGGCACATGGGTGAAAAAGGAATTGAGGGCTATGTGAGAAGGAAGGGCTAGATTGATCTTGGAATAGGTTAAAAGATTGACACGCCATCATGGGCTGAAGGCCATGTATAGTGCTGTTCTTTCTATGTTCTAATTCAAGCTATGAGTGACTCACTGAAATGTACCTGCATAAGAGCCTTGTACTATATATCTGCAAGGAAAAATAATCCTCCACCAACGTCCTTCCATCATGCAGTATCCACTCTAGACAGTAAGAATCCATGACATGACCCTGGAAAATGTGAAATATGCCTATATCTTGGGAGTCTATAAGGCAGACATCAACATCTTTAGTGTGCCAGGCAACCCTTTTGGATATATGAGAAAACAACAGACTAGACCTACAATTCATTATCTATCTGGCAGCAATGTTTCTTACCCTCTTGCATGCATTATCTGCAGTAAACACAGCAAAGCAATGGGGAGATACCATTCACACTGTCACGCAAAATCCTCCAAATCCAGAGACAGGAAAAATGAATTCATCTTTGTCTCATCTCCCAGCCCAAATATGGCAGTATTAATATCTGAATCACATTCAGTTGCCTCTTTTGGGCAGGCCACATCAATCCCCCCCCCCCCCCTTACCCACAGACTCCTGAAACAGATGTTTTATTCTGAACTCTGTTGTGACAAGAGGTTACCATCTGGACAGAAACATAGAAAATCTACAGCACAATACAGGCCCTTTGGCCCACAAAGCTGTGCCGAACATGTCCTTACCTTAGAAATTACCTAGGGTTACCCATTGCCCTCTATTTTTCTTGAATAAGAGAACTACATCCGCAACCCTCCGGAACTTCTCCCATCACAATGATGATGCAAAGATCATCGCCAGAGGCTCAGCAATCTTCTCCCTCGCCTCCCACAGTAGCCTGGGGTACATCTCGTCTGGTCCCAGTGACATCCAACTTGATGCTTTCTAAAAGCTCCAGCACATCCTCTTTCTTAATGCTCAAGCTTTTCTTAATGCTACATGCTCAAGTTTTTCAATCCGCTGTAAGTCATCCCTACAATGGCCAAGATCCTTTTCCGTAGTGAATACTGAAGCAAAGTATTCATTAAGTACCTCTGCTATCTCCTCCGGTTCCATACACACTTTTCCACTGTTACACTTGATTGGTCCTATTCTCGCACATCTTATCCTCTTGGTCTTCACATACTTGTAGATATTTGTAGGAAAGGTTCAAGAATATTCTCAAAGCCACTTTGATAATATGGAGCAATCCACTGATCATGGGAACCCTGGCCCACCACCGCTCAAAATGGAGGATGGTTTTCAGCACGATAATGAGAATTTCAAATCTCTTTGCTGAGCGCACATTGAAGCCCAGCATAAGCTATGACGGCATGCCCAAACCACACATGCAGCTGCCCTCCGGACAGAATCTGGGAGTCATTCAGCAGCACGTCAAAACGTAGTGGAATGGGAGCAGGTCATTGTCTACTCCACAGAACCGCTTGAGAAGAAGGGCCATCACCCACGAGAGAGTAAAACCATCTCCTCTTAATGTGAAAAGTTCAAGGAGGTAATTGACTATCAGCTTCACAAGGTTGATTATGGATAATGTAGGTTTCATTCTGCTGATACCTACTATACAGCTTATGATCTGAAGAGAAACCATAGAGATTGTGGATGTTCAGCACATACAATCTGCACATTTGGTTTAACACTGTACTGGCCTGTTGACATATCATGTTAAAATCATTCTTCCCAAAGCTTCTCTTTAATGCGCTGGAGAAGGCTCACCTTTAAACAACCATTGTTAATGCTGTCACTAATAGCTAGTGGGCTTGTTTGCAATCAGTGACAATAAGAGAAAATGCATCCTTGACATGCAACTAAGCAAAAACTCTCAGAGCAACCTCACCCTGAAACTTCATACAGGAACTATGCACAGCAATAAAAGCAACAACTGTATAATGAATTAGCTATTTGGAACTCTTTATTGCAGAGCATGTAGCAAGACTGTATGGCATAGCCATGAAAGGCATAACCATCCACCACCTCTCCCACATCTTTTAACTTCAGCTTAGCGCACAGACATTTGAATTATAGTGGATTCTGGTTAATTGAGACACATCGAGACCAGTACATTTTGGCCCAATTAAGCTGCTGTCTCAATTAGTCAAAGTTTCATGGAAATAGTTAAAAAGGTATAAAAACAGTCAAATTGGGTAGCAAATTATGTATTTAAATGAAATTTGTTACAAATTAGAACACTACTATATAGTTCATAATAATTATCAATGGAGGAATTCATCAGTGTATATGGCAGTGTTCTTTTGATTGACTGTAAATGAACAAAATCAGTACAGATAATGGACTGCTTTCATACAATGCTTTTGATGACTGCATCCTCCAAATCTTCATTTTCAATATAACATTGAAGTTGATTGCTGATACCTTCAAATTCTCCATAGTTCTTAACTTTTTGAAGTATTGAAGTCGTATCGTTTTCAGTCCCTGCTGCTTCTGGCATCTCCAAGCCTGAATGCTTGAAACCAGAGTGATCAAAACAGTTCTGAATTGTCTCAATGATTATTTCTCGCTAAATACAAGTGACAAAAATCACTTCTTTTTGAACACAGATGCAACTGACACTATTTAAAAACTGTTCACTTTAAGCAAAGTGTAGAGCCTACCAGCCACATACGTGTACAGGACTGATGCTAGTTAGAAACTGTTCGGCAATAATTGCCCACCCCAATAGAGTCTCAAATAAACAAAGGGATTCCCAGCAATTTTCTGGTTAGTTTTTGTTCTTTAAGGGTTATCCCAAATTAATGGCCATCCCAATTAACTGATGGTCCAAATTAACCAGAATCCACTGTATTTCTGTGACCAATATAGCCATATGGCCAGATTTTCCCTCATTGTCTGAACTAACAGTGCCAGCCAACTGTGTTCAATTTCACCAGAGTCTGTAAGGAGTTTGTGTATTCTGCATTAATGCGTGGGTTTCCTCTGGGTGATCCAGCTTCCTCCCACATTGCAAAGATGTATGGGTCAGTAGGTTAATTGGCAAATTGGCAGATACATGCAATTGGGTGGCATGGGCTCATTGGTCAGGAAGGGCCTGTTACCATGCTGTATCTCTAAATAAAAATAAATAAAACAGTATCTACTTCTATGAACGACTGTAATAAGTCTATTTAATTTTAGTGACAACTCAAAATCAACTCAAGAGTCTGAATTTATGTCAATTGGCTTGTTCAAACTAGACAACACTGGCTACATTGTTTAGTTAAAGGAAGCATGCAGACCAGATTGATATTGTGTCTTAGCATATCAAACAGCTGATCTGTTAATAGTTGGAAGATTCGTGCACTCAGGAGGTCAACAGTCACAACATTAATTGTAGGTACATGGGATCTCTGTCTCCAGAAGCTTTTAGACAACCTGTGTTAAAAGGTATCTGAAAAATTATCACATATGTGTGAAGTGGCAGAAAACAGTAAAGTGTGGAGAGCAGTCCAGCCCTTTTAGGAATGGTCCAATTAAGAAGAATGACAAAAACATGAGTGAGCTAGAATTCATTCCTCTGCCTTTGATTTCTGCAATGAATGACTAGTTTGTGTACAGCTTGTGCACATGTCTTTTAGATTATAAGAACTGTACCCGTGGTTTGGAAACAGTTAGTAAATTGAAAGTCTTTAATTAGATAGAAATCCTCTGTGAATTTTAAATGTGTTTTAAGAATGTTAATTGAATTTAAACATGTATCACTGAAAATGAATGAACTCTGTTCAATCCACTCTCCTCCTTGTGGGGGAACACACCATGTAAATAGTGGGTACTGGCAGCTAAACTTGCCATGGAGGATGATCAGGGAAGTGAAGTAGTCTTTGAAGATTGGGTAGTTACTGTATAACCTCCCTTTAATGAGAAGTTATCCATAGTTATCTGTATCAGACAAGGATTAAGGTCTTTGTTTGAGATTAGAATTTAATGGTCAGCAAACCCAATACCATCGCATTTGAAAATAGTCAGCAGTTTGAAAGTTCAAGGTAAGTAATCAATCTCTGACAAGATTTTTGAAAAGACCGTTTTGGTAGCCAAGGGACGAATAGGTAACTATAATAGATCTCTTCATCTCTTTTAAATCACTATTTAGAAAAATTGAATTAAGAACATTTAACAAAATCTCTGTTCTACTCAGTTTGTCACAAAATGTTTCAGCCTTGATGAACTGTTGCATTAGATTGCAAAGCTACAAAATTGCAGATAAGAACATGCATAACAAACCGAACCTCAAGAATTACTCCCACAACATATAAAACATATCTGGATGAGTACTTGGATTAACAAATACTAGTAAATGGGATTAGAACTGCTGAGTATTTAATAGCCATTATAAATATACAGGAGGGCTGAAAGATTTGTGTGGTATGTGACTCTAGGAGAAAACAGAAAATGCAAATAGACCATATAGCAGTGGATAGAATTAGGAAATAGAACAACAAACATACAGCATAGAATAATAAAATTGAAAATTTGAATCATTATAATATCAATGAAATCCATCCAGCTGACCACAGACAATTGCATCCCCTCTCCCTACCAGATGGTGATGAGCTCCACTTAGATTCCAAAGGGAAGCAAACCACTGTGGATCAACCTTCAAGATAACCTCTGTAAGTTGCCTCTTCAGCTTCTGACCCACCGCTCCTCAAAACAAACATCTAGAATGCTAATGGAGCTTAATATGCTACAATTACTGCTTGACATTTAACAGTTCTGTAGAATGTTTGATTATCAATGGATGTTCTTACCTTCAATATGTTCAATCATGCTCCACACTAAATATTCATTAATGTCAGACTAAACCGGTTAATTTTGGCACCCTACTTCAAATTTTTACAATGGAGGAAGTAAACAAGCTGACTCAGTCTCCAGTTTTGTCTAAAACCTGTAGCATTACTGCTCCATTCTGTAATTAATGTAAAATGTCTATCACCTATACAAACCTAATCATGACTCATACTTTTTTCTCCTAAACTCTGTCTAGATTCCCTCTATCAATCTCTATACCAAAGTTTGGCTGTTATATGCCAAACCAAGCAATAAAATCCACATGCAAAAAAAAAACACACGTTGATAAAGGAAATCAGTAGGCCAAGAAGCTTCAGCTTCTCGGATCACTGTTGAACCAAGGTGTTGTCTAACCCTTTACTTCCACAGATGCTGCCTGCTCTGTTGAGTTCCTCCAGAAGTATAGATGCAGATGGAATTGGTTGCACAGTGGAGGTCGTGCAGCTGCCTCAGCTCCAGTGTCCTGGGCTTCATTCTGGCCTCCAGTGAAGCCTTCATGGCATTTGCATGTCCTCCATCACCAGGTGGGGTTCCTCCCATATCCCAGAGACAGAACATTTGTCAGATCAATTAGATGCTGTAAATTGTCCCCTGGTGTAAGTGGATGGTAGGAAGATCAAGAGTGTGTTGATGGGTGTATATGTGAGAGAATAGTATACAGAAGAATGGGGCTTGAGATTGTCCTAACAACCTGCTGAATGCCCTGATATGTCATAATGAAATAAGAGAAATATATGAATGCCTACAAGATGGCTTTTTAGAGCAGTGTGTGCTCGAACCTTCTTGGGGAAAGGCGATCTTAGATTGGGTGTTGTGTAATAACCCAGATCGTATTAGGGAGCGTAACGTAAGGGACCTTTAGGAGGCAGTGATCATAATATGATTGGATTCATACTGCAATTTGAAAGGGAAAAGCATAAGTCACATGTATCAGTACTGCAATGGAATAAAGGGAATTACAGAGGCATGAGAGAGGAGTTTTCCCAAGTGGATTGGAGCAGGGTACTGGTAGGGATGACAGCAGAGCAGTGATGGCTGAATTCTCTGGGAATAGTTCACAAGGCACAGGATAGATATGTCCCACAGAAGAAGTTGTTCTCAAATGGCAGGGGTAGGCAACCATGGCTGACAAGGGAAGTTAAGGACTGCATAAAAGCCAAGGCAAGGGCATATAAGGTAGCAAAAGTGACTGGGAAGTTGGATGATTGAGAAGCTTTTAAAATCCAAAAGATAACTAAAAATCTCTAAGAAGGTAAAAGATAAAATATGATGGCAAACAAGCCAATAATATGAAGCAGGATACTAAAAAATTCCTCAATTATATAAAGAGTAAAAGGGAGGTGAAAGTTGATATTGAATCACTGGAAAATGATGCTGGTGAGGTAGTAATGTGGGACTAAGAAACAGCACATGAACTTAATAAGAACTTTGCTTCAGTCTTTGCTGTGGAAGATACTAGTTCTATGCCAGAGGTCCTTGAGTGTCAGGGAGCAGGAGTGAGTGCCATTTCTATTACAAAGGAAGAAGTACTAGGCAAACTCAAAGGTCTTAAGGCAGATGCTACCTGGACCAGCTGGACTACATCCCAGAGTCCTGAAGGAGGTTGCTGAAGGGAAAATAGATGCATTGGTCATGATCTTTCAAGAATCGTTTGATTCTGGCATGGTCCTGGAGGACTGGTAAATTGCAAATGTTACTGCACTCTTTAAGAAGGAAGGAAGTTAAAAGAAAAGAAATTATAAGCCATTTAGCCTAACCTCAGTGGTTGGGAAAGTGTTGGAGTCCATTAAAGTTTTGGTGTACCTGGAGATTACTTGGAGGTTTCTAAAAAGGGAAATCTTGCCTGGCAAATCTATAAGAATTCTTTGATAAAGTAACAAACAGGATGGACAAAGGAGAGGTAGTGGATGTCATTTACTTAGATTTTCAGAAGGCATTTGATGAAGTGCACCACACGAGGCTGCTTCACAAGATAAAGTCCTGTGGTGTCACAGGAAATATACTGGCATGGATAGAGGAATGGCTGACAGGTAGGAAGCAGATAGTGCGATTAAAGGGGGCCTTTTCTGGTTGGCTGCCAGTGACTAGACGTGTTCCTCAGGGGTCAATATTGGAACCGCTACTTTTCACATTGTTTGTCAATGATTTGGACAATGTAATCAATGGCTTTTTGGCAGAGTTTGCGGATGATAGAAAGATAGGTGGAGGGGTAGGTAGTGCTGAGGAAGCAATGTGATTGCAGCAGGACTTACACAAATTGGAAAAATGGGCAAAAAAATGGCAGATGGAATACAGTGCTGGGAAATGTACGATAATGCATTTTGGTAAAAGAACAATAGTGCGGACTATTATCTAAATGGTTCAAACATCAGAGGTGCAAAGGGACTTAGGATACCTTGTGCAAGTCTCCCAGAAGGCTAATTTACAGATTGACTCTGTGGTAAAGAAGGCAAATGCAATGTTGGCATTTATTTCAAGGGGAATAGAATATAAAAACAAAGAGATAAAGCTGAGACTTTATAAGACACTAGTCAGGCCACACTTAGAGTATTGTCAACAGTTTTGGACACCTTATCTCAGAAAGGATGTATTATCATTGGAGAGCGTCCAGACGAGGCTCACGAGGATGATTCCAGGAAGGAAGTGGTTAACATATGAGGAGCATTTGGCAGCTTTGGGCCTGTACACACTGGAATTCAGAAAAATGCATGGGGATCTCATTGAAACCCACCAAATGTTGAAAGGACTAGATAAGGTGGATGTGGAGGGAATGTTTCCTCTGGTGGGGGTATCCGGTACTAGAGGGCAACCCTTTAGAACAGAAGTAAGGAGGAATTTTTTAGCCAGAGAGTGGTGAATCTGTGGAATGCTCTGCCACAGACTGCGGTGGAGGCCAAGACCATGGGTATATTTAAAACAAAAGTTGATAGTCCTAGTCAAAGAAATGTACAGCACAGAAACAGGCCCTTTGGCCCATCCAATCCATGTCAAGCCATTTAACCTGCCTACTCTTTCAACCTACACCCAGACCATAGCCTTCCATCTACGCACCTATCCAAGCTTCTCTTAAAGGTTGAAATCAAGCTTGCATGCACCACTTGTGCTGGTGGCTCATCCCACACTGTCACCACCCTCTGGGTGAAAAGGTTTTCCTTCATCTTCCTTTAAACTTCTCACCTTTCACCCTTAACCCATGACCATTTGGTTGTATTCCCACCCAACTTCAGTGGAAAAAGCCTGGTTGCTTTTACCCTATCTATACCTTTCATAATTTTGCATACCTCTATCAAATCTCCCTTCAATCTTCTATGTTGTATATATATGTACTTTGGTAATAAGTTTATTTGGACTTTGAATTTGAATATACTCGAATTTAGACTTTGGAGAAAGAGGCCCTTCCAGCCCATCAAACACCCACTTACATTTGAACCTACCTACACAATTCTCATATTTAATTCTCCCTATATCCTCATCAACTCCATCCCTCCAAGATTCTTCCACTCACTGACTAACTAGAACAACTTACAGTGGTCAATTAACCTACTTTCCTCCAACAACTTTGGGGCATGTGAGGAAAACAAAATAACTGGAGGTTAACATGCAAATTCTACACTGGCATCACTGAGGTCAGATCTGAACACAGGTCTCAGGTGCCATTAAGTACATTTACAAGGGGTGCTGCCACAAGAAAGCACATTTATCATCAGGGTCCTCCACCATCCAAGCCATGTTCTCTTCTCACTACTACCACTGGGCAGGAGGTACAGCAACCTTAGGTCCCACACCACCAGGTTCGTGGATAATTAATAGCTTACACCCATTAGCATCCTGAACCACTGTGGACAATCTCACTCACCTCAACTTTGAAATGATTCCACAATTGACCTTCAGGGACTTTACAACTCACGTTCTGAGTATTATATTTTTTATTTGCACAATTTGTTTTCTTCTGCACATTGGTTATTTGTCAGTCTTTGTTTACATATAGTTTTTTTATAAATTCTGTTATATTTCTTTATTTTCCTTAAATGCCTGCAAGAAAATTAAACTGAAGGTATATATGGTGACATATATATACTTCAGTAATAAATTTACTTTGATTTTTGTCTGAACTCATGTCTCTGGTGCTAAAAGCTAACTGCTTTATCAACAAAATGAAAAAGGAATCTCAAGGTTGTATATGGTGACATATTTGTACTTTGATAATAAATTTACTTTGAGCTGTGGCACTGGGCTAAAATCTATTCACAAAACCCAATGTTCCTTAAAATTAATATTCACAGTTGGTTAGATGTAAATGACTTTTATGTCATTATATATTCCTGACTTTTATAGATTCCTGATTTGTTAGGGCATCAAGGGATACGGTGAGAGGGCAGGTGTATGGGACCTGGGATCAATCATGATCACAGAGTGGACTCGGTGGGCTGAGTAGTCAAATTCTGCTCCTATGTCTCATGGTCTTAAGTGATTATATCAGTAGAAGATTTTAAAAAGCTTCACCAGCAGCTTTACTGATCTTCTCAGTGAGATTCCATTCGAAGCACTGGCCTTTGAGATCCACAATACTGCAAATCCCAATGGGAGGCTGATTTTACCTGGAGATCCCCTGCTAGTCATTACGCACCCTGCCCACTTTCTTTACCACAGCATTAATGGCACTCATCACACTTCATGTAATTGCAGATTAGTATTCAGCGTACAACAAAATGGGAAGCAATTCAGTTTCATGCAAACAATGCAGCTAGACCAATCCAAAACAAAAAAAAGATTGAACCTGACAAGGCCTACAACCTTGGCAAGAATCACTGGCCCTCAGCCCCAGCACATAGTAGATTGACAGGGATTCGCTTCCACCTTGCTCTCAGATGCAATGGCTCCACCCCTCCCCCCCCCCCCCCCCACCCCAAACCAGACCACGGGATCACAATATCTCAGCTGGTACTCAACTCTTGCTTTACCTCTGTTGTTTCTAATTTGGACATCAATGCTATTCTCAAAAGAAAACATGTAAATCCTCATTTAGTGAAAAGGTAGATGTATCAGTTAACTGGAGACAAATTATACTGTAACATATCAGACAGTGTTACTGTACCTTCTCATTTATACACATGTGGTTTAGATCTACAATGAACTAAAAGGAAAGAGTTAATAAACAATATGAGAGAGTAAGAGGCTGCATTGGAAGAACACAAGAGATTGGGCAGATGCAAGTTCGTCCCTCCCCACTAATCTCCCTTCTGGCACTTATCCCGGCACAAAGTGCCATACTTGCCCATTCACCTCCTCCCACACCTCTATTCAGGGCTCTAAACAGTCCCTCCAGGTGAGGCAACTCTTCACCTGTGAATCTGTTGAGGGCATCGACAGTATCTGCTGCCTCAGTTGCAACTCCTCTACATTAGTGAGACCTGATGAAGATTGGGGGACTGCTTTGTCGCACACCTTCACTCCATCTGCAAAAATTATTTCACTCCATCTGCCAATTATTTCAATTCCAATCCTCATTCCCATTCCAACATGACAATCCATGGCCTCCTCTATTGCCATGATGAGGCCACACTCAGGCTGGAGGAGCAACATCCCATATTCCATTTAGTAGCTTCCAACCTGATAGCATAAACATTGACTTCTCGAGCTTCCAGTAATTTCCCCCTCCCCCTCTCCCTTCCACCTTCTTTCATTCCTCACTCTGATTCCCCTCTTAATCTACTCTTCTCCTCACCTGCCTATCACCTCCTCCTTTCTTTTCTCCCACTCTCTTCTTCAACTATCACCTCCCAGCTTCTCATTTTTTCCCCCTTTCCCTCACCCATCACTTTCTGCCTTGTACTCGTCTTCCTCTGCTCCACCCTCACCTTCTTATTCTAGCTCCTTCTCTCTCCCTTTCCAGTCCTGATGAAGGGTCTCGGCCTGAAACATCATCTGGTTATTCACTTCCATAGACGCTGTCTGACCTGCTGAGTTCCTCCAGCGTTTTGTATGTTTCATTGGGAGAAAGATAGGTAGAGTGAACAAATAAAGATTAAATAAACATTATCCCAAATTTAAGACATTTCCTTTGAAAATCTCTGGGAAATGTTTTTAAATTCTAGACAGATAACTTCTTTAAAATGCAGCTTACTTTATTGTAATATTCTTTAGACTTCTATGCATTAGTTTCTTGCCAATGACAGATTTTCATCTTAGGGTTTAGTTTTTACACTTTCAAAGGAATTGTTTTAAATGAAGTTACTTCCTTTACCAAGATTTTTTTGTGATCACTTTCCTCCTTTTGAAACCTAAATCCCCAACTGAAATAGTGTATTTTAAAAGGACAATTTCCTGAAAGCATTTGAAAAATAGGTCTTTGCAAGTACGACCATAAAATTGTTGAGTACAACTATTTAGAGAAATGACATTCCTTGGCCACACCTCATTTTAAGTGTGCACCCCTAAGCTGTATCCGATTAAGCCTGACACACCTAAGAATTTGCCAGAGCAGCTCTCATTGCTGTCAAACTGAAAAATTCAGCTCATTTTAACCATTTTAGCATTAAGCTATTATTATAATTTTGTACTTAAATATTCACAGTTAATGGGTGAATTTTAATTATTCATTGGCAATTTGCTCTAATTTACCTACCTAAGTTAATTTTCAGAACATTAAAAATGTATTTATAGATGCTATAGCAACAAAGTAATTCAGAAGTAATGATCTTGAGAAGTGTTTGCCACTGTGGCTGAAGTCACTTACAAAACACCTTACCACATTTACACAAGTCGAATAAGAAACAAGTTGTGATGGGGTAGAAGTGCCGGGGTCACTTGATCATATTTGGTACACAATGCACCTTTGATACTTTTATAGCCATTTGGAAAATAAACAGAATAAAGCTATTTAGATCAGAAACGAAGTTCTGAAACTTACAATGTTACATATTTCCTGAAAAATTTGAAGTTAACATATTCATCAAAAGAAATTACACTTATGAAGGATTATTTACAGTGTGAAAGTATTAATTGCTGTTCGTTTCAATAGTTTGCATGATTTGGGTATTTTTGTCTTTCTCTTGTGCATCAAGAGTTAGTCTTTTTATTTTTATTCTTTTTTTCGTTCTTTAATTGGGTTCTTTTGGGTTCTGGTTTTGTGGCTACCTATGCGCAACAGATCTGAAAACTGTATAATTTATACATTCTTTGATATTAAATGAATCTTGAATCTTAAAGATATTTATAAAAATGAACATTGTACTTTTGAGGAATCTAGAAATAAGGTAGGTCAACAAAGCCAGAAGTAATGAAAGAGCGTGACCTACTATAGGAGAACAGCGGGGGAAGTCAGTGTCGCTGGATTCTGTAAGAACTCTCATAAAAATCAAACCAAAATCCATTGTCCCTTGAAAATCAGGGAGAATGGCTTTAGGATTATTCAAACAGAACTACCAAATACTCAAGGCTGAATTTTGGAAAAGCCAAACTGTAATGCTGTGGTTGTGGAAGATTTGAACCAAGGCAGCATGGTGTGACTGAAAACGATTACTTTAACAGGCAATGTGGAAGACCAGAGTGGGGGGTTTGAAATGGGGAGGACTCCTGTGTTAAAGTTCCTTATGGTTGAGTAAGGGCAGAGCAATGACAACATTTCGGTAAGGAAGACAACTGTCCTCCAGCTGCTTTGAGTCAACCAAAAGTAAACTTCTTTTCTTCTTCACCGTACTGTATGACAAGTGGGAGAGAGTACAGTTCACATGCCTGCCTTATGAACACCCGTTTTACATATGTGAAAGTTCAGAGACATAACAGGTACAAGCCCTCTTGCCATTATTTAATCCAAAGTTAATAAAATATACTATCTCAAAGAAATTTGATGAACTTGCTATGCACATATCGACAACTCTGTTTCACAAGAGTAACTGAACTTCAAAAGTATTTTACTGGCTGATAAGCTTTTGTGACATAAGATGACACAGCCAGAGGTCGTGGTACATATTGGTACCAACGACATAGGTAGGAAAAGGGAAGAGGTCCTGAAAACAGACTACAGGGAGTTGGGAAGGAAGTTGAGAAGCAGGACCACAAAGGTAGTAATCTCAGGATTACTGCCTGTGCCATGTGACAATGAGTATAAGAATAAAATGAGATGGAGGATAAATGCGTTGCTGAGGGATTGGAGCAGGGGGCAAGGATTCAGATTTCTAGATCATTGGGAACTCTTTTGGGGCAGGTGTGACCTGTACAAAAAGGACAGGTTGCACATGGATCCCAAGGGGGACCAGTATCCTGGTGGGGAGATTTGCTAAGAATACTGGGGAGAGTTTAAATTAGAATTGTTCGGGGGTGGGAACCGAACTGAAGAGACTGGGGAAGAGGAGGTTAGCTCACAAATAGAGAAAGCTTGGAGACAGTGTGAGAGGGAGGATAGGCAGGTAATAGGGAAGGGACACGCTCAGACCGAAGGTTTGAAATGTGACTATTTTAATGCAAGGAGTATTGTGAACAAAGTGGATGAGCTTAGAGTGTGGATCAGTACTTGGAGATATGATGTGGTGGCCATTACAGAGACCTGGATGGCTCAGGGACAGGATTGGTTACTTCAAGTGCCAGGTTTTAGATATTTCAGAAAGGACAGGGAGGGAGGCAAAAGAGGTGGAGGCGTGGCACTGTTGATCAGAGATAGTGTCATGGCTGCAGAAAAGGTGGACGTCATGGAAGGATTGTCTACAGAGTCTCTATGGGTGGAGGTTAGGAACAGGAAGGAGTCAATAACTCTACAGGGTGTTTTTAATAGGCTGCCCAATAGTAACAGGGATATCGAAGAGCAGATAGGGAAACAGATCCTAGAAAGGTGTAATAATAACAGAGTTGTCATGGTGGGAGATTTTAATTTCCCAAACACCAATTGGCATCTCCCTAGAGCGAGGCGTTTAGATGGGGAGGAGTTTGTTAGGTGTGTTCAGGAAGGTTTCTTGACACAATATGTAGATAAGCTTACAAGAGGGGAGACTGTACTTGATTTGGTATTGGGAAATGAAGCTGGTCAGGTGTCAGATCTCTCAGTGGGAGAGCATTTTGGAGATAGTGATCATAATTCTATCTCCTTTACAATAGCTTTGGAGAGAGATAGGAACAGAAAAGTTAGAAAAGCGTTTAATTGGAGTAAGGGGAATTATGAGGCTATGAGGCAGGAACTTGGAAGCTTAAATTCAGAACAGATGTTCTCAGGGAAAGGTACGGAAGAAAAGTGGCAAATGTTCAGGGGATATTTGTGTGGAGTTCTGCATAGGTACATTCCAATTAGACAGGTAAGGTATGGTAGGATGTAGGAACTGTGGTGTACAAAAGCTGAAGTAAATCTAGTCAAGAAAAAAAGAAAAGCTTACAAAAGGTTCAGAGAGCTAGGTAATTTTAGAGATCTAGAAGATTATAAGGCTAACAGGAAGGAGCTTAAGAAGGAAATTAGGAGAGCCAGGAGGGGCCATGAGAAGGCCTTTGAGGGTAGGATTAAGGAAAACCCCAAGGCATTCTACAAGTATGTGAAGAGTAAGAGGATATGACGTGAAAGAATAGGACCTATCAAGTGTGACAGTGGAAAAGTGTGCTTGGAACTGGAGGAAATAGCAGAGGTACTTAATGAATATTTTACTTCAGTATTCACTATGGAAAAGGACCTTGGTGATTGTAGTGATGACTTGCAGCAGACTGAAAAGCTTGAGCATGTAGATATTAAGAAAGAGGATGTGCTGGAGCTTTTGGAAAGCACCAAGTTGGATGAGTCACCGGGACTGGATGAGATGTACCCTAGGCTACTGTGGGAGGTGAGGGAGGAGATTGCTGAGCCTCTGGTGATGATCTTTGCATCATCAATGGGGACGGGAGAGATTCTGAAGGATTGGAGGGTTGTGGATGTTGTTCCCTTATTCAAGAAAGGGGGTAGAGATAGCCCAGGTTTATAGACCAGTGTGTCATACTTCAGTGGTTAGTAAGTTGATGGAGATGATCCTGAGAGGCAGGATTTATGAACATTTGGAGAGGCATAATATGTTTAGGAATAGTCAGCATGGCTTTGTCAAGGGCAGGTCGTACCTTATGAGCCTGATTGAATTTTTTGAGGACGTGACTAAACACATTGACGAAGGAAGAGCAGTAGATGTAGTGTATATGGATTTCAGCAAGGCATTTGATAAGGTACCCCATGCAAGGCTTATTGAGAAAGTAAGGAGACATGGGATCCAAGGGGACATTGCTTTGTGCATCCAGAACTGGCTTGCCTACAGAAGGCAAAGAGTGGTTGTAGACAGGTCATATTCTGCATGGAGGTCGGTGACCAGTGGAGTGCCTCAGGGATCGGTTCTGGGACCCTTACTCTTTGTGATTTTTATAAATGACCTGGATGAGGAAGTGGAGGGATGGGTTAGCAAGTTTGCTGATGACACAAAGGTTGGGGGCATTGTGGAAAGTGTGGACGGCTGTCAGAGGCTACAGCAGGACATTGATAGGATGTAAAACTGGGCTGAGAAATGGCAGATGGAGTTCAACTCAAATAAGTGTGAAGTGGTTCATTTTGGTAGGGCAATAGGATGGCAGAATATAGCATTAATGATAAGACATAGAACATAGAACATAGAATAGTACAGCACATTGCAGGCCCTTCAGCCCACAATGTTGTGCTGACCCTCAAATCCTGCCTCCCATATAACCCCCTACCTTAAATTCCTCCTTGGCAGTGTGGAGGATTAGAGGGATCTTGGGGTCCAGGTCCAAAGGACTCTCAAAGCAGCTGCGCAGGTTGACAATGTGGTTAAGAAGGTGTACAGTGTATTGGCCTTCATCAATTGTGGAATTGAGTTTAGGAGCCGAGAGGTAATGTTGCAGCTATATAGGACCCTGGTCAGACCCCACTTGGAGTACTGTGCTCAGTTCTGGTTGCCTCACTATAGGAAGGATGTGGAAACCATAGAAAGGGTGCAGAGGAGATTTACAAGGATGTTGCCTGGTTTGGGGAGCATACCTTATGAAGACAGGTTGAGTGAACTCAGCCTTTTCTCCTTGGAGCGACAGAGGATGAGAGGTGACCTGATAGAGGTGTATAAGATGATGAGAGGCATTGATCGTGTGGATAATCAGAGGCTTTTTCCCAGGGCTGAAATGGTTGCCACAAAAGGACACAGGTTTACAGTGCTGGGGAGTAGGTACAGAGGAGATTTCAGGGGTAAGTTTTTTACTCAGAGAGTGGTGAGTGCATGGAATGGGCTGCCGGCGATGGTGGTGGAGGGGGATACGATAGTGTCTTATAAGAGACTTTTGGATAGGTACAAGGAACTTAGAAAAATAGAGGGCTAATGGTAACCCTAGTAATTTCTGAGGTAGGGACATGCTCGGCAAAACTTTGTGGACTGAAGGGCCTGTATTGTGCTGTAGGTTTTCTATGTTTCTATATTTTTTATGTTGAGATCATACAGCACAGAAACCAGCACTTGAGCTGAATGGCCCATGCCAATCAAGGTGCCCATCTGGGTTCACATTCCCTCATTAGGTCCATATCGCTCTGAATCTTTCCTACTCATGTCCAATGTTATTGATGTACTTTCCTGAAACACTTCTTCTGGCAGCTCATTCCATATACTGATCACTCTCTGGGTGAAAACACTGCCTCTCAGGTTCCTATTAAATTACTCCCTCGTAGCTTAAACCTATACCTTCTAGTTCTTCATTCCCCAACCTTGGGAAAAAGACTGTGTGCACTCACCCTATCTGTGTTCCACATAATTTTATAAGATCATCACTGATTCTCCTATGCTCCAATGCGTAAAGTCTAGTGATATCAACCTCTCTCCCTTGAGTCATTGTAATATCCTTTATAATTATTCTCTTCGCTCTTTCCAGCATAATGGCATCTTTCCTATAGCAGTGCAACCACACCTGGACACAGTATTTCAAATGTGACCTCACCAATGTCTTGTGGAACTCCATCATAACGTCGCAACTAAACTCAGTGCCTTGACTGATGAAGGCCAGCATGACTCCACTCTTTCCCACAGATGCTGCCTGGCCTGCTGATTTCCTCCAGCATTCTATGTGTGATGCCAAAAGCCTTCATTACCACCCTGTCTACCTGTGATGTCACTTTCAGAGAACTATTTTGAACATAGAACTTAGAAATCTATAGCATTTTACAAGCCTTTTGGCCCACAATTTTGTGCTGACAATGTAACCTACTCTAGAAACTGCCTAGAATTACCCTTCCACATAACCCTCTATTTTTCAAAGCTCCATGTACCTATCTAAGAGTTTCTTAAAAGGCCCTATTGTACCTGCCTCCACCAGCATCACCAGCAGTGCATTCTACACACCCACCACTCTCTGTGTGAAAAACTTATCCCCAACATCCCCTCTGTACCTACTTCCAAGCACTTTCTGTGCCCTCTTGAGTTAGCCATTTCAGCCCAGGGAAAAAGCCTCTGGCTATCCACACCATCAATGCCTCTTTACTTTTATTTATTTCTACGCCTCGGTTCTACAACTCTTCCCAGGAGCACACGTTTATCTACCAAACTTGCAACACCTCACATTTATCCAAATCAAACTCCATTTGCAATTCCTTGGCTCATTTACACAGCTGATAATTTCTAATAACCGTCTTCACTGTCTATGACACCACCTATTTTAGTGTCACCTGCAAACTTACTAACCACATCTTCTACATTCTTCTGTGATGTAGATGACAAATAGCAATCGACCCAAAGCACAACGCTAGTCACAAGCCTCCATTCAAAGAAATTACTTTGCACCATTATCCTCTGCTTCCTACCATCAGTAAAAATGTGTATCTAATTAGCTAGCTCCCCCTGGATTCTATACAATCTAATTTTCCATAGCAGTTTTCCATGAGGATCGATATCATACTAAAGTCTATATAGCCTATGTCAACTGCCTAGGGCCCTCATTGACTATTTATTGTTAGTTCTTAAAACTCATTCATATTCATGAGATGTAATTTTTCATGTACAACAGTGTTGACTATCCTTAATCAACCAGTATGCTGCTTTGCACTGAATGGAGTAGCAGTGCAATCCTGTTGTTCTCAGCTCTAACTACCTAACTAACCCGTCTTTCCAAATGCACACACATCTTATTCCTCAGAATCCCCTCCAGACATATTGAAGTTACAGAAAACACAATATAAAAGGGCCTTGGCTTTCTTCAAAAGATTCTAGTCAATAAAACTCCATAGACATAAGGTGTTTTAAGTTAATGGAGCAATTTATTGTTTGGTAACCCTGAAGTGGTTAGTAATCTTTGAGACATAATATGCAAAAAGCATGCAAAGATCTCCAATGTGAAACATTTTGTGTAATCTGTTCACAGGCTGCCAAAAATCTATTGCACCTGCATTAAATCTCTTGCTGGAGAGCAGGATAATCTGCAAATGCCTGGACTCTTGAAAAAGGAACATGGCTCATGACAATTTTACTTATAACAAAAACGAAAATCTGTCGTTAACGTTAGAAGCTCACTATACAGACAACCATATTTTCCCTTTTATCGAATATTCAGCTGTTATTGACCAGTGTACGGAGTTGGCTGAAGCACAGTTTCTCCTTCTCAAGAAAAATGATAATAGGTACATTCTAAACACATTCTAATTCCAACCTGTTTGTTTAAGAACTGCGCAGACACAACATTCTCCTGCCAGTCAGGTGAAGAGCTCTAAAAGGAAGGTAGCACCTAGCAGAGCGGTCATAGAAACATAGAAATCTACAACATGTTAATAGACAATAGACAGTAGGTGCAGGAGTAGGCCATTCGGCCCTTCTAGCCAGCACCACCATTCACTGTGATCATGGCTGATCATACACAATCAGTACCCCATTCCTGCCCTCTCCCCATATCCCTTGACCCCGCTATCTATAAGAGCTCTATCAAACTCTCTCTTGAAAGCATCCAGAGACTTGGCCTCCACTGCCTTCTGGGGCAGAGCATTCCACATATCCACCACTCCCTGGGTGAAAAAGTTTTTCCGCATCTCTGTTCTAAATGGCCTATCCCTTATTCTTAAACTGTGGCCTCTAGTTCTGGACTCACCCATCAGCGGGAACATGCTTCCTGCCTCCAGCGTGTCCAATCCCTTAATAATCTTATATGTTTCAATCAGATCCCCTCTCATCCTTCTAAATTCCAGTGTATACAAGCCCAGTTGCTCCAATCTTTCAACATATGACAGTCCCGCCATTCCGGGAATTAACCTTGTGAACCTACACTGCACTCCCTCAAAAGCAAGAATGTCCTTCCTCAAATTTGGAGACCAAAACTGCACACAATACTCCAAGTGGGGTCTCACCAGGGTCCTGTACAGCTGTAGAAGGACCTCTTTACTCCTATACTCAATTCCTCTTGTTATAAAGGCCAGCATGTCATTAGCTTTCTTCACTGCCTGCTGTACCTACATGCTTGCTTTCATTGACTGATGTACAAGAACACCTAAATCTTGTTGTATTTCCCCTTTTCCTAACTTGACTCCATTTAGATAGTAATCTGCCTTCCTGTTCTTGCAAACAAAGTGGATAACCTCACATTTATTCACATTAAACTGCATCTGCCATACATTTTCCCACTCACCCAACCTGTCCAAGTCACCCTGCATTCTCATAACATCCTCCTGACATTTCACACTGCCACCTAGCTTTGTATCATCGGCAAATTTGTTAATGTTACTTTTAATCCCTTCATCTAAATCATTAATGTATATTGTAAACAGCTGTGATCCCAGCACCAAACCTTGCAGTACCCCACTGGTCACAGCCTGCCATTCCGAAAGGGACCCGTTAATCGCTACTCTTTGTTTCCTGTCAGCCAGCCAATTTTCAATCCATGTCATACTCTGCCCCCAATACCATGTGCCCTAATTTTGCCCACTAATCTCCTATGTGGGACTTTATCAAAAGCTTTCTGAAAGTCCAGGTACACTACATCCACTGGCTCTCCCCTGTCCATTTTCATAGTTACATCCTCAAAAAACTCCAGCAGACTAGTCAAGCATGATTTTCCCTTCGTAAATCCATGCTGACTCAGACTGATCCTTCTACTGCTATCCAAATGTGTCGTAATTTCCTCTTTTATAATTGACTCCAGCATCTTTCCCACCACTGACGTCAGGCTAACCGGTCTATAATTCCCTGTTTATTCTCTCCCTCCTTTCTTGAAAAGTGGGACAACATTAGCCACCCTCCAATCCGCAGGAACTGATCCTGAATCTATAGAACATTGGAAAATGATTACCAATGCATCCACAATTTCTAGAGCCACCTCCTTAAATACCCTGGGATGCAGACCATCAAGTCCCAGGGACTTATCAGCCTTCAGACTCAACAGTTTATCCAACACTGTTTCTTCCCTAATATAAATTTCCTTCAGTTCATCCATTACCCTAGTTCCTTTGGCCACTATTACATCTGGGAGATTGTTTGTGTCTTCGTTAGTGAAGGCAGATCCAAAGTACCTGTTCAACTCATCTGCCATTTCCTCATTCCCCATAATAAATTCACCCGTTTCTGTCTTCAGTTGCCCAATTTTGGTCTTAACTATTTTTTTGCTTTTCACATACCTAAAGAAGCTTTTACTATCCTCCTTTATATTCTTGGCTAATTTACCTTCGTACCTCATTTTTTCTCTGCATATTGCCTTTTTTGTTATCTTCTGTACCTTTGTTATCTTCAAGCCCTTCGGCCCACAATGTTGTGCTGACCATGTAACCTACTCTAGAAACTGCCTAGAATTTTCCTAACACATACTCTCTAGTTTTCTAAGCTCCTTGTACCTATCTAGGAGTCTCTTAAAAGATCCTATTGTATCGGCCTCTACCACCGTCGCTGGCAGTACATTCTATGCACCCACCACTCTCTATGTGAAAAACTTACCCCTGACATCCCCTCGGTACCTACTTCCAAGCACCTTAAAACTATGCCCCCTCGTGTTAGCTATTTCAGCCCTAGGAAAAAGCCTCTGGCTATCCACACGATCAATGTCTTTCATCATCTTATACACCTCTATCAGGTCACCTCTCCTCCTCAGTCACTCCAAGGAGAAAAGGCCAAGTTCACTCAACCTACGGCATGCTCTCCAATCCAGGCAACATCCTTGTAAATCTCCTCTGCACTCTCTCTATAGTACCCACATCCTTCCTGTAATGAGATGATCAGAACTGAACAATGTGGGGTCTAACTAAGGTCTTATATAGCTGTAACATTACATCTCAGCTCTTGAACTCAATACCATGGTTGATGAAGGCCTACTCACCATAAGCCTTCTTAACAACACTATCAACCAGCGCGGCAGCTTTGAGTGTCCTATTGACACAGACCCCAAGAACTCACTGATCTTCCACGTTGCCAAGAGTCTTACCATTATTATATTCTGTCTTCAAATTTGACCTACCAAAATGAACCACTTCGAACTTGCGTCATTGTGGGAGCAGTTGTTGTTGGAGTAGTAAGGCTTTGGCAGTAAGTAAGGCAGGGCTTCGGTGAGAACAGGTGGAGGCAAGGTAAGGAGGTAATTTCATTCCTTATTTCTTATTCTGAATTAACTCTAGAGAGAATAGGGGAACGTCTACAGTGCCAGTGTTGTTTTGTATGTCAGATGTTGGATTTCTGGGACACTTCCAGCCTCCCCAATGGCCACATCTGCAGCTCCTTAGAGATCGTATTAGGGAACTAGAGCTACAGGTCGATGTCCTTCCACTTGTTAGGGAAAGTGAAGCAATGATAAACAGGAACCCCAAGGAGGAAGTCACAGGAGACAGATAAACGGGTGACAGTCAAGAGAGGGAAGGAAGAACATCAGAATGTGGAGGGCACCCCTGTGGCCATCCTCCTCAACAATAAATACTCCAATTTGAAGCAACAGTGCCTCTGGCACTGAATCGGGCCCAGTGGCTCAGAAGGGTGGCAGATAAAGGTGTGGTGGAAGAATTAGAGCAGAGGGAAGGGATTCAAGATTTCTGGAAAATAGGGACCTCTCTTGGAGCAGGTGGGACCTGTACAAAAGGGATGGGTTGCACTTGAATCTGAGGGGGAACAATATTCAGGCAGTTAATAAACAGGCAGGTTTACTAGAGCTTTTGGGAGTGGTTTAATCTAATATGGCAGGGAGATGGGAACCAGTGATATAGAGCTGAGGATGAGTCAGCAGGTTTGCAAGTAGATGATGGGTATAACTTGGATGTAAGGAAGGGCAAGCCAATGATTGGGTACAAAGTTAAATTGTACCACAGGGGCAAAATTCAAAAGGGCAAAAGAGCAGGACTGAAGGTGCTGCATTTAAATGCATGTAGCATTCAGAAAAAGGTGGATGAACTCATGGTGCAATTAGAGATTGGTCATTATGACACTGTGGACATCACTGAGTCATGGCTGAAAGAAGGTCATAGTTGGGAGCTTAACATCAAACTTTGTATCGAAAGGGCAGACAGTGGTGTGGCTCTGCTGGTAAGGGATAGAATTACATCTTTAGAAAGAAGTGTCATGTGGTCAGAGAATGTTGAATCTTTATGGGTGAAGTTAAGAAACTGCAAGTGTAAAAGAACCATTATGGGAAATCATATTTAGGCCTCCAAATGGCAGCCAAGATGGTGGGGTTGAGATTGCAAAGGGAACTGGATAAGGCATATAATAAAAGTAATTACACAATTGTAATGGAGGACTTCATATGCAAGAGGATTGGGAAAATCAGGTTGGTGTTGGATTGCAAGAGAGGGAATTTATTGAATGCCTACGAGATAGCTTTATAGTGCAGCTTGTGGTTGAGCCTACTCAGGGAAAGGTTATCTTAGAGTGGGTGTTCTGTAATAACCCACATCTTTTTAGGGAGCTTAATGTAAAGGAACCCTTAGGAGACAGAGATCATAATATGATTGAATTCATACTGCAATTTGAAAGGGAGAAGTACAAGTCACATGTACAGTATCACAAGGGAATAAAGGGAATTACAGAGGCATGAGAAAGGAACTTATCTAGGTGGATTAGAGGAAGTGGTAGGGATGATGGCAGAGCAAAGATGGCTGAAGTTTCTGGGATTAGTTAACAATGTGCAGGATAGATATGTCCCACAGAGAAAGAACTTCTCAAATGGCAGGGCTCAGAAACCATGGCTGACAAGGAAGTTAATGACTGCATAAAAGCCAAGGAAAGGACATATGAGATAGCAAAGGTTGAGTGGGAAGTTGGATGATTGGGAAGATTTTAAAATCCAACAAAAGGCAACTAAAAAAAGCTGTAAGAAAGGAAAAGATGAAATATAGGGGCAAATTAGCCAATTATATAAAGCAGGATACGAAAAGTTTTTCAGTTAAATACAAAGTAAAAAGGAGATGAGAGCTGATATAGAACCACTGGAAAATGATGCTGGTGTGGTAGTAATGGGGGACTAAGAAATGACAGATGAACTGTGTTGGAGTCTATTATTGAGCATGAGGATTCAGGGTACTTGAGATCAGCATGGTTTCAGCCAAGGGAAATCTTGCCTGTTAAGAGTTCTTTGAGGAAGTAACAAGCAGGGTGGACAAAGGAGAGGCAGTGGATGTCATTTACTTGGATTTTCAGAAGGCATTTGATAAGGTGCCACACGAGGCTGCTTAACAAGATAAAATCCTGTGGCATTACAGGAAATATATTGGCATGGATAGAGGAATGGCTGACTGATGGGAGGCAGTGAGTGAGGTTAAAACGGGCTTTTTCTGGTTGGCTGCTGGTGACTAGTGGTGTTCCACAGGGGTCAGTATTGGGACTGCTACTTTCTACATTGTTTGTCAATGATTTAGATAATGGAATTGATGGTTTTGTGGCAACATTTGCGAATGATACAGAAATAAGTGGAGCATAGGTAGTTTTGAGGAAGCAATGTGATTGCAGCAGGACTTAGATACATTGGAAGAATGGGCAAAAAAGTGGCAAAGGGAATAAATACAGTGTTGGGAAATGTGTGATAATGCATTTTGGTAAAAGGAACAATAGTGCAGACTATTATCTAAATGGGGAGAAGGTTCAAACTTTAGTAGTGCAGAGGGACTCAGGAGTCCCTGTGCAAGACTCTCAGAAGATTAATTCCCAGACTGAGTCTGTGGTAAATAAGACAAATGGAATGTTGGCATTTATTTCAAGGGGAATAGAATATAAAAGCAAGGAGATAATGCTGAGACTTTATAAGACACTAGTCAGGCCACACTTGGAGTACTCACAACAGTTTTGGACCTTATACCTCAGAAAGGATGTGTTGTCTTTAGTGAGCATCCAGAGGAGGTTCATGAGGACTATTCTGGGAATGAAGGAGTTAACATATTAGGAGCGTTTGAAGTTTTGGGTCTATACTCACTAGAATTTAGAAAAATGTGTAGGGATCTCATTGAAACCTACCAAATTTTGAAAGGACTATTTAGAGTGGTTGTGGAGAGGATGTTTCCTATGGTGGAGGGTATCCAGAACTAATGGGCACAGACCCAAATTGAGGAGCAACCTTTTAGAACAGAGGTAGGGAGGATTTTTTTTAGCCAAAGAATAATGAATCTGTAAAATGCTCTGCCACGGACTGCAGTGGAGGCCACGTCCTTGCGTATAGTTAAGGCAGAAGTTGATCATTTCTTGATCAGTTGGGATCAAAGAATATGGCAAGAAGGCAGGTATATGGGATTAAGTGGGATCCAGGATCAGCCACGATGGTATGGTGGACCAAACTCGACGGGCTGAATGACCTAAGTCTGCTCCTAGGTCTTATGGTCTTATCTTATCTTTATTAAGTTGGCTGTGCCAAAATCTACCAGTCTACCATAAGAAATATGAACAAGATGTGAACACCATCCCATTTGCCCAATCCCAAAAAGCTCAAACGTAATTCTACTCTAACCTGGAGGAAAATCAACAGCCCAGGTTGTGAACCCTCTCAGTACCTGTTTTTTAAAGCTATGTTTAAAATGTATTCTGCTACCTTTGATACTTCAGCTATCAAAAACCTCCTTGCATTGCAATCTTTACATAATGCCACATAAAACATCGGAAATAGAATTCTTCAATCTGATTGGATGTTCAGGAATCATTGGTTCAGGGCAGGAAACCCTCAGACGGAATCCCAATGGGAACTAATACTAGAAAATGAAAGTCCAACACAGAGATTCTATATTATTGGGATAATTTTCTTTGAGGCCAGCTGCAACCACAATCATTTTGCCCCTGACCAAGAAGTACAAGTAAATATTGTATAGTATTGTACGATAAAGCACTCTTTTGGTATAATATCCTGCAGGACTTTATCTTGATTTTAAAGTAATTGCCAGCTAAATTATCCTTTTTAAACCCATGGTATCATTGAAAACTTATGATACAGAAAAGGCCATTCAGTCCATTACATATCATATTTTATATTTTGGTTTCAAACTTCCTTTATTTTTCCCATTGTTTGGGTAACTTTCCAAATATCATATTCCCTTTGGTAATTTATTTTTTATTCCTTTTGTAATTTGCTTACACCTTTGCCTTACATTTCATCTTTAAGTTGATCCTTAGAGTTGCTTTCTTCACATGTTTGTTCTCATTTTATATTCAAATGCAACTTTTTCTAAATTTTGCATTTCTCTTGAACAATGATCAATAGCCAGTTTTGTCAGTGCTCCTCCTAAGAAACATTTCCATAAGGGTAGCATTCATCTTTATACTTTGTCACTTCAAGCTGCATAAGTCACCAGGACCAGATGAGATGTACTCCAGGCTACTGAGGGAGGAGATTGCTGAGCCTCTGGTGATGATCAATGAGGACAGGAGAGGTTCTGGAGGATTGGATGGTTGCAGATGTTGTTCCATTATTCAAGAAAGGGAGTAGAGATAGCTTAGGAAATTATAGAACATTGAATCTTACTTCAGTGGTCGGGAAGTTGATGGAGAACATCCTGAGAGGCAGGATTTATGAACTATTGAACAATATGATTAGGAATAGTCAGCTTGGCTCCGTGAAAGACAGATTGTGCCTTACGAGCCAGATTGAATTTTTTGAGGATGTGACTAAACACATTGATGAAGGTAGAGCAGTAGATGTAGTGTATTTGGATTTCAGCAAGGCATTTGATAAAGTAACCCATGCAAGGCTTATTGAGAAAGTAAGGAGGCATGGGATCCAAGGGGACATTGCTTTGTGGATCCAGAACTGGCTTGCCCACAGAAAGCAAAGAATGGTTGGAGACAGGTTATATTCTGCATGGAGGTCGGTGACCAGTGGTATGCCTCAGGGATCTGTTCTGGGACCCCTACTCTTCGTGATTTTTATAAATGACCTGGATGAGGAAGTGGAAGGATGGGTTAGTAAGTTTGCTGATGACACAAAGGTTGGAGGTGTTGTGGATAGTGTGGAGGGCTGTCAGAGGTTACAGCAGGACATTGATAGGATGCAAAACTGGGCTGAGAAGTGGCAGATGGAATTCAACCCAGATAAGTGTGAGGTAGTTCATTTTGGTAGGTCAAATATGATGACAGAATATAGTATTAATGGTAAGACAATGTGGAGGATCAGAGGGATCCGAGTCCATAGGATACTCAAAGCTGCTGTGCAGTTTGACTGTGTGGTTAAGAAGGCATACAGTGCATTGGCCTTCATCACTCATGGGATTGAGTTTAAGAGCTGAGAGGTAATGTTACATTATATGGGACCCTGATCAGACCCCACTTGGAGTACTGTGCTCAGTTCTATTCACCTCACTACAGGAAGCATGTGGAAACCATAGAAAGGGTGTAGAGGAGATTTACAAGGATGTTGCCGGATTGGAGAGCATGCCTTATGAGAATAGGTTGAGTGAACTTGGCCTTTTCTCCTTAGAGTGACGAAGGATGAGAGATGACCTGATAGAGGTGTACAAGATAATGAGAGGCATTGATCATGTGGATAGTCAGAGGCTTTTTCCCAGGGCTGAGATGGCTAGCACAAGAGGGCACTGTTTTAAGGTGCTTGGGAGTAGGCACAGAGGAGATGTCAGGGGCAAGTTTTTTATGCAGAGAGTGGTGAGTGCATGGAATGGGCTGCCAGCGACAGTGGTGGAGGTTGATACGATAGGGTCTTTTAAGAGACTCCTGGATAGGTACATGGAGCTTAGAAAAATAGAGGGCTATGGGTAAAGTCTAGGCAATTTCTAAGGTAGGGACATGTTCAGAACAACTTTGTGCGCGGAAGAGCCTTTATTGTGCTGTCGGTTTTCTATGTTTCTAACATTATGATAAGCATATTAGCAAACACGAGGAAATCTGCAGATGCCGGAAATTCAAACAACACACACAAAATGCTGGTGGAACACAGCAGGCCATGCAGCATCTATAAGGAGAAGCACTGTCGATGTTTCGGGCCGAGACCCTTCGTCAGGACTGACAAAGGGTCTCGGCCCAAAACGTCGACGGTGCTTCTCCCTATAGATGCTGCCTGGCCTGCTGTGTTCCACCAGCATTTTGTGTGTGTTGTTTGATAAGCATATTATGTTGCCACCTCTATTCTTAATCACTTTGGTTCATTTTCTATTACTAGATCTTTTAGATTTTCCCTCCTAGCCATTTTATTTGGTGAGGGCTGAAATTCCCTATGATTTTTTTTTATTTTAGTGATTCTTCTTCGGCTTCCATTCCAATATTTGGTCATCTGTGATATATGTCTGTAGCTGATCTCTTCTAGTCCCTCACCTCAACCCAGATGGAAACAGTTTCCACTGCTTTGTTAATTATGTTCTTTCTTGCCCATGTTATTGCTCTATTCAGGAGCCTCATTTCCATATGTTTCCCCTGAAAGTCACCAGTATTTGATTGCCCAGCCTAGCCATTGGACTCTTTCTTAACATTAGTTTCCTCATTCAAACTAACGATTACAGATGCTCACCCAAACTAAAAAGAATTGATTCCCATTAACTGAAAATTGTGAAATGATGTTGCCATTTAATCAAAGAACTACAGTTTACTGACTAATATATTCCATATGTAGTACGTAGATAAAATTATGGAAAGAACAAACTTTGCATAGGGGACCTCTATCAGTAGGAATTTTGTGATAATAGTGGTGACTGAAGTAATGGTGTCTGTCTTATCTGATTGTGTGTGTTTATAAAGCTACTGATGCAATGAAGCATATAACAAACCTGTTCTATTTCAATTCTCATTGAATTCAGCTGTAATCTTTAGACAACATTAGTATATTAACAGAAGGGGCTACATCTGGAAAATGAATTTAAATAACCATTGGCATGGTAGCACAGCAAATGCAAAGAGAATCAGTATCAACCGATTTCTAAGAACTCTGCAGGAAAGAGTTCTAAAACTCATTATATGCTGATTATCACGAGCCTAGAGAGCACAAATGATAGCTTATAATTAATTATTAAAGGATGTCCAGGAAACTTAGTTTAGTATGCAGGTCCTATCCCGGGTTTAGCAATTCACTCAGAATTAGTGCAGTTGAAAGTGAATTCGTAAATCCATTTGCCTAACGTTTCTTTTACTATCTAACCAAAACTTAAGAAATAATGCCTACAAAAATCAGCGTAGGAGTTTGACACCAAAAGCAAAACAAAAAATAGTATAATGGCTACTTCTGCTGCCCCCTTTCTTTGGTTAACTGATACCATCTTTCAAAATTTGGACTGATAGCTATGGGGTACTTGGCTGAGTCCCAAAAAAACTGTGCTGATCAGCTGGCTGGAGTGTTCACCGATACCTTCAGCAGTCTTGGGGACTTTTTCAATCCTCCTCAAAATTTCAGATCTGGAATTCAGGGTACACGTTAGCAGTTTGTAGATAACCTTTCCCAGGTTGGTGTTTGTTACTGCAACTCTTATTTTTTAGATTGTTTTTAGATTTTAATATCAAGTTATCACCAGCGTCTCAACCTTGCGAACTAATGGAATTGCCCGCATACACGAACTGAGGGCCATTGCGAAGGGAAAAGGAGGGGATGAAAGAAGAAGAAATAAATATTTGAGGTTTAATTAGGAGTTGGGACATCAGAAGCGGCCAATAGTAAACTGGAAGTAACGAAAAAGAGTCTTTGAGACAGACGCCACAGTATAATGGTCTTTTTGGCGGACAGACGACGCATCGTGTTGCAGATATTATTAATGTCAGTGTAACATTGCCTGAGGTTGACATTCTTCACAGGAGTGTTTCAAACAGCCCGTAACACAGGGTCATGAGAGCAGCGATCAAAACAAGGTCAAACTAATGCAAGTTGATGGATCCTTAGTCCCCTCTCCCCCTACCTGTAAGCAAAGTGTTTATTGCTAAGCACCTGCCAGCCGGTTGTTCTCCTGAGTCAGGGATTTTGGAAGATGACGGCCAACGCCTCGCAGGTGTAGAGTTTCACCGCTGTCAAGTGTCTCCGCGCTATATCCTTCAAGTCCCCTTGTCGAAACTATCAACTTGCGGGCAAACGCTCAGCAAAGCCCCTCGTGCCCAATTTGCTGCTCTGATTTACGAACTTGATTACCTGAGCTGTTTGTGACCGAGCAAGAGGTGAGCAGAGGATGGGGCATTCACTGTGAACATTACAGTAAACTCTTTCTTGTTGTGGTAACCGGTGGTGAGAAGAGGCCGCCTGGCCCCACATCCAAAGCGGCTTCTGCCAACGCCGACCCGCAAGCGAATGCAGCCTGGGATTTTCTGTCTGCTCCGTTCCCTCGTCCAACACCCCTACCATAAATCTCCCCTCCACCTGATACTGTGAGACTTGTCCTCCATGCTTTAACTAAACCGAAACGATTCGTGGTTTGGTTAATTCGGCCCAGAGCTTAATCCCAGCGACACCCCCGCTCCCCCTGCCCAGGCCCCTAAGGTCAGTGTCAAATCAAGGCTGGTGATCTGCCACTTGCCCACTCATCACCCAGTGATCACCCCGACCCGAGGAGCTGGGGGTGGGGGGGGGGGGAGAGAAAACTTTCACACCATAAAAACTGCAACATAAACTATAAACAAGAGAAAATCTGCAGATGCTGGAAATCCGAGCAACAGACACAATATGCTGGAGGAACTCGGCAGGCCAGACAGCATCAATGGAAAAGAGCACAGTCGACATTATGGGGCGAGTGCCTTCATTAGGACTCCAACTGGCCGCGGAGGCAGTCCATTTAAACAGAAGACAAAAGCCCGGACACTTCTGCCGAAATTATCTGAAAAACGTCCTGAGTCGGTTGTGGGGATGGTTGGAGCTGGCCGCGGATTTACAGCCGTTAAATCAGATGGAATCAGATTAGCGTTACCCTCTCGAAAGTGACAGTAAATGTAGGCGAGAGGACCCCCGATCCGGGTGGAAATTCCTGGTGATTGTATGAGGTACACCAGACCGCGGGCATCCCGTGCCCATCCACTCTACAACCTGACGGCTCAAACCCCCTGGGTGGTAAACTGGGTATCGGGCCGACCCGGGGAACAGGTGCCGGCCGCTCAGGTGCGGCGTTAACAGGTGCGCTGCGTTCCCTCACTCACTGGCTGAGCCCGAGGCAGAGAGCGCAGAATCCCACTCGACTCCTGTAAGAGGAAAGACCACTCCTTCCCTTGCTTCTGGGTGGGGGGGGGGGAGCGTAATTGTGAAAGAAATAGACCCCATAATATCCTTTCCTCCTTAACCAACACCCGACACCCCCCCCCCACCCCGAACCCTCAGATCCACGCAGAACTAGACTTGAAGAAGCAGCAAAACGAGTGCGTTCACTTACTTATCGTGTTCTTGTGTCATCTTCTCTTTCCCCCCACCCCTGTCACACAATCTCAATCTCGCTCTCCTCGGTCGGTCCAACTGGACTTTCTAGTTGGGCCAACGTGCGGCGAAACCCGAATAGCCAGCGTCTCCGCTCGGCGCGGCGGTTAAACGGGTTCTGCGGAGATGTTTTTGTTTTCCTTTCTCTTGCGCGCACACACACACACAAACTTTACAACCCAGTATCGTTGCAGCAATTCAGGTACAGAATGAATTGCGGGTCTCAATAGGATTGGATTGCCAGCGTGTTTCCCCGTCCCTCCTTCCTCTGTCGGTCGCATGTGATTGGCCATGCTAATAGCTGCAGGTAACGGGGTGTGAACTCGGTTTTCACGAGCAACCTGTTCCCGCTTTCACCTGTGATCTTGAGACAGATCAGTGAAAAAAAAATGCTTATAACCAGGACTGGCTTAAAAATGTTGATACACCAACTTTGGATCCTCCCACCTATCACAAAAGGGACGCTTGCGTTCGTATGGTGGCATTTAGCTTTCAGGTGTTCCAAAGCTCTGCAATGCCAGGTTGCTTAACGACTAAAAATGATGGAACCCTGCAGATCTATCAACGAAGAAAAACAAATTTTAAAGATCCTGCGTGTTTCTTTTTGTAGTGACTGTTGTAGCAAATACAGTTATCGCGTGCATTATCTGCCGCGAACTGCAAAGTGCCATTGACCGGATGATCTGATTCAGTAATGGTAGTCGAGGAGTAAACATTCCTGCTCGTGAATTAGTACCAAGGGATGTTCTGCATCCATTCGAGAGATTGTGCAGCTACTTTAGCACTGCGGTGAAATGCACGCCCGGTGAATGTTTGCATTATATATTATCCCATTACAATTTGACTTACGTGGTTGGTTGAAAGTTCTTCACAACCATCGACTAAAAAAGATGAAAATAATGTTGATTTTAACCTAGTCTGGCTTTTCACAGTAAAGATCTGGCGAAAATAGAGACATGGTACAATTTGCTATACACGATGAACATTGCGCAAGATATTTCCAAAAATGGTCCAAGTTTAAGGGGAAACTTCTCCACTCAGAGGGTTGTGAGTGGTGCGTGCATGCTAGATTTCAACGTTTAAGAGAAATTTGGATAGGTGCATGGATAGTAGGGACATGGAGGGCTATGGTCCTTGTGCAGGTCGATGGGAGCGGGCAGTTTAAATGGTTTCGGCATGGACTGGATCGGCCTAATGGCCTGTTTTGGTGCTGTACTTCTCTATTACTTGTTTTTCACAAACAAATTGTATGAACTTGTGTAAGAGATAACTGTCCGTATTAGCAACGTAGTTTATTGTACTATGACCATTGTATAAGTAAAAGTTCTTGGTAATTGCTTAATTGTATCTTTTTGTAACACCATACCAGCTTAAGGGAAATTTTCTATTATTCATATAACACAGTGACCTATTCAAGCAATGGACTAGTTTAATAAATAAATGCATGCATTCAATGATATTTTCTGTTAAAATCAGTTTTAGAGTACTATTACTCTATTTCATTCCATTTCTGCAAAGAATAGATTAATATTTGAATATATGATTGGATTTTCCCTGTACCATTGTACTTTAGACTGCCTTTATGCAAGTCAACCCTCAATTTTGTTTCTTTTTAATGTTGAATATATGGATTCTTAGAATAAACACTATACTCCAATCAACAATTTTAAAACATGATCAGTTGAAACTTAATCTCTCTCTTGTAGTTTTACCTTCTACTTATTCATATGTGAGTTTCAAGCTTTATTTCATGCACTGTAAGACATGTTAGAATGATGAACCCTCCAGTTTGCCAGCTATGTGAGCATCTTAATGCTGTCAGCTGCTATCTCTGAGCAGCAAAGATCCTTCTGCACTGACTCCGAACAGAAGATCCAAGCCAATATATTCCATTTGCAATGTGCTGTCCTCAAACCTCCCAACTCCCAAGATTGCATCAAAGTCTGAGAAATCTAACACGGATTTGAAAGTAGCAACAGCACCAAGTTCTCACATTATTGATATTTTGTATTCTTATAGTACTGATTCGGTGCATTCTTGTCAGGAGAAACAGTTTTTTTTTGTTATTCAGCAGATCAAGCAGCATCTGTGTAGGAAAAGAATTATCAACATTTTGTGTCACAACTCTGCATCAGATAAATACTGTATCCAACTCCAGGTGTCTAAAAGCAGACTGGTAGAAGCTATTGACTGTCATTGGGAGTGGACGGTTTGGGCAGTGAGAGTAAGGTGGGTTTCTTCTGTAAACGCAAAACTTTGTGATTAATAGCAGTTTCCAAAAAAAAAGACACATTCAGTTTCTGAGGAATTTGTCTCAGTACTTGAATTCAATGAAAAAAAACAAAAAAAAACATTTGACCTCAAATGAAGCTGAACTGTTAGCTTTGAAGTTCAAAGTTTATTATCATGTATATGTCATCATATATTACTTTAAGATTCATTTTCTTCAGGCGTTTACAGTAAAACAAAGAAATTCAATAGAATCAATAACAAACGAAACCCAGAGTCTGACAAACAACCAATATGCAAAAGACAAAATGTGCAAATACAAATAAGAACAAATGATAATAAATAATCCCAAGAAAATGAGTTGTAGAGTCATTGAAAGTGAGTCCATAGTTCAGTGTTGAGGTGAGTGACGTCATCCATGCTGGTTCAGGATTCTGATGGTTGAAGTGTAATAATTGTTCCTGAACTTGGTGGTGTGGGACCCAAGTCTGTTCTACCTCCTTCCTGACGGCAGCAGCGACAAGAGCATGGCCTGAATGGTGGGGATCCTTGATGATGGATGCTGCTTTCTTTCTTAGTGCCCTCTACAATAATTTTAATTAAGAAATGATAATAAAAGTAATAAATGCTGTGTCATTTATAGAATTTCAAAGTTCCAAATTATATCACCAAGCTTCCCTTGGTTAATCTATACAGGTACATTTTGCCTGTTAGATAACTTATTTATGACAACGTTGTCCCAGAGTGGTAGATAAACACAATGTCAGGACACCACTGTTTGTTATGGTTATCAAAAGGTAATCGGACCCTTAGAACCCATAAGGATTAGGCTCGGACAGCTAATCAATCTCTACTCACTTACTGTCAATTCACCAAAAATTATGTATGACAAAAGGATGCAGGATACTTTTATTGGAAATACCATATCTGCCACTCATTCCACGACATCTTGCATGTTCATCTTGTGTCAGTGCATATGGAGTTATGCTGCAGGTGCAGGTTGCTCAGGCAAAGCTGTAATAAGGAAGAACCTGTTATTTTTCCTAAACGTACTATGAAAGTAGACTCTGCAGGGTACCAGTGGAACTGAGAAATTGTTTTGGATGACAGCCTGCTCTTTTCTAAACTTCTGGAAACATCTGTAATTGTTTACCATGGGAAGAGCAAGTTCTGAAACATACCACTTAACTTCACTGCTGAATAAGATCTATATTTGTACTTGGTACAGAAGGTTTGTTTGATGTCAGTTATCCTAACATACCTGCTTTGGTAGTACAATGTTTTTGTTTACATTTATGCTTTTACTAGGCATTTACATTTCTGGAAAGACCAGGATGATCGTCAGTCCTTTGTTCTGGCCACAGCAAGCTACTTTTTTTGAACTGCTGCAGTTAGTATGGTAAAGGTGCATTAAACTGGTAAATTCTAACAATATAGAGACAGTAATAAACAACCAAATCCAGATGGTGCATTATTTAAAGAGAACACAGAGAGATGTGTTCCTATCACCCTCTTTCTTTCAGGCAGCAGAGGTCGCAGGTTTGAGAGGTTCTTAATGAGAAACATTGATAAGAAGTTAACACGTACAAACAAGCTGGAGGAACTCAGCAGGTCAGGCAGCATCCGTGGAAACGAGCAGTCAACGTTTCGGGCCAAGACCCTTCATCAGGACTGAAGAAGGAGGGGGCAGGGGCCCTATAAAGAAGGTGGGGGGAGGGTGGAAGGTGCCAGGTGAAAAACCAATCAGAGGAAAGATCAAGGGGTGGAGGAGGTGAAGAAGGAATGTAAGGGGAAAGCACTGAGGGTAGTAGTAGAAGGCAGAATCATGAAAGAGGTGATAGGCAGCTGGAAGAGGAGGCAGAGTGAAGGTGGGATGGGGGAAGGGAGAGAGAGGGAATTTCCGTAAGTTGGAGAATTCGATGTTCATACCAAGGGGCTGGAGACTACCCAGACGGTATATGAGGTGTTGCTCCTCCAACCTGAGTTTGGCTTCATCATGGCAGTAGTGGAGGCCATGTATGGACATATCCAAATGGGAATGTGAAGCAGGTAACGGGGTGTGAACTCAGCTTTCACGAGCAACCTTTCATGAGAACCTGTCCATCCGAGATGGACCAAGTGAATTTGAGGGCTGGGTGAAAGTTAGAGGCAAAGTCAATGAAATTGACGAGCTCAGCATGGGTGCAGGAAGCAGCACCAATGTAGTCGTCAAAAGTTGGGGAGCAGTACCAGTATAGATTTGGAGCATAGACTATTCTACATAACCCACAAAGAGGCAGGCATAGCTGGGGCCCATGCGAGTGCCCATAGCTACACCCTTGGTCTGAAGAAAGTGGGAAGAGCGAAAAGAGAAGTTATTAACTGTGAGTACCAGTTCCGCCAACCTGAGGAGTGTGGTGGTGTTGGGGAACTGGTGAGGTCTGTTGTCAACAAAGTAGCGGAGGGCTTTGAGGCCTTCTTGATGGGGAATTGAAGTGTATAAGGATTGAACATCCCTCTCCCTTCCCCCATCTCACTTTCACTCTGCCTCCTCTTCCAGCTGCCTATCACCTCTCTCATGATTCTGCCTTCCTCTACTACCCATAGTGCTTTCCCCTTACATTCCTTCTTCACCTTTCCTGCCTATCCTCTCCCTGCTTCACCTCCTCCACCCCTTGATCTTTCCTCTGATTGGTTTTTCACCTGGCACCTTCTACCCTCCCCCCACCTTCTTTATAGGGCCCCTGCCCCCTCCTTCTTCAGTCCTGATGAAGGGTCTCGGCCCGAAACGTTGGCTGCTCGTTTCCACGGATGCTGCTCGAACCTGCTGAGTTCCTCCAGCTTGTTTGTTCGTGTTGATTTGACCACAGCATCTGCAGTGTACTTTGTGTTTACAATTGATAAGAAGTTTCTGTGCATCTGGGCACAGTAACTCAAATATCCAAAGCCTTTTTTTTTAAACTTGTGATATTTTTAGTACTGTGCATCAGATTTTCAAAATGTGAAAGTAGGATGTTTTAGGATTAAAAAAATGGGTGTCCAATTTTGATCATTTTGATGTTGAAATAGAAAACAGAATTAGTTTGTATGAAAAAGTAATTACAATACTGTTTGTTAACAAAATACTTCTGATTATGAGGATCTGACGATATTCTGAATTTTACTTAGTTAACAGGAAAAGTGAAGATGCTGGTGTGCTGTGAAGTCTCAGCTTGAAAAATCAAGAACACCCTGAGTAGCAGCCCCAAAAGAATGCAAAATATATAACAATACTTAGCACAATCTTGTTGTGCACCCCAGATCACACAATGAATGTGGTAAATTGCTCAAAGAAGTCCCACTGAGCCAAATCAAACACAAATTGTTCATAACTATTGTACACTTTTGCGGATGAAAAAGAATTCTGCAAATGATTTTTAGAATCATAGAGTATGACAGTCAATTCAGATTTAGAAACCATGTAGGGGTCTGAATTAGCACACAGATGTAATAATGTAAAGAAAAAATATCAATAATAAATTTTAAAATTAAGATTTGTATAGAAAAGATTCACAGAGTAAAAGCATCAGTTAGCAAAATAAAGAAAAATTAATAACTGCAGAAACATGTAGATATATATGTGTCACTAAAACAACTCATTCTATGCGTGTGGTACGTTCATGTCTTATGTAAATGCTCCACAATAAAAAGATTTAGATATTTTCTCCCATCAATATGTGGCCTTTTCACTTTAAACTCAGTAAAACACTGAAAGAATCTCATGAACATCTCCTTTGCTGAATTTTAATTTATTTGTTATTACAGATAGAAGACAAAAGCCTACCGAAAACAGACTCAGCAAGTCCCTGCGTGCTCAGTTTCGACAGTTCTAAGTAAGGAACTCCCATCTCATGACTAAGTCATCTTGCCTTAGGGTTAAGAGAAAAAAAACTAGTACTTATTGTATCTCTAATTTGAAATACACCTTGCAACTTTTCTGTTAATAATCGTGGGAGCCTTTTTGCTTCTGCATTCACCTATGAGTTTCCGTCTGCTAAAATAAATGGTTTAACAACTACAGATGAAAAACCAGGAAGAATGTGCACTTACAGGTAGAAAACTGACCTGGGAAGCAGTCATCAAAACCAGGAAGCAGTGTGAATTAAACCGATTTTAAAGGTCATATGTTGTTAAACACTGACTGTTAGCTACTAGGCTAAAAGCATCAGGAAATCAATGTAAAGTGGCTGATCATTGTCAAAACTGGATGTCTCAAGACCCACTATTCAGGCCATGGGTGAAGTTTGAGGAATGGAGAACAGCAAATGTAAACTGATGCTTACAGAGAGGACAGTGTTTGCATTTCAGAGGAGTTGCAGGGATGGGCAGTTGGGGAAGTAGGTGAAGGTCTTATGGGGTCTGGAGAACCAGCCCTCTAACTGGATCTCAAAATGCTCCTTTCAGGAATACTGCAGCTAATTCCTGCTCAAGAGAGATAGCAGAAAAAAAATCAGTGGTCAAGTTCCAGGAATAACTTGTAAACAAGAATTCTAAACTCAGTAGAATTGTTCTCCATCACCCTCCCCTCATCCCCCCTCTCCCATCAGTAATGCTTGATTTCCAAGCTCAGTGATCATGACAACTAGAAAACAGGACACAAGTGTTTGTGGATGCTGGAACCTGGAGCAACTGTCTATAGAAAGAACTCGGCACATCAAGCAGCATTTGTTGGAGATGGGGTGGGAAGTGGGCAGGGGAGGCATTAATGTTTTAGGTTGAAACCCTACATAGGAACTGAGGGTTGAGCACAGTCATCCCAGGGAGGTATGATAATAGTTTTAAAAAATCAGAAAAATAAAATCCTTTCCTGTTTGTTTTGGAATTTACATTTACTGGCTCTGGGAAAGCTTGTGATGATGTGAATGTTGGTGGGGGGACTGAAACATAAATTTCTAAGCTATGTAGTATAAATTTGAACACCTCTGCTTTAGACAACACTACAAAAGAATTTAAAAACACTGACAGGTGATTACAAATGCATGGGATTATAGAACACAAATTGAGCAAGATTACATTGTGGCTAAAAAAGAGAAAGAACATATTTGTTTCTATTTTTGGATGGGTTTGTGCCATGAAGAGTTTACAGATATATCAATACAGTCTGGACAGATGTTTACAGTGATAAACTCATAACAATACAGAACACTAAATAGGTTTGTGCAGGTTGGTGGAACTTGAAGCTGAAAACACAGCTGAATACTAGCTTGAGTAAGGAACTACAGTATAAATGGCTATTTTTCACTGCTTCCTTTTAATTTCCAATATAAATGATTACATAGAAATAGAAATTTACAGCACATTACAGGCCCACAATGTTGTACCGACTATATAACCTACTCTAGAGACTGCCTAGAATTTCCCTACCGCATAGCTCTGTATTTTTCTAAGCTCCATTTACCTGTCCAAAAGTCTCTTAAAAGATCCTATAGTATCCACTTCCACCACTGCTGCTGGTTGTGCATTTCACGTGCCCACCACTCTCTGTGTCGAGAAGCTTACCCCTGACATCCCCTTGGTACCCATTTCTAAGCACCTTAAAACTATGCCCCCTCGTGTTTGCCATTTCAGCCCTGGGGAAAAGGCCTCTGGCTATCCACATGATCAATGCCTCTCTTCATCTTATACACCTCTATCAGGTCACCTCTCATCCTCTGTCATGTCAACCTATTCTCATAAGGTAAACCCTCCAATCCAGGCAACATCCTTGTAAATCTCCTCTGCACTCTCTCTATAGTATCCACATCCTTCCTGTAGTGAGGTGACCAGAACTGAACACAGTATTCCAGGTGGGGTCTGACTAAGGTCTTGTATAGCTGTAATATTACCTCACAGCTCGTGTACTCATCCCCATCGTTGATGAATGCCAACACACCATCTACAATCACCCTTTGCCTTCTGTGGGCAAGCCAATTCTGGATCCACAAAACAAGGTCTCCTTGGATCTCATGCCTCATTACTTTCTGAAGGAGCCTGGCATGGGGAACCTTATCAAATGCCTTACTGAAATCCAGATACACTACATCCACTGCTCTACCTTCATCAATGAGAGGGATTTTATTTCTTACTCCAAACAGATTCCATGGCAGATTATTGGAGCTAAGTGAATGGAAAAATCACACCACAGGGTTCAAATTAGGACACTGAAAATTTGGAAGATATTTGCTTCCTTGAAAAGTATTTCATAGTAACTCATAATTGCATAGAATGCAAATAACAATCATGTAAAATAGAGTTACTAAATATCTTGATTTGAGTGTTTAACAAAAGGATGAAAATTGATCATTGGAAATGACAAAATCTAAAATACATAATTCGAGGTCTCTTCTGCGTAAGGTACAATCTGTAGAAAATGGACAGGTTACAGCTGAACTTAAGGGGCCCAATATCCTTGCAGGAAGGTTTGCTAGAGCTGTTGGAGAAGCTTTAAACTAATTTCTCAGGTGGATGGGAACCAGAGTGATAAGTCAGTTGGTGTACAGGTAGATACAGTGTGTAGAGAGACTATGAGAAAAGATAGGCAGTTGATTGGGCAAAATTGTAGTCAGTTTTGAACAGCGGCCAGAGGTTGAGAGTGAGAGAAGGCGTGATTTAATCAGGTTGGCAAAGTGTATTAAAAAGCAGTGCTTCAGGGGAGCTTCAGTGTTGAATCAGAGATCAGCATTTATTAGCAAGTGCAAATTAAAATAAGGCAGGGGCAAGTAGAGCAACCTGTGTTGGAATGGGCAGTGTTAGAGTGGGGATTTTGAGGCTTTAGCTCTTCAAGGCTTCAGCAAGGAGAGGCTTGAGTGAGAGAAAGGGAAAAACTGTAGGTAGGTTATTGCCCCCACAATTTATTTATTGTTTTTCCTTCTTTATATTTGCTCAGTTAAAACAGTAGGGATGCCAGGCAGGATCATTGATTGTCCCTCTTGTGATAGTCTGAAGAAAGTGTCCCTGATGACTTCACCTGCAAGAAGTGCATCCAGCTGCAGTTTCTATCACTCCACGTTAAAGATTTGGAGCTGGAACTGGATGAACTCTGGATCATTCAGAGAGAGTCAGCAGGGTGAAAGGAGTTAAACAGCCAGTGCAGAGTAGCTCAGTGGCCTGCCCCTTAGCAACAAGTATACCACTTTGGACACTATTAGGGGGGATGACCCAGCAGAGGAAAGTCACAGTGGTCGGGTCTCTGGCACTGAGTCTGGCTCTGTGGCTCAGAAGGGAAGGGAGAATAGGCAAGTTGTGGTGATAGGGGATTAGTTAGTTAGGGGAACAGAAAGGAGGCACTGTGTATGAGAATGAGATTCCTGGGTGGTATGTTGCCTCCCCGGCACCAGGGTCTGGGACATCTTGGATCGAGTCTTCAGCAAGTGGGAGGGTGAGCAGCCAGAGGTCATGGTCCATATAGGTACCAATCACATAAATACAAAGAGGGATGAGGTTCTGTAAAGTGAGTTCAGAGTGTTAGGTGCTAAGTTAAAGGACAGGACCCACAAGGCTGTGATCTCAGGATTGCTAGCAATGCCATGTGCTACTGAGGCTTATCTGCTAAATAAGATGACAATACAGGTTAACACAAAGCTAAGGAGTTAGTGTAGGAGGGAGGGTATAAGATTTTTGGATCATTGGGCTCTCTTCCAGAGAAGGTGGGACCTGTACAGAAGAGATGGCTTGCACCTAAACTGAAGGGAACTAATACCCTAGCAACACACAAACAAAGCTGGAGGAACTCAGTGGGCCAGGCAGCATCTATGGAAAAGAGTAGAGGACGTTTCAGGCAGAGACCTCTCATCAGGATTCTGGCATCTGCATATATTTCTTGTTTATGGTGGGAAAACTAATATTCTGGTGGGAAGGTTTGCTAGTACTGTATGGGGGTGTTTAAACTAGAGTTGTGGGGCGGGGGAGGTGAGATGGGAACCAGAGTGCTAGAACAGATAGTAAAACAGTTGTGGAGACAGATGCTGTTAGGATCTCAGAGTACTGTAACCTGCTCAATGGACTGATATACAAACTCAGCTTGTTAGCTAACTCTGCACAGGAGTACATTCAGCCAGAGACTCATTCCACCGAGATGTAACACTGAACGTCATAGGAAGTCATTCCTACCTGTGGCCATCAAACCTTACAACTCCTCCCTAGGAGTGTCAGACACCCTGAGCCAATAGGCTGGTCCTGGACTTATTTCCACTGGGCATGATTAACTTATTATTATTTAATTATTTATGGTTTTATATTGCTATATTTCTTCACTATTCTTGGTTGGTGCGGCTGTAACGAAACCCAATTTCCCTTGGGATCAATAAAGTATGTCTGTCTGTCTGCTAACAGTCACGTGACTCAGCAGTGAGGTCACCTTTCATAAACATATATATCTAGGGTCGGTATGATTTGGGGTTTAACCAAACAGGAACGTTCTGATGTTCCAGTCAAAGAAACTTAGAATGTTTTAACTGTAAGGGGCCCTTTTCTTTTTTTCTCTTAATAACTGTTTGATAAAGCTGAAATTAGTAAATATACTTTCTTTATAATCTTATGCGGTGTACAATCTATTATTTCTTGCCGACCAATAATTGTGTATGGTCAGTATTTACACACCATCCCTGACAGCATGTTCTACGCACCTACCACTCTCCATGACTATAGGAGCTCGTCCCTTCCAAAAGCTAAGTTAACCATTACTCATGGCACTGAATTCTCATCACAGGAAGAGCTTCCCATCTTGAACTCCTTCATCTCGCCTTTCCACTGGATTGAATCCAATGGGTGTCTCGCCCAATCTTCTCTTTACCGCATCTCTCACCAAAAAACCACAAATCCCACCAGTGTCCATCACAAATCTCTCTTGAGAGCTTTCTCCTGATCTTGCCATTCTGATTGGCTGACACAACATTCCTAAGCTGACAAACACAGCCCCTTATCTTTAGCCAAAGCCAGAACATTCTACCAACAGGATACACTGCTTTTACAGACAACTACTAAAATGAAATAGTTCACAGCATAGCAATAAAAATCCTAACCAGGACGTTACAGTCAGGAAGCAAAAGGTTGAGCGTGGTGTAACTAATATTCTGAGTTGCACATATTTCAATGAAAGTATTGTAGGAAAGGAAGATGAGCTCAGGGCATTGATCAACACATGGAATTATGATATTGTAGCCATTAGTGAGACTTGGTTCAAGCAGGAGCAAAACCAGCAGCTCAATATTTCCAGGGTTCCACAGTTTTAGATGCGACAGAGCAGGAGGGATTAAAGGGTGAGAGAGGCACAACCAGTCAGAGAAAATGTCGTGGCAGTGCTCAGTTAGGACAGACTTAAGAACTCATAGAACATAGAATAGTACAGCACATTACAGGCCCTTCGGCCCACAATGTTGTGCTGACCCTCAAACACTGCCTCCCATATAACCCCCTACCTTAAATTCCTCCATATACCTGTCTAGTAGTCTCTTAAACTCCACTAGTGCATCTGCCTCCACCACTGACTCAGTCAGTGCATTCCACGCACCAACCACTCTCTGAGTTAAAAACCCTCCTCTAATATCCCCCTTGAACTTTCCTCCTCTTACCTTAAAGCCATGTCCTCTTGTACTGAGCAGTAGTGCCCTGGGGAAGAGGCGCTGGCTGTCCACTCTGTGTATTCCTCTTAATATCTTGTACACCTCTATCATGTCTCCTCTCATCCTCCTTCTCTCCAATGAGTAAAACCCTAGCTTCCTTAATCTCTGATCATAATGCATACTCTCTAAACCAGGCAGCATCCTGGTAAATCTCCTCTGTACCCTTTCCAATACTTCCACATTCTTCCTATAGTGAGGCGACCAGAAATGGACACAATACTCCAAGTGTGGCCTAACCAGAGTTTTATAGAGCTGCATCATTACATCGCGACTCTTAAACTCTATCCCTCGACTTATGAAAGCTAACACCCCATAAACTTTCTTAACTACCCTATCTACCTGTGAGGCAACGTTCAGGGATCTGTGGATATGTACCCCCAGATCCCTCTGCTCCTCCACACTACCAAGTATCCTGCCATCTACTGAGGTTTTAAGGATGGAACTGAGGAATAAGAAAGGTATGACCAGGTTAATGGGGTAGTATTACAGACCACCCAACAGGCTGAGGGATGTATGGGAACGAATTTGTAAAGAGAGCGCAGACTTTTGCAAGAAACAATAGGTTGTGATAGTAGGCGAATTTAACTTTTCAGATATTGATGTATTGACCACACTATAAAAGGACAAGATGGGATACAGGTTGTCAAATGTGTTCAGGAAAATTTGCTTAATCTGCACATAAAAATCCCAACAAGAGTGTGTGCAATACTTTGTCTATTAGGGAATGAGACCGGGCAGGTGACAGAAGTTTGCGAGGGGGAACACTTTGCTCTTAGTGATCATAATACCATTAGCTTCTAGATAATCATGGAAAACATAGAAACATAGAAAACCTACAGCAAAATATAGGCCCTTTGGCCCACAAAGTTGTGCTGAACATGTCCCTACCTTAGAAATTACTAGGCTTACCCTATAGCCCTCTATTTTCTAAGCTCCATGTACCTATCCAAAAGTCTCTAAAAAAGACCCTATCGTATCCGCCTCCACCACCATTGCCGGCAGCCCATTCCATGCACTCACCACTCTCTGAGTAAAAAACTTACCTCTCTTTTGGCAACCATTTCAGCCCTGGGAAAAAGCCTCTGACTAACCACAAGATCAATGCCTCTCATTTTATACACCTCTATCAGGTCACCTCTCATCCTCCGTTGCTCCAAGGAGAAAAGGCTGAGTTCACTCATCCTGTTCTCATAAGGCATGCTCCCCAATCCAGGCAACATCCTCGTAAATCTCCTCTGCACTCTTTCTATGGCTTCCACATCCTTCCTGTAGTGAGGTGACCAGAACTGAACACAGTACTCCAAGTGGGGTCTGACCAGGGTCCTATACAGCTGCAACATTACCTCTTGGCTCCTAAATTCAATTCCACGATTGAAGAAGGCCAATACACCATACACCTTCTTAACCACAGAGTCAACCTGCATAGCTGCTTTGAGCATCCTATGGACTCGGACCCCAAGATCCCTCTGATCCTCCACACTGCCAAGAGTCTTATCATTAATACTATATTCTGCCATCATATTTGACCTATCAAAATGAACCACTTCACACTTATCTGGGTTAAACTCCATCTGCCACTTCTCAGCCCAGTTTTGTATCCTATCAATGTCCCATTGTAAACTCTGAAAGCCCTCCACAGTATCCACAACACCTCCAACCTTTGTGTCATCAGCAAACTTACTAACCTATCCCTCCACTTCCTCATCTAGGTCATTTATAAAAAGCAGAGAGAAGGATAGGTCTGGTCTTTGTGCTGAGATTCGAAATTGGAGAAAGGCCAGTTTTGATGGTATCAGAAAGAATCTGTCAAGTGTGGATTAGGACAAGCTATTTTCTGGCAAAGTTATACTTGGTAAGTGGGAGGCCTTCAAATGTGAAATTTTGAGAGTACAAAACTCCCCCTGGGTCTCCTCCACCTTCCCTTTCTCCTATATTCCACCCTCTCCTATCAGATTCCTTCCTCTCCAGCCCTTTACCTTTCCTATCCACCTGGTTTCACCTATCAGAGGGATTAAAGGGGGAGGGATGACATTATTAGTCTGAGAAAATATCATGGCAGTGCTCAGTCAGGACAGACTGGTGAACTCAACTAGTGAGGCTTTATGGGTGGAACTGAGGAATACCAGGATGTTCTACACATATGTGAAGAATGGGAGGATGTGTTGGGGTAGGATGGATCAGGCATAGAAGAGGAAATGTGCCTAAGGACAGAGGGGTAGGGGAGGTCCTAAATTAGTAACTTGCTTCCTTATTCACCAGTGAGTGGGACATTGACCAACGTGAGGTCAGCACAGAACACACTAATGTGCTGGAACATGTCAAGATTAAGAAAGAGGATGTGCTGGGACCTTTGAAAGACAATAAGATAGATAAGTTCCTAGGGCCAGACATGGATACACCACAAATCATAAACACAAGAAATTCAGCAGATGCTAGAAATCCAAAGCAATACACACAAAATACTGGAGGAACTCAGTAGGCCTGGCAGCATCTAAGGAAATAAATAAACAGTCGACATTTTGGACCAAGACCCTTCTTCAGGACTGGAAAGGTGGGGGAAAGATGACAGAATATAAAGGTGGGAGGAATGAGGATAGCTAGAAGGCGTTAGAGGAAACCAGGTGGGTAGGAAAGGAAGGAATCACCTAAGAGAGGAGGATGGACCATAGGAGAAAGGGAAGGAGTAGGGGGCCAGAGGAGGTGATAGGCAGAAGAGAAGAGGTGAAGGGGAATAGAAAAAGAGAGGAGGGGAGGGTATTTTTTTTACTAGAAAGAGAAATCAATATGCATGCCATCAGATTGGAGGCTACCCAGCTGGAATATAAGTTGTTGCCCCTCGACCCTGAGGGTGGCCTCATCATAGCACAAGAAGAGTCTGTGGACCAATTTTGGTTATCACAGGACGTTGGGAAAGAGATTGCCACACCATTGGTGACTATCTTTCCATCCTCACTGGCCATAAGAATAGTACCAAGATTGGAGAACTGCAAATGTTATCCCTTTGTTTGAGAAAGGTAACAGGGCTAATCTTGGGAATTACAGACAGGTGGGTCTTAGTGATGGGCGAACTATTGGGGAGAATTCTTAGAGACAAGATTTGTGAGCATTTGAAGTAGCAGAGACTGATTAGGGATAGCATAGCTTTGTGAGGGGCAGGATTGGCCTCATGAGCCTGACTGACATTTTCAAGGGAATGACAAAACAATTTAATGAATAGAGTGGTTGATGTGATGTACATGGATTTTAATAAAGCATTCAACAGGGTTCCTCAAGTTAGGTTTATTCAGAAAGTCAGGAGGCGTGGGATCCAGGAATTTCTGGCTCCATGGATTCAGAATTGGATTTCCCACAGAAGACAGAGGGTGGTAACAAATGAAACATATTCCGCCTAGAGGTCTGTGACTGGTGGTGTTCCACAGGGGTTTGTTCTGCAACCTCCTGCTCTTTGTGATTTTTTAAAAAATCATAAATGTCATAGATGAGGAAATGCAAGGATGGGTCAGTAAATTTGCAGATGACAGGAAGGTTGGTGGTGTTGTGAATAGGGTAAAAGGTTGGAGATTATAATGGAACATTGACAGGATGCAGGGCTGGGCTGAGAAGTGGCAGATGGTGTTCAATTCGGAAGTGTGAAGTGATACATTAAGAGCACCAAATTTCTTGGTGTTCACCTGGCGGAGAAACTCAACTGGTCCCTCAACACCAGCTCCATAGCAAAGAAAGCCCAGCAGCGTCTCTACTTTCTGCGAAGGCTGAGGAAAGTCCATCCCCCACCCTCACCACATTCTATAGAGTTTGTATTGAGAGCATCCTGAGCAGCTGCATCACTGCCTGGTTTGGAAATTGCACCATCTCGGATCGCAAGACCCTGCAGCGGATAGTGAGGTCAACTGAGAAGATCATCAGGGTCTCTCTTCCCGCCATTACAGACATTTACACTACACACTGCATCCGCAAAGCAAACAACATTATGAAGGACCCATCGCACCCCTCATACAAACTCTTCTCCCTCCTGCCATCTGGGAAAAGGCACTAAAGTATTCGAGCTCTCACAACCAGACTATATAACAGTTTCTTCCCCCAAGCCATCAGACTCCTCAATACCCAGAGTCTGGACTGACACCAACTTACTGCCCTCTACTGTGCCTATTGTCTTGTTTATTATTTATTGTAATGCCTGCACTGTTTTGTGCACTTTATGCAGTCCTGGGTAGATAGATAGATACTTTATTCATCCCCATGGGGAAATTCAACATTTTTTCCAATGTCCCATACACTTGTTGTAGCAAAACTAATTACATACAATACTTAATTCAGTAAAAATATGATATGCATCTAAATCACTCTCTCAAAAAGCATTAATAATAGCTTTTAAAATGTTCTTAAGTAGTTTACTTAAATACATTAAATACAATCAACTCCGGCACTTTAACATATCTTACTCCTGGCGGTTGAATTGTAAAGCCTAATGGCATTGGGGAGTATTGACCTCTTCATCCTGTCTGAGGAGCATTGCATCGATAGCAACCTGTCGCTGAAACTGCTTCTCTGTCTCTGGATGGTGCTATGTAGAGGATGTTCAGGGTTTTCCATAATTGACCGTAGCCTACTCAGCGCCCTTCGCTCAGCTACCGATGTTATACTCTCCAGTACTTTGCCCACAACAGAGCCCGCTTTCCTTACCAGCTTATTAAGACGTGAGGCGTCCCTCTTCTTAATGCTGCCTCCCCAACACGCCACCACAAAGAAGAGGGCGCTCTCCACAACTGACCTATAGAACATCTTCAGCATCTCACTACAGACATTGAATGACGCCAACCTTCTAAGGAAGTACAGTCGACTCTGTGCCTTCCTGCACAAGGCATCTGTGTTGGCAGTCCAGTCTAGCTTCTCGTCTAACTGTACTCCCAGATACTTGTAGGTCTTAACCTGCTCCACACATTCTCCATTAATGATCACTAAGTGTAGTTTTTGTATTGTTTCATGTAGCACCATGGTCCTGCAAAACATTGTCTCGTTTTTACTGTGTACTGTACCAGCAGTTATGGTCGAAATGATAATTAAAAAGTGACTTGACTTGACTTGATACACTTTGGAAAGTCAAACTTGAAGGCAAAATACATGGTCAATGGCAGGATTCTCGGCAGTGGGGAGTAACAGAGGGATCTTGAGATCAGAGGGATCTCACAGATCTAGGGTAACTAGGGATGGGAAATAAATGCTGTCTTAGCTGGCAACACCCTCATCCTATAAATAAAAGAAAAATCCCTCAAAGCTGCCATGGATGTTGATAATATGGTTAGGAAGGCATATGTTGTGTTGGTCTTCATTAGTCAGGGGATTGAGTTCAAGAGCTGAGAGATAAAGTTGCAGCTCTGTAAAACTCTGGTTAGATCATGCTTGGAGTATTGTGTTCAGTTCTGGGGCATTATAGGAAAGATGTGGAAGCTTTAGAGAGGGTGCAGAGGAGATATAGCTCAATGGTGATAAATTAGAGAACAAGCCTTATGAGGGATGGTTGAGCAAGCTAAGGCTTTTCTCGTTGGACCAAAGGAGATGTGAGGCAATTTGATAGAGATGTATAATATGATAAGAGGCATTGATGAGTGAACAGCTAGTACCTTTGTCTGAGGGCTGAATTGGCTAATATGAGGGGACATAATTTTAACTTGATGGAGAGGTGTGAGAAGTATAGGAGGGATGTCAGAGGGAAGGTTTTTTTTACATGGAGAGTGGTTGGTGCATAGAACGTGCTGTGACGGACAGTGGTAGAGGCAGATACATTGGGGACATTTAAGAGACAATTAGAAAGGCACATAGATGATAGAAAAATAGAGGGCTATGTGGGAGGGAAGGGTTAGATTGATCTTAGAGCGAGTTAAAAGGTCATGGGCCGAAGGGCCTGTAATGTGCTGTTCTATGTTCTATGAAATAAGCTTAAAGTGAGCCCAGAAACAAATATCTACATACAGAAAATGCACCATTCCCGAAGGCTACAGATACAATAACCTGCAAAACATTAATCATACCTCAGCAAAGAAACTCTATGGACCATCTCTGCACTACCATGGATTTGCTTGCTCTAACATCTCATTTCGTAGTTTTTCTCTTTGCCGTGTTGCATGATTTATATTCTGTGTATCCAAAGATCAAAGTAGAATCACTAACACCAGCTGCAACAAGATCCAGACCTTTCTCAACAAATGCCTCCGGCGGATCCTCCGCCTCAAGTGGTACGACAGAGTGTCAAACCTAGACCTATGGAAGAGAGCAAACCAAGAGCCCATTGTGTTCCAGATAAGGAGGAGGAAGTGGAGATGGGTCGGCCACACCTTGAGGAAGAGCCAGTCGAATGTCACTCGACAATCACTCGAATGGAATCCACAAGGGAAGAGAAGAAGAGGTCGCCCAAAGCAAACCTGGAGGCGTAGGCTTTTGGATGAACTGAAAGCCGCCGGCCAAACTTGGGAGACTGCAAAGACATCTGCTAGAGATCGCAGGAAGTGGAGGACTTTTGCTGAGGCCCTATGCTCCATAAGGAGCGAAAAGGATTAAAGAAGAAGAAGAAGCAGAGAAGAAGATCAAAGTACAATTTATTATCGGAGTACATACATGTCACCATATACAACCCTGAAGTTCATTCTCTGCTGGCATACTCAGCAAATCTATAGAACAGTAACTGTAAACTTCAGGAACTGTTAAATGCAAACAAACTGTGCAAATACAGATATTAAATAAATAGCAATAAATAATGAGCATCAAATAACAAGATAAAAGAGTCCTTAACTGAGTGTAGCTATTCCCCTTTGTTCAGGAGCCTGGTGGCTTTGGGGTAGTAACTGTTCTTGAACCTGAGGCACTTGTACCTTCTACCTGATGGCAGCAGCAAGAAAAGAGCAAGGCCTGGGTGGATCAAAGATCATCAAGATCTTTGATGATGGATGCTGCTTGTCTACGGCAATATTTCATGTAGATGTGCTCAATGGTTGGGAGGGCTTTACCCATGATGTACTGGCCAAATCCACCATATTTTGTAGGATTTTTTGCTCAAAGGCATTGGTGTTTCCATATCAGGCCATAATGCAGCCCATCAGAACACTTTCTTTGCAATTACAATTATATGATGGGTCCAGGGCAGGTCGTCTGAGGTAGTGACACCCAGGAATTTAAAGTTACTGACTTTCTCCATCTCTGATTCTTCAATGTTTACTGGCTCATGGACCCCTGGCTTCTCTCTCCTGAAGTCTACCATCATATTGACATTGAGTTGTTGTTATTACACCACTCAGCCAAGTTTTCAGTCTCCCTCCTGTAGGCTAATTCATCACCCCCTTTTATACAGCCCACAACAGCGGTGTCATCAGCAAACTTGTACATGGTGATAGTGCTGTACTTAGCCACACAGTCACAAGTGTAATGCGAGTAGAGCAGGGGGCTAAGTACACATCACTGTGGTGCTCCTGTGTTGATGGAAATTGTGAAGGAGATTCTGGGGTCTACAAGTGAGGGAATTCAGGATCTAGTCTTGAAGTTCACTGATTAGTTTTGAGGGAGTGGTAGTGTTAAATGCTGAGCTGTAATTGATAAAGAGCATCGAGACGTATACATCTTTGCTGTCTAGATTTTCCAAGGTTGTGTGAAGAGACAAGAGGTAACATCTGCTGTAGATCTGTTGCTTTGGTCAGCAAATTGAAGTGGTTCCTTCCTGTGGTGGTGATCAAAGCACGTATAGAAAGCATTAAGCTCATCTGTAAGCTGTGCTCTGCTGTTCCCCATGTGGTCAAGATTTAACTTTGTAGGAGGTTACGTTATTCAAACCCTGTCACAGCTGTCGAACATCGCTTGTTGATTCCAGTCTAGTCAGGAATCTCCACTTTGCCAGAGAGATGTGTTTCTGGAGATCATATCTGTACCTCTTGTAGCATTCTTAATTCCAGACTTGAATACCTCTGATCTGCTCTCAGTAGATTCCAGATTTCATTGTTCATCCAGGGCTTCTGACTGAGGAAAACCCTAAAGGATTTTGTCAGGGGAGTAGGAGTAGGGATACAGCAAAATGATCCAACTTACCAAACTGCAGTCTCGGGAAGAAATGATAGACACTCCTTATCGTAATGTTGCAGTGTTCTAGTGTGTTGGGACCCTGGTGCAACAGATTACACATAGGTGATGATTGGGCAGGGTTTTCTTTGAACAGGCCTGGTTAAAGTCACTAACTGTAATTTGAAACGCGTCGGGATGAGCTGTTTCTTGTGCACAGACAACATTGTGCAGTTTCACGACTGCTTGCTTATAACTGGTTGCTGGTGGTATGTAAACTGCAGTCAGCATCACGGATGAGAACTCCTGAGGCAAATAGAATGGTCAATGTTAGTTTTTCTATGTCAGGGGAACAAGAAGTTGACATAACCCCAACCTCTGTGCACCGAGGAGAAATGACTAGAAAGCACAGGCGGCACTTCCTGCCTTACCAGAGCTCACGGTTCGATCCATTCTGAAAATCGTAAAGCTTTCCAGTCGTATCACCGCATCCGGTGTATCCGCACTTAACTAAGTTTCAGTGCAACAAACAACTGAGATCTGCCTCATCTACCTTGCCCTGAGATCATCAGTCTTATTCTCCAGTGACCATAGAGAGATCTGCCCCATCTACCTTGCACTGAGATCATCAGTCTTATTCTCCAGTGACCATAGAGAGATCTGCCCCATCTACCTTGCCCTGAGATCATCAGTCTTATTCTCCAGTGACCATACATTCGGCAATAAGATAGCAGGTGGAGGAGGACTCATCCTTCTCCGCTTCAGCCTGATTTGAATTCCACCTCTCTTGCCGTGATTTCGGCAATGGCATTGAACTAACGGCGCTATGCTTAACTGCTCAGCACTTGACCGTCGAACATGAAATCTGAAGATCATTGATGTAATTTCGTAGTCTGTGTTAAGAGGAAATCTACATGCTACAGATTGCAGGGAAAGTACTTCAAAAGGAGTATATTTAAGAGGAAATCTGGTACAATTTCCTGCAGCCTATGAGAGTCGCCAGTGTACGCTGGTGCAGTCTTGGAAGGGATCCTCTGAAAATTAATACCGCGATGTGGCTGCAAGCTTTTCATTGTTTCTGTATCTTAACATACCTGTACATGTGACAATAAACTTGAATTGACTTGTCAAGTATTTATAAAAGTAATTAAACTAAGCAAATATCCTGTAATTCTGGCGGTTCACATCAACACTGTTTTCACATAATGTCACATTATCAAATAATCTTTAAAAAGTACCTTAAATTAAATTTAAAACTCAGTGAGGTTTTCTGTGTATTAATGGTCAATGGTTAGAAAACCTAGTAAAGCAGTGTCACTTCACTCCTACAGAGAGGTTTCAGATTAGCATTTATCATTGATCTCAGGATACCTTCACTATCAGATGCCTCCTTCTTTATCCCTTTACCTCTTCTATTTATCACGTCCCAAATTGTCATATTAATCCCCCACCCCACCCACTTTCCCCCTCACCTGGTCTCACCCATCACCTGCCAGCTTGCACACCTCCCCCTTCCCCCACCTTGTTATTCTGTCTTCTGCCTCTTTCTTTTCCAGTCCTGATGAAGGATCTTCGTCTGTAACATTAACTGCTAATTTCCCTCCAAAGGTGCTGCCTGACCTGCTGAATTCCTCCAGCAATTTGTGTCAAGATTTCCAGCATCGGCAGAATTTCTTGTGTGTTCATTATGATCTTTCTTCCTACAGGGTTAGATATGTAACAAGAAATGCTTAATAAAAACAGAAACTGAATATCGCAAACTTAAAGGCACGTCTTGAGGGTATATGGTTATTTTTATTTATTTATTATGTTCTTCCCAGATTACCTGGTTATTAAACAATTTTAAGTCAATTTTCAAATTGATACAATCTTGATATCTTCCAGTAAAACAGTTCAAAACTGTCAATTTTCAATTAAAGAGTTGTTTGAAGCATGCACTGTTTTCACTTCATGGAACTAATTTAGATTTCTTGCAAGTTTTTCCAGGTTTCAGTGTTTCTGATACGTCAAACAGTTTATGTTCCAATTGACAAACTTCATTATGTAGTACTGAGAACTCTACTCCAAGTAGGAAAGCAAAAAGTTTTAGGACAAACAGATAACTTCCAGGAAAATGCTTCAGTTCAGACTTGGTTAAGTGTCTGCAGGACCTAAATTGAGAAAAACAGTATTAATTAAAAATATCAAAATTGTTGACACCATTCTGCTGATCATTTTTAAATAACTCTTTTAAAAATATGGAATAATAATTCAAAATGACATGCTTTAATTTAAATAACCTTCCTCCCAATCCAGGTACCATCCCTTTTTCAACCTAACCACGCAGACACTTCACTGATAACATCTCAAAGCTTGCCAATTCAATGCAAAAGAGCTGATTTAAAATGATTTAAGTATAACCTATTAAAATGGTAATAAACAGGTAAAAATTCCTTGCAAAGTAGTCTTCTATTCTAATTGAGATTCATAATTAGCTCTCACAGATCAAAGGAGATATTTTCAAGCCTATTTTGTAGAGAGATCACCGCAGTATTCTATTTATCAATTGTGAACAATAGAGTTCTGATAATTATCAATAAAGCCTATTATTTCTAAGATTTTGGTAAGTTAATATTGCCAACGAAAATTCCTAACTTTGCTCTGGATAGACCCTTAGGCTTAGTGCAATTAAACCTCAAGATCATGAGCTTTATCACCATATATAATCAAATTGTGTGACACAAGGCATTGGTGAGACAAAACCAGATGCAAATCATCCAGCTACTTTGCATTACAGTTATCGAGTGAATACTGAATAAAAGTCACTGTACTTATCTTAAGTACAGGAACACAGTAATAGGAATAAAATATTCAGCCTGTGAAGCATATTCTGTTCGTCAATAGATTATGGCTAATCTGCACCTGAACCACTGTTCCATATTCTTAATACCCTTACATAATAGTTACACATCTCAAGTTTTGAAACATTCATTTGTCCCAGCATCTACATCTTTGAGTGGGTTCCTGTTGACCTTTGCATGAAAAATTGCTTACTGATTTCACTCTGAAGTGACCCAACTCTAACGTAAGTTTGCCTCCCTTGGTCTGGATTCCTCACGAGAAGAGTGTGTATGCACCATATAGAAATCTTTCATTTCTTAAACATCTCTATCACTTTTTACTTTTTCATTCAACCTTGCAAATTTCTAAGCAATGAGAAGAATTGCATCATCTTCTACTCGCAAACTGGATGTATAATTCTCTACTCCTTCGTCCAAACAGCATTATGTTCAAAAGTAAATATGAAATTAACATTTACTCTTTTAATCAGCCCCTTTCACAAACTTCCTGTTAAATAATACAAAGTTGCCTTACCAGGTTTCTTACAAACTAAGCCATTTATTTTTGTCTAGAATTTGATAAGATCTCATTCAGTCTTTGACTGATCACTTTCCAGGTGCCAGCTAGGAGGGTTATCAACCAGTTATTTGACTGTTTCCTCCATTTCACCACGCCACCTATCATGTATGCTGATGCTGTCTGACTTCTGTTGTTTCCTGGCTTTAATTCAGATTTTTAGCATCCGGGTACTTCTTCCTCCGCTCCCCCACTTTCTTACTCTCTCTCCTCATCTCTGTTTTTCCCATTCCTAATGAAGGGTCTTGGCCCGAAACGTCAACTGTTTACTCCTTTCCATAGATGCTGCCTGGCCTGCTGAGTTCCTCCAGCACTTAGTGTGCATTACTTTGATTTCCAGCACCTTCAGATTGTCTCATCAATAGACCATAAGACTATAGACATAGGAGCAGAATTAAGCCATTCAGCACATCAAGTCTGCTCCGCAATTTCATCATGGCTGATGCTGGATCCCACTCAACCCCATACACCTGCCTTCTCGTCAGATCCTTTGATACCCTGACCGATCAGGAAACTATCAACTTTCGCCTTGGATATACCCACAGACTCGGCCTGTGCCAGAGCTTTCCACAGATCTACTACTCTCTGACTAAAAAAATTCCTCCTTACCTCTGTTCTAAAAGGTTGCCCCTGTATTTTGAGGCTGTGCCCTCTGGTTCTGGATACCCCCACCATAGGAAACTCCTCTCCACATCCACCCTAGCTAATCCTTGCAACATTCAGTAGGTTTCAATGAGATCCCAACGTTTCTTCTAAATTCCAATGAGCACAGGCCCAAAGCTGCCAAACACTCCACATATGTTAGAATACGTACGCAACGCTGGAAGAACTCAGCAGGTCAGGCAGCATCCGTGAGAAAAGAGTAGCCAACGTTTCGGGCCGAGACACTTCATCAGGAATGGGGGAGGGGAAGAGAGGGCCAAAGCCCAGTAATACTCCCATATGTTAACTCCCTCATTCCCAGAATCATCATTGTGAACCTGCTCTGGACAGCACACATACTTTCTGAGATATTACTTCGATAAACAATTCTGCATCATATTCATAGGCAAATACGTTCACCATTATTTTAACCAATGGCAAGCAAAACAAATTATATATTATAGTTTCACTATCCATTGCAATTATTGCAACCACATCAAATTAATTTTCTTGGCCTTAACCTCAATATACCTGATGTACAGTGTTATGAGTGATGGACAGACCTGATGGACAATGGGGTGCAGAGTTAACCATTCCCAACCCCCCTCCTGAGAACTACGAACTATTGCTGTTGTTATGCTGCTCATGAGAGAGAGATAAAGCCCAGGCAAAAGGATTTGCTACAGATAAGAGGGGGAGAGAGACTGTTGATTTACTGTGTTATGACTCTTCCTGGATTATTTACCTTCTACTACAAGAACTGTACTTCGCTCGTTAACATTCCTCAGGAGACAGCAGAAGTGACCTGATTTGATGGACACGGTCATTCAGAGTTGATGGACAGCTGAGACCCTGTGAGTGGGGATAAAAGACAGGTCTGGAGAGACACCCTTCAGACACACCAGTGGACACTGACTGAGTGTTGGGAACCCACAGAAAGGTGGGGGCTTCGGAGACCGAACCAGGAGATCGGTCAGTAAAGCTCACAGTGTTACAGCAGGGCCAGTGGGGACTTGTGTGTGTGTCCACTCATGCCAGAGTGACGAGTCCACCACAGAAGAACAGTCTAGCTGAAGAACAGAGGGGTCATAACTGAATGACCACAACGACACGACGGATTAAGAAAGCAAAGGAAGGTTTGGCTGCTGTAGCTGTTACCTCTCACTCTCTCTCTCTCTCTCCAACTATTTCAACACAACAACCAAAACTAGTTCAGGATTTATGAACTGAACTCTATACTTTCCTATGACAATTCATTTACCCCTAGACATCAATAGAGCTTGTTTATTATTGATTATTATTATTCCTATGCTTTTAGGTTTATTACTGCTAACTTGTTTTATATGTATATTTGCATTTTTGATATTGTATTGTGTAGTTTACTAATAAACACCTTTAGTTTGGTACCACCAGACTCCAACGGATTCTTCTTTCTCTGCTGGTTAGACACCCAGTTACGGGGTACGTAACAACAGAAATTATTCGAAGTTCAATCCTGGAAAAAATTGGTTTGTCACAGAAATACAATGCTGGACACCTCATTGTGAAATATGGCCATAAGACATAGGAGCAGATTTAGGCCACTCAGCCCATCAAGTCTGCTCCACTATTCCATCTGGCTGATATATTATCTCACTCAACCCCATTCCCCTGCCTTCTCCCTGTAACCTTTGAAACACCGACTAACCAAGAACCTATCAACTGCTGCTTTAAATATACTCAGTAGCTAAGCCTCTACAGCCATTCGTGGCAATAAATTACACAGACTCACTACCCTCTGGCTAAAGAAATGCCTGCTCATTTCTGTTCTAAATGGAAATCCCTCTATTCTGTGGCTGCACCCTCTAGTCCTAGACTCACCCACTATAGGAAACATCCTCTCCACAATCACTGAATCTAGGCCTTTCAATATTCAATAGATGTTGATGAGAGGTGTTAATTGATGCTTATTCTTCTAAATTCCAGCAGAACATGCAAATGTTTCTCATACATTAACCCCTTCATTCCTGGATTTATTTTCATGAACCTCCTCTGGACCCTCTCCAATGCCATCACATCTTTTCTTAGGTAAGGGATCCAAAACTGCTCAAGATATTCCAACTGCAGTCAGAACAATGCCTTATAAAGCATCAGCATCAACTACTTGCTCTTAAATTCTAGTCCTCTCAAAATGAATGGTAACACTGCATTTGCCTTCCTTACCATTGACTCAACCTACAAGTTAACCTTTAGGGAACCCTGTACAAGGACTCCCAAGACACTTCTCACATCTGATTTTTGAATTTTCTTCCTATTTAGAAAATAGTTTGTGCCTATATTCCTCCTACCAAAGTGCATGATCATATGACACTATATTCCATCTGCCACTTCTTTTCACATTCTCCCAATCTGTCCAAATCCTTCTGCAGACACACTGTTTCCTCAACACTACATGCACCTCCAACTACCTTTGTGTTACCTGCAAACTTAGCCACAAAGTCATCAATTCCATCACCTAAATCGTTGATCTATAACGTAAAAAAAATGGACCAAATACTGACCCCTGCAGAATACTACCTGTTACCATCCAGAATAGGTCCACTTTATCCCAACTCTTTGCCTCCTGGCAGTCAACTAAGCTTCTAGTATCTTCCATGCTAGTATCTTTCTTCTTGTTATGCAACCTCATGCATGGCACCTTGTCAAAGGCCTTCTGAAAATCCAGGTTCACAACATCAACCAATTGTCTTTTGTCTGTCTTGCATGTTATTTCCTCAAAGAATTCCAACAGATTTGTCTAGCAAGATTTCCCTTTATGGAAACCATGTTGACTGTAGCCTACTTTATCATGTGCCTCTAAGTATGCTGAAATATCATCCTTAATAACGGGTTCCAACATCTTCCCAACCACTAAAATCAGACTAACTGGCCTACAATTTCCTTTCTTCTGCCTCCCTCCCTTCTTAAAAAGTGAAGTGACATTTGCAAATTTCCAGTCCTTTGGAATCTAGTGATTCTTGAAAGGTCAACACAAATCCTCCATATACTCTTCAGCTACCTGTTTCATAACTCTGGAGTGTAGTCTATTCGGTCTAGATGACTTACCTACCTTCAGTCCTTTCAGCTTCCCATTACTTCTCCTTAGTAATAGCAACTACACTCACTACTGCTCCCGGCACTCTTAAATTTCTGGTATACTGCCAGTGTCTTCCACAATGAAGAATGACACAAAATACTTATTACATTTGTCCCCCAATACTATCTCTCCATTGTCATTTTCCAGCAGTCCAGTATCCACTCTTGTCCCTCTTTTACTCTTTGTATATCTGGGAAAAAAACTTTTGGTGTCCTCCATTATATTATTGGCTTCATACTTTGATATTATTATTACCTTCATATTTCATCTTTTCTCTCCTTAGGGTTTTTATAGTTACCTTCTGTTCATTTTTAAAAGCTTCCCAATTTTCAAATCTCCCATTCATTTTTGTCTATTATATGCCCTCTCTTTAGCTTTTATTGCCTTTGACTTCCCTTGTCAGCCACAGTTGTGGCATTCTGCCTTTAGATACCGCTGCATCTTTTGAGATGTATCTATCCTGCGCCTTCTGAATTGCCCCCAGAAACTCGAGCTGTTACTATTCTACCATCATCCCTGTAGTGTCCCATTTGAATCATGTTTGGCCAGCTCCCCTCTCATGCCTCTGTAATTCCTCTTACTCCACTGTAATTCTGATACATCCAACTTTATCTTCTTCCTTTCCTCTCAAACTGCAGGGTCATATTATGATCACTGTCTCCTATGGGTTCCTTTACCTTAAGATACCTAATCAAATCTGGTTCATTACACAACACTCAATCCATAGAACATAAACATCTACAGCACATTACAGGTCCTTTGACCCACAATGTTGTGCCAACTATGTAACCTATTCTAGAAACTGCCTAGAATTTCCCTCCCGCATAGCCCTCCATTTTTCTACACTCCATGTACCTATCTAAGAGTCTCTTAAAAGACCCTCTTGTACCCGTCTCCACCACTGTTGCCGACAATGCATTCCACGCACCCACCATGCTCTGTGTGAAAAAGTTACCCCTGGCATCCCCTCTGTACCTACTTCCAAGCACCTTAAAACTATGCCCCCTTGTGTTAGCCATTTCAGTCCTATCCAGAATTGCCTTTCCCCTAGTTGGCTCAAACACCAGCTGCTCTAAAAATCCATCTCATAGGCATTCTACAAATTCCCTCCCTTGGGATTCAGCACCAACCAGATTTTCCCAATCTACCTGCATATTGAAATCCACTACGACTATCGTAACATTATCCTTATTGCATGCCTTTTTGATCTCCCATTGAAATTTATATCCAATATCCTAGCTAAAGTTCAGGGCCTGTATATAACTCCTGTCAGGGTCTTTTTATCCTTGCAGTTTCTTAACTCACAAGGACTCTACATCTTCTGATTCTATGTCACCACTAAAGATATGATTTCATTTTTTACCAGTAGAATCATCCCACCCCCTCTGCTTACCTGCCTGTCATTTCAATACCTTGGATGTTAAGCTCCCAACTATGATCCTGTTTCAGTCACAATTCAGTGATGTCCAAAATGTCATACCTACAGTACCAATCTCTAAATGCACTACAAGATCGTCTACCTTATTCCATATACAGTGCATTCAAATATAACACTTTGAGTCCTGTATTCATCACGATTTCTGACTCTGCCTCCACATTATACTTCAACTCATCCCACTGACTGCAGTTTTGCTGTGTCATCTGCCTGTTCTTCCTCACAGCCTCACTACACTGCATCAACATGCATATCAACTGCCTCAACCTCACTCTTATTGCTCTGGTCCCCATCCCCCACCAACCTAGTTTAAACCCTCTCCATCAGTCTTGTGTTTTACACATAATAAATAATTGATTAGTAATGATGAAAATATTTGTCTGTGAGCATGAAGTAGAATCATTTATCAATATCTATTGCTAAGTAATGAATTACACCAGGCCTAGATGCAGTATTTGTTATAATCTATAGGCATATCTCATTACTTGATTTTTTAAATGATACATCTTTGTAGGGAAAAAAAATCCTCACAACTCTAAAATATTTAATGCAATGAAAGAATTTACATTGCGATGTGCATGACTTGTCATATCTTGGAACATCCTACTCACCCAGAAAAACGCACCTGTAATAAGTAAACGTAATACAACACTTTGTTTACTTTCCATCTGCCACACAATGAAGGCTCAGTCAAGAAGTGAGAATACATTCAAGCTCAGACAAGTATGATATAAAAAATACCAAGTATCCAACTGCCAGCTACTCAATATTTTAAAGGCATAAATCAAACACACATTTTTTAAAAATCTTAAAATACAATCAGAGTATGGAACTTCACTACAACAATCAAAATAATTGCTGGAAATCTGAAACAAAACAGAAATTGCACAGAAATCTCCAAGTAAGGCAGCATCTGTGGAAAAGGAAATAGCAAATGTTTGAGTCAAAGATCTTCCATCTGAGGGCTAGAACTGTTAACCCTGTTTCCCTTTTCAAGGATGCTGTCTGGCTTACTGTGGGTTTCCAGCTTTTTTTGTTTCATTATAGAATTTTACTACACCTGTTCTATAGAAAATTTTGAATTTTTAGAAAAAAAACTTATGTAGCTTCACTAGGGGCAAATGCTTTCTGCAGTGGATTGCAAATCATAGCAATTCTACATCTTATTGGCTGTGGCTGTTTAATTAAGTATATTTACAGCAGAGTTCAATATACAAAGTCATTAAGGGAATTATTAAAACATTAAAAAGTAGTAGAAGCATGCATGTTCTTCCATTCGATAAGATCAGCCAATTTTCTTCCTTAATGCCTCTTTACTACCCATATAAGCATTAAAATTTATTAGTATGCAAAAGTCTACCAATCTCTATTGAAAAATGCTCAGTGACTGAGCCTCCATAACATCCTTTTCATTAAAGAAATTACTTCTCAGCTTAGCTCTGAATGACCACCTCCTTCTTTTGTGTCTGTAACCGTTGGCGCTAGATGTCAAGGAAATCCTCTCAATTTTTTTTAAGTAGTGTTGACAAATTGTTGAAGGAACTCAATGGGTTAGGCAGGATTTGTCGAGGTAAATGAATAGTCAATATATTGCAGGACCTAATGCAGGATCTTGACTGAAACGTCAACTATCCCTTTGTCTCACTTGCTGAGTTCCTCCCTTAACTTGTTTCTTTGCTCAACATTCCAAGCCTCTGCAGACTCGCATCTCCAAAACTGCTAAAATATTGAACGTTTTAATGAAATAACATCTTGTTCTTCTACACTCGAGAAAATAGGTCCAGAACTGATTGATGCCTTATATATTATTTGTACCTCAATATATCCTTTCTACATTTAAGGTGCTGGGGAGTAGGTACAGAGGAGATGTCAGGGGTAGGTTTCTTACTCAGAGAGTGGTGAGTGCGTGGAATGGGCTGCCGGCAATGGTGGTGGAGGCGGATACGATAGGGTCTTGTAAGAGACTTTTGGATATGTACATGGAGCTTAGTAAAATAGAGGGCAATAGGTAAACCTAGTAATTTCTAAGATAGGGACATGTTTGGCACAACTTGTGGGCCAAAGGGCCTGTATTGTGCTGTAGGTTTTCTATGTTTCTATATTCACATTCTCTCATAAATTAATCTGGTGGATATTTGTTGCAATCCTTCCAATGGAATTATATCCCAGATGGGCTCTTATTTACCCTGGTGCCAGGGTCAGAGATGTCTCGGATCGCGTTGACAACATTTTGGAGAAGCAAGGAGAGCAGCCAAACGTCTTGGTACATATTGGTACCAATGACATAGGAAGGAAATGCAAAGAGGTCCTGAAAAGAGAACTTAGAGAGCTAGGTTGAAAACTGAGAAGCGGAACCCTCAGGGTAGTAATTTCTGGATTGCTGCTTGTGCCACACGCCAGTGAGAGTAGAAACAGGACAATTTGGCAGATTAATGAGTGGCTGAGAAGCTGGTGCAGGAGGCAAAGCTTCAGATTCTTTGATCATTGGAATCTCTTCGGGGAGGTATGACCGATTCAAATATGATGGGCTGGATCTGAACTCGAGGGGGACAAATATTCTCATGCACAGGTTTGTTAGAGCTGTTGGGGACAGTTAAACTAATTTGGCAGGGAGGTGGGAACCGGAGTGAAGGGACTCAGGATAGGAGGATGGTAAAAAACAAAGATAGCATTTAGTCTGATTGTCATGAAGGGCAGGCAGAAGATAGGACAAAATTGCACACAGCTGTATGAGTATCAGTGTATTAGGCATGCAGAATCAAAAAGGGTAGCAAATACAATACTCAAGTGTTATATTGCAATGCACAAAGTATAAGAAATAAGATGGATGATCTTGTTGCACTATTACAGATGGTCAGGTATGATGTTGTGGCCATCGCTGAATCATGGCTGAAGGATGGTTGCAGTTGGGAGCTGAGTGTCCAAGGTTACATGGTGTATGGGAGGGATTGGAAGATAAGCAGAGGGGGTGGCATGGCTCTGCTGGTAAAGAATGGCATCAAATCAGTAGAAAGATGTGACATAGGATCGGAAGATGTTGAATCTTTGTAGGTTGACTTAAGAAACTGCAAGGGTAAAAGGACCCTGATGGCAGTTATATACAGGCCTCCCAACAGTAGCAGGGATGTGGACCACACAGTACAACAGAAAATAGAAAAGGTGTGTCAAAAGGGCAATGTTATAATAGTCATGGGAGATTTCAACATGCAGGGCATTTGGGAAAATCGGGTTGGCAATGGAATCCAAAAGGGAGCAAGTCTGTTGAATTCCTACGAGATTTTTTTTAGAATATAAGAAATAGGCGCAGGAGTAGGCTACCTAGCCCATCGAGCCTACCCCCATTCAATAAGATCATGGGTGATCTGGCCATGGACTCATCTCCACCTACCTGCCTTTTCCCCATAACTCTCAATTCCCCTGCTACACAAAAATCTATCCAAACTTGTCTTAAATATATTTACTGAGGTAGCCTCCACTGCTTCATTGGGCAGAGAATTCCACAGATTCACAACTCTTGGAGAAAAGCAGTTCCTCCTCATCTCCATCCTAAATCTACTCCCCTGAAACTTGAGGCTATCTTTAGAGCAGTTTGTCATTGAGCCTACTAGGGGACCAGCTATACTGGACTGGGTGTTATGTAATAAACTGGTGGTGATTAGGGAGCTTAAGTGTAAAAAATCCTGAGGTGGCAGTGATCACAATATAATTGAGTTCAGCTTGAAATTCGAAAGGAGAAAGTAAAGTTTGACATAGCAGTATTTCAGTGGAGTAAAGGAAATTACAGTGGTATTGGAGAGGAGTTGGCCAAAGTAATTTGGAAGGAGATGCTTGCAGGGATGACAGCACAGCACCAATGGCGTGAGCTTCAGGGGAAAATGTGGAAGGTGCAGCATAGATGTATTCAAAAAACAAAGAAATACTCAAATGGCAAAATAATACAACCGTGGCTGACAAGGGAAGTCAAACCTAATGTACAAGCAAAAGATAAGGCATACAACAATGCAAAATTAGTGGGAAGACAGAGGATTTTGAAGCTTTTGAAAATCTAGAGAACTATAAGAATCAGTCGGAGGGAAAAGATGAAATATGAAAGCAAGCTAGCAAACAGAATCAAAGTGGATAGTAAAAGCTTTTTTCAAGTATATAAAAATATAAAAGGGGGATGAGAGTGGATAAAGAACCACTAGAAAATGAGGCCAGAAAAATAATAACGGGGGCCAAGGAGATGTCAGATGAACTAAATAAGTATTTTGCATCAGTCTTCACTGTAGAAGTCACTAGCAGTGTGTCAGATGTTGAAGGGTGGGAGGGAAAAGAGGTGAGTGCAGTTACGATTACAAGGGAGAAGGTGCTCAAAAAGCTGAAAGACCTAAGTGTACATATATTACCTAGGCCACCATAACAGAGTCCAATGATATTCCAAAAATCATTGGACTCTGGTATGGTGCCAGAATATTTGAAAATTACATATGTCACTCCACTCCTTGAGAAAGGAGGAAGGCAACAGAAAGGAAATTATAGACCATTTAGCCTGACTTCAGTGGTTGGGAAGATGTTGGAGTCAATTGTTAAGGATGGTAACACAGGACAAGATAGGACAAAACCAGCATGGTTTCCTTAAGGGAAAATATTGCCTGACGAACCTGTTGGAATTTTTTGAGGTGATTACAAGTAGGATAGTTCAGAAAGCCTTTGACAAGGTGCCACACATGAGGCTGCTTACCAAGTTAAGAACCCATGGTATTAGAGGAAAGTTACTAGCAATTGGCTGATTTGTAGGAGACAGCAAATGGGAATAAAAGGATCCTTTTCTGGTTAGCTGCCAGTGACTAGTGGTGTTCTGCAGACATCAGTGTTGGGACCACTTCTTTTTATGCTGTATATAAATGATTTAGATGATGGAATAGATGGCTTTGTTGCCAAGATTGCAGATGATACGAAGATTGGTGGAGGGGCAGGTAGTGTTGAGGAAACAGGTTGGATGCAGAAGGACTTAAGACAGATTAGGAGAGTGGCAAGAAAGTGGCAAATGATATACAATGTTGGAAAATGCACGGTCATGCATTTTGGTAGAAGAAAGAAGACATTTGGTAGATCAAATGTCACTAGAAACGGGGATGGTGCCGGAAGATTGGCGTATTGCTCATGTGGTTCCATTGTTTAAAAAAGGGTTCTAAGAGTAAACCTAGCAATTATAGGCCTGTCAGTTTGACATCAGTGGTGGGTAAATTAATGGAAAGTATTCTTAGAGATGGTATATATAATTATCTGCATAGACAGGATCTGATTAGGAACAGTCAACATGGATTTGTGTGTGGAAGGTCATGTTCGACAAATCTTATTGAATTTTTTGAAGAGGCTACGAGGAAAGTTGATGAGGGTAAAGCAGTGGATGTTGTCTATATGGACTTCAGTAAGGCCTTTGACAAGGTTCAGCACGGAAGGTTAGTTAGGAAGGTTCAATCGTTAGGTGTTAATATTGAAGTAGTAAAATGGATTCAACAATGGCTGGATGGGAGATACCAGAGAGTAGTGGTGGATAACTGTTTGTCAGGTTGGAGGCTGGTGACTGGTGGTGTGCCTCAGGGATCTGTACTGGGTCCAATGTTGTTTGTCATATGCATTAATGATCTGGATGATAGGGTGGTAAATTGGATTAGTAAGTATGCAGATGATACTAAGGTAGGTGGCATTGTGGATAATGAAGTAGGTTTTCAAAGTTTGCAGAGAGATTTAGGCCAGTTAGAAGAGTGGGCTGAGTGATGGCAGATGGAGTTTAATGCTGATAAGTGTGAGGTGCTACATTTTGGTAGGAATAATCCAAATAGGACATACATGGTAAATGGTAGGGCATTGAAGAATGCAGTAGAACAGAGTGATCTAGGAATAATGGTGCATAGTTCCCTGAAGGTGGAATCTCATGTGGATAGGGTGGTGAAGAAAGCTTTTGGTATGTTGGCCTTTATAAATCAGAGCATTGAGTATAGGGGTTGGGATGTAATGTTAAAATTGTACAAGGCATTGGTAAGGCCGAATTTGGAGTATTGTGTACAGTTCTGGTCACCGAATTATAGGAAGGATGTCAACAAAATAGAGAGAGTACAGAGAAGATTTACTAGAATGTTACCTGGGTTTCAGCACCTAAGTTACAGGGAAAGATTGAACAAGTTAGGTCTTTATTCTTTTGAGCGTAGAAGGTTGAGGGGGGACTTGATAGAGGTATTTAAAATTATGAGGGGGATAGATAGAGTTGACGTGGATAGGCTTTTTCCATTGAGAGTAGGGGAGATTCAAACAAGAGGACATGAGTTGAGACTTAGGGGGCAAAAGTTTAAGGGTAACATGAGGGGGAATTTCTTTACTCAGAGAGTGGTAGCTGTGTGGAATGAGCTTCCAGTAGAAGTGGTAGAGGCAGGTTTGGTATTGTCATTTAAAGCAAAGTTGGATAGGTATATGGACAGGAAAGGAATGAAGGGTTATAGGCTGAGTGAGGGCCAGTGGGATTAGGTGAGAGTAAGTGTTCGGCACGGACTAGAAGGGTCGAGATAGCCTGTTTCCATGCTGTAACTGTGATATGGTTATATGATTATAAATAAATGTGCAGACTATTTTCTAATTGAGGAGAAAATCCAAAAATCTGAGATGCAAAGCGACTTGGGCGTCCTTGTGCAGAACACCTAAAAGTTAACTTGCAGGTAGAGTCGGTGGTGAGGAAGGCAAATGCAATGTTATCATTCATTTCAAGTGGTCTAGAGTACAAGAGCAGGGATGTGATGCTGAGACTTTATGAAGCACTGGTGAGGTCTCATCTTGAGTATTGTAAACAGTTTTGGACTTCTCATCTGAAAAAAGATGTGTGTTGGCATTGGAGAGGGTCCAGAGGAGGTTCACAAGGATGATTCTGGGAATGAAAGGGTTATCAACGAGGAACATTTGATAGCTCTGGGTCCATACTTGCTGAAATTTAGAAGAATGAAGGGAGATCTCATTGAAACCTTTCAAATGTTGAAAGGCCGAGAATTGGTAGATGTGGAAAGGATGTTTCCCATGCTGGGGGAGTCTAAGACAGGAGGGCACAGCCTCAGGATGAAGGGGTGTCCAGTTAAAATATAGATGCGGAGAAATTTCTTTAGCCAGAGAGTGGTGAACTTGTGGAATTTATTATCACAGGTAGGTGTGGAGACCAAGTCAATGGGTGTATTTAAGGCAGAGCCTGATAGATTCTTGATTGGATAAGACATCAAAGGGTACAGGGAGAAGGCCAGGCAGTGTTTCTGAGGAAGAAAAAAATGGGATCAGCAATGATTGAATGGTGGAGCAGACTCAATGGGCCAAATGGCCTAATTCTGCTCCTATGTCTTATGGCCTAATTGCAATAGGATGTCTTTACCCTTGTACTCAAATCCTCTTGCAATAAATATCAACATACTGTTTGCTTTCCTAATTTCTTGCTGCTCGTGTACATTACCTTTTAGTGTTTGAGTTCATGGATACTCAGGTCCTCATGAACACCAGCATATTTCAATCCCTTACCATTTACAATTTAAAAAAAAATCCTATCAAAATAAATAACCATGTGCTTTTCACCTTCTGTCTATTATTTTTCATTACAGTCTATCAGGCGGTCGAGTCCGTCGCTGCAATCTACGCAGCGCCGGTGGTGATTGCACCGATGACGATGAGTGTGCTGGCTCTGGCCTGACTTGAGGTGCTGAGAAGAGCCTATCTCTGATAGGCTGTAACGAAACCCCTCGGGATCAATAAAGTATGTCTGTCTGTCTTATTTAGCTTGCTTATATATACCTCTGAAGCCTCTCTGCATCCTCCTCATAACTCACAGTGCAATCCAAATTTGTATCTCAACAAATCTTAATATGTTATAGCTTCTCCCCTCATCCAGATCACAAATAATAGATCAAAAAACAATCTGCTGGAGGAACTCAGTAGGTGTCTCTACAAACATTACATTATGAGCAGCTGGGAAACAAGCACCGATTCCTCCAGCGCCTTCCTGGCCATGACCTCCCACCACATCTGTATAATCAGCTTCAATCTCACTTGGTCTAATTTTGCTGTATGACTTTTTGTTTAGTATGCATTGAAGGTCTTCTTTCAGTCCTAATACACCATGTCTACTGATTCCTCCTGTTACATTCTGCTCATTATATCCTAAATCTGCTCTAAGGTGATTTCTGTTTTGCACATCAATGCACATTCTGCCCAATCTTGTTCCCTTTGAGTATTTTCCAAACTAATAATGCCAGACTAATTGATCTGTACCTTGTGTTTTTTCCCTCTCCTCTCTTAAAGAGTATGTTACATCTGATGCCTTCCAATAGGTGGGAGTCATTCTATATCAAACAGGAAAGCAGATTTCAAGTCAGGATCGATCACGATTCTACTGAACTGTAGAGCAGACTGGAGGGATAATAGACACCTAATCCGGAAGCCCTTGTGTTCTCTTTTATAAAACTCGTGTTAGATTACACTTAACTAGTCTTATGCATAGATCTTTCACTAAATTGAATGATACTTTATGCAAATTAATAATTCTGAAATTTAATTGCAAAGTCAAATTCAGAAATTGCCTGCAATTTCCAAATGGTTGTATTGTTTATAGAATCAAATTACATACTTCTCATTGCAGATTTTCAGACAACAGAGCCAGTAGCGGTCGTTCACATTTATAATTCGTTTGCTTTTTTCATTATCATATCCTTTGAGACTGTCTCCATGAAAGCAAGGTCTCTCCAGGTTGTCTTCATTCCAACTGAACCGGAAACTGGAAGGTTCTTTCCTTTCCATCGCTGGCTGGGAAGTAAGTCTAACAAATTGTTTCGTAAGACTGTGGATAATACCTAAAATTAAAGAGTTGCCTAATTTCAAACCAGGAGGTAACAAGATTTTATTTTTTTTAAACAAGCACCAACTTCTGAATATTGGCTAATTTTGAGATTATGTGGTCAGTTTTCTGTTCAACAAGGTGCAGGATACCAACACCCTTTTTTGCCACCTTGCATCAGTTTTCAGTGCACCTTGGTGCTCCCTCCAATGGTTGGTGAGCAGTTATACTACAAGGCACAATGTCTGAGCTAAAGAGCAGAAAGTTGTTCCTTAGTTCATTCAGAGTTCAACCACATCAACAGACCCATGAAAATTAGCTGCAGTTCCTTGACCTTTCAAACTGGAATTTGTTTGGAGTAATGAGGGATGGTGGAGAAATAATCTAGTATGCTCTTTCTTGGTTTTTTGTGCGAACAAACCATTCTAGCCTATGAAGGTCGGTTGAAGTTGTCAGATTCAGCTATGGAGCCTTCTTTGGTGTATTACTGCATCAATACTCACTACTCAGATTAGTCATTTGCCAAAATATTCAGTAGCTACCAGTACCTGGCAAGTAAAACCTAAAAATCAGACTCTCCTTCATGAACAAGTTGAAAAATGTTTCTAAAAGAAGATATGATTGTGATAAAAACAACACACACAAAATGCTGCCGGAACACAGCAGGCCAGGCAGCATCTATAGGGAGAAGCATTGTCAATGTTTCGGGCTGAGACCCTTCATCAGGACTAACTGAAAGGAGAGATACAAAGAGATTTGAAAGTAGGAGGGGGAGGGGGAAATGCGAAATGATAGGAGAAGACCGGAGGGGGTGGGATGAAGCTAAGAGCTGGAAAGGTGATTGGCAAAAGTGATACAGAGCTGGAGAAGGGAAAGGATCATGGGAAGGGAGGCCTAGGGAGAAAGAAGTGGGGGGGAAGCACCAGAGGGAGATGGAGAACAGGCAGGGTGATGGGCAGAGAGAGAGAAAAAAAACAAACAACTAAATATGTCAGGGATGGGGTAAGAAGGGGAGGAGGGGCATTAACGGAAGTTAGTGAAGTCAATGTTCATGCCATCAGGTCGGAGGCTACCCAGACGGTGTACAAGGTGTTGTTCCTCCAACCTGAGTGTGGACTCATCTTGACAGTAGAGGAGGCCATGGATAGACATATCAGAATGGGAATGGGACGTGGAATTACCGGGTAGTGTCTGTTGAAAGAAAATCTGGTTTACTTCTTAAGATTAAAGAGACCCTTCATATGAATGGCTTGCTAAATGTTTCAGGCACTTCTGCTTTCATTTCCTTTCTAGGATAGGGAATATCTGTTGCTGGAAAGTTGGAACAAGTATAGTCTCACTTCATCCAGATGCACAAAACCTGACATTCTTTGTATTTAGCAACCAAGAGAGAGAATTTTTTAAAACTTTATTTTAATCAAAACAAAAAACATTTACGACCATGAGTAATACCAAGGAAATAAATGCACTTACGCTTCCTTTTGTAGACTACTGCTTGGTCTTTTACAGAAAAGAAGAGTGGTTTTTCACATTTCCACAGATATCTGTGAAGTGTAACACATATCTTAGCACTTTTTGTTTTAGTCATGGACATGTTACGATCTCCTGATCTAAGTTTTCTTTATCAATCTGAAATGAAGGCACTCAAATGCACAAAATCAACAAAATAGATAAATAGTACTTCAATGACTCACATGGGTTATAGTTAGATAATCTTTCCCAGATTGTCTTTGTCAAATTCAATTATGTCGTGCGGAACTTATTGCTGCAGGATACAGAGCTAGACATTTATTCAAAACTGTGTATGTGTATGTATATACTTACACATGCATGCAAACAAACTTGAGTCAACGAGGGATACACAACAGCTGTGGCAGGGAGACAGCAGGGCTTCGCTTCCAGATGAGCTCAATGCCTTCTATGCTCTCTTTGACCACCAGAACATGGAAGAACCACCACTTCTCCCAATGATCCTTTGATCTCTGTATTTGAAGCTGACTTGTGAGGCTGCCTTCAGGAGGGTGAATCCACGGAAAGCATTGGGATCGGCCGGGGTATCTGGCCACATACTAAAGGCCAGTGCTGGCCAACTAGCTGGTGTGTTCACTGAGATCTTTAACCTCTCATTTCAGCAGTCTTCAATTATACTGGTGCCCAAGAAGAGCATGGTGACATGCCTCAGTGACTATCACCCAGTTACACTTACATCCACAGTGATGAAAAGTTTTGAGAGGCTGTTGATGAAACATAACACCTCTTGCCTGAGAGGTGACTTGGATTCTCTCCAATTTGCCTACTGGAGCAAAAAGTCCACAGCAGATGCCATCTCATTGGCTCTTCGCTGAATCCTGGAACATCAGGACAGCAAAGATGCATACAACAGGATGTTCTTCACTGACTACAGCTCTGCATTCAATACTATCTTTCCCTCAAAACTAATCAATAAGCTCCAAGACCTTGGCCTCCATACTTCCTTGTGCAATTGGATCCTGGATTTCCTCACTTGACAGCCCTGTCAGTTCATATTGGCAACAACATCTCCCCCACAATCTCCATCAGCACAGGTGCACACAGGGCTGTGTGCTTAGCTCCTTGCTTTACTCACTTTACACTTATGACTGTGTGGCTAAGTACAGCTCCAATACCATATTCAAGTTTGCTGATGACACCACTTGTCATAAGCTGAATCAAAGGTGGTCATGAATTAGCATATAGGAGGAAGATTGGAAATTTTGTTGAGTAGAGTCATAACAACAACCTCTGACTGAATGTCAGCAAGATCTGAACGTAGACTTCACAAGAGGGAAACTGGAGATCCATCAGCCAGTCCTCATCGGAGGATCAGAGGTGGAGAGGGTCAGCAACTTCAAATTCCTGGGTGTTACAATTTCAGAGTATCTGTTCTGGATCCAGTAGGCAAGTGCAATTGTGAAAAAAGCATGGCAGCGCCTCTACTTCCTTAGGAGTCTGCGGAAATTTGGCATGACATCTAAAACTTTGACAAACTTCTACAGATTTGTAGTGGAGAGTGTACTGACTGGCTTCATCACAGTCTGGTATGGAAACACCAATGCTGACGAACCAAAAATCCTACAAAAGGTAGTGGATTCAGCCCAGTAAATCACGGCTAAAGCCCTCTCAAGCATTGACCACATCTGTATGAAACTCTGCCGTAGAAAAACACAATCCATCATCAGAGATCCCTACTACCCGGGCCATGCTCTTTTATTGCTGCTGCCATCAGACAGAAGGTACAAAAGCCTCAGGACCTGTATCACTAGGTTCAAGAACAATTACTACCCCTCAACCATCAAGTTCTTGAACAAAAGGGGGTAACTACACACACTTGCTCATCCATTGTGCTGTTCCCACAACCAGTGACCTCACTTTAAGGACTCTTTATCTTGTTATCTCATGTTTTTGTTATTTATGCTAAGTATTTATATTTGCATTTGCATAGTCTGTTGTCTTCTGCACTTTGGTTGATATTTCATTGACTCCGTTATAGTTACTATTCTATAGATTTCCTGAGTATGCCTGCAGGAAAATGAATCTGAGGGTTGCATATGTTTCATATATGTACTTTGATAATAAAATTTACTTTGAACTTTGATACAAACATACTTTTTTTAAAAAAGACATTATGCAAAGAAGGTACAAAATTATCAATGGTAATCAATGCCTTCAAGCTGGACGTGAATCTTGTGCATCATTCTCCTAATCTATTTGAGTCCTGGAACCTCTGTTTCATCAACACTACCTGCCCCTCCACCTATTTCGTATCGTCTCCAAACCTCACTACAGAGCTATCAATTTCATCATCCAAATCACTGACATATATCATAAAAAGTGGTCGCAATAAAGACCCCAGTGGAACACCACTAGTCACCAGCAGCCAACAAAAAAAACTCCCGCCATTTCCACTCTTTGCTTCCTGCCAATCAGTCAATGCCCTATTCATGCTAGTATCTTTCCAGTAATACTATATGCTCTTTACTTAAGCAGCCTCATGTCTGGCCTTTTGAAAATCCAAGTACACAACATTCACTGATTCTCCTCTGTCCAAACTACTGGTTACTTATTCAAAGAATTCCAACAGATCTGTCAGGCAAGATTTTCCTTAGGGAGACCATGCTGATGTTGGCCTATTTTATCAGGTGCCTTCAAGTGCTCAAAAACCATATCCTTAATAATCAGCTCCAACACCTTCACAACCACTGAGGTCAAACTAACTGGCCTATAATTTCCTTTCTCCCCTTTCTTGAAGGGTGGAGTGACATTTGCAAGTTTCCAGACCTGTGGAACCATACTGGAATCCATTGATTCTTGGAAGATCATTACTACTGTCTCCACAATTGCTTCAGCTAGCTCATTCAGAACCCTCAGGTGTTGTCCATCTAGTCCTGGTGACTTATCCATTTTCAGACCTTTCAGCTTCCCAAGCACCTTCTCTCTAGTAATAGCAACTGCTCTTAGTTCTGCCCAATGACCCGCTTGAACATCTGGCACACTGCTAGTGTTTTCCACAATGAAGACTGATGCAAAATCCATTATTTTCTTGTCGCCCCATTACTAAGTCTCCAACATCATTTTCCAGCAGTCGAATATCTACTCTTGCCTTTCTTCCACTTTTGGTATCCTTTTCAATATTGTTGGCTATCTCAACTTTGTATTCCATCTTTTTGCTCTCTATGACATTTTTAATTGCCTTCTGTTGTTTTTTTAAAACTGCCCAATCTCCAACTTCCCACTAATTTTTGCTCTATTATAAGCCCTCCCTTTGGCTTTTATGCTGGCTTTGACTTCCCTTGTAAACCATAGTTGTGTCATCATGCCTTTAAAATACATTGAGCAACACACACAAAATACTGGTGGAACACAGCAGGCCAGGCAGCATCTATAAGGAGAAGCACTGTTGACGTTTTGGGCCGAGACCCTTCGTCAGGACTAACTGAAAGGAAAGATAGTAAGAGATTTGAAAGTAGGAGGGGGAGGGGGAAATGCGAAATGATAGGAGAAGACTGGAGGGGGTGGGGTGAAGCTGAGAGCCAGAAAGGTGATTGGCAAAAGGGATACAGAGGCTGGAGAAGGGAAAGGATCATGGGACGGGAGTCCTAGGGAGAAAGGGGGAGGGGAGCACCAGAGGGAGATGGAGAACAGGCAGAGTGATGGGCAGAAAGAGCGAACAAAAGAAGGAGGGGGAAAAAAACTAAATATATCAGGGATGGGGTAAGAAGGGGAGGAGGGGCATTAACGGAAGTTAGAGAAGTCAATGTTCATGCCAACAGGTTGGAGGCTACCCAGCCAGTATATAAGGTGTTGTTCCTCCAACCTGAGTGTGGCTTCATCTTGACAGTAGAGGAGGCCATGGATAGACATATCAGAATGGGAATGGGACGTGGAATTAAAATGTGTGGCCACTGGCTGATCCTGCTTTCTCTGGCGGACGGAGCGTAGGTGTTCAGTGAAACGGTCTCCCAGTCTGCGTCGGGTCTCACCAATATATAAAAGGCCACACCGGGAGCACCGGATGCAGTATACCACACCAGCCGACTCACAGGTGAAGTGTCACCTCACTTGGAAGGACTGTCTGGGGCCCTGAATGGTGGTGAGGGAGGAAGTGTAAGGGCAGGTGTAGCACTTGTTCCATTTACAAGGATAAGTGCCAGGAGGGAGATCGGTGGGAAGGGATGGGGGGGGGGACAAATGGACAAGGGAGTCGCGTAGGGAGCGATCCCTGTGGAAAGCAGAAAGAGGCGAGGAGGGAAAGATATGCTTGGTAGTGGGATCCTGTTGTAATTATACGTTGGACCCAGAGGCTGGGGGGGTGGTAGGTGAGGACAAGGGGAACCCTACCCGAGTGGGGTGGTGGGCGGATGGGGTGAGGGCAGATGTGCGGGAAATGGGAGAGATGCATTTGAGAGCAGAGTTGATGGTGGAAGAAGGGAAGCCCCTTTGTTTAAAAAAGGAAGATATCTCCTTCGTCCTGGAATGAAAAGCCTCATCCTGAGAACAGATGCAGCGGAGACGGAGGAATTGTGAGAAGGGGATAGCATTTTTGCAAGAGACAGGGTGGGAAGAGGAATAGTCCAGGTAGCTGTGAGAGTCTGTAGGCTTATAGTAGATATCAGTAGATAAGCCATCTCCAGAGATGGAGACAGAAAGATCAAAAAAGGGGAGGGAGGTGTCAGAAATGGACCAGGTAAATTTGAGGGCAGGGTGGAAGTTGGAAGCAAAGTTAATGAAGTCAACGAGCTCAGCATGCGTGCAGGTGGCAGTGCCAATGCAGTCGTCGATGTAGCGAAGGAAAAGAGGGGGGATGGATACATGCATAGGCTTGGAACGTGGACTGTTCCACAAAGCCAACAAAAAGGCAGGCATAACTGGGACCCATCTGGGTGCCCATGGCTACACCTTTGGTTTGGAGGAAGTGGGAGGAGCCAAAGGAGAATATTGAGAGTAAGAACTAATTCCACTAGACGGAGGAGAGTGGTGGTAAAGGGGAATTAGTTAGTTCTGGAATCCAAAAAGAAGCCGAGAGCTTTGAGACCTTCCTGGTGGGGGATGGAGGTATATAGGGACTGGACATCCATGGTGAAAATAAGGTGGTGGAGGCCAGGGAACTTAAAATCATTGAAAAAATTCAAAGCTTGAGAAGTGTCACGAACATAGGTGGGAAGGGATTGAACAAGGGGGGATAAAACAGTGTCAAGGTATGCAGAAATGAGTTCGGTGGGGCAGGAGCAAGCTGAGACAATGGGTCTTCCTGGACAGGCAGTTTTGTGGATCTTGGGTAGGAGGTAGAAATGGGAAGTGCGGGGTGTAGGAACTATGAGGTTGGTGGCAGTGGATGGGAGATCCCCAGAGCTAATAAGGTTTGTGATGGTATAGGAGACAGTAGCCTGGTGCTCCTTAGTGGGGTCATGATCAAGGGGTAAATAAGAGGAGGTATCAGAGAGTTGTCACTGTGCCTCAGCCAGGTAGAGGTCAGTATGCCAGACTACAACAGCTCCCCCCTTATCAGCGGGTCTTATAGTGAGGTTGGGATTGGTGCGGAGGGAGCGGAGAGCAGAGCGTTCGGAAGGAGTGAGGTTGGAATTGGAACACAGTGTGGGCACGAACGTAGGTGGGAAGGGATTGAACAAGGGGTAATAAAACAGTGTCAAGGTATGCAGAAATGAGTTTGGTGGTTTTAAAATACTTTCTCTTCTTTGGAATGTATCTATTCTATACCTTCCAAATTGCTCCTAGAAACAGGAGCCATTGCTGCTCTGCCGTCATCTTTTCTAGCATCCTTTTCCAATCAACTTTCGGTCAGCTCCTCTCTCTTGCCTCTGTAGTTCCCTTTACTCCACTGTAATACTGATACATCTGACTTTAGCTTCTCCCTCTCAAAATGCAGGATAAATTCTATCATATTATGATCCTTGTCTCCTAAGGGTTCCTTTACCTTAAGCTCAATAATCAATTCCAGTTCACTGCACAGCACCCATACCAGAATAGCTAGTGGGCTCAACCACGAGCTGCTCTAAAAAGCCATCTTGTAGACATTCTACACATTCCGCACCCCCCCCACCCCCCACCCCTTGGGATCCAGCACCAACCTGATTTTCCCAATCTACTTGCATGTTGACAACAGCCCCATAACTATTGAAACATTGCCCTTTTGGTATGCACTTTCTTTTTCCCATTGTAATCTGTAGCCCACTTCTTTGCTACCGTTTGGAGGCGTTTAAATAACTCCCATCAGGGTCTTTTTACCCTTGCAATTTCTTAGCTCCCCACACAATTATTCTACTTCTTCTGAACTTAACTGTCTTATTTTTAAGGATTTGATTTCATTTTTTAATCTACAGAGCCACCCCACCCCCTCTGCCTACCTGCCTGTCCTTTCAATACAATGTGAATCCTTGGATGTTAAGCTCCCAGCTTTGATTTTCTTTCATCACAATTCAGTGATGCTCACTGCCAAACTCTAACTGTGCTAAAAGTTAATCTACCTTATTCCATCTTCTGTGTGGATTCAAGTATAACACCTTCAGACCTGCATTCATCAGCTTTATCCCCCTTTTACATTGCAGCTCATCCTGTTGACTGCAATTTTGCCCCATCATCAGTCTGTCCTTGCTAGCAGTCTCACAACACGTTGCCTCTGTTTGTAAACCAACTGCCCCATATAACAATTACAGCACAGAAACAGGCCATCTCAGCCCTTTTAGTCCGTGCCGATGCTTACACTCACCTAGTCCCACTGGCCCGCACTCAGCCCATAACCCTCCATTCCTTTCCTGTGCATCCTCTGTCCTGCCCCATCCTCAGTCCTATCACTTCAGTTCCCATCCTCCTGCCAGATTAGTTTAAACCCTCCCCAACAGTTCTAGCAAACCTGCCCACAAGGATACTGGTTCCCCTCAGGTTCAGGTGCAAGACATCCCTTTTGTACAGGTCATACCTTCCCTAAAAGAGATCGTAATGATCCAGTAATCTGAACCTCTGCCCCCTACACCAGTTCCTCAGCCATGCACTTATCTGCCAAATGTTCCCATTCTTCACTGGTGTGTGGCACAGGCAGGAATCCAGAGATTATAGGTAATATGAGCACAAGTTTTATTCAGTGTGTAGTTAGAAGCTGCACTGTCTGTAAATGGTGGAGGCAGGTCCCGCTGTAACCTTGGAAATGGTGCACTTTAAAGACACTATATCTCACATTACTTCTCTAACTACAACTCAGAAGCATTCATTTGACTGTTAAATGTTTAATTTGGTCATGACAAATAGATATTAATTCAAGTTTTGTTTGATAATAACTGGGATGGAATCGGTTTAAATGCTCAAGGCTGCTTGCAGGTTGATTGCATTCTCCTAATCCCTTTGATAGATTCTAAGACCAAGAAAGGTAAGTAACTGATCGAAGAATAATGAAGGAATAGGGTGCAGGAATCTTCAGTTATTGTGAAAGAAAATTCTAAAAATTGTAGATAAAAATATAATTTTTTAGAACAAACTTCTGTAAATGTTTATAAACTTGTTTATAACTGAGGAAACTGAATAATTCAACAGATCAAAAATTAAATTTCTGCAGATTTCTTGGTATATATCCTCTTCCAAGGACATGCCCCAATTCCAGTGTCCTTTACATTCTGCATGTGTTTATAGAACTTCTTGTTTTCTATACCCTGTGGAATGTTTTCCTCACAAACTATTAAAACATTAATAAGCACTTCATCAAACTTAAGTCGATCATACTCTCATCCTACCTAAAGCATCTGCAGAGGTGTTCAATTTTAATCAGAAATTTACATTTTTAGTTAAACTTGGTCAAACCTATCATATGGTTACAATCATTTAATATGTAACATATATAGAATGGGTTTTTAAGAAATCTGAATTTTTATCCATAAGCAAAAATGATTTTTCTTTAAAAGAAATAGTGGAGTGCTTACCTGGCTGCCTGCTCTTCCACTTCCTTTTCACTTTCATCCAAACAGCTTTTCATTACCTTGTACCATTTTCTAAACTGAAAGTGATTAATGCCTAACAAGAATGCAAGCCATGAAAAGAAACAAAAAACAGGTGCAGTTAAGATATTGTCAGGATTGACTATTTATTTTCAACATTCTGATTTTATTTGAAAATCATAAAATTAAATAATCAATTTAAAATATTTTTGCTTAATTATGGTGCAATATAAATTTAAAATGTACTTTCAGCAGACTGCAACATCCAAAGAAATAATCTATTCCTTCATTGTAATGTTAACCATCTAATTATGAAAATTTGTTTTTTGAAGCCAGATATCCCTTAATTTCTGAACAAGTGGATAGGATTATCACTTCACTTGCAGATGTATGCTAACACATAATTAAGTCACAGAGATCAGCCCATATACTAAAGCTTTTGGGAGCTGACAAATCAAATGAAAGTAGATGTTTCATAATTTAGTGATTCACAACATTATTTTCTCAAAAGTATTTATAAAGAAATATAGGCCCAATTTACTTTTCTTGAAATGGGAGCATAATTGCATTAAATGCACAAAAATGTCAGATGCTGATTATCAGGATAAAATACATTCAAAGATTCAAGTCAACATTACAGTTCTGCAAATCACAGAAACAATGACTGTCGAATGTATTGGCTGGAAATGGATTCTGCTATACAAAATATCTCCCAGGGCATACAGTCTCTCCAAACCAACTTCAGTTCAAGTGGCCATAATCATTAACACAACTGAACTTCAGCTAATAATAAATGCAAATACACAGTTGCATTTTCCTCCTAAACATGACAAATGTATGGTTGCAACAGATTTAACAAATATTGCAAACTGGGAGAAATCTTGGAGGCTCATTCAGCACAGGGATCTTACATATCAATTCACCCACTAATCATGCAGACAGTGGTTCCAATTAATAATAATGCCAATATACAATAATATTATAATATTTTACACAGCCTCCAAACCAAACTCATCATAAGGCAAAACATATTGGTTTAAGTGTATATAAACATACAAATGAGAGATGGAACAAAGAACATGTTTCCTTCAGCAAATGTTATGAATAAAACTCATAAAATTTATATATGAATGCATTTTCTAAAGAGTTGAAATAATAGCTGTGAATTTAGAACCAATAATAGGAAAACCACCACAAATTAGTTAGGATAGAATCATGGTGGACTAATTAATTTTCTGATGAGACTGAGGCATGTAAGGCTCCCCGCCCTATTCTAACAACTTCCTACAGGAGCAGAGTTGAGAGTATCATGTCTGGCTGCATGATTGTGCGGTACGGAAACTGCAAGTCCCCACAGAGGGTAGTAAAAGCCGCTGGGAGCATCATTGAAGTCTCCCTCCCCCCATTTGTGACATCTACCAGGAGTATTGTATAGGAAGGGCCCAAAGCATTGTTGAGGATCCCCACCACCCACCCCTCAATCTCTTTGACCCGCTACCATCAGGAAGGAGGTACAGGGGCAACAAGACTGACTGCCAGACTAGGTAACAGCTTCTTCCTCAGGCTGAGTGGCAAATGAATACTCTCTCACCACCGACATCTCATTACTAGGACAGTGAGCTGTTTACCTGTGCTGTGCACTGCATGTATTAGTAATATTTTGTTTTCAGGTGCAGGTAAGCGTGCAGGACAAGGGTCACCAGCAGAAAAAAAACAGATGGCAAGCCACAACAGCATGTTAGAGCTAGGGGTTTTATTTAGTGCCAGATGAGAAAAGTGCAAAAGCTGCCCAAAGGTTATGAAGAAAAAAAGCATTTACAAATAGACAAATGAAAACAAACATGTATGTACAAAAATTTACAAATATACAGTAGCCTTCTCTACGACACACTTTGCCTTTAACTGTCCCAACAACTGTTCACTTAACATCAAATCCAACCTCCACACCTCTCTAGCAAAGTCAGACTGAGGATGTAAATCTGCCTTGGCCTGGCGTAGAAGGAACAAGAAATTCTACTGTTGGTCTGGGGATGGGGGGTGGCGGGGAGGTGAAGAAGATAATCACATGACTAGACCATAATAAAGTAATTATTTCAAATGCAGAACTGGAACATCTTAAACAGGGATTCCAACATCCTACAGCTTTATTCCACAACAAATACTTTAGTTAAGCCCATAGATCAGTGTCCACATGCTCACCTGAATATAAAAGAATAATGTCTCGCCACCAGTGGTGTTGCCCGTGTAGGGTGTGGTGTGCCTGCTCCCACTAACCCAGGCATTATTTTTGGATGCCCCAAACTGTCCCTCAGATCTTTTGGGGCCATTCTGCTGTCTACAAATGGGGTGACTGAAAATAAGTGGAACTGTTTGCAATGGCTGTGTCTAGAATCATTATTTTTATGAGTTATTAACTATTAGAGCACGTTAACTGAAGATATTCTTTTGACTGGCCAAGCCAGCAGTTGTTTTACTGTTGAGCTGTGTAAATGGTGATCTCCCAAGAACTGCAGAATGGGAGGGTAAAGTGTGTGAACTACTTCAATTGCTTTTCAATCGAAGCGAGAGGCTGAGAGTGGAAGGCTGAAGGCATCACGGAGAGAAGGTCGTTTTTCTTTAACAGCTCGGGGAAAAGAGGCTAGACTGCGCAGGTGCATGACGTAACATGTCAAGGTTTAAAAGAAAGACCGCCATATACAGTGGCCATCGTTGGAGTCGAAGTGGGACGGCTTTGGCTCAATCAGGCTTCGGCGAGAAACAGGCAGAGGCGAGGGTAGGTTCTGGTAAGTTTCTGTTTTTCTTCTTTTTTTTTGTTCAGACTAGAGAATATGCCAGGCCGGATGTTGGAATGCTCCTCTTGCAGGATGTGGGAAGTCAGGGAGACCTCTGGTGCCCTGACAACAATACCTGCAAGAAGTGCATCCAGCTGCAGCTCCTAACAGACCGCATTAGGGAACTGGAGCAGGAGCTGGATGACCTCCAGATCATTCAGGAGACTGAGCAATTTATAGATAGTAGCCTCCAGGAGGTAGTTACACCTAAGGTACAGGGCACAGGTAATTGGGTTACCGCCAGGCAAGGGAAGGGGAAAGGGCAGGTAGTGCAGGGTTCCCCTGTGGCCATTCCCCTCCAAAACAGGTATACCGATTTGGTCCTGATGAAGGGTCTCGGCCCAAAATGTCAACATTGCTTCTCGCTATAAATGCTGCCTGGCCTGCTGCGTTCCACCAGCATTTTGTGTGTGTTGCTTGATTTCCAGCATCTGCAGATCTCCTCGTGTATACCAATTTGAATACTGTTGAGGGGGATGGCTCACCTGGGACAAGCTGCAGCAGCCGGATGTCTGGCAATGAGTCTGGTTCTGCAGTGCAGAAGGGAGGGAGGAAGAAGAGAAGAGTGGTAGTGATAGGGGACTCCATAGTCAGGGGTACAGACAGGAGATTCTGTGGTCGTGACAGAGACTCCCAGATGGTTTGTTGCCTCCCGGGTGCCAGGGTCAGGGATGTCTCTGATTGTGTGCACAGCATTCTGAAGTGGGAGGGTGATCAGCCAGATGTCGTGGTACACATCGATACCAATGACATAGGTAGAAAGAGTCAGGAGGTCCTGAAGAGTGAGTCTGTAAGAGAGCTTGGTAGGAAGTTGAAAAACAGGACCTCGAGGGTAGTAATCTCCGGATTGCTGCCCGTGCCACGTGCCAGTGAGGGTAAGAGTAGGATGCTCTGGCAGATGAACACGTGGCTGAGAAACTGGTGTAGGGGGCAGGGTTTCAGATTTCAGGATCATTGGGACCTCTTCTGGGGCAGGTGGGACCTGTACAAGAGAGATGGGTTACACCTGAACTACAAGGGGACCAATATACTTGCAGGGAGGTTTGCTAGTGTTATTGGGGAGGGTTTAAACTAGATTTGCAGGGGGATGGGAACCAGAGTGCCAGAGTAGATAGTGGAATGGGGGTAAAAATAAATGATGTTAGTAGTTCATGCAAAGTCACAAATAGTAAGGTTTTGTGTGGTGGTAATAATCTTCTGAGGTGTGTATATTTCATGCAAGGAGTATTGCGGGAAAGGCAGACGAGCTGAGGGCCTGGATTGACACATGGAATTATGACATCATAGCTATTACTGAAACTTGGCTACAGGAGGGGCAGGACTGGCAGCTCAATGTTCCAGGGTTCCGATGTTTCAGACGTGATAGAGGCAGAGGGATGAAGGGTGGGGAGGTGGCTTTGCTAGTCAGGGAAAATATTACAGCAGTGCTTTGGCAGAACAGATTAGAGGGCCATATGGGTGGAGCTGAGAAACAGGAAAGGTATGACCACATTAATAGGGTTGTATTATTGACCACCCAATAGTCAGCGAGAATTGGAGGAGCAAATCTGTAGAGACATAACAGACAACTGCAGGAGACAGAAAGTTGTGATTGTAGGGGATTTTAATTTTCCACACATTGATTGGGACTCCCATACTGTTAAAGGTCTAGATGGGTTAGAGTTTGTAAAATGTATTCAGGAAAGTTTTCTAAATCAATATATAGATGTACCAACTAGGGAGGATGTAATATTAGATCTCCTATTAGGAAATGAGTTAGGGCAGGTGATAGAAGTGTGTGTACAGGAACACTTTGGTTCCAGTGATCATAACGCCGTTAGTTTCAACTTGATCATGGATAAAGATAGATCTGGTCCTCGGGTTGAAGTTCTAAACTGGAAAAAGGCCAAATTTGAAGAAATGAGAAAGGATCTAAAAAGTGTAGATTGGGACAGGTTGTTCTCTAGCAAGGATGTGATTGGTAAGTGGGAGGCCTTCAAAGGAGAAATTTTGAGAGTGCAGAGTTTGTATTTTCCTCTCAGGGTTAAAGGCAAAATGAATAAGAATAAGGAATCTTGGTTCTCGAGGGATATTCGAACTCTGATAAAGAAGAGAGAGATGTGTAACATGTATAGGCAACAGGGAGGAAATAAGATGCTTGAGTATAAAAAGAGTAAGAAAATACTTATGAAAGAAAGCAGGAGGGCTAAAAGAAGACATGAGGTTGCTTTGGCAGTCAGGGTGAAGGATAATCCTAAGAGCTTCTACAGGTATGTTAAGAGCAAAAGGATAGTAAGGGATAAAATTGGTCCTCTTGAAGATCAGAGTGGTCAGCTATGGATGGAACCAAAAGAAATGGGAGAGATATTAAATGGGTTTTTTACATCTGTATTTACTAAGGAAACTGGAATGGAGTCTATGGAAACAAGGCAAACAAGTAGGGAGGTCATGGAACTTATACAGATTACAGAGGAGGAGGTGCTTGCTGGCTTGAGGCAAATCAGAGCAGATAAATCCCCAGGATCTGACAGGGTATTCCCTCGGACCTTGAAGGAGACTAGTGTTGAAATTGCAGGAGCCCTGGCAGAAATATTTAAAATGTCGATATCCACGGGTCAGGTGCTGGAGGATTGGAGGATAGCTCATGTAGTTCCATTGTTTAAAAAAGGCTCAAAAAGAAAGCCGGGAAATTATAGGCCGGTAAGTTTGACATCTGTAGTAGGTAAATTATTGGAAGGAATACTAAGAGATAGGATCTACAAGTATTTGGATAGACAGGGACTTATTAGAAAAAGTCAGCATGGCTTTGTGCATGGTAGGTCATGTTTAACCAATCTATTAGAGTTTTTCGAGGAAGTTCTCAGGAAAGTGGATGAAGGGAAGGCAGTGGATGTTGTATACATGGACTTCAGTAAGGCCTTTGACAAGGTCCTGCATGGGAGGTTAGTTAGGAAGATTCAGTCGCTAGGTATACATGGTGAGGTAGTAAATTGGATTAGACATTTGCTCAATGGAAGAAGCCAGAGAGTGGTAGTGGAGGATTGCTACTCTGAGTGGAGGCCTGTGACTAGTGGTGTGCCACAGGGATCAGTGCTGGGTCCATTGTTATTTGTCATCTATATCAATGATCTGGATGATAATGCGGCAAATTGGATCAGCAAATTTGCTGATGATACAAAGATTGGAGGTGTAGTGGAGTATAAGATTTGGAATGTAATAGTGAGGTTGTATAAGACATTGGTGAGTCCGAATTTGGAGTACTATGTGCAGTTTTGGTCACCTAATTACAGGAAGGATATTAATAAGGTTGAAAGAGTGCAGAGAAGGTTTACAAGGATGTTGCTGGGACTTCAGAAACTGAGTTACAGAGAAAGGTTGAATAGGTTAGGACTTTATTCCCTGGAGTGTAGGAGAATAAGGGGTGATTTGACAAGAGGTGTATAAAATTATGATGGGTATAGATAGAGTGAATGCAAGCAGGCTTTTTCCACTGAGGCTAAGGGAGAAAAAAACCCAGAGGTCATAGGTTAAGGGTAAAGGGGGAAAAGTTTAAAGGGAACATTAGTGGGGGCTTCTTCGCACAGAGAGTGGTGGGAGTGTGGAATGAGCTGCCAGATGAAGTGGTGAATGCGGGCTCATTTTTGACATTTAAGAAAAACTTGGATAGGTATATGGATGAGAGGGGTTTGGAGGGATATGCCCCAGGTGCAGGTCAGTGGGACTAAGCAGAAAAATGGTTCGGCACAGCCAAGAAGGGCCAAAAGGCCTGTTTCTGTGCTGTAATGTTCTATGGTTCTACTGGGGAAACCAGACTACGGACAAAACAAGGAGGAGTGACTAATTGAGCAAAGGGGCAAAGAGAGTTAGCATTGCCAACCTGTTCTGTCACAATATACTGTGTATGACATACAGTGACTATAAAAAGTATTCACCCCCCTTGAAAGGGAGTTTTCATGATTTATTGTTTTAGAACATTGAATTACGGAGGATTTAATTTGGTTTTTTTACACCGATCAACAGAAAAAGGCTTTATCGCATCAAAGTGGAAACAGATCTCTACAAAGTGATGTAAATTAATTACAAATATAAAACACAAAATAATTGATTGCATAAGTATTCACCTCCCCCTTTAATATGACACACCAAATCATCACTGGTGCGGCCAGTTGGTTTTAGAAGTCACATGATTAGTTAAATAAAGATCTGTTTTTGGAGACCTGTGTGCAGTCAAGCTGTTTTAATTGACTGTACTAAAATACACCTGTATCTGGAAGGTCTAACTGCTGGTGAGTCGGTATCCTGGCAAAAACTACACCTTGAAAACAAAAGAACACTCCAAGAAACTCCGCAAAAAGGTTATTAAAAAGCACAAGTCAGGAGATGAATACAAGAAAATCTCCAAGTCACTCAATATCCCTTGTAGTACAGTTAAATCAATCATCAAGAAATAGAAAGAATATGCAACAGCTGTAAGTCTGCCTAGAGCAGGCTGTCCTCAAAAACTGATTGACCGTGCAAGAAGGGGACTAGTGAGGGAGGCCAGAAAGAGACCTGGAGGAGTTACAAGCTTCAGTGGCTGAGATGGGAGAGACTGCATACAACAACTGTTACCCGGGTGTTTCACCAGTCACGGCTTTATAGGAGAGTGGCAAAGAGAAAGCCACTGTTGAAAAACTCACATGAAATATGGACTGGAGTTTGCCAGAAGGCATGTGGGAGACTCTGAAGTCAGTAGGAAGAAGGTTCTACAATCTGGTGAAACTAAAATTGAGCTTTTCGGCATCAGATTAAATGCTGTTTGGAGTGAGCCAAACACCACACATCATCAAAAACGCACCATTACTACCATGAAGCATGATGGAGGCTGTACTATGCTGCGAGGATGCTTCACAACAGCAGGCCCTGGAATGCTTGTGAGGGTAGGGGGTAAAATGAATGCAGCAAAATACGGGGAAATCCTGATGCAGTCTGCAAGAGAACTGCAACTTGGGAGAACATTTGTTTACCAGCAAGACAATGACTCCAAACATATAGCCAAAGCTACACAGGAATGACTTATAAACAACAAAGTCAATGTTCTCGAGCGTCCAGACCTCAATCCCATTGAGAATTTATGGCTGAACTTGAAAAGGGCTGTTCACTCATGATCCCCATGCAATCTGACAGAGCTTGAGCAGTTTTATAAAGAAGAATGGGGAAAAATTGCAGTGTCCAGATATGCAAACCTGATAGATACTGACTTGAAGGGGGTGAATACTTCTGCAATCAATTTTTTGTGTTTTATATTTGTAATTAATTTAGATCACTTTGTAGAGATCTGTTTTTACTTTGACAGGAATGAGTCATCTGTTGATCAGTGTCAAAAAACCCAAATTAAATCCACTGTGATTTGATGTTGTAATACAATAGAACATGAAGACTTCCAAGGGGGTTGAATACTTTCTATAGGCACTGTATGTTTTGTGGATGCACCGTGGTCCAGACGAATGTGGTTTTCTTTATTTGTATATATGTGTAGTCAGATGGCAATAAACTGGACCTAATCTAAGTTTTAGTTTGAAGAGAGTGGCAAAGAGAATGCAATTGTCATATGGGTTTTCAAAAAGCACTCAATTTGTGATTTGATGTCAAAAATAAGGACCATGGGTTAATAACAAAATGGATACAAAACTGATTAAAGGACAGGAGTGAAGAAATGTGATGAATGGCTCCTTACCCAGACTAGAGAAAAGAACCCAAAAGTTTAGTATCTGGACTGCATTTTTGTTTGCACAAATATTAACATCTTTATTTTCGGGGTAAAGTTCCAATGCTAAAATTTGAGCAAAACAAAAGTGCAATGAATAAAGTACACAACTGGAACAGCGCAAGAGACTTCCATTCAACTCATCAAGTCTATGTCAATTCCTCAGAGAGCAACTCTGCAAGTCGCCTTCTCCTGCTCTTGCCCCTCAGTTCTGCAAATAATTTTCCCTCAAGTGTCTATCTGCTTTCTCTTTTGAAGGCATCAACTGGTTTTGTTTTACAGCTGCCATTACAAGCAGTGAATTTCAGATCTTAACTACTCCCTTCCCAATTGTGTCTTTTGCCCAGAATTTTATATGTCCCCAGTTCCTGATCCATTCACTAATAGGATTAGCTTTTATTTATTTTCTCAAAGCCTGTTAAGATTTTGTACATTTCTATTATTCTCCCCTTAACCGTCTTTGCTCTAAGGAAAGAATCCCAGCCTTTCCAATCTAACCTCACAGCTGAAATCCCTCATTCCAGGAACTACATTGGTGAATCTTCTCTATACCCTCCTTATGAATTTCTGAAGAATTTAAAACGTACTCAAAAATGGACACAACAGACCAGTTGTAACCTAACCAATGATCGGTACAGATTCAACACAACTTTTTATAGACCCCAGTATCAAATATATTTTAACTAAGCACACTGTCATCATGACCTTCCACTTTCAAACATTTACATACATATAAACACTCTTATGCTGGCCTCTGTTCCTGTACTGTACGGCACATACTAAGAAACTTCAAGAAAACACAGCAAATAGAATTGAACTTAAAGAGTAGGATAGCAAGAAGAATTGATAAAAATGTTAGCATGTTTCAGCAATAAAGGAAAACAATTACATGGATAAAGTTCAGAAGCTAGGACTGTCCTTACAGCTGAGAAGGCTAAGAAATTGGATAGCAACGTTTAAAACTACAAAAGGGTTTAGATTTTTTAAAAAAGTGGCGACACAAGTGATTCTGCAGATACTGTGAATCTTCAGCAACCTTCTCCCTCGCCCATTCTAGGCAATAAACAATCCTTCCACGTGAGTCGTACATGTTGGAGTCATTTATTATATCTGGTGCTCCAGATGCAGCCTCCTCCTCAGCATAAACATCGATTTCTCTAACTTCCAGTAACCACTCCTCTCTGCTTCACCCCCACTCCTCAGCCATTATATCCCCCATTCTGGTGGTACTCTCTCCCCTTCTCTTCTTTGCCCATCATCTCCTTCCCATTACTGCACTGTCGTCTAACTGATTCCTTCTTCTTCAGCCCTCTATCTCTTCTACTTTGCACCTTCCAGTTTCTCATTCATCCATTCCCTCCCCCCATCCACCTACCTTTCCCCTCAGCTGGTCTCACATATCACCCGCCAGCTTGTATTGTCTCGCCTGCCCCCTCCTACTTACTCTGGCCTCCATCCCCTTCCTCTCCAGTCCTGATGAAGGGCTTTGGCCCACAACATTTATTCCCTTTATAAATACCAACTGACTTGCTGAGTTCCTCCCACATATTGTGTGTTACAAAGTGGAATTGTTTGCAATACCCAAATGATTCAACAATTACAAAGTATAGATTTAAAATGATGGCAAAAGAGTCAGAGGGAATATGAGTTTTGTTTTTAAAGAAACATTTGTGCAGGATTTAGAATGCTCTGTCAGATATTGTGATTGATCACATTCAAAGCAGCCTTCAAACTGTGTGATAAAGAAACTGCATTCCAATTGATTCACAAGAGATCATAAACACAAGAACGTTTGCAGATGCTGGAAATCCAAAGCAACACAAAATGTAGGAGGAACTCAGCAGGTCAAGCAGCATCTATGGAAATTAACAGATGGTCAACGTTTCAGGCCGAGATCCTTCAGGACTGAGAAGGAAGGGGCAAGATGCCAGACTAAAATGGTGGGGGGAGAAGAAGGAGTCTAGCTGGAAGGTGATAGGAGAAGCCAGGTGGGTGGGAAAGGTCAAGGGCTGGAGAAGGAGGAGTGGACCCTGAGAGAAAGGGGGGGGGGGGCAGAGGGAAGTAACAGGCAGGAGCGAAAAGGTAAAAGTTAAAGTGGGGAAGAGAGAAAGGGGAGAAGAAAATTAGTTTACCGGAAGGAGAAATTGATATTCATGCATTCACGTTGGAGGCTATCCAGACGGAATATAAGATGATGCTTCCCCGCTGAAGCTGGCCTCCTCTTGGCACAAGCAGACACCATGGACACATCAGAACAGAAATCAGAATTAAAATGTTTGGCCACAGAGAAATCCCACTTGTGGCAGATGGTGCAGAGGTGCTCAACAAAACGGCCCCTCAATTTATGACAGGTCTCACCAAAGTGGAGGAGGAAACATCGGGGCCACCGGATACAAAATGCGACCCTAGCACACTCACAACTGAAGTGTTGCCTCAGCTGGAAGAACTGCCTGGGACCCTGAATGGAGGTGAATGAGGAAGTGTATGGGGAGATGCAGCACTTACACAGCATGCAGGGATAAGTGCTAGGAGGGAGATTAGTGAGGAGGGACAAATGGACAAAGGATTCGCAGGAGCAATTCCTGTGGAAAGCAGGGGGAGGAGTTAAAGAAATGTTTAATAACAGGATTCCTTTGGAGATGGTGGAAGTTCCGGAGGATAGGATAATGTGTTGGATGAGGAAGCTGATGGGATGGTAGGTAAGGACAAGAGGAATTCTATCACTATTAAGGCGGCGAGAAGATGGATAAGTGTGGATGTATGGGAAATAGAGGAGATGCGGGTGGCGGCAGCATCAGTAGTGGAGGGAGGGAAACCCCGTTCTCTGAAGTAGGAGGGCATTCCTGAAGCCTGGAATGAAATGCCACGCCTTGGGAATGGATATGCCAGAGGTGAAGAAACTGAGAAAAGGGAATAGTATTTTTACAAGAGATAGGGAGGGAAGGGATATAGTCAAGATAACACACACAAAATGATGGAGGAACTCAGCAGGCCAGACAGCATCTATGGAAAAGAGTACAGTCGACGTTTCGGGCCGAGGCCAGTCCTGCCAAAGAGTCTCAGCCCAAAACATCGAACTGTTTACTCTTTTCCATAGATGCTGCCAGGCCTACTGAGTCCCTCCAGCATTTTGTGTATGATGCTTGCATTTCCAGCATCTGTAGATATTCTCTTATTTGTACTCAAGATAACCATGGGAATCAGTAGGTTTATAAAAGATGTTGGTTGGCAATTTGTCTCCAGAGACAGAAAGAGCGAGATCAGGAAAGGGAAGGGAGGTGTCAGAGATGGATTGAGTGAATTTAAGGGCAGGGTTGAAGTTAGAGACAAAGTTGATAAAATTAATGAGAGCATGAGTGCATGAAGGAGCACCAACGCAGGTGACAATGTAGTGGAGGAAGAGTTGGGGAGTATAACCAGGGAAGACCTTGTATATGGACAGTTCTACGAAGACAATGAAGAAGCAGGCACAGCTGGGACCTACATGAGTGACCAGGCTACCCCTTGAGTTTGGAGAAAGTGGGAGGGGCCAAAGGAAAATTGACACTGAGGGTCCAGCGGCAGCACATAAAGTCTCGGCCTGGAGGTGCTGGCGATCAAGATCTGGGCTGGAGCCGGAGCTGGAGGTCATGCAATTAGCAGTTTGAAGTAGGGCAGGAGCAGGCAGAGGAGAGGAGATCACTAGGTGGATTTCTGGAAAATAGTCAAAGATGTCCTTCAAAACCTTGGGAAAAATTGCAAAATCTGCACCAATTCCTGTAAATCCTTCAACCACAGTTAGGATAATTTTGAAAACAGAGTAAAGTCATTGGGAACCATACAGAAGCCTAGCATAAAGGATAAGAGTCTATGACATCACAAACTACCCACCCATTCATTCAACCCATCAGACAAATTCTGCCTCATCCAAGCAGAGTATGTAGCTCCTACACTGACTTCAGATGCTTGAGAAGCAGAATCAGAGCAAGTCAGCCTTTACCATGAGGGACCATCTACCAAGACAGAGTTGTCAAAAGAGAATTACATAAATACAGAGCATAATTTCAAGAATAGGCAGAAAGAATATAATGAGTGGAAAAAATGGATTTGCTCTAGAAAAGGGTGCATCTACTGTCTATTTGATGTCATAGATTGTTCACAAATGTAGCTGCTCTGACAACGTGTGTCCTAAAAATAAAAAATATACGGCTCGGATATTACGTTTGTTTATGAACATTCAATTAAACTAAGACGGTTAATGACTGAGGTGGTGAATGTGGTGGGGGGGGGGGGGTGATCCTATCAAATATTGAAACCACCTAGGCAGAGTGGATGTTTCCAATAGTGAGGGAGTCTAGGGCCAGAGAGCACAGCCTCAGAATACAAGGAAGTCCTTTAGAACACAGATGAGGAGTTTCTTCAGTCAAAGGTAGTGATTCAGTGGAATTCACTGCAACAGACAGCTGGAGGCCAAAGCATTGGGTATACTTAAAGCAGAGGTTGACAGGCTCTTGATTAATAAGGGCTTCAAAGTTTACATTTAAAAGGTGAGAGAACAGATTTGACAGGAATAATAAATCAGCCATGATGGAATGGTGGAAAAAACTCGATGGGCTGAATGGCCTAGTCCTGCTCTTATGTTTTATGGTCTCATGGAGTTCAATTGTCTTCCTCAATACTGTACTATTTAATGATCAGAATATAATAGCTAAAAGAAATGTGTGGTATATCACTCTCGATTGCCATAATACTGAAATGTAGATTCACATAACTTACTAGAAAAGGCATGAAATACCTTTATCATTTTGCTTGTTTATCTCATTTGCTCTGTTAGACAGCAACCTGTTAAATGGTACAAAATTACAAAGCAGTTTTAAAATTCAGACCTTCGTAATTTCTATATTACTTTATAATATACATTCAGAGACTTACCATTCAAGCTTGTCATCAAGCACAAAAAGGAGTTTCAAAGATATCACAATCACAGCTACAGCCTGAATTTCATAATTGATGGTCTTTGCCCCTCTAGATAAGGGGTGAAAGGTCAGATAGTCCATGTTGCCAATGCCCATTTTCTTGACCAATCTTTGTATCCAAATACGCATGCTCTCTGGTTTGAGATAACCAATTAAAAGAAAACATTAGTTTAACTTTAAAGAATTTCTTAAAAATTGTCCACATTTTTCTTTTCCTTTATTCTAGTAAAACCAGTTTGGGTTCTAATGCAAACACCACCACCTCATTCATTACCCATCCCAGCTTAATTGAATGTTTATAAACAAACATTATATCCTGGCAAGATATACATTTTATCTTTAAGATATACATTGGGAGAGCAGTTAAGATTAATTAACAATCTGTGATATAGCCAGCCTTCTGACATAACTGATTGTAAACATTAGAGGACATATCTTATGGCTGGTACTAAGTAGTTTTTACACTTCCTACTGAAGGCAAGATAGTTTGCTGAAGTAGGCAGGTCCCACTGTAAATTCAGACTAATATCATGCTGGTGACTATTCTTGCAGTAATAACTTGAATCATCCTATGCTGTGAAAGACTAACTAATTTATTCCCTTACATAATGATGGCCTCAGGGAAGTTTTATTGCATATATAATCATAAAGCTCAACAGCACAGAACCAAGCCTTTGGGCACATTTAGTCCATGCCAAACTGTTATTCTGCTTAGTTCAATTGACCTGCCCCTGACCATAGACCTTCATACCCCTCCCATCCATGTACTTATCCAAACTTCATCCACCACTTCTTCTAGTAGCTTTATCTACACTAGTACCACCTTCTGAGTGAAGACGTTTCCCCCTCAGGTATTAAATATTTCACGTTTCACCCTTAACCTATGATCTCTAGTTCTAGTTTCACCAGAAAACCCTGCTTGCATTTACCCTATCTATACCCCTCATAATTCTGTTACTGCTATCAAATCTCCTCTCATTTTCCTACGCTTCAAGGAATACAGTCCAAACTTATTCAACTTTTCTTTATAACACAGATCCTCAAGTCCAAGCAACATCCAGTTACAAAAAAAAACTGCAATCTCATATAATGCAAAGAGGCTATTACTGCTTTCCTTGGAAAAGTCAAAACTTTTCAGCAGCATCATTGGAGTTTATGCAATTTCCTTCGCTGGCCACTCTTAAAATAGAATTGCAGGATGATGATCTGATTGTATAACTTGATCATTTGAAACAACTGCACACTGATAGGGAATTTCGTTCAGAGTCCTGCTGGAGGTGCATATTCCAGATTGGGTAGTGGATCCATTTGGGGTGAATGTGACTAATGTTGACACGAGAATGTCTTATTGAGCTGCAGGGTGATATAATGAGGTCAAGCAAAATTCAAATGCAGCAAGCAAAATTTCTGGATAACTAGTGATATTCAAGATAAGTTTCCACAGCTCTGGGAGAAAGCAACCTTGTTCTCAATTGGATTTCCCACCCTTTATTTAGTTGAATGTGGTTTTAGTCAAGCTCTTCACCTGCTATCAAAAGCTTGTAACCAACCTTTAACCAAGTTGCAACCAGATATTCAAAAACTCGCTAATTTGCGTCAGTCGCAAGGATCTCACTAAATACCCAAAGTAACAATATTAGGCACTTTTCATTGCTGGTTGGAATAATATATTATAAATAAAGTATCCTATTCGAAGCTTTGAGATAGTTTTTATTTTTCGTATACATCTGTAACATTATATTTAGCATATAATAATACCCATAGCCTGTTAAAACATAAATATTGACTATTTAAAATAATTAGTACAGTTGGCCAAAAAAAAATTTGAGCAACTAATGAAAGGTGGGGAGCCACAGAGGAAAATGAAAGTCACAAGTGGGCCATGAGCAAAAAAATATTGAGGACCACCATAAAATCTTTACTTTTATTCTACCTTTACCTTCTCCATAACTATGATAAATCTAACTAAATTATGACTGCATTATTTGTATTCCTTTCATTGACCTGCTTTATTCTCTAAATTTAAATCCAAATTTCCCCAACACCCCTCCCTATTGTTGCTATTTAATAGATAAAAATGTTCTAAGTGCAATCTAGAAATTCGGTGTCCTCATATATCTTCCTCACTGATTACATTTCCATTAATGTCAATGGCAACTGAAATACTCCACTTTTGTAACTTGTTAGTTTGGAAGTAAAAATGTCAGAAATGTTTCTTCAAATTTGTTCTTCTATCGACTTCAGACTATGAGCAAATCTGGAGTATCTGTCCAAGGTTTATTCCTTCTTCTGTTCTTTAGTACACACCATTAATCGTCACTGCTGATCCTTCTAACATACCTTGCCTCAGCTACATTTTTTAAAAATCAGCATTGCTTCCCCTCCTTCCTTTATATTCCTCTCCCTATCTTGCCTGGAAGACCTGTGAACACAATATTAATTGTATTCCTCCCTCCCCTTTAGTCACATTTCAGCTAAATTATTGCGCTTCCAATTCAGATAAGGCAAAGATAGTCACTTTCACTGATGTTCTCAGTCGGATTCTCTTTTAAGTATGTGCAATGGTTTACCTGGCAAGTTAGCTTCCAACAAGTACTTCATACAAAGTAAATTTGGATGCAAGAAACATTTTTCAGTTATTTCAGGAAAACGTGGCATATCCAGAAATTCAGCAAGTTGATGCATTTTTCTTTGGATCTCACCATAGGATGGAATGGACTGCAACAAAAATCAGCATAAAAGGATCGTATATTAGCATAACAGCAGAAACATAAAGTAGTACCCTAAAACTCCATAGAGTGGTGTACAATAAAATTGCTGTAATTGATATTAATTATTGCTGCTGCTAAGATCATGTGTAGATAAAGGAAACTGGAATCCAATACAATACTGGAACTATATAAGCAATTAGCTATTAAAAATAACATATGGCCTGAGTATACCCTCGTTTCAAACTTCCCAGTTTACAACATTTACTGTTTTCTTACTTTATTTCAGGAACCAGTTCATTCAAAACAGATGAGATGAAAAGTTTGCAAAGATGGTTGTAATGGGAAATGGAAATTTCACCATGATTAACTGTTCTTCAGGGAAAAAATACTCTGAATATCAGTAGAAACCATTCCCGATAATTTGTTGGCCGTGACAAGTACAAAATTAGATGAGTGTTATCCCACCTTGTCAGATAATGATGGTGTTGCATTGTCAGAAGATAGTATAGTTAACCACAACTTTTAAGTCAATTAGACACTTCTGTAATACTTGCTTTTTGATCCTCATCATTTTTGATAACATAAAATTTACTGTAAATGAAAACCAAACTTCCATATGCCAAATATCTGAACCAGAAACGTTAACTGTTTCTCTTTCCACAGATGCTGCCCAATCTGTTAAGATTTTCTCAGCATTTTGCTTTTGATACACATTCACAGGTTCTTATCTGTAGGTTTTCATATCTCCTAAGCAATTTTAAAGAACCACACAATACAAACAATGTCCAAATAATAAAACCACCATACTTCTTTTGGAAGATCTTCAGATAAGGTGATAGAATTAACTTACTATGACATAAAAGGTAGATCACACAGCATTTTTTAAATTGCGTTTTTAAGTGATTACAGAGTAAAGTATAGAAAAAAAATGTATATAACCCTTCCCCCCTCCCCTTAACCCCTCCCCCCTAACTTCCCTATAGAAAAAAAAAGAGAAAGAAAGAAAGAAAAAAAAGAAAGAGTGCCTGGATGTTGGAAGATCTCCACATGCTCCATGGAGTTCGTAATAACTTTAGTGTATATATTTATTTCTTTCCCCAAGTAACCAATTGTTTCGTCTTCAGAGCACCTATATATTTAGTCCTGTCTTTTGTAAATAAGGGCACCAAATTTTCAGAAATGTTTCATATTTATCTCTTAAATTATAAGTAATTTTTTCTAGTGGAATACAGCCATAAATTTCTTTCTTCCAACAATCTATACTTAAATATGTATCCGATTTCCAAGTAACTGCAATAGCCTTTTTGGCTACTGCCAGTGCAATTTTTATGAATTCTTTCTGATATCTATTCAGTTTGGGTTTCGGTTTTATCCCTTCAATATCACCTAGTAAGAGTAATATTGGATTATGAGGAAGTTGTGTTCCTGTAATTTGTTCCAATAAAAGTCTTAAATTTGTCCCAAAAGGTTGAATTTTAGAACAAGACCATGTAGAATGTAAAAAAGTACCAGTTTCTTGGTTACATCGGAAACACTGATCAGATAAATTTGGGTTTAATTTATTTATTTTTTGTGGTGTAATATATAATTGATGTAGAAAATTATATTGCACTAATCTTAACCGAACATTTATTGTATTTGTCATACTATCACGACATAGTCTTGACCAATTTGTTTCTTCAATTTTAATATTCAAATCACTTTCCCATTTTTGTCTTGACTTATGGACTCCTTGTTTAATTGCCTGTTTTTGAATCAAATTATACATACAAGATATAAATTTTTTAATCTTTCCTTTTTGAACTAAAATTTCTATTTCATTAGATTTTGGCAATAACATTGTTTGACCTAATTTTTCTCTTAAATAAGCCCTTAGTTGAAAGTAACAAAAAAAGTATTATTCGATACTTTATATTTATTCTTTAATTGATCAAATGACATTAATATACCTCCTTCAAAACAATATCCTATATATCTAATCCCTTTTTGAAACCAATTATATAAAAGTTGATTATCCATTGTAAAAGGAATAAGTCTATTTTGAATTAAAGATCTCTTTGCTAATAAAGATTTTTTTGTCTCATCATCAACATTTATCTTATTCTATAAGTCAATCAAATGTTTTAATATAGGAGATTCTTTCTTTTCCCGTATCCATTTAGATTCCCATTTATATATAAAATCTTCTGGTACGCACACAGCATTTTTAAAAAAAAGTGAACCATGCAATTGTGGACTTCTGTTGCATTGATGACTAGGTCAGTCTTTAACAAACATGAGCAAATCTGCAGATGCTGGAAATCCAAGCAACACACACAAAATGTTGGAGGAACTCAGCAGACCAGGCAGCATCTCTGGAAAAGAGTACAGTCGATGTTTTGAACAGAAACCTTTCGACAGGACTGGAGAAAAAAAGATGAGTCAGAGTAAGGAGGTGGGTAGAGGGGTGAAGTAAAGAGCTGGGAAGTTGTTTGGTGAAAGAGATACAAGGCTGGAGAAGAGGGAATCTGATAGGAGAGGACAGAAGGCCATGGAAGAAAGAAAAGGGGGAAGATCACTGGGGGAGGTGATGGACAGGTATGGAGATAAGGTAAGAGATAGAAATGGAAAGGGAATGGTGAATGGTGAAGGGGTGTGGGGGCATTACCGGAAGTTTGAGAAATCGATGTTCATGCCATTAGGTTGGAAGCTACCCAGATGGAATATAAGGTATTGCTCCTCCAAACTGAGTGTGGCCTCAACATGACAGTAGAGGAAGCCATGGACTGACATGTTGGAATGGGAATGGCAAGTGGAATTAAAATGGGTGGCCACTGGGAGATCTCGCTTTTTCTAGTGGACAGAACATAGGTGTTCGGTGAAGTGCTCTCCCAATCTATGTCGGGTCTCAGTGTTGGAGGAAGGGCAGCTCCTTTCTTTGAAGGAGGAGGGCATCTGAGAACAGATGCTGTGGTGACAGAGGAATTGAGAAAAGGGGATGGCATTTTTCAAGTAACAAGGTGGGACGATGTATAGTCCAGGCAGCTGTGAGAGTTAGTGGGTTTGTAATAGACATCAGCAGATAAGCTGTTTCCAAAGATAGAGACAGAGAGATTGAGAAAGGGGAGGAGGTGTCAGAAACAGACCAGGTAAATTTGAGGGCAGGGTGGAAGTTGGAGGCAAAGTTGGTGAAGTCGACGAGCTCAGCATGGGTGCAGAAGCAGCACCAACGCAGTCGTCGATGTAGCGTAGGAAAAGTTGGGGAGTGATACCAGTGTAGGTGTGGAACATAGACTGTTCCACATAGTCGACAAAATTGCAGGCATAGCTGGGACTCATGCGAGTGACAAAAAGTCTTTAAAATGAGTTTATTACAAGTAAACAAAAACACAAAGAGAACACATTACAATTTGAGTTGGGGATGTGGGAGGAGGAGAGAGCAGTTTCTATTTGCAGGTCTAGATATAATTTTAGGTTTAGTAACAATAATAATTCCAGGTATATACAATAATTTTCTAGGTTGTCATCTTCCAAAGGGGAAAGGGTAATGAAGATTAGTCACATGTAGCTAAAGGGCATTCAATTAACTTGGAGGTTAATTCAAAAGATAACTTGCAAATTGCTACCTTAAAATAAGCTGCACAGGAATAGTTACTTCAAAAGAATAAATGATTTTACTCCATTCTCAGTCAAAAAACTTCACTGATTTGGTTTCTGGATGATAATCCACTTTTCATCAAGTGCCATACATAACTAGACCAGCATGAATAAAAAGTTGTGATTTAAGTTAATTTTCAGAGGCCCACACTTCAGTACTGTACCAAAGGGACACAACAGTGCCAAATAAATGTTTTATTATTGGCATCTTGCTTTGCTAAGAAGTGGTTTCTTTGGTGTGGAAACTGCTCCATGTTTTATTGGGTTTTGCTGAGAATCTTTACTGTTATGGGCAATATGATACAGCAGCAAGGTAGATGCTGGACCTTCGCTGTACGCGTATTTAGTACAAGGTCTGTATGCATTCTGTCCTGAGAATGGGGTAAAAGCGCTACAAATATATTTTAAAACCCTGTAATTTTATCAAGTGGTATCAGACACAAACAAAAGTAAGAACAAAGTAAAGCAGAAGCATCTGTGGATATTTTCTGGCTTTCATGTTGTAGATCTGTTTTGTTTTATTAAGCTGACTTTCATTCTCAGGAAATTATTACTGAGTAGCTGGTTGAAAATAGTTCTGATTAAAGTCATTGTCTTCTTTTAGACAGTACCTTGGGATCAAGGATGACTTGCATCCAGTGGAAGTGAGGGTCCCACGGTGGTAAATGAGGCTGAAGTTGAAATTATAGTTTCTTTCTCAAACCGGGTGGGTGATGGTTGGATTTTGCAGGTGTCTACACCGTCTGCTTATGCAAAGACCCTGTGTGCTCCCAGTGCACAGCAGGGATTCTCAACACCATCTCAAAATCACCTTCTGCAGGGGATTTTGTACTTTCAAGACAGTTTCAGGAACATGCTTGATATTGTTCCCCACATTTTCCTGGTAATTTTGCCCCAGATGACAGAATTGCCCAGCATAGCCAGCTGAGAATAACTAGGGTCTCAGTAGCTGAGAGAGAGGGCAGTGCTGATAGTTCACATGTCCTTTCAGTGTATTTAAAGGATTTTCTGTATGTGACATTGAAGTGCTTTTTGAAAAGACAGTGCTTTAAGATGTTGCTGAAAGTAGTCCAAGTCTCATAATGAAAGGAGAGCAAGGGTCACTGCTGCCTTGTATATCACAAGGGTGTGCCAAATAGAACAACATTCATGCACCCTTTTCATTATATTGATGAGATGCTCTACCGGCACATTAAAGGAGGTGCTGAATTGTATAATTTGTGTGTATTTTCATAGAGAAATGGCTCCCAAGATATGGGAGGTTTTCCATGGACATTTATTGCACATGCGGCAGGACAGGTTGGTAGGGAACCATCATCTTGCAAACATTGAATACAACACCCATCCTCTTGTATGCTTCTCAGACCATATGATGGCGTAAAACCTAGCCTTCGAGCATGTGCAAATTCAGAATCATCAAGATATATTGCAACTCAACTACTAAAGTCAGGGTTACTTTGGTTATCCAGTATTGGAGGTTGAAAAACTTCTCATTTGATTTGAAGATTAGCTCTACTCCTGTGGGAAATTTGTCAAAAGCAAGATCAAACATTGCCACAAGGACAATTGAAGAAATATGTTGTGACAGTGATACAGACTTGTTTGACACCAGAATTCACTAACAGTGGTTCTGTTGTCTATTCATTTGTTAATGACTTGCAAACCTGCATGGAGAAAACCCAAAACAAGACGAGTTTCTATGGATAACTTAATTTGAGGAAGATGCTCAAAGTCTCAATTGACTGATGAGGTGAAAAGATGTTGCTGCTTGATGGTTTTTTTTGGAACAGGCTGCCAGTGAAGATCATCTCTAAAGTGCCTCTGGATGGGAGGAATCCATAGTCATTCAAGGACCTTCTCCTCAATGACCACGGCGAGTGATGGACAAGGAGTTAGCCATGGAATTCCCTATGGACTCCCCTCTCCCCATAGTTCCTGCAGCTCACATATTCACCAAATTGCCCTCCATCTTCCAGATGGGTCAATGAGTTTGTGACTAAAATCCTTCACCACCAAGTTTTAGCATTTCAGTGTAGATGCCATCTACCACCAAAGTCTTGTTATTTCTGAGCTTGGATATGTCCTTCCCTGCTTGTTCTTGGTCAGGAGTTCTGACCCAGATAAACTGCTCATGAACAGCATCATAGTGGAGAATATCTTTTAGGTGTACCTTCCATCATCTGTTAAATCCTACGCTGTTTCTTAATTCCCTCACAGTTTCTGGTTCCCAGTAGTTTGACTTTTTTTTAGTGTTGAACCACCCACATATCATGGCGGTTGACAATTTACAGAGCCACCTGCTCCATTCTCCATCTTTCCTTTTCCCTGGAAAAGCAGAGCTTCCAGTGAAGGATCACCTTATGTTTCCAGTTAATCCTCTTCCAGTCACTCTTGGTTGGCCTTGTTATAAAAATCAAGAATCTCCTGGCAGGTGCCAATTATAGCAAACGTCAGAGCAGCTCTTAAGCTCTGGAGGCTTTGTGGTCATATTGTCTGGGAATTGACAGGTTGTTTGTGTAGCACTGTCAGACAAAAGGCAACTTTGTGGAGTTTTTGAAAATTCATGATTGATCTTCAGGTAGTAATATTCCTGCTGGTACTGGTGTTTTTGAGCCAAAAAATGGATTAGATGGCAGCCACTGATGCATGTCTTGACATGGATGATATTCATATTTCTGCAGCCCCTTACTTGGACAACAAAATAATCTGGCAGGCACCAGCACTTGCATGAAGGGTATTATGAAACAAGAAGGTATATCATAATGGAGTATCAACTTGTTCTAAGGCAACACTTACAAAAGGTAAATCATAATCATAGTAGGATTTTTTTGCACATTAGAGGAATTAAGGGTTTTGGGGAAAGAGCAGGTAGGTGGAGATGAGTTCATGGCCAGATCAGCCATGACCTTATTGAAGGGTGGAGCAGGCTCGACCAGCCAGATGGTAGTCCTGCTCCTATTTCTTATGCTCTTATGTAATCAGAAACACTCAAGTTTCTTTCTCACTAACCTTAGTTAGAAGAATTAAATCTTACTGAAACACACAAGAACCTAAGGAGGCCCAACAGGAGGCTCAACTTCCAGTTGAGATGCTTTCACTAGAAGCAGAATCTTGAACACAAAAACATGGTCATCTAATGCCAATATACGTATGAAATTTCTCCTCGCTTAGAGTACTGAATCTCTGGAATTCTCTGTCCCCGAGCATTAGAAGTACTTAAAGGGCAGGTTGGTATAGTTTTGAAGAACAAGGCAACTGGGTACTATAGTACAGAGGAGGATTTAAGGCCTATGGTAGATCATCCATGATTATATTGAACAATGAGGCCGATTTGAGGGGTCAAGTGGCCTACTCCTGCTCTGATATTGTCGTGTTTTCTCGTGATATTCTCGTGTTTTAGCATGCGAACTAGGGAGCACCGTGAACAAACGTATTTTTATACTGTATTCATGCATCACTGCCTTTGCTGAAAACAGTTAAATAACATAGACTATGGATTACAATTGGAACTTTATTTAGTGGTCCATTGGTACGTATACAGATATTGTGTCACATTCTCAAAGTTCAAAGAAAATATATCATCATAGTACATATATGTCACCATATACTACCTGAGAATCATTTTCTTGTGGGCATTCACAGTAAATACAAAGAAACACAATGGAATCAATGAACTAATGCACACAACAAATATGAACAAACAACAAGCTGTGCAAATACAAAAAGAGAGAGAAAGATAATGGTAATACATAAATAAGCACTAAATATTGAGAACACGAGTTGTGGAGTCCTTAACAGTGAGTCCATAGGTTGTGGAATCAATTCAGTGTTGGAGTGAGCGAAGATGAGTGAAGTTATCCTTTCTGGTTCAGAAGCCTGATGGTAGACAGGAGATAACTGTTCCTGAACCTGGTGGAGTGGGACCTGAGGCTCCTGTACTTCCTTCCTGATGGCAGCAGCAAGAACAGAACATGGCCTGGATGATGGGGGTCCGTGATGATGGATTCTGCTTTCCTGCAACAGCGCTCAATGGTGGGAAGGGCTTCACCCTTGATGGACTAGGCTGTATCCACTATTTTTTGTAGGCTTTTCCAATGAAGAGCATATTTCTATATCAGGCCATTATGCACCAGTGCACTCTCCACTACTCTCCACTGCGCTTCTATAGAAGTTTGTCAAAGCTTTAGATGACATGCTGAATCTTCGTGAAGAGGCACTGCAATGCCTCCTTTGTAATGGCAGTTACATACTGGTCCCAGGACAGATCCTCTGAAATGATAACGCCGAGAAATTTATCTGATCCCCAGATGAGGACTGGCCTATGGACCTCCAGTTTCCTCCTCCTGTAGTCAATAATCAGCTCTTTGATTTTGCTGACATTAGTGAGAGGTAGTTGTTGTGACATCACTCAACAGATTTTCAGTCTCCCTCCTACATGCTGATTTGTCAGCACTTTTGATTCAGCTAACAACAGTGGTGATGTCAGCAAACTTAAGTATGGCATTGGAGCATTAATTCAATAAAGAATTCTATATTTATAGAAAATAAGATGTTTTAAAAAGCATTCTGGGAAAAACCGAGTACTGCGCAAAAGTCTTAGGCATTCCAGATTTTTTAGATTTTCAGACAATTATTTTCCAAAAATTTACATGTTAGAGAATTTTTGTATTACTTTAAAGACACAACATATAAGGTAATAGGTCACTTTTCAAATAAAAACTTGATTATCTTGTAGATACATAGCCCAGTGCATGATGAAACAAAGGTAACGAACAGGTGCTAAAGATCAATAACATAATGAGTTGTATGAACTAACCTGATTAACTGAAACTGAAATGAGGCAGTGGTGTAGAAGGAAGCAAACTTGGTGAAGGACAACCAAACTAAAAGGTGAGGGTATGGCAGATTTGACAGTTTAATCTTCAGATCTTCAATTCTTATACTATGACAAGAGTGAGTATAGCAACAAGACAACAGGTTGCCATCCTGCATCAGGAAGGTCTCTTCCATGCAGAAATTTTACAAAAGACAGGTGTGCTGCTCTGAAGAAACACAAAGAAACCGGGGAGGTTGAGGACCAGAAATACAGTAAGAGACACATGGAAACAGCTGGCCATGGAAACTGAGTGCAGCAGACAAGGGACACATCAAACTTCTGTCCCTTCTAAATCGGAAGAAGTCCAGCACTGCTAACAGCTCTGAATTCACAGAAACTGCTGGAACTCAAGTACACCCCTCTACAGTCTGGAGAATTCTTGTCCTAAGTGCTCTTCAAGGAACAGTTGTTGCCAAAAAGCCATTCCTCCGAAGTGGAAACAAAGCCGAGAGACTCACCTACACGTAAAACAAGGACTAGGGTGCTGAACCGACAAGTTAAAATTTGAAACAGGACGCAGATTATCAATAGAAGAGCTGGAGAGCGCTACATGGATGAGAGTCTGCAGCCAACAGTGAAAACGGTGCAGGTTCCCTATAGGTTTGGGGTCACATTTTTCCAAATGGAGTTGGTGATGCGGTCAGAATTAATGGAAGCCTCAATGCTGAGAAGTACAAGCAGATTCTCATCCATCACGCAATATCATCAGGGAGGTGTCTGATCAGTCTAAACTTTATTCTGCAGCAGGACAACGACCCCAAACACATAGCAAAGGTCATAAAGACTATCTGTGAAAAGAAGAATGAGGAATTCTGCAAAAGATTGTATGGCCTCCAGATCCCTGATCTCAAAATCATCAAGGTATCTGGGATTATCTGGAGAGACAGAAGTAAGTGAGACATCCAAAGTCTGCAGAAGACCTGTGCATGTTTTTTACTGTTCACTAGTCTTGTGTAGGAATATTTTGATATTTAGAAACGTTTTGTTTCATTATTTTTAAAGCATCTCTGCTTTACAAAATTTCTTTGCATGTGCCTAAGACTTTTTGCACTGTACTGTAGAAAGGATGCATAATGAAAACAAAAAATGGATTTCTCTTTAACGACAAGGAGACATACTATTGTTCTAATTGCACAAAGAAATCCACATAGAAACTCAAGTGGAAGGAGAATGTAGATATTAAGAAAGAGGGTGTGCTGGAGCTTTTGGAAAGCATCAAGTTGGAAAGTCACCGGGACCAGATGGGATGTACCCCAGGCTACTGTGTGAAGCAAGGGAGGAGATTGCTGAACCTCTGGCAATGACCTATGCATCATCAATGGGGACGGGAGAGGTTCTGGAGGATTGGAGGGTTGCGGATGTTGTTACATTATTCAAGAAAGGGAGTAGAGATAGCCCAGGAAATCATAGACCAGTTAGTCTTACTTCAGTGGATGGTAGGTTGATGAAAAAGATCCTGAGAGGCAAGATTTATGAACATTTGAAGAGGTATAATATGATTAAGAATAGTCAGCATGGCTCTGTCAAAGACAGGTCGTGCCTTACGAGCCTGATTGAATTTTTTGAGGATGTGACTAAACACATTGATGAAGGAAGAGCAGTAAATGTAGTGTATATGGATTTTAGCAAGGCATTTGATAAGGTACCCCATGCAAGGCTTATTGAGAAAGTAAGGAGGGATGGGATCCAAGGGGACCTTGCTTTGTGGATCCAGAATTGGCTTGCCTACAGAAGGCAAAGAGTGGTTATAGAGGGGTCATATTCTGCATGGAGGTCGGTGACCAGTTGTGTGCCTCAGGGATCTGTTCTGGGACTCTTTCTCTACATGATTTTAATAAATGACCTGGCTGAGGAAGTGGAGGGATGGGTTAGTAAATCTGCTGATGACACAAAGGTTGGGGGTGTTGTGGATAGTGCAGAGGGCTGTCAGAGGTTACAGTGGGACATTGATAGGAAGCAAAACTGGGCTAAGAAGTGGCAGATGAAGTTCAACCCAGATAAGTGTGAGGTGGTTCAGTTTGTTAGGTCAAATATGATGGCAGAATATAGTACCAATGGTAAGACTCTTGGCAATGTGGAGGATCAGAGGGATCTTGGGCTACGAGTCCATAGGACACTCAAAGCTACTGCGCAGGTTGACTCTGTGGCTAAGAAAGCATATGGTGCATTGGCCTTCATCAACCGTGGGATTGAGTTTAAGAGCCGAGAGGTAAAGTTACAGCTATATAAGGCCTTAGTTAGACCCCACTTGGAGTACTGTGTTCAGTCCTGGTCACCTCACTGCAGAAAGGATGTGGAAACTATAGAAAGGATGCAGAGGAGATTTACAAAGATGTTGCCTAGATTGGGGAGCATGCCTTATTGGAATAGGTTGAGTGAACTTGGCCTTTTCTCCTTGGAGTGACGGAGGATGAGAGGTAACCTGATAGAGGTGTATATAATGATGATAGGTATTGATCGTGTGGATAGTCAGAGGCTTTTTCCTAGGACTGAAATGGCTAGCACAAGAGGGCACCGTTTTAATGTTCTTCAAAGGAGGTACAGAAGAGATGTCAGGGGTAAGTTTTTTTTTTAAACGCAGAGTGTGGTGAGTGTGTGGAATGGGCTGCCGGCGACGGTGGATACGATAGGGTCTTTTAAGAGACTCCTGGACAGGTACATGGAGCTCAGAAAAATAGAGGGCTATGGATAACCCTAGGTAATTTCTAAGGTAAGGACATGTTCGGCACAGTTTTGTGGGCCAAAGGGCCTGTATTGTGCAGTAGGTTTTTTTATGTTCTATGTTCCTATGAGAAGCTATTATAATATCCCAAGAATTGTTGGTGTGAAACCTTTCTACTTCTTTTTAAAATCACAATATCCTCACAAAATATATTCAAAAATAATAATTAAGTACACTCAACAAGATTTCACCTGTGACCTAAGTGGGGAAAAATGTCAGGCAGAGACAGGAAGCACAGAAACAAGCAGCATTCTTTTCAGCTAACAGAATGAGAAACAAAGTACAGGACATTTGCTCATGTTTGGGATCACACTGAGTCTTTTACAAGAGCATATTAAAGACCATCAATAATAATAATAAAACCAGCCCATAAAATAGTCAAGTACATCAGACACAAAATTCCCTCAAACTCCAATCCATATTACACCGTCATGCAGATGCGAGTCCATATATTCATTTGTATTTTCTTTAATTGGTCCATGAGTAACAGAGGGGACATCTCAATTTGAACAAATCCAATATAATTTATTTCAAAATATCCTCACGCATTTTTGGAACTATGTAATTCAAACACAAAATTCTTTGAATTCTTAAAAGAGCAACTGTTGTCCCTAAAGACCCCTCAGTTGTGTACTAGATGTGCTTTTGGTGGATGACTATTGCACCATTTACCATATCTTGTAGTACTGCTCAGACTGGTTAGAGCAAACCTATGAATTACATGCAAAACAAGGAAATGGAAATCCTACACTTCCTTGTAGTAAGAATAATTGACATCATCACAAGGCAACACACCAAGTTGGTAAATGATATAATGTTGTGATCTACTTTCACAAAATTACTTTAGTATTGACAGCATATTTCTTTCAATTTAGGAAGATGTACATCTTTACCTGCACTTGAAAGATACGAATGTCTGGTCCATAAAGTTTCATCTCTTCAGGAAAATACTGGAAGGCATTTATATATGGTATATGTAGCTCTGAGACAAACCTATTATTTTTAAAAAAATGCATATTAAAAAATATAAAAGTTTAAACTGAATTTCAGAATGGCCTAGAAGTTGCATTCCCCTAACAAAATGCTAATTTCATTGGCACACCAAGTTACTTTAAAATTATGGGCCAAAGTCTCCCAGCTTCTTAAAAAGGTCAAACTTTTTCCTTCCCCAATTTCCAACTACCAAAATTTAGTTCTGAATCATTAATCACTATTTACAAATCAGGAAGTCAAAACATTACCAAATCCTGTCACAAAATGTAGGTACAGCTGGAAAATTTATACATCCATAATGCCAATATTCCCCAAGGAGGAAACTCTATAATCAAAATAAATGCCAGAAGACAAATTTGCTCCTGTACAGTAGCATTTTTCTTGTGAAACACTACAAGGTACTTCATATTAAGCATTGAACAATGCAGTCAATGGTAGTAATAAAATGACTTCCAATCACTTTGGGTGAGATACCTTGGAGACCCTGTGACAAAATACCAAGTTTGGGTAATTTTCAGGCACTGACTCGTATCAGCTCTCAGAAGGAGAACAGTCTCTACATTTAGCTCGATGGAATTGTGGTTTACACCCAATAGTTTGATGAATAAAATAGGGACCTAGCCTTGACTAACCATCTAACTTGAAAACAGGAATAAATATTTTGAAATCAAGGCATTATTTAATTTGGTATAATTGTCAAGCACAGCATGACAAACACACAGAATGGTATGAGTTAGGACATAGCCAGCAAGTCTTTTAGATGTTCATATCTGGCAAGAATTCAAAGTGGGAGGTGACAAAATTCATAGGAAATAGTTTCTCCACCAAGATTTGCTATTGATGTAGCCCCATTAATACAAGAATAAAAAGATAATCTGCTATCTGACAATTCAGAAATCCCAATGATTCAGTATCTTGCTCACTGGGTACCAATTCCTTGATTTCCTTTCCACCCATTGGTGTTCTGGTTCTGATTCCCATTGCTTCCTTTACACATCCTGGGATAACTGGGAACTTACTGTGTGACATCTAAAGAAGTGACTCATTCATCAGAACAACATCAAATACTCTTGAAACGCTGTTAGTCCAGCATTGCCAAAGTTAAGAGTGTGTGAGATTAATGAATTATACACTGCAGTTAATAGAGGAAACTGCATTTGTAAACAGAGCTATTTTCTTTGCAGGAGAATTTTCTTTTTGAGTGTGACCTCCACACTTCTAATTATCAGATTATACAAAAGTCAAAACATTAATTTTATGCTGCTTCTTTCTGACCTGGAAATTCACACGTTTGCAAAAGGCAATTAGACTTATGGGATCTTACAAAAGCAATTCAGATGAAACACAATTGCATTTCCCTAGCAGCATTACAGTGCCATTGCCTTACCGTAGGAGATCTGCAAGAGTAATTGCTTCTCTGAGCCAAAGCAGTCCCAAGTAACAAAATGCTAGTGTCATTGGCATAGACATCAATAACCTTTTACGACGTGCAGCACGCAAATATAGGCTACCATCAACAGATCCTGATCGTACAGATGATGTATCATCCTCTAACAAAGAAAAGAATTGCAATATTTATGTACTTTTCTGAAAACATAAAATACCCCCATTTTCTTTCCCTTCACAATTTGTTTCATGACCAAGGTTACTAAAGCATTCACTATCAGTATTCCACAAAACTAACTCCATGACTGGAATACATTTGTTCAAACAAGGACATCTAGATATTGCTGTGAATGATTCTACAAGATCCTCCAAGCAACACTGATTTTTCCAAAATCAGCTTGGTGATTGAACACACAGAGATCAAGAGAGTGAGAACTTTGGCTAATTGCCCTCGGCATAGAGAAAGAACTCAAATAATCAGTACCAGATTTAGGAGTCACAAACAAATCAATTCTCATAGATTTTAATTGGAAGATCATGGGAATTTATAATGCTAGAGACTGTGAGAGACCACAATAATAGCTAATTTTAAAATACTCTTGCATGTTTTTTTATTTAAAACTATAATATTTTAAGACAATTGTTTTACACCTACCTTATGGCTTGTAAATTTGGATTTTATTTTCCAAGTTTTTCTAAGTTTAAAAATTTAAGGATTTTAAAGTTTTTGAATATTTTTAAAAGTTTAAAATCAAAGCAAGTCAGACAAAATTTAGGGCATGACAGCCAACTGTTACTTTCTTTATCAAGAAATGAGTGAGTGGTAGAACCCTAATTTTATTCTCACAAGATATCACTTTATGGAACAAAGAAAAAAATCTCCAAATCAATTTCAGAAGGATCAACATAAGAACACAAGAAATAGGAGCAGGAGCAGGCTATCCGGCCCATCGAGCCAGCCCTGCCATTCAATAAGATTATGGCTGATCTGTCTGTAAACTCAGTTCCATCTACCTGCCTTTTCCTCATAACCCTTAATTCCCTCACTATGTAAATACCTATCTAATGGTTTCTTGAATATATTTAGTGAAGAAGCCTCAACTGCTTACCTGGGCATAGAATTCCACAGATTCACCATTCTCTGGGAAAAACAGTTTCTCCTCATCTCCGTCCTAAATCTTCTCCCCTGAATCTTGAGGCAATGCCCCCTCATTGTAGTCTCACCTACCAATGCAAACAACTTTCCTACTTCTATCTTATCTATCCCTTTCAAAATTTTGTATATTTCTATAAGATTCCCCTCTCATTCTTCCGAATCTCAGGGAGTATAGTCCCAGGCAACTCAATCTCTCCTCATAGGTTAACCCCTTCATCCCCGGAATCAACCTGGTAAACCTCCTCTGCACTGCCTCCAAAGCCAGTATATCCTTCCTCAAGTATGGAGACCAGAACTGCACACAGTACTCCAGGTGCAGCCTCACCAGTACCCTGTATAGTTGCAGCATGACCTCTCTGCTCTTGAATTCAATCCCTCTAGCAATGAAGGACAACATTCCGTTTGCTTTCTTAATAACCTGTTGTACCTGCAAGCCAACTTTTTGTGATTCATGAACAAGCACTTACAGGTTCCTCTGCACAACAGCATGCTGCAATCTTTCACCATTTACATAATAATCTGCTCTTCTATTATTCCTTCCGAAGTGGATGATCTCACATTTACCAACATTGTATTCCATCTGCCAGACCTTGGCCCACTCACTTAACCTATCTATATCCCTCTGCAGACTCTCCACATCCTCTGTACAATTTGCTTTTCCACTCAGTTTAGTGTCATCAGCATATTTTGCTACGCTACACTCAGTCCCCTCTTCCAAATCATCAATGTAAATGGTAAACAGCTGCAGGCCCAGCACCGATCCTTGTGGCACCCCACTCACCACTGACTGCCAACCGGAGAAACACCTATTTATACCAACTCTCTGCCTTCTATTGGTTAACCAATCCACTATCCATGCCAATACACTAGCTCCAACTCCATGCATCAGTATCTTATTTATAAGTCTCTTGTGCGGCATCTTATCGAACGCCTTCTGGAAATCCAAGTATACGGCATCCACCTGTTCTCCTCTATCCACTGCACTCATTATGTCCTCAAAGAACTCCAGTAAGTTTGTCAAACAGGACCTGCCCTTTCTGAATCCATGCTGCGTCTGTCTAATGGAACCACTCCTTTCTAAATGTTTGGCTATTTCAAAGTGTGCATTTAAAATAAGTTCAGTAGTGAGCAATGTCAACCAATTTATCTACTTGACTCCAGGACATAACAACATTGTGGAAATGGGAGTGGATAGCAACATATTTTAATAGGAATTAATATGGGTAAGTAACAAAAACTTCATCTCAAATGATTATATAGTGTAACTTAGAAACAGTAAAATGTTATCAAAACATGCTTATACCTGATAAAAATGCATTTCTGGATACATCAGTACTGTTGTTTAGAGAGGTACATTCAGAATTACTTTCAAGCAATGAAGGGCATCCATGCAAGGATAATATATCTGTCTCAGTGTCAAATCCAGATGAGCTAGAATTTACTTCTGAATTCTGTATAAAGATGGAAATAGCAAGGTAAGAGAAAAGAGAAAATTGTTTAAGGAAATAATTTAATTTCAGGAGTTTGCTCAGGCAATGTAAGTAAAATTAATAAACTCATCATTGTAGATCTTTTTTAATAATACATCACTATGATTGCATTGAATTAAATACACAGTTTCGCCATTTAACACCAACTTGGTTCCAGATAATTTTGATACGCAATTCACCCTTGTCAATTTGCAATTAAATTCATATCCAGATTTGAGAAAAACATCCCAACTTTTGTAATATGTCCAATCCATTCAAAGTTATATTAACTGATTTCTTTTCTGTTGCCTAATCTGCTGATTACTTTCAACTTTTTCCTGTTATTACATTATTAGGATGAAAAAAAAACCTTGTACTCCACCCACGGGAAAGTCACCTTACAGTGCTGCCAACTTTGCAGATGAGGTGGAGTAGCACACAGGTTGTGGGAACAAGGGCCTTGATTTTAGACCTTCCCAAATGTATCCTGGCAGTTTGTGCTATCATACAACATTTTCCACTATTTCTAAATGCCTCTGATAATCATGGACATTTAGAAACAATGAGAAAACAGTAACTAAATATAATTAAACAATTCATGAAAACTACCATTACTTAAATTTACATTATTAAATAAAATTTTAAAGTAACACAAGTGAAAGTTAGTGGACTTATTCAAATAAAGTTGCAATTGATATGTCTGCTACGGCTGGTGTACTCGAAAGGACTTGATATAAAAAAGTAGTTCCAGCCTCTCAGTTCCAAACGTTATAACAAAAACGAATGTAAAGAACAGGAATTGCAAAAGTCCTTCACCAGCTCGAACAGCTGGGTTGTAAATTTAGCTGGCTCCATCTTGGGTGCCCGCCTACAAACTACCCAGGACATCTTCAAGGAGCGGGATCTCAGAAAGGCAGCATCCATTATTAAGGACCTCCAGCATCCAGAGCATACCCTTCTCTCACTATTACCATCAGGTAGGAGGTACAGAAGCCTGAAGACACACACTCAGTGATTCAGGAACAGCTTCTTCCCCTCTGTCATCCGATTCCTAAATGGACTTTGGACCCGTGAACACTACCTCACTTTTTTAATACACTTTTTTGCACAATTTTGAATCTATCAATAAATGTATACTGTAATTGATTTACTTGTTTATTATTATTATTGTTCTAATATTATGTATTGCATTGTACTGCTGCTGATAAATTAACAAATTTCACAACACATGCCGGTGATAATAAACCTGATTCGGATGATTCTGACAATGCCTTTTGAGCTACCAGAGATATTGTTACTGAAGGAACTAATCAAAGTCATTTAAAATGTGGACTTCCTCATTTGGCCACAGTACAACACTTGCATTACAACTGCCAGTAAAAGTATTTCTGCTAAACTTGAAACAGGTTTCTGATATACATTATTTAAGAAACTGGCATTTACATTCAGAGGTTTGTCTCAGTCTCCATTATACTGAGAATTTCTAGGAATTAATGAATAGGGAATTTTCCAGACACCAGTATGGTAACACCTTCATCAAATGTTGTATATGCTACAGAGTGCAGGAATGCAATATACAAACTGACCAAATTTACATTAATCCTGAAATAGAAACCTGGCTTCATAAAGGTAACAAGAATAGTATCTGAAAACACACAAATATATGGAATTTAGAAACATAGAAAACCTACAGCACAATACAGGCCCTTCAGCCCACAAAGCTGTGCCAAACATGTCCTTACCTTAGAAAAAACCTAGGGTAACCCATAGTCCTCTATTTTTCTGAACTTCATGTACCTGCCCAGGAGTCTTTTAAAAGACCCCATCGTATCCACCTCCACCACCATTGCCGGGAGCCCATTCCAGGCACTCACCACTCTCTGCATAAAAAACTTACCCCTGATATCTCCTCTGTACCTGCTTCCAAGCACCTGAAAACTGTGCCTTCTCATGTTAGCCATTTCAACCCTGGGAAAAAGCCTCTGACTACCCACATGAACAATGCCTCTCATCATCTTATACACCTCTGTCAGGTCACCTCTCAGCCTCCCTCGCTCCAAGGAGAAAAGGCCGAGTTCACTCAACCTATTCTCATAAAGCATGCTCCCCAATCCAGACAACATCCTTGTAAATCTCCTCTGCACCCTTTCTATGGTTTCCACATCCTTCCTATAGTGAGGCGACCAGAACTGAGCACAGTACTCCAAGTGGGGTCTGATCAGGGTCCTGTATAGCTGCAATATTACCTTTTGGCTCCTAAACCCAATCCCATGATTGATGAAGGCCAATGCACCATATGCCTTCTTAACTACAGAGTCAATCTGCGCAGCAGCTTTGAGTGTCTTGTGAACACTGACCCCAAGATCCCTCTGATCCTCCACACTGCCAAGAGTCTTACCATTAATACTATATTCTGTCATCATATTTGACCTACCAAAATAAACCACCTCACACATATGAGATGAACTCCATCTGCCACTTCTCAGCCCAGTTTTACATCCTATTGATGTCCCGCTGTAACCTCTGACAGCCCTCCACACTATCTACAACACCTCCAACCTTTGTGAACCTATTTCACTTTAAACCAAAGTTAAAATTCTACTAACAATATAAATATTTAACATACAGAAAACATTTAATTTAATCCTTAAATCATTATGTGTATGAAAGATTTTCAAGTTAATTAAACTACTATATAAAATTACACATAATTATTACTGCACTTCATCCTAATATTTTGGGTTTTTTTCAAAATAATAATGGGTATATTCAACAAAAAACTAATTTAACAGACAAAAAATTTAATTTTATAGTGCAAGGATACATCCATTGAAAATTATCACTACTTAAAAGAAGCTTTTGGATTCATCCAGAACTAGTCAAACTGGTATAACTCATTCCTTTTGCTAACTTGCATGCAGTAGAATAGTGCAAACATGTTAACAACTTCTATGTCTAAGATTGCTGTATAACGAAACTGCTCATTACCAGGTGAACCCACCAAACACATATACAAGAAAAATTGAATAAAGGGACAGTGATCAAGTTCTTACAAATGCATCCTGATAAATAATTCTGGAAGAGCCTTAGAGTCAAGACCAGGTGCATTAATATACGAAAATGCCTAATAATTTACATAATATCCTGTAATGAAACAAGCCAGAAGATTGTATTTTGGGGCTATATTTTTCTAAGGAACACACTCAGGTCTTCACAATCCTAGGCTCCTCCACAAGTGCAAATCAAGGTATTTTAGGAAACCTGCTGCCAAATCATTAAGGAACATACAGAAGCCATTTGGTGCATCACATTCACAGATTTAGGGTTCAGTTAGTTCCATTAAATTTTGAAGAAGCTTGATTAAAGGATAAAAATTTTACTCATTTTTCAATGCATTTTAAGTATAATACTCGGGTTAAGATTAGACCAAACTAAGAATTGACAATTTAAGAAACAGAAAAACAAAAAGTTCCTGCAACATCAGGATAGATCTGGATCTCCATGTATAATTGTTTGCATCAAATTAATCTGATTAAATCTATTCAAACACCTGTGGGTATTATATTCAAGATTATTATCACTTAAAAATATCAATTCAAGTGTTCCATACATTTTTTTCCTAAAAGCTTGCTATACAACACCTTGCAGCTTCCTTAAATGCAAAGCAGCGCACTTAATTGGAATCAACCTCCTGCAACGTTTTTGAATGGTACAGATTTTGTTTCAGTCATGTTCAAACATGCATGTAGACAAAACAAGAAACCAATCTAAGTACTGGAATATGGTGTGCACCACCACATTCACTCAGGTCCAAAAGTATCTCCACCTTCTATACAAAAATAGCACATATAATAGACAGATTTTTGTTCTTATTCATGACTTTTAATAGAATTCATCATTTTGCTTGAATAAAAAAGAACCAATTCAGCTTTCTGTTAATTCCAATCGCTGCACTAAGGAAGGTCAATAGCAAATGTTGTCTAGGATGAAAATAAAAGAAACATCTCATTCTGATAGAGCATCACAGACCCAAACCATTGAGATTCTCCTTTTCCAGCATTTAATATTAGTTAATATTATTACTTAATGTTATTATTATTGCTAAGTGTGCTTTTAAATGTTGCTGCTATAATGAAATTATTTCCTACTCTGGTTCAATGAAGTACTTATTACTATTATTTTCTGTTTCAATCTTTGTTTCAAATGTCTGCTTAGACTAGGACGCAAGTGAACAGAGAGAAAAATCCCATTTTGGATACTATGGACCACTCTTGACTTTGAAACTCTCTTTGAATGGGCTCCATGATTTCTTTCTTAAATTGTTCTGACCACAGAAAATTTAAATGCTTTATAAAAAAGTAAATTGGTGAAAATTAAATATGAACAGCAGAATTATGCAGTAAAATCTATGCATGATTCACTATGACAGTAGAAAATTGACTTACTAGATGTGGTAGAAAATTTGGAACTAACCATCTAATGAGAAAACAACTAGAAGCAACTATCATCGATTCTGAAGGGACAATTGTGGTTCAGATGGTGACAAAACTATGTGGAACAAGTAAATGTCGAAACACAGAAGTGGGTTTAACTGAAATGGCTGTGTGCCACTGTTTTCTGTTTTGAAACCAGATTTAATTTCATATACAAGTACCTGGATATAGGGATAGAGTTGTCTGGTAAGCTTTGAATAACACCCTAATTACAATATAGATGTAATAATGATTAATTCACAGAGTCAAAAAAGTACAAGGGGAGATTCAATAAGATATGCTAAAGAGTGGAATATGGAAAGTAATGCCAGTAAATGTGAGGTGGTACATTTAGATTTAAAAACATACTTCAGATAGTATTGGTTTATTGTCACAGTGGAATAACTTTTGTTTTGCAAGCCATCCAGACAGATTATGTCATACTTAATACATCAGGATTGAATTAAGAAAACAGAATGCAGAATGGAGTGTTACAGTTGTAGAGAAAGGGTAGTGCAGATCAAACAAAGTGCAAGATGGGAGAAAGACAGATGATATACTGGAGAGTTAATAAGTCTGCAAAACATTAAAGAAGGCACCTCAAGTGGGTAAGACTACCAAGGAGTTCCCTTGGGGATACGTCCTTGACTTAATTACCTTCAGAGCCTGCATGGCAAATTTTGCATTTTGTGGTCAAAAGTACCACATGTACTGAATGTAACAAAGTTTAAACCTACAACACACACAAAATGCTGGTGGAACTGCTGTATTCCACCAGCATTTTGTGTGTGCTGTTGTTTGAATTTCCAGCATCTGCAGATTTCCTCGTGAAAGTTTAAACCTATTTTGATTTCCTCAGCTATGAAGTGAACCATACAACTGTAGGTACAAACTTAACTAGATCTGCCACATACATAATGTGCTAATAACAGGCAAGAACTTATTAGTCTGCAGCAAATAGTTCACCTCTCCATTCCCAAAGAATTTTCACCATTCACATGGCCAGTACACAAATAAGTACAGTTTCAACACCCAAGGACCTCAATATCAGATTATGCACTATTCCCTTTATCAAACACAATGCACCAGCTTGAATATTCCGTTCCTCCAGCATGACAGCTGCATGTCTATACTGTGCAGTGTTGTTATGATCCAGCAACAATGAATATATAATCCAGACAGGTTTTTTTTTGTAACAAATGAAACATTTATTAAATACAGCCAAAAAAAACCCAAAAGTAAACAAACGACTAACTTAACTGGAAGTCGTCTGCGATACGGCAGCTCGAACAGTTCTTAAAGTGAGAAATGCGAACTCAGTTCTTTAAAGTAGTATTGCAAAAAAAGTCCAAAAATGATTTACACAGTCAGTTAGAAGAGACTTTCCTTGGAGTAATAAAATCCTCTTTCTCGACGTTACTTCTAATCCCAGCCGAAGTATGCTTTGCTGAGGGAATTACGATTGAAGGAAATAAAACGGCTTAAAGGCACTGACCTTTCCTTGGCGAAATTCTGCGTCCAACTCTTTCTGCTTTCAGAAATGCAGGAGTTATCATAGACACAGGTTACTAACTCCTTGTACGAAGATTTAATAAGGTCAAACCTGCTTTACAGCTGACAACACCTACTTTCCTCGATTCTTCCAGCTTCCCGAACTTCGACAAATCTTCATTCTCCAACTAGACTGAACTGGCAGTATTGTAGCAAAACTGCCGGCAATAACCTTTGAGACTTAAGGCAGAAAGTAAAACTCCACTTTAAAACAAAACTGCATCATAACATTGAATACGTAGCAGAACGGAGTCACTGGCGAATTCAACCACGAACTGCCCGGTGTCACAGGGAGGGGTTCTCCTTTTATACCCTGTTGGAAAAAAACTACCACATGACCTCTCACTGGCGGGAAAATTACGTCACTCCACCATCACAAGACCATTACATCATGCCCAGCAGAGCTTCAATTACATCATGGTCATGTGACAGGCACAAGATACCCACGGGTACGTAACACATTGAGTTTTCTCCTTTATAACCTGCAACCTTGCCATCTAGCAAGACAAGTGCAGCAAGAACAGAGAAATATTTCACCTCCAAATTTCTCGCAAAGATACAAATCAAAATATATCACCTCCATTCAATCAAAATACTGGAACTTCCAGTGAGGACATTCTCAACAAACAGAATGCCAAGGTTTAAGAAGTTAGATCACTGTTACCTTAAGGAATTAGAATCAGATTTATCATTGTCTTAAATGGGCCTATAATCAGTGGAATCAGAAGAATGTGAGGTAACTTCACTCAAACCTATCAAACGTTGAAAGGCCTTGATACAGTGGATATGGAGAGGATGTTTCCAATGATGGGAGAGTCTAAGACCAGAAGACACAGCCTCACATTAGAGGCACATCCTTTTAGAATGGAGAGGAGGAGAAATTTCTTTAGCCAGAGAGTGCTGAATCTATGGAATTCATTGCCACAGGCAGCTTTGGAGGCCAAATCATTACGTATATTTAAGGCATTTAAGATTCTTGATTAGTCAGGGCATCAAGGGATAGGGGGTGAAGGCAGGAGATTGGGACTGAGAGGGAAATAGGTCAGCCATGATAAAGTAGCGGAACAGACTCAATGGGGCAAATGGCCTAATTCTGTTCCTATATCTTATGGTGTCAAATTTGTTATTTTCCAGCAGAAGCACAGTACAAAGATTTAAAAATCTATAAATAAGTAATACAAAAAGGAATAACAAGTTAGTGATCATGGACTGTTTAGAAATCTGATGGCAGAAGTGACAAAGCTATTTCTGAGTCAATTAGCTTGTGTCTTCAGGTTCCTGTACATCCTCCCCAATGGCAGTAACACTAAGAAGGCATGTCCCAGATGCTGAGGGTCCTTAATGATAGATGCCACTTTCTAAAGGCACTGCCTCTTGAAGATGTCATTGATGATTGGGAGGGTAATGCCCATGATTGAGCTGGCTGAATCTATAATACTTTGCAGCTTTTAGTGATCCTGTGCACTGGAGTCTCCATACCAGTCAAAGTACTGTCAAGCATATACAACTGTAGAAATTTGCTAGAGTCTCTGTGGTGACATACCAAATGCCCTCAAAGTAGAGCCACTTATGTGCCTTTGACTTGACTGCACCAATGTGTCTGGCCCAGGATAAATCCTCTAAGATGTTGGACAAGAACCTGAAGCTGCTGACCTTTCTACTGCTGACCCCTCAATGAGGGCTTGGTGTATGTTCTACCAACTTCCCCTTCCTGAAGGTCTCAATCAATTCCTTGGTCTTGCTGATGATGAGTGTGAGGTTAATGAATCCCACTCTATCTCACTTCTGTACACATCCTTGCCACCATCTGAGCTTTTACCAATAACAGTGGTGTCATTTACAGATTATTAGATGGTGTTTGAGTTGTGCAGTATAGAGCACTAGAGTAAGCAGGCAGGCTTGAGGTGTGCCTGTGTTGATTGTCAACAAAGAGGAGCTGTTATTACCAATTCATACTGACTATAGTTTCCCAGTGAGGAATCCAGGATCCAGTTGCAGAGGTTAGGTACAGAGGCACAGGTTTAGAAGTTTGATTAATACTGAGAGGTTGATTGTAATGAACACCAAACTGCAATCAATAAACAGTAAACACGAGGAAATCCGCAGATGCTGGAAATTCAAACAACGCACACAAAATGCTGGTGGAACGCAGCAGGCCAGGCAGCATCTATAGGGAGAAGCACTGTCGACATTTCGGGCCAAGACCCTTCGTCAGGACACAATAAACAGTAGCTTGATCACAAACAAGAGAAAAGCTGCAGATGCACGAAATCCGAGCAACACACACAAAATGCTGGAGAAAGTCAGCAGGCCAGGCAACATCTAAGAAAAGAGTACAGTCGACATTTCGGGCCAAAACCCTTCAGCAGGACTAGCTTGATGTGGTTTTGCTGTTGTCAAAGTACTCCAAAGCAGACTAGAGAGCCAGTGAGATTGAGTGGAAGGCAAATTCCAGGGGTTCAGAGCCTTCCTCAGTTAATTCCAGTCACAATCAATTATTTGAAGCACCTCATCACAGCAGATTGGTTCAGGTAGCACAAAGGTGGGGGTGGGAAATGGTTGGAACAAGGAAAATTTCTCTAATGGCTGTCAAAGTCAGATTAAGCAGGCCAGTCTATGAAAAAAGAGAGAAAAAAAGTTTCCCATTTCCCAGTTCAGATGATAGGTCCCAACACCTGTTGAGTTTTCCAGAATTTCTCTTTTTATTTAATGCACCTGGAGTATGTTCTTGATTTTCATTTATTGCCCTATTAAGTAATACTCAGATCTCATCAACAAAAGAAATAAATCATTCTGCTCTTTTGGATAGGGTGTATGCAATAAAAGTTCAAGATGGATTAGTAATCAGTGTAAACCACAGCAAAGCTAGCATGGGAACTATATACAGTTTGGACTCTACATTCTTGAAAAGGTGTTGAGGCAACAGCAAGAGTACACTACAGAGTCACTAGGATTCTGCTTATGAGGAGGAAATATAGAAAGTGGTTCTCTAGTAAAATAAGGTGGACTCAATCCCATAATCTACCTCGTTATGACCTTACAATTTAGTGTCTACCTAGAGGGAAATGGACTAAGGTAAACCGTCTTCATGTAAAAGTTTGACTGGCCAAATCCCTCCACAAATGCTAACTGACCCACTAAATTCCTCCAGCAACTCGTTCTAAAATATACTTGAGACATAGCATTTTCTTCCAGATACTGAAAAAAGGCCAGTTTTCTTACTGATAGCTGATAGCACCAATATTTCTTCAATCATACCTACCCTCTGTTTTCTGGTGAAAGCAGCAATGGGTTTGTTTGTATAAGCTTGTTGGCTTTTTTGCAAGTAGCGCCTCCAAACATTGCACAGGATTTCATCCTAGGAAAAGAAAAATACAATAATCTATTATGCTTCAACCTAGGGAGTGGTTCAGTGATACCATGGTGGTGTTCAATTGCACCAGAATGTTATAGAGTGCATGTTCTCATAACATTTGAGATCATTATCTCTCTTTCATTGGAAAGAAGCTGAGCAGAAAATAGAGATGTCAAAGACAAAAATATCAAAGGCAATGGGAGATAGATTTAACTTACTTGTAGTATCTGTTCGACAATCATTATAACAAATTAGACAAAAATTGAAATTATGTAGTAAGAATATAGTCACTTTACAAAAAAAACAGCCCCTATGCATTTCAGATTAAACAAACTACTACAAGTCAATAAACAGGTTTTATAAAGTCAGAAAGTGCCCCCTGCTGGATTTCTAAATCTAATAAAGAATCCAATACATTTTCACTAATTTAAAATAGTATTGGAGAATGTAAGGACATTTTAAAACAGTGGATTTTACAACAGTGTCACAAATCCCTTCAAGGTACCTTCTCTGGTAAACATTAACAAGAACAGCAAAAGGAACTTAAGTTTAATATTATAGTTAAAGTGTCAATACAATTACAGAAGCATATCCTCAGAGAAATTGCAGACAAGGTGGAGGCTTCTTGCATGCAGTCTTTTAGATCAGAGAAAATCTATTGCCAGTTAAGGATCTTCTACACAATTACACAAAACACTCGAATTATTTACTCCATTGTCAAACCAGCTGTTTTAAACATGAAATGTTAAGTAGAAGAGATGGGGGGCTATTTCAGATGAATACCATATTACCATAAAGGCAATTTGAAATTTGAATTAAAAAAATAGCAAGAAGAAAAATAAAAATGCATAAAGAAAACAATGAAATCAGACGCCATATCCAGCGGGCAGTGTCGGAGCGGGCAGCGGAGTGAGAGGGTGCAGAGTGATAGGGCTTCGGCTCAACGGGCTTAGGCGGAAACGGGAAGAGGCTTTCTGCGACCTACAGTAAAGTTGCAGGTTACAGGTTTGTTTATTTAGAGCTAACATTCGGATTAGAGGTATGCATTTTGGATTACTGTTGTGTCTGGAGTGCCAGATGTGGGTACCTTGGGAGACTCTCAGCCTCCCACAGGATTACATCTGCTCCAGATGCAATGAGATGAAGCTCCTTGGAAATCGAGTGAGGGATCTGGAGCAACAACTTAATGACCTTCAGCTAATTAGAGAAAGTGAGGAGGTGATCGATAGTACCTATAGAGAGATAGTGGACAGCACATCTGTGACAGTCCCCCTCAGCAATCGATATATAGTTTTAGATACTATTGAAGAGGTTGACCTGACAGAGGAAGACTGCAACGAATGGGACTCTGGCACTCTGCCCAGCGCCATGATAAAGAAATCAAGGAGAAATGCTGTCATTATAGGGGATTCCATCGTGAGGGGAACAGACAAGAGATTCTGCGAGCCGGACAAGGATACCCGAATGGTGTGTTGCCTCCCTGGTGCCAGGGTACGGGTCATCTCGGATCGGATCCAGAGTATTCTCAGGAGAGAGGGCGAGCAACCAGAAGCAACATTGGTACATGTTGGTACCAATGACATAGACAGAAAAAGAGAGGAGGTCCTGAAGGAAGATTACTGGGAGCTAGGAAGAAAACTGAAAAGCCCAGACCTCCAGAGTAATAATCTCAGGATTACTGCCTGAGCCATGTGCCAATGATGGTAAGAATAGCAGAATTAAGCAGATGAATGTGTGGCTAAGTAACTGGTGCAGAGGGCAGGGCTTCAAGTTCTTAGATCACTGGGATCTATTTTGGGGGAGGCATGACTTATACAGAAATGATGGATTACACCTGAACTCAAAGGGTACTAATATCCTGGCGGGATTGTTTAATATAGCTGTTAGGGAGGGTTTAAACTAAGTTGGCAAGGGGAAGGAAACCAGGGTGTTAGGGTCGAGGAAGAGGAAAATAGTAATAAGTCAAAGATACTGTGCAGCAAAGATGGCAAGAAGGACAGGCAGGTGAATAGACGGGATAATCTGCTGTGCGATAGAAATATAGCAAAATCAGTAACAGATACTGATCTAAATGTACTATACTTAAATGCCCGCAGCATTAGAAATAAAGTGGATGACCTTGTTGTACAGCTACAGGTTAAAAGATATGATATTGTGGCCATCACTGAGTCATGGCTAATTGATGGATGTGATTGGGTGCTAAATTTTCAAGGATAAACTGTGTATAGGAAAGATAGGAAGGTAGGTAAAGGCGGTGGCGTGGCCCTGATGGTAAGCAATGATATCAAATCACTAGAAAGAAGGGACATAGGATCAGAAGAAGTAGAATCCCTACGGATCGAGTTAAGAAATGGCAAGGGTAAAAAGACACTAATAGCAGTTATATACAGGCCTCCAAACAGCAGCCGGGATGTGGACTACAAGTTACAGCTGGAAATAGAAAAAGCGTGTCAAAAGGAAAATGTCAAGATAAGTATTGGAGATTTTAATATGAAAGTGGATTGGGAAAGTCAGGAAGATACTGGATTTCAGGAGAGGGAGTTTGTAGAATGCCTACGGGATTGCTTTCTGGAGCAACTTGTCCATAAGCCCACCGGGGATCAGCTGTTTTCGATTGGGTGCTGTGTAAAGAGCCTGAGGTGATTAGGGAGCTAGAGGTAATGGAACCCCTTGGAAGTAGTGATCATAATATGATCGAGTTCAGTTTCAAATTTGAGAAGGAGAAGCTGGTATCAGGTGTATCAATATTTCAGTGGAACAAAGGAAATTACAGTGGTATGAGAGAGGAACTGGCCCAAGTTGATTGGAAAAGTAAGCTAAATGGAGAGACAGTAGAGAAGAATTGGATGAATTTCCTACAAGAAATAAGGAGAGTGCAGGAAAAATATATTCCAAGAAAAAAGAAAATCATAAAAGGAAAAATGACACAAATGTGGCTAACAAGAGAAATTAAGGCTAAAATAAAAGCAAAAGAGGCAGCGTACAAGGAAGCAAAAATTAGTGGGAAAACTGAGGACTGGACGAATTTTAAAAATTTACAGAAGGAAACTAAGAAAGTCATTAGTAAAGAAAAGATGAATTATGAAAGGAAATTGGCAATTAACATAAAAAAGGACACTAAGAGCTTTTTTAAATATATTAAGAGTAAAAGAGTGACACGGGTAGATATTGGACCTATTGAAAAGGATGCTGGAGAAATTATAATGGGTAACAAAGAGATGGCAGAGGAACTAAATGAGTATTTTGCATCAGTCTTCACAGTGGAAGACATTAGCAACATACCTGATAGCCAGAGGTCTCAGGGAATAGAATTAGGTACAGTCAAGATTACTAGAGAGAAAGTGCTTGAGAAGCTAAATGGACTAAGGATAGATAAGTCTCCTGGACCGGATGAAGTGCATCCACAGGTTCTGAAGGAGGTGGCTCTGGAGATTGTGGAGGCATTGGAAATGATCTTCCAGGAATCAGTAGACTCTGGCATGGTTCCGGAGGACTGGAAGGTCGCAAATGTAGTTCCATTGTTCAAGAAAGGGGGGAGGCAGCAAAAAGAAAATTACAGACCTATTACTCTGACATCGGTAGTTGGAAAGTTATTGGAGTTGATCCTCAAGGACGAGGTTATGAAATACCTTGAGGTGCATGACAAGATAGGCCCAAGCCAGCATGGTTTCATGAAGGGAAGATCCTGCCTCACCAACATATTGGAATTTTTTGAGGTAATCTCAAATAAGATTGACAAGGGTGAGGCTGTGGATGTTGTGTATTTGGATATCCAAAAGGCCTTTGATAAGATGCCACATAAGAAGCTGCTTAATAAGATGAGGGCCCATGGAATTACAGGAAGGATATTGGAATGGGTGGAGCATTGGCTGATAGGCAGAAAGCAAAGAGTGGGAATACAGGGATCCTATTCTGGTTGGTTGCCAGTTACTAGTGGTGTTCCGCAGGGGTCGGTGTTGGGGCCTCTTCTTTTTACACTGTATATCAACGATTTAGATTATGGATTAAATGGTTTTGTGGCTAAGTTTGCGGATGACACCAAGATAGGTGGAGGAGCAGGAAGTGTTGAGGAAACAGAAAGGTTGCAAAGAGACTTGGTCACTCTAGGAGAGTGGGCAAAGAAATGGCAGATGAGATACAATGTTGAGAAATGTACCGTGGTACATTTTGGAAGAAGAAATAATCCGGCACATCATTATTTACATGGGGCGAAAATTCAAAAATCGGAAGTGCAAAGGGACTTGGGGGTCCTAGTGCAGGATACCCTAAAGGTTAAGCACCAGGTTGGATCAGCAGTAAGGAAAGCAAATGCTATGTTGGCATTCATTTCAAGAGGAATAGTGTATAAGAGTAAGGAGGTGTTGATGAGGCTCTATGGAGCACTGGTGAGACCCCATTTGGAATACTGTGTGCAGTTTTGGACCCCCTATCTTAGAAAGGATGTGCTGATGTTGGAGAGAGTTCAGAGAAGATTCACTAGGATGATTCTTGGAATGCAGGGACTAACATATGAGGAGCGTTTGTTGGCTCTTGGATTGTATTCATTAGAGTATAGAAGAATGTGAGGGGATCTCATAGAACCATTTTGAATGTTGAACGGGTTGGACAGAGTAGATGTGGAAAGGCTGTTTCCCTTGGTGGGTGAGTCCAGGACAAGAGGTCACAGTCTTAGAATTAGAGGGTAACCATTTAGAACAAAAATGAGGAGAAATTTTTTTAGCCAGAGGGTCGTGGATGTATGGAATTCATTGCCACGTACAGCTGTGGAGGCCCAATCATTGAGGGTGTTTAAGGAGGAGATTGATAGGTATCTAATTAGTCAGGATATCAAGGGATATGGGGAAAAAGACAGAAATTGGAACTAGATGGGAGAATAGTTTAGCTCATGGTGGAGTGGCGGAGCAGACTCGATGGGCCGAATGGCCTACTTCTGCTCCTTTGTCTTGTGATCTTGTGATGTTGAAATGCAACCTGAGCACAAAAGTCTAATTGGATTGACCATTTCCTCTATGCACAGTATTTTAAATGATTATGGTTTATTTAGGTTCATGGAATTAAAACATTTTTAAATGATTGCTTCTCCAATTCTGGCAGTCCTCTGACATACTACGTCAACAATAACAAACCTAATGCTGATTCTGCTTTTAACTTGTCATTCAAATTTTTATTAAATGCTGCAACTGCTTCTAAACATCTCCAGCTGTAAGAAATAAGTGGCATGGTGGCATAGCAGGTAGAACTGCCTCACGGGTTCAGTAACTGGGTTCAATCCTTGTCGCCATCTGTAAGGAGTTTGTATGTTCTCCCCATGACTGAGTGGGTTTCCTCCAGGTGCCTCGGTTTCCTCCCACATTCCAAAGATTGACAGGTTAGGGTTTGTAACTTGTGTGCATGCTATGCTGGTGCTGAAGCATGGTGACACTTGCAGGCTGATCTCAGCACAAATTCAGACAGTGTCAGCCGTTGACAAGATGACACATTTCACTGTATGTTTTGACATCTAGATGAAGCTAATCTTTAATCTTGTATGGAATCTTCATGTTCTCTTAGTGACTGCCTGGGTTTCCCTATCAGCTCTCTGGATTTCAGGATTCCTCCCACACCATACCAAGATGTGCAGGTTGGTAGGTTAATTGGGACCTAAGTGAGTGTTGGAATCTGAGTGCAGTTGGTGAAAATGCGGTGGTGGGGGGGGGGTGGGGGGTAGGGAATTGAAATATGCACTTAATAGACACAGAGTCAGTGGGCCTACTTCCATGCTGTACAGTACATTCTGGGAAGTTAAACCGGGACACCGAACGTCAAGGCTAGGAGAGTACATTGGAACAGAGAGACCCAGGGAAGTAAGTACATTGTTCCTGAAAATGATGATACAGTTAGATAGGTGGTGAAGGAGTACAACATGCTTGCTTTCATCAAGCAGGGCACTGAGTACAAGAACTTGGAAATCACATTACAGCTGTACCAGATGTTTCCAAGGCTGCACATAGAATATTGTGCAGTTCTGTTTGCTGTACAATAGGATGCATATCCAAGAAAAGTCTCATAAGGATACTGCTGGACAGGAGTGCTTATGATTCGAGGACATAACTTATAGATAGGCAGGGGTTGCTTTCTTTTGAGCAAAGGAGGATCAGTGCAAACCTTATAGAGGTGCAATGTCTGGTTAAGATTTCTACTGCTATCTTGTGAGATAGTTTGTATTAACAGTTTTCTGTAAAAGCAGCGTGCCATGCTCTAATAATTGGCATAATACTACAATAAAGAATAACAGAAGAAGAGCTTTCTGAAATTTGTTCAAGATAACTTCCTTCATCAATATGTTTCAGCCAACTAGGAAGGAAGTTCTTGTTACATTCATTTTTGGTAAGTGGTCCAAGTGGGCTTCACAAAAATGGAGAACCATTGAGAAGGACAAGGAGGGATATAAAACAGAGAACAGGAGAATGTCATACTTCAATGAGAAGTGCCCAGGATAAAATGCAAGCAAAATATTGGTAGGTAAAACTTAGAAAACAACAAATTACTTTTAAAATGCAAATGTTTCAGGTACAATCTAGTCACATTCCTCACTAGGGTGGGGCAGAATTAAACCAGAGATGCCTGGGTGACATAAAAAATGATTAAACAAAATGGAGGATTGTGTGTTGCACGTCATCAAGTATGAAATAGGTACATAAGTTGAGGGAGGAAGTGACAAAAATGAAAGTATACAAGAGAATGAGATATAGGAGCAGAATTAGTCCATTTGGCCAATCGAGTCTGCTCCACCATTTCATCATGGCTGATCCATTTTTCCTCTCAGTCCCAGCCTCCTGTCTTCTCCCCGTATCCCTTCGTACCCTTCAATCACGAATCTATCAACCTCTGCCTTAAATATATGTAAAGACTTGGCCTCCTCAACTGCCTGTGGCAATGAATTCCACAAATTCACCACTCTCTGGCTAAAGAAATTCTTCCTTGTCTCTGATCTAAAAGAACACCCTTCTATTCTGAGGCTGTGTCCCCTGGGCTTAGACTCTCCCTCTATAGGAAACATCAAAATGACAGTTAACACATGAAGTCTTTTATGCACATAAGTAGCATATGAATGATAAGAGAAGGAGAACAGCCAATTAAAGATGATGAAGGCATTTTTTACATAAAGTAGGCGGCATGCTAAGTGGGTACTTTGTCTTCTTTTTTATAGAATTATGTAATATTGCCAAAATCTCAGTGGAAGTAGAGGTCATGATGCAAAACTAAAAATATTGGAAATATTCAGATGATCAGGCAATATAAAGAGAAATAAAAAGTTAACAATACATGTTGATGACTATATAACCTTCTACCACCAGATGCTGTCTGACCTGAGAGTTTACAGCATTTTCTGTCTCATTTCAGATTTAAAACATCATGCCATCACTGACTTTTAGTTTCATGAAACTCAATTATTGCACATTTTGATGATCTGCCTGCAGATATCTGCAGGATCCCTCATAGCTCAGCAATCTGGTAACTCAGTGCTGTTCTTATCTTTTGGTGATAGTCGAGTTAATGGTTGGGAGGATATGTTAGAGTAGAGAAGGTGGGATTCACCCTGACTTCCTGAAGGTGGAGCCAATGTAAAGGGTTGTTCGGCGTAATCTTGCAAACCTCAAATACAGTGTAGAGTCAGTGTGGATTTGTTAAAGCAAAGCATACTTACTAGCCCAGTTTAATTATTTGTTGAGATAGCAGAGAATATTATTGAAAGAATGCAGCAGAGGAAGTCCACAGGGGAAAAAGCTAATTAGCACATTTGAGTTCCATAAAATTAAAAATCAATAGCGCCATGGATGGAAGGTTGATGTGAGAGCCAAGTGTTGTGTTTAAAGCTGTTGCATGGCAGACTGCGATATCCCAAAGGCTCATTGTTTCTCTTGATATAGACATGGAATTGCAGGGTAATATTTCCAAATAAGCAAATGACAGAAAATTTAGAACTATGGCGAACAGCACGGAGAACAGTAATACATTACATAGTATGGATGTGCTATGCTGGTAGTATGGATAGATAATAATGGATGAAAATTAACACAGAAGTAGTTTTGAATGAAATTGGTTCAAGATGACACAGGGATAAACACTAGGGTTCAACCCTCATCTCAGGTTCTGTCTGTGGGTGTTTGCTTGTCCTCGCGGTGATCATGTGTATTTTCTCCCAGTGCTCCTTATTCCAAAGACATGCAAGTTGGTAGGTTGACTCGCCACTGAATATTGGTTCTAATGTCAGCTAAGTGGTAGCATCCTGAATGAGTTTATAAGAATGTGGGAATAAAATAAAGGATTATTGAGAGTACTGTAAATGGGTAACAGATGTAAATGGGCATCGTGGCCCAAAGGGCCTCTTTCTCTGCAGGATTTCTTTTTGAAAGGTAATGAAAAATATGAGTTAAAATAATGTAAGACAAAGATTAACAGCAGAAAGAATATTCATAAAGAAAAGGAAGGCACAAAAAGGGAAATGAGGTCATTTAGCATGGCAGAGATAAAGATACAAACTGCGTTCTGCACCTCAGAATCAGTTTCTTTAAAATATACTCCTAATATTACAAGATCAATCCCAAACACCCTCCCTGTCAGTTTCATGAGTACAAGACTGAAAGTAAACTATCTCCCAACAGCAAAACTTTTCTGAAGTACTAGTACTCATAAATATTAAACAGATGGTATAAGATAACATCAACGATAACAGCTTATTCTCAAAAAAATGCTTGATCACATACCTGAAGGCTCAAATTATCAAGTACTATTGAGATGGAAGAATCCCAAAGTAATCACATTCCTGCACTGATGATAACAAATTACATTCAAGAATGTTCTTCAATGAGGTAATAAGGACGATCAGGTTGTCAGTACTGCTACCAATAAAACTGTTCAAAAACAGAGGAAATTCAACTGAACTAAATGGGAATCTAACCTGTCAAAGCTGCTGAATAACCTTTGACATTCTGAAATATTCAATTACATTCAAAATTATTGAAAATAAACAAAATGTTAAAAATGTAAAACATTTATAAACAATTAACCTTTGAGTAAAAAATCCTTTATGCACTCTTGTGCCAACTTCTCAATCTTCCCTGCCAATTTAAAGAACTATGCGCAGATCTCTGTTGTTCTATACTTTTTAAAATCTTTGAAATCAGATTCCTAGAGCACTATTGATCATGGGAATACAATGTTAATTTCAAAATAATCCACAACACATTTTATATCCAATTGGACTTAAAGTAAAACCGAAAAATAAAACAGCTCAAATGCAGGCAGTTACTCATGCCTCAGTAAATTGTAGAAATTTTGAGAGGAGAAAACAAACTAATGGATGAATGCTATCCAGCAGACAGCCGCATGATGATTTTTCATGCAAATACCCAAGAATATTAAACCACAATAAATTAAATTGCAAAAGGTACATGGTGAATGGGAAAAATTCATCACCATCTTCTGCCTTCCTCCATTCACGGACTATGAAGCTAATGAGACTATTTTTGTTACTGACTTTGGTCAGGAAGCTCCTCCACTGCCTCACCACCTGTGTGCCTGTGATATCTTGCAACTCATGACCAGTCTCTTCATTCTGTAGAGATCTCTCACTATTCTTGATAGAGTTCTCCCTGTATATGTCCAACACAACATCTATTCTGCTACTCTGACTGCCTTCCCTCAGAGCCATACCCAGAATTGTTGTGGTAACATCTCTGAAAGTAATTTGATCACCTTTCACTCTTTAGACCAAGTTCATTCCATCAACCACTGTAGCAGAGTTTCCTGGGAGTTGCTCTTCTATTGCTACATGTTTCTGCAAGGTTGTGGCTAAAGTAGTTTTATTTGTCTTTTCCAGCAATCCTTCTGGAGTGGACAGGGCCCAGGGCAATGGTCCAAGGGGATGAGAAAGGATATCCTCCATACGTAGACTGCACCCTTGTGCCATCACTATGATGTGTCCAAACAAAGACCTGTCTGCTTTCAAGATGATCGCTCTCCCATTTGATTTCACTTCTCTCTTCTTAGGCATATCACTGAATATTTTCAGCTTATTGGTTTTCATTGGGTCATGGAATTTCTTTGCTGGTGGGTCTTCCTCTAGTCTCTCATCCTTGAAGGTTGCATAGCATTGCTCACCAATCTCACATGCCTTCATCAGGTCGGAGGCAATGTCCTTGAGGGTTGCCTTTGCCGTAGAGATGCTAAAGAGGTTTCACTTCTTTGCGAATGGGTTGACCCATTCATGTATGAGGCTAACCACTGCTGAAACTGCTTCCTCATCTTTCTGGATTCTTGCCTGCTGTAGCTCTGCATGACAAAGCTCTGATTTGTTGCCTTACACCATTTCCCTTAACTGTCCCAGGAATGCACTGTGGTTATGTAGTAACGCTTGATAGCTCCTGCATTCAGGCTGAACTGTGAGGTGCCTCCAGGAGTCTGTGTGTCTTTGTTCACTGTGGCTTCAACAGCCTGGTCCACAGGGATCTGCCCAAAGGGGTTGTTACTTGACAGCTGCACTGAGAGCTGGCCTGTCTTGAAGGCCTCATACACAGAAGGATTCTTCTCTGGAAGGTTCATCATCTGAGCGAAGTAAGGGGACAGGTACCTGGCAAAATTCATCTTATCATAGGCAAAGCACCATGGGATCATGGTTCTTATAGCATGGAGGTGCAACTCCCAGTCCCCCTCACAAGAGGCGCGCAGAAGCCCAAGTACTACGTTCTCTACCATGTCAATGTATGATATCCAGAATGTGGATAGCTCTCCGTTGTTGTGACGAAAAGCTACCACCGTTACAATGCTACCACATATCTTCTAGCATTAGGGGTGCATACCTTGCCAAAAATCACTATGAGCATTATTCCCCTCAGATGGTATCAACCAATCTTATTGGCTCACGGACTAAATACAGAGACCCCTACTAGCCCTACTAGAATTATTCCCCCCAGATGGTACCAGTGGCCCAAATTTGGGGTGCTGGCTCACGGACTAATTGGGACCAATTCTTGTTATGTTATATTTCAATGATTTGGATAATGGAATTGATGGCTTTGTTGCAAAGTTTACAAATGATACGAAGATAGGTGTAGGGAGAGGTAGTTTTGAGGAAGTAGAGAGGCTACAGAACTTAGACAGATTAGGAGAATGGGCAAAGAAATGGCAGATGGAATAGAGTGTTGGGAAGTGTATGGTCATGCGCTTTGGTAGAAGAAATGCAAGGGTGGACTGTTCTCTAAATGGAGAGAAAATACTAAAAACTGACACACAAAGGGACTTGGGAGTCTTTGTGCAGGATTCCCTAAAGATTAATTTGCAGGTTCAGTCTGTGGTGAGAAAGGCAAATGCAATGTTAGCATTCCTTTCAAGAGGAATAGAGGACTAGAATATAAAAGCAAGGATGTAATGTTGGAACTTTATAAAGCACTGTAGAGGCCTCACTTGGAGTATTGTGAGCAGGTTTGGGCTGCTTATCCTAAGAAGGAAGTGCTGAAACTGGAGAGAGTTCAAAGAAGGTTCAAGAAAATGATTCCTCATTGAAACCTATCGAATGGTGAAAAGGCTTGATAGAGTGGATGTGGAGAGGATGTCTCCTATGGTGGAGGAGTCTAAGACCAGAGGACACAGCCTCAGAATAGAAGGGTGTCCTTTTAGAACAGAGACGAAGAGGAATTTCTTTAGTCAGAGAGTGGGGAACCTGTGGAATTCTTTGCCACAGTCAGCTGTGGAGGCCAAGTCCTTAAGGCAGAGAGTGATAGATTCTTGATTGTTCAGGGCATGAAGGCAGGAGATGGAGGCTAAGGTAAACATTGGATCAGCCATGATGAAATGGCAGAACAGACTCGATGGGCCAAATGTCCTAGATTTGCTTCTATATCTTATAGTCTTATACTGTATAATAATGGTTAAGAAAAAATGACAGGTCATAGAAGTCTACAGAAGTGAGGCAAAGCAGCAGCGAGGTCATGGCAACACACCATTTTAAATGGAGAGACTGGAGCCACTGAAGAAATTAAATGAGACACCAGAGAATTGGAAGATAGCCAATGTTGTTCCATTGTTTAAGACTTAAGAATAACACATGGAATTATAGGCTGGTGAGCTTGACGTCAGTAATGGGTAGGTTATTGGAAAGTATTCTAATGGACCAGATATATAAGCATTTGGATAGACAGAGACTGATTAGGGACAGTCATCATGGCTTTTTGCATGGTAAGTCATGCCTAACCAATCTTACAATGTTTTTTGAAGTTGTTACCAGGAAAATTAATGAAGGCAAGACAGCGGATGTTGTCTACATGGATTTTAGCAAGTCCTTTGACAGGGTCCCACGTCGGAGGTTGGTCAGGAATGTTCAGTCATTTGGCATTCAAGATGAGGTAGTAAACTGGATTAGATACTGGCTTTGTGGGAGAAGCCAGAGTGGTAGTAGATGGTAGTCTCTCTGACTGGAGACTTGCGACTAGTGAAGTGCCACTGGGTCAGTACTAGGTCCATTGATGTTTGTCATTTTTATCAACAATCTGGATAATAATGTAGTAAACTGGAGTAGCAAATGACACCAAAACTGGGGGATGGTAGACAGTGAGAAAGACTATCAGAGCTTGCAGTGGGATCTGGACCAGCTCAAAAAATGGCCGATGGATTTTAAAGCAGACAAGTATGAGCTACTGCACTCTGGGAGGACAAACAAGAGTAGGACTTACATAGTGTGCAGTAGGACTTTGAGGAGTGTGATAGAACAGAGGGATCTGGGAATACAGATCCATAATTCCTTGAAAGTGGTGTCATCGGTAGATAGGGTCATAAAGAAATCTTGTGGTACATGGGCCTTCATAAATCAAAGTAGTGAGTACAGGAATTGGGATGTTATGTTAAAGTCGTAAAGCCTAATTTGGATTATTGTGTACAGTTTTAGTCATCTACCTACAGGAAAGATGGCCATAAGACTATACGACATATGTAGGAGCAGAATTAGGCCATTAGCTCACCCAGTCTGCTCTGCCATTCTATCGCAGATAATTTACTATCCCTTTCAACCCCATTATTCTGCCTTCTCCCTGTAACCTATGGTGCCCTGACTAATAAAGAACCTATCAACCTATGCTTTAAATAAACCCAGTGACTTGGTTTCCACAGCTGTCTGTGAAAATGAATTCCACAGATTCTCTACCTTCTGGCTGAAGAAGTTCCTCCTCATCTCACAATAAAATTGAAAGCGTGCGGAGAAAATTAACAGAGATGTTGCTAGGACTTGAGCACCTGAGCTACAGGGAAAGACTGAATAGGATTGGACTTCATTCCTTAGAGTGTAGGAGAATGAGGGAAAATTTGAAAGAGGTGTAGAAAATTATGAGGAGTATAGATAAGAGTAAATGCAAGCAAGCTTTCTCAACTGAGGTTGGGAAAGAAAGATCTAGAGGCCATGGATTAAGGGTGAAAGGTGAAATTTTAAGGGGAACATGGTGGGGGGAGGATCTTCTTCATTCAGACAATGAGAACATGAACAAGTTGCGAGTGAAAGTGGTGAATTTCAACACTTAAGAGAAATTTACATGGAAGGGAGAGGTATGAAGGGCTCAGGCCCAGGTGCTGGTGAATGGAACTAGGCAGATTAATAGTTTGGCGTGGACTCGATGTGTTGAATGGCCTGTGTCTGTGCTGTAGTGCTCTATAAGGTATGATGAAAAAGTAAAGCTATGTGGCTAAGTTATGAGCACAGGGACAGTGATAGGATTCAAAGAAGTCTGCTTCAATTAATTGGATGGGTTAAAGAACAGCAAATAGGATATAAATTGGATAAATCTAATTAAAAACGGTGAGTGAAATCTGCACACAGAATGACCTTTTACTTATATAAAAAAGGATATACTTCAATTATTGCAAGTTACTGCAAAGATAAACTACGACATCATGTGGACCTGACAATGACACAAATTTATCTTTGGGGCAAAGTCACATGTCAACAAAAAATAGTTTTTTTTATTGCAATAATTTACATACAGAACACAAACCAAAAATTGAAAAGCAACAATACAAAACTTTGAAAGACAATAAATATCGGTCAGAAGCCACCATGGGAAATCCAGAGTGACTGACAACCACTGAAAGCTTCTACTCATTATGAAGCCATTATCAAGAAGGTTAATGAGAATTAGGATACCTCTCAAGGGCAATTAATGAAGGAACAAATCATTCAAATTCTTTGCAGATCATGGTGAGACAACATTTGGAACAGTATGCAATTAATGGCACACTCCCTGTACAATAACACTGATGTATTTAACTGATCAGATAACACAAGAATAATCCTGAAATTCTAAATTACGAAGTTGTATTAATCCAGTTTACTGCTAGTAGCAACCTATGCTGCTGACCTTTCTCACAAGTATGACCATGCCTTTTGTAAAACAATTTTCCAAAGCTGTCCCAAACTAAAATCCTCCAGATCCAATGTATAATTCTCCATAACTTCCGCCACCTCCAATGGGATCCCACTACCAAGCACATCTTTCCCTCCCCCCACTTTCTGCTTTCCGCAGGGATCGCTCCCTACGCGACTCCCTTGTCCACTCGTTCCCCCCCCATCCCTTCCCACCGATCTCCCTCCTGGCACTTATCCTTGCAAGCCGAACAAGTGCTACACCTGCCCTTACACTTCCTCCCTCATCACCACTCAGGGCCCCAGACAGTCCTTCCAGGTGAGGTGACACTTCACCTGTCAGTCGGCTGGTGTGGTATACTGCGTTCGGTGCTCCCGGTGCGGCCTTTTATATATTGGTGAGACCTGACACAGACTGGGAGACTGTTTCACTGAACATCTATGCTCTGTCCGCCAGAGAAAGCAGGATCTCCCAGTGGCCACACATTTTAATTCCACGTCCCATTCCCATTCTGATATGTCTATCCATGGCCTCCTCTACTGTCAAGATGAAGCCACACTCAGGTTGGAGGAACAACACCTTATATACCGGCTGGGTAGCCTCCAACCTGATGGCATGAACATTGACTTCTCTAACTTCTGTTAATGCCCCTCCTCCCCTTCTTACCCCATCCCTGACATATTTAGTTTTCTTTTCCCCCTCCCTTTTTTTTCCTCTCTGCCCATCACTCTGCCTGTTCTCCATCTCCCTCTGGTGCTCCCCTCCCCCTTTCTTTCTCCCTAGGCCTCCCGTCCCATGATCCTTTCCCTTCTCTAGCTCTGTATCCCTTTTGCCAATCACCTTTCTGGCTCTTAGCTTCACCCCACCCCCTCCGGTCTTCTCCATCATTTCGCATTTTCCCCTCCCCCTCCTACTTTCAAATCTCTTACTATCTTTCCTTTCAGTTAGTCCTGACGAAGGGTCTCGGCCCGAAACGTCGACAGCGTTTCTCCCTATAGATGCTGCCTGGCCTGCTGCATTCCACCAGCATTTTGTGTGTGTTGCTTGAATTTCCAGCATCTGCAGATTTCCTCATGTTTGCCCAAACTAAAATGATGTGCACTGGATGATCTAGTACTACTCTCATACAAGGATCCCAGAAAAAAAAATTGCTCTCAGAAAACATTTGGAAAATATATTCCACATATTTAATCCTCTGCTTAAATACCAAACCTGTCCATACTGCTGAATGTACGGTATCCATATGTCAAATACATTTCCCTCTACGGCCCTCTCTGTTACTTCACCCAAATCGCCATGAAGTAGGTTACAGTCAATTTTCTTTTAAATTCATGCTATCTTTCTGTAATCAATCTATTCTTGTTCAATAAATGCTAATTCTGTCCATGATGGTGTTAATTACTAAATAGTGCAATCTAAGCAGATTAATTGAAGTGGATAATTAAAAGAGCTAAAAAATACAAGGAAAATTTTACTAGACTCAGCCCACACTAAAAAATAAAAGCAAATCCCTGTTATACATCACCCTGTCCAACAATACTTGATAATGGAAAAATAATTACATTACCATACCATCAAAAAGGAGAGTAATTGGTTAGGAAAAGCACAGGAAGTATTAGATAGATGGTCCTGATCTTCTATCTATGGAGTTAGCACATTCTCCCTAGACCACGTGGGCTTCCCCTGGTGTTCCAGTTTCCACAGTGAGTGACCTGGTTAGTGCAAATTGCCCCAGTATGTAGCTGAGTGGTAGAGTCTTGGAGAACTGGGCAGTTGATAGTGAAATGAAATTGGATTGGTGTAAATGGGTGCTTAATCATCTACACAAGCTCATTGAAGCAAATGGCCAATACCTGTGCAGAGACTCCATGATTATAACTCTACGATAAAATCAAATGATTTGAAATAGATCATCGCAATGTATTATCAGCTGTAAAGATGATCAGGTTTGAATCGTGGGAATGAGTGAAGAGGAGTTTTATTAGATCAAGGTTTTGGAGAACATTAAGCCAAGCTTCTGTTCAAGAGATTAAATGTAGGGAGAAGTTAAATACAAGAACATAATTCTATATTTCAGTTTCAAATATGTATCACTAGTTTTATTTGTTTTTATTGATGATATACCGTACCCGTCCTACAGGAAGATCCAGCCCACAGTCTAAATGTTATTCCCTTACTGTAGATAGGCCAATGTAATGTCATCACAGTGGACATTATTAATTAAGTAGTTAAAAGCAATTCATCACAAAGGAAGACCAAGAATTCAATGTAAATTCTGCAATAGTTTCTCCATGTACTGAAAGACAGTTAAAGCGTGGTATAGTAAAGCTGTATAGACGGGCTCCCATCATTGGACAGAGTCCCAATACAATATATTAACACCTGCATCGAATTAAAGCTATAAACAGATTAATTAGGACCTTACTAAATACCTATTTCAGATATTTCAATGCATAACATGAGTGATCACCTGTGGCGACCCACTTCCCAGCGCACTCGAACCGGCTCACAAAGCAGCACGCGCCAGCATTGAGGCCGGTCCCAAAGAGGGCGCCAAGCCTGCTTCACCAGCAAGGGGAAAAGCCCGCGCGCGGGACGGGACTGTGAATATGCGCCCCCTACAGCATTCCCGCCCGGGGAGGGCGGGATCAGGAAGGCTTTAAAGTGAGGCCGCAAAGTTTGAATAAATCTCTTTTGTAACTGCAGCTCACCGACTCCGTGTCGTTACTGCAGTGCTGCGTATAGCACACCACTACATACCCTCTCCTTTTCTACTTGCCTCATTGTCCACCAACAGTGAAGTCTTTGAAATTACAAAGCCACAAGAGAAGTTTTTGTGACAAAATACTTTGTACATGGGAAGCTGAACAGAAAATATACAAGGAGAATGGAAAGCCAAAGAATTTTCTATGTGCATTTAAGCTATGTTTCTTGAGTAGCATGTCCAAGAATCAGCAAAATGGAAGGAGGAGTCAAACTCGCTTACTAATCCAACAATAAGTGGTTTTAATTGAACACCAATTGCAGTATGATGAGTCAAACTTAAAACTTTTTACTAGGATTTGTGATTTGGCAATTCTAATTTCATTAGGATGAGATGGCAATTACTAACAGCAAGCTAGAATCAGACAAAATTGCAGAAATGTTCAAGAACTTACTTCAGTTAACACAGATAAGAGATTCTGCATATGTTGGAAATCTTGACCAACACGCACACAAAATGCTTAAGGAAGTTAGCAGGTCAGGCAGCATCTCTGGAGGGAAATGGACAATCAACATTTTGAGCTGAAACCTTGCAGGTCTTGATGAAGAATCTCAGTCAAACATCTTGACTGTTCATTTCCCTCCATTTCTGCTGCCTGACCTGTACGGTTCGTCCAGCATTTTGTCTGTGTTACTCATTATTTGATTAAATACAGAACGAACACGCATCCTGAATGTGAAAGACCTCCACTTACCACATGAAACATCATGGACAATACAAACAGTAAGAAATGACATGAAATTGAAAGAAAAGGCCGACAAATGCGTAAAGAATAATTTAAACCCAAAAGATCAGAAAGGTAAAGAGCAGCAAAACACAAACGAATATGAAAAATATGTGAGCAATATCAGGATTAAGAGACAATGGTTCAGGCCTTCATCAGTACTGGGGGAAAAAAGAAGAGATGTTAGAACATGAGGTCAGGGCAGGGGAGGAAGGGTGGCAGGACAGGGTGGTAGGTAATAGGTGAAAGCAGGAGAAGGATAGAGTGGAGTGAAGTAAAGGGCTGGAAAGCTGATAGGTGAAAGAAAGAAAGGGCTAGAGAAAGGGGAACCTGACAGGAGAGAGTAGAAGACCATGGAAGAAAGGGAATTGGGAGGAGCACCAGACGGAGATGATGAGCAGGTAAGGAGAGGAAGTGAGAGAGAGAAATAGGAATGGGAGTGATGAAGGGGTGGAGGCAATTACCAGAAGTCTTGAGAAATTGATATTCATGCCATCAGATTGGAGGCTACCCAGATGGAATAAAAGGTGTTGTCTCTCCAACCTGAGAGTGTCCTCATCACAGAAGTAGAGAAGGCCATGAACTAAGATGCTGGAATGAGAATGGGAAGTAGAATTGAAGTGCCCACCGGGATATCCCACCTTTTCTGGCAGACAGAGCATAGGTGCCCAGCAAAGCAGTCAGAGATCAGAGATAGTGTCACAGCTGCAGAAAAGGAGGAAGTCATGGAGGGATTGTCTACTGAGTCTCTGTGGGTGGAAGTTAGGAACAGCAAGGGATCAATAACTCTACTGGGTGTTTTTTATAGACTACCCAATAGTAACAGGGACATTGAGGAGCAGAAAGGGAGACAGATTCTGGAAAGATGCAATAATAAAAGGTTTGTCATGGTGGGACATTTTAATTTCCCAAATATTAGTTGGCATCTCCCTACAGCAAGGGGTTTAGATGGGGTGGTGTTTGCTAGGTGTGCTCAGGAAGGCTTCTTGACACAATATGTAGATAAGCCTACAAGAGGAGAGGCTGTACTTGATCTGGTATTGGGAAGTGAACCTGGTCAGGTGTCAGCTCGCTGAGTGGGAGAGCAATTTGGAGATAGTGATCACAATTCTAATTCCTTTACCATAGAATTGGAGAAGGATAGGAACAGACAAGTTAGGAAAAGTTAGGGGTGATACGGTAGCATAGTGGTTAGTACAATGCTTTACAGTACAGGCAACCCTGGTTCAATTCCCACTGCTGCCTATAAGGTGTTTGTACATTTGGGAGAGAGAAACCGGAGAATTATAGACCGGTTAGTCTGACATCGGTGGTGGGGAAAATGCTACAGTCAGTTATCAAAGATGTGATAACAGCACATTTGGAAAGAGGTGAAATCATCGGACAAAGTCAGCATGGATTTGTGAAAGGAAAATCATGTCTGACGAATCTTATAGAATTTTTTGAAAATGTAACTAGTAGAGTGGATAGGGGAGAGCCAGTGGATGTGGTATATATAGATTTTTAAAAGGCTTTTGACAAGGTCCCACACAGGAAATTAGTGTGCAAACTTAAATCACGCGGTATTGGGGGTATGGTATTGATGTGGATAGAGAATTGGTTGGCAGACAGGAAGCAAAGAGTGGGAGTAAACGGGACCTTTTCAGAATGACAGGCAGTGACTAGTGGGGCACCGCAAGGCTCAGTGCTGGGACCCCAGTTGTTTACAATATATATTAATGATTTAGAAGAGGGAATTAAATGCAGCATCTCCAAGTTTGTGGATGACACGAAGCTGGGTGGAGGTGTTAGCTGTGAGGAGGATGCTAAGAGGATGCAGGGTGACTTGGATAGGTTAGGTGAGTGGGCAAATTCATGGCAGATGCAATTTAATGTGGATAAATGTGAGGTTATCCACTTTGGTTGCAAGAACAGGAAAACAGATTATTATCTGAATGGTAGCCGATTAGGAAAAGGGGAGGAGCAACAAGACCTGGGTGTCATTGTACACCAGTCATTGAAGGTGGGCATATAGGTACAGCAGGCAAACAGTATGTTGGCATTCATAGCAAAAGGATTTGAGTACAGGAGCAGGGAGGTTCTACTGCAGTTGTACAAGGCCTTGGTGAGACTGCACCTAGAATATTGTGTGCAGTTTTGGTCCCCTAATCTGAGGAAAGACATTCTTGCTATAGAGGGAGTACAGAGAAGGTTCACCAGATTGATTCCTGGGGTGGAAGGACTTTCATATGAAGAAAAACTGGATCGACTAGGCTTATACTCACTGGAACTTAGAAGATTGAGGGGGGATCTTATTGAAACGTATAAAATCCTAAAGGGATTAGACAGGCTCGATGCAAGGAAGATTGTTTCCGATGTTGGGGAAGTCCAGAATGAGGGGTCACAGTTTAAGGATAAAGGGGAAGCCTTTTAGGACCGAGATGAGGAAAAACTTCTTCACAGAGAGAGTGGTGAATCTGTGGAATTCTCTGCCACAGGAAACAGTTGAGGCCGGTTCATTGGCTATATTTAAGAGGAAGTTAGATATGGCCTTTGTGGCTAAAGGGATCAGGGGGTATGGAGAGAAAGCAGGTACAGGGTTTTGAGTTGGATGATCAGCCATGATCATACTGAATGGTGGTGCAGGCTCAAAGGGCCGAATGGCCTACTCCTGCACCTATTTTCTATGTTTCTATGAAAATGTTTAATTGGAGTAAGGGGAAATATGAAGCTATCAGGCAGGAACTTGGAAGCATAAATTGGGAGCAGATGTTCTCAGGGAAATGTACGGCAGAAATGTGGCAAACCTTCAGGGGATATTTGTGTGGTGTTCTGCATAGGTATGTTCCAATGAGACAGGGAAAGGATGGTAGGGTACAGGAACTGTGGTGTACAAAGGCTGTTGTAAATCTAATCAAGAAGAAAAGATAGGCTTATGAAAGGTTCAAAAATCTAGATAATGACAGAGATCTAGAAGATTATAAGGCTAGCAGGAAGGAGCTTGAGAATGAAATTAGGAGAGCTAGAAGCGGCCATGAGAAGGACTTGGCAAGCAGGATTAAGGAAAACCCCAAGGCATTCTATAAGTATGTGAAGAGCAAGAGGATAAGACGTGAGAGAATCGGACCTTTCAAGTATGACAACGGAAAAGTGTGGATGGAACCGGAGGAGATAGCGCTTCAGTATTCACTATGGAAAAGGACCTTGGTGACTGTAGGGATAACTTACAGTGGACTGAAATCCTTTAGCATATAGACATTAAGAAAGAGGATGTGCTGGAGTTTTTGGAATGCATCAACTTGGATAAGTCACCGGGACCAAAAGAAATATGCCCCAAGCTACTGTGGGAGGAGAGGAAAGAGATTGCTGAGCTTCTATCAATGATCTTTGTATCATCAATGGGGATGGGAGAGGTTCCGGAGGATTGGAGGGTTGCGGATGTTGTTCCCTTATTCGAGAAAGGGGGTAGAGATAGCCCAGGAAATTAGAGACCAGCGAGCCTTACTTCAGCAGTTGGTAAATTGATGGAGAAGATCCTGAGAAGCAGGATTTATGAACATTTGGAGAGGCATAATATGATTAGGAATAGTCAGCATAGCTTTGTCAAGGGCAGATGTGCCTTATGAGCCTGATAGAATTTTTTGAGGATATGACTAAACACATTGATGAAGGAAGAGCAGTAGATGTAGTGTATATGGATTTCAGCAAGGCATTCGATAAGGTACCCCATGCAAGGCTTATTGAGAAAGTAAGGAGGCATGGGATCCAAGGGGACATTGCTTTGTGGATCCAGAACTGGTTTCCCCACAGAAAGCAAAGAGTGGTTAGAAACGGGTCATATTCTGCATGGAGGTTGGTGACCAGTGGTGTGCCTCAGGGATCTGTTCTGGGACTCCTAATCTTCATGATTTTTATAAATGACCTGGATAAGGAAGTGGAGGGATGGGTGAGTAAATTTGCTGATGACACAAAGGTTGGGGGTGTTGTGGATAGTGTGGAGGGCTGTTCGAGTTTACAGTGGGATATCAAGAAGATGCAAAACTGGGCTGAGAAGTGGCAGATGGAGTTCAACCCAGGTAAGTGTGAGGTGGTTCATTTTGGTAGGTCAAATATGATGGAAGAATATATTAATGGTAAGACTCTTGGCAGTGTGGAGGATCAGAGTGATCTTGGGGTCCGCGTCCATAGGATACTCAAAACTGCTGTGCAGGTTGACTCTGTGGTTAAGAAAGCATATGGTGCATTGGCCTTCATCAATCATGGGATTAAATTCAAGAGCCGAGAGGTAATGCTACAGCTGGATAGAAGCCTAGTCTGACCCCACTTGGTTTACTGTGCTCAGTTCTGGTCACCTCAGAAAGGATGTGGAAACTATAGGAAGGGAGCAGAGGAGATTTATAAGGATGTTGCCTGGATTGGGGAGCATGCCTTCTGAAAATAGGTTGAGGGAACTTGGCCTTTTCTCCTTGGAGCAACGGAGGATGAGAGGTGACCTGATAGAGGTGTACAAGATGATGAGAGGCATTGATCATGTGGATAGTCAGAGGCTTTTTCCCAGGGCTGAAATGGCTGCCACAAGAGGGCATAGTTTTAAGGTGCTTGGAACTAGGTGCAGAGGAGATGTCAGGGGTAAGTTTTTTAACTCAGAGTGTGGTGAGTGCGTGGCTGGGCTACTGGCGACAATGGTGGAGGCAGATACGATAGGGCCTTTTAAGAGACTCCTGCATAGGTACATGGAGCTTAGAAAAATAGAGGGCTACAGTAACCCTAGGTAATTGCTAAAGTACGTACACATTTGGCACAGCATTGTGGGCTGAAGGGCCTGTATTGTGCTGTAGGTTTTCTATGTTTCTATGTTGCTATCTCTTTCACCTATTAGCATCCCAGCCCTTTACTTCACCCCTCACCCCCTCCCAGTTTGAACATTAACCTTCCTCCCCTCCTCCCACGTTCTTAGTCTAACTTCTCATCTTTTTTTCCAGTCCTGATGAAGGGTCTCGGCACAAAATGTGGACTGTTTATTCTTTTCCATAGATGCTGCCTGGCCTGCTGAGTTTCTCCAGCATTCAGTGTGTGTTGCTTGGATTTCCAGTATCTGCAGATTTTCTCATCAAGATTAAGAGTGTTTGTACAATAATATTGGAGGAAAATTACTGCCATTGGAAATGATAGCCTAACGAGCTAACCTAAGAAAATAGCGAATTTATTGAATGACTCTGCAAAGACAGGAAACAGATAATAAGCCTAATATCCTTGGGAAAATAATAAAGAATCAAAGTATTCTGGACTTCACAAAAGGGAAATGAATTACATAAACAGCACTTAATGGGAACAAATCTTGTTGTGCTATAATATCATAATCATTGTATTAGTATGCAATAAATTATTAGCCAGAAAGTCTGGATATAAATCATAAAAATAAGGCTCCCAAAAATCATTGTTACAATAATTACTGAATAAATGCTTATCTTGTGCAAGTCCTCTGCACAAGCAAAGTTAAAGTAGCCATCTTTTGATGATATATTATGCAGAAAAAAACATACTTCTTTAAAATCTAAACTTCATTGCATTGCTCATTTGCAATAAAACAGCCCTTTATTGGGTCCACAGTTCTACTATTAATGCACCACACAGCAGATTTAACTGCAGCCTGATAGATACAACACAGAAACAATCTAATGCAAATTGAACGCTATCATTCTTGTCACTCTCTTTGATGTCACTACTTGCCCACTCAAAAATAAGTCCACATATGCTACTTATTCATGTTTGATTTCAATAAATGATAATTCATTTAGATTATATGGAAACAATTACTATTAGAAACAGTGTGTTGGTTTCAGCTGTTAAGCCTCAGTTCAAAATCTAAATCCTTATAGTTCTCTGATTTTAAATACCATACTTACTTTGATCGATGGAGAAGCCCCCAAAGCTATCAAGGCCTTAGCTTGCTGAGTCAAAATATACTGAAAGCCTTCACAAACATACCATTCACAGCCTTGATCTGTAATACAACATGGAAGACAGATTAGTACATTATAAGTTTAGATCTGTAAACTAATTATCTATTCATCATTATTCATTGGAGATCAATAAGTACATTTATGTGACTACTACAACATTCTATGTAATTCTATTCGTGCAAGTTAAAAGGTTTTTCTCGTTATCATGCCAAAATTATTCAATTACAAATTTTTCACTTGTATACACTACAGCTATTAAAGATAATTTTAAGGTTATTTGCACGACACAATTTGGAGCAATATAGTTCACATTTCACTTGTCCTTTAGATTCAAAGGCATTACTGACCATCCGTGGAGGTCACAATTGATGAAAAGCACAAATGGATAAGCCACGTAAATACTGTGGCTAGAAAAGCAGGTCAAAAGCTGAGTGACTTACCCTCTGACATCCCAAAGCCTGTATGATGAAATACTCTCCCCCTTGCCTTGATGAGTTCAGCTTCCACAGCTCTCAAGATGCTTGATACCCTTCAGGACTAAGCAGCCTGCTTGGTTGGTACCCCACCTAGGTCCCTAAGCATACATTCCCTCTAGCACAGTCACTGCAGTGGATCATCTACAAAATACACTATAGTAACTTGCCCAGTTACTCTAACAACACTAATGAGCTCCAAAAGTATTACCACCATCAAAAATACTGCTTTCCAGTAAAAACAAAGGCAGAGCTGAACAGGCTGTTTAACAATCTGGAATTATGCCACAATTATTTTATTAATGCTACATCATGAGTGTCTTTATCAATTTGCTTCCTCCCAAGGTTTCCCAATCTGGGGTCGACAACCTAGTGGTGGAGTTGACCAAACAGAGGAAAGTCAGTGGTTGGGTCTCTGGCACTGAGTCTGGCTCTGTGACCCAGAAGGGAAGGGGGTAGAAGAGGCTTGCGGTGGTGATAGAGGATTCATTAGTTAGGACAGGGGTTCCCAACCGGGGGTGCGAGATGGAATTTCAGGGGGTACGACGAAGAGTGGCTTGTGTGCTTGAGTGACAAGTCACGAGTCATCACTCAGCCAGCTGCCAGTGTACCTTGAGAAATGGCAGTAATGTTTGTCCCAAGCACACTCCAGTCTCCTGCTGCCCGAGTCAGCGTTGAGGATTCTCATCAGTGTTACCTGGGAGTTACACCTCAGAGTTGAGGAGACTCATCAATTTACTGTTTACAATTTTTTCTGAATAAATTAGAATCTAATTGCTCAATTTATATTTGCATTTTATGCACTGAGTTAAAAGCTTATTTTTTTAAGTTCAATTTGTTCACCTGCAGTATTGTATGTGGTTCAATAATTAGAAATTAGACTTCTTCATCTTCAAATGTGATATTACTTTTGTTGGGGGTGCGAACATTAATCAAACATTTCCTAGAGGTGTGGGGCATAGAAAAAGTTGGGAACCACTGAGTTAGGAGAACAGATAGAAAGTTCTGTAGATTCCCAGATGGTATGTTGCCTCCTGGGTGCCAGGGTCTGCAATATCTCAGATCGAGTCCTCAGCATTCTTAAATGGGAGGGTGAACAGCTAGCGGTCATGGTCCATGTAGGTACCAATGATATGGGTAGGATGAGTGATGGATTTTCTGCATAGGGAGTTCAAGGAATTAGGTAGTAAGTTAAAGGACAGAACATCCAGGGTTGTGATCTCAGGATTGTTCTCCATGTCACATGAAGCCAGAGAGTGGTAGAGCATTGCCTCTCTGACTGGAGGCCTGTGACTAGTGCTGTGCCACAGGGATCAATGCTGGATCCATTGTTGTTTGTCATCTATATCAATGATCTGGATGATAATGTGGTTAAATGGTTCAGCAAATTCGCAAATGACATCATGATTGGGGGTGTAGTGAGGAAGCCAATCATGGCTTGCAGAGGGATCTGCATCAGCTGGAAAAATGGGCTGAAAAACATCAGACAGAATTTAATGCAGGCAAGTGTGAGGTGCTAAACTTTGGTGGGACTAACCATGGAAGGTCTCATACTGTAAATGGTAGGGCACTGAAGAGTGTGGTTGAACAAAGGGATCTGTGAATACGGGTCCATAATTAGTTGAAAGTGGCATCACAGGTAGATAGGGTCATACAGAAAGCTTTTGGCACACAGGCCTTCATAAATCAAGTTATTGAGTACAGAAGATGGGATGCAATGTTGAAGTTGTATAAGATGCTGGTGAGGCCTGATTTGGAGTATTGTGTTCAGCTTTGGTCACCCGAGCTACAGGAAAGATGTAAATATGGTTGAAAGCGTGCAAAGAAAATTTACAAGGAAACATGAGGGGAAACTTCTTCATTCAGAGGGTCGTGAGAGTGTGGACTGAGCTGCTAGCACAAGTGGTGCATGTGAACTCAATTTCAACATTTAAGAGAAATTTGGATAGGTCAATGGATAGTAGAGATATGGAGGGCTATGGTCCCAGTGCAGGTCGATGGGAGTAGGCAATTTAAATGGTTTTGGTATGGACCAGATGGGCGGAAGGGTCTGTTTCTGTGATGAAGTTCTCTGTGACTCTACCAGTTATTTGCTTTGAAACAAAGTGTATTTGTAACAGATTGCTTGCAATATAAAAGGCACTAGTACCAGAGACAAAAATATGTGTATTGTACCTCCTATGAATGCCTATGAATGACAATAAAGCCAACTGTGGCAAAACTCTGATAATCTGCTCTCCGATTATCTTGATGGTTGGACATCTGGTTCAACACTTTATATTCTAAACCCCTTTCAACAGACTGGGGCCCCTGGTTCCAGTGCTCCTTTTTAACTTTGTTTGCTGAGAAATTTATTACTGAGAAATAACAGTGTCTTTTAAAAAAAAATCACTTTCTTTGGATATTAGGAATAGTATCTGAAAATCTGGTAGTCTAGCAACATCTAAATGGTTTTTGGTATGGACTAGATGGGCCAAAGGATCTCTTTATGTGCTGTACTTCTCTGACTCTATTTGTAACTTCTGAATTCTATCCAAGTCATGTTATTGTAGATTTATTGCATTTTTATATTGGAGCAAGAAACTGCAAATGCTGGAAGTTCAAAACAGAACCAGAAAATGCTGGAAACATTCAGCAGGTCAAGCATCATCAGCAAACGTTGCCATTTCAGGTTGTGGCCCTTCTCTCCCTCACACATGGGTATTCTTTTCTGTTTCAATTTGCTTCTTACTGCTTCTGCCTTTTTTTAAGGAGTAAATTTTGACTAAACAACTTTGGTTGGCAAACGACCAAAACACACTTTTTTTCACTCCAACCATAAACGTATCACATTTTTCCCATTATGATGAAGGATCCTACACTTACTACATTGAAAATTTCTCTCTTCTCTATCTGCAGAGTTCTTTCAGATTTTTCTGATCTTGGCTTTATTGTAATTGCTTACTCAATTTGGAAAATCATCTTAAATTTTTCTTTTCAAACATCAAAGGGTTTGAATAAAGATATAAGTGAGGTTGAGTCTATCCTTGGTCAATTGAGTCAATAGACAATAGACAGAAGTAGACCATTCAGCCCTTTGAGCCTGCACCACCATTTTGAGATCATGGCTGATCATCTACTATCAATACCCGGTTCCTGCCTTGTCCCCATATCCCTTGATTCCCCTATCCATAAGATACCTATCTACCTCCTTCTTGAAAGCATCCAAAGAATTGGCCTCCACTACCTTCCGAGGCAGTGCATTCCACACCCCCACAATCCTCTGGGAGAAGAAGTTTTTCCTTAACTCTGTCCTAACTGACCTACCCCTTATTCTCAAACCATGCCCTCTGGTACTGGACTCTCCCAGCATCTGGAACATATTTCCTGCCTCTATCTTGTCCAATCCCTTAATAATCTTATATGTTTCAATCAGATCCCCTCTCAATCTCCTTAATTCCAGCATGTACAAGCCCAGTCTCTCTAACCTCTCTGCGTAAGACAGTCCGGACATCCCAGGAATTAACCTCGTGAATCTATGCTGCACTTCCTCTACAGCCAGGATGTCCTTCCTTAACCCTGGAGACCAAAACTGTACACAATACTCCAGGTGTGGTCTCACCAGGGCTCTGTACAAATGCAAAAGGATTTCCTTGCTCTTGTACTCAATTCCCTTTGTAATAAAGGCCAACATTCCATTAGCCTTCTTCACTGCCTGCTGCACTTGCTCATTCACCTTCAGTGACTGATGAACAAGGACTCCTAGGTCTCTTTGTATTTCTCCCTTACCTAACTCTACACCGTTCAGATAATAATCTGCCTTCCTGTTCTTACTCCCAAAGTGGATAACCTCACACTTATTCACATTAAACGTCATCTGCCAAGTATCTGCCCACTCACCCAGCCTATCCAAGTCACCCTGAATTCTTCTAACATCCTCATCACGTCACACTGCCACCCAGCTTAGTATCATCAGCAAATTTGCTGATGTTATTCTCAATGCCTTCATCTAAATCGTTGACGTAAATCGTAAACAGCTGTGGTCCCAATACCAAGCCCTGTGGCACCCCACTAGTCACCACCTGCCATTCCAAGAAACACCCATTCACCGCTACCCTTTGCTTTCTATCTGCCAACCAGTTTTCTATCCATGTCAATGTCTTCCCCCCAATGCCATGAGCTTTGATTTTACCCACCAATCTCCTATGTGGGAGATATGACATAAAGTATTTTTATAAAGTCATATGACATTCCTACAACTTTACTTCAAATTCAGGTTCACCAGTATTTGAAAAGTTGACAAAATATTATATTTCTTTTCTTTAACATCATACACATTACTTATCTAAATGGAATCTGATGTGTTAATTTTCCTTTTTCCCCCAATTTTGTCAAACAATATTCATGATTTCCAATCCATCACATGAAATATTATTTATTCCTCTGGTACAAAAGCACACAGGCCCTTACCAATTCTAGTAAGCAAACTAATGGTGATTAACCCTGAAGCAATGTATTTTAACCAAATACTTCACTTAAAGTCATTTTAATTTCTATTAGACCAGGGGACCATTGGTTCAATACAGCTACAACTACATTCCCAACTTTTTTTTTGTGTGGCTGGGACAAAAATGTACAGTCCTGCAAAGCCAGAAATGTAATAGATAGATAGAAAGAATAAGCTGGACACAGAAGAATACAAACAGAAGCTGTTAACTTTCAGCAGAGCATGTAGTAACTTACGGCTCATTATTCTGTTATATAAGATGTATGAATTTAAATTACAAGGATGAAGGTTAAATCTAATTGCTCAATAAGAGAATTAATTTGATGGAATGACCCTAGAGAAGCAAAGTCTCCCCAGCCTTCACACTGCCATGTGTTCAGCTCTGATTGTCATTGCTGTGAAGTTGGAAATCTCAGTGATTAAATCATATTTGATATTATTTATCATGCTACCTTGTATGCAAATTCAACAAGTATATTATGAGCAAAATCTACTGATGAGTGAGCCATCCAAGGTTTCATTCATTAGCAAGGTCCAGGTAAAATAAAATATCTCTATAAACAAAATGGTTGGCTCTGCCCTCAAATAGGCTTGGCTGTCTGGCAATGGCTCACCCCTGACTCAGGAATTATAAATGAGTGAAAATTTACAAATAAAGTATTTTTAACTTCTCCATGCTAATTTGACATGAAGCAATCCAGCCCTAGATAAAATTATGTAAATGCATAACCTGAAACATTCTAAATGCCTTGCCTTAAAGATGCACTTTTAAATCTGTGCAGAAAAGATTCCCAAAACATCATGATCCAGCAGAAATCCAAATGCAAGCTGGCAAACAAAAGAACTCAAATTAGAAGACTGCAGATACAGAATCTACACTCACCTAGTTTTTTCCTTTTCTTTAGTCCCCTGGAAATAGTATTCACTCTTGCATTTTGCATAAATAACTCAGAGGCAATATCTGCTGTTTTCTGCAAGAACAAGGAAAAATACTTTAACTTAAACATGTTTCATAACATAGTTGAAATCATTTAATATTTGAATGAACAATACAGAAACTGATACCATTCTATTCAATTCATTTAATTGTCATTCAATCATACATGAATAATCATGAATAGAGCCAAATGAGACAATGGTACTTCACAGCCAAGTACCAAGTCACACACAGCACAAATAGAACATACAAGATAGCAAGCACATAAAGATATCAGTAAGATTTAGCTCCCAAATTCATAAATGTATTCCCAAAGAGAAAAATTGAAAAAGAAAAATATGATCTTCTTCCAATAGCTCCCTTGAGAAAACAGTGTTTTACAATCTTGACAAAAATTAAGATGATCATTGGAATTGATGCCTTCACTATCATGACTAAGCAAGGAGAAATGGAAATCATTCACAATCAAAAACCTTAAGACCAAACACATTGTTCATAAAATCTAACATATAAAATTAGTCAGAAGAAAAATACTTGCTCTCAAAAATCAATGCTTTCAAATTCCTCCTGAAATTTTTCAATAACAGGATTAAGTTTGAAGAATGAGGGCAAAAAAAAATCAACTAGTAACAGAAATATTTATCCAGAGCACAGTAATTCTCAGAAAGGTAACAAATGGTTGAACTATATACAAATTAATATTCAAACATAATCATAAAGTTAGCTAAAACAATCCTCCTATCTAAAATAACATTACACATTCCAAATAATTTTATTTATAGTTTAAACAACTCATTGCTTTCATTGTAAATTCTTATGGCTTCACATGGTATTTTATTTAGATATTATAAAATATGCAACATTTTATCAGTAGTAGTCTCCATAGATTTTTTGATCTCTTCTCCCTTCAACCAAATTCTGGCTGCTTTGAATTATATTACAAGCAGTCCTATAGCTGTCCTTTGAGTAAGTAAACATTTACTGATGCTAGGTAATAAATCTATAGCTTCCCTAAATTAAACAGTTGTCCTTGTCAATGACAACAAAAAGAATTGCCTCAATAACTACAATAGAATTACAAAAACATTATCATGATAAGAAAAAATAAATACCATTTAAACCGGCTTTCATCAACCTTTCAAAAACACATTCAAAGGCAAAATATAATACATGAAAAATATTTTCCTTATGTCATCCTTCATTCTATTATCACTTGCAACTCCAGTTATCCATCATTCTACTGTTGGAAATTAATCACCCTTGGGATTTATTTTGCTCTCATCTCTTACCTTCACTAATTTAAGAACTAATTTTAGCCTCTCCAGTTTACTGGAATTCCTCAGTATAAAGCAAATCCTGCCTAGATTATCTGAAGTGGAATTCCATGTCTGTGCATATTGGAAGGTAAGCAGCATAGTACAATATGATATTTTCCTTTCTGATTGACATCTTATTTTAGCCTATAACATCCACATCGGACCAGTAAATTTTGACCTAATTTAAGCAGCTGCCCCAATTAGCTAAAGTTTCATGGAAATAGTTTAAAAAGTATAAAAAAGACTGCCATTTAACTGAGTAACAAATTATGCATTAAAATGAAATACAGAACAATTTAGAAGACTACCAATACCTCTACAGTACTATAAAACTGTGCATTAGTTCTTAATAGTTATCAACAAAGGAATTTGTCTAGTATATGCTGCCATGTTCTTTTGATTGACTGTAAATTAACAAAATCAGCACAGGCATCTAGCACAGATAATGGACTGCCTTCAAACAATGCTTCCAAATTTCCTCCAAATTTTCATTTGCATTGTAACATGACTGTTCATATTTCCTAACTTGTTGAAGTAGCGAAATCGCTCCATTTTCACTCCTGGCCATTTCTGGCATTTCCAAGCCTGAATGCTTGAAACCATCTCAAATTATCCTACTGCTTATTTCTCGCCAACTATCTGTGACAAAATCACTGCTTTTTTGAACACAAACACATGAAAGTAACATTATTTAAAAAAATATTTGTTCTAAGTACGGCTTAGTGTCTAACGGTCACACAAATGCACGCGACTGATGCTAGTTAGAAACTGTTCAGCAAGTCTCCTGTCCCAATTAAATGGCATAGTGTCCTAAATAAACAAAGGTAATCCCAGCTATTTTCTTGATTAGCTTTTGTTCTTTAAGAGTTGTCCCAAATAAGCCACTGCCCCAATTAACCAATAGCCCGATTAACTGGAGTCCACTATATTAATATTTTTCTACTTTAGGCATCCAACTCATCCTTACTTCATAATTTACTGATGTTTTTACAATATTCAATAACACTGACTGTATGAACAGCAATATTACTTTGAATTGCTTTAAGAAATTCCTGCTCCTATTATCAGTTATCATTTTTCTTAAACTTTACAAAGAAATAAAGTAAACTTTAATTTCTTTCCTTCCTATTCTCATTTTAACTGGCATATTCGTAGTTGCATGAAATTAAGTAATTTGTATTTATTTAACCTAAGCATGCACCCTTTTATTCATACTACTTATTCAACACAAAGGTTTAATGGTGTTCTGCATTTGCTCAGTAGATATACTTCATCAATAACTTCTAAAATTTATTTCATTTGGTTGAATCTAGATTATCTTGCAGATTACATTTTTTTTATTATTTATTCATTCCTGGCAAACTGTCAGATAATTGTACATATGATTATACTGCAATTAAGCTATTGCCATCAGTATCTTGCTCTGTTCCTTGATGAACAGAAGGCATCTGTTCAAAATACTAAGTATTTAATCTTTCTTTAATTGTACTCACCTCAATAACACTATGGCAGGACTTGCAAAAGAACTTGCCTTCATCAGAGATTCCCCAGTTAATCACGGAACATTGTTGACATGGCTGTCTAAAATCTCTCTGAAAAATACACAAACATAATAAACATCAACTTTTCAAAAATTCATGTCTTGAGCATAGGGATTTAAAAGTAAGCTTGAGAAAACAGTATTCTCATGATACATTACACGAAGGTAAAAGTTTAAACACACATTGGTGATCTACTATCAACATCGCAAAAGAGAAGTGCTGAAAATGTCTCAATTGCACATCTTGTACTAGACAATTAATGTATACATGCATAATTTATTCTGAATGCTGAGCAGCTGCGTGGAGTTCTCCAGCACATTTTCCATCTGAGTCTCAGCCTAGAAAGAGTCCCAACTGTGTGGAAAACAGCATGTGTGGTCCCAGTAGCCAAGAAGGGCCAACCAAAAGTCTTAAATTCTTGGATGCCTGCCGTCCAGTGGCCTTGATCTCACATATCGTGAAGATCCTAGAGAGGCTAGTCCTGGCTCATCTCCGACCCCTGATCAGATCAACCCTTGATTCCCCTGCAGTTTGCCTACTAGAAGCACAATGGAGTTGATGATGCTGAACAGAGTCTACTTCCATTTGGATAAACAGGGCAGCACTGTGAGGACAATGCTTTTTGATTTCTCAAGTGCCTTCAATACTATACAGCCCTTGTTGCTGGGGGGAAAGCTCCACTTAATGCAGGCTGGCACTTCCATTGTATCCTGGATAATGGACTACCTGACTGGCAGACCACAGTTTGTGTATCTTCAGAGCTGTGTGTCAGACATGGCTACAAGCAGCACTGGGGCCTCATAGGGGTCTGTATTGGCTCCCTTCCAGTTTACTCTTGTACATTGGACTTTAAATGCAACACTGAGTCATATCATCTACAGTAATTCTCTGACTCAGCAATAGTTGGGTGTATAAAGGGAGGGAGGATGAATATAGGACCCTAGTGGAAGACTTTGATAAATGGTGCAAGATGAATCATCTGTAGCTCAACATTGGTAAGACAAAGGAGATGGGGATGGACTTTAGGAAGACTAAGCCTGTACTGCTCCCTGTTATTATTGATGGTGAGGATGTGAATGTGGTGAGGACCTACAAGTACCTGGGGGTGCTCCTAGACAACAGACGAGCGGAGCACCAACACAGAGGCTGTGTACAAGAATGGCCAGAGTCGCCTCCACTTCCTGAGGAGACTGAGGTCCTTTGATGTATGAAGGCCTCTCCTTCACATGTTCTATCAGACTGTTGTCACCAGAAAACACATGTGGTGTGCTGGGGCAATGGCATCAACACAGGTGATGCCAGCTAGCTCAAGACCATTAGATACAGGAGCAGAATTCAGCCATTTGGCCCATTGAGTCTGCTCTGTCATTCAATTAAGGCTGATACTTTCTTCCCCTCCTCAGCTCCTCTCCCCAGTCTTCTCCCCGTAACCTTTGATGCCGTGTCCAATCTATCAAGCTTTGCCTTAAAGACACCCAACAATCTGGCCTCCACAGCTCCCTGTGGCAATAAATTCCACAAATTCACCACCTTCTGGCTAAAGAAATTTCTCCACATCTGTTTTAAATGGGTGCCACTTTATACTGAGGCTGTGCCCTTTTGTCCTAGACTCCCCCACCATAGAAAACATCCTTTCCACATCAATTCTGTATAGGCATTTCAACATTTGGAATGGTTCAATGAGATCCCCCCCCCCCCCCCAAATTAAACTTTGTGAGCAATTTTGGGCCTCTTTTCTAAAAAAAGGATGTGCTGCCACTGGAGAGGGTCCAGAGGAGATTCACAAGAATGATTCAGGGAATGAAAAGATTAAGGTTTGAGGAGTGTTTGATGGCTCTGCTCCTGTACTCACTGGAGCTTAGAAGAATCCCCCCATTCTTCTATGAGAAGAAGAAGGTGGGAGGGGGAATCTGACTGAAACCTCGGACTTTAGATACAACACTGAATCATGTCATCTGCAGAAATTGTCTGATGTCTTATGGTATTATAGTTGGGTGTATAAAGGGGTATATTGAAGGATCTGTGTAGAGTGGTAATGGAGATGATATTTCCTGATTGTGAGGGGAATCCAGCACCAGAGGGCACAGCTTCAGAATACAGGTATAAGGATGTCCCTTTAGAACAGAGATGAGGAGGAATTTCTTTAGCCACAGGGTGGTGAATCTGTGGAACTCATTGCTACATACAACTGTGGAGACCAAGTCAAAGGGTTTCTTTAAAGTGGAGGTTAGTATGTTCTTGATTAGTAATGGTGTCAAAGGTTACAGGGAAAAGGCTGGAGAATGGCGTCAGGAGGGATAATGAATCATTCACGATGGAATAGCGGAGCAGACTCAAGTGGTTGTATGACCTAATTCAGCTCTATGTTATATGATCTAAAATGCTATCACATTGGCCTGAGAGGTGAATTCGGGTGTATGGTAGAGAAGGACCAAGGATCTTTGGGGCTCTGAGGTTTTGGGGAAGACAGTAGTGAGAGTCCCAGATAATGTGGATTGGGGTATGGGGAAAGGTGGGGGAAGATGAGGCTAGGACCGAAACAATTTTAGCACAGATACTGATAGGTTTTAAGTACAAGCTACTGCAGTTAAACTGCGATTTCCCGTTCGAAAACCAGTGGCTGGGTAAGGAAGAATGCAAGGACTGGTGTTGGTGGGGTATGGGGGGGCAGGAAGTTTGGAGAGAAAGGACGACTAAGGCTTAGAGGGAGGGGAGAGAGGAGGAGGGTCCTGGGGGTAGGAGGGGAGGTAGTGAAAAGGGATGGAAGAGAGGAATGCGGAACACGACGGAAAATGAGAGAGGAAGACGGAACGGGATCACGTGGGCTCAGAAAGCAGGAGACCTGCGCTCACCGTATTCTCTTCATCCATCTTCGAGACCACTCTACCTTTCAGCCCCCGATCTCAATTGTGAACCCGGAGTACTTTCTCCGCGCACACTGTCCGTTTGTGAAATAGGGCCGGCTAGACTCTTGCTGAACAGTTTTTGGTGCCCGACAAAACAAAGAAATCTTTGGCCAGTGTCTTTCGTTTTAAATATTTAATGTTTTTGTTCTGATATTTTACTCGTTTATTTAGCTGCTGCTGATATGTTTAGATCATTTTTTTATTTTAGCAACGTCAATTTGGTGAGTTTTACTAGGTGTAAGTTTGAGTTAATGCAATTTATCGGCTATAAATTTCAGTAGCTAAGTCTTAAAATCCGTTTAAGCTTAACGATTACCGACACCGTATTTGAGATTTACTTTGATCAAATGAGTCGAAAAGTACACACAGATTTGACCAATAAATGCCGTTAAAATTTAGCAGTCTGGTGCCTTTTTTAAAAACTCGTTAGATTGGTGCAATGCACCAAGTGAAAGCACAGAAACCATTTTAGCACAGATACTGATAGGTTTTAAGTATAAGCTACTGCAGTTAAACTGCGATTTCCCGTTCGATGTTTAGGCAACAGGATTCACCCGATTATTTCCCGCGCTGCCATTGTCACGCCTCGCCCTTTTACAGTGGCATGCAAAAGTTTGGGCACCCCTGGTCAAAATTTCTGTTTAGCTAAACGAGTAAAAGATGACCTGATTTCCAAAGGGCATAAAGTTAAAGATGACACATTTCTTTAACATTTTAAGCAAGATTACTTTTTTATTTCCATCTTTTATAGTTTCAAAATAACAAAAAAAGGAAAAGGGTGCGAAGCAAAAGTTTGGGAACCCTGCATTTTCAGTACTTAGTAACACCCCCTTTGGCAAGTATCACAGCTTGTAAACACTTCCTGTAGCCAGCTAAGAGCCTTTCAATTCTTGTTTGGGGGATTTTCACCCATTCTTCCTTGCAAAAGGCTTCTAGTTCAGTGAGATTCTTGGGCCGTCTTGCATCCACTGCTCTTTTGAGGCCTGTCTACAGATTTTCGATGATGTTTAGGTCAGGGGACTGTGAGGGCCATGGCAAAAGGCCTCGAGGTAGTCCATTGTGGATTGTGAGGTGTGTTTAAGATCATTATCCTGTTGTAGAAGCTATCCTCTTTTCATCTTAAGCTTTTTTTAATGATGGTGTGATGTTTGCTTCCAGAATTTGCTGGTATTTAATTGAATTCACTCTTCCCTCTACCAGTGAAATGTTCCCCGTGCCACTGGCTGCAACACAAGCCCAAAGCATGATCGATCAATTATGCATAACAGTTGGAGGGGTGTTCTTTTCATGAAATTTTGCACCCTTTTTTCTCCAAACATACCTTTGCTCATTGCGGCCAAGAAGTTATATTTTAACTTCATCAGTCCACAGGGCTTGTTTCCAAAATGCATCAGGTTTGTTTAGGTGTTCCTTTGCAAACTTCTGACACTGAAATTTGTGGTGAGGACACAAGGTCTTCTTCTGATGACTTCCATGAAGTTCCTATTTGTGCAGATGTCACTGCACAGTAGAACAGTGCACCACCACTCCAGAGTCTGCTAAATCTTCCTGAAGGTCTTTTGGAATCAAACAGGGGTTTTGATTTGCCTTTCTAGCGATCCTACCAGTAGTTCTGTCGGAAAGTTTTCTTGGTCTTCCTGACCTCCACTTGACCTCCACCAGCTCTGTTAGCTGCCATTTCTTAATTGCAGTACAAACTGAGGAAATGGCTACCTGAAAACATTTTGCTATCTTCTTATAGCCTTCTCCTGCTTTGTGGGCATCATTTAATTTCAGAGTGCTAGGCAGCTGCCTGAGGAGCCCATGGCTGCTGATTGTTGGAACAAGGTTTCTTCTTCTTCTTCTTCTAATTCCGGCAGTTTAGACACATCTGGGTGTATTACTGCCCTCCACAGGATGTACAATTAATTACAGAATTTCAAGAAACTCCATTTCTCATATATAAACTAGTCGCATGTAGAAACAGAATAATAAACTTTTCAATCAGATGGTAGTTCTCTTGGTGGCCAAACAAAGATTTAATAAAAAAAGAAAATACATTTAAGTCAGACAGCCTCTTGAACAATATTCTTCTTCCAATTTTATATCGATTACAACTCAGCAAAACATGCTGAACTGTCTCTGGACTACCAGAGTCACATAATCCAGTTGGATGTTTTCCTATTATCTTTAAGTAATAGTTTAGCCCACATTGCCCCAACCTAAAGGGACAAGGTTTGAGGAGTCAGGGTATTTATAAAGCTTTGAAATTTGCATCACCTAGCCTTTCCTAACGATGACTGTGAACAAGCCATAGCCCCAACAAGCTAATTAAGGTCTGAGACCTTGGTAAAAGTTATCTGAGAGCTCAAATGTCTTGGGGTTTCCAAACGTTTGCATGGTGCTCCTTTCCTTTTTAGCACTCTAAAATTGTACAAAACAAAAATAATACACTAATCTTGCTTAAGATGTTGAAAAGAATGTTTCATCTTTATGACTTTTGGAGATCGGTTCATCTTCTACTCACTTAACTATTCACAGTAACAGAAATTTTGACCAGGGATGCCCAAACTTTTGCATGCCACTATATACATTGTTTAGACGCTGGCAGCTATTCTGTACGTTCCCTGAAGCATTAAGTCCATGTTTTTAAAGTAATTTTGTCTGAATTTGCTAATTTATCAGTCTACACACTGAGCATATTCACAAGAAATGATTTGTTATGATCTGGAAAGCTTTATTGCTGGTGTAATAAGGCTCACCAGATATTTGCTAACCACTTCTTCCAAATGATGATTTCATGTGGCAGACTTGTGGTTGTCAAAAATATATGTTGGCATTAGTTAAAATGTCCCTTAAAGGTATTCATTGTGTCCTAGTATCAGACCACCTCGTACTACTATCTTGTATATCTTGGGAGTGACATTGTCTTCCTCCTGTAAAACCACATTTTCTCTGATCTGTCTTTATTCAGGACCTCAAATACATTGTTTGCCTTTCATTGCATATAGAAGGCAAGTTGGCTGATTCCGCTCCTATCTTTTGAGCTCGTTAACATACTAACATACTGCCATGCCCATTGCCGACCATTACTATTTCTTTATTTGATGTTGATTAATGCCCGAAGACTCCCTCAAAGTCAACACAAGTGTGTGTATGGGTTGCTGTGTTACCAAGACAACCACCTTTATTGGAGACAGTAAATCCACTTCATGGCAGTGTTTGGTACAATAATATATCAGAAGTCATGCCACACCTGTAAATACGTGTAAAAGTAAATTTGCAATTATACATTAGATTAGAGATGCAAAATTAATAGAGAGGATGTTTTGAAAGATTAGCTGTGCTCTGAGTGGGCAAGTTGACTGATTCAGATTACTTCCATCCTAGGTTGCAAAGGGGAGTGATTGTGGCGATGGTGCTTGTTGTCATCTTCCAGTATTTCTTTGTAAAGGGGGATGTGCCAGAGGAGTGAAAACTGATGAATGTGACATCCTTGTTTTTTTTTAAAAAAGGATTCAAGGTTATTTCAAGTAATCAATTTAACCTTAGTGGTTTTATAAATTATAAGAAGGGAAAAACTATAGAAGCTTGGAATGGTTTAATTTAAGGATTCTAACTGATTTTTCTTTTGTAGAAGTAACAGAAGTTCATTGAAGGGTATGCAATGATTTGCCAATATGAATTTTCAGAAAGAGTTTGACAGTGTTCCCATACTTGGATGGCTAAGAAAAAGTGAGGCTTGTGGAATTTATGGCCCTATTTGGATTTTTTTTTAAAAGAAGCTCAATAACAAGGAACAAGAAATTGTGGTAATTGTTTATTTTTCAAGACTGTGAATAGTGATGTTTAAACGTAGAGTAAAATATTAAAATATGCTTTTACCAGATGCACAAGGACTGGGAGCATACATTTAAGGTTTTGGCTGAGAGATACAGTAGGAAAGGTCAAAATTTTCTTACCCAGTAGAAGGTAATTACCTGAAACTTGTTGTGGAAGCTGACAGAATCAATAATCTCAAAAGCAATTGAACAGGCACGTGAGAGTATGAACTTGCAGACTGACAGAAACAGTAGAGGGGAATGTGACTGTCTAATTTTGCCTGCATTAAGCCAGCAAGAATTTGATGGGTCAGATGTTTTCCTGCTACAACATCATGGTTGTAAAAATAAGAGAGGGTGATTGAAAAGAATAAGAAAAGGCAAGTGGAGTTTAATCAGCTGCACCACCTTGGGACACAAATGATTCACTTTTGAGGAAGGAGGTGAATCAACTGATGTACATTCCATAGACATGTTTTAACGTGAGAGAAATAGTTAGTAATAAGGGGGAAACGTATTTTAGATCTACAATGAGTCACAAAAATCTGGACTGAGCAGCTCAGAATTATGTTCTTTACCTTACATTTTCTTTGGGATCTAAATATTTTGGCCTCACATAAAATAGTAGAATGTAGTGAAAAGTATTGGCTATTTGAGTCAGCTCAGCCACATAGCAGGTCAGATATTAGCCTCAGTTATACTTTTTAGCTGTTCCTCATAACCCTTAAACATCCTATAAAATAAATCTACAGAGGCCTTGAATAATCAATTACTCAATTGTCACTATCATCTGGGATATGCACGTTTAATGATTCATGACTCCATGAGAGAAGAATTTTCTCCTCAATTTTGTCATGAATGTGCAAAATGCTTACGCTGAAGCTATGTCTCCTAGTTCCAAGTTTCCTCATGAGGGGAAACAGTCTTGTTGCATCAAGTTCCTTAAACAGGACAAATCGTTTTGAGCTACTCCTGTTGTGGTCTCACCGTACTCTAGTAGGAGCACAATTTTCCTGCCTTTATCCCACACCTATCTTCATCTTCTCACCATGAAAAGTGTTTTAAAGTGTTACCTTCTGACCAAGATTTGCCTGACATTGATTGATCCGCTTTCTGTCATGAGGGAGAAGCTAATAGAGAATGTGGTCGCATTTAGTCAAGAAATTGAAAAGCAAAATGAGAAAGATATTTTTAATTTATGCTGAGGTAATTGCTAATATCAGACATAAGAATGGGGATGTTTAAATCCCATAGGTTTGATGGAGGTAAATGGGTAGAAATGTCAGTACATTTACATAATAAACATTGGTACACTGTATCAAAGTTCAAACTAAATTTATTATCAAAGTATATTTATGTTACCATACACTACCTTGAGATTCATTTTATTGCAGACATTTAAAAGGAAAAAAGAAACACAATAGAATTTACAAAACGACTGTTTGTACACAGACAAAGTGACAAATTGTGCACATAATAAAACAAACTAAGAACTTGAGTTGTAAAGAGTCCTTGAAAGTGAGCCTGTAGGCTGAAGAGCCAGCTCAGAGCAGCAGTGATTGAAGGTATCCATGCCAGTTCAGGAGTGTAGTCATTGTAAGGTAATAACTGTAGCTGAACCTGGTGGTGTAGCAACTAAAGCTTCTGTACCTTCTGCCTCATAATTGTAGTGAGAAGAGGGCATGGCCTTGATGTGGATGCTGCATTCCTGTGGCTGGGCACCACATACTGAAGACAGTGATTAAGAGTGCTGTGCCTGTGCTGGACTGGACTGTGTCTACCACCTTCTGTCGCTTTTACCATTCCTGGTATGTTTCCGTACTATTTGTTTACTTTTTCATATTGTTTGCATAATTTGTTCTTTTTTCATACATTGGATGTTTGTCACTCTTGGTTGAAAGTTCAAAATAATATTTATTATCAGAGTACATACATATCACCACATACAACCCTGAGATTCCTTTTCCTGTGGACATACTTAGCAAATCTATAGAACAGTAACTGTAAAGAGGATCAATGAACACCAAACTGAGCAAATGTAAATATAAATAAATAGCAATAAATAACAAGAGCATGAAATAGCAAGATAAAAAGTCCTAAAGAGAGACCATCGGTTGTGGGAACACCAGAAATAGAATAAGTGTAGTTCAAGACCCTGATGATTGAGGGATAGATAAGTAACTCTTGTTGAACCTGGTGTTTTGAGTACTGAGGCTGTAATAGAGCTATCCAATTCACTTTCCACCACACACCTATAGAAGTTTGTCAAGGTTTTCGATGACATGCGGAATCTCTGCAGATTCTTGAGGAAGAAGAGGTACTGTCACACTTTCTTTGCAACTGTAACACCCAGGAGTTTGAAGTTACTGACCCTCTCCACCACCGATGCTCTGAGTACTGGCACATGGACCTCTGGTTTCCCTCCCTTGAAGTCTACGATCAGTTGTGCGGGTGTGGATTCTATTGTATTTCTTTGTGTTGTGGCTGCTGCAAGAAAATAAATCTCAGGGTTGTATTTAGTATACATACTTTGATAATAAAACTACTTTGAAACTTTAATATATGTGGAAACATAACCATTTTTTGTTGTGTGAGGATTCTAAAGGGTATTCAATTTCAAGATAAGATCCTGTATTGGAATTGCTAGGCTGGAATTTTAGAATATGGAAAATATTTTCAATGCCAAAGTAACAAACATACACTGAAATTATTCTTCAATTTCTCTTAATCAATTTATCAATAAACTGAATTCAATGTGACAGATTATTTGAAAAATGTCAAATAGTACAGATTCTAGAAAGGTGTAATTAAAACAGTGTTGTCGTGGTGGGAGATTTTAATTTCCCAAATATTGATTGGCATCTCCCTAGAGCAAGGGGTTTAGATGGGGTAAAGTTTGTTACGTGTGTTCAGGAAGATATCCTGACACAATATGTAGATAAACCTACAAGAGGAGAGACTGTATTTGATTTGGTATTGGGAAATGAACCTGGTCAGGTGTCAGGTCTCTCAGTGGGAGAACATTTTGGAGATGGTGATCACAATTCTATCTCTTTTACCATAGCATTGGAGAGGGATAGGAACAGACAACCTAGGAAAGTGTTTAATTGGAGTAAGAGAAAATATGAAGCTATCAGGCAGGAACTTGGAAGCATAAATTGGGAACAGATGTTCTCAGGGAAATGTACGGCAGAAATGTGGCAAATGTTCAGGGGATATTTGTGTGGAGTTCTGCATAGTTACGTTCTAATGAGAAAGGGAAGTTATGGTAGGGTTAAAAAAGGTTCTAAAAACTAGATAATGATAGAGATCTGGAAGATTATAAAGCTAGCAGGAAAGAGTTTAAGAATGAAATTAGGACAGCCAGAAGGGGACATGAAAAGGTCTTGGCAGACAGGATTAAAGAAAACCCCAAGGCATTCTACAAGTATGTGAAGAGCAAGAGGATAAGATGTGAGAGAATAGGACTAATCAAGTGTGACAGTGGATAAGTGTGTATGGAACCGGAGGAGATAGCAGAGGTACTTAATGAGTACTTTGCTTCAGTATTCACTACGGAAAAGGATCTTGGCGATTGTAGGGATGACTTACAGTGGAATGAAAAGCTTGAGCATATAGACATTAAGAAAGATGATGTGCTGGAGCTTTTGGAAAGCATTAAGTTGGATAAGTCACTGGGGCCGGACGAGATATACCCCTGGCTACTGTGGGAGGTGAGGGAGGAGATTGCTGAGCCTCTGGCAATAATCTTTACATCATCAATGGGGATGGGAGAAGTTTCGTAGGATTGGAGGGTTGCAGATATTGTTCCCTTTTTCAAGAAAGAGAGTAGAGATAGCTCAGGAAATTATAGACCAGTGAGTCTTGCTTCAGTGGTTGGTAAGTTGATGGAGAAATCCTGAGATAAATCTATATGTTTAAACATATAGATATTAAGAAAGAGGATGTGCTGGAGCTTTTGGAAAGCATCAAGTTGGATTAGTCACAGGGACAGGATGAGATGTACCCCAGGCTACTGTGGGAGGTGAAGGAGGAGATTGCTGAGCTTCTGGTGATGATTTTTGCATCATCAATGGGGACTGGAGAGGTTCCGGAGGATTGGAGGGTTGCAGATGTTCTTCCCTTATTCAAGAAGGGGAGTAGAGATAGCCTAGGAAATTATAGACCAGTGAGTCTTACTTCAGGGGTTGGTAAGTTGATGGAGAAGATCCGGAGAAGCAGGACTTATGAACACTTGGAGAGGCATAATATGATGAGGAATATAGGCATAGCTTTGTCAAAGGCAGGCCTTATGAGCCTGATTGAAATTTCTGAAGATGTGACTAAACACATTGAAGAAGGAAGAGCAGTAGATGTAGTTTATATGGATTTCAGCAAGGCATTTGATAAGGTACCTCACGCAAGGCTTATTGAGAAAGTAAGGAGGCATGGGATCCAAGGGGACATTGCTTTGTGGATCCAGAACTGGCTTGCCCACAGAAGGCAAAGAGTGGTTGTGGATGGATCATATTCTGCATGGAGGCTGGTGACCAGTGGTCTGAGACCCTTTCTCTGTGATTTTTATAAATGACCTGCATGAGGAAGTGGAAGGATGGGTTAGTAAATTTGCTGATGTCACAAAAGGTTGGAGGTGTTGTGGATAGTGTGGAGAGCTGTCAGAGGTTACAGCGGGACATCGATAGGATGCAAAACTAGGTGGAAAAGTGGCAGATAAACTTCAACCCAGATATGTGAGGTGGTTCAGTTTAGTAGATCAAATATGATGGCAGAATATAGTATTAATGGTAAGACTCTTGGCAGTGTGGAGGATCGAAGGGATCTGGGGGTCCATGTCCATAGGACACTCAAAGCTGCTACACAAGTTGACTCTGTGGTTAAGAAGGCATATGGTGCATTGGCCTTCATCAACTATGGGATTGAGTTTAGGAGCTGAGAGGTAATGTTGCAGCTATATAGGACATAGTCAGACCCCACTTGGAGTACTGTGCTCAGTTCTGGTTGCCTCACAGGATGTGGAAACCATTGAAAGGATGCAAAGGAGATTTACAAGGATGTTGCCTGGATTGGGGAGCATGCCTTATGAGAATAGGTTGAGTGAACTTGGTCTTTTCTCCTTGGAGAGATGGAAGATAAGAGGTGACCTGATAGAGGTGTAGAAGATGATGAGATATATTGAGCATGTGGCTAGTCAGAGGCTTTTTCCCAGGGCTGAAATGGCTAGCATGAGAGGTCACAGTTTTAAAGTGCTTGGAAGTAGGTACAGAGGAGATGTCAGGGGTAAGTTTTTTTACTCAGAGAGTAGTGAGTGCATGGAATGACAGTGACAGTGGTGAAGGTGGAAACGATAGGGTTCTTTTAAGAGACGCCTGGACAGGTACATGGATCTTAGAGAAATAGAGGCCTATGGGTAACACTAGGTAATTTCTAAAGTAAGGACAGGTTCAGCAAAGCGTGTGCTGAAGGGCCTGTATTGTGCTCTAGGTTTTCTATGTTTCTACAGCAGTTACTAATTTTTTTTAAAAACAGCCATAGAGACATAGAATAGTACAGCACAGAAGCAGGCCATTTGGCCCATCCATTCTGTGCTGTACTATTTAAACTGCGTACTCCTATTGACCATAGCCCTCCATACCCCTACCATCCATGTACCTATCCAAACATTGAAATCAAGTTTGCATGCACCACTTGTGAAAGGACCTTTTCCAGAAATTATACAATATGGAAGTGTCAGAAAACCCATGTCAATATTGACTTTCCAGTTCCTAAATTATGTTAAGCTATAATGTAAATGGGATTCATGCTGTACTTTTTGAGTGAGATAATATAAATGAAGTGCCTTCATAAAACCACTGAGTATTGCAGATGGTGCTATTTTTTTGTAATAAGGTATTATATAACCACTTGTGAAAGGGCATTGTTATCTATAATAAGTATTTGTTTCTGTCAAGTTCATATTGTGCATAATAATTTTTCTCCACTTTCAATATTTTGCATTCTAAATAATGAAGATATAACAGACGTTTTCATATTATCATCTGCACAATGTAGTTCTGTGAAATTGCTAAATATCTCTCTGTTCTCCTTCATACCAGAGTGGTGTTGCTTTTTCATTATTCTGCTAATCATAGATAATGTTGACTGTGGATATGAAACAACAACCTTGTTTGTTGTTTTCATATAATTTCTCACTGATGGATTTATTATCAACTTTGCTCAATTTGGTTTCCTGCATCTCCTTTTCAAGTCACCTGTCACCATTGAAAGGGAGGAAAGGAAGGGATACAGTGATAAAGGTCAGGAAAGGAAAGAAAAACCTGGAAACACCAAGGATAGGAAAGAAATGCAAAAGCAATCAGGAGATCTGAACTTAAACAGAAAATGGTGGAAATTGTTTTACTGGTCAGGCAGCATCTGTGGAGACTGAAATAGTCAACATTTCAGCTTGATGATCTTTCATTAGAATTGGGAAATGTTGGAAATAAAGATCTTTTAATTTGCCAACACTGAAGTGACAAATGGAACAAGAGAGATGCCTGAAAGGGTCAAAGGCAGAAGAGGTTGAAGGTGTCTGCTATAAGAAGGCAGTAAAAGCTACCAAAATAACAGAACACTTGTTAAAGGGTTGTATAAATAGGGGGAAATAAATGAAATCTGGTATTTCCAAAAGTAAAGACAAAACTGTAAATACAGAAACGCAAGAGATACTGCAGATGCTGTAAGTCCGGAGCAACACACACAAAATGCTTGAAATACTCAGCAGGTCAGGCAGCATTTAAGGAAATTAAACAGTTGACATTGCGAGCTGAGACCATTCATCAGGACTGGAGAGGAAGGGGAAGATGTCAGAATGGAGATAGGGGGATAAGCTAGAAGTTGATACGGGAAGCCAGGAAGGTCAGGGAGGGATGGATGAAGTAAGGAGGTGGAAGGTTGTAACGGTGAAGGGCTGGAGAAAAAGGAATTGGAGAGGAGAGTGGACCATGGGAGAAAAAGGGGGAGGTGATAGGCAGGTGAGGAAAAATAGGGAAGAGGCCAGAGTGGGGAATTGAAGAAAAGGGAAGGGGAAAATAATTACCGGAAGTTAGAGAAATTGATGTTCATGCCATGAGGTTGAAGGCTAACTTGACGGAATATAAAGTGTTACTCCTTCACCCTGAGAGAGGACTCATTATGGCAGAAGTTGAGTCCATGGACCAACATGTCAGAAGGGGAACAAGGATAGAAATTAAAAAGGTTGGACAATGAGAAATTCCACATTTTGCAGATGGAACAGAGGTGTTTCCCTGTAAATACTGAGAAGCTTAGATGTAAGACCGGAATGTCCAGGAGAGGAGGAAATGGATAAGTAACGGAAGAGGGGAAAAATACATGAACCAAGAGAAATAAGATGGACAGGGCTGAAAATATGTTTAAAGGAAGGAAACTGCTGGATTGGAAGATGCGGTAAAATAATTTATATTCTTTATTCAGGATGGAGAGTAATTCAGAAAACAGCTCAGGGTAAAGTGGCAGTGAACAGTGTCAGTGGAAGGGAGCCATTTTGAATGTGTCTGGGGAAATGTTGCCAGCAGCTAGGTGTACAAGAACATACTCAGAATATAAAATTGGAACAAATGCAAAGGTTCAGGTTTCAATAGTAGTGCTTTCTCTTTGTGTTTAAGACCAATTTGACTGTTGAACAAGAAATCAGAATATCCAAAGGGTTTTGTGTGAAGTACCATGGAATAGGTCAGTAATTTGTCAGTTAGGAAAGTACAGATGATTTGCAAATATTGCTCCATAAACACTTGGAAAAATAATATGAGCCCAGTCCTCTGTCATAGCTGTGCCCCACTTACTTTAATCCAGTAATCTGTAATGGGGCATTCATTTGGCAGTACATCCAATCAGCTCCAGTCTACCTGTTCGACAGTATTGAGGCCTTTGCCTCAACATTATGGCCTATTTAACATGGATATGATAATTAACAGAACACTGCCATTTGATTAACAGAAATAAATAGTACTAGCCATAATATCAAGACTATTTTAACATTTGGTTATGGTGCCAAATTAATTATATCAGATTGGCCATTGAATACACAATTCAGCACATTTTTGAAAATCAGACTGGGTGTATGAGTGAGCCTATTACATAATGCTTATCATCTATCAATCCAAACAGTTTGACTGCTGATCTGGAGAGTACTGTAGCGGTGTGCTACACGCAGCGCTGAAATAACGACATGGAGTCGATGAGCTGCAGTTGCAAAAAGAGGTTTATTCAAACTTTGCGGCCTTGCTTTAAAGCCTTCCTGATCCTGCCCTCCCCGGGCGGGAATGCTGTAGGGGGCGCGTATTCACAGTCCCGTCCCGCGCGCGGGCTTTTCCCCTTGCTGGTGAAGCAGGCTTGGTGCCCTCTTTGGGACCGGCCTCAATGTCGGCACGCGCCGCTTTGTGAGCCGGTTCGCATGCGCTAGGAAGTGGGTCGCCACATAACAACCCCCCCCCCCCCCCCCCCCCAGAACCGGTGATACACCCCCCAATGTCCACAGTCTGGGTCGGACCCTGTTTGGGAGGTCGGCCTCTGCGCCGCGGTGCTGGAATCGCGACCGGCTGTGCCAAGTCCACATGGGCCGGTTTGAGTTGTCCACCGTGAAAACCTCCTCTTTCCCCCCAATGTCCAGCATGAATGTGGACCCGTTGTTTCTGATCACCGTTAACGGCCCCTCGTAGGGCTGCTGTAGCGGTGCCCGATGTCCGCCCTGTCATACAAAAACGAACTTACAGTTTAGCAGGTCTTTGGGTACGCAGGTTGGGTTCTGCCCATGCTGCGAAGTGGGTATGGGGGCCAGGTTACCGAACCTCTCGCGTAGTCTGCCCAGGACTGCTGCGGGTTCTTCCTCTTGCCCTCTTGGGGCTGGTATGAACTCTCCTGGGACGACCAGGGGTGCGCCGTACACCAACTCCGCCGATGAGGTGTGCAGATCCTCTTTGGGCGCCGTGCAGATTCCGAGCAGGACCCAGGGAAGCTCGTCCACCCAGTTAGGTCCTTTGAGGCGGGCCATGAGAGCCAACTTCAGGTGATGGTGGAAACGCTCCACTAGTCCGTTCGACTGTGGGTGGTAGGCAGTTGTGTGGTGCAGCTGTGTCCCCAAAAGGCTGGCCACGGCTGACCACAGGCTGGAGGTGAACTGGGCACCTCTGTCGGAGGTAATGTGGACCGGTACACCAAAGCGAGATACTCAGGTGGCAATCAGTGCCCGGGCGCAAGATTCGGAGGTGGTGTCGGTGAGCGGGACCGCCTCTGGCCATCTTGTGAACCGGTCCCCATTAGTCAGGAGGTGCCGCACTCCTCGCGACACTGGCAGGGGGCCCACAATATCCACATGAATGTGGTCGAAACTCCGGTGGGTGGGGTGGAACTGCTGCGGCAGAGCTTTGGTGTGCCGCTGCACCTTGGCTGTTTGGTAGTGAATGCACGTTTTGGCCCATTCACTGACCTGCTTGCAGAGTCCGTGCCAAACGAACCTGTTGGAGACCATCCGGATGGTTGTCCTGATGGAGGGGTGCGCTAAGTTGTGAATGGAGTTGAAAACGCGTCGCCGTCAGGCTGCCGGGACGACGGGGCGGGGTTGGCCGGTGGTGACGTCACAGAGTAGGGTCCTCTCACCTGGGCCTACGGGGAGGTCCTGGAGCTGCAAACCGGAGACTGCAGTCCTGTAACTAGGGATCTCCTCGTCTGCCTGCTGCACCTCCGCCAGTGCTTCATAGTCTACCCCCTGGGACAGGGCCTGGATATTAGGGCGAGAGAGGGCGTCTGCCACGACGTTGTCCTTTCCCGAGACATGCCGGACATCCGTCATGTATCCGGAGATGTAGGACAGATGTTGCTGCTGGCAGGACGACCAGGGGTCGGATGCTTTCGTGAACACAAAGGTAAGCGGTTTGTGGTCTGTGAACGCGGTGAAGGGCCTACCTTCTAAGAAATACCTGAAATGCCGGATTGCCAGGTGTAGTGCCAACAGTTCCCAGTCGAAAGACCTGTATTTGAGCTCGGGTGGTCGTAGGTGTTTGCTGAAAAACGCCAGGGGTTGCCAGCGACCCTCGATGAGTTGCTCTAGCACTCCACCGACTGCCGTGTTGGATGCGTCCACTGTGAGGGCGGTAGGGACGTCCGTTCTGGGGTGCACTAGCATCGCGGCGTTTGCTAAGGCTTCTTTGTTTTTAATGAAAGTGGCGGCGGACTCCTCGTCCCAGGTAATATCCTTGACCTTACCCAACATCAGGGTGAACAGGGGGCGCATGATTCGGGCAGCTGAAGGGAGGAAGCGGTGGTAGAAATTTACCATACCCACGAATTCCTGAAGGCCTTTGATTGTGTTGGGTCAGGGGAAATGGCGGACCGCGTCTACCTTAGCGGGCAGAGGGGTTGCCCCGTCTTTAGTAATCCTGTGGCCCAGGAAGTCGATGGTGTCGAGCCCGAACTGGCATTTGGCCGGGTTGATTGTCAGGCCGTATTCACTCAGTCAGGCATTAGAGTTGACGGAGGTGGGACAGATGCTCCTGACGACTGCTGCTGGCTATGAGGATGTCGTCCAAATAGATGAAAGCAAAGTCCAGGTCGCGTCCCACCGCGTCTATTAACTGCTGAAACGTCTGTGCGGCATTCTTTAGGCCGAATGGCATGCAGAGGAACTTGAAAAGGCCAAAAGGGGTGATGAGTGCCGTTTTGGGGACGTCGTCCGGATGCATCGAGATTTGATGATATCCCTGGACGAGGTCTACCTTGGAGAAGATCCGTGCACCGTGCAGGTTTGCTGCAAAGTCCTGAATGTGCGGCACAGGGTAGTGGTCCGGTGTTGTAGCCTTGTTCAGCCTGCGGTAGTCGCCGCATGTTCTCCAGCCCCCTGTTGCTTTGGGCACCATGTGCAGGGGGGAGGCCCATGGGCTGTCGGACCGCCGGATGATCCCCAATTCCTCCATCCTCTTGAACTCCTCCTTCGCCAGTCAGAGCTTGTCCGGGGGAAGCCTTCGAGCACGGGCGTGGAGGGGTGGTCCTTGTGTCGGGATATGGTGCTGTACGCCATGTCGGGACATGGCTGCCGTGAACTGCAGTGCCAGAACCGATGGGAAATCTGCCAGGACTCTGGTGAAGTCGTTGTCGGACAGTGTGATGGAGTCTAGGTGTGGGGCCGGCAACTGGGCTTCACCCAGGGAGAACGTTTGAAAAGTCTCGGCGTGGACCAGTCTCTTCCTTGGCAGGTTGACCAGTAGGCTGTGAGCTCGCAAAAAAATCCACTCCCAGGAGCGGTTGGGCTACGGCGGCCAGTGTGAAGTCCCACGTGAACCGGCTGGAGCCGAACTGTAGCCGCACCGTATGGGTGCCGTAGGTCCTTACTGTGCTGCCGTTCGCGGCCCTCAGGGTGGGACCTGGTTCTCTGTTGCGGGTGTCGTAACTCATCCCGACCACTTGTCCCACACATACAGGAGGCTATCCCGATGTCCAGCCGCCGTAGCCATCAGCGGCGGCTGGCCCTGGCGTTTCCCGGGAACTTGCAGGGCAGGCTACAGCGGCGGGCTTCTGCACCCCACCGCTGGTGGTAGAAGCACCATTGTTCATTGGCCTCCTCACCCCTGCCTCTGGGGTTAGCGGGCTCTGCGGCCGGGCCTGGTCTGGTTTGCTGCTGGGAGCATGGCCTGGTGATCTGTGCGACGGACGCCCCACTCTCCTTCTTGGCATTCCACAGCAAGTCCGCCCGGGCTGCCACCTTCCAGGGGTCGCTGAAATCCGCGTCGGACAGCAGCAGGCGTATGTCCTCGGGCAGCTGCTCCAGGAATGCCTGCTCAAACATGAGGCAGGGCTTGTGACCTCCGGCCAGGGACAGCATCTCGTTCATCAAAGCCAACGGTGGCCTGTCTCCCAAACCATCCAGGTGCAGTAAGCGGGCAGCTCGCTCACGCCGTGAGAGTCCGAAAGTCCTTATGAGCAAGGCTTTGAATTCTGTGTATTTGCCATCCGCTGGGGGCGATTGTATGAACTCCTCAACCTGGGCGGCTGTCTACTGGTCGAGGGAGCTCACCACGTAGTAGTAACGTGTGGCATCCGAGGTTATCTGCCGAATGTGGAATTGGGCTTTTGCTTGTTGGAACCATAGGTGAGGTCGCAGCGTCCAGAAGCTTGGCAGTTTCAACGAAACTGCATGAACAGATTGCGGCGTTGCTCATCTCCAGTCCAAATATCGTTTGGGCCGTCGGGGTCACCAATTGTAGCGGTGTGCTACACACAGTGCTGAAATAACGACACGCAGTCGGTGAGTTGCAGTTACAAAAGAGATTTATTCAAACTTCGTGGCCTCGCTTTAAAGCCTTCCTGATCCCGCCCTCCCCGGGCGGGAATGCTGTAGGGGGCGCATATTCACAGTCCCGTCCCGCGCGCGGGCTTTTCCCCTTGCTGGTGAAGCAGGCTTGGCGCCCTCTTTGGGACCGGTCTCAATGCCAGCGCGCGCCGCTTTGTGAGCCGGTTCGAGTGCGCTGGGAAGTGGGTCGCCACAATACCACAATTGAGGAAGTACATTGCTGGTGTTGGGAAGTGCATGAGAGCATTGAAGAAGTGAATGCAGTCACCCATGCATTAAGTTAATGGAAAGAAGAGACACTGTCAATGATTGGATTTAAACCTGGGCTGACTATTGGAAATAGAGGATTCAAAATCAAACTCAAAGGAAAGCTTGCAGTCATTCTACCCTTAGCAGATTAGTGATCAACCATGATAATGTTCATTTATATTTCTAAAATTAGATGTAATAGCATGGCAAATGAATCTGAACCATCAGAAAGGAAAACCCATAAATGCTTTCTTCAGTTTTTCTTTCAGTTATGAGCTTCATGACATCTAAAAATTAAGTTGGCATGCTTAGGAAGCAAGGTAAAGCTAACGGGGTTAATTTTGTTCAGTAATAAACAAAATTGATAAGGAACTAAATAATGGCAATTCCCTTCGCCAATCAGAAAATTAGCACCAATTAATCAAATCCTATGAATATGAAGTCTTAGAGTCACTCGTGGTGATATAGAAGGTATAGATGTGGAACAATTACACATGGAGACAAAAAATGAATTCGTAGGAGCAGAATGTAAATTACTATGTTTAATTTTGGGGAACGTCAGTAAAGCATTTGAACAATATTCTCAGGAGACCCACCATGAAAGAATGAATGCATGTTGAGCATTAGACCCATTGATTATATTGCTTTCCCAAGATTTGTAGCATAGGCTTAAGCAGCCTTGAGGTCAGCTGATATGTTGTGTAACAGCATCCCTGAGCATTTTCTGTCATTAGAGTACAATCTGGAAGTAGTAAATCCAAATCCTCCCAAACTCATTATGAAGCCTTTTGCCAAATGGCTATGTAGATCATGTTGCAGGTTAACAGGTCAACAGGAATATTTGCCTATTTTGCACAATTTATTTTAAACATGAAGAAACAGATTTCCATATTGTTAGTAAGATAATAATATGGTCAGATATTCCATTATTTACCAAGGCAACCTCATTTCCAAGAGTAAGACCTCATTTACCATGATTGTGATAAAGGGAAGAAAGCTACCATACAGCAAAAAACTGGTGCAGATATGAAAAGTGCAACACCCAAAGATGTAGCAAGAATCTGAAAAGGGCAGAAGAGTTGCACTGAATAATGGAATCATATCATAGCCCTAAGTCTGTGGTTCATTTACCATAAGATATAGGAGCAAAATTTGGCAATTTGAGACTGCTTTGCCATTTCATCATGGCTACTCTATTATTCCCCTCAGCCTCAACCTCCTACCATCTCCCTGTATCCCTTCATGCCTTGACCAATGAAGAATCTATTAACCACTGCCTTAAGCATTTGTAAAGAGTTGTTCTCCACAGCTGCCCGTGGCAATGAATTCCACAGATTCACCACTCTCTAGCTAAAGAAATTCCTCATCATCTCCATTCTAAAAAGATGCTCCTCTATTCTGAGGCTGTGTCCTCTGGTCCTAAGCTCTCCAACCATAAGAAACATCCTCTCCACCTCCATTTTATCAATACCATTCAAAATCCCTCATTCTTCTGAATTCTGGTGAATACAGACCCAAAGCCATGAAATTCTCTTCATATGACAAGCCATTCAGTCCTGGAATCATTTTCATGAACCTCTTGAACCCTCTCCAGTGTCAGTACATCCTTTCTGCGATAAGGGGCTCAGAATTGTTCAGTACTCTAAGTGAGGCCTCACCAGTGCTTTATAAAGCCTCAACTTTACATCCTTGCTTTTATATTCTAGTCTTCTTGAAATGAATGCTAACTTCATATTTGCCTTCCTCATCACAGACTCAACCTGTAAATTAACCTTTAGTGAATCCTGCACAAGGACTCCCAAGTCCCTTTGCACCTCAGATTTTTGAGTTTTCTCTCCATTTAGAAAATAGACAACTCTTTCATTTCTTCTACCAAGTACATGATCATACACTTCCTGACACTGTATTCCATTTGCCACTTCTTTGCCCATTCTCTTAATATGTCTAAGTCCTTCTGTATCTTCTCTACCTACTCCAAAACTACCTGCCCCTCCAACTATCTTCATATCATCTGAAAACTTTGCAACAATACCATCAATTCCATCATCCAAGTCACTGACATATGATGTAAAAACAAGTGGTCCCAACACAGACCGCAGTGGAACACCCCTAGTCACTGGCAGTCAGTCAGAAAAACTTCCCTTTATTCCCACTCTTTGCACCCTGCCATTCAGCCACTGCTTTATCTATGCTAGCATCTTTCTTGTAACATCATGAGCTCTTAACTTGTTAAGCAGCCTCGTGTGTGGCACCTTGTCAAAGACCTTGTCAAAGACCTTCTGAAAGTCCAAGTGCACAATATCAACCAATTCTCCTTTGTCTATACTGCTTGATATTTTTTTCAAAGCATTCCAATAGATTTGTCAGGCCAGATTTTCCTTTGAGGAAACCATGCTGACTATGGCCTATTTTATTTTGTGCCTCCAAGTACCCCAAAACCATATTCTTAACAATTGATTCCAACATCTTCCCAACCACTGAGGTCAGACCAACTGGCCTATAATTTCCTTTCTTCTGCCTCTCTCCCTTCTTGAAGAGTGGAGTGACATTTGCAATTTTCCAGTCTTCTGGAACCATGCCAGAATCTAGTGATTCTTGAAAGATCATTACTAAAGCTTTCACAATCTCTTCAGTCACCTCTTTCAGAACCCTAGGGTGTACACCATCGGATCCTGGTGATTTATCTACCTACAGTTTTGTAAGAACTTTCTCCCTGGAAATGGCAATTTCACACACTTCTGACCCTTGACACTCTGGAACCTCCACCATACTACTAGTCTCTTTCACAGTGATGAAAAATACTTATTCAGCTTGTCTGCCATTACCACCTCTCCAGTATCATTTTCCAGTGGTCTGATATCCACTATCATCTCTCATTTACACTTTATGTATTTGAAGAAACTTTTGGTATCCTCTTTAATATTATTGGCTAGTTTATAATATATTTGATCTTTTCCTTCTTAATGCCATTTTAGTTGCCTTCTGTTGGCTTCAAAAGCTTCCCAATCCTCTAACTTCCCACTACTTTTTCCTCCATTATATGCCGTCTCTTTGGCTTTTAAATTGGCTTTGTCTTCTCCTGTTAGCCATGTTGTGTCATCTTTCCTTTAGAATACAACTTCCTCTTTGGGATGTATATATCCTGTGCCTTCCAAGTTGCATTCAGAAATTTCTGCCATTGCTGCTCTGCCATCATCTCTGCCAGTGTTCTTTTCCAATTAATTTTGGCCAACTCCTCTCTCATGCCTCTGTAATTCTCTTTACTCCATTATAATATTGATACATCTAACTTTAGCTTCTCCTCAAATTTCAGGGCGAATTCGAACATATTATGATCATTTGTCCCTAAGGGCTTGTTCACCTCAAGCTCTCTAATCAATTCTGGTTCATTGCACGACACCAAATCCATACTAACCGGTCCCCTATTGCGTTCAACCACGAACTGCTGTAAGAAGCCATCTCATGGGCATTCTAGAAGCTCCCCCTCTTGGGATCCAGCTCCAAACTGATTTTCCCAATCTACCTGTATATAGAAATCCCCCATGACTATTGTAGCATTACCCTTTTGGCATGCATTTTCCATCTCCCATTGTAATTTGTAGGACACATCATTACTACTGTTTGGGGGTCTGTGTATAACTCACTTCAGTCTTTTTACCCTTGCAATTCATTAGCTCTACCCACAACGATTCAACACCTTCTGATCCTATGTCACCTCTCTCTAATGATTTAATTTCTTTTTTTTTTGCTAACGGAACTACTCCAACGCTTCTGCCTACCTGCCTGTCCTTTTGATACAATGTGTCCCCTTGGACATTGAGCTCCCAGCTATAATCTTCTTTCAGCCTGATTCTGTGATGCTTAAATCATCATGCATGCCAATCTGCAACTGTGCTTCAAGTTCACCTACCTTATTCTATATGCCGCATGAATTCGATATAACACCTTCAGCCCTTTTCGATTCTGTCTGCCTTTTATATTGCAACTCATCCTTGTTGACTGCAATTTTGTCCTGCAATTCCCTCTCTTTGCTCGGGGTCTCATTACAGATCGCCTTTGTTTGTAAACTAACTACCTCATCCTCAGCACTATCAATCTGGTTCCCACCCCCCTGCCAAATTAGTTTAAACCCTCCCAAACAACTCGAGCTAACCTGCCCACAAGGATATTGGATCCCCTCGAGTTATGTGCAACTGATCCCTTTTGTACCTTGTCTACTTATGTCATTGGTGCCAAGATGCACCAAGACTTCAGGCTGCTCACCCTCTCCCCACTGAAGGAGAAAAGTAAAAGCTCAGCAATCAAGTTTAAGAAAGGAATTTAATCACTCTACAATATTCATCAAAACTTATTAAAGCACAGTACAATAGAAACACTCTATCGCATCTCTGATAAAACTAGATTATAAACATTGGTGCATCCTTACTCCTTCCTAGTACACAAAAGGCACTTGCTGTTGAAGTGTAAGTTATAATGTGTAATTTAGTCCTTCATTCTACCTTTTCATTAGGATTAGAGTTGGTGCATTATTGTCACATACATCGAGGCACAGTGAAAACCTTGCTTTGCATGCTATTCATGCAGATCAAATCATTACATAGTGCATGGTAAATCAATAACGATGCAAAATAAACTAGCAGCCACAGAGAAAGTGCAGTGGAAGTAAGCAACAAGGTGCAAGGTTTACATTGTGAACAACAAAGTAAATTGTGATGTCAAGAGTCCATATTATCATACTAGGAAACCATTTAATAACAATGGAATAGAAGCTATCCTTGAAGCTGATGGTATGTGGTTCCAGAATTTTGTATTTTCTGCCCAATGCAAGAGGGGAATAGATAGAATGTCCGTGGTTGGTGGCGGAATCTTTGATTATGCTGGGTGCTTTACAGAGGCAGCGAGAATCACAGGCAGAGTCCAAGGAGGGGATGCTAGTTTTCACGATGTGTTGAGTTGTATTCATAACTCTCTGAAGTTTCTCTGGTCACGAGCAGAGGAGTTGCCATACCAAGACATTGTGCATCCACGTAGGATGCTTTCAACATCAGTTAACGCATCAGTTAATAACTCATCCGGGTGATTGATAAGTTCATAGCCTAAGGTAGAAGGAGATGTATTATTAACTTCAAACTTTCTGCATAATCACTCAAAGAGTTGAACTGCATGTGCATATAACGAGAGCTGTATAGCTCATCTCCTTCTACCTTAGGCCATGAACTTATCAATCACCCCTTCTGTGGACACTTTCTGGAGGTCCAAGATCTGTATAATCCATGACTGCTGGACTAAGTATGTAAATGTAGGAGGGGACTATGTTGAAAAATAAATGAGCTAGGTTTTCTAAAATTGACTCCTTCTACCTTAGGGACGAACTTATCAATCACCCCTCATATTATTAGAAATAGTCAGCATGGCTTTGTCAAAGGCAGGTTATGCCTTACGAGCCTGATTGTATTTTAGAGGATGTGACTAAACACATTGATTAAGGTAGAGCAGTAGATGTAATGTATATGGATTTCAGCAAGGCATTTGTTATGGTACCCCATGCAAGGCTTATTGAGAAAGTAAGGAGGCATGGGATCCAAGGGGACCTTGCTTTGTGGATCCAGAAATGGCTTGCCCATAAGAAGGCAAAGAGTGGTTGTAGACAGATCATATTCTGCATGGAGTTCGGTGACCAGTGGTGTGCCTCAGGGATCTGCTCTTAATGATTTTTATAAATGACCTGGATGAGTAAGTGGAGGGATGGGTTAGTAATTTTACTGATGACACAAAGGTTGGGGGTGTTGCGGATAGTGTGGAGGGGCTGTCAGAGGTTACAGCGGGACATTGATAGGATGCAAAACTGGGCTGAGAAGTGGCAGATGGAATTCAACCCAAATAAGTGTGAGGTGGTTCATTTTGGTAGATCAAATATAATAATGGAATATAGTATTTATGGTAAGACTCTTGGCAGAGGCATCTTGGGGCCCGAATCCATAGGACACTTAAAGCTGCTGTGCAGTTTGACTCTGTGGTTAAGAAGGCATACAGTGTATTGGCCTTCATTAATCATGGGATTGAGTTTAAGAGCTGACAGGTAATTTTGCAGCTATATAGGATCCTGGTCAGACCCCACTTGGAGTACTGTGCTCAGTTCTGGTCACCTCACAGGATGTGGAAACCATTGAAAGGTTGCAGAGGAGATTTACAAGGATGCTGCCTGAATTGAGGAGCATGCCTTATTAGAATAGGCTGAGTGAACTTGGCCTTTTCTCCTTGGAGCGACAGAGGATGAGTGGTGATCTGATAGAGGTGTATAAGATGATGAGAGGTATTGATCATGAGGATAGTCAGAGACTTTTTCCCAGGGCTGAGATGGCTAGCACGAGAGGGCACAGCTTTAAGGTGCTTGGAAGTAGGTTCAGAGGAAATGTCAGGGATATGTTTTTTACACAGAGAATGTTGAGTTCATGGAATGGGCTGCCGGCGACGGTGGTGGAGACGGATATGACAGGGTCTTTTAAGAGACTCCTGGATCGTTACATGGAGCTTAGAAAAGTAGAGGGCTATGGGTAACCCTAGGTAATTTCTAAGGTAAGGACATGTTCGGCACAGCTTTGTGGGCCAAAGGGCCTGTTTTGTGCTGTAGGTTTTCTATGTTTCTATATGTATTAAAGCAGTCTAATAATGTCCCAATTAGCATAGTAAGTGGTCAAACTAAATTAGTGTCAATAATAGTCGAACTAAATTTGCATTCTATATGTACTTAAGATTTCCATTTAATGATTGAATAGCGGTTAAGAAAATAATATCATTCTCCATGGCTCAACTCCTCTCCAGTAGACTAAACTAAACAACTAACAAATCGCGAATACGTAACTATAATCATTTGCTTTCACCATGCCCCAACCCACGTGACAGATTACCATAATAACCATGCCTCAAAGTACAATACAGACAGAAAATAGATAGATGGTTCATACAAGACACGAGACACTGATTGCAAGTAAACACATTAACTATTTATTTACAAGACAAACAATGAAACATGCAACCAAACATCTAAGCCAAACAAACACTTATTTAGCTCCCTAAGTTACAAGACTACGACATTAAACATTCAATACCCTTCAAGCTAAACTCATTACAGGTACTTTTCTGAACTGAGTGCCCAAAGTGGCAGGACAAAATAGACACTAAACATACTCACTAAACATACAGACACTAAAAATACTTAACCAAAGTGTGCATACAGGCCTTCACTGCAGTACAACCCCGACTGTCTACCATTTCCACGGCACCCTTGACTACCTGGTCCATACTAACCACATGGTTGCCTCACGCTAGATTTAAATCCTTCAGCTGCCAAGACGTACAGTCGGCCCTCCTTATCCGCGGATTCAACCAACCACGGATCGGGAAAAACCAGAAGTTCTCTCTCCAGCACTCATTATTTGAGCATGTACAGACTATTTTTTCTTATCATTATTCCCTAAACAATACAGTATAACAATTATTTACATTGTATTAGGTACTATAAGTAATCTAGAGATGATTTAAAAGTACAGGCAGTCCCTGGGTTGTGAATGAGTTCCGTTTCTGAGTCTGTCTTTAAGTTGGATTTGAAGTTGGAACAGGTGCATCTGGTATTATTTAGTGTCAGTTAGTCAAATGTTTGTCTTAATATATAGTATACATTTTACCTTTCTATGCATATAAAATACCTAAGAAACGTATGTATTTCAATAATCAAACCACTGCATTGCTTAGTAATAATTGTAGCTTTCATCGAGGCAGGGCCTTTCACATGCTCCATTAAAATTGTTCCGATCATTGACCGACTGTAGCCTAACGTTTTTCCAATGACCAATGGTGTTTCACATCTTTTCGATCGCTTTATTACTTCCACTTTATTTTCAATTGTGATCGTGATTATTTTCATGAACAGAAACACTGTGGATTCAGAACTGCGCCTGCTCCTAAAGTCTACCGCACTGAGGCAGGTTAAATAAGGTCTGGCGTTCCGCTGGGTCCTAAAGACTGGTCTGGCTAAATAAGGGACTTGAGCATCTGTATTTTTTGGTATCCGCGGGGGGTCCCGGTACCAATCCCCCGCGGATAAGGAGGGCCGACTATAATGAGCTAAATAGGATCCAGTAGGAGGGGCAGCAATGCTCCTTACACAGGCTAACCCCACCTCCCATGGGGGAGTGGCTTTCAATGAGAAGGTAAGTTAAGATATTTTTTGCAACAAGCATCTACATGTTTTGACCAGGACTGTTGGTTCACTGTTAAGGACATTAAAGCTCTCAGTCCTTTCAACCTCAGTCTCAAAGTCACTGAGCACCACCCCCCTTTTCTGAGGTCCTTTGATTTGCTTACATTGACGGAAAGGTTATTTTCATGACACCATGTTACTAAGCTGGCAGTCTCCTTCCTGTACTCCAACTCGTCGTTATGGAGATATGGCCCACTATGTTGGTATTGTCTGCAAACTTGTAGATAGAGTTAAAGCAAGATCTGACCATGCTCATGAGCATACAAGGAGCAGAGGGCTGAAGACACTACCTTGTGGAGTACCAGTATTTAAAATAAATGTTTCGGAGGTATTGTGCCTGTCCTTACTGTCTGCAGTCTGTTGGTTAGGCAGTAAAGGAAGGAAGGCAGTAAAGTTGCAGAGGGAGACATTAACACTCGCGGTCTGGAGTTTGGTGATGAATTTGCTTGTAATTGTAGTATTGAAGGCAGAGCTGTAGTCAATAAACAATAGTCTGATGTAGGGTTCTTTATTGTCCAGATGCTCCAAGATTGAGTGTAAGGCCAGGGAGATGGTATCCGCTGTAGACCTGTTTCAGTGGTAGGTAAATTGCAGTGGGTTGAGGTTGTCTGGAAGGCTGGAGTTAATGCACACATAGCCAGCCTCTTATAGCATTTCATGATGGTAGATGTCAGAGCCATTGGGTGGTCAGCATTAAAGCACATTATCTTGTTTTCCTTGGGTAGCAGAAAGGACAGTAATCTTAAGCAGGTTGGAACCACCTAAATCCTAAAATGTCTGCAAATACCCATGCCAGCTGATCTGCACAGGATCTAAGTACATGGCCAGAAACACCGTCCAGGCCAGATGCTTTCCATGGGTTCACTCACCGGAAGATAGACCTTGTGATTGCAACAGTGACTGTTGATTCAGATGACTACTGGGGAGGATGGTAACATACCTTTTCCCATCCGTTGAAAACGCGCATTAAGCTCATTGGAAAGGGATGTGTTGTTGTTGGCTAAGCTGCCTGGAACCATTATTGTACATAAGCCCTGCCTGATTTTATATTGGAACCATTATAGTATGTAAGCCCTGCCATAACTGATGGCTGATCTAGGACTTAATTTTTGGACTGTTACTGTCTCTTGGCATCTCTGAGAGTGCTGCGGAGGTTGTACTTCAATTTCCTGTGAAGGTCAGGCTCTCTGATTTAAATACTGCAAATTTAGAATTCAGTAGGGAGTGGATGTTCTGGTTCATCTTTGGTTTTCAGTTTGGGAACTCTTTGGTCCCAGTCCTCAGCACATTTGCTGATAAAATCTATTATGTGACATGCTCATCCAGGCAGGCAGTTGAGAGTTAAGGGAATAAAGTTTCTCTTTTTGATGAGAGGGTAAATTAATGTCTCATCAGTCCACAACAGTGAATGTAAAAAAATTCTCAAACAAAAAAAATCATGTTTTATTTCCCTGATAATATTCCTCAGTCAATATCAGAGACGTTACTTAATCATTTTTCTGCTGTGGGCAAATTGGTTGGCATATCTTCTTATAAGGGAAAAAGTTCACTAATAGTGAAGCATGTTTAAGTTCAAAGTAACCATATGTCACCATATACTACCCTGAGATTCATTTTCTTACAGGCATTCACAGTAGAAATAGGATGCAATAGTATCAATGAAAAACAACACAAAGGCTGCCAAACAACCAATGTGTAAAAAGAGACAAATTGTGCAATTAAAAAAAAAAATTGTGAGAACGTGAGTTGTAGAGTCCTTAGTTGTGATCAGTTCAGCAATGAGGTGAGCTAAGTTGTCTGTGCTGGTTCAGGAGCACGACGGTTGAAGGGTAATAAATGTTCCTGAACCTGGTGGTTTGAGACCTAAGGCTTCTATACCACCTTCCTGAAGGCAGCAGTGAGAGGAGACCATGGCCTGGATGGTTGGGGTCTTTGATGATTGATGCTGCTTTCTTGTGGCTGTGCTCCTTGTAAATGTGCTTAATGGTGGAGAGGTTTTTTTTCTATGAAGGACTGGGTTGTGTCCACCACTTTTGGTAAGCTTTTTCATTCTTGGACTTTGGAGGTTCCATGACTCTGGCCATGATGCAGCCAGTCAGTATACTCTCCACCTTGCATCTATAGAAGTTTGTCAAAGTTTTAATTGAGATGCCTAAACTTAACCAACTTCTAAGAAAGTAGAAGTGCTGCTGTGCTGTTTTTGTTATGGCGCTTACATGCTAAACCCAGGACAGATTCTTTGATATGATAATGCCAAGGAATTTAAAGTTATTGACGCTCTCTACCTCTAATTCTCTGATGAGGACTGGCTCATGGAGCTCAGCTTCCTCCTCTGGTAGTCAATAATGAGCTTTGGTTTTGCTGACGTTGAGTGAGAGGTTATTGTTGTGGCACCACACTGCCAAATTTTCAGTCTCCCCTCTATATGCTGATTTGTCACCATCCTTGATTTGGCCAACAACAGTGGAGTTATCAGCAAACTTAAATATGGCATTGGAGCTGTACTTGGCCTCTGCCATAAGTATAAAGCAAATACAGCAGGGGCTAAGCACACAGTTTTGTTGTGCACCCGTGCTGATGGTGATCATGGAGGAAATGTTGTTGCCAATCCATCCTGTCTAGGTTCTGTAAATGAGGAAATTGAGGATTCATTTTGCACAAGTCAGTATGGAGGCCAAGGTCTTGGAGCTTAGTGATTAATTTCGAGGGGATGATGGGGTTGAACACTGATCTGGAGTCAATGCTGATCATTCCTTCACTGCCCTGATGTTCCAGGATTGAGTGAAAAGCCAATGAGCTGGCATCTGCTGTTGACTTGTTATGACAGTAGGTAAATTGGAGTGGATCCAGTCACTGCACAGGAAGGAATTGATATGCTTCATGACCAACCTCTCAAAGCATGTCATCACAATGTATGTAAGTGCTACTGGATGGTAATCATTGAGGCTGATTATCATGTTGTTCTTGGGCACTGGTATGATTGAAATCTGCTTGGCGCAGCTGGGTACGTCTGACAAGTGAAGCAAGAGGTTAAAGATGTTAGTAACTACTCCAGCATGTTGATTAACACAGACCTTCAGTACTCGGCCAGTTAGCCAGTTGCATTCCATGGGTTCACCGTCCTGAAGGATGCTGTCATGTCAACAATAGAAACTGACATCACCGGGTTGTTGGAGGCTGTGGGAGCTTGTGAAGGTGCCTCCATATTTTGTTGGTCTCATTGAGCATAAAATGCATTGAGCTCATCTGGGAGCGAAACCTTGTTGCCACATGTGTTGCTTGGTTTTGATTTGGAGATGGTGATAGAATTTAAGCCCTACCACAACTGTTGACCATCTTCCTGCATTTCAGGCTTGGTTGGGAATTGCCACTTCACATGTGAGAAAGCTTTCCAGAGGTTAAACCCAGACTTCTTGTACATTCCTGGATCACTGCACCTGAACGCCACTGACCTAGCCCTCTGCAGATTGCAGATCTCTTCGTTTGTCCAATGCTTCTGGTTGGGGAAGACTGACTTTGCAGGCACATATTTGTCCATGAGTGCCTTTATAGTTCCTTTATTTTGATTCCGTACTGTAGTTTGCTTTCAATTTTTTAATTAATAAATATTGTTTTTAATGGGGTAAAAGTCCCTGGATGTGGAGAGGAGGCTATGAGATAGAGGAATTGTTGTTTCACCACAAACAGTACTTCTGTGCAAACTAATATTTTGTTGATTTTGAAACCCTTCCAGGGAAATCAAGAATACTATAAATATTTTACTTAACTTGCCTAAAGACGGTTGTAATGATATTAATTTAACTTAAATGCTTTGCAGTGGTGCTGTAAGCTTTCATTTGTATTGTTAGTTTAGAGTGGAATTGATTTATAAATTGGAAGGTGCGCCAATGAGCAAGACAGCAAGCATGTCATCTCAAAATGCTTTCTAAAGGGAATGGAGAAAACATTTTTGGTTTAACTCTAGGTTTTCACTTCTGATTTACTTAGTTTTATACTGTGCTCATGTGGTGCTTCATACATGTATCCAATCTGCTGCATTCAAGTTCAGTTTATTGTCATTCAACTGTACACATGTATACTGCTAAATGAAACAAGCTTCGTCTGGACCAAGGTCCATCACACAGTGCATATAACTCACATGCATAACACAAAGTAATATTACAGCAAAAAAACAATGGGCTGATTTGAATGTGGTTGGCTGGTATTCCGTGACAAAGATTGAACAAGACTGTGCAGCTATGAGTCAATCAAGTAGGTGGATCGGTACAGTGGATTAGGCTCAAAAGATTGTGCTGTCCTTCTCTGAAAATTTGGCTGAGCCTAAATTAAATGCCTGATGTGCAGTCACTCTTCTGTGATTCATTGCATTTTGAAATGTCTTAACAGAGTTCATCCTTGCAGAACAATGAAACACTGGCTCCTTGACTGATCCATTAGGTGGCTATGAGGGAACTACAGAATTAATTGTTGAATCTCACATAGAAAGACAACTGCTAAATCAGACAGGAAGATTTGCTATCAGTTGGGATAGTTTCCCCAGGCATATCAGATCTTTGACATGCATTGCAGATTAAGAATCCTGTTCACAGAGGCAGATGATTCCACATAGCTATTTGACAGGTATTTGGGCAGGTCTCATGGCAAGAAAGCCAGTGTGACAAGATAGATAACAAAGCTTGCTAACTGGCTTTATGGGAGAAATTATGTATATTCACCTAGGTACTGAACTACCAAAGAATTAGGTATAATTTATGACATAGTTTAAGCAATATGATTTCATTAAACAGAGGAGTATGTTAAAATTTGTTGTTATTTCCTCATTCGAGTAACAAAGATCAGATCAGCTACTAATTAGGAAGTAAATGTAACACAAGGGAGGAAAATGTGGGGAGAATTGTTGGAGGTATATAAATTGAAGAGGGGTATCGATAGGGCAAACGCAGGCTTCTCCACTGAGGTTGAGTGAGACTAGAGCTAGATGTCATAGGTTAAGGGTGAAAGGTGAAATATTTCAGGAGAATTTCTGGGGGAACTTCAGGTACAAGTACGGAAAGAGCTGGGAGTGGAAGTAGTGGATGTAGGTTTGATTGCAAGGAAAATGGAGTAAAAAAGCAGGGAAATTGTGATACAATTTGGAGAAGCCATACATGGGCTCTGCGTGCAGTTCTAATGTTTTTTTAAGGAAGCATTTAATTGCCATAGAGATGGTCCTGCAGAAGGTTGAATAGATTGATTCCTGGGTGAGGAGCAGTATGGCTTACATTCTTCGGAGATTAGAAGATTGAAGGGTATTCTCGTTAAAACAAATATGATGCCACGAGGATGTTCCCTCTCATGAAGGAGTAAAGAGCTTGTGGGACATAATCACAGGATTTGATTTTGGCCACACAACTGAACTAATGAAGAATTTCTGAGAAGCTTGTAAATCTTTGGAATTTTTAAGCCCTGAGAGCTGCACATTCTGAATGATTGAGTATATTTGATGAGATGCATTTCGGGCGATAGCGCAATGAAAGGTTATGGGGAACAAGCGGAAAAGTGGAGGTGAAACAAGATCAAATCAGCCATGATCTTGCTAAATAGTGGAGCTGGCTCATGAAGCTTTATAGCCCATTCTAATTCCTAGGTTCTGAATGAACCTCCTTTATCACAATAACCAGAAAAGGCAGTAAATTTATGTTCCCATCAATATAAAAGTAAATGTCCTTATTGACCTGCTATATAATCAACTGGAAAGAGAGACAGTCAACATTTCAGGACTCTGACCTTCCGTCAGATCTGAAGAAGGCCCAAAGGCTCAGAACATTGATTGTCGTTCTCTCTAAAAATGAGTTTTTTCAGCATATTTCTATTTATGTTTCAGATTTGCAGCATCTGCATTTTTAAATTTACATTATGAGTTGGTTTCATGTGAAGATTTGAACTGACCGGAAAGTGTGAGTCTTGACTCAAAGAGCTGGATCTTGCATTCTCTGGCAGACTGCTGACGTATACTGTTTAAATGTGGGGCACTGCAACTATGCTTCTTTATGGAAGTACATTCCTTACTGACAGTTTTAGAACACCAAATCCATCAACTTGCTCTGCTGCGTGATTCCATGTCGACTGGTGAAAACTGGGACTCTGCTCACAGCCTCTGGCACACTCATCAATTTCAAAGGGACATGTTAATAGTGGCACCTCAGACAGCAGCATTTAGCAGATTAGCACGACCTAGTGACCTCAAGAGGAGGTCTTAATTAAAGAAATAAACAAATTACACAATGGAAATCTTTCAATTAGTATTAAAATCAACCATTTTTTGTCTAAGAACTTGCAAATCTTCATTAACCTTTGACTGCAATAATGAAACTAATAATGCAATAATGAAAAAACAAAATCTCTGTTGTTTACAATGGGTTGTGAAGTTCATGAAAGCATTTCGAGGCTTAAATATAATTGTAGAGGGCCCTTAAACTGTTGCTGTTCAGTTATTTAGGCAGGTTTGGGAGAATGTCCTGGCTGTTAATAAGTGTGAGTGGTTCACGGTCCTAGGTAACCTACAGCAGATTTGCTTTTGGACTCTGAGAGGCTGAGGCCTAAGCCAACAGAACCCAAACCTACAAAAATGGACGATCATCATGATTATGGGTAGGTATAAAATACTGACAAAACATATTGCTTCTTCCAAGTGGTGGGCATGGGACTGTATGATTCAGCTCTGAGTCAGAAGGTTGTGAGTTCCAGAGACTTGAGCATGTACTCTAGGCAGGTACCTTGGTGGTGTATTGAGAGAATGCTGGAGATGCCGTCCTCCAGATTCAGGGCCAAATGGTATTTCTGGCTAGTTTAGTTTTCCTTTTGCTATCAATATTTTTGGGTCAGTCTTTTCTGCCCTTACTTAATGAAAAAATTAACTACAGAAATGGTAGACCTCGAATCTACAACAGATAAACTGCAAATGGAAATATAAATAAATAGCAATAAATATCAAGAGCATAAAAGAACAAGGTAAAGAGTCCTTAAAGTGAGACCATTGGTTGTGGAAACACCGGAAATAGAATGAGTGTAGCTATGCTCTTTTGTTCAGGAGCCTGATGGTTGAGGGGCAGTAACTGTTCTTGAACTTGGTGGTGCATGTCCCCAGCAGCAAGAAGAGTGTGGGCTGGGCAGTGAGGATCTTTAATGATGGATGCTGCTTTTCTACGGCAATGTCTCATGTAGATGTGCTCAATGGTTGGGAGGGCTTTATCTATGATATGCTGGGCCAAATTGTAGGATTTTCTGCTCAAAGGCGTTGGTGTTATGCAGCCAGTCAGTACATTTTCCACCACATTTAAATTAATGGATAACGTGTTTTGGTCGAACTGGTTGAGGGATGAATGTTGACCACAGCACCAGCAGGGATCTGCAGGTCCTTGAATTGTGATACGAGTCAAATACCTTGGCTTAAAATCTTAATCACAAGTTAATATAGTTTCAAGTTTGCAAGATGAGCTTGTGCTGATATCATGCACCCCTAACTCTCAGCTGGGGATTGGGATAATTATAGACGTAGAAACTTACCTTCTTCCTGCCTGTGCTATTAACCACTACTTATGTAAATCAGAGAAAGAAGGGGCAACAGATGCAATTCTGTTAAGAAGGGTAACTCATTAGCATTGTGTTGAGTTTTTATGCCATATACGTTTGAACTTGTTATGCAATTTCCTTTGCGAGCAAAGTAGATCATTTTAACCTCAATTGTTATATAAATTGCCCAATTTTAAAATGACAAATTCCTTTAATGAAAGTTATTACAAATGGAATTTCTTGCTTAGTGAGCATTTGATGGTAATGTATGCATATTTAGTAAGTTCTTAAGTTTTGCAATGTACCAATCTTACAAGGCACTCATCCAAGTTGTATTTAGTTTATTCAAATGTTCTGCTCTTTGAGAATACCTTTTGATCTCAGTCTTCTTCAGTTCTTATTGCCTGTGTGAACTTTCCTAACTTTCTCATCAAACACCTTGACAATTTCCAACCCCCACCCTCCAGTGTCCTTGATACTCTACCTACTCATCCTTGAACCACTGGGACATCTCAGTACACATTTCTCATGCAGATTGGAGACATGAGATGCTGGAAATCTTGACCAACACACACAAAATGCTGAAGGAACTCAGCAGAACTATGGAGGGAAATAAACTGTCAACAATTCTGGTCCAGACCCTTCATTAGGACTGCCTCTCCTCCAGTTTTCTTTCCTAATTGGTTTGATTTTTGAACCTTCTGCGCAGTATCACTTTGATATCTTTAATTTTGAAGTCATAGTGTTTGTTATATCACCATCAGTATGATATATATGTTATTGAAAATGACCTCTTTGAGCCTAGCTTTCTGTTACATACGTTTCCCTTCATTTGTGACACTCTTTGACTACTTTAGCTTTCTATATTTCGTTTTGCCCAGTATGTAGAGGTTATGTGTTCTTGCTTTAAATCATCTTGTTGCTCTGAACGGACACACCTGTGCTAAGTGAATCCCATTGCAACACTAGTTAAGTGCAGTACATTTGCAGATGGAATTTTTGAATGATTCATGCTCACATGGTCCAGACTCAGTGTCAGAGCTCCTATGTTCATTCCCGTTATTGGTCTGTGTACTAATACTTTGTTGCAGCTGACATTTCTTCATATTAGAGGATATTTCCATTAGCATCATAAGCTCGCATGCCTGTTTGAAAGTCTCGATCTAATTCTTTCATTGACATGAACTGAATGTGCTCATCAGTTAGTCCACACATTAATTCAGTGTAGGATCCAAGAACACATTAAAGTTACAGTGCCATGCCGTATTTTTTTTTTAAAAAACATATAAATGTGAATTATTGCTCCTTCTGTGATTGCAGGTTTAAAATTTGTAACTTTTCACAGTCCCTGAGTGCATAGTTTTAAGTGTTCGTATAGTTTTTCTGTTCATCATTAAATGGAGCATTACGAGTAAGTTTGCCAGTGTTGCCTTATTATCTGGCCCATTTTCTACTAATAGAATCACGCATTTCTGTATGGCCTCATTTTCTCTCGTCCTCTAGATTGAAAATGTTATTCATCCCACAAACATCTCCATCTGTTCTATGTGCAAATTGAAGGGCTCTTGCACTTTATTGTAGCCATCAAGATTTCCAATATTTGAGAGTATATGACCTTTTATACTATTTTTCACTGAAACAGTTAGTAGCTATGTCCTTATTTGCAAGATTTTTTTCAGGGCACCGCCTTGATCTTCATGCTCAAGTCACAACCTTCGATTTGCTGCAGTTACCCATGAGCTTCAAAGTTTTGACAAACCTGTAATAATAGGCATCCGTTAGTCCCGTGAGACCATGGATTTGCGCCTTGGAAGGTTTCCAGGGCGCAGGCCTGGCCAGGGTTATATGGGAGACCAGCAGTTGCCCAAGCTGCAAGCCTTCCCCTCTCCACGCCACCGATGTTGTCCAAGGGAAGGGCACTAGGACCCAAGCAGCTTAGCACCGGTGTTGTCGCAGAGCAATGTGTTGTTAAGTGCCTTGCTCAAGGACACAAACACGTTGCCTCAGCTGAGGCTCGAACCAGTGATCTTATCCACTAGGCCACGTGCCAACACTGACAAACCTGTGCTCAGTCAGTATCAGTGCCTTGAGAGATTATTAATTTCTGTATTTTTCAGTATTCTTGTTACCAATGTAAATTACTGTACATGAACATAGAGCAGTACAGCACAGGAACAGGCCTGTGGGCCCACAATGTTTTGCTGAACTAATTAAGTTAATAACATCTAATCCCTTCTGCCTGTATCCCTCCCTCCTCTGCATATTCTTGTGCCTATCGAAGAGTCTTTTAAATGGTTCTATTATTTATGTGTCTTCAGGGATTTCTAAACTCCCAACAAAATGTATGGATTTATACACAAGTAAAAGATACATGGAGCTAAAACAAGGAATTGATCATTCAGTGTCTCTAGTCATACAGTACTATCCTTGTGCAGATATTCTGTGCACTCACCTCTTATCTACAGATGTCCGCTGGGGATTGCAGTTACTTTTTAAAATTGCAAAATTTACACTATATGCATGAATGAAATATACAAGAAATACAGCCCTTTCAATCCACCATATCTAGGCCAACCATTGAGTACCAATCAATACTAATCCTACTCTCTAACACTTCAGTCATAATTCAAGTGTTCATCTTGATATTTCTGAAATGTTGTAAGAGTCTCTAACTACCATTTTGTCAGGCAATGGATTCCAAATTCCATCCACCTTCTGGTGGAAAAATGCCTAAACTTCCCACTGCTCTACCTTAAGCCATGCCCTCTGTGTTTTTTATATCTCTGCTACAGGGGGATGTTTCCTACTGTCTACCTTTGACCTGAATAATTTTGTACATCTCTCGAAATTGTCTCAGAATACACTGTGCTTACCTATCAATAACCCACAAAGTTTCTTGTCATCTACAGACAAAATAATAATTTTCTTCACCATTCATATCCAAATTGTTCATGCATATAACAAAAATTAATTGTCCCTGCACAAATCATTTGTTACAGGCTTAGCAAACATAAAACAACCTCCCATCATCACTTAGTGCCTCCAAAACACAAGCCAATTTTAGATCTAATTTGTCAATTTGCCATGAATCCCTTGGACACTCACCTTTTAGACCAGTTTCCCATTAGTGAGACAGGATCTTATCCGATGAATACTGACTGCCTTAGATTAATCTCTGCCTTTCCTAGTGTAGATAAATCCTGTCCAACAACTTCCTATCACTGATATTAGTATCACAGAACTTGATTACCATGTTTATCACAGGTGTCCTTCAAAAAATAAAGGTACAATTTTGCTGTCCTCCTACAACCTGGCATGTCACCTGTGGCTGGCAAAGATTTAAACAATTCAGAGAGTCCCAGTAATCTACTCCCTTTCCTTCCATATCAGGCATTACAACTCATCAGGCCCTGGGAATGTATTCACCTTTAATCACATTCCTCTACTTCTTTAAAATTCACCATTGCCCCATTCCCAACGCAACCTTGGCACACACCAGGATCCTCATTCCCATGTTTCTTTTTAAGTTCACCCAAGCCTAGTTTCTTGCACTCAATTGAACGCATCGAATTCACTGGCAAATTAAAAACGTGTTGGGGCATTAATAACATTTAGTAGCCCAAAAAAAAAATCTGCTAGTCCAGCAGTACCAAATTCCTGAGTGGAATTTTCCTGAATTTCACCTTTCAGCTAATCCGTGGTTATTTGCAAGTAGCTGCTCCTAACCTACTTTTGCCAGGTCCTGTCTTACCAATTTAAAATCAGCCTTCATCCACTTCAATTCTTTAACTTCTTGTCCATTCTTATCTTTTTTTCAAAACAAACTTGAATCTTCCAGAATTCTGGTCACTATCTCCAAAATCCACTCTTGACACTCCAGCCTGGCTAAGACTATGTTTGAAACAGTTCCTTTGCTTGTAGGACTAGCTATGTACTGGCTCAAGTGTCACATCAGCACACACTTTAAAAATGTTATTCCCTTGGAGTTTTTCACACTGGGATGATCTCTGTTAATATTGGAGAAGGTAAAATCTCCAACAAATATTATTCCATAATTTGCCTATAAACCTGCTTTTTCCCACTGGCTGTACTAAACACCCAGCAAATTCTAATCAATCTCCAGCCCCTTCCAAACTTTTCTATCAAGGTTGGGAGTATGCAAGGAGATGGTTAAAATTTCCAACTTTAAAAAAAATTCAGTCCATGACCAGTGCAGAAGATAATTTGGTGATACATTTACTGTTGGAACAGCTGAGAGATATTGTGTGGGTAGTAGAGGTGGAGTCATTCAGCACTTCTCACAAAGAAACCCACAGAAATTCCTGCAAATAAGACTGCTACAGTGAGCTTCTGGTGATAATGGTAAACAATTACAGTTCAGCCTGAAAAAAATGCATTTGTGCATAATTTATAACATGGTACAAGCTCCATGATGTGGGTGTAAAGTGGGCAATTTAGCCTGTACTGTAATCAAGGACACATGTACTACATTAACAAGCCTCAAGCAAATATTAAGAGATAAAGAAATATCTTGTTTTGTTGGATTTGTGCAACAGAGCCCAACAAAAGCATTAATGGTAATAAATAAATTTCTTCATGTAATTACTGGATGAGCGTTTGAAGTGCTAAGATTAAGTTTGAAAAGAGGGCATTCCACAAGAAGGGCTGACATGTGGCACCTCTGGGTCAGATCCAGTGATTTAATAACTACATTTTTCCTTGTCAGCTGAACCATAGGACCATATTCCTGCCTTGTGGAAATCTTCCATAGCAGTAATAGGTGGCTGAGGTTTCATCTTCTTTTCCTGATCTTTGCACCCGAAGAGTGAACCAGTCTAGGTGCCAAGGAAGGAGTGGGAATATCGATCCCTAAGATTTGTTGCACGCACCAACTTAGCTTTAGCTGAGCTCTTGTAAGCATTTGAATTTCTCAGAAATGCTGCACACTGGCTTATAGGCAATGAATCTGATTAACCTATTTCCTTAGCAACAGTCAGTTCCCATTTAACATTGTAAAAATTACTCCAGTTGCAGCCAGTATAGATTCAATGACCCGAATGGCCTTCCTCCATGCTGTGATAATTCTGAGACAATTCTTTAGTAAATGATGTGGAAAATTGCAAAACATCAAGTAAAGATTATTCAATATTCTGCTAAATATATTTAAGTGAGTTTCCCAAATGATCCAAAAATCTGAATTTTCTGGCATTTAGAAGATTATTTCTATTATCTATCATGAAGCCTGCAATGCCAAGTGTTATCTTCGACTGTACAGTATATCTGGATGCCACAAGAGGTTATGCTGAAGCATTAACTATTCATAACTTACAAAAACCAAGGAAAGGTTAAGACAGAATGAAGGAGTGACAGTGTAGTCATAATACCTGCTTTCATGTTCAACATATTTGCCTATGGGAAAGTCAGCACTTAAAACTACTTTCTCCTTGGGATGTGGACATCATTTGGCAGGTCAGCATTATCGTTCATCTGCAATTGTCTTTAACAGAGTGGCTTGCATGGCCTTTTTCAGATAACAGTAGAGTTAGCCACCTTAGTGGATTTGAAGATTCATTTATGCTATATGGGGTAACAATGGCAGATCCCCTTTACTGAACACGATTAGTGAGTGACATGAGCTCTTATGACAGTCTCGTAAACTAATTGTCAACATTATTGATACTCTTCATTCCGGATTTCAAGTTCAGTTTATTGTCATTCAGCTGCACATGTGTATACTGCCAAATGAAATAATGTTCTGGACCAAGGTGCACAACACAGTACATATCACTCACGCACATAACAAAGTAAAATTACCACAAATAAGGTGTGCATGTATGATACAAGTTAAAAAGTAAACAGTATAACCTACAGCCGCTTCATATGTGATGAGACCATATGATGAGATTTGTATGCGGTGGCAGGGAACTCAGAAGTTTTATGGCCTGGGGGAAGAAGCTATTTCGCATTCTAACAGGTCTTGTCCTAATGCTATGATACCTCCTGCCTGATGGTAAGCAGTCACGTAGATTGTTGGATAGATGGGGGGGAGGGGGATCATTGACAATACTAAGGGCCTGCATATGCAGCACTCCTGTTTATTAGTATTAATTACGCAAATTGCCAAATTGGGATTCAAACTCATATTTCCAAATCAATAGTGCAGACATCTGGATGCACCCAGTAACTTAGCCATTCAATTGCAATGAATGACTAAGGGTTTATCATGCATAATGATTGCTTTATCTGTTGGAGGAATTGAATTTAGCCTTACGGCCTTTCTGATAAATGCAACCCCTGCTCATTACTGTTCTGAAGTGTTGGTCCTAAATATGACGTATTCAGTTTAGTAGAGAGACTTGAATCTACAAACTTGTGGTTTAGAGGCAAGAGTGAAGCTCTTTACCCCATGTAATATTACTTGGTAAATGATTAAACAAAAGATTTGAAATCATAAATCATTTGGTAATAAAATAATCTCGACCAGCTTCCAGCATGCTGACAATATGTATTCTGTAATATCACTGTATATTCCAGTTTCTAAGATTAAATTAAGAATGCTACTGAACCAATTATTAAAATAATCTCTGTTTTAATTATGTTTTTTGTGCATAACATTTATAAGGCTAAGAAACAGAATATTCATGGGAAACATATTCAGAAAATCAGAGTTTGCTGTTTTAGGTGAAGTAACCATACCTTTAGAATTGTTGAGTGCCTTAATGAACACAGATTACATTGGAGGATTATTGAAGAGTACGTTATTTTTATAATTGTATTTGACACCAATCATTTCAGCACTATATAAGTACTCTGATGACTTCTTATGTAAACAGCCTATTGGTTTATGTAACATCATTCTGCACTACTGGTGCTACAAAGTCAGGTTTTTCATACTGACATTATAGGTGGATTTTGTTATAGCAGCTGAGAAGTCATTCTCCAGACCCTGTAGGATATTCACACTTACACACGTGCTATCTGTGGGTGACTAACAGAGTTTCAGAAGACTTCACTTCTCCTTGATGTATGTATGTAAGGTTACACCTCATTCTCCTATGCTCCAAAGAATCCAGCATGGCCACCTCTGCCTACAACTCTAGTCGAGGCAGCATCCTCGTAAATCTCTTCTGGACTCTCTCCAGTCTGACAATGTCTTTCCTATAACACGGTGACCAAAACTATGTACAATACTCTATTTTGTTACATTACCATTTTAAAGCTAATGGAATTGTAGTCACTAGACTCAAGGTGATCTCCAACTACCACTTTGGGTATTTAGCCCACCTTGTTCCCCTTACTCCTTACTGAGTATATATTGTGTGAGAAAACTATCTTGGATACAGCACACACATTCCACTCCATCCAAGCCCTTTGCCCTCTGGGAGGCCCATTCAACAGCAGAAAAATTGATATCTCCCACTAACATTACCCTACTATTCTCACAGCTACATGTAATTTCTCAGGATATCTTCACCTCAAGTTTCCAATGGCTATTGTGGTGGTCTATAATATGGCCCTACCAAGCTGACCATCTCCTTCTTATTTCTAAGTTCTGCCCAAATGGCCTGGTTAGATGATTCCTCAAGTATATCCCTTCTAAGCACTGCCATTATGTTCACCTTTATCGAAAAGGCAACAATTTCCACTCCTACCTGTTCCTGTCACACCTAAAGCACTGGTATCCCAGAACATTGAGTTGCCAGTCCAGGCCTTCTCTCAGCCATGTTTCTGTTATGGCTACAATGTCCCATTCTCTAGAGGCAACCCACACGATAAGTTTGTCCACCTCACCTATTAAGCCAAGTGCATTGAAATAGATGCAATTTAGAGTAGTGGTCATGTCTGTCCTTTTACTGAAAAGGTGGCTATCCTGATTGCTAGACTTACACATTTTGGTTTCTGCACATCTCACTGACATTGAGTTCTCCCCTTCCTGCCAGTTTAGTTTAAACCCTCCCTGGTGGCAAAAAAATAAAAATTTCCCGCTGGGATATTGGTATCTACCTGTTCTCCTGTAACCCAACCCTCTTGCACAGGATACCTCAGAATAGAGATCCCAGTGATCTAAGAATAAGAAACCCTGCCCTCTACACCATGTGTCATGGTACGCTCACAAAGGACTGGACCCAGGTGCAGAGGAACAGCAGGATCCCCAGGAAGAGACAAACTAGAGGTTAAATGTCAGAATCAGAGCCTTGGAGGTGTGACTGAGTGACACCATGACATAATTTATCCTCTCCAACACAATCACAGAACGTGAGAAACATGCCAGCCACAATCAACTTGACAATATTAAACTGAAAACACAAGGGCTTATCAACTCTAGTTAAGACACTGATTGTCAAATAGTGGTCTGGTCCTCAAAACCCCCAGAGGCACATTCAGTAGAACCTCATTCCTTGTCTGTCTATTTGTACCAATGTGCACAACGACCTCTGGCCACTTGCCTTCCTCCTCAAGAATTTTCTGTGGTTATTCAGAGACATCCTTGACCCTGGCAGCTAGGAGTCAACACATAGAAACATAGAAAATTTAGAGCACAATACAGGCACTTCGGCCCACAAAGTTGTGCCGAACGCATCCCTACCTTAGAAATTACTAGGCTTACCCATAGCCCTCTATTTTTCTAAGCTTCATGTACCTACCCAAAAGTCTCTTAAAAGACGCTATCGTATCTGCCTCCACCACCGTTGCCGGCAGTCCATTCCACGCACTCACCACTCTCTGAGTAAAACACTTACCCCTGTCATCTCCTCTGTACCCAGCACCTTAAATCAGTGTACTCTTTTGACAACCACTTCAACCCTGGGAAAAAGCCTCTGACTATCCACACGATCAATGCCTCTCATCATCTAAGAATCCCTTCTGCAGCCACAGAATCTCTTGTCTCTCCCCCTCACAATGAGTCTCCAATCACTATACCCAGTCTGACCGTACCCTTTCCCTCTGAGCCTTAGAGTTAGTCACAGTGCCAAAGAACTGATGACTGTTTCTAGCCCCTGAAAGAACATTCACATCACCAGTATCCAAAGAGGTAGACTTCTCCTGGTAGCCACCCATCTGAAGCTGGTACCTTTTGGTGTGACCACCTTACTAAACCTCTGAGCTATGATGTCCTCAGCCTCCCAGGGGGGGATGATCTTGAGCATAGACACTCGTAACTCCAATTCCTTGACCCAGTCTGTCAGGAGCTGCAGGAGGGTGCACTTCCCACACATGTAATCATGAGGGAGACCATGAAGTCAGGAAACCACCCATCTGGTCATGCACCGTTACACCTTCCTTCCCTGAAAGTGTAACAGTACATGATGAGAAGAGTGGTTTACACAAACTCAACTTGGAGCTGCTACCAGAGATCACATTGTAGGTTCCAGTCCCTACCCCACTTCCACAAGTTGTCCTTTCCTGTGAACAGTTCCCATGGGTTTCTAACTATAGCTGTCTTTCATGCTGCAGCACACCTTTCTTCCAGCCACTTCACTGCTTAAAGGAAATGACAGCTGGGAGTTAGATCAGTCCTGTTTTCATACGTATCTGTCTGCTTTTAGTCCTTCCCCATCATTAAAACCAAGACTGTAGCAAGGTAATGGGTCACCCTTTCTTTAAAAGGTTTATGTACAGGCTGCAATTATCTTCATGAAAAATGTAGTATTTGAACAGACATAGTAGAAGATGGATGGAATAAGTATTCATAGATAGTTATAGAAAGTAGGTAAGGCTGCCTCCTTGGCTAGACAGGTAATGTCACTGAATTTCCTCCAGCACTGAACTGCTGGAGAAATCTGACTGCCAAAGATTGCTATCAATTTTGATATTGGCTTCCTGCCATTACCTTCATATATTGGCTTCCGCCACACTGATGCTTGTTGCTTGTTGGTTCTTATGCAAGTTTTAAATTCTGTTCATTTTCAGGATATGGTAGAATTAATTGCACTAATGATAGTGGACCTTCCTTCACAGGTGTGACCTTGTTTGTGGCAGGATCCATTTTTGGCCATGAGATTTTAAGGCAGTCACACAGCTTCAGCGCTTGTTTTTCTGCTGCTGTTCTACTTAATATCATGCTTATAGAATTCAGTTTCAAAACTTAGCACAGCGGGATTTCAATATAATTTCTGCTTTGCAACTAAGTATGTTAACCCTCTTCTGGTTGCTTCCTGGTGTTACATCACTGTTCTACAGCCAGTTAATTCTCAGATCAGCTTCAGGTGATGGAACACAAACATGTAACTTAGGTTGCAGGAACAATAATTATTTATTTGCTTCTGACCTTGAAAGCCTGAAAAAATTAAATGATTGTAAATGGAACAGGATGTATTTACGACGATTGGAATGCATACCCTACCGTCCCTTTCCCAAAATCAAAGATTTCAGACTAGAACAGCCACAAGTTTCTTGACTTGTTTACAATCATTGGCTTCTTCCTTTTCCCATATTCTCCCTTTATCCTACCCACCACATGCTGCTACTGGATTTTTCACTTTATTATCATATAGAGGAGGGATTGAATATATTTTATTTGTGCTGTTATAAACCAGTGATTTTAGGATTAATTGGAAGAAAACTGGTGTCAAAGCAGAAGGTTTTGGAAATAAAGTTCACGCTAGCAGCTACAATTCCATTAAATTTCCTGGATCCTGTGAAAATGTAAAGTTAGTAATTGTGGTGAACTACATATACCTGTCTGGACATGCCCCCCCCCCCCCCGCTGACTGCTCCTGTGGCTCCTCCCACGGACCCCGGTATAAAGGCGATTGGAGACACAGCCCCGGCCTCAGTCTCCAGGATGTAGTGTGGTGGTCACTTGCTGCTTGTTCTTTCTTCCAGCCAATAAAAGCCTATATCTTGCCTCACGTCTCCGATAGTTATTGATGGTGCATCAGTAATAAAAACAGATAAATTGAATTCCCATTCTGGAAAATCTCGAGTAATAATTGTAAATGAAATGGTAGTTATGTAACTATTCATTTTATATTTCAGATTGAAATGGTGGAGGGTCATTAATCAAAAAGCATTACAATATCTCTCTTTTGGAGGGTGCTCCTTGTTATAAGTTAAGGCTTGACATGCAGTTTTGTCAGTGGGATGCAAAATAACATCCTGGTAATCTCAGGAGGTCAGCTTAAATCTGTCTGCTAAACTGGTTTAGAATCAGAATCAGGTTTATTATCACTGATACATGTCATGAAATTTGTGGTTTTGCAGAAGCTGTAAAGTGCAAAACATAAAATATACTACTAATTACACTAAGAAATATGTATATGAATATATAGTTAAATAAATAGTGCAAATATAGAGCAAAAATAATGAGGTCATGGTTTCTGCACTTTGCAAGTACTTGCATGATGGGAAGGAATGCATAACCCCACAAAGGAGGGAATTTACACTATTTGCCTAAAATACAAATGCTTTTGATTTTGTTGATGAAACTTCATCTTGAAGGAAAATAGAAGATTATGTCCACTAGCTGCGAGTAACAGTATATCCTGTCCAGCTTTGTTTTAAGCTGATTTTCGAAGGCTTACGTCCCAGAGTTGCCTTCTACATCAATTTGCCTGCCAGTGTTGCTTTGGTTCAATGTTCGAGCCACTAGATGGAGTCTTTCGGTTTGGATGGCAACTCCATTTCCATCAAGAATTAAGGAAAAGGATATGTAACTTTCCAACTTTACTGGGTGGGTAGCCTTCCAAATGGGAGGATTCTGCCTGTGGCCAAACCTGCCCTCATTTAATTCTCCTTTGATCATACCACAAAAAGGGAGCTTTTAGATCACGAGACAGAGAGGAATTGAAACATGTACAGAGGGAGCTAGAGGAGAAGATCAGAGGAATACAGGAGAGAACTGGAGAACAAGTTTGGGCAGAGTAACACACGGTAAGTGTGGAGAGGCTTGAAGAACTTCACTGGTTGCAATCAGCCTTGGGATGCAGCCATGGATGAGCTAATGAATTAAACCAATTCTTCAATAGGTTTCAATTGCCCTCCTGTTCACACCTCCCTAAGCACCCCAGTCCAGGTGCCAAGCACCCAATGCTCTCTCAGCACTTATATTTCCCCTCCTCCTCTCTCCAGTTAAACCAGTGGACGAACAACACAGGTTACCACTGTCTAAATCCCCTCCTGAGCACCAATGTAATTTGTCCCAATCCATATGCATACTGCAATCCCCCATGACCATCAGAACATTGCCCTTTTTATATGCCTTCACCATCTCCCATAGAAATTTGTAGCCCACATCCTGGATACTGTTTAGGGGCCTATATACGAGGGTGATTGATAAGTTCGTGGCCTAAGGTAGAAGGAGTCAATTTTAGAAAACCTAGCACATTTATTTTTCATCCTCCCCTAGTGTTGCCACCATGTCCTCGTGGACCTCCTTGGGTGATAAGCCTTTGAGACTGAGGTAGCAGATGACTGCACAAAGGCCGATGTTGTCCACTTTCTCAGACAGTCCTTACTTGTAATTTTCAATTATCTGAAACAGAAATACCACAAAAGTTATTAACTTCAAACTTTCTGCATAACCACTCAAAGAATTGAACTGCACGTGCATGTAACGAGAGCTGTATAACTCAACTCCTTCTACCTGAGGCCATGAACTTATCAATCACCCATGCTGTGGACACTTTCTGGAGCTCCAAGATCCGTAAGCTCCATGACCACTGGACCAAGTGTGTAAATGTAGGAGGGGACTATGTTGAAAAGTAAATGTGCTAGGTTTTCTAAAATTGACTCCTTCTACCTTAGGCCACAAACTTATCAATCACCCCTCATATAACTCCCACCATGTCACATTACCCTTGCAGTTTCTTAACTCTGCCACAAGGATTCTACATCTTTTGATTCTATGTCTCCTGTTTCTAAGGAATTGATTTCATTTTTTTACCAATATGTTGACCCCCACCCTCTCTGCCCACCTGCTTGTTCTTTTGATGCGATATCTTTTGATATTAAGCTCCCAGCTGTGATCTTCTTTAACCACAACTTAGTGATGCCCACAACCTCACACCTAATTTCTAATTTCTAACTACACTACAAAAACACCTACCTTATCACATATACTCTGTGCAATCAAATATAAAATCCTTGGAAACTGGCAGTGCAAGTTAACAAGTCAAACGCAATTCCATGTTTTATATATAGTGTCATGGAGTATTAAAGCCAGGAAATCATGTTGAACTTTAGAAAACACTGGTTCAGCCTCAGCTGGGGTTTTGATTTCAGATTTTAAACACATGTAAAGACATTCGATGTATACTGTGATGACCAAGATCGAGGGTCCTGAAAAGATTTACAAGAATGGCTTCTGGATGAGCGATTTCAATTTGCAAGGATAGATTGAGAAGCTGAGACAATTTTCTTTGGAGAGTAGTATGCTGGGGGGAGGATATTTGATTGGATATAAAAATTATGAGAGATCTGTACATAGTGGAGGCTCTTCCCTATACAGTCAGAGTTCCCTATACAGTCAGAGTTCCCTATGCAGTCTTCCCTATACAGTCAGAGTTCTATGGCTAAATAGGTGGCGTAGTAATTTAGCACATTGCTTTACAGTGCGAACAACCGGGGTTCAATTCCGCCATTTTTACGTACTCACCATGACCACGCAGGTTTCATCTAGGTGCGATGGTTTCCTCTTACATTCCAAAGACATACAGGTTAGTGGGTTAATTGGTCACATGAGTGTAATTGAGGGGCATGGGCTCGTTGGGCCTGAATCTCCGAACAAAAATAAATTAATAAAAATTCTGGAGTGTGGAAATGGCCCATCATGCTATTCTGACCTTTTTCCCCTTCCACATTAGTCCTATTTCCCACAGTGGGCCCATGTCAACATCATCATTATGTGCCATGTCGTAAGATGTGGGCAATCATGGTCTTTGACCATGATTATTCTTGACAAATTTTTCTACAGAAGCAGTTTGCCATTGCCTTCTTCTGGGCAGTGTCTTTTCAGGATGAGTGGCCCCAGCCATTATCAATACTCTTCAGAGATTGTCTGCATGGCGTCAGTGGTCGCATAACAAGGATTTGTGATATGCACCAGCTGCTCATACAACCTTCTCCCATGGTTTCACGTGACCCTGATTGAAGGGGGGGCTAAGTAGGTACAACGCCGTGCCCAAGGGTGAGCTTCAGGCTAACAGAGGGAAGGAGCACCTTACACCTCATTTGATAGAAACATATCTCCACCCCACCACCCATAATTGTATGTATAGCCTATTTAAGTGCACATCTACCCTAAACCTAATGATTGTATCTACTCTCTGGCAGTGAATTCCAGATATCAACTATTCTCTGTATAAAATAAACTTTCCCCTCAAATCCCCTTGTGATGGTATTATGTTTGCTTAACAACAAGGTTACAAACTCAAACAAAGATCTTAAGTCCTATCTGATATAAATAGCTATATGTACCTTCACTAAGGGGAATTTATATTGCAGCAATCTACTCTTCAAAAGCTAATTCACTTCCTTGTTTATTCTCCGCAGTACATTCAGCTGCCAATACCTATTATTTTAGTGGTGGGCCCTCCTTCCCTACCAATGAGGAGATACTTCCAGCTTACAAAGTAGTTTAAACATAGTTCTTTTTAGTGATACACATTTCAAATTAATCAATGCTCTTAAAACATATTTAGATCGCATAGAGGATTTCTATCTTATAAAAGATTCCCAAATTACAAATGATTTCTAAAAGGCAAAGGATTTCCAAAACACAGGTACAGTTCCTGTAAGCTAAAAAGACATACTAATGATTTGCTGATGAACGAATTGTCCATCACAGAAATAAAGAGTAGAGGAATGGATTATGGTCCCCCTCTTTCGGTCATTCTTTTTGATGTTCTTTGACGATTCCTAAACTATCTGACTGCTCTGTGCATTTATTTTTTTTTCTGCCAGTTGGGTGACTTCACACACATACGTGATATTTTTCCAGACCCTTGATCAGGACTATGTATGAAAACATATATCTCATTCAACCAGTGCAGTTTCAGTGGCTGTTGATTGATCACAGTACAAATCCAACAGCAAGCCCCCAGTGTTCCTATTAGAAGTGCTAGTTTATTACGATCTGGGGCAAGCTGGTGTAAAGATTTTATAGTGTTCTTAATCCCATATATCTATAACTTTATAAGTTATATCTATATAACTTAATCCCATATATCTATAACTTTATAAATTGGACATTCTACCTCATTTCCATGTATTTCTACAATTTTAATTTTCACTGTTCACTCTTCTAATTTATGGCCTTGAATAATATTGGAATTTAGCATTGAAATGTCTGCACATGTATCAAAACAGCAGGGTCATACAGCAAGGTTTGGTCTGGCTAATCTGCATCCTACTCTATGTTCTAAACTTTCATCATCCCAATCTCTGACTTGAAGAATAAAATATTCATCATGTTCAATATGAGGAACAATTGGGGTATTATCCCATAATTCTGCTATATTATTAACACATTCATAACATCAACCAACATTTGCCTGCACAACTACTTTAACCAGGATGTTGTCCATTTTATAGTCCTATGGGGCGTGCCACAGCACATGTCAAATGCACTCTGGGTTGGACTACTAAAAAATAATAATTGTTTTTAAAGTAATAGTTCTGATATAATGTTGGAGACCAGCTGTGATGGTATTGAGTTTCTTGACTGTGAAACTCATATGAAAATCTTAAGTCCAATCCGATACAGATAGCAAGGTGTACCCATCTGTTATACTGTAACTACCTATTCTTCAAAAGCTAGTTCACTTCCCTCTTTATTCTCCATGGTGAATTTAGCTACCAATACTCACTATCTGAGTGGTGGGTCCCCCTCTCTACCAAGGAGGAGATACTTACAGCTAACAATGTAGTTTAAATACTGTTCTTCTTAGTGATGCATGTTTAAATTTAAACAACACTCTAAAACACATTTAAAACTCACAGAGGATTTCTATCTTATAAAAAATTTCCAGAGAAGGCAGAAAAGCTATAGGTAGAATTCTCCTCCTCCCCACAGTTTGCTGTTCTCCCTTCTTTATATTTGTTCAGTTAGAACAGTAGAGATACCAGGCAGGGTAGTGGAGAGCTCCTCTTGAGGGATGTGGGAAGGCAGGGAACCCTCCAGTGTCCCTGACAACTACACCAGTGAGAAGTGCATCCAGCTGCAGCTTCCAACACCAACACTCCACGTTAAGGAGTTGGAGCTGGAAATGGATGAGCTGCAGATCACTCGAGAGGCTGAAGGGGTGATAAATAAGACATATAGAGAGGTAGTTACACCCAAAGTGCAGGGCACAGGGAACTGGGTAGTCAGGAAGGGGAAAGCGTTTATGGAGCCAGTAAAGAGCTGCCCTTTGGCCAATCCCCTCAATAACAGGTACCGTATATCATTTTGGATACTGCTGGGGGGATGACCTTGCAGAAGAAGGTCACAGTGGTCAGGTCTCTGGCACTGATTCTGTCTCTGCAGCTCAGAAGGAACAAGGGGAGAAGAGGCACACTGCGGTGATAGGGCATTTGTTAGGGGAACAGAAAGGAGGTTCTGTGGACAAGAATGATATTCCTGGGTGGTATGTTGCTTCCAAGGTTCCAGAGTCTGGGACATCTCGGATCGAATCCTCAGTATTCTTAACTGGGAGGGTGAACATCCAGAGATCATGGTCCATGTAGACACCAATGACATAGGTAGGAAGAGTGACGAGGTTCTACAAAGTGAGTTCAGCAAGTTAGCTGCTAAGTTAAAGGGTAGGATCTCCAGGGGTGTGATCTCAGGATTTCTACCCATGCTACATGCTAGTGAAGCCAGAAATAGGAAGATTATACAGTTTAACACGTGGCTAAGGAGTTGGTGTAGGAGGGAGGGCATAAGATTTATGGATCATTGAGCTCTCTTCCAGAGGAGGTAGGAGCTGTGTAGAAGAGAGAGTTTGCACCTGAACTGGAAGGGGACTAATATCCTAGTGGGAAGGTTTGCTAATGCTGCACAGTGGGATTTAAATGAGAGCTGCAGGGTGATGGGAACCAGAGATCATGTGACCTGATTGGGGTGGGGTTTGCTAAGCAGTGCTAAACCTTGCCCAAGGGTGACCATCAGGCTAGCAGAGGGAAGGATGCCCTATACCTCCTTTGGTAGAGATGTATCTCCATCCTGCCACTCAAAAATATCTACACCTTGAAAGGCATCTACAAACCAGATTGAGATTAGAAAGCAAGGCCTGGCATGCACTCTGCCTTGTTAGACAGACGTTGGTACAAGTGAAAAAGGAAACAGCAAAATAGGTGATCAAACAATTTATCAAAGTGGTAAGTCTTAAATGGAATGTAAAAAGAGGGCAGTGAGTAAGCTGAAAACGAAGAGAAACCCTATGGGACCCTATGGCTGAAGCACCATGGACTGTAGATGTTTAGAGAGATCAGAGGTGGAGCAATGTAGAGTTGTAGGACTGTAGGAGTATATGAAGTGTCCTCCTGAAAGATGTATGCCCTAAAACTCAGCTGCCTACCCAGCTTGAGAGTTACTTGATGAAAAAGTAATGAAGCATGAAATACTCTACAAGCCCTGACAAGCTCTACGAGCAATTAGTAGGAATCTTACAATCCCCAGTACTGAGAGTCCAAGTACCACATCAAAAGGCTAAACTTGAATCTCATTCCTAGAAAACAATTAGTAATCAAAATTGAAATTAACACTTGCTTCACAGATTTCTTGATGTTTATATTATGAAAGCCTGACAGCCATGCATTGCTGGTGGCTGTAAAGTTTCCTTCTAGACACTAGCAAGGATGTGGAAATGAGCTCACAGTTAGGTTCACATAATGGCATGTGATTGGTTTGACAGATTGTTTGGCAAGACACGGAGGTACATAAAACTACCTGATGACACCAGTCAACAACAATGAGCAGTGCCTCAGGCTAGTCTCCTGAAGCTAGGGAGCCTTCGACTCCACAGGTGTGGCAATTCAAGCACATCCAAACTTTTGTCAATGCAAGAGCTTTCATTCCATCAAAATGTACATAATATGCAACCAAAAGAACAGAATTATGCCAGGTACCTAAAGAACTGCCTGTATCCCCCAAATGTTCCGACAAGGAATCAGTCTTAAAGTTGTCTCCTAGGGTGGCAAAGCAAGTCCCTTGCATATGTTAAGCTCTGAGAAATCTCAATGAGGAACACGGAGCATAACTGCACTCTTGCAAATTATTTGAATCACAAGCAGACTATTAGTTCACTCAAGTAGCACGTTAGGACTGCAGACAACTGCACTCACCAGCAAGAGTCTCCAGCGTAATCATGATGTGTTCGTGCTAGTGAAGGTTTGCTTGTACTGCACAGGGTGGGGTTTAAACTGGAGTTGCAAGGGGATGGGAGCCAGAGTAGAGGGGTTGTGGACGGATGTGGTAAAGATCTCTGACAAAGTCAGAAATCAAAAGATTGAGCATGGTACAACTGATGTCCTGAGCTGTGTAGATTTCCATGCACAAAGTATTGCAGGAAAGGCAGATGAGCTCAGAGCATGGATCAACACATGGAATTATGATATTGTAGCCATTAGTGAGACTTGGTTGTTCAGGAAAGTTTCTTTAATCGGTATGTTGAAGTCCCAATGAGAGAGTGTGTGATACTTGATCTGCTTTTAGGGAATGAGACAGGGCAGGTGATAGAAGTTTGTGTAGGGGGACACTTTGCATCCAGTGATCATAATGCCATTAGTTTCAATGTAAATATGGAAAAAGATAGGGCTGGATCATCGGTTGAGATTCCACATTGGAGGAAGGCTGATTTTGATGGTATCAGAAAGGACCTGGCAAGTGTGCATCAAGATGGGTTGTTTTCTGGCAAAGCTATACTTGGTAAGTGGGAGGCTTCCAAAAGTGAAATTTTGAGAGTACAAGCTTATATGTGCCTGTCAGAATAAAAGGTAAAGATAACAGGTTTATGTTTTTCAAGAGATATTGAGACCCTGGTTAAGAAAAAAGAAGAGGTGCATTGCAGGAAAAGACAGGTAGGAACAAATGAGACATTTATGAGTATAAGAAATGCAAGAGAAATGCACTAGCAGCCAAGGGGAAGGAGAATCCTAAAGGATTCTACAGATATTTTAAGAGCAAAAGGATTGCAAGGGAGAAAATTGGTTCTCCGGAAGATCAGAATGGTAATCCACGTGTAGAGCCAAAGGAGAAGGGGCAGATATTAAATGGAATTTTTGCATCTGTATTTACTCAGGAGATGGACACAGAGTCTATAAAAGTGAGGAAAAGCAGCATTGACTTCATAGATTCTATACAGATTACGGAGGAGGACTTGTTTGCTATCTTGAGGCAAGTAAGGGTGGATAAATTCCCAGAGCCTGACAAGATGTTACTTCAGGCTCTGTGGGAGGCAAGTACAGAAATTGCTGGGGCCCTAGCAGAGATATTTAAATTATCGTTAGTGACAGGTGAGGTATCAGAGAATTGGAGGATAGCTAATGTTGTTCCACTGTTTAAGAAAAGCTCTAAAAATAAACAATGAAATTATAGGCCAGTGAGCCTGACACCAGTAGTGGGAAGGTTATTGAAAGGTATTCTAAGGGACTAGATAAATGAGTATTGGGATAGACGTGGACTGATTAGGAATGGTCAGAATGACTTTGTGGGTGGTAGGTTGTGTCCAACCAATCTTACAGAGTTTTTCGAGGAAGCTATCAGGAAATTTGGTGAAGGTAAGGCAGTGGATGTTGTCTACATGGACTTTAGCAAGGCATTTAACAAGGTGCCGCATGGGAGGTTGGTCAAGAAGGTTCAGTCGCTCGGCATTGAAGCTGAGATAGTAAATTGGATTAGATATTGGCTTTGTGAGAGAAGCCAGAGAGTGACAGTGGATGGTTGCCCCTCTGACTGGATGCCTGTGACTAGTGGAGTGCCATAGGGATCGGTACTGGCTCCACTCTTATTTGTCATCTATATCAAAGATCTGGATGTTGTTAACTGGATCAGCAAATCTGCGGATGACACCAGGATTGGGAGTGAGGTGGACAGTGAGGAAGACAATCAGAGCTTGCAGTGGGATCTGGACCAGCTGGAGCAATGGGCTGAACAATGGCAAATAGAATCTAATGCAGACACGTGTGAGGTGTGGCACTTTGGTAGGACCGACCATGTCATGTCTTACACATTGAACAGTAGGGCACTGAGGAGAGTGCTAGAACAAAGAGATTTGGGAATATTGGTCCATAATTCATTGAAAGTGGCATCACAGTTAGGTAGGGTCATAAAGAAATCTTTTGGCACATTGCCCTTCATAAATCAATGTATTGAGATGGCATGTTATGTTGAAGTTGTATACGACATCGGAGAGGCCTAATTTACATAGGAACATAAGAAACAGGAACAGGAGTAGGCCATCTGGCCCACTGAGCATGCTATGCCATTCAATAAAATCATGGCTGATCTGACTATAAACTCATCTCCATCTACCCACTTTATCCCCATAACCCTTAATTCCCCTACTATGCCAAAATTTATTCAACCTTGTCATAAATATATTTACCAAGGTAGCCTCCATTGCTTCACTGGGCAGAGAATTCCATAGATTCACCACTCTCCGGGAAAAGCAATCTCTGTCCTAGATCTACTCCCCCAAATCTTGAGGGGTCTTGATTTTTGGAGTATTATGTTCTGTTTTGATCATCTGCCTACAGGAAAGATCTAAATAAGGTTGAAAGAGTACAGAGAAAATTTACAAGGATGTTGCCAGCACTGGAGGACCTGAGTTATAAGGAAAGATTGAACAGGTCAAGACTGTATTCCTTAGAAAATTGATAGAGGTATACAAAATTATGAGGGGTATAGATAGGGTAAATGCAAGCAGGCTTTTCCCACTGAAGTTGGGCGGAACTACAACTGGAGGTGATAGGTTACGGGTGAAAGGTAAAAAGTTTAAGGGGAACACGAGGGGAAGCTTCTTCACACAGAGGATTATGAGAGTGTGGAATGAGCTGCCAGCGCAAGTGGTGCATGCAAACTTAATTTCATCATTTAAGAGAAGTTTGGATAGATGCATGAATGGTAGAGATATGGAAGGCTATAGTCCCGGTGTAGGCAGCTTAAATGTTTTAGGCATGTACTAGATGGGCTGAAGGGCCTGTTTCTGTGCAGAATTTTTCTATGACTCTCTGTGCTGACTTCTGCACAGTGCTGAAGCAGGATTAATAAACAGCACAGTGTACCTCATTTGATGAGAATTCAAGGAGGGAGAAGAAACAAGAGGGAGATGAAGGAGTAATGAATCAAAATATTGCAGATGCTAGAAATATAGGTTGATTTTATTTACATGAATTTTTCCACAGCTTCAATGGCCATGATATTAATATAGATTGATGATCTGAGTAGGAATGGAGAGCAATTGATTGGAAGCTCCGCAAGGAACAGATGTGTTAGTAATTTGAATATTTTAGTCACCCATCCAGAGCAGCCCTTCAATCCCCACAAGCTTAACAGCTCTCATTTGGCTTTCAGTGACAAGATTCAGAAAGTTCAGGAAGGCCTTGTGTTTTTGATTGAAGATAAAAACATCGCTGAATGTACAGGTTCTATAAATGTTAAAGAGATGAGAGGTGGAGTGATGTAGAGGTGCAGGATATTCTTTCTATAGAGAGTGGTGAGGGTTGCCAGGGGCCTCTTGAGGCATAGGTACACTTTCTCGGCCGTTGCATCTACATGGTTGGACAAGATAACTATTGGTGATGTTGACTCCTAGGAACTTGAAGCTCTCAGCACCGTTGATGAAGACAGGAATATGTGCACCATCCTCTCTCTGAAATCACATTTCTGGGAGGATATCCAGAAGATATATGAACCTTCAGCTTTGCTCTCCTTGCCAAACCTTGCACTTGCAACTTCTGTTGCATCTTCTTTACTGCTAACGAGGGAATTCTTCTCAGTCTTTACTGCACAATATAGAGGGAAGACCTTGCTTCCATCTATGAAGCTGACTTTTCCACTTTAAAACTAAATTTACAACTTTCAGACTTAGTTCTAAATGTCAGCTGTTGTTAATACTCTCGCATCTGATTCAGACAGCTGTGGGTTGAAATCCCACACCAGAGACCAATGTGTAAACTTTAGGTTAACACTCCAGTCTGCAGTGTTGAAAGTGACATCAAAGTGAGGCCAGTCTGCTCTCTCAGATGAAGGAGCAACAGAGTTATCCCTGGAGTAATGCCCAATATGTAGTGTTGAACCACCATCACTGATAAAATCATATTATCTGGTCGTTGTTGCATTACTCTTTGTGGCAACAGAATCTAATTTGAATTCTGTTTTTCCTAGAGGTGTACACATTTCAGAAGTCCTTCCTTGGTTGTAATGTTCTTTCTACCGAAATCCTGAACGAATCCGAAACAGGTTTATTATCACCGGTATGTGTTGTGAAATTTATTAACTTAGCAGCAGCAGTTCAATGCAAAACATGATAATGTAGAAAGAAAAATAAATCAATCAATCGATTACAGAAAGTATATATATGAATATTGAATAGATTAAAAATAGTGAAAAAGAAATAATATATTGTGGCGACCCACTTTCTGCGCAGGCGAACCGGCTCATAAGTAGCCAGCGCGCGGGGGGAGACTTTGGTAATGCACCTCTGATGTCATTTCCGCCCGGAGAGGGCGGGCGCTAGGGATTAAATGCCAGTGCCGTGAAGTTTGAATAAACTAGTCTCGAAACGACTTACCGACTGCGTGTCATCTCTAGCTCTGTATGTAGTACATCGCTACATTGGTGACCCCGATGGTCCAAACGGCATTTGGACCAAAGATGACCAACTCTTCATCTGTTCACGCAGTTTTGCTAAAACTGCCGACTTTCTGGATGCTGCGACCACGCGTGTGGTTTAGCCAAGCAGAAGCCCAGTTCCAGATTCGGCAGATATCCTCTGATTCCACGCGTTACTACCATGTGGTGAGCGCCCTTGACCAGGAGACGGCCGCCCAGGTTGCGGATTTCATACAGTCACCCCCAGAAGAAGGCAAATATGAAGCATTCAAAGCGCTGCTCATTGGGACCTTTGGCCTCTCACAGAGTGAGCGGGGTGCCTGCCTGCTTCACCTGGACAGTTTGGGAGACAGACTGCCGTCAGCATTGATGAACTAGATGCTGGCCCTGGCTGATGGACACAAGCCCTGCCTCATGTTCGAGCAAGCATTCTTAGAGCAGCTGCCCAAGGACATACATCTGCTGCTGGCCGACGCAGATTTCAGCGACCCCCGGAAGGTGGCGGCCCGGGCAGACGTGCTGTGGAAAGCCAAGAGGGAGAGCGTGGTGTCCGTCAGTCAGATTACCAGGCCATGCGCCCAACAGCGGACCAGACCAGGCCCGGCAGGGGGGCGCACACAACACAGAGGCAGGAGTGAGGTGGCCAGTGAACAGTGGTGTTTCTACCACCAGCAGTGGGGCACAGAAGCCCACCGTTGTCGCCCACCCTGCAAGGGCCAGGGCCAGGGCCAGCTGCCGCTAATGACTATGGCAGCTGGCCACCAGGACAGCCTCTTGTACGTCTGGGACAAACAGTCGGGACGCCGCTTCTTGGTCGACACCGGAGCGGAGATCAGCGTCTTGCCCCCGACAGGGTACGACACTCTCAACAGGAAGCCAGGACCCACCCTGAGGGCTGCAAACGGCAGCACGATGCGGACCTACGGCACCCGCACAGTGTAGCTGCAGTTCGGCGCCAGCCGGTTTACGTGGGACTTCACACTGGCCGCGGTGGCCCAACCACTCCTGGGGGCAGACTTCTTGCGAGCTCACAGCCTGCTGGTCGACTTGCAAGGGAAAAGACTGGTACATGCCGAGACTTTCCAGACGTTCTCCCTGGGTGAAGCCAAGTTGCTGGCCCCACACCTGGACTCCATCACACTGTTGGACAACGAACAGAATCCTGGCAGACTTCCCATCGATTCTGGCACCGCAGTTCATGGCAGCCATGCCCAGACATGGGGTTCAGCACCACATCCCAACCCAGGGACCACTCCTCCACGCTCGCGCACGAAGGCTCCCCCTGGAAAAGCTCCGCCTGGCGAAGGAGGAGTTCAAGAGGATGGAGGAATTGGGGATCGTACGGAGATCTGACAGCCCATGGGCCTCCCCCCTGCACATGGTGCCCAAAGCAGCTGGGGGTTGGAGACCATGCGGCGACTACCGCAGACTGAACGAAGCTACAACTCCAGACTGCTACCCCGTGCCGCACATACAGGACTTTGCAGCAAACCTGCACGAGGCAAAAATCTTTTCCAAAGTAGACCTCGTCCGGGGATACCATCAAATCCCGGTGCACCCTGAAGACGTCCCCAGAACAGCACTCATCACCCCTTTCAGCCTGTTCGAGATCCTCTGAATGCCGTTCGGCCTGAAGAATGCCACACAGACGTTCCAGCGGCTAATGGACGTGGTGGGACGCAACCTGGACTTTGTGTTCATCTATTTGGACGACATCCTTATAGTCAGCAGTAGTCGCCAGGAGCATCTGTCCCACCTCCGCCAGCTCTACTCCCGCCTGAGTGATTTCGGCCTCACGATCAACCCGGCCAAATGCCAGTTCGGTCTCGATACCATCGACTTCCTGGGCCACAGGATTACCAAAGACGGGGCAACACCTCTGCCCGCCAAGGTAGACGTGATCCACCACTTTGCCCGGCCCAACACAGTCAAAGGCCTGCAGGAGTTCATTGGTATGGTGAACTTCTACCACCGTTTCCTCCCCTCAGCAGCCCGTATCATGCGCCCTTTGTACACCCTGATGTTGGGTAAAGGCAAGGACAATACTTGGGACGAGGAGGCCGCGGCCGCTTTCGTTAAAGCCAAGGAAGCCTTGGCAGATGCCGCGATGCTGGTGCACTCCAGAACGGACGTTCCGACTGCACTCACAGTGGACGCATCTGACACAGCAGTTGGTGGGGTGCTGGAGCAGCTCATCGAGGGGCGCTGGCAACCCCTGGCATTCTTCAGCAAGCACCTACGACCACCCGAACTCAAGTACATTGCTTTCAACCGGGAGCTGTTGGCACTGTATCTGGCAATCCGGCATTTCAGGTACTTCTTAGAAGGCAGGCCATTCACCGCGTTCACGGACCACAAACCGTTGACCTTCGCATTCACGAAGGTGTCCGATCCCTGGTTGGCTCGCCAGCAGCGACATCTGTCCTACATCTCGAAGTACACGACGGACATCCAGCATGTCTCGGGGAAGGACAACGTCGTGGCGGACGCAATCTCCAGACCAGCTGTCCAGGCCCTGTCCCTGGGGGTGGACTATGCAGCACTGGCGGAGGCGCAGCAGGCAGACGACGAGATGCCCAGCTACAGGACCACAGTCTCGGATTTGCAGCTGCAAGACTTTCTCGTAGGCCCAGGTGAGAGGACCCTCCTGTGCGACGTGGCTACCGGCCAACCTCGCCCCATCGTCCCGGCAGCCTGGAGGCGGCGAGTTTTCGACTCCATACACGGTTTGGAGCACCCATCTATCAGGACAACCGTCCGGCTGATCTCCAGCAAGTTCGCGTGGCACGGATTCGCAAGCAGGTCAGTGAATGGGCCAGAACGTGCGCGCAGTGCCAAACAGCCAAGGTGCAGCGGCACACTAAAGCCCCGCCGCAGCAGTTCGAACCCACCCACCGGAGGTTCGACCACATACATGTGGATATCATGGGCCCCCTACCAGTGTCATGAGGAGCGCGGTACCTCCTAACTATGGTAGACCGGTTCACGAGTTGGCCAGAGGCGGTACCGCTCACCGACACATCTGCCGATTTCTGCCCCCGAGCACTGATTGCAGCCTGGGTAGCACGCTTCGGGGTACCGGCCCACATTACCTCCGACAGAGAGCCCAGTTCACCTCCAGCCTGTGGTCGGCTGTGGCCAGCCTGTTGGGAACGCAGCTACACCACACAACTACCTACCACCCACAGTCGAACGGACTAGTGGAACGCTTCCACTGTCACTTGAAGTCGGCTCTCATGGCCCGCCTGAGAGGACCTAACTGGGTGGACGAGCTTCCCTGGGTCCTGCTTGGAATTCGCACAGTGCCCAAAGAGGATCTGCACGCCTCGTCGGCCGAGTTGGTGTATGGCGCACCCCTGGCCGTCCCAGGAGAGTTCATACCAGCCCCAAGGGGGCAAGAGGAAGAACCCGCAGCAGTCCTGGACAGGCTACGCGAAAGGCTCAGCAACCTGGCCCCCGTACCGATTTCACAGCACGGATGGACCCCGACCCATGTACCCAAAGACCTGCAGAACTGTAGGTTTGTGTTTGTGCGAAGGGGCGGACACCGGGCACCGCTACAGTGGCCGTATGAGGGGCCGTTCAAGGTCATCAACAACAACGGGTCCACGTACGTTCTGAACATTGGGGGGAAAGAGGAGGTTTTCACGGTGGACCGACTCAAACCAGCCCATGTGGACTTGGCTCGAGGTTCAAGCACCGCAGCACAGAGGCAGACCTCCCAAACAGAGGCCGATCCAGACTGTGGACATTGGGGGGTGTATCACCGGTTCTGGGGGGGGGGGGGGTTATGTGGCGACCCACTTTCTGCGCAGGCGAACCGGCTCACAAATTGCCAACGCGCGGGGGGAGACTTTGGTAATTTGCACCCCTGACGTTATTTCCGCACGGAGAGGGCGGGCGCTAGGGATTAAATGCCAGCGTCGCAAAGTTTGAATAAACTAGTCGCGAAATGACTTACCGACTGCGTGTCGTCTCTAATACATCGCTACAATATAATAAAAATAAGAGAGGTAGTGTTCATGGGTTCAGTGTCCATTTAGGAATCTTATGGCAAAAAGGAAGAAGCTGTTCCTGAATTGCTGAGTGCGCGCCTTCAGGCTTCTGTACCTCCTTCCTGATGGTAACAGTGAGAAGAGGGCATGCCTTAGGTGATGGGAGTCCTTAATAATGAACGTTGCCTTCCTGAGGCACCGCTCCTTGAAGATGTCTCGGGTACTACAGAGGCCAGTACCCAACATACAGCTGACTAATTTTATGACTTTCTGTAGCTTCTTTCGATCCTGTGCAGTAGCCCCCCCGCCCCCCCCCCCTATACCAGAGAGTGATACCACCTTCAGAATGCTCTCCACGGTAGATCTGTAGAATTTTTGAGTGTTTTAGTTGACAAACTAAATCTCTTCAAATTCCTAATGAAATATTGCTGCAGTCTTGCCTTCTTTATAGCTGCATCAATATGTTAGGACCAGGTTAGATCCTCAGAGATCTTGACACCCAGGAACTTGAAACTGCTCACTCTCTCCACTTTGGATCCCTCTATGGGGATTGGTATGTGTTCATGCGTCTTACCCTTCCTGAAGTCCAGAATCAGCTCTTTCATCTACTGATGTTGAGTGCAAGGTTGATGCTGTAACACCATTCAACTAGCTGGTATATCTCACTCCTGTACGCCCTCTCATCTCTATCTGAGATTCTCCCAAAAATGGCTGTATCATTAGTAAATTTATAGATGGTATTTGAGCCAAACAGTCATGGGTATAGAGAGAGTAGAGCAGTGGGCTAAGCACACACCCCTGAGGTGCACCAGTGTCGATTGTCAACAAGAAGGAGATATTACCACCAATCCTCACAGGTTGTGGTCTTCTGGTTAGGAAGTCAAGGATCCCATTGCAGAGGGAGGTACAGAGGCCCAGGTTCTGTAACGTATCAATCGGGATTGTGGGAATGATGGAGTTAAATGCTGAGCTATAGTCAACGAACAACATCTTGACATGGGTGTTTGTATTGTCCAGGTGATCTAAGGCCATGTGAAGAGCCACTGAGATTGCATCTGCTGTGGCAGTAGGCAAACTGCAGTGTGTCCAGGTCCTTGCTGAGGTAGGAGCTCACTATAGCTATGACCAACCTCTCAAAGCATTTTATCACTGTTAATGTGAGTGGCACTGGGCGATAGTCATTAAGGCAGCTCACACTACTCTTCTTAGGCACTGGTATAATTGTCGCCTTTTTGAAGCAGGTGGAACTTTCGACTGCAGAATTGAGAGGGGTATGTCTTTTCTTCCATCTGCACCACTTCAATGAACAAGGCCTTTAAATATTTGAGGTGAAATCGTAGCAGGATATTCCATAGATGAGTCCAGATGAAGGGTCTTAACTTGAAACTTTGAATGTTCATCACCCTCCATAGATGCTGCCTGACAGCCTGAGTTGCTCCAATGTTTTGCATGTTGCTGCAGTATATTCCCTGTTGTGTTTACCTGTACTAACTGGTGATAGAAAAAACCCGGATCTAAAATGATTACAGCTAATTGATTTGGATTTCTCACTGCACTTCATAGTTTATTTTCCAAATATCACCTTCTGCCACTATTACCAGGGTCCACACCATCCCTGCTCATGTCATAAATCTGCATTAATACTGAGGCTGTATACGGTGTTTTTTTAATTTATGCTTAATATTACGAGTAGCAATGGCTCAAAGCATTGCAATATAAATTTATCGTGAGATTTATCATGAGGATGTGACTGAGGTAGATGTCAAGTTATTTACTGTACTTCACAAACTCGAAAAGATCTACAGATGCTGGAAATCCAAATCAATGCACACAAAATGATGGAGGAACTCAGCAGGTCAGGCAGCATCAATGGAAAAGAGTAAAGAGTCAACTTTTAGGGCCGAAACCCTTCATCAGGACCGGAAAGGAAGAGATGCAGCTGTGGGCAACGTTGATGGTGAAGGAAGGGAAGCCTCTTTCTTTGAGGGAGGAGGACACCTCAGTTGTTTTGCTACAGTGATGTCTGCGTTGTTGCTGCTTCCTGCGCCCATGCTGAGCTCGTCAATTTCGTCAACTTTGCCTCCAGCTTCCACCCTGCCCTCAGATATACTTGGTCCGTTTCCGACACCTCTCTCCCCTTTCTCGATCTTTCTGCCTTCATCTATGGACACAGTCTATTTACTGATATTTTTTATAAACCCACTGACTCTCACAGCTAACTGTACTGTATCTCTTCCCACCATTTCACTTGTAATCCCCTTCTCCCAGTTCCTCCATCTCCACCACAGATGCAGCTTTTCATTCCAGAACAACTGAAATGTCCTCCTTCTTCAAAGAAAGGGGCTTCCCTTCCTCCACCATCATGCTGCCCTCACTGGCATCTCTTCATTTTCATGCACATCTGCCCTCACCCCACCAAACCAGGGACAGGGTTCCTCTTGTCCTCACCTACCACCCCACTAGCCTCCGCGTTTAGCACATAATTCTCTGCAACTTCTGCCATCTCTAACGGGATCCCACTACCAAACATATCTAACCCTCCACCCCCCTCATTTTCTGCTTTCCGCAGGGATCGCTCCTATATGACTCCCTTGTACACTCGTCCCTCCCCACTGAACTCCCTCTTGGTACTTATCCTTGCAAGTGGATAAAGTACAGCACCTGCCCCTACACCTCCTCCATCACTACCATTCAGGGCCCCAAACAGTCCTTCTAAGTGAGGCGGCCTTCACCTGTGAGTCTGTTAGGGTCATCTACTGTATCCGGTGCTCCTAGTGTGAGCTCCTGTATATTGGTGAGACCTGACGTAGATTGGGAGACCACTTTGCCGAGCATCTTTGCTCCTTCTGTCACAAAAAGCGGGATCTCCCAGCAGCCACCTTTTCCAATTCTACTTCCCATTCCAGTTCCAATGTGTCAGTCCATGGTCTCCTCTACTGCCACGCTGAGGCCAGACTCGTGTTGGAGGAGCAACACCATATATTCCGTTCGGGTAGCCTCCAAATTGATGTCATGAACATCGATTTAAGACCATAAGAGCATAAGTTAAAGGAGCAGAATTAAGCTATTTGGCCCATCGAGTCTGCTCTGCCATTTCATCATGGCTGATCCAATTTTCCTTTCAGCCCCAATCTTATGCCTTCTCCCCTTATCTGTTCATGACCTGACCAATCAAGAATCTATCAACCTCTACCTTAAATATACATACAGACTTGGCCTCCACAGTTGCCTGTGGCAAAGAATTCCACAGATTCACCACTCTTTGGCTAAATAAATTCCACCTCATCTCCATTCTAAAAGGACGCCCCTTTATTCTAAGGTTGTGTCCTCTGGTCTGAAGGAACATCCTCTCCTCATCCATTCTGTCAAGGCCTTTCACCATTCAATAGGTTTCATCTAAATTCCAGTGAATACAGGCCCAGAGCCATCAAATGCTCTTCTTGAACTTCCAGAAGTTGCCCCCACCCAGTCCTCTCCTTCAACATTCCCCATTCCTGTTTCCCTCTCCCACCTTATCTGTGTGCCTGCCCATCACCTCCCTCTGGTGCTCCTCCCTCTTCCCTTTCTTCCATGGTCTTCTGTCCTCTCCTATCAGATCCCCTCATCTCCAGCCCTGTATCTCTTTCACAAACAACTTCCCGGCTCTTTACTTCACCCCCTCCCCATCTCCCGGTTACCACCTTGTACAGTACTTCTTTCTCCCCTCCCCCCATCTTCTTACTCTGGCTTCTCTTTTTTTCCAGCTTGATAAAGGGTCTCGTCCTGAAATCTTGACTGTAAATGCTGCCTGACCTACTGAGTTCTTCCACCATCTTGTGTGGGTTTATTTACTGTATTTATTGGTTTGTTTCTTTATTTACTTTTGTATTGTTTGTGCAATTTGTCTTCTTTTGCACATTGGTTGTTTCCCAGTCTTTGTTACTTCTAGTTTTTCATAAATTCTCTTGTATTTCTTTATTTACTTGTAAATGCCTGCAAGAAAATGAATTTCAAGGTAGTATATGGTGACGCATACATACTTCGATATATCTACTTTGAACTTTGGATGGAGTGTTACAATTATTTCTGCTGTACTTAAGAAGTTTCGGAAATGCAACTGGCAGCAACAACTAACAGCTTCTAACTTTGAATGCAAGCTTTAGTGACCCCAGCAAAAATTATGCTATGAAATGCAGCAATGACAGACTTTAATGAAAAAGAGAAGCGTTGTTCTGAGCTGTGGCTTCAGTTCCAATTGGACAGTGAACAGAAGCTATTAAAACTGAAACAAAAAGTTTTAATGTATTTAGTGAACCGTATTATCAGTCATAGATGGGCTGACTGAAATATTTGACATGTCTGTAATGTATCAGGTGGCTGCAGCAGTGGGATAGGTTATCTAGATCACTGGCCAGGTGTTGCAGTTCACAGTAGTTGAGTCCCACCCTAATGAACAATTGACTATTCATTCACAGCAGACACCACACCTCTTGCAGCAGCAAGTCAACCAGAGTTTGTCGACTCACCAGAAGGATAGGTATTGAAAATATTTTTACATTTTTCTGGCTAAGTATGAAAGCTCGAGTCAAGCAGTTTTCACCTAGAAATGAGGAATATTAGGGAAATTGGCAAAAATAAAGGATGCTTCTGCATAACTTTCCAGGGCGTGGTATCGCTACCTTTGCTCTGCACCTCAGCAGATGCTGGGTGATCTCATCACTAAACATGTGTAAGCATGCGATGTAACTCTGATCAGATCCACGCCCTGAGTGAGTAATGGAGGTGCAGGCAAGGCTCTTTATTCTCCGTGCTATGGGCAGGACCAGTCACAGTCAAATTACTTTCTACCTCCTTTCCTCGTACTTTTTTTATAAACAAAGGAGCAAAAGTAGGCCATTTGGCCCATCGAGTCTGCTCTGCCATTGCATCATGGCTGATCCAATATTCCTCTCAGCACCAATCTCCTGCCTTTTCCCTGTATCACTTAATGCCCTGGCCAATCAAGAATCCATCAACCTCTGCCCTAAATATACATACAGACTTGGCCTCCACAGATTCATCACTCTCTAGCTAAAGAAATTCCTCCTCATCTCCTTTCTTACAGGACACACCACTATTCTAAGGGTGTGTCCTCTTGTTTTAGGCACTCCCACCATAAGTAACAACCTCTCCACATCCACTCTTTCAAGGCCTTTCACCATTCAATAGATTTCAATGAGGTCACCTCTCATTCTTCTGAATTCTAATGAATATAGACCCAGAGCCATCAAACGCTCTTCATATGATAACCCATTCAATCCTGGAATCCATTTCATGAACCTCCTTTGAACATTTTCCAGTTTCAGCACATCTTTTCTATGATAAGGGGTCCAAAACTGCTCATAATACTCCAAGTGAGACCTCACCAGTGCTCTATAAAGTCTAAACATTACATCCTTGTTTTGATAACCTAGTCCTCTTGAAATGAATACCAACATTGCATTTGCCTTCCTCACCACAGACGCAACCTACAAATTAACGTTTAGGGAATCCTGCACAAGCACTCCCAAGTCCATTTGCACCTCAGTTTTTTGAATTTTCTCTCCATTTAGAAAATAGCCTCTTCAATTCTTCTTCCAAAGTGAATGGATTTGTGGCTAAATTTGCCAATGATACAAAAATAGGTAGAAGAGTGGGTAGTGTTGAGGAAACAGAGAGCCTGCAGAGAGACTTGGATAGTTTAGGGGAATGGGCAAAGAGCTGGGAAATGATGGAAAAAATGTTGGAAATTGTATGGTGGAAGAAATAAACGAGAAGACTGTTATTTAGATGGGGAGAGAATTTAAAATGCAGAGATGCAAAGGGACTTGGGAGTCCTTGGGCAGGATACCCTAAAGGTTGACCTCCAGGCTGAGTTGGTGGTGAAGAAGGCGAATGCAATGCTGGCATTCATTTCTAGAGGTATAAAATATAAGAGCAGGGATGTGACATTGAGTTTCTATAAGGCACTCGTGAGACCACCCTTGGAGTATTGTGTGCAGTTTTGGGCTCCTCATTTTAGAAAGGATATACTGACATTGAAGAGGATTCAGAGAAGATTCACGAGAATGATTCCAGGAATGAAAGGTTTACCGTATGACAGCTCTTGGGCTGTATTCCCTGGAGTTCAGGAGAATGAGGGGAGGATCTCATTGAAACATTCCGAATGTTAAAAGGCCTGAATGATTAGATATGACAAAGTTATTTCCCATGGTAGGGGAGTCTAGGACAAGAGGGTACGACTTCAGTATTGAAGGATGTCCATTTAGAACAGAGGTGCGGAGAAATTACTTTAGTCAGAGGTAAGTCTGTGGAATTTGTTGCCGTAAATAGCTGTGGAGGCCAACTCATTTGTTGTATTTGAGGCAGAGATTGATAGGTTCTTGATTAGCCAGGGCATCAAAGGGTATGGGAAGAAGGCAGAGGAGTGGGGATGACTGGAAGAAATGGATCAGCCCATGGTTGAATGGCAGAGCAGACTCAATGGGCCAAATGGCCTGTTTCTGCTCCTACAACTTATGATCTTATGGTCTTATACAGTTCCCAGCAATGTATTCCATATGTCATTGCTTTGCCCATTCTCCTAATCTGTCTAAGTCCTTCTACATCCTCTCTACTTTCTCAAAACTACCTGCCCCACCACCTATCTTTATATTATCTGCAAATGTTACAACAAAGCCATCAATTCTATCATCCAAATCATTGACATACAATGTAAAAAGAATCAGTCCCCACACAGACCACTGTGGAACACCACTAGTCACTGGCAGTCAATCAGAAAAGGCTCCCTTTATTCCCACTCTTTGCCTCCTGTCAATCAGCCACTGCTTTATCCATGCTAGAATCTTTCCTGCAATGCCATGGACTCATAGCTGGTTATGCAGCCTCATGTGTGGCATCTTGTCAACAGCCTTATGAAAATCCAAGTACACAACTTCAAGCAATTCTCCTTTATCTGTCCTGCTTGTTATTTCTTCAAAGATTTCCAACAGATGTGTCAGGCAAGATTTTTCCTTGAGGAAACCATGCTGACTACAAAGATTTAATCCTTAATAATCAACTCCAATCTTCATATATATCCTCATAAAATGGAGACACCTGTCTATAAAAACTGGTAAACACAGCCCAGTCCATCACAGGTAAAACCCTCCCCACCACTGAGCATATCTATAGGAAGGCTGCCACAAGAAAGCAGCATCCATTATCAAGGACCCCCACCATCCAGCCCTAGCTTTCTTCTCACTGTTGTCATTGGGAAGGAGGTTCGGGAAATGTAGGTCCTACAGCACCAAGTTCAGGAACAATTATTACCCTTCAACCATTAGGCTCCTGGACCATTGTGTATAACTTAATTTACCTCGACACTGAATTGATTTCACAACCTATGGACTACCTTTCATTGTCTCAATATTTGTTTATTTACTTGTTTCTTTAATTATTCATTTGTTCCTTTATTTATTTATTTGCTTATTTGAATATTTATGCATTTATTTATCTATTTGTTTGTTTGCACTGTTTGTCTTATTTTGCACATTGTCAGTCTTTGTGTACATATTTTGATAGATTCTATTTCGTTTCTCTGTTCTACTGTGAATGCCTGCAAGAAAATGAATCTCAAGGTAGTATATGGTGACATATACATGCTTTGATAATAAATTTATACCATAAACATAGAGGCAGAATTATACCATTCGGCCTGTCTACTCTCTGCCATTCCATCATAGCTGATTTGTTATTCCTCTGCCCTCTCCTCATAATGTTTGATGGTCTGACTAGTCAAGAACCTATCACCCTCTGCTTTAATTATACCCAATGGCTTGTACTCCACAGCTGTCTGTGACAATGAATTCCACAGATTCACTACCTTCTGGCTTAAGAAATTTCTCCTCATCTCTGTTCTAAATGGACATCCCTCAATTCTGAGCCTGTGCCCTCTGGTTCTAGATTTACCCACTATAGGAAACATCCTCTCCACATCCACTTGTCTAGGCTTTTCAATATTTGATAGGATTGAATAGGATAGGATAGAATTCATTCTTCTAAACTCTAGCAAGTACAGGCTCAGAGCCATCAAATGCTCCTTGTATGTTAACCCTTTCATTCCTGGAATTATTCTTGGAAACCTCCTCTGGGGCCGAAAACAGCTCATGATATTCCAAGTGCTGTCCAGCCAATGCATTATAAAAGAATAAGGAGTTAACATTGGCATGCGGCAAAGGTAATGTCGCAGTAGTTATGGGGGATTTCAACATGCAGGTGAACTGGAAGAATCAGGTTGGTGCTGGACCCCAGGATAGGGAGTTTGTAGAGTGCCTACAGGATGCATTCTTGGAACAGCTTGTACAAGAGCCGACCAGTGACAAGGCTATTCTGGATTTAGTGTTATGTAATGAACAGGATTTGATAAGCGATCTTGAAGTAAAGGAGCCATTAGGAGGTAGTGATCATAATATGATAAGCTTTTATCTGCAATTTGAGAAGGATAAGGGCAGCTCAGAGGTGTCAGTGTTGCAGTTGGACAGGGGAAACTATGGAGCCATGAGGGAGGAGCTGGCCAAAGTTGACTGGATGGATATCCTAGCAGAAAAGACAGTGGAACAGCAAAGGCAGGTATTCTTGGGAATAATGCACAAGGTGCAAAATCAGTTCATCCCCCAGAGAAGGAAGGATTCAAAGGGGAGAAAGGGGCCACAGTGGTTGACAAAGTAAGTCAAAGATTTCATAGCATTAAAAAAAAGGAAGTATGACAGAGCTAAGGTGAGTGGGAGGACAGATGATTGGGAAGTTTTTAAGGAACAACAGAACTTGACTAAAAAGGCAATACGGGGAGAAAAAATGAGGTAGCCAGGAATATAAAGGAGGATAGCAAAAGTTTTTTTAGGTATGTGAAGAGAAAGAAGATAGTTAAGAACAATGTTGGGCCCTTGAATAATGAATTGGGTGAAATTGTTATGGGAAACAGAGAAATGGCAGAAGAATTTAATAAGTACTTTAGATCTGTCTTCACTAAGGAAGACACAAGCAATCTCCCAGATGTATGGATGGGCCAAGGACATAGGGTAACAGAGGAAATGAAACAAATTGACATTAGGAAGGAAACGGTGATGAGTAGACTGATGGGACTGAAGGCTGACAAATCCCCAGGTCCAGATGGTCTGCATCCTAGGGTACTAAAGGAGGTGGCCCTGGAAATTGCGGATGCATTGGTAATCATTTTCCAGTGTTCCTTAGATTCAGGTTCAGTTCCTGAGGATTGGAGAATGGCTAATGTTGTCCCACTTTTTAAGAAAGGAGGGAGGGAGAAAACAGAGAACTATCGACCTGTCAGCCTGACATCGGTGGTGGGGAAGTTGCTAGAGTCCATTATTAAAGATGAAATAGTGGCATATCTAGATAGCAGTGATAGGATTGGGCCAAGCCAGCTTGACTAATCTGTTGGAGTTTTTCGAGGATGTAACCAGGAAGTTAGACGGCGGAGATCCAGTGGATGAAGAGTACCTCGATTTTCAGAAGGCATTTGATAAGGTCCCACATAGGAGATTGATGGGTAAAATCAAAGCTCATGGCATTGGGGGGGAAAACATTGACATGGATAGAAAACTGGTTGGCAGATAGAAAGCAAAGGGTAGCGGTGAATGGGTGTTTCTTGGAATGGCAGGTGGTGACTAGTGGGGTGCCACAGGGCTCGGTATTGGGACCACAGCTGTTTACGATTTACGTCAACGATTTAGATGAAGGCATTGAGAATAACATCAGCAAATTTGCTGATGATACTAAGCTGGGTGGCAGTGTGACACGTGATGAGGATGTTAGGAGAATTCAGGGTGACTTGAATAGGCTGGGTGAGTGGGCAGATACTTGGCAGATGACGTTTAATGTGAATAAGTGTGAGGTTATCCACTTTGGGAGTAAGAACAGGAAGGCAGATTATTATCTGAATGGTGTAGAGTTAGGTAAGGAAGAAATACAAAGAGATCTAGGAGTCCTTGTTTATCAGTCACTGAAGGTGAATGAGCAAGTGCAGCAGGCAGTGAAGAAGGCTAATGGAATGTTGGCCTTTATTACAAAGGGAATTGAGTACAAGAGCAAGGAAATCCTCTTGCATTTGTACAGAGCCCTGGTGAGACCACATCTGGAGTATTGTGTACAGTTTTGGTCTCCAGGGTTAAGGAAAGACATCCTGGCTGTAGAGGAAGTGCAGCGTAGATTCATGAGGTTAATTACTGGGATGTCTGGACTGTCTTACGCAGAGAGGTTACAGAGACTGGGCTTGTACATGCTGGAATTAAGGAGATTGAGAGGGGATCTGATTGAAACATATAAGATTATTAAGGGATTGGACAAGATAGAGGCAGGAAATATGTTCCAGATGCTGGGAGAGTCCAGTACCAGAGGGCATGGTTTGAGAATAAGGGGTAGGTCATTTAGGACAGAGTTAAGGAAAAACCTTCTCCCAGAGAGTTGTGGGGGTCTGGAATGCACTGCCTCGGAAGGTAGTGGAGGCCAGTTCTCTGGATGCTTTCAAGAAGGAGCTAGATAGGTATCTTATGGATAGGGGAATCAAGGGATATGGGGACAAGGCAGGAACCGGGTATTGATAGTAGATGATCAGCCATGATCTCAAAATGGCGATGCAGGCTCGAAGGGCCGAATGGTCTACTTCTGCACCTATTGTCTTTTGTCTATTGTCTAAAGCATTACATCCTTGCTCTTATATGCTAGTCTTCTCAAAATAAGTACTAGCAGTGCACTTTCCTTCCTTAACACCAACTCAGCCTGCAAGTTATCTGTAGGGCAGGGGTTCCCAGCCTTTTTTTATGCCATGGACCAATACCATTAAGCAAGGAGTCCATGGACGCCAGGTTGGGAGCCCCTCACAGTGTCAACATACACTGTATCTACTTGTATACCTACTTCCTCATCCTCAGCTCTGTTACTCCTATTTCCATTCTCCTACCAAATTAGTTCAAACACTACAGGATTTTCTCATAAAGCCATTCTGTGCATGTTCAGTCACCCTAGACAAATTTTAGAGACGATTAGCAACCCAAGGTAAATTGGCCTGGCAACTTCAAACTTTGACCTCCTAATATTTGAGCAGTGCCAAGCACAAAGCTAATGATAACATCCCAGTCTATAGCAGGTTTCTCTGCATTATTGGCAAAAACACTGGTTAATAAAGCTGTGTGCTATGACCATTTAAATAGCGAATACCCTAGCATAGAGTAAGATGACAATGAGATGCCAATCAAAGGCTCCGCATTGTGGCATTGGTGGGTCAGTCACAGCCTCACTGCTTCTGCCTGACTCGTACATCTGTACTCCAATTTTGCCCATAGCCATTGACAACAAAGACTGCAATATCTCTTACAGAATGCACTCATCAGTACATTCTATAGCCCCTTGATATGCCTGTACCTCTCAGTGGTTTTGGATCACTTGTGGTTTGGAGGTGGATTGGGGGGTGGGGGTGGGGAGAGAGAGAGAGAGTGTGTGTGTGTGTGTGTGTGTGTGTGTGTGTGTGTGTGTGTGTGTGTGTGTGTGTGTGTTGGTGAGGGGGGGGGGAGGTGATTTCTTGACAACACAGGAGTATATCGTGAGGCACTCCCACCCCAGTGCCTCTCACCCATGCAGCAATCACTAATCCTCTTCAACAATGGCTGCTGTGAAGAGCTCTCTCTGAGAGCTGACATAGTTCCCAGTGATCAGCACAATACACGGGTAAAGTTTTATCACATGATTCAGGATATGTTACTTTAAGTTTTTAGAATGTTTTTCTCCATTTTTCTGCTTTTATTTTTTGCATGTGGTGCTCATTTAGTGAACCAAAAAAAAACCACAAAATCTCATTTCTAGACATTGATATTTCCAGCTCCAGGCAAAGGCTCAATGCTCGATGTCATGTGTACTGATTTTATATCTGTATTCAAAATGTCTGCGAGTCTGCTACCTACATTCCTTAAATTTCTATCATCTGCCTGTTTTCAGGCTGCTTTTAACTTTGTAGTTTTAAAAGAAATACGAAGGTGCAATGTGTCCAAAGTATTCATGAAGCTGACAATTCATGAATTGCATTTTCTTCCAAAAAAAGCAATAACCAAAATCCTTTGTTTAGATTGAGGCCCATTTAATGGTAGCTTCTCCAAACTTACTCTTGTTTTTTAACTTGTGTAGCCTTTGGCTAGTATGATTCATCAGTACTGTGAATGGGTTGGCCTGTATACTCTTAATTAAAATAAGGTAAAAGGGATTTAATTGTGAAGTCTAAACTTCCTTTCAGTTTATGGGACTGAATTATTTCCAATGATAAAATTGCAAGTGAATGGCAATTTTCCAACAAGTCGATCCAGTTTTAAAACCAACAGCAGGTGTTACTTAATTTATGAGAAAGACCCACCCAGAGTAGCAGAAATCTTGAAATAAGAATCATGTTGCAACAAGGCAAAGTTCTTTATTGAAATCTTCCCTTAACTAGCACTTATCTCTCATTAATGTCATATGAGTATACAGGTTGAGTCCTGCTCAGATCAGAGCAAGATTACTCACATGACTTGAGAAAATATTTTAACAAGTAGAGCTGAAATACAGAAAAATTCAGGATTCCTAATTTATTCTCCATATCTAAAGTTAAGTTGGGTCATCCCTACAGCTCTTCTACTACTTAGTGTATTGAATCTTTCATCTGTTTTAAACTGGAATTTAGCTCAATATCATTCTTCTGTGTCCTTTCTATGGTAAGAGTAATGTCAACTGTGAGAGGGAAAACAGTCCATATAAGTCATTGAAATATAATAGCCATACTTAAGCTTTTTGGGAATTCCTGAGCCAGTGAAATCATCCATGTGAATGCAAGGCTTTTTGTTTTCAATTTGCCAAAATAATTATACCTTTATATGTGTCATTCAAAGGAAATACACATTAAAAAGTAGGGGTTAATAAAACTGACATAATTAAATGACTGAACCACCTAAGTTATTCATTCCGACCATATTTCAAATGTAGTGAGATAATGCGTCAGACACTAACATAAACCAGATTTAGTGATTTAAATAACTAGCCAATTAAAACACAACAAGAACACAACTTTTAAAATAAATGTCAGAAAATGTGATAAAACTACATTGTGCAAAATAAGGAAAATAGAAACAAGTATGGGTTAAGTAAATTACAACAAGTTTAAACATTTTCATTGCAGGATTAGTGACAACATAAGCATGTGAAATGTTACAGCATGCAAGCTTTAAGTTTGTGTTGGTAGAGCTATTAACTAATTTGGGTGTAGGCTGTTTTGTGTACCGTGCTGACTAACAGTGAATGACACAATAGGCAGATTGCGTTGATGATTATACCCCATGAATGACTAAAATAAGTCACAACACTAGATAGTTATGTAAAAATCAGCTATTCAACTGCATTGAATTTTCCTACAAAGTACTTCAGACTACACTACTAATTATTGTGTAGAAGTTATTAGCCTGTTCTCTCAAGTGATATTAATTTGTGGAAGACCAGGAGATTTGTCACCAGTGCCCTGATAAAAGTCAGCAAACTCTGCTAATACAAAAAAGGGGAAAAATAACAATAATAAACAATAAATATCGAGAACATGAGATGAAGAGTCCTTGAAAGTGAGTCTGTACGTTATGGGAAAAGTTTAGTGATGGGGTGGGTGAAGTTGAGTGAATTTATCCCCTCTGGTTCAAGAGACTGATGGTTGTTCCTGAACCTGCTGATGTGGGTCCTGAACCTTCTTCCTGATGGCTGCAGAAAGAAAAGAGCATGGCCTGCATGGCAGGGGTCCTTGAGGATGGATGCTGCTTTCCTGCGACAGCATTCCATGTAGTCGTGGGGTGGGTTTTTAGCTGCGATGGACTGGGCTGTATCCACTACTTTTTGTAGGCTTTTCCATTCAAGGGCATAGATCTTTCCATATCAGACCGTAATGCAACCAGTCAATATGCTCTCCACCACACATCTAAGGAAGTTTGTCAATGAAGAAGGATCTACTGCTTTCCCAGCATATATAATGAATAAATTCTTCTCTGGCTTCCAGCCGGGTACAGATACATCAGTTTATCAGAGTTTTAGTTGACACGTTGAATCTTTGTAAACTGCTAAGCAGAGGTGCTACTATGCTTTCTTTGTGATGGTATCTATGTCCTGGACCCAGGACAGATGCTCTGAAATGACAACACCAAGGAATTTAAAGTTGCTGACTCTCTCCATTTCTGATTTCCCAATGAATAATGGCTAATGGACCTTCGGTTTCTTCCTCTTGAAGTCAATAATCAGCTCCTTGGTCTTGCTGACACTGAGGGACAGGTTATTGTTGTGGCACCACTCAGTCAGATTTTCAGTCTTCCTCCTATTTGCTGATTCATCACCACCTTTGATTCGGCCAACTACAGTGGTGTCTTCAGCAAAGTTAAAAAAGGCATTGGATCTGTGTGCTTAGCCACACAGTCATAAGTGTAAAGCGAGTAGAGCAGGGGGCTAAGTACACAGCTTTGTGGTGCATTTCTGCTAATGGTGATCGTGGACCAACTTGAAGTAACGGGTCTGCAAGTGAGGAAATCGAGAATCCAGCTGACAAGGAGCTATTGAAGCCAAGGTATTGAAGCTTATTGATTAGTTTTGAGGGGATGATAGTATTGAATGCCAAGCTGTAATCAATGAAGAGCATCCTAATGTACACCTCTTCACTGGCCAGTGGGTGGTTGAACTCTGTGTCCACTGGATCAAACTGTCATGGTGGGGTGTCTGCCTTTGTGTTCTTGGAGCTAGGTTGGTAGGAGATGGTGCAGTTGAATTGCTCGAAGAAGAAGGCCCAATGAGCCTGACGTGGATTGATGTTGGTGGGTCTGTTGAATGGATATGAGGTTGTACTGGTTAGTCCAGATCAGCAAGAGCTTCCAATCAGTCAATGTCTCCACTCCTCCAAGGCCCATTTAATGGCAAGTAGCTCCCTGTTTCCTACTTCATAATGGCGCTGTGTAAAGATGATCTTGTGCAAGAAGTCGACAGAAGAAGTGTCTTCCTTTCTGGTCCTCACTGGGAGAGGATGGCCCTGGCACCCATGTCAGCTGCGTCAAACTCCACCACAAAAGGAATGGGAACGGTGATGAAGCATCACTTGAGCTCCTCACAAGCGTGATCTGCGACAGCAGATTAGGCTATCCGTGAGGTAGGTGACTTGGTGAGGGGGGGTGAGAGGAGCAGCAGATTGGCAGTAGAAGTTGGAGATGCCCAAGAAGCCCTGCAGCTGTTTGAGGGAGCGCAGTCAGGGCCAGTCAGGGTCCATGGTTATGCCTTGGGGTGAAAGGATGTAATCCAGGAATGAAATGACTGAGCTGTGGAAATGGCATTTCTCTAAATTGCAATAGAGTTGGTTTTCAAGGAGACTGAACAGGCGTGACAGATATGGTCTCGGGGGCCCTTGGAGAAGATGAGGATGTTGTCAAGACAAACACATGCTTGTGTAGATGTCTCAGAGGATTTCATTAACGAAGGCTTTGAAAGCAGATGGACTGTTCGAAAGTCGGAAAGGCATCACCAAGTATTCGTAGTGGGCTGTGGGTGTTATGAACACTGTCTTCCATTCACCCACTGTCGGAGGCAGTTCAGATTGTATGCACAGTGCAGATCGAGTTTGGTGAGATCTGGGCCCCGCAGAGTGTTTCGAATGCACTATCCATCAAAGGCAGAGGGTAGGGGTTCTTAATGGAGATTTTGTTGAGTTCACAGTAGTCAATGCAGGGACAGAGACCCCATCTTTCTTTAGGACAAAGAAGAATCCTGTACTGGTTGGGGACTGGGATGGTTGAATGAAGCTGTGCTGTAATGCTTCAGTGACGTAGTCATTCATGGCGTGTGTCTCGGGGGCGAGGGGAGAGGGAGAACAGATGACCTTGGGAGGGGCAGTGCCCGAGTGGAAATCGATTGCGCATTTGTGTGGTCTGTAAGGAGGCAGGGTGCTGCTGGCTTCCTTTCTACTGAAGTCATGGTACTCCTGTGGGAGTTTGGGAGGTTGAGGGTTTTCTCCATTTCCACGGATTTGCAGGGTGAAGTCAACAGAGGTTTCTGGCAGGTGGGTTCCCAACTCAGCAGTGAACCAGATGACCAGGTGAAGAGACCCGGGGGTAACCCAAAATGCAAGAAGTGTTGGCTGAGTCAATCAGGAGGAAATGGATGGACTTGCGGTGTTCTGCGATGCTCATGTGACAGGCTGCATGCACGCTCTAAACATCTGAGACCCCAGGGAGGGGATGTCTGTCAGTGGCCGTGATGCAGAAGTGGCTTGGTAGGCTTTCCAAGCTGCACACACAGAGACCGGTCCAGAGGTTGCCTGCTGTGCCAGAATCCATCAGAGTCTGCTGTGTGCATAGAGCCTTCAGGGTGTGGAGGAGGACAGAAAGAGTGAGTTGGGCTATGATGCTGAATCGAGGGGCTGGGGAGAGCTTACCAGATAGAAAGCCCCTCAAATCTACCTGGTGGTGCTGTTTCCCGGACACCGTGGGCATTGAATATGTGGGTGGTCGGCGGCTCCTCAGTAAGGGCACGTTTATTTCACCCCCAGTGCTTACGCTCTTGGGGGGGTGGTGTTAAGGGAGTTCTCCCTAACTCCCTGGAGGAGTTGATGAGGGTCCTGTAGCCTGACATCGTTCTGGGAACAGAACTAAGGTTCTTGCTGATGATCTGGAGGGTCATTCCATAAGATACTTGTTAATTTGGAGGGCCAGAGTAATGAGGCTTTTGCGGTTTCACAGGTAGACAGCTTGTCTTTCAAGTGTTCAAAGAGGCCGTGATGCTAATGGGGCAGCAGCAGTTCTGCATTCCGCCACGAGGGTCCTGAATTTCATGGTGTAGTCCAGCATGAGCCTTAATACAGGCAAAGTATCATATCTGATCCGCTGACCCCCTCCACTTCCCAGACAGTCAATAACCGCGGCGTCTCAGTGGTGACTTCCTCATATTTATTGCAAATGGAGGGTATATTGTCCCAGTTAGCGGTGGCCCAGGTCGGACGTCACCCAGTCAAGAGAGGGATGATAAAAGTTCTCTTGGCTTGGTCTGCAGAGTACAGAGATAGCTGGAGCTCAAAGTGTAAGGAAGTTGCAGCGTTGGGTTGGAGATCCATTCAAGCATTTGGACACAGGAATCTGGGGCTCAGAGGGAGAGACTGAATGAGACAGAGAATAGGAAGAAAGCAGTGAGCATGTGGTCAGTGGTTTCCTGGTGCTTCTGGATTGTGTTCACGTTGATGCATGACTCCTTTTTGGTGAGCATATTCTGCTGTGTCGATAGATGGCTCACCCATCCTATTGGGAAGTGTAGAGGAGGCTTGACCCAAAAGCAGAGCAGTGCAGCCAATTTAGCGGTAAACAATACCTTAATAATAAAATGCAAATTAACAAGCCACAACACCGGAGAGAACACACTAATCACAACAGGCAACAAGGTAACTGAAAGCTAGGAGCAATTGGTTGAGGCTGGCTGCTTCAATGGTTAAGCAATTCATCCAGTGGTTATCTGCTTTAAGTTAAATATCGGTGAGTGATCTGCAAGCAGGTTAAAGTCATGGTAGGAAAAGGAAGAAAAAGGGTTTCAACTGTATTACAAGGCCATCTTATATAAAACAAAGAGATTTATACTTCTACTGTAACAGTCTTCAGTACTTGTGTACTTGAGTATACATCCAGTTTTGGACCCTGCAGATGAAGAATTCCGATGTAGAGGTACAGAGAAAAATACACAGTGAGTTTCCATGACAGCCTACTGCAGTCAGGGCAATTTGATATTTTATGAAATGAATTGATTAAACTCAAGATGCCTGAGGAGGAAAGGTAGCCAGTTAAAAGAGGAGAGGGATGGTGTGATGTAGAGGCTGAGAGGTGAGAGTGGATGGAGGAGGGGTGAGTGATGATAGGCAGAGAGAGCCAGGTGGAGAAGGGGTAAGGTGGGATTGGGAGACAGATGGGTGAAGAAAAGGATGTAAAGAAAAGAGCGAGATAGAGCCAGATGTGGGTGGGGAGAATGAGGGAAGAGTGAAGATAGAGAAAGAGGCGGAGAGCGATGGGCAGCTACACAAAGGCTACATGGTGGAATCTGCCAAGAAAAGAAGATGATAACGGAAACTACTTCAGTGAGAGATGAGCGACAGATGGAAGCAGATGGGGGACAACCAGGTGGAACTTGATAGGTCTAGAAAATGTGCTTAATACATCTTTATATCAAAAGTAGGTTGGATACCTATTGCTGGACATTAAGAAACAGACAAACAAATCACGTGCAACATATGGATTCACCGCTGCCTTTCAAAAGGAGAATTAAATTAATTTTGAAGTGAAAGAGATATATCAAACTGTTATAGAGAGCAAGTTTCCAGTTAACTGGAGTTATGAAGAGTTACATTCAAGGTTAGATATCTTGATATCCAACCATTAATAGATATGTATAACTGCATGGTATAAACATGTCTCAGACTTCTCTCTTAAGAGTTTAGGAAATCGAAGGAAAATTTCCATAACCTTTGGCTGAGTTAATCACGGTTTTCCAGAAATTTGGGATAAATTTCACCTAATTTGTAGAGAGAACTCATGAGATTATGAAATTTTGGTTTTATATCTTGCCAAATATTCCACTCCTGGCCTCAACAGAGAGTAAAATTGTATAGTAGGTAAACCAGAGTTGTCACCCACCCAGAAGTTGGGTTAGGTTAAAATTCACATCAAGGATGTTGCAAGATTAGATTTGATGTTAACAGCATATGTGTGTGGTTGCATTGTCTCTAAACAGGATGGGTTTGCTGAGCTTGGTAATCATTTCCTGTTTTGTTTGAATTTTGTGTGAGATTAACTTGTAGCACTCTAAATTTTGTGACATTCTGTGTTATCTTTATTAATGTATCAATGGATAACATATATCAATGACTATCAATGAATAATGCTAAAGTAACTAAAGATGAACTGAAAGCAACTTGGAATCTGAGCTGATGTTTTTAAACATACCATTGTAACCAAGAGTAATCAATGAAGCTAATAGCACCTTACATAACCACAAAAGCTCAGTCCAAAATAGATGATGATCAAATCTTGTGGTGCAGTTTGAATCCCTCGTATATATTGATTACATAGATAGGTCGATACTTTATTGATCCCAAAGGAAATTACAGGGTCACAGTAGCATTACAAGTGCACAGATATGCAAATATTAGAAGACAAGTCAGTCTAGCAGGAGGGGGTCATCACTTCCCCAACTATAGGTTGTCTCATTATAGAGCCTAATGGCCAAGGGTAAGAATGACCTCGTATAACACTCTTTGGAACATCTCAGTTGCCTTAGTCTATTACTAAAAGTGATCCTTTGTTCAGCCAAAGTGGCATGCAGAGGGTGAGAAACATTGTCCAGAATTGCCAGAGTTTTCTGTAGGGTCCTTGGTTCTGCCACAGCCTCCAAAGTGTTCAGTTTGACTCCTATAAAAGAGCCAGGCTTTCTAATCAGTTTATTGATCCTATTGGCATCACCCGTGTTGATGCCATTGCCCCAGCACACCACCATATAGAAGACTGGTATAGAAGACTATCGACAACAGACTGGTAGAACGTGTGAAGGAGAGGCCTACATACTCCAAAGGACCTCAGTCGTCTCAGGGAGTAGAGGCAACTCTGGCTATTCTTGTACACAGCCTCAGTGTTGATGCTCCACTCAAATCTGTCATCCAGAAGCACTCCAAGGTATTTGTAGGTCCTCACCACATCCACATCCTCACCATCAATAGCAACAGGAAGCAGAGCAGACTTTTGTCTTAAGTCCAGCACTATCTTTTTTGTCAAGTGGTGCTAGCTGAATCATCTGCAGCTCAACATCAGTAAGACAAAGCCCTCCTCCAGGGCCATGTATTCATCCTCCCACCCTCCCTTTATACACCCAACTATTGCTGAGCCATCAGATAGTTTCTGTAGATGACATGAATCAGTGTTGTATCTAGAGTCCAAGGTATACAGGGTAAACAGGAAGGGAGCTAATACAGTCTCCTGTGGGGCCCCAGTGCTGCTTATACTGCATCTGACACACAGCTCTGAAGTCGCACCAACTGTGATCTGGCTGTCAGGTAGTCCATTATCCAGGATACAATGGAACTGCCATCCTGCACTGAACAGAGCTTTGAAGGCAATTGAGAAATCAAAAAACATGATCCTCACAGTGCTTCCCAACTTATTCAAATGGGAATAGACTCTGTTCAGTAAGTAAATGACAGCATCGTCCACTCCAATGTGCTCCTGGTAGGCAAACTGCAGGAGATCAAGGACCAATTTGACCAGGGGTCAGAGATGAGCCAGGACCAGCCTCTCTTGGGCCTTCATGTTGTGTGGTGACATGAGAATAATTCAAGGACTGGGGATACTGTGAATATAAGTCACTAATCTGATCAATGAAAAAGATTTTGAGTTAGAAGAAAAAAAATGTCAGAACTTGTGCTCTTCTGCTTAATAAGGAAATGTGTGAGTGTTGATATTATGGCTTTGAAACAGAATAAAAACTTAGTATATTTTTCCCAAAAATTACTTTATTTGTAAAATAAACAATTGTACAATTGGAAGTTAAATCACTGCCCAAAGCACTTAATTATATTTGATATTTGCTGGAGGAACTCGTTGGGTTTAGCAGGGAAAAAGAATTGCTGACATTTTGAGTTGAGACCTTGTATCAGACTGGGTGAAACGTCACTATGTTTCATTCTTAAAAATGTCATCAGTAAAGTCTTTAATGTCATACAATTAGCAACTAATACTGGAAAATTACACCAAATACTAACGTAAGCTTCCGGAACTAAAGGCCCTTTAATGATTTAGTAAATAAATGGGTTCTAAAGTGAGGAAGATTGAAAACCCATCTCCATGGATAAATTATAGTGCACTGACTAGCATTTTCATTTGGAATTATCTGGTGAACATTTAATTGGGTTGCATACACAAACACATGATTAATCACAATAACAAATTTGCAGCTTGTTGCTATGGCTAACTTTCAAATTTCATATATTAATAATTTTTCCACATTCATGGTTTGAAGTAACTTGCAATCTCAAGTGGATAAGGACAAGATTTAAGCTTGCTGTCACTTTGTGGCCTTGCTTAAGTGTTTGTCCATATTTGTAAAATTTGATAGATTAAGGTGGATGGTGCACAGGCGAATTTTCTACACTATGAAGGCAGCTCAGAATCCTTCAATATTTTTATTGTATTTTTATAGTGGTTATATAGAACATAGAAGAGTACAGCACAGAAACAGGCCTTTTGGCCCACAATGTGGTGCCAAACCAGCTAAAAAGCAAAACTCCCAAACACTAATCCCTCCTACATACACCATGTCCATATTCCTCCATCTTCTTTACATCCCGGTGCCTATCCAAATGCTTTTAAAAGCCTCTAATACATTTGCCTCTATCATCATACCAGGCAGCACATTTCAGCCATCCTCCACTCTCTGAGTAAAAAAAATTACCCCTCACAGCTCCTTTGAACCGACTGCCCTCTTACCTTCAGTGCATGTCCTCTGGTATTAGACATTTCAAACCTGGGAATCAGATACTCTCTGTCCACTCTATCTGTGCCTCTCATCATCTTGTAAACCTCTGTCAGATCTCCCCTCAGTCTCCGAGGCTCCAGAGAAAACAACCCAAGTTTATCCAGTCTCCCTTGATAGCACGTACCCTCTAGATGAGGCAGCATCCCGGTAAGCCTCTTCTCACCCTCTCCAAAGCCTCAACATTCTTACCTCAGTGGGATGATCAGAATTATTCACAATACTCTAGATGTGGCTTCATCAGAGTTTTATTAAATTGCAACATAACCTCCTGATTTTTGAAATCATTGCCTCGACTAATAAAAGCAAGCATTCCATAAGCCTTCTTAACCACCTTATTGACCTGTGAACCCACTTTTAAGGAGCTATGAACTTCGATCCCCAGATCTCTCTGCTAAACTACACTGTTAAACATCTTGCCCTTAACAGTGTGCTGTCTCCTTGCATTTGCTCTACCAAGGTGTAAGATCTCACATTTATCCGGGTTAAAGTCCATCTGCCATTTCTCAGCCCATATCTACAACTGGTCTATATCATGCTGTATTCTTTGCCAATCTTCTACACTATCCACAGCTCCAACAATCTTGGTAACATCTGCAAATTTACCAACCCACCCATTCACATTTTCATCCAGGTTATTTATATATATTACAAATAGCAGAGGTCCCAGCACAGATCCCTGCAAAACTCTACTAATTACAGACTTCCAGCTCGAATAAGTCCCTTTTAACCACTACCCTATCTTCTATGCACAAGCCCGTTCTGAATCCAAACAGCCAATTTGCCACAAATCCCATGCATCTTCTAGCTTAGCCTCCCATGAGAGACTTCATCAAACGCCTTACTAAAATCCATAGAGACAATATCTACTGCACCACCCTCATCAGTCTCTCTTGTCATCTTGTCAAAAAACTCAGTCAAGTTGGTAAGGCATGACCTGCTGTGCACAAAGCCATATTGGCTCTCCCTAATTAGGCCATGGGTTTCCAATTGCTCACGTCCTATCATTAAGAATTTTCTCCAGCAATTTCCCTACAAATGAAGTGAGATTCACTGGTGTATAGTTCCCAGGATTTTCCCTTGTTCCCTTCTGAAAACAGAGGCACAACTTTAGCGTCTTGCCAGTCCTCCTGCTAGAGAGGACACAAAGATACTGGCCAGGGGCCCAGCAATCTCGTCTCTTGCTTCCTTCTATAACCTGGGGTAAATGCCATCAGGCCCTGCGGACATCCAGCTCAATACTCATTAGGAGGCTCAACACTTCTCCTCCTCGGCCTCTAAACGCTCTAATGTATTTATAAACTCAGCACTGATCTCATGCTCCTCCATATCCTTTTCTCTGGTAAATACTGAAGCAAATAACTCATTAAGTACCTCACTCACATCTTCTGCATCCAAGAAAACGTTCCCCCCTTTTTCTGTGAGTGGTCCCACCCTCTCCCTAGTTATCCTCTTACTCTTGATGTATGTATAGGATGCCTCAGGATTCTTACTTGCCAAGGTCTTTTCATAGCCCTTCCTGGCTTTCCTCATTCCCTTCTTTATTTCTTTTCTGGCTTCTGTATACTCCAAATGTGCTTCATTTGATCCTAACTTCTGAACATTTATATATGTTTTCTTCTTGATTAAATTCATCACCTCACTGGACATACAAGGTTCTCTTATCTTTCCATCCCTGTCCTTCCTTCTAACAGGAACATAACTTTACTGCACTCTGTGCAAAAGACCCTCCGCAAGTCTGATGTGGACTTGCCAGAGAAAAGGTGCTCCCAAATAATGCTTTTTAGTTCCTGCCTAATACCCTACTCCAATTTAAAACAATCCCACAGGGGCCATATCTGTCCTTATCTATAGGTATCCAAAAAGTTAAGTTGTGGTCACTGACCCCTAACTGTTCACCAACTGAAAGGTCAGTCACCTGGCCAGGCTTATTACCCATCATCAGATCCAGTACGGCCCCTCCTCTCGTTGGACTGTCCACATACTGAATTAAGAAACCTTCCTGGATACACTTAACAAATTCTGTCCCATCTTAACCCCTTGTGCTAAGAAGCTCCCAGTTTATATTGGGGACATTGAAATCCTCCATGACAGCAACCCTATTATTTTTACACATTTCCTTAATCTGATAATATCTCTGTTCCTCAAAGCCCTGGTGGCTATTAGGTGGACTGTCGTACAATCCCGTCAGTGTGATTGCACCCTTCCTACTCCTGAGTTCCACCCAAATGGACTCGGTGTCTGGACCCCTCCACTATATTTCCCTGAGTTCAACTATAATATTGTCCCTCATTAGTAGTGCAGCTTCACCCCCTCTTTTACCTCCTCCTCTATCTTTTCTAAAACTTCAAAAACCCGGTACATTAATCACCCATTCCTGCCCCTTTCTCAACCAGGAGAAATAGCTACAACATCATAGTTCCATGCTCTGAGTTCATCACCCTTATCCATAAATACTGCTAGCATTAAAATAGACACACTTCAAACTATATGAGTTATCTTACTTGTTATTTCGATTTTGTCTTTCAATACCTTTCCTGACATCTACCTTCTGTTCTGGTCCTTCCCTTATTGACCTGGGGCTCCGATTCCCAGCCCCCTGTAGAACTAGTTTAAACTCTCTCGAGTAGCATCAGCAAATCTCCTGGTAGGATATTGGTTCCTCTCCAGTCCAGGTGCAACCCATCCTTCTTGTACAGGTCACCCCTTGCTCAGAAAAGGTTCCTATGATCCAAGAAATTGAAACTGTGTCCCCTGCACCATCTCTGCAGCCACTTGTTCATCTGTGCTATAACCCCATTTCTATCTGCACTAGCCCGTGGCACAGGGAGTAATCCAAATGTTACAACTTTGAAGGTCCTTCTCATCAGCCTCTCTCCTACCTCTATATACTCATTGTGTAGAACCTCTTCCCCTTTTCTGCCTCTGTCTTTGGTGCCACTATGCACCACAACCCCCTTCCCCTTGAGTATCTACTGCATCTGCTCTGATACATCATGGACCCAGCAACCGGGAGGCAACACATCATCCTAGTGTCTCTATTGCGGCCACAGAATCTCCTTTCTGACCCCTTAGCTATTGAGTCCCCTATAACTACCATACTGCCTGACTTTACCCTTCCCTGTCGAGTGTCAGAGTCGGCCACAGTGTCACCATCCTGGCTGCTGCTGCTGCTGCTGTGATCTTCTTAACTGTATCTTCGCCTGTTCATGCCGAAGCCTTCACACTCTATCACTAGCACACTCAAACAGTGGCCGTTCCAACAATGGCCACTCTGCTGAGCCTACCCTCCTTCAATTTGCAGATGAGGTTAGGTCTCTGACGCCAACACTTCCTGTGCCTGCGTAGCCCAAAAAGACTGGTCTTGCCCGGGCTTTTTATCCTCTCTCTCCTGATTTCCATAGGCCTCTGACACTGACACACACTCCCCTCACCTGAGCCACTAAAGAAAGTCCGTCTTCTTACACCTGCACTCCTAAATTCAGTAGGCCTCTGATGCCAACAGTTTCAGCACCTGTGCAGCCAAAAAGGACTGGCCTTCCCCAGATCTGCTCCTTTTCTCTCTCTCTCTCTCTCTCTCTCCCCCATCCCCAACAGTTATATTCTGTGGGCTCTGACACTGACCCACACTCCTCTCACCCGAGCCACCGAACAAAGACCAACTTTACCCGAGTCTGCTCTTTTATACTCAAGTATAAAAAAGTATAAAAAGTTCAGTAGGCTTCTGATGCTGGAGCTGTTATCAAATCAGCTTGCTACTGTTGCATCAGAATATACTGATTGCAGCCATGGTCTCTCAGTAGATTGAGCACTGAATACTTAGGTGATGGATGGGTGTCAGTTAAATGGGCTGCATTGATCTGGATGGAGTTGAGGTTCCCGTGTACTGTTCTTGTGTCAACATCCAAGTAAGGAGAGACTATTCCATGACTTTCCAACATGTTGATAGTGCCAAGCCTCAATAAAGTCACAACATGAACAATCAGTGACACTGATCTGCTCTTGGACCTGAAGTATTTACATGGCCAAATTAGAAACAGAAAATTATGGAAATACTCAATGGGTAAGGCAGCATCTAAATGGAGAAGCAGCTCCTGTTTCAGATCTTTGGAACTGATTTTGAAGTATTGACGTGATGTAGTCCATGTGTAACCCTCAGGTTCGGCCAGCACATGTTTGTCTAGGGGAAGACAGCCTCTGGCCCAGCCAAACGGAGAAATCTCAATTGTGTGGATGCTGCATGATGTGTTGCCTGGTTACAAATCGGTACCATAAAATATCAGACGGTACACCATATGCAATTAAATGATTGAACTTTATAAATCTTAATGTCACTATAGGGTTAGTATAGAAAATAAATAGAAAAAAGGATCCACTTTAATGAGACAGTCTAATGTGCCTGTTGGTTCTGTCCATTCGCTCCCCATTGACCTCCTCCGAGCATTGCCGACCCTCGGAGCCTTGCCCCAAGTCCACTCCATCTAGCAGTCTACCAACTTTCTCCACTCACATCTCCTCTCTTCATCTCTTGCCAACAAAAGACCGCAAATTGCTTCTCTCAGACCCACAAGAAAGAACAACATGCCTCTCATTGGATAGTGCACATTCCAAAGCCCCCCATTATCTCTAGTCATAACCCAAACATTGCTGCTACAGAGAAACCATTACCTTAGCAGAAACATTATACATGTTGTAAGGAAGAAGAAAAGAATAGTATTCTTTAAATCAAGAGTAATTGCAGAAGGCTGAAGCACCAAGAGATCTGGTGGTCTGTGTGCATAAAATAAACAAAACCTACACACAGATGTGCTGGTATAAAATGAAAACTAATGGGATGTAAGCTGTGATTTCAAGGGGGTAGGAGTATTAAAGGGAAATCTTATTGCAACCAGTGAGACCACATTTAGAATACTGTAAGTAATTCTGATCCCAAATTTGAGGAAATATAGTATATTATTTATTTGAAGCTGTTCCAAGGAGATTCACAAGGATGTTCCTGAGGATGGAAGTGCTGTCCTTTGAAGTAATATTATAAGGCTGGGACTCTGCTCATTAGAATTCAGGAGAATAAGGGACAATCTTATTGAAACATGTATAATTCTTAAGGAGTTATATAGGGTAAATGGTAAAAGACTGTTTCCTCATCTAAGATAGTCTAAAACCAAAGGAGATAGTCTCGGAATAAAGAAGCACTCATTTATGGCTGAGATGAGGAATAATCTGTACTCTCAGATGGATGTAAGTCTTTCGAATTTCATGTTACAAAATGAAGTGGGAGCAAAGCCCTTGTGAATATTTAAGGCTAAGATAGATTTCTACTCAGTAAGGGAATCAAGGGTAATAGAGAAAGGGCAGGAAATGGACACCAAGAATATCATAGCCATAATCCTATTGAATGGTGGAGAAAGCTCAAGAGATTGAGTAGTCATCTCCTGTCCTTACCACTTTTGGTCTTATAGTGTATGCTCCGGCATAGAAAGGGTAATAACAAAGAAATAGAGTTCTTGTAATAATCTTGTTAAGGAGCAAAATATGTTGAGGAGGAGATGGAGCAAAGGGATTGAAGGAATTGGGAAGAACAAGAGGGAATGTTGGAAAGAGAGAAGGAGGAAGAGGAGGATGATGCAACATTGCACCTGAAATCCCACACCACCACCATGGACACTGGAACTACAAGCAATGAACAGCTTCAATCAGAGGGATGCATGGCACAGAGTTAAACAGGGATGTAGTAGGCTGTAGTCTGGCGGAAGGTAGAGAGAATCCTGTGTGGGGTTCCCAGGGGAGTGACTTGACAAGGGGCATGGAGCCATTCATCTCCAAGCTCTCAACCCTGGAGGTGAAGTGCACTTCTTTGCTGGGTTCCAGTGACAATCACATCACATGGTGCCCATAGTAACCCCTGAGAGCTGCTGTGGAAGCACAAACGGTGACCACATTTGGAAACACAATAGACTGCAGATGCTGGGATCTGGAGCCAAATTGCTGGATGAACTCAGCAGGTCAGGGAACAAAGTAATAATCAAAGTTTTGGATCGAGGTCCTGTATCAGTCCTTTGTCTCCGCAGATGCGGCCTGACCTGCTGTGTTCCTCCAGCAGATTTTTATTTTGCTTCAGATCCCAGTACCTGTGATTTCTTGTGTCTGCTAATGTGCTGCTTGTTAACAGATGGCTTGAGTGGAGCAGTGCCACATGTGAGCAGCTTGCCCTGCAGAGGTAAAGCACGTGCAGACAGATGCCTCTTTTGCAGGTTCAGAGGCTCCCTGAATTCAGATTACTTTTCATTATGAACAAATATCTCCCTTCGCAATGTCACCACTTTACATTATCATATTCAATAGTGCAAACAGTCATCCACAATTGTTTCTCAAGCCAGCACTGGGCAGCAGCCTGAACCAGAAAGGCAGGAGTTTTGTGGGCTTTCAAGGACATCTACATGCACTCAAAGTGAAAAGAAGCAACCTTCTAGCAGCCACACGGCAACCACACAGGGGACTCTGTAACACAGAAACCCAAATAGAGTATTGCGAAATGGAAAGGTACAAAGTAATTGTACTAAAGCATTTTATCACTTACAATATGTGTACTAATTGATTTTATTTCTGTTATTATGATTATAAACACACTAGCATCATTGAAATGCATTCTTATTTAGGGAACATCCCTTCATTGTGCAAAGAATGAATGAATGAGTTAATGAATGAATGAATTTATTTATTTATATGCAGTGCAGATCAGGTCTTTCCAGCCCTTTGAGCCTCCCATCAATTTAACCCCAGCCTAATTATGGGATCATTTACAATGACCAAGTAGCCTACTAACTATTATGTCTTTGGTCTGTGGGAGGAAACCCACATGCACATGGGAAGGAATGCACAAACCCACTTACAGAGGACTACGGAATTGAACTCTGAACTCTGATGCTCAAGCTGTAATGGCATCGTGTAACCATTGTGACCTAAGGGTCTCGGACTAAACGTCAACTGTTTATCTGTCTCCATAGATCCTGTGTGTGTGTGTGTGTGTGTGTGTGTGTGTGTGTGTGTGTGTGTGTGTGTGTGTGTGTGTGTGTGTGTGTGTGTGTGTGTGTGTGTGTGTGTGTGTGTGTGTGTGTGTGTGTGTGTGTGTGTGTGTGTGTGTGACAGAGATTAGAACACATGCTCTCACTACTAGCTGCACAGAATTTTTACCTGACTCACACTTTGTTCAGCTGGATTTTGTTGTTAGAGATATAGAATATCTGAAATCACAGCACTGACACACACGGTAAACAAAGTACTTTATCCACGGCTCACTCACACTTATTACGCCAATTTCTGCCTACAGCCCTTGGATGACTAATCGCCCTATACTTCTGTAAACTCCTTTTGCAAATAAATATTACCTAACCCTTGCTCTTCCTTCACAGCTTTGAAAATATCTGCCCTGGAATTAATTACATTTGGGTGAGAATTCAACCGACGCTGATCCTAAGCACAGTGAGGTAATACCTCCTCTGATTCTCTGTACTCTGTTTATTTTTGCACATCACTTGTGAACTGTGCTTTTCCAAACCGTTTCAAGCCACAACGCTCTTAACTTGACTGCAAGCCCACCACTTGCACAAAGGATCAGGGATCAACTTTACTTGCCACATACATTTATGTGGATTAGCAATTTGCTGTGGTGTGTTGGTCAGGGCACGACACGCAACAATAGACAATAGACAGTAGGTGCAGGAGTAGGCCATTCAGCCCTTCTAGCCAGCACCGCCATTCACTGTGATCATGGCTGATCATACACAATCAGTACCCTGTTCCTGCCCTCTCCCCATATCCCTTGACCCCGCTATCTATAAGAGCTCTATCTAACTCTCTCTTGAATGCATCCAGAGACTTGGCCTCCACTGCCTTCTGGGGCAGAGCATTCCACATATCCACCACTCTCTGGGTGAAAAAGTTTTTCTGCATCTCTGTTCTAAATGGCCTAACCCTTATTCTTAAACTGTGGCCTCTAGTTCTGGACTCACCCATCAGCGGGAACATGCTTCCTGCCTCCAGTGTGTCCAATCCCTTAATAATCTTATATGTTTCAGTCAGATCCCCTCTCATCCTTCTAAATTCCAGTGTATACAAGCCCAGTCTCTCCAATCTTTCAACATATGACAGTCCCACCATTCCGGGAATTAACCTTGTGAACCTACGCTGCACTCCCTCAATAGCAAGAATGTCCTTTCTCAAATTTGGAGACCAAAACTGCACACAATGCTCCAGGTGGGGTCTCACCAGGGTCCTGTACAGCTGCAGAAGGACCTCTTTACTCCTATACTCAATTCCTCTTGTTATAAAAGCCAGCAAAAAACAGAAATGTTCAATAATTACCCTTGGTGGCCACGTTTTATTAGATACACCGGTACATCAGCTCATTAATGCAAATATGTAATAAGCAAATCATGTGGCAGCAACTCAATGCATAAAAGTATGCAGACATAGTCAAGTGGTTGTTCAGGCCAAATATCAGAATGGGGACGAAATGTGATCTAAGTAACTTTGACTGTGCAATGATTATTGGTGCCAGACGGGGTGATTTGTGTATCTTAGAATCTCCTGATCTCCTGTGATTTTCACATACAACAGTTCCTACAGTTTGCAAAGAATGGTATAAACAGACAAAATACATTGAATGGGCTGCAGGTCTATGGGCAAAAATGCCTTGTTTTTGCGAGAAGTCAGAGGAGAATGGCCAGACTGGTTCAAGCTGACAGGAAAGTGACAGTAGCTCAAATAACCACACGTTACAACAGTGATGTGCAGAGAGCCTTTCTGAATGCACAACGTAGTGAACTTTGAAGTGGATGGGCTACAGCAGCAGAAGACCACATTGAGTTCCACTCCTGTACCTAATATAGTGTCCACTGTGTGTACATTTACATGTATTAGGAATTTGTAATGTTGTGTTGGTGCAACATGCAACAAGCATAAAGAATAGAAAATTATATAACTATAAAGTTTGAGTTTAAAGTACAGATATGTAAATTGTTACTGCCCATTATGTCCCTGGCATATAGGCAGCAATGAAGGTCCAACATCTCTAGCAGTGTTCAGGGCTTCCTTCATCACGTCAGTAGCTTCCTCTCGGTTTTCACTACTGTCAGTCATACAAGTCCCAGTAGGAGAATCTGGAACACCATCACACTGAGATGTAGAAGGATTCTTCATTGCTGTTTCCATAACAATTTTGTTCTACCATTCAGGGTTGTCAGCTCTCAGCTGAACCCCTGAACATGGAGGGCAGGTGGACCACTCTTAGTATGGCCTCTGCCTTTGACCTGTTTGGCATGGGTGACCCTACCAAGAGTCAAAACATAAAGCCTTGACTCCAACCAACACAGCTCTCCAGGTCACTGAGGCATGTAAGGCTCCAAACCACAACAAGGTTATGGTGCTCTTGGAGGATGGATATGTAAACAGCAATACAAAAAATGGTTTAAAGTGTTTACAGTGCAGTGTAGTGACTGGGTAATGGATAGATTGGGGCTTGGGGCTAACTAGAATGATTGATCATCTTAGCTGCCTTGGGGGAGAAACTTTTAAGACCGTGTCAAGTTTTTGTTTTAACAGCCCTATAACAATTTCCAGACTGGATCTCAAGGATCAAGTATCAACTTCATTCACCATATACACTTAATGTATTAGGAATTTTTTTCTGGTGTGTTGGTTTGGGGTGTGACGTGCAACAAAAACAACAACATATAAAGAATTAGTTAAAAATTAAGTTTGAGGTTAAAGTTCAGATATGGAATAAATACATAAATTTGCAGATGACACCAAGAATAGGGGCGTAGTGGATAGTGTGGAAGACTATCAAAGCTTGCAGTGAGAACTGGAACTGCTGGAAAAAGGCAGATGGAATTTAATGCAGACAAGTGCAAGGTGTCGCACTTAAAGAGGATTTACACGTTGAACGGTAGGGCACTGAGGAGTGCAATGGGACAGGGGGATCTGGGAATACCTATCCACAATTACTTGAAAGTGGTGCCACAGGTAGATAGGGTCCTAAGGAAAGTTTTTGGCACATTGGCCTTCATAAAACAATAGACTGAGTAGAGGAGTTGGGATGTTTTGTTGAAATTGATAAAGACATTGATGAGGCCTAATTTGGAGTATTGTGTGCAGTTTTGGTCACCTACCTACAGGAAAGATACCAATAAGATTCAAAGAGTGCAGAGAAAATTTACATGGATATTACCAAGACTTGAGGATCTGAGTTATAGAAAGGGTTGAATAGGTTAGGTCTTTATTCCTGAGAGTGTAAGAGAATGAGGAGAATGCATCTCCTCACTACCTTATCTCAAACGTGGAACACCTTCTTAGACAAAGCTGGAGAAGTGTATGTCATAGCCCTGGATATCAAAGGAGCATTTGACAAGTTCTGGCATAATGGACTCTGTGCTAAGCTGAGATCCAAAGGAATATCTGGAAAGCTGCTTTGATGGCTGCAGAGCTACCTTCATGGACGGACCATTAAAGTTGTTATCTCTGGTCAGGCTTTTGATTCTTCAACCATCAATGCATCTGTACCACAGGGTTCAATACTTGGGCCACTTCTGTTTCCATCTTCATTGACGACTTGGTTGATGCATGCAGTAACAAGCTATACCTGTACGCTGATGACTCCACACTATTTGCACCAATTAGAGCAGGAGAGAGTAATACAGTGGCAGCAGGCCTGAATAGGGATCTTGACAGGATGAAAGCCTGGGCAGGCAACTGAAGTATCACCTTTGAATGCCTAGGAACAGGAATCCATCTAACCCGGATCTGTATTTTGGGAACTGCAAGCTGGATTTCAAGAAGAAGCTAGTAATCCTTGGTGTTAATATTGACAGCAAGTTGGTGTGGAATAAACACCTTTCCACTATTTCAAACAAGGCTGGACAAAGGCTTGGAGCTCTGCGGAAAGTAGCATCCAAACTAGACAAAGAGGGCAGAGTCACGGTTTACAAAGCCCAGGTACGAAGTTTCATGGAGTATGCCTGCTTATCATGGATGAATGCCTCACAGAGTGTCCTCAGCCAGCTTGATTCCATTCAAAGAAAGGCTCTCAGGATTATAGGTGTAGATGAAGCCACAGCTCGTGAGAAGCTAGACATCAGTAGCTTATACCACAGACGACAAGTTGCTGCAGCTACTGTGCAATACAAAATGCACACCAGCCACAGCCCTGCAGACCTTCGTGCCATGCTGCCTTCAGCTTATGAGAGACGGCGTACCATATGATCAAGTTTATCTATGCCTGCTCATGCTGTTTCTATGCCTGATGCGAGAACCTATGCACTGGATGGAAACTTCCTTCACTGTGCTTTCAGAATTTGGAACAGTCTTCCAGATGCTGTGGTTGGAAACATCTGCGACGATGGGGTCCAAGCCTTCAAGAGTCGAGTGCACAAACACCTATCATCTCTGGGAGGGAAGTCACATGCTTCTTCATAAGCTATCATGAAGGAGACCAGGATCACAATGCTTGGTTGTTGGCAGATAGGGTTAATACCTGACTTTCAAGAGCACTTGTGAGTTGTGAGTTATGTTCCGGCTGGACCTAGTCCTTAAACTACTGGAGAACAGTGCAGAAAGAAAAACAGTGCTGTTTTTCCTGGTAGAGATTAATTTTTAGTTCCAAGTGCTCCTGCCACGTTTTGTAACCCTGCAACCTTATCCTTCAATTGCTTTGAATTATGGAGGACAGCATGTGTATATAAGTGTCTCTCTCCAGCAGACTTCATCATGATCATCATGACTCCAGTATTTCTATTTTTTAATATTTCTTAATTGTACACATGATTTTTTTGTGTTCTATCGCTGAGCAGCAGTGAACCATCTGATTGGCCCATCAGAGTTCTCTTTAGGAACTAGTTGGCTTGATCAGTATTTCTGATTTGGCTATTGTTCACAATTTCACTTAATAAAAAAAGGTATACACAATTATGAGGGATATAGATAAGGTAAATGTAAGCAGGTTTTTCCACTGAGGTTGAGTGAGACTAAAGCTAGAGGTCATAGGTTAAGAGTGAAAGGTCAAATGTTTAAGGGAAATTCATCACATGGGGTGGTGTGAGTGTGGAATGAGCTACCAGTGGAGATGGTAAATGTGGGTTCAATTTCAACATTTACGAGAAGTTTGGATAGGTGCATGGATGGGAGGCTCAGTCACAGTCAAATCAGCGGAGGCGGCCTCACACTGGTCTGGGACAGAGAGATTGTAAAAAGGAGCTTTCGCGGAAATTTGGCTTTTTTTCTGCAGAGCAGTCATGATTCATTAGCAAGGGCAAATAAAAATAAGGCAGGGACAAGCAGAGCGGCCATTTTTTGAAGCAGCCATTGTGTGAGTGGACCAGGGTTAAAGTGGGGAGGCGGTGGAATATCAGCCTTTGGCGAGAACAGGCTTGGGAAGGTGAGTTTTTCTTCATTCTCCATCTGTTAGTGCACAGTTAGAGCAGTGAGAATGGCTCCAGGGGCTGTGTTGTGTTCTTTGTGTGAGATGTGGGAATTCTGAGAGATCTCCAGCCTCATGGATAACCACATCTGCACCAGGTGCACCAAGCTGCAGCTCCTCAGAGAACATGTTAAGGAGCTGGAGCTGTAGCTTGATGATGTTTAGCTTATATGAGAAACTGAGGAGGTGATCAATAGGAGCTGCAGAGAGGTAGTCACCCCTAAGTTGCAGGAAACAGATAACTGGGTGACTGTCAGATGATGGAAGGGAATTGGACAGCCAAATCAGAAATCCCTGTGGCCGTTGCCTCAATGATATATATACTATTTTGGATACTTTTTGGGGAGACAACCTACCGGGGTGTAACTATAGCAGCCACGTTTCTGGCACTGTGGCTCCGAAGGGTAGGGTGTGAAAAAGACTGCAAAAGTGACAGGGCATTCCATAATTAGAGGAGTAGACATGAGATTTTGTGGACAGGATAGAGCCAGCCAGATGATATGTTGCCTCCCAGGTGCCAGGGTCAGGGACATCTCAGTTCAGTTCCACAATATTCTAAAGGAAGAGGGTGAGTAGCCAGAAGGCTTGGTACATAATGGCACCAATGACATAGGTGGGAAAAGGAGGTCCTGAAGAGCAAACTTAGGGAGCTAGGTAGAAAGCTGAAAAGCAAGACCTCCAGGGTAGCAATCTCTGGATCGCTGCCTGTGCCACAGGGACAAGTGGATAGGATGATTTGGCAGATGAATACATGGCTGAAGCCCTGGTGCAGGGGCAGGGATTCAGAGTTCTGGATCATTGGGATCTCTTCTGGGGCAGGTATGACTTGTACAAAAGGGACAGGCTTCACCTGAACCCAAGGGGGATCAATATCCTTGCAGGCAGGTTTGCTAGAGGGGGTGGGAATGGGACTGTTCATTTACAAGCAGGAGCAGAGTGTAGTGAGACTGTCAGGAAGAACAGGCAGATGAAAGGGCAAAATTGCAGTCAGTAGGATAAGTTTCAGTGTAAAAGGGGTACAAAAAGAGTGACAAATACAGGATTGAATGTGTTATATTTGAATGCACCTGGTATTCGGTATAAAGTAGCTAGATGATCTCGTAGCACAGTTAGAGATTAGAAGCTTTGACGTTGTGGCATCACTAAGATGTGGCTGAAAGAAGATTATAGTCCAAGGATACACATGGTATCGACGCACAGGCAAGTAGGCAGAGAGGTTTGCATGGCTCTGTTGGTAAGAAGTGAAATCAAATCGTAAGAAAAGGTGAAATAGGATTGGAAGATGTAGAATCCTTATGGGTAGAGATAAGCAACTGGAATGGTAAAAAGACCCTGATTAGAGTTATATACAGGCCTACAAACAGTAGCCAGAATGGGGGCTTCAAATTACAATGAGGGATAGTAAAGGCATATCAAGAGAACAATGTTACGATAGTCATGAGGGATGTCAATAAGCAGGTAGATTGGGGAAAATCAGGTTGGTGCTGGATCCCAAGAGAGAGAATTTGTAGAATGTGAGATGGCTTTTTAGAACAGCTTGTGGTCGATCCCTCTATGGGATCAGCTATTCTGGATTGGGTGTTGTGTTATGAACTGAATTTGATTAGGGAGCTTAAGGTAAAGGAACCCTTAGAAGATAGTGATCATAATATGATGGAATTCACTCTGCACCTTGAGAGGGAGAAGATCAAGTTAGATGTATCAGTGGAATAAAGCTGGTCAAAGTTAATTGGAAAGAGGTGATGGCAATACAACAAAGACTGGAGTTTCTGGGAGCAATTCAGAAGGCGCAGGATGCAGACATCCCAAAGAAGATGTCGTCCAAAGGCAGGATGACAAAGGAGGAGTGAAAGCCAACATAAAAGCAAACGAGAAATCATATAATAGAGAAAAAATTAGTGGAAAGTTAGAGAATGGAAAAAGTTTAAAAACCAACAGAAGGCAATTTAAAAAGCCATTATGGGGTATAGATTAAATATGAAAGTAAGCCAGCCAATAATATCAAAAAGGATACCGAATGTCTTTTGAGATATATAAAGAGAGGCGAGAATAAATATTGGACCACTGTAAAATGAAACTGGAGAGGTAGTAATGGGGAACAGGGAAATGGCAGATGAACAGAATAAGTATTTTGCATTAGTCTTCACTCTGGAAGACACCAGCTCTCTGCCAGAAATTCAAGAGTGTTGAGGGGGCAGAAGTGAGCGTAGCTGCTACAACTAGGGAGAAGGTCCTTGGGAAACTGAAAAGCCTGGAAGTAGGTAAGTCACCTGAACCAGGTTTCTGAAAGAGGTAGCTGAAGAGATTATGGAGGCATCTGTGATGATCTTTCAAGAATCAATGGACTCTGGCATGGTTCCCAAGGACCGGAAACTTGCAAATGTTACTCCACTCTTTAAAAAGTGGCGGAAGGCAGAACAGAGGAAATCATATACCAGATGTTGGATTTGATTGTTAAGGATGTGGTTTCAGGGTACTTGGAGGCACATGATAAAATAGGCTGAAGTTTCCTTAAGGGAAAATCTTGCTTGACAAATTGACATTGGTGTGCGTGAACTCATAGATGGCTGCCAGTGATATAACAATGAAAACACCCGTTGAACAGATATGACAGCAGCTAAATGCTGAAAAATGACTCCCTGTTAGTCTAAACCAACTCTGTCAATTTTGGAACGCATTTGAGCAGCTAACTGAGAGTTCTGAAGCTGTCCAGTCACAGTGTGAGTTTGCACATAATTTCTGAGACTGTGTGAGTTTCCTTTGGTCTTGTTTCCTCCCACAGGCGAAAGATGTCACAGAGACATAGAGAAGTACAGCACAGAAACAGGCCCTTTGGCCCATCTAGTCCATGCTGAAACCATTTAAACTGCCCTCTCCCATCAGCCTACACTGGGACCAAAGCCCTCCATACCCCTATCATCCACATACCTATCCAAACCTCGCTTAATCTTTGAAATCAAGCTCACATGCACCGTTTGCACTGGCAGCTCATTCCACACTCTCGTGCCCCTCTGAGAGAAGAAGTTTTCACTTTTCATCTTCATCCCATGACCTCTGGTTGTAGGCCAACTCAATCTCAGTGGAAGAGGCCTGCTTGCATTAACCCTATCTATATCCCTCATAATTTTGTATACCTCTATCTAACCTCCTCTCAATCTTCTACATTCTAAGGAAGACAGTTGTAACCTGTTCAATTTTTCCTTATAACTCAGGTCCTCCAGACCTGGCAACATCCTTGTAAATTTTCTTGGTTCTCTTTCAAATTTGTTTACACCTTTCCTGTAGGTAGTGACCAAAACGACACTCAGTACTCCAAATTAGGCCTTACCAATGTCTTGTATAACTTCAACATAACATCCCAACTCCTATACTCCATACATGGATTTATGAAGGCTGATGTGTCAAAAGCTTTCCTTATGACCCTACCTACCTGTGATGCCACTTTCAATGAATTATGGACCTGTATTCCTAGATTCCTTTTTTCTACCGCACTCTTCATTCGCTGTGTAAGTCCTACCCCAGTTGTGCAAAGCCTTGCACTTGTCTGCTTTACATTCCATTTGCCATTTTCAGCCCATTTTTCCAACTGTGCAGATCCCTCTACAAGCCATGATAGCTTCCTTGTGTCCACTACAAATTGATCCAGTTGACCATATTATCATCCAGATCACTTATACAGATGACAAACAACAAAGGACCCAACACCAATCCCTATGGCACACCACAAGTCATAGGCCTCCAGTCAGAGAGGAGGCAACCATCTACTACCATTCTCTGGCTTCTCCCACAAAGCCAATGTCTAATCCAATTTGCTATCTCATCTTGAATGCTGAGTGATTGATTTTTTTTTGGACCAACTTCCCATGCAGGAACGTCAGATGCCTTCTTAAAGTCCATGTAGACAACATCCACTACCTTACCTTCATCCACTTTTCTGGTAATTTTCTCAAAAAATTCTTTAAGATTGGTTAGAAATGAGCCACCACACAGAAAGCCATGCTGACTATTCTTAATCAGTCCATGTCACTCCAAATTCTTGTATATCCAGTCCCTTAGAATACCTTCCAATAACTTTCCCACAACTGACGTCAGACTCATTTGCTTATAATTTCCTGGTTTATTTTTAGAGCCGTTTTTAAACAACAGAACAACATTGGCTATCCTCCACTCCTCTGGTACCTCTCCTGTCACTAAATATGATTCAAATTTCCCTGCTAGGCCTCAGCAATTTCTGCACTTGCCTCCCGTAGGGTCTGAGGGAACATCTTGTCAGGCCTAGGGATCTATCCATTCTGATTTGCCTCAGGATAACAAACACCCCTTCCTCTGTAATCTGTACAGGTCCATGAAGTTGATGCCACTTTGCCTCACTTCCATAGACTCTGAATCCATAAATACAGATGCAAACCATTTATCGAAAACCTCCCCCATCTGTTTGGGCTCCACACATGGTTACCATTCTTGTCTTCCAGTGGACCAGTTTTGTTCTTTGCAATCCTTTTGCTCTTAACATATCTGTAGATTTCCTTAGGATTCTCCTTCACATTGTCTGCTAGAGAAACGTCATGCTTTCTTTAACTCTGCTGATTTCCTCCTTGAGTGTTCTCTTGCATTTCTTGTACTCCATAAGCACCTCATTTATTCCTTCCTGCCTATACCTACTATGCATCTCCTTTTTTCTGTTAACCAGGGCCTCAATATCTGTTGAAAATCAAGGTTCCCTATAAGTTTATCTTTACCTTTTATTCTGACAGGCACATACAAGCTTTGTACTCTCAAAATTTTGCTTTTAAGGGCTTCCCACTTACCAAGTACAACTTTGCCACATGTATGGGTTAGTCGGTAACTTGTCTGCTGTAAATTGCCCCAAGTACGTATTTGAGTGTTTGAATCTGAGGGAATCTGAGGGGAAAAAAGAGAGAATGTAAATTGTGTGGGATTAATGTAGAATTATGTAGTGGGTGGTTGATGAGTGGCATCGACCCTCTGGGCTGAAGGCCTACTCCCATTCTCTGTGACTCTATCTCCCAGTGTAAGTCAAGTGTCTCTTTAAATAAACATAATTAAGTAGCTGAGTTTGCTCTTGGCTTGCCCAACAAAGGGCAAGGGTTGCATGCAAAACTTTCACTTTATGTTGGCAGATGAGGGAATATGTGCATAGCATGTGATGTAATTCAGCACCCAACTGCACTGGTAAGTTATGTATGGAATTGCCTCGACCAATTTCCCATTAAGTCTAATTCACTCAAAAATTATCAGCTGTGTGGTTTAAATTGGTTTTATGTTTTAATGTGTCCACCTAACCTCTCGGCTAATGCTCCGTTGTTCTTGATTTTACAGCCAAGCAGAATTGCTTTCCATTTTTACCCAAGAAAATTTGCATATTTTAGCAAATAGACTATCTGATTCCTCAGACTTCTAAATTCAATGGATTACAAGCCAACTTAATTCAAGCTGTCATTATAATGTAAACCTCTAAGTTCTAGCAAAGATAATTTTATAAATTGATACATTTTCTGCTCTGCACTACTGTCTAAAACCATATGCAGTACTCCATTGTGGTAATAAGTAACTTTCATTGCACTTGGAGTTTAACTTCCTTCCTTTTGTAATCCAGTCTGTTTATGATAAAAGTCAACATTCTGTTAACCTTGTTCATCATTCTACAATCAGTGATTGTAAACCGCAGAAATGGGAAATATACAGTGACACCATTACATCAAGGAAGCTCTAGATAATTAATGTTACTAAATCTATTGGCTGAAAGAATATTACAAATTAATTGTGTGACTTTTTCGTGGTCTCTTACCATCACTAATTGAAAAAAGGTACAGATATGTATGTTTGTCCTTTAATTTTTCACGAAGCATGAAAATCGACATGTTCAGTTGAGTCTTTTTGGAGACTCTCATTAGAATAAGTACAGAAAGTTTGATATTTTTTCAGCATTAACTGATATCAAGTGAATAAACACAGCCAAAGGGCTACCTGCACGGTCTTATTTGTTTTTTTCTCTTTTGCTGATGAGTCTTCATGCAGGAATCAAAGTAACCTGAAGAAGGGTTTATTAATTTTGCATGAAGGATGTCAAACATGGCTTTCAATGTGCTCTTGTAGATTATTGACTGATTCTACAGGATACATTAGTCAGGAACATAACAGTGCTGTCATGTTGGAAAAATAGGTCTTCTGAAAGGTCTGTCCTAAAATGTTAACTGTTTCTATTTCCTTAAATGCTAGCCAAAATGCTGAGGGCTTCCAACATTTTCTATATTTTACACGCTCCTTAGGTGATCGTTTCAATGCCTAATCAAGTCGAGTTTATTGTCACGTGCACAACTACAATGAAAATCTTACAATGATAAGAGGTCAGGAGGCTTCATTATCACAAATGAGAAGGGCTTATCTCCTTACTGCAGCACCTTGTGGCATTTCTGCTGCAATCAAATTTCTAGGCCATTGTATCTAATTTAGCTTTTATAAAGTGACTGTTGTCAACATCATTTTTCGCTAATGGAGTGGAAAATGATATCTGTGCAGTCAAATTGATTGATTTCCTCAAAATAAGCCAAAAGTGTTTGTAATCTGGATGATTGATTGCCCCTATTATTTCACATGAAAAAATGACTAGTGATATAGGTCGTAACCACACTATCTAAATCACACAATGTCTCTTTTGCAAATAAATACAGACTGGTACAATGATCCAGCAGTGCATGGATACCTGTTACTCACTGATTTATTCACACTATTAGCATCCGAGCTTTGATAGCAGCTCAGATGATTGATGAAGTGGAAATGTCATTAACAACTTGAGGCTTGAAAATCAATTCTATAGAACAGCTGGCTTTGAACGTATCCTCAAATTTCTTCCTCAGACCATCTAGTTGTCTCTTCCAGTGACAGAGCTCAGAACAGGTTATCCACTATGGGAACCTGCTGTTGGTAATGCAAATGACATGGTTTCCTCTGCAGAAGCTGTAAACACAGGGGCTTAAGTACTTTGCTGGGGGAGTTCATTAAGATTGGTTCACTTATCCTTACAGTGAATTTGGAGGATCTGGCAGAGGTACTATTGGTGGCAACTTCTTAGTATCTTGAGGTGTCTGCTGGAGGTAGTTCAGGGTTTTCAAGGATATGGATTCACATTACGAGCTCTCCATTAAGGGTCTTGGGAAAAACAGAATTAAAGAATAACACAGCAGGCCCTTTGACCAAATTCATCCATGCCAACCGAGGCGCCTTCCTGAGCTCGTCCCATTTGCCTGCATTTAGCCCATATCCCTCAAAAGCTTTCTAATCCATATACCTGTCCGAATGTCTTTTAAATGTAATTATACCTGCCTTTACCACTTCCTTTGGCATCTCTGTACCACACTTGTCATTCTCTCTTTTCCCTGCCATCAGGCAGAAGATGCAAAAGCTAGGGACAACACACCCCCAAGGTCAACAACAGCTGCTATCCTGTAGTTATAAGAATCTTTGAAGTAACTCTTAAATATTAATGATGAATTCTTGTTCTCTCAGTTTACCTCAAAATGTCCCTTGCGATGTACCTGCATTGTACTTTCTCTGTGATTCTAACAATATTCTGCATTAAGCTATAGTTTTCCTTTTGTACTGAATTAATGTACTTACAAACGGCATGCGAACAAAAGCTCTTCACTGTATCTTGGTACATTTGGCATCAATAAGACAAATACATATCCTCAGCTCCCTTTTAAATCATTTCCTTCTCTTCATAAACCTGTGCCATTTATTTTCAGACTTCCCTACCCTGGAAAAAAGACTGTAGTTACCTACCCCATCTATGTCCTTCATGATTTTATAAACCTCTGTAAGTTCACCCAGTAGCCTCCTTCACTCCAGAGTAAATAGTCCCTGCTTCTCCAATCTCTTTTTATACCTCAAGGCTTCTATTCCTCGCAACATCCTTGTGAATCTTTTCTGTTTGCTCTTTAGGTTAGTCACGTCCTGCCTGTAGCATGGAATCAAGAACTGCATAGAATGCATCCTATTTCCCATTGATAGTAAAATCAGATGTAAATCAAATGTTAATGCACTGACTGCACCTGAGTACCTCACTCCCTTTGCTTCCTTTCATTGATTGATGCATCATAGTACTAATGGTAAGACTGTTGGCAGTGTGGAGGATCAGAGGGATTAGAGGGTCCGAATTCATAGGACACTCAAAGCTGCTGCGCAGGTTGACTCTGTGGTTAAGAAAGCATACAGTGCATTGGCCTTCATCAACCATGGGATTGAGTTCAGGAGCCGACAGGTAATGTTGCAGCTATATAGGACCCTGGTCAGACCCCACTTGAAGAGTACTGTGCTCAATTCTGGTCACCTCACTACAGGAAGGATGTGGAAACTATAGAAAGGGCGCAGAGGAGATTTACAAGGATGTTGCCTGGATTGGGGAGCATGCTTTATGAGATTAGGTTGAGTGAACTTGGCCTTTTTTCCTTCAAGTGACGGAGGATGAGAGGTGACCTGACAGGAGGTTTATAGGATAATGACAGGCATTGATTGTGTGAATAGTCAGAGGCTTTTTCCCAGGGCTGAAATGGCTAGCACAAGAGGGCACGGTTTTAAGGTGCTTGGAAGTAGGTACAGAGGAGATGTCAGGGGTAAGTTTTTTATGCAGAGAGTGGTGAGTGTGTGGAATGGGTGGTGGAGACGGATATGATAGTGTGGCGACCCAATTACTAGCACACTCGAACCGGCTCACAAATAGCCAGCGTGCAGGCACAAAGGCTAGGTCTGCAACAAAGGGAGAAAGCCTGAGGGGGTGTCAGTACGTGCCTCTCGAGGCATCCGCGTGGTGGAGGGAGGCTTTAAAAGCAAGGCTGTGAAGTTGGAATAAACTTTAACTTTGACTGCAGTTTACCGACTCCGTGTCGTTATTTTAGCGCTGCGTGTAGCACACTGCTACAATTGGTGACCCCGACGGTCCAAACGTTTTTGGACCGGAGATGAACTACGCCGCATCTGTTCATGCGGTTTCCTTGAAACTGCCAAACTTCTGGACGCTACAACCTCACCTATGGTTTCAGCAAGCAGAAGCCCAATTCCACGTTCGGCAGATAACCTCAGAGGACACCCGTTACTACTACGTGGTGAGCTCCCTCGACCAGGACACAGCGGCCCAGGTCGCGGAGTTCGTACAGTCTCCCCCGGCGGACAGCAAGTACATGGAATTCAAAGCCCTGCTCATAAGGACTTTCGGGCTCTCCCGCTGTGAGCGAGCTGCCCGTTTACTGCACCTGGATGGCCTGGGAGACGGGCCTCCATCAGCTTTAATGAATGAGATGTTGTCTCTGGCCGACGGACACACACCCTGCCTCATGTTTGAGCAGGCATTCCTGGAGCAGCTGCCCGAGGACATACGCCTGCTGCTGTCCGACGCGGATTTCAGCGACCCCTGGAAGGTGGCAACCCGGGCGGACTTGCTGTGGAACGCCAAGAAGGTGAGTGGGGCGTCCATCTCACTGATCACCCGGCCACGCTCCCAGCAGCGAACCAGTCCAGACCCGGCCGCAGAGCCTGCTAAACCCAGAGGCCGGGGTGTGGAGCCCAACGAGCAATGGTGTTTCTACTACCAGCGGTGGGGCGCAGAAGCCCGCCATTGTCGCCCGCCCTGCCAGTTCCCGGGAAACGCCAGGGCCAGCCGTTGCTGATGGCTACGGCGGCTGGCCATCGGGATAGCCTCCTGTATGTGTGGGACAGCAGGTCGGGACGCCGGTTTTTGGTCGACACCGGTGCCGAGATCAGCGTCTTACCTCCGACGAGTTACGACACCCGCAGCAGGGCGCCGGGTCCCCACCTGAGGGCCGCGAACGGCAGCACAATAAGGACCTATGGCACCCGTCCGGTGCAGCTACGGTTCGGCTCCAGCCAGTTCACGTGGGACTTCACACTGGCCGCCGTAGCCCAACCGCTTCTGGGTGCGGATTTCTTGCGGGCTCACAGCCTACTGGTCGACCTGCCCAGGAAGAGACTGGTTCACGCCGAGACCTTTCAGACGTTCTCCCTGGGTGCAGCCCAGTTGCCAGCCCCTCACCTCGGCTCCATCACGCTGTCCGACAACGACTTCACCAGGGTCCTGGCAGATTTCCCATTGGTTCTGGCACCGCAGTTCATGGCAGCCATGCCCTGACACGGCATACAGCACCACATCCTGACCCAGGGACCACCTCTCCATGCCCGTGCTCGGCGGCTTCCCCCGGACAAGCTCTGATTGGCGAAGGAGGAGTTCAAGAGGATGGAGGAATTGGGGATCATCCGGCGGTCCGACAGCCCATGGGCCTCCCCCCTGCACATGGTGCCCAAAGCGACAGGAGGCTGGAGACCGTGCGGCGACTACCGCAGGCTGACCGAGGCTACAACACCGGACCGCTACCCTGTGCCGCACATTCAGGACTTTGCAGCAAGCCTGCACGGCGCACGGATCTTCTCCAAGGTAGACCTCATCCGCGGATACCATCAAATCCCGATGCATCCGGACGACGTCCCCAAAACGGCTCTCATCACCCCGTTCGGCCTTTTTGAGTTCCTCCGCAAGCCGTTCGGCCTGAAGAATGCCGCACAGACGTTCCAGCGGTTGATGGACGCGGTGGGACGCGACCTGGACTTCGCATTCATCTATTTGGACGACATCCTCATAGCCAGCAGCAGTCGTCAGGAGCATCTGTCCCACCTCCGACAACTCTATGCCCGGCTGAGTGACTACGGTCTAACAATCAACCTGGCCAAATGTCAGTTCAGGCTCGACACCATTGACTTCCTGGGCCACAGGATTACCACAGACGGGGCAACCCCTCTGCCCGTTAAGGTAGATGTGGTCCGCCATTTCCCCCGACCCACCACGATCAAAGGCCTTCAGGAATTCGTAGGTATGGTCAATTTCTACCACCGCTTCCTCCCTTCAGCTGCCCGGATCATGCGCCCCCGTTCGCCTTGCTGTCCGGTCCGGGCAAGGACATTACCTGGGATGAGGAGTCCGCCGCCGCTTTCATTCAAACGAAGGATGCCTTGGCGAACGCCGCGATGCTAGTGCACCCCAGAATGGATGTCCCTACCGCCCTCACAGTGGACGCATCTAACATGGCAGTCGGTGGGGTACTGGAGCAACTCATCGCGGGTCGCTGGCAACCCCTGGCGTTTTTCAGCAAACGCCTGCGGCCACCCGAGCTCAAATACAGTGCTTTCGACCGGGAACTGTTGGCGCTATACCTGGCAATCCGGCATTTCAGGTACTTCTTAGAAGGTAGGCCCTTCACCGCGTTCACGGACCACAAACCGCTTACCGTTACGTTCGCAAAGGTGTCCGATCCCTGGTCGTCCCGCCAGCAGCGCCATCTGTCCTACATCTCTGAATACACGACGGACGTCCGGCACGTCTCGGGTAAGGACAATGTCGTGGCGGATGCGCTCTCTCGCCCTAACGTTCACGCCCTTTCCCAAGGGGTAGACTTTGAGGCGCTGGCAGAGGCACAGCAGGCAGATGAGGAGATCCCGAGTTACAAGACCGCAGTCTCCGGTTTGCAGCTCCAGGACCTCCCCGTAGGCCCAGGTGAGAGGACCCTACTCTGTGACGTCGCCACCGGCCAGCCCCGTCCCGTCGTCCCGCCACCTTGGTGACGACGTGTTTTCGACTCCATTCATAACTTGGCACACCCCTCCATCCGCACTACCGTCTGGATGGTCTCCAGCAGGTTTGTTTGGCACGGACTCCGCAAGCAGGTCAGTGAATGGGCCAAAACGTGCATGCACTGCCAGACGGCCAAGGTGCAGCGGCACACCAAAGCTCTGCCGCAGCAGTTCCACCCCACCCGCCGGTGTTTCGACCACATTCATGTGGATATCGTGGGCCCCCTGCCAGTGTCGCGCAGAGCGCGGCACCTCCTGACTATCGTGGACCGGTTCACAAGATGGCCAGAGGCAGTCCCGCTCACCGACACCACCTCCGAATCTTGCGCCCGGGCACTGATTGCCACCTGGGTGTCCCGCTTTGGTGTACCAGCCCACATTACCTCCGACAGAGGCGCCCAGTTCACCTCCAGCCTGTGGTCAGCGATGGCCAGCCTGTTGGGGACTCAGCTGCACCACACAACTGCCTACCACCCACAGTCGAACGGACTGGTGGAGCGTTTCCACTGTCACCTGAAGTCGGCTCTCATGGCCCGCCTGCGAGGAGCTAACTGGGCGGACGAGCTTCCCTGGGTCCTACTCGGCATCCGCACGGCGCCCAAAGACGATCTGCATGCCTCGTCGGCCGAGTTGGTGTACGGCGCACCCCTGGTCGTTCCCGGGGAGTTCATACCAGCCCCAAGGGGGCAAGAGGAAGAACCCGCAGCAGTCCTGGGCAGACTACGCGAGAGGCTCGGTGCCCTGGCCCCCATACCCACTTCACAGCATGGGCAGCACCCGACCTGCGTACCTAAAGACCTGCTAAACTGTAAGTTTGTGTTTGTACGACAGGGCGGGCATCGGCCACTGCTGCAACGGCCCTACGAGGGGCTGTTTACGGTGATCAGAAACGACAGGTCCACGTTCGTGCTGGACGTTGGGGGGAGAGAGGAGGTTTTCACGGTGGACCGACTCAAACCGGCCCATGTGGACTTGGCGCAACTGGTCGAGTTTCCGGCACCGCGGCGCAGAGGCCGACCTCCCAAGCAGGGTCCGGCCCAGACTGTGGACATTGGGGGGTGTATCGCCGGTTCTGGGGGGGGGTTATGTGGTGACCCAATTACTAGCACACTCAAACTGGCTGACAATTAGCCAGCGTGCAGGCACAAAGGCTAGGTCTGCAACAAAGGGAGAAAGCCTGAGGGGGTGTCAGTACGTGCCTCTCGAGGCATCCGCGCGGTGGAGGGAGGCTTTAAAGCAAGGCTGTGAAGTTGGAATAAACTTTAACTTTGACTGCAATTTACCGACTCCGTGTCGTTATTTTAGCGCTGCGTGTAGCACACCGCTACAATAGGGTCTTTTAAGAAGCTCCTGGATAGGTACGTGGAGCTTAGAAAAATAGAGGGCTATGGGTATCCTGAGGTAATTTCTAAAGTAAGTATATGTTCGGCACAGCATTGTGGTCCGAAGGCCTGTATTGTGCTCTAGGTTTTCTATGTTCTATGTTTTCTATGAGAAGCGTCCTACCTGGATACATTACGGCTTGGGATGGCAACTGCTCTGCATGTGACCGCAAGAAACTGTGCAGAGTTGTGGACATAGCTCAGAGCATCACAGAAACCAGCACTTTGTCTATGCTTCTCACTGCCTCAGTAAAACAGGAAAGTGGAGTTAATAACTCATCAGGGGTGATCGATAAGTCTGTGGCCCAAGGTAGAATGAGATGAGTTATTAACTTCAAACTTTCTGCACTATCACTCAAAGAGTTGACCTGCTCATGTAACAAGAGCTGTATAACTCATCTCCTTCTACCTTAGGCCACAAACTTATCAATCACCCCTGCTGTGGACACTTTCTGGAGCTCCAAGATCCGTATGCTCCATGACCGCTGGACGAAGTGTGTAAATGTAGGAGGGGACTATGTTGAAAAGTAAATGTGCTAGGTTTTCTAAAATTGACTCCTTCTACCTTAAGCCTTGAACTTATCAATCACTCCTCGTATATTTACTGAGGCAGCCTCCGTTGCTTGAGTCATCAGGCTGGTTCAGTGCGACTAAGTTTGCTCATTACTTCCTGGCCTAAAAGCAGAACTGTAAACTTAAATAGTAGATTTGGTTTTTCTGGTCTCTTTGCAACTTCTGGATTTCTCAGGTCTGTGAAGCAAGGATATCTTCAATTAAAAATAGAATAACTGTTAACATGAAAGCAAAAAACCCAGTCCTGCTGAAGGGTTTCAGCCCAAAATGTCGACTGTACTCTTATCCATAGATGCTGCTTGGCCTGCTGAGTTCCTCCAGCATTTTGTGTGTGTTGCTTGGATTTCCAGCATCTTCAGATTTTCCTCGTTTGTGAAAAAACTGTGTCATTATGTTCATTTGCCCAGCCTGCTTCCCATATGATGGAGGTGGAGAACAGATACTCCAGTTCAATAGGGACGATGATGTCTGTGAGGTCGGAATGATTAGTGTGCTGATAAAAGCACTGTTGAATAGGAGAATGGCGTAAGAACACAAGAAGATAGGATCAACAGTAGTTCACCTAGGCATTCTAGACTGATTCACTATTCAATATGATCACGACTGATCTGCTCCAGGCCTCAACTCCTCTCTGCCACATTCCCAAAAACCTCATTTTAAAAAAATTGTCTACTACTTTAGGCAAATTGGAGTGGATCCAAATCCCTTCTCAGGCAAGAGTTGATATGTATATCACCAACTTCACAAAACACTTCATCACTGTGAACGTAATCGCTACTGGACAATAGTCGTTAAGGCAGGTTACCACATTTTTCTTAGACACTGATACAATTGAAGTCTGCTTGAAGCAGGTGATTACCTCAGTCTGCTGAAGTGAGAGGTTAAAAATCTCAGTGACCATTCCAGCCAGTTGATCAGCACAGGTCTTTAGTACTTGGCCAGGTATCCTGTCTGGGCCGGATGCTTTTCGTGGGTTCACCCTCTTGAAGGCTGCTCACACAACAGCCGCAGAGACTGAAATCACAGTATCATCAGGGGCTTTGGGAGCTCATGATGGTTCCTTCATGTTTTCACAGTCAAAGCAAGCATAGAAGGCGCAACAGCAGATGCCATCTCATTGGCTCTTCACTCAACCCTGGAACATCTGGACAGCAAAAATGCATACATCAGGATGCTCTTTATCGACTACAGCTTGCCATTCAATACCATCATCCCCTCAAAAATTAATCAATGAGCTTCAAGACCTTGGCCTCAATACCTCTTTGTGCAATTGGATCCTTGATTTCCTCACTTGCAGACTCCAGTCAGTACAAATTGGCAACAGCATCTCCTCCACAATCTCCATCAGCAGAGGTACACCACAAGTCTGTGTGCTAAGCCCCCTGCTCTACTCACTTTACACTTATAACTGTGTGACTAAGCATAGATCCAATGCCATGCTCAAGTTTGCAGAAGACACCACTGTTGTAGGCCAAACCAAAGGAGGTGATAATTCAGCATACAGGAGAGAGTTTGAAAATCTGGCTGAGTGGTGCCAGAACAACAATCTCTTATTCAATGTTAGCAAGACCAAGGAACTGATTATTGACTTCAGGAAGAGGAAACCAGAGGTCCATGAGCCAGTACTCCTTGGGGGAATCAAAGGTGGAGGGGGTCAACATCTTTAAATTCCTCAGTGTTATCATTTCAGGGGAACTTGTCCTAGCCCAACACATAAGTGAAATTATGAAGAAAGCACGGCAGCACCTCTACTTCCATCGTTTACAGAAATTTGGCATGACATTTAAAACTTTGACAAACTGCTATAGATGTGTAGTGGGGAGTATATTGACTGGCTGCATCACAGCCTACTGTGGAAACACCAATGCCCTTGAATGGAAAATCCTACAAAAAATAGTGGATATGGCCCAGTCCATCGTGGGTAAAGCCTTCTCCACCACTGAACTCATCTATACAGAGTGTTGTCACAGGAAAGCAGCATCCATCATCAGGGAGCCCGCCACCCAGGGAATGCTCTTTTCTCACTGCTGCCATCAAGAAGAAGGTACTAGAGCCTCAGGACTCACACCACTAGGTTCAAGAATAGTTATGATCAAGAAGGAAATCAAAAAGCTATGAACAAGCTCCACTACACATAAATGATAAAGCAGTGGAAAGGGTCTCCAGCATTATGTTCTTGGAGGTGAACATCACAGAGGAGCCCTCTTGGACCACCAACACCTCCTTGATAGTAGGGAAGGCTCAGCCTTGCCTATGGTATCTTATGAGTTTAAAGAGAGCAAATCTGCCCCAAATGCTACTGGTAAACCTTTATCGATGTGTAATTGAGAACATACTGACTGACCTACTGCATGGTAGCTGCAGCAAGATCAACTAAAAAGCACTTCAATGAGTGACCAGGACTGCACAGAGTATCACAGGCACACAACTACCAAATATGGAAACCACCTACAACTCAAGATGTCTACAGCAGACTCTCAAATCGTGATGGACCTATCCCACCCCAGTAATCACCTGTTTAATCTCCTATCATCTGACAGTAAATACAGAAACATCTCTGCCTGGACATCCAGACTGGAAAACAGCTTTTTCCCCAGGGCTGTCATACATCTGAACAATGCCCCCCCCCCCCCACCACCCAAAGTCCATAGGTACTGTGGACAATCTCTAAATGTCATACATAGGCATAATTCTCGATGCTATTTTATACTTAATCATTGTATTTTATAATTATGGCAAGTGCAACACTTGAATGGAGCAGCCACTGTTTCTTTTAAATTTAGAGTTGTTTGTTTTTAATTCAGTTGTAACTTAGATGTCATTCTAAATAACTCAAGACTTTATTTAAAATGTAGTCATTATGTTTTTAGTATTTGAATTGCCAATATGATGTTTTGCACTGAATGGAGTGGCACTGCAATCTTGTTGTCCTCAGCAATGACAATAAAGCACTAACTGATTATTATCCCTCAACTATCAGTGTCTTGAACCAAAGGGTATAACTTCACTCAACTTCATTCGCCCAATCACTGAAGTACTCCCATAATCTATGTCTCGATGTTTATTGCTTATTAATTAATTGTAATTATTTCTTTCTTGTTGTATTTGCAGTTTGTTGTCTTTTGCACACTGGTTAAACGCTCAATTTGGTGTTGTCTTCCATTGATTCCATTATGGTTATTACTCTATTATGGATTTATTGAGTATCCCTGCAAGAAAATTATGTCAGGGTTGTATATGGTGACATATATATACTTCAGTAATAAATTTATTTTGAATTTTACTGCTTTAAATATCTCAAATGAGCTGACCTCCAGAACTCCAAATTATAAAGAATTCCAGAGATTCAAAATCCACCTCAAGAAATTTTTACTTCAGGACCTGACGAAGGATCTCAGCCTGAAATGTTGACTACAGATACTGCCTGACCGGCTGATTCCTTTCCACAGATGCTGCCTGACCTGCTGAGTTACTCCAGCATTTGATGTAGGAAAGAATTTGGTACTTTCGGGGGAACAACATAAATGTACCCTGACAGCAGCTGTGAAGTGGAAGAATATTTGAACAGAAAGGCTGGACAAACACATGGCAAGTCAAAATAGCTTTAAAGGGATATTTTAATTACAACGGAAACAGGAAGAAACAAATTTGCTTTTGTCAGAAAAATAGCACAACTCACTGTAGTTTTTAAAATAGCCTTCTGCAGCAATATCCTAGAATCTAGAATATTAGATTAAATAGATTAAATATCGTAGAATATTAGATTTAGTGTTAACTAACATGCTTTATTAAATTTGTTCCTTGTATTCCTAGTATTTGAAAAAAAAGATTTGGCTATCAGCCTTGCTATGCATGATGTTCCTCTAATTACAATGATAATGTGATTAGCTTCAACATGTTGAAAGGAAATACATACACTCAGTGGTAGACCTGTACACTTGCTTGTTAATGCAAATATCAAATCAGCAAATCATGTGGCAGCAGCTCAATACATAAAAACATGCAGACATAGACAAGAGGTTCAGTAGTTGTTCAGGCCAAACATCAGAATGGGGTAAATTGTGATCGAAGTGACTTTGATCATGGAATGATTGTTGGTGCCAGACAGGGTGGTTTGAGTACCTCAGAATCTGCTGATCTCCTGGGATTTTCAAACACAACAGTCTCCAGAGTTTACAGAAAATGGTGTAAAGAAACAAAAATATCCAGTAAGCGGCAGGTCGAAGGGAGAAAATGCCTTGTTGATGAGAGAGGTCAAGGGAGACTGGCTCAAGCTGACAAGAAGGTGACAGTAGCTCAAATAACTACACATTACAACTGATGTGCAGAGAACATCTCTGAATGCACAACTTGAAATGGATGGGCTTCAGCAACAGAAGGCTATGAACATACATTTGGTAGCCACTTTATTAGGTACAGGAGGTACCCAATAAAGTGGCCACTAGGTGTATAACAGATACCACAACTCTTGATATAGGTGAGCCTGCATTTCAGTTATAGCAACAAACTGAGGGATCATGTTAATAAGTAAAATGGTATCAGACCTGTTTGATGTGCTCAATGAGGGAATTTAATATGATTCACAGTTAATTTGTACCTATAAGACCAGGAGCAACACTTGCTTAAATCGACTACTCAAAAGGTAGGGACATTATTAAACTGAGAAATAACAATAAAAATGCAAAGACTGTCAAAGATTCTGGTTTCCTCATGGCAGCAATGAAAGCAAAGCCTGGTGTTAAGCTATAGAAAGTGTATGAAAAAGTGAAAGGAATGTAACAGAAAAATTATCACAATTATATTTGAAATGATAAGATTGGCCAGTAGTAACCCTCTTAAAAACGGACAACAGTAATATTGTAGTTAAATTGAGGCTCCCCATTGGTCAGGGCTGACCATGGATGTTGTGTGAATGTATGACATGAAGAGCAAGCTGTAGCCCATGCACGGGCTCCCCCTCTCCACTCATTTGATGAATTGAAAGGAACAGCAGAGACCTATATAGTTCGGCACCAGTGGCATCACAAGAGTTGCCAGTCAGCATTGAACTCAATATAGGACTATAGGACTGCCTTAGGGACTCCAGCTCCAGAGTCTTTTTCGGGGTTTACTCCTGAAGCCTTCTCACGAGTGAGATAGCAACAAGCAGAGTTTTGAGATCAGAGTTTTCCTTCCAGATGAGCTGCCAACCATGGCTGATGAGCTCCATTTGCACAAAACAACCAGAGTTAAGGTGCCAGTAACCCATCTTTGCCCCTTCTCCTGTTGGTAGAAGCGGTTCTGCTGGGCTCAGTAGCTCAGCTACACATGAAGGCCAGGAGCTGGTCTTGGTTGTCAGAGGCTATTTGAGGTGCATGCCACTGGGAACATTTAATAGATAGTGGGAGCTTGTTCCCATTATCAGCCTCGGTTATAACAGTCTTAAGAAAGTGTAGTTAAATTGAAAGTGTCATTAATATTGAATAATTATCTTGTGTCAGGTAGAGACAAAATTATATGCAAGACATCTTATGGAAGCTAATTTTAAATCTAGGCTGGGAGGTCGGCAAAAGCAATGTAGCAAAATTAAACTATTGAGGAAATGGCAGTAGAGAGTGACAGTTCCCCAGAATTAGATAGTCTGCATCCCAGGGTTTTAATTGAACTGAATGAGAAATTCAAAGTTTCCCTAATTCAGATAATAGTTATGTTAAACCAGAAAATTATGCATGTAAGTAACAAAAGTGGGGAAACCATATACCTACAAATCAGTTAACCTAATGTCTACTGTTAAGGAAGTATTAAATTTTAAAATGAAGAATTGAGTGGCTGAATACTTTGAACAGTTAATTAGAGAAACCATAAAAGTTGGATTAAAGCTACAAACTTAAATAGTGAAAAGGGGATGACAGTGGCTTCTATTTAATACAAATCTTCTAATGTTACGAATGTGCCACAACTCTGAGGGGCCGAAGGGTACAAAGTAGCCCCCTCCTTTTAGAGAATCGCAAGATCGCTATTAATTCGGGTCTGGGACCCAGGAAGTGAGTGAGAGACGTCCAGAATACACAGTTTTTGGAATGTGTCCAGGCCTCAGCAAGGCGGAACCATTGATAATGACTATTGTCTCTTGGAGACGGAATTGTGTATTGAGTACTGTACTATTCATTGAAGCCCTCAGGGGGTGACCAGAGTGGGCTGGTTGAGGGATTGCATCATCCCAACCTGATTGACATCTGAGACCCCGTGAGTAAGGATAAAAGAGGGTCTGGGGAACAACCCCTTCAGACGCACCAGGAGAGACGCTAGAAATCCCGTGACAGCGTTTAATAGCGACAGCCGGTGGGGGGCTCGCGTGCGTCCTTTCCCTTTCCTGGGATTGGGGCCTTACCACGGAAGAACGGCTTTAGCAAACGGAGAGGCCATAAGTGACCGGCCACACCCATGGAACTCTCGAAGGATCGGAATCATAAAAGGAATTGGCAAGTTTCTAAAAATCTCTCTCTTGACTCCAACCAAAGGCTGCAGCCTGAATGAACTGAGTGACTTTTATATTTCCATCGGACAATACATTATCCCCTAGACAACGATAGAGCTATTTCTTATTGATTATTATTATACCCGCACTTTTAGATTTAGTATTGACGATGTGTATTATCTGTATGTTTGCATTGATATTATTTTTGTGTATTTTTATCAATAAATACTGTTAAAAATAGTACCATCAGACTTCAACGGACCTCTCTATCTTTGCTGGTAAGTGACCCAGTTATGGGGTTCGTAACACTAAAAATATACAAACAATGTCCCTCATAAGAGAATATTAACAAAAAGTAAAGCTGATGAATTGAAGACAACTAGGGCCATTGAAGGGCAGCAAGTAACACTGAGCAGAGACTGTTGTCAGAAATTGTAATCAGCGTGATGTGACTTGTGATACCCATCAAAGATCTGCCTCAGGTTATCATTGATTGCCACATTTATTGAAAACCAAGATGATCAGAGGGAAAGGCACATATTTAACGTAGCTCATAACACAGATAACAAACTTTTTAAAGTTTCATTATGACATGGAAGGTTCTCATTTTGGCTCAACAAGTCTGTGTTGGATTATAGAGCAATCCCATTCCCGACTTATTTTCTTAATAACTGCTTTTCCCCACACTCCCATCAATTCTCCCCAGATTCTACTAGGGGCAATTTATAGCAGCCAATTAACCTGCTAGCCTGTGTGTCTTTGTGATATGGGAGGAAACGAGAGAGGCTGGGGGAAACCCATACAGTCATTGAGAGAACATAAAAACTCTACACATAGATCAAGATTGAACCAAGTCACTAGAGTTCTGAAGCAGCAGCTCAACCAGCTGCACAATTGTGTTGATAGTGACATTTGAAGCAGTTTAGATGGATGGAATAACATTTAAAGAGTGATTTAGAAAATGAGCAGAACTGTGGCATATGGATTTCATTACCTTTTAAGTAATCAACTTTGTTAAATTATCGAATTTGAATCTAGAAAAGATAAAACAGACCATTTTCTAAATGATGATAAAAATGGAAATAGTTGTGGTTAAAGAGTAAATCTGAGATGCCCTTATTCTTCAAAGATTGGGGTTTCCCTTCCTTTACCATCAATGCTTCCCTCACCCCCATCTCCTCCATTTCCCATACATCCGCCCTCAGCTCATTTTCCTACCACCACTACAGGGATGGAGTTCCCCTTGTCCTTAACTACCAGCCCATGAGCTTCCACATCCAGCATGTCATTCTCCATAACATCTGTTGTCTTCAACAGGATCCTACCACTCAACACTTCTTCCTTCCCCTGCACTCCACGCTTTCTGTGGATCACCTCCTATGTGACTCCCTCATCCACTCATCATCCCTCCCCACTGATCTCCCTCCTAACACCATTCCCCGCAAGCAAGCCAAGAGCTACACCTCCCCATTCAGCACCCCAAGCAGTCCTTCCAGGTGAGGGGACACTTCTCCTGTGAGTCTGTCAGGCTTACGTACTGTATCTGGTGCTCCCAATACAGCCTCCTCTACATCGGGAATACCCAATGTAGATTGTGGAATCACTTCATTGAGCACCTTCGCTCTGTCTGCCACAAAAGGTGGGACTTCAAGGTGGCCACCCATGTTAACTCTACTTCCCATTCCCCTTCCGCCATATCAGTCCATGGCCTTCTCTACTGCCACGATGAGGCCACTCTTAGGTTGAAGGAGCAACATCTCATATTCTGTCTGGGTACCCTCCAATCTGATGGTGTGAATGTCAATTGATTTAATTTGTGTTAATTTCTCTCCCTGCCTCTTCTCTCCTTTTCCATTCTCCATTCTGGCTTCCCTCTTACCTCTTCTCTTCTCCTCACCTCACTCTGGTGCCCTTCCCTCCTCCTCCTTCCCTTTCTCCCATGTTCCTCTCCTATCAGATCCCTTCTTCTTCAGCCCCTTCCCTTTTCTAACTATCACCTCCCTGCTTCTCACTTCATCCCCCAACCCCATTCTCACTCACTTGGTTTCACCAATCACATGCCAACTTGTATTCCTTCTCCTCCCCAACCTTCTTATTCCGGCTTCTTCTTTGCCCTTCCTTTCCAGTCCTGAAGAAGAGTTGCAATTCAAAACGTTGACTGTTTATTTCTTTCCACAGATGCTACCTGACCTGCTGAGTTCATTTGGAATTTTGGGTGGGTTGCTCTGAATTTCCAGCATCTACAGAATCTCCATTATTCTAAATGCAAAATTTAGGCCTATAACAAATCAATATGTACAAAAAAACAAAGAATCTGCTGAAGAAATTCAGCAGAACAAGCAGCATCTGTTGGGGGAGAGGAATTGTCCATGTTTCAGATTGAAGCCTTGCTTCAGAACTGAGAGTGAACAGGTAAGATGGCCAGTAGAAAGGTGAGAGGAGGTGGGATGAGGCAGGAGCTTGAAGTGATTGGTGGACTGAGAGGGGTGTAGGATGATGGGCAGATTGCACCAGATGGGAGAGATGGAGTTGGGACACAATGGCAGATGGATGATAGATAGAGGCATACAAAGAGGGAAAACATGAGAGACATGAAAGAGGGAAAATATAAGATGGATTGAGGTGAAGAAAGGGGAGGGTGTAAGTTGGAGACAATTGCTGAAGCAGGAACATAAAAAGTACATAAAGGTGATAACTGGAGGTATGTGAAGAGAGGAGACTGACTGACCAAACCAGAAACAGTTAGGTGGGGTGGAGAGGGTGAGACTGTGGGTAATGTGTGTGTGTGGTGGCTGGATGTAGCCAAGAGGCGGAGAGTGATAAATATAAAGATAAGTGATAAGAGGATGGGGTGGCTGGGAAAGGGGACAAAAATAGGAGGATGGGAGGAGGCAAGGGTTGGGGAAGTGGAGGGTTGCTGAAAATAACTTGTCTCCAAAAAAAGAAAGTGGATGAAACGGTATGGAAAATATTGATGTATTGCAAAGTATTCTTTACGTCACATAATGCACTAATTGCAGGATTCATAAGGCTTCCTCTTGTACACAATCTTGCTATTAAATAGCCGGTTAATTAAATTGCAAATACTTATCCATCTCTTTAGAGACCAAATAATGTAAGAATCAGGTTTCTTTTTTTTGTAATTTATTTTTTTTATTGAAGTTCATCATCAAACAAACATTTCCGTAAGATGTGTTTCAAACATTGTACCTATATATCATATAATCATATATATCACAAATCTCCACAAAGTATTTATCTGAGGTACACACTTATAGAAAAGAGTGGAGAGAGAAAACAAGCAAAAAGGAAGAACTATGTACAAGTAGGGAGTGATCTTTTGTTTTTACAACAGATTCATTGATTTGTGAGAATAAAGTCAGGCCTAAGAGGCATTATTTAGTTAAACCATTTTTCCCAGTATGAATCAAATTGTTCCAAATTGGATAAAATTCTCTTACGTTTGATTGGATTTAGTAGCCCATTGACATTAAAAGAAATGAATTTTACCTTGTACTTAGCCATCTGTATTTATCTGTCAATGTACCATTGAAATTAGAATAAAACTTAATCGATCTACTCCCTGAACAAATACGGACCAAGAAACGCAGATAATAACAAAAATGGCAACAAACGTGTGATTCCAAGGCTGAGGTCACTAGTAGATGACCCTGCGTTGAGCTAGAGGAAATGTCTAGCTGTGGGGGATAACCCCTTCCTACTTGTGAGTTGAGGGCCCCCAATGCAGTATTCATAAAAGTCAGTGAACAAATCCATTACACAGAAAAGATTTCCCTGTGTACTCCTATATATACATATACATATATACACATATACACACACACACACACACACACATATACATACACACACACACATTACATATATATATATATATATATGCTCATTTTGGTGGGGAAAAAGGAGTAAGTGAGCGAATAAAGAATAACAACTAAGTAATATAAAATCCACATTATAATAAGTATTTCTCGAGATAGGTATATCAACGTGTACTTTTGCTTCAGTTTAGCTTCTCAACATTTTTAAAGTTAGCTAAACTTTAAGGCTCTTCTGAAGGGGGTGAGGACTGTCTTTGGGAAACTCCCAGCCTCTTCCTGATATATTTCTCTCGGCCTCCTCCCGTCTCCTGCCTTCTCGATTCTCGCACTATTTCCCAAGCCGAGCGGGATAATTCCTCAGCTTTCCTTCATTTTGGTGACACTGACGGGTAAACCTCTGGACTTCATGTCTGTAGTCGCCTCTTCCACCGTCTGGTACAACCGCGTCCCGTTGTCATAAAACACTCGAAGTTTAGCAGGGTACGGAGTTTGAAATCTAATCGAATTTTGCTTTAGTACTCGCTTTACTTCAGAGTATTCTTTGCGTTTTTGCAGGACCACGGGGAGGGGTAATCTTGGTCGAAATATATTTATCGTCGAAAAACACTCTCTTCTTACCCCGGGCCCTTTGTAGAACCTGCTTCTTGGTGCTGTACCGAAGGAATTTAATTATTATAGAGCGTGGCTTTCTGTCCTGGGTAGGTTTCGGAACCAGCGTGCGGTGCGTCCTCTCGATTTCCAGCTCCATAGTTGAGGGAAGATCCAGCGCGTCCCGCAGTAACTTTTCGACAAACTCCCGTCATAGACGAGCCCTCTGCTCCTTCGGGAACGTTGTAGATTCTGATATTTTTCCGCCGTGATATTCCCTCCAGATCAAGCAGTTTACCTTCTTGGTGATGTATTATTTTTATTGTCTTGCTCAGTATCCGTTCCACGTTTTGAATGCGATCTTCCACCTTCTCAATGCGAGTCTCTGCCACCGCTATTTTTTGATTGACGCTGGCGAGCTCTGCCTTAATATCCCGGAGCTGCTGCTTTATTTCTTTCAGGACCTCCATTATCTCTTTCAGGATTTCGAACATAGTCGCCGCTTCGACTGAGTGAGGCCCAGCAGCCGCCTTGCTAGCACGCGGTTGGGTCGGAGAGCCGCTCGCTGCACTCCTCTCAGACCCAGGCTCCGCAGTGTCACTTCTTTTATTTCCGTTCCTTTTCCCCATTCTTGCCCCTCTTTTCAGTTCAAATATTTTTTGGAAAATATTATATTTGATGGAATAACGAGGCTTAATACGTGCTTTTCCAGAGGAGCTAGTGACTTAAGCTGCCATTCTCGACGATGACATCACCGGAACCTCAAGAATCAGGTTTCTAGTAGTATATTTTTTTTAAATTAAGCGATTGAGCAATCAGATGAACTTGATTTTTTTTTCTAAATAAAGTATTATTCAGTACCAATAACAATATGTTATTGATATAAAATGCTATAAAATATCATGGTTAAAGGGTGGAGTACCAGAGCGAGCAGATCGATTTCAGTCTCTAGTTTAAAGATATGCATTTACCTCTTGTCTTTATCCAATATGTGATTTGATTAGATTAGATTTGATTTGATTTGATTTGATTTTTGTTACATTAAAATTCTTCATGGTGTTTTTATTTCATATCTGTACTTTAAATGATATATTCTTTTAACCATATTTATGATGGAAATTTATTGTGTAAACTTATCAAGCTATAATTACGTCATCCCACAGAGCACCTTTCCTGACAGGACATTGCAATTATAGTGCGACATGTTTACATGGGCAGATTATGTGAGAAAAATGGATATAGGAATTTATTTTACAAATAGAATTAAAAGGGAGACTGAGATCAACAAACAAAAAGATAGCTGACAGAATTTGCTTTGACATTTTCTTCACATAAGCAACAATTCTGTAATGGTTATAATTTTAATAATTAGATTCTGGCTTTGGTTCAAAAGACATTTGGTGTTTGTTCATAACATGTTAATATAGACTCATTGCAAAGGAGAAAAATCAATTATGCATAAATATCCTATTGAAGGACACAGTGTTAGCATGAGCTTGGGTAGAAGGGACATAAAGAATTTTAAAAATGTAACAGGAGACAAGGCCAAGTTCTGTATGCAGACTCTATAGACCTGAAAGTTAGGAGGAAATGAATGTAAAGAAAAAAACGTGTAACTGCAGTTTCCTACATGAATTCCAAAATGTTCATTTTGATTTATTTTGAGGAGATTTGTAATAATATTGATCAATTAATAACATATGATAACTTTATGTACCTTTGCATTCAAGCTAAATATCGATTGCTTGAGGGGCAAAAAGTTCAAAGTAAATTTATTATCAAAGTGCATATATGTCACCATATAAAACCTTGAGATTCATTTTCTTGTGGGCATACTCAATAAATCCATAATAGAATAAAACTGTAATAAAATCAATGAAAGACTGCACCAACATGTGTGTACAAAAGACTGGACTATTAATTAGCCTGTACTACTAATTATTTTGTAGAAGGTATTAGCCTATTCTCTCAAGTGGTATTAATTTGAGGGAGACCAGGAGAGTTGTCTCCAGTGCCCTGATAATGTTTAACTTCTATCAACTGAAATAAAATAGTTTATCTGGTCTTTGTCAGAAGGCAGTTTCTGGCTGACTGCAAAATGTGCATTGGCTGATGGCTCGATACACATTTGCCATTGCTTTCATACTTTACTACGGTTAGAATGCTTCTCAATACTACATCAGTGATATCTATAAATGCAAATCTTTTATTTCTTTATGAATGTGTTTTTCATCTAATATTACATTTGTACAATTTCAGGACATCTCAACATTTCTCACCCTTACTATTGAAATGTAAGCACAAACCTTCACTGTCGGTTCTTTCAATGAGTGTTGGTCTATGAATCATTCCAAGGGGTGACATACCTGTAGCAGAGGAGATGTGAAGATTGTGGGACAGCTCGGCCCAGGAGAGATACTTTTTCCATGTGGAAGGGTTAGAGGTGCTGACATATCACAGAAGCTTCTCCACTTGCTGATTGGCTCTGTATGACTGACTGTGGATGATAGCCAGAGGACAAACTCATCATTGTGAGGTGCAGAGGAGGGAGCAGAAGGTTTGCCAGAAGCAGGAGTCAAATTGTGGGCTCCAGTCTGACACAATCTCATGAGGGAAGCAGAACTACATGTTGGAGAACCAGGTTCATCATCTCAGTGGCTGACAGAAGTTTGGGGAGGACAATGAATGGGTTGCATTGGAGAACCGGTCCACCACTGTCAAGATCACTGTGGCCTCATCAGAAGGTGGCAAACACATGATGAAATCCATGGTGATGTGAAACCACAGGCATCAAGGGACTAGTAGAGACTGCAGGAGCCAAAAGGGCTGCTGGTTGGAGGAATTGGACCGGCACATTCAGGGCAGGCAGCAACGAACTGACATACAACATACAACTGCAATCATAGTGGGCCACCAGAACCAGTGTTGCTGAAAATCCAGGGTCCGTTGTGCACCTGGATGGCTGAAGAGGACTGGGGAATGGACACAATTGAATGCCTCAGAGCACATAGCCACCGGTAAATATATGATTGTCAGGTGTGTCAGCTGGAGCAGGCTCATGATGTAGGGCCTGGTGGATCTCGTTCTCAAAGTCCCAGGTGATTGGGGTGAGGATCTGAGTTCAAAGTTTGAAGTAAATTTATTATCAAAATACCTATATATCAACAGTTACAATGCTAAGATTCATTTTCTTGCAGGTATTCACAGCAAATACAAGAAATACAATAGAATCAATAAAAGACTGCCCGACAGGAAGAGCAAACAACTAAATTGTAAAAGTCAACAAACTCTGCAAATACAAAAAGAAAGAAATAATAATAAATATCGAGAACATGAGATGAAGCATCCTTGTAGGTGAATCCATAGCTTCCAGGAACATTTAAATGGGGCAAATGAAGTTGAGTGCAGTTATCCCTTTGGTTCAAGAACCTGATGGTTGAGGGGTAAGAATTGTTCCTGAACCTGATGGTGTGAATCCTGAGGCTCCTGTACCTTCTTCTGAATTGCAGCAGCGAGAAGAGAGTATGACCTGGATGGTTGCAATCTCTAATGATGGATGTTGCTTTCCTGTGATGACGCATCATGCAGATGCACTCAGTGGTGGTGAGGGCTTTACCCAGTGATGGACCGGGCCTAATCCATTACTCTTTGTAGGATTTTCTGTTCAAGGGCATTCTTTTGCCCATTCTCCAAATCTATCGAAATCCTTCTGTATACTCCCTGCTCCCTCAACACTGCCTGCCCCTTCACTTATCTTCCTATCATCCACAAACTGAGCAATAAAGTAATCAATGCTGTCATCCAAATTATGGACATGAAAAGAAGTGGTTCCAACACCAATACTGCAGAACACCACTAGTCACTGGCAGCCAACCAGAAAACAGACCCTTAATTCCTAATCTTTGCTTTCTGTCTGTCAGTCAATCTTCTATCCATGCTAGTATCTTTCCTGTAATACCATGGGCTCTTATCTTGTTTAGCAGCCTCATGTGTAGCAGCTTGTCAAAGGCTTTCTGAAAATCCAAGTAAACAAGTAAGGTTAGGAACCAGGTCAGGGTCAGGAGTTGAGCTTTGGACAGGGCTTGGGTTAGTGATGAGTGTTAGTGTTATAAATTGAGGTATGAGTCAGGATTTAGCATTAGTGATGTGTTTGTTCTACGGGTCAGCAATGGGTCAAGAATGGTATTTAGAGTTAGGTATTGGGATTAGTTTGATAAGTTATGGATCTGATCAGAGACAGAGTTTGTGCTTAAGGATTAGGGTGATGGTTACATTTTGAGCCTTGGGTGAGGGACAGAGTTTAGTGTGGGGATTTGTTTACTGTGACTTGAGATCTGGGTCAGAAAGAGTGGGTGTTCAACCTATCCCCTTGCTTACAGGTATTAGATTGTCTGATCAGATTTATTCTTTGCAACTTTACTGTGTTACAAATGTGTTCCTATGTTACATTAGTGACCGTTCAAGAAAATTCTTAGTTTTTCTGTAAATGTCCGTTGAAATATCCCATGTTCGGGAATGATGCCTCAGATCTGTCATTTTCTCTCTGTCCGTCTCTCACCCTCTCTTTCTCTCTCCCTACGTCTTCCTTCTGAGATGGTTTTTCCCTTTGGTTGTTGTCCATGACTTTTGATTCTCTTCTGGGGAAAGCTGTTCCCCTCTTTCTTGGGCTGTGATGAGGTCGCGCCGCCAAGCATGAAGCCTTTGTAACATTGCTTGCAGTTGTCAAGATATCAATTGCTGCCATTTTATATATACTCTCTTCATTGTTACCTGATCTACCACACATATTCTGTTCCTGTTGTCTCTACTGGGAGGCCAGCCAGCACATCTGTGTGAGCATTTTACTTACCCCTCATTCTGCCCTGAATTTTCCCCTTTGCTGTTGAGATGACTGTATCAACGTCGGTTATATATTTATTGCGGCATGATAAATTTGTTTGACCAATGTATTACTTCCATTTAAACTGATGGATTACAACCTACAAAAGCCCAGATCTCCTCAGGGTGAAATACATGAAAGTTAGGACCAGCATGGTTTCCAGCGATGTGGTGCTCAGAGAAAGGAAGGTGGATTTTCCCAGCAACCAGGTGGAAAGTAATTTCTTATTGCTTGCACTGCAGTTGGTGGTCAGTAAGGAAGACAGCTGTCCACCATTGGCCATGTTGTGGGCACTTCTGTTGAGTGATGCATTACCTAATGGAGATCCAGATCCAGTCCTGGAAGAGCAGTAGTTTGATATAGATCTTGAGTCCCACCCAGATGCAGAGGGTGAGGATGTTTCTTGGCCAAGAAAACGTATCGGAGAGTAGCTACCACCTTTCGCAGGAGACTGTTTTTGATTAATGCCCTCCCCCAACACCCTCTGCAATCAGTAATCGAGCTTTCTCATCAACCGAGGAAGAGGGCAGTGTCCAAGACAGAACCTCCAGCCAACGTGGCTTTCATTCAATGCACCTAAGTGCATTTTAAAATCTGGAAGGCAGGCATCTGAAAATCGTTGCAGCAAATAAAGCTTTCTGACTCTTCAAGCTTAGAAGAGATGCCTTAATGTAAATTATTTTATTGTAAATTTGCTGTAATTGCTTATTAATGTATCACTATACTAAATAATTTCAAAGTAAATCTAGGTAAAGTAATTGCCCTCTTGGCAAAGGGGATGAACTGATGGACGTTTGTTAGTGTTGTTTTGTCATTGCCATGTTTGCTGAGATACAATGAGAGTCGTTGGTTTGCCATCCAGACAGATCATTTCGTGCTTAAGTACACTGATGCAGTAAAGAGAAAATAAAAGTACAGTGCACTGCAGGTCGATAAACAAAGTGCAAGGGCCATGACGAGATAGATTGGGAGATCAAAATTCATCTTTTAGCTTATCAGCGGAGTGTTCAAGAGTCTGATAACAGTAAATTAGAAGCAGTCCTTGAATCTGGTGATATGTGCTCTTAACCTTTTATAAACTTTTGCCGGATAGGAGAAGGGAGAAGAGAGAATGAAAGGGGTCCTTGATTATATTAGCTACATTCCTGAGGCATTGGGAAGTGTAGGTAGAGGCAGTGGAAGGGAGGCTGGTTTGTGTGAAGGACTGGGTTGTGCTCAAGGTTCTTTCCAATGCCATGGGGTCTGGCACAGAGTAATTACTGTACCAAGCCATGATGGATCCATTTAGAAGGCTTTCTATGGTGCTTCTGTGAAAATTGCTGAGATTTATTTGGGATACACCAAACTTCCTTAGCCTTCAGGGAAAGTAGAGGCGCTAATGCATTGTGTTGGCTGCAGCATCAATGTAGCTGGACCAGCAGCAAGTGTTGGTAGACTTTACACCTGGGAACTTGAAGTTCTCAGTTAGTTCTACCCTCTTTACAAAATTATGAAGGGCATAGATACAGTGGCTAGTGCAAAAAAAATCACTGTGATGAAAAACATCTAAAACCAAGAGTCAGAGTTAGAGGGAATCTGAGGAAAAAGGTTTTCACCTGGAGGGTTGTTGCAGTCTGGAACTTTCTGCCTGAGTAGGTGGTGGGGATAAGTAGTGTCATTTTTATACAGTTCCTGGAGGAGCTCTTGAATGGCTGAGTCACAGAAAGGTACAGACCTAGTGCTGGTAAGTGGAATTAGTGTTGTGGGCCACTTGATGGTTACAAATTGTCTGTTTCTGTGCTGCTTGACTCTGAGGTATGGCAAGCAATTTCCTTTTAGGATAGTTTATCATCCTCCCCTGTGTTCAAAGTTTAAAATGGGCTCTGTTAGATAAAACAACAAATGCGGAACAAATCCAGAAAATGCTGAAACTATATTGATGTTCTGGTTGCCCCATTATGGGAAGGCTGTGGAGGCTTTGGAGAAGGTATAGAAGAGATTCATCAAGACGCTGCTTGGATAAAAGAAAATTAAATATAAGGAGAGGTGGGACACAGTGGATTGCATTTTCTTATCTGTCAGAGGCTGAGGGGAGACGTGATAGAGGGTTATAAAACTGTCAAAACTAGAACTCTCCCCATACCCCTCTGTCTGTCTCCAATCTAATCCAAGTACTTCCCATTCTCATTCTCTCCCCACAGCCCCATGTGAGGCCACAAACCAGTCCCAATGCCTCATGCTCTCCCTGCAGTGGGACCAGTATGAGGACTGACACAGCTCCGAAGAGTGAGCAAGAGAGTGAGTGCACTTTGAGGATTGACACTGAGTTGTTGGGAGAATGAGGGAGTTGAATTACTGTATTTTGGGAACTGACAGAATGTTGTGGAGCGAGAGTGGGACACAGCCAACAGTCGGTTGGATTTGCAGATAGAATGGGCAGTGTCACTAGTGGGGACTAGTTTGGTGATGGCCACAGAGCAGGAGAGTACAGGCAGTCAGATTAGTTTGGCAACATATCTACCTGTAGGGAGAGGGTGGGACAAGTGTCCCCGCCCAAAGTTTTGGGTCTAACACAGGGTTGTGGAGACAGAATAAGAGAGTGGTCTTAGTCTGACTACAATCTCAGAGCTGCGGGAAGAGAGTGCGGGGTGTTGGGATTAGTTTGGGGACTCACAGAGTGTTTGGAAATAGAGCAGGGCACTTTCATTATTTAGACACCAACACAGAGCAGTCAGGACAGAGCTGGGCAGTCGCATGTTCAGAAACATTGCTACATGGAGAAAGAAATTCTGTGGTATTAGTCTGGGGTCTGATACAAGGCTATAGGTGAGAAGGGGCAGTGGTGTCAAATTGGGGACCAACAGGGGGCTGTAGATAGAGACCAGAGCAGTGGATTTAGTTTTGAGATGGATGGGGCTATAAGTAGAGAGTGGGGTAGTGGGTTTAGTTTGCCTTTGACAAGGGTGGTGAGATTTATGGGGGTTTTGTGATTAGTTGTGGACTGGATGGCTGTTGGGACAGAGTGGGGCAATGGTATTAGTTTAGGATCAGATGCAGGGCTGTGGGTGTGGAAGAGGTCAGTGGGATTAGCCTAGTAGGGACTGATGCAGGGCAGTAGGGAGAGAAGATAGCAGTGGGATTAGTCTGGGGGTTGACACAGAGCTGTAGGAGGAGAGTGGGCCTGAGAGATTAATTTGGGACTGTCACAGGGCTTTGAGGAGAGAGCAAATCAGTGGGATTAACTTGAGGGCTGATACAGGGATGAAGGAGAGTGAGGGAAGCTAATTGATGATGGTGATGCCAATAATAATCTGGAGTCAGAGACTCAAAGATTATAAAGCCAATAAACACCAAGAGCAGGCAGATAGATACTCTGTTATTGAAGATGGATGCTGTCTGGCATTTACATGACACAAGTGTTATTTATCAGACTGCCTAGTGTTATCCTGGTTTTGCTGAATTCAGGCATGAACTGCTTCATCAGTGATGTCTTATTTCTGACTTTATGAATTCTCTCTACTTGTCTTCTTGTGGAGAGATTCTATTTATCCATGATCTCTCATCGGTGTTTATTTGTTCTTGTACTTTTTATATTTTTCTTGGATGCTGTTGAGTACCACTGTAAGCTATTGTGCATTATTGTTAGCCTTTTTTGATATATTCCTAAGCTCCATTCCACATGAGCAATTTTCCATTCTTTGTTACTGTATCTTTAGCTCCTTTCAATTATTATCTAATAGCAGAACTTTATACATTTAATTTACAGCAGTTCTGATGAAGTCTTTGACCTGAGTGTTAACCTCTTTCTTTATCCAAACTGCTTCTCAGCTGCTATGTGTTTTCAGCATTTTGTGATTTTATTACCTTAAAGCATTTTGAAGATTGATCACCTCTGTCAAGACATTCCTTATCTTTTGTTTGTGTTGTCTGCCCTGGCAAATTCTCCATTGCCATTCCTAATCAAGTTATCATATTTCTCTCATATCTTGTTTACTGTACTTGTATTGAATTCTGTACAGGAAGCCTATCTGCTTACTCTTCTCGTCTCTTCTGTTTAATTAATTTCTGGTAAAATGAATTTTTTTTTTCTCTCATTTATACAATTTTTGTAAGCTTGCTCCTGCTCAATTCCACTAATAGATTATCTGTAGATTATCCCCATTTGATTGACTGATCCTTTATTATATATTAACTCAACCCACATGAATTCTATTTGTCTTACTGATAGCTATGTCACTTCTTCAACTGCTCATCACCAGTAAATGCAGTTACTTTTTCTCCTTTTCTCGTCTCAGTCTTGTCTAAATATATCCTGCTATTTTAATTCCTAATACTATTTTTTCTGTAGCTATATAACAGAATTTCATTCACTACTACATTATTATTTGATGTCAAACACCAAATTTACAAGAGATTTTGTATGGATTTTACTTTATGGACTTTGTCTTCATATAAAGTGTATTCAGGTTTGAAGGGTCAGATGACCTACTCCTTCTCCCATTTCTTATTTCTTAAGTTCTTAAATGTTTGAAAAAAATCTATGTTCAACTAACTTTCCATGAAAAGCATCTTCCTTTACAAATCACCATAATACCTAACTTTGTCAAAGCTTTTGTTCATCTGCCTTAAAATAGAAAACCTACAGCACAATACAGGCCCTTCGGCCCACAATGCTGTGCAAACATATACTTACTTTAGAAATTAGTTAGGGTTACCCATAGCCCTCTATTTTTCTAAGCTCCATGTACCTATCCAGGAGTCTCTTAAAAGACCCTACCGTACCCACCTCCACCACCGTCGTTGGCAGCCCATTCCATGCACTCACCACTATCTGCGTAATAAACACAGAGGTAGGTACATCCCCTCTGTACCTACTTCCAAGCACCTGAAAACTGTGCTCTCTCGTGTTAGCCATTTCTGCCCTGGGAAAAAGCCTCTGACCATCCACACGATCAATGCCTCTCATCATCTTAAACACCTCTATCAAGTCACCTCTCATTCTCTGCCGCTCCAAGGAGAAAAGGCCGAGTTCACTCAACCTCTTGAGGAAATGGTCAACTTTTGTTTGATAATGTTTCCTTGAAACACCCTGGAACAAATGTGTCATGTAAATGACAGATCGATTAACATGTGAAAGGGAAACACAGATTGGAGATCAACAAATAATTCACAAGAAACTGGATTTTTTTATTAGGAAGTCTAGAGCAATGCTACAAATTGTCACATGACAGCTAAATTCCAAGGTGAGAATAAAAGCATGTGAAAATAAATGGGTTATGATAATTAAATATTTTAATCAACTTGCCATTAATTTAAAATGCTCCTGTGGTTTGGAGACTGGGTTGCATAATGTAATGAATAATTGTTCATGATATACTGCATGAGGAAACCAAGGGAACAAGTGATTATTGTTTTTAAAAAGGCTGTGTCAAGGACAAGAGAAAATCCTTGGTTGAGAACAAATTAAATAGTTTTGAAAGTATACTGCTGAATATATGGGATAACTGGTGCCACGGTAGCGTTGAGGTTAGTGCAATGCTATTCCAGCTCAGGGTATCAGTGTTTGGAGTTTGATTCCAATCTGTAAGGAGTCTGTACGTCCTCCCTGTGAAATGCATGGGTTTTCTCTGGCTCCTCTGGTTCCCTCCCATAGTCTAACGTTGTGCCGGTTAGTAGGTTAATTGGCCATTGTTCTGTGATTAGGCTAGGGTTAAATCAGGGGTAGGCCAGCTGGTGGTGCAGTGACATCAGTGCCAGACTTTGGAGCGAAGGTTCCTGAGTTTGAATCCAGTTGGGCCGCTCCCGGACACACTTTCCATCTGCGCTGGGTTGAGTGTCAAGCTCGCAACTCAGCCTCGTAAAAAAAATCACTGCGCTGTGAGAAAGACATGGGGGACCACTCACAGAATCTTTCCTCCAAGACAAATACTTGAAAAAAATACTCTGGCAGAGTACGGCACACACAAAAAAAAAATCAGGGGTAAATTGGGGATTGTTTGTTGTGCAGCTTGAAGGGCAAGAGGGCAAGAAGGGCCTATTCTGTGCTGTATCTCTAAATAAACAAATGCATACAGACACACAGACCAAACTAACAATAAGTATGCATTACATAATAATTATAAAATAACTTTAAGAGAAATTAATCAGAAATACACACTATAACATTTACAGAAGTTAAGCTCAAGGAACCAATGTAAGGAGGAACTTGGTATTTAGTTGTACTGGAGATAAATGATGACTGTGCAAACTATTTAAATTATTCACTTAGTATTCAAAGGTATAGGATATAATTGCAAGCAAGAAATAGTGGACTTCTGTAAAATATTAGCTATGACAAACTTGAAGTTGTATATACAGTTTTGAACATGCCATTTTAGGTGGAATCATTGGAAAGGGGTAAAAGTGTTCCAGTAATAAAAAGTTACTCTGAGGTATTCTGAGATTTGGTGTTTTTAACATAGAGCTGACAAGATTGAGAATTGACCTGATAGACTACCAAAATATCATAAATATCGGTAAATTATTTCCACTGCTTCTGAGATGATAATAGGGGACAAATTAAATATTATGATAAAATAATTCAAAGGAGCTCAGAAAACCATTGTATAACATTCTCTCTTTACTCCTTTTTAATAGTTAATTGCTTGAAAAATATTGAATAGTAAAAAATAGCTGAGTGAATAGGACAACAGATTCAACCAGCTCACTTTCAAGAACTCTACAACTCATGTTTTAGTATTATATATTTACTCATTTATGTATTATTATTATTATTTTTTGTATTTGCACCATTTGTCTTCTTTTGGATATTGGTTGCTTGTCAGTCTTTGTGTTTAGTTTCTCATTGGTTCTATTGTATTTCTTTGGTCCACTGTGAATGCCTGAAAGAAAATGAATCTCAGGGTAGTATTTGCTAACATATGCATACTTTGATAATAAATTTACTTTGAACTTTGCACTTAGCTGGCTCACATGTTAAACAATAACCCCAGATGTGACTTGATAAATAAATGGCCTGATTCTCATTTGCTATTTTGTTCAATTCTGGAAGGTGTCAGGAAAGTAAACATGAAAAGAGCATTGTTGAAATTGCTAAACTTAACAGCAAGGGATTCAGATATGGGAATATAAAAATGCAAAGTGTTGAAATTGGCAATGACTGTAGTATAAACACTGTGTTCTTCCTACATGTATTCACTAATAAATACAAGAGTGACATGTCCTCACAGTATATCTTCATATCACAGAGGTAAATGAAATCTTTGAAGAGCTACTGACTAACATGAAGAACCACCCTCCCACCTCCAGCAGTACTATCTGCATTTATGCAGAACACATTTTGGAAAGTAACATCCTCAAGGCATTTCACAGAAAAAAATGAATGCTGAGCTGATGAAGAAAGTAGTGCAGAAGTAACAAAACATTTGCTTAAAGGGGAGCTAAAAAAAGGTGAAGGTAGACAATCCTCCAAGAAAATTCCAACAGACAGAGTGACCAAAGGCACCATTGATAATGGTGTCCAAAAGAGAATGGAAACAGCATAGCAGGTCAAAACAATGGGATGGCAAGATATGGGACACAGTGGTTAAAGAAAGTTTCTAAGAAAAGGATTGTAAGGCCATGAATTACAAAGATGTTAAATTGGTTGCTTTGTGAGAATGGGAATTTTTATTGGCTAGTAAAAGTAGAGTTAGTACATAATTAGATAGATAGGTCATCGAAGCAAAATACTGGCTGCAGTCTTTTGAAGATAGAGACTAGACTGGGGACCTAATCAGCTATAGTCCGCTGTGTAATTGGCAAATACAGGGATGATGATGGTTTCAGGACTGAGCTGATTAGTTATATTGGTGGAAATAGGTTGGTCTTTGTAATTAGGAACAATGTGAGTTGAAATCCAGGGTCGATCTATTTGGGTTAGGGAATAGAATCAGAGGTGGTATGAGTGCAAGGGTTGAAACTGACAGCATCAGTTTCCCAATATGTAACTGTCATATGTTGTGTCCCATTCACATTGAATATGGGGAAAATATCTGCATGAAAAAGAAACAGAGTTGTTGAAGGAGATGATGGAGAGATAAGAGTGGAGTTGTGAATACACAAGAGGAAACCGATGTACTGGTCTGCCAATGATGTTGCCGGCAGAAAATATGTAGATGAAGTTATTTCTGAGCAGGAGCTATCTCATTAACCTATATACTAAAGGTAATTTGTAAGAGAAACTAAAAAAAAATTGAGGAGGATTTGGATACATTCAGTGTGTTGAATTTCCTTAGAATCTCTTTAATCCTGTGGCAGCGATGGGAGTTTGAAGAGAGTGTAGCACAAAGCAAGTCTTGGTCTAAAAAATTCTCCTCTGATAATACAGCTCTTCCCTCAGCACTATGTGGAAAGTTGAGTGGACAGCACTTTACAGGATTTTTAAAAAGGGAGAAGAACCAATAGCTGTAAAAATGACGTGGGCGAAGTATATGTGGGTAGAGTAGTAAATTACTACAATATATCTTGGCTGCATTCCTAATTCTATGAATTATGCATGACTGTATGCCACCACCCTTGACAATAAAAATTCATACATCTATAAAGCCACACCTTTAAATTCCAAAGGTAGCTATATTCACTTTAAATTCCTTCTCTAGTCTTTTCTCACTCAATTGATCACCGGTCAGTAACTTGTAACTCTGCAACTTTCTTCAATCTTTCTGCATATGATTAACACTGATAAATTCCTAATTTGCCAGTCTCTCACCTCCATCACTGATAACCACACTCTCACTACCTTCTATATCAAATTATCTTGGCAATTGCCACCACCATTCAAAACCCTTTCTTTTCAAATAGGCCCTCAATGTTTCCAAGCAACACACAAAAAACGCTGGAGGAACTCAGCAGGCCAAGCAGCATCTATGGGAAAAAGTAAGTTGATGTTTTGGGCTGAGACCCTTCAGCAGGACTCAATGTTTCCATTTTCTTTTCTTCTCAGAGTTGCCTTCCTCTTTGTGGTAAAACAACATGAATACAGTGAGGAATCATAAATTCTTTACATTAATTTACAGTGTTAGAGAGGCAGTTATATTTGTAGCAACCAGTGATACAAACATACAGCATCCTCACTATTTAGATGTGCTTTGGAAACTGACAATGTTAAATAATGTAACATTTCTGGATACTTTAAGAGTACTGAAATGGGTTTAGAACATCCTGAGTATTGCACTGGGAAACAATGTTAATGAGACTACATTAAAACTCCCCAGATGATTAGCTATCCTTAATGCATAGTTAAAGATATATTTGTTCAGTCAATCAATGTTTGGGTGTTTGTATTTCCAAAGAGCCTCCCTTAAGACAGCTGATAAAAGAAATAAAGATGCTTGCAAGATAAGAGGTGTTCTGGCAGTTGAGACGTGCTCCAATTACACAAATATAGAACTCTGCACACAGAAGTATTGAACTATCTAATTGTAAGTATTGAAAGTATATTTAATCACCTGCTGTTATCTTTGGGCTTAAAGAATATAAAACCTCAGTGTACCTTTTCAGTAAGATTCTTCCAAAAAAGCCTTCTCAAGTCTGGTTGATTGTCAAATACGTGAGTACAGGGTACAGGTACAATGAAAAAAATCGTTTGCATCAAAATTACAAGCACATATGTGAAGGCAACAACACATAAATTATGTTCAAGTTATGCAAAAGAGTGAAGAAAAAAACTTTACAAAACAAGATATAAATGCAAAAAAAAACATAATCAGCGACAAGCCCTTGATATGTAAGAGGTGGTCCCATTGTTGAGGTAGGATTAAAGTTGAGCATCCCAGTTCCAGAACCTGATGGTTGTAGGAAAGTAGCTGTTCCTGGACCTGGTGGTGTGGGACTTCAGGCCCAATGGCAACAGAAAGAAGACATAACTTGTATTGTGGGGCTAGGTGATGATGAATGCACCACCTTGAGTAATGCCTCGTGCAGATGCTCTCAGTTGGGGAGAGGGATGTGCATATGATGGAACAGGCTATGTCTGCTACTCTCTGCAGCCTCTTATGATCCTGAGCACTGGAATAGCCATGCCAGGCCATGATAAAAACTAGTCAGGTCGCCTTCAACTTAAATTTCTAAGAAAGGAGAGGTACTGGCATACCTCCTTTGTAGTAGTATCAGTTTGTCAGGCCCAGGACAGCTTAACTACTAAGAATTTGAAGCTACTAACTCATTCCATCTCTGACCCACCAGTAAAAATGGCATGTGCTTCTCTTTCTGAAGTTAACAATTAGCTTCTTGGCCTTGCAACACTAAGGCTATGAACTGTGCCTGGCTGCTTTGCTTCATGTCAGTGAACTTTGTGGTAATTTGCCTCATTAATATGATGAACTGAGTACTGAGGCTTTGGGGTATTGGATCTAAGGACTCAATTTGGTTTGGAATGCTGTTGCTTGCTTCTACAGTTTGCTTGATTTGTTTTGTTTTTTTCTTTCTCTTTCTCTCTGGGCATTGGGAGTTGGGTCTTTTTTAATTGGGTTCTTTTAGGTTCCTTGCTTTGCAAATGCCTGTTAAGCAAGCAAACAAATCTTAGAGTTGTATAATTTATACATTTTTTGATAATACATGCACTTTGGATCATGTTAACATTGACCGTAAAATTTCAGGAGTTCCCTCCACCAGATCTCTTCCTCGGGTTGATTATGCTGCATAAAATTGTTTTTCATTTATGGCTCCAGTTTTCCTGTGGATCATTCAAAGTCACAGCATACGAAAGCATTGCTGAAAGGCTAGGACTTAAGGATGATTTATACTTGTGCGTACGGGCTACGCCACAGCCTACACTGTAGCCCTGATTTTCACTTCTGCATCGCTCTATGCCATAGCGAGCATGCGTTGGTATGCACCAAAATGCTAGTTGGCGGTGGGGTTTCTATGCCACTATGCTTCTTTTTGAGAGACATGGACGAGGAAATGCATTTCAAACATTTTTGCATGTTGGCAGGTAGATTTGACAATCTGGTTCATCTATTTCACATCGGTGTACAGACATGGTGGAGAAGAAACAACTGGAAATGCGTAGGAGGAAATGCAATGCTACCAAGCGGACCATCACAGTTGTTGTGGTCTGCATCACCGCAATGCTTGAGTGCGTTTTTGAGGAGGTGCATGTCACCCTACTATGTAGGATATGGCGTAGGGTACGCGGTACCTACAGCGTAGATGTGACACACAAGTATAAATCAGCCTTTACTGCTTATCCCTGTTACTCTTGAAAAGACAGCAGTAAACTTCATCTCGAATCTTTCAGTAGTGTTGTTGAATTGTGAGCACCAACATTCAGAGCCATTAATATTGAAGGATGGTAATTTTGTTCCAAGTCAAGATTGTGTATGACTTGGAGAGGGTACAGTAAGTGGTCCCAAATGCTTGCTGCCCTTGTTCTTTTTGAAATTCACAGTTTTGGCAGGTACTGTTGAAGTTCTATAATGATTTTCATAGACCTATAATGCCTCAAAGAGCTTTGCAGCCAGTGAAATGTCATTAAAGAATAGACACAATGCACAAAATGTGACAATTTGTGCACAGCAGTTTCTCATAAATAGCAACTGGGTGATGACCAAATTATTTATCCTTCTTGGCTGTGTTGATTCAGCCAGGATACCAGAGATTATTTCTTCTTTGAAATGCTTCACCTGATATAACAGATGAGTCCTTGTTTTACTATTATATCCTGAGGAAATCATATCTGAAGGTAAAGTGCTTCCTCAATAATGCTCTGGGGTATTTGCCTTGGTTTTTGAGCTGATGTCACCAGAGCGGTTTGAACTGAATACTTTCTGACTTAGAAGCTTAATAAAAAGCGTAAGAAATAGGAACATGCTCATCATGCCTGCTGTACCATTCAGCATCATCATGCCCCTCACTTTCCTCTCTTTCATCATAACCTTCACTCCCCTCTAAATCAAATATATGCTTTTCTCAGCCTTGAATGTTTTCAATGATTCAGCTTCCACAGCTCACAGTGAGAATTCCTAAAGTGCAAACCAGTCAGAGAAGAGAGATTCCTTCTCATCTGCATTGTAAATAGGTGAATCCTTGTTCCAAAACCATGCACCCTTAGATTTATATTTTCCAATAAGTAATAAGATGCTCTTAGCATCCACCTCAAAAATAATATATTTTTCAGCAACATTATGTCTCAATTTTCTAAACTCCAGTGAGTAAAGGTCTAATTTGCTCAACATTTTCTCAATAGATATGCTATACAAGCTAGAAACTGATCTGGTGAACTTGCTGTGAACTGCTTCCTGTAAGAAAAACTAAATAGGACATAGGTCTCGAGGTGTGATCTTGCCAATGTCCTGTATAGTTACAGAATGATTTTCCAATATTTGTACTCCTCACAGTGAAGCCAACATATATTTTGCCTTCTTCCCTTTCTGTGTTTCCAGTATGAGCCAGCCAAGATCTCTCTGTATTGTGCAATCACTCTTCCTATTAACTTAATTACATGGAACACTATTGCAGGAAATTAGCAACCATCACTGAGGACACCCCTCCCATCATGCAGGTCATGCTCTCTTCTCCCTGCTGCCATCAGGGAGGAGGTATATGAGCCTCAGGACGTGCATCACCAGCAGGTTCAGGAACAGTTACTACTCCTGAACCATGGCTCTTGAACTGGAGGGGATAACTTCAGTCGTCCCATCACTGAAATGGACTCACTTTCAAAGATTCTTCATCTCATGTTCTAGATATTTATTGCTTACTTATTTATTTATCATTATTTATTTATTAATCTTTTTGTATTTGCAGAGTTTGTTGGGGTTTTTTGCACATTGGTTCATGTCTATCCTGTTGGATGTGATCTTCCATTGATTCTATTATGTTTCTTGTAATTACTATGATTGACTGCAAGAGACAGAATCTCAGAGTTATATATGGTGACGTATATGTATTTTGATAATAAATTTACTTTGAAAACACGAGGAAATCTGCAGATGCTGGAAATTCAAGTAACACACACAAAATGATGGTGGAACGCAGCAGGCCAGGCAGCATCTATAGGAAGAAGCACTGTCGACTGAAGGGTCTCGGCCCGAAACGTTGACAGTGCTTCTTCCTATAGATGCTGCCTGGCCTGCTGCGTTCCACCAGCATTTTGTGTTGAACTTACTTTGAACTTTGCTTTTCTACTTATGGTGAATAATTTCACATTCCCCCCATATTATGCTCTATTCCTAATTTTAATTAACCTACTTATAACCTTTTGCCAACTCTGTATCTCAAAGTTCAAAGTAAAAGATCATAAAGAAATCCATTTAAAATGACAAAAACACCTTTGTATGGCCTTTGAGTGCCTGCTGCATCTGAGCCTGCCACCATCTTACCATTATCTTTTTGTAAGCTTTTCCGTTCTTGGGTAATGGTGTTTCCATACCAGGCAATGATGCAACCAGTCAGGATTGTCTCCACTGTACATCTTTAGAAGTTTGTTAAAGTTTTAGGTGGATGCCAAATCTGTACAAATTTCTAAGAAAGAAGAGGCCCTGTAATGCCTTCTTTGTAATGGCACTTACAGGACAGAACCTCTGATATGATAACACCTAGGAATTTAAAGTTACTGACCCTTTCCACACCTGATCCCAGAGCTGAGTGAAGAAGCAATGAAATGGCATCTGCTGTTGACCTGTTGCAATGATAGGCAAATGGGAGTAGATCTAAGTCACTCCCCAGGCAGGAGTTGTTATGTTTCATGACCAACCTCTCAAAACACTTCAGCACAATCAATGAAAGTGCTACAGGATGATAGTCTAGAGGCAGGTTGACACATTTTTCTTGGGTAATAAAGTTGAAATCCATTGCAGAGGGAGGTACAGAAGCCCAGGTTTTGAAGCTTGGTTAATAGTACTGAGGGAATTCTGCATTAAATACTGAGCTGTAATTGATAATCAGTAGCCTGATGTCATCCAGCTACTCCAAAGCAGAGCGGAGAGCCAGTGAGATTGCATCCACTGTAGACTTTATGCAGAGATAGGCAAATTGCAGAGGTCCAAGTCTTTGCTCTAGCTGGAGTTAATTCTAGCCATTACCAACCTCTCAAAGCAGTTCATTATGGCAGATGTGAGAGCTACTGGGCAATAGTCATTGAAGCAGCTTACCCTGCTGTTCTTGAGTGCTGGTATGATTGCTACCCACTTGAAGCAGACGGGAACCCCAGATTGCAGTAGTGAACGGCTGAAAGTGTCTTTGACTACTCCAGGCCAGTTGGTCAGCACAGGTTTTCAGTTTCTGGTCAGGTACACCATTGGGGCCTGACAGCTTGTGAGAGTTCACCCTCTAGAAAGATGTTCTGACATCAGCCTCTGAGACAGAGATCACAGGGTACCCAAATGTGTATTCATCTCTCTTTTAAAGTGTGCTGAATCTGTTCAATTGTATTATGGCTTCCTAATCATCTTCCTTCAACTTTCTTCATTTTGGATTTCTCCAATGATGATAAAAAGAACTGCAAATGCTGGAACTCTAGAAAACGGAAATGCTGGCAGTGCACAGCAGGTCAAGCAGCGTCTGTTAAAAGAGAGCAGAGTTAACATTACAGATTATTTTTGAGGGTGAATCTTCAATATGAAACATTAATTCTGTTTCTCTTCTCACTTATGCTGTGTGTGTTCAGAATTTTGTTTAGGCCAATTGGCCCATAGTTTACCACTATTGATGCACCATAGAAAACACCTTATATGGATGCTTCACAGCTTGCAAATGAGACTGCAAGAAATTGCAGAGTTGTGGACACCATTCAGCACATCACGGAAAACAGATTTCCTCCAAGGTTTCTGTCTATACTTCTCGCTGCCCGCTGCTCCGTAAATGTAATCAAAGTCCACACTCACCCCGGACATTGGGTCTTGTTCCCCTCCCATCAGAAAACACAAGAGCTGAAATAACTTATCACCATTCTGCTATTGAACAGTCTCTCCGTACAATAAGATGGACTCTTGATTTTACAAGACTTCGTTATGGTCTTTCACTTTATTCTCTGTCTGCACTTCCTCTGTAACATTTTATTATGCATTCTATAATTGTTTTCCCTCAATGCACAGTTGGAATCAATATCATACAAAACAGTTTTAACTATATCTCAATACATGACAATAATCATCTAATTCAAATATTTAAAGTATTTCCTTCTACCAGTAGCACTTCTAATCTGCATATCCCAAACATATTTAACAGCAGCAGTTGAAACTTGATGTTTATTGTTTGATATGCTCTCCCTGTAGATGTCATATTGCTGAGCTGTGCGAATGGATAGTGTCCCTCTTTGCTTCAATGCATTGCCATTCAAACATAACCTGCAGCACTGACATGAAGCGTCCCGTCCACAACCACGCCCTTACCATTCCGCTGTTCGGCGCGGTCGTCATGCCAACTGAAACGTCATCCTGCCCTGCATCTAATTGGAGGAAACCCCGTTGCCGGGCTGCAGACTCCTAGCCGAGCTAACCTGTAAGAATAGAGTAATGACCCCGCCCCTTTACCAGACTTAGCTGATTGGATGACTTCGGCACGGCTGCAGCAGGTCTCAATAGTTCATTCGTAGAGCAACCTGTCCGTCATACTGCAAGCGATGGAGAGGCGTGGCTTTCCGCGTCCGTCAAACCGGGTGGGTGGGCCCGCCTCCACCTCCGGTCTTCCGCTGGCCCAAGTTGATCCATTTGAGGAGATTGAAGGTTGAACCAGGTTTGTATTCAGGGAATCTCTTGCGATAACCACTCTTCTCTTTCGGAAGGAGGCAAAAATAAAGGGGAGTGGGGAACTAATTTATAAAATAATAGAAGGGTGATCGATATTTTAAATTTAAAAAGAATTTTGGAATTGTCTGCAGTCTTGGAGTTTTGGGTTAATTTTGAAGATTTCTTGGATTTTAATAAAAATCCGCCATGTTTCTTTTTTTTGTACTTTGCACAAATTAGATCCACGCTACTCTACCCCGAGATCGATTTCGGAGGGGGAAAACAAGCGGATGTAGATAAGAACACCCCCTCACCAATGCACCCACTCTCCCGCTCTTTGCCCACCTATCAAACTCTTTTGGGCACATTGGTTTTGTCTTAGAATAAATTTCCTCTTTTCTCTCCGTCTCTCAACAGATTGCATACCTTTTAGCTGAAAGGCGGAGTGAGCAGGAGAAGTTCAGCCCTCGGTGTACCGAAGGCACAGCAACAGAACTCAAGGAGAGGCCGGCCGACAGAAGCATGGAGAACACTGAGCAGGTCAAGCAAGAGAAACCAGCTGAGCAGACCAACAGCAACCCCGACGATGCCAAGCAGGTTGATCAGACCAACAGCAATCCCGAGAATGCCGAGCAGGTGCAAAGAGCCAAGCTGGCCGAGCAGGCCGAGAGGTACGACGATATGGCCGCTGCTATGAAAGCGGTGACCGAGCAGGGCTCTGGGCTCAGCATCGAAGAGAGGAACCTGCTGTCGGTCGCCTACAAGAACGTGGTGGGCGCCCGCCGCTCGGCGTGGAGGGTTATCTCCAGTATGGAGCAGAAGAACGAGAAAGAAGAGAAGAAGCTACAGCTGATTAAAAGCTACCGGGAAAAAGTAGAAGAAGAGCTCCGTGAAATTTGCGGCGACGTCTTGGTAAGCGGTGTACAAATAAAGGGGGTGGGGGGGGGGTGAGTCTCGATTAGAGGTTCCACTAGCTTTGAAACCATTGTAAATAAACTTCTCTCCAAAGAAGCAAAAACGCATTAAGTGCGTTTATGTGCAATCTTCGGTCAACTTCCGTGAAGTACTTAATATAACAAAGAAATCTGAAACATGATTAAGACGGCTCTGTTTGAGTTACGCTATTGAATATTGGTTTTCTAGGTTAGTGTGCTTACATACACGTGAAGAGGGAAAAGATTTTATCCAGCTCTTCAGATTTTTTCCCACTACTGTTTGTGATACGCTTAATTAATTCAAAGCTATACGCAGTCGGTATGTAATATTGTAACCATTCGAGGGGTGACGTTTTCAAAGATTAATTATGAATTAGAATGCTGCCTTTAGCTGTAGCTGATCATTAGCAGAGTAAGCCATTCCTGCATTAAAATGTTTACATTTTCTGTTAACTAACTAAAGTTGCAACATTTAGCAGAAAGTTGCTCGTGCAGTTTTATAGACAGCATTGTAAAACTGTTTCCTTGTTACTGTATTGCTACATAAGCACCGTTTGAAATGGGTATATTTTCTCTGAATTGGCGAATTTTATTTTTGCTTGTTTGGGCGTTGATAGTATTGAGTGAAAAATACAGGTAGTTATCCTATTTAATCTTGTATCTTCCCTTAGATGGATGTCTGTTCTTAAAAAAAATGTAGGCTGAAAGTTAATTTTAAGATGTTTGATGTATAAATAAGGCAACAGTGACGACGTTTGAAACGCGGTTGCTTTAGCGTGTTGGAAACTGACTCCCATTTCAAATATGAGGTTTTAAAATTTAAAATTTAAAATAATTTTTAAAATATTTTTTTCTGTACTGCTGCCCTCCACTTACTGCAGATGTCACTTAAAACTGCCACATTATCCTATCAGGCTGCTGCAGTTCAATAATATGTCAAATAAGTTCATGGCAGTCATATTATCATATCATGGTTTCAAGTTGAATTTAGGTGTGCAGGCTGGGTGGGGTGGGTTGGTGTGAATCATATACATCAGATCAGCTTCTTCACAACATGATGTTGCAGCCAACATCGCACTTTTGAGGTTTATCGTAATTATAAGTCTGCCTGATTTAATTTAATTTTAATTACAGATATTTTAAAAGAAGTTTTTGAGGAATTTTATTTTAAACTAGAAATATTGAAATTGCATGTGAATTGAGCAAAATGCCTTGAGGAAGGTGCAAAATCACAAAAGAAATGATAAAACGTGCATTGCTTGTTACTTTCCTGGATTGAAATCTGTTTTTCTCCTAGTGATTATTCAGTGGCATCAGCCCTAGGCTGAAGATTTTAGACAGGTCTATTTTGATGCATTAAAAAAAAATTGAACATGGTTGTATGAAATCTGTTGCTTTCAATGATGTTTCTGAGTGTTTGACAATATATACAGCCTTAACTCTTTCTTCTTTTGGTTATTGTCAAACATTTCTGAATGAATTTTCTATTCTTTTATTTCATGAAAATAATCCATTCTAGATGGATTTTCAAGCAATTTGTACATTAGCACAAACTCATGCTTCTGTGATCAGTCAATTTAAACAAGGTGGTTTTGGAAATTGGCTTTGTAACTTCTTCCTGCTTTTTATTTTATAAAGTACTTCTCATTGTCAGCCATACCTCTATTCATTTTAAGTAGTGACAGCTTCCTTTAGTCAGATGTATTGTAGAACAGATGGAATTGGTCATTAATGTAATTAAATCATGTCTCGATGAAAACCTGGCTTGAAACCAACTGGGTAGAAATGCAGTATTAAATGGCTCTTGCCCCAATTTTGACTCTCTTTACTACCAGCTTCCTAACTGAGTTGCTGAATCTGACCTTTGTCCTGCAGTTAGACTTTAAATATCTTTTTCATTTATACTGCTGTCATTTCGCATTTCTGGACACATGGATAGGATGCACATTTTTAATGTGGACAAATTAGGCATATTAAGCAGTTGGAAAGTAGCTGGAAGGTCAAATTGACTACATTGTTTTTTCAATGGTTAAACTAGAGATGAATATTCAGATGATGTGATTCTGAGATGAGCAGTATTGTGATGGGTGGATAACTAATTAAAATGCAGTTAGTTGGTGAGTTAAATTGTGCCAGAGTCTGTTATGTTGTATCCTAGGATCCTGATGTTTTGGAGGCTTCATTGGATATAGTTTTATGCCAAATGTCTGGAGTGTGGTCAACATAGAGTTTGTTTTATTTCCAAATAGGTATAGAGCTCATTCTTATCATTTTGGTTTACTTGCAATCTCACAACTTCATTTCAGTGTTGTCTGTGTGGAATTTGTGCCATCTCTGTGTGGGTTTCTTCTGGGTGGCTAAGTAATCAACCACCACATCTCAGCTATATAGTGATAGATTAATTTGCTGCTCTGAAAGGTCTCTATTTTAAGAGGGTAATAAAAGAATAAAGTTGATGGGTAAGATTTGCAGGATTATAATGTTAAAGGGGTTGTCACAGTAAATTTAAGAATTTAAGTATGAAATCATCTAGATTTGGTGAACTACAGGTGAAAATGGGCAACATGAATATTAAAAATTGAGGTAAAAGGTATGTAGATGGGTAGAGAAGAGTGTTGCAGGGCATATGCAGGAAGAGCAAGGAAATTAGACATTTTAAGGGAAGCTAGAAGATTAGGGAGTCAGATAGAAATAGAGCACTTTAGCTGCCATTCTGTTCAATTAATTCCCTCTGGTGTTTACTATAGATGTAAATAATTTGGGTTTAGGAGTAAGTTATGAATCAAAATGGATACAAGTTAGGGGATAAAGTTAATCCTTTAGAAGGTTGGAAGCTATAGCAAGTGAATTCCAGTGAGATGAGGGAATAGAAACACTGGCAGATGGAGATCGGCATCAATGTTTGTAAAGAGCTGCAGTTTTGAAAAATAATTCAGAATATTCTCTGGGCTGAAGTTATTGGATTAAAGTACAGTGATGTAGCTTGGTTTCTAGATTTTGGATTGTAAATTTTATATTCTAGAACAGCCAAGAGTTAATGAATCTAAATAGAATTGTAAGGCTTAAAATTACTGGAGCTTAATCTAGATTGCTGCCTTACGTTGGGGAAATAGCAAGAAACAAAATGGATGTTTTTCATTCAAAATCTTGTACTGAGGCAATGCCTAGATAGAAGTATTTACAACTTTGAAGAGTTTGATTTGAGGGCAATAAGTTGAGAAGGCACTACCATATTTAAATGGTGGAGTTTTGGGATGGGTGCAGGGTGAACAATGTACATCTTCAAGCATACAGCAGAATGTTTACATTTGAAAAAGTTTATGAAATTTTTGTGCTTGATGTTGACATTTTGAAAGTTGGATGTGCACCAATGTGGGAAGTTCTGCAGACCCTAGAGATTCTTTAAATTAAAGCAAGTACTGACATAGCTTTTAATGCATTGTTGATGTGAATAAAGTATTATTCTTTCAGTTGCTAATCCACATTGTGCGGAAGAACTGTTACTTCTGGCACTGTTCAGCAAAGCTGATTTAATTTTTTGTTCATGTTAAAGAGGCCACTGAGCAAAACTGTTATCCTCTACTACCTTATTTCCCTAGTGTATTAACACTGCAAAGTTAATTTCTACTGCAGGATTGGAAGTTTGTTCAAGATAATGTTATTGTCATAATCAGTGTTATTTTTTTCTCCAAAAGTTTTAATTACTATTATGGAACTCAAATGTGCTCAATTTTATCAGGTACTTTTGTATGGTAATTTAACATCTCTTAATAATATAATAAGTAGATATAAGTGGTATGGCCTCTTTGTTCTAACATTCGGGTTTATTATGTACTTAACCACCAGCTTGTCACACTTCACTTTTTCGCACTTAGCTACTGTGTTTCCATGGCCGGCTGGTGGCGTAGTGGCATCAGCGCTGGACTTCGTAGCAAGGGCTCCCGAGTTTGAATCCAGCCGGCCCCCTTGCATACTTTCCATCCATGCTGGGTTGAGAGTTGAGCTGGCAACTTAGTCTCGTAAAAATAAGAAAAACGGCAAAAAATTGCCGTTACGACGGCGTCCCAATGACTCCACTTGGAGTTGAGGGCTTTCTTCTTCTACTCTGTTTCCATGGTATCCAGGGTCCAGAGTTCCTAATTGCCTAATTCTGCTCCTATATCTTATGGTCTTATACTTGACAACTTGACTTAGTGCAATGAAGTAGAAAATTCTGAAGGTCTGAAGAGAACTTTAAGGAAATTGCTTCTCATTACAGTTGTAAATGGCCAGTAACTCAAACTGAGACAATAGTTTCATGCTGCCTCCCTTCCCTTTTTCTTCACTGCAAATTATAATCTTTACACAGAACATGGGACTCATGGTAGCATAGCAGTTACCATGATACCATTACTGCCATTGTCTGTAAGGAATTTGTACGTTCTCCCTGTGACTGTTTGGGTTTCCTCTGGGTGCTCCGGTTTCCTCCCACAGTCCAAAGGCTTACAGATTTGTAGGTTGATTGGTTGTTGTAAGTTGTCCCATGATTAGGCTAGGTTTAAATCAGGGGTTGCTGGGTGGCTAGGCTCAAAGGGCGGGAATTGTCTATTCCGTGCTATATGCCACTAAATAAATATAACTTGAAGCTGGGGGCATCGGAGTTCAGAGTTCAATTCCAATGCTATTTGTATGTCTTTCCCATGAACTGGTAGTTTCTTCCTACGTTCCAAAGGTGTGCCTGTTATTAGGTTAATTGATCATTGTAAATTCGGCTATTGTTAAATAGATGGGTTGCTGGGTGATGCTGCTTGTTGGCTAGAACGGCCTGTTTCTCACTCAAAATAAATAAATAAGCTGCCTTTCTATATGCCTTGTCAGCCCCCTTAAATGTAGAGCTCAATTTTGTTTTTTTGAATCAATTAAAAGTATTGTATGTTTAGATCAAAGTATTAAACTACTATGTTTTTTTCATTTGCGAAAGTCAAAATCTCAAACAATTTGTACCTGATATAGTCATTTTAAAGTTTCTTTACAACTTTTTGATTCACATACCACAGGGTATTACTTTTGCATTCTTTGACTATGCTTAATTTTTCTTGTGATTTATACTGTATAATGTTTAACATTCTTTTCAAGCAGAAACTGCATTGTACCAGAAACTTAGCATTTAGAAATGCATTTACAAATTATAAGAGTGGAAGAATGGTGCATTTTTTTGCAAATATGAGTTGGTTGATCTAAGTGAAACCCAATTTGACTGGTATTCATGTTAAACTCAGAGTTTTCAAATGTTATTTTCATTTTTGGCTTTTTAATTTAATATTTCCCAATGTTGTAGCCTGAGCAATGTTGTATCTAATCTTTAATCTCATTACTTTAGTCATGTTCAATTTGCAGACTGATTATTCCGAATTTTGAGTTGAGTAATCATTAAAAAAAACATTAATGCTAAGGAAGGGGAAGGTTGGGGGTTAGATTTGAGTTAAGTTGTTTACTAATATAGTGACTTGAAGAGTCAGAATCAAGTTTAATATCACTGGTGTAAGTCGTGAAATTTGTTTTGTGGCAGCAGTACATTGCTATACTTAAAAACTGTAAATTACAATAAGAAATTATATTTACATTGTGTCCCTTTGGCTCCTGTATCTCCTCATTGATGGTAGCAATGAGAAGAGAGCACATCCTGGATGATGGGGTCCTTAATGATCAAGTCAAGTTACTTTCATTGTCATTTCGACCATAACTGCTGGTACAGTACATAGTAAAAATGAGACGATGTTTTTTTCAGGACCATGGTGTTACATGACACAGTACAAAAACTAGACTGAGCTACGTAAAAAAAAAAAACTACACTAGACTACAGACCTACCCAGGACTGCATAAAGTGCACAAAACAGTGCAGGCATTACAATAAATAATAAACAGGACAATAGGGCAGTAAGGTGTCAGTCCAGGCTCTGGGTATTGAGGAGTCTGATAGCTTGGGGGAAGAAACTGTTACATAGTCTGGTCTTGAGAACCCAAATGCTTCAGAGCCTTTTCCCAGATGGCAGGAGGGAGAGGAGATTGTATGAGGGGTGCATGGGGTCCTTCATAATGCTGTTTCCTTTGCGGATGCAGCGTGTAGTGTAAATGTCCGTAATGGCGGGAAGAGAGACCCCGATGATAATCTCAGCTGACCTCACTATCCGCTGCAGGGTCTTGCGATCTGATATGGTGCAATTTCCGAACCAGGCAGTGATACAGCTGCTCAGGATGCACTCAATACAAACCCTGTAGAATGTGATGAGGATGGGGGGTGGGAGATGGACTTTCCTCAGCCTTCACAAAAAGTAGAGACGCTGCTGGGCTTTCTTTGCAATGGAGCTGGTGTTGAGGGACCAGGTGAGATTCTCCTCCAGGTGAACCCCAAGAAATTTGGTGCTCTTAACGATCTCTACCTAGGAGCCGTCGATGTTCAGTGGGGAGTGGTCGCTCCATGCCCTCCTGAAGTCAACAACCATCTCTTTGTTTTGCTCACATTAAGAGACAGGTTGTTGGCTCTGCACCTGTCCGTTAGCCGCTGCACCTCCTCCCTGTAAGCTGACTCATCGTTCTTGCTGATGAGACCCACTACGGTTGTGTCATCGGCAAACTTGATGATGTGGTTCGAGCTGTGTGTTGCAGCACAGTCATGGGTCAGCAGAGTGAACAGCAGTGGACTGAGTACACAATGATGCCGCTGCCTTGAGCCTTTTAAAGGTATCCTCTGCTGGAATGGCTAATGCCTATAATGGAGCTGGCCTAGTTTACAACTTTGTGCAACTCTTTCTGATCCTGTTCAGTGGTCCCTCCATACCAGACCATGTTCTCCATGGTACAGCTGTAGAAATTTGTAAGTGTTTGCTAACATACCAGGTCTACTCAAGTATAGCCACTGTCAAGGCCTCTTTATATTTGCATTAATATGTTGGGCCCAGGATAGATCTTTGGAGATGTTGACACTCAGGAAGTTTTTAACTGCTCACCCTTTCCACTGCTGATCTCCAAATGAGGACTAGTGTGTGTTTCCTCAACTTCCCCTTCCTGAAGCCAACGGTGAATTCCTTGGTCTTACTGATGTTGAGTGCAAGGTTGTTGTTGTGACACCATTCAACCAGCTGATTTATCTTGCTCCTGTACACCATCTTGTCACAATCTGAAATTATCCCAACAATAATTGCCAGCTGCAAATTTATAGGTGGCATTTGAGCTATGCCTAGCCACACAGTCATTGGTAGAGTAGAACAGTGGGCTGAGTCTGGATCCCTGAGGTGCACCAGTGTTGATTGTCAGTCAGGAGAAGTTATTTCTGATCTGCACAGACTGGTTTCCGGTGAGGAAGTCAAGGATCCAGTTGCAGAGGAAGGTACCAAGGCCCAGGTTTTGGAGCTTGTTGATTATATCTGATTATGAACAGAACTGGTGTTTAGTCCTATCTTTATCTGAAAACCACTCATTTCTTTCCTACAATTTATTCAGTTCATCTGTGCAATGAATGTTCGTCACTGCCCCCTCTTGGCACTGAAATCCTTTACACGTACCACTTATAACTAATTCCATTTGTGGCTTGCATCCAACTATGGTATCTCCAGTGGTGTTTATTGCCAACTATTTTATAGCTCTCAAAACATGTTGAAAATACTAGAAATATTACATGTTTAAAGTTGAGAATTTCAGTTGTGCATAGTCCAAGCTATAGAGCTTGTCAAATTCTAGTCTTGCCCTTCCTGGGTCTGTACGTTTTAAACTTGTGTCCGATCCGGGACAGGCCCTGTTTTCGTTACTCCTATTTCATTGTAGTACAGGAGCCTGATGACCCACACTCACTGATTCACAATCAGCTACTTCCCATCTGCCATTACATATCAGAATGGTCCATGAACATTGCCTCTTTTATTTGCACCATTTGTTTTGTAATTTATAGTTTTTTTTGTCTTAGCACTGTATTGTTACTGCAAAACAACAAATTTCATGTCTTCTGTCAGTGATAATAAATCTGATTCTTACCTGATTTTCTGCAAGTAAAATTGTTGAATGGGCAAAAGATTTCTTGTTTGCATGTTCAAGCGCTTCAGTCTGTCAAATTTAGATGGGAGAATAATTAACTCCTAAATACAGTATATAAAGCTGATGCCTCTTTTACCTGGCTTTGTTGAGTTTTGTTGTAACAGCTTGTATTTGGTATTATGGCAGCATACACTTCAATATATAGCTGTGAGCTCATTCTTAGTGTTCTGTATAAGTTGATAAACTTCAGATAACACCTGCTTTTTATGTTTTTTTTGTGTGCAGGAGCTTAATTACTTAGTTTCTGAGCTCTCCAAGGTATTTGTAGGTTTTGCATAGGTTTGCTTAATTTGAGACCTCCCTGTTGCATCAGAAATTGTGCTGTCAAGTACCAACCCCTTTTTTTTAGATGAAGTTACCATTTCCTGTTTTTGTTTTTCTTTCAAGTTTTACGGAGGCATCTTGCTGCTAATGGCTTATCACCAGTCTCTGGAGTAAACTGACTTGATATTCTTTCAAAGTAGCTTTTCAAAAATGGCCTATTTTCACTCTTGTGACTTTTGTAAACCTACAAGTTTGGTCTCATAGTCCTTTTTTTCCTAGATATGGATTTAGAAATTTATATGTGTAAAACTGGATTATTGATAAATGGTGGATGAACACAAGTTTAAAGGCAGCTTTAGTTTGAAATAGATCTATAAAGGACAGTTTCAGTCTGACTAGAAATTGTGTAGGCAACGCACACAAAATGCCGGAGGAACTCAGCAGGCCAGAGGGCATCAATTGGAGAGAGAGAAAAAAAGTACAGTTGACATTTTGGGCTGAAATCCTTCGGCAGGACTGCAGGAAAGGAAAAGATGAGCAGATTTAGAAGGTGGTGGAGGGAAGAGAGAAACAAAAGGTGATAGGTGAAACTGGGAGAGGGAGGCATGAAGTAAAGAGCACGTGGTCAAAGAGTTGGAGAGCAGCAGAGATCACAGAAGGGGAGCAGTGAGAGAGGATTTCACTGTGTTCTGGAATTCAATAAACATAAGGTGCAATGAATAAATGAACTCCAATGATTTTAAGTTCAGGACCTACTGCTAAAACATGGCTGGAAATGTGTAGGAAAATGGGATTGTCTTGCCTATAGATGATAAACAGAATTTTGTTCTTGCTGGGTTATTCTGGGATCCTTTAGCATGTCTTCTATTTAAGAGACATCAGAAGCTTGTGGCTGCTGCATCTAAGGTAGGCTTGAGGAGAGGAAATGATCAATAATGCATTTTTGGCAAGAGATATCTATTCTAGCTGTTCAGTGGCTTAAAGACCTACATAATAGGATTAAGGTGCATGATATTTCATTAAAGAACAAATCCCACAACTTTTAAGTTGTTAATCATGATCAAACAGTGCAATCTTTTCCTATGAATTTCTATAGACTAAAGAAAATAACTTTTACAGAATTTTAAAAGTTTTTTTGTGGAAACGCATTCCAAAGTATCGTGGAAGCATGATCAAGTAAAATGAGGTAGCTGCTGTAATCTGGTACAAGAATTGAACCTTCTGTTGTGTATTTGAAATGTGAGAGAGTCCAGGAGTCTTAAGAAAGCATAGTTGGTAATGATGGATCACTGGAAGGATATAATATGGAGAAATAGTGGATTGCACAAAGCCTGAAATGGAGAAAATGGTCAAAAGATGTAAAAATGAGGCTATTTTATTTTTGAGGTACAGTAGAACAAGAACCCAGCAAAGATTGAGAACAGTCGGCCCTCCTTATCCGTAGGTTCCGCATGCACAGATTCAACCAACCGCGGATCGGGAAAACCTGGAAGTTCGTTCTCCAGCACTCGTTGTTCGAGCATGTACAAACTATTTTTTTCTTGTCATTATTCCCTAAACAATACAGTATAACAGCTATTTACATAGCATTTACATTGTATTAGGTACTATAAGTAATCTAGAGATGATTTAAAAGTACAGGCAGTCCCCGGGTTATGAATGTGTTCCGTTCCTGAGTCCGTCATTAAGTCGGATTTGAAATCGGAACAAGTACATCTGGTATTTTTTAGCGTCAGTTAGTCAAATGTTTGTCTTAGTATAGAGTATGTATTTTACCTTTCTATGCATATAAAATACTTAAACGTATGTATTTTAATAATTAAGCCACTGCGTTGCTTAGTAATAATTGTAGCTTTCATCGGGACAGGACCTTGACTTGCTCCATTATTCTCACTTTATCCTTTAAAACTATTCCGATCGTTGACCGACGTAGCCTAATGCTTTTCCAAATACCGATGGCGTTTCACCACTTTGCGTTTGCTTTATTACTTCCACTTTATTTTCAATCGTGATCGTGATTATTTTCGTGAACAGAAACACTGCGGATCTAGAGCTGCACTGGGTCTTAATGTCCACCGCACTGAGACAGGTTAAATAAGGTCCGGGGTTCCGCTGGGTCCTAAAGACCACCGACTTAAGCATCCGCAGGGGGTCCCGGAACGAATCCCTTGCGGATAAGGAGGGCCAGTTGTACACTATAGAAGAGTAAACAAATGTAGAAGGCCGAACACGGATCTAGCAACGACTGTTCAAGCACGTGGATGTCAGCGAGTTAGACTGGCGGGAAGAGTTTAAAAAGAAGTCAGCTTTATAGAGAGGGTGTCAGAGTAGGAGGGCTTTGGCTCAATGGGTTGAGGCGAGGTAAGTTACTTGTGAAGAATAGGAAGTATGTCTGTGAGTCCGGTGTTCTGTACTGGGTGTCGGATGTGGGATGTCCTGGATTCCCAGCCTCCCGGATGGCCACATCTGCACCAGCTTAGGGAACTGAAGATGCAGCTTGATGACCTTCATCTGGTCAGGGAAAGTGAGGAGGTGACAAAGAGGAGCTATAGCAAGTAGTCACACCAGGGCCTCGGAAGATAGATAAGTAGGTAATAGACAGGAGAGGGAAGTGGGGGGGGGGGGTAACTACCTGGGGGAAGCAACGGTGGCCATGCCTCTGGCACAGAGATTGGCCCTGTGGCTCAGAAGGCGAGGGAAAGGAAGAATGGCAGCAGTGATAAGGGACTCTATAGTTAGGGGGGCAGACAGGCGATTCTGTGGACGCAGGAAAGAAACACTCGCGCTAGTTTGCCATCCAAGGTGCCGGGTCCAGGATGTTTCTGATCACATCTACGATATCCTGATGTGGGAAGGTGAACAGCCAGAGGTCGTGGTACATATTGGTACCAACAACATAGGTAGGAAAAGGGAGGAGGTCCTGAAAACAGGAAAGAAGCTGGGGGTGGGGGGGGACGTCACGTGATGACGTAGGATTGAGATGCTGGAACCCAGCTCTCCCGTAAAAAGTTAATAAATTAATGTCTAAACGAAGAAAAGTTAGTCAATACTTTCAAAAAGTTACTTATAAACTACTCCGGATTGTGTCAAGCTATGCCTCAAGGAAGGAAGATGAAGAAAACTAATACCGGGAAGACTACGCAAGTTGGAACAAGAACAAGGCCCATGTCTACCGAGGAACCGCGGTCTCAGGTACATTATACCACCGGCGATACGGAACAGGAGACTGCGGCAACAGTGGCCATTTCTAAAGGAAAAGGCCATTGTGAACTGCGCAAACGCGAAGGATGGAGCATGCGCAAACGGGAGCAACAAAAACTACAAAGCCCAGCTACCACTGCAACTGAAAGTGATAGCGAATCGGAGGGAGAGTCAGACCTTCCGGAAAGATCAGATGAAGAGGGAGTTAAAAGTCCTTCTAGAAATATAGAAAAGACTTTGAGGCAAATAATGCGTAAATTAGACACATTAAAAGTAATTAAAAATAATCAAAAAATACTCCAAAAAAAATGACCAATATGGAGATTATGCTTGATAAAATGACAAAGAGACAGGAAAAAATGGAAAAAAGAATTACGGACTTGGAAACTACAACGGAGGACATGGTTGAAAGAATGGACAAAATGGAAAATGAAAATACTGCTTGGACATCAGAAAAAAAACAATTTATGGAAAAAATTGATAAGCTTGAAAATTTCAGTAGATGAAATATATTAAAATTGTTGGACTTAAAGAAGATATAGAAGGAGAAGATCCAATAAATTTTTTTCAAAAATGGATCCCTGAAAAATTGGAAATGGAAAGCGAAACTCCAATTGAGATCGAAAGGGCTCATAGATCCTTAAGGTCAAGACCTCGAGCTGATCAAAACCCACGATCAATTTTGATAAAATGCTTACGATATCAAGACAAAGAAAAGATCCTGAAGGCCGCTGCCCAAAGTGCCAAAAATAGAAGCGGGCCACTGATGATAGCAGGGAAACCAGTTCTTTTTTATCCTGATATAAGTTACAACCTGTTGAAGAGAAAGAAGGAATTTAACCCAGCGAAAAAAGCCTTATGGGAAAAGGGTTATAAATTTACAATGCGTCATCTAGCAACACTGATAATTTTTTTGGAGGAGGGAAAAAATTTTTTTTTTCCGATTATCGAAAAGCGGAGGAGTTTGTACAGGAAAGAAGCTGAGAATCAGGACATCAAAGGCAGTAATATCAGGATTATTTCCTGTGCCATGCAACAGTGAGTATAAGAAGAGTCAGGTGGATGATAAATGCATGGCTGAGGGATTAGAGCAGGGGGCAGGGATTCAGATTTCTGGATCATTTGGGACCTCTTTTGGTGCAGGCGTGACCTGTTCAAAGAGGATGGGTTGCACTTGAATCTGAGGGGGACCAATATCCTGGCAGGGAGGTTTGCTAAGGTTATTGGGGAGAGTTTAAACTGGAATTTCTAGGGGTTGGAAACCGAACTGAAGAGCTGGAGGAAGGGGCACAGTTGGCTCACAAATAGAGAAAGCTTGGAGACAGTGTGAGAGGGAGGATAGGCAGGTGATAGAGAAGGGATGTGTTCAGACTGATGGTTTGAGATGTCTATTTTAATGCAAGGGGTATCATGAACAAAGCGGTTAATCTTAGAGCGTGGATCAGTATTTAGACCTATGATGTTGTGACCATTACAGAGACTTGGATGGCTTAGGGGCAGGAACGGCTACTCAGAGTGGCAGGCTTCAGATGTTTCAGAAAGGACAGGGAGAGAGGCAAAAGAGATGGAGCCCTGGCATTGTTAATCAGAGATAGTGTCATGGTTGAAGAAAAGGAGGAAGTCATGGAGGGATTGTCTACTGAGTCTGTGGGTGGAAGTTAGGAACACCAAAGGGTTAATAACTCTACTGGGTGTTTTTTTATAGATCACCCATTAGTAACAGGGACATCGAGGAGCAGATAGGGAGACAGATTCTGGAAAGGTGTAATAGTAACAGGATTGTCGCAGTGGGAGATTTTAATTTCCCAAATATTGATCGGCATCTCCCTGAACAAGGGGTTTAGATGGGGTGGAGTTTGTCAGATTGTTCAGCAAGGTTTCCTGACACAATACGTACACAAGCCTACAAGAGGGGAGGCTGTACTTGATCTGGTATTGGGAAATGAACCTGGTCAGGTCAGGTCTCTCAATGGGAGAGCATTTTGGAGATGGTGATCACAATTCTATCTCTTTTACCATTGCTTTGGAGAGGGATAGGAGCAGACAACCTAGGAAAGCGTTTAATTGGAGTAAGTGAAAATATGAAGCTATCAGGCAGGAACTTGGAAGCATAAATTGGGAACAGATGTTCTCAGGGAAATGTACAGCAGAAATGTGGCAAATGTTCAGGGGATATTTGTGTGGTGTTCTGCACAGGTATGTTCCAATGAGACAGGGAAAGGATGGTAGGATACAGGAACCATGGTGTACAAAGGCTGTTGAAAGTCTAGTCAAGAAGAAAAGTAAAGCTTACTAAGGTTCAAAAAATTAGTTAATGATAGAGATCTAGAAGATTATAAGGCTAGCAGGAAGGTGATTAAGAATGAAATTAGTAAACACAAAGTACACTGCAGATGCTGTGGTCAAATCAACACGTACAAACAAGCTGGATGAACTCAGCAGCTCGGGCAACATCCGTTGAAATGAGCAGTCAACGTTTCGGGCTGAGACCCTTCGTCAGGACTGAAGGAGGAGGGGGCAGGGGCCCTATAAAGAAGGTGGAGGGAAGGTGGAAGGTGCCAGGTGAAAAACCAATCAGAGGAAAGATCAAGGGGCGTGGGAGGGGATAGGCAGGAATGAAATTAGGAGAGCCAGGAGGGGCCATGAGAAGGTCTTGGCGAGCAGGATTAAGGAAAATCCCAAGACATTCTACAAGTATGTGAAGAGCAGGAGGATAAGATATGAATAGGATTAATCAGGCGTGACAGTGGAAAGGTCTGTATGGAACCAGAGGAGATAGCAGAGGTACTTAATGAGTACTTTGCTGCAGTATTCACTACAGAAAAGGACCATGGCGATTATGAGGAAGGCTTACAGCAGAATGAAAAGCTTGAGAATGTAGATACTAAGAAAGAGGATGTGCTGGAGCCTTTGGAAAACATCGAGTTGGATAAGTCACTGGGACTGAATGAGATATACCACAGGATACCTGTGCAGGAGGCGAAGGAGGAGATTCCTGAGCCTCTGGCAATAATCATCAATGGGGTCGGGAGAAGTTCCGGTGGATTGGAGGTTTGCAGATGTTGTTCCCCTATTCAAGAAAGGGAGTAGAGATGGCCCAGGAAATTATAGACCAGTGAGTCTTACGTTAGCGGTTGGTAAGTTGACGGAGAAGATCCTGAGAGGCAGAATTTGGAGAGCTTTTATGATTAGGAATAGTCAGCATGGCTTTGTCAAAGGTAGGTCGTGCCTTACAAGCATGATTGAATTTTTTGAGGATGTGACTAAACACATTGATGAAGGTAGAGCAGTAGATGTAGTGTATATGGATTTCAGCAAGGCATTTGATAAGGTACCCCATGCAAGGCTTAATGAGAAGGTAAGGAGGCATGAGATCCAAGGGGACCTTGCTCTGTGGATCCAGAATTGGCTTGCCCACAGAAGGCAAAGAGTGGTTGTTGATGGGTCATTTTTTTGCATGGAGGTTGGTGACCAGTGGTGTGCCTCAGATCTGTTCTGGGACCCCTTTGTGATTTTTATAAATGACCTGGATGAGGAAGTGGAGGGATGGGTTCGTAAATTTGCTGATGACACAAAGGTTGGGGGTGTTGTGGATAGTATGGAGGGCTGTCAGAGGTTACAGCGGGACATTGATAGGATGCAAAACTGGGCTGAGAAGTGGCAGATGGAGTTCAACCCAGATAAGTGTGAGGTGGTTCATTTTGGTAGGTCAAATATGATGGCAGAATAGAGTATTAATGGTAAGACTCTTGGCGGTGTGGAGGATCAGAGGGATCTTGGGTCCGTGTTCAAAGGACACTCAAAGCTGCTGCGCAGGTTGACTCTGTGGTTAAGAAGACTTACAGTGCATTGACCTTCATCAATCATGGGATTGAGTTCAAGAGCCAAAAGGTAATGCTACAGCTGTTTAGGACCCTGGTCAGACCCCACTTGGAGTATTGTGCTCAGTTCTGGTCGCCTCACTACAGGAAGGATATGGAAACTATAGAAAGGGTGCAGAGGAGATTTACAAGGATGTTGCCTGGATGGGGAGCATGCCTTATGAGAATAGGTTGATTGAACTCAGCCTTTTCTCAAAGTGATGGAGGATGAGAGGTGACCTGATAGAGGTGTATAAGATGCTGAGAGGCATTGATCGTGTGGATAGTCAGAGGCTTTTTCTCAGGGCTGAAATGGCTAGCACAATAGGACACAGGTTTAAAGTGCTGGGAAGTAGGTGCAGAGGAGATGTCAGGGGTGAGTTTTTTTACACATAGAATATTGAGTTTGTGGAATGGGCTGCCAGCGATGGTGGTGGAAGTGGATACAATAGGGTCTTTTAAGAGGCTCTTGGATAGGTACAGGGAACTTAGAGAAAATAGAGGGCTATAGATAATCTTAGGTAATTTCTGAAGAAATGTTTGGCACTGCATTGTGGGCTGAAAGGCCTGTATTATGCCTGTTTTCTGTTTCTGAGTCTTGGAATAATCTGGTCCAAAGCAACCACAGCAAGTTTAGTATGGGTATTGGTTTATTATTGTAACATGTATGAAGACAGTGAAAATCTTGTCCTGTATGCTGTTTATACAGATCAGATTATTACACTATGCATTGGGCTAGAAACACTTTATGCTGCATTGTTATTATTTTACCTGTAAAAGCTACCAAAAAAGTACACTCCAAGTAGACAAGAATTTAGATTTAAAAGAGTAAATTGATCATATAAGTAATGAATGGATCTGCCAGGCAGCAATTTGCAACAAGTTACCATGGCTGTTGAGAAATTTGTTGTTTTGTTTTAGCAATACAGTGCATGTCATAAAAATGACTATAAATTGCAGAAAAAAAGTGAAAAAAATAGTGAGATAGCATACATGGACTTTTCAGAAATCGGATGGCAAAGGGGAAAGGAGCTTTTCCTAAAATGTTGACCATAGGTCTTCAGTCTCCTGTACCTTCACCTGATGGTAGCATTGAGAAGAGGGGATGTCCTGGATACATGCCATCTTTGCAAAAGTTGTTGTCAACTGGGATGACATTTCTTGGACGTTTTGAAGATGGGCAGTTTGTTAAATGATAGAATTGGTAGCTTGTCCAAAACTAAATGCTACAATTCCATCATTGATTTTGCTTGGAGTAGTTTTGGTGATTGAGGATGGGGTAAAGAGGCTAAAGATGGGATGATATTTTGTGAGAGCAGAATAATTGGATACACTTTCTATTTTTGCTTTGAGTGACCCTGGTAATTTTTGCTAAGATGTGCTTCCATACTTAGGAAGGGAGCTGAAGTATATTTTGGTCAGATCGTTATCTGGAGTAAGTGTATTGTATTGGTTTCCTTAAGGAAGGATATATATGCATTTGAAGCGGTTTACGTTTACTCACCTGTTACTGGCATGAATTGTTGTGTTACAGGAATAGGTTGGACAGACTAAGCTGGAGTGTAGAAGAGTGAAATATAGAAGATTCTGAGTGTCTTAGTGTGGACATGGAGACAGAATTTGGTCATGTGAGAACTTAGGACTAAAGGACACTTTGAAACCAAACAAAAATCAGCACTTAAGATAAATGTGCTGCAGCTTTTTTTTTCCCCTGAGCATTGAGTGTCTTTCAAACTCCTTGAAGAGTGGTGGAAAAGACACTGAATATCTTTGAGACAGAGTTGTGTAAATTCATGACAAATATAAAGAACTGTTTCTGGAGTAGCATTTTTCCTTTCCATCCAACTCCACCTGAATGCATGCAAATTGAATGTTGATATCATGTATTGTTGTAGTGTTGTAGCACTTCTGAAATTTATTCTTGTTCTGCATTGGACTTGCTCGAGGGTTGACTGACTTTTTTCTCCTCTCCCTCCAGGGGCTGTTGGATAATTACTTAATTCCCAATACCAGCTGCTCAGAGAGCAAAGTCTTCTACCTGAAAATGAAGGGTGATTACTTTCGGTACCTCGCCGAAGTTGCTTCTGGAGACGACCGACAACGTAAATTAATTTTTTTTGTCCTTAAAACTGAAGATCTGTCATTTTTTAAAAAACAAATTTGAACAAATGATTAACGTGCAAGTTTGTCATAAGGCAGCCTCTTGTTCTCATCTAAAATGCAAAAAAAGGTGGTTCAAAGCTGTTTCTCATCTGCTATGAAATTATTCCATAAACCTGACATTTATTTATGAATTTTAATGAACTGAAGGGATTCCAGTTGAAGAAAACAAATACTTTTATATTTAGAATTAGAATGCTGGAGTTCTGACATTGCACTGCCTTAAAAATGTCTTGTATAGACTTTCAATATGTTGACTGTAATTTTGAAATTAATTGAATTAGTAGTTCTAACATTGCTGAATTAATGATGGATAGAGTTTCGAAGGCAAACTAGGTTTCAATTTACGAATCTCAATATTTTTGTAGAAACGATACAAAACTCGCAAGGGGCATATCAAGCAGCGTTTGAAATCAGTAAGGAAGGTCTGCCGTCAACACATCCAATCCGTTTGGGTCTTGCTCTTAATTTTTCTGTGTTTTACTATGAAATTCTCAACTGTCCAGAAAGTGCCTGCAAGTTGGCAAAAGATGTAAGTTATATCCTTTCCAAGTTTGAAGATGTAATTGGAATAAATTTTAAACTTGTTCTGGCATATTCATGCATACAGTTATGTTTTTTAAAAATATCTCTGGGCTTGCTTTCCTTCTCTAAAGGCATCAAGGTGTTGCTGAGGTACAAAATTGATGTCAAAGTGTCCATCATTAACACGAAGAAATCCACAGTAAATTTTAATTAAAATATTTTGCTACGGGCAGTTCAGAGTTATCTGATCAACAGATCTGATCAACATGTTTAACAGATGGAGATCCAGTTGGGAGAATTTGCCTTACTACTTTCCTAGCTGTTTGGTAGAATTTGGGTAATTTGCAAATTTTGAAAATGTTTTTGTAAATCAATCAGTTTGGTTTCTCTTATTAAGTAAGTTATAGATAGGCTGAAGGTTTAAGTATCTATCCCTGATGTACATAAATGGAGTGAGGGAAGAGTTTTCAAGCTTTACCATAGTTGAGAAAGTCATCAGTAAAACTGGAAATTGGGCCTACTTGGTGTGCATATCCAAGGGTATAAATACAAGGATATGTTTATTTCTTAATTCCATGAAATGGAATTGGTGTTGATTTAATTTTATGGTATTAATGGATGTGGGGGATTCTCCAGTCTGACGCCATGGCCTGTGGGCAAGAGGTATTCTAATGGGCTATTTCATGACGGTTTGTCAAAGTCTTTAGACATGATTACTGATCTTGCTTAACATCTTAATTATTAAGATGATTATAGTCCTCTGACTAAAGCAGCCCAGTTCAACATGCTTCTGCATTCAGTATTGCTTGCAATGCTCATCTAGCAATTTTCTTGTCTCAAATAACATTTGAAGAATTAATCATATCTTTTCTCGACCTTTGCTCCAAAAACAGCCGTGGCTGATTTCAACTAACACTGTGGCTGAAATCTCTACTACTTGGAACCAGTCTTTTGCACACTCTAGCTTCCATGTCCTTACATGAAACTCTGCCTCTTTTTATGATTTATGCACCTGTATACCCAGGTCTCTCAATTCCTGCATATGCTTTAGACCTATGCTTTTAATCTATATTTTTCATTCGCTGCCAAAATGTTATGTCACAGTATTCTGTATTAACTTGTTTAGCTATTCTGTTCATCTGTGTCCTCCTACAAACAGTTATTATCCTATGTCGACAGCACTCCTGCATTTTGGAAATTTTGAAATGTTAGTTTGTACGTCCATATTTAAAATATGATATAACATTTTTTTGTATTTAATCTATGCCCTTTTGTTTCCATTTTCAGAAAAAGACATCTCACTTCTGTTTGGTCTCTTTCTTTTCCCTCAACCTACTGATATTGAAACCCACTCAGTCTTCACAAGATTCTGTTTCCTGTACTCTGTTCTTGTAAATCTCTTCTGCATTTGTCCTAAAAATTAATTCATTATCCTTCTACTCCACTTAAGGTTTATGTTCCAAGAAAATTAATCTACTTATCAAAATGAACCACTTTGCAGAGTTGAATTGCATTTGCACACTTTGTAACCGGGTTTGTCTTTGTAAAATGTTGGTGCTTCAAGTATTAATACATGATTATACTCTTAATTTGGTGTTCTCTATAAAATTTAGCAGAATGCTTTAGTTCATAAGAAAATAAATAAGCTCAATTTAAAATGTGCTTTAAAACTTCCTATATTTTGGATGGGTATTCATTAATATGATTGGTTAAACTGTCTTCTCATCTGGTTGACTAAACAGCTATATTGGAGCCAAATCCTCAAAGATAATTTGGGATTGCTGTGCTTTCTAACTAAGCAAGTCTCAAATAGCTACTCTTATGGAATGGACATAATGGACTACAGAGAACTGGCATGAGAGATTTGTGGAAAGTTGCAAGGGTCCTGAAGGTCTTCCAGGGATGAAAATACACTGCACTTTAAATGTCTGAGATTTCCTATTCAAACAACAGTGCTAGTTTCTGTCCTGAAGATGAGATATGGCTCTAGCATCACAATTTTTGGATAGGGTGCCCTTTTTTTTTAGTTATTCTTAGCAATTGCTATTGATTTTGTTGAATAATCATTGTATATCATTTATTAGATAATAAAGCCAGATATATTTTGAAATGTTCAACCATGAGTATTTCTGCAAGGTAACTGACCTTCAATAACATTTTTTTTGCTCTACTGGGTAGATACTAAGCTTGCCAAAATAATAGTCCTTTCATGGGTTTCAGATTTGCCCTGTTCTGGTAGTATCAGATTGTTTGTAGTCCTTCCTGGGTTGTGGGGATTCAGCACAACAGCACCTGTCTGATATTGTCTTTCTGATTTCCAAATTCTGATCTATTTACTAGGCATTTGACCAGGCTATCAAAGAGCTGGATATTCTTCAAGATGATAACTACAAAGACAGTACCCTTATAATGCAGTTGCTTAGAGACAATCTTACAGTAAGTTACTTCAGACTTTTCCCTGTACATTTCAGTATTGAATTAAAGTTGTACGTGTATAACAAGTTTTAACTTAGGAGATTTTTGTGCCATGAAATAATGAGTAGTCATCCTTGAAATGTTCTGATGCATTGTGTAGATGACTTACCAATGCATTTTATAAAACTTTGCTGAAGCAACAATGATGTCATTATTATCTGTCACCACAGAGGCTGCTAAATCCTTAAAATTCACTATCCAAGAGGGCTGTGGAGGCTCTGTCTCTGACGAAGCCAAGACAAAATCCATTAGATTTCTAAATGTTAAGGGAACCAGGTGACATGGGGTTGATCCAGTGATGTTGAGGTGGAAGGTCAGGCATGATTTCATTGAATGAGGGAGTAAGCATAAAGGGCTGAATGACTACTACTATTTCTTGCATTCTATAATGGGGAGGGGAAGGATTTCCATGAAGATGGAAACAAATTTTTGAAAAATAGACTCTTCTCAGGCTTCCTTTTTCAAATTTTTGTAAACTTCAGCGGGCAAGGGGTGAGATCTGGGGTGGTAGGGTGGCATGGTAGCATAGTGGTTAGCACAACACTGTACAATCCAGGCGACCCAGCTTCATTTCCCCCGCTGCCTGTGAGGAGCTGTACGTAACTCCCGTGACTGCACAGGCTAGGATGAAATTAGAGGATTGCTGGACAGCGCGGCTTGAAGGGCCAGAAGGACCTATTGCACGTTGTATCTCAGTAAATAAAATCTTAGCATGTCAGGGAGAGCATGAAAATGGGGCTATGAGTGAAGGGAACATGTGGAAGAGTAGCCAAACATTGAAAGAAGACGTAGAAGGCAGTGCTAAAAGTTATAATTCATGATGAAACCTCCACTAGAAGATTGGAGGGAGTGATACCATGGAGGTGAAATTGAGCATTATGAGCAAAGGAGAGCTTATCTTACTAAGAGGTTGTTTGATGTCACCTGCTGCCTAGTTGAACCCTGAGGAAGTGGGTAAGGAGGAATTCACAATTGCTGGCTTGTATTGGAGCATGCTTTAGTTTCTCTGGTGTAGGGATGATGGAAGTGAAGTCTTGTCCAAGAACACATGTCCATGAAGTATGGTTTAGAGGATAACTGAGAACTGTTGGTGCATACATAGCAATATGTGAAGAAGGGAAAGAATTGGGTCAAGAATAGTGATCTTCAATCCAGAGCATCCCAAGAGAAAGGGTGAAGAGAGAGACGAGAAGCTATATTGTTTCAGAAGCTCAGGCTTTGTTTAGATTGGAGTAAGTCTATTATAGGAAATTGCTGTTCAAAAGGAGATGATGGTGGCATAGTCAGTTCTCTCAAAAGGGGAAGAGAATCACAAAGGATGGGTGTAATTTTAAGGCCTGTGGAAGAAAATGGAGGGATGTAAAAGGGTAGATGATTGGTGGCAATGCATTCAAAATTATTAATAGGTAGGTGGCAAATACTGAAGGATAAAGTTGATGAGATCAAGGTATTGTCTGAGAAGGGGACTCCAGTGATGGTAGTGTTCAAAGATTAGTAGTAGTTAAGAATTAACTAGTATCTAGTTAATTAGGAACTAATTGTTGAAGGGTAAAAAGCAGCCCTTTGAGATGTAATGATGAGAGTTAATGGTAGAGAAATCCAGAGAGGCATTAATTAAGAGTTGAAGCAGGTCTCGTGGCTCAACTAGTAGTGTCAGAAACCTGAAATTCATCCTAACCTTGAATGTTGTGTATGGAGTTTGCATGTCCTCCTTGTGACTCTATGGGTTTGATCCCACATTCCAAAGATGTATGCTTGTAGGTTCAATGGCCACTGTAAAGTGCCTCTAATGTTTAGGTGGAAGTCAGTGAGATGTGGGAGTAAAAACTGACTAATAGGATTAGCACAATTAAGTGGTTGATGGTGATTGAGGATTCTATGACTTGAAAGGCCTCTTTCTGTGCTGTACAACTCTTGTCTTTGAACAAAACTATTTGAGTATTTTTTTTCTTAAAGGCAAAATTGAGCTCTGAATAAGCTAATTGGGATTTAGTAGTCTCAATGCATAAAATATAGGTTATATGAAATTCAAGTACCTATTGTCATACAGGTTCTTAAGATTAAATTATGGGAAGTGTCTCCATTAAGTGTCTCCATTAGAGTTGCCTGCAAATAATTTTGCTATGTACAATGAGGAATTGTATGTTTTTAATACTTAGTTATTAAACTTTGAGCGAAAGCATTCTATAGGTGGTCATGTTTGGATGTTATTCATTATAATATTTATAAAGTTTTTTTGAGAATTTTTAATATTTACGTACGAGATTGAGTAACGATTTCCCCCTCTGTTTCTAGTTATGGTCATCTGAGAGTGCAACTGATGAGAGTGAACCTGTTGCAGCTGAGCCTGGAGAAAATTAGGTGCACTCAAGGCACAATTCTCCAAACTTTTTACACATCTCCATTCCTTACTACACTCAAAAATTCCTATAGTAACAAAATTTGTCAGTACTGTACTTATTATCTATGTATTGAAAGTCCCATATTTTGTCTTTATATACACACCATTGCTTTAAAAAAAAAAGTCCATCCCTTGATTTGTGTTGATGGTTGTCTGCCTTTCTGGTATGCAATTACTGCTGTAGAAGAGTATATAGTTTTAACTTTATAACGTGAGTAACCTCAAAAATAGAGGACAGATTGTTTTAATATTTTAAATACTTGCAATGTTTGTATTGTGAGCATATTAATAAAAAATTGCTGCATTAGAACGTAATTCAGTTTTACTCCAATATCCCTTTTTTGCTTGCTTCCCATTGTCAAACCACTTTCCAAATTTGCCAATTTCTAGTTCTTCAAAATTAGACTCGTGCATTAAGTACTCTTTCACGCTCCTTGATTTACAATTGTCATTAATTGAAAACTGACATAGCTTAAGTAAAATAGTCCTTGTACACCTCTTTATTCTGCAGGAAGACTGGCCTTGTGTAAACTAGTTACTTTGTGAAAATATAAGACTGAAAACATTTAAAATACAATCAAGTTTTTTTTAAAAATCCTTGTGATTTTGGAAATAGTGAATCTTCACCTTTTTTAAGAAAGAAATGAATCCTTCACCTATCCATGTCATGCTGATCACTTCTCAACTGTTACAGAACATTTCTGCTGAAGTTTGGAATATGCTTGTAAATGATTAAGTTACATACATGACTTTGAATACACTGGAATGGGAAATCATTGGATTGGGCCCAATAATTTTTTTTAAAGCATATTATTTCTTTGCAAGTTTGTGCAAATATAAGGGGATTTTCAGTGAGATTTGGACCACTATAATTGTTAGTCATTTTATCATAATCTCCAAAGGCCTTGTGAAAATGTCAATGCCCAATGTAACATGAAATAAATTACATTTTATAGACCATTTTTACTGACTGTGTATATTATTTTGAATAAGAACCACAATGGAAGATTTTCAAAAAATGTACATAGAATCTCTATTGGTGTTTTAACACTTTATCACTGATGAGCTATTGTTAAAAGTTAATTTTGAAATTACTGAACTATGAAAAGGAGTACCTTGAAAAACTATTCATCCCCCAGACTTTTGTTATGTAAATGAGTACTACAACCAGGGATTTTGATCAATTTAACTGAGAATTTTTATTTGTGAATCAGGTGCTTTTTTCCCCCCACAACAGAGCCCAAAAAACATGAAAATTGTAAAGCATGAAAAACTAAAGGTTCAAAAACTGAAATGTCAGCAGGTCAAATGTATTCATCCCTCTTTGCTCAGTACTTAGTTGCACCTCCACTCTCAGCTGTTACAGCCAGTAGTGTTTTTGGATGCCTCTATTAGCTTTGCGCTATGTGATGGAGCAAGATTTCCCCATTCTTCCTTGTAAAATTGCTCAAGCTGTGCCAGGTTAGTTCAGGAGTGCAGGAGGTCTTACGGAGATATTCGATTGGGTTCAGGTCAGGAATGACTCAGCCACTCAAAGACATCAATTTTCTTCATTTGAAGCCACTCCATGGTTTCTCTGGCAGTGTGCTTTAGTTTGTTATCCTGCTGAAAAACAGCTTCCTCCCCAGTTTGTTTTCTAACAGAGGCTAGCAAGTTTTAATCTACAAACGTAGGATCTCTCTGTATTTTGTATTCACCTTCCCATCAATCCTGACCAGATTTCCCTGCTGCTGAAAAGCATTTCCATAGAATGACCCTACCTCCACAACACTTTATGCTGTTAACTGGCTGATGCACAGTATGAGATTTATGTCACACATACTGCTTAGTGTTGAGACCAAAAAGTTCCACTTTAGTCTCATCCAACCACATCTTCCACATCTTTACAGTATCTTCTAAGTGACACTTTGCAAAGTCTTTACAGGCAAGGATATGCTTTTTTAGCTAGAGCTTCTTCCTTGTCACTTTTCCATAAGTACCCTTTTTTGTGCAAAGCCTTGGTGACTGGAGTCATGAACTTCATCTCCAATTGCAGCCACTGATTTCTGCAGCTCACCCAGACAGACTGGCCTCACAGTCACCTCTCTGAGAAATGCCATTCTTCTCTGGCAACTCAGTTTAGAGGGGCAGCCTGATCTAGGCAGTGTGGCTGTGGTTTCATACTTTTTCCACCTTTTCGGGTTGGACCGCACTGAGCTCTGAGGTATGTTCAGTGCCTTTTGAGGAGTCCTTGTACCCTTCCACAGATTTGTGCTTCTCTATTATTGTTTCCCTGACTTGCCTTGAATGAAAGCACTTTTGCTACATTTTGGTGTGGTCTGTTGAAAATATACCATACTGTTGGACCTTACTAAGAGAGGGGTTTTTTTTTCTTATTAATTCAATTGAAAATGGGTGATTCTCCAATTTTCTACATCAACATGTTGGGCAAATTGGTAAGGTAATAAATGGTATTGCACCTGAGGAAAGTTAGCACAGTAATTACAAACAAGATGAATACTTTTTTGACCTCAATTTTGTTTTTTCACTCCTAGGAAATTGTTGACAGGATTTAGAATTTTTCTTTTGACATGATGCACAATATTTTGTACATTAGCTCAAAATAATTCTATTTCAATATATTAAGTTTAGAAAATGAGAGAGTAAAATGTGAAACTAGTGGAAGCTAAATACTACTTCAAGACTGTCTGCTATTTTTGTGTACTGTAGGTGCTTAATAATTGCAAAAATGTGAAGTTCATTTGGTTTTGAAGTTCCTTTAATGACAATATTAGGAATTCAGATTCATTTATTAATTCCATGTACATCAAAACATTCAATGAAATGTCTTATATGTGCAAATAACTGACACGCTCAAGAATGTGCTCAGGGCAGCCTACAAGTATCGTCACACATTCTGGTGCCAACTTAGCATGTTCACAATGCTTCAGTCAATAAATAGTGCAAAAGTCTTGGGCACATATGTAAAGCTAGGGTGCCTAAGACTGTGGCACAGTACTGTACGTGTCAATGTAGAGCAGAGAGAGTTTGTAATTCTGGTGTGAGCAAAGGATGTTGGGAATGTTGAAGGTGCAGGAGGGCTATGGGACAAGTGGCAGAGGAGGAGTGCCTGGAGAAGAGGTGGCACAGATGCTGACACATCCAACTGTTGAGACACCAGACAAGGTAATTGGATTCCAAACAATTGGTTTATGGATCATTACAGAATATTTCTGGTGCTTCCCGTTCTTCCCACCTCCAACCATAATTCCACTCTCTTGCCTCCTTCCTACTCTCTGTCCACAATAGTTTCAACAGAATCAGGTTTATCATCACTCACATCATGAAATTTGTTTTGTGTGACAGCAGTACTGTGCAATACATAGTACTATTACAGTATTGTGCAAAAGTCTTAAGCACCCTAGCTATATATGTACCTAATCCTTTTACACAGTGTTGTACATGTCTTTTCTCTCCGGATGCTCCAGAGATGGGTGTAGGGCCATTCTCGTGTTTGAGGCATTTCACAATGTTATATTGTTTTCCTTAGGTACAGGGATGATAGTGTTCTTCTCAAAGGAGATGGTAACCTCAGAATAATGCAGGTAGAAGTTAATATCTGTAAATACTCCCACCACCTAATCTGTGCAGGATGTTGGGATCCAGCCTGTTACACTATCCAAGCCAAGTTTTTTGGTCTCTAAGCAGTTCTAAACTTCTCATTGCTTATAATGTTGATCTGTTTGACAGCATGCAAAACAAAAGCCTTTCACTGTTTCTCAATTCATGTGACAATAATAAACCAACCAAATATCAGATGCTTTTGACAAGATTCCTCATGTTAGGCTCTACCAGAAGATTAAGGTACATGAGGTCCATGTTGACTTGGCTGTTTTGGATTCAGAATTGGTTTGCCCATATAAGTTGCAGGGTAGTGTTTGATTTCAGGCTGGAGTTCTGAGTTGTGGTGCTCCTTGGGGACTTGTACTGTAACTCCTGTTTGAGGTGTATATAAATACTTTGATTAAAAACAACAAAATAAATAATGAAAGAAAAATGTTCATGGACCATTCAGAAATCTGATGGCAGAGGAGAAGTGTTAAAATCATTGAATGCGGTCTTCAGGCTCCTGTTTCTCCTCCCCGACGGTAGTGATGGGAAGAATGGATGGGGGCTCTCCTTGAGGCAACACTTTTTAATGATGTCCTCTGGTGGCCCATAATGTTGAATTTACAACCCTCTGCAGATAGTGTAATCTGTACAAAAATGACCAAAGAGGAGATGTGAAATGATAAAAAACTATGTGCTTAGGATCTGGAATGCACTGTCAAGCATGGTAATGGAAACTTTCAATTGTAGCATTCTAAAAGTAACTGATGAGCATAAAATAACTCTCGTGGTGGTGAGGGGTTTTGAAAGATGTGAAACCAAGATAACTTGAGAGTTGGCACATACTTAATGGAATAAGAAGTTGGCAAATTTTGCACTTTACTATTTTTGACAAGATTATTTGATCAAGATAGACAAGGAAATAAAAACCTTAATTCTCCTTTTAAAATTTGAACAAAGGTGTTACTGATAGACCAGTTTTGCAGTTATGTTGGTTTAATACAGTAACCGGCATGATTACTGGTCTTGAGTGGAAAAGATTTCTTGTATTACTTCTAACTCATTTTGTGGTAAACTCTCTGTTCTAGAATTTGATGTTTGGTTGTGGCGAAAATAAATTTATTCTCTAATACAATTTTATATAAGCCATCCAGAAAATTATAAGAAGCTAGAAGCTAGAAGCCAAACAGGTAAAATGATGCATTAAAAGAAACTAGAGGCTCATCAAGTCATGAAGCATTTAAAAAAACTTCAGAACATGTTTCTTACCCTGATAATTTATATGACTTCTTAAGGAAATCAGACTGCATTCCAGAGTTAATTATCAACTTCAGAAACGGAAATGGAGCTTGAGTCTAAATTGAACCAACATGCTTTTACAGGAAAACTTTTCTAACACAGGTATACATTACAGTTACAGTATACATTGCACCACTATCTTCTCTAGAAATTCTTCCAGATGCTAATTGTAGATAATTAATTTATGGATTCACAAGCTGCTAATTGTATACGTGACTATGATTCTTTGAAATTCTTGGATTCCGAACAACTACGGTAGTTACCAGTAAAATTTGATGTATCAGGAAGATTTGGTGTTTGTTTATTGCCTTCCCTCACATTACCAGCTATTGCAGAAATTAAGCAAATTAAGTCAACTTAAGTTTATTATCTATGTTCTCCTGTTCTGCATAGGCCAGGTTGAAATATAACACTGATGCCTATCAAGACCAGAAGGCAGTTATTCAGTACTTTTCATGACCTTGGTCCCAGAGCCCTCTACATCCAATTAAGTACTTCAGAAGAAAGCGTACACATTAGAATTGACTTTATTGGGAAATACAACACACATTTTGGCTGCTGCAACATCCCACAAACAACTTTGAGAAAATGTGCTTTTTTCAACGTTGGTTGAAAGATAAACACTCACATGGTCCAGGAAGAACAATTCTGCTCTTTGAAATCCAGCCATTAGATCTTTCGTGTTCACGAGACAGATGTGAAAGATGTGTGTCCTCTGTTTACTGTCTTTCTGCACTCTGATAGATCAGCGTTCCCTTGGTGCAACACTAGACTGGCACCAAGATTAATTTTGTGGATATTGCTAGTAAGGCCAGTGTTATTGTGGAACTCTTGTTGCCCCTGAGGTGATGGTGAGCCTCTCTTGAACACTTACAATCCTTCTGTTGACATTACTCTTCCAGCTGGGTAAGGTGTCCCAGAATTTACAAATAGTGCCAATGATGTGTGTCCTAGGTAGGATGATGTGTGTCTTGAAGAGGAACCTACAGGCAATATCCAAGGGTATCAGGTAATACAGAAAGATAGGCAGGAAGGCAAAGGAGGTGGGGTGGCGCTCTTAATTAAAGATGAGATCAGGGTGGTTGTGAGAGACGATATAAGATCTACGTAGCAGAATGTTGAGTCCATCTGGGTAGAGATTTAAGAATAGTAAAGGGAAAAAATCACTGGTGGTCTATAGGCCACCTAATAAAAATATTACAGCAATAACTAAGGCTTGTAAGAATGGAACGGCAGTTGTCATGGGGGATTTTAACTTCCACATAGATTAGGTGAATCAGGTTGGTCAAGGAGGGCATACGTGATGGCTTTCTTGAGCAGCATGTTAGTGAACCTACAAGGGAAAATACTATCTTGGATCTAGTCATGTGCAATAAGACAGGTAAGATTAACAATCTTGTAGTCAGGGATCCTCTTGGAAAGTATGACTGAATTTCGCATACAGATGGAGGATGAAATAGATCTAAAACTAGTGTATTAGGCTTGAACAAGGGAGACTACAATGGGATGAGGAAGGAGTTGGCTAATGTGGATTGGGAGCACAGGCTATTTGGTAGGACAGTTGAGGAACAGTGGAATACTTTCAAAGAGATTTTTCACAGTGCTCAACAAAAGTATATTCCTGTCAAAAGCAAGGACAGTAAGTGTGGGGAGAGCCTTGGATAACAAAGGAAATAAAAGATAGTATCAAATTAAAAGCTTGTATACAAAGTCGCAAAGAGTAATGGGAGACTGAAGGATTGGGAAATCTTTAAAAAGCAACAAAGAACAACTAAACAAGAAATAAGGAAAGGGCAGATAGAGTATGAAAGTAAATTAGCACAAATATAAAAACAGATAGCAAAAGTTTTTATAAATATATAAAGTGGAAGAGAGTGGCTAAAGTCAATGAAGGTCTCTTGGAAGAAGAGAAGGGGAAATTGATATTGGGTGATAAGGAAATGGCTGAGGCATTGAACAACTATTTTGTGTTGGTCTTCACGGTGGTGAACACATCTAATATGCCAAAGAATGGTGTTATGAACAAAATGGGAGGTGAGGACCTCGATAAAATCAGTCACTAAAGAGATAGTGATGAGCAAACTAGAGGGCCTGAAGGTAGATAAGTCCCCTGGTCCTGATGGGATACATTCCAGGGTGCTGAGGGAATTGGTAGAGGTTATAGTAGACACGTTGGTAATCATTTACCAAAACACTCTCGACTCTGGGCAGGTCCTGGTGGATTGGAAGACAGCAAATTATCACACCACTTTTTAAAACTGGATGCAGGCAAAAGGCAGGCAACTTTAGGCCAAGTTAGTTTAACATCTGTAGTCAGAAAAATGCTTGAAGCTGTCATTAAGGAAGAAATATTTAGAAAGGAGTGGTTCCATTAGACAGACGCAGCATGGATTCAGAAAGGGCAGGTCCGTGCATTTGGCACAGACTAGAAGGGCCGAGATGGCCTGTTTTCATGCTGTAATTGTTATATGGTTATATATGGTTATAGGTCCTGTTTGACAAACTTACTGGAGTTCTTTGAGGACATAATGAGTGCAGTGGATAGAGGGGAACAGGTGAATGTCGTATACTTGGATTTCCAGAAGGCGTTCGACCAGGTGCTGCACAAGAAGCATAAATAAGATATGGATGCATGGAGTTGGAGGAAGTGTATTGGCATGAATAGTGGATTGGTTAACCAATAGAAGGCAGAGAGTTGGTATGAGAAATGGGTGTTTCTCCGGTTGGCAGTCAGTGGTGAATGGAGTGCCATAGGGGTCGGTGCTGGGCCTGCAGCTGTTTACCATTTACATTGATGATTTGGAAGAGGGGACTGAGTGTAGCGTAGCAAAATATGCTGATGACACTAAACTGAGTGGAAAAGCAAATTGTACAGAAGATGTGGAGAGTCTGCAGAGGGATGGAGATAGGTTAAGTGAGTGGGCCAAGGTCTGGCAGATGGAATACAATGTTGGTAAATGCGAGATTGTCTACTTTGGAAGGGAAATTGAGGACAAATTATTATTTAAATGGTGAAAGATTGCAGCATGCTGTTGTGCAGAGGGACTTGGGAGTGCTTGTTCATGAATTGCAAAAAGCTGGCTTGCAGGTACAACAGGTTATTAAGAAGGCAAACGGAATGTTGTCCTTCATTGCTAGAGGGATTGAATTCAAGAGCAGAGAGGTCATGCTGCAACTATACAGGGTACTGGTGAGGCTGCACCTGGAGTACTGTGTGCAGTTCTGGTCTCCATACTTGAGGAAGGATATACTGGCTTTGGAGGCAGTGCAGAAGAGGTTTACCAGGTTGATTCCAGAGATCAAGGGGTTAACATATGGGGAGAGATTGAGTCGCCTGGGACTATACTCTCTGGAGTTCAGAAGAATGAGAGGGGATCTTATAGAAACATACAAAATTTTGAAAGGGATACATAAGATAGAAGTAGGAAAGTTGTTTCCATTGGTAGGTGAGATGGAAACTAGGGAACATTGCCTCAAGATTCAGGGGAGAAGATTTAGGACAGAGATGAGGAGAAACTGTTTTTCCCAGAGGATGGTGCATCTGTGGAATTCTCTGCCTAGGTAAGCAGTTGAGGCTTCTTCACTAAATATATTTAAGATACAGTTAGATAGATTTTTACATAGTAGGGGAGTTAAGGGTTATGGGGAAAAGGCAGGTAGATGGAGTTGAGTTTATGGACAGACCAGCCATCTTATTGAATGGCGGGGCTGGCTCGACGGGTAGGATGGCTACTCCTGCTCCTATTTCTTATGTTCTTATATAATAATATACATTCAAATCTCAGCGGTGTGAAGTGAGCCATGAAAAGCAATAGAAAGAAAATGAAGGAACTCAGTGTAGAATGTGAGTCAAATATCATTTACTTTTACAGTTTTCAAGACTTTTGGTCAATTTTTATTCAGACCTATGTATTTTAAATATGCTGCCATCAATTCTACTTAAAGAAATTTTGCACGAGGACTCTACGTACTTTAAGTTCTGTGGAGAAAATTCAGCTTCTTGATTCCCAATTTTCTACAAAAATGTTGTGAAGGAACAATATTTTCATTAAGTCAAAATAATTGGCAAAATCTCGATTAACTCTGAGAACGTCACTACCAGATCAGGTTAACTTTGAGGATAGGAGATAGAAACCCTTAAAATAAAACCCAGCAACTGCTGGAAATTCTTCAAGTCAAGGCACAATGTGTACTGGATTACAGAATCAATGAAACATTACATTGTAGGACACGATCTAGTCCATCAGCTTCACATTTGCCTTCATAGAGCAATCCTTCCTTGCAAATTATGTTTACCTCTAATCTCTTTTTGGAATCCTAATTTCCATCTGTCTATCTGCTTTACAGTAAATTCCACAGCATAATATTCTATCTTATTTTTCATTATCAAGTTAAATCTGAGCCTTCAGGTCCTAAAACCAATTGAGAATGGGAGCAGCCCTTTATCTAAAGCCATTGTAATTTTGAAAACCCGTTGTGTGGTGGCTAGAAATGGATGCAATATTTCACCTACACCACACAGTATTTAACAAACATTCAACAGAATCTCTCAGCTTTCGTACTCTTCATTAATCCAGTATCCTAGAAGCTTTACCTAAAGTCTCCCAGTCTTTCAGAATCAGAAGCATATTCATTATCCCTGACAACATATCCCTGAAATTTCTTGTTTTGCAGCATAAGTAGTGCAGTGCAATACGTGTACTATAAATTACAATAACAAATAAATATATAAAAATTATATAGGCAGGTTGTGATCATGGATTCATGGACCATCCAGAAATCCAGTGGCAGAGGGGAAGAAACTGTTTCTAAAACATTGAGTGTGTATCTTCAGGCTCCTGTACCTCCTCTTTGGTGTAACGAGAAGAGGGCATTTCCTGGGGGCCCTTAATGATGGATGTCACCTTTTTGAGACATCGCCTTTTGAAGATGTTCTTGATGGAGCTGGCTGAGTTTACAGCCATCTGTTGCTTGTTCCTATCCTGTGCATACTAGGTGGTGGAGCAACCAGTTGAAATGTTCTCCACAGTACCTCTGTAGAAATTGGCTAGAGTCCTTAGTGACTCACCAAACCTCCTTAAACTCCTAATGAAATATAGCCTCTTCATAATTGTATCAATACAATGGGCCTAGGATAGATCTTCTGTTATGTTGACAACCAGGAACTTGAAACTGCTAACCCCTCGATGAGGACTGGAGTGTGGTCCCTCAAATTCCCCTTCCTGAAGTTCATAATCAATTTTTTGGCCTTTCTTATTATTTTCAGATATTTATGCACATAACCATGCATTCTTTAGAACTATGCCATCTAATGTTTATTGGCCTGCTTTTTATTTCTGATTCACCACAGTATTAGCCACCTTTCCAAGTCAAAGATACTGGATTTTAGCAAGTAAGTATAATAGCTTAATGCTAACAAATATAAAAAAAATTTCTGCACTAAGTTCAACGTTTTATCATTGACATTTTTGACTTAAATACTTGAGGTCAGAAACAGATGAAAGCCAAAACTGGTGATTTTACAGCAGTGGTTTAAGTGCTGACAATTACTTTTGTGGTGATACCTGCATCTTACCCTTGCTGCTCACTCCAAACCTGTGCACCATTTTAGAAAGTCAAAAATCATCCCAAATGTGCTGGAGTGCTACCTCTGTGCCTCAGTTGAAATGTTAGAAGAGTGGGAGCATGAACACTTCAGAATCTGTTGTGAAGGTGTGTTGTAGGCAGGAATGTCAAAGCAAGAGGGATGATACAATAAAAGCACCACATAGTCAGCCTTATCCTTTGGCAGTCCCTCACAAAAGAGGATGACTTGCTTCTGCTTTGGCTCTGTGGGTTGTAATGTGGGCGACTGTGGAAACAGCTCCTACTTTCTCTACAGCCAGTGTTTTTACAACTCACTACATGATAGCCAGAATTGGATACAAACCACTGTTTTAAAAACTGTGTTTCTAAGGAGGCTAAATTTGGGAACTGAATTCCCTTCAACCAATCCTGAGACCATTCAGTGTTCTTAGTCATAATTTCCACAAACTTACCTCCTCACACTCAGTTTTTCTCCCCTAGAACTGCTCCCCATGTCAATTCACTATCCTATCATTTATTTCCTATTCCTTTAAAAAGAATTCAAGTTTTTCAATGGCCATGGTGGAATTTTAACTTCAATTTTTATGTAATTCAGTTCAGTCCACTCTTCTATCAGCTAGTAATATTAGAAAATGTATTATCATAGAATATGGTTCTGTGTAACATTTTCAGAGATTTAATCTTCATAAAGTCGTGCCACTAGTTAATGTTTTGTATCGAAACTGGATCATCATTTCTACTAGTTTTGCTAAGATGAGTGAGAATCCTCTGGAGAATGATCTGGAAAATAAATCATTAAAAAATGGCAGATATGTTAAAGGCCACGGTATTGGGAAAGCTCACAAAACTAAAGGCACATAAGTTACTGAGACCTGATGACCTGGATTCAATGATTTTAAAGTGGGGACAGAAGATCCATTACAGACACACAAGATTCTGCAGATGCTGGAAATCCAGAGCATCAATCACAAAATGCTTGAGGAACTCTGCAGGTCAGGTGGCATCAATGAAGAGGAATGAACGGCCAACGACTCAAGTGGAGACCCTTTATCAGGTCCACTTTATTTCAATACTCATAGAATTCCAGGAAGGTGCCAGTGAACTGAAAAACAGGAAGTGTGACTTAGAAACATAGAAAACCTACAGCACAATACAGGCCCTTTGGCCCACAATGCTGTGCCGAATATGTACTTACTTTAGAAATTACCTAGGGTTACCCATAGGCCTCTATTTTTCTAAGTTCCATGTACCTATCCAGGAGTCTCTTAAGAGACCCTGTTGTATCCACTTCCACTACCATCGCTAGCAGCCCATTCCACACACTCACCACTCTCTGCATTAAAAAAAATTAACTACTGACATCTTCTCTGTACATACTTCCAAGCACCTTAAAACTGTGCCCTCTTGTGCTAGCCATTTCAGCCCTGGGAAAAAGCCTCTGACTATCCACAAGATCAATGCCTCTCATCATCTTATACACCTCTATCAGGTCAGCTCTCATCCTCCATCACTCCAAGGAGGAAAGGCCAAGTTCACTCAACCTGTTCTCATAAGGCATGCTCCCCAATCCAGGCAACATCCTTGTAAATCTCCTCTGCACCCTTTCTATAGTTTCCACATCCTTCCTGCAGTGAAGTGACCAGGACTGAGTATTAAAATCATCCACCATGACAAACCTGTTATTATTACACCTTTCCAGAATCTGTCTCCCTATCTGCTCCTTGATATCCCTGTTATTATTGTGTGGTCTATAAAAAACACTCAGTAGAGTTACTGACCCCTTCCTGTTCCTAACTTCCACCCACAGAGACTCAGTAGACAATCCCTCCATGACTTCCTCCTTTTCTGCAGCTGTGATACTATCTCTGATCAGCAGTGCCACACCCCCACCTATTTTGCCTCCCTCCCTGTCATTTCTAAAGCCTGGCACTCTAAGTTACCATTCCTGCCTCTGAGCCATCCAAGTCTCTGTAATGGCCACAACATTATAGCTCCAATTACTGATCCACACTTTAAGCTCATCCGCTTTGTTCATGATGTTTCTTGCATTAAAATAGACACATCTCAAACCATCGGTCTGAGCGCATCCCTTTTCTATCATCTGCCTATCCTCCCTCTCACACTGTCCTCAAGCTTTCTCTATTTGTGTGTCAACCATCCCTTCCTCCGTCTCTTCAGTTCGGTTCCCACCCCCCAGCAATTCTAGATTAAATTCTCCCCGATAGCCTTAGCAAGTCTCCCCGCCAGGGTATTAGTGCCCCTTGGATTCAAGTGCAACCCATCCTTTTTGTACAGGTCACACCTGCCCCAAAGTAGGTCCCAGTGATCCAGAAATCTGAATCCCTGCCCCCTGTTCTAATCCGTCAGCATGCATTTATCCTCCACTTGCCTCTATTCCTATACTCACTGTCACGTGGCACAGACAGTAATCCCGAGATTACTACCTTTGAGGTCCTGCTTCTCAACTTCCTGTAGTCTGATTTTCCTACCTATGTCATTGGTACCAATATGTACCATCACCTCTGGCTGTCCACCTTCTCACTTCAGGATATCGTGGACGCGATTAGAAATATCCTGAACCCTGACATCTGGGAGGCAAACTACCATCCTTGTCAAGAACGAAGGGACACAAATGGTGGGAAACTGTAGGTTAGTTGTTTAATATATATTGCTGACTAGATGCTAGAGTCATCAAAGATGAAGTAGACATGTAGGAAAAGAACCCATTTAGATAAACAGGGTAGTGAAGAAGGCTGGCTGCATGCCTTCTTCATCAGTTGACAGGGTTTGCATTAGGATTTCATGTTACAACTGTATAAATTGTTGATGAGACCACACTTGAAGTACTGTGTGCAGTTCTGGTCACCTAGTTTTCGGGAAGAATGTCTTCACACTGGATATGGTGCAGAAACTATTCATGATGATGTAACCAGGACTGAAAGGCTTGAATTAGAAGAGGCTGAATAGACTGGACCTTTTTTCCTGGATGTAGGAGACTGTAAAGTGACCTTATATACAATCATGCAAGGTGTAGGCAAGGTGGACGGTCACCACTCTTTTCCCAGGATAGAGGAGTCTAAAACTAGAGGGCATAGATTTAAGGTGAGAAAGGAAAGATTTAAGAGAGTCCCGAGGGAAAATACTTCATACAAAAGGTGGTATTGTTTTGAAAGGAAAGGAAGCTGCAGAGGCAGATACAATTCAATGTAAAAAAATATATATTTAGATAGGTAATTGGACGGAAAAGCTTTAAAAAAATGGACCAAGTGCAGGCAAATGGGACTAGCTCGGATAACCAACTTGGTCGGCAATTATGGACTGACAGACCTGTTTCTGTGCCATGTAACTCTGACACTAATATAACCAAACCAAATCAATATGGTTTCATGAAAGAGTAATCCTGTTTGACAAATTTACTTGATTTTTACAAGGAATTTTCAGAAAGATTTAATAGAGAATTCCATAGATGTGATGTATTCAGAGTTTAAAAACATATCTGTTGCTGACGTATTGCAATTTGAAAGCTCATGGTATTACTAGAAGTGTGACACCATGGATTAAAAACTAGATATCACATAAAATGGAGAGCAGGAATAAATGGGTCCTTTTTTTAGATTGGTGGCATGTAACTAAGAGGACCTGAGGGTTCAGTTCTTGGTCTTAATTATTTATAATTTATATTAATGACTCAAAGAGGAGACAGAATATAAGATATCCAAGTTTATCAAACACAAAACAAGATAGGTGGAACGGCATTTTGCAATGATGATTATGGCACTCTGCAATAACTTCAGAATAAAGGGAGAGCTGCTTGCATTATGACTTTACAGCAGGATATAGATGAACTGAGTGGATGAAAACTTGGCAGATGGAGTTTAACACACACTGAATGCTGGCAGAACTCATCAAGTCAGACAGGATCTATGGAAACGATCGATGTTTTGGGCCAAGATCTATCATCAGGACTGGAAAGGAAGGGGGAAGATGCCAGAATAAGTGTGATAGGGGGATTAGGACAAGCTAGAAGGTGATAGGTGAAATGGAATTTAATGAGGGGAAGTGTGAAGCCATTCACTTTGGTAAGAGGAATCGAAAGGCAGATTTATTATCCAAATGGAGATAGATTGCAAATGAGTGAAATCCATGATATGCAGGTTATTGTTTTTAAAAGGTTAGGTGTAGTAAGTGGTTAAGAAGACAAATTGTATATTGCTCTTGCAAAGAGGTTGGAAATTAGAAATCAAGTGTATAAACTCTTCATGGGCTTCCAGCCGGGTCAGTTTTTAAGAGACCTTTCAGTGACAAACTCTGCCATCTTCATCAGAGATAATGCCTAGGCATGTCTAGTCCAGGGGTATATACACCCCTGTCATCCGTCCCTCCTGATTGTTTTATCGTCATCCAATCGAGTTTCCACTATCCAACCTTGTTTACAACTGAATTCCAATTTTTAATTCGAGTGAGACCTTCGTCTTTGTTAAAATTCTTTTCCCTGATTTTATTTCAAAGGCCTCCTTCACCAGGCAGTCCCAAAAGCCATTAGGGTGGCACAGTAGTTCTGTGCCATCAAAGACAATCCTATGGGCATTGTGATTGCAATGTCTTAACACTGCCGATTTCTCCAACTAACCCAAATGGATACACTTCCTATGCTCCCTGATGCGGGTCTCCACCATGTGCCCTGTCTGGCCAATATACGCTGCTCTGCAATCACAGGGAATCCTGTAAATGCCAGCCATCCCGAGTCCCAGGTCATCTTAGACCCACATAAGTTGTGATTTGAGCTTCCTTACAGGTTTCTGGACGGAATTAATCTGGTATTTCTTCAGGATCCTGGCGATCTGTCCAGAAACTGTGGCAATATAGGGAAGACAATTGGTAGCAATGGATTCCTCCTCATTGTTAGGTTTCCTGGTTTTTCCGTCAGCCCTTTTAAAAAAAACTAGAGAAAAAGTATTTTAACAAAGATGAAGGTCTCGCTATAAGTAAGAACTGAAATTGGATTGTAAACAAGGTGAGGCAGCGGAAACCTGATTGGATGAGGACTAACTAATCAGGAGGGACAGACAATGGGGGTATAAATAACACCGGACTAGACTTGACTAGGCATCATCCCTGATGAAGATGGCAGAGTTTGTCATCAAAACGTCACTTAATCGCAAAACTTGTACCCGGCTGGAAGCCCGAGAAGAGTTAATTTATCACACATGCCAGGAAAGCACAAGGTCCTTTTTCAGAAATAGGGTTGCTACTGAGTCCATACCTGGAGTACTACACACAGTTTTAGTTCCCTTACCAAATAAAGTAGCATTGGAGGCAGTACAAAAGGTATTTATTATGCTAGTTCATGACATGAGATGATTCATCCATCAAAAGAGGCTAAAGAGGTTGGGTCTACCTAAATTCTTTGGGGCGTAGGAAGTGTGCTATCTCCCTAAGAGAGCAAGGCAGGGTTAGATGTTGAGATGTTTTTAATAATGGTAGAATCTTTAAATAAGGATACACATTTTTAAAATAAGGGACTGATCACATGAAACCAAGATGTACTGAAACATCTTGCAGAATTGCACCCTGAGAGTTGGAGGCTGGATTACCAACTGTCATTGCGATGTTTCAGTAACATCATTGAATTTTATCACTTGGAATCTCCTGAATGCATTCCGTTCTTGTGGTATGAAACAAAGTCAAATATTTATTCAGGAGATGATAATACTAAAATACAAAATTAAGGTAAATCCTTCTTGACAATCCCTTGCAGTTGAGGATGACTTGCTTTCATACCAGTCTGTGATAAGGCTACTGTGGGATTTGCCTACACTAGGATGGCATTTTGGATGATATGCACTTTTTCTGCTTTTTGCTCTTGGCCTCCACATGCTACTGCAGTAGAGACTCAAGATAGGCAGTGTCTTCATTGATGAAAATACCACCTCACCTAAACCAATGTACTGTGTTATCTAGTTTAATACTAAGTGATAAATATCTTGGAAATTATCTAACCTAGTGGTTATAACTAAGTGGTTATGTAAAGAAACCTACCTTTATTCCATAGTTTGAGATTACTTATTGATCCATTCACTAAAGAGATGTCATAACACAGTAAGAAATTATTTTTCACATTGTGTTTATGCTGATTTTTGAGAGAACTATCAATGCCAATGTTTTTTTTATTTATAGCTCTGCAAACCTGGCTGAGTGGTGCCATAACAACAATCTCTTACTCAATATCAGCAAGACCAAAAAGCTGATTATTGACTTCAGGAGGAGGAAACCAGAGGTCCATGAGTCAGTACTCATTGCAGGATCAGAGGTGGAGAGGGTCAGCAACTTTAAATTCCTCTGTGTTATTATTATTATCTTGGGGAGACCTGTCCTGGGCCCAGCTCGTAAGTGCAATTACAAAGAAAGCACAGAAGTGCCTCTACTTCCTTTGGAGTTTTGGAAGATTCAGCATGACATTTAACACTTTAACAAACTTCTATAGATCTATAGATGTGTAGTGGTGAGTATTTTGACTGTCTGCATCACAGCCTGCTGTGGAAACACCAATGACCTTGAACAGAAAACCCTTCAAAAAGTAGTGAATCCAGCCCTGTTCATCATGTGTAAACCCCTCCCCACCATTGAGCACATCTACATGAAACTTCACAGGAAAGCAACATTCACCATCAGGGACGGCCTCCACCCATGGCATGTTCTCTTCCCACTGCTGCCATAAGGAAGAAGATACAGGAGTTTCAGGACTCACACTGCCAGGTTCAGGAACAGTTATTACCCCTCAACCATCAGGATCTTGAACCAAGGGGGATAGTTTCACTCGCACCCATCAGTGAAATGTTCCCACAACCTATAGATTCACCTTCAAGGCCTTTTCATCTTATATTCTTGATATTATTGCTTATTTATTATTTCCTTCTTTTTGAATTTGAATTGTTTGTTGTCTTTTGCAAACTGGTTGAATGCCCAAGTTGGTGCAGTCTTTCATTGATTCTATTATGGACTTATTGAGCATGCCCGCAAGAAAATGAATCGCAGAGTTATATATATATGATGACATTTATGTACTTTGATATTAAATTTCCTTTGAACTTTGAAATATTTCTGCTTCAGTTATTAATCCAATTTCACTTCAAAGGTAATGATAATTGCACACCAGTACTTTTAAGAAAAGAGAGCTCTGATACATAAAATAATATCCACATCTTATGTTTGCCTTTTCGTTTATACTATTGCATGTCACATCTGGCTCTAGATTTTCTTACCACTGGGAACAAACTTTCCATGTTTTTATTCTCCAGTACCATGGCATATTTCCATTAAGAAGATGCTTTTTAAAAAGCTATCTTGAGGTATTTTCCCTCTTAAATCTGTTGTATTTGGTTTTTTTTTTAAAAAAAGTAGCTGCCGCTTCCTCGCCCCCCCCCCAGCTCCTTCAGCAGAACGGCTCGCCAATCGGCATGAACACTTCCGGGCTGAACGGGACGGCAGGAGATTGCTTCCGGGGTGTCGCCCTGCGCGGCGGCCCGGGACTCGGGGACCGGCATTCGCGGTGAGAGGTGATCGGTTCTTCTAGTATCCACAATGAGAACTTTGATGGTCTCGGTCGGCGTGTTGCTGGCGTGGCTGATCCTTTGTCGGTCAGGAGAAACAGCCGGGTTCCAGTCAGAGAAGGAGGAGCTCGATCATAAGTCCGGTAAGAGGAGGAGGCCCGGAGAGGTCGGATTGGGATGGGCGCAGCTTCTTGGGAGCCCTCTTCACAGGGGAAGGGGGCGGTGACTCTGCGGGAGATGGAAGTAGCCGATGGGGGTGATGTGCGAATGTATTTACACATCATCAACAAACAAAAACTTACGTGTTACAGTGAAATCAGTGAAAAGTATATGTTGTGTATTTTGTATTGTATGTAAATAGTTTTGCTACAATAAGTGTATGGGACATTGGAAAAAATATTGAATTTCCCCATGGGGATGAATAAAGTATCTATCTATCTATCTAGACAGGAATGACAGTTGCAGATCATTTAGGAAGCAATTAGAAAAGTTTATGTTGTAGGTTTGTGCTGTGTTACATATGGCCAATGCAGAAAACCTGGCTAAAGCGCAAAGGGGAGGTCTCTGAATCTTCAGTAGTTTTGGCCATCTTACTTGAAAGGCTTTAGACTCTGGGGTGGGGGGGAAGACAAAGTAACAACTACGACTGTGCACTGCACCCAGAACTTAAATGTATCAATCAATTCATCAGCTGTGGGGTTTCTAAAACATCCCAATGACTCGAGCACCAACTAGTTCTCGCCTTGTGGTTTCTGTCATTGGCATCGCTGTATTAATTTATTACAGTTTTTTTTTCAATTTTGCTTAAATAGTACTAATTGCCTCTGATCTTTCTAGTTTTCTTTATATATTTAAAACTGAATTAGATTAAAGATAACAGTATTATGTGAATGTTATAGTATGAGGTTACTTGTAGAATATCTCAAATCTGAGAATCAGTGTAAGCTCTGATGGAATCACAAACTCTTTGTACAGACATGTTGCTCTAACACTACAGTGCACTACATTCAGTGGAGAACTTTTCCTCACTCTGAAGATTTTTTTGCCCTTTTTCCTCCTTTGGGGGAAAAGGTCATGGGCACAGCAGTTATCTTTAAATTCACCATAAGCTCTGTATCCATTTCAGCTACTGTCATCTTTTAGTTTTATCCTGTAATAATTGGGACAATTTGATTTCATATGTCTTGTTAACTCAGTTTAGATTTCTCTGTGAAGTTTCAAAATTGTGTGCTTTTCTAAGGTTATTATCTGTTTAAGGTTCATTCAACTTTTTAATTAGCTCTTGCCACAAGAACACGTATACTTGTGTATTTTGATTTGATCTTGTACCTTTTGGCATTTGTAAGGTCCAATTTGTGGATGCTACAAGTGGGGTCTTTTGATGAAATTGTCTTGAGCATTCTTCATTTAACACAATTGTACTCCAACAGCATGTTGTGTTGAGAGTTCAAGGATTTGGATCCAACGATAAAGGACTAACAATTAATTTTGAAATCAAGATGGTGTATGATTTAAATGAGAATCTACAGAAGAGATATTCCCATTCATCTGCTGCTTACATCCTTGATAGACATTGCAGATTTAGGAGGTGGTTGTTCTCCTAAAGCCTATGTGAATAACTTAGGTGCATTTTTGTGGATGGTACACACTGAGATACAGTGGAAGGAATAAATATTTATGGCAGGTGATAGTACAGCATTCAAGTGGACTGCTATGACTCAGATGGTGTCAAGTTGCTTGGCCAGTTGAACTTCCAGCCAGTATATCACGGCCATAGTGTTCACAGTGAAAGATACTGTCAAATGTCAAGTGTAAGCAGTTAGACTCTGTTGTTGGAAATGATTTTTGTGGCTTGAATGTTAATTGCCACTGACCAGCCTGTGCCTGAGATATTTCTTGGTCTTATTGTGCACAGGCATAGATTGACTTATTTTCTAAGGAACTGCAAATGGAATTGAATCTGGTGTAAAAGTAACAAAAATCCCCTCTTCTGATCCTACGGTAGATGATTATTGATGAAGCATTCCGGAGGAATTCTTGACAGTGTTATCCTGTGACTAGAATGGTTGACCTCTAACATACACAACCATCTTTCTTTTTATGAGATGTGACACCAACATAGAAGTATTTATCCTTTGTCTATTGACCAAGCTTTACTAGGACTGCTTTTTGTCATACATAGTCAAACATCTTCAAGTTTAAATAACTTATTTGCAGCAAAATGTGCAGGTTATTTGTGATAAAGTGCTGCTAATGGCACATTCCAATCTTTACTGATGATTGATAGCAGTGTGATTTGGTGTTAAATAGTTGGATTGGATTTATCCTGCTTGAATAAGATGTACTTGGGCACTTTTCCACAATGTAGGGTATAGTTACTGTACTGGAACAGCTTGACTGAGTACTGGCCCAGTGAGTTCTGGATCATTAGTGTTCATTACTGGAGCTGGGATATGGTCTGGTTCCAAAGCTTTTGCTGTACTGAACTCTCTGAGCTGTTTCTTCTTCTCCTCATTCCGCATTATTCGATTTGGCTGAAAACTGCCTTCTGTAATGATAGAAATCTCAGGAGGAAACCAACATCCATTTTGTTTGACTGAATGTGGTTCCACATGTCTTTAGCACCCACATGCTGGATCCTGCCCATTGGAATTGGTTTATTATTACACCAAGATACAATGAAAAGATTGTCTTGCATATAGTTCATACTGATCAAATAATTACCCAGTGCATTGAGGTAGAGCAGGGTAAAACTGTAACAGAATGGAGATTTAAGTTCAACAGCTACAGAGAAGGTCCAGTGCAGGCAAACAACACTTTTCAAGATTATATCGAAGTAGATTATGATGTCAAGGGTCCATTTTACAGTACTAGGGAACCATTCAATAGTCTTATAAGGGCATCTTCAAAGAGTGATGCCTCAAAAAGGTGACATCCATCCTTAAGGACCCCTGTCACCCTGAACATGCCCTCTTCTGATTGTTACCATCAGGAAGGAGGTACAGAAGACTGAAGGCACACACTCACTGATTCAGGTACGGCTTCTTCCCCTCTGCCATCCTATTTCTGAATGGACTTTGAATCCATGAACACTATCTCACAGCTTTTTTGCACTACTTATTTAATTTAACTGTTTTATGTATGAATCAGGTTTAATATCATTGGCATTGTCAATTTGTTGTTTTGCGGCAGCAATACATAATTTTAAAAAAGTATAAACCTGTGATCTCTGCCTCAGAGGCTGATGTTAGGCTGTTTTTAAAGAGGGTGAACCCTCACAAGGTGGAAGGCCCCAATGGAGTACCTGGTAAGGCTCTGAAAACTTGTGCAGGAGTGAAAACATCTAGCAGTATTCAAGGATATTTTCAATCTCTCACTGCTACGGGTGGAAGTTCCCACTTGCTTCAAAAAGGCAACAATTATACCAATGCCTAAGAATAAGGTGAGCTGCCTTGGTGGCTATCGTCCAGTAGCAATCACATCTACAGTGATGAAATGCTTTGAGAGGTTGGTCTTGACTAGACTGAACTCCTGCCTCAGCAAGAACCTGGATCCAGTGCAATTTGCTTGTCGCCACAATAGGTCAATGGCAGATGCAATCTCAATGGCTCTTCACATGGCATTAGACCACCTGGACAATACAAACACCTATGTCAGGATGCTGTTCATCAACTGTAGCTCAACGTTTAACACCATCATTCCCACAATCCTGATTGATAAGTTACAGAACCTGGGTTTCTGTACCTTCCCCTGCAATTGGATCCTCAACTTCCTAATCGGAAGATAACAATCAGTGCGGATTGCTGATAATATCTGCTCCTTGTTGACGATCAACTCTGGTGTACTTCAATGGTATGTGCTTAGCCCACTGCTCTACTCTATCTATACCCATGACTGTGTGGCTAGGCATAGCTCAAATACCATCTATAAATTTACTGATGATACAACCATTGTTGGCAGAATCACAGATGGTGATGAAAGGGTGTACAGGAGCGAGATATTGCCAACTAGTGGAGTGGTGTCGCAGCAACAACCTTGTACTCAGTGTCAGTAAGACGAAAGACCTGATTGTGGTTTCAGGAAGGGTAAGATGAAGGAACACATACCATTCCTCATAGAGAGATCGGAAGTGGAGAGAGTGAGCAGTTTCAAGTCCTGGGTGTCAAGATCTCTGAGGACCTAACCTGGTCCCAACATATTGCTGCAGTGACTATAATTAGTCACCAATTATAGTGACGATATTTAATTAGGAGTTTGAAGAGATTTGGTATGTCAACAAAAACAGTCAAAAGCTTCTGTGGATATACCATGGAGAGCATTCTGACGGACTGTATCACTGTCTGGTATGGGCGGGGGGGGGGGGGAGGGGCTACTGTACAGGACCAAAAGAAGCTGCAGAGGGTTGTAAATTTAGTCGGCTCTATCTTGGGTATTAGCCTACAAAGTACCCAGGACATGTTCAAGGAGCAGTGTCTCAGAAAGGCAGCTTCCCCAGTACCCAGGGCATGCCCTTCTCTCACTGTTGCCATCAGGTAGGAGGTGCAGAAGCCTGAAGGCAAACACTGAAGGCATACAAGTAAGTAGTGTAAAAAGAGAAAAAATAGGTAGTTTATGGGTTTGTTGTCCATTCAGAAAACTGATGAAGAAGCTGTTCCTGAAATATTGAATGTGTGTCCTCACGGTCCTGTACCACCACCTTGATGATAGCAATGAGAAGAGGGCATGTCGTGGATGATGGGTGTCCTTAATGATGGATGCCACCCTTTTGAGGCATTGCCTTTTGAAGGTGGTCTTGATGCTGGGCAGTTTGTGCCCATGATGGTGCTGGCAGAATTTACAACTTTCTGCAGTTTATTTCTGATTTTGTGCAGTGACCCTTGCGTACCAGACGGTGATGCAGCCAGTTAGAATGCTCTCCACAGTGCATCTGTGGAAAGTTGTGTAAGTCTTTGGTGACATACTAAGTCTCCTCAAACTTCTTACAGAATATAGTCACTGTCATTCTTTCTTTATAATTTGCACCTATATATTGGGCCGAGGATAGATCTTCAGAGATGTTGACATACAGGAACTGGAAACTGCTCACCCTTTCCACTGCTGATCGCTCGATGAGGACTGGTGTGTGTTCTCTTGACTTCCGGAAGTCCACAGTCAGTCCCTTAGTTTTACTGATGTTGAGGGCAAAGTTGTTGCGACAGCGAACAACCAGCTGATCTAACTCAGTCCAGTATGCCTCATCACCAGCTGAAATTCTGCCAAGAACAGTTGTGTCATCGGCAAATTTATAGATGGTGTTTGAGCTTTGCCTAGCTGCACAGTCGTGGGTGTATAGAAAGTAGAGCAGTGGGCTCAGCACGCATCCTTGAGGTGTGCCAGTGTGGACCTGCGGTGAGGAAGATGTGTTATTTCTGATCCACACAGACTGTGATCTCCTGGCGAGGAAGTCTAGGATCCGGTTGTATAGGAAGTTACAGGAGCCCAGGGTTTGGAGCTTGTTGATTAGAACTGAGGGTATAATTGTGTTGAACACTGAGCTGTAATCAACAAACAGCAGCCTTATTATATAGGTACTGCTATTATGGAAGTAAATGGTCATCAAAATTGCAGTAAACACAACATTGAGATCAATTATTTAGCTCATGTAAGTGTTCCCAGTACTTTATGACTCAGATGCATACTACTGCATAAGAACATAATATAACCAGGGACAGTCCATCAGCCTCTTGAGCCTACACCATTTACAATAAAAACACGTCCTCAGTATCATGTACCCATTTTCTCCTGTACTCCTTTGTAGTTCCGTCTTGGCCTTGTATGTATTCAATGATTCTGCCTTCATAGCTCTTGGGGTAAAGAATTCCTATTGATGGTGAGAGAAGAAACTTCTCCTCATCTGTGTGTGAAATGGGTAATCCATTATTCTTAAATTATGCCCCAGTTCTAAATTCCCCCACTAGATGACCAGCCTTCAGAATCATATATTTAAATTAGATGACCTCTCATTCTTCCACACTCTCATGAGTACAGGGCAGATTTGCTCAACTTACTTTTATTTATCAAATCCTTCATTTCAGGATTCAAACTAGTGTGCTTTCTCTTTATTTCATTCAATGCAAGCACATCTGTCCTTAAAAATGGACCAAAAGTTCTCTAATTATGGACCTGCTAGTGCCCTGTAAACTTGTACCAAACTGTCCCTCCTTTTGTATTTTGTTTCTTGCATGGAAAGCAACATTTCATTAGTCTTCCTAATTATTTGCAGTACCTTCATGCTGATATTTGTATTTCATATGCATGGGTCCCCAGGTCCCATTGGGTTGAAAAATTCATTGTCTCATGCTATGGAAATAATAATGGGTTTCCTCATTCTTCCTTCCAAAATAGTAGATAACTCACATTTTCCTTACATTATTCTCCACCTGCCAATTTCTCGCTAACTCACCTTTTTTTTGGTATTTATCAGGAAATGTTTGCCATGATGCACTTGATCTCTTTGTCTAAGTCATCGGTAAAGATAAATTGTTAAAGCCCCAACACTAAACACTCTTATCGCCCACTCATTACTGATCAATGATCTGAAAATGGCCAATTTATTCCAATTCTGTGCTTTTGTTAGCCATCTCTTACACAGTCCTGATTAAGAGTCTTGGCTCAAAATGTCGAATGTTTATTCCCCTCCACAGGTGTTGCTGGATAACCTGGTGAGCTCCTCCAGTGCTTTGTATATTGCTCAAGATTTCCAGTATTTGCAGAATTCCTTGTGTCTTTATCCTTAACATTATTACTTTCATCCTCGTATGTTTTTATTGCACAAACATGCTGATTCTGCTTGCTATTACTTTCCAAATACTGACAGTTATCCTCTTAGTAATATATTTCTGCATTTTCTTCAATTAAAGATGTTGGGCTAACTGGCCTACAGTTTCCTGCTGTCATTCTCCTTCCTTTATAATGTAATAGTAAAGTTACATATACAGTCTTCCAGTCTTTAGTAAAACTCCAGAATCCAGTGACCTCTATTAGATAACAGTAATTCATTCATGTTTTTTGCAGCCACTTCCTTTAAGGCTTTAGAATGCAGACCTTGTGTCCAGGGCCTTTAGCCCGATCAGCTGGTCTTGTACATTTCTTTCAGAATCAGGTTTAATATCAATGACCTATGTTGTGAAATGTGTTAACTTTGCAGCTGCAGTGCAATATATGATGAATAGTGAAAAACTGAATTACAGTAAATATATGTATATTAAATAGTTAAGTTAAAATAAATAGTGCAAAAATAGAAATAAATACAAAAGTAGTGAGTTAGTGTTCATGGGTTCAATGGCCGTATAGAAATTGGATGGCAGAGGAGAAGAAGCTGTTGCTGAATCACTGAGTGTGTGCCTTCAGGCTCCTGTACCTCCTACCTTATGGTAAAAATGAGAAAAGGGCATGTCTTGGGTTGTGGGGGGTCCTTAATGATAGAAGCCACCTTCCTGAGGGACCGCACCATGAAGATGTCTTGGATACTACGGAGGTTAGTACCCATGATGGAGCTGACCAATTTTAAACTTTCTGCAACTTACTTTGATCTGTGCAGTAGAACCCCAACCCCATACCAGACAGTGATGCAGCCTGTCAGAATGCTCTCCACTGTACATCTATAGAAGTTTTTGAGTGTATTTGTTGACATGCCAAATCTTTTCAAACTCCTAATGAAATATAGTAGCTGCTTTCTTGCCTTCTTTACAACTGTGTCAATATGTTGGGACCAGGTTAGGTCTTCAGAGATCTTGACATCCAGGAACTTGAACCTGTTCACTGTCTCCACTTCTGATCTGTCTATGAGGATTGGTATGTGTTTCTTCGTCTTACCCTTCCTGAAATCCACAATCAGTTCTTTCATCTTACTGATGTTGAGTAAGATAGTTGCTGCGACACTACTCTACTGGTTAGTGTATCTTGCTATCTTGCTTCTGTACGCCCTTTCATCTCCATCAGAGATTCTACCAAAATGGTTGTATCACTAGTAATTTTATAGATGGTATTTGAGTTATGCCTAGCCACACAGTCATGGGTATAGAGAAGGTAGAGCAGTGGGTTAAACACACACCCCTGAGCTGTACCTGTGTTGATCATCAGCGAGGAGGAAATATTAGCACCAATCTGCACAGATTGTGGTCTTCCAATTAGGAAGTCGAGGATCCAATTGCAGAGGGAGGTACAGAGGCCCAGGTTCTGTAACTTCTCAATCAGGATTGTGGGAATGATGGTGTTGAATGCTGAGCTATAGTCGATGAACAGCATCTTGACATTGGTGTTTGTATTGTTCAGGTGGTTTAAAGCCGTGTGAAGAGCCATTGAGATTGCCATTGACCTATTGAGGTGATAGGCAAATTGCAATGGGTCCAGGTTCTTGCTGAGGCAAGGAGTTCATTCTAGTCATGACGAACCTCTTAAAGCATTTCATCACTGTAGATGTGAGTGCTACCAGACGATAGTCATTAAGACAGCTCTCGTTATTCTTCTGAGGCACTGGTATAATTGTTGCCTTTTTGAAGCAAGTGGGAACTTCTGCCCCTAGCAGTGAGAGGTTGAAAATGTCCTAGAATACTCCCCCCCCCCCCCCATTTGGTTGGCGCAAGTCTTCAGAGCCTTACTAGATACTCCATCAGGATTTTCTGCCTTCTGAGGGTTCACCCTGTTTAAAGACAGCTTAACATCGGCCTCTGAGACAGAGATCACAGTGTCAGTGAGTGCAGCAGGGATCTTCACAGCTGTAGTTATATTCTCCCTTTCAAAGCGGGCATAGAAAGGATATTGATGTTTTACTGTATTATTACATATGATTAAATCCTTGCCACAAAAATAACACTCGTTATTTGTGTGCAGACTTTTCAAGGTCAGTGGGGAACATCTAGGCTTTAACACTCAAACATTTTGTTAACTTGAATTAGTGGTACGTTGAGAGTGAAGATGGCAGTCAGTAGTACTGTCATATCTGCTTTTGATAACACTGGTTTTTTGGATATTAGTACAATGGATTCAGGTTAATTGGGCCATTGATTAATCAGGGCAGCCGCTTATTTGGGACAACTCTTGAACAACAAAAGCTAATTGAGAAAATAGCTGGGATTATTTTTGTTTATTTGGGACACTATGCCACTTAATCAGGACAGGCGAACGTTGTGAACAGTTTCTAACTAGCATCAGTCAGGTGCACTTGCATGGCTATTAGACACTGCACTGTGTTTGGACTGAACAGTTTTTAAGTAGTATCAGTTGCGTGTGTTTGTGTTCAAAAAGCAGTGATTTTTGTCAGTGATAATTGGCAAGAAATAAGCAGTAAGACAGTTCAGAACTGTTTTGCTCACTGTGGTTTCAAACGTTCAGGCTCAGAGATGTAAGAATTGAGCGGGAGTGAAAATATTTTTATTTCTTGAGATGAAGTGTGGGGTAGGCCTTTCTAGCCCTTTGAGCCATGCTGCCTAGTAATCCCTTCATTTTATCCAAGCCTAAACACGGGACAGTTTGCCATAGCCAATTAACCTACCAACCAGTAGCTCTGTTGACTGGGGGAGGAAAACTGGAGAGCGCGGGGAAAACCCATGCAGTTACGGGGAGAGTGTACAAACTCCTTACAGGCAGAGGTGGGAATTGAACACGGGTTGCCTGTACTGTAAAGATTTCACTACTTCAACAAGTTAGGAACTACGAGGAATTCGAAAGTATTCACAATCATCTTGAATGTTACAATGAAAATGAAGACGTGGAGAATAAAATGAGCATTGTGTGAAGGTAGTCCATTATCTGCACTAGGTGTCTGTGCTGATTTTTGTTAATTTACAGTCAATCAAAAGAACACTAGTTAAATTCCTCCATTGATATCGATTAGGAAGTAATACACAGTCTTACAGTACTGTAGAGATATTGGTAGTGTTCTAATTTGTTCTGTATCAGAAGCAGAATCGCTCAATATCACGGCATATGTTGTGAAATTTGTTAACTTAGCAGCAGTAGTACAATGTTATATATAATATAGAAAAATCAATTACTGTAAGTATATATAATATATAATGTTAAATAGTTAAATTAAAAATAATGCAAAAACAGAAATAATATTAAAAAAGTGAGGTCGAGTTCATGGGTTCAGTGTCCATCTAAGAATCATATGGCTGGTCCTGAATCACTGAGTGTGTGCCTTCAAGATTCTGCACCCCCTTCCTGATGGTAAGAATGAGAAGAGGGAATGTCCTTGTCCTGAGTGGTGGGTGTTCTTAATAATGGACACTCCCTATCAATGTATTACATTTAACTGCACAATTTGTTACTTGGTTAAAATTAATTTGTCTTTTTTATACCTTTTAAAATATTTCCATGAAACCTTAGTTAATTGAGGCAGCCGCTTAATTGGACCAAAACATACTGGTCCTGATGTATCCCAGTTAATTGAATCCACTGTACTTACATTTGGAATTAAGTTAATTCAATCAACTTTTAAAATTGCTTAGAGAAGAGATGTACACAGACTTTTGTCCACCTACAGCCGGATTGTTTTCCCCAAGAGCTGCTGTTCGACTATTGTATGGATACAGATCCTGCATTCAGTTGATTTAATAGACAATAGGTGCAGGAGTAGGCCATTCAGCCCTTTGAGCCAGCACTGCCATTCACTGTGATCATGGCTGATCATCCACAATCAGTACCCCGTTCCTGCCTTCTCCCCATATCCCTTGACTCTGCTATCTTTAAGAGCTCTATCTAACTCTTTCTTGAAAGCATCCAGGGAATTGGCCTTCACTGCCTACTGAGGCAGAGCATTCCACAGATCCACAACTCTCTGTGTGAAAAAGTTTTTCCTCAACTCCGTTGTAAATGGCCTACCCCTTATTGTTAAACTGTGGCCTCTGGTTCTGGACTCCCCCAAAACAGGGAACATGTTTCCTGCCTCTAGCGTGTCCAATCCCTTAATAATCTTATATGTTTCAATCAGATCCCCTCTCATCCTTCTAAATTTTAGTGTATACAAGCCCAGTTGCTCTAATCTTTCAACATATGACAGTCCCGCCATCCCAGAAATTAACCTCGTGAACCTACGCTGCACTCCCTCAATAGCAAGAATGTCCTTCCTTAAATTTGGAGACCAAAACTGAACACAATACTCCAGGTGTGGTCTCACCAGGGCCCTGTACAACTGCAGAAGGACCTCTTTGCTCCTGTACTCAACTCCCCTTGTTATGAAGGCCAACATGCCATCAGCTTTCTTCACTGCCTGCTGTACCTGCATGCTTACTTTCAGTGACTGATGAACAAGGACACCTAGATAGATAGATAGATACTTTATTCATCCCCATGGGGAAATTCAACTTTTTTTCCAATGTCCCATACACTTGTTGTAGCAAAACTAATTACATACAATACTTAACTCAGTAAAAAAATATGATATGCATCTAAATCACCGTCTCAAAAAGCATTAATAATAGCTTTTAAAAAGTTCTTAAGTCCTGGCGGTAGAATTGTAAAGCCTAATGGCATTGGGGAGTATTGACCTCTTCATCCTGTCTGAGGAGCATTGCATCGATAGTAACCTGTCACTGAAACTGCTTCTCTGTCTCTGGATGGTGCTATGTAGAGGATGTTCAGAGTTATCCATAATTGACCGTAGCCTACTCAGCGCCCTTCGCTCAGCTACCGATGTTAAACTCTCCAGTACTTTGCCCACGACAGAGCCCGCCTTTCTTACCAGCTTATTAAGACGTGAGGCGTCCCTCTTCTTAATGCTTCCTCCCCAACACGCCACCACAAAGAAGAGGGCGCTCTCCACAACTGACCTATAGAACATCTTCAGCATCTCACTACAGACATTGAATGACATTGAATGATCTCGTTGTACTTCCCCTTTTCCCAACTTGACACCATTCAGATAGTAATCTGCCTTCCTGTTCTTGCCACCAAAGTGGATAACCTCACATTTATCCACATTAAACTGCATCTGCCATGCTTCTGCCCACTCACCCAACCTGTCCAAGTCACCCTGCATTCTCCTAACATCCTCCTCATATTTCACAATGCCACCCAGCTTTGTGTCATCTACAAATTTGCTAATGTTACTTTTAATCCTTTCATCCAAATCATTAATGTATATTGTAAATAGCTGCAGTGCCAGCACCGAGCCTTGTGGTACCCCACGCCGCTGCTTTTATTTATACTTTTAGATTTGACTGTTGTTAATTTTGGGACAAATTGATATGGTTTCTGCAGTGTCTGTTTTCTATGTTCATAGCATTGTGTGGCAGGGATTGCAATGATGCGCAAAGCGTGCAGATCGTATTTTCGTGCTCTTGTTGCTCTTGTGCGATGTGATAACGCTTAGCTAGAAAGAGCTTGTGAAGGAAATATAAGTTAATTCAATGTGTCCTATAGATTCATAAAAACCTAGATTCTACAACATCAAACCACTCATTTACACTAATTTTATACTGATCTTACATTTTTGTGAAGTACCCCAGACCTTACTGCTCACGTACAGGTTTGGGGCAATTTATGGTGGTCAATTAACCTACCAATTTGTGCACCTCCAGGATACGGGGAGAAATTGGAGCACTCAGAGGATGCCCATGCGGTTACAGGGGAAACATGCAAACTCTTTAGGCAGCATCTGAAATCAGGGTCACTGACACTATGAGACAATGGGTGTAGCAGCTAGAGCCACTCTGTTGTCCACTTTGTACCCATTCAGTCCATTTATTCGCCAGTGGTGGGTAGGTTGGGGGTTGGTTATTGACTATTGACCAACTGGTGAGTTTCAAGCTACTTATACACTTCAACTCCTCTATCTAATCCAGTGGTCCTGAGTGTATGTTCATGGTCTTCTACTGTAGCCCATCCAATTCAAGGTTGCATTTGGAGATGCTCTTCTGCACACTACTGTTATGACCCATAGTTGTTTGAGTTACTGTTTCCTTCCTGTCGAGTTGAAGTAGTCTGGCCATTCTCCTCTGATTTCTCACATTGACAAGGTATTTTCACCTACAGACCATGCGCTCACTGGATATATTTTGTTTTTTGCACCATTCTCTGTAATCTCTAGAGACTGTTGAGCATGAATATACCAGGAGATTAGCAGTTTCAGAGAAACTTGAACCATCCCATTTGCAATCAATGATCATTCCACAGTCAAAGTCACTTAAATTGCATTCCTTCCCCATTCTAATGGTTGGTCTGAACAATAAATGAACCTCTTGACCATGTCTACATGATAATTGGCTAATTAGATATTTGCATTAATAAGTGGGTGTACAGGTGTAACTAATAAAGTGAGTAATGGTAATAGTTGCACCTGTCCAGGGGGTGATCAGTGTTTCATCATATTTGTTGTGAATCTTGCAACATGCATCATGAATTATGAGAGGATGAGGAAATGACGAGACTAGCATAGGAGATTGGCCACCTATTGTTGAGTAATGTTGACCAGCTTTTGTCATTCTTTGTTTAGTGGCTATTTTGTTGATGTGTATGATGCAGTTTAATTCCTAATAATGAAACATTGGGCAATTGGAGCTATGAAAAGCCAAGTTGAGTGTTTTATATATATAGGTGGCATTCATAACCTCTTACTGAATAGCATGTATAAATCCTATCACATACCAACCCAATCCTTGACATTTTCTTGTTAGAAACATAGAAAACTTACAGCACAATACAGGCCCTTCGGCTCACAATGTTGTGCCGAACATGTCCTTATCTTAGAACTACCTAGGCTTACCCATAGCCCTCTATTTTTCTAAGCTCCATTTACCTATCCAAGAGTCTCTTAAAAGACCCTATCGTTTCTACCTTCACCACCTCTGCCGGCAGCCCATTCCACACACTCACCACTCTCTGTGTGTAAAAAAAACCCACTTACCCCTGACATCTCCTCTGTACCTACTTCCAAGCACCTTAAAACTATGCCCTCTCGTGCTAGCCATTTCAGCCCTGGGGAAAGCCTCTGACTATTCACATGATCAATGCATCTCATTATCTTGTACATCTCTATCAGGTCACCTCTTATTCTCCATTGCTCCAAGGAGAAAAGGCCGAGTTCACTTTACCTATTCTCATAAGGCATGTTCCCCAATCCAGGCAACATCCTTGTAAATCTCCTCTGCACCCTTTCTATAGTTTCCACATCCTTCCTGTAGTGAGGCGATCAGAATTGAGCACAGTTCTCCAAATGTTCTTGGTGACACGTTATCCTTTCAATGTCCAATTATTTGCACGTAACTGCAATAAATTTGATGTCATTATTCTGTCCGTTGATATTGTCTCCATCTCATTTTATAGTCGTTTAATTGCTTCCTGTGATTCCATAGATAATTTTGCATCATCTGTCGATTTAACCACCTTGAAGTCAATTCATGTTTGTGATACAGGGAGCAAGTAACATGTACAGTGCCAATAGTTTATTGTACAGTGCATGGACACTCTTTTATTCAGTAGCTGTTTTATTGACTTGTAGGTTAATTATGTAATGTTTTAAAGTCCCATGATATTAATTTCAAAGGCCAACACTGTCATGCTTGGAAGACTGTCTTCCAAAACTTTGAATATTGCAGGAATATATCTTCTGTATCTAAGAATGGTACACTAATGTGTTTTATTCATATAGTTTTAAATATAAATTAAAAACCTTTCAAGATCATTGAAGCTTATTTACACAACAGGACTGTATCTCGGAATGTAATATTGGACTGTAAATAGGTCTGTAAGCCCTGTAATTAGAAGCAAAACTGAAAGAAGTTATGACTGTAAGACAACTCCTAAACAAACGTGACCATTTTTATTATTAAGTACTATGTTTGATTTATATTAATGTGTTTTACATTATTATTTGAATTATGCACTTTTATCCACGATCTCAGTTGATGTCTGTTCCATTATGTTGGACAACTGAATACCAACTGTGAACAACGATCTAAAAGAATTTTTGTTTCAATTCTAAATTTTTGAAACAGATGTTTTGAGTGGACTACTAACTGATTATGATATCTTCTCACTGTCGGATATCCGCCAACACTCTTTAAGAAAACGAGATGCCGAACCACAGACTCACTTAGAACAATCAGTACAGTTTTCAGCCCTGAATAGGTAAGATTGAATTGATTTTTTTTTAACACAAGTGACTTCATTTTCAAAACTATAATCACAAGGAAATGATAAAAGATGTAACGTTAAGAATTATAAACTGACGATGTTACTGGTTAGAGAAATGTTTTTCTCAAGGTGTTAAAATGGTTACTCAGTTAATCCACGCTTGTAATATTGGTTAGCAGTACATACACTAGGTGCAAGAAGCCAGCACATGTTCTTCCTGACTTTTCTCCCAAAACGAGTATGAGGTTAGTTCACTTGTTCTAACACAATATTTATGATTTAGCATGCTAGCAATTGAGTTGTTTTATCCTGAGCAAAATTCAATCTACCACAATTATTGTTGCTGTTTAGAAAATATAAATGTTTATCAAATCCACAGTTTTGGGTCAGTGAAAGTTATGCAACCAAGTTCAGCATCACACACAGAATGCTGTGGAAACTAAGCAGGTCAGGTCTCAGCTACAGAGGGAAATGAATAGTCAATGTTTTGGGCTAAGATTCTTCATCAAGACTGGAATGGAAGAGGCAAGAATTCAGAATAAAAAGCTGTCAGGTGATAGATGAGTCCAGGTGAGGGGAAAGGTAAGTAGGTGGGGGAATGGAGAGTCCTGATACTTATCAATACAACCATGCCAGTGCCTCACCTGCCCCTACATCTCCTTTTTCATCACTTAAAAAAAAGACCCCAAACAGTCCTTGCAGGTGTGGCGGTGCTTCACCTGCGAGTCTGTCAGGTTCATTTGTAGCAGCCTCCTCTGCATTGGTGAGACCCAACACAGCTTGGAGGATCAAGCGCTTTTGGTCTGTAGGCCGCAACAATCAAGGTCTACCAGTGGCCACCCATTTGAATTCTGCTTTCCATTGCCACACTTTCACAGCCTCCTTTACTGACAGGATGTTTTCTGTCATCCTGGTGGCCTTTTCACTACCGTTCCCCACTTTTATAACCTACTCATCACCTCCCGCTGGTTGCCCACCTCCTCCCCATTATTCCATGGTCTACCCTCTTCTCCTATCATATTCCTTCTTCTTTAGCCCTTTACTTCTATATCTCTTAGCTTCTCACAACATACCCTTTTATTCCTTCTCACCTATCACCTGACCGCTTGTACTCCTGCCCCACCCCCCACCTTTCTATTCTGGCTCTTCCCTTTTCCTTTCCCGTCTGGTGACAGGTCTCAGCTTGAAATGTTGATTATTCATTTTCCTCCAACATATTTTTGTGTATTGCTCAAGGTTTCCAGCATCTGCAAATTCTCTTGTGTCTCCAGATTATCATCGGCATATTTCTATGTTATGTTGGTTCTGCTTCAAGTCTCACTCTTGCTGAGTTGCATCACACGGGAAAGATGCTAAGTGGAGATTATAATGCAGTTGGGGAAATCACAAATGTATAATTCTGCCTGGAAGAGAGCTGCTTGAAGAGGCATTGATAGTATGGAAATGGACTACACTTCTGTACTTTTAGCCTAAATGGGAAAAGAAAATGTAAAAAGAAAAAATGAACTTAACAATCTTGGTATCAGTAATTGCATTTCAATTTAGTATGAATTATATGCCTGTGATTAAAATGTTAAGGATGCGTTATTTGACCAATTAAGGGGGGGATGGGAGATGTTCTATCACAGTGATTTACATCAATTTTACATAATCCCATGTGTTAATTTGGCCAGCTGTAATTTGGTGAAGTGGAAAATGCTGTGATATATTTTGGTTATGCTGCCAATTTATATTTTAGGGTATCAGATAAAGATGCATGCATGTGAAAGTCAGAACTACTATAATAATAGCTGTTTATTCTTTGAAAATTCTTTGAACTTCCTGTTTCACAGAAATTTTAACTTGTACTTAACTTCAAATGTGGAGCATTTTTCTGAAACTTTCAAAGCATTCGTAGTGGATGGAGAAGGAAATGAGGAGGAATATCATGTGCAATGGAAAAATTTCTTTTCTGGCCATGTGATTGGTTAGTACATATAATTAAATTGAGTGATTGCAGAAAATGATACTGTACATAAAACATGTCTTCTGTTATAACCTGTAGCAGTTTTTCAAATGAAGGAATTCAAGTCAAATATTCATTTAATATTAATTTTTTTATTGTAATGGGATGATTGAATTTCAGACGAATTGTTCAAAAGTCACTTGAAGTGAAGTCATTTTCACTTGAACACTGTGGGTCTGAATAAGTCATTAGATCACGCTCTAAGTGGAAGTCCTGTGCTACAGTTGTCATGACTACCAGGGTACTTTACACCTGTGAACTTTTTATTATTTACTGAAAGTTTATACATTATCTTAAACTGCTGGTGACCAAATTGGTTACGTTTGTTATATAAATGATGATAAGGTAACTGTGGGCACAAAGGTTAAAAAATGGTTTACACTACAGATTATTATTTATCATGTTTATTTTTCTAGCCATTGCTTCTCTTTTAAATTTTGTTTTAAAAAAACAATTGCCTCCCTTTTAACCTTGTAAAGGATTATTGGTCAGGCATAAGTTAATTAACAACTGTCCATTATTGAGTTGTAGATGAACTCCAAGGTCCCTGAGTTAAATATTGTAAAAACTAAAGTTCAGTTTATGAATCTTGCCACAAACCTTCCCCTCCTTCACAGTGTGCCAGACTGAACTGAATAAGTTGCAGTTCCACACTCTTATTGCTGAATCTCTAACACTGTGAATTCTTTGTTGCAGTATTTGCCTCTTTCCATCTCAGTAACATTCTCCATCTTTAATGAATTTTTGTCTCCTCTTGGTTAACTCCTGACATGCTCTGTTTTGGGACTACTGGTTTTCATCACATTTTTAGCAATAGTACTGGTTAATAATATCGACGCATACAGAAAGTTGCCAGGAGATGTGATGGGTTAAATAAGCAGGCAGATGAAGTTCATTGGAGAGGTGGAACGATGTTTAATATTTCTAAAGAAATGGTGATCTTTTATGTAATATTGGCAAGAATACAAAGTTATCAATTTTCATTACATCTGCATAGAGGCCTGCTTAGACCCTAATCTTATGCACTGGCTTTAGCTTTAGGCAACTCATCTCAAAAATTATATATATTGTGTGTGAAGGGTTTAACATTCAGATTATTTCGAATCATACTGGGGTTAAAAGGATTGTGAGGACATTAGTCTTTTCAGTACTTAACTCAAGAACCTAGGAATTCATCCACAGCTGAATATTGGATAGTTGTTAATTAAATTAACACCGACCAATAAATATTTTAGGTGTTGCATTCTTAGAAAATTAGGGAGTTATATTGAGGTTTAATATCAATGTTCTCTCTAAGCTGTGTGGGTGTGTGGCCACGCAGTAACTGAAATGCTCCCACATACATAGATTTTGTTACCACACGGATGGAATTTTCTTTAATATAAACTTCTTTTATATTGTCACGCAGATTTCAGGCCATGTAAAAATGTCCTGCTCAAAGCAATGCAGTTGAAAAAAAATCGGAGGGAACATTGTTTAAAGTACACAAAGCAGGTGACAGTGTTGAAAGAGAGACCTTATTTCCACTGTTGGGAGAGAGTCAAAGGGAGTTTGGGGTGGGGGGGGGGTGATTTAAGGTTGTTCTAGTTTAGAAGTGTAGTTTCAAAATTTGAGCTAAGCTGTTCAGTTGTGATGTCTAACACTTAAAGCAGAGACTTGTGAAAATCTGGAACACCTTCATATTTTGTCAAAGTTCTTTTTTTTTGAAGTTTCTCGACCATAATTTATATATTAAAAACTGTATAAAAGGTTGTAGAAGAAAGGAAACTAAAAGGATTTAAGATGTACATCTGCTGTGATTTAGTTATGTGATAGAAGCAACTTATGGATAGATGGAGGGGCATTGAAAAGTCATCCCTTTTTCTAAAGTTTCAGCAACTTTTCAGTACTCTCTAAACTAGCTTACCCTCACTATCTTAAATTATACATTATATCATCTGAAGCTTTTCTGTCTGTATCCTGTACTAAATCAGATACCATAAATGAATAATCTAATCCTGGCCTGCATTGGCTCAGAGTGCTCTGCCTTGTTGGCATTACTTCTGACTGTTTATCTGATAAATTTAAAAAAAAAAAATCCAGCAAGCAGTATTGCACTGGGCCAAGTGGTCTTTAGTGCCATGAATTTTTCTGATTCATAGAAATTTAAAGTCAGCCATCTTATCTTCTGTAAGTATCTACAGACTATCCAGAAGTCTGATCAGTCTGAGCTCAGTTTCACACTACATATCTGATTTGTTTGCACTTTCTAATTAGATAAAATCTTGTACTTTCCCATTTGCTTTTGCAGTCCTTATTTCTTCCAGATGAAAGTATGTGTTGAAAAGATGCATTTTTGAAAGTTCAACAAATCAAAAGGCCAGACTTTATAGACTACAGTAGTATTGGCATTTTTGAGTTTAAAGGTAGGAACAAGACTGCCAAATAGCTGTGATCATGTTTGACCTCGAAGTTCGACATTCAAAGAAGAACCACAACATTGCCTGCTACCCATCCTTCTCTTGCAGAATTCCTTGCAGTCTCTACCATTGGTGGTGCTTATCAATACTCCTTTGCCCTGTGCTCCCGTCCTCTGTCCTAGGGTAAGACTTTCATCAAGTCATTCTTGTCCTTAACAAAGTTTCCACGTCCAAGGGTCTTTTTAAAGTTCAAAGTTGAAAGTAAATTTATTATCAAAGTACATATATGTCACCATATACAAACCTGAAATTCATTCTGTTGTGGGCATACTCAACAAATCCATAGAATAATAACCATAACAGAGTCAATGAAAGACCACACCAACTTGGGAGTTCTTCGCCTTTTCTGACCACTAGAAACATTTTCTTAAGTATCTCTGCAGTTCCACCCCTCTTTGTGGACTTAAAACCGTTTAAGAATTCCCTCCTGACCTTGTTTACTACTTTTGGTCTCTTTCATTTGTTTATTTTCCCCCTCTCAATGCACTATTATTTAGTCAGAGTCAATTGCCCTTTGATATATGTATGCTTTGGGTCCAATTGAAATATAAATAACTGCTGTAAATAATTTTTCAGATTAGCTGGTAAATTTCTGAACTGATTTCAAGAGGTAAGCGCTCTTAAAACCTTCTGTAGGTGGATGTAAATGGAAGGGTAGGATTAACAAAAAGACACCATAAGGGAGTGAGAGGATAAGCACACATGATTCATTGGGACTGCATTAGTCTTGAAGTTTGAGTGACCAGTGAGTTCTTGCCTGGGAGTTGGATTTGTGAGGTAATTAGACTGCTGTCTTTGAGCTTTTAATCCCTGAAAATAATTTTGTCTGCCCTTTATAAACAAATACTGTGGTACTGAAAATAAGGAATGCAAACAGAAAATTATGAACAGGTCAGGCAGTGGACATTTCTGTTAATAAGGCATGTCAGTTCACATAGTCTGGGCTTCTTATTTGCTGAACTTTTCAACCTGAAGATGCAGTGTTTCAAAAATTTAATTTCACGTGGCAGAATGAAGATAAGCAGAAATAGAAGTAATTAACATATTTGTGCCTAAATTTAACTGTAAAGAATAAAATCATAAGTTAGTCATGTTGGAAAATATTATATTAGTATTTATATAAGGACTAATACTGGGATAGGAAATGACATTGTAATAACAATTATTTTTCATTCATAGATTAGTGCTTATATAAGAAATAATGCTATTCAACTTCTTAACTGTGACGTATATTCAGCTGGACATCCATCCAATGGGAGATAAGAGTTGATGAAATTAGACACATTTTATATAATATTGAAGCAGAGTGAACTAATGGGGCAAGTTTTCTAGCAGCCAAGTATTTCCATTAAATTCAGGAGATTCTAAATGAGACTTTGTTGAAAATCTTAATGAAACTAACTGACAGTGTCTAGAAATGGGGATGCTGGATATAGCAGAGCCAGTTTTCAACAAGACAGAGTTTAATCCTTGACATATAACATTATGGTCATTGCATTATCCTCGAGTATCAAGGTGTTATGGTGTTGGGTTTGCTGGCCGCAAAGTTCTAAACTCAAATGAAGACCTTGTACCCTTTTTGATATAGATAGCTATGTGTATCCTCACTAAAGGGAGGTAAACTAACGACCCAATCTTGAAAAACTAGTTCTCTTCCCTGTTTATCCTCTGCAGTGAGTTTAGCTGCCACTATCTGAGTGGTGGGTCTCCCCTCCCTGCCAAGAAGATACTTCCAACTAACAAAGCAGTTTAAACACAGTTCACTTACTTTCAATGATACACGTTAATATCAAAACAATATACTCAAAACACATTCATAACTCACGGAGGATTTCTATCTTACAAAATACTTCCAAATTGCAAACTATTTCTAAAGGATTTCCAAACCACAGATACAGTTCCTATAAGCTAAAAAGACGTACCTATGAGCTGCAGATGAACCGGTCGTCCATCACAGAAATTGAAGGCAGAGGAATGAATTCTAATTCACTCCTTGTTTCTGTCGTTCTTCGTGATGTTCTTTACCCCATTCCTAATAAGCCTAACCTGCCTTGAACTAAACAACTTAGCCAGTGTTGCCCAATTAAATAGGTCATTATCTTGCACTGCACCTCTTGAGAAGAGGTGCTGTGAACCAAAGTCCTGAGTTCTGTAGACAGTGTGTCTGTTTGCAAAGCTGTCCTTTCAACTTTAAAATAATTATTTCTTGTTATTAAAAGCTGAAGACTGGCCCCTGTTTACGACAAGAAACTAAACAATTAATATTAGTTGGAAGTTTATTTTATTAAAAAGCAATAACTTGATCTCTAGAAGTGTCAGCAACTGTGTTTAGAAAGCTAAGCTTGCCAAAAAACAAGCAAAATTAAATTCAACAAGAATGAAAGTGGAAGGCGAGTGGGTGTTCAGCTGCCGAAGGATGGTGCTGGAGTCTTGTGTCTTAAGCAAGGTTTAGTCAACACAGTTTGTGGATTTCAATAAAAAGCACAAAATGCTGGCAGAACTCAGCAGGCCAGACAGCATCTATGGGAGGAGGTAATAACGACGTTTCGGGCCGAAACCCTTCATCAGGAGTGAAGTAACATGGGATGGTCGAGGGGGGATAAGAAGTGGGGGGGAGGGATAAAGTAGAGAGCTGGGAAGTGATAGGCTGAAGGATTTCACTCTGCAGTTAATGATGTGATGTGTTTCTAGTTTCTGGTTATTCCTTTTTTATTGCTATTTTGTGCAATCTTGATCAGGGCTTACTGGCTCTGGCCTGCTGTCAGCAATACAGTGCTCAATTGAACTGAACTGAACTAAACTGAATTATTCCTGTTTCAATCATTCTGTGGCTTGATGTTTTATCTTCAGTGTTTTTCTCTAATACAGTGGCATGCAAAAATTTGGGCGCCCCTGGTCAAAATTTCTGTTACTGTGAATACCTAAGCGAGTAAAAGATGACCTGATTTCCAAAAGGCATGAAGTTAAAGATGATACATTTCTTTAATATTTTAAGCAAGATTACTTTTTTATTTCCAACTTTTACAGTTGCAAAATAACAAAAAAGGAAAAGGGCCCAAAGCAAAAGTTTGGGCACCCTGCATGGTCAGTACTTAGTAACACCCTCTTTGGCAAGTATCACAGCTTGTAAACGCTTTCTGTAGCCAGCTAAGAGTCTTTCAGTTCTTGTTTGGGGGATTTTCACCCATTCTTCCTTGCAAAAGGCTTCTAGTTCAGTGAGATTCTTGGGCCGTCTTGCATACACTGCTCTTTTGAGGTCTATCCACAGATTTTCAATGATATTTAGGTTAGGGACTGTGAGGGCCATGGCAAAACCTTCAGCTTGTGCCTCTTGAGGTAGTCCATCGTGGATTTTGAGGTGTGTTTAGGGTCATTATCCTATTGTAGAAGCCATCCTCTTTTCATCTTCAGCTTTTTTTTTTACAGACGGTGTGATGTTTGCTTCCAGAATTTGCTGGTATTTAATTGAATTCGTTCTTCCCTCTACCAGTGATAAATGTTCCTCGTGCCATTGGCTGCAACGCAAGCCCGAAGCATGATCGATCCATCCTCGTGCTTAACAGTTGGAGAGGTGTTCTTTTCATGAAATTCTGCACCTTTTTTTCTCCAAACATACCTTTGCTCATTGCGGCCAAGAAGTTCTATTTTAACTTCATCAGTCCGCAGGACTTGTTTCCAAAATGCATCAGGCTTGTGTAGATGTTCCTTTGCAAACTTCTGACACTGAATTTTGTGGTGAAGACGCAGGAAAGGTTTTCTTCTGATGGCTCTTCCGTGAAGGTCATATTTGTGCTAGTGTCACTGCACAGTAGAACAGTGCACCACCACTCCAGAGTCTGCTAAATCTTCCTGAAGGACTTTTGCAGTCAAACGGGGGTTTTGATTTGCCTTTCTAGCAATCCTACGAGCAGTTCTCTCGGAAAGTTTTCTTGGTCTTATAGACCTCAACTTCACCTCCACTGTTCCTGTTAACTGCCATTTCTTAATTACATTACGAACTGAGGAAATGGCTACCTGAAAACACTTTGCTATCTTCTTATAACCTTCTGCTGCTTTGTGGGCATCATTTACACTAATTTGCTTAAAATGTTGAAAAGAATGTTTCATCTTTAACCTTATGACTTTTGGAGATCAGTTCATCTTCTGTTCACTTAAATATTCACAGTAACAGAAATTTTGACCGGGGTGCCCAAACTTGCCAATGCCACTGTATTTTTGCAGTTAGCACAGTTTATTCTTTTCTTTGCACTTTGGGTGTTTGATGTTTTCTTTGACCAGGTTCAATGGTGTTTTTTTTGTTTCATGGCTGCCTGTAGGAAGATAAATCTCAGGGTTAAGCATACATACTTAATAAATGTACTTTGAAGGCCCTTTGGACAGTGAATATCCAGTACAAAGGTTGGGGGTAAGGGTCTTATCATTGACCCAAAACCTGTCTAGACTTGACCTATGTAAGCACACGAGAATGAAATGGGTGTTCTGTAGTGAGTAACTGACCGCTAGCCTCTGAAAGCTTTCCACAATTTACCAAGGCACCAATCAGGAATGTGATGATAAGCTCTCTGTTTCCCTGGATGACTATAACTCTACAATCTTTTAGAATGTTTAACACCATCTAGAACAAAGCAGTCCCTGTGTACCACTGTAAACACTTCCTCTGATGCATCTTATCTAAAAGCTGCATCACCACAAAAGGCTACTTTGACAGCACCTCCCAAAGCCCCAATCACTAACTACTATGAGGAGGAATGAGTGGAAGGTGCACAGGAACATTGCTGCCTGCAGGTTCATCTCCAGGTTCATAAACATCCTGACTTGGAATTGTATTCCTATTCTTTGCTGTTCCGGAGTTCAGATCCTGGAACTTCTGCCCTGACAACCTTAACCAACAGGACTGTGGCAGTTCAAGGACGTGATTTATCAGCCCCTTCTCAGAAAATTCTGGAACTGGTGATAAATGCTAGTATTGAAGATACTAGTGTCAATACTAGCACCCTCCAAATGAATTTTGGTGCATATAGTGTATTCATAGCATTGTTGTAGTTACCACTTTTTCTCTCATCAGTGAACTTAGTGTTTTCATAGTTGGCAAAAAATCATATCCTAATAAATATTCATAATAATGTGGTATATTCATAACATGTCAAATGAAGGCAAACATCACACCACAGATCTTCTGTTGTGTCTGATTCAATTCATTTCTACATTAATGTGCAGTTTGGAGGTACTCCTCAACTAACATTCTGGTTTTAACTGAAAGTGAAATCATTGTGAAGGTTGAAAAAATGTTGAGGTACATTGAAGGATCAGAAGTCTAATTGTACAATTTTTTAAATAAAAGGTGAACCAGGTTCAAAGGTCCGTGCTCTTATTGATGAGGAGGAATTTATTGCCAGAATTATTACCGATGAAGGAGAATATAACATAGAGGTATTCATGCCTTTAATTTACCCTTTTGTTTGGGAAAGGCTTAACAGACATTCTGCTACTCTTGTGTACAGAGTTCTTCCTGATGATTGTGGTTTCCATCCTGTCTTTGTAATGTGCTGAAGTTAGTATATGCTTAAAAATTATAGTAAATTTTAATATGCATGAACCATAAGTTTACATACAGGAAGCAATTGTATTCATCTTAACTGTGGCAGTAGTTTTTGCAGTAGGGATTGAAAACTAAGCATTCTCTCATCATGATATTTGCAGTTTCTCCTTTCAAGTATTTAATCAGTTTTGTTAACTTAGTGCAATGGTTTCTGCTTCAGCTATTCTGGAGTAGAACATATCACCTTCCTACAATGAACCTCCTTCTACTTCGCACCTGCTCATTGATTCAAAAGCTGACTATTTGCAATGAATTCTTCTACAAGAAGAAATTTTTTCTTTATTTGCCCTTAATAATTCCATTATTTGAATTATTACATTTCTTCTAGGTTGTCTTTATAATAGTGCAGATAATCTTGATACGTTGATATGTTTTCCACCCCAAATATTGATGAAGATGTGCAGTACTTTCTTTTAGTTCTTTAGCATCCTTTGTGTTTTATCAGACTGTAAATGGTGTGACTATACTCGGATTTCTGAAGTCAGTAATGTGGTTTACCTTTTTCTTATTATAGCTGTAAAATATCCCCCTCCCCCAGCTTCTTACACCCCTCCCTCTCTCATTCTTCCATCTCCACAATACCCCTCTGCCTTTCTTTGCTACCCCTTTCAGTTTGTATATCCTGCACTCTGTTACTGATTTCTTCAAATTTTACTGTTTTTAATGATTAAAATCAGCCTGTGTAAAGTTTTATTGATTCATTTCTTAATTACATATTTATGCTTTTAATTCTTGTTTCTAGCCCCTTTGGAGATTCATTGACTCTGCCCCAGTTGAACAGTTGTTGGCATATAAATCTGAAAATGTCTTGGAAATTGGACGATTAAAATCTTCCAACATCTGTGGTTATATAAAGCTGAATGACTCTGAGCTTTTGCCAGAAGATGATTATGATGAAGAGGATGATTTTGACATAGATGCCTCCACTGGTAGGTGTATGTGAGAAACTGCTGATTAAACATATTTATTTCCCGTCTCCTTCATGGTCTTCAGTCAGTATGTTTGTGGCTTTAGGCTCATACTATAGCTTTATTGGATCAATGTTGGTTTAAGTATAACATTGCTAATGTACAGCTGTCAATGGTGCCGTGAAGATCTTTTCCCAAGAGCAATGGACATGTCCTTTAAAATTAGTAATTACCGTATTAAAGATTCTCAATAATCTGACCTTAGTATTGCATTACAGATTTGATTATTGTTTTCTTGTAAACAGTTTATAATGGATCTGCACTTTTTTTAACATGATACAATGTTGATTTTAAGACCATTAAATTTTAAGATTCCATAATATCAAGTAATAAGTGGAGTTAAGCAATGGAGTTCTTATCAAAACAGAACTGGTCCTTCTGAAGTAGGTTAAATCCAATAAATCCCTTGTATTTAAATTGGGCAGTGACATTTTGTGCTACTTTCCATTCCCTTCTATTTTATGAAGGTGTATAGAAACTGGATTGCTACCAAATATCTTGATCTCCTCCTACACAATTCATGTTTAACTTCTTCCTTTTTATATTGATAAGAACTGGAAAGGGTCCTGTGCATTAGAAATGTTTCTTGCTTAGTTCTAGTCACAACTTGTCAATCACATAACATCCAACACATATCTGAATTTGCAAGTAAAAGGTGACAAATGAGGTCACGTCCTACACAAATCCTAAACAACTTCTTCCTCTTTACAATCACAATCAAAATCAAATTTAATATCACCGGCATGTGTCGTGAAATTTGTTAATTTTGTGGCAACAGTACAATAAAATACATAATAAATATTTTAAAAAATCTGAATTGCAGTAAGTATATATCTATTAAATAGTTAATCTAAGATGTGTGGAGCAAAAACAAATTGAAAAAAAAGTAGTGAGGTAGTGTTAATGAGTTCAATGTCCATTTAGAAATTGGATGGCAGAGGGGAAGAAGCTGTTCCTGAATTGCAGTGTGTGTACCTTTAGGCTTCTGTGCCTCCCTTTGGATGGTAACAATGAGAAGAGGGCATGTTCTTGGTGGTAGGTGTCCTTGAAGCTGCCTTTCTGAAGTACTGTTCCTTGAAGACGTCTTGGTACTACGGAGGCTCATACCCCTGATGGAGCTGACTAATTTGACAACTCTCGGCAGCTTACTTCAATCCTGTACGGTAGTCTCCTCTCCTCCATACCAGACGGTGATGTAGCCACCGTCTAATATATTAATATATTAGTATGACTAAGTTACTGGGAAACTCATATTAAAGCTGTAATTCCTTTTGCTTATTTACCCAATAAAAGAGATGTTTGATGTTGTCTTCAGCTTACTGGCTTCACACTATAAGGAAACTTCCTGGTACCAGTGCCCTTCTGATAAAGCCAGGGGTTTTGATCATTCTTTAGTTCCCATTTGACACTGCAGAAATCTTGCTAAATATCTGTGAACGTTAACTGATTTTATAGTTCAGTGCTGGTCATGCTTTATTGTAGGCCATTGCTTTGGATATAGAAACATAGAAAACCTACAGCACAATACAGGCCCTTCAGCTCACAAAGCTGTGCCGAACATGTCCTTGCCTTAGAACTACCTAGGCTTACCCATAGCCCTCTATTTTTCTAAGCTCCATGTATCCATCCAGGAGTCTCTTAAAAGACCCTATCGTTTCTGCCTCCACCACGGTTGCCGGCAGCCCATTCCATGCACTCACCACTCTCTGCATAAAAAAACTTACCCCTGACATCTCCTCTGTACCTACTCCCAAGCACCTTAGAACTATGCCCTCTCATACTAGCCATTTTAACCTTGGGAAAAAGCCTCAGAATATCCACACGATCAATGCTTCTCATTATCTTGTACACCTAATATATGCATTTTTTCCATTTAAGTCCTTTTATCTTATTTCCGGTAAGATGATGGTGTGCCTGGTCATAGCAGCTTCTACGGGATCAACCAAAGGTGTTACTGGCTTTTTAAAATATATTTTTTATGATTACAAGACTCTGCTGGATATTAAGTACTTAAAGTACTGCAGGTCTACCCCATCAGTGAGTTGCATGTTGGCAGAGAAACTGAAGTTGCTGGACCTGGTGCGGACCGTGCTGTTGCCTGTGACAGACGTTGGTGCACAAAGGAGGTGTGCAGTGATTGTCTGACTTGCTTTTCTTCTGATCGCAAGACCCTTTTGAACAATGGTGGTGGGGAATGCTGAATGGGCAACTCATTGGTGAATGGCCGGGGCATTTGGCACAGAAGCTGTGAGGCCTCGGTGTAGTGGGGACAAGTTGCAGGGTTGCTAGCTTACAGCTGTCCAGGGAAAGCAGTCAGAGTCGGGGGCTACACTAGACAGCTGGAGGCACAGCATCTATGTTGGAGTTAGTGCTGCCCGCTCCCAGTGTTGGCTTGTCAGCTGGATTGTGTTTGACTACATTCTACTGCAACATTCATGCACTCAGGGTCTTGGACCATATATTGTTTTGTGTTACTGTTTTGCTGCTATCTTATATGTGCCTTGTGCTGTGTATGACTGTTGGTACTGTGTTTTGCACCTTGGTCCTAGAGTAATGCAGTTTCATTTGGTTGTATTCATGAGTATTTGTGTATGGTTGAATGATAATTAAACTTGAACTTGTCCTTACAACTCTTGATTTCAGGAATCCTATATAAAATTGTGTTTTTATGTATATTCTGATTCATAATTTCTGCTGAATGAAATACACATCGTTGAACAAAATTGTGAACTATTTTAAGAGACGAATACTTAAGAAAGCCTTATTGTCCTGTTTGCTGATTCCAAACCCCCTCTATCATTTTACTAGTAGGGTAAAGATGAAAGTAGAATGCAGACTGGCTGTTAGTATAGTGAAAAAGCAAGAACAATTATTACCAAAGGAACAATGCAACTGCTTCACAGACAAGAGAAAATCTGCAGATGTTGGAAATCTGAACAGCACACACAAAGTGCTGGAGGAACTCAGCAAAACAGGTAACATTTATGGAAAAAAGTACAGTTGACATTTTACGCCAAAATATCAACTGTACTTTTTTCCAAAAGTGCTGCCTGGCCTGCTGAGTTCCTCCAACACTTTGTGTGTGTTGCTCGACTGCTTCACAGTTTTAGTATCACAAATAATGTTTTGTTTGTAGGTTGCACAAATATAGAAGATCAAGGAAGGAGATCATTTGACTTGTAGCATTGTAACTCTTGTCAAAGCCATATTTTGACTTTTACCATTTATTTCCCATTATGTTTTAGGTTTCTCCAACTGCCTTTTGCTTTGCTGTTTTGTTCAATTATGAATGAGAGTGTTGCCTGACTGTTTATTTTCTGTGTCTTAGTGGGCAATGTTTTTGCATTAAATTCTTAAAATGTAATATTACTAACTGTGTGCAAATCTTGTAAATTAAAAATATACAAATAGACTTAGTTTATTACTTTTTATACATGTACATGTAGTAATCTGTTTAAGTCCTGGTTCCTTACCAAGCCAGTTTGTCTAAGTTAATACTTTGGTCTTTGTGTCTTCCTCTTATCTTAGCCAGCACTTTATTTCCGCCACTAAAACAGGGCAGCTCTGCCTTTGCACCACTATATTGAGATATGGTAGTTATTTGTTTACATAATTTGCTGTAAAAAGTAAATTGCTAGTCAGATATTCTTTATTTTATTTCAGAAGTAAAATTGTATTTACAGTATGTGCCTGTATTTACAATATGAAATTAAGATATTTTCCCTTTTGCAATCTGCTTTCAAGTCTCACTGACTTGACTCCAAGCCTCTTATAATTCAAAAGCAATTTCAGATGATATGAAAAAAAGGACCATATGGTTGACAATGCATCTTTAGTCTATGGGAATATATAGTGATTGAATAGGTTCGGCAGAAAGCTGGTAACTTTACATTACTGAGGTATTGCATTTGGGAAGGTGAAATAAAGCAAGTTTTAGTAAATGGAAAGATACTGAAAGTTACCGCGCTATATAGGCCCAACCAGCTAGTCCCAATTTCCTGCACTTGGCACATATCCATGTAAGTATTGCACCTGCCCCAACCACTTCTTCAGGCAGTTTATTCCGTATACTCACAACCCTCTCCATGAAAAGGTTGCCCCTCATGTTCCTTTTAAATCTTTTCTGTTTTACATTAAACCTCCTAATTTTAGAATTCCCTGTCCTGGGGAAAAAAAATAATTTTAAACAAAGATGTGGAGAAACAAAGGGACCTTGGAGTGTATGTCTGCAGATACTTGAATTGAATTGACTTTATTTCTTACATCCTTCACATACATGAGGAGTAAAAATCTTTACGTTACGTCTCCATCTAAATGTGCAATGTGCAATCATAGTAATTTATAATAATTCGTAATAAGTAGAACAGTCAATGTAATATAGAGTATACTTAAGTCCGGGTGAGTTCATCAGTCTGATAGCCTGGTGGAAGAAGCTGTCTTGGAGCCTATTGGTCCTGGCTTTTATGTTGCAGTACCACTTTCCGAATGGTAGCAGCTGGAATAGATTGTGGTTGGGATGGCTTGGGTCCCCACTGATCCTACGGGCCCTTTTTACACACTTGTCCTTGTAAACGTCCTGAATCATGGGAAGTTCACAACTACCGATGCGCTGGGCTGTCCACACCACTCTCTGTAGAGTCCTGCGATTAAGGGAGGTACAGTTCCCATACCAGGCAGTGATACAGCCAGTCAGGACGCTTTCAGTTGTGCCTCTGTAGAAAGTTCTTAGGATTTGGGTTCTCATACCAAACTTCCTCAACCGTCTGAGGTGAAAGAGGTGCTGTTGTGCCTTTTTCACCACACAGCTGGTGTGTGCAGACCACGTGAGGTCTTTGGTGTTGTGGATGCTGAGGAACTTGAAGCTGTTTACCCTCTCAACCCCAGATCCATTGATGGCAATAGGGGTTAACCCTTCTCCATTCCTCTTGTAATCCACAACCAGCTCCTTTGTTAAGGGATGGGTTCTTTTCTTGACACCACAGTGTCAGAGATGACTTCTTCTTTGTAGGCCATCTCGTTAATGTTTGTGATAAGGCCTATCAATGTAGTGTTGTTGGCAAATTTAATTAGCAGATTAGAGCTATGGGTGACGATACAATCATGGGTATACAGGGAGTAAGGGAGGGGACTCAATACGCAGCCCTGAGGGGCTCCTGTTTTGAGTCAGAGGGTTGGAGGTGAGGGAACCCACTCTTACAACCTGCTGGCAATCTGACAGCAAATAAAATGGTAAAAATGGAAGTAGGATGCTTACTTTTATTAGCCAAAATGTAGAATATAAGAGTATTAAAGTTATGCTAGAACTATTTGCAACATTAGTTAGTATTTTTTTAACCTAAGAGGAAAGATTGAATAGCCATGGGTTTGTTTATACTGCAGTGCAGCAGGCTAGGGAAATGTGAGGTGTGTAAAACTGCAAGGATCCTAGATAAAGTGAATATTGTGAGATCATGAGGCATGCTTTACAAGAATTGGTAGAAGGATTAGAGAGGAGATAAGGAAAAGTTTCTTTTCACTTGTAGAATATTTGGAACTTGCTGCTTAAAAGGGTTGTATAAGCATTACCCCTTGACAAATTTAAAAGTACAAATGTGTATTTGAGGAACCAGTGATGGAAACTGCTGCTGTTTCTGACCAGCATGGTCACAATAGAGTAAATGGCTTCCTCTTTTGGAAAGTTCCTTTTGATTCCGTGATTCCATTGCATTTGATAATGTGCATGTTTTCATAAGTTTTTGTAAAAATTAGAGGGCTCTTGATTAGGTTAACCATTAGATTTTAGCAGATCCGTTCGACTTACTTATGCTGGAAGCCACTTTGCTCTACTGGACATCTTTCCACTGCAGAATTCAGTGCACTAAACAGCTGAGTGTCATTCCAGTAAATGATGCACTAATCAAGATTTAAAAAAATTATTTTAATTGTCTGAGGCGAAGAATCAATAAACATTTATACTAGAATAATCAAGTAACCATTTTTGTGTTGTATTCTACACAGCTGTCTTTTTCTAAGATGTATCTTGTTTTTATTTACTTTGGAAAGATGCAACTTATCTCTTTCCAAATGACTCAGAAATTTTTAATTCCTTGATAGAATATATCCAGCGACAAAAACGGCAGAAGATGCCTCTAGATCCTGAAAAGAATACCTGTAAAATGCTAGTAGTAGCAGATCATCGTTTTTTCAAGCACATGGGACGTAGTGAAGAGAGCATCACTATTAATTATCTGGTAAGCAAACCATAAGATTCAAGATTGTTTTATGTCATTTCCTACATTCCTGTCTTTTTGTTTTACCTAATCCAAATGGTGGGTGAAATATAAAACAAGTGTTAGAACTACCCAGTGGAGCGAGGATGTGATCTACAAGCCATCCCCAGATGACAGACAGGTTTTGTTTTCACAGAAATACATCAGTTGATTTTGTCTAAAAGTTGGAAAATGCACAAAAAAATCACTGGATATGTTAACCATACCCCCACAATGTTGTAATGAATGACATTAAAAGTACTAAAGACTGATTAGAAAGAACAATTACTGAAAGTGGATAGAGAGAAAAAGCTAGTTCTGCTGTTTGGAGGAAAGAAAGTATATACATTTGCTAGACTTTTGAATCTAATAATTTGGGAGTTCACTCATAGGTATAGGCCTCTATCAGTTAGAAGCTTGTTACCCGGGGCGGCCTGTAAATTAAAAGATACATTTCTGTTCATTTGTGTCATATAGTGAAAACAAAAAATAGCCTTTTAAGTCCTTTATATTGGCAATAAGGATTTTTTTAACTGCATTAGTTCTCAAGCTTTCTCTAACATCATTTGTCTGCTTGCCCACCAATATATTCATTGATAGTGGGCAGAAAAATGGGTCAATAAATAACCCATTTCTCTTCCTGTAAATAAGTTTTCACTTAAATATCAAGTCAATAAGTATATCGTGAAAAGTTTGAGTTTGTAAATTTGTATAAAGCCTTTGGAACATTCTATCATGCATTATAAAGGGAAAACAGCAATGCTGAACTAAGAATTTAATGTTTTTAAAATATGTCTCAGACAACTTAGACATTTCCTTTTGTTCTGTTTGTATTCTGTTTGAAACATATCTAAGTATTTTGGTCCAGGTCATTATGCTTAATTTCATTTTTCAAATCAAGTATAAACCTTGCCCGCACTTTGGTAGAATGTTTTCTGTTATTGCGTGAATGCAAACCCAGTTTAATCAACTCGTACTTGCAAGTAGACTTGATCTGGAACGTATTACTTTACATGTATGCAATATAGAAAGGAGAACCCTAAATGCATTTTATTAGTAACATATGTGAAGTTTTTTTTATAATTCTATACATATTGGGCATAGTTAAATTGATGGGTAATTGGCAGTTCCAAAGATACTGTGTGTGTTTAAGCATACTCTAGATTTCTATGCTTGTGTAATGCAACACAAGTATATGGAATAAACTGAAGGTCAGATCTTTCTATGTAACCTCTCACTCTAGCTCTAGCCTTGACACAGAGTTTCAGGGCATTCCATAAGTTACTGATTAGAGGTAACGTAATTGTAAATTTACTCTCAGTAAATTGCATCTCAGTTTATGCCACCACAATTGGCACATCTGGCAGGCAATGAATGTAGTTGCTGCTCTTCATTGAATGGTCCAGCAGTTAGCCTGAGTTTCCACAGTTGCAACCTACTCATCATTTGTGGCCTACTCTGTCTAGTGGGATGGCTAGTAAGGTTGGAAGCTACTATCTGTAAAAGTAAGTGTGACTGAAATGCAACTGTGAGGCACAGACTGAGTCCATTGTGATCTAGCTCAGTTTGAACAAATTGTTTTCTGATTGCTCATTTCCTGATTTAACGTACTTGTCATAATTTTTAACACAGATAGAATTAATTGACCGGGTGGATGACATTTATCGAAATACCTCTTGGAATGATGCTGGATTCAGAGGTTATGGTTTGCAGATAGAAGAGGTAATTAAATTAAACAAAAAAAATTGTTAGTGATTGTAACTTTTAACTTTAATGCATGAAGCAGAAATAATCATACTAAAAACTTCTGAAACCTATTGGATTTATTTTTCAGAAAGCATTTGAAAATCATCCAAATGAACTGTATTTCATTATGCTTATGATTATAAGAACTAACATTTATTATGTTTCTTTCTACATTTTGAAGACCATGTAGCAAAGTTCATGTTGTCGTTGACTGTCCAATTTACCTCAAAAATTTAATTAGTGCCTATAATACAGTGCCTATAAAAAGTATTCACCCTTCCCACCTTGGAAGTTTTCATGTTTTATTGTTTTACAACATTGATTAACAGTGATTTAATTTGCTTTTTTGACACTGATCGACAGAAAAAAACTTGTGTCAAAATGAAAACATCTGTACAAAGTGATCTAAATTACAAATATAAAACACAAAATAATTGATTGCATAAGTATTCACCCCCTTTAAAATGATACACCAAATCACAGTTAAATCAATGTTGTAAAACTTTCAAGGGTGGGTGGGGGTGAATATTTTTTATAGGCACGGTATACTTGTAATGTAAAGCCTAATAGAACTCAAGAAATTTGAGATATACGCAACAAGGGTAATAAAATAATCTTAGGAGACTTTAATATACATATAATCTAGCAAACCAAGTTTATAAAAATAATATTGACATGGCTTTGTGAAAAGTGTATCATGTTTGACAAATTTACTAAAGTTTTTTGAGGATGTAATCAGGAGATTCCAAAGAAGGGATCTCATTAAAGTCGTATATTTAGATTTTTTTTAGAATGTATGTGATAATCTACCACATCAAAGGGTGGTGAGCAAATCATGTTATTAGCGGAAGTGTGTAGCATAGATTAGTTATCACACAGAAGGCAGTTGGTATTCAAGTTGGATGTAAAAATATGGATTCTATAAGAAGATATAGAGTGGTTAAATGAGTAGGTGAAAACTTCACAAATGGAATTTGCTAAGTCTGAAAGTACAAGGTTACATTCTTCAATATGAGGAATAAAGGCAGAAAATTATCTGTGAAAGTTTGTGGATGAGCAAAGTACAGAGGAAGCCAGTAACTCTTGTGCATGAGATAGCAGGCAAGTGGTTATGAAGGTGAACGGCATGTGGCCGTCATTATAAGAGATCTGAAATTTAGAAATAAGGAAGTACAGTGGATTCCGTTTTGCTGAGCACACTGGGCCCAGTACATTTTGGACCAATTAAGCTGCTGCCTAAATTAGCTGAAGTTTCATGGAAATAATTAAAAAGGTATAAAAAAGACCAACTACCATTTAACTGAGTAACAAATCACGTATTTAAAGGAAATACAGAACAAAATAGAATACTACCAATACTACTACAGTAGTATAAAACTGTGTACTAGTTCCTAATAGTTAGCAATGGAGGAGTTCATTCAAAGTAAGCTGCCGTGTTCTTTTGATTGTAAATGAACAAAATCAGTGCAGACACCTCGTGCAGATAATGGACTGCCTTCAAACAATGTCTGGATGATTGCACCCTCCAAATCTTAATTTTCATTGTAACATTCAAGATGATTGTGGATATCTTCCAATTTTTCATAGTTCACAACGTGATGAAGTAATGAACACACGTTTTCATTTTCACTCCTGGCCATTTCTCATATCTCCAAGCTTGAATACTTGAAACCGCAGTGAGCAAAACAGTTCTGAATTGTCTTACTGCATATTTCCCACCAACTGTTAGTGACAAAAATCAATGCCTTTTGAACACAACCTCATGCAACTGATGCCATTTTAAAAACTGTTTACTCTAAGCATGGTGTAGTGCTAACAGTAGTTCTTGTTAGAAATTGTTCAACAGCAGTCTCCTGTCCTAATTAAGAGGCATAGTGTCCCAAATAAACAAAGGGAATCCTGGCTATTTTCTTGTTTAGTTTTTGTTCTTTAAGAGTTGTCCCAAATAAGCGGCTGTATATTTACAAATATAATTACAAATTTCAGCTTTATCGATTAGTTAGTAAGAAAGAGAAAAGGAAAAAAAGAGGCCCATTACAGTTAACACAGACCAAATGTGTACATAAAGTTGGAGCTAATCTTGAAGTTGTCTTTTTACTTGCGCGCTGAACCCACAATCTGCGTGAAAGCACACACCACATTCTGAATGTCGCTTGGAATCCATCGCGAACAAACAGGTGGTCTATTGAGGGTATTGGCCCTTCCTCCTTGGATCTATTTATCTGCACAAAGCACTTCGTGCAACAGGGACGCTCCTTCCCATGGTATCCTCAGCATCCTAACCTGAAACCTCTCCCACCTCACGCTGTCCATCACAAATCTCACTCCACCCAGCTCTGTCTGGAACCTTCTCCCAATTCCACCATCCTGAGTGGCTGACACAGCATTCCTAAGTTGAATATTATAGCCCCTTATTTTTTTTGAGCCAAAACCAAAACATTCTAAAAGCACTGCTTTTACAGAACATCTAAGATGTTGAAACTAGTGGAAGCATCTCAAAGGAAGGAATGTGTTACATGAAAAGGGACCAGTGATTTAAAACTTAGGTGTAGGACATGACCTTACAGGGAATGGTGAATCTCCGTTCTGTACCCCAGTGGGTCATGGAGGCTAGGTCATTGGCGATATTTGAAGAGGAAATAGATGTATTTGAAGGATCAGGGAATTGAGGATTGTGGGTACTGGCATAGAGGGAAGATGGATCTTGGGGCTAATCTGCTATAATTGCATTGGATGGTAGGGCAGGCGTGGGAAGCCTGCTACTTTTTTTTGTGTTCTCGTGAAATAAAGCTGAGTGACTTTGTGGGTTGTGAGCTTGATGAGGAAGGTTTTTCTGGTATATTTTTGTTAGAACTGTTATGTAACTGTGCATTATCCAGAGAGTATTAGCATTGTTTCTGCTTTTCAATGTGGATCACAGCTGCTCTTACTCCTTTAGAAGAACCATCTTCTAATCCAATGTTATTAATTCACAATGGGACCTTTAGTATACTGTGACTTTACCATTACTTTAGTACATCTTATCACAACTATTACATTAATTTCCACTCCTCAGTTTGAATGCTCGAATGGTCTCCGTTACCATGACGTAAAGTCATTTTTCTCATCCTGATATGTCTCACAGTCTCTCATGGCTCACATTTATTGAGATGTGGTAAATAATGTTATGCTTTTGTTCATTTTCATCTCTTTAATCTTCTCCAGTCTTCTTACTGTGGCTTGTTAACATTTTTTCTTTCACCCATGCTATGCCCACATTTGTCGAGGCCCTTCATTTTGGAGCTCCCACTCTGAACCTCTCTGCTTTGCCACTTCTCCCTCTAATTCCTTTTAATATCTGTCTTAAAACCAACCTAAGGCCAAGCTTTAGGTCAGCCATATTCAAGCCTGTTCTTTGCTTTTGAGCATTTTTTTTTACATTAGAGGCAGTTTTTAAATGCAGCTTGCTTATTTTTAATTGCAGATCATTGTTAAAAAAGAACCAACAAAGGTTGTTTCAGGCAAGAGACACTACAATATGAAGGGGACCTTTCCAGCTGACAACGATGCTTGGGATGTTAAACATCTATTAGAGGTAAGAAAGAATTAATAAGACAATAGTTAAATAATGTTTTTCTTAGACACTGGAGTTATCATGTAAATCTGAATTATTGGAATAAATTTCTTAGTGGATCACTACGCATCTTTCACACAACCAGTGTATATTTTTGGAATCTATTGTGCATTATACTTTACCTGTATTGGTTTTAAAATTTGTGTAAAGTTAACTATAGTAATTGCACCATCTTTGATCTAAACTGTGCAGTTCTACTTCCAGGTGAAAAGATGGAAGATAACTCTATCTTAGATAATTTCTTGTTTCCTTCGGCCAAGCTAATTTTCCAAACAGAGAATTGTGAAATATTTACATCATAAAAAGAGAGCATTTGACCCATAGAGGCCATAATGGCATTCTAGGCAATTGGCTTCTTCTCTTTACTTCTGTGAAAGCCCACTCTGCAGAAATAAAAGCATGCAGAATGAAATTCATTTTGAGGAACATGTTGGAGAATCAGACTGTGTGAAAGTATAGATTATCCAGTAGATTATAGATTCCCGTGTCTTGAATTTATTTAGAAATTAACTTCCCAGTTTATGACTGTGTAGTTTTCTATCTGTTAGTTTTCTTTTTTTAAAGCAATTCAGTGCTGATATAGCAGATAGAGCATCCAAAGTTTGCCTTGCGCATTTGTTCACTTACCAAGATTTTGAACGTGGAACACTTGGTCTCGCCTATGTTGGATCTCCAAAACCACGTGCTTTGGGTGGTATTTGCCCTACACGTAAGTCCAAATGTAAATGAAATTTTAATTTTCCAATATTTACTTAATTGATGAAGAAATGTGAATAAAATGCATTGTGTTACTATTTTAAGTTGGATTATTTTATAGGACACACATTGTTGAAGTAAAATTAGTATAACAAAGTTGAGATTCTGGAGCCAATTTGCACATGTGTGCAGCTGGTGAATCTCATGCTGGTCGCACATGTTGGAACTCCAAAACCAGGAGCATTAATTAATAGTTACTCCACGTGTAAGTCCAAATCCAAATGGAACTTATTTTCAAAAATTAATTTTAGCATTAAGGAAATGTTAATAAAATGTTAATATTTTAAGTTGGTTGTATTGTATGAAAAGAGGTTGATGGAAATGAGGCTGATATAACAATGATGGGGCTAATGTTATATATACCTAGGATTAGTGAACTTCATTGTTGTTGCTGCATATTAAACTATCATGGAGATAACACTTACAAATTATTAATATCATTTTTATAGAATGGGTATTGGTGGGAGGTATGCTTATAAAATGTTGTCTTGCATTGCTTTTACTAGTAATAATTAAAACTAGGTAATGTGAAAAATGAAGACTTGCAATCCTATTCTGAGACTAGAACAATGAGAATCTTTTATTTTTGTCTTTTGGGAAAACCGCCTCAATAGCTGTATCACCTAGGAATATTTTTTCATCAGCCTATGATCACCCAATCTTGCAGAAGGCAGTTTACCTGAATACAGGATTAACAAGCACTAAGAATTATGGAAAAACAATTCTGACCAAGGTAAATCATGCATTACTTGTTTTTATATTTATTTAGAAATTGCTTGACTTAATTGATCTGTGCTTTTGCAATATGCTTTTTGTTGAAGGCATTAATTTGTTGGAGATATGTATTCTTTGTTATACCAGACTGCTGTACTTGTATGCTCATATGTTCTATGATAGTGCTGTTTTATTTCTGGCTCAATCAGCAGCTGAAATTTCAAAAATAATTAAAGTTTTCAATCTCCTGACGTGCCTAGGCATATCAGGACTAGAATTGCTAAATATCGATCTTGTGTGTCAATGCTAGATTATGCTTTGGATTTGGTTGCTTTTTTTTTCAGCCAGTTCTTCTGCCCACATTTGTTACCTCTACTGAAAAGGCCTTTCAAGTGTAGGATTACTCTTATGTTGTTAATAGTACGTCTGACTGCAGTAAAAAGATATGGGATAGAAAAATGAAAATCAACTAAACAAAATTCTTTATTTATTTTCCTTCTAAGGAAGCAGATTAACTAGATTGGTTATTTTCAACCAAAAATGCTATTTCAGCATGACACTGAAAATTTCCTGTGAATATCTTGTTTGTAATTATAAGCAAAATGTAGATGTTACATGTTGCAATTAGATTCAAATGATTCATGGTTTACAATGGTATCATTGGGTTCTTCTATAAAATGTTAACAGAGTGAAATATAATCATGTTTTTTATTGATCTCCTTGTGTGGTTTAATTTCTCTTTGAATATTCCTCTCTATATTTTTAAGTTTGTCCTTTTCCCTCCAACATTTAAAAATGGGGTGACACAATGCCATGGCATCTGTGTGGATGCCACATGACTCCAGCAGCCTAGGTTTGATCCTGACCTTGGGCTCTTGCTGTGGATTTTGCATGTTTTCCTTGTGACTGCATGTATTTCCGTTGAGTGTTCTGGTTTCCTCCCACATCCTAGATCTGTACTGGTAGGTTAACTGGCAAGTGTAAATTATTCCAAAAATAGATGTGTGATCAGGAAATTGGGCTGAATGGATGGCCATGTGTACAAGAGTAAGTTATAGGGATATGCAGTGAGTGGGAGAGTGGGACTGATGTGAATACTCTGAGAGTTAGCATAGACTTAATGGGCTACAAGATCTTCTATTTTGTGAGAAAATATTTTATGCAATCCTGGGTAGGTCTGTAGTCTAGTGTAGTTTTTTTCTGTGTTGTGTTTTTTTTACGTAGTTCAGTCTAGTTCTTGTACTGTGTCATATAACACCATGGTCCTGAAAAAGTTGTCTTGTTTTTACTATGTACTCTACCAGCAGTTATGGTTGAAATGACAATAAAAAGTGACTTGACTTGACTTGAAATATGAAATATGAAAACTTTGAAGTTTGAAACTTTGAAATTTGTGGATCAAGTTATTTGGTGGAGGAAATGGTAGAGATTTAACTCAGTTAATTTTTAGCATTTTGGGAATATTTTCATCTTTTTGTGCTGTATCTAAATACAAAAATGTGCCATATTGTTTTATAATAAAACATTCTTAAGTATAGCATCCTGTTATGATTTGAAACATTTATGAGATCTCAGAGCCGTGGTCTCATTGATTTGTTATGATACTGGATGAGGTCACTTAGCCTACAGAGTCTGTGCTAGCTCTTTATGAATAATGTATATATAGAAAACTGAAATGTACAAAATTTTTTAAATAAATCATTTGGTCTTCTAGATAGACTTTAAAAAAGGATAATGAGCTTTGTAATAAGTGAAAATATGTACAAACTACAGGTCTTTGCTGAAACTGCTGATATGTACAACTCGTAAACAGCTGTATAACCAAAGAATTGTCTTGATTTTATTTACAAAAACAGGAAGCAGATCTTGTCACTGCTCATGAATTAGGCCATAATTTTGGAGCAGAGCATGACCCAGATAGCCATGAGTGTGCTCCCACTGATGATGATGGTGGAAAGTATGTCATGTATCCTATCGCAGTGAGTGGTGACCAGGAAAATAATAAGGTACAGCATAATACATTGTATAGTGCTTTTGGCATTGTCTTCCCTGCTTACAGATGGAAGACATTAAACCAGCCTGTTAGATTATCAATTTTGTTTTCACTGTACTCCATTAACTCCCTAAAGTGGGACATTGAATTGTGTATCTGAATTCTAAATTTGAATCCGATCTGTATTAATAGCTTGGATTCAATATAAGTTTTGTTATCCTTGTATGATTTCTTGTAGATGTGACTATGTTGTTCAAAGTTTTCAGTATTTCAATAGATACTAATATCTGTAACTCTGGAACATTTGGAAAGATAGATCTGTGAGCACTGACACCAAGAGACACCTCCTCAAGAGTCTCGTCTGGCCAGTAACCCTATATGGCTGTGAAACATGGACCCTAAAAGCAGCTGATGAAAAGAAGTTGACAGCATTTGAGATGCGGACATACAGATAGATCCTCAGGGTATCAATAATTGAAAGGAGATCCAACAATTTCATCCTAGAAAAGACTGATACGAAACCAATACTTCTGGAAACTGTTATCCAAAGGAAACTTTGTTATTTTGGACACATCTCAAGAACTGATGACACACTGGAACGCACTGTGCTTGAAGGCAGAGTAGAAGGAAGCCGCTCCCGAGGCAGACAGAGGACAACCTGGATCGACAACATCAAGCAGTGGACCAGCCTCACCGCCAGAGATGCAAGAGGTTTGACTGCCGACAGATCGCAGTGGAAGAAAGTGGTCGCCGAGGCGCTGGCAGAGTATGGCACATGACGATGATGACTAGTATCTGTTAGGAGGCCACAGTGTTAGCTTTTGTGGGAACTTTATATCTCAATACAGGGGTAACAGTTTTTCTGTTGCAGTTCATTCATTTGCTGAGAAGATAAATTGAAAAGAAATTTACTTTGTGCATGAGTCCAATTTATGTTGCCAAGAAGATTTTAGTAAATCCCCAAAATGTTGAAATGATAAAGCGCATGGGAGGGGAGTTTCTATTTTTGATTACTTTCTGACCATTTCTGCTCAAAGTGCAAAAGTGTCAATATTTGATGAAGGACAGATACTGGTTTATCATAATACCCTTTGGGGTCTAATAGCCTACTGGTTGCTCACTGGCTCCATTTTACAAAGCTGGCTGTATTTCAGATAGTGGTGCAATGTAATTGGGAGGCCATGAAACTAAATAACAAATGCTCATTAATCTGGAAACAACCTACTCAAGAAGTGGAAATGACAATTCAAACCTTTAGCTCTCTTTATTTTCCCTCCTGAATAATAAAAAAAACTTCCTATGATCTAAAATTTTAATTTTGCCAGCCTGTGACGTTTAGGGGAAGACAGTTATATATTATTGTAGCAGATACCAGTGTATGTTATTTCACATTCATCACAAATTTAAATTGACATGCAGGAGGATTGTAATCAGGTTTTGCCAGGTTTCCTGTCTGTTTTGTTCCCTGACTGATCTGTAGAATCTGTAGTGACTATATCTGTGTTGAGGTTGTATTTGGGTCTTGAGCAACAATGTGTTGTGTCACAACAGCAGTGACACTACAGCACTTTTATATTAAGACAAAATACATCCAAGTTTCCATTGTGCTGCAGTATGCAAAAGACATTTAACATTGGTTTTACAGGTCTTTCATTCTCAAATGTGCATTATTGGACATGCGTTAATTTTGATCTAGGTTTCGTGTTTAGAAATGTAGCAAAAATTTAAGGCAAGTACATTATCTATGCTGCAGTTCAGTTTAATGTACCATATAGTAGCAGGTGCAGTGCATGGCTAAAATAAAAATGTTAATTTTGGAAACACTTAGAATGCCCGGCAGAGTTAATGTTTCGGGTTAACTACTTTTCGTCACCAATGTTTAGATCACTACATCTTACATGGATTTTATTAAAATAAGTGAGTTGCTTTTTGAAATCTACAGTAGATTGTAAACTTATGTAACTCATGCAATGTGTATGATTCTTTAGCTATTCTCCAACTGCAGCAAGCGATCAATTTATCAGACACTAATTAATAAAGCATCCAAGTGCTTTCAAAAAAGGAACAATAAAGTATGTGGCAATTCGCGTGTAGATGAAGGAGAGGAGTGTGACCCTGGGCTTTTACATCTCCATGAAGACAAATGTTGTACTGATCAATGCAAACTTAAGAAAGATAAAAAATGCAGGTAAAATAAATGACAGACCTTTAACATTTTACTTTAACTATCTTACTTTCAACTGGAATGTGAAACTCTGTTTCGTTTTGACTCCTCTTAACCCAGAGGACCTTCTGCTAAGATATCCTAAATTAATTTTGATTGTTATTGTTTGCTAGTTGCTTTTGCATTTTGTTTTGTTCCAAGATGCTGTCCTGAATACACTTCATGAATTTGCACTCAAGTGTACCATTGCCAGTTTTGTTTGGCCATTGTTTGAATGTTAATATCACCTTAATGTTCCCTTCCATTATTTCTGTAATTATATTCTGTTCTAAACTGTACCTACTGGTGGAGTCATACAGCATGGAAATAGGCCCTTTGGCCAATTCATCCATGCTGACCATGTTTCCCAATGAGCTTATCCCACATGTATGCATTTAGTCCATAGCCATCTAAACCTCTTCAGTCTATGTACTTGTATAGATGGTTTTAAATGAATAAAGTCCTCGCCTGTCCATCTCTCCCTATTATTCAGGCCCTTGAGTCCTGGCAACATTCTTGTAAATCTTCAATGCACTCGTCCCAGCTTAATGACATCTTTCTTATAGCAGGATAACCAAAACTGAGCACAACATGTGGCCTCTTCATTGTTTGTACAACTGCAAGCTTACACCCCAGCCCTATGCTCAATGCCCTGACTGATGAAAACCAGTGTGTAAACCATCTTCTTCACCAACCTGCCAACCTGTGATGCCACTTTCAGAAAATTTGTACTCCTAGGACCCTTTGTTGTTCAACACTCCCAAGGGCTCTGTCTTTCATGTGAATATCCTGCCCTAGTTTGGCTTCCCAAAATGCAACACTTCACACTTTTATCTGAATTGAATGACATTCCTTGGCCCACTTACCTAATTGATCAAGATTCCCCTATAATTTTTGATAACCACCTTCGCTATCCATGATACCATCTACTTACTAACCATGGTTTGCATATTTTCATCCCAATAGTTTATATAAGTTATGAACAAATGTGCACCCAGCACGGATTCCTGAAGCACACCACTAAATACAGGTTGCCAGTCCGAGAAAGAACCTTCCACCATTACCAGCTGCTTCCTACCATCAAGCATGGCTAGCTCTCCCTGGATCGTATGTGATCTAACTTTCCAGGCTAGCTTTCCATGCACAATCTATATAAAGCAAGATTCTTGCTAAAGTCTACATAGAATTTATGGGAAGTTCATAGACGGCTTTTATGTTTTAGAACAGAAGTAAATATATTTTTCTGATTAATTATTTGGTATTATTATCTGGTATTATTTTAAACTGTTAAGTCCTCTAATGATGTAAATACACAGAAAGGAAAAAAAACCCTACATTGTGAATTCACAGTACTTTATAAATACTAAAATAAATTCTAACAAAAATATACTTAAATATGCATTTTTGCAATCGATCATTTCTATGTAGTTGTCTGGAGATGGAACTCTTTTTAAAAAATAATTATTATTATTTCCAAAGTGATAAGAACAGCCCATGTTGCAGGGATTGCCAATTTGAAAAAGCTGGGAAGAAATGCCAGGAAGCAATCAATGCAACATGCAAAGGGGAATCTACTTGTACAGGTGAGTGGTAGCCAAAATCTGTGTGCATTAAATTTAACCAGGTGTACCTTCTGAAAGATTTTATAGGTATTCAGAAGCCATCTCAACCCTTAGCAGTCTTTAGCTAGCTGTAAGGACACAAGAAAATGAAACAAAGGTGTAACATGAATCATGGAAGCCATTTCATCCCTTAGCAGCCTTCATCAGAGCTGTAGGGATACATGAAAGAAAGCTGCAGTGTAATCTTCGTTTTAGAATGAGGAATTGCAGCTGCTTTTTCGTTGCTGAAGTGGAGTTTATACTTGCTGTGACTATTAGCTCCTGTACCTCCAATACATCAACATTGCAAAATGCCTATCAGTTCAGACCATGGCTGATTGCTCACTATGTATCCATACAAAAACAATGTAGTGCTACTTACCTTTTGGCATCCTTTCATCAATTACTGTACATGAAGGAGTTATTAAGAGCTGTTGAAAGGGCTGTGGCTCATGGGCAAATCCTATTTTAGAATAATTTAGCATGACTGATTTCATGTATTGGTACTGAGAATGATTTACTATAAACTAATTCTGGAGTTGGATTTATGCATAACTGTATAATGTAGGTTGCCCTCTAAAGATGTATGTGCCTGATAAGCCTCGTATATTATTTTCCAAGGATGTTGTTCAGTGGGATTCTCAATGCCGCTGTTGTAGTTCGTAGGAAATAAAATTCAGCACCTTGCACAAAAGATCACAAAAGTTTTAACTCCCATTGGAACAAATTAATGTTTAATAATGGTAAATTACTTATGATATTGTTGCAACCTTCCTATGACTTCCAACATATTTACTGCCTGGAAGTAGCTGACATGATAGGAAATGAAGGCAAGATGCACATGTCCTTGTGTGAATATCAGTGTAGCACATGCTTTTGAGGTGGAAGCCCCCTGAAGGAGAGAAATTGAGCATATTTCCACTTGGAAGAGACCACTGCCTCTTTTGATATGATGTGCTACACTGGCACTTCCAATTTGTGAATTTAATGAAGGGTCTCGGTTCAGAATGTCAGCTGTACTCTTTCCAATGGATGCTGCCTGTCCTGCTGAGTTCCTCCAGCATTTTGTGTGTGAAACATTGTCAAGAAGTTCGGTTGTTGTTCAGACCAAACATCAGAATGGGGGAAGAAATGTAATCTAAGTGACTGACCGTGGAATGAATGTTGGTACCAGATGGGGCGGTTTGAGAATCTCGGAAACTGCTGATCCTTGGTATTTTTACACACGAGCATCTCTGAACACACATTTTGAAGCTTGAAGAGGATGGGCTACTGCAGAGAATTCCACGAACATACATTCTGTAGCTTATTTATTAGGTACAAGGGATACCTAATAAAGTAGTCACTGAGTGTATACTGTAGCCAGAAGAACAATTCAGTTGTGTTTTCTTAAAACTGGACATTCATTCTCTAATACAAGATTTTAAACTAATGACATTTCTTATTGTTAGGAACTGACCAGTTCTGTCCTGCTCCTGGAAACGCAGCAGACCAGACAATCTGTGTGGACATGGGAAAATGCAAAAATGGAGAATGCATTCCTTTCTGTGAGGCAGAGCACAGCCTCAAATCGTGTGCTTGCAATGGTGAGTGAAAAGATTTATTGAGATTTCTTGGTTGTGTTTGGCCTTATTTAAAGAAGGACTGGTCTTACTACCAAAGTTTGTTCTTTGATCAAATATAGACATGGTATAGATAGATAGGTACCTTATTGATCCCAAAGGAAATTACAGTGTCACGGTAGCATTACTAGTGCATAGCTATAAATATTAGAAGTAGAATGAATAAAATATAAGTCCAACAGGAGGGGGTCATCACTTCCCCGGCTATAGGTTGACTCATTATAGAGCCTCATGGCTGAGGGTAAGAATAATCTCATATAATGCTCTTTGGAGCAGCACAGTTGTCTTAGTCTCTTACTAGAAGTGTTCCTCTGTTCAGCCAAGTTGGCATGCAGAGGGTGTGAAAAATTGTCCAGAACTGCCAGGATTTTCCATAGGGTCCTTTGTTCTACCACAGCCTCCAGTGTGTCCAGTTTGACTTAGAGACAGCCTTTCTAATCAGTTTATTGAGCCTGTTGGCATCACCCGTGTTGATGCCATTTCCCCAGCACACCATCACATAGACGATTATACTGGCGACAACAGACTTGTAGAGAAAGTCTGTAGATGCTGGAAATCCAAAACAATACACACATAATACTGAGGAACTCAGTAGGTCAGGCAGCATCTACAGAAACAAACAGTTGGAATTTTGGGCCGAGACCCTTCTTCAGGACTCCTCTTCTTGAGGGTGATGCTTTTTGCGGTGGGGAGAACCGTGGGGGTGGGGGAATGGCTTAGAGGTTGTAGCTAGAGGCCGGTGACAGATATCATGGGTGACTTAAGTGCACAGCGGGGAAGAAGGTACATGTATAGGAAAAGTTTAGTGGGATAAAGGTGAAATGCAGGCAAATCAGACCAGCCTAGATGGGCATCTTGGTTAACCAAAGGATCTGTTTCCCTGCTATATGACGCTAGAATAAAAAACAATAGTGATAAAATGAAGGGGTAGACATCTCCATTGTCACATGATATATTACCTCCATGGTGCCAAGGTCAAGGATGTCACTGGTTGCTGAGCATCATGAAAGAGGAGGGCAAGCAGGTTACAGAATGGTGCTAGTGATTATAGGTATGATGATTATACGTAGGATGGTCTATTGTGGGAAAAATTGAAAATCTAAAGAGAGGATAAAAAAACAAAAACTCGAACAACAGCAAACACTTAAGTAACACCAGGGCCATGTACTTGTGGATACAGAAACAGTAAGATAGAAAGTGTGGAACAGATAGTGTCATGGACTGGGACAAGTTGGACGAATAAGCAAAGAATACAGCATAGTGTTATGCACTCTGGTAGGAAGAATAGACTACTTTCTCAATGGGGAGAGAATTCAGAAATCAGCTGCAGGGGTACTTGAGATTCATAGTTTAGGATTTCTTTGAGGTTAACTTGTACGCTGAATTGGTAGTAAAGAAGGCAAATGCAATGCTAGCATTCATTTCAGGAGCAAAGGTACACTGCCGAAGCTTCTGTAAGGTACCAGTTGGATTCATTTGTAATATTATGAGCAATTTTGGACTCCATGTCTAAGGATAGATATGCTGGCACCGTGGAGGGTCCAGAGGATGTTGACGAGAATGATTTCAGGAATGAAAGGCTTAATATATGAGAAGCGTTTCATGTCTCTGGGTCTGTACTTAGCATTCAGAAGGATGAGAGGGAATCTCATTGATACATGCTGGATACTGAAAGGCTTGGACAGATTGGGTGCAGGGGACAGGTTTCCATTATTAGGAGAGTCTAGAATCTGAGGGCACAGCTTCAGAATAAAATTATGTCTCTTTAGATGAGGAAGGGTTTCTTTAGACAGAGATTGATGTATTTCTGGAATTTGTTGCTACAGAGGGCTGTGGAAGCCAAGTTATTAGAACGTAGAATATTACGACACAGTGCAGGCCCTTCACCCTACAATGTTGTGCTAACCTTTCAACCTACTCTACGATCAATCCAAACCTTTCCTCCTACATAACCCTCCCATTTTTCTGTCATTCATGTGCCTATCTTAAAATTTTTTAAAATGCTCCCAATATATCTGCCTCTACCACTGCCCCTGACAGGGCATCCCACCCACCCACTAATCTCTGTGTAAAGAACTTGCCTCTGACGTTCTTCCTCTACTTTCCTCTAATCACCATAAAATAATGCTCCCTTGTATTAGCCATTTGCATCCTGAGGAAACAAAAATCTCTGCATCTATGTCCCTTATCATCTTGAACACCTCTGTCAAGTCACTTCTTATTCTTTTTCACTCCGAAGAGAAAATCCCTAACTCACTCAACCTGTTTTCATAAGAGATGACCAGAACTAAGCACAATTTTCCAAGTCTGGTCTAATCAGAGTTTTATAGAGCTACAGAATTATTTTGTGGCTCTTGAGCTCAATTCCCCAACTAATGAATGCCAACTCACCAAATACCTTCTCAACAACCCTATCAACTAGCACAGCAGCTCTGAGGGATCTGTAGAGGCGCACTGCTAAGAATCCTCCCATTAACCCTTTATTAAATTCCCTTTCAAATTCGACCTTCCAAAATGAATCACATCACACTTTTCCACATTGAACCCCACCTGCCACTTCCAAGACCAGTTCTGCATCCTCTCCATGTTTTGTTGCAACCTACAACAACCCTCCATGTTATCCACAACTCCACCAACCCACATTTCCACTTCCTTTTCCAAGTCATTTATAAAAATCACAAAGAACAGGGGCCCCAGACAGATCCCTGTAGAACACCACTGGTCACCGACTCCAAACATGATGCTCTCTATCTACTACTACCCTCTGTTTTCTAAGGGCAAGTGAATTCTGTATCCTCCTAGCCAATTCCTGGATCCATACCTCCTTTACGACTTTTTGAATGAGCCTCTCACAGGGAACTTTATCAAGTCTATCCATACTATCTTTTGGCCTTAACAGTCACTGACTGCAGATACCGATTCTAATGTTTCAATGGTAAACCTGAATGTCTTCCTTAGGTTTACTGTTGAAACACTGCAATCAGTATCTGTAAGTTTGTGACCACTAAGGCCAAAAGATAGTATGGATAGATCTGACAACCAGTCACAAAGCTTCTGTAACACACACAAAATGCTGGTGGAACGCAGCAGGCCAGGCAGCATCTATAGGAAGAAGTACAGTTGACGTTTCAGGCTGAGACCCTTCATCAGGACTAACTGAAAGAAGAAAAGTAAGAAGCTTCTGTAGTTAGTGCCTTACTAAAATCTAAATACACCACATCCAGTGCTCTACCTTTATTTATATGCTTTGTCACATCCTCAAAGAATTCAATCAGGCTTGTGAGGCATGACCTGTCCCTCACAAAGCCATGCTGACTATCCCTAGTCTTCTCCAAATACTTATAAATCCTATCTCTAAGAAAACTCTCCTGTAATTTGCCCACCACTGAAGGGAGACTCACTGGTCTATAATTCACAGAGTTATGCCTCCTCCCTTTCTTGAACAAAGGAATAACATTTGCCACCCTCCAGTCATCTGATATGACTCCTGTGGCCAGTGAGGATGCAAAGATCATCGCCAAGGGTGTAGCAATGTCTGCTTTCATTTCCCATACTAACCTGGAGTGTACCCCATCTGGCCCTGGGGACTTGTCTATCCTAATGTTTTTTCCATAAGTTCTAGCACATCCTCTTTCTTACCATCAACATGTTCTAGTATATCAGCCTGTTTTATGGTGCCTTTGGTGTATTTGGGTGTTTTATGCTGTTTAAGGCAGAGATTGATAGGTTCTTAATTGGTAAGGGTGTTAAGGGTTAACAAAAGAAGACCCAATGGGTGGAAAAACCTAATTCTACTCCTGCATATATCTTGTGGTCTAACTCAATGGAAATGGGGTCAATATCCACTTCAAGCAATCAGGGTTGCTGGTATCATTGTGGATGTCTAAACCAGTTTGGCAGCAAGTGGAAATCTGAGAATAGAATTAAAAGCAAGACAAGTGAAAATGGAAATCGAATTGAATATAGCACTTCAGGTGAGAGATTTAGGAAAATGATGATAAGGGAAATGACAATGAAGGGGTTACAAAAAACAGAGTTTATCAGGAAATAGAAGAGTGTTCAAACTTTAGAGTACACTTACCAGTCAGAGTTAAGAAAATAATAAGATAAAATCAAGGGTTCTTTATTTGAATGTATGTAACATTCATAACAGAAGAGGTGAGTTGATGGCATACCTGGAAATACAACACAGGTAATTAAAGGAAGGTGAGTTTCAATGAAGTGAGTGGCCTGGCTACGTTAATTGGAACAAACATTTCCAGGGAAAATTGTAACAGAACAATGGGCTGCCTTTAAGGAAGAGATGGTTTAGATGTGGTTGAAGTATATTTCCATGAAGTCAAAGGTGGAACAAGTAAACCAAAACTCCTACGGTGACAAAAAGAAATGTAAAGGAAGATGAGCAGTCTTTTTTTTTCGCTTTTGCGAAGCATCAGCTTGTAAAATAGATTGAGCCCGATTACAAAAGAATTGGATGGTGTGTGCAAACTAGAATAACAGAAGCAAAGAGAGTACAGGTGTTCCCCCCTCCCACCTTTACAAAGGTAGAGCGTTCCTATGAAACCTTTCTTAAGCCGAAATAGCGTAAAGCGAAGAACCAGTAATTTATATGGGAAAAATTTTTGTAAAAATGAAAATCCTCTTTGTAATGCGAAAACAGGTTACTAACGTAGGTCTTTTGTAAAAGCAAAGTGGTGTAAAGCAAACATTCGTAAAGTGGGGGATACCTGTATCAGATTCAGATTCATCTATTTATAGACGTACATTGAAACATACAGTGAAATGCATCCTTTGCATTAACAACCAACACAACCTAAGGATGTGCTGTCGCCACACATTTTGAAACCAACATAGCATGCCCACAACATTCAGCAGAACAGCGACACAGCAACAAAACAAAACAACAGCAGCAAAACCATCCCTATGAACCCTAAAAAGCAACTAAGTCTGAGTCATGATCATAGCTTGGCATCATCTTAGAACATTTGAGAAGATTAGCTGCCAACAAATAGGAATGCAAAAATATTTGATTGGCATATAACTAGTATATTGAGGAATAGGGGTCCTTAAGGACTACAATAGGAACTTGCAGATGGGTGCAGAGGAAGTGTTAAGGCATTAAATTGGAACTTTGTATCTTTCTTCAGAAGAGCGTGGGAGGGAAGGAGGAGGTAGTTGAGAAATTATATACAGTAGCATTAATGTTCTAGCAGAAGATGTGGACTAGTGGAATGAATCCTGAGAATTTTGAGGGAAATTGAGAGGCAATTGTGGGGATACTGTCCATAATTTTTTGATGCTCTTTAGATACCAAGGGATGGAAGACTGAAGTGTGGTAAATGTTACAGTCACTTATTTTAATAAATGAATACGAGTAAACCCAGCCACTACAGGATAATATTTTAAACTTAGTCATAGAAAAGCTTTCATAAACATTGATTCAGGATAGGATTGATACATTACCTGGAGTAGAATGATCAGCACAAACTTTTCAAGAACAATTTGATAGAATTTTTGAAGGAGGTAGCATTTGCATTGAGTTGCAACCATTCTATGATTCTACAATTATATGTAACAGATATATGTGGATGTTTGTGATACTCACAGCTGCAGGAATCTAGAATAATCCTGGAATAGCTTTGAAGCATATAGTATAATTGGTTGAGAGAATAATTGGGTATATTTGAGGAGACAGCTTTGGGGGATATAGCTAGGATGAATGCATACAGGCTTTTCCCACTCAGGTCAGGTGAGATTGGAACTAGAAGCAACACACACAAAATGCTAGAGGAACTCAGCAGGCCAAGCAGCATCTATGGAAAAAAGCACAGTCGATGTTTTGGGCCGAAACCCTTTGGCAGGACTGGGGAAAAAGAAAGCTGAGGAGTAGATTTAAAAGGTGGGGGGAGGGGAGAGAGAAAAACACAAGGTGATAGGTGAAATTTGGAGGGGGAGAGATGAAGCGAAGAGCTAGGAAGTTGATTACTGAAAGAGACAGAAGGCAATGGAAGACAGAAAAAGCGGGGTGGGAGGAGCACCAGAGGCCATACGTTTCGGGTAAAGGGTGAACTATTTAAAGGGAATCTGAGGGCGAACTACTTCACTGAGAGGTTGGTTTGAGTGTGGAATGAGCTGTCAATGGAAGTGGTTGATGCAGGTTCAATTGTAACGTTTAAGAAAAGATACGTGGCTGAGAGGGTGGCAGGCAGGCAGGCAGTGCTAGGTAGTGGAATGTAGCGGGCTTGGTTTGCAAAATGAGAGGAAGAGAATACATAAGTACTGTGTGTGTGTGTGTGTGTGTGTGTGTTTTTTAAGTACTATGTGTGCAAAAATCTTAGGCACCCTAGCTATATATATGTGCAGAAGACTTTTGCATAGCAATGTATACAAAAATTATTATTTATATATATTATGTATTTATAAATTAATATCCTTTGCAGTTCAGATTGTCAAGAGTCTAGAGGGGCTGTTCCAGAATCTATGTCTTAGCACTCTGTCACCTGAGGTCTTCTAGCCGTTGGGAGTCTTGCTAATTGACCAGAGGGTACTGAGGGTTAGTGAGGTTGACCTTTTGCACTTGGCCCTGGTGACTTGTGTTTGGGACCACAAGTCATTGATCAGGTCCCAGGAAGTTCAGGCCCATTGGAAATATAGAACAATCTACATTGGAAACCTGTTGCAAAAAATAGGTTCAAAAGTTACCAGGCTATAGTTATGGAAGATTTTGTTGTCACTGCTTTATAAGAGAATTGTAAAGAGACTACTTAAGAATAATTTGAGGGTAGAGCTGAATTATTGATTTACTTTTAGATTTTTTTCTGTATAGCCAGTTTCATTTTAATACTGCATTAACTACATGGGATTATATTTTTATCCAGCTTCTATTAGTATTTTATCTCTTTTAATCTTTTTATTAGTATTAAAAATATTATGAACAAAATACAATTAAAATATTAATAATGGATTACAAACATATAAACTCCCATTACACATGAAGGAATACATAAGCAATGAATACAGTATAAGTAAGCTTTCCCAAAACATAAACCATATAGTATATATATGAACAAGGTAAGTCTAGATATTCCATAATATATAATATAAAAAAAGAAAAAAAAATAAATCTATATATGAAAGTTAACTAATCTACTAATCTAATATCTAAGAAAAAAAAACAAAAAAGGAAGAAAAAACTAAAAAAAAACTAAAAAAAAAGGAAAAAAAAAGGGCTGTTCATAGTATCTCACAAGCATACATAAACATCAATGTCGTCAACTCCGATCCTCTCAACATACATATGATTAAAGCTGAAAAAACCAATAAGCCTGGCAAAGGGCCATTACATCATATGAAAATATTGAATAAATGGTCTCCATATCTTTTCAAATTTAATAGAAGTATCAAATACAGCACTTCTAATTTTTTCTAAATTTAGACATAACATAGTTTGAGAAAGCCAATGAAATACCGTGGGAGGATTAATTTCCTTCCAATTCAACAAAATAGATCTTCTAGCCATCAAAGTGAGAAAAGCAATCATTCGACAGGCGGAAGGAGATAAGTGAAGTGAGCCCATCATCGGTAAACCAAAAATTGCGGTAATAGGATGGGGTTGTAAATCAATGTTCAGTACCGCCGAAATAATATCAAAAATATCTTTCCAATATTTTTCCAAAATCGGACATGACCAAAACATATGAGTTAAAGACGCGATTTCTGATTGACATCTGTCACAAATAGGGTTTATATGAGAATAAAAATGAGCTAATTTATCCTTGGACATATGGGCCCTATCCTATGCACAACCTTAAATTGTATTAATGAATGTTTGGCACATATAGATGATGTATTAACTAATTGAAGAATTCTATCCCAATTCTCAATAGGAATAATAAGATTAAGCTCTCTTTCCCAATCATTTTTGGTCTTATCAAAGGGCACTGAATGTATCTTCATAATTATATTATAAAGTTTTGATATAAGCCCTTTTTGAAAAGGGTTTAATTCAAACAAACTCTCCAAAATATCTGAAGACACAAAATTTGGGAATGAAGGAAGTACCGTACTTAAAAAATGCCTAACCTGTAAGTATCTAAAAAAATGAAATCTAGGCAAATTATATTTATTTGCTAATTGCTCAAAAGACATAAAACAGTTGTCCAAAAATAAGTCAGAAAATCTTAATAATCCCTTAGTTTTCCAAGCCAAAAAAGCTTGATCTATAATTGAGGGGTGGAAAAAACAATTAGATACAATAGGACTATTTAACACGAATTGAGTCAACCCGAAAAATTTCCGAAATTGAAACCATATACGTAAGGTATATTTAACTATCGGGTTGTCGATTCGATTCGGCAATTTAGAAAGAGCAAAAGGGAGAGATGTCCCTAAAATAGAACCCAGAGCATAAGCAGATACCGATTTAGTTTCCAAACTCACCCAATGAGGGCCAAAAGGACCATCCCATTCTTTCAACCAACATATCAAATATCTAATATTAACTGCCCAATAGTAAAATCTGAAATTGGGTAATGCCAACCCACCATCCTTCCTTGTCTTCTGTAAGTATATTTTACCTAACCTGGGATTTTTATTCTGCCATATATATGAGGAAATTTTTGAATCAACATTAGTAAAAAAGGATTTCGGAATAAAAATTGGTACCGCTTGAAAAATATATAAAAATTTAGGTAAAATAACCATCTTAATAGCATTAATCCTACCTATCAGAGACAAAGATAATGGTGACCACTTAGTAAACAAGCCTTTAATCTGATCAATTAAAGGAAGAAAATTAAACCTAAATAATTCTTTATGGTTTTTTGTAATTTTAATCCCTAAGTAAGTAAAAGAGTCTTTAACTAATTTAAACGGTAAAATACCATAGTTTGGGACCTGTCTATTCAAAGGAAACAATTCACTCTTATTAAGATTTAACTTATACCCAGAAAACTCACTAAATTGAGCCAACAATGATAAGACTGCTGGAATAGATTTCTCAGGGTTAGAGATGAATAGTAATAAATCATCTGCGTATAAAGATACCTTATGAATATCTGTTCCACGATTAATACCCAAAATATCCTGTGATTCTCTGATGGCAATTGCCAAAGGTTCTAAAGCGATGTTAAATAGTAATGGACTAAGAGGACAACCTTGTCTAGTGCCCCGAAATAAACGAAAAAATGGAGATCTTTGATTATTAGTAAACACCGAGGCTACTGGAGTTTGATATATCAGTTTAATCCAAGAAATAAAGGTCGGACTGAAATTAAACTTCTCCAGCACATAAAATAAGTAAGGCCATTCAACTCTATCAAATGCTTTCTCCGCATCTAATGAAATAACACATTCTGAAGTATTGTGTGAAGGAGTATAAACAATATTCAATAATCTCCTAACATTGAAAAAAGAACAGCGATTTTTAATAAAACTGGTTTGGTCTTCCGAAATAATTTGGGGTAGTACCTTCTCCAGTCTGGAAGCCAGTAACTTGGAAAAAATCTTAGAATCCACATTCAATAAAGATATTGGTCTATAAGATGCACAATCAGTAGGGTCTTTATCTTTCTTCAGTATTAAGGAAATGGAAGCTCTATAAAAAGATTGAGGCAAATTCCCCAATCTAATTGCTTCTTCAAAAACCTTGCATAGCCAAGGAGATAGAGTAGCAGAAAAACATTTAAAAAATTCTACTGTGTACCCATCTGGACCTGGTGCTTTCCCAGAATTCATTGAGGAAATGACCCCTTTAATTTCCGCATCCGTAAACGGAGCATCTATTACTGAAAGATCATCAGATGATAGTTTTGGAAAATTCAATTTCCCGAGAAAATCACACATGGTATTATGATCCTGAGGGAATTCAGATTGATACAGGGAGGTATAAAAGTCTTGAAAAGACTTATTTATCTCATCATGGTTAACTGTCAAATCCCCGTTCTGCTGACGAACCATAGTGATTTGACATTTAACTGAAACATTCTTCAGCTGACTAGCTAACAGTTTTCCCGATTTATCACTATGTATATAAAAATCAGATCTGGTTTTCATTAATTGATTTTCAATCGGAGATGTGAGTAATAAACTATGTTCCATTTGAAGTTCAACCCTTTGTTTGTAAAGCTCCTTGCTAGGAGTAGTCGAATATTTCTTGTCAATCTCTTTAATTTTATCAACCAATAAAAGAGTTTCCTTCTTAATGCGTTTTCTCAGACCAGCAGAATAAGAGATAATCTGTCCACGTATATACGCTTTAAAAGTGTCCCAAAGTATTCCGCAAGAGATATCCTCCGTGGAATTAGTTGAAAAGAAGAAATCGATCTGTTCCTTCATAAATTTAATAAAGTCCGGCTCTTGCAATAAGGTAGAGTCAAATCGCCATTGTCTAGCACTTAAAGCTGTATCCGTAAAATTAGTAGAAAGTTTTAATGGAGCATGGTCGGAAATAGCTATAATATCATAATTACAACCAATTACCGATGGAATAAAACAAGAGTCAATAAAAAAAAATCAATTCTCGAATAGGAGTGATAAACATGTGAGAAAAAAGAAAACTCTTTGTCATTAGGATGACGAAATCTCCAAATATCAAAAACTCCATTATCAGTCAAAAAGGAGTTAATACAAGTGGCCGACTTATTGGGTAGAGTCTGAATAGGTGTAGATTTGTCCATCAAAGGAATTAGACAACAATTAAAGTCACCACCCATTATTAACTTATATTCATTTAAATTAGGTAAAGAAGTAAATAAGGACTTAAAGAAATCAGGACAATCCACATTTGGGGCATAAACATTAACCATAGCAACCTTTTTATTACCGAGTAAACCCGTAATTAACAAAAATCTACCATTCGGATCCGTAAGGATATCATGTTGAACAAATGCAATAGAGGAGTCAATAAAAATTGAAACTCCCTTAACTTTGGCATTCGAATTCGAATGATACTGTTGACTCCGCCAAGACCTAAAAAAGCGATATTTGTCCTCCTTCCTCACATGAGTTTCTTGTACAAAAATGATATGAGCATTAAGTGTTTGGAATACTTTGAAAATCTTCTTTCGTTTAATCGGATGGTTTAATCCATTAGTATTCCAAGACATAAAATTAATGGTTTGAGCCATGTTTCTAAAGTCATCCCTTTGGTATATAAAGGGTTAACCATGTTATAAACTCATGCACCCGGAAGAGGAACAAAAATAAAGAGCGGACCCGGAAGTGACGACATCGTAGACATATTTGTAGTTCAAGAACAGCCCAAGTAAAAAAACTAAAACAAATTGATAAGAGAAAAATTAAAAAGGAAAACAGACCAACCCCTACCCCCACATGAAAAAGAAAAAAAGCCAAAATATGGCTAGAAAAAAGAAAAAATGAGACTAACTCTACCCCCATATCAGCGGCAGACCACTCCGTATTTAAAGGATATATAAAAAAAAAACACCCGAACTTTAAGAATTATGATCGCAGTACTAAAAACTACGCTTCTTAATATGCTGAGTTGTAAAGAAAAAAGGAGTATAATCACTAAAAGTTTATAAATCGGGTTATAACCCAAACAAATCAAGAAGTATTTAAACTATGATAAGCGATGCATTATAGGAAGAAGATGAAAAAAAAGAAACAATAGCGCCATCTTAAACAAAACCAATACTTTGCAAAAAACCATTATCTTGATATTAAACAAAAAATTCACTTCGAAAGGTTAAAAATATACCTTCAAGGGAACAAAAATAATAGACAAAAATATAGTATAGTAGTTAAAGTGTATAAGACAAAGCGATTAATATAACGAAAACACACTTTAACTTAAATATGAAGTATAGGATAAACCTACACCAATAACCAGAGACTAACCCTGGTTTAAGGAATCGAAAACCATCTTTCACGATCAGAATCACTCATTTAATGGAGAGTAGTAACTGTATCAGTAGGGAAGTTCTCCTCCAAATACTTTTTCGCTTCGAAGGTAGACAGAAATACTTTACGCGGAGCATTCGGGGGGGAAATCCTGAGCTTCGCCGGGTATAAGAGCGCAGGTTTTAGATTTTTCTCATAACATTCAGACATCAGAGGTTTAAAAAGCAGCCTTTTCTTCATAACTTCTGGGCTAAAATCTTCCACCAAATGAAAGCAATAATCATGAAATTTAATCATCCCAGCCCTTCGAGCTTCACGAATGAGTTGTTCTTTGTCGTGTATGTAATGAAATCGGACGATTACCACCGGGGGCTTATCTGAAACCGTCGGTGAACGACTCCAAATTCTATGTGCACGGTCAAGTACCGGGGGGTTTTCTGGAAAAACCGACGGAAACGCATCTTTTAGAAATTGAGCAAAGTATTTCGAAGGATCGCCTTTTTCTATGCCGTCTGGGAGACCAAGTATGCGTAGGTTCTGTCTTCTGGACCGATTCTCCAAATCGACACTCTTGGCTTTAAGTGTCTCCACCAGTTTAATGGTCGAAATTAAATCCTGTTGCAATTTTTCAATTGTCAAATCTCGTTTCCGCGCTTCATGTTGCAGAGACGCGATAAGCGCTTGCTGCTGGTTAATTACTGAATCCGTCTTAACCATATAATCTTGAAAAGCCTTTATATCTCGTTGAAAAGCCTGATGTTGTTCCTCAAATTTTTTATCCAAAACCTCCATAAGCAGTTCATAAGTTAACTCAGTGCGTTGCGGTTGAGCTAGCTTCTTTCCATTACCGTTCGGGTTTCGCCCTGGTTCTCGTCCTTTGGATCTAAGAGCCATTTCTGTTTGCATATCTTCCAAAATTCACAATAACGATAAGCCCGAGAAAGTAGCAAAAATCTTTTGGTGTAGGTAAAATCTTTTGGTGTAAGTTGAATAAGGGTGATCAAAGGTTAGAAAAAGTAAAGGTTATGGAGCGGATCTGAAACAGTACTCACTCCATGAGCGTCTCCCGCTGAACCTCAGTATTTTAGTATGTATATATTGCATCTGTGGATGCTAAAATGCTCTTTTGTTTGTTTTTATACTGTTTAGAAACGGACAATTCTTGCAAAGTTTGTTGTAGAAAAGATGGAATTTGTGAACCTTATATAGATAAAAACAACCAGTTTTTGTATCTGCGGAAAGGAAAACCCTGCACTGTTGGATTCTGTGATGGATATGTAAGTAATAACTTTTAGAGCTGGGTTACTCTTAATTTTACTGAAAAATGTTCCCTTTCACAATTTTTTTCCTGACTTTTCTACTCTTAGGTGGTTTTACTATCCTATCTGGTAACAGTCTTTAGTAAAACATTATAAAGATTTATTTTAATGTATTAATATGTAAAACATTATCATGAACAGCCTTGGAAGCATAGTCAGGAGATACTCAGATATATTTTGTTGGATAATAGAATCATTACTTCCAGAGAGGAAGCGAAAGGGAACAGTCTGAGGGTTAATGAAAAACTATGTTTGTTTCTTGAGTTAAATTTTGCTGTAGAACTACACTTGTTGGATTTCATTCCATATTTTCCAAACTGGATTACTATTTCATCTCTCTGTTGTGCCTCGGTAAATAAGTTGTATCTCAAGTTGGGTATTTGTTTTGGGTACTGAGTTATCCTTATGGGTCCAAATAATCCAACTACAACCTTTCATTACAGAGTATTAACACAGTAAAACCTTGATTGGTTTAAAATAAGAAACAAGCTTAGTAATGAAATATTCAAACTGTAACCAACCTCAACAAGGTGGTTCACAATGTTATTGACAATAAAATATTTGTGTAAGTGTGTAATAAGTATCGTATAACTTTTAGGAAGTAATTTATTTTGCAGGTGGTGACTAGTGGGGTGCCACAGGGCTCGGTATTGGGACCACAGCTGTTTATGATTTACGTCAACGATTTAGATGAAGGCATTGAGAATAACATCAGCAAGTTTGCTGATGATACTAAGCTGGGTGGCAGTGTGACATGTGATGAGGATGTTAGGAGAATTCAGGGTAACTTGGATAGGCTGGGTGAGTGGGCAGATACTTGACAGATGGCGTTTAATGTGAATAAGTGTGAGGTTATCCACTTTGGGAGTAAGAACAGGAAGGCAGATTATTATCTGAATGGTGTAGAGTTAGGTAAGGGAAAAATACAAAGAGATCTAGGAGTCCTTGTTCATCAGTCACTGAAGGTGAATGAGCAAGTGCAGCAGGCAGTGAAAAAGGCTAATGGAATGTTGGCCTTTATTACAAAGGGAATTGAGTACAAGAGCAAGGAAATGCTCTTGCATTTGTACAGAGCCCTGGTGAGACCACACCTGGAGTATTGTGTACAGTTTTGGTCTCCAGGGTTAAGGAAGGACATCCTGTCTGTAGAAGAAGTGCAGCATAGATTCACAAGGTTAATTCCTGGGATGTCCGGACTGTCTTACACAGAGAGGTTAGAGAGACTGGGCTTGTACATGCTGGAATTAAGGAGATTGAGAGGGGATCTGATTGAAACATATAAGATTATTAAGGGATTGGACAAGATAGAGGCAGGAAATATGTTCCAGATGCTGGGAGAGTCCTGTACCAGAGGGCATGGTTTAAGAATAAGGGGTAGGTCATTTAGGACAGAGTTAAGGAAAAACTTCTTCTCCCAGAGAGTTGTGGGGGTGTGGAATGCACTGCCTCAGAAGGCAGTGGAGGCCAATTCTCTGGATGCTTTCAAGAAGGAGCTAGATAGGTATCTTATGGATAGGGGAATTAAGGGATATGGGGACAAGGCAGGAACCGGGTATTGATAGTAGATGATCAGCAATGATCTCAGAATGGCAGTGCAGGCTTGAAGGGCCAAATGGTCTACTTCTGCACCTATTGTCTATTTTCTGCCAACAATATTCATTGTATTTTATTAGTACATTTATTTAGTTTTATTTCCTTGATTTTACTTCCCCTTATTTCATGGAACTACAGTATTTAGTTTAAGGAAAATCAAATTTTAGTAAATTTTCCTGAGTCTTTGTGGGTATTTGCCATCATTTGTTCTGTAAGGTGTTTTGAACCACTTTTTACTATCAGTGCATACCCCTTGGATTTTCAGCTGTTTGAAAGTACAAGCAGAAATGGATTTTAGTTATTTGGGATTAAACAATATTGACAAGGCATAATCCATTACTCATGCCTAGACTTCATGAGGACAGTGCAAATGAGCCACATAGAATGGAAGCAGAATGCCAATGAATTACATTTTACATCCCTGAAGGACTTTCACTATTTATGATGATGAATTATTTTTCTTTGCTGTCCACAAGTTATCATATGTTTGATTTCAAGAATTTTGAATCTTGGGAGTTTGAACTTTTAAGTAATCCTAGGTTACTAATCCACTGCAATGAATAACAGGCTACTGCAGTCACAGTGGACTGTTGCTTTGACATTGTAGGTTATCTATTTTTAAACTTTACTTTGAATTTTATTTGCTTTGCAGAACATTGCCTGAAGCTTAATTTCATTTGACTTTCTTGCAGTCTTTGAAAGTGACTTGATCTGTTACTGTGATTGGAACTTGTGTGCTTGAGTTTTCTTATAGAGTTCACGAAAGGAACAATAATTTTTGTAACAATAGCCTTGTACTGTTAATACATAACAGAACACGTTTGTAAAACTATTGAGGGTTTTGGAGGAAATTTGTGCTTTCATAATGAAGTTAATAGTATTTATGAATACAAAAAATGATTTGTTTTTTTAAATTGCTTGAGCAGTATATATTTAACATGCCTTTTTCTCCATTGGCCAAGCTGAATACGAGGAAGAGTCATACAAATCAGAAATGCACAAATATTAATTATGCATCATGTGCCAGATGTGTGCTCTTCTCTATCTACACCCACAATTGTGAGGCAAGCACAGCTCAAATGCCATTTATACATTTGCCAGTGACATTACTATTGTTGGCAGAATTTCTGATGGTGATGAGGTGGTGTACAGGAGTGAGATAGATCAGCTGATTTGAGTGGTGTTGCAACAACAACCTTGCACTCAACATCAGTAAGACCATGAATTGATTGTGATCTTCAGGACATTAGTCCTTATCAAGGGATCAGCAATGGAAAGGGTAAGCAGTTTCAAGTTCCTGGGTGTCAACATCTCTGAAGATCTATCCTGGGACCAACATATTTAAAAAGAAGGCACGACAGTGTCTATATTTCATTAGGAGATTGAGGAGACTTGGTATGTCACTGAAGACATGCTAATTTCTATCAATGTACTGTGGAGAGCATTCTAACTGTTTGCAACACCTTCTGGTATGGAGGGACCACTGCATAGGATCAGAAAAAGCTGCAGGAGGTAGTAAACTCAGCCAGCTATATCATGGGCACTAGCTTCTCCAGTATTGAGAACATCTTGAAAAGGTGATGACTCAAAAAGTCGACATCCATCATTAAGGGTCCTCATCATCCAGAATATGCCCTCTTCTCATTGCTACTATCAAGGAGGAGGTACAGGAGCCTAAAAGCACACACTCAACATTTCAGGAACAGCTTCTTTACCTCTGCCATCAGATTTACAAATGGACAATGAATCCATGAATACTACATCTATTTCTTTGCTATCTTCTTGTAGTAATTTTTAAAATATATTTATTTTAATTTATAGTTTTTTAAAATGGTTATGCATTGCAGTTGTTATGCATTGCTGAAGCTGCAAAACAACAAATTTCACAACATCTACCCATGATATTAAACCTGATTTTGATTCTGGTGATAAAGCCACGTATATAGGATTGTATATTACTGAGTGAGGGAGGCAGAAGTGCACCTGGTATCCTATTTTTGTTATCTGTCTGTGATTCCTTGCAGTACACATATGATCAGAGGAAGACAGCTGAAGATTTATTGATTAATTTGGTTGAACAACTATCGGATGTTTGTATGTTAGGAATGACTGCTTGGGGAAAATATCTATGAAACGACACTACTGTGCATAAGTCTTAGAGGCACATACGGTATATATTGCTAGGGTGCATAAGACTTTTGCATCATGGTGCAGGAGCAAGCTTGTAAATCTAGCGGGAGCAAAGGATGTTGGGAATAGCAAGGGTGGAGTGCTGCTGGAGACATCAGGCAAGGCGATTTGATTCCAAACATTTGGTTTATTGATCATTACAGAATGTCTCGCTGGTGCTTCCTGCTTCCTCCCCCTTTTCCTAACCATGATTCCCTCTCCCTGCCCCCTTCCCACTCTCAGTCCACAATAGAGACCCAGATCAGAATTAGGTTTATCATTACTCACATTTGTCATGACATTTGTTTTTTTTGTGGCAGCAGTACAATGCAATACATAAAAATACTACATTACCCTAGCTACACATATGTGCCACAGTACTGTATAAATTATTACAATTGTCCTCTAGTATACATGAGTTATAAATAGTCTTCTGGTACACTATTATGTATATCCACTTAATAAGAATGTTTTATTAAAATTAGGATATATTAGCATTGGCTAATAGTTGCACTTGTTTCTACCTATTCAGTTCTACTGACCTCAGTGGAGCTGAATATGAAGGGAGTACATCCAAAAGTAACGTCACACGAGTTTAGTACTGCCGTGCAAGGAATAATTTCTCCTCCATTGTCTTTTAGATGAGTCTAAATTTAAAACCCTTTTCCTCAGCTAGTTTAACGCTAGAGTTTTCTCAGTAACCTGACCCACAGTTAGCCCAGAGACATTGTTATTCGGTAGTTATGTAGATCAGTTGCTTTAGGAGTCGGGGATGAACCTGATTCCAAAACTAATGCCATGTGAGGCAATGGCACCATTTCTGAAAGTAGAATCAAATTTCTGTTTCAGGTCAGTGATGTTTTAGTCAGAGCTGGCACTAGTCAAGTGTAGTAACTAGTTTTAAGTATAGAGTCAGGATAAAGGTAAAGGGAAGAAATGGCAAATGTGTTTTGGTGGAAATTAGGAATAGTTAAACAAAAGAGAGATTTGATTGCATAAAGCAAAATAATGTAGTTAGGGACACAGTAAAGAGATCAATGAACGTCTTTAGAGGAGGTGTAAATAAAATGCTGCCAGTAACTGGTACACACTGAGGTGGGAGGGAGAGAGAATAAAGCCATTTTCTAATTAATGTGTACCTAAAACTGCTTTTTATCAACCTAATGATGGAAATTTACCTATACAGTTGTATCTGTTGATAGTGTTACGAACCCCGTAACTGGGTCACTTACTAGCAAAGATAGAGAGGTCCGCTGAAATCTGATGGTACTATTTTTAAACGTTTTTATTTATAAAGGGGCACAAAAGTAAGGTTAATACAAACATTCAGATAATATACGTCGTCAATACTCAATCTAAAGCGCGGGTATAGTAATAATCAGCAATAAGAAGTAGCTCTATCGTTTGTCTAGGGGTAAAAATATTGTCCGATGGAAATATCAAAGTCTCTGGAGTTCATGCAGGCTTTTAGCCTTTTGGGGACAGCTGGGTTTCACGTGTTGGAGAGAGAGAGAATTTTTGGTGAGAAAATAAACTTGCCAGCCTTTTGGACTCAAATAGTTGAATCGGGAACGTGGGTTCCCTGTTGTCAGTTCGAAGTTCTTTTCGGGATTATCAGCCACTCGTTCCCCAGGCTAGGGGAAATGAACCACACATGGCTTCCGAATAGCTTCCCTTCATCACGGGAGCGATGAGCGATGGTGTCTCCTTCTGGTGCGTCGCTAGCGTACTGCCTCCTGCAGTCCCCCTTTTATCTTGACTTGCAGAGTTGAGATGTCAATCAAGGTAGGGTGATACAATCCCCACCCCACATTGCCCGAGGGGGTCCATGTAGCCATAATAGCTGGCACGTAGCATAGAGTCGCAATCCACACAGGTGTCTCTAAGAACAATGGTCAAAATCCGTTGCTTTGTATTTCTGAGGATTCTCTCTCATTTCCTGGGTCCCAGACCCGAATTAATAGCGATCTTGCGATTCTCAGGAAGGAGGGGGCTGAGATCATAACAATAGATGTCACTGTTTTAATGGTTTAATAGTCTTACTGTTTAAACTTTGCTTGTACAGGGCAAATGTGAAAAGCAAGTACAGGATGTAATAGAACGATTCTGGGAGTTCATTGAGAAATTGGATATCAACACTTTCGGTAAGCTGACACACAACGTTTGTATTCTCCTACATTCTTTTGTTCCTGCGCCTCTTGAAAGAACTGAACAAAATTTGTTTCTGCAGCTGTGAATTGATGTTCAATATGTACATTTTAAGTGTTAACCGTAGATTAAGTAAAATAACTTAAAATGCCGTTGTTTTGCTAGAACTAAATAATAGAATGAGTTTATCCTAATTTGTTACTTTTCACTTAATTCACATTAAGAAAAATTGACAAATATAAGACTATGGAAATAGTTCTCTTGTTCAATAACAGACAAAATGCTGCAGGAACTCAGCAAGCCAGGCAGCATCTATGGAAAACAGTACAATTGATGTTTTCGGCCAAAACGTCGACTGTACTTTTTTCCATAATGCTGTCTGGCCTGCTGAGTTCCTCCAGCATTTTGTGTGTGTTGCTTGGATTTCCAGCGTCTGCAGATTTTGTCTTGTCTTTAGTACAAAAAGACCTCACAGTCTATGTTGTTATGATCTTGCACCTTATTGTTTACTTGCACTGTACTTTCTCTGTAGTTGTTACACTTTATTTTGCATTGCTACAGGTAGACCTTGTTTTACCTTAAAGAACTGTGTAATGATCTGATCTTCATGAACAGTGTATGAGACAAGCTTTTCACTGTATCTTGGTACATGTGACAATAATAAACCAGTTCCAATTCCAAGAATTTGGCATAATAATTGGAAATCTTTATTTCAATATATGTGTGAGGCAACTTATTCATCTCCCTGTGTCTGTGAATCAAGCCTACAAAACCATAGAGTACCGTAGATTCCGTACTACAGAGCGCACCTGATTAAAAGCCGCAGGCTCTAATTTTAGAAAGAAAATCAATTTTGTACTTGTACAAGCCGCACCGGATTTTAAGCCGCAGGTATCCCACGTTGTAATATGAGATATTTACACAGAAAGATATTACACGTGAGGATTTTTTAACTTTTAATTAAATCCGTATGGTAACATAAACAAATACATATTGCAAATGCTTTTTTTCGAACCGTGCCTGTAACACGGCTACTTTTAAATATACATACGTATCGGTAACACACAAATGACGTTGCGTATACTTTTTTACTGAACAGTGCATGAACAACATTCCAATATCTCCTAACGACTGGTAAAAAAATATATACTGCAGCCTACCAGGAAAAGTTATTGATCGCCTTTAACTTAAAAGCTGCATCATCGCGCGGGTCTAATGCGCTCGCCCCCACCTTTCCGTTTATCGCAAACCGGTATTTTCCCACAAGACGCGGCGAAACCGGATGTGACGTCATAGCATCCCGGGATGTAGTACAGAAAACAAATATACTTAAAACACTTCTAACTTTAACTAGAAAATACTAACAAATGAATTACTAAGCGAAAATATTATAAACTAAATAACTGCCATAAAGGCAGCACAATGCTTTTCTTCGAGTGTTTTCCATGTTGATGAGGGTGAGTACAAATGACTGATTTACAATAATTTAATTGTGAAAGTGTGCTTGATTTATCGTACAATTTAATTGGACCTCTGTGAACTACTCATCAATTTTATTGGTCTACTGTTACGAGGCAAAATGTTTTTGGCGGCATGAAAACATGCATTTGGTGCATTAGCCGCACCGTAATAAAGGCCGCAGTGTTCAAAGCTGTTCAAAGCGTGGGAAAAAAGTAGCGGCTTATAATCCGGCATCTACGGTATATGTAAGTTTCAAGGATACAAATATACATGAGCACTTCATCAGAATAAAATATTTGCAAATCTCTCCATTCAGTTTCCTAATCCTTAATGTTTACAACTTTGTCCTAGTGTCTATTTATAAACAAATTTCAGACATTCTTACTTTTTAAAACATTGTAAATGGGTGATGGGTTAAACGAATTATGTATTTTAGAATAACATTTTTTACAGAAATTTTTCCTTTCTGCTGTTATAAAGAACATATTAGTTGTAATGCCTCTCACAGGCTATTGAATACTTATACTCAAAACATTTCTTTGGGTAATTGCAACATGTGTAGATCATCAGTGAAGTTCCTTCTGTCATAAGGTCAGAAGGTAGAACATTTGCAACTCCTCATAAAATGAAGCTCAGACTCAACGACATTCAGACATGGTGATTGATTCAAATGACTTTCATGTCACACATGTGCCAGACAATGAATGTGTCCAACTGGAGAGAGATTAAAATCTACCCTTGATGTTTTGTTGGACCAACCATGTAAATGCTGTGGTGACAAGAGCAATCAGAGGCTTGGCATCCTGCTGAAAGAGACTTGACTCTTGACCACCCTAAGCCTTTCTTCTGTCTACTAGGCACCTGACAGTTGAATGAAGGAAATTACTCCCCACTTGTTCAGATAATTGCAACTTCAAATATTTGGAGAAGCTTGGTACCATCCAGGACAAGGAAGTTTGGTTGATTGGTATTGTCTCCACCAGCCCTACATAAGGGCATTTATAAAATATAAATCAGTTACTTGCCAAGGCTACTTCAACAGATCTTCCTAAACAGTTGACTGCTTCCACCAAGAAGAACCTGGACATGCAGGTTTATTTCTAAGCTGAAGACTGACCTGATGAATATTCATTCATTGTCTCTGGTTCTAAATTTTGGAACTCCCACCCAACAGCAATGTACAAGAAAGCAGCTCATCTTGTCAATGATGAGAAGTAAATGCTTTTCCTTGCCAACAATGCCTCCACCCTATAAATAAATAAAGACAAACATTCCGAGAGTTACTGACTGAAATGACTTCTGGTTCAATTACAGGTCAGTGCTGGGCTAATTGATCTCAGTCAGGATATCAGCTGGGTTAAAGTTGTCTAACTTGGATATGATATTTAAGGTTAATCCTGGATCTAACATTTACTTAACTGATTAATTTTAAGCAAAAGTGACGAGGAGATGGACATTGCTGCAGTTTGCCACATTCTGTTTTCCTTTTTCAAGTTTCACTCTGTTAGTTTTAGCTTCATTTGACCTTTTCTGTAAGATGATGGAGTATCTTTTAACAGTTGCATGGAAGAGCACACAATCCACCTCAGTGAATTTAACCCAGAGCATCATAAGTTCCATCCGTGGAGAGGGAAAGAAATTGTCAATAATGGACATGTGCTAGTAATAGAACTGACAGCAGATCTAATCTAGTATAATAATCTTCAACATTGCAATAATCTGTAAATGCTGATGCTACTTTTTTTTTTAAACAGGGAAATTCCTAGCTGACAACATTGTTGGATCCGTTATTGTATTCTCTCTTGTCTTTTGGATTCCTCTCAGTATTCTTGTCCATTGTGTGGTAAGAAAGATATTTGTTTCTGAGCACCGTAAGAATGGCCAATCCTGTTTTGTTTGTTTCCATTGTTATCTTGGAAGCTTGAGCCACAAAGCTTAAAATGTACATAAACGGATGTAGTAGTTTTCCTCAAGCGTACTTCAGCTGCACTGCTATTTACAAAATAATATCTGATCCTGTACTACAGTTCTTCTGTCCTACCACATCCATATTTTCTGATTGCCATAGTGCCCATTTGGATGTAAATATGATCATTATAAACATTGTACTAAAATGTTTTTCTACTTGGGAATGAAAGAACAGTATTTTTGGGGGAAAATAAGTACCTGCCTTATCACTTCATAACCTTGGGATATCCGAAAGTACCTCTGAAGTGCAGATGCTGTTATAAGGCAGGAACTTTCAGCAACAGAAATATGATCATGACCAGAAGTTTTTTAACTGATGATGGTTTGTGGGAGGTGGGGGTGGAAATCAGTATTGGTAAGTTTACTAATATAATTCCCTGCTCTTCTTAGAAGTAAGCTGATGTTCCTTGATGTAATATCTCATCCAATAAGCATTGCCTGTGATGGTATTCTCAGAACTGTAATGGAGTGCCAACCTAGAATTTGGTGCCAGGTTCTGGAGTGGGATTTTGAACCACCTTTTGACTCAAGACACTAACGCTGCTGTTGAGTCACGGCTGACAGTAACAACAAAATTATGTTCTTTTAAGGTTATACCAAAATGTGGTCTGTTTTGTGTGGAAGGGAATTTTTCTGAAATTCTTAACAGTTTGGTTTATAGCAAGAAAGCACAGAGATAAGTTAACAGTTTCTTTAACTATTTCCTTTCAGGATAAGAAATTAGACCAGCAGTATGAGGAGAGCTCGAAAACATTCTTCCCTCCCAGTGTATGTATTTTAGAAATTTATTTATGATAATTTATGGCAGTCAAATTCTGATCAGTGAGATGAATTTTAGGCTTGCATATCTTTCTGTGCAAAATGTGACTTGTTTTCATCTATAACCAGAATGCTGGCACAGCTTATTCAGTGCAGGATAAGAAAAGACATTTAAATAACATGGGATCTTGTCGGATATTGGATTTCATATTGAGTTCATCATTGCTTCAATCAGATTTGTGTTGTATAGCCAAATAACTTGCTTCTGGTGGCATTAAGTAGGGCTTTGGGAAAGATGCGCACTGCAAAATGATCTATTGTGAATTTAGGTTTGAACCCACACATTTCAGTTGAGGTGAGAGCACAGCAGTCCACTGGTTACATAAGGGTTCTGTTCCTGAGAACTATCTGTAAGCTAATCTCTCTGTAAGTCAGGAACGTCAGGTTTTTATTGTAACCCACACTGTATTGCTCCACAGACACATGCTATAGTCCTTTAATTTCTACCACCCATAAACTAATGGAATGTATATGATACCTAGTTATTAAAGAATATCATGGAACATTATTATTAGCTTGAAAAATGCCTTACTGATGTATCGGATCTGTAAATCAGGTCATCTGTAACCTGAGAAGCCCCTGTACTTACCACTCAGTCAAGACGGACAAGTTATTGATGGCCAGAGTTGCTTTCAGTGGGACATTGCTGAAAGTCATTTGTGTATATATATTAGTGATTTGGAGTTGGATTTAGTTTGATGCTGTTCTCTCTAAATACTTTTGTGGTGTTTTTGTTTGAAAATATTAAATAGCCTAATTGCATCTTCATGAAGTGCAAACAGTTGATTTACAATGTGAGATTTAATAGAGTGATGACTCAGGGTTCAATGTTTTGTGCTTCTAGAGATGTTGTTCTGCAAACCATTGTAGTGTGTGGTTATTTGAGTCACCGTCACTTTCCTGTAAGTTTGAACTAGTCTGACCATTCTCCTCTGAACTCTCTCATTAATAGGTGTCTTTAGGTAATAGTCCGCACTATTGGTCCTTGTACCAAAATTCATTGTCATACATTTCCCAACACTGTATTCCATCTGTCACTTTTTGGACCATTCTTCCACTTTGTCTCTAAGTCCTGCTGCAATCACATTGCTTCCTCATCATTTCCTACCGCTCCACCTGTCTTCGTATCATCCACAAACTTTGCCTCAAAGCCATCAATAGCACGATCTAAATCATTGACACACAATGTGAAAAGAAGCGGTTCCAATACTGACCCCCGAGGAACGCTACTAGTCACTGGCAGCCAACCAGAAAAGGCCCTCTTTATTCCCACTTGCGCCTTCTGAACTATTCCCAGAATTTCAGCCACCTCTGTTCTGCCATCACGCCTGCCAGTATCCCCCCTCCTAGCTCCTCTGTAATTCCTTTTATTCCATTGCTATACTGATACGTGTGATTTATACTTCTAATTATAGACCAATGAGCCTTCCCTCAGTGGTTGGTAAGTTGATGGAGAAGATCCTGAGAGGCAGGATTTATGAACATTTGGAGAGGAGTAGTCAGCATGACTTTGTCAAGGGCAGGTTGTGCTTAATGAGCCTGATTGAATTTTTTGAGGATGTGACTAAACACATTGATGAAGGAAGAGCAGTAGATGTAGTTTATATGGATTTCAGCAAGGCATTTGATAAGGTACCCCATGCAAGGCTTATTGAGAAAGTAAAGAGGCATGGGATCCAAGGGGATATTGCTTTGTGGATCCAGAACTGGCTTGCCCACAGAAGACGAAGAGTGGTTGTAGACGGGTCATTTTTGCATGGAGGTCAGTCACTAGTGGAGTGACTCAGGGATCAGTTCTAGGACCCTTACTCTTTGTGATTTTTATAAATGACCTGGATGAGGAAGTGGAGGGATGGGTTAGTGAGTTTGCTGATGACACAAAGATAGGAGGTGTTGTGGATAGTGTGGAGGGCTGTCAGAGGTTACAGCAGGACATTGATAGGATGCAAAACTGGACTGAGAAGTGGCAGATGGAGTTCAACCCAGATAACTGTGAAGTGGTTCATTTTGGTAGGTCAAATATGATGGCAGAATGTAGTATTAATGGTAAGACTCTTGGCAGTGTAGAGGATCAAAGGAATCTTGGGGTCCAAGTCCATAGGACGCTCAAAGCAGTTTTGCAGGTTGACTCTGTGGTTAAGAAGGCATACAGTGTATTGGCCTTCATCAATCGTGTAATTGAATTTAGGAGCCAAGAGGTAATGTTGCAGCTATATAGGACCTGGTCAGACCCTGCTTGGAGTACTGTGCTCAGTTCTGGTACAGGAAAGATGTGGAAGCCATAGAAAGGGTGCAGAGGAGATTTACAAGGATGTTGCCTGGATTGGGGAGCATGCCTTATGAGAATAGGTTGAGTGAACTCGGCCTTTTCTCCTTGGAGCGATGGAGGATGAGAGGTGACCTGATAGAGGTGCATAAGATGATGAGAGGCATTGATTGTGTGGATAGTCAGAGGCTTTTTCCCAGGGTTGAAATGGTTGTAACAAGAGGACACAGGTTTAAGGTGCTGGGGAGTAGATACAGACGAGATGTCAGGGGTACGTTTTTTTACTCGAGAGTGGTGAGTGCGTGGAATGGGCTGCCAGCAACAGTGGTGGAGGCAGATACGATAGGGTCTTTTAAGAGACTTTTAGGTAGGTACATGGAGCTTAGTAAAATAGAGGACTATAGGTAAGCCTAGTAATTTCTAAGGTAGGGACATGTTCGGCACAACTTTGTGGGCCGAAGGGCCTGTATTGTGCTGTAGGTTTTCTATGTTTTTACCTTTCAAATTGCAGTATGAATTCAGTCATATTATGATCACTGCCTCCTAAGGGTTCCTTTACGTTAAGCTAATAAAATCTAGGTTATTATACAACACCCATCTAAGATAGCCTTTCTTCTAGTAGGCTCGAGCACAACTGCTCTAAAAAGCCATCTCATAGGCCTTCAACAAATTCCTTCTCTTATGATCCGACACCAACCTGATTTTCCCAATCCCTTGCGTATTGAAGTCCCCCATTACAATTGTGACATTTACCCTTATTACGTGCCGTTTCCAGCTCCCTTTGCAATCTCAGCCCCATATCTTGGCTACTATTTGGAAGCTTATGTTTGATTTGCATGATGTTCTTTTACCATTGCAGTTTTTTAACCCCACTCACAAAGATTTGACATTCTCTGACCCTATGTCACCTCTATCTAAAGATGTAATTCCATCTCTTACCAATAGAGCCATACCACCATCTCTGCCTTCCTGCCTGTTCTTTTGATACAAAGTATTCCCTTTGATGTTAAACTCCCAACTATGACCTTCTTTCAGCTACAACTCAATGATGCCCACATCATACCAACCAATCTAATTGTGCTATGAGTTGGTCCACCTTATTCTGAATGCTATGTGCATTTAAATACAGCACCTTCAGTCCTGCATTCTTTGCCCTTATGAATTTTGCCTCTGTAGTACAACTTAACTCCTTGCTCTGTCTGTATTTGTACCCAATCATTGGCTTGTCCTTCCTTAAATTCATATTGCATATTACATCATCTGCTTGTAAACCCGGGAAACATTTATTCCTCAGCTTATTCAACCTATCTAAATGTGCACCACCCTTCAAATGTTTCAAGGTAGGGTGTCAGGGATTTGGTAATTTATAATGTAGTTGGATGTGATAAAGGAAAGAGTTGTAGGTATTGTACTGTGTTTGCCCCATGGAAGTTTAATGCAATCTTGATACATGAAACTGGAAACAGCCAGGCTATAAAGTTAAGCAGTACCACTCACATTTCCTTCCATTTTAAGGATGGAAGATTGTAAGGTTGTTGCAAGTCCATTTAGTGAAGTTGTAGTTCTAGGCTAACATTGACACCCTCTCTTTACTATGAGGGATAGTAAATTCTTGAATAGTTTTGGTGAGGCTTAATTGTCTAATGAAACTATTTTTAACAATTTACTGCAGAATGCTGAGATGTTTAGCAGCCTAGAATCTGCCTCAGTTCGCATAGTGAAGCCTCCTCTTCAGTCCACAAGCCGCTTTCAACAACCAGCACCACCAGCATCAACACCAATGACATTGACTATTCCGACAATCATAGTGTCAACAAAATCAGATCACCAACGGATGAACACGATACAGGAAGACCCCAGTGTTGATTCTTTAATTGAAGAGGGAGGAATAGGCGATGACCCTTTTCCAAATAGTAACCAGGCAGCAAAATCCTTTGAAGATTTAACTGCGCACTCTGCCAACAGGAGTGACAAGGCATCTCAGTTTAAATTGCAGCGTCAAACCAGAGTCGACAGTAAGGAAACAGAATGCTAATGTTGCTTAAATGTTTAGTAATTTTTTAATAAAACACTGAATTATTTATCATGTGGTTTTTTAAAAGACTTTTGTTACAAATTGGATCTATGTACAAATTGATGTGGTTATACCCAGTATATGCAGCATTATTTTTTAAAGCTGGTAATGTGTTTCTGACCTCCAACTCTTAATTACTCTAAGTACAAAAATGATTTCATGTACGTGGCCTCTTTATTTAACAACAAAAGTAATTTGGCTGGATAATAACTTTAAAAAAAAATCCAAAAATATGTTCTTACTGGTCTATCTGCTGAGTACGACAGAAACATGAATCTAATTCATTTTGAGGCATATTTTCTGTTGGGGTAAAGAACAGCTATGGTCAGTTACATTTTTGCTGTTTGAAAGCATTGATAAGCAAATTGCTGCCTTGTGTCTATAACTATTGATTCTGTATCAGTACTTGCAAGCAGTGTGAGCAGTTTACTGCTGCAATTTTGGTAACTAAAGACTTGAAATTTTGTAAATATTAAAATTTGGAACTATAGTGATTGCAGTGTACTTTATTAAATGTTTGTTTAGATGAATAACTTCTAATATTTGGAAGTTTTAAATTTATCGTGTGGTGGAGAATTACTTGGGTTTTTTTGAAAACTGCCAGCAGGTTTGCAGAAGTGTCTGTAATATCAGTAAGCTTGGAGCTCTTGTGCAGGTAAGGACATTCAAAATTCCACAAAATGTTGATTCCTGGTTTACCAATGCTGGACCCTGTTATGTGCCCTGTAGTTATGCAACTTACTTTCTCACATGCTCATCAAGCTTCCGTTGATTCTTTTACCACTTACCTATGTTCAGGGGAAATATGGGTGATGACCAGAGCATCTGCCAGACACCCATAACAGAGTACAAAGAGTCCAGTTGGCATCCCTGAAATCAAGGCAGCAGCTGTGCCACCTTGAATGGCCGCTACCCGTAAGGAGTTTGTACATTCTCCGCGTGTTTCCTCCCACTAACCAAAAGACATACCGCTTGGTAGGTTAGTTGGTCATTGTAAATTGTCCAATGATTATGGCTGGGTTAAATCGGGGAATTGCAGCAAGGCGTGGCTCGAAGGGCCGGTAATGCGCTGTATCTCAATAAATAAACTAGTAGGCAGTTTCTGCACAGTTCCTAATGCAGACAGGGTGGAAATCATTATGTGCAATGTACGTCATTAAGGAAACTGCCACTGGAAGGACTGCTGTTGATAAATGCATGCCTACTAGGTAAGAAAGCAACATACTACTCCCAGGAAATTCTGTGCCACTGTTTAAAAATAGCAATCTGTGTGTCAACCATTCTTTCCATTTTTAAGTGTAACATGCATTTACATGACGTGTGGTATTTTGCTTAATTGTAGGCCTCTAATCTTACTAAACCCTCTGGTTATAGAGTCATAGAACACGGCCCTTTGGCCCATCTAGTCCAAGCTGAAACATTTAAACTGCTTACTCCTATCGACCTGTACCAGGACCATAGCCCTCTATATCCCTATCCGAACTTCTCTTAAATGCTGAAGTCGAGCCCACATGCACCACTTGTGCTGGTAGCGTGTTCCACTCTCTCGTGACCCTGAGTGAAGAAATTTCCCCTTAAACTTTTCACCTTTCACCCTCAACTCATGATCTCCAGCTGTAGTCCCACCCAACCTCGGTTGAAAAAAACCTGTTTGTCTTTACCCCCCATAATTTTGAATACCTCTATCAAATCTCATGACAATCTTCTACATTCCACGGAATAAAGTCCTAACATATTCAATCTTATAACTCAGGTCCTCTAGACCTGGCAACATCCTTGTAAATTTTCTCTGTACTCTTTCAATGTTCCTTACATCTTTCCTGTAGGGAGATGACCAGAGCTGCACACAATATGCCAAATTAGGCCTCAACAATGTCTTGTACAACTTCAACATAAGATCCCATGTCCTGTACTCAGTACTTTGATTATGAAGGCCAATGGACCAAAAGCTTTCTTTACATCACTTTAATAAATTATGGACCTGCATTCCCAGATACCTTTGTCCTACCGCAGTCCTCAGTGCCCTACCGTTCATTGTGTAAAACCTACCCTGCCTGGTCTTAGTAAAGTGCAACACCTCGCACTAAATGCATAAAAAATGTATTAAAATCCATCTGCCATTTTTCAGCTGGTTCAGTCCGGCTGCAAGCCGTCATAGCCTTCCTTGCTGTCCATTGCCTCTTTCCAGTCTTGGTGTCATCTGCAAATTTGCTGATGCAATTAACCACATTATTACCCAGATTGTTGATATACAGTTGGAAGAAAAAGTTTGTGAACCCTTTGCAATTACCTGGTTTTCTGGTTATAAAATGTGGTCTGATTTTCATCTAAGTCACAATAATAGACAAACACAATCTGCCAAAACTATTAACACACAACAATTATATTAGTCAAAACTGAGCACACCATATAAACAATCACAACTCTAGGTTCCAGAAAGTACGTGAGTAATGCCTTCTCCAAAACCTATTTGTTAGGTGCTCCAATCAATGAGATGAAATTGGAGGTCTGGGTTGTGGACCCTGCCCTATAAAAAAAGACAAAAGTCAGCTTACTGTACTCTTCTCTAGAAAGATCTGTTTAGGTGCACCATGCCTTGATCAAAACAACTTTCAGAGGACCTTAGAAGAAGAATTGTAAAATGCATGAAGCTAGAAGAGGCTACAAAAACATTTCTAAAGACCTGAATGTTATTCAGTCCACAGTAGGAGAAATTGTCTACAAATGGAGGAAACTCAGTCCTGTTGCTACTCTCCCTCAGAGTGGACATCCTGTAAAGATGCTAAAGGAGGTGAAAAAGAACCCAAAGGTAACACAAATCTTTTGAATTTGCTAAAGTCTATCATGTGTCCACTATATGAAAAACACTGAACAAGAATGGTGTTCATAGAAGGCCACAGCAGAGGAAATCACTGCTCTCCAAAAAAGAACATTGCTGCATGTCTCAAGTTTTCAAAAGACTATTTGGATGTTCCACAATACTTCTGGGACAATGTTCTGTGGACAGATGAAACAAAAGTTGAACTTTTTGGCAGAAATGCATACTGCTATGTTTAGAGGAGAAAAAGAGCACTGCACATCAACATCCTGAGTGTGAAGGACGGTGGGAGGTTTGGGGCTGCTTTGCTGCCTCAGGGCCTGGACAGCTTGCAATCATTGAGGGAACAATGAATTCAAAATTGTATCAAGACATTTTACAAGAGAAGGTCAGGGTAGCAGTCCATCACCTGAAGCTTAATAGAAGTTGGATGATGCAACAAGACAAGAAACTGAAACGAGTAAATCAACAACAGAACGGTTTAAAAAGAAGAAAACTCGTGATTTGGAATGGCCAAGTCAGAGTCCAGACCTTAGCCCAATTGAGATACTGCAGCATAACCTGAAGAGGGCTGTTCATGAAAGGTGTCCCAGAAATGTTATTGAACTGAACAGTTTTGTATGGAGGAATGGTCTAAAATACCCCTCGCCATTGATCAGCAGCTATAGGAAACATTTGGTGGAGGCAATTACTGCTAAAGGTGGTTTTACCAGTTATTAAATACAAGGGTTCACATACTTTTTTCCAGCCTGAACTAAAGTACAATTGTTTGTGTGTTATTAGTTTAGACAGACTGTGTTTGTCATTGTGATTTAGATGAAGGTAAGACCACATTTTATGAATAATTAGTGCAGAAAACCAGGTAATTCCAAAGGGTTTACAATCTTTTTCTTGAAACTGTAGATGAAAAACAACTGACCCAGCACCAATTCCTGTGGCACTCCACTAGTCACAGGCCTCTCTAGTCAGAGAGGCAACCCTCTACCACCACTCTCAAGCTTCTCCCGTAGAGCCAATGTTTAATCCAATTTACTACCTCATCTTGAATGCCAAGCAAATGAACCTTCTTGACCAACCTCCCATGCTGGAACCTTATCTAATGCCTTACTAAAGTCCATGTAGTCAACATCCACTGCCTTGCCTTCAACAACTGAGGTCGATAAACTTTCAGTGATTGTGAAGTATTGGGTCAGTAACATGGACAGTGTACCAGGAGTCCAAATGTGTTTATTCTGGGCATTTGATGAATCTTCTTGATGGTAATCCTCAAAGCACAGCTGATGCTGAGGGATTTGTTTTCAAAAGGACAGCTGATCTTGTTCTGATACTTGTGATGTACTGTAGTTCACTCTGTTCATCACTGGCTTGAGATTCATTTTCAACCTCTTCTTTTGGTTATATCTCAGTAGTCAACCCACCCCTCTAAAATGTGTTGAAATGGCATCACTGAATGATAGTTTGGTATCAAAACTGTACAAACTTGAATGGAAATATGAACTCTAAAACCAAGGAAAAGCTTGCAGCAGCAATTCCACCCCCCCCCCCCCCATTTTGCTAAAAGTTCAAAACAGTGCAGGCAGCTAACAGAGGCACACCAGACTGTTTTGTTCTCAATTAACTACTATCAGTTTATTTTGATCATTTTGCAGATTTTAATAACATTTCTTGTCCCCTTTTCCAATAGTAACAAGAAGTACTTTAGATGAAAGCTTTATTTTTAAAACTTGAATTGTTTTAATCTTGATCAGAAAAATAATAACCTACTAGTGAATCCTACCTGGTTCACTTGTCCTTTTACTGGGTTTCGTTGGAATAAAGACAGAGACAGGTGTCCTCGAAACACAACTGTGTTAACTGATACACTTCAGTGAGGATGCCTGATATATTTCTTGTACTGGGCTCTATTAGTAAAACCAATGGCCAAAAGGATAGTCAAGCTGGTGCTGCTTCTTGGGTCTTTCAGTGTTACACAGTTTTGAGTTTTCACCAGTGTAGTCCGTGGAGTATTTGTTGTACTTCTGACGACACAGGCCATCCACCCCAATTACAGAAATGACCTTCCCTGTTGGGGACAAAAAGTTCATGTAATAGGAATAAGAAAATCTATAAGTTATTGCATACAAAAATGTTAGATATAGGAGGTAGAATTCATTTGGCTTGGATCTCTGAAACATACATCAATTGTCTAAATGACAGTTTTCCCTGTGTATATTATTTTCCCAATGCATACTGTAGTTCAATAGAATAATAATCCTAGGAATGACATTGTGTGGCCTTGTTTTAATAGCTCAGGCAATATGTTAACAAAATGAGATCTATTTCCTATTGGCTAACCTCTCATTGGATTAATGCAAAAAAGTATGTGGAAACCTTGCCTTGTTAAATTATAGCAATAGACTGGCTTGGCAGTTCAGGTGATCTATATCCCTCCAGCATGGGAAGATCATCGGCAGATTTTCTGTTCTCTTTTCCAGCATAGGCCACAAGTGTGTTTCAAGAAATCTGCTTCCTTTTTCTGATAAATGTAGTCCATCCAAAAGATAGGAGGAAAAGTCCTGTAATATAATTTTTTGAAAAAGAATCTTAAGTTAGCCTATCAGCACCCAACTAAATTGAATATGAAAGATTTATTCATAGATAAGATGGTCATGACAATCATTGCATCTGTTGACAAAACAAATGAAATGTTGGTGATGTAACCCTCGCAGCACTCTGAATGCAAATTGCTCAAGTAGACAGCTATGTGCACCCTTCACCTTTTTGTTATATTTTTAATACAATTGTTATCTTATTTGAGCTTACTATAATGATTAATACCTGTATTCTGTGATCAGTCAACTTTTTTGTATTGTTTTAGTGGCAGTGTTAGTGCATACACCATGAGAAACTGCAATACAGTCAGAATTTCATAGAAAGTAAAATTTCAACTAGTTAATGAGTATATATTGTTGCTGGCTGGTGATTGTACAGCAAGGTAGGTTCAAAAAATTTAGCAAGTGCAGTAAATAAAAACTGTATGCATGAAATCAACCTCAGTCATTGTAGTGTGGCTCAACAAACATGATTGCAAGCATCTCCACTGACACTGGCTATAATGGTCTTACCACATACACCTTTCTTTAAAAAATACGAAGAATCTTTTACGTGGAAACTATAGGAAAAGTGGCCTCATTTCTATCTGCTCTTCTCCCCCACCCCACAAATTCCACACCATACCTTCTAAAAAAACATATTTAAGGAATTAAGTGCTAACCTATTTAATGGACAGTGCACCTAACACAAATCCCCTCTCTCTGCCTCTTTATGAAGGTTGATTCTTTTGTCTGTTATTTATAATATAGCTGGGAAATGGAAAATGGTTTTACTATAATAGAGGGGCACAGTAGCACTCCACTGCTTTTTGTAAGAACGTTGGTACATTCTCCCAATGATTGCCTAGCACCTCTTGATTGCTCCAGTTTCCTGCCACATTCCAAAGACGTATGAATTAGTAGTTTAATTGGTCACATGGGCATCAGTGTAATTGAGCTGGAAGGATTTGTAACAGTGCTTTATCTCAAAATATAAAAACAAGGATGCAAAGAAAGTTGTCATCTGGAGTTTCTTTTCCTGAGAGATTGAATGCATAATACCCTTTAAATTCTGATTCTGAATGGAAATGACCAGAATGAATGTTAAGCATGAAGGATGTATTAAAAGCAAATGGTGTTAGATTCCTGTTCCTTCAGATTACAGATATCTTGTCTTTTCTTACCCCAATTTGCATCAAAGTCCAGAGATCAAGCACACCAGTTCCACATTCTGTTGCTACTTTGACACAAGCCTGAGCGTAGTCCTTGGTTACTGAATTGTATCTGTCCAATTTATTACCTGGTGAATACAGCAAGTAACAATTTAAGAAAAATATGCAAAAAAAAGTGATGGCCATTGTATTAAAATATGTATAAATTATTATCCTGGTCCCCTGAACAAAGTTGGTTGCAAACAGATTTGAATGTCAACTGTTCATGAATATTTTCAAGTCTTTTAGCTGTCAGTCAGTAGTGTAAGAGATGGTGACAGCAGGGCTTCAGTATATCATGAGAAAAGCAGGCAGCAAATGGGTCTTGGTGGCACTAACTTGCTCTGCTCTAGCTCTGCAATGGGCATGCACATGTGTAGGGCTTAGCAATAATTAGGGACATTTAGAATGGAATAATTTTCTAAGTACACAAACATCAATTTCATACAGTCACCACCATTTAAGTTTTGCAGAAGATGTTTTTCCATAAATGTTGGAAAATTCCTGTATAGTTAGAAGGGGAAAATTAATATTTCTACTTAGCTGTAAGTAACGATGCCCATTTTCCATCTCACTTTTCTTTGTTGATTGTACAAATGATGTGTAAACACCTCTGAAAATAGGACTTGAACTCAACTCGGAATCAAGCAATCACCTCAATAGCACTGATTTCCTAATTCACCCACAGATGCATATGACATGTCTTCACTATGTTCCCGAGTTTCAAGATTATGCAGAACTTTTAATGAAATACATAACTTCCACTAGCAGGAGGGCTGGCAATCAGATATAAAAATTGCAAACTCTAAAAGGATGAACGTAGTAACTTTTAAAGGAGAGCCTACCACTGAGAACTGCAGGACAATGAGATGAAAGAAAAATAAAATTCCAGTTTGTGGAACCATCTGGACAATACTTGCAAAGGATCTAGGACAGTAAAACACTCTGCTACAGACAGCTGTGGAGGTCAAGACCATGGGTCAAAAATTACATTCTGGCTAAAAAAAATCCTCCTTACCTTTGTTCTAAATGGCTGCCCTTCAATTTTGAGGATGTTCCCTCTAGTTCTGAACATCCTCAGCATAGGAGACATCCTCTCCATGTCCACTTGTATCTAGTTCTTTCAATATTCGGTAGGTTTCAATGAGATACCTCGCATTCTTCTAAATTCCAGTGAGTACAGGTTCAAAGTTGCCAAATGCTCCTTGTACGTTAACCCCTTCGTTCCCAGAATCATCCCTGTGAACCTCCTCTGGACTCTCTCCAATTACAACACATATTTTCTGAGATATGGGGCCCAAAACTCCAAATGCAGCCTGTCTAGTGTCTTATAAAGCCACAGTATTATCTCCTTGTTTTTATATTCTATTCCCCTTGAAATAAATGCCAACATTGCATTTGCCACTTTTATCACAGATTCAACATGTAAATTAACCTTTGGGGAGTCTTGCATGAGGACTCTTTGCACCTCTGACGTTTGAATTTTCTCCCCAATAGTCTGCACTTTTGTTCCTTTTACCAAAATGCATTATCATACATTTCCCAACACTGTATTCCATCTGCCACTTTTTTGCCCATTCTTTCCACTTGTCTAAGTTCTTCTGCAGTCGCATTGCTTCCTCAGCAGCATCTCTCCACCTACTTTGTATCATCTGCAAACTTTGCCACAAAGCCATCAACTTCTTTTATCTAAAATTCTAAATCATCGACAAGCAATGTGAAAAGTAGCGATCCCAATATTGACCCCTGAGGAACACCACTAGTCACTGGCAGCCAACCAGAAAAGGTCCCCTTTATTCTCACTTGCTGCCTCCTGCCTGACAGCTATTCTTTTATCCATGCTGGTACCTTTCCTGTAGTGCAGTCCCATGTGTGGCACCTTATCAAATGCCTTCTGAAAATCCAAGTAAATGACATCCACTGCCTCTCCTTTGTTCACCCTGCTTGTTACTTCCTCAAAGAATTCTAACAGATTTGTTAGGCAAGATTTCCCTTTACAGAAACCACGCTGACTTTGACTTATTATCTCATTAGTCTCCAAGTACCTTGAAACCTCATCCTTAATAACAGACTCCATCACTTCCCCAGCCACAGAGGTTAGGTTAACTGGCCTATAATTTCTTTGCCTTCCTGTCTTCTTAAAGAGTGGAGTGACATTTGCAATCTTCCAGTCCTCTGGGACCATGCCAGAATCAGTGATTATAGACAATAGGTGCAGAAGTAGACCATTCGGCCCTTCGAGCCTGCACCGCCAATCTGAGATCATGGCTGATCATCTACTATCAATACCCAGTTCCTGCCTTGTCCCCATATCCCTTGATTCCCCTATCCATAAGATACCTATCTAGCTCCCTCTTGAAAGCATCCAGAGAATTGGCCTCCACTGCCTTCTGAGGCAGTGCATTCCACACCCCCACAACTCTCTGGGAGAAGTTTTTCCTTAACTCTGTCCTGAATGACCTACCCCTTATTCTTAAACCATGCCCTCTGGTACTGGACTCTCCCAGCATCTGGAACATATTTCCTGCCTCTATCTTGTCCAATCCCTTAATAATCTTATATGTTGCAATCAGATCCCCTCTCAATCTCCTTAATTCTAGCGTGTACAAGCCCAGTCTCTCTAACCTCTCTGCGTAAGACAGTCCGGACATCCCAGGAATTAACCTCGTGAATCTACGCTGCACTTCCTCTACAGCCAGGATGTCCTTCCTTAACCCTGGAGACCAAAACTGTACACAATACTCCAGGTGTGGTCTCACCACGGCCCTGTACAAATGCAAAAGTATTTCCTTGCTCTTGTACTCAATTCCCTTTGTAATAAAGGCCAACATTCCATTAGCCTTCTTCACTGCCTGCTGCACTTGCTCATTCACCTTCAGTGACTGATGAACAAGGACTCCTAGATTTCTTTGTATTTCTCCCTTACCTAACTCTACACGGTTCAGATAATAATCTGCCTTCCTGTTCTTACTCCCAAAGTGGATAACCTCACACTTGTTCACATTAAACGTCATCTGCCCACTCAACCAGCCTATCCAAGTCACCCTGAATTCTCCTAACATCCTCATCACGCCACACTGCCACCCAGCTTAGTATCATCAGCAAACTTGCTGATGTTATTCTCAATGCCTTCATCTAAATCGTTGATGTTAATCGTAAACAGCTGTGGTCCCAATACCAAACCCTGTGGCACCCCACTAGTCACCACCTGCCATTCCGAGAAACACCCATTCACCGTTACCCTTTGCTTTCTATCTGCCAACCAGTTTTCTATCCATGTCAATATCTTCCCCCCAATGCCATGAGCTCTGATTTTACCCACCAATCTCCTTTGTGGGACATTATCAAATGCCTTCTGAAAATCGAGGTACACTACATCCACTGGATCTCCCTTGTCTAACTTCCTGGTTACATCCTCGAAAAACTCCAATAGATTAGTCAAGCATGATTTGCCCTTGGTAAATTCATGCTGGCTCAGCCCAATCCTATCACTGCTATCTAGATATGCCACTATTTCATCTTTAATAATGGACTCTAGCATCTTCCCCACTACTGATGTTAGGCTGACAGGACGATAGTTCTCTGTTTTCTCCCTTCCTCCCTCCTTTCTTAAAAAGTGGGATAACATTAGCCATTTTCCAATCCTCAGGAACTGATCCTGAATCTAAGGAACATTGGAAAATGATTACTAATGCATCCGCAATTTCCAGGGCCACCTCCTTTAATACCCTAGGATGCAGACCATCTGGACCTGGGGATTTGTTAGCCTTCAGTCCCATCAGTCTACTCATCCCCGTTTCCTTCCTAATGTCAATCTGTTTCATTTCCTCTGATACCCTATGTCCTTGGCCCAAGCTGTTTGAAAAAGCCACCTTGTAGGCGTTCAACAAATTCCCTCTCTTGTGATCTGACACCAACCTGATTTTCCCAATCCCCTTGCATATTGAAGCCCCCCCCCCCCCCATTACAGTTGTGACATTACCTTTATTACATGACCTTCCCAGATATCTTTGCAATCTCAACCCCACATCTTGGCTACTATTTTGAGGCCTATATATGATTCCCATAATTTTTTGACCTTGCAGTTTCTTAACTCCACCCACAAAGACTGGACATTCTCTGACCCTATGTTACCTCTTTCTAAAGATGTAATTCCATTTCTTACCAACAGAGCCACACCACTACTTAAGTCTTCCTGCCTGTCCTTTTGATGCAAAGTATATCCTTTGATATTAAGCTCCCAACTATGAACTTCCTTCAGCCATGATTCATTGACACACACAAAGACATACCAATTAATCTCTAACTGAGCCACGAGTTCATCTACCTTCTTCCGAATGACTCATGCATTTAAATATAACACCTTCAGTCCTGCATTCTTTGCCCTTTTGAATTTTGGCTCTGTGGTATAATTTAACTCTTTGCACTGTCTGCATTTGTATCCAATCATTGGCTTGTCCTTCCTTACATTCGTACTACATCCATCATCTACTTGGCTGGTGGATATGGAGCAGTTGGGCTGAATGGCCAGTTTCTGTGCTGTGTCTCTAATTCAAATGATAAAGGACAAAGTTCTTGGGACAATTAAAATAAGGGTGAGAGTTAATTGATATATCTAAGAGTTGGGGACGGGATAGAAGTAAATAAGGGAAGCAACTATCACGTAATTTCAAAAGTGATATTGAAAAAGGCCTTTTCAATGTCAACCTGGAAGGAATTGATATTGGAATGGGTAGTGAGATTGAGTGAGCAAGAAAGGTATAGCAGAAAAGAATAATCTCTGAATTCAGACAACAGATCAATGTCACAAAAAGGCCAGATGGCAGAAAGCAGAGTCTGCAGAAGGACCTGGACAGATTGGGAGAATGGGCAAAGAAGTGGCAGATGGAACATAGTGTAGGGAAGTGCAGTCATGCACTTTGATAGAAGGAATAAAGTCGTAGACTATTTTCTATTCAAAAGTCAAAGAGGTGCAAAGGGATTTGAGAGTCCTTGTGCAGGATTCCCTAAAAGTTAACTTGCAGGTTGAGTGTGTGGTGAGGAAGGCAAATGCAACATTAGCATTCATTTCAAGAGGACTAGAATATAAGAGCAAGGATGTAATGCTGAGGCTTTGTAAGGTAATGGTCAGACTGTATTTGGAGTACTGTAAGCAGATTTGGGTCCCTTATCTAAGAAAAGATGTGCTGGAATTGGAGAGGGTCCTGTGGAGGTTCACAAGAATGATTCTGGGGATGAAATGGTTAACATATGTGGAGTGTTTGATGACTCTGTGCCAGTAATCACTGGACTTTGGAAGCAGTGGGGGGCATGATTTCACTGAAACCTATCAAATATTGAAAAGAACAACACACACAAAAATGCTGGTGGAACACAGCAGGCCAGGCAGCATCTATAGGGAGAAGCACTGTCGACGTTTCGGGCCGAGACCCTTCGTCAGGACTAACTGAAAGGAAAGATAGTAAGAGAGTTGAAAGTAGTGTGGGGAGGGGGAAATGCAAATGATAGAAGACTGGAGGGGGTGGGATGAAGCTAAGAGCTGGAAAGGTGATTGGCGAAAGTGATACAGAGCTGGAGAAGGGAAAGGATCATGGGATGAGAGGCCTCAGGAGAAAGAAAAGGTGGGGGGGGGGGAGCACCAGAGGGAGATGGAGAACAGGCAAACAACTAAATATGTCAGGGATGGGGTAAGAAGGGGAGGAGGGGCATTAACAGAAGTTAGAGAAGTCAATGTTCATGCCATCAGGTTGGAGGCTACCCAGCCGGTATATAAGGTGTTGTTCCTCCAACCTGAGTTTGGATTCATTTTGACAATAGAGGGGGCCATGGATAGATATATCAGAATGGGAATGGGACGTGGAATTAAAATGTGTGGCCACTGGGAGATCCTGCTTTTTCTGGCGGACCGAGCGTAGGTGTTCAGCGAAACGGTCTTCCAGTCTGCGTCGGGTCTCACCAATATATAAAAGGCCACACCGGGAGCACCGGACGCAGTATACCACACCAGCCGACTCACAGGTGAAGTGTCGCCTCACCTGGAAGGACTGTCTGGGGCCCTGAATGGTGGTGAGGGAGGAAGTGTAAGGGCAGGTATAGCACTTGTTCCGTCTACAAGGATAAGTGCCAGGAGGGAAATCGGTGGGAAGGGATGGGGTCGGGGGGGGACAAGTGGACAAGGGAGTCGCGTAGGGAGCGATCCCTGCGAAAAGCAGAAGGGGGGAGGGGAAAATGTGTTTGGTAGTGGGATCCCGTTGGAGGTGGCGGAAGTTACGGAGAATTATACGTTGGACCTGGAGGCTGGTGGGGTGGTAGGTAAGGACAAGGGGAACCCTATCCCGAGTGGGGTGGCGGGTGGATGGGCTGAGGGCAGTTGTGCGGGAAATGGGAGAGATGCGTTTGAGATATATTGAAATATTGAAAAGCCTACGTTGAGTAGTATGTGGAGAGGATAGCATAGCCTCATAATAGAGGGCTGAGCATTTACAACAGAGATGAGAAAGAATTTCTTTAGCCAGAGGTTGGTGAATCTGTGGAATTCATGGCCACAAATGACTGTGGTGACCAAGTCATTTAGCATATTTAAAGCAGAGGCTGATAGGTTCTTGGTTAGTTAGAGAGTCAAACGTTATGGGAAGAAGGCAGGAGAATAGGGTCAAGAGGGATAATAAATCAGGCATGATGGAATGGCGGAGCAAATTCAATGGGCCAAGAAACTTAATTCTATTTAATTTCCCAGGTGCTATGGTGAGAATCCCTCATGGCTCGGGATCAACTGTCCACAACTTTTGCTGCCAGTCCAATAACCTAAACACTGTGCTACTGTATTCCTTACTAGATGAAGGAAAAATCTTACATAATATTCTAAATAGAACCCAAAGTAATAATTGCATGGTGGGAGTCTGCTGCAGGAGATTGAATCCACCTCTGCCTACCTCACTGTTCAGTAACAAAAAGATTCAAATCAAATCATTAGCCTGTAACTGACTCACAACTTATTAACTTGATTTGTTTTACTTAGATTCTGTGTACGAATATCAGGTTTACCCTTGGCAATGCATGCCTTTTCCCAGGTTGACTCATCCAGCGGAGGTGGGGTTATCAGAATCACCTTTTCTTCACAAATACCTACAGATTTCAGGTACTGAATTAAGTGTTTCAGGTTTTCGGCATATTCAGTCAGAGGAATGTGCTGCACCGGGTTGACATCTGGTCACAAATAAAAAGAATAAGTAATAAATTGGTGTGATAGTGAAGAAACAGAACACAAACTATTTAACAAAACACTCCCATTTCTGCCTCCAAACATTTGTAGCAAACAATCTGGAAAAAATCAGTTTTTGGAGCAGTAGGTCAGGGAAGGGAGGGGGAGGTGGTGATAAAGAATTACTGACGTTTTGGGTTGAAACTCAGTCAAAAGAGCTTTGAATGGAGAAACAAGATGGGCAGCATAAAAAGAATAGGCAGAGGTGATTTGGTAGACTGAAGAGGGTGAAAGATGTTGGGCAGCTTACATCAGGTGGGGCGTGGATGGATTTGGGAGACGCTAACAGGGGAATGATAGATGGAGGCAGGCAAAGTGGGGAAAAAGAGTATGATAGGCAGGTGGAGTGAGATGAGAGGAGGGGAGGGTGAAGGTTGTAGACATCTGCTGGAGGGAAGTAAGCCAAGAACACCCATGCTGGAATCTGATGGGTAAAGGAGGTGAATTGCAGAGTCACTTGAACCAGAACAAGTTTGGGTTGGGAGCAGGGAAGCCTGTGAGTGGGTGAGTGGAACTAGGAGGGGAGGAAGAACAAGTTGAATGATGGTGCGATGTTTGATAAGGGCACAAAAATGGGAGGACTGGAAGAGGATCACAAAGGTGGTGGGGGGGGGGGAGAGAAGTTAATGGAGGGACTGGTTACCCAATACATAAAAATTGAATGTTCATACTGGATTTTGATCCACAATGTCAATGATAACTTTATCACAGATGCTGCTCAACCTGCTGAGTTTGCAGTCTCTCATGTCTCCTATTAAAAGGAATTAAGGAATAAACTCCTTTACACTTTAATGAAATTTCATGTGAACACAGACATAGTCCCAAAATGGTAGTTGTTTCTGGTGCTGGACTACACATTGTAAACAACCTTTCAATAAGTACAGTATCATGAAATCTGATTACATGAAATATATGATGCAGAAGCAGTCCATTCATTCCAACTAGACTATGTCTGTATTTGTGATGCACTAGAATTCAATGCCATCTTTCATCTAAATCTATGATTGATGTTTTCCTCAATGTTTCTTCACTCTCCTTTTAAGCAAATGGTGAAGATGCCTTAAATAACTCTCTGTACTAGCAAGTTCCACATCCCCATGAAGCAACTTTCTTCTACTAGATTGCTTTTTATCTTGCAGCACTGACCTTCAAGTTACAATTCCCCACAAGTGAAAACTCTTTCTACATCCCACTCAATTAAGATCTTACACAAATTTAAACATTTATATTTGGCATTTCATTGGATTTATTTCCAAATCAGGTTTATTATCCCTGCCTTGTACGAGAAATTTGTTGTTCTGCACCAGCAGTACAGGGCAGACTTAAGATTACTACAAATTACAAAATAAATAATGCAAAAACGAAAGTGTTTATGGGTTTGTGGACTGTGCAGAAATCTGATAGCAGAGAGGAAAACACTTTCTGAATCAGAGCTTGGATCTTCAGGCTTCTTTGAGTCTTGAGACTCAGTTTACCCTTGAGTCCATTTTCCCAAGATTTATGTTACCTTCATTTGCAAACTGCTTTTATGAGGAAAAGGCAGGAGAATAGTGTTGAGAGAGAAGATGGATCAGCCATGATGAAATAGCAGAGCAGACTCGATGGGCCAAAGGCCTAATTCTGCTCCTATGTCTTATGCTTCTGCATTGATATTAAGAATCTGGATTAGGTTTGTCCTAAAATCTCATGTGTTTTTCTCCTTCCACTCAGCCACCATAGGCAATCTGCTTAATAAAAGCTTTCCTTTGTATCTAGTCAGAAAGGGTAGAAGAAAGCTATTCAGAATTATTTGGCCAAGAATTATTTGTTAAAAGGTGATCATTGACAAGCTCCTCATTATTATATTCAAACTAGCGAACTGATTAGTTTAAGAATACAGGTTGAGGATTTATAATATAGATACACCTTTATGACCAACATCCCTCACCTTTTCAGTTGTTTCCGATGACTCGCTTACTTCGGAAGATCCCAAAACCGATTTATGGTTGGTGGTAGAAAAGTTTAGCCATGAGCTTTTACAGTTGGATTTCAGCATCTTTGGCTGATTTTTTTTCCCTTCCTATATCCACTCTTCCTTTTACTGGGAACTCCAGCTCAGCTCTGATGTCAGTTGTACCCACATGGCTGTATACACTGTGTGCTGCAGGAGTCACTGCATCACCTTCTGGATTGACACTATAATGTTCACCTCCCTATGCCATAGTCTTGTGGTGAGCTCATCAGTGAGCATACTCATGCCCCTCTGAGAACAGCTGGCAGTGCAGCCAGAAAATTGGGCTTAGTGCCTTTCCTCAGGTGTGTTTCAGTTCAGATCTGTCCTTGGGGTGGTTTCAAAAGAGATAGACTTGATAAAAGCTTGTCAAAGCTGAGGTATTCCACGCAGTGCCTACCTTTCAAAGCAGAGTCATTAGCTCCAAAAAAAATTACAACAGCTGCAATGGTGCTTTGGTCAGGAGGTTGAGTAATAATCTTTGGCATAACAGTCAGAGCCCATCTCGTGTTATATCCTGATAAACCTCGATTCAACACATCGCACTTCCTACAAGAAAAGTGATCACAACTTTGCGATAAATTAAGAATAATTTTGTGTTGTCATGAAATCACGATGTGTTTTCATTCAGAGTATGGTCTTCCAGGATATACATTCTTAGAAATAATACAATTTGCTGGCCGGTTCTACCAGGTTTTAGTGTTAAAACTGCCATGACAACAAATCTGGCAACCCCAAAGAGAATACTGTAATAAGTGTTGATATTTTAACTCACCTAACAAGTCTGTTTGCAATTGCAGCACCCCATCCTCCATTCTCAAAGGATCCCTAGAGATAATGAGATTAGTCATTAATTAATCAAAAGATAGTTCAACTTTTTCTCTAAGTTTCTGCATCATAGTTTTGCCTTTATCTCAACTTGCATGACTAATCTTTGTCTCTTCCCTAGACTAATTTGTGAAATGGGAAACCCCATTTTATGGGGAGCTTTGTTTTTCTGCTGAAATAAGGATAGGCCAAGCTTCCAACTTATGACATAGTAAAATTCTGATAATCTGCTGTATTTTGGTTGAGAAATCTCACTGCTTTGGTATGTGTCTCAATAGACCTCCTACTCCCAACCTGCTTTCCTTCCACTGACCAGAGTTACATCTTCCACACTCCCTTTAGACTGCAAAATTCATTGTATCATCGTGACATCTTTAAAAAAAATATTTTAACTCATTTGGTGTTTTAATAGAATTAATTTTTGATAGTCTAGAAAAAAGTTCTAAGGGTATTGTGTTGTACTATTCGAATTTCACTTATAGTGGTAAAAATCAGATGTCATTCTAACTGGAATGACACTCCAAGCACCCAACAAAGTTCAACATAAAGTTATTATCAAAGTACAGTAATGTCACCATATACAACCCTGAGATTCTTTTTCCTTGTGGCCATAAATCCATCATAAAATAATAACCAGAATAGAATCAATGAAAGACCGCACCAACTTGGGTGTTGAACCAGTGTGCAAAAGACAACAAACTGTGCAAGTACAAAAAGAAAGAAATAATAATTAAATAAATAAACAATAAATATTGACAATATGAGATGAACAGCCCTGGAAAATAAGTCCATTTGTTGCAGTAACATTTCAGTGATGGGGCAAGTGGAGTTATCCTCTTCAGTTGAGGGGTAATAACCGTCCCTGAACCTGGTGGTGAGGGTCCTGAGGCTTCTATACATTCTTTTGTTTTATTTTTATACCACCCTTCTGTGTAAAAAAAAAACTTGCCTCACATATCTCCTTTGAACTTACTCCCGCTCACCTTAAGAGGACATCCTCTGCTGTTACACTCTTCAACCCCTGATAAAGCTGTCTGCTCTAACTATGTCTCTCATAATGAGATAAACTTACCGGGTATATCAGGTTTCCCCTGAGCCTCTGCTTCTCCAGAGAAAACAACCCAAGTTTCTGCAACTTCCCTTCTTACATGCTACTACACGTAGTGTGCTGGTAAACCTCTCCAGCACCCCTCTGAAGCTGCCACATCCTTCCTACAATCCGAATGTTGTTGAGTGCCGTTGAGCTGCCGTCAACTCATGGTGGCCCTATAAATAGTGTAGTTGTCCAAAGGGCTTTCATGTCAAAATACAGAAGTAGATTGCCAGGCTTTTCTTCCACACAGATACCGCTGCTGCCCAGGTTGGGTATGAACTCAAGACCAGTGCTGATGCCACTACACCACCAGCTGGCCCAAATCAAACAGTACCCCTATGTAAAATGATGACTACTAATAACACATCAAAGCACTCGAAAATTTGCGTATGCACCATTCCTGAGAAGCTCCCCACAGACACTGCCCTAATACATCAAAGCACACTCTAAAGGGATTCCCAACCTTTTATAATACCATTAAGCAAGGAGTCAGTGAATCCCAGGTTGGGAACCCCTGATCCAAAGACTGTTAATAATGAATAGAGAAGCTTCAAAAGTGTTCTGTTGTGATCCTTGGTTTATGCACCTACTTATCCAATGATCACACACTCGTCTTAAGTTCAGTCAATCACTAGAATTAGTTTAAGTGTTAATACTGCCTAATCTTTCCACCTATCATCCTATTTTTCTCCAAGATAGATAAAATGATAAATTTTAATGCATCACAGAGACTTGCCCTTTGTCATTTGGAACCCTTTTGATTTTGATCTCTCAACTAATTCTCAACTGCACTGTTGCAAATATTCGAAAGGGTGAAAAGGGAACTGGAACTACGGTAAGTGGGTCATTCTTGCAAACAGCTACTATATAAAAGACAAAATAGCCTTTTCCTGTTTTGCAAAACTAAATTCTGAATATGGGTAGATAATCTGAGCACACATGGTTAATACTTCTACTATTCTAGTTTGAGGCTATGCAGAATCCATCCCTTAGAGAATATGCAAAACTGAGGTGGACATGGTTGTAGTTGAAGAAGTGCTGATGAATTAGCCATCCTATCTTGGACAATATTTATCTATGCATCAACAGTTCCAAAAACACAATAACTGGATGCTATGGCAATGCTTTTTCTGGGAGTTTACCTTGCACAGGTTGTTGTGGGAATTGTGGAATATGATGTAAATACAAGTGTAACTTCCACCCCAATCTCATAGTTAACAGAAAATGAAAGTTCATGATTTTTTCATTGCTGAAACCATCCAATCAGCTGCCTCTACTTTCTTCATCCGTTTCCACACTTCCAAGCCAAACCCTCTTTCATATTCTTCCTTCATCCTTCTCTAGTTTCTCTATTAACTTTCTTGCTTCTTCTATTTCTTTATATCTGGAAGCCCTACTGACTGTTACCTTGGCTGCACTACCATTAACTTTCCCCATCCTTACTGATATAAAGTACAAACCTGCCTTTCAAAAGTGTTCCTTTCAATAATCTTTCTCACAAAAATAACTTTCCAAACCTTTTATCCTTGCAAATTACCATTCATTTAATTTCTCCAAAATCCACATCCACCTCCCCTGAGGCTTGAATCTCTTCATTTTTACATAAAACCCAGCCATAGCAATACGATGGTTGGCTGCCGATGATTAGTGGTGTTCCACACGTCTGATACTTTTCATGTTATATGTTAACCATCTGGATGATCCGTGGCCAAGCTTGCAGATGATACAAAGATAGGCGGAAGGCCAAATTGCGTTGAGGAAACAGGGAGTCTGCGGAAGGACTTGAAAAGATTAGGAGAATGGGTAGAGAAATAAGTGGCAGAGTAGGGAAGTGACAGTGTAGGGAAGTTTATAGTCATGTACTTCAGTAGAAGGAATAAAGGTGTAGACTATTTCCTAACTGGGGAGCAAATTCAGAAATTGGATATGTAGTGACTTGGGAGTCCTTCTGCAGGATCCCCTAAAGGTTAACTTCCAAGTGGAGTTGGTGGTAAGGAAGGCAGATGCAAATTCATTTCCAGAGGATTAGAATGTGAAAGCAAGGATGTAATGCAGAGACTTTATACGGTATTGGTCAGACTATATTTGGACTGATGTGAACATTTTTGAGCCCCACTGCTAAGGAAGAATGCACTGGCATTGGGGAGCTCCTGAGAAGGTGTGGGAGAATGATCCCAGGAAAGGGTTAACATGAGGAATGCTTGATGGCTCTGGGCCTCTACTTGCTGGAGTTTAGAAGAATGAGGGGGTAAACTCATTGAAATCTGCCAAATATGGAAGGCCTAGACATTGGAAGAGTCTAGGTTCTAAGGGTCTCGGAATAGGTTCTCTCTTTAAAACAGAGGTGAGGAGGTATTTCTTTAGCAAGAGGGTGGTGAATCTGCCAAGTCATTGGGTATTTCAAACGGAGGTTCTTGATTAGTAAGGGCATCAAAAGGTAATGGGGAGAAAGCAGGAGAATGGGGTTGAGAGAAAAGAAATCAGCCATGACCTGAGCAGAGCCAAATGTCCTAATTCTGCTCATGTCTTATGATTTTAACAAAAACTGCATATGAGCTCTTTCTGCAAAAAAAGGGTAGATTATTTCTTCTCCACTTCTTTATCACCTTGGTTATCTACGCCATTCTCTGTTATTAACCAGTTTAATGGTATTGCCTCTCAATTGTTTCTACTTTTATATATTTGAACACAGAGGAAACAATAGCTTTTCTTAGACACTGCACTTTCACTACAGAATCCCTTAGGAATGATTCTGACCATACATACTTTCACCGTTCACAAACAAGATAAATTCTACAGATACTGGAAATCTAAGCAACACACACAAGATGCTGGAGGAACTCAGCAGGCCGGGCAGCATCTATGGAAAAGAATAAACAGTTAACATTTCAGGTCAAGACCCTTCATCAGGACTGGAGAAAAATGATGAGAAGTCAGAGTAAGAAGGTGGGGGGAGAGGAGGAAGTAGTACAAGGTGGTAGGTGAAGCCAGGAGAGGGGTAAGGGTGAAGTAAAGAGCTGGAAAGCTGATTGGGGAAAGAAATACAGGGCTGGAGAAGGGGGAATCTGATTGGGGAGGACAGAAGGCCATGGAAGAAAGGGAAGGGGGTGGAGAACCAGAGGGAGTTGAATTGAATTGACTTTATTACTTATATTCTTCATATACATGGAGTAAAAATCTTTATGTTACGTCTCTGTCTAAATGTGCAATTTATAGTAATTTATAATCAATAATATGTACAAAGGACAGTCAATATAACATAGAAATACAATTATATCAGTAGGAATTAATGGCCTGGTGGAAGAAGCTGTCATGGAGTCCGTTGGTCCTGGCTTTTATGCTGTGGTATCATTTCCCAGATGGTAGCAGCTGGAACAGTTTGTGGTTGGGGTGACTCGGGTCCCCAATGATCCTGCGGGCCCTTTTTACACACCTGTCTTTACAAATGTCCTGAATAGTGGGAAGTTCACATCTACAGATGTGCTGGGCTGTCCACACCACTCTCTGCAGAGTCCTGCGACTGAGGGAAGTACAGTTCCCATACCAGGCAGTGACGCAGTCAGTCAGGATGCTCTCCCTTTAGAAAGATCTTAGGATTTAGGGGCTCATTTCAAACTTCTTTAAACGTCTGAGGTGAAAGAGGCGCAGGTAGGGAATTGATAGGCAGGTAAGGAATTGCTCGAGGAATATAAAGAATGTAAAAGGAAACTTAAGAAAGAGATTAGAAAAGCTAAAAGAAGTTACGAGTTTGGTTTGGCAAATAAGGTGGAAGTAAATCCGAAAGGCTTCTACAGTTATATTAAAAGCAAGAGGATAGTGAGGGATAAAATTGGTCCCTTAGAGAATCAGGGTGGTCAGCTATGTGTGGAGCCGAGGGAGATGGGAGAGATTTTGAACGATTTCTTCTCTTCGGTATTCACTAAGGAGAAGGATATTGAATGGTGTAAGGTGTGGGAAACAAGTAAGGAAGTTATGGAACCTATGACAATTAAAGAGGTGGAAGTACTGGCGCTTTTAAGAAATTTAAAAGTGGATAAATCTCCGGGTCCTGACCGGATATTCCCCAGGACCTTGAGGGAAGTTTGTGTAGAGATAGCAGGAGCTCTGACGGAGATCTTTCAGATGTCATTAGAAACGGGGATTGTGCCGGAGGATTGGCGTATTGCTCATGTGGTTCCATTGTTTAAAAAGGGTTCTAGAAGTAAGCCTGGCAATTATAGACCTGTCAGTTTGACATCAGTGGTGGGTAAATTAATGGAAAGTATTCTTAGAGATAGTATTTATAATTATCTGGATAGACAGGATCTGATTAGGAATAGCCAGCATGGATTTGTGCGTGGAAGGTCATGTTTGACAAACCTTATTGAATTTTTTGAAGTAGTTACGAGGAATGTTGACGAGGGTAAGGCAGTGGATGTAGTCTATATGGACTTCAGCAAGGCCTTTGACAAAGTTCCACATGGAAGGTTAGTTAAGAAGGTTCAGTTGTTAGGTATTAATGCTGGAGTAATAAAATGGATTCAACAGTGGCTAGATGGGAGATGCCAAAGAGTAGTGGTGGATAATTGTTTATCGGGGTGGAGGCCGGTGACTAGCGGGGTGCCTCAGGGATCTGTTTTGGGCCCAATGTTGTTTGTAATATACATAAATGATCTGGATGATGGGGTGGTAAATTGGATTAGTAAGTATGCTGATGATACTAAGGTAGGAGGTGTTGTGGATAATGAGGTGGGTTTTCAAAGCTTGCAGGGAGATTTATGCCGGTTAGAAGAATGGGCTGAACGTTGGCAGATGGAGTTTAATGCTGAGAAGTGTGAGGTTCTACATTTTGGCAGGAATAATCCAAATAGAACATACAGGGTAAATGGTAGGGCATTGAGGAATGCAGTGGAACAGAGAGATCTAGGAATAACAGTGCATAGTTCCCTGAAGGTGGAGTCTCATGTAGATAGGGTGGTGAAGAAGGCTTTTGGAACGCTGGCCTTTATAAATCAGAGCATTGAGTACAGAAGTTGGGATGTAATGTTAAAATTGTACAAGGCATTGGTAAGGCCAAATTTGGAATATTGTGTACAGTTCTGGTCACCGAATTATAGGAAAGATATCAATAAATTAGAGAGAGTGCAGAGACGATTTACTAGGATGTTACCTGGGTTTCAGCACTTAAGTTACAGAGAAAGGTTGAACAAGTTAGGTCTCTGTTCATTGGAGCGTAGAAGGTTGAGGGGGGATTTGATCGAGGTATTTAAGATGTTGAGAGGGATAGATAGAGTTGACGTGAATAGACTGTTTCCATTGGGAGTAGGGGAGATTCAAACGAGAGGACATGATTTGAGAGTTAGGGGGCAAAAGTTTAAGGGAAACACGAGGGGGTATTTCTTTACTCAGAGAGTGATAGCTGTGTGGAATGAGCTTCCTGTAGAAGTAGTAGAGGCCAGTTCAGTTGTGTCATTTAAGGTAAAATTGGATAGGTATATGGATAGGAAAGGAGTGGAGGGTTATGGGCTGAGTGCGGGTAGGTGGGACTAGGTGAGATTAAGAGTTCGGCACGGACTAGGAGGGCCGGAATGGCCTGTTTCCGTGCTGTGATTGTTATATGGTTATATGGTAAGGGGATGAGGCGAGAGGGGGAATGGGAATGGGAAATGGGAAATGGTTGGTGGGGGAGGGGGGATCATTACCGGAAGTCTGAGAAATCGATGTTCATGCCATCAAGTTGGAGGCTATCCAGATAGAAAATATGGTGTTGCTCCTCCAACCTGAGTGAGCCCTATTTGTGGCAGTAGAGGAGGCCATGGACTGACAAGTGGGAATGGGAAATAGAATTAAAATGGATGGCCACTGGGAGATCCTGTTTTTTCTGATGGACAGAGCATAGGTGCTCAACAAAGTGGTCTCCTGGTATATGTTAGGTCTCACCAATATACAGGAGGCTGCACAGGATACAGGAGATGACCCCAACAGACTCACTGTTCACATCTAACCCAGATAAACGTGAAGTGTTACACCTTGATAGGGCAAATGACAGGAGAAAGTGCACTGTTAAGGGCAAAATCCTTAACTGTGTTGCTGAGCAGAAAGCCACATAGGTTGATAAGGTGGTAAAGAAGGCTTATGAAATGCCTGCTTTTTTTTAGTTGAGATAGAGGTTATGTTGCAACTTCATAAAACTCTGGTTAGGCCACATCTGGAGTACTGCGTACAGTTTTGGCCATCCCACTATGAGAAGGATGCTGAGTCTTCGGAGAGTGCAAAAGAGGTTTACCAGGCTGCCTGGTGTGGTGGTGGAGGCAAATACATCAGAAGCTGTTGGGTAGACACATGATGTAAGGAGGATGGAGGGATATGGACATGGTGTAAGGAGGAGGGATTAGTGTTTGGGTGTTTTTGATTTGCTTTTTAGGTGGTTTGGCACAACACTGTGAGTCGATTGGCCTGTACTGCTCTATCCTCAATCTCAGATCAAAATGGTGTTGCCACACATTAGTTCAATGCTGAATAAAGCTTGCAACTCCTTATTCCTTCTATGATAAAGCCAGTTATTTCCATGTCCATAACATAACTGGTCTCTTCCCTAACCATTCACCTGTTGTTAACCCTCCTCTGTACCTCTGCCAGCTTCAGATTTAATCACTTCAATACTGTTCTACTTGTCTTTGTATTTCAAGGCTACATAAAGCTCAGTTTATTCCCCATTACAAAATTGCTGTTTGTATCCTGTTTTGGGGGCATTTGGGGCAGAATCCGACATTTGTAGTTGACAATTTCAATAAATAAGCTTCTTAAATAAATATTACACAGTGAAAAAGTGCCGATTATGTTAAATAGAACTGTTTTATTGAATTCATCCTTTGGTTGATAATCACTCACCTTTCATAAGACATAGCAGCAGAATTAGGCCATCTTGCCCATCGAGTCTGCTTCGCCATTCAATCATGGCTGATACTTTCTTTTTCTCCTCCTCAACCCCAGTTCCCAGGCTTTTCCCCATAACTATTGATGCCATTTCCAATCAAGAACCTATCAATCTTTGCCTTAAATACACCCATCGACCTGGCCTCCACAGCAGCACATGGCGACAAATTCCACAAATTCATTACCCTTTGGCTAAAGAAATGTCTCCACATCTCTGTTTTGAAAAGGTGCCCCTCTATCCTGAGGCTGTGCCTTCTTGTCTTAGACTCTCTCACCATGGGAAACATCATTTCCACATCTACCCTGTCCAGGCCTTTCAACAAGAACCCCACTCATCCTTCTAAATTCCAGCGAGTACAGACCCAGAGCCATCAAAAGCTCCTCGTATGATAACCCTTTCAATCCTGGAATCATCCTTGTGAACCTCCTCTGGACCCTCTCCAACACCAGCACATCTTTTCTAAGATGAGGAGCCCAAAACTGTTCACAGTACTCAAGTTGAGACCTCACCAGTGCCTTATAAAGCCTCAACATCACATCCTTGCTCATATATTCTAGACCTCTTAAAATGAATACTAACATTGCATTTGCCTTCCTCACCACCAACTCAACCTGCAAGTTAACCTTTAGGGCATTCTGCTCAAGGACTCCCAAGTCCCTTTGCATCAAAGATTTTAGGATTTTCTCCCCATTTAGAAAATATTCCTCACATTTATTTCTACTACCAAAGTGCATGGCCATTCATTTTTCAACATTATATTTCATTTGCAACTTTCTTGCCCATTCTCCTAATCTAAGTCCTTTACTCAACACTACCTGCCTCTCCACCAATCTTCATATCATCTGCAAACCTGACAACAAAGCCATCTATTCCATCATCCAAATTATTTATATATAGCATACAAAGAAGTGGTCCCAACACTGACCCCTGCGGAACACCACTAGTCACTGGCAGCCAACCAGACAAGGATCCTTTTATTCCCACTCACTGCTTCCTACCAATTCGCCAATGCTCTGACCATGCCAGTAACTTTCCTCTAATACCATGGGCTCTTAACCTGGTAAGCAGCCGCATGTGTGGCACCTTGTCAAAGGCTTTCTGAAAGTCCAAATATACAACATCCACTACATCCCCTTTATCTATCCTACTTGTAATCTCCTCAAAGAATTCCAACAGGTCCGTCAGGCAGGATTTTCCCTGAAGGAAACCATGCTGACTTTGTACTATCTTGTCCTTCCATCACCTCATCCTTAACAATTGACTCCAACATCTTCCCAACCACTGAGGTCAGGCTAACTGGTCTATAATTTCCTTTCTGCTGCCTTCCTTCTTTCTTGAAGAGTGGAGTGACATTTGCAATTTCCAGTCCTCTGGAACCATGCCAGAATCCAATGATGTTTGAAAGATCATTTCTAATGCCACCACAATCTCTAACGCTACCTCTTTCAGAACCCTAGGATGCAGTTCATCTGGTCAGGGTGAATTATGTACCTTTAGGTCTTTTAGCTTTCTCAGTACCTTCTCTCTTGTAACAGTAACTGCACCCACTTCTCTTTCTTCACACACTACAACATCAGGCATACTGCTAGTGTCTTCCACAGTGAAGCCTGATGCAAAATACTCATTTAGTTCACCAGCCATCTCCTTGTTCCCCGTTATTATTTCTCCAGCCTTATTTTCTAGCAGTCCTATGTCCACTCTCATGTCTTTTATTTTTAACATACTTGAAAAAACTTTTACTATCCACTGTGATATTATTTGCTAGCTTGCTTTCATATTTCATCTTTTCCCTTCTAATGATTTTTAGTTGCTCTCTAGGTTTTTAAACACTTCCCAATCCTCTACCTTCCCACTATTTTTTGCTTTATTGTATACCCTTTCTTTTGCTTTTACAATAGCTTTGACTTCCCTTGTCAGCCATGATTATACTTTTTACCATTGGAATATTTCTTCAATTTTGTAATACACATATCCTGCACCTTTCTCATTTTCCCCAGAAACACAAGCCATTGCTGCTCTGGGACATCCCTGCCAGCAGCTCGTGACTCTTCTGGCTTTGAAGCCCAGTTTAATCGTCCTATTGCCGAACCTCTGGCTTCATCTGAGGCTACATCCACACTACGCCGGATAAATCCGTAACCGAAGCTTTTTCTCGTCGTTTTTACCCTCCGTCCACACTAAAACGGCGTTTTCATCCCCCGAAACCGGAGCTTTTCAGAAACGCTTTCCAGGGTGGGTACTTTTCAAAACGCTGCTCGGGCAGATCAGTGTAGACGGGGTAACCGGAGACTTCTGAAAACGCGGTCAGACGGCAACGCGCTACTTGTTTTCTTGAACGCAACCTAACAATTTCAGAACAGACGGCAGAGACTGAAGCCAGAAGTGTTAGAAATGTACTCACCAAATACTTTGACCCATAACTTACTGAATAAATAAGTTTGCCCTGTTTTCTGTCCTTGCTCGTATGAAGGTGGTTTACCTATTTATGCAAGTACTTCTCTGACAATAGATGTGTAACAGCCTAATGTAACATTGTATGGAAATACAACACTGACGCAGGCATGTTTTATACATTTAACAAGGTGCTTTATTAATGCAACAGTTAGTCAGTTTTTCAGTGTTCGTCGTCAGCCGGGTCAATCTGTCCGTGAACTCCGTCGGTTGCCGCCGTACGCTCCAGTATTTGTTTTTTTTTAGTTTTAAGTTCTCCTACGCGAGAGCCAACAGCTGTCCGTCGTTTTAAGTTTTTCTAGTCTGTAACTACACAAACTACAGCCAGACTCCACACCAAACACGTCGCTCGTTTCCGGTAGATGTGTCCCGCGCATGCGCACGAGGCGGAGAGTGGCCGGAGTCTCCGTTTCAGTGTGGATGGAGATATTTCCAAAAATGCTGAGTGTGGACGCCTATCGTTTTTACTCGAAACCGGCGTTTTCAAAATTATCCGGTCTAGTGTGGATGTAGCCCGAGATCATTTCCCACACCTGTATGACCATTAAACCCTCTCCGAAAGCGAATTATTCCACTATCTCCCAAATGCCCCTCCCAGTAACAGGTGGAATTCATCCTGCCAGGAGCGGCAAATACGCTGGCAGCTCCAGAGCTGGGTGCAAACCGTCTGCTGGAGAAACTCAGCGAATCTCCGCGGGCCAAGATGCTGCTGACCAGTTGAGCTTCTCCAGTAGTGTTTCTCCTGATTTTAGCATCTGTTCTCTCTCTGTCTCCTCGAAGGAGGTAGATACGGCCACTCCCACTAACATGTCTCACCACTCAGTACCTGGCTGCTGCCTTTACACTACCCTGGGGCTTGGCGCCGACCTCTACACCCAGACCAAGATTTGCCGGCTACAGGCAGGTTGGCGTCGCCAGCTCTCCACCCCCACCCCCAAACTCCGGGCCCTTTGCCCAACACTGCCTACCCGCACACACGCTCCCAAGCTCCACGAAAGTCTGCCCTTGCCTTTCCTACCTGAGTGATGGAGTCTCCAAACAAGATGAGCCGCGGCCAGACCAGCCCGCCAGCAGCCATGGCCTTCCGCCGTCTCCTCGCCCAACGCCGCGATCACCGAGTCAACACCGCCATCAGCAGGGCGAGCCCCGAACTGCAAGCAAGGTGCCAGCCCGAACACCCCCAGGGCTATTGACGGGGTCACATTTAGAGTGAGTAAATGATATTCTTAACATAACGACTTGTTAACCTTCGGAGCCCGAATATATTACTGAATATATTCAAAACTGAGATTGACAGAGGGAATCGGAGGGTAGGAAGTTGGACAACGTACAGGAGCAGCTGCAAACTTATCGACTTGAGAGTTTAGACAAGGCAAGTCGTTTAGACTTTAATCGTTTCCTTGTTGCCTTGCTTCTTCTGGACTAAGGCCTTGAAATAAGGCAAAGTCCGCATCAAAATAGTGTATTTGATCCCGTTAAAATGTATCGATGTTCAAGATCATTATTTTGCAAATACTGCTATTCATGGAAAAATAATATTAATTACATGAGTAATGAGTAGTTCATGTTAGGTAGAGCAACTTCAAAATGAACAGTTTCAAAATCTCCACCCTGTTTCTTTCTTCCCATTAGGTCTAGGTAGACAATAAATCACATGATAAATGTGATTTATTCCATAATTTGTCAGTAATTCTATCGTTTTATATATATTCTAGGAATTTCAACTCTTGCATTAGTCCATTTGAACAAATATTGTTTATTTTTATTTTTAAAACATGTCTGTCTTCTTACTAGGGCCCCAAAAGATATCCCAAAACACATCTGTTTTAGTTGATATTTTGTTTTATTTTACAAAACTGAAAGATGATGTTGAAGTCACATCAACAGTCTTTGGACTTTTGGAGGTAATTAATCAGATTTTCCTTCAAACAGCAGTTGGTCTAGTTCTATACATATAAAGTCAGCTTAAGAGTTGCAATGGAATGCACATTTTCAGTTTGTTCAAACTACATGGATTCATTTACATCACTTGCACAAAGGACTCGCCTGACAAAAAGAGGTTATTAAATGTTGAAGGCAAACAGAATGCAGTTCATATTTATCACAGGTTTTCTCCATTTCAAGAGAGTTCTGGGTGTATTGTTTCATAAAGCCGCTGCACTGCCACTTCCACCATTTCCCGGAGTGGTTCATCCTCGACACTGCCCTCTTCACACACAACCATCTGTGGGCAAGAATGAATAGAATTATGTATATGTAGAAAGAGCTAAGTTTAACAAAACTGCCCCAGTGCACCAGCTTTTCCTCTTTAAAAACTCTCCCGCACAGGTTTCCTGTCATCAACTTTAAATAGCATCCCCCACCCAAAAATAGGTGCCACATGTTAAATTAATAGACAAAGTGTATGTTACCAAGTTTAAACAAATCTATCAGCCTCAATGGGAATACTATATAGTTAAATACCTTTTCTCCCCGATTTATTGCTTTTAATCAACTCCAAACTGAACAAAGAATACTCAAAGAATCCAGACAGTTTTTATTTTGTTATTTAGTCATAGATGCATAAAACACTGCAGCACAGAAACAGGCCTTTTGGTCCATCTAGTCTATACTCTAGGGAATAAAGTCATAACCTATTCAACTTTTCCCTATAAATCCTTAAATCCTGATAATATCCTTGTAAATTTTCTCTCCACTTTTTCAATCTTACTTACATTCTTCCTGTAGGTAGGTGGCCAAAACTGCACACAATACTCCAAATTAGACCTTGTACAATTTCATCATAACATCCCAACTTCTGTATTCAATACTTTGATTTATGAAGGCGAATGTGCTAAAAGCTCTCTTTACAAGCCTATAACTGTGACACCACTTTCAAGTAATTATGGATCTGTATTCCTAGGATCCCTCTGTCCTACCACATTCCTCAGTGTCCTACCACTCACTCTCTAAACCTGCCATTCTTGCCTTTTATTTCTATTAATCTTGGTTAAAAAGTCCCTGCTGTTATTACATGATCTTTAAAGATCAGGTCTGTGGAAATAAAAGTATGTTATTTATAATATCAACAAAATGTATTTACAGATGAGAAAATCATAAATTTCGAGCACAAGAATATCACCAGCTGTGTTCAATAATGATTTTTACCACCTAAAAACATATTTGCCAAACTGAAAGCTTTCTTCCTCTGCTCACAGACCATAAGACCATCAGGTCATTCAGCTCATCAAGTCTGCTCCATTCCATCATGGTTGACTTATTATCCCTCCCAAACCCATTTTGTCTTCTCCCATAACCTATCAACCTACGCCTTAAATATACCCTATGACAGGGGTATATTTAAAGCCTACACAGCTGTGTGTGACAAAGAATTCCACAGATTCACTAAAGAAAAATTTCCTCATCTCTGTTCTAAACTGACATCTGTCAATTCTATGGCTGTACCCTTTCATTCTAGACTCCCCCACTATAGGAAACATCCTCTCCACATCGATTCTATCCAGATCTTTCGACAGTTAACAGGTTTCACTGAGATCACCCCTCATTCTTCTAAGCTCCAGCAAGTACCGGCCCAGAGCTATCAAAGGCTCCTCACATGTTAACCCTTTCATTTCTGAGATCATTCTCATGAACCTCCTCAGGATTCTCTCCAATGCCAGTAAATTCTTTCTTAGATTAGGGGCCCAAAACTGCTCATGATACTCCAATGCAGTCTGACCAATGCCTTATAAAACCTCAGCATTACATCCTTACTTTTGTATTCTAGTCCTCCCAAAATGAATGTTAACAATGCATTTTCCTTCCTTACTACAAGTTAATATTTAGGGAACCCTGAACGAAGACCTCAAAGTCCCTCTGCACCTCTAATGTTTGAATTTTCTCCCCATTTACAAAACAGTTCACACTTTTATTTCTTCTGCCAAAATGCATGACCATGCACTTATTTCCACATAAGGAAGGTTTTTTACTCAGAGTGTGGTTGGTGCTTGGAACCAACTGCCTGAGTCTGTGGAGGCAGATATACTAAGGAAATTTAAGAGACTACAGACAGGTATATGGAGGAATTTAAGGTGAGGGGTTATATGAGAGGCAGGGTTTAAGGGTCAGCACAACATTGTGGGCCGAAGGGCCAGTACTGTGCTGTACTGTTCTATGTTCTATTACTCCAATCTGTCAAAGTCCTTCTGCAGACTGCATGACCATCCAATTAATAATGAAGTACGGTCAATTTTTTGGTACTGTAACTACAGAATAAGTAACTTTAGACAGATTGAAATAATTTTACTGGCACACTCAAGACTTAGTTGAAATAAAACCCATCTCATCAATATTCATATGAACTTCAGTTCAGTATCTCTATATTATGAGACTGGTACAATCACAATGGGCGTGTGTGGTATATAAACAATTTGTGTAGATGGGGTAACATTGTGTAGAAGTAATATAATCATTTTTAAAGAAAAAGGATGCTTTAGAGTGCAATTCATTTTGTATTAGATCCTCCATGCAAAACTCAGAATAAAAACTGAAAACGTCACCTACTGAATAGGACATATGGGGCATCACTAAATCAACAAAATTATAATTGGTGTTAACGAAAATTACCTTGGATAGTTAAAATTCTTGCTGTACATGAATATAAAGTAGTTGTATTATCATGTGAGATATTCCAGATGACCTCATAATACCCAAAATATTGATGAATGAGCCTTTTAACTGAAATTAAAAGTCAGGCTATTTAGACTGGGAGGAGGAGGTAAAAAGGGGAAGTTGAGTTCTCCAGCTCTAAATTGCTGCAGCTGCATACCAGTGCTGGCTGCTAAACTCCTAATCCACAATAAAATTAATCCATAATCAAATCTAAGTTATCCATGTGCACAAACTGACTCTCAATAAATTCAGGTAAAGGAACACAATCTCTATATGAAAAAATTGTTGCCAGCAATTCATTTGCAATCTAAATGAAAAACAGGAAGATGCATTTATATACGGTACTGCTGTTCATTATTTTGAATGTTTAAAGTAACTTTTTATAGGTAATGAAACACTTCTGAATTTTGGCTACTGTGGAAAGGGAAATATAACAACTAATTAGTGCATAGCAAACAGTCATGAAGTAATGATCAAATAATCGGTTTTAATATTGTTGGTCAAATGATAATATTCCCAGATTATTTAGAAGGTACTTGGGTTTGTTTTTACTCAAGGACACTTTTAATGTCTTATCTGAAGAGACACATTTCCCTCAGGATGGGCTTTGCACTTCATGGGAAAGGATCTTGTCTTGATAGGCTTAGACCAATACTCAGTTTACTGGTGGAACTCGGTGGGTCAAGCAGCTTTTGTGGGAGGAAAGAGATCGTTGAAGTTTCAGGTTGAAAGTCTGGATCAGGATCCAAAACGCTGACAATTCCTTTCCTCCAATTGACGCTGTTCCTGCTGAGTTCCTCCAGCAGACTGTTTCTCTAGATTCTACCATTTGCAATCTCGAGTGTGCTGCCACCATGCTGTGACTAGAAACAACACTTAACACCAATACACAGAACTGTACTATAAGGACATCTCTGGGTACAGAACAGGATCCATTGAAAGACATCCATAAGTTACTTTTGTCCACAAGTATGAAAAGCACAATTTCACAATACAGTAATCATACTTACACAGTATTGTAATGAATGGTGTTTATGAGGGCTAATCATTACAAACATATACAGTTTCCCTATCTAGTTACAATGGTACAGAATCAGGATGTACCATGGTCAATAGCTGGTTTCAATAGGCTTGGAGTATCAATGCATTTTACGTTGTTTAATAGAGCATCAACATTCAAGTTTCAATATATGAGATTGCTTGTCAACTTTCAAGACAACTCTAAGTGTCCTCTTGTGGTGAAGCTATCAACCTATGTTCTTAATGACTACAGGAAGATTACATGTAAACAGGTATTTTCCCTCAAGACATTCTCATTTGAAGTTAATAATATTTATGGGAGATTGTTCATTAGCTGGGTGTCTATAAGTCAGGCATTCATAACCTGGGGAGGGCCTGTATCACTATACCAAATTATCCTTACAATCCCTCCCCTCTACTTCAGACAAATCGCTAAGAACCAGTTTAATATTGATGGTAATATTTAAACACTAAATACATTTAACTATTGAATATATCACAATTATAAGGCCAATTTAGAAATGTAGAATGCTTTCTGAAACTCAAATTACATCATGGAGATAGATCACAATAAGAAACAATACATGACTGCTCCAAAACTATTTGTTAAATTAATTTGAATAAAAATGCTGTGATCAGAAACTTTGTGGATATGAACTTAAAGTCTAGCTGAAGTCAACGTGTTACACTTATCAATCAATCTTCTCTCTGTAGTCCTCGCCCAGACATGTGTGTAACAACCTACAAGTCTACTTTATGGTGTGTGGGATGTTTGGGGATACCCCCAGAAGTTTAAAATGCATGAACAAAACTGATAATATTCCATGGCACATTAAAACTGATTCCTTATTCTTTTTAGAAGTTTTAGCATACCAAACCAAACATAAAAATTTGATATTTCCACAGAAATTTCAACTATAAATCAGTGACGCAAAACACTAAACCAGCTTGTTTATTCTTCTGAAATTGACACGTTATGCAGATTTGCTGCCTTTTCTATTTGTTAACTCCCAGTGCAATTAGGTGTACTGAAAGAAGCTGCTTGATGCGGTTTTTACTCAGCCCAGAAGAGAATCTGAACATGCAAAGGATGCCATTGTGATGTGGTTCTATTTGGCTTTTCCTACTGACTACGCACATTTCCTATAGAAGGAGGCAGGTTCTGAATCCGCAGTCTTATGGATCTGCTTATGCAAACACCACCAAGCCAGAACTAATACCTGTGGCATTGTTTTAGTTATTCAACAGGTATTAAGCAGTAGATACAGCTCAGTCCATTACAGGTAAAACCCCCCACTCCACTGAGCACATCTACGTGGAGTGCTGTCGCAGGAAAGCAGCATCCATCATCAGGAATGCCCAACACCCAAGTCATACTCTCTTCTCATTGCTGCAACCAGAAAGAAGGTACAGGAGCCTCAGGACTCACACCACCAGTTTCAGGAAGTTATTACCCCTCAACCATCAGGCTCTTGAACCATTGGGGATAACTTCATTCAACTTCACTTGCCCCAGCACTGAACTGTTCCCAGAACCTATGGATTCACTTTGAAGTGTTCTTGATATTTATTGCTTATTTATTATTATTATTCTCTTTTGTATTTGCAGAGTTTGTTGTCTTCTGTACATTGGTTGTTTGGCCACCCTCTTGGGTGCGGTCTTTCATTGACTCTATTATGATTCTTTGATTTACTGAGAATTCCAGCAAGAAACCGAATCTTAGGGTTGTACATGGTGACGTACATGTACTTTGATAAATTTACTTTGAACTTTGAACAAAAGCACTCCTCCCATCCTGCATTTAGCCGGTAATAAAGGCTCTGAATACTTACCTGTGTATCTAGAGAAATATTTGCTGCTTTTCCATCCACTGTTACTGAGAGAGTATTGCCAGTTTTAGATTTTGCTACACAATCCTGGCCAAACATATCCCTAAAAAAAAAAAACAGGAAGTCAATTTTGTAGGCAAAGACCATTTTCAAATGAACACAAAAACATCACAACTGGTCTTTTCATTTTTCACATGAACTGTCACAAAGGGAATTCTATGGAATAGTTCAGACAACATGGAATTTAGCAGCAATGCCAATTAATACAGTGGATTCTGGTTGATTGGGATATTTTAGCCCAATTAACTGACTGTCCCAATTAGTCAAAGTTTCATGGAAATAGTTTAAAAAGTATAAAAAGGACAAACTACCATTTAACTGAGTAACAAATTATGTATTTAAATGAAATACAGAAGACATTGGAACACTAGCAATGGTACTACACTACTATAAAACTGTGTATTTGTTCTTAATAGTTACCGATGGAAGAATTCATTCAGTGTACACTGCCGTGTATGGGGTGTCCAGGGATGGGTAGCACCTCTGGTGATGGGACTTACTGTGTCCATTCTGAGACAGCTCACTCACCTTTGGTCTCCACCGGATACCTATGGCTCCAACTAGCTATTTGCATGTGCCAGTGGCCACACCCTGGTGTATTGCTTCAAGGTGGCTAAGCCAGGTGAGAGTAGCCAGTGGGCCTGATTCCCCAGTAAAATAGGGACATGTCTGTCCTAGCATGTGAAGTCATCTCCAGCAGATTGGGTTGATGAAATCAACAATGAGACCCAAAAGCCAAGAAGGTGGCTCTGAAACGCTTCATGGTGAGGGAAGGGCATGACCAGGCACAAAAGAAGTCACGGTTACCTACTGCAACCAAGGAAGACCCCAGTTTGTGATAATTATTTATACCACTGGACCTGAACTTCAGAGGTCGAGAGTGGAACTGTTGCAGTGCAAAAGTTTTTCCTCTTTAAAAACTCTCCCGCACAGGTTTCACTGTCATCATCCAATACAATGGACAACCACACACTGCTGCCTTCTTTTGACTGACTGTGAGGGAACAAAATTAGTGCAGACACCTAGTGCCTTCATACAATGCTCTTGACAATTGCATCCTCCAAATCTTCATTTTCATTGTAACATTCAAGATGACTGTCGATAACTTCAAATTTCTCATAGTTTCTAACTTATTGAAGTTGTGAAATCCTTTCATTTTCACTTCCTGTTGTTTCTGACATCTCTAAGCCTGATTGCTTGAAACCACAATGAGCAAAATAATTCTAAATTGTCTTACTGATAATTTCTCACCATTAATGACAAAATATCACTGCTTTTTGAATACAAACACACAAAACTGATGCTATTTAAAAACTGATCACTCAAAACATGGTGTAGTTTCAAATAGCCACACAATTTCATGTGACTGACGCTAGTTAGAAACTGTTTGACAACAGTGTCCTGTTCCAGTTAAGCGGCATGGTGTCCCAAATAAATGAAGGGAATCCCAGCTATTTTCTCAATTAGATTTTGTTCTTTAAGAGTTGTCTCAAATAAGTGGCTGCCCAATTAAACAATGGACCAAATTAACCGGAATCCACTGTATACTCTTTATTTAAAGTGTAGTATTATTAATTTTTAGATTGAGTTTTACATGTGATAGTATTTATCACACTTGCAAATGCAGTAGATCTTAAGCAAGAAAAGATTCACACCCATTTTTCACCTGACAAGTACAAACTATCACTAAGGCTTATATGGAATGGAGGAGAAATCATTCCATGCCAGGTGAATTAACTTAATTAAGCACAATATTTGGGAATCATGATCCCAGAAGCAAGGATATTTTTGTTGGAAAAAAGTCAACACAATCTGGATGTTCACTTGCATACTAACAGAACACAAACTGCTGATTGTAAAGATTCTTATGGGAGCTGCTTCTGTAGTTAACGTAGGTAAATGAAACTGTAGGTAGAAATCATATTCCGCTGTTGAGTTAATTGTATTACAACTATTTTGCCACATTTGTTATTTTCCACTGTAAAAATTCAACATCACAGTAAGTACAGTACAAAATTCTGCCTTGTAGAACAATACATCCAGTAGAGAGACAGAAGTTTACAGAGTTCAAACAATATGAAGTGACTTACTCCAGCATGATCTGCAACCTCTTTGTGTATGTTTCCTTGTCAACTTTTTTGTTTGCACTTTGTTGCATGACTAAAGAAAACAGGAAAAGTTAAGCACTCATTTATTCAAGAACTTTAAGGAGCAAATCAGAATTGCTATCTGGAAATCAACTGCCAAATTGTGATTTATATGGTAGACAATGTTAAAAAGAATATACAGCAGAAGTATACAAGAAATTCAAAGCAATTTTACTTAGGAAACAAGTGTTCAAAATGCATGTTTTGAATTAGAGTGGTCATGTGCAGCCAGATTTTGAATGCCATGGAATGAACCACTTGGCTGAATATGCTGACTTCAATAAAGTATGAGATTTATATTTCCCAGTGACTATCAGTCTGCTCAATGCCCTCTAGTTGGACAAAATCCCTACCAACATTGCAGTACAGTGAATAGGCTCCTTACAGGATCCAATCAAAATACACTAATGTATAATCAGCAATAAATTTAAATTTATCAGAATCAGAATCAGGTTTATTATCACCGGCATGTGATGTGAAATTTGATAACTTAGCAGCAGCAGTTCAATGCAATACATAATCTAGCAGAGAGAGAAAAAATAATAAATAAAATAAAACAATATAAACAAGTAAATCAATTACGTATATTGAATAGATTATTTAAAAAATGTGCAGAAACAGAAATACTGTATATTAAAAAAGTGAGGTAGTGTCCAAAGCTTCAAAGCCCATTTAGGAATTGGATGGCAGAGGGGAAGAAGCTGTTCCTGAATCGCTGAGTGTGTGCCTTCAGGTTTCTGTATCACTATCCCTTCCTTCATGGCCAGGGAACAATGTACTGGCATGTGCTATGCTAAGGATACTCTGGTGATAAACTTCATCTATGATCTACACTGACCCAACGACTTCAGTTAGTTCAGTCAATTAATATACAACATTACCCAGAGATCTAGTAAAGAAGAAGAAAGTCAACTCCATTCCCTGTTCTGATTGCTAAACAATAATTTTGTTTTTGTTGAAAACATGCATATTGTGTTCTATTGAAAGTGATGTTATGGTTGGAGAATAATTCTTATGATACCAGAAGTAACAGACATCATGTTAGAATATCTAAATGGGTGGTGCAGAACAAATAACTGGCCATGGTTTTAGGATGACAAATTTGCACCATTAGACTCAGCCCCAGAATAAGTTAATGTTTTCAGGAGGCAGAACATAATACTGTAATTTTCTTTAAAGGAAGATAGTACATGAAGGGGCAATAAATGAAGCTATGGAAATTGTCATACCTTTTTGTGCTTTAGGGTTTGACTGCACTTCCAGGATCACTGTCATTACTGCATCAGCATACATGTCATTTAATGGGTTTGCCACCCACTGTGAAGCAAAATAAAAACAAAGGCAGTGTTACCAAGAGATCAAACTGCTTTTATTTAATTGCCCTGAGGTTTAGTAACTAGCTTAAAGATACCTGTGTTACGAAGGATGAACAGCTCTGATGGGCAGAAGGGTGCAGAGTTGCCCATATCCCCCCCCCCCCCCCCAGGAGAATCACAAACCATTACTGTTGCTATGCTGCTAATGAGAGAGAAATGGAACAAAAACATGCCAGAACATCTGATACTGATAAGAGAGGGGAGAGAGACTTGTTGATTCACCATATTATGACTTCTGAAAGACTTATGGCTTCTGAGAGGGTTATTTACCTTATACCATTCTGTTCATTAAAATTCCTCAGTGGACAGCCGGAGTGGGCTGGTTTGATGGGCTAAGCCATTCAAAACTGATTGACACCTGAGACCCCGTGAGTAGGGATAAAAGTGAGGTCTGGGGAGACACCCTTCAGACACACTATTGAGCACTGGTTGAGTGTTGGAACCCACGAGAAGGTGTGGGGCATCGGAGACCGAACAAAGGAACGGTCAGTTTAACTCACAGTGTTACAGCAGGGCCGGTGGGGGCTTGTGTGTGTGTCCACTCACGCCAGTGTGTGTGTCCACTCACGCCAGAGTGACGAGTCCACCACAGAAGAACAGTCTGGCTGAAGGACAGAGGGGTCATATCTGAATGGCCACAACAGAACGACGGATCAAGAACGTAAAGGAAGGTTTGCCTGCCTGTAGCTGTTACTGCTCGCTCGCTCTCTCTCTCTCTCCCCCCCCTCCAACAATTACAACACAACGACCAACATCTACCTCAGCACGTATGAACTGAACTGAACTTTATACTTTTATATGACAATTCATTATCCCCTAGACATTGATAGAGCTTGTTTATTATTACTTATTATTATACCCACACTTGTAGGTTTAGTATTGCTAACGTGTATTATCTACCGGTATATATTTGCATTATTGATATTGATTTGTGTATTTTACTAATAAACACTGTTGAAAATAGTACCAACAGATTCCCAACGGATACTTCTTTCTCTGCTGGTTAGACACCCAGATATGGGGTACGTAATACCTGACAAAAGTATATTTTGGAAATGTACATCATACTTAAGGCAAGAACATTAATCAAAGTTTTCATATTAATTTCTGATAAAAAAAATTCAGTCACCCAAAAAAAGGGACTGCAGTTAAAAATAACCATGCCAGCCAGTCAATGCTGACTACTGATACACGGTGTGTAATAGAGCTTTGCTCAACTAATGAGCAACAGTTGTGAGTTGTCAGATTGTGCACATAGTCTGGCCTGGTGCTTTAACACAATACTGAGGTGGTGCTGCATTTTGGATTCTTATTTAATAATCACACAGTCATAAAGCAATATACGACCTTCGGCCCGATCAGTCCATGCCAACCCAGCTAGTCCATTTTCTTGAACTGGCCCTCTAAGCCCTGCCGCTCCATGTACCTATCCAACTGCTTTTAAATGACACTATAATTGGGTGACCGCTTCATCGAGCACCTCTGCTCCATCTGTCAAACATCCTGGTAGCCAAACATTTTAATTACAATTCCCATTCCCACTCTGACATATGGGTCCATGGCCTTCTCTTGTGCCAAGACGAGGCTACCCTCCGGATGGAGGAGCAAAAACTCATATTCCATCTGGGTAGCCTCTAACCTAATGGCATGAATATCTCCTGTGGGAAAAAAAATCCTGTCCCTCTTTTTCTATCTGCCACTTCAGCTTCTTCTTCTTACCTGCCTATCACCTCCCCCTGGTCCGCTCATCTTCCCTTTCTCCAATGGTCCATTCTCCTCTCCTATCAAATTCCTTCCTCTCCAGCCTTTAATCTTTCTTACCCACCTGGCATCATCTTTCATCTTCCAGCTATCCTCCTTTCTCTCCCCCAACTTTTAATTCCAGAGTCTTCCCTCTTCCTTTCCAGTCCTGAAGAAGGGTCTCGACCCAGAATGTTGACCATTTATTCATTTCCATAAATGCCACCTGACCTGCTGAGGTAGTCTAGCATTTTGTGTGTGTTGGTATTGTACTTGCCTCAACCACTTCTTGTAGCAACTTGATCCAAATACTCACCACCCTCTGAGTGAAAAAGTTGCCTCTCTGATCCCTTTTAAATCTTTCCCCCTCAACCTAAACCTACGCCACTGGTTTTGGATTTCTTTCCCTGAGGAAATGACCATTCAGCATATGTATGCCTCTCATAATTTTAAACATTTCTGTAACATCACCCCTCATTCTCCTAAATTCCAAGGAATAAACCTTGCTTGGCCAATGTCTCCTATAGCTCAGGCCCCCTAGTTCTGTCACCATCTTCCGAATTCTTTCCAGTTAAACTACATGTTTTCTACCACAGGGTGAGCAAAACTACACAGTGCAGCTTCACCAATGACCTTTTCAAATGCAATATAAATGTCCCAATTCCTACACTTAATGCCCTGAAAATGCCCTTTTCAGCATCCTGTCTAATTTGTGACACTGCTTTCAACAAATCATGTACTTGTACTCTCAAGTCCCTCTGTTCCACTACTCTCCCTAGTGTTCTACCATTCAAACTACACTCCCTAGTGTCCTACCATTCAAAGTACAAGTCCTATGCTGGTTTGATTTTCCAAAATGCATTGTCACACTTACCTGTATTGAAATCTCTTTGCCATTCTTGGCCCACTTTCCTAACTAACCAAGATCCCTTGTAACCTAGGATAAATCTTAAATATCAACAATGCCTTCTAATGTCATCCACAAACTTACTGATCAAGCCTCGTGCATTCGCAACCAGATCATTTATACATAGATAATGAATAACAAGGGTCCTATCATAGACATCTATAGCACACCACTCGTCACCGGCCTCCATTCCAAGAAACAATCTTCAACCACCACCCTTCGTTTCTTACTTCCATGACAATTTTGAATTCAAGTAACTAGCTCTCTCCTGGATTATATGGAAATTAACCTTCCAGACCAGTCTACCATGGAGGACCTTGTTAAAGATCTTGCTAAAATCCAGGTAAACAAGATCCACTGCTCTACCTTCATCTACCTTTGTGGCTACCACTTCAAAATCTCTAAAATGTTCATCAAACACGATTTTGTAGCCACAAAGCCATGCTGACTTATGTTAAGGCCTTTTTTAAATTGAACACAAGAGATCCTGTTTAAGGTTCAAGGGAGTACTTCAAGCACAAAGAATAGAACTTCAAGAAATTAACTGATTATTTAATGCACTGCTGTTTGAGGAAACTTGTGTCCACTTTGCTATAAAATAAGCTTAGCCATCCATACACCCTATAGTTTATAGTCTGTGCATCACTTTCTGAAAGGGACAATGCAGATAATTGCTTTTTTCTCTGCTTCATGTGCAAGTATACAATTCGCTTGGTCATATTAATTCTGAAAACAACTAAAGAAAAATAAATGATATGACCGTCTCAGAAGAGCTCACCTCTAGCATAACCATGCCTGGCTCCTGAATCACTGTGATTGCTTTAAAGACCCTCAGTGCTGGTTTTTCCTGAATTTCTATTTCTTCCACATCATCTGAGAAGTAATAAAATATTCTATCAGACAGTTTAACTTTTTAATAAAAGACTGATCTTTGAACAAATGCATTATTCACAATGCTGGGATATTGCAATAAGGTTATGGTTGTGTATAGTGTAGTGCAAACAAATTCTGTCAAAACAAAACAGGACCAAATTTTGAAAGAAGTACAAGTTCTTGAAACAAGGCAATTTTCTTTCCTGCTAACTGAATGAGGAAAGTGCACTGATTTCCTGGTATAGCAATATGCTCTTTGGAGCAGAATAAACACATCTTAAATTCTCTTTGGTGAACAAACTTTTCTGAACAAGGAATCAAGTAACTAAAGGACTGTTTTTGCCATTCCTGGCATAAACAAGCAGGGCTAAGAGGTCTCTTGACCTTTTTCACCAATCTAATGAGAAAGTGAACACTCCGAGGGGAATTATGAATATTGTTTCTGACATTTCTCTCCTCTTTCTCAACCTTTCTGCTGGCAAACTGTCTACCAGTGTATTTTATAAACATACGAGTCGCACCGCTATCTAACTGTGGACTTCCTGAAGGGTAAGACGAAGGAACACATACCAATCCTCATAGAGGATTCAGAAGTGGCGAGAGTGAGCAGTTTCAAGTTCTTGGGTGTCAAGATCTCTGAGATCGAACCTGGTCCCAACATATCGATGCAATTATAAAGAAGGCAAGACAGTGGCTATACTTCATTAGGAGTTTGAAGAGATTTGGTCTGTCGACAAATACATTCAAAAACTTCTATAGATGTACCAGGGAGAGCATTCTGACAGGCTGCATCACTGTCTGGTTTTGGGGGGGGGGGGGGGGGGGTGCTACTGCACAGGACTGAAAAAAAGCTGCAGAGGATTGTAAATTTAGTCTGGTCCATCTTGGGTACTAGCCTACAAAGTACCCAGGGCATCTTCAAGGAGCAGTGTCTCAGAAAGGCAGCGTCCATTATTAAGGATCTCCAACACCCAGGGCATACCATTTTCTCACTGTTACCATCAGGTAGGAGGTACAGAAGCCTGAAGGCACACACTCAGTGATTCAGGAACAGCTTCTTCCCCTTTGCCGTCCAATTCTTAAATGGACATTGAGCCCTTGGACATACCTCACTTTTTTAATATATATTATTTCTGATTTTTGCAAGATTTTTAATCTATAATTGATTTACTTATTTTTTTCTTCTATATTGTGTATTGCATTGAAATGCTGCTGCTAAGTTAACAAATTCCCTGACACACGGTGGTGATAATAAACCTGTTTCTGATTGACTAGAACTCTTTTCACCCTGTCTCCTGTAAAAATGCTATTCCCTTTCCTCAGTTCCTTCATGTCTGCCACATCTGATCCCAGGATGAGGCTTTTCTTTTCAGGACATTAGAGATGGTCTCTTTCTTCAAAGAACTGTGTTTCCCTTCCTCCACCTTTGATGCTGCCATCACCCACCACCTTAACTGGGATGGAGTTTCTCTCATCCTCACCTACCACCTCATCTGCCTCCAGAATGTCCATCATCTTCAACGGGATCCTACCACCAAACACATCTTCAACACCCCCCCAACTCTCCACTTCCCACAGTGATCTCCCTTCTAGCACACGTCCCTGCAAGCGACAGAAATGCTACCCCTGCCTGTTCACTCTTTACTTCCATTCAGGGCCCCAAACAGTCCTTCCAGGTGAGGCAACACTTCACCTGTGAATCTGTTAGGATTTAGGATTTACTTTATTGTCACCAAGCAATTGATACTAGAGCATACAATCATCGCTGCGCTTTGTATCTGGCCTCCTCTACATCATAAATTGGGGGACCGCTCTCAGAGTGGAGGAGCAGCTCCTCATATTCCATCTCGGTAGCTCCAACCTGATGACATGAACATCAATCCCTGGAATTGTAATCCCTCCCCTTCCCTCTCCTATTCCCCATTCTGGCCTCTTATTTCTTCTCTTCACCCATCTATCACCTCACCCTGGTGATCCTCCATCTTCCCTTTCTCTCATGGTCCACTCTTCTCTCCTATCAGATTCCTGCTTCTCTAGCTTTACCTTTCCCACCCACCGGGCTTCACCCTTCTAGCTAGTCTTTCTGCCCCTGCCCCAACGTTTTTACTCTGGCGTGTTTCCAGTCCCAAAGCAGGATCGTGGTGTGAATCGTCAACCGTCCATTCATTTCCATAAACGCTCCCTGACCTGCTGCTACGGATGTAGTTGGCTGTATTACCAGTAACTAGAGAACAAATACTTTGCCAAATCCCAAGCAGTAACTGAAGCCCTAGTGCAAATCTCTGATACACCACTGCTCAGGTGGCACTGATCTGAGAAACAATAGACCTATTGCAGTATCTTGTAAATTAAGTACCTTGCAGATTCAGAGCCTGGATTCGCGACAAAAGATATTCAAGCTAAAAGGAAGGTGGCCGATACCCAAGAATTGTTACCAGAGGTGAAAGCAGAAATGTGAAGGAGATGTCAATACAAACCTGCAAGAGCTTGGAGGTGGTGTGCCAACAGCATGAAAGGTCCTGAGTACTGAATGGCCTGGGTCTGTGTCACTGTGCTCATTGCCAAATCAGTGTAATCTATTACATGAGGGAAGGACAACAATTTGTATTTTCAACTTGTGCAATGAATATTAATAATTTTTGAAGACACTGATCAAATACATGAAAGTAGAAACAACAGAATTAGTGATTCAAGCTCACCTTACAGTTTTAAACAAATAGTTCAAGCAAATGATGCTCCCAAAGATTCCTAAATGGCATAAAGCTACTTCCACTTCCCCACCCCTCCTCCATTGATTTCTTTCATAGTAATTTTCAGTACAACTTAGCTGTGAAGAGCACTGCCTAATACAAGGATTCATTAGGCTGTTGAATCCATATGCCAAAAGTTAGGCTAGGTGGTGGGGAGGAGGGGTTCATATTAGTGAGCTGGGGATGAGGGATGGGTATTCTTTTGTAAATTTTTTTTTGTATATTTTTCCAGGCAATTGCTCTCAGAGTGTGGGTAACATAGCACCATCCTATCCCTAGATTTCTCTAGAACAGAAGGAAACCATGTAGGTTTTTCCCACGTTGTTTTTACTGCGAATCTGGCATTTTCCAGTGTTATGTTCTGCTGCTATTGGATTCTTTCGAACTGATTTCGGAACTTGCTATGCTTATTGTTAAAAGTCAGAATTCATAACTATCTGCTTTCGGGCACCTTCTGCTTTAAATATATCCAATGCCTTGGCCTCCACAGCTCTCTGTGACAATGAATTCCACACATTCACAACACGGTGACTAAGCTGCTTAGACGCTAAGACATAGGAACACAATTAGGCCAATCAGCCCATCGAGTCTGCTCCGCCATTCATTCATAGCTGAATTCGTCCTCATCTCTGTTCTAAAGGGATGTTCTTCAATTCTGAGGCTGTGCCCTCTGGTCCTTGACTCTCGAAGTATAGTCTAACAAGGCCTTTCAGTATTCGGTATGTTTCTATGAGATACTCCCTCATTCTACTACACTTCAGTGAGTACAGGCTCAGTGCCATCAAACTCCCTCATACGTTGTTAACCCATTCATTCCCTGGATCATTCTTGTAAACCTCCTCTGGACCTCTTCCAATGCCACCGCATCCTTTCTTAGGTATGGGGCACACAGCTGCTCACAATAGTTGAGGTGCGGTCTGGCCAATGCCTTGTAAAACATTACATCCTTGCTTTAATATTCTAGTCAACTTGAATTGATTGCTAACATTGCACTTGCCTTCCTTCAACTTGCCAGTTATCCTTTAGGAATCCTGCACCTCCAATTTCTGAATTTGCTTCCCATTTAGAAATAGTCTACACCTTTAATCTTTCTACCAAAGAGTATGACTATAAACTTCCCTGATCTCTATTCCATCTGCCACTTTACCCATTCCCACAACCTATTCATGTCCTTCTGTAGACTCCCTGCTCCCTCAACACTACCTCCCCTTCCACCTGTACCTGCATCGTCTGCAAACTCGGCCACAAAGCCATCAATTCGGTCATCCATGTTGTTAATCTATAACATTAAAAACTGCAGATCCAACAACTTTTTTTAATACCTATTTTAGCCACTTCCATGAATGGCTAAATTGGGCAAATATGTACTGGTCCCAATGTATCCCAATTAACCAGAATCCACTGTACATGAATGTAACAAATGGTTATACTGCCATGGGACAACTCTCTCCTGTCCTAACCTACTATAACATTCTGCACACAGGCTTAAACCCAAGAATTAACTATTTAAGTATGGAAACACATTTACTTACTGGATAGGTCAGAAGGAATAAGTATGTGATAGTTGAAGTTTCTTTTTACAAGTATCCCAGATATCCTTTGACCTTGATCAGCTTTTTTGTCTGCCAATGAACCCATCACCTGTTAAAGATATTAAAGTAAAGATGAAGACATGATAGGATGCAATTTCCTCTAACTTTTTCACACAACAAATTGTCAGTCAGCAAATACAAACCTGGGACAATCTGTGAGAGGAATCCAAACAGAAATCTGGAACAATTTAACTAAGGCCATAATGTTATATTCTATTTAAATACCTAATCTGAGTAAATATTCTGATGTAGTTTTTAATTGATCTGAATATGGAATTGAGTCCAAGGTTCTGTGATCTCTCTCTGGTGTTATGAAGGATGAACAGCTCCGATGGGCAGAAGGGTGCAGAGTTGTCCATGCCCCCCCCGGGAGAATCACAAACCGTTACTGCTGCTATGCTGCCCATGAGAGAGAGAGATGAAATGAAAACATGCCGGAACATCTGCTACAGATAAGAGAGAGATAAAGAGAGGGGAGTGAGACTTGTTGATTCACCGTATTATGACTTCTGAAAGACTTATGGCTTCTGAGAGGGTTATTTATCTTATACCATTTTGTTCATTAAAATTCCTCAGTGGACAGCTGGAGTGGGCTGGTTTGATGGTCACAGCCATTCAAAATTGATTGACAACTGAGACCCCTTGAGTAGGGATAAAAGTCAGGTCTGGAGAGACACCCTTCAGACACACCAGGAAACACACCATTGAGCAATGATTGAGTGTTGGAACCCACGGGAAGGTGTGGGGCATCGGAGACTAACAAAGAGATCGGTCAGTTGAACTCACAGTGTTATAGCAGGGCCGGTGGGGGCTTGTGTGTGTGTGTCCACTCACGCCAGAGTGACGAGTCCACCACAGAAGAACAGTCTAGCTGAAGGACAAGAGGGGTCATAACTGAATGGCCACAACAACACGACAGATCAAGAACGCAAAGGAAGGTTTGCCTGACTGTAGCTGTATACTTCTCACTCACTCTCTCTCTCTCTCTCCAACGATTACAACACAACCAATATCTACCTCAGCACATATGAACTGAACTGAACTTTATACTTTTATATGACAATTCATTATCCCCTAGACATCGATAGAGCTTGTTTATTATTGCTTATTATTATTCCCACACTTGTAGGTTTATTATTGCTAATGTGTATTATCTATATATTTGCATTATTGATATTGATTTGCTTATTTTATTAATAAACACTTTTGAATATAGTACCACCAGACTCCAACGGATTCTTCTTTCTCTGCTGGTCAGACATCCAGTTAAGAGGTACGTAACACTGGTAATTAGAAAAGTCTGTTCTATGCGGTTCACATTATTTTGCCCCACAGTTTAGCAAGAAATAACATTTTGAGGATTAAAATATAACAAAAAAAGAAATTTGTTACATGCTACATGACAAAGACTCTGAATGATGAGAAATATCTAGTTTACACAAACTAATGAAAACATTACTCATTCAGTAAGATAAAACTTCAGTGTGTCTGGAGAAATAAAACTTCACAGCTAATGTGTATGTGTGTTTAGAGCAGAATTAAACATTAAAATTTTTTTTAAAGATCCAGTTCACCTGATCTGGCAAAATTACAATAGCCATAGGCATTCCGTTTTAGTTAAATGTTGTACAAGAAAATCCACACAGCACATGCAAGGTAGAATGCAGTACACATGCACAATTACATTTACAGTTCTACATCCTATATCATATACAGAAAACACAGTTATAAATAGAAGGGATCTTTGCAGTTAATAGGTTAACTTAAATACTCAAGTTGATTGTTCCAGTTTCTGAGATACAATGCTGTTTCATGAGGAGGCCATCTTAGGCAAACTGAAATGCGAATTCATCACCCTACACTAAGACTTCCTCAACAAATACATCCAACTTGGTCACAAAACTGCAGTCTAATCAAACCGTGAGAATAATGAAGTTCAGGTGGGATTTTTTATCTGTATGAATACCTTCATAATCAGTTCCGGATTTAAAAAAACACATTTATTATAATCTGTGACAGAGGCTGCCTGAGTTCTTCATGTGTTTTTCCTATAAACAATGATGTCACTGAAGAGCCAATTTTACTTGGTTTATTTTAGTCTTGGTACTTATTTTGAAAATGTAAAAGTTGTTGCATAACAAAGTAATAACACTGGACAACAAAGATTTTGCTTCCTGACTACTTTTGGGTGTATTTTATGGATCTTGGGCTGCTGATCATGAAAATCACCATGAAATTTCCCTATTACACACTTTTTTTTTGTAATTGCCGATATTTGTTACTCACTGAAATCTAGAAGAATGTGGGGGGATCTTATTGAAACTCACTGAATACTGAAATGACTAGATAAGGTGGATGTGGTGAGGATGTTTCCTATGGTGGAGGTATCCAGAACTGAAGGGCATAGCCTCAAAATTGAGGGGTGACCTTTTAGAACAGAGGTAAGGAGGAATTTTTTTTTAGCTAGCGTAGTGAATCTGTAGAATGCTTGCAGTGGAGGCCAAGTCTGTGGGTATATTTAAAGTGGAAATTGACAGTTTCTTGATTGGTCAGGGCATCAAAGGATACGGCAAGAAGGTAGGTGTATGCAATTGAGTGGGATCCAGGATCAGCCATGATGCAATGGTGGAGCAGGCTTAATGGGCTGAATGGCCTAATTCTGCTCCTGTCTTATGCTGCATGGCAAGACAGGTTTTAGATAGGCTATAAAAGCATCATAAACACACTGTTCTATGCATTGCATTTACATGTGTATCTATTTGCGATCATGTTGATGCACATGCTCTACACGCATAGCATAGTGTATGTACTCATTACAACAAAATAATTGTATTTTCAGGCATTCATGATAGCAAACTCCCCACTGCTGCAATAGCTGCAATATTTTCTGTTATATTTGTGGTGAGTATGCACTCAAATCTCAAAGACAGAGCATGACTCCTCTTATTAAGAAAGCCTATGAGCTCTTTTGAGTGTAAAATTGGCGACCAAGACAAAGCCTGGGCTGCTCACATTTTTTGCATTCCCATTCAGACTTCTTCCCTGCAAATCTTAGTGCGTCAGTGATGAGCATGGGGAAAGGTTTCACCAGGACACTGCAGTCATGGAGAAATGGTATCAATGCTGGATGATTATTGTTGGACTCTTAAGTGAGAGGCCTCAGACTCTGAGTACAAATGAACTTCATCAACAAAATATTTTTAGCTTAGTTGAACAATTGCAAAGCATCAGCACCATTATGCATTTAAGCACATTATATTCAATAAAAGTTAATTTCTTGTTTCTCTAAATTTCTACGTGGTACAAGTAGTCTGAAAGTATATTTGAGTTCAGTTTCAAGAAATCATTACCAAAAATAATTCAGAGGATGCAACACTTTCAAAAACACTCGCTGTCCAGTGTAATTATAAATCAGGAAGAGGCTGACAGCCACACAAGGAGAAAAGAGTAAAAGAATTTGAAAAGATTAAAACAATGCTCTAGTCCACTGCATGTTGACAGATAACCTTAAGAAGTGAAATCCTATTGTAATTACCTTGGCAAGCTTTTCACCTCTGAAGTATAGTGTCACAGCTTCTGTGTTACGTGGGTTGTGGACCTCAATATGAACCTCATCATTGTCTTCATATTCCCGGATAAGTGCTGCCTTCAGTCTCGCCATTTCATTCTGTTCGCCATGGACAAGCAGCTATAAGAAATCCCAGATATGTCCCAAAGGGAAGTGAATTAACGTACTGCATTTTACAAAATGAAACAGATAAGATACCTTGATTTCTTGAACACTGAAATAAAATAAGGCAACAAAATGTGCAATGCTAACACCTGCTCTCCTTAGGGAAAGACAGCAGAGAGTGAACGTGCACTTCAGTTGTATGGAAAGTCAATTAGCCATTATTTTTATTCCCGATCACAGAGATGTCTGCTGGAACAGGTTTATAGGCAGACATCAGGTGAATTACAGATAGTGCTCAAATGTGATTTGCTATTTCACTAAAACATACAAAAAATTGATTTTCAATATTTGCAGAAAAAGTCTATGACAGAATACAGAATCACCATATTGGAACTACGTTCCGATATGAGACGGCACTTTGTGAAAGATAGGGAGGGAATACAAGTTGAACATTTTTAAAGTTCAGTACTGACCACATGTGGTGGTTTTAATGCACGAATAAATTCACTTGTCTGTTGGTAATCTGTATGTGCCGAGAATGAAATGTAATCTACAGACATCTTCAATGGCAACTTTTGTCCAGACATAGTCGTTACTTCCTCAGGCTCTGACATAATATGCTGAAATTATAAGAAACAATATTAATTGAATAACATAACATTGTTTGCAAAATAATTAAGTGTGCTTAATATACTGCCAGCAACACAAAAAAATTTAGCAACTCATGTTTCTTCATTGTGATAAATGGACACTTCCACAAGAAACAAGAATGATCTCTTTGCCTTGAAGTTAAGATCATTCCTCAAACCTTATTCTGAACTATTTACTTTAATGATGAACACTTTAATAACCTCATGGAAATAGCTACAGCAGCCTTTTAATCTTGAATTTCCATCCTATATTCCCTAAGAGGATATTAGTCAATGCATAGCTGAAGATTGGTTAAGCATGGACACGAGAGAAAGAGAGACAGTGTAATGCATACTTGCATCCCACCAGTTAGTATCAGTAGCAAATGAACAACAATGGGGCGGATAAGGACAAACATTACAACCAATGTTGGCATGTTTTCTTTAAAACATCTGAGGATCAGTACTGCACCAATGCCTGTTGGGGGGGGGGGGGAGCATAGCAACAGATCAACGCTCAAATGATTTTTCTTCTAGAGAAGGAAATGCTTAGCTGTCACTTGGCATTTTGTGGGAGTACTGCCAATGTTACAAACTTAAAATTGTGACATTAGTGACTTATTCTGGGAGCTTAAAAAAATGGAACAATTAGATTCAACTGAAATTAAATAAAAATATGCATTTTGAGAGGCATGCATTCTGACTTTGCCTACCTTAGCAAGTGTACCTTCAACACAATAACCGGCAATAATGACGCCATTTCTCTTATCAGTGCTCCAGCTTTCAAACAATTCCCTGGACAAACCACTTTGCATCATACCAGGAGAGGCCATCACCACACTTGGACCAATGTCATCAAAATGATCCATGCTCTTCAAAAAGAAAATGGCATTGTAGAAAATGAAGCATCGTCAATTATCACAAAATCTCTGTTACTCAATACTCTGATTTATCAATGCACTACTATTTTTAAGATACATCACATTTACATAAAAATGAGAAAATAAACATTATTGTATCAGATTTCACTGAATGAATGTTTTGTTAATTTTCTCACCAGCCACCATTACAACTTCCTAAATCAGATTGCCTATGGATGACTTGTCATGTAAGTTCCACCGACTAAGAAATGTGCTGAAATTGCCTAAACATTTTCACCTACAATCAACCCAATTAACTTGAAACTAAAAAATGGATAATGGTTTAATCAGCTGTTTCAGCTCATCTTGGAGATGAACTGAGGTTATGGCCTGCAACTAATGGGCTCCTGGACTGGCTGTGGCAGTGGACTCACATGCATAAACTTCAGTTCTGAATGCTATTTGGTTACTGTATTGTTTGCACAAATTGTTTTTTTCTCTCTCTGCACGCTGTGTGTTTGATGCTTTTTTTTTTAAAAAGGGGTTCTATTGGTTTCTTTGTTTTGTGGCTGCCTGTAAGGAGATGATTCTCAAGGTTGTATATAGTATACATATTTTGATAATAAATGTACTTTGAACTTTGAAAAAGCAATGACCTTTGTCACTGATAGTTGGCATTACACTGCTTCAACAGGTGGACTAAACTAGGTGAGGGTAGCCAGCAGGTCTCATTCCCTGATGACATAGAGACATGCCTGTCCTAGCATGCCAAGTCAACTCCAGCCGACTGGGCGGATGAGATCAACAGTAAAACCCAACTGCCAGGAAAGCAGTCCAGCAATGCTCCATGGAGAGCTAAGTGGATGACGAGGCACAGAAGTCGTCATGATTATCCAATTCAACCAGGGAAAGCCCTCGTTGTAATATCAACTCGACCCACTAGACCCAGACCTCTAAGGTCGAGAGTTGAACAGCCCCAGTGCAACGGCTTTTCTACTTTCAAAACTCACCCACACAGGTTTCTGTCATCGTCGGATATGACACAGAACCACCAGTTGTACTAGCAGTGCTCTAATTTGTTCTGTCTTTCATTCTAATGCATAATTTGTTACTCAGTTAAATTGTAGTTCATCTTTTTTTAAATACTTTTTGAACTATTTTCATCTAACTGGCTAATTGGAGCAGCTGCTTTACTGGGCCAAAACGTACTGGTCCCCGTGTGACCTAATTAACCAGCATCCACTATAGTTAATCAAGGACATATTGCATTATTGAGAATTCCCATGTATGTCAGCAGAATTCAGTTAGCAATAATCCTCTTACCTTCAGGTTGCTGATGTGTTTGAAGACGAAAGGATTATTAATACTGATTTGTTTTCGAATTTTTTCATTCATGGCGTTGACGTAGGTTTGATATACAGCCATACATTTTTTTGCCAGGGATGAGGCGTAGTAGATGGGGATGTCATGTAGTTCAGGATGATTCTGCCAATACTCATCTATTGTGTAAAAGTAAAATAATAGTAAGTTTTCCATCTTTATTGCATATTTCAATTCAGTACAGCACAGGAACAGGCCTTCCAACCCACGATGCCTGCGACAACCACCATACCAATTTTAACTAACCCCATCCACCTGCACGTGGTTTATTGCCATTGTATCTCCATTGCCTGTCTGTACTTGTGCCTATCTTGTTGTTTTTACTGCCTGTTACACCACTGGCATTTAGGGCAGCAAAATGTGCCCTCCTAAATGGCTCTTAAACGTTGTTATCATATCTGCTTTCACCCTCTTCCCTGGCATGTGCCAGACATATCCATTCCTCGATTTCACGCTGGCTATAACAACAGGAAGGAGCAAGGTCCTGAAAGGCTTTGAGCACGTGGTTGTTAATTTTTGATGTATAACATTGGAAAACCAAGTGCCACCGCAGACCAACAGGGTCAGAGAACAATATGGAAGGATAAGCTGACACTTAAGTGGCGAATGAACCCTGGGCAGGAGCAGTGGAATAATCATTTCAGATGACAAAGTCATAAACAAGCATTTCAAGAGTGTTTGGGGAATGTTAGGAATGAAGCTGGGTAATGCAATGCTAAGAAAAGCAGCCAGACTACATGCCGGAGAGGTTATCGGGTCCGATGTTCAGTTCACAATCAAAAAGAACACTACAGCTGTCAAAGATCCCAGTTCGACTTGAAAAAGCAGTTATTCAGTATCAATTATACAACAAAAGGCTGCAGAAAGTGAAAGAAGATGAACCATAGTCAGTCATGCATGCTCTATTTGACTGTGATTTAAGTTTTTATTGCACAGTTCCAGCTTCACTGAGCTTCAAATGAGCAAGTAGTGAGCACAGCTTCTCTTCTAGTATTTAACCCTGAATCACAATATTAAGCAAGAAGTGAAATATTCAACTTTATTTGACTTATCCATACCCTTTCGCACCTAATCAACATTTAAATAGTATTTGTGAAATAGACTGGCGGAAAGGATCAACCAAAGGATTCTCATGATAAAGTAAATATCTGAACACAAGAGATTCTGTAGATGCTGGAAGACCAGAGTTACACACACAAAATACTGGAGGAACTCAGGAGGTCTGGTAGCATCTAAGGAGGGGAATAAACAGTCAACACTTCAAGCTGAGACACTTCATCAAATATCTGAAAAATATTTTTGCTAGCAAAGATTTTCTTTGACCATCTTCAGTTACTAGTGGGGTGGGGTCACTAGCAGTGACTACTGGGGTACCGCAAGGCTCAGTGCTGGGACCCCAGTTGTTTACAATATATATTAATGATTTAGACGAGGGAATTAAATGCAGCATCTCCAAGTTTGTGGATGACACGAAGCTGGGCGGCGGTGTTAGCTGTGAGAAGGATGCTAAGAGGATGCAGAGTGACTTGGATAGGTTAGGTGAGTGGGCAAATTCATGGCAGATGCAATTTAATGTGGATAAATGTGAGGTTATCCACTTTGGTGGCAAGAACAGGAAAACAGATTATTATCTGAATGGTGGCCGATTAGGAAAAGGGGAAGTGCAACGAGACCTGGGTGTCATTGTACACTAGTCATTGAAGGTGGGCATGCAGGTACAGCAGGCGGTGAAAAAGGTGAATGGTATGTTGGCATTCATAGCAAGAGGATTTGAGTACAGGAGCAGGGAGGTTCTACTGCAGTTGTACAAGGCCTTGGTGAGACCACACCTGGAGTATCGTGTACAGTTTTGGTCCCCTAATCTGAGGGAAGACATTCTTGCCATAGAGGGAGTACAGAGAAGGTTCATCGATTGATTCCTGGGATGGCAGGAATTTCATATGAAGAAAGACTGGATCGACTAGGCTTATACTCACTGGAATTTAGAAGATTGAGGGGGGATCTTATTGAAACGTATAAAATTCTAAAGGGATTGGACAGGCTAGATGCAGGAAGATTGTTTCCGATGTTGGGGAAGTCCAGAACGAGGGGTCACAGTTTAAGGATAAAGGGGAAGCCTTTTAGGACCGAGATGAGGAGAAACTTCTTCACACAGAGAGTGGTGAATCTGTGGAATTCTCTGCCACAGGAAACAGTTGAGGCCGGTTCATTGGCTATATTTAAGAGGGAGTTAGATATGGCCCTTGTGGCTAAAGGGATCAGGGGGTATGGAGAGAAAGTAGGTACAGGGTTCTGAGTTGGATGATCAGCCATGATCATACTGAATGGTGGTGCAGGCTCGAAGGGCCAAATGGCCTACTCCTGCACCTATTTTATATGTTTCTAATGCAGAATTAAGCATCATTTGCTCAAACAGGAGAGCTGAAAATTTCTCCAATCTTTGCAATTTAGAATTATTATTGATAAAATGCTATGATTATAGCTCCCCTTAAATGTTTTCATCTGCTTTTTATATGAATTTATTAACAAAAATAAGAATAGAGGCATCAATTACAAATTTGCTATTACACCCACCTAATATCAGTAGCAGCTCTTGGGCACGGCCTAGAGCAAAGACAGGGATGAGGCAGCGTCCTCCACGGTTCACAATATCATGTACGGTGTTACAGAATCGAGCTTCACGCTCCTCACGTTTCTCATGAATGTGTGTACCATAAGTGGATTCCTGTATAAAGTTGGAAATACCAGCGTTGAAAATATAATGAACATGAAGTACAAGGGACTGAATCAGCAGGAAGCTCTTTGGCCTATGTTGTCATGTTCAATTATTTACCTCAGAGCTACTTTCTAGCACAAACCCCGTATCATTCAACAAGCAATTCCCCACATCTCTCCTGGGTAAAGAATTTCAAAGACCTATTATCCTTGTTAAGTTAATTAGCTGTTGTAAATTGCCCATAGAGGTAGAATTTGGGGGAAGCTGACCATTAATGTTGAGACTTTTGACCTCTACTTCTAGAGATGAAAACATTAAGAAGCCTGAGCAAGCTAAATGTCCTCTCAAGCAGACAGACAGTCATACTTTAATGATCCCGAGGGAAATTGGGTTTCGTTACAGCAACACCAACCAAGAATAGTGAAAAAAATATAGCAATATAAAACCATAATTAATTAAAGAATAATAAGTTAATCATGCCAAGTGGAAATAAGTCCAGGACCAGCCTATTGGCTCAGGGTGTCTGACACTCCGAGAGAGGAGTTGTAAAGTTTGATGGCCACAGGTAGGAATGACTTCCTATGACACTCAGTGTTACATCTCGGTGGAATGAGTCTCTGGCTGAATGTACTCCTGTGCCTAACCAGTACATTATGGAGTGGATGGGAGTCATTGTCCAAGACGGCATGCAACTTCGACAGCATCCTCTTTTCAGACACCACCGTCAGAGAGTCCAGTTTCACCCCCACAACATCACTGGCCTTATGAATGAGTTTGTTGATTCTGTTGGTGTCTGCTACCCTCAGCCTGCTGCCCCAGCACACAACAGCAAACATGATAGCACTGGCCACCACAGCCTCGTAGAACATCCTCAGCATTGTCCGGCAGATGTTAAAGGACCTCAGTCTCCTCAGGAAATAGAGATGGTTCTGACCCTTCTTGTAGACAGCCTCAGTGTTCTTTGACCAGTCCAGTTTATTGTCAATTCGTATCCCCAGGTATTTGTAATCCTCCACCATGTCCACACTGACCCCTTGGATGGAAACAGGGGTCACCAGTGCCTTAGCCCTCCTCAGGTCCACCACCAGCTCCTTAGTCTTTTTCACATTAAGCTGCAGATGATTCTGCTCGCACCAAAAGACAGTAAGAGCTGATTCAGTCCTCCTTATCATTTCTTTCCTGTTCCCTCCCTACTTTTTGATTCCTTTGCAATTCAAATGTCTATCAATCTTCACATTCAATATATTCAATGATGTCATCCTCACAACTCTCCAGAGTACAGAATTCAAAAGAGTCATGACCCTGGAGGAAGAAAATCCTCCACATTTGTCTTAAATGGCGGTGGTGATTGGGTGGGGGGGGGGGGGGGGGAAACGTCATTCTTATTCTGAAACTGTGCTTTTCATTCTAGACATATCTACCATGGGAAACAATCTCTCACCACCCACCCTGTGGATCCTGCTTTAATAAGATCACCTCTCATTCCTTTAAACTTCAGTGTGCACCAGTCCAAACTGTTCAACATCTCTTTAGTCAATTCAGAAATTAATGTGGTGAACCCACCCTACACTGCCTCAAATGCAAGTTTATCCTTCCTTAAAAATGGAGACCAAGACTATGTGCACAACCTCAGGTGGAGGCTCACTAGGGCCCGTAAACACTTCACTTCATTCACTACAGCCATTAGACATCTTTGTAGTGCAAGGATGATCTTGGGAATCATTTAATTGTGACTTAATGAGCCAAACATTCCCGTTAATGACATGCTAAAGAGAGATGCCAACAGTTTCAAATCGCTGGAACTTGCCCTGAGCATCACCATATAGTGAACTGGCTGTTTTTTTAACAATAAACTTACTACAGATATTCAGGGTCATAATTAATAGTCCAATCATCTTTTGTAATGTAATGATTGGCAACCACATGGGATTTTAAGAAATCCTGTGGTTTTATGGAACTTCAGAGGTAAAACCTGATAGTGCTGGTTATTTAGCAGGACCTGAGACAACTGGATACCATAATTTATATAAACAACAATGTTTTCCATGCATCAAGTACTTTCTTTCTGTTAACAAATCTACACACAACTCAGTCACCAGGAATTCTTGGAAAAATGAAACTGAGCTCTGGCATCTATCAGGGACCCCTAGGTGTGTGAGTCAGTGACATCAGAGTCTGAGGTCCAGTGTTCCAGGTCTTATCATTGGCAAGTCTTAGGTCGATACCAAAGATCAAAGCATGAAGGTCAATCAAAAGTCTTGAAAGTCAAGACCTGATGGCTGGAGCCTGCCTGCAAATCCTCTTGGGAAGTTGAAGGCCCAATGTCTGCAAATCCACAAGTCTGCTGGAGGCTAAAGGCCAAAGACGGCCTGTCCTGGGGCTAGAAGACTGTGAATATGCACAGTGGGTGAGAGGGAGGAATGGGGCTTGTTTTGCCATGTTATGTTCCATGGCTTGGTATGTTCTGTTTTGTGTTCCGTCTCGTTTTGCCAAGCTATGATGGCACCAGATTATGTGACATCATGTGGATATGGCTCCCAGCACATCCTTGGGTACGTTGGTTGTTGATGCAAACAAGGCATTTCACTCCATGTTTCAATGTGTATCTGAATCTAAGATCTGATAAAGTGCTTACTGATTTTATATTTCATTTTGATAGTTTGATTTAAAAATTTGGAGTAATCATTTGCCATAATATCTCTCATACAAGTACACACATTTCAATGCTGGTGACATTATTACAATTTCCTGAATGACATAAAGTAACTTACTATAATAAGTATATCAGGTCTGACACTGGGAATTTCAGCTGCCATTAAATGCCTGTCCTCTTGTCTGGAAAAATCTCCAGTATACAAAATCTGCAACAGAACAACCAAGATAAACATAAAGATCACAAAGTCAAAAGTAATTGAGAATGAGAAAAATTCCTTCTGAGTATTATTTGCTAAAAACACTTAAAAAATTAACAATAGATGGGCTCTACTTTTACACTGAAAACTCCAGTGCCCCATGGAAAGTTCTAAAATAAAGACATTGACATTGATATACAGTAATTGAGTTCAGTTTTGCGCAATGCATTTTAATATTAGTAGTTCCCAGAGTGGGTGACCTGGGGGCGGTGAGAGTTTCTAAGAAGACGATAAAGATAAAGGGGGCAGTGGGGGGTTACAGGCTTAATTTAGGAAACAAATTACTTATTTATAAGCATTCTATCCTCAGTGCCTCATAATTGATTACAATAATAACAGAATCACCTCATCTCTTAGAATTTGCTCAAAGTGTGTTAGAGTTGTTGAAATGCAATGTGATACATCTGAATTTGGCATATCATGAGAAATCTGAACTGAGAATCAGTCTTGTCTCGCCCATTATTGCCATTCACTACAGTAGTATAGTGTTAACTAGTATGATTCCTATAATAATCACACTGTGTGTTAGGGTATGGTGTTCAATGGTGAAAAGTTCAGAATTTGCCCTTTTGAATGGTCTTGGCAGCATTTGAAAACTCCTTGAACATTTGAAGAAAATATACACTGATAAAGCAAACAAGAACTTGGCTTATTTTCAATCACTTTGTGGAAACTTTGAGAAATGAAAAACATTTCAAAACATGTTTGCCAGCAATTCCCAACAAAATAGTGATGGTTCGTGTGCTTCATACAACATTTCATTGCTCAACGCTAAATCTGGAAAACCCCTTACAACTGGAGCAGAATTGATTCTGCTAGCAGTAAGGAAGGTTCTAAGTACGGTTTTCATTGTCACCAGACCAAATAATTAAAGTGATTCCACTCAGCCTTAACTCTGTTCAAAGATGAATAGCTGAAATGCCTGAGATTGTGCAACATACTTAGGACAATAGAATTTGCTCTACAGTAGTTGGATGGGTCAACTTTGACAGACATGAATCTTTGTTTCTTAGTTATACTCCATAAGACCATAACATATAGGAACAGAATTAGGCCGTTTGGCCCATTGTCATTATGGCAGACGATCCAATTTTCCTCTCAGCCCCAATCTCCTGCCTTCTCCCTGTATCCCTTCACGTTCACTTCATACAAGATGAAAGCATGGTTTAGAACTATTATTTCCAAAGGGACTGGAAATGGATATGAAGGGGGAAATCAATAGTTGGTATTGTTGAGCAATTTTTCAGAGGACATTTCGCTCATCAACGTTCTTGCTTGCGCAACAGATGGAAAAAGACAAGATGCCACCGTGGGGTTATTGCCTTCTTGAAAAAGCTGTACTTATCTTATTTACCAATCACTGTGTAATTCACAGAAAACATCTTGTCACAAAAAACCCTATGTGATCATTTGCACAAACCATTAAATACTGTTATCATAGTGGTAAATCAAATCAAGTTCCCTGCTCTCAATTCTTGACGATTTCAAGAGCTTTGTTTTGTGAATAATGAACAGTCTGAATCATTGTTGTTGCAAACGTAAGTCATATGGCTCTCAAATGGAAACTGCCAGAGATGTTTTTATGTGATTTTTGAAACTGTGATAAAATTCTTTGAAGACTCAAATGCTGCATTCAGTAATCAACTCGAGAATGTTAGGCATGACATTACTTATTTCGCCTGCCAGTGGTGTAGTGGATTTTGAGTAGCTTGGTCCCAGAACGGAATCTGGCCAGCTCTTTGCATCCATACTGGGTTCAGCATCAAGCTAGCAACTCATCCTTGTAAAAAACAGACAAATACAAAAGAAACAGCAAGGGTGTCACCCAATGTGCCCCAGGGGTAAAGCCCTCCTAATTATCGAGCAGATCTACATGAAATGTTGCCGTAGAAAAGCAGCATCCATCATCAAAGATCCTCATCACGCAGGCCTTGCTCTTTTCTTGCTGCTGCCATCAGGTAGAAGGTACAAGTGCCTCAGGTTCGCACCACCAGGTTCAAGAACAGTTACTACCCCTCAACCATCAGGCTCTTGAACAAAGGGAGATAATGACATTCATTCTATTTCTGGTGTTCCCACAACTGATGGTCTCACTTTAAGGACTCTTTATCTTGTTATTTCATGCTCTTGTTATTTATTGCTATTTGTTTATATTTGCATTTGCACAGTTTGTTGTTCACTGATCCTGTTTACAGTTACCGTTCTATAGATTTGTTAAGTATGCCAGCAGTATAAAGAATCTCTGTGATATAAGTACTCTGATAATAAATTTTACTTTTGACATTAAAATGATGTGAATCTTATCAAATTAAATCAGTCATCTACACATTTCTGTGCAAGTTAACCCTAAAGAAAGAATACCAGATGATGATCTTCAAGTATACTGTGCATTCCTTGGGTATGCTGCATAGAAATGTCAGAGAAAATCCAGGATCTTCTCTCGATTTAAATTCCAGATTGGGTAATAATTCCATTCTTGAACACTCGTATTGAGAAATTAGCAGAAAGGATTGAGGAAGAACTGGTCTCCTCACAAAATGACTTTGAGCTGAAGCCAAGAGTAAAAAAATTACATCAAGAAAGAAATCTCTGAACGCTACCTTGCAGTGTGGAAGAAGGTCAACATGTTCCTTATTGCCCTTCCAACATCACTTTTAGTGGAGTGCAATTTCAGTTCAGTTGCCCAACCTCTTTCAAAGCAATGAAACAGAGTGCAAATTACTGAGCAAGGGGATCTGAGACTTGTAAGTGACCATCAGCCTGATGGTGAGAAGCTGATTATCACTGCACCAAGCTCATCCATCTCACTGAAAGACGAAAAAGCAATGAAGTAGTGAATAGTTGGATCCAGAACTGGCTTGTCCACAGAAGGCAAAGAGTGGTTGTAGATGGGTCATATTCTGCATGGAGGTCGGTGACCAGTGGATTGCCTCAGGGATCTGTTCTGGGACCCCTACATTTTGTGATTTTTATAAATGACCTGGATAAGGAAGTGGAGGGATGAGTTAGTAAGTTTGCTGATGATACAAAGGTTGGAGGTGTTGCTGTTATTTTGATGCTGTTCTCTCCAAATACTTCTGTGGTGTTTTTGTTTGAAAATATTGAATAGCCTAGTTGATTTACAATGTGAGATTTAATAGAGTGGCAGCTCAGTGAATGTACGTGGTCTTCTGCAGCTGAAGCCCGTCCACTTCAAGGTTCAATGTTTTGTGCTTCTAGAGATGCTGTTCTGCAAACCATTGTAGTGTGTGGTTATTTGAGTCACCGTCGCTTTCCTGTAAGTTTGAACCAGTCTGACCATTCTCCTCTGAACTCTCTCATTAATAGGTGTCTTTAGGTAATAGTCCGCACTATCGTTCCTTGTACCAAAATTCATTGTCATACATTTCCCAACACTGTATTCCATCTGTCACTTTTTGGACCATTCTTCCACTTTGTCTCTTAAGTCCTGCTGCAATCACATTGCTTCCTCATCATTTCCTACCGCTCCACCTGTCTTCGTATCATCCACAAACTTTGCCTCAAAGCCATCAATAGCACGATCTAAATCACTGACACACAATGTGAAAAGAAGCGGTTCCAATACTGACCCCCGAGGAACGCTACTAGTCACTGGCAGCCAACCAGAAAAGACCCCCTTTATTCCCACTTGCGCCTTCTGAACTATTCCCAGAATTTCAGCCACCTCTGTTCTGCCATCACACCAGCCAGTATCCCCCCTCCTAGCTCCTCTGTAATTCCTTTTATTCCATTGCTATACTGATACATGTGATTTATACTTCTAATTATAGACATAGAAACATAGAAAATAGGTTCAGGAGTAGGTCATTCGGCCCTTCAAGCCTGCACCACCATTCAGTATGATCATGGCTGATCATCCAACTCAGAACCCTGTACCTGCTTTCTCTCCATACCCCCTGATCCCTTTAGCCACAAGGGCCATATCTAACTCCCTCTTAAATATAGCCAATGAACCGGCCTCAACTGTTTCCTGTGGCAGAGAATTCCACAGATTCACCACTCTCTGTGTGAAGAAGTTTCTCCTCATCTCGGTCCTAAAAGGCTTCCCCTTTATCCTTAAACTGTGACCCCTCGTTCTGGACTTCCCCAACATCGGAAACAATCTTCCTGCATCTAGCCTGTCCAATCCCTTTAGAATTTTATACGTTTCAATAAGATCCCTCCTCAATCTTATAAATTCCAGCGAGTATAAGCCTAGTCGATCCAGTCTTTCTTCATATGAAAGTACTGCCATCCCAGGAATCAATCTGGTGAACCTTCTTTGTACTCCCTCTATGGCAAGAATGTCTTCCCTCAGATTAGGGGACCAAAACTGTACACGATACTCCAGGTGTGGTCTCACCAAGGCCTTGTACAATTGCAGTAGAACCTCCCTGCTCCTGTACTCAAATCCTCTTGCTATGAATGCCAACATACCATTCGCCTTTTTCACCACCTGCTGTACCTGCATGCCCACTTTCAATGACTAGTGTACAATGACACCCAGGTCTCGTTGCAGTTCCCCTTTTCCTAATTGGTCACCATTCAGATAATAATCTCTTTTCCTGTTCTTGCAACCAAAGTGGATAACCTCACATTTATCCACATTAAATTGCATCTGCCATGAATTTGCCCACTCACCTAACCTATCCAAGTCACCCTGCATCCTCTTTGCATCCTCCTCACAGCTAACACCGCCGCCCAGCTTCGTGTCATCCGCAAACTTGGAGATGCTGCATTTAATTCCCTCGTCTAAATCATTAATATATATTGTAAACAACTGGGGTCCCAGCACTGAGCCTTGCGGTACCCCACTAGTCACTGCCTATTATTCTGAAAAGGTCCCGTTTACTCCCACTCTTTGCTTCCTGTCTGCCAACCAATTCTCTATCCACATCAATACCATACCCCCAATACCGTGTGATTTAAGTTTGCACACTAATCTCCTGTGTGGGACCTTGTCAAAAGCTTTTTGAAAATCTAAATATACCACATCCACTGGCTCTCCCCTATCCACTCTACTAGTTATCAATGAGCCTTCCCTCAGTGGTTGGTAAGTTGATGGAGAAGATCCTGAGAGGCAGGATTTATGAACATTTGGAGAGGAGTAGTCAGCATGACTTTGTCAAGGGCAGGTTGTGCTTAATGAGTCTGATTGAATTTTTTGAGGATGTGACTAAACACATTGATGAAGGAAGAGCAGTAGATGTAGTTTATATGGATTTCAGCAAGGCATTTGATAAGGTACCCCATGCAAGGCTTAATGAGAAAGTAAAGAGGCATGGGATCCAAGGGGACATTGCTTTGTGGATCCAGAACTGGCTTGCCCACAGAAGACCAAGAGTGGTTGTAGACGGGTCATTTTTGCATGGAGGTCAGTCACTAGTGGAGTGACTCAGGGATCAGTTCTAGGACCCTTACTCTGTGATTTTTAATAATGACCTGGATGAGGAAGTGGAGGGATGGGTTAGTAAGTTTGCTGATGACACAAAGATTGGAGGTGTTGTGGATAGTGTAGAGGGCTGTAAGAGGTTACAGCAGGACACTGATAGGATGCAAAACTGGGCTGAGAAGTGGCAGATGGAGTTCAACCCAGATAAGTGTGAGACTGTTCATTTTGGTAGGTCAAATATGATGGCAGAGTATAGTATTAATGGCAGTATGGAGGATCAGAGGGATCTTGAGGTTTGAGTCCATAGGGCACTCAAAGCTGCTATGCAGGTTGACTCTGTGGTTAAGAAGGCATACAGTGTATTGGCCTTCACCAATTGTGGGATTGAGTTTAAGAGCCGAGAGGAAATGTTGCAGCTATATAGGACCCTGGTCAGACCCCACCTGGAGTACTGTGCTTAATTCTGGTCGCCCCAGTACAGAAAGGATGTGGAAACCATAGAAAGGGTACAGAGGAGATTTACAAGGATGTTGCCTGGATTGGGGAGCATGCCTTATTAGAATAGGCTGAGTGAACACGGCCTTTTCTCCTTGGAGCAACAGAGGATGAGAGGTGACCTGATAGAGGTGTACAAGATAATGAGAGGCATTGATCATGTGGATAGTCAGAGGCGTTTCCCCAGGACTGAAGTGGCTAGCACGAGAAGACATAGTTTTAAGGTGCTTGGAAGTAGGTACAGAGGAGATGTCAGGGTTAAGTTGTTGTTTTTTTTTAAAACGCAGAGAGTGGTGAGTGTGTGGAATGGGCTGCCGACAGCGGTGGTGGAGGTGGAAACGATATGGTCTTTTAAGAGACTCCTGGATGGCTACATGGAACTTAGAAAAATATAGGGTTATGGGTAGAGCCTAGGTAGTTCTAAGGTAGGGACATGTTTGGCACAGCTTTGTGGGCCGAAGGGCCTATATTGTGCTGTATGTTTTCTATGTTTCTATGTTCTATGTTTCTACTAATGTACGCTCTAGGAGATTTGATGTATTTAGTTTTACTCTAATTAACTATAGAAATAATTTTATTTGTAGCTTTAAATAGATTTGAATTTTTTTTACAATTATTTGTCAATTCTTTGAATTTGTTGTTCCTATTTTCTTTCACTGTGCATGGTAAATCAAAATTCATCACAGTTTTTAAGTAAAGTCTGAAAGGGAGAGGGTGGCACTGGGGATGTGGTCTGGGAACCAAGAGGGCGGTTACCTAAAACAATTTGGGAACCATTGCTTTAGAATATTTCTGTAATTTATCACTTGAGTATACGTATATTGTTACGTACCTTCACTCCAGCTATTTCAATCATGAACATGGCTGCTCCAAGGACATGGCCTGCATGGTAACACCAAAATTTGATACCTGCCACATCCTTCACTTCGTGAAAGTTGATTGTTTCAATCTTATCCATGCTTTCTTCTAGATCTGATTCTGTGTAAAGCATATCATCTGCAGAGATATTACTTAATGACAAAAAAAACATATGTTAATCATAAACACGTGCACTGTGATATCAAGAGCTCACATAAATCAAAGCATTAAAGGGGAGTTGAAGAAAAGTTTTCTCACCCAGAGGGTGGAAGGGTGATAAGCATAAAACCTCACCACATTTAAAAAGTACTTAAATATGCAGGACCATGGGTAGTTATTTATGCACACAGGCAAAATGGCCTCATCCTGAATGTAAATTTCCTATGAATATTTGAAGTGAAACATTAATGAATCCTGAGGCCTAAAAGTGGCTGCATTACATAACATCCAAATCCAAAACAGCGTAGTGGTTAGCCCGACACTATTAGAGCCCGGCGTGTTCCAGGGTTCAGAGGTCAATTTGGGGCTCTTCTGTAAGAAGTCTGTATGTCCCCCCTGTGGAATGCATGGGTTTTCTCTGTCCCCTGCAGTTGCCTCCCACAGACCTACTGGCAAGTTAATCAGTCGCTGTAAATTCTCCTGATATTTAGGTGAGGATTAATCACATTTGTTGGCGTTACTTGACGAGCCAGAAGGGCCTACTCCATGCTCTATCACGAAATAAGATAAAATCACAGTGCTGGTTGTGCAGATCTATTCAAATTTCAGAGCACATAAGACAATTAGACATCAACTGAAAATTGGAACTGAGAGCGATACAAAATTCAGCAAATACTGGCATCATGAGTAACAAAATGCTGATAGAACTCAGCAAGTCAGGAGACGTGTGGATGTTTCAGGCTGTGACCTTGCATCAGGACAAAAGTTACTTTTTATAAAAAGGAATGTTTGAGGGCAGCACAACTGACTTAGCAGGAAAAAAATAGATACTTTCTCTCACCTGACTTTGACGTAATCGGACAGCAGCCAGCGATATATTGCTTTTGTAGCATGTGTCATAAATGTTCTGCCTTTAAAACTAGTTTTTTGCAGGAACCATGGAAGTGCACCACAGTGATCTAAATGGAAACTAACAAATGATCATGTTAAAAACAGAAAGGTTAATTGTACATAAATATTGTTGCATCAGTATTTAGTCTTTGCAAACAAAAGCCATTGCTGTAAAACATGAACCAAGCAATTTATTTTAACAACAGTATTTATTTTAACAGTATATCTTCCTTATTGTTCACATCACTAAAACTTCCTCCCTTAACTGTTTAGAATATGGATGCTAAAATATTTCTAATGGTATGTACATGTCAAACCAATGTAATTGAAGTTGCAAACACAATATAACTGAAGATGCAGATACAAGATGGAGAAAGATGATTGGTCCATCTAGTCAGTTTCATCCAGCAGAAAACAGTGAATATTAAATACCTACCTCAAACCAAATGATTTCTAGACAGAAACTTGTTAAAAAGGAGGGAAAATAAATTCTGGAATATTCTCCTTTGGATGATGGAAGTAGCCAAGGCGTACCTAACTTATATGAAAGGCTCTTTTACTCTCTTTTCAAAAGAATTACCATCTCAGTCAGAAACAGATTCACCTTTCTTGTAAGGCAAAGATAGTTAATCTACTTTGACACTGCTACAAGATGGCGGCACACAGTCACAGTGGCTTCAAGTTCACCACATCAGACAAATGTTCTATTATATAGCCGAAAGAACTTCTGAATATCATGTGTAATAAGAGCTCTCAGCTCACTCTCACGAAACACATGATGTTACACCGGGGCAAGCCTGGACAGCAACCCCAGTTGGGAGATGATGGCAGACAGTGCAACCAGAGGAAGCAGAAGTGTGTTAGGATCTGTGCTAGGCTAAACGCTGCACCTTCAAGCCCCCATTTCCAAGCACCTTCCTTGCAAACATCCCATTGATTGCTAACAAAACAGATGAAATTCAGATTGAGACTTGCCATACAAAGGAATTTACCCGACTGCTGTGTAAAGATCTTGACCGTAATCTGGATGGATTATAATGTGCCCGACGCAGCTATTGAGCTAGCAGGCCACACTGCCTAACAGGCCAACAGGATGCAAGATCCTTGTAAGAATCAGGCAGTGGCTGATGCATTTATGCCAACAATATCTGATGCATGAACTCTGTCATCAATGATAGTCACTGCTGTCCCAAACTGGAATATCTCATGCTAAAGTGCAGGCTTTTCCATCTACCAAGAGAATTCACAGTTCTTTACATCACAGTGGTCCATATTCCACCACAAGCCAACACCAAATTAGATATTACTAATAAGTAACTGTCTGCCCACTCTGAGGGTGCCTTCATCATAGCCAGTGATTCCAATCAAGCCACCTTAAGAAAGCATTCCCTAAATTTTGCTGGAATGTAAAATGGCCCACAAGAGGCAACAATACAATGTACTAGATTTACACCAATTTTGTGGGGGCATACAGTGCTTATTCGTGCCCTCACCTGGAATTGTCCGACCACCTGTCTTTATTTCTAACCCCAGACTAGTGATAAGGAACACAAAAGCAATTACCAAGTCAGTGACAGCATGGCCTGAGGAAGCTGTCTCACGGCTTCAGGACTGTTTCAAGTGCACACACTGGAACCTGCTTGCATGTCAAGCAGCGCATGATTTGGGAACTGAATCAGAGGTCATGCACTATATCAAACACACTCGGGATTCCCAACCTGGGCTCCACAGACCCCTTGCTTAATGATATTAGTCCATGGCTTAAGGAAGGCTGGAAACCCCTGGTGTAGACAAAATCACCAGCAATAAAAACATTTGTGCATTCCCAAGTCAGATGCCATGGATGAACGACAAATTCCAAAAGTTGCTCAGGACTTGAGATGCTGCTTACTGATCCACTTAAGCTGCAGCATACAAGGAAGCCAGGTCCAAACTTAAAACTGCCAACAACACACTTCAATAATGCCGCCGACCCTAATAACACATATGGGAAGGCATCAAGTCCATCACTGCCTGAAGGAAAGATGTCCTATCCCTGCAAACAGTAATGTGAGCTTGGCAACTTCTTAGATCGGTTTGACAGGGACAACGTCGAATCAGTGATGAATGCCTCGACACCTGAGAAGGGTACAGTGCTGACACTGAGCACACGAGGTGGGACGTACTCTCCACAATATCAACACAAGCAGAGCAGTTGGACCAGACGGCATACCTGGACAGGTCCTCGCTGAGGTTTTTACTAAAGATCTCTCTCTGTTCCTTGCTGTGGTCCCTGTATGATTCAAAACAGCAACCATCATACCAATCCCAAAGCAGTCTGCAGTAAAATGCCTTAAAGACTACAGATCAGTTGCACTCACCCCCATAACTGCCCAGTGCCTGGAGAGAACAGTTATGTCCCACATTAAGAACATCATCCCTGCTACTCTGGGCCAAGGCAAACAGATCAACTGAGGATGCCATCTCCATTGCTCACCACATTGTACTGGAACACCTAGAATATAAGGACACCGACACAAGAATGCTTTTTATCAACTATAGTTCCGCCTTCAAAACCACACTCACCACCAAGGCGTCCATTAAAACTACACAATCTGGGACTCAATACATCAATTTGCAACTGGATTCTGGACTTTCTTACCAATCACACCGATTGTCAGGCTAGTCAAGTACACATCAACACCGGTACACCGCAGGGATAAGTACTGAGCCCACTCCTTTACACTATGACTGTGCCATCAACTTCATCATCAAATTTGCCGATCTCTCTACAAATACCAAAGAAATGATTATCGACTTCAGGCAATCAAGAAGGTATGAACAAGCTCCACTACTCATAAGCAGTGAAGCAGTGGAAAGGGTCTCCAGCTTTAAGTTCTTGAGGGTGAACATCTGAGGACCTCACTTGGACCAATAAACCTCGACAGAAGGGAAGGCTCAGCGGCACCTATATCTAAGGAGTTAAAAAAGAGCAAATCTGCTCCAAAATCTACTGATAAACCTTTACTGAGGTGCTATTGGGAGCATATTGACCTATTTTATGACAGTATGGTACAATAGCTGAAACAAAGTGGACCAGAAAGCACTTCAATGAGTGATCAAGACTTCACAAGAAACCATCTACAACTCACACTGTCTACGCCAGGCTTACAATATCGTGGTGGACTCATCCTACCCCAGTAACCACCTGTTCAATCTCCTACCATCTGCCAGGAGATACAGAAACATCTCTGCACAGACATCCAGACTGAAAAACACCTTTTTCCCCAGGGCTGTCATGCAACTGAACAAAGCCCCCCACTTACCCCACCCATAGTCCATCGGCACTATGGACAATCTCTGAGTGCAATATATGGCATTTGTAATATCTGGGTTTAATTACTTTCCTTTGATTTCAGATCTCTTTGTATTTTCTTTATGAATTTCAGCTTTAATTCTTGATGCTGTATTTAATCATATTTTATAACACAGGCATGTGCAATACTTGACTGGAGCAGCCACTGTTTCTTTTAAACTTAGAGTTGTTAGTTTTTAATTCAGTTGTAACTTAAATGGCATTCTAAATATTTCACCCGTTATGTTAAATGTAGTCATTATGTTTTCAGTAATTGAATTGCACTGAATGGAGAAGCACTGCAATGACAAACAACAGAAAATCTGAAAGTGTTGGAAAACCAAACGACAGGCAGAAAACACAAAGAAAAACACTGCAGATGCTGTGGTCAAATCACGTACGTGTTGACAGGCAGAAAATGCTGGAGGAACTCAGCAGGACAACCAGCATCTATGGAAGAGTAAACGGTCGACGTTTCAGGCTAAGACCCTTCCTCAGGACTGGAGGAAAAAGATGAGGTCAGATTAAGAAGGTGGGGGGGAAGGAGAAGAAGAAATATGAAGTAGTAGGTGATAGGTGAAACTGGGAAGGGGAGGGGTTATGCAAAGAGCTGGGAAGTTGATTGGTGAAAGAAATAAAAGGCTGGAGAAGGGGAACCTGATAGGAGAAGACAGAAGGCCATGGAAGAAAGGGAGGGGGGAGGACCACTAGAGGGAGGTGATGGGATGGTAAGGAAATAAGGTGAGGGAGGGAAATGGGTAAGGGGAATGGTGAAGGAGAGAGGTGGGCATTACAGGAAGTATGAAAAATCAATGTTCATGCCATCAGGTTGGAGACTACCCAGATGAAATAAAGTGTTGCTCCTCCAACCTGAGTATGGCCTAATTGTAGCATTAGAGGAGGGCATGGACTGACATGTCAAATGGGAATGTGAAGTAGAACTTAAATTGGTGTGCACTGGGGGATCCCGCTTTTTCTGGTGGATGGAGCTTATGTGCTCAGCAAATCTACGTCTGGTATAACTGATGTACAGGAGGCCACACTGGGGGGACTGGATAGAGCAGATGACCCCCAACAGGCTAACAGGTGAAGTTTCGCCTCACCTGGAAGCAGTGTTTAGGGCCCTGAATGGTAGTGAGGGTAGGTGTAGCACTGGTTCTGCTTGCAAGGATAAATACCAGGAGGGAGATCAGTAGGGAGGAAGGAGTGGACAAGGGAGTCGGAAAGGGAGCAATCCCTCAAGAAAACAGAAAGTGGGGGGTGAGGAGGGGGAAAGATGAGCCTGGTGGTGGGTTCCTATTGGAGGTGGCAAAAGTCACAGAGAATTATGTGTTGGACGTTGTGGCTGATGAGGTAGTAGGTGAGGACAAGAGGAACCCTATTCCTGGTGGGCTGGTGGGATGTTGGGGTGAGGGCAGACTTGCATGAAATGCAAAAGATGTAGGTGAGGGGAGCGTTGATGGTGGAAGAAGGGAAGCCCCACTGTAATCTCGTTGTCCTCAGCAATGACAATAAAACTCTAACTAACCAACTATTTCATTGGAAAAAAAAATCCCAAACACATTATGGAATCCCTTCTAGAAGGTTAACCTGATGCATGATAACATCCAATGTATCATGAATAAACTCTTCTCAGGCTTCCAGTCGGTTACAGGCATCGATTTTAACTTACACTTCGAAGACAAAGTCCACCATCTTCATCAGGAAAGATGCCTGGGCACATCTCTTCCGATGGTATTTATAATCATCGTTCGTCCCTCCTGATTGATTAGTCATTATCCAATCAGGTTTTTGCTATTCCACCTCGTTTTCTATTGAATTTCAGTTCTAACTTTGAGCGAGACCATCGTCTTTGTTAAAGTTCTTTTCCTCTAGTTTTATTTAAATGGCTTCCTTCATCAGGTACAGCACAGTAGTTTTGTGCTGCCAAAGTCAATCCTAGGGCCATTGCGAATGTAATATTCTGCTACCGCCAATTTCTCCAGGTAAACAAAACAGACACACCTCCTGTGCTCCTTGATGAGGGTTTCCACCGACCATCCTGCCTGGCCGACATACGCTGCTTTGCATTCACAAAGACGAAGGTCTCGCTCTAAGTTAGAACTGGGATTCGATTGGAAACAAGGTGGGACAGCAGAATCCTGATTGGATGAAGACTAACCAATCAGGAGGGACAGACAACAGGGGTACAAATACTAGACATGTTCAGGCATCTTCATTGATGAAGATGGCACCGATTAAAATTGATACCAGTACCTAGTTGGAAGCTTGAGAAGAGCTTATATGCATTATATAATCTGGGAAAGCACTAGATCCTTTTTTATCTAACATATCTGGTTGAAATAGTTTATTCACTTAAATACAATCTGACCAGTAACTTAAGTAAGAACAGGAAGTGCTGAAAATAGCTTTGGCTCTGAAACGTTAACTGAAACAGAATCTATCCGACTTGCCAAGCACTTCCAGCATTATAGGTTTTTCATCTGTAGTTGTTTAAAATTCACTTACGAATCTCAAACCTACAGTAAGCTTGTAACACCTTATAAAATCTGCAGAGACTACATTTGTTATAAGCATACACCCACTGCTTTTGAGCCAATCGGAAAACCTACAAATAATCATTTCAGATAGGAATTGAGAAGTGATTAGGTAAAATTTCAACATACAGTACTGGACACAGTTCAATTAAGTGTTTGGGAGGTAGAAAGATAAAAGAATGCCCTCTGCTTGCCAGAACTTAATGATTGCTCATTTCTCTTTCACCATATATTTCACGGGTGTTTTCCTGGGTTTATAGCGAACTCTTAAGTTCGAAGTTAGAAGGTACAATGGAAAATGGAAAAACTTGAGTTACAGGCAAAATACAAAGGTGGATGGGGATGGGTAGGGTAACCGGGAGGCTGTTCGGATTGGATTCGAATGTGTATCATTATAAGCTAATGTTAGAATATTGCTTATGTATCAAGACTAGAACACAAAACTGAGGAAGTAATGGTTGAATTGTACAGAGCTTTTTTCTTTCAGAGATTATGGACAGTGCAATGCTCACCCTCAAGGTGACACACCCCGATGGTGTACCCAGCAAAGCTCTGAAAACCCATGCCAACCAACTGGCAGGTGTGTTCAGATATTTTCAATCTCTCAACACTAGTCAGAAGTTCCCACCTGCTTCGATAGGGCAGTAATCATACCAGTGCCCAAGAAGAGCAGGGTGAGCTGCCTTAACGCCTATTGTCCAGTAGCACTAACATCTACAGAGATGAAGTTGGTTGTTGGCTAGAATCAACTCCTGCCTAAGCAAGGACCTGGACCCAAGCAACACACACAAAATACTGAAGGAACTCAGCAGGCCAGCCAGCACCTACGGAAAAGAATACAGTCGATGTTTTGGGCCGGACCCTTCATCAGGAAGAAAAAGACGAGGAGTCGGAGTTAGAAGGTGAGGGGAGGGTAGGAGGAAACACAAGGTGAATGTGTGAGGTGTCACGGATGTAGGTAGGAAGGGACTGAAGTTGAGGAATGCAAATATGAGTTCAATGGGGCAGGAACAAGCAGAAACAATGGGTCTACCTGGACAGGCAGGTTTGTGGATCTTGGGTAGGAGGAAGAAATGGGAGGTGCGGGGTGCAGGAACTATGAGGTTGGTAGCAGTGGATGGGAGATCCCCAGAGCTGATAAGGTCAGTGATGGTGTGGGAGACAATAGCCTGGTGCTCATTAGTGGGATCCTGCTCAAGGGATGAGTAAGAGGAGGTGCCTGATAGTTGTCACTGGGCCTCAGTAAGGTAGAAGTCAATCCGCTAGACTACTGTAGAAGCCCACTTCTCTGTGGGTTTGATGATGAAGATAGGATTAGTGCAGAAGGAGTGGAGAGCAGAGCATTCGGAAGAAGTGAGATTGGAATTGGAGAGAGGAATGGTGAAGACAAGATGGTTGATATCCCGTAAGCATTGGCAATGTAAAGTTCCAGAGTAGGCAAAAGATTAAAGTGGGGTGCCAAGGAAGAGGAGGAGGTTTGAAGACGGAAAAAGGGGTTATTGGTGTGGTGTGGAGTCCTTGCCAAAGGAGGCGGTGGAAGAGCTCAGCGCGTGGTGGGCGCAAAACTCATTGAGGTGTGGGCGCAGGGGGACAAAGGTCCCCCTTACTGAGGACAAAACTTTCTGCCTCAGAGAGGGGAAGGTCGGAGGGGCTGGTGAAGACTCCTAACGGTGAAGAACCTGGACCCACTGCAATTTGCCTAATGCCACAAGAAGTCTACAGTGGATACCATCTCATTGGCTCTTCATGTGGCCTTGAATCACCTGGACAATATTAATACGTATGTCAGCCTGCTGTTTGTTGACTACAGCTCAGCATTTCACTCAATCATTCCTACAGTTCTGATCAAAAAGCTCCAAAGCCTGGGCCTCTGTACCTCCCTCTACAACTGGATCCTTGACTTTCTCACCAGAAGACCACAGTCTCTGTGGATCGGAAATAACATCTCCACCTCGCTGATAATCAACGCTGGCGCACCTCAGGGATGTATGCTTAGCCCACTGCACAACTCTCTCTACGCCCACGACTGTGTGGCTAGGCATAGCTCAAATGCTATTTATAAATTTGCTGATGATACAACCATTGTTGGCAGAAATTCAGATGGTGATGAGAAGGTGTACAGGAACAAGATAGATCAGCTAGTTGAGTGGTATCGCAGCAACCAACTTGTAGTCAACGTCAGTAAGACCAAAGAATTGATTGTGGACTTCAGGAAGGTTAAGATGAGGGAACACACACCAGTCCTCATCAAGGGACCAGTAGTGGAAAGGGTGAGCAGTTTCAAGTTCCTTGGTGTCAACATCTTGGAGGAGCTATCCCACATCCAACATATCGACGCGGTTACAAAGAAGACACAACTGCAGATATATTTTATTAGGAGTTTGAGGATATCTGGTATGTCACAAAAGATACTCACATATTTCTAGAGGTACCGTGGAGAGCATTCTTACTGGCTGCATCGTCATCCGGTATATTAGGGAGGGGTTGGGGGGGGGGGGGGGGGCGGTCCACTGCACAGGATAAGCCGCAGAAAGTTGTGAACTCAGTCAGCTCCATCATGGGCTCTAGCCTATTCAGCATCCAGGACATATTCAAGGAGTGACGCCTCAAAATGGTGGCATCCGTCATTAAGGATTCCCATCACCCAGGACATGCCCTCTTCTCACTGTTACTATCAGGGTGGAGGTAAAGGAGCCTGAAAGCACACACTCAATGGTTCAAGAATAGCTTCTTCCCCTCTGCCATCAGATTTCTGACTGAACTCTTGAACACCAAAACACTACTTTCTTTGTTCTCTTTTTGCACCATTTTTTAAAAATTACATATACACTTTACTGTAATTTACAATAACAATGTTTTTATTATGTATTGTAATGTACTGCTGCTGCATAACAAATTTCACAACATATGCCAGTGATATTAAACCCTATTCTGTTTTCTATAAAAGTATGAAATGATCTTAGAATAAGTCAAACATAAATGCAGCAAAATTATAGAAGGACATACACAAGTTATGAAGAGTTGCATAAATGAGGTTTCTATTCTCAAAATTTAAAAAGGTTGAGTATCATCTAGTCAAATTATCAAAATTCAAGCATCGAATGATGGAGAGTCATGGGTTTCTCCTGTTCAAATCCGGCAATGAACAGGTGGAGTAACCCATGGACTCATTTGCAATGAGATTAATCGCATTTTTGTTTTTGCTGAAACTTTCAAAACCATAGCACTTCAGTATTTGATAATGAAGCCCTGTAGTGCCCTATGACTACTTTTTGCATCTGATATTTGTGTGTGTGTGTGTGTTTGCACCTTAAATAAAACTGGCTTGACATGTACACACCATTAAAAACATTTCAGCATTAATATTTTTAAAACTTGAGGAAAAACCTTCAGTGATGTGAATGAGAGATGATGGATATGATAACAAAACTTTTCTATTAACATTTCACAGCTGGAATTTGTTGTAATTGGGGAAAAACAAAGAAAATGTGCTCTATTCCTCTAAGATCAAAATTTCAGCCAAAGTAACTTACTGACTGATAAGGAGAAGGTCTATCTCTGCTGGGTCGATCAGATCAATGTACGGGAGGGCATCCATTCCTTCAAGACCAGGATGTATCCCACAATCCAACTGCACAAAATTTAAATTCAGATTAAGAGACACAAGTTATCCATCTCAATAGTCTCTTCAAGTTTATATTAGACAAACCACAACTTTGTGATGCAAAATTAATCTTAATTTGACCACTCACCTTTCACTTCAAGTTTGTGCTTAATTATTTATCCACATGCAGAAGGCTCAATGAATCCAAAACAACCTCTCCCTCAATGTCGCAAAAACAAAGGAGCTTGTTGTGGATTACAAGAGGAATGGAGATGGGCTAACCCCTATTGACATAAATGGCTTGGGGTTGAGAGGGTAAACAGCTTTAACTTCTTCGGTATCCATATCACCGAGGACCTCACATGGTCTGCACACAACAGATGTGTGGTGAAAAGGCACAACAGCACCTCTTTCACCTCAGACAATTGAGGAAGTTTGGTATGGGCCCCCAAATCCTAAGAACTTTCTACAGGGGCACAATTGAGAGCATTGTGACTGGCTGCATCACTGCCTGGTATGATAGATAGATGATAGATAGATAGATAGATAGATACTTTATTCATCCCCATGGGGAAATTCAACTGTACCTCCCTTAATCGCAGGACTCTGCAGAGTGTGGCGCAGACAGCAATTGTAGTTGTGAACTTCCCATGATTCAGGACATTTACAAGGACAGGTGTGAAAGAAAGGGCCCAAAGGATCACTGGGGACCCAAGTCACTCCAACCACAATCTATTCCAGTTGCTACCATCTGGAAAATGGTACCGCAGCATAAAAGCCAGGACCAACAGGCTCTGGGACAGCTGCTTCCACCAGGTCATCAGACTGATGAACTCACACTGATTTGAGTGTATTTATTACAAATTATTACGATTGCACATTTAGACAGAGATGTAACATAAAGATTTTTACTCCTCATGCACGTGAAGGATGTAAGAAATACAGTCAATTCAATTCAATATTGAGTACAATTACATTGAGACACTAGAATGAAATATTCACCATTACCCAAGCCACAACTTAGTCCTCTGAATGCAAGCACTTCGAGGAGAGAAGAGTCAATAGAGCTTCACAATCATACAGCACAGAAACAGGCACTTTAGCCCAATGTCCATGCTAACCAAAATATGTATCCAGGCTAGTCCCATTTACCTGTATTTGGTCTATATCCCTCAAAACACTTGCTATCCATGTGCCTGTCCAAGCATCTTTTAAACATTGTAATTATACAACACTGAATTCTACAGCTTCCTCCAGCTGTGTTCCATATAGCCACAATCCTTTTTGTGAAAAAAGATGTCTCTTAGGTCCCTTTAAATTTTTTCCCTCTCATAGCAAACTTATCTGTCGACTGTACTCTTTTCCATAGATGCTGCCTGGCCTGCTGAATTGGTCCAACATTTTGTGTGTTGCTTGGGTTTTCAGCATCTGCAGATTTTCTCATTTGCCCCTCGAGTCCTGATAAAAAGACTGTGACATATCTATGTCCCTCATATAAACCTCTATAAGGTCATCCCTCAGCCTTCTTCACTTAAGGAAATAAAAAGTTCCTGCTTATCCAGCCTCCCCTTTTAACACAAGCTCTCTGGTGCAGGTAACCTGCTCATGAATCATTTCTGCACCCTTTCTAACTTTATGGTATCTTTCCTATAGCACAATGACCAGAAATCTGCACAATACTGCAAGTATTGTGGTGCAGTAGCACCACTGACTTGTACAGTTGCACGATAGCCCAATTCCTGTAATCAATGCTGGACTAATGAAGGCAAACACCTACTTCATCACTCTGCTACTTGTGTCACTTACAGGAACTACGTACACCTAGATCTCACTGTTCTACAGCGTTCTCCAAAGCCCTATCATTTTCTGCGTAAGTCCTGCCCTGGTTTAACTTCCCGAAACACAACACTTCACACTTGTTCAGGTTAAATTCCATCGTCTGCACCTCAACCCATTTCCCCAGTTCATCTTTATCCTCCTGTCATCTTAGATAAACTTCTCCACGTTCATTATGGCACCAAGAGAAAGAAGTAACTTGCAACAATATTTTTCCCCAACATGTGATGAGAAACTTTTTTTCCCCAGATTTACAGTGAATCACAGGAATTCTCTGTCCCAGAGGATGGTGAAAGCCAGATAACAGTAAGTATTTAAGGTGGACAAAGATAAATATTTGAAACATCAGAGAATTGAGGGCTACTGGAAACTGGCATAGAAGCGGAGTTGTGGCCACAATAAATCAACTACGATCATATTAAATTTTAGACTTGAGAGGTATAGTATTTACACTTGCTGTTTTCCTGTGTTCTTATATGAATTACATCAATGACGTCCAATGTAATTTTCTTATATAAGTCCTTTACAAACTGAAGACTAATTTGCAATAAATGCTCATTTGTATTAGAAAATAAACAGTTTAATCAAAATAATACACTAAGAAATGAGCCTAAAGTCAATTGTAAATGTTAGCTGTTATAAAGTCTTACCATGATTTTTCTTCCTTTGAATTCCACAATGATACATGATCTTCCCACCTCTTGGCCAGCTCCTCTATTGAAGTAAAACAAAACTTTCTTAGGAAAAGCAACACATTTTACATTATCTGAAACACAAATAAGTAATGTATTGATAAGATCTGTCGTCACTACAATGGTAATGGGACTGATAGCAAAAGTCATGCTGTTGGTGCACAAAGGCAACAAGTTTCAAAGTGGGGTTTGTCGTGGTTTCTTGTGCCCCACAAACGACCAGGAGACGCAGAAGATTCTTCAAGAAGCGTTAAACTTTAATTTGCAAATCAAAGCTGAGACAGTCAGTGAGCTAGTCGCTGATTGCCCACTGATCCTTGTGCATAGCATTTTTTATAGCAATCTCCTGGTTTAGTTGCATTAGCATATCCAATCGGTCTACAGTTGCGTATCACCAGTACATCAGCTCCCGACTTCCCACTATTGTTTCTACCATTAACTTAACCATGTTCTGATCTACTTTTTGGGCCACGTGTTACCTCATCCCTGGCCACAGTTATCTCTTAGCTAGCCTCTCACTAACGCACCATTATCTTCTTATTTGGCTACATTCTTAAATTACTGATGTGTTCAATAGTACAGAGACAATACAGAGATTTCACTCTGGCTGATAAGTTGGATACATAGTAAGTATAAGTTAGCTACATTCTCAAGGCATTGATGTGTTCAATAGTACAGAGACAACACAGAGATTTCATTCTCATACTAAATTGGATACATACATAGCAAATAGCAAACACAAAGCTGACTACATAGTTTTGGTTACACAGCAAACAATGCAACTTTTATACTCCAATAGGTTCAGACAACATTCTGGGGTGTGGGTAGAGGCAGGGAGAGAATGTGAAGAGATGATATGGGCCAAAGCCAGCCGTGACGGTGGGGGACACCGGGAGGAGCTGTTGGGGAAAGAGATTGAGATTGGAGGCACTAGGGGTCAAGAGGCAGAGGCAATAGCAGCTATAGAGCAGAAGGTGGAGATGGGACAATGGGGCAAGAGCTGGTTATTGGGGGTGGGGCAGATAAGTATGGGCATGAAATTGAGATGTACAGGTTCCTTAAGGTTGTCATAGCTCAGGGGTGTATTGGAGTATAAAAGTTGCATTGTTTGCTGTGTAACCAAAACTATGTAGTCAGCTTTGAGCTTGCTATTTGCTATGCATGTATCCAATTTAGTAGGAGAATGAAATCTTAAGAATGTAGAAGATAATGGGGTGTTAATGAGAGGTAGCTAAGAGATGTAGATTAGAACATGATTAAGTCAATGGGTAGAAACAATAGTGGCGGATG